>NW_027332241.1:0-5932500 GCF_041222505.1 Epargyreus clarus
CTTCTTTTCCCGCAAACTTGACTTCCTCCCCTACCCGTCGACACCTCTTTCACCCCTCTCCGCCGCGCCGTTCTTCGGCAATTCCACTTCCAAAGTTGAAAAATCTGAAAAATTTGCCGCTTTAATACTTCACTTTTTTATCAAAATTTACACATTTATATTAAATAAAACACCTTTTTCTACTTACCCTAGCTTATCCGCACCCGTCCCGAAGCAGTCCCTGAAAGAAATCAGAAAATTATTTTGTAACGTACTTACCGAACCATAGTAGTAAAGTCCCGTTTTCACGTACAGATATTCCAACTCAATCTTTGAACCCAAGCAACTCTGCTGTTTGTGGCCCAATTGTTTTGATTTTGGTACCCACGTTTCCGTCTCGTCGAGACCTTTCAGGCAACATCAATTTTGTTCTTGTGCGATAATTTTAATTTTCAATTTTTAATAGATTTCAATTTTTCACTTTTTTGACTACCACACTTCTTGTTTTCTGTCGATTTCTCCGCTGCCCCTGAACCGATCGCCTTCATTCTTCTTTTCCCGCAAACTTGACTTCCTCCCCTACCCGTCGACACCTCTTTCACCCCTCTCCGCCGCGCCGTTCTTCGGCAATTCCACTTCCAAAGTTGAAAAATCTGAAAAATTTGCCGCTTTAATACTTCACTTTTTTATCAAAATTTACACATTTATATTAAATAAAACACCTTTTTCTACTTACCCTAGCTTATCCGCACCCGTCCCGAAGCAGTCCCTGAAAGAAATCAGAAAATTATTTTGTAACGTACTTACCGAACCATAGTAGTAAAGTCCCGTTTTCACGTACAGATATTCCAACTCAATCTTTGAACCCAAGCAACTCTGCTGTTTGTGGCCCAATTGTTTTGATTTTGGTACCCACGTTTCCGTCTCGTCGAGACCTTTCAGGCAACATCAATTTTGTTCTTGTGCGATAATTTTAATTTTCAATTTTTAATAGATTTCAATTTTTCACTTTTTTGACTACCACACTTCTTGTTTTCTGTCGATTTCTCCGCTGCCCCTGAACCGATCGCCTTCATTCTTCTTTTCCCGCAAACTTGACTTCCTCCCCTACCCGTCGACACCTCTTTCACCCCTCTCCGCCGCGCCGTTCTTCGGCAATTCCACTTCCAAAGTTGAAAAATCTGAAAAATTTGCCGCTTTAATACTTCACTTTTTTATCAAAATTTACACATTTATATTAAATAAAACACCTTTTTCTACACCTTTTTCTACTTACCCTAGCTTATCCGCACCCGTCCCCGAAGCAGTCCCTGAAAGAAATCAGAAAATTATTTTGTAACGTACTTACCGAACCATAGTAGTAAAGTCCCGTTTTCACGTACAGATATTCCAACTCAATCTTTGAACCCAAGCAACTCTGCTGTTTGTGGCCCAATTGTTTTGATTTTGGTACCACGTTTCCGTCTCGTCGAGACCTTTCAGGCAACATCAATTTTGTTCTTGTGCGATAATTTTAATTTTCAATTTTTAATAGATTTCAATTTTTCACTTTTTTGACTACCACACTTCTTGTTTTCTGTCGATTTCTCCGCTGCCCCTGAACCGATCGCCTTCATTCTTCTTTTCCGCAAACTTGACTTCCTCCCCTACCCGTCGACACCTCTTTCACCCCTCTCCGCCGCGCCGTTCTTCGGCATTCCACTTCCAAAGTTGAAAAATCTGAAAAATTTGCCGCTTTTAATACTTCACTTTTTTATCAAAATTTACACATTTATATTAAATAAAACACCTTTTTCTACTTACCCTAGCTTATCCGCACCCGTCCCGAAGCAGTCCCTGAAAGAAATCAGAAAATTATTTTTGTAACGTACTTACCGAACCATAGTAGTAAAGTCCCGTTTTCACGTACAGATATTCCAACTCAATCTTTGAACCCAAGCAACTCTGCTGTTTGTGGCCCAATTGTTTTGATTTTGGTACCCACGTTTCCGTCTCGTCGAGACCTTTCAGGCAACATCAATTTTGTTCTTGTGCGATAATTTTAATTTTCAATTTTTAATAGATTTCAATTTTTCACTTGTTGACTACCACACTTCTTGTTTTCTGTCGATTTCTCCGCTGCCCCTGAACCGATCGCCTTCATTCTTCTTTCCCGCAACTTGACTTCCTCCCCTACCCGTCGACACCTCTTTCACCCCTCTCCGCCGCGCCGTTCTTCGGCAATTCCACTTCCAAAGTTGAAAAAATCTGAAAAATTTGCCGCTTTAATACTTCACTTTTTTATCAAAATTTACACATTTATATTAATAAAACACCTTTTTCTACTTACCCTAGCTTATCCGCACCCGTCCCGAAGCAGTCCCTGAAAGAAATCAGAAAATATTTGTAACGTACTTACCGAACAATAGTAGTAAAGTCCCGTTTTCACGTACAGATATTCCAACTCAATCTTTGAACCCAAGCAACTCTGCTGTTTGTGGCCCAATTGTTTTGATTTTGGTACCCACGGTTTCCGTCTCGTCGAGACCTTTCAGGCAACATCAATTTTGTTCTTGTGCGATAATTTTAATTTTCCAATTTTTAATAGATTTCAATTTTTCACTTTTTTGACTACCACACTTCTTGTTTTCTGTCGATTTCTCCGCTGCCCCTGAACCGATCGCCTTCATTCTTCTTTTCCCGCAAACTTGACTTCCTCCCCTACCCGTCGACACCTCTTTCACCCTCTCCGCCGCGCCGTTCTTCGGCAATTCCACTTCCAAAGTTGAAAAATCTGAAAAATTTGCCGCTTTAATACTTCACTTTTTTATCAAAATTTACACATTTATATTAAATAAAAACACCTTTTTCTACTTACCCTAGCTTATCCGCACCCGTCCCGAAGCAGTCCCTGAAAGAAATCAGAAAATTATTTTGTAACGTACTTACCGAACCATAGTAGAAAAGTCCCGTTTTCACGTACAGATATTCCAACTCAATCTTTGAACCCAAGCAACTCTGCTGTTTGTGGCCCAATTGTTTGATTTTGGTACCCACGTTTCCGTCTCGTCGAGACCTTTCAGGCAACATCAATTTTGTTCTTGTGCGATAATTTTAATTTTCAATTTTTAATAGATTTCAATTTTTCACTTTTTTTGACTACCACACTTCTTGTTTTCTGTCGATTTCTCCGCTGCCCCTGAACCGAATCGCCTTCATTCTTCTTTTCCCGCAAACTTGACTTCCTCCCCTACCCGTCGACACCTCTTTCACCCTCTCCCGCGCCGTTCTTCGGCAATTCCACCTTCCAAATGAAAAATCTGAAAAATTTGCCGCTTTAATACTTCACTTTTTTATCAAAATTTACACATTTATATTAAATAAAACACCTTTTTCTACTTACCCTAGCTTATCCGCACCCGTCCCGAAGCAGTCCCTGAAAGAAATCAGAAAATTATTTGTAACGTCTTACCGAACCATAGTAGTAAAGTCCCGTTTTCACGTACAGATATTCCAACTCAATCTTTGAACCCAAGCAACTCTGCTGTTTGTGGCCCAATTGTTTTGATTTTGGTACCCACGTTTCCGTCTCGTCGAGACCTTTTCAGGCAACATCAATTTTGTTCTTGTGCGATAATTTTTAATTTTCATTTTTAATAGATTTCAATTTTTCACTTTTTGACTACCACACTTCTTGTTTTCTGTCGATTTCTCCGCTGCCCCTGAACCATCGCCTTCATTCTTCTTTTCCCGCAAACTTGACTTCCTCCCCTACCCGTCGACACCTCTTTCACCCTCTCCGCCGCGCCGTTCTTCGGCAATTCCACTTCCAAAGTTGAAAAATCTGAAAAATTTGCCGCTTTAATACTTCACTTTTTTATCAAAATTTACACATTTATATTAAATAAAACACCTTTTTCTACTTACCCTAGCTTATCCGCACCCGTCCCGAAGCAGTCCTGAAAGAAATCAGAAAATTATTTTGTAACGTACTTACCGAACCATAGTAGTAAAGTCCCGTTTTCACGTACAGATATTCCAACTCAATCTTTTGAACCCAAGCAACTCTGCTGTTTGTGCCCAATTGTTTTGATTTTGGTACCCACGTTTCCGTCTCGTCGAGACCTTTCAGGCAACATCAATTTTGTTCTTGTGCGATAATTTTAATTTTCATTTTTAATAGATTTCAATTTTTCACTTTTTTGACTACCACACTTCTTGTTTTCTGTCGATTTCTCCGCTGCCCCTGAACCGATCGCCTTCATTCTTCTTTTCCCGCAAACTTGACTTCCTCCCCTACCCGTCGACACCTCTTTCACCCCTCTCCGCCGCGCCGTTCTTCGGCAATTCCACTTCCAAAGTTGAAAAAATCTGAAAAATTTGCCGCTTTAATACTTCACTTTTTTATCAAAATTTACACATTTATATTAAATAAAACACCTTTTTCTACTTACCCTAGCTTATCCGCACCCGTCCGAAGCAGTCCCTGAAAGAAATCAGAAAATTATTTTGTAACGTACTTACCGAACCATAGTAGTAAAGTCCCGTTTTCACGTACAGATATTCCAACTCAATCTTTGAACCCAAGCAACTCTGCTGTTTGTGGCCCAATTGTTTTGATTTTGGTACCACGTTTCCGTCTCGTCGAGACCTTTCAGGCAACATCAATTTTGTTCTTGTGCGATAATTTTAATTTTCAATTTTTAATAGATTTCAATTTTTCACTTTTTTGACTACCACACTTCTTGTTTTCTGTCGATTTCTCCGCTGCCCCTGAACCGATCGCCTTCATTCTTCTTTTCCCGCAAACTTGACTTCCTCCCCTACCCGTCGACACCTCTTTCACCCCTCTCCGCCGCGCCGTTCTTCGGCAATTCCACTTCCAAAGTTGAAAAATCTGAAAAATTTGCCGCTTTAATACTTCACTTTTTTATCAAAATTTACACATTTATATTAAATAAAACACCTTTTTCTACTTACCCTAGCTTATCCGCACCCGTCCCGAAGCAGTCCCTGAAAGAAATCAGAAAATTATTTTGTAACGTACTTACCGAACCATAGTAGTAAAGTCCCGTTTTCACGTACAGATATTCCAACTCAATCTTTGAACCCAAGCAACTCTGCTGTTTGTGGCCCAATTGTTTTGATTTTGGTACCCACGTTTCCGTCTCGTCGAGACCTTTCAGGCAACATCAATTTTGTTCTTGTGCGATAATTTTAATTTTCAATTTTTAATAGATTTCAATTTTTCACTTTTTTGACTACCACACTTCTTGTTTTCTGTCGATTTCTCCGCTGCCCCTGAACCGATCGCCTTCATTCTTCTTTTCCCGCAAACTTGACTTCCTCCCCTACCCGTCGACACCTCTTTCACCCCTCTCCGCCGCGCCGTTCTTCGGCAATTCCACTTCCAAAGTTGAAAAATCTGAAAAATTTGCCGCTTTAATACTTCACTTTTTTATCAAAATTTACACATTTATATTAAATAAAACACCTTTTTCTACTTACCCTAGCTTATCCGCACCCGTCCCGAAGCAGTCCCTGAAAGAAATCAGAAAATTATTTTGTAACGTACTTACCGAACCATAGTAGTAAAGTCCCGTTTTCACGTACAGATATTCCAACTCAATCTTTGAACCCAAGCAACTCTGCTGTTTGTGGCCCAATTGTTTTGATTTTGGTACCCACGTTTCCGTCTCGTCGAGACCTTTCAGGCAACATCAATTTTGTTCTTGTGCGATAATTTTAATTTTCAATTTTTAATAGATTTCAATTTTTCACTTTTTTGACTACCACACTTCTTGTTTTCTGTCGATTTCTCCGCTGCCCCTGAACCGATCGCCTTCATTCTTCTTTTCCCGCAAACTTGACTTCCTCCCCTACCCGTCGACACCTCTTTCACCCCTCTCCGCCGCGCCGTTCTTCGGCAATTCCACTTCCAAAGTTGAAAAATCTGAAAAATTTGCCGCTTTAATACTTCACTTTTTTATCAAAATTTACACATTTATATTAAATAAAACACCTTTTTCTACTTACCCTAGCTTATCCGCACCCGTCCCGAAGCAGTCCCTGAAAGAAATCAGAAAATTATTTTGTAACGTACTTACCGAACCATAGTAGTAAAGTCCCGTTTTCACGTACAGATATTCCAACTCAATCTTTGAACCCAAGCAACTCTGCTGTTTGTGGCCCAATTGTTTTGATTTTGGTACCCACGTTTCCGTCTCGTCGAGACCTTTCAGGCAACATCAATTTTGTTCTTGTGCGATAATTTTAATTTTCAATTTTTAATAGATTTCAATTTTTCACTTTTTTGACTACCACACTTCTTGTTTTCTGTCGATTTCTCCGCTGCCCCTGAACCGATCGCCTTCATTCTTCTTTTCCCGCAAACTTGACTTCCTCCCCTACCCGTCGACACCTCTTTCACCCCTCTCCGCCGCGCCGTTCTTCGGCAATTCCACTTCCAAAGTTGAAAAATCTGAAAAATTTGCCGCTTTAATACTTCACTTTTTTATCAAAATTTACACATTTATATTAAATAAAACACCTTTTTCTACTTACCCTAGCTTATCCGCACCCGTCCCGAAGCAGTCCCTGAAAGAAATCAGAAAATTATTTTGTAACGTACTTACCGAACCATAGTAGTAAAGTCCCGTTTTCACGTACAGATATTCCAACTCAATCTTTGAACCCAAGCAACTCTGCTGTTTGTGGCCCAATTGTTTTGATTTTGGTACCCACGTTTCCGTCTCGTCGAGACCTTTCAGGCAACATCAATTTTGTTCTTGTGCGATAATTTTAATTTTCAATTTTTAATAGATTTCAATTTTTCACTTTTTTGACTACCACACTTCTTGTTTTCTGTCGATTTCTCCGCTGCCCCTGAACCGATCGCCTTCATTCTTCTTTTCCCGCAAACTTGACTTCCTCCCCTACCCGTCGACACCTCTTTCACCCCTCTCCGCCGCGCCGTTCTTCGGCAATTCCACTTCCAAAGTTGAAAAATCTGAAAAATTTGCCGCTTTAATACTTCACTTTTTTATCAAAATTTACACATTTATATTAAATAAAACACCTTTTTCTACTTACCCTAGCTTATCCGCACCCGTCCCGAAGCAGTCCCTGAAAGAAATCAGAAAATTATTTTGTAACGTACTTACCGAACCATAGTAGTAAAGTCCCGTTTTCACGTACAGATATTCCAACTCAATCTTTGAACCCAAGCAACTCTGCTGTTTGTGGCCCAATTGTTTTGATTTTGGTACCCACGTTTCCGTCTCGTCGAGACCTTTCAGGCAACATCAATTTTGTTCTTGTGCGATAATTTTAATTTTCAATTTTTAATAGATTTCAATTTTTCACTTTTTTGACTACCACACTTCTTGTTTTCTGTCGATTTCTCCGCTGCCCCTGAACCGATCGCCTTCATTCTTCTTTTCCCGCAAACTTGACTTCCTCCCCTACCCGTCGACACCTCTTTCACCCCACTCCGCCGCGCCGTTCTTCGGCAATTCCACTTCCAAAGTTGAAAAATCTGAAAAATTTGCCGCTTTAATACTTCACTTTTTTATCAAAATTTACACATTTATATTAAATAAAACACCTTTTTCTACTTACCCTAGCTTATCCGCACCCGTCCCGAAGCAGTCCCTGAAAGAAATCAGAAAATTATTTTGTAACGTACTTACCGAACCATAGTAGTAAAGTCCCGTTTTCACGTACAGATATTCCAACTCAATCTTTGAACCCAAGCAACTCTGCTGTTTGTGGCCCAATTGTTTTGATTTTGGTACCCACGTTTCCGTCTCGTCGAGACCTTTCAGGCAACATCAATTTTGTTCTTGTGCGATAATTTTAATTTTCAATTTTTAATAGATTTCAATTTTTCACTTTTTTGACTACCACACTTCTTGTTTTCTGTCGATTTCTCCGCTGCCCCTGAACCGATCGCCTTCATTCTTCTTTTCCCGCAAACTTGACTTCCTCCCCTACCCGTCGACACCTCTTTCACCCCTCTCCGCCGCGCCGTTCTTCGGCAATTCCACTTCCAAAGTTGAAAAATCTGAAAAATTTGCCGCTTTAATACTTCACTTTTTTATCAAAATTTACACATTTATATTAAATAAAACACCTTTTTCTACTTACCCTAGCTTATCCGCACCCGTCCCGAAGCAGTCCCTGAAAGAAATCAGAAAATTATTTTGTAACGTACTTACCGAACCATAGTAGTAAAGTCCCGTTTTCACGTACAGATATTCCAACTCAATCTTTGAACCCAAGCAACTCTGCTGTTTGTGGCCCAATTGTTTTGATTTTGGTACCCACGTTTCCGTCTCGTCGAGACCTTTCAGGCAACATCAATTTTGTTCTTGTGCGATAATTTTAATTTTCAATTTTTAATAGATTTCAATTTTTCACTTTTTTGACTACCACACTTCTTGTTTTCTGTCGATTTCTCCGCTGCCCCTGAACCGATCGCCTTCATTCTTCTTTTCCCGCAAACTTGACTTCCTCCCCTACCCGTCGACACCTCTTTCACCCCTCTCCGCCGCGCCGTTCTTCGGCAATTCCACTTCCAAAGTTGAAAAATCTGAAAAATTTGCCGCTTTAATACTTCACTTTTTTATCAAAATTTACACATTTATATTAAATAAAACACCTTTTTCTACTTACCCTAGCTTATCCGCACCCGTCCCGAAGCAGTCCCTGAAAGAAATCAGAAAATTATTTTGTAACGTACTTACCGAACCATAGTAGTAAAGTCCCGTTTTCACGTACAGATATTCCAACTCAATCTTTGAACCCAAGCAACTCTGCTGTTTGTGGCCCAATTGTTTTGATTTTGGTACCCACGTTTCCGTCTCGTCGAGACCTTTCAGGCAACATCAATTTTGTTCTTGTGCGATAATTTTAATTTTCAATTTTTAATAGATTTCAATTTTTCACTTTTTTGACTACCACACTTCTTGTTTTCTGTCGATTTCTCCGCTGCCCCTGAACCGATCGCCTTCATTCTTCTTTTCCCGCAAACTTGACTTCCTCCCCTACCCGTCGACACCTCTTTCACCCCTCTCCGCCGCGCCGTTCTTCGGCAATTCCACTTCCAAAGTTGAAAAATCTGAAAAATTTGCCGCTTTAATACTTCACTTTTTTATCAAAATTTACACATTTATATTAAATAAAACACCTTTTTCTACTTACCCTAGCTTATCCGCACCCGTCCCGAAGCAGTCCCTGAAAGAAATCAGAAAATTATTTTGTAACGTACTTACCGAACCATAGTAGTAAAGTCCCGTTTTCACGTACAGATATTCCAACTCAATCTTTGAACCCAAGCAACTCTGCTGTTTGTGGCCCAATTGTTTTGATTTTGGTACCCACGTTTCCGTCTCGTCGAGACCTTTCAGGCAACATCAATTTTGTTCTTGTGCGATAATTTTAATTTTCAATTTTTAATAGATTTCAATTTTTCACTTTTTTGACTACCACACTTCTTGTTTTCTGTCGATTTCTCCGCTGCCCCTGAACCGATCGCCTTCATTCTTCTTTTCCCGCAAACTTGACTTCCTCCCCTACCCGTCGACACCTCTTTCACCCCTCTCCGCCGCGCCGTTCTTCGGCAATTCCACTTCCAAAGTTGAAAAATCTGAAAAATTTGCCGCTTTAATACTTCACTTTTTTATCAAAATTTACACATTTATATTAAATAAAACACCTTTTTCTACTTACCCTAGCTTATCCGCACCCGTCCCGAAGCAGTCCCTGAAAGAAATCAGAAAATTATTTTGTAACGTACTTACCGAACCATAGTAGTAAAGTCCCGTTTTCACGTACAGATATTCCAACTCAATCTTTGAACCCAAGCAACTCTGCTGTTTGTGGCCCAATTGTTTTGATTTTGGTACCCACGTTTCCGTCTCGTCGAGACCTTTCAGGCAACATCAATTTTGTTCTTGTGCGATAATTTTAATTTTCAATTTTTAATAGATTTCAATTTTTCACTTTTTTGACTACCACACTTCTTGTTTTCTGTCGATTTCTCCGCTGCCCCTGAACCGATCGCCTTCATTCTTCTTTTCCCGCAAACTTGACTTCCTCCCCTACCCGTCGACACCTCTTTCACCCCTCTCCGCCGCGCCGTTCTTCGGCAATTCCACTTCCAAAGTTGAAAAATCTGAAAAATTTGCCGCTTTAATACTTCACTTTTTTATCAAAATTTACACATTTATATTAAATAAAACACCTTTTTCTACTTACCCTAGCTTATCCGCACCCGTCCCGAAGCAGTCCCTGAAAGAAATCAGAAAATTATTTTGTAACGTACTTACCGAACCATAGTAGTAAAGTCCCGTTTTCACGTACAGATATTCCAACTCAATCTTTGAACCCAAGCAACTCTGCTGTTTGTGGCCCAATTGTTTTGATTTTGGTACCCACGTTTCCGTCTCGTCGAGACCTTTCAGGCAACATCAATTTTGTTCTTGTGCGATAATTTTAATTTTCAATTTTTAATAGATTTCAATTTTTCACTTTTTTGACTACCACACTTCTTGTTTTCTGTCGATTTCTCCGCTGCCCCTGAACCGATCGCCTTCATTCTTCTTTTCCCGCAAACTTGACTTCCTCCCCTACCCGTCGACACCTCTTTCACCCCTCTCCGCCGCGCCGTTCTTCGGCAATTCCACTTCCAAAGTTGAAAAATCTGAAAAATTTGCCGCTTTAATACTTCACTTTTTTATCAAAATTTACACATTTATATTAAATAAAACACCTTTTTCTACTTACCCTAGCTTATCCGCACCCGTCCCGAAGCAGTCCCTGAAAGAAATCAGAAAATTATTTTGTAACGTACTTACCGAACCATAGTAGTAAAGTCCCGTTTTCACGTACAGATATTCCAACTCAATCTTTGAACCCAAGCAACTCTGCTGTTTGTGGCCCAATTGTTTTGATTTTGGTACCCACGTTTCCGTCTCGTCGAGACCTTTCAGGCAACATCAATTTTGTTCTTGTGCGATAATTTTAATTTTCAATTTTTAATAGATTTCAATTTTTCACTTTTTTGACTACCACACTTCTTGTTTTCTGTCGATTTCTCCGCTGCCCCTGAACCGATCGCCTTCATTCTTCTTTTCCCGCAAACTTGACTTCCTCCCCTACCCGTCGACACCTCTTTCACCCCTCTCCGCCGCGCCGTTCTTCGGCAATTCCACTTCCAAAGTTGAAAAATCTGAAAAATTTGCCGCTTTAATACTTCACTTTTTATCAAAATTTACACATTTATATTAAATAAAACACCTTTTTCTACTTACCCTAGCTTATCCGCACCCGTCCCGAAGCAGTCCCTGAAAGAAATCAGAAAATTATTTTGTAACGTACTTACCGAACCATAGTAGTAAAGTCCCGTTTTCACGTACAGATATTCCAACTCAATCTTTGAACCCAAGCAACTCTGCTGTTTGTGGCCCAATTGTTTTGATTTTGGTACCCACGTTTCCGTCTCGTCGAGACCTTTCAGGCAACATCAATTTTGTTCTTGTGCGATAATTTTAATTTTCAATTTTTAATAGATTTCAATTTTTCACTTTTTTGACTACCACACTTCTTGTTTTCTGTCGATTTTCTCCGCTGCCCCTGAACCGATCGCCTTCATTCTTCTTTTCCCGCAAACTTGACTTCCTCCCCTACCCGTCGACACCTCTTTCACCCCTCTCCGCCGCGCCGTTCTTCGGCAATTCCACTTCCAAAGTTGAAAAATCTGAAAAATTTGCCGCTTTAATACTTCACTTTTTTATCAAAATTTACACATTTATATTAAATAAAACACCTTTTTCTACTTACCCTAGCTTATCCGCACCCGTCCCGAAGCAGTCCCTGAAAGAAATCAGAAAATTATTTTGTAACGTACTTACCGAACCATAGTAGTAAAGTCCCGTTTTCACGTACAGATATTCCAACTCAATCTTTGAACCCAAGCAACTCTGCTGTTTGTGGCCCAATTGTTTTGATTTTGGTACCCACGTTTCCGTCTCGTCGAGACCTTTCAGGCAACATCAATTTTGTTCTTGTGCGATAATTTTAATTTTCAATTTTTAATAGATTTCAATTTTTCACTTTTTTGACTACCACACTTCTTGTTTTCTGTCGATTTCTCCGCTGCCCCTGAACCGATCGCCTTCATTCTTCTTTTCCCGCAAACTTGACTTCCTCCCCTACCCGTCGACACCTCTTTCACCCCTCTCCGCCGCGCCGTTCTTCGGCAATTCCACTTCCAAAGTTGAAAAATCTGAAAAATTTGCCGCTTTAATACTTCACTTTTTTATCAAAATTTACACATTTATATTAAATAAAACACCTTTTTCTACTTACCCTAGCTTATCCGCACCCGTCCCGAAGCAGTCCCTGAAAGAAATCAGAAAATTATTTTGTAACGTACTTACCGAACCATAGTAGTAAAGTCCCGTTTTCACGTACAGATATTCCAACTCAATCTTTGAACCCAAGCAACTCTGCTGTTTGTGGCCCAATTGTTTTGATTTTGGTACCCACGTTTCCGTCTCGTCGAGACCTTTCAGGCAACATCAATTTTGTTCTTGTGCGATAATTTTAATTTTCAATTTTTAATAGATTTCAATTTTTCACTTTTTTGACTACCACACTTCTTGTTTTCTGTCGATTTCTCCGCTGCCCCTGAACCGATCGCCTTCATTCTTCTTTTCCCGCAAACTTGACTTCCTCCCCTACCCGTCGACACCTCTTTCACCCCTCTCCGCCGCGCCGTTCTTCGGCAATTCCACTTCCAAAGTTGAAAAATCTGAAAAATTTGCCGCTTTAATACTTCACTTTTTTATCAAAATTTACACATTTATATTAAATAAAACACCTTTTTCTACTTACCCTAGCTTATCCGCACCCGTCCCGAAGCAGTCCCTGAAAGAAATCAGAAAATTATTTTGTAACGTACTTACCGAACCATAGTAGTAAAGTCCCGTTTTCACGTACAGATATTCCAACTCAATCTTTGAACCCAAGCAACTCTGCTGTTTGTGGCCCAATTGTTTTGATTTTGGTACCCACGTTTCCGTCTCGTCGAGACCTTTCAGGCAACATCAATTTTGTTCTTGTGCGATAATTTTAATTTTCAATTTTTAATAGATTTCAATTTTTCACTTTTTTGACTACCACACTTCTTGTTTTCTGTCGATTTCTCCGCTGCCCCTGAACCGATCGCCTTCATTCTTCTTTTCCCGCAAACTTGACTTCCTCCCCTACCCGTCGACACCTCTTTCACCCCTCTCCGCCGCGCCGTTCTTCGGCAATTCCACTTCCAAAGTTGAAAAATCTGAAAAATTTGCCGCTTTAATACTTCACTTTTTTATCAAAATTTACACATTTATATTAAATAAAACACCTTTTTCTACTTACCCTAGCTTATCCGCACCCGTCCCGAAGCAGTCCCTGAAAGAAATCAGAAAATTATTTTGTAACGTACTTACCGAACCATAGTAGTAAAGTCCCGTTTTCACGTACAGATATTCCAACTCAATCTTTGAACCCAAGCAACTCTGCTGTTTGTGGCCCAATTGTTTTGATTTTGGTACCCACGTTTCCGTCTCGTCGAGACCTTTCAGGCAACATCAATTTTGTTCTTGTGCGATAATTTTAATTTTCAATTTTTAATAGATTTCAATTTTTCACTTTTTTGACTACCACACTTCTTGTTTTCTGTCGATTTCTCCGCTGCCCCTGAACCGATCGCCTTCATTCTTCTTTTCCCGCAAACTTGACTTCCTCCCCTACCCGTCGACACCTCTTTCACCCCTCTCCGCCGCGCCGTTCTTCGGCAATTCCACTTCCAAAGTTGAAAAATCTGAAAAATTTGCCGCTTTAATACTTCACTTTTTTATCAAAATTTACACATTTATATTAAATAAAACACCTTTTTCTACTTACCCTAGCTTATCCGCACCCGTCCCGAAGCAGTCCCTGAAAGAAATCAGAAAATTATTTTGTAACGTACTTACCGAACCATAGTAGTAAAGTCCCGTTTTCACGTACAGATATTCCAACTCAATCTTTGAACCCAAGCAACTCTGCTGTTTGTGGCCCAATTGTTTTGATTTTGGTACCCACGTTTCCGTCTCGTCGAGACCTTTCAGGCAACATCAATTTTGTTCTTGTGCGATAATTTTAATTTTCAATTTTTAATAGATTTAAATTTTTCACTTTTTTGACTACCACACTTCTTGTTTTCTGTCGATTTCTCCGCTGCCCCTGAACCGATCGCCTTCATTCTTCTTTTCCCGCAAACTTGACTTCCTCCCCTACCCGTCGACACCTCTTTCACCCCTCTCCGCCGCGCCGTTCTTCGGCAATTCCACTTCCAAAGTTGAAAAATCTGAAAAATTTGCCGCTTTAATACTTCACTTTTTTATCAAAATTTACACATTTATATTAAATAAAACACCTTTTTCTACTTACCCTAGCTTATCCGCACCCGTCCCGAAGCAGTCCCTGAAAGAAATCAGAAAATTATTTTGTAACGTACTTACCGAACCATAGTAGTAAAGTCCCGTTTTCACGTACAGATATTCCAACTCAATCTTTGAACCCAAGCAACTCTGCTGTTTGTGGCCCAATTGTTTTGATTTTGGTACCCACGTTTCCGTCTCGTCGAGACCTTTCAGGCAACATCAATTTTGTTCTTGTGCGATAATTTTAATTTTCAATTTTTAATAGATTTCAATTTTTCACTTTTTTGACTACCACACTTCTTGTTTTCTGTCGATTTCTCCGCTGCCCCTGAACCGATCGCCTTCATTCTTCTTTTCCCGCAAACTTGACTTCCTCCCCTACCCGTCGACACCTCTTTCACCCCTCTCCGCCGCGCCGTTCTTCGGCAATTCCACTTCCAAAGTTGAAAAATCTGAAAAATTTGCCGCTTTAATACTTCACTTTTTTATCAAAATTTACACATTTATATTAAATAAAACACCTTTTTCTACTTACCCTAGCTTATCCGCACCCGTCCCGAAGCAGTCCCTGAAAGAAATCAGAAAATTATTTTGTAACGTACTTACCGAACCATAGTAGTAAAGTCCCGTTTTCACGTACAGATATTCCAACTCAATCTTTGAACCCAAGCAACTCTGCTGTTTGTGGCCCAATTGTTTTGATTTTGGTACCCACGTTTCCGTCTCGTCGAGACCTTTCAGGCAACATCAATTTTGTTCTTGTGCGATAATTTTAATTTTCAATTTTTAATAGATTTCAATTTTTCACTTTTTTGACTACCACACTTCTTGTTTTCTGTCGATTTCTCCGCTGCCCCTGAACCGATCGCCTTCATTCTTCTTTTCCCGCAAACTTGACTTCCTCCCCTACCCGTCGACACCTCTTTCACCCCTCTCCGCCGCGCCGTTCTTCGGCAATTCCACTTCCAAAGTTGAAAAATCTGAAAAATTTGCCGCTTTAATACTTCACTTTTTTATCAAAATTTACACATTTATATTAAATAAAACACCTTTTTCTACTTACCCTAGCTTATCCGCACCCGTCCCGAAGCAGTCCCTGAAAGAAATCAGAAAATTATTTTGTAACGTACTTACCGAACCATAGTAGTAAAGTCCCGTTTTCACGTACAGATATTCCAACTCAATCTTTGAACCCAAGCAACTCTGCTGTTTGTGGCCCAATTGTTTTGATTTTGGTACCCACGTTTCCGTCTCGTCGAGACCTTTCAGGCAACATCAATTTTGTTCTTGTGCGATAATTTTAATTTTCAATTTTTAATAGATTTCAATTTTTCACTTTTTTGACTACCACACTTCTTGTTTTCTGTCGATTTCTCCGCTGCCCCTGAACCGATCGCCTTCATTCTTCTTTTCCCGCAAACTTGACTTCCTCCCCTACCCGTCGACACCTCTTTCACCCCTCTCCGCCGCGCCGTTCTTCGGCAATTCCACTTCCAAAGTTGAAAAATCTGAAAAATTTGCCGCTTTAATACTTCACTTTTTTATCAAAATTTACACATTTATATTAAATAAAACACCTTTTTCTACTTACCCTAGCTTATCCGCACCCGTCCCGAAGCAGTCCCTGAAAGAAATCAGAAAATTATTTTGTAACGTACTTACCGAACCATAGTAGTAAAGTCCCGTTTTCACGTACAGATATTCCAACTCAATCTTTGAACCCAAGCAACTCTGCTGTTTGTGGCCCAATTGTTTTGATTTTGGTACCCACGTTTCCGTCTCGTCGAGACCTTTCAGGCAACATCAATTTTGTTCTTGTGCGATAATTTTAATTTTCAATTTTTAATAGATTTCAATTTTTCACTTTTTTGACTACCACACTTCTTGTTTTCTGTCGATTTCTCCGCTGCCCCTGAACCGATCGCCTTCATTCTTCTTTTCCCGCAAACTTGACTTCCTCCCCTACCCGTCGACACCTCTTTCACCCCTCTCCGCCGCGCCGTTCTTCGGCAATTCCACTTCCAAAGTTGAAAAATCTGAAAAATTTGCCGCTTTAATACTTCACTTTTTTATCAAAATTTACACATTTATATTAAATAAAACACCTTTTTCTACTTACCCTAGCTTATCCGCACCCGTCCCGAAGCAGTCCCTGAAAGAAATCAGAAAATTATTTTGTAACGTACTTACCGAACCATAGTAGTAAAGTCCCGTTTTCACGTACAGATATTCCAACTCAATCTTTGAACCCAAGCAACTCTGCTGTTTGTGGCCCAATTGTTTTGATTTTGGTACCCACGTTTCCGTCTCGTCGAGACCTTTCAGGCAACATCAATTTTGTTCTTGTGCGATAATTTTAATTTTCAATTTTTAATAGATTTCAATTTTTCACTTTTTTGACTACCACACTTCTTGTTTTCTGTCGATTTCTCCGCTGCCCCTGAACCGATCGCCTTCATTCTTCTTTTCCCGCAAACTTGACTTCCTCCCCTACCCGTCGACACCTCTTTCACCCCTCTCCGCCGCGCCGTTCTTCGGCAATTCCACTTCCAAAGTTGAAAAATCTGAAAAATTTGCCGCTTTAATACTTCACTTTTTTATCAAAATTTACACATTTATATTAAATAAAACACCTTTTTCTACTTACCCTAGCTTATCCGCACCCGTCCCGAAGCAGTCCCTGAAAGAAATCAGAAAATTATTTTGTAACGTACTTACCGAACCATAGTAGTAAAGTCCCGTTTTCACGTACAGATATTCCAACTCAATCTTTGAACCCAAGCAACTCTGCTGTTTGTGGCCCAATTGTTTTGATTTTGGTACCCACGTTTCCGTCTCGTCGAGACCTTTCAGGCAACATCAATTTTGTTCTTGTGCGATAATTTTAATTTTCAATTTTTAATAGATTTAAATTTTTCACTTTTTTGACTACCACACTTCTTGTTTTCTGTCGATTTCTCCGCTGCCCCTGAACCGATCGCCTTCATTCTTCTTTTCCCGCAAACTTGACTTCCTCCCCTACCCGTCGACACCTCTTTCACCCCTCTCCGCCGCGCCGTTCTTCGGCAATTCCACTTCCAAAGTTGAAAAATCTGAAAAATTTGCCGCTTTAATACTTCACTTTTTTATCAAAATTTACACATTTATATTAAATAAAACACCTTTTTCTACTTACCCTAGCTTATCCGCACCCGTCCCGAAGCAGTCCCTGAAAGAAATCAGAAAATTATTTTGTAACGTACTTACCGAACCATAGTAGTAAAGTCCCGTTTTCACGTACAGATATTCCAACTCAATCTTTGAACCCAAGCAACTCTGCTGTTTGTGGCCCAATTGTTTTGATTTTGGTACCCACGTTTCCGTCTCGTCGAGACCTTTCAGGCAACATCAATTTTGTTCTTGTGCGATAATTTTAATTTTCAATTTTTAATAGATTTCAATTTTTCACTTTTTTGACTACCACACTTCTTGTTTTCTGTCGATTTCTCCGCTGCCCCTGAACCGATCGCCTTCATTCTTCTTTTCCCGCAAACTTGACTTCCTCCCCTACCCGTCGACACCTCTTTCACCCCTCTCCGCCGCGCCGTTCTTCGGCAATTCCACTTCCAAAGTTGAAAAATCTGAAAAATTTGCCGCTTTAATACTTCACTTTTTTATCAAAATTTACACATTTATATTAAATAAAACACCTTTTTCTACTTACCCTAGCTTATCCGCACCCGTCCCGAAGCAGTCCCTGAAAGAAATCAGAAAATTATTTTGTAACGTACTTACCGAACCATAGTAGTAAAGTCCCGTTTTCACGTACAGATATTCCAACTCAATCTTTGAACCCAAGCAACTCTGCTGTTTGTGGCCCAATTGTTTTGATTTTGGTACCCACGTTTCCGTCTCGTCGAGACCTTTCAGGCAACATCAATTTTGTTCTTGTGCGATAATTTTAATTTTCAATTTTTAATAGATTTCAATTTTTCACTTTTTTGACTACCACACTTCTTGTTTTCTGTCGATTTCTCCGCTGCCCCTGAACCGATCGCCTTCATTCTTCTTTTCCCGCAAACTTGACTTCCTCCCCTACCCGTCGACACCTCTTTCACCCCTCTCCGCCGCGCCGTTCTTCGGCAATTCCACTTCCAAAGTTGAAAAATCTGAAAAATTTGCCGCTTTAATACTTCACTTTTTTATCAAAATTTACACATTTATATTAAATAAAACACCTTTTTCTACTTACCCTAGCTTATCCGCACCCGTCCCGAAGCAGTCCCTGAAAGAAATCAGAAAATTATTTTGTAACGTACTTACCGAACCATAGTAGTAAAGTCCCGTTTTCACGTACAGATATTCCAACTCAATCTTTGAACCCAAGCAACTCTGCTGTTTGTGGCCCAATTGTTTTGATTTTGGTACCCACGTTTCCGTCTCGTCGAGACCTTTCAGGCAACATCAATTTTGTTCTTGTGCGATAATTTTAATTTTCAATTTTTAATAGATTTCAATTTTTCACTTTTTTGACTACCACACTTCTTGTTTTCTGTCGATTTCTCCGCTGCCCCTGAACCGATCGCCTTCATTCTTCTTTTCCCGCAAACTTGACTTCCTCCCCTACCCGTCGACACCTCTTTCACCCCTCTCCGCCGCGCCGTTCTTCGGCAATTCCACTTCCAAAGTTGAAAAATCTGAAAAATTTGCCGCTTTAATACTTCACTTTTTTATCAAAATTTACACATTTATATTAAATAAAACACCTTTTTCTACTTACCCTAGCTTATCCGCACCCGTCCCGAAGCAGTCCCTGAAAGAAATCAGAAAATTATTTTGTAACGTACTTACCGAACCATAGTAGTAAAGTCCCGTTTTCACGTACAGATATTCCAACTCAATCTTTGAACCCAAGCAACTCTGCTGTTTGTGGCCCAATTGTTTTGATTTTGGTACCCACGTTTCCGTCTCGTCGAGACCTTTCAGGCAACATCAATTTTGTTCTTGTGCGATAATTTTAATTTTCAATTTTTAATAGATTTCAATTTTTCACTTTTTTGACTACCACACTTCTTGTTTTCTGTCGATTTCTCCGCTGCCCCTGAACCGATCGCCTTCATTCTTCTTTTCCCGCAAACTTGACTTCCTCCCCTACCCGTCGACACCTCTTTCACCCCTCTCCGCCGCGCCGTTCTTCGGCAATTCCACTTCCAAAGTTGAAAAATCTGAAAAATTTGCCGCTTTAATACTTCACTTTTTTATCAAAATTTACACATTTATATTAAATAAAACACCTTTTTCTACTTACCCTAGCTTATCCGCACCCGTCCCGAAGCAGTCCCTGAAAGAAATCAGAAAATTATTTTGTAACGTACTTACCGAACCATAGTAGTAAAGTCCCGTTTTCACGTACAGATATTCCAACTCAATCTTTGAACCCAAGCAACTCTGCTGTTTGTGGCCCAATTGTTTTGATTTTGGTACCCACGTTTCCGTCTCGTCGAGACCTTTCAGGCAACATCAATTTTGTTCTTGTGCGATAATTTTAATTTTCAATTTTTAATAGATTTCAATTTTTCACTTTTTTGACTACCACACTTCTTGTTTTCTGTCGATTTCTCCGCTGCCCCTGAACCGATCGCCTTCATTCTTCTTTTCCCGCAAACTTGACTTCCTCCCCTACCCGTCGACACCTCTTTCACCCCTCTCCGCCGCGCCGTTCTTCGGCAATTCCACTTCCAAAGTTGAAAAATCTGAAAAATTTGCCGCTTTAATACTTCACTTTTTTATCAAAATTTACACATTTATATTAAATAAAACACCTTTTTCTACTTACCCTAGCTTATCCGCACCCGTCCCGAAGCAGTCCCTGAAAGAAATCAGAAAATTATTTTGTAACGTACTTACCGAACCATAGTAGTAAAGTCCCGTTTTCACGTACAGATATTCCAACTCAATCTTTGAACCCAAGCAACTCTGCTGTTTGTGGCCCAATTGTTTTGATTTTGGTACCCACGTTTCCGTCTCGTCGAGACCTTTCAGGCAACATCAATTTTGTTCTTGTGCGATAATTTTAATTTTCAATTTTTAATAGATTTCAATTTTTCACTTTTTTGACTACCACACTTCTTGTTTTCTGTCGATTTCTCCGCTGCCCCTGAACCGATCGCCTTCATTCTTCTTTTCCCGCAAACTTGACTTCCTCCCCTACCCGTCGACACCTCTTTCACCCCTCTCCGCCGCGCCGTTCTTCGGCAATTCCACTTCCAAAGTTGAAAAATCTGAAAAATTTGCCGCTTTAATACTTCACTTTTTTATCAAAATTTACACATTTATATTAAATAAAACACCTTTTTCTACTTACCCTAGCTTATCCGCACCCGTCCCGAAGCAGTCCCTGAAAGAAATCAGAAAATTATTTTGTAACGTACTTACCGAACCATAGTAGTAAAGTCCCGTTTTCACGTACAGATATTCCAACTCAATCTTTGAACCCAAGCAACTCTGCTGTTTGTGGCCCAATTGTTTTGATTTTGGTACCCACGTTTCCGTCTCGTCGAGACCTTTCAGGCAACATCAATTTTGTTCTTGTGCGATAATTTTAATTTTCAATTTTTAATAGATTTCAATTTTTCACTTTTTTGACTACCACACTTCTTGTTTTCTGTCGATTTCTCCGCTGCCCCTGAACCGATCGCCTTCATTCTTCTTTTCCCGCAAACTTGACTTCCTCCCCTACCCGTCGACACCTCTTTCACCCCTCTCCGCCGCGCCGTTCTTCGGCAATTCCACTTCCAAAGTTGAAAAATCTGAAAAATTTGCCGCTTTAATACTTAGATAGATAGATAGATAGATAGATTATTTATTTCAAGAACTTAAGCAACAACAACAAATTATAACACACAATAAACAATGAAATCCAAAAATACACATATGGAAACACAAACTTAATTATGAACTTATTGACTAAATTTTTTTAAGAAATAAAATTACACAAAATATAAAAAAAAAAAAAACTGAAAATAATAAAGTAAATTAAAAAATAAAAACAAACAAAATACATAATCGAGTGTTGCAGCTAAAGTCTGTGAAAAAGGTTCCGGAGCTCAGAAAAAAACCGAGATTGGATCTCGGCAACTGATTTTCAGCCCGGACCGTATGCGAACGTTGCTCGGAAGGCTGTGCAGTATACATCGTGCCAAGTGTTGTAAACGGGAGAAAAAAAGAAAAAATTCTTCTACCCTTTTTTTTTTATTAATTTTATATTAACCTACTATAAACATTGTGATGCTCAATAAGTGCCGTTTTGTGTTACAAAAGTGAATTAATATTAAGAAAATTACGATTACGTGTAAGAACGAGTATGTTAAACGAAAAGTTAGTATATCTGTTATCTACGTTCTATTAGAGTATTTAATTTAACCTTGTATTATATGTAGTTTAATTTTTTAAGGTGCCGAAGCGTAAGGAAGGATGCTGGAACATGCTATGTGCGAATAATAAAGTATAACCTACAATTGAACAGATTACCGTCGGTTACCCAGCTGCTGGAAATCAGGAGTTTAGGAACAACGCCAACCACTCATTAGCAACACCGAGTAGGTAAGTAGATCAACAGGTTAATTAATAATAATTAATAAACGTATTGCAAATTACTTTAACGAGATATATACCTTTATCTACCCTAAATATACGTAAAATTAATAGTATAATTAAATAACTACAGTTGTAATATAAATTGTAATGTATTAAGATATGTATGCGATTTATGAAATATGTAATTGTGGTGAGTAATGACTAATAATAATACTAGGATATGCTAAATTGTTAGATATAATAAATTAATAGATTATGTTAATTTTATCTTCGGGTATCCGTATATATAAAGTTCCAAGTATAGTGACACTTGGTTGATCTACTTAACCACTCAATTTTTGTTCATCTAATAAGAACAGTTTGTAATTTTTATTGAATGATATTATTGTTGTTTTTAGGCTACGAAGAGGCGGAGGCAGATTGTTCCAGCATTTCGTGGCGCTGTATTTGAAACTTCCTCTAAAAGCAGCCGAGGAGCTATACGGATATAGTAGCGGCCTACAGGTGGACCTAGAACTATGCGTCTGATTATAATCTCTTGCCCATTTCAACTTGTCAAACAGGTATTTAGGCTCCTCTTTCTTTACAATACCAAATAGTAAAGTGGCGAAGTGTAAGCGCCTACGGAAGTCCATCTTCAATATATTTGCGCTATTTAAGAAAGGAGTAACGTGGGCACGCGGTGGAATATTGAAACAGAACCTTGCACAGGCATTTTGAACACGCTGTATTACTTTTTTGGAGCGAGCTAATAAACGCGGTTCGAGAAGTGTATCGGCATAATTAAACTTTGATAGAATGAGACTATCACAAAGATAAATACGCAATGTAACACTAAGATAGTCACGAATGCGGTATAAGACTTTTAATCGATAGAAGCAGTTACGAGCAATATCTATGATATGCCTTTCAAAACGCAGGTTCTCGTCCATCAATACGCCAAGGTTACGCGCTTCTAATACTCTGTCGATCGGCTGCCCATTTAGGATGATTGGGAGTATTTTGGCGGTAACTTTACGTATTTGGGTCGGTGTACCAAGAATCATATATTTGCTTTTATTTGGGTTCAGAACTAAAGTATTATGCTCAGACCATAAACATATGCGCTCTAAATCGGAGTTTAGTTTGGCCACAGCTATACTTAAATCACAAGGCTTAAATGAAATGTAGATTTGCAGACTTCACTTTTTTATCAAAATTTACACATTTATATTAAATAAAACACCTTTTTCTACTTACCCTAGCTTATCCGCACCCGTCCCGAAGCAGTCCCTGAAAGAAATCAGAAAATTATTTTGTAACGTACTTACCGAACCATAGTAGTAAAGTCCCGTTTTCACGTACAGATATTCCAACTCAATCTTTGAACCCAAGCAACTCTGCTGTTTGTGGCCCAATTGTTTTGATTTTGGTACCCACGTTTCCGTCTCGTCGAGACCTTTCAGGCAACATCAATTTTGTTCTTGTGCGATAATTTTAATTTTCAATTTTTAATAGATTTAAATTTTTCACTTTTTTGACTACCACACTTCTTGTTTTCTGTCGATTTCTCCGCTGCCCCTGAACCGATCGCCTTCATTCTTCTTTTCCCGCAAACTTGACTTCCTCCCCTACCCGTCGACACCTCTTTCACCCCTCTCCGCCGCGCCGTTCTTCGGCAATTCCACTTCCAAAGTTGAAAAATCTGAAAAATTTGCCGCTTTAATACTTCACTTTTTTATCAAAATTTACACATTTATATTAAATAAAACACCTTTTTCTACTTACCCTAGCTTATCCGCACCCGTCCCGAAGCAGTCCCTGAAAGAAATCAGAAAATTATTTTGTAACGTACTTACCGAACCATAGTAGTAAAGTCCCGTTTTCACGTACAGATATTCCAACTCAATCTTTGAACCCAAGCAACTCTGCTGTTTGTGGCCCAATTGTTTTGATTTTGGTACCCACGTTTCCGTCTCGTCGAGACCTTTCAGGCAACATCAATTTTGTTCTTGTGCGATAATTTTAATTTTCAATTTTTAATAGATTTCAATTTTTCACTTTTTTGACTACCACACTTCTTGTTTTCTGTCGATTTCTCCGCTGCCCCTGAACCGATCGCCTTCATTCTTCTTTTCCCGCAAACTTGACTTCCTCCCCTACCCGTCGACACCTCTTTCACCCCTCTCCGCCGCGCCGTTCTTCGGCAATTCCACTTCCAAAGTTGAAAAATCTGAAAAATTTGCCGCTTTAATACTTCACTTTTTTATCAAAATTTACACATTTATATTAAATAAAACACCTTTTTCTACTTACCCTAGCTTATCCGCACCCGTCCCGAAGCAGTCCCTGAAAGAAATCAGAAAATTATTTTGTAACGTACTTACCGAACCATAGTAGTAAAGTCCCGTTTTCACGTACAGATATTCCAACTCAATCTTTGAACCCAAGCAACTCTGCTGTTTGTGGCCCAATTGTTTTGATTTTGGTACCCACGTTTCCGTCTCGTCGAGACCTTTCAGGCAACATCAATTTTGTTCTTGTGCGATAATTTTAATTTTCAATTTTTAATAGATTTCAATTTTTCACTTTTTTGACTACCACACTTCTTGTTTTCTGTCGATTTCTCCGCTGCCCCTGAACCGATCGCCTTCATTCTTCTTTTCCCGCAAACTTGACTTCCTCCCCTACCCGTCGACACCTCTTTCACCCCTCTCCGCCGCGCCGTTCTTCGGCAATTCCACTTCCAAAGTTGAAAAATCTGAAAAATTTGCCGCTTTAATACTTCACTTTTTTATCAAAATTTACACATTTATATTAAATAAAACACCTTTTTCTACTTACCCTAGCTTATCCGCACCCGTCCCGAAGCAGTCCCTGAAAGAAATCAGAAAATTATTTTGTAACGTACTTACCGAACCATAGTAGTAAAGTCCCGTTTTCACGTACAGATATTCCAACTCAATCTTTGAACCCAAGCAACTCTGCTGTTTGTGGCCCAATTGTTTTGATTTTGGTACCCACGTTTCCGTCTCGTCGAGACCTTTCAGGCAACATCAATTTTGTTCTTGTGCGATAATTTTAATTTTCAATTTTTAATAGATTTCAATTTTTCACTTTTTTGACTACCACACTTCTTGTTTTCTGTCGATTTCTCCGCTGCCCCTGAACCGATCGCCTTCATTCTTCTTTTCCCGCAAACTTGACTTCCTCCCCTACCCGTCGACACCTCTTTCACCCCTCTCCGCCGCGCCGTTCTTCGGCAATTCCACTTCCAAAGTTGAAAAATCTGAAAAATTTGCCGCTTTAATACTTCACTTTTTTATCAAAATTTACACATTTATATTAAATAAAACACCTTTTTCTACTTACCCTAGCTTATCCGCACCCGTCCCGAAGCAGTCCCTGAAAGAAATCAGAAAATTATTTTGTAACGTACTTACCGAACCATAGTAGTAAAGTCCCGTTTTCACGTACAGATATTCCAACTCAATCTTTGAACCCAAGCAACTCTGCTGTTTGTGGCCCAATTGTTTTGATTTTGGTACCCACGTTTCCGTCTCGTCGAGACCTTTCAGGCAACATCAATTTTGTTCTTGTGCGATAATTTTAATTTTCAATTTTTAATAGATTTCAATTTTTCACTTTTTTGACTACCACACTTCTTGTTTTCTGTCGATTTCTCCGCTGCCCCTGAACCGATCGCCTTCATTCTTCTTTTCCCGCAAACTTGACTTCCTCCCCTACCCGTCGACACCTCTTTCACCCCTCTCCGCCGCGCCGTTCTTCGGCAATTCCACTTCCAAAGTTGAAAAATCTGAAAAATTTGCCGCTTTAATACTTCACTTTTTTATCAAAATTTACACATTTATATTAAATAAAACACCTTTTTCTACTTACCCTAGCTTATCCGCACCCGTCCCGAAGCAGTCCCTGAAAGAAATCAGAAAATTATTTTGTAACGTACTTACCGAACCATAGTAGTAAAGTCCCGTTTTCACGTACAGATATTCCAACTCAATCTTTGAACCCAAGCAACTCTGCTGTTTGTGGCCCAATTGTTTTGATTTTGGTACCCACGTTTCCGTCTCGTCGAGACCTTTCAGGCAACATCAATTTTGTTCTTGTGCGATAATTTTAATTTTCAATTTTTAATAGATTTCAATTTTTCACTTTTTTGACTACCACACTTCTTGTTTTCTGTCGATTTCTCCGCTGCCCCTGAACCGATCGCCTTCATTCTTCTTTTCCCGCAAACTTGACTTCCTCCCCTACCCGTCGACACCTCTTTCACCCCTCTCCGCCGCGCCGTTCTTCGGCAATTCCACTTCCAAAGTTGAAAAATCTGAAAAATTTGCCGCTTTAATACTTCACTTTTTTATCAAAATTTACACATTTATATTAAATAAAACACCTTTTTCTACTTACCCTAGCTTATCCGCACCCGTCCCGAAGCAGTCCCTGAAAGAAATCAGAAAATTATTTTGTAACGTACTTACCGAACCATAGTAGTAAAGTCCCGTTTTCACGTACAGATATTCCAACTCAATCTTTGAACCCAAGCAACTCTGCTGTTTGTGGCCCAATTGTTTTGATTTTGGTACCCACGTTTCCGTCTCGTCGAGACCTTTCAGGCAACATCAATTTTGTTCTTGTGCGATAATTTTAATTTTCAATTTTTAATAGATTTCAATTTTTCACTTTTTTGACTACCACACTTCTTGTTTTCTGTCGATTTCTCCGCTGCCCCTGAACCGATCGCCTTCATTCTTCTTTTCCCGCAAACTTGACTTCCTCCCCTACCCGTCGACACCTCTTTCACCCCTCTCCGCCGCGCCGTTCTTCGGCAATTCCACTTCCAAAGTTGAAAAATCTGAAAAATTTGCCGCTTTAATACTTCACTTTTTTATCAAAATTTACACATTTATATTAAATAAAACACCTTTTTCTACTTACCCTAGCTTATCCGCACCCGTCCCGAAGCAGTCCCTGAAAGAAATCAGAAAATTATTTTGTAACGTACTTACCGAACCATAGTAGTAAAGTCCCGTTTTCACGTACAGATATTCCAACTCAATCTTTGAACCCAAGCAACTCTGCTGTTTGTGGCCCAATTGTTTTGATTTTGGTACCCACGTTTCCGTCTCGTCGAGACCTTTCAGGCAACATCAATTTTGTTCTTGTGCGATAATTTTAATTTTCAATTTTTAATAGATTTAAATTTTTCACTTTTTTGACTACCACACTTCTTGTTTTCTGTCGATTTCTCCGCTGCCCCTGAACCGATCGCCTTCATTCTTCTTTTCCCGCAAACTTGACTTCCTCCCCTACCCGTCGACACCTCTTTCACCCCTCTCCGCCGCGCCGTTCTTCGGCAATTCCACTTCCAAAGTTGAAAAATCTGAAAAATTTGCCGCTTTAATACTTCACTTTTTTATCAAAATTTACACATTTATATTAAATAAAACACCTTTTTCTACTTACCCTAGCTTATCCGCACCCGTCCCGAAGCAGTCCCTGAAAGAAATCAGAAAATTATTTTGTAACGTACTTACCGAACCATAGTAGTAAAGTCCCGTTTTCACGTACAGATATTCCAACTCAATCTTTGAACCCAAGCAACTCTGCTGTTTGTGGCCCAATTGTTTTGATTTTGGTACCCACGTTTCCGTCTCGTCGAGACCTTTCAGGCAACATCAATTTTGTTCTTGTGCGATAATTTTAATTTTCAATTTTTAATAGATTTCAATTTTTCACTTTTTTGACTACCACACTTCTTGTTTTCTGTCGATTTCTCCGCTGCCCCTGAACCGATCGCCTTCATTCTTCTTTTCCCGCAAACTTGACTTCCTCCCCTACCCGTCGACACCTCTTTCACCCCTCTCCGCCGCGCCGTTCTTCGGCAATTCCACTTCCAAAGTTGAAAAATCTGAAAAATTTGCCGCTTTAATACTTCACTTTTTTATCAAAATTTACACATTTATATTAAATAAAACACCTTTTTCTACTTACCCTAGCTTATCCGCACCCGTCCCGAAGCAGTCCCTGAAAGAAATCAGAAAATTATTTTGTAACGTACTTACCGAACCATAGTAGTAAAGTCCCGTTTTCACGTACAGATATTCCAACTCAATCTTTGAACCCAAGCAACTCTGCTGTTTGTGGCCCAATTGTTTTGATTTTGGTACCCACGTTTCCGTCTCGTCGAGACCTTTCAGGCAACATCAATTTTGTTCTTGTGCGATAATTTTAATTTTCAATTTTTAATAGATTTCAATTTTTCACTTTTTTGACTACCACACTTCTTGTTTTCTGTCGATTTCTCCGCTGCCCCTGAACCGATCGCCTTCATTCTTCTTTTCCCGCAAACTTGACTTCCTCCCCTACCCGTCGACACCTCTTTCACCCCTCTCCGCCGCGCCGTTCTTCGGCAATTCCACTTCCAAAGTTGAAAAATCTGAAAAATTTGCCGCTTTAATACTTCACTTTTTTATCAAAATTTACACATTTATATTAAATAAAACACCTTTTTCTACTTACCCTAGCTTATCCGCACCCGTCCCGAAGCAGTCCCTGAAAGAAATCAGAAAATTATTTTGTAACGTACTTACCGAACCATAGTAGTAAAGTCCCGTTTTCACGTACAGATATTCCAACTCAATCTTTGAACCCAAGCAACTCTGCTGTTTGTGGCCCAATTGTTTTGATTTTGGTACCCACGTTTCCGTCTCGTCGAGACCTTTCAGGCAACATCAATTTTGTTCTTGTGCGATAATTTTAATTTTCAATTTTTAATAGATTTCAATTTTTCACTTTTTTGACTACCACACTTCTTGTTTTCTGTCGATTTCTCCGCTGCCCCTGAACCGATCGCCTTCATTCTTCTTTTCCCGCAAACTTGACTTCCTCCCCTACCCGTCGACACCTCTTTCACCCCTCTCCGCCGCGCCGTTCTTCGGCAATTCCACTTCCAAAGTTGAAAAATCTGAAAAATTTGCCGCTTTAATACTTCACTTTTTTATCAAAATTTACACATTTATATTAAATAAAACACCTTTTTCTACTTACCCTAGCTTATCCGCACCCGTCCCGAAGCAGTCCCTGAAAGAAATCAGAAAATTATTTTGTAACGTACTTACCGAACCATAGTAGTAAAGTCCCGTTTTCACGTACAGATATTCCAACTCAATCTTTGAACCCAAGCAACTCTGCTGTTTGTGGCCCAATTGTTTTGATTTTGGTACCCACGTTTCCGTCTCGTCGAGACCTTTCAGGCAACATCAATTTTGTTCTTGTGCGATAATTTTAATTTTCAATTTTTAATAGATTTAAATTTTTCACTTTTTTGACTACCACACTTCTTGTTTTCTGTCGATTTCTCCGCTGCCCCTGAACCGATCGCCTTCATTCTTCTTTTCCCGCAAACTTGACTTCCTCCCCTACCCGTCGACACCTCTTTCACCCCTCTCCGCCGCGCCGTTCTTCGGCAATTCCACTTCCAAAGTTGAAAAATCTGAAAAATTTGCCGCTTTAATACTTCACTTTTTTATCAAAATTTACACATTTATATTAAATAAAACACCTTTTTCTACTTACCCTAGCTTATCCGCACCCGTCCCGAAGCAGTCCCTGAAAGAAATCAGAAAATTATTTTGTAACGTACTTACCGAACCATAGTAGTAAAGTCCCGTTTTCACGTACAGATATTCCAACTCAATCTTTGAACCCAAGCAACTCTGCTGTTTGTGGCCCAATTGTTTTGATTTTGGTACCCACGTTTCCGTCTCGTCGAGACCTTTCAGGCAACATCAATTTTGTTCTTGTGCGATAATTTTAATTTTCAATTTTTAATAGATTTCAATTTTTCACTTTTTTGACTACCACACTTCTTGTTTTCTGTCGATTTCTCCGCTGCCCCTGAACCGATCGCCTTCATTCTTCTTTTCCCGCAAACTTGACTTCCTCCCCTACCCGTCGACACCTCTTTCACCCCTCTCCGCCGCGCCGTTCTTCGGCAATTCCACTTCCAAAGTTGAAAAATCTGAAAAATTTGCCGCTTTAATACTTCACTTTTTTATCAAAATTTACACATTTATATTAAATAAAACACCTTTTTCTACTTACCCTAGCTTATCCGCACCCGTCCCGAAGCAGTCCCTGAAAGAAATCAGAAAATTATTTTGTAACGTACTTACCGAACCATAGTAGTAAAGTCCCGTTTTCACGTACAGATATTCCAACTCAATCTTTGAACCCAAGCAACTCTGCTGTTTGTGGCCCAATTGTTTTGATTTTGGTACCCACGTTTCCGTCTCGTCGAGACCTTTCAGGCAACATCAATTTTGTTCTTGTGCGATAATTTTAATTTTCAATTTTTAATAGATTTCAATTTTTCACTTTTTTGACTACCACACTTCTTGTTTTCTGTCGATTTCTCCGCTGCCCCTGAACCGATCGCCTTCATTCTTCTTTTCCCGCAAACTTGACTTCCTCCCCTACCCGTCGACACCTCTTTCACCCCTCTCCGCCGCGCCGTTCTTCGGCAATTCCACTTCCAAAGTTGAAAAATCTGAAAAATTTGCCGCTTTAATACTTCACTTTTTTATCAAAATTTACACATTTATATTAAATAAAACACCTTTTTCTACTTACCCTAGCTTATCCGCACCCGTCCCGAAGCAGTCCCTGAAAGAAATCAGAAAATTATTTTGTAACGTACTTACCGAACCATAGTAGTAAAGTCCCGTTTTCACGTACAGATATTCCAACTCAATCTTTGAACCCAAGCAACTCTGCTGTTTGTGGCCCAATTGTTTTGATTTTGGTACCCACGTTTCCGTCTCGTCGAGACCTTTCAGGCAACATCAATTTTGTTCTTGTGCGATAATTTTAATTTTCAATTTTTAATAGAATTCAATTTTTCACTTTTTTGACTACCACACTTCTTGTTTTCTGTCGATTTCTCCGCTGCCCCTGAACCGATCGCCTTCATTCTTCTTTTCCCGCAAACTTGACTTCCTCCCCTACCCGTCGACACCTCTTTCACCCCTCTCCGCCGCGCCGTTCTTCGGCAATTCCACTTCCAAAGTTGAAAAATCTGAAAAATTTGCCGCTTTAATACTTCACTTTTTTATCAAAATTTACACATTTATATTAAATAAAACACCTTTTTCTACTTACCCTAGCTTATCCGCACCCGTCCCGAAGCAGTCCCTGAAAGAAATCAGAAAATTATTTTGTAACGTACTTACCGAACCATAGTAGTAAAGTCCCGTTTTCACGTACAGATATTCCAACTCAATCTTTGAACCCAAGCAACTCTGCTGTTTGTGGCCCAATTGTTTTGATTTTGGTACCCACGTTTCCGTCTCGTCGAGACCTTTCAGGCAACATCAATTTTGTTCTTGTGCGATAATTTTAATTTTCAATTTTTAATAGATTTCAATTTTTCACTTTTTTGACTACCACACTTCTTGTTTTCTGTCGATTTCTCCGCTGCCCCTGAACCGATCGCCTTCATTCTTCTTTTCCCGCAAACTTGACTTCCTCCCCTACCCGTCGACACCTCTTTCACCCCTCTCCGCCGCGCCGTTCTTCGGCAATTCCACTTCCAAAGTTGAAAAATCTGAAAAATTTGCCGCTTTAATACTTCACTTTTTTATCAAAATTTACACATTTATATTAAATAAAACACCTTTTTCTACTTACCCTAGCTTATCCGCACCCGTCCCGAAGCAGTCCCTGAAAGAAATCAGAAAATTATTTTGTAACGTACTTACCGAACCATAGTAGTAAAGTCCCGTTTTCACGTACAGATATTCCAACTCAATCTTTGAACCCAAGCAACTCTGCTGTTTGTGGCCCAATTGTTTTGATTTTGGTACCCACGTTTCCGTCTCGTCGAGACCTTTCAGGCAACATCAATTTTGTTCTTGTGCGATAATTTTAATTTTCAATTTTTAATAGATTTAAATTTTTCACTTTTTTGACTACCACACTTCTTGTTTTCTGTCGATTTCTCCGCTGCCCCTGAACCGATCGCCTTCATTCTTCTTTTCCCGCAAACTTGACTTCCTCCCCTACCCGTCGACACCTCTTTCACCCCTCTCCGCCGCGCCGTTCTTCGGCAATTCCACTTCCAAAGTTGAAAAATCTGAAAAATTTGCCGCTTTAATACTTCACTTTTTTATCAAAATTTACACATTTATATTAAATAAAACACCTTTTTCTACTTACCCTAGCTTATCCGCACCCGTCCCGAAGCAGTCCCTGAAAGAAATCAGAAAATTATTTTGTAACGTACTTACCGAACCATAGTAGTAAAGTCCCGTTTTCACGTACAGATATTCCAACTCAATCTTTGAACCCAAGCAACTCTGCTGTTTGTGGCCCAATTGTTTTGATTTTGGTACCCACGTTTCCGTCTCGTCGAGACCTTTCAGGCAACATCAATTTTGTTCTTGTGCGATAATTTTAATTTTCAATTTTTAATAGATTTCAATTTTTCACTTTTTTGACTACCACACTTCTTGTTTTCTGTCGATTTCTCCGCTGCCCCTGAACCGATCGCCTTCATTCTTCTTTTCCCGCAAACTTGACTTCCTCCCCTACCCGTCGACACCTCTTTCACCCCTCTCCGCCGCGCCGTTCTTCGGCAATTCCACTTCCAAAGTTGAAAAATCTGAAAAATTTGCCGCTTTAATACTTCACTTTTTTATCAAAATTTACACATTTATATTAAATAAAACACCTTTTTCTACTTACCCTAGCTTATCCGCACCCGTCCCGAAGCAGTCCCTGAAAGAAATCAGAAAATTATTTTGTAACGTACTTACCGAACCATAGTAGTAAAGTCCCGTTTTCACGTACAGATATTCCAACTCAATCTTTGAACCCAAGCAACTCTGCTGTTTGTGGCCCAATTGTTTTGATTTTGGTACCCACGTTTCCGTCTCGTCGAGACCTTTCAGGCAACATCAATTTTGTTCTTGTGCGATAATTTTAATTTTCAATTTTTAATAGATTTCAATTTTTCACTTTTTTGACTACCACACTTCTTGTTTTCTGTCGATTTCTCCGCTGCCCCTGAACCGATCGCCTTCATTCTTCTTTTCCCGCAAACTTGACTTCCTCCCCTACCCGTCGACACCTCTTTCACCCCTCTCCGCCGCGCCGTTCTTCGGCAATTCCACTTCCAAAGTTGAAAAATCTGAAAAATTTGCCGCTTTAATACTTCACTTTTTTATCAAAATTTACACATTTATATTAAATAAAACACCTTTTTCTACTTACCCTAGCTTATCCGCACCCGTCCCGAAGCAGTCCCTGAAAGAAATCAGAAAATTATTTTGTAACGTACTTACCGAACCATAGTAGTAAAGTCCCGTTTTCACGTACAGATATTCCAACTCAATCTTTGAACCCAAGCAACTCTGCTGTTTGTGGCCCAATTGTTTTGATTTTGGTACCCACGTTTCCGTCTCGTCGAGACCTTTCAGGCAACATCAATTTTGTTCTTGTGCGATAATTTTAATTTTCAATTTTTAATAGATTTCAATTTTTCACTTTTTTGACTACCACACTTCTTGTTTTCTGTCGATTTCTCCGCTGCCCCTGAACCGATCGCCTTCATTCTTCTTTTCCCGCAAACTTGACTTCCTCCCCTACCCGTCGACACCTCTTTCACCCCTCTCCGCCGCGCCGTTCTTCGGCAATTCCACTTCCAAAGTTGAAAAATCTGAAAAATTTGCCGCTTTAATACTTCACTTTTTTATCAAAATTTACACATTTATATTAAATAAAACACCTTTTTCTACTTACCCTAGCTTATCCGCACCCGTCCCGAAGCAGTCCCTGAAAGAAATCAGAAAATTATTTTGTAACGTACTTACCGAACCATAGTAGTAAAGTCCCGTTTTCACGTACAGATATTCCAACTCAATCTTTGAACCCAAGCAACTCTGCTGTTTGTGGCCCAATTGTTTTGATTTTGGTACCCACGTTTCCGTCTCGTCGAGACCTTTCAGGCAACATCAATTTTGTTCTTGTGCGATAATTTTAATTTTCAATTTTTAATAGATTTCAATTTTTCACTTTTTTGACTACCACACTTCTTGTTTTCTGTCGATTTCTCCGCTGCCCCTGAACCGATCGCCTTCATTCTTCTTTTCCCGCAAACTTGACTTCCTCCCCTACCCGTCGACACCTCTTTCACCCCACTCCGCCGCGCCGTTCTTCGGCAATTCCACTTCCAAAGTTGAAAAATCTGAAAAATTTGCCGCTTTAATACTTCACTTTTTTATCAAAATTTACACATTTATATTAAATAAAACACCTTTTTCTACTTACCCTAGCTTATCCGCACCCGTCCCGAAGCAGTCCCTGAAAGAAATCAGAAAATTATTTTGTAACGTACTTACCGAACCATAGTAGTAAAGTCCCGTTTTCACGTACAGATATTCCAACTCAATCTTTGAACCCAAGCAACTCTGCTGTTTGTGGCCCAATTGTTTTGATTTTGGTACCCACGTTTCCGTCTCGTCGAGACCTTTCAGGCAACATCAATTTTGTTCTTGTGCGATAATTTTAATTTTCAATTTTTAATAGATTTCAATTTTTCACTTTTTTGACTACCACACTTCTTGTTTTCTGTCGATTTCTCCGCTGCCCCTGAACCGATCGCCTTCATTCTTCTTTTCCCGCAAACTTGACTTCCTCCCCTACCCGTCGACACCTCTTTCACCCCTCTCCGCCGCGCCGTTCTTCGGCAATTCCACTTCCAAAGTTGAAAAATCTGAAAAATTTGCCGCTTTAATACTTCACTTTTTTATCAAAATTTACACATTTATATTAAATAAAACACCTTTTTCTACTTACCCTAGCTTATCCGCACCCGTCCCGAAGCAGTCCCTGAAAGAAATCAGAAAATTATTTTGTAACGTACTTACCGAACCATAGTAGTAAAGTCCCGTTTTCACGTACAGATATTCCAACTCAATCTTTGAACCCAAGCAACTCTGCTGTTTGTGGCCCAATTGTTTTGATTTTGGTACCCACGTTTCCGTCTCGTCGAGACCTTTCAGGCAACATCAATTTTGTTCTTGTGCGATAATTTTAATTTTCAATTTTTAATAGATTTCAATTTTTCACTTTTTTGACTACCACACTTCTTGTTTTCTGTCGATTTCTCCGCTGCCCCTGAACCGATCGCCTTCATTCTTCTTTTCCCGCAAACTTGACTTCCTCCCCTACCCGTCGACACCTCTTTCACCCCTCTCCGCCGCGCCGTTCTTCGGCAATTCCACTTCCAAAGTTGAAAAATCTGAAAAATTTGCCGCTTTAATACTTCACTTTTTTATCAAAATTTACACATTTATATTAAATAAAACACCTTTTTCTACTTACCCTAGCTTATCCGCACCCGTCCCGAAGCAGTCCCTGAAAGAAATCAGAAAATTATTTTGTAACGTACTTACCGAACCATAGTAGTAAAGTCCCGTTTTCACGTACAGATATTCCAACTCAATCTTTGAACCCAAGCAACTCTGCTGTTTGTGGCCCAATTGTTTTGATTTTGGTACCCACGTTTCCGTCTCGTCGAGACCTTTCAGGCAACATCAATTTTGTTCTTGTGCGATAATTTTAATTTTCAATTTTTAATAGATTTCAATTTTTCACTTTTTTGACTACCACACTTCTTGTTTTCTGTCGATTTCTCCGCTGCCCCTGAACCGATCGCCTTCATTCTTCTTTTCCCGCAAACTTGACTTCCTCCCCTACCCGTCGACACCTCTTTCACCCCTCTCCGCCGCGCCGTTCTTCGGCAATTCCACTTCCAAAGTTGAAAAATCTGAAAAATTTGCCGCTTTAATACTTCACTTTTTTATCAAAATTTACACATTTATATTAAATAAAACACCTTTTTCTACTTACCCTAGCTTATCCGCACCCGTCCCGAAGCAGTCCCTGAAAGAAATCAGAAAATTATTTTGTAACGTACTTACCGAACCATAGTAGTAAAGTCCCGTTTTCACGTACAGATATTCCAACTCAATCTTTGAACCCAAGCAACTCTGCTGTTTGTGGCCCAATTGTTTTGATTTTGGTACCCACGTTTCCGTCTCGTCGAGACCTTTCAGGCAACATCAATTTTGTTCTTGTGCGATAATTTTAATTTTCAATTTTTAATAGATTTCAATTTTTCACTTTTTTGACTACCACACTTCTTGTTTTCTGTCGATTTCTCCGCTGCCCCTGAACCGATCGCCTTCATTCTTCTTTTCCCGCAAACTTGACTTCCTCCCCTACCCGTCGACACCTCTTTCACCCCTCTCCGCCGCGCCGTTCTTCGGCAATTCCACTTCCAAAGTTGAAAAATCTGAAAAATTTGCCGCTTTAATACTTCACTTTTTTATCAAAATTTACACATTTATATTAAATAAAACACCTTTTTCTACTTACCCTAGCTTATCCGCACCCGTCCCGAAGCAGTCCCTGAAAGAAATCAGAAAATTATTTTGTAACGTACTTACCGAACCATAGTAGTAAAGTCCCGTTTTCACGTACAGATATTCCAACTCAATCTTTGAACCCAAGCAACTCTGCTGTTTGTGGCCCAATTGTTTTGATTTTGGTACCCACGTTTCCGTCTCGTCGAGACCTTTCAGGCAACATCAATTTTGTTCTTGTGCGATAATTTTAATTTTCAATTTTTAATAGATTTCAATTTTTCACTTTTTTGACTACCACACTTCTTGTTTTCTGTCGATTTCTCCGCTGCCCCTGAACCGATCGCCTTCATTCTTCTTTTCCCGCAAACTTGACTTCCTCCCCTACCCGTCGACACCTCTTTCACCCCACTCCGCCGCGCCGTTCTTCGGCAATTCCACTTCCAAAGTTGAAAAATCTGAAAAATTTGCCGCTTTAATACTTCACTTTTTTATCAAAATTTACACATTTATATTAAATAAAACACCTTTTTCTACTTACCCTAGCTTATCCGCACCCGTCCCGAAGCAGTCCCTGAAAGAAATCAGAAAATTATTTTGTAACGTACTTACCGAACCATAGTAGTAAAGTCCCGTTTTCACGTACAGATATTCCAACTCAATCTTTGAACCCAAGCAACTCTGCTGTTTGTGGCCCAATTGTTTTGATTTTGGTACCCACGTTTCCGTCTCGTCGAGACCTTTCAGGCAACATCAATTTTGTTCTTGTGCGATAATTTTAATTTTCAATTTTTAATAGATTTCAATTTTTCACTTTTTTGACTACCACACTTCTTGTTTTCTGTCGATTTCTCCGCTGCCCCTGAACCGATCGCCTTCATTCTTCTTTTCCCGCAAACTTGACTTCCTCCCCTACCCGTCGACACCTCTTTCACCCCTCTCCGCCGCGCCGTTCTTCGGCAATTCCACTTCCAAAGTTGAAAAATCTGAAAAATTTGCCGCTTTAATACTTCACTTTTTTATCAAAATTTACACATTTATATTAAATAAAACACCTTTTTCTACTTACCCTAGCTTATCCGCACCCGTCCCGAAGCAGTCCCTGAAAGAAATCAGAAAATTATTTTGTAACGTACTTACCGAACCATAGTAGTAAAGTCCCGTTTTCACGTACAGATATTCCAACTCAATCTTTGAACCCAAGCAACTCTGCTGTTTGTGGCCCAATTGTTTTGATTTTGGTACCCACGTTTCCGTCTCGTCGAGACCTTTCAGGCAACATCAATTTTGTTCTTGTGCGATAATTTTAATTTTCAATTTTTAATAGATTTCAATTTTTCACTTTTTTGACTACCACACTTCTTGTTTTCTGTCGATTTCTCCGCTGCCCCTGAACCGATCGCCTTCATTCTTCTTTTCCCGCAAACTTGACTTCCTCCCCTACCCGTCGACACCTCTTTCACCCCTCTCCGCCGCGCCGTTCTTCGGCAATTCCACTTCCAAAGTTGAAAAATCTGAAAAATTTGCCGCTTTAATACTTCACTTTTTTATCAAAATTTACACATTTATATTAAATAAAACACCTTTTTCTACTTACCCTAGCTTATCCGCACCCGTCCCGAAGCAGTCCCTGAAAGAAATCAGAAAATTATTTTGTAACGTACTTACCGAACCATAGTAGTAAAGTCCCGTTTTCACGTACAGATATTCCAACTCAATCTTTGAACCCAAGCAACTCTGCTGTTTGTGGCCCAATTGTTTTGATTTTGGTACCCACGTTTCCGTCTCGTCGAGACCTTTCAGGCAACATCAATTTTGTTCTTGTGCGATAATTTTAATTTTCAATTTTTAATAGATTTCAATTTTTCACTTTTTTGACTACCACACTTCTTGTTTTCTGTCGATTTCTCCGCTGCCCCTGAACCGATCGCCTTCATTCTTCTTTTCCCGCAAACTTGACTTCCTCCCCTACCCGTCGACACCTCTTTCACCCCTCTCCGCCGCGCCGTTCTTCGGCAATTCCACTTCCAAAGTTGAAAAATCTGAAAAATTTGCCGCTTTAATACTTCACTTTTTTATCAAAATTTACACATTTATATTAAATAAAACACCTTTTTCTACTTACCCTAGCTTATCCGCACCCGTCCCGAAGCAGTCCCTGAAAGAAATCAGAAAATTATTTTGTAACGTACTTACCGAACCATAGTAGTAAAGTCCCGTTTTCACGTACAGATATTCCAACTCAATCTTTGAACCCAAGCAACTCTGCTGTTTGTGGCCCAATTGTTTTGATTTTGGTACCCACGTTTCCGTCTCGTCGAGACCTTTCAGGCAACATCAATTTTGTTCTTGTGCGATAATTTTAATTTTCAATTTTTAATAGATTTCAATTTTTCACTTTTTTGACTACCACACTTCTTGTTTTCTGTCGATTTCTCCGCTGCCCCTGAACCGATCGCCTTCATTCTTCTTTTCCCGCAAACTTGACTTCCTCCCCTACCCGTCGACACCTCTTTCACCCCTCTCCGCCGCGCCGTTCTTCGGCAATTCCACTTCCAAAGTTGAAAAATCTGAAAAATTTGCCGCTTTAATACTTCACTTTTTTATCAAAATTTACACATTTATATTAAATAAAACACCTTTTTCTACTTACCCTAGCTTATCCGCACCCGTCCCGAAGCAGTCCCTGAAAGAAATCAGAAAATTATTTTGTAACGTACTTACCGAACCATAGTAGTAAAGTCCCGTTTTCACGTACAGATATTCCAACTCAATCTTTGAACCCAAGCAACTCTGCTGTTTGTGGCCCAATTGTTTTGATTTTGGTACCCACGTTTCCGTCTCGTCGAGACCTTTCAGGCAACATCAATTTTGTTCTTGTGCGATAATTTTAATTTTCAATTTTTAATAGATTTCAATTTTTCACTTTTTTGACTACCACACTTCTTGTTTTCTGTCGATTTCTCCGCTGCCCCTGAACCGATCGCCTTCATTCTTCTTTTCCCGCAAACTTGACTTCCTCCCCTACCCGTCGACACCTCTTTCACCCCTCTCCGCCGCGCCGTTCTTCGGCAATTCCACTTCCAAAGTTGAAAAATCTGAAAAATTTGCCGCTTTAATACTTCACTTTTTTATCAAAATTTACACATTTATATTAAATAAAACACCTTTTTCTACTTACCCTAGCTTATCCGCACCCGTCCCGAAGCAGTCCCTGAAAGAAATCAGAAAATTATTTTGTAACGTACTTACCGAACCATAGTAGTAAAGTCCCGTTTTCACGTACAGATATTCCAACTCAATCTTTGAACCCAAGCAACTCTGCTGTTTGTGGCCCAATTGTTTTGATTTTGGTACCCACGTTTCCGTCTCGTCGAGACCTTTCAGGCAACATCAATTTTGTTCTTGTGCGATAATTTTAATTTTCAATTTTTAATAGATTTCAATTTTTCACTTTTTTGACTACCACACTTCTTCGTACAGAGTACATTTGATATATTTCAGTCTGCCGAATAACGCCGGCCACCACGCGTTATCAAAGGCGGCTTGAATGTCTAGTGAAATAGCTATTACCTGTTTTTTGTCTCTTTTGCTCGCTTTAATTAGATCGATTGCTGTCTTTAATGCGTCTATAGTGGATGTTTGCTCTTTGAAGCCGAATTGTAATGGGTTAGAGAAGTTGTTGTTTTCTATATGATGAATTAGTCGTTTACAGATAAGTTTTTCCAGGAGTTTACCGTATATATTTATTAGACCAATTGGACGGTACGACGAGGTGTCAGAGTAGTCGGTTTTATTTGATTTTGGTAATATTATGACTTGTGCTATCTTCCAATTAGTTGGAAAGTGAGACATTACCAGACATTTGTTCATAAGTTTTGTTGTCATGCTTATGTGCTCCGTGGTAAAAGTCAAGCAAATGTCGGCAGTAAGGTGGTCAATGCCGGGGGCTTTTTTGGCGCTCATGGATTTCAGGCAGCCCAAGACTTCGTCCTCGGTGAACATTCTGTCGTCGTCTGTGTTTGGGATATTGGTCATTTGTAGGCGTAGTTGTTTCTGTGCGACTGTCTCATCCACAGTGTCGTCCGGGTAAAACTTATTCAACAAGGCCATGGCAGTATCAGTAGGTGAAGTGGTATGAGAAGAACCATTTCCGGCACAGACCGTCAGGCAGGGTTTCGTTTGCGGAGCGTTCTTCAGCAACCTGTTTGTCAATGACCACACGTTTTCCTTGCCCTGCATACTGCAAAATTGTCGGAAATGGTTCGTTGAGATTTCCCTGATGGATTGCGCATATTTGTATTTTAGCTCATTTCTTTCTTCCAATGCTTTTTGAATGGGTTTTCCTGATCGAACTAAGTCCTGGATCCTGTGGTGCATCTTTATCACTTGCGTTTTTAGGTCATCCAGTTCCGAATTCCACCAAGGGATGTGAGCCATCGTCTGTTTTTTCCGTCTGAACGTTACATCGCAAGCTTGTTGAATTGTCTTTGTGATATCATTTACAAAATGTTCCATTTCCTGTTTGCCTAATATATCTATATTTATTTCTTTTATTCTACTGTCTTCCACAGCTTTCGCCAGATTGATTTTAAATTCTTCCCAATGAGCTTCATGGACGTTATATTTATATGTGGACTGTTTCTTCTTCTTGTTAAATTTAATGTAACCTGTATTTAAATGAAATTCTATAGCCTCATGGTCGCTCGATGGGCAAGCGTCAGCGTTAATTTTCCATTCTATAATCCTGTTAGATAAGTTGTCGGAATACATGGTCAAGTCTATTATTGAACTACGCTGAATGCCGTGTGTTATCGTCGTGAACGTGGGGGTACTACCGGTGTTTGCAAGATTTAAATCATGGGAGACCATCAATGAGTAGACATCATTGCCCCTTCTGTTTACTCTGGGCGAACCCCATGCTGGGTGCCATCCATTGAAGTCCCCGCCAATTATGGTATGGGCTTTATCATATCTTTTCAAAAACAGTTCAAGTCGACCTAAAGCATTGCTTTCGTCGGTCTTTGGCTCTATATATGCTGATATAACGAACAGTTTGCGCCCTTTTGTTATTAGCTGAACGATACATAGGTTCGAAGATGAGAATTCAGACATGCCCAGAGTTGCTGCTATACCCGACTTAATTATGACACACGCTTTGACGCGGTCGTTATCAGCAAATTGATGGATTTCATACCCTGGGATGTTTTTCACCGTATTTAGGTTGCCTACGTACGGCTCACTAATTATTCCTATGGCATAATCATTGGAGATGAAGAAACTGATAAATTCATTGTAGCTGTTATAAGACCTGCCCACGTTGCACTGTATGACCTGCAGTAATTGCTATGCCCCGTAGTCGATCTTAGCCATGACCCTGTTCCTCATGGCTTCTTTGACGGGGCATATACTAGAGATGGCTGAATGATTATTGTTTGAGGTAGTTTTGAGCTTCCTGTCTCTATTGATGCAGTTGCAGCAGCTGGCGCCCTCTGGGTTGTTCTTAGACGGGCAGGTATCGATAGTGTGGTCATCTGCCCCACAGTGCGTGCAAAGAGACACTTCTCTAGTGCAATGCTTTCTAAGGTGTCCAAACTGTAGACACTTAAAGCATTGCATGAGGGGTACAAACTCCTCCACATGAACCTTTTGGTGGTCCACGTTAAGTCGACCAAGCTCAATGATTTTCTTCCACACGGGAGAAGAGGCTAAGAGCACAGCGTTAGGGTTTTGTTGAATTATTAATTTTGTCAACTCGGCCGGTGTCGTCTGCTTTATAACCCCTTTCAAAATCACCATCGGCTTGAGTTTGCGCGATGGGGTTGGTTAGGTTAGGTTAGGTTTTTTTTTTTTTTTTTTTTTTTCAATAAAACAATTTTCCACAGACGGATCGTCCGTGCCTTTTTTAAGATTATTCTTTGTTGTTTATTTTTTTTTATTAGATAGCTCCACTTGGCCCGCGCTCCAGCCCTCTGCTTGTACACTGGCTAAATAAGTCTATGCAAGAGCAGTGGCTGCAGCGGGGGTCTTACATTACATTAAATGAGGCTTAAATTAAGGACCATTTAAAATTAAGTAAAATATTAAATACTAGATATTTTGAGATATGTTTTTTTTTTTTTTTTTTTTTTTTTTTTTTTTTTTTTTTTTTTTTTTTTTTTTTTAATTATTTTCTTTTGTATGATATTGTATTTATATTTATTATTATTATTATTATTTTTTTTTATTTACTTTTATATATATGTTTTTTTTTTTTTTTTTTTTTTTTTTTAAGTACATGTTTACATATTACATACTTTTATCTTATACATTACGCAGTTACTTAACTATTGACCGTTACATTATACCGACTTACGACTATACAGTGTGACTGACTTACATCTATACAGTGTTATGATACTTTGCGGAGGTCGCTTCGAGCTTGTCCTTAGACTTGCCAAGTGCCTTGAGGTCCCTGCTTCGGATCGCCATAGAGGTGTTATAGTCCTCCAGTTTTTCGTCTGTGGCAGTCATAGCCTTCCGGATGAACTGGGCTATGGCGTCTTCGCTGTAGTCAGAGTAGTAGGTACAGCTGATGGTGTGACGCGATACTGCCACTACGGCGTGGGGGACACTGTCATGCAGTCGTAGTTGTTGGGTCGACGTGCGCACTATCACCACTGTCTCGTACGTCGATCCCTGTGCTTCATGTATGGTTAAGATGCACGAGCCTTTTCCGCTCCCAAATCCCTCGGTCTTCAGACTCTCTTTCTCGGATTGAGTGTGCACCAAGTAGAGAGTCTTCTCGAGTGACTTCGGGATCGATGCATCTGTGTACCGCTTCAGCTGCAGGGATCTCGTGCGTGGCACGGACGAGTATATGCCGCTATAGACTTCACTAAGGGCGTACGCCACGTCCTTTGGGTTTCTGTGCGTGCATAACAGTTCTTGGCTTATTTTGGCTACTGGTGTTGGGCGGCTATAGAGCAGCTCGAAGAGGTTGTTACGCTCGATGTAAGGGAGTTGGTTTATGTCTCCGGCGAGTAGTGCTTCCGTCGCTCCGGTTAGTCTTATCGCCATCACGATAGCCCCGAAATGGTTCATGAGAGCTTCGTCGATCAGAAGTCGTTCGTAGCTCTTCTCTGAACCATTTACCAATAGCGAAGCCATCGTGCGTACTCTTTTTTGGGCGTACGTTCCGGTGCGGTGGATGAGTCTCGTCCGGAGATCCCTCGCTGCCTCCGTTGTGGTCGTTATTATTAAGTCTTTTCCCTCTCGGTAATGGTCCACTATCCAGGTAGATTTGCCGCAGCCCGGGACCCCATTGACCCATGTGAGTTTGGGTACTTCCCATGTGTCTGGAGTGATGCCGTGTTCACCGGATAAGCTGTCCGCCATTGCTAGGATCTTGTCGTCCAGCATTATCCTAGTGCATCGGGCAATCACTATAATGGGGTCATCTGGAGGGGTACAGAACTTTTCCCGGCCGGTCCGCTTGCTCTCCTCCTCGTCTCTGGCAATGAAACCTCTGGTCGCGCTATAGGCTGCCATGTGTCTACTAGTTTCCTCTCCCATGATGTTTTGGGAGGTGTTGTTGTCGTAGATGGCAGCCTCTGATTTCTCGAGTCTTTCTTTCAGCAGCTTTTGATCGTCTTGGAGGAAGGACTGTAGGATGTTATCACAAGTCCTTCTGTTGTCCTCCATAGTCGCTACTGTTAGGGCTTTGAACTCGAGAAATGCGTTTATTATATGGTCCAGAGGGTTCTTCGCGTCCCGGAGGTTTGGCGGCTCGACCAGCCCCTTCTCGGCTTTGTTCAATGCGGTTTTTGCTGGTAGTGGATCATTCTTTGAGGTACTTGTCGTCGGTGTTTGTTGGTCTGTCAGTAGTTTTTTCCCTGGTATGTGTTGAGAGACGGTTTTGAATGTTCTCATTATCGCAGACAGCATTCCCCTCCTCTCTTTATATTCGGCAAGCTTCTCTCCTGCTGTGGTATTTTCTGCTGCTCTTTTTTGTTGCAGCCTTTCTGAGCCACTGACTTCTTCAGGGCAAGCTACGGGGTGTCCCCATCTGTCTACAGGGTTTAGAGCGGCGGTTATGCCTGTTTGTCGTGGCTTGAGAAAGCTGAGGTTTTCGCCTCGGTCTTCATACACCACTACCTCATGCTTTTCGGAGGCTTTTAGGCTTCCCATGTGATCTTCCGCTCTTCCCTTTATGTATCCCACCACCATAGCATCCAAGCTTAGTACCCTTGGTGTTGTGTCGGGATTTTCGCTTGAGACAGGAAGCTCAAAACTACCTCAAACAATAATCATTCAGCCATCTCTAGTATATGCCCCGTCAAAGAAGCCATGAGGAACAGGGTCATGGCTAAGATCGACTACGGGGCATAGCAATTACTGCAGGTCATACAGTGCAACGTGGGCAGGTCTTATAACAGCTACAATGAATTTATCAGTTTCTTCATCTCCAATGATTATGCCATAGGAATAATTAGTGAGCCGTACGTAGGCAACCTAAATACGGTGAAAAACATCCCAGGGTATGAAATCCATCAATTTGCTGATAACGACCGCGTCAAAGCGTGTGTCATAATTAAGTCGGGTATAGCAGCAACTCTGGGCATGTCTGAATTCTCATCTTCGAACCTATGTATCGTTCAGCTAATAACAAAAGGGCGCAAACTGTTCGTTATATCAGCATATATAGAGCCAAAGACCGACGAAAGCAATGCTTTAGGTCGACTTGAACTGTTTTTGAAAAGATATGATAAAGCCCATACCATAATTGGCGGGGACTTCAATGGATGGCACCCAGCATGGGGTTCGCCCAGAGTAAACAGAAGGGGCAATGATGTCTACTCATTGATGGTCTCCCATGATTTAAATCTTGCAAACACCGGTAGTACCCCCACGTTCACGACGATAACACACGGCATTCAGCGTAGTTCAATAATAGACTTGACCATGTATTCCGACAACTTATCTAACAGGATTATAGAATGGAAAATTAACGCTGACGCTTGCCCATCGAGCGACCATGAGGCTATAGAATTTCATTTAAATACAGGTTACATTAAATTTAACAAGAAGAAGAAACAGTCCACATATAAATATAACGTCCATGAAGCTCATTGGGAAGAATTTAAAATCAATCTGGCGAAAGCTGTGGAAGACAGTAGAATAAAAGAAATAAATATAGATATATTAGGCAAACAGGAAATGGAACATTTTGTAAATGATATCACAAAGACAATTCAACAAGCTTGCGATGTAACGTTCAGACGGAAAAAACAGACGATGGCTCACATCCCTTGGTGGAATTCGGAACTGGATGACCTAAAAACGCAAGTGATAAAGATGCACCACAGGATCCAGGACTTAGTTCGATCAGGAAAACCCATTCAAAAAGCATTGGAAGAAAGAAATGAGCTAAAATACAAATATGCGCAATCCATCAGGGAAATCTCAACGAACCATTTCCGACAATTTTGCAGTATGCAGGGCAAGGAAAACGTGTGGTCATTGACAAACAGGTTGCTGAAGAACGCTCCGCAAACGAAACCCTGCCTGACGGTCTGTGCCGGAAATGGTTCTTCTCATACCACTTCACCTACTGATACTGCCATGGCCTTGTTGAATAAGTTTTACCCGGACGACACTGTGGATGAGACAGTCGCACAGAAACAACTACGCCTACAAATGACCAATATCCCAAACACAGACGACGACAGAATGTTCACCGAGGACGAAGTCTTGGGCTGCCTGAAATCCATGAGCGCCAAAAAAGCCCCCGGCATTGACCACCTTACTGCCGACATTTGCTTGACTTTTACCACGGAGCACATAAGCATGACAACAAAACTTATGAACAAATGTCTGGTAATGTCTCACTTTCCAACTAATTGGAAGATAGCACAAGTCATAATATTACCAAAATCAAATAAAACCGACTACTCTGACACCTCGTCGTACCGTCCAATTGGTCTAATAAATATATACGGTAAACTCCTGGAAAAACTTATCTGTAAACGACTAATTCATCATATAGAAAACAACAACTTCTCTAACCCATTACAATTCGGCTTCAAAGAGCAAACATCCACTATAGACGCATTAAAGACAGCAATCGATCTAATTAAAGCGAGCAAAAGAGACAAAAAACAGGTAATAGCTATTTCACTAGACATTCAAGCCGCCTTTGATAACGCGTGGTGGCCGGCGTTATTCGGCAGACTGAAATATATCAAATGTCCGAAAAATCTGTATAGTTTAATACTTAACTATGTACAAGACCGCAAAGTAGTATTGAACTATGCTGATGTATCAGTCAGCAAAAGCATGAGCAGAGGCTGCATCCAAGGGTCAGTGTGCGGTCCCCTATTCTGGAACTTGATATTGGATGACCTATTCAATGTCAAATTACCAGAAGGATGTCATCTGCAGGCTTTTGCAGACGATGTTCTGCTAATAATTAATAATAAAAGTACAACTGATTTACAATCAATAGCCAATAAAGCCTTAGTAAGTATAATTGAATGGGGATCTCAAGTTAAACTAAATTTTGGACCTAATAAAACACAACTCATAGCATTCACCCCGAGAGCAAAAACAGTTAAAATAAAATTTAAAGAAACAGAATTAAAATTTGTAGATGAAATTAAAGTATTAGGAGTTATAGTTGATAAAAATTTGAAATTTATAAAGCATGTAAAGTACGTAATCAATAAATCAACATTAATTTACAAAAAGTTGGCAAAATATGTTCGACCGACGTGGGGAGCACAACCTGAAAACATCAGAATAATATACAAACAGGTCATAGAACCAATCATCACATACGCTGCAGGGGTATGGGGATCGGCGACCAGATATGAAACTGTTAAACACCAATTGCGGTCGTTGCAGAGGAGTTTCGCGATAAAGATAATACGAGGCTTTAGAACAGTATCAGCAACAGCAGCTATTGCTTTAGCCAGACTCACTCCGCTACATCTGAAGGTTGACGAAATCGCTGCACTAGAAATAGCAAAAGCCTCTGGCACAACACCTCTGCTTCCTGAGGACATCACAATGGAAAGACCTGTAAACAGTCGGGAACTTTTACACCCTGCGGACAGAGTATTCATCGAGTTTGAACAAGCTACCAACCAAACTGAAATCAACAAATTCTGCACTCCTGACAGCACTTGTATATACACAGACGGAAGTAAACACACTGAGAATAAAGTTGGAGCAGCATTTGTAGCTTACACACCTAATGGTAGAAAGATAATTAAAAAATTCAAGCTACATGGCAGCTGCTCCGTTTATCAGGCTGAACTACTAGCGATTCGGAGTGCATGCACTTGGGCAATCACTAAAAATATATACAATATAGTTATTCTATCTGATTCTCTTTCAAGTTTAAATGAAATTATGAATAAGGACAGCACCAATGAAGCCGTAGTGAACATACACAAAAATATTAAAACTATAAAAAACAACAATGGTAAAATAATAATTATATGGGTTAAAGCACATGCAGGCATTGAGGGTAATGAAGAAGCAGACAAAGCTGCCAAAGCAGCAGCTGAGGCACATAAAGCATTTGATTACACGAAATTCCCGCTCAGTTATCTGAAACACAATATAAAAACCATAAATAAAACAAAATCTAATGAAATTTTCAATTCAGGCGCTCAAGGTGAACACACGCGCAAAGTCTGCCAAAACCTGGAAACAATACATAAATTATTTGAAACAGTAACTCCATCGTTCGAATTGACTCAGATATTAACAGGCCACGGATATCATTTAGCATATTTACACAAGTTTAAAATAAAATCATCCGATCTATGCCCATGTAACTCAGAAACGCCGCAGACTATTCAGCATCTTCTGGAAGAATGTCCAAAGTATTATTTAACAAGGAATGAACATATTTTTACATGTGAAATGGAAGACAAATGCAACCCATATAATATCTCCGAATTAATAGATAATGAAAAGTGCACTAAAACCTATTTGAATCATGTAAACAAAATAGTTCAAACATTAAAAGAATTTAACAAGGACGTTCTGTAAAGAATATATATTTAGTTTATATTAAAAAAAAAAAAAAAAAAAAAAAAAAAAAAAAAAAAAAAAAAAAAAAAAAAAAAAAAAAAATTAATAAATAAAAAAACACTATAATTAAAACGTCATACTTACGCAATTTGATTCCTGGTAATCCCAATTGTACATTCTCTGAAATATAAGCAATTGATTAGTTTAGCATATATATATATATATATATTAATATATGACAATAATATATCAATAATCAAAATTATAATTAAAACAGAGATCTGATATATGTTAAAAGCATAACAGTAACGAGTCGCCCGTATACAGTAGCGAGGGCTCCGCGCTGATAGAAAAGATTAACAAAAAAAAAAAAAAAAAAAAAAAACCTAACCAACCCAACCAACCAACCAACCAACCAACCAACCAACCAACCAACCAACCAACCAACCAACAAGTTTATTGGATTGTGACTGCGCCCATTATGACCTTATCGCGATGTTGGAACTTCGTTTTTTACAGCTGGAGAACGGCGAAAAACTACGGTGTCGAGACGGCCGTCGTGTGATGCGCACGACCGCGGCGCAACTGTGTACGATGCGCAATGCGATCACGGTCGGTGGCTCGCTGGCGACGGTCGGGCTGCTGCTGGCCGCGCTCGGCTTACTCGTGTTCAGATACTGCACCGAGATCCGTCTTGTGCTCCGCAGGTACGAGGTGCTCGACTTCCTGTTTGAAGAACCTCCGGATCCCGCCGGATTCATTCGAGCTCGTGCCGCAGCTCGAGGGCGGGCGGCGGCCGCTGCGGCTGTGTGTGCACTACCGCGACTGGGAGATCGGCGGGATGATCACGGAGCAGATCGCCCACTCGGTGAGCGAGTCGCTGCGCACGATTGTTGTGATGTCGCGGGAGTTCCTCGAATCATAGTGGGGCAGGATGGAGTTCCGCACAGCACATGCGCTGGACCGCGTGATCCTGCTGCTGCGCGGCGACGTGCTGTGTGCCGCGAGGGAAGACCCGGAGCTGCGCGCGTATCTAACCACGAAGACGTACGTGCACGCCGACGACCCGCTTGTGTGGGACCGCGTGCGCGACGCCGTGCTGCGCTCGCGGTGCCCCCGCCCCCCAGCTCTTCCCGCGACTCCACAGCTCTCCCTGACCGCACTCCCCCTTGCTCCCACATTTCCGGCGCTCATCCAACCCTCTCCAGTCATCACTCCCGCTAATAGTGTAACAATAATGTAAAAAACTACAGATAATACTGTAAGGAAGGGGTTAGGGTGGTAAAAAATAAAATTGAATACCAATAAAGTAAATATTAGAACTATTGAATGCTTTCTCTCGATAAACTCTATAACTCTAAATATTTAATGTTTCTTGTTTTTTAACTGACTCCCCAAATGAAGAGAGGTTATCTATCTTCGTCGCGTATGTATAATTTTTTCTTCATAATAATATGTATGTTTAGCGATTTTTTCGCGATGCCGAGATGATGGACATGATTCAAAAAACATCAGCTAGTTTAAAAGAGGATCCCATTTTGTGTAAATTTGCAAATATTCGAAGATTTTATAACTCGAATATTTCGTAACCAATTTCAATTTTCTTTGCTTCTTCATTTTAAACGGGTGTTTCACTGTGGTATTTTCCTACCTTGACATGGTTATGATCTGACGATTAGAACTTTGAGTTATGGGGTGGATCTTCTCATCGCGACCCTACCTTCTGCCCACCCAATTCTCATGAAACTTAAAATGAACATTGAGTATCTAGATATTTATAAACGGGTTCAAAGTGGTTTCAAAGCTATACTTTGTAGTGACATAATGATGAAAATATGACCTTCCAGTCTTCAAGTAACCTGAATGACGTCGGGACACTACAGACCTGAACCACAGCAATTTGATGTTTACTGCTTGCAAATATAAAATAAGGTTTCTAAGAAAATCTAAGTCCGTTAAATAATGACCTTGAAGTACTGAGTCCTGGTGCAGTATGCAAGTAATTTGCATCAAAATAATTTTCCTTATATCATAAATAGGTATAGTCAACAGGTAAATGTTGCCTAAAAAGTCCGCATGGGCGTCATGTAATGACCTCATTATTTGTGTATACAAAATTATTATCGCGAGGTTATCGTTGGACATGCACTTTAGAATTATTCCTTAGTATAAACGGACATACAGTGCTGACCAGAGAGGAGAGGTAAGACGCGAAGTGAAGTAGAGTGAAGCGACGTGAAGCAAACCGGAGTGGCAGCGACAGCAACATGCGGTGTTGGCTGCCGACGCTGGCGCTGGCGCTGGGCGCGCTGCAAGCGATCACGCTGGGGCAGGCGGTCACCGAGCAAACCCAACATCGGTAAGATTGTTGCAGTACAATAACACCCCATACTTACGCGAGAGATGGGTCTGAGTGATAACCGCGTAAGTCGAATTCGTAAGTCATACGTATAGTGTCGTAGGTACAGTGAAGGATACTAATGGGTCGATTCAACTGAAGATGATAATGATTTACCAAAGGGCCGGCAATGGTAATTTATCATGGCCATCCACCGGGATTGCATGTGCGTTTCTTACTTCTAAATTATGAAATAATTGGCCTTTAACAATTTTTATTTTTTTAATCTTTGATATCATTGCAACCATGGAGTAAATGCGTTCTGGAAATTTAAACTGTTTATCTATTGCGATTTAATGGAGAAAGCGAAAAACGCCGAAATATAGCGATTTCTTATACGGTGACCCCAATTGTTTTCAAACTTTTCTATTTTTAGTATTTGTTGTTATAGCGTCCACCATTATGTATCTCTATAACAATTAGTATCTACCTGTTACGGTTTGAGACAGAGCCCTGTGACAGACGGACAGATAGCGGAACCTTAGTAATACTTGTGTGTTACTTCACTAGTATTTTCCGCCACTAATAACTAAAGTACTGTAAAGATATACTAGTAACTGTGCTGTAAAGATATACTAGGTAAAATGCGTACTGAGTCTTGGAAGTACGCGTCCGCCTAAAGACTTATTCCAAAAACTAGGTCCACGAGTATTTAGGCGTCTCTAGTTTAATGACGTTTCCATAAGTAGCGTATGTATACTACTAACATAGAGATCTAGTAATGGAGTATTATTACGATTTTTTAATTATTAACGTCTATTAAGCAAAGTTCATAAACGTTTTCGTTTTAAAATATTATAAATTAAATCGTATTAAAAACTTGACTCAATTAAAAGTCAGATATGTATATATACGTAATTATTTACAACTTAAATTAATATTTCACAATTTACTTGATCACAAAACACTGAATGAGGTTTAAAAATGCATAACAAATAAATCAACTTACAAACATCAAGTGCCGCGAACCGAACTTCTCCGAGTTCCCGCGAATGTCAGTGGAACCGACCGACCGAGCTTGCGAGTGTGCGAGTCACAAACCCGCAACTAGGCGAGACGCCTAAATACTCAAGACGCGTTTGCGTGGTGAACACGGAAGAAGTCTTTACGCGTCCAGTCAAAAACCTATTCCAGTATATACGTATCACCTCTACTGAGCTGTTGATCCTCAGCGAGCTGGCGAAGGTCGGATGCGTGAACGAGTCGTCGGTGGAGGAGACGCGCTTGCGCTGCTCGCTGCCTGCCGGCCGCCTCACCATCACCTCCGACAACAAATTTTCCTTCGACATCGAGTGCGAGGTGCGTTATGGCACGGCTACGGAGAATGAGGTTGCACCACTTTGAGGGTGGTAGACCCAGAGCCCTCTGTGATTCGATTCCACGGCACCACCGCCATCTATTTCTGCCTATAACAACAGTGTTAAGCGCTGCTGTATTCTGGTTTGAAGGGTGTGGTAAGAGAGATATGCTTTTTCGAGGCATTCCAGCTTAGTCCTCATGGTAACGACGCATATTTGGCCAACTTCAGATACAGCTGTGGCTCTTGTAGATATAGTCTAATAGAGAATAGAGACGTAGATCTTTATATTTAGAGAGACGTAGATCTAAAAATAAAAGTTTAAAAAAAATTGCTCCCTGTTAATCTATTGAAAGAAACCAAATATTGTAGATGGTTTAATTTTTGTGTGACGAATAATTTGCTCGATAAAGCATGAAAAGTATTTGCATTCCTTTTTCAATATGGCAGCCGAGGGACAAGAGCTGCGATGCCACTAAATTGGATTTATTTTCACACAAAGCCCGTTGGGCATCCAGAAAGTAAATTGTGTCTTCTGATTTTTACACGCCAAGGGCCGAAATTGCTCGATGGACTTTTACGAATAAATAAATAAACATTAATTTTGATTTTATTTGATACAGCGGGACGCTAGTGGCCGCACGGGACGGTTCCTGTGCCGCGAGTTGAACACGGTGACCGCGAAGCTGCGAGAGTACGGGTTTAGTGTGGGCACGTTGCTGGATCTGACAGTGCGACGCTGTGCACTGCACGAGCCGCTGAGCTGCATACGCACGTCGGACGGGGTCGTCATCGACACCCTGCTGCTGGAAGACGTGCCCGAACTGCGCCCCGAACACCTCGAGGGCCTTAAGCTCAAGTCACTGGTTATCTCGCCCAAAGGTAAGTCGTGTTGACCTTTTTTTTTTTGTTAACGAGGGGGCAACCTTTAAAAGGTACCCGACGCCGTGGGAGCGGCACGGGGTTATGTGGGATTCTTACCGCACTAAAATCACCCCGGCGTCCGTCCTCGGCGCTGCGTAGAGAACTCCGGGATCTCCAACGGAACGCAACCGGAGTCTTCTTGGCGCGTTGCACCGTTGGGTTCCTCCCAGGTGAGCTTGACGCTCACCACACCGTCTGGTGTGCATGACGGTATGCGACCACACATACAGCCGTCCATCTCGGGGTGACTGGCCGGCCGGTTCGAGCTCCCACTCTTGCCGTCCGTAACCCCGAAAGCTCCATTTCAATCGCCTCTTTCCCGCCCTGTTCTAGTACCGGAACTAGAGGGACATAGTCGTGTTGACCTTTTTTTTTCTCGAGGTCCCGGGAACCTTCAAAAGGTACCCGGTGCCGTGGGAGCGACACGGGGTTATGTGAGACTTTTACCGCACTAAAAGCCCCCCCCCCGGTGGCCGTCCCCGGCACTGCGTAGAGGACTCCGGTTTCTCCAAAGGAACGCGACCGGAGTCCTATCAGCGCACTGCCCCGTCGGGCTCCGCCCAGGTGAGTTTGTGTCACCACACCGTCTGGTGTATACGACGGAATGCGACCACACATACCGCCGTCCATCACGGGGTCGCTAGCCGGGCGGTTCGAGCTCCCACTCTTGCCGCCCGCAACCCCTGAAGCCCCCTTTTAGTCGCCTCTTACGACAGGCAGGGGATACCGTAGCCCTATTCTGCTCCCGGAACTACAGGGACAGTCGTGTTGACCTGCAGTTCACTTAAACAAGGCATAAAAATACTTTTAGAACAGCCAAGGAAATTTATCCAAAAAATACAAGGAAACCTGACAGACTGGTTTTTCCTATACCACCACGTACATCCCTGCTCCTAAATAACGCATACAGCATGTGTATAAAAAATTATAATAGACTGCCTGATACTTTTAAAAATATACCGCAAAAATTTAAATTAAAACTTAAAAAATTCTTATTACAACATAACTTTTATGACATTCATGAATTTATGACATTTAATATAAATTAGTTAACGTTTAATATAGTAATAATATATAATGCAATGTTGAATCTTTGTGAATTAATTGTATTTAATTATATTGAAATTGTTTGAATTGTAATATTTGCATGCTATTAAATTAATATAGCTGAATATGATACTAATGTATATATTGTAAGACCTGTAATGACTATGTGACTGAATATCGATGACAAAAAAATGATTAAATGATTAACTATCGGGACCTTTTTAATTGATCTGTACAAGTGAAAGTCGAACTCTCACACTCGAATACAGATTTCGTATCACGAGAGTTTCATTTATTTTTTGTATATATTACCACAGCAGCCATAGATATATGAAAATGTATTTGGATAAACTTAACGTCTTACCTATTACTGTTTAATTAATAGGTAAAGCTAAAAACGCCGAATAATAGCGGTTTCTTATATGGTGACCTGTAATTATTTATTTTTTTATTTTTAGTATTTTTGTTATAGAGGTCACCGTTACATGCAGGGTGAATATTTCAAACCGGACTTCAGGGCCAAATCCCAAACGGGCATCGGACGAGTTCATTTTGAAAAAAAAATACACCCTCAATATTATTTCATTATCTGATAATGTTGCTAATAAACTAAAGGAAAAGCCAAAGGTTCAATTTCCGGCTAGGGTAAAAGATATTTTAATAAACTAATAATGCAGTTTTAATTTTTATCAAAATCGGCCTCGTAACTCATTTCAGCATTATTCGCTAATCTATAGTTTCGGATTTGGCCTTGAAGGCCTATTTGAAAAATTCACCCTGTATACGCTATATAAATTTCAAGAATGAGTTGATTACGGTTCAAGAGATAGAGCCCTGTGACATATAACAGACAGACATCAAAAGACAGCGGAGGCTTAGTAACAGAGTTCCATTTTAACCCTTTGGGCACGGAACCCTAAAAATTAACAAAACCTACTAAGTATTATTTGCGTGATTCGCGGATTATTTGTATTAATAACAAAATATAGGACGTTGATAAACCTTACAGATGTAGCGTGACTTAGTCATTTCTAAAAATCTTTTTATCGAAATCTTTCAATATTTGTGCAGCTGAGAACGGAACCGTCGCGCCGCACGCTGCGTTCGGTGTTCTGCCGCCGCTGGCGAGGCTCAGCACGAACAGGACGTTGGAGGAGCGCTGGTCACCTGCGCTAGAACATCTGTCCACGCTGAACTTAACTGGCCTGGTCGAAGTCCCCGCAGGAGCGTTCAGTGGATTGCCAAACCTTGAAAAACTTATCCTGGGAGGACACACAATCAAACATATAAATGAGGAAGCATTCATAAGTACATACATAGTTACTCGTAACTTTATGATTTCACGTAATTTGTGTTTTACGCTATATATAGAAGTACATATACATATAAATAGTAAACATTTCTGAGAATATCTGTTTCATAAATGTTATTTAAATGTTGAGAATGTTGTAGACAATGTTTGTACGGATTTATTTTACTTATCATGAATTATGAAATATTACTTAACTATATTATTTTTGGCAGATTTGACCGGCTTGTTCGATCTATATCTGAAAACCAACGCATTGAAGTCGCTGCCTCCAATGTTGCTGCGCCCGACGCCACGGTTAACGAGCCTAGAAGTGTCGGACCCACACCTGCAGTTGTTACCCCGCGAGGCGTTGCGACACCTGAAGATGCTGTCAACCGTGAGCTCCTCGCCTACGATCGCCTTAAAAATGCAAATTAAAATATTTTATTATGAAAACGATGTATCTACACTGACCATTTTTTACGCGGAGAAATCTTCATGGAACCCTTTCCGCCCGAGGGAGCGGAAGGCATAAATATATGATGCTTGTTGATGTCATCAAGATGATGATGTCATCATCATCATCAACCCATTACTGTCCCACTGCAGGGCACGGGTCTCCTCTCGTAATGAGAAGGATTAGTCCATAGTCCACCGCGTTGGCCAAGTGCGTATTGGTAGACTTCACATACCTTTGAGATATATATTTGTTATAAATCTCTCAGGTATGGAGGTTTCCTCACGATGTTTTCCTTCACCGCTTAGCAAGTGATAATTAATTTCTAATACGCACATAACTTTAAAAAATCAAAGGTGCGTGCCTGGGATTTGAACCTCGGACTCCTCAATCGAGAAGCCGAGTTTCTTAACCACTAGGCTATCACTGTTTTTTATTTTTGCTTGTTAATGATTGATGCTTGTTATCGATTCAAATTCCGCTGGATTCCTCTGTCCGCTCATTGCGGGGCACGAGAAACGCAAGTATAATATTTACGACCTGTCATACCCTTTTTACATGAGGAGACCCTGCATGGGTTCCTCTCAGATGTGGAGGCAGCGGAAAGGGCATGTCACTCCTGCTAAAACCCCAAGTTGCTCCTCCGCCTCTTTTTGTCGGGACCACGGGTACCCAAATAGTATTCGTCCGCGTCCCGACGTCTGACCGTGTTCAGATTATCTCAGTTCGGAATGGAGCAACTTCAGCTCCATCCCGAACGTCCGTCATCAAATAGCTATCTATTCATCTCCTTCTATTGACAGTTTTTACAAGGTTAGTGTAAAATTTCCAGGTAAAGATCACCAACGAAAACATGTCAGAGCTTCGTCTTGAAGTCGGTACTTTCTCGGAACTCCCCGAGCTCTACGATTTGTCGTTAGAATCGTGCGGCGTGAGGGCGGTGCCGGCGGACCTGGTTCGCGGCTCGCTATCGCTCGATATTATGTCGCTGAAGGACAACCGGCTGACGGAGCTGCCCGGCGAGCTGCTCGCCGAGCAGAAATGGTTGTCGTACCTCGATCTCGCACAGAACCGCCTGCGCACGTTGCCCCGCACCCTATTCGCTATGTTATCGAACCTGGTCGAGCTCGATCTGAGTGAAAATGTCATCGAGTTCTTGCCGAACGATATATTCAAGGCAATGGAAAGTCTTTATAAGCTTAACTTAACTCAAAACAATCTAAAACAGTTGAAACCGTAAGTATCGACTGCCGCTAACATTTTCCTTCTTAGTCCATAAATTTCCATCCATTACATATAAGTACATAAAAGTAGTTAGCCTAGTGGTTACAAGTTGGAACTCTCAATTCCGGAGTCAGTTTTCAGTTATAAGCACCAAAATATATCCATCGTATCCTTATACCAATTACCAAAATATACCGCATCCCAATTTCAATGCTATAATTCTACTGTTACGTAATAATTCTATTCGTCACATAAAAATCCTCTGCCGTTCCATTCCGCAATTTTGCGCGAGCTCTAGATCAGGGCCGTCGTAAGGTATACGGGAGCCCCTAGGTACTCAAGGCACTCAATTCGGAGGCCCTTAGACATAATGTAAGGAAAACATTTCAATTCAGAGATCTTAGTGTGTCGTGTAATGTTAGGCGGAGCTCCGCTTAAGTCGCTGGCCCTGCCTAACATTCTTCATTTTAGTGTCATCGATATATATCGCATTGCAGAGATCTATTCGTGCCAGTAAGGTCTTTGGAGCAGCTGTTGCTGGCGCACAACGCTCTGGTGAGAGCGGACTTGGCGACCTTCGAGCACCTCTTGCAGTTGAAAACTTTGGACCTTTCCCATAACGCCATTACGGAGTTATCGGTAAGTCGCCTTCTGAGTAAGACGCATTTTGTTTTGAAATATATATCGCAATGTTCCTTGAGTGTATAACAAAAAAGAAACAGGAGAAGAGATATTTTTTTAATAAATCTTTCAACCAAAATTAATTTCTCCAATTTTTTAAAATCATGATATCTCCGCCGAATAACAAACATCTCTCACCTCTCGCCTCCCCTCTCCTCACCCATCTGTCACCCCCAAAGTATGTCTCCCTTACCATACCCGTTAAACCAGACCACATCAGCGCTTACTACTGATGTTATTAGGCAGAAATAGGTGTGGCGATGGTGCCGCCGGAGTCGACCTACAAAGGGTTATATCACCTTCAATATATCATATTAACATTTTTTACTACTTTATTTAGCTATTTGCTACTGTTGAATATACAAAATCCGATAGTACCCAACGACGCTGGAGTACATTTAGAACCATGGGCTATCCCACTATAGGTAAATTGGCTTATTATTAATGTACCCGAGAATAGAGATTGATTGCTAAATAAGTTAATATTTTTAATTGCAGGATTCCGATCTAACGTTTAAGTGGAATGGGATAGTGGATTTGAGTTACAATAACATCTCGAAGTTCTCTCTCGCTGAATATGACCAGGCAAATTCCAAAAAGGCATCGTACCGTCTAATCAACAACACGTTCATCTGCGACTGCAACTTATACAATTTTGTGATAGCACTCAAGAAGCCCAATTTTGCGAAACGTTTCTACTTAGATGATGCTCACTGTGGAACTCCCGCATCGCTCTCCGGCAAGCGGTTGAGCATCGTATCGGCCGACGTGCTCACCTGCGCGCTGGACACGCCGCCCTGCCCCGCGCACTGCGCCTGCGCGCTGCGCCCCGCCGCCGCGCGCCTCGAGCTGGACTGCCTCGCGGCCCCGAGCGAGCTGCCGCCGCTAGCGCCGCTGAACGCCACCGTCGTGCACCTGCGTCTCCACACCGTACCCGAGGACCTCGCCGCACTGCCGCCACAGATCAGCCACGTCGACCTCTCCGGGCTCGGGCTAACCGTCGCACCCCGGGCACTCAGCCCCGTCCACAATCTGACGGTCGATCTTAGCAACAACAACTTAACGATGGCGCCGATCTCGCTGCTCGAGGCGAACGCTACAGTTCGTCTCTCTGGAAATGTATTGGATTGTGACTGCGCCCATTATGACTCTATCGCGATGTTGGAACTTCGATTTTTACAGCTGGAGAATGGCGAAAAGCTAGTGTGTCGAGACGGCCGTCGTGTGATGCGCACGACCGCGGCGCAACTATGCACGATGCGCAATGCGATCACGGTCGGTGGCTCGCTGGCGACGGTCGGGCTGCTGCTGGCCGCGCTCGGCTTACTCGTGTTCAGATACTCCACCGAGATCCGTCTCGTGCTCCGCAGGTACGAGGTGCTCGACTTCCTGTTTGAAGAACCTCCGGATCCCGCCGGATTGGAGAAGGTATACGACGCGTTTGTGTCGTTCACGCACCGTGACGACGACTTCGTTCAGGACGAGCTCGTGCCGCAGCTCGAAGGCGGGCGGCGGCCGCTGCGGCTGTGTGTGCACTACCGCGACTGGGAGATCGGCGGGATGATCACGGAGCAGATCGCCCACTCGGTGAGCGAGTCACAGCGCACGATCGTCGTGATGTCACGGGAGTTCCTCGTATCAAAGTGGGGCAGGATGGAGTTCCGCGCAGCACATGCGCTGGACCGCGTGATCCTGCTGCTGCGCGGCGACGTGCTGTGTGCCGCGAGGGAAGACCCGGAGCTGCGCGCGTATCTAATCACTAACACGTACGCGCACGCCGACGACCCGCTCGTGTGGGACCGCGTGCGCGACGCCGTGTTGCGCTCTCGGCGCCCCCGCCCCTCCCCGCCGTGCCCGCTCTCCCCGCCGCCCCCATCGCTCTTCCCCTAACTGCATTCCCCCCTGCTCCCGCATTCCCGGCGGCCAGCCAACCCTCTCCAGTCTTCGCTCTTGCGAATAGTGTAAGAATGTAAATACCAAACATACAGATAACACTGTAGGGGAACATACCCTATACACAATACGTGATCAGTTTTTTTCATTTGTTTGGCCCCCTAGTACGGTGATGGGGGGTGGGGGGTCGAAGGGGCGGACAACCCCGGTCCTGGGGGCCCCCAAACACAATTCTTAACCCTTTCGAACTGAAAATTTAGGTAGTTGAAATTTTCGCATATAAGAAATCTGTGTTTACGTAATGTGTATAGCTTAAAAAAATCGTCAAAACCAAATAATCAGTGAAATGTGTATTTTTATCAACAAATAATAATTAATGTCGCTGGAATGGATTGTCGGCGAATAAGTCTATGAGACATTTGTAATTTTATAAAATCAACTTTTGAAACTGAGGCCATCTATTTTCAATCCTAAACTTTCCGCCCCTAGACTCTGTACAGTTTTCCTATCCGGACCTCCGACGACCTCAATCTGCCACTGGGTATGACGCTGACTGTTACTATTTGATGTAAAATATAAATGTTACAAAAGTGATTAAAAAAAGAGAAAAATACAAGAAAGAAAAAAGTGCTAATGACCAATTTAAACTGTAATCTTTGATTAAATGCGTTCGGTGACGATAACGAAAGTTCTATGATTTTTGTACTTTGGCAAAGGGAGATCTCCCGCCAGGCTAGGTGATCATGCCCAGGGAGATGCCGTGCTCCGACAGTCTCAGTTTGGAACTTGTATATATGGAAGATGTGTAGAAAACTTCGATAGCGTGATTCAGCAGCGCCATCTCTTGACGAGTAGCGGGAAGTCGCGCAGTACACGTAAAAAGTCTCAGATGAATAAATTAATAATCAATCCTAACAGGAAAGTGTAACCAGTCTTGAGAATAATAGTGATTGTGCGCGAAAATTAAGTATTACTACGTTGTTGTTTTGAAATCTCCATAGATTAGGAAATGACCCTAACTAACCTCCCTAAAATGTGTGAAATATGTATTTACTTTATAATAACTAAACAATATTCTTTAAACAATGTTCTTCATCGAACCATTTCTGTCGTCTGTACCGATTAAATGAGATATGTATTACAAAAGTCATATTTATTAACAATAAAAACTAAAATATATTAAAATCTAAGTAGAAATGTGTATATAAATTAAACATATTTTGATTGCTTTCTGCTTTTCCTTTCTTTCACGGCGCAACAGAGTAACGTATCAAAAAGATCATGTCATACTTTTATAAAACTAAACTAATTTATCTTGGAAACGAGGCATATATTTTTTACTGTTCATTGACAAATCATGGTATTTTGAACTCTAGCATTCGAGTAATCTCGAATTCAGGGAAAATAAAGAAGAAAATATTTTTAACTAAAAAAATACAACCGACTTCTATGTCACTACAAAGTAAAAAATAACTGAAATAAATGTTGGTTTAGTACATATTTCTGAAATCGGCGCTAATATATTTCGTTGGATAACGATGTAAACAGCGTGTCTAATATGAGCGCCGACTCCTCGCGGCCTCCTGCAGGCACGAAAACGAGCTCCATTTTTTCGTCAAAGTAAATCCCAGCCCACATCAAGAACCGCCCCCGTAGGCAACTGTTTCATTGAAACAGCACTGCGCAAACTGTCCTCCAGGACGCCTGTAGACCCGATCTCTCCTGTCACCGCCATGCAAACACATTCTGAATTTATCAGTGAACAGGACCGAGCGCCATTAGTCGATGCTCCAATCGAGACGTTCCCGAGCAAATTGAAGTTGAGCTTGCCGGTGTCTTGTGGCCAATTTGGGTCCTCTGGCAGCCCATTTTGGAGTGAGGTTGGCTTCTTTCAGGTGTCTTCTTACTGTTCACTCACTGACAGCTACCCTGCGTACTTGTCGGAGCTCTTGTTGCACATCAATGCCGGTCAAGTGGCAATATCGAAGAGACGTCGATACAATGAATCAATCATCAACGGCGGATGTGCAACGATTACTGCTGGTTTTTGGTCTCCGAGTAAAGCCGTCAGTCTCTTGAAAGCGTCTGTAAATTCTTGATACAGCAGATTGCAACAAACGAAGCTTTCGAGCTACCGCAAGCTGGCTAAGGCCCTATTGCAGCAACGCATCAACTTGAGCGCTCTCTTCCGGTTTTGTATCCATGATGTTGTAATAATGAGCGCAGGTAGTGAAGATATGTACAAGTCAACGGCTGTTAAGCGACTGATAAGTTTATGATTTTTTTTTTTGGTGCCCAGATGATAGGTGGAAAAAGGCCCTCAACGGAGAGGGAGGAGTAAAAATGCGTCCAAGCACATACAGGCCGCGACGGCCGGTGCCTGCGTCGAGTGGGGCTTGTGAAAGGACCTCCTGAAGGGAGGGCCATACCCACTAAAAAGTCTCCTTTAAAGGCTTCGTCCTAGGGGACCGTACAGCCGACATCAGATAGCGACCTCTCGTTGAGGAACGAGAGGTGCTAGTGGCGCTCCCTAGAGAGCGACCGCTGGATAGCTGACACAGAAGGTGTCAGCGTATCATGAATACGACTAGAATCGTCGGGAAGACGATTATCAATGGAAAGTTGTTCGCCCCTGTGGGCGGCCAGAAGATTCTCCACGTCCGTGGAGAGTTTGTTAGGAGCGTCGGTCAAGATATTTCTTGGCCGACGGCAATTATGACGTGTAGGAAGAGGGGCAGCGTAGTCTGCTGCACCCTTGATAAGGGGGTTAGGATGATTTTCTGAGCGGCTGAAGAACGCTTCAGAGAATTGTTTAAGGACTTGTTGCATTGGAGCGAGCTCCAGGTAGCGGTCGAATGCAAACTTTATACAGCGTTCGCTTATTCTTGGCTGACAACTTGCTGTGGGCCTCCATGGAATGGGGGCCCCTAGTAATTTGACGGAGGGCAGGTCGAGTATGCGCCTGCGTTTGTGATCGAAGCGCATTGCAGAGCTTTTCTCCGCATTGACTTCGATGCGCCATTTCCTAAACCAATCTCCTAATTCGTTGACCGAGCGTTGGAGTTTGGCGAGGATAGATGACTCCTTTTGCCCTTGGATGTAAAGAGCGGTGTCATCGGCGAAGAGTGAAAGCTGCACACCATTTTTGGAGATGGGAATATCGTTGGAGTACGATATGAATAAAGTAGGAGCGAGCACTGAGCCTTGAAGGACTCCGGCTGTTATGGGACGTGGTGATGAGAGGACACCTTCGTGCCTGAAGCCGAAGGTTCTGTCCTGAAGGTAGGAAGCCACGGTGCGGACTAGGCGATCAGGAAGACCAGATTGGTAAAGCTTGTATCCTCCATGCCAGACTTTGTCAAAAGCCTTGGCGACGTCGAACAAGACTGCTAATGTCTTATTACGTCTTGGATAAAACCCGCTTGTGATGTACTCGACAATGCGGTGGACTTGTTGGGGGCACGAGTGCTGGTGGCGAAAGCTGAATTGGTGAGGAATGATAAGTGGGGGAGCATCTGTTGGAAAGAGGTGCCCTCTTATATGAACGAGGATCACCCGTTCGAAAACCTTGCCCATTGCATTGAGGAAGCTAATGGGGCGGTGGTTGGAGGGAAAAGTTTATGACAACACAAAGCCTTCTTATACGGAATTACGGCCTCAAATAGTGGGTATCACAACGAGCACGATTCCCGATACTTCAATTTTGCACCAATTTAAAAAAAAGTATTCTACTAAGTTTTAAGGTAGTGATTAAATAAAATTATTACAAAAATACATCTGCGTTTTCAAATACAGCGACTCTGTATGCGCACTAGGAGAGTGAGTCGATTCGCTTGCACGCCAGTGTAGTAATATTAATCCACATTGTTAAAGTTTGCTGTACCTATCTGTAATTAAGATCATATGTAAAACATATTTATTAAGGTTTAGTATTTAATCATTGTCGTTGTGGACAATAGTAACTTCTTGTAGCAATAAGACGAGGTATTAGGAATGCAATACAAAGAAAGAGTTGTATACATCGGATACTAGATGTCGCACTAACGCAAAAGTATAAGAATTTGTATTGTGCCACGTTTGATATTTAATAATATTTTATAATTATATATTTAATTTCTTAAGCATTAGTACATTAAAAATATACTTACATAGTGATACGGAGATACCAAAACCAATTTTAAATAATATTATTGCATCAGCTAATTTACTTGTCAACAATGACTCGAATGGCCTTTGCCCTATTCTTAGAAAATATTGTAGATATCGATACGAATAACGATAAATCGATTCCGTATAATTCATATTATCAGTAATACTAATATTATATCTTAATATATATATTTCTTGTGTGCGTGTCCTCCTAAACGACTGGACTGATTTTGATGAAATTTGTTTTGTGTGTTCAAGAAGACTTGAGAATGGATTAGATTAAAATGCGGGCGAAGCCGCGGGCACCACTAGTGTACATATATATAAATTAAAATTTAAAATTTTATCATAAATATACGTATTAATTTTTACCATATTTATTGTGGTAAGGGTCGCAAACCGAAAATGATAGAACAAGTTAGATAATAATTAGGTTTTCTTTAACTTTTTTAAGTACTAAATAATTTAATTAAATTGTGAATGTGCTTTGCAATAAAATAAGTCACTAAAACAATTTATTATTCATTTACAACACAGGTAGTGGACCGTTTTTTTTTTACGAGGGGGAAACCTTCAAAAGGTACCCGATGCCATGGGAGTGACGCCTGGTTATGTGAGACTTTTACCGCACTAAAACCCCCCCGGTGGCCGTTATCGGCGCTGGGTAGAGGACTCCGGAATCTCCAAAGGAACGCAACCGGAGTCCTCTTAACGCATTGCCCCGTCAGGCTCCGCCCAGGTGAGCTTGGCACTCGCCACACCGTCTGGTGTGTACGACGGTATGCGACCACAATTACAGCCGTCCTTCCCGGGGTCGCCGACGGGCGGTTCGAGCTCCCACTCTTGCCACCCGCAACCCCGGAAGCCCCCTTTTAGTCGCCTCTTACGACAGGCAGGAGATACCGTAGTCCTATTCTACTTCCGGAACTACAGGGACAGGTAGTGGACCTAGGAGTAAAATTATTATTTATTAATATAATTACTGAGCGAATCTTCAAATATAATGAGAGTATTCGATGATTTCAATTTATCTGACTTTGAATTAAGGTTTCAATTTTTTTTTGTGTATGTGTAGAAAGTAAAACAACATATTACTAATATATAGAATTAAAATTTTATTCAGAAACAAAACGACACCATAAATTAATCGATAATCGAATATTTCGATTGAAGATCGGTTTATGCAACAATCGATACCGTGAAAATCGATTCATTTGTGCTTACGTGCGTGAGTCACATCACTTTACTCATATTATTTTTTACAAAATGGCTGAACTGTAAAGACGTGAATTTTGTATACTTTGCCATAATGGAGCTAATCAACGATATTATTTACCAAAAGAACGAATCAACAAGTTATTTAAGCGTCGCGAATATCGTGGACAGTGGAGATACAGTGCGCAGCAAGTGTAAGAGAGTGGTCACAGTGTTTGATTCTGGACACTGGGTTTTCCTACCTCCATCCTTGATCCGTCGGAGAAGATTCTCGCGGCCTTTCCCAGATATTCAGTGTTCTAGAAGTGCCACGAACATGTGTGCGTGAGTGAAAATGTTAGTGTTCGCAGACTTGTGTAGAGTGTGGTGTTTTTGTAATTATAAATATGAATAATTTTAGTGTACTCGATTCGCGCAATAGGCGCAATTTGCTCGCTCACGGTATGAATGCGTTCAGTCCACCCTTCCACAAGAATTATTCCACGGACACGACCGCAGACATGAAGACGTCATACGGAGACAGTCTGTTCATAAACACCATGCACCTGATTCCGGAGCCTTTGAAGATGGACCTGGCCGACTCGGTCGTGGGCTTGGAGGAGACCAAATCGGCAAGTATGACTGCCGAGACAAAGGGTTTCGTGAACAAGCCGCAGAAGTCGGAAAGGAGCGACTACTACCCTTCGCTGGGCGGGATCGCTAGCTTCTTTTCGGGCGTGTTGAACGTAATGGGCGCCATGTTCCAGAGGCGCTCGCACTCGCCCGTGCAGTACTACGATTGTTTCGAGCAGGGTTTCGATGATCACCACCAGATGCCGCCCTCCGCTCGCGCTTGGCACGCCGCCAAGCACGAGGATCAAAATAAAAATGGACGGGCCGAGGCTGACGAGTTTGCCGACGAGACGTACGCGGAGTTCAGCTCAGATATGAACGAGGACTTCAGATCCATAGCTGCTCACTGCGAGGACAAACTTAACCGAGTACGACTTTTACTGTCTAGCAACAGCGCTGTACAGCGAACGAGGCCCAGACGGCCTAAACGTGCCTTTCATGAACCTGGATCAATCGAGGAGTCGTACGAAGATGCATTCACTCCTGAGGACTTCATCACTTTGGCCAACGAGACATTCCTTGAATACTGCAGCCCGTACAACCACCACAATGGTGACTTACATGAAATTGATGGTCCAAAAATCAAAACTGAAACAACACCACTAGTGGAAACCATTGATATTGTTCAAAATGTACCTCCAAAAGACAGCAGTGAGTCAAAATCAATTCCTGAAAATAAAGTTGAATGTGTAGATACTAAAAGAGAAGTAGTTGTGTCATGTGAGGATAAAGTGAGTCAATTGAAAGCATTGTTGCAATGTCGACGGCAACAAAAAGGTAATGATAAGAAATTAGATTTATCCACAAATATTTCTACGTGCAAAGCTGCCTGTATTCCTAGCTTAAACTCAGGCACAGAAACTCCAAAACCAGAAGTAATATTTAGCAAGGAGATTGAAATACCAACTACCCCAGATTCGGCAAGTGTTTTAGACCCGAGCAGCTATTTCGATGAAGTGACTGGAAGGTTCTACTCATCATCAGCGACAGATAGTGAGGACTCATTCCAAATCGTCTTCTCAGACAGTCCTAGGAACAACAGAAGACGAATCCCATCTGATTGTGAGTCAGAGGACTCCTTCATAGTGTTTGAGGAGACTCCAGACAGTTGTTACACTTCTAACGATGTATTTGGTGACGAGACCAACAATACAACAAACCTGACGGATTCTGAGGATTCTGACTCGGATTGTGATGACTTTGACTCCGGAGTCAGCACTATTACGCTGTCCAATTCTCTGTCAAAGACATTCGGAGACTTAACGGATGGGAGTTTGTACGATGATAGTGAAGATGTCGTGGATTGTGCCTTCAGGAGTGGTGCAGAGATTCCTAGGGAGCTGATTTATTCAGAGAAGGCTGTTGAAGCACAAAGCCAGGATCATAAGCGAGGCCTTCTTCTAGATGAAGCTAAGAAGAGGGAGAGACAGAAGTTACCAGCTAAGAAGGTAAGTCTTTTCTTTTCACTTTTATTTACATGATTTTTACAGCCCAAGTGGTGTTCTGAGACAGGGTTCTGGGTTTGGTCCCCGGTTAGATACACTAATATCTTATTGATGAAGATGAAGGAAAACAGTGATGGCCTGGAGGTTAAATAACTTGGCCTCTCGATCGAGGGGTCTTGAGTTTCAAATCACAGGCTCGCACTTTTGATTTTTCAAATTTATATTTTAAATATTATATTATTGCTAGCTGACCCGGCAAACGTTGTCTTTCCATATAAATAAAAAAATGTTATGGGTGAACAACCATTATCACATAGGGATATGAAAAATAGATAGTAGCCGATTCTCAGACCTACTGAATTTGCATATAAAATTTGGTGAAAATCAGTAAAGCCGATTCGGAGGAGTATGGTAACTAACATTGTGACATGAGAATTTTATATATAAGATATATATTATAGATTACTTATCACTTGCTTGAACAGTGAAGGAAAACATACTGAGAACCTGCACACCTGAGGGATTTATTTCAAAATATCTCAAATGTATGCTAAGTCTACCACTTATAAGCACTTGGCCAGCGCGGTAGACTATGGCCTAATCTTTTTCACTCTGAGAGGAGACCCGTGCCCAGCAGTGTGACAATAATGGGTTGTTGATGATGAAATTAAACATCTGTTCTATCATCAGCATTGTGTAAATAAGTGTTGTTGTTGAACTGTTGTTGTTGTTATTGTTGTTGGTAAAACCTTAGTCCCACTGCTGGGCTCTAAAATGTGTAGGTTTCCTTACAATATAATTGTTTACTTTTTAAGCAAGTTATTATTATTGTTAGTGTTAAGGAGATATTGTTTCACATAATTTTGAAAAATTAGGTGATTAGTGGTACAGTTCCACTAGGCTAACATAAATAGTTATAGTCCCCGCCAAACTGCTAGTCCGCTCTGAAGTTCTTGCGAACAGGTGTAGTCATACAGTTTGCTATGGCGACACGATTCATTTCTATATTCAGAGCGGACTAGCAGTTTTACCCACACTATACTATGATTAAATTAAAAATGTATATTGTTTTGAAATGGTATTTAAAATTGGACTAATTATTGCAGTTGGAAACATGAATGGCTTATTCATACACATATACCAAGAAAATGGATTTTTGGCATACCATGTAAAATATGATAATGCAAATTTTTATTCTTTTTGTGTACTAATGCACTGCATACTTTAATTATTAGTCCATTAGTGTAAGGTGCTATGTACATACAAATACATAATTGTGTATGTCTCTTTAATTACTAATTTACTAGCTGAATTTCAAACCACTAAGATATTGGTTTCTGGTTGCATTGCTAAAATATAATCTTATATATAAAATTCTTGTGTCACAATGTTAGTTACCATACTCCTCTCAAATGGCTTTACCGATTGTCACCAAATTTTATGTGCAATTTCAGTAGGTCTGAGAATCGGCTACTATCTAATTTTCATACCCCTAAGTGATAAGGGTTGTTCACCCTTAACATTTTTTTAATTATATGCCAACACAACGTTTCCCGGGTCAGCTAGTAATGATATAATTAAGGTGTCCTCTGACACTGCACTTTGTCTTATCAAATAAGGGAGTAGACACAATGTTTTCGTGTTCTATAATGATCACTATTTCACTAACACTACACTGTGTTATCTCACTAACTCAAATGGTTGTATCTGTTTGAGTCTTCTCACTATGTCCGTTGTATCGGGGAGCTGGATCGCCTCGATATTGACCTACGAGTAATCATAATCATCATCATCAACCCAGAAAGAGATTCTCAGAATGAGAAGGATTAGGCCATAGTCCACCATGCTGGCCGAGTGCATTATGGTAGACTTCACATACCTTTGGGATTTTTTTTATAAATCTCTCTGGTATGCAGTGCATATTTTGACCATATTTTGCCATTTTAGTGCATATTGCATATTTCGGCATTTTGGTAGTGCATATAATACAATGTCTAGTCATCATCAACCTATTATTGTCTCTGCTGGGCATGAGTCTCCTCTCAGAATGAGAAGGATTATGCCAAAGTGTTATAGCTGACCAAGTGTGTATAGGTAGACTTCACATAGTGGATGCTTATTAATAGGGTTCAATTTTTACCATTTAGGTACGGATCTCTAAAAAATGTTATGAAAATGCAATGCATTATGCAATAAGCTACTCACAAGTAGTTAAAGAATAAAGTAGTTATAGAAAACGACGCAATAAATTATTTATTATTGTCTTGTACAATAATTATTGTATAACCATTCCTAGGTCATATTACACATATTCATTTCATTTTAATACTATAAGAGACTAAGCAGTGATAGTCTAGTGGTTAAGAAACTCTGCCTCTTGATCGAGGGATCCGAGGTTGAAATCCCAGGTTCACACCTCTGATTTTTCAAAGTTATGTGCATATAAGAAGTTAACTATCACTTGTTTAAACAGTGAAGGAAAACATCGTGAGGAAACTTGCATACTTGAGAATTCTTAAAAAAAGTTTTTAAAGGTATGTGAGTGTACCAATCGCACTTGTCCAGCGAGGTGGACTATGGCCTAATCCTTCTCATTCTGAGAGGAGACCCGTGATCAGCAGTGAGACGGTAATATGTTGATGATAATGATGATGTACAGCTGTGTTAATTCCTACTGTGTTCTGGTTTGAAGGGTGTTGTACTAAGGGTGAGAAAATTAAATAATTATTGCATGTTTCAACTTAGTCTGCGGTAAGTCTGAGATCAAAAGGCAATAATTCATCTCTGGCTGACATCAAGTTGGACCATAATCTTATCTGGGGTTGATTACAGATGTCCATGGGCGGGAGTTTACAATTATCATCAGAAATGCATGCTCTACTATTTACTAGTATTCATGCAATGCTGTTGAATATATAAAAAAATGTTGTTTATTTAATTATTTTTAGTTGCATTAGAATCTGCATTCCATAAACATACACAAAGACAATAAAACACCTGGACCCAGAATAGAAATAAATTTAATTATACTGTGCTATGCTAGTTCCGGAATCTAATCTAGAATCATCTATATGAAAATTAACATAGTGATTATTACGCCAAGAAAATAATTTGAACATTAGCATGTATGCATGCATAGCCATGTTATGCTATTAGCTATAAGCATAGAATATCTTATAAATAAAATTCTCGTGTCACAATGTTAGTTACCGTACTCCACCGAAACGGCTTTATCGATTTTCACCAAATTTTATGTGCATATTCAGTATGTCTGAGAATCGGCTACTGTCTATTTTTCATACGCCTAAGTGATAAGGGTTGTTCACTCATAACATTTTTTTTATTTATATGGAAACACAACCTAAGCCGGGTCAGCTAATACATTTATAAATTGTGATACTAAGGTTCACAATTTGAAGTGTACAATTCTTTTTGATTATTATTTACAACAATGAAATAAGAAGGATATGAAGGTTCTACCTATTAGAAGGTGGTAAAACCCTTTGTGGTTCGACTCTGGCGGCACCACCATCATACCTATTTCTGCCTAATAAAGCAGTGTTAAGCGCTGCTGTGTTCTGGTTTGAAGGGTGTGGTAAGGGAGACATGCTTTTCCGAGGCGATTCAGCTTAATCCTCAGGGGTAGCAGCGCGTCTGTGGCCGACATCAGATAAGAATATAATCCTATCTGGGGTTGATTACAGATGTCCATGGGCGGCAGTAACCACTTACCATCGGTGGACTGCAAGCTCGTCTCCTACTTCTATATTATAAAAAAGTAAATGAGGGTTTTACTTGAAGCCGATCACATGTGTGTTGCCATTCTTATACCTAATAAGGTCGCTACATATGTCAGTCGATGTCCACACACTGTTTCAGAAACACATTTCTTATGTGTGTGTTAAATGTGTGGCAGTGATACCTTCCCGCTCGAACCATATTGGTTCTACCAACCTAAAAATTGGTTTATTAGAAGGGCCAGTTAGTTATTCGTAAAATATAGTATGCAAATTTAATATTTCTCCAAAATAAGTTAATTTTTTTTGCGATAGGATATTTTAAGGTCACCATATCTACTATAATGTGTGGTTATCAGTAATTGAAAAATGTTTGACGTGCAATAATATTTTATCAGCGGTTATCGACATGTGAAGTTTGTTTTGACATGTTGTGGCTTATTGAAACGTATGTGAAATATACGTGTGTATAATATCAATCATTTTGTAATGGTCGCAAAATGTGTTAAAAAAAATTAACAAAAAATACAACCGACTTCTATTTTACTACAAAGTAAAAAAATAATTGAAATAAATGTTGGTTTAGTACATAGTTCTGAAGTCGGCGCTCAAATTATTTCGTTGGATAACGGCGTAAACTGCGTGTCCAATATGAGCCCCGTTTTTTCTGGTCTGTCATCATCAGACCCTGATTTCCTTGTAATGAGATTTAGAAATATATTTTTTTAACAAAAAAAAAAAAATGAAAATCGGTCCTCGGACTCGCAGTTTAGCGCGGACTTTACCTCCTAGGATGTGAGCGGGGCATGAGGCGGTACTGGAGGCGGGAGGCCGCACTCCATCGGTTCGTCTAGTTGGCTTGGGTACTAAACGGTATAATGAAACGAGACCGATTTGAAAGTATTGTCAATCTAAAAAACTAGGTTGCCTGATCATAAAAAAGTTACAAAATCACAAAGTATAGTGTGTATTTAAATTACATAGTACTTTGTTATGGTTTATGTATAGCAGCAGTGATAGCCTAGTGGTTAAGAAACTCGGTCTCTCAATCAAGGGGTTCGATGTTCAAATCCCAGGCACGCACCTCTGATTTTTCAAAGTTATGTGCGTATTAGAAATTAATTATCACTGCTTAAACGGTGATGGAAAACATCGTGAGGAAACCTGCACAACTGAGAGATTTATTAAAAAAAATCTCAAAGGTATGTGAAGTCTACCAATACGCACTTGGCCAGCGCGGTGGACTATGGCCTTATCCTTCTCAGATTGGAAGGAGACCCGTGCCCTGAGGTGGGACAATAATGGGTTGATGATGATTGTTATGGTTCTTTAACTAAAGGGTTAAAACGCAAATCGAATTAAACATCTGTCTATTTATCTGTCACAGGGCCGTATCTCTTGAAGAACCCTTTGTGGTTCGACTCCGGCGGCGCCACCGTCACGTTTATTTCTGTCTCATAACAGCAGTGTTGAGCGCTGCTGTGTTCTGGTTTGAAGGGTGTGGCAAGGGAGACATACTTTTGCGAGGCGTTTCAGCTTAGTCCTCAGGTCGTGAGTTCCTCAGCTCAGTCTTTACATGCAAGGAAGTAGTGTTAGAAAGGGAACTAGCTGGCTTTCTTAATTAGTCGCTGACCTTGGGGCGCTTGTAACATTTAACATGTTATTTTTGTCGAGCGAACTACATTATAACTAGTTTTAAGAGCTAAGTTATAACGCCTCATAAGTGTATGTGCTTTACCACGCCCTTCTCACTGAAACTCAGTAATACTTAACACAGTTTTTAAGGTTCCGTACAGAAAGGGCAAAAACGGAAGCCTATTATTAAACCCCCGCTCTCTGTCCGCATGTCACAGGGCTCTATCCCCTGAACCGTAATAGATAGACACTTTTTACAGTATAGTACTATAAGTAAATACTAAAAATAAAAATGTGAAAATAAATGGGCGTCGCCGTATACGTAACCGCGATCTGTTGACATTTATTAGCTTTATCTCTTGAACCGTAATAGCTAGACAGTTCTAATTTTCACAATGCATTTACTTCAATAACTGCTATTAAAACTAAAAAATGAACATTTTGGAGGTACGGAACCCTCCGTGTGCGAGATCGCCTTGCACTTGGCCAATTATTAAATGGTAGAAGTAGGTGTTATGCATTATTTCTGCCTAATAACATCAATATTACGCCTTGCTATGTTCTGGTTTGAAGGGTGCGGTAAGGGAGATCTTTATATATATATTTCTTATGTGCGTGTGTATGTCACTGAACTCCTCCTAAACGACTGGACTGATTTTCATGAAATTTGTTGTCTGTGTTCAAGGGGACTTGTGAATGGTTTAGATTCACAATTTAGTCCGTGGGAAAAGGTGTTTTTAATTATTTTTTAATTCGTAGTTATAGAATCGGAAACTATGCATTTGATCAAGTGACGATCTTTAGCAAAGTTGTCCAAGAGCCCACGAAGGTTTGGGGGTTGGTAAGACCAATTTTCGACAGAGGGCACCACTGTCATTCCAATGCAGGTACAAAATTTCCGTTTGTATGTTTATAGCTTAAGAAACAAAAAAATAATTTAACATAATAAGAACTTAAATTAAACTAAATTAATAAACTAAATAAAAATAACTAACTAACTAAAATTATATAAATGAGCCAGATCGCTGCCCCTCGGTAGTGTACCCAAGACACTATATCTAGGGTTGATTAAAGATGTCCATGGGCAGTTGCCACTTACCATCAGGTGGACATTATGTTCGATTACTATTAAAACTAAACTAAACCAAAATAGAAAATGACCACTATCGAGCTAAGCGGATCTTAATAATAAGTCATAAGTTATAGCATGTATATAAAAGTAGAAGGAATAAAAACGGGTTCTGAGGTCTGACACACGAGAAAAAAATCCAAAATACCAATGAAACAAGTCCGGTATGACATTGAAAGGCCGATACCCGGCACCGGTTTAATTATGTAAAAACAAGTTGCCGAAAAAAATACAATTAGAAATTAACAGAAATCCGTTTGTGGAAGGATTTAATATGACGGCTGCGGCTTCGCCCGCGGGCCGCGATTAAAAAATAACATGACATAGGTACGTATATAGAAAGTAATTGTCACTTGCTTAAACGGTGAAGGAAAACATCGTGAGGAAACCTCCATACCTGAGAGATTTATAAAAAAAAGCTTAAAGGTATGTGAAGTCTACCAATCCGCACTTGGCCTGCGCGGCAGACTATGGCCTAATCCTTCTCATTCTGATAGGAGACCCGTGTCCAGCAGTGGGACAGTGATGGCTTGATGATGAGGTATGTATATCTGAGAATTTGTACCTTCATTGGAATGACAGTGGGGCCACCTGCCGAAAATTGGTCGTACCATAGAAACCTTCGTGGGCTCATGTACAACAACTTTGCTAAATATCATCACATGATCAAATGCATAGTTTACGATTCTATAAAGGACATACAGACAAACATGCATTTTATATATGTAAATGTATACTATATGTGGAAAGGTCGTATGGCAACCTTATTATTGTATCTTATTTGGTCGTGTGTTCATTTTTGGGCAGTAATGCCGAGTCTCTTTGACTTTTTCCTTTTTATTTTACCTTCAGTGCTTACTGGTCGGTTCGTCTTCTTAAATATGAGTCACATTTGAATTTTTGGTAGTCGTAGTGCATTAGTTGTTATTATAAAAAATCAGTTTTTTTAAATAAATTAATATGAACATATGAAGTTCTTTTTTAATAAATGGCAAATAACAAGGCTACCTTTACAGACGCTCCCTGTGACACACGGACAGACAGCGAAGTCTTAGTAACAGGGTTCCGTTTTTACCCTTCAGGTACGGAACCCTAAGAAATCGGCAAAATATATGAAGTAATTGCCAAATGTCGATTTTTGGCTTTGTCAGGCAAAACGTTAGATTGATTGTTTATTGATATCACGCGAATTTCAGCTTAGTTTATGTATAAGAGCAATGTTTGTCATTCGCAATAACGGGGGTTCCCGTGTTCTTAACAATGGTAGTTTAACGATAAGAATTATTGCGTTAGGTTCGCTGCATACCGTGTAGTATCTGATAACGTCATTTCTCGGTTGGATTGCGTCAAATAGGTTTTTATTCATTAAAGTTATTATTTTTTTATAATATGCGAATAGCAAACAAGCATGCAGTAAATTGCAGTACAGCTGATGGTAAGACTCTTACCTGAGGCCGCCTACAGGTGCATCGAATCACTAACGGTTCTACCACCTTCAGAGGCTTTTCGAAGCGTTCCAACTTGGTCCTCAGGGGTAGTGGCCGACCTCAGGAAGGAATTTGGGGTTGATTACAGATGTCCAATGGCGGCAGTAGCCACTTACAATTAGATCGAGTGCATGCTCGTCTGCTACTCCTGCTAAAAAAATCGTTTGATTGTGAGCATGCTTAGAAATCGAACCTGAACCCTCCGTGTCTCAAGTATGGCGATCAGTCTTCTATGCAGGTTTTAATCGTTGCATTTAAATTTTATCGTAAACGTTTTTTTTATAAAATAAGAGTAGCAGACGAGCATGCAGTCCGCCTGATGGTAAGTGGCTACTGCCTCCCATGGACATCTGTAATCAACCCCAGATGGGATTAGATATTCTTATCTGAGTTTAGCCACAGATGCGCCGCTACTCCTGAGGACTAAGCTGGAATGCCTCGGAAAAGTATGTCTCCCTTACCACACCTTTCAAAACGGAACACAGCAGCGCCTAACACTGCTGTTAATAGGCAGAAATAGGTGTGGCGGTGGTGCCACCGGAGTAGAACCACAAAGGGTAGTAGTACCACCTTGAAAATGGAACGTTATGATAATTAATATTCCAATATCATCGTATTCGCGTTACCAACGGTATGTTAATTTGCATTTTATCAAGACGCGTTGTTATCTTTGATGTGATCATATTATTGATAACTATTTATCAATTGACATTGCGATAAAATATACTTTCTTCAAACAAATATTGAAATTAATAATTAATCATCAGTTATTTTAATCTTGAAGGAAAATATTGTCACACTTTGTAGGCCGCAAGGGGGCAGGCCTCGACGACGACGTGAATGACAGGAGTCGACAAACACTTTGTGTATTTTGTATGGTTCAAGTTTTACCCGCTAGTAGCATATCTTTAGTTACTATATCAATGTTTTATATATTTAATTCGACTTAAAATACTTTTCGTCCTAATCCTGGTTAATACCAGCTCGGTGAAGGTCGTCCTATACTGGGATCCTCTACTATTATAAAAACTCTAAGTAGACGTGTACTGCGAAGCCGTACGAGGCTTGCGTCGGTGCAACGCAGTGCATATCGAGTGCACTCGCGGATATGTCATCGTCCTCAATCCACTTGAGAAGTTCTTCGGCTTCACTCGTATCTAGGGTTGCCACCTATTTTTCAAGAACAATATCACCTGTTTTAAAAAATCGCAAAAATAAAGTATTTTTGCCATTCCAAGAAAAAGTATTACCTACCTTCATATGTATTTTTAAATATTATTTAGTTTTGTTTTCTTGCCGATCCAAATTTATGATGTAAAAAGTAGTCACGTTGAGCGGACGTCCTAAATTTTATTATTGAGAAATTAAGTGATATAACTAATAAATTATTCTAATTAATATTGCATTGTCACCAAATGTATGTCACAAATGTCACAAAATTTCAGCTCAATCGAATACCGGGAAGTGGGTCAAATTTAACTTCCGAGATTCCAAGATTTGACCCCAACTAAACTAACATACATACATACCAAGTTAAAAGTTTGTAAAAAGTTACTCATACGTAAACATCGGCTGAGTCATACGATTGTTTTTGTTTATGTCTCATACATTTCCTGCAACTCATACAACTGTTGTTTCGCCATATTTGTTGAGATTTTCACACTTTTAATCTTCTGGGGTACTCACTTTTAAAGTGATTACGATGTGTAATAATAATAATTCGCCAATTCAAAGTTTTCATCATATTTTACTTATTTTATAAAATAACCATATTATAATACTGGTTATTGACCTTATTTGTATTTACTATATATTACAGTTACAGTACAGTAGTTACCGGATAGTAAAAAAATTAACTGTTTTCCTAGTACGGTTTAACAGTTAGATCGAAAAATACCGGTTTGTTGTATGGAGACCCCCTTCAATATTCAACTTTATTTTATTTTTAGTATTTGTTGTTACAGCAGCCACCGTTATATGCATCCTCTGTAAAAATTTCAAGTGTCTATCTGTTATGGTTCTAGCGCCCTGTTACAGACAGACAAACAGCGAAGTCTTAATAATAGGGTTCCGTTTACCCTTTGGGTACGAAACCCTAATATGTATTTTATTGACGTTTAAAAATATATTAAGCTTGATTTTGATACGACAATCACAATCTAATCTATATGGATATAAATTAATGTTTTTCTGCATGTCCTTTATAGAATACTAAACTATGCATTTGATCATGTGATCTTTAGTAAAGTTTTTCATGAGCCCACGAAAGTTTCTGAGTTGGTACGTTTAATTTTCTACTACTCGTATTTTCTACTAGTGCATAATAAAAATATATTTAGCAGCAAAGAGCGGTGACAAAGACTCGTTCAGTAAACAATGTGTTGAATAGCGGCATTGTTCATTGTGTGCGATACTTTTTGTGTACAGTGTACACTGTCTAAATCTAAACACTCAGCTGATGGTTCGTCGGTGGTTTCAGTATACAAACTTTGTTCCAAGAAGAATTTTAGACACAACCATTTAACATACTTTAATAAAAATAAAAAAAAAACAAATACTTGTATCAATATTTCAAGCATAGTATTAGAAGCACCATTATAAGAACATTTATTTTGTAGACTTCAAAACCGAAAATATGCAATATTTTCAAAGAATTTCAGACCATTTCTTAGTAAATTTCAAATAACTCCTACGTGGTAGTTTCCTCACGACGTTTTCCTTTGCCGTTTTAAGCAAATAAGATTTTTTTCATATGCACATAACTGAAAACCAGCGGCTTGGATTCGTACCTGAGACCTCCAAGTTGAGGTTCTAACCATTATCTATTATAGCTTCTAATATCCATAATAATTGGTCTGTTCAATTTAAAATGTATGAGGAAAACATTTCTTATCGCTTTGTGGTCATTCGTTACCAATATTATTTGAAACATGGCGTAATATGTTGCTTATGTATTGGTTTTAAATATAAATATGTAGTCATCTATATATTAAAAAATGAAAGTTTGTCTGTATGTCATTTATTGAATCGTGAACTATGCATTTGATCATGTGATGATCTTTCGCAAAGTTGTTGTCCACTAAAGTTTCAGAGTTGGTTCGAGCAATCTCCGGGATCTCCGACGAAACACAACCGGAGTCCTCTGAGCGCGATGCCCCTATCGGGCTCTGCTCTGGGGGGAACAATTTATGCTTCTCCTCCACAAATAGTTTTTACGATGGTATGCGACCACACATACCGCCGTCCTTACCCGGGGTCGCTTGCTGGACGGTTCGGACTCTTGCAGCAGCAACCCCGGAAGGCCCCATTTAGTCCCCTCTTACGACAGGCTGGGGATATCGTAGCCCTATTCTATGGTCCCAGGACTACAGGGACAAGGGTATGATCACCTAGCCATTTGCAAAAGTGGTATTATGGTGTTATTTCACTCTTTCATACCTTGAACCATACGAATACGTTAAAACTCATTTATCTCGAAGAAACCAAAATAGACCTAAAAGTTAATTGAAAACACATAATGAGGTACATATGCCAGCCTATATAGTACCCGCGTCACACGAGAACAACGTTGGATTCTGTCCAAATAAAACGCAATATAACAATTGTTTTAAACGAAACCCAATTTCTATACAAATGTTGAGTAGAGATTTGGCAAGGTAGCGCCGTGGTTTTAGATTAATTGTTCAACCAGAAATAGGTTTGTTTTGTTTTGACGACCCGCGTGGCGGAGTGATTATATCAATCTGACGCGCAGGGTTCTGGGTACGATCCCCGGCCAGACAGACATCTGACTGCGTGCCCAGCAGTGGGACAGTAATGGGTTGATGGTAGTGGCGGTGGTAGTGAATGAATAATAAATATTTTTTGAACGGGTAAAAGATCTTACAAGTGTTATTTGTAAACATGTTGCAATATTTCGAGTTGAAGTATTCACAAAGATCAACAAATATTGAACAGGAAGGGTGTAGACGGTTACGATGACTGCGCGTGATTTCGTCTCGTGCAACACTTTGAAACTCGGGGAAAGTGAGTCTTGCTTGAGTCGTCTCGTCATCAGGAAGTAATATTATTACGCCATATTATATCTATAGGTTATAAGCCTTTCCCACAGAACATAACTCATGTCGCCAAGAAGCCATAGAATTGAAGGTGGTAGAACTTTTTGTTTTTCGACTCCGGCGCCACCACCGTCACACCTATTTCTACCTCATAACAGCAGTGTTAAGCGCTGCTGTGTTCTGGTTTGAAGGGTGTGGTAAGGGAGATACTTTTCTGAGGCGTTCCAGCTTAGTCCTGGTGTAGCGGCGCACCTGTGGTCGACCTCAGGTAGGAATATCTAGTCTTATCTGGGGTTGATTACAGATGTCCATGGGTGTCAGTAGCTTTACTATCAGGTGGAATGCATGCCCGTTTGCTACTCTATATTGTAAACAAGACGGTCTGTGGTATCTTCCAAAAACCCAAACGAAATGTCGTAAGATATGATTAAGGGGTAATTCCGTGAAGTGATCTCGTGTCGGCCTTGTGACGTCACCGCCACGTCGTCGGTGACTCAGCGTGACGTCACCCGATGTATCACTAATCATTAATGATTCTGTGTTGTGTAAACACTTACTGGGTCAGTGACCTTGTTTTGAGCTGGTAATGGTAACAAATCAATGAGTAGTCGTACTACGAATACCCTCCGGTAAACAGTGGGGCTGGTATCATTTTAACGTTGTCTCATTATATCCATAATATTAATCAATCTAATATATAAGTGTCACAGTTTTCGTTGCCATACTCCTCCGAAACGGCTTGACCGATTTTGATGAATTTTTTTGTGCTTATCCGGTATCTATGAGAATCGGCCAACATCTATTTTTCATCCCCCTAAATGTTAGGGGTAGTACAACCCTAATTTTTTTTTTATTTATATGGCAATACAACTTTTGCTGGGTCAGCTAGTCTTATATATAAAATTTTCGTGTACCGATTTTTCGTTACCGGTTTTCGTTACCGATTTTCATTTTCGTTACCGATTTTCACCAAATTTTATATGCATATACAGTAAGTCTGAGAATCGGAATCTATTTTTCATACCCCTAAGTGATAAGGGTTGTTCATCCTTAACTTTTTTTTTTATTTATATGGCAACACAACGTTTGCCCTGTCAGCTAGTATCATAATATTATTCAATAGTATTATATTATTATGAAGGAATATTAAAAATCCGGGGGGTTTCACTCCCTTGAGAATTTGTCTCCTGTGAGAATCCCTACCCACCCCTATATTGCAAACGCAGATGCGGCATATGAGAGACCGGTGGGTATGAATATGAAGTCCCATCTTGCTTGCTCGTACCACTTTTAACTTTTTTTGCACAGGATTTTCTTATGAAACGTATATAATTTCAAGGAAATTCCGAAAGTTAGAAACTAGGTCTCAATCTGGAGGACCGAGGTTCCAATCCCAGGCCTCTGATTTATAAAGTTATATGCGTATTAGAAATAAACTTTCAATCGCCCAAACAGTAAAACAACAACATGAGGAAACCTACACACATGAGAAATCATTAAAAAACTAGCGAAAATTTTCAAATTTTCGCGAAAGGGAACCTGTGAAACTAGCCGCATACAATGGCGTTTGAATCATGTGGGGCCATTCAAGTATTACGTAAGCAGATTTATTACAATTATTTACCCCCCCCCCCATCCCCCTTGTCAGTAAAAGTAAGAAAAGCTCTTACCCCCCTCCCCCATGCTTACGTAAACATTTTTCAATGAATGTATTGTTTTTTTATATTGTAATTATAATTTTAAAATGCCTAAACGTATGCATGATTCAATTCATGCGGGAATCCCCGAAAATGCGTTTCGCTTTCAAGTAAAGACAATGTGAGGGTTGCCATTCGTGTAAACAAGTAACAAACTACCGATGACGTAATCATCATCTAGACTCCCCTACCCCCCATGTCATCCAAAATAAGCAAAGCAAAGACCCCCGCCCCCCTAAAAGCGCTTACTTGAACGACCCCTGCCGATCGGTTGCGGCATCGCGAAAAAATCGCTAGACACAATGATTTTTTTTTCACTACATGGACGCGTGGGAATCGGCAGATTATGTTTCCCGTTTTGTAGCATTATTTCCATTATATTAAAAAGAAAATTGACCGCGCTCGAGCATGTCCAGTGATCGATATGAGTAGAATTTACACAGATAGAAACAGTAACTCGATTTTTTTGACTGTGATGAATCCTCGGATATTTTTAAACTAACACATAACAGCGCGATTAAAACATCCTACGCTCTAACATCTCGTACGCAGAAAACTATATTCAGTGAAGTTATAAATGACATCAGTTCTAATATGATTACGCATTATTTAAGTGGTAGAGGCCGTATGGTTACCGCCACACCTATTCTGACGTGAAGCAGTTCTGCATTTCGGTGGTGTTGGACTTATAATAATAATCGTTTATTTCGGATATGTTTCCATAGATAGGTTCATCGGTTATGCAGGTTTCCTCATCATGTTCTCCTTCACCGTTTAAGCAAGTGATAATTAATTTCTAATTCGTATATAACTTTGAAAAATTAGTGGTGTGGGCCTGGGATTTGAACCTCAGACCCTCAATCTGCTGCGGCTGAGTTTCTTAACCACTAGGCTAACGCTCTTTTTTACTACTATATTATTTTAAAAAAATAATTAAGTAGTGATCTGGCTCGAAGGACCAAGTTTCGAATTTATCAGTTGCTCTGCAGGTGAACGTGGTGGTCTAACTCGTGAGCTTACGAAACACATTTCATAAGTCTTGTAACACAAATATTTATAATACACTAGCTGACCCGGCAAACGTTGTGTTGCCATATAAATAAAAAAATGTTAAGGGTGAACAACCCTTATCACTTACGGGTATGAAAAATAGATAGTAGCCGATTCTCAGACCTATTGAATATGCATATAAAATTTGGTGAAAATCAGTAAAGCCGTTTCGGAGGAGTACGGTAATTAACATTGTGACACGAGAATTTTATGTAAAAAATAATATAGGAAAGACATTTCATAGGTTTCCTAACACAAATATTTATAATACATTAAGTATAGCATTCACATGCCACGTGTATATTGAACGTGTCTTATTTACTATTGTCTGCTCGAATCATTGACAAATACTTCTCAATAGCACGTGTCTCTGTACCAAATCACGTTTCTGAGAATTTCTACAAAGGCTATTAGATCTATCTATATATTTGTTATAATATAGAAGTAGCAGACGAGCATGCTGTTCACCTGATGGTAAGTGGCTACTGCCGCCCTTGGACATCTGCAATCAATTCCAGCTAGGATTAGATATTCCTACCTGAGGTCGGCCACGGATGCGCCGCTACCCCTGACGACTAAGCTGGAACGCCTCGGAAAAGTATGTCTCCCTTACCACACCCTTCAAACCAGAACACAGCAGCGTTTCACACTGCCGTTGTGAGGCAGAAATAGGTGTGGCGATGGTGCCGCCGGAGTCGGCCATAGAGGGTTCTACCACCTTCAAGACTGAAACATAAAAAGTGTATCTTACTGAAACTTAACAAAATCGGGGAAATTATAGAGAATGGTACCCGAAACTATCGGATATCCAAAATAAAAATGTTTTCGAACCCCAAATCGAATCCGATATAAGAGTTTTTAATAATTTCGGATGAGAATGGAGTCTAAAAAATCCTAATGTATTACGAGTATATACTAAAACCTTAGATAAGTAAAATACATAGATTGATCACTTAGAAGAAAGTGTAACCAGTTTTGAGAATTGAAATTGTTGCGTAAATAAAGTTCTGTGAAGTCTCCGATCTAAAATGTTTGAAATATTTATTTATTACGTAAGTTACATAGTATTAGTTATTTATACGTAAATCTCTAAATTTTTTTTATTAGTCAAGAATTCAAAAAGTAAATGATACTCGTAACATCATGCTTTTGTGGCTTCATTCAATTTCAAGGCGGTGAAGTATCTTTCTTTTTTACTTATCAAAGACTAAAACCTGTCTAGTAAAATATGCTTTTAAATAACCGAATCCAAATTTGACCCTCCTTTTTGAAGTGGTTAATTTGAATCATATGGAAAGTATGAAAAGTTGCTTCCATTGAGAAATAATAAAAAACGTAACGATTATTTCGTGAATATATAAATAGACATGAGTAGTTCACAGATAAGCCGGTGTAAGTGACAGTTATCAGTATGCCCTTTGACATTTACCACATGTGGTAGGAACATGTATAAATACTATAAATACGAATATGTAAACAAACTCAAGGAGACACTTTAATAGGAAAATGATTATGAACGCAATAAAGTAATCAATCATCATTAACCCATTACTGTCTCACTGCTGGGCACGGGTCTCCTCTCAGAGGTGTGATTTGAACCTCGGACCCTTTGATCTGAAGATCTGAAGGTTTGAAGTGTTAAACGCTGCTGTGTTCTGGTTTGAAAGGTGTGGTAAGGGAGACATACTTATTCGAGTCGTTTCAGCTTAGTCCTCAGGGGTAGCGGCGCATCTGTGGCTGACCTCTGGCAGGAATATATAATCCTATCTGGGGTTGATTACCATGAGATATCCATGGGCGGCAGTAGCCACTTACCCGTTTGGTACTCCTACGTTATAAAAAAATGACGGTCTAGGACATCCTAGATACCAAGCAATTTACAAACTTCAAAAGACATTCGTTATGGGGAAAAATGCGCGGAAGAGTTACCATGACAGGCTATGTCTATTTGTGTACAAAAAGGTTAAGGTAATGTGACCATACGTCACGTTTTGAACGGGACTGTCCGGTTTTCAATATGGCATTTCGATAAACAACTCGGGGTCGCGAAAAATGTCCCGTTTTCAGGAAATGGCGACAGTTATCAAATAGTAAATAGGAGGACTTTTTTTCGTCGATAAATTTGAGAGACCATGTAGTCTTCGCGATTTGACTAATTTTTTATACAATACTAGTAGTGCTCGCAGCTTCGCCCGCATTTTTAAAAAATAACAACATATAAATAACTAAAAATTTCCACCTTCATTGGAATGTCCGTGGCGCTATCTGTCGAAACTTGGTCGTACCAACTTCGAAACCTTCGTGGGCTCGTACAACAACTTTGCTAAAGATCATCACATGATCAAATGCATAGTTTATGATTCGCAAGGACATACAGACAAACATTCTTTTTTATGTATATAGATATAATGAGAATTGATACAATGTAAAGGTGTCCCATTTTAAACTATAAAGGTTGGTCAGTATAGGTGCAGCCTAGTAACCTTCGGTGTGTAACTGGCAGGAAGCACGTAGCCTTACGACATACGACACTTCACTATTGCATCACACTGTCAACATTAGTTATTTCATGTTTACTCGGTAATAAATCATTATTAATAATACCTATCAATTAATTTGTGAAGGCGGTAGAACTGTTTGTGGTTCGACTCCGGGACCACTACCACACCCATTTCTGTCTCATAACAGCAGTGTTAAGCGCTGCTGTGTTCTGGTTTGTAGTAAGAAGTAAGAAGTTTGTAGTAAGGGAGAAACACTTATTCGAGACCTTCCAACTTAGTCCTCAGGGGTAGCACACACCACACCCTTAAAACCGAAACCCAGCACCACTGAACACTGCAGTCATTAGGCATTTATAGTTGTGGCGGTGGTACCGCCGGAGTCGACCCACAGAGGGTTCTACCACAATAGTAATATATAAAGTTACATTATTTACTCTAGCGGGAATGGGGACAGAGCCTTAAGAACATTGTATGTCTACAGTATTTTCCTCATTATGAAAACAATTCATAATTATTTATTAATTGCAATATTTGTTTCTTTATCTTTGCTCGTTCTACCTTGCACAACACAATGTTCTCGAAGACACTCCTAACGTATTGCGATGATCTTTCCAGGTACATTTCTCGGAGAAGCCGCCCAAGGTGCACGTGATGAGAGTGTGGGCGTTTGCGGCGCGACAGGCGCGCGCTGGTCACTGGGAGAGGCACGCGCTCGACCGGGAGAGGTTCAAGAGGAGGTGAGTTAGACGACATTAGGGTTTCGTACCTTTTTTTTTTTCTCGAGTGGGAAACCTTCAAAAGGTACCCGACGACGTGGGAGCGACGCCGGTTTATGTGGGATTTTTACCGCACTAAAACCCCCCCGGTGGCCGTCCTCATCGCTTGTTGGAGAACTCCGGGATCTCCAACGGAACACAACCGGAGCCCTCCAAGCGCGATGCCCAACGGGCTCTACCCTGGATGAGCAGTTTTCGCTCCTTCCACACCATGTAGTGTTTACGACGGTATGCGACCACACATACCGCCGTCCTTCCCGGGGTCGCTTGCTGGACGGTTCGAGCTCCCACTCTTGCCGTCCGCAACCCCGGAAACCCCCTTTTAGTCGCCTCCTACGACAGGCAGGGGATACCGTAGCCTATTCTAGTCCCGGAACTACAGGGATAAGGGTTTCGTACCTAAAGGGTACTAATGGAACCGTCTGTAACGGTAAAACGCAAACAACCGGCCTCCGGAGTCGAATCCTTTGTGGTCCGACGTCAAAGGCACCGCTGTCACACCTATTTTTGTGTATTAACAGCAGTGTTAAGCGCTGCTGTGTTCTGATTTGAAGGGTGTGATAAGGAAGAGATACTTTTCGAAGGCGTTCCAGCTTAGTCCTCAAGGGTAGCGGCGCATCTTTGACCGATCTCAGGTTTTTTTTTTTTTATAATATAAGGGGAGCAGACGAGCATGCAGTTCACCTGATGGTAAGTGGCTACTGCCGCCCATGGACATCTGTAATCAACCCCAGATAGGATTAGATATTCCTACCTGAGGTCGGCCACAGATGCGCCGCTACACCTGAGGACTAAGCTGGAACGCCTCGGAAAAGTATGTCTCCCTTACCACACCCTTCAAACCGGAACACAGCAGCGCCTAACACTGCTGTTATTAGGTAGAAATAGGTGTGGCGGTGGTGCCGCCGGAGTCGAAACATAAAAGGTTCTACCACCTTCCAAATCAACCAGGTCCAAAAAACCAGGTAGGTAATAGCTAATTCTCGCTAGCCAGGTAGGTAATAGCTAATTCTCGCCCATGGACATCTGTAATCAACCCCAGATGGGTTGATTACAGATGTCCATGGTCGACAATAGCCACTTACCATCTGATGGACTGCATGCTCGTCTTCTACTCTTACATTATAAAAAAACCTGTGGGTAAATATCACATTCAAATTTCGAATTTGCCTAGTAATTATAGACGCAATGTTTAATCGCTATCAGGTGACATAATGACGTATATTTTGATCGTACGTCAGAGATAAAATTAAAAATACCTATAATAAAAAAAAGTCACTTTAAAAAAAAATTATAGCAAATTGTGTGATATATTTCAGCCTAATTGAGCAATAGTAGTTATTATATTTTTATTAATACCACATAATGTAATACTAGATAAAAATATAGTGATAGGGATAGGGGTCCGGTATTCAAATCCCAGGCACGCACCACTGACTTTTCAAAGTTATGTGTGCATTAGAAATTCATTATCACTTGCTTAAACGGTGAAGGAAAACATCGTGAGGAAACCTGCGCATACCTGAGAAATCTTAAATAAAATGCTTTCAAAGGTATGTGAAGTCTACCAATTCCCACTTGGCCAGCGCGGTGGACTATGTCTTCATCCTTCTCATTCTGAGAGGAGACCCGTGCCCAGCAGTGGGACAGTAATGTGTTGATGATGATGATGTAAGTAATAATGGAAAAATTCCATGTAATTCCAGGATAGCGGATGTAGACATGGCAGTGTCGTGGGTCCTCAAGCCCCAGCACCGCTCCAGGGTGATGTTCCAGCGCTTCATGCCCTGGTGGAACGCCCAGAAGAGACAGGAGCTCGCTGAGAAGAAACAGAAAGAAGAAGACGAAAGGTTAAAGAGGGAGAAGGAAGACGCCGAAAGAGTTGAGAGGGAACGATTGGGAGTTAATGATGAATTAGGTGTCAGTGAAGCAAATAATACCCAGATTAACGATGAAGATTTGCGTAAAGCAGAAGTATCGTGGAAAACAGATGAATGTGTAAGTAGCTTAGATACTGTAGGCAATGTAAATAAAGTTTCAGATAATAATGTAGACTCGGATAGACTTAAACTTGATAAGCAGGTAGAGGTTATAATAGAAAACAACAAGGAAAAAGTGCTTGAAAAAACAACTGATAAAGTTGAAAAAAGTCCAGGAAAGATGTGTAATGGAGTTGTTCATCCAAATTGTAACGATAACGCTAATAAAAACGGGTTGATTATGGACAATCAAATGATTTTGAAAAATAAATTAATTGATAGTCCGGTAAATATAAAAACCGATTGTGACAAAACTAAATTCATTGAAGGTGATACAGTCGATTTGAATGGGGAAGTGAAGTTGGAGAACCGTATCGTTCTAAAGAACGGTATGGACAAAGCCGGGTTAAAAATGTTGTGTTATAAGCACGAACAAACGTTATAACGTTTGCATTTACGTATAGTAGAAGATCCCGATATAATACGACCTTCGAGCTGGTTAATGGATGAAACGTTTTTTATATCAAATTAAATATGTCAAAAAGTATATTGCAAATGGGTTCACTAAAAAATTTCAGTCCAGAATGTTTTTTTCTTAATCTTTTCACTGGTTTCGTTAATAGAAAAATTACATACTAATCAAAAGTATGAAGCCTGTATAATATGCAAACGTTAGGTTAATTTTTTCCTGTCACAGCCCTTGGGTATAGACAGGTAAACAAGTTGGCCTATCTAAGGGTTGTGACAGGAAAAGAATAGTCAACCTAACATTTGCATATTCTTTACGTTACATACTTTCGATTAGTATGTAATTTTTCTATTAACAAAACCAGTAATATGTTTAAGAAAAAATAATTGTAAAAAAATCTTATTCTGGACGGAAAATTTTTTAGTCAATCCATTTGCAATATACTTTTTGACATATTTAATTCAACTTTAAATACTTTTCATCCATTAACCAGCTCAGTGAAGGTCGTCTTATATCGGGATCTTAGACCAGTATATACAAGCACAGAGCACGTTCGATTATATGCACTCACGAAATACGCGAATTATTTTAATTTATAATCCTTTTTCAATAAAATATGAAAAAATCGTTTAAAATGTGTTCTGAAATTTTCGGAAACGTCGTGGACTTGAATATGAGTTTTAAAAATTTTAATAACATTGGCAAACTAGATCAAATATTGCCAAACTTGCAAACGCATATAATCCGATGTTATCATTGCACCGAACACAAACGAAACACGACAAAACATGTATTTAATGAATAAAATAAAAAAATTCTTGCCACTGTTATAGTCAGCGTAAAACAGCTAGTCCGCTCTGAATATAGAAATGAATCGCGTCGCCATAGCAAATTGTACGACTACACCTGCTTGCAACAACTTTAGCGGACTAGCAGTTTGGCGCGGACTATAAAAATACTAATTTCTGTATCCACTACATGTAAATAGAAATGATAAAAGTTGCAATGTAATTTTCGAAAATCTGCCGTCATTACCGATAAAATATTATTGTGACTTGTCGCTTAAATAAGTTTTGAAATACATATATCACTTGTCTGTAATTATAGTCCGGCTGCTGAGAGAATGCATTCCTGAGAGCTGTCGGAAAGTGTTCTCGATTCTTCTGAAAATACCTATAGCGCAAAGAAAATAAAAACGTGAATAAATGCATTCTTTCAGCGGCCTGACTATAATAATCAATTTATTATTATAATATTTTGACAACTGCTACTAGGCAGCAATTGTCAAATTTCGCTTTTTGGTACGCAAAACATTGGCTCGACTGGTTATTAATAACGGCCTATACTAGTCGGCGATACAGTGGTTAGTCTAACAGTTGGCAAGTAAAAAATATGTCATATTTATAGTATTAGAATTTTATAGATAAGATGATTACCGACTTATCACACGACGCAAGCAGTCGATAAAATAAAATGGAGTATCATCTTTGTAATATATGTCGATAATTTACTTATTTATAAATAAATCTATGTAAAATGATATTTTGTTATAGATTAAGTCTTTTTTTAATATATTTTTATGAGAAATTTACCTTTAAATAGTACGCCGGGTTGTACCATACTCCATACTCACAAAATATATTTCCTTGTTTTAAAAACACTGGTATAAATAATTATTACTGGTATTATAATTTGCGGCAAAAAATAATAATATTATTATAATATTGATGTTACTTTTATGAGTGACTAGTAGAGCCCGCGGCTTCGACCGCGTTTTAAAAAACTAACATACATATAACTCAAATGTACCTTCATTGGAATGACAGTGGCGCCATCTGTCGAAAATTGGTAGTACTACAGAAACCTTCGTGGGCTCGTGCAAAACAACTTTGCTAGAAATCATCACATGATCAAATGTTAACGATTCTCTAAAGGACATACAGACAAACATTAATTTTATATATAGATGATAAAAATATGTGTAGACAAGAAAAGTCCGATATAGTTCCGAATTAGTCCTTAGGGCTTATAATGCATCTATACTCTTAATGTAATACAAAAATATATCGTTGAAACATATGTATGCTAACTGAAAACCGTCTACTTAAAAATATAGCTTAATTTACTTCAACAATTTAAACAAATCCAACGACACCTCATGTGTTAAAATTCGTCAAGCCGTTTGGGCTGTAGGCCGTGCCGAAGAATGTGACATACATACATACATTCATACATACATACATACACGCATACGTACACACACATACACATATACATACATACTTGTATATTATACATTTATTTTACGTCTATTTTTAGTTCTTTTCTTGATCTTTTCTAGTCTATTTCTAGATTTAATTTCTAAACTTTAGTTTTTAATGCTCCTCTGTGATAAAACTTTTTATTCCTTAATATTTTCTATTTCTTTCCTGAATTTATCATTAGATTGATTCCCCAGATACGGAATAGAAAAAGGGATCAATTTTTCTTTTCTTTACATGATTAGCAAAATATAACATAGTTATTGTCATACTTTTAACATATCACACAAAATATTTATATATTTTTATATCTTTTAACATAATATGATCTGTAGTTGTAAAAGTGTAGTTTTAAATATTATTAGAGAAAATTAGATATTATTATTACAGTAATGTTTGGTAATAGTTTGAGTGCTTAGACCGTATCTGGCAATGGTGCGATCATCTTGCTCAAATTGTTGCTAAAATATATTTTTAAATTTTACAAAACAACTTGAAGGTATATGGAATCGAAACCCTTTTAAAGTTTGCGTTAAAGTCAAATATAACAATAACTTTCACGATAACGATGGAATGTGACCATTCTGTGTTGCACCAATTTATTTGTCATTAATGCCATTTGTGTCGCTGTCACCACAATTTTAGTTGACATTGACAGATAGGGAACACGACAAATACAATAACTTTAACGGATCGAAATCGAGCGGTTAATGTTAAGTGTTAGTTATGACGCAATTTCAACCTCAACTAAAATGGTGCAATTAATTAATTTTTTAACAATGGATTTGACGGTTGGTTAGGCTTTGGTAAATGTTAAAGTTACATGATGCAACCGATCCTATATTTAACAAAACATAAATTTAAAAAACAAAATAAAAAAAAATAACTGAGTCGCCAATTAATATCTGAATCATCTATTTATTTATTTATTTATTGCATTACCGACATAAGAAGCAGTGTGTACAATCTGAGATTTACGTTATTTATGAAACTCCCGTACAAATTTTCATATTTCTATACCAATAGTTTTTAGTAGCTTCATCTGTTAGTGTTGAGTTATATGATGATAGATGCGTTATTAGCCACGAGGGTTAAATGAAATATTTCCTTACAATTACTATATCTCGTTTAAAATGTCAATGATGTAAATGTAAATAAAATGTACACAAGAAAAATGCATTTAAGACAAGCTTGTTCCCACTCAATTCGACATTGACATCTCCCTTCTAGCGGATCATAACCCTTGAGTTTTACATTTAAACATAATATGAAAAAATATGACTTACTGCATGGACTGCCTGTATACAAATTCTATATTACCATTCCTAAAACATATATTTTTACATGAAGGCACTCGTAGAAGTAACTTTAATATTGTATTATCGACTTCGTTTGCCGTTACATTTTAAGATCTGATGTTGTAACCTAAATGTAAATTGAGAACCAGCCAAAGACTGAAAATGTTTTGACGCGTTCATTTTCAAAATAAAATGAAAATTTCAAAATGTGAAATTGTACATATATAAATAGTTAACAACTTTATTATTTAAAACACAGAATTGTAAACCAAACTTGTGAAGTCGCTTCGATTGTGTAAAGCAATCAAAAACATTGTCGACACGTTGCGGTAGTCTTCGGCAACTAACTCCATATGGAAACTAGATGTCATTCCGTCTATGCGAAGAACTCATTTAATGTAAGCCTACGCTACGGTCAACTATACGATTTACCTGCGCAGGTTTACCAGTACAGTAGTACCCTTAGTATGAGTTTTTACGTTTTGCCAAAGATGACTGTTTTTGTAATTGTTTATGGTGGTGTTTGTTGGTGCCCCTAACGGACAGTATCGGAATTAAAATTCAGCAGTATAAGTTGCAAAAACAGAACTATAACGCTATCAAAATTAAATTGAAAATGTAAAAATAAATGCATTCTATTTATATTTGTAAAATTAAATGTCGTTACAATTGACTATTTAGTTTTTAAAACTCATAATTCGAAATGTTAGTTTCGATACGGTCCACGGGGGCGCTGTTTGAGCGAATACGTGAACGGTGAACGTTTTCGAACAAACGTAAAAACGTATACTAAGGGGTTATGGATTATAGACATAATTTATAATTGTCTAATAGTGCATAGCACTAACTTGATATGACGAGACCCACACTGGGTTTGCAACGGATACAGTGCAATAAATAAATAGATATCGAATGTATAGTTTAGAATTAAATCGGTTGAAAACTCAAAATTCCAATATTTAAAAAAAAAATCATCTAAAAAATCGGGCTTTGAAAATTGGTGGAACTATAATTGGGCCATTACAAACGTGTGAACTGAGTGATAAATCATTTTTATCAGATCTCTCGTTCACACTTCTAGTGTTGTGTGTAACAACAAAGGGATTTGTTGATAGTCAATAACAGATAATCAATGAAAGGTTAAGGAAATAATGCGAAATATTTTTAGGATGGTTTTTATTATATCTCTGGATTTATTATATTGAATTGGAATTTCGAGTTTTTATCCTATGTCCCCGTGTGAGGACATAATTTTATGATATTGAAATATGTGTTCAAGTGGTTGTCGTACAGTGACGTATGCTGACGGGCTTGCCATGAAAATTATTCAACTATCGCCTGATACTAACTAAGAGATGGCGCCACTATTCTGAATCACGCTATTGAAGTTTTCTCAACATCATGTATATATACAAACTTATACTATCGTTTGAAATTGCAGTCTTTTGTATGCAGAAATTGGATTAATTGATTATTAGTAACATGCATTAGTCAGACAAATTGACTAATATACGTCAAATTTAATTAAAAAATCTTTCAAAACATAATTTGTGACTGATTCATAATTAGAACATCTGTGTATGTTAATTAATTAACTGTTATTTAAACCTAAAAATCTTATATACAGCATTTAACCATCACAATATAAATTTACATAAATATCTCTCACATTATTTATAATTCGTTAAATTTCCTCATTGCAGCCACGTCGCGTCACGATATTCCGACAGCCTCGTCTCCTCGTCGATATGTAAAAATATGTCGCATGTAATATATATGAAAGGACGCCAAGTGCCTAATGATATAATTAATAAGATTGCATATATGTAAAAAGCACAAAATGTACATTAACCAACGCTGTCCTCTGTATAGTATATAATAATACAATAGTAAATAAAATTATTAGAAATGTGTTCGATTCTTATAATAAATCAATGTTTATTTGCCTCGTTAGTAAAAAAAAGGTGTACTTATGCACCACCAGAACGGATGTGTTACAAATAAATTATGTGTTACATCGGCGCGCCGAACTTCGTCCTACATTAAAAAAATACTGATCTGTTTTGTCAAACGCAAAAATGTATAACTTCAATAATAAGAACATGTTTGTCTGTTATTTCAAATTTCTCGTACGTTATCTAGCTCATTTATTTGAATTTATTATTGTTTTACGTATTATATTAAAGTATATTATATCACTACAATGAATACTGTAGTTTTTATTCTGCCTATGTCCCGGTTTCTCATATTGTTTTTTAAAATCCGGTCATATTGCGTAGTTAATTTGAAAATTCAGACAAACAAAACAAATTAAGTCCAATTAAAAGAAAAAATAATATTTTTGTTAATGAGTCAAAATTAAGCATTAAAATTCTGATGAAAATGTCTTAAGAAATATTATCCACTGTTCTTATTGTGGTACTGTTATTTACAATTATTTTAATATACTTGTGGAAAGGCATGTTGATTTAACACGAATGGGAGGATTTTTTGAAAACGATGTAGTCTCAATGCATAGCGTTGAGTAACTGTAAAAGGCTTGTATTTCGCCTCTATGGCGCTTGTATTGTACCTACATAACGCCTATACGCCTACGTAGCGCCTGTATTATGCCTGCATAGCGCTCGTATTGCGCCTACATAGCGCTTGTAAAGTTAATAGAACAGAACACTAATAATGTATCTACGTAGCGCGTGTAAACTACGTAACTAGCATCTGTATTGTGCCTACATATCGCGTGTAATAGTTACATTTCGCCTTAACAGTGCCTAAATGTCTGTATGGCGCTTGTATTGTGCCTACAAAACGCTTGTATTGTGCCTGCATCGTTTAAAAACCAACGGATTGTATATTTTTTCATAAGATTTATGCATTGATAGAAATATTTCTGCACTAGAATATGTCTCGGCTTCGACTGACGTTCTTCAGCTCATGTATTTTTATTATAGTTTTTATGTTCCCGCGAGTCGAGCTTGCATACAATATTTCCATTAATTTCTTAAGTAGATTATACGTTGTGTGCACTATTTACGAAACTGTATATTATTTCGATTCCTTAGCGTATAGATTTGTATAAGTTACTATAGATTATTTGTATAAATTTCGTATGTATTTATGAATGTTGAACTATTTTGTTCTGATTTTGAATAACAGTTTGACAAAGATTTAAATTGATGGATACGCTCATTAAAAAAATAAAATTACTTAATATTTTTTAGATACTACAACATATGGTATGAACCGCAAAAGGTTCTATCACTTTCTGAAAATAGAATGTGTCTTTTCATTCGGTCAAGTGAATGAATTATTTCAAATTGTAGACCAAATTGAATGAGTGAGCTGATTTATTTAAATCTTTGTTTTAAACAGTGTTAATGTATATGTATGCAGGTGTTTTTTGTGATTTACCAGAAATTTAATATTTGCTCACACCTGTTTATGTATTTTCAGTGTATATCATTATTTTAAACGTAATTTAAAAACCATTTTGTTTTTGTTTAGAAGTAAAGAAATTTATGGTTTTGTAAACAAAATTATATACCTTCTGCCATTTTGTAAATAATGTAATATAATTATATAATTTTAATAATATATTCGTAAACAAAGTACCTTGCGTCGTATAAATAAGGTAATTTTGTGATTAGTAATAAAATGGGTTTGGTTCAAATAAACATTGTAAAATAACTTGGTTCTTTTATTTTTAAATGATTTCATATATTGTTCTGTAGGCTACCCACATTACATTAATAATAAATTAATCTATCTATTTTTCATACCCTTGAGTGACAAGAGTTGTTCACCCTTAACATTTTTTTTATTTATATGGCAACACAACGTTTGCCGGGTCAGCTAGTATACAAATATTACACTACACAAATATAATATATAATATCCAATTATTCGGGCTTATTTATATATTTATTAACAGAATAGACGCTCTAATAAACTAAAATGTAATTAAGATTACAATAAATTCTTATAGAGAAAGATCAGCTATAAACCTTGTCATTATAATAATGGTTAATATCAATATTTATAAAAGTACACTTCAAGTATTTACATATTATTAACAATGTTATACTCAAAGTAATAGCTATTAATTTGAATTAATTTATCACAATTATTTGTTATTTCGATAATATAGTCTTTATCTTCAAACAGAAAGCCCTATAAGCCATCTAACATGATATCGTCACTGGAAAATCTAAAAGTCGCAAAAGGGTGACTTTACAGGACAGCGATTTAGTTTTTTTTTCAGAAACAAACATATTGATAATATTTTTATTGTTCTCTTTATTTTGATATCTTTGTTTTCTTGTATCTTCATCACAAGTACCGTATCAACCCTAATAAGACCATTATCAATGTTATCTAGGCTGATCCTCTTTGCTGTCAATTCTGTTGCTGACGTCATTGCGTTCAACAAGTAGTCCAGCTCGGAGCAGCAACTCTATGAAGGGGCGGCGACGGGCGCGATGCTGGTACACTGCTGATCGCACTCCTGGGGATAAATAATTTTTGATAAAAAATAATTGGCCAAGTGTTCCCCTGCTAAGTTGGAACGCCTCGGAGAAATATGTCTTTTACCACATCCTTTAAAGCAGAACGTGCGGTCACAACTACAAACATATACTCCGTAGTAACGTAACGGCACACTGACGCAACCTATGTTCCCACAGGCAGCGGAGGGTGCACGGGGGGGGGGGGATGGGCGCTGTCTTCGTCCCGCTGATATCTACAATTTGCTTTTGCGACGCGACTTTCTATATTCAGAGCGGACTAGCAGTATGGTGCGGACTATACGTGTCTCACTCACACATGGAGGCTTCCGTACCACCAAATGTTCACACAAGTAACGACATCTATTGGAAGTTCTGTATACTACCGATGTGCGATGCATACTGTGACAATTTATTATATGTGAACACAGATGGCGTTAATAACGTCTGGGCGTTGATTTCTTGTGGACACCCGTTATATTCAACGATTTCATTTTTAGTATTTGTTGTTATAGCGACTAACGTTATATACATATACATTGTAAAAATATCAAATGTGTACATATTAGATGTTTGGCGCGGATTATACCTTACAAAGGGATCTACCACCCTGAAATCAGTATCACCACCGTGCACTCAACACACGCCCTAATAAATAAAGTATGTTACTTGCTTTTCTTTTCTATGGTTATAACTCACGTGTGGTGGTCTTCAGTTCCCTGGTGGTGGTCTGCGGGCCCAGCTCGTACAGCACCTGCAGGTCCGCGTGGTTGCCGAAGCGGAACCCGAAACCGAACCGGTGGTCGCGTCCTTATCAAACAATTGTCGGTTAAAGGGTAGGTCATCAACAAACCCATTACCGTCCCACTGCTGGGCACGGGTCTCCTCTCATAATGAGAAGGATAAGGCCATAGGTTGTTAGTTAGTAATGCACATTGTTAAAGTTTGCTGTACTTATCTATAATTAAGATCATGTATAACATATTTTAAGGTTTAGTATTTAATCATAGTCAAACATGTAATCTTGTTGATAAGTCTTAATAAATAAATAAATAAATAAATAAATAGGCCACCGCGCTGGACATGTGCGTATTGGTAGACTTTGCATACCTTTGAGATTTTTTTTTATAAATCTCTCTGGTATGCAGGTTTTCTCACGATGTTTTCCTTCACCCTTTAGCAAGTGATAATTAATTTCTAATACGCACATGACTGAAAAATCAGAGGTACGTGCCTGGGATTTGAACCTCGGACCCCTCGATCGAGAGGCCGATTTTCTTAACCACTAGGCTATCACTGCTTGCGGTAAAGGGTAGGTTAGGTTATGTTCGATATGTTTCAGTAATACAAGTTACCATTTTAGGAACGTCGCACTTTGGTAAAGAGATATCTCCCGACAAAAGTCTCCGTTTTTTATAATAAAGGAGTAGCAGACGAGCATGCAGTCCACCTGATGGTAAGTGGCTACTGCCGTAATCAACCCCATCCAGGATCAGATCCTACCTGAGGTCGGTCACAGATGCACCGCTACCGCCAAGGACCAAGCTGGGACTCCTCGGATCGGATCGGATGTCTCCCTTACCACACCTTTCAAACCAGAACACAGCAGCGCTTAGCATTTTTGTTATTAGACAGAAATAGGTGTGGCGGTGGTGCCGCCGGATTCGAACCACAACGGGTTCTACCACCTTTAAAGCTTCAAAACCAAAGTTATATGCAGAATGTTGAAAAAACGTCGATAGCGTGATTCAGAAACGCCATCTCTGGATGAATTATGGAGAGTTGCCGCAGTGGTTTCAAAAATCTTTATTTCTTAGGTAGATATACCTACTCGTATTTCTTTAATGTTCAAAAAACTACCTTAAAATTATAAGCTTATTAATTATTATTATTTTTTAATATATGTAATATAAGTACTGAGATTTTTATTGTGTTTGGCAACTGTGACAAAAATTTTATACTAAAGTGTTTCATCCTTGAAATCGCGTGTGGCGAATAAGACTTCAACGAATGATTTATCACTTAAATAAACTAAATAACATTACTGTTTGAAAATAAAAACCACGCTGTTACAGTTAATTAAACTAAAAAAGTTGTTCCAATCTAGTAACTTTGCCATGACCATTCTCTAAGGCGCTCGAATACCGCTTCGAAAATCGTTAATCCTGATGATCCTGATAAGGACAATGGGACAATTTTTTTAAAATTTTGAATGAAACTGACCGTCCTAAGTGGGTGAAAATCGAGTTCTAAGATTCCGATACATACATACAGGTCAAGCTAATAATAAAAGCGTGGTAAAAACAGCTAATTGCGTCCAACCATGTGTGAAATATAAGTTATATGTTTTATGTAGGTTGTATAAATTCACTTATGTATATTTTTAAGTTTTCGTATTTAATACACTTGAGTTTATTTCAATACATACCGATTACTATACGCGGTGTGAATCCAAAAATCGCGGCGAAGCCTGTACCGACGTCCTCGGGTACCACCAGGAACGCCCCTTGCACTGAGCAACCTGCATTTATTATAAAATAGGAGTAGCAGACGAGTATGCAGTCTGATGGTAAGCTACTGCCGCCCAGATAGGTTAGGACAGAAATAAGGTCGGCCACAGATGCGCCGCTACCACTGAGGACTAAGCTGGAACGCGTCGGAAAAGTATGTCTCCCTTACCACACCCTTCAAACCAGAACACCGCAGTACTTAACTCTGCTGTAATTAGACAGGAATGGGTGTGGCGGTGGTGCTGCCGGAGTGTAACCACAAAGAGTACCACATTCAAACATAATTACAGGTAGCCAAATATTTGAAAAAAAAGTTTTCAAAGGTATGTGAAGTCTACTAATTCGCACTTGGCCAGCGAAGTGGACTATGAACTATGGCCTAATCCTTCTCTGAGAAGAAACCCGTGCCCAGCAGTGAGGCAGTAATGGGTTGATGATAATAGATTAAAAGGTTTTTTTTTCTTAACTTCTCTGTTCATATTCAAATCAAAATTATTCTCAAAAATACATTGCAAATGAGATTTTTAATTTTAAACTAAAATATCGAAGAGATATCAATAAAATCGATAAATACAGAAACAGTAAACACCAACAAACATACCTCGTTACAAGAACAACACACACACACAATGATGTGCCGAGTACTTTAGTACTGACATAAAAAAGAATCGAGTACTCGAGTTCAGAGTATTCACAATGTACTCGAGTAGTTACGAAGTACTCGAGTACTTTGTAACATACAATCCAATAGCACGACCAAAAAAAAGTGCCTAAAGTACTAAATTAAACTTTATTTTACGAGTACCGTCAGTATTCGAGTATCACTGGTACTCGAGTATCACCTATTAGTACTCGTGTATGCGAGTTTATGTAAGTACTCGGGTACTGACTCGAGTCGACCTGACTCGGCACATCTCTACACAGTCAATTCCGTGTCAAGGCTCTCACTGACAACTTCGCAACGCCGCCGCATCGTGCGAGTGACCCTTTTTTAAATTTTGCAATTTTGTGTCAAACATTATTATGTACATAATTACTTGCCACGTTAACATTTACTAAGCTCAGTTCTTTACACGATGATAAAATATTAAAACTGAACTTATATTGTTTTGTAAGATAGAAAATAAATTTGAAGTTATTTTTGGCGCAATCCACGCAATGTTTTACGATACAACATTTTACCAATGTTTTTTATACCTAAAACGAGGTATCTTAAAATGACGACCCGCGTGGCGGAGCGGTCATCATACCTGTCTGACGCGCAAAGGGTCCCGGGTTCGATCCCCGGCCAGATAGATATATATTATATTATATGATATTAGATTTCTGTTTCTGGGTCTGGGTGTTTGTGTATTTGTCTATGTGTGTGTCCATGGCACCCACGATACTGGGAATCCTAGTGTGGGGCTGTGAGTGTAGAAAGCGTTTATTTATTTATTATTTATTTATTTATGCTACTGCCGCCTATGGATATCTCTTATACCCCAGATAAGATTCGACCTCTACCTGAGGTAGGCAACTAATACATTGCTACTCTTGAGGGATAAGTTGTAACGCCTCGGACAAGTATGTCTCCCTTACCACACCCTTCAAACCAGAACACAGCAGCGTTTAACACTGTTATGAGGCAGAAATAAGTGTGGTGGTGCCGCCGGAGTCGAACCACAAAGGGTTCTACCAAAAGTAAAATTTAATTACAATTCAAGTGCAGTGTTGTGCAAAAATATAACTAAAATACTTACATTGAAACACTAAAATTGTACAGATTACCAACTTCAATGTCATTTTATCATTGCACGGAATTTATAAATATTTTGTCAGTGAAATAACGAAATTACTAATTTGACAGGTGTATAAGCACATAGATCGATAGGGAATGTTCGTGTATTGTCGTGGTTATTCAGAAATAATACCTATTGTCTCAAAATAATCCTTCCTAAGTTCCCACGAGGTTGCTAAAGTTGTTAAAACTGCTAAATACATGAAAAACTGTGTTTCTTGTCTGTATATCTATACTTAAACATACATACATAAATAAAATAATTATAGTTGAAATCTAAAAACCATTAAAATCGCACAAGGAAAATCGTTAATCCTGACGATCCTGATAAATGGGACAAAATTATTGAAATCGTGATTGTCATCGGTTCTTGATACGTGCTCAAAATTTTAAATTAATTGGGCCGTTCAAAGTGGGTAAAATTTGAGTTCAAAGATTCCCTTACATACATACATACAGGTCATGCTAATAAAAGCGTGGTAATAAGTCTGTCAGAACCTACCCTTCGACTGTCAGAAATGATAAAAATATTTTTGAAAGGAAAGAACCTATATATTCTACTGGAGAGGTACCTCCGTCACATCTTTTTTACGAGTAGCTTTGTCTTTCAATGAAAAAGTGCAAGATGTTTGATGTACACACAAGACGACCATCTTCGTCCTCAGGGGTACCTGTGATCGACCTCAGAAAGGATTCTTATCTGGGGTTGGTTACTGTCATAGTGAGACAGTAACCACTTACCATTAGGTGGAGTGCATAGTAAAGTAACTAATACTACGTAATAAATAAATAAGTATTTCAAACATTTTAGGGGCATTTAGCACGGTGACTTGGCAAAACTTTATTTACGCAACAATTTCAAGTTTCAAAACCCAATCAGCGCTCCTAGCGGACTGTATCAGAACTGATTGGAAATATATGGGAAGAACGTAAACAAATACAAAAACAGTAATTTTTGTAAAAACGTAAAAACTCATACTAAGCGTACTGTGGGTCGAGTGTGAGTTTTATCAGGCATTTACTTTACTATCGCGCTGTACTTATGAGAAAGTTCTGGTGGAGTACGCTTCGCTCATTTGTGGAAAGAGATCCATAACCAACAGTAATGCATATAAAAATTAGCTAAACATATCGATTAATAATTACATCTTAATTACTGTTGTGTAGACGTGTAATACCGCATTAGCGAGCATTACCGCGAAAGGAAGATAGTTAATTAATTAGCGATTACAACGCACGAACATTACATAAAAACCTCTCGTGATTTACTCGGAATTTATATATGTGTATATTTTTACTTTTGTATGTCAGTGGGTCACTAACAGTACCCTTAGTATGAGTTTTTACAAAGATGACTGATTTTGTATTTGTGTACGTATTTGCCCATACATTTCCAATCAGCGCCCCTAGCGGACTGTATCTGAACTGATTGGAATGGTATGGGAAATACGTAAACAAATACAACAAAAACAGTCATTTTTGTAAACGTAAAAACTCATACTAAGGGTACAGAAGGGTTCATTTAAACTACAAATATTATAATATTACCGCAACCGTCCTTTGTAAGAGAGGATTACTTTTTGTAATAATAAAGTAAGTAAGCAAGCAGCCCACCCGATGGTAAGTGGCTACTGCCCATGGCTATCTGTAATCGACCTCAGAGGCACCACCGCCACACCTATCTCTGCCTACTAACAGCTGTTCTGAAGTATGTGGTAAGGGAGACATACGTATCCGAGGCGTTTCAACATAACCCTGAGGCATAGCATATCTAATTTTTAACCGACTTCAAAAAAGAGGAGGTTTTTAACCGACTTCAAAAAAGGAGGAGGTTTCTCAATTCGACCGTATATATATATTTTTTTTTAACTGGATGATTACAGATGTATAACGGCAGTAGCCACTTATCATAATGTGTACTGTATCCTCGTCTGCTACATTCATATTATAAATTAATTAGGCAAGTATGTACGATTCGAACTCGCACATAGAGGCTTCCGTACCTCCAAATGTTTATTATTTTTACTTATATTTATTTATTTCATTATTTTCAACGATACTTAGTTATATGACGGTTTTACATTTAGATCGAAAAAATCCGAAAAATACCGGTTCGTTGTATGGAGACCCCCTTAAAAATTCAACTTTATTTTATTTTTACTATTTGTTGTTATGGAGACCACCGTTATGCACCCTCTGTAAATTTGAAGAGTCTATCTATTATGGTTCCAGAGATAGAGCCCTGTGACAGACGAACAGACAGCGAAGTCTTAGTAACAGGGTTTCGTTTTTACCCTTTGGGTACGGAACCCTAAAAACTAACTCTGCTAGTTAGAAGTTCTTAGAGCCTTATTAGCGTTTAATGATGTGATTTTAAGGAAATGCTATTAAGCTTTAAATCTAGTATAATAACATTACCTGACTGTTGACCTTTTTAAGCCAACACAATGACCACAGTGTCTCATTGTGTTTCCACTGTGTTATGACAATGTATGAGCACAGTGTGCTTTCTATACTAGTTGAAAAACGACCACCGTTCTTCGTTTCACAAAATATGAAAGTGGTATTTCTACTAATTCATAATGACGTATCTCTAACAAACATCCAACTTAAATCAAACCTTACTTACCATTAAAATAGAGATGGAATTTGAATGGAAGGTACAATGGATATATGGAGTTGGTAAAGTTATATTAGTAGTGAATGGGCAACGCACACTAATGTAATACATATTAAGTTTGAAACTCAATTGAAATACAACTTTACTGCATTTATAATAAAGTCGAAATTAAATTACATCGGAATTAGCCACCACCACACCACACATTTTTGAGTTTCAACATTTAATTTAAAGCCAAAATGCCGTAAGTATGAACCAGTGGAGTGGAATGTGGACCTAACGAGCCAGTGCGTTAGCAACTGTTAAGTTGTAACACATAAGTTGTGCAACTTAGATCATTTTGGTAGTGAAAGTATTGTCATATGTCTGTCGTTCGCTTAGTTTGGCGGCAAAGTTTGTGGCGAGCGTTTCATATTTACTAAAATACGCGCGGGTTCTAAAAATGTTTTTTTTTAAATGAATTTACGTAGCAATTCTTACGGTTACGTGATGATTGTGTTGTTCTTACCGTTCCTGCTTTCCTTGGGTGAGTTGTGTAATAATTTTAGTTAGAAATTCGGTGTTAGTTAAATTAATTCTGCGTCGTAGCTACCGTATTATTTAACGATGACCTCAATGACCATATACCAATGCTATTTAGTAATAGATTCATTAAGAAATAAAAGTTTTTTAAGTTATGTGAAGTCTACCAATTCGCACTTCAGCGCGGTGGACTATTTTATTTTATTATTATTTGAGAAACATACAATATTTAATACAATAATTTTCATGTAGACATAACAAAAATCAGCAAAGTTTCCACTAATATATGATACATAATGTTTCAAATATGTAATTGTTTACAGTGTTAGAAGTAGGTATATTATGTCCCTGTCTAGGGACTAGAATAGGGCTACAGTATCCCCTGCCTGTTGTAGGAGGCGACTAAAAGGGGGCTTCTGGGGTTGCGGGTGGCAAGAGTGGGAGCTCGAACCGTCCAACAAGTAACTCCTGGAAGGACGACGTGTGCGTGGTCGCATACCGTTGTAAACACCACGTGTGTGGGAGGAGCGTAAACTGCTCCCCCAGGGAAAAGCCCGATCGGGGCATCGCGCTTGGAGGACTCCGGTTGTTTCCCACGGAGATCCCGGAGTTCTCCAACAAGCGTTGAGGACGGCCACCGGGGGGGTTTTAGTGCGGTAAAAATCCCACATAACCCGGCGTCGCTCCCACGTCGTCGGGTACCTTTTGAAGGTTTCCCCTTCGTAAACATAAAAAGGAGTAGGTATATTAAAATAATAAATACAACTTGTATATAACAAGTAAAATAGAACGGGAAAAATAAATTGTTACATAATGCAATTTTCAAGAGTCTGTTTAAGTTCCCGCTTGTATGCTAGTATTGAGCAATGAAATATGTCCAATTCTTGTAGATATTTATTATAAAAGTTAGAAGAACGATATATGAAATTATTACTTGTATATTGTTTTTTATATGGCCTAATCCTTCTCATTCTGAGAGTAGGCCTGTGCCCAGCAGTGGGACAGTAAAGGGTTAATGAGGATGATAATTCATACATTATTTTTTAATATAGAAGTAGTAGACGACCATGCAGTCCACCTGATGTTAAGTAGCTACTGCCGTCCATGGACATCTGTAATCAACCGCAGATAGGATTCCTACCTGAGGTTGCCCACAAATACGACATACCCTTGAAGACTAAGCTGGAATGCCTTGGATAGCTATGTCTACTTTGTCCCTTTAAAGTACCTGGAGTTAATTACAGGTGTCTAAGGGCCGCCCTACTTACCCATAGGAGGACTGCATGCTCGTCTGCTACTCCTATATTATAAAAAAATAAATAAATAGAAAATAAAAATGTTAGTGGTACGGAATCCTTAGTGTGCTAGTTTGAGTTGCACTTGGCCAATTATATTACTATCCGGAGTCTACACAATGATAGAAGGAGGTTACGGCAATAGTGTGCGTGTTTTGTTACCTGTAATTATGTAACTAGTTTACGTTTGTTAATGGCAAATGGTGAAAGATTAGGCTAGATAAGCTACACTGAGAATACTGGGAATTATGTTTTTATGTCTTTTTCTTAGTATCTTTGAATATAACGTCCCACTTACTACTTAGATATCATTATCATCATCAACCCATTACTGTCCCACTGCTGGGTACGGGTCTCCTCTCAAAATGAGAAGGATTAGGTCTTAGTCCACCGCGCGGGACAAGTGCGAATTGGTAGACTTCACATACCTTTTAAAACACTTTTTTAAGATTTCTCAGATTTACACGTTTCCTCACGATGTTTTCATTCACCGTTTTAAGCAAGTGACAATTAATTTGTAATACGCACATAACTTTAAAAAATCAGAGGTGCCTGTCAACAGGCTGAGTTTCTGAACCACTAGGCTACCTGAACTCCTGAGGTTCCTAATTGAGGACTAAGCTGGAATGTCTCGGATAAGTATGTCTCCCTTCCACACCCTTTAACTAACAGCGCATAAAACTGCTGTTATAAGGCAGAAGTAGGTGTAGCGTTGTTGCCGCATTCTACCACCTTCAAAATACAATATTCGGCGATATAAACACAATACATACAGTGAATGTTGCAACCAGTTTATGTCCTTGAGTCACAAACTACGCAATTGCCTCATGGTTTTGTAACAGTTTATATATCCTGTACTCTTAGTATGAGTTTTTACGTTTTGACAAAAATTACTGATTTTGTTTTTGTTTACGTATTTCCCATACATTTCCAATCAGTTCTGACACAATCCGCTAGGGGCGCTGATTGGAAATGTATGGGCAAATACGTAAACAAATACCAAAATAGTCATTTTTGTAAAAACGTAAAAAAACATACTAAGGGTACTGGTTTCATAGCGACTTACTTATAACTGTTGTAGTTGGTTGGTTTGTAGTTTCTATTTCTGTTATAACAGCAGTGTTAATCGTTGCTGTGTTCTAGTTTGAAGGGTGTGGTAACGGAGACATACTTTTCCGAGGCTTCAGCTTAGTCCTCAGGGGTAGCGACGCATCTGTAGCCAACCTCAGGTAGGAATATCTAATCCTATCTGGGGTTGATTACAAATGTCCATGGGCGACAGTAGCCACTTACCATCAGGAGGACGGCATGCTCGTCTGCTACTCCTATATTATAAAAAAAATATTATTATGAAATTGAAGTACCGTACTTCTGCATGGACATCTGTGGCCAAGAACAATTTTTACCTGTAGCCTATCACAAATCCGTTGTCACTCCTAAGGGCTATGATGGTAATGGTACCTTGTGTGTAAGTCAGCTAGCATCCATAAATAATAATAAATAAACGCTTTCTACACTCACAGCCCCACACTAGGATTCCCTGTGTCGTGGGTGCCATGGACACACACGTAGACAAGTACACAAACACCCAGACCCAGAAACAGAAATCTAAATTCATCATTTAGATATCTGTCTGGCCGGGGATCGAACCCGGGACCCTTTGCGCGTCGGACCGGTATGGTGACCGCTCCGCCACGCGGGTAGTCATACTCTTCCACTGAAATGTATGTACTATTTCACGCTACAAATAGGTGTTCTGGTTCTACCCACTTCTTTGGCTGTTGGAATAGTAGTAGCCTAATTACGAATACTGTGAATATACAATAAAGTCGGACAGTTTTTAGGGTTCCGTATTCAAAGGGTAAAAACGGAGGCCTATTACTAAGAGTCCGCTGTCGGTCCGTCTGCCCGTCTGTCTTTTTTTTTATAGTATAAGAGTATATAAGAGTATCTGTCACAGGGCCTACCTCATGAACTGTAATATGTACCACTTGATTTTTTTACCTGAGAATGTATTTCGGCGCCCACTATAAATAATAATTAATACTAAAAATAAAAAATAAAAACGAAAATAAATGGTAGTCGCCATACAAGAAACTGCTTTTTTGGCATTTTTCGTTTTATATGGTTTACGTAATAAGAGACATTTAAAATTTGAATTTATTTACTTGTAATTAAAAAAATAAAAGATAAATGAAAATTTAGTTATGCGGAACCCGCCTGTGCGATTGATTCGCACTTCCCACATTATTTAAATATCTCAACATAATATAAATATTTTGATCATGTATTAAAGCTTGCAAATAAGGTTACATTCACTTACATAAGCTGTGACCGTGAAATATAGCCTTCAGGGGCGCGCTGGTTATCATGTTAAGTTACATTTACTACAAGACCAGTGCAGAAGCCTTTAAAAAAGGCAAAAAGTGAAAATAAAAATATATAGTAGAATGAAACCGGAAAAGGAAGAGAATACAAGAAAAAGAAAGGGAAAAATAAATTTCCGGCGATTTGATGTCGGGAAGTAGGATCAGGTGATTTTAAAAAATCAGAAAAAGCAATAGACGACAAGACAATATCAAATTAATAATGCCAATATGCCATTTAATTTATTCCATAGGACTTGTAGTATTGCCGGAAATCGAGATAAACCGATTTTTACCATTAATAATTATTATAATTTAATTATTTAAAACCACGCCAAAATCACACAAGGAAAGTCGTTAATCCTGATTCCTGACGATCCTGATGAAGCGAATGAGATACAATTATTTAAATCGTGTATTGTCATTAGTTCTTGATAACTGCTCAAAATTTTAAATTAATCTGAAAGTTCAAAGTGGGTAAAAATCGGGTTCTAAATATTCCGTTACATACATACATACAGGTCAATCTAACAAAAGCGTGGTAAGATCTTATTCCTATCTGTTACAAGTATTAAATTCGTGGAACTTATAAGATGCGAGAGCGCGTTGAAGTCTTATTGAGGAATATCGAACAGGCTTATTGAAAAACCTTCGAATTATAATCGAATTTGTAATTTAATATAATAGTTATGTAATTTATTTTACTAACAGAATATTGTACGGGAATCTATTTTTTTTTTATAAAAAAACTGTTTCATAATTCATAATTATTTATTTGCTGGAATAAGGTCACAAACGTTCATAAAAATATTTAGTTAAATTATCGATGTTTATTCATTCATTTATTTATTTAGACTGATAAATGTAACAAGATTACATGTTTGACAATGATTAAATACTAAACCTAAAAATATGTTTTACATATGATTTTAATTACAGCAAACTTTAAAAATGTGCATTAACATTACTAAATATATAGGTTTAATATATCATTTACAAAAGAAGAAAAATACGATATATTTTTCATATACATATTTGTGTGATATAATTCTATTATTTATGAAATTTGTTACATAAAATAGCATTTGTTTAGTTATTTTTTAGAGATATTAACAAATATATATTTTAATTCCAGGGGGTTGCTCCATCATCATCCCCGAGGAACTGCCCTCTCTGCTCTCCGTCGCCTACTCCAACATCCCGCCGATAAAAAAAGGTGAGAAGGTCATTATTTGTAAGTTGCAATTATAATACAACGGTTGGCAACCTTTCTAGCAACAAGGGCCCCATAGTTACAAGAGGTAAGGCGGGCCGACATTTACGTACGACATTGGGAAGTCTCTAAAGTTTTGAAAGTGAAAAAAGAGTTAGTTGTTTGGGGACTAAAACCTAAAAGAAAAAAACGTCGTCAGAATCAATCTGAAATGTGTTTAGATCAGCGAAAAAAAACATCGCCGGAGTCATACGTATCTGTCGGCGAAAGTCTATGAGAAATTAGTTATTTTGTGTAATCAAATCAACTTATTAGATTGGGGGCCCTCCATTCAACTTTCAACGTAAAAATAAATTAAATGATATACATATAACTGAAAATATATACCTTCATTGGAATGACAGTGGCGCCATCTATCGAAAATTGGTCGTACCACAGAAACCTTCGTCGGCTCATGCACAACAACTTTGCTAAAGATCATCACATGATCAAATGCACGGGTTACGATTCAACAAAGGACATGTAGACAAACATTCATTTTTATATGTACATATTTTATATATATATATATACTGATATATATATATATATATATATATATATATATATATATATATCTCCTATATATATATATATAACACGAAGCGGGAGATATATATATATATATATATATATATATATATATATATATATATCTCCTATATATATATATATATATATATAGGAGATTTTGTAAACATTCGACTCTACTGTTTTCAGGCACGGATTCTCGCGTGGGCTTCGGTTTTGCGTTTGGCAACCATGCGGACATCCAGGTTATGTTCGAGCTGGGTCCGCAGACCAACACCCTCAACCTTAGTGAGTTAACAATACAAATACTAATATTAAAACACCAAATATGGTTAAGTGTAAATTGGTCGTGTAGAATACAGCATACATACGTAGTCGTATATAGAGGTACATAGAATCAATAGAATACAAAGGTGGTAGAACCCTTTGTGGTTCGACTAGGACGGCACCACACTCATTTCTGCCTTATAACAGCAGTGTTAAGCGATTCTGTGTTCTGGTTTTAAGGGAGACATACTGTCATCAACTCCAGATAGGATTAGATATTCCTACCTGATGCAGCGCTACTTCTGGTGACTAAGCTGGAACGTCTCTGAAAAGTATATCTTCCTTACCACACCCTTCAAACCAGTACCCTTACCATGAGTTTTTACTTTTTGACAAATATGACTGTTTTGGTATTTGTTTACGTATTGGCCCTTACAATTTCTAAGTGCTGACGCAATCCGCTAGAGGCGCTGATTAGAAATTGTATGGGCAAATACGTAAACAAAAACCAAAACAATCATATTTATCAAAACGTAAAAACTCATGGTAATGGTACAGAACGCGGCAGCATTTAACATTACTGTTAATAGGCGGAAACAGCTGTGTCGATGGTGCCGCCAGAGTCGAACCACAGAGGGTTCTACCACCTTAACTTTATTTCATTAGCTTTTATCGCAATGTAAGTAATATTGAAACTAATAAACAAGTGTTTGCTTACAGCGGGTCAAGCCTTCCCCAGCGGTAACACGAAGCGGCAGGCGCCTTCCTTGCCACCCCCCAAGATAAACAAGAATAGAGAAAAGGTAACAATTATTTATTTATTGTTTATAATTAGTCAAAAATCACAAATATTTTGGATTAAAATACGTAACGGTGGTGGTATATAGAGTGGAGTATATTTTCATTTTTTAAGTAGTTTTTATCCTAAATTGAATGATGGATGACATTCGGCACCAGTGATCACATAAAGTAAGATGGAGTGATTAAAATTTGTCACGTTTTTAGCAAACAATAAAAAAATCAAAATTTATTATAACCTTAAACCTGTTCTGAAAGTAAGGCTTTCAAATAACCATAACCTCATTCAAATTATCTCAGTATTTTTTGAGAAAATCCTGAACATACAAACATACATACAAAGCGGTCCAATATAGAGGACCTGCTTTTTTGAAATCGGTTCATCATCATGATCTTCATCAACCCATTACTGTCCCACTGCTGGGTCTCCTTTCAAAATGAGAAAGATTAGTCCATACGCGCTGGCCAATTGCGAATTGGTAAACTTCATATACCTTTGAAAACTTTTTTTTAAGAATCCACACGATGTTTTCCTTCACCGTTTAAGTAAGTGATAATTAATATCTAATACGCACATAACTTTGAAAAATCAGAGGTGCCTGGGATTTGAACGTCGTACCCCTCGCTGCTTAAGTCGGTTAATAAGTAATTATTCGAATATAATTTCAGTTCCTACAATCCGACGCGGGGAAGTACCTCCAAAATTGGGCGGAGAAGATGAAGAACCCTCCCAAATTAGTCAAACGGCCCCCTCCTCCCCGGCCCGGTGACGTCATGAACCTAGAGGACTCTATGGTAGAGCTAGTGAAGAACGACCAAGGAGAGTATGAGATACACCAACCGAAGCCTGGGAACATGCCACAAGGGGTTTTAGATACTTTAAAAAGGCTGTACGGACAGAAGAAAGAAGAAGCTAAGAACTTGACAGAACAAAAGAGAAGTGACGAAGAGATTAAGAAGATTACAGACGATCTTTCAAACGTAGATTTGGATTAGGGCATTAAATAGATTTTAGTTTGGTACATTGTCTTTGATTGTACTTACTGTACCCTTTGTATGAGTTTTTACGTTTTTACAAAAATGACTGTTTTTGGATTTGTATACGTATTTGCCCATATATTTCCGATCAGCGCTCCTAGCGGACTGTATCAGAACTGATTGGAAATGTATGGAAAATACGTAAACAAATACAAAAACAGTCATTTTTGTCAGAGTAGAACGGCAGATGTGTTCTGTTTCTGTAAAAGGCGAATATATAAAGACGTTCCAACTTGGTCCATCTGAAGTGAATCACGGGCAGGGCTATTTTATCTGCCTCATAACAGCAGTGTTAAGCGCTGCTGTGTTCTGGTTTGAAGGGTGTAGTAAAGGAGACATACTTTTCCGAGGCATTCCAGCTTAATCCTCAGGGCGCATCTGTGGCCGACTTTAGCAATATCTAATTTTATCTCGGGTTGACTGCAGATGTCTTTGGGCAGCAGTAGCCACTTACCATCAGGTGGACTGTATGCTCGTCACCTACTCATATATTATAAAAAAATCGAACCCTAGCACAACGCCTAATGAAATAGTGTTTGCAATACAACAAAATCCTGTACCTAAACGTATTGAATTAATCTCATCAGGCACTTATTATTTTTTATAAGATTGGAGTAGTAAACCAACTTGGAATTCACCTGATAGTAAGTTATATCTAGTGGCGTAGCTACCGCCGTATTAGCCGTATAAAGGATACGGGGCCCCCGAGCGACAGGGGCCCCATGTGTATTATTTTGTTATATTTGCACTTGGACCTCTTGGCCCGAAAGAAAGTACATAGGCGATGAAATAGCTCATCAGGACGAAACAATCTATGAAGTATGTCGATAAAAAAGGTTTTCAGAATCAAAGAATCACTGAAATACGTAATATTGACGATAAGTGTCTATTACACATTTGTATAAGTTTGTAAAATTTAATAATTTTACAACGTAAAACGTGTAAAACGTGTGATCAAAAAAAATTTGGGGCCCCCAACAAATTTTGATATAGGTCCCATTACTACTGGTTATATTTTATCTCGAAACACCTTGTGAAGTGGTGGTAGTGGTATTGACATTAAAAAGTGCTCTGTAAATAACCTATTTTGAATTAAAAAATGATTTGATGTGATTTGATCATTGATGTTAAGTGGCTGCCGCTCATAAACCAACTTAATACAAGAATAAGTTTCCTGTATTTTTAGTATGATTCTTTAAGGTTTGTTAGTATGAGTTTTTGCGTTTTGCCCATACATTTCCAATCAGCGTCCCTAGAGGACTGTATCAGAACTGATTGGAAATGTATGGGAAATACGTAAACAAATTTAAAAACAGTAATTTTTGTAAAACGTAAAAACTCGTACTAAGAGTACTGTAGTCAGTCATAGATGCGTTTTCACTCCGAGGACTAAAATGCAAGTCACTCAGGTTCCACACACTTCCAACGACACACAAGAACTGTTATACGCTAGAAATAAGTGTGACGGAGGTACCTACCCAGTTTAGACTGAATCTACCCTACCTGTTAAATAGGATAGGTATAAATAAGTACCTGTAACCTTAATGTTCCGATGCTGGGCACAAGTCTTTGTCCACTTGGGTAATTTGAGCAAAAGTAAAAAAAAAAACTCAAAGATAAAGTCTACCAACGCACTAAGCTAGATGTGGACTTTGGGCTTAATCCCTCTCATTCTGAAAGGAGATCCTTGCCCAGCGGTGGAACACGAATGGGTTGACGACATTTACAAGTTTTTAAGCTATTGCATAGCTTTTATCGCGGGCTTTGAGCGCGGCGAACGAATCGAGAAATTCCGTAACGAAAATTAATAACACCTTTGTTGGATATCAAGTCTCCAGGCAACCGAGTTGTTGACTGTCAATAGAAAATTATGGATATAATTGAATAAAGTATTATTTTACATTCTTTATTATTTTATTTGATATTGGCGACGAGATGTCGAATGAACTAAAAAACAATAAGAAAATACGAGCCACATTACATGGGTTAATGAAACGAACTGAAAATTACATTTCGGGAATAGAAAAAAATTACAATGAAGAAATAAATATACGACTGAATTCTTTACAAGAAAATTTGAACAAATTCTACGCGATTCAAGAAAAAATCGAATGGCTTACAGAAGAAGAAAATTTAGAAGAGGAAATAAAATACAGGTACGGATTTGAAGAAATATATACAAAGCTAAAATTTAAATTTTTGAATGTACAAAAAGAAAATAATCGGCTAATACCTGAATGTTCTTTTATATCGGCAAGAGCGGAAGTTTATTTGATAAACTGTTAACTGTTACTGTCAAGGCACGCCTGAGACGTACACCTAATACAAAAGGGTTATCACCTTATCAGTTAATGTTCGGCAGAGAGGTAAGAACCTATATGCATGCCTTGTTTAAGAAATCCGCCCCACTATCCAGATTACATTACAATGCACCGCCAACGAAGGAGTTCGGACAAGGTGATAAGGTACAAGTCCGCAGTTACACCAACCCAAGAGTTAAATGGGAGTTCGGAGTCGTCATCCGAAGATTAGGTAGACTCCATTATGAAGTCAGAACTGAAAATGGCATACTGGTGCGCCGTCACCTTGACCAAATGCTGCCGGCGCCCCTGGTGGTGTAAGTGAAAATAGCGGTGGAGGACTGTTGGATATCAAGTCTCCAGGCAACCGATTTGTTGACTGTCAATAGAAAAATATGGATATAATTGAATAAAGTATTATTTTACATTCCTTATTATTTTATTTGATAACCTTAATTCGTCAACTTGAACACAGATGGCAGTAATACACATTTTTTTATAATCCGTGCGGAAATCTTAAAATTGCGTGAAGTATATTTTATATTCCCATTATAAAATTCAAAATTATATTACCACATTATCCAAATAATATGTTTTATCAACATAAGCTATGTTGAATTCTGGATTAATAAAATAACGTAAAAGAGTGTTTGTAATTTTTAAACGTACAATTACAACTGACAGACTTGACAGTACAAAATCAAAACGCCATTATGATTTATGGTACAAATAATTTGTGTACAAAGTGTTTTAAATATGAACAACCAGCAATATAAATGGATCAATGCGATGTGCCTGTAACATTCGGCCAAATGTTACACATCGCATTGATCCATTTATATTGCTGTTCTCTGCTGTTTGCTGTACGTCTCTTATTAAATACTTTTCTATTTTATATTTTAGAATGTTCATTCTTGCTTGGAGTTATGAAATGACAGCTGATATTTGCAATGTCTTATATAATGAAGATATGATAAAATAGTGGATAAAGATGTATTAATGTAAATGTTGATGATTATGGAAGACTATATTGTATTTCTGGAATTCCTTCTGAGCGTTTTCATAGCATAAAAAATGCTATGCAATAGCTTTACCGCGGCAGTCTCCGAGTGCCACACGTATTTTTTTTTTATATTTGAGCCTAACGATAAAGCTGACGTGCTACCTGATGGAAAGTAGTCAACGTCGCCTATGAACATTTGCAACAGCAGAGAAGTCGCCAATGTATCGCCGGCTTTAAAAATCGACGAGTAAAGTTCCAAAAAAATCGACGACGTTTGCTATCAGTTGATAAGAATAACAATAAAGACATTTTCCACACTCACAGCCACACACTAGGATTTTTTGTGTCGTGAATGTCATAGACACACACAAAGACGAATATACAAGGGTGGTAGAACCTTTTGTGGTTCGACTTCGACGGCACCGCCATACCTATTTCGGCCTAATAACAGCAGTGTTAAGCGCTGCTGTGTTCTGATTTGAAGGGTGTGGTAAGGAGACATACTTTTCCGTGACGTTCCAGCATAGTCCTCAGGGGTAGCGGCGCATCAGTGGCCGACATCAAATAGCAATCTAATCTTATCTGGGGTTGATTAGAGATGTCCATGAGCAGCAGTAGCCACTTACCATCAGGTGGACTACATGCTCGTCTGCTACTCCTATGGTATACATATATAAAAAAACCAGACCTAGAACAGAAGTCTAATTTCATCATCAAGATATCTGTCTGGCCGGGGATCGAACCTGGAACCTGCGTCAGACCGGTATAATGACTGCTAAACGGGTCGTCATAAACTGGAATCAGTGGTCTTTCTACTGACTTGTTTAACTACCAGTGGCCACCCATCCAACTGTCAACCATCCAATGTTGCTTGACTTTGTAGATATACCACAAACGCGCCGCGCTTCGAAGTAATGATTAATTAGTACTTTACAAGATAATTTCATGTCCTGTTGATAATTAAATCTTGGGTTTTTATAAGCTAAATGATTATAATTAGTTATAGCTGTGCTCCGCAGTTTCACCTGTGATTAAAAGTGTACATAAATACTCAGGAGTTTTTTTTTTTTATATTTGAGCCTAACGATAAAGCAGACGTGCTACCTGATGGGAAGTAGTCAACGTCGCCTATGGACATTTGCAACACCGAGGAGTCGCCAATGCATCCCCGGCTTTGAAGGAGAACTCTTTTTGCACCTTTTCTGAAGAGTCTGTCATAGTGTCATAGAGATTAGCCAAACAAACGAACAAACAAATAGACAATAAAGATAATAATTGTTATTTGCCGGCGGGAGGTCTCCCGCCGGGCTAGGTGATCATGCGCGGGGAGCGGTCGTGCTCCGACAGTCTCAGTTCGGAATTTGTATATGTACAAGATATTGAGAAAACTTCGATAACGTGATTCAGAATACTCGTGGCGCCATCTTTTGACGAGTAGCGAGAGGTCGAAGTAACAATGAAAGTACTGAATTGCATAATATGTAATATATCCTTCTCGTCCTCATCCATCAGTCCTCGTATTTCTACCTAATAACAGCAGTGTTAGGCGCTGCTGTGTTCCGGCTTGAAGGGTGTGGTAAGGGAGACAGACTTTTCCGAGGCGTTCCAGCTTAGTCCTCAGGTAGCGGCGCATCTGTGGCCGACCTCAGGTAGGAATATCTAATCCTATCTGGGATTGATTACAGATGTCCATGGGCGGCAGTAGCCACTTACCATCAGGTGGACTGCATGCTCGTCTGCTACTCTTATATTATAAAAAAAAACTTAAGGCGTGTTAGGTTCTCGAAATACGCGACGTAAATCGAAACTACGTAAGTCGACACATATTTTTTTATATTATGTTTAAATGTAAAACTCAAGGGTTATGATCCATACGGACTCACACTTTAAAGAAACTATATTTATAACAAATGATATAAACAAATATAACAAATGATATTCTTAAAATAATTATATTGACCTCGCGACAAGTGAATTCTCCTATGCCGGAAATCGAAACAATTGACGTATGCTTGAGGAATAGTGTCAAAACATTGTTTGACGTCACATGAAACGAGGTAAAATGAAACGACGTATGTCTAGGACTGTCTGAACTTATATCTAAATATATATATAACTCAAAAGTGACTGTCTGTCATAGTGATCTATCAACGCACAGCCCAAACCACTGGACGGATCGGGCTGAAATTTGGCATGCAGGTAGATGTTATGACGTAGGCATCCGCTAAGAAAGGATTTTGATCAATTCTACCCCCAAGGGGATAAAATAGGGGATGAAAGTTTGTATAAATCTTCTTAGCTAATAATATTACTTCGTAACGCGAGCGAAGCCGCGGGCAAAAGCTCGTTACTTATATTGTGCAATTATTTTGACATCACAATCAGACAATTTAATTTTATGTGTTTTTATAGATGAGGCAATGTAGTTGGCTATCCATGTGGGGGTAACCAATAACATATTTTTTATAATTTCGAAGTTGCAGACGAGCATGCAATCCACCTGAGAGTAAATTGCTACTGCCGCTCATGGACATCTGTAATACACCCCAGTTAAGATTACATTACCACAGTTGCGTCGCTACTACTGAGGACTAAGTTATAACGCTTCAAATAAGAAGGTATGTCTCCCTTACCACACCTTGCAAACCAGTACCCTTAGTACGAGTATACGTTTTTACAAAAAATACTGTTATTGTATTTGTTTACGTATTTGCCCATACATTTCCAATTAGCGCCCCTAGCGGACTGTATCAGAACTGATTTGAAACGTATGGGAAATACATAAACAAATACAAAAACAGTCATTTTTGTAAACGTAAAAACTCATACTAAGGGTACAGAAGACAACAGCGCTAAACACTGCTGTTATTAGACAAACATATTGAAACTTATTCTTGTTTTGGGGAAGCCTAATTCAGCCGACTAATAAGGCGTGTAATAAGGTAAGTAGTCTCATAGGAACCCCCAAATAAGGCCGGCGACACTTGTGGCGCATTGTGGTAAATTTCGTATCGTAATTAAAAAGTAAAACGAATGAATGTACCTAATGAAACGGTGACTCCCAGAATTAAATTAAAGGGATTCCGAGAAAAAAGTGCAAATGCAGCAGTAATTTCTGGTGCTAACGCGAAATTTTCCGGCGGGCGATTAAATGGGCGTGGCTTGCCCAAGCTCCGCCTACGGAGAATAATTTTTCGACAAAAACTCATTTTGGGCGGAGTATTCGCTGTAATGCGGATGGAGTTGCTTATGATTACGGGGAGATTCGTCTGTTTTATTTATAATAAAATAAGGTTTATTTTCGTGTATGTTGTTGAAGGTTCGCTTTCCAGATCGCGAAGGTTTGGGAGCGGGTTCTCCACAATTGCAAATAATTAGCTTCATTTCGTGTCTCGCGGAGGTATGTCACCGTTTTTTCGAGCGATTCCACTTACTTTGCTTGCCGGAGTTATGTCGTGTGCGCGGAGCTACGAATCATGGATGTGGTATTTTGTGTTTATTTATATTTTTTTTATAAAATCTATAGTCACTACCCATTACTGTCCCACAGCTGAACACAGGTTTCCTCTCAGTATGATAAGGTTTAGGCTATAGTCCAATGCGCAGGCCAAGATTACATTATATATATTATGCACATACAATTTAATAGACACGCATGCACACACACACAGACTCACTCACTCACACACACACACACGCTCACACACACATAAATTACTATTACACTATATAATACTCACGACTCCCGGACACAGCTTTATTATGTAAATAGTTTAAGTTTTCTCATTTTAAGTGACCATGTATGTCTTATGAGAAAATAAAGATTCTTTTAACCCAAGTGCGTATAGATAGGCTTCACGTACCCTTGAAACTTTTTTTAACAACCATTAGGTGTGCAGGATTCCTCACTATGCTTTCTATGATTCCTCACTATACTATGCACATAACTTCGAAAAATCAGAGGTGCTTGCCTGGGATTCGAAGCTGATTTAGCATAACAATAGTGTATCTAATTATAGCGTCGTTTTTTGATATACAACGTGTGGTACAGTTCTAGTTGAACACTCTGCGTTTGAACGCCAGACCGAGCAGCCCCGCCTGCTCGCGCTCTAAGTGTTCGCTAACCCAGATTTTTTGTCTGGCCTTTCGGCCGGTTCTCGACTACTCGATTTTTATCGGTAGCGGTCCGTGCTTTGTTTATTGCCAATTTATTGGGAATAAACAAAACTCACGTCCCGTCGCGTTTGAGTTGGTGGATACCTAACGGTGCCAACGAAACCAGCTAGCGTTGACCCGGTGCGCTTCTCAGACCTCTCGGTCTGAGAGAAACCGGCAGACCCGATCCCACTGCACTTGGGCTATCCCAAGGGTGACGGTAGCAGTTACTTTCCCTTAGGGGTAATTGCATTTCCCTCCCCCTCCCCGTTAGCTCCCTGCCTCGGCAGGGAGGCATCCCTGGTTACCATGGCCTACGTGGTAACAGATAGGTTTTTCGAGGCTCTGTCCTCCCTCTTGAGCAAGGAGCTCAACCGCCCCATTGACGCTGTCAAACTCCGCTCCCTTTGCGAGCCCTTAAAGTCCGTAACGGATCCCCTGTCCGTTACCGATTCACCCGCATCCCCTGATGCCACCCCGAGACACGAGATGGACTTTGACGCCATCTCGCTAAAACGCCCCGCCTCCTCCGACGAATCGTCGGAGCACACCCTCATCTCCGTCCCCTCCTCCGACGACGACCAGGGTTTCACCCCTGTCAAGTCGAGGAAGACCAAGAAACGACCGGTCAAACGCGTCGCTAAGGCGACAAGTGAGACTTCTTCCGAGGCCTCTATCGAAGCCACCCCAGCCCCAGCGGCCCCCGCTCTGGCCCCCGTGCCAAAAGCCTCCACTCTGGCCCCCGTGCCAAAAGCCTCCACCGAGCCCCAGAGCTCAACCTCCGCGGCTAAGCCCGCCAAGCCAGCCACACGCTGCGAACCGGCACTTGCCAAGTGCAAACCGCCCCCACACATTTTCTTCAGAGATAAGTCGAAATGGTCCGACTTCTCTAAAACCCTAGTGGAAAAACAGATCCACTACACCAAGGCACGTAACCTTCGCGACTCTATTCGCGTTTCATGCCCCACCACCGAGGACTTCAGGAGCCTCATTAGGCTCCTAACTCACCTTCAACTCCCGTACCACACGTACGCTTTAGAAGAGGACCGCAAAATCAAAGCGGTCCTTAGGGGTCTCCCCTACGAGCTTCCCACCGACGAAATCCTAACGGATCTAGTCAACCAAGGGTTCCCCGTGGAAGGTGTACACAAGTTGTACAACCGCAACGGGGTCAAATACCCTCTAGCCCTGGCCATTCTAGCCAAGACCCCGTCCTCCAAGGACATTTTCAAGGAGAAGGAGCTCACTATCTGTGGCCTTTCTGAGATCAAGGTGGAACCACCTAACAAGCGTGGCTACCCTGCCCAGTGCCACCACTGCCAGCTTTACGGCCATGCAGCGGCGAACTGCACTGCCCCCCCAAGGTGCGTCAAGTGCCTAGAACCCCACGCCACACGTGAGTGCAAGAGGACTCGTGAAGACGAATCCCCTCCTGCCTGCGTGCTATGCACCACTTCAGGGCACCCGGCTAACTACCGTGGCTGCCCTAAAGCCCCCCGTCCCGCTCAAAAGAAGGTTGCTAAAAAGCAGCCCTCGAAAGCAGGCCCACCTCCGGTCAATTCGACCAATTTCCCGCGGCTAGGGGCCTCCAAAACCCCAACCGCTCCCATGAGTTGGAGGAAAGTCGCACCCGCGACCGCCCCACCAACCCCGGCCCCTAAGGCCACTCCCACTCCCCGTCCCACCCAAGACGCATCGGTAAGGGAACATATCATGTTCCTTAAGGACTGCGTTAAGGGCGTGAACCTCGACGAGATCATACTCGTCTCGCAAAAGATGCGTAACGCCAGCCAGGCGGAGCGCATCGCAATCTACTCTGAACACCTAGCGTTGTTCAAGTCCATTCAATGAGTAACGTTCATACTCAACCCCTTCATCCCGGTCGTCAAAAACCTAAAGGCGTCTCGCTTATCTCCTTCAATGCACGAGGTCTTAAGCCTTGCATTCCCGAACTCAAAGAGTTCGTCCGCAACAGGGATATCGACCTGTTGCTTGTTCAGGAAACTTTCCTCAAGCCCTCCCTTAAAGGCGTAAGTCTCCCCTCTTACGCGCTTGTACGTAATGACAGAGCCGACGACCGTCGTGGCGGAGGCACTGCCATCTACTACAAGAGATCCTTCCATTGCACCCCTCTGGAAACACCCAAGCTCACCAATATGGAAGCCACCATATGCAAATTAGGCATGACAGGACACCCGTCCCTGATCATAGCCTCAATTTACCTCCCCGCCAATAAAGCCCCTCTCCAAAGCGACTTGGAGGCCCTCCTCTCGCTCGGAGACTCTGTCGTACTATTTGGAGATTTCAATTGCAAACATACCGTTTGGAACAGTCGTCTGACTAACACCAACGGTAAGAAACTCTTAACCATTTCCCGCGCACTGGACTTATATATCTTCTCTCCAACAGCGCCAACCCACTACCCCGATCGGGAAGACCAAGAACCCGACGTGCTGGATTTCGCCCTCCTTAAAGGCGTCGCGCTCAATACAAGAGCGATCGAAACACTGGACGATCTGGGCTCAGACCATCGTCCAGTCTCTCTACAGTTAGGTCCCTATGATCCAACTCCCCATACCTCCTCGAAAACCTTCACTAATTGGGAAGGGTACGAGAAATCTCTCACCTCGGCCATAGAGGCCCCCGATTCACCGTATACTATTCCCCCAGACTACCTTGTTAGCTCGGAGAAAATAGACAGTACGGTGAACTCACTCACCCAGCTAGTTCAGACTTCGCTTCATGACAACGCGAAGGTGGTAGAGGTCCCGAACCGAAAACTACCTCGCGAGGTCAGGAAGCTAATCCAAACTAAAAACGCAGCCCTCAGATGGGCCGCCAAGTATCCCACCCCTGTCCTTAGGAGGCGCGCTAACGCCCTCCAAAGGAAAGCCAGATCCCGGCTAGCCGAAATGAGGGACTCCAACTGGAACTCTCTCATGGAGGATATCCAACCTTCTCATAAGGCATTCTACAAAGTCGCTAGACGATTTCGTACCGAAGCCTTCTCAAGCACTCCCCCTCTCACGCGTCCCGACGGCAGCATAGCCTTCGAAGACGCTGAGAAGGCCGAATGCTTCGCAGATAGCATCGCTGCGCAGTGCTCCCCCAGCACTCAACCGTGCGACCCTATCCACATTCACAAGGTGGAGGAGGAGGTCCTTAAAAAGATCTCTCTCCCTGTCACCTCTGCTCCCATTAAAATCACTACAGACGAGGTCCGGACCGTCATCCGCGGTTTGAAACCTCGTAAAGCCCCAGGTCCGGATGGTATCTCCAACCTGGCGCTCAAACACTTCCCCGAGCAGGCACTGACCCTTCTGGTCATTATCTTCAATGCCTGCCTCGATCTCAGCTTCTTTCCAACAGCCTGGAAGACAGCAACAGTTATCGGTATTCCCAAGCCTGGGAAACCGAAACATATTCCCTCCAACCACCGCCCCATTAGCCTCCTCAATGCAATGGGCAAGGTTTTCGAACGGGTGATCCTCGTTCACATAAGAGGGCACCTCTTCCCAATAGATGCTCCCCCACTCATCATTCCTCACCAATTTGGCTTTCGCCTCCAGCACTCGTGCCCCCAACAAGTCCACCGCATTGTCGAGTACATCACAAGCGGGTTTTATCCAAGACGTAACAAGACACTAGCAGTCTTCTTCGACGTCGCCAAGGCTTTTGACAAAGTCTGGCATGGAGGACTGGTATACAAGCTATACCATTCTGGTCTTCCTGATCGCCTAGTCCGCATCGTGGCTTCCTACCTTCAGGACAGAACCTTCCGCTACAGACACGAAGGTATCCTCTCTCCCCCACGCCCCGTAACAGCCGGAGTCCCTCAAGGCTCAGTGCTCGCTCCTACATTATTCATATCGTACTCCAACGATATTCCTATCCCCAAAAATGGGGTGCAGCTCTCACTCTTCGCCGATGACACCGCCCTTTACATCCAAGGGCAAAAGGAGTCATCTGTCCTCGCCAAACTCCAACGCTCGGTCAACGAGTTAGGAGATTGGTTTAGGAAATGGCGCATCGAAGTCAATGCGGAGAAAAGCTCCGCAATGCGCTTCGACCACAAACGCAGGCGCTTAAACAACCTGCCCTCCGTCAAATTACTTGGGGCCCCCATTCCATGGAGGCCCACAGTAAAATACCTAGGAGTTACCCTTGACCCGGGCCTCACCTTTAGACCCCACGTCTCTAAGGTCACCCATACCGCCCGCTCTTACATGAGCCGCCTCAACGCCATGATTGGCAGACACAGCAAGTTGTCAGCCAGGAATAAGCGAACGCTGTATAAGGTTTGCATTCGACCGGTGTTAACATACGCCTCTCCAGTCTTCGCTCACGCGAATCCCACCATCCTAGACAAACTCCAGGTCATACAAAATCTCTTTTGTCGTCGGGCACTTAATGCCCCCTGGTATGTCAGAAACGCTGACCTCCACCGCGACCTGGAGCTCGCTCCAATACAACAAGTCCTCAGACAATTCTCTGAAGCGTTCTTCGACCGCTCAGAAAACCATTCCAACCCCTTAATCAAGGGTGCAGCGGACTATGCTGCCCCTCTTCCTACCCGTTACAATTGCCGTCGGCCAAGAAATATCTTGACCGACGCTCCTAACAAACTCTCCACCGATGTGGAGAATCTTCTGGCCGCCCACAGGGGCGTACAACTCTCCATAGAGAATCGTCTTCCCGACGATTCTAATCTTATTCATGATACGTTGACACCTTCAGTGTCATCTATCCAGCGGTAGCTCTCTAGGGAGCGCCGCTAGCGCCTCTCGCTCCGCAAACGAGAGGTCGCTATCCGATGTCGGCTGTACGGTCCCCTTGGACGAATGCCTTAAAGGAGTTTTTTTTTTAGTGGGATGGTCCTCCCTTCAGGAGGACCTTTCAGTCAGCCCCACACGACAAAAAAAAAAAAAAAAAAAAAAAATCTAGTTGAATCCTTAGTGCAATAACGACTTCGTGACAGACCTCAACAAACAAAATATTTAGAAAACTAAAAACCACGATTTTTTAGCTAATCAGATTAAAAAGTGGCAAATAATCAAAGAGAAAACTAACAAATTACCAAAAAAATCTAAAAAAAACCTTACATTAAAAATTGATGGCTGTGCAACCGAAAATCCCAGCAAAGTTGCAAATTATTTTAATGATTTCTTCGCAAACGTTGGAGGCAAGGAAAACAGCGTTTATGGAAGACCGGTCATAAATCCAACTGTAAACTCTATCTTTATCGGACAAGTCGACTTGTATGAAGTTAGAAAAATTATACTTAAACTCAAAACAAAGCATAGTTTTGGATACGATGATATACCTCCGGTGTTGGTAAAGAAATGCGCCGACGCGTTCACCTTACCCCTCACAATCTTAATCAATCAATCTCTTTATGAAGGGGTAGTTCCGGATCAACTCAAAATTTCAAAAATTAAACCCATCCCCAAAAAAGGTGATCAATTAGACTGTAGCAACTACCGCCCAATAGCCTTATTACCAACATTTTCAAAAATTTTCGAAACAGTAATGACTCAACGTCTCTACTCCTTTTGCGAAAAACACGGTATCCTAGATGAAAGCCAAAATGGCTTTAGGAAAAATAGATCTACTACACTGGCAGTATTTAAGTATATACAGGAGGCTCTAAATTTAATAAATAATAGAAAAAATGGTGTAGGGATTCTACTAGACATGAGCAAAGCTTATGATAGAGTTAATTATAAAATCCTACTGAATAAGCTCTATGAAATAGGGATACGAGGAAAAGCACATGCCTGGTTCACCTCCTATCTTACAAATCGAGTCCAGTATACAGAAATTGAGTACCATAACCACAACACAGGCGAAATATCAAATATAAAATCAAATGTATTAAAAATAAAAAAATCAATACCTCAGGGATCGGTCTTGGGATGTATCCTCTTTTTAATTTACATAAACGACTTACCAAAAAACTTAAACATTCCATGCGTCCTGTTTGCAGATGATATCTCGCTGGTCCTTCCTTTCCGCGATGGTCTCAATCTAAATAATACCCTAAGCAGTGTCCTTAATAGTGTTAAATCATGGTTAATCGACCATAACTTAGAAATTAACTTTAGCAAGACAAAACTAATCCAATTTAGGCCCCACCAAAAAGCTCCACTGACAATTAATTATAATATAGAAAATACTCAAATAGACTGTGTAGATAAAGTAAAACTATTAGGACTGACAATAGACACACATTTAAACTGGAAATCTCATATCCAAAATATTTCAAATAAACTCGCCAGATTCACATATGCACTTAACGAACTAAAAAAGTCGACCGATCTAAATACAGCTAAAAGTACATACTACGCTTATGCTCATTCTTGCCTCCAGTATGGAATATTACTATGGGGAAATAGTGTTGATGTTCACAAGCTCTTTATGCTACAAAAAAAATGTATCCGGATTCTAGCTCACATTGACTCAAGGGAATCCTGCAGAAAATATTTTAAACAATTTAATATTTTAACTTTAACAAGCATGTATATATTGGACTGTTGCAAATTTGTTAAAAAGCACAACAATTTATTTGTAAAATTAAAAGATGTATCTAAATATACTCCACGATATCCACACAAAATAGTTTTACCAAAATCTAACATGGCAATGTATGGATCAGGACCCTATTCAATGTGTATAAAAATTTTTAACAAGCTTCCAGAGGATATTCAATCTGAAGATTATTTTCCGACATTTACTAATAAATTAAAATCATTCTTGCTATCAAAATGCTATTACTCTCTCAAAGAATATCTTAATTAATCTTAATAACTAACAATCTAAACATTGAATATGGGACCTAATACAATTTATTCCTATCTAATTTAATTTCAATTAATTTATATAAAATAAAATAATAATTCTTTTAACTATTCTATCAATATTCTATCAAATCTATATAACAATACTATTTATTCCATATTAATATTTAAGTAATAATCTAGCAATTTTGACATTGTATTCTTTATTATTTTATTGCTTTTGACATTGTAACTTTAAAATTTTAATGTTAAAATTGTAACTATAGAGCTAGGTATCACCATACGAAAATGTAAAATTAACGGATCCTAATTGAAAATTTTAAATTATTGTTACATTACCTTAGTATGTTTAATTATAATTAATTTAAATTGCTACACCCTTACAGGGTTTCATGCCACTGTATCAAAGTTTGTAACACCTTATATGTATGTGATAACTGCATGATGCAATAAAGATTATGAATTATGAAAAAAAAAAGTAATAATTGTTGCAATCTAGTAACTTTGCCATGAACTTTCTCTAAGGCGCTCGGACACGACGTCAAATATCGTTAATCGAAAATGGCAAAAAAAAAAAAACGTATATTGTTAGCGCTTTTTGATAATTGTTCAACATTTTGAATAAAACTGACGTTCAAAGTGGGTAAACTCGAGTTCAAAGTTTCCGTCACATGCATACATACAGGTCAAGATAATATAGGAGTACCAAACGAGCATGCAGTCTGCCTGTAAGTCAGTAAGTGGCTACTGCCACTCAAGGCACATTTACAACCCCAGACAGGATTAGATATTCCTACCTGGAGTCGGCCAAAGATGCGCCGATACCCCTAAGGACTAAGCTGGAGCGCCTCGGAAAAGTATGTCTCCCTTACCACACCCTTCAAACAAGAACACAGCAGCGCTTAACAGTGTTGTTATTAGGCAGAAATAATTACGCAGAAAAAAATAAGGAGTTATAGTCCACGCCAAACTTTAAGTCCGCTCTGAAGTTAACCTCTCCCTTACTGCACCTGCGCACAGGTGTCAGTCAGAGAGCCAATGACATCGAACACAACTACAAGCATATACTCCGTAGCAACGTAAGGACACTATCTGCGCTATGTGCCCGCGGGCGAGAGCGGGCAGCGGAGGGTGCCGGTTCCCGCGCTGTCTTCGTCCCGCTAATATCTACATTTTCCTATTGCGACGCGTTTCTATATTCGGAGCGGACTAGCAGTTTGGCGCGGACACTACTTAAGATTTAAGTACGCTCATCCCTTGCCAGCTACGAACAAACAACCACCTCCAAAGCAATGCCTTGTGGCTCCGCGGCAGAATTATGACGTGGTGTAACGGTGGGCGAGATTCCTCTGTTTTTTCGCTGACAAGAACTTTGGAGCGAGGTCTCGGCCTAAGTGCATGCCTCTGGACCTTTAGGAGGAGAAAGGCGAATTTTTGTACGCCGATCTCGTTCCTTGCATATATTTGGCGTACATGTGGTAAACTCGGCCTCAAAATCGAGGGATCCGAGGTTCATATCCCAGGTACGCATCTTTGAATTTTTAAATATTTACGGATTAGGAACTAGCTTCATGAGTCAAAGGTTTATCTATCCTGCCATTTTTTTCAGGAAAAAGGTAGGTACCCTTTATTTCTGAAATCCTGACTACAGTTGCACACCCCTGTAAAATGTCATACTAATCAGTTATAGATAATTCGTAAAAGTGGAGTAAACAAACAAACTCACATTTGCACCTATACTCGTAATATTAGTTGCGAATAAATATTATTTGTTTTAACGGTGAAAAAAACAGGAAACCTGTATATATGAGATTTAAAAAAAATCAAGGATAGGTTTTTTATAAGATTAGCATACGAGCATTCTCTCCACCTGATGTTAGTGGCTACTGCCACCCATGGACATCTGTTAGCAACCCCAGGTAGACCTAGATATTCCTACCTTAGCTCGACCACATATGCGCCGCTACCCCTGAGGACTAAGCTAGAACGCCTTGGGAAAGTGTGTTTCCCTTACTACACCCTTCAAACCAGAACACAGCAGCGCTTACCACTACTCTTAATAGGCAGGAATAGGTGTGACGGTGGTGCCGTCGGCGTCGAACCACAGACGGGTTCTATCACCTTCAAAATTCCACCTTCATTCAAGGATAGGCGTATGAAATCTACCCACTTGCGCTACTCCAGCGTATGGCCTCAACCCTCACTTGAGAAAAGACCCGTGCCTGGCAGGAACAGTAAAGGGTTGACAACGATGTAGCCCTATACCTAATTCAGTATTTTGGATGTGAACTGTGACTTCATATTTTATAAGTCAAAATTTAAATTTAGATATTTTTCTGGCCGAGGTTAGAAGGTTGTCCGTGCCTAGCAGTGGAGTAGTAATGGGTTGACGAAAGTAAGGCAGATATTTTTTTGTTAGCATACCAATTTTTAAAGACCTTGAGGAATATCTGGTAGGACTAAGTTTTAAGGGTGGTAGAATCTTTTGTAGATCGCAGCACCATCGTCACACCTATTTCTGCCTAATAACATTAGAGTTAAGCGCTACTGTGATCCTCTTGAGGTATTATAAGGGAGACATAATTATCCGCGACGTGCCAATTTAGTCCTCAGGGGTAGCAATGCTTCTGTGGCCGACCTCAGACAGGAAACTAATCTTATCTGAGGTTGATTACAGATGTCCAGAAGCGTAGCCACTTACCATCAGGTGGACTGCGTGCTCGTTTGCACTTCAATTACACAAAAATCTCTTTATAATTTCGTGAACAATTTCAATGTTCCCATCACATCGTATTTTCCATTTGGTCTTATTTCGGTCACTTTGTTCAATAATTATTGGTATATTAATGAAAAATTGAAGTTTGGCGCGACGGACGGACAGACGGACGGTAATAAATGACGTGATTTTGACTTTAATTAATGTGTTAAGGAGAGGACAATGAAAAGTATAATCTTTTTCAAAATTGCAATAGCAAACGTGCAATTTGTTTGGTGGTATGTCAACTGTAATCAAATCTGAAGGTGGTAGAACCCTTTATGGTTCGACTCCGGCGGCACCACTGCCACACTTATTTCTGCAGTTCTAAACGCTGCTGTGTTCTGGTTTAAAAGATGTGGTAAGGAAGACATACTTTTCAGAGGCGTTCCAGCTTAGTGCTCAAGAGTAGCGGTGCATCTGTAGCCGACCTGAGGTAGGAATATCTAATTCTATTTGGGGTTGGTTACAGATTTCCATGGGCGGCAGGGACCACTTACCATCAGGTGGACTGCATGCTCGTCTGCTACTCCTATATTATACATAAAAACTCTAACCAGAACTTATCATCGCCTAATGCTGTTATAAGGCAGAAATAGGTGTGGCGTTGGTGTCGCCAGTGTCAGACCATAGCAGGTTCTACCACCTGTAAAATATAATGTTAATTTACGCTTTTCTTTACAAAGTAACGTTTTGATTCTAATAATATTTGACACAAACTTCTCCTTAACCAAAACTCTGTAAACCTGTTCGATCGTCATCTCTCGGTACTGGATGCGGTGACAATGTATCGGTGAAAGACAGGACATTCCGAACACTTTATTGGGCTAGGTGTGCCCATTATTAAATGGGTATATATTTTGGTGATTAAGGTTTATTCTTATAGGTTTTATTATTTATGATAGGATATAGTTGTTCTCAAATTTTGTTTTTAAATATGTTCAAAGTTACTCCTTACAGGTAACATCAGCTAACTATCAGTGAAAGTTTCAACAAAATCTGTCCAGCTATTTCGGAGACTATTCTGAACAAACAGACGGAGAGACTGACAAAAATTGAATAATTGTTTCGGAAGGTAGAAATCCTATGTGGTTCGACTCCGGCGGCAACACCGTTTCTGCCAAATAGCAACAGTGTTAAGCGCTGCTGTGTTCTGGTTTGAAGGGTGTGGTAAGGGAGGCATACTTATCCCAGTCTTTTAGTCCTCAGGGGTAGCGGCGTATCTGTGGCCGACCTCAGGTAGGAATATATCATCCTATCTGGGGTTCATTGTAGATGTCCATGGGCGGCACTAGCCACTTACCATCAGGTGGACTGCATGCTCGTCTGCTACTCCTATATTATTATTATAAAAAGGCGATAAACAGTGCAGATTTTTTTTATAATGTCCTTATTTGTCCTATCATATGGTGGCCCTACACATCACAGCTGCTAATATATGCACATTGAAGGAATTAAATGAGCCCTTTGTATCCAAATACGTAATTAGGCCGCCACTGCTCTGTAATGATTACACTTCAGTAATGTTACCGAAATGTAATTATTACAATCGTGTACTTTACACTTGTTTCCTTGTATTTGGGATGTTTTATTTTGTTCATAACAGATAAATAAGTGTTTAACATGATGTCTTGTTTTGTGAAAATTATAAAAATATACTGCTGTTTTGGAAAAAAAAAGGTAATTTTTATACTTTGTAGTTATAAAGTGATGATTTTAGAAAGTTTAGTTTGTCTCCGGTGGAACCACCCTCACATCTATTTATCTATACTAATATTATAAAGAGGAAAACTTTGTTTGTTTGATTGTAATGAATATCTAGGCTCTAAAACTACTGGATCGATTTTTTAAATTCTTTCACCATTCGAAAGCTACATTATCCACGAGTAACATAGGCTAATTTTATATGAAATATATTTGATAAATAGATTTTGAGGCGGTACAAAGTTTGCCAGGGCAGCTAGTGTCTAATAAAACAGTGTATAGCGCTGCTGTATTCTGGTTCGAAGGGTGTGGTGAGGCAGACATACTTCTCCGAAGCATTCCAGTTAGTTCTCAGGGGTAGTGACACATCAGTGGCTGACCTTAGGTGAGAATCTGTTCTTGTCTGAGGTTGATTACAAATGTCCATGGACGTGCATGGATGGCAGTAGCCACTTACCATCAGGTGGACTGCATGCTCACCTGCTACTCCTATATTATAAAAAAACCTTACGTCGGCATTCGCATAAGTCACATTAAATATCAAAACTTGATTTAATTTTTAGCGTTTCACACAATTTAAACTCGAAATAAAACGTTTGGCAACCTAAAATCTCAGAGGTCCAAAACAAACAAACCACAGAAGCCTACAAAATGAGGCTCTTGTAAAAAACCCTTGTAGTACACGGAACTGACATCGGTTGAATCACTGAAGACTACTCTTTGCTTCATAAAAAACTGGTTAAGCGTGAGCTGTGGGGATTGGGTTCCGTATTTTTTAAAAGCTGCGAAGGGCAATGGTTTTCGATTGTGTGTATGTTTGTGTGTGTGTGTATATGTGTGTGTCTGTATCATCATCATCCCATTACTGTCCCACTGCTGGGCACGGGTCTCCTCTCAGAATGAGAAGGATTAGGCCATAGTCCACATTGGTAGACTGCACATATCTTGGCACTGGCCAAGTGCAAATTGGTAGACTGCACATATCTTTGAAAGCTTGTTTTCAAAGATTTCTCAGGTATGCAGGTTTCCTCACGTTTTCCTTCAACGTTTAAGCAAGTGATAATTAATTTATAATAAGCACATAACTTTGAAAAATCAGAGACGCGTGTCTGGGATTTGAACCTCGGACCCCTCGATCAAGAGGCCGAGTTTCTTAACCATTAGGCTATCACCGCTTTACGTGTTTTTTTTACTGAGGAGAAAAATACAATTACGTATCATAGTTTGATTGGCATGACAATGCATGATTAGCTTAGTGACGTCATTCTAAATCCAATATGGCGGACGCCCCAAGATTGCGAATATTTTTTTTATATATTTTTTTTGAAGGTGGTAGAACCCTTTGTGATTCGACTCCGGCGGCACCACCGCCACACCTATTTCTACCTAATAACAGCAGTGTTAGGCGCTGCTGTGTTCCGGTTTGAAGGGTGTGGTAAGGGAGACAGACTTTTCCGAGGCGTTCCAGCTTAGTCCTCAGGGGTAGCGGCGCATCTGTGGCCGACCTTAGGTAGTATATCTAATCCTATCCTATCCTAGAATATCTAATCCTATCTGGGGTTGATTACAGATATCCATGGGCGGCAGTAGCCACTTACCATCAGGTGGACTGCATGCTCGTCTGCTACTCCTGTATTATAAAAAAAACCCTTTCTTATATCTAATTTGGAAGTCCACCTGATGGTAAGCGGCCACTATCACCCATAGACATCTGTCTTCAACCCCTGATAGAATTAGAGTCCTGCCAGAGATCAGCCACAGATGCGTTGCTATCCCTAATAACTATTATTACTAGGCATATCTCTGCCCAGTAGTGGGGTAGTACCTTCGACAGGTTTTTACATTACCCTACGGAACCCTACAGTTGCGGGTCGGCTGCGGCTCCTATCGCCCATAAGTCACCGGCGTCACCGCGCTTAACCGATTGTGACGTTAAGCGGGACGAGACGTTTACGACGCACGACGCGACTACGACTATGGTACGACAGATGTTTAAAAGTAATTTTGATGGCTCTATATAATTTTTATTATGTGGGTATATGTAAATTTGATTGCAAGTAAAGTCTAAAGTCTAAGGTGGAAACGTTATAGATGCATACTAACGAGAATCATAATTATTTGTAATTCAAGATTTATATATTACTAGCAAAAAGCGCAGCTTTATAAGGGCTCGCGTATCGTGAATGGTACATTCAGTTTAAGATCCTATATCAAGGATGATGTGGTCACTTATTAATTAACAATAAATTATTAAATCTACCTTTCGTCAGAAGACCTATGAAGAGTAAAGCTACCTTTGATCCAGAACCAGAACCACTTTAAATGCTTGTGGTGGATAACTTATATTAGATCCATTTTTTGGGATTGTAATTTTTTTGCGATTTATCCTTGGTATCTTTTTACTCTTGAATTTAAACTCCGCCATACTTATAAAATTATTGCGTCTGATTTGCAAAAAATATTTTTTAAGTATATATAGGTATAAGCTATTGTGGATGTCTGAAACGCAGTACATTATAAGCTAATCTGGGGTCTGTTACCAATCAACAAGATGGTGAATGACCTTTATTATTCTCTTCGTGTCGATTTGGGTCATTTATCAGTGAATGTTGAATTCACCACGACTTCTTTAATTTACTAAAGCTCCGAGGGATACATTCCGTAAAGCTGCGAATGAGCTACTAAATTATTCTATTAAATAACATTTTTTCAATTGTTAAATTAACTATTAAATTTATGAATTAAATTAATGAATTATGTGTGTGGCCTGCTCAATTAGTTTTGTATTTTCTTTTATGTTTCTACCTAACATAACCAATTCTATACAATACAGGATCGAATTTCCGTAAAACACAATGTGATAGTCGCTAAATTGTAAATTTGTCACTGGGCTTTTTGTCACAAACAAAGTATTTTTTGACGATGGAAATGAAATTTGCGGATGGATTCTAAACGGGTAGTATTTAAACGAGTGACTGCAAATAAAAGTTTTGAATGACAAAAATAAAGAATTTTGGTTATAGTATTACTAAGGGAGCAACTGGCTGCGAGTGACGAGAAATCAACAGAACAGCAACTTACAAACATTAATTTGAGCGACCTAATATTTTTCTAAGTGTAAACATTACGTCCTGCGTTTTATTCAATATTTAGCAAATGTTTTTTTTAATACTGAGCAGCATTTTATTTTTAATTGAACTGTTTCGAATACAAAAATCACTTTGAAAAATACTATAATAAGTAGAATATTGTGTGCTCATGTCATTGATCATGAATAAAGGTAAGGTCTGAATTCATACAGATTGGGCCCACCCGCTCGCTGGGCGCTGTCGCGCCCTGCTCGCTTCGTTTTATATTGTCTTATATGTTCCAACCTAACCTAACCAATTCAATTACAAAAACCTAATCTATCTTAATACTAAAGTTGCCTCTCTATATTTCCAGTCGCTCACTTAGTAATGTAGTCGCTCACTTAGTAATGTAGTCGCGCAAGTTATTAAAACAGTATGTCATTATCAGTCGCTAAGTTTTTTTTTATTTGATCGTTTTATAATTTCCCACTGTTAACAAAAACTTAGATTAATCGGATATGTGGAGTTTTTGAAACTGCACTGCGTCAAAACCTTTATAATATCCAACGAATATTATAAAGGCGAAAGTTTGTGAGTATGGATGGATGTTTGTGCCTTATATTAATCGGATTTGAATGAAACTTTACAGTATTACAGTCTATAAGTACACCAGTATAACCTGGAGAATACAATTCATAAAGATATGGCTATACTATACTTAGTTGTCAGAGCTATATTGATGTACCTACCATACGATGATACGTAAATTTTATATGAATGGATTAATAGTAATTAATTAGATACATTTTCGGTACGCATATTGTAAGTAGATTAACTTTTTCTTTGACACTAAATAAATCGGACGGATAGTTTAAATTAAGGTGGTAGAACCCTATGTGGTTCGACTCCGGCGGCACCACCGCCACACCTAGTTCTGCCTCATAACAGCAGCGCTGTGTTCTGGTTCGAAAAGTGTGGTAAGGGAAACATGGTTTTTCGAGGCGTTCCAGCTTAGTCCAGTTTAGTCCAGGGGTAACGGCGCATCTGTGGCCGACCTCAGGTAGGAATATGTAATCCTATCTGGGTTTGATTGCAGATGTCCATGGACGGCTGTAGCCACTTACTACAGGTGGACTGCATGCTCGTCTGCTACTCATATATTATTAAAAAAAAAACTTATCTGAGACGTTCCAGTTTAGTCCTCAGGGGAGCGGCGCTTCTGTGGCCGACCTCTGTTAATTACAAATGTCCATGGGCGGCAGTAGCCACTTACCATCATATGGACTGTATGCTCGTCGGCTACTCCTATATTATAAAACAAAGAAAAACTTGAAACAAAACGCTTTTAAAATACACCGGTGAAACCTCGGTGAAACGCTGCCACCTTAGCATTTTCATATTTTTGATTGACATAATTATGTCATAAATGTCTGCATTCATCATGACGTTTTTTTTATTCCACCATTCTTCTTCTTAGTCGTTTCACTCTTGTCAGAGCGGTCGTGGTCATCATGTGTTGTGTGTGGGGGCTGATGTGACTCGCCTCACGACATTTCGCCATTTCTCTCTATTGGTGGCCAATCTGGAGCACTCGTGTACAGGGCCACCATTATTCCACCATTATTTAAACAAAAATAATCCAAGTCATACAGCCATCAATGTTACACTAAATTTAAATTTGATAAAAAAGTGTTTTTTTTTTGTGTACAAAACCTTATTTCAATCGTGTTGGTCCAATCTAGACATGACCTTAAGTAACTATGTTAAGTTTCAAATTTATAAGCCCTGTAGTTTTTTCAAAAAAGGGATGGAAAGCTTGCAAGATTTTCGAATTATAGAGGACTCGCTTCGCTCGCCCTAATAAATAATTATAAATATCCTACGACTAGTTTCAATATAAAAATAAAATAGTATTTCTATGTGCCTTTCACTCATACTCTTTAATGCTAAAGTGAAAATACGCAGTTTGAACCATTTGTAGTTTATCTCCACCGTCACACCTATTTCTAACAGTAATTTTGAGCGCTGCTATGTTCTGGTGCGTAGTGTGTGGTAAGACATAGGAACTTATATAGGTGTTTTAATTTAATCCTGAGGGTGGCAATGCATCTATGTCCGACTCCAAGTAGGACTCTAATCTTATCTAGGGTTAATTATAAACGCCACTTACGATTAGGCTCGTTTGTTGCTTCTATACTAAAATAATAATAGTTTAAGAACTAAAAACCACGCTAAAATCGCACAAGAAAAATTGTTCATCCTGATTCCTGACGCCCATCGGTCATCGGTTCTTGATAATTGTTCAAAATTTTAAATTAATCGGAACGTTCAAAGTGGGCGAAAATCGAGTTCAAAATTTCCGTTACATACATACTTACAAGTCAAGCTAATAAAAGCGTGGTAAAAAGAAGATATAAAACTTTAAAATGACTTATATTTTTAAGACATAATTTTGTTTAAATCGTCCCCGTGTCGTGTGTTGTAAAGCGCAAAATAGTTTTTATTATTGATAGCTGTAGGGCAGACCGGGAATATTTTAACGGAATAAAAAACGAAAACTGTCCGTCTGTCGGTATAAATTTGTTATTTATAGACAAAACGTATGGCGTAGGCTCCCTGGTGTAAGATTTTGCATATTCCACCGATATCTTAATATGAGAAGATTGTATTTTTATTTACGTACTAGAATATGCGATTTTGTACGCTTTGGTTATGTTTTATTTTAGTTGGATCTTCTTGATAAATGTACGGTTTAAATGTTACAATTTTTAATTAGTTTCGGTGCTAATCGAGGTGTTTGGAAGAGAAATATTCAATGATTATATACTTTGTATTCCTCAAAGTACTTCAAAAGTAGATGAACAGACTAGGGTTTCAAAAATACCTCTACACCCAAGCGTTCATACATATGATGTTGCCTTCTGCTACATTAGCAGAACGCAACTAGCAACATAATGAATGGTGAAAAAACGTTGGGTGCTCCATTTATGAGCCTTGAAAAGCGTCCCACACTTTTTCCACAATTGTACTATTTACCTACTGTTCCTTAATTGATTCTAAGATTGAAAATTAGTTTCTACTTTTTAGTTGATTTTATCATAAAAGCGTGTTTTTGAGTTATTTAGACAATATTAATTTTAAATTAACTTTTAAGGTGGGTACAACCATTCATAAATACGGAATAAATGTATAAAAATAAAAGGACATTTTGGAGGACAATATTATCGTAAGGGACGCCCCTCTGGGACCTTATCAAGAAATTATTGATCTAACGACTTCAGTTTTGAACATTCGGGGACCTCTTAAATACTTTTTTGTATATAGTTATTAGTTATATACAATTGTTACAATCACATCAAAATCCAAAAAATTGATAAATCACAATGATTTTTTTATAATATAGGAGTAGTAGACGAGCATGCCGTCCACCTGATGGTAAACTACTGCCGCCCATGCACATCTGTAATCAAGCCCAGAGAGGATTAGATAGGACCTGGGGTCGGCGAAAAATGCGCCGATATCCCTGAGGACTAAGCTGGAACGCCTCGGTAAGTATACCTCCCTTACCACACCCTTCAAACCAGAACACAGCAGCGCTTAACACTCATGAGGCAGAAATAGGTGTGGCGGTGGTGCTGTCGGTCTCCTTCAATCACCTTCAATTTATATACAGATCACATAATTACTGCTTATTGATACTTTACGTCATCTATTAAATCATCATCAACCCATTACTGCCCCACTGCTGGGCACGGGCCTCCTCTCATAATGAGAAGGATTAGGCCATAGTCCATCGCACTGGTCAAGTACGCATTGGTAGATTTCACACATCTTTGAAATTTTTTTTAAGATTGTCAGTTATGCAAGTTTCACGATGTTTTCCTTTACCGTTAAAGCAAGTGATAATTAATAAAATAAAAAAAATGTTAAGGTTGAGCAACCCTTATCACTTAGAGGTATGAAAAATAGATAGTAGCCGATTCCCAGACCTACTGAATATTCATATAAAACTTGGTGATAATCGGTAAAGCCGTTTCGGAGGAGTACGGTCACTAACATTGTGACACGAGAATTTTATATATAAGATTTATCTATTTTAATATTTTTGAGATATTCAGTCTTGATATCTGATTTTTGCAATGTCTTTTATAAAGAAAGTGTCATAAATTAGTGGATCAAGATGTGTCATTTTAAATGTTGATTGTGGAATAATATAATGTACCTTTTAAATTTCAAAGCGTTTTATATAAGAAAATCCGTGGGCGTAGTCATAATACCAAAATACGAATTGACAAAGTAACTGTCCAAAAATACTGCGAAATAAAATGTAATGGTAAAAAATGGATCATTTTTCGCTCCAAAATACAATTCGAGCGGCCGTTTGCAGAAATAAATAATTATTGGTGGCAGTTGTGAGCTCTCAATGGAAATGTCCATCAGGCTGTCTTAACCCTCGCCTGCTGGGTGTTTTAAGATATACAATAAATGTAGCTGGTTTTCTGTTTAAAATGATTTCAGGAAGGCTTTCAATTCTATTTGGGGTTAATTACAAACATGTACAGTTAGGTTAAATTTGCCACTGTATAACACATTATTTTTTTAAAATATTGTATGTTATGGAGTTTCTTTCGCCGCTTCTTCTCGTGAACGAAATATCTTGTGAAGTGGTGGTAGATGTTGATGATTCAAAAAGTGTTCTGTAAAGAACCTATTTTGAATAAAGAAATTTGATTTGATTTGAAATATCATTTGAGTGACCTTGCCGTCGAAACTGCACCGATTATACTTCAATTTCATTTAAAAACAATAAAAACATTTAGGTATAAAATTTACTTAACAAAAAATTAAACAAATTATAATATAAAGTTGTCTTAAAAAGTGCCTACTGTTTATTGCGATGAATCCAACATGTCTAAACACAAGGAGAATATCTTGTTTAGTTGAGATTTGTTATAAAGAACATAGGGTTTATTATAAAATTATGTCAAACCCATCATTTTATTGCACTTTACTCATTGAAAACTCATAAGAAAATCTGATTGAAAATCTCAAGTCGGTTAGGTGGACTTACAAAACATGAAGACTTAACATACCTATAATCCGCGTAAAACTGCTAGTCCGCTCTGAATATAGAATGAATCGTGTCGCCATAGCATAGCAAATTGTATGACTACACCTGCTCGCAAGAACTTCAGAGCGGACTTGCAGTTTAGCGCTGGTTATACTAGCAAGTTAAAAGAGCCTCTAATAAAAACCTTGTTAAATACATCCTTGGGGTCGCCCTGACCCCTAGCACGCACAGGGTTACCGTTACCGTATAATTTGAATACAGTAAATGCGCGCTTATCGCCGCGATCGCGAGGATAACGCGAATTTGCGCTCGAGTTCACACCATCGATACTTTACGCGCTCCGGGCATTTGTAGGGTTACCACGTCACTATGAAGCGGTCAGTACCCTTAGTATAAGTTTTTACGTCTACAAAAATGACTGTTTTTGTATTTGTTTATGTATTTGCCCATACATTTCTACTACTAATTGGAAATGTATAGGAAATACGTAAGCAAATACAAAAACAGTCATTTTTGTAAAAACGTAAAAACTCATACTAAGGGTACAGTTCATTTATAGTTTTATTTAAAGGTAGGTTAACTCCGGCACCACTAAAGGCAAACCTAAGCGCTGCTGTGTTCTGGTTTGAAGGGTGTGGTAAAGGGGACATACTTTTCCGAGGCGTTCCAGCTTAGTCCTCAGGGGTAGCGGCGCATCTGTAGCCGACCTCAGGTAGGAATATCTAATCCTATCTGGGGTTGATTACAGATGTCCATGGGAGGCAGTAACCACTAACCATCAGGTGTAGTGCATGCTCGTCTGCTACTCCTATATTATATAAAAAATAAAAATAACCCGAGGCGTTTTAATTTAGTAATTTAATCCATAAAGTTCTAATTTAAAAATATTGTATTATCTCATCACTTCCTGAAACAAGAACGGCTTTAAGCTGCTAAAAAGGGCTGGCGGTGGTAACTCCTCAGTCAAAATATGGCTCTACCACATTAAAAAAGTAACCTCGTAAAAACTGGCATATATTATAATTGGTGTACTAGCTACCACGAAGCCTTATAAGACTAGTTAGGGCGGATGGCAATATTACCGGATGCTATAAAAACCGTACCTGTCCGGCAAAACCGGATGCTTACCGGAAGTGGCAGCCCTACTCGCACCGCCATTTTGGTTTCCACTTTTTTAGCTTCATTCAAAATTTGTGCGTTATTGAATTTAAAACTGTGCTTAAATCGTAATCTTTTGAATATTTTTAAATTTTGTGCGTTACTATATTTATGTTTGACAATATTTAAAAAATATATTAATAAGATATTTGAGGAAAATATATGAATTGGTATTATGATAGTTCAAAATAAAGAATATAATGATATTTAAAAAATGAGAAAATGACATTTATGTAATTATTTAAAATGTAAATTATTTTATGTAAGATTAATTAATCTCTGAAATTTGGTTGATTAAACAAAAATAATTAATTATTTTAAAAATCTAATATATATCCACATTACCTGCCGCATAGAAGTCCTAAATAAGTTTGAACACAGATGAATTGCTACACTTGAGGGCTAAGTTGGAACGCTTTATATTATTTTTCCTTTACCACATCTCTCAAAGCTCAAATAATTCGCCAAGTACGAGCCGAACACATGGAGGCTTCCGTACCACCAAAATATATTCATTATATTTTACTTATTTTTATAAAATAACCACATTAAAATATGCTTTATTGTTCTTATTTGTATTTATTATAATAGCAGTTATAGTAGTAAACAGATAGATAGATAATGACGAATAATACCTGTTTGTTGTATGGAGACTCCCTTTAAATTTCTACTTTGTTTTATTTTTAGTATTTGCTATTATAGCGGCCACCGTTATGCATCCTCTGTAAAAAATTCCAGTGTCTACCATACCATACCATACCCCTAAGTGATAAAGGTGGTTCACCCTCACTTTTTTTTATTTATATAGCAACACAACGTTTGCCGGGTCAGCTAGTAACATATAAAAATTTTGATGATTCAAAATTCCGACTAAAATCGTCAAAAATATTTCATAACCCATCAAAGACCACCGCTTGGAAATCTGACGTCATTTTGAAAAAATCCGACTAGCCCCAACAATTCTGTTACAAAGTACCTACAAGGAATCCGACCCACAAAAAACCCTAATGTCAAAGGACCACAGATAATTAATCACGGACTGAGCACAGACTAAAAATAATATTTACATTTGTAAGTTCCAATGAAACCGAATGATGTATTTCAAGGTCATATTTAGTAAGGCGTTGCAATTTAGTTTGCGATTTTTAACCGACTTCCTAAAGGAAGAGGTTATCTATTCGTCGCGTATATTTTTTCGCGATGCCGCAACCGATCGACATGTTTCAAACACTGTTGTATGCGGCTAGTTTCTCAGGGGGTCCCATTTCGAGGAAAATTGAAAATTTTCGCCAGTTTTTCCGGAAAACTGGAAAGCCTGATTTCTTTTAACAAATTTTGTAATAATATTTAGTAATATGACGCGTTGCAACTTAGTTGGCGGTATTAACAACTTTATCTGAGATTAGTTTTAGACGCCCATGACTGGCAGTGGCTACTTAATCGGATGAACTCTATGTAAAGATAAAACGCATCTTTAGGTAGGATTTCTATCCTAACTGGGGTTGATTATATATGTCAATACGGCAGTTGCCACTTACCATAAAGCCTGAATCAGGCAGATTACTGGTTGACAAACGGTATCTTAATCGAGGGGTCCGAGGTTTAAATCCCAGGCAAAGACTTCCAATTCTTCAAAGTTATGCGCGTATTAAGTTAGTTATCACTTGCTTTAGCGGGGAAGAAAAACATAGTGAGGAAATCTGCAAACCTAAGAAATCTTTAAAAAAAGTTGCTCAAAGTTATGTGAATTCGCATTTAGGCAGCGCGGTGGACTATGGCCTAATACTTCTCATTCTGAGAGGAGACCCGTGACCAGCAGTGGGATGATAATCAGTAGCTCTATAAAATAATAGTTATTTTCCCGTATGACAAAATTTAAGTTATATTTGTATAAATATAACTTCTTTATATATTTATACTAGCTGACCCGGCAAACGTTGTATTGCCATATAAATAAAAAAATCTTAAGGGTGAACTACCCTTATCACTTAGGGGTACGAAAAATAGATAGTAACCGATTCTCAGACCTACTGAATATGCATATAAAATTTGGTGAAAATCGGTAAAGCCTTTTCGGAGGAGTACGGTCACTAACATTGTGACACGAGAATTTTATATATAAGATAAATATAACTTCAATCAATGCCGCCATGACAACTGTCAAAAAATTAAAAATAAAGCCCATTTTTATCTACCTTTCGAAAATCAATAAACCTTAAAAAAAAGCTTAAGTACCGAATGTCATTTTTTCAAAAAACACTGACCAAATCCTACCATACTTCATTTTAAACGAGATTAAGAGATATGATCTTAAACGACGTTTTTTTTAAGATTATTATCTAAGGACACCCGGATATTCGGATCTTTACAAATTCTATGAGAAGGGACCCTTAGATACTAACTTGTTACGCGGCGACGCCTGGATTGGTACCCTTTATTTGTCAAAATGACTTAAAAAATTATGATTGAATAGGAAAATAAAAGTATTTAAAGTAAAAAAAAAGATTTTTCAATTATATAATAATAGTTGCACTTACCCATTACATATATAATAAACGAGCTTTTGCCCGTGGCTTCGCTCGCGTTACGAAGTAATATTTTCATCCCCTATTTTATCCCCTTGGGGGCAGAATTGATCAAAATCCTTTCTTAGCGGATGCCTACGTCATAACATCTACCTCCATGCCAAATTTCAGCCCGATCCGTCCAGTGGTTGGGGCTGTGCGTTGATAGATCACTACGTCAGTCAGTCACCTTTGAGTTATATATATTTAGGTTAAATATAATTACAAATAAAAACATAGATGTAGTGACAACATAGGCTATCTATGCTTTTCTAATAAATATTTCGGTATTTGTAATTTAAACTCTCGTCAAAATCGGTTCGTTACTTCCCAAGATAAATCAATATAAAAAACTGTTTTTTTAATATTTGCAATTTACTATTTGTTTTATCTTGCAAAAAACACAGACAGTCAGTTTTATTTATGTACGAGCTGTGCCCCGCGGTTTCACCTGCGATTAAATGTCTTAATTACCACAGATTTCACTAGTTTTTTTTAAATAAAAGTAGCTTCAGTTACTCCTTAAACATCAGCTACATGCCAGTAAAATTCGCATTAAAATCGACCCAGCCGTTACGAAGATCAGCTGGAACAGACAGACAGACAAAATATAGTCTCTTTGTTATAAGTACCGTAAAGTTTATACGCATTTAGTAAAACGTTGTTATTTTTACTTTACAAACAGACAATCTAATTTATTTGTATAGATATACATATATAAAAACGCGTATCAGTAAACATTCAAAATATCCAGCGACGTCTCGGTAATATCATTTTTAAATTCTTTATGATCTTACCAAAGACAGCTCTCATAACTGGCCGAGAAAAAACAGCTCCATCTCTCTCACTCGTATTGTGTTAGAACGGGACGCACACCGAAGCGCGGGCAAGCGAAAGAGAAACAAAACTGTTCTTTTTTTAAATTTAAAAATGTATTCCTTTTTTAAATAAATAAACGTGGCGTCGCACGCAGGGAGACAAATGTGTACGATTCGTTTTGTGCATGTATTTAGACGTTCCTCGTCCTTACAACTTTTTGTAACAAAAACTAAACGTCTTTTATTTTGAACGTAAAGGCGGGTTTATATGTGGGTGACGTGTCGTGACGTATCGGAACGGTGTCGTGAAGTACATTTAGTAGTTAATTGTATGTTAGTATAATTATGTAATGTATATTATTATTTTAATGTCAGCCTATGTTTATAAACCCTGCTATACACGGTTCCCCTCTTAGATTAAGAAGGGCTTAGGTTCTCCACTAAGTTTCTTAGTTGACACTTGACCGGCTGGTCAAGTGTCAGTTGAGAAATTCCACACTTGATATTTTTTAAGACTCTCAAGTGTGTCGGTTTCCTGGCATATAAAGGGTAAGGAAATCATATTTTTTTATAATATAGGAGTAGCAGAGGAGCGTGCAATCCACCTGATGGTAACTGGCTACAGCCGCCCATGGACATCTGTAATCAACTCCAGACAGTATTAGATGTTCCTACCTGAGGTCGGCCACAGATGTGCCTCTACCTTTGAGGATTAAGCTGGACCGCCTCTGAAAAGTATGTCTCCCTTACCACACCCTTCAAACCAAAACGCAGCAGCGTTTAACACTACTGTTAAGTGGCATAAATAGGTGTGGCGATGGTGCCTCCGGAGTCGAACTACAAAACAACCTTCAATTTGCTACTTTAACTTTGATGACGTGTGACGACACGACACGTCGTACTAGACGTGTATGTTTGACGCACGACACGATACGTCAGGTCAAACATTTATAAACACATATAAATCCATCTTTATTCCAAGTTCAAGTTATTGATACAAAAAATTCAATTCATTGACTTTTTATTTTATATCTAAAGAGAACCTTATGGTTGAAGCCTGCGGTTCAAAATAGCTTTAGTTTTTAGAAGGATGTAAGCATATATTTAATAAATTAGTGTGTGGGATTATGAGTTATTAGGAAATACATATTTGGTAATATTTTGACGAATTTCAATGAAACGGTTTTTTTTCAATGAAAGGATTTGTTTTTTTTTATAATATAAGAGTAGAAGACGAGCATGCAGTCCACCTGATGGTAAGTGGCTACTGCCGCCCATGGACGTCCGTAATCAACTGGGTAGGATTCTGGACCACTGGATAGGAGATATTCTTACCTAAGGTCTTCCACAGATGCGCCATTACTCCTGAGGAATAAGCTGGAATGCCTCGGAAAAGTATGTCTCCCTTACCGCACCCTTCTTGAATTCTTATTGCCAACCCATTACTGTCTCATTTCATAATGAGAAAAATTAGGCCGGAGTCCACCGCGCTGGATAACTGCGTTTTGTTAGACTTCGCATACCTTTGAAAACCTTATTTTTTAAAGGTTTCTTAGGTTTCTTGACGACATATTCCTTCACCGTCTAAGTAAGTGGTAATTAATATATAATACGCACATAACTTTAAAAAATCAGAGGCCTGGGATTTAAACCTCGGACCCCTCGATCAGGAGGCCCAGTTTCTTAACCACTAGGCTGTCACTGATTATGTCAAAGAATGAGATATAAGTTTGAAAAACATTACCCCCCCTCCGTAGTAAAAAATGATGTAGAAAACGCTGGAAATTTCATTAAAAATAAATTCTGCTACTTTTGCAAATTACTATTTTGTTTATCATTCAAATGAGATGTCAACACTATTTTATCAAAAATTTAAATCTTCATTTTAAAAATAAATATAAATGTATGATGAATTGAAGTAATACGCATTTAATGATGTTTTTATAATTATGTCGTAATGGACATTAAACTAATTAATCACTTCTGATAAATTTAATATATAAGAAATGAGTATATTTACTCGAAATGTGAAATTTAAAATTATTTTTGTCAAATCATTATTAGTTACAAGTTAGTTATAAGATCTTAGTAAACGAGCATTTAGTCCACCTTTTTATAATATAGGAGTAGCAGACGAGCATGCAGTCCACTTGATGGTAAGTTACTGCCGCCCATTGACATCTGTAATCAACCCCAGATAGCATTAGATATTCCTTCCTGAAGTCGGACAGAGATGCGCCGCTATCCCTGAGGACTAAGCTGTAACGCCTCGGAAAAGTATGTCTCTCTAACCACGCCCTTTAAACCAGAACACAGGAGCGCTTAACACTGCTGTTATTAGGCAGAAATAATATAACTTGTAATAAATGCACAATAGTATAAGTGTTATGTCTGAGTTCGGTCAAATGCATCTTTGATGACTAAATTGGAATGCCTCGTGTAAGGAGGTACAAAAATTCTATACTGCTGTTTAATGACAGAAATAGCTATGGTGGTATTTCCTCAGTCGATATATGAAGAATCTTGCTTTTGGATTAATTGACGACTTGAGTTAAGGATGCGCACAGAGCGTTACGGGTTCAATCCCAGTCAAACAAAAATCTAAACAATTTTCACAGTCACATATCTTGGAGAACTATTTTTTAAAGATTCTTCACGATGTTTTCCTTCACCGTTTACGCAAGTGATATTTAATTTCTAATAGGCACATAACTTTATTAAAATCAGAGGCCTCAGATTTGAACCTCGGACCTCTCGATCGAGGCCGAGTTTCTTAACCTATCACTGTTACTTATATTTCTGTTCTGTGGTGTTCGTTTCTCCGTTTATTTTATACGCCATTTATAAGGACGTTTGCCCAACAGTGGGGCAGTAATGGGTTATGATGAATCGTTGCGATACCGTGTGCACTCAGCCTAATCCGCTCCGGTGTGCAAAATAAAAGGGATTGCAAAAATATTCGAATTTCGAACATTATCATTGGTACCGCCATCTTTATTACTCAGTTTTGAGTTATGGACGGCTTCATGCAGTGCTTTTTATTTTAATCAATTAATTATTGATTCACTCTTGTTGTATAACGACCTTAGACTTGGTGTAAACATAATTATATTTTGTACAGAATTTGCGTTTATGTAATATTATTGTAACAATTAAATTGTGTTTAAAATTTACAAAAAAATGTGTGTTATTAAAATTAGTAGTTTATTTCAATTTATAATCTAAAATTTTGTACTTATATTTTACCGAGGTTATGTTTATATTTAGATACTTATTTGGAATTGATTGCATATTTATGGGAGCCTTTGGGCGCTACTATGTAGATTATAATAATTTGCTCTAGCACAATTTTATGAAATAAAAAATGTTACAGGAAGCGTTATATCTTAGTCCTTAGGCAGTCCAGTTGAACTGCATGCATATTTTCTATTAGCAGCAGTGATTGCCTAGTGGTTAAGAAACGGCCTCTTGATCGAGGACCGAGGTTCAAATCCCAGGCAAGTACCTCTCATTTTTCATAAGTTATGAGGGTATTAGAAATTAAATATCACTTGCTTAAATGCTACTGCATACCTGAGAGATTTATATAAAAAAAATCACAACGGAATGTGAACTCACTGGGCCAGCGCGGTGGACTATGGCCTGATCCTTCTCACTCTGAGAGGAGACCCGTGCCCAACAGTAGGATAGGATGGGATAATGATGGATGGAATCATGACATGGGGCTCTTCAAAAAAGATGCGAAAACAGCTCTCCTTCAAAGCCAGCGATGCATTGGCGACTCTTCTGGTGTTGCAAATAACCTTAGGCGACGGTGATTGCTTTCCATCGGGTAGCCGTTCTCATCGTTTAGGTATAAATATAAAAAAAAATCTAACACATATAACAAAAGATTTCACATTCAAAGATTCACCAAAAACATTTTTGTGGTTAAAAATAAGGCGAGAATTATAATAAGACCGATAATATAATAATAAATTGAACGTCGAGCGCGAGGCCTGTTTGGTGTTTGTTTGTTTGTTCGAAACTGCAATTTGCCTCACCCCCGCTGCTTGTGTGCAGTATTTTAAATAATGCTATATTATAAATTATATTAAGTATCCCTAAGGCGGATTGCACACGGTCGTTTTTATTAGCGTGCGGTCAGCCTGTTTATTTAATTTAATGGTTTTTTAAATGGATTAAGTTATAATGCTACTTGTAACTGTTTGTTAAATTTCTAGGACTAAGTTGAAATGCTCTATGTAAGTATTTTTGAAGTTGTACTTCTTTAGATAAGCTATGAGGTAAATAAATATAGTTCAAAAAACTAAAAACACGCTTTTATGATAAAATCAACTAAAAAGTAGAAAATAATTTTCAATCTAGGAATCAATTAAGGAACAGTAAATTGTATAATAAAGCGTGTTTTTAGTTTTTTGAACTATATTTATTTTATTAATTTTTAGTATTTGTTGTTATAGCGACCATCATTATGCATCGTCTGTAAAACAATCAAGTGTCTATCTAATACGGTTTAAGAGATAAAGCCCTGTGACTCACGAACAGACAGCGGAGGGTTTCGTTTTATCCTTTGAGTACGGAGTCCTAAAAATCATTCTACAAGATGGTATTATAGATATGTTTCAGTACATTTGAGTTATAGGGAAATAACATTATTTTCCAAAGCTAAAAATCAATCTAGTAACTTTGCCTGAACGCTCCATAAGGCGCTTTCTCTCGCCTTGAAAATCGTTAATCCTGAGGATATTGATAAGGACAATGGTATAAAGTTATTAAAATCGTGTATTGTCATGGGTTTTTGATAATTCTTCAAAAATTTGAATTAAACTGAACGTTCAAAGTGGATAGAAATCCGGCTCAAAGATTCCGTTACTGTTACGTACATACATACATACAAACGTACAACCCAAGCTAATAAAAGCGTGTTAAAAAGTATTTTGAGAAACGATGTTTAAAGGTACACTCGTCTGTAGTTCGACTCCGGCACCACGGCACCACCGTCACACCCATTTCTGCCTCATAACAGCAGTGTTAAACGCTGCTGTGTTCTGGTTTGAAGGGTGTGATAAGGGTTCTTCCCAGGCATTCCAACTTAGTCTTAAAGTGTAGCAACGCATCTGTGACCAACTTCAGCTGGGATGATATCCAGGATTGATGGCAGATGTCCACGGACGGCAGAAAAAGTTTGCCAAACGATTAATTGAAGAGGTTAAGGGAGATATAATTTTCCGAGGCGTTCCAGCTAAGTCCTCAGGGGTAGCGGCGCATTTTTGGCCGACCTCAGGTAGTTATATCTAATCCTATCTGGGGTTGATTACAGATGTCCATGAGCAGCAGTAGTCACTTACCACCAGACGGACTGCATGTTCGTTTGCTACTCCTATATTATAAAAAAATTACTTTTCTTTGTTTGTTTGATTGTTTGTTTGTTTGTTTGTTTCTTTCTATCAAGTTCGTCTTAGTAATTCAAGTGACACTCGGTACATTGAAATTTCCCAAATCAAAATGTCTTATAATTTATTATTTCCGTAGGAACATTTAACTTATTTATAGTTTTGCTATTTCGAAAACAAGTTACTTACAGATTGGGGTCCCGCATTTAACTCGAAAAGCCACAAGCATGACAGAAAGTGCAAATAAAAGGCAAAGGTACTAATAAACATATTACCAGGAGTCAGATTGTGACCGCAGGCCGACCGCAGGGCTAAGGGCCCCGCATAAAGACATACTTCCAGTATTTTATTACATTCCATTCCCACTCTAATACACTAACGGTTGATATCCACATAGATTTTGTTGCATGAGGGGTCCGAATCAAATGAAATCAAATCAAAATATTTTATTCAAAATATGTTCTTTAAAGAGCACTTTTTGAATGTCAATACAAGTCCAAGGTTCAAATCCCCGGCACCTCTGACTTTTCAAAGTTATGTGCGTATTAGAAACTAATTATCACTTGCTTAAACGGTGAAGGAAAACATCGTGAGGAAACCTGCATACCTAAAAAAATAAAAAAGTTCTCAAAGGTATGTGAAGTCTATCAATACGCACTTGTTCAGCGCGGTGGACTATGGCCTAATTTACTATGGTATAATGGTGTTGATGATGATGGTGACACAGATTGTTATATTTTGACCTGACTATGAAGGCGAATGTTATTTGAGCTTAAGTATGTCTCATTCTTTGACTCGTCCTACATCCTACAGCCTAAACGGCTGGATGGATTTTAACATATTATGAGGCGTCGTTGGACTCTTCTAACTTGCGGAAGTAACTATAGGCTACATTTTTAAGTAGTCGGTTTTTTTTAAATGGCTGGTTGAAAATAATGAACATAGAAGATGGTAGAACCCTGATTCGACGCCAGCGGCACAACCGACACACCTTACCGACACACCTTACTTTTTCTGTTTAATAATAGCAGTGTAGAGCTGGTGTGTTCTGGTTTGAAGGGTGGTAAGGGAGAGACATTTATACGAGGCGTTCCTACTTCGTATAAATAATGCATTTATGGCAGGCTTCATTTTAAGTTAAGATTCATTTTAGAAATATATGTATTTTTATATAATATAGGAGTAGCAGACGAGCATGCAGTCCACCTGATGGTAAGTGGCTACTGCCGCCCATGGACATCTGTAATCAACCCCAGATAGAATTAGATATTCCTACCTGAGGTCAGCCACAGATGCGCCGCTAAGCCTGAGGGTTAAGCTGGAACGCCTCGGAAAAGTCTGTCTCCCTTACCACACCATTCAAACCGGAACACAGCAACGCCTAACATTGCTGTTATTAGGTAGAAATAGGTGTGGCGGTGGTGCCGCCGGAGTCGAACCAAAAAGGGTTCTACCACCTTCAAACTGTCTTACTATGTATATAGTAAGTAGTCAGAACTTTTATTCCTTTAAAAAGCTGACTATTTTAGTTTATTTACACGAGGCGTTTCAACTTAGTCTTCAAGAAATACATGTGTAAATGCGTTTCCATAATTATTACAAAATTTTTAACCAAGCAAAAAACTGAATACATTGATCCCTTTTCCCGTTCCAATATTGGGGGTTCCGGGTTGGGTGCCGATGGGAGCAATGTTTGTTTGTCTACTAATTCGAAACCGTTAGGGGCGGGGGCTATAAATATTTGAGTCGGGGTAAATGTTTTTGTCAAAGCCCTTCTGTGACTCATTCATGAGGAATTTTGGAAAGTTTTTTTGAGAATGACTACAATGATTGTTGTAAATTTTATGGTGTTCACTGACTATTATTGCAAAGTTTGTGTGTACAAAAACATATGTAACAAATAGATAATTTCTTTCTTTTGGGATAGGTTTGAAAAAGTCTCCAATGGTATGTTGTCTTTACCTTCCCACTACTGGGAATGGATCTCCTTTCAATGTAAGATGTTACTATAGACTACGGTATACAGTAATACCTTGGACTTACACGATTGGTGGGACCGAGTGATAACCGCGTAAGTCGAATTCGCGTAAGTCAGGGTATGCATGTACATACCATCGTATGGTATGATTTCGAATGTGTTGACTTCGCGCAACACATACAAATGCATGAATAATTGTAGGGTTTGTAAGCTTATTTTTTATAATCGGGAATTGCGGGACACTCAAACCATAGGAGAATTGACGAGATTTGAAAATCGCGTAACTCCGAATTCGCGTAAGTCGGGAGAGCGTAAGTCGGGGTATTACTGTACTTACTCTGAGAAATTCTGAGAGGAGACCCGTGTCCAGCTGTGGAACAGTGGGTACCTAAGATGTTAAAGCTTTGCATAGCCGGGCAAGGCTTGAAGATATTTCTACCTCGCTACTTAAGAAAAATGTATAAAAAAAAACATTAATTAATTTTAGAAGGACATAAAAAAGTGTTATGTATAAACTTCACTAAACTGAAAAAAAGAAATTCTATTAAAAAAAGCGTAGAAATATTCATATAGTATAGCCATTATTCATGCGAAATTAAAAAAAATAAAGGACAGTGATAATACAGTGTTCTGGGTTCGATTCCCGGCCAAGCAGAAATAAATAATAAATTTAGTTATGCACTGGGTATTTGTCTTTCTCCCATATCAAAGTACACATAGATGCCCAGCAGTGGACAATGTTGGGCCAGAGCCAGTAGTGTGGGCAGTAAACAATATCACTATCACAAACACTACAGCCCCTATTTAAACAATACCAAAAAAACTGTGACAAAAGGACCCTACAATTGAGTCATGACCACCTCGTGGTTAGTGGGAACGGTTTTAAGCGTGATCGGGTTTCAAATGAATGGGTTCAGTACATTTTTAAAATAAGAAACAAACGAACATAGAGTTTTTTTTTAATATTTATGCCTAAACGATGAGGCGTGCTACCTGATGTAAAGCAGTCACTGCCGCCTACGGACATTTGCAACACCAGAGGAGGCGCCAATGCATCGCCGACTTAATAACGTTAATAGTAATATAGTTCAAAGGTGGTAGAACCCTTTTTGGTTCAACTCTGGAGGCACCACCGCCACTCATATTTCTGCCTAATAACAGCAGTGTTAAGTGCTGATGTATTCTGGTTTGAATTGCGTGGTAAGGGAGACATACTTTTTCGAGGCATTCCATTTTAGAGGACGCGGCGCTTTAGCAGCAGCCCTCAGAAAGGATTCGAATCCTATCCAAGATTGATTATTAATGTCTGTACCAGATACCACTTACCATCAGATGGTCTGCATGATTATTCACTTCTATAGGTAATACGAGTATAATAAAAAAAATAAGTATTACGGTTCCGGAGATAAAGCCCTGTGACAGACGGACAGACAGCGAAGTCTTAGTAGCAAGCTTCCGTTTTTACCTTTTGGGTAGGAAACCCTAAAAAGATATCCACGACCAACAGTAACCATTAACTTCTGCAACAATACTTTTTTTAAATAAAATAAATAAAAATATTTCTCAAAAACACAAATGCGGAACCCTAAAAAGGCTGAATCACACGAAAACGAGACACTAAATAGATAACCACCTATTATGACAAACGGACACAAAAAATCATGTTAGTGGTCGCTGTGGTGCCGCCACAGTGCGACCGGGAAGCGGAGCGGATTTCATAATATATACTAGAAATACAGTATTATTTTACTATTATTTACTACTATTACTACTACTATTACTACTACTATTACTACTACTATTACTACTATTATTATTTACTAGTATATATTATGAAATCCGCTCCGCTTCCCGCTACTACTATAACTACACCACACTACACTACATAATATTACATATGTACAATTGTAAATGTACAAAAAAATTTAACAAAAAAAACCCGACTTCTATGACAAAAAGTAAAAAAATAATTCAAATAAATGTTGGTTTAGTACATATTTTTTACCTTTAATAGCTGGTAAAAGAACAAGAAAACTATGCAAATATTGAGAAATAATTTAAATGGAAATTAAAATGTGTAAACGAAACGAACACGAATGTTTTTAAATGACAGTGAATTTAAAAATAATAAATGTAAAGTTTGAATATTATGCTTTGAAATTAATATGAAGATCAAATAAATATGTTAGCAGCACTAGTACTTTATTAAATAAGCCTAATGATTAAAAACTCGGCCGCTTGATCAAAGGGTCCGAAGTTCAAATCCCAGGCACTCAACTCGGATTTACAAACTTATGTGCATATATTAGTAATTAATTATCACTTTCTTAAACGGTGAAGGAAAACATCGTGAGGAAACCTGCGTATCTGAGAAATCTAAAAAAAGAGTCAAAGGTAAATGTCTACCAATATGCAATTAGCCAGCGCAGTGGACTATGGCCTAATCCTTCTCATTCTGAGAGGAGACCCGTGCGCAGCAGTGCGACAGATGGGCTGATGATGATGATGATGACGAAACTGCATTCTCGTCTGCTTCTCCTATATTAAAAAATCCTTAATAAACACTCTTCTTTACTCACTAATTGTCGTACCATTTAAACCATTCCTTATCTCCCCGCTCCGCTTATGACCAAGGTGTTTGCTTACAGGACAGTCGACTACACAATAAATCAGGGAGATAGCGACTCAAAGATGCACCGAACAAAAGTTAAGTTTAGAAATTCGAAGCTTAAGGCGAAGCTTGTGAGAGCTTTTGATTGATTGGATATCATCTTATGGAATAGTTTTGGTTGACTTTTTATAATATAGTAGCAGATGAGCATGCAGTCCACCTGATGGTAAGTGGCTACTGCCGCCCATGGACATCTGTAATCAACCTCAGATAAAATAAGATTCCTAAGTAGAAGCCTTTGTGATGTGTCTGCGGCAGCACCACCGCTACACCTATTTCTTCCTAATAACAGCAGTGTTAAGCGCTGCTGTGTTCTGGTTTGAAGGATGCGATAATGGAGACATAATTTTCCGAGGCATCCCAACATCTGCAATCAACCCCAGGATAAGATATTCCTACCTGAGGTCGGCCACAGATGCGCCGCTACCCCTGAGGACTAAGCTGGACTACCTCGGAAAAGTATCTCCCTTTCCACACCTTTCAAACCAGAACACATCAGCGTTTAACACTGCTGTTATGAGGCAGAAATAGGTGTGACGGTGGTGCCGCCGGAGTCAACCACAGAGGGTTCTACCACCTTAGTATACACATTATTTAATAATTGTTGTAATCGTATTCTACGTTCTAAAAAAATAAAGCAATAAATTATTTAAATTCTTAGAACAGTTACACAAAAATGTATGTATTACATTACAAAAAATAAAATAGTTACACTACAGCTCTTCGCCTTAAACGAAGTATGTTAAGACATTCCCGCGCCCGCACTAGGTAATGACCGCTGTGTTGTTTGTTTATTTGGACCTAACTCGATACTTGTGCGGTTAGACTTGAGTGAGGTCCGGGTTCAATCCCGGTCCATGGAATATTTATTAAAATTGTAAATTCGTAATTGGCTGTTTAAAATACGTATTTGTATGGTCAGGCTTGGTTGATACTGAGGTCTAGGGTTCAATCCCGGTTCATGGAATATTTATTATTTGTTTACGGTTTGGCTTGGTTGTTAGTGTGGTCCGGGGTTCAATGCCTGGTTCATGTCATTTTTTAAGTGTTTTAATTTGTAATTGAATGTATGTTCTAGTCATAGCTATTTTTCAAAGTTTTGTGAGTTTTATAAATTAATATCACTTGCTTTGAATAATTATAGGTAGGCATGGGATTCGAACCCAGGAATCCATATAATTAGACTAAATTTTTATATGTAAAAGAAAAAAATCACTCACAGCCCTAGAATTTACTAGGACATTTTGTGACATAGCTACTATGGATACACAAACTACGAAGATGAATAGACAAACACCCGGAAGGTAAATGTTAGTTCATAATTAATTGTTTATCTGCTTGACCTGGGATCGAAGCCAGAACCCTGCGCGACAACCAAGATGGCTGTTATTAAAAAGCTAGCATAAAACATAGTAAATTTTCGCATACGCAAACTTTAAATAAATTCAATGTCGACAAAAATAAATTGTAATAAAGTTACACTTACAAATAAATTGTAATAAAAAATACACTAACAAATAAATTGTAATAAAAATTACACTTACAAATAAATTGTAATAAAAAATACACTAACAAATAAATTGTAATAAAAATTACACTTACAAATAAATTGTAATAAAAATTACACTTACAAATAAATTGTAATAAAAATTACACTTACAAATAAATTGTAATAAAAATTACACTTACAACATAAAGTATTTTTTATTACAAATGCAGTTACGCTCCGGTACGCAAGTGATTCCTAGTGTACACAAAGTACAATCGCGTAGTTAATTCAGTTTTTTCTACGTGTTTGCTTAAGAAATAAATTTTCATAGCGCGACTCGAGTGTTGTTCTATGATGTAGTGTCGAGGACAGTTGCGTGGATAAGTGTTAATGGTTTTTATTATTCATTTATTTTTAATGTATATTTCTTTTTGAGCGATTGTATAAAATGATAATAAATTATAAAGTCTATCAATCGGCCTTTGGCCAGCGCCATGGGCTATTATCTAAGCTTCTCTGAGAGAAGACCTATAGGACAGTAATTGGTCGATGACGATACATATGCTTACAGAATATGTGATTTTTGGTGGAGTAGAGGTCTAAACGATAATCTGTAAGATTATTCCATTTTGGGACTATTTGTATACATATTTACCATGTGGCTCCAAAGCTATCTTGGCATAGGAGATCCTAGTTTATGTCTGTAGTGTTAAAAGTAAGCGTCATTTAATATAATAGCGAAGGAAACATTTTAATCTAACCTATATGCCTTAGAGTTATTCAAAATAATCTGAGTGTAAAACGCACCATAAATATGTTTAGGTCTTGGGCTAGTAATGTCGTTTAAGGATTGTCTAGTTACAGAGGACTTATGCCCAATATTGGGACAAAAAAAGATTACAAGCAATCAATAAGTACCTGGGATACTTCACATAATAATATTTAACCAGAACTTTCTCACACCGCATCGCACAATACTCACTTATTCAAATTCATCACAAAATGACTGAAATTTCATTAAAACGCCGTCAAATAAAACGCATCAGTGTGACGCCCGCACAATACAGACGGGCGTTTTTTTTATTTATTTTACAAATCTAATTATATCAATCGGAAATTCACGATAATGATTGATGACTTCGGGTGCGTCCATGCTTGCGCGTGAAAGCCTAATTTTGATGCAAAAACTCAAATTTGAATTGTCGTCAATCCATTATTGTCTCACTGCAGGGCACGGGTCTCCTCTCAGAATGAGAAGGATTGAGGCCATAGTCTACCACGCTGGCCAAGTGTGGAGAAGAAGGGTAAACTTTATATACTTACTTTGTACTTATACTTTGAGAACGTTTTTAAATAATTCTCGTGGGTGAAAGTGTAAGTGAAAATTAATTTCTCATAAAAGAGGCCGAAATAAAAGCACTAAGCATATAAATAAACGTACGTAATTAAAAACATTGTAGCTTGAAAAAAAGATGCGTTTGCCATGTTATGTTACTGGTATATTGCAATCTCAGAGATAAGTTGCAAATCAATTTGCAACTTATCTACACATAGTCAAGAACATTATTTTGAACTTTCGTAGGCTTCTTTGCGATGTTTTCATTTCCAAATAAAGTACGTGATTATAGTTCTTCTAATTGTAATTCGTACGTGTCTTCGAATAAATCAAATAAACAGTTACAAGGTAATATAACATGAAAGATTAAACACACACTCGTTAAGTTCTTTTTAAGGTCAAAGCCTAGCAGTAACGTTTTTATTACAATATAGGAGTAGCAGACGAGCATGCAGTCCACCTGATGGTATGTGGGTACTGCCGCACATGGATATCTGTAATCAACCCCAGATAGGATTAGATATTCCTACCTGAGCTATCCCTGAGGACTAAGCTGGAACGCCTTGGAAAAGTATGTCTCCCTTACCACACCCTTCAAACCAGAACACAGCAGCGCTTAACACCGCTGTAATGAGGCAGAAATAGGCACAAAAGGTTCTACCACCTTCTAAGTAAGAAAAAATAAAGCTTGTAAGCCTCGTATTCGAGTGTTTACATAAGACTGTATAATAAGACGTATTTAAACTAAGAATTTATGAATATAACAAGAATGATGTAATGTATAATATAAAAACTGTACAAAATGCATATAACCCGTTCCACGGTGGCCGTGCCCTAAGCCAGCCAGGTGTAAAACCCATCAGAGCACAACAATGTTAATTTGGCAAGCCGTCGTCCCGAGGGTGATTACGGCGAAAAAAAGATGAAAGAAAAGGGAGAAAAAATATAAGATAGATTCCGGTTAATGACCCCTTCAGCTGAATTCGGTGCCTTGAGTCCAAGGTTAAGGGATGGTTTGGATACTTAGTTTTGTATGCAAATGATAGTTCTATCTTCATAATCTAACTACTGTTTCTTGTGTCATGAAGTGTACATGAACACAAAGATACATTAAACATTAATTAGCAAAATAAACATCTAAATGAATTTATTCATTGAGATGTCTTCTTAGCCGTGGATCGAACCTGGATATGTGTGTCAGAGACTCTTAGGATTCCAATTTTATGTACAGGTCTCCGTACAAAAATCTTGCACTGATTGTTAATTTACAACTTAAATAATTTATTCAAAAACCGCAAATCCACTAAAATTTAAACAAAATTAAAAGAAACATTACACAAAGCTAGGTGTTGAAACAGTCAAAATTAGTCTAATACGAAAAGAAGATGAAAGGATACTTAGAATAAATAAAAATAAATTGATGATAATATTTTAAGTATTATTCTTAAGCAATATGGAGTTTTTGTTTTAATATAATATTTAAATTTATGACTTTGACCTACTCTTTTTGCGTACATGTTACAAAAGTATACAAATATAATTATCACTTGATTTAATGGTCGATGAAAACATCATTAGAGATCTTTTAAAAAATCTCAAAGGTATGTGAAGTCTACCAATACGCACTTGTCCAGCGCGGTGGACAAGTGCGTATTGGTAGACTTAGAAGTGGCCTAATCCTTCTCATTCTGAGAGGAGACCCGTGCCCAGCAGTGGGACAGTAATGGGTAGATGACGAACTTACTCTTTTTAATTTATTATTTTTAAGTAACACTCGTGTACGCGACTGTCCGCTAGTACAGTGGCGGGTGTTATTTTTCCGCTCGTCGCGACACTTACGTGATAACGTTTGAGTGCGACTGTACTTCATCGTTCAATGTTCTCTATAACTTTACTGATTCAGTTACATCACCCTCACATTCTGTATTTTGGAAGTAATCTATACAATTAATGGGTACAAAATTATGTTGTATTAATTGATACTGTATAGTTGAAGGTGGTCGAACTCTTTGTGGCTCGACTCCGACGGCAACACCGCCACACCTATTTCTGCCTAATGAAAGTAGTGTTATCAGTGTAATCAATTATCCACGAGTATCAGTAGCCACTTCAGATCAGGAAGATAGCTTGCTCATTTGATTCTCCACTATAGCCTAGTGGTTGAAATTCAGCCTTTCAATCGGGGAGTCCGAGGTTCGAATCTCAGGCACGAATCTCTACAAGTCTACAAACTTTTGGACTTCGAAAAGAGAACCATACCAAGAAGACAGTTGACGATTGTAATAATTGTGGGCGCGCCGATAGATATATCTACAATGTTATTTCTAATAACTAACTAATTGAACCAATATTTATAAAAATATAGTTAAAATAAATTAATAAGCGTTAATGCCACCACAATAACAACAACACCCAAGCAAAAACCAAACAGTTCAGAGCACCACCGTGCCGTGCCCACTATTGGACAACTTCTGATCTGTCGACAGTGGCGCGCCCCATTTTTATACCATGGTTCAAGTAAGGCAATTATTCAATACGGAGTGGTAGTTCGAAATTAATATCATGTGATTTAAAAAAAGGAATATTTATATATAAAATTAAGCTATTAAAGGTTCACTAGCGTTAATATTGTTATAAACTTACTGGCAACTTACTTGACCCACACATACCAAGTAACATAGTAAATTACTTAACAGCCTGTCATAAAATACCACTTCGGTGCGTAAGGAAGTTGTAAATATCGTTTATAGAAGATCTAATCTTCGCAAACATTATTTCTTTATCACTTTAATAGGCAAATAATAATTCAGAAAAAGTAAGAAGTACGTAATAGTATTTAAATCGTGTCGTTATCACTTTATTAACGTTATAGACGTCAGCGCCATCTAGTAGTTTCTATTAAAGTTTGTTTTTTACTTTATAAGTTAACCTTTTAGCCCGATTGCACCTAAAAGTGGGCAATGTTTTTCAAGTGTAGTCCTCAGGGGTAGCAGCGCATCTGTGGCCGACTTCAACTAGGAACCTAATCCTATCTGGGGTTGATTATAAATGTTCATGGGCGGCACTTACAAAAGGCCTACTTTTTGAAGGCCTACTTTCCATTAATTAATTTTAGAAGGACATAAAAAAGTGTTATGTATAAACTTCACTAAACTGAAAAAAAGAAATTCTATTAAAAAAAGCGTAGAAATATTCATATAGTATAGCCATTATTCATGCGAAATTAAAAAAAATAAAGGACAGTGATAATACAGTGTTCTGGGTTCGATTCCCGGCCAAGCAGAAATAAATAATAAATTTAGTTATGCACTGGGTATTTGTCTTTCTCCCATATCAAAGTACACATAGATGCCCAGCAGTGGACAATGTTGGGCCAGAGCCAGTAGTGTGGGCAGTAAACAATATCACTATCACAAACACTACAGCCCCTATTTAAACAATACCAAAAAAACTGTGACAAAAGGACCCTACAATTGAGTCATGACCACCTCGTGGTTAGTGGGAACGGTTTTAAGCGTGATCGGGTTTCAAATGAATGGGTTCAGTACATTTTTAAAATAAGAAACAAACGAACATAGAGTTTTTTTTTAATATTTATGCCTAAACGATGAGGCGTGCTACCTGATGTAAAGCAGTCACTGCCGCCTACGGACATTTGCAACACCAGAGGAGGCGCCAATGCATCGCCGACTTAATAACGTTAATAGTAATATAGTTCAAAGGTGGTAGAACCCTTTTTGGTTCAACTCTGGAGGCACCACCGCCACTCATATTTCTGCCTAATAACAGCAGTGTTAAGTGCTGATGTATTCTGGTTTGAATTGCGTGGTAAGGGAGACATACTTTTTCGAGGCATTCCATTTTAGAGGACGCGGCGCTTTAGCAGCAGCCCTCAGAAAGGATTCGAATCCTATCCAAGATTGATTATTAATGTCTGTACCAGATACCACTTACCATCAGATGGTCTGCATGATTATTCACTTCTATAGGTAATACGAGTATAATAAAAAAAATAAGTATTACGGTTCCGGAGATAAAGCCCTGTGACAGACGGACAGACAGCGAAGTCTTAGTAGCAAGCTTCCGTTTTTACCTTTTGGGTAGGAAACCCTAAAAAGATATCCACGACCAACAGTAACCATTAACTTCTGCAACAATACTTTTTTTAAATAAAATAAATAAAAATATTTCTCAAAAACACAAATGCGGAACCCTAAAAAGGCTGAATCACACGAAAACGAGACACTAAATAGATAACCACCTATTATGACAAACGGACACAAAAAATCATGTTAGTGGTCGCTGTGGTGCCGCCACAGTGCGACCGGGAAGCGGAGCGGATTTCATAATATATACTAGAAATACAGTATTATTTTACTATTATTTACTACTATTACTACTACTATTACTACTACTATTACTACTACTATTACTACTATTATTATTTACTAGTATATATTATGAAATCCGCTCCGCTTCCCGCTACTACTATAACTACACCACACTACACTACATAATATTACATATGTACAATTGTAAATGTACAAAAAAATTTAACAAAAAAAACCCGACTTCTATGACAAAAAGTAAAAAAATAATTCAAATAAATGTTGGTTTAGTACATATTTTTTACCTTTAATAGCTGGTAAAAGAACAAGAAAACTATGCAAATATTGAGAAATAATTTAAATGGAAATTAAAATGTGTAAACGAAACGAACACGAATGTTTTTAAATGACAGTGAATTTAAAAATAATAAATGTAAAGTTTGAATATTATGCTTTGAAATTAATATGAAGATCAAATAAATATGTTAGCAGCACTAGTACTTTATTAAATAAGCCTAATGATTAAAAACTCGGCCGCTTGATCAAAGGGTCCGAAGTTCAAATCCCAGGCACTCAACTCGGATTTACAAACTTATGTGCATATATTAGTAATTAATTATCACTTTCTTAAACGGTGAAGGAAAACATCGTGAGGAAACCTGCGTATCTGAGAAATCTAAAAAAAGAGTCAAAGGTAAATGTCTACCAATATGCAATTAGCCAGCGCAGTGGACTATGGCCTAATCCTTCTCATTCTGAGAGGAGACCCGTGCGCAGCAGTGCGACAGATGGGCTGATGATGATGATGATGACGAAACTGCATTCTCGTCTGCTTCTCCTATATTAAAAAATCCTTAATAAACACTCTTCTTTACTCACTAATTGTCGTACCATTTAAACCATTCCTTATCTCCCCGCTCCGCTTATGACCAAGGTGTTTGCTTACAGGACAGTCGACTACACAATAAATCAGGGAGATAGCGACTCAAAGATGCACCGAACAAAAGTTAAGTTTAGAAATTCGAAGCTTAAGGCGAAGCTTGTGAGAGCTTTTGATTGATTGGATATCATCTTATGGAATAGTTTTGGTTGACTTTTTATAATATAGTAGCAGATGAGCATGCAGTCCACCTGATGGTAAGTGGCTACTGCCGCCCATGGACATCTGTAATCAACCTCAGATAAAATAAGATTCCTAAGTAGAAGCCTTTGTGATGTGTCTGCGGCAGCACCACCGCTACACCTATTTCTTCCTAATAACAGCAGTGTTAAGCGCTGCTGTGTTCTGGTTTGAAGGATGCGATAATGGAGACATAATTTTCCGAGGCATCCCAACATCTGCAATCAACCCCAGGATAAGATATTCCTACCTGAGGTCGGCCACAGATGCGCCGCTACCCCTGAGGACTAAGCTGGACTACCTCGGAAAAGTATCTCCCTTTCCACACCTTTCAAACCAGAACACATCAGCGTTTAACACTGCTGTTATGAGGCAGAAATAGGTGTGACGGTGGTGCCGCCGGAGTCAACCACAGAGGGTTCTACCACCTTAGTATACACATTATTTAATAATTGTTGTAATCGTATTCTACGTTCTAAAAAAATAAAGCAATAAATTATTTAAATTCTTAGAACAGTTACACAAAAATGTATGTATTACATTACAAAAAATAAAATAGTTACACTACAGCTCTTCGCCTTAAACGAAGTATGTTAAGACATTCCCGCGCCCGCACTAGGTAATGACCGCTGTGTTGTTTGTTTATTTGGACCTAACTCGATACTTGTGCGGTTAGACTTGAGTGAGGTCCGGGTTCAATCCCGGTCCATGGAATATTTATTAAAATTGTAAATTCGTAATTGGCTGTTTAAAATACGTATTTGTATGGTCAGGCTTGGTTGATACTGAGGTCTAGGGTTCAATCCCGGTTCATGGAATATTTATTATTTGTTTACGGTTTGGCTTGGTTGTTAGTGTGGTCCGGGGTTCAATGCCTGGTTCATGTCATTTTTTAAGTGTTTTAATTTGTAATTGAATGTATGTTCTAGTCATAGCTATTTTTCAAAGTTTTGTGAGTTTTATAAATTAATATCACTTGCTTTGAATAATTATAGGTAGGCATGGGATTCGAACCCAGGAATCCATATAATTAGACTAAATTTTTATATGTAAAAGAAAAAAATCACTCACAGCCCTAGAATTTACTAGGACATTTTGTGACATAGCTACTATGGATACACAAACTACGAAGATGAATAGACAAACACCCGGAAGGTAAATGTTAGTTCATAATTAATTGTTTATCTGCTTGACCTGGGATCGAAGCCAGAACCCTGCGCGACAACCAAGATGGCTGTTATTAAAAAGCTAGCATAAAACATAGTAAATTTTCGCATACGCAAACTTTAAATAAATTCAATGTCGACAAAAATAAATTGTAATAAAGTTACACTTACAAATAAATTGTAATAAAAAATACACTAACAAATAAATTGTAATAAAAATTACACTTACAAATAAATTGTAATAAAAAATACACTAACAAATAAATTGTAATAAAAATTACACTTACAAATAAATTGTAATAAAAATTACACTTACAAATAAATTGTAATAAAAATTACACTTACAAATAAATTGTAATAAAAATTACACTTACAACATAAAGTATTTTTTATTACAAATGCAGTTACGCTCCGGTACGCAAGTGATTCCTAGTGTACACAAAGTACAATCGCGTAGTTAATTCAGTTTTTTCTACGTGTTTGCTTAAGAAATAAATTTTCATAGCGCGACTCGAGTGTTGTTCTATGATGTAGTGTCGAGGACAGTTGCGTGGATAAGTGTTAATGGTTTTTATTATTCATTTATTTTTAATGTATATTTCTTTTTGAGCGATTGTATAAAATGATAATAAATTATAAAGTCTATCAATCGGCCTTTGGCCAGCGCCATGGGCTATTATCTAAGCTTCTCTGAGAGAAGACCTATAGGACAGTAATTGGTCGATGACGATACATATGCTTACAGAATATGTGATTTTTGGTGGAGTAGAGGTCTAAACGATAATCTGTAAGATTATTCCATTTTGGGACTATTTGTATACATATTTACCATGTGGCTCCAAAGCTATCTTGGCATAGGAGATCCTAGTTTATGTCTGTAGTGTTAAAAGTAAGCGTCATTTAATATAATAGCGAAGGAAACATTTTAATCTAACCTATATGCCTTAGAGTTATTCAAAATAATCTGAGTGTAAAACGCACCATAAATATGTTTAGGTCTTGGGCTAGTAATGTCGTTTAAGGATTGTCTAGTTACAGAGGACTTATGCCCAATATTGGGACAAAAAAAGATTACAAGCAATCAATAAGTACCTGGGATACTTCACATAATAATATTTAACCAGAACTTTCTCACACCGCATCGCACAATACTCACTTATTCAAATTCATCACAAAATGACTGAAATTTCATTAAAACGCCGTCAAATAAAACGCATCAGTGTGACGCCCGCACAATACAGACGGGCGTTTTTTTTATTTATTTTACAAATCTAATTATATCAATCGGAAATTCACGATAATGATTGATGACTTCGGGTGCGTCCATGCTTGCGCGTGAAAGCCTAATTTTGATGCAAAAACTCAAATTTGAATTGTCGTCAATCCATTATTGTCTCACTGCAGGGCACGGGTCTCCTCTCAGAATGAGAAGGATTGAGGCCATAGTCTACCACGCTGGCCAAGTGTGGAGAAGAAGGGTAAACTTTATATACTTACTTTGTACTTATACTTTGAGAACGTTTTTAAATAATTCTCGTGGGTGAAAGTGTAAGTGAAAATTAATTTCTCATAAAAGAGGCCGAAATAAAAGCACTAAGCATATAAATAAACGTACGTAATTAAAAACATTGTAGCTTGAAAAAAAGATGCGTTTGCCATGTTATGTTACTGGTATATTGCAATCTCAGAGATAAGTTGCAAATCAATTTGCAACTTATCTACACATAGTCAAGAACATTATTTTGAACTTTCGTAGGCTTCTTTGCGATGTTTTCATTTCCAAATAAAGTACGTGATTATAGTTCTTCTAATTGTAATTCGTACGTGTCTTCGAATAAATCAAATAAACAGTTACAAGGTAATATAACATGAAAGATTAAACACACACTCGTTAAGTTCTTTTTAAGGTCAAAGCCTAGCAGTAACGTTTTTATTACAATATAGGAGTAGCAGACGAGCATGCAGTCCACCTGATGGTATGTGGGTACTGCCGCACATGGATATCTGTAATCAACCCCAGATAGGATTAGATATTCCTACCTGAGCTATCCCTGAGGACTAAGCTGGAACGCCTTGGAAAAGTATGTCTCCCTTACCACACCCTTCAAACCAGAACACAGCAGCGCTTAACACCGCTGTAATGAGGCAGAAATAGGCACAAAAGGTTCTACCACCTTCTAAGTAAGAAAAAATAAAGCTTGTAAGCCTCGTATTCGAGTGTTTACATAAGACTGTATAATAAGACGTATTTAAACTAAGAATTTATGAATATAACAAGAATGATGTAATGTATAATATAAAAACTGTACAAAATGCATATAACCCGTTCCACGGTGGCCGTGCCCTAAGCCAGCCAGGTGTAAAACCCATCAGAGCACAACAATGTTAATTTGGCAAGCCGTCGTCCCGAGGGTGATTACGGCGAAAAAAAGATGAAAGAAAAGGGAGAAAAAATATAAGATAGATTCCGGTTAATGACCCCTTCAGCTGAATTCGGTGCCTTGAGTCCAAGGTTAAGGGATGGTTTGGATACTTAGTTTTGTATGCAAATGATAGTTCTATCTTCATAATCTAACTACTGTTTCTTGTGTCATGAAGTGTACATGAACACAAAGATACATTAAACATTAATTAGCAAAATAAACATCTAAATGAATTTATTCATTGAGATGTCTTCTTAGCCGTGGATCGAACCTGGATATGTGTGTCAGAGACTCTTAGGATTCCAATTTTATGTACAGGTCTCCGTACAAAAATCTTGCACTGATTGTTAATTTACAACTTAAATAATTTATTCAAAAACCGCAAATCCACTAAAATTTAAACAAAATTAAAAGAAACATTACACAAAGCTAGGTGTTGAAACAGTCAAAATTAGTCTAATACGAAAAGAAGATGAAAGGATACTTAGAATAAATAAAAATAAATTGATGATAATATTTTAAGTATTATTCTTAAGCAATATGGAGTTTTTGTTTTAATATAATATTTAAATTTATGACTTTGACCTACTCTTTTTGCGTACATGTTACAAAAGTATACAAATATAATTATCACTTGATTTAATGGTCGATGAAAACATCATTAGAGATCTTTTAAAAAATCTCAAAGGTATGTGAAGTCTACCAATACGCACTTGTCCAGCGCGGTGGACAAGTGCGTATTGGTAGACTTAGAAGTGGCCTAATCCTTCTCATTCTGAGAGGAGACCCGTGCCCAGCAGTGGGACAGTAATGGGTAGATGACGAACTTACTCTTTTTAATTTATTATTTTTAAGTAACACTCGTGTACGCGACTGTCCGCTAGTACAGTGGCGGGTGTTATTTTTCCGCTCGTCGCGACACTTACGTGATAACGTTTGAGTGCGACTGTACTTCATCGTTCAATGTTCTCTATAACTTTACTGATTCAGTTACATCACCCTCACATTCTGTATTTTGGAAGTAATCTATACAATTAATGGGTACAAAATTATGTTGTATTAATTGATACTGTATAGTTGAAGGTGGTCGAACTCTTTGTGGCTCGACTCCGACGGCAACACCGCCACACCTATTTCTGCCTAATGAAAGTAGTGTTATCAGTGTAATCAATTATCCACGAGTATCAGTAGCCACTTCAGATCAGGAAGATAGCTTGCTCATTTGATTCTCCACTATAGCCTAGTGGTTGAAATTCAGCCTTTCAATCGGGGAGTCCGAGGTTCGAATCTCAGGCACGAATCTCTACAAGTCTACAAACTTTTGGACTTCGAAAAGAGAACCATACCAAGAAGACAGTTGACGATTGTAATAATTGTGGGCGCGCCGATAGATATATCTACAATGTTATTTCTAATAACTAACTAATTGAACCAATATTTATAAAAATATAGTTAAAATAAATTAATAAGCGTTAATGCCACCACAATAACAACAACACCCAAGCAAAAACCAAACAGTTCAGAGCACCACCGTGCCGTGCCCACTATTGGACAACTTCTGATCTGTCGACAGTGGCGCGCCCCATTTTTATACCATGGTTCAAGTAAGGCAATTATTCAATACGGAGTGGTAGTTCGAAATTAATATCATGTGATTTAAAAAAAGGAATATTTATATATAAAATTAAGCTATTAAAGGTTCACTAGCGTTAATATTGTTATAAACTTACTGGCAACTTACTTGACCCACACATACCAAGTAACATAGTAAATTACTTAACAGCCTGTCATAAAATACCACTTCGGTGCGTAAGGAAGTTGTAAATATCGTTTATAGAAGATCTAATCTTCGCAAACATTATTTCTTTATCACTTTAATAGGCAAATAATAATTCAGAAAAAGTAAGAAGTACGTAATAGTATTTAAATCGTGTCGTTATCACTTTATTAACGTTATAGACGTCAGCGCCATCTAGTAGTTTCTATTAAAGTTTGTTTTTTACTTTATAAGTTAACCTTTTAGCCCGATTGCACCTAAAAGTGGGCAATGTTTTTCAAGTGTAGTCCTCAGGGGTAGCAGCGCATCTGTGGCCGACTTCAACTAGGAACCTAATCCTATCTGGGGTTGATTATAAATGTTCATGGGCGGCACTTACAAAAGGCCTACTTTTTGAAGGAGGTAAAACCCTTTGTGCTTCGACTCCGGCAGCATCACCGCCACACCTATTTCTGTCTCATAACAGCAGCGTTAGGAGCTGCTGTGTTCTGGTTTGAAGGGTGTGGTAAGGGAGAAATACTATTTTAAGGCGTTTCAGCATAAACCTCAGGGGTAGCGGTGCATCTGTGGCCGATTTCACGTAGGAACCTAATGCTATCTTGGGTTGATTACAGATGTTCCTACGACATTAGCCACTTACCATCAACGGACAGCATGTTCTGCTACATTTATATTACAATAAGAACTAAAGCAAATATTTTTCTGATTATTTAAATTTTTATAAAACTGCAGTGACCAGACCAAATGAGTCATGTTACAACAATGTTAGAAATATTATTGTTGCAACAGACTCAAAATATAGCCAGCAGTGAGAAATACGTGGAGTTGTGTGAACGACTGTTGTCTATTTCTGGCTTAATTTAACGCACCATCAGAAATAGGTGCAGTACCTATTTCTGTTATAACAGCAGTATAGACCTGCTGTAATCTACTGCTGTTTAATTTCATAAGGAGAAGCGTTATAGCTTAGTCTTCATAAGTAACTTCGTGGGGAGATTCTGGAGGCACCCTCTTCACACCTGTTACTATAACAGCAGTGTAGCGCTGCTGTATTCTGGTTTGAAGTTATAAGGGGAAGCGTTCTAATTTAGTCTTCATAAGTAACATATTATGTATGTTAGGTTAGGTTAGGAGGCACCCTCATCACACCTGTTACTGTTATGACAGCAGTGTAGTGCTGCTGTATTCTGGTTTGAAGTTATAAGGGGAAGCGTTCTAATTTAGTCTTTATAAGTAACATATTATGTAGGTTAGGTTAGGTTAGGAGGCACCCTCATCACACCTGTTACTGTTATGACAGCAGTGTAGTGCTGCTGTATTCTGGTTTGAAGTTATAAGGGGAAGCGTTCTAATTTAGTCTTTATAAGTAACATATTATGTAGGTTAGGTTAGGTTAGGAGGCACCCTCGTCACACCTGTTACTGTTATAACAGCAGTATAGCGCTGCGGTATTCTGGTTTGAAGTTATAAGGGGATGCGTTCTACTTTAGTCTTAATAAGTAACATATCATTTAGGTTGAAGACGGTGGAATCCTTTGTGGTTCTGCTCCGGAGGCATCACCGACACACCTATTTCTACCCTAAGCACCCAGTGCTGTTCTGATTTGAAGTGTATTAGGGATGATTCTTATATGAGGCGTTTTAATTTAGTCTTTGGGGAGAGTGTTATTTGTGAAAAAGTAGACTATATCTAACAGCGTATGTTATTGTTCATAGTAATTTTTATTTTTAAATTTCATTTGTCAGTGATTGTCTGATTTCCATTAATTGGGGGTTCCGGGTTGGGTGCCGATGGGAGCAATGTTTGTTTGTCTACTAATTCGAAACCGTTAGGGGCGGGGGCTATAAATATTTGAGTCGGGGTAAATGTTTTTGTCAAAGCCCTTCTGTGACTCATTCATGAGGAATTTTGGAAAGTTTTTTTGAGAATGACTACAATGATTGTTGTAAATTTTATGGTGTTCACTGACTATTATTGCAAAGTTTGTGTGTACAAAAACATATGTAACAAATAGATAATTTCTTTCTTTTGGGATAGGTTTGAAAAAGTCTCCAATGGTATGTTGTCTTTACCTTCCCACTACTGGGAATGGATCTCCTTTCAATGTAAGATGTTACTATAGACTACGGTATACAGTAATACCTTGGACTTACACGATTGGTGGGACCGAGTGATAACCGCGTAAGTCGAATTCGCGTAAGTCAGGGTATGCATGTACATACCATCGTATGGTATGATTTCGAATGTGTTGACTTCGCGCAACACATACAAATGCATGAATAATTGTAGGGTTTGTAAGCTTATTTTTTATAATCGGGAATTGCGGGACACTCAAACCATAGGAGAATTGACGAGATTTGAAAATCGCGTAACTCCGAATTCGCGTAAGTCGGGAGAGCGTAAGTCGGGGTATTACTGTACTTACTCTGAGAAATTCTGAGAGGAGACCCGTGTCCAGCTGTGGAACAGTGGGTACCTAAGATGTTAAAGCTTTGCATAGCCGGGCAAGGCTTGAAGATATTTCTACCTCGCTACTTAAGAAAAATGTATAAAAAAAAACATTAATTAATTTTAGAAGGACATAAAAAAGTGTTATGTATAAACTTCACTAAACTGAAAAAAAGAAATTCTATTAAAAAAAGCGTAGAAATATTCATATAGTATAGCCATTATTCATGCGAAATTAAAAAAAATAAAGGACAGTGATAATACAGTGTTCTGGGTTCGATTCCCGGCCAAGCAGAAATAAATAATAAATTTAGTTATGCACTGGGTATTTGTCTTTCTCCCATATCAAAGTACACATAGATGCCCAGCAGTGGACAATGTTGGGCCAGAGCCAGTAGTGTGGGCAGTAAACAATATCACTATCACAAACACTACAGCCCCTATTTAAACAATACCAAAAAAACTGTGACAAAAGGACCCTACAATTGAGTCATGACCACCTCGTGGTTAGTGGGAACGGTTTTAAGCGTGATCGGGTTTCAAATGAATGGGTTCAGTACATTTTTAAAATAAGAAACAAACGAACATAGAGTTTTTTTTTAATATTTATGCCTAAACGATGAGGCGTGCTACCTGATGTAAAGCAGTCACTGCCGCCTACGGACATTTGCAACACCAGAGGAGGCGCCAATGCATCGCCGACTTAATAACGTTAATAGTAATATAGTTCAAAGGTGGTAGAACCCTTTTTGGTTCAACTCTGGAGGCACCACCGCCACTCATATTTCTGCCTAATAACAGCAGTGTTAAGTGCTGATGTATTCTGGTTTGAATTGCGTGGTAAGGGAGACATACTTTTTCGAGGCATTCCATTTTAGAGGACGCGGCGCTTTAGCAGCAGCCCTCAGAAAGGATTCGAATCCTATCCAAGATTGATTATTAATGTCTGTACCAGATACCACTTACCATCAGATGGTCTGCATGATTATTCACTTCTATAGGTAATACGAGTATAATAAAAAAAATAAGTATTACGGTTCCGGAGATAAAGCCCTGTGACAGACGGACAGACAGCGAAGTCTTAGTAGCAAGCTTCCGTTTTTACCTTTTGGGTAGGAAACCCTAAAAAGATATCCACGACCAACAGTAACCATTAACTTCTGCAACAATACTTTTTTTAAATAAAATAAATAAAAATATTTCTCAAAAACACAAATGCGGAACCCTAAAAAGGCTGAATCACACGAAAACGAGACACTAAATAGATAACCACCTATTATGACAAACGGACACAAAAAATCATGTTAGTGGTCGCTGTGGTGCCGCCACAGTGCGACCGGGAAGCGGAGCGGATTTCATAATATATACTAGAAATACAGTATTATTTTACTATTATTTACTACTATTACTACTACTATTACTACTACTATTACTACTACTATTACTACTATTATTATTTACTAGTATATATTATGAAATCCGCTCCGCTTCCCGCTACTACTATAACTACACCACACTACACTACATAATATTACATATGTACAATTGTAAATGTACAAAAAAATTTAACAAAAAAAACCCGACTTCTATGACAAAAAGTAAAAAAATAATTCAAATAAATGTTGGTTTAGTACATATTTTTTACCTTTAATAGCTGGTAAAAGAACAAGAAAACTATGCAAATATTGAGAAATAATTTAAATGGAAATTAAAATGTGTAAACGAAACGAACACGAATGTTTTTAAATGACAGTGAATTTAAAAATAATAAATGTAAAGTTTGAATATTATGCTTTGAAATTAATATGAAGATCAAATAAATATGTTAGCAGCACTAGTACTTTATTAAATAAGCCTAATGATTAAAAACTCGGCCGCTTGATCAAAGGGTCCGAAGTTCAAATCCCAGGCACTCAACTCGGATTTACAAACTTATGTGCATATATTAGTAATTAATTATCACTTTCTTAAACGGTGAAGGAAAACATCGTGAGGAAACCTGCGTATCTGAGAAATCTAAAAAAAGAGTCAAAGGTAAATGTCTACCAATATGCAATTAGCCAGCGCAGTGGACTATGGCCTAATCCTTCTCATTCTGAGAGGAGACCCGTGCGCAGCAGTGCGACAGATGGGCTGATGATGATGATGATGACGAAACTGCATTCTCGTCTGCTTCTCCTATATTAAAAAATCCTTAATAAACACTCTTCTTTACTCACTAATTGTCGTACCATTTAAACCATTCCTTATCTCCCCGCTCCGCTTATGACCAAGGTGTTTGCTTACAGGACAGTCGACTACACAATAAATCAGGGAGATAGCGACTCAAAGATGCACCGAACAAAAGTTAAGTTTAGAAATTCGAAGCTTAAGGCGAAGCTTGTGAGAGCTTTTGATTGATTGGATATCATCTTATGGAATAGTTTTGGTTGACTTTTTATAATATAGTAGCAGATGAGCATGCAGTCCACCTGATGGTAAGTGGCTACTGCCGCCCATGGACATCTGTAATCAACCTCAGATAAAATAAGATTCCTAAGTAGAAGCCTTTGTGATGTGTCTGCGGCAGCACCACCGCTACACCTATTTCTTCCTAATAACAGCAGTGTTAAGCGCTGCTGTGTTCTGGTTTGAAGGATGCGATAATGGAGACATAATTTTCCGAGGCATCCCAACATCTGCAATCAACCCCAGGATAAGATATTCCTACCTGAGGTCGGCCACAGATGCGCCGCTACCCCTGAGGACTAAGCTGGACTACCTCGGAAAAGTATCTCCCTTTCCACACCTTTCAAACCAGAACACATCAGCGTTTAACACTGCTGTTATGAGGCAGAAATAGGTGTGACGGTGGTGCCGCCGGAGTCAACCACAGAGGGTTCTACCACCTTAGTATACACATTATTTAATAATTGTTGTAATCGTATTCTACGTTCTAAAAAAATAAAGCAATAAATTATTTAAATTCTTAGAACAGTTACACAAAAATGTATGTATTACATTACAAAAAATAAAATAGTTACACTACAGCTCTTCGCCTTAAACGAAGTATGTTAAGACATTCCCGCGCCCGCACTAGGTAATGACCGCTGTGTTGTTTGTTTATTTGGACCTAACTCGATACTTGTGCGGTTAGACTTGAGTGAGGTCCGGGTTCAATCCCGGTCCATGGAATATTTATTAAAATTGTAAATTCGTAATTGGCTGTTTAAAATACGTATTTGTATGGTCAGGCTTGGTTGATACTGAGGTCTAGGGTTCAATCCCGGTTCATGGAATATTTATTATTTGTTTACGGTTTGGCTTGGTTGTTAGTGTGGTCCGGGGTTCAATGCCTGGTTCATGTCATTTTTTAAGTGTTTTAATTTGTAATTGAATGTATGTTCTAGTCATAGCTATTTTTCAAAGTTTTGTGAGTTTTATAAATTAATATCACTTGCTTTGAATAATTATAGGTAGGCATGGGATTCGAACCCAGGAATCCATATAATTAGACTAAATTTTTATATGTAAAAGAAAAAAATCACTCACAGCCCTAGAATTTACTAGGACATTTTGTGACATAGCTACTATGGATACACAAACTACGAAGATGAATAGACAAACACCCGGAAGGTAAATGTTAGTTCATAATTAATTGTTTATCTGCTTGACCTGGGATCGAAGCCAGAACCCTGCGCGACAACCAAGATGGCTGTTATTAAAAAGCTAGCATAAAACATAGTAAATTTTCGCATACGCAAACTTTAAATAAATTCAATGTCGACAAAAATAAATTGTAATAAAGTTACACTTACAAATAAATTGTAATAAAAAATACACTAACAAATAAATTGTAATAAAAATTACACTTACAAATAAATTGTAATAAAAAATACACTAACAAATAAATTGTAATAAAAATTACACTTACAAATAAATTGTAATAAAAATTACACTTACAAATAAATTGTAATAAAAATTACACTTACAAATAAATTGTAATAAAAATTACACTTACAACATAAAGTATTTTTTATTACAAATGCAGTTACGCTCCGGTACGCAAGTGATTCCTAGTGTACACAAAGTACAATCGCGTAGTTAATTCAGTTTTTTCTACGTGTTTGCTTAAGAAATAAATTTTCATAGCGCGACTCGAGTGTTGTTCTATGATGTAGTGTCGAGGACAGTTGCGTGGATAAGTGTTAATGGTTTTTATTATTCATTTATTTTTAATGTATATTTCTTTTTGAGCGATTGTATAAAATGATAATAAATTATAAAGTCTATCAATCGGCCTTTGGCCAGCGCCATGGGCTATTATCTAAGCTTCTCTGAGAGAAGACCTATAGGACAGTAATTGGTCGATGACGATACATATGCTTACAGAATATGTGATTTTTGGTGGAGTAGAGGTCTAAACGATAATCTGTAAGATTATTCCATTTTGGGACTATTTGTATACATATTTACCATGTGGCTCCAAAGCTATCTTGGCATAGGAGATCCTAGTTTATGTCTGTAGTGTTAAAAGTAAGCGTCATTTAATATAATAGCGAAGGAAACATTTTAATCTAACCTATATGCCTTAGAGTTATTCAAAATAATCTGAGTGTAAAACGCACCATAAATATGTTTAGGTCTTGGGCTAGTAATGTCGTTTAAGGATTGTCTAGTTACAGAGGACTTATGCCCAATATTGGGACAAAAAAAGATTACAAGCAATCAATAAGTACCTGGGATACTTCACATAATAATATTTAACCAGAACTTTCTCACACCGCATCGCACAATACTCACTTATTCAAATTCATCACAAAATGACTGAAATTTCATTAAAACGCCGTCAAATAAAACGCATCAGTGTGACGCCCGCACAATACAGACGGGCGTTTTTTTTATTTATTTTACAAATCTAATTATATCAATCGGAAATTCACGATAATGATTGATGACTTCGGGTGCGTCCATGCTTGCGCGTGAAAGCCTAATTTTGATGCAAAAACTCAAATTTGAATTGTCGTCAATCCATTATTGTCTCACTGCAGGGCACGGGTCTCCTCTCAGAATGAGAAGGATTGAGGCCATAGTCTACCACGCTGGCCAAGTGTGGAGAAGAAGGGTAAACTTTATATACTTACTTTGTACTTATACTTTGAGAACGTTTTTAAATAATTCTCGTGGGTGAAAGTGTAAGTGAAAATTAATTTCTCATAAAAGAGGCCGAAATAAAAGCACTAAGCATATAAATAAACGTACGTAATTAAAAACATTGTAGCTTGAAAAAAAGATGCGTTTGCCATGTTATGTTACTGGTATATTGCAATCTCAGAGATAAGTTGCAAATCAATTTGCAACTTATCTACACATAGTCAAGAACATTATTTTGAACTTTCGTAGGCTTCTTTGCGATGTTTTCATTTCCAAATAAAGTACGTGATTATAGTTCTTCTAATTGTAATTCGTACGTGTCTTCGAATAAATCAAATAAACAGTTACAAGGTAATATAACATGAAAGATTAAACACACACTCGTTAAGTTCTTTTTAAGGTCAAAGCCTAGCAGTAACGTTTTTATTACAATATAGGAGTAGCAGACGAGCATGCAGTCCACCTGATGGTATGTGGGTACTGCCGCACATGGATATCTGTAATCAACCCCAGATAGGATTAGATATTCCTACCTGAGCTATCCCTGAGGACTAAGCTGGAACGCCTTGGAAAAGTATGTCTCCCTTACCACACCCTTCAAACCAGAACACAGCAGCGCTTAACACCGCTGTAATGAGGCAGAAATAGGCACAAAAGGTTCTACCACCTTCTAAGTAAGAAAAAATAAAGCTTGTAAGCCTCGTATTCGAGTGTTTACATAAGACTGTATAATAAGACGTATTTAAACTAAGAATTTATGAATATAACAAGAATGATGTAATGTATAATATAAAAACTGTACAAAATGCATATAACCCGTTCCACGGTGGCCGTGCCCTAAGCCAGCCAGGTGTAAAACCCATCAGAGCACAACAATGTTAATTTGGCAAGCCGTCGTCCCGAGGGTGATTACGGCGAAAAAAAGATGAAAGAAAAGGGAGAAAAAATATAAGATAGATTCCGGTTAATGACCCCTTCAGCTGAATTCGGTGCCTTGAGTCCAAGGTTAAGGGATGGTTTGGATACTTAGTTTTGTATGCAAATGATAGTTCTATCTTCATAATCTAACTACTGTTTCTTGTGTCATGAAGTGTACATGAACACAAAGATACATTAAACATTAATTAGCAAAATAAACATCTAAATGAATTTATTCATTGAGATGTCTTCTTAGCCGTGGATCGAACCTGGATATGTGTGTCAGAGACTCTTAGGATTCCAATTTTATGTACAGGTCTCCGTACAAAAATCTTGCACTGATTGTTAATTTACAACTTAAATAATTTATTCAAAAACCGCAAATCCACTAAAATTTAAACAAAATTAAAAGAAACATTACACAAAGCTAGGTGTTGAAACAGTCAAAATTAGTCTAATACGAAAAGAAGATGAAAGGATACTTAGAATAAATAAAAATAAATTGATGATAATATTTTAAGTATTATTCTTAAGCAATATGGAGTTTTTGTTTTAATATAATATTTAAATTTATGACTTTGACCTACTCTTTTTGCGTACATGTTACAAAAGTATACAAATATAATTATCACTTGATTTAATGGTCGATGAAAACATCATTAGAGATCTTTTAAAAAATCTCAAAGGTATGTGAAGTCTACCAATACGCACTTGTCCAGCGCGGTGGACAAGTGCGTATTGGTAGACTTAGAAGTGGCCTAATCCTTCTCATTCTGAGAGGAGACCCGTGCCCAGCAGTGGGACAGTAATGGGTAGATGACGAACTTACTCTTTTTAATTTATTATTTTTAAGTAACACTCGTGTACGCGACTGTCCGCTAGTACAGTGGCGGGTGTTATTTTTCCGCTCGTCGCGACACTTACGTGATAACGTTTGAGTGCGACTGTACTTCATCGTTCAATGTTCTCTATAACTTTACTGATTCAGTTACATCACCCTCACATTCTGTATTTTGGAAGTAATCTATACAATTAATGGGTACAAAATTATGTTGTATTAATTGATACTGTATAGTTGAAGGTGGTCGAACTCTTTGTGGCTCGACTCCGACGGCAACACCGCCACACCTATTTCTGCCTAATGAAAGTAGTGTTATCAGTGTAATCAATTATCCACGAGTATCAGTAGCCACTTCAGATCAGGAAGATAGCTTGCTCATTTGATTCTCCACTATAGCCTAGTGGTTGAAATTCAGCCTTTCAATCGGGGAGTCCGAGGTTCGAATCTCAGGCACGAATCTCTACAAGTCTACAAACTTTTGGACTTCGAAAAGAGAACCATACCAAGAAGACAGTTGACGATTGTAATAATTGTGGGCGCGCCGATAGATATATCTACAATGTTATTTCTAATAACTAACTAATTGAACCAATATTTATAAAAATATAGTTAAAATAAATTAATAAGCGTTAATGCCACCACAATAACAACAACACCCAAGCAAAAACCAAACAGTTCAGAGCACCACCGTGCCGTGCCCACTATTGGACAACTTCTGATCTGTCGACAGTGGCGCGCCCCATTTTTATACCATGGTTCAAGTAAGGCAATTATTCAATACGGAGTGGTAGTTCGAAATTAATATCATGTGATTTAAAAAAAGGAATATTTATATATAAAATTAAGCTATTAAAGGTTCACTAGCGTTAATATTGTTATAAACTTACTGGCAACTTACTTGACCCACACATACCAAGTAACATAGTAAATTACTTAACAGCCTGTCATAAAATACCACTTCGGTGCGTAAGGAAGTTGTAAATATCGTTTATAGAAGATCTAATCTTCGCAAACATTATTTCTTTATCACTTTAATAGGCAAATAATAATTCAGAAAAAGTAAGAAGTACGTAATAGTATTTAAATCGTGTCGTTATCACTTTATTAACGTTATAGACGTCAGCGCCATCTAGTAGTTTCTATTAAAGTTTGTTTTTTACTTTATAAGTTAACCTTTTAGCCCGATTGCACCTAAAAGTGGGCAATGTTTTTCAAGTGTAGTCCTCAGGGGTAGCAGCGCATCTGTGGCCGACTTCAACTAGGAACCTAATCCTATCTGGGGTTGATTATAAATGTTCATGGGCGGCACTTACAAAAGGCCTACTTTTTGAAGGAGGTAAAACCCTTTGTGCTTCGACTCCGGCAGCATCACCGCCACACCTATTTCTGTCTCATAACAGCAGCGTTAGGAGCTGCTGTGTTCTGGTTTGAAGGGTGTGGTAAGGGAGAAATACTATTTTAAGGCGTTTCAGCATAAACCTCAGGGGTAGCGGTGCATCTGTGGCCGATTTCACGTAGGAACCTAATGCTATCTTGGGTTGATTACAGATGTTCCTACGACATTAGCCACTTACCATCAACGGACAGCATGTTCTGCTACATTTATATTACAATAAGAACTAAAGCAAATATTTTTCTGATTATTTAAATTTTTATAAAACTGCAGTGACCAGACCAAATGAGTCATGTTACAACAATGTTAGAAATATTATTGTTGCAACAGACTCAAAATATAGCCAGCAGTGAGAAATACGTGGAGTTGTGTGAACGACTGTTGTCTATTTCTGGCTTAATTTAACGCACCATCAGAAATAGGTGCAGTACCTATTTCTGTTATAACAGCAGTATAGACCTGCTGTAATCTACTGCTGTTTAATTTCATAAGGAGAAGCGTTATAGCTTAGTCTTCATAAGTAACTTCGTGGGGAGATTCTGGAGGCACCCTCTTCACACCTGTTACTATAACAGCAGTGTAGCGCTGCTGTATTCTGGTTTGAAGTTATAAGGGGAAGCGTTCTAATTTAGTCTTCATAAGTAACATATTATGTATGTTAGGTTAGGTTAGGAGGCACCCTCATCACACCTGTTACTGTTATGACAGCAGTGTAGTGCTGCTGTATTCTGGTTTGAAGTTATAAGGGGAAGCGTTCTAATTTAGTCTTTATAAGTAACATATTATGTAGGTTAGGTTAGGTTAGGAGGCACCCTCATCACACCTGTTACTGTTATGACAGCAGTGTAGTGCTGCTGTATTCTGGTTTGAAGTTATAAGGGGAAGCGTTCTAATTTAGTCTTTATAAGTAACATATTATGTAGGTTAGGTTAGGTTAGGAGGCACCCTCGTCACACCTGTTACTGTTATAACAGCAGTATAGCGCTGCGGTATTCTGGTTTGAAGTTATAAGGGGATGCGTTCTACTTTAGTCTTAATAAGTAACATATCATTTAGGTTGAAGACGGTGGAATCCTTTGTGGTTCTGCTCCGGAGGCATCACCGACACACCTATTTCTACCCTAAGCACCCAGTGCTGTTCTGATTTGAAGTGTATTAGGGATGATTCTTATATGAGGCGTTTTAATTTAGTCTTTGGGGAGAGTGTTATTTGTGAAAAAGTAGACTATATCTAACAGCGTATGTTATTGTTCATAGTAATTTTTATTTTTAAATTTCATTTGTCAGTGATTGTCTGATTTCCGTCAAAATCAGTCGTGTCGCTCGCGTGCTCCAATTAAGAGCAGAAAGTGCATACGAATCATAACATTGTCGCCGCGCCGCCGGCCGCGCCGCGTTCGTGCGATGACCCAGTTAAAGTGCAAGGTGTTATAACCGATTATTTTATTTATAATATTAAGGTGCAGCTACACTTGTCGTAAGTATGGCTAAGCAATCCCCTATAAAATTAAAAACAGAAACGGAACATATGCTCTATGAAGCATATATGAAAGAAAAAGCTGAGAGAGAAAATCTTGAAGGTATAATTAACGACTTTAAGAGTCAAATAGCCCAATTACAGCAAGAAATCGCAGAGCTAAAAGCAGAAAAAAATACCACGAGGAATGAGAATACTCCCAATGAGCAGCCTACTCGTTCGGTAACATACACTACTGATGAGGAAGATCTTGCGAAAGAAACGGAGTGGATTAGACAAAAAAGCAGAAAAAAGAGGAAATTAGCGACATCACCCACTTCAATAGAACAAGACTCCGGTGAGAAAAAGGAGCCCGAAAGAGAAAAACCTAAAAAACTACCCCCACCACCACCCATTATAGTGGATGGCATAAAAAACTACCAGACATTCTACGATTTCCTGACTCAACATGTTGGTAACACATTCAACGTTAAAATGTTGAGTAAGGAAACAGTAAAGATTAATACAAGCAATGAAGACAGCTACAGGACACTGACAAAAAATCTGTCAGAGAACAAAATACTCTGGCACTCGTTTGAAAACAAACGCGAGAGGCCAATACGAGTCATTGCTAAAAAATTACACCATACATGCGAACCTACAAGAATAGTGGAAGACTTATTAGAAAAAGGATACAAGATTGTGGAAGCTACAAACAAGTTAAGATGGAAGAACAAAGAACCACTTAATATGTTTATGCTTACCTTTAAACATGAAGAAAATATAAGTAATGTGTACAATATAAAATCCATTTTAGGTTGCAAAGTAGAAATAGAACCACTGAAAACTCCAAAGTTAATTCCTCAATGTAAGAGGTGCCAAAACTATGGTCATACACATAAATACTGCGCAAGAGAACCAAGATGTGTCAAATGCACTGGCAAACATCTTACCACGGACTGTCAAAAACCGTCAGACGCTAAAGCTAAATGTATCCACTGTGGTGAAGCTCATCCCGCGAGTTATAGAGGTTGTATCGTAGCAAAAGAGATGCAAAAGATGAAAAATAAAAGCCAAAAGAAACTAACAAACCCTGAAAACCGTCAAACAATTTCAGAACAAAGAAATCCAGAAGCTACTGAGAAAAAAAACACTTTTGAAATAAACCAAAAAAACAATAATAAATCTTATGCTCAAGCAGCAGCAGCTAACAAGAAGGTACAACAACAATCAACCTCAAATAAGAGTAAAGAAACTGATGATAAATTAGGTCAAATTCTAAAGTTTATGACTACATTTAACGAACGGCTTAATAAACTAGAGAAAAATATTATTAAACATAGTAATAAATTATAATGGGTCGCATACTAAAGATAATGACATGGAACGCCAACGGACTACAGCAACATCAGAGCGAACTTCAAGTAGTCCTAGACACAAAAAATATAGATATCTGCTTAATTTCGGAAACACATTTCACCTCACAGTCACACATAAAATTCAAAGGATATGCAATATATCACGCAATCCATCCAGACAATTGTGCTAGAGGTGGAAGTGCTGTTATTATCAAAGATAATCTGTTTCATTATGAACAATTTAAACACGAAGAACATGATATCCAATCAGTGGCTATTGGTGTCGAAACTAAGGACTACCATATAACTATTGCAGCAATTTATTGCCCACCTAGATATTCAATAAAAAAAGAGAAGTACATACAATTTTTAAATAAATTTAACGAAAAATTCATCTTGGGTGGTGATTTTAATGCCAAGAATGTCTATTGGGGTTCGAGGTTAACAACTCCTAAAGGCAAAGAATTATTCAATGCCTTGAAACATTTGAAATGTGAAGTTATATCAACAGGACAACCTACATACTGGCCAACTGATCCTAATAAAGTTCCTGACCTGATAGATTTCTTTATATATAAAAAAATATCATCAAGTCTCATGAGCGTTGAGGGTTCATACGATATGAGCTCGGACCATTCGCCAATCATACTAACACTGCATCAAAGCTTTGTACATCGAAATAGCCAGCTCGGCCTAGTGAATAAGCATACAGATTGGGAAAGTTTTAAGGTGGATCTCACACGTAATATAAACTTGCACGTTCCACTTAAAACTCCCGAACAAATAGACGAAGAAGTGGGTGGATTTGTTAAAATTATCCAACATTCAGCCTGGAAAAATACACCACAAGCTAGAGTGAGAGTCACACGTCCAACGTATACAAGGGAAATACTTGTCCTTATAAAGGAAAAACGGCGACAAAGGAGAAGGTGGCACCAAACGAGGTCTCCCGAAGACAAAAAACATCTGAACAACCTCACAAAAACACTTAGGAGAAAAATTAATCAATTTAATAACGATACCCTAAAAACCTATTTATCAAGCTTAAACAATGATCGCAGCACAGACTACTCACTGTGGAAAGCAACCAAAGGTTTGAAACGACCTATCAAGCAAATTCCCCCAATTAAAGATAAGTATGGAAAATGGATAATTGATGATATGCAAAAAGCTTCTCATTTTGCCCTTCATCTAGAAAAAATCTTCCAACCAAATGAAGGAGAATATAGTGATTATAGTAGTCACTGTATAGAGCAGACAGAGCTAGATATTAAATTTGTGACCCCAAAAGAAGTGTCAACAGAGATACAACGCAACATTAATCCTAAAAAAGCTCCTGGATTCGACCTGATTACAGGTGAGGTTATGAAGAACCTTCCTAGAAAAGCTGTAATCAAGTTAACTTCCCTAATAAATGCTTCATTCAGAATTCAATATGTTCCAGACTTATGGAAGGTAGCTGAAGTAATAATGATACCAAAACCGGGTAAACCGCCACATGAAGCTGCATCATACAGGCCTATCTCCCTATTGCCTATAATGTCTAAGGTCTTTGAGAAGCTCTTGTTAAAGCGACTCAAACCCATATTAGAACATAAAAACTTTATACCAGATCACCAGTTTGGTTTCAGAGAAAAACACTCCACGATAGATCAGATTCATAGGATCTCTAGTACAATAGAAAAATCATTAGAAGAGAAGAAAATCTGCTCTGCAGTATTTTTAGATGTAGCGCAAGCCTTCGATAAAGTTTGGCATGAAGGCTTGATATTGAAGCTAAGAGCAATGCTACCAAAGCAATTCTCAGAAATATTAATATCTTATATTTCAAACAGAGCTTTCCGAGTGAGACAAGGAGAAGCATACTCAGATCTCAAGCAAATAAATGCTGGCGTACCACAAGGCAGTGTATTGGGGCCGGTCCTGTACCTCTTATACACCTGTGACATTCCAGAAACAGAAAATAACATCTTCGCAACTTTTGCTGATGATACTGCAATTATAGCTGTAGGGAATGATCACGCTGAAGCAGCGGAGAATTGCCAAGTAGCTATCAACAAAGTAATCAATTGGACGAAGAAGTGGCGAATGAAACTCAATGAAACCAAATCAGTGCACATTGATTTTACAAATAGGCATCCTAATTATCAACCTATATATATTAACAATACACCCATTCCATACGCAAACACAGCCAAATATCTTGGCATGACCCTTGATGCGAAGCTGCGCTGGAGAGCTCACGTCAAGAAAAAACGTGACGAGCTGGAGCTCAAATACAGAGCTATGCATTGGCTGCTTGGGAAACATTCCTCGCTGTCTATATACAATAAAATATTGCTATATAAACAAGTCCTAATGCCTGTATGGACATATGGTATTCAACTCTGGGGCTGTACCAAAAAAAGTAATTTAAATATCATACAAACGTTCCAAAATAAAGTACTTAGGGGTATTGCAAATGCACCTTGGTATGTAAGAAACGAAGATCTACATCGGGACCTTCAAGTAGACCTTGTTAAAAAAGTGATTAGCACTTATGCTGAAGGCCATCAAAAAAGACTTCACCATCACGTCAATATCGAGGCGATCCAGCTCCTCGATACGACGGACTTAGTGAGAAGACTCAAAAGGACTAAACCGTTTGAGTTAGTGACATGACACAGTGTAGTGTTAGTGAAGAAGTGATAAGTGAACATTATAGAACACAAGAACAATGTGTCTACTCCTTTATGTGATAAGACAAAGAAGTGCAGTGTCAGAGGACGCCGCCTTCATTATATGATTATTTAGCAGTTTAAGTTAGCGTAAAATTACTCATTAGTCTTATAGTAGGCTAGATTGTAATAAATATAAAGTACCTTATTATTCATTCGGTACTTTATACAAGGAAAAAAAAAAAAAAAAAAAAAAAAAAATTTCATTTTATTTAATAAATCACCAACAATTATTACATGTATATGTGCCACCTTAACTTAGGAATATAGTTAACAATAAATGCATAATCACTTCGCTACGAGACATGATTCGCAATTATGAAATCCGTAGACGAACTAAGCTTACCGACATAGCTCTCAAAATTAGCAGGCTGAAGTGGCAATGAGCCACATCGCTCGGAGAACCGATAACAGGTGGGGAAGGAAGGTCCTCGAGTGGCGACCACGCGTAGGCAAAAGGAGTACAGGCCGCCCCCCGACCAGGTGGACCGACGACCTGAAGAAGACCGCGGGAAACCGCTGGCTTCAAAGGGCACGGGACCGGTTGGAGTGGCGCCAATTAGGGGAGGCCTATGTCCAGCAGTGGACCTCAAAAGGCTGATGAATGGATGAATGGATGGGTGGATCGAATAATCACTTTTAGGTGAGTATCAAAGACTCCTTGTAAGAAAACATCACAAAAAGTGAAACTAAAAGGTAACAATAAAAATAAACAAAATTACAGTTTGAATTTACACTATTAATCTATGAATTGACTAATATATAATTTAATCAATGAAAGACTATGGTTTTAAGCATTTTTTTTTAATTTAGCCAGAGACACATGTTAATAACTAACAAAGTTTTTATTCCGTGCACCTAACTTTGACTAACATTTGACTATGTAATGAAAAAACTGCCGAATTCATTTGTTTGGATCTTAAAGCGACATAGAGTAGGGTTCAGCTGTCAAATGACTAATACATTCTGCATAACGTCCGTAACGGACATACTTGGCATCGTAGCAAATTCCGATATTTCGGACGAAAATTAGGTAATTATATCTTGCGTTTGGGGATAACTCTCAAGCAAGTAGGCTTCCTCAGAATATTTACCTTTAAAGCAAGTGATAATTAATTTATAATAAGGGCAACTCCGTAAAACAGATAAGAATACATGTTTCATTTATTATCAAGTCACAGATCATCATCTTCATTGTCAATCCACTACTGTCCCACTGCTGGGTCTCCTCTCAGAATGGCAAGGATTAGGCCATAGTGCACCGCGCTGGCCAAGGGCGTATTGGTAGACTTCACATACCTTTGAAAGCTTTTCAGATTTCTCATGTATGCTGATTTCCTCACAATGTTTCCTTCCCCATTTAAGCAAGTGATAATTAATTTCTAATACACATATCTTTGAAAAATCAGAGGTGCGAGGATCTGAACCTGGGACCCTTCGATCAAGAGGCCGAGTTAACCAATAGGCTATCACTGCTTTTTAAGTTTTTTCATTCTTTTATTTAATTATTTAATGATACATTAAACAGATCATTAAACATATGTTATCAGAGATGTAATAAACTAAATGATTACTTACACCATAAAAATGTGTGTGAATTAGCAATAAATGTTATTTTTATGGAGTTTCGCTCCTCAGGCTTGCGAATGGTTATTGACTGTCTGATATTTTGCCCATTGCTGGCGTGGACTTCTTCCATTCCACTGTCCACATCTCTTAACCTGCATAGTTTGTCTTATTGTTTCAGTTTTAGTGATGTACCAGAAAGAAGTGCATCTGATAGTAAGGGATAGGACTCCGGTCGATACGTACGTCGTACGTCGATAGGTACCGACGGATTGACGAGCCCTTCGAAGCAGGGAAGCGCGCCTTTTATAATATAGAAGAAGAGCATGCCACCTGATGCGGCTACTGCCATATGGATCTGTAATGCCACTGATATATCGCTACTCCTGATCACCGCTGATATTAGACAGAAATAGGAGTAGAACCCCAGAGAGTTCTATTACGTATCAAATTTTACTTACGTATTTTGCAAAGATTTATAATTTTCTGTGTGTTTATGACATGTTTGATAATAATCTAAGAGACTTTTTAAAAGTCTGCATTTTGTGTACTTTTAGCTATCATCTGACCAAGTTTTACCCTTTAAAACAGTTACAAAAATATTTATCAATGTACGTAAAAATTGATAATAAATTTACATATTAAAAATATCATTATACTAAATAATATAATATTAAATCTTAAAGCGCACATTGAATTATAAACAGTCAATAAAATTAAAAATCTATTCTTAATTTAAATACGTGATATTAATTCATGAATAACCAATATTGGCATCAATAAACATGTTATTCAGAGATCATAATTCAATTTCAAACACTTTATTAATAAAACGTTAACAGATCGAAAGCAAATACCATAATTTTATAATCGCTCTAAACAGCCTATCCATGATTCACGGTACGAAGGCATAGCTCACAGACCCCTATAACGATCTATAGATCTATAGATCTTGCGCCCGATCGTTCAAAGAAATCATCGGAAAAAAGTCAAACGAGACAGTACCATAATGCATGCCATTATATCCGTCTCCCTCACTCGTATTGAGCGACGGAGGTGCGAGCGAGACGACACAGTTTTTATTGAAGTATACACGGTTTAGAAGTACCAGTCTTGCACGGTACGCGGAACAGAGCGGACGTGTCTGAATTAGGAGCTTGTTTTTGTTACATTTTTTACTAACTTTCCGCGGATTTTGGTGTATTTTTTGAAAATCCTGAATAGTTAATGAGTGTGAGAGGCAAGGACGTCGGTTATGCTTTTTGATGGAATTCTGTGTATTGTGCTGTATTGAAGTGGTGTGAACTCGGATTTGGCGAGCTCGTTTCAGAAAAACGGTGGGTTTTTCATTAATTTTATATTGCTTTTCTTAATAATTTTTAATTTTAACGAATAATTATGTACTTTGGTTAAATGGTACAAAAACGTTAATTATCTTGGTTTACCCTCGACAGCGGTGAAAAATGACTATTTTTAAAATTTCAAATTACTAGTATCAACAATTATTTTATTTATTTATTTATATAATATTCTCCATAATATGATCTCCCGCTGCCAAATACTTTAACAAAACGGATACAGGTTCAATCACAAAATTTAGTTATTACAATTTGGTACAACAAAACCTCATAATTTAATACTTCTACAACTGACTTTGTCTTACAAAGTATTAATAGTACAAATTTCATACATTTGAGAAAATGATTATTTATTCATTGTACCATCGTAAATTGGTACAATACGGTTAACTGCTTTCGAAATGAAAAATCAAACTTCGATCTAAATCTAATTAAACACTTATTTATATTCCTAAAAAAACTACTAACATGCAAAAAAATGTAAAAAATACTTTCGAAAAAACATTTTTGCACAAAATTTTAAATCCAAACAGATGTCGAAAATTAAGTAGAAATCGAGTTTGCATAATCAAGTTATTGATTATATCCATTTATAATTTAAACTGCAAATATGAACACATTTATATAAATTTTACATAAATTTATAGTCCAAGATAAAATATTTGTAAACAGATACTTATTTATGTTATTTAGGAATTATGTAAATGTACGTTCTTTATAAATGTTGACAAACCTAAAAACGTTTAGAAATAAGAGTTACACATAAATCTATGTATCTAGTATATTATAATCTATGTATATTAAAACATTTGAAAATTATGAAAAAAGAAACCAACTTCGAGCCGCGAAAAATGCTCATTTTTTTAATTTGTTACTTCACCCTTGTTACGTTTTTTAATATAACTTTCCAAAAAACTAAACATATTATTTATTATTGGTAATTTCGTACGAAATTCGCTGGGTTAACTAGTAAAACATACATAACTAAGCATTTTTTATGATATTATATATACAAATATGCAGTCTACCTGATCGTAAGTCACAAGTGTTTTTTAGATATCTATAATCAATCCTAAATAAAGTTAGTTATAATTATGTTAGATCAGCCACAGACTACTCCTCGTGAAGACTAAGTAATTTGGTTTTCTCCGTACAAATGTTACCACATCTTTAAATTCAAAACGCCTACCGCTGTCACAGTCGTTATAAGGCAATAATTGAAGATGGTAGAAGATGGTTGTGAAGATGGTAGAACCCTTTGTGGTTCGACTATGAAAGCTTCACCCTTACACGGTTTTTACCTAACAAAAGCAGTATAAAGAGCTACTGTGTTCCAGTTTGAAGGGTGTCATACTAATCCGAGGCGTTTCAACTTAGTCCTAAAGGGTAGGAATGCATCTGTCGCCAATCTCAGGAATTTAACCTTATCTGGATTGATCACATATGTCTATAGACGACAGCCAATTACCACCATTACCACTCAATATTGTGTTACAGCCACATCTCATTGATCCATTTATATTGCTGGTTGTTAATACTTTACGTCACTTATTAAATACTTTTCTGAAATGATATGAAATGTCAGCTGATTTTTGCAATGTCTTTTATAATGGAGATATGATAAAATAGTGGATAAAGATGTATTAATGTACCTAAATGTTGATGATTATGGAAGACTATATTGTATTTCTGGAATCCATTCTGAGCGTTTTCATAATTGTAATAAAAATCATTGTCAAGCAGTCGTAGGTATATTCAATTTAACTTAATCTAAATCTATCTTAAATAAAATAGATTCTCACTTTGATGTTGATTTTATGAACATCTTAAAGTTTCATAGCTGCAGGCCTAAAACAGCTCAGAATTTTTTGCCCAACATTGGGAATAGCGATATCAAGGAACTTGAAAGTTTTAGACAAGTTTATCCGGTTTCTTAGTATTGACTTCAAATAATAGAAATACCGAATAGGTTTATTCATAGCAACAAGAATGTTGACTGTAGGTGGTAGGTATTCATAGAACACATTAGCTCCTAATACAAGAAATTTTATCATCTGTTATAAAAATATGCGAAGTAAATTTGTTATTTGATGTCACAAAAATATGAAAAACAACATTTATTATTTGTCGTTACAAAAATATGAAAAACAACATTTATTATTTGTCGTTACAAAAATATGAAAAACAACATTTATTATTTGTTGTCACAAAAATATGAAAAACAACATTTATTATTTGTCGTTACAAAAATATGAAAAACAACATTTATTATTTGTTATCACAAAATTATGAAAAACAATATTTATTATTTGTCGTCACAAAAATATGCAAAGTAAATACAAATAAAATGTATTATGTGTCCTTATAAAAAATGGCAAAATGACATTTACTGTTTGTCGTTATAAAAATACGTAAGATAAAATGTATTATACGTCGTCATAAAAAACACAAAATAAAATGTATTTTTATTGTCACAAAAATATACGAATCAAAATTTATCAACTGTCTTTAAAATATGCAGAGTAGGATTAATATTTGTCGTTACAAAAATATGCAAAGTAAAATTTATTATTTGTCGTTATAAAAATATGTGAAATAATTTTATTCTTTGTTGTTACAAAAATATCAATACAAATAAGTTAAATTAAAGTGTCTCTTTGTAATGTCAAAATTAGCTCATCACTAACTCAATCTATTTAGATTTTGTGTTTTAAAGTCTACTATTAGTCATTTTGACAGTGAATAATATAAAGAAATTTTCAAGTTTTAGAAAAGCACTAGGTGACCCGGCAAGCGTTGTGTTGCCATATAAATGTTTTAAGGTGAACAATCCTTATCACTTAGGGATATGAAAAATAGATAGTAGCCGATTATCAGACCTACTGAACATGTATATAAAATTTGGTGAAAATCGGTAAAGCCGTTTCGGAGGAGTACGGTAACTAACATGTGACACGAGAATTTTATATATTAGATATCATTGTTCATTCTTTGTTAAAGCGATTGAAACATAATTATTATTGAACGTCACTGAATGAATCAGCAGACATGGCTCAGGAATCGAACCCGGATCTCCAAAATGGATCCCTAGTTGCATATTACTAACCTATCAATCTGTGCAAACAATATTAGTTTATTATAATTTATTATTACTTTTTGTGTCTAAGAAATGCAATTTTAACAATGGCACGCTTCGCTGGTTTTCTGAAAGCACTTTTTATGTACTGAAAATATGTATATATAAATATAAACAAAATTGTATTGTCTGTCTGTAAATCCAAAACTAACCTAGCAGAAACTGTACCCTTAGTATGAGTTTTAACGTTTTTACAAAAATGGCTGTTTTTGTATTTGTTTACATTTCCAATCAGCGCCCCCAGCTGACTGTATCAGAACTGATTGTATGGGAAATACGTAAACAAATACAAAAACAGTCATTTTTGTAAAAACGTAAAAACTCATACTAAGGGTACTGATGTGGTTATGACTGTCTGGTTTAACAGGTTTAAGGGAGACACTTATGCGAAGCCTTTCAATTTAGTCCTTAGGGTTGCAAACTGTGGCCGACCGCAGGTTGTCTTATCTGGGGTTGATTACATATGTCCATGCGGTAGTACCTACTTACCATCAGGTGGACTGCAAGCTTATTTATTACTATTTTATAATTATTTATTTTTTAAGAAACAAAAATAAATTTAAAAATATTCATAGTATTCTAAACAAACTAAAATCTTATATATAAAATTCTCGTGTCACAATGTTAGTTACCGTATCCTCCGAAACGGCTTTACCGATTTTCACCAACTTTTATATTCATATTCAGTAGGTCTGAGAATCGGTTATTGTCTATTTTTCATACCCCTAAGTGATAAGGGTTGTTTACCCTTAATTTTTTTTTATTTATATGGCAACACAACGATTGCTGGGTCAGCTATTTAAAAATAAAATAAATGGGCCAGTAAATAAATTCACTACTTGTATATTTAAAAATACCTGGATAATTGTACAGAGTGCATCCAGGCAGAATCTTGTTTAAAACCTAGTTAAACATCAATTGCTATTCAAGTACTATTCATTACTGTTGGTAAATTGCATCATGTCCTAACCACAGTTCCGTTAGAAAAAAAGATAGAAAGAACATAATTGATTTGTGCAGTCACAATTGAAATAACTTAAAAAAACTTAAACTACAATCGATTATAACATTCATAGCCTCGTAATAGATGCTTGTGTGAGTGATGAACACCAATGTTGTAGGTTTGATTCCGGTGGCACTACTGTCACACCTATTTCTGCATAATAACAACAGTTAGCGCTGCTGTGTTCTGATTTGAAGGGTGTGGTAAGGAATACATAATTATGCAAGGTGTGCTAAGTTTTTATAACATATCTATGCCCTACTTCTGGCAAGACTCTTATCTGATGATTACTGATTGATTACTGGCGGCAGTAGCCACTTACCATCAGATGGACTGCACGCTCGTCTGCTACTCCTAGGTATATTATAAAAATATCGATAAATAATAATAATGTGAAAAACATAATATTGTATTTATTTATACCATTGTTCATTCTTTGTTAAAGCGATTAAAACATCAATTCTAAATGTGGCTGGCCACAGATACCTACCACTAAGTACCCCTGAGGACTTTGTTGGAACGCCTCAAATGAGTCTCCATTATCACACCCTTTTAACAGAGATACAGCAACGCTAAACTGCTGGTGTTAGGCAGAAATATATGGCGCTAGTATCTCCAAAGTCGGAACACAAAGGGTTCTAACTTCAGAATTATACTTCAATAATAAGTCATACTTAGAAATTAATCACTTGCTTAAACGGTGAAGGAAAACATCGTGAGGAAACCTGCGTACCTAAGACATCTTAAAAACAAGTTTTCCAAGGTATGTCAAGTCTACCAATCCGTACTTGTCCAGCGTGGACTATGGCCTAATCCTTCTCATTCTGAGAGACCCGTGCCCAGCAGTGGAACAGTAATGGTTTGATGATGATAAGTCAAGTATAAGCCATTTATCCCAATACGAACTGGGGACAAGCGCCTTATTTCTACAGGATTTATCTTCACCCAGAGACCCAGAGCCGTGGGACGTCGATTGATGTCCGCCATTTTACCGCTTCGGACGTAATGTGAAACTATTTGAAAGCCACGCTTCTATCCTTTGTACGTGGGTGCGTTTATAGGGACGCTGAATTCAGTATCTATGTAAATATATACTATTGTCACTTTAAGCATACTTAAAGCGAGTTTTGTTTTGACATCCTTCGTGGTTTTCCTCCGGAGGTACCGTTGAGACAACTTTGTACAGATATGTACCGCCCCTAAAATAGGTGTGGCGGAGGAGCCGTTGCAATCGAAGAGGGTTCTATCACTTTTGTTCTACATTTGTCCAGCGTGGGAGACTACAGTCTAAATCCCTGTCAATCTGAGAGGGGCCCCCGTTTAGAGATCATTGTGTGAATGTAGTATAAAAAAGGACTTATTTTGTAACGAGAATTAATTATCCTTGCTGTTTACTAATTTTTTATATCCTTAAAAGATCGAAATCCAAAATTCCCAAAATCGTAACCATTAGTTTCGGCAAGCACAAACTAACACGACTTAATTAGTAAGCTTCAGATACCATCTACTACGTCTAAATTAATTAAAATTAATTTATTTAAGTGGATAATTAGCTACCTGTTTGGATAGCAACTTTAAGGCACTTGTAATAATTAAGGAAACTTTTTAAAATTAATTATTGCTTTAACGACGAAGGGAAACATGAAACCTGAGACTGAAGTACTTAAGGATATGTCAAGTCTACAGTTATTTTACTTTAGTAAGAGTGCGGTAAGGAGACTGAAGTCTGAAGGTGGTAGAACCCTTTGTGGTTCGACTCCGGCGGCACCACCGCCACACCTATTTCTACCTAATAACAGCAGTGTTAGGCGCTGCTGTGTTCCGGTTTGAAGGGTGTGGTAAGGGAGACATACTTTTCCGAGGCATTCCAGCTTAGTCCTCAGGGGTAGCGGCGCATCTTTGGCAGACCTCAGGTAGGTGTATCTAATCCTATGTGGGGTTGATTACAGATGTCCACGGGCGGCTGTAGCCACTTACCATCAGGTGGACTGCATGTTCGTCTGTTACTCCTATATTATAATTACATTGACAAATATTTTGATTAAATTCGATTCAAGAAATTAATTAATATGTAAATCATAAGCAATAAGCTCAATAAACAGTTTACAATCAAATCGAATCGTTATTGAATTATTGCATAGATATTATTGTTCACTATAGACGATATAATTAAATGTTGACAATGCTGTTTCTCAACAAGCCAATTTGAGTCGAAACATGAGACATGTTCTAGAAATCAATTTGTTAATTAGAAGGTAAAGACACGTTCAATTGTGAGCGAGTTTAAGCGTTGCGCTGTAGCGAGTTGGCAAACACTTCAAACGCCAATTAATAATAATTAACAAAGAACAATTACCTCGGGCAAAGAATTACCTTAGCTATTCAACGAGGTAATGTCGCCAGCGTTTTGGGGAATCTACCAAAGGACAGCAATTTGGATGAAGCTAATTGTATTTTTTTTTTCATAACTATTTAAAAACTTGTTTTATATTATTTTTGTATTTTTATTAGGATAATATTGTAAATGAATTACTATGTATTTGACAATAAATAAATAAAAAATATAATTAACAAATGTTTCTCAAGTTCATATTTTGTCTTTGGTAGGCAAAAATTGATTCAGAATGTTAAAATTGATCGATTTGGCAAATCGTATGTCGTTATTATATTTGATTCTAGTTATTCCATTTCAGAAACGGGGACTTGATACAGATATTTTGCCGCCAAAAATATGTACTCAGAACTCGTGGATTATAGTGTTAAAATAAATTTAAATACGTTTTGTAAATCTATTTTTATAAACATCATCAATTAAACAACATACAATTTGTTTATAAGAAGCATTATTATGCTTCTTACTCTAGAAACTCGGTTTCGATTCCAAATCATTTGAAATTCAGTACTTTTTCAGACGTTCTAAACAATTTAAAGCAGTACTCCCAATATTTCTGCATAATATTATGGAGTTATATCCAAATCGCCCTTAAGGTCTAACCTTTCATTCCAATGAAACGTGCCCGTGGAACAGTAATGATTTCAATATGGCGTTCCATTTTACTTAACACATTCAGATAACGTTCCGTTCCATACATTTCGTATTTTAGCGAGTTAAATCGCTCGCAATTGGACGAAGCTTTAACCTTTATTTCATTTACCGGGAACAAAACGCAATTCCTGATTAATGATATCGCAATCGTACTTTTTGTTCCACTCTGGTTGAGTCAGATTATATTATTAATGGTTTAAGTAAAGACATATTTCTAGTATACATAAAATCTAATATACAGAAAAAACGGGGTGTTTGCACTTTAAACTAGTTTTTTGATTCTATTTTCTAGTATTTATTGCCGACGCATATTGTTATGCAAACGTCTTAAAATTATTAGTTTATAATGTAAAGAATGAAAAATAAAATAAAGAAGTTAGAGTGAGAATACCTATTTATATTAGACCTGTTATTAGCTCAATGTTTGGCTTAGGATTTGTTTGATAATAATATCATGTGTAGACTCATTATTCCTTAAACTATTTTATATAATAAAACATTCAATAACAACTCCATTCTTTATTGTCTCTGACAATCCATTTTATGACATTTTATTCTCGAAACAATATAATATCTTTCTTTCTTTTATATAGTTCCCGCTAGATTGCAACTCACCAGAAATTAAATACTCTCATTATCATAAAATAAATAAAAAAATATTGTAATGAAAATTATACCTTTACACATGCAATGTAATTAAATTACGAATTTTAAATTATATTTAAAAAAAAAATGTACTGTTATCTTAATGCTTAAACCTATTATTAACCTTTGAAAACTCCATAACCTTTGTTAAAAAATAAAGTAGACAATTTTAAGGTGACAATTATAAATGCCGATTTTGCAAAAAAATATATAATTTATTACATAATTCTTACCAAACGCTCCAAAAAGTATTAATTCAAAAATACAAATATAAGGGCGTTTTATGTGCGTATAAAATGGTGCAAATGAAAAGTGCTACAATACAAAAGAGTGCTACAATAAGTCAATACTCCTAATTTTCTCTTTTCGCAATTCCAATTCAAAATCAATTTAATTCAATTTTGATTATTACATTGACATAACTTAGCTTTATTTTGATTCTTATGATAAATTCATATTAAAACACTTATTCGAAATATTAATCCAAAGCGATTTTATACTTATAAGTTATAAAATAAACCATCAATTTCTAACCAAATTAATGATGATACGAAAACGAGCACAGGATCAAATTCAAAAAATAAATAAACTTTCCCTGAATCATGATCTTGAACTAACGAACTGTTATTTTAAAGCCCTTTTGTATTGCAATTGGATTATATCCCTTATGTCTTATAAATAAGGATGTGTATAGCTCAACAAGGGCTACAATGACATTGCTAAGGTTTTTCTAGTACAACCCGACCGTGTCCATGTCAAAGGGCAGATGGAATTAAAATTTGAAAAATCCGGTGAAGCGTGACGCGGGTCCTGGATTAGGGTTCCGTCTATGTTACTCAAATACATATTGAAGAAGAAATAATGTATTTAAGGTAGTTTTTTTACTGATTGCGGAGGCGAATTTTCTTCGAGCTTTTTTTTTATAAAATAAGAGTAGCAGACGATCGTCAAACCACCAAAGGATGAGACATACATAATCATATAAGCTCTCATATAATCACTTGGTGGTAGAAGCTTTAGTAGAAGGTGGAAGAAATTTGTGGTTCGACTCCAGCGGTACCACCGCCACACCTATTTCTGCCTCATAATAGCAGTGTGTTAAACGTTGCTGTCTTCTGGTTTGAAGGGTGTGGTAAGGGAGACATATTATTCCGAGGCGTTCCAACTTAGTCCTCAGGGGTAGCGGCGCATCTGTGGCCGACCTCGAATAGGAATATCTAATCCTATCTGGGTTTGATTATAGATCCATGTCCATGAGCGGCAGTAGCCTCTTACCATCAGGTAGACTGCATGCATATAAATAAGCGTTACGATACGATAAAGATTATATGAGAATAATTAAATTGCAGAATTTAAACCTTAAAAACCTTTTGACTACCCGCGTGGCGGAGCGGTCACCATGCCGGTCTGACGCGCAGAGGGTCCCGGGTTCGATCCCCGGCCAGACAGATTTCTAAATGGTGAATTTAGATTTCTGTTTCTGAGTCTGGGTGTTTGTGGATTTGTCTCTGTGTGTGTCCATAGCACCCACGATACAGGGAATCCTAGTGTGGGGCTGTGAGTGTAGAAAGCGTTTTTTAAAAAAATATTTTTATAACGTTGTATGGCATGGCGTCTAGATAACCTAGAAGTGACCATAACCGTCCGATAGTGCAGTCAAATCACACGGAACCCGGCGATAGCGTCGCCTTTGTGCAGTCGTGACCCCGAGGAGTGGAGTCTTCACACTAACAGCGGTTGAAACGCGCGTCTAACCGCTGATAAAATTACTTTAAATAGTTTAAATAAAACAACAGTACCCTAAGTATGATTTTTTACATTTTTACAAAAATGTCTGTTTTTACAAAAATGACATTTCCAATCAGTTCTGATACAGTCCGCTAGGGGCATACATGTTTCGTCATCATGATGATGTTTTCCTTCAAGTGGAAATTAATTTCCTTACTTTGACACACACATTATTCTAAAAAATCAAAGGTGCGTGTGCCCGGGATTTCAACCTCAGACAACTCGATTGAGAAATTTCAATCCCTAGGCTTATCGCTGCTTTTGAAACCCATGATTGAACTTTTATTAATCGTCCGTAAATCCCTGTCCTAACAACCGCGCGTCGTGTGAACACAGCCTTACCTCTTTATTGTTACAAATACATTTTTAACGACAATCCTTTTCATAGAATTCCCACGAAACGCTCCGGGCTTTATATCTTTGTGAATATAGAAAAACTTTACGGTCAACTTTTATTACTGACTTTAATATTTTTCTTTTCAATGACGTCACTGTTTTAGAGTTAACATTTATTAACTCTAAAATTAAATTAAAATAAGCTATTTTCCTTCTATATAATAGGTAACTACGTTTTTACTCGACCGCGGGAAGGTATTTACCCCCCTGCATGTTTTTTTTATAATATAGGAGTAGCAGACGAGCATGTAGTCCACCTGATGGTAAGTTACTGCCACCCATTGACATTTGTAATCAACCCCAGATAGGATTAGATTCATATCTGAGGTCGCTCACAGATGCGCTGCTACCCCTGAGGATTAAGCTGGAACGCCTCGGAAAAGTATGTCTCCTGTACCACACCCTTTAAACCAGAACATAGCAGCGCTTAACACTGCTGTTTTAAGCAGAAATAGGTGTGACGATGGTGCCGCCGGAGTCGAACAACAGAGGGTACTACTAGGAATATCACACAAATATCCAAATCGTTAACAATACCTAAAATTTTATTAATAAAACATTTTATTTAATCCCAACTTGTTTTTAGCGAAAATAAATATAAGTATAGCAACTCGGAGATCAAGATATTATTATCTTCATTTGCTATTTGCCGCAAAAACTCGAGTCAGGGCTGTCAAAAAAAAAAAAATGTTTAACATGGTAATCTTTTATTTTGTTTATGTTATATCGGGTGATGTTTTGTATTTAAATGAATTCAGATATAGTCCATATTCTGTTATTATTTACATTATACTTAAAAACCTATTGTAGTTTAAGTATTAAGTGGTTATATTTTAAAAAGGATGTTTTTAGTAAGTTTTTTTTAATGTTTAACCTAACGATTAGGCAGACGTCTCAGACGTGCTACCTGATGGAAAATAGTCAATATTTGGACATTTGCAACACCAAAGGAGTCGCCAGCAGCGCTGGCTTTGAAGGAGAGCTCTTTTTGCGCCCCTTTTGAAGAGCCTCATGTCATAGCGCTCTGGGAATACCTCAGGCGCATGTTATTTATAATATTGACGTAGAAAATGATTACGCAGTCCACCTGATGGTGAGGGTCTACTGCCACCCATGGGTCTCTATAATTTACCCCAGATAAGATTAGATATTTCTCCCTGAGGTCGTTTAGAGATTCGTTGCTACCCCTGATGGCTAAGTTGGAACACCTCCGATGATTATATCTCCCTTACTACACTCTTTAAATCGGAATACAGCAGCGCTGAACATCTGTGGCCGACCTCAGGTAGGAATATCTAATCCTATCTGGGGTTGATTGCAGATATACAAGGGCTCGTATGCTACTCCTATATTATATAAAAAAAATAAAAAATAGGAACATTTACGCCCGAAATCAAAAGGTGGCAACCCTAGATACGTTATTGACAATCGTTGCGATACACAAAGATAAGAACTACTAAAAAGAGTCGACGAGGCGCGAATAATTTTGTAGCGAACTATCTTCCTCCTCTCGACTTTACGTCAAATAAATTTAGAAATAATAATATTAACTAGAGAATTATAATAAAAATAATATTTATTTATTTTTATTTCATCAACAACCAAACTGTCCAACTGGGCACGGAATGAGAAGTAGGTCATAGGCTACTGCGCTGGCCAAGTGCGTATTGGTGGACTTCACTTACCCTTCAGATATTTTTTTATAAATCTCTCAGGTATGCAGGTTTCCTCACGATGTTTTCCTTCACCGTTTAAGCAAATGATAATTAATTTCTAATACGCACATTACTTTGAAAAATCAGTGGCCTAGGATTGGAACCTGGAACCCCGCGATCGAGAGGCTGAGTTTCAACTAGGCTGTCACTGTGCGGTAAGAATCCCACATATCCCCGTGCCGCTCCCATGGTATAGGGTACTTTTTGGACGTTTCCCCCTCGTCAACAAAAAAAAAAAACTGTTACTGCGTGGGAGTGATATAAACTATATTTTAAGTACTTTTTTATTTAATAAAATTAAAATAACTATGTACTTCAACACAATTTAACTATACAGACAAGATGATATTTTTTGTAATATTAGAGATATTTTTTAAGATTGCAAGCCGCTGTCAGTTCCCAATGAGCACTGCCTTGTCAGTTGGTCTGTACGAAAATAACTTAACCTTTAACTTTTAAAGAACAATCGGAATCAAATCGAGATACAATGAATATCAAATAATAAGTATTTTGAATTTTGAAGTGGCAATGGCGTCTGGTTTATAAATCAAAAATGTATTGAAGCTTTTGATTTTCATGTAGGTATATTTTTTGAAGCATAGTGGTTGAAAATCGAGGGGTCCGAAGTTCAAATCCCAGGCACCTCTGTTTTTTAAGTTATGTGCGTATTATAAATTACTTATCAAGTTTAAACGGAGAAGGAAAGTATCGTGGCGAAAACTCTGGCGTGGAGAAGTATCTGAGAAAAATTAAAAGAGAAAAAAGTTTTCAAAGGTATGTGAAGTCTACCGATATGCACTTAACCAGTATGGTGGACTATGGCCTAATCCTTCTCATTCTGAGAGGAGACCCGTGCCCAGCAGGGGGACAACGTACATGATGATGACATTTTAAAAAAAAATATTGAGATCGATTGGTTTCAAAGGTTGTTCGACTTCGGAGGCACCATCGCTACATTTATTTCTACCTTATACCAGTACGCTGGATTGAAGGCTGGTAAGGGTAGTAAGGGAGACATACTTATTCGAGGCGTTCTAATTTAGTCCTCAGGGGTAGGAAAACATCTGGAACTGACATCAGGTAGAACTCTAATATTATCTGGGGTTGATTACTGATGTCCATGAGCGGCAGTAACCACTTACCATCAGACATGTACTAATATAGTAAATATACAGTGGGACAGTGAGGCTTTTTGGCTTTAAATAAAAAATATGATTTTCATTCACAACCTCCTAAGGCTTCAAGTACCAATAAATGCGTCATACGACCTTCATAAAATCGAAATGGTGGAAACGGAAATGGTTTTTGAATAATAAAAGAACCTTAACACAAATTGAACATATTGTTATTGGGTTTTGTGTCCATTTTCAAAAATGCCTCAACAAAATAACTTGTAGCATTATTTGCAACATGAATTGTAATTTGGATTGGAAATTTTAAGGCTTTGACAATAAACTGTGGTTGTATAATAACGGTTGCGTTGCTAAAATAAATATTATTAAACATATACATAAATTAGGTGACCCGGCAAACGTTGTGTTGCCATATAAATAAAAAAATGTTAAGGGTAAACAACCCTTATCACTTAGGTGTATGAAAAATAGATAGTAGCCGATTCTCAGACCTACTGAATATGCATATAAAATTTGGTGAAAATCGGTAAAGTCGTTTCGGAGGAGTACGGTAACTAACAGTGTGACACGAGAATTTTGTATATAAGATAATTCAAATTCAAATATCATTTATTTAAAATTGATTCATATATAACTCTTTTTGAACGCCAACAATCTACTTATCACCATTTCGCTTTGGAGAAGAAACGACTATGGAAAGATTCTCCATAAATGTGCAAATTTGCATGTGCAATAATGAATTTCATAGTAAGGTTTTTATATAATTTCTATAAGGTGCTTGTTTTTTTCTTATGTTTTTTAATATGTTATCATGTATATTTCAATTTATACGTGAAAAATATTTTTTCTCATAAATAAATAAATAAATAGTAGTCAGACTCAGGTTACGTATAAAAGACATCAACGCGATGGCATACATTTGAATGCAAAGTCATGCGAGTTTCAGACCAGTTACAATAAGGCTTGAACTTGTTTAAAAGTTTATGAACGTTATCATTTCACTCTTGTGTTGTTATTTCTGGATAATTTTATTACCCAAAACATAATTGTTGGAAATTAGGACACGTTTTAATGGGGAAAGAAAATGTCATTATACTTAGATAGAGATTAGATATATAGATAAGATTAGAATTTCCTGGACAAGATTTGAATGTTTATCAAAATTTGAAGATTTTCCTTTTTCAGAAGTTTTTTTGAAAAGAAAAAAAAATGTCCTGAGGCAAGAATTTATTATTGTGTCTCTAACAACATTTGAAGGTTTCACTTTCTGAAAAGGTTTTTGAAAAGAGAATTTTCAAAAAGATAGTCTATGAAGTTTGATTTGTAACTTTTCATATCTATCGTACATATTTTTACCAACTGTTATATCTAGAGCATTTAGTTAATTTTTCTAATGTGATTCCTCAAAATACACTCTCCCGAAGGTAGCTGCCGCTAGTCTAAGCCTATATGCGTATGTAAATTCTATATATAACCTTAAAGCCAGAAGAGTTCATTCTTCTAATGCTTCTTGTATTAAGGGAAGACCACGAAATTGCTATTATAAGGCAGAAAATGAGAATAAAATTGAGATAGTGTTGCTTTTTGAAAGACAGTTAAAAATACATTTTAATAATAAATAATATTATAACGGATATGTATTATTATTACTTATAACTTTAAACCATTAATTAATAACTATTCAATTATAATGCGTCGTTGGTAATTAACCGAAATATCGATTTAGGCCTAATTCGTTATTCGGGGATCGAATTCCTGTTGTTCCCGATCGTGGCGATAAAAAGCCTCCACTCCGTTGTAGCTAATGACAGCGGAATCTTCGTATGGGACGGTATTTGTTCCTCGAACTACGGCGATTGGCTACAATTAGACGTTTTGTGGCGAATTCGTCGGCCGCCGTATTGTTTTTAATTGTTCTCGGTTTGGGGTACCGTGCGACGAGACTCGAACGAGAACTATGTTTGAAAATTTAAAAATTTTAATGAATATTTGTGAAATATATAGAAAATGGCGAGGTTTCTATGTTTGTCCCCCTACCGGGTATCGTGCGACGAAACATGACCGATGATAGGACTATATGTAATACAGAAAATCTCGTCGGCTGAAAACTATGTTTAGTAAGGATAAATTAATTTTTGAAATAAATGACAATTAGACAATGGGAGGGCATATGTTCCTCGAACTACGGCGATTGGCTACAATTAGACCTTTTGTGGCGAATTCGTCGGCCGCCGTATTGTTTTTAATTGTTCTCAGTTTGGGGTACCGCGCGACGAGACTCGAACGAGAACTATGTTTGACAAATTTAAATTTAATCAAATTTGGTAATATAGGAATTATATAATATGTGAAAATTTGTGTGATATATAAAGTAAAGGTCAAAACAGCGATCGGATGTTATAGGTTCTTAGTTCGATCCCTGTTGAAGGTTTCTGTTCTATACCCTTAGTATGAGTTTTTACGTTTTGACATAAAATATTGTTTTTGTATTTGTTTACGTATTTCCCATACATTTTCCAATCAGTTCTGATACAGTCGGCTAGGGGCGCTGTTTGGAAGTGTATGGGCAAATACATAAACAAATAAAAAAACAGTCATTTTTGTAAAAACATAATAATAACTCATACTAAGGGTATTGAGTCTAGGCGTTTTTGTAACCGTCTTTATATGCCAAAAACTTCTGTCACGATGGAATCTAAATTTGAGTTAGTCGCAGATGTGTATGAGTGGCAGTGACAACCACATTAGAGGAACAGCATATTCGTTTGCTATTTCAATCTTACACATAGACGTTTTGTGACGAAGTCGTCGGCCGCTGTATTGTTTCTAACAGTTCTCGGTTTGGGATACCGTGCGACGAAACTCGTCGAATGAGAATTATGTCCAAGAAATTTAAAATTAACAAAATTGTCGAAAACTGCGTCAGAGAAATTTTAAATGAATATTTTTTTGTGATTAATGAATATTTGTGTGATATATAAAATCATGAAAGCGCCTAAGTTACTGGTTTAATTTGTAGACATTTCTAAGTTTAATACTTTACCGGGTACCGACGAGGCTCGTCAGATGAGACCTACGTCTAAGAAATTGGATAAATAGAATTTTGAAATAAACGACAGCATGTGTATTAAATAAAATGATGGTTTAAACGACGTTTATTAGTTTGATGTGTAGAGGGTTTTAGGTACGATCTCCGATCATTTTTGACGAGTTTTCGTGTTTGTGTAACTGCCTTTAAGTGTCAAAGGCTGTTACGTCTCAAACCCTTATTTGAGATGCTATAACTGCTTCTTATAGACATTTCTTAAATAAATTTTATATGGCAACCTGGGTAGCCGAGCGGTAATACCGGTCTGACGCGCAGAGGGTTCGGGGTTCGATCTCCGGCCAAACAAATATATAAAAGATTTATTTATGTCTCTTGTAGGTCTGGGTGTTTGTGTGTCCTTTTATATATGTGGCAATGGCACCCACGTCACAAGGAATCCCTGTGCAAGGTTGTGAGTGTAAAAAGAGTCTTAAAAAGAAGCTTTCATTAAGGGCACGGGTCTTCTCTCAGAATGAGAAGAATTAGGCCATAGTCCACCGCGCTGGCCAAGTGCGTATTGGTAGACTTCATACACCTTTGAGAACTATTTTTTTAGATTCCTCAGATATGCCGGTTTCCTCACGATGTTTTCCTTCACCGTTAAAGCAAGTGATAATTAATTAGTAATACGCACATAACTTTGACAAGTCAGAGATGCGTGCCTGGGATTTGAACCTTGGACCCACCGATCAAGCCGAGTTTCTTAACCACTAGGCTATCACTGCTCAAGCATTTTAATTAAATGTTATTAATAAATTAAAACTAATAGTTTTAAACAAGCCAATTCTCACAGTTATGTCATAAAGTTATGAGTTTACGAAACAATATCAAGTTTCAGCCAATTTGTTCTTTCGCTTTGATTGTACTAATGGACCATTAATAGAAAAAACGAATGAATAGTATAATAAATAAATTGAGGCGTCTGTCGTCTCTATGATTTTAAATTAATGCTGTTTTCCTTAACATGGTACTAAAGTATAAGAATAACTTTATCTGTCTGTTTGTGAAATATTATTACAAAGTTTTTAAATAAATTTAATAATTCTTGGTACGACTAAAGGTAACTGTCACACCTATTTCTGTATAATAAAAGCAGTGTAGCGATGCTGTATTCTGCTTTGGAGTGTGGTAAGGAAGAGAAAATTATACGAGTTGAAACTTTTTGTTACTTACGTCATTTCTTATTTTTGCATTTTTTTAAACAATAAAAATTTGATACCCATATCGTGGGGATGCGTGAAAGTAATTGGTACGCCATCTTGGAGCACAAAGAAAGAACGAAAGAAAGAATGAAAGAAAGAAATAATTTTATTCGGATAATCGCAACATAAATAAAATAACATAGAAAGAAAAGAAACATAAAAAAGAACAAGAAAAAAGACTACAACAAAAGGGAAACAAAAAATAAACAATTGAGAATGACGTCACTAAGCTAATGATGCATTGTCATGAAAACCAAATGGTTAGGGTTAAATGATTTAAAATAATTATAGTTTAAAGCTAAAAATCACACTAAAATCTCAAAAGCAAAATCGTTAATCTTGATTCTTGACGATCCTGATGAGTAGAATGGATAAAATTATTAAAATCTTGTATTGTCATCGGTTCTTGATAATTCTTCAAAATTTAAATTAATCGGACCGTTCAAAGTGGGTAAAATAGAGATTAAAGATTCCGTTACATACATACATACATACAGATCAAGCTAATAAAAGCATGGTAATAAGTTGCACGATTAGACTCACATACATACGAAGTAACAAAGAAATTTAAATAAAATATTTAAAAAATATTGGTCAGATGTATCCGTTAAGAAAGCATCTTCGTAAAATAAAACTTATACTTTGCAGGCAAAGTCAGATGTTAAAGCTAGTCTCACTATAACCGACGTGAAGCTAAAGACAATTAAGCGTATAATTCAAACATTTAGCCTTATTTACACCTTCGATTCGCTAGCCGTATGGAAATACCAATCGATAAATTGGGCAGTTGTCTCACTACGAGCGAGTATCGTTTTGAAATTATTTTGTAAAGATTATGTTAAAATACAAATTTGTTAAATATACAAATATAATATATACAAATATATACATATTTTGTTAAAGACATAAGTATTTATACGTTGTAGTGTGATTGTGTGTGCTTATGCGTGTGTAAAAAATCATATTGAAAAAGATTAATTTTAACACGAAAGTTGCTAACATCCAAAAATAAAGGCTGTTATTGATAATTGATGTCAACTAAAGACGCTTATAATTTTATTAATTCAATTCACATGTTTTGCTAGATGTTGAAGGCATCTCATGCAAACAAATAAAAATGTACTTAACAAAAAATACAGGAGCTCTATTTGACTTCAATTTGTATATTTTAAAAACGGTCAAATCCGGTCACTTTCGTGTCCTTAAAACTATCTATACAAGCGATATAACCGTTTATCGCTTACCCCTCCACAGTAAGACACCCGTAACAGATCCGGGCGAGCAGAACAACTATAATAATCGATTCCGTGTGTTTTTACGATGAAAAAATGTAAACAACCTGAGTTTTACGAGCGACGCTGATTTCTTTATTTGTCCAACAGCCTGATGACTGCAGGTTTATAATTTGATTAACACTATGATCAACGAGGTTGTTTTAACTATAAAAATATATTTTTAATATAGAAATAGCAAAGGAACTTATATATAAGCATTTTTTACTCGAGTAAGTCATTTTTAGAAAAGTAGTAAGTCATAGTTACTATAAATTTTCACCGACACTAATATCATCACCTTTAGTATGAGTTTTTACGTTTTACAAAAATTACTGTTTTTGTTTTTGTTTATACTTGTACAGGTTAATAATTTGATTAACACTATGATCAACAAGGTCATATATGAAAACATATTTTTAATATAATATAGAAATAGCAACGTATATATAAGCCATTTTTACATCATGAATGTCTACTGCCCATGACTTTTGGAATCAATCACAAGATACGATTTGAGTTCTACCTGGGATCGGCCAAAGATGAGTTGCTACTCCTAAGGAACTAAGGAATAAGCTGGAACGCCTCGGGTAAATATGTCTCTCTTAACCCTTTAACCTGCAACACAGCTTACACGTTTAAGCAGGTGATATACATATAACTATTATAACTAATATAAGTGGTAATTACTGCTTATGGACATTAGTAATCAACTCCAAATATTTGTACTAAATTTTAAAGTGGTAGAACCAGTAGGTATAGTTCGGACATGAAGATACAACTTCCTCACCTATTTCAAGCTGTGTAGTTCTTGAGTTTTAATGCAAGATGATGAAAGCAGGCTGACTTACTATGATGCGATCTTAGTGCTCAGTGACAACGCATCAGTGATAGACTTCAGGTAAAACCTTGTCCATAATTATATTGTTGGCCAATTTCCATGGAAGGCAGTGACCACTTACTATAAGATGAACTACATGCTCGTTTGCTATTTAGAAAAGCATCGATGAAGAATCATAGTAAGTCACTATGACTGACTAAATTCTCAATTAAAATGACTTATGCCAACAGTCAAAATGGCTTATAAACATGATATGATATAGAATATTAAGGACAATAATATAGTCGGGTATCCAAAACAGACATACCACGTGATAGAGCCGTGCGGAGAATCGAACCCGTATTCACGATAGCATCGCCCGACCGCCGGTATTCCAAAAATTTTCTACCCAGATAGCGGGTAGCGTCAGCAGACACAGCTGCTCGCGTTTTCATAATTGATTTAATTTATTTTTTGTTTGGTTATTTTTAAAAACTTTTGCGTTTAATAATTTCAATGTTATTTTTATTGTAATTTATTAATTTATGAAAATCAACCCTGTTAGAGCACCTAATAGGCTAAGGGGCGAACAAACCCGTGACCCATTTAATGCGTCAAAGGTATGAGTATTTTTATTTTTAAAAAGGTGTAATTTATTTTATTGAGTTGTTTTTTGAATAAAATTAATTAAATATAAATTTACTATTTTTCAAGAATCTGTTGGGACGAAAGAGAGTTAAGTATTTTATATTATTAAAAACCTTTGCTTGCATTTCTTGCATTTCTCAGGTATGCCGGTTTCTTCATGATGTTTTCCTTCACGGTTTTAAGCAAGTGATAATTAATTTCTAATACGCACATAATTGAAAAATCAGAGGTCTGGGATTTGAACCTCGGACCCTTCGATCAAGAGTTTCTAACCGTTAACCCTTTATGGTTCGACTCCGGCGGCACCACCGCCAGGCCTATTTCTAATAACAGCAGTGTTAGGCGCTGCTGTGTTCCGGTTTGGAGGGTGTGGTAAGGGAGACATACTTTTCCGAGGCGTTCCAGCTTAGTCCTCAGGGGTGGCGGCGCATCTGTTGCCGACCTCAGGTAGGAATATCTAATCCTATCTGGGGTTGATTACAGATGTCCATGGGCGGCAGTAGCCACTTACACCAGGTGGACGGCATGCTCGTCTACTACTCCTATATTATAAAAAAAGATAATGTTAATTAATTAAATTGGCAACTCGACAATCATTTCTAAATATTCAAATAAATGTCCGTGTTTGCTGACGCTACCAACGAGCGTCAGGCCATATCATTCATGCTTGTATGTGTACCTGTGTTCCCGACTTTTTTCTTTTGGCCGCTGGGGGCAGCGTTAATGTGCGTATGTAGTTTTAAACTTTAAGTTGTAACTTATCGGTGGAGGCATCGGCAACCTTTTTTCGAAGTCCATTTTTCTAAAAAATGTTACCAAGCCCTGTCTTTATTATTAAGGGCCCGTATCGCCGTAATTGGACGTATCGCGGATTTGTTAATTATAGTTTCATGGAGGCTTTAATTTGATAATTTTGGGGTGGTTTTTGGTTTTTTGGACAAATATTGCTAATTTTGACGGGCTGTGATAAAGTGTGTTTTGAATGTAGGAGGCGTTTTATTTAATATAACTTCCGTTTTTATCTTCATTTGAGGCAACTGTAGATTTTTTGACCCTTTACTGTCCCACTGTTGGATGCGAGTCTTCTCCTGGTGACAGGGTTTTAAGCCCTAGACTACTGCCCTGGCCAAGTGCGTTACTAGACTTCAGACACCCTTAAGAACTTTCTTAGGGTTCCGTGCCCAAAGGGTGGAATCATAACTCTTTTATTAAGCTTCTGTCTGTCCGTCTGTTCTGGAGCTTCATATGTTGTTAAAATCGGACCGTTTAAAGTGGGTAAAAATCGAGTTCAAAGATTGCGTTACATACTCAGATATACATACAGGTCAAGCTAATTAAAAACATGATAAAAATTAACGTGATTAAAGCAACAAAACATATGTAGTCGGTAAATTGCGCGTTTTCGACAACGCGATCAATCGCAAAGTTGTTAAAACGTCATGCGGCGATACAATCAGAAAATGCGAAACGCCGATGCTAAAAGTATCTGGTAGTATCGAATCATCTGAAAGTGGTAGAACATATTGGGCTTCTACTCTGGAGGCACAACCGTCACACAATCGTCTGCCTTACTAAACAGCAGTGATAAGCGCTGCTACGTTCTAGTTTGAAGGGTGTGGTAAGGGAGATATTCTTTTCCGAGGCGTTCCAGCTCAGTCCTCAGAAATAGTCTATGTGGTCAACCTCAGGTAAAATTCTTATCTGGGGTTGATTACAGATGTCCATGGGCGGCAGCAGCGTCATCAGGTGAACAACATGCTCGTCTGCTACTCCTGTATTATAAAAGGGAATAGTAAAACTAGCTTATAACCCGGCGTTACTTTGAGGACTTTTTTTTTTAATTTCTCAGGTATGTAGGTTTCCACGATATTTTCCTTCGCCGTTTAAGCAATTTTAATTTCTAATACGCATATAATTTTGAAAAATCAAAGGTGCGTGCCTGGAATTTGAATCTCGGACCCCTCGATCAAGAGGCCGAGTTTCTTAACCACTAGACTATCACAGCTTTTTATATACTATACGCGGGTGGGCAAAATCTAGCCTTAGGCATTTTCAAACGACAATACCATGTTTATATATATGTTATATATTACACAAACAATTATGACCGGTAATACAATGGGAATAGGGGTGATAATTCCTATGTTACGGCTGAGTGACATCTTGAGAGGGCTTCGAACAGAAACCATAAAGTGTAGGGCCGGTTGTACTGTGCAATATTATGATTAAGGTTAACATGACTAATGGTTAAATGATGTAGTAATATGTCGCTTTCAATTATATAATTTGATTGGTTGGATGACAATAACCATTATTTTATTATTTATTTATCATCAAATAGGACGGTTTTGCAGAATCAATTATACTACTTAACAAGCACAATTTAAATTATTATTTTAAAACATTTCCATATCTACTTAAAGAAAAAATAATAATTAAAGTCAAATTAAAATGAATTAATTATTGCAAAATAGAAAGAAAATCTTCGGATAGTAATAATACAATATAAGTGTAGTACATGTGACCTATAATCAACCCCTGATAAGATTCGGATCCTACCTAAGATCGTTCACAACGTTGCTACCCCTGAAGACTAAATCGGAACGCCTTTGATAAAGTACGTCTTACCAGAAATAAAACAAAGCAGCGCTCTACTTTTTCCTAATTTATTTTAAAACTAGCTGACCCGGCAAACTTTGTACCGCCTCAAAATCTATTTATCAAATATATTTCATATAAAATATAGCCTATGTTACTCGTGGATAATGTAGCTTTTGAATGGTGAAAGAATTTTTAAAATCGGTCCAGTAGTTTTTGAGCCTATTCATTACAATCAAACAAACAAAGTTTTCCTCTTTATAATATTAGTATAGACAAATCATCTTTTACATTAGATTTGATTGTACCATTTCGCACCTAGCTATTGTTAAGCCATCAAAGCATAGTTTAACAATGGTACCACCGGCCGCAACTTGACCCTACCGTCAGCGATCTTGTTTCAGGCCACTATCCGAAGGTTTACTAGGATACCGATTGTGTCCATGATCCCTAATGGAGTATGGTGTACAAGGTATCACTTATAACAATATTGTGACACGTTGACTTTGAAAGCCTTCCATTTTTACGTTTTTACAAAATTTTGTATTTGTTTACGTATTTCCCATACATTTCCAATCAGTTCTGATCCAGTTCACTAGGCGCTGATTGGAAATGTATGGGCAAATACGTAAACAAATACAAAATCAGTCATTTTTGTTAAAACGTAAAATTCAAACTAAGGGTACAGGTGATTTTATTTCTGTCTAAAATAGCAGTTAGCGCTGCTGTGTTCTGGTTTGAAGGGTGTGGTAAGGCAGATGTACTTTTCCCAGGCGTTCCAGCTTAGTCCTCAGGGGTAGCGGCGTATATGTGGCCGAAGGGGTTTTCAGGGGCTTATTACAGAGGACCATGGGCGGCAGCAGCCATTTAGCATCAGGTGGACTGCATGCTCATTTTTTTATTTCTATGATATAAAAAAAACTGTTTCTACAATCCTATTTCTATTTTTTATTTCTTCTCTGAAATAAAAATAAATCCATAATTATGTTTGTCTGACCGGGAAGCGAAGCCGGAACCTCTGCGTATTTAACGTATGACCAAAAAATGCAAAACCAACAACATTTGTCCAAACAAGTTATGCAAACATTTATTTTTATTACAAAGGACAATCTCAAAATATACATAAGGTTTGTGCTAAAAAAAAACGAGTTCTTTACGAGCGAGGACCCTCAGTGACCATAACAGGTCATAACAACACATAACTGCACATAACTGTCCATAATCCACATAACCGACACCTTTGCTTCGTCAACTAACATAAGTTTATCCGATTAAACGGTTTGCATTATAAAGTTTTTTCAAAGAGTATTTTTTTTGCTTTTTATAATATAGGAGTAGCAGACGAGCATGCAGTACGCTCGATGGTAAGTGGCTACTGACGCCCATGGACATCTATAATAACCTAAGATAGGATTATAATCCTGTCTGAGATCGGCCACAGATGCGCCGCTAGCCCTGAGGACTAAGCTGGAACGCCTCGGAAAAGTATGTCTCCATAACCACACACTTGAAACCGGAACACAGCAGCGTTATACTATAAGACAGATCGCTGTATCGTTTTTGATGGTGTTCTACTTTTAAATAGACTTCAGTTCTGGGTTTGGGTGTTTTATCCATGTGTGTAAAGAACCTTAGTGTGAGTAACCCAACGATACTTAACTCAAAACTTTATCGATTGAAATCTGAACTTTCAAACCAACTATATCCATCCCCTTCACTCCCATACAGTGCGAGCGAGACAACGCTATAGAAGCCTTTTTTGACCGTTTAAAGAACTGCAATCGATCACACTCGAATATTTAAAGAAAAATCGCCTTTATGTACATACTAATACAGTTCAATTGACTTACAGTTAAACCGCTCACATTTGAATCCTTATTACGTTGTATTAAAGTTGCTTTTCCCTTGTTTTTTAAGTTTCAATTTTAATACACTAATATTTTTAACGCAATCTTTATTATAATGAATTAAGGTTGTTTTTTGCATGTATTCTTATAATAACTTTGAAAAATATTTTAAGCATTTTAGCTCTTATTTTGAAGGCTTTAAGGGTTAGTTTGTTTGTTCTATGAGACAATATGTCTTGAACGTTAGTGCGTGAAGTAGGTTTTAGAGGAGTTCCGGTTTTTATTTATCGAATAAGCTTACAAGTTACTATTTAATGTGGCTGATAGCTTAGTGGTGGAAGCGATGGTGTGGGGTTCAAATCTGGATACTGATTTCTGATAACTAAAGTTACAGTTAATAAGGAGGTGGCTATTGCCGGCGTCTATAATCAACCCCAGATAAGATTAGAGTCCTATCTGAGGTCAGTCAGATACACTACGTGCCTGAGATTTGAACCTCGGACCCCCATTATGAATCCCTAATGATTACGCTACATTTGTTTACACTTATAACAGTAATTTCTAGCATGGGTTCAGTGTCGTATTCATATGTTCATTATATCAGCAATGTTAAGCGCTGTTATGATCTGCTTTGAAGGGTGTGGTAAGAGAGACATACTTTGCCGAGGCGTTCCAGCTTACTCCTCAGGGGTAACGCATCTGTGGCTTACCTCAGGTAGGAATCTAATCTTATCTGGGGTTGATTACAGATGTCCATGAGCAGTAGCTCACATCAGGTGGAGTAGGCTTGTCTGCTACTCGTATATCATAACAAAAAAACAATGGGTTGAATTCAATGGGTTGGTTGAATAATAAAATATAATAATTAAAAATTGAAACTGACACCCATTGACATATTTTTTCTATGCTGACACCGGATGACATCTTGACTTTTGCTGTTTGCTTTGCCGTCTTACGAATTTTCGATCAGGCCACGTGTCCTGACGCGAATTAACATTTCTCACCCATCACAAGAAGTGCACAATGCCACTTAAGAATAAACTTCTATACTCACAGCCCCACACCAGGATTCCCTGTGTCGTGGATGCCATGGACACACACATAGACAAATACACAAACACCCAGACCCAGAAACAGAAATCTAAATTCATCATTTAGATATCTGTCTGGCCGGGGATCGAACCCGGGACCCCTTGCGCCTCAGACTGGTATGGTGGCTACTCCGCCACACGGGTCGTCGAAGTTTTCACTTAAAAATCTGTGAGTAGACCTGTGCCCAGCAGTGGGACAGTGAGCTTAGTAAGCCAATATTAAACGCTTGTTACACTCACAGCCCCACACCGGGATTCCCTGTGTCGTGGACACACACAGTGACAAATACACGAACACCCAGACCCAGAAACAGAGACCTAAATTCAACATTTAGATGTCTGTCTGGCCGGGGATCGAACCCGGGACCCTCTGCGCGTCAGACCGGTGTGACCGCTCCGCCACGCGGGTCGTCAATATTAAGTTCATATTACGAATACTTCCGCATACAATCCCAAAGGTCGTTATAAATGAATTATAATTATATGTAAAGAGAGTTAGAGTCTTAATGGAGTCTACGTCATAATTAAACCACATTAAATATGCCTTGGAAGGAATGGCGCGAGGTGCGGGCCACACGGGGGGATTTTGTATATATTTTCATACTTTTATTATCCGGAAAAATTAAATAACGTTTGCTAAAGTCATAGTCTCTATACTAGTATGCCCTATGTTGTAAGTGCCATGGACATAAAAGACGTATACACAAATACCCAGACCCAGAAGAGAAATCTAAATTCTTCATTTAGATATTTGTCTCACCGAGGATCGAACCCGGAACCCACTGCATGCTAGCCCGGTAATTGTATTCATAATATACAAAATCGATGGATTTCAAATTACGACTTAAGCCCGGTAAAGTCAAAATTTTATAATTTCCTTCACAAATTGTGATTTTTAGGTCCTTGGTAAGCAAAATTACAATTTTTGGTAGAAACAAAATCATTTTTTTTTTGACAAAACATTGGATAGATTAAATATTAACAACCAAAAATAACAATTAATACTCGTTTTTTCCTTCATATTTACTCAAAGTTAACATAGATCAAATATTAACAACCAACAATAATAATTGATACTCGTTTATTCCCTTAATATTTAAGATAAAAAGGCTCTATAAAATCAGGTAGTATAGTCCAACGCATTCCAGTGTTTACGACGCAAGTAAACCCTGTCCGGTGGTAGGCTCTGACCACGGTTCATAGTAATGAGGCGTGCACAAACCGATCTGGATTGTAGCTCTGAGGACTCGGATATGAATAGTTTAAATAAACCTAGGTTTAAGGTAGGGCTTAATGTACCGCATACCAGAGGAATCTAAAAAAAAGTTTTCAAATGTGAAGGATACCAATACGCACTTGGCCAGCGCGGTGGACTATGGCCTAATCCTTCTCATTCTGAGAGGAGACCCGTGCCCAGCAGTGGGACAGTGAAGGGTTGATGATTATGATTATGTAAGTTTTACGACCCGCGTGGCGGAGTGATCACTACTGGTCTGACGCGCAAAGGGTCCCGGGTTCGATTCCCGGCCGTGATAATGAGAAGGATTAAGCCATTCATTGGTAGACTTCACATACCTTTGAGATTTTTGTTTATAAATCTCTCAGGTATGCAGCTTTCCTCACGATGTTTTCCTTCACCGTTTAGCAATTGATAATTAATTTCTAAAACGCACATAACTTTAAAAAAATCAGAGTTGCGTGCCTGGGATTTGAACCTCGGACCCCTCGAACGAGAGGCCGAGTTTCTTAACCACTAGGCCACTGCCTCTTGCATAATACAAGCTAAAACCAAAACCTATATATTCTCCACAAAATGGGGGTGTACGTCAGTATGGCAGCAAACATCAAGATATCATTGTCCGCAGATATTTATAGGCGAAGGGATCTCTCGTGATATATTCTGGTCGTTGCGTGGGAGGACAATAGCGACATCGGATTTGTCTCAGATAAAGTTATTGGGTGTACAGTTTCAGTTTGATTGACCTAATATTGATGTTTATCCAAAAATTTCTTTTTATAGGACATTTTTATTTCTTTTTGTAAAAAACCTAGTTGTAGTTGTAGTACTAGATACTAAGCTTCCGCTGTATCCGTCTGTCACAGGGCTCTATCACTGGTACCGTAATGGACATATAATTGACATTTCAACAGAATATGTATAATCGCTATAAAAACAAATACTAAAAATAAAAAGAAAATCAAAATTAAATGGGGGTCGCCATACAAGAAACCGTTATTGTTCGGCGTTTTTCGCTTTATCTAATGAACCATAATAGATAAACAGTTCAAATTTTCACAACGCATTAACTTCAATGGCTGCTATAATAAAAAGTACTAAAAATAAGGTAAGATTCCTACCTGAGGTCTGCTACAGATGCGCCGCTACCTCTGAGGACTAAGCTGGAACGCCTCGGAAAAGTATGTCTCTCTTACCACACCCTTTAAACTAGAACACAGCAGCGCTTAACACTGCTGTTATAAGGCAGAAATAGGTGGTGATGCCGCTATAGTCGAACTATAGAGGGTTCTACCACCTTCAAAATAATATTTGAGTGATAATTTTGTGGTTGAAACTAGGCCTTTTAATCGGAAGGTATGAGGTTTGAATCCCAGGCATGCAACATTGTTTTTTCAAAGTTATTAGAAATCATTTATAACTAGCTGTGCCCCGCGGTTTTACTCGCGTTAAAAAGTAGTTCTACCGCGGGTGAAACCGCGGGGCACAGCTAGTTCTAAAATATAAGTAGCCTAAGTTACTCCTTATTACATCAGCTACCTGCCAATAAAAGTCCCGTCAGAATCGGTCCAGCCATTTCAGAGATTAGCCAGAACAAACAGACAGACAAAAATTGTAAAAAATGTTATTTTGGAGTATGTACCGTATGTATATTCATATGCACGTAGTAAACAGCGGTTATTTCAATATTAAAAACAGATGTTTGCTTCAACGGATGAAAAACTTCGTAAAGAAACGTAAACGCCGAAAACTTAAAAAAGCTCTCAAAGTTATGTGAAGTCTACCAACCTACAAATGCCTTGATGGTCAGCTTTAACCTTTCTCAAAACCATGCCCAGCAGTGGGACAATAACAATTTGATTTACCTTCGATAACCATCTTGTGGTCAAATCTTCGAGTCGATCCTTTCTCTACCAATACTAGAGTAACATTGTGTCTAAGGCTGCGTCCAAATCAACGATTCAGCGTGACTCAGCGGGTTTAAACGAAGCGTATCTTATGGTTATAATAATGATTAATAGTATAACTAACTCGAACGATATGATTTGGAAGGGCCGGTGGAGTATGATTGATTTCCGAAAATATTTCCGATTTTGAAATAGGTTTTGTATTTGGTAAATTGAATATAGTGCCATCTATTAAATTTGTTGCCATCTAAATGTTTATTTATCTTTAATTAAACAAATAATAGTTTTATTTCTCTACTAGCTGACTCGGCAAACGTTGTATTGCCATATAAATAAAAAAATGTTAACGGTGAACAACCCCTATCACTTAGGGGTATGAAAAATAGATAATATCCGATTCTCAGACCTACTGCATATGCATATAAAATTTGATGAAAATCGGTAAAGCCGTTTCGGAGGAGTACGGTAACTAACATTGTGACACGAGAATTTTATATATAAGATAATTCGACTCCGGCGGCACCACCGTCACACCTATTTCTGCCTTAGCAGTGTTACGTGCTGCTGTGTTCTAATTTGAAGGTTATGGTAAGAAAGAAATATATATTCGAGGCATTTCAGTTTAGTCCTCAGGGGTAGCAGCGCATCTGTGGCCGATTTCAGGTAGAACTCTAACCTTGTCTGAGATTGACTACGGACGTCCATGGGTGGCAGTAGCCTTTGGAATCTTTGGAATCTTCACATTATCATGTCCTTCTGATAGCTAATATCATCAACCCATTACTGTCCCACTGCTGGGCACGGGTCTCCTCTCAGAATGAGAAGTATAAGGCTATAGTCTACCGCGCTGACCAAGTGCGTATTGGTAGACTTTACATACCTTTGAAAACTTTTTTTAAGATTTCTCAGGTATGCAGGTTTCCTCACGATGTTTAAGCAAGTGCCTGGGATTTGAACCTCGGACCACACGATCGAACCGAGTTTCTTAACCACTAGGCTATCACTTACATGATAGCTAACAAAAACTTAAATAAAGATACTTCGAATGAGAGTCATATGTCTAGAAACGACGGGGCATTTCAGCTTGCTATACAAGGCTATACCGTGTCTCCACTACGCAGAACGCTACCGGAATGCCTACAGGCCGTAAATAGCCACATCTTTTTGCGATAGTCCACATCGCGTGCGGGAGATTTCAGATAGGCTTTTATAATTAAACCTAGCTATGCTAATTGTTTTGTTGGATTAGAATAGGGATTTAGTAGGATGGGTGACATTCCACGGCGTTCCGATTTAGTCCTGGGTGTTTGTGACGTAAGCTTTTTATAATATAGGAGTAGCAGAGAGAGCAGTTCGTCTGACGGTAAGCTACTGTCGCCCATGGACTGTAATCAACCCCGGATAGGATTAGATATTCTTACCTGAGGTCGGCTATAGATGCTAAGCTACTGCCGCCTATGAACATCTGTAGACAACTCCAGATAGGATTAGATATTCCTACCTGGGGTTGGCCACAGATGCGCTGTTTCCCCTGAGGATTAAGATGGAAAGCCTCAGAAAATTATGTCTTCCTTACCACACCCTTCACACCAGAACACAGCGCCTAAAACTACTGTTATGAGGCAGAAATAATGGCGTTGTCTCCGAATCGAACCAAAGATGGTTCTTCAAACACTTCACTATATTTTTTTAAGTTTATTTATATTTACTCGCGTGTACTAGAACAAGTACCTCAGTGATTATCTGGGATGACGACGCAGATAAATATAAAGAGCAACTCGACCTAGAAATTTAAATAATAGATTTAACAGTATCCTATAATTACGATAACATAATATATTGCTGTGAAACTAAAGTTTTGATTTAGATAAATACTTTCGTGAAATTCTTTTGAATAGCGCTTAAATACCAATTAAAAGGCTTTTTTTTATTTTTATGAACATAGGTTTTGTTTGGCCTTATAAAAATGATTTAAAGATATAAGATGGCAGAACCCTTTGCGGTTCGACTCCGGTGGCACCACCGCCACACCTACTTCTGCCTCATAACAGAAGTGTTAAGCGCTGCTGTATTATGTTTTAAAGTGTGGTAAGGGAGACATATCTATCAGAGACGTTACAACATAGTCCTCGGATACAACGCATCTTTAGTCGACCTTAGGTAGGAATCTAAAATTATCTAGGATTGATAACAAATCCAACTAATGGTGGCTACTGTCGCTCTTCATGAGGACTGCAGGCGGGTTTGCTACTTCGATATTTAAAATAATGTAAAGTGTAAGGTTTATTACCTCAGGTAGACTTTTTTTGTTTACGAGGGGGAAACATTCAAAAGGTACCCGACGACGTGGGAGCGAAGCCGGGTTATGTAGGATTTTTACCGCACTAAAACCCCCCCGGGTGCCGTTCTCAGTGCTTAGTGGAGAACTCCGGGATCTCCGATGGAACACAACCGGAGTCCTCCGACCGCGATGCCCCAATCGAGCTCTTCCCTGGGGGAGCAGTTTACGCTCTTCCCACAGACCTGGTGTTTGCAACGGTATGCGGCCACACATACCGCCGTCCTTCCCAGGGTCGCTTACTGGGCGGTTTTAACCTACTCTTGCCGCCCGCAACCCCGGAAGCCCCCTTTTAGTCGCCTCTTACGACAGGCAGGGGATACCGTAGACGTATTCTAGTCCCAGAACTACAGGGACTACAGAATCTCAGGTAGACTGTCGTGACCATACATATGTCTAGCTACTATTACATAACTCTAAACAAACATCGTAAACTTTCACTGTAGACATTTCACGATTTTTCCAAATAACAATAGAGGAGAAAGTATTTTGGGCGATAGATACGAGTGTTATTAGCATGTTATCTGCCGGAGTGTTCACATCTGTGTGAGCTTATTAATGGTTTCTAATGGTTTTTAATGATTATGGTAATTTTAGTTATTTTTTTAAATTTTGTTCTTGACGTTTAAACGTTTTATATTATGTTTAATTTAATCAAATTTTGAAGATATATTTTTTGAGTTTTATATGTTATATCTATTTATATGATTGTCTATTTGTGACAATTTGTAAGTGCCGCCGTTGGCCTATACAAAATAAATATATTACATTTCAGATATTTGGGTTGAGGCTTAAGTTCGTAGAATCGAAAGTAGGAATATCTAATCCTATCTGGAGTTGAATACATCACATGGGCGGCAGTAGCTTACCATCAGATAGACAACATGCTCGTTTGCTACTCCTATATTATTAACAAAAAAAATAACCCCATTGTTTTTTATTAATTTCAAAATAATTTGAACACACTAGCAGACATTAAACCTACTTGTAATACATGTTATTATACTTATAACTTACCATTAGAATAAAAACTGAAATTACAGACAGACACCTCAATATAATTTGTATATATCTATTTGTATTGTATTGTTTAAGGTTTGTTCCGTTACCAGGTTATATAATCGAGCCTTAGGAATAAGGCCAACCCTTCTCTTCATGTGGGTGTTAAAGAGCCTCTTATCTGGCTAATACCTACAATTCGTTAGCCTTAAGTATGCTTCAACCGGGGAGGTACCACCGTCACAACATTTTTTAGCGTAACGCAGTTCTTGCTTCGTTATCTTCTAGATTTTTTAATACTGGAGTAGCAGACGAACATGCAGTCCACCTGATGGTAACTACTGCCGTCCATGGACATCTGTAATCAACCCTACATAGGATAAGATTCCTACCTGAAGTCGGCCACAGATAAGCCGCTACCCCTGATTACTAAGCTAAAACGGAAAAGTAGGCAGCGCTTAACACTGCTGTTATAAGGCCTGATGATGTTAGCATAGATGTCCAATGCCCATGGGCGGCAATAGCCACTTACCATCAGGAGGACTGCATACTCGTCTGCTACTCCTCTATTATAAAAAAAAACTATAAAAATCATAGATTCTTTGTCGTATTATTAATGTAAAAACTGTGTGACACCAATACCACTAAAACACACATATTAGAAGTATCGAATGTAATGTAAACCTGAACATTAAAACCACACTTAAACGTTAACTTAAAACAAGAAGTCAATGCGCCATGACATAGACTGTGTTTTACAAAATTCCTACAAGTAAAAAACGAAACGAAAAACGACACGAAACGAAAAAACGAGGTAAAAAACAAACGAAAAAACGAAGTAAAAAAGTAAGGCTCGCCTCGTGTGCCGCGGGACTTATTAGTTGACTTAGATGAATCGATACGGAGATGTTATTACCATATTATAATATTAAATTCGTTATTTTTTGTTTCGTTTCTGTTTTAAAATTTGCACGCTATTATTTTATTTGAGTTCCATTCAGTAAATCAATCAAGTGTATTTAATGTGGCCAAATTGAATTTTAAAATAAAATATGACGTAATGTATCCATTGTAACATATGAACATTTGTAAATGACAGCAGTTGAAGCATAAACATTATATTATTTCGTAGCCGGTTTTTATAGCGACTGACTTACATATGATACTAAGTCCTCAGGACTGGAAATGCATCTCTAATCGGCTTCAGGTACAATCTGTTCCATATAATATTCTCAAATAGGACTAACACGTAAAAATGATGGCATTAAAAGAAGAGAATAATTATTTAAAAAAAAGACAAACCCACTGTGTTTCTTACCGGATCTTCTCAGTAGAGGTCGCGTTCCGATCCGGTAGTAGTTTAAGAAAAATATTGTAACTGACAATTTGTAAGTGCCGTCGTTGGCCTATATAAATAAATATATTTCATTTCGTCACTTCTATGAGAACAAAGATTCATTTAAGGTATCATAAATTCCCAGAGTGATAAAGGTTTAGGTCCCTCATGCTACCCAAGTGTGGATTGGTAGACTTCATACTCTTTTAAGAACTTTTATTTCAGAATTATTAAACTTACGTTTCCTGGATGGTACGGTAATGCCTTAAGACATACATTTTCATTTTTATGACGAAGAATTTTTTGATAGTATGTATATTTGTATTTAACTTTAATTACATACAAAACTATAAACTACATATTTTAAATTTCATTCGCTTTTATTTAAATAACAACTCTCACTAAATCTAATTCATATTTAATAAGCTCCATAATTATAATGATCCGAGGTGGTAATAACAGCTCTGTAAACCCGCACGCGTCAAGGGGCGTACAGCGGCCGAACCGTAAAAACAATTATATACACCGTACTAATTGAAATATTAGTAAATTACAGCTCCGCGTAATTGGGGGGTGTTGCAACTCTATATAATTACGTTTGTTTTACATACGATTGTAGAATTTTTGTTTCGTTTTCGTTTTTTTTACCTTGTGTGGGTTTTATTGATACTAATGTTACGTTTAAAAGAAAAATGTTATAAGTATCAAAAATAAAAACAGTTTTGGTGTGGAATTTTTAATATTTAAAGTTGTTTGTTTGTAACTATTTAAGTCTTGAAGGGAGACACAGGCGTTTTCCGAGGCGTTCCAACTTAGTCCTCAGGGGTAGCGACGCTTCTATGGCCGACCTCAGGTAGGAATCTAATCCTATCTGGGGTTGATTACAGATGTCGATGGACGGCAGTAGCCACTTACCATCAGGACTACTCATCTTTAGCAATGCAGCTTCAGAGTACAGGAGCGCTTAGCACTGTTATAATAGAAATAGGTGTAACGTTGGTGCACAAAAGGTTCTACCATATTGTTTTACATCATAAGCTTGAAAGTAAAGCTCGCAATAATGCTTCAACATCAACCCATTACTATCCCACTGGGCACATGTCTTCTCTCAGAATGAGAAGGATTAGGCTATAGTCCATCGCGCTGGACGAACGTGTTGGTAGACTTCACATACCTTTGAAAACATTTTTTTAAGATTTCTCAGGTTTCATTACAATGTTTTCTTTCACCGTTTAAGCAAGTAATCATTTGTAATTGGCACATAACTGAAAAAAAAATACGCGACGAATACATAACCTCTCTTCCTTTGGGAAGTCTGTTAAAAATCAAAGGTGCGTAGGATTTGAACCTCGGACCCGTCGACTAAAAGGCTTAACCACTAGGCTATCCGCGATCGCAATAAAGCTTAAAGCACATTAACCAGGCTGTATCCGTTCCGCTATCTCAGATCGTTAGTAATTAAGAGATTAACAGCAATCGCAGACAGACAGAAGTCACGTCGCTCATACGTAGGATTAGTGTAGGGTTGCCACGCCCGGGTTTTGAGACGGAAGCTGGCTTTGTACTGGGAGGGTAATGTGTTTGTTTGTATGTCTGTGTGTATGTATTTTGTATGTTATTGTTTGAGTCGCTCTACAGCCCAAACGGCTAGTTATGTAACTGATATAGATTATTATATACTATAAGTATTACTTTCCTTTTCAGTACCGTTAGTATGAGTTTTTACGTGTTTACAAAAAGGACTGTTTTTGTATTTGTTTACGTATTTCCCAAACATTTCCAATCAGTTCTGATACAGTTCGCTAGGGGCGCTGTGTATGTATGTGTGTGTGTTTGTGTATGTACTAGTTATATATTACGTCGGGATGCAGCAGCCAGGATACAGAAAGACCGAATTACTTATATATATGTATTTAATCAAAACAGAATATTACATGTTTTGGATTAAATCTAATCTAAATTAAAACTAACTATCCTAAGTGACTTGCTGGGGCAATGTTAGCGCCCAGAGTGAATTCCCACGTTCGGGACTATACAGTGGAAACGGAGCGGTGGTGCGGAGTCAGCGTTCCCACGGCACGGCGGCGGTGCAGGATCGGGTGTCTTCTTGATAATTTTGTTTAAGGCGAACTTCTAACTATGGTGATTAAGGCCAATATATAACATACGTATGTATGTTTGTGTTTGTTTGTATATATGTTGCATTATTTGTCACGCCCCACAGCCTAAATGGCTTGACGGATTTTAACATAAGGTGTTCTTCGATTGGGCTAATTATGTAAGTGATATAATAATACTTATTAATTAATTAGCCGTATTACTTTCCTTTTCAGTTCATTATTTTTAGTCAGTGAAGTGTTTTGGTTTTCATAATATTTACTAATTGAAAAATAGTTATTTCGAAATTATTCTAAGATAGTCCTCGCCGTGGTTTGACTTCAGAGGCACCGCTGTCACACTTATTTCTACCTTATAACATCGATTTAGTGCTGCTGTGTTTCTGTTTTGAAGGCAAAGCATATGTTTTAGTATCAACTAAAAAAATAATAACTAAAGGATATAGAACTTGTCATAATTACACTGCAACGGTACCAGAGTCACATTTATCCTACCTAGCTTAACCTTAAATAAAACCTTTCATGTTTGAAGCGCGTAAGATGTAACTTAGTCTTATATGATAGATCAATGGTACATAGTTTTGTCGAAGTTGGCAGCCCTATATTAGACGAGCTTTTGACACATAACATCATTATACCGTGTCTATTAAAAGTGGCGTTTATAACGTACGACGTTTGTGATGTGTCGTGACGACTACGACACGATTGACTTCAGAGAACAATTTTGAAAACGATGGATATTTGAAAATTCATATGACTATTTTTAAATACAATTATTACATTTGTTTACATTCAGGCAATATTACTGTTATAAAAGTTATATCTTGCTGTAAAGAGGCACCGTTTTAGTATCAATATTTGCACTTAATGGTAATAAAGAAATTTATTCAACTTTTTTCAGAAGCAATCGACGAATTTAAGACGAGTTTGATCATAAATAGAGTCTATTTTAGCTTCTGTTTTAGAAAAACAGTATCATTATAAAAATGTACCTTTGTAATACACTGGAGCTATTAATACAAACACTTTGACATTGAACATGAAATTTTAAAATGTAATAAATGAGTAAAATCATACATTTTAATACGACTTCTCTGGGTTACTGCCATTATCACAGCTAAATCAGAATCTTAATTATCGTTTAGATGTCTATCTAGTCAGCGATTGAACTTGTAACCTGCAAGTCAAACCAGTATCTCTATATAATAGGTCGTTACGACTAAAACATCGTACAGTATAAACGTCTCGCGTATCTAACATCTACACATATTAGTTTTAACATGACGTGAGTAATAAAAATTTATCTCCAATATAAATAATAATAACGGAGCCGTAATCAATAATAATAAACCAGTCGTACTCATGAGGGATGCCACTTTATAAATATTAGGAAAAATATTTTCAAGGTAGAACCCTTTGTGGTTCGACTCCGGCGGCACCACCGCCACACTTATTTCTGCCTAATAATAGCAGTGTAGCGCTGCTGTGTACTGGTTTGGAGATGCTAAGGGAGATATACTTTTCCAAGGCGTTCCAGCTTAGTCCTCAGGGGTAGCCGCGGACCAGTGGCCAATGTCAGATAGGAATCGAATCAGTGATAGCCTAGTGGTTAAGAAACTCCGAGGCATTATGTGTACATTAAAAAAATATTATTACTAGCTTAAACGGTAAAGGAAAATATTGTGACGAAACCTACATACCTGAAAAATCTTTAAAAAAAGTTTTCAAAGGTATGTGAAGTCTGTTAATTCGCACTTTGCCGGCGCGGTGGACTTAGCCCTAATTCTTCTCATTCTGAGGAGAGCTGTGTCCAGCAGTGAACCAGTAAGGGGTATAATTATGATGATGATGAACAATTAGGCACCGTAATTTAGATATAGTTAGTGTACCAATTTCCACTTGGCCACTGCGATCTAGGATTACTCTAGGATCTAGGATTATCAATCTGTGGTAATCCATGCCCAGCAGTGGGGCAGCTACGGGTTGTTACTATATATATTACAGTATGGGTGGCAACCCTATTTCAGATATAATTTATTCAGACCGAGTAGTTTCGCGTGACACGGCTGTTAGATAATATGTTTATGAGGTTTGTGATAGAAAACGAGGTATTTATCGGCTTGTAAAAGTCCTGGGAATAGGCCTAGAAAAGGCCTACTTGGACTTAGACGGTAGCAGAACCTTTTGTGGTTCCACTCCGGCGGCACCACCGCCACACCCATTTCTGCCTCATGACAGCAGTGTAGCGCTGCTGTGTTCTGGTTTACAGGGTGTGGCAAGGGAGACAAACTTTTTTCAAGGTGTTCCAGCTTAGTCCTCAGGGGTAGCGGTGCATCTATGGCCGACCTCCGGTAGGAATATCTAATCCTATCTGGGGTCAATTACAGGTGTCCATGGGTGGCAGTAGTTCATGCGAAAATCCAACGGTTTCCCGCCGTCTTCTTCAGGTCGTCGGTCTACCTGGTCGCCACTCGAGGAGTACCGACCGATGTGGCTAATCCATTACCACTTCAACCAATTTTAAGAATCGCCAACTACAAACTAAAAATAAAACATAAAAATTTAAAAAGAAAGTGAAGTGAAGGGTCACCCTACAAACATGTCCCATGTCAGATGCAGTTGATCGCGGATTGAAACCAATCCAGAAATAGCTCTGTTATACTCGTACACGGTATGAATGCAACTTGATGGATCTGATTAGATAGAACGCAATTTGCAATTAACTTACTACTTAGTTTCTCTTAGCGCTGTGCTACATTTGTATGAGATTTCTAAGTTATTACTTGACTAATTATTCATGAATCCTTGGGAAATTAGTAGAAATCGTAGTAGTTCGATTTCGAGGACGCTCTCACATTAATTCCGAGCTTTAAAACAACAGTATAGCGCTGGTTTGTTCTGTACCCTTACCATGAGTTTTTACGTTCTGACAAATATGACTGTTTTGGTATTTGTTTACGTATTTGCCCATACAATTTCCAATCAGCGCCCCTAGCGGATTGTATCAGAACTATAGTGTCAGTAACGTAACATTAAATGTCTAAATGGACAAAATGGCGCTTTATGTTTTTTCTCTCTTCTTTGCGAACATGTGAGGGAGACAAAAAGTTCATCGTCACTTGAGCATTTACTTATTGTTACGTTTACTCAGTGGTGTGCTTTCGACAACTAATTTTACTGAAAGTTACAGTTAACTGGTTACAGGAAACGGAATAGAATAATGGATTGAGTAAACGTAACGTAAAATTGTGGGATATTTTGAAAACTCGTACTAAGGGTACTGGTTGTGCTAAGATAGTGTGAGAAGTGTGCTAGATATACCTACTTAAGAGAGGCATTTAAACTCAGAATATTACATTATTTAAAAAATTCCTTACTATCACTTAAAACTATACCTACTGGTCTATTATCAGACAGGTAAAAAAATATTAAGCGACAGTCCTAAAAAAATAATACATTAAGCAGTGTATTCGTGATTTCAAAAAAATAACTCATATAAAAACTCAAAACCAACTTTCTTTGTTACAGATCCATAAGATGGCTTCGGAGTGACGACTTCAAATGAAAAAACAAAATGGCCGCCGAACAGTTAGCTAACAATCATAGAAACGAAAAAGAATGTAAATCAGAAAGAATACCTACTCTAGAAGATATAAAACATAAAAACGATCGAGAATTCGCCTTCGTACCAAGAACAGTCCCCATAGATATGAATTCGTTATACAAAATGAAACAAAATTACGTCTTCTACAATAATTTCGGATATAAAGAAGATTTATCTAGAAGAATCGCCTTGAAAAGAGAATACAGTTTCTATAACTACTGCTTTTTAAGTGTATGCCTTAGTTTTATCCTGGGGTTAGTGATAGGGGTGGTTATAGTTGGATCGCCCCAATCCCAGATAGCCACCCCAAACTTTGTTCCTAGGAAATCAATAAAAATAGATAACACGAAAGATATAAGATCAAGGAGTTTGAACTCTTTGAAATTTTCAAGCGATCTTAAGACTGATTTCGAGACAGAGAAAGACTCAAAATTCGCAACCGTCTCTTTCACGGGTGCAGTAGATTCCCATAAGTATAAAGATGATGTTTATCCAAAAACTTTAACAGATGATATGAAGGAGATTTTGAAGGACAACAAAAATATGCATCATAAGCACACTATAACGACTGTTTTAAATAAGACGGATTATACGCCAAATGATTTAACAGTTTTATATGATAATGTATATTGGGGTCCTGAGGTGGAAAACTCAATGCCTCAAGGTTATGGGGAGAACACAGCAGAGTTATGGGAGAAGTATGTCGATCAGAGCGAGGTAATTAAAATGGAAGTTGGTTGTGGGAGGATGCAGAATAGATTAATCACATTCAAAGATGGCATTCAAGCTTGTGTGCGTTACAGACAGAACACCGACCAAATTCAGGGCGAAATCTTCAGTTTCTACGTCGCGAGGTTATTGAACTTGACGAATTTAGCGCCATCTGTGGTCAAAGTCGTCGATCTCAAGGACAAACTGTGGCAAAATGTTGCGAATGACATCGCTGCGGCACAGTGGAACACAAACCGAGCTGTTGTACTCACTCAGTATATCCCAAGCCTCGAATCAGCTACAATACCCGAAATCTTTAAACCTGCAACGCGACATTTGAATAAAAATGACGTTTACAAAATGTCATTAAAAGAAAATGATACTGTGGACGCAACGAAGCAGATTCTAATCAACAAACTGAAAACAAAAAACGTTAAAACGACGAAAACCGAGATAGCAGAGTTTGACCATATAGATGTTAGGCTAAATAAGAAAACGATTGATTTGTTTGTTGAACTCGCGCAGTGGTCTGATCTCATTATCTTTGACTATCTAACCGCTAATTTGGATAGAATTGTTAACAATCTATTTAACTATCAATGGAATATCAATATTATGGATGGACCAGCGCATAATTTAGCAAGAAAGATGGATAGTGGGTTACTTCTTTTCCTAGACAATGAATCCGGTCTCTTGCACGGGTATAGACTTTTAAAGAAATACAACGTATACCACAGTTTGATGTTGGATAACCTATGTGTGTTTAGGAGACGGACAATCGATTCTTTGAGGAGTTTGTACGAGATGCAGTCAGTGGGTAGCAAGTTAAGTATGATATTCCATAAGAAGAATAACGCGGTGATAAGAGACATATTGCCCCCACTCCCGGAGAAGAACGCGAAAGTTCTCCACGAGAGGATCGGCAAGATTTTGAGCCAAGTCGAGAAATGTGAACAGACGTTTGCGAATAGGAATAGATAGTTTTGTAACTCGCCTCGTACCGTCAAATGTAAATAATGTTATTTATTTATTTATCTAGACTGTTTACTGTGTATATTGAACTCCTAATTTTAAATTGAAAGCATTTAAAATTGGAGGCGAATTGTTTAGATAAAAACCTTAATGAGCCTTTTCACTACAAATGTATAAGGTCGTTAAGTGATGAATGTTTGACAAATCCACCAATAAGTAGTTTGACTTGACTTTTTTTCGATATTTTATTGAGTTAAATTCAAACTTATTGGTAAATTTGCCACATATCCATAATTAAGCTACCAGGCAAATCTCTGTCGGAAAGTCACCCTTTTGTGTCTTAGGTATATATTTTCCGCCCTCCGACTCCCGACTCAAATTTGGCTGGAGCGTATTCAACCACTTTATGCTCCAGTTATGAAGATATTTTATAATACCCTTATAACAATTTCTTGATGGATCTTGATTTTTAAGGAAATTGGTGTTTTTCAAAATCTTAAACATAAATTATAAAATGTTCAGATCCAAAATAGATAGTATACAGATTTTTGCCTAACCAAGAACCTGGTATAAAAACAATCACTTGAAGGCTTTTAAGGTCTAGTTGTGATGGTTTTAATCTATAGAATAATTGTATTGTAATTTTCTATTTATTAATAAAATTCTTTATATACTTTCGGTACGAGCGAAATAAGTGATATGTGTAAACCAAAGGCGTTGTATGAGTCTAGATAGCTCATTCGGTATAAAACAATCTGTTTATTTCTGTTCTGGTTTGAATACACAAAAAAAAAACAGAACAGAATTTTAAAACTCAATCATCTGTCTGACCAGGTATCGAACCTAGTAACCATCGTATTGTCGTCGGTTAAAAGACTTAAGACTAGTCTGTATCAAAAAGCTATCTAAACACATACAATGTTTTGGTAGAAGCATGTGCGATACCAAATATCATTATTTATTGTAAATTCGATTCCATTATGTGCCAGTATGTTGTATGTTGATCAAAGTGATATCGTTGTAATTAGTTTTAATTTATAATATAAATAATGATTGTAAATAATGCTTTTTGACTGGTTACCGTTGTGTTTCAAAAATTACTAATTGTAATACATGAAGAAAAAATTTAAAGTAATTTATTTTCTCAAAATTTTGTGGAAGCTCGTTGATGTCTTTTGTATGGAAAAAATGTCAATGTATAATTATTACATTTTTAAACGATGTGTTACTTATTATGTGTTATTATTAATTTATGAAAATAAAAATTTGTATATTACCATCTTTTTTAAATTCCATACTTAAAAAGAAATGTATTTGTTCAATAATGAAGTAAAATATAATTGTCATATTGTGCAACTAAAGTGGCACCAGTGTCACGCTAATTCTGTCATAATAACAACGTTCACTATTGTGTTCTCGTTTAAATGTGTGATAAACCATGAGGCATTCCATCTTAGTGCTCATATTTAGCGCTGCTTCTATGATCTATATGGAGTTGGTTACAGTACCCTTAGCATGAGATTTTACGTTTTTACAAAAATGAATATTTTTCTATTTGTTTACGTACTTCCCATACATTTGCAATCAGCTCTAATACAGTCCGCTAGGTGCGCTGATTGGAAATGTGTGGGCCAATACGTAAACAAATACAAAAACAGTATTTTTTGTAAAAACGTAAAAACTCATACTAAGGGTACTGGTTCACACTTATTTGTTTTCGTTACTTCTAATTTTAGTCTAAATGTTTTTTATTACGCGCTTCGGGACCAGCAAGCTTTAAATATGTAAATATATGTAAAAAGTATGTAATTATAATAAATAAATGAAGCCTAAAGAAATGCATTGTTATTTATATTATGCGGAGAGCAGTCATAAATAATTGATGGTTAAGGCGAAGGCTGCTTCGTAGAACACTCAATATTTAAGGTTCCGTGGTATTGTACCAGCCACACCTATTTCCTTAGTTTCGATGAAAAGATAGTGATAGCCTATTGATTTTTTTGCTGATGGTCCAGGGTTCAAATCCCAGACACATTTGCATATAGCTATATTTAAAAAAAACGTTTTCTATACTCACAGCCCCGCAATAGGATTCCCTATGTCGTGGGAACCATAGACACACACACAAATACACAAACACCCAGATCCAGAAACAGAAATCTAAGGTCATCATTTGGATACCTGTCGGCATCGGATCGGCACTATGGATCTTAACTCTCTCATTATGTGAGGAGAACTGTGCCCAGCAGTGGGACAGAAATGTGCTCTTGATGATAAAAGTGCAGTTGTTATATTCTGGTTTGAAGGGTGTGGTAAGGCAGTTACTTAAGTTGCATTCAACACATTAGTCCCTAAGACACGTAACTGTTCTTAGAATATATCTAAGGGCATCTGTAAACACTTATACTGAACTGGAGTTATACGTGGACGAGTTCTTGCTGCTTATACCAAAAAACCATATCTTCTAAATTTCATACTAGGATTTTACATCTTAGTCATACCCATTTTATGACTGACACACTCAAAATAAGCACATGCAAGCAGCAGACATAAAACATATTCAAATAATACCTAGCTACCTATTATTTTCTATATCTAAAAAATAAAATATATAAAAAAATATAAAAATAAGAAGATATATAAAAAATAAGAATAAATTTACCCAATTTGTTTACCAAAGATCAAGAAGTTTATAATCGCAAACAAGTAGGCAAAAATTTACTAACTTCGATCTTTCACAGGAAAAACATTAGATAGATTATAATTAACGAGCGTGATACTAAATGACGGATACATACATATAGGGGGCCTACCAACATCTTTTAAAAACCATCATAGTTCAGAAAAGTTTTATTTCCTCCTTAAAACAGTAAAATATTCCGTCATACACAGTTTAACAAACTCAAACCCTTATTAATTGTTCGCTTATCCATTGTATAAAACCAACTGAAATTGTCATATTTTACTAATAAAGTTAAATTACCTGCAAAAAAAGTTAAAATACGATTAAAATAATATTGTTTTAAGAGATGGTAGTAACCCCCCAGTACAAAGCTGAAACTGATGGATCTAAAACATTTAAATTCTAAATCTAAACTTCTGATATAACATAGATTAATAAGAAAAGATCTTTGAAGCTTTTTTTTTATTACACTTTATTGACCAATAAAAAAAGTGGTACAACAGGCAGACTTAATGCTAAGCATTTTCTGGCAGTCAACCTTAAGGATGTGCAGAAAATATAAAAGCGGCGCAAAATACATATTAATGTTAATAATTGAAAGAAAAGAAAAAAAAATAATGGAAGGATAGAAAGAGAAAGTCAAACATGAGAATATAAAGAAAAGAGAGTAAAAGAAAAGGACATGTAAATAGATATATAACAATTAAATATAATTTAATATTAGAAGAAGCGTTCCCTAAATAGAGCATAAAGTGTTGTAATAAAACACAGCAATACCTCCAAACGTCAATCCCGTCGGTTCATAGCGAGATGTGCTCCTTAACATAAGTCAATAGCTGTTTATGCGGAGCATAATGCGGCGCCGCCCACCGCTACCTCTGCGATCTAAAGCTCCGGCCAAAGCAATGCTTTTAAACATCCGCTTTAGTTTAACTCAGCTGCCTTGAAATATTCGATCTTAAAGCTCCGGCCAAAATAATGTTTTAAAATATTCGCTTACTTGTTTGACTGACGCAGGTTGATTTAGTTGGTATATTCCACTATGCTCATCATAGTATTGTAACTCTTATCATAGTAACTACTATCATGTTTGCAATAACGCAGTGATAGCCTAGTGGTTAAAGACTCATCCTCTTGATCGAGAGTTTATGTTGATTCACCTCTGATTTTTCAATGTTATGTGCGTATAAGAAATACATTATCACTCGCTCAAACGGTGAAGGAAAATATCGTGAGGAAACCTGCATACCTGAGAAATCTTGTCAATAGTATTCACATATTGTAGTGATGCTTACCAATTCGCACTTGGCCAGCGCGGTGGACTATGCTCACACTCAAGCATTCAAGCTTAAAAGAAAGAAAGAAAGAAAATAATTTATTTTATTTTAATAAGAAAATAAAACAAGACGAACTGCTATTTAATATAAACGTTGTGATAAAATTATTAAGCCTATAATATTACCTAGAACATAGTGAACAATCAACCTATAAAATAGTGAACATTTATTGGAAATAAAATTAGACCCATTATTTTTTTTTACATAAGCAACAAAAGTAAGTTTGGATTACTTTTGTTGCTTATGTACACAAACAATTCTAAATCCGCTTGTTGCATACTGTTACTTTGACCGAGTCTTTAAGAAAACATTCTATGCTTGGTCGAACTTCGGACTATGAATTACAATGCCACACGCCCTTGTATCTAAAGGGATAGACAAGGACATATCTGCTAGATGTATCTTTTAGGCAAGTATTTAAAATTTTATAGATGGTAAATAATAAAATAAAACGTTTTCTACATTCAGATCCACACTAGGACTCCCTGTATCGTGGGTGCTATCAACACACACAGAGACAAATACACAAACACAGATCCAGAAACAGAAACCTAAATTTAATCTGTCTGGCCGGGGATCGAACCCGGGACCCTCTGCGCGTCAGATCGGTATGGTGACCGCTCCGCCACGCGGATCGTTAAAATTTAATTCGCGGTAGAATTCCTAAAGGTCGACGATTTTTCTACCTCTACACGTTTTTTTACCATACAGAGTAGGAAACTAGCGTTCAATCCATTTGATAGTATGTTTTTTTTTATAATATAAGAGTAGCAGACGAGCATGCAGTCCACCTGATGGTAAGTGGCTACTGCCGTCCATGGACATCTGTAATCAACCCCGACAGGATTAGATATTCCTACCGGAGGTCGGCCACAGATGCGCCGCTACCCCTGAGGACTAAGCTGGAACGCCTCGGAAAAGTCTGTCTCCCTTACCACACCCTTCAAACCGGAACACAGCAGCGCCTAACACTGCTGTTAATAGGTTCTACCACCTTCAGATGTAATCTCCAAATAAGATCCTACTTAAATGTGATATAATCTACTGTGGTTCACAACAAGCAGTGTTTAACAGCAGTATTAAGCGCTGATGTGTTCTGGTTTGAATGGCGCTGTGAGGTAGACATACTTTTCCGAGGGATTCCCTTAGTCTCCAGGGGAGACAGCGTTTCTGTGGTCGATCATGGTTAGGATTCTAATCTTGGGCGTCACTAGCTACTTACCATCTGGTGGACTGTATGCTGGTCTATGCTGCCTTATATTTTTTTACAATATAGAAGTAATAAGGATAGGATAGCATTAGAATTCTACTTGGGTTAGCCATAGCGTTACTAATGAGGACTAAGTTACACTGCTTTGAATAAGTACCAATCAAGCTAGAATATAGTAAAATTAAGTATAACAGTAGTAATAGCCTAGTGGTTAAAAAACTAGGCGTCTAAATCGAGGAGTCCAGGGTTCATATCCCAGGCACCTCTGATTTGAAGTTATGTGCGTATTAGGTAGAAATAGGTGTGGCGGTGGTGCCACCGGAGTCGAACCACAAAGGGTTCTACCACCTTCTAGTAATGGGTTGAAGATGAAAGAATGAATAAAATATAACAATCTTGTTGTCAAGCGTGGAATTTACATACAGACAAGTACATTTTATATATAGGTACTAGGAATTCATTTGGTGTTGAGGGTAAAGTAATAAACTATAGCAGTTGTGCCGCACTTAGCCGAGGTCGGCGCCCGATTACACTTGAAAAATGTTGGGGAATATTTATACTTTCGGGTTCTGTAAGTGGTTGGAACTGTTCTTTATGTTGATCTTGACTTTACGAAAAGTACTGATTGAAGGGAGCTCAGGGTTCGAGTCCAAGCCTTTGATAAATTAATGTGCGTATTAAAAAAAAATTTCGTGCTTGCTATAACGGTGAAAGAAAACATAGTTAAGAATCATCTATCATGATGTATTTGATATAATAGGTTCAGGGTTTATATCCCAGAAATGTACCTCGGATTATTTAAATAATTGTAAGTATTAGAAATTAATTATCACTTGCTTTAACAGTAATAACATTGTGAATATATTTTCATGTTATTTACTACCTATTGTGCACGCTGTTGGGCACGAGTCTCCTCTCAGAGTAAAAGAAACGTAAATTACAGTCTACAGTATTTTCGAAGTGCGAATAGCTGTACTTTACATACCCTTAAGAACTTTAAAAAAATCGTTACGCATGTAGGTAGGCATGCTTGGGATTCGAACCTCGGACTCCTTGAAACAAACAAAGTTTTTAGGATATCACTGCTACATAAAAAACATGTGTCAGGAAAAAAACTTATTCAGGGTTTTTTGTAAACCTTTTTAAGCTACGGAACCCTAGACTCGTCACACTAGGACACTACTTAAGGCGGGTACGTTGGAGGAAAAAATAAACCTCCCTTTATGAATCATGGCCCTTATCGCGGCCTTAAACCTTTCGATAAATGGAGTAAGGTCCACAGAGTAAACAAACAATAGATGGTGCATTTCGGAAAAGATAAAACCTCATAAAAGCAAGTCGAAATAAAAGAGGGATCTCTTGTTAGATCTATCTTTTCCTATTTATGTGTAAGGAAGATATACATACTTACGCGAGGCGGTCTACTTTAGTCCTTAGTCCACATCTTTGCCTACCTGAGATAAGTATAGTGTTATCTGGGATTGATTATAGATATCCTTGGGGGCTCACTTACAATCAAGGTGCACTGCTATTTCGTTTGTTACTTCTATATAATAAAATCCTAAGACCTAAGTTAAAACGCCGTGTGCAAACCTCTTCGAAGAGATTGACATTGTTTTTGACAAATACTATAAAGATTTAACCATAATCGTAATATAAGATGAAAAAGTATTTTACAGCCTCAAGTATTTTACAGCCTCACACAAAGATTCCCTGTGTCATAAGTAGACACACACAAAGATATATAAAATAAAAAAAACACTAACACGCATAATAATTGCATTGGACATCAAGATTTCAGCCTAACCGAGTATAAAATATAGAAAACCGCGTAAAGTACCTTCACCTTTATCTTTTATGCCTATTTGACCCACTGGCACCTTACTCTATGCCCCCACACTACATTTACTGGGAGGTCCCGCACTTGACGCTTCAGATACCTTAGTTAAGTGCCTCAACGTCATGACATGTCACCCGACATGTCACCCAACATGTCACCCAGCATGTCACCCGACATATCACCCAGCTATTGCAATAACTTTAGCTGAACATGTCAGGCATAAACAAACGCTTTCAAGATTAGGCGCTTTAGTGCCTTTTTGTAAAAATGAACACGCTGTTTTTGTTCAGTTATAAACAACCTGTATAATGGATCAGCTGTATAACCAGCTTTATATGAAACAGGAAGCAAGAGGTTTCGCTGAGAAGTTACTGCTTTTTTCTCTGACTCGAAGGACCAAATTAAAATCGTTTTTCGTATTAATTTACAGAGAAATAGATGAAAGATGAGTTACTTTGAGAACTATTTTGGAATTTGAATGAGAAGTGTACTATGGGCTTCTATTTCTGGCAGGAGACCCGTGCCCAGCAGTGGGACAGAAATAAATTGATAACAGAAAGTAGTAAGACTACGAAGAAAAAATTTTGATTTTTTAGTTTGCTCAGAACGTAGGAAGAAACCACGGTTGGTCACTTGTCACTAGGGAATCTAATATATTGCGAAATTTGACCATTTTTTCATATAAAAAATTATCAACTTTTGTTGTTTTGTAGGAAATATAAGATAAATAGATTAACGGTTATTAATAATAGACATTTGTGGGACAATTAACAACCATGATTGCTTGCTCAGTTGGTGCTTAAGTGGTCAGTATTGGCCATCTGTACCCTTAGTATGAGTTTTTACGCAAAAATGACTGTTTTGTATTTGTTTACGCATTTCCCCTTTGATAAGTAAAGATACTTCGCCGTCTTGAAATTGAATGAAGCCACAAAATGCTGATTTGTCAGTTACTTTTTGAATTCTTAACAAATAAAAACATTTTTAGAGAAAATTTACGAATAAATAACTTATAAGTACTGAGTAATTTACATAATAAAAAATAAGTGTTTCAAATATTTTAGGGATATTTTAGCATGGAGACGTGGCAATTTTTTTTTACACAACTACATATTTTAATTCTCAAAACTGGTTACATTTTCTTTACTAATCTATGATATTACCCATACATTTCCAATCAATTTTGATACAGTCCGCTAAGGGCGCTGATTGGAAATGTATGGGCAAATACGTAAACAAATACAAAATCAATCATTTTTGTAAAAACGTAAAAACTCATACTAAGAGTACTGCAGACGAAACCATAGCATAAACTACTATATCAAAATATGGTTGGCACGTAAATAATTCCCGAGATAAAACATCTCATATGAAATGAGATATCAGTAACGCAAAATATTAACACATTAAAATTTAAAACAGAATCCAAAATGGCGTAAAGTAAGATGGCGGATATCAATTCAGCTGTCAAAAGCGATGCTTTCGCGCGTAAATCATACAATATGGCGGCTGACAAATTGTCGAGACCGAGCGACGAATAAATTTATAATGAATGTGACATTTTTATTCGATAATACTTTTAAACTGTTTGTCAGTATGTTAAGATAATTATTTGATGTTTTTATAATATAGCAGAGAAAACGAGGCTACAGTCCACCTGATGGTTAGTGGCAACTGCCAATCATTAACATTTGTAAGATAACCCTTTGTAGTTCGAGTCCGGCGGCACCACCGCCACACCTATTTCTACCTCATAATAGCAGTATTAACGCTGCTGTGTTCTGGTTTGAAGTGTGTGGTAAGAGAGACATACTTTTCTGAGGTATTCCAGCTTAGTCCTCAGGGGCAGTGACGCATCTGTTGCCGACCTCAGGTAAGAATATCTAATCCTATCTGGGGTTGATTACAGATGTCCATGAGCGGCATTAGCCACTTACTATTAGGTGGACTGCATGCTCGTCTGCTGCTCCTATATTATAAAAAAAGACTTCTCCGTGCACCGTAGTATGTGGCAGGCATTAGATTACGTTGCAAAGTGTCACCTCCAAACTTCGTTCATTCTTGTCACAGATGTGTCAAGTTAACGGCGGAATTATTCAAATGCGCCTAATTTATCGCTCAAATCAATGAATCTGCCAATTTCTGTATGTTTTAGCGTTTATGTAAAGAGGTCCAATAAATTTGAAGCCATTATTATTATCTATTCTAAATCCCTGGATGGGTGTATGCAAAAGTCATTATGTCTATTGTTTTAGTTCTGGTAAGTTTACAGTACCCTTAGTATGAGAATTACGTTTTTACAAAAATGACTGTTTTTGTATTTGTTTACGTATTTCCCATTTATTTCCAATCAGTTCTGATACAATCCTCTAGGGGCGCTGATTGGAAATGTATGGGCAAATACGTAAACAAATACCAAAACAATCATATTTGTAAAAACGTAAAAACTCATACTAAGGATATAGAGTAGTCGCATGCATCGGCGACTTTGTAGGAGAGCTTTTTTGCACCTTTTCCTACCACTTGAGGAAGTTAGTTCCACATATTGTATGCACTAGGAAGAAATGATGCAAATCGAATTATGGTGGAACTGGTGGACCGACACGGGTCCAGTAGATGTCGACGATGGTGCAAGTGGTGCGGTGGAAGAAAGGTTATGTAGGCGCCAGGTTACATAATTCTTCAGAAAACTTTCCATTGGAAATATAGAGCAGGCTCTAGCGGACCAGGGGGGGCTGAAGGGGCGGTCCACCTCGGGCCTCCGGTTCTGGAGGTCCCCCAATCTGTGTACATTATTAGCTAAAAAAATGATTAGCTAAAGAAATGTGTAACATCACTGAAATACAGATTTCTCGGTGAATAAGTCTATGTATGACACATTCGTATTTTTTAATCAAAACATTTTTTAGACTAAGGGCCTCTATTCCACTTTCCACCCCGGGCCTCTGACGACCTTAGTCAGGGCGGCTTTCCACCTGGAGTCGATCACAGAGGAGAATTGTGGACCTAAGAACTAAGACGTATGAATGTTATAGATCTACATTTTTTAATAAAACAAACGCAATTTCAGATGTCTCCATTCAGCATAACGCCATCCAAGTGACATTTAAGCCGAAAATATTTGCATTCGTAAAAATGCCGTCCGGCGGAGCTCGGCCAGACCAATAATTTATTAATATTACGGGGCCGAGGTGTAAAACACGGAATTGCTTTACACATGAACTTGTTGCATTGACTAACCTTAGTTTTGAGGTTATATAAAAAAATACGCGACGAATAGATAACCTCTTCCTTGGGAAGTCGGTTAAAATTAATTTACAACTTTTTTTATAATACGGGAGTAGCGAGCATGCAGTCCACCTGATGGTTAACTACTACCGCATACATATGAGATATAGATAGGATTAGATTTCTCATAACTTACGCCTTTACCTGATTAAAATTAAAATACAGTAAATTCGTTACTTAGTTCTCAAGACTAAATTGGAACGCCTTGTTTTTTGTTACACTTCAACGTCACCCATAAGAACTAAGTTATAACGCCTCGAATAAGTATGTCTCCCTTACCACACCCATGAAAGCAGAACACAGCAGCGCTTAACACTGCTGTTATAACAGAAATAGGTGTGACGTTGGTACCGCCGGAGTCGAACTACAGGTTCTAGGACCTTATATTTTAAATAATATTTTTATTTATTTTTCCTTGGTATTACCTTCCTACGTGTAAGTTTTTGCAAATGCTCACATTTATAACCTATGACCTTATGCGAATCGACTCAAAAAATCGAAGGCCGTATTATAAAATATTTGAAAGCCTTCAAAAACATGTGCACAATAGAAAAAGATTATTAATATAATATTTTATAAAAATTACGACATTTATAACTTATGTGGCTAATAAATAACTCATATTAGGAGCTACTTAATCTATAATAATATAAAAATAGTTATTGAAGTTCGTATGTTAAAGATAAAAAAAATACTGATGTTTCATGAGCGTGGGTTTCTACTGAGATATAATAAGATATATATAGTGCGGTTTAGTAAACATTGAAAATTGGAGTAGTAAATGAAATAGTAGTGTTATGAAGTTTCTTTCGCCGCTTCTTCTCCATAACGAAACACCTTGTGAAGTGATGGTAGATGTAATGACATTAAAAAGGGCTCTGTAAATAACCTATTTTTAATAAAAAAAAAACAGTCCACATGACACTACTACTAAATGGTCACTATTGCCCATGGATGGTCTATCACCATCCATGGGCAATAGTGGGCAACTTATCTAATGTTGGTCGAAAATACGTCAATACTTTAGAGGACTAAGTTGGAACGCCTCGTTTGTCTCTCCGTTACCTGTCTTTTCCACACACTTCAAACCAGAACACAGGAGCAATACAATACTGTTTTAAGTAAAAAACTTTAAATTTATATTACAACTCTCAATTTTGTAAAGTTTTCATAGATATTTTGAAATTACATACAGAAATTCAATTATAATATTTACTTAAAAGCAATTATATTAAAACCGGTCTGACGTGCTAAGGTTTCCGGGTTCGATCCTCGGCAAACATGTCTGAATTATGAGTAGAGATTTCTGGTCTTAGTGGGGCTACAAGTGTTGAAAGCAGAAAAAAAGAAAGAAGAAAAAATATAAAAAAGAGGTAAAGAAAAGTTATAATTATTATAACAAACCATGCAACAGAAAAAGGTTAGTTTCAAATATACGTTACTATAATTAAATATAAATTTTATTGAACTTGTCAACCCATAAAATAATTTGTAAATATAATCCGTAGATATCATAAATTATTGCTAATAACTAGTTTGCTAAATGACTTACGATAACTTTGTATATTATGTAACTATTAGTGTTGGGTGGTAGAACATTGAGAGTGGTAGAAACCATTGTGGTTCGACTCCGGCGGCACCACCGTCACACCTATTTCTGCCTAATAACAGCAGTGTTAAGCGCTGCGATGTTCTGGATTGAAGGGTATGGTAAGGGAGACATACTTATCCAAGGCGTTATAAGTTAGTTCTCACGGGTGACGTTAAAGTGTAACACAAAACAATGTGTTCCAATTTAGTCTTCGTAAAAAAAGCTGTATTCTTTGGTGAAAAAGGTGTTAACGTGAAGCATTATAACTTAGTCCTTGAGGTAGCAACACATCTATGACCAACATCGGGTAGGAATCTAATCTGGGGTTCGTTACTGATGTCCATGGGCAATGACTTACCACGCATATAAGGCGACTTACATAAGAGGCGACCATCTGTGATCCGCTGCAGATAGAAGCTGTTCTATATAGAGTTGGTCACAGACGTCCATACCGCAGTGACAATCAGGTGGACTGCATGCTCGTTTATTACTTAATTAAAAAAAAAATCGCTAAGTTAATATAATTTGAGATCAACAAAAAATAGAAATACTTGGAAATATTGAACAAACACGTTAAGCATGTTTAATTCCATTAACAGAAACATTCATTGCTTTAAATTTATCGATGGAACATCAATTAGCGGGCCTCAGACTAAAAAAGGAAGACTACGGTTCTCGAATAAAAATTACGTGAACCTCTTTTTAAAGTTCTGTTTCCAAAGGGCCTATTAATAAGTCTCCGCTGTCTGTTCTTCTGTCAGTCTGATCGTCTGTCCGTCTGTCACAGGGCTCTTTCTCTTGAACCTAACTAACCATAACTAGAAGTTAGTTTTTATACTTAAATTGTTTACAGTGTATGTAACAGTCGCCGCTGTAACAACAAATAATGAATGTATTATAGACACTAGACTGTGGATAAATACTATGAATATGAAAACAGTGAACAGACGCGACGATGGTGCTAACTTGCGCGACTAATAGAGGTTCTATTTCTATTTTGTTGGTAGCTTTTGTTTCAAGACTGCAACCGCTGCAACTTCATACTGTAACTTTCGTGTGACGACTCTTTAAATTTCACTCTCATCATTTTTTCATAACGCGCCTAAAGAAGTATAACTTCAAAAAAATAAATTAGCTTTAAAATAAATCGCCATGCACGAAACCGTCATTTTTCAGCGTTTTTCACTTTTCAATTTTTCACAATGTATTTACTTCTATGGCTGCTATGATAACAAGTACTAAAAAATTGGTAATACGGAACCCTCCTTGTACGATTTCGACTTTTACTTTTTTTGCTTAACGGATTTCAATATGAGCTGTCGTTAGATTCGTATAAATTATATTAATGACAAATGTAGCCTCATTTTAAATCGGGTTTTTGGTTTTAAAACAATCCTGTAGTGATTCTTATTTTTTAGTCTGAGGTTGTAACCGATAAATTACTATTTATTTGTATTCCCTCTAAGCCTAGCCAATTTGTCGGCCGTAATATGCGATATTATTATAGCTATATTTGCATATATATGTTCCCAGTTTCCGTTTAAAATAAAAAAATACGCTTTTAAATAAGCTATTCTTATTTAAAATGTTTTATGGGAAATTTGCATTTTGGAGTTTCTTTCGCCAAGTTTTAACGAAACATCTTATAAATGGTGATATTATTGACGTCCAAGAAGTATCAGAATAAATTCCCACCACCAATTCACAATGACACTTATTTCTGTCTTATATTTATTATTTTAATATAGAAATAGCAGACAGAGCATGCAGTCCACCTGATGGTAAGTAACTACTGCCGCCCATGAACATCTGTGATCAACCCCAGATAAGATAAGATACCTGAGCTAGGCCATGGATGCGTTATCATCCGTGAAAACTAAGTTGAAACGCCTCGGAAACGTATGTCTCCCTCATCACACCCTTCAAACCAGAACACAGCAGCGCACACAGAACACACTGCTATTTTAAGGCAGACATTGGTATGCTGATGGTGCTGCCTTAGTCGATCCATAGACGTCTACTACCTTCATAACTATAACTGACTAGATTCCTACCGCCCACAAATTCGTCACACCCTTTAGAACTAAGTTGAAACGCCTCGGATAATTATGCTTAACCCCACCTTGCAAACCAGAAAACAGCAGTGCTTAGAGTATAAGGCAGAAATAGGTGTTACGGTGCAGCTTTTCAAATACCTAATACTTTTAAGATGTTCTAGACAAATGTATGTACATCTAAATTGTATATATATTATATATACAATGTTTGCTCGTCTGGTAGTTGGAAACCACCCGAATACAACCGTCGGTGTGGCGTGCCGCAGTTTGATACTTGCATTTATTTTTAATACTAATTTTGTTTGGGGGCTCTGTAGTGCGAGCGTCAAGTTGTGTTCATCTTTAATTTAATAAGGGTTGATATTTTTAAGCTTTAAATTTAAAAAAAATCTTGCTTATATACTTAGGCCTAAATCTATCTTAATTCGAGCCTGGCCTAGCAATGTGACAGTATTGAAATAACGACGAACTATGTTAATTTCAATAGTGTGAATCTTTTTCAGTTATACGTTTTTTAATTGTAATATATTATACTAAAATTATTGATACTACTAATTAACAAAACGTGACAAACAAAAATTTTATTAGCAGTTCAAAAAATAGTTAAAACTTGATAAGAATTACACCTATTATTTAATTAAGTTTGTTGATATTTTGTTTTGTACATATTAAAAAAATAACTAGGACAAAAAAGTCACTAACTTCTTTATTATCAGATAAACGACGGACAATTTTGTACGGACAAAATGTGTAAAAATGCCAACATAACATGAACAGCGAGTTAACATAGATAAAAATGATTATAGACTCACTCAACAGTTTCACTTCTTTCTCTTTACCATACTATAAACTATATGTAATTATTACATTGCCAGTTCTTTACAAATTTATGAGAACTTGGCTCTTGTTTACAAGACCCGATTCCGGTGTTCATTTTCATTGCTCCATTTAATATTTTCGACAAACTGACATAGCGTGAGGCGCGAGGGGCCCCGGTGTAAGGTGTTCTTATAACATTATTAACTTTTAAACCGTGTGAAAATACTGCTCTCGCTTTTGTTTTTATGCTAAATTGTGCGTATATGTGTGTGAGCTTGAGCGCGCGCGTGTGTTTGTGTGCGTGTGCGGTATAAGGTGTTTTTATAACTTTATTAATTTCTAAACGTTGTGGAAATATTGCCTTCACTTTTGTTTATATGCAAAATTGTGTGTGTGTGTATGTGTGTGTTTATGTAGTTGTGTGTGTTTGTATTATGTGAGTATATGTATGTGCACGAAATATTTTTTTCTATGTGGATTTATTATAAAAATCTGACTTTCTTAGATACGTTTACCAGAACTTGGCTCTTGTTTACAAAACCCGATTCCGGTGTTCATTTTCATTGCTCCATTTAATATTTTCGGCAAACTGACATAGCGTGAGGCGCGAGGGGCCCCGGTGTGAGGTGTTCTTATAACTTTATTAACTTCTAAACCGTGTGAAAATATTGCTCTCGCTTTTGTTTTTATGCTAAGTTGTGTGTGTGGTGTTGTGTGTGTGTTTATAAAGAAGTAGAAAAATAATATGTTGCCCACTTGATGGTAAGTGGCTTCTGCTGTCAATGAACAGCTGTAATCAACCCTAAATAAAATTAGAACCTTACCTAGTTACAAAAATTATAGGCAAATATCTACACCACTTAGTCGAGCTACGACTGAACAAACATCAATTATTGAGCGTGATTAATTAGTCTACGTCATACAAATAGCAGAAATCACTTAGTACCACCTAGACACGTTTATTAATAGGCTTTATTGGACAGGTTTGTAGGGTCCCGCGTTATAAAACCGTATTATTAAAACCCCGGTGATCGTCCTCAGCGCTGCGTAGAGGACTCCGGGATCTCCAAAGGAACGCAACCGGGGTCCTCTGGAAGCCTCCTTTAAGTCGATTCTTATGACAGGCAGGAGATACCGTAGTCCTATTCTACTCCCGGAACTACAGGGAAAAAATACGCATGGTGTGATGTATGTAAATTTCCATAAAATATTCTAAGAGTGGTCGGTACAATTTTAAGGTTCTGGTAAAAGTATTTTGTGGTTTGACTTTAGAGACAAACCTATTTCTGCCAATAGTAAAGTAAATGTCCTTGAGCAGTTGTCATTACCATCAGGTGGACGGCATGTGCATTTGATTCTATCTTATAAAATATTCAAAACAAATATGTACGGAACCAACATTATTTTAACATTTAATTAATACACATTAGTTTGATGAATAAAAGAAATGTAAATGTTAAAACATACATACATAGTTTAAAAAACTAATACCAATTATTCAGAGCAATTTGGTTTAACTCATTATTAAAATTAAAATAAAGTATAACAAATTACAAATTAATAAATAATTAACATTAATTATTATTAACTTAGTTTATTAGGTGATAAAACGAGTATAATGTAGTGGTTGAAGCTCTGCCTTTCGAATGAGGGATCCGAGGTCCAATTCTTAGAACATCTGATTTTTCAAAGTAATGTGCGTATTAGAAATTAATTCTTACTCGCTTCAACGGTGAAGGAAAACATCGCGAGGAAACCAGCACACCTAAGAGATTTATAAAAATCTCAAAGGTATGTGAAGTTACCAATACGCACTTGTCCAGCGTGGTGGACTATGGCCTAATCCTTCTCATTATGAGAGGAGACCCGTGCCCAGTGGGACAGTAATGGGTTGACGACGAGGTAGAACTCACGTACTGTACAGTTAGTTACGGATGTCCATACGGCAGTAGCTTACCAGCAGGTAAACTGCATCCTCGTTTGCTACGTTTATGAATAAGAGGTTAAAAAAGAATTTGAACAGTCATTCATTATCCGAATGACCAAAACGATTCCATTTCGAATCAAACAAGGCGTAGTAAATTGGAGGAATCACACATTTTCAAAATAATCGTCCAAGTGCGAGTCGAACTCGCGCAAGAAGGATCCCGTACCACCATGAATTTAAATATTTATTTAATACGCCCGTCTGACGCGTTAATAGTTCCGGGTTCGATCTCCAGTCAGACATATACATATTTTAATAATGAATTTAGATATACTCGTATGTTCTGGGTCTGGGTATTTGTGTATTCATCTTTGTGTGTGTCCATGGCACCCACGATACAGGGAATCCTAGTGTGGGGCTGTGATTGTAAAAAGCGTCAGGCATCAAAGCATTATTTATATTTTTACAAATAGGTACACTGTATATTGTTAAAATAGTATTCCTATTATTGTTTCCATAGCTATATATTACTAATATTATTTCTATAGTTTATAGCATTTATATTGCTATCTGTGAAAATTTCAAGAGTTAGTTGTACTTCAATGGATAATCCGAAACTATGTCTTGTATGGGGAATACCTTTATTTTTATGCAACTGCGTAATATAGGGTAATGTTATTCGTGCGTATGTATGTATGTATGTATGTATGTCCCATTATTATTATTTTTTATAATATAGGAGTAGCAGACGAGCATGCAGTCCACCTGATGGTAAGTGGCTACTGCCGCCCATGGACATCTGTAATCAGCCCCAGATAGGATCAGATATTCCTACCTGAGGTTGGCACAGATGCGCCGCTACCCCTGAGGACTAAGCTGGAACGCCTCGGAAAAGTCTGTCTCCCTTACCACACCCTTCAAAACGGAATACAGCAGCGCTTAACACTGTTGTTATTAGGTAGAAATAGGTGTGGCGGTGGTGCCGCCGGAGTCAAACCGCAAGGGTTCTACCACCTTTAAACCTCTTTGCCACGCCCTACAGCCCCAAACGTCTTGACGGATTTTAACAAATGAGGTGTCATTGGATTCGTCTAAATTGTGGGAGTGATTTAGGATATAGTATTTTAATCAGTCAGGATAAAAGTTCTTTACTTATTAATATTTCTTGTTATAATGACCATATGATATAACGAAATATTTTTACCATTTAATCAAGTGTTTATTACCGTTCAAGAGATAAAGCCCTGTGACAGATGGACAGACAAGGGAGTTTTAGTAATCGAGTCCCGTTTTTACCTCTTGAGTATGGAACCCTAAAAAGTAATTGATGTTTAGTAACGGTTGGATTCGTTCCACGCATCCTTTTTGATTCAAAAATACGAATCATTCTGACGATTGGCGGTGGCAGTGTACTCTGTGATTCTGTGCGAACTAATGCTTATTATTATCATTGGTGTTATATGCCCATTATATATGTCGGAGAGGAGAGTAGGCATGCATAATATACACCATGGAGTATCGAAGATCTTATTCTTAATTTTTCTTTTTAAAAAGTGCAGCTCATTAAATGACGACTTATGTTAAACTATAGAATTTAATTCAATATTTGTTGGTAATTATGTTGTGATTTGTAATCTTGGTATATTGTGCGAATTTGTGGACAATATTAATAATCTTGTTATATTGTGCAAACTGGTGGACATCTCTAATAATAATGTATAAGCAATAAAACGAATGTATTTTTGTGATGTCTGAGAATATTTTTTTAATAATTCAAGATTGATTATTATATTATATTAATTGATATTATTGATAATGAACACTGCAGTTATTGGGCAGAAAATGGTGTGACAGTGGTACCTCCGGAGTCAAAGCACAAAGGAATATTTAGGTTAATTTTAACATGTCATCTCTTTATTGCAGACGATTGCATTGAAATTACTTAAACCTTGTTCCAAACTAACTTTTACGAACACAACACAAAATTTACCTGAATAAAGATCTTTAGTATAGATCCTTTAAAATGTACGTGCGTAGACCAACCAGTCTAACATGACACCCTCCCCCTTCTTTGTTCATACATTTGTAGATGACAGCGGGGGTTTGGTATAGTGGTTCAAGGGTCTCTGTTACCTGGATGTGTTTCATTTGTTGCACTATACAAAATGACAATAGTCCAAATTCGGTTAGTTAAGGCTTAGTGAGTTGGTCACACATTTTTTGTGAACTATAAATAAAATGTGTGTCAGTCTGTACTTTCAATATAATACATTTCTAAGCTTCGTTGATTATTTGCACCGAAAAAGATTAATATTTAATTAAAAAAATATATTTCGATCTCATTGCACTGACGACCCGCGTGACGGAGCGGTCACCATGCCGGTCTGACGCGCAGATGGTCCCGGGTTCGATCGACAGAAATCTAAATGGTGAATTTAGATTTCTGTTTCTGGGTGTTTGTGTATTTGTCTCTGTGTGTGTCCATAGCACGATACAGGGAATCCTAGTGTGGGGCTGTGAGTGTAGAAATGATGTGTTTGTTTGTTTTGTCGTAGGAGTACATACATTTTATGAAAATTCGTGGGTTGCGTTTCAAAAATGTACTATATCCTTCTTAGAGGCTTAATCATTATTAACCTATTATCGCCCCACTGCTGGGCACGGGTCTCCTCTCAGAATGAGAAGGATTAGGCCATAGTCCACCGCGCTGGCCGAGTGCGAATTGGTAGACTTCACATACCTTTGAGATTTTTAATAAATCGCTCAGGTATGTAGGTTTCCTCACGATGTTTTTCTTCACCGTTTAAGCAAGTGACAATAAATTTCTACTACACAAATAGTTTTGAGAAATCAGAGGTGCGTGCCTGGGATTTATCGAGAGGCCGTGTTTCTTAACCACTAGGCTATCACTGCTTGGATGGTTAAAACATACCTATCCATATTTTGTTGCTAAAAACTCATCACTATCACTTGTCACATATTATGCTATGTTAGAAATATTACTTCTGATTTTAAATTGTATAACTTTTGATTGAGTTAATCGATTTTAATGAAATAAAGACTAAATGTTAACGAGATATGAGTATAATGTAATCCTTTGAATTCAATTCCATAGTTTTGGTTTGATGCGATTTCAAACACATAGACAAAGAAGCAGACAAAAATTCAAAAAAATATGGAAATTACTATTAGAACACAGCAGTGTTAAGCGTTGATGTATCCTGGTTTGAAGAGTGTGATGTAAGGGAGACATACTTTTCCGAGGCGTTCCAGCTTAATCCTCAGGAGTAGCAGCGCATCTGTGACCGACCTCAGGTAGGAATCTAATCCTATCTGGGGTAGACTACAGATGTTCATGAGCGGCAGTAGTCACTTACCATCAGGTGGACTGCATGCTCGACTGCTACTCCTATATTAGATATTAAAAAAAACTATTATTACTCATTCTCAGTTCTTTCTATGTTTTGCAAATATTTTCGACGTACAGACACACGAAGCTTAAATTCCTATTATATTTACAGATGATTAATATAAATCATCTAACGTTACCCATCTTTGAATGTGCAAGATCAAAATCCCACAGATTAAAAAGAACCATTGACACAATACTTCGAAATTCAAATCTGACAGATTCAACAGATAGCTGCCTTAGTTTCGAATTTCAAATATTCAAACAGCATTGAATCAGATCTAAGCTCGGATTCTTTGATAAAGATTCCTTTATGAAAAATATTTGGATTTGTACAAACTTACTTAAGCAACCCTCAAAATGTCCAATCAACCCTTATTTTTGTTGCCATAAGACATATTTTAGCGCCAAACATATATTTACCAACCGAAAACTTAACTTGGGAAATATTCGAAGCAAACATTCGTAATTTAACGTTTATAAATTAGCTATACTTCGTATTAAGTTGGAATAAGCGCCATTTTCATTTGACAGTGACTTTGACAGCTGCGTTACAAAATGGCGGCGAAACTCGACGCGTTACGTCCTATTGTCAACGCTAATCCAGAGAGAATGGTTTTTTTTCTATTTTTTTGTAAACAGCCATCTTTTGTGCCTATTCGCACATTTTGAGTAACTCAATATGGACGAAACTTCAATAAGATTTTTTTTTACCAAATTGAATTTTGAAATTACCGTAGTAAGATTTATTATGGTTTTTGAAAATGTTGTTATGTGAGCTCTATTTTTAGTATAATTGGGTCGATTATAGTTTGATTTGAGTTATTGTAAAAGGCAAGATATTTCGATATTTGATGTTGATCTGAGACTAAAATAATGTAAGATAAAGCATTGAACGTGGTATTGTAACTTGTTTATTCTTCTTAATGAAACATCTTATGAAGTGGTGGTGGATATATTGACGTTCAAAAATACTTCTATACAAATCTACTTTAAAAAAATATTTTTGATTTGATTTGCACTTGCGATCAACTGTATGTGATGTACTATTATATAAGCAGCACTTAACACACGACGGCGTGTTCCGAGCGTTTAACATCGTACAACGTAACTCAGCAGAGATTCTTTGTATTGTAATCCGTATTTGTATGTGCGAAATTTGATTGTACTACGCAAATCGATAGATTTTTGGTTATCAACCCATTATTGTCTTATTACATATATATATATAATATATACACATCATACAAATACAAAAAAAAATATTTGTAGAAAATTTGTATTTGTATTTTGTATTTGAAGAATAAATATTTACTACTTTCATATTAAAAATAAAATTGCTACCTATACTTCAATATCGTTTGAGACGGTCTATCTTTTTTAGTCTAAGATATTTGTATTGAAAAAAATGTATTGTGTATTTATCGGTAAGGTAACTGATGTGTTAAAATAAGGTTTACGGATTTTTTGTTAGAATTATTGAGCAACACACCTGGTGTTCATTTATAGGAAAATATAATAGGAGTAGCAACCAAGCATGCAGCCCACCTATTAAAGTTACTATAACCATTTGTAACCATTTATTTTAGATTTAAATTTTCTTCCTATGAAAAAATAATTCGCCAAGTACTAGCGATCGTGCGATCTCGCACATGGAGGCTTCCGTACCACCAAATGTTGGTATTGTATGAACATTTGGTGGTACAGAATGTCATTATGTAGAAGGCGGCACCACCGCCACACCTATTTCTACGTAATAACAGCAGTGTTAGGCCCTGCTGTGTTCCGGTTTGAAGGGTGTGGTAAGGGAGACAGACTTTTTCGAGGCGTTCCAGCTTAGTCCTCAGGGGCAGCGGCGCATCTGTGGCCGACCTCAGGGAGTATCTAATCCTATCTGGGGTTGATTACAGATGTCCATGGGCGACAGTAGCCACTTACCATCAGGTGGACTGTATGCTCGTCTGCTACACCTATATTATAAAAAAAAAAACTTATTTTTATTCATCTTATTAAAGTTACTATATTTAAATGTATCAAATTGTTCTTATTTATATTTATTGTAATAGCAGTTATAATAGTAAACGCATTGTAGAAATTGAAGTGTCTTCCTAGTACGGTTTCAGAGTTAGAACGAAAAATGCCGAAAAATCAACTTTATTTTATTTTTAGTATTTGCTGTTATAGCAGCAATCGTTATGCATCAACTGTATAAATTTCAAGTGTCTATCTAATACGGTTCTGGAGATAGAGCCCGGTGACAGACGGACAGACAGCGAAGTCTTAGTAATAGGGTTCCGTTTTTACCCTTTGGATACGGAACCCTAAAAACGCATGTCATGAGCCTTCGGAGTCAGATTCTTGAAGATAGAACCCTCTGTGGGTCGACTCCGGCGGCATCACCGGTACACCTATTTCTGTTATAATAGCAGTGTTAAGCGCTGCTGTCTTCTGGCTTGAAGGGTGTGGTAAAGGGGTCAACTTATCCGAGACTTTCCAACTTAATCTTCAAGGGTAGTTCTGTCTTCGCATCTGTTGTTAACTCAGGTAGGAATCTAATCTTATCTCGGATTGATTAAAGATGTCCATGGGCGGTAGCTTACAATCAGGTCGACTGCATATTTTTACTACTCCTACATAAAAATAGATAATTATAATATGTATGTCGGTTAAGGAAATTGCATGTCGGTACATAAGTTATGTCTGTCTGTCCGTCCAAAGCATAATTAACATCCAGCAATTGTACTGGGAATGGCTTTTAAATTTATTAGCTATTCAGAGCTTCAATAAAGACATTATGGTTCTATGCTTATGGTAAGGTTATACTCTAAGCGAGTAAAGATCTTCAAGCGATTTTTTTTAATGACATTAAATTTGACGTGTTAATTAGTGTAAATGATACATGTATCGTTCTAATTAACAAAAATAAATAACTAAAATACATACATATAAAATAAATGAAATAAATAAATTATATTGCTTAGAAGTAGCGAAATAGCATGCAATACATTTGATGGTAAGAGGCTACTGCCGCCCATGCACATCTTATACAATCCCAGATAAGATTAGAGTCCTATCTCAGGTTGGCCACAAGTGCTACCCCTGTGAATCAAGTTGAAGCGCCTGTATGTATGTCTCCCTTACCACACTTCAAACCAGAACACAGCAGCGCTTAACACTGTTGTTATGAGGCAGAGATAGGTGTGGCGGTGGTGCCACCGAAATTTTAACATTTCATGTCATTATATTTATAACGATTACTATTTGTGAAGCTATATAGTCGGTGTCGCAAACGGACATTTATAATCAAGCCTTAGAATTTAGCTAATAATTGTAAGGAATAAAGAGTGTCTTACCCAACTCTTAAAATTAGCAGCTTTGTACTGCTGTAAGTAATAAGGCAGAAATATGCGGTATCACCGTATTTGAACAATCTGACAACAAAAGAACATTTTCAACACATAACTGGCCACAGATCTCCTCTTAATAGGAGAGCCTTAGGTCATAGGCCACAGCACTGGCCAAGTGCGAATTGGTAGACTTTGAACACATTTCAGAACTTTTTTGGGTATTTCTTAAAGACAAAGAGATAAAGAAAAGTAGGCGTTCTGTTAGATTACCGATCACATAGTTTATCGCTTACCTCTGGTTAGTACAAGCGCATTTCTAAGGTTTTAATGGCGGACTCTTAATGACAGTTAGAGTAGTTTCGATGGGTTCAATAAAGAAATATGGCGAAATAGAGATGGTAGAGCCTTGTTATGTCCCACTGCTGGGCACTATTTCCCCACAACTGTGAGAAGTCTGCAGCCGGCTTCACCACCATTCGATTTGTACTTAAAAAGATATACTCCGCGCCAAACTGCTAGTCCGCTTTGAAGTTGCGAGCAGGTGTAGTCATACAAAATGCTATGGCGACGCGATTCATTTCTATATTCAGAGCGGACTAGCTGTTATACGCGGACTATAACTAGATAATTATTACGTTACGATTTGGTGTGATAAAGAAGCTATATCAGTATATTTTTATTACAATACTTTTATAATTATTTTATGTTAATAAGAGTCTATTTAATTGCTGGTGAGTAACAGTCTAGAAAATTATATAAAAGAAAGAAGGATATTATATTGTTTAGAGAATAAGATGCCATAGAATGGATTGTCAGAGAAAATAAAGAATGGAGTTGTTATTGAATCTTTTATTATAATACTAGCTGACCCGGCAAACGTTGTGTTGTCATATAAATAAAAAAAATGTTAAGGGTGAACAACCCTTATGGGAACAACACTTAGGGGTATGAAAAATAGATAGTAGCCGATTCTCAGACCTACTAAATATGCATATAAAATTTGGTGAAAATCGGTAAAGCCGTTTCGGAGGAGTACGGTAACTAACATTGTGACACGAGAATTTTGTATATAAGATAGTCTTTCAGGAATAATCAGTTTGTAGACCTATAATATTTAGATTACAGATATCTAAGGCAGTGACTTCAGGTCGACTGCTTCTTTTGCTCCTTCAGTTTCAAAAAAGGTTCTATTTTTTTGTTAAATACACAACCATTATCTTGTGCGAAGGAATCCCATTGAGCAAGATTCCCATGGGCATCTCTGCCCATTCACAAAACTATTCATAAATTTAAACCTTATACTCATAGTAATAAGGATTTTAGAAATAAGTTTTTGAATCGTTTTATTAATGAACTCAAAATTTAGAAGCCGATTGATAATCGTGACAACGCCATCTAGTGGTCTTTTGTGTGTTTTTCAAAGGTCCAACACAATTGGCCAAAGGTCCATACAATAACTTGTTCCAATCTCTTCTCATTTTGGAGAGACGTCAACCCATTACTATCCCACTGCTAGGCATAGGTCTCTCAGGATAAGAAGGATTAGGCCATAGTCCACCGCGCAGGCCAAGTGCGTATTGGTGGACTTCACATACCTTTGAGAACTCTTTTAAAGGTCTCAGGCAAGTATGCAGGTTTCTTCACGATGTTTTCTTTAACGGCAAAGCAATCTAGATAATTTTTAATACGCAGATAATTTTCGAAAAATATTAATTCTTTGTATATTTTTCTAAGATCCAACACAATAACTTGTCCCAATCACCTCTCGTTTCGGAGGGAGTGCTGTATGTTAATATATTTAAATAATTATCCCACTGTTTGACAAGATTCTCCATTCTGAAAACTAGAAAATCCCAGGCACTTCTTTCACATCTATTTCTGCACAATAACAGTAGTGTTAAGCGCTGTATTCTGGTTTGAAAGCTGCGGTTAGGGAGACACTCATTTTCCCCAAACACCCCAAAAGGAAATATAACTTCTTTGAATTTAATTTTTAGATCAGTTGAGATCAACCCGAGCTATGCGCGGTTATTCTAATCCTAATTCCGAGTACTGAAGCTATCACCTATGTGTTTTGTTTTCCGTTAGAATTAGTGCGTTCCCCGCGTCCCGACGACAAATGTCGCACGTCTGCCGCGACTTTACTCTACAGGGTGATTAGAAATTGATATTAATATTTTTTGATTTTTGTTTTGTGTTTTTTTAAATAATATTGTAGTAGACGAGCATGTAACCCACCTAGCGATAAGTAACCACAACCGCCCATGTTTTTTTTTATAATATAGGAGTAGCAGACGAGCATGCAGTCCACCTGATGGTAAGTGGCCACTACCACCATGGACATATACAATCACCTCAGATAAGACCAGATTCCCAACTGAGGTCGGCCACAGATGCGCCGCTACCTGAGTACTAAGGTGGAATGCTTCGCAAAAATGCCCTTACCATACCATTCAGAACACTGCAGCGCTTAATACTGCTGTTATTAGACAGATGATGGTTCGACCACTTTTTTGATGTATTTCAACATTTTTTTTTATAATATTAGAGTAGCAGACGAGCATGCAGTCCACCTGATGGTAAGTGGCTACTGCCGCCCATGGACATCTGTAATCAACCCCAGATAGGATTAGATATTCCTACCTGAGGTCGGCCACAGATGCGCCGCTTACCCCTGAGGACTGAGCTGGAACGCCTCGGAAAAGTCTGTCTCCCTTACCATACCCTTCAAACCGGAACACAGCAGTGCCTAAAACTGCCGTTATTAGGTAGAAATAGGTGTGGCGGTGGTGACGCCGGAGTCGAACCACAAAGGGTTCTACCACCTTCAAACTGTGTGAAATCAAGGAGATATATTATAAGTGTAGCAGTTACTAACACTCGGGCAGACATGATGCGTTCCAAACTTATTCACAGATTTAATACATTTGCGACATTACGAATGTATTAATCTATTTTCAATTATCATGATAAAATGAATGGTTATCAGGTGATACGTAAGGTAACAGGTTACATGTAAGTACAATATAATAATATATATGTTTCAGAGTTTTTATAATAAAAAATTGTTTTATTGTTTAGAACACCCCGTATAAGCAACTTGTCAAGGGTGGTCTGTTTTTTTGTTTTATTGCCATAATCTCATTTGTTGCTTTGAATTTACGGAGCCAAGTGGAATAGACGGTCAAGTGCGAGTTGATATAAAATTCACGTCATAGTTGAAAGATAAAATATCTTTTAGTACTTATATATTTGTCTTATATAAAAGTAAAGTAGAACATGACAGACGAACTTACTGAAAGGTGGTCACCGTCATCTGTACCCTTAGTATGAGTTTTTACAAAAATGACTGTTTTTGTATTTGTTTACGTATTTCCCTGACATTTCCAATCAGTTCTGATACAGTCCGCTAGGGCCGCTAATTGGAAATTTATGGGAAATAAGTAAACAAATACAAAAAAGTCATTTTTGTAAAAACTCATACTAAGGGTACAGATGACGGTATACGCTCGGTTATTTGCAACATAAGAGTCGCAGGCTTTGAAAAAGAGACCTTTTTACCCAGGTCCTTAAAAGAGGTTACGTATAATAAAATGGATATTAAAATGTTTTAAAAACAAGCTTTTCGTGACGTTATTTTTTTCGTATTTTCAAAAATCATACATTTATTTATTTCAATTTAGTTTTCTTTAATTTGATACCCACCATTTGGTCCACATTTTTGGGGTGTCCACAATATTGGGTATAGAATGACATTACTAAGCCTAATTCTTCATTGCCATCTCAAGCAAACGTATACGTAAAATTTCTTCTCAATTCAGGTGGCGTTAATTGATTCAAAATTTTATATACGAACGAAATATAATGTTTTTAGAAGATTTTAGATTTCTATAAAGTTATTCTAGGTGTCATTGATACAATAATAATAATCGTCTTCAGCCTTTTCCCATATATTTCCCTGATTTTATTTTTCGTATTTTCTTCGAAAAATAAAATTGACTAACAATAAAAAAGTGTGACGTTTACTTTATAATATTTAAAAACCTGAACAACTGCAACTTAAATAAAATCTTGTAAAATAGTCTACCATATTCCACTGCGGACCCCTAAAACCACTTCTGCTTAGCAATTAAAAGTCCAAAGTTTAAACATTCATTGTCATTATTTGCCGAGTATGTTTGCTCGTTTCATTAGAACGTGCCTCTTATCTGTCATAACACGGGATTGACGGACAAATAATAGAATTTTTATATTGATGGCATTAACCTGAGGGAAAATACACTAGAAGCATGATACTATGATATAGAAGAAGCGACCATGTCCACATGACGGTACGTGGCTTTGGCCGCTCATGGACATCTGTAATCAACTCTATATAAAATTAGGGTCCTATCTGAGGTCCGCCAGAATGCTTTGAAAAGTATGTCTCCCTTACCACACCCTTCTAACCAGAAAACAGCAGCGCTTAACACTGCTGTTGTTAGGTAGAAATAGGTGTGCCGCCGGAGTTGATTCATAAACGATTTTATCACTTTCCTGACGTATGGTTCGTTTTGATGTTAAATTACTTTATTAGGTACAAACTCTTATTTACTTTGTTCAGTTAGTTCGTATGTATGTAAGTTAAGCCCAACAGGTTAAGCTGATTTTTTTTGTACTGGTTTGGTTTACAGATCCTACATGATAAGGTATGTGACGTCGTTCTAAATGCAATATGGCGGGTGCTACAAAAAATGTTTTACCATCTCACACGTCTTATTTAGGAGAGTCTGAGTAAAATGGTTGCCTAATTTGTGAATCAGTTGTCATCCACACAAATGTTCATAGAACCATAGTTTCCATAGAACTGCTTCACGTTAGAACGATTGCAGTGCTACCTCTTCTAGTAGAACCACATTAGGTCTATCATTATCTTTCTGTTTAAAACAAAGGCTTTACCAATTTCTTTTGCGAAACAATATAACACTAAACAGTCAAACAGGCTAGTGTTTTTCTTTTGATATAATACTAAACAGTCAAACACAGGCTAATATTTAATCCGAAAATAACTAGGGTACGTGCGTGAAATAGAAAAACGAAGTGACCGCTCGCCCAAATATAAAATATTTGCAAAATGTGTTCCTACTAAAATAACGATCGCCGGATCCTGACATTAAAAAGTTAATAAAAACCGCGGAATTCCTATTAGAATTCCTAAGCCCTGTGTGGGTTACTATGAAGGGAAATATTTGTTAACATTGTTGGTTTTTATCTATATATAATTTTACAATTTGTCCGTCTGTTCATCCTAGCCCCACACTAGTCTTTCGTGTTGTGGGTCCTATAAAAACATACATAGATAAATACATAAACACCCAGACTCGGAACCGAAATATAAATTTATAATTCAGATACATATTTATCTGGCCAGGAATCGAACCTGGAATCATAGCGACAGACTGGTGACCGCTCCGCCATGCGGGTCGTAAAGTAAGTATTGTAGGTGGTAGAACCCTTTGTGGTTCGACTCCGGCGGCACCACCACCACATCTGTATCTGCCTATTAACAGCTGTTTGGAGGGTGTGGTAAGTATGTCTCACTTACCACGTTTCGATCAGATAAGAATAGGTCATATAAGATCAGATCAGAAAAGATAAAATCAAACCTAGACAAATAAAAATCAAAGATGGTACCACTATGGTTCTAGCCACCGCCGTCACACCTATTTCTAGCCAGAAGAAATTATGTGCTTCACTAGAACGGTGTAGTTATGGGGCACCATAGTGTACCCCATAAACATCACTGGGCCAGCGCGGTGGACTATGGCCTAATCCTTCTCATTCTGAGAGGAGACCCGTGCCCGGCAGTGAGACAGCAATGAGTTGTTGATGATGATAGGGTGACACTTTCGGAAAAAATGTATTGTTCCCCAGGGATTAGTAAACATCACAAATGATCTCTGACGCAAGCGAAGTCGCAGGTTAAAACTAGCTTATAACATTAGGATGTCCAAGCAAAACCGGAAAAAAGGGCTAGTGGTACAGTAGTCGGCGAGGGACAGAGGCAGTCGGGAGCGAATGCTATGCGTGTTTCTGGCAGCTCAAAGACGAGTTGTTGTTCTTGTAGAGGGGTACATACGTCAAGTTATGGCATTAGTTGTTGTCTTAAGCAAGCCTTGTATAACGTTATTGATCAGATACTTTAAATCAGATCAAATCAAATCAGATTAGTTGAAATAAGATCAAATCAGCCTAGATTAAATTCGATCAAATAATACCAGATTAGATTAGAACAGATCAACTCGGATTTGATTAGGTCAGATCAAATCAGATCATTTTAGACCAGCTCAGTTCAGATCAGATTAGATATAGAGTTAGATTAGATCAAATTACATCAAATTAAATCAGATTAAATCAGAATCTAAATGCTGAAATCAGATCTGATTCGATAAGAGTCAATCAAATGGGATCCAATAGAATCAGATCACAACAGATTCAAAACGATAAGGTAAAATCAGATAAGATCAGTTCAGATCAGAGAAATTGAGATTATGTAAAATCAGTTCAGATCAAACACGATCAGAGCAGATCAGATCTTATCAAAAAATTAGTAAACAAATATTGATTCAAAGGATTTGACAATCCTAAAGGTATAAAACACGCCATCCAGACACGAAAGTCACATGATGTATATTCTATGCGCACGCACACACGCGTGCGTGTCGCGGCGTGTGCGTGTGTGCGTGCAATGTGACATATGTTAAACGCGCCTAAATACAACGCGCAAGTATTCGCCGTGGCCCCTCCGCTCCTTATAATTCCTGGTATTTGTTTTTAATTTTTTAGAGATCCGTAGTCATGTTGGAAAAACGGGACCTGTTCGCAGGTGTCTGTATTGTTACTAAATAATAACTAAATAAAAAATGTAGTTTGATTATTTTAAGGCATTTTAATATTATAGGAGGAACAGACGAGCATGCAGTCCACCTGATGGTAAGTTGCTACTGCCACCTATGAACATCTGTAATCAACCCCAGATAGGATTAGATTCCTACCTGAGGTTATCCATATAGGCGCCAATAGCCCTGAGGACTAAGCTAAAACGCCTCAGTTAAGTATGTCTCCCTTACCACACCCTTCAAACCAGAACACAGCAGCGCTTAACACTGCTGTTATTAAACAGGAATAGGTGTGGCGGTGGTACTACCGGAGTAGAACCACAATGGGTTCTACCATATGCAAAGGTCCTATGAGAAAGGATGTTGGTGTTTAAATCTTTACATTAACTAACCCATTTTGAACCATAACCTTGAATTAGATTGGAGATTTAGTTACTAGTTAATAAACGTCATAATGTTCCTGCGCGTTATTGATTCGCGCTGAAAACCTACATCCCTCGGAGAACGGACGAGCGTCATAGGGAATGCCGAGTACACCCGAGTGAGTTATTTACATACTTGTACTCGCGCCTACTCGTCTCTACTTGGCAAGCATATAAACCTGCTTTTTTTTTAACTTAGAAAGAAAGTGTAATTTTTTTACATTTTCATAAACTTTATATCTAATTACCTTTATCCAGAAATGTTATAACAATATTTTTTTAAACATAAAAAGAAATGTTTTGAATGAACACACTACGTCACAGCCCGACTCACGCTTGCCCAGTTTTTTTAATTGCCCCACTCAGAAACATTTTACACATGCCAAAAGCATTCGCTAATTAAAATTGAACTTTATTTAATTGGTATAAAGTATTCTGTGTGCTGACAACACTGGTATGGTTTAACAGGTAATATTATATAATGTCATGGAGACTGAGTTTTTGCCGCCATTTTAGGAAAATTGTCAACGTTTATTTCGTAATTGTCTATTCTGAGTATTGATTTTGATTTGCGTTCATTTTTTTGGTTAATTAATGAATATTGGGGGTAATGAGGGTTTTTGAAAATTATAGCATTTCTTTGTCAAAATTAATATCTTGAAGGATGGAGGAGATGGAGAGGGTGAAGGAGAGTTTTATGTAAAGAGAAAGAGGAAAACAATTGTTTATTCTGTACTACATAGGAAACAAAATATGTTTTATCTGTATTTCTTTATAAAATTTTAATCGTAATTCTCATAGTTAACTTATATATAAGAAACGTTTATGGAAAAGAAGTATATTACGTATATTATTCTTTTTCAAAAAAATCTGAAAATAAGTAAACTTTTTTTTTGCAGAAAATTTGTAAAAAAAATAAGCTTATTTATTTTTCAGCGCGCATTCAATCTATATCTTTAGTTCTATGAACATAATATATAACCAAATAATTCTTACCAAAAATATCAATTGAATTTAAATTATTAATAAAAAATATATGAATTAAAAGTATAATTGAATCCAATTAATTGAAAATACAATCAATGGCCTTTAAACTTTTTGCTCGTTAGTTCAAATTCTGTTTGTAGTTAAGTAAAAAATGTAGACAAAAGTAAAAAGTAGTCATGCTTATTGAAAAATTATTAAAACTACTTACTGCCTATGGAGTTGCTTGCTTTTATGATAATGGTGGTAGAGTTTTTTTTTTATTATAACAGTAATAGCAGACGAGCATGCAGACCACCTGATGGTAAGTGGCTACTGCCGCCCATGGACATCTGTAATCAACCCCAGATTGGATTAGATATTCCTACCTGAAGTCGGCCACAGATGCGCCGCTACTCTTGAGGACTAAGTTCGAACGCCTCTGAAAAGTATGTCTCCCTTACCACACCCTTCAAACCGGAACACAGCAGCGCTTAACACTGCTGTTATTAGGTAGAAATAGGTGTGGCGGTGGTGCCGCCGGAGTCGAACCTCAAAGGGTTATACCACCTTTAAACCTTCAATGGTGGTAGAGTTATTATTACTTTGAAGGTGGAAGAACCTTTTATGGTTCGACTCTAGCGGCACCACCGTCACATCTTTTTCAGCCTAATAACAGCAGTGTTAAGCGCTGCTGTGTTCTGGTTTGAAGGGTGTGGTAAGGGAGACATACGAGTACATACTTTTCATCCAGCTTAGTACTCAGGGGTATCGGTGCATCTATGGCAGACCTTCAGGTAAGAATATAATCTTATCTGAGGTTGATTGCTGATGCACAGAACCATTTACTATCAGGTGACCTGCATGCTCACCTGCTACTCTTATGTTATAAAAATATATTTTTCTCTTGAAATTCATAAAATAACAAAAGTATACGGTTTTAAACCATACTTAGATACGATTTAGCTGGTTTTAAACCGGGCCTGTATGGTTTAAAACCATCTGTTTTAAACGCTCGCTGTTTATCAGTTCGCGTCATAGATGGCGCTGTACCAACACCTGAATCACGGTGACGAGATATTTTTACAAAAATATATAAAGCTGTAATATTTTGTTATTTATAGATTGGTTATTCATCAAACCATTGTAATTAAATTTACGTCTCGTTAAGATTGAGAATATGTAATTATGTATTTTTGGAATGGCATTGTATGGTGCATACTTAATGCCTTGAAAATTCTAAATATTTAAACGTGGTAGAACTCTCTGTGGTTCGGCTCCGGCCGCACCACAGGCACATTTATTTCTACCTAAATACCAGCAGTGTTTAGTGCTGCTGTGTTCTGGTTTGAAGGGTGTGGTAAGGGAGACATACTTTTCCGAGGCGTTCTAACTTAGTCCTCAGTGGTAGCGGCGCATCTGTGGCCTAAGGTTGGTCACAGATTGGTTGGTTGGTAGACAGGTAGACAGGTTGGCTGGTAGGAATCAAATCTTATCTGGGGTTGAATACAGATGACCATGGGCGGCAGTAGCCACTTACCATCAGGTGGACGCTCGACAGCAACTTCTATGTTAAAAAAAAACAATATTATATCAATTTTACTATTGAAATTGATAAAATACCAAAAGTATAGGGTTTAAAACAGTACAAACGTTCGGTTCAGATGGTTTTAAACTGTAATTCTGTGATCTTTCTAAGGCAAATGTATATTCTGTGATCTTTCTAAGGCATTTGATTGTGTAGAACATAAAACTCTTGTTAAAGTTGGAATATTATGGTATACGCGGTACGTCTCTAAAACTGCTTAGATCTTATTTAGATAATAGAGTACAACGAGTTCAGGTTAAGGGACACAGATCGTTAGGTTCTGGTGTTAAAGTAGGCGTCCCACAAGGCTCTATTTTGGGGCCATTCTTGTTTTTGGTATACATTAACGATGTACCGTATGTAATGCAGGACTTATCAAAGGTTGTGTTGTTTGCTGACGATACTTCCTTAATATTTAAAGTTAAAAGACAAACTAACGACGTCAACGCTGTCAATACAACTGGTACAATCTACAAATTACAAAAAGCTTATTTTATTGCAAACCAGTACTTAAATGATAAATCCGCATGGTATGACAACTCCAGCTCTAACATCAATAATGAATTATATGTACCACGATGTAAAATTTTATATTATATACCCTTTAAGGGGTCGTTCAAGTATTACGTAACGCAATTTGGGGGGGAGGGGGGGTCTTGTAAAACGTTACGATGCGTTACAGGGGCGGGAGGGGGTCTTCCGTAATACACGTTACGTAACATTTTTTAATAAAAAAATAGGGAATTAAAACTCCTAAATTGGCAACCCTTTTCATTTACGTTTTACGGGAAATCCCTTGAATGAGTGGGTTCAACCGAACTAAGTCCTGAGTATTCTGAGTTAGACTAATTATAGTACAGTATAGCAGTATGTATGCTTTGACTATACTTAAACTAACTTAGAATACTCAGGAGACCTAGTTAGGCTGAACACGCTCTTTGTATAGTCTGGTTGTCATTTTTAATTTGTTCTCGCAAGTTGGCAAATCTTTTCGTTCATATTTCACGGGGAATCCCTAGATTGTATTGTACGTCATTTAATGTTGTTTCCGTTGTCAGTATTCGTTAGTGTTTATAGACAAGTAGAGATGGGTTGTACTAGGTAAATTTGGGACTAGGTATGCCTGTTCCTAGTATTTAAAAATACGTGATCCAGAAACCTGTTCCACCTAGTCCCATAAAGTCTCATTAGTTAGTACAATTTGGTGTGGACTAGGTACTTATTCTTGGACTAAGAAGCTAGTTCGTTCATGCCTTGCATCAATATGTAAGGGCGGTAAGGTTTGCACGCGCACTCACTAGTAATAATGACTTGTAATCTTTCCTTCATACTTTATACAGGCTTAGGACTGTCAACGTCAACGTTAGATTTATCGAAATAGTAGTTTGATTTATCATTAAAGGTTTCGTGAGCCGGCGCGGCGTCCACCTAAATGACATTCATATAGATTCGGAATAGATACACGACTGAACAATTCCGAATTTTCACACATTTGACATTTCATACTTAATTCGCATCGAGTATCTGTTTGATCCGACAGCGACTAGGTGGAGTTAAAAAGGACAAGTATATTTTTGCCTGCCCATGAGTTGATGTTTTATTAGTTTTTACTCTTATTCGCATTAAAAATCTCTTGTTTTATTTGTTAGTATTATAAAGTAAATATGTAAGTAAAAGTATCCCAAGGATAAAAACTATAACATAACTTTTTAGCGAGTTTAGGGTAAAAATTGACACTTGAGTGTTACGTAACGTTAGGGGGGGGGGGTATAGAAAAACGTTACGGTGCGTTACAACGGGGGGAGGGGGGGTCAAAAATCTTCAAAAATTGCGTTACGTAATACTTGAACGGCCCCTAAAAGATGCAAATATGCACACGTATGGAGTTTCTTGCGCCGCTTCTTCTCCATAGCGTAGTTTGTTGACTTTCAAAAAGTATTCTATATGAATCAATTTTGAATAAATGAGATTTGAATTTGAATTTGATTAGGCCATAGTCCACCGCGCTGGCCGAGTAGACTTCACTGGTAGACTTCACATACTTCTGAAAACTTTATTTAAGATCTCTCAAGTATGTTCCACGATGTTTTCCCTTACCGTTAGAGCAAGTGATAATTAAATTCTAATACGCGCATAACTTTGGACAATTTTTTTCAAAATTACGTGCGTATTATAAATTAATTATCACTATAGTCGTCACAATCTAATCGGCCCATTTTGACACATGCCATCCTAACATCATAATTTTTTTGAACTAACTTTGTATGAACGTATAACACGTAATTGGAAAGTCAAATACTTCTAAACATATTATTACGAAATAATTTATTAACAAGAATAATTAGTAAAATCTATAAATTGTATTACACATTTTACTTCAATTAAAATGTGTCCAGAAACCAATTTATCCTACATCAAAAAGTATCATAGGGCATCGTTGCAATGTTATATCAGTCGGGTAATTTAGCAGTTTATGACAATTTACGGCTACAGCTTGCGGCTTCAAACCATTCGGAAGAAATCATAATCGATTAACTTTCAAATAATCGAAACTTAAAATTACCAATAATTATTTTTTTATCGCTTTTTCATCAAAACAACAATAACATAATAGAGACATTGTTTCTTAGTGAATGTTAAAATGAAAAAAATAAATGCAGGTTACGATAGCACGGACATGCTTTGTTTAATCGTCTGAAAATGATTAAATTTTTAAATTACGAAATAAGTTATTTTCATTTCTCTTTTTTATTAAATGTTAAGATAATTCAGATAAATACTAAACAAATATTCTGTTTACAAAATGTTAAGTAATCTATACAGTACGATATGGAGTTGTAATCGATTAGTAGTAAAAATCGGTTTCTTTGGTTATCGATTTGTATGGCACATGCTTAGTGTCGTAGAGATGGCATGTGTCAAAATGGGCCTATTAAATTGTGACGACTATAGATTAAACGGTGAAGGAAAACATCCCGAGGAAACCTGTATACCTGAGATATTTATAGGAAAAAAAATCTCAAAGTTATGTGAAGTCTACCAATACGCACTCGGCCAGCGCGGTGGACTATGGCCTATCCTTGTCATTCTGAGAGGAGACCCGTGCCCAGCAGTGGGACAGTAATGGGTTGACGATAATGATCACTGCTTTTTTGCTATCATATGCTCGTCTGCTACTACTTTATTATAAGAACTACTCGTTTCCTACTTCTTTCTTATAAATAAATTATGTAGGAATTATAATGTTTATTTAATAAGTTATACTCTTTTATGTATATTACGAATATACTTGACTCTGCTAACGAGGTTGTTTAACTGAAACTAAGTTATAATTAAATATATTAAGATCGCACCCATATGATCATTCCTGCGGGCTGTCAGCTACGACCATTGACGAACAAAAACTAATAGACTTCTAAATTTATTAAAAACAGATAATTATAATTTATGAATCGAAAATATGGGAGTGTTTCAAAGTTAATTAGCGCTTACTTTAAACTTTATAATATTACATATTCTGATATAAGGTATTCTTATAAACAGTGGCGTAACCAGGATGACAGGACTGGCAAAATGTAAAAAACGAAACTACGTATTCATGAGCCAAAATTTCTTAGGGCCCCATGTATTAAACTTGCCACCGGTCACCTACGATACGCCACCTAAGTTACGCCACCGCTGATTCAACATTTTATATAATAACTTGAGGTTATTCACAGATTCATTACATGCTTCGAAGACTAAGTGTAGATCTGAAGGTGGTAGAACCCATTGTGGTTCGACTCCGGCGACACCACCGCCACACCTATTTAACCACCTACCTAATAAAAGCAGTATTAGGCTCTGCTGTGTTCCGGTTTGAAGGGTGTGGTAAGGGAGACAGACTTTTCCGAGGCGTTCCAGCTTAGTCCTCAGGGGTAGCGGCGCATCTGTGGCCGACCTCAGGTAGGAATATCTAATCCTATCTGAGGTTGATTACAGATGTCCATGGGCGGCAGTAGTCACTTACCATCGGGTGGACTGGATGATCGTCTGCTACTCCTATATTATAAAAAAAAAGGATCATCCAGGTAGGTGGAAGCTGGTGTTTTTGCATTTCTACATGTATCTGCCTTCATTGACGCCATGCAGTACAAATCCAATGTAACACTATTTTTTAATCTTTAGAGGTCGTACTGTGGCGACCTCCCGCTACTCGACAAGAGATGGCGCCACGAGTATTCTGAATCACGCTATCGAAGTTTTCTAAATATCTGGCATATATACAAGTTCCGAACTGAGACTGTCGGAGCGCAGCCGCTCCCCGGGCATGATCACCTAGCCCGGCGGGATATCACCCTTTGCCAAAGTACCTCCCCCCACCCCTGCCCTCCTTGGCGACGCCTTCGGACTAAGTTGGAATGTAAAATAGTCCACTTCTAACCGTAACACGTCAAAAGCACTACTATTAAAAGGCAAAAATAACTTATACTTCCGAATTTTAACCTCCACAAGTTCTACCAAATTAAATATTATGTTGTATTAGGAGTCCATTTCGATCGTACGTGTACGGTGCGGAGGGACGGCGGACAACAATGTCACAATTACGGCCCGGCTAAGCAAACACGGCACTTCTGCTGTGCTTGTGAGTAGATGGGACATTATATGTTGAATAAATTCCGTATTTCTTAATGAATTTTTGCATTTGCATTTTGGCGATGTCTCTGGCGGCTTTGCTTGTTTCGTTATGGTATTAAAAATGCGTGTATTAGCGTCGGGGTGTCTGCCTTGAATTTTTCGCATGCACTTGCTGTGTGAAGCGTCTAAAAGTATCTTAATTTTAATACAGGAGTAGCAACAAGCTTGTACCTGATGAAGCTGAAGCCTGATGTTTATCAGAAGTGGCTATTGCTGTCATGGACATTCGTAAGCAACTCTATATAATATGAGAATCCTACTTATGGTCGGCCATAAGCACGTTACTACCTTTGGAAATTAAGATGCAACGCCTCGGAAAAGTATGTCTCCATTATCTACCACACGCTTCTAACCAGAACACAGCACTACACTATTGCAATTAAATAGTAATCACTGTGGTCGTGGTGCCTCTGGATTTGAATCACAAAACCTTAAAATTAATAGAAACCTTTTATTTTCCAAACTTAACAAACAAAATGCAATTTTACTCGTAAATGTCGTGTTACTATATAAAATTGTTTAAATAAATAAATTTGACAAAATGTCCGCTTCGCTCTCGTGTCCCTGAGCAAACAGTGCTCACAATACAGCGCAAATGAGGCGGCCATCTTGAAAACGAATTAAAAAAACAAGCGAGCGTCAATCGGTAAGGATTTCTGTTTCCTGTCATAACACGAAATGGACTAGTTGGTTGGTTTTATAATATAGGAGTAGCAGACGAGCATGCAGTCCACCTGATGGTAAGCTACTGCACATGGACATCTGCAATCAACCCCAGATAGGATTAGATATTCCTTAAGTCGGTCACAGATGTGCCGCTATCCTAAGACTAAGCTGGAACGCCTGGGATAAGTAAGTATGTTACCCTTACCACACTCTTCAAACCAGAACATAACAGCGCTTAACGCTGCTGTTATGAGGCAGAAATGCCTGAAAAGGAAGCTGGTTTGAAGGTGGTAGAACCCCTTTGTGATTCGACTCCGGCGGCACCACCGCCACATCTATTTCTGTTATAACAGCAGTGTTAAGCGCTGCTGTCTTCTGGTTTGAAGGGTGTGGTAAGGGAGACATTATCCGCGGTATTCCATGGTAGTCCTCAGGGGTAACGGCGCATCTGTTACCGACCACAGGTAGGAATCTAATCTTATCTGGGGTTGATTACATATCCAATGTCCATGGGCGGCAATACCAAGTGGAATACACTGAACGTTTGCTTCTTCGATATTATAAAATTGTGTGTATCCCATGCGTACCTATATAGAATGTGCCTATAGTTACTATATTTTCACTTAAAATAAAAGAGTCCAACTCTCGGCCTTATGCTTGCTTTAAAGGAAACCTATCTATTGCGAGGAAAGTTATCTAAGTTATATCATTTAAGGTCGACGATTTTAGTCTTTTACCTAGAGTTATATTTCATCGTCAACCTATTTCTGCCCCACTGTTGGGCACGGTTCTCCTCTCAGAATAAGAAGGATTAGGTCATAATCCACCGCGCTAGAGAAGTGCGTATTAGTAGAGTTCACACGCCATTGCGAACATTTTTTTCTTTTTCTTAAATACTCCTAGGCACATCTCCTCGAGAACTTTTTGTGACTCACAAATATGTAGGTTTGTTAAAGATATTTACCTTCAATTGCAAGTCATAATTTAATTTTTAATACGCACACAACTTTGAAGAATCAGACCTGGGAGATTAGTAAAGATATCTCACCGCCTTGTAGTTATACGAAGCCACAAATGGGTGACACATACGTAAAATGGCTGACGGATATATTAAGTCTCCGATTTTCATGGTGTACTTTACGCAGAACAATGCGACATGTGCAATTAAGTGGTGCAAAGACAACACGAAATCGAAGGGAAATTGTGGAATATTGTTTCTTTCGTAAATGCCTTAAAAGTACAAAATTTTAAATAATATTCAAACACAAACATAAATGACAGTGACAATTTCAATTTTCAAAACTGGTTACATTTTCTTGTTAGGAATGAGTAATCTTTACTAATCTATGCCTGGAATTTTAACCTCGGTCCCTCAGACTAAAACCATGTTCCAACCACTAGGCTATCACTTTATTTAGCAAGGTAATTATATATAGCGGTAATTAGCCACGACGTCATAAACTAATCGTCAATGCGATGATTTGCGCGTTCGAGCGAACAATGCGCGCGCCGCGTCCCGTGCGTTTCGTCATGGTAGAGATGGGTGTGTCGATGTTTTTGTTCTTTATAATATAGAAGTAGCAGACGAGCATGCAGTACACCTGATCGTAAGTGAATGCATATGTAAACCCGAGATAGGATTAGATATTCCTACCTGAGGTCGACCACAGATGCGCCGCTACTCCTGAGGACTAAACTGAAACGCTTCGGAAATGTATGTCTCCCTTACCACACCCTTAAAATCAGAACTTAACACTGCTGTTATAAGACAGAAATAGGTGTAGCGGAACCAGGAAGCAGAAGGCTTTCGGAGTCGAAGCATAAAGGTTTTAGAAACCTTTAAAAAACGATATTTAGCTCTTAATTTTGTAATAAAAATATACTAATACTTATATTACTTATTTTTTGCCACAGTTGGCTGATGTAAAAAAAAAAAAGTTCTATAGAAATCTTTTTTTTTGCTATACCATTTTTTGTTTCACCTAAGTATTGAAAATGATAATTTAAAGTACTTATAGTCCAAAAAAGCTTTTTAATCAACTAAAAAAATACTCAAATTGTTGGATTCTTTCCATGTATCAGATTACTCAAAGACGCCTAAATCGATTTGGAAAATCCTAAGTAGTTTTTTTTTTTCAAATGGTATAGTTCCCAGGTTGACTTATGGCCATCAGAATCTGCTGGTGGAGTGATCTAATGAATTCTTTAAATTTTATGACCATAAAGATTGTTTCTATATTTCCACTAAAGTGAAAAAAAAAACTATATTTTCACTAAAGTGCGAAAATTTTTTAGTCATGATCCGTATCGATATCGACATATCTGTTCCCATCCCTAAAACTTTGAGTGCGTCTCATTTCATTTCGCCGTATCCGCGTGACGAACCGCTCCGAGAAAACGGAAACATGAAATTACCTTTCCGAGCTTAAAACTCTATATCCATACACCACTTGAGGCACACAACGAACATAAGATATAAATATAAGATGAAGGTGATAGAACCCCTTGTGGTTCGACTCCAGCGGCACCACCGCCACACCTATTTCTACCTAATAACAGCAGTATTAGGCGCTGCTGTGTTCCGTTTTGAAGGGTGTGGTAAGGAGACAGACTTTTCCGAGGCGATCCAGCTTAGTCCTCAGGGGTAGCGGCGCATCTGTGGCCGACCTCAGGTAGGAATATCTAATCCTATCTGGGGTTGATTACAGATGTCCATGGGCGGCAGTAGCCACTTACCAACAGGTGGACTGCATGCTCGTTTATATTATACTATCATTATCATCAACCCACTGTCCCACTGCTGGGCACGGGTCTCCTCTCAAAATGAGAAGGATTAGGCCGTAGTCCACCGCGCTGGACAAGTGCGTATTGGTGGACTTCACACACCTTTGAGATTTTTATAAATCTCTCAGGTATACAGGTTTCCTCACAATGTTTTCCTTCGCCGTTTAAGCAAGGGATAATTAACTTCCGATACGCTAACATGCTCATTTACTACTCCAATATTATAAAAAAACAGTAGTAGAACATAAAAAGGTCGCCGATGTCCATACGTGTCCACTTAACAACCTGCTCCCGTTCAGAGAATACCCAAATACAAATGACTTTCCCAAGCAGCAGCGAGGAATTAAAACATTTCAAATTAATTTTATTTACTTAATTTGTTTCTTCGAAGCGGGTTCGGGCGCAAAAACAAATGCGTCGGTTCGGGCGGATGCGCCAATGGCTGGGCAATGGCGCAAAAAGTTGATAATTAAAAATTCGGCGGGCAAAATGGCTGTTGTGGCGGCTTAGGAGTGCCGTGGACACGTCAGCTCAGTATTGATACGTTTAAAGTGTGGTAGTATTTTAAGTAAAAGTTGTTTGTTTTTAAGCAGAGATAGCCTAGTGGTTAAAACTCAGTCGATGGATCGAGGGGTATAAGGTTCAGAAGCTAGGTGGCGCACCTTTGATTAATCAAAGTAATGTGCGTATTAGAAATTAATTATCACTTGCTTTAACAGTGTAGGAAAACGCCGCAAGGAAACACCCTTACAGATCTTAAAAACAAAAGAAATGTCAAAGGTATGTGTGTCTACCAATTCGTACTCGTCCAGCGCGGTGGACTATGGCCTAATCCTTCGCATTCTTAGAGGAGACCCGTGCCCAGCAGTGGGTCAGTAATGACTTGACGGCGAAAACTTAAGTATTTCTAGAATAACTAAAACATTATAGCAGCAGTGTAGCGCTGCTGTAGATAACGAAACTGAATGAAAGATTAGAAGCAATAGAAGCACACATTATGGAAGTTATACTTTTGGTATTTGGGGTTATTGACGAAAGTGACTTTTAAAAAAACTACAGATAAAAATCGACACCATAAAAATGACTAAATGCAAGTTTGCGGAAAAAAATATTTTTAGGTATATGATACGATTCGATAAGTTATGTAGTACCTATCGTAACTCTGAATAAATTGAATTGTATAAATAAATTTGTTTATTTTTTTTACTTTAAAGTTGCTTTTTTTCCAATAGTAGTATTATCGAAACATGCAAGGTTTAATGTATAGAAAATATTGCAGCTTTATAAAAAAATGAAGACGTTACTCTTGTCCTGGCGCGAGTTTAACATTTTTTACCCATTACAAAAACTGCACATGTCGCTAAAGAAGTTTTCACTTCATAAAACACATAATTTTTCCGAAACGTATAACTGCAATAAATATAAAACTTAGTTACATAAGACTGTCCACACTACTCCGCGTTGGATCGCCTCTAATTATCATGTACGATGTTGTATGCGACGGATACTTTGTCTGCGCTTCACCGACATAGTTGCATGGGACCCATGTCGCTCGCCACCATTCACTTAGCCGTCGTTTAGGACTAAATACACGAATCTGAAAACATTATGGCGAAATGTGGAATTGTTTAACCAGTATTAGGTATCTTACGGATATTTTCATTTGAATTTGATAACTGGAGAATGTTTAAATAATATTCCAACTCGTTAAAAAAACTTACATGTATTGCATTGGTTTATTACAAATACGTAATGTCGATTAATATTTGAATAGCACAGCAAAATAGAAATAGGTCTCTATTAATATGACTCAATAAGTATTAGATGCTGTTGAGAAAATTTTCTTAGTCTATGTTTGATCTCGTATGACGTTAAATTTTTGGTTAAAACCAAAAATTGAACGCAAAACGGTGGCTACAAGCAGCAGAAGCATTACCCAAAGCGGCAAAATGACGGACGGCAAACTTGAGGGCAAAATGTTACAAATATGGCTTTTTACCCGATTGCGGATGGTAAAGTGTTTCGAGCTTATTTATTATTTATGTTTGTATTTATTTCTCATTCGTTAACACGTCCTGCAGCCCAAACGGCTGTACGGATTTTGACATACTCGAATAATTGTACTGTGTAGTGCAATTGTCTTGAATAAATGTTATTATTATTATTATTATGAGGTGTGGTTTGATTTGTTCCAAATTGTAGGAGTGAAATAGGCTATATTTTAAAGCAAACGGTTTTTTATTTTATTTAATTTGTTTATAAATTCTACAGCTACATTTTACAAACATACTTATCTTATTTTATAAACCTAAAGCCAATAACGACTTTTTTATTTATAATTTTTATATTAATTGTCTAGTTTAAAGTTATACTACCTTAGGCGCGCTATTGGAGGGAAATAATGCAACATACGGTATTGTATAGTCACGTAACACATAATAAAACTCAAAACATTATCTTTTTGGAAAACTTGCCACATTTACAGTCAACTGTGTATCGAATGTATCGTTTTTTTATCTACGGTTTCATGAAAAATCACTGTCCTTATTTCCCCAAATGTCTATTAAAAAGTGTTACGTAAAAAGCTTTACATATAGGTACGGCTTTTTTGAAGTTAAACGTCTTTGGGCGTGAAATGAGACAAATTATTCAAATCAATTCAAATCGACTTTAATGGAGTAACGATTTTTGTAACGGAAACGGTTACGCTGAAACATTACGTTACAATAATAATTTATTTATTTATTTATTGTTAATTAGAACGATACATTAATCAATTACACTAATTAACATGTCAAATTCGATGTCATAATACAGGAGACTTCATTATTAAATAGAATAAACATTTATATAATAGCTGAAAGTAAATTAAATAAAATAGTAACATTTAAGAATTAAACAATAATTAATTATTAATTATAATTAAATAAACTATGTCAGTACGAAATTTAATATTACATTACATTTACAGAAAAGCAACTAAGAATGTAGGAGGTTAGAATTTATCCGTAAACTTAAGGCACACACTTAAAACTTCCTGCCATCCGTCAGCAAATAGATCGAAGTCAGGATATGCGTTTAGAAGACTTGTCAAACCAGCGAGGGCACGAGGTATAGGCGAATTGGCATGTGCGACTGTGTGGCTAGAAGGTACGGCAAGTAGTTTATGTTTCCGGCTTCGATAGTAATTATCCGGCGTGAAAAATTTGGCTAGCTCGTTATGCAGGTCTGGCGCATCGATTAAGCCTCGAAAAATTTTGCACGCAGTCATTAACTGTATGTTTGCTCTCCTAGTCTTAAGGGAATTAAAGTTGAGACATCCTAGAAGGTATGCTGTAGGATACATGAGCGGATAATATCCAAAGTTGCGCTTGTACAGACTTCTGAGAAACGCTTTTTGTACTTTCTCTAGTATCAATTCATAAGTAGGCTCATGAGGATTCCAAACACATGAGCTGGCCTCCAGTTTGGTTCGGACTAGTGTGTTATATAGAAGTCTCACAACACGTTCCGTCTTGAAACTGCGGGAGTTCCTGAGGACGAATCCCAACTGTCGGAAGGATTCCTTGGCTATGGCCTTAATGTGTTCATGAAAAGTGAGCTTTTGGTCGAATGTGACACCCAGATCCTTCATTATTATGGTCCTGGGCATGGTGGTATTGCCGATTTTGTAGTCAAAGATGACCGGATGCCGCGCTCGACCAAAACTCATGACATAGCATTTAGATAAATTAAACTCCATTTTGTTATAATATTTATAGGAAGACCTTTTTTCGCTGACTATTCTACAAAAAATACAACAAAAGGGCTCGAATGTATTTTATCCTTTTAACCATAATAAAAACCAACATTATAATGCAAATGTACTTAAACGACCTTCAATTAATACTTTTTTTGTAACTAGATGTTAATTTGATTAAGATCCCAACATATCCATAGCATCGATAACGATCTGGTAGCCGCCAATCACAATTAACATAACATCTGCGCCTAAAAAAATATTTGAGAAAACCGCTTTGTACTGGTTCGATCCACTTCGATCTAGTATGCTTGACTTTTTTGTAATTACAGTAGGTTGGTTTATAATTTAGGGCTAGCAGACGATCATGCAGTCCACCTGATGGTGAGTGGCTACTGCCGCCCATGGACATCTGCAATCAACCCCAAATAGACTAGTTTCCTACCTGATCGGTCGAGTCGGTCAGAGATGCGTCGCTACCCCTGAGGACTAAGCTGGAATGCTTCGGAAAAGTATTTTTCCCTTACCACAACTTTAAAATTCGAACACAGTAGCGCTTAACACTCCTATTATTAGGCAGAAAATCACCGTCAATTGTAATTGGTCATTGTCATCCCTGGGCATCTGTAATCGACTCCAAATATTGTTCTTGCATTGAGGATAAAAATACTATCACGCAAACAGCAACCGGTATACTTAATCTAAATGATACATAATAATAATATGGCTAATGCCCATTTTTAATAATCAATCTATCCATAGTTTCGTCTACCATCGAGACTTAACAATGTCTTTATAGTAGCAATTGTCAGATTTCGATAGTTAGCAGACAAAAATTGAACAGATTGATTATGAATAACGACCGTAAATATTTTTTTAATTTGACATAATGACGTATCCACGATCGCCAAGTGGAACGCGCCCGTTCCAAGCGCAGTGACATTCACAATGACTCCTGCGTTTGATAAATCGTGTGGGCGTTACTTGCGTTTTGATACTAAACAAACAGCTGCCTGTCAGGAATTTTGTCTATTATTAGTTTTTATAGGAGTAGCAGACGAGCAGGCAGTCCACCTGACAAGTGGGTATTGTCGACCATGGACATGTGATCAACCCCAGATGAGATAAGAGTCATGCCTGAAATCAGTCATAGATTCATTGCTATAACTGAGGATTAAGTTGGAACGCCTCGGAATATTTGTCTCCCTAACCACACCCTTCAAACCAGAACACTGCTGTTATTAGGAAGAAAAAATGTGGCGGTGGTGCCTTCAAAGTCGAACCTTGTGATTCTTCAATCCTCTAAAAGAAGTGTCGAGGATTGGAACGGAAATTAGGCATTTCGGATTTTTGACGTTTAAAAATACTCTTTCTCACCAACATGTGTGCGTGTGATAAATATTCATGTGCAAACACGAGTGTGAAACATGTGCTTGTGAGACATGCGAGTGTGAAACACATGTGCATGTAAAACATGTGAGTGTGAAACATGTGGGTATGTTTATGCAAAATATATGTAAGCAAAAAATGTGTATGCATATTTGGGTGTGTATGAAACATGTGCGTGTGAAACATTTGTTTCTGTGAAATACGTGGGTACATGAAACACTTGTTTGAAAGTGAAACTAGGTGAAACTAGTTTATGCTAAAATGTGAGTTTGAACCACATGTGTGTGTAAAACATGTGTGTATGAAACATATGTGGGTATGAAACACGTATGTGTGAAATGTGTGCGTGACGAGGTAGTTACTAACAAAACTTTAACGAATTGTAGATATGTATTAAAAAAAGAAAGTAAAATAGTATGTGATCCTTAACTATTGAATAAAAACAAACAATATTTTCAAATATTTTATTACAAAACTTGTTACATGTTACTTGTTACAATTTTCTTGACGAAATGTGGCAATTGACATTACGTTACTGGCACATATTTACATAGTTTTTTTGCAGGATTACACTTGGTTACGTAACCAAATAGTTTTAATAGACATTTTATTGTGTAACTATTGAAATAACTTTTATATCACGGCGTGCGTAAATTGACGTTTTACGCACGCTTCGCGTGCGCAAAACCCCCATTTCCGACCCCGTAATATAAAATTTTATACAACATCGTATACTCGTATTGTAATGTACTATTTGATGAAATATTCATAGTAACCCTTGAAATGTTCAAATGACGTAGAATATTTTCATGAATTGTATAAAATGAAATGTAATTATGAAAAAAAATGTTAACGGTTGTTAAATAGTATATTTTTTTAACGTTATTTTAATTTAATAATAATATTCATGTTCATTATGGTCTTTAAATCTAATTCATTTAAACTATTTTACTTTGAATAAAAATAATACTAAAAAAATGCTTACAAAATAACACAATGTGAAAACCATCTAGCCATCCATTTCTCGGCGAGAGTCGCTCGTTTTTAAACGCAGTGCGGTAAATCCTAACAGCTGTACCGCTACTGTTCGTGTTGGTTCAGTCTTCGCAAGCTAGTCACGTCCATACCGTAGATAGCGAACGGAGCGGGCTCCTCGAAATGCACCTGAAATGTATTGTACATTGTTACTTTACACACACATTACATTACATTACTTTCCGGCGGCACCACCGGCATACCTATTTCTACCTAATAACAGCAGTGTTAGGCGCTGCTGTGTTCCGGTTTGAAAGGTGTGGTAAGGGAGACAGACTTTTCCGAGGCGTTCCAGCTTAGTCCTCAGGGGTAGCAGCGCATCTGTGGCCGACCTCAGGTAGGAATATTTATAATATCTATAATCCTATCTGGGGTTGATTACAGATGTCCATGGGCGGCAGTAGCCACTTACCATCAGGTGGACTGCATGCTCGTCTGCTACTCTTATATTATAAAAAAAAAAAAAACGCACACGCTCGCACGCACACACACACACACACACACACACACACACACACACACACACACACACACACATTTATACAATTCTCACTTAAATTCGTACGAAATGAAATGCCGAACTAAATAGTATGTATTCATACATAGTTTTCGTGTTTCCCATTGTAAGTGCCAATTTACTTCTAAGTATGTTTATAGAAATAAAGAATGTTTCATACGAAATATTTGAGAAATAATTGGCCAAGTAAGAGTCGAACATGGAGGCCATCAAAATGTTCGTTATTTTCTACTAGTTTTAATTCATTTTATTATTATTTTATTTTTAGTATTTGTTGTTATAGCGGCCACCGTTAAGCATCCTCTGTAAAAAAAATCAAGTATCTATCATTACAGATTAAGAGGTAGAGCGCTGTGACAAACGGACAGACGGACAGACAGCGGAGTCTTAGTAATAGGGTTCCGTTTTTACCTTTTGGGTATGGAACCCTAATAATACGTAACACTCATTGAAATAATTTAACACAGGGATTATTATTCAAAGGTATAACTTTCACCTCCTTCTCAACGTCGTCCCTCTTCACCTCCTGTTGCGACTGGCTCACCTCCGCCGGTGACCTGTTCACCTCCGCTTGAGACTTGTTCACCTCGCCCTGCGACTTGTTCACCTCTCCCTTAGACTTGTCCGCTAACACCTGCACCTGTTACAATATACGGTATGTATTATACAGGGTGAATTTTTCAAACGGGCCTTCAGGGCCAAATCCGAAACTATATTCTCCCTGTATATTGGGAAGCTACAAACTGAGCAAAACACCGCAAACACATTATAATTATTTTATCCTTGACAACCAACTCGACATATGTCATAAAACATTTCTTCATATCACAGTATGATAGACTTACGGCCATGTAACACATAATGTTAAGCGTGGGACAAAGTAGCGTGCGCCATATAACACATAATTTTAAGCGTGGGCCAAAGCTACGCGTGCGGTGTAACACATATTTTAAAAGAAAGGGGCCAAGTAGCATATGCGATGTAACACATCTGAAGGTGGTAGAACCCTTTTGAAGGTGGTAGAACCCTTTGTGGTTCGACTCCGGCGGCACCACCGCCACACCTATTTCTACCTAGTAACAGCAGTTTTAGACGCTGCTGTGTTCCGGTTTGAAGGGTGTGGTAAGGGAGACAGACTTTTCCGAGGCGTTCCAGCTTAGTCCTCAGGGGTAGCGGCGCATCTGTGGCCGACCTCAGGTAGGAATATCTAATCCTATCTGGGGTTGATTACAGATGTCCATGGGCGGCAGTAGCCACTTACCATCAGGTGGACTGCATGCTCGTCTGCTACTCTTGTTTTATATATATATAAAAAAAAAAAAAAAAAACAACAATTTTAAGCGTGGGCCAAAGTTGCGCGCGCGATATAACACATAGTTTGAGACGTGGGACCAAGTTAAGCGTGCGATGTAACACACATTTATTATTTTAGCGTATTGGTAACACACAGTTTTAAGGGTGGGACAAAGTTGCGCACGCGATGTAACACATATTTTATTTCTAGGTTTTACTTTCGTTTATGGCTTGTTGGCTTACTTAAAATTTGCTAACGTGTATTTGCAAGAAACGAAGAACTGTTAATTCTGATTATTATATTGTGACTGATGCGTAATTTTTGTTATTCAAAGTGTATTTCTTTTTTTTTAAACTAACCTCATCGTCTTCGCTCCTAACGACCGGAGGAATGTTCGGGCCGAGCTTCTCCGCTAACGTTTGCACCTGGAGATATACATTTATACTATATAAGGCAAAGTATTTATTGGTGATATTGATTTTTTTAATTAGTGATAAGGAGTAACAACAAATCTGTGGTTTATTTCAGGTAGGATTTTCATCTTATGTGGGGTTGATTATAGATGTCTATGGATCGCAATAATTATTTACCGACATATGGATTATATTGTAAAATGTCGAAAAATACTGGTTTGGTGTATCCCCCCCTTTGATATTTAATTTAATTTTATTTTTAGTATTTGTTGTTATAGCGGCCACTATTATGCATCCAAATTCAGATGTCTATCTATTAAAGTTGCAGAGAGCCCTGTGACAGAGGGACAGACAGCGAAGTCTTAGTAATAGGGGCCAGTTTTTACCCTTTCGCTGTTTATCCACCGCCACCGTCACCGAGCCGATACCGATAATTAATGACGGCGCCGAAGTAGCGTACGTACATTTACTATAGCCGCTTGTCCACCGCACGTCCGTCACACGAGCACCGTCATCCCGGCCGCCGATATTTCGAGTAGATCGTCGTGACCGCTAGATCGGCACCGAGATTTTGACGGGCCGATGTGCCGGCAATGTAAAACACATTGGAACTTGTCCATACACAGCCGTCACACGCGTAACAGCTGGAACAAAATAAACCGCCGACATCGGTCGCGGTGGACAAACTATCGCCGTCACGACACGACATATTAAAATCGGTCCAAAATATTCTTGTTCTCGGTATCGGCGCGGTGACGGTGCGGTGGACAAACGACTTTTGGGTAGGGAACGCTAACAAGGGAACAACACTCACGTTGGGGTACTGCGAGAAGCAGGCTCTCGCGCGACCAGCACAAGGCGGCGCCACGGCCCGCCCGTAGCGGTCCCGGTCCGCCGGGTCGAACATGTAGTAACCTGGTAACACACGTTATCATTCAACATTATCATTATTATATTTCATTATTTTATATTTACATTCTTATATTACGTTCAGCTTTATTATTTCTTCATTTTTTTTATTTTATTTTTTATATACAGGGTGAATTTTTTAAACGGGCTTTCAGGGCCAAATCCGAAACTATAAGGATTAGCAATTTTCGGATTTGGCCCTGAAGGCCTATTTGAAAAATCCACCCTGTATATTGTATATAAGTTTATAGTTACATTTTGTAAATATAATTAATTGTGACAACTTTGTATAACTTTGTATTTTTGTATAACATACTTTGTAACTAAGTATTGGTTTATAATAAATTGGTAAAAATACATTACATATATTTATTACTTAAAGCTATTTAGCTAGAAATAGGATATGCGATGGTACCACCCTAGCTGAACCATATTATTTCTGATTGTACGAATTCGGAATTGAAACTGAATGTTGCAGCACGACCGCTCCCCGAACATAATTACCTAACACACTAGGAGGATTTTTTTTTAATATAGGAATAGCAGAAGAGCATGCAGTCCACCTGATGAAAAGACTGCCGCCCATGGACATCTGTAATCAACCCCAGATAGGATTAGATATTCCTACCTGAGGTCGGACACAGATGGGCCGCTACCCCTGAGGACTAAGCTGGAACGCCTCGAATAAGTATGTCTCCCTTACCACACCCCTCAAACCAGAACAACAAAGCATATCATTTTTTAGTAGCCAGAAATATATGTGCTAGGAAAGTTGCCAGAATAGCACCACAGAGGGCTTTACCACCTTCAAATTGTCTGACTATGTGCCTGTCATCAGATGGAATGCATGTGTGTTATAGTCCGCGCCAAACTGCTAATCCGCTCTGAAGTTGTTGCGAGCAGGTGTAGTCACAGAATTGTATGACTACACCTGCTTTGAAAATTTGCTAGCAAATTTACTATGGTGACGCGATTCAATTATATATTCAGAGCGGACTAGCAGTTTGGCGCGGACTATACCACGTTGACTTACCTCTCGGTGTCCTGAACAGCGCGACCGCGAAGTCCCCGCGACCGGCCAGGAACACTCCACACTTCTCCTCACGGAAGAATTCCGTCAGCTGAAAATACCAAAAATGTAATTTCTCGAAATTGAGCCTTTTCCTTTAGTTCGTCACGTATCATTACTTTCCAGAATTTGATCCTTATAAGCAATACTATCTGAAGATGTAGGTACTAATACAGGTGTGTTTTTTTTTTCAAAATGAACTCGTTTGATTCACAGCTAGCAAAGAAAATTTAAAAAATCGAATGATTTAGTTTTAGTTATTAACAAAATCGGCCTGGTAACTCCTTTCAGCATTTTTTGCTAATCCTTATAGTTACGGATTTGGCCCTGAAGGTCCATTTGAAAAATTCACCCTGTATATGACGTCCCGATTGTGAGTGTGTATGTTTGTACGCTTACGCGAGCATGTGCGTGTGCGTGTACGTGCATATATGTTTATGCACGTGTACGTGAGCGTCCGCGCGCTCGTGTGTTTGTGCGTGTGTGTGTGTGTGTACGTACGTGCATGATTGAGTTTGTGTGCATGCTTATATGATATGCTTTCGGGTACGTGTATGTGTACATATTTATGTGTGTGATGTGTGTGTGTGTGCTCACCTGTGGCAGCAGGTCCTGGTCGACGGTGCCCTTCTGCCTGGGCCGGTACACCACCACGCGGCACACGCAGTTGCCCGGCGTGTAGAACTTGCGCAGGATCTACAACAAACACACGATCACTATGTAGACACGTACGAGTACATGGGAGTGGGACATACAAATATAGAGGAGGTTTTACAAACACATTACATTACGTATAGTCCGCGTAAAACTGTTAGTCCGCTCCGAATATAGAAACGAGTCGCATCACAATAGAAAATTAGCCCCGCTGCAGTAGTAGTGTAGCGTTAGTGTGTTCTGATTTAAAGAGTGGTAGGAGAGGAGTTCTAAATTAGTCTTCAGCTGGTCGCCGCCGTCCAGCGCCTGGTCCAGGGTGGTGGAACACCAGCGTGCCCGTCACCTGCTGGATGGAGAGGATCTTGCTGCGCGGCCGGTAGTGCAGGTAGCTGTCCTGGTACAGCTGGTCGCCGCCGTCCAGCACCTGGTCCAGGGTGGTGGAACACCAGCGTGCCCGTCACCTGCTGGATGGAGAGGATCTTGCTGCGCGGCCGGTAGTGCAGGTAGCTGTCCTGGTACAGCTGGTCGCCGCCGTCCAGCACCTGGTCCAGGGTGGTGGAACACCAGCGTGCCCGTCACCTGCTGGATGGAGAGGATCTTGCTGCGCGGCCGGTAGTGCAGGTAGCTGTCCTGGTACAGCTGGTCGCCGCCGTCCAGCACCTGGTCCAGGGTGGTGGAACACCAGCGTGCCCGTCACCTGCTGGATGGAGAGGATCTTGCTGCGCGGCCGGTAGTGCAGGTAGCTGTCCTGGTACAGCTGGTCGCCGCCGTCCAGCACCTGGTCCAGGGTGGTGGAACACCAGCGTGCCCGTCACCTGCTGGATGGAGAGGATCTTGCTGCGCGGCCGGTAGTGCAGGTAGCTGTCCTGGTACAGCTGGTCGCCGCCGTCCAGCACCTGGTCCAGGGTGGTGGAACACCAGCGGCACACGTCCTCAACCCGCGACATCGCCACCGCCATCACCGAGCACGCCAACGCCTGGGGAGAAACACTTGAGATGAAGTCAAATTATGAACAAATTAATTAAAGCCTTTAAAGCATTTATTTAATTTAACAAAATAAACAAATTTTATTTAGCCCTCCAGGAAGTAAATTTTAAAAATGCTTTTCATAGTCATGCTCAATTTTGCTATTTCCTGAGCTGTTTGTAAGTGAAATATTTTACCTAACCTAATCTACTCCTCATATTTAGCTATTATAATGCCTCTTTAGCTATTATAATGTGTCCCACATTTCCGAAAATCTTTTCCTTGTCCACATTACACTATAATCATTATAAGATATATAAAAATATATATATAATCTGGTCTACATTATCTATATATAACCTGGTATCCTCTGGAAGCGTACGGGAACTTCCTGCAGGCCATCGAGTGGTGAGCGGAGAGGAACTGCGTGCCGTCGTTCAGTACTAGCCAGCCTGAAGTGTTGCGCTGACCTGGAGAGTGAGAGAGAGAATGAACTAGATAAAGATTCGAAAAATAAGTTAAAAGAAACAAAAAAATTAGGCCTTATCAATAATATTTTAGCTTGAAGTGATTTACTTCAAATTAGTGATTAGAAACCCTCTGATTTAATAAAGTTATGTGCGTATTAGAAATTAATTATCGACATCGTAATTATACCTGAAAGTTTTTAAAAAAGTTTAGAAGAATAGGTTTAGTAATTTTACCATGAAAGTGAAACAATTCACTATACTGCCCCCCTTACCTCCACTTGTCTATTGTTGGAACTGTCTACATAATAAATATCATGAAATCATAGTATTTCAGTCATATCATACTCATTCATTTACATACATCATATAATTGCTGATTATGGAAGTTCATATTTTTGGAATAGACAGTCTTACTAGTCTATAGTCTGATCCATACTTAGGTGTCCAAAATGTAAACAAAGAAATGTCATTGTCAAAATTCGATTACAGATATTGCAAACCTTAACAAATTAACAAGAAACGAAAAATTTCACTAAATTCAACATAAAACAAAAACTTAATAACTGCACACAATTAAAAAAAAAGCGCTAAGAAAACTAGAAAAAATTCCAGTTCAATCACGATCACGAAAATGAATAATATCAACTACGAAACTTAAAAATGGCGGCACATAAAATGTTTTGGATGCCGATTGTGAGACCATTATTTCATTTTCATGTTCTCTCATAAATCTTGTTTTTTATTATTATTATTACTGTATGAAATGAAATTGAGTTAATATAAATATTGGAAAATGTGAATTGGGTTTAATTTATTTAGATTATTATTTTATTATCGATGTATTAATTGAATATTGTCAAAAATAAGAAACTGCCATTTGACACATATTTTCTTGATGGGTCACAACACCTTTGTTTACATTTTGGACACCTAATTATGAATCGGACTATAGTCTAGTCATAAAATGTTATCTTACTTTTGCAATGCCCTTTGTAAAGGATATGTAATAAATTATTGGACAAAATTATTATTGTAAATTTTGAAGATCGTGGAACAATGTATGGTACATATTTTCTAAAATCCTTGGATTTTGGATTCTGAGCGTTTTGACAATAGTTTACCTACACCTTTCCCCCTCACTCCCTTCTCGTCATAACTGTTTACATATTAAATACCAAAACATCATCCACGTAATGTTTCAAAAGACGAACATTCCTAACCCCCCTACACCCCCACTCACCCTTAAGCTTGGCCACGTCCTTGTCCCTGGCCTCGGCGGCTCTCTGCGCGTCGCCGCACGAGGGCCCGCCCGGCGGGTGTTTGCGCTCCGCCTCGTCCGCGCGACGACGACGACCGTCCACACCCACCTGCGACACACCACCATCATCAACACCCATTGTATAGTCGTCACAATTTAATAGGCCCATTTTGTCACATGCCATCCCAATGTCATTAATGTCTTAAACTAACTTTTTAGTAGGCAGATTACGACCATGTGATGGCTAGAGCTTGCAGCTTCAAAGTATTCGGAAGAAACCATAATCGATTAACTTTCAAATAATCGAAACTTAGAATTACCAATAACTAATTATTTAGCCCTTTTTCCTTATATCATCAATAAAATAATCAAAACTTTATTTCTTAGTGAATGTTAAACGAAAAAAAAAATACAGTTTACGACCGATGCTTTATTTAATCTTCTAAAAAGGATTAAATTTTTAAATTACACTAGAATTTATTTTCTTTTCTCCTTTTAATTGAATTTTAGATGATTTAGAAAAATATAGAATAAATATTCTGTTTACAAAATATTAAGTAATTTATACAATACGATGTGTGGTTGTAATCGATTTGTCGTAAAAATTGGTTTCTTTGGTTATCGATTTGTATGTCACATGCTTAGAGCCTAGCGATGGCATGTGTCAAAATGGGCCTATTAAATTGTGACGGCTATAGTGTATGTAAATGGTCTGTCGTCTCATGCTTATACGCCGCACACGGTAGCATTTTTTTTTTTAATTTAACCTTTTTTTATAATATAGGAGTAGCAGACGAGCATGCAGTCCACCTGATGGTAAGTGGCTCCTGCCGCCCATGGACATCTGCAATCAACCCCAGATAGGATAGATATTCCTAACTGTGGTCGGCCACGGGTGCGCCGCTACCCCTGAGGACTAAGCTGGATCGTCTCGGAAAAGTCTGTCTCCCTTACCACATCCTTCAAAACGGAACACAGCAGCGCCTAACACTGCTGTTATGAGGCAGAAATAGGTGCGGCGGTGGTGCCGCCGGAGTTGAACCACAAAGGGTTCTACCACCTTCTTATTAGGCAAAAATAGGTGTGTGCGTTGCTCGAGCCCGCTATGTATGAATATTGAGTTCTGTTGCTTTTCACAAACTTTAATTTAGTTTCACCTCTCCCGGTGTTCTAATCTTGCAAGCTAAATTTCACCCACTTCACAGTGTCCAATTCAGCTGAAATTTGGCATGTATCTTGATTACGCGTGATACTGCAATTATATTAATTTAGTTTTGTTGTTAATCGATCGAGCTTAGTCCTCAAGGGTAGCGGCGCATCTGTGGCCGTATATCCTATCTGGGGTTGATTACAGATGTCCATGGGCGGCAGTAGCCACTTACCATCAGGTGGACTGCGTGTTCGTCTGCTACTCCTATATTATAAAATAAAAATAAATAAATATTTTTGTTTGGCGAACCACCCACCTTGCTAGTGGCGGGCACCAGCGTCACCCCGGGCGGCGCCCTCACCAGCGGCGGCTCCACTCCGCCCAGCTTCCTTATCGGCTGCACGTTCACACAGATCGCGTACAGCTGGAACTCGTGCTTCATTCGCTCGGGGACCGGCACGTTTTGGAGATAACTGTACAACGAACCGAGAATAATCATCAAAATAAATAAGTTTAAAAAAGCTAAAAAAAAACACGCTTTTATTGCTCATCGAAGTAAAATCTATAAACTAATTTTATTCTGAACCGTAGTAAAAATTGAATGATTGTTATATTTAAAGTATCAAGCAACCCACTATTTTTACTACGGTTGAATTGTTCTGTTAATAAGTTATTTTATTATATTTTTATTCTGAGACAATTAATTATGATTGATTGTTCGCTTCTACTATTGTAATATAAACGTCATTAAAATATTTTGTAGTTTTTAGTTCGATTAGCAATAAAAATGTGTTTTTGTTTAGTTTATTTTTTTAAATAATAAACAGTCCGTTACATATGTATATTGATACAACCCAAGCTAATATAAAAGCGTGTTAAAACTCAACGGGTTGCACTCCTGGAGTCCCAGCAGAAGCGAAAACTTGAATATTAAAGTTGTGCATTTGTCATATTTTGGAATGGTTAGGGAATAAATTTGCACGAATTGCTTCACTTATCGGTATAAAAGTAGTATCATTTATGTGGTATTATACAAAATTCGTTCATTGCGCTATCGCACACAATCATGACTATTACTAGTATTACATTAAAAATCGTTTTACGAATTTTCGATCAGGCCACATGTCCAACGATTGTCCACGAATTTAAACATTTTTTACCCATCACAAAAAGTGCACAACGCTGGTAGAAGACATTTTCACTTTGTCTACGCCCGGAATCCAGGGCAGCGAGCATCGACAACGTCATCTTTAATCTATGCGCTTAACACTTCTCTCTGTCTTAATTTTTCGAGAACACGAACGTTACAAGAAAAACCGTCGTTTCAATTTTGCGAGGCTTCCCCCTCCTTCACACACTTCAAAATATTTTTGAAGTAAATATTTTTGTTCTTATGTAGACAGGCCCACTCTACGGTCTACCGGACTTTACCTGCGCAGGTTTGCCTGTAAAGTCAACCGCACGTCGGCAGCGTGCATGGGGATAGTCCTGTAGCGATGGCGTCGATTTAGAACTATAATATGACACACTGTACGATGTCACACTAAAAAGTTGTTTTTTGATCTTGCACCGGTCGCCCGTACAGATAAAAAACTGCACAGGTGTATTCCCACACACAGGCCGGTGTACCTGCGCAGGAATATCTGAACAGGTAGACCTCTCCGGTGCACCATAGTGCTTAAGATAGGGAATAAGGTGGGGAACGTGTGACGAAAGCGGTACGAAAAGCGTGATCGGGCGAGACGAATGGAAGTTGAGAGGGAGATATAAACTAGTACAGATAGAAAGAGAGATAGTTACGTTTCGTATATTTAAGAAAAATGTAGAAAAATAATAGTACGTTAGTAAACTTACGCAAATGCCATTAATTTGGGCGATGTAAACGTAAGCACGCACGCGGCACCATCGTCCTGGAAACATACAAAAATCAAAATTAATTTACATCTTGCGTGACAATGGCTAACAGTAATCAAATTGTTTACTCATTCCTATTTTAATGAATGCCTAATGTTAAAAAAATGTTTGGCATCGGCAGATCTCCTTGTATGCTAAGTGATCATGACCGGACAGCGGCCGTGTTTGACAGTCGCAGTTCGGAACTTGTATATAAGTAAGATATTGAGAAAACTTCGATAGCGTGATTCAGAATACGTGTAGCACCATCTCGTGACGTTTAGAGAAAAGTCTCCACAACGTAACACCGAGCACAGGAAGGGCGGTCGCCTAGTTGTACTAGCAGTTCGATAGTAGCCTTCGACCGATGCGCACGCGTTCCACGTGCTCGGTGGAATGTCGCTCAAAAAAACCGCTCCAAAGCCCATCTGGAGGGGACGTGAGGGGGACCTGGGTGTCCATTCTGAGCCTAGTAGGACGCGTACGGCGCCGACCAGGGGACGCCGTGCGTGTGCGACTCGAAGCCACGCTCCAGGCACACCTGGGGACAGTGGGGGGAGTGGGGGATGTAGGGGAAGTGGGTGACAGTGGGGGACGCGGGGATCACTTGCCTGAGCGTCCACGCGGAGCCCCGTGGGGCCGCAGGCGTGGGGCTCCATCATGTAGAAGCTGGGCGAGCCGGCCACGCGCCACACCGCCACCGCGTGCGGCACCGACCACAGGATCCCATGCGTGTGAGACTCGAAGAAGCGCTCCAGGGCGCACCTGGAAGGATGGAGAGGTGTGTTATAGGCGGCGCCAAACTTCTAGACCGCTCTGAAATAACGCACGCAGGTGTCAGTCAGAGAAACAATGCGGTCGAACACAACTACAAGCAACATAAGCACACACTAACTGCGCCGAGGGGTGCCAGGCGGTCGCGCTGTCTTCGTCTCGCTAATATTTACAATATGCTGTTGCGACGCGACTCGTTTCTATATTCGGAGCGGACTAGCAGTTTGTATTAACAATAAATTTACGATGGTAATTAATAATCAATATATCTATAACAAAATAATCTTCAAAATCAGATCATAAACGACGGGATTATCCCCGAACAAACAAAAATAAAAACATATACAAGATGATTTTTTCACATAGGCCTTCAGGACTATATCCGGAACTATAAAGATTAGCGAAATACGCTGAAAACAGTTACGAGGCCGATATTGATAAAGACTTAAACTGCATCATTAATTTTTTTAAATACATTTTTCCTTAGCCGAGAATCGAACGATTCCAGCACTCACCTAACAGTCATCTCAGCGGGCGTCTTCTGCTCCAACTTGCCGCTGTATATTTGCTGAAGATCGTAGCGCACGTAGTTCACACCCAGTACGAAGCGCTTCAACACCTACACGCACACACACATGCACAGATTATTAAGATCCTCACAAACACTTACACATATACAGTGTGTTAGTGATTCTTCCAGTTTCTATTTCACTTACAACTCCAGTGCAGCACGTTGGGATCAAACATTTTTGGTCCTTCGAGCCGGATTTGTGTGCTACACTGTATTATAGCACTTGTTAAGAAAGAAAGAAAATAAAAAAAATATACATTACGTTAGTTCTTACATTCACTAGTGACCCCCTAAGCACACGAGACCTCGGAATTCGGAATCGGGTACCCCCCGCTAAACAGCGGGGTTGGTATAATTTTAATGTTTTCTCATTATATTATAATAATATTATATTATTATGAAAGAATATTACAAAATCAGGGGGGTATTTACCTCCTTGAGAATTTGCCCGGGCAAAGAGGGTACCCCTACCCACCCCCATATTGCAAACGTAGACGCGGCATACGAGAGACCGGTGGGTATGAAGTCCCATCTTGCTTGGAGTCCCATCTTCAGTGACCTGGACTGACCCCTGACAGAGTGACTGGCCCCTGACCTAATGCCTCCCTGACTATGTCCCCCTCACCTGCAGCGGCAGCAGCACGTCCTCCCCGGGGCGGAACTCGTAGCCGAGCGCCTGCAGCGACGCGGAGAACAGCGCGCAGCCCGCGGACATCACCTCGTCCACCGTGCGCCGGCTCCACAGGTGCGGCCGACGAATATGCGACATACAAGCCGCTACTATAGCGCCGCACGAGGATTGGAGGAGAGCGTCGCGGGTGAACCTGGAAATGGTGTTACACTAGTAAGTATATTATATGTTATCGCCATCACCCAGGCTCGACTGGCAGAGAATACCATTAGGCAAATCCTTACCTAAGGAAAGTAAGGTAAGTAAGGTAATTTATCTTTGTAATCCTTAGGTAAATCCTTAGGGTGTATAAAAATAGATAAATAAATTTACGCACACAAAAATGCAAGCAATATAAACATGTACCACACACAGAGTACGCCCCTACTGTCGCAACTAGAGCCCTCTGAACAAGATTAGAAAATTGCAATCCCAGACACTTTTTGATGTGAAACATCTATAGCCGCACGTAAAACCGATTTCTTACGTGGCGATGCATGCCGTCGCCACTCTATACGATGGTATATATATACAGTCTATATGCAGTAATGTGTACGGTGTGGCGACGCGTCGCCATGCGCAATCGAATTCAATAAATAGTCATCGTTATCTGGAAAAAAATCGTAATATTTTATTTTATCATTATGACATATTTAGTTCCTATCACAATATGTTCTTTTCTGCATATTACTTTTACAAAATAATGTCGATGTTTCACATCTGCCAGGCGTCCCGTGACGGCTCACATTTTTTTTTACTAAAAAAAGAAATATTATTGTTCCACTCGGCGCCCCGAGCCCCCGCCGCCCCGGCGCTCACTTGACGACGTCGGGCGGTCGCGAGCCGCGCAGCACGGTGCGGCCGCGCGCGCTCTCCACGTAGGCCGTGAGCACCTTCCACTCGTAGCCCTCGTCCGGCAGCGCGCCCTGCGCCGACACCGCGCCCGGCAGCCGCGACAGCTCCCAGAACACCTTCACCGACGATATGGAGTACCTGGGACCATCGACGTATGAGGAGTTCACATGTAAATATGTAATAGTATTGTATCAAGCTATTGTGTGCAAATTTTAAAAGGGAAACGGCAAGCGGTAAGGCATTGTCATTATACGAGACCTGCGGTTATCACTATAGTTAATAATTATAGCTTCTCTTGTTCTTTAGAAAATAACTATTAAGTCTTGCTTCCGTTTCAAAATCCTTCACACGCCAAAACGCGTGTCATTTTTCCATGTCCTATGCAACTCAAAATTTGAGAGACTTGCCATTAATTACTCAATTTGACTCCTTTGTCATTACCAACAAAACTAAAATTGCACTCTTTTTTATAATTTGTAACCAACATCAAATAACATTACTTTGTTACTAGAAGTCGGCCTCAGATGCACCGTATCCTGACGACTAGGTTAGAACGCCTCAGAAAAGCATATCTTCACCACACTTCAATCCAGAACATACAGCACTTAACACCCCCCTTTCCTCCCCCCACATACTTGTTACTCCCCGGCCGCGCCAACAACCCAACATTATGCGCAAAGGTCTCCGCGATCTGGTCCACGGTGGACAGCAGCACCAGCGAGGCCGCGCCGCCGGGGGAGGCCCTGCCCGCGGGGCCGGTGGCGTGCGGCTCCCACAACACGAAGGCCTTGTCGTCCGCCGCGCGCCACACGCCCACGCAGTAGCCCTTCGCGCAGAGCACGCCGTACTTGTTCTGGGGATTGGATTAGTACAGAGTTACATTTTATACATAAATTGAGTTAAAAAAATGCATTTTCCTTTAGTTTGTCAATTATCATTGCATCAAATTTCGTCCTGAAGGCCCACTTTGAAAATTTCATCCTGTATATTATAAATCATCCAGCCGTTCAGGCCGTTAGTTTAGGCGTGCCAAACAATTAAACATACATGTGTGTACATACATACGCTGCAAAACAGGTTAACAAATTTAAATTAAAGTTTTTGATCATGTTTCCAAAGCTGGATTCAGCGTCAAATATAAGATACTTTTAACGCAACAAATGACGATGACTTCGAGATATAGAAAAATATATTTCTATTGTACTTTTATTATTATTTACTTTTAATTTTTCCACCATTACACCAAATCACACCACAACGAAGCATCAACTCACCGACTCAAAGAACTTGGTGAGCCCCCGCTTGAGGTTCAACACGGCGCCGGTCTCGCCCGCCTTGATGTCGCCGGTCACCACTTCGTCCTCTATCTCCAGCTTTATCTGCAATCAATAGCAAAAATAAGGGACTCATTTGCATACTAATAACGTGAAAGCAATCTTACTCCCCTCCCACCTTCTATTCCCACCTTAGAAAACCCCCAAACATTTTCTAGTTAATTTCATCCCTCGTATCTATATACTTGTGGCGTCATTCACAAAAATTAAATAAGCAAAAATAAATGTAGCAATAACTAAGCCAGTTAACCCTGGCGAAGTAAAATCAATTTCATCCCTGCCTTCTTTCTGCTTTCCCGTAAAAGGCTTATAATCATGTTGGAAACAATCTCAATCCCCCCCTTCTCTCCACTGAATGTTCCCCTCCCTACATCCTTACTCCCCTACAACTCAAGAGCAAATTCAATAACACAAATTCATGCACATTAAATCTAAAAACATTAAATTTAATTTATTTATTTATCGTTACATCTATAATTACAGGTTTTCTTAACCTAAAGCGATAAAGTAGCTCACTTATAATTACGTTAAATAAATTATAAGTAACTATAACTATGCCTTTCATATTATAATGTATAACATACATAAAAGATATGAAATAGTGACACTTTTGCGAATACACCCCTTGTGACAACAAAAGACGTCACTTTTATTTTAGATTTCATTAAGAATGAAAGCAACTTCCTCCCCCCTCTCCCCCACAAAGAATGATCCTGTCACCTCATCCCACTCCAGCCCTGCCACACTCGCACTCAAATTGGCTACTTGACACTTTTTGGGAAAGTGTTTTAATGAATTAGTATACGTATTATATATGCCTTTCATTGATCACTTTTTCGAAAAAAGGGCTATTCATTAATAAAAATCGAACTTTCTTTACGGTGAACGGAACGTCACGTTAAATCAGGCGGTCAAGTGTCATTTTGTGGCGGAACGTCATTACACTGTAAACAAACAACGCTTAGAAGAAAATTGAGAGTTATTTAGCTATTATAACTAAAATTTAAATAAATGACAAGTTATAAGACGTGTGCAGTGACGATGTGTACAAGTACGATCGTAACAAATTTGCTTATACAAGTTCCTAAACCCAAATCTCATAAACGTTAAAGAACTTGCAGATTCTTATATATTTAAATCCTCTGTTTGCAAGCAATGACATTTTATACTATCTATGTAAGAGAAGTATTATTGAAAAAAAGGAATAAATTTAGTAACTCTCGAGTGATTCGTCAATTCCAAATCATTGGAACGGGACGTAATCAAAACAAAACAGCAAGTGGAAGTATTCATATATTTAATATATTATATAGATGTCTATGATAAGAATAGAATTATAAGACGTCTATGAGAATTCTATTTTAAGGGCCCATTCTGTAATTAATAGGACACAATTAAAATATTTCATGACTGTGTTATTATTGATGGTGCATGTGCACTGATTAAGTTACAGGACTGTATAATTAAAAATACATGATTTGCTAATATTAGTATTTTATTAACCGATTTCTTTGTTTATTCGGTTTATATGGTTCTATTAGTGAGTACACACAGTAGAAATTTTGTATATATTTATCATATGTTATAGTTACAATAATTACTACAGATCACCTAAGCTAAATTTTTGTGCTGCTTGCGTGTCTGCTTTCCTTCATTACTAAAATTATTTTCCGTAACAAATGGATATTTATTTTTATCACTGTCATTTTCAGAATTAAATTGCAATGCAAAACTGTATGGTCACTTTTCTTCCTTCATCTTGTTGGGTAGGTTACGCAAGTAAAGAAGTACTATTTCCCGTGTACTTTACTTTATGTATTTCAGACTGGTGCCCACTTTCGAAACTTTTGGCTCCTCACTTCTTCTAGGCAGGACAGTCATCACATTTTCATTTTCATTGATGTACCTTGTGTTCAGGACAACTTTTACTTTTCATGAAACACAAACTTGCCTTCCTCTTAAACTGCACATACTCTATAACGTCGTCACTATACGATTGTCGGGAAGATCTGTAAATATAAATATAACCAATTAATAACCTTAAAACAGTTCACATAAGAATATAAGTATATTTAAAAAAAATATTAATAATTACTTGAAGACAACCTTTCTTCTGTCTGAAGTCAGTTAAGAAATGTTTTAATTGTCGGATATGATTAAATGTAAATATAAAGAATGTTTTACTTACGTTGTTTATTTGATATTTCCATAGGTTATCTCACGGAAGTTTTTGTATCCATTTTGATTTATTGCTCTGCATATATGGATCTTCTTTAAGCAGGTTCACGCTATCAGCTTTAATATAGTATGGCTTCATTTCGGTTCACAACATAAATTCAACCAACTCTAACAGCAAACGATTTAATAATTATTTGTCTTGTTTGGTTTCGATGTAGTGACGTCACATGACATTTGAGGCAGCACTGTCGCCGTTTTGGGATTTAAAATCCACAGATAAAAAATCGAAAATTTCTTTTTAAAAATTAAAATACTTAGAACGTATTAAAAAATAAACGAAATACTGCATACTTTATGTTTACTTATAAGCTATCATATCCAACATATTTCATATTTTATTGTTATAACTGTCAAGTACCCAATTGAAGCTGGTGACATGGAAGCATCTACCTCCCCCCTCACAATGTGTCCACGTTACGTCACCACACTCCAGCCTAGTCAAACACACGCACTCACATTGAACCCTAAATGAAAGCTTCTACCCACCCTCACAATATGTTCAAACGAAGTTACCATACTCCAGCCCAGCCACTCATACACTCACATTGAAGCTGGTGACATGAAAGTCCGGCATGAGGTCCGCGGGCCGCACTGTGGGCGGTTGAGAGGCTCGAGGCAGGGACGCGGTGTACAGCCGGTCACCGTACTTCAGTATCGCGTCCACCAGCGAGGGCTTCCAGTAGGTGTAGGGCTCCACGTGGTCTACCACTATGCCCATCACGGCGTTCGCAGCGTCCTGGAAACGAACAGCAATATTATTAGTCGCTTTCTAAGGTGTAGTGTAAAGAGAATAATTTAAATGAGTGAATGAGGAGAATAATGAAACTGAGTTTCTTTAAGAAAGCCAAAGTTATCAAAGATTATATTTTTCATTCGCATAATATATACATTTTACTTATACATTTCATTCACTCTATCACACACACCTTTACGCTCATTCCACAACATCATTCACTCCGTCATGCACACTTACGCTCACATACACATATCAAAGTATAAAGTACACTATAGGTTTCCTGAAGTTGTGCGAGCTAAGCTCAGCCGTACACTTGGTAACTTACCTTTTTTTTTGTTTACGGAGGGGGAAACCTTCAAAAGGTACCCGGTGCCGTGGGAGCGACACCGGGTTATGTGGGATTTTTACCGCACTAAAACCCCCCGGTGGCCATCCTCGACGCTTGTTGGAGAACTCCGGGATCTCCGATGGAACACAACCGGAGTCCTCCAAGCGCGATGCCCCGATCGGGCTCTACCCTGGGGAAGCACTTTACGCTCCTCCCGCACACCTGGTGTATACGACGGTATGCGACCACACATACCGTCGTCCTTCCCGGGGTTGCTTTACGGACGGTTCGAGCTCCTACTCTTACCGTCCGCAACCCCGGAAGCCCTTTTTTAGTCGCCTCTTACGACAGGCAGGGGATACCGTAGCCCTATTCTAGTCCCGGAAAATTGGTAACTCACCTAGGTAACTCTACATCAAAATTGGGTACAAATACATTACATACAATACAAATACATTAGGTAAAAATAATTTATTCGAATTTATTTGTAATCACAATTTCTAAATTTGCATGCCTTGACAGGTGGAACTTGGCGAACTTATATACCTTTACTGTTATTTTATGTCTTGCCCATGTTCTTGCAAATAAATATATTTGAATTTGAATTTAAATACATTAGGGTAACGAAGGACACTCTAGGTGTAGAGGTAAAATCTATGTCCAGCAATGGAACTAAGAACCCACATGACCATAGTTGGGGTAAGTCGGTGGAATACCTACCATATACCAGCTGTGGGATTCGTGCCCAGCAGTGTCACCCGGTCGGGTAAAAAATGAAATATATACCAAGTTTCTACTTGTGGACCTCATGTCCAATGGTGGACATATACAAAGTCACCCGTTCCTCCCCATATCTCCATCAGACCACTCTACCGCAGCTAGTCCCCAGGTGGTGTAAGGTTAGCCCAGCAGTAGGCCCTCACCTGGTTGTCCCTGTTGGGATTATCCAGAAAGTAGTTCTCGTTCAGTGCGACTCTCTCTCTCTCAGCTACCGTAGCCCAGCGGTGAGGGTGGCCACCCATTTTATATATTACTTTAATTATAGTTACGTCACAATCGTACCAGCGGAGTAGAGTACACATCAGGCTTTGTTTTGAGGTGACATTTTTTTTGCCCACAATGTGGGACTGGAATCCCACTCATCCAATTACGGTAATTGTACTAAAATAATGGTAGTATATACCATAGTTCCGTTTGTGGGACTCATTCCCAGCAGTGGAACTCATGCCCAACAGTGGGACTGCCATCCCACTCACTTGACAATTATGTGTGGGATAAAAAGTGAAATACACACTGAAATGAAATGAAATGAAATATATTTATTTTGTATAGGCCAACGGCGGCACTTACAAATTGTCAGTTACAATATTTTCTTAAACTACTACCGGATCGGACCGCACTAAATCTCCAAAAGTGGGACACATGCCCAATAGTGGGATTCATACCCAGCAGTGGATAAAAAAACACCCGTTCCTCCTTACACCACACTCAGACCAGTACGTTCCACACATCCACCACGTCACCAGTTGTTCCCTACATCTGCATCCCACTAATCTACCCCAGCTCGTCTCACAGGTGTTGCGACGTTTCCCCAGCAGTGGGCACCCACCTGGTTGTCCCTATTGGGGTTGTCGAGGAAGTAGTTCTCGTTCTGCGCAACTCTACCGCGCAGTGAGGCCGCCGCGCGACCGAGGCGGGTGTAGTGATCGCCCAGGGCGGCGTCGTCCAGTGGCTCGATAAGGACTTCCTCGTCTGTAAACATATAGTAGACGCGTTTAGTTAAAAAAAATATCACTACAAAGTAAAAAATAATTCAAATAAATGTTGGTTTAGTACATAATTCTGAAGTCAGCGCCCAATATATTTCGTTGGATAAAGGCGTAAACAGCGTGTACAATGTGAGCGTCTTAGAAATATCTTCTTTCCAACAAAACAAAAATCATCAAAATTCATAAGGTTCATATACGTCGAAATAATCGCCGATCAAACGTAATAAAAAACATATATTCGGTCGAATTGAGAAACTTCCTCCTTTTTTGAAATTGGTTAAAAAGACAGCTATTCGGTAAATTCCAGCTACAATGCACCATCAGTAGTCATGGAATGAGTTTTTGTATTTTCTCGAAAACGTTCAACATTTACGAATTCGCTCATACAGCGCCCCGTAGACCAAATCTGCATTAAAATTCCGCAATATCAAAAACGAAACTATAACGCTATCAAAACTAAATTAAAAATGTAAAAATAAATGCATTCTATTTATATTTGTAAAATGAAATGTCGTACAATTGACTATTCAATTTTTTTTTTATAGTATAAGACTAGCAGACGAGCATGCGGTCCACCTGATGGTAAGTGGCTACTGCCGCCCATGGACATCTGTAATCAACCCCAGATAGGATAAGATATTCCTACCTGAGGTCGGCCACAGATGCGCCGCTACCCCTGAGGACTAAGCTGGAACGCCTCGGAAAAGTCTGTCTCTCTTACCACACCCTTCAAGCCGGAACACAGCAGCGCCTAACACGCCGGAGTCGAACCACAAAGGGTTCTACCACCTTCAAAACTCATAATGCATAATTTTAGTCTCCCCACTCACCCTCCTCCCCCGTGGCGGCCTCCCCCTCCCCCGCGGCGGCGGGCGCCCCGCGCTCCCTCAGCACGGAGGTGAGCTCGTTGCTCACCCGCACCGGGTACAGCTTGTACGGCGCCAGGCACTGCTTCGCGTCCAGACCGCCTTGGATCGCTGGAAGGACACGACACCGTTATTAATAATCAATCTATCCAATGGTTAATTACCAAACAAAACATTTGACAAAGTTCACCTAATGCAAATTGACAAAAAAAAAATAGAACATTTTACAAATATGAATGAATTGATTCATTCATTATGATTTATCATCGTTAACGTTTCATTGAAATCAGATGAATGCATTTAATGTATGAAGAATTTAATGAATGAGCATGCTCTGATATAACCGCATAATTTAATAGCCACAATAAGAAGATCAACATAAATCATATTTCCCTATTGACCAAATAAATTAAATTTCATTTGAAGAATAAATGAATAATCGAATAAATTTAAGAATACCTGTATTTGCGTGAATAATTATAATGCACGTTTTAGAAAATGAATGAAGAAAAAAATTTTAACAAAAAAATACAACCGACTTCTATGTCACTACAAAGTAAAAAATAATTGAAATAAATGTTTGTTTACTACATATTTCTGAAGTCGACGCTCAATATATTTCGTTGGATAACAATGTAAACAGCGTGTCTAATATGAGCGCCGACTTCAGAAATATGTAGTAAACCAACATTTATTTCAATTATTTTTTACTTTGTAGTGACATAGAGTCGGTTGTATTTTTTTGTAAAATTTTTTTTCACACTTTTTAGTGATGACATACTAATATTTATATTATTACAATGTAAAATCGTATAAACGTGATCATGAATGAAGGTAAAATCTGAGTTTACATTGATTGGAACCGATTTTATATTGTCTTATATGTTCCAATCTAACCTAACTAAATAGTCAATGATGAACCGGCTTTGCTATTTCATTAAAACCTACACCAAATATCTTCAAACACAAGTCAATTATACCCATCGGTTGAGGAGTTACATATTTTGTCTCCAGAACCCACTCTGATCCTCATCATATTTAAATGGGACTAACTTGTAGCAATTGTACACACACGAAATTAAAGGCATTAAAATAGGTTCATAAACGGCAAAGTTATGGCTGTTATATTTACATGGCTGGAGGAGTTCCCCTCATTTACTCTAGAACCCATCGATGGATCCTAACCATATTTAAATGGGACCAACTTCCAGCTCGTCTCTATACAATAAAAAAAGAATTATTAAAATCGGTCCACTAACGGCGGAGTAATTCGTGTACATACATAGAAAAAAAAAAAGATACCGGCCGAATTGATAACCACCTCCTTTTTGAAGTCGGTTAAATAATTGAATGTATAATGTACCGAAAGAATTAAAATCTAAATATATATAACTCAAAGGTGACTGACTGACAGTGATCTATCAACGCACAGCCCAAACCACTCGACGGATCGGGCTGAAATTTGGCATGCAGGTAGATGCTTGTATGTGTGAATGAAAGGATGTGTGAACGAATGAATGAATGAATGTGTGAGTCAACTCACTGAGTTTGTCGACGAACTCTTGCGGGCTGGCGAACACCATGAGCACAGGGCTGGACTCGGGCGGAACGTACTGCGGCTCTGGCTCCGGCTGTTGCTCGCCCTCTGTGCAGACAGACAAACATACATTTTTAGATAACATACCAGTAGTGAACGAGCATGCAGTCCACCTGATGGTAAATGGCTACTGCCACCTGTGATCAAAATCAGATAAGGTAACAGTGCTGAGATCGGCCATAGATATGTACGTCTATCTACCTCTAAAGACTAAGTTGGGACGGCTCGGATTGGTATGTCTCCTTCACACACCCTTCGCGGAACACGTCGGCGTTTAACATTGCTATTATTAAGCAGAAATATGTGTGTGTGATGGTGACTTCGAACTCGAACCAAATAAGGTTCCTCCATCTTCAAAATATTGAAGGTGCTAGAATACTTAGTGACATCGCCACACCTATTCCTGCCTCATAACATCAGTGTTAAGCGCTGCGGTGTTCTGGTTTGAAGGGTGTGGTAAGGGAGACATACTTTTCCGAGGCGTTCCGGCTTTGTCCACAGGGGTAGCGGCTTATTAGTGACCGACTTTTAGGCAGGTATCTGCGATTGATTACATATGTCCATGTGCGGCACTAGCCACTTACCATCGGGTGGACTGCATGCTCGTCTGCTACTCCTATATTATATAAGCATACTAGTATGACCTACAAGGTATCCCAGTAAGTATCTACTAGTATAGTATACTAAAGGATGATCCTCACCCCCGCCGACCTCCTCGTCCTCCTCGCCGGGCTCGTCACCCCCCTCACCCGCCATCTCATCCTTGATGCGCTGTAGACGGAGTTCATCACCTGTTACAAATATACATCGTTAGTACATCTTTAGGCAATTGGGTTTTTAAAACATATATTTTACGACATACTACTTTACCCTAATGGCTTCTGTTTCCCGATAAATATAATCTAGGAGTCTTAAAATTAAGGGTGAATAGGCTATTTCTAGGAAAGCGTGGCACATCCACTAATAAAAATATATATTTTAAGTATGACAAGGTTACGTTAGTCCATTCTTAGTTAGTCATCAAAATATAATAATAATAATAATAGACGTTGGGCTATTGAAGAATTAATATAAACTTATGTCGTTTGTTGTAAATGTACTTATCAGACTGTACTCGCTTCGGTATTTCATCTCATTCCCCCCCTCCCCCACATCCCGCTACATTGTTCGCAGGATCAACATCCTTCTCACATACCCCTAACACCCGCTGCAGGATAACTACCCAGTCGCCCAGCAGCAGCGCCACCTGCTGCGGCTCCGTGCTGTCGTCACCCCCCCTCACCCCCACTCACCCCTCTGCACCCGCTGCGGGGTGAGCAGCCCCCTGGCCAGCGTGGGCGCGGCGTCGAAGGCGACCAGCCGTCCGCCGGGCGCCTGCCACACGCCCAGCTGGTGGTAGTCGCCCAGCAGCAGCGCCACCTGCTGCGGCTCCGTGCTGTCGTCACCCCCCCTCACCCCCACTCACCCCTCTGCACCCGCTGCGGGGTGAGCAGCCCCCTGGCCAGCGTGGGCGCGGCGTCGAAGGCGACCAGCCGTCCGCCGGGCGCCTGCCACACGCCCAGCTGGTGGTAGTCGCCCAGCAGCAGCGCCACCTGCTGCGGCTTCGTGCTGTCGTACCACATCTTAAATAGCGCGTCCTTTATCTCTGCGAATGAACGAAATTGAATAATATTTATTATATGTCAGCGAAAAAATCGATCTTCAATACTCGTATGATGACAGATTAATGTAGCGGTAATGCCTCCTCGGTCGACCACCCTGTCTCAACACTCTCAACCACATTACAAATAACAAAACAACTCCTTCCTCCGCGAACAGAGAAATCGAAACCAATTCAATATAGGGTAGCGGGAAAATAAATTAATGTGACGGTGATGCCTCCACTGTCGATCACACCGTGTCTGTGCTGTGTGTACTGTGCTGTGTGTACTGTGCTGTGTGTACATTTATATTTCTCTACAAATACCACAAACAACTCCCCCAGGATATTTATCAAACAACAAAAAGCTCCCGCTCCTCCCCTACGTATTCGAATAAGCAGAGTCCTTTTCGAACACTTTACCCCCTCTCCCCACACACACACACACACACACACACACACACACAGTCTCAATACTCACGCTTCATAGGTTCCTCCTTCTCCTCTTCCTCAAGCTCCTCTCCAACTTCATCATCGCCGCCACCTTCTTCTTCTTCTTCCTCGCCACCCTCCTGTATAAATTCTCTATAGGTAATGAAATTTTCTAAAACGGTGAAGAAAATATCGTAAAGATGCCACAGGTCTGATTTTAAAAAGAAGTTTCCAAAATGTGTGAACCAATTCTTAGCTATTCTCGTAAAATGCAGGGTAACTTTGAAAATTAGATTGGCGACGAGGATGACATTACTAGGATAAAATAAATTTGCAGATGCAAGGCAACGATGAGGGTGATATTGCAAAAGAAGATGCATGGTATTAAGCAAGAGGTGAGGATGACATCGCAGATGAGGGTGACAGTTTAATTCAGGACGACAACGCAATTGAAGGTAGCAAAGGTGATATTACCCAAGAGGATGAGGATAATGTTGGACATGAGTGTGACGGTTTAGTTCAGGATAACACTGCAATAAGGGTGACATACGTGACATAAAGGTGACGGTAAGGGTGATAGCATGGGTGACAGTAAGGGGGACGGTAAGAGTAACGGTAAGGGTGACAGTAAGGGTGACTGTAAGGCTAACAGTAAGGGTGACCAAAAGGATGAGAGGACGATAAGGGGGGTGACAGTAAGGGTGACGGTAAGGGTAGCAACTCACCCCAGCGGGCGCGTCGGGCAGCCGCAGCGGCAGCCGGATGGGTTCCCCGAGCTCGATGGAGAAGGTGTTGGCGCCCATCTCGAACTTCTCCGTGAGGTCCTCGGGCCCGATGTCCTTGCGCCCGGTCTTCTTCACGTGGTTCAGGTAGTACTCCGCGCCCGCGTCTGGACAATATTAGGAATTTCTATGAGATTTTCTTAGAAACCCATTTCTGCTTTATAGCGCAATGTTACGCGCTATTGTGTTCTGGTTTGAATGGCGTGGCAAGTAGGACATACTTATCAGAGGCTATCCAGTTTAATTATCAGGGGTAGCGGCGAATTTGTAGAAGATCTCAGATAGGAATCTAATCTTATCTAGGGTTGATTACAGATGTCCACGGGCAGCAGAAACCATGTGTTTTATGGTAAATGAATTATTTATAATACTTTTCCAGGGTATGACTTGTGATCAATTTTATAAAATGGGCATAATTTATTTAGTTTTCATTAAAAATCAGCGTCGTAACTCCATTCAGCGTATTTCGCTATTACGTACACATTCAGTTTTGGCCATAAAGGTTCACTTGAAAAATTCAACCTATATGCAGTAGATTCAGAAAAAAAATTATTTACATATTGATTTTTTTTTCGATCTACTAATTCCAGTAAGTTCCGAAGTATCTGGACGGGTTTTGGCGACTTCCCGCTACTCGTCAAGAGATAGCGCTATAAGTATTCTGAATTACACTATTGGAGTTTTCTAAACCATCTTGTACATATACATATTCCGGTGGTATATGCTCGGTTGTTCTCAACTAACCCACAAGGAAATATCCCACCGCCAAAGGGTTTTAACGGAATTATAACAAGCAATTTACTAATATGGTAACGAATAACTCAAGCTACTTTATTTTTGGAAAAATAATTAGTGTTCCACGCAATTATAAGAAAAAAAATAGTCTTGTTCAAGTATATAAAAAGTTATATAGCCACTTTAATATTAGATTAAGTCTGTAACGTCAACAACATCTATGTTTTATTCTACTTAAACAAACATATTACCCAGGAAGTTGTACATATGGTCCTGGTGCATGTGCGGCGGCGGCACCGCGCCCGTCGCCGCGCAGAAGGCCGCCGCCGCGGGGAGAGCCAGGTTGCGCCCCGCCATGTCCTCCTCCTGTGACCACAACGACAACAACAATAATAATAACAACATTTATAGCAACTACTATCGCTATATCCTCCTCTCGGGGACAATACAACAATACAATCAACAACGACAACAAAAGACATATAACAACAACAACAACAACAAGATTTATAATACCTAATATCGCCATGTGCTCCTGTAATAAGACAGGTGTTACGACAACTACAACGAGGTTTAATATAACAAGTACTATATGAAGGTGGTAGAACCTTTTGTGGTTCGACTCCGGCGGCACCACCGCCACACCTATTTCTACCTAATAACAGCAGTGTTAGGCGCTGCTGTGTTCTGGTTTGAAGGGTGTGGTAAGGGAGACATACTTTTCCGAGGCGTTCCAGCTTAGTCCTCAGGGGTAGCAGCGCATCTGTGGCCGACCTCAGGTAGGAATATCTAATCCTATCTAGGGTTGATTACAGATGTCCATGGTCGGCAGTAGCCACTTACCATCAGGTGAACTGCATGCTCGTCTGCTACTCCTATATTATAAAAAAAACTGATATCGCCATTTCCTCCTGCAACACAACAGGGAGCTACAACAACAACAACAACAACAGCAACTACTACTACTACTACTTTCGCAATGACCCATTCTCGAGGAAAATCAAAAGGATTTTATAGGTACAACATAATTTTATTACAAACTTTTATTCAACTTGCAATGTATGTATGTATGTATGTTAGTATCAAATATTGAAAGTTAATTTTACAATAACAACAGTAATTTTACAACAACAATAAGTGAAACATAACTACACCTAGTGCGTGACAGACCGGTATAGTGACTAATCCGGAACGCAGATCATCCCTTTAATATAACCAATCCCAACTCACCCCAATGCCGGCTCTTTGCGCAGCTTTTCCTATTGCGGAATTCTCCCCGCGAGGCCCCATTAAGATGGCCGCCGTGCCCTTAGAGATCCACTCGAAGGCCTTGTTCTGAAATTGATATTTTTTTATTACACTAAACATCTAAAAAATTGTCAGTACATCTAGATAGATGTATGTATGAACTATGCATATTATTGTTGAAAAGTATATGTGTAGATAAACTGATAGTGTCAAAGAGTATATTTTGACCAATTCCCCCCGTCTCACCTCGAGTTAGGTCTCTGTTATACCCACTTATAGTACAATCATGTTATTATGACGTCACTCCTGTAACCGTCAGACAGCTCCCTAAACCTCGAAATCTCCGGAGCCTCCAGCTACGCATTGATCCGTCACACTTACATTCCTCCCACATCACACCGAGGAATGTGTTAACCTTTTCTTCTCATTTCTAGCTTGGTTCACGGTACACCCAGTTCTAGGACGATCATGTTATCCTGACGTCAATCCCGTAACTACATTAGACCCTCCTCTCTACTTCGTACTTAGCCCCCGGAGCCTCCAGCTTTACATTAAGCTGTCACACATTTTTTTCCATTCACTCCCACTTCCCTTCAGTAGGGATCTGACCTCAAGTTTGATCCTCAGCGCTCCCAGCTCAGTTACTTACTATTACATTCCATACCGGGTCCGCCAGGGCAAACCGCTCACCTCCAGCCTGGTCTCGGGCGCGCCGAGCTGCGCGTTGAGCTTGGTGGCGGTGACGGCCACCGGGGACAGGTTGAAGCTGTCGTCCGCGCCGGCCGGCAGGTTGCCCAGCACCAGCTCCGCCAGGGCGTCTGTCGAACCCTGCACCCGGACCACACACGCCGCGGCGCGCATGTCGTCTGATGGGTAACCTGGGGTGGAAAAGCAAGGACTAAATTAGGTTTGTTGGTTAAAATCGTTGGTAAAACTATCTGAAATTTCAAAGTCTACTAACTACTATTACTACTACTACTACTAACTATTTTTGAAAAAAAAAAGAAAGAAAATATCGAATTTTATCAATGTTTAGTGTCAAGAATTTGTCAATTTCTTTGTATCTATAGTTGGTAAACATTTTTATTTAAAAACAACAAAGCATATGAAAGAAGAAGGAAAGTTCAAATTACAATTAAACTCATTATATACTAGTGTTCACCCGCGGTTTCACCCGCGTTTAAAAGAAAATAATATGACATACTAACATACATAAAGCTGAAAATTCGTATCTTCATTGGAATGACAGTGGCGCCATCTGGCGAAAATTGGTCATACCAACTCTGGAACCTTCGTGGGCTCATGGACAACAACTTTGCTAAATATCATCACTTAATCAAATGCATTGTTCACGATTTAATCCTTACTAATATAGATTAAAATGATCGATTTTACGATTAATCGATTTTAGATCACCATCTCTAGTTCCCGTGGGATTTCCGAGATAAAAACTATCCTATTTCCTTTCTCAGATCTCACACTATCTTTGTACAAAATTTCATTAAAATTGGTTAAGTGGTTTAGGTGTGAAGAAGAGACAAACAGACAGACATACAGAGTTACTTTCGGATTTATAATATTAGTAAGGATATTACAGTTTTTGAAATTAATATTCATAACATGGTATGCAGAGATCAGTTAGTTAATAATTTCTTGCACTAAGTCGACGTTACTAAGCCTATATAATAACAATAAATAATATAAATAATTGCTTATTTGTTTTTATTTGACATTTAATTTGATTGTTATTGTTTTTCGAATTTGAATTTTATTTTTGCTTTCAATGCTATTTTTAACATCTAAAGTATTTGATTTAACTTAATGAAATCTTTTATATAATATTTAATGTATTTGATGTAATTTGAACGTAAATTGTTGTTCTTTTTAAGCGACACAAACGCATTAGGTTTTTTGTCCTGTAATGTTAGATGTAAGTTGTGAATAAATAAATAAATAAATAAACATAGTTGTATGTATGGTGGTACCGTTCTCGTCGCAGCCGTGCGGGTCGAACATGTAGTAGCAGTCGTCCTGCCGCCACACGCCCAGCGAGCTGCCGCGCGCCGTCACCACCTGCACCGCACCGTCACCACACCGTCACCACACGTCATCACCACGTGACCATCGTGTGGTCGTCACACCATCGTAGTGCTACCACCACACGTGACCATCATGTGGTTCACGTACCGTCATAGTGCAGCCACCGCACGTGACCAACGAGTGGTCACCATAGCGGCCACATTGTGGTTAGACTCCGAAGGTACTACCGCCACACCTATTTCTGCCTTACAACAGCAGTGTTAAATGCTACTGTGTTCTGGGTTGAAAGGTGTGGTGGAACATACTTTTTCAAGGCGTTCCAGCTTAGTTCTCAGGGATAAGCAAAAACCTATTAAACCTTTTTTTTTACATAATATAGGAGTAGCCAACGAGCATGCAGTCCACCCGATGATAAGTGGCTACTGCCGCCCACGGACATCTGTAACCAACTCCAGATAAGATTAGTTTTCTATCCAAGGTCGACCACAAATGTGTAGGTACCCCTCAGGATTAAGTTAGAACGCCTCATATAAGATGTCTCCCTTACCCTAAGCGTAATTTAGCATAATTTAGTTTTTACATAATTTTGCACAGACGCCATAATAACTGAGTCACCATTGTAGTATTATTTTCATTTAGATGCACTTTCAATTCGGACGGTAAGGGGTGTAAACTTACCGCGTGGTTATATTCTTTGAACATCTGCCGCAAGGAATCCTTCAGGGACAGAACACCGCTGCCCGGATCGGGATTCAGCTGACCTGTGAACAGCGAACATCACAACATCTAAGGGAAGATCTTTTACAAATAGAAATATTTGGTATTCGTGTGTATGAAACTCAAAAAATAGTCAATGCCTTGCAGTTTTTACACCATGACAATTACATGAAAATTAACTAATTTAATTTAAAATAAATTAATAAATTATAACATTCTGTTACTCAAACTATAATACTAACATAGTTTCTTTTCTAAGTAATCTGTTACTAAACACATATGGGTATTAGTTACCTGTAATAAATGAATTTAAATAATTCATTTGTTATGCATTTCTGTTTACAAGTGTATTTGATATGTAATCTATACTAATATTATAAAGAGGAAAACTTTGTTTGTATGTTTGATTGTAATGAATAGGCTCAAAAACTACTGGACCGATTTTAAAAATTCTTTCACCATTCGAAAGCTACATTATCCACGAGTAACATAGGCTATATTTTATATAAAATATGTTTGATTAATAGAATTTTGAGGCGGTACAAAGTTTGCCGGGTCAGCTAGTATCTAATACAATGGGTCAGACCGGTTAAAGGCATGGCGACGCGTTATCACGTCAGGCGTTTCCAAATGCGATGCACGCGATAGTTTCGTTTTGCGGGTTGTCCAGTTGCGAGTGACAACAAGCAGTGATAGCCTAGTGGTTAAGAAACTCGGCCTCTCGATCGAGGGGTTCGAGGTTCAAATCCTAGACACGCTGATTTTTCAAAGTTATGTGCTTATTAGAAATTAATTATCACTTGCTAAACGGTGAAGGAAAACATCGTGAGGAAACCTGCATACCTGAGAGATTTATAAAAAGAAACCTCACAGGTATGTGAAGTCTACGAATACGCACTTGTCCAGCGCGGTGGACTATGGCCTAATCCTTCTCATTCTGAGAGGAGACCCGTGCCCAGCAGTGGGACAGTAAAGGGTTGTTGATGATGATGTCGTATAACTTCACATGTGATGTCATATTGCACATCGTGTCGCTTTACTTGATGTGTGGTGTACTATGTACGATGTCACACATTGTGTCGCGTGTATGTGGTGTTGCATCTCGGGTCATGCCGCATGTATTACCTGTCATGTCGTGCCGTATGTCGTGTCATTTGTATGTCGTATAACCCGTCTCCACCTTTTATCACATATCATGTGTCGTATATCCCATAGTACCGACTGTCGCATATCATTATATCGTGTCGAACGTCGCTTTATGTGTCGTGTCATATCTCACGTTGTATCGTATCCCTCACCTCACCGACTGTCACACATCACGTCTCGTATCGTGTCATACGTCATTTCATGTGTCTTGTCGTGTCGCATGTCTTAACAAGTCACGTGTCTTTTCATGCATCTTATCGTATCGCATCTCGCATCGTATGCCTCGCCCTTAACGACTATCGTGTCGTATCGAATCCCTCACCTCACCGACTGTCACACATCATGTATTGTATCGTGTCATATGTCATTTCACGTGTCGTGTAGTGTGTCGTGTCATGTACCCCAACATACCGGTGTAAGCGCAGTCGTACACGTCGGTCTCGATGCAGTCGTACTCGGACACCTTGAACCTGTTGAGCACGTCCGCCGCGGCCAGCGTGCCCGTGGTGCCGCGCTCCTCCTCCTCGCCCGCTGCGGAACAACAACAACAACAACAATAATATAGAATTGTTCAACAATTTTATAGAAACATCTGAGGTTCGACTCCAGCACCACAACCGCCACACCTATTTCTGCCTCATAAGAGCAGTATTAAGCTCTGCTGTGTTCGGCTGCGGCTAGAATAAATAGAGAAACAATTAATAACAACAAGTAGAGAACCTTATCTAAATTGAAGAACCCACCTTCTTCATCGACCTTGGGCATCTCCAGACTAATGCCCATCTTCTCAAGGTGCTCCATAGTAGACTGGTAGAGAATATCCCCGCGCGTTAAAATCTGGAATCATAAGGAAGATATTATGTTTTAGATATAAACTTCTAGTAAATTAAATAAAATGAAAATATGGACAGAACGACCAAGTGTGGAGTGTGGACCGTGGTACCGATCTAGTCCGTTCACGGTACCGACCACCCATTCCTAATCTACCACGTTCTTGACTATGTCACCTTCGGCGTCATTATCGTAGTTAAAACGAGCTCCGTTCTAGCTACGCAGCCCTCCTATTTCATCAGGGAGCGATAAGCCTTTAAACCGGTTACAACCAGTTAGTTCGTCCACGTCCTTACGAGTGAAGTCGCTCACCTCCTGAACCGGTTATAACCAACTCAACTCGTCCACGTGTACGTCGCTTCAGGCGTCCATCCCCCGGTGTTATAAACGTCTGAACCAGTTCAAATCGGTTCCATTCGCGCAGCGCAGCCCCTTCAAAAATCCCACACTTCAAAAGTCCACTCCTTCAAAAAACGCCACGCACCTGAACTGGATATCACCCGACACCATCCCACCTCATCCATATCTTGAGTAGTGTAGTCGCTCGCGGATATGACATGCGCAAGCGCAATAGTGACCACCATGGTGCTCCGCCGGGAAACGGTGCATCTTGTGCTCTGAATTCGGCTACAACTTTACATTAACCCACCTTGAAAGTGGTACAACTGTGGTTCGACTCCGGCGGCACCACCACCAAACCTATTTCTACCTAATACCAGCAGTGTTAAGCGCTGCTGTGTTATGGTTTGAAGGATACAATGAGGGAGTCATAATTTTTCTAGGCCAATCCAGCTTAGTCCTCATGGGTAGCGGCGCACCTATGGCTGACCTCAGGTACGAATCTAATCCTATCTGGGATTGCTTACAAATGTCTATGTGCGGCAGTAGCCACCATTAGGTGGGCTGCATGCTCGTCTGCTACTCCTATGTTATAAAAAAAAAGTTCAAACGGACTCCACTCTAGCTGCGCAGGCCCCGAATAGAACAAAGAGCGCCAGGTATCCAAACCTGTCTTAACCGGACACCAGCCTAACTCTTCCATGTCTACGTCGCTTCAGGCGTTCTCCCCGTGGTGATCCGAACTTCTGAACCTGTTCGAACCGGTTCCTCATACGTAGCGCAGCTCTCTAACTCCTTCAAGGAGCGCCTTGTACCCGAACCGGTTATAACCGGATACAAACCCACCTCGTCCACGTCCTCTTGCGGGAAGTCGCTCACCTACCGAACTGGTTACAACCACAGTTACATCTACATCTTGAGTTGTGTAGTCACACTCGCGGATATGACGTCCTCAAGCGCAATAGCGTCCATCGTGGCGCTCCTCTGTGCAATGAAAATTGTGCACCTCGTTCAAAACTCTGGATTCGGTTGGCACCTCGATGGTACAACTGTGGTTCGACTCCGTCCGCACCACCGTCACACCTATATCTGCCTAATTACAGCTGTGTAAAGCGGGGTCCGCCCGGGTCGCACGCACCTCGTCCACGTGTTCGGGCGTGAAGTCGGCGGCGGGCGTGACGTGCGCGAGCGCGAGCGCGGCCAGCGCGGCCGCCGTGGCCTGCTTGCCGCGGTGCGGCTCCGGGAAGCGCGCGTCCGCCTCGTGGTAGTGCCCGCGGACCACCCAGCGGTTCGGCGCCACCGCTGTGGAGACAAAACCGAGGAATGATTACTTGTCATTCAACGATAAGGTACAACGCCGAGTAGAGACGAATAAACACAAGTGTTATGTGTAAATAGCTTATTCAGGTGTATTCGTTACAAGTTATAATGTTCGTCTCCGTGAGATGAAGGTATTTTGTTATCATAATATGACAGTGATGGTGATGAAAATAATGATGACCGAAACTACAGTAAATTTGGTGACACCAGACATTGTCAGTGTTAACACTAAGGGCGGCCCAGACTACTAAAACAACAACAGCCACTCCCGCTTAACTCTCCAAAAACTGTTCACACAAGCGAGACGTTATAATGAGTTTTAACTATGGAAGATGACTAACGTCACGATGAGGAGACATTATGACAAGTAATTCTCCGGATATCCGAAGAAAAAGAAAGATATCCGTATCCGTATCCGCGGATCTGGACACCAAATATCGGTATCCGGATCTCTATCCGCGGATATACATTATTAACGATCCGGCACATCACTAATCCCAGACAGAGACCTTCGTTAATGACACTAATGATCATCATGACGACTAACGCTTGAGCTTGTTGACGGGCTCGGGCATGTCGGGGCGCGGCCACACCGCCACGTCCGCGATGCTGAAGGGCTTGCGCTTCAGCTCCGGCACGCTGTCCAGGAAGTGTTCGCACAGACGGGAGATTTTCGTGAAGTACAACACGCAAGCCTTGCCGCCATCTTGAAGACCCACCTGAGGGGTGGGGATAAGTTGCAAAGGTAAAATGTGTGGCAATTTTAGGCAATTTGTCAAGAGATGGCGCTGTAAATACTTTGAATCGCGGTATAAAAGTTTTATTAAATCTTGAATACATGACCACTCCCCGAGTTTAAAATTATGTATTTTCTCAAATTATGTATGTTATTTATGTATGTAATTATGTATGCCGGGAATAGAATGTGTTCATTTTCTAATACGTTGTAATGTTGTTTCCAAGGGGTATTAGACGATTTTCGGAAACTTGTCAAGAGATGGCGCTGCAAGTTATCTGTATCACGTTATCAATGTTTTCTAAAATCTTGCATATGTATATGACCTGAACGGCGAAATCCTAATAGATATTGATTAACGAAAAATACTGAAAAGGATTACTTTTTGATGAAAATTAAAATTACACTTAAAAAAATCCTGACTTAGGTCACAGATTTTGAACAAATATTCCGGAATCGAGACATTTCTAGATGTAACTGCAGAAGGTTCAACCACTTAAAAGACTCCCCTATATTAATTAAATTTCTTCCAAATCTTCCACTCCTTTGAACGCGTAATATACTTAAAGAAAGATTTTCTACACGTATAAATATATAAATGTCGCTTCTTACCCTATATCCATATCGGTCTGCGGGCCAGGGGTGGTAGACGTAGTACTTGCCACCCTCATTCCAGATAGCCACTTCATACTCGCCGGGTATCTAAAATACATATTTTTGAAATTTTAACAAACATTATAAATGAATTGTGTTTGTTTGTTACACTTTAACTACATACCCGTTTGTCATGATATTTTGTATACATGTTCTTAAAGGATCAAAAAAGAACATAGGGTAACTGAACGAACTTGGGAATGATAATCAGATTCGATTTAAATAAAACTTCAAGTAACGTTACTGCAACACACCACCGATCCAATTTATTAGAAGGTTAATGACGTCACAATTAAACTAATTACACATGAACGCCTGCATAAAATTAAAAGCAAAGTTTGTTTGTTATTAACTTTTCTATGTAGCTGATCTTAAACAGTAACTTTTATTCTGAAAAAAGTACCGTTCCCGAGGTATACAAAATAACTGACCACGAGCGAAGCCGCGGGTAAAATCTGTTTTAATCTATTCATAACTTCAAACAATATAGTATTATAATTTTTAGAACCAAATCATTTCCTCTCATTGGTCCGCCATATTGGATGGCGAGTGACGTCACAAACCTGCAAGAGGCCGGTGTCGCCCTCCTTGAAGAACTGCTCGATGCCGCGGCACAGATCAAACACCTTCGGGTCCGAGGAGATCAGCTTGCCCCACACCGCTATACCGCGCTCCTGTACATATACAAACACACACACACACACATAAAACATACTAAAAATACTCCTTTTTGGCCGACAGATACAAAATCGATACTATAAAGTTGGCTAGTAAATAATGCATATTTTTCAGTAAGGATTATTTGTTTTAAGATATGCAATATTTCGTGTCGTGTAATGTAGTATAATTTTGCAATCATTTCTTGTTTTGTACTAGTTTAAATACTTGCGCGTATGTCATTGATAGACGCACTCTTTTTAATGTTTTGTTAATCATACTAAAGAAATATAACTTCTTATAGTCAGCGCCAAACTGCTAGTCCGCTCTGAGTTGTTGCGAGCAGGTGTAGTCATACAATTTGCTATGGCGACGCGATTCATTACTATATTCAGAGCGGACTAGCAGTTTAACGCGGACTATACACTTATACATAAGTAAACACACGCTTTTATTTCATTAAAAAAAACGGGGAGGGCCTGTATCTGCTTCTTTCTGAACATAATTTTTGTGCATGAAATTTGTTAGTGAAAAACTAAAATTATGTATTTGAAGATTTCTTTTATATGTCTATGCTAAGCTGGACCCCCTTATATACCTTAACACATCAAATCAAATCAAATCAAATCATTTATTTTGCTTAATATAGGTATACAGTTGTTATATCCTCAAAATTGTCCTCTATATTACACCTCTTAGAGGTATGCAAAATTTTAATTAATACATAATTGTCTTCTTATTATTCAAATAAATTTTAAACAGTCAATTTATAATTTTAAAACATTAACATAACAATATTATTAAATTATTATTATTAAATTAATTATTATTAAATTATATATGTCATTATCATTCTATACATTGTCGTTTAAAAATTCTTTAACGGAATAGTACGCATTATCAATAAGGTGTAATTTAAGCAATCTTTTAAATTTATAGCCAGTTGCAGATTTTATATAATCAGGGAGTTTATTATATATTTTAGGACCCATACAAAATACACTGTTGTGGTAGAGCTTTGTTCTCGACTTTATTGTCCTTAATTTATTAATATTTCTAGTCAATGTTAATTTTTCGTAATTGTCAATATCTCCATTTACCATCGATGCAATCTCATATATATATAACGAAGGGAGAGTTAATATTTTTAAATTTCGAAAATGTGACTTACAAGAATCAGTTTGTCTTAATTTACATATAGAACGGATACATTTCTTTTGTGCCTTAAATGCCCTTTCAGCACTAACTGCGTTACCCCAAAAAATTATTCCATATCGCAACATACTTCCAACATACGCATGATATGCAGTTAAGGTTGTAGGTAGGTTCACAATCTTATTTAACTTGTATAAAGCAAACGAAAATGCATTTATTTTCTTACTAAGGTTTTCAATGTGTGTTTGCCAAGATAATTTATTGTCTATATGTAATCCTAAAAATTTAGTGGTATTTGTTTTCTGTATAGATTTGTTTTTATATTTTATATTTAAATTTCTCACTTGTGTGTTTTTATTCCTAAAATTAATCATGCACGTTTTTTCTAGGTTTATTATAAGGTTATTATTGCTTAACCAGTCAATTAACAGCTCTAGTGATTTATTAATTTGTACTGTCATCTGCAAATAATATCATCGGTTGTTCTATTGTTTTCGGAAAATCATTTATATAAATTAGAAAAAGTAATGGACCTAGAATACTTCCTTGGGGAACTCCGAAAAAAGTTTGTCTAGGTTTTGATTTATATTTTACTTCATTTTTATTTATGCAATCAATTTTACTAATTTCTGTGATGAGTTTTCTTCCAGTGAGGTATGATTTGATAAGATTAAGTGGATTGCTTCTTACACCATAGGTTTCTAGTTTATTAATTAATATAGTGTGGTCAACATAATCAAATGCCCTAGTCATGTCCATGAAAATTGATGTTACCTGTCTTTTATTATCTAAATTTGTCATTATTGTTTTTAATAAATTTATGACCGCTGTATTTATCGACTTATTAAATCCCAGTTGTTCGTCAGCTAAAATTTTGAATTTCTCTAAATATGAATATAGATGATTGTATATAACCTTCTCGAATACTTTAGATAGTACAGGAATAAGAGCAAAGGGGCGGTAGTTTACCATTTCCTTACTATCATGTTTTTTGTATACTGGTTTTATTATTGTTAGTTTTAGTCTGTCTGGAAATGTGCCCTGTTCGATACACAGGTTTAAAATATGACTTAGTACAGGAGAAATTATATCTGCAACATATTTAATTGTTTTTGTATTGAGTTCATCATATCCAGTGCTGTTTGTATTTTTTAAAGACTTGATTACTTGTAAAATGTCCCCTACACATGTAGGGCTTAAATAAAAGGAATTTGATGTAGTATTTTTAATCATGTTTCTACATTTAACATTTTTTTTCGTACAATTATGATGTATTTCATCTAAAAAGAAGTCGTTAAACGCCTGTGCTATGACTTGTGGATCAGACACAAACCTATTATTTATTTTAATTGTATCTATTTGCTGTCGCGGAATATTATTAATGTTATTATTTATGATATTCCAAGTTGCCTTAGCTTTATTTGGAGCAATGTTTATAGAATAATTATTGTGGGATTTTTGAGTTAATTTAATTATCTGTTTTAATCTTTTATTATATATCTTAAACTTGTCACTATCTTTTTTGTTCTTAGTAAGCCTAGCATTCCATAGAAGTTTTCTTTTAATTTTGGTGCAGGTTCTTATGCCCTTTGATATCCATGGATGTCGCTTAACTATAGGTATTTTCACTTTAATTAAAGGGAAACATAATTTGTAGAATAATTGAAATATGTCATGAAAATTATTATAAGCTAAGTTTGCGTCAGATATAGAATAAACTTCATTAAATGATAGATTTTTTAAGGAGTTATAAAATTTAACCATGTTTTCTTTATTATAGCTTCGTTTCTGAGTATACCAGTGATTAAGAAAATAGCTTTTTTTCACCGGAAGTTGTAAAATTTGTGCAGTGTGATCAGATAAAGCTAAATCAAGTACGAAGCTATTGGAGTTAGGTATATTATGCGCAAAATTGTCTATACAAGTTTTGCTACACAAGCGTGTTGGAACCTCTATACACAACTGTAGATTATAAGTACTTAATATTTGCTCAAATGATATTGATTCTTTATTTTTCTTCAATCTGTCGATATTAAAATCTCCACATAATATTATTCTGTGATTTTTAGTACATAATTTACAAAGTAATTCGTCAAGTCTATTAAAGAACATGTCAATGATCGTTAGATTCTTTTTTGGAGACCTGTAGATACATATGATAATTATTTTATGATCTATTAGTTCTATTGCACTACATTCGAAAATATTTGCAATATTATACAATTCTATGTCTGAAATATTTCGAAACTTATGTCCTTTCCGTACTAAAATACATGAACCACCTGCCCTATTTTCCCTTACATAGAATGAAGCTAAGTTAAAATTTGTTATACATACATAGTCTATATCACTTAATATCATATTGTGTTCGGTAATACACAAAACGTCAATAAATATGTTACTATTACTTGATAGATCATTAAGGGAAACGAGAAGATCATCAGCTTTTGTATATAATCCATTGATATTTTGATGTAGTATTGTAATTTTCTTATAAACGAAAAAGATTATTATTATTATTTGATGTATCACAGATAATATGATCCGTTTGCGTACTTTTGTCTATCTTTGTAGTTGAGTGAGTAGTGGCCAGATCGGTTTGTATGCATTTGTTGAATGTATGTTTACTCTCACTTTTCCCTTTGTTATATGCACACATACTGTGTATACCTTAACACATACCTTATGTATATACTCCTGGTCGCGTATCCTGAAAGTTTCCTTCAATTCTCCAAGGACCAGTCGACGGATAGGACCTCCCCTCTCCACTAGGGACTCCTGAAAATATATTACAAACAAAATTATAGACGGTGTAAGGATCTTTGTATTCTAGTTGTGGTATAAGGAATGTCATGTATAAGTGTATCTCTTTGCTCAATACAATTAGTGTTAAGCGCTGCTGTGTTCCGCTTTGAAGGGTTTGGTAAGGGTGACATTATTTTCAGAGTCATTCTAGTTTAATCCTCAGGCATAACGGCTAATTTGCGGCTGACTTCAGGTATATTTCAATGTTTTGTGGGATTGATTACAGAATACAGATGTCCGTGGACAGTAGCCACTTATCATCAAACGGATTGCTTTCTCATTTGCTATACTTGGTCAACTCAATGGAATATATCCTAACCCTCCTCACTCTGAGCGGAGACCCGTGCCCAGCAGGGTTAGTGTGTCAGTGTGTCCTCACCCGGTAGAAGTTGTACCCAAGGTCCAGCATCTCGTCCAGCATGTCCTCGTTCCACGCGCGGACTAACAACCGCCGCAATGTTCCCAGTCTTGAACACTTGCTAACTAACCTAACCTAACATAACCCTACTCATTGGCTGTGTGTCCTCACCCGGTAGAGGTTTTGTATCCGAGGTCCAACGTCTTGTCCAGCACAGCTCATGGATTCCTCTTAGCTACGAGAGCATCGGCGAGAGTATGGTGGACTCCTACCGGCTAAAACCCCACGGTGTTCCTCTGTACGCCCCTTGTCGGGACCAGGTACGCTAACACTAACCTAACCTAACCCTACTCATTGGGTAAGTGACCAGTGGCCAGCAGTGTCAGTGTGCCAGTGCGCTCACCCGGTAGAAGTTGTACCCGAGGTCCAGCGTCTCGTCCAGCACGTCCTCGTTCCACGCGCGGGCTCGCAGTCGACGGAGCGTCCCCATCGCGGCCACACAACACGGTATCGCGGTGAACGTCTTGAATACTTGATAACTGGAACATGTAAAGAACGTTGATACATCTTCAAAGAACGTGTTAATACGTCATATAGCGACACACACTTTCCCTCAAAAATCGACTATAGTTGGGGTTATTACGAACACGTGCGAGCTGAGCCATAAATCATTTTATGATGTTTTATGATTTTATGATGTAATGGCCCGACTATAGTCGCTAATCTGCAACACCTCAAACCATGCAGCCCTTCAGCAGCCATTATCACAAAATCTTACACACCTATTCAACTCATTTTGTATTTTTCCCCCTAATCCTTTTTCCCCTAAAGTCTTTTACTACCCAACGTTCCTCATGACTTTCCCCCGTCGTCTATGTCATATTTCTGGGAACTTCTCCCATTGTGCACGTAACTCATTTTCATTTTACCCCCAATCCACTTTACTTTCTTACATCACATTACATAAACTCTCCCCTTATTACACTGTTAACTTCCCCACATATATGTACTACTACCCAACCTCCCCCTTATTGAATCCTATCTATACGTACTTAACAACCCCTCATCATAGCAAAGGGGAGCCCTGTGCTGACCCTCCGTTAACGATATCGACTCCCCTATTCCCCCCCTGCCCGAAAGCTGGCCATGTGCTTGGTGCCCCTCAGCATCAACGATAGCGACCCCCTCCTCCTATATTCCCCCTTCACCGGTAGTTGACCATATGCCTGGTACTCCTTAGCATTACCATAGCGACCCCCACCCCTCCTGGATAGAAGATCCCCCTCTCACCGGGATCCCCCACTCACCGGTAACTGGCCATGTGGCGGGTGCCTCTCAGCAGCCACTTGTCCACGTCGAGCTGCTGGTACTGCGAGTGGAAGTTCTTGTCCGCGATCTCCACGTAGCTGTGCAGCACCGTCTCCGACTTAGGCCGGGGGATCATGTCGTCTCTGGTGAAACAGGGGGGTAACAATTATTACACATTGACCATTATTATTGAGTAGTAGCCGAGTATGCAGTCCACCTGATTGTAAGTGGCTACTGTCGCCCATGAACATTTTTAATCAACCCCAGATAGGATTAAATATTTCTACCTGAAGTCGGCCACAGATGCGTCGCTACCCCTGAGGACTAAGTTGAAACGCCTCGGAATATATGTCTCCCTCACTACACCCTTCAAACCAAACTACGGCGTTTAACACTGCTGTTATAAAGCGAATTATCACTTTGTTTGTGTTGAGAGATATTTAAAAAAATATATGATGATGATGGCATACTCACCTTCCATAAGCATGTCCGTCGGATTGGGGGCAGTAGAGGAAGAAGTCCTCGCCGCGCATCTGCATGATCTGCTCCAGCGTGGGGCCGGGGGGCGCCCGCTCGGGGGGCAGCGGCAGCGTGGGGGGCGGCTGGGGGACAGGAGGGGGGTGATGAGAGGGGAAAGGGGGGAGAGGGGGGAACTAACGAAGGGAGAGATAGTGTGCCGGGTTCCCGCAACTCGTCAACAGATGGCGTTACAAAAGCACGCTATGGTAATTTCCACAAATCATGAGATTATGCTATGAATCATGCTATCGAAGTTTTCTCAATATCTTCCATATTCCGAACTGACTGTCGGAGCGCGGCCGCTGTACGAGCATGATCACATAGCCACAGAGTGATCTCCCACCGATAAAGTATGAAAGATTATTATTTTTGGTTCTGAATTTGGAACTGAAACCGCACGATAACATTGGACGTAAGTAGAACACTTGAACGTGATCAAATATAAATTGTCTCTATACTCATTAAATCACTAGATAATCACTAAATAGGAGGAGCTACTTTTTCTCATGTAGAGTCGGGTTTATGTTTAAGATGACTCACTTCTTTGGGCATCTTCTGGTAGAAGTCGCGGACCTTCTTCCGGGAGGTGGCCCTGGAGGTGGCCAGGCTCACCGCGCTCAGCGAGCACTGGGGATACTTGCCCTGATGGGGGAAAGGAGGAAGTTATTTTTAAAGGTGGTTCCGTACATCCATCTGTAGTAATACCCCACCAGTCGTTTTCGAGTTTGTTTTTTATAATATAGGGGTAGCAGACGAGCATGCAGTTCACATGATGGTCAGTGGCTACGGCCGCCCATGGACAACTTTAATAACAACACCAGATAGAATTAGATAGACCTGAGGTCAGCTACAGATGCGCCGCTGCCCCTGAGGACTGCAAGTTGGAACGCCTCGGATAAGTATGTCTCCCTTACCACACCCTTCAAACCAGAACACAGCAGCGCTTGGCACTGCTGTTATAAGGCAGATATAGGTGTGGCGGCGATGCCGCCGGAGTCGACCCGCACAGGGTTCTACCAGCTTATATCTACGCGCTAAGTTGTTTATCTATCGTGTACAGTCCGCACCTAAGTTCTAGTCCACTCTGTCGTTGTTGCGCGCAGGTTTAGTCAGTATATACTCCGTAGCAACAATAAGGGCACACTAACTGCGCCATGTCCCCGCGGGCGAGAGCGGGCAGCGGAGGGTGCCGAAGGGCCCGCTGTCGTATTCCCGCTGATATCTACAATTACGTTGCCACGCGACTCGTTTCTATATTCAGAGCGGACTACAAGTTCGGCGCGGAGTGTACCTCCTTGATCTTCTTCTCGATGAGCGCGTTGATGTTCATGCTGTCCCACTCGCTGCGGCAGTGGACGTGCAGCGCCTTCATGTCCAGCTCGTACGTCGGCTCCCGCAGGAGAGGCTCCCGTTGGACCACCTGGAAATACAATTTCACTACCTCAAGAATATTTACCATACATTGATTTAGGCCTTACGCTATTTACGCTCACAGCCCCACATTTACAATAGAATTTGAAAATATCATTTTAGGAATTGATACATGGGTACCCGGGAGCAAAAAATCATTACTAGATTTAAAAAAAAATGGTTCTCTATGCCAGCTTCACTTTTAAATGGTCCTGCGAGCAGGATGAATTTAATATTAAAAAACATCGATCCATGCATTGATTAATCTGTCTAACTTTAATTTAATGTAATTAGTTTTGTACCATATTAATTAAAGTAAAATAAATAAATGCATTTCTTACTACAACTATACAAATCTCATGTTATACAGATAAAAGTTGTTTATTTTGTTAATATAGCAAAAATTATCTATTACACACTTACAGTAGACAACATATAAGAAATTAGAATACATAATAAAAATAATTTACAAAAATAATCTATAGTAATGCATAGGGTCCATTACCTCAACCTCGGTGAGTGTGATGGCAGGTCTAGGGTTGCCGTGCTTGGCCGCCTCCAGGTCTCCGTAGTGCGCGAGGAAGTCCAGTACGAACGACGAGATTCCCGCGTACCTTAGGAAGGCACCAGCCCCGGACCTACGCACAGAAGGTAAATCTACGATAATCCTCTAATAAGATTTGACGTACTTTTTCTGTCTTTTTCTATCATTATCTTGTCTTATCTCTATCATTTACTTCTCACTCTCACTCTCAGAACAATACACATTCACGCACGCACCAACATACATATATACACCACATAGACATACAATAATATCTCGCTCTTTTTTTCGCCTTTATCTTTGTCTCTTTTTTCCTCTTAAATCACGCTGTTTCTCTCTCCTTCTTATACTCAGTACATCTTTCTTATTCCCATCTGTTTATCATCGAGTCACGTTTTCTCTCTCTCTCTTTCTCCTTCATTTCTGGCCGTCTTTGTATCATTTTCTCTCTCTTTCTTCATTTCATCTCTATGTTTCTTTTAAATTTCCTCTCTCTCTATCTCCGTCTTCCCTAAAGCTCTCTCAATGCCAACCTCTCCCGTATCACTGTGCCCCCCTCCCATCCCCCCTTATACTCACAGCCTCTCCGGTTGCATGTGCGGGTGCAGCATAAAGCGGACGGTGCGCCTCCACAGGAGGAAGTGACAACACCAACATGTAGGTCGCGCCTTGACGCTTCACACACACAAATATACAGAGACTGTGCTTCACACACAGAAAAGCACAAAGAGAAACACATGCACAAACATTATCATAATAAAACACGATCAAACGCGTACTAACATACACAAACATAACTATGTCTCCGTCTTTTCTCCGCTCTTTCTCTCTGTTACACACACACGATCTCATACCTACCTAGCTCGGTTCTTCCTTTCTGTCTCATTATCTATCACACTTAGCGCATCTTCCTTATTCTCTCTCATTTTTTAAATGCTGGAACATTGTATTTCTTTCCATTCCATTTTTGCCTGTCTTTGTAACGTTATCTCTATCTCTTTCTTCATTTCACCTCTGTCTTTCACTTAAATTTTCATTCTCTCTCCCTCTCTGTCTCTCTCTCACTCCTTCACTGCCTCTCTTTCTCTTACCCTCGTTCTCACTCAATTTCACCCTCTCCCTCACCACTGTATCCCCTTCCTCCTTCTACACTTACAATTTGTCCGGTTGTCCGACCTCGTTCAGCATATGCGGATCAAACATGTAGCAGACGGTGCGCACCGCACTAGCGGCCTCGGGCGGCGGCGGGTGGCCCCACAGGAGGAAGTGACGGTTGCCCGCGGACAACACGAACATGTAGGTCGCGCCTTGACGCTTCTCCATTAACCTGGGGGTTGAAAAAAGGGGGTTAACTGATGGAGTTATAGGATAAAATTAAACATACTTGCAGGATTAATCCCGATATATTACGTGGCATATGTACACTCAATATAACATACACTTGAAAGAACATATCAAAAGTGTCACATATTATATTAACATATAAATCAATTTACATTGAGTTTATGTATCTGCATCATTAACTATCGGAGGGTGTATTGGTGTCAATTTACTTTAAATACGAAAACGGAAATTCTGCCCAAAAACAAAGAAAACCCATAATCTAGGGCCTCAGTTCCGAGGCACAGACAAAACAGAAGAATAGGATGCCTCCCTACCAGGTGGACTGACATGAAGAGGTTGGCAGGATATACTTGATACAGTAATCGTTCTCAACCTCTTAAGACCGGTCGGAATAGCGTAGATAAGGTAAGGCCTAAGTCCAGCAGTGGACTTGCAAAGCCCGATGGATGGTACTCACGCCATGAGGTCGGGCTCCGCCTGTATGTTGTCCGGGTGCTTCGCCAGCAGCCCCCTCTCCAGCTCCGTCATCTTCACCGTGTAGCGGGTGTCGTGCAAGTAGAACGAGGTCAGCAGCTGGTTCAGCTGCAACTGGGGCTTACCTGCAAATAGTAAGATAGCAAACCTTAATAGTCATATTAAACACTAACTTTTACCCACGGCTTTTCTCGCAGCGATTTTTATCCATGATACTTTCTTTGGGATAAAAGCGGGTACCTTTTCAGAAACCCTCAGAAGGAACGCGTGTATGAAATTTCATGACAATCGGTTGCGTAGTTAAGGCGTGAAAGTGTAGCAAGCAAACAAACTCTCATTCTCATGGAAATTGGTAAACGTCACACACTCTTCTTCATATTATTATATCGTCGATCAGCTCGTCCACGTTGCTCCGCTCCTCACCAGCTTTGCGGGTGTCTCCCCCCTACCCCCCGCCTCCCCTATCCCCCCTCTCTCCCTCACCCTTGTAGCACTTCATGGCGAGCATGCACTGCCTGTAGTATCTGTCGCCCACGTCGATCAGCTCGTCCACGTCGCTCCTCACCAGCTGGGCGGGGGTCTTCTCGTCCAGCAGTGCTCGGCAGGCCACTGCTATGCAGGCTGTTTGAGCACCTGGAAATATTGATGGATTATTTTTAAACGACGTTCCAAGTGTCAATGGACACTGTTTGTCGATCCGCGTGGTGGAGCGGTCATTGTACCGGTCTGACGCGCAAAGGGTTCCGGGTACGATCCCCGGCCAGACTATGTGTCTCTCTGACTCTGAATGATGAATTTAGATATTCTGGGTCTGGGTGTTTGTATATTCGTCATTGTGTGTGTCCAAGGCACTCAGAATACAGGGAATCCTAGTGTGGGGCAGTGAGTGTAGAAAGCGTATTATGTTACTGTGACCAATGGATATAACCAACTCTATTCAGTGATACTACCTGAATTCGATTAGGAAAGGAACGAACGGTTGATAAAGCGGGAGCGAATCAATTAATTATTAAAATGATGCATTCATGATCTGATACAATTATTGAATGAATGGAAAGATGAGTGAAAGTTTGAATAAAATGAATTAAGTGACGACTGATAGATTTATTTATTGGATGTAAGTATAAAAGAATGAATATTGATTAATTGAATGAACGAACGGTAAATTAATGTTAACGATAAAATAATAAAACCTTTTTTATTAAAGTGCTAAATTCAAAAAATTAAATATACTTTTTGAATGAATGAGTAAGTAAATAAATATTTCCATCAATGACCAAACAATATAACTGCTGGAAATTAGAATAATAAAATGAATGGATGTATGAATACTTATAAATTATTTTCACAATATTAATAAATTAATTTTCGCAATCGGTCACAAATGTGTTTTGCGTATTTCGCGTAAGTCCCACTCCGCACCACTCCCTCGAAACCAAAACACAGCAGCGCTACACGTCTAAGGTAGTGTGGCGACATCCCGCTTCTCGTCAAGAGATGGCGCCACGAGTATTCTGAATCACGCTATCGAAATTTTCTAAACATTTTGTACATGTATAAGTTCCGAACTGTGACTGTCGGAGCACGGCCGCTGTCCAGGCATGATCACAAAGCCTCCAGATAGATGACCCTCCATCAAAGTAGAAACAAGTGGCTATGGTGCCTCCGGAGTCTATCCCTGTAGTTCCGGGACAAGAATAGGGCTACGGTATCCCCTGCCTGTCGTAAGAGGCGACTAAAAGGGGGCTTCTGGGGTCGTGGGTGGCAAGAGTGGGAGCTCGAACCACCCAGCCAACGGCCCCGGGAAGGACGGCGGTATGTGTGGTCGCATACCGTCGTATGCACCAGACGGTGCGGTGAGCGATAAGCTCACCTGGGCGGAGCCCGACGGGGCAATGCGCTAAGAGGACTCCGGTTGCGTTCCTTTGGAGATCCCGGAGTCCTCTACGCAGCGCTGAGGACGGCCACCGGGGGGGTTTTAGTGCGGTAAGAGTCCCACATAACCCTGTGTCGCTCCCAAGGCATCGGGTACCTTTTGAAGGTTTCCCCCTCGTCAACAAAAAAAAAAAAAAAAAAATGGTGCCTCCGGAGTCAATCCTGTCGGGTTCTACTACCTTCCAAATGCCTGTAATATCTGTAAAACTAAGTTTAATCCTACCACAAGTTGTAGAAGAATACTTCTTGGAGTTGCATCCGATGCTGCCCTGCAACATCATCTTGTTCTTTTCCACTTGAACGAAATTGTTCCAAATCTGAAAAAAAAACATTTTTTGCTTTATTCATTGACTCTGTTATCTGTTTTTTGTACAGATAAAGTTTGAAAACTTTATCTGTACCTGTCCCAAAAAACAAGTCTATGTCTATATTAATAGTGCTACAATGGTGTGCGAGATAAATGTAAAATAATTATAGTTTAAAAACTAGAAACCACGCTAAAATCGCACAAGGAAAATAGTTAATCCTGAAGAGGAGAATGAGATAAAATTATTACAATAGTGTATTGTCATAGGTTCTCGATAATTGTTAAAAAAATAAAATTAATCGGACCGTTCAAAGTGGGTAAAAATCGAGTTCAAATATTCCGTTACACATACATTCATACATAGGTATGTACAACACAATAAAAGCGTGGTAAAAAAAGAAGAAAATTTGGTGGTACGGAACCCTAAAGGCTCGAAATCTTAAAAAGCAAACAAAGCACTATTGTAACGTCATTCATCATAATTATCATCATAACGCAAACCTTCTTAAGCTTCGCATAGTCGTACAGCGGCCGCGTGAGCTCCTCCCGCGGGATGCGCGGCAGCCTCGCGCGGCGGCGGCGGCGGCGCCGCTGCGGCGGCACCCAGCGACGCAGGGTCAGCTCCGGGCGCTCTATCACCTGGAATACGTCTCGACTGTACCCTGGATCCTGGACTATACTAAGGATGGTTGTAATTATTGTAATATTGTATACCCATGAGGCCGGAATATGGCGGATATTACCCAAACTATAGTTCGCGCCAAACTGCTAGTCCGCTCTGACGTTGTTGCGAGCAGGTTTAGTCATACAATTTGCTATGGCGACGCGATTCATTTCTATATTCAGAGCGGACTAGCAGTTTTACGCGGACTATACACCTATGTTTTAAGCCTATGTTCCAAAATAAAGTTATTTGTTTTGATTTAATTTGAAAAACTCTCTGTAGTTTACCACCACCAAAAGTATTTGGTATTAAAGTTATTCTTATAGCGATTTTGAGAAAATTTTTAAGTGCTGGTAAAGTGGCTACTGCCGCCCATGGACATCTGTACAACCCCAGGTAAGATTGGATTCCTACCTAAGGTCAGTGACAGATGCGTCGCTACCCCTGAGGACTAAGCTGGAATGCCTCGGAAAAGTATGTCTCCCTTACCACATCGGCGGCATCACCTCCACATCAATGTCTGCATAATAACAGCAGTATTAAGCGCTACTGTGTTCTGATTTGAAGGGTATGGTAAGGGAGACATACTTATCCAAGGTAGTCCTCAGTAGTAGCAACACATCAGATAACAATCTCTAGATCAAGATGGGCGGCAGTAACCACTTACCATCAGGTGAACTACATACTCAGGTACTTGTATATTATAACATTATAACATCAAATGCCAACCTTAAGTAGGAATCTAATCTTATCTGAGGTTGATTACAGATATCCTTGGCCGGTAGTAGCCACACATCACGTAGACATGCTCATTAACTCCTATACAACAACAACACTCACGATGGGCGGCAGTCGCTTGGGCGGCGAGGGCGGCCTCCATTGCCGCGTGCGAATGGTCACCTTGGTGATCTCCGGCCAACGGCGCTTGAACCTCTGCTTGCGGAGCATCGCTCTGTACTCTGCCTCCCTGAAGATACATAAAAAAGTAATGCTAGTGAGGTATAGTCCGCGCCAAACTTCTAGTCCGCTCTGAATATAGAAACTAGTCGCGTCGCAACAGCAAAATTGTAGATATCAGCGGGACGAAGACAGCCCGGTGTCCCCCCCCCCCCCGCACCATCCGCTGCCCGCTCTCTCCCGCGTGAGATGGAGCCGCAGTTAGTGTGCTCTTACGTTGCTACGGAGTATATGCTTGTAGTTGTGTTCGACCGCATCGGCTCTCTGACTACACCTGCGCGCAACAACTTTAGAGCGGACTAAAAGTTTGGCGCGGACTATAAGAAAAAGCATATGTAGTTATGTAGTGACACTGCCTTGCAAAACACTTTTAAAACAGTTTTAGTGATAACATTTTGATTTGCGTATTTATCTTAGACAAAACTTTCATTTGATACCCATATAATGCAGGTATACCTATCAAATAATTGACCCACCATGTAAGACCGTCCATAATCAAATTCAAATTTAAATCTAATTTATTCAAAATTGATTCATATAGAACTCTTTTTGAAAGTCAACAAACTACCACCGCTGCGGAAGGTTTCACTATGAAGAAGAAGCGGTGAAAGAAACTTCATACGTATGCAAATCTGCATCTTTTAAAAAGTAAATATTATACAATTTTACATAGTGGTATAGTCCGCGCCAAACTGCTAATCCGCTCTGAAATTGTTGCGAGAAGGTGTAGTCATACAATTTGCTATGGCGACGTGATTGATTTCTATATTCAGAGCGGACTAGCAGTTTTACGCGGACTATACATAAATAGTTAAGTATTGATGGTGGAGCTATTTGTTGGATTAAGAATAACACTAAACCAAGACGACCCGCGTGGTGGAGCGGCCACCATACCGGTCAGACGCGCAAAGGGTCCCGAGTTCGATCCCCGGCCAGACAGATATCTAACTGATGAATTTAGATTTCTGTTTCTGGGTCTGGGTGTTTGTGTATTTGTCTATGTGTGTGTCCATGGCACCCACGACACGGAGAATCCTAGTGTGGGGCTGTACGTGTAGGAAGCGTTAAAAAAAAATATCGCATGCCTCTTGAGGGTATGCGCAATGTAATTGATATGACCTTTTTGCATGGTATTTGTAATGGGTACATGGATTGTCAAGCTTTGCTATCAAAATTTTCAAGTTTTAATGTTCCAAAAAAGCGTACAAGGCACGCGGGAAAAACTTTATTCGCTGTCGCTCAGACCAGAAATAATTATGCACAAAATTCGCTCGTCATAAGATTTAAAAAAAGTTATAATAAAAGATTTAACACTAGACATTTTCCATTCAAGTAAAAATAGATAGATAGATAGATAGATAGATAGATAGATAAATAGATAGATATATTATATATAATTATGTTACTTAATTAAAATGAATAAATGATAGCGAAAAGTAAAAATAGTTTTAAAAAAGAGGTACATAAAGTCATTAATAATCTCCACATTAGTGACTAAGTAAACATACAATTGAAATATACCTATTATTTACATGAAATCTTTGGTATATAAATTATTATACATATATATGTGTTTATGTTTGTAATTAATTATATATTTATAGTATTTATACCTGTATTTATATATATTAATACCTATTTATAAAACCCTTATTCGTGCTGTTATAAGTTCTTTAGTTAAAAAAATTGTAAATCCATAATTTTTACAAATAATATTATATAAATTTATTGTAAGCCTGACATTATTATTATTGACATCTTTGATTATTATTGACATCTTTGATTATTATTGTATTAGTTATTATTATTATTATGTACGATTATTGTGTTATTATTATTATTATTATGTAGCTACACTAACGAATTAGGCTATAAACCTGTAATGTTAGATGTAAGAATTATGAATAAATAAAAATAAAAAAATTGGCTGTAAGAAATACTATATACTAGAAATGTATTTGTATGATTTTAAGAGCCACAGCTCAAGTTGTAATAATTAAATAAATAAAATAAATCATGCAACGTGATTCAAACATGTACCAATTTGAAATTTTAAATCGAACAATGGATTGAGGTCAACTGGTTTCAAATTCAATTGTAACAATTGACCTTTAAACTATCAAAGCAATTTTATTTAACTATAATTTATTTATTTAACTAATTTGCATGGTTTTCCATTTAGTTTATTTGCCAATTAAATTAAGTAAAATAAGAATGAGTGAAGCTAATCATAAGAATGAACATTTTTAAAATAACATATTAATATGATAAACTCAAATAATGAAGAGTAATAAAATACATTCAATTAAATTTATTTACACAGTTATACATCACATATAAGATTAAACACACACATATAAGACAAAACAGCAAATAACTAGATCTGAGGTCGGCCACAGGTGCGCCGCTACCCCTGAGGAATAAGCTGGAACTCCTCGGAAAAGTATGTCTCCCTTACCACACCCTTCAAACATTCAACCTTCAATCAACATTGCTGTTATGAGGCAGAAAAAGGTGTGGCAGTGGTGCCATCGGAGTCGAACCACAAAGGCTTCTACCACCTTCAAATGTTTTTAATAATACTAATAATAATTTGAAGGTGGTTAAAACCTGTGTTACAGTGTACGTAATAAATGTACTAGTAAATGTATAAAGTTAGTTAAATTGAAGCTTGTAAGAACTTACTCCTGTGCAAGTTGTGATGGTGACTTGGCTATCTCCTCAGCCTCCGGGATCTCCTCCTTCTTCCCCTTGCCCTTGTCCTCCTTGCGCTTCTCCGGAGCATCACCCCCTGCTTGGGCCCTGATACAGAAAGTATACGTCAGTATTCCTGCAAGTGCCCATATTTTACACTTTGTCGTTTTTTTATAATATTGATATAGCGAATGAATAGAGGTGTTCCAACTTAGTCCTCAAGAGTAGTACTGACGTGCATTTGTTGACGACATACTTCGCGGGGTGGTCACCATACCGGTCTGAAACGCAGGTCCCGGTTTCTAAGATATCTAAATGATAAACTTAGGTGTCTATTTCCAGGTCAAGCTGTTTGAGTATGTATGTATGTGTGTATATAGCATCCGCAACACAGAATCGTAATGTGGAGCTGTGATTGTAGAAACCGCCTTATGTGTGGCTGACCTTAAGTGGAACTTAATCTTTTGTGAGGTTGGTAACATGATCATGAGTGGAAGTAGTAGCCATTTACCCTCAGGTGGACAGCTTTTGCTATTGTTATGTTGTAAAATACGCACAGTGCAGTTTCTTCTACGCCTTTCATAATAAGAACACAAAAACAAATATTTTGTATTATTAAAAGAGACTAACTTCTTTTTGTCTGCCATGATATTAAGACTTCTTCAGACTTCAATAGCTATTATGTTTCTCAGATATTTCATTAACTTTTGCTTACTGGAACAAGAGATAATATGGATTTTATTTTGATTTTATACACTAGAATCAAAGGCCATAACACATTTAAAAACTATATTTTATTTTGTGCAAAATCCTTATTTAAGATACACATCTACATGCACAAGGACATAGTTTAATTCATTATTTTTATATTTATTAATAGGATAAATAATATATCACACAGAATACTCACATTTTTATTATTTTTACAATTTTTTTTTATTATTTTCACAATATTTTTTACTTTAACAAACGCCACATTTCGTAAAGCGTGTCCACCGGTACACTTTGTTTTTAGAATGCGTCAAAAATTGGTCAAATGGAATAGTTTTGAAATATTTCATGTTTAAAATTCATTTTTTTTCTGGTTTTTAAAACAAAACAAAATGCCGGGGTTTTCTTATAACAGTCAGTGTCAATGTCAAATATATTTTTTTAATATGCCAGAACGTCACGATTTAGTCAATATAGGTAAAGATTATAATGATCAAACAGCCATTATAATATTGATTAAAATTTTATTCCTTAGGTGAATAGCAAAGCAAATGGGTTCCCGCTTTGGGTTCTACAAGAAATTCGAATGACCTGAATGTTTTCGGTCTTGCCGCGAACGTGTAAAATATGGAATGAGCTTCCTCCTGAGGTATTCCCGGAGCGCTATTACATGGGGCTCTTCAAAAAAGGTGCAAAAAGAGCTTTCATACAAAGCCAGTGATACATTGGCGATTCCTCTGGTGTTGCAAATGTCCACAGGCGTTGACTATTTTCCATCAGGTACCAAATCTGCCTAATCGTTAGGTTAAACAAAAAAAAGTGCCAATATTTCAAAATCACCTTCTTCATCTACATATTATATCTTTAATAATTTTGTTACGCGCATGAAACGTAACGTAATGTAAATTTTGACGTGATCCGCAGACCGGCTCCTATACTTAGGCGAGCCACATTTGAAAACTGTTTGGTAAACATTTCTCAGGCATGCAAGTTTCCTCACGATGTTTCCTTCACCGTTTAAGCAAGTGATACGTAATTTTTAATACGCCCATATTTTCTTATTTTACTTATTTTTTTCTCATCTATTTATATCTTATTTCTTTTTTATTCTCTTTCTTTCTCACATTCTTTCTTTTTTTCATGTTTTATTTTATTTCGTACTTGATATTATTATTATTTTTTTTTAGTATAGTTGTACCGCCTTCAATTTTTCTGCACATCCCTAAGGTTGACTGGGAGAAAATGCTATTTAGCATTAAGTCCGCCTTTTGCACCACACTGTTTTAACATGGTCAATAAAGAGTAAATAAATAAATAAATTTTGAAAAATCAGAGGTGCGTGCATGGGATTTGAACTCGGGCCGATAGAGGCCGCGATTTAATCACGAGGTTCTAAGCTTAGTGTCCCTGTTCTAAACCATATATACATTTATTCATGTGTTTCAAGGACATATTGAAAGATAGGTACATAATTAATGTTATGTGCATAAGTTTACATGTCACAAAGACTATTATATCAGATAATAAAATATAGATAACGCCTTCTACATATGATTTCTTCCCTTAAAAGGGTGTGAAGTCTACCAATTCGCACTTTGCCTTGGTGGACTATGGCCTAAACCTTTCTCAGAGGGACCGTTTCCATAAGTGAGACAGTAATGGGTTGGCAACGACATGCGTTCGTGACATACTACACAAATCAGCTGATTATTTATAATATAGGAGTGGCAAACGCATGCAGACAAACCACCTAATGGTAAGTGGCTACTGCCGCCCATGGACATCTGTAATCAACCCCAAATAACATTACATTCCTACCTGAGGTCGGTCACAGGTTGGCCGCTAAGCCTGGGGAGTAAGCTAGAATGCCTTGGTAAAGTATGTCTCCCTTAGCAGTCCCTTCAAACCAGAACACAACAGCGCTTACCAGAAGGAAGAGAAGGTCGCAGAAAGTTGTACCACCTGTTGGCAACCCAACAAAAGTGTAAACATAGCATTCATGTGGCAATACCGAGCTCCTACTATGAATAATTGCCTGTAAATTTGAATGCCGACAAGGAAATATAAATATAATAGGAAATAAAAAACATTGTAAATAATTTTAAGTTTCCTTTTGATGTGTTCCTATATTTGCGCTCGTGTGCTCGCGAGGCTATCTTTATTTTTGGTCTGGAATCAGTAGGTAAGTAAAAATTAGCCAAGGCCAACTCGCAAAAACGGGGTCCGTACCAACAAATTTTCATTTGCTTTTTATTTTAAGTAGGTATTCGTTACCATAGCAGCCATAAAAGTGAATATATTAGAAAATATTTAAATTTTCTACCTGTAACGGCGTAAAGGACGAAGTAGCGGTAGAAATAGCGGTTTCTTGTTTTTTTTTATTTTTTATAAGTAATATAGGAGTAGCAGACGAGCATGCAGTCCACCTGATGGTAAGTGGCTACAGCCTCCCATGGACATCTATAATCAACCCCAGATTAGATATTTCTACCTGAGATCGGCCACAGATGCGCCGCTACCCCTGATGACTAAGCTGGAACGCCTCGGAAAAGTCTGTCTCCCTTACCACACCTTCCAAACCGGAACACAGCAGCGCCTAACACTGCTGTTATTAGGTAGAAATAAGTGTGGCGGTTGTGCCGCCGGAGACGAACCACAAAGGGTTCTACCACCTTCTTATATGGCGATCCCCATTTATTTTAAAGACGCTTTTCTTATATTGGACATTCTGTTTACGCCGTTATCAAACGAAATATATTGAGCGCCGACTTCAGAACTATCTACTAAACCAACATTTATTTCAATTATTTTTTACTTTGTAGTGACATAGTAGTGTGTTTTATTTTTTGGATATTTTTTTTTTGTTATAGTGGCCACCATTATATATATTTTGTGTAATTATAAATTTTCAAGTGTTTATCTATTACGATACCAGAGATAGAGCCCTGTGATAGACGTAGAGGCAGCGGTGGTTTAGTAATAGGGTTCCAATTTAACCCTTTGGGTACGGAACCCTAAAACATTGTATTCAAAATACATTAAAAAATGCTTACATTAAATTATTTACGTCAATTTGTACTCCGATAAATAATTAAACATTTGAAACTTTCCTAACTCATTCACGTTTCCTAATACATTCAACATCGTGCGACGCAGCTATGAACTACAATGTAAGTAATACTCGTAGTAAGTAATATAAATTGAAGGTGGTAGAACCCTCAGTGGTTCGACTCCGGCGGCACCACCGCCACACCTATTTCTGCCTGTTAAAATAAAACTAAGATCTCGAGATCTCCGCGGATCTACACAGCGTTGAGGACGGTCACAGGGGGGGTTTAGTGCGATAAAAGACTCAAATAACCCGTCGTCGGTCCTATGGCATCGGGTACTTTTTAAAGGTTACCACCTCATGAACAAAAACAAAGGTAGTTTTGCGATGTCAGTCAGTCAAGACATTATACTCGTACTAGTCAGTCACTAGAATATTTTACAATAATAATTACAATTATTAGATGGATCCAGCTCTGGCGGTGGAGACAGCATTCAAAGCGAAGCACAGGAACATAGAAGAAGCGCTTCTGCGCGGCGACTCTGACGTGGCAAAGCTGTACGATGACGCGACAATATTTATAACGGGGGGCTCCGGGTTCCTGGGGAAGCAACTCATCGAGAAACTCATCAGGTACATTTAGTTTTTCCTTTATCATATAAAAGTAGCAGACGAGCTTGCATCACCACCTGATGGTAAGTAGCTACCGCCGGTCATGGACATCTGTAGTCAACCCGAGACAAGTAGAAACTCCCATCTGAGGTCGGCCACAGATGCGTCGCTACCGCCGAAGATTAAACTCGTAAAAGGATATCTCCCTTACCCTTAAACCCTCACCCCTTAAACCAGTACTTAGCAGCGCTTAACACTGCTGTTGGGCAGAAATAAGAAATTAGACAACAGGTTATTAAATTCAGTGGTGTATTGGGTCCCAAAGTATTTCTAATTTTGCGGTCCCCTAAATATATGGCTCAGGGGAAAAAATACATTTAAAAATATTTCTATCTATCAAAAGTCTTTCTTTTCGTTATTCTTTCAAGTCGACGTCTATACAAAACACATTTTGTACAGACGTCGTCAGAAGACGAAGAAGCCGAAGAAGCTAACCAGAGAACAATAGCATCACACCTTTATTCCATTTTCTAATATAACATTTGCTTTAGTTCTTATTTATTTATTTATTTATTTATTCTTAAAACACCATTACGTCTATCCTTACAGGCTAAACACCCAATACGATAGAGAGGCCTTATTTTAAATACTTAACTAAATTCTTATCTACATTCCTACTTCATTAAACATATTATATGAAGCACAACTATTGCGAATTCACTCAAGTTGCATGAAAATACGTCAAGTTGTTCATGCGCCTGGTTGAGTGTACAGAGTGCTCGACTGAGAGGTGACTTAGCCAATAGCTCGGTCCTGGCTGTCGGCACGGCCAGCAGCAGCGGGCGCCGGCGTCTACACACATAGTCCTCTGGGGCACAGAGCTCCAGGTGACACAGTAACTCCGGATTATGAGCTACACCGCGCAACAATTTTACTAAATACGCGATTAGTGCGAACTCTCGGCGTACTCTGAGTTGATTGTAACCCACCATTCCTAACACGAACAATGTGGGGTACATTAACGGGTAGTATGGATATACACCGTATAATTTATTGTACAGATGCCTCGCAAATTTATTTTGAACGCGCTCCAACATTGTTACATATTTTGCTTCATAAGGGGCCCATTAGACTGCACTGTGTTCCAGATGACTCCTGATCAGTGAATCATATAACACCTTGATTGCGGTAACGTTAGTCATGCCTCGCGACTGCCTCAAAACAAATCATAGGTTTCGGTACGCCTTCTTACAAACATTAATAATGTGTTCGCGAAACCTAACTTCACGGGTTATGGTAACGTCAAGATCACGTACCTGTGTTACTCTCTGTAGCGGCTCGGAGCCCATACGATACTCGTAAGGCAGGCCGGTGCGCGCGCGAGTAAAGGATATCACCGAGCATTTGGAGATATTAAAATAGAGCTTGTTTTCACGGCTCCACTCTGTCGTTTTATGATTTATGTCGTCTTGTAGTCGTTCACAGTCCCTTCTTTCTTTAACCTCGAGCAGCAATTTAAGGTCGTCCGCAAATAACAAACATGTGCCATGTTGAACGACTTCTGGCAAATCGTTAATCATTATTATAAACTCGAGAGACCCCAAATTGCTGCCCTGGCTCACCCCTGACCTGTGTAGTATGGCTCAGATAGGAAACCATTAACATCAACATATTGTTGTCTATCCCTCATATAGTTGGCAAAAAAATTTAAGAGATGCGGCGTACAGCCGAATTTTGCAAGCTTTCTTAATAAAACGTCGAAAGCTTTCCTGAAATCCAAGTAAGCTACATCCACTTGCTTACCAGAATCTATGGAAGGGACGACTTGCGCCATAAAGCTGAGAAGATTAGTTGCAGTGCTACGCCCCGGGCTAAATCCATGTTGTGCGTCCGATAGTTGTGCTCGCACTTGTGCCTGCACGCTGCGCTGAATGGCGGACTCAAAAACCTTTGCCGCCGTCGACAGTACAGCCACAGGTCTATAACCGTGAATATCTGATCCAGGTTTTCCCTTAGGAATTGGGACGACTCGGGTGGTTTTCCACTGCACCGGATATTCTCCTAATTTCAGACACACGTTGAATACATAAAGCAATGGTTCTGCTAGTACTCGACTACAATCTTTAAAAAGAAACGCTGGTATGCCATCTGGACCCACTGAATTCTTTGGCTTGAGATGTTTTAGCGCTCTTTTAATATCCTCAATCCTAAAGCTATCCAAATGCACTCGGGCACTAGTCGCTGCGCCCGCCACTTATATATTATTCCTACATGAGATCGGCCACAGATGCGTCGCTTCCCCTTCAGGACTAAACTGGAATGCCTCGGCCCACAGCAGCATTTACCACTGCTATTATGGGCGAAATGGGTGTGACGACGGAGCCGTCGGAGTTGAACCGCAAAAGTTTCTACCACCTTCATACACGTACAAACCTTATAATCAGTCGTACGTAAAAATTACAGATCTTGTAAAGTAAGAAAAGTGTACACTTTGCTTCGACCGAAGAAAGAGAAGCCGGCGCAAGTGAGACTACACGAATTCCTATCCGACCCGGTAAGTCATAAACTTGTGCGTAGCGCTTGGAAAACTTAAGGGCTTTATCCTAGTGGTTAACTCGCTACCTCAATAAGGGGTTCGCATCAGTATGAACGCAATCTTAGTCTACCACGCCGTGAGACTCTGGCGTTATAGAATAGGTTCGCCCCTCTTGTCCCGTAGGTGTCATTAGAGCCGACTAAGGGAACTTGTGCAGACCGGCTAAGGGAACTTGTGCAGAATAACAGCAGTGTAAGACGCTGCTGTGTTCCATTTTGAAGGGTGTGGTAAGGGAGACATACTTTTCCGAGGTGTTCCAGCTTAGTCATCAGGGGTAGCGGCGCATCTGAGGCCAACCTCAGGTAGGAATATCTAATCCTATCTAGGGTTGAATACAGATGTCCATGGGCGGCAGTAGCCACTTACCATCAGGTGGACTGCACGCTCGTCTTCTACTCCTATAATAAAAAAAAATCATTTTATTCCCCCGGGAAGATATGATAGGACCGTATCCACTCGCGGTCCTATGATGCTCTGAAACCCATTGTGAAATCAAAACTATCCCCTGAAGTGAATCAGAGAAAATTCTCTAATAAACCTTAGTCTACCTCAGGTAAATTAATACTATTTAGGCTTCAATGTGTTCACGCAAGTGGCCACTTACACCAAATTGACTGAACGTTCAGCAATTTTATATGTCACAAGCTTACTTTTGATGTGTTTTCAGGTATATGATCCCTTGAAAAAACTGTACCCAAATTTCACGGACAAAATAATCCCAGTAGACGGAGATGTCAAAGAGCTCAGAATGGGTCTGAGTGAAGGTGACTGGAAATCTATCACTGAGGAGGTAATAAGAGGTCTTATTATAACGCATTTGACAGTTATTTGGAGATAATAGAACCCTATAATATAGGGTTCTATCCATATTATGGTTCGACTCCGGCGGCACCACCGCCACACCTATTTCTGCCTCATAACAGCAGCGTTAAGCGCGACATAAATTTCCGAGGCATTCCAGTTTAGTCCTGAGGGGTAACAGCGCATCTATAGCCGACCTCAGGTAAGTATATCTAATCGTATCTGAGGTTGATTACAGATGTCCATGAGTGGCTGTAGCCACTTACCATCAGGTGGACTGCATGCTAATTTGTTACTCCTATGTTATAAAAAAAAAATGATTCGTGACGTTTCATCCAGGTCAATGTAATATTCCACATGGCGGCAACAGTAAACTTCCAAGAAGACGTACGTACTGCGACCATCACCAATGTACGAGGGACCAGGGAAATGATGCTCTTGGCCAGGGCTTGTCGCCAGCTTAAGTAAGTGGAATAATTAAGGTATAACTTAAGCACTCACTAAAAGGCGTGTTTTGATATTCCACCTCTAAGGGGTAAGAGATGAAATCTTGTTTGTAAATCCGCCAAATTTGAAGCAAGTACCTTGAAAATTAGTATTTGAAATAGTTTAACACCTGTTTCAGTTTTTTTGGACAACCAACCCTTAAGGGGGTAAAGTAAGGAAATACCGTTATTTTATAAATCTGTCGTTTTTTGAACCCATGTTATATATTAAAGTAAAATTCGTACTTGGCTTCCTAGTTAGAAATAATCTAGATAGTTTTAATTTCGGGAAGGACCTCAAACTTTTCAACATTTATTAAAAATAAGGAAGGGCTTTAATAAAAGGATTCTTCAAGGAACTATTCTAGGTTTTGAGAACAAAGTTGGAATTCCTCGGTTCATTATGTCTTCTGTATCGAGCACTTCAAACCGGTATACTTCAGCGTTTAACACTGTAGCTGTCATTAGGCAGAAATAGGGGTGGCGGTCCGGAAACGAATCACAAAGGGTTCTACAACCTTAAAATATTTTATATTCATAAATGATTATTCTTGCTATTATTATTAATATTATCAATGTGACTATTTGTACAGGTACTGGACTAATAAATTATATTTATTCGTACATTTATTCAATTGGTTAGGTTAGGTTAGGTTAGGTTTTTTTTTTTTAACAATGTGACTATTTGTACAGGTACTGGACTAATAAATTATATTTATTCGTACATTTATTCAATGTTTTTTTTTAATATATTTATTCGTACATTTATTCATTTTTTTTTTCTTTAAACAATGTGACAATTTTTTTTTTTTTTTAAATATATTTATTCGTACATTTATTCAATTGGTTAGGCTAGGTTAGGTTAGGTTTTTTTTTAAATTGATTTCGAACGGGCTGATGGCGATCGACGTCATTTTTTGATGTTAAGAGCTTAGTTTCTAAAATCGATCGGTAGAGCCGTTTAAAAATTATTAAAAAAAAAACATTTCAAAAAAATTTTTTTTTAGTTTTTTTGAGATTTCTCAAAATCTACCGGTTCGAATCGGATAATAATAAATTGTTTGTCCAGTACCCGTATTAATAATTATAAATTATTGGTACGGTAACCGTATTAATGCCATCAAAAACAATGCTTGTAAAAAGATCCAAGTCTCGCCATTCAATTCTTCTACCGTAAAAAGTCTTGAGATCTATGTAATACCAAGCCGGTAATGTATGCAGTCCCTACTTAAGGGACCTTCTGTCTTAAGGTATTATCTCACTATCTAACCTAACAACATCTCATGGGACCATACCAATTTTAAAAATCTTTTATGTTCTAAATAAATTAACGTGGCAATCGTACTGCAAGTCACATTGTGTTTTCATCTTATCATATCGCATCACACAAGTACGATTGCCACGTCAATTTATTTAGAACATAAAATATTTTTAAAATTGGTATGGTCCCATGAGATGTTGTTAGGTTAGATAGTGAGATAATACCTTAAGACAGAAGGTCCCTTAAGTAGGGACTGCATACATTACCGGCTTGGTATTACATAGATCTCAAGACTTTTTACGGTAGAAGAATTGAATGGCGAGACTTGGATCTTTTTACAAGCATTGTTTTTGATGGCATCTCATTCCTTTTTGTAGATATTTCTACTCTTTTCCTTTCCGGTACCTTCCACTAGTTGAATCTCAACAACAGATTTTTTAAAGGCAATTAAATTGTTTAGGTAGTCTTTGTAGTTATGTAAATAATCTTGCCATTCATCATCACTTTCATTCGAACATGACAATAAATTAAATCTAAAAAAGTTACTATTTTGACAACTGAAATTATGCCCGTTATCCTCAGGAAAAACTTCTTCTAAAAACATCTCTACTGATTGTGATTTATTTATTTATTTATTGGGATTTAACGTGTCTTCGTATTAAATAATCGACATCCCTTACTTTCTTCTGAATATCCGACAAAAATCATTGGTAATCTTTCACTGACTTCGTCGGACTCCGGTTTTTGATATAAACCACAGTATTTACTGCTCTTGCTCAAATTAGTTTCAATTTATAATAGACTTCTGACTTCTGAAATGAAATGAAATATTTATTTAATAATGATAACATTCGTTTTAGACTTCTCGCATATACAATAATAGTTCTGTTAGCTGTTTCAGCCACAACAATTTGTTTAGGGGTATACAGTATCGCCTTCTAATGTAGAATTCCATTTGTTGATAAGAAAATATTGAAAGCTCTATTACAAAATGTCGTCCCACCATCTGATCTCATACATTTGTTCGACTTGCTAGTTCCTTTTTCAACACTTTATATTTTTGAAATTTCTTAAAGACTCACTCTTATGTTTTAGAAAATAAACATTCATCGTGTCATTCGAGAATAATAGTCGATAAATAATAACATGTACCTTGAACCGTTGAGTGAACTAGCTTCCATGAGACTACATAAATCTGTATGTACGATCTCCAGTATATCGTTCGTTCGCGTTCAGAGGTTTGGAAATGGTTTCTTACTAGTCGTCATATCCGTCGGTAATGTTCATTATCAAGACCAGTCATAATATTCTTTAAAATTCGCATATATTCCGGATTAATATGGGCTAGTCTTCTATGCCAATATTTATTTGACATTGTCAAATTACATATCGGTGATTTGACAAATTGTATATATACCATTTACGTTGTGGCCAGTTGCGATGATAATATCCATAGAGTTACTAATAGTGCAACCATTTTTCAAGAAATTAACAGTAAATCCTTTTTCAGTAAGTTTACTCACCGCTAACAAATTCATACTTAAAATTATTTATATTAAAAAGGTTTCTTATAATAATTTCCACGTTTTTCCGGGTAGGTACTAACACAAAATAAAAACTAACAGAAGTCAATCTTCATACAAAGTGGGCTGAAGTAACGCACACGTAGACACCACTTACCGACTCGTTATCTCGGGGGGACTCGAGCGCATACGTGCGCGACTGTCAGTTCATTTCTGACACGCGTTTGTAACTGTTTTGTACAAGCAATGGAGCAAAATAAAATACCCTAATTGTGCAATGGACGGTTGTTTAAATTCAACGTTAAACTGTGGATTTTCGTTTTTTTATAGCTATCAATTATCAAGCCACTAGGAGCTGATATTTTTGGTGATCATGGCAAGAATATGTTATAAAGTGGATATCTAAGCTCGATTTATATAACAGTTTCCTATTTCGAATCATTTGAAACGAACTTAACTAAATTTTTGTAATATTGCGTTGAAATGTTACGTACCTAATATTACGTAAGTTGAAAACATGATTTTTTGTTCGTATATATATTGGTTTGTCTTTAATGCCATTTGGTAGGTTTATGTCTAAAACGGATAGGGCAAAAGGAATTGTGTAATTAGGGTAATCCGTTTAGAAGTTATTAGGGATTTTCTATTGTGAACATTGTAATTTTTTATGTGCTTACATATAAAAATTATTTTCATAGACATTTATTTATGCTCAATAAGGCCGAAAGGAGATGTTTCAAAATGTATGGGCTCCCGGCCACCTTTTGTACACTATATTAAAAATTAAGAAAACATGCAAAGAAGGGGGTTAATTTTCTTCAAATCATGTTCGTTTAATTGTTAAAAAACAATAATTTACACTTAAACTTGCAACACAACAGTGCAAAAACATCATGGCGGTAGTGATTACCATAATAATGTCATCTGTCATTCTATTTTAACTTACTATATACATTATATACTTTTTAATATATTTTTTACGCGAATGGGCGTAGATATATAAACATTGTATTATGTGTATTGAGAAACAAGGCCTATATTTGATAAACATTAATTATATTTACTTTCATAAATCTTGACTTAAAACAAACATACCAAAATATGTACTTCTATACCAATTTATTTTAGTTAAAACATTTAAGTGTGTAAATAAAACAACTTTAAGTACACATTTGATCATATTTTACTTACTCTTCACTTAGATACATTATTTATTCATTTTAAATATCTTCCCTTATCAATATTTTCATCCTGTGACGAGCTCAGCCCAAACATCAAACAATGGGCATAATGTGAGCGCAACTACCTACGAGTACGGTTCGTTGCCCAGCGATGCAGTTGCAATAATAACTGATTATTTTGTCATCCCAAGAATGTCCTAGTCTTGCTAATGTAATTATCTAAAAAAGAGAAATGTAAAAATATTAGCTTCTGTAGTTTAAAATTATTTACGATTATTTCACGATTAATACAACAACTGATGTATATTTTACCTGATGATATTGAATCCTTGTCAACACAATCCACAGCGATCGCACGAAAATCACAAGAGTCCATAAAACATAAGCTGGGTAAACAAGTAAGGTAGAATCACTCCATAATCGTAAGCAGCACAGAGCAGAAACATATTCAGGATTAAAATGGAATCTTCTCATCAGTACCTACATATTTATTCAACGTTTACATTGGAGTCCACTATTATAATATGTATATATCCACTTTTACGCATATCAAATTGACAACTTCTTCTTTTTTAATTTGACATGTCACTTACATCTATAAAACCAGATACTATTTAAAAGGTGGTTTTGTTATTATTGTTATAAATAATTAATTAAATTCAGAAATAATGACGGGATACCCAAAACAAAAGCCAGGTTGTAAAGTACTAAGGTAACAATAACTTTACGACAAAAACAGCGAAATACAGAATTACCGACATCCAAAGAGTATAGTAACCTATGTATGGGGTACACATAGGTTCCCGACATCGACAGTTTTGAAAACTTGACATTGACAGTATTCCGCCATTTTTAATATTTCAATGAGGATTGCTTATTTTAAATATTTTTAAACACGAATACTTTAGGTTATCAAAATATATGTGTATTTTTCTTCAATTATACAAATTATTCGTGTTTTTTAGTTATAATGTACATGAGATGGCCGAAAATGAAACATCTCCTTTGCCTAAACACTTGTTTCCTTGGAAACAAACTTATTATTATTTTATAATGCGGTGACAGTTGCTAAACCTCACGACAGTTATTGTATTTTTTGTATGTTACCGTTAGATTGTAGAATACGTTAGCATACACATTAACTAGGCTTAAGATTAGCTAGAAAATATGCAGATTAACTATGTAGTCAAAATTCGAAACATCTTTTCAGACTTATTCTTAGGGCTAAAACACATGCCTTTTTACGACGCGACGACGTATCGTGACACATAGCGACATCGTGCCGCAAAGCGATATTGTTTCGTGAAAATATACAATGTTTGTCGTAAATTCATGACACGACGACGCATCATGGCATGCACGGGTCGACGTCAAGGGGTGAAAATTGATACAATCTCGTTTTGTACTTTAGGTAATGGACAAGCTAATCTGCGTTTTAACTGATTTAGGCACATTAGCCGTAACATCTAGTTTTTTTCTCATGACATTTGTCAGAAATTCGGAATGTTTTTGATATTATATAACTTTTTAGGGTTCCATACCCAAAGGTTAAAACGGAACCCTATTTCTAAGCTGTCCGTTCGTCTGTCTGACATAGAGCTCTATTTCTGGAACCTTAATAGATAGAAATTTAAATTTTTTACGGAATATGTATAATGGCTTTAACAATAAGTACTAAAAGTAAAACGAAAAACTTTCAAATAAAGGAGAGTTGCCATACAAGGACCTTCTTTTTCTTTATAAGAAGGAAATCTTGAAAAGGTACTCGACGACGTGGGAGTGACGCCGGGTTATGTGGGACTTTAGCCGCACTAAAATCCTCCGGTGGCCGTCCTCAACGTTTGTTGGAGAACTCCGGGATCTCCGACTGAACGTAACAGAAGTCCTTTAAGCGCGATGCCTCGATCGAGCTCTGCCCTGGGAGAACAGTTTTCGCTCCTCCTAAACTATCCGGTGTTCACGACGGTATGCGACTACACATACCGCCGTCCTTCCCGGGGACACTTATTGGACGGTTCGAGCTCGCTGTTGCCACTCCCAACTTCGGAAGCCCCCTTGTAGTCGCTTCTTACGACAGGCACGGGATATCGTAACCCTTTTTTAGTCCAGGAACTACAGAGACAAACATATAAGGACCTGCTATTTTTTAGCGTTTTTCATTTGAAATGTTCACAATGCATTATATGGCTGCTATAACATCAATTAGTAAAAATAAAAATAAAATAAACAAATATTTTTGTGGTACGGAACCCTCAGTGTACGAGTTCGATTCGCACTTCACCCATTATTTGAATTGAATTTAAATTGAAGTTGGAATTGAAAACGTCTTTTATCTCGAGAATAAAAACAATTGACGTCGCCTATAATAGTAGGGGAGCCCAAGACGGGATTTCGAGAGTGACTCGAACGCGGCAGATTAAGATATGGGAGATACCTTACATCCTATAGAGTATCTTAAACTATCCATTTGGGGGGTTCAACCAGGGAAGTCCATTAATAAAAAATCGTATTATCTATAGTAGCTTAATTACATGCTGAAAACAATAAATTTATAATCTGATGGTTTGAGGGCGGCGTTAGGGAGTAATAAGGTTGCAAAAAATCTATACCTGGACATACTCGAGTGCGGTATTTTTTTTAATACAAAGGAAATAATGCTAGAAAATATGCACTATCTGATAGCGCCATTTATTAGCATGGATCCCTGGAAAGTAATGGTGTACAACAAACTAAAGGAAAAGGCAAATTTTATGGAAAATACATTATTCTTTATATATTCTCATTCTGTTTTTTTTTTCAAATCGTCAGTATAAAAAACCCCTCCACTAAATCGTCAGATGAAGGGTTATGATAAGTAAAACATCAGCTGGAATTTCCTGTATAATAATCTTACGCCCTCGAGTGTGTCAAGATAACGTTTTTTTTTTGCATTTTCGAAGAGTCACTGACAGTCTTTCGAATCGAATCGTCAGACTTTCGAATGGGGGACTCATCTGGGGTAACTTCATATCCCCTTTGAAAATTTAATGTGCTGGTTACTTTTTTTCCATTTTTACCTCTCGTATGGCTGTCCCCCTATGCAAACCAGCAGATAAACATATTTCCGGCATCAGAGATATATACTCTATCACTAACCTTCCGCGCCTTGAGTATGTCTGACTCTGCTTTTTACATTTTTCGAATCATCTAGAAACTATTTCCACGGTGAAACGAAAAATATCACACAACCTTTTCTTCACTCTAACGTGTAATCTACACAATCGTATACGTCCTATTGACGCTCGAGTTTCTACCCATTTAACATCATGGGCTCCCCTACTACTCGTACATTTCGCGGACAGAAACACAGATTCATTAACTGCAAATATAACTTTGTAATCCTATATAACTTATATAGGATACAAAGTTATTTAATGTAGTTGGTGTATCTAGATAACTGGACAGAAATTGCAAAATATTTTAGTTTTTCCATGAGTTATATACTAAACACTAATTGTACCCTCAATTTCAACCTTCTATGTCTGCTGGAAGTGCCTTAAACTTTTGATGATCGGTCAGTCAGTCAGTGAGTGAGTGACAAAATTACGAACTTTAACTACTTGTAATTCTTAAACTACTGGTTCAAATTGCATGAAATTTTAAATGTACCGTGTCTATACAATGCTTGCTTGGGTCCTGAAAATTCAGGCTTCTAGCTTCATATGCAACGAAGTTACAGGGGGTCAAAAATGGGCCGAATTGCTTCGGGAAAAGTATGGTACGGCCGTGCCGCTTCTTTTGGCTCGACTTGGCGGAGGCACTGCCGTGCCTCCAGATAATTATAAATTGTTCGTACAGTACCTGTATTAATAGACTCAGCCTAATATTATTTATTTATTTAATTAATATTTAGAGTTAACATTACAGGTTTATACCTAATGCGTTAGAGTAAGAAAAATTAAATGTATTACATTAATAAATTTAGTGAATATAGTCAATTATAGTAAATTTCAGATTAATTAGTAAATTTATTGTCAACAGATCAATGGTGCATGTTTCCACTGCATACTCTCACGCGACTAAAAGTCGTGTTAAAAAGGAAGTGCTTGAAGATTTCTACGAGGCTCCGATAGCTCCAGAGGATATGATTAAGTTGGCGGAAAACAACGAAATGGATTATCTTAATGATATTTTAAAAAAGTAAGACACATTTTCGTATAGACTTAACGGTTGTTATAATTATTTTATTAGAAGAAAATTAAACAATATAAGATGCTAAAAAATACTGGTTTTAAAGTATTTCTAACTTTCTTGACAGTCGTGGATCGGATTGGCCAAACACGTACACATTCACGAAGGCGGTGGCGGAGGAGACGGTGAGAACGATGGCAGGTGACCTGCCCGTGTGCGTCGTCAGACCAGCTATAGGTAGGTTGAGAGTTATTCTGGTCTGAAGGGTATGGTATTGCAGTCTTTTATTATAGGTGTTAACATTTATCTTAGGGTTAGCAATGTAATCTTATGTGTGGTTGATTATAGATGTTCATGTGGGGCTGTAGCCACTCACCATCAGGTGGATTACATGTTCGCTTACTAATTCTATTTTGTCAAGAAACATTATAGGATATCCTGTAATGGTATATGTAAGTTTATACGGAATAAATAAAATATTAAAAAAAATAGGGTTCTTCACTTAATTTAATATTTTTTGGGACGGGACACCTCCTGCCGGCCTACGTGATCATGCCCGGGAAGCGGCCGTGCTCCGACAGTCTCAGTTCGGAGCTTGTATATGCACAACATCTTGAGAAAACTTCGATAGCGTGATACTGAATACTCGTGGCGACATCTCTCGACGAGTAGCGGGAAGTCGCCACAAATTTATTGTCGCTTACCGATAACGAATGACTTGAAACGAATAATACTAATGAAATATTGTTCTAGTAACCGGAGCATACCGGGAGCCATCTCCAGGATGGGTTGATACCAATCAGGTCCTTGGTGCTAGCGGGGTAAGTGTCGTAACACCTTTTATGTTGCGGCTCCAAAGACATCACCTATTTCTGAGTACTTAATAACAGCAGTTTTAAGCAATGATGTGTTCTAGTTTGAAGGGTGTGATAAGGACAAGAAATACTAATCTGAGGCGTTTCAACTTAATCTTTATAAGTGTGTGTTCTCTAAGGACTAAGTTGAAATCAATCAGTGGTGAGTTAGCAATACTTCTAGGAAAACTAAGTAATATCTTCAATTTATGACAGATCGTACTCGGCGTTATGTTGGCTGTGATCCATATCTTATGGTGCGACTCAAACAATCGAATGGACTTGGTGCCAGTGGACATTGTCACCAACGCCCTGGTGGCCGCTGGCTGGGAGACGGCGCGGACACACGGACAGTCAGGCAGACAAACGAAGATCTATAATGTAACCAGTAATAGAAATCCTTTACCATTTAGTAAGTCATATTTTGGATGCAGTATTTTTTTTATAACATAGAAGTAGCAGACGAGCATGCAGTCCACCATCAGGTGACTGCATGCTCGTGCTGCCTGACGGTGGCTACTGCCGCCCACGGACATCCGTATTCAACCCCAGATAGGTTTAGATATTACCTACCTGAGGTCGGCCACTTATGCGCCGCTGCCCCTGAGGACTAAGCGGAACGCTTCGGATAAGTCCGGATGTCTCCCTTACCACACCCTTCAAACCAGAACACAGCAGCGCCTAACATTGCTGTTATTAGGTAGAAATAGGTGTGGCGGTGCTGATTTGATGTTGAAATCTTGTAACTGAAAATTTAAATCAGTTTACTCCAACTGAGGAATCTGAATTTTTCATTACATATTTGGTTTGAAATACAATTTGAATGGTTCTAACACCAAAAATTCCGAGTCGCTAGGTTCTACATCAATACTCACAGTTACAAGCGATGCTGTGTTGCGCTTTCAAGGATAGTCATTGTTCAAGGATTGTCATAGTGTTCGTTGTTTATGTGTTAAGGGAGCTCTTGCAATAAAAGCGTGTTGTCATGACGATGTCTTTATTGTCACTGTTCTGTTCCACAATACATTTTAATATGCACACAATGCTACATACGCTACATACCACACCTCACCTAGGGGGTATTTTAAAAAAAAAAAAATAGTTAAGATGTTTTTTTTTACACTCAAACATATGAGTTGTTATACAGTTGTTGTTGTACAGTATGAAACAATAACTTATATTAAGTTACAAATAAACAATTTGTTATATACCATGTCGAAGACAATAAACTAATCCTGGCAGGGTCGCTATGTAGTGTTCGTTGTCTATGTGTTAAGGGAGCTCTTGCAATAAAAGTATGATTAGGGCATAAATTCTTTCAGAGTATAGAAACATTTTTCAAGGAACCACTCGTGCAATTGTTTTTTATATATAATAAGTAAAACACATATGATATGCGTTTTTAGACCGCATAACTGTTCTAGAGGGTGGCAAGCATAGTCTATCAGGATACCGAGTTGCGAATTTACATTTTTCACCCTTTTTCTCAAAAAGATGCATGTGCGTCTTGACAAAAACACATACTTCGAATATATATATATACTCGTCAATGTGAGCAGTTTCAGTTCTTTAAAAAGAGGCTTGCAACTTATATGCGGGGAAACACCATATAAAGCTCGTATGCAGCGCTTCTGAGCAATGAAGATTTTGCTTACATGCACTGAATTTCCCCATAGTAATATTCCATACCTTAATTTAGAAGCAACGTACCCATGATATGCTTTTAATGCTGTTGTTAAATTGCAAATTTTCGGTAAACACCATAATGGATAGACAAAACGACTAATTTTCGAGCATAGGTTTTCTATATGTTCGTTCCAAGTGAACCAGCGATCTAGTTGTATACCTAGAAATTTAGTTGACTCCGTTTCAGTGATGGGCTCGTTTTTATAACGAACATTTAGGTCAAGCTTTTTTGTCCCTCTGTTACCAAATTGGATATATTTTGTTTTTGATACATTTATTTCTAGGTTATTATCCCTCAGCCATATAACTATTTTGTCAATATTTAGATTTATTTTATTATTGTAATTGTCAGTGAAATTATCTGGAATGACTATAGCAATGTCATCTGCAAATAAGGAACAACGGCAGTTTGTTATTTGTGTAATGTCGTTTATATATAAAATAAATAGGAGGGGTCCCAGGATACTTCCTTGGAGTACGCCTACTTTATTGTATTTTATGTTTGATTTGACGAATTCTTCTTCCTGAGTTGTAGTGTTTATGCTATTTATTTCTACGTACTGGCTCCGGTTTGTTAAGTAACTATGATGCCATTCAAGTGGACGACCACGTATGCCATACCTTTCACATTTCCATAAAAGTAGTTCATGAGAGACAAAATCAAATGTCCTACTCATATCAAAAAATACCCCAACTGTGCTAAGTCTAGTGTCCACGTTTTCTAAAATGTTATTAATAAGATTAAAGGCAGCTAATGACGTAGATTTATTTTTCCTAAATCCATTTTGATCTGGTGTTAATATACTATGCTTCTCAATGAAGTTGAGTATTCGTGTATATACTGCCCTTTCAAATACTTTGGAGAGTATGGGTATGAGGGCAATAGGCCTATAATTATTTAATAGCGTTTTATCGCCTTTTTTGTAAATAAGTAGGTCTTATTACCGACGTTTTCAGTTTAGTTGGGAATACACCAGATAAAAATGATGAATTTATTAAATGGCTTAGTATTTGTGCAATAAATGTTGATGATTTTTTTATAATTTTAGTCGTTATTTGATCATACAGAGGTGGTATTTTTAAGATTCATTATAATTTTAAAAACTTCTGTATCTTTTGTAGGAGTCAAAAATATAGTTGAATAATTAATGTCTATTTTGTATTTATAATTCAAATTTATGATTGTATTTTTAGTAGTCAAGTCGATAAAATAATTATTAAAAATGTTCGCAATGTCAATTGGATTATTATAATTTATGTTATTGTAATTAATTGTATTTATAAATGTATTATTAATTTTTTACAGTCGTGTTGTCTTTTATAAGACTCCATGTCGCTTTACACTTATTTTTAGAATTTTCCATGATTTTTTGATTATTATTTTTTTGTCCCGCAGACAGACTTAATTTACGCTGAGTTTTTGATGAGATTTTTATACCTTTGCTAATCCAAGATAATTTATTACTTTTTACTTTTAGTTTAATTTTCATCAGAGGAAAGCAGAGGTTATAAAACAAATTAAGAAGCTCATGGAAAGTAGTAAAGGCTTTATCAGCATCGTGTCCGGCATATACTTCAGACCACGATAATTGAGAAATGCAGTTACAAAATTTTAATATGTTATCTGAGTTATATCTCTACGCATTATATATTTTGCTTTAGGGAGTATATGTTTTTTTTGTAAAGGCACCGTTAACAGTTGTCCTGTGTTGTGGTCTGACAAGTTCAGGTTTAAGATTTCACCTGTCGCCTGGGGAATGTTACTTAATATTTGGTCTAGACATGAATTTCCTCATGTGGGTTCTCGTATATGAATGATAAAGTTAAAAAATTCTGTTATCCTAATGAAATTGGTTTTTATGTTAGTATTTTTTGTGGTGTGGGAGACATATTTATAAATATTAAATAAGGAAATCTCAAGTATCAATCTTTTTTTTATTACAATTTATTGATTACAATAAAAAAAGTAGTACAATAGGTGGACTTAATGTAACGTAGCATTTTCTGCCAGTCAAACTTAAGGATGTGCAGAAAATATGAAGGCGGCGCAAAATAGATGTTAATGTTAAAGATAATTAAAAGAAGAAAAAAATAAAAAAGAATAGAAGTAAGTATTAAAAGAACTGTCGAACCAAGCAAACTATTTTATCCCGTAGATAAGGGACAGAATTTTCAAAAATGGAAACCATTACTTTTGTCCAATTGTCTAACTACTAAACTGATGAATTTTCGTACAGTTTTCCATACCTGAGTTATCCCCTCAGGGGTGGAGTTTCCAAAACTTCTTTCTTAGTGCCCACTTACGTAGGTTCAGCAGCTTGGGCTATCCAGCTACTTTTATTCAGATTGTAGATTATAAAGAGACGCTGCATTACTAAAAGAAGTCAGTGATAAACCATAGCGTACTTTCTCATTCTATGAGGTCAGAGAGGAGAGGAGAGGTCTCTGACCTAAGCTCAGCAGAGCAACCGTAAGAACTCCATGATGAGAGATGAGAGGAATATAACTATTTTTATTTGCAGGCCACCTCGGCGTAATAATAAACACTCGAGCTCGAGAATTAGTGTCTCCCAAAGCTGTATGGTATGGCTTCACGATCTTGACGACAAACAAACATGTCTATATAACACTGAACTGGCTGCTGCATTATATTCCTGCGAGCATCGTCGACAGCGCTCTCTTTCTTACGGGGAGTAAACTAAGGTACTCTCATGCAGTGACCAGTGACATGTGGCACCATCACCATGTGATGGTGCCACATGTATGCTAAATCACGCTTTCGAAGTTTTCTAATCATCTACCCTTACATGACTGTTTTGTTCAGTGAAAACTTAACTTACGTTTTTCACTTTCAGGTTGTTGAAAATTTACAAAAAAGTAAAAAGTCTGACTTCAGTGTTATCTTACTTTTTGTTGAACGATTGGAAATTTGAGGATGAAAACACCCTGAGTTTATACAACAGCCTCTCATCCACCGACAAAGTCTTATTCAACTTTGACATGAGCCTCGTAGACAACACAGAGTTGATTATTATGTGGACTCTAGGACTTCGGCGATATATTATAAAAGATGATCTGAACAACACTGAGTATGGCATAAAGAAGCAGTTTTGGTTAAAAATCGTACATTACATACTCACTGCTTTATATTTGTATTTGATATTTAAATTGTTTCGTTTTGTATTTTCTATTTTTAATTTGTTAATTAATGTGTAATCACATTAAAGATAAAATCTGTACCGCGCTATATTTGAAGTTATATTTAAAACGGCTTATCTTCAGTTACAATATAGGTATATTCTTAACTTTTGAGTGTTTTATTTAACAATTATCGAAAGCTCGTTTTAAAAAGTTTTTAGCCGACCGCGGAGAGTAATGTTTTCCTAGTGACATAAGTACATGCATGTATCTGGGTTGGTATGTCTCATTCTTCGGCACGCCCTACAGCTGACGGCTTGATGGACTTTTAACCGACTTGCCGCAGAAAAGAGATTTTGGTATATTTGTAACGCCGCGGCTAATTGACATGATTCAATTATATGCGGCTAGTATCACAGGAGGTCCCATTTCGTGGAAATTGGAAAATGTGTACCAGTTTTTCTGGAAAATCAGAAAACTGAATTTATTTCAAACTGGAATAACTCACGTATTTCGGAATCAATATCATTTTTCATTCCATTTGATAGGTGTTTTAAAGTGGTACTTTCGTACCTTGTCATAAGTTCCTTACAAGGTCTGATGATGAGAACTTTGAGTTTGGAGTGAAACTCTTCGTTATCTCCTTAGTTTTATAGTAACTTTCTTCTGCCCAATTTAATTCAATTTTCAACTTGAAATGAACGTTTAGTATCTAGGATCACATGACATTATGATGAAAAATTTGACCTTCAACTCTTCAGACCTAATGGTGCAGATATGTCTTCAACCTTTTTTTTAACTAGGCGAAACCTTCATAAGCTACCTGATGCCGTGGGATTCTTACCGCACTAACCCTACCAAGTGGCCTCGGCGCTGTGTAGAGGACGCAACCGGAGTCCTTAGCGCGTTGCCCCGTCAGACTCCACCCAGGTGAGCATGACGCCCGCCACTCTGGTGGGACGATATGCGTAACACATACAACCGTCGTTCCCGTCGGAGGCCCACTTTTAGTCGCCTCTTACGACTGGCAGGAGATATCGTAATCCTATTTTACTCCCGGTACTATAGGGACGATGTGTCTTCAACCTAAATTATAGAAATTAGCCATTCTTTGCATGCATGTAATAAGTTACTGAGCACAGACATATAAGTAAAAATTGGACCTTCACCTCCTTAACTCTAATGATGCAAAGGTGCCTTCAACGTTCACATATATTTAAAGGTTCCTAAGCAGAGATAAAAATACTACTTAGATACATTTCTCTAAAGATCTTTTCTTTCGTTAAGTCGATTCACTAAATAGAGTTTTTTTAGAAACGGCTCAATAAGCGATTTGGAGGACGATCTTTTTGTACGTTATAGTAAAATTCACTTATAATGACTGAATACAATAATACCATAGACCTGTATTTTTTTGTAGCTAAGGTCTGTGAATAAGATATGAATTAAATTATAACGAAATTTGTCATTACAATTAACATTTATATCTAGTGAATAAGTTGTCTACTCATTGTGTACGAAATTGGCGAATATTTCAGACATAAAAGTAGACAATATGTAATAGGAAATATTGAAGTGCGCCTGTGTGCGTCCTTGTTGAATTGTGCATGGCGCGTCAACTTTAGGTGATGATTATATGATACTGCTGAGTGCTGGTCACGAGTCTCCCCTCAGAGTGAGAGGGTGTAGACCACCGCGCTAGCCACGTGCGAACTCCTTTGAAATCTGTTTATAAGCTTTATTAGCTAAACCTGTATGTATGTAACGGAATCTTTGAACTCTATTTTTACCCATTTTGAACGGTCCGAGAACCTATGACAATACACGATTTTAATAATTTTATCCCATTCTCCTCATCAGGATCGCCAGGAATCAGGATTAACGATTTTCCTTGTGCGATTTTAGCTTGGTTTTTAGTTTTTAAACTATAATTATTTATCACGCTTTTATTAGCTTGACCCGTATGTATAGGTGTATGCATCTGGATATGTAACAGAATCTTTGAAGGTGATATTTATCCACTTTAAAAGATCAGATGAATTCAAAATTTAGAACAATTAGCAATAAGCGATTACAATAAACTATTGTAATGCTTTTGTCCTCATCAGTAATATGTGAATTAAAGATTCTCCCTTCGTAGACGCGGCCACATTTGTCTATTCCAGTTTAAATGACAACACAATGGAAAAATAAACGTTTAATATATATTTATTTACAATCACTTTTTATTTTTATTCTATTAACATCCTAGAAAAATCCAATTACCGAAAACACAAAACACATTAATTTATATATCAAATATAAATATAAAGTCATAAAAATATAATGTGCAATCCTAAACAATAATTGCTTCTTTCTGCCATACTCGGTGTTGTTCAGATCATCTTTCACAATATATCGCCGAAGACCTAGGATCCACATAACAATTAACTCTGTGTTGTCTACGAGGCTCATGTCACAGTTGAATAAGACTTTATCGGTGGTTGAGAGGCTGTTGTATAAACCCAGGGTGTTACCATCCTCAAATAACCATTCGTTCAACGTAAAGTAAGACAACACTGATCCCAGATTATTAATTTTTTTGTAAATTTTCAACAATCTGAAAACGAAAAAAAAAGTTAAGTTTTCGTTGAACAAAACAATATTGTTAGTCTATTGGAGATGGATACGAGTAGTGTTGAAATCCCATCAAATGCGTACATGTGTAAATGGAAGCCAAGTTCAATATTAATTAAATAATATTAAGCGTAGTTGTCGTTCACCGACAGAATTGAGATCTAAAGTATATCATAATAGAAAATCTTGAAATTTTACACACAATGTTATTTACGTGTCTATTATACACAAAGTATTTATTTGTGTTACGGTATATTCATGTTCAAGTTTAGACTTAATTTGATTGAGGTATTTGAAAATATAACAGTTGCAAACGAGCTTGAGGTTCATCTGATGGTAAGTATTCACTGCCGTTAGGACATCTGTGACCGACTCCTTGTAGTAGGTGAAGACACCTGAAGGTGATCAGATAGAATTAGCTACTCCTGAGGACTAAGTTGGTCGTTGTTACCGTAAGAAGATCATATCGCTGCTTCCATTCAAAAGTACCACAAATAAAAAATATCAAAAATGTTTTTATCGCAAAATTGCAATCGTAAGCCTCTATACATTTTATATTTGACAAACACTCCCATTGATTTTGCATTCTGAGATACAAAATCCACGCAACCGTTACTTTTGAATTTTCGTTTTCAACGCAGGAAATATAATCTAAACCGTCATATTGTTAGTTGCGTGTCGACAAACGAGCTGAAAGCACGTCTCTTTTGTACAAAAGTTCCGCATCTCGGAAACTAATCTGTGTTATACATTAATTTTATAAAGGCAAATAGTATTTCTTTTCTAATTAGCTTTCCTGTAAAAAGCGTTATTTTGATTTGTGGTAGTTTTAAATTGAAGCAGCGATATGTAAGTCAGCCGGCATCTACACCTTTGTTGTTTGGAAGTTGATTAGAAAACTTCTAAAGCGTGATTCAGGAGACATGTGGACACCTCTTGACGAATTGTTGAAGGAACAGTACCTTAGTTTCTTCCCCGTGATATAGAGAGCGCTGTCAACGATGCTCGCAGGAATATAATGCTGCAACCAGTTCAATATTATGTAGACAAACTTGTGTTTCGCCAAGTTCATGAAGCCATACCATACTGTTTTGGGAGATATAAATTCCCTAGCTTTAGTGTCTATTATGAGGACGAGGTGGCCTGCAAATAAAAATACTTAGTTATATTCCTCTCATCTCTCATCATGGAGTTCTTACAGTTGCACTTCTGCACACAGGTCTTTGTCCTCTCTGATCGAACAGAATAAGGATGTCGAGAGGCCGAGTGTCTTCTCCACGATCACTGCCTTTTACCATTATTTAAATAACAAGGCAAGAGATCTTTTAAATAAGTCTTAACGCTATGTGAATACACAGTTGGCAAGAGCGGAAGACTCTGACCTAATACTTCTCGTTCTAAGACCCCTGTCCAGCAGTGGGACAGTAAAGGGTTGTCGACGAAGGCAAGTTAAACCAAATCTTGTACTAAGTATAATCAAAATATTACTTACCCATTGTCAGATGATTTCTATTACTGGTCACATTGTAGATCTTCGTTTGTCTGCCTGACTGCCCGTGTGTCCGCGCCGTGTCCCAGCCAGCGGCCACCAGTACGTTGGTGACAACGTCCACTGGAATGAAGTCCATTCGATTGTTCGTATCGCCCCGAATTACGTGGATCACCCCCAGAATAGAGCCGAGTACGAGCTGTCAGAAACCGAAGATATAGTTATATAGCTGCTTAAGATTAGGTAGCCACTGTGGTGACGTAAGTCCTTTTTTTAAATCTAATATACAGTCCATCTGTTGGTAAGTGGTCAGTTGCGTCTACAGATATTTGTGACCCACTCCATATAGAGCAAGTCCTACTATACGTGAATCATAGACGCGTTGTCACTACTCAGAACTTAGATGATCATCTATTATCTATGTTATTCGACATGCACACACCTCCAGCGAAATGCAGCACCGTTTCACCCTATAAATAGGTGTGGCACCTTCTCGGTCGAACCACACTAATTTTACTATAGAAATTACTGCTTCTTATGAACATCTGTGAGCAATCTCAGATGTGATTAGAGTCTACCTGATACCTGAGCAATAGATATGTTGCTACCCCTCAGGTCTGAGATTAAGCGCTTCGTAGAACTGTCTAGCTTGGTAAAGTCTTTCGTGTCTTCGGAGTCGACCTACTAAGGGTTCACACTAAAATTTTCTTTTAGTATTTTGTATAAATAGTTCCACTTACCCCGCTAGCCCCTAGGACCTGGTTGGAGTCAACCCATCCTGGAGATGGCTCCCGGTATGCTGCAATTACTAAAACAATATTTGTAACATGCTGTTAAAATGCTCGGAAGGAATACCAAAAATACAATAGAAGAGAAGGAGTGATAGTTGACAGCTATCGTGATAAAAATAATAAACAATAATAAACGCTTTTTACACTCACAGCCCCACACTAGGATTCCCTGTGTCGTGGGTGCCATGAACACACACATAGACGAATACACAAACACCCAGACCCAGGAACAGAAATCTAAATTCATCATTTAGTTATCTGTCTGGCCGGGGATCGAACCCGGGACCCTTTGCGCGTCAGACCGGCATGGTCTGACGCGCAAAGGGTCTCCGCCACGCGGGTCGTCATTATCATCATCATCATCATCGCGGGATAACATTGGTTCCTCAGTAATTTATTTTAAAATTATATATTACATACTTTATTTATAATATTTTTCTTGTATTATAAATTGTTAGTTTATAAATCTTCTGAGAAAGTGTTATCCAGTGTATTTATTAATTAAATAGTTGAGCCGCATAAGACACACCGCATAAACACTGTTTACAATGAATAAATTTTAAATAAGTTCAATGTTCTAACTGTTCTTACTATTACGTATCTTCTTCCACGTTCTTACTATATCACATATTAAATACAAAAAATGTGTAAAAAGATAGTGCAAAAATAGTGGTAAACTTCCAAGGAAGTGATACTAAAAAAACCAATATATTCTTCCATAATCGTCAACATTTACAATAATATACGAGTATCTTTATCTAAGAATTTATCACACTTCCTTCACAAAAGGCATTGCAAAAATCAGATGACATCATTTCTTTGCTCAGAGCAAGACTGAATATTCCAAAAATATAAAAATAGAATAAGTACTTATTATAAAAAAACCTCCAGTCTCCAAACCTACCTATAGCTGGTCTGACGACGCACACGGGCAGGTCAGCTGCCATCGTCCTCACCGTCTCCTCCGCCACCGCCTTCGTGAATGTGTACGTGTTTGGCCAATCTGACCCACGACTGTCAACAAATATTAGGCAAATTTTAATAATTGTTGATCCTATTAAAAGCTTATTTTTGTTACATCCCAAGCACGCACCTCAATTTGTTAAAGTTATAAGCATATTAGTAATTAATTGTAACTTTCTTTAACGATGAAGGAAAACACCATGAGGAAACCTGCCTACCGGAGAGAACTTAAAAAAAAATCTAAAGATATGTGAAATATGCACTTGGCCAGTGTGGTGGACTATGGCCTAAGGAGACCTATGCCTAGCAGTAGGACAGTAATAGGTTGACGACACTCACCTTTTTAAAATGTCATTAAGGTAGTCAATCTCATTATTTTCCGCCAACGTAATCATATCCTCAGGCGCTATCGGAGCCTCGTAGAAATCTTCACGCACTGCCTTATTGATACGATGTCTAGTAGCATGAGAGTATGCAGTGGACACATGCACCATTGATCTGTTAACATTAACGTTATTTGAAGAAGGTAGATCCCTTTGTGGATCGATCCAGAGGAACCGTCGATTCACTTATTGTTGTTTAATAACATATTCTGGTTTTTGTGGTAAGAGGTACATCCTTATCCGAGGAGTTCCAACTTAGTCCTTTTTAGACAATTAGATCGTTTTTAAATACTTTTGCTACTTATTTTTTAATATACAACAATGCGACATGATAATGATTTTTACAATCACTTGAAATTCTTTCCAAACTGAAATCTATCTAGATTATTTATAATCAAAAAGCCACGTTCATTCATGATTCAACTATTACAAATGGCTTGGCTTCAATATTGGTAAATTAAAAAACTATAATTCCTTACTTTACCCCCGAAGAGGTAGATTTTCCAAAAACTGTGTCATATTATTCCAAAGTCGTCATTTTCAAAGTCCTTGCTTCAAAACCAGCGGATTGTTAAAGAGGCTTTCATTTATTAACCCCTTAGGGGTTGAGTATGATAAAAATATTTTCTTATTAGGTGCTTTAAGTCATAAATTCATAACAAATCTTTCTATAACTATACTTACACCGTAGTTAATAAATGTGTGATATAACCTTCGATCACTAATAGGAACTAGATACACAATCAGCGACGACAGAATGACGCGACGAAAAGCGCGCCCAATTTGACATTTGGGTGCTTTTTTAGGTTAGTAGTGTTTGAACGATCGGAGAATAAACATGCCTCAGTGCTCGTTTAAAAACTGCAAAAATCACACGTCTAGGACGTTAAAAAAGGATGGAATATCGTATTTTCGGTAAGTATTATTATTATAAGTATGTAATTGCTATCACTCAATTATAAATACTGCTATATCGTGCGTAATTAATTTATTTTTAAGTTTTCGAAATTATCAACAGAATGTATAAACCATGTAAATTGTAAAGTCTGTTACTAAGCGTACAATTATTACTATTGCATGCCCACTTGATTTGTTCGGGTAACATGGTGACTCTGTTCTATTTTGAATGGAGACGCTATTGTTTTATATTTTTTTCTTTAATTATTTTTTTTGTTTTATAAAAATATTTGTTTTGTATAATAATCAAATATATGCCTGGTTTACCTAAAAGGTTAGGCAGAGGTTTTAGATACCAAATATAAATAGGAAATGAGTAAAATTAAATTATTAAGTAAAATATTATATAATATATTTTTAGCTTTCCTCGAGATCCCTTGCGTTGTATAATAATATAATATCGATATATAATAATATAATATCGATGGATTTTTATTTTTTCGTTTTTGGTTATGTAATGCAATCTTATTTTAGTGTATCGTTCGACAATAGACTTTATTGTAATAATTCTATGATTATTGTCGTGGCAGTTGGATGAAAAGACATCATCACCCAAAAATGATGATAATACTTTGGTGGAAATTATAGAAACTAAATTCTTTTTAGGACACATCTGGTACAGCCTAATTGTAACTTCTGTTTTTTTGCAAACACAAAAACGTCTAGAGATGAATAAAACAGACCGCCTAAATATTTCACATCAATAAGATTGTGAAAGAACAATCTATCGTGGGCTAACAAACTACTTACACATGCGTCACATTTCGTAGCTTTGACTACATAACGTACTAAATCTCCAGCTCCATATCCCACTATATATTCACTATTCAGATCTACATTCGGATTCATTGAGTTTCGACGATAATATTTCACAGACTTTTTTCAATATCTATATCTTCAAAGATATTGAATTTCGTTAAGTTGTCATTATATTCGTCTCAAATACCAAAGTGTCCTTAGATAGGTGTTGAAAAAAAATCAAAATTTTTAACAAAATATACACAACAGACTTCTATGTCACTACAGAGTAAAAAATAATTGAAATAAATGTTGATTTGGTACATATTTCTTTAGTCGGCGGCAATATATTTCGTTGGACACAACGGCGTAAACAGCTTGTTGATTTTTTCATTAAATTACTTGTATTTGGTTATATTTTAATTTTAAACTATAACTAATCCTTTTTGTGTTCTTCATTGTTCTTTTTGTATGATTTATTTTTATTTTATAATATAAATTTTGTGACTGCATATATATATTAGTTTCATTGATAAATTATTATTATCTTATTACTTACATTCAGGTAAAATATAATTATCTTCATTCAAATTAATTACTTCGACCTAATAAAAATATTAAGTGATAATTTATAATAACCGTTTAAAGTACTGACAGTTCGTCTCCACTCATCCCTTGTCCAAGTGACAAACCACGGTCGTAAAATTTAATGGCTTTTTTTTTGCTTTGTAAATGCGACTTTAATTTCATTCAAATAAGGTTAAATTTTTTATGGTAGCTTATGACAGCTAGCTTATGTCGTAAAAATTTATTGCTTTTGGTAAGCAGTTTTTAAAAAAACACCTTGAAATAATGGTGATAAAGTTGATTTTGTATTAATTTTAGATTCTGTCACTTAGAATTTTTTAAACACGTTTGACGCCACTTTTTAAGTTCATTTTTGTATGGGATTGTGTATCTAGTTCTTATTAGTGATCGAAATTCGAAGGATATAACTGAATTATTCCACTTACTTAAGCTGGCGACAAGCCCTGGCCAAGAGCATCATTTCCCTGGTCCCTCGTACATTGGTGATGGTCGCAGTACGTACGTCTTCTTGGAAGTTTACTGTTGCCGCCATGTGGAATATTACATTGACCTGCATAAAACAACGCACGATTTGTGTGATAAAGTGTAATGTAGATATGTTATGTGATATAATGTAATGTAATGTAACGTAATATAATGTACCGTAATCAATTAGAATAATTTAGTGTCAAATTTACATGTCGTACAAGGCCAGAAGTAAATGTACATCATGACCTAGTGAACTTAATAAAATAAATTAATACATAAATAAATTATAACAATCGTTGGAATGTTATGTTATGTTATATGTAGTCGCCCCGTTTCCATCAACCTTGAAGGTTGGTACCTTGACTAAGCTACTAACTGCGACGTACCGCGCACCGAGTACTCTTATAAAGTAACACATTACCTCCTCAGTGATAGTCTTCCAGTCATCTTCACTCAGACACATCTTCAACTCTCTGACGTCTCCATCTATTGGGATTATTTTGTCCGTGAAATTTGGGTACAATTTTTTCAAAGGATCGTATACCTGGAAACACGCCTCAAATGAGCTTGTGATATAGAAAAGATGTGCTGAACAAGCGTTCAGGAAATTTGGTGTAAGTGGCCACTGGACATCTGTAACACTGAATAGTATTGGCGGACGAGATCAAGAGCATTGCTGCCACTGCAACCAAGTTGTAATTAATGAAGTAGATGTCCCACAGGCTAATCCTTACTTCGGGTGTGACGGCAGCTATTTTGCCCAAGAAATTAGCCTCTCTATACAGTGAGGTAACGCTGCCAGCGTTATGGGCACTACGCTACAAGTAGGTTTAAAGATCTTTATTTCTCATAGAAGACATTTGTCACTTACATGAGAACAATAACTTATAATTAAGTACAATACTTAAATTAATAATTTAATAATCCCGGTGCGGGTAAACAGAAAAAAAAAGAATGAGCAAAGTGCCGTGGTTGTAGGTAAGATGCGAACTCAATGAGAATGCTTGGGTTGTGATCCAAGTTAAAAACTGCACACGAGTTTTTTTTATTAAATTGTATTTATTTATTATTGGTTGTAATATTTATCGTCATTTGAAATATGATCACGCAACCTTTTCTTAAAAATGTCCAGTGAAGTCGCATCTCTTACAGTTTTAGGCAGTTTGTTATATAATTGTGCTCCCACAAAAGTTAAATTATTTTTACCATAGTTGGTTCTAGTACGAGGTATTGCCAGGTGGGTATGTCGACGTGATGCATATTGCATATTTATTTATCTGAGATTTTAATGTGAATGTTATGTGCGAGTGAATGAGTTTATGAATGATTTTGTATGTAAGAATGCATGTGTTATATGTATGTAATTGTTTAATGTTCATGATTTTTGTTTCTTTATAAATTGTTCGTGATGATGTCAAATAGTGATAATGATGTAAGATTTTTACTAATTTATTCTGTAGGGTCTGGATAGGTTTTAAATTCGTTTTAGCGGCGCACCCCCATATTTCGATTAGATAAAGTAGATGCGGTTTGACTAAGGAATTATAAATCAGTAGACGAGCCTTCCGTGGAATGCAACGTGCGATGTTATACAGTGAACCAACTAAAGACGAAAGCTTTTTTCTAATGTATTGTATGTGCGCGCTCCAAGTTAGTTTGTTATCTAGTGTTAGTCCTAAGTATTTTTCGTGAGTTCTTTCATGTAAGGCTATACCGTTAATTGTTAGGTCTGGTAGTTGCGCTATTATTTTATTTTTTGCCCTGAAAATTAAATACGATGATTTATAGGCATTAATAGTCAAAAGATTATACTGGAACCACGTTTCCAATACTTTCATATCATGCTGAGCTTGACGCATAATTGAGTCAATGTTTTTCTCAAAATAAAACAAACAGGTGTCATCCGCATAAAGGGTTAGGTTCCCTTGTAGTTCTGCCTGGTGAAGGTTATTGATATAGACTAGAAACAACAAGGGACCGAGGATCGATCCCTGCGGGACTCCACATGATACTGGTTCACTACTACTTTCATATTTACCAAATTGAACAATCTGATACCTATTTTGTAAATATGATTTTAAAATTTTGAGAGCTGGTCCTGTTATACCAATGTGTTCTAATTTTTTAAGCAAGAGAGAGTGGCTTATAGTATCAAAAGCTTTTTTTAAATCGATAAATAAGCCTAGCGCTATATCTTTTTTATCAATGTGTGACCTTATTGTAGTTACTAAATCTACACATGCACTAAGCGTATTGCATTTAGCACGAAAGCCATATTGCCCTTTGTATAATAGGTTAATTTTTAATAAATATTCATTCAATCTGTTGTGTATGACCTTTTCTAACATTTTGGATATTGTAGGTAATACTGAAACTGGGCTGTAATTACCTGGATCTGATTTAGAGCCGGTTTTATAAATTGGCGTGACCTTAGCAATTTTTAAAGTTTGCGGGAATAGTCCTTCATTGAATCATAAATTTATACAGTTTGTTAAATTTGGGAGCAATAGATTTTTGAAGCCAATAGATTTTAGTGCTTTAGTAGTTATACCATCGATTCCTGCGCTACAATTCGAGTCTAAACTATCTATAATTTTAGATACTTCCTTTACGGTACAAGGTGCAAATCTAGACAAGCTATGTTGCCCGTTATTAGAGTCTAACTTAGAAAGTATATATGAGTCGCTATTAGTGTGAAACTGTGTCGGAATTTTGTTGGCAAGTTGTGTGCCTATATTTACGAAGAACTTATTAAAAATCGTGCATACCTGTACTGGATCTGATACTAACTGATCGTCAATTTTTAAGTTTGGGGGAGCACAGTTATTTTTTATTTTATTCTTTGCTAGATCATTAATAAGTTTCCACATTTTTTTTGGTTTATTTGTGCATTTAGAAAATTCTGTATAGTAGTACTGATCTTTAGTATTTTTTATTGTTTCTGCTAGATTATCTCGATTGCTCAGATATTCAGTTTTTAGTTTCTCATCCTGTGGATTAACTTTTAGCTTGCTCCACAATTCATTCCTCTTGTTGATTTCTAATATTATTTGTCTATTAATCCACTCCTTTTTAGGTTCATTAATTATTTTGTATTTAACTATTTTACTTTCTGTAAATATTTTTTTAATATATTCATATAAGCTATTAAAGTCGTTGATTTGGTTATCAAGTTTGGTTGATTTGATCATGTCATATAGTTTGTGGTAATCTATAGCATTGTATTGTATTCGCTGTTTAGGCGGAGGCTTGTACTGCTTTAGTGCGACATAAATATTTTTATGGTCTGACAAGGCCGAGTCGAGCACTACAAAGTGGAAACTATGTTCCTTGAGATTAGTAACAACATGGTCTATTATTGTTTTAGTAGTCGCTGTTTCGCGGGTAGAATGTTCTGCATCTATCTTGTTTAATATGTTGTAGCCAGTTTCAGTTAACATAGCTTTATATTGCCTCTTTTTCTTGTCAGTTGCTAGTAAGTCAATATTTGTATCTCCAAAGACAATTGCTCTCTTTATTCTTAGAAGTTGCTCCTCATAGATTTGTAGAAAGTTGTTGAAGGAAGTATGAAGTAGGAGTGTGGAACATTTTTATTTTATAACTTATTATTATTCATTACTTTTAGTTAACTTCAGTTTACTTATTATTATATTTTTATTATTATTGTGTTATGTAATAAAGGCATTTACGTAATTTAAAAAAAGTTATAACTTGGTTTAAAATATAATAGATTGTACTGTAGCATAGATCTTGCAAATTTTTGCGGTATAAGAGGTGCGTTGCGAGACATTTGTTATACATTTTATACAGCTGTACTTACCGGGTCCGATAGGATTTCGTGCAGTCTCACTTGCGCCGGCTTCCCTTTCTTCAGTCGAAGCAAAACGTACACTTTTCTAACATTACAAGATCTGTCAACAATTTTTATGATTATACGCTTTAATTAATAACAGGTGTTATACTTTAAAAAAGGGTAAGAGTCCACAAGAAATGGGCTCCAAAATAGAGAAAAAAAAACAAGTTTCCAAAAAAAGTAAACACTAAACGTACCTGATGAGTTTCTCGATGAGTTGCTTCCCCAGAAACCCGGAGCCCCCCGTTATGAATATTGTTGCGTCATCGTACAGCTTTGCCACGTCAGAGTCGCCGCGCAGAAGCGCTTCTTCTATGTTCCTGTGCTTCGCTTTGAATGCTGTCTCCACCGCCAGAGCTGGATCCATCTATGACGAGGGTCGGTAATTGCATGTGGTTTATATTTTTTTTTACAAACTGTAATAGCCTAGTAGTTAATAACCTTGGGTTCTTGATCGAGGAGTTCGAGGTTCAAATCTTGAGCATACACCAGAGGTGTTTTATCTAAGTTATGTGCGTATTAGAAATTATTTATCACTTGCTTAAACAGTGAATTTACCAAGCGAGTCTTCAAAACCTTTAACAAAGAAATTCTCACCGTTGTGAAGTGTACAAAAAGTCGCCGAAATTGCTTCAATCTGTTATCCTGTCAGAAACTCCTGGATTTTACTTCACTAAATTAGTTCTGTGACTACATATAATGTGACCTAACTTTCAGGTCGCCTGGTATTGTCTGCACTGTAGTACAAATAGATTGAATTTTAAATAGATTTGTGTAAATTTAGTCAAATTAATTTACGTAAACGTTGTTTTTTGATTGTGTTTTAGCAACATAGAGCTGAGACCAAAAGGAGACCGACACACTGGGGGATGAGGAATGCAATCCCGTAAAAAATTACAATCCCGGTATTTGCGGGACTGAGTATTTTCAATCCCGGATCCTGCGTAGTAAGTAGACTTCAAAGGTTTTTTTTATAGAAGTAGCAGGTGACCGTGCAATCTATCTAATGGTAAGTGGCTAGTGCCGTTCATGGATATCTTAGATTAGATTAGATTCTTAATAATCCTACCTAAAATCGACCACAGATGGGCCACTACCTCTGAGGATTAAGCTGGAAAGCCTCGAAAAAGTATATGTACATAGCAGCTTTGCATTGTTGTTATAAACAAGGAATAAGTCTGGCGCTGCTTGCTAGAACCGTCCGGCGAACAACCCCGACGGACGGCGGCATGTGTTGTCGCATGCCGTCGTAAACACCAGGTGTGAGCGTAAACTGCTCCCCCCCCAGGGCAGAGCCCGAGCGGGGCATCACGTTCGGAGGATTTCAGTTGTGTTCCATCGGAGATCCCGGAGTTCTCCACCAAGCGTTGAGGCAGCCACCGGGTGGAGGGGGGGTTTAGTGCGGTAAAAAAATCCACATAACCCGGCGTCGCTCCCACGTCGTCGGGTACCTTTTTAAGGTTTCCCCTCGAAAACAAGCACTCTAGCACCTTCAAAGACTCCAACCTTGTCTATATTTTTTGTCTAAGGTATTTCGTAGGCTATTAGTTGCAATTAGTTTGCTACAATTATTCACTATTCAATGTTAATTATTATTTGTGTGTTCAGCGATATTTACACGATGCCGCGACCGATGGGCACAGTTTCACAAGGGTCCCATTTATTTAAATTTGAAAATTGTTGCCAATTTTCCCGATTTCTTTTATACTTGAATAACTGGAGTATTTCTTAACCAATTTCAATTTGTTTTTGTTCATTGCGGTACTTTCCTACCTTGACATGAGTATGGTCTGATGATTAGAACTTTGAGTTATGGAGTGGAACTCATCATCACTTTCATCATATTTTATGATAACTTCTGATGATCATGATCATGATCGGCTCACGTAATTCTCATGAAATTGAAAAGAAACTTTGAGTATCTAGAATAACATGATATGATGGCATATTCGACCTTCAACTCTCCAACCCGGACAATGCCAAGGTGCCGATTTCACCGTCTTTGGAAATTCTGTCAATACAAAGGGAGATCTTCCGCCGGGCTAGCTGGCACTTATCAGGTAGACGGCATGCTCGTCTGCTACTTGGATATTATAAAAAGAAAAAAACCGGGAGCCATCTCCAGGATGGGTTGACACCAATCAGGTCCTAGGCGCTAGCGAGGCGAGTGGAGTAATTTGTATAAAATACTATAAGACTATTTTAAGGTCGTAGGACCTTTTACGTTTCGACTCCAAAGACATCACCATCACACCTAGTACTGCCTTATAATAGCAGTTTTAAGCACTGACGTGTTCTAGTTTGAAGGGTATGGTAATGCTGAGACACGTCCTTTTGCCCACAATTCACATGCATTAAAGGTGTATTTTTTTCAGTTGTTTTTTCGATATGTAACCTTTTTTTTATTATGTTTTTTATATTTTTTGTTTTCTGTTTTATAATCTTTTGTGTAAGTTGTTGTGTGGCAATAAATGAATGTATTATTATTATTATTCTCCTATTGCAAGACTGTCAATACTCTATAATAAGCGTAGTGAATCCACGGACGTCGTGATTAATAATTATGTGCCTAGTTGCTTTTAGGAAGGCTGTATCTAAATTATAATTAGTGTTTAATTTACTTCTACTATATGTTTTTGTGTTATTTTATTTTTTGGTATATAAAGTTATTTTATTTTCATTATCACGTTAACATCTGTATTGCATGTGATGTTTACCTCTAAGTGGTCGTACATTTATTGCTTACATTGTAACTTATTGATTTAATTTAAAAATATGTATAATGTTAAAACCGCCGGTGAACTTAATAAAATAAATCATCAAACGATAGGTTTACTGAAAAATGCACACAAACATTTAGGTTCCTTTTTACGTATACAATGAGATAAACATCCAGAATCGTGAAGTGATTTGCTTCCATTTTGGTGTTTTTCCTACAATACCACTGCACACACAGCAACCAAATATGCCCCAAACCAAATACGAACTAGTATTCAGAAAATCATCTGTGTAGAATAAGTACTTTAGTAGAACCTTTGTATAGCATAGACAATTATAGCCTAGAATGAAGGTATAGATTACAGACAGCACAAAAAGATGCACGCGATAATCTTATAAAAGTGAAACAAGACAGAAAGTGTGTTTATGATAAATATTTATAGTTTTTAGTGTCTTAAAAACCACGTGAAAATCGTACAAGGAAAATCTTTATCCTGATTCCTGACGATCCTGATGAGGAGAATGGGATAAAATTATTGAAATCGTGTATACCAGTTCTTGATAATTGTTAAAAATTTGAAAGTAAACGGACCGTTGAAAGTGAGTAAAAGTCGAGTCCAAAGATTCCATTACATACACACATACAGGTCAAGCTAATAATAAAAAAAGGGTGGTAAAAAGTGAACTCTGTGACATATGAAAAAGGTGAACAAGTGTTAGTGCGTAACGAAACCGGTGGTAAATTACATTATTTGTACGATGGACCTTATACAGTTTGAGAAGACAAAGAACCAAGTGTTATAATTCAAAAAAATAATAAACGTGAAATAGTACATAAGAACAAAACTAAACCTTTTGTAACTAGGTCATAAGTTGTAGTCATACGTGATAAACAGCAACTAGACTTAACATTGTATCAATGGATAACAATAAATAATATAATGATAATAATAATAAACATTTATTTCAGACAATATAGACAAAGATAATCTTTTAGGAAGGTCGCTATATGCTCGGTTGGGACGCGTACAACAAATGAACTAAAGTTCACTGCGATACGCGCCTCCAACTTCTCGACTACCAGTCGGTACTTGGTTTTAACAGCCAAGTACTCCGTTATGTCAGACGGCTTCGTGTTGTGATGGAGTCGTGAGACATAGACGTGCGTCACGCAGCAGATGGTTCGTTCCTGTCGGTGCTGTGCCGCATTGGTTACGACAAGGAGGCTTTCTCTTCTTACGCTCGACTTTATTAAAGCCATCCTTGTCTGCCACATGGTTGGACACCGCACTGCGAGGAGGCTCGATGCGGGGTTTCCCGCTTTCCCTCTCTGGCTTCGTTGTCTTCTGCTTCCCGGGTAGCTGGCGGGAGGCAGCTGCAGCGTAGTCACGTTGAGGCGTGGACATGACAACGCACGGCGACACCTCGGCGGGGGGAGGTGCGGGGCGGGGGACGCACGTGTCACCACATGCGGGCGCAGCAATCGCCTTCGTGAACGTATGTGTTTGGCCACTCTGACCCATGACTGTCAACAAAGTTTAGTTAAAATTAAAAAAAAATATCCACAAGTCATACCACGTCCATAATGTATCGAGCAGTAAAATATTTGTTTTATCTCCTATTCGTGTTTTTTTATTTGTCCGTATGTCTGTATTGTTGTTTATTTTTTAGATGTCAATTACAACACTCACTTTTTCAAAATATCATTAAGATAATCGATATCGTTGTTCTCCGCCAACTTAATCATATCCTCAGGCTCTATCGAAGCTTCGTAGAAATCTTCATGTACTACCTTTTTAATACGACTTTTAGTCGCGTGAGCAAATGCAGTGGAGACGTGCACCATCGATCTGTTAATATTATTATATTAAAATAGTAACAAAATAAATAGAAAATGGATTCTTTAAATTTACCAAGGTTTAATAAAAGTGGACCTAAAGTGTCCCTCAAGAAACTCGTCTTAAAATTAGCAATGGATGGAATACTTGAATTATGTCATCTTTGTTACGACCGTCTTCATACTTTTACTGAATGGTCATTTAATTTCATGTAAATATTAGATATGAGTTCATATGGTAAGTGGCCAGATTATTCCAATTACCTAAGCTGGGGACAAGCCCTGGCCAAGACCATCATTTCTCTGGTCCCTCGTACATTGGTGATGGTCGCACAACGCACCTCTTCTTGGAAGTTGACTGTTGCCGCCATTTGGAATATTACATTGACCTGCAAGGACATAATTTACTCTACAACGCTTCTTTTGTATTATTGAGTTCTACCACCAACCAAAATAAATTATCAGGTCCTGCGAGCAGCTGCGAGCTGCTGCAGAGCGTAACAAATATGAAATATTTTGTTCGTTTAAAGTCGAATAAGTAATCTCGCACTGAAAACGATTAAAACTGATTTGTATGATACTCGTATGAACTTCAAGATATGTCATACGAGACCGTGTTTATACAAGTCGAGATTCTCATAAGCAAGAATCTTTTTGCTATAATTTCGTTGTGTAAACAAACATAGGCAATTATCGCCTGTTGATATGTCACATGCGAGTCTCGTATGACATAATCGTAGGCGAGATTTTAGTTTTTAGTGATTATTGCTTGTGATAGTTGCTTACGATTTCTCGACCCGAAACGTGCGAGAAACTCTCTCCATCTAAATGGCTATTAGTTGAAACGCCTTGGATAAGTACTCGTATGTCTCCTTTACCACATCCTTTAAACCAGCATACAGCAGCGCTACACCGCTGATATTAAGCGAAAATAGTTTTTTCGAACTTTTATTTAGTCCTGTTCCGATGTTTGTAATAAAATCTTGCAAACTAAATTTCACCCACTTCCCAGTATCAAATTGAGCTGAAATTTGGCATGTATCTTTATTACGCGTGACAATGCAATCATATAATAGTTAATAGTTAATATCATAGTTTTGTTGTCAATCCAATATGGCCGTCGTAACAAAATTCCGGCGTAGGTACATATTTCAAGATAACCCACCCAATATGGGCATCAATGAAAGGGCTAAACTTGTAGAAAATAAACACATAATCAAAAAATCAAATCCGAGATGGCCAATACAAAATGGCGGATCAGGTAAATATTGACAAACGAAAAAACATTTCAGGTGTAATAATGTTTTTTTAATGTGTTACCTCTATTAATGTGACAATTGCTGACTGTATCAGTAATACAGTCCGCAAGGGGCGCTGATCGGAAATGGGTAAATACGTAAACAAATACAAAAACAGTAGTTTTTGTAAAAACGTGAAAACTCATACTAAGGGTACAGAACAAAACAGCGTTTAACGCTGCTGTTAATAGGCACGGTTGGTTAGAGAGAAATTCGTGTGGCGGTGGTGTCGCCCAAGTCTAACCATAGAGGGTTGAACCATAATCATGGACGGAACCATTGAAACTGTTTTATAAACAGTTTCAATTTAATTGTATTGTGACATATGGGAACTTAATTGAGTATTTTAACAGGGTGTAACATGACCTCTCGGACCAATACAGGTCGGCAAAATCTCCGGCAAATTTTGCCGCTCCTTGTCTAAAAGACCCGCACGAGGCGCAAGTTTAATTTTACGTCATGGGAAGATATCGCCAAACAAATTTATCTTGAAACGGGTTTTTAAGAACAAGGTTTATTTCTAACATAATTTTGTTTTTGCCGAATCTTACAAAACCCTTTCGTTTGATATCCATATCATAGAAACGGATATAAACAATTCTTCCGACAGATTCGATTTAAATAATTATAGCTAAGCTAATGACAGGTACATTGTCATTTTGTCCCCGTAGTTCTGGGACCAGAATAGGGCTACGATATCCCCGGCCTGTCGTAAGGGACGACTAAAAGGGGCTTTCGGGATCGCGGGCGGCAAGAGTGGGAGCTCAAACCGCCCGGCCAGCCGACCCGGAAAGGACGGCGGTATGTGTCGCATACCGTCGTATGCACAAGACGGTGTGGTGATTTAATCTCACCTCGACGGAGCCCGACGGGGTAGTGCGCTGAGAGGACTCCGGCTGCGTTCCTTTTGAGATGCCGGAGTCCTCTACGCAGCGCCGAAGACGGCCACCGGGGCGGGTTTTAGTGCGGTAAGAATCCCACATAACCCTACGTCGCTCTCAAGGCACCGGGTACCTTTTGGAGGTTTCCCCCTCATAAAAAAGGTACATGTGTTTGCAAAATTTCCACTCTATTTGCTTGGGTCAGCTGCAGTGGCGGACTAAGTTCGTCAGAGGCCCGGAGTGGAGAGTTGAGAGGCCTCCCGTCTAAAAATCTCATAGACTTATACTTCGCCGACAAATACGTATATCAGTCCGGCGACCTTTTTTTAGGTAATAGCAACTGTGTTTTGGGGCTACCCAGCACCGGGGGCCTGGGGTGGACCGCCCCTTCTGCACCCGCCCCCCCCTTTGTCCGTTAAAGGTTAACAGATTTCAAACGTCATCATCATCATCAACCCATTACTATCCCACTGCTGCGCACGGGTCTCCTCTCAGAATGAGAAGCATTAGGCCATAGTCCACCGCGCTGGCCAAGTGCTAATTGGTAGACTTCTCACACCTTTGAGAATTTTATAAAATCTCTCAGGTGTGCAGGTTTCCTCACGATGTTTCCTTCACCGTATAGCAAGAGATAATGATTTCTAATACGCACATAACTTTGAAAAATCAGGCGTGCCTGGGATTTGAACCTCGGACCCCTCGATCGAGACCACTAGGCTATCATTACAATTGAATTAATTTCAAACAAAGTAGTAATATTTGATCCACATACGTACAAACTATGGTAACAGCTACTTAATATTCCTGCCGTAATTCAGGTCATAAAGACTGACCTGATGTGATTATGTACACAAATCGACATTCAATTTGTTTTAATAAGTAATACAATGTATAAGACCTAGAATAGATCACAGAATAGATTTGTTTGAATAGTTTTGAAATCGCCTTATATAATGTAGGTACACATTTTTTTATAATATAAGAGTAGCAGAGGAGCATGCAGTCCACCCGGTAAGTGGCTGCTGCCGCCCATGGACATCTGTAATCAACCCCAGGTAGGATTAGATATTCCTACCTGAGGTCGGCCACAGTAGCGCCGCTACCCCTGAGGACTAAGCTGGAACGCCTCGGAAAAGTCTGTCTCCCTTACCACACCGCTTAAAACGGAATACAGCAGCGCCTATCACTGCTGTTATTAGGTAGAAATAGGTATGGCGGTGGTGCCGCCGGAGTCGAGCCACAAAGGGTTCTACCACCTTCAACACATCTATTATTATTGACGAAAATAATAATATTTTAGCAATAAATTACGTAAGCTTCATCTTATTATTTCATTATTTTGTATATAATTTTGATTACGCGCGAAAAGGGTGTCATGGCGGCTAGTGACGTCACGCCTTTGTATTTTGTCTATGCTCCACGATCAAAATGTAAGGGATTTTAGATTTTACTAAGGCATGACGTCATTGCCCACGCGACTCCTTTCAGAGTGAGAGGGATTCGAATTTCAGACACAAAGAGTTATTTTTTTAGTTCTCCTAGCGACGCATCTGTCCAACCTCAGGTATCTCTTCTTATCTGGAGTTGATTACAGAGTAGCCACTTACTATCAGATGGACTGCATGCTCGCCTGCTACTTCTATATTATAAAAAATATGCCTTATTTGCTCGCGTTTTAACCTACCTGTTTTTTAATCTGAGATTAATTATAAATACAAAAAAACGTAATACAAATTAATGCAACAAATTAACATAAATGCACTTCGATTTGTTATATGTTCAATCCTTGAACACAGTGATGCAGTCGACATATGGCGATTACGAAGTAACCAACTAGAACGTAAGTTATTTATATAATATAGGAGTAGCAGACGAGCATGCAGTCCAGCTAATGGTAAGTGGTTCTTTTAACGCACTCTTCAAACCACAACACCGCAGCGCTTAATTCTATCTTTATAGCTACAATTTAATATAAGGAAATCCGAAATATCGTGAAAATGCCAACATTTTTATAGATGGATCCAGCTCTGGCGTTGGAGACAGCATTCAAAGGGAAGCACAGGAACATAGAAGAAGCGCTTCTGCGCGGCGACTCTGACGTGGCAAAGCTGTACGATGACGCAACAATATTCATAACGGGGGGTTCCGGGTTCCTGGGGAAGCAACTCATCGAGAAACTCATCAGGTTTGTTTATAAAATTGATAGCAAACGAGCATGCAGTCTTCCTGATGGTAAGCAATCGTTGCTGCCTATAGATATCTGTAACCAACTCCGTATAGGTAGAACCTGTCCACTAGAAGCCGTTTACAGATGGATTTGCCACTCCACTTCCTCCGAAATGCAAGATCTAAGTGTAGCTAAAGCTACCGGTCGAACCTTATTTGTTGTACCAACTTTACGGTTACAAAGAAATAATATTAGAAATAAAATACAAAAAAGAGTAAAAATGTAAATTAACCATCTTTACGGTTACAAATAGAAATAGAAGTAAAATACAAATAAGGAGTAAGAATATAAATTACTGTTGTAGATCATGTAACGTGAGAAAATTGTACGTCTTGCTTCGACCGAAGAAAGAGTACTCATCAGAAATGAGGCTAAACGACATTTTGATGGACCCGGTAAGTTAATTGTTTTATAAGAAGCAGGAAACAAGCATGCAATTTGCCTGATGGCAAGTGGCGAATGCCGTGTTGATATTTATATTGAACCCCAAATGATTTTTTTTATAATATAGGAGTAGCAGACGAGCATGGAGTCCACTTGATGGTAAGTGGCTACAACCACCCATGGACATCTGTAATCAACATCAGATAGGATTAGATATTCCTACCTGAGGTTGGCCACAGATGCGCCGCCACCCTTGAGGACTAAGCTGGAACGCCTCGGAAAAGTCTGTCTCCCTTACCACACTCTTCAAAACGGAACACAGCAGTGCCTAACACTGCTGTTATTAGGTAGAAATAGGTGTGGCGGTGGTGCCGCCGGAGTCGAACCACAAAGGGTTCTACCACCTTTTAAACTTGCGATTTTATTAAACTCAAGCTTATTTGATGATTATTTTCCAGTTATACGATCCTTTGAAAAAGCAACAACCAAATTTTATGCACAAAATAAAACCGATAGATGGAGATGTGACAGAACTGAGGATGGGTCTGAGTGAAGATGACTGGAAGACTATCACTGAGGAGGTAATGTTTTACTATGTGTTAATTATATGATATATGATGAAGTGCGGCATTAAGTTGTTTATATCATCATCGTCAACTCATTGCTATCCGACTACTCTCAGATCTTCTCACGGGTCGGCTCACAATTGAAACATTTTTAAAGTACTGTTAGGAGTATAGATTTCCTGTCTATACTTTCCTACACCAATATAGCAACATCTGCAAGGTAGCTTCCCGTCGTGTGCTCAGCAGTTGTGACACCACAAGAGGCTGAACATGCGCACATGTGCTTCTGAGGACACGTCATACTCTTGGTTCCTGTTGATATCTTTAAATAAATCAAACCACTTAGTAGAGGTTGTGGATGAAGGCTGACTGCCTTGTCAGAGGCCTTACCTTGCAAACATCAACATAGGCTGGCTGTTCCTTATCTCCTTCGGCATTAAAGCAGTGTTGTAGAATACGCTCCAGGCGTATTGCCGTCAGAAGAACATAAAAGTATCAATTATTTTTTTCTTGCAGGTAAATGTAATATTCCACATGGCAGCAACAGTAAACTTCCAAGAGGAGGTACGTTGTGCGATTATCACCAATGTACGAGGGACGAGAGAAATAATAACCTTGGCCAGGGCCTGTCGCCAGCTTAAGTAAGTGGAGTATGCTAGTCACATAATAGAAAATAAAATAGAAAAGGTGGTAGAACCCTTTGTGGTTCGACTCCGGCGGCACCACCGCCACACCTATTTCTACCTAATAACAGCAGTGTTAAGCGCTGCTGTGTTCCGGTTTGAAGGGTGCGGTAAGGGAGACAGACTTTTCCGAGGCGTTCCAGCTTAGTCCTCAGGGGTAGCGGCGCATCTGTGGCCGACCTCAGGTAGGAATATCTAATCCTACCTGGGGTTGATTGCAGATGTCCATGGGCGGCAGTAGCCACTTACCATCAGGTGGACTGCATGCTCGTCTGCTACTCTTATATTATAAAAAAAAAAAAAAAAAAAAAACATACCAGACCAACTTGGTTACACTTAATCCATAAAATAAATTTCATTTAGGGAAGGTCTGAAAATTTGGGATCAAAAGTTATTTTACATCTGTATTTTAATTAAAAAGTATATGAGCATGCAAATCGTCATCTGTAATCAATCCCAGATTAAATTGAAGTCCTGTCTGAGGTCGGTCGCTGACACGTTGTTATCCTTGAGGAGTAAATTGAAATACCTCATTGTATCTCCCTTGCCTCTTCAAACCAGGACATAATAGCATAATACTTCTGGTTTTAGGCATAATTTGACAAAACATTAGACGTAATTTCTTAATGTTTGATATAGTCAATAAATTAATTTAAGTAATAATTTAAATAAAAAAATTAGGTGGTAGAACCCTTTGTGGTTCCACTCCGGCGGCACCACCGCCACACCTATTTCTACCTAATAACAGCAATGCTGCTGTGTCTTTTGAAGGGTGTGGTAAGGGAGACAGACTTTTCCGAGGCATTTCAGCTTAGTCCTCAGGGGTAGCGGCGCATCTGTGGCCGACCTCAGGTAGGAATATCTAATCCTATCTGGGGTTGACTACAGATGTTCATGGGCGGCAGTAGCCACTTCCCATTAGGTGGACTGCATGCCCGTCTACTACTCCTATATTATAAAAAAATGACAAACTTTAAAAAAATTGATAACTGTCAAAAAAATTACAAACCATTAAACCTTATTACCTAACCTAACCTAACCTAATATGTTTTAAATCTCGGATTGTCAATATTAACAGATCGATGGTGCATGTCTCCACTGCATTTGCTCACGCGACTAAAAATCGTATCAAAAAAGCAGTACATGAAGATTTCTACGAGGCCTCGATAGCGCCTGAGGATATGATTGCGTTGGCGGAGAACAACGAAGTGGAATACTTCAACGATTTTTTTAAAAAGTAGGTGTTGATATACTTAAACAAATCAGTCTCTCTCTAATTCTAGTAAACTCTTATTGGTCCATTATCTCGGGTAGAGGAGACATATAAAATATGTCTGCTTACCTGACAAAGAGAAATTTTAAAGTATTCCTTATTTTCATTGGTAGGCATGGATCTGATTGGCCAAACACGTACACATTCACAAAGGCGGTGGCGGAGGAAACGGTGAGGACGATGGCAGCTGACCTGCCCGTGTGCGTCGTCAGACCAGCTGCAGGTAGGATGTGATAAGTTCTTATTTTAAGGGTTGAGGAAGACACTTAATAAAAGTTTTCGAACCTAGTCTTTAAGTAACAATCTATTTTTATCTGGTGTGGATCAGTGATTGTCTGATTTCCGTCAAAATCAGTCGTGTTGCTCGCGTGCTCTAAATAAGAGCAGAAAGTGCATACGAATCATAACATTGTCGTCGCGCCGCCGGCCGCGCCGCGTTCGTTGCGATGACCCAGTTAAATTGCAAGGTGTTATAACCGATTGTTTTATAATATTAAGGTGCAGCTACACTTGTCGTAAGTATGGCAAAGCAATCTCCTTTGAAAATAAAAACAGATACTGAACATATGCTCTATGAAGCATACAAAAAAGAAAAAGCTGAGAGAGAAAATCTCGAAAGCATTATTACCAACTTTAAGAGCCAAATAGCTCAACTGCAGCTAGAGATCACAGAGTTGAAAGCCCAGAAGAATACAGAGGGGAATGAGAACATTCCCAATAAGCAGCCAACTCGTCCGGTGGCATACTCTACCGACGAGGAGGAACTTGCTAAAGAAACGGAGTGGATAAGGCAGAAAAGCCGAAAGAAACGGAAATTAACGACATCACCCACTTCCGTCGAACAAGATGCCTGCGAAAAAATGGCACCAGAAAAAATTAAAAAGATTCCTCAGCCACCACCCATTATAGTGGATGGTATAATAAACTATCAAAATTTTTATGATTTTCTTACTCAACATGTTATTGGGAATACCTTCAGTGTTAAAATGATGAGTAAGGATAAAGTCAAAATTAACACCGTTAACGAAGACAGCTACAGAACTCTCACAAAAAGTCTGTCTGAGAAACAATTAATATGGCACTCTTATGAAAATAAACGTGAGAGGCCAATACGGGTTGCTGCAAAAAAATTACACCATACATGTGATCCGAGAAGAATCGTGGAAGATTTACAAGAAAAAGGGTTTAAAATTTTGGAAGCTATAAACAAGCTAAGATGGAAGAATAAAGAGCCACTTGACATGTTTATGCTTACGTTTAATAATGAAGAAGATATTAACAAGGTTTATAATATAAAATCGATTTTAGGTTGTAAAGTGGAAATTCATCCACTGAAAACTTCGAAATTAATTCCTCAATGTAAAAGGTGCCAAAACTATGGTCACACACAAAAATATTGCGGAAGAGAACCAAGATGCGTCAAATGTACTGGCAAACATCTTACTACGGAATGTCAGAAACCAGCAGACGCTAAAGCTAAATGCATTCACTGTGGCGAAGCTCATCCCGCGAACTATAGAGGATGCATCGTGGCAAAAGAGATGCAAAAAATTAAAAACAAAAATCATAAGAAGCCAAGAAAAAGTGAAAACCTGCAGACAATTCCAGAACAGCGGTATCTAAAAACTACTGACAAAAATGTCACTTTTGATATAAAAAATCAGGAACCAAACAGAAAAGTCACAATGAAATCTTATGCTCAAGTAGCAGCATCCAACAAAAAGTTACAACAACAGTCAAATCCGATTACAAACAAAGAAACTGAAGATAAATTAACTCAAATTCTTAAGTTCATGACAACATTCAATGAACGGCTCAATAAAATAGAGAAAGATATTATCACACGTACTAATAAATTATAATGGGTCGTATACTAAAAATTATGACATGGAACGCAAACGGGCTACATCAACATCAGTACGAACTTCAAGTAGTCCTAGATACCAAAAATATAGATATCTGCTTGATTTCAGAAACACACTTCACCTCACAGACACACATAAAATTTAAAGGGTATGCTGTATACCACGCGATCCATCCAGATAATTGCGCTAGAGGTGGAAGTGCTGTTATCGTTAAAGAAAGTTTGTGTCACTACGAACAATTTAAGCACCAAGAACATGATATTCAATCTGTGGCTATTGGTGTCGAAACTAAAGACTACCGTATAACTATTGCAGCAATCTATTGCCCACCTAGATATTCCATAAAGAAAGAACAGTATGTAAGATTTTTAAATAATTTAACCGAAAAATTCATCTTAGGTGGTGATTTTAATGCCAAAAATACCTACTGGGGCTCGAGATTAACAACTCCCAAAGGCAAAGAACTATTCAATGCCTTAAAAGAGGCTCATTGTGAAGTTACATCAACAGGACAACCCACATATTGGCCCACTGATCCTAACAAAGTTCCTGATCTAATAGATTTTTTTATATACAAAAATATATCAGGAGGTATCATGAGCATTGAGGGCTCGTTCGATATGAACTCGGATCATTCACCAATTATTCTGACACTAAATCAAAGCTTTGTGCATAAAAATAGTCAGATAGGCCTAGTAACTAAGCAAACTGATTGGGAAAGTTTCAAGATAGATCTTTCTCGTAATATAAATTTGGATGTTCCCCTTAAAACTCCGGAACAAATAGATAAAGAAGTCGATGGATTCGTCAAAATTATCCAAAATACAGCCTGGGAAAATACACCACAAATTAGGTTGAGAATTACTCGTCCTACATATCCAAGAGAAATTATCTATCTTATAAGCGAAAAGCGGAGACAAAGGAACAGATGGCACCAAACTAGGTCTCCTGAAGATAAGAAACATCTGAACAACCTAACAAAAACACTTAGGAGAAAAATTAAACAATTCAATAACGATACCCTGAAAACCTATTTAAAAGGCCTAACAAATGATCGCAGCACAGACTACTCATTGTGGAAAGCAACCAAAGGATTAAAACGTCCAATCAAGCAGATTCCCCCGATTAAAGATAAGGATGGAAAATGGGTAATTGATGATACGCAAAAAGCTTCACAGTTTGGCTTTCACCTAGAAAAAATCTTCCAACACAATGATGGAGACTATAGTGATCACAATAGACTTTGTATAGAGCAGACAGAGCAAGACATTAAACTTGTGACGCCAAAAGAAGTACTAACAGAGATACAGCGCAGCATTAATCCAAAAAAAGCTCCTGGATTTGACTTGATCACAGGGGAAGTTATGAAGAACCTTCCGAGGAAAGCTGTAGTAAAATTAACTACCATAATTAATGCTTCATTTAGAATCCAATATGTTCCAGACTTATGGAAAGTTGCTGAAGTAATCATGATACCAAAACCGGGGAAACCGCCACATGACGTTGCATCATACAGACCTATCTCCCTATTACCTATAATGTCGAAGGTCTTTGAAAAGCTATTGTTAAAGCGACTCAAGCCCATATTAAAACATAAAAAAATAATACCAGACCATCAGTTTGGTTTTAGAGAAAAACACTCCACAATTGATCAGATTCATAGAATTACCAATACAATAGAGAAATCATTAGAAGAGAAGAAAGTCTGCTCCGCAGTATTCTTAGATGTAGCGCAAGCCTTCGATAAAGTCTGGCATGAAGGTTTGATATTAAAGTTAAGAGAAATGCTACCAAAACAATTCTCAGAAATTTTAATATCCTATATTTCAAATAGAGCTTTCCGAGTGAGACAAGGAGAAGCATACTCCGATCTCAAGCAAATAAAAGCTGGAGTACCACAAGGCAGTGTATTGGGGCCGGTCCTGTACCTCTTATACACCTGTGACATTCCAGAAACAGAAAACAACATCTTTGCAACTTTTGCGGATGATACTGCAATCTTAGCTGTTGGGAATGATCACGCTGAAGCAGCGGAGAAATGCCAATTAGCTATCAACAGAGTAGTTAACTGGACGAAAAAGTGGCGAATGAAGCTCAATGAAAGCAAATCAGTGCACGTCGACTTTACAAATAGGCATAATAACTATCAACCTATATATATAAATACTACACCTATACCATACGCAAATACAGCCAAATATCTTGGCATGACTCTTGATGCGAAGCTGCGCTGGAAAGCACACGTCAAGAAAAAACGGGATGAGCTAGAGCTGAAATATAGAGCTATGCATTGGCTGCTTGGGAAACATTCCTCGCTGTCTACATACAATAAGTTATTATTATACAGTCAAGTCCTAATGCCAGTATGGACATATGGTATTCAACTCTGGGGCTGTACCAAAAAAAGTAATGCAGAAATTATTCAAAGATTTCAAAATAAAGTACTTAGGAGTATTGCAAATGCACCTTGGTATGTAAGAAATGAAGATCTACATCGGGACCTTAAAGTAGACCTTGTCAAAAAAGTAATTAATACGTATGCCGAAGGTCATCAAAAAAGACTTCATCATCACGTTAATATCGAGGCTATCCAGCTCCTCGATACAACGGACCTAGTGAGAAGACTCAAACGGACTAAACCCTTTGAGCTTGTGACATGACACAGTGTAGTGTTAGTGAAATAGTGATAAGTGAACATTATAGAACACAAGAACAATGTGTCTACTCCCTTATGTGTTAAAACAAAGAAGTGCAGTGTCAGAGGACGCCACCTTCATTATATGATTATTTAGCAGTTTAAGTTAGCGTAGAATTACTCATTAGTCATAAATTAGGCTAGATCGTAATTAATATAAAGTACCTATTAGTCACTTGGTACTTTATACAAAAAAAAAAAAAAAAAAATATCTGGTGTGGATACCCATACCATCAGGTGGACTGCATGTTCATTTGCAACTTCTATATTATAAAAAAAAACTGTAGTCTTCTTCACTGATTCAATTCATTCAAATTCAAATTCAAATTCAAATTTTTATTGCTCATGCATACAGTACATAATTGTGGTGTTACAAGTAGGGTATTCGAACATGCATGTACCCTGTTAGGGCATTGCAATGAAATACATTCACATTAGCTTATATTTATCTTAACTTAGAATCGTCATTGTTTATATAAAATGGAAAATACATTATTATTACATTTTAATAAGTTCATATCAATATAATGTCAATATTTATACAAAGTCAAATTAATCAATTATATAAAATTAATATTAATGTATGTAAATTGTATTTAATTAAGTACAGGAATGTCAACATTATCATTATTTAGGTTAAGGGTGAGATTTTTATTGATGTAGATTGTAGGTATAGTCATTCAAAAATTCATTTATTATCACTTGCTGTTAAGGAATCACTTGAGAGGAGTAATTACTCATGTAGGGTTCTAAGTATTTTCCATATTGTTTTTAGTAATCGGAGCATACCGAGAGCCATCTCCGGGATGGATTGACACCAACCAAGTCCTAAGTGCAAGCGGAGTAAGTGGAATCACCTCTACAAATATTATAAATCCGAAAGTAACTCTGTCTGTCTGTCTGGTTGTCTCTTCTTCACGCGTAAACCACTGAGCCGATTTTAATGAAATTTTGTACAAAGATAGTCTGAGACCCGAGAAAGGACATAGGATAGCTTTTTTTTATCCCGGAAATCCCACGGGAACTAGGGATGGCGATCTAAGATCGATTAATCGGAGAATCGATCTTTTGGATCAAAAAAATCTATTATTTTAATCGATATTAGTAAGGATTGAATCGTAAACTATGCATTTGATCAAGTGATGATCTTTAGCAAAGTTGTTGTTCATAAGTCCACGAAGGTTCCAGAGTTGGTACGAACAATTTTCTCCAGATAGCGCCACTGTAGTTCCAATAAAGGTACGAATTTTCAGTTTTATGTAAATTAGTATGTCATACTATTTTCTTTTAAACGCGGGCGTAGCCGCGGGCAAAAACTAGTATGTTATAAAATACTGATACATCTAAGACCGCGTTTCCCAGCCTGTGGTCCGCGGACCGCTGGGGATCCGCGAGTATATGTAAGGGGGTCCGCGGTGTCATCTCCGGACCATACATAAATTGCTCATTAAATGAAAAACAGTCGCTAAACGAAAAATCAGCAAACCAGTTTTATTAGAAAAACGTGATGTAAGCACACGGTATTTTAAAAAAATTAAGAAACGCTGATCTATGATAAAAGGTCACATTCACACTAGAAATGGGCCTCGCGGTCACCCATTTGTACCGTGAATCATTTCTGCATTTCGTTGGAAAGGTGTGGACGTCAGCTGACTTATATATGAGTCAACTTCTGTCCTCAGGAATTACAACGTTCCTGTTTTCGGCTTCAGAAGAACCACGCTTTTTATCAGAAATCAGTAATCAATATTTATTGCATAATACTGCATATCTGCATTGACCAATTAATAATAATAATATTTATTCAAGACAATTGCAGCACACAGTACCATTTTTAAACTAAATATACAAAGATGAAAATCAAAAAATACATTGAAAAACAAAAAAAAAAGGGGAAAAACAAAACAAAAAAGTTTTAAAGTGTTGTTAAAATAGTATGCGCTGCAACAATCGCGAAAGGGAACAAACACAAAATTATGCCATGAGCGGTTAAAACACCTACCCACAGCTCTGATTTTCAGTTTTTTAGATTACTCGTACATATATTTAAACGCTTTCTACACTAACAGCCCCACACTAGGATTCCCTGTGTCATGGGTGCCATGGGCACACACATAGACAAATACACAAACACCCAAACCCAGGAACAGAAATCTAAATTCATTTAGATATCTGTCTGGCCGGGGATCGAACCCGGGACCCTTTGCGCGTCAGACCGGTATGGTGACCGCTCCGCCACGCGGGTCGTCAAATATATATGTTTTAGTGTTCCTATCTTCTTCCAAAATAAAATTATATTCCTACCTGAGGTTGGCCACAGATGTGTCACTATCCCTAAGGAGTAAGCTGAAATGCCTCGGTAAAATATGCTTCTCTATTGACAGCATTTAAACCAGAACATAGCAGCGCTACTGTTATTGGGGAGACATAGGTATGGCGTTGGTGCCGCCAGAATCGAACCTCAGTGGATTCTTCCTTCCACTACCTTCAATTGTGTCCAGAATATATTTTGATTTTGATTATGGAAGAATAATTCTAGTATCTCTCACAGATCATACTTGGCGTCATGCTGGGCGTTATCCACGTACTGCTAAGCGATATGAATAATCGAATGGACTTCGTTCCGGTGGACATTGTCACCAACGCACTGTTGGCCGCTGGCTGGGACACGGCGCGAACACACGGACAGTCAGACAGACGAACGCAGATCTATACTGTTACCAACACACGAAATCCTTTGCTATTCCGTGAGTAATACGATGGAGATAATTGTTTTATGGGGCTATAATCGTATGAAAGATGGTAGAAAGAAGTGCCACCGTCACCATTTTTGCGTGAAGCAGTTCTTGTGTTTCGGTAAAGGGGTGTGGATGCTGCCTGACTTACATATGAGGTTGTTTTTTTTTTAAATATGGGAGTAGCAGACGAGCATGCAGTCAACCTGATGATAAGTAGCTACTGCCCATGGACATCTGTAATGAAACCTAGATAGGATTAGATATTCCTACCGGAGGTCGACCACAGCCGCGCCGCTACCCCTGTAGACAAAGCTGGAACGCCTCGGAAAAGTTTGTCTCCCTTACCACACCCTTCAAACTAGAACAGAGCAGCACTTAACACTAATACTAATAGGCAGAAATAGGTGTGGCGGTGGTGCCGCCGGAGTCGAACCACAAAGGGTTCTACCACCTTAAGGGTCATCTAAGTCTTCAACAGTGGCATCGCGTTTGTGGTTCACTTCAAGTGGAACCCTTGTTCTATATGGAGTTGGTTAGAGTTCCACAAACGACATTGATCACTTTACATTAGGAGCAATGCTTGCACGTTTACTATTTCACCCTTTCCAGGTTCATATGCGAAAGATTTAAAGACGTTTTTTATTTTCAACAATATCCTGGCTCTAGCGGTTAAGGGGGGGCGGAAGGGGCGGTCCGTGGGCTTCCTGGGGGGCTCCAAGCAGTTGCTAAAATTCGTCAGAACAATCTATGAAATGTGTATCACTCAGCGAAAAAAAAGGTCACTGAATCACAAGCGAATAATTCTATGACACATTTATCATTTTGTAAAATAAATCAAAGTTTTTACACTTTTGGGGGCGTCCATTCAACTTTCCGCCCGGGCCACCGACGACCTTAGGACCTGTATCCTGGAGAACAAAATTCAACTCTTGTCTGGGGCGGCACATTTTATAGGGCGGCAATATACATTACTTACTTTCAGAGATCAGCTCGAATCAATTCAATTAATTAAATAATATTATTTTATTTGTAGGTTTTCTCTACCGAATACTTGATACTCGAGTCAGGAAAATCAATACTCCCAAAGTGCTGTGGTATGGTTTTACGATTGTAACCGCCAATAAGTTTGTCTACATGACGTTGCACTGGTTCCTGCATCATATTCCTGCGATCATCGTCGACAGCGCTCTCTATATCATGGGCAGAAAACCAAGGTACTTTCCACAACTCGTCAAGAGATGGCGCCACATGTATTTTGAATCACGCTATGGATGTTTTCTTAAATTATTGCATGTATACAAGCTCCGAACCGAACTCCCTCCGTTTGCCAGACTATAATGTGAACTAAAGTATAATTTTGAAGGTGGAAAAACCCTTTGTGGTTTGACTCATAATAGCAGTTTTTATCCCTGTTGTATTTTAATTTGACGGGTGTGTTAATGGAGATATACTATTCCGAGGCGTTCCAGGTTAGTCCTCTGGGGTAGCGGCTCATCTGTGCCAGACCTCAGGAATACCTAATCCTATCTGGGGATGATTATAGATGTCTATGGCCGGCAGTAGCCACTTACCATCAGGTGGACGCATCCTCGTCTGCTACTCGTACATTATAAAAAAAGTGACAAGCCATTTTAAAAGATAAAATCGCGTGATTCAGATAACAGTGGCTTAGTTACCTCTTGTCAATTTGTTGGAATTGTAAAAATATTTTAACATGGTAGAGTTGAAGTCGGAGTCTTTGATGGCGGTGAGGTAGGGAATACTCAAGTATACGCGCGTAAGTATTTTAATGCTCTATTTCTTTGTTATATTTCTGTGTACACAAATTTGTAAATAATTAAAAAAAAAAATAACGGTTGATACAATTAACTAACTAGATAGCTACCTATATATGACATGATGACAGTATTAAAAATCAAAGAATAAATGATTTAAGGATAATTAATTATAATATATTGAAAGGATTTTTAAAAGTGACCCAGTTTTAATAAAAACTTTAATATTCATAATATTTTCAATAAAATAAAGGTATAATATACTGCAGTCGACCATCTTGTCTGAAACGCTAATCGGGGCTAATGACGTCATTTCTCAGAAGTGTCACCGTATTGCTATGCGATCTATGCGATCTCGTAACGTGACGTCACGAGTAGACGCCATGACACCCTCGAGGGTTTTCGCGCTTAATTTAAAATTGGTGAAAAAATGCTATTATTTTCGTTAACTGAATTTATTGCCGAAATAATACGATTTTTGGAATCAGTAGACACGTGCCTACATTACAGAAGGGGAGTTCAAAATTTGTCATCATGCCCATTCTTACCATTTTCAACTTTTCAAAAATTCTGTAATACTCGTAGCGTCAACTTATATCAACTAGGATGGCGTTATCAGTACCCTTAGTATGAGTTTTGACGTTTTTACAAAACTGACTGTTTTTGTATTTGTTTACGTATTTGCCCATGTCCATTGTCATTTCCAATCAGCGCGCTAGCGGACTGTATTAGAACTGATTGGAAATGTATGGGAAATACGCAAACAAATACAAAAACATTCATTTTTGTTAAAACTTAAAAACTCATACTAAGGGTACAAGTACAGATGAACTAAAATTTCATTTTACAGGTTACTGAAAATTTACAATAAAGTAAAGAATCTATCTTCAGCGTTGTCACATTTTCTGATGAATGACTGGATATTTGAGGATGGAAACACCTTGGCTTTGTACAACCGCCTCTCAACCACCGACAAGGTCTTATTCAACTGTAACATGAGCCTCGTAGACAACGCCGACTTGATTGTTACGTGGTCTCTCGGTGTTCGGCGATATATTATAAGGGATGATCTTAAAAACACTGAGTTTGCCAGAAAAAAACAATTTTGGTTCAGAATTATAAATTACATTGTCACAGCTTTATATTTGTATTTGATATTTAAATTGTTGTGTTTTATGTTTTATATTGTTATATATTTCATGAATGTGTAATTAAATAAACATTGAACAAATTTAGTGACTATCATTTTATTTTAAACTAGCTGACCCAGCAAACTTTGACCGCCCCAAAATCTATTGATCAAACATGTTTCATATAAAATATAGCCTATGTTACTCGTGGATAATGTAGCTTTCGAATGGCGAAAGAATTTTTAAAATCGGTCCAGTAGATTTTGAGCCTATTTATTATAACCACACAAACAAAGTTTTCCTCTTTATAATATTAGTGCCTTAAAGGCCAAATAAGAGGACACCTAATTGACTGTAACTTATTTCAGAAAATAAAGGTAATCATTATTTTATACAACTAATTTAATTATAAAATCAAACACCGAACTGCACTAAAAAGGCCGAGGTAGAATTTTCAAAAATGGTGAAATAGACACCTCGGCGTTATCAGAGTTGAAGGTTAATTTTTCATTACATCATGTTATTCTAGATACTAAATGTTAACAGTTATTTGGGAAGTCGGTTAAAAAATAACTTAAAATTTAATAATAATAAGTTGATAATGTGATAGTAGCTCCACCGAGAACGCTAAAACGGCTTCGGAGTATAAAATTCAAGAACAATCGAAACAAATAGAGATATTAAAAATGTTGTCGCGGGAAAACACTCCAAAAAAATGTCAATTAAGTGCTACACCAGCATCGAAAAAATTAATCAACATGCAAATGGCTGTTTCAAGATCGTCTCCTCTTTTACTAGCGAAGGGTCCCAACATTAACCTGCAGCATAAAAACGAACAATCAGACACTAGCACCTCTATTTCGAAGAAATCACATCTCCGCTCATACGCACAAATATTACAAACAAATGTCACATCTCCACACATACGCACAGATATTACAAACAAATGTCACATCTCCACTCATACGCACAGATATTACAAACAAGAAAATATATGACACTCTACATAGTACAAAATACTCTAACACAAAAATATCAAGAAAAGAGCCAATATCAAGAAAACGGCAAGTATTATACTTGCAGATGACCAAGGACTAGGAATCCCACAAAAACTGCAACACCTTTTAGGAACGGACTATTTTGTAACTAGCTTTATTAAACCGAATGCCCCCTGAGAAAACGTTTCTAATCTTACTAAAAATGACTATGTAATATTGTTAGCTGGGAGTAGGGACAAAAATCCATTTAACTTTAAAACAAAACTAAATTTGTGGCTTTCGAATTTAAGCAACACAAATATAATCATTGGTGAAATTCCCAGAAACCAGTATCTCCATGTAAAAAAATTAAATTACCATATTAGATTCACCTGCAATAACTATGATAATGCTACTTATACTGATTTTAACTTCACCAGAAATATACCTCACAAAATTTTTTTTCCTCTTTGTCTTGCAAGATATCTGTTAAGAGATATCTTAGGTATATATTATAAACATCAAATGAAATGCTATCGAGCTATGTGTAATTTATATAATAATAATGCGTCCATGGTCAAAAGAATTTATAAAGATAACAGTACACAAACTACTATTGATATGAATAATTTCCATTTAGAGTGTAATAGAACTAAGAATGTAATAATAAATGACAATTGTATAGAAAGTAGGGACTGCTGTGGTACTAATAATAATATAAACTCTGACATTATATTGACTAAAAATCTGACACAGAACAATGATACCCACAGCAATGATTTATGTCGTATATAACCATTATTATGTACTTCATCAGAATATTAATGGCCTCATAAATAAAGCAGACATTTTGATAGTATATATCGATGACTTAGCAAAAAGTGGTATAAATATTGACGTATTATGCATAACGGAACATAACATGGTTAGTGGTGATGAATATTCTTTGGTCATACCTAACTACACCTTGGCCTCATACTCTATGAGGAAAAACCGGCATGGAGGATGCTGCATTTTGGCAAAAAATACAATTTTGTTTAGGGAAATCAATGAAGTGAGCAAATTATCATATTTAGGTATTGTAGAATTTTCGGGTATTGAACTTATAGATCAGCAGATATATATTATATTATTTGCGTTTATAGGGCTCCAAAATATAATAACATAATGTTCGACATATTCTTTGAAAAATTAAACGAGATTTTATGTAGATTGTCATATACGAAATACAAAATAATTTTATGTGGTGACTTTAATATTGACGTACTAAAAAATGACAAATTTACACATGAATTTAAAAGTATATTGGTAAGTCATAACTTAAAATACGAATTCCAAACACCGACGCGCATTTCAAGTAAAACTTGCATAGATAACATAGCACATAATATTAGAGGTTGTGAAAGTAAATTAATTGAACTATCTATATCAGATCATACCGCTCAGATACTAAAATTTCCTATTAAAAAGACATATTCTATTAAACATTGGTATATGTTAAGACGTGACTACTCGCCTGAGAATATACTGAAATTTATTGACTGTCTACAACAGTTGTCCTTTCAAGAAGTTCACACAGCGGAAGATCCAAATGTTGCTTTCAATGAATTTCATAACATGTTTACATTGTTCTATGGTCTTTGCTTCCCGATGCAGAAAAAGAGAGTAACAATAAGAATAAAACCCAAATGGATATCACAAGGCATTAAGACATGTAGTAAGCGCAAGAGAGCATTACTATGGAAGTATAGGCATAATGACAGTAATAAAATAAATTATAAGATATACGCTAAACGGTTCAAAAATATACTTCAGCTTACTCAGAAATCACAAAATAATTACTACATAAATTCGGCTGCAAATAAGTCTAAGGCATCTTGGAAAATAATAAATAATAACAAATATAACGAACCAAAAGCCACTATAAATATTGACGGGAAAACGCTATCAAATCCAAAAGACATTGCGGCAAAATTCAACGATTACTTTATAGATATTATACAAGAAAACAACTGTAAATATAACGTCAAAAACATGCCGAATCTTAACAAACCTACTTTAAATTCAATATTTATGCTTCCAACAACACCACAAGATATATATAAAATAATTAGCTCTCTAAAAAACACGCAAAGTGTAGGCTTCGATGGTGTCTCCACAAAAGTTATTAAAGAAAGTGCGAAAGTCATTTCACCTATTTTATGTTATATTTTAAACAAATGCATAGAATACGGAGTCTTTCCAAGCAAATTAAAAACTTCGATAATAAGACCAATATTTAAAAAAGGAGACAGATTGGATGTAAGCAATTATAGAGCAGTAGCATTGTTGTCCATTTTTTCTAAAATAATTGAAAAAATGATTTACAAAGCTGTGTATGAATATCTAGAGCAGAAAAATATTTTAGTTTCAGAGCAATATGGATTTAGAAAAAATCGCTCTACAAATGATGCACTATATACTTCATTATTGACGATTATGGAAAATATGGATAAAAAATTGCCAGCTTTATACATGGATGTTACCAAAGCCTTTGACCACGTCGATCAAAAGTTACTATTAAATAAAATCTACAGTTATGGCGTTCGTGGTAACGTCCAAAATCTCATAAAATCTTATTTAAGTGATAGAGTACAAATAACAACAATCAGCAAAATTTGTGGAAAAACCAAAACAGAAAAACATTACTCGTCTAAGCCTAGAAAATTAAAATATGGAATGCCCCAAGGCAGTATACTGGGCCCTTTGTTATTTTTATTATATATTAATGACCTGACGAAAGTTACAAAACATAACATGACATTATTTGCTGATGACAGCACCGTACTGTTTACTGGTAATAACATTAAGAATTTGGAAAATGATATTAATGAAACGTTGACATCAATTATACATTGGTTATAATCATAATTTGAGAATTAATTTAAATAAAACTAAGATAATGAATTTTAAAGTAGGACATGACATTAGCTCTAAAATTAATATTAGTTATCTAGGTACGACAATTGAACACGTTGAGAAAATTAAATTTTTGGGTTTACATATTGACAAACAGATGAACTGGAAAGCCCATATGGATTATATCTGCCATACACTAAATAAATTTTCATTTGTTCTACGTAAACTACAAAAAATTGTATATCGTGAAGCGGTATTAACCGCTTACCATGGTCATGTAGCAGCTATTCTCAGATACGGTATTATGTTCTGGGGTAACTCTACAGATAAAGAAAAAGTTTTGAAGGCGCAAAAAAAGTGCATTAGAGCAATTTGCAATCTGAACCAGAGAGAATCATGCAAACCTTATTTCAAAAAACTAAAGTTATTAACTGTACCTTGTATGTATATTTTTGAATGCGCTTTATTTGTAAAACGTAATCCAGAGTTATTTAAATTTCATTCAAGAGCCCGTCTTAAGGATAAGTTACAAACTGTGAAATGTAACACTCATATATTTAAACAAAGTTTATTTTGCAAAGCTCCAGTGATATTCAATAAAATACCAAAAACCATACGGCATATAAGTGACAACCATAATTTTAAAAATAAATTACATGAGTATCTCGTTGACAAGACCTACTACCACATTAATGATTTTTTTAATGACATTGACTAAAGCGATTATTTCTATTATCTTGTCTGTTTTGAGTATAGGCCATTACAAGAAAATATTTTTTATTAATTGTGACATGCAATTTTATTGTATAATTATTAGTTTAATATGAAGATTTAATGTTATTATTGTATGCTTTGTCCTGTTTTAATTTAAATAATTTAGGTTAATTTTAATTAGAATTTATGTAATTTCTATACTTATGACATATTTGCATACCCTTTGGGTTAGGATAGGAGCACAAAACTTATGTATTTCACGCATGTATACCACCTTATCCTGCAATAAATGAATTGAATTTGAATTTGAATTGAATTTGGACTATGGTTAAAAAAAATTACGACATTTGACTTTATGATTAACATTGAATAGCGCATAAGTTTAGGTCAACTAATTGCCTACGACATTCGCAAATGCCTTAGACAAAGAATATAGACAACGTTGGAGTCTTTGAAGGTGCTAGAATCCTGTGGTTCAACCCCGGACACACCAGCTCCAGACCTATTCCTTGTTTATAACAGCAATGCATAGCTGATATGTACCGCTTTGAAGGGCGTGGGCAACTTAGGTACATTTCCGAGGCATTCCAGCTTAATCTTCAGAGATAGTGGCCCATCTGTAATCGACTTAAGGTAGGATTGTTAGAAATCTAATCTAATCTAAGATATCCATGAGCGGCAGTAGCCACGTACCATTAGACGGACTGCACGGTCGCCTGCTTCTCCTATACTGTAAAAAAACCTGTGCGGGTCTACTAACCACGCGGAATCCGGGATTAAAATGCCCAATCCTGCAAATACCGGGATTGTATTTTTTTACGGGATTGCATGCCTTACTCCCAAGTGTATCGGTCTCCTTTTGGTCTCAGCTCAATATTGCAATAACACAATGAATAAAAACATTTTGCCAAATTAATTTGACTAAATTTGCAAAAATCTATTTATAATGCGATATAAAACGATATAAAACGATTTGTACTACGGTGCAGACAATGCCAGGCGACCAGGAAATTAGGTCACATTATATGTAGTAACAGAACTGAGTAATTTAGTGAAGGAAAATCCAGGAAGGAATATCTGACAGGATAACAGCTTGAAGCAATTTTGGTGACTTTTTGTAGACTTCACAACGGTAAGAATTTCTTTGTTGATGGTTTTGAAGTCGTTCTCTCGTTTGGTGAATTACAATTTTCTTTCATCATTTAAGCAAATGATAATTAATTAATTTCTAATAAACACATAACTTTGATAAATCAGAGATGTATACCGAGATTTAAACCTCGGACCCCTCCATCAAGAAGCCGAGTTTCTTAACTAAAGGGTTATCATAGTTTATCAAACAATATATACACCACATGCAATTACCGACCATTACCATAGATGGATCCAGCTCTAGCAGTGGAGACAGCATTCAAAGCGAAGCACAGGAACATAGATGAAGCGCTTCTGCGCGGCGACTCTGACGTGGCAAAGCTGTACGATGACGCAACAATATTCATAACGGGGGGCTCCGGGTTCTTGGGGAAGCAACTCATCGAGAAACTCATCAGGTTTGATTTAGTTTGCACTTTTTTAAAAATTGTTGGATTCTTTTAGATGTTCATGTAAATTTGATTTCTTCTCTATTTTAGGGCGCGTCTCTTGTGGACTCCCATCCTTATTTAAATTATAACACCTATTATTAATTAAAGCTTGTAATAAAAAAAAATTGTTGACAGATCTTGTAATGTTCGAAAAGTGTACGTTTTGCTTCGACCGAAGAAAGGAAAGCCGGCGCAAGTGAGACTGCACGATATCCTATCCGACCCGGTAAGTACAGCTGTATAAAACGTATAACAAAAGTCTCGCAACACAGCTCTTCTACAGCAAAAAGCAGCAAGATCTCGTGCACAGTACAAACTGCAATATAGCTGCCAGCCCTCTGGTCACCCGAAGCGAGGATAAGCCTGTGGGACATATCTTTCATTAATTACAACTTGGTTACAGTGGTAGTAATGCTCTTGATCACGTCGGCCAATACTATTCAGTGTTACAGATGTGCATTGACCACTTACACTAAATTTCCTGAACGCTTGTTCAGCACATCTTTTCTATATCACAAACTTATTTGAGATTTGTTTCCAGGTATACGATCCTTTGAAAAGTTTGTTCCCAAATTTCACAGACAAAATAATCCCAATAGATGGAGATGTGAGAGAGCTCAAGATGGGTCTGAGTGAAGATGACTGGAAGACTATCACTGAGGAGGTAATGTCTTCTTTTATTATTGTACTTTGTGTGCGGCGCTTCGCGCTTGCGGCGCATGGATATCTATAACTAACTGAAGATAAGATTAGATTGATTCTTGAGGTCGGCCACAGACATGCCATTACGCGTGAAGAGCTAAGCTTTTTTTTATATAATATAAAAGTAACAGACAATCATGCAGTCCACCTGATGGTAAGCAATTACTGCCACCCATGGACATCTGTAATGAACCCCAGATAAAATTAGATTTCTACGTGAGGTCTACCACATTTGTGGCACTGCCATGAAGACTAAGCTGAAATGCCTCGAAAAAGCATATTTCCCTTACCTTTCAAATCAGAACACAGCAGTGTTTAACACTGCCGTTATTAGCGGAAAAAGATGGGGCATGGTGACGCCGGAGACCAACCACAATGGATTCTACCATTACCTTCCTGTTGTTGTGCTCGATGCCATTATGTCGTTTATACTACTGAGCAACTGCTTGATCCTCTTTTTTTATTTGTTTTTTTTTTTAATATAAGAGTAGCAGACGAGCATGTAGTCCACCTGATGGTAAGTGGCTACTGCCGCCCATGGACATCTGTAATAAACCCCAGATAGGATTAGGTATTCCTACCTGAGGTCGGCCACAGATGCGCCGCTACCCCTGAGGACTAAGCTGGAACGCCTCGGAAAAGTCTGTCTCCCTTACCACACCCTTCAAACCGGAACACAGCAGCGCCTAACACTGCTGTTATTAGGTACAAATAGATGTGGCGGTGGTGCCGCCGGAGTTGAACCACAAAGAGTTCTACCACTACCTTCCTCTGCCCCCCGAAGGCCACATTCAAATCAAATCGTTTAGTTGCAGAATAATTCATGTCTTGTAGGACATGCAAATTTGTCACTAAATTATTCTAATTTATTACAGTACATTGTATTAGGTTACGTTACATTTGTCCCAGTAGTTCCGGGACTAGAATAGGGCTACGGTATCTCCTGCCTGTCGTAAGAGGCGACTAAAAGGGGGCTTCCGGGGTTGCGGGCGGCAAGAGTGGGAGCTCGTACCGCCCGGCCAGCGGCCCCGGGAAGGACGACGGTATGTGTGGTCGCATACCGTCGTATACACCAGATGGTGTGGCGAGCGTTAAGCTCACCTGACTCCGGTTGCGTTCCTTTGGAGATCCCGGAGCCCTCAACGCAGCGCAGAGGACGGCCACCGGGGGGGTTTTAATGCGGTAAAAATCCCACATAACTCGGCGTCGCTCCCGCGTTGTCGGGTACCTTTTGAAGGTTTCCCCCTCGACAAAAAAAAAAAAAAAAAAAGGTTACGTTACATTGTATCACATTACATACATTATACTTTGTTGTTTGAGTTAAATATTATTCGAAAAATCTGTCACCAGTAGATAGTATAGATGCATATACTACTTAAACCTATCAAAATATAAAATGAACAAAAATGTAATTCTACAGTGGAGTTCCCCCTACCACAAAAAGTTGCGAGATTAAATGTATACCGTTATTAGTTCCGTTTTTGAAACTTATATTGCGGGATTTGAGTCCACGTGGGCGCTGTATGAGCGAATACGTAAACGGTAAACGTTTTCGAGTAAACGTAAAAACTCATACTAAGGATACTGATTGAATTGTATCTCACGTAATGTTGAAGAACACGTTCATTATGTTTTATGCAGGTCAATGTAATATTCCACATGGCGGCAACAGTAAACTTCCAAGAGGAGGTGCGTTGTGCGACCACCATCAATGTACGAGGGACCAGAGAAATGATGCTCTTGGCCAGGGCTTGTCGCCAGCTTAAGTAAGTGGAATAATTCAGTTATATCACACATTTAATAACTACGGCCTATGAATACTTATAAAAATATTTGTTATGAATTAAGCACCTAATAAAAAAAAATCATACAATAAGGGCTTAATTAAATGAAAGCCTCTAAAAATCCGCTATATTAAAGAAAGGTCTGTGAAAATAAGTATTTTGAAAATAATATAACACCTGTTAATGGTACAAAATTATTAAAATCGTGTATTGTCATCGGTATTTGATAATTCTTCAAAATTTGGAATTAAACTGAACGTTCAAAGTGGATAGAAATCTGGTTCATAGATTCCGTTACTGTTACATACGAGTACATACATGTGGGCGCGCCGGTAGGTAGATCTACAATGGTATTTCGATTCAACTAATTTAACCAATATTTATAAAAATACTAGATGACCCGGTGAACTTCGTACCACCTAATTATGAGTGACTATCTGTACCTCGTGGTTTCACTCGTGTAATTTATGTATTATGTCCATAAACTACTGGTAAATATTAGGAAATGGCCACAGGAGAACAGGAAAATAAAAAATACAATTAAATAAAATTCACTCTACCTCTCTGCACTCTGTTATTTTTTTAACGACTTCAAAAAGGAGGTGGTTATCAATTCGGCCGGTATCTTTTTTTTATGTATGTACACGAATTACTCCGCCGTTAGTGAACCGATTTTAATAATTCTTTTTTTATTGTGTTATTTTTTATTGTAGGTTCTAATGAAATTACAAAGTCAGTTCATCATTGACTATTTAAGGGTCTGATAATGTGGCTCGGAGACAAAATATGTAACTCCTCAACCGATGGGGATATTTGAGTTGTGTTTGAAGATATTTGGTGTAAGTTCTAACGAAATTGCAAAGTCAGTTCATCATTGACTATTTAAGGGTCTGATAATGTGGCTCGGAGACAAAATATGTAACTCCTCAACCGATGGGAATAATTGAGTCGTGTTTGAAGATATTTGGTGTAGGAGGTTCTAATGAAATTGCAAAGCCAGTTCATCATTGACTATTTAGTTAGGTTGGGTTGGAACACATAAGACAATATAAAACTAAGCGGGCAGGGCGCGGTAGCGCCCTGCGATCGGGCGGTTCCAATCAATGTAAATTCAGACCTTACCTTAATTCATGATCACGTTTATACAATTTTATATTGTATTAATATAAATGTTATTATGTCATCACTAAAAAGGGTAAAAAAAAATTAACAAAAAATACAACCGACTTCTATGTCACTACACAGTAAAAAATAATTCAAATAAATGTTGGTTTAGTACATTTTTCTGAAGTCGGCGCTCAATATATTTCGTTCGAATTATTTTTTACTTTGTAGTGACATAGAAGTCGGTTGTATTTTTTGTTATTTTTTTTACAAACACGCGAAAAGAAGTACCTATAACTTCAATAACGGTTTTTTTAAAGAAAGTTTATTTACTTATAGTACTCTAATCGGGTTGTTGAATAGCTAAAAATGCTGAAACAGGTGTGTAAATAGAAAGGCGGTTTATAACAGTCTTAAGGGTTGATCTAAAAAAACAAACAGTGACTCAGATGCTTCATTATGTCTTATGATAATTTTCTTAGTGCTCCAAATTAACGGATATTAAATTAAAGTTCCATACCCGATTAAACGACCCTAAGGGTTGATTTTCCAAAAACGGTGAAAAATGTGTTCTATTATTTTGAATCAAAAAGCTAAATTCCAATTTTCATAGACTTTGCTTCAAAATCTGCCGACTTCTAAACGAAGTGTCTTCTAAAGCCAAATGCAAATTTTTACAGTCTTTGCTTCCAAATTAACGGATTTTAAAATAAAATTCCAACCCCTACTTAACCAACTTAAGGGTTGATTTTGCAAATATCGTAAAATACATATTTAATTACTTTCTATCGAAATCCTATCAAATACCAATTTTCATATAGATTTACATCAAAACTGGGGGACTTTAATACAAACTTTCAACTCTTATTTATTCACGGAAACGCGGTCGAACAGGATAAAAAGTATCCTATGTCCGTCTCCTGGTTCTAAGCTACCTCTCCACCAATTTTCAATCAAATTGGTTCAGCCGTTGTTGAGTTATAAAATGCTTCACGAAAACGCGGTCGAACGGGATAAAAAGTATCCTATGTCCTTTTCCTGCTTCTAAGCTACCTCTCGATTAATTTTCAGTCAAATTGGTTCAGCCGTTCTTGAGTTATAAAATGACTTCACGGCAACGCGGTCGAACGGGATAAAAAGTATCCTATGTCCGTTTCCTGGTTCTAATCTACCTCTTTACCAATTTTCAGCTAAATCGGTTCAACCGTTCTTGAGTTATAAAATGACTTCAAGGAAACGCGGTCGAACGGGATAAAAAGTATCCTATGTCCGTCTCCTGGTTCTAAGCTACCTCTCCACCAATTTTCAGCCAAATCGGTTCAGCCGTTCTTGAGTTATAAGTGGAGTAACTAACACGACTTTCTTTTATATATATAGATAGTTAAAAAAAAATTTTAACAAAAAAATAAAACCGACTTCTATGTCACTACAAAGTAAAAAATAATTGAAATAAATGTTGGTTTAGTACATATTTCTGAAGTCGGCGCTCAATATATTTCGTTTGATAACAGCGTGTCCAATATGAGCGCCGACTTCAGAAATATGTACTAAACCAACATTTATTTCAATTATTTTTTACTCTGTAGTGACATAGAAGTCGGTTTTATTTTTTTGTTAAAATTTTTTTTTCACCCTTTTTAGTGATGATATGCTAACGTTTGTATTAATATTATGTAAAATTGTATAAATGTGATCATAAATAAAGGTAAGGTCTGAATAGATACGGATTGGACCCACCCGCTCGCAGGGCGCTGCCGCGCCCTTCTTGCTTAGTTTTATATTGTCTTATATGTTCCAACCTAACCTAACCAATTCAATACGAAACACTATAGTCGAAGCTTTATGAGATACTAATTATTGGCTAGGTTAGGTAGGAACAGATAAGTAAATAAATCAAACTAGGTGGTAAAACTCTGCGAGTGAACCGGTCCAATTTACCTTAATTCAATAGTTAAGAAAAGAAAAAGGAGTTGATGGTCAAATTTTTCATCATATATCTCTGTCTAGCTACTTCATTACAACAAATGTCTAATCTATATACTTTACATGGGAGGCACCTCTGCATCATCAGGATTGAAGAATTGAAGGTCATATCTTCCATCATATATCTCTACCTATCAACCTTATTGAATATTCATAAGCATCAAATGCCTAACTTGTATGGCTGAGGCAGGAGGCACCTCTGCATTATCAGAGTTGAAGAGTAGAAGGTCAAATTTTCCATCATATATCTCAACTTATCGACTTTATTAAATATCCATAAGTTCCAAATGCCTAACTTGTATGGTTGAGGCAGGAGGCACTTCTGCATTACCAGGGTTGAAGAGTTGAAGGTCAAATTTTCCATCATATCATGATAACCTAGACACTCAATGTTCATTTTAAGTTTCATGAGAATTGAGTGGGCAGAAGGTAAGTTGTCATAAAATATGTAAAAAGCAGGGGTAGTGATGATGAGTTCCACCCCATAACTTAAATTCTAATCATCAGAGCGTACTAATGTTAAGGTAGGAAAGTACCGCAACGAAACACCCTTTCATATAAAAAAAAGAAAATTAAAATTGGTTAAGAAATACTCGACTTATTCAAGTTTATATGAAATCGGGTTTTCCAATTTTCCGGGAAAACTGGCGAAAATTTTCAAATTTCCTCGAAATGGGACCCCCTGTGAAACTAGCCGCATACAATGGTGTATGAATCATGTCGATCGGTCGCGGCATCGCGAAAAAATCGCCGAACAAACATAAAAAAAAAAAAAAAAAAAAATATATATATATACGGTCGAATTGAGTAACCTCCTCCTTTTTCGAAGTCGGTTAATAATTAAATGAATAAGCGTTAATGCCACCATAGTAACAATAACACCCAAGCAAAACACCAAACAGTTCAGAGCACCACCGTGCCGTGCCCACTATTGGACAACTTCTGATCTGTTGACAGTTGCGCGCCCTTTTTTACACCATGATACAGGTAGCCAATTGTTAATACGGAGCGGTAGTTCGAAATTAATATCATGTGATTTTAAAAACGGAATATTTATATATGAAATGAAGCATTCTCCCACATACATACAACCCAAGCTAATAAAAGCGTGTTAATAAGTAGCAAAGATATTTAAAATCGATATTATTGTCTACCTACGCTCGTGATCACTAACACTCTTATCGCTAAGGACTAAGTTGGAACGTAGCATGTCCCCCTTACTACACAGTCCAAACCAGAACATGTTATTAGGCAATCGTTGAAGCGATCGTTCCACTGGATCGTTCAACAAAGGGTTCTACCTCCTTAAAATAACGTTAATGTTAACAGATCAATGGTGCATGTGTCCACTGCGTACTCTCATGCTACTAAACATCGTGTCAATAAGGCAGTGCGTGAAGATTTCTACGAGGCTCCGATAGCGCCTGAGGATATGATTACGTTGGCGGAAAATAATGAGATTGACTACCTTAATGACATTTTAAAAAGGTGAGTGTCGTCATCGTCAAACTATTACTGTCCCACTGTTAGGCATGGGTCTCCTTTCAGATTGAAGAAGATTACGCCATATTCTATCGCGCTGGCCAAGCGTGTATTAGTAGATTTCACCTAACATACTTTTTAGATTTTTTTAAAGTTCTCTCAGGTATGCTCTCTCTGCTCGCTCTCAGGTTTCCTCACAGTATTTTCTTTCACCGTTAAAGCAAGTGATAATTAATTTCTAATATGCTCATAATTTTGAAAAATTAGAGGCACATGCCTGGGATAAAACAAAAATATATTTGGAATCCCTACAATAAGCTATTTCATTTAATATTTTTAATTTTTACATATAAAATACATTCACCATATAAAAATTTACAAATAAGTAAAACTTTTCATTAACATTCTTTATTTAGAAAAATGGTATCAATTATTAAAATTTGCCTAATATTTGTTGACAGTCGTGGGTCTGATTGGCCAAACACGTACACATTCACAAAGGCGGTGGCGGAGGAGACGGTGAGGACGATGGCAGCTGACCTGCCCGTGTGCATCGTCAGACCAGCTATAGGTAGGTTTGGAGACTGGAGGTTTTTTATAATACTTATTTATTTTTATATTTTTGAAATATACAGTCTTGCTCTGAGTAATGTTAATGTCATCTGATTTTTGCAATGTCTTTTGCGAAGGAAGTGTGATAAAGTATTGGATGAAGATATAATATATTATTGTAAATAATAATAATATATTATTATGGAAGAATATATTGTATTATTGGAATCCCTTTTTTTTTTGTTTACGACGGGGAAACCTTCAAAAGGTACCCCGTGCCGTGGGAGCGACGCAGGGTTATGTGGGATTCTTACCGCACTAAAACCCCTCCGGTGGCCGTCCTCGGCGCTACGTAGAGGGCTCCGTGATCTCCAAAGGAACACAACCGGAGTCCTCTTAGCGCGTTGCCCCGTCGGGCTCCGCCCAGGTGAACTTGACGCTCGCCGCACCGTCTGGTGCGTACGACGGTATGCGACCACACATACCGCCGCCCTTCCCAGGGTCGCTTACCAGGCGATTCAAGCTCTCACTCTTGCCGCCCGCAACCCCGGAAGCCCCCTTTTAGTCGCCTCTTACGACAGGCAGGGGATACCGTCGCCCTATTCTGGTCCCGAAACTACAGGGACAGTTGTGGCACTTCAAGGGGAATCCCTTTGCAGCGTTTTAACAGTATCTTCAAAATATTGTTTTAGTAGTTGCAGCATACCGGGAGCCATCTCCAGGATGGGTTGACTCCAACCAGGTACTAGGGGCTAACGGGGTAAGTGGAACTATTTATACAAAATACCATAAGAAAGAAGAATATTTTTGTATGATACCGTCAGTAGGTCTACTCAGGAGACACAAAGATATTACCAAGCTAGACACTTCCACGAAGCGCTTAATCTTAGTCCTGAGGGGTAGCAACATATCTATTGCTGACTTCAGGGTCTAATCGGGTCTGTGATGGACTTCAGGTAGGACTTGCTCTATATGGAGTTGGTCACAAATATCTGTAGACGCAACTGACCACTTACCAACAGATGGACTGTATAGTAGATTAAATAAAAGAAATTACATCACCACGCTGGCTACCTAATCTAAAGCTATATAACTATATCTTCGGTTTCTGACAGCTCATACTCGGCGGTATTCTGGGCATGATGCACGTAATGCTGCTCGATGGGAACCGTCGTATAGACTTCATTCCAGTGGACATTGTCACCAATGCCCTGGTGGCCGCTGGCTGGGAAACGGCTCGAACACGCCGACAGTCAGGCAGACAAACGAAGATCTACAATGTGACCAGTAATAGAAATCATATTTCATTGGGTAAGTAATAGTTGGGGAGCCCAAGAGGGGATTTCGGGAGTATCTCGAGCGCGACAGACTAAGATATGGGAGATACCTTACACCCTGTAGAGTATCCTAAACCATTAATGAGCTTTCTATGTCGGGGTGTTTGCAGAATCAAAAAAATCGATCACTGGGCCACGCTCGAGCATGCTCGAGCGTGGTCAATTTTCTTTTTAATATAAAGAAAATAATGCTAGGAAACGGGCAACATCATAATCTGCTGAATTACCGATTACCACACGTCGAAGTAGTGAAAAAAAGTCATTTTGAAAAAAGAAACATCCTGTATTATTATGCTATCTGATAGGAATCCCTGGGAAGTAATTATGCATCACAACCTAAAGGAAAATGCTCATTTTTAGGAAAATACTTTATTATTATTACCCGACTGCCAAGGAAGGGTTATGTTTTTCGCGCGTATCTTGTATGTTTGTCTTTCTTTATTTGATCCGATCTAACAAACGGCTGGATGAATTTCAACGGTTAAAGTGTCATTATATTTGTCTCAATGACCCGAGTGTCCTTAGATAGGTGTTAGTAAAAAAAAATCAAAATGGCGGATTTTTGGCGCGAAACAGTAACACATTTAAAAAAAAAAAGTTAACCGAACCTATCGAGTAGGGTATCAAATGAAAGGAAATTAAACGGAGATTATAAAAACATATTTGTATATATATAAAACAGTAAGGTGACTGACTGACTGACTAACTAAATGACTTTTTCATTTTTCAGAAATCAACGTACAGCCTAAACCAAGGACTTTACAGTTCTGAAATTTTGCACACAGGTTCTCTATATAGCTTGAATAAGTACTAAGAAAGGCCTTTTGGAAATTCTACCCTTAAGAGGGTAAAATAGGGTAAAACAGTTTTTTTGAAATCCTTTAATTTTGAAGCAACTACTATAAAATTTTGTATTTGGAAGAATTATAAGGACGCACTTATTTATCCCCCTCCGAAAAATCAACCCCGTAGAGGGTAAAATAAGGGTTAAAAGTTCATTTGAACTATCGTCAATTTTGAAGCAAACACTATGACATTTTGTATCAGGCTTGTTGGATAAAAATAATGAAATGCTACCTCTAACGAGGTAAAATAATGACCGAAACTTTGATTTACTGAAGATATATATTTTATAGACCGTAAATGGTGAATTTTTTCGCGAAATAGTAACACGTTTTAAAAAAGTTAACCAAACCTATCGAGTAGGGTGTCAAAATAAAGGAAATTAAGAGGAGATTACACATACATTATATAATATATCTTATATATAAAATTCTCGTGTTAATTACCGTACTTCTCCGAAACGGCTTCACCGATTTTCACCAAATTTTATATACATATTCAGTAGGTCTGAGAATAGGCCACTATCTATTTTTTTTTACACCTAAGTGATAAGGGTTGTTCATCCTTAACATTTTTTTATTTATATGGCAACACAACGTTTGCCGGGTCAGCTAGTACATATATACTCGTATATATACATCGAGATGACTGTCTGACTAAATGAGAGAGTTGATGTGCCAGAGATCAACGCAAAGGGAAACCGCTGAACTTAAGCGTGCTGGAATTTTACACATAGGTTCTTTATATAGCGTAAATGAACACTACGAGGATAAAATAAAATAGGATAATATTGTTTGAACATTTTTTGTTTTTGAAGCAGACAACTACTATGAAACTTTGTATTTGGCTTTCTGGATAAAAATAATGAAATGCCTATTTCACTGCTTTTGGAATTTCTACTTCAGCCTTTTTGGTGCAGTCGGGTTTTTGATTTTTTAAATTAATTACTTGTTCATACATTCTTATATTTTTTTTTGAAATCGTCAGAATAAGAAAACTGAATCGAAAAATATCATATAACCTTTTTAACACGCTTTTATTAGCTTCAGACGTATGTATGTTGGTATGTTAGTATGTAACGGAATCTTTGAACATGATTTTAACCCCCTTCAAAACGTCGGATTAACTCGAAATTTGGCATACTTATTAAGGACCGATGACAATTCAATATTTTTAACCGACTTCAAAAAGGAGGAGGTTATCAATTCGGCCGGTATCTTTTTTTTTTTTTTTTTTTTTTTTTTTTTTATGTATGTACAGCAATTACTCCGCCGTTAGTGGACCGATTTTAATAATTCTTTTTTTATTGTGTAGAGACGAGCTGCGAGTTGGTCCCATTTAAATATGGTTAGGATCCATCGATTGGTTCTGGAGAAAAAGAGGGGAACTCCTCCACCCATGTAAATATAACAGCCATAACTTCGCCATTTATGAACCTATTTTAATGCCTTTAATTTCGTGTGTGGACAATTGCTACAAGTTGGTCCCATTTAAATATGATGAGGATCAGAGTGGGTTCTGGAGACAAAATATGTAACTCCTCAACCGATGGCTATAATTGAGTTTTGTTTGAAGATATTTGGTGTAGGTTCTAATGAAATTGAAAAACCAGTTTATCTTTGACTATTTAAGGGTCTGATAATGTGGCTCGGAGTCAAAATATGTAACTCCTCAACCGATGGGAATAATTGAGTTGTGTTTGAAGATATTTGGTGTAGGTTCTAATGAAATTACAAAGCCAGTTCATCATTGACTATTTAAGGGTCTGCTAATGTGGCTCGGAGTCAAAATATGTAACTCCTCAACCGATGGGAATAATTGAGTTGTGTTTGAAGATATTTGGTGTAGGTTCTAATGAAATTGCGAAGCCAGTTTATCATTGACTATTTGAGGATCTGATAATGTGGCTCGGAGACAAAATATGTAACTCCTCAACCGATGGGAATAATTGAGTTGTGTTTGAAGATATTTGGTGTAGGTTCTAATGAAATTGCGAAGCCAGTTTATCTTTGACTATTTGAGGATCTGATAATGTGGCTCGGAGACAAAATATGTAACTCCTCAACCGATGGGAATAATTGAGTTGTGTTTGAAGATATTTGGTGAAAGTTCTAACGAAATTGAAAAACCAGTTTATCTTTGACTATTTAAGGGTCTGATAATGTGGCTCGGAGTCAAAATATGTAACTCCTCAACCGATGGGAATAATTGAGTTGTGTTTGAAGAATGTTGGTGTAGGTTCTAATGAAATTGCGAAGCCAGTTTATCATTGACTATTTGAGGATCTGATAATGTGGCTCGGAGACAAAATATGTAACTCCTCAACCGATGGGAATAATTGAGTTGTGTTTGAAGATATTTGGTGAAAGTTCTAACGAAATTGCAAAGCCAGTTCATCATTGACTATTTAAGGGTCTGATAATGTGGCTCGGAGACAAAATATGTAACTCCTCAACCAATGGGAATAATTGAGTTGTGTTTGAAGATATTTACTGGTTCTAATGAAATTGCAAAGCCAGTTCATCATTGACTATTTAGTTAGGTTAGGTTGGAACATATAAGACAATATAAAACTAAGCGAGCAGGGCGCGGCAGCGCCCTGCGAGCGGGCGGTTCCAATCAATGTAAATTCAGACCTTACCTTAATTCATGATCTCGCTTATACAATTTTATATTGTATTAATATAAATGTTATTATGTCATCACTAAAAAGGGTGAAAAAAAATTTTTAACAAAAAATACAACCGACTTCTATGTCACTACAAAGTAAAAAATAATTCGAATAAATGTTGGTTTAGTACATATTTCTGAAGTCGGCGCTCATATTAGACACGCTGTTTACATCGTTATCCAACGAAATATATTGAGCGCCGAATTAGACACGCACACATATTAGACACGCTGTTTACATCGTTATCCAACGAAATATATTGAGCGCCGACTTCAGAAATATGTACTAAACCAACATTTATTCGAATTATTTTTTACTTTGTAGTGACATAGAAGTCGGTTGTATTTTTTGTTAAAAATTTTTTAAACATTAATAGTTTTGTACCATTGTCCTTATAAACATCCTCTGGATTAACGATTTTCGAGGCGAGATTTTTCAAACACCTTCAGCAAAGTTCATCGCAACTTTAGATTGCAAATAATTATTGCTATTTAGTTTCAATAGGCGTAACTTTTATATCGTGATTTTTAGTTTAGAAAATAATAATGTTATTTCCCTATAACTCAAATGTTCTGAAACATATCTATAATGCGCTCTTGTAGAATGATTTTTAGGATTCCGTACTCAAAGGTTAAAACGAAACCCTCTGCGGTCTGTTCGTCTGTCGTTGGGCTTTACCTCTTAAATCGTAATAGATAGTGTTTGTCGCGGGGCGCTGTGGTGGTATGCCACGCCGCCACCTAACCTGCGACCGTATAGGGGTGCGGGCGTGATGTTGTACGGACGGCCTTCTTCCGTCCGGCGCCGGAAGCCCGCTCGTGGTGATAGTCGTCGCGTCGGGGAGTTGCGCCTGTCCCGTGCCGTAGAGAGGGTAGGTGCGGGGAAGGGGTGACGTGCAATAGAAACAATAATTGACGTGCAATAGAAACAAGAGTGTAGGCCAGCCAAAGCCTCTTCCCTATCCCGACCTAACCCCTACTTCCTCTTCTTAAACAGGAACGCTTCCTTCTTCAGATTTCTTCCTTCTTCCCAGGAGTCTTCTTCTTCCCCAGGAGTCTTCTTCTTCTTCAGGAGTCTTCTTCGTATTCTTCTCTGCTGAGACCATGCTTAGGCCAGTCAGTAGTCAGTAGTGGGACGTCATACCCTCCGGGTCTCTCATATGCTAAGGCAATGCTAACATAAGGGCGGTGGGCATGGAATTTCGGGTCTCGAGGATACCCTCTTTGCCCGGGCAGATTCTCAGGTGGTGAATACCCCCCGGATTCATGATATTTATTCATAATAATATAATGTTATTTAAAACATAATAAAATAATGAACAAATATTAAAAATATCTATCATCCCCCTGTTGAGGGGGTGATTCGGTACTTATTGCGTCGTCATACCGAGCGGACGATCGGCCTCCTGATGGTCGGAGGTCGCCAGTCCAGGGAGTTCCCGCGGGAGCGGGCGCCCCCCAGGTGGTCGATCGTGTAGGGGCGCGAACCCCTTTAAATGGGAGTATGGTCCGGCCTCCGCCCGCTCATACATTGAGCGTGCCAGGCGGACCACAAACTCCTCGATCGTCTCGATCTTAAGGTCGCGCCTCACCACGTCGTTCCTGACGTAGCGTCCCGCCCCCACGATTGCTCGCAAGGCCAGGTTCTGCTGCGCCTGGAGACGCTGTCGGTTCGACCTGGAAACCAACGCGTACCATGCCGGTGCCGCGTAGGTAAGTCGTGAACGAACATAGGTCTTGTAGATCCCTAGTTTCGTCCTTAACGGTAACCTGGATGTAAGCACCGGTCGGAGCATCGCTCGGGCCGCTCGGGCCTGGCGGAGCGCTTGCTCCACCTGCGGGACCATATGCAACGAGCGATCGATGTTACATCCTAGGTATTTAACTAAAGGCTGCCAAGCTATCTCCGTGTCACGGAGCCTCAGCGGAGCCGGCATGATACGCTTGCGGCTGAAAAGTATTGCGACTGTCTTTCCGACATTGACAGCCATGCGCCACTTATCTAGCCACATAGGTAACAGGTCTAGCAGACGTTGCATCTTCCGTGCAGCAATGTCCGCCCGACGGGACGACGCGAAGTACGCACTGTCATCTGCGAACAACGCGAGCATAACGTCTCGCTCCCAGTCTTCCAGGTGACCGTGTAGAGTGGGAGCGTCGTTGGTGTAGAGTGCGTAGAGCCACGGAGAGAGGCAGCTGCCCTGCGGCACCCCCGCAAGGATGGGCCTAGGGTCTGAGGCGACGCCCTCAACCGAAATAAAGAACTGCCGCTCACTTAAAAACGATGCTATCAACCGTATCAGCGTCGCCGGGGCAGGTGTATCCATCATTTTGCATATGAGCCCATCGTGCCATACGCGGTCGAACGCCTTCTCGATATCGAGAAAGACGCCGACCGTGTGACGCCCGTAATTGAGCTCAGATGATAAATGATGGATAACCCGCGTGAGCTGCAGCGTTGTAGAGTGACCAGCGCGGAACCCGAACTGCTCGTCCCTTATATTAAGGAACGGACGCAGTCGTTTCAACGCCAGTCTCTCAAACAGCTTAGCTGTGGTTGATAACAGGGTTATGGGGCGGTAGCTAGCCGGGAGACGTCGGTCTTTCCCCGGTTTCGGGAGGACGATTACCTTCCCTAGTTTCCAGGTGGTCGGGAAATAGCCTGTGCGGAGGATGCCGTTAAAGACCCGAGTCACTGCGACCAGGGCCCCTCTGGACAGCATACCTAACGCCATGTTGGGGATCCCGTCGTGGCCTGGGGCCTTACGCCTGGGTAGACGTAGTGCCGCCTTCCTTACCTCAGTGGGAGAGATAAACTCGATCCCTTCGAGTGCCGGTGTCGGACCCCTAAGGAGGTCCCCTACTCTACGTTCCACATACTCGTGATGCGCGGAGACTGACTGTGCGGGTGGATGGGGCGAGAACTGCTCTTCCATGTACCCCGCAAGGATCTCCGCGCGGTCCTTCGCGGCATGGACCCGTCTCCCCGCTCCATCTAGGAGGGGGGTGACGGGGACCTTGGCTCGTGTCAGCTGTCTGCTAAGATGGTGGAGCGACGTCTGCGACTCGCCCGCCTGGTCGATTCGCATCTCCCAGGTGGCCCCTCGCAACTCAGCCATCTCACCAGACAGCCGCTCGGCCAGCGCGTTCAGGTCGCGCTTGACCCGGGGACAGCGCGTGCGCGCCCAGAGCTCGCGCAGCTTGCGTTTCTTAGCGAGCATGTCGCTAAGACGGACTGGGAGTGGTGTTCTATAGCGGCCCGTCTCCACAGGGGACTGCGAAGTCGAAGCCGCCAGGGCTTTAACAATGGAGGTCTGTACTGCCTCGGTGGCGGCTTCGACCCCCTCGGCGGAGGAGAGCGAGCCGCTAAACTTTACTGTTGGTAATAGATTTTTAAATTTATCCCAGTCCGTCTTATTACGGAGTCTGGGGGGTTCGACACACGCTGCCCCAAGGCCAAGAACGACCAATATGGGCAGGTGTTGTGTGTCCAGGTCATACAACACCTCCACATGGACTGGACACGGGAGATCCTTGTGAAGCACAATGTCCAGGACATCTGGGCGGTGGGACTCGGTCGAGGGGATATGGGTCGGTGCCTCGGGCCCCTGTACCTCATACCCTTTAACCTCGGCGTCATCGTACAGCTTCCGTCCCGCGGTGGTTGTGACTCTGGATCCCCAAGCCAAGTGCTTGGCGTTGAGGTCGCCAGCCACCAAGGTCGGAGCACCACTGTCCATGATGTTCTTGATGTCCTGCGGGTCAAATTGGGGACCAGGCGGGCGGTAGGCCGCGTATATCCGCAGGTCCTTCCCGGCCGCACTCAGCGCTACCCCTATGGAGCGCGTCTGGGTGAAGGCCGGGAGTGGCAACTCCTCGTGTACCAAGTCGTGGCGCACCGCAACCGCGGTTCCCCTGTAAGGAAATCCCACGGGCGATATTTCGTCACGTCGGTACACGTGGTAGTTAGGCAGCCTAAAATCGAGGCCTGCGCGTAGCTTAGTCTCGCCCAGGAGCACGACGTGAATGTCCTGCTCCCGGACGAGGCCACGCAACGCATGCAGGTGGGATTTAACGCCTCCCGGATTCCAGTACAGCACCCTGAGGGATGCCACACTGGATGCCGAGGAGGTCGCGGATAATGCGTTGAACGGCCGCAATGAGGTCCGGGTGCTGGGCCACGACCTCGCTGATTGCCTGGGCGGCTGTGACGAGCACGTCAGCGGGCGTGTCCAGCCCGAGGGCCCGAAAGGGCCGCTCAACGGGGACGGGTGTAATGGAACTGCGGGGGCGGGGAGTCGGGTGGTCTTGGGGTACCTCGATTCTAATCCGCCTCTGCGGTCTTACACGTCCTGTGCCCTCCTCGGCGACAGACTGGGCCGGGACTGGGGCACGGGTGGGTCTTGGGGCGGGCTGCCGCGGCGGCCGCGCCGGCTCGGGCTCTGGGCGTGCCCTCGCCCGCACCGGCGCCGCCGTCGGGGTGGGGGTCGCCTCCACGGCCGGATGCGTCTCTGGAGCTGGATGGTCTGTCTCCATGGTCTGTGGAGTTGACTCGGCGAGTGGTGCTCTCCGAGCCTCCTCGCGCCTCCGCTTGGCTTGGTTCCGACGCCTGTTCTGCTTTTTACGGCGTTCAGACGTCGGAGGCCTCGCCGGGGCCATAAGAGACGCACCGGCCGTGGGTGCGTACTCCTCCACTTGCCGCACTTCGGATCCCGTTGCTGTGGGCGGCGCACGACCTCTGGCAGGGGGTGCCTGGGGAGGGGGCGCGGCTCCACGCACTTGGCGAGGGCCGGGGATCGGTGGGGGTAGCGTGACGCTTTTGGCGCGCGCCACACGCCTAAGGACCGCACAACGTCTATCGCTAGCCATGTGCGGCCCCTGGCAGTTAGCGCATTTCGCCGGCGCGTCACGCGGGAGGGGGCAGTCCCGGGTGGCATGTCCCTGTGCACATCGAACGCACTTGGGCCGCCTGAAGCAGTTATACGAGGCGTGGCCGAAGCCTTGGCAGCGATGGCACTGGGCCAGGCCGCCGCGGCCCCTCCACGCCTCGACAACTACCCCTGGCATGTAAAGCAGCTCACTTACCCTATACAGGCGCGCGAGCTGCTCCTGGTCCATGTGGTCGAGTTGCACATGGAATGTGCAACCGGGACGTCCTCTTCTGGGCGGGATATAGGTCGCGAAGCGTACAGGGAACCCAAGGCCCCTGAGCGCCCCGCACACCCTCTCGGGATTGGTATCCCCCGGGAGACCCCGCACGGCTACCTTAGTAGGGCGGTTCTCCCGTGGGGTATAACAATACCACGACAGGTCCGGCTCAGTGTCGGACAGGGTGGTCAGGAAGCCTTGGATCACCCTGTATTCTTCCGGGGTTTGAGGGATAAAGCGAATCCCCCTTCCATAAGGTCGCGCGCTTGGCGCACGGCCCAGTCGGGTATGCAGCACCTCAAAGTGCTGCGTCCAATTGGGCATACGCTCCACAACAATGGGAGGGTAGCCCTTTGGTCTGTCGCCGTCACGAGGACCCTGGGAGGGCCCACCGACGACGGGTGAGCGCGGCGCTTGTGCAGCTGCCGATGTCGTGGGGATAGGTGGTGGTGAGGCGCTCTGAGGCGCCTGTGTCACCACTGCCTCAGCATATGAAAGGCCCTGCCTTACACCATGAGGTGAGGCTGGGCCGCCACTAACCCTGTCCCTACCTACTGCAACCTGAATATCGTCGCGGGGGGGAGAGGGTGGGGCTTGTGCGGGATTGGTGGGGTTCGCGGTCGCCTCCGCCCGGCCGGACGGTGACGACATCGATGCTAAATTCGCATACGACGTGCTGTCGAGGCCGGCCTCGACGGAGGGTGCCCTCGGGGGCGGTGTGGATGGGGAGGGGGATCGCGGGGGAGATCGGTGCGCGATTACCTTATGCAATACAGCAGTAGCAACCTCCACCTCAGCGTCCGGTTCCTCCACGCTTGTCTCGTATTCTGACGAGGATTGGCTTGACTTGCTGGCTTCCCGAGTCTGCAGCTTAGCTGGTCTCTCCAGAATCGGGTCGGAGGGCGAGACCCGTCTTGGGATTTTACTCGCCCTCATTGGTGTTGTAATGGCCACAGACTCGGGCTGGCTCGGGAGCGGGAGCGGGTCCAGGCTCGGCATGCTCGGTCCGGGGGCTTCCTCCTCCTCGGGAGTCTGTTCCTGAGGGTGGTCCTGGGGCTCGGGTCCGGTTGGGTGTTCGCCGGATGGTTGGGCGGCTTGGCGGGTCCGGCCACCACTCCGAGCACCCCTTCGGCCTCTGCTCACCACAAACATGGTGTGCAGTGGCCCCTCCGCGGGGGGTGGTAGGACGTTCCGGGGCGCGAACAGGTCGCGCACCATCACTCTCCTACCCTCATCCCCTTCTGCTGCAGGGCGGGTCGCGTCGGACAGCCGACGCGTCTCCTCTTCTTGCTTCTTCTGTCGCCGCGCGGCCATCCCACACCGGGTTAATCACGCTTGTGTGAAGCCGGGCGAGGGTGCCAGCGACGGACGACGGAAATCAGTTACGCGCGGACTGTCCAACACAACGCCCTTTTCGCAGAAAAGGGATAGGTGAGTGGATACACACGATGGTGCTATCCTGCTCGCTCCCCGAAATGAAGCTATGCGGAGGGTAGGCCGAAAAAGTTGGAAAGAGAGCTCGGAGTGGTACCTTTCAGTCGCAGCGGTGGTTCCGGCGGTTGCTTGTAGCCTCCTACGGGATCCTCTCGCTGGTCTGGGTTCCTTCCTTGCACTGTAATCCTGCACTGTGATCCGATCAAACACTGCAATCCAGAGAGTAATCCTGAGACACTGCAATCCAGTTTGCGGGTTTGTGGCACTGTGACTTTGACGGCGGGTACTACGAAATTGCGGGGGCGTTCAAGATACGCGTTTTCATGCTTAGGCCAGTCAGTCAGTCAGTAGTGGGACGTCATACCCTCCGGGTCTCTCATATGCTAAGGCAATGCTAACATAAGGGCGGTGGGCATGGAATTTCGGGTCTCGAGGATACCCTCTTTGCCCGGGCAGATTCTCAGGTGGTGAATACCCCCCGGATTCATGATATTTATTCATAATAATATAATGTTATTTAAAACATAATAAAATAATGAACAAATATTAAAAATATCTATCATCCCCCTGTTGAGGGGGTGATTCGGTACTTATTGCGTCGTCATACCGAGCGGACGATCGGCCTCCTGATGGTCGGAGGTCGCCAGTCCAGGGAGTTCCCGCGGGAGCGGGCGCCCCCCAGGTGGTCGATCGTGTAGGGGCGCGAACCCCTTTAAATGGGAGTATGGTCCGGCCTCCGCCCGCTCATACATTGAGCGTGCCAGGCGGACCACAAACTCCTCGATCGTCTCGATCTTAAGGTCGCGCCTCACCACGTCGTTCCTGACGTAGCGTCCCGCCCCCACGATTGCTCGCAAGGCCAGGTTCTGCTGCGCCTGGAGACGCTGTCGGTTCGACCTGGAAACCAACGCGTACCATGCCGGTGCCGCGTAGGTAAGTCGTGAACGAACATAGGTCTTGTAGATCCCTAGTTTCGTCCTTAACGGTAACCTGGATGTAAGCACCGGTCGGAGCATCGCTCGGGCCGCTCGGGCCTGGCGGAGCGCTTGCTCCACCTGCGGGACCATATGCAACGAGCGATCGATGTTACATCCTAGGTATTTAACTAAAGGCTGCCAAGCTATCTCCGTGTCACGGAGCCTCAGCGGAGCCGGCATGATACGCTTGCGGCTGAAAAGTATTGCGACTGTCTTTCCGACATTGACAGCCATGCGCCACTTATCTAGCCACATAGGTAACAGGTCTAGCAGACGTTGCATCTTCCGTGCAGCAATGTCCGCCCGACGGGACGACGCGAAGTACGCACTGTCATCTGCGAACAACGCGAGCATAACGTCTCGCTCCCAGTCTTCCAGGTGACCGTGTAGAGTGGGAGCGTCGTTGGTGTAGAGTGCGTAGAGCCACGGAGAGAGGCAGCTGCCCTGCGGCACCCCCGCAAGGATGGGCCTAGGGTCTGAGGCGACGCCCTCAACCGAAATAAAGAACTGCCGCTCACTTAAAAACGATGCTATCAACCGTATCAGCGTCGCCGGGGCAGGTGTATCCATCATTTTGCATATGAGCCCATCGTGCCATACGCGGTCGAACGCCTTCTCGATATCGAGAAAGACGCCGACCGTGTGACGCCCGTAATTGAGCTCAGATGATAAATGATGGATAACCCGCGTGAGCTGCAGCGTTGTAGAGTGACCAGCGCGGAACCCGAACTGCTCGTCCCTTATATTAAGGAACGGACGCAGTCGTTTCAACGCCAGTCTCTCAAACAGCTTAGCTGTGGTTGATAACAGGGTTATGGGGCGGTAGCTAGCCGGGAGACGTCGGTCTTTCCCCGGTTTCGGGAGGACGATTACCTTCCCTAGTTTCCAGGTGGTCGGGAAATAGCCTGTGCGGAGGATGCCGTTAAAGACCCGAGTCACTGCGACCAGGGCCCCTCTGGACAGCATACCTAACGCCATGTTGGGGATCCCGTCGTGGCCTGGGGCCTTACGCCTGGGTAGACGTAGTGCCGCCTTCCTTACCTCAGTGGGAGAGATAAACTCGATCCCTTCGAGTGCCGGTGTCGGACCCCTAAGGAGGTCCCCTACTCTACGTTCCACATACTCGTGATGCGCGGAGACTGACTGTGCGGGTGGATGGGGCGAGAACTGCTCTTCCATGTACCCCGCAAGGATCTCCGCGCGGTCCTTCGCGGCATGGACCCGTCTCCCCGCTCCATCTAGGAGGGGGGTGACGGGGACCTTGGCTCGTGTCAGCTGTCTGCTAAGATGGTGGAGCGACGTCTGCGACTCGCCCGCCTGGTCGATTCGCATCTCCCAGGTGGCCCCTCGCAACTCAGCCATCTCACCAGACAGCCGCTCGGCCAGCGCGTTCAGGTCGCGCTTGACCCGGGGACAGCGCGTGCGCGCCCAGAGCTCGCGCAGCTTGCGTTTCTTAGCGAGCATGTCGCTAAGACGGACTGGGAGTGGTGTTCTATAGCGGCCCGTCTCCACAGGGGACTGCGAAGTCGAAGCCGCCAGGGCTTTAACAATGGAGGTCTGTACTGCCTCGGTGGCGGCTTCGACCCCCTCGGCGGAGGAGAGCGAGCCGCTAAACTTTACTGTTGGTAATAGATTTTTAAATTTATCCCAGTCCGTCTTATTACGGAGTCTGGGGGGTTCGACACACGCTGCCCCAAGGCCAAGAACGACCAATATGGGCAGGTGTTGTGTGTCCAGGTCATACAACACCTCCACATGGACTGGACACGGGAGATCCTTGTGAAGCACAATGTCCAGGACATCTGGGCGGTGGGACTCGGTCGAGGGGATATGGGTCGGTGCCTCGGGCCCCTGTACCTCATACCCTTTAACCTCGGCGTCATCGTACAGCTTCCGTCCCGCGGTGGTTGTGACTCTGGATCCCCAAGCCAAGTGCTTGGCGTTGAGGTCGCCAGCCACCAAGGTCGGAGCACCACTGTCCATGATGTTCTTGATGTCCTGCGGGTCAAATTGGGGACCAGGCGGGCGGTAGGCCGCGTATATCCGCAGGTCCTTCCCGGCCGCACTCAGCGCTACCCCTATGGAGCGCGTCTGGGTGAAGGCCGGGAGTGGCAACTCCTCGTGTACCAAGTCGTGGCGCACCGCAACCGCGGTTCCCCTGTAAGGAAATCCCACGGGCGATATTTCGTCACGTCGGTACACGTGGTAGTTAGGCAGCCTAAAATCGAGGCCTGCGCGTAGCTTAGTCTCGCCCAGGAGCACGACGTGAATGTCCTGCTCCCGGACGAGGCCACGCAACGCATGCAGGTGGGATTTAACGCCTCCCGGATTCCAGTACAGCACCCTGAGGGATGCCACACTGGATGCCGAGGAGGTCGCGGATAATTCGTTGAACGGCCGCAATGAGGTCCGGGTGCTGGGCCACGACCTCGCTGATTGCCTGGGCGGCTGTGACGAGCACGTCAGCGGGCGTGTCCAGCCCGAGGGCCCGAAAGGGCCGCTCAACGGGGACGGGTGTAATGGAACTGCGGGGGCGGGGAGTCGGGTGATCTTGGGGTACCTCGATTCTAATCCGCCTCTGCGGTCTTACACGTCCTGTGCCCTCCTCGGCGACAGACTGGGCCGGGACTGGGGCACGGGTGGGTCTTGGGGCGGGCTGCCGCGGCGGCTGCGCCGGCGCGGGCTCAGGGCGTGCCCTTGCCCGCACCGGCGCCGCCGTCGGGGTGGGGGTCACCTCCACGGCCGGATGCGTCTCTGGAGCTGGGTGGTCTTGCTCCATTGGTTGTGGAGTCGACTCGGCGAGTGGTGCTCTCCGAGCCTCCTCGCGCCTCCGCTTGGCTTGGTTCCGCCGCCTGTTTTGCTTTTTACGGCGTTCAGACGTCGGAGCCCTCGCCGGGGCCATAAGAGACGCACCGGCCGTGGGTGCGTACTCCTCCACTTGCCGCACTTCGGATCCCATCGCTGTGGGCGGCGCACGACCTCTGGCAGGGGGTGCCTGGGGAGGGGGCGCGGCTCCACGCACTTGGCGGGGGCCGGGGATCGGTGGGGGCAGCGTGACGCTTTTGGCGCGCGCCACACGCCTAAGGACCGCACAACGTCTATCGCTAGCCATGTGCGGCCCCTGGCAGTTAGCGCATTTCGCCGGCGCGTCACGCGGGAGGGGGCAGTCCCGGGTGGCATGTCCCTGTGCACACCGAACACACTTGGGCCGCCTGAAGCAGTTATACGAGGCGTGGCCGAAGCCTTGGCAGCGGTGGCACTGAGCCAGGCCGCCGCGGCCCCTCCACGCCTCGATAACTACCCCTGGCATATAAAGCAGCTCACTTACCCTATACAGGCGCGCGAGCTGCTCCTGGTCCATGTGGTCGAGTTGCACATGGAATGTACATCCGGGACGCCCTCGTCTGGGCGGGATGTATGTCGCGAAGCGTACAGGAAACCCAAGGCTCCTGAGCGCCCCGCACACCCTCTCTGGATTGGTATCCCCCGGGAGTCCCCGCACAGCTACCTTAGTAGGGCGGTTCTCCCGTGGGGTATAGCAATACCAGGATAGGTCCGGCTCTGTGTCGGACAGGGCGGTCAGGAAGCCCTGGATCACCCTGTACTCTTCGGGGGTTTGAGGGATGAATCGGATCCCCCTTCCATAAGGCCGCGCGCTTGGCGCACGGCCCAATCGGGTATGCAGCACCTCGAAGTGCTGCGTCCAATTGGGCATACGTTCCACTACGATGGGAGGGTAGCCCTTGGGTCTGTCGCCGTCACGAGGACCCTGGGAGGGCCCACCGACGACGGGTGAGCGCGGCGCTTGTGCAGCTGCCGATGTCGTGGGGATAGGTGGTGGTGAGGCGCTCTGAGGCGCCTGTGTCACCACTGCCTCAGCATATGAAAGGCCCTGCCTTACACCATGAGGTGAGGCTGGGCCGCCACTAACCCTGTCCCTACCTACTGCAACCTGAATATCGTCGCGGGGGGGAGAGGGTGGGGCTTGTGCGGGATTGGTGGGGTTCGCGGTCGCCTCCGCCCGGCCGGACGGTGACGACATCGATGCTAAATTCGCATACGACGTACTGTCGAGGCCGGCCTCGACGGAGGGTGCCCTCGGGGGCGGTGTGGATGGGGAGGGGGATCGCGGGGGAGATCGGTGCGCGATTACCTTATGCAATACAGCAGTAGCAACCTCCACCTCAGCGTCCGGTTCCTCCCTGCTCTCCTCGTATTCAGACGAGCTCTCTGTTGGTGTGGCTTCCCGTGTCTGAATCTTGGCTGGTCTCTCCTCTTGAGGGTCTGAGGGCGAGACCCTTCGTGGGATTTTACTCGCCCTCCTTGGTGTAATTATGGCCTCAGACACGGGGCGGCTCGGGAGCTGGAGCGGTTCCAAGCTCGGCATACTCTGTCCGGGGCCTTCCTCCTCCTCGGGAGTCTCTTCTTCTTCTAGCTCTAGTGGGTCCTGGGGCTCGGTACCGGTTGGGTGTTGTCCGGGTGGTTGGGCGGGTTGACGAGTCCGGCCACCACTCCGAGCACCTCTTCGGCCTCTGCTCACCACAAACATAGTGTGCAGTGGCCCCTCCGCGGGGGGTGGTAGGACGTTCCGGGCGCGAACAGGTCGCGCACCATCACTCTCCTACCCTCATCCCCTTCTGCTGCAGGGCGGGTCGCGTCGGACAGCCGACGCGTCTCCTCTTCCTGCTTCTTCTGTCGCCGCGCGGCCATCCCACACCGGGTTAATCACTCTTGTGTGAAGCCGGGCGAGGGTGCCAGCGACGGACGACGGAACTCAGTTACGCGCGGACTGTCCAACACAACGCCCTTTTCGCAGAAAAGGGATAGGTGAGTGGATACACACGATGGTGCTATCCTGCTCGCTCCCCGAAATGAAGCTTTGCGGAGGGTAGGCCGAAAAAGTTGGAAAGAGAGCTCGGAGTGGTACCTTTCAGTCGCAGCGGTGGTTCCGGCGGTTGCTCGTAGCCTCCTACGGGATCCTCTCGCTGGTCTGGCTGGTCCTCTTTGCACTGCAATCCACACACTGTGATCCAATACACCGCAATCCTGTGAGTAATCACTGCAATCCAGTTTCGCGGCGTTTGGCACTGTGAACTTTTTTGGCGGTAAATACAATTTGCGGGGGCGTTCAAGATACGCGTTATGCTTAGGCCGGAAAACTGGTTTTCTGAGCTACCCCAGAGCAATACCGTAAAGAGAGCCGCGCTTATTTAGGCCCATTTTCATGTCATTTTCACTTTGGCTGACCTAGTTTTTCCTCTTTATTTATTCATTTCCCAAAATTTACATATATGTGTTATACATTGTTGGAATCCTTATAATTAGCCCTATCTAGCTACATAAGTTACATTGTCATACCTAAATTAGTTACAAAGTTATTCGTGAAAATATTCCAAAAATGTACATCTTACGTCATTTTACATGTCAATATTCCTAATTATCTCGAAATTATCACAATTGATTCTTACTAATCTTATATCAATATGAAGCTAGAAACATATTCTAGGAGATAACATAAACTTTAAAAACATAAAACATGTATAAATCTCAAAATCTTAACCTACAATACTATTTTCATAAAAATACCTAAAAACTCTAATAAAATACAACGAATGCGACCGATAGCGCCATCTACCGTGTCTTATCCTTAAACTTAAAACTTACGTAATATAATTTTCTTATTAAACTTATATAAACATATTCAGTCAGACTTAAAACACAAGTTAATTACAATTATTCATAAAATATCGTTAGTCAGTCGCCGACATCCTCCCCCTCGTGCGTAGCACCAACTCCTGGCCCGGCGACTCCATGCTCGTGGCTCGACGTGACGACCGCCTCCCCGCAGTCTGGCTCGCTGGTCGATGCTCCACCGCCTGTGTCGTCGACCTTTTCGTCGTCGACGTCGACCTGTCGTGCTGGTACCAGCAGCACCAACTTGGAGCTGGGACGTCTCAACACGCCCCCCGTAGTGCGCACCTCCAATACCCTGGTGCGACCGTCGGGCCCAGGGAAGGTTCGGACCACCTCACCCCTCGGCCAGGCTCCTCGTGGCAGCGTGGAGTCCACTATTAGGACCGTGTCTCCACTCTGCAAATCTCTTGTGGCAGCTCTCGCGTCGACTCTTCTCGGGATCAGAGTTGGAAGATACTCTTTCACCCATCTGCTCCAGAAGTGGTCGGCTAGTCGCTGCGCAGTCCTCCATGTGCGCCGGCCAGTGAGGTCTTCGTCGGTGAATGTCCCCAATCTTGTGCCGCAGGATCTCCCAATTAAGAAGTGATTGGGAGTGAGGGCACCTTCTTCGTTGTCTTCGTCGGCTTCGATAAGAGGTCTTGAGTTCACCAGGTGTTCCGCCTCCAATAGCAGAGTGTGCAGGACTTCTTCTTTGGGATGCCTTTCCTTGAGGGTGACCGCCAAGGCCGTTTTGATGGAACGGACCAGGCGCTCCCATGCCCCGCCCATGTTCGGAGCCCCAGGTGGTATGAATTTCCACCTGATGCTCATCCGCTCGGCTGTGGTGATGAGGTCTTCTTTGTTGAGGCTGGCGAGGGCTTCTTGAAGTTCCTTGTTGGCCCCCACGAAGTTGGTGCCGTTGTCGCTGAAGATCGTCTTCGGCATCCCCCTTCTTGCTGCCATTCTTCGTAGCGCCAGGATCATGGAGTCCGTTGACAGAGATGCTGCCAGTTCTACGTGGACGGCTCTGGTTGTGAGGCACGTAAACAGAACGCCCCACCTCTTCTCACGACGCCGACCCACCGTGATGCTCATGGGCCCGAAGTAGTCCACGGCGGTGCATGTGAACGGCGGTTCCCCATGCCGTAACCGTTCCAGCGGGAGATTCCCCATCGGCTGGAGTCGTGGCGTGCCGCGGTACACCTTGCACCACTGACACCGATGAACCGTCGCCCTCACCGCAGACCGTAGTCCCAGGATCCAGTAGCGCTGCCTCAACTCGTTGATCACCGTCGCGTGGTTACCATGGTTAAATTCTTCATGGTAGTACGCGATGAGCAGTCTGGTGATGTGGTGCTTGCTGTCTAACACCACAGGTTTCTTATCTTGCCGAGTGTGTCTTGCCGCGTCGATTCTTCCTCGGAGTCGTAGTAATCCATCTTCCATGACGACATCCAATTTCTTAAGCCTGCTATTCTTCTCGAATGGCTTCATCTTCTTGACGCAGCGTACTTCATCTTGGAAGCTCTCTTCTTGGCTTCTTCGTAATAGGATCTTTTCGGCTTCTCTTATTTGGTCGGGTTCGAGGGGAATGAATCTTCTTTCTTGGGTGTTCTTGTTCACGGGCTTCATTGCTACCTTGGCTTTCTTCTTATTTCTTTTCCAGGTAGGATATTGACGCTCAGACTTGCGGGACACGTTCACTGCGTGTTTCTTCTTTCGGCACAGGTCGACGAACTGTAGTACCCTTGCGGTCGCTCTCACTAGTCGAGTCCAACTTGAGAACTTGACTGGGTTCGGAGTTGGATGCCGATCAACGGGCTTCGTTGCCCCCACAGTTGACCTCTCCTTCTCTTCTCCCGTGTGCTCCGCCTTGACAGTACGTGATTCCGGCCAATATTCCTCCTCTTGTGCTAGGAACGAAGGTCCATTGAACCATCTGTGTCCACTCCCGAAGTCCTTGGGCACGTCCCTCGTTGCGTCGTTACTATCAAGATTCTTTACCCGACTTTCATACACCTGCTTCAGTGCCGGATCCCTATCCAGTTTCTTCTCGATGTTCCTTAACCGGTTTTCCGCTTGCTTGTAATTGTCCGGCATTTTCCCTTCCTTATTTCTCCATAGCAAGTCGGTCTCGAAGCGCCCATTGTCCAATCTCTTTGTGGTTTCTTCCAAAATTGCCAGAGCCCTCTCTTCTATGTCTGTGGTCGGTCGACGTGGCTGGATCCCCAACGATTCCACGGCGAAATGTTCCTTGATGATCTTTTCCAAATCCTCTTCTTTAGAAAACACGTGCGCGCAGGTTACGAAGTTCACAGGTCTTGATGCTGCTCCATCGGACCCGTGTAGCACCCACCCTAGGTAGGTCAATGATGCTACGGGTTGACTTCTTTTCCCCTTGCGTGTGGCTCTGGAGACGATGAGCTCCCAATTGTCTTGTCCGATTAACAACTTGGGTGACTCTTCTTCATAATACAATTGTTTCGATATTGGCTTGAGATGAGCGCATTCTTCAATTCTTCTTATTTCCAACCTCTGAGGCGTCAGGTTGATGTCATCTATCGCGCGGGCCCCAGAGATGGTTCTCTTCTTGGTCTGGTGCATTCCCTTCAATCTGACGTTGACCTTCATTGAATCTTGCTTGGAGATGGTCTTCCCACCTACTGTCTCCAAGGTGAGTGCTTCCACGGGTCCTTTAAGGCCGATTTGTCTTGCAACCGCAGAGTCGAGAAGCGTGACAGTTGACCCCTCATCCAGTAACGCTAGGATCCGGGCAGCTCCCTTCGGTCCATATAGCTCAACAGGAACCATCTTCAAATATGCCTTCGCTGTCCTTGCAGTGTTCACCGGGAGCATGACGTTGTTCGCAATTTCTTTCTTCTCTTCGGGCTTCGGGTGATCCCATCGTTCTTCATGAAGCACGAAGTGATGCCACCGCTTACATGTCTTGCTCGGTGGACGCCGACATGTTTCCTTCCGATGTCGTCCTTGGAGACACTTGAAACACATCTTCGACTTGGTAGCGACGTCCCACCGTTCCTTCATTGGCAGCTGTAGAAATTTGCGACATTCGAAGAGGTGATGCTCGTACTGGCAATGTGGACAGGTCTTCTTTTCTTCTATTTGTTCGGACGTGGTGTTCGTGAATTGACGTCTGGGAGGCTGGCGCGGCTGCTGCGTAGTCTCCTGTGTCGCGTATGGTCCACACCGGTCCGCTTCCCTGTTGAGGAACTTCATTAAATGCACCAGGTCTGGATCTTGATCTTCTGCGTCGGCGGCGAAGTCGTACCACCGATACTGCAATACCGCCGGCATCTTGCTCACGATAATCCTTACCATTTCCGGTGAGTGTAGATACTGCGGTCTTCTTAGCCCCCGTATTGTCGCGACGGTGTTGTTCACTCGACTGGCGAACACGCAGATGTCGCGCGCATTTTCATTGATCCTAGGAAGATTCTTTACCTTTTCCAGTTCCATCAGGATCAGGGCTTCTGGTCTTCCAAACCTTCGACGAAGAGCTTCTATTACTTCTTCAGGAGGGCACTCTGAATATAATAGGCTCTTGATAGCCTCCCTTGCCGTGCCCTTAATTGACCGCCGCAGCCGCGCCATATTCTGTACATCCGTAAACAGCGGTGCGGTGTCCTCATATACCGTCCTGAAGGCGATCCACTCTTCGCTTCTTCCATCGAAGTCGGGTAATTCATGTACGTAGTTAGGTTGCGATGTATTCCTCGGCGCAACACTAATGGCCTTCATGATGGCCTCAGCCAATTCCTTGGTCCCGTTGCTTGAAGGTTCCGCTTGGTCTTCAGGCTTGACGATAGTGACTGGAGGTTGACCGGCTCGCCCCTCCCCGGACGCCCCCAGTCGGTGCCCCTCCCCGGACACCTCCCCCTGATGCCCCTCCCCGGACATCCTCTCCACCGTCGACTGCACCCATGTGTGGATGTTCGCGTTATGCAACCAGTCTTCATCCTCGACCTCGGACTCTTCATTCTCCACCTGGATCAGCTCCCACTGCGCCTTGGCGAGTTCTGCAGCTGCCTTTGCTTCTTCCAGCTGTCGGCGTGCCAATTCCAGCTTGGCTTCCATCTCCCGACGTCTCGTTGACTTCACCGACCGCGTTTTCCGGGTTCCAGCTGTTGCAGCAGTTGGAGCAGCTGGAACACCTGGAGCAGTTGCCAAGGTGCCTGAAGTGACTCTAGACTCATATGTTGTAAGCGTACCCTCAGTTGCGGTGCCCGATGTCCCCGAAGAGTCAGTTGTCCCCTGCGCGCTTTCCGTGGCGCGGGGCGCAGTCGACTGGTTCGGCGGCGAGGTTCCCCTCTGGCTCCGTGTGATTGGCATGGCGGCGTCAGTAACCCGACGATATGACGACTAGCACGATGATCCGGCTCGAAGGACCAGCTGTTGTCGCGGGGCGCTTTGTGTTCGGCGGTGTGGTGGTATGCCACGCCGCCACCTAACCTGCGACCGTATAGGGGTGCGGGCGTGATGTTGTACGGACGGCCTTCTTCCGTCCGGCGCCGGAAGCCCGCTCGTGGTGATAGTCGTCGCGTCGGGGAGTTGCGCCTGTCCCGTGCCGTAGAGAGGGTAGGTGCGGGGAAGGGGTGACGTGCAATAGAAACAATAATTGACGTGCAATAGAAACAAGAGTGTAGGCCAGCCAAAGCCTCTTCCCTATCCCGACCTAACCCCTACTTCCTCTTCTTAAACAGGAACGCTTCCTTCTTCAGATTTCTTCCTTCTTCCCAGGAGTCTTCTTCTTCCCCAGGAGTCTTCTTCTTCTTCAGGAGTCTTCTTCGTATTCTTCTCTGCTGAGACCATGCTTAGGCCGGAAAACTGGTTTTCTGAGCTACCCCAGAGCAATACCGTAAAGAGAGCCGCGCTTATTTAGGCCCATTTTCATGTCATTTTCACTTTGGCTGACCTAGTTTTTCCTCTTTATTTATTCATTTCCCAAAATTTACATATATGTGTTATACATTGTTGGAATCCTTATAATTAGCCCTATCTAGCTACATAAGTTACATTGTCATACCTAAATTAGTTACAAAGTTATTCGTGAAAATATTCCAAAAATGTACATCTTACGTCATTTTACATGTCAATATTCCTAATTATCTCGAAATTATCACAATTGATTCTTACTAATCTTATATCAATATGAAGCTAGAAACATATTCTAGGAGATAACATAAACTTTAAAAACATAAAACATGTATAAATCTCAAAATCTTAACCTACAATACTATTTTCATAAAAATACCTAAAAACTCTAATAAAATACAACGAATGCGACCGATAGCGCCATCTACCGTGTCTTATCCTTAAACTTAAAACTTACGTAATATAATTTTCTTATTAAACTTATATAAACATATTCAGTCAGACTTAAAACACAAGTTAATTACAATTATTCATAAAATATCGTTAGTCAGTCGCCGACAGATAGACACTTGATTTTTTTACAAACGATGAATAATGGTTGTCGCTATAACGAGAAATACTAAAAATTAATAAATAATTATAGTTAAAAAAACTAAAAAACACGCTTTTATGATAAAATCAACTAAAAAGTAGAAAATAATTTTCAATCTAAGAATCAATTAAGGAACAGTAAATAGTATAATTGTGGAAAAAGTGTGGGGTGCTCCATTTATCAGGTTCGAAAACCACCCTTTTAGTTGATTTTATCATAAAAGCGTGTTTTTTAGTTTTTTTAACTATAATTATTTTCATTCTAATGTCTAATCTACACAATCGTATAGGTCCCAATGACGCTCGAGTTTCTACACATTTAGCGTAGTGGGCTCCCCTACTATAATATTTTGGATATATTCAGGATAAGATTTGGCTTAACTTGCCTTCGTCGACAACCATTAACTATCCCACTGGTACACAGGGTTCTCAGAACGAGAAGTATTAGACCATAGTCTGCCACGCTTGCCAAGTACGTATTGGTCTACTTCACATAGGTACCATTAAGAACTTTTTTAAGATCTCTTGTCTTGTTAGTTAAAAAATGTTATTGGGCGTAACAATTATTTGATTACTAGCAGAACCCGCGGCTTCGCCCGCGTAAAACAATATTATATGACATACAAATAACTGTAATCGTAAATTTGTACCTAACAATTTTAACGATAAAGTAGCATTAATATTTAATTAAAAAAGCTTTTTTTTCGTCACTCTGTATCTAAATTGGTCAAGCTTTCTTCAGAAACATACACAAAAACTCCAATTAGTGGACTGTAATGAAACCTTCTTTAAAAATAAGTTTCATGTAGGATACTATAATTATTATTTACACTATTCCATAGGAACCGTCCATGTTATATGGAGCCTTACATACAGCGTTTCTTCCCACGGTCTCTGGCTGGGCGGTTAGAGCTCCCATTCTTGCCGCCCCCAACTCCTGAAGTCCCCCTTTAGTCTCGTACGACAGGCAGGGGATACTGTAGCCCTGTTCTAGCCCAAAATTTTAATCCAAGGTCTATGTATCTACCACATCACCATCACTAATCCACGCATACCCACCACAACCATACCCCACGGCAGGACAAAATGTTGGCACGCAGTGTGTCCAAAGTAGTTGCGATGTACCTAATCAGTATACCAAAATATAGGCTAAATTGAATAAACTTACGCACTATCATATATGAAATTTGCACCCCTTCAAAGTTGTCGTGTATTTATCTGAATAGACGTTATCTGAAATTTCACGTTTCTAACTTCGAACCTAAAAGATTCCCGTATGTATGTATACGATTAAGATGTATATAACACTTCTATTGCCTCCTTAGTAGAATTTCAAAAATATTCCTATGTACATGCATCAATAGATACTTTATCAGCAAATTTCTGAAAGATAATATTCAACACCAGCGGTCGGCAACCCGACACCCACGGGTGGTGTGTGGCCCGCGACTTTCCCTTGTGGCCCGCGGATCTGCGCGTTACTAATAATTGGCCAAGTGCAAGTCAAACCCGCACCTGGAGGGCGCCGTATAACCAAAATTTTCTTTTTTTTAAATTTCTAGTATTTAATATTGCAGCAGTCATTAAAGTATTTGAATTTGAATTTGAATTTGAAGTACACGTATTGTGAAAATTTGAACTGTCTACCTTTAACGGTTCAATAGTTAGTTGGAAAAATATCGAATAGCAGTTTGTGTTGTATGGACACCCCTTTTTGTTTTCAACTTTTTTACTTTTATTATTTGTTGTTATAGCGGCCACAGTTATGCATCCTCTGTAAGAATTTCAAATGTCTATCTATTACAGTTCCAGAGATAGAGCTCTGTGACACACGGACAGACGGACAGACAGCGAAGTCTTAGTAATAGGGTTCCGTTTTTATCCTTTAGGTACGGAACCTTAAAAAACCCCGTGTCCTGCACTTCAGCACGCGCAATACGGAATGTATTGCGCGTGCTGAAGTGCATGTTAAAATATATGTTACGTCGGCCCGTGGAATTTCGCCCTACACTAAACTTCTCTGCTTTTTCCTTCTATGTTCTTTTTTGAGACACGCCAAAGGAAGTAACTTCAATAACGGTTTTTAAAGAAACTTTCTTTACTAATAGTACCCTAATGGGGTTGATTGTTGAGTTGCTAAAAATGCTGAAACAGATGTGTAAACAGAAAGGCATAATGCATACACCCTTTTATAGCCATCTTAAGGGTTGATCTAAAAAAAACAGTGACTCAGATGCTTTATTAAGTCTAATGATAATTTTTCATAGTGGTTGCTTCCAAATGAATGGATTATAAAATAAAGTTCCAACCCCTATTTAACGACCTTAAGGGTTGATTTTAAAAAAATGGAAAAATAAGTGATATATTATTTACAACCAGAAAGCAAAATACCAATTTTCATAGACTTTGCTTCGAAATCTGCGGACTTCTAAACGAAGTTTCTACCCCTATTATACCCTCTTAAGGGTAGATTTTCCATAAATAGTGTTAAAAAAGTTCTATCATTCCCAACCAGAAAGCCAATTACCATTTTTTACAGTCCTTGGTTCCAAATTAACGGTTTTTAAAATAAAGGTCCATCCCCTATTAAACGTCCTTAAGGGTTAATTTTTCAAAAACAGTGAAATAGGTGTTCTGTTATTTTCAATCAGAAAGCAGAATATTAAATTACATAGAATTTGCTCTAAAATCTGCGAAATCCTAAACGGAGTTTCTACCCCTATTTTATCCTCTTAAGGGTAGATTTTCGATAAACGTTGTTAAAGAAGATCTATTATTCCGTACCAGAAAGCTAAATCCTATTTTAACAGTCCTTGTTTCCAAATAAACGGATTTTAAAATAAAATTCCATCCCCTATTAAACAACCTTAAGGGTTGATTTTCAAAAAACTGAAATAGGTGTCCTAGTATTTTGAATCAGAAAGCCAAATAACAATTTTCATAGTCTTTGCTTAAAAAGCCGTGGACTTCTAAACGAAGTTTCCACCCCTATTTTACCTTCTTAAGGGTAGATTTTCCATAAACGGTGTTGAAGAAGCTCAATTATTTTTAAACCAGAAAGCTAAATGCTATTTTTACAATCCTTGTTTCCAAATTAACGGATTTTATAATAAATTTATATTCCCTATTAATCGAACATAAGGGTTGATTTTCCAAAAACGGTAAAATAGGTGTTCTATTATTTTCAATCAGAAAGCTGAATACTAATTTTCATAGACTTTGTTTCAAAATGTGCGGACTTCCCAACAAACTTTCAACCCCTGTTTAACCCACGTTAGGGTTGATTTTCCAAAGACGGTAGAATTAAAGTTCCACTATATCTAACCAGTAAGGCAATGACTAACTTTCGTAGTGCTGGCTTTCAAATTGGCAATTTTTTTAAATAAGCTGTCAATCCTTATTTTACCAACTTAAGGGTTGATTTTCCAAAAATGATGAAATAGGTGTTTAATTATTTTCTATCGAAAACCCAAATACCGATTTTCATACAGTTTACATCAAGACTGGGGGACTTTCATACAAACACAACCCTTATTGAACCCATGTAAGGGTTGATTTTCCAAAAACGGTAGAATTAAAGTTCCACTATATCTAATCAGTAAAGCAATGACTAACTTTCGTAGTGCTGGCTTTCAAATTGGCAAATTTTAAAATAAGCTATCAACCCTATTTTACCAACTTAAGGGTTGATTTTCCAAAAACGATGAAATAGGTGATTAATTATTTTCTATCGTAAACACAAATGCCGATTTTCGTACATTTAACATTAAAACTGGGGGACTTTCATACAAACACAACCCTTATTGAACCCATATAAGGGTTGATTTTCCAAAAACGGTAGAATTAAAGTTCCACTATATCAAATCAGTAAAGCAATGACTAACTTTCATAGTGCTAGCTTTCAAATTGGCAAATTTTAAAATGAGCTGTCAACCCTTATTTTACCAACTTAAGGGTTGATTTTCCAAAAATGGTGAAATAGATATTTAATTATTTTTAATCGAAAACCCAAATACCGATTTTCATAGAGTTTACATCAAAACTGGGGGTATTCCATACAAACTTACAACCCTTATTTTACCCACATAGGGGTTGATTTTCCAAAAACGATAGAACTAAAGTTCTATTATATCTAACCAGTAAAGCAATGGCTAACTTTTATAGTGCTGGCTTCCAAAATGGAAAAATTTAAAAAAAGCTGTCAACCCCTATTTAACCACCTTTAGGGTTGATTTTGGAAAATCCCTTAGATTAGATTTTTATAACGTTAAATCAGAAAGCTAAATACCAATTTTCATCCAGTTTGCTTTAAAACTGACGGACTTTCATACTAACTTTCAACCCCCATTTAACCCCCTTAACGGTGGAATATCAAAAAATCCGTTCTTAGTGCGCATCTACATTATAAAATGAAGCTATGTTTAAACTTTCATGATTGTAGCTTCAGCAGTTTAGTCAAAACCTTGATTAATACGTTTTGAACGTGAGTATCTTTTCGCTTTTATATATATAGATTTCATTAAACTGTTAACAGATGTAAGAAAAAGTATAAACATAAGGAGTAGAATTATCATAAAGCAAAAAAAAACAATTTATTTATTAACCAAGAGCGTAAATTTAAAATGCAGATATCTAACTTCCAAAGCGATGAAGTTTCATATAATTTTTCAAAACCCCTAAGGGGTGGAATTTTCAAAATTCGATTTTTAGTGCCCTACACACTTTATTTACGTAGATTCAGTGACTTGTGCTGTGTGTTGAACTTTGGGTCACCTACTCATACTCAATACTCACGTACTCATATAGATTAGATTCAACATAAACTAGAGGCATCGCATTACTTTTGAAGGTGGTGAAAGCCTTTGTGGTTCGACTCCGGCGGCACCTCCGCCTCACTTATTTCTGCCTAATAACAGCAGTGTTAAGCGTTGTGTTGTGTTCCGTTTTGAAGGGTGTGGTAAGGGAGACAGACTTTTCCAAGTCGTTCTAACTTAGTCCTCAAGGTTAGCAGCGCATCTGCAGCCAACCTAAGATAGGAATATCTAATCCTATCTGGGGTTGATTACAGATGTCCATGGGCGGCAGTAGGCACTTACCATCAGGTGGACTGCAGCATGCTCGTCTGCTACTCCCATATTAAAAAAAAAACTTAAAAAGTGAGTGAAAAACTATATAATATATTTACATCTATATTCTATATTTACATCCTTACTCTGACAGATCAAACCGATTGAACCCTTACCATCCATTTTTGTAAAAACGTAATTGTTTTGGTATTTGTTTGCGTATTTGCCCATACATTTCCAATCAGCGCCCCTAGCGGATTGTATCAGAACTGATACAATCGTACGTAATAATAAACAAAAACAAAAAGTCATTTTTGTCAAAACGTAAAAACTCGTACTAAGAGTACAGGTCAGAGAGTACAGAGACCTATTATATAACAATTTTTATTTCCAGGCCATCAGTTCCTTACAGTAAGCACTCGAGCTAGGGAATTCGCATCTCCCAAAACAATATGGTATGGCTTCACCATCTTGACGAAACACAAGTTTGTCTACATAATATTGAACTGGTTGCTGCATTATATTCCTGCGAGCATCGTTGACAGCGCTCTCTATATCACGGGGAAGAAACTAAGGTACTGTTCCTTCAGTAACTCGTCAAAAGATGGCGCCACATGTCTCCTGAATCACGCTTTTGAAGTTTTCTAATCAACTCCCATATAATTGTACAATAATATGTACAAGATACGATCTGATGTTATTGGAGCAATGCCGCAGGCCAGGTGATCGCCTGGCTTAGCAATAGTTCTCCCTATGCCAAAGTAGCAGAGACCAGGTCACTTGTGGATATTTATTATCAAAGTTAATGCTAAACCGGAACATAGATAAATGTGTGTATAAGACTGTTAAGTCTAAGAAGTTTTTATATCGAGCATTGTGTGAAGTAATGTTTTAAATCAATTTAAGTATGTTGAATAACAAAAATTTCAAGATTATCTGAAGTATATGGTATCTAATTAGGTCTCTGTTCTTATTTCCGTGAACGACATCTACGCTTATCTTAATATTGAACTTGGTTTCCATTTTCACGTGGTTGCTTTTGTTGAGATTTCAACACAACACGTATCCATCTCTAATAGACTAACGGTCTTATTCATAAAAAGTTATAGCACACTTATAACGTTGCTATAGTACGATTGTCAAAAAGTGTTATTCGTAACGCATTTTAGGCACTAAACCGTTCTATAAGCCTTCTATAACTTATAGAGGCCAGAACCCTACTATAACAGTGCTATAAGACAAAGATGGCCGACTCTCAACAGCTGATTAGTGATTACTAACCTAATTTGACACTACGTTTTGAATAAATTATGGCAATGTCCATTTTGTATACAAACGTGAAATAATTTATTTTAATATCCGATAAATAACATTATTATATCACTATTTTAAATTACAATGTAAATTTTACAAAGCTTAGATATTATTAAAAATCTAGAAAACCGTCCACTTCGAAGAACATTGCACCAAAGAGTGATCCGTTTTCATTATACGACGAAGACTATAGGAAGCGTTATCGCTTTAATAAATCGACAGTAAATTTTATAATTGGTCTCGTACGTAATGATCGTAAATTAGATCGCAGAGGTCCTGGTACACCTTTTGAAATACAGGGTTTACTGCCATAAGATATTGCGAATGTTTACAAAACGAAACTTAATTGAATTTAACTTTATATAATTAAATCAATATTATATAAAACATTAATATCCAACCAATTTTACCACTCCTCTATCTTTTAACAACTTTTGCTTCACATCCCATTTTAACAAATTAAATATTTTTAAATTCGCGGTATTTACAATTACAATGACACTGACATGTTATTTGGTTTTATCGACAACGCATTGACAAGAATGTCAAGACAGAATATTTTTTAGTACGAAATAATGTCATTTAATGATGTTTATCTATGGATATTTGTCAATTTGTTCGCCAACTTCACTATAATGGCAACATTTTCATTTATAGTTGACTTTAGCGACACATTAGTTATAGAAGGTTTATGGAACGTTTATGAATAAGCAATTTTATAGAACGTTTTATAAGCTTATTGAACACTTTAACTAATGAGTGCTTAAAACCTTCTATAAGCATTTTTTATGAATAAGACCGTAACAATATTGTTTTGTTAAACGAAAACTTAACATATATTTTTCGTTTTCAGGTTGTTGAAAATTTACAAAAAAGCTAACAATCTGGGACTAGTGTTGTCTTACTTTGGGTTGAACGAATGGTTATTTGAGGATAATAACACCCTGAGTTTATACAACAGCCTCTCAACCACCGACAAAGTCTTATTCAACTGTGACATGAGCCTCGTAGACAACACAGAGTTGATTGTTATGTGGATCCTAGGCATTCGGCGATATATCATAAAAGATAATCTGAACAACACCGAGTATGGCAGAAAGAAGCAATTTGTGTTAATGATTGCACATTACATTTTTATGACTTTATATTTATATTTGATATACAAATTAATTTGTTTTGTGTTTTCGATAATTGGATTCTTCTAAGATGTTATTAAAATAAAAATAAAAGGGGATTGTAAATAAATAAATATAGAGTTGATTGTTATGTGGATCCTAGGCCTTCGGCGATATATTGTGAAAGATGATCTGAAGAACACCGAGTATGGCAGAAAGAAGCAATTATTGTTTAGGATTGCACATTATATTTTTGTGACTTTATATTTATATTTGATATTTAAATTAATGTGTTTTGTGTTTTCGGTAATTGGATTTTTCTAGGATGTTAATAGAATAAAAATAAAAAGGGATTGTAAATAAATATATATTAAACGTTTATTTTTCCATTGTGTTGTCATTTAAACTGGAATAGACAACTGTGGCCGCGTCTACGAAGGGAAAATCGTTAATTCACATGATTCTGATAAGGACGAAAGTATTAAAATCGTTTTTTGTCATCGGTTATTGCTAGTTGTTCTAAATTTTGAATTCATCTGATCTTTCAAAATTAATAAACAGCGCCTTCAAGGATTTCGCTACATATCCAGATGCATACACTTTTATCTACAGGTCAAGCTAGTAAAAGCTTGATAAATATTTGTAGTTTAAAACTAAAAACCAAGCTAAAATCTTCATGTCTCATATATCTTTAACTCCGTCCAAAGGTTGTCTGGAAGAAATCGCTCATTAGCGATAAGACCGCCTTTTTGTATACCGTCTCTAATATTTTTAATGGCTTTCTTGTATTGTGGTGTGCACATAAAGAGTATTTGATGTTGTTGTTGTTGTTGTACTAATAATATCAAAATAAATGCATGAACGAACCGCAAACAACCCTATAGTCAATAGTGACAATAAATGATCGAGTGTAGTAGTAATTTTGTAATTTTAATTTCTATTTAAATTCCATAATTATTTAGCTATAAACGTAATGTTATATAAACGTAATTTACGTGTACTAATTAAATTCTATATGTTTTAACAATTTGAAGAGCATTTTCATTTTTTCTATGTGATTTGATGAATTATCTGGGGGCCCGGTAGTGCCCCCCAAGTCGAGCCTACAGGTATATTCGGCTTCTGGGGTTTATATTACAAGTGCCGCCCGCCTTTAATTTATTTTGCCACTAAGTGGCCCTTGTCGGTTGCCGACCGCTGATTTAAGGCATATATATATATATTATTATTATAGTGTTAGTCTATATAAGTGATTTTTAACACGCTTTTATTAGCTTGGGTTGTATGTATGTATGTATATACGTAACAGAGTAACGGAATCTTTGAACCCGATTTCTATCCACTTTGAACGTTCAGTTTAATTCAAAATTTTGACAAATTATCAAAAACCAATGACAATAGACGGTTTTAATAATTTTGTACCATTGTCCTTATCAACATCCTCAGGATTAACGATTTTCGAGGCGAGATTGTTCAAGCGCCTTAGAGAAAGTTCATCCCAAAGTTACTAGATTGATTTTTAGTTTTGAAAACTAATAATGTTATTTTTCTATAACTCAAATATACTGAAACATATCTATAATGCAATCTTGTATGATTGTATGATTTTTAGGATTCAGTACTCAAAGGGCAAAACGTAATACTAAAAATTAATAAAATAAATAAATTTCAAAAAACTAAAAAACACGCTTTTATGATAAAATCCAAAAACGGTAAAATAGGCACCTTAGCATTATCCGGGTTGGAGAGTTGAAGGTCGAATATTTCATCATATCATGTTATTCTAGACACTCAAAGTTCATTTTCAATTTCATATGAATTGGGTGAGCAGATCATGATTATGATCATCAGAAGTTATCATAAAATATGTAAAAACAGGGATAGTGATGATGAATCCCACTCCATAACTCAAAGTTCTAATCATCAGACCATACCCATGTCAAGGTAGGAAACTACCGCAATGAACAAAAACAAAATAAAATTGGTTAAGAAATACTCCAATAACTTGAATAAATTTAAAAGAAATCGGGTTTTTCCAATTATCCGGGAAAACTGGCAAAAAAATTCAAATTTCAAAAAATGGGACCCCCTGTGAAACTAGCCGCACAATGGTGTTTGAATTATGTCGATCCGTAGCGGCTTCGCGAAAATATCGCTGAACGTACATAACCAGTTATTTGGGAAGTCGGTTAAAAATTCACTTAAAATTTAATAATAATAAGTTGATAATGTGATAGTAGCTTCACCGAGAACGCTAAAACGGCTTCGGTCTATGGTATAAAATAATGACGACATTTGACTTTATAATTAACATTGAATAGTGCATAAGTTTAGGTCAACTAATTGCCTACGACATTCGCAAATGCCTTAGACAAAGAATATAGACAACGTTGGAGTCTTTGAAGGTGCTAGAATCCTGAGGTTCAACCCCGGACACACCAGCGCCAGACTTATTCCTTGTTTATAACAGCAATGCAAAGCTGCTATGTACCGCTTTGAAGGGTGTGGGCAACATACATTTCCGAGGCATTCCAGCTTAATCTTCAGAGATGGGCCAATCTGTAGTCGACTTCAGGTAGGATTGTTAGGAATCTAATCTAATCTAAGATATGCATGGGCGGCAGTAGCCACCATTAGACGGACTGTACGGTCGCCTGCTTCTCCTATACTGTAAAAAAACCTACGGGTCTACGAACCACGTGGAATCCGGGATTAAAAATGCCCAACTCCGCAAATACCGGGATTGTAATTTTTTACGGGATTGCATTCCTTACAAGTTTATCGGTCTCCTTTTGGTCTCAGCTCAATGTTGTAATAAAACAGTAAATAAAAACATTTTGACATGTGAATTTGAATAAATTTGCACAAATCTATATAAAATTCAATCTATTTGTACTACGGTGCAGACATTGCCAGGCGACCAGGAAATTAGGTCACATTATATGTACTAACAGATCTAATTTAGTGAAGGAAAACCACTAATTTCTAACAGTATAACAGCTTGAAGCAATTTTGGCGACTTTTTGTAGACTTCACAACGGTAAGAATTTCTTTGTTGAAGGTTTTGAAGACTCGCTTGATGAATTCACTGTTTAATTAAGCAAGTGATAATTAATTTCTAATGCGCACATAACTCTGAAAAATCAGAGATGTATGCCCGAGTTTTTATTTATAATATAGAGTAGCAGACGAGCACGCAGTCCACCTGATGGTAAGTGGCTACTGCCGCCCATGGACATCTGTAATCGACCCCAGATAGGATTAGATATTCGTACTGGAGGTCAGCCACAGATGCGCCGCTACCCCTGAGGACTAAACTGGAACGCCTCGGAAAAGTATGTCTCCCTTACCATACCCTTAAGACCAGAACACAGCAGCGCTTAACTCTGCTGTTATAAGGCAGAAATAGGTGTGGCGGTCGTGCCGCTGGAGTCGAACCACAAAAGGTTCTACCATCTTCATACCTCCTTATACACCTTTAAACCTCTGACCCCTTTATGAAGAAGCCGAGTTTCTTAACTACAAAGTTATCATAGTTTATCAAAAAATATATGCAATTACCAACCCTTACCATAGATGGATCCAGCTCTAGCAGTGGAGACAGCATTCAAAGCGAAGCACAGGAACATAGAAGAAGCGCTTCTGCGCGGCGACTCTGACGTGGCAAAGCTGTACGATGACGCGACAATATTTATAACGGGGGGCTCCGGGTTCCTGGGGAAGCAACTCATCGAGAAACTCATCAGGTACGTTTAGTTTCTACTTTATTTGGTCAGTGTTGGATTTTTTGGAAATTTGATATTTTTTCTATTTTGGGGGCCCTTTCTTGTGGACTCTTAGCCTTTTTAACACGCTTTTATTAGCTTGGGTTGTATGTTTGTATGTATGTATGAAGGTATGTATGTAAGTAACAAGTAACGGAATCATTGAACCCGATTTCTATATCCACTTTGAACGTTCAGTTTAATTCGAAATTTTGAAGAATTATCAAAAACCGATGGCAATACACAATTTTAATAAGTTTGTACCATTGTCCTTATTAACATGTCATCCTCAGGATTAACGATTTTCGAAGCGAGATTGTTCGATCGCCTTAGCGAAAGTTATCGCAAGTTTGCAAATAATTATTGCTTTTTAGTTTCAATAACTGTTATAGCGTGATTTTTAGTTCAGAAAATAATTTAATTTATAACACCAGTTATTAATTAAATCGTATAATCATAAAAAATGTTGACAGATCTTGTAATGTTAGAAAAATTTACGTTTTGCTTCGACCGAAGAAAGGGAAGCCGGCGCAAGTGAGACTGCACGAAATCCTATCTGACCCAGTGAGTACAGCTGTATAAAACGTATAACAAAAGTCTCGCACAGCTCTTCTACTGCAAAAAGTTGCAAAATGCAAGTTTACAGTACAATCTATTATATTTTAAAACAAATTACAACTTTTTTTAAATTACGTAAATGCCTTTATTACATAACACAAGAATAATAAAAATATAATAATAAGTAAAGTAAAGTTCACTAAAAGTAATAAATAATAATAAGTTATACTTATAAAATAAAATTGTCCCACACTCCTCCTCCTCCTACTTGTGGCACAGTTCCCAGAAAGATGGCAGCGTTACCTCGCTGTATAGTAAGGCTAATTTTTTGGGCAAAATAGCTACCAGCCTTCTGGTCATCCGAAGCGAAGATAAGGCTGTGGGACATCTACTTCATTAATTACAACTTGGTTGCAGTGGTAGCAATGCTCTTGATCTCGTCGGCCAATACTATTCAATGTTACAGATGTCCAGTGGCCATTTATACCAAATTTCCTGAACGCTTGTTCAGCACATCTTTTCTATATCACAAGCTCATTTGAGACGTGTTTCCAGGTATACGATCCTATGAAAAAATTGTACCCAAATTTCACGGACAAAATAATCCCAATAGATGGAGATGTTAGAGAGCTCAAGATGGGTCTGAGTGAAGATGACTGGAAGACTATCACTGAGGAGGTAATGTGTTCTTTTATAATAGTACTCGGTGCGCGGCACGTCTCAGTTAGTAGCTTAGTCAAGGTTGGTAGTTGATGAAAACGGTGCAACTACATATTGACTATCGTTGAACAATAGTTGCACAGGCGATTGTGTTGTCGTCAACAGTTGGTCTCAGCATTTACACCAGACCCGGAGACATTCGAGAACTAATGTGTATGCAGGAGGGCCGGATATTGTCGTCAACAGTTCACATTTTATTATAAAGCATTAAAATAATAAGTCTTTAATTTGATCTGCAATGAGAGAGGGTATGTGAAGTGGGGATGACATCATGGCGGCGCTCGAGTGAACAGAGAGGAGCGTTCTGGTCGTGGACTTCAATGAGTGCTGACGTTAATCGCAGCTATGACTGTTATTCTTTAAACTCATAGTCTGTTCCTAAAATACTTATAACTGTTATATTGTGTAGTGTGATTCTATAAATATAAATCTGTATCTACCCATCAACTGAGTCTTGATATTTTTTATAATTTATTTATGTATTTATTTATTTTATTAAGTTCACCTACAGTTGTAACATTTAAGAAATAATAATAAAGGAGCTTATGATGTACATTTACTTCTGGCCTTGTAGGATATGCTAATTTGAGACTAAATTATTCTAATTTATTACATTACATTATATTACGTTGCATAACATTACATTATATCACATTACATACCTACATTACACTTTATCACACAAATCGTGCGTTATGTTTCATGCAGGTCAATGTAATATTCCACATGGCGGCAACAGTAAACTTCCAAGAAGACGTACGTACTGCGACCATCACGAATGTACGAGGGACCAGGGAAATGATGCTCTTGGCCAGGGCTTGTCGCCAGCTTAAGTAAGTGGAATAATTCAGTTCTATCACACATTTACAAAATTACAACTTAAGTATACTTATAGAAATATTTGTTATGACTTAACCACCTACTTCATAAAAACTTATTTTTTCCACACTCCGCCCTCAAGGGGTTAATAAATGAAAGCCTCTAAAAATCCACTGGTTTTGAAACAAGGACTTTGAAAATTATGACTTTGAAATAATATGTCACATGTTTTATAGTTTTTTTAAAATCAACCTCTTCGGGGGTAAACTAAGGAATTATAGTTTTTTAATTCGCCGATATTGAAGCCAAGCCATTTATAATAGTTGAATCATTAATGAACGTGGCTTTTTGGTGAGAAATAATCTAGATAGATTTCATTTTGGAAAGAATTTCAAGTGATTATAAAAATTATCATCATGTCGCATTGTCATATATTAAAAAATAAGTAGCAAAAGTATTTAAAAACGATCTAATGTCTAACTGCGCTCGTGATCACTTCACTCTTATCGCTAAGGACTAAGTTGAAACTCCTCAGATAAGGTTGTACCCCTTACCACACAGATCAGAACATGTTATTAAACAACAATAAGTGAATCGACGGTTCCTCTGGATCGATCCATAAAGGGATCTACCTTCTTCAAATAACGTTAATGTTAACAGATCAATGGTGCATGTGTCCACTGCATACTCTCATGCTACTAAACATCGTATCAATAAGGCAGTGCGTGAAGATTTCTACGAGGCTCCGATAGCGCCTGAGGATATGATTACGTTGGCGGAGAATAATGAGATTGACTACCTTAATGACATTTTAAAAAAGTGAGTTTCGTCAACCTATTACTGTCCTACTGCTAGGCATAGGTCTCCTTAGGTCATAGCCCACCACACTGGCCAAGTGCATATTAGTAGATTTCACATATCATTGGGATCGATTGGGATGGCAGGTTTTCTCACGGTGTTTTCCTTCATCGTTAAAGAATGTAATAATTAAGTACTAATATGCTCATAACTTTAACAAATTGAGGTGCGTGATCCCGATCAACAAATCACAAAAATATATTTGGAATACCAAAAATAAGCTCTTAAATGGTATCAAAAATTATTAAAATTTGCCTAATATTTGTTGACAGTCGTGGGTCAGAGTGGCCAAACACGTACACATTCACGAAGGCGGTGGCGGAGGAGACGGTGAGGACGATGGCAGCTGACCTGCCCGTGTGCGTCGTCAGACCAGCTATAGGTAAGTTTTGGGACTGGAAGTTTATTATAATACTTATTCTATTTTTATATTTTTGGAATATTCAGTCTTGCTCTAAGCCCGCGTTTCCCAACCTGTGGTCCGCGGACCCCTGGGGTTCCGCGAGTATATGTATGGGGGTCCGCGGTGTCATCTCTGGACCATACATAAATCACTCATTAAATGCAAAACGGCCGCTTTACTGCTTTTTTCAACCACATACATTGTTTTTTTTGTATCTGTAATAACTCAAATAAATACCTAATCCGCTTTTTTCTGTTTATTTTATTAAGGGGGTCCGTGAAAACTGTGCTTGATTTCCTAAGGGTCCGTGGACTGAAAAAGGCTGGGAAACACTGCTCTAAGCAATGAAATTATTTCATCTGAATTTTACAATGTCTCTTGTGAAGAAAGTGTGATAAATTATTATATAAAGATGCTCGTATATTGTTGTAAATGTCGATGATTATGGAAGAATATTTTGTATTTTTGGAATTCCTTCTGAGCGTTTTAACAGTATCTTCCAAATATTGTTTTAGTAATTGGAGCATACCGGGAGCCATCTCCAGGATGGGTTGACTCCAACCAGGTCCTAGGAGCTAGCGGGGTACGTGGAACTATTTTTACAAAATACTAGAGACACAAAGAGCTTACCAAGTTAGACACTTCTACGAAGCGCTTAATCTTAGACCTGAGGGGTAACAACATATCTATTGTTCAGGTATCGGGGAGACTCTAATCACATCTCAGATTCTTGTGCGCTACTGACAGTATCTGTGAATCTGAGATGTGCTACTGACAATAGTGTAGGTGAAAACAATAAAAATACCGATGAGTGGTGCGCTGCTCCCTTCGGCGACCGGTCGTCCTTGATGCACACACACTCGCGACTCCCGAATAGGTCCCCAGGACCTCCGTGATAAACTATATAATACAATATACGTCCCGTGACGAAATCCGAATGCCGACTGTATGTATTATGTGTATAACACACAGAAACTTCAACATTTTAAAATTGTGAATTTACTTTTTATACTCATTATTTCGACCAGTTCTAAATACTGAACAATTAGATTAAAAAAAAGAAGTTACATCACCACGGTGGCTACCTAATCTTAAGCAGCTATGTAACTATATCTTTGGTTTCTGACAGCTCGTACTCGGCTCTATTCTGGGCATGATCCACGTAATTCGGGGCGATACGAACAATCGAATGGACTTCATTCCAGTGGACGTTGTCACCAACGTACTGGTGGCCGCTGGCTGGGACACGGCGCGGACACACGGACATTCAGGCAGACAAACGAAGATCTACAATGTGACCAGTAATAGAAATCATTTTACAATGGGTAAGGAATATTTTGATTATACTCAGTACAAGATTTGATTTAACTTGTCTTCGTCGACAAACCTTTACTGTGCCACTGCTGGACAGGGGTCTTAGAACGAGAAGTATTAGGTCAGAGTCTCCCGTGCTTGCCAACTGTGCATTCTACAAGTACCGTGTCACAACAATCACCAGCGACATTTACACTCATTGGATCCTTAAAGTTCAGTCCTACCACTATTGAAAATTATTTGAAACACCTAGATATAAAGAAAGGCTCTGGACCTGATGGTCTGCCTCCGGTTTTCCTTAAAAAATGTAGCAAAACTCTAGCTCTCCCACTATTTATTATTTTTGAACTCTCATTAAGGACAGGCCATATGCCCTTGATATGGAAACAATCCTATGTCACTCCTATATTTAAGTATGGAGATAAACATAACATCATCAACTACAGACCTATATCTAAACTTAATGTTATAGCTAAACTTTTTGAAAAAATAATTTACGACTGCATTTACAGATATTTGAGACCTATGATTATAGAGCAACAACATGGATTTGTAAGCAAAAAATCCACAGAGACTAACTTATGTGAATTTGTTCAGCAAATCGCATCTGCCATGGATGAAGGATCTCAGATGGATGCGATTTATACTGACTACTCTAAAGCCTTTGATAAGGTACGACATTCAGTCTTGGTGCGTAAACTGGAAGCAGCTGGCATACATGGGGATCTCCTTCGCTGGCTAACTTCATATCTTAGAGAGCGTAGCCAAGCTGTCGTTATAAAGGGCTTCTGTTCCACATTCCTCCCAGTTACCTCAGGTTTGCCACAGGGCTCACACCTTGCCCCTCTCTTGTTTAATATATTTATAAATGACATCGTACACATATTTGATCATTCCAACATTCTGCTTTACGCAGATGATATGAAAATTTTTAAGTCAATAAAAACTAACTCCGATTGTTTAGATCTACAGAATGACCTTAACAAATTTATTATTTATTGTAAAAACAATTATCTAGATCTTAATATAAAAAAATGTAATATAATATCATTTTCAAGAAGACCCAACCATATTAAATTTATATATAAACTAGATGATGTAGCTGTTACTCGAGTAAACGAAATAAAAGACTTAGGAATATTTTTAGATAGTAAATTAACATTCAATGAACATTTAAATTACATTATCCCCAAAGCCTTTCGTATGCTAGGCTTTATACTGAGAGTCAGTAAGGACTTTAAACACAGCTCAACGCTCGCTCTTCTATTCAACTCATATGTAAGATCCTTACTAGAGTATGGCTCGGTTATATGGAACCCGCAATACAACGTCCAAATTTCAAAACTCGATAGAGTCCATAAATTATTTATAAAACACCTGAAATACAGATTCCAAGTGACCAAAGATACCACAACTTTAACAGAAAGACGAACTGAGAGAGATCAGATGTTTTTATACAAGATACTAAATAATTATATAGACTCTCCTTTCTTATTAAGCAATATATATTTGAGATGCCCCCGTGTAAATTCCCGTTGTAGACACCTGTTCTATGTTCCTCCATGCAAGAGAAAATACACACGTAATACCTTTTTGTACCGTTCTTGTAACTCTTACAACGAAAAGTTTCAACCTATAGATATCATGAATTGCCCCATTGGTAAATATAAAAGCAACATAAGACAGGTCATTGCAACGAGTAATTCTACTTTACTTTAAGATAATTACTTAATTCTTTAAAAGTAACTCTATCATTAAATATCTCCGTTTTGCTCCAATAGAGTCATCACTTACCAGTAATTTTATGAATAAGATATTAGTGGAAACTTTACTGATATGTGAACTAGCTATATAACCTATCTTTAAGTATTATGTTGTATTGTATGTTTCCTAAATAAAAATAAAATAAAAAAAAAATCAAATACCGTTAAGTTTTTTAAAGACCTCTTGCCTTGTTAGTTAAATAATCGTATAAATAAATAAATAAAGCTTTTATTGATTCCTTAATTCTTACAAAACATGTCATCTCAGTCTATTTAGATTTAATAAAATATTTACAAACAGCGATTTAATATAATTTTAATTCATTTAATTTAATTCATTTAATACCTAATTAATTTCATTTGATTTAATTATGATATATTATTATTATTATTATTCTATGTCTATGAATACAATATTTCATATTTTATCTATATAATATTTACTTATTAGAATTATAATATAGGTAAATAATCGTATAGGGCATAACAATTATAATATTTGATTTTTTCATTAAATTGTTAAAGGATGTACGAAAACATATAAAAATTATTTTACGTATCTAACTTCCGATAAAACTATTATAATATATCCCCTAAGGAGCACAATTTCCAAAAACCAAAAAAACAACTTATTCTATTAACTAAGAGCAGAAATCTAAAACGCTCGTGTTCAACTTCCAAAGCGATGAAATTTCATATAATTTTTGAACACCTATGGTTTCCCCTTAGGGGTGAAATTTCAAAAATTCGTTTCTTAATGCCCACTTACATACTTTGATTACGTAGGTTCAGTCGCTTTGAACTTAGGGCTATGCGTTGAACTTAGGGTCACGTACTCATACTCAATACTCACGTAGTCATCGATTAGATTCTACTATAGTAGTAAACGATTAGATTCTATATAAACAAGAGGCGTCGCATTCATTACTTAAATAATTCGGCAAGTACGAGTCGAACTCGCACAGGAGGCTTCCGTTCCACCAAATGTTCATTATTTTTACTTATTTTTATTAATTTTATTATTTTCAGCAATACTTAGTTATATGACACAACAATAGATGGCGTCAGGGTGATGATGAATGATACGTAAACAACGTATAATAAAATTAAAATAACTATATTAAAATATATTTTATGGTTCTTATTTGTATTTATTATAATACCACTTATTACTTAATTAGTAGTAAATGGATTGTAAAAATTTCAACCATCTTCCTAGTACGGTTTAACAGTTAGATCGAAAAATGCCGAAAAAATCCGGTTTGTTTTATGGAGACCCCCTTTAATATTCAACTTTATTTTATTTTTAGTATTTATTGTTATAGCGGCCACTGTTATTCAGACTCTGTAAAAATCATGTATCTATGTATTACGGTTCCGAAGATATAGCCCTGTGACAGACGGACAGACGGAAGTCGGACAGACAGCGAAGTCTTAGTAATAGGTTTCCGTTTTTACCCTTTGGGTACGGAACCCTAAAAAAGTCAGTGGTAGACTATAGCTACATCCTTATTCTGTTAGGTCAGAGAGGACAGAGATCTGTGAACTCCACGATGAGAGATGAGAGGAATATAACTATTTTTATTTGCAGGCCAACTCGTCCTAACATTAGACACTCAAGCTAGGGAATTTATATCTCCCAAAACAATATGGTATGGCTTTACGAACTTGGCGAAACACAAGTTTGTCTACATAATATTGAACTGGCTGCTGCATTATATTCCTGCGAGCATCGTTGACAGCGCTCTCTATATCACGGGGAAGAAACTAAAGTACTGTTTCTTCCCCTGTCTCCTGAATCACGCTTTTGCAGTTTTCTAATAAACTTCCATATAATTATATGTACAAAGTACGATCTGATTCTATTGGAGCACTGCCGCAGGCCAGGTGATCGCCTGGCTTAGCAAGAGTTCTCCCTATGCCAAAGTAGCAAGGACCAGGCCACTTGTAGATATTTACAATCAAAGTTAGTGTTTGTATACATACAAGGTTGTTGTAGATGGTAAAGCTAATACAATTGGGGAGGTAACACCAGACTTATTTCTAGCACGAAGCAGTGTTGCGTTTCGGTGGAAAGGTGAAGATGCCGACTGACTTACATATGATCTTCTTACGATACCAACAACCGTCTTAGTGCTCAGGAGTAGCTAGATCTATCTGATCACCTTCACTAAAACCTATACTACATGGAGTCGGCCACAGATGTCCTAACGGCAGTGAATACCCACCATCAGATGAACCTCAAGCTCGTTTGAAATTTTAATCTTTTCAAATGAATGAATATACTGTACACAAATAAATACTACGGTCTTATTCGTAAAAAATGCTTATAGAAGGTTTTAAGCACTCATTAGTTAAAGTGTTCAATAAGCTTATAAAACGTTCCATAAAATTGCTTATTCATAAACGTTCCATAAACCTTCTATAACTAATGTGTCGCTAAAGTCAACTATAAATGAAAATGTTGCCATTTTAGTGAAGTTTGGCGAACAAATTGACAAATATCCATAGATAAACATAATTAAATTACATTATTTCGTACTAAAAAAATATTTGATATAGTGATATAATAATATTATTTATCGGATATTAAAATAAATTATTTCAAGTTTGTATACAAAACGGACATTGACATTTAAAATTTATTCAAAACGTATTGTCAAATTAGGTTAGCAATCACGAATCAGCTGTTGAGAGTCGGCCATCTTTGTCTTATAGCACTGTTATAGTAGGGTTCTGGCCTCTATAAGTTATAGAAGGCTTATAGAACGGTTTAGTGCCTAAAATGCGTTTATGAATAACACTTTTTGACAATCGTACTATAGCAACGTTATAAGTGTGCTATAACTTTTTATGAATAAGACCGTTTGTGTATAAGAGACATACATATAAATAGCATTATGTGAAATTATGTTTTAAATCAATTTTAGTATGTTGTTTATCTACAATTTCAAAATTTTGATATCCATTTAGGACTCAATTCTACTTTCAGTGAACGACGACTACGTTTATCATAATATTGAACTTGGCTTCCATTTTCACACGAACGCTTTTGATGGGATTTCAACACAACTAGTATTCATCTCCACAAGACTAACAATATTATTTTGTTCGGCGAAAACTTAACTTTTTTTTTCGTTTTCAGATTGTTGAAAATTTACAAAAAAATTAATAATCTGGGATCAGTGTTGTCTTACTTTGGGTTGAACGAATGGTTATTTAAGGATGGTAACACCCTGGGTTTATACAACAGCCTCTCAACCACCGACAAAGTCTTATTCAACTGTGACATGAGCCTCGTAGACAACAAAGAGTTGATTGTTATGTGGATCCTAGGCCTTCGGCGATATATTGTGAAAGATGATCTGAAGAACACTGAGTATGGCAGAAAGAAGCAATTACTGTTTAGGATTGCACATTATATTTTTATGACTTTATATTTATATTTGTTATATAAATTAATTTGTTTTGTGTTTTCGATAATTGGATTTTTCTAAGATGTTTTTAAAATAAAAATAAAAAGGGATTGTAAATGAATATGTATTAAACGTTTATTTTTCCATTGTGTTTTCATTTAAACTGGAATAGACAACTGTGGCCGCGTCTACGAACCGTAAGCCGTAAGCGTAAGTACCCTTAGTATGAGCTTTTACGTTTTTACAAAAATGACTGTTTTGGTATTTGTTTACGTATTTGCCCGTACCATAGATATATTATCCTACTGACGTAGGGTCTATGGCCCGTACACTTCCAATCAGCGCCCTTGGCGAATGTGTCAGAACTAATTGGAGTAGTATGGGAAATACGTAAACAAAAACAAAAACAGTAATTTTTGTAATAACGTAAAATCTCATACTAAGGGCACAGCACTCAGCAGTATGATGTAATCATCACCTAAAGTTGACATTCGCGCCATGCACAATTCAACACTGACGCACACAGGCGTAGGTCGCACTTCAAAGTTTCCTATATTGTCTATATTTTGAGGCTGAAATATTCGCAAAATGCTAATTTTAATGACAAATTTCGTTACAATTTAAGCCATATATTACTTAATTAGATTGTATTAAACTTATTTTAACCGTTAAACGGGCCGAAGTATAAAATCTGTTTTGCTTGGCTTAAGTATATGTTCTTGGGTCATTTTATTTATTTATTTATTTAAGGATCATACACAAAATTACAAAATGCAGCAGTTCTTACGGATCTAAATCTTAAAGTTAGTTTTTTGTAATTTTAGTTACGTATGAACACAACATGCGTAGCAATTAAAGGTAGGTGCATTAACAAGAATCTTACTAAAAATAGGAAATTAATGTCTATAGATAATAAATATATATAAATGCTATGCATTATTAAATGGAAATATGTAATATGACAATGAGATAATTATGATGGCGAGGCACTTATGATATACATTACATACATACAATTGTGATTTGAAAAAAAATATGTTAGTGTTTGTACATATTATAAATATTATGATTATTTTACATACGTGCTTAGATTTTATAAGAATTTGGCTTCAAAACTCTATAGATTTTATTTTTAAACACTGCAAGTTTATCGTGGAAGATGTCTAAGGTGTCGTCCTTGCTTAAAAACTCTTGTAGTAATGATAAAATTAAAATTGTTGTAATAAATCGCCGATATCAGTCGCGGTGGACATCCTATCGCCGTCACGACATATTAAAATCGGCCCAAAATAATCTCATTCTCGGTATCGGCTCGGTGACGGTGCGGTGGACAAACGACCTTAGTATGAGTTTTTACGTTTGCTCGAAAACGTTCAACGTTTACGAATTCGCTCATACAGCGCTCCAGTGGACGGTATTGGAACTAAAAATTATTATTATGAGTTTTAAAAACGTAAATAGTAACGACATTTAATTTTACAAATATAAATAGAATGTATTGTAAGTTAATAAACACATCCCTATTATTATAATTTTATTCCTCTTGTGCTCACTGGCGGCGCTGCTGCTTTTATGATTGTCTCTGCACATATTTTTGGACAACTTCACTTTTGTAACTTACGTGCAATAAATCGTTTTTGTTCAAACTTCAATCTATTTTCGGTGTTAATTATTCTAATAGGTTTTAGGCCGTCCCGTATACCTAAATTAGATCCGTACTGTAGTGTATCATATTGTGGGTAGTTTGTCTCGAGCGCATACGACACGGAATGAGAGCGGACTGTGTGGGGGCAGTCATGCTAGACCGTCGGTGAGTACGGGCGTGTTGGTGCGTGAGCGAGCCAAATGGGGTTTAAGTGATACTACTATCCCGACGTTGAGTCGGGAACACTACATAATGGCGACGAGGATAAAACTGAATCACTTGACTGTAAGTAGAATGTTTATTTTTTAATCAATGGGGGAGGAAGTAATACATTGAGAACATAATACTTCATACGTCATTAGATAAAACTTAATTGATAGTTTAGTAAATTATATACGTTACTTGAATAATGTAATTTGAAAGAGGTAAAACTTTTACAGTAAACCATGAGTAAACCATAGTGGTAGTCGTACACACCCACACAGCCCGGCCCACAGCCCAGCACAGCCCAGTGCGTGGGGTAGGTGTGTAATGTGTATCAGTATATTTACCGCGTAGTTACCCTTTTGTGTCAGACATATGACATTCGCCGTGTTAGCTGCTTTGTCACGTTGTATGAACAGGTTAAGTTTAAATAATTATTACTTTTGAGTTGTTCCCCATTGATTTGAAAAAATTGTTCAAAAGTTACCTCCTAAATGGAAATCTTAAAGAGACTATGTACATTGGAATATAATTAATGTTATTGTTTTTGTCTGTTTTTATGACAAATAGTAGTAAAAGACACTTAAGTAATGTGTAATAAATATGTGGTAATATAAAATATAATATACAGGTCGCGTGTGGTCATTAAATCTAGGAGTGACTGTTACAAAAAAATAATATTTTAACATGCAAATGAAATCTAGAAGTGAATTTAATAAATAAAGTCATAAATCTGTCATAGGTATACTATATACTAAGTAGGTACATTCCAATAAATTTGGAACAGTTGATCGATTGCTTACAAAGACATCTAAAAAGGTTATATAAGGTTATCGGAATAAATTTCAAGAGGTTATTAGAATTAGATACCAGAGTAGTTGTTACCTGCAATTTGTAATCTGGTTACTAACTGCGACTGGGGTGCTTAACTGCATGTAGTTATGATTGCATTGTAGTTGACTACTTTTGATCGTAACATAACTCAACTACAGTGATCAGACTACATGATGTAGCTTTTAATTTGATTGCTAAAATCTAGTGGTCATATCTACTGATTATTTGAATTCTATGGATTTATATTTTGCAATGAAATACGAGTAAAACGTGGAATAAGAGTACAGCCTGTACAGCCACCCGAGTTAAAACCCGAAGGTGTGGGTTTGATTCCTATGCCGCCTATGGTCTGTTTGGTGGTGGGACTTAACGCTGCACTTTCGCTCTAACAGGCTCTTGACTAACTACCTAGCAAACCACAAGTAGGTACATAAACTTGAACGCGTGAGCTCGCGCTCGTATATACGATTTTTAAAGGCCCAACATCATTTTAAATATGTAGTTATGAAAAGTAATCATATAATTGTGATTGCAACTACAATTAGTAGTTAGTAATCAAAATGTTTAACTACTTTTTTACGATTACTTTTTGTAATCTGTAGTTATAATTACTGATTACTATATGTAATCATAGTTAGTAATACTGATTACTACTGAGTTACGTAAGGCAAATTGTGCGGAACCGCGATAATTGTAGGATGGTTTAATCATAAAGATATGTAAGTTTATAGTAGTAGTAGACCGGACGTTGATACGAGGGGTGTGATCTATGACTTATTACCAATTGGTAATTGGTAATGAATTGTACTGAAACATAATATGTCATGTCATGTCAAACGCCAGTCAGTTTAAGATACTATTAGTGTGAAGCGGAATGGAATTTTTAATATCGAAATCTTGTCAATGCCCGCTCTGTGGCCCTGTGTACTTAATCACTTTGCACAATCATGGCAGGACTAGATGCGTGGAGTTTCAGGGCGAGTTGCCGTAGTACACTATTGGTAGGCACCCGGTCCTATGGCCTCGTGGGCTTCTGCCGGGAAGTTGTTGCTTGCGAAAGTTCCTCGCATCTACGTAATGAAACATCTGGCGCAGAATAAACTAGGTTGTTTACCGAATAGCAGATGGGCATCTGTGAGATGACAGCTATGTAAGAACTTGGATTCAGGTGATATATTTCCATTTTGTTACAATTCAGGCTCAGAGTGTTCCGTAATCATGGGGATTGTTGCGGGACATACTCGTATTTACGATTGTTAGAGAAGTCGCGGGCCGTAGAGAGTCATATAGACGTGTTGGGGCGTGCCAGGAAAAAAGGGGGAGAGAACTGGCGATACAGTACCGTATGTTATTTTATATATGTACTTGGAAGCGGGTAGGTAACACTTACGAAACGTTAATAATTTGGTTTGGTTTGGTTAAGACTTTAGACAAAATGTACAATCAGTGTTACTTTGGGGTTATGTCTCGATTTTTAGAGCATTGCTATAAATATATTGTATATTTTGATAATATATTTGAGCTATCTTGGTTTTATCTAATTTCCTGAGCGATCGCGAACGTTAATCATATTTCCAATTTGATCTAAACTTTAAAAAAAAAAAATCACACTTGGTATTTGTAAATGAGTAAACTGTTTCATTAACAGAGGTGACGCTAACTCGTGGTTAAATTAGTAAATTATAAGTTAATTGTACAAGGAGTCAATTCAATAGAACGAACATATAAATTTACATTGTTGACATTAAATGTACTTTGTTTGACAGTATGTCTTGTTATTTTTGTAATAAATTGAGGCACAGAATTGAGTGGAGTTGTTGGAAAAAATCTTAAGCAGTATTTTAAAATGAACGGTTAAAATAAAACAACATGCAATAGTGATGTGATGGTGACAACTATAAAAAAGTGTTGATAAATAAGTAAGTAATAATGCTTATTGGCATAATATTTAGGGTAATACTTAAGTATACATTTCGTATAATTCGCGAGCTGTGAATTTTGTGAGTTTTGTATCCCTGGTTATATTTGGAACATTTGATATAGCCGATTTGCTATAACTGATCGGTAATAGGCCGAATATCACTAACGGACAGGTGAAACGCGACACGGGCACATTGAAGGCTGCGCTTGCCATCATTGGTTGTCTAACCTAACGTTAGACTATTTCTAGGGTCACGTGAGTAAGACTTGAGCTCATTGGTGGTGCTGTGACGGCATTTGATCTGTGTTTGCCATGGACGAAACGATGGGCAGCATTTGTTAAATTTGGATTCTGTCTACGTAGGGCGTGGACCGGGTCTCGGTAAGGCAAGAGACATTATATATTATGGTACAGTATGAATTAACGAGTGGCTTTTCGGTGAGTGACATTGTGCACTTATAAGTTTATATTACTTACAAATTATAATTATGTTTAGGGCATTTATTCGGTCTCATCGTGTAAACAGATAAACTTGGTCAGCTGCGCTCAGAGTTCTTTGAACTCATTTTGCTATATAGTTAAGTGTAGTTAATATAAATGAGAACACTTTAGGTTTCTTACTTCCTTTTCAATGGTAAATTGTTATAATACGTGCAGTGAGACAGCTGCTATCAGTCATACTTTAAGCTAGAGGTACAAGCACAAGGAACGATCGACAGTTGACTTATACCATCAAGGACCAGTCGGAAAAAAAGACGGAAGTTTTGGTTCGAAAAAAAAAATAACAAAAAGCAGGAAGAGAGAAGAAAGGTATGCTGACGCTGCATTGACTTGCGATATAAATTGATCTTAATCCCAACATGCAATTGCGGTGGCATTAAATTGCGGTGATAATGAATGCGTTGCAAAAGAATGCGTTGACATTAGATGGCGTGAACATTAAATTGTGTTTGGGTTGGCATTACAATGCGTTGACATTAGACGGCTTGGACATTAAATTGTGTTTGGGTTGGCATTAGAATGCGTTGACATTAGATGGCGTGGACATTAAATTGTGTTTGGGTTGGCATAAGAATGCGTTGACATTAAATGGCGTTGGCTTGAAATTGCGTTGGGATTAAATTGTATTGGCATTAAATTGCGTTGATATTGAATTGCGGTGGCATTCGACTGCATTGGCATTAAGTTACAGTAATTGTATCTATCTGGACTCAAATATTAGCAATACAGGCTTTTGTGAAAAGGAAATACGTAGGATGACTCTGCTACAAAGAATATGGAAAAATTGGAGACGGAAACCAAAATGACATGGGTGAATTCAGTAGTATTCTCCATATTTAACTACGGTTCAGAAACCATCAGAGACATGGACGGTTGCATATTCCCTGCATTCCCTGAACTGGTTGGATATACCTTGGACTGCATCCTGTATCAACAATTCCATTCTTTGAGAGCTTAATGTGCATACCAGACTCTCTTCCATATATTTTTAAAAAAGTACTGGAGTTATTTGGTCACATTTCCGGAAAAGACTGAAACAACCTGGAAGAACTGAAGATTACTGGCAAGGTAAGCGCCCAAAAGGCCGTATACTAAGATGGTCTGACTAAATCCGAGCATCACTCGACACTCTCTCCACGTAGCAAAGGAACGGCGTAGATGACGATGTTGTGTTAGATAAAAAAAAAAAAGAATTAATTATGCAATAAATTGCGTTAAAATAAAGAAGGGGAGAGATGTAGTATATGAACTTGGGGTAGTTTGTGTCAAGCCTATTTGTATTAAATTGTGTTTACATTGTCAAGTCGTAGATCAAGATCAGATTAAGATTATAGTGAATGCCCCACTACAATAATGCACCAGGAAGGCGGAAACGAGAGAAAACAGTGGCGTATTGTTAAGCGTGCCACTAGGACCACATAATGACGACGACCACTGGGACAAGAGCTTAAGAAGAAGAATTGTTTACATCCAATCGCGGCATTCTCTCTGTGAGCTATTAATTGCGTTTGCATTAAATTGCGTTAGTCAATTACGTTGGCACATACATTATATTAAAAAAAAAAATGAAAAGAAGGGGAGAGATGTAGTGTATCATATTGTGGGTAGTTTGTCTCGAGCGCATACGACACGGAATGAGAGCGGACTGTGTGGGGGCAGTCATGCTAGACCGTCGGTGAGTACGGGCGTGTTGGTGCGTGAGCGAGCCAAATGGGGTTTAAGTGATACTACTATCCCGACGTTGAGTCGGGAACACTACACGTACGAACAATTATTTATGCAGTAAATCAGTAAAGTAATTCGAGGTAATTTCCGACATGAATAATATGAATATGTCTAACCTACAAATTGAAAAACTCGCCGGGCGAGAAAACTATTCCACATGGAAGTTTACAGTTCGATCGTATCTCGAACATGAAGATTTGTGGGAGTGTGATGATTCTACTGGCCAAGTAGATGCTAAGAAGGAAAGAAGTAGAAGTTAATTTTGCTAGTGGAACCGATAAATTATGTCCACATCGATAATGCAAAGTCATCTCGTGAGGTATGGAAAAACCTTAAAAATGCTTTTGAGGACTCCGGGCAATCAAGAAAAGTCGTTTTTTTTTAAGATTTGATCAACACAACATTGGATAATTGTGTTAGCATCGAGGAATACGTTAATAAAATTAATATTATTATATTAAGGTACCGCATACAAATTACATAACATTGGTTTCGAAGTTGGAGACGAATGGCTAGGAACACTCATGCTGGCAGGTTTACCGGATAATTATAAACAAATGATAATGGGTTCTAGCATTAAAATATCGTCAGATTTTGTGCTTTTACAGGAGGTGAAAGTTTCTGAGTCTTCAGCATTCCTTACAAAGCACAAAAACAACTTTAATACCTCTAATGAACACCCTAAAATAAAAGGAAAAGGCCCACGTTGCTACAATTGCAACAAATATGGACATTATATTGACATTGAAGAACAATAGTCAAAATAGTCTTTTACCCAATTTTTGCAGTTTACAACAAAATAAATATAGATGACTGGTACATCGACTCAGGTGCAATAATGCATATGAGAAGACGCTCAAACTGGATGTACGATTTGCAGCCATGTCTATTGACAAAATAATGGTGGCGAATAGTAATGCTGTATCCGTGCAGAACATGGGTAAAGTAAATATTCAGACCAATGTATGTAAAGATGTGCATCAGATCCAGGTGAGAAATGTTTTATTTATTCCTGAGTTGAGTGCAAACTTGTTATCACTCAGTCAATTAACTAAAACTGGTTGTAAAGTAGAGGTCACTGACGTAGATTTAGTTTTTCTTATTACAGTAGCCATTGAAGTAAATGCATTGATAAAATTTGAACTGTCTACCTATTACGGTAAAATATATAAAGCAAAAATGAATTGTATGATGATCCCCATTTCGTTTCCATTTTTTTTTTATTATTTGTTGTTATAGCGGCTACCCTAATATAAACTCTGTAAAAATGAAATATTTATCTATTACGGTTCAGGAGATAGAGCCCTATGACAGACGGACAGACAGCGGAGTCTTAGTAATAGGGTTCCGATTTTACCCTTTGGGTACGAAACCCTAATAGTAATATTTCTGTATCCGTGACGGTGAGTTTTATAATGGTGATGCCACAAAATGCTTTTCCCTCCATAAAATTTGTATTGTTTACGAAAATCTATTATGCCATCAAAAACATAACTTGTAAAAAAACCAAGTCTCACAACTTAATACAGAAGTATTAAGTACGGTAGAAACCGTAAATAGTTGTGAGATCCATGTAATACCAAGTCGGTTAATTTATTCAGTCCCTACTTAAGGGACCTTCGGTTCGGGATAAGGAATAAGGGATATTCGGTCTTAAATTATATCGTAATTTACTAACTTAACTACATCTTATGAGACCATATCAATATTAAAAATGTTTTATGTTTTAAATAAATGGATTGACTTGGCAATAGTACTAAACAATATAGTTTAATATAATATGTTACTTCTGTAATGCGATGTGATGAGATGAAAACACAATGCAAGTCACAAGTACATACATATTACAATCTGTTTTTCAAAATGGCTCATAAAGTGATTTCGGGATAAATAGATTCCCATGACTTTTGAGTTACTGTAAATATTCGTACTTTATGTTTTTGTATAGTATATGGGAAAATTTATTTAAAATGAAATACCAGTACTAATACTCGTATGTTGGTAGTAGTATTGTTCCACGGAAATTCTAAAACTGCCTAAGTAATGATGACACATGTCTTAATTAACATTAACATTAAATAGTGCATAATAATGCTATACTATGCTGCTAACAGTCTTCGAAATTGATTAATATCTCAGACAAAAAATATAGACAATGTCGGAGTCTTCAAAGGAGGTATCCTCTGTGGTTCGACTCCGCAGGCACCGGCGCCACACCTATTTCTTGTCTGTAACAGCAATGCAAAGCTGCTATGTTCCACTTTCAGGGTGCGGGTGACATACTTTTCCGAGGCATTCTATACCCTTATATTGTAATAAAAACCTGTGACGTCTACTAACCACGTGGGATCTGGTGGGATTGAAAATGTCCAGCCCGCAAATGCCGGGATTGTAATTTTTTTACAGTATCGGATTCTCAGAATCCCGAATTACATTTTTTATTCCCAAGTGTATCGGTTTCCTTTTGGTCTCAGCTTATATTCATTGTAACACAATGTTGTTTAACGATGAATAAAAAAAAATCAACAAATAAATTTGCCTACATTTGCACAAATCTATTCCTATAAAAATCAATCTAATTATACTACGGTACAGTCTACGCTAGGCGATAAGGAAATAAGGTAGCCACATTATATGTAGTCACAGAACTAATTTAGTGGAGGAAAATCCAGGAATTTCTGACAGGATAACAGCTTAAAGCAATTTAGGCGACTTTTTGTAAACTTCACAACGGTGAGAATTTCTTTGTTTAAGGTTTTGAAGACTCGCTTGGTGAATTACAATTTTCTTTCATCATTTAAGCAAATGATAATTAATTAATTTCTAATAAACACATAACTTTGATAAATCAGAGACCATTACCATAGATGGATCCAGCTCTAGCAGTGGAGACAGCATTCAAAGCGAAGCACAGGAACATAGAAGAAGCGCTTCTGCGCGGCGACTCTGACGTGGCAAAGCTGTACGATGACGCAACAATATTCATAACGGGGGGCTCCGGGTTTCTGGGGAAGCAACTCATCGAGAAACTCATCAGGTTTGATTTAGTTTGTACTTTTTTAGAAATTGTTGGATTCTTTTAGATGTTCATGTAAATTTGATTTCTTCTCTATTTTAGGGTGCGTCTCTTGTGGACTCCCATCCTTATTTAAATTATAACACCTATTATTAATTAAAGCTTGTAATAAAAAAAAAATGTTGACAGATCTTGTAATGTTCGAAAAGTGTACGTTTTGCTTCGACCGAAGAAAGGAAAGCCGGCGCAAGTGAGACTGCACGATATCCTATCCGACCCAGTAAGTACAGCTGTATAAAACGTATAACAAAAGTCTCGCAACACAGCTCTTCTACAGCAAAAAGCAGCAAGATCTCGTGCACAGTACAAACTGCAATATAGCTGCCAGCCCTCTGGTCATCCGAAGCGAGGATAAGCCTGTGGGACATATCTTTCATTAATTACAACTTGGTTGCAGTGGTAGTAATGCTCTTGATCACGTCGGCTAATACTATTCAGTGTTACAGATGTGCATTGACCACTTACACTAAATTTCCTGAACGCTTGTTCAGCACATCTTTTCTATATCACAAGCTTATTTGAGATTTGTTTCCAGGTATACGATCCTTTGAAAAGTTTGTACCCAAATTTCACAGACAAAATAATTCCAATAGATGGAGATGTGAGAGAGCTCAAGATGGGTCTGAGTGAAGATGACTGGAAGACTATCACTGAGGAGGTAATGTCTTCTTTTATTATAGTACTCTGTGTGCGGCGCTTCGCGCTTGCGGCGCATGGATATCTATAACTAGCTGAAGATAAGATTAGATTGATTCTTGAGGTCGGCCACAGACATGCCATTACGCGTGAAGAGCTAAGCTTTTTTATATAATATAAAAGTAACAGACAATCATGCAGTCCACCTGATGGTAAGCAATTACTGCCACCCATGGACATCAGTAATGAACCCCAGATAAAATTAGATATCTACGTGAGGTCTACCACATTTGTGACACTGCCATGAAGACTAAGCTGAATTGCCTCGAAAAAGCATATTTCCCTTACCACACCTTTCAAATCAGAACACAGCAGTGTTAAACACTGCCGTTATTAGCGGGAAAAGATGGGGCATGGTGACGCCGGAGACCAACCACAATGGATTCTACCATTACCTTCCTGTTGTTGTGCTCGATGCCATTATGTCGTTTATACTACTGAGCAACTGCTTGATCCTCTTTTTTATTTGTTTTTTTTTTAAATATAAGAGTAGCAGACGAGCATGTAGTCCACGTGATGGTAAGTGGCTACTGCCGCCCATGGACATCTGTAATCAACCCCAGATAGGATTAGGTATTCCTACCTGAGGTCGGCCACAGATGCGCCGCTACTCCTGAGGACTAAGCTGGAGCGCCTCGGAAAAGTCTGTCTCCCTTAACACACCCTTCAAACCGGAACACAGCAGCGCCTAACACTGCTGTTATTAGGTACAAATAGATGTGGCGGTGGTGCCGCCGGAGTCGAACCACAAAGAGTTCTACCACTACCTTCCTCTGCCCCCCGAAGACCACATTCAAATCAAATCGTTTAGTTGCAGAATAATTCATGTCTTGTAGGACATGCAAATTTGTCACTAAATTATTCTAATTTATTACATTACATTGTATTAGGTTACGTTACATTGTATCACATTACATACATTATACTTTGTTGTTTGAGTTAAATATTATTCGAAAAATCTGTCACCAGTAGATAGTATAGAATACGCAAACGGTAAACGTTTTCGAGTAAACGTAAAAACTCATACTAAGGATACTGATTGAATTGTATCTCACGTAATGTTGAACAACACGTTCATTATGTTTCATGCAGGTCAATGTAATATTCCACATGGCGGCAACAGTAAACTTCCAAGAAGACGTACGTACTGCGACCATCACGAATGTACGAGGGACCAGGGAAATGATGCTCTTGGCCAGGGCTTGTCGCCAGCTTAAGTAAGTGGAATAATTCAGTTATATCACACATTTAATAACTACGGCCTATGAATACCATTAAAAATATTTGTTATGAATTAAGCACCTAAAAAAAATATCATACAATAAGGAGTTAATTAAATGAAAGCCTCTAAAAATCCGCTATATTAAAGAAAGGTCTATGAAAATAAGTATTTTGAAAATAATATAACACCTGTTTCACAGTTTTTGGAAAATCAACCCGCTCGGGGGTAAGGAATGATAGTTTTTTAATTCACCAATATTGAAGGCAAGCAATTTATAGTTAAATCGTGAATGAACGTGGCGTTCTGTTTAGAAATAATCTTATGATTTAATTATGGAAATAATTTCAAGTGTAATGTAAAAATCATCATCATCATGTCGCGTCGTCGTATATTAAAAAATAATTGTAGTTCAAAAAACTAAAAAACACGCTTTTCTGATAAAATCAACTAAAAAGGAGGAAATAATTTTCAATCTAAGAATCAATTAAGGAACAGTAAATAGTATAATTGTGGAAAAAGCTTGCGGTGCTCCATTTATCAGGTTCGAAAAGCGCCCCACACTTTTTCCACAATTATACTACTTAGTATTTGTTGTAATAGCGACCACCATTATGCATCGTTTGTAAAAAAATCAAGTGTCTGTCTATTACGATTTAAGAGATAAGCCCAGTGACACACGAACAGAACGCAGAGGGTTTCGTTTTAACCTTTGAGTACGGAATCCTAAAAATCATTCTACAAGAGGGCATTATAGATATGTTTCAGAACATTTGAGTTATAGGGAAATAACATTATTATTTTGTAAACTAAAAATCACGCTATAACAGTTACGCCTTATTGAAACAAAAAAGCAATAATTGTTTGCAATCTCGTAACTTGCAATGAATTTTGTCTAAGGTGCTTGAACAATCTCGCCTCGAAAATCGTTAATCCTGAGGATGTCGATAAGGACAATGGTACAAAATTATTAAAATCGTGTATTGTCATCGGTCTTTGATAATTCTTCAAAATTTTGAATTAAGCTGCACGTTCAAAGTGGATAGAAATCTGGTTCATAGATTCCGTTACTGTTACATACATACATACATACATACATACAACCCAAGCTAATAAAAGCGTGTTAATAAGTAGCAAAGATATTTAAAATCAGAACATGTTATTAGGCAATCGTCGAAGCGATCGTTCCTCTGGATCGTTCAACAAAGGGTTCTACCTCCTTAAAATAACGTTAATGTTAACAGATCAATGGTGCACGTGTCCACTGCGTACTCTCATGCTACTAAACATCGTATCAATAAGGCAGTGCGTGAAGATTTCTACGAGGCTCCGATAGCGCCTGAGGATATGATTACGTTGGCGGAGAATAATGAGATTGACTACCTTAATGACATTTTAAAAAGGTGAGTGTCGTCATCGTCAAACTATTACTGTCCCACTGTTAGGCATGGGTCTCCTTTCAGATTGAAGAAGATTACGCCATATTCTATCGCGCTGGCCAAGCGTGTATTAGTAGATTTCACCTAACATACTTTTTAGATTTTTTTAAAGTTCTCTCAGGTATGCTCTCTCTGCTCGCTCTCAGGTTTCCTCACAGTATTTTCTTTCACCGTTAAAGCAAGTGATAATTAATTTCTAATATGCTCATAATTTTGAAAAATTAGAAGCACACGCCTGGGATAAAACAAAAATATATTTGGAATCCCTACAATAAGCTATTTCATTTAATATTTTTACATATAAAATACATTACATATAAAAATTTACAAATAAGTAAAACTTTTCATTGACATTCTTTATTTAGAAAAATGGTATCAATTATTGAAATTTGCCTAATATTTGTTGACAGTCGTGGGTCTGATTGGCCAAACACGTACACATTCACAAAGGCGGTGGCGGAGGAGACGGTGAGGACGATGGCAGCTGACCTGCCTGTGTGCATCGTCAGACCAGCTGTAGGTAGGTTTGGAGACTGGAGGTTTTTTATAATACTTATTTATTTTTATATTTTTGAAATATACAGTCTTGCTCTGAGTAATGTTAATGTCATCTGATTTTTGCAATGTCTTTTGCGAAGGAAGTGTGATAAAGTATTGGATGAAGATATAATATATTATTGTAAATAATAATAATATATTATTATGGAAGAATATATTGTATTATTGGAATCCCTTTTTTTTTGTTTACGAGGGGGAAACCTTCAAAAGGTACCCCGTGCCGTGGGAGCGACGCAGGGTTATGTGGGATTCTTACCGCACTAAAACCCCTCCGGTGGCCGTCCTCGGCGCTACGTAGAGGGCTCCGTGATCTCCAAAGGAACACAACCGGAGTCCTCTTAGCGCGTTGCCCCGTCGGGCTCCGCCCAGGTGAACTTGACGCTCGCCGCACCGTCTGGTGCGTACGACGGTATGCGACCACACATACCGCCGCCCTTCCCAGAGTCGCTTACCAGGCGATTCAAGCTCTCACTCTTGCCGCCCGCAACCCCGGAAGCCCCCTTTTAGTCGCCTCTTACGACAGGCAGGGGATACCGTCGCCCTATTCTGGTCCCGAAACTACAGGGACAGTTGTGGCACTTCAAGGGGAATCCCTTTGCAGCGTTTTAACAGTATCTTCAAAATATTGTTTTAGTAATTGCAGCATACCGGGAGCCATCTCCAGGATGGGTTGACTCCAACCAGGTACTAGGAGTTAGCGGGGTAAGTGGAACTATTTATACAAAATACCATAAGAAAGAAGAATATTTTTGTGTGATACCGTCAGTAGGTCTACTCAGGAGACACAAAGATATTACCAAGCTAGACACTTCCACGAAGCGCTTAATCTTAGTCCTGAGGGGTAGCAACATATCTATTGCTGACTTCAGGGTCTAATCGGGTCTGTGATGGACTTCAGGTAGGACTTGCTCTATACGGAGTTGGTCACAAATATCTGTAGACGCAACTGACCACTTACCAACAGATGGACTGTATAGTAGATTAAATAAAAGAAATTACATCACCACGCTGGCTACCTAATCTAAAGCTATATAACTATATCTTCGGTTTCTGACAGCTCATACTCGGCGCTATTCTGGGCATGATCCACGTAATGCTGGGCGATGGAAACCGTCGTATAGACTTCATTCCAGTGGACATTGTCACCAATGCCCTGGTGGCCGCTGGCAGGGAGACGGCTCTAACACGCCGACAGCCAGGCAGACAAACGAAGATCTACAATGTGACCAGTAATAGAAATCATATTTCATTGGGTAAGTAATAGTTGGGGAACCCAAGAGGGGATTTCGGGAGTATCTCGAGCGCGTCAGACTAAGATATGGGAGATACCTTACACGTGTTTGCAGAATCAAAAAAATCGATCACTGGACATGCTCGAGCGTGGTCAATTTTCTTTTTAATATAAAGAAAATAATGCTAGGAAACGGGCAACATCATAATCTGCTGAATTACCGGTTACCACACGTCGAAGTAGTGAAAAAAAGTCATTTTGAAAAACGAAACATCCTGTATTATTATGCTATCTGATAGGAATCCCTGGGAAGTAATTATGCATCACAACCTAAAGGAAAATGCTCATTTTTAGGAAAATACTTAATTATAATTCATACATTCTTATATATTTTTTTTGAAATCGTCAGAATAAGAAACCTCCCCCCCCCCTGAATCGAAAAATATCATAAAACCTTTTTTTCATTCTAATGTCTAATCTACAAAATCGTATAGGTCCCAATGACGCTCGAGTTTCTACACATTTAGCATAGTGGGCTCCCCTACTATAATATTATGGATATATTCAGGATAAGATTTGGCTTAACTTGCCTTCGTCGACAACCATTTACTATCCCACTGGTACACAGGGTTCTCAGAACGAGAAGTATTAGGCCATAGTCTGCCACGCTTGCCAAGTACGTATTGGTCTACTTCACATAGGTACCATTAAGAACTTTTTTAAGATCTCTTGTCTTGTTAGTTAAAAAATGTTATTGGGCGTAACAATTATTTGATTATTTCATTAAACTGTTAAAAGATGTAAGAAAAGGTATAAAAATAAGGAGTAGAATTATCATAAAGCAAAAAAAACAATTTATTTATTAACCAAGAGCGTAAATTTAAAATGCAGATATCTAACTTCCAAAGCGATGAAGTTTCATATAATTTTTCAAAACCCCTAAGGGGTGGAATTTTCAATTATAAATTATAAAAAAAACTTAAAAAGTGAGTGAAAAACTATATAATATATTAATATTTATATTCTATATTTACATCCTTACTCTGACAGATCAAACCGATTGAACCCTTACCATCCTATTACCCTTAGTATGAGTTTTTACGTTTTTACAAAAAATATTTTTGTAAAAACGTAATTGTATTGGTATTTCATTACGTATTTGCCCATACATTTCCAATCAGCGCCCCTAGCGGATTGTATCAGAACTGATACAATCGTACGTAATAATAAACAAAAACAAAAAGTCATTTTTGTCAAAACGTAAAAACTCGTACTAAGAGTACAGGTCAGAGAGTACAGAGACCTATTATATAACAATTTTTATTTGCAGGCCATCACTTCCTTACAGTAAACACTCGAGCTAGGGAATTCGCATCTCCCAAAACAATATGGTATGGCTTCACCATCTTGACGAAACACAAGTTTGTCTACATAATATTGAACTGGTTGCTGCATTATATTCCTGCGAGCATCGTTGACAGCGCTCTCTATATCACGGGGAAGAAACTAAGGTACTGTTCCTTCAGTAACTCGTCAAGAGATGGCGCCACATGTCTCCTGAATCACGCTTTTGAAGTTTTCTAATCAACTCCCATATAATTGTACAATAATATGTACAAGATACGATCTGATGTTATTGGAGCAATGCCGCAGGCCAGGTGATCGCCTGGCCTAGCAATAGTTCTCCCTATGCCAAAGTAGCAGAGACCAGGTCACTTGTGGATATTTATTATCAAAGTTAATGCTAAACCGGAACATAGATAAATGTGTGTATAAGACTGTTAAGTCTAAGAAGTTTTTATATCGAGCATTGTGTGAAGTAATGTTTTAAATCAATTTAAGTATGTTGAATAACAAAAATTTCAAGATTATCTGAAGTATATTATGGTATCTAATTAGGTCTCTGTTCTTATTTCCGTGAACGACATCTACGCTTATCTTAATATTGAACTTGGTTTCCATTTTCACGTGGTTGCTTTTGTTGAGATTTCAACACAACTCGTATCCATCTCTAATAGACTAACGGTCTTATTCATAAAAAGTTATAGCACACTTATAACGTTGCTATAGTACGATTGTCAAAAAGTGTTATTCGTAACGCATTTTAGGCACTAAACCGTTCTATAAGCCTTCTATAACTTATAGAGGCCAGAACCCTACTATAACAGTGCTATAAGACAAAGATGGCCGACTCTCAACAGCTGATTAGTGATTACTAACCTAATTTGACAATACGTTTTGAATAAATTATGGCAATGTCCATTTTGTATACAAACGTGAAATAATTTATTTTAATATCCGATAAATAACATTATTATATCACTATTTTAAATTACAATGTAAATTTTACAAAGCTTAGATATTATTAAAAATCTAGAAAACCGTCCACTTCGAAGAACATTGCACCAAAGAGTGATCCGTTTTCATTATACCACGAAGACTATAGGAAGCGTTATCGCTTTAATAAATCGACAGTAAATTATATAATTGGTCTCGTACGTAATGATCGTAAATTAGATTGCAGAGGTCCTGGTTCACCTTTTGAAATACAGGGTTTACTGCCATAAGATATTGCGAATGTTTACAAAACGAAACTTAATTGAATTTAACTTTATATTATTATATCAATATTATATAAAACATGAATATCCAACCAATTTTACCACTCCTCTATCTTTTAACAACTATTGCTTCACATCCCATTTTAACAAATAAAATATTTTTAAATTCGCGGTATTTACAAATACGAGTACAATGACACTGACATGTTATTTGGTTTTATCGACAACGCATTGACAAGAATGTCAAGACAGAATATTTTTTATGACGAAATAATGTAATTTAATTATATTTATCAATTATCGATATTTGTCAATTTGTCGATATTTTATCGATATTTATCGATATTTGTCAATTTGTTCGCCAACTTCACTATCATGGCAACATTTTCATTTATAGTTGACTTTAGCGGCACATTATTTATAGAAGGTTTATGGAACGTTTATGAATAAGCAATTTTATAGAACGTTTTATAAGCTTACTAGTTTTTGCCCGCGGCTTCGCCCGCATTTAAAAGAAGATGATATGACATACTAACATACATAAAACTGAAAATTCGTACCTTCATTGGAATGACAGTAGCGCCAAATTGGTCGGACTAACTCTGAAACCTTCGTGGGCTCAGGGACAACAACATTACTAAAAATCAACACTTGATCAAATGCATAGTTTACGATTCAATCCTTACTAATATCGATTAAAATAATCGATTTTTCAGGTCCAAAATATCGATTCTCCGATTAATCCATCTTAGATCGCCATCCCTAATTCCCGTAGGAATTTCGGGATAAAAACTATCCTATGTCCTTTCTCGGGTCTCAGACTATCTTTGTACAAAATTTCATTAAAATCGGTTCAGTGGTTTAGGCGTGAAGAAGAGACAACCAGACAGACAGACAGACAGACAGACAGAGTTACTTTCGGATTTATAATATTAGTAAGGATTGAACACTTTAACTAATGAGTGCTTAAAACCTTCTATAAGCATTTTTTATGAATAAGACCGTAACAATATTGTTTTGTTAAACGAAAACTTAACATATATTTTTCGTTTTCAGATTGTTGAAAATTTACAAAAAAGCTAACAATCTGGGACTAGTGTTGTCTTACTTTGGGTTGAACGAATGGTTATTTGAGGATAATAACACCCTGAGTTTATACAACAGCCTCTCAACCACCGACAAAGTCTTATTCAACTGTGACATGAGCCTCGTAGACAACACAGAATTGATTGTTATGTGGATCCTAGGCATTCGGCGATATATCATAAAAGATGATCTGAACAACACTGAGTATGGCAGAAAGAAGCAATTTGTGTTAATGATTGCACATTACATTTTTATGACTTTATATTTATATTTGATATACAAATTAATTTGTTTTGTGTTTTCGATAATTGGATTCTTCTAAGATGTTATTAAAATAAAAATAAAAGGGGATTGTAAATAAATAAATATAGAGTTGATTGTTATGTGGATCCTAGGTCTTCGGCGATATATTGTGAAAGATGATCTGAATAACACAGAGTATGGCAGAAAGAAGCAATTATTGTTTAGGATTGCACATTATATTTTTATGACTTTATATTTATATTTGATATTTAAATTAATGTGTTTTGTGTTTTCGGTAATTGGATTTTTCTAGGATGTTAATAGAATAAAAATAAAAAGGGATTGTAAATAAATATATATTAAACGTTTATTTTTCCATTGTGTTGTCATTTAAACTGGAAAAGACAACTGTGGCCGCGTCTACGAAGGGAAAATCGTTAATTCACATGATTCTGATAAGGACAAAAGTATTAAAATCGTTTTTTGTCATCGGTTATTGCTAATTGTTCTAAATTTTGAATTCATCTGATCTTTCAAAATTAATAAACAGCGCCTTCAAGGATGTCGCTACATATCCAGATGCATACACTTATATCTACAGGTCAAGCTAGTAAAAGCTTGATAAATATTTGTAGTTTAAAACTAAAAACCAAGCTAAAATCTTCATGTCTCATATATCTTTAACTCCGTCCAAAGGTTATCTGGAAGAAATCGCTCATTAGCGATAAGACCGCCTTTTTGTATACCGTCTCTAATATTTTTAATGGCTTTCTTGTATTGTGGTGTGCACATAAAGAGTATTTGTTGTTGTTGTTGTTGTTGTACTAATAATATCAAAATAAATGCATGAACGAACCGCAAACAACCCTATAGTCAATAGTGACAATAAATGATCGAGTGTAGTAGTAATTTTGTAATTTTAATTTCTATTTAAATTCCATAATTATTTAGCTATAAACGTAATGTTATATAAACGTAATTTACGTGTACTAATTAAATTCTATATGTTTTAACAATTTGAAGAGCATTTTCATTTTTTCTATGGGATTTGATGAATTATCTGGGGGCCCGGTAGTGCCCCCCAAGTCGAGCCTACAGGTATATTCGGCTTCTGGGGTTTATATTACAAGTGCCGCCCGCCTTTAATTTATTTTGCCACTAAGTGGCCCTTGTCGGTTGCCGACCGCTGATTTAAGGCATATATATATATATATATATATATATATATATATATATATATATATATATATATATTATTATAGTGTTAGTCTATATAAGTGATTTTTAACACGCTTTTATTAGCTTGGGTTGTATGTATGTATGTATATACGTAACAGAGTAACGGAATCTTTGAACCCGATTTCTATCCACTTTGAACGTTCAGTTTAATTCAAAATTTTGACAAATTATCAAAAACCGATGACAATAGACGATTTTAATCATTTTGTACCATTGTCCTTATCAACATCCTCAGGATTAACGATTTTCGAGGCGAGATTGTTCAAGCGCCGTAGAGAAAGTTCATCCCAAAGTTACTAGATTGATTTTTAGTTTTGAAAACTAATAATGTTATTTTTCTATAACTCAAATATATTGAAACATATCTATAATGCAATCTTGTATGATTGTATGATTTTTAGGATTCCGTACTCAAAGGGTAAAACGTAATATAAAATAAAATAAAAATAAAAATAAAAAAGCCTTTTATTTCCTGCTATACATAATTATTAAATTTAAATTGCATATTTATATTGATTAAGTAATTTACATATTGATTATTTTATTAACAAAATTAAATTAATTAGATTTAAACATAAGTTGATTATTTTGGTTAAAGTATGATATTAATTATTAACATAATATAGTATATTTTTATTTTTGTTATTTTATATTTGCATTTTTTTTTATGTTTTCGTGTTTTTACTTAACTACTTTTTTTTTGCATTTATTTATTTTATGTTTGTCGTTTTATTTCAGTTTGCAGCAATAAGCAAGAACCCCTCATTTGTTGAGGGTAAAGGCCTCCTCCAGAGAAGCCCATCTGTCTCTATCTTTAGCTATTTGTATCCAATTTGTCCCGGCCATTTGTTTTAGGTCATCATCCCACCGCATTAAAGGTCTGCCTCTTTTTCTGACGCCGGAAGGCCCTGCCCATGACGTCAACCTAGATGTCCATCGATCGTCTTTCATTCTGGCTACATGTCCCGCCCATCGCCATTTCAACGCCATCGAATGGCTAAGCGCGTCCTTTACTTTAGTCCGTTGCCTTATGGTTGAATGTGGTATTTTTTGTATTTTCCTGATATTCATTATGCTTCTTTCCATACTTCTCTGGCATGAAGTAATTTTATTTTTCAGTCGTGTCGTGAATTTCCACGTTTGGCATGCGTAGGTGAGACAGGGCAGTAAGCATATATCCATTACCTTTTTCTTGACTTTTGTTGGCATTTTGCTTTTTAATATTTCCTTTAGACTCCAGAATTTTTTCCATGTCTTTGTGACTCTGCACTCCACTTCTGCCTCGTTGTTTTGGGCGCTGAAAGAAATTTGCTTTCCTAAGTATGTATAAGTGTCTACGTACATTATTGAAGTGTTATTAAGATATATGGGTGCTTGGATGTGGTTGGTCAATATCTTTGTTTTGCTGAGATTTATTTCTAGTCCCGCTTTTATGCTCTCTTCGTGCAACGTTGATATCATAAATTGCACGTCCTTGACGTCTTCCGAGAATAGAACGATATCATCAGCAAATCTCAGGTGGCTTATATATTTACCGTTAATATTGAGACCGACTCTGCTCCAGTCTAGTCTGTTTATGACAGATTCGAGTACTGCTATAAAAATTGTAGATGATGTTGCGTCTCCTTGCCTTGCACCTCTTTTGATGAGTATGGAAGGACCTACGGTATCTAGCTTTACTCTACTTTTGCAATTTGCATATAAGTATTGCAAAACTTTTATGTACTTGCTGTCTACGTGTTGCGATTGTAGCGCCTCCCATATTGAAGTGTGATGGATGGTATCAAAGGCTTTTTGGTAGTCAATAAAGGTTATGTAGAGTGGTCTCTGGAACTCCTGGTATTTCTCTATTATTAATTCTATTGAGTGTATATGATCAACTGTTGAGAACCCCGTTCTAAATCCTGCTTGTTCGATAGGTTGATATTTCTCGATGAATTTTCTTATTCTCTTGTCTATAAGCGATGCAAATACTTTATACATTGTAGAGAGCAAACTTATAGGTCGATAATTATTTATGTCTTTCGGGTCTCCTTTTTTGTAGAGTAGAATTATGTCGGATTCAGACCACTGCAGGGGAGTAGTAGCGGTATCGAGGACCATGTTGAATAGGCGAGTTAGTGGGTAAACCAGGTGCTTGCAACCATTTTTTATCATCTCGTTTGTAATTCCGTCGGAACCTGGACTTTTTTCTGCCTTAAGCGATTCTATTATTTTAATAACTTCCGACTCTTTTACTGGCTCTGCCTCGCTGGTGTGTGTAATTTCTGTTGAATGCTGTATTCTAGTATTATTTGCTGGTGAGCTGTATAGATTTCGGTAGAATTCTGTTGCTTTGTTAAGTATTTCTTTTCTACTACATGATGTATTTGTTGACCCGGCGAGTGCTCCTATCCACGTTTTATGATGACTTAGGTCTTTGTAAGCTTTTTTTAGGCTGCCCGAATCAGTAAGATGTTTCTCAATAGTGCGAACACGGTATATAGAGTAGTCGTTTTTTATGTATTTACTAATGAGTTTGTAGAGAGATTTTAGTTCATTTTTCATTTCTTGTGATTTAGGTTTGGATCTTTGAAGTTCTTGTCTTCGGTGAATGTATTTTTGTGTTCTCTCTGAAATAATGCAATTTTTGTTGTTATTTAAATGAGGCATGTGAGCGCTTTTAAGACTAGTGACGATTCCGTTTATTATTTTATCGTAATATTCTTGGACATTACACTTTTCATGCGAGTGAATTAAGCTTTCCATATAGATTCGTAATGATTCTTGATATCTCAATAATTCGTCCTTGTTTCTTAACATAATTCTTTTATTCTTATTACCGTAGGTCTTACGGCTTTTCTTCTTGATCTGTAGTGAAAATTTAGCTCGGATAAGTCTATGGTCTGAAGGGAAAGGTAAATTTATGACTTGAATATCTGTGACGTATTTATGTTCGTTCGTTAGAATATAGTCAAGCTCGTTTTTTGTTACACCGTCTGGAGATCTCCAAGTCCATCTTTGGTTATTACTTTTTTTGAAAAAAGTATTTATAATGAATAACTTATTTTCAGATGCGAACTCTATTGATCTTTGACCTCTGTTGTTTCGTTTCCCATAGCCATGGCATTTCATTACTAAGTTTTCTTCTGGTTTAGGTTGACCTATTTTTGAGTTGAAATCGCCCATTACAATTATGATTCCGCTACATAATTGTAAGGCTTTGTCGATGTCTCGATAAAAGAGTTCTACTTCAGCATCTTCTGAGGCCTCTGTGGGGGCATATACTTGTATTGTGCTTACATCTAAGTCGTTATATTTGAATTTCATCAAAGCCACCCGTTCTGATAAGCCAATAAAGCAAGTTATATTATGTTTGAGTCTCTTGTTTACTATGAAGCCAACCCCGTATAGGCCAGGGGTTTGTCCTATATAACAGAAAATAAAGTCGCTATGATCCTCAATTGCATTACCTAATTTTCTTGTTTCTGATAGCCCAATTACGTCGTAGTTAATGTTTTTCAGACTTTCTGATAATTCTAGAAGAAGGGGATAAGTGGATAAAGTTCTAGTGTTGTACGTTGCTACATATAGCTCTTTTAATTCTTCACTTGTTGTGTTGTTCGTGATAGTTGAGTTGCTTAGTGTTTCTTTCCCTGGCGGGTTTTGGTCTACATCTCCCACGGTGACCGGCCGTAATGGGAGAGTTTGAGGGGCGCTCGTTGGTTGCTATTTATTATTGTCTGCTTGGGATACCTTGCTGTTTTCTTCGGCGTGCTGTTTGTCTTTTATATTTGTTGGTGAAAAGAAGCTTGATATGTTTGATTTTGTTTTCTTCAATCGTTGTGTATTTTCCTTTTGTATATATTTTATCTGTGTATCGGGTGATGGTGAAAGGTGTCTCTTTTTTGAGTTATAATCATTTTTGTTTCGATTTTCTAAAAACACGATTTTGTCGTATCTAATTACTGCAAGTTTTCCTTCCTCTCTATATTTTTGAACTTGTACTTGTAGAAGCTTTCTTTTTTCTAGAGTTTTTTTTGAAAAATCTTCCTTTATATTATATGGTGAATTTTCTAGCCTTTTTTTGTTTTTAAGAATTTCTATTTTTTTCCCCATAGTGAGTAGAGTCACTACTATTGGTCTCGGCTTTTCATTTTTTCTGCCAATGCGTCTAACATGCTCTATGTCTGAATCGTTACATATTATATTCAATTTTTCTTTAATAATGTTACATAATATTGAGACCAGCTGGAAGTAGTTTTTTTCGTTCTCCAGTACGCCAAAAAATATCAGGTTTTTCTTCCTCATAATTCTGTCGAGATACTCTATATCTTTTTCTTGTTTCTTAACTGTTTCGGTTAATTCTTTGTGATAATTATTTATTTCTATGAATCTTTCGTTTGTATTTCTGTTTACGTCGTCTGTTATTTTCTTGTGCATTTCTTTAATTGTGTTGTTTTGAGCTTCAATATCATCTTGTATTTTTTTCAATACCTTTGCTATTTCTTCCATCATGAATCGATATTTGTTGCTTCTCGTTACTAGATGTCGCTTGTGTTTGGGTTTGAGTCTGTGTCTATTCGAGGTTTGCGCATCATAGGAAGCATCTTATTAGCATTCTCTCTTTTTCTTCCTGCACGATCAATTTCTATTTGCAAATAAAATAGTATCCGAAGCTTAATTATGAACTATTTCTTCCAAGCTATTTTGCACTTTTATGTTGTTATTTCTTCTTGACCACTAATATTTATATCACTGTTATGAAAAACACTACTGTACTGTCCTTTATAATTGTTATTTAGCACTTATAAGATCATAAATGAATTTTTAAATTACTATAATCGTGAACTTTGATGCGCTGTCAGCTGCGGCCGACTACCCTCTAAAACGTAATACGTAATACTAAAAATTAATAAAATAAATAAAGTTCAAAAAACTAAAAAACACGCTTTTATGATAAAATCTAAAAACGGTAAAATAGGCACCTTAGCATTATCCGGGTTGGAGAGTTGAAGGTCGAATATTTCATCATATCATGTTATTCTAGATATTCAAAGTTCATGTGAATTGAAAGAAAGAAAGAAACATTTATTCGGATAATTGCAACACAAATGAGATACTATAATAGAGAGAGACAAAAAAAATAACAATAATCTAAAACAAAACAAAAAAAAATAAAACAACAACAAAAGGACAATAAAATGTACAATCAGTTATTACAATAATATGTGTTGCAACGACCACGAAAAAGGACAATCTCAGCATGTGCCACGTGCAGGTAAACTGCGTCGTGGCTCTGATTTTCAGTTTGCCCCCTGCGTCTGGGCTGCTCGGACGGCTGACTCACACATGCCGTCTGTGCCTTTTTATTTGCTAGTCTTTTTTATCGTTTTTTGCTTAGTTTTTTTATAATTGGGTGAGCAGATCATGATTATGATCATCAGAAGCAGAAGTTGTCATAAAATATGTAAAAACAGGGGTAGTGATGATGAATCCCACTCCATAACTCAAAGTTCTAATCATCAGACCATACCCATGTCAAGGTAGGAAACTGCCGCAATGAACAAAAACAAAATAAAATTGGTTAAGAAATACTCCAATAACTTGAATATATTTAAAAGAAATCGGGTTTTTCCAATTATCCGGTAAAACTGGCAAAGAAATTCAATTTCCTCAAAATGGGACCCCCTGTGCAACTAGCCGCACAATGGTGTTTGAATTATGTCGATCGGTCGCGGCATCGCGAAAATATCGCTGGACACACATAAACAGTTATTTGGGAAGTCGGTAAAAAATTCACTTAAAATTGAATAATAATAAGTTGATAATGTGATAGTAGCTTCACCGAGAACGCTAAAACGGCTTCGGTCTATGGTATAAAATAATGACGACATTTGACTTTATAATTAACATTGAATAGTGCATAAGTTTAGGTCAACTAATTGCCTACGACATTCGCAAATGCCTTAGACAAAGAATATAGACAACGTTGGAGTCTTTGAAGGTGCTAGAATCCTGAGGTTCAACCCCGGACACACCAGCGCAGACCTATTCCTTGTTTATAACAGCAATGCAAAGCTGCTATGTACCGCTTTGACGGGTAACATACAAGGCAACATATGTGTTTTAAGGCAACATACATTTCCGATGCATTCCACCTTAATCTTCAGAGATGGGCCAATCTGTAGTCGACTTCAGGTAGGATTGTTAGGAATCTAATCTAATCTAAGATATCCATGAGCGGCAGTAGCCACCATTAGACGGACTGTACGGTCGCCTGCTTCTCCTATACTGTAAAAAAAACCTGCGGGTCTACGAACCACGTGGAATCCGGGATTAAAAATGCCCAACTCCGCAAATACCGGGATTGTAATTTTTTACGGGATTGCATTCCTTACAAGTTTATCGGTCTCCTTTTGGTCTCAGCTCAATGTTGTAATAAAACAGTAAATAAAAACATTTTGACATATGAATTTGAATACATTTGCACAAATCTATATAAAATTCAATCTATTTGTACTACGGTGCAGACATTGCCAGGCGACCAGGAAATTAGGTCACATTATATGTACTAAGAGATCTAATTTAGTGAAGGAAAACCAGGAATTTCTAACAGTATAACAGCTTGAAGCAATTTTGGCGACTTTTTGTAGACTTCACAACGGTAAGAATTTCTTTGTTGAAGGTTTTGAAGACTCGCTTAATGAATTCACTGTTTAATTAAGCAAGTGATAATTAATTTCTAATGCGCACATAACTCTGAAAAATCAGATATGTATGCCCGAGTTTTTATTTATATTATAGAGTAGCAGACGAGCATGCAGTCCACCTGATGGTAAGTGGCTACTGCCGCCCATGGACATCTGTATATTCGTATCTTCATATTCGTACTGGAGGTCAGCCACAGATGCGCCGCTACCCCTGAGGACTAAACTGGAACGCCTCGGAAAAGTATGTTTCCCATACCACACCCTTAAAACCAGAACACAGCAGCGCTTAACTCTGCTGTTATAAGGCAGAAATAGGTGTGGCGGTCGAACCACAAAAGGTTCTACCACTTTCATACCTCCTTATACACCTTTAAACCTCTGACCCATCGATGAAGAAGCCGAGTTTCTTAATTACAAAGTTATCATAGATTATCAAAAAATATATAGTTAATTGTATCAGGCGTTGCTTTGCGGAAATCCATGCTATTAAGTTAAGATTAAAACTACTTCACAACAATCCGCTACAAATATGTATGATGGTATATATATATTTTTTTTTTGTTTTCTTTTTGGAGTTTACTCCTTAAGAAACGATTTGAGTTATAAGGCCCGGTACGGAAATTTTATGAGGAGTAAAATCAAGTGTAACACGAAAAGTTGAGGCGTAACGGTAACCAAAATATGAATCAAGAGTGCTTTTATTAATTTAAAATACAGTAAGTTCAAATCCCATATGAAAGTAATTATTACAATAAAAATAATTAGCAATATATAAAACATTAAAACGTCATTAACTAATTTGTTTACATTTTTGCATAAATTAAGTTATAGGTTTGATCATTTATAAACACTGTGAAAAATATGAACATTGGCGCCATAATATGATTAACAATCTTTTATGAACGTTTTTAAAGAAGAGTAACATATAAAATCAGTAAGCAATTGAATAAGATATAATATTAGCAAAATAAGTTTTTAACATAAAGAGGCTTTTGTAAGTTACTGATATGTTAATTTAACTTATAAAAATGGATGCATTATTGATCAGCACCATCTATCAACGATAAACGGGCAAAATCAAAACAGTATTATTTAATATTTAATACAGAATTATTGCTAATGAATTATGTTCAAAATAAGTTATATAAAATTAGCAATACGTTTTAAATGAATTCTAGAATTATAAAACATTCAGAAACAATCCAAATTACATATAATAACATGTTTATTGAGTCTCATATAAATTTCATCCGTAAATTGCAACAAGGATATTTTATAGATGGCAAAGAAATTATAATTATTAAGTTTTAAGTTATAAAACGTTTAACATTGTTTTAAATATAAATAATTATATTATATTAAAATTTACTTTAATATAAACAATTATATTAAGTTACCATTATAATATTTGGAACCAAAATACATAGATTGATAAACTTGCAAACTTACAATTTATAGAACTTGCCACTAGATGGCGCTATTTTATATTATTTTGTAACATACTTTATGTAATACGCATTATTGAAGTAATATAAATAATCCGAATAATTACAGATATATGTTTGTTTCTCTTATCATTTTAGCAGATGCGTTCATTTACCTACCCTTTTTTCTATTCGATATATATCATAATTATCATTCGTAAGGAGTAAACTCCAATCGTGCGTCGTAGCTGACACACACACACTTTTTTTATTTATTTTTTTTTTTATTTATTTTTCCTTTGAGGGAGGGAGGGTGGTACATACTGCATGGTTTAAAATATATACCATCATACATATTTGTAGCGGATTGTTGCGAAGTAGTTTTAATCTTAACTTAATTCAAAAAATATATGCAATTACCAACCCTTACCATAGATGGATCCAGCTCTAGCAGTGGAGACAGCATTCAAAGCGAAGCACAGGAACATAGAAGAAGCGCTTCTGCGCGGCGACTCTGACGTGGCAAAGCTGTACGATGACGCAACAATATTCATAACGGGGGGCTCCGGGTTCCTGGGGAAGCAACTCATCGAGAAACTCATCAGGTACGTTTAGTTTCTACTTTATTTGGACAGTGTTGGATTTTTTGGAAATTTGATATTTTCTCTATTTTGGGGGCCCTTTCTTGTGGACTCTTACCCTTTTTAACACGCTTTTATTAGCTTGGGTTGTATGTTTGTATGTATGTATGTAAGTAACAAGTAACGGAATCATTGAACCCGATTTCTATATCCACTTTGAACGTTCAGTTTAATTCGAAATTTTGAAGAATTATCAAAAACCGATGGCAATACACAATTTTAATAAGTTTGTACCATTGTCCTTATTAACATTTCATCCTCAGGATTAACGATTTTCGAAGCGAGGTTGTTCGATCGCCTTAGCGAAAGTTATCACAAGTTTGCAAATAATTATTGCTTTTTAATTTCAATAACTGTTATAGCGTGATTTTTAGTTCAGAAAATAATTTAATTTATAACACCAGTTATTAATTAAAGCGTATAATCATAAAAAAATTTGACAGATCTTGTAATGTTAGAAAAATTTACGTTTTGCTTCGACCGAAGAAAGGGAAGCCGGCGCAAGTGAGACTGCACGAAATCCTATCTGACCCAGTGAGTACAGCTGTATAAAACGTATAACAAAAGTCTCGCAACACAGCTCTTATACTGCAAAAAGTTGCAAGATGCAAGTTTACAGTACAATCTCTTATATTTTAAAACAAATTACAACTTTTTTAAATTACGTAAATGCCTTTATTACATAACACAATAATAATAAAAATATAATAATTAGTAAAGTAAAGTTCACTAAAAGTAATAAATAATAATAAGTTATACTTATAAAATAAAATTGTCCCACACTCCTCCTCCTCCTACTTGTGGCACAGTGCGCAGAAAGCTGGCAGCCTTACCTCGCTGTATAGTAAGGCTAATTTTTTGGGCAAAATAGCTACCAGCCCTCTGGTCATCCGAAGCGAAGATAAGGCTGTGGGACATCTACTTCGTTAATTACAACTCGGTCGCAGTGGTAGCAATGCTCTTGATCTCGTCGGCCAATACTATTTACCAAATTTCCTGAACGCTTGTTCAGCACATCTTTTCTATATCACAAGCTCATTTGAGACGTGTTTCCAGGTATACGATCCTTTGAAAAAATTGTACCCAAATTTTACGGACAAAATAATCCCAATAGATGGAGATGTGAGAGAGCTCAAGATGGATCTGAGTGAAGATGACTGGAAGACTATCACTGAGGAGGTAATGTGTTACTTTATAAGAGTACTCTGTGCGCGGCGCGTCGCAGTTAGTAGCTTAGTCAAGGTAGAAGTTAGTTGATGAAAACGGTGCAACTACATATTGACTATCGCTGAACAATAGTTGCATAGGCGATTGTGTTGTCGTCAACAGTTATTCTCAGCATTTACACCAGACCCGGAGACATTCGAGGACTATGTGTATGCAGGAGGGCCGGATATTGTCGTCAACAGTTCACATTTTATTATAAAGCATTAAAATAATAAGTGTTTTATTTGATCTGCAATGACAGAGGGTACGTGAAGTGGGGATGACATCATGGCGGCGCTCGAGTGAACAGAGAGGAGCGTTCTGGTCGTGGACTTCAACGAGTGCTCACAATTAACGCAGCTATAATTGTTATTCTTTAAGCTCATAGTCTGTTCCTAAAATACTTATAACTGTTATATTGTGATATAGTGTAGTGTGATTCTATAAATATAAATCTATATCTACATATCAACTGAGTCTTCTTATAATTTTTATAATTTATTTATGTATTTATTTATTTTATTAAGTTCACCTACAGTTGTAACATTTAAGAAATAATAATAAAGGAGCTTATGATGTACATTTGATTCTGGCCTTGTAGGATATGCTAATTTGAGACTAAATTATTCTAATTTATTACATTACATTATATTACGTTGCATAACATTACATTATATCACATTACATACCTACATTACACTTTATCACACAAATCGTGCGTTATGTTTCATGCAGGTCAATGTAATATTCCACATGGCGGCAACAGTAAACTTCCAAGAAGACGTACGTACTGCGACCATCACCAATGTACGAGGGACCAGGGAAATGATGCTCTTGGCCAGGGCTTGTCGCCAGCTTAAGTAAGTGGAATAATTGAGTTCTATCACACATATACAAAATTACAACTTAAGTATACTTATAGAAATATTTGTTATGACTTAACCACCTACTTAATAAAAACTTATTTTTTCCACACTCCGCCCCCAAGGGGTTAATAAATGAAAGCCTCTAAAAATCCACTGGTTTTGAAACAAGGACTTTGAAAATGATGACTTTGAAATAATACGTCACATGTTTTATAGTTTTTTGAAAATCAACCTCTTCGGGGGTAAACTAAGGAATTATAGTTTTTTAATTCGCCGATATTGAAGCCAAGCCATTTATAATAGTTGAATCATTAATGAACGTGGCTTTTTGGTTAGAAATAATCTAGATAGATTTCATTTTGGAAAGAATTTCAAGTGATTGTAAAAATTATCATCATGTCGCATTGTCATATATTAAAAAAATAAGAAGCAAAAGTGTTTAAAAACGATCTAATTGTCTAACTGCGCTCGTGATCACTTCACTCTTATCGCTAAGGACTAAGTTGAAACTCCTCAGATAAGGATGTACCCCTTACCACACAAACCAGAACATGTTATTAAACAACAATAAGTGAATCGATGGTTCCTCTGGATCGATCCACAAAGGGATCTACCTCCTTCAAATAACGTTAATGTTAACAGATCAATGGTGCATGTGTCCACTGCGTACTCTCATGCTACTAAACATCGTATCAATAAGGCAGTGCGTGAAGATTTCTACGAGGCTCCGATAGCGCCTGAGGATATGATTACGTTGGCGGAGAATAATGAGATTGACTACCTTAATGACATTTTAAAAAGGTGAGTGTCGTCAACCTATTACAGTCCTACTGCTAGGCATAGGTCTCCTTAGGCCATAGCCCACCACACTGGCCAAGTGCATATTAGTAGATGTCACATATCTTTGGGATTTTTTAAAGTTCTCTTCTGTAGGCAGGTTTCCTCACGGCGTTTTCCTTCATCGTTAAAGAAAGTAATAATTAATTACTAATATGCTCATAACTTTAACAAATTGAGGTGCGTGATCCCAATCAACAAATCACAAAGATATATTTGGAATACCAAAAATAAGCTCTTAAATTGTATCAAAAATTATTAAAATTTGCCTAATATTTGTTGACAGTCGTGGGTCAGATTGGCCAAACACGTACACATTCACGAAGGCGGTGGCGGAGGAGACGGTGAGGACGATGGCAGCTGACCTGCCCGTGTGCGTCGTCAGACCAGCTATAGGTAAGTTTTGGGACTGGAAGTTTTTTATAATACTTATTATATTTTTATATTTTTGGAATATTCAGTCTTGCTCTAAGCCGGCGTTTCCCAACCTGTGGTTCGCGGACCCCTGGGGGTCCGCGAGTATATGTATGGGGGTCCGCGGTGTCATCTCTGGACCATACATAAATCGCTCATTAAATGCAAAACGGCCGCTTTACTGCTTTTTTCAACCACATACTTCTGTAATTGTTTTTTTTTGTATCTGTAATAACTCAAATAAATACCTGATCCGCTTTTTTGCTGTTTATTTTATTAAGGGGGTCCGTGAAAACTGTGCTTGATTTCCTAAGGGTCCGTGGACTGAAAAAGGTTGGGAAACGCTGCTCTAAGCAATGAAATTATTTCATCTGAATTTTGAAATGTCTCTTGTGAAGGAAGTGTGATAAATTATTAGATAAAGATACTCGTATATTGTTGTAAATGTCGATGATTATGGAAGAATATTTTGTATTTTTGGAATTCCTTCTGAGCGTTTTAACAGTATCTTCCAAATATTGTTTTAGTAATTGGAGCATACCGGGAGCCATCTCCAGGATGGGTTGACTCCAACCAGGTCCTAGGAGCTAGCGGAGTACGTGGAACTATTTATACAAAATACTAGAGACACAAAGAGCTTACCAAGTTAGACACTTCTACGAAGCGCTTAATCTTAGACCTGAGGGGTAACAACATATCTATTGTTCAGGTATCGGGGAGACTCTAATCACATCTCAGATTCTTGTGCGCTACTGACAATAGTGTAGGTGAAAACAATAAAAATACCGATGAGTGGTGCGCTGCTCCCTTCGGCGACCGGTCGTCCTTGATGCACACACACTCGCGACTCCCGAATAGGTCCCCAGGACCTCCGTAATAAACTATATAATACAATATACGTCCCGTGACGAATTCCGAATGCCGACTGTATGTATTATGTGTGTTATGACAGAAACTTCAACATTTTAAAATTGTGAATTTACTTTTTATACTCATTATTTCGACCAGTTCTAAATACTGAACAATTAGATTAAAAAAAGAACTTACATCACCACAGTGGCTACCTAATCTTAAGCAGCTATGTAACTATATCTTTGGTTTCTGACAGCTCGTACTCGGCTCTATTCTGGGCATGATCCACGTAATTCGGGGCGATACGAACAATCGAATGGACTTCATTCCAGTGGACGTTGTCACCAACGTACTGGTGGCCGCTGGCTGGGACACGGCGCGGATACACGGACAGTCAGGCAGACAAACGAAGATCTACAATGTGACCAGTAATAGAAATCATTTTACAATGGGTAAGGAATATTTTGATTATACTCAGTACAAGATTTGATTTAACTTGTCTTCGTCGACAAACCTTTACTGTGCCACTGCTGGACAGGGGTCTTAGAACGAGAAGTATTAGGTCAGAGTCTCCCGTGCTTGCCAACTGTGCATTCAAATACCGTTAAGTTTTTTAAAGACCTCTTGCCTTGTTAGTTAAATAATCGTATAGGGCATAACAATTATAATATTTGATTTTTTCATTAAATTGTTAAAGGATGTACGAAAACATATAAAAATAATTTAAATTTAAAGTATCGAACTTCCGATAAAACTATTATAATATGGCATATATTATGCTAAGGAGCAGAATTTCCAAAAACCAAAAAACAACTTATTCTATTAACTAAGAGCATTAATCTAAAACACTCGTGTTCAACTTCCAAAGCGATGAAATTTCATATAATTTTTGAACACCTATGGTTTCCCCTTAGGGGTGAAATTTCAAAAATTCGTTTCTTAGTGCCCACTTACATGCTTTGATTACGTAGGTTCAGTCGCTTTGAACTTAGGGCTATGCGTTGAACTTAGGGTCACCTACTCATACTCAATACTCACGTAGTCATAGATTAGATTCTACTATAGTAGTAAACGATTAGATTCTATATAAACAAGAGGCGTCGCATTACTTAAATAATTCGGCAAGTACGAGTCGAACTCGCACAGGAGGCTTCCGTACCACCAAATGTTCATTATTTTTTACTTATTTTTATTCATTTTATTATTTTCAACAATACTTAGTTATATGACACAACAATAGATGGCGTTAGGGTGATGATGAATGATTTGTAAACAACGTATAATAAAATTAAAATAAGTATATTAAAATATATTTTATGGTTCTTATTTGTATTTATTATAATACACAGTAGTAAATGGATTGTAAAAATTTCAACCATCTTCCTAGTGCGGTTTAACAGTTAGATCGAAAAATGCCGAAAAAATCCGGTTTTTTTATGGAGACCCCCTTTAATATTCAACTTTATTTTATTTTTAGTATTTATTGTTATAGCGGCCACTGTTATGCAGACTCTGTAAAAATCATGTATCTATGTATTACGGTTCCGGAGATATAGCCCTGTGACAGACGGACAGACGGAAGTCGGACAGACAGCGAAGTCTTAGTAATAGGTTTCCGTTTTTACCCTTTGGGTACGGAACCCTAAAAAGTCAGTGGTAGTATATAGCTACTCCTGACCTAACAGAATAAGGATTATTCTGTCAGGTCAGAGAGGACAGAGATCTGTGAACTCCACGATGAGAGATGAGAGGAATATAACTATTTTTATTTGCAGGCCAACTCGTCCTAACATTAGACACTCAAGCTAGGGAATTTATATCTCCCAAAACAGTATGGTATGGCTTCACGAACTTGGCAAAACACAAGTTTGTCTACATAATATTGAACTGGCTGCTGCATTATATTCCTGCGAGCATCGTTGACTGCGCTCTCTATATCACGGGGAAGAAACTAAGGTACTGTTTCTTCCCCTGTCTCCTGAATCACGCTTTTGCAGTTTTTTTTTTTTTTTTTTTATAAGAGTAGCAGACGAGCATGCAGTCCACCTGATGGTAAGTGGCTACTGCCGCCCATGGACATCTGTAATCAACCCCTGATAGGATTAGATATTCCTACCTGAGGTCGGCCACAGATGCGCTGCTACCCCTGAGGACTAAGCTGGAATGCCTCGGAAAAGTCTGTCTCCCTTACCACACCCTTCAAACCGGAACACAGCAGCGCTTAACACTGCTGTTATTAGGTAGAAATAGGTGTGGCGGTGGTGCCGCCGGAGTCGAACCACAAAGGGTTCTACCACCTCCAATATTTTCTAATAAATTTCCATATAATTATATGTATAAAGTACGATCTGATTCTATTGGAGCACTGCCGCAGGCCAGGTGATCGCCTGGCTTAGCAAGAGTTCTCCCTATGCTAAAGTAGCAAAGACCAGGCCACTTGTAGATATTTACAATCAAAGTTAGTGTTTGTATACATACAAGGTTGTTGTAGATGGTAAAGCTAATACAATTGGGGAGGTGCCACCAGACTTATTTCTAGCACGAAGCAGTGTTGCGTTTCGGTGGAAAGGTGAAGATGCCGACTGACTTACATATGATCTTCTTACGATACCAACAACCGTCTTAGTGCTCAGGAGTAGCTAGATCTATCTGATCACCTTCACTAGAACCTATACCTACTACGTGGAGTCCGCTACAGATGTCCTAACGGCAGTGAATACCCAGCATCAGATGAACCTCAAGCTCGTTTGAAATTTTAATCTTTTCAAATGAATGAATATACTGTACACAAATAAATACTACGGTCTTATTCGTAAAAACTGCTTATAGAAGGTTTTAAGCACTCATTAGTTAAAGTGTTCGATAAGCTTATAAAACGTTCCATAAAATTGCTTATTCATAAACGTTCCATAAACCTTCTATAACTAATGTGTCGCTAAAATCAACTATAAATGAAAATGTTGCCATTTTAGTGAAGTTCGGCGAACAAATTGACAAATATCCATAGATAAACATAAATTAATTACATTATTTCGTATTAAAAAAATATTCTGTCTTGACATTCTTGTCATGCGTTGTCGATAAAACCAAGTATTTACAAATACAATGACACTGAAATAACAATATGTCAGTGTCATTGTATTTGTAAATACCGCGAATTTAAAAATATTTTATTTGTTAAAATGGGATGTGAAGCAAAAGTTGTTAAAAGATAAAGGAGTAAAAATTAGTTGGATATTAATGTTTTTTGTAATGTTGATATAATTATATAAAGTTAAATTCAATTAAGTTTCGTTTTGTAAACATTCGCAATATCTTATGGCAGTAAACCCTGTATTTCAGAAGGTGTACTAGGACCTCTGCGATCTAATTTACGATCATTACGTACGAAATAAATTATAAAATTTACTGTCGATTTATTAAAGCGATAACGCTTCCGAAAGTCTTCGTCGTTTAAAAAAAACGGATAACTCTTTGGTGCAATGTTTTTCGAAGTGAACGGTTTTCTAAATTTTTAATAATATCTAAGCTTTGTAAAATTTTCATAGTAATTTAAAATAGTGATATTATAATATTATTTATCGGATATTAAAATAAATTATTTCAAGTTTGTATACAAAACGGACATTGATATTTAAAATTTATTCAAAACGTATTGTCAAATTAGGTTAGTAATCACGAGTCAGCTGTTGAGAGTCGGCCATCTTTGTCTTATAGCACTGTTATAGTAGGGTTCTGGCCTCTATAAGTTATAGAAGGCTTATAGAACGGTTTAGACTCTAGAGCCTAAAATGCGTTTATGAATAACACTTTTTGACAATCGTACGAGTACTTTAGTAACGTTATAAGTGTGCTATAACTTTTTATGAATAAGACCGTTTGTGTATAAGAGACATATAAATAGCATTATGTGAAATTATGTTTTAAATCAATTTTAGTATGTTGTTTATATACAATATCAAAATTTTGATATCCATTTAGGACTCAATTCTACCTTCAGTGAACGACGACTACGTTTATCATAATATTGAACTTGGCTTCCATTTTCACACGAACGATTTTGATGGGATTTCAACACAACAAGTATTCATCTCCACAAGACTAACAATATTATTTTGTCCGGCGAAAACTTAACTTTTTTTTTCGTTTTCAGATTGTTGAAAATTTACAAAAAAATTAATAATCTGGGATCAGTGTTGTCTTACTTTGGGTTGAACGAATGGTTATTTGAGGATGGTAACACCCTGGGTTTATACAACAGCCTCTCAACCACCGACAAAGTCTTATTCAACTGTGACATGAGCCTCGTAGACAACAAAGAGTTGATTGTTATGTGGATCCTAGGCCTTCGGCGATATATTGTGAAAGATGATCTGAAGAACACCGAGTATGGCAGAAAGAAGCAATTATTGTTTAGGATTGCACATTATATTTTTATGACTTTATATTTATATTTGATATATAAATTAATTTGTTTTGTGTTTTCGATAATTGGATTTTTCTAAGATGTTTTTAAAATAAAAATAAAAAGGGATTGTAAATGAATATGTATTAAACGTTTATTTTTCCATTGTGTTTTCATTTAAACTGGAATGGAATGGAAATATCGATATTTTTTATCGATATTGTCAATAAGCAACACCAAAAATTTGACAAGAAATAGCAACTATTCACGTATTTGTTAATTTTTTTATTTGTATTTCTGTGCATTTCTAGTGTTTATGTGATAAAATTCAAAGATTTTTCCTATCTTTTGGTATATAACACTTTCGTGATAAGTGTAAAATATTGCATTTAAACAGCTAAACAATTAATGTAGTACTTACATTTGAAATGAGTATTTTTGTGCGTTTAAACCATTCACTTTCGCTTTTGGGTGGCTACTAAACTTACAGCACGTGGAAAAGGCAAAAAAAACGATAAGTTACAATTCATGGCGGAGGGCACCTTTGCGGTGCCATCAAAGTCGCTGGCGTTTGGCACCACAGTGGTGCCACGAAATATTTGTTCGCCGCCAGGCGTTAAAGTTTGTCCAAAAGGCCGCCGCATTGAATCGGTTAATGCGCAAAAAAGAGATAAACATAGTTAGCATGGAATAATTAATCCGTATTTCATGTGCCAATTTTTGAATGTGTACGACCCATCTCCGTTTTTAGGGTTCCGTACCCAAAGGGTAAAAACGGGACCCTATTACTAAGACTTCGCTGTCTGTCCGTCTGTCACAGGGCTATATCTCCGGAACCGGAATAGATAGACACATGATTTTTTTACGCCATCTATTTTTGTGTGACATAATTATTCATCATCACCCCAACGCCACCTATTGTTGTGTCATATAACTAAGTGTTGTTGAAAATAATAAAATGAATAAAAATAATTAAGAAATAATGAACATTTGGTGGTACAGAAGCCTCCATGTGCGAGTTCCACTCGTACTTGGCGAATTATTAATAGTGGTATATCATTGGTATGAAGGTTGTCAATTAAACTCATAAAATGTGTTAAGTTTTTATTTTAAATGCATATCTGTATAAACAACATTTGCACTTTATATTGTAAACCTACTGACTGAAACTGAACACTTACAATTTCATTTTATTGTAGTAGCGTGGGGTGTGACTCTAAACTAAGAATGGATTTTTTCATATGCAAAGTGCAATATGGACATCACATGAAGATTGCGACATACACAATCCACGCTCTCACAAACCCCACTTGTAGATCAGGTCTCTATCCTATCTTTCCTCGGCGGTGTGTCGTCGAAGGGTGGCAGCCCGAATAGTTCAGGTTTGAAGTCCATGAGAGACCTCACCACGATGGTGGCTTGGCGGGTTTGTTCACGGTCGAGTCGAGGGTCCGGGATCATTACCACCTGTAAAATAACATTTTTTATAATATAGGAGTAGCAGACGAGCATGCAGTCCACCTGATGGTAAGTGGCTACTGCCGCGCATGGACACCTGTAATCAACACCAGTTAGGATTAGATATTACTACCTGACGTCAGCCACATGCGCCGCTACCCCTGAGAACTAAGTTAGAACGCCTCGGAAAAGTATATTTCCCTTACCACACCCTTCAAACCGGAACATAGCATCGCTTAACACTGCTGATATTAGGTAGAAATAGGTTTGGCGGTAATGCCGCCGGAGTCTAACCACAAAAGGTTCTACCACCCTCCGATTTAAAATTTATAAACAAGATAATATTATGCAGCTTTAAACAGGGAATCGAACCTGCATCCCCGCGTGTATACCCGCCGTCACCCCCACCGCCGAGTCTTCAAACACTAAGCACTGTTGAAACACAATACAATTTATAGAATATCTTCATCACTAACCTCTAACCTGAACATATTCGCTTTTAAATTTGTTTTTTTTTCTTAAATTGTTAGTGTTCTCGTTTCACATTTGAATGAAGACTTTTTTTATTTACATATTTTTCAATGCTTAATATTGAATAAGGAAAAATGTATCATTTACATTATGTAACTATGTCTATAAAAATATTATGAGCTTATACGACACTAAATTTAAATTTAAAAAATAAATTCTGATAGAATTAGAGGTGAGACGTATATACTGGAATAGGTTTTTGGAACAAGTTTTTGACTGGACGCGTAAAGACTTATTCCGTGCTCACCACGTAAACGCGTCTCGAGTATTTAGGCGTCTCGCCTAGTTGCGGGTTTGTGACTCGCACACTCGCAAGCTCGGTCGGTCGGTTCCAGTGACATTCGCGGGAACTCGGAGAAGTTCGGTTCGCGGCACTTGATGTTTGTAAGTTGATTTATTTGTTACGCGTTTTTAAACCTAATGTCTATACATTTAGAATCACTATTACTTTGTAAAGAGTTTGTTTACTTACTAGTTACTTACCAAAACAATGTATATATTTCGGAATATTTAGTTTTTAAATCAGTACGTTAAGATACCTCACAGGAATGGTGCTTATTGTTTACGTTATAAGTTTTAAAGTGACTTTTGTATCATTATAATAAACAACTGTCTTTTAATTTATTCGTGGATGGATGTTTTGTTTTTGAAGTAAATTGTAAAATATTGAGTAATTTGTAAATAATTTGATATGTAAAGAACTGATTTTTAATTGATTAAAGTTTTCAATACTATTTAATTTAAAGTATTTTAAAACGAAAACGTTTATGTACTCAGCTTAATAGACGTTAATAATCCATAAATCGTATAATACCTCATTACTAGATCTCGATGTTAAGAGTATAACTATACGCTAGTTGTGGAGACGTCATTAAACTCGAGACGCCTTAATACTCGTGGACCTCGTTTTTGGAATAAGTTAGAGGTGAGACGTATATACTGGAATAAGTTTTTGGAATAGATTTTTGATTGGACGCGTAAAGACTTATAAGTGTTCACCGCGTAAACGCGTCTCGAGTATTTAGGCGTCTCGCCTAGTTGCGGGTTTGTGACTCGCACACTCACAAGCTCGGTCGGTCGGTTCCAGTGACATGCGTCGGATCTTGGAGAAGTTCGGTTCGCGGCACTTGATGCTTGTAAGTCGATTTATTAGTTATGCGTTTTTAAACCTCATTCAGTGTTTTGTGATCAAATAAATTGTAAAATATTAAGTTATTTGAAAATAATTTGGTATATAAATAACTGACATTTAATTGATTCAATTTTTCAATACGATTTAATTTAAAATATTTTAAAACGAAAACGTTTATGAACTTTGCTTAATAGACGTTAATAATTCATAAATCGTAATAATAATCCATTACTAGATCAGAAGTATAGCTATACGCTAGTTATGGAAACGTCATTAAACTAGAGACGCCTAAATACTCGTGGACCTAGTTTTTGGAATAAGTCTTTAGGCGGACGCGTACTTCTAAGACTCAGTACGCATTTTACCTAGTATATCTCACCTCTAGATAGAATATTTTACGAAATTGAAATTTCGTGCTTTCCATTGTGTATTTATAAGGTTTAAAAAACCGCTCAGACAGCGACAACGCCCCACCCTCCCCCGCCGAAGCGCAGGAGCGAACGATCATCGAGGGCTGGTGGCGACCACCACCGCCCGCCTCACGCTCAGGGCGCCGCGCCACGTCTCCTCATCGCGGCTGGCGACATCTCACATGGTGTGATAGTCTCGGGAAGAGCTTACTATAGAAATGATCCTATGAAGTAAGGTCTTGTCGCAAACTCGCCGGCCAGGGGAGGTCATTCCGCGGTAAACGTTCTCAACAGCGTGAGGCAGAGAATGTGACGTCATTTTATCAGTGACATCTAGCGCAGATCTGCGGAACTATTTCGTAAGCACGCTGACTTCACGTCGCTGTGACCACAATCATAGTACGAAAGCTTAGGATATAGTTCCGCAGAACTCCGCTAGATATCACTGATAAAATGACATAGATAGACTTAGGAAATAGTTTCATAGATCTCCGCTAGATGTCAGTGATAAAATGACGTAGGTAGACTAAGAAAATACTTGTACTCCGCGGTTTCACCCGCGTCTAACAATATCATAATCAAAAATAATTGACAAGATTAAATGGTCTTTGAAATGGACCTCCCGGGGACTAACTTAATTTAAAGGTTTTCCTTTAAAATATATACGTGTAATAATACAAAAATTTTGCAGCGTAAATGTGTTTCTTTTGGTGAACTGTCCCCTTCGTTCCCGAAAACACCCCTGTTATACTGCTAGATTACAATTCTAGAATGTGGCATCATTAATAATTACACATTATATTGTAGGCCGGAGACTGTATATTATATATTTTGGACAATCCAAAAATAGACAGATAGGCAAAAGGGAGTCCATCTCAACCAGTGACATTTGCTTACAACCACATAGAAGTTTCCCTTTTTCATATTTAGACGTGTAACAAATACATAACGAAACGAAAAAATAAAAATTGTGTAACTACTTATTTGCTAAGACTTCATACAATGGTTGCAGTTACATCGATGTGATGTCAGCGCACTTACGAAATAGTTCCGCAGATCTCCGCTAGATGTCACTGATAATATGACGTTGGTAGACTTAGAAAATAGTTTCGTGGATCTTCGCTAGATGTCACTGATAATATGACGTTGGTAGACTTAGAAAATAGTTTCGTGGATCTTCGCTAGATGTCACTGATAATGTGACGTTGGTAGACTTAGAAAATAGTTTCGCGGATCTTCTCTAGATGTCACTGCTAAAATGACGTCACGATCTCTGCCTCACGCTGTTGAGAACGTTTACCGCGGAATGACCTCCCTGAGCCGACAAGTTTGCGGCAAGACCTTACTTCATAGGATCATTTCTATAGTAAGCTCTTCCCGAGACTATCACACCATGTGAGATGTCGCCAGCCGCGATGAGGAGACGTGGCGCGGCGCCCTGAGCGTGAGGCGGGCGGTGGTGGTCGCCACCAGTCCTCGATGATCGTTCGCTCCTCCGCTTCGGCGGGGGGGGGTGGGGCGTTGTCGCTGTCTGAGCGGTTTTTTAAAACCTTATAAATGCACCATGAAAAACACGAAATTTTATTTTCGTAAAATAATTTATCAGAATTTATGTTTCGTTTTTAGTTTTTAATATAAGCTCATGTTAAATAAAAATAGCTTCGAAGGAATAGTTACATAAATGATATATTTTCATTATTAATATTCGACCATATTAAGATCCTGTGTATTTTTTTATAGAAAAAGCTTCGAAGGGATATGTGTAATATTAGACATTGAAAATAATATGAAAATAAAAAAAAAATAAGTCTTCATTCATATATGAAACGAAAACAATAATAATTTAAGACTTAATTTTATAATTATAAAATATTTATATTATTTAGAGATAGAAATCAAACATTTTGATAACTGACAATGGAAATTAAGAGATCCTTTCTCAAAACGCTGTTTTCAAAAATTCTAGTCATTTTCATAACATGAACATTATTTAAGTTATACTTCTTTGGATGCGCTTGAGGATAGAAGGTAAATTATTAATTGACTATTTTAATATAAGTAAGCGAGATCATATTTATTTTTAGACGTACTTAACGCTCGCCGATATCACAATCTATGTTTAAGATTGTATCCACGTATTCAGCGCCATCTAGTTTAAAATGAAATAAACACATTCGGTGGTATCGAGACACGAATGTTTCAGATAAGTGTTCAAAAGATGGCGGTAGTGTAACACTATTTTACGTAGATTTATTTGTAGTATTTAATATTTATTAATTTCGTTTATTGGTCATGCGATAAGTTAATATTTGTATAAATGCATAAAAATGTCTTATTAATGATGCCAAAGAAGTAAGGTTAAAAAGGGGACCCTATTACTAAGTCTGTTTGCCCCATCTGTCACAGGTCTCTTTTGAACCGCAATTACTTATTGTGTAGACAGATACTTCATTTTTACAGAGTATGTATTATTATGGCTGTTACACAAACAGATACGAAAAAAGTTATAAATTGAGGATAGTTTCCATAAAACCGGTATATTTCGACGTTTTTCTGTTTATCTATTGTGCCGCAACATGTAGACAGTAGGAATGGCGATTCTTCTAGACAAAGATCGGTTCTTGAATCGATTCGAACCGAAGTGCAATAATTCGAGGCCCAAAGGATCGATTCTCCAAAAATGTATCTTCGATATTTTCAGCTACAGAGGGCGAAGAAAGTAAAAATGTCATCGAGATCAAACAAGCTCTGAGATACGTATCCGTCAGCAAAAAATGTTCGTAACACATTCAAACAACTTTGAAAAGACCGACCTTAAATTTTGTAGGATGAAAGATCGATTCGCTAAATCGATCCACTACTGGAAATCGATTAAAGTAATCGATTTGTTTGGCCCAAAAGATTGATTTGTCGATTAATCGATCTCAGATCGCCATCTCAGGTAGACACTTCACATTCCTATAGTGTATGTATGGGCTATGTGAACTTGGCACCCGACTTTGGAAAATTGAACTTTTTTTTTATGATTCTTATAGACTATGGTAAGTAGTTGTTTGTAGTAAAAATATTTCGTTTGTAGTTGCCCCAAAAAAAAATTGGTGACCTTGAAAAAAATCTCAGCACCCGACTTTGAAAAATCGAACTTTTTTTTTATGATTCCTATAGACTATGGTAAGTAGTTGTTTGTAGTAAAAAAATTTCGTTTGTAGTTGGCCCAAAAAAAATTGGTGACCTTGAAAAAAATTCGAACCTGACATTGAAAAATCGAACGTTTTTTTTATGATTCCTATAGACTATAGTGGGTAGTTCTTTAAAGTAACATTCTTTTGATAAAACTAACTAAGAAACATAACTAAAAGACTTTGAAAAGTAACCCATGACCCCCTAGATTCGATCGAGATTCCAATAAAATTATTACAACTACAAACAAAATTATCGCCAATATTAACAAAAAACAAGTACTACAAACTAAACTAATATACTGCAAACAAAATAGAGTTACTACAAACGGAATTATCGCTACTACAAACGAAATAGGGGAACTACAAACAAAAATATCGCTACTACAAACGAAATAGAGCTACTACAAACGAGTTATCGCCAATATGAACAGAATAGATTTACTACAAACAAAATTATCGCTACTACAAACGAAAAAGATCAACTACAAACGAAAATATCACTACTACAAACGAAATAGAACTACTACAAACGAGTTATCGCCAATATGAACAGAATAGAGTAACTACAAACAGAATTATCGCTACTACAAACGAAAAAGATCAACTACAAACGAAAATATCACTACTACAAACGAAATAGAACTACTACAAACGAGTTATCGCCAATATGAACAGAATAGAGTTACTACAAACAGAATTATCGCTACTACAAACGAAATAGGAGAACTACAAACGAAAATATCACTACTACAAACGAAATAGAACTACTACAAACGAGTTATCGCCAATATGAACAGAATAGAGTTACTACAAACAGAATTATCGCTACTACAAACGAAATAGGAGAACTACAAACGAAAATATCACTACTACAAACGAAATAGAACTACTACAAACGAGTTATCGCCAATATGAACAGAATAGATTTACTACAAACAGAATTATCGCTACTACAAACGAAATAGGGGAACTACAAACGAAAATATCGCTACTACAAACGAAATAGAACTACTACAAACGAGTTATCGCCAATATGAACAGAATAGAGTTACTACAAACAGAATTATCGCTACTACAAACGAAATAGGAGAACTACAAACGAAAATATCACTACTACAAACGAAATAGAACTACTACAAACGAGTTATCGCCAATATGAACAGAATAGAGTTACTACAAACAGAATTATCGCTACTACAAACGAAAAAGATCAACTACAAACAAAAATATCGCTACTACAAAAGAAATAGAGCTACTAAAAACGAGTTATCGCCAATATGAACAGAATAGATTTACTACAAACAGAATTATCGCTACTACAAACGAAAAAGATCAACTACAAACGAAAATATCGCTACTACAAACGAAATAGAGCTACTACAAACGAGTTATCGCCAATATGAACAGAATAGAGTTACAACAAACAGAATTATCGCTACTACAAACGAAATACATCAACTACAAACGAAAATATCGTTACTACAAACGAAATAGAGCTACTACAAACGAGTTATCGCCAATATGAACAGAATAGATTCACTACAAACAAAATTATCGCTACTACAAACGAAATAGATCAACTACAAACGAAAATATCGCTACTTCAAACGAAATAGAGCTACTACAATCGAGTTATCGCCAATATGAACAGAATAGATTTACTACAAACAAAATTATCGCTACTACAAACGAAACAGATCAACTACAAATGAAAATATCGCTACTACAAACGAAATAGAGCTACTACAAACGAGTTATCGCCAATATGAACAGAATAGAGTTACTACAAACAAAATTATCGCTACTACAAACGAAATAGGGGAACTACAAACGAAAATATCACTACTACAAACGAAATAGAACTACTACAAACGAGTTATCGCCAATATGAACAGAATAGAGTTACTACAAACAGAATTATCGCTACTACAAACGAAATAGGAGAACTACAAACGAAAATATCAATACTACAAATGAAATAGAACTACTACAAACGAGTTATCGCCAATATGAACAGAATAGATTTACTACAAACAAAATTATCGCTACTACAAACGAAACAGATCAACTACAAACGAAAATATCGCTACTACAAACGAAATAGAGCTACTACAAACGAGTTATCGCCAATATGAACAGAATAGAGTTACTACAAACAAAATTATCGCTACTACAAACGAAATAGGGGAACTACAAACGAAAATATCACTACTACAAACGAAATAGAACTACTACAAACGAGTTATCGCCAATATGAACAGAATAGAGTTACTACAAACAGAATTATCGCTACTACAAACGAAATAGGAGAACTACAAACGAAAATATCACTACTACAAACGAAATAGAACCACTACAAACGAGTTATCGCCAATATGAACAGAATAGATTTACTACAAACAAAATTATCGCTACTACAAACGAAATAGGGGAACTACAAACGAAAATATCGCTACTACAAACGAAATAGAACTACTACAAACGAGTTATCGCCAATATGAACAGAATAGAGTTACTACAAACAGAATTATCGCTACTACAAACGAAATAGGAGAACTACAAACGAAAATATCGCTACTACAAACGAAATAGAGCTACTACAAACGAGTTATCGCCAATATGAACAGAATAGATTTACAACAAACAAAATTATCGCTACTACAAATGAAATAGGGGAACTACAAACGAAAATATCGCTACTACAAACGAAATAGAACTACTACAAACGAGTTATCGCCAATATGAACAGAATAGAGTTACTACAAACAGAATTATCGCTACTACAAACGAAATAGGAGAACTACAAACGAAAATATCACTACTACAAACGAAATAGAACCACTACAAACGAGTTATCGCCAATATGAACAGAATAGATTTACTACAAACAAAATTATCGCTACTACAAACGAAAATATCGCTACTACAAACGAAATAGAACTACTACAAACGAGTTATCGCCAATATGAACAGAATAGAGTTACTACAAACAGAATTATCGCTACTACAAACGAAATAGGAGAACTACAAACGAAAATATCACTACTACAAACGAAATAGAACTACTACAAACGAGTTATCGCCAATATGAACAGAATAGATTTACAACAAACAAAATTATCGCTACTACAAACGAAATAGGGGAACTACAAACGAAAATATCGCTACTACAAACGAAATAGAGCTACTACAAACGAGTTATCGCCAATATGAACAGAATAGATTTACTACAAACAAAATTATCGCTACTACTAACGAAATAGGGGAACTACAAACGAAAATATCGCTACCACAAACGAAATAGAGCTACTACAAACGAGTTATCGCCAATATGAGCAGAATAGATTTACTACAAACAAAATTATCGCTGCTACTAACGAAATAGGGGAACTACAAACGAAAATATCGCTACTACAAACGAAATAGAACTACTACAAACGAGTTATTGCCAATATGAACAGAATAGAGTTACTACAAACAGAATTATCGCTACTACAAACGAAAAAGATCAACTACAAACGAAAATATCGCTACTACAAACGAAATAGAGCTACTACAAACGAGTTATAGCCAATATGAACAGAAAAGAGTTACTACAAACAAAATTATCGCTACTACAAACGAAATAGATCAACTACAAACGAAAACATCGCTACTACAAACGAAATAGAGTAGTAGCTCTATTTCGTTTGTAGTTACTACAAACAAAATTATCGCTACTACAAACGAAATAGATCAACTACAAACGAAAACATCGCTACTACAAACGAAATAGAGTTTTGTAGTTGATCTATTTCGTTTGTAGTAGCGATAATTTTGTTTGTAGTAAATCTATTCTGTTCATATTGGCGATAACTCGTTTGTAGTAGCTCTATTTCGTTTGTAGTAGCGATATTTTCGTTTGTAGTTGATCTATTTCGTTTGTAGTAGCGATAATTTTGTTTGTAGTAAGTCTATTCTGTTCATATTGGCGATAACTCGTTTGTAGTAGCTCTATTTCGTTTGTAGTAGCGATGTTCTCGTTTGTAGTTGATCTATTTCGTTTGTAGTAGCGATAATTCTGTTTGTAGTAACTCTATTCTGTTCATTTTGGCGATAACTCGTTTGTAGTAGTTCTATTTCGTTTGTAGTAGTGATATTTTCGTTTGTAGTTCTCCTATTTCGTTTGTAGTAGCGATAATTCTGTTTGTAGTAACTCTATTCTGTTCATATTGGCGATAACTCGTTTGTAGTAGTTCTATTTCGTTTGTAGTAGCGATATTTTCGTTTGTAGTTCCCCTATTTCGTTTGTAGTAGCGATAATTTTGTTTGTAGTAAATCTATTCTGTTCATATTGGCGATAACTCGTTTGTAGTAGTTCTATTTCGTTTGTAGTAGCGATATTTTCGTTTGTAGTTCCCCTATTTCATTTGTAGTAGCGATAATTTTGTTTGTTGTAAATCTATTCTGTTCATATTGGCGATAACTCGTTTGTAGTAGCTCTATTTCGTTTGTAGTAGCGATATTTTCGTTTGTAGTTCTCCTATTTCGTTTGTAGTAGCGATAATTTTGTTTGTAGTAACTCTATTCTGTTCACATTGGCGATAACTCGTTTGTAGTAGTTCTATTTCGTTTGTAGTAGCTATATTTTCGTTTGTAGTTCTCCTATTTCATTTGTAGTAGCGATAATTCTGTTTGTAGTAACTCTATTCTGTTCATATTGGCGATAACTCGTTTGTAGTAGTTCTATTTCGTTTGTAGTAGTGATATTTTCGTTTGTAGTTCTCCTATTTCGTTTGTAGTAGCGATAATTCTGTTTGTAGTAACTCTATTCTGTTCATATTGGCGATAACTCGTTTGTAGTAGTTCTATTTCGTTTGTAGTAGCGATATTTTCGTTTGTAGTTCCCCTATTTCGTTTGTAGTAGCGATAATTTTGTTTGTAGTAAATCTATTCTGTTCATATTGGCGATAACTCGTTTGTAGTAGTTCTATTTCGTTTGTAGTAGCGATATTTTCGTTTGTAGTTCCCCTATTTCATTTGTAGTAGCGATAATTTTGTTTGTTGTAAATCTATTCTGTTCATATTGGCGATAACTCGTTTGTAGTAGCTCTATTTCGTTTGTAGTAGCGATATTTTCGTTTGTAGTTCTCCTATTTCGTTTGTAGTAGCGATAATTCTGTTTGTAGTAACTCTATTCTGTTCATATTGGCGATAACTCGTTTGTAGTAGTTCTATTTCGTTTGTAGTTCTCCTATTTCGTTTGTAGTAGCGATAATTTTGTTTGTAGTAACTCTATTCTGTTCACATTGGCGATAACTCGTTTGTAGTAGTTCTATTTCGTTTGTAGTAGCTATATTTTCGTTTGTAGTTCTCCTATTTCGTTTGTAGTAGCGATAATTTTGTTTGTAGTAAATCTATTCTGTTCATATTGGCGATAACTCGTTTGTAGTAGCTCTATTTCGTTTGTAGTAGCGATATTTTCGTTTGTAGTTGATCTTTTTCGTTTGTAGTAGCGATAATTCTGTTTGTAGTAAATCTATTCTGTTCATATTGGCGATAACTCGTTTTTAGTAGCTCTATTTCTTTTGTAGTAGCGATATTTTTGTTTGTAGTTGATCTTTTTCGTTTGTAGTAGCGATAATTCTGTTTGTAGTAACTCTATTCTGTTCATATTGGCGATAACTCGTTTGTAGTAGCTCTATTTCGTTTGTAGTAGCGATATTTTTGTTTGTAGTTCCCCTATTTCGTTTGTAGTAGCGATAATTCCGTTTGTAGTAACTCTATTTTGTTTGCAGTATATTAGTTTAGTTTGTAGTACTTGTTTTTTGTTAATATTGGCGATAATTTTGTTTGTAGTTGTAATAATTTTATTGGAATCTCGATCGAATCTAGGGGTCATGGGTTACTTTTCAAAGTCTTTTAGTTATGTTTCTTAGTTAGTTTTATCAAAAGAATGTTACTTTAAAGAACTACCCACTATAGTCTATAGGAATCATAAAAAAAAACGTTCGATTTTTCAATGTCAGGTTCGAATTTTTTTCAAGGTCACCAATTTTTTTTGGGCCAACTACAAACGAAATTTTTTTTACTACAAACAACTACTTACCATAGTCTATAGGAATCATAAAAAAAAAGTTCGATTTTTCAAAGTCGGGTGCTGAGATTTTTTTCAAGGTCACCAATTTTTTTTTGGGGCAACTACAAACGAAATATTTTTTACTACAAACAACTACTTACCATAGTCTATAAGAATCATAAAAAAAAAGTTCAATTTCCAAAGTCGGGTGCCAAGTTCACATAGCCTGTATGTATGCGCTTCTAGAGCTGCTATGATTTGGTGGTACGGAAGTGCCCGATTGTGAGTTCGAGTCTTATTTGGCCAAATACCTACCTACCTACCTATTATTTCGCAGTATATTTCCTAGAATACATAATTTTATTAAATAGAAAATAAGAACATATGAATCACCTCCTTCGGATTCGGTTTTCTGGGGAACCGGGCAGCAGCGACCAGGTATATATCCGGCTTCGGTTTCCCCCGGGTCACTTCTGGATCTGTTATGCTCACCTGTGAATTATAGTATTAACTTCAAAGTTACGGTAGGGCGCAGAGTGCTATTATAAGATAAAAAACAAAAGGAGATCGATTTTACAAAATTATAAATGTCCCATTATTCGCCGACAAAAAAGCAGGTATTTCAATGATGATTAGTCCGACTCCCTTTTTTCCAGACGTTAGTGCATGTTACAAATTTCATTATCACTTGAAAAAATGGTAAAATATTTTTTTCAGATTCTCTGAACACCTGACAACGTGTATGCAAAATTTCATGGCAATCGCTTATTTACTTAATGCGTGAAAGCGTACAAACAAAAAAACTCACATTCGGATTTATAATATTAGGATCAGTACCTTATGATGGAACAACCCAAAAAGTTTAGGTCGTGCAGTGGCGTGGAGCCTCACGGCCTGGTCGGTGGAGTTAGTGGCCAGCGCCATCGGGATCTTGTAGTCGTGGAGGTGGGTTAGGAGACGTTCAGCGCCTACGAAGAAACTTTAGGTATTTAACATGGAAAACACTTTAAAATTGCGGTGAAAAAACATGGCTCTTCAAGAGGGGTGTAAAAAGAGCTCTCCTTCAAAGCCGGCGACGAATTGGCGACTCCTCTGGTGTTGCAAATGTCCATAGGCGACGGTGACTGCTTTCCATCAGGTAGCCCGTCTGCCTTATCGTTAGGTTAAATATATATAATAAAAAAATGGTAAGTCGCTACTGCTTACGGACATCTGTAATTAACCTCAGATAAGATTAGATTCTTATCTGAGGTTGACCATCGATATGTCGCCGAGGACTAAGTTGGAATGCCTCGGAAAAGTATGTCTCCTTCAAACCAGAACAAAGCAGCGCTTAACACTGCTGTTGTTAGGCAGAAATAGGCGTGGCGGTGGTGCTGCCGGAGTTGGACCACAAAGGGTTCTACCACCATTGTAATTGCTACATATTCAGTACAACAGTCAGCTAGTGTATATATAAGGTATATACACTAGCTGACCCGGCAAAAGTTGTGTGCCATATAAATAAAAAAATGTTAAGGGTGAACAACCCTTATCACTTAGGAGTACGAAAATAGATAGTAGCCGATTCTCAGACCTACTGAATATGCATATAAAATTTGGTGAAAATCGGTAAAGTAGTGTACGGTAACTAACACTGTGACACGAGAATTTTATATATATGATGTACCTTTTTGTAGCGGTGCCCCTGGTAGCAACTTCTGTGCTAGATCTGTCATCTGCATTTCGAATTCATCCACAGAAATCGGTAATTTCAACTCCTTGACAACAGTCTGGCATATCTCTCTGTCTGTCAATCCATAGAGCTGTAAAATAATAGGATTTTTTTATAATATAGGAGTAGCAGACGAGCATGCAGTCCACCTGATGGTAAGTGTCTACTCTCTATATATCTAACATCAACGTGAATAGGATTAGATTAGAATTTGACTTCGCCCACGGTTGCCGCTATCCCTGAAGACTAAGCTGGAATGCCGCGGAAAAGAATGTCTTCCTTACCACACTCTTCAAATCAGAACACAGCATCGCTACACTGCTGTTATTAGAAAGTGGTAGAATCCTTTATGGTACTCCGACAGCACGACCGCCACACCTATTTCTGTCTCAATACAGCAGTGTTAAGCGCTACTGTGTTCTGGTTTGAAAAGTGGTAAGGGAGACATACTTTTCCAAGGCGTCTCAGTTTATAACTCAGGAATAGCGGCGCATCTGTGGCCAACCTCAGGTAGGAATATCTAATCCTATCTGGGGTTGATTACAGATGTTCATGGGCGGCGGTGGCCACATACCATCAGGTGGACTGCATACTCGTCTGCTACTCGCATATTATATAAAAAAATAGGTGTGGCGGTGATAAGTGCAAAAAGAGCTCTCCTCCAAAGCCGACGATGCATTGGCGGGTCCTCTGGTGTTGCAAATGTCTATTACGATGACTGATTACAATCAGTTACCTTGTCTGCTTCATCGTTTACGTTATAAAAAATCCTGATTTGAATTCCAGGCCTAGTCTAAGAGCTCAAAAGACATTAGACTAGACATCATTAATTTTATAAGACTCACCTTAATTTGTAATCCTTGGGAGTATTTCTTCCTGAATTTTTCACATAACTGCTTTATAATTTCATGGTACATTTTCTCCGTATCTTAAAGTAAATATTATCCATATAATTATAATTATCCTAGAAGAAGTGGCTTAAGCCACAAGGCTTCTTTAATTCCCTTCACGGTTGGACTCCGGCGGCACCACCGCCACTCCTATTTTTGCCTTATAACAACAGTGTTAAGCGCTGCTGTGTTCTGATTTGAAGAGTGGTAAGGGAGACATCTGTGGCAGACCTCAGGTAGGAATATGTAATCCTATCTGGGGTTGAATACAGATGTCCATAGACGGCAGTAGCCACTCCGCTCGCAACTTCGAAAGCCCCATTTAGTCGCCTCTTACGACAGGCAGGGGATACCGTAGCCCTATTCTCGTCCCGGAGCTACAGGGACAGGCTTCTACTCACCTAGCACAGTACCGTCCATATCGAACAGACAGTGGGTTACCTTCCCATATTTTTTATGTGTACAGAAACATCTGCAATTATCCAATGTGCGTAAAACATTGAAAATTTATTTTAATTTTAAACATTTTGCTGATTTAGGTCTTATGTGGGTATGTCATCGTGAAATGTGTCAAAGATTGTTTTTTTAGTATTTGGTAAACGTGATGGTCATAATTATTTAAATGATCTTCTATAAAAATGAATGTTTGTCTGTATGTCCTTTATTGAATCGTAAACTATGCATTTGATCGTGTGATGATCTTTAGCAAAGTTGTTGTACATGAGCCCACGAAGGATTCTGAGTTGGTACGACCAATTTTCGGCAGATGGCGCCACTGTCATTCCAATGAAGGTACTTTCAGTTATATGTACTGTGTTATTTTTTTTAATGCGGGCGAAGCCGCACTTCTAGTGTATTATAAAAAAAACGCTTTCTACACTCACAGCCCCACACTATGATTTCCTGTTTCGTGGATGCCATGGACACACACAACGACGAATACACAAACACCCAGACCCAGAACAGATATCCAAATTCATCATTCAGATGTCTGGCCGGGGACCGAACCCGGAACCCTTCAGCAGACAGATATGGTAAATGGGAGTCGCCATACAATAAGCCATTATTTATCAGCGTTTTTCGTTTTACCTATTGACCCGGTATATATAGACAGATCCACAGCGCATTTACTTCTATAGCTACCATAATACATAGTAAAAAATCATCATCATCGTCATCAACCCATTACTTTCCCACTGCTGGACACGGGTCTCCTCTCAGAATGAGAAGGATTAGGCCATAGTCCACTGCGCTGGCCAAGTGCGTATTGGTGAACTTCACATACCTTTGAGATTTTTTGTCATAAATTTCTCAGGTATGCAGGTTTCCACACGATGTTTTCCTTCACCGTTTAAGCAAGTGATAATTAATTTCTAATACGCACATAATTTCGAAAAATATGAGGTGCTTGGGATTTGAACCTCGGCCCCTAGATCGAGAGGCCGAGTTTCTTAACCACTAGGCTATCACTGCTTTAAAATATCGCCGCTTAAAAATAGAAATACGTAAATAAAAGTTTGGTACGGAACCCGTCCTGTGGCTATTACTTTTATAAAGCATAGATTTTATGGTATGGGTATATGAGCGTGAATATTTTCATTACGTTCGATATAGATTTATTCCAAGGTTATGTTACTAGTAAAAGTGTAAAAATTGTATTTATTTTTCACGACTTGTGCCTATAACGTTGTTGGTTTAAAATATATAGTCAATTTGAAGGTAGAATCCTCTGTGGTTCGACTCCGGCAGCACTACCACACCTATTTCTGTTATAACAGCAGTGTAACGCGCCACTGTGTTCTGGTTTAAAGGTGGTAAGGGAAACATACTCCGAGGTTTCAGCTTAGTACATAGGGGTAGCGTTTCCCGGGAAGGACGGCTGTATGTGTGGTCGCATACCGTCGTATCCACCAGACGATGTGGCGAGCGTGATGACATGGTTGAAGCCCGACGGGGCAACGCGCTAAGAGGACTCCGGTTGCGTTTTCTTTCACACATCTGTGAGATATTTTTAAATATCGTAGGCACGCATATTTCTTGGCGATGTTTTCCTTCGCAAAGGCAAGTGATAAGTAATTTCTATATGTAAGTTGTATAAGTAAGTTGTAACACGCTCATAACTTTCAATATTTGCCCAAGTAATAATCGAACTCGTAGAAGGAGGGTTCCGTAGAACTAAATTTGCATTTATATTTTATTTTTAGTATTTATCATAGCGTCCATAGCAGTCAATGTATTGTGAAAATTTGAACTGTCTACCTATTATGTTTCTTTTTTAATTATATAGGAGTAGCAGACGAGCATACAGTCCACCTAATGGTAAGTGTCTACTGCCGCCCATGGACATCTGTAATCAACCCCAGATAGGATTAGATATTCCTATCTGAGGTCGGCCCCTGATGCCACTACCCCTGAAGACTAAGCTGGAACGCCTCGGAAAAGTCTGTCTCCCTTACCACACCCTTCGAAACAAATCACAGCAGCGCCTAACACTGCTGTTATTAGGTAGAAATAGGTGTGGCGGTGGTGCCGCCGGAGTCGAACCACAAAGGTTCTACCACCTTCAAAATAGATAAAGCGAAAAACGCCATAAAATAGTGGTTTCTTGTATGGCGACCTTCATTTATTTTAATCCTTTTTGTATTTTTACTATTTGCTGTATATCTTCTGTTATATATACTCTGTAAAAAGTCCAAGCGTCTATTTATTACGGTTCAGGAGATAGAGCCCTGTGACAGAAGGATAGACAGCGGAAGCATAGTAACCGTTTACCGGGTACCGTTTTTACCTTTAGGTACGGAACCCTAAAAATCAGTGTATACAATTATAATTACAAATATAAATTTACTTTTACACTAAGTCCGCGATTCACGTTCGTGTCATGTTAAGCTAAATATGACCCTGAGCTCAATTATTTGATGAGTCGTGATTTTTTAAATAAACAATAACGATTGTGCGTTTTACTTCATCTACATCTCGCTCGTCTTTATTATTCAAAAATCCATTACTGTCCCACTGCTGGGCACGGGTCTCCTCTCAGAATGAGAATGATTAGGCCAGAGTCCACCGCGCTGGACAACAACCAATTGGTAGATTGCACAAACCTTTGAAAACATTTTTTTTTAAGATTTCTCAGGTATGCAGGTTTTCGTTCACCGTTTAAGCATGTGATAATTAATTTCTAATACGCACAATACTTTCAAAAATCAGAGTTACCTAAGATTTGAACCTCGGACCCCTCGATCAAGAGGCCGACTTTCTTAACCACTAAGCACTTCAGTTCTTGCATTTATTTATATTTAAAAAGTGATATTAATATTTTGCCTAGCCGAATAGTTACCCAATTTGTAATAGAACCACAGCGGCATATAAAACATATTATTGTATATAATTTTTCTATTTACTCCAACAAAATATTTGAAGCGGTTAAATGTAATAATCATTTAGTGCTAAGCAGTGACCGTGATAAGTTGCTTCGCTATAATTACTGTAAGTCACGTTTTATCCTCTAACTAGCTAACCCGGCAAACTTTGTATCGCCTCAAAATCTATTTATCAAATATATTTCATATAAAATATAGCCTATGTTACTCGTGGATAATGTAGCTTTCGAATGGTGAAAGAATTTTTAAAATCGGTCCAGTAGTTTTTGAGCCTATTCATTACAATCAAACAAACAAAGTTTTCCTCTTTATAATATTAGTGTAGATATAATATACTCTAAACTTGGTTCGACTCCGGTGGCACCACCGTCACACCTATTTCTGCCTCATAACAGCAGTGTTAAACGCTGTGTTCTGGTTTGAAGTGTGGTAAGGGAGTCATACTTTTCCGAGGTGTTCCAGCTTAGTCCTCAGGAGTAGCGGCGCATATGTGGCCGACCTCAGGTAGGAACGTCTAATACTATCTGGCGTAATTCACAGATGTCCATGGGTCAGGTGGACTGCATGCTCGTCTGCTACTCCAGATAGGATTAGATATTCCTACCTGAGGTCGGCCACAGATGCGCCACTACCCTTGGACTAAGCTAGAACGCCTCAGAAAAGTATGCCTCCCTTACCACACATTCAAACCAGAACACAGCAGCGTTTAACACTGCTGTTATTAGGTAGAAATGGATGTTTTGCTTACTTTGCTGGAAAGGCGAAAAGAGGACCTTAAAATTTTAAATATTTGCTAACGTAATATGAATAACAATAATAATTGCTGTTGTCATTGGTTGTCATTTGTCAATTTGTCTCGACTTCCAAATTTGTTCACTTTTTATGTGTCATTTGGCACTTAATGCAGTAGACCAATTAACATTGATCTCCGCTTTGATACAATTAACTTGCAATCAGGGGTTTTGACACCGGTTCTTGTTATCGTAAGCTAGGATGTATCAGAGGAACTAAAACTGCATAATTACAAGGTGTTATTTGAAGGTGGTAGAACCCTTTGTATTTCGATTCAGGCGGCACCACCGCCACACCTATTTCTGCCTCATAGCAACAGTGTTGAGCGCTGCTACGTTCTGGTTTGAATTGTGGTAAGGGAGACATACTTTTCCGACGCGTTCCAGCTTAGTCCTTAGGAGTAACGGCGCGTCTGTGGCCGACTTGGAGTAGGAATATCTAAGCCTATCTGGGATTGATTACAGACGTCCATGGGCAGCAGTAGCCACTTACCATCAGATGGACTGCATGCTAGTTTCTTAGTCCTATATTATAAAGCAGTGATAGCCTAGTGGTTAAGAAACTTCGCCTCTCGATCGAGGGGTCCGAGGTTCAAATCCCAGACCTCTGATTTTTCAAAGTTATGTGCGTATTAGAAACTAATTATCACTTGCTAAACGATGAAGGAAAACATCGTGAGGAAACCTACATACCTGAGAGATTTATAAAAAAAATCTCAAAGGTATGTGAAGTCTACCAATACGCACTTGTCCAGCGCGGTGGACTATGGCCTAATCCTTCTCATTCTGAGAGGAGACCCGTGCCCAGCAGTGGGACAGTAATGGGTTGTTGATGATGATGATGATATTATAAAAAAAATGATTGACGGTAATTCATATGTGCATTTAGATTAATGGATCCAGCGTTACAAGTAGAAGCCTTAGCGTTGTCTAAGCAGAAGGCTTTTAAGGAGGCTCTTCAGCGAAACGACTCGGAAGTGAGCGCCTTCTTCAAGGATGCTGTCGTATTCATCACAGGAGGATCAGGGTTCCTTGGGAAGCAACTTATTGAGAAAATATTCAGGTATGTATTGGGGTGGGGAAAAGCAGTGATACCCTAGTGGTTGTGAAACTTAGCCTCTCGGTCGAGGGGTCCGAGGTTCGAATCCCAGGCACGCTGATTTTTTAAAGTTATGTGCGTATTAGAAATTATGTATCAAACGGTGGAGGAAAACCTCGTGAGATAACCTGGACACCGGAGAGATTTAAAAAACCTTAAAGGTATGTAAAGTCTACCAATACGCACTTGGTCAGTGCGGTGGACTATGGCCTAATCCTTCTCATTTTGAGAAGAGAACTGTGTCTAGCGGTAGAACAATAATACGGCTCGAAGGACCAAAATTTGGGGGGTGGTTGAAATTGTGAAAATAGAAGATTAACTCCCATTCTTCATTTAATTTTTTCGATTTTTTACCTATAAAGTTCGAAATTTGTCAATGTCTAGTATGAAGAAATTGTCAAAGGTCGATCTTTGGATAGCAAAGATAGATTGATTATTAATAATGAGCGTAAATCGCTTTCGCTTGAGTTTTAATTGTCTGTCAATATGGCGAAGACATTAAGGGCATTTATTTAAATTATTTATATAACGTATTTTACAAATATATTGCGTAATATTCTTTTTTCCTTCAAATTGTTATATTTAAGATTTTTAATTTCACTTAATTACTTATAAAAAGTATTATTATTAAGAATTATTTATTTAAAAGGCTTTTGTGTAACTTACTCAAAATACTGTACCCTTAGTCCTCCCCTAGCGGACTGTATCAGAACTGATTGGAAATATATAAGAAATACGTAAACAAATACAAAAACAGACATTTTTGTAAAAACTTAAAAACTCATACTAAGGGTACTGATTATTTTCTCCTGTTTATTTATTTCGGTCAATTTATGTATAACTTAAAAATTTATAGAAAGGCCGTTTTCTGATTTCAGGTGTGCCGACGTTAAGAAAGTTTATGTATTACTTCGAGGAAAGAAGGGCAAAAATGCGAAAGGGAGACTTGAGGACATATTCCAAAACCCGGTAAATACAGTCAATAACAAACCCAAAATAACATAAAACATGTATGCAACAAATAAATTTTTATTTGGGTGTGCTGTAGTATACATCCCGCCCCAGACTGCTGGAAATCAATATGTATTAATGTTTGATGCGTTAGAAAAGACATGTATAAAATTTAAAAATAATGTTTTAATATTAGGAGATTTTAATTTGTATTCTAGCAGTAATTATGTACAAAACTATTATGACTATTTCGTGGCGTTCGGGGAGCTCGTTCAGTGTAACAGTGTTCCTAACTGCAACGGTCGACAATTGGACCTAGTGCTAAGCGCGCGCGATGGTGTGACTGTGACGGCAGCGGACGAGGCTCTGCAGCCGGAGGACGCGTACCACCCGCCGCTAGCCGTGGCCGTTCGCGTCGTTGACACCGCGCGTGTACCAGATATCATGGTAGGTAGCTCACACTGTCAGGATGCATTCCACGAACCGTTGAAGGAGTGGAACTTTCGGAAAGCAGACTTTAGAAAATTATACTCTCTAGTACTTGACATCGATTGGAGCGAATTGTATAATTTAAATGACCCCAATTTAGCTCTTGACCATTTTTATAGTACTTTGAATAATATTTTTGGACAGTGTGTACCACTCAAAATTAAAGACCTGAGGCAATCAAAGTACGTTTACCCCGTATGGTACACACCACAACTTATAAAAAATATAGGTGTCAAATACGACCTACATAAAACCTACAAAAAAACTAAATCTAGGCAAGACTACGAGGCATTCTCACAATGCAGGGCAAAAGTGAAGACAGAAACCGCGCTCGCTCACGACCAGTACCAAAACCGCGTTCAAAACCTTCTGGCTTCTGAACCGAGTGCTTTTTGGGAATATATAAGATCAAAGAGGGGTAGTAGTGGGCAGCCTAAATTAGTAAAAAACGAGCGGACTTTGTCAGATCAGGAGTGTGCTGAAGCATTTGCAAAGTTTTTTGAATCCGTATACAACCCGGAGCCGGCGCGACTAGATGTGTCAGCGGTCAGCGCGTCAATAAGCGACGGCGGCGCGCGCGTACACTTACCTGGCCTGACCCCGGTAGAGGTGGCCGGCGCTCTTGCACGAATGGCACCTAAGCGCTCAGTAGGACCGGACGGCATACCTCCATACATACTAAAGGATTGTCGCTATGTTTTAAAAGACCCATTACTGCACATTTTCAATGTGTGCCTTATAGCTGCGACATATCCTGATAGGTGGAAGCTCACCAGAGTAGTGCCTGTGCCGAAAGGGAAGGGAGGTCCAGAGCCGAGTGATTATAGACCGGTGGCCCTTCTGTCTGCGCCGGCAAAGGTGTTTGAATCGGCCATTCAGCACTCATTGTATGCACAGGTGAGGTCCCAATTGTCTGATGCTCAGTACGGATTTCGTCCTGGGCGTGGGACAACGGGAAACTTACTGCACTTGATGACGAGGTTGGTTCCAACAGTGGATGCAGGGGGACAAGTAGATGTTGCCTATTTTGATTTCAGAAGGGCGTTCGATACAGTGGATGGTGACGTACTGCTCTCAAAGTTGGCTGGCATGGGCTGCACGCCCCACACGCTTAACTTTTTTGCCAGTTACATGAGAGACAGGCGTCAATTTGTCGACTGTGCCGGATGCCGTTCAGATGAGTACTGGACAAAATCAGGCGTCAGCCAGGGCAGCAATTTAGGTCCCCTTCAGTTTATCATAATGATAAACGACTTACCGGAGGTGGTTCAGGAGTCCACGTGCCTCCTATTTGCTGACGACCTGAAATTAGTACGTGAAATAGGCGATATCTCGGACCATGACAGCTTGCAAAGGGATATAGATAGGTTGGTTGTATGGAGCCAGGCGAACAAGCTATTATTTAACGTAGCAAAGTGCTCTGTGCTCTCATTCAGCCGCGCACTTGCTCCACGCTGGCACCTATACAATGTCGGGGGTGAGCCGCTCCGGCGCGTCACAAAGGTGAAAGATCTTGGGGTACTATTTTCGGGTGATCTTAACTTTGGAGAACATATAGCTGAAGTATGCAAAAAGGCGTACCGAAACCTAGGCTTCATATTGAGGCAAACGAGAGATTTCACCAACTTCAAAGCCATACGTGCCCTTTATGAAGCCCTGGTAAAGAGTCACTTGGAACATAATTCAGTTATATGGGCTCCAAGTCAGATCAAATACAATTTAATGTTGGAGCGGATTCAGAATAAGTACACCCGATACCTGTACATGAAAATGTACGGTACGTATCCTGGCTATCCTCTGCTGTATCCCAACTTATTCGTGCTAGGTATGGTGGGTTACAGTAAGCTCCAAACGAGAAGGGAGGAAGCCATGATCAAGTACTTGTTCCTTGTCCTGCGGGGTGAAAAGGATGATCCAGCTATGTTGGAATCACTACGGCTCAGCGCTCCGGATAAGAGCGTAGGACAGCGACGATCCTCTCCTCTGTTGGCGTTGCCGCGTGCCCGTACCAACCTGCTGCGTGACGCACCCGCTACGAGAGCAATGTGCACTCTTAATTCCGTAGCGCAACGCATTGACCTTTTCAGCTGTACGCTGAGCGAGTTCACCAGGGTGGTCAGGGAAATTATAGAAATATAGTAATTTGTTTATTAAATATGTTTGCCTACACGGAAATTTGTTTTACATCGGATTATAATTGAATAATTTATCTTTGACCACAATTTTAATTTTAATTTTAGTTTGAATATTTTGTGTTTTATTTTTTTAATTTTAATGTATTTTTATTGGATCTTATTCAGTAATGTTCTATGTATAGTTGTTTGACATCATTTGATAAGTTGAAATTATATTTGGACTGTGACATACTAATAATAATTTTACTAATAATTTGATTTCACTTATTAATACTCAATATTGGACAAATGTTAAACAATGCAACTTTTAAATAATGATTATGAATGATATAAGGATTGTATAATATTATATGAATACTAATAAATTTGACTACTAACGAATTAGGAATTCCTGTAATGTTAGTGAATATGACTTAATAAATAAATAAATAAATAAATAAATAAATAAATAAATAAAATGCAAAAAAAAAAACAAGTCTTGCAAAGCAAATCTTCTACCACTGAGTAATAATTTACGAGATATTGTCTAAAAACCGTATTTTTTTGGGTTAACTAATAACATTACAAACAACATTTTAATTATACATTATAGAATTACTTATATTTATATTTTTCTATAATATAAGAGAAGCAGACGAGCATGCAGTCCACCTGATAGCAAATGTTTACTGCCGTTTTGTATACATCTGTAATCAACCCCAGATAAGATCAGATACTCGTACTTACGTGAGGTCGGTCACAGATGTACCGCTACCCCTGAGGACTAAGCTGGAACACCTCGAAAAATGTCTCCCTTACCACCTTCAAACCAGAACACAGCAGCGCTTAACACTGCTGTTATTAGACAGAATTAGATAGCCTTGGTACCGCCGGAGTCTAACCCCCAGAGGATTGTACTGCCTTCGAATATAATTATGTGCTTACAGGTCTACAGCAGTCTTCACAAAGAGAAACCTGACTTCCAGAAGAAAATAGAAGCAGTGGAAGGTGATGTGTCCCAACTGAAGATAGGATTAAGCGATGATGATTGGGAAACGCTGAGCAATGAGGTAAATCATCATTCATCATATATTTTTTTAATCTTTTTATATATATATTTCTCAAGTGCGTGTGTATGTCAATGAACTCCACCTAAACGACTGGACTGATTTTGATGAAATTTGTTGTGTGTGTTCGAGGGGATTTGAATTCTCAATCTAAACCATTCGGTTTAGATTCACAATTTAGTCCGTGGGAAAAGGTTTTTTTTTTTTTAATTAATTTTTAATTCGTAAGTAGTTATAGAATCGGAAACTATGCATTTGATCAAGTGATGATCTTTAGCAAAGTTGTTGTCCAAGAGCCCACGAGGGTTTGGGAGTTGTTAAGGTACAGATCCAAATTTTCCGTTATATGTACCTATGTCATATTATTTCTTTAAAATGCGGGCGAAGCCGCGGGCACCACTAGTTTATTATAAAAGGTAGAACTAGTATGATTTGACCGGGGAGGAAATCAGTTCTTGTTTTCCGGTGGAAAAGCTGGTGAAGATGGTAGAACCCTTTGTGGTTCGACTCCGGCGGAACCACGGCGGCGCGTACTTCTGCCTCATAACAGCGGTGTTAAGCGCTGCTGTATGCTGGTTTAAAGGGTGTGGTAAGGGAGACATATTTATCCGAGGCGTTACAGCTTAGTCATCAAGGGTAGCGGCGCATCTGTGGCCGACTTCAGGTAGGAATTTCTAATCCTATCTGGGCTTGATTACAGATGTCCATGGGCGGCAGTAGCTCGTTATTACAAATCAAATCCAATGTTTTGCCTACTCATTATTTTTTGTCAATTCTTGGCACACAAATTGTCAAATTTAGATCTTTGGTAGCTAATTTTGGGTAGATTGAATATTAATAACGCTCACCTAGTGACGGCGATTTTTTTCAACCTCGAAAAGATCGACTTTCGATTTTTTAGGATGAAAGATAAATTAAAATAATCGATTTTTTTGGACCAAAACATCGATTCTTCGATTAATCGATCTGAGATCGCCATTCTTACGCTTACCTACAATATATGATGACGTAGTTCATGATTTCAAGAAGAGTTATAATATTTTATATCTGGTACCTTCCAGGTGAACATAATATTCCACGTAGCAGCTACCGTGAATTTCGAGGAGCCGATAAGGAATGCCACATTGATCAATGTTATTGGTACACGAGAGGTGCTGACTCTGGCGAAAGCTTGTAGGAAACTAAAGTGAGTTTTATAGAAAGAATCATCATCACGATCAACCCACTGTACCTCTGCTGGGCACGAGTCGTGTTTCTGAATGAGAAGGACGAGGCCATAGTCCATCGCGGTGTCCAAGTGCGAATTGGTAGACTTCACATTTTTGACCTTTGAAAACATTTTTAAATTTCTCAGGTATGCGTGTTTCCTTACGATGTTTTCGCTCACCGTTTTTGAGCAAGTGATTATTAATTTCTAATATGCACGTAACTTTGAAAAAATCGAGGTGCGTGGGATTTGAGCCTTATATCTGATGTTTCTTATAGAAAGAAAGGAATAATTAACCAAGTACGAGTCGAACTCGCAAACATAGTGATCTGTACCACCAAAACTTCGTTTGAAGCACGGTAACGTGTCAGCCAAGTTCTATAAACAACTGGTCGAAAAGCACCGAGTGTAATATACAACATTCTATGAGGTTACGCATACATAAAAATTACACACACACATTCAGACACACGCACACAGACATGCACCACACACACACACGAACTTACGCACCGATATACACAAATATGTACATAGATAACAAAACATACTTACCGAGCATTACCATACATTATTATTAATTTAAAATTCCTCATTTTAAGTGAGAAATGTATGTCTTATGAGAAAATAAAGATTCTTTAAACCTGTATTCTATGAGGTTGAGTGGCAAATGAGTATGCAGTCCACACGATGGTTAGTGCCTATTGAAAAATCTGAAAATAGGTGTTTGGTTTAAGACCCGCGTGGCGGAGCGGTCACCATACTGCTCTGAAACGCAGAGGGTCCCGGGTTCGATCTCCGGCCAGACAGAAATCTAAATTGGAAATTGGGTTTCTTTTTCTGGGTCTGGGTGTGTATTGGTATCTGTGTGTGTTCCTAGCATCCACGATACAGGGAATCCTTGTGTGGGGCTGTGAGTGTAGAAAGCGTATATACCTGATATCGGTCACACATGCCTTGCTACCTCTGAGTACACACTTCGAACCAGAACACAGCAGCGCTACACTGCTTTTATAATGTAATCGATATAGCGGTGGTACCCAAAAATCGTATCACAAATGTATGAAAATATTCAATTTCGATGTAGCGGTACTACCTAAAAATTTGAATCACTAAAAAGTATGAAAATATTAAATTTCAGATCAATAGTGCACGTGTCTACAGCATTTGCGCACGCGACCAAAAACCGAGTGAAGAAAGAGGTGCTGGAACAGTTCTACAAGAGTCCCATAGACCCTGAGGAGCTGTTACATTTAGTAGACACAGATAATGACGCACGACTGCAGGAGATCTGGGCACGGTGATTTTGGTTTTCATTTTGATAGTTGATAATAGATGGCGTTGTATCCTGTCGCTATCGAAGGTAAAGGAAGCCTGGAAGGAAATGAAAATCTATCTTTTCTTAAAATATTGTAGTAGCAATCGAGCATGCGATCTGGTTCCTGATTGTAAGTGGCTACTGCTGTGTGGACATGAGTAACTAACTCTTTATATAACAGGTTCTACCTGAAATCATAGATAAGCCGTCACTCAAAAACAGGACCTAAAAGATGATTGCTTCATATACTCGTATATATCAGTAAACAACATAATTCTACTACCGAAAAGCAAGATCTGCTTTATCTTAGAAATAGATGTGACGGTGGTACCTCCCTAGTCGAATTATGTTAGGTCTACCTTTCTAAAGCATAACGGTTGTTATCCAATGATGTCTTTTTCTATTTCAGGGTGAGAGCAGATTGGCCCAACACGTACGCATTCACCAAGGCAGTGGGAGAAGAGGTGGTGAGGCAAATGGCAGGGGATCTGCCAATATGTATCGTGAGGCCTGCTATCGGTAAGTGCCACTGCCACATACCCTGACCAATTGCTTATTCTACATCCACATCTCAAGATCATGGCTAGGTTTTATTTTTTGTGGATTCTGGTTCAGAAGAAAATATGAATTATTAAGTTTATAATTACCCAGGAAAAGCGTTATTCTGTACTACGTATAGAAATACCCTTTTTCAGTGCGAATCCACCCACGCCATTGTATATAAAGCATTTTGGAGGATATTCATCTCAGAAACTTCCTCTGTTTGAAAATAAGCTATACCTATACCTTTATGAACCTACGGAAAACTCCTAACCATACTAGTTTCTTTCGCCTTTCAGACTAGAAACATAAATTAACTGTCCTCCTGCGGGTCATGTGTCTCCTACAGCGATATCCACGGAGTCAAATCACAAATGACCAGCAAATCTAATCGATTATCCGGTTCATGTATGTCTTCACGCGTAAAACAAGTGTTGTTGTTTACAGTGATTGCTGCTTACCGGGAGCCGTCGCCTGGTTGGGTTGATGAGCACACCATTTATGGAGCTAGTGGAGTAAGTATTCAAGCATACCTCTTCAATTTTCCCCTCCATCATCAAAAACACCTAAGAGTTAGAGACGCTTTTTGTAATTAATTCAACTATATTTTACAAGAAATGTATTCTGAATATCGCTATTGGATTAAAAAGAAATATATATAGCGTGTTGTAGTTGAAACACAATCTTCTATTTTTACACATAAAAAAAACATAAAAAACGTATTATAACACATTTATTTTCTAAATACTCTTCTACAAGGGTAAAATAAAATTCTGCAATTCTCTCTATATGCAATAAATCATTAATTCCGGAAGTAAAATACATCCTCTTTCGAATTATTAACATTAGGACACAAACATGTCTGCAATATTCGAAATATCTAAATTACCAAAACAGCGGGAACTTAGTTGCCAACATAAGCTAAATAGTTAATTACAAAAGTTTATATGGTAGTTCTGTTAAATGCTACACGATCTTTCATCATAATCTATTTCAGCTGATATTCGGTGTAACTATGGGTGTAATCCATACAATGCTGGCGGACCAAGAAAACCGGATAAATCTGGTTCCAGTGGACATCGTCAACAACGCGCTGATGGCCGCTGCTTGGGAGACTGCTCGTAGACCAAAGGAAATCAAGATATATACTATTAGTAATACTAGGAACCCAGGGACATGGGGTAAGTTATGTCTTTTAAAAAACGGAATAAAACGATGATCGTAACACATCATAAAATTCATGATATTGTATATAATTTTAAAGGTGGTAGAACCCTCTGTGGTTGGACTCCGTTGGCACCACCGCCCCACCTTTTTCTGCCTCATAACAGTAGTGTTAAGAGCTGTGTTCTGGTTAATGGGTGTGGCAAGGGAGATGTATTTTTCTGAGGAATTCCTTAGTCCCCAGGGGTGGCGGCGTATCTGTGGCCAACTTCACGTCGGAATCTTTATCTTAATTGGGAGTGGTGCGGTAGTAGCCACTTACCATCATCAGCAACGCTTAACACTACAGTTATTAGGCAGAAATATGAGTGGCGATGGTGCCTCGAAGGTCAAACTAAGAAGGGACTAACTCTTAATTAAATTAAAAAAATATATATATTTTCTTTTCCCAGATCGCCTAGTCACAACCTTAGAAAATGACATCCGGCGAATAATATCACCTCGCACGCTTTGGTACTGTTATGGCATCCCCACGAAATACAAGTTTCTGTTTATTCTCCTAACTTGGCTCTTACACTACATTCCTGCGTGTATTGCGGACGGCGCATTGTTTGTTTTGGGAAAGAAGACCCGGTACGTATATTATTAAAGGAATTTTGTGTTTCGAGTTCGGAGACACCACTACAGCATCTATTTGTAATAACAACAGTGTTAAATGTTGCTCTTTGATGGGTGTAAGAAATACTTATACGAGGCGTGTCAGTTTATCAGTCTCAGGTAGACTGGTCTCGGTCTCGATCGGTCTCAGGTAGGACTTCAATCCTATCTTGTTATCAACCCATTACTGTCCCACTGCTGGGCACGGGTCTCCTCTCAGAATGAGAAGGGTTAGGCCATAGTCCACCGCGCTGGACAAGTGCGAATTGGTAGACTTCACATAGATTTGAATTGTTTTTTAAGATTTTTAGGTATGCAGGTTTCCTCACGATGTTTCTACGTTTAAGCAAGTGATACATAATTTCTAATCCTATCTGGAATTACTTATGTATGCCCATGAGCTGACAAGTTGTAAGTAAATGTCAGATACACTTATACCATTCGAGCATGCAGTCCAACTGATAGTACCTGGTTACTGCCCATAGATATCTGTAATCGACTACAAGAAAGATTAGTCCTACCCGAGATCGACCACACGTTGCTGCTACCCTTGAGGACTTTAAGTTGGAATGCCTCGGATAACTATGTCTCCCATACCACACCATTCAAACCAGAACACAGCAGCGCTTAACAATGCCGTCATAAAGGAGAAATGGGTGTGGCGGTGGTGCCTCCGGAGACGAACCACAGAGTTCTACCTTTATCTAAGGCTCTAATCACTGCTTTGCAATCACATAATAATAATAATGTTATCTAAATTTTCAGATTCCTCAAAATATATAGAAAAGTAAGCGCTTTATCGTCAGTCCTTCGTTATTTTCTGATTAATGATTGGATATTATGCGATGAAAATACGTTAAACCTATACAAAAGTCTATCTAAGACTGATAAGGACTTATTCAATCTCGATATGGCATCCGTGGATTATAAGGAGTTGATTATAATTTGGTATTTGGGTATCCGAAAGTATATAATCAAAGATGGTTTGATAGACACAGAGTACGGCGTCAAAAAACAATCTTGGTTAAGACTGCTACATTACATAGTTTTCCCAATTTATTTATATTGTTTATACAAAATGTTTTGTTTAATTGTATTTTTTATTTCATATGTATAATCAATTTTTACTATTTTAATTGTAAGTTAATAAATTTATATAAAATTTAAAGACCTTTTGCGTTCTTCTCAAAAATCCCTTTCATTTCATTCCCATATTATAGTGGTGCATAAAAAATGGTCAGCCATCATAAAGACGGCCATATTGGATACATAATGACGTCACTTAGTTACTCTTGGATTGTCATTCAAACTAATTGTGTATGGGGTAAGTACAATACTTATACGGATACTAGCTGACCCGGCAAACGTTGTTTTGCCATATAAATAAAAAAATGTTAAAAGTGAACAACCCTTATCACTTGGGGTATGAAAAAAAGATAGTAGCTGATTCTCAGACCTACTGAATATGCATATAAAATGTGGTGAAAGTCGGTAAAGCCGTTTCGGAGGAGTACGGTAACTAACACTGTGACACGAGAATTTTATATATAAGATTATCTTCGATCACTGTACATAAAAATAATTGAACCGCCATCTTGGACCGTCCGCCATTTTGGAATATGACGTCACTAAAACGTGTATTGTCATCCAAACCAAAAGTATGCAAAATTTCAATGTGTTGAGATTAATTTTAAACTATCACATACATATGAAAAAGGCAAGTTAAATAAAAGTTTTTGTTTATAATATAGGAGTAGCAGACGAGTATGCAGTCCACCTTTTTTTTTTTTATAATATAAGAGTAGCAGACGAGCATGCAGTCCACCTGATGGTAAGTGGCTACTGCCGCCCATGGACATCTGTAATCAACCCCAGATAGGATTAGATATTCCTACCTGAGGTCGGCCACAGATGCGCCGCTACCCCTGAGGACTAAGCTGGAACGCCTCGGAAAAGTATGTCTCTTACCACACTTCAAACCAGAACACAGCAGCGCTTAACACTGCTGTTATAACAGTCAGTCAGCGGGACGTCATACCCTCCGGGTCTCTCATATGCTAAGGCAATGCTAACATTAGGGCGGTGGGCATGGAATTTCGGGTCTCGAGGATACCCTATTTGCCCGGGCAGATTCTCAGGTGGTAAATACCCCCCGGATTCTTGATATTTATTCATAATAATATAATGTTATTTAAAACATAATAAAATAATGAACAAATATTAAAAATATCTATCATCCCACTGTTGAGTGGGTGATTCGGTACTTATGTGTCGTTACCGAGCGGACGGTCGGCCTCCTGATGGTCGGAGGTCGCCAGTCCAGGGAGTTCCCGCGGGAGCGGGCGCCCCCCAGGTGGTCGATAGTGTAGGGGCGCGAACCCCTTTAAATGGGAGTATGGTCCGGCCTCCGCCCGCTCATACATTGAGCGTGCGAGGCGGACCACAAACTCCTCGACCGTCTCGATCTTAAGGTCGCGCCTCACCACGTCGTTCCTGACGTAGTGTCCCGCCCCCACGATTGCTCGCAAGGCCAGGTTCTGCTGCGCCTGGAGACGCTGTCGGTTTGACCTGGAAACCAACGCGTACCATGCCGGTGCCGCGTAGGTAAGTCGTGAACGAACATAGGTCTTGTAAATCCCTAGTTTCGTCCTTAGCGGTAACCTGGATGTAAGCACCGGTCGGAGCATCGCTCGGGCCGCTCGGGCCTGGCGGATCGATTGTTCCACCTGTGGGATCACATGCAACGAGCGATCGATGTTACATCCTAGGTATTTAACTAAAGGCTGCCAAGCTATCTCCGTGTCACGGAGCCTCAGCGGAGCCGGCATGATACGCTTGCGGCTGAAAAGTATTGCGACTGTCTTTCCGACATTGACAACCATGCGCCACTTATCCAGCAACATAGGTAATAGGTCGAGCAGACGTTGCATTTTCCGTGCAGCAATGTCCGCCCGACGGGACGACGCAAAGTACGCACTGTCATCTGCGAACAACGCGAGCATAACGTCACGCTTCCAGTCTGCTGTTATAACAGAAATAGGTGTGGTGGTGGTGCCGCCGGAGTCAAACCATAAAGGGTTCTTCAATGCAGCTTGAATAAAACACAGAATAGAAAACATACTTTATATTTCATGTACAAACTTTTTTATTTACATAATTATGGACGTTATAACATATGGACTAAAGTAAGCGTTCTAAACGGACTAAATGAGCTATAGTCCGCGCCAAACTGCTAGTCCGCTAAAGTTGTTGCGAGCAGGTGTAGTCATACAATTTGCTATGGCGACGCGATTCATTTCTATATTCAGAGCGGACTAGCAGTTTTACGCGGACTATAAAAAAGGCCCAACAATCGATACTTTATTCCTTTTGTGTGATACAATTTTGCAAAAAATGACTTTAATTTGCATTCAAGTTACTATATAAGTCTAAAAGCATAAAAAATAAAAGATTAGCGATGCAACGATATATCAAAAGTCCGATATTATCTAGCCTTAAATATCGATATTGAATTGCCGATACGGTGTGAATGATAGAAAATCGAAAAATCGAGAAAACGAAAATAAATATTTTGTGACATAAATCATAGTTACGATAATATCGCTTCGATCAATCGATAATATAAGCTTCCGATATTCATATACTCGTAGATAATATAATTGAACTGATATTTATTATATTTACGGCTCAATATTATATTTATGAGCGAATAAAGGTTCTCTTGTCGAATTTTTATCTTGCCTATAGTAAGAAAATTAATAGTTATAAAATCGCCAAAAAACAACTGCTGCTGCTGTTTGAAAGAATTTTTCGCCTCTTTTAGGGCTCGAACACAAAACTGCGATGCGACGCGATGCGAATTCGCAACGCAGAAAATTGCGATGCGAATTGCTGCGATGCGATATCGTGCGGCGTAGCGTCTCTCAGGGTGACCAACAACAACAACCACTGTGCGATGCGAATCAATTCGCAAGTTCTTGCGATGCGTCGAGGGAGCTCGCAGATTTTTGCGATGCGACGTCGCATCGCAGTTTTGTGTACGAACCCTTAGGGAGGGAACCAACCCTCTAAAAACCCCCTTATGGAAATCGTTATTCCTAACAATGAGGAAAATGGGAAAAAAAAATTAAAATCGTGTATTGTCATCGGTTCTTGATAATTGTTCAAAATTTTAAATTAATCGGACCATTCAAAGTGGGTAACAATTGAGTCCAAAGATTCCGTTACATACATACAGGTCAAGCTAATAAAAACGTGGTAAAATGGTTTTAAACATATTTAGTCAAGATGCCTATATCCACTAAGTGTTACTTTTTTAGAAAACTTCGATAGCGTGATTCAGAACACTAGCGCCATCTGTTGTCGACTCGTCACACCCCGAAGTCCATACGTCACCAAGTCAATACATATTAGGTTATACTTTATTTCGCGTCCTCTGTTTTTTCATGGTACGTTATAGCACCTTTTTCTATTAAATCTGGAATTTCTACAGCGAGCCATGGGCCGAGCTGGAAAAGAAAAAAAAATTGAATTGTGATGGAGTATAGTTCGACCGGTGGTACCACCGTCACATCTATTTATGCTTATTAACGGCAGTGTTAAGCACTGTTGTATTCTGGTTTGAAGGTATTTTTTATTTATAATGTAAGAGTAGCAGACGGGAATGCAATCCACCATACTATCAGTGGTTACTGCCTTGATATCTATAATCGACTCTAGATAAGATTATTTTTCTAGCTGATGTTGAACACAAATGCACCGCTACCCCTGACGACTAAACTGGAACGCCTCGGAAAAGTATGGTCCCCTACCACACCCTTCAAATCAGAATACAGCAGTGTTTAACACTGCTGTTATTTAGCAGAAACAGGTGTTGTGTCAATTAATCAGTTCGTAAAATTCATAATTAAGACCTTTGCCCGATCAAGCAACAAACCTAGAACCCTAGAACTTCAAAGTCAAATACATACCCCAAGTGCCATAGCATGTGCAATCCCAAACTTGGGGACATTCCTTGCCCAAAGTGGCTTGAAGTGGTCGGTGAGGCAGATCTTCCCTCCTCGGTACATTTTAGCCGTTTTACCGTCTAACCCAGGCAAGGCTAACTCCGGAGCTGTTGTTGGGTATGTTACTGGAATCTGAAAGAAAGACAAAATATTTTTGGGAAATTATAAAACGGTCAAATAAAAAACATCTTAGCGGCTGATATTGACATACTGTTTTAATAACTTGTGCGACTATATTACTAAGTGAGCGACTGGAAATATAGCGAGGCAACTTTAGTATTAAGATAGATTAGGTTTTTGTAATTGAATTGGTTAGGTTAGGTTGGAACATATAAGACAATATAAAATCTGGTGGGCCCAATCTGTATGAATTCAGACCTTACCTTTATTCATGATCAATGACATGAGCACACAAAAATCTACTCATTATAGTATTTTTCAAAGTGGTTTTTGTATTCGAAACACTTCATTTAAAATAAAATGCTGCTCAGTATTAAAAAAAAAAACATTTGCGAAATATTGAATAAAATGCAGGACGTAATGTTTACACTTAGACAAATGTTAGGTCGCTCAAAAATAAATGAAGCTTCTCATTTCGTATTTTAAGTAACTCACATTAATGTTTGTAAGTCGCTGTTCTGTTGATTTCTCATCACTCGCAGCCAGTCGCTCACTTAGTAATACTGTCGCTCACTTAGTAATACTATAAGCACAATTCATTATTTTTGTCACTCAAAACTTTTATTTGCAGTCACTCGTTTAATTACTACCCAACATTTTTGAAGTCACTGGCGCGAAATTTAGAACTTCTTATCTGTTGTCGTGAATGATGGGCTGAGTTTCACCCACTTTCCTATCACGTTTTATCTTATCTTGAGATTTTTTTAATATAATACAGGAGTAGCAGACGAGCATGCAGTCTACCTGATGGTAACCACTGCTGCTCATGGACACCTGTAATCAACCCCAGATACGAGTAGATTCCTAGCTGAGGTCGGCCACCAATGTGATGCTGGAATGCCTCGGAAAAGTATGTTTCCCTTACCACACCCTTCAAACCTTAGCAGCGCTTAACACTGCTGTTATGAGGCAGAAATCCGGCGGCGCCAACGCCACACCTATTTCTACCTAATAACAGCAGTGTTAAGCGCTGCTGTGTTCCGGTTTGAAGGGTGTGGTAAGGGAGACAGACTTTTCCAAGCGTTCCAGCTTAGTCCTCAGGGGTAGCGGCGCATCTGTGGCCGACCTCAGGTAGGAATATCTAATCTTATCTGGGGTTGATTACAGATGTCCATGGGCGGCAGTAGCCACTTACCATCAGGTGGACTGCATGCTCGTCTGCTACTCTTATATTATATAAAAAAAGAAATAAGTATGGCAGTGGTAACGAAGTCGAACCACAAAGGGTTCTACCACCTTTATAAATCCTTGCTACCTTTAGTATAAAAATAAGTTAAAACCAATACGTACATCAAATTCCAGATCAAACTCGTATTTCAGCAGGTTATGGACGTACCAGCATTTACCGAACCACCTTGTACCGGTTTTATCCGATTCCAACCGGAACCAGTCATTGTCAGCTGCCTTGTTGTTTTGTACGTACTGGAAAAAGAAATAAAATATATGTCAATGATTGAAACAATCCTTATTAAGTGACACTCCGTAAATTTTACAGTTTTTTTTACGGGAAAGTGACGTAAAGTTTAAATATATACAAAAAATTCAGAAAAATTTAGAATTGATTGATATATTTTTAGCATCAATATACATAGTTATGTAATTACAATAACTATAAAATTTCGGGCTGGATAAGTATATAAATGATTTTTTGTGTAATTATAGTGTGGCGAGATCCCGCTACCCAACACGAGATGGTGCCACAAGTATTCTGAATCACACCATCGAAGTTTTCTAAACATCTTGCATATATACAAGCTCCAAACTGAGACTATCGGAACACGGCCACTATCTGGTTATGATCACCTAACACACAGGAAGATCTCCCGCTGCCTAAATAGCATTTCTCATAAAAATAAACTATTATGGAGCTATGAGTGGAGCTATGGAGCTAGAAAATTCGCATTCGCATAATGAACTATTGACTAAAACCTTCTCATTGTAAGCAGCAGCAGTGAGAGTCCCAGCATTGGGACAATAATGGCTTGGAGTAATGATCAGTGTAATACCATGGAATAATATGTCATTGCAATGACATTTTATACTTATAGACAGGTTATACCCGTACTAACTTGACCGAAAACTTGAGCGAAACTCCATTGATAGCACACATGCACGTTTTTTATTTTACTTACCTTTCACTACTTAGACAAATGTTCTCTAAGGGACAGAGCTATTAGAACAATGTGATAAAAAAAGACAACTAGTGTTTGACATTGCGTTTAAAGTGTACGCCAACGTAAATATTGACCATGGAATATAGTGACCAATGATTACTTCAGTCAAAACGGGACATCGATTTTTTTATGTCAACTACTTTTTATTTGAAAAAATATGGTTTAAAAAACTAAAAACACGTTATTATGATAAAATCAACTAAAAAGTAGAAAATAATTTTCAATCTAGGGATTATTTAAGGAACAGTAAATAGTATAATTGAGGAAAAAGTGTGGGGCGCTTTTCGAAAACTGATAAATGGAGCACCCCATGCTTTTTTCACAATTTTACTATTTATTGTTATTTAATTAGAAGTTACTTAATTAAACGTTACTAATAATTCAAGATGGCGGAAATTTGCTTTTAAAACATTGTTATTTTAAATTTATGGATTTTAATATTTAGTTATCATTACTGTTATTTGGGAAAACGGACCAATTTTGTGTCCCGAGGTTCTTTTCGGAGACAACGGGACGAAGCATCGAAAAAAGGGACTGTACCGTTCAAAACAGGACATATGGTCACTTATCCATTGAACCGCATGCTTGTCAAAGACAAAGAAACAATGGGACAGAAGGTAAAAAATATACAAAACTGTTGATATGTTTTAGTGCGCCGTTTACGTAGAAATTTTATAGTACATTTTAACTAAATAATTTATTATATAAATATATAATTTAAAAGTCTGATACAAAATATGTAGATTTTATGGTTTATTCTATTTTATCTTTAAATAATGTATCTATACAGATCGATTGGTTTAAAATAGACAATTTAAAAATATAATCAATTTTTTATTCAAAATAGGTTCTTTATTCTTTTTTAATGTAATTGCATCTACCACCACTTCACAAGGTGTTTCGATATGGAGAAGAAGCGAAAAATTTCTGGCTATACAAAGATTGTTTATCAAGTTCATAGATATACTACTAATAAAGACGTAGATAGGTTACTAACAAAACAATCGGCGCTTGTTAGTGGCACTCATCGGGAGAAATACACACTACTTTATAAATATTATATTTAAACAACACACTAATAAATAGTCAAGAGGAGCAAGTAGGACGGCATGTTCGCCTCTTAATGTGCGGGCGATAGGTGCGCCGGCGGCGGCATCCGCGGCGCGCGGCCAGTCGCCCCACTCCTCGACCACTTGGCCTACGGCGGTGGGCCGAGACGGACGCTCGCGATAATTTGTAACCGATCCCAATTAAACAGTTAAAATACAGTCCACTTCTTTCATTTCGAGCCCTAGGCATATTAGGTTGTCCCTGTAGTTCCGGGACTAGAATAGGGCTACGGTATCCCCTGCCTGTCGTAAGAGGCGCCTAAAAGGGGGCTTCCGGGGTTGCGGGCGGCAAGAGTGGGAGCTCGAACCGCCCGGCCAGCGGCCCCGGGAAGGACGACGGTATGTGTGGTCGCATACCGTCGTACACACCAGATGGTGTGGCGAGCGTCAAGCTCGCCTGGGCGGAGCCCGACGGGGCAACGCGCTAAAAGGACTCCGGTTGTGTTCCTTTGGAGATCCCGGAGCTCTCTACGCAGCGCAGAGGACGGCCACCGAGGGGGTTTTAGTGCGGTAAAAATCCCACATAACCCGGCGTCGCTCCCACGTTGTCGGGTACCTTTTGAAGGTTTCCCCTTCGATAACAAAAAAAAAAAGGCATATTAGGTGCTCTAACACGGCACGTCTAACTGAATATGCAAAAAAAAGGATAAACATATAACTTTAAGCGTGGCAATCATGATGACTATTCGTTAAAGATGAGTTTAAGTCTGATCCGTCTATATGAATTAATTGAATAGCTACCTATAATGTGCTTGGTATAGAGAGAATAAATTCGTATATGCATTAATTTAATATGGTATTAGTATTAAGGGAAAAATACGTAATTCAGTGCGTGTCTCTGCGTGAATGTTGCATGGAATGGAGAAGGGTGTTCAAGAGTGTTTTATGATTAACTACTAGTATGATTTTTGGATGCAGGCAAAATAAAAAAATAAATTCTTTGGTTTTGTAAGATTTAATTATCATCGTCCATGGTATGTTCAGAGCAAGTCCGACTCTAATAATTTGGATGCGAATCGTCTTCCCTTCTTTCCTTGCGAACAATGTCCAACCACTTTAGTCGCCCTATTTCATTTAATGGGAACCTAAAACATGCACAGAAATACAATCACTACACAGAAATAGTATTAGAAAAAATATCGACTTAAACATCAAATTAATAAATATAACTTTCAAATTAGCAAATGATTTGTGTAGTTTCTTACGATATATATACCAATAATGTACCTTCTGGACTATTTATTAATTTAATCTATGATACATGGATACGCACAATTCATAACGCTTCTCTTTTACACTTAGTAATATGCCCATCTTTTTATTCGCTCTATTATCTGTGACATATATTTACGCTAAATTTAATTTGAATTATTGAAAAATCGATAATAACTTCTTGAAATTGAAATACTTACGAATTATAAGTGATTCCACCACCTTGGGTGATTTTTCCGCAGTAGTTTGTGCAAAATATCATGACACAAGACGGCATTTTTAATCACTTTTCAACACAGAAACTTTGACATAGACACGACCATTCTGAGAGGCGCGCGGCCCGTGACTAAGTTGTCATAGGCCAATTAGCCCATGAATCATGTGCCAAATTTCGAACGTGTATGACTCATCTACGTCTTTATTAGTAGTATATCGATGATGTCATTGTGTAATACTAATTGTTAGGTTATTACAAACATTTTCCGTACGAATGTTATGATAAAAAGTATATAAAAGCATTCTTAAATAAAAATGCAACGTCGTATAAAATATTCATGTCAATCCGTCGAATAATTTTCAAATTTTGCTGACACAAACATATGGTAATTGATTTTTGATATCAAAAGTTAAAAACATACTTATTAACTAATAAAATTCTCAAAATCGACTTATTAAATTTAAAATCAGAATGTGTAAACAAGTCTATGGAGGTAATAGTTCTTTTTTTAAATAAATACCTTGATCAAGGCCTGATATTCCTCTTTCAAACGATTCACCCATAGTTCCTTGTCTCTCGGTCCCGCCTTCGTTTGCAACAAGGGAATGCTGCTTAGCGTCTTTCTAGTGCTCTCATCTACCATATTTACAAGTTTTTATTCATACTTAAATATCAAAAGAAATTATAATAACTTGGTTTATGTACTTTCTAAAGTATGGAAACGCTGTCAGTTTTCAGTCAGTCTGACATCGTGACGTCAGTTCGACGTGTCGTCTATAGACAATATTTATGTTTTATTCTTGGAGAAAGCTTGTTGTTCTTCCAAGATTTCATTAATATTACTTTACGTAGTATTATAAAATATAATATTATTTTATTACCATGTACATTTTGTCGTGCATTTACTTATATTGCAACTATTAAATGAGTTATAATTTCATAAGATTTATTAAAATAAGATTTTCTCCGTTTTATTTGTCGTTGGTTTTGAGTGCATTCGCCAAACGAAAAAAGATCGAAAAAAAAAACAAATTGTTATACGCCAAAGTGACAATGTCAATGTTTAATGTTTACGTCAAAGTCAGTCAAAGTCGAATCGAAAGATTTTTTTAGGGAATCTAATCAAATATTTTCGATTTTTAAGATGTTTTTTTGCTCAAACCGGTAATTGAGAATTGAAAATGTAGTGAATTTGGTTAGCTTTCATTGTTACCTATCAGTAACATACGTTACAAATTATTATTTGAGCGACACTAGGCGTTTTAAATATAAAGGTAAATATTATTGCACCCTTATCTACTAGAAAACAGTGACAGCCTAGTCAGGGACTGCGAGGCTACCGGGTTCGAATCCTAGTCACACACCTTGAAATTTTGTAATTATTTGTGTATTAGAAATTATTTTTATCACGTAAACGTTATTGAAGGGAAACATATCGATACTTCACTTCTTGTCAAAATGTTTTATTTTTATTTATTTTGATAGTAAATGGCGTTGAATGAAATCAAAATAAATAAAAAAAAAACATTTTGACAAAAAGTGCAGTTGGCTGATTTGCGAATTTTTTAAAGGTATTGATATGTCACTCCTAGTCATTTCAGACTTTCATTACCTCTAGGCTTAACAGTATCATAATGGGTTCAGAGCAGTCACTACCACCGAAGAAGCAAATGCCGAGGCCTCCACCAGTCAGACGAGGACATACAATCGCAGGGTCTAATCTACCAGGTAAGTAAATTTATTTGTATGTGTATTCAACTTTTTCTTCTTTTTATATTTGAGCCTAACAATTGTTTGGCATGCTCTACAAACCATAACAAATGCATATATCAGGATAGAATGTTTGATTTGAGTTGTGTAGGTTTGCAAGTGTTTGTAACTGGTCTAATGGAGTGTTCGTTTCTTGGCACATAAAAGAGAATTTGCAATATATCCACACATTTGTGCATTTGTGGAGATTTTCGTTTTGTTTTAATAATTTGGTTTTCGCCATAATTTTTGCATCAGAAGCTCATCTGTTGTGTTACTTTGTCTGATTCCATTTCGAGGTTTTACAGGAGAGCAAAAATTGTGTGACAATTCGCCATTTCAAACTTTGCTAGCTGATTAACAGAGATTATATACAGTTATGATATTGTGATGATACAGTGATGATATTGTGGACATACAATAATGTATAATTAAAAACATATTTTTTACAAATACGTTCTTTCTTATAGATCTAACAATTAACATGATAATTAAAACTAATTTAATGGTACTTATAATACGTTATTCTGGTTCAGTCGAAAGTGGGTCTTATGTTACTTCTTATTTTGTAACTTGTGAAACATTATGTGAAAAAAAATTTTATTGATTTTTTGTAGATACGTTTATTTGACTCTTATACCCCGATTTGTCCTTTATAATAATAATAATAGCCTTTTATTCCTAAATATAGGGTTATAAGAAGTCCTTCAGTTCAGTGTGCCTTTGGCATAGGCCTCCTCCAATTCCTTCTAATAGACTCTATCCCTTGCCACTCTCAACCAGAAGTCCAAGTCTGTTTCAAGTCATCTTCCCAGCTCCTGAGTTGAAGCACCCTACTACTTTTTCTTTGTTCTATAACCTTTACTAAAGACTCATCTTCTTAATTTTTCTTTAATTTTCACATAACAAAATATGGTTCCTTCTAGAATCTTGCAGAACAGAGGCGACGGCTAGTGGCAATAACTCACCTGGCGCCAGCATATGCTCTGATACAGAGTTACCATACATATCCTATACTGTTGATAGACCAATTGGAGGTAAGTTACTTTAAAAATCTATGTGATAGCTTAAACTGCGATAAAATAAAGTTTGAACTCATAGTGAACTCGAAATGTGGAATGAACTTCCTCCTGAGGTATTCACTGAGCGTAATGGCATGGGGCTATTCAAGAAGGGCACAAAAAGAGCTTTTCTGCAAGCCAGCGATGCATTGGTGACTTCTCTGGTGTTGCAAATGTCCATAGGCGTCGGTGACTTCTTTCCATCAGGCAGCCCATTTGTGGTTCGACTCCGGTGGCACCACCGCCACACCTATTTCTACCTAATAACAGTGGTGTTAAGCCCTGTTGTGTTCTGGTTTGAAGGGTGAGGTAAGGAAGACTTTTCCGAGGCGTTCCAGCTTAGTCCTCAGTAGCCGCACACTTGTGGCCAACCGCTGTACAAATCTAATCTTATCTAAGGTTTAATATACATGTCCATATGGCAATAGCTTACCATCAGGTGGACTGCATGATCGTAATGATCGTATCGTCTGCTACTCCTATATTAAAAAAAAAAAAAAAATACGTGTGGCACTCGGAGACTGCCGCGGTAAAGCTATTGCATAGCATTTTTTATCAACTTATGCAAATTGCAAGCGTGATATTTCAAAAAGTCATTAACCCGTCAACTGGCGTGTGCGCCCCGGGGCGCACAGTTCGCTACTAAAAAGTATCACCGCTGTGCCGGTCGGAGTGGAGGGTGTTAGGTTTTTTTCGTTACGGAATTTCTGGATTCGGTCCCCACGCTCAAGGCCCGCGATAGAAGCTATGCAATAGCTTAAAAAAAAAGAAATTGCTGAAATATAACAATAAGGTCGCCTTTTCTTTTGTTGTACAGTATATTTCGTTGTTGTATATTGTAGGTACAATGAAGTTATTATTTTTTTCAGATTCCCCAAAGGCATCATCGAAAACCCAACGCGCTGGTGACAAGAAGTCGATCTTACAACGTCGGCAGCTCAGCTTACAGGCGCGCAAGAAGAGAGCTCGGGACATCGTGGTGGTGAAGCCGGCCACTGATACACAACTGGATGAGGATATACAGAGGTTGCATGTAAGGGATTTTTTATTTTTATAATATGGAGTAACAGACTAGCATGCAGTCCACCTGATGGTATGTGGCTACTGACGCCCATGGACATTTGTAATCAACCCCAGATAGGATTAGATATTCGTACCGGAGGTCGGCCACAGATGCGCCGCTACCCCTGAGGACTAAGCTGGAACGCCTCGGAAAAGTATGTCTCCCTTACCACACACTTCAAGCTAGAACACAGCAGCATTCTCAGGGATAGCGGCACATCTGTGGCTGACCTCAGATAGGAATCTAATCTTATCTAGGGTTGACTAAGTTTGACTAAGTTAATGTGGTCTTTTAATTCTTACTGAAACTAATTGTTTTTCTCTTTTCAGGAAATACCAACTTTTCTACCAATCATGAGAGGTACCTTAGGGCTCCCCGGAGCTAGGGATCCTGAAGTATTAGAAGGTACATTTTTACTTAAAGTTTTATTGAATAACTATAACTAATAAGTAGTATTTATATTTTCATTCTGAAAGCTCAGGTTCAATTTGACGACCCGCGTGGCGGAGCGGCCACCATACCGGTCTGACGCGCAAAGGGTCCCGGGTTCGATTCCCGGCCAGACAAATATCTAAATGATGAATTTAGATTTCTATTTCTGGGTCTGGGTGTTTGTGTATTTGTCTATGTGTGTGTCCATGGCACCCACGACACAGGGAATCCTAGTGTGGGGCTGTGAGTGTAGAAAGTAGAAAGTAGAAATTATATATTTGATATAGGCTCACATTTGATGACCCGTGTGGCAGAGCGGTTACTACACCGGTCTGAGGCGCGAGGGTGCCGGGTTCGATCCGGCACCCTCGGTCCGACAGATATCGAAATTATGAATTTAGATATCTGTTTGGGGTGTGAGTGTTTGTGTATTCGTCTATGTGTGTGTACATGGCATCCACACACAAGGATTCCCAGTTTGGGGCTGTGAGTGTCGAAAGCGTCTTTTTTTATAATATAGGAGTAGCAGACAAGCATGCAGTCCACCTGATGGTAAGTGGTTACTGCCGCCCATAGACATCTGTAATCAAACCCAGATAGAATTAGATATTCCTACCTGAGGTCGGCCACAGATGCGCTGCTACCCCTGAAGACTAAGCTGGAACGCCTCGGAAAGGCATGTCTCCCTTACCACACCAAACCAGAACACAGGCTTTAGATAATGTCATCAACCTATTGCTGTCCCACTGCTGGGTACGGAAAGATCACCTCCCAATAAAAGAGTATGTTATTAATAACCAATCTATCCAACGTTTGCGTAACAAAGATTAGAGAATTTATAAGTCGCAAAAAATATTTTATGTATAGTCCGTGTAAAACTGCTAGTCCGCTCTGAATATAGAAATGAATCGCGTCGCCATAACAAATTGTATCTTGCTGCTCGCAACAACTTCAGAGCGGACTAGCAGTTTGGCGCGGACTATACGCTAAAAAATTGAATTGTTTAGATTCAATCTCTAATAAATTACAGATTCATTATTAATAACGAGCCTTAGGCACCTATTTGTTATATATTTTGTCTCTATATATCTTTTTTTTATATGTTTGAGCCTAACGATAAGGCAGACGTGTTACCTGATGGAAAGTAGTCAACGTCGCCTATGAACATTTGCAACACCAGAGGAGTCGCCAATGCATCGCCGGTTTTGAAGGAGAGCTCTTTTTGGACCTTTTGAAGAGCCCCATGTCATAGCGCTCTGGGAATACCTCAGGAGGAAGTTCATTCCACATCTTTTAATCCATTTTCTCTATTTATATTATGTCTCTATATATTTTTTTAGTATTTTTTGTGTTTCCACCAGGTCTAGACCACAGACCCTGGATACGTATGAGCACAAGACTGCAGGCACATTTGGCCGCTTGTGCGCAGGCATTGGCTGCTGAAGAACACACTATATCATCTAAAGTTAAAGAGGTAAGAATCTATTGTTACAGTCTCATCATACTGAAGGTGGTAGAACCCTTTGTGGTTCGACTCCGGCGGCACCACCGCCACACCTATTTCTACCTAATAACAGCAGTGTTAGGCGCTGCTGTGTTCCGGTTTGAAGGGTGTGGTAAGGGAGACAGACTTTTCCGAGGCGTTCCAGCTTAGTCCTCAGGGGTAGCGGCGCATCTGTGGCCGACCTCAGGTAGGAATATCTAATCCTATCTGGGGTTGATTACAGATGTCCATGGGCGGCAGTAGCCACTTACCATCAGGTGGACTGCATGCTTGTCTGCTACTCTTATATTATAAAAAAAAATACTGACGTGCATAGACTTAGAATTTTTTCGCTACGCTAAACTCCAACGAAGCGTGAGAAAGAGTTATGTGAACAATCTAGAGAGAAAGTGATGTCTAGAAAAGTCATGTCATTACAATTTATTCTTAAATAAGCGGTCCTAAGTTCCGTAAATGACAAAATTATAGTCTGGCCGCCGAAACAGTGCATCCCTGACAGGTTGTTTCTGGCTGAAGTATGTAATTTTGGAGTGACGTCGAATATATTGTGAAAGTTGACTATCGTTTGACTATTTGCAGTACAAAAAAATTAATATCATCATATTCAACACAACAATTTATATTTTCTCAAATAAATAATAGATATATTTTCGGGTAAAATTCAAAGAAATATCTATAAATTTTTCGTGTACGTATGACATATCTGTAACTTTCTATATCTATGGATTCATGTATAGACCACGTAATTGGTTGTTGATAATTTACCTCCTTTTTTAAATATTTTTATATTTTTGGAATACTTTTTTTTTTTTTTATAATATAAGAGTAACAGACGAGCATGCAGTCCACCTGATGGTAAGTGGCTACTGCCGCCCATGGACATCTGTAATCAACCCCAGATAGGATTAGATATTTCTACCTGAGGTCGGCCACAGATGCGCCGCTACCCCTGAGGACTAAGCTGGAACGCCTCGGAAAAGTCTGTCTCCCTTACCACACCCTTCAAACCGGAACACAGCAGCGCTTAACACTGCCGTTATTAGGTGGAAATAGGTGTGGCGGTGGTGCCGCCGGAGTCGAACCACAAAGGGTTCTACCACCTTCAAAATTAGACTAGAAAATTAGATTAGAATTAGTTATAAATTTCATCACATTTTTGCAATAGCTTTTGTAATGGAAGTGTGATAAATTAGTACATAAAGATGTATGTATGTAAATGTTGATTATGGAACAATATATTGTATTTTTGGAATCCTTTCTGAGCGTTATGCCGATCTTAGTTAGGAATCTAATATTATCTGAGGTTGTTTATATGTCCATGGGCGGCAGTAGTTTACCATCAGGTGGATTGCATGTTCGTCTGCTACTATTATATAACAAAAAATATGTTCACAGGCCGACCAAGAAATATCACGTCTATATGCCCAAGCGGTGGAGAAGCAGCGCGCGAACGCTCGTCACGCGGAGCGGCTCTCCCGCGTCCGTGAGGTGGCGCACCAGCTGTCCCGGTGTAACTCACTGCTGAACCAGGTGAGGAGAGGGGAGGAGAGGGCGACAGGGAGGGGTAGGGAAGAAGAAAAACAGAGGGGGAGGCGAAAGGGAAGATAGGGAGAATGGGGGGGGGGGAGAGATTAGATAAGCGAAGGGGGGATGGAAGAGGAGATAGGCGGGAAGAAGGTGAGAATGGACAGGGAGATAGAAGACGAACGTGTGAGAACGGAAGGGGACAGGTAAATATAGGGATTCCTGTCCAGGTGTAACTGACTGCGTTAACCAGGGGAGAGGGGGAGAGAGAAGGGAAAGGAGAACAAGAAGGGGGATGGGGAGAAGGGAAGTGTGGGAGGACGGGGGGTGAATTACAAAGGTTAAAACTTTTTGTAGAGTATTTAATAAAAAAAATATGAGCTATTTTTGCATGCTCATTTTCTATTTTTATATAATAAAAAGTAAACTATAATCAGTAAATATATTTGTCAATTTTACATAAATCCTATACAGAAACAAAAGTTCTTAAAAATTTTTTTTTTGCTTTTTTTCAGACCTTACAAGATGTAGAGGAGCTCAACCAGTTACTACCAGAGGACAAGAGGTTACAACCCTTTGTGTGGAATGAACAGAAACAAACTTCCTAATTTAGTTAATTGTGCTTCGTTTATTATCTAGATGCCTATCAAGTTCAGTAATTATTAACAGTAAACTGTACATGAAATAATTTCGTTTTTTATTGTTGGCGCCAAAAGAGCTGAGGTCTTTTAATGTATAAATAAATTATTGTTAAAGATAGAGTTACTTATAAACATCCCATTTGGTTAATAATGTTAATAATTCCCATTTGGTTAATAATGTTAATAATTGACTACCTGTAAAATCCTACTTAGTTAATTAGGTTAATAATTAACTACCTGTAAAATCCTTCTTGGTTAATAAGGTTAATAATTATCTACCTGTAAAATCCTACTTTGGTTAACAAGGTTAATAATGACCTACCTGTAAATCCTACTTGGTTAATTAGGTTAATAATTATCTACCTGTAAAATCCTATTTGGTTAACAAGGTTAATAATTACCTATAAAATCCTATTTGGTTAACAAGGTTAATAATTATCTACCTGTAAAATCCTATTTGGTTAACAAGGTTAATAATTATCTACCTGTAAAATCCTTCTTGGTTAACAAGGTTAATGATCACCTACCTAAAATCCTATGTGGTTAACAAGGTTAATAATTACCTACCTATAAATCCTACTTTGGTTAACAAGGTTAATAATTACCTACCTGTAAATCCTACTTTGGTTAACAAGGTTAATAATTACCTATAAAATCCTACTTGGTTAACAATATTAATAATTACCTATAAAATCCTACTTGGTTAACAATATTAATTATTTAAAAATTGTTAATAGTTGCTTAGAAACTCAAATGTTAAATTATATTTTCATCTTGATTTAAGTCATGAGTTTTGGTCGAGCGCGGCATCCGGTCATCTTTGACTACAAAATCGGCAATACCACCATGCCCAGGACCATAATAATGAAGGATCTGGGTGTCACATTCGACCAAAAGCTCACTTTTCATGAACACATTAAGGCCATAGCCAAGGAATCCTTCCGACAGTTGGGATTCGTCCTCAGGAACTCCCGCAGTTTCAAGACGGAACGTGTTGTGAGACTTCTATATAACACACTAGTCCGAACCAAACTGGAGGCCAGCTCATGTGTTTGGAATCCTCATGAGCCTACTTATGAATTGATACTAGAGAAAGTACAAAAAGCGTTTCTCAGAAGTCTGTACAAGCGCAACTTTGGATATTATCCGCTCATGTATCCTACAGCATACCTTCTAGGATGTCTCAACTTTAATTCCCTTAAGACTAGGAGAGCAAACATACAGTTAATGACTGCGTGCAAAATTTTTCGAGGCTTAATCGATGCGCCAGACCTGCATAACGAGCTAGCCAAATTTTTCACGCCGGATAATTACTATCGAAGCCGGAAACATAAACTACTTGCCGTACCTTCTAGCCACACAGTCGCACATGCCAATTCGCCTATACCTCGTGCCCTCGCTGGTTTGACAAGTCTCCTAAACGCATATCCTGACTTCGATCTATTTGCTGACGGATGGCAGGAAGTTTTAAGTGTGTGCCTTAAGTTTACGGATAAATTCTAACCTCCTACATTCTCAGTTGCTTTTCTGTAAATGTAATGTAATATTAAATTTCGTACTGACATAGTTTATTTAATTTTAATTAATAATTAATTATTGTTTTTCTTATTAATTCTTAAATGTTACTATTTTATTTAATTTACTTTCAGCTATTATATAAATGTTTATTCTATTTAATAATGAAGTCTCCTGTATTATGACATTGAATTTGACATGTTAATTAGTGTAATTGATTAATGTATCGTTCTAATTAACAATAAATAAATAAATAAATAAATAAATAAATAAAGTAATGTATAAAATTTATTGAGTTACCACAGCTTTTACCGTTACACCGTTACAGTTAATAACCATTATTCATAATCTATCTTTTCCTTACTAAAGATCTAAAATTGACAACGTTTAGTATAAAGAAACTGCCAAGTCGATCTTTGGTAGACAAAACATTGGATAGGTTGATTATGAATACTGGATATTTATCAAGTCATGCTTATTAAAAGGCAGACTTTCTTGTATTCAGTACTTGCCAACACATCATCATCATCGTCATCAACCCATCACTGTCCCACTGCTGGGCACGGGTCTCCTCTCAGAATGAGCAGGATTAGGCCATAGTCCACCGCGCTGGACAAGTGCGTATTGGTAGACTTCACATACCTTTGAGTTTTTTTTATAAATCTCTCAGGTACGCAGGTTTCCTCACTATGTTTTCCTTCAACGTTTAGCAAGTGATAATTAATATCTAATAAGCACATAACTTTTAAAACATGAGGTGCGTACTTGGGATTTGAACCTCGGACCCCTCGATCGAAAGGCCGAGTTTCTTAACCACTAGCCAACCCCTATGTCTTACCAAGATAATGATTTATAGTTATTTATTTATAGATAAGTTAGCTTATGTAATGTGTAACGCTGTTAGTTTAAGCTAAATAAATGTACTTTAAGAAATATTATCGTTTTATTACCTTTTTACTTAAACTTGGTTTGTATGTATGAATCGTCCGCGTAAAACTGCTAGTCCGCTCTGAATATAGAAATGAATCGCGTCGACAGCAAATTGTATGACTACACTGGTTCGCACCAACTTCCGAGCGGACTAGCAGTTTGGCGGGGACTATACTAGAAGTGCCCGAGGCTTCGCCCGCGTTATAAACAAACAACATTACATGCATATAACTGTAAATTTGTACCTTCATTGGAATGACAGTGGCGCCATCTGTCGAAAATTGGTCGTACCAAGAAACCTTCGTGGGCTCATGGACAAGAACTTTGCTAATAATAATAATAATAAGCCCCTCACAAACCTAACTCCACGTCCGGTCCGAACACCAGTGACCACGTGAGGGGCGGACTTAGGCAGCTTTCAGCTAATTACTTACCTAAGACTAACGGAGCAATAGTAAAACAGTAGAATGCGATGCGTCTAAGAAGCGGTAATAAACTACCCCAGGCGGGTACCGGAGCCAATCGCGATGGAGAATCCCGCCCCGAGCCCTCGAGCTCGGGCAGTCCCACGTATTCTGGGGGGGACACCGTGTCGCAAACTTCTGCCCAGTATAGCACTGTTGCAGATCATAATCACGACTCAGCGTCAGTGATTGAAACAGTTAATAGCAGATCATCTTCAACCCCACCTTTGTCAGCAAATGTTGTACAGGAGGCGCAAGCCAATAATCCTGTACCCATTGCTGATTCCAAATGTGCGCGAAAAAAGTGGACAACTGAGATGAACCAATTTATTTGGCGCACTTACCTAATAGCAACCAATATGGAGACAGATACTCGACACTATTTAGACAAACTACACAGTGAATTTAATCGTAAATTCCCAGACATGAATTCTTCCAAGCAACGATTAGGAGATCAAAGAAGAATTATTTTAAGAAACAAACTATTGGACTATGAAACCTTAGAGAGAATAAAATCAGAAGTTAACACATATATACAAACCCACTCTAATTTGCAAACACAATCAAACAACTATAGCCAAAACACACAACGCAGAAGAATGAAGTGGTCTCATGAGATGAATGAAACCCTAATAAGATGTTATTATGAAATAACGGAATGCGAAACGAATAAAACTGCGTATAGATCACAACTTAGAAACAAATTTCTCGATATATACCCACAATTTTCCGATCTCTCCGAACAGCATATTTCAGACCAAACACGATCTATTATACATAATAAGTATATACCAGAAGACAGACTTCAGGATATAGTAAGAGAAATACAAAATTCAAGATCACACCTAAACCTACAACTAAGTAACGGTAATAATGGCGGCACAGAAAGCACACCAGATAATAATGGCGATTTAAGTAACACATCTAATAACGAAAATAGTGTAGTCACTCATACAAATAGGCAAAATGTTACGTCATGTAATATCCAAAATCCAAATAGTTCTCGTAACTTAATTTTACCTAGACCACATTTAAACTACACAAACATAGAAAAAATATTCCAAGAAACATTAGATCGATTCAAACATTCTAGCCCAGTTAATCGACCACACATACCTAAGCAAAAGACTTGTAAAAGATTAGCTTCCATAGTTAATTATATAAATACTAACTTACTCCCTAAATATATATCGATTGATCATGACTTCATTTTATTTCAAACAATAATTTATACTGCAGCTTACACAGCTGCCGTATGTAATGGGGCTAAAATTAAAGAAACGGCAAATACATTACACCAAAACAGGCAAAATATACCGCCGTGGCAAAAAAGAATTGAAAATAAAATACAGTTGCTGAGAAAAGAGATAGGAAGAATGACCCAGCATATACGAGGAAATAGAAGTAGAAAGCTAGATAAACATGTAGAGGATATCAAAAATAAATATATAATTCATTCCAAACACGAAGGGCCAAATGTTACACCTGATTTGATTTTAGATACAATGAAACAAAAACTTAACGCTTTTACGAGTAGACTTAAACGATATTTAATTTGTAATTTAAGAAAAACACAAAACATTCAATTCATTAACAATGAAAAAGTATTTTACAGGCAGCTTAATTTAAACACACAAAATTCCCAAGTTATGTCACCGAACACTAATAACAGTAATAGAAATATCAATCTATCACCAACCGAAGAAGAAATGCATCAGTTTTGGTCCAAAATCTGGGCCGATTTTGTTCAGCATAACGCGTCTGCTAAATGGATCAAATCAGAAAATCTTGAAAGCATTCATCCAATGTCTTATGAACACGTACCAGAAGACACATTTTTAAAAGTTGTTAAAAAGTCTCATAACTGGAAAAGTCCTGGAACTGATAACCTTCATAACTTTTGGTATAAACAATTTACATCAATTCACACTATATTACACAAACATATCAACAACTTTATAAATAACCCAGAATTAATACCAGAATATATCATGCAGGGCGTCACTTATTTGATTCCCAAAGATAAAGATTCCGCTGACCCCTCAAAATACCGACCGATTACTTGCTTGCAGACTATATACAAAATACTTACAGGATGCATATCAGACATTGTTTACCAGCACGTCACACAAAACAACATACTAGCAGAGCAACAAAAAGGGTGTAGGAAAGGTAGCCAAGGCTGCAAGGAACAGCTAATAATAGACTCAGTAGTCATGAACACTGCTTATACACTGAAGAAGGATATAAGCATAATGTACATAGATTACCAAAAAGCATTTGACTCTGTACCTCACTCCTGGTTAATATATATACTAGATCACTATAAAATACACCCAACAATAATATCGTTTCTAGAAAAAGCCATGAATCACTGGTCTACAAAACTAAAAACACAAAACAGTCATATTACATCGCACACTCCTTCTATCCCTATTCGGCGAGGCATTTTCCAGGGTGATGCCTTTAGCCCATTATGGTTTTGCTTAGCTATTAATCCTCTTTCTCATATGTTAAATCAAGCAACGGCCGGATTCCGCATTAAAATCAATAACATCCAGACAACACTTACACATTTAATGTACATGGACGATATCAAATTATACAGTAACAAAACCAAAACACTACATGTTTTAGCAGATGCCACCCAGACATTTTCAACAGATATACAAATGAATTTTGGTGTAGATAAATGCAAGACACTAACAGTCACAAACGGCACATTAGTACATAATAATTACATCTTAGACTCAGGGCAAATTATTGATTCACTTGATCATAACACATCTTACAAATATTTAGGGATTCAACAAAATCAAAGAATTAATCACAAACTTATAAAAAAAGATATAATAAAGAAATTTCAACACAGACTTAACATCGTCCTTCGCTCTCAACTTAATTCACGCAACTTGATTAAAGCACTTAACACATACGCCATTCCATTATTAACTTATTCATTTGGAACTATTAAGTGGTCACAGACGGAACTTAAGAATATTCAACGTAACATAAACACATCCCTAACAACTCATAGAAAACATCACCCTAGATCATGCATACAAAGACTAACACTTCCCAGAGCTGAAGGTGGCAGAGGAATAATAGACGTGGTCAATTTACATAATAAGCAAATAACAACTTTACGCAAATTCTTCTTTGACCATACTCTAAGATCCAATCTGCACAAAGTGATCACTGCAGCAGATACCGGACTAACACCACTTAACCTCTGTGACAAAACACCGCAACATAATGAACGATTAGTTAATATACCAGACAAAGTTGCTGCATGGGAAAACAAGGCTATGCATGGGAGACACTTTAAAGATTTGCAACAGCCACACGTTGATAAGGCGGCGTCAAACGAATGGTTGCGACGTGGAGAGCTCTTCCCTGAAACAGAGGCCTTCATGATGGCAATTCAGGATCAAACCATAAACACTCGTAATTATCAAAAACATATAATCAAAAACCCTAACATGTTAAATGATTTATGCCGGCGATGTCACAGTAGTTCAGAAACAATACAACACATCACAGGCGCTTGTAAATCCATTGTTCAGTCAGACTATAAACACAGGCATAATCAAGTAGCAGCAATAATCCATCAAAACCTAGCACACAGACATAATTTTATACCACACAAAATCGCATATTACAAATACATACCTAACACTATATTAGAAAATAATAATCATAAAATTTATTGGGACAGAACAATCATCACCGACAAAACAGTACATTTCAATAGACCGGATATAACATTATTGGACAAAATGAACAAGACCGTTTTTATAATAGACATTGCAGTATGTAACACCCACAACTTACTTAGCACATACACAGAAAAAATGGCCAAATACACTGAATTAGCAATAGAAATAAAAAGACAATGGCAAGTTAGCACAGTTAAGACAATCCCAATTATAATTTCGACAACAGGTGTAATTCCCAAAACTCTAGATACCAGTCTCAACATATTACAGATGCCTCCATCCACACAGTCACTTCTCCAAAAAGCTGCTATCCTCAATACTTGTCGTATTACCCGTAAATTTCTAGATTTATAACTGAAAAGTCTCCTCCGTCTACGCTTGGCTAAGGCCCGCGCAGCCGGATTAACTTTACCCCTTACAAGGGAGAATCAAAACAACATACAAAATAATAATAATAATAATTTCTTTATTTCAGACCTTTTTTTTTTACAGTCCATAGATTTGGTTAGTACATATTTTCTTAAATCTATGTTAGTGTACAACAAACAAGGGTGTTAGTGTTAAAGACAACTTAGCCTACGTTAGTAAAGACAATTAAAACAAAAAACTTAAATTCTAAGTACACACACACTTGTTGGCTCGCGTGTGTACATCATTCCAGCAGGCCCAGAGAGGGCTGTCTGGTTTGCATACCAATGTGCTAAGGAGGGCGTTGGTGCTCCCCACAACCCGCTTCATCATCGACGCCATACGTTTGCGGACGATTGCGTAAAAGTCATCGATACGAGCCTCCGCAAACATGGCAGACGCACTACAGAAACGCGGCTTCCCCAACACCACCCTCAGCACATTGTTATACTGCACGCGCAGAGCTCTGAGGGTCCGCTGCTTATAGTTCGCCCACAGACTGCAGGTGTAAAAATTTTGGCAGTAAGCTCTAAAAAGTGACAGTTTTACCTGTTTACTGCAACGCTTAAATCTGCGGGCCAACATATTGCCTCGGACCGACATCGCCCTCCTCTCTCTTTCTATGTCCCTGTCGTCCCCAAGGCACTCGTCAACTATGTGGCTAAAGATCATCACATGATCAAATGCATAGCTTACGATTCTGTATATACATACACATACAGACAAATTTTAATTTATATATAGATGTGAGGATCAAAACTTAAAAGTTAAATTTGACTTTCCCGGTATCCGATTGAGCTGAAATGTCGATTATATTTTGTTTGGACGTCATTGCAGGGTTCCGTACCCAAAGGGTAAAAACAGAACCCTATTATTAAGCCTCTGCTGTTTGTCCGTCTGTCTAAGGGCTCTATCTTTTTAACCGTAATAGATAGACACTTGAAATTTTAACAGAATATGTATACTAAAATATGTGTACACTTCGTATACGAGTACTAATACTAATACTAGAATAAAATATGTAGGTATATCAACAAATATAAAAAAATAAAAACGCTTGAATAAATGGGGGTTGTCAATCAAGAAAGCGCTATTTTTCGGCGTTTTTCGGTTTATCCATTGAACCGTAAAAGTAGACAGTTCAAATTATCACCATGCATTTACTTCTATGGCTGCTACGATAAATACTAAAAATAAAAAATAAATGAAAATTTCGTGGTACGGAACCCTCCATGTCCGAGTTCGACTCGCAATTTAAATTTTATAAGTAAAATCCAGTGTTCAGCGTTGCTGTGTTCTGGTTTGAAGGGTAAGGAGACATACTTTCCGAGGCGTTCCAGCTTAGTCTACAGCGGGAGGAGCGCGTTTGTGACCGACCTCAAGTACGAATCTTATCTTATCTAGGGTAGACCACAGATGTCCATGGGCGGCAATTACCACTTACCATCAGATGGACTGCATGCTCGTCTGCTACTCCTATATTATAAAAAAATCTACGGCTGCTACGTAACTTATACTAAAAATAAAAATAAGTAAAAAATCCGCGATACGGAACCGTCCATGTGCGAGTTCGACTCTCACTTGACCAATTACACTAAAAACAGATTTCACGCTTTCTGTATATTTCATATTCTAAGGCTTCATTTATCAAGATCTAACGTTTAATTCGAATAAAACCTAAAATGGTACAGTTACGTAAGTCAAGTTATAACATCGTTTAACTGGTTAAGATATCTTTAACTGATTCTAGTTAAAATTAGGGTTGTTACTATGTAAAGTAATAAAAAATATGTCTTATTAGGAGTATTTTTATTTATTTTATTCAAATAATTGGTTAACATATTAGAATAACTAATAAATAAAAGAATTAAAGTAATCATTAAAATAATATTAAATAAACTATTAAAACAGAAATTAAGTATAAATTCTATTATTTAATTGTATAATCTACCTATTTTATTTTTTACGAGGGGGAAACATTCAAAAGGTACCCGACGACGTGTGAGCGACGCCGGGTTATGTGGGATTTTTACCGCACTAAAATCCCCCGGTGGCCGTCCTCAACGCTTGTTGGAGAACTCCGGGATCTCCGACGGAACACAACCGGAGTCTTCCAAGCGCGATGCCCCGATCGGGCTCTGCCCTGGGGGAGCAGATTTCGCTCCTCCCGCACCATCTGGTGCACGACGGTATGCGACCACACATACCGCCGTCCTTCCCGGGATCGCATACTGGATGGTTCGAGCTCCCACACTTGCCGCCCGCAACCCCGAAAGTCCTTTTAGTCGCTTCGACAGGCAGGGGATTTTTTTTTTAACGCGGAGAAATCCTCATGGATTCCCTTCCGCCCGGGGGAACGAAAGGGATATGTCGGACTCTTACCGACTAAAACTCCGCGGCGTTCCTCTGGACGCTCGACGCCGGGTCGCGAGAAGCGTTAGCATTACATTCGCGACCCGGCAACGTCGGCCGGCGCTGATGTTAACGCCAGCCACTTCCCGAGAGGGAGGGGCCTCTCTCAATTATATTCCTCATGAGATGAGCGTGCGGAACGCACACACGACATCTCGAGCCCTAAAGACCGGAATTGGATTCCCCCTCCCGTCCGAATCCACCTCCAGGGAACGGGGAAAGAGCGGCTTTCGTAAGCCGCTCTACGGCGTCCCGTACGCCTGCGACGGACTGGCTGGGCAAGGCAGGGGATACCCTAGCCCTATTCTAGTCCCGGAACTACAGGGACAGATTGTGTAATTTACCTAGTGATAATTTAAATGATGAATAATTGTAAATATTTTTAAACTATTTTTGTAATTATTAATTGTTGGCTAAAGAATAAAGTACAACTAAATTAAATACCTATTATTATTAAAAGTATTAAAACATTTAAGCAAGTAGGTTAAATTAAATATATTTACGCAGTCAAATATCATGTATTCATTTAATTTTATTTTAAGTATAGATCATAGTAAAGATACTTCGCATTCTGAGAGGGGGACACGTGCCCATCAGTGGGACAGTTACGAGTTGATGATAATGATTAAGATCGACACAAGCGGGGTTATGTCCGATTTGTTAAACGATTACTTAAACACTACATTTAATCGTAATCTTACATCATTAACAAACAGTAAGTACACTAAAATGGCACGCTTCATACATTTTCTTAAGAAAACCGTATTGAGCAACCCTACGACATTCTGCAATATTTTCGCCACAGAGATCTCATTCAGTTGTGTTGTACCGAGAAGTGCAGTGTAGTGTTACTTACCGGTAAGTAATCTTATTGTGTAATAAATATTAATTAAATAAAGTCATGTATAAATCCGAAATATATTGATACGAAATTATTATTATTGATGAGAAAGAAATATTTTTTTAAATAATTGGTAATAACTATAGTAATATTTATTTATTATTATTGATCAAACTAAAATAGATTAAACTATAAAATATTAGAAACATATTAGTAAAAAAGAAAAAAGATAAAAAAATGGAAAACGAAATATAAATAAAAGCAAAAAGATTAAAAAACAATTGGTTAAACATTAAAAAAGATTTTGAATTTTCGCGACATTATCTGATTTTAAATTTAATATTATTCAATATTTTTATAACTATTAAATGATTATTATTGATTTAAGTTTTCCACGATAATTATTTTAATTTTACGAAAATTATTTTAAACATATCGGGATTAATTGTCTACAGGCACTATTTTTTAGGGATATCCGATTTATAAATTTAAGTGTTTTTATACTCCCTAACATTATTAATTATTTTATCGAAGATTTTAGACCACCATTAATTATATTTTGAAAAGAATATTTTGGGATTAGCATAATTAAGAATAAAGATTTTCGTCCCAATACTTTTTACCGATAAAAATATCCAAAATAATTATTTGTAGGTATATTTCCGGAAATTATTTAATATAATTTAATGTTATCCACTTGTATTCATCTTGCATTTACCTAACTGATGTGCTAATCTTTATTTATATTAACCCAATTATCTGTATAAAAAGTAAACACATTTCAATACTACTAAAACAGTGCAGTTCGTACATTTTCTTAAGAAACGTTGAGCAACCCTACTGCATGGGTCGTAGAATTTTCGCAAGCCCCATTCAGTTGTGAACTTGTGACTTAGTACTCAGGCTGTGTACTGTGGTACCATTGTTGCTGTAAATAATTAAGATTAAGATTAAGGTATGTTTTAATTGACATTCATTCTAAAAACATAAGCAGTTACTAGTGGTGTCAAATTATTTAAAAAGAAGCAGTATATAATTGGTGTTAAAATTCTTGTTTTAATTTTTGTCAAACACTTTTTTCCACACGAACAATGAACGAGTCATTATTAATGAATTATTCAAAACAGTATTTCTCCGGGAAATTAATTAACGAATTCTGTGAAACAGTAAATTATACTTTCTTAGAATATTTTTTGGTGTATAAAAAACAAATGTTTATTTTCCTCAACAATTATGTATGTTTTTAGTGCTATTGTTTTCCGTTTTTCCGAGTCAATTATATTTGATTATAAAACACTATGACCTTCATAATTATGGATCATCAAGTATAATAAAAGTATATCATTATATAAACGATCTTGTAGACATTAAACAATTCTTGAGTTTTACACAAATACCTTCTGGATTCTTTTTGTAATATATACAATATGGTAAAAATTTAAAGGTGGTATATTCCGCGTAAAACTGCTAGTCCGCTCTGAAGATAGAAATGAATCGCGTCGCCATAGCAAATTGTATGACTACACCTGCTCGCAACAACTTCAGAGCGGACCATCGCATCTATTTCTGTTATAACAGCAGTGTAGCGCTGCTGAACGGTTTGAAGTGTGGTAAGTAAACCACTTATTTTAGGCGTTCCAACTTAGTCCTCATTGGTAGCAATATATCTAATCTTTAGGTTTGATTTAAGCGACACTTAACAATAGGTGGATTGCATGCTAATTACCTACAGCAACATACGAATACTAGTTTCTACCGTAAAGCCTATTATAAAATTTCTGATTATATTGATGATAAAACAGCTCGGGACTGATCAAGATCAATAACAAAATTATTAATTCATTAAGAAAATGTCAAAGTGTAGCGTATCTTGCTGAACAAACTTCTTTTTTAGATAAATGTAAAGCAAAATACTGGAGCTAATGCTTTATTAATTATATGTAAAAATGGTGGCATTAAAAAAAGAGAATAATTATTATTAAAAAAAAAGACAAGCCCGCTGAGTTTCTTACCGGATCTTCTCAGTAGAGGTCGCGTTCCGATCCGGTAGTAGTTTAAGAAAAATATTGTACCTGACAATTTGTAAGTGCCGTCGTTGGCCTATACAAAAAATAAATATATTTCATTTCATTTCATACCAATACGCACTTACGGCCAGCGCGGTGGACTATGGCCTAATCCTTCTCATTCTGAGAGGAGACCCGTGCCCTGCACTGGGATGACGACTAGTTTTTAGGGTTTAGTACCTAAAGTAAAAATGCGACCCTATTATTAAGCATCTGCTGTCTGTCACAAGGCTCTGTCTCTTGAACCGTTACAGATAGACACGTGAAATTTTTACATAGTGTGCATTATTGTGGCCGCTATAACAAGAAAAACAAAAATACAAAAAAGTTAAATAAAAAAGAGGATTTTCGTATGAACAATAAAATAAAAAAAATAAATGGTACGGAACTCTCCGAGTGTGACGTCGACTCGCACTTGGCTAATTTAGGTTTTATTAAGCTTGTTCTCACAAAATTATGAGTTCATTTATGTGGGAACTTACCTATACAAAATTTAATCATAAAAATTTTTACCCATGCAAACTAAATTTAATTTAGGTACATTTATTAATATTGTTGTATAAGTACTGTATAATTATAATACTCAATTAAAATGTTTATTTCCAGCAAACACTACTACTAAAACTTAGCCTTTCTTTCGCGGTCCAAAGTTCAAATCCCAAACTCGCATCTATGATTGAAGTTATGTGCTTATTAGAAATTGCCTAGCTGACCCGCAAACGTTGTGTTGCCATATAAATAAAAAAATGTTAAGGGTGAACAACCCTTATCACTTAAGGGTATAAAAAATAGATAGTAACCGTATCTCAGACGTACTGAATATGCATATAAAATTTGGTGAAAACCGGTAAAGCCGTTTCGGAGGAGTACGGTAACTAACATTGTGACACGAGAATTTTATATATAAGATTATTACTTGCTTAAACAGTGAAGGAAAACATCGTGAGGAAACCTGCACGATTGAGAGTTTAAAAAAAATCTCAAGGATATGTGAACCTACCAATTCGCACTTAGCTATCGCGGTCGAGCTGACACTTTTACTGAGAGGAGACCCGTGCCCAGCAGTGGGACAGACATGAGTAGACGAAGTAATACAGAAATCGGGAATGCCCGAAATTTCGTACAAATTTTCGGACGAAATTTCTAATAAATTTTTGGTCGAATTGTTACGAAACTTCGAACAATCGGACGAAACGTTGAACAAATCAACGAAACTTCGAAAGAGTTTTCGGATGAAATTTCTTACAAAATTTTGGACGAAACACTATACGAATTTTCGGACGAAAGTTCGAGTAAATTTTCACGAAACAATTGAGAAATTTGGACGAAATGTTGAACGTAACTTCCATAGATAAGACTAAGTATAGATATATCACCGCCTTGTGATTGAAGGAAGCCATTAAATGGCTTAAACGGCTGACGAATGTGTCAGCCATTTAATGGCTGTCATCGTGTAATTTACGCGGAACAATGCTAACATGTGCAGTTAAGTGGTACAAAAACACGAAATGGAAGAAAAAATACGGAGAAATATCGTTTCATTCGTAAATGATCTAAAAACTAAAGTTTTTTAATATTTTTCAATTGTCAAAACTTGTTAGGAGTAATCTTTACTAATCTATGGTAACTTCATAGTAATTTTCACGAAATTTCTAACTAATTTTTGAATGAATTTTCGAACGAGTTTTACCGAAACTGTTAACACATTCGGACGAAATGTAAACGTATTTTCGTCCGAAACAACGGATTGCACGTTGTATCTTTCGGCGTTAGGATCATATTTCGTAGCAGTTTAACACTTATTTCGAAATACCTCGCTTCATATCGCATGTAGGTTATTACGCTTCAATGAATTACTTCATAAGACTGTATTTTGTTACTGACGTCGAAATTTCGCGGTATGGTACCACTGTCACATCGTTTTTGTTTCACACTGTTTTGTACCACATAGCCTATTTTTTATAGTAGTAGACGAGGTAGTCCTATCCCTGTAGTTTCGGGACAAGAATAGGGCTACGGTATCCCCTGCCTGTCGTAAGAGGCGACTAAAAGGGGGCTTCTGGGGTCGTGGGTTGCAAGAGTGGGAGCTCGAACCGCCCGGCCAACGGCCCCGGGAAGGACGGCGGTATGTGTGGTCGCATACCGTTGTGCACACCAGACGGTGCGGCGAGCGTCAAGCTCACCTGGGCGGAGCCCGATAGGGGGCAACGCACTAAGAGGACTCCGGTTGCGTTCCTTTGGAGATCCCGGAGTCCTCTACGCAGCGCCGAGGACGGCCACCGGGGGGTTTTAGTGCGGTAAGAGTCTCACATAACCCTATATCGCTCCCACGGCATCGGGTACCTTTTGAAGGTTTCCCTCTCGTGAACAAAAAAAAAAGGCATATTTGTGAGCATTCGGGTTTTCATTTTTATAATAATTGCTAGTTAAAAGCTTTTGTAAAATGTAAACAAATCTTGCAACTGAATTTTAAACCAGTTAACCTTAATTTGACCTGAAATGTTGATTAGCATAATGATGTCATTCTAAATCAAATTTGGCAAACACTTTAAAATGGCGAATAATATCTATATTCTATGATTTGGGTATCAAATGAAATATTCTTCTGAGAATACGAAAAATAAAATATCGTTAAGTTAATTAAACATGCAATATTTCTTTAGGCAAACAGTCAAATGTTCACATTTAAAACTCGAGCACGCTATGCACGTAAACTTACTAGTAAAGATAAATGCAACACTCGCTTACTCAGGAAAAGTTTTTTCGGAATGGTCGCGAATGTTGAAGGTGGTAGAACCCTTTGTGGTTCGACTCCGGCGGCACCACCGCCACACCTATTTCTACCTAATAACTGCAGTGTTAGGTGCTGCTGTGTTCCGGTTTGTAGGGTGTGGTAAGGGAGAAAGACTTTTCCGAGGCATTCCAGCTTAGTCCTCAGGGGTAGCGGCGCATCTGTGGCCGACCTCAGGTAGGAATATCTAATCCTATCTGGGGTTTATTACAGATGTCCATGGGTGGCAGTAGCCACTTACCATCAGGTGGACTGCATGCTCGTCTGCTACTCTTATATTATAAAAAAAAAAATGTATTCAATAAAATTCCGTTAGAAATACGAACATTGTCGGATACTTTCGTATTTAAACAAAAGTTTCGAACATACCTTACAGAGAAATGTTTCTACACAGTTAATGAATATCTTAATCACAAGTAATGCACGCAACACATATCTGATTTACTAAATAGCGCAAAAAGTTTAAATTTAAATTATTTTTCATTGTTATCATAATTTGTAACTGTTTGTAATTGTGGTGTTTGTTTGTAATAGTCTTAATTTAAATATATATAACTCAAACTGACATAGTGATCTATCAACGCACAGCCCAAACTACTGGACGAATCGGGCTGAAATTTGGCATGCAGGTAGATGTTATGACGTAGGCGTCCGCTAAGAAAGGATTTTGATCAATTCTACCCCCAAGGGGATAAAATAGGGGATGAAAATATTACTTTGTAACGCGGGCAAAAGCTAGTTTGACATAAACTTGTAATTATTGTTGTAATTTTAATTAGATTAGAAGTTTTGTTATCATTTGTACGCCAATGTTTGGTACAGTAAGCGTTGTTCCCAAAGTGCAAACATCCAATATTGTAATCCTTACTGACAAATTAATAAAGGATTATGATTATGATAAATAAGTTTAATTTTAAAACGCACATAATATTTTCGAAAATTCAGATATTGGAACCAGGGATTTCGATTGTGAGATCGAATTTCAAGTTAATAGTGTAGTACTTAATGCTGTCAATTCATCACTGTCCCACTGGTGGGCCCGCGTCTCCTTTCAGAATGAGAGGGATTAGGCCATAGTCTACCGCGCTGGACAAGTGCGTGTGATAGACTTTACATACCCTTGAAAACCCTTTTTAAGAACTCTCAGGCATATAGATTTTCTCACGATAGGAGAACCCTACAACTTTTAAGTAAGTGATTCACTAGTACGCAAATAACTTTAAAAGGTTCCAGCGTGTCTGGGACTTGGACCTTGGACCCTTTTTAACCACTCGTTTTTAGTACTTTAAGTAAGTACATCAATTGCAATAGAGTACATATTCGTGTCAAAGATTAAACGTCAACCTTGACAAATGCCACCAAGTTTCACTTATTGCGCAAGGAAAAAACCTCTTTATGTCATTCACTTGTCGCAGACACATGTGAATTGTACATTCATACATACATACACACATACACGTCTTTCATTATTTGAATAGATTAAGCAATGTGATTAACAAAGAAAGAAGATATAGGTCATATAGGTATAGTCCGCGTAAAACTGCTAGTCCGCTCTGAATATAGAAATGAATCGCGTCGCCACAGCAAATTGTATGACTACACCTGCTCGCAACAACTTCAGAGCGGACTAGCAGTTTTACGCAGACTATACCAACCTAAGTAATACGAAGTCTGATGTAAAGATTTTTCAAGTGAAAACTTCTTAAACAGCGTTGTGCACATTTTGTGTTGGTTGAGAAATGTTAAACTCGCGTCAGGACACGTGGCCTGATTATTTGTAAGGCCGTAAAGCAAACTGCAAAACACATCTTTGACAATTTAAAAACCTCTCAGGTTTACTCGCGACATTTCCTTAATTATTAAAGTAATAATTAACTCACAACTTTGAACTTTGATCCGACCTTTAACATTTCGGAGGCCGAGTTTTAATCAGGCTATTATTTCTTGTCTTGTCGTCAACCCATTACCGTCCCACTGCTGGGCACGGGTCTCCTCTCAGAATGAGAAGGATTAGGCCATAGTCCACCGCGCTGGACAAGAGCGTATTGGCAGACTTCACATTTCAAGAACTTTTTAAAGATTTCAGATATGCAGGTTTCTCCACGATGTTTTATTTAATCGTTAAAACAAATTATAGGTAATTATTTTTTAATGCGTACATAACTTTGAAAAATCAGATCCGACGGTACCATCGCCACACCTATTTCTGCCTCATAACAGCAGTGTTAAGTGCTGCTGTGTTCTGGTTTGAAGGGTGTGGTAAGGGAGACATACTTTTCCGAGGCGTTCCAGCTTATTCCTCAGGTAGCGGCGCATCTGTAGTCGATATCAATCAGTTAATATCTAATCCTATCTGGGGTTTACGGATGTCCATGGTTGGCAGTAGCTTACCATCAGGTGGACTGCATGCTCGTCTGCTACTACTATATTATAAAAAAATCAGAGGTACCTGGGATTTGAACCTCGGACCCGTCAGCGGAGTTGGAACCACTAGGCTATCAATTCTTCTATTTATGCTTATCTACAAAAGACTTACAAATACTCAAGTTCTTGTAATCCCAAGCGCTTTCTAGTACGTGCTAATATTTAAGCAATGTTACATAATGTGTATTTTGGAGTCGGTTATGGGGTTACGTGCCTTGAATTTATTGTTTACCTACTTCATTACCGACCAACTGTCACCTAGTAACACACAGGGCCGGATTTGGAGGTATGGAGAACAATATCGATCCTTGAATCGATACGAATTTCGAAATTCGAATTCGAAATTATGAGAATAATTATGTAATTATAGATACATGTCCCACTACTGGGCATGGGTTTCCTCTCAGAGTGATAAGGATTAGGCCATAGTCCACCGTGCTGGCCAAGTGCGTATTGGTAGACTTCACATCCCTTTGAGATTTTTATTTTTCTTTTATGAAACTCTCAGGTAAGCAGGTTCCCTCGCGATGTTTTCCTTCACCGTTTAGCAAGTGATCATTAATTTCTAATACGCACATAACTTGGAAAAATCAGAGGTGCCTGGGATTTGAACCTTGGACCCCTCGTTCGAGTTTCTTATCTTCTCATCTACAGACATTTGGGGACTATTCGTGTCGGTTTAAAATATACTTATTACACTTACATAAATAAAATTACTTAACAAATTACGAATTACTAGTACTTAAAAATACGTCAGTCTTTACGGAAAATATGTAAATAACTATGTCATTAGGTTAAGTTTGTTATAGCAGAAATATAGTATTTTTTTATCTTATATATAAAATTCTCGTGGCACAATGTTAGTTACCGTACTCCTCCGAAACGGCTTTACCGATTTTCACCAAATTTTATATGCATATTCAGTAGGTCTGAGAATCAGCTACTATCTAATTTTATACCCCTAAGTAATAAGGGTTGTTCACCCTTAACATTTTTTTATTTATATGGCAACACAACGTTTCGGGTCAGCTAGTTTTTTTTATAATATAACAGTTTCCTCACGATGTTTTGCTCAACCTTGCTTCAACAGCAAGTGAGACTTATTTTTTTAGTTATGTACATCATATTGAAGAACCTATTGCTATATCTGCAGATAATTTATATTTACCTTTCTTTTTACTTCTAGAAGATGTCATCAGAAGGATATTCGGAGGCGGAGGTGGAAGCGATGCCGAACCGCATCTCAGAGACCTTCACAGGAATGAAGGTCTTCATCACTGGAGGCACTGGCTTCATGGGGAAGGTGCTGGTGGAGAAACTTCTCAGGTGAGAATATATTATACTAGCTAACGTTGTGTTGCCATGTAAATAAAAAAATGGTGAACAACCCTTATCACTTAGGGGTATGAAAAATGGAAGCCGATTCTCAGACCTACTGAATATGTATATAAAATTTAGTGAAAATCGGTAAAGCCGTTTCGGAGGAGTACGGTAACTAACATTGTGACACGAGAATTTTATATATAAGTTTAACTTTTTACTAGCTTTTATATATTTTTGCATGCAAGCTTATGGTAGGTCGAGACTATGGACATCTATAATCAACCCCAGATAACATTAGATTGCTTAGGTCGTCCACAGATGCATTTCTACCCCTGAGGACTAAGCTGAAACGTCTCGAATAAGTATGTCTGCCCTACCATACTCTTCAAACCAGAACACAGCAGCGCTTAACACTGCTGTTATAACAGAAATAGGTGCGGCGGTGGTGCCGCCGAAGTCGAACCAAAGAGGGTTCCACATTCATAACTTGGAAAAACTATGACTTGGGTGTTTAAATTGCTATATTTGATGATGATTGATGATGATATAATGTGAATGATTATTTTTTATTATATATCCACAGAAAATGTCCTGACATCGGCCAGATAATTCTGCTCGTTCGTCCAAAAAAAGGGAAAACTCCAAAACAGAGGCTGGAAGAGATGCTCAATGATGCTGTAAGTAGAGATTTTATTAATAAGTGTAAAAGTGGTGGAACGCTTTGTGGTTCGACTCCAGAAGTACCACCGCAACATTTTTGCCTAATAACAGCAGTGTTAAACGCTTTGTGGTTCGACTCCGGCGGGACCACCTTCACATATATTTCCGTTTTAACAGAAGTGATAAGCGCTGCTGTGTTCTGTACTCTTAGTATAAGCTTTTGCGTTTTTACAAAAATGTCTGTTGGTATTTGTTTACGTATTTGCCCATACATTTCCAATCAGCGCCCCTAGTGGATGGTACAGAACTGATCGGAATAGTATGGGAAATACGTAAACAAAAACAAAACAGTCATTTTTGTAAAAACGTAAAATCTCATACTAAGTATACAGTACCCTTACCTTACCCGTGCCAGTAAGTAATTGGTCAGTAAGTAAGTAGTTTCTGCTTCACAGCAGTGTTAAACGCTGCTGTGTTCTGGTTTGAAGAATGTACTAAGGGAGACGTACTTTTCCGAGGCGTTCCAATTTAGTCCTCAGAGCACAACGTTGTCGGGACCGTCGACAAGTGCTATGAGCGTACCCGTGGTCCTGCCAAAGAACGTTCTGCCCATATAGGATTTTCTTTTATTATAATATAGGAGTAGCAGATGAGCATGCGGTCTACCTGATCATAAGTGGCTTCTACCGACCATGGACATATATAATCAACCCCAGATAAGATTAGATTCCTATCTGGTGCTGACCATAGATGCGTCGCAGCCCCTGAGGACTAAGCTGGGACGTTTCGGAAAAGTATGTCTCCCTAACCACACCGTTCAAACCAGAACACAGCAGCACTTAACACTGCTGTTATTAGGTAGAAATAGATGTGGCGGTGGAGCCGATCGAGTTGAACAAAGGGTTCTACTCTTGCTAGAATTAGCGAGTACTATTACGAAAAATTTCTAAGTTCGATTCTGAATGAATTATCATTAATGCCTGCCCGGAAATCAAACCCAAAACCGTTGTATTATTCGCTATGCCACGCACAAGACCATTTCCCTACATATCGTGTGGTATCATTGCAACATCGCATGGTCGGTGACCACACAACAAGGCCAGGGTTTTTGTGCAGTTACAAGTGTTACAACGGAATTGGGGTTATGCAAAATATGTGAGTAATGTAATTCGCGAAAATGTTTAAAAAGATGTTTCCAAAAATGTGAAACAGCTGTGTAAATAGGCCGTTGTGGTACCAAAGCCAAATAGGTGGTAATAAACGCCAGTTTGATTTTATTGTTACTAGATCAATTATATTATATATATTTTATTGTTATGAAACCTATACATACGTAATATTTAAAACTAAGTATATATTTTTACTTGGTATAATAATATACTTATGTTTTGACTGGTTGTCCTGATTATCTACTTAAGCAATAAATATTAAATTATTTCTAAAAAGACATTCAAATAATTTGTCATTTTTCTTTGGGAAGGGAAGCGAAGAACATTTAATACTAGTGTTAAAAGACAGCCTCTTGAATGAGGGGTCCGAGGTTCGAATCCCAGTCACTCATCTCTGATCAAAGTTATGTAAGTAAATTTATGATCACTTGCCCTATCGGTGAAAAACATAGTGAGGAAACCTGTATAGCTAAGAAATCTAAAAAAGTTTTCAAAGGTCAGCGCGATGGACGAAAATTGACTAAGAAATTCTGAGAGAAGAATGAGACACACAAACATCATCATCATCATCATCAACAACCCATTATTGTCCCACTGCTGGCACAGGTCTTTTCTCAGAATGAGAAAGATTAGGCCATAGCCTACCGCGCTGGCCAAGTGCGAATTGGTAGACTTCACATACCTTTGATAATTTTTTTTTAAGATTTCTCAGGTCTACAGATTTCATACGATGTTTTCCGTCACTGTTTAAGCAAGTGTCATTAATTCTAATACGCACATAACTTTGTAAACTCAGAGGTGAGTGCCTGGGTTTCGTAGGTACAGTCCGCGTAAAACTGCTAGTCCGCTCTGAATATAGAAATGAATCGCGTCGTAGCAAATTGTATGACTACACCTGCTCGCAACATTCAGAGCGGACTAGCAGTTTGGCGCGGACTATACATACCTTTCAAAGCAGCAGTGATAGCCTAGTGGCTAAGAAGCTCGGCCTCTCGATCGAGGGGTCCGAGGTTAAAATCCCAGGCACGCACCACTGATTTTCAAATTTTGTGCGTATTAGAAATTAATTATCACTTGTTTAAACGGTGAAGGAAAACATCGTGAGGAAACCTACATACCTGAGAGACTTATAAAAAAAAATCTCAAAGGAATGTGAAGTTTATCAATACGCACTTGGCTAGCGCGGTGGACTATGACCTAATACATCTCATTCTGAGAGGAGACCCGTGCGCAGCAGTGGTACAGTAATGGGTTGATCATCATACATACCTACATACGCTCGGAAAACATTTTTTTTTATAATATAGGAGTAGCAGACGAGCATGCAGTCCACCTGATGGTAAGTGGCTACTGCCGCCCATGGACATCTGTAATACACCCCAGATATTCCTACCTGAGGTCGGCCACAGATGCGCCGCTAACCCTGAGGACTAAGCTGGAACGCCTCGGAAAAGTCTGTCTCCTTTGCCACACCCTTCAAACCGGAACACAGCAGCGCCTAACACTGCTGTTATTAGGTAGAAATAGGTGTGGCGGTGGTGCCGCCGGAGTCGAACCACAAAGAGTTCTACCACCTTCCGACATTACTCTGCAGTCGGCAAAAAAAAACTAGCGGCCAAACAATAGACATGTTTTTCTGTTATTTTTGTCTATTATGGTAATACGGACGTCAAACTTAGTGTAATAGGGCAAATTTGAAGGTAAATAACAAAAACCGGTCAAGTGCGAGTCGGGCTCGTGGCAAACGAACATGCAGTGGAAGTGGCTACTGCCTCCCATAGAATTGTAACCAACTGAATAAAGATGCGTTCCCACTGAGGATTATGATGGTCAATTCATATTCACTGCTTTGCAAGAATAATGGCACAAGTAAAAAAGGTAATTTTCCACGAGAGTCAGTTAAAAATTAAACAATGTTTTTGTTTCGAAATCTTTTATTTAAATAAGAATTAAAATAATGATAAATACAATTATAAGTAGTTATGTATATAACCACAGTACTGTTAGGACACGTTGAAATAGGAAATATTTGGGATTAAATTGTATTTTTAACAGAAAAATGAATTTTGACTTGTTCCATTATTCTTGCAAAGAAACTTTATTCACACTCTTCCACCGACATGCAGAACGGCTTTACGCTAGAAATAGGTTCAAATGGCTTAAATGGCAAAATAAATAGCTAAAGGTACAACCTATGTGTTCGACGGCGGCACCACCGTCACACCTATTTCTGCCTAATAACAGCAATGTAGCGCTGCTGTGTTCTGGTTTGAAGTGTGGTAAGAGAGATACTTTTCCGAGACGTTCCAGATTAGTCCTCAGGGGTAGCGGCGCATCTGTGACCGACCTCAAGCGGGAATATAATGATATAGTCTGCGTCAAGCCGCTAGTCCGATCCGAAGTTGTTGCGAGCAGGTGTAGTCATACAATTTGCTATGGCGACGCGACTCATTTCTATATTCAGGGCGGACTAGCAGTTTCGCGCGGACTATGCCTGGGACTGCAGCAGTAGCCGCTTACCATCAGGAATACTCGTCTGCTAATCTCATATTATTAAAATGTACATAAGGTGTAGCGGTGGTAATATATATTTTTTACGAACACAAAGACAAACAAAGTGAATTTTATTGTATATAGTGCACTGAATATATTTTTCCTGTGTATTCATCTCTGTTTTCCTACAAGTTTGAGTCAAAGTACAATATTTTTTAAGTATCTACCATAGAACAATTGTTTTGTAGAAATGCCATTATTGATTGAGACGTAACGGTAATATGTGTACTAGCGGTTTTTCGTGGACTATATCCTGTACGGTACAACTCTGGAGGCACCATTGTCACACATATTCGGTTCGGTTTGCACGGACGTTCTTGCCGCGGACGTGTAAGATGTGGAATGAACTTCCTCCTGAGGTATTCCCGGAGCGCCATGACATGGGGCTCTACAAAAAAGGTGCAAAAAGAGCTCTCATACAAAGCCGGCGATGCATTGGCGACTCCTTTGGTGTTGCAAATGTCCATAGGCGGCGTTGACTACTTTCCATCAGGTAGCACGTCTTCCTAATCGTTAGGTTAAACGATAAAAAAAAAATTCGGCCCAATAACAGCAGTGTTAGTGCTGCTGTATTCCACTTTGAAGGGTGTGGTAAGGGGACATACTTATACGACGCGTTCCAACTTACTCCTCCGATCTCAGGTAGGACTCTAATCTTATCTGGGATTGATTACAGATGCCCATAACTGAAAATTTGCACCTTCATTGGAATGACAGTGTTGCTATCTGTCGTATATTTGTCATACCAACTCAGAAACCGTAGTCTCATGCACAACAACTTTGGTAAAGTTCATCACATGATCAAATTATTATGTTTACGATTCTATAAAGGACATACTGACAAATATTCATTTTTATGTATATATATTTAAATTTATTTTGGCATATCTATTACTTCGTAGCTCTATAACCATTGTTAGCTTCAAGGGCGCTCAAATGACAAACAATTATTTTGAATTACGTTATATTATGTATATAGTTATGTACGTTGCTTGCATCTTAATGGCTTATGTATTGAATAAGACGTATTGTTTAGTGGTTAGAGTATGTCTCTCTCCAGGGTTCAAATCCTATACTATTTTCTATGAGACTATAAGCAAAGCGGTGATAGTCTTTTTTTTGGCAAGGAGGGGGAAACCTTCAAAAGGTACCCGATGCCGTAGGAGCGACGACGGGTTATGTGGGACTTTTACCGCACTAAAACCCCCCCGGTGGCCGTCCTCGGCGCTGAGTAGAGGACTGCGGGATCTCCGAAGGAACGCAACCGGTATAGTTCCGGGATCAGAATAGGGTTACGGTATCCCCTGCCTGTCGTAAGAGGCGACTAAAAGGAGCTTCCGGGGTGCGGGTGGCAAGAGTGGGAGCTCGAACTAAACGCTAAGAGGACTCCGGCTGCGTTCCTTTGGAGATCTCAGAGTCCTCTACGCAGCGCCGAGGACGGCCACCGGGGGGTTTTTTGCGGTAAGAATCCCACATTACTCCGTGTCGCTCCCACGACACTGGGTATCGTTTGAAGGTTTCCACCTCGTAAACAATAAAAAAAGATAGAGATAGAAGTGGTGGTGTTGCCTTTCCAGTCACCAAGGGTTCTGCAACCTTCGATGACCTCAGAAGCAGTTACGAACTAAAATGACTGCATGCTCGTTCGCAACTTCAAGTCTAAAGTGTCATTTGAACGCGGTGGCACAGAAACTCGTGTTGCAACGCCTTGCGTGGCATTTCGCCACGACCGGTTAGTGCAGGCTGCACTGGCCTTTCACTAGGACAGGGTTAGTGGGTAGTATTGTACCTGGTGTCCGAGGTTCGAATCTGTTGATTTTAAACCGATCCAACCTTATATGTAAGAATCTAAATTTTGTTAGAAATTGTTTTGTCGTTTAGCATTTAGGATCTCATTAATAAACATTTTTTTTTTCGTAAATAACATTTTGATTAGGTACTTTTCGGTATTAATAATATCTATGTTGAGACTTTAAAACTAAGTATCAAAGCAACATTTATAATAAGTATTTTTAAGTAACGTCAAAGTCAGACATTTTTTTTTATATATTTTTTTATTTTTTTAAGTTAGTTATATGTTGTCAACATTGGTCAGTAACGTTTGGACATGGGAAATTATAGCAATTGAAATTCTTGTAATAATAAAATAAATAACATGGACAAATACACAAACTCCCAGACACAAACCATCATTTATATATGTATAAGCTTTGATGACATTTGTCATTTGTCAATGTTGTATAAAACTCGTATTTTTCAATATTATTTTATATTTCTTGAAAACCTAGCTATGTTTGTTTATTAGTTTGATTTAAATACGTAAAATAATATTTAAGTTAACAATAGTAAGCATGGACATTTAATTGTCGATTCTTTGTTTTAGGTAAGTACCTAAGCTTTAGTTGGATATTTTATATGTAAATGTTAATATTGTATTTAATAAATAAACTTTGTTTTAGATGAATCACAGTGTGTTATGCTTCAAAAGAAAATAGCCCCTGATCTTATAAATCGACAATTCATATACATGTGAAAAAATAAAAAAATTGACAACCTATACAATGGAGAAATTAAGATTTGAATTTATTGTAAAAGCTAAACCGGATGATAATAAGACAAATATATATGCCATAACCTCCATTACGGATACACAAAACCAAACTTTTCTTGTGCCTAAAGAGTATCAATCAGTGCATTTACACAAAGAAATATTAAAGCTTGAAATATTTGACAAAATAAAAAATTCTCTCCAGAGAAGGCATGATAAGAGACAGGTTTGGATAACATTAACCAAGGAAATGAAATCAACATATTTAGACGATGTAAACTTACAATTTAATGGGTTTTTACTTGAGAAATTAGAAGAATTTCATGAGACGTCATCAATAGAACCGACATTGTTGAAAAAAGCAGGAAATAAGACGAGATTAGTAGCAGAATTTTCAATAGAAAAATTTTCAAGAAATACAACAAATGTTACACAATGGTTAGATACCTTTGAAAGTGAATGTGCACGTTTACAAATAGATACAGATTTACAAAAAGTAGAAATTCTTAGATTACTATTGGATGATACTTGTATAGATTGGTACACATCAATGATTATCAAACATACTATAGATTCTGTTTGGTCTGTATGGAAGAAAAGTTTAAGTGAAACATTTGCTGATAAAGGCTGGTCACCAGTTAGGTATGCTATGAATTTTAAATATATACAAGGATCTATGTTAGAATATGCTTTAAAAAAACAGAGACTGTTACTAGAAATAAACAAATCAATAGATACACAAACCCTGATTTATTTGATTGCCACCGGTCTACCAAACTTCATAATGGACAGAATAGACAGAGAAAGTCTTAAAGAAGTAAATGACTTATTAACTGCATAAGAGGACTAGAGGAAAGTTTAACTAGAAAACACGATACAAAGAAAGCCTTAAGCACGGGAAATAAATACAATAAACAAGAAATAAGACAAATTGAAAAAAAATCTTGCAGGATTTGTGAGAATAAAGGAAAATTAAATAGATTTCATCCAGAAAATGTGTGCTGGTATAACTATGAAAAAAAAACAACTGATGACAAAAACCTACATTCTAATTCAATATTAAAAGTTGAATTGAGTAATGAAGATCCAAAAAACTAAAATTCCCTCCACTAATTGAGATTAAGGTGATGTTAAATAATACATTAGAAGCTAAGGGGCTGTATGACCCTGGTTCACGAATAACATTAATAAACTCAAAATTAGTTCAGGTCAAGAATATAAAGCCAAATTATTGTTATGACACAATAAAAACAATAAGTGGAGGGGGTAAAACTAAAGGGTTAGTTACACTGGATGCGGAGTTATTGCAAAAGAAGAATAAAATAAATGCATTTATCTTTGAACATAAGAATTTTGAGTATGATCTAATACTAGGATTAGATTCAATATATAAATTTGGATTGACTCATGATGAGAATTTAAATATCCAAATACAAAAAACAGACAATTTTAAAATATGTAGTAAAAATATGTTTGAAAATAAGCAGACTGAAAATAAGGAAATAAATATAGAAGAAGAGGAATATGAAGTAAATTTTAATGAAGGTATAGATACAAACGAATTTAATATAGATACAGAATACTTAAATACTGATCAAAAAAAACAGATAAGCATATTATTGGACAGTTACACGGAAATTTTTGCTAAAAATAAATATGACACTGGGAAAGTGAGGAAGTATGAAGCCTGTATAGATTTGCAAGTTGAAAAATATTGTTATAAAAGACCATATAGATGTTCAGTCCAAGACAAGATAGAAATAGAAAATCAAATCTCACAACTTTTAAGACATGAATTGATTGAAGAATCTTACAGTCCGTTTGCGGCACCTGTCACCTTAGCATTTAAAAGGGACGAAGGGAAAAAAAGTAGATTATGCATAGACTTCAGAGATTTAAATAAAATTATTATACCACAATCACAACCATTTCCTCTCATAGAAGACTTAATAACAAAAACAGTAAATTGTAATTATTTTACAACTCTGGATATAAATTCAGCTTTTTGGTCCATACCATTAAAAATCACAGACCGATATAAGACTGGTTTTGTAACCCAAGAGGGTCATTACCAATGGACCTGTTTACCATTCGGCCTTAAGACATCACCTGCCATATTCCAAAGGATTTTGGGAAATATTATAAGGAAAAATGGACTGACAGGATTTGCAGTGAATTTTATTGATGATATACTGATCTTCTCTAAGACATTTGATGAACATATCACACACTTAAAAAGATTGCTGGAGGCTATTCGAGAAGAAGGTTTCAGGCTAAAATTAACAAAATGTAAATTTGCATCAGATTCTGTTAAATATTTAGGTCATATATTACAAAAGAATACGATTACACCTCTAAAAGACAATTTGAAGTCAATAAAAGATTTTCCTGCTCCTCAAAATAGAAAACAAATACGACAATTTTTAGGAAAAATAATTTTTTATGGAAAATACATTCCGAATGTCTCAATAGTTCTTGATCCTTTACATAGATTGCTGAGAAAAGATCAGAGATTTAATTGGACAGAACAGTGTGAGGATGCATTCCAGAAAATTAAAGATTATCTATGTTCCAAACCAATACTAGCCATTTATGATCCACAAGCACCAATATTTATTTATACAGATGCCAGTGCCATAGGAATAGGAGCAGTTTTGAAACAAATTCAGCACAATGGCGAAGAAAAACCGGTAGCGTATTTTTCAAAAAAATTAAAGGAGTCACAAAAAATTAAAAAAGCTATATTTTTAGAATGTTTAGCCATAAAAGAGAGTATAAAGTTTTGGCAGCATTGGTTGATTGGAAACTATTTTACTGTTTATACAGATCACAAACCTCTAGAGAAGTTAAATATAAGAAACAGACCTGACGATGAATTAGGTGATATGTCACATTATCTGTCACAGTATAATTGTGAAATAAAATATTTTCCAGGAAAAAATAATACAGAAGCAGACTGTCTCAGCAGAAACCCAGTATTAGACATTAATGAAAATATTGAAGATAACTTAAGAACGGTAAATATTGTTGATATTAATGACATAAAATATGATCAAGCACAAAATTTTCAAATAAGAGAACTTGAGAAGAACATTGTTTTAGAAGATGGAATTTATTATGAGAAAAGTGGGAAAAATAGGAAAAAAATAGTTCTAAGTGAAGATTACAGTAAAGCTATAATAAAAAAAACTCATGACAAATATTGTCATATTGGGATAAATCAAACCGAATCGAAAATAAAACAGTTTTATACAGCACCAAATCTATCAGAAAATATTAAAGATATATGCAAAAACTGCGAGATATGCATAAAAAATAAAACAAGGTTAAATAGAAAATATGGTTTTATGTCGCAATTGGGTCCAGCTAATAAGCCTTTTCAAATAATGTCTCTGGATACAATAGGAGGATTTGGGGGTCAAAGATCGTTAAAAAGATATTTACATCTACTAGTAGATCACTTCACGAGGTACGCATATATCCTATGTTCTAAGAATCAACATGCTCGAGACTTCATCAAACTTATAGAAAAAATTCCTAAAGAAGAAAAAATAGACATATTACTCTCTGATCAATATCCAGCTTTAAATTCGATTGAATTCAAAAAATACCTGAAGAACCGAAATATTCAATTAATACTTACAGCGGTAGACGCACCGTTCTCAAACGGCTTGAACGAAAGACTAAATCAGACTATTGTGAACAAAATAAGATGCAAAATGAATGAATCGAAAGGGAAAACAAATTGGGCAAAAATAGCGGAAGAATGTAGAAATAGATACAATGAAACAAACCATTCTGTAACAGGATTTTCTCCTAAATATTTGCTATCTGGTGAGTCTACAGACTTGTTACCACATGAATTAAAAGTAAAACAATTGTTAACAAAAAATTTGGAAGAAGACAGGAAAGTAGCAATCCAAAGGTCAATAAAATCACACGAATATAATAAAATTTTATTTGCCAAGAATAGATTACAACATGAATTTAAAAAAGGAGATAAGGTATATGTTGACTATGGAAACAAATTAAACAAAAAAAAATTGGATGAAATTAGAATTGGTCCCTTTGAAATTGAAGAAAAAATATCGGATTCAGTTTTTAAAATAAATACTGGTCGTGGAACAAGATCTATTGGACTATATCATGTCACAAAGCTCATTCCTATGCTTGCTGATTTTTAAGTTCTGCAGCTAATTTTTACTGAACATATATTAAAAAAATTGCTTATCAAAGGGGGGAGATATAAGCTTTGATGACATTTGTCATTTGTCAATGTTGTATAAAACTCGTATTTTTCAATATTATTTTATATTTCTTGAAAACCTAGCTATGTTTGTTTATTAGTTTGATTTAAATACGTAAAATAATATTTAAGTTAACAATAGTAAGCATGGACATTTAATTGTCGATTCTTTGTTTTAGGTAAGTACCTAAGCTTTAGTTGGATATTTTATATGTAAATGTTAATATTGTATTTAATAAATAAACTTTGTTTTAGATGAATCACAGTGTGTTATGCTTCAAAAGAAAATAGCCCCTGATCTTATATATGTATGGCCGAAGATCGAACCCGGTACTCTGTGCGTCAGACCGGTGTGGTGACCGTTCCGCCATGCGATTCATCAATAGATGATGTATTTGAAAATAACTTATTTTTGTTTGGTACAACCCTTTGTAATTCGACTCCGGCGGCACCACCGCCACATCTATGTCTGTCTAATAACAGCAGTGTCAATTGCTGCTGTGTTCTAGTTTGAAGTGCTCTTAACTGAGGCATACTTCCAACATACATTGCATTCCAACTTAGTCCTCACGGATAGCAACACATTTCTAGCTTACTTAGATAGGAATGTAATTATATCTGGGATTGGTTATATATATGGGATTGGTTATATATGCCCATGAGCGACTTATAATCAGATGGACTGTTTTTACTACTTTTATATTATAAAATAGCTTCAAACTTTACTAAGAACTTATTACGAAAATTGTTAGTAGCTAAACATTCGCACAGTAACTCTACCTTGCATTGCGCAAAGTATATACTACAGCAGCATGTGCAATGGTTCTAAGATATGCCGTTGGGAAAGGAAAAGTCGTATCATAGTGCACAGTGTTTCTCAAGCGGCTGTGACCCCCTGGGGGTCGCACTATAAGGGGGTCAGAATGTCGTGCCGTCTCATTAACAAAAACTCCGAAAACTGTTTTAATAAGACGTTATCGCTTAAATATATGGGTTCTGTACAACCAAATTTTCATTCATTTTTATTTTTAGTATTTGTAATATTTTTATTTTCAGTGTGTTATATTTATCATGTGACAAGGTTTAATAGATGGCGCTGAAAATAGCGGTTTCATTTAAATTTATTTTCAAGCTATTTTTATTTTTAGAATTTGTTGTTATTATGGCCCCCGTTATACATACTCTGTAAACATTGCAAGTGTCTATCTATTACGGTTACATAGAGCCCTGCGACAGACTGACAAATGAACAGACAGCGGAGGCTTAGTAATAGGATTCCGCTTGGGTAAGGAACACTTAAATGGCGCTTCTGAATTGTGCTGTGGTGTCCGCAACTCTACCAAGAGATGGAGTTTCTAAATTGCACTATCGATGCTTTTCAACATCCAGTATATGTACAAGCTCCGAACTAAGACCGGCGGAAGATATCCTTTTGCCAAATAACAAACCTTTAAAAAGATTATAGCACAAATAATACCTAGAAAGGGGGATCTAGCATTGAGTTTTACTTCACGTGTGCTTTTGTCCCCTATTTCCCAATTTCTATTTCCTATGCTATTTCTATTTCTCTTCCAGCTGTTCGAGAAACTCCGCAACCTGCGTGGCGGCGTGGAGCCCCTGCTAGCCAAGATGCTCATAGTGTCCGGTGACGCGTCGGCTCCGGGCCTGGCCCTCAGTGAAGAAGACAAGCAGATGATCAGAGATGACGTCAATATTATCGTACACGCGGCCGCTACTATACGGTATTGTTTCTTAGAAATAGAAATAGCATTTCTGGAATGATAGCCTAGATAACTAAAAGTCTTTTTTATAATATATGAATAGCAGATGGACATGCAATCCACCTAATGTTAAGTGGCTACAGCCTCATGGGCGCTAGCGACTTACATATGTGTAATCACAACTGTAATCAACCCTAGATGAGATTAGATTCCTACCGGAGATCGACTACAGGTACGCCACTACTCCTGAGGACTAAGCTGGAATGCCTCCGAAAAGTATGTGTTTGAAAATCCTGTTTTTTTTTAATATGTGGCTATTAAAAACTAATTAACACTTAGTGGTGAAGAAAAAGATCGTAACCAGAACATGTATGAGAGTTTCTTAACAAGTTTGCAAATTGTGTGAGGTTTACCAATTCGGTATTGGTCGGTAGTAAGATGTCCATGGACGGCAGTAGCCACTTACCATCAGGTGGACTGCACGCTCGTCTGCTACTTACATATAATTCGATACAAAACTAATGATCAAACAGAAAATAGAAGCAATAAAACTAAAAAAAATATTTTTCACTTGATTTTAATTTTAAGATGTACTTGCATATTATATTTTTTCTTTCAGATTCGATGAAGAGTTAAAGAAAGCCGTTCTTTTGAATGTACGAGGCACTAAACTAATGTTGGAACTGGCGAGAGAGTGCAAGAACTTAGTGGTAAGTTACCACAACACACACACGCACACTCACGATCACACACGCGCACGCACACACACGCCTGCACGCACATACATACGCGCGCGCACACACACACACACACACACAAACACCCACACACACACACGATCACACACACACACACAATCATGCGCACACACACGCACAAGTATACATGCATGATCACCTATACACACTGACAAACACACACTGACACTCGTACACGTAGTATGTGCCCAGTAGGAGGAAATTTAGAACGTGTTTCGTAAATTGCAAGTATTTATCAATTATGGTCCACGAGATAGAGCCCTGTGACAGATGGATAGATAGCGGAGGCTTAGTAATAGGGTTTCGTTTTTTGCCTTTGGGTACGGAACCCCAAAAACAAGTTGTAAACCACAGAAGAAAGTATATTATTAAGTAATCAGTTGTTAATTTAAATTGGAAAAATAATCGTTAAAAACGGCGAGAACTTAGTTGCCAAGCTATTTAAATAAATAATGTTCTTTTTTTTAAACTAATCAGTTGTTAATATTTCATTTAAATTTTTTTTTTAAAAACGGCGAAAACTTACTTGCCAAGCTATCTAACTCAATCCTCAAACTCAACTTCCTTTCCAGCTGTTCATCCATATCTCGACAGCATACTGCCATCTCCACGAGAAGCTTCTGGAAGAGAAGCCGTACCCCCCTCCAGCTGACCCACACAACATCATCCAAGCCATGGAGTGGATGGATGAGGAAACCGTTGAAGCTATAACACCTAAGTAAGTTTCTTTCTGATACAGAGGTAGCTAATAAGCATGCAGTTCACCTGCTCCTGACCCCTGCGGTAGAACGGTCACAAAACCAGACGCGCAGAGGGTTCCGGATTCGATTCCCGTCCAGACATTAATGAATTTAGATTTATTCTCGGGACTGGGTGTTTTATTTTTGTATGTCCATGGCACCCACGACACAGAATCCGAGTGTCTGGCTGATAGTAGAAAGCATCTTGATTTGCCAACGGCGTCGTCTTCGATAGCATCTGATCTCCCCTTTAGAGATCTAAAAATCGTCTTACACATTACACATTCCACATCTTACACTTAGACGTTTCTAAGAGAGGCATTTACCCCCTTCCTATGTATAATGTAACCACCGTCCCATACATCACCTCCCCTCTCCACCTGGATGCTCGGCTGGCGACACCCTTAGCCACTTCTATAAGCACCATTGCATAAACATCAATAAATAGAACGAAGGTGGTAGAACCTTTTGTGGTTCGACTCCGGTGGCACCACCGCCACACCTATTTCTGCCTAATAACAGCAGTGTTAGGCGCTGCTGTGTTCCGTTTTGAAGGGAGACATACTTTTCCGAGGCGTTCCAGCTTAGTCCTCAGGGGTAGCGGAGCATCTGTGGCCGACCTCAGGTAGGAATATCTAATCCTATCTGGGGTTGATTACAGATGTCCATGGGCGGCAGTAGCCACTTACCATCAGGTGGACTGCATGCTCGTCTGCTACTCTTATATTATAAAAAAAGATAAAAAGAAAAAAAAAAGATAGAAAGATAAAAAAGATAAAAGTCCAGATAGCATTGGAGTCCTACCTGAAGTTGGCCAAACGCGTTGCTATGTCTGAAGACCAAATTAAAACACCTCGTCTCCCTTACCACACTTCAAACCAGTATACATCAGCGTTATAATCGAAATAGGTATGGTGATGGTGCCTCCGGAGTCGAATCACAAAAGGTTCCATATTTCAGTGATAATGATTACTATTGATGATTCCAGGTTACTCAGCAAGTTACCCAACTCGTATGCCTTCACGAAGGCTTTAGGGGAAGCTCTAGCGGTGGAGGCGATGCAGGATATCCCCGTCATAGTGCTCAGACCTTCGATTGGTAAGATTTAGTTAATTATTTTATAAGTCATGTGCTAATTTTCACTAATTCCTCAAGAGATGGCGCCACAAGATTCTGAATCACGCTATCGAAGTTTTATCAATATCTTGTATATACAGGGTGAACTTTTAAAAAATGGCCATCAGGGCAAAACTATTAATGTTTGATGAAAAAAAATATGTGTTTTCTTTAAATTTTTGCCTTTTCTTTTAGCTATATGCTTCTCAGAATTTGATACTTATTAGCGACACTATCCGATACAATAATACAGTATGTGTGTTTTTTACAAAATAACTAGCTTATTCCGATTCCCGGCTAGGGAAAGATATATTTAAAAAACCTAACGATGCAGTTTTAGTTCTTATCAAAATCGGCCTCGTAACTCCTTTCAGCATTTTTCGCTAATCCATATAGTTTCGGATTTGGCTCTGAAGGCCCATTTGAAAAAATCACCCTGTATATAAGCTCCGAAATAAGACTCCAAGATTATTGACCAAGACTATATTCTGAGAATAATATAAAAAAACCTTTTTTTTAAAAAACGTCTTTAACGTATTTTTTAGTTTTGATTCCTTATGATCTGCTACTGATATTTGATCTTTCAGTGATTCCAATTTGGCAAGAGCCTGTGCCAGGCTGGACTGACAACATCAACGGTCCCACTGGACTTCTAATTGGTAAGTATTATATCTTCTACGTCTTCTCTCCTCTCCTAGTCTTTATATGCTTTTTAACATGCTCTTATTAGCTTGACCTGTATGTATGTATGTAACGGAATCTTTGAACTGATTTTTCCTTTGAACGGTCTGATTAATTTAAAATTTTGAAAAATTATAAAGAAACGATGACAATACACGATTTTAATAAATTTATCCCGTTCTTCTCATCAGCATCGTCAGGAATCAGGATTAACGATTTTCCTTGTGCGATTTTAGCGTGGTTTTTAGTTTTTAAACTATAATTATATTAGTGATACATGCAGGTCGGCTGCGAAGTGTAAACATAATTGACACACAAAGTTGACCAATATACTTTTATACGGTTCCGTACTCAAAGGTAAAAACGGAACCTTGTTACTCGTACTAGCCTCCGCGTGTCTGTCCGTCTGTCACGGGCCTCTATTTCTTAAATAGATAGATAGACACTTGACGCTATAAGAACAAATACTAAAAATAAAAAAAAAACAACTAAAATTTTAGTGGTAAGGAACTCTCCTTGTGCGAGTTCGAGTCTTACTTGGCCAATTATTTTTTAATCGTAAATTTCAAGATATATGTCAGCGATTTTCAACCTTTTCAAAAGAAGTCATTACTTCGAAATATTTTATTTTCAGTGCAATATTAATATCAATAAATATCGAAGTCAGTAATTCTACAACTTAGAAATTCAATGTTAGCGTTAAAAAAATGTAAATTAAATAACTTTTTGCTGTCCTTTCGTTTGCTTTTGTGTTACGTATTTTTTTCCGTCTGTTATTCTATGTTGCAATTATCCTATTTTCTTTCTTTCTTTCTTATTCCAGGTGCTGGCAAGGGTGTGATCAGAACCATGTATTGTAAGAGCAACAGTTACGCAGACTATCTACCAGTTGATGTGTTTATCAACGGTATTATGATTGCTGCTTGGAACTATATTAAATTTGGGTAAATTACAAATGCTATTACGTAAAAATGACGCTCTAAAATGTATGAAAAAAATCTAATATCGGATGTTCAGAGAATAGCCGTTATTGTATGCCATCTTGCACGATGAATAAGAACCCTTAAGGTAACCCTTAAAGCCTTAAACCCTTAGGAAAACGGTTTTTTTTAAGATCGAAATAACAAGTAAGCTTGCAGGCATCTAATGGTAAATAATCTTTGGCATCTGTCATGGACAAGTGTAACGATGGATCTATAAGAAAAAATGTGTTTTTTGTTTTTATAATATAAGAGTAGCAGACGAGCAGGTAGTCCACCTGATGGTAAGTGATTACTGCCGCCCATGGACATGTAATCAACCCCAGTTAGGATTAGACATTCCTACCTGAGGTCGACCACAGACGCACCGCTACCCCTGAGGACTAAGCTGGAACGCCTCGGAAAATATGTCTCCCTTACCACACTTCAAACCAGAACACTGCAGCGTTCAACACTGCTGTGAAGCAGAAATAGGCTTCAATGTCGAATCACATAGAGATTTTACCACCTTCAAAAATCCTATTAAAATTCAAAATTTGACAACTTTCGCAAAATAGAAAATAGACAACAAATGATTTTTATTATCAGGCGCGGTCAAAGCATGAATTTTAAAATTGTAAAAAAAATATAACTCCACAGGGACAAAGCCTCGAATGTGATAAACTTCACGTCGTCAGCGGAGATCAAGATCACGTGGCTCGAGATGATTGATGCTGGGAGAGACATCATCATGAATAGGGTGCCACTTAATGGGGTTGTGTGGTGAGTGGCCTTGAACCTAGATACTAATACTAAGGTTTCACAGAAATAAAATAAATTACAATAAATTAATATATCATATAAATTATTTATATAAAAAAGCAGTGATAGCCTAACGGTTAAGAAACTCGGCCTCTCGATCGAGGGGTCCGAGGTTCAAATCTCCTCCACCTCTCATCAACCTCTGATTTTTATAAATTTATGTGCGTATTAGAAATTAATTATCACTTGCTAAAATGGTGAAGGAAAACATCGTAACCTGCATACCTGAGAGATTTATAAAAAAAAATCAAAGGTATGTGAAGTCTACCAATACGCACTTGTCCAGCGCGGTGGACTATGGCCTAATCCTTCTCATTCTGAGAGGAGACCCGTGCCCAGCAGTGGGACAGTAATGGGTTGATGATGATGATGATGATAAATTATTTTAGAAGTTATAATTCTTTTGTAAATAATAATAAGTGGCCTAGTGCGAGTCGAACTTCAACAAAGAGGGTTCCGTAGCACCAAATCGTGTTTCGTATATTTTTCATTTGTTAATTTGCTTATTATGGTAGATATAGTAAATTCATTGTGAAAATCAATAATACATCATCTTATTACAGTTCAACATATAGTACGAATAATGACGAAAAATACTGGTTTTTTGTATCAGGACCCATTTTCATTTTTAGTATAGCGGCTATAACAATACACTCAATAAAAAAATCTATCTATTTATTACGGTTAAAAAAATAGAGCCCTGTGATTCTGTGACATACGGATAGACAGCGGCTTAGTAATAGGGTTTTACCCTTTGGGAACGGAACCCTAACAATGGATTTCTCTTTTCATATATTCTTCTGTCTTCTAGGTACCCAGGAGGTTCAATGAAGCACTCTCGTCTCTACCACAACATCTGCGCATTGTTCTTCCACTGGATTCCGGCAATTCTGATAGATATTCTTCTCTTCTGTTTGGGATATAAGCCTGTGTAAGTATTCTTTGTTGTAGAAGTAGAATGAGAATTGAGCATGCAGACCTACTGATACTGTTCAGTATTTAGAACTGGTCGAAATACTGATTATAAATAAAAGGAGTAAATTCAAAATTTAAAAGGTTGACGTTTCTGTCATAACACACATTGTACAGACAGTCGGTATTCGGATTTCGTCACGGGACGTATAATATAATTTATATTTATTACGGGGTCCTGGGGACCTATTTGGGAGTCGCGAGTGTGTGTGCATCACGGTCGATCGGTCGCCGAAGGGATCACCGCACAACTCTACGGTATTTATACATTTATTCACCTACACTATCGTCACTAGCGCACAAGGGTTCCAAATTATATTTCGGATCAATCAGCGCCCTAAAACTCTACAGATACCTTCAATAATTTAAACCATGCAGTCCTATCTCACGTCTGCTATTATTGTTGGAATATTATAATTATGATTTTGCCGATTTTGCGAAAAGATATCAGAATATTCTCAGCGTGGGACGGAATTGCGCGCCGATGTAACACATAATTTACTTATAGTTATTTTCGCTCAGATAATTTTTGTTTTAATACATAAAAGAAATAAGCCAAAGAAGTGTAACTTATTATTATTTGTTTTACAGGTTAATGCGTGTCCACCGTCGTATCAGCAAAGGATTTGATGTCTTCGAGTATTATACTAACAATCAGTGGGATTTCAAGTCGGATATCGCTCAAACTGTGCGCACGAGACTCAACCCTAGGGAACGACGGGACTTCAAGATTGACGCAGTTGGTATGTATTGTTATAGAGGCAAACATGCAGTCCACCTGATGGTAATTGGCTACTGCCGCCCATGAACATCTGTTATCAACCCCAGATAATATTTCTAACTGAGATTGCAACTAATGCGTTTCAACGAATGAGGACTAAATTGGAATATACTCGTAATATAGAAGTAGCAGGTGAGCATGCAGTCCACTGATGATAAGTGCCTACTGCCGCCCATAGACATCTGTAATCAACCCCAGATAAGATCAGAGTTCAACTCGAGGTACATCACAGATGTGCTGGTACCCCTGAGGTCTAAGTTGGACCGCCTCGAAAAAGTATGTCTCCCTTACCACACTTTAAACCAAAACACAGCAGTGCGACACTGCTGATATTAGACCACCTTCAAACATTTCAAAAATTGCATTACCAAGTCACATTCCAATCCTAACTTTTATATTATAAATGCGAATGTGTGTTTGTTTGTTATACTTTCACGCCTTAACTACATAACCGATTGTCATGAAATTTTGTACACACGTTGTCAGGGGTTCAGAAAAGAACATAGGGTACTTTTTATCCCAAAAGAAAGTACCGTTCTCAAGGGATACATAAAAATCTCTCGCCGCTCCTAAAAGCTACTAAAGATAATATAATTTTCAGGTTTGGACATTTCCAAGTATTTCGAAGACTGCATCAGAGCTGCCCGCATCTTCATCCTGAAGGAGTATGACGACACGTTACCAGCGGCTCGACGGCATATGACCATGTGAGTTTTGACCATTTACAATGGCAATTTACAATGGTGAGGGTTCCGAGGAACTATTCGACCTTCTACATCACCATTCCTCCATCGCCGAACCACTACTCGCCAAAGGATAAAGTTCCATCCACACCAACTAGACTCGTGGCGGTCCTCCCCGATTCGGTTTGAACGGACGTTCGTGCCACGAACGTGTAAGATGTGGAATGAGCTTCCTAAGCTCTTCAAAGGTACAAAAAGAGCTTTCATCCAAAATCGGTGATGCGTTGGCGACTCCTCTGGTGTTGCAAATGTTTATGTTGACTACTTTCCATCAGGTAGCACTTTTGTTATGAAACCATGTGTCTTGTGTTTTTTAGGGTTCCGTACTCAAAGGGTAAACACGGAAACCCTTATTGAATATCGATAGTTAAGTTACTATTGATAGTCGACAATTTTAATTTTATCGATATCGATTTTAATCATAGATATTCATAGGCTTGTGTAAATAATAATAAACATACGGTATTGTTGTTTTTAGGGTTCCGTAACTTAAAAATAAAAATACTTTGAAAATAAATGGGGGTCGCCATACAATATATTTTTTATAAACCGACTAAAAATATAAATAAAAGAAATTCGATAGTACGGAACCCTCCGTATGCGAGTTCAAATTGCACTTGGCCAATTATTTTGTACTATACTTTTAATTTTGATATTTTGTGTTTTTTTTAATTAAAATTCTGTTTTTTGCAGCATGTGGTTCGTTGACCTCGTGGTAAGATGTCTTTTCTGGGGGCTTATGCTCTACTGGCTCAGTGGATGGGTGTCCACCCTCTTCTCAAGTGTAGCGGGTTCGGCCGATGAAATACTAGTTGCTACGCAAACCAGCTAATTTTGAAGACTATTTTACTAGAAATTAAGATTTTCGAAAATTCACTTTCGTAAATTAATATTTTCGAGAATTTATTTCACAAGATAAGGATTTTCGAAAACTCATTTTAAGAAATGAAGATTCCGAAAATTAATATATGCCAACTGCAGGTCGCGTTTCAAATCCTGTAAGAATCTATTTTTAAACAAAAAATAAGTGTGTTGTTAGTTTTGGTTGTAAGCCAGGTGTTTAAAAAATGTCGATAGCGTGATTCAGAATACTAGTAACGCCATCTATTGACGAGTAGCGTAAGTTGTATTATCGGAATAAATAAGATGTAGATCTTATTTTTTGTAATTGAAATGGAAATCATGTAAATTGCCAAATTTTTTTTAGAACTATATTTCCAATGTAGTTGCTATCTTTTTCTATGTTATTGGAATAAAAAATATACGTTTTTTTAATTAATTTTGTAAGGAAAGGTGTATTGTATAAATGTAAATATAAGTTTTATAATAAAGTTTTAATGGTTTCATTTGGACTATAATAGTACGAGTAGCAAGGTTTCATTTAAATCCTTTTAGTATTGCAGTGCGAAAAACATGTATAGACAATAATAAATTTATGTATTTCTAAAGTATTTATATTTCAAAGAACCGATAATATATCTATATTATCCTACTGACGTAGGGTAAGAACAGTATTTAGAAAACCATTTTATTTCACCCCTCTTTTATATTAAACTTCATACTGCAGAGAGCTCAAGCTGTATCTCCCAGTTTAATGGACCGATTTTAATTAAACTTATCACATATCTAACCTGTAGTAAATACTATTAAAATGAAAAGTTTCATCAAAATTGGATCACTGGTTTCCATAATAAAAGAAACAAATATTACAATATACAATTAAAAAAATCAAATTAATTTTGTATATTTTTTATTTTTATATAATAAAACAATAAAATAAAACTTAGCTTTATTTATTTTAAATCACTACAGACGATATACCAATAACCCAGCTGACATATTTTATTTTTATACTATAACACAAATTACATTAATTTAGTCCTATTTAGGCTAAAATAGACTAAAAATTACAGATTTGCCTAGAAACTTTTGTGGTTCATTTCCGGGGGCACCACCATCACACAGGCTATTATTACTGCCTTATAACAGTGTAGTACTGCTGTGTTCTGGTTTGAAGGATGGCAAGAAGAGACAGTTATATGAAGCATTCCAACTTAGTCAGGGGTGGGCACAACTGTGACCCACCCCAAGATCTCTAATTGTATCCGAGATTGATTATTGATATTCAAGGGCGGCAGTTACCACTTACAGTTAAGTGGACTGCACGCTCAACTACAATTCCTATAATAACTACTTATTTCAGTACTTAGAAAAATGACTCTATATTATAATTTATGACCCATTTTGAGATTTTTTGAGTGATGATACCGCGGTAGCTACGCTCCTCATGTCAAAAAAAAAATTGTGCTAACGTAATATATAATGACCTTGCAATGTCTAAACTAAACTATTTCTTCAACTCTGTCGCTGTCGAGATGGAGCCAGCTCCTCAGTGAGGTGTCCACTGAGCTGATGGTGGACGTGAAGACACCCAGGTAGCTGTACAGGAACCACGCGAACAAGGAGTAGAGAATGAACTTCGTTACGATGTCTGCTACGTAGCGGCTGCAAAAATATATAGTCTTAAATAAAAGAAATAAACGTTAACTATTAGTAATTAAGATATTAAGCTTTTTTTAAATGCTTAACCAAAAGATAAGGCAGACGTGCTACGTGACGGTCCTCCACAGTTCAGTTTGCACGGTCATTTATGCCGCGTTCGTGCAAAATGTGGAATGAACTTCCTCCTGAGGTATTTCCTCAGGACTATGACATGAGGCTCTTCAGGGGGGGTGTAAAGAACTCTCCTTCAAAGCCAGCGATGCATTGGCGACTCCTCTGGTGTTACAAATGTCCATAGGCGACGGTGACTGCTTTCTACCAGGTAGACCGTCTGCCTTATCGTTAGGTATATTAAATAAAACTCAGATCTTATTCAACTTATGGTTAACCTACTGATTTGCTAATATTGTTCTACTAATGTACTCTTGTTGGTCTACTAGTCTACTCACATTTTATTCAACTTCTTCGCTCTCGGGAGACTGGCAGGATCTTCCTTGCATACATAATGCCGAGCACCAAGCACATAGTCCTTCAAATAGTCATCAGTGTCCAGACTACTGACGTCAGTGTAGAAGACCTCATTCTCGGTTGCGCTGATTCTCTTCTGGAGAGAGAGGAAGTTGGTGTTCCTGAAGTGCCACTCCTTAGTAGTGTAGTACTGGAGGACGTCGAGGCCATGACTGATTCGCTTTTGGACGTTCACCATGCTGTGAAGAAAATATTAATTAATGGAAATGGGTGGTCTTCTGGTCAAATGAGAAATAGGTTATCTTAACTTAAATTTGGAACTTAAGCCCTTTGAATCACAACTCATCACTGCACACTGAAAATATTAAACTGAAACACACTTGGAGGCGAAAAACTTCAAAATCTCTCAGGCAGGTAGGTTTTCGCGAAAATGATTTTGCCACACACAACCTAGACTGACCTACACACAAAGATGACACACACTACATAGTCTAAGACACTAATATAGATAGTTTGTCTATTAACCAAACCATTGAAATGTTTAAGAAAAATATAATATTCTGGACTAATTTTTTTTAGACAACCCATTTGAAATATATTTTTGGACATGTTAAATTTAATATAATAACGTTTAATCGTCAGGTCGTCCTTAAGGTCGTCCTTTTAGGATTCTCTACTAAGATTGAAAACTGTTCAAAACCAGACCACTAACGAGGGTTATATTTCATACTTAACCTTACTAAACAACATTAACTTGACTACAAGTGACCAAGCTACATCCATAGCAGAGTCAAGAAGAATACTCACAATGTCTTCTTCCCAAGAAGAAACAGCAGCATGTCCAAGAAGTAAGCTGGCACGATATGAGTGAAGAAGAGCGTGAGCTGGTGCGTCAGCCAGTAGGACTTGATGTTGCCTCCAGGGTACCACAGCGCGATCGTGAAGGGGTAAGTGTTTACCCATTTCTTACCTGGAAAAATAATGGTTTTGATGATCCACGAGATATGGTTGTCATACTCAGCGTGTAGTGATAGCCTAATGGGTAAGATTCTCGGCCTCTCGATCGAAGAACCCGAAGTTAAAATCCCAGGTTTTTTCAAAATTAATGTCTAATACGCACATAGCGTATTAGACATTAATATTCACTTGCTTAAACGGTGAAGAAAAAAATCGTGAGGAAACTTGCATAACCGAGAGCATTATAAAAAAAAACTCAAAGGTATGTGAAGTCTACCAACCAAGTCTACCATTTGGCCAGCGCGGTGAACTATGGTCTAATCCTTCTCATTATGAGAGGAAACCAGTGCCTAGCAGTGGGACAATAATGGGTTGATAATAATAATGACTCAGCGTGGTAGCTAGGGATTAGTCTGATGAAAGGCGCATTATGACCCATATAAAAATACCATGTAATCTATTACATAACTACGCAAAAAGTAATTCATTGTACATTTTTTTATAACATTTGAGTAGCAGATAAGCGTGCGCTCCATATGATGGTAAGCTACTGCTGCCCGTAGACATAAGATTAGATTCTTACGTGATGACCTGAGGACAGCCATAGATGCACCGCTACCCTTGAGGATTAAATTGGAGTACCTCAGAAAAGTACATATTTAATAAAGAATAAATATGACGCTGACTTTATTGTATTCCACGGAAAGGGTAGCAAGCAGAGTATTTTTCAATCCAATTTTATTTATAATTCTCCATAAAAAGACTGAAAGGTTGTAGAATTTTCCTCATACCGGTTTCAATAACTTCTTTCCAAGTCATTTTCTTTACCCCAGACAGAGTTATGTTGAAAATCCGCATATCCTTGGGTCTGAAAAAGAAATAATTTTTAAAGAATTATGTGCATTCAATTATTTTTGATCTTAGGGAAGGAATATACCTGTAGCGCCAACTAGTATGGAGTAGGAGAACTAAACTTTCTGCCAAATAATACTAGATGGAGTGTCTTAAACGTATGCAATAAATTTTATTCTTTATAATGAATATTTTATTCAACAAAATTAAGTGAGCAAGAATTTTTATAATACAAATATTATATATTTGCATGAACATAAATATTAGGCGGAGCGAGATCTCCCTGTGGACTAGATGATCATGTCCGGATAACGGCCATGCTCCGACGATCTCAGTTCCCAGCTCGTATATATGCAACATGTTGAGAAAACTTCGATAGCGTGATTCAGAAACGTATAGCGCCATCTCTTGACGAGTAGCGGGAGGTCCACACACATACAACAACAACAACAACATATTCTTTATTTGTACACCAAATATAAGCAACATATAAAAACAATATATGAGACAGCATACAAATAGGCGGTCTTATCGCTTAGAAGCGATCTCTTCCAGACAACCTATGGGATGGAGTTAAAGATATATGAGATCGTGAAAGGTAGGGTGTACACATACAGAAAAGAAATTATATACATAAATACATATGAATGGTGTAGTAGAGGCAAAAAGAGAAACGTAAGAAGGAAATATAGGTTATAAGGAAGAAGGGATAAAAAGAAGAAGGAAACCAAGTCAAAGCTGCAAGTAATGAGCCTTGACTTGGTTCTTAAAGATATGCAAGGAACTGGATAGACGGATGGATTTAGGGAGAGAATTCCAGAGACGGACAGCAACAACAGTAAAGGATTTTTTATAAAAGGAGGAGGAGTGCACAGGGGTGCTAAGAAGAAGGTTATTTGTGGAACGTAAAGAGCGGTCATGGGCTAAGTGGAGGTAATTAAAACGATTTTTAAGGTAAGGAGGAGAATTCGGATCAAATAGCACGCGGTAGAGAAGTGACAAAATATGAGCATTCCGACGAAGACGAATGGGAAGCCACTTGAGTTTAGTGCGGTATTCAGAAATGTGGTCATATTTACGAAGGCCAAATATGAACCGTATACATAAGTTTTGTACTTGTTTTGTACGTGTAGTTTTGTTTGTAAGTGTACACATAAGATGAACGATAAAGTATGCGCGATATTATTATTATAAAATGAAAATTAAATAATACAGTATAGTTATCGCCAAACTGCTAGTCCGCTCTGAAGTTGTTGCGAGCAGATAGTCATACAATTTGCTATGCCGACGCGATTTATTTCTATATTCAGAGCGGACTAGCAGTTTTGCGCGGACTATACTTACTTGTCAACTCCAGTGACGTAAGCTATTAAAATACATCCATTGGCGACAATGTCCACTGGTATTGCGTCCGCCACGTACGACGGCTCGCAGTGCATCGTACGGATCACACCTACAAATAAAGTAAAAAGTATAATCTCTACTAGAAATGTTGTACGAAATTCGGATGTAGATACGATTACTTTTTTTTATAATATAGGAGTAGCAGACGAGCATGCAATCCACCTAATGGTAAGTGGCTACTGCTACCCATGGACATCTGTGATCAACCCTGAGGTCGGCTACAGATGCACCGTTACCCCTGACGACTAAGCTGAAAAGCCTCGGAAAAGTATGTCTCCGTTACCACGCTATACTAGATATACTATGCTAAACAAAGGTATCGAATATATTTTTATTTCGGATATTCGATAGTATATCTCTGTATTATTTCTGATCTCTACGTCTTTAAAGTTGACGAACCACGCGACGGAACAGTCACTATACCGGTCTGACGCGCAAGGGGTTCCGGCTTCCATCCCCAGCCAGATAGATATCTGAATGATCAATTTAGTTACTTGTACTGGGTCTGGGTGTTTGTGTATTATTTTATAACTATAATGGAAGTAGCAACTGAGCATGTAGTCCATTTGATGCCATGTGACCACTGCCGTATGGACATCTGTAATCATATCCCTTGCCTTTAGGACTAAAGCACAGTATAAGGATCTATATATTTATACTGTGAGTAAAGTTGTCATGCCTCATATTTCGTTCATCATCCGTACGAGCAGACCTACCACCATATTTTAAAAACCATCATAGCTCAGGAAAGTTATATTGCATCAACATTATTTTTTCCGTACCACGACCTTCTTAAAACAATTTTGATTTATTCCTGCCAAGTGATGTAAAAGAATAAGTAATTTGTCTATTACTTATCTAATCTATTACTGTCTATTTATTATATAGTCTGATTCATAATTAGGTGTCCAAAATGTAAACAAAGGTGTTGACCTATCAAGAAAATATGTTTCAAATGGTAGTTTCTTATTTTTGACGATATTAAATTAATACAACAATAATAAAATAATAATCTAAATTAATTAATATTAATTTACATTTTTTATAATTTATATCACCTCAATTTCATTCCATACAGTAATAATAATAAAACACAAGATTGACGGTAGAAAATTAATATGTGATAATGGTAACACAATCGGATTCCTAAACATTTCTTGTGCAGTCATTTTTAAGTTTTGTAACTAATGTTATTCATTTTCGTGACTGTGATTGAACTTGAATGTTTTCTTATTTTAATAGTGCATTTGTTAAATTGTGTATAATTATTAAAGTTTTCGTTTTTTGTTGAGTATGTTAAAGATTTTGTTTCTTGTTAATTTTGACAGTGACATTTCTTTGTTTACATTTTGGACATCTAATTATGAATCAGACTATAGTGATTTAGTTATAAGTATATATTAATATGTATGTTAGTCTGAAAGGTATATATGATATGGACCTCTGTATTCAATTATACTTTTGTATCTTTGTTTATATTGTCTGAAATAAATGATTATTATTTTTGCAATTATTTGCTTATTCTCAGCTTAAGCTGGTACTATTTGCAACATTTACGGGCAAAACCAAGTAAATGCTACAGTATTTATGGGGGAGCTATAGCTTGGGTAAGATTATGTGGACCTACTTATTTTTCATCTATTTGCATGAACTTTCTCACAATCTCAAATAAATGATTATTATTATTATTAGTATCCAAGAGGAAAGAGACATCGAAACTAGTGTCATCTCTTTCGTACCACGGTCTTGATTGTGTTCGGACATACGCAGTTTAACAAACTTAAAACCTAATTAATTTTTACTTTAACGAGGTCGTGGTACGAAATATAAATGTATGATAAAAATAATATTGTTATAAAAGATGGTAGTAACCTCCCAGAACATAACAACAAAAAATAAAATTGTTATAAAACAGGTGAGGTCGATTATGTTGTTGTCGAATTCAAAATGATTTCTTTGTGTATTTGGTATTGGTCATTTATATTTACCCTTTCCACTTCCTATCAAAAGTCCTGTGGGACCATTCATGTTGTCCACCCAGCCTGGCATCGGTTCCTTCCAAGCTGATGTCACTGGAAGAAGATATAATCAATAAGAAATTAGATAAGTATAGATATCTCACCGCCTTGTAATTGAAGGAAGCCATTAATGGCTTAAACGGCTGGCAATTCTGTCAGCCATTTAATGGCTGTCATGGTGTAATTTACGCGGAACAATGCCGACATGCGCAGTTAAGTGGTGCAAAAAATACGAAATCGAAGAAAAGTGCGGAGAAATAACATTTAATTCGTAAATGATCTAAAACTACATTTTTTAATATGTTTCAAACACGAACATAGATGACAGTGACAATTGCAATTGTCAAAACTTTAAAACTTAACGTTACATTTTCTTGTTAGGAATGAGTAATCTTTATTAATCTATGGATTGAATGAAAACAGTTAAATAAACCAACGTTGTAAAAGTATTTTTTTTAAGTTAAGCAAGAGTTTCTTTTTAAATAAGTCATTATGTAGATATTTTATATTACATAAAGATTTTCGGTTAAAAGTTTGCAGGTTTCATAGGTAAAAATAATCAGTAATTTATCGATTATAATTTTTTTTTATAATTATACCTACGTGCTTACTCTCTCTTACGACTTTACTCTCTATTATTATTTGTAATGGATAGTTTGAATCAATTTATCATGACTATTATTCCAAACCTTTTTTTAGTAGTAAAGTAGAAAACATGTTTAAATTATATAACAATTCTTGGGTATTTTTGCAATGTTTTTGAATTATTATTTATGTTAAATCCAGCGCCATCTCGTGTAGAGTAGCGGAGAATTGTGTTACAATAACTCACCAATAGATGGCCGTCCAATGGCGATCGGGAATTTATTGCTAAAGTCTGCTACTAGTTCCTCTGTGATCGCCTTCGTGTAGGAGTAAGTGTTCGGCTCTGATATAATAATCCTGGAATATTAATATCAAAATTAGTTAAGATCAACAGATTTATTTATTTATTGTATGATGTTAAAAAGTGGTTATGCACCATTTTTAAAAACTTATTAACAACCATTATATTTCTATAGACAGAGAAAAATAAATTATATAAATTCACAATATCGTTGTAAATAATAATAAAAAAAATGTTAATGGTGATAACAGATAAAATACAATAGTTAAGTATACAATATTACGTTTGAATTCCATGGTTCCGAGACTAGCAAGATATTAGAGAATAATCCTTACTAATATTATAAATCCGAAAGTAACTCTGTCTGTCTGTCTGTCTGTCTGTCTGTCTGGTTGTCTCTTCTTCACGCCTAAACCATTGAACCGATTTTAATGAAATTTTGTACAAAGATAGTCTGAGACCCGAGAAAGGACATAGGATAGTTTTTATCCCGGAAATCCCACGGGAACTAAGGATGGCGATCTAAAATCGATTAATCGTAGAATCTATCTTTTGGACCCAAAACATTGATTATTTTAATCGATATTAGTAAGTTCGTTGAGTGAGTTGAGTAAATTAAGTCGTAGACTATGCATTTGATCAAGAGATGATCTTTAGCAAAGTTGAAGGTACGAATTTATGTATGTTAGTATGTTATATTATTTCCTTTTAAACGCGGGCGAAGCCGCGGGCAAAAACTAGTAATAATTATAAAAAAACAAATACAAAAAAAAATAAGATGAACAAAAAAAATAGAAGAAACAGATAAGAAATTGGGGGCCCCTAACACAGGGGCCCCTTCCGAACTAAAGAGCAGTAGTTAAAATGTTCATATAGAAAAAATGTGTATGTAATGTGTTTTTGCTAAAAAAAAGAAGTCGTCAGACAGTGAAATACATATTTGTTGGCGAATCCTTACTATTCCTTACTAATATTATAAATCGGAAAATAACTCTGTCTGTCTGTCTGGTTGTCTTTTCTTCACGCCTTAACCACTGAACCGATTTTAATGAAATTTTATACAAAGATAGTCTGAGACCCGAGAAAGGACATAGGATTGTTTTTATCCCGGAAATCCCACGAGAACTAGGGATGACGATCTAAGATCGATTAATCGGAGAATCGATCCTTTGGGTCCACAACACCGATTATTTTTTTCGATATTAGTAAGGATTGAGTCGTAAACTATACATTTGGTCAAGTGATGATTTTTATCAAATTTAGCAGATTATCTTTAGCAAAATTGAAGGTACGAATTTTCAGTTTTATGTATGTTATATTATTTTCTTTTAAACGCGGGCGAAGCCGCGGGCAAAAACTAGTAAGTCTATAAGACATTTGTCATTTTGTAAAATCAAATAAACTTTTTAGACTGGGGGCCTCGCACAGGGGCCTCCAGACAAAACTTTCCGCCCAGGGCCTCCGTCAACCTTAATCCCCCATTGCATTTTTCAGTGATAAGCGTTCCTTAGTTCTGGTTAAAAGGTAAGGTAAGAACGGCTATTTATCCCATTTAAGAAGATTAGTAAAGATATATTTATCCGAGGCGTTCCAACTTAGTCCTCTAGGGTAGCAGTGCATCTGTGGCCGACCTTAGGTAGGAATCTAATCTTATCTGGGGTTGATTACAGATGTCCACGGGCGGCAGTAACCACATACCATTAGATGGACTGCTCCAATATTATAAAAAAAATCATGTTAGTCCTCAGGGGTAGTAGAAAATTTATGGCCGTAATAAAATCCTCCTATGTAATAAAAAAGTCCGTCAAAGCTCATCTGCTAAACATATATTATAAAGAATTGTTTAAAAAATGTTGCGTCCTTACTTAGGCTCCAGGTATCTCAGCATCTCATCGTCCATCCAGTCCACGATGTCCATGATCTTGCCAGGTTTGTGGACGGCTGGGTACAGCTTCTCCTCCAAAACGTCCAACTCACAGCGGCAGTAAGCCGTGGATAAGTGAACGAAGGCCTGTGAAAAGCAAAAAGAAAACGAAAGTTAGTAGAAGTCTTTGTGGTTCGACTCTGGCGGCACCACCGCCACACCTATTTCTCTTATAACAGCAGTGTTGAACGCTGATGTGTTCTGTTTGAAGGGTGTGGTTAAGTTGGCATACTTTTCCGAGGCGTTTCAGCTTAGCTTAGCTTAGCTGGGCATCTGTTGCCGACCTCAGGTAGGAATCCTAATCTAATCTAGTTTAATACTACCGCTTGTTTACAGATGTCCATGGGCGGCTGTAGCCACTTAGCCATTGCCACTCCTATATTTTGTCTCCCTTCAAACATAAACATCGGCACGAAACACTAAAAACTAAGCTGAAATAATTTGATTTTTACCGAGGTCGCTATATATTTACAATTATGAACAAATAACTATAAAAAAACTTATTCACAAAATTTACATGAATACAAAAATGAAGGACCAAATTTTCAATTTCAATTTCTTTATTTGCATAAGGATAAGGTACATAAAATGATCTTAATTTATAAATTTCATCGTCTCTTATTCTACCTTTATAAGGTGTGCAAATTAACATTATATTCTTACAAAATAACATCGTTATTACAATTAATTTATTAAAATATATTATTGTTCAAATAGCTAAAAAATATATATTAAAGGAGATGTTTCATTTTCGGCCATCTCATGTACACTATATCTAAAAAACACGAATAATTTGTATAATTAAAGAAAAATACACATATATTTTGATAACCTAAAGTATTCCTGTTTAAAAATATTTAAAATAAGCATTCCTCATTGAAGTATTAAATATGGCGAAATACTGTCAATGTCAAGTTTTCAAAACTGTCGATATCGATCAGGGAACCTATGTGTACCCCATACATAGGTTACTATACTCTTTGGATGTTGATGATACGCGTAATTCTGTATTTCGCTGTTTTTGTCGTAAAGTTATTGTTACCTTAGTACTTTACAACCTGGCTTTTGTTTTGGGTAACCATCCCGTCATTATTTCTGAATTTAATTAATTATTTATAATAATTATAATGAACAAAACCACCTTTTAAATAGTATCTGGTTTATAGATGTAAGTAACATGTCAAATTAAAAAAGAAGAAGTTGTCAATTTGATATGTGTAAAAGTGGATATATACATATTAAGTAATAGTGGAATCCAATGTAAACGTTGAATAAATATTTACTGATGAGAAGATTCCATTTTACTCCTGAATATGTTTCTGCTCTGTGCTGCTTACGATTTTGGACTGATTCTACCTTACTTGTTTACCCAGCTTATGTTTTATGGACTCTAGTGATTTTCGTGCGATCGCTGTGGATTGTGTTGACAAAGATTCAATATCATCAGGTAAAATATACATCAGTTAGTTGTATTAATCGTGAAACGATCGTTAATAATTTTAAACTAGAGAAGCTAATCTTTTTACATTTCTCTTTTTTTAGATAATTACATTAGCAAGACAAGGACATTCTTGGGATGACAAAATAATCTGTTATTATTGTAACTGCATCGCTGGGCAACGAACCGTACTCGTAGGTAGTTGCGCTCCCATTATGACCATTGTTTGATGTTTGGGCTGAGCTCGTCACAGGATATTACAGAAGCTGCACATGATTGGATGAAAATATTAATAGGGGAAGATATTGAAAATGAATAAATAATGTATCTAAGTGAAGAATAAGTAAAATATTATCAAATCTGTACTTAAAGTTGTTTTATTTACACACTTAAATGTTTTAACTAAAATAAATTGGTATTGAAGTACATATTTTGGTATGTTTGTTTTAAGTCAAGATTTATGAATAATGTTTATCAAATATAGGCATTGTTTCTCAATACATACAATACAATATTTATATATTTACGCCCATTCGCGTAAAAAATATATTAATAAGTATATAATGTATATAGTAAGTTAAAATAGAATGACAGATGACATTGTTGCGGTAATCACTACCGCCATGATGTTTTTCCACTGTTGTGTTGCAAGTTTAAGTGTAAATTATTGTTTTTTAACCATTAAACGAACATGATTTGAAGAAAATGAACCCCTACGAATTGTTCTTTGCAAGTTTTCTTAGTTTTTAGTATAGTGTACAAAAGGTGGCCGGGAGCCCATACATTTTGAAACATCTCCTTTGTATGTCAATTTTACTTATTTCTAAATATTCATTTGTGGTATAAAAACATTTATTTACTAGCCATTTTGTCAATTTTGTCTTAAAAGTATTATAAGTCAAAAGTTTTAGGGTTTCGGGTAATTTATTATAAAATTTAATGGCCATGCAGTGTACATTGTTTTGATACAGTTTTAGTGCACAGTTAGGTAAATTATTAATATTGAATTATTTAATTCGTTATGAATGAGGACATCTGCAAATCTACATACATGATATCATTGGGTAAAGTCTAAAGGTTACATTAATATGCAACGGTCATTTCAAACTGATTTGCATATTTTGCATGATAAGTGCCTTTTGGGTTCAAATAAATGACAATTGATAGATATATTTAGTGTTATTTTGAAGGTGGTTAACCCTTGTTACTTATTATCCTCGATTTTGGCACCATTGTCATACCTATTCCTCAAATAATAGCAGTGTTAAGCGCTGCTGTGTTCTCGTTTAAGGTGTAAGAGATATACTAACATAAGCAGGTATCCTAGCGGTTAAGAAACTCGGCCTTTTGATCGAGGGTTCCGAGGTTTAAATCCTAGGCACGCACCTCTGATTTTTCAAAGTGATGTGCATATTAGAAATTATTTATCACTTGCTTACGGTGAAGAAAAACATCGCATACCTGACACCTGCATACCTGAGAAAATAAAGTTTTCAAAGGAATGTGCAGTCTACCAATACGCACTTGGTCAGCGCGGTAAACTATGGCCTAATCCTTCTCATTCTGAGAGGAGACCCGTGCCCAGCAGTGGTAAAATAATAAGTATGGAAAAGATATACTTTTTCGAGGCATTCTAGCTTAGTCCTCACAGGTAGCGTATTTGTGGCCGAGGTTAGGTAGGAATCTAATATGATCTGAGGTTGATTACAGATGCCAAGGGCAGTACCTTTACCTTTTGCTGTTTGGCGGCGGGAGATCTCCCTGTGTGCTAGGTGATCATGTCTGGACAGCGACCGTGCTCCGACAGTCTCAGTTCGGAGCTTGTATATATGCAAGATGTTTAGAAAACTTCGATAGCGTGATTCAGAATACTCGTGGCGCCATCTCTCGACGAGTAGCGCGAAGTCGCCACAGCTGCTTCTACTAACTAAAGACTTACCTCTAATTTTTCCATAGTTTCAGCGAGCTTCAGAACTCTCCACGTACCCGTTGTGTTGAGATGTACAGCATCCTTCAACTTCTGATCAAATCTGATAATAAATGAATAGAATTTTAAAAGCTAGTAAAACCAGCATTGTTCGACCGGGGAGGTAATAATCGATTTTTGAAACTGAATAAAAATGATTTTTAAATTACAAGAAGAAAATCTTGAAAAAAGATTGTCAATTAGTAAGTCCTCAAATTTGCCGCCAAAAAATAAACGTCGTCACAACGTGGATCACGTGGATACGTGGATCACGTGATAATCGATAAACGATTCTTATAATGACACAACAATAATCGATTATTATAAAAATTGTTTTCTTTCCACATCCTTAAGGTTATCTTAATCTTCGGGGGTTGCATCGCATCTGTGATCGGCTTCAGGTACAATCTATTCTATATGGAGATAGTTACAATAAGATGGACCACACCCTTCGAAAGCAAGAACCGCTTTACCTAGAAATAGGTGCTTTACACATTTTATTTTTTTGTTAACGAGGGGGAAACCTTCAAAAGGTGCTCGACGCCATGGGAGTGACGCCGGCTTATGTGGGATTTTTACCGCACTAACACTAACCGGTGGCCGTCCTCAGCGTTTGGTGGAGAACTCCGGGATCTCCAACGGAACACAACCGGAGCCCTCCTAACACGATGCCTTTCTATAGGGCCCTGCCCTGGGGGGAGCAATTTACGCTCCTCGCACATCCCCTGGTGATTACAGCGATATGCGACCACACAAACCGCTGTCCTTCCCGGGGTCGATTGCTGGACGGTTCGAGCTCCCACTCTTGCCGCCCGGAAGCCCCTTTTAGTCTCCTCTTACGACAGGCAGAGGATACTTACTGGTCCCGGTACTACAGGGACAAATAATTGCTTTACCTAGAAATAGGTGCTTTACACCTATTATATTGGGTTCTCCGGTCAAACCAAACTGGAACTTCAATTAATTATATGCACCACTATGTAAAATTGTATATTATTTACCCTTTAAAAGAAGCAAATTAGCACACGTATGGAGTTTCTTGCGCCGCTTCTTCTCCACAGCGAAATACCTTCCGAAGCGGTGGTAGTTTGTTGACTTTCAAAAAGTATTCTACTTATATGAATCATTTTAAATAAATGAGATTTGAATTTGAATGTTTCAAGGTATCTGGTATCTGGTATCTGAAATCAACTCTAGACTGTAGGAGTAGGTTATAGATATTCCTATGCAGTGACCTCCATCAGTTGGACTGCAAGCTCCCATAATGCATCTACCACTGACCTGACACAAGCAGCACTGTGGAAGACGATGTGGCAGTTCCTCTGCAACTCCTGCCTATCATCATTACTGAGTCCCAGCTCCTCCTCCAGGATGTCTCCAGCCACAAGCTTCAGCTTCTGGAGGACTTCTGGCTGCTTCTCTCGAAGCGCTTCGAAGAGCTGGAATTGGGATTTCGAATTATTTCCAAAATCAATAATATTACAATATATTTTGTATGATAATGAAGTAGCATATGGGAATGCAGTCCACCTAATGGTAAGGCTACTGCCGTCCATGAACATTTGTAGTCAATCCCAGATAACATTAGATTCTTATAGGGGGTTAGCCACTAATGCAATGCTATCTCCGAGGGCTCAGCTGGAACGCCTCGGAAAATTATGTCTCCCTTGCCACACCCTTCAAGCCAGAACACAGCAGCGCTTAACAATCAACCTGATCTGCCATCGGTAATTAAGCCAGCATAGGATTACATATTCCTACTTGAGGTCGGCCACATATGCGCCGCTACCCTAAGGACTAAGCTGGAACGCCTCGGAAAAGTATGTCTCCCTTACCACACCCTTCAAACCAGAACACAGCAGCGCTTAACACTGCTGTTATGAGGCAGAAGTAGGTGTGGCGGTGCCGCAGAGTCGAACCACAAAGAGTCCTACCACATTCAGTACTTTTCAAGATTTCCCCCTCATCAATAAAAAAAATGTGAGCCGTCACGGGACGCCTGGCAGATGTGAAACATCGACATTATTTTGTAAAAGTAATATGCAGAAAAGAACATATTGTGATAGGAACTAAATATGTCATAATGATAAAATAAAATATTACGATTTTTTTCCAGATAACGATGACTATTTATTGAATTTTATTGCGCATGGCGCCACACCGTACACACTACTGCATATAGACTGTATATATATACTATCGTATAGCGTGCGCCACGGCATGCGTCGCCACGCCAGAAATCGGTTTTACGTGCGGCTATAGATGTTTCACATCAAAAGGTCTTACCTTGTTATTACATAGTTCTTTCAATCTTTCTTCAGCAGATACACCTTTCTTCTGCCTCATGAGAAGATAAATCGTCTTTATCCCAGTACAAGATCTGAGTAGTTTTTCTACAAGAACCTGTGAATAATTTTATAGTCTTAATGAAATGAAATGAAATATTTATTTTGTATAGGCCAACGGCGGCACTTACAAATTGTCAGTTACAATATTTTCTTAAACTACTACCGGATCGGAACGCGACCTCTACTGAGAAGATCCGGTAAGAAACTCAGTGGGTTTGTCTTTTTTAATAATACTTATCCTCTTTTTCTCTTCTTTTTTTAAATGCTATTATTTTTACATGTTATTATTTTTACAAATTTTCACAACGCATTTGCTTCTAGCTGCTATAAAAGCAAATACTAAAAATTTAAAAAAAAATGGTTTATCAATTTGAGATATATTTTACTAACATTTACATATTTTTAAAACATATTTTGTTAATAAGTAGGCAAGTGTCGATTTAATTGATGGTGTATCAAAAGAAAGAAGGATATTATATTGTTTAGAGCAGGGGTTCCCAAAGTGTGCGCCGCGGCGCCCTGGTGCGCCGTAGAAAGTAAAGAGGTGCGCCGTGAGTCGATCCTCTAATTATGGACACCACAAATATTGGCGTTTCGATTCACATTGATTTGACTGAATAAATATCGTATTTAATTTTTGCTTTTTCTCAAGTATTTCTTGTTGTTTTCCGTTTAAAGTCTTTTAAAATAACATAAGTATGGTACAATTTTATATTGTGGTGTTTTAATTTTAGTTTCGATCAACCTAACATAACTACTATTATTGTGGGTACCTATTTCTTTCGACTGTCTTCTTCTAATAGTTAGTTAGAACAGGGCGCCGTGAAAAAATATCGAACTTGTAACTACGCCGCGGGTTACAAAAGATTGGGAACCCCTGGTTTAGAGAATAAGATTTCATCGAATGGACTGTCAGAGAAAAAAAGGAAGAAGCTGTTATTGCATCTTTTATTATATACTATAGTTATAGGGCTCCGGGGGCTCGCAGCGTGCTAATGGGCAAAGGCCTTATCGAACTATTCGAGGTTTTTTAATTGTTAAGGGAAGTTGAGGAAAAACAGCGTTCCTTTATTTTTCGTACTCAGAAGTGACATATAATATATTTTCTTTTAAAAATACAAAAAAGTATAAAAAGGTAAAAATATATAAAACCTATACCTATTGTTAGCAAACAGCCTGCATCGCCAACAATAATCTTACAGGAATAATTAGCCCTCAAACATTTCGTGGTATAAAACGGATGGTACATAGCCAAGGAGTAGTGACCGAGCAAGCAGTCCACCTTACCTTGCCAAGGAAGCCAGTAGCTCCGGTAACTAAAATAGACTTCTGGTTGTAATACTCTTGTACTGAGGGGGGCATTTTGAATGACCTTGAGGTAGCACCTGAATCTGTAAGGAAATGTTTGTATTTTATAAGCTTCTACTAAAAATAAATATGACATGTAATAAGATAGAAATAGGTGGGTCGGGGTGCCTACAGAGTCCATACAAACTCGTCATCAACCTATTACTGTCCCACTGCTGGGCACGTGTCTCCTCTCAGAATGAGGATTATGTCATAGTCCACTGCGCTGGCTAAGTGCGTTTTGGTAGACTTCACATCCTACAACTAAACTACTTCGCAACAATCCGCTACAAACATGTATGATGGTATATATTTCAAACCATGCATCATCATCAACCCATTATTGTCCCACTGCTGGGCACGGGTCTCCTCTCAGAATGAGAAGGATTAGGCCATAGTCCACCGCGCTGGACAAGTGCGTATTGGTAGACTTCACATACCTTTGAGTTTTTTTTTGTTTTTTATAAATCTCCCAGGTATGCAGGTTTCCTCACGATGTTTTCCTTCACCGTTTAAGCAAGTGATAATTAACTTCTAAAACGCACATAAATTTGAAAATCAGAGGTGCGTGTCTGGGATTTGAACCTCGGACCCCTCGATCGAGAGGCCGCGTTTCTTAACCACTAGGCTATCACTGCTTTTTAAACCATGCAGTATGAATTAATTATTAGACAGACGTTAGGCAAACCTATTTCTGCCTCATAACAGCAGCGTTAAGCGCTGCTGTGTTGATTGAAGGATGTGGTAAGGGAGACATACTTGTCCGCGGCGTTACAGCTTAGTCCTCAGGGGTAGCGGCGTATCTGTGGCCGACCTCAGGTAGGAATATATAATCCTATCTGGGGTTGATTACAGATGTCCAAGAGCGGCAGTAGCCACCATCAGGACTGCATGCGCGTCTGCTAGGTACTCGTATATTGTAAAAGTCATTGTCAAATTTATATCCTTAGTAAGCAAAACATTGATTAGTTAATTATAATTAATAGCGAGCATAGGATTGTCTAATATTGCCTATTAGAAATTAATTATCACTTGCTTAAAACGGTGAAGGAAAACATCGTGAGGAAACCTGCGTACCTGAGAGATTTATATAAAAATATCTCAAAGGTATGTAAAGTCACCGACATAGTTCCGAAGGCTAGCAAGTTGAAGTGGCCAATGGGCTGGCCACATCTGTCGAAGAGCCGACAACCGCTGGAGTAGACGGCTCTTGGAGTGGAGACCGCGTCTAGGCAAACGAACCTTTGTGGTTCGACTCCGGCGGCACCACCGCCACACCTATTTCTGCCTAATAACAGCAGTGTTAGACGCTGCTGTGTTCCGGTTTGAAGGGTGTGGTAAGGGAGACATACTTATTCGAGGCGTTCCAGCTCGTCTGCTACTTCTATATTATATAAAAAAAAAAAAAAAAGTAGTGTGGGACGCCCTCCTGCAAGGTGGCGCGACGATCTGCGCCGGGCGGCGGGAACTAGTTGGATGAGGAGAGCCGAAGACCGGGCTCAGTGGCGTACCTTGGGAGAGGCCTATATCCAGCAGTGGACTAACGTGTGCTGAAGATGATGATGTAAAGTCTACCAATACGCACTTGGCCAGCGCGGTGGACTATGGCCTAATCTCATTCTGAGAGGAGACCCGTGCCCAGCAGGACAGTAATGGGTTGATGACGATATGATTGTCGCCTCACATGTAAGTAAGTTAAACTGTTGCAATTTTTACAACAAAACTCAATAAATTAGATTACAATACCCACTGAAGCGTACGTCGTTGACAAAGAACGGAAACTACAACCACTGTTGTAATTGATTTCCTTTTAATTAGCAAAAAATCGGTATGTAGCGGTCAGTTGATGAAATGTACGAAGCTAGAATGTTCTTTGTATATTGTGGGGACTGTCAGCATATTCAGAAAGATAAAGATAAAGATAATTTATTTGCTTTGAACAGTGAGAAAAGATGTTACATACAATATTAATAGTCTCTTATTCAGCCTTCCTTAAGCATGCAAATTGAATGAAATTTAATCAAATTACATTATATAAAATTAAATTAAACCAAATTAAATTAAACTATACAACCTACATTAAATTAAATGGTTTGAATTTTTAATTATTTAGATTAAATTATACATTATATAAAACTAATTTAAATGTCAACATCATTATTCAAATATTCTTTTGTCATAATAAACTGTTGTCAACAGAAATTGTTTCAGTTTTATTCTAAATTTATTTATTGGCAGTTATTTGACATAATCAGGTATTTTATTATGCCTCGCCCTTATGAAATATGCCTCGCCTATGTGGCGGAGCTTTGTGAGAAGGGTTATCAAATAGGAGATAGGTCTTTTGGTAACCCTCCACACATAGCTATTATTATTATTAATTGAATTGTATTTAAATAATTTATAAATTTTAATGATCACCTTCCTAATACTACATTTAAGTTCTTACTAACACACATGGATCAATGTAATCTATAAAATTAAATTAAATATTTACTAGTCTTGGGCGTAATAGTTCGCAATTGGGATCGCTCAATCTAGTTCGCGAACCTAAGCGAACTAGTTTTCTCTTTTAGTTCGTCTGCTCCCAGCTGCTTACCGAACAGTTAGGAACTGAAGAACAGATGAGCTAAAACAGCGAAAGATCTGCCTTTTTTAATCAATTTGTAGATTTGAATTTTGTAGATTATGTGGTTAGATTAAGGAATGCATGAATAAAATGTTTGAGCGCTAAAGTAGCATAAATCTAGTGATTCATATAAAATATGACGATATTAGTTCGGTTACCATTTTTTCACTAGTTCAGTTAGGAGCTAACGAACTATTGAGCGGGCAATCGGGGATCTAGTTCGCGTAATTTACGTGTGGGAGTGCTCTTCCGAACTAGTTCGTTCGCGAACTACACAAGACTAATATTTTTTTTATAATATAAGACTAGCAGACGAGCATGCAGTCCACCTGATGGTAAGTGGCTACTGCCGCCAATGGACATCTATAATAAACTCCAGATAGGATTAGATATTGCTACCTTAGGGCGGCCACAGATGCGCCGCTACCCCTGAGGACTAAGCTGGAACGCCTCGGAAAAGTATGTCTCCCTTACCACACCCTTCAAACCGGAACACAGCAGCGCCTAACACTGCTGTTATTAGGCAGAAATAGGTGTGGCGGTGGTGCCGCCGGAGTCGAACCACAAAGGGTTCTACCTTCATAATATTCACATGTAAACCCCTAAGGGGCGTGTGTATTGAAAATACCGTATTTTCATTTTGCCCCTTAAGGTCTAATCTAAGAATACCATATGATTATAGTTGCTTTGGCTATTGGATATTTTTTTAAGAAATTGTGGAAGATATATTTTTCGAGTGTATCTATGTATAGTCCGCGCCAAATTGCTAGTCCGCTCTGACGTTGTTGCGAGCAGGTGTAGTCATACAATTTGCTATGGCGACGCGATTCATTTCTATATTCAGAGCGAACTAGCAGTTTTACGCGGACTATTATCATATTGTATATCTATGCCTCATTCTTTGGCACGTGGTAATAGCCCAAACTATTTAATTTTAACTTAATTATGAATATTCATCTAAAGTGTGGAAATTAACATTACTTCTCTTTATAATGTATTATTTTGTAAGCAGTTTTTTTGTTTTTATATAATTTAATTATTGATTTTGTTAACCGATTTAACAATAGATTAGTAAAGATTACTCACTCCTAACAAGAAAATGTACCCAGTTTTGAGAATTGAAATAGTTGCGTAAAAAAGTTTTGCCACGTCTCCGTGCTAAAATGTCCCTTAAATATATTAAATAATTATTTATTTATCATGTCAATTACGCAGTATTAGTTATTTACGTATTTTTTTTTATATTATAGGAGTAGCAGACGAGCATGCAGTCCACCCGATCGTAAGTTGCTACTGCCGCCCATGGACATCTGTAATCACCCCTGAGGACTAAGCTGGAACGCCTCGGAAAAGTCTGTCTCCCTTACCACACCTTTCAAACCGGAACACAGCAGCGCCTAACACTGCTGTTATTAGGTAGAAATAGGTGTGGCGGTGGTGCCGCCGGAGTCGAACCACAAAGGGTTCTACCACCTTCAAAATTTTCTCTAAAAATGTTTTTATTTGTCAAGAATTCAAAAAAAGAACTTACTAATAAGCCGTTTGTGGCTTCATTCAATTTCAAGGCGGCGAAGTATCTTTACTAATCTATGGATTTAACTATGTCTTTAGTAGCTATTGCCGAATTTCAGTTTTTTAATTCAATTATAACAAACGCTTTCTACACTCACACTAGGATTCCCTGTATCGTGGGTGCCATGGACACACACATAGACAAATACACAAACACCCAGACCCAGAAACAGAAATCTAAATTCATCATTTAGATATCCGTCTGGCCGGGGATCGAACCCGGGACACTTTGCGTGTCAGACCGGTATGGTGACCGCTCCGCCACGCGGGTCGTGTTCATGTTTATAAGAAATTCAATTTGACCGAACTCCTGCTAAGTATAACAAAAATGCTTGTCTGTCTTTCACAATTGTTACGGCATAACAACCAGTTCCGTATATTGTTATAATGGATTCATCCATGCATCATTGAAATTATAACTTGATTTTTATGTAAGAAAGAAGATTAAACTGGCTTGGGAACATTGTTTTTTATAATATCGGAGTAGCAGACGGGCATGCAGTCCACCTGGTAAGCTACTGCCGTCATGGACATCTGTAATCAACTCCAGATAGGATAAGATATTCCTATCTGAGATCGGCCACAGATTCGCCGCTACCCCTGAGGACTAAGCTGGAACGCCTCGGAAAAGTATGTCTCCCCTACACTCTTCAAAGTAGAACACAGCAGTGCTTATCACAGCTGTTATGAGGCAGAAATGGTGTGGCGGTGGTGTCTACTAGGTACTACATCCATTTCTGCATTACAGCCATGCATCGTGCATACTTTTCCGAGGCGTTCCAGCTTAGTCCTCAGGGGTAGCAGCGCATCTGTGGGCGACCTCAGATAGGAATACCTAATCCTATCTGGGGTTGATTAAAGATGTCCATGGGCGGCAGTAGCCACTTACCATCAGGCGGACTGCATGCTCGTCTGCTACTCTTATATTATAAAAAAAAAATATTTGATCCGCACATACGTACAACCAATGATATATTAAAACTATAGATACGTTACATACCCACTAAACACAAAAAAGTGAACGAAACCCGAGCGCATTGACATACACATGCACATTTTTCATTACAACATACTCGTAGATAAATCTTATATATAAAATTCTCGTGTCACAATGTTAGTTACCGTACTCCTCCGAAACGGCTTTACCGATTTTCACTATATTTTATATGCATATTTAGTAGGTCTGAGAATCGGCCACTATTTTTCATACCCCTATGTGTTCACCCTTAACATTAATCGTAAATCGTAAAACCGATTTCTGGCGTGGCGACGCATGCCGACGCGTCGCCACGCTATACGATGGTATATATATACAGTCTATATGCAGTAGTGTGTACGGTGTGGCGACGCGTCGCCATGCGCAAAAATCGTAATATTTTATTTTATCATTATGACATATTTAGTTCCTATCACAATATGTTCTTTTCTGCATATTACTTTTACAAAATAATGTCGATGTTTCACATCTGCCAGGCGTCCCGTGACGGCTCACATTTTTTTTTTATTTATATGGCAACACAACGTTTGCCGGGTCAGCTAATATTCTATAAGGGACAGAGCTATTGGAACAATATGATAAAAAGAGACAACTAGTGTTTTACATTGCGTTTCAAGCTTCATTCATACATAATTATTGACGTAAATATTGCGTCTCTGTCACTTTACATTTGATAAACAATATGTAAAACAACTGTATTTATTATCTGTACTATACTCTAAATAATAATATGTATATTGTCTCATTAATGAATGCAAGCGATTAATTCGTTTTTTCGGGTTTAAAGGGTCATGATTAATCGCAATTTTATACCAAAAAAGTCTCCCAAAATTGTATTTGTATTTAAATTAAATACAATGCAAATTTTGATGCCGACTTTACAGTACAAAGAATATCGGAGTAACGTTGTTAAGTCCGCGTAAAACTGCTAGTCCGCTCTGAATATAGAAACGAATCGCGTCGCCATAGCAAATTGTATGACTACACCTGCTCGCAACAACTTCAGAGCGGACTAGCAGATTGGCGCGGACTATACGATATTAAATACTTGGGAAACGAGCATGCACACACTGAAGGTGGTAGGACCCTTTGTGGTTCGACTCCGGCGGGGCATCTGTGGCCGACCTCAGGTAGGAATATCTAATCCTATCTGGGGTTGATTACAGATGCCTATGGGCGGTAGTAGCCACTTACCATCAGGTGGACTGCGTGCTCGTCTGCTACTCGTATATTATAAAAAAAAAATTGACGACCCGCGTGGCGGAGCGGCGACTATACCGGTCTGACGCGTAGAGGGTCCCGGGTTCGATCCCCGGCCAGACAGATATCTAAATGATGAATTTAGATTTCTGTTTCTGGGTCTGGGTGTTTGTGTATTTGTCTATGTGTGTGTCCATGGCACCCACGACACAGGGAATCCTAGTGTGGGGCTGTGAGTGTAGAAAGCGTTTATTTATTTATTTATAAATAAAAAAAAGGTCAATAAACGGGGGGCGCCAATGTTACTTTATGAAACCGCTAATTTTTGACGTTTTTCGCTTTATCTATTGAATCTTCATACGGTTCAAACATTTACAATGCATTTACTTAATGGCTGCTATATAATAAAACACAAAAATAAAAAAAAAATGAAAAATTGGAATTGGAATACTCTTCCTGAGGAACTTAGAAAGATGTGCTCCAAATACACTTTTAAAAAGAATGTTTTTGCATCATTAGATATGGTGTCTACACCATTTTTCTCCATTTTCATGTAGTAATTTATTTTAAATGTATTTACTTCTTATCTATTTATATCTTATTTCTTTTATCTCTCTCTCTTTCTCTCATTCTTTCTTTTTTATGTTCTCTTTTCTCCCCTATTTTATCATTTTATTTTATTTCCTTTTTATTATTATTATTATTTTTTAGTATAGTTTTACCGCCTTTAATTTTTCTGCACGGAGAAAATGCTATTTAGCATTAAGTCCGCCTTTTGTAACACATTGTTTTATAATGGTCAATAAAGAGTAAATAAATAAATAAATAAATAAAATGTTGGTGGTACGGATCCCTCCGTGTGCAAGTTCGACTTGCACTTGGCTGAATATAAAACATTGTGTACACATAAATGCACACATATTTTTATCGTAATCACTTTTTTATCGCTTTTCGATTCTCGCTTACATTAGTACAAGAGGTTTTTTACTATCATTAAATGATAAAAAAATCCTTCCGTTTTAATCAATTATTTGATTAAAACGGAAGGATTTTTTATCATTTTTTAAATGTTTATTTGCAAAATTGATATCCAAATGACATACCGGTCACAATCCTTATCCTTACTAATATTATAAATCGGAAAGTAACTCTGTCTGTCTGTCTGTCTCTTCTTCACGCCTAACCACTGAACCGATTTCAATGAAATTTCGTACAAAGATAGTCTGAGACCCAAGAAAGGACATAGGATAGTTTTTATCCCGGAAAATCCACGGGAACTAGGGATGGCCATCTAAGATCGATTAATCGGATAATCGATCTTTTGGACCAAAAAGTCGATTATTTTAATCGATATTAGTAAGGATTGAATCGTAAACTATGCATTTGATCAAGTGATGATCTTTAGCAAAGTTGTTGTCCATGAACCCTGAAGGTTTCAGAGTTGGTACGACCAATTTTCACCAGATGGCGCCACTTTCCTTCCAATGAAGGTACGAATTTTCAGTTTTATGTATGTTAGTATGTCATATTATTTTCTTTCAAACGCGGGCGAAGCCGCGGACAATAACTAGTATTTTATATTTGAATGTAGGACCCTCTGTGGTACGACACCGGCGGCACCACCGCCACTGTCTCTGTAGTTTCGGGACCAGAATAGGGCTACGGTATCCCCTGCCTGTCGTAAGAGGCGACTAAAAGGGGGCTTCCGGGGTTGCGGGCGGCAAGAGTGGGTAGCTCAAACCGCCCGGTAAGCGACCCCGGGAAGGACGGCGGTGTGTGTGGTCGCATACCGTCGTACGCACCAGACGGTGTGGCGAGCGACAAGCTCACCTGGGCAGAGCCCGACGGGGCAACGCGCTAAGAGGACTCCGGTTGCGTTCCTTTGGAGATCCCGGAGCCCTCCGGGAACCGAACCCGGAGCCGGGTTTTAGTGCGGTAAAACATCCCACATAACCCTGCGTCGCTCCCACGGCGCCGGGTACCTTTTGAAGGTTTTCCCCTCGTAAACAAAAAAAAAAAAAAAAAACCACCGCCACATCTATGTATGAATAAGTCTTTTGAGCTTTTGTGAATAAATTCACTATAATTATGTTTACTAAGTAATCAACCATAGATAAGTTTAGATTCGTAATTTCCTACCCGAGGGATCACAGATGCGTCTCTAAACCCAGCGGACTAAGCTGGAACGCCTCGGAATAGTATGTCTCTCTTACACACCCTTCAGACCAGAACACAGCAGCGCTTAACACTGCTGTTATGAGGTAAAAATAGGTGCAGCGATGGTGCCGCCGGAGTCGAACCACAAAGAGTTCTACCACCTTCAAGTGTATTTTAATGTTCGTATAAAAGATAAATGTAGCGTACAAAACTAAAGATAGATAAATTAAGGATGAGATTAGTTATAAATAAGTCGTAAGATATAATTATTTTACCAGAACTCTAAAAAAATGAAAACATTTAGGTTGGTATTATAATAATCTGTAAATAAAAGATAAATCTAGCATGTAAGCTTGAAGATAGATAAATTTAAGATGAAACTATTTACAGCTTTGATAAATAAAAAATAAAATTCTTATTGCGTATACAATGTTAACCAAAAAAAAGTACTCACTTCATAAAAACAAATTTAGCGTGCAAAAAGGTATATTGAACATAAATAAGAAACATATTAAAGACTAGCTGACCCGACTTTGTACCGCCTCAAAACCTATTTATCAAACATATTTCATATAAAATATAGCCTATGTTACTCGTAGATAATGTAGCTTTCGAATGGTGAAAGAATTTTTAAAATCGGTCCAGTAGTTTTTGAGCTTATTCATTACAACCAAACAAACAAACAAAGTTTTCCTCTTTATAATATTAGTGTAGATAAGATTCAGTTACGTATTTACTCACTATAGTCGCCGTTCAAAAAATATATATAACATAAGTATATTACGGATAAGATTTACTTCAATATTAACGTTATGCATGACATTTACAAGTTCAACAATACTTTGAAAATAGTTTAAAAATAACTTAAAAATAGTATCTAAAAATGTATGTATTAATTTTACCCTTATAATTCTATATACTCGCTTCTTTCTATTGCATGCAATCTTCACCTGTAATTGTAAAGACACTTACCTCTTTTCTCTATTTTTTCACGCTTTACTAATATATTTAATCTATATTATGCTGGTGTTCAATAAATAAATGAAAGTATTTACTCACATAGACCGTACAGTTTGTGTCGCGTGTAATATGTTACTGCATGATTCAGGCACTTCAGCGCATCGCATATGCGTTGATATATGCAAGTTGTGTCAGCGATGAGTATGTGCATATATAGAGCTATGCTATACAAACATTTGGGAAAGATATTTTACAGTCTAAATATATATAACTCAAAGGTGACTGACTGACATAGAGATCTATCAACGCACAGCCCAAACCACTGGACGGATCGGGCTGAAATTCGGCATGTAGGTAGATGTTATGACGTACGCATCCGCTAAGAAAGGATTTTGATCAATTCTACCCCCAAGGGGATAAAATAGGGGATGAAAATATTACTTCGTAACGCGAGCGAAGCCGCGGGAATAGCTCGTACATTATAAGATTTTTTTATAATATAGGAGTTGAACAGTCCATCTGGTAATTAGCTACTGCCGCCCATGGACATCTGTAATCAACCCATCAAGGATTAAATTCTCACCTAAGGTCGGCCACAGAAGCGCCGCTACTTCTGAGGACTAAGCTGGGACGCCTCGGTAAAATATGTCTTCCTTACCACACTTCAAACCAGAACACAGCAGCGCTTAACACTGCTGTTATGAGGCAGAAGTAGGTGTGGTGGTGCCGCCGGAGTCGAATCCTTCCAAGATACTAACAGATGAAATATTGAATTAAAATTGCGATACTGTAAGCATAAATATAATGATAAAACTCCATTAATGCACAAATTTTGTATTATAAAAACTACGTAGGTAAAATCGTGTGATTTGGGTAATTATATAACAAATTGGAAGGTGGTAGAACCCTTTGTGGTTCGACTCCGGCGGCACCACCGCCACACCTATTTCTACCTAATAACAGCAGTGTTAGGCGCTGCTGTGTTCCGGTTTGAAGGGTGTGGTAAGGGAGACAGACTTTTTCAAGGCGTTCCAACTTAGTCTTCAGGGGTAGCAGCGCATCTGTGGCTGAACTCAGGTAGGAATATCTAACCCTATCTGGGGTTGATTACAGATGTCCATGGGCGGCAGTAGCCACTTACCATCAGGTGGACTGCATGCTCGTCTGCTACTCCTATAATATAAAAAAAAAAAAAATAATTAAGAAGCAGAATTTCGGTCGCTCAAAGAGGTTGAGGTTCCTATGACCTAAGCATTTTTGGAGCGGAGGGTAATGTATTTTATCATACAGTAGCTGACCCGGCATATAAAATATAGCCTATATTACTCGTGGATATAGCTTTCGAATGATGAAAGAATTTTTAAAATCGATCCAGTAGTTTTTGAGCCTATTCATTACAATCAATCAAACAAACAAAGTTTACCTCTTTATAATATAAGAATAGATATGTGTGTGTATTTGTGTATTTATGTGCAAGCAGTGATAGCCTAGTGGTTAAGAAACTCGGTCTGTTGATCGAGGGGTCCGAGGTTCAAATCCCAGGCACGCTCTGATTTTTCAAAGTTATGTGCGTATTAGAAATTAATTATCACTTGCTTAAACGGTGAAGGAAAACAGCGTGAGGAAACCTGCATACCTGAGAAATCTAAAAAAAAAATATAAGGTATGTGAAGTCTACCAATACGCACTTGTCCAGCGCGGTGGACTATGGCCTAATCCTTCTCATTCTGAGAGGAGACCCGTGCACAGCAGTGGGACAGTATTGGGTTGATAGTGAAAAAAAGATTTGAAAACAAACACACAGTCACATTTTAATTAAATGACCTTTTCAATAAGGTCATTTGATTAAAATGTGACTGTGGTAAAACAATTAAAATATTTGTATATTTTTTTTTTATTTTTTTATTTTCTGTAGTATTTCGATTTATTTTCAAAAGATCCGTGATATGAAAAAAAATCCGCCTTATTGAAGCGGCCATCTTGGATTTAGAATGACGTCACCGGGACCAAGTTAAATGGTTCAAATGACTTTCTTTCGAATTCGACATTTTCAATTACGAAAACTATGTAAATTGATTTTTCGACTCATGAATTACAATCTATTAACTTAAATTAGTGCACACCTAAGACCAAAAAGGTAGACAACGCCTTGGATTACATTGAAGCACAAATTACACTTTTTGTATAATGTAAGAGTAGCAGACTAGCAGTTCACCTTATGGTAAGTGGCCACTGCCGCCCATGGACATCTGTAATCAACCCCAGATAGGATTAAATATTTCTACCTGAGGTCGGCTACAGGTGCGCCGCTACCCCTGAGGACTAAGCTGGAAGGCCTTGGTGAAGTATGTCTCCCTTACCATACTTCACTAAGCTGGAATGCCTCCGAAAAATATATCACCCGTACCACACTTTTCCGGAACACAGCAGCGCTTAACACTGGTGTTATTAGGCAGAAACAGGTGTGGCGGTGGTGCCACCGGAGTCGTACTACAGAAGTTTCTACCTTCGATTGTAAATGTTCCGAATGTCAACGTGATTTATTTATTTATTAAGGGCTACCAACAAAACTATAGGTTATATAAGTAGTATGTATCTTTGTACAAAATTTCATTAAAAACGGTTCAGTTGTTTAGGTGTGAAGAAGAGACAACCAGACAGACAGACAGACAGAGTTACTTTCGGATTTATAATATTAGTAAGGATTATCACAGATAGATCGTCAGCATATAGAGTACAGTAGTGACTTGTTATAGTTGGCAAATCATTTATGTATATTAGAAATAAAAGCGGTCCAAGTATGCTACCCTGAGGTACACCGGTTTTGTTGGATTTAATTTCCGATTTGCAATAACATTCCATCATTTTTTTTATTTAGATGTTTAATTTCAACGTACTGTCTCCTATTACTTAGTATTAAGCCAATTTTGTACAGGCCCCCGTAAACCATACGCTTCACATTTTTCTAGCAAAATGGAATGATTGACGCAGTCGAATGCTTTACTCATATCAAAAAATATTGCTATTACTGGTAGTAACACGTCTACATAATGGAGAATTGTTTTCATTAAATTGAAGGTAGCTAGCGTAGTTGATTTGTCTTTTTGGAAACCGTATTGATTTTCATTCAAAATATTACACAAATACATTGAACAATACATACTCACTTAGCCCAAAATTATTTTTATTAGATATTTAACACTTTATTTCAACTTATCACCTTTAACACACAACGGACACTACTGAACATTAGTTCAATCAATTAGTTAATTAATATAGTTCAGGGGTTCCCAAAGTGTGCGCCGCGGCGCCCTGGTGCGCCGTAGAAAGTAAAGAGGGGCGCCGTGAGTCGATCCTCTAATCATTGGACACCACAAATATTGGCGTTTTGGTCATCGATTCAAAATGAATATCCAAATTTAACATCCACAGCATTAAAAAATTTCATTCCGTTTGCAACATCATATCTATGTGAAGCTGGGTTTTCAGATGTAGCTGTGATAAAGAACAAATATCGGATCAATGTGGAGCAAGAAATGAGAATAGCAGTGTCAAGTGATATTCCCCGCTTTGAAAAACTGCGCGGAGATCACTTAGCTCACCCTTCACATTGATTTGACTGAATAAATATCGTATTTTATTTTTGTTATCCTCAAGTCTTTCTTGTTGTTTTCCGTTTAAATTATTTTATAATAACGTATTGTACAATTTCATATTGTGGTGTTTTAAATTTCGTTTCGATCAACCTAAGGTAACTACTATTATTGTAGTTACCTATTTCTTTCGACTGTCTTCTTCAAATAGTTAGCTAGGACAGGGCACAGGGCACCGTGAAAGAATATTAAACTTGTAACTGCGCCGCGGGTTACAAAAGATTGGGAACCCCTGATATAGTTAGTTAGTATAATTATATTAACAAAATCGGGAACCCTAAAGGTGGTTAAATAGGTGGTTAAATACACAAACACCTAGACCCAAAACAGAAATCTAAATTCATCATTTAGATGTCTGGCCGGGGATCGAACCCGGGACCCTTTGTGCGTCAGACCGGTATGGTGGCCGCTCCGCGGGTCGTATATGTAACTACAAAGTCAAAAATAATTCAATAGTTTAGTACAAATTTCTGAAGTCCGATCCCAACTGCTCGGTAAGCAGCTGGGACCAACTAAAACGGCGAACTACATAGTTCGTTTGGGAGTCGCGAACTAAACTGAGCGATCTTTGCAAAATATTACGCCGAAGAATAATAGCGAGCGTAATAACATGACGTCACAATGCTAATTTCAATTGTCCCTCCAACTAAATATTATGCAAAATAATACAAATAGGTTAAGGATATAACGTTGGACGATAGTAAATGTTAGGAAAATAGAGAAACCACTGCTGGGCACGGGTCGTCTCAGAATGAGAAGGATTAGACCATAGTCCACCGCGCTGGACAAGCGTATTGATAGACTTCACTTTAAGATCTTTCAAACCTGTGTTATAGGTTTCCTCACCACGTTTTTACCGTTAAATTAAGTAATAACTAGGTATAGTCCTCGCCAAACTGCTAGTCCGCTCTGAAGTTGTTGTGAGCAGGTGTTGTCATATAATTTGCTATGACGACGCAATTCATTTCTATATTCAGAGCGGAGCAGTTTTACTCGGACTGTACATTACTTCTCTTTTCAGCCTTTTAAAGATTTCAGACTTCAGATTTAAGCGTTGCAGTAAACAGGTAAAACTGTCACTTTTTAGAGCTTATTGCCAAAATTTCTACACCTGCAGTCTGTGGGCGAAGTATAAGCAGCGGGTCCTCAGAGCTCTGCGCGTGCAGTATAACAATGTGCTGAGGGTTTTTTTTTTATAATATAGAAGTAGCAGACGAGCATACAGTCCACCTGATGGTAAGTGGCCACTGCCGCCCATGGACATCTGTAATCCACCCCAGATAGGATTAGATATTCCTACCTGAGGTCGGCCACAGATGTGCCGCTACCCCTGAGGACTAAGCTGGAACGCCTCGGAAAAGTTTGTCTCCCTTACCACACCCTTCAAACCGAAACACAGCAGCGCCTAGCACTGCTGTTATTAGGTAGAAATAGGTGTGGCGGTGGTGCCGCCGGAGTCGAACCACAAAGAGTTTTACCACTTTCAAAAAGGTGTTGTGGGGGGATGTTGGGGAAGCCGCGTTTCTGTAGCGCGTTTGCCATGTTTGCGGATGCTCGGATCGATGACTTTTACGCAATCATCCGCAAACGTGTGGCGTCGATGATGAAGCGGGTTGTGGGGAGCACCACTTTTTTTTTTTTTTTCTTCTCGAGGGGGAAACCTTCAAAAGGTACCCGGTGCCGTGGGAGCGACACGGGGTTATGTGGGATTTTAACCGCACTAAAACCCCCCCGGTGGCCGTCCTCAGCGCTGCGTAGAGGACTCCGGGATCTCCAAAGGAACGCAACCGGAGTCCTCTCAGCGCACTGCTCCGTCGGGCTCCGCCCAAGTGAGATTGAATCACCCCACCGTCCAATGTACACGACGGTATGCGACCACACATACCGCCGTCCTCCCCGGGGTCGTTGGCCGGACGGTTCGAGCTCCCACTTTCCACCCGCAAGCCCGAAAGCCCCTTTTAGTCGCCTCTTACGACAAGCAGGAGATACTGTAGCCCTATTCTGGTCCCGGAACTACAGGGACTGTGGGGAGCACCAACGCCTTAGCACATTGGTATGCAAACCAGACAGCCCTCTCTGGGCCCGCTGGAATGGTGTACACACACGAGCCAACAAGTGTGTGTACTTAGAATTTAAGTTTTTTGCTTTAATTGTCTTTACTAACATAGGCTAAGTTGTCTTTAACACTAACACCCTAGTTTGTTGTACACTAACATAGAATTAAGAAAATATGTACTAACCAAATCTATGGACTGTAAAAAAGGGTCTGAAATAAAGAAATATTATTATTATTTTAAGCGGGTTACGGTTACGGGTTTTTTTTACAATAATTACTAGCTGACCCGGCAAACGTTGTGTTGCCCCATATAAATAAAAAAAAAGAAAAGGGCGAACAACCCTTATCATTTAGGGGTATGAAAAATAGATAGTAGCCGATTTTCAGACTGAATATGCATATAAAATTTGGTGAAAATCGGTAAAGCCGTTTCGGAGGAGTACGGTAACTAACATTGTGAAACGAGAATTTCATATATTAGCTTTATTTAGCTATACATAGCTTTTATTTTACGTACGGAATCCGTCGTGTTTGAGCTCGATTCTGACTTGGCTGGTTTTTAATTTTTGTATCTAACAAGTCATGCTTCATATAAAAACCAATTTACCTCACAACGGCTCGATATTCAAGCCATTTTGGACTTTATCACATTGTAATAAGGAGAATTAATGGTACCTCGTGAGTTGAAGGTAATGTTTTCCCGCAATTATATTCCCGATTTTGTTAATATAATTATACTAACTAATTAATTAACTAATTGATTGAATTAATTTTCAGTAGTGTCCGTTGTGTGTTACAGGTGATAAGTTGAAATAAAGTGTTAAATATCTAATAAAAATAATTTTGGGCTAAGTGAGTATGTATTGTTCAATGTAATTTGTGTAATATTTTGAATGAAAATCAATACGGTTTCCAAAAAGACAAATCAACCACGCTAGCTACCTTCAATTTAATTGAAACAATTCTCCATTATGTAGACGTGTTACTACCAGTAATAGCAATATTTTTTGATATGAGTAAAGCATTCGACTGCGTCAATCATTCCATTTAACTAGAAAAATGTGAAGCGTATGGTTTACGGGGGCCTGTACAAAATTATTATGTAATAAATTATAAATAAATATATTTTAATATCTCTAGCAGAAACAGGTCTCTCAAGAAATCGATAGGAATCGAACTCCACTTCAATGACACCACCGCCACTCCTATTTCTGCTTTATAACAACAGTGTTAAGCGCTGCTGTGTTCTGGTTTGAAGGGTGTGGTAAGAGTATATTTTTCTAAGACAATCCAGTTTAGTCCTCAGTGATAGCGGCGCATTTGTGGCCGACTCAGATAGGAATCTAATCTTATCCTGGGTTGATTACAGATGTTCATGGGCGGTAATAGCATTACCATCAGGTCGACAGCGTGCTCGTCTACTACTCCTATATTATAATTTTTTTTTCTACATAGATCATCTGCACTAAAAATTGAAAATGGCGCCATCTGTCAGTGCTGTGGAGTACTACGCGGGTAAAAACGTTTTTATAACGGGGGCAACCGGTTTTATCGGTAAAGCCCTTGTTGAGAAGCTTCTCAGGAGTTGCCCGGGTGTGGGCAAAATATACATGCTGATGAGGGAGAAGAAAGGCAAGAGTGTCAAAGAGAGGCTGAACGTATTTCTGAACTGCCCCGTAAGTATTATTACAAGCTTTTATTACGCTTTTATGCTAGAAATTTATTCATCATCATCATCAACCCATTACTGTCGCACTGCTGGGCACGAGTCTCCTCTCAGAATGAGAAGGATTATGCCTTAGTCTACCGCGCTGGCCAAGTCGTACACTTCACATACTTTGAGATTTTTTGTTATAAATCTCTCAGGTATGCAGGTTTCCTCACGATGCTTTCCTTCACCGTTTTAACAAGTGACAATAAATTTCTAATACGCACATAATTTCGGAAAATCAGAGGTGCGTGCCTGGGATTTGAACCTCGGACCCCTCGATCAAGAGACCGATTTTCTTAACCATCGCTATCACTGCATTTATACTAATAATCAAAACTTTCAGATATTCGACAACCTTCGCCAGAATTCCCCGGAATCCCTGGAGAAGTTGAGAATAGTTTCCGGAGACATTACCCAGGAAAACCTTGGCATTTCTGCTGCAGACAGGAGCGAGCTGCAGAACAACTGCCATGTGGTCTTCCATATAGCTGCATGTGTTCGGTATGTTTTTAGCACACTTTTATTACCTTGACTTGTATGTATGTATAGCCGCGCCAAACTTCTAGTCCTCTTTGAAGTTGTTGCGCGCAGGTGTAGTCAGAGAGCCAATGCGGTCGAACACAACTACAAGCATATACTCCGTAGCAACGGTGTGGTAAGGGAGACATACTTTTCCGAGGCGTTCCAGCTTAGTCCTCAGGGGTAGCGGCGCATCTGTGGCCGATCTCAGGTAGGAATATCTTATCTGGGCTTGCTTACAGATGGCCATGGGTGGCAGTAGCCAATTACCATCAGGTGGACTCGTCTGCTACTCCTAAATTATAGAAAAATACCTTGAAATACAATAGTCCAATGAGTAACATAAATTGTAGAGAGAACAGAACTTCCTCCCGAAGTATTCTCGGCGTGTTATGACATGGGGAGCTTTAAGGAAGGTGCAAAAAAGACTTCTTCAAATCAGCGAAGTATGAGGGATTCCTCTGGTGTTGCAAATGTTTATAGACTATGGTGGCTGCTTTCAATCAGATAACCTGTCTGTCCCCTCGCCAAAACATTTTGTTTTTAATTATAATCTCAAAATATTTGCTGTTTTGTGTGTCAAAATATACATTTACGAAATATCTATATTTGTAAAAACTCGATAAAAGCGATAAGTATTTTAAATGAAAAAAGCGATAAGTATTTTAACTTCATGAGCAGATATTCTGATAAATTATGGCTGCCACCATGTAGAACTAAACAACGATCACGTAACTCATATCACATGTGTATAAAAATATATAACAAATTACCAAAAAACTTAAAAAGTCTAACTATAAATCAATTTAAAATGCAAGTGCGTGATTGGCTGCTTAAAAAGTGTTTTTACAGTATAAATGAATTTATTTGACATTATCAGCACTATGTTATATAATTATTAAGGACATGTTATTATTAGATGTTTTTGTTTTGTTATATTTTAGAGGGACATGTTATTATTTTATTGATTAAGTAAATACAATTTCATTATATTCATTAACAATACATACTTACATTAGAAATAATCAATATTACTTAGATATAACTTGCCATAACAATTTGCATGCCATGACATGGCTGATTGTGAGATTCTAACTATTGTGAACATCTTATTGTACCACTATTACCGCAAATAAAATAAATATTTCATTTCATTTCATTTCATTGTGTTTCAGATTTGATATGCCCCTCCGTGCTGCTGTAGAGTATAACACAAAGGCAACGAAAAGTCTTTTGGAAATTGTCGAAGGAATCAAGAACCTTGAGGTATGTGGTAAAATCAAAAGGCAAAAAAGTATTCAGATCATCTGGTTTAGTCTTTGAAACACCCGATTAAGATGCTGAGGTACAACCGCTTTATTATCACTGCTTCATCACCAATTACTGTCCCACTGGGCACGGATCTCCTCTCAGAATGAGGAGGATTAGGCCATAGTCCTCCGCGCGGGACAAGTGCGTATGATAGACTTCACATACCTTTAAAAACTTTTTTGAAGGTTCGCAGGTATGCAGGTTTCGCGATGTTTTCCTTTACTGTTTAAGCAAGTGAAAATTAATTTCTAATACGCACATCACTTTGAAAATTCAGAAGTGCGTGCCTGAGATTTGAACCTCCGACCCCTCAATCAAGAGGCCGAGTTTGTTTATCACTAGGCTATCACTGCTGAATGGTCTATGGTGGTTTCCAGGTATTTGTCCACGTGTCTACATCCTATTGTCAACATGAGAAGGTGGTTCTAGAGGAGAAGCTCTACCCTACCCCGCATTCCCCGCAGCGAATAATGGACTTTGTGGAATGGATGGATGATGACATGTTGGCTGACATTGAGCAAAAGTAAGTCCAATTTAGGAAATGTAACCACTGTAACCTGGCTGGTTTCCGAGGCGTTTCAGCTTAGTCCTCAGGGGTAGCGGCGCATCTGTGGCCGACCTTAGGTATCTAATCTTATCTGGGGTTGATTACAGATGTCCATGTGCGGCAGTAGCTTTACCATCAGGTAGACTGCATGCGCGTCTGCTACTCCTATATTATAAAAAAGAATCAGCTAATAAAGAAGATACCGGAAGACTATGACACATTTGTAATTTTGTAAAATGAAATCAAATTTTTAAACTGGGATCCTCCATTCAATATGCCGCTCCGGGGCTACGACGACCTTACTTCGTCTGTCTTTTATAATATAGGAGTAGCAGACGAGCATACAGTCCATGCATTCCACCTGATGGTAAGTAGCTATTGCCGCCCATGGACATCTGTAATCAACCCCAGATAGGATTAGATATTCCCACCTGAGGTCGGCCACAGATGCGCCGCTACCCCTGAGGACTAAGCTGGAACGCCTCGGAAAAGTCTGTCTCCCTTACCACACCCTTCAAACCGGAACACAGCAGCGCCTAACACTGCTGTTATTAGGTAGAAATATCTACCTGTTGTTCAATTTGACTAGTTCTTTAATTTTCAAATTAATATAAATACAAATTTCAGATTCATTTACCCCCATGGAAACACATATGCTTATACTAAGGCGCTGACAGAACAATTAGTATCACAATACGCTGGGAAATTTCCTATTGCGATCGCAAGGCCATCTATCGGTAAGTGGATTGAAGTTTAGTTTTCTCTTTATATTATATTTGGTAGTTTGTTGACTTTCAAAAGTATGATATATGAATAGATGAGATTTGAATTTGAATTTGAATAGTATGGAGAGTCGTAGAACCCTTTGTGGTTCGACTCCAGAGCCACCACCACCACACTTATATCTGCCTCATAACAGCACCATTAGCGCTGCTGTGTTATGGGTTGAACGGTGTAGTAAGGGAGACATACTTTTCTGAGGCATTCCAGCTTAGTCCTCAAAAGTAGCGGTACATCTGTGGCCGACCTTAAGTAAGAATATCGTATCTGGGGTCAATTAAAGATGTCCATGAACGGCAGTAGCCACTTACCATCAGGTGGACGGCATGCTCGTCTGCTACTCCTATATTATAAAAAAATATACAAGTAGGTGACGAGCATTATTTTGTAATAAAGACGAGCATGCAGTCCACATGATGGAGTCTACTGCCGCCCGTGGACATCTGTAATCAATCGCAGACAAAATTAGATTCTTCTAAGGTCGCCAACAAATGCACCGCTACCTCTGAGGAGTAAGTTAGAACGCTTCGAAATAGCATACACTCTTTGAACCAGATCACAGCAGCGCATAACACTGCTGTTATAAAAAATAGTTGTGGCAGTGGTGTCGCCGGAGTCGAACCACAAAGGATTCTACCACCTTCAAAACTGTTATTGGGCTGAAATAGGTGTGACGTTGGTGCTGTCTAACCACAGAAGGTTCTACTACGTTTATGTAAAAGATTTTTTCCACTGAGTTAATTACATTAAATGTAGAATAAAATTACATATGAATTAAATGGAAAATAATGTACAATTTGAAAAGAATTTACTTTAGGAGAATGACTATTAATTTTTTTAACGCTAGTCCCATTTAATTCTTAAAATATATCCAATTCTAGTAAAGTCTTTAAATTTAACTTTGCTTTAAATGTAAATTTAATTGTGTTATGTAATTTAAATGTAATACTTCTACGTAATTCGTGATCCAATTCAAAAAACCTTGACCGAATAAGATTTTAAAATAATAATTCGCCAAGTACGAGTCGAACTCGCAAATGGAGGCTTCCGTGCCACCATTCTTTATTTTTTACTGGTTTTTATTAATTTTAATAATAATATTTATAATATACTTTATTGCCTCAATATAAAATTAAAGAAAAAAGGGAAGATTTACAGAATTTACAAAAAAAAATTGTATAGGCAAAAGGAGATGGCTCAGTGTTTGCTGACACTGAGTCAGGGCTCCGTGCAGCGCTGTTTTTCAGCTACATCCTTGTCTCTCAGATGTTAAGCGGGAATAAGTGGCCGCCGCAGTGATAGCCTAGCGGTTAAGAAAGTCGGCCTCTCGATCGAGGGGTCCGAGGTTCAAATCCCAGGCACGCACCTCTGATTTTGCAAAGTTATGTGCGTATTACAAATTAATCACTTGCTAAACGGTGAAGGAAAACATCGTGAGGAAACCTGCATACCTGAGAGATTTATATAAAAAAAAGAAATCTCGAAGGTATGTAAAATCTACCAATACGCACTTGTCCAGCGCGGTGGACTATGGCCTAATCCTTCTCATTCTGAGAGGAGACACGTGCCCAGCAGTGGGACAGTAATGGGTTGATGAGGATGAAGTGGCCGCCGCCTTTTAAAGTACAGTTTCCACACAATTTGCATTACAATTTCTATTTATTTTCAATTTAATAAATATAATAATTTTAATTAACTTAATTTCAATCTATTCACAATTCAAGTTCAATTAAATGTAAAATTAATTATTTTTATTATGTGTCTACTTCGATCACTAATAAGAACTAGATACACAATCAGCGACAAAACAACTGCGCGACGAAAAGAGCGCCCAAATAGACATTTGGGTGCGCTTTTAGGTTAGTAGTGTTTGAACGATCGGAGAATAAACACCCCTCAGTGCTCGTTTAAAAACTGCCAAAATCACACGTCTAGGACGCTAAAAATTATGGAATATCGTATTTTCGGTAAGCATTATTATAAGTAGGTAATTGCTATCACTCAATTACAAATACTGCTATTTCGTTCGTAAATAATTTATTTTTAAGTTTTAAAAATTATCAACAAAAATCAACAGAATGTATTAATAGATAACTTTGCAAAAATTATTTAAATATTTAATACGCACAACGAACTTGCGAAACTTCCATCTTGTTTTTCCATCGAAAAGCGCGCCGAATAATACTTGTCTACATGACAGCTAGTGCTGTCATTCACAGTAGTGATGTGTCTAACAGTATAAACCATTTAAATTGTAAAGTCTGTTACTAAAGGTACAATTCTTACTATTGCATGCCCACTTGATTTGTTCGGGTAACATGGTGACTGTTCTAACTTGAATGGAGACGCTATTGTTTTATATTTTTTTCTTTAATTTAATTATTATTTTCTTTTTTTTTTTGTTATATAAAAATATTTGTTTTGTATAATAATTAAACATATGGCCGTATTACCTAAAAGGTTAGGCAATGAGTAAATAGTAAATGAGTGAAATTAAATTATTAAGTAAATTATTATTTAATATAATATTTTATGATGTCTTTTCATCCAACAGCCGCGACAATAGTCATAGAATTATTATAATAAAGTCTATTGTCGAACGATACACTAATATAAGATTGCTTCACATAGCCAAAAATAAATAAAAATCCATCGAAGAGACTGTTTTCCAATAAACTCACTTTATTCAAGGAAATTAATGACATCTTGTTGATTCCGTATTTTTATTTTTACTCGACTGCCAAGGAAGGGTTATGTTTCTTGCACGTATCTTGTTTGTATCTTTATAAGCGAACTTTAGCTGCACTGCATTTTAATCCCTCGGATCTAACATACGGCTGGGTGAATTTCGACAGTTAAGGTGTCATTATATTCGTCTCAAATATACAAATGTCCTTAGATAGGTGTTGGAAAAAAATCTTAGATAGAATAGCCAGGTAAATATCTAAATGAAGAATATAGGTTTCTGTTTCTGGGTGTTTGTGTATTTGTCTCTGTGTGTGTCCATAGCACCCACGGTACAGGGAATTCAGTGTGAGGCTGGGAGTGTAAGCGTTTATCTAACTATGTTTAAAATTTCAGTGATTGCCTCCTTCAAGGAGCCCATGCCAGGATGGGTGGATAACCTGAATGGACCCACAGGCGTGATGCTAGTTGCTACAAAAGGTAGGAAATCATACATCTTTTCTATAATATAGGGGTAGCAGACGAGCATGCCGTCCACCTGACGGTAAGTGGCTATTGCCGCCCATGGTCCTCTGTAATCAACCCCAGATAGGATTAAATATTCCTACCTGAAGTCTGCCATGCGCCGGTATCCCTGAGGACTAAGCTGGAACTCCTCGGAAAAGTATGGCTCCCTTACCACAACCTTCAAACCAGAACCCAGCAGCGCTTAACACTGCTGTTATGAGGCAGAAATAGGTGTGGCGATGGTGCCGCCGGAGTCGAACCACAGAGGGTTCTACAACTTTCATACCAAAATCTTTATATATATATATATTTCTTATGTGCGTGTGTATGTCACTGAACACCTCCTAAACTACTGGACTGATTTTGATGAAATTTGTTGTGTGTGTTCAAGAGGACTTGAGAATGGTTTAGATTCACAATTTAGTCCGTGGGAAACGTTTTTTTTTAATTAATTTAAGTAATAACGTAAGTAGTTATAGAATCGGAAACTATGCGTTTGATCAAGTGATGATCTTTAGCAAAGTTGTTGTACAAGAGCCCATGTGGGTTTGGGAGTTGGTAAGACCAATTCGACAGATGGCACCACTGTCATTCCAATGCAGGTACAAATTTTCCTTTTTATATATGTCATATTATTTCTTTAAAATGCGGGCGAAGCCGCGGGCACCAGTAATACATATATATTTTACTTTTTTGGCTTATTTAATACTTGGCCAAGTGCGAGTCGAATTCTGTCGAAGGCTCTGTACCACCAAATTAAGGTTTTATGTAAAGTTTTTTAAAATATCTTTTTTTATTAGTTTTTAATTTTTAAACGTGCCAAAAAAGTCACTGCTACTAGTTAGTATTATTGTATTAAAATGTTAATAAGTGTTAGTAAGCAGATAGCCTAACGATTAAGAAACTCGGTCTCTCTAGGGGTCCGAGGTTCAAATTGATCTGATTTTTAACACGCTTTTATTAGCTTGGGTTGTACGTTTGTATGTATGTACGTAACAGTAACGGAATCGTTGAGCTCGATTTTTATCCACTTTGAACGTTCAGTTTAATTCAAAATTTTAAAGAATTATCAAAAACCGATGACAATACACGATTTTAATAATTTTGTACCATTGTCCTTATCAACATCCTCAGGATTAACGATTTTCGAGGCGAGAGAAGCGCCTTATGGAGCGTACAGGCAAAGTTACTAGATTGATTTTTAGCTATGAAAAATAATAATGTTATTTCCCTATAACTCAAATGTACTGAAACATATCTATAATGTCATCTTTTAGAATGATTTTTAGAATTCCGTACTCAAAGGATAAAACGAAATCCTCCGCTGTCTGTTCGTGAGTCACAGGGCTTTATCTCTTAAACCGTAATAGATAGACACTTGTTTTTTTTACAGACGATGCATAATGATGGTCGCTATAACAACAAATACTAAAAAATAATAAAATAAATATAGTTCAAAAAACTAAAAAACAAGCTTTTAAAAAAGCGTGGAATGCTCCACTTATCAATTTTCGAAAAGCACCCCACAATTTTACCACAATTATACAATTTACTGTTCCTTAATTGATTCCTAGATTGAAAATTATTTTCTACTTTTTACTTGATTTTATCATAAAAGCGTGTTTTTTAGTTTTTTGAACTATATTTATTCAAGATTATTTGCGTATTAGAAATTAATTATCACTTGCTTAAACGGTGAAGGAAAACATCGTGAGGAAATCTACATACCTGAGAGATTTATAAAAAATATATCTATGGTATGTGAAGTCTACCAATACGCACTTGTCCAGCGCGGTGGACTATGGCCTAATCCTTCTCATTTTGAGAGGAGACCCGTGCCCAGTGTGACAATAATGGGTTGATGATGATGAAGTAAACTCCAAAAATCTCTTTCAGGTGTAATCCACAGTATGCTTTGTTATGAAGAATACCAAATAGATGGAGTTCCCCTGGATATAACTGTGAACGGATGTATCCTGTTGGGCTACCTTACTGCCCTGGAGAAGTGAGAATTTTCTTTCATGTTTGAAGATGGTAAAACCCTCTGTGGTACAACTCCGGCGGCACCACCACCACACCTATTTCTGCCTCATAACAGCAGTGTTACGCGCTGCTCTGTTCTGGTTCAAGGGTGTGGTAAGGAAGACATACTTTTCCGAGGCGTCCCACTTTGTCCTCACGTAACGGCGCGTCTGTTACCGACTTCAGCGGGCCTAGACAAAATACTTTTCCGCAAGCGCCAAACGCTAACTTAAAAATGTATGGGAATTACATACGCTGCGGAACGGTGACGTCACGTCACGCTAAGTTCGTAGACAATGTTTGACAAGTATCGGAACGCTAACGCTAACGCTTGAAATTTTTACGTAGCTAGACGTCTTGCGGACAAAATGGTAGACAAGTGTCGTTTTTGACACACGCTACGGTTAGTTTTGGTCACGCTAACGTCACTTTCCGTAGCGTTAATAAGGAAGGTGCCGCTAACTTATGTTACGAGTATTTTTTTTGTAAAATAAGTTGCTATAATTTAGTAATATGCATCATTTGAGATTGCTATGGGCCGCAAATAAAAAAGAAATATGAAATAATTGTCAATTAAGAATAAATCGCCGTAAAGACAACTTTATTGCCCGAATATATCGGAATAGGAGTTTATTATATTTTATTTATTATTATGAATGAGGTTATGGAATGTACATTGAAATTATTAATTTCTACCTTAGTCAGTTAGCAATAGAAACGTTATATTGCTTACCAAGAAAAGTAAACATTCCTAAGAAGCCACTTAAGAAATAGCTGTGATAAAAGGCACTTGAAACAAATCTCAACTTTCGTTCCTAGTTATTTATTAAACAATTATGAATTTTGTACTTACTTTTCCATAAAATCTATCATTATTAAACATTGTACATTACAAGTTCGGAGTCGAGTTTCCATCGAAAATAATAATTTCTATAAAGCTTCCTCGTTCGCAATTCATAAATCTTTTAGTATGTTCTCTTCGTTCAACATAACATTTAATTCTATATAGATAGTTATTTTACGTCATAAACAATAAGTACATATGCGTGAAATAATAATCAAATACACATTTTCAGATTATAATCTCAAAACAAACTAAACACTCGCACAACAAAATTGAAATCGTCTAATATTACCGCCACTCTGCGTTTAACCTTGACTCGACGTAATTTTTCTCTTTCTGTCACGCTAACTTACATAGATAAACTAGAGTTTGCAGTTCGACGCTGCGGAATGAACGTTTGGCGTTTGGTTGTAACATTGTCTACCGATTTAGCGTCAGCGTGAGACGTTAACGCGTAGTCCGTAGCGTGTGCGGAAAACGAAACGGTTGTATTTTGTCTAGGCCCGCAGGTAGGAATATCTAATCCTATCTCGGGTTGATTAGATGTCTATGGGCGGCAGTAACCAACCATCAGGTGGACTGCATGCTCGTCAGCTACTTCCATATTACAAAAAACTAAGTGTAACGATGGTATCTCCCCGATCGAGCCATATATTTAACCAGCTCTAATTTTTTTAAAATATGTTGACAGATCTTCAGAAATTCGGATTTGTAATGTCACACAGTCTGGGGTAAATGCTATTAATTGGAAAACTGCCATCAATATAGGTGAGTGATGACCAGTCACTATGGATTAGGCCGTAGTAAATGACTTATTTATGCTCAATGATATATAAAAACGACTTATAGATTATGTTACTAAAGATGGCTTACTAGCGTGCAAAACTTGAAACATACAAAGTACACCAATTGGTGTACGTCGATTTCAGTCGCTCTCGCGCGGCGAAGCAATTGACACGCATGTCACTGTACACGTTAAACGTCTTTATTTTAGTCTTCTAAGCCTCTAAATGTCTTTTTTGCAATGCGTAATGAACAAATTATAGGTAGGCAGATTCGTGCCTAGAAAGGACAGTAATGGGATGACCTACATTCCAATATTCAATTTAGAAACAATGCGTGATTAGCTTAGAGACGTCATTCTAAATCCAATATGGCGTATGCCCGAAAATGGCGAAACAATTATTTTTTATACGGGGTGTATATAAACAGGTTTTTGAGAATATAAAAATGACGTCCAATTTATTTTTTATTTTTTTCCAGGTTACAATTTGACATACGAATATCCTTACTCTCAGTTCCTCTGGGTCCCCTGGGGTGCTCCCTCGAGATCCTGGCTTTGGCACAACATCAAAGCGTTCTTCTTTCACTTCTTACCAGCGTACTTCATTGATATCCTCGTGTTTCTGCTCGGCAAGAAGCCCTTGTAAGTTTTTTTTATAATATAGGAGTAGCAGACAAGCGTGCAGTTCACCTGATGGTAAGCAGCCCATGGACATCTGTAATCAACCCCAGATAGGATTAGATATTACTGTGGTTGGCCACAGATGCGCCGCTACCCCTGAGGACTAAGCTGGAACGCCTCGGAAATTAACACAGCAGCGCTTAACACTGCTGTTATGAGGCAGAAATGGGTCAGAGTTGACCTCAGAGGGTTCTACAACCTTCAAGTGTACATTTATATATAATTAAAAGTAGAACGAGCATTCCAACTGCCTACTGGACATATATAATCAACCTCAGATAAGATGAGAGTACTACCTGTCGACTTTAGATGAGTTGATTCCCCTGGGGAGTCTGGGAACCATTCGTGTTTCGACTCCGGCGGCACTACCGCCACACCAATTTCTGCCTAATAACAGTAGTTTTAAGCGCTGAAGTGTTGTAAGGGAGACATATTCTCCCAGGCGTTTCAGCTTAATCCTCAGGACTATGCTTGGATATCCTGGAGTCCTAAACGCAGCGTCGAGGACGGCCAGGGGGGGTTGTTACTGCGGTAATCCCACATAACCTTTTAACATAACCGTTGCTCTTGTTAACAAAAAAAAAGAGAGTGACGGTGGTGCCACTGGAGACGAACTATGAAGCGTTCTATCACTTAATCTTTATAATTACAGCATGGTAAAGGTCTACAAGAGAGTGAAGTTTGGATTGGAAATCTTATCGTACTACAGTACCAAGGAATGGATTTTTCGAAATGACTACTTTAGGTCACTCAAAAATGTAGTATCAAAAGAGGACAACAATATATTTTACACTGATATAGCAGTAAGTAATGATTTTATCCTAAAAAATATAGGAACTCTCTTGTCCCTGTAGTTCCGGGACTAGACGAGACGGTATCCCTTGAATGTCGTAAGAGGCGACTAAAAGGGGGCTTCCGGGGTTGCGTGCGGCAAGAGTGGGAAGTCGAACCGTCCAATAAGCGGCCCCGGGTAGGACGGCGGTGTGTGTGGTCGTAAACACCAGATGTTGTGGTTGAAGCGAACGCTCCCCCACGGGAGAGCCCGATCGGGGGATCGCGCTTGGAGAACTCAGGTTGAGTTCCGTCAGAGATCCCGGAGTTCTCCAAGAAACTTTGAGGACGGCCACCGGGGGGGTTTTAATTTGGTAGAAATCCCACATAACCCGGCATCGCTCCCACGTCGTCGGGTACTTTTGAAGGTTTCCCCCTCGTATCAAAATAAAAAAGGTGGTAGAATCCTATATGAATCTCCGGCGGCACTATCGCCACATCTATTTCTGCCTACTACAGCAGAGCGGTGCTGTGTTCTGATTAGAAGGGTAAGGACTTTTCCGAAGCATTCCAGTTCGACCGGCCGACCTCAAGTGGTAAACTAATCTTATCTGGGTTTGCAGTTGGGCATGCAGTCCACTTGATGTTAAGTGGTTACTGTCCATAGTAATTTGTAATCAACCCCAGATAAGATTAGAGACCTACCTGTGGTAGACCACAGATGCGTTGCTACTGCTGAGGACTGATGTGAAACGCCTCGGATAGTTAAAAGCTATGTCTTCCTTTAAACCAAAACACAGCAGCTACACTGCTTAGTAGGCAGAAATAAGTGTGGCGGTGATGCCGCCGGAGTCGAACCACAAAGGGTTCTACCACCTTCAAACATTACTACATAGACAAATATTCAATAAGGGACAGAGCTATTGGAACAATATGATAAAAAAGACTGTTGGATATCAAGTCTCCAGGCAACAAGGTCGCTGACTGTCATTATTAAAATATGGATATTATCGAATAAAATACTAATTTACAGATAAAATATCAAGGAATGTAAGGTTGTATTTTATTCGATTATATCCATATTTTAATAATGACAGTCAACAACCTTGTTGCCTGGAGACTTGATATCCAACACTCCTCCACCGCCATTTCTACCTACCCCACCAGGGGCGCCGGCAGCATTTGGTCAAGGTGACGGCGCACCAGTAGCCCCTTTTCCGTTCTCACTTCATAATGGAGTCCGCCTAATCTTTGGTTGACGACTCCGAACTCCCATTTAACTCTTGTGCGCCGTCACCTTGACCAAATGCTGCCGGCGCCCCTGGTGGGGTAGGTAGAAATGGCGGTAGAGGACTGTTGGATATCAAGTCTCCAGGCAACAAGGTTGCTGACTGTCATTATTAAAATATGGATATAATCGAATAAAATACTAATTTACAATTCCTTGATGTTTTATCTGAGAAGACAACTAGTGTTTGACGTTGCTTTAATTGTAGAAGGAATACTTTATCTCTTCATTGTCAGTTACGTAATCATGGCGGACAAAACACGTAAAATAATCAAAATATAACAATTTCTCCTCATTTACTTGTGATATGTGATTCCATGAAGCTTGTCTATTTTCTTTTTTCAAAATTTGTACATTTACGTATTGCACAAGAAGGCATTTTGAGGCTTAGAAGACTATAATAATTGCGTTCAACGTGTACAGTGACATTCGTGTCAATTGCTACGCCGCGCGAGAGCGACTGGAGTCGACGTACACCAATTGGTGTATTTTTTATGTTCCAAATTTGGTCTGCTAGTAACATATCTTTAGTTTTTATCAATGTATTTAATTATTAACATTTTTTCAGGAAGTGGATTGGAATATTTATATGAAGAACTACATACTTGGTATACGTAAGTACATCTGCCATGAGGATCCAGCTAATCTGCCACAAGCCAAGCGCGTGTTTAACATGTAAGTATTATTAAGTCATTCAAACCCATTACTGGCCTACTGCTGGGCACGGATCTCCTCTCAAAATGAATGTGATTTAGGTCATAACTCATAAGTTATTTTTATATAATATAGGAGTAGCAGACGAGCATGCAGCCCGCCTGTTGGTAAGCTACTGCCGCCTACGGACATCTGTAATCAACCCCAGATAGGATTAGATTCCTACTTGAGGTCGTGAGATGCGCCGCTACTCCTGAGAACTGAGCTGGAACGCCTTAGAAAATATGTCTCCCTTCAAACCAGAACACAGCAGCGTTTAAGACTGCTGTTTAAGTAGAAATAAGTGTGACGGTGATGCCGCTAGAGTCGAACCACTAAGGGTTTTACCACCTTCGAGATGTTTGTAATTCGTACAGACGCGATCTCAGCATAAAGGTTCTTGGGGGGGTCCAGGAAAAAATTGATTAAATCAGACCACTTTTTTTATTTATTTATTTATTAAAGACACACCAACAGCATTACATACAATATATATTATACAGACTTATTCTAAACACGTAGACTGGTATGCATGCCAGTTACAGGTGCGTACATCTTTGTTAATGCTAAATATAGACGATCATAATATAAAGTATAAATATAGTATAAAGTTTATAGACTAAATAACTAATATAAAGTATTGTTCTGTAGTTTATTTGCAGAAATGTGCGGTAAGCTTTTTTCTCAGGCTTGCGCCTGAGTCGTGGAATATATCAATTTCGTTAATAAGTCTACTGTATTCAGAGCACATTCGTTGCTTTTTTATAACTTTCTAACGTTAGTATTTATTGTAAAATCTGACATACCCTCTCAGCTACCCCCGTGGTAAAACGGAATACATGCAGGGTCTCGCCACGAAAAATAATTAACCAAGTACGGACTCTACGGTTTGGGGGGGTCTTGACCCCTGTGACCCCCTGTATTCGTATTACCCTCCAGTACCCTTTGTATGAGTTTTTACGTTTTTACAAAAAACTTTTTGTACTTGTTTACGTATGTCCATGCATTTACAATCAGCGCCCCTAGCGGACTGTATCAGAACTGATTGGAAATGTATGGGAAATACGTGAACAAATACAAAAACAGTCATCTTTGTAAAAAACATAAAAACTCATACTAACGGTACTGTTGTAATATAAAATTATCGTGTCACAATGCTAGTACCGTACTCCTCCGAAACGGCTTTACCGATTTTCACCAAATTTTATATGCATATTCAATAGGTCTGAGAACCGGCTACTATCTATTTTTCATACCCCTAAGTGATAAGGGTTATTCACCCTTCACATTTTTTTATTTATATGGCAACACAACGTTTGCTGAGTCAGCTAGTTAATATATATTTTATTTTTTATTTTCAGAGTTTGGACTATTCACAATATACTTATTGCCATGGTCTGCTGTTTAGTTCTGTTCGTCACTTACAAATTTGTTTCTGTATTTGTTTATTAAATAAAATTAATATTTGTTTTCTTCTTTATTTTTCTATTATTCACGATCGTTAACAATAATCAATCTATCGAATGTTTTCCTATCAAAGATCGAAAATTTGCAAATTCTAGAAAAAAATTGTCAAATTTGGTAAAGACAAAAAATTTAATAAAAAAAGATTACATAATAATAGATTATGTGGGCCTGAAGTTTAAGACTACACATTATTTTTAAGCTTTTGTTTAAGGTATCGTCGTCAACCCATTACTGTCCCACTGCTGGGCACGGGTCTCCTCTCAGAATGAGAAGGATTAGGCCATAGTCCACCGCACTGGACAATTGCGTGTTGGTAGACTTCACATACCTTTGGGTTTTTTTTATATAAATCTCTCAGGTGTGCAGGTTTCCTCACGATGTTTTCCTTCACCGTTTAGCAAGTTATAATTAATTTCTAAAACGCACATAATTTTGAAAAATCAAGAGGTGTGAGAGGCATGCCTGGGATTTGAACCTTGGACCCCTCGTTCGAGAGGCCGAGTTTCTTAACCATTAGGCTTAGGTTAGATTAGGCTTATATATAAGTTTATTAACCACAATCTACAAAAGTGAAATTATTCATGTACAAGAATGAGTGAGACGTGACTCAATGACATTAAAAACTATAAGTAATAATCTTATATATAAAATTCTCGTGTCACAATGTTAGTTACCGTATTCCTCCGAAACGGCTTCACCGATTTTCCCCAAATTTTATATGCATATTCAGTAGGTCTGAGAATCGGCTACTATTTATTTTTCATACCGCTAAGTGATAAGGGTTGTTCATCCTGACCATTTTTTTATTCATATGGCAACGCAACGTTTGCCGAGTCAGCTAGTTAGTATGTAAAAACGAAAAATCACACTTCTTTAGTTAATCAATATAAAAATCGTGCATTGTCATCGGTTCTTGATAATTGTTCAAAATTTTGAATTAATCTGACCGTTCAAAGTGGGTAAAAATCGATTTCAAACATTCCATTACATACATACATATATGTCAAGCTAATAAAATAGGAAAAAATAATTATATAAAATGTTATTTACAGAAACTTCAGTGTATTAACATTAAGAAATTTAATATTAGATTTCAAATAAACAATAAATAAAAATAACAATATTGCACAATTGTCTAATTAAATTAAATTATTTACTTATATATAATTATTTTATTTTTTGTGAAGAGGCTGCTTAGCTATTATGACAATATAGATGGCGTTGTTTTCAAGCTATATTTTTCAAGTTTTCCGCGCCACTGTTAGTCCTCTCTGAAGTTGTTGCGAGCAGGGGTAGTCACACAATTTGCTATGGCGACGCGATCCATTTCTATATTAAGAGCGGACTAGCAGTTTTACGCGGATTATACCCAGTGTCCCCAACCCTGTTCATTGCTATTCTCGAATCGATAGTAAGAAAACTGGATTGGGATAAATGTGATAATGTAAAGCACAAAATAAGGAACATTGGAAATCTTTGGAGGAGACCTTCACCCGAGGAGGGGTTCTAGAGAAATAAATTTTATAAAAAAGAAAAAAAAACACGTACAATAAATGCATGTCAACTTAAATTTAAATATAACGAAATGTATGTATAAAACAATCATTCTATGTCCTTTGTTTATTAATTTAGCAACAATATATTCCTAATACATGGAAACAACAATGTAAACTTTTTTCTAGAAATATAAGGCTTTTTATTTTTTTTTATTTTATTTTTATTTTATTTTATATACCCAGTGCGGACAATGGGTTATATGGCAGACCCCATACCCACTAAGACCCCCGGGTGGCTGACCTCGGCGCAACGTGAAGGACTCAAGGATCTTCAACACAATACAATCGGAATCCTGCGAGGGAGATTGCACCTAACGGGCTCTTTTCATAACATTGGTACTCCAATTGGGCTCTTTTTATAACATTTGTACTCCAATTGAGCTCTTTTTTATAACATTGGTACTCCAATTGAGCTCTTTTTTATAACATTGGTACTCCAATTGGGCTCTTTTTTTATAACATTGGTACTCCAATTGGGCTCTTTTTTATAACATTCGTACTCCAATTGGGCTCTTTTTTATAACATTGGTACTCCAATTGGGCTCTTTTTATAACATTGGTGCTCCAATTGGGCTCTTTTTTATAACATTGGTACTCCAATTGGGCTCTTTTTATAACATTGGTACTCCAATTGGGCTCTTTTTATAACATTGGTGCTCCAATTGGGCTCTTTTTTATAACATTGGTACTCCAATTGGGCTCTTTTTATAAAATTTGTACTCCAATTGAGCTCTTTTTATATAATTGGTAGTCCAATTGCCACCGATATAGCCCCGAGATGAATATCGTCTGCTGTTGCAGACGAATATGCAGTCCACCTGATTGTAAGTGGATACTGCCGCCCATGGACTGGCCAGAGATGCGCTGCTACCCCTGAGGACTAAGCTTGAATACGGTAAAGAGTCCTTCACTCTTTACCGTATTGGTAAGGGAGACATACTTTTCCGAGGCGTTCCAGCTTAATCGTCAGGGATAGCGGCGCATGTGTGGCTGACCTCAGGTAGGAATATCTAATCCTATCTGGGGTTAATTACAGATGTCCATGGGCGGCAGTGGCGTCATCAGGTGAAATGCATGCTCGTCTGCTACTCCTGTATTATAAAAAACGATAATTGAAATTCATGCAAACATTGTTAAATTTTGTATTACAGAAAATTATTATAAAACAATAATTACCAATTATAAGAGATAGAATAAAATTTTTTACAAAAAAAAACAACCGACTTCTATGTCACTACAAAGTAAAAAAATGATTCAAATAAATGTTGGTTTAGTACATATTTCTGAAGTCGGCGCTCAATATATTTCGTTGGATAACGATGTAAACAGCGTGTCTAATATGAGCGCCGACTTCAGAAACGTCCCTAACGGCGGAGTAATTCGTGTACATACATAAAAAAAAAAGATACCGGCCGAATTGATAACCACCTCCTTTTTGAAGTCGGTTAAAAATATTAATTACAAAATAAAACAATAATTTATTTAATTTACCTATTATTTACCACTACAACAAAATATTACTTAATTCGGTATCAATTACCGAATAATATGCAGATATTCGGTATTCGACCGAATATAATAAATGCAGCCGAATAGGCCGAATAACGACAAGTAAACGAATATTGGTTGCAAGGCTACATGTACTATTTTTTAAATCGTAGTCTTCTTATTAATTTCCAAATATCTTCATCCCAATATAATAAATGAAGTTTAGGAACCACCAGACTAATATGATATTGAAGGTCAGCTGTAGGTAGTATAGGCTGAAAAATAAAATAAAATTACTATTTTTTCTTTTATCTTTTTACATAAACACTTTCTACACTCACAGCCCCACACTAGGATTCCTTGTATCGTGGGTGCCTTGGACACATATAGACAAATACACAAACGCCCAGACCCAGAAACAGAAACCTAAAATTATCATTAAGATATCTGTCTGACCTGTACCCTTACCATGAGTTTTCAAAACATGCGACAATTTTACGTTACGTTTACTCAATCCATTATTCTGTTCCGTTTGTAACAATAAGTAAGTGCTCAAGTCATTTTGTCTGCCTCACATGTTCGTAAAAAAGAGAGACAAAACATAAAGCGCCATTTTGTCAATTTAGACATTTAATGTTACGTTACTGACACTTTAGTTCTGATACAATCCGCTAGGGGCGCTGATTGGATGTATGGGCAAATACGTAAACAAATACCAAAACAGTTATATTTGTCGAAACGTAAAAACTTATGATAAGGGTACTGAAGCCGATCACATACGAGTACGTTGCGAATCCCGAGGCCTGAAGTCGCCTCATAGAAGTTGGAAGGTTTGAAGGTGGTAGAAACCTTTGTGGTTCGACTCCGGCGGCACCACCGCCACACCTCATTCTACCTAATAAAAGCAGTGTTAGGCGCTGCTGTGTTCTGGTTTGAAGTGTGGTAAGGGAGAAAAACTTTTCCGAGGCGTTCCAGCATAGTCCTCAGGGGTAGCGGCACTTCTGTGGCCGACCTCAGGTAGGAATATCTAATCCTATCTGGGGTTGATTACAGATGTCCATGGGCGGCAGGAGCCTTTTACCATCAGGTGGACTGCATGCGCGTCTGCTACTCCTATATTATAAAAAATACTTACAATGTTAAAAGACGTCTTGCTTTAGGTAAAGTGGTTGGTGGGTCCTTGCACATATATTCTCTCACACCCAAATGATAATGATTAATATATTCTTTCGCATCTATGATCTGTAAAATAAATAATATTATAGTATACTAGCTGACCCGGCAAACTTTGTACCGCCTTAAAATCTATTTATCAAATAGATTTCATATAAAATATAGGCTATGTTACTCGTGGATAATGTAGCTTTCGAATGGTGAAAGTATTTTTAAAATCGGTCCCGTAGTTTTTGAGCCTATTCATTACAAACAAACATGCAAACAAAGTTTTCATCTTTATAATGTTAGTGTAGAAATACTACTTGTACCCCCCAGTTTCACCCGCGTTAAAAAGAAACAGGGGCACAGCTAGTTCTAAAATATAAGTAGCCTAAGTTACTCCTTATTACATCAACTACCTGCCAATAAAAGTCCCGTCAAAATCGGTCCAGCCATTTTAGAGATTAGCCAGAACAAACAGACAGACAGACTCACAAAAATTGTAAAAAAATGTTATTTTGGTGTATGTACCGTATGTATGTGATAAAAAAAAAAAAAAAAGCAGTGATAGCCTAGTGGTTAAGAAACGCGGTCTCTCGATCGAGGGGTCCGAGGTTCAAATCCCAGGCACGCACCTCTGATTTTCAAATTTATGTGCGTATTAGAAATTAATTATCACTTGCTTAAACGGTGAAGGAAAACATCGTGAGGAAACCTGCATACCTGAGAGATTTATATTAAAAAAATCTTAAAGGCATGTGAAGTCTACCAATACGCACTTGGCCAGCACGGTGGACTATGGCCTAATCCTTCTCATTATGAGAGGAGACCCGTGCCCAGCAGTGGGACAGTAAGGGGTTGATGATGATGACCGTATGTATATTCAGATGTGTGTAGTAAAAAGCGGTTATTTCAATATTAAAAACAGACACTCCAATTTTATTTATATGTATAGATGTATAGATTAATAATTAGCCAAGTGCGAGTTGAACGCACATGAAAGGTTCCGTACCACAATTTTTTTTTTTCAGTTTTTAGTATTTGTTATCATAACAGCCATAGAATTGAATGCATTGTGAACATTTGAACTGTCTACTTATTACGGTTCAATAGATAAAACGAAAAACGTCAAACGGAAGGGTCGGACCGCCCCGGGCCTCCGAAGCCGGGCCCGGGTTGAAGATGGTAGAACCCTTTGTGGTTCGACTCCGGCGACACTACCGCCACACCTTTTTCTATCTAATAACAGCAGTGTTAGGCAACTTTCCCCCGGGCCTCCGAGGGTCTTAGTCCGCCACTGTCCGTTTTCACCCTTTGGGTATGGAAGCCTTCTTTTTTGTTTACGAGGGGGAAACCTTCCAAAGGTACCCGGGGCCGTGGGAGCGACACAGGGTTATGTGGGATTCTTACCGCACTAAAACCCCCCGGTGACCGTCCTCTACGTTGCCAAGAGGACTCCGAGATCTCCTACGGAACGTAACCGGAGTCCTCTAAACACGTTGTCCCTTCGGGCTCTACCTAAGTGAGCTTCAGAACTCGCCACACCGTCTGGTTTTTACGACGGCATGCGACCACACATACCGTCCTTCCCGGAGTTGCTTGCCGGACGGCTCGACCTCCCAATCTTGCCGCCCGCAAATGGGGTTCGGAACCCTAACATGATTTTCATAGTTCTATTGCGTTTTTGTCTTACCTCGTATTCCGTGAAGAAAGTCTCTCGGTCTGCAGGCGTTACTTGGTGTCGCATGGCAATGAAGGAGTCGTGTTTGAAAATCCAATTTCCCGTCATATAATGCGAGAGTAGTTCTAGACCGTTGTGCAGACGCTTCTGGACTTTTATCATACTGAAATCATTATCATCATCATCATCATCATCATCATCATCAAAACCCGTGAGAAGGATTTGGACAATAACCGCACTGGCTAACTGCAAATTGGTAGAGTCCATATCATTTTGAGAACTTTTTTTTTCAGTATTATCATCAACTAAAGGTGGTAGAACCCTTTGCGGTTCGACTCCGGCGACACCATCGCCACACTTATTTCTGGCTGAAAACCGCAGTGTTAGGGCATGCTGTGTTCTGGTTTGAAGGGTGTGGTAAGGGAGACATGCTGTTCCGTGGCATTCCAGCTTCTCAGAAGGAGCGTCGCATCTGCGGCTGACCTCAGGTCGGAATAAGTATTTAATGCCATCTGGGGTTGATTTCCGATGTCCATAGGTGGCAGTAGCCACTTACCATCAAGTGGACTGCATGCTCGTCTGCTTACCCTATATTAGGTATACAAAAATGCACCGCGTTACATCGGCTGCTGACGTGGCGACGCGTCAGCCATCATGTTTCATAGTTTAGCTTAGACCTCGCTTATCTATGAGGGAAATGAGCGGTAGAGTCCACGCCAAACTCTGCCGCTCTGCTGTCCGCTCTGAATATAGAATAGAGATGTGCCGAGTCAGGTCGACTCGAGTCAGTACTCGAGTACTTACATAAACTCGCATACTCGAGTACCAATAGTGATACTCGAGTACCAGTAATACTCGTACACTACAACTACTACTCGTACAAGTAAGTTTTTTTTTTTTTTGCTCTTCCGTGCTATTGGACTGTATGTTGTGCAAAGTACTCGAGTACGTGAATACTTTGGACTCGAGTACTGACTCGATTCTTTTTTATATGAGTACTAAAGTACTCGAATACCAAAAATGGCCGACTCGGCACATCATTAATATAGAAATGAGTCGCATCGCAACAGCAAATTGTAGATATTAGCGGGACAAGAGCGCGGGGCTCCGGGGCACCCTCCGCTGCTCCCGCCGCAGACACAGCGCAGTTAGTGTGCCCTTACGTTGCTACGGAGTATATGCTTGTAGTTGTGTTCGACCGGATTGACTCTGACTACACCTGCGCGCAACAATTACAGAGCGGACTAGAAGTTTGGCGCGGACAATAACTTGGTGAAAACCGAAGTTTCTTCTGAAGTTTAGAGAATTACTATAACTTCTACTTACAAGGGTTTCTGCCTGAAGAGTATTAGAAGGAAATCCAGGAAGACCGCCGGCAACCAATGCATAAACAGGGCGAGTATTCGATAAACTAGTTTCGATTCGGTATAAATCAGGGAAGGGTACCACACGCAAAACGAAAATGGATATTTTACTGTTACCTCTTGCGCTGGAAAAAATAAATCATCATCAACCCACTGTCCCATTGGGCACGGGTCCTCTCAGAATGAGGATTAGGCCATAGTCCACCGCGCTGGACAAGTGCGTATTGGTAGACTTCACATACCTTTGAAAACTTTTTTAAGATTTCTGAGTTTTGCAGGTTTCCTCACGATGTTTTCCTTCACCGTTTAAGCAAGTGATAATTAATATCTAATACGCACATAACTTTGAAAAATCAGATAAAAATTATATGTTAGAGAGATAAGTATAAGATTACTTACATAATTTGGCTTGTTCGACGTAAGATAATGTGTTTACCGCAGAATTAGTGATATTACACACACGAATGTCTTTTGGCCTGTAAATAGATTTTTATTTAATACGAGCTGACCCGGCAAACGTTGTGTTGCCATATAAATAAAAAAATAAGGGAGAATAACCCTTATCACTTAAGGGCATGAAAAATAGATAGTAGCCGATTGATATCTGTCAAGTGTCGTCCACCAGCGTTGATGCAGATTTGCGCCCGATTTTCCACGACTTTCCTTAAAATATCCGCCCATAACATTTCGCATTCCAGTCGAATATTCAAAATCGAATCAAATTTTTTTTTATTCAAAATAGGTTCTTTACTGAGCACTTTTTGAATGTCAAACTACCACCACTTCACAAGGTGTTTCGTTATGGAGAAGAAGCGCCGAAAGAAACTCCATAACACACATCTTTTTAAAAAAATGGATTTCCAATGTTAAACTTAACCTAATGGTACATGTGGAGCTGGAACTACTTCAGACCACACCGTTTTGTCAGTCAAATAATGACTTAGTTTATAGTGCGCTTTTTTACATAGCGTTTGTTTAACGACATGTTTGAACTTTTTTTCTGTGAGATTCAAAATGTGGTCAGGTTTTTTATTGTAGTAGCGAATACAGTTACCCATGAAAGATCTAGCCACCTTGCATAATCTATGTTTAGGAATTGCTAATTTATTTCTATTTCTAGTATTAAAGTTATGGTGGTTACTATTTTTTTCAAACATATCTATCTATCTATTCTCCTTAAGAGCTGCGATTGTCTGAAACTTGTTGCTGTTGTTGGGTCATTGCATCCACTTAAAGTCACTGTCTGGTGTGTCGTTCATGCGGGAGGAGTGATTTCCGTATTCTTTTGAGAACGCCATAGACAGTGACTGTTGCTGGTTGCTACAGGGTCATGATACACGATTTTTTTCTACCGGAATTGGATGATCAGGGCTTGATGAACATATGGTTTCAACAAGATAGTGCAACCGCACGACCCACAATGGGTATTGTGAAAGAAACGTTTCCTGGTCGCGTAACCTCCCGTCTTGGCGGTTTGGCATGGTCAGCGAGATCGCCCGATTTAACCATCCCAGACTTCTTTCTTTGGGACTACTGGAAGTCACGGGTCAATCGCAGCTCTTAAGGAGAATATTTGACTGGAATTCGAAGTGTTACCGGAAAAAATCTTATGGAAAGCCGTGGAAAATATGATAAAACGGGCGCAAATTTGTATCAACGCTGGTGGAAGACACTTGACAGATATCATATTTTTTAATAGTCAAAAAAAAGTTACGGGTCCTGGTAAAGTACCCTATTACTCAAAATCCCTTTTTTTATTCAGAACAAAAGTTATTCAAAAACAAAATAGGGTGATTAATTTTGAGCAACCCGTTATATACCATCATATATATTTGAAGCGGATTGTTGCGAAGTAGTTTTCATCTTAACTTAATAATAAATACTTGTCAATATATGTCTTACCGTTCGAGTCCCGTTAAATATGTTAGAAGAATGGTGGCGTTAACCACTATATCTACGGGCATGAGGTCAGGTCTTACGCTTGGATGTGTGTGCATCACATGGAAGACTCCTGGAATAGAAGGTTCTGGTGAAAATTCTGGTTACCGCGATTTAAATTAAATGGAATGAATGAAGTTACACTAAATGGAACGGGACGAAACATAAAGAAACAAAATGATCGAAATGGAATGGGATGGGACGTAATGAAACGAAGTGGGACCAAATGGAACGGTACGATACATAATGAAATGAAATATAGTGGTGGTATTTTGAAGGTGGTAAAACCCTTTGTGGTTCGACTCCGGCGGCACCACCGCCTCACCTATTTCCACCTAATAACAGCAGTGTTAGGCGCTGCTGTGTTCCGTTTTGAAGGGTGTGGTAAGGGAGACAGATATTTCCGAGGCGTTCCAGCTTAGTCCTCAGGGGTAGCGGCGCATCTGTGGCCAACCTCAGGTGGGAATATCTAATCCTAACTGGGGTTGATTACAGATGTCCATGGGCGGCAGTAGCCACTTACCATCAGGTGGACTGCATGCTCGTCTGCTACTGTTATATTATAAAAAAAAGCTGGATACATTAATTTCTTCATTCAGCAGTGTAATCCTACTGTTGTTATTGTGTTTAATAATCTCCCGTTGTTCCAATATATTAAGTCTACAGCCCTTGTTACCCGTGTGTAAAAGTGATCGAAATGGAACGGTACGAAACGTAATGAAACGAAGTGGGACGAAATGGAATGGGTTATATCTGAATGAAATTACAGTTTAGCAAATAGATATCACCCACTAAGCTTTTTTATTATAAAGGAGTAACAGGCCAGCATGTAGCTGCCACTATGGTAAGTGGCTACTACTGCCTATGGACATCTGCTATGAACTCCAGACAGTATCAGATTCAAATCTGAGGTCTGCCACAACTTGCGACACCTGAGGACTAAGCTGGAATGCATTAGTAAAATATGTTTCCCTTACCACATCCTTCAAACCAGAACACAGCAGCGCTTAACACTACTAAGTTACTTAGATAGATAGAAAAAGATTATGTTCAGCAATTTTACCTTTGGCCTTAGCTATAAGTAATCCAGTAGGTCCATTTATGTTGTTGATCCATCCAGGTATCGGTTCCTGGTTACATGCGGTAGCTGAAATAAAAAGGTTATGTAGTTTAAATAATTGGCCACTGCTCAGTTCATATGTACAAGATAATGAGAATACTTCGATAGCGCGATTCAGGAACGTACAGTGTCATCTATTGAGGAGTAGCGGGAAGTAAAATATCGTCAACTACTCGTACGAGTAACACTTTTAGTGAATGTCCAAATTTAAACCACTTGACTATAGTTCAATCTTTATATATATACTAGTGGTGCCCGCGGCTTTGCCCGCATTTTAAAGAAATAATATGGCGTACATAAAACAAAAAAATTGTACCTGCATTGGAATGACAGTGGTGTCATCTGTCGAAAATTGGTCTTACCAACTCCTAAACCCTCGTGGGCTCTTGGACAACAACTTTGCTAAAGATCATCACTTGATCAAATGCATAGTTTCCGATTCTATAACTACTTACGTTGCTACTTAAATTAATTAAAAAAACCTTTTTCCACGGACTAAATTGTGAATCTAAACCATTCTCAAGTCCCCTTGAACACACATAACAAATTTCACCAAAACCAGTACAGTCGTTTAGGAGGAGTTCAGTGACATGCACACGCACATAAGAAATATATATATAAAGATTTCTTACAATAAATACTTACTAATCGACGGTCTAGCGACGGCTATAGTGAACTTTCCGGAGTACTCCGCCACTATGGACTCCGATAGCTCCTTTGTGTACGTGTAGGTATTAGGGAAAGGGTGAATCAACCTTGAAAACAAACAATTTGAGAGTGTTAACACTGATACTGGTAACGTTAGTAGTTTCGAAATAATTAACAGTTTTTTCAAAGTTATGTGCGAGTGCTTTTTAGTAATTGTAATGTGTAACTTGTCACTTGCTCAGACGATGAAAGAAAACATCGTGAGGAACCTGCATACCTGAAAAATCTATTTTTTTTTACTGTGTGAAAACTGATAGTGTTATTGCAACTGTTACCATCAACCCATTACTGTCCCACTGCCGGGCACGGGTCTTCTCTCAGAATGAAAAGGATTAGGCCATAGTCCACCGAGCCAGGTGGCGCGCTCTGAGGTGCTGGCGAGACCGGCTATTGGAACCGCGTAACATACGCCAACGGGTGGTCGATGCTATCGTACCGAACTTTCGGGCTTGGCTCTTTGCCAAAGGTCGTGTCACCTTCAGGTTGACCCAGATACTCACCGGACATGGCTGTTTCGGTGAGTATCTGAACAGGATACAGAGGGAGGAGACGGCCCAGTGCCATCATTGCGGGCACCACGAGGATTCCGCACAGCACACGCTGCAGTACTGCCCAGCGTGGGAGTCTCAGCGGCGAATCCTCGTGTCAAAAGTGGGACCGGACCTGTCTCCAGCGGCCATTGTTGGGGCGATGGTTCAGCGCAGCGAAGCCTGGGAAGGCATGATCACCTTCTGCGACATAGTCATGTCCGCGAAGGAAGACGCCGAGCGAGCTAGGGAGCGCGCTGAACCCGCTCGGAGGAGGAGTCGCCGCGGGCGTAGATAACGCCGACCGGCGCGGTGTCCCTGTAGTTCCGGGACCAGAATAGGGCTACGGTATCCCCTGCCTGTCGTAAGAGGCGACTAAAAGGGGCTTCCGGGGTTGCGGGCGGCAAGAGTGGGAGCTCGAACCGCCCGGCTAGTGACCCCGGGAAGGACGGCGGTATGTGTGGTCGCCTACCGTCGTGCCCACCAGACGGTGTGGCGAGCATCAAGCTCACCTGGGCAGAGCCCGATGGGGCAACGCGCTAAGAGGACTCCGGTTGCGTTCCTTTGGAGATCCCGGAGTCCTCTACGCAGCGCCGAGGACGGCCACCGGGGGGGTTTTAGTGCGGTAAGAATCCCACATAACTCCGTGCCGCTCCCACGGCATAGGGTACCTTTTGAAGGTTTCCCCCTCGTAAACAAAAAAAAAAAAAAAAAAAAAAGGCCATAGTCCACCGCGCTGGACAAGTGCGTATTGGCAGACTTCACATACCTTTTGAAATCTTTCTTTAATTTCTCAGGTATGCAGGTTCGTAATCAACTCCAGATAGGATTACATATTCCTACCTGAGGTCGGCAACAAATGCGCCGCTACCCCTGAGGACTAAGCTGGAACTCAGAAAAGTATGCCTCTTACCACACCCTTCAAACCAGAACACAGCAGCGCTTAACACTGCTGTTATTAGGTAGAAATAGGTGTGGCGGTGGTGCCGCCGGAGTCGAACCGCAAAGGATTCTACCACCTTTCGTTGCCAGTCGTCTGGTCACCCGAAGCGAGGATAAGCCTGTGAAACATCCCTTTTGAAATGTTACTTTAGTAGAACAACTTACTTATTTTCTACAGTCTTCAACGTGTCATCGTCCATCCATTTCATCATGTTTATGATGTCGTGAGGATTGTGCTTCGAGGTGTACATCTTCTCTTCCAGCGTATCGAGGTAGTCGTGGCAGTAGGCAGTTGACATGTGTAGGAAGACCTGGAGAAATTGATACATTTAAAGGTGACAAACCTTTTTTGGTCTTATGTAGGTCGACTTTCACTAAGCCAGTTAATGAATTATTATCGTCGCTAATACGAAGCTTGGATATTAACGATATCGCATTTTTATAATAGCACTTTAAAATAATAAGTCACTCATTTGACACTACAGTTCAAACACAAATGCAGTGGGGATGTCAAGTGGGGATGACATCATGGCGGCGTTCGAGTTAACAGAGAGCGGCATTCTGGTCGGAGACTTCAGCAAGAACAATTTAATAACGGGCATGTAGTTATAATACCTCTAATCACTAGTGTGAACTTACTTACGTGTAATTGTAACATCGTTACTCCGTACCGTATTTATGTGACTATATTTATACATTACTACCTTCAAGAAGACATTGACCACAGAATGAAACGTTTTTATAACAAATTAAGAAGAAAACAATAATATAATATTCTGAACTGATTTTTTTTGTTTCATCCATTAACCAGCTCGGTGAGATCGCCCTATAATGGGATCCTCTACTATTTGTGATTCGACTTTAGAGGCACCGCCATATGTTTGCCTCACAGCAGTAGTATAGCATCACTGAGTTCTGGTCTGTGTGGTAAGAGAGACATTGAATCAGATGGCCAAATAGCTCACCAGAGCCTTGAGTAAAGCCCTGAATAAAATAGAAAAGGGCTAACACATAAACTTGTTAAGGGCTTTCAAGGACACGACTTTCAGCATCGAAGATAACGAAACTGGTTCGAAGGGTGTGGTAAGAGAGACATACTCAATTACTCATCCCAGGTATTTCAGTTTAGTCTTAGTCTTCATGGATTGGGGTTTTGTGGGCGAAAAGAGGTGGGAATCTTATCTTATCTGGAGTTGATAACAGATGTTCAAGGGCGGTAGTAGCCACTTACCATCAGATGGACTGCATGCTCGTCTGCTTATAGTATATCCTTATATTATAAAATCAATAATTTCAATAATACCTCCAAATTCTGCATCGTTTCAGCAAATTTCAAAATTTTTACAGTTCCGCAAACATTCATTTCAACTGCTTCTCGGATGAACATGTCAAATCTGGAAATTGAAAAGAATTTATGGACTTTTCAACATGAGTAAGACGGAATATCGTAAATTCCAAGAAAAATCGTGATACTTAGTTGTCACATATAAATATGTCTAAAGTTAAGATATGATATATTCCAGAAAGATTTTCCTAACATTTTAAATCCAAATTTTAATGTTAACGAAACTTGAAAGATGGCCAGCGCAGTACACCATGGCCTAATCCTTTTCAGTTTGAGAAGAGACCCGTGCCTAGCAGTAGGGCAGTAATGACATGACCCCCCGCTTGGGAGATGAGTTAAAACCACTGTAATATTTTTGCCATCCCAAAATGTGCCGCCAAACTGTTTGTCCGCTCTGAATATAGAAACGCGTTGCGTCGCAATAGCAAATTGTAGATAGATAGATGACGAAGACAGCGCTGGACCTCCCCCGTCACCGCTGCTCGCTCTCGCCCACGGGCATATAACGCAGTTAATGTGCCCTGACTACAGAGTATATGCTTGTAGTTGTGTTCGAAAAGATTGGCTCTCTGACTACATCAGCGCGTAACAACATCAGAGCAGACTAGCAGTTTGGCGCGGACCATACACCGTTACCTGACAGTCGCTGCGCAGTGGAAGACGATCTGACACTCGCGCTGCACCTCCTCCTGGTCCAGGATGGACATGCCCAGCTCCTCCTTCAGCATATCTCCGGGCACCAGCCGCAATTTGTGCAGATTCTTCGGGCATTCTTTGTGGATTCTATTGAATACCTGAAGAGAGATTTTGGGTTTTATCCAAATTTGTGTTGATTCCCGTTCTGTCATAAACAGTTTTTAGGGTTCTCTTTCCATGGAATAAAATGAAAGTCTATCATTAAGCTGTCTGTCTGCCTGTCAAAGGCACTATCTCTTCAAACGCAATAGATAGATACTTATTAGATAGATACATAGTAAAGTATTTTTGAAGGTGGTAGAATCCTTAGTGGTTCGACTCTGGCGGCCCCACCACCACACCTATTTCTACTTAACAACAGCAGTGTTAAGCGCTACTGTGTTCTAGTTTGAAGGATGTGGGAAGGGATATATAGTTTTCAGAGACTTTTCAGCTTAGTCTTCAGTGGTAGCGGCCCATCTGTGGTCAACCTCAGGTTGGAATACCTAATCCTATCAAGGATTGTTTACAGGTATAAGCCACTTACTATCAGGTCGACTGTATGCTCGTCTGCTACTGCTATATTATAAAAAAATCCCAGTCCCTTACCACAGAATTGATATACTCCTGCAGTCTCTCCTCAGCACTCTGCCCTTTCTTAGGCCGCATCAGCAGATACAGGGTCTTCAGGTCAGGGCAACTCCTCAGCAACTTCTCCACCAGCACTATCCCTAGGAACCCAGTCGCTCCCGTGATGAAGATCGACTTCCCAGCGTAGTACTCCGCTACGCTGATGGAGGGCGCCATTTTGTTTGGAATTTAAGCTAGGAAAAAAAATAACATTGAAATTTCGGTTATGTCAAAAAATAGCAATTTTCTAAGTACATATGAAAATATATGGTATTTAAAAAATATATATATAAAAATTTTGTCTGTCTGTCTGTCTGTTTGGTCATCGTTCGTCATCAACTCATTATTGTTTCACTGCTGGGCACGGGTCTCCTCTCAGAATGAGAAGGATATAGGCCATAGTCCACCACGCTGGCCAAGTGCGTATTGGTAGACTTCACATACCTTTGAGATTTTTTTATATAAATCTCTCAGGTATGCAGGTTCCCTCACGATATTTTCCTTCAACGTTTTAAGCATAGATATATTATACAGTAGGATAATATATCGATGTTTTAAGCAAGTGATAATTAATTTCTAATACGCACATAACTTTGAAAAATCAGAGATGCGTGCCTGGGTCACAGAAGTTAAACTTTTTTGGCGTATTTAATACAAAAACACACATACATACACAATAACACATTTCACAAAATAATTGGTGTCTACAGTCCGCGCCAAACTGCTAGTCCACTATGAAGTTGTTCCGAACAAGTATAGTCATACAATTTGCTATGACGCGATTCAGTTATATATTCAGAGCGCACTAGAAGTTTTCGCGCACTATACTTATCGCATCGTATTTTTAAAATAAAATATTTACAACGACTTTGTTGAGTAATAACAATTATTACAATTTTAGTATCGATTTTATATGTATCGTTAAACACTATTATATCCAAAATGTGCCAAAAAGTATAACTTCTCAAATAAAAAGGCTATTAAAATACTTACAACTTTTAAATACCGTGTCTCTTTGCAAGAGAATCGTGTAGAACTAACGATAAACTAATTATTTGATGTGCCAATGAATAGGACTTTTTAAAATATAGTCTACATTAGTCTTGGTACCGACTTGTGTGCGATTACGAACATATGGTGATACAAAAAAATCTGAAGTGTCTGGTTTTTTATTAATTGATCTTATCATTATATGATTCATATTATATATATTATTATTATGTTACGACTATGTATGTTAAATCAGTAACAAAAAAGCAGTGATAGTGTAGCGATTAAGAAACTCGGTCTCTTGATCGAAGACTCTGTCCCTCCTGTCCATACGTTTCCCTTCCTGTTTCCATACGTACTGCTAAATCCTTATACTCATTTAAAAATCAGGTTAAGTCTCATTACTTACAACTATAACTCTGGTTTTAATAATTACTTCTTCTTAATTTTGTTTATTTTTATTTTTTAATATTATTATTATTATTTTCCTTTGCTATTTTATTTTTCAATCATCTCTCCCATTCTATTTTAGTCTCCTTCTTTTACTGGTGCTTAGTGTATGCTATATTTTATTTATTCCAGCATGTTTATGCTATCTTAGTCCTATAATTATATTTATTATTATTATTTGAACCCTACCTATTTTTCTATTCATCCCTACTATAACTCCTTACCTAAAGGTTGTCTGGAAGAGATCGCTGGTTAGCGATAAGACCGCCTTTTGTATTGTCTTTTAAATTAGTTGTTTATTTTTTATATGTATCTTCTTTTATTGGGTACAATAAAGAGTATTTGATTTGATTTGATTTGACTCTGAAGTGCAAAGCCCAGGCACACCTCTGTTTTTTTAAAGTTATGGCCGTATATACTATTTAATTTGTTTAAATGGCGAAGGGAAACATCGTGAGGGAACCTGCATCCCTGAGAAATCTTAAAAAATATGTTTTCAAGAGTATATGAAGTCTACCAATTCGCACTTGGCCAGCGGAGGACCATGGCCTAATCCTTCTCATTCTGAGAGGAGACCTGTGCCTAGCAGTGGAACAATCATGGGTTGATGATGATGTATGTTAAATCATTGACCCCGACATAAGCGAAATTTATATACCAATTCCTGTTGCCTCACATTTAGTTTGCAGCTTAAAAAAGTCGCCCAAATCTTTTTACTAATTTTATTTTTGTCACAAGTCTGTACCCATCCTACCTTGTTATGTTCCATATGTAGATTATTTTTCAATTTTAAATTTAAATGGTTAATGAAGAATAAATAGAAAAAAAACATTGCATTAGCCAGGCTAATTAATTGTTTTAAAGTTACAGTTACAAGTTGATGGTGTATCTATTTTAAGTTAAAATATATTTTTTTATATTTCTCCCAACCGATAAGGCAGACGTGCTACCTGATGGAAAGTAATCAACGTCGCCTATGGACATTTGCAACACCAGAGTCGCCATGCATCGCCAGCTTTGAGCTAGAGCGCTTTTAGCACCTTTTTTGAAGAGCCCCATGTCATAGCGCTCCGGGAATACTTCTTTTTATATTTAAAAGTCATTGTATAGAAGATCCTTTGTAATTTTTTAAATGAAATCTACTTTAGCGGCGTTATGCACTTTTTGTGGTGGGTAAAAAATGTTAAGCTCGCGTGAGGACACGTGGCCTGATCGAAAATTCGTAAGACGCAAGCAAAATGCAAAAGTCAAGTGATCCGATGTCAGCATAGAAAAAATATGTCAATGAGTGTCAGTTTCATTTTTTATTTATTATATTTTATTATTTAGCTTAAGTAAAAATAGCCCGCTTTTCTTTTTAGTAGTCAGAAGTGACAATATATTTTCATTTAAAAATACAAAAAGTATCAAAAGGCAAAAATATGAAAACCTATTTCCTTATATAGCCTGCATAGCCAACAATAAGTAATTTTTTAGGTACATAACTCTTCGATCACTAATAAGAACTTATACTCGTAAGTTCCTATTAGTCATCGAAGACATAACTTTGAAAAATCAAAGCTTGCCTGGATTTGAAATTTTTAAACTTGGACCCCTCGATAGAGAGGCTGAGTTTCAACCACTATCACTTCTTTTACCTTTTCTTTTTGTTCACGAGGGGGAACCTTCAAAAGGTACCCGACGACGTGGGAGCGACGCCGGGTTGTGTGGGATTTTTACCGCACTAAAACCCCCCCGGTGGCCGTCCGCAACGCTTGTTGGAGAACTCCGGGATCTCCGACGGAACACAACCGGAGCCCTACAAGCGCGCTGCCCCGATCGGGCGCTGGGGGAGCAGTTTTCGCTCCTCCCACACCATGTAGTGTTTACGACGGTATGAGACCACACATACCGCCGTCCTTCCCGGGGTTGCTTGCTGGACGGTTCGAGCTCCCACTCTTGCCGCCCGCAACCCCGGAAGCCCCCTTTTAGTCGCCTCTTACGACAGGCAGGGGATACCGTAGCCCTATTCTAGTCCCGGAACTACAGGGACAATCACTTTTACCTACATACCAAATCGAAAATCATTACCCCCGGTCTGACGCACTCGAATTACATATTTAACTCCGCAATGACGTTAATTAGGCAATTGTCTGTATAAATGCGTGTATTTGAAATATTTATTAGATTTTACGTGACAATCTACTATAAAAATAACTTTTGACAAAAGAATATAGTCATGATTACCTACATTGAATTAGCAGACACGTCTAAACTCTAAAGTAATTAGTAAGCAAGTAGCAGTAAGTTTGAAAATTGGTACTTCGATCTATAAGTCCAAGGTTCGAGTCCCCGGATGGCTAGGTTTTCGAATCTAAGTGTTTTTTTTATAAAGGGTAGAACCTTTGTGGTTCGACTCCGGCGGCACCACCGCCACACCTATTTCTACCTAATAACAGCAGTGTTAGGCTCAGCTGTGTTCCGGTTTGAAGGGTGTGGTAAGGGAGACAGACTTTACCGAGGCGTTCCAGCTTAGCTCACAGGGGTAGCGGCGCATCTGTGGCCGACCTCAGGTAGGAATATCTAATCCTATCTGGGGTTGATTACAGATGTCCATGGGCGGTAGTAGCCACTTACCATCAGGTGGGCTGCATGCTCGTCTGCTACTCTATATTATGAAAAAAAAAATCTCGAACTTTACAGTAAAAGCTAAAATGTTTATTTAAAATGCGTTAGAAAATAGTAGCCTAATTAATCCATATTTCCTCTGTGAGCCCCCCAAAATTGTATAGCGATCGCGCCTGGAAAATAGGTGTGACAGTGGTGCTACGGAGTAGGAAAGGTGCCGCCAAATTTAAACGTAGTCACTTCTGATAGTAACGTCATCATCAATCGTGAAAATGACTGCGCATTATCAGTGAGAATTAATTAAATTAATTAATTCAAATAAATACAGACTAATTGTCTGTGTCATGCTAGGAACACAATTTTGGTTATTTACTTTAACTTAAATAATGTAAGTTCTAGAAAATAGCTTTGAAGAACCTTTTTTTCTGTTCGTACCTTCAAAAGGTACCCGACAACGTGGGAGCGACGCCGGGTTATGTGGGATATTTACCGCACTAAAACCCCCGGCCATCCTCAGCGCTTGTTGGAGAACTCCGGGATCTCCGACGGAACACAACCGGAGTCCTCCAAGCGCGATGCCCCGATCGGTCTCTGCCCTGGGGGGAGCGTTCGCTCCTCCCACAACATCTGGTGATTACGACGGTATGCGCACATACCGCCGTCCTTCCCGGGTAGCTTACTGGACGGTTCGAGCTCCCACTCTTGCCGCCCGCAACCCCGGAAGCCCCCTTTTAGTTGCCTCCTACGACAGGCAGGGGATACCGTAGCCCTATTCTAGTCCCGGAACAACAGGAACAAACATTGAAGAACCTACCACCTTCACAATTTATTATGAATTAATTAAGTTAACTTTTATTATATTTTAACACGTTCCCTGTCCCAGAACAAAAGTACAAAAAAAAAAATAGTACGTCCATCAACTATTTTTCTATAAGTTATCAATAAATATATAAAGGTTTACATTTATACTAATATCAGTTAAAAACCAATTTTTTTTTTATGAAAATTTAAAAAACATATTTATGACTCCATAAGGAGTCATGGTCGTGTGAATTAAAAATTATAAAACCTAAAAACTAAAAATAACTAAAAACCTGTCGGTTTTTAGTTATTTTTAGTTTAGTGGATGAAAGTTGACAATAGACTGTCGTCTATTGTCAACTTTCATCCCGTGTGGATAAACACACCTTGGAGAAAATTAACAAACAACCAAGTCGTAAGACAAATAAAAAACGATGCAAAGGTTGCTACAACAAACATATTTCAGAGGGACAATCTTCAAAATTTGCTGCTACAAAGGCGTCAAAAGTGATAACGTGGTGGCCGAAGTGTAAAATAGTACCACAGTATAAGGTATATCCTTATACTGTGATAGTACCCTGTCGCCCATGTTATAATGCACTTCACTGATTTTATTTTAATAAACTGTAATTTCTACAAAAAAAATGTTTTATTTTACCATCTTTATATAATAATAAAATTGCGACATTTTACGGCAGCTCTTTAGATATTTTTCTAACCTTGTTATCCAACCACACGCCCATGATAATGTTTTCACCTTTGTTATATATTGGCCTTAACAACAATAGGGATTCAACAATAGGCATTCACCTTAACTAAATTTATCAGGAAGAAATCCGATTCCTCACCGCCGCCGTGCCGTGGGAACGCTGACTACGCACCTACGTTGCCACCTCATAGTCCCGAACGTGGGAATCACTCTGGACGCTAACATTGGCCCAGCAAGTCACTTAGGATAGTTAGTTAATTTAGATTAGATTTAATCCAAAACATGTAATATTCTGTTTTGATTAAATACGTATATATAAGTAATTCGGTCTTTCTGTATCCTGGCTGCTGCATCCCGACGCATTATATAAATAATTATATAAGAAATAAAAAGCATATTTATATTTGGAGTATGACTCCAACTGGAGTCATAGACGCAAGATTTCGGCACAATCGTGACTCCTTTGGAGTCATTGGACAGGGAACGTGTTAATCCATTCAGGTAGAACCTGTTATATATGGAGTTAGTTAATTGTATCAGGCGTTACTTTGCGGAAATAACTTAACGATTAACCGTCGTAGAGTCAACTTACCCTGATGATGCTCCGTTTTGGAGCGAAACACGTGTTGGTGGTGGTATGTATGGTGTTGTTGGTGTATATTTTTAATTTTTTGCATTTGCACGCTTCCTTTGTGGGAGGGAGGGTGGTACATGCTGCATGGTTTAAAAAATATACCATCATGCATATTTGTAGCGGATTGTTGCGAAGTAGTTTTAATGTTAACTATATGGAGTTGTTACAGATGTGTCCATACAGAAAGAAAGAAAGCCCCCTCGACGACCCCTCGATCAAGAGGCCGATTTTCTTAAAAAAAGGTTTTTAAAAAAAGGTAAAAAGGGAAGGAAACTTAATGGAAAAAAGGTTGCAATAACAAAACCTATTAATATAATTACTTATTTATTTACTTATTTATCTATCTACAGTTACATAAACCTTAAGTACATAGAATATAGTCTTTTATGGGTAAATAAACTCTTAAAGCTAACATACACGACACGACATCGTGTAGCAATACGATGTCGTGTCGTGGGAATGTACGATGTCGTTGGAATAAGTAAGCCACAATAAAACCTTGTATATTATGAACCCATTATTAATATTCAATCTATCCATTTTAACGGGCAGATAGATCGAAATTTGTCAATTGTCAATTTCATCATTTGACATTGTCATATTTCTATTTTCGGTAGGTAAGATTGATTGGATAGAAGGATAGATTGATTATCAATAACGGGTGTTATTGTAGTAACAACCGTTTATTAAAGATGGCGACACATTATATTTATATAGAAAGTATATTTATTTAAGTTCAGAAGAATTAAATGCTTTAAAATAATTTTAAATATAAAAAAGGGTACATAATGATCCCAAAAAAACTTTTTAATAAGCAAGTCTTGCGTTTTTTTTTATTTAATTTAAATTTAAAACACAATTGCATTTTTTAATATGGGAGTAGCAGACGAGCATGCAGTCCACCTGATGGTAAGTGACTACTGCCATATGGACATCTGTAATCAACCCCAGATAGGATTAGATACTCCTACCTGAGGCCGACCACAGATGCGCCGCTACCCCTGAGGACTAAGCTGGAACGCCTCGGAAAAGTATGTCTCCCTTACCACACCCTTAAAACCATAACACAGCAGTAACACTGCTGTTATGAGGCAGAAATTGGTGGCGGTAGTGCCGCCGGAGTCGAACCGCAAAGAGTTCTACCACCTATTAACTAATATTATTAGTTATTATTATTATTACTATTATATTATATTATTTTACTATTCATGTTTATTTTATACTTTCATTTGAAACAAGACAAACGAAATTTACTGTAAGAACGGTAATCATGGAGAGACATGTTAATGAAAATGAGTAAAGATTTAATTAAATGGAGATTAGTAATTGTATGCAAATTAAGGAATATACTCGTCTGTTGTATTCGAACGAAGATAATTAACGCAAATTGGTCAAGTGTGAGTCGACTACATCCGTACTACCAAATTTTAATTCATTTTAGGGTTCCCTACCCAAAGGGTAAAACAGAACCGTATTATAGTCCGCGTAAAACTGCTAGTCCGCGCTGAATATAGAAATGAATCGCGTCGCCCTAACAAATTGTATGACTACACCTGCCCGCAACAACTTCAGAGCGGACTAGCAGTTTGGCGCGGAATATAGTAAGCCTCCGATGTCTGTCCGTCTGTCACATGGCTCTATCTCTCGAACCCTAATAGATAGACACTTGAAATTTATGTATAACTAGTGGTGCCCGCGGCTTCGCCCGCGGCTTTTAAAGAAATAATGTGACATACATAAAACGGAAAATTTGTACCTGCATTGGAATGACAGTGGTGCCATCTGTCGAAAATTGGTCTTACCAACTCCCAAACCCTCGTGGGCTCTTGGACAACAACTTTGCTAAAGATCATCACTCGATCAAATGCATAGTTTCCGATTCTATAACTACTTACGAATTAAAAATTAATTAGAAAAACCTTTTCCCACGGACTAAATTGTGAATCTAAACCATTCTCAAGTCCCCTTGAACACACACAACAAATTTCATCAAAATCAGTCCAGTCGTTTAGGAGGAGTTCAGTGACATACACACGCACATAAGAAATATATATATAAAGATGTATAAAGATGGCCGCTATATCAGCAAAAACTAGCAAACACTAAAAATAAAAAAAATGAAAATAAATGGGGCCGCCATACAAGAAACCACTATTTCTGACGATTTTTGCTTTATCTATTGAACCGTAAATGATAGATGCATTTACTTTAACAGCTGCTATGATGACAAACATTAAAAATTAAAAATATGGTATTGCGGAACCCGGTTGAGAGTTCGACTTGTGCTTGGCCAATTATTATTATTATTATTTTTTATAATATAAGAGTACCAGACGAGCATGCAGTCCACCTGATGGTAAGTGGCTACTGCCGCCCATGGACATCTGTAATCAACCCCAGATAGGATTAGATATTCCTACCTGAAGTCGGCCACAGATGCGCCGCTACGACTGAGGACTAAGCTGGAACGTCTCGGAAAAGTCTGTCTCCCTTACCACACCCTTCAAACCGGAACACAGCAGCGTCTAACACTGCTGTTATTAGGTAGAAATAGGTGTGGCGGTGGCGCCGCCGGAGTCGAACCACAAAGGGTTCTACCACCTTTATTTCTGGTATTTATCATAGCGTCATAGAAGATGCATTGTGAAAATTTAAACTCTCTACGTATTACGGTTCAATAGGTAAAGCGAAAAACGCCGAAAAATGGCGGTTTCTTGTATTTCTTGTGTTTCTTATATTACCTTTGTATATTTTTAAGCTTTTTATTTTAGTATTTTTGCTATAGTGGCCGCCACTGTAAAAATCTCAAGTGCCTATCTGTTACAGTTCAAGAGACAGAGCCCGGTAACAGACGGACAGACAGCGGAGGCTTAGTAATAGGGAGCCGTTTTTACCCTTTGAATACGGAACCCTAAAAACGGTTCGATTTTTTTTTAATTTAATATAAAATATTTAATTCATAAAACTCTAAGAATGTGGCGCCATCTCTTATAAAGTTGTAAAACTACGGCAATTGATTTTTCTTTACAAAGAAGACAGACCAAAATAAAGTAATATCATCTGAATTATGAATTTGTGTAAGACACGAATTACGTTCAATACAAATACTGATTGCAATACAAAGAATCTCGGATGAGTCGTTAGATTGTATAGTCCGTCCAAACTTCTAGTCCGCTCTGAAGTTGTTGCGCGCAGGTGTAGTCAGAGAGCCAATGTGGTAGAACACAACTACAAGCATATACTCCGTAGCAACGTAAGGGCACACTAACGCAGCTATGTACCCGCGGACGAGAGCACGCTGTCTTCACGCAGATATCTACAATTTGTTGTTGCGACGCGACTCCTTTCTATATTCAGAGCGGACTAGAAGTTTGGCGCGGACTCTTTGATAATAAAGCGCTCGGAACACGCCGTCGTTTGTTATGTGCTAATATAATAGTATTTAGCGGCAGGAAATCTCCCTGTGTGCTAGGTGATCATGTCCGGACAGCGGCCGTGCACCGACAGTCTCAGTTTGGAGCTCGTATATATGCAACATGTTGCGAAAACTTCGATAGCGAGATTCAAGCGAATAGCGCCATCTGTCGACGAGTAGCGGGAACGCCACAAGTACATAAAGTTGATCGCAACTTTCACAATACACAGCGCTCACACAAGCAAGTTTTGTTCCAATGTTTTTTTTAATTTAATTCAATGATAAATTCATGGCGGAGTCACCATAATCTGACGCGCAAACGTTCTGGGTTCGATCTCCGGCCAGACATCTGAATGACTTTGGATATCTGTTCTGGGTCTGGTGTTCGTGTATTCGTCTTTGTGTGTGTCCATGGCATCCACGATACAGAATATTAGTATAAAGATTATTTGTTCCGCGCGATGTCTTTATTTCGGTCTGAAGAGCTTATAACGTAAATTACAATATTTATATAGCTAAGAATCTTAATATATAGTAGTAAATGAAGTAAGCACATAATGAGTATATGATGATCTGTACAGCTTTGTCCAAGTAATATAACCTGAAAAGAAGAAAAAATATTAGTAAACTTCGTGTTGAAAGATCTACTCCTATATTTAATAAAACATCAGTGATAGCCTAGTGATTAAGAAACTCGGTCTCTTGATTGAAAGAAAGAAACAAAGAAACATTTATTTCGAAGTGACACTACAAAAATATATATGTGCATAATATAAAGTAGTCTTAAACTAATAGAAAAAGAAAATATCAGATAAATGAGCAAATTAAAAAAAGAATATTAATAAAATAAAACTATGATCACATTATAAAACGGTTTATATAATTGTAGTGCCCCATCGATGAAATTGGGACAAAATAGGTAACAGGGGAAAATAGGAATATGATGATCGAGGGATCCGAGTTTCAAATCCCAGGCACTCTGGCAATCCCACGCACCTCTGATTTGCAAAGTGTTGTTCGTATTACAAATTAATTAACTCTTACTTAAACGGTGAAGGAAAACATCGTGAGGAAACCATACCTTAGAAATCTTATCAAAGGTATGTGAAGTCTACCAATTGGCACTTGGCCAGCGCGGTGGATTATGACCTAATCCTTCTCATTCTGAGAGGAGATCCGTGCCCAGCGGGACAGTAATGGGTTGATGTTGATGTGTTGTTGTGTGAATATTTGAATATTATCTTTTTGTTATAGATTGGAGGAGCTAATGAGCATGCAGTCCATCTGATGGTAAGTTACCGTGGACACCTGTAACCAACTCCATATAAAGCAGGTTCTACCTAAACCCGATCACATGCGTTGCCACATGAGTATAAAGAAAGTCGCCATTTATTTAAAGGTGGTAGAATCCTATGTAGTTTGTCTCTGGCAGCACCACCGCCACACCTATATCTGTTATAACAGCAGTGTTAAGTGCTGCTGTTATAACAGAGTAAGGGTGACATACTTTTCCGAGGTGTTCCAGCTTAGTCCTCAGGGGTAGCGGCGCATCTGTGGTCGGTTAGGTGGGTATCTGGTCGGATAGATACAACTTTGCACACGTATGGAGTTTCTTGCGCCGCTTCTTCTCCATAGCGAAAAACCTTCCGAAACAGTGGTAGTTTGTTGACTTCCAAAAAGCATTCTATGTGAATCAATTTCGAATAAATGAGATTTGAATTTGAATTTGTCTAGGGATCATTGTCCATCAGGTGGACTGCATGCTCGTGTGCTACTCCTATATTATAAAAACACTAACTGTTTGAGCAGTCTCCGTGACTGTGGGAGCGTGGCTGGGTCCTCCTTGCAGCAGTATTCACGAGCGCCTTTGATGTAGTCCCTGATGTACATACTCCAGTTCACCCTCTGAGGAAAGAAAAGTATTGAAAACAACGCCATCTATGATGTAAATAAGAATATGCGTGTATTATGTTATTTGACACCCAAGTTCAATCCATATTAAAAAGTGTTCGACACAACGCCATCTATCAGTACAATCAAGAAAGTGTCATCTGCGTTAATAATAATAAATATTTAAAAAAATTAAATTGTAAAATAAAAAAGTAAGAATAATAAAATCATTGTAGTCATTAATTATTGTTTAATTAGTTTTACTGAAACTTCATATGCATGTCTATAGCGGGCAGTCCACCTGATGGTAAGCTACTGCCACCCATGGACATCTGTAATCAACCCCAGATAGCATTCCTACCTGAGGTCGGCCACAGATGCGCTACCCCTGAGGACTAAGCTGGAACGCCTCGGAAAAGTATGTCTCCCTTTGCACTCATCAAACCAGAACACAACAGCGCTTAGCACTGCTGTTATAACAGAATTAGGCGTAGCGGTGTCAAACTATTAAGTATAATACTTTAAAATGCCCATCATTTTACATTCTTGTCGCATCTTATCCGATTGATTTGTTCAATTGTGGATATTAATGTTTTTAATTAATTTATAATTTTGTTATGTAATTTTCTATTAGCTCTTACTTGTTTTTCTATTGCATGCCGTTTGCACCTATAAGTGAAGAGACACTTATTGCTTATCTACACTAATATTATAAAGAGGAAAACTTTGTTTGTTTGTTTGGTTGTAATTAATAGGCTCAAAAACTACTGGGCCGAAAAATTCTTTCACCATTCGAAAGCTACTTAATATATATATTTAATAAATATATTTAATAAATAGATTTTGAGGCGGTACAAAGTTTGCCGGGGCAGCTAGTATACATATATAGTGTACAATTGGATTTGTCAGTGATTACTTCGTCGGTGCAACTATTAATAAATCTTATATATAAAATTCTCGTGTCACAATGTTAGTTACCGTACTCCTCCGAAACGGCTTTACTGATTTTCACCAAAATTTTATATGCATATTCAGTAGGTAGAATTGGCTACTATCTATTTTTCATAGCCCTAAGTGATAAGGGTTGTTCACCCTTAACATTTTTTATTTATATGGCAACACGACGTTTGTCGAGTCAGCTAGTAAATAAATAGAATGTCTTACCTCAATATTAGTATAGAAGACTTCATCATCTTGTTTTGATATCTTATGCCTCAAAGACCTGAAGTAGTCGTTTTTGAAAAACCACTCCTTAGTTGTGTAGTATTGTAGGACTTCCAAACCGTAGTTCACTCGCTTTTGAATTTTTATCATGCTGAAAAATAAAAAAATAATGTTAAATATAATGGGCTGTGTAAAAAATATATTTTGAAACTTATAACAGCACATATGAGGTGATATTTAATAGTTAATCATTTCAAATATTTCCGAATTTAAAAGGCAAGTTTATGCTTCTCACCAACAGATGGCGGTAAAAGTATCTTAGAGCGTATTTGTTTTCTAAATATCTTATCATGGAGCCTAACAAGAAATCAATGTTTTTAGAAATTTTGAGGTATTAAAATAAATACTAATTAATACATGTGTAATAAATACAATTTTAGTTTTTTTTAATTATTATTTAATTTGTCAATTGTGATTAGTTCCTGCTACTCAACAAGAGATGGCGCTACATGTATCTTAAATCACACTAAATTGGCGGGAATTATTTACTTTTCCTATTAATCATAATCTATCCCAACTTACACTAAACTTTTTTTATAATACAGTAGTAGAAGACGAGCATGCAGTCCACCTGATCAGAAGTAGCTACCTGTCGCTCATTTATAATCAACCTCAGGTCGGCCGCAGATGCGCCGCTACCCCTGAGGATTAAACTGGAACGCCTCGGAAAAGTATGTCTCCCTTACCACACTTCAAACCAGAACACACCAGCGCTTAACACTGCTGTTATGATGCAGGAAGTGTGTAGGAATTATTTTTTTACTCACAAAGTCTTCTGTCCTAAGAGGAATAGCAGGAGATCCACGAAGTAAGCTGGCAGAAGATGGAAGAAGAACGCGGCTATCAGATGCTGGACTCTGGAGCTCTTGGGGGACCCTCCAGGGTACCAGAGGCAGACTGAAAATGGGAACTCTTGGACATGAACACGACCTGAAAAAAAATACTGCTTTTAGTAGAAGTAACTAATATGTACGCATACTTGATTTTAAAGTTACTATCGTAACATCATCTTCAACCCATTACTGTCCCGCTGCTGGGCACGTCCTCTCAGAATGAGAAGGATTAGGCCATAGTCCACCGCGCTGGACAAGCGCGTATTGATAGACTTCACATACCTTTGAGATTTTTTTTATAAATCTCTCAGGTATGTAGATTTCCTCGCGATGTTTTCCTTCACCGTTTAGCAAGTGATAAATAATGTTTATAGCACTCTGTGACCTAAACCCGCATTTTAGCCACGCATTTCTGTGTCCAAAGTAGCCGATTTTTACACCGTACGAATATTAATACACTACCCTCACAGTTGAAAAAAATAAACATAGCTATGAACGTTTCATACTTTTAAATGCCATTTAAAAATTAAAAGTGAGTAAGGAGTATTTTGTTTAAAGCTATAATTATTTTAATATTTTATTTTGGACGTATTTATAAATGTTTTTGCCATTGTGTACATACTAAGCAATAGCATCACTATAAGACTAACTATTGGGCTTTATCGAATTTTATTGTTTGTTTTGACTGTGTTTGTTTTATTTTCGCTACACACCATAGTAGGAGATATTAAAATTAGGAATCGTTATCAAAATTAGCCATAATACTACTCCAGTCGAATCTCGACTAAGCGACCTATTTGTTGTCGTATTTGTGGCATTCGGATTATCGAAAATTTGGATAATTGAGTTTATGAAGGAAAGCTATTTAAACCGATTTAGGAAGGTGATGTTTTTCGACTATATGTTTGTTACGTATGTATTTTTCATTCTTTGGCAAACTCAAACGACTTCATTAATTTTGATACATGATGTGTCGCTGAATTCGTCTAAATTGTGGCGATAACATAGGTTATATTTTTAGCAATCTGGTTTTTGTTTTTTATAGTAACTATTTTGTTGCGATTTGGCGACTTTCCGGAATTTAAATGCACAAGTCACACAAAATGTGGCTGATCTGTAAGGGTTATTACAAAGTTACTTGTTCACGTTTCACAATCCGAACAATCACGAATATTTATAACTAAGGTCCGGATAATCGATTTTCTACTGTATCACTAGTATTAGTTATGTATATAATACGCCTGTATGTAGCCTAAATGGCTTGATAGATTTCGACGTATGTGTGGTGTTAGATTTGTCTTTATCACAAGTGCAGAATAATTACTAAATTTTCTAAATTTCAATGGTTTTGGTTGTGTCACATTTTTATTGCTTTTTTAGTTCATAATTTTTAGTTTCAATCATTTATAAGTTTCAAAATAATTATCATATATTTTCATATTTCTTCACCAGTATAAGCGGGTTTATGTCACACGAGCTATAAAATAGTATACGATACTTGTGACAAAAGTAGCCTATTATCTGCACGGCGTTTAGCACCCTCGCTGCGCTCGGGCGCTAACTTCACGCCGTGCAAAAATAGGCTACTTTGGCCACGGGTATCGTAATGTACTATTAATACGCACATAAATAAAAAAATCAGAGGTTAAGAACTGAACCTCGGACCCCTCGATCGAGAGGCCGAGTTTCTTAACCACTTGGCTATCACTGCCTGTCGAATGGCCTGATAGTAATTAATAATGCTTGGATGCCATGTGAATATGTATATAAGTGGACATATAGAAACATGATTTTTTATAATATGGAAGTAGCAGACGAACATGCAGTCCACCTGATGGTAAGTACTGCCGCTCATAGACATCTGCAATCAACACCAGATAGGATTAGATTCCTATCTAACGTCGGCCACAGATGCGCGATCATAGAGGAGGAAGCTAAAACGCCTCGGAAAAGTATGTCTCCCGTACCACACTTCAAACCAGAACACAGCAGCGCTTAACACTACTGTTATAACAGAAATAGGTGTGGCGGTGTCGCCAGTGTTGCTCCACTGATAGTTGCACCAACTAAATATATAAAGATAGTTACCCATATCAAGCGCCTGTCCCCATGTTAAAGGATTGATCCCAGATTGAGTTATGTTGCATATTTTGAGTTCCTTTGGCCTGAAAACATTTAATGTTAATAATTAATTAAAGTCTTATTTGCTAATTGTTTACTCAAAAAAGGTTTTTCCAAACTTTTTGAAGTTGTATGTCAATTATCGGTCAAAGATACCTTGCCAGAGTATACCAATAGGCCACAAGTATAGTCCGCGCCAAACTGCTAGTCCGCTCTGAAGTTGTTGCGCACAACTACAAGCATATATTCCGTAGCAACGTAAGGACATACTAACGCAGCTGTGTACCCGTGGGCGAGAGCGGGCAGCGGAGGGTGCCGGGGAGATCCCGTGCTGTCGTCGTCCCGCTAATATCTACAATTTGCTATTTGACGCGACTCGTTTCTATATTCAGAGCGGACTAGCAGCTTGGCACGGACTGTACCTAACTACTAAAACACTGCTGTTATAATTATATTTGTTTAGATAACACTGAAATGCCTCCGGAGTAGAATAATAAAAAAATCTACTGCATTCGAATATTAAATATTTATGTATTTGCTTATAAAAATCTTAACTAATGACAAAGTCCTCAATAAAATCCAAATCTCATGAAATAATGAATTTGGAGAATTAAGAAGGAATATATTTAATCAGATCTTACTTTTCTATTCCCGTGACGTACGCGAGCAGGATACAGCCGTTGACAGTCAGATCCACGGGAACAACGTCAGCCAAGTACGTATCATTGCAGTGCATTGTACGGATCACTCCTGGAACAAATTGTGACGAATTTAAAACAAATATTTAATTGAAGATGGTAGAACCCTTTGTGGTTCGACTCCGGCGGCACCACCGCTACACCTATTTCTACCTAATAACAGCAGTGTTAGGCGCTGCTGTGTTCTGGTTTGAAGGGTGTGGTAAGGGAGACATACTTTTCCGAGGCGTTCCAGGTTAGTCCTCAGGGGTAGCGGCGCATCTGTGGCCGACCTCAGGTACGAGTAGGAATATCTAATCCTATCTGGGGTTGATTACAGATGTCCATGGGCGGCAGTAGCCACTTACCATCAGGTCTGCCTCTTGATCGAAGTGTCTGAGGTTCAAATCCCAGGCTGTTCAAATCTGATTTTTCCAAAATTATGTGCGTATTAAAAATTAATTATCGCTTACTTAAACGGTGAAGGAAAATATTGTGAGGAAATCTGCACACTTATAAACGATGTAACGATTTTTATAAAAAAAAAAGGCTCAAAGGTATGTGAAGTCTACCAATACGTAATTGGCCAGCGCGGTGGACTATGACCTAATCGTTCTCATTATTAGAGGAGCCCCGTGCCCAGCAGTGGGACAGTAATGGGTTGATGATGATGATGATATAGCTAAGGATTACTATAGGATCTATGGGTTAATGCTGCGAATTTGACTTTTCTTACCTTTACCAGCGCCCACAAGCAATCCTGTGGGTCCGTTCATGTTGTCAACCCATCCTGGCATCGGCTCCTTGTAGGCTGCTGTCACTGCAAATAAAATCAAAATTTATATAAATAATGAAATATTATAATATCACTACATAGTATAAAACAAAGTTGCTTTCTCTGTCCCTATAGACCTATGTATGCTTAAATCTTTAAAACTACGCAACGGATTTTGATGCAGTTTTTTTTAATAGATAGAGTGATTCAACAGGAAGGTTTGTATGAATAATACAAGCATAACATACTAGAAAAACACTGATAATTTTGCAGATTTCGTAAATAAATACATTTTTTGGGCTTACATTGCAAACGCTGGCAGAACCCTACTAGATAAATTAAAATAATGTTCTACAGTATTGAAACCTTGAAAATATCTATAAATAAGTCTGCGACGGCATATGTCTGTCTTTGTTGCGTATTCCACAATGATTTAAAAAGAAGACAAAAATGAAGTTCATAATAAAATGGTTTTAATATACAGCAGATATTAATCCTTATCGAAATAAATTGTTTAAAAAAATCAAGCGCTTAATGTTGATAAAATTTGCTAAGATGCAGCCGGAGTCGATCACAAAGGGTTCTACAACCTTCAATCTGCCTTGCTACATCCTTCAAAATTAGTTTTTTTTCGTGGCCTAGTGTCGAAACACAATAAGGCCACGCCATAATATTGAGAATTAAAAGACAAAAATCGATATAGCGTTGCTATTTCTAACCACAAAGGGTTCCATCACCATTTGATTTAAGGATTATAGATTTAAGATATTACATACCAATGGAGGGTCTTGCGATGGCAATGGGGTACTTCCCGACGTGCTGTGAAACTAAATCTTCTGTCAGCGACTTTGTGTACGCATATGTGTTTGGTTGAGGCTCAATCAATCTGTTGACAATAAACATTATTATTATTATATCTTTAATTTATATTTAAAACAACTTGAGTTTAGATTTAACAATGTGCTTACAACCCTTACCGTTAGACGAATTGAGAGAGACTATTTTTTTTTATACAAAATATTAAATAATTATATTGAACCCCCTTTCATGCTAAGCACTATTGGACATATTTAATTGCTCAATACTTGCATACAAGCGGGAACTGAAACAGACTCTTGAAAAATGGCATTGTGTAACAATTTACTTTTTTCCTTTCTTCTTTTACTTGATCATCATCATCATCATCATCATCAACAACCCATTAGTGTCCCACTGCTGGGCAAGGGTCACCTCTCAGAATGAGAAGGATTAGGTCATAGTCCACCACGCTGGCCAAGTGCGTATTGGTAAACTTCACATACCTTTGAGATTTTTTTTCTTTTTTTTTTTTTATAAATGTCTCAGGTATGCAGGTTTCCTCACGATGTTTTCCTTCACCGTTTAGCAAGTGATAATTAATTTTGAATACGCACATAACTTTGAAAAATCAGAGGTGCGTGCCTGGGATTTGAACCTCGGACCCCTCGATCGAGAGGCCGAGTTTCTTAACCACTAGGCTATCACTGCCTTTACTTGTATATATTATATTTTATTATTTTAATATACTTACTCCTAACAGTGTAAACAATTACATCTATAAATCTTTATGTATCATATGTTACTGGAAACTTTGCTGATTTTTGTTATGTATAAGTGGAAGTTACTGTTTGTATTAAATATTGTATGTTTCCCAAATAAAAATAGGAACAAATCATGTTTGTTTATATGTCCTTTATAGAATCGTAAACTATGCATTTGATCGTGTGATGATCTTTAGCAAAGTTGTGTGAGCCCACGAAGGTTTCTAAATTGGTGCGACCAATTCGACAGATGGCGTGACGTCACGAAGTTGAATTTAGAATGACGTCACGTTAATCATGTTATTTAAAACTAAACGTGTAAAAAATCGGCTAAATCGGCTAGGGTTAACAGGTTTAAAATTCGATTGTATAATTTGACCCTCACACACATACCAAAACAAGTTAATTTAAACTTGAAAATTGCTCCAAAAAGCATCTTATTTACCTTCGCAGACCGTAACTTGGGTGCAGAGATAGCCTAGTGGATAAGAAACTCGGCCTCTCGATCGAGGGGTCCGAGGTTCAAATCCAAGGCACCTCTGATTTTTCAAAGTGATATGCGTATTAGAAATTAATTATCACTTGCTTAAACGGTGAAGAAAAACATCGTGAGGAAACCTGCATACCTGAGAGATTTATAAAAAAAACTAATGTATGTGAAGTTTACCAATACGCACTTGTCCAGCGCGGTGGACTATGGCCTAATCCTTCTCATTCTGAGAGGAGACCCGTGCCCAACAGTGGGACAGTAATGGGTTGATGATGAGACCGTAACTTAGCATAAGATACCAATTTCAAAACCACTACTTATTTTATTTATTTATTTTAATTTATTTTTCCCGATTGTTGCTGCGCATTAGGACATTATAACTATATCTATTATTTAAATGTTTTGTTAACGTGTTTATTATTTATTTAGTTAGTTTGTCATTTTCTTTATTTCCATGTTTGTATTATTATTTTATTATTTTTCATCTTTGTCTTTATATAAAAATATTGCACTGTGTGCTGCAGTTGTCTTGATTAAATTATGTTATATTTATTATTAATAGAAAAACGTAGTGTATACAGTTATAGCTATATAGTTATCACTTATTAAACACTATATTAAGAAAAAAATGGCCAAGTGCAAGCCGAACTCGCAGACGGAGGGTTCCGTACCACCAAATTTTTTTTTTAATTTTTGTATTTATTATTATAACAGCCATTGAAGTACATGTATTGTGAAAATTTGAACTGTCTACCTATTACGGTTCAATCGACAAAGGGAAAAACGTCTAGAAATAGCGGTTCCTTATATGGCGACCTCGATTTATTTTCAACTTTTTTATTTTTAGTATTTTTTGTTGACCGGCCAACGTTATGCATACTCTGTAAAAAATTCAAGTGTCTATCTATTAAGGTTCAGGAGACAGAGCCCTGTGACAGACGGACAGACAGCGGAGGTTTAGTAATAGAGTCCCGTTTTACCCTTTGACAAATTTTATATTTTTCGTGATTCTTTTACGTTTTTCTTAGTACTACGGTTCCGTTTTTATGGTTACGGATCCCTAAAAAGTACATACTTGGGTTCCATATAAGCTAGAAGGTCGTCGTCCATCCATTTGACACAGTCCATGATGTGCTGGGGTCTGTGGTCTGCTGGGTACAGCCTCTCCTCCAGGACCTCCACCTCACAGCGGCAGTAGGACGTGGAGACATGTAGGAACACCTGGAATTAACACAAGGTTCTTTTGAAGGAACTCATTGTGGTGTGACTGCCACAATAATTATGTCGAAGGTGGTAGAACCCTTTGTGGTTCGACTCCGGCGGCACCACCGCCACACCTATTTCTACCTAATAACAGCAGTGTTAGGCGCTGCTGTGTTCCGGTTTGAAGGGTGTGGTAAGGGAGACAGACTTTTCTGAGGCGTTCCAGCTTAGTCCTCAGGGGTAGCGGCGCATCTGTGGCCGACCTTTGGTGGGAATATCTAATCCTATCTGGGGTTGATTATAGATGTCCATAGGCGGCAGTAGCCACTTACCATCAGGTGGACTGTATGCTCGTCTGCTACTCCTATATTTAAAAAAAAACCCTTATGTTTGGCTACTATCATTGGTTTAAAAAGCAGTGATAGCCTAGTGGTTAAGTAACTCGGCCTCTGGATCGAGGGGTCCGGGGTTCAAATCCCAGGCACGCACCTCTTATTTTGTGCGTATTAGTAATTAATAGTCACTTGCTTAAACGGTGAAGGAAAACATCGTGAAGCTTGCATACCTGAGAGATTTATAAAAAATATCTCAAAGGTATGTGAAGTCTACCAATACGCACTTGGCCAGCGCGGTGGACTATGGCCTAATCCTTCTTCTGAGAGGAGACCCGTGCCCAGCAATGAGACAATAATGAGTTGATTATGATGATGATGATGACATTTAAATCACGTTAGAAAAATGTGGTCTAATTTAACCAAATTTCCCCTGTGACAAAGTTTGTGCTGCTTGCTCCCAAGGAAACAACTTTGACCCCACACCAGGATTCCCTATATTGTGTGCCATGAACACATAGAATACCTACACAAACACCTAGACCCATAGAACATATACGAGTATCCTTATTCATTATTTAGATATCTGTCTCACCGGAGGACCGCCTCTTCAGGTCGCCACGTTAGTAATGAAATGAACAGAATCTTACCTCCAAATTCTTCATGCCATCAGCTAGTTTCAGCACCTTCATCGTGCCCACTGTGTTCATGTTCACTGCGTCTCGGATGAACATGTCAAATCTGAAAAATTACGTTTTTGTTACAATTTGATACATTATAGTAGTTTCTGTTTGAAGGTAGAACACTCTGTAGTTCGACTCCAGCGGCACCACCACCGCACCTATTTCTGTTATAACAGCAGTGTTAAGTGCTGCTGTGTTCTGGTTTGAAGGGTGTGGTAAGGGACATACTTTTCGGAGGCATACGAGCTTAGTCTTCAGGGGTCAGTACATTTGTGGCTGACTTCAGATAGAAATCTTATCTGGGGTTGATTACTTGTCCATAGGCGGCAGTAGCCACTTACCATCGTGCTTTTTGTAAGATGCTACTATAAGGTACTACTGCCGCTCATGGACATCTGTAATCAACTCCAGATATAATTTGATTTTCCTACCTGAGGCCGGCCACAGATGCGCCGCTACCGCTGCGAACAGCTGGAATGCCTCGGAAAAGTATGTCTCTCTTACCACACTTCAAACCAGAACACAGCAGCGCTTAACACTGCTGTTATAACAGAAATAGGTGTGGCGGTGGTGCCGCTGGAGTCGAACCACAAAGGGTTCTACCATCTTCAAACGCATCTGTGGTTGAGGAGGAAACTCTTATCTGAGGTTGATTACATGTCCATACGGCAGTAGCCACTTACCATCAGGTGGACTGCATGCTCGTCTGCTACTCCTATATTGAAAGTGGGTATGGTAACCTTACCTGACACAAGCAGCACAATGGAAGATGATCTGACACTCCCGTTGCAGCTCATCCCAATCCTGGATGGAGATTCCCAGGTCTTCCAAGAGTATGTCGCCTGGAACTACCCGAAGCTTGTCGAAGCATTTCGGAGAAGTATCCTGGAGTTTATCAAACACCTGGAAAGAGATTAATACAGCTGTTATATTTCTAATTTATATTTGAAGGTAGAACCCTTCGTGGTTTGACATCGGCACGACTATACTGATTTTGTGTCATAACAGCAGCGTTAAGTGCTGTTGTGTTCTGTGAGGGGTGTGGTAAGGGAGTTATACTTTTCAGAGGCGTTCCAGCTTAGTCCTTAGGGGTAAGGGCGCAACTGTGGCCGACAGGTAGGAATCTAATGCTATCTAAGGGGTTACTATGGTAGTAACCCCTTAGATAGCATTAGATCTTAAAACAATATTATTTTAATCATACTTTTACTTTTTTTGCAGGAAATTTAACTTTTTAAGCAAAGTATGACAATTTCAGTTGGTTTTATACAATGGATAAGCAAACATTAATAGGGGTTTAAGTTTGTTCAACTGTGTATGACGGAATATTTTACTGTTTTAAGGAGGAAATAAAACTTTCATGAACTATGATGGTTTTTAAAAGATGGTGGTAGGCTCCCAGGGATTGATTACAGATGTCCGTACGGAAGTAGCCACCTACTATGAGGACTGTATACTCGTCTGCTATTTCTATATTATCACACAGCCTGGTTACGGTTTTTTTTAGGAACATGCCGTCCATGTTATAGTAAATGACCAACTCTATATAGAACAGGTTCTTATCACCTCACAGCTGCGTTGACACTATCAAAGACTAAGGTATACTTCAAATGTACATTCAACGGCCTCCAGACAATATTACAACAAAAAAATACTATTGTACGTCAATTTGTTTTAAATCAGGAAAATAGTTTCAACTGTCATGTAAACATAAAAAAGTAAATAATGTATTAATTTTATATATAAAATTCTCGTGTTACAATGTTAGTTACCGTACTCCTCCGAAACGGCTTAACCGATATTCACCAAATTTAATATGCATATTCAGTAGGTCTGACAATCGGCTACTATTTTTCATACCCCTAAGTGATAAGGGTTGTTCACCCTTAACCCTTTTTTATTTATATGGCAACACGTTTGCCGGGTCAGCTAGTGTGTGTATTAAAATATATTAAATTATTATAATATTGATTTCAAAATACTTATTGACTTCTTTTTGTATGAAAAAGAAAAATAATTAAAAATTTGCGCTTTCTCCGTAATAGATGGCGCTTTATCCACTTACCCGACAATTTACGAAATCATCCAATCGCTCTTTCGTCCCTTGTCCTTTCTTTGGTCGCATGAGAAGATATATTTTCTTAACCTCTGGGCAGCATCTCAGTAACTTTTCAACAAGAACTTTCCCCATGAATCCTGTAGCGCCCGTGATGAAAATGGTTTTCCCCGCGTAGTAATCCGCTACCCCGACAGATGACGCCATTGTCGCTTATCTGTTAAGAAATAATAATTATATTATTTACCACATAATGTACAGTGAATTAGGTGTAATAAAGAATAATAAAATAATATAATTATATACGCAATATATATATAATAATTATCATTACAATCAAATATACAAAAATAAATAAGCAAAGGGTGTCGGTTTCGATCCCCGGCTAGAAAGATATCTAAATGAAAACAGATTTCTGGGTCTGGGTGTTTCTGTATTCGTGTCTGTGTGTCCATAGCACCAACGATACAGGGAATCCTAGTGTGGAGCTGTGAGTGCAGAAAGCTTTTAAATATAATGTTATGAGTATCCTAATGTCAATTTAGGCTTGCTTAGACTACTTAAAACTATTTTTCTTGACACTCATCGGCGGCCATTTTTAATTACTTAAATTTATTAAAATACAAATTTTATACACATATCTATTGGCATTGCCATATACATTTAAATGATAAATATAATTAATTCATTTCATTATTTATAAGTAAACGTCATATATTATATAACGAATGCACATAAGAGTGTACATAATAATATACTTAGAATAGATTAGTAATTAATATATAACTTTGTGTTTTTTAAAATATAGGAATAGCAGACGAGCATGCAGTCCACCTGATGGTAAGTGGCTACTCCCGCCCATGGACATCTGTAATCAACTCCATATAAATTACTTTCTTACCTGATTTCGGCTAGAAATGCGCTACGCTAATGACTAAGCTGGAACGCCTCGGAAAAGTATGTCTCTTACCACACTTCAAACCAGAACACAGCGCTTAACACTGCTGTTATAACAGAAATAGGTGTGGCGGTGGTGCCGCCGGAGTCGAACCACAAAGGGTTCTAGATTTAAAACGGCAAGTATTTGTAGTTATACGTAAATACCTAAGAGACGACCTTCAAATATCCGATTAATGGATAAAAACAATTTTTTATCAAGTTTAATTTGTTAAAAAATTGACGCAATTGCATAAAAAACTTCCCCAAAGTATAAGTAGTTGAAATTAAAAAAATGATTAGTGTAAGGATGTTTTGAAAAAAAAATTCCTTAAATTTTAATATGACCCTTTTTTGTGATACATTAATTTGCAGTTTAATCCTTATAACCGACACTATTAGATAGCGTAATAACAGTTTTTTTTCCAAAATGGGTTAATTTCATCCATTTATCGGTTAAGGTCGTACCTAACTTGGATCCACTTCAAAATATTCCGAGAATTAAAAAATGCTTGTTTTAACGACCATCTTCTAAATATATATAACTCAAAGGTGACTGACTGACATAGTGATCTATCAACGCACAGCCCAAACCACTGGACGGATCGGGCTGAAATTTGGCATGCAGGTAGATGTTATGACGCAGGCATCCACTAAGAAAGGATTTTGATCAATTCTACCCCCAAGGAGATAAAATAGGGGATGAAAATATTACTTCGTAACGCGAGCGTGTGCTATAAGATTCGACATCATAATCGTCATCAACCCATTACTGTCCCACTGCTGGACACGGGCCTCCTCACATAATGAGAAGGATTAGGTCATAGTCCACCGCGCTGGTCAAGTGCGAATTGGTAGATTTCACATACCTTTGAAAACTTTTTTTAAGATGTTTTCCTTCACCGTTTAGCAAGTGATAATTAATTTCTAATACGCACATAACTTCAAAAAATGAGAGGTGTGTGGGATTTGAACCTCGGACCCTTCGAGCGAGAGGCTGATTCTCTAAACCACTAGGCTATCACGGCTTAGATTCAACTGTTAACGTATAAACCATGTCCCTAACAGGAACAGAACCAGGACAGTTTATTTTTCTAAAAGACAATTTTTCAAATCATGTTTGATGTTAGTACTATGAGTAAAAGTTTAAAAAATTGTTGTAATTATTTTCATTATTTCTTAATGTGTACCATTTCCTAACATGCGAAAAAAAAAATGTAAGTGCGTCTAACTTTGTTCTTAATGTATAATGAATTTTAAACCCTGGTACCCTTTGTGGTTCGACTACGGCGGCACCACCGCCACACCTATTTCTACCTAACAACAGCAGTGTTAGGCGCTGCTGTGTTCCGGTTTGAAGGGTGTGGTAAGGGAGACAGATTTTTCCGAGGCGTTCTAGCTTAGTCCTGAGGAGTAGCGGCGCATCTGTGGCCGACCTCAGGTAGGAATACCTAATCCTATCTGGGGTTGATTACAGATGTCCATGGGCGGCAGTAGCCACTTACCATCAGGTGGACTCCATGTTCGTCTGCTACTCTTATATTATAAAAAAAAAATAATAGTTCTGTAATTTGTGTCGCAAAGGCGAAATACTTTTCTGAGGCGTTCCAACTTAGTTTTCTGGTAGGAAAGAATCTGTAGCCGACTTCAGGGGACCTACCTACTAGTTCAGGAAAGTTTTATTTTAATATTGCATCATTATTTTGTTTACCTTAAGTCATACCTATAAGTCAACTGTAGTAATAAAATTGACCAATTAATAAGTCATAATTGATAACTTCCTGCATAACAATGTCTTATATACAAGTTAGCAATCATAATCAGAATGACTTATAAAATTACACAACTAACAACTAAACATGCAGTGTTTACGACTTAGCGACTAAATAGTCGCACAATCGCATAGTCTAATGAATCATTTTGTATTCGTGTTGTAGAAGCAATAAAATCATAGCTCGAATATAATGTCAAGGACTTCTTTCCTAAGATATCTTACTAATGCTAATTATACTGACGGACAGACAGACAGACATTTTTATATGATTGTAGCAAAATGGCAGTGTTAGCCTAGTGGGACAGAAACTCGGCACGTGATCGAGGGGTCCGAGGTTCAAATCCAAAATTTTAAAATTTGAAATTTATGTGCGTATTACAAATTAATTATCATTTGCTAAAACGTTGAACGAACACATCGCGAGGAAACCTGCATACCTGAGCAATCTTGAAAAAAATTGTTTTCAAAGGTATGTGAAGTCTATCAACATGTACTTGGCAAACGCGGTGGACTATGGCCTAATCCTTCTCATTCTGAGAGGAGACCCGTGCCCAGTGGGACAGTAATGGGTTGATGATGATGATGATGAACCATACTGAAGAAGAGTCTACATAAGAATATACTCAGTATAGATTAGTAATTAGTATTAGTTGCAGACGAGCATGCAGTCCACCTGATGGTAAGTGACTACACCCATGGACATCTGAAATCCACCCCAGGTAAGATAACCTAAGGTCGGTTACAGATGCGCCGCTACCCTTGAGGACTAAGCTTGAATGACGTCACGAATGTCTCTTACCAGACTTCAAACGAGAACAGCACCGCTACCCTTGAGGACTAAGCTTGAATGCCATCAAGTATGTCTCCCTTACCACACTTCAAACCAGAACACAGTAGCGTTTTAAACTGTTATCAGCCAGAAATAGGTGTGACGGTGGTGCCATAGTCGAACCATAAAGATTGATGAACCAGTTGTAGGGAAAGAACCGTAGTTAAAACGAAATAATGTTTTTATAACATTGTAATATGCTGTTTTTCCATGTTACTCATTTCAATTACTGAGTTAGACGTTTAAGTATATTATTGTTAACAAGATATGCACCGTGGTTTCACCCGCGTCTAAAAGTAGTGCTCAGGAGATTTCGTAGATTTGTATGGAACTCTATTTTTTTAAATGAAAAGTTAGAAATCAGCTGCTAATGAACTTCCATCATAATCGGATCAACCGTTTCGGATTAGCGGAATAAACAGAAAGACAGACAGAACAGAAGACAGCAAGACAAACAGAAAGAGAGAAAGACAGACAGACTGACAAACATACAGACAAAAAGAGGGAAAGACATACAAAAAGACATACAGGTAAAAAGACAGAACAGAAATTTGTTTTTTTTCGGATTTTTTGTTATTTGATCACTATTTTTATATCTAAATTTACCGAGCTATATGTAATTATATTGACAATAAAATCTTCATTGTAATGGACTATTATGAAATGTTTATTTATAAGAATAAAACAAAATAAAGATTTGTACACCTGATCAACCGGTAGATTATGCAGAATGCAATTACTATGTATGAACTTCATAAATCATTCATTCATTCAAGAGAGAAAGACAGACTTGCAGTCAGACAGACAGACATGCCGTGCCGTATATCTTTCATATTATGTAGAACGTAAAAACCTTGTATTTGGTTTTTACAAACAGACAATCCAATTTTATTTATTTGTGTAGAGTATAGATGATATGGCGGTTTTCCATCTAATTCATTTCGATTACAGCGTCAGTGGTTTGCGCGTATTATAAATGATGTGCAATTATATGCTTGTGGGTAATTGCACGGATTTTACATTATACTAGCATTTTACCGTGATTTTACGTGCATTGGCAAAGATTTTATTGGAACGAAGTTCCTTATCGCGCGGTACGCTGGGTAAGGCTAGGCGAGCGTCACGAAAAATCCTCACGACACTTTTGCTATAGTGCGAAGCGCTCGGAGAGGGGGCAGGCCGAGTATAGGATTCGACTTATTCGTTCTCTCTCTCTCTCTTAACAATGACAATCCACGCGCGTTTGCGTTGAAGGTAATGTTCCGATTTTTTTTAATTATATAGAAGTAGCAGACGAGCATGCAGTCCACTTGAAGGTGGCTACTGCCGCCCATGTACATCTGTAATAAACCCCAGATAGGATTAGATTCCTACCTGAGGTCGGCCACACCGCCGCTACTCCTGAGGACTAAGCTGGAATGCCTCCGAAAAATATGTCTCCCTTACCACACCCTTCAAACCAGAACACAGCAGCGTTTAACACTGCTGTTATAACAGAAATAGCTGTGGCGGTGGTGCCGCCGGAGTCGAACCACAAAGGGTTCTACCACCTTCACTTATGAAATTTCTTATTTTTTTAGGCAAATAATTGGTAATTTTTTATAAAAAAAAACTGTATAAAATATTTATCTATAGTATAACGGCCGGTTCTATTAATCAATTTTTGCCTAACAAAGTTTGTGTTTTTTTTTAGGCAAATAATTGTCAAATTTTTAACTTAGGCCAAAATTGGTAATAATTGATTATTTATGAATATGAAAAAACAAAAACTTGCAATTGATCCATGACTATTTATTGCCATACATGGGCATCTAATCAACCCCAGATTAGAATACCGCCGTCGTAATAAAAAAGTAGGAATTTTAAAACTATAGTTCCAAGAAAATCGCGTTTAAATAAAGAATTACTATCTAATTTAGTCCAAATACTGCGTTACGATTTTATCAATAAAAATACATTTTTTTCTTCCTATTATAGTATTTTAACATCAAATAATAAAGTAAAAATATTATTTAATAATGTAATTTAAAATTAACTAATTGTCTTCTAATGCTATTTTTCCAAAAATCGAATTTCGCCAAAAGTGGACTACCGCGTTCTTACGCGCGCTATTACGAGGGCTGAATAGAGACCTTGCACTTTCACCGAATTTTAAACTGATTCAAACAGGTGTGACGGTGGTACCTTCAAACCATACCGGTTCTATCTTCCTTCATTACTTAAATCCGGTCCAAATATCAATATTCGTACACACAACAGTTATGTAAATTTAACTATAAATGTTATTTGCGGTTTAAATTCGCATAAATAAATGAACATAAAAAGCAAATTGAATGATGAACCGTGGTTTTTACGGGTAATAGCAAATTAATGAATGACGGAATTGAAGGGGTGATAAAAAAAACTATCTATCTATCGCTGGGACGTCTTACCCTCCGGGCGCACATATATTGCGGCAATGACAACATAAGGGCGGTGGGCAGGAAATTCGGGTCTCGAGGATACCCTCTTTGCCCGGGCAGATTCTCAGGTGGTAAATACCCCCCGGATTCTTGATATTTATTCATAATAATATAATGTTATTTAAAACATAATAAAATAATGAACAAATATTAAAAATTTCTATCATCCCCCTGTTGAGGGGGTGATTCGGTAATTAAAAAAAAAAAAAAAAAAAAAACTGTTTTTACGCTATGAGCCACACGGATTTGCCGTTTGCGGTCAGAGACCTCTGAGACAAGAATAAGATCCTTAAGACTTTATGAAATCAGATTATTGTTTTAATTGTCTTCAACTCAATATTGTCCCATTATTGAGTGCGGGTCTTCTCTCATGTCCCTACAGGGACCAGAATAGGGCTACGGTATCCCCTGCCTGTCGTACGAGGCGACTAAAAGGGGGCTTCCGGGGTTGCGGGCGGCAAGAGAGGGAGCTTGAACCGCCCGGCTAGTGACCCCGGGAAGGACGGCGGTATGTGTGGTCGCATACCGTCGTGCACACCAGACGGTGTGGCGAGCATCGAGACACATGCCATCCTAATGTTATTAATGTTTTAAATTAAATTTTTAGTAGGCAGTTTACCACCACGTGACGGCTAGACCTTGCGGCTTCAAGGCATTCGGAAGAAACCATAATCGATTAGCTTTCAAATAATCGAAACTTAGAATTGTTAATAAAGACTTTGTTTCTTAGTGAATAATACAACTAAAAAAAATACAGTTTACAAGCGATGCCTTATTTAATCTTCTAAACATGATTAAGTTTTTAGTGAACACTAGAATTTATTTTATTTTCTCATTTTTATTAAATATTTAGATGATTTAGAAAAATATTAAATAAATATTCTGTTTACAAAATATTAAATAATGTATACAATACGATATGGGGTTGTAATCGATTTGTCTTAAAACTCGGTTTCTTTGGTTATTGATCTGTATATCAAATGCTTAATGCCTAGCGATGGCATGTGTCAAAATGCCTATTAAATTGTGCCGACTGTAGGCTGCTGTATTATACGTATTAGAAATTAATTATCATATGCTTAAACGGTCAAGAAAAACGTGAGAAACAAGCATGAGAATATAAAAACCGCCGCCCATTGCCGCTAGACCGGACTGCTCCATTCACAGGCACTGTATGGAGATAGCCATTAGTCTAAGATAACTAACAATCCTTACTCATATTACAAATCCGAAAGTAACTCTGTCTGTCTGTCTGGTTGTCTCTTCTTCACACCCAAACCAATGAACCGATTTTAATGAAATTTTGTACAAGGATAGTCTGAGACCCGAGAAAGGACATAGGATAGATTTATCCCGGAAATCCCACGGGAACTGGGGATCTTTTGAACCCAAAACATCGATTATTTTAGTAAGGATTGAATCGTAAACTATGCATTTGATCAAGTGATGATCTTTAGCAAAGTTGAGGGTACGAATTTTCAGTTTTATGTATGTTAGTATGTTATATTATTTTCTTTAAAACTTTAAACTAGTACGAACATAATATAAGTACAACTGTTACTAACACACTAACGACATATGGATGCCAAAGTCTGAAATAAATGTATTATTATTATTATAATTATAATAAAACACAATAAGTGGACTATGACGAATGATGACGCGCGTAGCGGAGCGGTTACCATACTAGTCCGACGCGCAAAGGGGGTTTTCGGGTTCGATCCCCGGCCAGACAGATCTGAATGATGAATTTAGATATCTCTTCTGAGTCTAGGTGTTTATGTATTGTCTCTGTGTGTGTTCATGGCACCCACGGTACAGGGAATCCTAGTGTGGGGCTGTGAGTATAGAAAGCGTTTATTTATTTTAATGACTTCCCATTCTGTCAGGAGACTCGTACCCAGCAGTGGGACAGTAATGGGTTGAAGATGATGACGTAATCAAAAAACATAAAATTTCAATAGTTTTTTGTTACTCACAAACAGATAGACAGACGTTTTTGTTTTTAAATATAAATGCATAGTAGGCAGATATAAGTTTTAATATATTTTTATGCTAATTTTTCTCAAACTAATGTTGTTGTGTCATATATTAAGTATGTAAATAGTTTTATGGTCGACGGCCTTAAAATAATTTTACTATGAAGTAGATACTGCGTTTCAGTGGAAGGGTTTTTTATATAGGAGTAGCAGACGAGCATGCAGTCCACCTGGTGGTAAGTGGCTACTGCCGCCCATGGAAATCATCATCATCAACCCATTACTGTCCCACTGCTGAGCACGGGTCACCTCTCAAAATGAGAAGGCCATATTATATATTAGGCCATAGTCCACCGCGCTAGACAAGTGCGTATTGGTAGACTTCACATATCTTTGAGTTTTTTATAAATCTCTCAGGTATGCAGGTTTCCTCACGATGTTTTCCTTCACCGTCTAGCAAGTGATAAATAATTTATAATAAGCACATAACTTTGAAAACATAGGTGCCTGCCAGGGATTTGAACCTCGGACCCCTCGATCGAGAGCCCGAGATCTTAACCACTAGGCTATCACTGCTAGCCCATGGAAATAACAGTGCTTAACACTGCTGTTATGAGGTAGAAATAGGTGTGGCGGTGGTGCCGCCGGAGTTGAACCAAAGGTGTGGATGATTGACTTACTTATGAGGATACCTTAGTCCTCAGGAGTGGCAATGCTGATCGGTTTCAGGTAGAACCTGTTTTATATTGAGTTGGTTTCAGATGTCAGTAAATCGATATCTGGATTGATACAATTCGATATTAACAATCAATCTACCTTTTCTTACTTACAAAAGACCAACAAAATAACAATGTCTACTACATATGAAGAGATCATCAAATGTCAATCTTTGGTAAACAAAACATTGGATAGATTGATTATCAGTAACGGAAGATAGTATTGCAATCCCAAAGTATCGATACAATACGAATCGAGTGACACTAAATTGTCAGTGAAACTATCAGGTGAACAGTAGCACTACTATGAGTTTACAAAAGTATTACTCGCTAGCGACTGCGTAAAATAAATGTATGAAAAATTGTACAGCGCCTCTGGTGGTTACTCGTAGAACTAAAATCCGTAGTGGCGTAACTCGATACGTAAAAAACCTATCGAAATCAAATCGCTAGCGAATGTCATTATGATCTATTGCCATACAAATTCGGTCCCATGAGTCATTAATTTGACAGCCGTTGTCAAGAAATACCGTAACGATAGTAGTTATGTTATTCACTAGCAAAATGACAATAGTTTTCTATTTACAATTTATATAGTGGCGTTTCTATGCCAACTCATGGTAGTGCTACTGCAGCTCCTTTGCAACTGATCTTATAAAATATCCGGGTAATAAACAACGTAGACAAACATGCACACTAATGTATATATAGATGCCATTTACAAATATATTGAGTAAATGAATATAAATTAGCGTTAGACAAACGAATCATCGTTATATTTATACGAGTATTTATTTAAATCTACGTCATGACTTAAAACAATAAAAACATGAGAAAAACTAGAAAATTCTGATAAAAAACCTGACTAGAAATATAGCCTGTTACTCTCACAATTTAGACGAATCCAACGACACAGTTTTTTTTTTTTTTTATAATGTAAGAGTAGCAGACGAGCATGCAGTCCACCTGATGGTAAGTGGCTACTACCGCTCATGGACATTTGTAATCGACCCCAGATAAGATAAGATATTCCTACCTGAGGTCGGCCACAGATGCGCCGCTACCTCTGAGGACTAAGCTGGAACGCCTCGGAAAAGTCTGTCTCCCTTACCACACCCTTCAAACCGGAACACAGCAGCTCCTAAACACTGCTGTTATTAGGTAGAAATAGGTGTGGCGGTGGTGCCGCCGGAGTCGAACCACAAAGGGTTCTACCACCTTCTAGTTTACACGGACGTTCTTGCCACGAACGTGCAAGATGTGGAATGAACTCCTGAGGTATTCCCGGGGCGCTATGACATGGGGCTCATCAAAAAGGTGCAAAAAGAACTCTCCTTCAAAACTAAGCATTGGCGACTCCTCTGGTGTTTGTCCATAGGCGACAGTGACTGCTTTCCATCAGGTAGGTCTGCTTTATCTTTAGGCTCAAAAATAAAAAAGACATCTCACCTCACCTTAAGGAGTTTGAGGTATAGGGCGAGACAAAGAATGAGACATTAATTTATTTAAGAATTACCAATAAAAATATAGTTATGGTTATCATTTACGATACAACTATATAATCTTACACCCATTATCAAAAATCAATCCAATGTTTTGCCTATCTACATTTGACAATTACTTTATACCAGAAATTGACAAAATTTTAATAGATTGTTTAATAATAATGGACGTTACGGAATAACTGCTCTTACACAAAACACTAAATATATTACATCAACACACTACATTCATATATATGCCCAAAAAACATTACCTTCCGTAGTCACGTAGATCACGAATTATAGTCAAATTATCCGCATACGTATCATTATACGCATTTAGAATTTTACGCACATACAATACAAATACCGATTGCAATACAAAGAATCTCTGCTGAGTGGTTACGTTGTACGATATTACACGCTCGGAACACGCCGTCGTGTGTTAAGTGCTGCTAATATATCACATCACATACAATACAAATACCGATTGCAATACAAAGAATCTCTGCTGAGTGGTTACGTTGTACGATATTAAACGCTCGGAACACGCCGTGTGTTAAGTGCTGCTAATATATCACATCACATACAATACAAATACCGATTGCAATACAAAGAATCTCTGCTGGGTTACGTTGTACGATATTAAACGCTCGGAACACGCCGTCGTGTGTTAAGTGCTGCTAATATAACACATCACATACAATACAAACACCGATTGCAATACAAAGAATCTCTGCTGAGTTACGTTGTACGATATTAAACGCTCGGAACACGCCGTGTGTTAAGTGCTGCTAATATAACACATCACATACAATACAAATACCGATTGCAATACAAAGACTCTCTGCTGAGTTACGTTGTACGATATTAAACGCTCGGAACACGCCGTCGTGTGTTAAGTGCTGCTAATATAATAGTACATCACATACAATACAAATACCGATTGCAATACAAAGAATCTCTGCTGCGTTACGTTGTACGACATTACACGCTCGGAACACGCCGTCGTGTGTTAAGTGCTGCTAATATAACACATCACATACAATACAAATACCGATTGCAATACAAAGAATATCTGCTGAGTGGTTACGTTGTACGATATTACACGCTCGGAACACGCCGTCGTGTGTTAAGTGCTGCTAATATAACACATCACATACAATACAAATACCGATTGCAATACAAAGAATCTCTGCTGAGTGGTTACGTTGTACGATATTACACGCTCGGAACACGCCGTGTGTTAAGTGGTATAGTCCGCACCAAACTTCTAGTCCGCTTTGAAGTTGTTGCGCGCAGGTTTAGTTAGCATATACTCCGTAACGTAAGGACACACTAACTTAGCTAACCTGTTCTGCGCAGAGTTCATCCCGCTAATATCTGCAATTTGCTTTTACGACGCGACTCGTTTCTATATTCGGAGCGGACTAGCAGTCTGGCGCGGACTATACAGATAATTAATTATTGATGATGCAGCTGGTTGTCATATGATGCGGGTTTATCATTTAAGTAGTATTGCTCACACAAGCAAGTTACTTCATTGCTATAGCTTCCTATATCTGATCTTAGATTCAAACAATTTATTATGCAGATCACGCTTATACTGTCCTTGGTAACAATAGGATTTATTCAACGTATCCTAACTAAATTATCATCTCATTGTCTGAATTAATCTTCCGGTTATAGGAATTACGACATGATCTACACACCTATTTCTAGAGGGAAGCATATCTGCGTTTCCGTGGAAGAATGTGGATGTCTTGGAAATGAGGCGAGCATCTTAAAATGTGGAACACTCAGTGATTCGACACCACTGGCACACCTATTTCTGGTATAACAGTGTATCTGGTATAGCAGTGTTAAATGCTGTGTTGTGGTTTGAAGGGTGTGATAAGGAAGACATACTTACTAGGTATTCCAGCTTAGTCCTCAGGGATAGTGAAATCGTGGCCTAACTCAGGTAAGGATCTAATCTTATCTGGGATTGATTACAGATTGATTATCTGATGACGATGATGATGATGATTACTGTCCGTGGCCGCCAGTAGCCACTTATCATCAGGTGGACTGCAAGCTCGTCTATCGTCATCGTCCTCCTACATGAAGTTGACCACAGATGAGCTTCTAAATCAAAATTAAATCATTTTTTTTAATTCAAAATAGGTTCTTTACAGAGCACTTTTTGAATGTCAATACAACTACCACCACTTCAGAAGGTGTTTCGTTATGGAGAAGAAGGAGATCTATCCCTAAGGACTAAACTGGTTTGCCTCAGAACACTATGTCTCCGTTACTCTTCAAACCAGAACACAGCAGCGCTTAACACTGCTATTATTAGGCACACCACGAACCACGAGGTTTCCACCACCTTCAAAACTCTTATGCAAGTGCAAGAAACTAGTGCAGATAATGATTTCATCCAAACAATACTAATTAGTTGAAGTTTGTAGGCCGTGAGAATCATATGTAATAGGCAAAGATTATGTAATTGTTTTTAATTAAAAGGATTGTTCTAAATTAATGTGAACTAGCTACGTGGTGTGGTTTCGCTTGCATTTATACCTATTATTAATATTCAATCTATGCCCGTGGTTAATATTCAATCTATCTATGTAATTGTCAAATGACAATCTTTGGTAGACAAAATATTCAATTCAATAAATAGGCAGTCTTATTTCTTGGCAACTAAGTTTCCGCCGTTTTTTTAAAGAAGCTTCCGTACGCAATAAATAAAAATAGGGCCTATTATTGTGTCCATTATGTCTTGAACTGTAATGGATAGATATTAGAATTTTTTTACAAGAAAAAAAATCAAAAAGTTAAATAATAGATTTTCAACGTATATGACCCCTATATAGTATTATCTAATAATAAATCTGGACCAATTTTTGCCCAACACAATTCAAAATTTGATAATTATTGTAGAACATATTTATCAAAAATTGTATTAACTTTTATTACACAAAAAATAATCAATCTTAATCAATTTTTGCCTACTGTAATTCAAAATTTGAAAATAATTTTAGACAAAAATGGTAAAATATATTTTTTTACTTACCTTTAAAATAATAATAAATTTTAACGATTTTTTTCTACAGTTCGTATTGCGATAATTTTTCTAGATAACAATTTTCGAATTTCGTAATTTGCTAGGCAAAAAATGGTTAACATTTAATGATGAATAAATGATTATAATATTACTAACATGCATAATAATGACAGATTATTTATTTATTTAATGGATCTTAACAACATAATTACAAAAAAATACAACCGACTTCTATGTCACTACAAAGTAAAAAATAATTGAAATAAATGTTGGTTTAGTACATATTTCTGAAGTCGGCGCTCAAAATATTTTGTTGGATAACGATGTAAACAGCGTGTCTAAAATGAGCGCCGACTTCAGAAATATGTACTAAGCGAAATAATAAAAAAATAATTATTAAAATCGGTCCACTAACGGCGGAATAATTCATGTACATACATAAAAAAAAAAGATACCGGCCGAATAACCACCTCCTTTTTGAAGTCGGTTAAAAATACAGCCGTTTTTAAAGATCTTAAAATTAGTCTTTTTATAATTTTAATTACGTATGAACACAACACGCATAGCAATCTTAGATAGGCGCATTGAAGGATCAATTATAGACTAGGAAACAAATGTTCATTACCTTATAACATTCATCTGTCATCTAATATTTGAAAGTCAAGTGATCGTTTTGGTAAGGATACACTGCGGCACACGGACGTCAACAATCACTTTTCATATATATAATTTATATCTATACTTTATAAGTGAAGCAAAAACTTCTGGTACCTTTATACGCGTGCACGGTCAGAGATTTTGTGATAAAGTTTTTTTTTTTTCAAATCAAATATAATTTATTGTGGAATATGGGTACATGGTACATGGTACAAACATAGTATTTTGAGTACAACATATTCCCGCCGCAGGTGGGCATACAATAATTGTGCAATAAAATATTAGTAGCAGACAATATAAAATATTAATTACAACAATAGAAATATAATGATTATTATTAGTCATTTGAATTAAATTGTAATGGAAAATAATTAATATTGGATAACAATGATTATTATATAGATTTGTCATTTAAAGTCATTTAATGAGTAATAACACTTGTCAATTAAAAAATTATATAATTTTCGCTTAAATAATTCTATTTCAATAGTGGCACGGATCGTGCGGGTAACTTATTATATATAATTGGGGCTTTGAAAAGTTTATAGAAGTAGTGCAGATAAATAAAATTTGCAGATAGTTTTTTTTATATTTATACCTAACGATAAGGCAGACGGACTACCTGGTGGAAAGCTGTCACCGTCGCCTATGGACTTTTGCAACACCAGAGGAGTCGCCAATGCATCGCCGGCTTCGGAGGAGAACTCTTTTTGCACCCCTCTTGAAGAGCCCCATGTCATAGCGCTCAGGGAATACTATAGGAGGACTTCATTCCACATTTTGTACGTACGCGGCAAAAATGATCGTTCAAACCGAACCATGGAGGACCGCCACGGGTCCAGTTGATGTGGATGGCACTTAGTCCTTCGGCGAGTGGTGCGATGAAGGAAGGGTGACGTAGGCACCAGGTCAAACAGTTCCTCAGAACACTCACCATTGTAAAGTCGGTAGAACACGCAGAGGGAACCTATGTCCCTCCGCAGGCTTAGGGGTTCTAACCGATCAGAGATCGCTGGGTCATCGCACGTCAGATACCCATCGTACGTAGATAGTAGGTCATAATAGTTGTAATGACATTTAATTTAATAATAATTAATAATCATTATGCTAGGTAACATTTTAATTAATAATCATTAAATTTAGGGTAGGTAGCACCAAGTAACTTTAACGTTTACACAATCCTAATCCTACCTACGTCAAATCTTACCAATTCTTAAATTTAACCATTTTAGTTACGATTGAAACCTTCCGTATGCGAGTTCGAGTTGCATTTGGCTAATTATTTCTATTTTGCATACTTCTAAATATATATAACTCAAATGTGACTGACTGACATAGTGATCTATCAACGCACAGCCCAAACCACAGGACGGATCGGGCTGAAATTTGGCATGCAGGTAGATTTTATGACGTAGGCATCCGCTAAGAAAGGATTTTGATCAATTCTACCCCCAAGGGGATAAAATAGGGGATGAAAATATTACTTCGTAACGCGAACGAAGCCGCGGGCAAAAGCTCGTTTTAAATAAGTGTAACATTAATACAGAAGCGAAAAATACACATTTAATCTATGTAATAGACAAAAACTGCTATTTCGCTATAAAATATGTTATTTAACATTACAAATAGACATATAGATTAATTATAAATATCTATTGACTGCGTGCAGGTGGGATTTATGCTATGCTATTTAATATATAATTTATATAAATATTGAAGTTCATGCAAGATGGAAATCGAAATAAATAATTCATTACTGTTTTTGTACTCCTAAGATTATTTATAGATGCTATCCGTGACGTAAATACGGATATTTAATATTTATATATTAGTATTAGTATGTAGTCACGTATGTCGGTAAATATTATTTGAAGGAACCCTTGTCGTTCGACTCCGGCAGCACCGTCACACCTATTTCTGTTATAACAGCAGTGTTAACCCTATACTTGACATTGTGCACTTAAATGCACATTAGAATCAGATTTTTTTTTTCGGATAATGCGACATCGAATCTTACTAATAATAACTAAAAGCGAATTAGCAAACGTTTCTTAATGTCAGAAAATGAAATAAATATCTGTCTCGTTCACACATTGTTAATGGTAAACAAAATAGCGAGCCGTCATTCAGCGCCTGCGCAACGCTCTCCAAGAATCTTATTTTATCTGAATGAAATTAAGTTATATGTACGAAATTTATATAATCTTACTTTCTGCAAGCTTTATGCAATGTTTTGGTGATATTTTTTGAGATATAATGTTTTGAATATATAGTAATTCATGACTTTTGTTATGTGTGCATTAAAATGCACACTGCCAACGACATACAATTTTACTGTTTGTCAATATTGTGTCTTTAAATGCACACTGCCAACTTTGCTACTATATACTAAGGTTCTGCACACAAAGTAGGGGGTAGGGTGAACAAAGTTCAGACAGAGTTTTTTTTTTTATAATTCATGACTGAAATTAATATTTCCCCGTTTCCACTAAATTCCCAGTCCTTAGCTTGCAATATTTTTTTCAGATGACTGGAGGCTGAAAAATTCTAGCTTTGGTGTCTAAATTGCGTAATTAAATCGGATGTAGAATCCAGCAAATCCCTAAAAAGATGAATTCCAGATGTCTAGGTCTCATAAAGACGTCCCTGAACTCAAGTCCTGTCCAATCAATAGCGTCTTCTGTCAAAAATGTAAACATCTCCAATAATGATGATTCCAGAACATCTGCAATATCAATCCCAGATAAGACCAAATTCCCACTTGAGGTCGGCTATAGATGCGCCACTAGCCCTGAAGACTAAGCTGGAATGCCTCAGAAAAGTATATCTTCTTACCACATCCTTCAAACAAGTGGAATAAAGTCCAATCATATGCTCAAATTTAATACAACATTCTAACGGAAACATGGATGCAGGTCTAAACAGACAAGTCGCTTTATAGCGTACAAATGTGATAGGCCATTGTTAGTATTGTCCTCACAGATCCTGGACATCTTCGTTTGTAATTCCTGGTTACTGTTTCGTCATGGGAACAGCGGTAAACAAAAATTATTGCCACTCAAAAAGTTTCGAGTCGCTTTATGTGGGAACTATGTTTTTTGGGAGGAGGTCTTCTAATCTCTCAACTCAACTAAAATATCTCAAAACTTGTTGACATGTCATAACTTCCGAGACTTTTATCTTTAGTATTTTCAAAATGTATGATATTTTTTATATTTTTTAATTATTTCTTAGTTTAGTGAGTACTTGGCGGTGTGCATTTAAAGACACATATTTTTTTTCTCGTGAACCTGGCAGTGTGCACTTAAAGACACATACTATATTCTGAAAACTGAAATTCAGAGATTTTTTATTTTATTTTTCCTAATATCCTTATAACCCAATTAACGCAGGGAAGTAGCAAAAGTATAATTTTTTTAAGATAAAATTCTCTGCCAAGTATAGGGTTAAGCGCTGTGTTCTGGTTTGAAGTGTGGTAAGAGACATACTTTTCCGAGGCGTTCCAGCTTAGTCCTCAGAGGTAGCGGCGCATCTGTGGCCGACCTCAGGTAGGAATATCTAATCCTATTTGGGGTTGATTAAAGATGTCCATGGGCGGCAGTAGCCACTTACCATCAGGTGGACTGCATGCTTGTCTGCTACATCTATCATATTATAAAAAATGCGCAATAGATGATTTTCGAACAAACAGAGAAATCTTTATATACAGATAGATTATTGATTCGCATAATAACATTTATTACAATCATCGAAGAATTTCCACATTATTGACTTATGACGTCACTTAAGCAGTGGGACAGTAATGGGTTGATGATGATGATGATGACGTCACTTAATTGTTGTATTTTTCCAGAGAAGTAAGATGTTTTGGGCGTTCCATAGATAATTAATATCATTTTAATTGTTTATTGATCTGCGTAAATCATTAATGGGGGTATTATTATTTTGAAAAACTAAAAGTAATTATAATAAAATTGGTACATTGTTCATTAATTCGCCAAGTGTACGATTAAATTGGTACGTCTTTCCGTTTTTGCATGATGAGTATATCTGTAAGAGCTGTACATTTAAGACTTTATAACTTTAGATGTATAGTTTGTAAGGAAGATGTTATTAATGTACAGCTGTAGATAAACCTGAATAAATAAAAATAAATAAATAAATAAATGATTATTTCAAATATTTTAGGGACATTTTAGCACGGAGACGTGGCAAAACTTTTTTACGCAACTATTTCAATTCTCAAAACTGGATACATTTTCTTGTTAGGAGTGAGTAATCTTTACTAATCTATGATAAAAACAAACACAAAGACCCATACAGAAATAATGTATTCGATTTACCACCAAAGTTATGCCAAGTTGACTCACAGATGGCGTTGTGTTACCAATAAATCCTCCTAGCACAAAATGCTTATGAGACTCGCAAATCTCAACTACATGATTTCATTTGGCAATTTGAATGATGAAACTGAACCAAGGTTGATCAGATGATGTGGAAAGCACATCTTAATTAAATTATATTGTTCAATAACAGTGATAGCTGTGGTTAAACTCAGCTTCTTGATTGAAAGGTCCGAGCTTCAAATCCCAGGCATATCAGATTTTTCAGTTATGTGTTATTAGAAATTAATTATCACTTGCTTAAACGGTGGTAAAACATCGTGAGGAAACCTGCATGTCTGAGAAATAAAAAAAAAAAGTTTTTAAAGGTATGTGAAGTCTACCAATACGCACTTGTCCAGCGCGGTGGACTATGGCCTAATCCTTCTCATTCTGAGAGGAGACCCGTGTCCAGCAGTGGGACAGTAATGGGTTGATGATGATGATGATGTTCAATATTTATCTTTATTATATATAAGTGTAAGTGTTATATGTTTTGAGTTATTGTATACGGGTTTTTGAATATAATCATAAGTGTAGATTATATACAAACAATCTTAAAGAAACAAAATAAACGCCAACTTAATAAATGTACAATTTTTGCCTAACAATTATTTCGATCTTTTTACGCAAAAACTGTATGGATTAATAATAACCTTTACTCAGTAAAACAGTAATATTTTTATTTTTCACTAGCTGACCCGGCAAACTTTGTACCGCCTCAATATCTATTTATCAAATATATTTCATATAAAATATAGCCTATGTTACTCGTGGATAATGTAGCTTTCGAATGGTGAAAAAAATTTTTAAAATCGGTCCAGTAGTTTTTGAGCCTATTCATTACAATCAAACAACCAAACAAAGTTTTCCTCTTTATAATATTAGTGTAGATAATGACAGTCTAGTATCGCCTGTAATTTATATTCAATCTATCGAAAGTTTTGTTTATCAAAGCGACTTTGACACTCTTCATTTTCACAAATCTTTGATTGGTAAACTAGGACAGATTGAATATAAATAATGGACGTAAGGAGATATTCTTAAACAGAATTCTCAAGATATGCAATCTTTATCTGTTATCCTGAATGAATTTACAATACTATAATAAAATCTAATATCTATTCTTTAAAAAATAAAATTTTAGCACATAAGTAGCACTTATCATCATCATCAGCAACCCATTACTGTCCCACTACTTATATCAGTAGAACTTATATCATAGTTAAATGGCACAGATCGAAACTAGTGGGCAACAGTTGCGGTTGTTTCATTATTACCATGCTCAGTCAGCATTATAATGGTTGCGTATGGTTCGATTTGTTCCATACAAATTAAAGATACAGACTAATATATAAACGTTGTTCATGCCTATAATTGGCACTCATACGAACCTTATATTATTAATACTACTATAGTGTACTTCTAAGTACTATATAATGTATTGTGTGTGTTGCTGTTGGCATGTAAATAAATAAATAAATAAATCTAATATAAAGTAAAATACAGATTATTTAAAATTTTAAAATTCAGTATAAATAATAAATTACACTCATGAAATAAGATTATCCAAAAATAAACGAAATGTTTTTAAGCGTACCCAAAAAAAAGCGTGTGTTTGAAGGTGGTAGAACCCTCTGTAGTTCGACTCCGGTGGCACCATCGTCACACCTATTTCTGTTATAACAGCAGTGTTGAGCGCTGCTGTGTTCTGGTTTGAACGGTGTGATAAAGGAGACATACTTTTCCGAGGCGTTCCAGCTTAGTCCCCAGGGGTAGCGGCGCATCTGTGGCTGACCTCAGGTAGGAATATCTAATCCTATCTGGGGTTGATTACAGATGTCAAATGGCGGCAGTGGCCACTTACCATCAGGTGGACTGCATGCTCGTCTGCTACTCCTATATTATAAAAAAGTAGTACGTAAAAAATAGGAGTTACGGACGTACAGTGTAAATAATTCTGATCGTGACACGATCAACGTCAAGAATCTTGTGCAAATATTTGATGTTACATAAAATTGACATTCGCTATTCACACACGCACAAGAGAGGCTTAAATTACTTAAAATACAGATTGTTGGATTAAAACTTTAAATAATGTCGTCGTATTTCTCTATTTTGTGTGAAAAAAAAGGAAACGAGGATATACTCACAATTTTTTGTTAAGTGACTAGTTTTTGCCCGCGGCTTCGCCAGCGTTTAAAACAAAATAATATGACATACAGACAGACAGAGTTACTTTCGGATTTATAATATTAGTAAGGATATATTCCATTAGATATTAGAGCCATATTTAACCATGTAGACATCTTTTTTTTAATTAAACAGAAGTAGCAGACGAGCATACAGTCCACCTGATGGTAAGGCTGCTCCCGCCCATGACCATCTGTAATCACCCCCAGATAAGAGTAGATTCCTATCTGAGGTCCGCCACAGATACGCCGCTACCCCTGAGGACTAAGCTAGAACGCCTCGGGAAAGTGTCTCCCTTAACACACTTCAAACCAGAAGACAGCAGCGCTAACACTGCCGTTATAACAGAAAGGTGCGGTGGTGCCACCAGAGGAGGTTCTTTATGTGCTATAAAGGTCACCATCATTTGATTAAATCAAATACGTTACTTAACTCGATTCTTATGTGTGTCAAGAGCAAATATTGTCTATAATATGTTCAGTTTCAACACTATTCAAGGTGCCATTTTGCACAATCTTATAACCGGCATAGATATTTGATAGTTTTCACGTCAAGTTGGTTAAATTCTTTATCTGTGCGAAATTTTAAAGTAACGGAATTTGGTGGTAAACTATTGATATATCAGCTCATCATCAACACCATTACTGTCCTACTGGGCACGTCTCCTCTCAGAATGAGAAGGATTAGGCCATAGTTCACCGCGCTGGACAAGTGCGTATTGGTAGAATTCACATACTTTTGAGATTTTTTTAATCTCTCAAGTATGCAGGTTTCCTTACGATGTTTTCCTTCACCGTTTAGCATGTGATAATTAATTTTCTAATACGCACATAACTTTGAAAAAATCAGCGGTCCGTGCCTGGGATTTGAACCTCAGAGCCCTCGATCGAGGCCGAGTTTCTTAACCACTAGGCTATCACTGCTTCCTATGCTCAGCAATGATCTGCTTCATCGCTTTTGAATTAAATGTATTTATTGTTATGTAATATTATTTCTTACGTCACATCTTCCTAACTGCTTACGAATTTCTTATTAAGATGACGTAATGCCGGTGCACACGCATGACATTTGTCAAATTCCAAACCTCATTTTAATTCTATAACTAGTAACCGCGGCTTCGTCCGCGTTTAAAAAATAACATGACATACATATAACTGAAAATTTGTACCTTCATTGGAATGACAGTGGCATTTGGCGAAAATTGGTCGTACCAACTCAAAAACGTTCGTGGGCTCATGCACAACAACTTTGCTAAAGATCATCACATGATGAAATGCATAGTTTACGATTCTATAAAGGACATACGGACAAATATTCATTTTTTTATATATAGTTTGCAAAATAGAAATTACAAGATTTTAAATTGCTGTCCGAGTTTGGAATTCATCATTAACGCTTTGGAAACCAAAAATAATAATCAAATAAATAATCAAATAGCTCAATGATACAATTCACAAGTATTTGTTTTCGCCACCGAATCGCTAGATGGCGTTAATTATTGGGTTAAAGTTCATTACTAGATTCTAACAATCACTTATTACTTACTATTTACTTTGTTAATTTTATTTATTATTTACTGTTTACTTTTTTAATTTTATTAACTATAAAAGTGAAATTTTTAGTTTTAACTATAATTTATTTTAAAGTAATTTTCAATGTCAAATTTGTCGCACTCGCGTCTATGAAACTGGAGGGTTATTACCATTATAAACAATATTATTTTAATCATACATTGAAAATTCATACCACGATCTCGTTAAAGTAAGATTGTTTTTACAATATTACAATAAGCAGTTTTGTATTATGTCGGTCGAAATTTTTCATTCTCTTTTTGCAGGAAATTTAACTGTTAAGTAAAATATGACAATTTCAGTTGGTTTCATACAAGGGATAAGCGAAAAATAAATAAGGTTATATTTGTTCAACTGCGTATGACGGAACACAATCAAGACCGTGGTGCGAAAGAGATGACAATATGTTCGATGTCTCGTTTTCTCTTGGATAAGGAATATACAAATTACTCATTCTTTTACATCACTCGATAGGAATAAAACAAAACGGTTTAAGGAGATCGTGGTACGAAACAAAATAATGTTGGTGCAATATTGCAATAAAACTTTCCTGAACTACTTATGATGTTTTTTAAAAGATGGTGGTATGCCCCCTGCTCATACTAATTTTCAAAATACACAGCGAGCATTAACCTACGTGAGATTGAGCGGACGTCCTTAAATATCTATATAATTGGAAAATTAGCACCTTCAAGTTGAGCAACAAATAACTCTATTTTGCGTGTGGCAGAGGCGCCATAATACTTTTAGGTTGTCAAAACTATGTTGGAATTCAAAAAAATAACGACTGTATTTAACATTTAACATTTTATTACGAATTAATAATAATGTTAAAAATTAATTAATAATGTTAAAATTATTCATATTATTGAAAATTTATAATGAGGTACATTTTTAGGATTGTAATTTTATTAAATTAATAGATGAAGATTATATTATATTTAATTATGCATTTAATCTTTATTAAGTATAAAAGTATTTTATATTCTTTTTGTACGTTTTTTACTCGTATAAATTAGGATAGTAATGTAAATAATTAAATATTAATTGTACATATGTCTTTGAATAAATAAATTATAAAATTTTAAATATTATTGTAAACATTTAAATCCTTTTACATGGGCAAATTGAAAAATTCCTTTTGTATAAAAACAGATGTAAATTTGTCAATTTTATTTTATGGTTTTTTAAGCGAAACCGAGTAATTTATCAAAAAATATTGAAAATCATGTTAAACGTTAGAAATAAGTAGTAAAAAATATACAACAATACATGATTAACAATTGGTTGTTTATTTTTTATTGAAAAAATAAAACCTTAAAAACGGCGGAAACTTAGTTGCCAACCGATTATAAATTATCAATGTTTAAAATCAACCAATCCGCACTTGGCCTAGTCTCGTGCCCAGCAGTGAGTTGATAATGATGATGATGATTTTATCAAGTAAATATTTGATAAATTCTATTTACTTATACATTGTGACATGGTTTATTACAAAAGTGACACTTGGTCGTTATTTCTATACAAACGCCAATGTCAACTGCTTTTCTAACATAGTTGAGGTCATATGTATGTTGAGTTACGATGTTACTAAATAGAGTCCTAATTTCAAGTTATTGCGGAAGCTAGGTTTTACTACGTTTAACACGTTGTAACACACAGTGTGGGTTGATTCCCGGCTAGTCAAACATTGAAATGACGAATTAAATTTTAATTATCGGTCTGTGAATTTATTAGGGTTCCGTGCTCAATAAAAACAGAACCAAGACACCGCTATCTGTCCGTCTGTCACAGGGCTCTATCTCATAAGCCAAAATAGAAAGACATGTTAAGTTTTTATAGCAATAAATACTAAAAATAGAAAATATTTAAAAAAGGGGCATACAAGGAACCGGTATTTTTCGATTAATCTATTGAACCGTAACAGGTACAAAATTTAAATTTTGAAAACTTCTATGGCTGTTATGATAACGTATACTAAAAATGAAACCTTGATGCTACGGAACCCTCTGCGGGCGAGTTCGACTCGCACTTAACCATTTAAATACGAAACCCTAAAAAAGTTATCAACTCAAAAAAATAACACAAACAACTGAATTTAAAAATAACAATCCTACAAATCCCCCTTCCCCACATTTTAAACTACATCATCACCATCATCATCTATTAACTATCCCATTTCACTCTAACATCCTCTCGCATAATTTTCGTAACAAAATAAATTAGTTTGCAATATGTCTCAACAAATTTTAATTAATTGCAAATTCAGTTATTACGAATTACACAATTAGCGACCAAGTTATTTAATTAATGTGTTAACTTGGTCAAATTTAACTTGAATGGTAATGTTAAATGAGTCATTGTAATGTTTATGTCTTATTTTTTGGTATTTAGTTATATAAAGCCTAATTAAGAAACACGGCCTCTCGATCGAGGGGTCCGAGGCGCAAATCACGCACGCACCGACTTTACTAAGTTATGTGCGTATTAGAAATTAATCACTTGCTTAAAACGGTGAAGGAAAACATTGTGAAGAAACTTGCACACCTCAGAGATTTATATAAAACAATCTCAGAGGCCTGTGAAGTCTACCAATACGCACTTGTCCAGCGCGGTGGACTATGGCCTAATCCTTCTCATTCTGAGAGGAGACCCGTGTCCAGTAGTGCGAAAATAATGGGTTGATGACGTGACGAAACAAAAATGCATTTATTTAAAAAAAATCCTTAAAACTAGTAGTCGGGGTTTCCTGGTAAGTAGTCAGAGACACTTGTAATAGGACAGCCTCTCTCTTCCACAGTTGGGTATCTTAATTAGGATAGTGCGCGCCAAATTGTTAGTCCGCTCGGAAGTTGTTGCGAGCAGGTGTAGTCATACAATTTGCTATGGCGACGCGATTAATTTCTATATTCAGAGCGGACTAGCAGTTTTACGCGGACTATACATAAATATTGACACTAAATTAACAAACTTAGGATTATAGGTGTGACGGTGGTGCCGAATCGAACCACAAAGGTTTTGACCACTTTATCTATTTTAGAATTTTAGCGTAGGAGGCTACATATGCGGTTGATTGTCAACCTTTTAGGGAACTATGGTCAATGAGGTATATGAATATATTAGTCATATTTGGAAAATGAAGTTTAACAGATTTTTTCAATGTCGCATCTTTATCAAAATATAGTATATAAATATATTATTATTTTATAAACATTATCTAAGTAAGTTAAGTTAGTAACGTTTTGCTTATTTATTCCAATTTTTATCAAGGAAGAAAACATTTTATTTGTACAATTGCAACACAAATGACCTAACAGAAAGAGACAAAAATAACATAAAACAACAAATAATTTGCCAAGTACGAGTCGAACTCGCACATGGAGGCTTCCGTACCACCAAATGTTCATAATTTTTTACTTATTTTTATTCATTTTATTATTTTTTAACAATACTTAGTTATATGACACAACAATAGATGGCGTTGGGGTGATGATGAATGATACGTAAACAACGTATAATAAAATTAAAATAGCTTTATTAAAATATGTTTTATGGTTCTTATTTGTATTTATTATATTACCAGTCATAGTAGTAAACGGATTGTACAAATTTATATTACGGTTCCAGAGATATAGCCACAGCCTGTGACAGACGGACAGACAGCGAGGTCTTAGTAATAGGGTTCCGTTTTTACCCTTTGGGTACGGGACCCTAAAAATAACCTACAACGCAAGAAGGTCTATAAAAATATACATTAAATTATTACTATATGTGTTTTAATATGCGTAATTTTTCTATAAGAATTTTGGGATAAAAGGTTATGGCCTATCCCTCAATTCGTCACGAGATGGCGCCACATGTTTCTGAATCACGCTATCGAGGTTTTCTCAACATGTTGCATCAGTACATTAATGAGTTGATGACTAATATAGGCTTACTTGTTAAATAAGAAAAATATTTGGATCTCACAGATAACTGTCCCAAATTCTGCTCTAAGGGTCATTTATTAAGTATTAAGGGTCACGAGGGGGAGGGATTGGAAAAATAATAATATAATAAAAAAGAGGAAAAGAGTAAAAATTATTATTTAAAAAAAATAAGACAAACCCACTGAGTTTCTTACCGGATCTTCTCAGTCGAGGTCGCGTTCCGATCCCGTTGGTAGTAGTTTAAGAAATATTGTAACCGACAATTTGTAAGTGCCGCCGTTGGCCTATACAAAATAAATATATTTCAATTCATTTCATTTCTATAACTTTTGGGTCCAAATCCAATCTTAGGTTTTATTTTCCAAGTCTACATTTTATATTAGAAATCGCGCATCAAGCATACATACATTTTTGTATTTTTTTTTTAGTGTCAAATATGTACAACGGTTTCCCACAACCAATTATACTAATTGACACACACAAATTAACAAATATAATTTAAACAAATCGATATTCACATAAATAATAATAATAAATCTCAAATTAAAATAATTTAATAATTACAAAATTTAAAGAAAATCTTTGGAAATAAATAATAATCATGTATTCATTATTACTTGAATTGAAAATCTCATTTTTATTCAATAACTTGCGGATCTATTTAGAATTTTAGAATTCAGATGGACAATTCAATAACTTATAGTATTTAAAACATATTAGAACGTGTTTTATCCTTTCACGAGACCTTCTGTCAATGTTTGGGTAATATGTATTTGTTCAAGCACCTTTCAAATTTGTTTATATATTGTATTTTTTAGCGTGAGCCTCTATTTCTAGCTTCATTTTGTTTTATAATATAGGAGTAACAGACAAGCATGTAGTCCACTTGATGCGCTACTGCCGCCCATAGACATGTAATCAATCCCAGATAAGATTAGATTGCTATCTGAAGTTGGTAATAGCGTTGCTACCCCTGGACAAGCTGGAATGCGGAAACGTATGTCTCTTACCACACTTCAAACCAGAACACAGCAGCGCTACACTGCTGTTATAACAGACATAGGTGTGGCGGTGGTGCCGACGGAGTTGAACCACAAAAGGTACCTTTTCCTAGTGTAATATTATATTATTGTAATAGACGAATTATTTAAATTGAGGACAGACGTCACTTAAAACAATTTGTATGGATAATAATGGCAATAATAATTATGTAGATTATATCGTTTTTCGAAACAGGAAAAATGATCGTCTTGTAGCATGTTGGTCGAAAGTTTCAGTCTTTTAATAATACATATTATTAGAATTTTTGGCAAATCAATCAATGCTACTTGAAAAACTTTTAGATTAGTAAAGATTACTTACTCCTAACAAGAATATATCGCCTTTTGACAATTATCAATATCAATTATTTTCGTGTTTGAAAAATATTAAAAAAATGTAGTTTTTAGACCATTTACGAATGAAACGATATTTCTTCGCACTTTTTCTTCGTTTTCTTGTCTTAACTGCGCATGTTCCGCGTAAATTACACCATGACAGCCATTAAACGGCTGACAGAATTGACAGCTGTTTAAGCCATTTAATGGCTTCCTTCAATTACAAGGCGGTGAGATATCTATACTTATCTATGGAAAAACTAGTAATATTATCAAAACAAAAATTGGATTGTTAATTGTATAGTTAAACCACATTTGACACTTCACATTTGAAGAATTTGAGGTTTGTGGTTCGACTCCGGCAGCACCACCGCCATACCTATTTCTGTTATAACAGCAGTGTTAAGCGCTGCTGTGTTAAGCGCTGCTGTGTTAAGTGTGGTAAGAGACATACGTTTCCGAGGCATTCCAGCTTAGTCCTCAGAAGCGCATCTGTGGCCGATCTCAGGTACGAATATTTAATTCTATCTGGAGTCGATTACAGATGTCCACACGGCAGTAGCTCACCATCAGGTGGACTGCATGCTCGTCTGCTACTCTTATATTATAGAAAAGTATGTTTACAATCTACAAGTGTTTTAAATCTGAGTCAATAATTAAAAGTATCTCAAAGGTTATTTATATAGTCGTGGAAAGTAAAACATGTTTCAAGTTCACAGGTGATTACATAATAAACAGATAAAAATATTAATACATTTGGGAAAAAATAATAACTGGCCAAGTACGTATTGAACTCGCACATTCAGGGTTACATACAGGGTTAGTATTTACTAGCTGACCCGGCAAACGTTGTGTTCCCATATAAATAAAAAAAAACGATAAGGGTGAACAACCCTAATCACTTAGGGGTATGAAAAATAGATAGTAGTCGATTCTCAGACCTACTGATCTGAAAAATCGATAAAGTTTCGGAGGAGTACGGTAACTAACATTGTGACACGAGAATTTTATATATAAGATTATCATGACAGCAACTAGGTATATGTTAAAAGAATTTAAATTATTCTCAGGTACGCAGGTTTCTTCACGATGTTTTCCTTCACCGTTTAAGCCAGTGATAATTAATTTCTAATACGCACATAACTGGGATTTGAACCTCGGACCCCTCGATCAAAAGGTCAAGTTTCTTATCCACTAGGCTATGTAGCTTTTGAGAACTTCTTTATAAAATTGCAAGGTCAAAATCAAATCAAATCGAAAATATTTTATTCAAAATTTCTTTGCAGAACTTTTTTTGAATGTCAATATATCACTTCACACGGTATATAAATATTTAACGATGTTTTCCTTGACCGCTAAACAAGTAATTATTAATTTGTCAGAAAGTTGAGAACCGCATGTCTAAAAATATGAATCACGTAAAATATTATTTTTGGCAAAAAATTCAGGACTAGTTTTTAGGGTTCCGTACAAAGTAAAACGGAACCCTATTAAGCATCCGCTGTCTGTCCGTCTGTCACAGGGCTCTATCTCCTGAACCGTAATAGATAGACATTTGAAATTTTTACAGAGGATGCATAACGGTGGCCGCTATAACAACGAATACTAAAAATAAAATATCTTAAAAATTAATGGGGGTCGCAATACAAGAAACTGCTATTTTTCGGCGTTTTTCGATTAATCTATTGAACAGTAATAGGTAGACAGTTCAAATTTTCACAATACATTTACATCTATGGCTGCTATGATAACTAATACTCTAAAATTAATGGTGGGTAAATTTATGGGTGGTAGAACCCTTTGTAGCTCGACTCCGGCGGCACCACCGCCACACCTATTTCTGCCTAATAACAGCAGTGTGAGGCGCTGCTGTGTTCCGGTTTGAAGGGTGTGGTAAGGGAGACATACTTTTCCGAGGCGTTCCAGCTTAGTCCTCAGGGGTAGCGGCGCATCTGTGGCCGACCTCAAGTGGGAATATCTAATCCTATCTGGGGTTGATTACAGATGTCTATGGGCGGCAGTAGCCACTTACCATCGGGTGGACTGTATGCTCGTCTGCTACTATATATATATATTTATATATAATATAGGATAATATAGGATTTTATATATATATATATTGCTACAGAACCCTACATATGCGATTCGCACTTGACCAATACCTACCAAAATATTATTATTATAAGGGTATGCTTCTATTACAATACTTTTTAAATTATTTTATGATAACAGTTTATTTAATTGTTGGTGAGTTGCAATCTAGCGAAACTACATAAAAGAAAGAAGGATATTATATTGTTTAGAGAATAACATGTCATTGAATGGATTGTCAAAGAATGGAGTTGCTATTTAACCTTATATATAAAATTCTCGTGTCACAATGTTAGTTACCGTCCTCCGAAACGGCTTTACCGATTTTCACCAAATTTTATATGCATATTCAGTAGGTCTGAGAATCGGCTACTATCTATTTTTCATACCCCTAAGTGATAAGGGTTGTTCACCCTTATTTTTTTTTATTTATATGGTAATACAATATTTGCCGGGTCAGCTAGTCTTTTTTGTATAAAATAGTCTTTCAGGAATAATGAGTACATTATAACACGTAAAATAAAAAAAATACTTAATCATACCTTATCGATACACATTATTGTAGGTAAGCATAAAAACACTTAGCTAATTTGAATCTACCTGCATTTTTATATAAAAACGCTTCCACTATAAAAACATATAAATATTCAATAAAAATCTCACGCAATCTGTTGAAAGGCTTTGGAATGGCGGTTCGAGGTTCATATCCCAGAAAAATTGATTCAAAGTGAATTGCGTATTAGAAATTAATTATCACTTGCTTTAAGGAAGGAAAACATCGTAAAGAAACTTCACACCTGAGTTTAAAAAAAGTTTTCAAAGGTATGTTAAGTCTAACAATACGCACTTGGCCAGCGCGGTGGACTATGGCCTAATCCTTCTCATTCTGAGAGGAGACGTGCCCAGCAGTGGTAAAATAATGGTTTGACGACAAAAAAGCAAAGATACAAGTAATGTTTCTTTCTTTCTTTCTTCCTTAATTAAATCAAAAATGCTATTAAAAAAACTTACCAATAATCAAAAACTCAAATCACTTGCAAAACACTCACTTCACAATTAATCACTAGCCGTTTTCAAAATTAGAACATTTTTTTTTTATTTTCAAATTTTTTTGTTTTTTAAAATAGGGTCCGATGGCACCAATGTCACGTCCGAACTCCACTGAGCGCGTCGAATGAATGACATACCTATATAATTTCGCCCACATTGATGATAGTTTGCGCAAGCTTAAGCACTTGTTTGACTGCCCGCGATGAAAATAGAAAAGATGTTAAAGCGATCCAGCGTAACTTTTTTTATAGTAGAGTAGCAGACGAGCATGCAGTCCACCTGATGGTAAGCTACTGCCGCACATGGACACCTGTAATCAACCCCAGATAAGATATTCCTCGGCCACAGACGCGCCGCTACCCTAGAGGACTAAGCTGGAACGACTCGGATAAGTATGTCTCACTTACCACACTCTTCAAACCGGAAGTCAGCAGCGCTTAACACTGATGTTATGAGGCAGAAATAGGTGTGGCGGTAGTGCCGCCGGAGCCGAACCAAGCACATATAAAGCACATATTTTGGATTGGGGGGGTATGGGGGGTGTATGTTTGGCCAATTGATCCGGCAGGAAAACTATCAACTATTAGTTACCAATTACCAATAATCAATCTTAACCAATTTACAATTTGCATGTTAGAAACTTGTCAATTTTAGCGTATGTTAATTATCAATTTGTTCTATGACATATTGCATTGTTTTCATTATTAATTTAACCGTTAAAATAAGCAATAACACATCTTATGTGTAAATTGTGCACGCCTATAATTGGCTTTCATGCATACATAAATGGCATACTTTTTTCCGAGGCGTTTCAGCTTAGTCCTCAGGAGAAGCGGCGCATCTATGGCCGACCTCAGGTAGGAATGCCTAATCCTATCTGGGGTTGATTACAGATGTCCATACGGCAGTAGCCACTTACTCTCAGGTGAACTGCACTACTTCCATATTATAAAAAGAAAACATGTAATAATTACCGTCCTTAGCGAGTGTGTACTCTCGCTGTGTGCGACACATAGCTTAATGATCTCGCAATCAATTCAGAGAAGCTCCAATTGTTTCCATTTCCGTTATAAATGTCCGGGATTTTTTGCTGATCTGTGCTAACTCTGGAAAATGTCGACATAACCTTGGATTGATTTTTGAAAAAGGTTTTTTTACAACTTCTATGTTATTGCCACTTGCGAGATGTAAATGAACGTCCTCCTGAGGTATTCCCGGAGTGCTATGATATGGGGCTCGTCAAGTGTGCAAAAAGAGCTCTCCTCCAAAGCCGGCGATGCTACCGACTCCTCTGGTGTTGCAAATGTCCATAGGCACGGTGACTGCTTGCTATCAGGTAGCCCGTCTGCCTCATCGTTTAGGTATAATTATATAAACAAAAACTTGTAAAGTACCAAAGAAAAAACTAACGATACAAAGGTTTTGTCTTTATAATAAAGAGATAGTATTTATCTATTCTATCTGTATATTATAAAGTTGAAAGAGCCGGAGTTGGTTTTTCTGTTTTTGGGTAGTAGAACCCTCTGTGGTTCGACTCCGGCGGCACTACCGCCACATCTATTTCTGTTACAACAGCAGTGTTAAGCGCTGCTGTGTTCTGGTTTGAAGGGTGGTAAGGGAGGCATAATTTTCCGAGGCGTTCCAGCTTAATCCTCAGGGGTGGCGGCGCATCTGTGGCCGACCTCAGGTAGGAATATCTATACTATTTGAGGTTGATTGCAGATGTCCATGGGCGGCAGTAGCCACTTACAAGTAGGCTACATGCTCATTTATTATATTTTGGAAATTTTACTTGCTACTTCGATTAAATATGATTCAATTCTATGCGTTAATTAGCTTGAACATTTAAGTTAATTATTAACAGGTTTAATTATAATGCAATTAGGAATAATTAGTGATGTTAAGAGTAGCTAAACAATTGCATATTACGTAATACTAGCTGACCCGGCAAACGTTGTGTTGCCATATAAATAAAAAAATGTTAAGAGTGAACAATCCTTATCACTTAGGTGTATGAAAAATATATTGTAGCCGATTCTAAGACCTACTGAATATGCATATAAAATTTGGTGAAAATCGGTAAAGCCGTTTCGGAGGAGTACGGTAACTAACATTGTGACACGAGAATTTTATATATAAGATAACAAATAACATGGAATTAAAATAATAATTACGTAAGGCGAAGGGTGTCGGGTTCGATTCACGGCTTGACAACCTAATGATGGATTTCTATATCTCTGGGGTCTGGGTGTTTGTGTATTCATCTTTGTGTGTGTTAATGGCACTTACAAGGAATCCTAGTGTGGGGCTGTGAGTGTAGAAAGCGATTCGAACCTCGAACCGATAGGCCACTAACCACTAGTGTCACCATCAACCCATTACTGTCCCACTGCTGGGCACGGGTCTCCTCTCAGAATGAGAAGGATTAGGCCATAGTCCACCGCGCTGGACAAGTGCGTGTTGGTAGACTTCACATACCTTTGAAAACTTTTTTTTAAGATTTCTCAGGTGTGCAGGTTTCCCACGATGTATTCCTTCGCCGTTTAAGCCAGTGACAATTAATTTCTAATAGGCACATAACTTTGAAAAAATCAGAGGTGCGTGGGATTTGAACCTCGGACCCCTCGATCGAGAGGCCGAGTTTCTTAACCACTAGGCTATCTACTTATTATGTATAAAGCAAACTATAATGACTTGGAACTCATTATCATAATCATTATCACATTTCGCAATGATATGCGTCAGAATTCTAATAATTACATAAATAACGATTTATTTGTAAACTGGGTTAATTTGGGCCGCATTTTGGTTACTCTTGGCATTATTTTAAAGGTTACAGAAAATTTCTTTTGACCACTACTTATTTGGCAGACGAGCATGCAGTCTACCTGATGGTAAGTGGCTACTGCCACCTATGAATATCTGTACCCTTAGTTTGAGTTTTTACGTTTTTACAAAAATGACTGTTTTTGTATTTGTTTACGAATTTGCCTGCGGACTGTATCAGAACTGATTGGAAATGTGTGAGATATACGTAAACAAAAACACAAACAGTCATTATTGTAAAAACTCATACTAAGGGTAATCAACTCCAGATAAGATTTGTTTTACCTAAGGTCGGCCACACGGACTAAGCTGAAACGCCTCGGATAAGTATGTCTCCCTTACCACACCCTTCAAACCAGAACACAGCAGCTTAACACTGCTGTTATAACAGAAATAGGTGTGATGGCGCCGGAGTCAAGAGTCACAGAGGGTTTTACCACCTTTAAATTTATTTGTTTTGATATGACAAACACTATATTTATTTATTTACTAGCTGACCCGGCAAACGTTGTATTGCCATATAAATAAAAAAATGTTAAGGGTAAACAACCCTTATCACTTAGGGGTATGAAAAATAGATAGTAGCCGATTCTTAGACCTACTGAATATGCATATAAAATTTGGTTAAAATCGGTAAAGCCGTTTCGGAGGAGTACGGTAACTAACATTGTGACACGAGAATTTTATATATAAGATAGAGAAGTACGAAATAGTAATAAAATTACGTGTGTGTATGTCGGTCTGATGTTACATAAATCTTTGCAGCACACGTCGCACAAGCAGATCTTAATATAGATAATGTCAATTATAATTATAAATATCATTCATTTTGTTTGGAGACTATATAATCTTGACTACGCTTAGCTGTCACATAGGCTTTTAATAAATGTTAAGGAAGTAAGAATTTATTATTCGACGGACTTTGTGGTTAGACTTCTAAGCCACCAATTCTGAATAGCAGTGTAGTATTTACCCCCCGCTTAGCAGCGGGATTGGTATAATATTAATGTTGTCTCATTATATTTTAATATTAATTATAATATTCTGCTATTATAAAATAATATTAAGTCTAGGGGGTATTCACCCCTTTGACAATTTGCCCGGGCAAAGAGGGTGCCCTCGAGACCCGAATAATCTCTACCCAATATGGGGGATATTGCAAACGCAGACGCGGCATATGAGAGACCCGTGGGTTTGAGGTCCCATCTTAGTAATGTAGTGCTGCTTTGTTCTGTAGCACTACCATGAGTTTACAAAAGTATTACTCGCTAGCGACTGCGTAAAATAAATGTATGAAAAATTGTACAGCGCCTCTGGTGGTTACTCGTAGAACTAAAATCCGTAGTGGCGTAACTCGATACGTAAAAAACCTATCGAAATCAAATCGCTAGCGAATGTCATTATGATCTATTGCCATACAAATTCGGTCCCATGAGTCATTAATTTGACAGACGTTGTCAAGAAATACCGTAACGATAGTAGTTATGTTATTCACTAGCAAAATGACAATAGTTTTCTATTTACAATTTCTATAGTGGCGTTTCTATGCCAACTCATGGTAGTGCTACTGGTTTGAACTGTGGTAAGACAGACAACACGATAGAAGTCATTGTGACTCAGGTAGGACCCCGATGTTATCTAGGGTTGATAATAGATTTATTTACATGTGCAGCTGTGGTCATTTACAATCAGACGTACTGCAGACGTCTGTAATCGACCCCAAATAGGATTAGAATCCTAACTCCGGCTGCGTAAGTATACTTCAAAAACTATACAATGTTTTACCTACGAAAGATCGTAATTTTCTTAATACTAGACAGATTCAAATTTCGATCTTTAGTAAGTAAAAGGATAGATTGATTATTAATAGCCGACGTAAGTTGAAATGAGTGTTAGTGTTGTCACACGCAACACGCAATAGTGAACACTACATAAGTACGACGGAATTTTTAAATTGTTAAAATAAGAACACAGACACATTAAGTTAGAAACAGGTTTGATAGAATTCTTGCAATCTAAAATGTGATCTAAAACAAATCTGTGTGTATAACACAACGTAGAAAACGTGTATAAAAAGTTTTGCAACCGATTTTAGCGCGGTACGTTCATTTTGAAGGTTGCAAGCTCCCTGAGGCTACAAGTCGGACCGCTCGGCATTTTTTAAAACCCATCGTGACACGGTTTTACTGTTTACATGCGCCATATTGCGAAAACATTAATAATTGGCGTGTCGTAACGAACATTGGTATTCTCTTACACAACCCAGCACCTTTGGTCACTGCCATTAAGTTATTTAGGCTAATCGATAACAGATGGCGGTGTGTACGCGTCAGCGCCATCTGTTAACGAGTAGCAGAACTTTTATAATTCAACGTTTATTTATGTAGTACTGCTACTGTATAATAGATGTCGCTTGTTACATAAAATGAAATCTATTTAGTTAAACTACTTGACAACAGATGGCGATGTATAACTGACAGCGCCATCTGTTCATCTGTAGGGGAACTATTATAAATCGGTATTTTTAAATAGTTCCATAGTTGTATAATAGATGGCTCTTTTTACATAAAATGCATGCAATTTAATTTAGCTACTTGACAACAGATGGCAGTATACAACTGTTAGCGCCATCTGTCAGTGAGTAGTAGAACTTTTACATATTGATTTTTACTTACATAGTACTACTACTGAGTAAAAGATGGCTCTTTTACATAAAATGGATGCAAGTTTTATTATCACTTTTTATTTTCTACTATTGAATACTAAATTTAAACAAAATATTATAGAAATGTATAAAATTTCACCCCACATTATTAATACACAATAAATTATCACAATATAATATAATTACAAAAAACCAAGTAAAATATTTCAATGTTTTAAGTTATAGTAGCGCCATCTATCGACCAGTAGAAAATAGTGCAACCATTAAATCATTAATTACAAGAAATCTCACACTTGTTTTCTTCACAGTTCAAGGTAAAGGAAGTTGATTAACCTAAATAAAAAAATACTCTTACACACATCACACTGATTCAACGGATCACATAATTATTATTATTAACAACTTTGACTTTGTTTAAAGACGGTTTTGTCACGATATTATACATCGTTAAAGTGATAATTAATTTCCAAAATGCCTACGATTCGAACCTTGGACCTTTCGATTGAGAAGGCGAATTTCATTTCACTAGACTATCACTGTGTCTTCATCTTACTTTGAGTACCTAGTTACATTTTTCAGGTTCTGTACCCAAAAGGTAAAATAGAACCTTATTACTAAGCCTCCGCTGTCTGTCCGTCTGTCACATGGCTATATCTCCTGAACCGTAATATATAGACACTTGATTTTTTTATTTCTATACATGATACTATGAATTGTTATTTAAGCAAACATCGTGCCTAAATATCACCTGGTTGTAAGTATCTTTTCCAGACATTTATATTAATATAAGAGTAGCAAACGAGCATGCAGTCCACCTGATGGTAAGTGGCTACTACCGCCCATGGACTTCCCCAGATAAGATTAGACTCCTGCCTGAGGTCGGCCACATACACCGCTACCCCTGAGGACTAAGCTGTAACGCCTCGGCAAAGTATGTCTCCCTTACCACACTGTTCAAACCAGAACACGGCAGCTCTTAACACCTGTTATGAGACAAAAATGGATGTGGCGGTGCTGCCGCCGGAGTCGAACCATAGAGGATTCTACCACCTTTAAATGGACATCTGTAACCAACTCCATATAGAACAGGTTCTACCTGAAACCGATCATAAGAATAACAACTACTCTGACTAAGATCGCCTTATCATTCACAGACTTCCACCAAAACCTCACAAAAATAATTCGCTCTGAATATAGAAATGAATCGCGTCGCCATAGCAAATTGTATGACTACACCTGCTCGCAACAACTTTAGCGGACTAACAGTTTGGCGCGGACTGTTCCTCCGCGGTCGACTTTTACAGGTTTTTGGCTTCTAAATAAACTTTGAATTTTCTTATGAGTACGAGATCTACCTTCCTTCTAGTTCCTTTATTAGGTCAATTGTTAGTCATCACGTTAAACAAAATATTTTTTAACACGCTTTTATTAGTTTGGGTTGTATGTATGTATGTAACGGAATCTTTGATCGCAATTTTTACCCACTTTGAACGGTCCGATTTTTTTTTTAACAATTATCAAGAACCGATGACAATACACGATTTCAATAATTTTATCCCATTCTCCTCATCAGGATCGGCAGGAATCAGGCAGGATTAACGATTTTCCTTGTGCGATTTTAGCGTGGTTTTTAGTTTTTAAACTATATTTTTTTGCATTTCCAATAATATAGACTACAGCTTCTAAACCAATGGTCGGTCCTCGGATCACTGGTGATCCTCGAATTTTAAAATTGTACGAAAAAACATATGAGAATATAATAAAGATGTACAGAGCGGACATTGCCAAAATATACATACATAATCTTTCATTCCACTTCGCACTGACATTTGTCATACATTTCCCACCAACTCATTACCAATTGGTAATAAGTCGTGGAAGACTTTCAATCTAATTATTATCGCTATTGCATAGTGTCTTTGTGTAAAAGTCAGCTGAATAAGAGCAATTTGCCGCTTTCTTTAAGGTCCATGATAAGACAAAAAAGTATTAAAACCACGATATACGCAGGAAATAAGAGTATACCACAGACCTGTATTTGTTTTATACCCAAAAGTCTGTGAAATATATGAACCAACCATCGAGCTACGAAAAATTAGAGGAAAAATGTTATCACAAATAGAGTTTGCAAACAATATTTAAGTCTAATATCACCGCGGTGTAGGAAACGGAGGGCAGTGAAAGTTGTCCGTGCTTCATTACACGTAGGGATGGGACGGTATGTGTCGATATCGATAAAAATAAACTTACTTAATAAACCATAGATTAGTAAAGAAACTTCGCCGCCTCGAAGTTGAATGAAGCCACAAACGGCTTATTATAGTAAGTTCTTTTTTTGAATTCTTGACAAATAAAAACATTTATAGAGAAAATTTACGAATAAATAACTAATACTGCGTAATTTATGTAATAAATAAATAATTATTTCAAATATTTTAGGGATATTTTAGCACGGAGACGTGGCAAAAATTTTTTACTCAACTATTTCAATTCTCATAACTGGGTACATTTTCTTGTTAGGAGTGAGTAATCTTTACTAATCTATGTAATAAACAAATATTTTTTTAAAAACAAGAACGAAATTCTTTATGCTTATTTTTTTATAATATCAGAGTAGCAGATGAGCAGTCAATCAGATGGTAGATAAATGGCTACTGCTGCCCATGTCGATCTGTAATCAACCCCAGATAAGTATAAGTTCTCCATAGCGAAACACCTTGTGAAGTGGTGGTAGTTGTATTGACATTCAAAAAGTGCTGTGTAAAGAACCTATTTTGAATAAAAAAAATGATTTGATTTGATTTAAGATTAGATTTTTACTCGAGGTCGACCATAGATGCGCCGCTACCCCTAAGGACTAAGCTGTAATGTCTCGGAAAAGTATGTGTCCCTTACCACACTCTTCAAACCAGAACATAACATCGCTTAACCCTGCTGTTATTATGCAATCGAATCCTTTCTAGAGTTGATTACAGATGTGCTTGGGCGGCACTTACCATCAGGTGGACTGCATGCTCGTCTGCTACTCCTATATTATAAAAAAATAACATGATACGTAATTATATTTTTCCCTACAGGCAAAAAACAAACATACACACACACACACACACACACACACACATTAATACATACATTCATACATATATTACATACAAACGCTCGCAAACATTACTTTCCACAAATATCGACTACAACGTCCAATCACTACAAAACCAGCTGGAGTTATGAGCCAGTGTTACATCACTCACATCAGTGGAACTGTGTCATCCGAGTTACTAACTTATTAGGAAACAACTAAGTTAGGAAACTATTAGCTAACTTAGTCAGTTGCGAATCAAAGTCAAAGTCAGAAAGAACTTAGACATTTAGATTTTGGACATTGTACCGACCAATTTAATACAAAAAAAATACTTTATTTTTGCAAATTAAGATTATTTTATTCTACTTTTTTTATAATATAGGAGTAGCAGACGAGCATGCAGTCCACCTGATGGTAAGCTACTGCCGCCCATGGACATCTGTAATCAACACCAGATAGGATTGGATATTTGAAGTCAGCTACAGATGCGCCGCTACCCCTGAGGACTAAGCTGGAACGCCTCGGAAAAGTATATCTCCCTTACCACACCCTTCAAAACGGAATACAGCAGCGCTTAACACTGCTGTTATAACAGAAATAGGTGTGGCGGTGGTGCCGCCGGAGACGAATCATAGAGGATTGGTGGTGGTAGACCTTTCTATGATAAAAAAACACATTAGACAGATAGATTTTTAACAGAACCCTTAGTATGAGTTTTTACGTTTTTACAAAATGACTATTTTTGTTTACGTATTTACGTATTTACCCATACATTTGCAATCAGCGACCCTAGCGGACTGTATCAGAACTGATAGGAAATGTATGGGAATTACATAAATAAATACAAAAACACTCATTTCTAAAACGTAAAAACTCATACTAAGAGTACGGACGTCAGACATGACGTTTAAACATTTTCATATCTTATATATAAAATTCTCGTGTCACAATGTTAGTTACCGTACTCCTCCGAAACGACTTCACCGATTTTCACCAAAGTCTGAGAGTCTGAGAATCGGCTACTATTTTTCATGCCCCTAAGTGATAAGGGTTGTTCACCGTTAACATTTTTTTATTATATGGCAACACAACGTTTGCCGGGTCAGCTAGTTTCTATATATTCGTATATCACTTTAGCAGTAACCAACCGGTAAAGGTTTATACTGAATCTAGGACAACGTGTTTTAAAAAATTGGCTTAAACTAAGTCGTTAGAGTACACAAGTGTTCTAGATAACTAACACATTTAGCTGGGAAATTCTGTTCTATAAGTAGGGCAAACTATATGCTTTTTTATATAATACTAGCTGACCCGCCAAACTTTGTACCGCCTTAAAATCTATTTATCAAATATATTTCATATAAAATATAGCCTATGTTACTCGTGGATAATGTAGCTTTCGAATGGTGAAAGAATTTTTAAAATCGGTCCAGTAGTTTTTGAGCCTATTCATTACAACCAAACAAACAAAGTTTTCCTCTTTATAATATTAGTGTGGACTAGTAATAAAAAAATAACATGACTTGCATTTAACTGAAATGTACCCTCATTGGAACGACAGTGGCGCCATCTGTCGAAAATTGATCGTACCAACTCAGAAACCTTCGTGGGCTCATGCACAACAACTTTGCTAAAGATCATCACATGATCAAATGCATAGTTTACGATTCCATAACGGACATACAGACATTATTTTAATATAGAAATAGCAGACGAACATGCAATCCACCTGATGGTAAGCTACTGCCGCTCATGGTCATCAACAATCAACCCCAGATATGTTCATATACCTGACTGCATGCTAGTCTGCTACTCCCACAATATAAAAACCTATTTTTAACCGACTTCAAAAGGGAGGTGGTTATCAATTCGGCCGGTATATTTTTTTTTATGTACTCGTATGTACACGAATTACTCCGCCGTTAGTGGACCGATTTTAATAATTATTTTTTTATTGTATAGAGACGAGCTGGAAGTTGGTCCCACTTAAATATGGTTAGGATCCATCGATGGGTTCTGGACGTCGCTCATATTAGACACACTGTTTACATCGTTATCCAACAAAATATATATTGAGCGCCGACTTCAGAAATATGTACTAAACCAACATTTATTTCAATTATTTTTTACTTTGTAGCGACATAGAAGTCGGTTGTATTTTTTGTTAATTTTTGATGTGAAACATCTATAGCCGCACGTAAAACCGATTTCTGGCGTGGCGACGCATGCCGATGGTATATATATACAGTCTATATGCAGTAGTGTGTACGGTGTGGCGACGCGTCGCCATGCGCAATCGAATTCAATAAATAGTCATCGTTATCTGGAAAAAAATCGTAATATTTTATTTTATCATTATGACATATTTAGTTCCTATCACGATATGTTCTTTTCTGCATATTACTTTTACAAAATAATGTCGATGTTTCACATCTGCCAGGCGTCCCGTGACGGCTCACATTTTTTTTTTATAGAAAAATATGTTTGCCACGGTACGTGCCTGATACAGGCCCTAAATGTTCAATTGTGTAAAATTCCAAATGATTGTGTTATTCTAAAGAGGACGCTGTAATCGGATACCGTGAAAAGGAGGAAAGTGGAATCTTGCATCATTTTGCGAAATTTCACGTGCAAACATACACGCGTTGGTCGTAGTTTTGTAATACAACTAGCTTTGGCTTGTGACTTCATGATTTTATAATATAGGAGTAACAGTTGAGCATGCAGTCCACCTGATGGTATCATCAACCCATTACTGTCCCACTGCTGGGCACGGGTCTCCTCTCAGAATGAGGATTAGGCCATAGTCCAACGCGCTGGACAAGTGCGTATTGGTAGACTTCACATAACTTTGAGATTTTTTTACATATCTCTTAGGTATGCCTCCTTCCTATTCCTATTTCCTCACGATGTTTTCCTTCACCGTTTAGCAAGTGATAATTAATTTCTAATACGCATATAACTTTGAAAAATCAGAGGTGCATGCCTGGGATTTGAACCTCGGACCCCTCGTTCGATAGGCCTAGTTTCTTAACTACTAGGCTATCACTGCCTGTTGGTATAGTCCGCATAAAACTGCTAGTCCGCTCTGAATATAGAAATGAATCACGTCGCGACAGCAAATTGTATGACTACACCTGCTCGCAACAACTTCAGAGCGGACTAGCAGTTTGGCGCGTACTATAAGTGGCTATTGCCGTACGGACATCTGTAATCAACCCCAGAAAAGGTTAGACAGAAGATCGTACGTAAGGGTTAAGTCTAGCAATTTATTCAAGTCTGAATTTTAAATGATTTGACAAAGGAAGTAAAATGAAAAAAGCTTTGACAAATCATTTTCTGGTTGTAGAACCCTTTTTGCGACTCCGGCGGCACCACCGTCACACCTTTTTCTTTTATAACAGCAGTGTTAAGCGCTCCTGTGTTCTGGTTTGAAGGGTGTGCTAAGAGACATACTTTTCCGAGGCGTTCCAGCTTAGTCCTCAGGGGTAGAGGCGCATTTGTGGCTAACCTCATTAGTCTAATCTTATCTGGGGTTGTACAGATGTCCATAGGCGGCAGTATTTACCATCAGGTGGACTGCATGCTCGTCTGCTACTCCTATATTACAAAAAATGGTAGGTAGTTACATAAGGTTTTAAACACGTGTAGCTTCATTGCATAACTTAAAAGTAACCTTGTAAAGGCGTCAGAGTGTCTGCTGTCACCTATGAATGAAGTTTCAACTTGAAGTTGCTGCTCCTCCGGTGGCACCACCGTCACACCTATTTCTATTAACAGCAATAACAGCAATGTAACGCTCTTGTTCTAGTTTTCAATGTGGTAAGGACTTAGGTATACGAGGCATTCCAATTTAGTCCTAAAAACTAAGTTATTAAAATAGAAACATACTCGTATGTAAGTCAGGAGGACCCCGGTTGCGTTCCTCTGGAGATCCCGGAGTCCTCTACGCAGCGCTGAGGACGGCCACCGGGGGGGTTTTAGTGCGGTAAGAATTCCACATAACCCCGTGTCGCTCCCACGGCACCGGGTACCTTTTGAAGGTGGTAGAACCCTTTGTGGTTCGACTTCGGCGGCACCACCGCCACACCTATTTCTACCTAATAACAGCAGTGTTAGGCGCTGCTGTGTTCCGGTTTGAAAGGTGTGGTAAGGGAGACAAACTTTTCCGAGGCGTTCCAGCTTAGTCCTCAGGGGTAGCGGCGCATCTGTGGCCGTCCTCAGATAGGAATATCTAATCCTATCTGGGGTTGATTACAGATGTCCACGAGCGGCAGTAGCCACTTACCATCACGTGGATTGCATGCTCGTCTGCTATTCTTATAGTAGGTATAATAAAAAAAAATAAAAAAAATGTCCTCAAAAGTGGTATCGCTGTGATTACAGATGTCCATAGCGGTGACTTACCATCAGGTGGACTGCACAGTAAACAGAGCATCACTACTTTGATATGAAATTAAATATATTTATTTATATAGGCCAACGGCGGCACTTACAAATTGTCAGTTAATATTTTTCTTAAACTACTACCGGATCGGAACGCGACCTCTACTGAGAAGATCCGGTAAGAAACTCAGGGGGTTTGTTTTATTCCATATTAATTATTAAGTCCTCTTTTTTTAATGCAATCATTTTTTACATATAATTAATAAAGCACTCAATATTAAAAATCAGACTCATAATCGAACTTGGAACTTTTACCACAATTTACACCACGGCCACTAAGCTACCACTTAACATATTATAATACATAATATTTAATATAATGACATAATCCGTTTGGCCGTCGACATAGATTTTCACTTTTTTATTTGAATAATAGTCATAACGGACCTTATATTGAGGTCAAAATGACCTTAAAATGTGGTGACGAAAGACCCTTACTACACAAATGGGTAGCCCGGGCCGGATATGGCCCACTTTGGCAAAATTACCGAAATATGTTTCAGGGTTATTTTTTTATAATAAAGGAGTAGCAGACGAGCATGCAGTCCACCTGATGGTAAGTGGCCGCCCGTTGACATCTGTAGTCAAACCCAGATAAGATTACATTGCCATCTGAACCACAGATGCACCAATACTCCTGAGGACTAAGCTGAAATGCCTCGGAAAAGTATGTCTCCCTTACCACACTTTAAACCAGAACACAGCAGCGCTTAACACTGCTGTTATAGCAGAAATAGGTGTGGCGGTGCTGCCGCCGGAGTCGAACCACAGAGGGTTCTACCTTCAAAAACATTGAGTATGGGTCTTCTCTCGGAGTAAACGAGTAGTCCTATCTAGTCCTATATAGTCATAGCCCAAGTCTGGTTTAGTAGACTTCACTCACCTTTGAGAACTTTTTTTTGTACTTTCAAGTATGCAGATTTCCTCACGATGTATTCCTTCACCGTTTAAGCAAGTGATAATTAATACACACATAACTTTGAGAAACCAGAAGTTCGTATCCAGGACTCAAACCTCAGAAAAAAACCCCTGAAAAAACTATTCTTAACTGAACCATTTTAAAGTGTCGTCTTCATCAACCCATTACTGTCCCACTGGGCACGGGTCTCCTCTCAGAATGAGAAGGATTAGGCCATAGTCCACCGCACTGGCTTTAAAGTGTCTGTCACAATATTTTTTACATATTTGAGAATTGTTGTTTGAAAAATAGTTTGAAAAAAGTAGGGCAACACGCATGTAAAGCTAGTATATGCACGCAAAAACTTAGCGTAAGCACGCATGTATGTACCCATAGTTGCGTATGACGTGTAAACATACGGGTGGGTATCCCGGGCGGGCACGGTTTACGAAAACATTTGGAAACTATGTGGTATATAGAACCTTTTGTGACTCCAACGTGTTGTTGGATTCTTCTTAATTGTGGGAGTGACATAGCCTATATTTTTGAATGTTCGTTTTTTAACAATTCTCTAGTTACCATAAACAGTAGGTATTGAACAGTTTTACCCTTACTTTTTTACTTTAAAGGAACCTTTTTCAGGTTTACTTAGGACTGTATTTGTAAACGCTACTGTGTTAATGTTTCACGAGTATACTAAGGGACACGAGGCGTTATAATTTAGTCCTTAGCAACAAATGGTAATTAATGCCGAAACTCAAATAGAATTCTCAATTTAAAAATGTAGTTCTGACAATTAACTAAAACATAAATAGAGCATGAATTCTACAAATACGTATGAAGCTAACATGAAATATATAGACTATCATTAATCATCATTATCATCATTATCATCATTAATCGTCATTCTCAGAGATTCCGTGTTTAAGAGTAGAACAGTATTAAATTTATGATAAGAGTAATCCAAGTGAAACAACATAACTTGTTTTTAGACATGAAACCGACTTATTCAGTGCATTGCAACGTTTGTTTAGTGTTTGTAAATACACGATAGAAAATATTGGACGGGCCTGAATCTTCTTAAATAAAAAATAAAACAAGTATTTTAATACAATTCAGTTATAAACAAGGTACAAAGGCCTCTGAAATGTTGCATTGTTATTATTTGGTGCCCCGATCATCACCGGGTCGAAATAACTTTAATCAACTACACACTCTTATTTGAAGAATTATAATTAGTACATAGCATAATCAACTTTAACTAATTCTTATAAATATGTATGTGTGCATGTTTGTGTGTATATGTGTGTATTTATGTATGTCGTCCAATGTTTTCGTCTTTGTAGTCCAAGCTATCTCGGGACTAATCGGTTTTGGATTACAACGCTTTAAACCAACGCTGACGGCAGGCCCGCCGCGTGCCAGACCACTATCTCCGCCCGCATTTCTCCACGCTATTACAGGAGTATTTACATCAAGTGACCAGCTGAATTTGGTTATGATTAATGTTAAAAAAGTTAAAAAACGCTGATGTCGTGCCTACCGCGTGCCGGTCCATCATCTCCGCCCGTATGTTTCCACGCTATTACAGGAGTGGCTACATGAAATGACCAGCAAAATTCAGCTGCAATGAATCCATGAAAAAAAACGCTGTTGTCATTCCCGCCGCGTACCAGTCCACAATCTTCGCCCGTATGTTTCCACGGTATTACAGGAGTGGTTACGTGAACTGGCCAGCAGTGAAAGCCGGACCGCGACGAGCGGCGCTCGTACCAACCATGTCCGTTTGGTTTAACTAAGTAACTAAGTAACTAACTTCCTAGTGCGTCGCGGGAGTTTCTCAATATTCTCTGTGAGTATATCGCTTTTTATCGCGGGTTTTTTCGGGATTTGTTCCCGTGTTTTTTTGTGATTTTTTTGTGAAGTGATGTAATTTTTAGTTTGAAGTGTCCGGTTGTGCTATTTTTTAATAAAAAAAAATGAAGAATTTTTTTTGGGGTTTGAAAAAATATTGATGTGACTTTTACAATGTAGGTCATATGAAGTGACACTATAGTAATCTAATAAGTAAGAGAAAAAAGGAAAGAATAAAACAGATGTGTATTTTTTCTCTTTTTTTTAAACCATCAACTTTCTTTTTTTTTTGTTTGGTAGCTAACAAATTTAATGTTGTCAATTTTAAAAATAAAAATGATATAGTAATGTTCCAATTTCTACCATTATATAAACATACATAATCTTAATTCATTAATTAATATTAATTATGAATTATTTATAATTAGTTTGTTATACATATTTCGCACTTACTAATGTTTGTGTAATAATAATTTCGCAACTTCTTGTGACGATAGAGATGCTTTCTTTAGGTATCTATCTATTTATAAATTTACTCTAATTTTAATACTTTTACGCTGTAATACTAAATTACTAAGAATAAGAATAATAAGAATAATATAACTTTAGTTTGTTTTACAGAGTTTAAAGTAGACCCATATATAGTATTTTCTTTGTTAAAGAGTCCCATGAAATTCAATTAATGCTATTTAAACTAAAAGAAAATATTACAAAGTATAGTTAACAAAAGTATTAAGTTATGCCAATACTTAATTAATTTGAAAAAGTTTAAAATCGAACGAATATATCACTTAAAATCTAACAAATTGTGTCTTGTAGGTATATTTTATGTTAATTTCTTAACTTTAAACTTAATTGACTTAATAATAATCCATATTTTTGTAACGAGAACTATTTAAGCTAAACTTAAATTACAATAACTTACTTAAGTTTAACTTAAGTTATATTTAAGTAACACGTATGAATATTACGTTAAAATTTCATAACTCTTATTTGGGTCGCAATACGTTTACGAAAAGCAAAATTGCTCAATTACTAACTTTCATATATGTCCAAATATACTTTATTTATGTCCCACAGCTGGGCACGGATGCCCACGATTGAGAAATGTCCACGGTAATGTAATTTTGATTGGAAAGTAAATTAGGTAGTAATAGTCTAGTGGTAAGAGACTCGGCCTCTAAAACTGGGTTCCGGGCTTCGAATCCCAATTTTTTTTCACAGCACAATACTTACAAGAAAATCTAAGCAATATGTGATGCCCTTAAAGGGCGTCGCAAAATACTAGAGGTAGCAGCATTAATTTACATTAAGTTAGGTTTAACTACTCGTCCCTGTAGTCCCGGGACTAAAATAGGACTAAGCCTGCCTGTCGTAAGAGGAGACTAAAAGGGGGCTTCCGGGGTTGCGGGCGGCAAGAGTGGGAGCTCGAACCGTCCAGCAAGCGACCCCGGGAACGAATGTGTGGTCGCATACCGTCGTAAACACCTGGTGTGCGGGAAGAGCGTTCACTGCTTCCCCCAGGGCAGAGCCCGATAAGCGCATCGCGCTTGGAGGACTGTGGTTGTGTTCCGTCGGAGATCCTGGAGTTCTCCAACAAGCGTCGAGGACGGCCACCGGGGGGTTTTAGTGCGGTAAAAATCCCACATAACCCGGCGTGACCCCCCCCCCCCCCCCCCCCCGGTGGCCGTCCTCAGCGTTTGGTGGAGAACTCCGGGATCTCCAACGAAACACAACCGGAGTCCTCCTAATGCGATGCCCTTTTATCGGGCTCTGCCCTGGGGGAAGCAATTTACGCTCCTCTCACACCCCCTGGTGATTACAGCGATATGCGACCACACAAACCGCTGTCCTGCCCGGGGTCGCTTGCTGGACGGTTTGAGCTCCCACTCTTGCCGCCCGCAACCCCGGAAGCCTCTTTTAGTCGCCTCTTACGACAGGCAGAGGATACCGTAGCCCTATTCTGGTCCCGGAACTACAGGAACATGAAGGTTTTCCCCTAGTAAACAAAATAAAAGGATAGGTTTAACCACTACGCTATCAATGAAAATCAATTCTTCTTCATAAATATTAACCATATTATATTATTCCAGATAGTAATATTGAGGAAGCTGCAATATCTACGCGTAAGCACTAAGGAATAACAAAATGGCCGACTCGGCAAGCAGTCATCCGTAAGTTGAACAATATAAGTAAGCGAGCATGCACCACTTGATGGTAACCGCCGCCCATGTTCATCTTTAATCAAACCTAGATAGGATTAGAGTCCTATCTGAGGTTGGCCATAGATGCGCCGCTACCCCTCAGGACTAAGTTGAAAAGCCTCGGAATAGATTGTCTCCCTCACTACACCCAAACCAGAACACAACACGCTCAACACTGCTGTTATGAGGCAGAAATAGGTGTGGCGATGGCGCCTTCGCAGTTGAACCACAAAGACTTCTACCATTGATTTTACACAAATTACTTGTTCAATTATAGTTTTACAAACAACAAATAAGATAGTTAACAAAAACATGGATGAACTTAACTAATCTTGTTTTTTGGGTAGGTACTTTGCTTTAGTAATTTCAATTTAATCAACTAAATAAAAAAGATTTCTATTTTAAGTCTGGGTGTCATACTGTCTTTGTGTATGTTTGAAAGTGGTTCTGGTTTGAAAGGTGTGGTAAGGGAGACATACTTTTCCAAGGCGTTCCAGCTTAGTCCTCAAAAGTAGCGGCGCATCTGCGTCCAACAATGGTATGGGTTGATAATAGATGTCCATGGGCGGCAGCAGCTACCATCAGGTAGACGGCATGCAAATCTGCTACGTCTATTTTTAAAAATGTATTTTGTTTTTATAATATAGGACTAGCAGACGAGCATACAGTCCACCTGATGGTAAGTGGCTACTGCCGCCCATGGACATCTGTAATCAACCCCACATAGGATTAGATATTCCTACCTGAGGTCGTCCACAGATGCGCCGCTACCCCGAGTACTAAGCTGGAACGCCTCTGAAAAACATGTCTCTCTTACCACACCAATGTTACATATACCATCTTAAACCTATCTTCAATAGAAAGAACATGGAATACCTCAACGGGAATGACCCAACCTGTACCAACCTGAACCTACCGGAGAATAACATAGAATCCATCGCGGACTACTTCGATGGCGCCATCATCCTCGTCACGGGAGGAACCGGCTTCGTGGGGAAGGCGCTGCTGGAGAAGCTTCTTCGCAGCTGCCCAGGGATCGACATCATCTATGTGCTGATGAGGCCGAAGCGAGGACTGTCGGTGGAACAGAGGTATAAGGAACTACTGAAGAATCAGGTATGTTTTTCTAAAATATTTTGGATTTTTTTGATGGCTAACTACTTAATGATGTTTAGGATTCAAAATAATAGATAATGTTTGCGATTAAATTGATATGTTGTCTTAAAAAAAATGCTTTTTGAAATAATGATGTTTAAGGTCCAATATATACGTACCGATGTTTAGGATTCAAATTAATTAATGTTTATTTTAAATCCTATTATTATGATTGATAAGCTCATTATGGTTTTGAATATTATGATTGATAAGCTCACTTGAATAATGATGTTTAGGATTCAATATAATCTAAATACTGATATGTGTTATTTAATTTAATGTTATGTTATTTAAAAAAACTGTCGTTTGAAATCAATTGTAATTATTTTACCTCTTTAAATAATTATGTTTAGGAATGAATTATAAAGCCGTTCTAAATTTTGATGTGTAGGATTTAAATTAATATTATCATTTAAACAGTGATGCTTAGGATTGTATTTAATGATATAATATATGCTCAACCGAATTGCTAATGTTTATAATTCAATTGGATGATATTTTTTGTACGTAACATTTACATAATATACTTACGCTCATAATTGATAATCAATCTATGTAACATTTTGCTTACAAATCGTAATTACAATCCGCTACCAGAAATTGATAAATTACGATCTTTGCGATCTTTGCGATTATGATCTTTGCAAAAATTGCGTAAACTGGCCATTATCAACGGATTTGTACTGTGACTATCACTCTCACAGTATTAATGACGTCGATAACCCCTTCTTGTCCCACTGCTGGGCACATGTCTTCTCTCAGAATGCGGATTAGGGCATAGTCCACCGCGCTGGACACGTGCGTATTGGTAGACTTCACATACCTTTGAGAACTTTATAGATGTCTTAGGTACGCAAGCTTCCTCACGATGTTTTCCTTCACCGTTAAAGCAATTGATAATTAATCTAATGCGCACATAATTTAAAAAAAACAGAGGTGCCTAGGATTCAAACCTCGGACCCCCGATCGAGAGGCTAAGTTACAACTACTAGACTCGTCAGTACAGTACAGTGTTAAGACCTTGACACTCCCCAGGTCTTCGATCGCATCAGATCACGCTGGCCGGAGCGTCTGCTCAAGCTCCACCCTATCACTGGCGACGTCTCTGCCCAAAACCTTGGAGTCAACGCCGAGCAGAGGGAGCTGCTTAAACGAGTAACCACGCTGTTCCACTCAGCAGCAACTGTTAAGTTTACAGAGCCACTGCAAGCTGCCACGGCGTTGAATGTGCAGGGAACGGCTACGCTGCTCAAGCTGGCCATGGATATGCCGGTGCTGAAGGTGGGTTGGATGATTTAAGGAATGGTCAACTCAGTAACTCTATAAGACATATTAAGTTGAAACATATTAAAAATAATGAATCCTTTTATTTGTGTATCATCATCAACCCATTACTGTCCCACTGCTGAGTACGGGTTATCAGAATAAAAAGGATTCGGCCATAGTCCACTGCTGATCTAGTGTGTATTAGTAGACTTCACATATCTTTGAATTTTTTTTACAAAACTCTCAGGTATGCAGTTTCTTCACGATGTTTTCTTTCACCGTAAGCAAGTGAAAATTAATGTTCAAAATTGAATTCAGAAGTAAAAATACCTATTTCGTTAAAAAAAAAAAATCAGAAGTACTAACGATAATTATATTTGTAACATCGTAGCAAATGAGCTTATAGCTTACCAGATGGTGAGTGGCTACTGCTGCCCATGAACATCTGTATCAACCCCAGATAAGAATAGATTCCTATCTTAAGTCTGTAACAGATGCGCAGCTACCCCTGAGGACTAAAGCGGCTCTCATTCACTACACAATCGTGTATATATTTCTTTTTATATTTCTTCATTCTTTTTCTTTTCTCTTTTCTTATCTTTATATTTTCTCTCAACTTTTTATCGTTACTTGCCTTTCTACGTTCCTCTTTCTTATAATTATTCCTTTATCTATCTATTTGTCTTTTGGATTAAAATAATATTTATTTCTCATAACTCATAAGACATACATACATGGTCACTTAAAATGAGAAAACCTAATAAAGTAAGCAATGAAATAGTAATGTATGTGTAAGTTTGTGTGTGAGTGTATCTTATCTATTCTTTTTTTCTTTCTTTTAACCTTTTTCCTTTCTCCTTATACAACTCTATCTCTCATCTACTTCTATTATGGATCTTCTAACAGCATCCTCTCCCCAGGCTCTGGTCCACGTGTCCACGGCGTACAGCAACGCTCCCAGGAGCCACATAGAGGAACGGGTCTACCCACCACCGTATGACCCTGACAGTATCGTGAGATGCACCAAGATGCTGCCACCAGACACCGTGGAAGTCATATCCGATAGCTTACAGGTTGGTAATTAATCTGTTTTATCTTTAACGAGCTTTTGCCCGCGGCGTCGCTCGCGTTACGAAGTAATATTTTCATTCCCTATTTTATCCTCTTGGGGATAGAATTGATCAAAATCCTTTCTTAGCGGATGCGTACGTCATAACATCTACCTGCATGCCAAATTTCAGCCCGATCCGTCCAGTGGTTTGGGCTGTGCGTTGATAGATCACTATGTCAGTCAGTCACCTTTGAGTTATATATATTTAGATGTCAGGTTAGTAATTAATTTTTTTCTTTCTTTACTGTTATACTTAAGTCCTTTTATAATTGCATGAATAGTTATTAATTAGTATTCATATTAATTTATGATGAAAGAAAGAAAGTGTGTTAGCACTAAACTATATGCGTATGCATAGATATGCGCGTATGCATGAAAACATATGCACATAATTTGTCTAGCATTATTTGGATATCCTACTTTTTTTAGTAGTCCGAACGCCTCGGATTAGTATGTCTCCCTTACCACACTTCAAACCAGAACACAGCAGCTCTACACTGCTGTTACGAGGCCGAAATTGGTGTGTCGGTGTGGTACCCTGGAGGACTAAGTTGTAACGTCTTAGATAGGTAGGTCTCCCTTACCACACCCTTCCAACAGGAACCCATTAAACCTGTAGGGCATAAATAAAAACACTAGTAAGAAAGATTTTTTAAATATTGTTATTTATTGGAAGACCCGCGTAGCGGAGCGGTCACCATACCGGTCTGATGCGCAGAGGGTCTCGGGTTCGATCCCCGGACAGACACATATGAATTATATTTAATTCATCATGAATTTATTTTTCTGTTTCTGGATCTGGGTGTTAAGACGTATTTTCATGGCCCCCTGACGCTCTTAAAGGGGTAGAACCCTCAGGTGGACTGCAAGCTCGCCTGTATAATACTATTTAAAAAAACCCACTCACACATATACAGGGCATCCTAGTGTGGAGCTGTGTGCAGAAAGCGTTATTTCCAATTTAAAATTATATTTGTTTCAGGGCGAGCACCCCAACCCTTACACACTGACCAAAGCGTTAGCGGAGTCCATAGTCTACAGCCATTCGGAGCTGCCTGTCTGCATCGTACGACCCTCTATTGGTAAGTTATCCCACTGCTGGGCACAGGTGTGGGACTACAAACCTTCAAGGGAGTGACCATTAAAGCTCCCTTTTTTTTTTGTTGACGAGGGGGAAACCTTCAAAAGGTACCCGACGCCATGGGAGTGACGCCGTGTTATGTGGGATTTTTACCGCACTAAAACCCCCCCGGTGGCCGTCCTCAGCGTTTCGTGGAGAACTCCGGCGTCTCCAACGGAACACAACCGGAGTCGACCATTAAAGCTCCCACCATTCATTCATTTCTTAGGAGTAGGCTTCGTTGTCTCAGTTCGGTGCTTGTAATTGCAAGTTTTTTATAATATAGGAGTAGCAGACGAGCATGCAGTCCACCTGATGGTAAGTGGCTACTGTCGTCCCTGGACATCTGTCAACCCTACATATAATTAGATTCGACCTGAGGTCGGCCACGGATGCGCGTTACGTCTGAGGACTAAGCTGGAATGTGTCGGTGTCTGAAATGATGTCCTCCTACCTATTTCTAGCGTAAAACAGTTCTGTTTCGATGGAATGGTGTAAATGTATTTTGAAGGTGATAGAACCCTTTATGGTTCGACTCCGGCGGCACCACCGCCACACCTATTTCTACCTAATAACAGCAGTGCTAGGCGCTGCTGTGTTCCGGTTTGAAGGGTGTGGTAAGGGAGACAGACTTTTCCGAGGCGTTCCAGCTTAGTCCTCAGGGGTAGCGGCGCATCTGTGGCCGACCTCAGGTCGAATCTAATTATATGTCTTGCTTATATGCTTATCCTATCTGGGGTTGATTACAGATGTCCATGGGCGGCAGTAGCCACTTACCATCAGGTGGACTGCATGCTCGTCTGCTACTCTTATATTATTAAAAAAAAAAAAATGACTGACTCAGGAGTAGCGACGCTGATTGGTGTCAGGTAGAACCTTTGTGGAGTTGGTCAGGCAGTGACAGTCAGGTGGACTGCATACTCGTCTGCTATGTCAACCGTACATAAAAAGTTAAATTATGAATCAATTTATATTAAATCTTTCGACACATGTGACAATTCAACAAATAATTATTTACAGCTGACGATTTCTCATGACCTATTTTGAGGGGCCTTTGAATTTTATAATAAAATTGTCTATTCTATAACTTTGTCTGTAACATTCTTAAATTAATACAAGCGTAAATTTAAATTAAAATACGAATGCAAGCGTAAATTTAAGTAAAAAATAAATAAATTGAATGAATACCTACCATTAATGTTTTCGTTTTATGATATAAATAAAACAGGTACTGTACGAACAATTTATAATTATTAATACGGTTACCGTACGAATAATTTATAATTATTAATACGGATACTGGACAAACAATTTATTATTATCCGATTCGAACCGGTAGATTTTGAGAAATCTCAAAAAAACTACAAAAAAAAATTTTTTGAAATGTTTTTTTTAATAACTTTTAAACGGCTCTACCGATCGATTTTAGAAACTAAGCTCTTAACATCAAAAAAGGACGTCGATCGCCATCAGCCCGTTCGAAATCAATATAAAAAAAAAAAAAAACCTAACCTTACCTAACCAATTGAATAAATGTACTAATAAATATATTTAAAAAAAAAAAAAAAAAACCTAACCTAACCAAACCAATTGAATAAATGTACGAATAAATATATTTAAAAAAAAAAAAAAAAACCTAACCTAACCAAACCAATTGAATAAATGTACGAATAAATAAATTAAAAAAAAAAATTGAATAAATGTACGAATAAATATAATTTATTAGTCCAGTACCTGTACAAATAGTCACATTGTATAAATAAATACAATTAAGAAAGTAGGTTATTTATTTTTAAGGATGTAAACTGATTTTATGTGCGTTAAAAATATGTTTCAAAACAATTTTTCCATGTCTTTATTCGTCAATACTGTCCCAATGCTGGGCACGGGTCTTTCAGTGAGAGAGGTTTAAGCTATAGCCCACACTGGCCAAGTACGGATTGGACATCAAGGTAGAACCCTCTGTGTTTCGACTCCGGCGGCACCACCGCTACACCTATTTCTGCCTAATAACAGCAGTGTTAAGCGCTGTTATATTCTTGTTTGAGGCGTAGCAAGAGAGACATACTTTTTCGAGGCATTACAGCTTAGTCCTCAGCGGCGCATCTGTGGCCGACCTCAGATAGGAATGTAATCTCATCTGGGGTTGATTACAGATGTCCATGGGCGGCAATAGCCACTTATTATCTACTTAGTGCCTATATTGAAGGTGGTAGAACCCTTTGTGGTTCGACTCCGGCGGCACCACCGCCACACCTATTTCTACCTAATAACAGCAGTGTTAGGCGCTGCTGTGTTCCGGTTTGAAGGGTGTGGTAAGGGAGAAAGACTTTTCCGAGGCGTTCCAGCTTAGTCCTCAGGGGTAGCGGCGCATCTGTGGCCGACCTCAGGTAGGAATATCTAATCCTATCTGGGGTTGATTACAGATGTCCATGGGCGGCAGTAGCCACTTACCATCAGGTGGACTGCATGCTCGTCTGCTACTCTTATATTATATAAAATAAAAATATTTAAGGTGGACGCTCATCTGCTACTTCTTTATTATAAAACAATCAATGACAGAATTAAGACTCAAGGCCTCCAAGGCAGAAATTTAAACAAAGATATAATAGCAAAAAGATATACATAAAGATAAAAGATAAAAGAATCAGAAGCCTAGACGATATGTGATACAAATTACGTACAACTGTCTTCGTGTCGATGAAATATTCATATCAATCGATTTTCAGTAAAATAGGTACGGTACGTAATTACAGTTATTACTAGCATATGGTGCTTCCCAGGGTATTTCTGTCTTTTAATCGAAGCTAAGGGCTGTAAAGGGTGAAACGTGGTCGAAGTGGTAAATGGAGGGTTCATCAACAACCCATTATTACCCACTGCTGGGCACAGGTCTTCTCTCAGAATGAGAAGGATTAGGCCATAGTCCACCGCGCTGGACAAGTGCTTATTTGTAGACTTCACATACATTTGAGATTTTTTTTTTATAAATCAGGTATGCAGGTTTCCTCGCGATGTTTTCCTTCACCGTTTAGCAAGTGATAATTAATTTCTAATACGCACATAGCTTTGAAAAATCAGAGGTGCGTGCCTGGGTTTTGAACCTCGGACCCCTCGATCGAGAGGTCGAGTTTCTTAACCACTAGGCTATCACTGCTAAATGGAGGGCTATTATGTATTTATATACATATTTTAGGGCTCTTTGCTCAACGGGAAAAATCGTGTCTCTTTCTCTTGAACCGTAATAGGTAGACACTAGCATTTTTTACAGAGTGTGTATTTTATTTACTAATGGATGCTATAACAACGACTACTAAAAGTAAAAATGTTGAAAATAAAGTAAACAGATATAGGTAACCAGGGTAGGATTTAGAGGTCTAGAGGCCTTGGGGCAACAAAGGAGTGGAGGCCCCCTGGCCCCAAATTATTTTCGGAATAAAATGATCAATTTTTTCAGTTGAGTTTCTCAATAAATATTTTATTGTGAAACGCAGGTAGATTCTTCTAGTATTCATGTTTGTACAAAGTACTGTAGATAAAGGTAAAAAAGCGAAAAAAAATATCAAAGAAAAGGATATATTTTTTTTACTAGTGTTTACTAGTCGGAATTAAAAAAAATCCGACGTTTCTATTGTAGAGGCCCCTCTTTTGTGGAGGCCCCAGGGCTGCCGCTCCGGTTGCCCTCCCTTAAATCCGGCCCTGTAGGTAACCGATATTGATTGGTTTATCCATAAAATAGTAATAGACAGACACTTTAAATTTGTATTATGTCTACTAGTATGTACAATATAATAATTATTTATTTTTATAACTACTACAATAATAAGTACTAAAACAAAAAACATACTTTTTCGAGGCACTTCGGCTTAGTCCTCAGGGGTAGCGACGAATCTGTGGCCGACCTCAGGTAGGAATGTTTATTCCTACCTGAGGTTGATTACAGATGTCCATGGGCGGCAGTAGCCACTTACCATCAGGTGAACTGCATGCTCGTCTGCTACTCCTATATTAAAAAATATCTTTTTTAAATTTTATATATTCTTGCTGTAATTATTATTTAACTTGATTTATTTTACTTTCAGTGACAGCTGCATACCAAGAGCCGTATCCAGGGTGGATAGATAATGTTTATGGAGTCACAGGTTAGTAAGAATACCTTTTTATTTGTTGACGAGGGGGAAACCTTCAAAAAGGTACCCTATGCCGTGGGAGCGGCACGGGGTTATGTGGGATTCTTACCGCACTAAAACCCCCCCGGTGGCCGTCCTCGGCATTGCGTAGAGGACTCCGGGATCTCCAACGGAACCATTTATATGTCCTTACCATATAAATTTATTAAAAGGTAGTGGTGGTAACTCCATGATAGTTATAGCCTAGATGTAATAATGCAATATGCATTTTATTGCAATATGCAACTAGAGGTGGTAGACCTCTTTGTGGTGCGACTCCGGCGGCACCACCGCTGCACCTATTTCTGTTATAACAGCAATGTTAAGCGCTGCTGTGTTCTGGTTTGAAGTGTGGTAAGGGAGACAAACTTTTCCGAGGCGTTCCAGCTTAGTCCTCAGAGGTAGCGACGCATCCTACGACCTCAGGTAGGAACATCTAATCTTATCTGGGGTTGATCACATGTACATAAGCGGCAGTAACCACTTATAGTCCGCGCCATACTGCTAGTCCGCTCTGAAGGTGTTGCGAGCAGGTGTAGTCATACAATTTACTATACGACGCGATTCTATATTCAGAGCGGACTAGCAGTTTTACGCGGACTATATCATCAGGTGGACTGCATGCTCGTCTGCTACTCCTATATTATAAAAAAAAATAGAGATGTCCTTAGGCGGCAGTAGCCACATACCATCTGTCCGCTACTCTTATTATAAAGAACATGTTTTGTCAAGGTATAATAATGGAGATATCGCGCGGTACGTACCGGTCAGGGTACTGTCGGGAACGGTACGTGGTCGACCTGGTGCCTGTGGACTTGGTGGTCAACTCCTGTATTCTTGCTGCGTGGCGTCAGGGGTGTAAAAAGTAAGTTTCTTTGGCATTCTTATCAGAATACTAATGTTGATCGAATTTGTTATTGGTCGAGATAGGTACACAAGAAACAAAAAAATCAGCCGAACATCAGTTGTAGGTCTTATTTTTAGGTTCTTGTACTCAAAGGGTAAAAACGAACCATATTACAAAGCTTCCGCTGTCTGTCCGCCTGTCACAGGGCTCTATCTCGTGAACCGTAATAGATAGACACATGATTTTTTTACAGAGGATGTAAGAATGATGGTGGGCACTATAACAACAAATACTACTTATAAATACAAGAATTTTCATTTTATCTACTGAATTAATAGTTAGACAGTTCAAATTATGGCTGCCATAATAATGAATACTAGAAATAAAAAAAAAAAATTGGAACCTGCCAAGTGCAAGTTTGACTTGCACTTAGCCAATTTTCTTTGAAATTGACAGCAACAAACGAAAAAAATATATACAGCTGAACATAATCGTTCGTAATAATTGTGTTTTATTTTTAGACCAGGCAGATGTCCAGTGTATAACGTCACTTCAGGATCAATAAATCCAATACAATGGGGCCAATTCACCGACCTTTGCATCAAATGGGCCCGTGAGAATCCTACCAAGTAATGATTTTATTACTATCTATATACAATTTTAAGTAAATGTTAATACGATACAAGTTGCGACATCTATTGATCAGTAGCTAATATTAATACTTTTGCATATGGTTAATAGATGGCGCTATTTATTCAAGTAAAATATGTTTATAAAAAATTCGTTTAATTTTTTACAGATATGTAATGTGGTATCCAAATTTCTCTTTCACGGAATCACGATTCATGAACACTTTCTGGGAGATTACGTGTCATTTCTTGCCAGCATTCTTATATGACATGTTATTACGAGCACAAGGAAGAAAGGCTATGTAAGTATGCTATAATTAATGCTGCTACTCACAGATAGATGGCAGTATATGTAAAACTCTTGCAATAATTGTTTTATTTCCTATTTAGACTTTATTAGGATCTGTAGTTGTCAATAGATGGCAGTATTTTCAAAAATATTCAAAGAGCATAATATTTCATCACGTTTTTTATGATTTTTACTACATACATGTAATAAAAAAATATTAAAGTCTGTAATTGACGACAGATGGCAATATTTTCAAAAATATTCAAAGAGCATAATATTTCATCAAGTTTTTTATTATTTTTACTAGATAAATAAAATAAAACTACTTCAAATTTTAGAATGATGAAACTCGCGCGCCGTTTCAAAATGGCGGCAGCTACAGGCGAATATTTTGCAAACCACGAATGGCAATTTGGTGTATCGGAGCTGACGTCACTACACCACGAAGCGAGTTTTACCAGTGATTTCAATGTTTTTCCCCACTGGCCGTCACAATTCAACTGGGATTCATATATTGGCGCCTACATGCTCGGTATACGACGGTTTATATTGAAGGATAGCGTGGATTCTTTGCCACAGGCACGGAATAAACTCAAAAGGTATGTATTCCGAATTACTGTAGATTTTTAGCAACTTATTTATTACATATTATTATGTAAGTCTGTCTTTTTCTATCGCACCGCCTGTGGCCTTACGGCTTATTTTTTTTATTAAATATGAAGTGTAAAAGAGGTGTTCCAAATTTTACTAGTAGAAATATTTAAAAGTAATCTCAAAAAGTAGAGTATTTGAAGAAATATAATCTGGTTTGGTAAAATTTTTAACTAAATATGTATATAGTAATATCACATAAAATATGAACATTTGTAACTTCATTAATTTTTATTTATAGTCAAAACCCAAAATCTGAAGTTTGGCTTTTTACTAAAATTTTTGCTTAAATTACGTTATTTGCTTGTGTAGTTATGTATCTTAATAAACTAACAGCGCCATCTCTTGTGAATTATCTGAACCTATTTTATATTACAGATTATACTGGGTGCACAGATTATTCCAAGCAGCAACTGGATACTACATCTTCAGATTTTTCGCAGGTCGTATGCGGTAGAAATCTAATATCTAATAAATACCTAAAATTAGTTATAACCTCACCGGTATTGATATAACATAGAGAATTTTAAGTTTAATTTTTATACTTGTATATCGGCCGGTAATTGGGGAACTAGATTAAAACCATATTTAAAACTAAAACCATTTGTAAATATACCACGGTTTGCCATAGATAATGTTTAAAATAGTTCAATTTTACAACCAAAATCAATGTTTTACCTTTTGCGATAATCATTAAAAACTTAAGACAATAAAGGTTGAAACAGATTTACGATTGGTTTATACAACTAAACAATATGAAAACAACATTCCATAATTTTATATAATTAATTAAAAAATATTTCAATCCAGATGGTTACATAATTATTTCTACGGATATATAAAGAAATAGACTAAAAATATAATTTAAATAGTTTCTTTCCTCTAGTCTCATTAAATATAACATAATAGTACTTGCCAAGTATTTCTATAGTCCAATATTATTAAAAAGTTATTTCTTTTAAAAAATCTATTTCGGCATTTTCACAGTTAAAACAAAATTCCAAATTCAAATGTACACGAAGCACTTTAGAATCATTGTAGAAATACTTTTACAGATGTACTAGTCTTAATTAATATTATTTAGTTTTAATTCGTCTAGAAACATTGTTTTATCATATTCTAGCTGATACCGGGTATGATTCGCTATGGCTTAGTCAGATGTTCCCTTAGGAATGGAATAAAAGTATGCAAAACACTCTCACCAACAAATATAACTGTATGTATAAATTTTAACACAATCCGTCGAGTATTTCGAATTTTTTAGACAAAAACACACAAACATGCCATATGCCATACTTTTTATATATGAGATTTTGCAAAAACTTGTTTCAGTAAAGATGTAGCCCAAAATGTAGCCTTTTATATATTAGTCGGTCCTGTAAATAGTGGAGAGATAAATAGAGGTTGCCGGCGATCTATTTATTTACTAAAAGAAGTCATATTCATCGTGAATACTCACTCTAGCTATGCCGCCACTTCAATGTAGTTGTGATAATATAACTATTTATTATATCTGTGATTCTGTATAAATAAATAAATCCATATAAATAATAATAAAGCAATTGAAATATATAATAATATTTAAGTATAATCAGAATATCCTGAAGCTTTAATAGTTTTCAATTTATATTAGTACATCTGTAAATTAGATGTCGGGTTAATGATAACATATCACAAATTTTATTACATCAATTAAGGGCAGAATATTGTATTATTTAATATAGAAGTAGTATAGTCCGCGCGAAACTGCGAGTCCGCTCTGAATATAGAAATGAGTCGCGTCGCCATAGTAAATTGTATGACTACATCTGCTCGCAACAACTTCAAAGCGGACTAGCAGTTTGGCGCGCACTATAAACGAGCACACAGTCCATCTGATAGTGAGAGGAACTGTCGCCTGAGGTTGGCCACAGATGTGTTGCTCCCTTTGAGGATTAATGGTGTATTTATATCTACGAACGTACGTGTCTGACACGGCTAATGACAAAGCAAAGTCATATCATTCTATACAAAGTGTATGAACATAACTTCCGTATCATAACCGGGCAGACACGGGCTGTGCCTGTCAAAATATAGTATAATTTTGTCTGAAGACACGTTGAATATTTGTACATATAAATGGAATGGTCGAAACGATTACATAAAATCCATTAAAATAGCGGTCATTTATCAACAGGTCGGCTTGCTCGTTTGCTTTTTCTATTCAAAAAGATATTAAGATCCTACGTTGGGATATCTTTTATCTTTACCAATTCAGCGATAGCAACGCATCCGTCGACATTACAACTTATCTTTTAGGATGGGTTGTAAATGTTACTGGGCCTAAACTGTAACAAGATTGTATGTTAGCCTTAACCCTGTATCTATACTTATGCATAGATTTTTCGTAAGTAGTTAATTGTGAAAAAAATATGATAATCAAAAATTAAATCACGTTTCGTATACATTCAATATGTCGTTTTATTTTCCTTTATAGAACCATAGTATATTATGTTAAATGAATAAATTTATTAATTCGTAAACTAAGTCACAGTATACTTTTTATTCTTAGTAATAACTTTAATAAAACAATACATGGTCATACAAAGAGTATACGCATGGAGTCATTTTGGGTCTCGCTATGCCAGTCCTGGGTATTGATTCTCGTTTAATTATAAACGACCCAGTTATTGAAGTCTGCGTACTATGACTGAAGCATCTATTTCAAAACTACTTTATAATGATATTTATTTCAAAAGTAGTCGATTTGATTTTATTACTTTGTGCCTACAATGTTATTTATTTATTAAAAAAAATTAGAAATTTGAAATACCTGTCATTTCTTACATATAATTTGATCAATAAAATTATATTCAAATATATGGAAAAATGATAAGTACATATGTTTCCTTTAAATATTAAAAAAAAATGAAAAACAATAAACGTTGTAACAAATATTCAACTAGTAGGCAAAAAATTTTCAACCATTTGAGGTCAAGTTATGTAATCTGTACTTGAATATAGCAACACAGAACCATATGACCACCTGACGAGTGACATACATAGCAACATTAGTCAGTTGTCATAAATTTTTACACAAATTATTCCGATTTTGTTATTTTTGTAATAAATTTAAACATTTACAATGTCGGATAACAAGGAATTATCGAAAAATGACGCAGATCCCGAGCTGGAAGATTTACTCGACAGTGCGTATATTGCGTATTATTTTTAAGATCATTATATTTAACCTATAATACCTATTACACAACTTCTAACCTTTGGTTCATTTTGCACAAAAATATAACTTTATCATGAACAACGCTTATTTCATCCTTATTAGTAGAGGTGCGCAAATATATCACTAAAGTGAAAAGAGAGAGATATATCTTTTGAACTCAGTGATATATATCACTCTTTTAGCTCAGTAGCTCACTTTAGCTCAGTAGCACTGTAACGATATAAGCGACATTTTATATCAGTATTTCAGAGAATCAGATCAAAATGTTTTGACAACATTTTTGATTCCTATAATTAATACAAAACGGGCAAAAAATTATATATGAATTTCACAGCCAACACTATTTCTATATCCCTGTTTTCATATTCTTAGCAAAGAAAAGATTTTAATTTAGTGTTTAATACGTAATGCATTTGACTCAAATCGGATTCTCTCAGTTAGTCGCTCATTTGACTCATAACTCATTTGCGAGCGAGTATAACACTGTTGAGTTGAAGATCTTATATCCGGAATCGTATGGACCTATGAACTCAACCATGTGACGCGGATATAAAGATATAATTCAAAATCGTCGGAGTTGATGAGTGATTAGCTCTTTGGTGTAGATATATATCTTTTATATCACTCACTCGCGAGCTACTCAAGTCTACTGTACAGCTTCACCGGGTTTTAGGAGGCTAGCATAACATGCTTATTTCATCCTTATTAGAGTTAAATACGTAATTTGATGCTTACAATTCATATTACGGAAGAAAATGAGAATGTATTACTCGTAATATGTTAATTCTAGTGGAAGTAGGAAATGAATATTTAATATTTAAGTATCTTACGAACGTAATAATTATGATTGGTGGTTATTCTGTTATATGTAATATAACTTTAAAGTAGAACCCGCCATACCTTTTTTTTTTTAAATTTATTCAGGTTTATCAGCAGTTGTACATTAATAACATCTTCCTTACAAACTATATGTCTTAAGTTATGAAGTGTAAAATGTACAGCTACTTACAGATAAACTCATCATGCGAAAAAGGAAAGACGTACCAATTTAATCGTACACTGCAACTCTAAACAGTTTGACAATGTAATAATAACAATTTTCAATGTTGAATGAGGGCCCCAGTTTAAAAAGTTGATTTAATTTTATAATTTTTTACAAATGTCTTAAAGATATTTTTGTGGGCACACCGGCTACCTTTGATTTTCGCTCATTTATACACATTTAGATAGATTGTTTTGTTTTGATGACATTTTTTTGCTTTCGCTTTTTTTCGATTTCGTCTGTATGAACATTTCAACCACTGATTTTAGTTCGGAAGGCGAAACTCTGTTCCTAGGCTCCCCTAGGGCCATATCTTTCACCACACCTTACTCTGACCACCAAACACCACACTCTTTCACTAAAATGCACACTTCTTCACACTAAAAATAAGTGTGCCAGTGGTATAGTCCGCGTAAAACTGCTTGTCCGCTCTGAATATAGAAATGAATCACCATAGCAAATTGTATTACTACATCTGCTCACAACAACTTCAGAGAGGACTAGCAATTTGGCGCGGACTATACCTCCCCGTCAATCCATCTTCCAAAACTACCTAATGACTTAAAGGGTATTTAATAGTTAATTGTATCAGGCGTTACTTTGCGGAAATCCATGCTATTAAGTTAAGATTAAAACTACTTCGCAATAATCCGCTACAAGTATGTATGATGGTATATATTTTAAACCATGCAGTATGTACCACCCTGCCTCCCTCAAAGGATGCATGCAGATGCAAAAATTAAAAATATACACCACCATACATACCACCACCAACACGTGTTTCGCTCCAAAACGGAGCATCATCAGGGTAAGTTGACTCTACGATGGTTAATCGCTAAGTGAAATTAAATATCTCTCAAATATGGTTTGCTATAATATCCCAACCAGGTGCGCTAGAAGACATGACGAAGAAAGCCGACCAGCCCCAAGGTGATGACGCGCCACAGAACATGTGGAGCGAGGAGTTCATCAAGGAAGCTGCAGCACAGTTCGAGAACAACATGGCTGCAATATTGGGAACATTTAGTGGCGTGCCAGGTATGTAGGATATAATATTTTCATGTTGAAGAAATGGCAAAGGAAAGAAAGAAAGATTTTTATGCGGATAAATTGCAAGACAAATGAAATATAACGGAAAGACAAAAAAGAATATAATAACATAAAACAAACCCAATACTCTCCTGCTTGGCACGGGTCTCCTCTCAGAATGAGAAGGATTAGGCCTTAGTCCACCGCGCTGGCCAAGTGCGTATTGGTAGACTTCACATATGTGTGAAAACTTTTTTTTATGATTTCTCATATATGCAGGTTTCGTCACAATGTTTTCTTTCACCGTTTAAGCAAGTGATAATTAATTTATAATACGTACTCTACAAACTTTGAAAAATCAAAGACGCCTGGAATTTCGGACCTCTCGATCAAGAGGCCGAGTTTCTGAAGCACTAGGTATGCAGCTTACCTGATGATAAATAGTCATAGTAATATGGAAATCTGTAAGCAACTGCATATAGGAGTTTTTTATTCAAATAAAATTGAATCAAAAGTATTTTATTCGAAGTAGTTTACTTACTGAACTCTTTTTGAACGATAGTAAATCTACTGCCACCTCACAAGTTTCGTTATAGAGAAGAAGCGGCGAAAGAAACTCCATAACACACATATTATAATATAGGAGTAGTAATATAGGAGTAGATGGTAAGTGGCTACTGCCATACGGACATCTGTAATCAACCCCAGATAAGATTAGTTTCCTACTGGAGGTTGGTTACAGATGCGTCGCTACCCCTGAGGACTAAGTTGGAATCCCTCGGATAAGTATATCTCCCTTACCTTTCAATCTGTTATCTCTTTCTTTAAGTGTAAGCCAACCAATGACCCAAGAAATCTAATAATGGCCTATATAATACAGTAAAAGTAGTATCGTAAATATTATTAATCAATAAATTACTAATGATAGTTTCTTTTTTACAGAGGAGCAAATAACACAAGAGCAGATAGCGCAGACATTTTCAAAAATGGCCGGTGAGTACTGTCATATTTTAATTAAATCAAATATGTTTTTTTATTGTTATTACTAAATTAAATTCTTCTTTCTTTTTCTTCGTTACCGAAATAAGTTAACAAGTCATGAAGGTGGTAAAACCCTTTGTGGTCCGACTCCGGCGGCACCACCGCCACATCTATTTCTACCTAATAACTGCAGTGTTAGGTGCTGCTGTGTTTCGGTTTGAAGGGTGTGGTAAGGGAGACAGACTTTTCCGAGGCATTCCAGCTTAGTCCTCAGGGGTAGCGGCGCATCTGTGCCCGACCTCAGGTAGGAATATCTAATCCTATCTGGGGTTTATTACAGATGTCCATGGGCGGCAGTAGCCACTTACCATCAGGTGGACTGCATGCTCGTCTGCTACTCTTATATTATAAAAAAAAAGTCGTAAATGCACACTTTTCATTGCAGCTATTTGTACTGTTTGATGAGAGAGTTATTTAAAAATTTACAATTTGTGTGTGTCCAGTAATGTCCCATAATAAGTCCATTAACTTACCTATTTATTCACCCTATAAATTAAATAATCGTAATGCTTATTATGATTAATTAAAACTATACAGGGTGAATTTTTCAAACGGGCCTTCAGGGCCAAATCCGAAACTATTAGGATGAGCGAAAAGCTGAAAGGAGTTACGAGGCCGATTTTGATTAAAACTAAAACTGCATCATTAGTTTTTTAAAATATCCCTAGCAGGGAATCGATCGAGTTCATTTTTGAAAAAAAATACACCTTCTATATTATTTCACTATCTGATAGTGTGGCTTATAAGGATCAAATTCTGGAAAGTAATGTTAAATGACAAAGTAAAGGAAAAGCCTGTATAATGGCACTTATGGACTATAAGCTATAGATTGGAAGTTTGCGTCTCCATTTTTTATGTATTTTTTGTTTATTGCAGAGGCCGCAGCTCAAGTGTTAAAGCCACAATCACAAGCAAACGAAGCAGTACAAGAAAGCGATCCAGCTGTACAGGAGAAAATTGATGAGGTATACCATTTTGTTCAGAGTAATACTGCGGCGACCACCCGCTACTCGTCAAGAGATGGCGCCACGTGTTTCTGAATCACGCTATCGAAGTTTTCTAAACATCTTGCATATATACAAGTTCCGAACTGAAACCCACCCTGATTATCTAGCCCACAGAGATATCTCCCTTTGGGGCCATTCAAGTATTACGTAAGCAGATTTATTACAATTATTTACCCCCCATCCCCCTTGTCAGCAAAAGTAAGAAAGCTCTTACCCCCTCCCCCATGCTTACGTAAACATTTTTCAATTAATGTATAGTTTTTTTTTATATTATAATTATAATGTTATAATTATAATTTAAATATTTATTTAATTATAATGTTATAATTATAATTTTAAAAATGCCTAAACGTATGTATTATTTGCGGGAATACCCGAAAAGTGTTTCGCTTTCGAGTAAAGACAATGTGAGGGTTGCCATTCGTGTAAACAAGTAACAAACTACCGATGACGTAATCATCATGTAGACTCCCCTACCTCCATGTCATCTAAAATAAGCAAAGCAAAGACCCTCCACCCCCCTAAAAGCGCTTACGTAATACTTGAACGACCCCTTTGTCAAAATAGTATTTTATTATTGTCCACCTGATGGTCACAGCAGAGACAAGATGATACCAAGTATGATACCAAATAAGATTGATACTCTATTCTTAAGCGCTGCTCTGTTCTGGTTTGAAGGGTGTCGTAATGGAGACATACTTTTCCGAGGCGTTTCAACTTAGTCCTCAAGGGTAGCGGCGCATCTGTGGCTAACTACAGGTAGGAATCTAATCCTATCTGGGGTTGTCAAATCAAATCAAAATGTTTTATTCAAAATAGGTTCTTTACAGAGCACTTTTTGAATGTCAATACAACTACCACCACTTCACAAGGTGTTGCGTTGTAGAGAAGAAGATGATTACAGATGTCCATGGGCGGCAGTAGCCACTTACAATCAGGTGGACTGTACGCTCGTCTGCTACTCCTATATTCTAATAAAAATGATGTAGATAAATGTAATTTCTTCCAGGTATCAGCAGCAATATCCCAAACCCTTCAAAACCTGAACACCAACACGGAAAACCTTCAAACACCCTTCTCTGAGCAGGACTTGGCTGGCATGTTCAACAATTTCAACCTTGGAGAGGGAGCGCAGGTATGTAAGGGCTCCTAGATTCAAGGGCCCCTATAAAATTGAGGCCCACTTAATCTTTTTTATTTTTTTTTATTTATTTATTTTAATCATATTTACAGCTAACATTACAGGTTTATACCTAATGCGTTAGAGTAAGAAATAATAATTGCATTACATTAATAAACTTAGTGAGTATAATAGTAATTTTCAGATTAATTGGTAAAATTATATGAAATCAAGTAGGTACATCATTACTTATCAATCAAAATTAATTATTATTTATTCATTATCTAATTTACATTTACATTATATTAAATTAAAAATTATTATAAGTTACATAACAATGTCAATAATAATTAATAATAAATCAAATTGGAAATAAACACACAACTTATTATCTAAAAGGTCCGTTTGTAGCTGGTATAGATCAAAAGGCGGAGAAAAAGATTTAAAAATTACTTAAAACTTGTAATGTTTCGATATGCATTATTTGGGGCCCTTTAAGACTAAACGGGTGTATGTGATGCTAGCTAATGGTTGTCTTACAGTTATAACTTGACTAATTTTGTTCAAAGTTCATAAATAAAATAAAATAAAAATAAAAATAGCCTTTATTTCTACTATATCCTATACTTTACATATTAATTAATGTTACTTAAGATAGCAACTTTCAATTTACTTTTTATACTTGTATATTACTATACATACTTTTTTTTATAAAATAAATATTTAGTGATTTTTAACAAATAAACTATTTCTAACAAAACGTTATAAGTAAAAGTAATTTTAAATATTAAATATAGTAGTCGCCTCTTCGGCGTAGGCCTCTCCTAAACTTTTCCATTTATCTCGTTCCCGTGCCTCACGCATCCATAAGGGTCCACGTCTCTTATTAAAGATGTCATTCCACCTTTTACTTGGTCGTCCTCTTTTCCTTTTCATGTCTCTTGGTATCCATTCCGTTAGTCGTTTTGCCCACCTAGTATTATTCATCCTACAGATATGCCCTGCCCAGTGCCATTTGAGTAGCCTTATTCTTTTCCTTACATCTACTATTTTAGTTTTTTTTCTGATGCTGATGTTACTAACTTTATCTGATAGTTTTAGACCAAGCATACTTCTTTCCATCTTACGTTGGCAGATGGCCATTTTATCTTCGTCTTGTTTCCTCAATGACCACGTCTGGCATCCATATGTTAGACAAGGCAATATCGTTATTTCGTAGAGTTTTTTCTTAATATTTATATGAATTTCGTTGTTTTTCATTATTTCCTTTAATCCCCAGTATTTCTTCCAGGCTAGAGTTATCCTTCTTTCTATTTCTTTTCCTGTATTGTTTTCAAATGCCACGAGTTGTCCCAGATATATATACTCTTTTACATATTCAATCTTTTCATTTTTTACCATAATGTCTTGAGGAATTCCATTGGTTAGGATCTTGGTTTTCGTCATATTCATTGACAACCCTACTTTTTGACTTTCCGTTGCCAGTTCATTCATCATGCTCTCTAGATCAGTGGCGCATTCTGCGAAAATGACTATATCGTCCGCGAAACGTAAGTGGTTCAACAGTTCTCCGTCTATGTGTATTCCCCTTGTTTCCCATTCTAGACGCCTGAAAATAGATTCGAGCACTGCTGTGAATAATTTCGGAGAGAGCGCGTCTCCCTGCCTAGCTCCTTTTTTTATTGGAAATTCAGCACCTTCGCATTCTAGGCGTATTTTGGCAAGACCTTTTGTATATATATTTTTAATTAAGTTTACATATTTTTGGTTCACGCCTTGTTGTATGAGTGCTGTCCAAATGGCTTCGAAGTGTATAGAATCGAATGCCTTTTTGTAGTCTACGAAACAGATATATATCGTCTTTCCATACTCTTTTGTTTTCTCTATTACTTGTGTGACAGTTTGAATGTGGTCTATAGTCGAGTATCTTTTCCGGAAGCCTGCTTGTTCGCGCGGTTGTTGTTCATCTAGAGTCCTCGTTATTCTGTTCAATATAATCTTTGAAAAAATTTTGTATACGTTGGACATGAGACTAATAGGCCTGTAGTTGCTTAGATTGCTTCTATCTCCCTTTTTGAACAGTAGAATGATGGTGGAGTTTGACCATTGGTCTGGTGTGGTTTCCGTTCTAAGGATATTATTGAACAAAGCTTGCAGAGGTTTCAAGAGTGCAGTGGATAGAGTTTTAAGGGTTTCGTTTGTAATATTGTCGCTCCCTGGAGTCTTGTCATTTTTTTGGCATTTGATAGCGTACTCGATCTCTGAAGTAAGAATCGTTGGTATCTCTTGGTCTGCATTTTCCCCATTAATCTCGTTCGGTTTTATGCAAAGGGGAGAGTATGTTTTATCTATACTAGTGTAGAGTTCTTTGTAGAATTGTGTGGCTTCATTTATGATATCAGGACGTTTTGTTAGTGTAATTCCCTGTTTATTCTTCAGATTTCCTGTCCATTCTGATTTATCACTTAACTCTTTGTAGGCTTTACGTAGACCTCCCGTTTTACTTATGAATTTTACGAAGGTATTCTGTCGTATTGTCCTTTTCTGTTGCATAAGATTTCTATTAATTTTTTTGCTTATTCTTGTTAATTCGAGTTTTACTTCATTCGTTCTCTTTTCCTTATATAACTTTTTCCTTTGCTGTAGTAGACTTTTTGTTTCGTCGTTTATATATTTATTTGTATGTTTGTTCTTTCGAGGTAGTTGTTTTGAAAAATTTTGTAACTCCTTTTCTAGGTTATCGTATTGATTTTGTACCCCTGTATGTGTATTAATCGTTTCAATAAATTTATTTTCCCAATGTCTGGCGTCGTTATCTGAGATATTCAGTGTGACTCTAGTATAGGCAATAGATTTTATTTTTCTTCTTGGTGGATTTGAAGTCAATGACAGCTCACATCTAATCATCCTGTGATCAGAGTTGAAGTTCAAGCTTTTTATTATGTCGAAATTCTTTATACTGGTTGGTTGGTTTGTTAGTATGTAGTCAATCTCGTTGAAATGTTGATTGTTTGGTGATCGCCATGTCCATTTTTTGTGCGGTTTGCATGGAAACATGCTGTTCATGAAGTAGTAGTCATTTTCGATGGCAAAATCTATCAATTTTTGGCCGTGTGGGCTTCTATTTCCGTGTGCATATTGCCCTATGTTATTTTCATTCTTTTGAGCTTTCCCTATTTTTGCGTTGAAGTCTCCGAGTAAGATTATATTTTTTGTGTGAATGGAGTCTAAAGCGTATTGCAATGTTGTATAAAAGGTCTTTAAATCTTCTTCGGTACCTTGTTCTGTGGGGGCGTATGCTTGTACAAGGAGAGGGCGCACCTGTGCCACTGTTGACATTGTCTCTGTTATTTAAAATCGTTTAATATTATAAGAATAAGTAACCCTACGGGAAAAAGTGATAAAAAGGTGAAATAAGTTGTGACTCAACAGGACTAATGTTATGTGCTGCATAAATTGAACAATTACGTAGAAATATCCATAAAACCACGGACAGTTAAAGATAGTGTTTGGATACTTATACCGAAGAATATCGAAGAAAGCAACTCATACAGACGGAAAACAACCGCTTACCTAAATTCCAAGTAAGGAACAAGTGCCAAAGGACGTTTATTAAACAATATTGTATATGTGATAACCTAAAATTACACATAACGTACAATACAGTCATCACACGCAATAAAGATATCCAAGATAACGCCATCTATCGGCAGGCAACAAAACTATTTCGATCTGAATCTTGCGCAAGATTACTTACAAACTGTTACTTAGTAATCTTACCTAATAGTTCCTTACATTGCCAAAAGAGGGCACGACCGGTAAGTGCACAATGGAAGAAATCGCGAAAATCTTACAAGAAATACAGGCTGACATAGCAATTAACAAGAAAGAAATGAAAGAGATGGAACATAACATTAAACAGTCGATAAATCAAAATATAGACGAAAAATTCCTCATTTTTGAAACCAAAACCAAACAATTGGAAACAAAAATAGAACAACAACAAAAAACGATTGAAAACTTAGACAAACAACTAAGAAAGAAAAACATCATATTTTTTGGAATCGAAGAAAAGGAAAAGGGTTATGAAAGCCTACTCTCAGTAGTACTCGACATCATAAACAATATGATGAAAATACCTTGTCAAAGGTGGGAAATCGAACACGTTAACAGGATGGGGAAAAAAACAGGAAAAGTTAGACCAGTGGTCGTTACAACAACAACTACAAGTAGGAAAATAGAATTACTTAAAAAGAAGAAATCATTGGACGGTACAAACATTTATCTGAAAGAAGATTTCCCCCCTAACGTGCTACAAAAACGAAGAGAATTGCAAGAAGATCTTAAACGCGAACGGGAGGCGGGGAAGAAGGTAGCCCTACGCTATGACAAAATTGTGACTATAAAACCACGAAAATCAGAAGTCCAAACACCTACAGAAAGAAATACAAACAAACGTTTTATGTCTACATCACCCGAAGAAACCACGAATGAAACTAGAAAACATCACAACAACGAAAAGACTATACAATTACCGAAAAGAAACAAGTCTCAAACCATAACTGGTTTCTTACGCCCGTCACAGCTGAATCTTAACACCCCGACTCTACCAACTGTAAATGTGGAAGATATCCCAAAAAACTAATTAGCGCCTCCGTAACCTCTCTACCTTCTCCAAGCCGGCCGGTCACCGTGGAGAAGCCAGACCACTGCCTCCTAAACCACACTCAAAACCAAAATACCATTTTTAGTAGCAAAAACATAAAAAAGAAAATAACAACACAAAGTCTCTACATAGCAAGCCTCAATGTAAGAACATTATTATCGGACAGTAGAATAGAAGAGCTAAGATACGCTGTTAAGTCAATAAAATGGGACATTATAGGTCTATGTGAGATAAGAAAAGAAAAGGAAATGATAGAAGAATACACGGATTTTATCCTATTTCATTCGCCTGGAATGAACGGAAGAAATGGAGTAGGGTTCTTAATTAAAAAACATTTAAAACGCAATATAATAAATGTCAAAAGTTTCTCGGATCGCGTGGCGTTACTGGAATTACAAATATCTGACAACTCTATCTGGTCCTTTGTACAAGCATACGTTCAAAGTTCATAAGCCAATTAAATTGAGTTACGGAAATATGGAGACTTTACTTAATAAGTGACTCGCAAAAATGAGGAGTTATATAACCAAAGATTCATTATCCTCCATAACTCAATTAAACAAAGTTAACTATAAAAAAGGGTTGTATAAGGGCCCCACACATATATTATTGGGGCCCCTTTTAAAAAACTTATTTTATTCACAAATGAACACCTTCAAAACCAAAACCCCCTGTGTATATACATAACTATAATAGGCCTTCAGGTCCAAATCCGAAACTATAAGGATTAGCGAAAAATGCTGAAAGGCCGAAAAAAAAGCTGAAAGCTACCAGGCCGATTTTGATAAAAACTAAAACTGCATCATTAGTTTTTTAAAATATCTTTGTCCCTAGCCGGGACTCAAACGAGTTCATTTTGAAAAAAAATACACCCTCTATATTATTTCACTATCTGATAGTGTCGCTTATAAGGATCAAATTCTGGGAAGTATTCTATATAGAGGATGTATTTTTACCCGACTGCCAAGGAAGGGTTATGTTTTTCGCGCGTATCTTGTATGTTTGTCTTTCTTTATTTGATCCCATCTAACGAACGGCTGGATGAATTTCAACAGTTAAAGTGTCATTATATTTGTCTCAACGACCCGAGTGTCCTTAGATAGGTGTTAGAAAAAAAAAATCAAAATGGCGGATTTTTGGCGCGAAATAGTAAGACATTTAAAAAAAAAAGTTAACCGAACCTATCGAGTAGGGTATCAAATGAAAGGAAATTAAACGGAGATTATAAAAACATATTTGTATATATATAAAACAGTAAGGTGACTGACTGACTGACTAACTAAATGACTTTTTCATTTTTCAGAAATCAACGTACAGTCTAAACCAAGGACCTTACAGTTCTGAAATTTTGCACACAGGTTCTCTTTATAGCTTGAATAAGTACTAAGAAAGGCCTTTTGGAAATTCTACCCTTAAGAGGGTAAAATAGGGGAAAACAGTTTTTTTGAAATCCTTTAATTTTGAAGCAACTACTATAAAAATTTGTATTTGGCTTTCTGGGTAGGAACAAGGACGCACTTATTTATCCCCCTCCGAAAAATCAACCCCGTAGAGGGTAAAATAAGGGTTAAAAGTTCATTTGAACAATCGTCAATTTTGAAGCAAACAATATGACATGTTGTATCAGGCTTTTTGGATAAAAATAATGAAATGCTACCTCTAACGAGGTAAAATAATGACCGAAACTTTGATTTACTGAAGTTATATATTTTATATACCGTAAATGGTGAATTTTTTCGCAAAATAGTAACACGTTTTAAAAAAAGTTAACCAAACCTATCGAGTAGGGTGTCAAAATAAAGGAAATTAAGAGGAGATTACATATACATTATATAATATATCTTATATATAAAATTATCGTGTTAGTTACCGTACTCCTCCGAAACGGCTTCACCGATTTTCACCAAATTTTATATACATATTCAGTAGGTCTAAGAATCGGCCACTATCTTTTTTTTTTACACCTAAGTGATAAGGGTTGTTCATCCTTAACATTTTTTTATTTATATGGCAACACAACGTTTGCCGGGTCAGCTAGTACATATATACTCGTATATACACATCGAGATGACTGTCTGACTAAATGAGAGAGTTGCTGTGCCAGAGATCAACGCAAAGGGAAACCGCTGAACTTAAGCGTGCTGGAATTTTACACATAGGTTCTTTATATAGCGTAAATGAACAATACGAGGATAAAATAGGATAATATTGTTTGAACATCTTTTGTTTTTGAAGCAGACACCTACTATGAAACTTTGTATTTGGCTTTCTGGATAAAAATAATGAAATGCCTATTTCACTGCTTTTGGAAATTCTACTTCAGCCCTTTTTGGTGCAGTCGGGTTTTTGATTTTTTAAATTAATTACTTGTTTTCTAAATGGACTTTTTCGATTCCTGGTTAGGGAAAAAGATATTTAAAAAAAGTAATGATGCTGTTTTCGTTTTTATAAAAATCGGCCTCGGAACTCCTTTCAGCATTTTTCGCTAATCCTTATAGTTTCGGATTTGGCCCTGAAGACCTTTTTGAAAAATTCACCCTGTATGTACATAATTTTCAGGACAACAACATGTTCGTGCCGTTCATGCAAGGCATGATGCAGTCGTTGCTCTCCAAGGAGGTTTTGTATCCCTCCCTGAAGGAACTAGTCGAGAAGTACCCCGCCTGGCTCGCTGATAACAAGGGGAAGATCGAACAGAGCGAGTATGAGAGGTATACAGGTGATTTTTTTTAAATAAGTTTTCATGGCCAATTTTGAAGCTATAAGTAAAAAAGAAAAATGCTGAAAATTATGAAAAAATTAAAATAAATATTAATACTGCATCCATAGATTAGTAAAGATACTTCGCCGCCTTGAAATTGAATGAAGCTGCAAATGGCTTATTATAAACAGTTCTTTTTTTGAATTCTTGACAAATAATAACATTTTTAGAGAAAATTTACGTATAAATAACTAATACTGCGCAATTTACATAATAAATAAATAAGTATTTCAAATATTTTAGGGACATTTTAGCACGAAGACATGGCAAAACTTTTTTACGCAACTATTTCAATTCTCAAAACTGGATACATTTTCTTGTTAGGAGTGAGTAATCTTTACTAATCTATGACTACATCATTAGATTTAAAAAATATATGTAGTTGGGAAACGAACGAGTTAAGTTTGAAAAAAAAAAATACTCCCTGTATTATTTTACCATTGTATAGTGTTGCTAATATAAAAAAAAATAAACACACCTGTATTGTTTCAGTATTGTATAATATCGCTTATAAAATATCAATTTCTGGGAAGTAACTAAAATAAAAGGTTATTTTTTTAAGATATTAGGTTGGCATCTAAGTTCCTACCATTTTTTAATTTAAATGTTAGAACAATATGTTTTAGATAATTCGAAAGAGTGTGTTTTATTCTAATGGAATATATTTTGTAATATTCAAGAGAAATTTGATTTAGTATGAAATGAAATTTTGAATGACAATACATGATTGGCTTTAGTGACGTCATTTTTGAACCCATTAAGTATGGCGGACATATTATTTTGTATACACCTCTATAATATAGATGGGTACATGTGGTATAGATGGGTATATGTGGTATAGATGGGTATATGTGGTATAGATGGGTACATGTGGTATATATGGGTATATGGTATATATAAATATATTCTTCATTCTCAGGTTTGAAAAACAGAAATCCCTGATGGAGAAGGTATGCGCTGAATTAGAACCGGAGCAAGAGTCGGACCCTGAGGATGTTAAGAGGAAACGCTTCGAGGTCGTCTTGGACCTGATGCAGAAGGTAGGTAGACTCTCCTACTGCTAGGTTCATATACCATTTAAGAATTTGATTGCCTTAGATCAGGGTTTCCGAACTTAAAACAAGGGGTTTTTTAAAAGAATTCCTTGGTCCTCACGAAGTTTTCCTTCACCATTGCACCAATCTGGGGTTGATTATAGATGTCCATACTGCAGCAGCCACTTACCATCAAGAGGATTGCATGCTCGTCTGCTACTCCTATATTATAAAATGCAAAAAATGTAATGATAATTAAATTGTAATATACATATAAAAAAAATCTGTCATGACACAAATAATCGTAAGGGTAACTAATATTAAAAATGCGAATGTGTGTTTGTTTGTTACACTTTCACGCCTTAACTACATAACCGATTGTCATGAAATTTTGTACACACGTTGTCAGGGGTTCAGAGAAGGACCTTTTATCCCAAAAAAATACCGTTCCCGAAGGATAGATACAAATCTCTGACCGAGAGCGAAGCCGCGGATAAAAATTAGTCAATCATAAATAGCGGTGCCAGGGATTCCTATCATAGTTCTCAGATTGATGTCAAATACTACACACACACAATACACACTATACACATATACACTAATAATATACACTAGGCTAACATTTTATTAATAATAGTAATGATATACCACTTGTCCCCAAACGCAATACTAATCATATCCCTAATATCCCCAGATGCAAGACCTCGGCCAACCCCCCACGGAGCTGGTGGGTGACATCGGCACCCCCCCGCAGGGGTTCGCCGCACCCCCCGGTCAAGACGCCTCACAGTGTACCGTCATGTAGTGTAAACAAATATAGAATTATCATTGGTGCTTATAAAGTGATTGTGTTGTGTTGACGGCTGACAGATGGCGCTGTTTACAGTGTTTACACGGTAAGTATTGGTTTTCGGTATTGATGGAAGAATGTGGTAGTTAGGAAGTAGTTTAATACCGGAATTTGACCATAAACACAAATTTGTCCACATTTTTACTCGATTGGTAATGTTTTTCGAGGCTATGTATGTATGTCTCATTCTTTGGAATGTGACAGACAAAACGGCTTGATGGTTAAACATATGAGGTGTCGTTGGATTTGTCTAAATTGTGAAAGTAACATAGATATCATTTTCAGTTAATTATTTTTAAGCAGTCAGGTCTGTTTTTCTTTTATAATAATCACTAGTTTAAATTTTTAAGTAATCAGGAAAAATACGCTTTTACTCACAGCCCCACACTAGGTTTCCGTGTCGTGGGTGCTATGAATATATACATACGAATACACAAAACACCCAGAGAGAATGGAAACCTAATTTTATCATATTACTTTGTTTGGCCGGGGATTGAACCCAGAACACATCAAAACATAATCGTCAATCTGGGGCAATTGGGTAAAATCATGACCCCTCTAGGGCAGTTCGGTATAAATATGAAACTTCTGGGGAAATTTAGTAAAACATATAATTTCAATTAAAAAAATACCAATTTATTTCAAAAATAAGTTTCTTTTTTTATAATTTCTCACTCCGTCTTATGGTGTAAGGTGCCTTAATAAAGATATCTTCACAATTTTTTCATAAAAAATAATTAGAATATTCACAGGTTATGAACATCTTGTAGTATGTTACTTTAGATTAAATATTATTGCGAATTAAGACATTTTAATATATAACGGGATATTAAAAACCGCGTACCGTGAGTACCCTTTACATATTGAAAATTTTGAAGTATATTGGGCTATGTACGACATATCGAAATGTAATTGGAATAAACCTGAAAATTATTAATAGGTTGGAAAGACCCTTTGTGGTTCGACTCCGGCGGCACCACCGCCTCACCTATTTCTACCTAATAACAGCAGTGTTAGGCGCTGCTGTGTTCCGTTTTGAAGGGTGTGGTAAGGGAGACAGACTTCCGAGGCGTTCCAGCTTAGTCCTCAGGGGTAGCGGCGCATCTGTGGCCGACCTCAGGTAGGAATGTCTAATTCTACCTGGGGTTGATTACAGATGTTCATGGGTGGCAGTAGCCACTTACCATCAGGTGGACTGCATGCTCGTCTGTTACTCCTATGTTATATAAAAAAGACCCTCCCGGTTAGGTTTCACTTCGGAGTTTGTAAAAACAAGACTTGAAAAACATTAAATAGCGTGTATAAAGCTAAAGAGATTTTTTGCATGAATCCATCTGGAGATACTAATAGATCTTGCATAATTTCTTTTTGCATTTTTTTTTAAATAACATTCAGAAAGATTGACATAAATGAAAATTATTGAATTATATTATGAAATCCAGCTATTAAATTTTCCGACCAAAAAATCAAAATTTGGCAATGTCTAGTATGAAAAAAATGTCAAATGTCGATCTTTGGTTGGCAAATCATTGGATAGATTGTTTATTAACGGGCGATAAAGATTGCGACCTGTCGTTTCTGTATGGCGGTGACTACGTGTAAAAATCACTCCCATATATTTTATCGCTAAAGAAATTAATATGTTTTTAGAACATTGAAGTTTTTATACACATATGTATTTAATTTTGTTAAAAAATAGGGTCATTTTGGTATAGGGTCATTGTAGGAAAAAAATTGATTTGGCTTACCTTAAAAGTGAATGTTTTGAGCATTCATATATCATTATTATTTAAAAGTTAAATGTGTTTTAACAACTTTACTAATAAAAGTAAATGTTGATTTAATTTAGAAAAATAATTGGTTTACAAAAAGGCGTATTTAGAATTCAAATGACACAAAAAAATCCCGATAATTATGTTTTTGAGTCTATAAAAATAATTGTCTCGAAAATATGCAATTATTTTGTAAAAGTAGATTTATATTTATTGCGTTTATTAATTTTCAATATCATTATTATTAATTATGTAATTATGTTCTGTAGAGAAATGTAGTCTTGAAATAAATGTGACGGTTTTTAATTAAAAATAATTGAAAATTAATAATTATAATTTAATAAACACAATTTATCTTTCATTTATAATAATTCAGAGACAGTTCCTAAAATGTTTTGACAATTTCCAATAATTAATAATGTCATTTATAATTTAAATTAATAATTATAATTGTATTTCGGTGGTTGATAAGAGGGGTGTTGGTTTAAAAATTGTGTTTATTTAGTGCCAAAGAATATAGCTTTCAAGGATAAAAATAGAAATTAAAGAATGATAATATAAATTCCTTGAAACATTTCTTTATAATAATAGTTTTATTAAATTCTTTTAAAAGCATTTTGATTTAGAAATTTCTTATTATAATTATTTAAATGGTAAAAAATGAGCATGTGATCCACTTTATGTTAAAATATTGGATGTTTGTTGGAAGGGAGTGGTAATATAGATAATATGAGGCGTACTTAGTCCTCAGTAGCAACATATCTGTTGCCGACTTTAGTTAGGACTAATCCTATCTGGGATTGATTACAGATGTCCATAAAGCAGTGATTTACCATCAGGTGGAATGTATGCTCGTTTGAAAAACGCCTTGACAATTGGATTTGATAAAGGATGTAAAAAATATATCAGATAAGTAATGATTGCTTAATAAGACATATGAAGAAAATTTCATAAACTTTGTAGTATTAGTAATGTATACTTAATTTAAATATTAAAGTATTGAACCGACAGTAGCATTTAAACTCAAAATGGGGTGACTTACTGACTTATATAAGTGGCGACCTTAGACCTCAGGAATGGCAATGCTGATCGGCTTCAGGTAGAACCTATTCTATATGGAATTGGTTACAGATGACCATACGAAATTTACCATTTGGTAGATTGCATGCTATTGTGCTATTTCAAATATTTATAAAATGATACTTTGAGGAGGATTCATTTTTTAAATTTAAATTTTATGATATCAACCAAATTTATAATTATATTTAATACTGAAGTAAGTGCTGCATTAAATGTTAACTATAATTAATAATTCCTATAAATGTAATAATTGCAATCATTTATAAAAATATAATAATAGTAACTATATTGTCACCTCATTTTGAGTTTTTTGGCACAAAATATATCAATTTCACAAATTATTTTATTCCTCGTTTTATAATTGTAATTGTAATTAATTATTGTTATTAATTTAACTTTAATTTATAATTGCATTATTATATTTGTGTTGTTGGTGAATAAATATTGCTTAGTTATCAATTTTGTGTTTTTATTTTTAAGACTATCTAAGAAATTATTAAGAAATCCTTAACCTATTATTGTCCTCTTGCTGGACTCGAGTCTCCTCTTAGAGTAAGAGGACTTTAGGCCCTAGTCCACCGCGCTGGCCAAGTGAACTTCACACACTTGGGAGGTTTTTAAAGATCCCACAGATGTGTAGGTTTCCTCACGATGTTTTGCTTTACCGTAGAAGGATGTCTTACATAACGTTTGAAAATAGTGGAGTATACCACATGGATTATCTTTCGCCGCTTCTTTTCCATAGCGAAACACCTTCCGAAGTCGTGGTAGTTTGTTGACGTTCAAAAAGGGTTCTATATGAATCAATTTTTAATAAATGAGATTTGAATTTGTGCCTCGCATTTTTTGGGACAGTTCCACGCCTAGCCGTGGGATATGAAGGCTGCAACGAATTTTTGAAAGGAATCCAAGTCATATCAGATGTCATTCAAGTCCTGTTCCAAAAAGTTGAACTTATGCCACTAAAAGCAATTCCTATTTTTATTTTATTACTATTATGTTGTATGTAAAAGAATTGCGAAAACTCAAAAGCAATAAATATAACCTACTAGTACTTGTTAAATCATTTTACTTTTTACGACATAAGTTTGTATCAAAGAAATATTTCTTGTGTTGAGTGAAACATTATTTTGGATTGAATTATTGTGAAGTGTTTACGAAATGTTTTATAAATACAGGTAATTTATGTACTAGAAGGTTAAGGAGCTTGTAGTTCATCTGGTTTAAAGGTCGAACCCTTTGTGGCTCGACCTTAAAACTAGGCCGACCAGGCAGACCGGCGGCACCAACGCCACACCTAATTCTGCCTAATAACACGAATGTTATTAGGCAGAATTAGGCGCTGCTGTGCTCTGGTTTGAAGGGTGTGATCAGGGAGACATACTTTGTGCAGCATTCCAGCTTAGTCCTCAGGAGCAGCAGCGCATCTGCGGCCGACATCCGGTAAAAATATTGTCTCGTCTGGGGTTGATTACAGTTGTCCATGTGCGGCAGTAGCCATATACCATCAGGTGGATTGTATGCTTATCTGCTGCTCCTTTATTATAAAAAAAACCTATCTAGTTTCTTTCGTCGCTTCTCTGTACCGAAATATCAATTGCTCATATTGAAAAATAGTTCTATTCGAATAATTTTTTACTAAATGTGCTTAGAATTGATTAAAAATATATATATTTATTCAATTTCACAGGTTTTCTTTAGGATGCATCATCCTAATTCTTACAATTTCTTTAGTAAGGACTTATCCAGTCGTAAGTATATTTTTATTTTAATACTCCTTTTCTGTATTTATATGAGTTAGTTATATAATAATTAAAGTTTAAAAACTAAAAACCACGCTAAAACACGCACAAGGATTTTTTTAATCCTGATTCCTGACGATCCTGATGAGGAGAATGGGATAAATAAAAATCGTGTTTTGTCATCGGTTCTTAATATTTGTTCAAAATTTTAAATTAATCGGACCGTTCAAAGTAGGTAAAAATTGAGTTCAAAGATTCCGATACATACATACGTACAGGTCGAGGTAATAAAAGCGTGGTAATCAATTGCAGGCTGACGGTGAAGATGCAGAAGATGTGAGTAATTATACTGTTTTATATTTTATAGAAGCAGGGTCGGATTTGAAAATCTGAAGGTATTTGATTAAAGGAAGAACTGGAGGCTCCTAATTATTTTCAAATACAGAGAAAATCTATGGAGTCTTTCAAAAATTATTGGCAAAATACAATTAATTTAACAAAGAATGTAGTATTTAGTCACGTGCAAGTATAAACGGACACAAAGAAAACACTTAAAATTGCTCTCCCGAGTACCTTCCACAATCCAGCTATTTAACTTAATACAAATATGCATATACAAAAATAGTATGTACATAAAATAATTAAGTTTAACATACATTTCATTATATATCGAATTATTATTAATTATTTATTATTATTTATAGCAACCAGCTGCAGAGGCTGTAAGTAGAAAATGTAAAATATAAAAAAGTTTATTTTTAGCTAGAAGAAGTAGCTAATTTGATATTGAATAAATTAAACATTTTAAATTAAAATAATGTTAATTTAATTTATTTTGAATTTAGAAGCCAGAAGGCTCCGCTGAAGTAAGTAATGTTTACTAAATAAATATTTCCGACAAAAATAAATTTATTAAGTTTTACAAATAAAATTAATTGTTAAAATAACGAATTAATATAATTTATTAAAAATTTAGAAACCTGCAGAAGAGGCTGATGTAAGTTTCATTTACAAATAAAATATTTAAATTAAATTAATCTTTATTTATTAATTTATTTAAAATTATTTTATTTTAGAATGATGTAAGTTTCATTTACAAATAAAATATTTAAATTAAATTAATCTTTATTTATTAATTTATTTTAAATTATTTTATTTTAGAAACCTGCAGAAGAGGCTGATGTAAGTAGCATTTGCTTTATAAAACATTATATTTGAAATAATTTCATTTTTAATATATTATTTTTAAAATATTTTATTTTAGAAACCCGCAGAAGAGGCTGATGTAAGTCACATTTGCATTATAAAACATTATATTTGAAATAATTTTATTTTTTAATAATTTATTTAAAAATATTTTATTTTAGAAACCTGCAGAAGAGGCTGATGTAAGTCGCATTTGCATTATAAAACATTATATTTGAAATATTTTCATTTTTTAATATATTATTTTTAAAATATTTTATTTTAGAAACCTGCAGAAGAGGCTGATGTAAGTCACATTTGCATTATAAAACATTATATTTGATAAATTTTATTTTTTAATAATTTATTTAAAAATATTTTATTTTAGAAACCTGCAGATGCCGCCGATGCCGCTGAAGTATGACATTTTAACTTAAAATTAAAAAAAAAATGTGAATTTAATAAAAAATATTATAAAAAATGTCGTACTTTTTTTCAGAAACCGGCAGAGACTGATGTTGTAAGACGTATTTTTTATTTTTAATAAAATTGTATCATTATTTATAAAATAAATGATGATAATTAATAATGTAATAATATGGATTATTTTTAAAGTAATAATGTAATGTATTAAGTGTCAACAAAGAATGTTCTTACTGACAACTATTTTTTAATTGCAAGTTTTGTATTGTGTCTCTCTCACAGATTATTAAGCCATTTTGGCTTGTATACTATATTGAGACTAATAATACTAATATTTATTCCAGAAAGCTGAAGAGCCTGCTAATGACGCGAAAGTAAGTTGATTTGTATGGGATTGAAATGTTGAATGAGCATGCTGTCCACCTGCTGTTAAGTCCTTGTACATCCATGGATATCTGTAATCAACCCCAGATAAGATTGGTGAGAACTAAGTTGACACGCATCGGAAAAGTATGTCTTCCTTACCATAAACTTCAAACCAGAACACAGCAACGCTTAACAAACACTGCTGTTATGAAGCAGAAATAGGTGTGGTGGTGGTGCCGCCGGAGTCGAACTACGAAGGGTTCTACCAACTGTCATTTAAAATACCTTGGTAAATGCTTGCCATTCTAGCAAAAAGCAAACGAGCATGTTGTTTTTCTGATGGTAAGTGGTCACTGCTGTATAACCTGTAACCAACTCCATTTAGAACAGGTTCTACCTGAAGCCGAACACACCTACTTTTGAGAACTAAGATGGTCGCCTTGTATGCAAGTCAGTCGGCATGTAATTCAATCGAAGGTAAGGGAGACATACTTTCCCGAGGCGTTCCAGCTTAGTCTTCAGGAGTGGCGCGTCTATGGCTGACCTCAGGTAGGAATATCTAATCGTATGTACCTGTATCCTATCCTACAGATGTACATGGGCCACAGTAGCCACTTACCATCAGGTGGACTGAATGCTCATCTGCTACTCGTATATTATAAAAAAAAAAAAATATTATTAACTACATATTTTTTTATCTCAACAGCCTGCGGCCGAAGCCGATTCACCCTCTCCACTTGTAAGTAAAAATAATTTCGGCGATTATTAATTGTATTATTAATTACAAACTTTAATGATAAATAATTATGTAATTAATACGAAATAATAATTATTTCATTTCAGCAAGAAGTAGATGATGGAGTAAGTAAATGTGTTTGAAATCCTTTTTATGTCCCACTGTTGGCCTAAAAGTTATCTTCAGCTCAAGGCGAGTGCTGGTCTTAAATCCGGGAATCGAAGCCTCATCATGATTCTACTTACGATTGATTTCTGTGACGTCATCAATCCATTAGTATTCCACTACTGGGCATGTCTCTACTCTTAGAGTCTTACGCCATAATCCAACACATTGGCCGATTGCGGATTAGGCTTCACAAATACATGAGAACTCTTTTATTAAAGAACTTTTAAGTGTCCATGTACCGTCACTTTAATTTCTAATACACACATAATTTTCAAAAATCAGACACTTAAAATCACCTTAAACCATAGACCCATGATTGAGAGTGCCGAGTTTCTATCCAGCTTCTGTCAGCGCTGCTCTATTTTACTTCAATTCAGTTTTGTTTTTAACCGACAGGCCGCAGCAAAGCCCGAAGACGGTGCTGTAAGTAGCATCTATTTTAATTTTTATGCGATATTAAAATGTAAACTTTTTACCTGGCATTCGATGAAACTTCGGAATAAGGTAAAACCGCCACACTTATTGTTGGTTTATAACAAAAAAAAGTGAACTAAATCGGGTTAATAATTTAATTCATAATTAATTAAAATGAATTTTAAAATTGGACAAATTTAATTGATAATGAATTATTATTTAAAATTAAATTAAATGTTAATTTAAAGGAACTTTTACTCTTCCCTACATTTAACGCTTTATTGGGTTAATTTATAAATAACTATTCCTATAGTTATTACCTTCTAACAGGCTGCTGACAAACCCGAAGAAGGTGGGGTAAGTAATGATATAATAACTTATATTTATATATCATTGTATTGTAGTACCAAAATAAAGACAAATTTTATCTATTATTCATGCGAAAATCTTTGCCGTAGTCGGTGCATATGGTGTAGAAGTTTTGTTTTATTGTGATTAATAAATAAATAATTAATTAATTAATTAAATTATTCATATTTACCAGAGTGATACTACAACTCCTTCAGCTGCGGAAGTAAGTTATTTTTTATAATATAGAAGTAGAAGACAAGCACGCAGTCCACCTGATCAACCCCAGATAAGATTAGATTCCTACCTGAGGCAGCTGCTACCCTTGAGGACTAAGCTTTGACGCCTCGGAAAAGTATGTCTCCCTTCTTGTACGTCCTGATTGTGAGGCTAAGCTAGGACTTGTCACTGACGCCTCTGACACGGCGATAGGTGCAGTGCTACAACAAAACATGAATGGTAACTGGGAACCTCTAGCGTACTTCTCACGCAAGTTGAGCCCTTCACAATCAAAATATTCACCTTATGATCGTGAGCTCCTTGCCATATACGAGAGTATTAGGCATTTCCGCCATATGCTAGAGGCTACCAACTTCACAGTTTATACCGACCACAGGCCACTTTGTTACGCATTCCACGAACGGAAGAGTAACTGTTCGCCACGTCAGTATAGGCATTTGGACTTTATCTCCCTTTCTCAAAGTTTGGTCCACTTTGGCAAAGGGGGCTAGGTGATCATGCCCGGGGAGCGGCCGTGCTCCGACAGACTCAGTTCGGAGCTTGTATATATGCAAGATGTTTAGAAAACTTCGATAGCGTGGTTCAGCAGCGCCATCTCTTGACGAGTAGCATAAGGTCGCCACATAACCCACACACCCTTCAAACCAGAACACAGCAGCGCTTAACACTGCTATTATTAGGCAGAAATAAGTGTAGCGGAAGTGCCGCTCGAGTCGAACCACAGAGGGTTCAAGAAAGAATCCAATCTCACCTGGGGTTGATGAAAGATCCTAACAAGTCGCAGTAGTTTCGTAGCTGTTTCAACGCCTTGATTTTGTTATGTAAGTTCCTAAAAATGGCAGTATGGGGTGTATCTGGGTGGTACCCACTTATTATCAGGTTTCGGTACTTTAATTTAAACTAATAAATTATGTAATTTTATAATAATTTTGTGTTTTCCAGAATGAAGTTCCGTCAGTAAGTACTTATTTTACTAATAATATACCTAAGAAGTCTCAGGGAATTACTCAAATTATTTGTTTTTATGAATTCGCTTTTATACAACGAAAAAAAAATATATTTAACATACATAACACGCGCGTCCGCGTACGCTTTGTACGTCATTAACAATGATTGTAATATATTATATTTCATTTTTCAGGATGATAAAGATCAAAAGGTATTAAAATAAAATATATTTTAGATAAATTAATAACTTGACTTTATTGAGAAAGTCAAAATATCATGTCATGGAATAAAAATTTTGTGAAATATTATAACAATATGTGATTCATAAATATATAAACTGAGTAAAAGTACTAGTATAAAGTGGTTATTTATTAGAACTTTTTCATTGCGCAGTGCGCACTATTAATTTTATAAAAATAACATTTTATAATGTTATGAGCGCTCTGACGACTGACAGCTGTTGTCACCACTATTTATTTGTAAATATTTTTATTGTGAAAGTGAAAAATGGGAACATGACATTATTTTATACAATTTCAGTATTTTCGTTAGATTCAAAGCTACTGTCCTCTTGTTTGGGGATGTCTTGAGCAGCAGTAACGACAGTAATGCATGTGTTCGACCTCTGATGAAAGCATATCTATCCATTGTCCATATTTCCAAGAAGTCCAGTGCTTTTAGGAGGATACCCATCCAGAAAAAAATTGTTAATTTCAACTACACTTCGTATATAATTTTGTTTTCTTTTTTACTAACATACATATATATTTTTAATAGATTTCTAAGTGCTATCATACTTTATTTAATTTAACTTTTTTACTTAGTTACTAAATGCCTAATGATTCGTTATTACGGTGCTCCATTTGTGCAGACAATAAACATTACAAAGGACAAAGAGGCTTAAGGATACATTGCAGCCGAATCCATATACCGCGAATCGATCCCATTAGTACCACCTCTGTTGCAAATTTCGTAAGTAATTCAGATGGGGCCCGTAATAACGAACCATTATATCTAAGACTCGCAAATCTTAAACATAATGTACGGGTGGTCAAGCGAATCCCGAAAGGAGCGCGCTCGACTGTGGCCGTGTCACTTACCGAGCGTGTGGCCAAGGTAGTTGCAGAAAATAGCTTTAATGCTTGGGAAGACCTATTACTATTTCCATACAAAAATTTACATTTAAGCAATAGACAACAAAAGCAATCACTATGTAGTTTAATAAAATATAATACTATTCAAAATGTTCTTCCCATTCCTAACATCCCTACAAATAACCAAAACTGTATTCCTTTTCGAAACAATATTTTAAAATTAATAGAAAATAAAATCTCCGACGGAGATGTGAAAGGCGCTGCAAAAATTCTATTTTCTAATGATACTATGGCTACGCGCTCACCTGAAACGCTTGGGGCACTTCGCGATAAGCATCCCACACAGGCATCCTCGCAGTTACCTTACCCTTCGTACAATCCGCAGCATGAATTTTTGAGGGTCAGCGAGGAAGCCACCAAGTTAGCTATCCGTTCATTTTCGAGCGGATCTGCTGGTGGTTTAGACGGCCTTACTCCACAGCATTTGAAGGATTTAACTGATCCCTTTTTAGGCGAAGCAGGTGTAAATTTGGTGAAGGAGCTCACTGCTCTCATTAATTTAATGTTAGCAGGAAGAGTTCCTCCCGAAATTACGCCTGTACTTTATGGAGCCAACCTCGTTGCTCTTAAAAAAAAGGATGGAGGCATTAGGCCCATCGCTGTAGGTTGTACTCTACGAAGATTGGCTTCGAAGTTGTGCTGTCGTAATTATAACGAGCCATTGGCTAGTCGGTTTAGACCTCGGCAGCTCGGCTTCGGAGTCAAGGGTGGCTGCGAAGCAGCAGTACACGCTGCTCGTACTTTTTTGAATAGAAAAAATTATGAGGTTTTCTTAAAAATAGATGTCAAGAATGCATTCAATTCCCTAGATAGGGGGGCCCTACTTACAGAAATTCAAAAAGAAATGCCTGAAGTTTTTGGTTATATGTGGCAATCTTATGGGACCCCCTCAAAATTGTTATTCGGCGATAATGTTATAGAATCGTGTGTGGGATGTCAGCAAGGCGACCCTCTTGGCCCATTAATTTTTAGTTTGGCTATACAACCAATAATCACACAACTAAATTCTGAATTTAATGTATGGTACCTAGATGATGGTTCTTTGGGAGGAACTGCATCAACTGTATTGGAGGACCTAAAAATAATAATACAGCGTTTTAATCACATAGGTTTGAGTCTAAATTTTAACAAATGTGAAATCTTTTTTTCGGAAAAATTATCTGTAGAACAATGTCATAATATTTATGATCAGTTCAATTCAATATGCCCTAATATATCTATTTTAGAAAAAGAAAATTTAACACTATTAGGTGCTCCAATATTTGATGATGCATTTGTTCCCATTATAAATTCTAAATTACATCACTTTGAAAACATTTCGGAACGACTTTTTGATTTAAAACCTCACATGGCTATGTACATTTTGCGCCTTTGCTTATTCGCTCCAAAATTCATGTATTTACTTCGTTGTTGTCCATTTTGGAAATTCCCATCGGTTACTCATATTTTAGATACTTTATTACAAAACTGCTTATCCAAAATTTTAAATTTAAAATTTGATGATCGTTCCTGGATGCAGGCAACTCTTCCAGTTAGGTTTGGTGGCATAGGTGTCCGCACGACGGAAGGTTTAGCACTTCCGGCTTTCTTGGCCTCTTGCCATAGTACGCTCGCCCTCATCACTGAAATATTGAACACTAATTTAAATGATGTTCGGGTGGCGTACATGTCAGAGGCCGGGGAGGTCTGGAGTGATCGTTTTCCGTCTGAGGACACCTCTATGTCAGAAAAGACCAAACAATCAGTTTGGGACACACCTGGTCTTAAATCTGTTTTTGCCTGCCTTCTGGAAGGATGTCCGGACAACACTGATAGGGCCCGGTTATTAGCTGTTGCCCAAAGCGATTCAGGGTATTGGTTACACGCACTCCCGTCCAACAATATTGGCACCGTGCTGGATCCTATAACTTTGCGTATTTCCATAGGTCTCCGGCTCGGTGCCAGGATTTGCGAGCCTCATTTTTGTCCGTGTGGGCAGGAGGTGGACACATTGGGTCGGCATGGCTTGTCCTGTACCAGGAGTGCCGGCAGGTTGTATCGTCACGGGACTCTGAACAGTTTGATTCGTCGGGCACTTGCTACCGTCTCTATACCTGCGACGTTAGAACCTCCAGGCCTTTTTAGAGACGATGGCAAGAGACCCGATGGAATCACTCTAGTTCCATGGAGTCTCGGACGACCCCTGGTATGGGACGCGACGTGCGTAGACACCTTGGCCCCATCGCACGTAAGCAATACATCTGTGTGTGCGGGGGCCGCAGCCGACCATGCCCAAACTCTGAAGCGCCGTAAATATAATAATTTATTAGACAATTATTTGTTTGCGGCGCTTGCAATAGAGACAATGGGTCCATGGTCATCTGACATGAAAAAATTCATGTCAGATATGTCGGCCAAGCTTGTAACTGCTTCCGGTGACCAAAAAGCTGGCGGCTACTTTGCTCAAAGGCTAAGCCTGGCCGTTCAACAAGGAAACGCCGCCAGCGTTTTGGGAACCATGCCTCGCACGGCAATTTTAGATGGTTTATTTTATTTATGATTTTATCTTTTTTTACTCTTGATTGTATATATTGTTAATTAGAAATAATTTGTATATATCTTAGCTTTAATAATTTCTTGTTATTTAGTTACAAATTTCTTATCCGTAATTGACAATAAATAATTTGATAATCAGGTATTCTAAAAAATATTTAATAATAATAAAGCATTATTAAATGAAAATATACTCTAATATTCATCCACTAAAGTTTATATAAAAAAAAGTATATAATTTTATGAAAACATTTAATATTTTTGTACTACAGCCCGCTGAAGGAGTGTCAGTAAGTAGAAATGAATGGAAAACTTTATTTTAATTTTTTTTTGCATTATTAACATGATTCAAAATAGAAGGATTATTTACCAAAAAATGTTATTATGTTTTAGCTAACGGTAAGCTTTAAACAACGATTACATTTACGTAAAAAAAATATTAAAATAATATTTGAATAAATGATAAAACTTTTTTATTTTAAAAAATATGAAATAATTAAAACTTCATTTTAATTTCAGATGCCGGTAGTATAATTGCATTCTATTTTAATTATTAAATATTTTTGTATTATATATAATAATAATTAATATTTATTATAATTTTAGGCTGAAGCAGTAAGTGCCTTTTACTTCAGAATCTTCATTAATTTATGTAGTAATTTTCTTATATTAACCAAATCATGTACATTATTTTTACTATATAATATGTTACTTATTGTTTAATTCTAATTATTTTAGACTACAGTGAGTATAAATTTATCTTTAACTGTTTTTTACTACGTTTTATTAAAAATAATTGTAATTATGAAGTTGAAATACAATTAAAAGAAGGAAATTACTTTTTAATACATTAATTTTGGTCATTTTTGGATTTATTTTAGCCGAAGGTATTTCTTATTTTGTTTAATATTTAGACGTTTACATACGTTCAGATATATTTTATTAAAAAGTATGTAGTATGTAAGTAGTGAAGGTGTGTCCATAAAACTAGAGCTAGAACATAGAGCTACATAACAAAAGATGTAAAAAATTCAAAAAAAACTTTATGTTAATATAAAAAGTATACCAGGTTTATTAAAAAATATTTTCTTTGAGCTTTAATTGAATGAAGTTAATTTTTTTAATAAAGAAGGGGCCTAAAAGGATGATCTATCATCAAATGATCGCCAATAAATATGTTTATTTTTTTATTAATACACCGTTTTTTATTACAGAACATAGTAAGTTGAAAATCTCACTTTTATTCTCAGATTTTGCGTTACTTAAGATTTTTTTTTCGAAATTAATAATTATTTTCGTTAATTTCTCCAGAATATTAGTAAAAAATATTGATGTTTTTTAATTACATTTTCCTTTTTCTTTTAGTTTACGGTAAGTAATAACTGTATAATTGTACAAATAATGTATATAACTATAAACATACTTAAAAATAGCATAAGTTGTTTTAAAAATTAATTCTAACTCATTTTCAAAAAGATTACTTTAACATTTTTATATTCTTACGTAAATAAGTTTATGATAAATATTATTAATTAATGTAAGTTTATAATAATATGACAAATGATTAAAGTTTTAGTTTTTTTTACAGAACCGATACGTAAGCAATTCAATTGTGTTATAATAATGTTAACATTTTTAAATAAAGAAAATAAATACTAGACGTTTCAAATCAATGTAATTTATAATATGACAACATGTTAAAATAAAGAATATAAGTAATACGAGTTAATAATAATATAATCATAATAAAATGTCCAGTTAAATTAATATCATTTTTTTTCTTTTTCATACGCTGGCTGATGTCATCGTGTAATGTTAAAAATTGTAAGTTTTGAATAATTTTATTTTAAATATGTTTAACAAAATTTATTTGAAAATGTAACAATTTTCCATCGCAACGATTTGTATCATATTTATATTTTTATTAAACTTTTAATAAAATGAAAAAGCATAATTATTTATGTTCCGTAATTCATTTAAAAAAGATATACTATTAATATGTAATTACTTATAGATCAACTAATTACATTTAACAATAACATGTTTACAACTAAAGTAATAAATAAATTAATTAACATTACTAATTACTTACAGGTGAAGGGCGTAAGTAACATTTTGAATTGATTCATTTGAATTTAATTAATTGAATAAAACATTTGATTCTTATTAAAAATATAATGTACACATAATAAAATTTAAGAATTAGCACAATATAAATATAATAAAATACATGTATCCATGTGTTTTCAAACAAAGTAATTTTTATTTTATGTAAAAAATATTCCTAAAATTATTTCATCTTCTTATTTTATATTTCAGGAACCTGTAAGTACATTTCTTAAAACATAAATAAGATTTTTAAATATTATTTTGTTAATTATTCATTTAAATGAAATGTTACATAATACCTTATCTTTCTTACAGGTCAAGGTATTACTTTATTTACTATTTAGTAACTAAGGCATAAAGTGATGAATATCCCCTTATTCCAGGGAGCCTATCACCATCTTTAAAAACCATCATAGTTCAGGAAAGTTTTATTTCCTCCTTAAAACAGTAAATTCCGTCATACACAGTTGAACAAACTTAAACCCTTATTAATTTTTCGCTTATCCATTGTATAAATTATTTTATTTTAAATTATTGTTACATAAGCTTAGTATGTTTACTTATAATTAATTTAAATTGCTACACTCTTACAGGGTTTCACGCCACTGTATCAAAATTTATAACACCTCTATATGTATGTGATAACTGCATGATGCAATAAAGATTATGATTATGATGATTATGAAAACCATCTGAAATTGTCATATTTTGCTTAAAAGTGTGATTAAAATAATATTGTTTTAAGAGATGGTAGTAACCCCCCAGGCCTTTTCAAGTAAATGGTGACTAACCTGTATTGGTTTTAAAGGTTCAGTGGCGGGTGGCCAACCTTTATTTTTTTACAAGATTCTATTTAACATGTCTTGTTATTTCGTACGTATGTGAGGGTCAATCTTGCAACTTATTTGATAAACCCAAACGCTTGAGCTGAAATTTTGCATGAACTTTAATTGGGATAACAATACAAAGATTAGTGACGTCACTCTAAATCTAATACGGGGACATTTAAATTTTTGTTTAATGGTTTCAGGATAGTGTAAGTAAAATTATATTTTTTGACGTTTTTTATTATTGGAAATAATTGGAAATAATTTGTTCACATTATATATTAATGTATCAAATCAATAAATTAATCTGTATTCGTTTATTTTTATAGGAAATTGTAAGTGTGCCAAGAAATATTTTATTTTTTAATCAATTTAAACGAACTTTTAATTTAACTATCTTAGAGAGTATTTAAATGTTAATTTAACTATACTTACTTATATCAAATAAATAAATCGTTTTTATTATTACAGTTAAATGTAAGTCGTAGTCATATACTCATTTATACAATAATTCGGTCATAATATAGTAAGAATAAAGAGCTTGTCTCTATTCTTACAAGTCATTAAATTAAATAGAAATCAATTAAAATTAATTATTTAATTTTAAATTTCAGATAACGGTAATATATATTTTTTTAGAAACATATTAAATTTCATATTATAAATAAATACATAAATTAATACAACATTAATTTCTTTTAGCTCGGTGTAAGTTAGCCTTTATTTTATTATTTGTAAATAATTTATCATTAAAATAGTCATTTATATAGATGTAAACATAATTTATAACCCAAATTAAATTAATTGAGTAAAAAACTATATTATATTCAATAAAAGTCTTTGCTATTTCAAATAATAAATAAATTATTTATTCTGTTCCACTCACAGAACGGCGGTGTAAGTAATATTTTATTATTTTTGTTGTATTAGAATATATTAAGAGATATTATTAAATATGTAAATGATATGAATTTATTTTATTATTTCAGTACATGGTAAGCAAATACATTATAATTACAATATAATGTGACAATTATAATTATCACTGGTGTAATTATTAATTACTTAATATATTAATTAATCACTTATTTATTTTTAAGGAAATATATGTAAGTATTTTAGTAATTTTTACGGTAGAAAGTTTTTTAATCATTTTGGTTCCCTCAAGTCTTGAGTTTCGAATATATGCAACAATATTTTATATAATTCCTTATTATTATCTACTCGTAATATTACAATATAACTAATGTATGATATTATTTATACCGTTTAGACTGAAGTAAGTACATAATTAAAACTGTATTTTAAATGTTATATAATGATTACATTACATACTTTACTAAACTATTATTATAATTAATTACAGAAATGGGTAATGTAAATTATAAGTTTAATAATCGCTTATCATAATTTCGGTTAAAATAGTTTTGACTATTATTTTCGCTTTTATATTTATTATTATTAATTATTTTATAACAGATATTGTTTAATATGAATTATAATATGTCATTGCAGCTAACTGTAAGTTTTTGTAAGACTGTTAAATTCTTATAACGACACAATACTACTTATTTCATTATGAAAAACTAATTAAATTGACTAATTATATTTATTTTTTTGTCATACGTTTCTAATGAAATATTATCAATTTCAGTACTATGTAAGTAATGGCTAATGTACATAATAAATGTATTAAAAACTTAATTATTAGGGTTCCGTAATAACACAGGGTAAGACGACGATTACTAAGACTTCGCTGACTGTCTGTTTGTCCGTCTATCACAGGACTATCTCTGGAGCCGTAATAGATAAACACTTGGAGTTTTACAGAGGATGCAAAACGAAGGCCGCTATAACAACAAATACTAAAAATAAAATAAAATTGGAGATTAAAGGGGTCTCAATACTACAAACCGGTATTTTTTCTAACTTTAAAACGTATTTCTAATACGTTTAAAACGTATTCCTAATACGTTTTAACAGTACGAGTTACAGTTGAAATTTTTACAATCTGTATTCAAAGAATTTAAAGAACTTTCGCACTTAATCAAACAATTATATAGAAATACACGACAAATACATTGCAATTATTTTTTTTAATTTTCCTCCTCACAGACACACGTAAGTAAAATACATTTCATAATTATTTTATTTTAACTTTATTTCAATGTAATAAGTTTTCTGTTTTACTTTTTTACACGATTTTATGATTTATTGATTTTTATACTTGAATAATTATTGATATTATTTACGAAGTATATAACCAAGTACTGCATAAATAAAATTGGTTTTCTTTTATTTATTTTATAGCCAGCGACGGTAAGAGAACATCAATTTTAATAAAACACATTTAAATCAAAATCCACGTACTTTTTTAAATATTCATTTTTTCTTTGCAGAAAGTAAGTACGAATCTTAATTTTATTCGTCGTTATTATTATGTTGCTTACCTTATGTATATTGCGTCCGTGCAAGATATGAAGAGAAAATCGACGGGTTACACTCCAAGAGTGCTGACAGAAGCGAAAACTTACCTGATTAATAAAATATAATACATAAAAAATGAAACTGACACACATTACAATTTTTTTCTATGCTGACACCGGGTGACATCTTGACTTTTGCAGTTTGCATTGACGTTTTACGAATTCTCGATCAGGCCACGTGTCCTGACGCAAGTTTAACATTTTTTACCCATCACAAAAAGTACAACGCCGCCAAACAAATTTTCACTTCAAAAAACTATATATTTTCAGAATGCTACTAATATATGACTTTTGTATTTTTTTAGCCTGGTGTAAGTATCAAAAGTACACGTTAAGCAAATTACATAAGACGTAAAAACTATAGCAAAATGTGATTTTTAGGGTCCCGTACCCAAAGGGTAAAAACGGAACCTTCCGCTGCCTGTTCGTCTGTCACAGGGCACTATTTCTTAAACTATAATACTAAGATAGAAAATTGTCATGTTTACTGAGTGTATAACGGTGGCCGCTATAACAAGAAATACTAAATATAAATGAGTGTCGCCATACAAGAATCCGCTTTTTTTCGGCGTATTTCGCTTTATACTATATTAAACCGTAATAGGTAGACAGTTCAAATCTTCACAATGTATTTACTGTTTTGGCTGCAATGATAACAAATACTAAGAATAAAAAAATAAATTAGAAAATGGTAACCTCCGTGTACGAATTTGACTCTCAGTTTTGAACTTGCGACCTATACCTATTTTGCCTTCTATCTGTATAAATGGAATTACGAAACTGTTAATTTTATTATTAAAATAATAGTTTTTTTATATTATACTGCTGCTGCTTATAGCTGACCCGGCAAACTTTGTGCCGCCTCAATCAAATATGTATTTATCAAATATATTTCATATAAAATATAGCCTGTTACTCGTGGATAATGTAGCTTTCGAATGGTGAAAGAATTTTTCAAATCGGTCCAGTAGTTTTTGAGCCTATTCATTACAATCAAACAAACAAACAAAGTTTTCCTCTTTATAATATTATATTATATTTTATATTCTAGTGCTTATGTTTGACACGTGGTCCTCTGCCGAAGTTCAAATTGTACGGGAACATTCATTTCCCGAAAATTAAGGTAAATAAGTATGAAGTATGCATAATCAAAAAGTATGAAGCTAATCTAATGCTTTACCATCTTGAAGGTCGAACTAGTATGGTTGGACCATAGATTAGTAAAGATTACTCACTCCTAACAAGAAAATGTACCCAGTTTTGAGAATTGAAATAGTTGCGTAAAAAAGTTATGCCACGTCTCCGTGCTATAATGTCCGTAACATATTTGAAATAATTATTTATTTATTATGTAAATTACGCAGTATTAGTTATTTATTCGTAAATTTTCTCTAAAAATGTGTTTATAGCACTCTATGACCTAAACCCGCATTTTAGCCACGTATTTCTGTGTCCAAAGTAGCCGATTTTTACATCGTACTAATATTAATGCACTACCCTCACAGTTGTAAAAAATAAACATAGCTATGAACGTTTCATACTTTTAAATGCCATTTAAAAATTAAAAGTCAGTAATGAGTATTTTTTTAAAGCTATAATTATGTTAATTTTTTTATTTTGGACGTATTTATAAATGTTTTTGCCATTGTGTTTAAACTAAGCAATAGCATCATTATAAGACTAACTGTTGGGCTTTATCGAGTTTTATTGTTTGTTTTGACTGTGTATTTTCGCTACACACCATAGTAGGAGATATTTAAATTAGGAATCATTATCAAAATCAGCCATAATACTACTCCAGTAGAATCTCGACTAAGCGACCTATTTGCTGACGTATGTATTTGTGGCATTCGGATTGCTTATTATATGTTTCGTTAATACGTTTAGGTTGAGTTCCCATTATAAGTTATTGGTCTAGACGCCTGTATGTAGCCTAAATGGCTTGATAGATTTCGACGTATGTGTGGTATTACTCGTAGATTTGTCTTTAACACAAGAGCAGAATAATTACTAAATTTTCTAAATCAACACTTCTTCACATCAAATTTCAATGGTTTTGGTTGTGTAACATTTTTATTGTTTTTTTAGTTCATAATTTTTAGTTTCAATCATTTATAAGTTTCAAAATAATTATCATATTTTTTCAAATTACTTCACAAGTATAAGCGGGTTTATGTTACACGAGCTATAAAATAGTATACGATACTTGTGACATAAGTAGCCTATTATCTGCATGGCGTTTAGCACCCTCGCTGCGCTCGGGCGCTAACTTCACGCCGTGCAAAAATAGGCTACTTTGGCCACGCGTATCGTAATGTACTATTATTTGTCAAGAATTCAAAAAAAGAACTTACTAAAATAAGCCGTTTGTGGCTTCATTCAATTTCAAGGCGGCGAAGTATCTTTACTAATCTATGGGTTGGACCAACGAGGCACCACTACCATTTATCTAGTGTGAAGCAGTTCTGCATTTCGGTGGACCACCATAACGCAATTGCTTTACACTAGAAACTGACGTCGATCACAGATGCGCCGCTACCACTGAGGTCTCCCTTCAAACCAGAACACAGCACTCAACACTGCTGTTATAACAGATATAGGCGTGGCGGTGCTGCCGGAGTCGAACCTAAGATAATATCAGCTTCTGTACCTCTTCAGGTTAAACCACAGGGGGTCTACCTTTTAAAATTGTCGTCGTGGACACAAGATCTCATGGTTTAATTGTGTTCTCAGGTAACACCAGAGCGGTATGTGACCATGCCAACGGAACCACCCACCACGCTGTGTCCGCCGTGCGTCTGTGACTGTGATACCACACATCTACCGGCTTTTGACAAATAATATCCATTATTACTGTGTTGACTATTATTTTAAATACTTTAACCCGCGGGTTTACTCCCTGTTTTAACCGGCTTCAAAAAAGGAGGAGGTTTTTCAATTCGACCGTATATATGTTTTCTTTTAACACAACAACAAGAGTAGTAGACGAACATGTAGTCCACCTTTTTATTTTATAACATAGGAGTAGCAGATGAGCATGCAGTCCACCTGATGGTAAGTGGCTACTGCCGCCCATGGACATCTGTAATCAACACCAGCGGTAAGACATCGATGACAATAGTTTTTTTTATATAATATAGGAGTAGCAGACGAGCATGCAGTCCACGTGATGATATGTAGCTGCCGTCCATGGACATCTGTAATCAACCCCAGATAGAATTAGATTCCTACCTGAGGTTGGCCACAAATGCGCTACCCCTGAGGACTAAGCTGGAACGCCTCAGATAAGTATATCTCCCTTACCCTTCAAACTACAACATAGCAGCGTTTAACGCTGCTGTTATGAATACCTGATGGTAAGTGGCTACTGCCGCCCATGGACATCTGTTATCAACTATTTTTTCTATCCCTCAGGAACTTTTTTCGGGATAAAAGGTACCCTATGTCCTTTCCTGCACTCCTGATAACGTGTGTACAAAATTTCATGACAATCGGTTATGTAGTTAAGGCGTGAAAGTGTCACAAACTCACTTTCGAGAGGGTTCCAGGTTCAATCCCTAGACAAACTTTATAATGAATTAGTAGTGCCCGCGGCTTCCCCTCATTAAAAAGAAATAAAATACATATAACTGAAAATGTATACCTTCATTGGAACGACAGTGGCGCCTTCTGTCGAAAATTGGTCGTACCAACTCTGAAACCTTCGTGGGCTCATGCACAACAACTTTGCTAAAGATCATCACATGATCAAATGCATAGTTTACGATTCTATAAAGGACATACAGACAAACATTGATTTTTGTATATATTATTATAAGTATACTAGCTGACCCGGCAAACTTTGTGTTGCCATATAAATAAAAAAATGTTAAGGGTGAACAACCCATCACTTAGGGGTATGAAAAATAAATAGCCGATTGTCAGACCTACTGAATATGCCTATAAGATTTTGTGAAAATCGTAAAGCCGTTTCGGAGGAGTACGGTAACTAACACTGTGACACGAGAATTTTATATATAAGATTTTAAAATCTGCTCTGGGTCTGGGTGTTTTGTTGGTCTTTGTGTGTGTTCATGGAACTGGGAAACTCAGTATGTACAACACAATATTGATAAAATCTATTTCACCTAAAAACAAACTTCGAAAATTACAATGATGTCCTCGTGTCCTTGGGTTTAAGACACTTGACACACTCAGAATCAGTGCTTGTATAAATGGAGGCTCTGGACATGTGTATTAGTTTCACATCAGTATTCTCCGCCTTCCCCCCGGGATCAGATGTATTCGTTTTCGACTTCCTATGTAACAGCGATAAGACATTCTTCACAAAGTTCTTCGATGTCTTACTTGAGACCGGCGTTGACGTCTTATTCGTGTCAGTGGAGAAGTTATATTTAGATATATTCTCCGCGAAATAAATACCTTTTTCTGATAGCAAATCATCGATAGAATCGTTGGAGAAGTACGCCTGTGCCTCTTTATCTGATGATACGGACACATTAAATCGTCTCTCAGTTTGAAAATATCCTAAATTTCTAAATGATTTTGGTTTGAAGCCAGTTATATTCGATCCGTTATTATTGTAGCTGTGGCATTGTATCTCTTTTTCTGAAGACCCGTACTCTTCTATTTCTTCTTTTTCACGCTCAATAATCTCTTTATTAAGGCATTTTGGTATACTACCAATTTTCTTGCTTATTTTCTCACTAGGTTTAGGTTTTTCGTCTTCAAATACAACTTTGGTTTCGCTTTTCTTTGATTCTGTCGCAGGTATTTTACTGGTTTCTACCTTATCTATATTTTTAACTATTTCATTAGTAACTTCGGGAATAACATCAGTTTTATTTTGGTGACGACTCCAGTTACGTCTATTCAAGCATTTAGATAAAATATCATCAGACATACTCATTTTCATGTTTTTATTTCTCTCTTTTTGGCACGCTTTGTAACATTTGATCTTATTGTCGACATTTGAAGACTCGCTTTCAAATTGGTAATCCGTTTCTGTATCCATATTACTGGTACCAATTAAAGGTGTGGTAACTGAGGCGTCTTGACGATAATTAAAGAACTTTCTGATAACTTTCTTCTTTTTACAGCACGCGCAACTCTTTGTGAAGCAGTATATCATCGCGCCAATCAAACAACATTGTACTATTATCACTCCAGCGAAAACTGATACAGTGTACTTGTTAGTTACGAAGTAGGTACTTAGGAAATTTGGAAAGCACTCCTTTTTTATATGCGAAATCAACGGTGGGTTTAGAATATGCAGCTTATTACATTTCTTGCACATCGGTACCATATCGATCGCGTTATTCAGGTCATTACTAGTAACATTAATATCGGAACTTTTACCATAATTCTTTATAATAAGCACATCTTTTGGTCTTCTATTTTTTGCATTCAAATCCTTGATATAATCAACATCTCTTTTAGTTATAGCCTTTCCTACTACGCAACGATTTGTGATTGGGTCGTAAATAACATTTGGTAACTCAGAAACCATATCCGAAATACAAGATGGAGTTTCTACGCACCGTTTAAATGTTTTACTATAATACGGCTTCCTGTTATTATAAAAAGAGTCACAATCAACAGGTTGGCAATCATTTAAAGGATCTTCATCTATATTCTTACACGGTTTTATGTTAGCTTCAAGAATTTTATTTAAATTTCCAAGTCTAGTGTCGAAGCTTATTTTGATTGTGTCTCTCATATTTCTGCCACTGTAATTGCATTTTGAGTCTAGATATAGGATGCAATAGCCGTGTCTGTCAATCGGGTCGAGAATTGGGGCGACCATGCGGACTGTTTTGATAGAACCTGTAATTTAAGTAATTTTGATAATAATAATATACTTTATTGTACCCACAACATGAAATAACAAAGTAACATACAAATATAAAACAATACAACATGCGGCCTTATCGCTAATCAGCGATCTCTTCCAGGCAACCATAAGGTGAGGAGTAAAAGTAAGGATGAGATAGAAATAGGTAGGGTGCAAATAGAGTGCAGTTTTAAATAACAGTAAAGTAGTGAAGTTAAATTGATGATAGAATAGAACATACACTAAAAGGAGAAGGAAGGTAAAAGTGAAAAGAAGTAATAACAGTTTTAGTAAAAAGGAAAAGTAACGAAATTGTTAGATAAGATTAGAGATAGCGTGAAAGAATGGGATAGGGATAAAGACAAGGTTAAAGCTGCAAGTAATTTGATATTAGTGTTGAATGGAATGAAAAACTGCCGATAAACGCCCTGAAGGTCCAACTGGACTAGACTGCAGTTTCGACTCCAGCACCACCGCCACAACTATTTCTGCCTAATAACGGCAGTGTTAAGCGCTGCTGTGTTCTGGTTTGGAGGGTGTGGTAAGATGCGTTCCAGCTTAGTCCACAGGGATAGCGGTGTATCTGTGGCCAACCACAGGTAGGAATCTTATTTTATTTAGGAGCGTTTGCAGATGTCCATGGGTGGCAGTAGCCACGTATCGTCAAGTGGGCTGCATGCTCGTCTGCTACTCCTATATTATAAACAAGTGCCACTATGTCATGCTTTTTGGTACCTCAGTTTTTCTAACAACAATTTCTTTTGCTAAATAGAAATACAAGAAAATCACCTCTAGGCACAAATCCGACACAATCCCCAATTATTTCCAGCACATCACAGTCTAAGCTTCCATCAGCCTCCAAGCAACACTGATCTCCTGAGACCTGCACCTCATAATCATGATCATCTGATGTATTGTTTAATTCTACATAGAATTTCAACCCAACACCACAAGGTGTGACCCTCTCAACACCACTCTGAGAAATAACGACCTCAGAATTCTGCTCGCCAAACGTTTTCGATTGTATTATAAAAACAACATACAAAATACTTTGTAAATTCATCTGAACATTTGTCAATCATGTCGACACATTACTGATGAGCATGACAAGTTTGTCAAAATTGTAGATTTGTCACAGATTACAAATTGGTGTTCATCGTTTCGTTTTTTTAATTTTATTTGTAATTTTTGTATTCTCTTTCGGATAGATATTATGTCTCACTTTACTCATAAAAACCTCAAAAATGTATATTTGTGGGTATGCAGTGGTATACACTATACAGGGAAAGACAATCTAACTTATCTTATATATAAAATTCTCGTGTCACAATGTTAGTTACCGTACTCCTCCGAAACGGCTTTACCGATTTTCACCAAATTTTATATGCATATTCAGTAGGTCTGAGAATCGGCTACTATCTATTCATACCCCTAAGCGATAAGGGTTGTTCACCCCTAACATATTTTTATTTATATGGCAACACAACGTTTGCTGGGTCAGCTAGTTTATATATATTAAAATATCAAATATATACCATAGCTCTGATATCTTAATGCAGTTCTTGCGTTCAGTATCAGTCTATCTATTACGGTTCAGGAGATAGAGCCCTGTGACAGACGGACAGATAGCGGAGGCTTAGTAATAGGGTTCCGCTTTTATTCTTTGGGTACGGATCCCGAAAAATGAGTTATTTACGTAAAATTGATGTTAACAAAATAATAACCGAAAATATTTAAAAATATGTTTATTCAATGGCAACTTATTAGGTAACATAAAAAATACATCTTAAATTAAGTGAGCAATTGTATATTATCACAATACATTTTATAATTAAAATACAATCTATATTATACAGTTTTACATACAAGATGGATGGACGAAGACGTGGATAAAAAATATTAATTTATAAAAATGTTAAAAAATAATTTATTCGTAAATTGAACGTATTTTTTTAATTTCCAATGAACACAATGTTTTAGTGATAATAAAATATGTATTAATTACAATTCGTATCATATGATACAGGTCAGTGTTTCTCAAAGTTGACGATAACGTCCCCTTTTGAAAGCTCCAAAAACCGGGTGTAAAAGGTGAAAAATCCAAAGGTCTTTTTAGACAGGAATAGGATCTTTCTTTTCGTCAACTTATTTAAGAGACGGTTTATTGTTATACAAAAATCCTTTTTTTCTTTCGTTTTCTTAGGAATGCCCCAAATTAGACGAAAATAAACATAATTTTGTCATGATATGTGTTAGAAACTAATTGATTCTAAAAGTGGGCGTAAACGAAATGAGTTTGAGAACCTCTGGTCGCTACAAAAAGTTGTATTATGTAATAGTGCAGTTACAGATGGGACAAAATATTCGTTAAATAAAATATTTCATTATCGTGTTATCTTTCAAGTATGGTCCGCGTCAAACTGGTAGCCCGCTCTGAAGTGGTTGCGAGCTTACCATGAGTTTTCAAAACATCCCACAATTTTACGTTACGTTTACTCAATCCATTATTCTGTTCCGTTTGCTTCAGTAAACTGAGTAAACGTAACGATAAGTAAGTGCTCAAGTCTTTTTGTCTCTATATTTCTGTCACTATAGTTCTGAAACAATCAGCTAGGGGCGCTGATTGGAATTTGTATGGGCAAATACGTAAACAAATACCAAAACAGTCATATTTGTCAAAACGTAAAAACTCATCGGAAGGGTAAGTTGTCATCCCACAATATGCTACGGCGACTCAATTCATTTCTATATTCACAGCGAACTAGCAGTTTTGCGCGGACTATATCTTATTAGTTATTGATGATCAGTTGGGTAATTTCGTTGTAATAACGTTGTAAAGTAATTATATCTAAAGTAAAGTCTATCCATATAAAGGTCAATAAGTATATAATTTATTATTATTTACTAAAAATCCCCACGTATATTATACAAGATTATTTAATAACAATAACAAAAACAAAATCTTCGATTTTGCTATATGTTATTGCATTTTGGCTTACTGACGTCATATCTGACTTATAATTGCAAAAAATACTCCAAAATCTTTTTCTAAAATTATTGAATAATAAAAAAATGAAACAAAAATAACGACCTCAGAGCCGTTGTAGTTATTTGAAAATATTTACACATTATATTTACAACGCCATCTAGCGTCAAAACTAGAAATCATTTAACTTCAGTATACAATGTATACAACGTATATTATATTTAACTGACTCAAAAAGGAGGTTTCTGAATTCGACAGTATAAATGTTTTTTTTATGTTTATTCGTGGATAACTTCGTCGTTTACGGACTGAATTTGATGATTTTTTTGGTTGGAAAAAAATGCGCTCATATTGGACACGCTGTTTACGCCGTTATCCAATGAAATATATTGAGCGCCGACTTCAGAAATATGTGCTAAACCAACATTTATTTCAATAAATTTTTACTTTGTAGTGACATAGAAGTCGGTTGTATTTTTTGTTATTTTTTTTATTAGACGACAATACAAAATGCAATAACAATTATTATGCATCTACAATTATTCTACTCTCATTAAACCTTGCTCCCTTACATTACTTAATCACATTTTACAATATAATTATTTTCTAAACTATTTTAAGCGTCTCAATATAGTACAACTGTCCAGAATGAAAAATACATTCCCTTTTCAAAGATATTGTTAGGTATTTTAAGATTTTGTATTTTTTACGTAATAAGTATTTGTAATGTATTAATAAAAATATTTGTATGTTATTCATAATTTGACCACATATGAATTCGAATTTGATAATAAAAAATAGATTCACTATTTTGATTTATATTTTGATATTTTACAGTTGAAGTTTAAACTTCTTTTGTTAAAAGGTGACTTTAAGTATTAAAAAATATTTTTAAGAATTAAACGCAGATATCAAATAGTAAAATGTTAAGTAAAAAAAATTAAAAAGTAAATACTTAAAGCTTATCTTCACTGATATAAAAATTGATTATGAAATAAATCTGAACAGTTGATATTTAAGAATAATTTAAAATTAAACTTAACCTAAAACTAACTTAAGAAGAAACCATAGTATTCTTAAAGTGGCCGACACGATGATTGTTAGAGCGACGTAGTGGATCACCTTAAGTTTAATATACTTCCTGGCCCCTTGGGGGATGGTTTCAATTGGGTCTTTCAACAAATATACTCTGACCCCTCGGATGTAACTAAGGAAGTACTCACTCCAGTCCAGAGAACCCATATCGAAGTCAAAGATATGTTTGTCGGCATCACATAACTCTTTGAATAACGCTTGTGTGTTCTTATTGTGGAATTTCCATTCGCGTAGCGCGAAGTAACCGATCACAGCTGAGAACTTCTCGATTTTTCTGTATGCTTTTCTTAGCCTGTAACAAATTAATACATTTTTTTATTAACATATTCAACATCGACACTGTTTGACAAACAATGCGTAGCTCAAGTCAGTAGTTATAGATGCATTTTAGCACTGGAGTTCCGTATTATAATATAACGTTGATGAGCACTGTGAGAGTTTTTATCAGAATTCCGCCCCTAAGGTGACGAAATTCTGTGGTAAAGGAAATGTATGTCTATTTTCTGTATTTTTAATCCATCCCGTTTAGCATTCATCTATATTTAGGAATAACTAGTAAGGTAACATATGAGTAACAGTGAGCAAACAGCAACAGCAGGTCGTGTTAGCGACCATTACCGTCGGTTCTGACGACGAAGTCATAAGGATACCGGAGTCATAAGCGGTCGCTCGCAAGAGGCGGCGACAGGTTGTATATTAGGCCGCTTAGAGTCTTTATTTTACTTAGCTGCTTCGCCTTACTGTTCTGCTTTGCCGGTCGTAATACGACAAATACCAACAAGTATTCCAATTTAGTCTTTAAGAGAGGAGTGCATTCGTACAATGCTACTTACAGTTGACCAACAACTCAAACATCAATCTCCCATTCCATCTCCCATCGCCAACACTCACCATCAAAAAATCTTAATTCAGAACACTTTTTCTATTCATTTAATAAAACGAATACTCACATAGGTTTCTTCCCGATCAGTATCGCGATCCCATCAATAACGTACGCCGGTATCCAGTGCAGGAACAAGCAGTAGACGGTGTAGAGGAAGCGGGACGGCGTGAGGTACAGCAGGTAGAACCACACCGCCTGGATGGACGGCACTTCCAGGCCGTACACCTCGTTGTATTTCATGAAGTTCGCTGGAATAGAAATAAGGGGTTAGTTAAATTATTGTAGGACTAGGTGTAGATTTCGTACGCGTAGAGTATAATATCAAATAAATATTTATTTTAGCCCTTTAGGGGTGGAATATCGAAAATCTTTCTTAGAGATTGTGTGATGATTAGTGGCTCTGTGAGTACTCTTAGATTTTCAAAGGTATTTGAAAAGATTGTATCGACCGGAAAGGTACGACACCACCAGTACCACCGCCACGCCTATTTCTACCTAATAACAGCAGTGTTAAGCACTGCTGTGGTCTGGTTTCTGGTTACGCCCATGGACATATATATCTGAGGTTGGCCACAGATGCGCCGTTACCCCTGAGGACTAAGCTGGAACGCCTCGGAAAAGTATGTTACTAACTACACTTCAAACACAGCAGCGCTTAACACTGCTGTTATAACAGAAATAGGTGGGGCGGTGGTGCCGCCGGAGCCGAGCCACAGAGTTCTACCACCTTTGATTTGATCAGAAATACTGACCCCAGGTCAACGGCTGCTGCTCCGACGAAATATAATTATAGACAGCTGGCAGCTGGTCCTGGGGGGGAGCGTCTTCATCATTCCCAGGGTAGTCCCTCGCGGTCTTCCAGGCGGTCGCGATGCAGGCGTTCACTACCATGTCTCCTGGCACCAGGTCTGCTATGGCTGTAGGGTTGCAGTTGAGGACATGGATCAGACCCACTGCAGCTCCGACTACCACCTGGAATTAATAAATTTCCTTGAGTAAGCTTAGGCAAGTCATTTAAAATTAAATATGGCGGATTTGTTAAGATGGCTCAATTATTTGCTAAATATTGATGATGATATTGAATATGATGATGATGATGAAATATTATGCATCAAGATATGAGTTTGAAGTGAAAGGATTTTTGAAGATAAATACGAAAAATGATTGTTTTTAAAAACGTTTATAGGGTTCCCAAAAGGTAAAAATAGAACTCTATTATTAAGTGTCATCTTATGTGCTCTATTATTAAGTGACTCTATGAAAGTTGGAAGGTGGTAGAATCCTATGTTGTTCGACTCCGGCGGCACCACCGCCACACCTATTTCTACCTAATAACAACAGTGTTAGGCGCTGCTGTGTTCCGTATTGAAGGATGTGGTAAGGGAGACAGACTTTTCTGAGGCGTCCCAGCTTAGTCCTCAGGGGTAGCGGCTCATCTGTGGCCGACCTCAGGTAGGAATATCTAATCCTATCTGGGGTTGATTACAGATGTCCATGAGCGGCAGTAGCCACTTACCATCAGGGGGGCTGCATGCTCGTCTGCTACACCTATATTATAAAAAAAAGTGCCATACAAAAAACTGTCATTTTCCAGCGGTTTTCGCTTTACCTATAGAACCCTAATGTGTATACAGTTCCATTTTTAATGTTCCAATTTCAAATAAATGACAATTTGATGGTACGGAATCCCCGTGTGCAAATTCGACTCGCACTTGGCCAATAATTAAATCAAATCAAATCATTTTTTTATTTAAAATAGTTTTTTTACAGAGCACTTTTTGAATGTCAATACAACTACCACCACTTCACAAGGTGTTTCGTTATGGAGAAGAAGAGTATATACTTACTCCAGTTGGTCCATATACGTTGTCAATCCAGCCAGCGACCGGTTCTCTTGCTGTTCCAATTACTGTAAATTAATTAAAAAAATTGATTAGATTTCTTAATAAAGCAGATAATAGTCTCAGTTCAGAGCTTGTATATATGCAAGATGTTTAGAAAACTTCGATAGCGTGATTCAGGATCGTGTGACGCCATCTTTAGGTTCGATTCAGGCGGCACCACTACAACATCTATTTCTGTTATAACAGCAGGGTTAAGCGCTGCTGTGTTCTGGTTTAACGGGTGTGGTAAGAGACATACTTGTCCGAAGAGTTAGCTTAGTCCTCAGGGGTTGCGGCTCATGTAGCCGACCTCAGATAGGAATCTAATCTTATCTGGGTTTGATTACAGATGTCCATACGGCGGTGACTTACCATCAGGTGGACTGCATGCTTATTTGCTTATCATAAAAATACATTTTAACCTCATTATTTATTTATATATAGTCCATGCCAAACGGCTAGTGTGCTCTGAAGTTGTTGCGATGTGTAGTCCATAGATTAGTAAAGATTACTCACTCCTAACAAGAAAATGTACCCAGTTTTGAGAATTGAATTAGTTGCGTAAAAAAGTTTTGCCACGTCTCCGTGCTAAAATGTCCTTAAAATATTTGAAATAATTATTTATTAATTATGTAAATTACGCAGTATTAGTTATTTATTTGTAAATTTTCTCTAAAAATGTTTTTATTTGTGAAGAATTCTGAAAAAGAACTTACTAATAAGGCTTCATTCAATTTCAAGGCGGCGAAGTATCTTTACTAATCTATGGTGTAGTCATACAATTTGCTATGGCGACGCGATTCATTTCTATATTCAGAGCGGACTAGTAGTTTAACGCGGTCTATACATACCAAATTAAATTAATTGAATGAATTATTTTAAACGTTATTGTACACAATGACACTTAAATAACGTAATAATTAATTAAGAAAGACAATTAGCAATTACAATTAGACCTATTCTTGTTCATTTGACCTACACACATTTAAATAATTTATTTTTAAAGTAATTAATTTATTCGTAATTTTTAAATTGTAAAAGTCAGTTGAATCTGAACATTTATTCTGTCTTTTTTAATATTATTTTAAATAGTAGTAGCAGACAATCATGCAGTCCACCTGATGGTATGGCTACTGCCGCCTATGAACATCTGTAATCAACCCCAGATAGGATTAGATTCCTACCCGAGTTCGGCCACAGGTGCGCCGCTACCCCTGAGGACTAAGTTGGAACGCCTCGGAAAAGTAAATCTCCCTTACCACACTTCAAACCAGAACACAACAGCGCTTAACACTGCCGTTATCACAGAAATAGGTGTGACTGTGGTGCCGCCGGAGTCGCACCATAGAAGGTTCTACTTTTAAAACGAATAGTATATTCCGCGCCAAATTGTTAGTCCGTTCTGAAGTTGCGAACAGGTGTAGTCATACAATTTGCTATGGCGACGCGATTCATTTCTATATTCAGAGCGGACTAGCAGTTTTACGCGGACTATACCACGTGGTTTATAAAGTCTTACCAATAGAAGGCCTGAATAAGGCCACAGGGAGGCCTTTAGCGTACTTCTTGACGATGTCCTCGGCAGCTGCCTTCGTATAAGCATATGTGTTGGGACAATCCCCTAGTAATCTGTAATCAAAATACAGTTTTAAATAAAATAAAAATGTTTTTACAGTTTCAACAAAACAATGTAGTCGGCAAGGTGGTAGATTCTCTATGGTTTGATCGGTGTACAGTACCTTCCCGGTACTATATTGGTTCTACCTTCAGGTAGGTTCTAAAGTTGGTAAAACCCTGTGTGGTTCGACTCCAGCGCACCTACGTCACACATGTCTCTGCCTAATAACAGCAATGTAGCAGTGCTGAGTTCTGGTCTGAAGGATGTGGTAAGACACATATATATATCCTGAGGAGTAGCAATGCAATTGTGGCAAACCTTAGATAGGAATCTTATCTGGGGTTGATTACAGATATCCATGAGCGGCAGTAGCCACTTACCATCAGATGGACTGCATGCTCGTTTGCTTTTAGCAATGTAGCCTATTTATTTTGAAATTAAATCAAATCTTCTTAATTTTGAAAAATTGGTACAAGTAACTTACCCAGGTGTTATGCTGTTCAGAGTCTTCTCATCCATATTCTCCACCAAGTCCACCAACTTCTCACTGGCCAGAGGTATCTCATAGAACTTTTCATCAATTTCTCGCAACGTACAGTTACTGTAAAGAAATATTTCAGGATTTAACTATGACATACGTGACTTTATGCACTTTTTAATTTTTATACTCTGACAAACTTTTTTAACGCTTTCTACACTCACAGTCTCACACTAGGATTCCCTGTATCGTGGGTGCCGTGGATACACACAAATACCCAGACCCAGAACAGATATCTTCATCAGTCAGATATCTGTCTGGCCGAGGATCGAACCCGGATCCCTTTGCGTCAAACCGGTATGGTGACCGCACCGCCACGCGGGTCGTCGAAACTTCAAAAATTAAAAGTGCTACAAATAAATCATACAATGGAGGATGAGCGGATTTGAAACCCTCTGTGGTTGGACTCCGGCGGCACCACCGTCACCTATTTCTGTTATAACAGCAGTGTAGCGCTGCTGTGTTCTGGCTTGAAGTATGGAGACATACTTTTCCAAAGCATTCCAGTTTAGTCCTCAAGAGTAGCGGCGCACCTGTGGCCGATCTCAGGTAGGAATCTAAACCTATCCGAGGTTGATTACAGATATCCACGAGCGGCAGTAGCCATTTACCATCAGGTGGACTGCATGCTCGTCTGCTACTCCTATATTATAAATATATATATAAAAAGATTTGCGGTGATCTGTGGCCGACCTGAGGTAGGAATGTTATCTTATCTGGGGTTGATTACAGATGGGCAGTAACCACTTACAATCAGGTTACCATGAGGTGGACTGTCCGCTCGTCTGCTTCTACACCCATGTTAGAAAACTTTGTGGGTTTCGTGTCTGTCATTCGGGGAGTGTTTCGAGCACATACCTGTAAGCAGTAGACACGTGCACATGTGCCTTCAGCTTCGTACACGCTCTGGCGAGCTCCAATATCTCCCTGGTACCTCTGACATTGATCTCGACAGCTGTTTTCAAAGCCTCGTCGAACTTGACTGTCGCTGCACCGTGGAATATGAATTCTACCTGCGAATGGTGATAAAAAATAAATAAAAGGAACAAACAAGGAAACAGCAAGAAAACGCCGCCAGCGTTTTGGGAACCATGCCTCACACGGCAATTTAGATAGCTTATTTTATTTATATTTTGTTTGTAAACAAGTTATTTTTTGTTTCTTTTTACTTTAAATTTAAGTTAAGGGAAAAAAATGCTTTCTACACTCGCAGCCCCAAACTAGGGCCTTTATCGTGGGTGCTATAGACACACACAGAGACAAATACACAAACACCCAGACCCAGAAACAGACACCTAAATTCATCATATAGAAATCAGGTCGTCAAGCTTTAAACTATTGATCTAACTTGTTGACTGGTTATGTTCATAAACGCTAAAAAGACCTACAAAATACCTAAGTGGAAAAGTGATACAATAAATAAAGTTTTTTAAAACTGAAAATGCGAATGAGAAAGGAAAAATTGCTTCAAATAATATGAAGTGAAAAATTACCAATGTAAACGCAATTATTAACGTGTCATGTAACTATATATTTTCTTTTTGGGGCCCCTTTTATGTCGGTGGCCCTGGGCACAGCCTTGTGACCTTGCCGTCGGGACCGCGGATGAGGGCTACTAGCGTAGCCAAGGTCCCAAAAAGAGCGTCCAGAGGAACACCGCGGAGTCCGACATATCCTCTTCACAGCCCTTGCAGCTGAAGGAATTAAGGGTTTCCTCACGAAAAAAGGCCCTTGTGCCCTTAAGGTAAAGACGTAATAGAATATCCGATTTTTTGCTAGTCTTTAGTTAAATGACTCTTAAAAGCAACCTTATTTCAGACTCCTTTTCATCTGACATTCTTTCCGTGAGTTCAGAATTATAAGCATCTACTAGGTCAATGATGATTAAAAAACGAATTTAATACAAGAATTAATACATTACCTCATTTATAATTTTCGTCCTGTCCTCTTCGCTTATTCCGAGGTTTAGTTGTCCAACGTCGCCCTCAATTAACGTGATTTTTTGCATGAAGTTTGGTCTTTCTTTCCTTAGTTTTTCGTAGAGCTAGGACAAACATATTCATACATTATTATACATTTATTATACATTTATTCGTGTATTCGTTTATTTTCGTTATTGTAACTATTGTCCCACTGCTGGAGATGTCCTTAATCCTTTACTGTTCCACTACTGGGCACGGATTTCGTTTTAGATTGAGAGAGGCTTAGCTCAGGTAGGAAACTTTATCTGAAGTTGATTACAATTTTTTTTATAATGTAGGAGTAGCAGATGAGCATGCAATCCACCTGATGATAAGTGGCTACTGCCGCCCATGGACATCTATAATCAACCCTAGATAGGATTAGATATTCCTACCTGAGGTCGACCACAGATGCGCCTCTACCCGAGCGGACTAAACTGGAACGCCTCGGAAAAGTATTTCTCCCTTACCACACCCTTCAAACCAGAACACAACGCTTAACTCTGCTGTTACAAGGCAGAAATAGGTGTGACGGTGGTGCCGCCGTAGTCGAACCACAAAGGGTTCCACCACCTTCATTCCTATTCCCCGCAGATGTCAATGGGCGATAGCCACTTACCGTCAAGTGGTCGTTTACTACAAAAAGAAACTTAATTTAAATAACTTACCACATCATCAAACTGTTCTTGTAATCTCTTTGTAATTTCTTTGTTCTTCTTCGGTCGAGCCAAAAGATACAGTCTTTTCAGGTCTGGACACGATCTGTAACAATAGATAATGTTTAAAAGATGGTGATAACACGGTATGAGATATAAATCTCGAGGGATATAGTAAACTAGATATAAATAAGTAGCAGATAAGTAGCAGTGATAGCCTAGGGGTTTAGAAACTCGGCCTCTTGATCGAGGGGTCCGAAGTTCAAATCCCCGGCACCTCAGATAAAATAGGGGATGAAAATATTACTTCGTAACGCGAGCGAAGCAGTGGGCAAAAGCTCGTGTTTGTATATGCCGGGGCCTCTGGCACACAAGAGGGGCCCGAGGTGGGTAGAAATAATTTAAGGAAAAATAAAAACCTGATCGCCTAGTAAGTCAACGTAAATCTAATTTAGCGAAAGTTTTCATTTAGAAATATTGATTGTTGGTAAATCCTACGTGACGTGTAAGGGATTTTTTTTGGTTTTTCGGGGCACCTTTTATATTAGAGTAACGACAGAATGACGACACGGAATTCTAGTGTGGATTATGTTTATAAAAACGCAACATAGTCCAAGTAAAAGTAGATATTTATTTAAACAAATGATCGCCCGGTAGTCGAAAATCCAACATAATCATGCATTTTCCAAAATACTATTTTACGGATAACACTAAAACACCTCAATAAAAAAATCGGTTGTCAAAAAAGGGAATAATTAATCAAAGTTTTTTGCAATTTATTATACAATTTATTCGAATTTATTTATTTATAACACATAAGTTAATAATAGATATAAATAAAATGCAATTTACAACTTATTTTGAACCTACTTAGTTACTTGTATTAATTAATTATAATTTTTTTTGTCATGTAAATATAAATGCAAATGGCGGAAATACACATGTATTTTTAAATTCATTTCATTCAAATGACGTGAGTGCATAGACGTCATTCGTATCACGATTGACGTCTATGCAGATAACAAATATAGTACCTACAGATAATAAACTGCGTAAACATATTTTTTGAAACCATTCAATGAGCTACGAATATTTATATCAAAGGCCTTAAATGTACATATACCGATACGGATAGTATGAAAAATTTCTCGCGATATTATCAAAGGTGGTAGAACCCCTTGTGATTCGACTCCGGTGGTACGTACCACCGCCACACTTATTTCTGCCTCATAGGGATGTGACTTGGCTGGGGAGAAATCGATTTTTATTACCAAATAATAATTGATTTTCCAAAAATCGATTTTTTAAATAAAAATAATCGAATTAAAAAAATCTATTTTTGATAAAATAATAAGACAACCCAACTCAATAATCAAAAGCTACTAGTCTATATGAAATAATTATTTATTATACAAATAAAATATTTTTGAAAAGATTGGATTCTTTTTATAAAGAAGTTTGAATTATTTCAATCTTGTGTTATGATACTGTTACCACAGAAAAGTAAATCTTGGTTATCTAGCAACCAATCATCTCTATAAATACTACAGTCTTTATTTGTTAATTAAAATTAAAATAATAACTTACTAAATGTAAATAAACAAAAACAATTCACTTCGTTCATGAAAACAAAAAAAAACTCCACTTATCAATTTTCGAAAAGCACCCCACACTTTTTCCACAATTATACAATTTACTGTTCCTTAATTGATTGTTAGATTGAAAATTATTTTCTACTTTTTAGTTGATTTTATCACAAAAGCGTGTCTTTTAGTTTTTTGAACTATATTTATTTTATTAATTTTTAGTATTTGTTGTTATAACGACCATCATTATGCATCGTCTGTAAAATAAATATAGTTCAAAAAACTAAAAAACACGCTTTTATGATAAAATTAACTAAAAAGTAGAAAATCTAAATGAATCTAGGAATCAATTAAGGAACAGTAAATAGTATAATTGTGAAATAAATCTACAAAGTTTGAATGAAATCTGGCCGTTTAAAGTGGGTCAAAATCGCGCCCAAAGAAGTCGGTTACAAACATACAAACAAACATACAAACATACAGGTGAAGCTAATAAAAAGCGTGTAAAAATCAAGTTTCTATCTATTACGGTTTAAGAGATAAAGCCCTGTGACTCACGAACAGACAGCGGAGGGTTTCGTTTTATCCTTTGAGTACGGAATCCAAAAAAACATTCTACAAGATGGCATTATAGATATGTTTCAGTACATTTGAGTTATAGGGAAATAACATTATTATTTTTCTAAACTAAAAATCAATCTAGTAACTTTGCCTGAACTCTCCCTAAGGCGCTTTCTGTCGCCTCGAAAATCGTTAATCCTGAGGATGTTGATAAGGACAATGGTACAAAATTATGTCATCGGTTTTTGATATTTTTTCATAATTTTGAATTAAACTGAACGTTCAAAGTGGATAGAAATCGGGTTCAATGATTCCGTTACTTTTACGTACATACATACATACATACATACAACCCAAGCTAATAAAAGCGTGTTAAAAATCAATAACCGCGAGCGTAGTCGCGAGTAAAAGTTTAAACAAACGTCACGAAACTTATTATGCATTGTCATCCAAAAAACGTGCAAAATTTCAAGTGGAAATTTAAAGAATTTAATTCAATAACAAGATTTGACCCTCACACACGTCCTAACAAAGCATGATAAATAAAAGATTGTAAAAACTTCAGATTAAATCTAACGGAATGTTTGGTTCCGTTAATCACCATCATTTGGGCAAGTTTTTGCGCGTCTGGCAACATTTGATATTTCGTACCTAAGTGCAATTTATTACAGTTAGATTATCTTTTGAACGAAGACACTTGCCCGTGCAATAATTAAATGTAAAAATGATAGCATTTAAAAACAAAGAGAATAATTATTATTCAAAAAAAAAAGACAAACCCACTGAGTTTCTTACCGGATCTTCTCAGTAGAGGTCGCGTTCCGATCCGGTAGTAGTTTAAGAAAAATATTAACTGACAATTTGTAAGTGCCGTCGTTGGCCTATACAAAATAAATATATTTCATTTCATTTCATTCAAGGGGCCGTTCAAGTATTACGTAACGCAATTTTTGAAGATTATTGACCCCCCCTCCCCCCCTTGTAACGCACCGTAACGTTTTTCTATACCCCCCCCCCCCTAACGTTACGTAACACTCAAGTGTCAAGTTTTACCCAAAACTCGCTAAAAAGTTATGTTATAGTTTTTATTCTTGGGATACTTTTACTTACATATTTACTTTATAATACTAAGAAATAAAACAAGAGATTTTTAATCCGAATAAGAGTAAAAACTAATAAAACATCAACTCATGGGCAAGCAACTATATACTTGTCCTTTTTAACTACACCTAGTCGCTGTCGGATCAAACAGATACTCGATGCGAATTAAGTATGAAATGTCAAATGTGTGAAAATTCGGAATTGTTCAGTCGTGCATCTATTCCGAATCTATACGAATGTCATTTAGGTGGACGCCGCGCCGGCTCACGAAACCTTTAATGATAAATCAAACTACTATTTCGATAAATCTAACGTTGACAGTCCTAAGCCTGTATAAAGTATGAAGGAAAGATTACAATTCATTATTACTAGTGAGTGCGCGTGCAAACCTTACCGCCCTTACATATTGATGCAAGGCATGAACGAACTAGCTTCTTAGTCCAAGAATAAGTACGTAGTCCACACCAAATTGCAATACCTAATGAGACTTTATGGGACTAGGTGGAAAAGGTTTCTGGATTACGTATTTTTTAAATACTAGGAACAGGCATACCTAGTCCCAAATTTACCTAGTACAACCCATCTCTACTTATCTATAAACACTAACGAACACTGACAAAGGAAACAACATTAAATGACGTACAATACAATGTAGGGATTCCCCGTGAAATATGAACGAAAAGATTTGCCAATTTGCGAGAACAAATTAAAAATGACAACCAGACTATATATACAAAGAGCGTGTTCAGCCGAACTAGTTTAAGTATTTTACAGTTTAAGTATAGTCAAAGCATGCATACTGCTATACTGTACTATACTTAGTCTAACTCAGAATACTCTGGACTTAGTTTGGCTGAACCCATTCATTCAAGGGATTTCCCGTAAAACGTAAATGAAAAGGGTTGCCAATTTAGGAGTTTTAATTCCCTATTTTTTATATTAAAAAAATGTTACGTAACGTGTATTACGGAAGACCCCCTCCCGCCCCTGTAACGCATCGTAACGTTTTACAAGACCCCCCTCCCCCCCAAATTGCGTTACGTAATACTTGAACGACCCCCAAGGGGGGGGGGTGTCAAAGGGGTTATGCCCCCCCCCCCCCGCGCAAAACCATTAAATCCGACTCGCACTTGGCCATTTCGTAGAGAAACCCTGCATGTCATGACCTTCCCCCAAAATCGTTGAGTCCGACGCACACTTGGCACACACACATTTCATGGAGAATCCCTTCTTGGATTCCTCTCTGCTGCGGGAGTAGCGGAAATGATATACCAGGCTTTACAATCTTATATATAAAATTCTCGTGTCACAATGTTACTCCTCAGAAACGGCTTTACCGATTTTCACCAAATTTTATATGCATATTCAGTAGGTCTGAAAATCGGCTACTATCTATTTTTCATATCCCTAAGTGATAAGGGTTTTTCACTCTTAACATTTTTTTTATTTAAGTATATGGCAACACAATGTTTGCCGGGTCAGCTAGTAAATACTAAAATTATTTAAAACGCGTTAGAAAAAATTGGCCTAATATAACCAAATTCCCCCTGTGACTCCCTCTCCCCCAAAACTGTCCTGAGGAGCAGCGGCACATTTGTGGCTGACCTCAGGTAGTAATATCTAATCCTACCCGAGGTTGATTAAAGATGTCTATGGGCGGCAATAGCCACTTACCATCAGGTGGACTCCATTTTTTTTTTTTTTTTTATCTTATAGGAGTAGCAGACGAGCATGCAGTTCACCTGATGGTAAGTGGCTCCTGCCGCCCATGGACATCTGTAATCAACCCCAGATAGGATAGATATTCCTACCTGAGGTCGGCCACAGATGCGCCGCTACCCCTGAGGACTAAGCTAGAACGCCTCGGAAAAGTCTGTCTCCCTTACCACACCCTTCAATACGGAACACAGCAGCGCGTAACACTGCTGTTATTAGGCAGAAATAGGTGTGGCGGTGGTGCCGCCGGAGTCGAACCACATAGGGTTCTACCACCTTCAACATCTGCATACCCAATTGCTACTCCTAGATATCAAAAAAAAAAATACGCAAATCGGTAGAAATTGGTACGTTTCAATACTATTTCGACACTTTTTAAGTTTTAGATTTCTATACCCACACAAATATGTAGAACGCATGCGTAATCAAAACCAAAAAAGTGTCTGTCCTTGAACTTATCTAGCCGTTTTCGCAAAAGTAATTTTATTTTTACGCCAAAGACGTCAATATGTTAGGTTTTTCAACTTTTTGAAATGTCAGATAATAAAATTTAAATGGCCCACAAAATTTGATAATTGTTCATTTTTTCTGAATACGTGAGTTATCTCAAACTATTAATTGTTACACGCAGGATTCACACCAAATCCTGTACATATGACTGTATACATTGACATAATGTATATTGGTGGCCTTTTTATGAAAGGTGCAAAAAGAGCTACAAAACCGCCTCTTTCGTCTACTTTCGTTATTCGTTCGACCATATCTCCAACATTTGTAGCATTTCGTCGGACGTTCTATCCTTCTTACTCTACAGTTCACCCAGCCTATCTTAATTTTGCTGCGATCTCCTAGGATTTTTATAGCTGTCTGCTCGTCTAATTTGACAGTGGCCGTCTGAGTTCCACCAAATGTCCGCCGTAATGACTTAATTGTATCGAGAGTAATACTGTTATCACCATCGACAGTTTTAAGCAATGCTTCTAAAACCTCTTGCTTCGTGGTAGTTTCATCCAGGTCTTTAATTTCAATGGTAACTTCTGGGACTTTACTGACAACTGTCGCTTCGTTGCCAAGCATGTCAGAGATGGTTTTCTTTATATCGGCTGCCTTGTCATTGTTATTCATGTATGTATGTATGTAAGTATGTATGTAAGTATGTATGTATGTATGTCTCATTCTTTAGCACGCTCTACAGCCCAAGCGCCTTGACGGATTTTAACATATGAGGTGTCGTTGGTTTCGTCTATATTGTGGGAGTGACATAGGTTACATTATTTCCTTTTTTAGTTATTTATTTCGATCAGACGTTTTTTTTAGTTAGTATTGTTATACAGTGCAAAATTTCCGTTTTTATCCTTCGGATACGGAACGCTAAAAAGTTTAGCAGTAAAAAATGCACGCAAGCCCCACTCACACTTAACCGTTTATTTTTTACTACAACAATTATGCATGATGATGCATTTCGGAATAATGGATGGTTTTTGTTAGAAAACCGAATCGTAGATTATTTGAAGTTTACAAAAAAGTTAATGGAAGACTCACAAAACATAATACAGAAGTATGACGTGCATTCTAGAAAAAAAATTGTTTGGCAAACTTCTGGCTAACGAATTTCCTTATAAAAAAATCATACAAAAACGATCTTTTTAGTAAGATAATTTTATTGTCTTTCTCAGAAATACCACAGTACAGATATGGAAATACCGTTCATTTGATACCATAAGGGTCCGTTCCCACAGACCGGCTCGGAGAGGAGAGCACATTTTTATCACGCTGGAAACAGAGTTTTGAGTACCTAATAGTGTTAAGGTTTATTTTTACATGCGCACTTCTTTTGTCACCAAGAATGCTTGAACACGCTTCATGTGAAATAATGAGAGGAGCCCACCGGCTCTGACTGCGTGCTCATTCTTCCTCGCGCAGCCGATCGGCTCCGAAAGCGAGCGCACCCTCTTTCAAATCTTTACCAGTGAAATAGTTGGTGGCTCCGCTCCGGCCAATTCAAAGGGTACACGATCCGGTCTGTGTGAACGGACCCTAGAGATACGTAAATAATCGGCCAAGTGCAAGTCGAGCTCGCATGCGGTGGGTTCCGTACCACCAAGTATTCATTTATGTTTTAATGTTTAGTAATTGTTGTCAGACGCCATAGAAATAAATGCATTATGATTTATTATGGTTCGATAAATAAAGCGAAAAAGGCCAAAAAGAATAGCGGATTCTTGTATGACAACCGTTATAGGTAGACAGTTCAAATTTCCAACGCATTTACTTCTATGACTGCTATGAAAACAAATACTAAACCCACAATGTTTTTATTTTTGACATTTACACACTTAAATGTTTTAACTAAAATAAATTAAAGTAATATAAAAAAATAATGAAATAATATAACTTTATTTTAAATTAAATATAAAAAGCTACATCTAAATTGCTGTCCCTGGGATGAGTTCCCAGAATGCTGGCAACATTCCCTCGTTGGATAGCGAGGCTAATTCGCTGTCCGTGGTATGTGCCAGCTCTCTGGTCAAACAATACTAAATAATAATAATAATAAATACTTAAAAAAATGATAGTACGGAACCCTACGTGTGCGAGTTTGGTTTGCACTTGATCAATTATTGTAAAAGATTGTAATTTTCCACTAGCCGTCATAATCCACTTACGGACGTATACTTGGGTTTTACCATAACTATTTTTAACCTCTCGGATATCGAACCTAAGACTGCAATATAAAGCAGAAAGTAATACGAGCTCAGAATATTAATGTTGAACAAAGATTAAAAAGTGAAGACAGAACCGGCTTTATAATATAGGAGTAGCAGACGAGCGTGCAGTCCACCTGATGGTGGCTACTGTCGTATGGACATCTGTAATCAACCACAGATAAGTTTATATTCGTGCCGTCGGCAACAAACGCGCCGCTACCCCTGAGGACTAAGCTGGAACGCCTCCGAAACATATATCCCTTACCACACCGTTCAAACCAGAACACAGCAGCGCTTAACACTGCTGTTATAACAGACCGTGTGGCCGTGTGGAATTGGCCGTGTGGCTCCGGCGGCGAATAGACCACCCCATACCTGCCCGTGGGTGTCGTAGAAGCCGACTAAGGGCATCTACCGGGTAGATGGGCAGCAGCGTCTACTCGGGCATTTAACATCTTACTGCGACGGTTCCACTGGTTGCTGGATCTGACACCGCCTGGCGTAATTCCCGAAGGTGTCCCGCTTGGTGGTAAGGTCTCTTCGTGGGATCTGCCTGGCTAGCTACCACCCTCAGGTCGGAGTCTACCGTTAATAACGACTCGTCGTGTTTCGGTAGTGCGCCTGGGAGCCAGTTCATCCCCTTATCCCTCCCTTCCCATCCTCTTGTGGTGCTTCCGACGGCGTACTTTACGGGTCCGTTGGGTCTCTTTAAGCGTCGTTGCCCCTGGGGGCGTGGTGTGTTGGCGCGGGGGCCAGGGAGACCCGGTGAAACGGTTGTCCGCTGGCCGCCCGCCGGTTAGTTGGGGACCCGAACCCGGGCAACACTGTTAACCTCTGGCCCGGGAGGCTGTCCCGCCAACCGGCGAAAAATCCCGTTGCGCGGCTACCTTGCCGGAGTAAGAGACCGGAGTGGAGCCAGGTAGTCGTGCACGGGGGGGACCGGGGGCCCTTCCGTCCCCCGCGCCAGCATCCCACATCACCTCCGTAGGCTCGGTGTCACGAGACTCATACTTTGTCCCGTGAGGCGTTGACGGAGCATCGCAAATCCTTTCAAATTCCCGCCCTTTTTTCGACCAACCACTATGAGAAAGCCTAAAAAGAAGAAAAGTTGCACAGCGGCGACCTCTTCCACATTTATTGTGGATATGTGCAATATCAGAGGAGTCCATTCCAATCTGAATGCCGTCCACCACCACCTTGAGACGGTAAAGCCGGCTTTTCTCTTTTTGACGGAGACGCAGATATCTACCCCGGACGATACATCGTATTTGGACTACCCCGGCTACAATTTAGAACATGCCTTCAGGCGTCGAGCCGGGGTATGTGTGTATGTTCGGGGAGATGTCTGCTATCGCCGTCTCAGCTTTCTCGAAGACAAGGACCTATCATTGTTGTGGCTGCGCGCGGACGTCGGAGGTCTTACCCGTGTCTACGCGTGCCTATATAGGTCCTATAGCGGAGATGTGGAGACAACTCGATTATTCGAGCACGTCCAGTGGGCAACCGACAGAATGCTGCAGCAGTGTCCTTCGGCAGAGTTGGTGGTTCTTGGTGATTTCAATGCTCATCATGTTGATTGGCTGGGATCCCGGACCACCGACTTTGCTGGGAGATCCGCATATGACTTCTCCTTGGCATATGGGCTCTCTCAGGTCGTACCCGGTTTCACTAGGGTGCCTGATGTAGAGACCCATACTGCCTCTTTGCTGGACCTACTGCTGACTACCCATCCGGTGGACTACCAAGTAATGGTCAGGGCTCCCCTTGGATCCTCTGACCATTGCCTGGTAAGTTCGACTGTGCCCTTGTCGTACCCCGTGGAGACACGTCCCCCCGGGAGACGACAAGTTTGGCATTACAAGTCAGCAGACTGGGACGGATTCCGGGAGTTCCTGGCTTCGTACCCGTGGAGGCAGCTATGTTTCGTCTCGGGTGACCCTAGCTCGTGTGCTGAGTCTGTAACCGACGTGATACGGCAGGGTATGGAGTGTTTCATTCCAAACTCTGTCGTGTCCGTCGGCGGACGGAGTCAGCCCTGGTTTGGGGGGTCTTGTGCTAAAGCGCTAAGCCTTAAGCAGGAGGCCTTCCAAACCTGGGCATCAGCACACGCTAGCAAGGACCCAAAAACCCCCGAGCTCCGAACCGCGTTTAATGCTGCCTCCCGTTCAGCGAAGAAGCATATGGCCAAGGCGAAGTCTAAGCACATCGGCAGAATTGGCGAGCGGCTACTTGGTTACCCCTCCGGGAGTCGAGCCTTCTGGTCGCTGGCCAAAGCTGTCGAGGGTAATTTCTGTCGGTCTTCACTACCGCCCCTGCGGAAACCAGATGATTCTCTGGCCCATACGGCAAAGGGGAAAGCCGATCTTCTTGGTACCCTCTTTGCCTCAAACTCGACTCTTGATGACACAGGGGCCACACCGCCTACCATCCCGCGGTGTGAGAGCTCTATGCCAGATATTCGCTTCACGCAGAAGGCTGTCAGGCGAGCTCTTTTGTCCCTCGATATCAAGAAGTCGAGCGGGCCAGACGAAATCCCCGCAGTGGTACTCAGGACGTGCGCTCCCGAGTTGGCTCCCGTCTTAACGCGCCTATTCTCGCTTTCCTACACCACAGGACAAGTACCGTCTTCGTGGAAGGTTGCCCTTGTACACCCTATTCCCAAAAAGGGTGACCGCAGTGACCCGGCCAACTATAGGCCTATAGCGATAACCTCACTGCTCTCAAAAGCCATGGAGCGTGTTGTAAACACGCAGCTCCTTAGGTACCTGGAGGAGCACCAGCTGATCAGCGATCACCAATATGGTTTTCGCAAGGGCCGATCAGCTGGTGATCTTCTTGTGTACCTCACTCATCGTTGGGCACAAGCTGTTGAGAGCAATGGGGAGGCATTAGCCGTAAGCCTAGATATCGCTAAGGCCTTTGACCGGGTCTGGCATAGGGCCCTTCTCGCGAAGCTACCATCTTACGGTCTTCCCGAGAGGTTGTGCACATGGACAGCCAGCTTTCTGTCTGAGCGGCATATTAAGGTCGTAGTTGACGGGTGCTGCTCAGACACGAAGCTCATCAACGCTGGCGTGCCCCAAGGGTCTGTATTATCTCCCACGCTTTTTATTCTGCATATCAATGATATGCTGCTACAAACCGGTGGCATTCATTGCTATGCAGATGATAGCACGGGAGATGCTGTGTACACAGGCCGTGCGAACACCTCTCGGACATTCGTGGAAGAAAGCAGAATCCGACTTGTGTCTGAAATCGAGAACTCTCTGGAGCGGGTCTCGGAATGGGGTCGTCTTAACCTTGTTGAGTTCAACCCCACGAAGACACAAGTCTGCGCGTTTACCGCTAAAAAAACCCCATTCGTCATAGCGCCTGAGTTCCAAAGTACACCGCTCACCATTGGTAAAAGTGTAGGGATCCTGGGAGTTGACATCTCGTGTGACGTGCAGTATCGGAGTCATTTGGAAGTTAAAGCCAAGTTGGCTTCAAAGAAACTGGGCGTCCTGAACAGAGCCAAGGAGTACTTCACTGGGGGGCAACTCCTTCTGCTTTATAAAGCGCAAGTGAGGCCCCACATGGAGTACTGCTCGCATCTCTGGGCAGGGGCACCACAATACCAGCTTAACCCACTTGACTCCGTACAGAAACGCGCGGTGCGAATCGTCGATGACCCAGCGATCTCTGATCGGTTAGAACCCTTAAGCCTGCGGAGGGACATAGGTTCCCTCTGCGTGTTCTACCGACTTTACAATGGTGAGTGTTCTGAGGAACTGTTTGATCTGGTGCCTACGTCGCCTTTCCTTCATCGCACCACTCGCCGAAGGATGAAGTTCCATCCACATCAACTGGACCCGTGGCGGTCCTCCACGGTTCGGTTTAATCGTTCATTTTTGCCGCGTACGTGCAAAATGTGGAATGAACTTCCTCCTGAGGTATTCCCTCAGGACTATGACATGGGGCTCTTCAAGAGGGGTGTAAAAAGAGCTCTCCTTCAAAGCCGGCGATGCATTGGCGACTCCTCTGGTGTTGCAAATGTCCATAGGCGACGGTGACTGCTTTCCATCAGGTAGCCCGTCTGCCTTATCGTTAGGTTACATATAAAAAAAAAAAAAAAAAAAAAAAAAAAAAAAAAAGAAATAGGTGTGGCGGTGTTGCCACCGGAGTCGAACTAAAGGGTTCTACCTTCATACTGCTAGGAAATCTTCCTTTATAAGGTTCTCAAAATCGTGCTCAATGTTACCTAGTTTAGTCTTACCTAGGGATGGCGATTCTTCCCGAAAAAGTCGATTCGACTTGAAATGCTCGATTTTTTTATGAATTGATTTATTAAATCTTCTTCTCCATAACGAAACACCTTGTGAAGTGGTGGTAGTTGTTTTGACATTCAAAAAGTGTTCTGTAAAGAACCTATTTTGAATAAGAAAAGTTTATTTGATTTGAAAAAAAAGCGATCTCAGATCGCCATCACTAGTCTTACTTTAAGTCTTTGAGTTGAAGAAAACAGTTAACTCATTCGCTATTCACAAGGAATAGAAGATTAAGACGTATTTCTACCTTACAATGATACAAAGTAGTTTTTTCGAATATTTTTCTTGTTTTTGTCTAAATGACTGATAAATGAAATACTGATTTTATTTCATTTGAACAACCCTAATGGGATTTCCTGTGTCATGGGTGCCATGAACACAAAGACAAATACCCAGACCCGGAAACAGAAATCGAAATTCATCGCTTAAATTGTCTGGCCGGGCGTTGAACCCGGGACCCTTAGCGCGTCGGACCGGTATGGTGACCCCTCCGACACGTGAATCATCAAATACTTAAGTTTAAAAAATCAAAATATTTTATCAGGGTAGCTTGATTTCATTCAAAATATTCATCTGTTTGGTAGAACTCCTTTTGGTTCGACTCCGGCGGCACCACCGCCACACCAATTTCTGTTATAACAGCAGTGTTAGGCGCTGCTGTGTTCTGGTTTGAAGTGTGGTAAGGGAGACATACTTTCCAAAGCGTTCCAGTTTAGTCATATAACTCATCCACACCCGCACACCGAAACGCAGAACTAATCCTCGCTAGAAATATAATATGCCATCAAAAACAATGCTTGTAAAAAGATCCAAGTCTCGCCATTCAATTCTTCTACCGTAAAAAGTCTTGAGATCTATGTAATACCAAGCCGGTAATGTATGCAGTCCCTACTTAAGGGACCTTCTGTCTTAAGGTATTATCTCACTATCTAACCTAACAACATCTCATGGGACCATACCAATATTAAAAATATTTTATGTTCTAAATAAATTAACGTGGCAATCGTACTGCAAGTCACATTGTGTTTTCATCTTATCATATCGCATCACACAGGTAACATTAGTACGATTGCCACGTCAATTTATTTAGAACATAAAATATTTTTAATATTGGTATGGTCCCATGAGATGTTGTTAGGTTAGATAGTGAGATAATACCTTAAGACAGAAGGTCCCTTAAGTAGGGACTGCATACATTACCGGCTTGGTATTACATAGATCTCAAGACTTTTTACGGTAGAAGAATTGAATGGCGAGACTTGGATCTTTTTACAAGCATTGTTTTTGATGGCATCTCATTCCTTTTTGTAGATATTTCTACTCTTTTCCTTTCCGGTACCTTCCACTAGTTGAATCTCAACAACAGATTTTTTTAAAGGCAATTAAATTGTTTAGGTAGTCTTTGTAGTTATGTAAATAATCTTGCCATTCATCATCACTTTCATTCGAACATGACAATAAATTAAATCTAAAAAAGTTACTATTTTGACAACTGAAATTATGCCCGTTATCCTCAGGAAAAACATCTTCTAAAAACATCTCTACTGATTGTGATTTATTTATTTATTTATTGGGATTTAACGTGTCTTCGTATTAAATAATCGACATCCCTTACTTTCTTCTGAATATCCGACAAAAATCATTGGTAATCTTTCACTGACTTCGTCGGACTCCGGTTTTTGATATAAACCACAGTATTTACTGCCCTTGCTCAAATTAGTTTCAATTTATAATAGACTTCTGACTTCTGAAATGAAATGAAATATTTATTTAATAATGATAACATTCGTTTTAGACTTCTCGCATATACAATAATAGTTCTGTTAGCTGTTTCAACCACAACAATTTGTTTAGGGGTATATAGTATCGCCTTCTTATGTAGAATTCCATTTGTTGATAAGAAAATATTGAAAGCTCTATTACAAAATGTCGTCCCACCATCTGATCTCATACATTTGTTCGACTTGCTAGTTCCCTTTTCAACACTTTATATTTTTGACATTTCTTAAAGACTCACTCTTATGTTTTAGAAAATAAACATTCATCGTGTCATTCGAGAATAATAGTCGATAAATAATAACATGTACCTTGAACCGTTGAGTGAACTAGCTTCCATGGGACTACATAAATCTGTATGTACGATCTCCAGTATGTCGTTCGTTCGCGTTCAGAGGTTTGGAAATGGTTTCTCACTAGTCGTCATATCCGTCGGTAATGTTCACATTATCAAGACCAGTCATAATATTCTTTAAAATTCGCATATATTCCGGATTAATATGGGCTAGTCTTCTATGCCAATATTTATTAGACATTGTCAAATTACATATCGGTGATTTGACAAATTGTATATATACCATTTACGTTGTGGCCAGTTGCGATGATAATATCTATAGAGTTACTAATAGTGCAACCGTTTTTCAAGAAATTAACAGTAAATCCTTTTTCAGTAAGTTTACTCACCGCTAACAAATTCATACTTAAAATTATTTATATTAAAAAGGTTTCTTATAATAATTTCCACGTTTTTTCCGGGTAGGTACTACCACAAAATAAAAACTAACAGAAGTCAATCTTCATACAAAGTGGGCTGGAGTAACGCACACGTAGACACCACTTACCGACTCGTTATCTCGGGGGGACTCGAGCGCATACGTGCGCGACTGTCAGTTCATTTCTGACACGCGTTTGTAACTGTTTTGTACAAGCAATGGAGCAAAAAAAAATACCCTAATTGTGCAATGGACGGTTGTTTAAATTCAACGTTAAACTGTGGATTTTCGTTTTTTTATGGCTATCAATTATCAAGCTACTAGGAGCTGATATTTTTGGTGATCATGGCAAGAATATGTTATAAAGTGGATATCTAAGCTCGATTTATATAGTAGTTTCCTATTTCGAATCATTTGAAACGAACTTAACTAAATTTTTGTAATATTGCGTTGAAATGTTACGTACCTAATATTACGTAAGTTGAAAACATGATTTTTTGTTCGTATATATATTGGTTTGTCTTTAATGCCATTTGGTAGGTTTATGTCTAAAACGGATAGGGCAAAAGGAATTGTGTAATTAGGGTAATCCGTTTAGAAGTTATTAGGGATTTTCTATTGTGAACATTGTAATTTTTTATGTGCTTACATATAAAAATTATTTTCATAGACATTTATTTATGCTCAATAAGGCCGAAATTTGCCTAAACACTTGTTTCCTTGGAAACAAACTTATTATTATTTTATAATGCGGTGACAGTTGCTTAACCTCACGACAGTTATTGTATTTTGTGTATGTTACCGTTAGATTGTAGAATACGTTAGCATACACATTAACTAGGCTTAAGATTAGCTAGAAAATATGCAGATTAACTATGTAGTTAAAATTCGAAACATCTTTTCAGACTTGTTCTTAGGGCTAAAACACATACCTTTTTACGACACGACAACGTATCGTGACACATAGCGACATCGTGCCGCAAAGCGATATTGTTTCGTGAAAATATACAATGTTTGTCGTAAATTCATGACACGACGACGCATCATGGCATGCACGGGTCGACGTCAAGGGGTGAAAATTGATACAATCTTCGTTTTGTACTTTAGGTAGTGGGCAAGCTATCTGCGTTTTAACTGATTTAGGCACATTAGCCGTAACATCTAGTTTTTTTCTCATGACATTTGTCAGAAATTCGGAATGTTTTTGATATTATATAACTTTTTAGGGTTCCATACCCAAAGGGTAAAAACGGAACCCTATTTCTAAACTGTCCGTTTGTCTGTCTGACATAGAGCTCTATTTCTGGAACCTTAATAGATAGAAATTTAAAAATTTTACGGAATATGTATAATGGTGGCCGCTTTAACAATAAGTACTAAAAATAAAAAGAAAAACTTTCAAATAAAGGAGAGTTGCCATACAAGGGCCTTCTTTTTCTTTATGAGGAGGAAATCTTCAAAAGGTACTCGACGACGTGGGAGTGACGCCGGGTTATGTGGGACTTTAGCCGCACTAAAATCCTCCGGTGGCCGTCCTCAACGTTTGTTGGAGAACTCCGGGATCTCCGACTGAACGTAACAGAAGTCCTTTAAGCGCGATGCCCCGATCGAGCTCTGCCCTGGGACAACAGTTTTCGCTCCTCCTAAACTATCCGGTGTTCACGACGGTATGCGACTACACATACCGCCGTCCTTCCCGGGGACACTTATTGGACGGTTCGAGCTCCCTCTTGCCACTCCCAACTCCGGAAGCCCCCTTGTAGTTGCTTCTTACGACAGGCACGGGATATCGTAACCCTTTTTTAGTCCAGGAACTACAGAGACAAACATATAAGGACCTGCTATTTTTTAGCGTTTTTCATTTGAAATGTTCACAATGCATTATATGGCTGCTATAACATCAATTAGTATAAATAAAAATAAAATAAACAAATATTTTTGTGGTACGGAACCCTCAGTGTACGAGTTCGATTCGCACTTCACCCATTATTTGAATTGAATTTAAATTGAAGTTGGAATTGAAAACGTCTTTTGTCTCGAGGATAAAAACAATTGACGTCGCCTATAATAGTAGGGGAGCCCAAGACGGGATTTCGAGAGTGACTCGAACGCGGCAGATTAAGATATGGGAGATACCTTACATCCTATAGAGTATCTTAAACTATCCATTTGGGGGGTTCAACCAGGGAAGTCCATCAGACTATTAATAAAAAATCGTATTATCTATAGTAGCTTAATTACATGCTGAAAACAATAAATTTATAATCTGATGGTTTGAGGGCGGCGTTAGGGAGTAATAAGGTTGCAAAAAATCTATACCTGGACATACTCGAGTGCGGTATTTTTTTTAATACAAAGGAAATAATGCTAGAAAATATGCACTATCTGATAGCGCCATTTATTAGCATGGATCCCTGGAAAGTAATAGTGTACAACAAACTAAAGGAAAAGGCAAATTTTATGGAAAATACATTATTCTTTATATATTCTCATTCTATTTTTTTTTTCAAATCGTCAGTATAAAAAACCCCTCCACTAAATCGTCACATGAAGGGTTATGATAAGTAAAACATCAGCTGGAATTTCCTGTATAATAATATTACGCCCTCGAGTGTGTCAAGATAACTTTTTTTTCCCATTTTCGAAGAGTTACAGTCTTTCGAATCGAATCGTCAGTCTTTCGAATGGGGGACTCATCTGGGGTAACTTCATATGCCCTTTGAAAATCTAATGTGCTGGTTACTTTTTTTTCCATTTTTACCTCTCGTATGGCTGTCCCCCTATGCAAACCAGCAAATAAACATATTTCCGGCATCAGAGATATATACTCTATCACTAACCTGCCGCGCCTTGAGTATGTCTGACTCTGCTTTTTACATTTTTCGAATCATCTAGAAACTATTCCCACGGTAAATCGAAAAATATCACACAACCTTTTCTTCACTCTAACGTGTAATCTACACAATCGTATACGTCCTATTGACGCTCGAGTTTCTACCCATTTAACATAATGGGCTCCCCTACTACTCGTACATTTCGCGGACAGAAACACAGATTCATTAACTGCAAATGTAACTTTGTAATCCTATATAACTTATATAGGATACAAAGTTATTTAATGTAGTTGGTGTATCTAGATAACTGGACAGAAATTGCAAAATATTTTAGTTTTTCTATGAGTTATATACTAAACACTAATTGTATTCTCAATTTCAACCTTCTATGTCTGCTGGAAGTGCCTTAAACTTTTGATGATCGGTCAGTCAGTCAGTGAGTGAGTGACAAAATTACGAACTTTAACTACTTGTAATTCTTAAACTACTGGTTCAAATTGAATGAAATTCGAAATGTACCGTGTCTATACAATCCTTGCTTGGCTCCTGAAAATTCAGGCTTCTAGCTTCATATGCAACGAAGTTACAGGGGGTCAAAAATGGGCCGAATCGCTTCGGGAAAAGTATGGTACGGCCGTGCCGCTTCTTTTGGCTCGACTTGGCGGAGGCACTGCCGTGCCTCCAGATACATTTTATTTATTAATGCAAATACAAGAAATATTGCCACTGACACATTTGTAAAGGTAGAACTTGAGAGTAAATATTTTATTTATTTATTTAAAAAAATATTGCATCACCTCTAAGAAGAAATGTACAAAAGGGCAAACATAATGCCTGATGGCATTCTCTACCAGCAACCCTGGGTGGATGAAGAGAATTTGCAGCAGGTGTTGTGCTAAAGTAACAAAAGCGACAGAAAATAATAAAAACAGCAGACATATCAATATGTGATAAAAATAACGGACTATACATATTTAAATAATAAAATAAATATATATTATAATATACTTATATACAAATACATAAATAAACTCATACATAACATTTATCATATATATAAATATAAATAACAAAATAAACACAGGTAATAACAACAGGCGATTAAGAGTTAGATGAGGAGTTCAGATTTTTTTTTTTTTTATAATATAAGAGTAGCAGACGAGCATGCAGTCCACTTGATGGTAAGTGGCTACTGCCGCCCATGGACATCTGTAATCAACCCCAGATAGGATTAGATATTCCTACCTGAGGTCGGCCACAGATGCGCCGCTACCCCTGAGGACTAAGCTGGAACGCCTCGGAAAAGTCTGTCTCCCTTACCACACCCTTCAAACCGGAACACAGCAGCGGAACAGCAGCAGATAATGTTCTCGGATAAGCTTTTTGAACACAGCTTTACTGGGGGCTTTCCGGACATGCACGGGCAAGGTGTTCCAAAGTAGTACCGCCTGAACAGAAAATGAGAAATGAAAAAAACCGCTACAATGCAGTGGAATACCGGCTCTTAAATTATTGGACGACCGCAGCGTTTTATCATGCGTTAAAAACCTATATTGGAAGTGATCCTTTAGATCCTTTAGACAAACTTCTTTTTTTTTAGATAAATGTAAAGCAAGATACTGGAGCTAATTCTTTATTAATTATATGTAAAAATAATGGCAATTAAAAAAAATAAAATAAAAAGAGAATAATTATTTTTAAAATTAAAAAAGACAAACCCGCTGAGTTTCTTACCGGATCTTCTCAGTAGAGGTCGCGTTCCGATCCGGTAGTAGTTTAAGAAAATATTGTACCTGACAATTTGTAAGTGCCGCCGTTGGCCTATACAAATAAATATATTTCATTTCATTTCATTTCATTTCATTTCAGATAAGGAGGAGTATTTGTATACTAATATTATAATATGTATTTGAGTTATATACTAAGCTGACCCAACAAACGTTGTGTTGCCATATAAATAAAAAAATGTTAAGAGTGAACAACACTTATCACTTAGGAGTATGAAAAATAGATAGTAGCCGATTCTCAGACCTACTGAATATGCATCTAAAATTTGGTGAAAATCGGTAAAGCCGTTTCGGAGGAGTACGGTAACTAACATTGTGACACGAGAATTTTATATATAAGATTATGTTGAGTATATATTACTAGGACATTGTCGCTTAGACAAAATTTTGTAAAGAAGCTTTTTTTAATATAGCAGTAGCAGACGAGCATGCAGTCCACCTGATGGTAAATGGCTCCTGCCGATCTGTAATCAACCCGAGACAGGATTAGATTCCTACTTGAGGTCGGCTACAGATGCGCCGCTACCTGAGGACTAAACTGGAACGCTTTGAAAAAGTATGTCTCCCTTACCACGTTTCAAACCAGAACACAGCAGTGCTTAACACTATTCTTATTAGGCAGAAAGGCGGTAGTGCTGCCGGAGTCGAACCATAAAGTTCTTCAAAGGATAACGCGTCTTTCTTCGTGGGCAAAATCTACAAACTCATCATTATTCGGAACATTACTCGGCGAATTGTTCGCGATCAAACTCTAACATTAGTTACGTGATCTCACCTTGTCAATAATGACACATGTAAATATAAAAAACAAACAGACAACACACAATGGTTGAAATGTTACGCTTATGTGAGAACTGACACTGTAAGCTATATAATTACTAGATAAGTGCTGTTTTTAACATCTAAGTACAAATCTAGACAATTTTAAACAATTTAGCTACTGTATGCATAGATTAGTAAAGATACTTCGCCGCCTTGAAATTGAAGGAAGCCACAAACGGCTTATTTTAGTAAGTTCTTTTTTTGAATTCTTGACAAATAAAAACATTTATAGAGAAAATTTACGAATAAATAACTAATACTGCGTAATTTACGTAATAAATAAATAATTATTTCAAATATTTTAGGGACATTTTAGCACGGAGACGTGGCAAAACTTTTTTACGCAACTATTGCAATTCTCAAAACTGGGTACATTTTCTTGTTAGGAGTGAGTAATCTTTACTAATCTATGACTGTATGTTTGTCTACAAAGGTCAAGAACGTTATATTGACTCGAATTTTCTCAGGATAAGGATTTTTAAAACTGTGGTTCGACTCCGGCGGTATCACTACAACACCTTTTTTTCTTAACGAGGGGGAGCCCTTCAAAAGGTACCCGGCGACGTGGGAGTGACGCCGGGTTATTTGGGATATTTACCGCACTAAAACCCCCCGGTGGCTGTCCTCAACGCTTGTTGTGAGAACTCCGGGATCTCCGACGGAACGCAACCGGAGTCCTCCGAGCGCGATGCCCCGAACGGGCTCTGCCCTGGGGGAGCAGATTTCGCTCCTTCCACAAAAATTGGTGTTCACCACGGTATGCGACCACACATACCGCCGTCCTTCCCGGGGTCGTATACTGGACGGTTCGAGCTCCAACTTGCCACCCGCAACCCCGGAAGCCCCCTTTTAGTCGCCTCTTACGACAGGCAGGGGATACCGTAGCCCTATTCTAGTCCCGGAACTACAGGGACTAAACCACTGCGACACCTATGTGAATTATATTTCTTTCCTATTTCTGCCTAATAACAGCAGTGTTACGCTACTGTGCTAGTTTGAAGGGTGTGATAAGGGAGGCATATTTTCCGAGGCATTCCAGCTTAGTTCTCAGGGGTAACAAGGCATCCGTCGGGTCGTGGTACCGACAAAGAGCGTCCAGAAGAACACCGCGGGGTTTTAGCCTGTAGGAGTCCGGGATATCATCTCCACTGCCTCGCAGCCGAGAGGAACCTACGAAGGGTTTCCACACAAAAAAAGGGCAACAACAAATCTGTGTCCGACCTCAGGTAGGAATTTAATCTTATCTGTGTTGATTACAGTTGTCTATGGGCGGCAGTAGCCACTCACCATGAGGTGGACTGCATGCTCGTCTACTACTATCTCTTTATATATATATTTCTTTTGTGCGTGTGTATGTCACTGAACTCCTCCTAAACGACTGGACTGATTTTGATGAAATTTGTTGTGTGTGTTCGAGGGGACTTGAGAATGGTTTAGATTCACAATTTAGTCCATGGGAAAAGTTTTTTTTATTAATTTTTAATCCGTAAGTAGTTATAGAATCGGAAACTATGCATTTGATCAAGTGATGTTCTTTAGCAAAGTCGGTGTCCAAGAGCCCACGAGGGTTTGGGAGTTGGTAAGACCAATTTTCGACAGATGGCCCCACTGTCATATTATTTCTTTTATGTATATCATATTATTTCTTTAAAATGCGGGCGAAGCCTCGGGCACCACTAGTTATATTATAAAAAAGCAGAGCTGCCGTACCACCCGAGCTTGCGAGAACGGGAGTAGTTTTCAATAATTATAAATTCTAATGCTATGTGACTACAAAAAAATGCACTAATTATGCAATATTTATTAATTAACAATACTATTAACATATATAATTATTAAGACTTGACCTAAATTTGCAAATTTTAACCTTGACCAACATTTAAAAGCCTTGCTCATATACATTGTACAAAACTTGTCCACCCATTACTGTCCCACTGGGCACGGGTCTCCTCGCAGAATGAAAAGGATTAGGCCATAGTCCACCGCGCTGGAAAAGTGCGTATTGGTAGACTTCACCTTGAAAACTTTTTTAAGAGCTCAGATTTCCTTACGATGTTTTCCTTCATTTTTAAAGCAAGCAATGACTTTGTCGGCGGTAGATCTCCCTGAAGACTAGATGATCATGCCTGGACAACGGCCGTGCTCCAACAGTCTCATTCAGAATACTAGTCGCGCCATCTCTTGACGAATACCAAGTCGCCACATAATTATTTCTACGCACATAACTTCGAAAAAGCACATACCTGGGGAACTTCGGACCCTCAAATTGAGAAGCCGAATTTTTAAACCATAGCTACAGCTATATAAGCTACTAAAACTATTCGTAATGAATATATTTGGGGTCACAAAAGGTTAAAGAACTCATCAGACTAAATATCATTAAATATTCACTTCATGTCTTAGATTTGATAGGCAGGATAAGGAACCGTTAAAATGAACGAAAATAGAATAGCGTATTTTGGGCTACTAGGATAAATATGGGTGGATTTAAAAAAAATAACAAAAAAATGAACCGACTTCTATGTCACTAAAAAGTAAAAAATAATTGAAATAAATGTTGGTTTAGCACATATTTATCAAGTCGGCGCGCTATTGGACACGCTGTTTACGCCGTTATCCAACGAAATATATTGAGAGCTGGAAGAAAACATATACAGTCGAATTGAGAAACCTCCTCCTTTCTTGAAGTTGATTAAAAAAAATAGTTTTTTCATTTTAATATGTCCTAAATCCCTCAATTTGAGAGTAACCCCGTGCCGAGCAATGGGACTGCAGTGGGCTGATGACGACTTATAACACGTGCTTTCAGAGCTTCTTTATCTTTCCCTCGGGAACGTTACATTTTCGGAATAAAAGGTACACTATGTCCTTCTCTGAACCCCTGACAACGTGTGTACAAAATTTCATGACAATTGGTTTTGTAGTTAAGGCCTGAAAGTGTAACAAACAAACACACATTCGCACACATTTATAATATTAGTTAGGATATTAACTTATTCTAATATAAATCGTACGCAATGTTAACCTCGCCCAAAATCTTGATAATACCTTGAAAATATTCAAATTTCATTTAGCGCCGAATTTTGTCGTATTTTTCCGTAAGGCATTTTTTAATAAACAAAACAAAAATAATTTAGTTTAGGTACCTATACCGTTTATCCCTGTAGTTCCGGGACAAGAATAGGACTGGATACCGTAGCCCTGCCTGTTGTAAGAGGCGACTAAAAGTGGCTACTGGGGTCGTGGGTGGCAAGAGTGGGAGCTCTAACCGCCCGGCCAACGACCCCGGGAAGGACGGTGGTATGTGTGGTCGCATACCGTCGTCCGCACCAGACGGTTTGGCGAGCGTCAAGCTCACCTGGGTGGAGCCCGACGGGGCAACGTGCTATGAGCACTCCGGTTGCGTTCCTTTGGAGATCCCGGAGTCCTCTACGCAGCGCCGAGGACGGCCACCGGGGGGGTTTTAGTGCGGTAAGAGTCCCACATAACCCTGTGTCACTCCCACAGCAGGTTCCAGCATAGTCCTCTGTGGAAAAGTATGTCTCCCTTACCACACCCTTCAAACCAGAACACAGCAGCGCTTAACACTGCTGTTATGAGGCAGAAATAGGTGTGGCGGTAGTGCCGCCGGAGTCGAACCACAAAAGGTTCTACCTTCAAACGAGGTTGCATTCCACCATTAGGTGGAATGCAACCTCGTGTAAGTGCCGCATGACGGTGATACCCGACCATTAGAACCATAAATCATATTTTAATATATAAATATAATACTTAAAATGTAAATATTGGCAGCCGACGCCATTTGTGTAAATAACTTTGTAAACTTTGTGGTTAGAAATGTCAATAAGCGGTTTATTGTAATTAGTTTTAACATTTTACAAACATTTTTTAAACTTCTAACGTGGTGTTGTCAACCCATTACTGTCCCACAGCTGGGCAGGGTCTCCTCTCAGAATGAAAAGGATAGGCCATAGTCCACCGCGCTGGACAAGAGCGTATTGGTAGACTTCACATACCTTTGAAAACTTTTTTGTAATTAACTCTTAGGCATGTAGGTTTGCTCACGATGTTTTCCTTCGCAGTTAAAGTAACTGATAATGAATTTCTAATATGCACATAACTTCTAAAAAATAGAGGTATGGGTATTTTACAAAGCATAACTTTTTATGCTTTTTTGTGTATTTCGCGTTACTTAGAGGAAAATATTGACAATATTTTCTTAAGAATGTTATAAATCTTAAAGAGTCGTTACAAAATCATGTTTTAATAACCTTTTAAGTGTATTTTTGTTTAAAAAATCTTTGTTTTTTCAATGCTTTTTCCTTGTTTGTACTCCACTCTCTGAACCTATTTATTTAGAGAAAAATATTTTTCATATTAATATGGTCTCATAAGATGTTGTTATGTAAGCTCATTACGTAATAACTTACAGTGGTCCCTTAAGTAGGGACTGAATAAATTAACCGACTTGGTATTACCTGGATCTCACAACTTTTTACGGTAGAAGAACTGAATTGCGACACTTGGTTTTATTTACATATGTTTTTGAGGACTTGTATGTTTGTTTGATAGTTTCACACACTGCATCACAAACGGCTTAACGTAATTTAACATAATTAGGTATCGTTAAAAATGCAATTGAGTTTTTGTCTTACAATTACACAAGTTAATAAAACTTTACAATTAAATCTAGTACCACAATCTTAGCAATAATTAATTAATTAATCTTATACCAGGATACAAGTGTATAAGTCTAAAGATGTAGATAAAAATGAGATATACGAATAGCTGCAAATAATGTAGATTTTAGGTAATTATTACGCTTTTATTAACCTGACCTGTATGTATATGTAACGGACTTTGAACTACCGCTTCACCTATTTCTGACACACAGCGGTGTCAAGCGCTTCTGTGTTCTAGTTGTAAGAGTTTGGTAAGGGAGTTACTTTTCCGAGGCGTTCCAGCTTAGTCCTCAGGGGTAGCGGCGCATCTGTGGCCGACCTCAGGTAGGAATATCTAATCCTATTTGGGGTTGACTACAGACAGATGGGCAGAAGTGGTCACTTAATTTCAAGTGGACTGCATGCTCGTCTGCTACTCCTTTATCATTAACTAGTTTTTGCCCGCGGCTTCGCCCGCGTTAAAAGAAAATAATATAACATACTAAAATACATAAAACTGAAAATTCGTATCTTCAACTTTGCTAAAGATCATCACTTGATCAAATGCATAGTTTACGATTCAATCCTTACTAATATCGATTAAAATAATCGATGTTTTGTGTCCAAAAGATCGATTCTCCGATTAATCGATCTTAGATCGCCATCCCTAGTTAGGGATAAAAACTATCCTATGTCCTTTCTCGGGTCTCAGACTATCTTTGTACAAAATTTCATTAAAATCGGTTCAGTGGTTTGAGCGTGAAGAAGAGACAACCAGACAGACAGACAGAGTTACTTTCGGCTTTATAATATTAGTAAGGATAAAAAGTCGGTTTGTAGCAACTTAAAAGGGTAAATTTAATTCAAAATCTGAACAATTATCAAGGACCGATGACAATACACAATTTTAATAATTTTGTTCCATTGTCCTTATCAGGATTATCAGGATTAACGTTTTTCAGAACGGTGATAGGGTTCGTACACAAAACTGCGATGCGACGTCGCATCGCAAAAATCTGCGAGCTCCCTCGACGCATCGCAAGAACTTGCGAATTGATTCGCATCGCACAGTGGTTGTTGTTGTTGGTCACCCTGAGAGACGCTACGCCGCACGATATCGCATCGCAGCAATTCGCATCGAAATTTTCTGCATTGCGAATTCGCATCGTGGTTTTGTGTTCGAGCCCTTAGCATAAAAGAAAGTCATGAACTTTATACAAAGAATGCAAAGTTAATACATTGCAACAATGATTACCTTTTAATTTGATTAACTATACGGTTTAAAGTGGTTTTAAGTTTTTTTTTAATAAATTATAGTTAACAAACTAAAAACCACGCGTTTATTTTGAATCATAATAAAAAGTAACAAATTCTTCAAACTAATTCTCCATTTCGGAATAAAATTAATAAAAAATCTCTAAAATTTACGACTCTACGAAGAAAAAAATACTTACATGTTTTATATTTTATACAAAAAAGATAATGTTTTTATTATGCTCACCATCAAAGTTTTTTACGATATCCTGTATCTATAAAAATTGCATTAACGTCATCGGTGGTAGTGACGTGGTGTGTACGGTAGAGATGATGATTCTGTCCGAAAAATTATTGAATCGATTCAAATCAAAGTGTAATCAATAAATTCACAAAAAAATCGATGTCCAATTAATCGATTCTCCAAAAATCGATCTTCGATCTTTTTAGCGAAAAAAAGCAAAAAGGGTCATCACATCGATATAGATACTACTAATGTCATTGGGTCATCAGGATCAAACAAGCACTGAAATACGTATCCGTCAAAAAGTCTATAACACATTCAACCAACTTCGAAAAGCTTGAAAAGATGGATTCGCTGAATCGATCCATTACTGGAGATCGAATAAATAAATTGGTTTTTTGGCCCAACAGATCGATTCTCCGATTAATCGACCTGAGAGCTCAGATCAGTGGTTCTCAGATTAGCATCAGGTTTCCGTGTTATACCGGTCTAAACATTTTTTACTGCACTAAGCCCGCGATGTCATTCACATACTAAAACCGATCTCACTTCATCTTAAAAACATCCTCAATAATAATATTCTAATCCGACAAGCACTTCAAAAGATACGAGTAAGTTTAATAGCAAACAATCGCTACTTAACGTTTTTTATATGTATACCATTTTTTTTTTTTTACGGGGACCCTTCAAAAGGTACCCGACGACGTGGGAGCGACGCCGGGTTATGTAATTTTTTACCGCACGAAAACTCCCCCGGTGGCCGTCATCAAGCTTGTTGGAGAACTCCGGGATCTCCGACGGAACACAACCGGAGTCCTCCAAGCGCGATGCCCCGATCGGGCTCTGCCCTGGGGGTGCAGTTTTCGCTCCTTCCGCACCGTCTGGTGTTTACGACGGTATGGCACCACATACCGCCGTCCTTCCCGGGATCACTTACCGTCGCCTTTTAGATTTGCAACACCAGAGGACTCGCCAGCTTCCGGCTTCGAAGGAGAGCTCTTTTTCCACACTTGAAAAGCCCCACGTCATAGCGCTCCGGGAATATCTCAGGAGGAAGTTCAAACCACATTTTGCGCGTACGCATAAATTACCGTGCAAAACGAACCGTCGAAATATAATTTATAATTACATCATCTAATTTATTAGTGAATTAACTACACGTGATGAATTTGTAATTATTTTTTGCGAGAAACACGTGAGTCACAAAGGATATAGATAGTTTAATAAACTTGTTTTAATTAATAATCCACACCATTTTTTGACAACTGCGTGCCGAGCGTAACAACTGAATGTGGGGGCCCCTGGGCACCTAAGAATTCGGGGACGATGGACACATAAAAATTCTAGGGCCCTGGTTTTAAAAAAATGTAGGGAATAATTAAAACCTGACTTGTGATGAATGATCAATATTTAAATCTACACTAATATTATAAAGAGGAAAACTTTGTTTGGTTGTAATGAATAGGCTCAAAAACTACTGGACCGATTTTAAAAATTCTTTCACCATTCGAAAGCTACATTATCCACGAGTAACATAGGCTATATTTTATATGAAATATATTTGAAAAATAGATTTTGAGGCGGTACAAAATTTGCCGGGTCAGCTAGTTTTATAAATATACTCGTAGTACCCACGGCTTCGCCCGCCTTTAAAAAAAAGTAACATGACATATATATAACTGAAAATTACCTTGGAATAACAGTGGCGTCATCTGTCGAAAATTGGTCGTACCAACTCAGAAACCTTCGTGGGCTCATGCACAACAACTTAGCTACAGATCATCACATGAGTAAATGCATAGTTTACGATTCTATAAAGGACATACAAACATTCATTTTTAAAACATACTCGTAGACTTGCTGACCTGGCAAGGTTATGTTGCCATATAAATAAAAAAAAAATGTTAAGGGTGAACAACCCTTATCACTTAGGGGTATGAAAAATAGAGATTAGCCGATTCTCAGACCTACTGAATATGCATATAAAATTTGGTGAAAATCGGTAAAGCCGTTTCGGAGGAGTACGGTAAATAACATTGTGACACGAGAATTTTATATATAAGATAAAGTTGATAGAAACGTTCATTAGAACTATATATTTTCTTCCTTATTGTTTAACCTAACGATTAGGCAAACGTGCTACCTGATGGAAAGTAGTCAACGCCGCCTATGGACATTTGCAACACCGAGGAGTCGCTAATGCATCGCCAGCTTATTATATATCAACAATATATACAGACATACAGTACATAACACTTGCGACCTTGTTAAACATAAGAAAGATAAATAAGTAACAAAGTGTAAAGTGACTGAGTAAAGTGAATAAGTTTACACTTCTCGTATTTTCCTTGTTAATGCGTTAGGAAGTGTAAAAGTGAAGTCTGTGGAAGTTTCTAGTAAAATCAGATACATTAAATATTAGTTTTTATTAGAAACTAAATTGTATCTTTGTTTATATTGTCTGAAATAAATGATTATTATATGATTATTAAAGTCAAAACTGGTAGAATCCTCTGTGGTTCGTCTCCGGCGTCACCGCCTCACCTATTTCTGTTATAACAACAGTGTTAAGCGCTGCTGTGTTCTGGTTTGAAGGGTGTGATAAAGGAGACATACTTCTCCAAAGCGTTCCAGCTTAGTCCTCAGAGATAAAAAGGGTTCTACCCCTTTTGGGTTCGACTTTACCATCGCCACAAATATTTTATAACAAGAACGATAAAACTTAACATAATTAATTACAATTTAAGTTTGCTCTATTGTATCTTTTTATTTTTATAGAGGTCCAATAAATAAATAAATAAATTTTAAATGCGAGTAAAACCGCGGGGCAAAATAATAATAAAATCCTATTTATCCACAATTGCATCTTAATTTTAAAAACACGAATATCAAAGCATATTGTGGAATTGAATTAAAACATATGGCTACTATCAAAAATAATGACAGATCTTGATACGGTTTTTAATACCTTGAAATAAGTTTATATTTCCATTGGGTAATGGTTTCACTGTAAGCGAATGAATATAAGCGAAATTTTATAATTTATTTGAACTAGCAGAAGAGTAAAACCAACTTGACGGTGGCAGAAATATTTGTGGTAAACTCTAGCGGCATCACCGCCACATCTATTTCTGTTATAACAGCAGTGTTAAGCGCGGCTGTTAGTTTGAGGGGTATGCTAAGAGTTATATACTGAGGTATTTTAAATTATTCCTCAGAGGTCGCATGGAAGCGTAAATAAAAGAAAAAGAAAAAAAAGAGAAGGAAGTCGGAATAAAAAAGACTGATCGAAGAACCGAAGACTAGGTTAGAAAGCTTTTGTCCCTGTAGTTCCGGGACTAGAATAGGGCTACGGTAACTCCTGCCTGTCGTAAGAGGCGACTAAAAGGGGGCTTCCGGGGTTGCGGGCGGCAAGAGTGGGAGCTCTAGCCGTCCAGTAAGCGATCCCGGGAAGGACGGCGGTATGTGTGGTCGCATAGCGTCGTGTAAACCAAATGGTGCGGGAGGAGCGAAAACTGCTCCCCCAGGGCAGAGCCCGATCGGGGCATCGCGCTTGGAGGACTTCGGTTACGTTCCGTCGGAGATCCCGGAGTTCTCCAACAAGCGTTGAGGACGGCCACCGGGGGGTTTTTAGTGCGGTAAGAATCCCACATAACCCGGCGTCGCTCCCACGTCGTCGGGTACCTTTTGAAGATTTCCCCCTCGTTAAGAAAAAAAAAAGGTTAGAAAGCTTTATATAAATGTGTCTCTCTTACCACACCCTACAGAATTGCATTGCTGATCACGTCAACCCATTATTGTCCCACTCAGAGGTATCCTCTCAGAATAAGAACGATTAGGCCATAGTCCACCGCGCTGGCCAAGTTCGTATTGGTAGACTACACATAACTTTGATTTTGTTTACATAAATCTCTCAGGTATGCAGGTTTCCTCACGATGTTTTCCTTCGCCGTTTTAAGCAAGTGATAATTAATTTCTAATACACACATAACTTCGAAAAATCAGAGGTGCCTAGGATTTGAACCTCAGACCCCTCGTTCGAGAGGTCAAATTTCTGCATTTTCATTTTTTCTTTTTCTGCATTGCTGGTAAAGGCAGAAATAGGTATAGCGGTGGTGCCCCCGAAGTCGAAACACAAAGCGTTCAAATAGTATTTTTACTTAACTGAGGAGGTAATATTTTTCGAGCTTATATATGTGTGTGTATTGTGTATGTATGTCTTTGGCACTCAAGCCCGGGCTTAACGGGTTTTAACGGGAGTTTCTTGCGCCGTTTCTTCTCCATAGCGAATCAATTTTGAATAAATGAGATTTGAATTTGAATAACATAAGAGGTATCATTGGATTCGTCTAAATTATGAAAGTGATCTAAACTTTGAAGGTGGTAGAACCCTTTGTGGCTCGACTCCGGCGGCACCACCGTCACACCTATTTCTACCTAATAACAGCAGTTTTAGGCACTGCTGTGTTCCGGTTTGAAGGGTGTGGTAAGGGAGACAGACTTTTCCGAGGCGTTCCAGCTTAGTCCTCAGGGGTAGCGGCGCATCTGTGGCCGACCTTAGGTGGGCATATCTAATCCTATCTGGGGTTGATTACAGATGTCCATGGGCGGCAGTAGCCACTTACCATCAGGTGGACTGTATGCTCGTCTGCTACCCCTATATTATAAAAAAAAAAACTATTATTTCAAGCAGTGGTTTTTGTTTTTATAATGATTTCCTAATTTCCTTCAATTTTTAGTAAATTATGTATGCTTACGAGAAAATAAGTTACTCGCTTACAGTCAAACAAGTGCTAAACATATCATGCTATATTTCTACTGGGATTTATTTTGTAAACTTTGTACTCGATTTAATTAATCATTTACATTTATAATATTAATTATGAATGTCTTAAATTAATTAACATTCCGTGAACTGGCAATTATATTAATTTATTGGATTTAATTACATTTGATGTATATTATTTTAAAGGTAGAACCCTCTTCACATATTTCTGCCTAATAACAGCAGTGTATTGCTGCTGTGTTCTTGTTTGAAGGGTGTGGTAAGAGATATACTTTTCCAAGGCGTTCCAGCTTAGTCCTCTAGGGTAGCGGCGCATCTGTAGCCAACCTCAGGTAGGAATAATCTTATTTGTGGTTGATTACAGATGTCCGTAGGCGGCAGTAGCCACTTACCATCAGGTGGACTGCATGCTCGTCTGCTACTCCTATGTTATAAAAAATATGGTAAACTAGCATATAAAGATCTTTATTAAATTACTGGTATAATGACCTCATACATACATAAATACACTGAATCATGGCCATGGTAATAAAAATGCTAATTCGGAACACAATGGCGGAAAATTTAGTTAATAAATGATAAAAAACAACAAACCGACTTTAGAAAAAACCGACATATTGAAACTATGAATTAATTGAGGAATAAGAAACTAAGTAACTTAGGATATGGCCGTCCTCGGCGCTGCGGAGAGACCTCCGGGATCTCCAGAACGCAACCGGAGTCCTCACAGCGCACTGCCCCATCGGGCTCCGCTCAGGTGATATTGTATCACCACACCGTCTGGTGTACACGACGGAACGCGACCACACATACCGCCGTCCTTCCCGGGGTCGCTAGCCGGGCGGTTCAAGCTCCCACTCTTGCCGCCCGCATCCCCGGAAGCCCCTTTTAGTCGCCTCTTACGACAGGCAGGGGATACCGTAGCCCTATTCTCCCGAAACTACAGGGACAATGGGCACTTACCTACCATCAAGTGATCTGCACGTCGAAATAAAAAAGTGAACTAAAAATCCCCGGAAACATTTCAACATTACAAACAGCAGTACATTCTAGCACAAGGTGGTCACAAGGCGAGATTATCGTAATCTACCACCCAATCGAATAACAACTCTAAATATATTAAACTAAAGTTGAAATCAGTTGAAAATACAACAGAAATGCGTTGTGCAAATTGAATGTTGTGTTGAATTGAATTTGAATTCTATGGCTTTATTTTAGGGTTACTTTTTTAATGGAGAGTTTTTAGAGCAAATGTTTAGTATGCATACAAGGCGTCGGCTGTCCATTGTAGCTTCAGCCTATTAATTATATAAACTAATGTCTACGAGGCTGTTGTAGGGCTCTTGGTTTTTATACAACATCATCAACCCATTACTGTTCCATTGCTGGACACGGGTCTCCTCTCAGAATGAGAAGGATTAGGCCATAGTCCACCGCGCTGGACAAGTGCGTATTGGTAGACTTCACATACCTTTGAGATTTTTAAATCTGTCAGTTATGCAGGTTTCTGCCGCCCATGGAAATCTGTAATGAACCCCAGATAGGATTAGATATTCCTACCTGAGGCCGGCCACAGATGCGCCGCTACCCATGAGGACTAAGCTGGAACGCCTCGGATAAGTATGTCCGTACCACATTTAAAACGGAACACAGCAGCGCTTAACACTGCTGTTATAACAGAAATAGGTGTGGCGGTGGTGCCGCCGGAGTCGAACCACAAAGAGTTCTACCACCTTCAGAACTCTACCTTTAAATTTAAATTCACTTAGATACTTAAACCTTCATGGTTTAAGGCTTACCATGGGAGGCAGTAATTACATTGCATCAGGCCGGTTCGTCTACTACTTACATATTTTAAATAATTGGCCAAATGTGAGTCGAACTCGCACATAAAAGGTTCCGTACCAATTTTACTCCTATTTTTTTTTTAGTATCTTTTTTATCATAGCAGTCATAGAAGTAAATGCAATGTGAAAAATTTAACTGACTACCTATTTAAGTATTACGGTTAAGGGGGCGTTCAAGTATTACGTAACGCAATTTGGGGGGGAGGGGGGTCTTGTAAAACGTTACGATGCGTTACAGGGGCGGGAGGGGGTCTTTCTTAATACACGTTACGTAAAATCTTCAAAAATTGCGTTACGTAATACTTTAATAGATAAAACTAAAAAAATTCGAAAAATAGCGGTTTCTTGTAAGGCGACCCCCAATTATTTTTATTTTTTAATATTTGTTGTTACAGCGGCCACATTTATACTTATACATACTTCATGAAAATTTCAAATGTCTATCTATTACGGTTCAAGAGATAGAGCCCTGTGATTGACAGACAGCGGAGGCTTAGTAATAGTTCCGTTTTACCCTTTGCGTACGGAACCCTAAAAGTCTACGCATAAGCTAATATCATACTTGACAGAGTATAGTGCAAATTTGATAACACGTCAATTTACTTTGTAATCCAAACATTACACGAACTGTGCTTGCATAACTTAACTTAAGCGTTTAGTTGTGCAAATAATACATAAACGCAAGCCATACACGCTACGTTCATCGTGAGGAAACCTGCATATCTGAGAGATTTATAAAAAAAAAAAAAAAAAAGAAAGAAAGAAAAAAGGTATGTGAAGTCTACCAATACGCACTTGTCCAGCGCGGTGGACTATGGCCTAATCTTTCTCATTAAGAGAGGAGACCCGTGCCCAGCAGTGGGACAGTAATGGGTTGATGCTGATGATGATGATGAAGCCATACACGCTACGTTCTACCGGATAGTTACCTGCGCATAGAATAATAAAGATTACTCACTCCTAAAAACCAGTGATAGCCTAGTGGTTAAGAAACGCGGCCTCTCGATCGAGGGGTCCGAGGTTCAAATCCCTAGCACCTCTGATTTTCAAATTTATGTGCGTATTAGAAATTAATTATCACTTGCTTAAACGGTGAAGGGAAACATCGTGAGGAAACCTGCATACCTGAGAGATTTATAAAAAAAAAAAAATCTTTAAGGTATGTGAAGTCTACCAATCCGCACTTGTCCAGCGCGGTGGACTATGGCCTAATCCTTCTCATTCTGAGAGGAGACCCGTGCCCAGCAGTGGGACAGTAATGAGTTGATGATGACTCACTCCTAACAAGAAAATGTAACCAGTTTTGACAATTGAAATTGTCACTGTCATCTATTTTCGTGTTCGAAAAGTATTAAAGAAATGTAGTTTTTAGATCGTTTACGAATGCAACGATATTTCTCCGCACTTTTTCTTCGATTTCGTGTTTTTGCACTACTTAACTGCGCTCGTCGGCATTGTTCCGCGTAAATTACACCATGACAGCCATTAAACAGCTGACATAATTGTCCGCCGTTAAGCCATTTATGGCTTCCTTCAATTACAAGGCGGTGAGATATCTATACTTATTAATAACATAATAATATCTATGTGCGCAGATTTGCCAGTACAGGTCAAACGCACGTCGGTAGCACGGGACGCTCGGGTACCCGGTACCGTACCACAAAATAAAAAGGAATAGTACCCTTAGTATGAGTTTTTACGTTTTTACAAAAATGACTGTTTCGGTATTTGTTTACGTATTTGCCCATACATTTCCAAACAGCGCCCCGGACTCGGACTGTATCGGACTGTATCAGAACTGATTGGAAATATATGGGAAATACGTAAACAAATACAAAAACACTCATTTGTGTCAAAACGTAAAAACTCATACTATAGTCGTCACAATTTAATAGGCCCATTTTGACACATGTCATCGCTAGGCTCTAAGCACATTGTCCCTGTAGTCTCGGGAATAGAATAGGGCTACGGTATCCCCTGCCAGTCGTAAGAGGCGACTAAAAGGGGGCTTCCGGGGTTGCGGGCGGCAAGAGTGGGAGCTCGAACCGTCCAGCAAGCAACCCCGGGAAGGACGACGGTATGTGTCGTCGCATACCGTCGTAAACACCAGATGGTGTGGGAGGAGCCAAAAGTGCTCCCCCAGGGTAGAGCCCGATCGGGGCATTGCGCTTGGAGGACTCCGGTTGTGTTCCCTCGGAGATCCCGGAGTTCCCCAACAAGCGTTGAGGACGACCACCGGGGGGGTTTTAGTGCGGTAAAAATCCCACATAACCCGACGTCGCTCCCACGTCCTCGGGTACCTTTTGAAGGTTTCCCCCTCGTAAACAAAAAAAAAAAGGCTCTAAGCACATACAAATCGATAACCAAAGAAACCGATTTATACGACAAGTCGATTACAACTCCACATCGTATTGTATAGATTACTTAATATTTTGTTAACGGAATATTTATTTAATATTTTTCTAAATTATCAAATATTTATTAAAAAGTAAAAAAGAAAATAAATTCTTGTGTAATTTAAAAATTTAATTATGTTTAGAAGATTAAATAAAACATCGCTCGTAAACTGTATTTTTTTTCGTTTTATTATTCACTAAGAAACAAAGTCTTGATTATTTTATTGTTGTTATGATGAAAAAGGGATAAAGTTATTGGTAATTCTATGTTTCGATTATTTTAAAGTTAATCGATTATAGTTTCTTCTGAATGCTTTGAAGGCGCAAGCTCTAGCCATCACGTGGTGGTAAACTGCATATAAAAAAGTTAGTTTAAGACATTAATGACGTTAGGACGGGATGTCAAAAAGGGCCTATTAAATTGTGACGACTGTAAGGGTACAGACGTCAATCGAAATTCATGTATGTGCCTCATTTCTTTTACCTTTTTTTTTTTTCTCGAGGGGGAAACCTTCAAAAGGTACCCGACGACGTGGGAGCGACGCCAGGTTATGTGGGATTTTTACCGCACTAAAACCCCCCCGGTGGCCGTCCTCAACGCTTGTTGGAGAACTCCGGGATCTCTGACGGAACACAACCGGAGCCCTCCAAGCGCGATGCCCCGATCGGGCTCTACCCTGGGGGAGCAGTTTTCGCTCCTCCCACACCATGTAGTGTTTACGACGGTATGCGACCACACATACCGCTGTCCTTCCCGGGGTCGTATACTGGACGGTTCGAGCTCCAACTTGCCACCCGCAACCCCGGAAGCCCCCTTTTAGTCGCCTCCTACGACAGGCAGGGGATACCGTAGCCCTATTCTAGTCCCGGAACTACAGGGACAATATATATCATTTCTTTTACCTACGCTCGACGGTCGCGCTAGGGTTGACCATTAGCTTATGCACCCATACTCCAAAACCCAGCGTGGGTTTGGACCCCGTATAGAAAAAACATATTCTACAATATTATAACAAAGCACTAAATATAGTTTTAAAATGCAAATAGTTCACACAACAAAAACAAAACGCACAAAATTTCACATTTTTCAATGTTCACAATGGAACCCTAATAACTTCTAAACGGATTACCCTAATTACACAATTCCTTTTGTTTCCCTATCAGTTTTAGACTCTTAGATTTCTCTTACATTTCTCAGGTATGCAGGTTTCCTCACGTTGTTCTCCTTCACCGATTTAGTAAGTGATAATTAATTTCTAATACGCACATAACTTTGAAAAATCGTAGGGCATTTCAACCTCGGACCCCTCGATCAAGAGGCCGAGTTTTTTAACCACTAGGCTATCACTGCTTTTTATATTACACATCATTAGATAACTATTATGCCTACGTAATGACCACACAAGGGCAAGGCCGTATCTCGAAATAATGCAAAACTTTATTTCGCAAAGGTCACCCGGTACCTCGCCTTGGGTCGTTAATGACATTTAGTTTAAACTATTAATGAATCATTTTAAATATTACCTTTAATATTATTTTACTAGCTTGACCTATATATGTAACCTTGTTGTCAAGATCCCGTCTTCCCGAAGTGCTATAAGCTCTAGCGGACTAAAGGAAGGGGGCGAAAGGACGACCCTGGAGGCTCCAAAACAGTTGCTCAGTAGTAAAAAAAAATGGCCAAGTGTAAGTCCTACTCGCATACGGAGGGTTCCGTACTACCAAAATTTTCATTTTTAGGATTTGTTATTATAGCAGCCATGGAAGTAAATACATTGTAAAAATATAAACTGCATTTCAAATGTCTATCTATTACTGTTTCACAGATAGAGTCCTGTGATTGATAGACAGTGGAGGCTTAGTAATAGGGTTCCGTTTTTACCCTTTGGGTACGGAACCCTAAAAAGGTCGTCACTGCAAATAATCTGTGAAATTTTAAACAGCGAAAAAAAGTCGCCAAAATCATACGTATTTGTGCGAATAAGTGTATGACACATCTGTTATTTTGTAAATTCAAATAACTGCACAGAAATTGCGAAATATTTTAGTTTATCCATGATATATATCATCATCATCAACCCATTACTGTCCCACTGCTGGGCACGGGTCTCCTCTCAGAATGAGAAGGATTAGGCCATAGTCCACCGCGCTGGACAAGTGCGTATTGGTAGACTTCACATACCTTTAAGATTTTTTATAAATCTCTCAGGCATGCAGGTTTCCTCACGATGTTTTCCTTCACCGTTTAAGCAAGTGATAATTAATTTCTTAACCACTAGGCTATCACTGCTGTTGATCTATCATGATATATATACTAAACACTAATTATATTCTCAGTTTCAACCTTCTATGTCTGCTAGAAGTGCCTAAGACTTTTGATGATCGGTCAGTGAGTGAGTGACAAAATTACGAACTTTGATTTCTAATCCTTAAACTACTGGTTCAAATTGAATGAAATTCGAAATATACCGTGCATATACAATGCTTACTTGGTTCCTAAATTCCTGAATTTCAGGCTTCTAAATTCATATACAAGTTACAGGGGGTCAAAAATGGCCCGAATTGCTTCGAGAGAAGAATGGTATGGCCGTGCCGCTTTTTATTTTGTCTCGAATTGGCGGAGGCACTGCCGTGCTTCCAGATCGACGTTTTACACTGGGGGTCTCCATTCAACTTTCCGCCCCTTTTTTTTTTTTGTTGACGAGGGGGAAACCTTCAAAACGTACCCGATGCCTTGGGAGCGACACAGGGTTATGTGGGACTCTTACCGCACTAAAACCCCCCCGGTGGCCGTCCTCAGCGCTGCGTAGAGGACTCCGGGATCTCCAAAGGAACGCAACCGGAGTCCTCTTAGCGCATTGCCCCGTCGGGCTCCGCCCAGGTGAGCTTACCGCTCACCGCACCGTCTGGTGCGTACGACGGTACGCGACCAACTTTCCGCCCCAGGCCTCCTACGAGCTTAGTCCTCCACTGGGTATAGGGCACCAATGCTATACCGATTCTATATAATATAGAAGTAGCAGACGAGCATGCAGTCCACCTGATGGTAAGTGACTACTGCCTATGGACATGTGTAATCAACCCCAGATAGGATTAAATTCCTACCGAGGTCAGCCACAGATGCGCCGCTACCTCTGAGGACTAAGCTGGAACGCCTCGGAAAAGTATGTCTCTCTTACCACACTTCAAACCAGAACACAGCAGCGCTTAACACTGCTGTTATAACAGAAATAGGTGTGGCGGAGGTGCCGCCGGAGTCGAACTACAAAGGGTTCTACCTTGATTTTGTCTGTGACGTTCCTTGTCTGACACGGTTAATGTTTGTAGATATAAACGGAGCTTCATAATCCTTACTCCTTATTAATATTATAAATCCGAAAGTAACTCTGTCTGTCTGTCTGTCTGGTTGTGTCTTCTTCACGCCCAAACCACTGAACTGATTTTAATGAAATTTTGTACAAAGATAGTCTGAGATCCGAGAAAGGACATAGGATAGTTTTTATCCCGGAAATCCCACGGGAACTAGGGATGCGATCTAAGATCGATTAATCGGAGAATTGATCTTTTGGACCCAAATAATCGATTATTTTAATCGATATTAGTAAGCATTGAATCGTAAACTATGCATTTGATCAAGTGATGATCTTTAGCAAAGTTGTTGTCCATAAGCACAAGTTATGAGCGATGCGATTTAAGATCGATTAATCGGAGAATCGATCTTTTGGACCCAAATAATCGATTATTTTAATCGATATTAGTAAGGATTGAATCGTAAACTATGCATTTGATCAAGTGATGATCTTAAGCAAAGTTGAAGGTACGAATTTTCAGTTTTATGTATGTTAGTATGTTATATTCTTTTAAACGCGGGCGAAGCCGCCAGCAAAAACTAGTACGGCTATATGTCATCGCTTGACATTTTACGAATAATTAACTTACTGGCCTTAATAAAACCTGCAGAAGTGACCTGCATCTTAACTAGGGATGCCCATTAAAGGCTACTTTATCGATAAATCGTAATCGTATCGAATTTACATAGTATTACATATTTAGTCGCCAGGCAACGAAATTATTGATCAATATATAAATATGGAAATAATTAATTTAAAATAAAAATAATAAAGATATGTATAATATTATTTTAATCGATTATTTCCATATTTACATAATTACGACAATCAACAATTGCGTTGCCTGGAGACTAAATATGTAACACATAGATTTATAATATTAATGCCTCACAAAATCGATATATTTTAACGATATCAAATATAATCAGGCTTGTTTTCTTAATTCTTCGTGTGTGGACCGAACAGGAATATCAATTTTGCTTTTATACTTGCTATCCGAATATCAACGAGGATACCAAGGAATATCAGAAATTGCCGTTATCAAATCAAATCAATCAGATCTATTACTTATTATTCAAAATTACACACACACACAGTACTTTACACACATTTTGAATGTCAATACAACTACCACCACTTCACAAGGTGTTTCGTTATGGAGAAGAAGCGGCGAAAGAAAGTCCATAAAAAATCCTTCTGATAATAAGATGAGACACATACCCAACAGTGGGACAATAATGGGTAGTCGATTATTTCATAATAAGTTTAGTGTTGTATCGATATTTCGATAAAAACATCATAACGGACATCCCTTCGTTTAATATTACGACAAGATGACGTTTTTCATTTAATATTATTTAATCTGTTGTATGTAATACAATAGTAGCTTGGTGGTTTAAATAGCTTACGAAGATCCGGATTCAAATCCCAGGCATGCACTGATTTTCGAAATTAAGTCGTAGATTATTTATCATTTGCTTTAACGGTGATGGAAAATATTTTGAGGAAACCTGCATACCTTAAAACTTTAAAAAAATGTTCTCAAAGGTATGTGAAGTCTATCAATACGCACTTGGCCAGCGCGGTGGACTATGTCCTAATCCTCATTCCGAGAGGAGACCCGTGCCCAGCAGTGGGATGGTATTGAGTCAATTAATGTTATGAAATTTAAAAGATGTGTGTTATGGAGTTTCTTTCGCCGCTTCTTTTCCATAACGAAACACCTTGCGAAGTGGTAGTCGATTGACATTAAAAAGACGTTCTGTAAAAAATCTACTTTCAAATAATATTGTTTTTGTTTTTCGTGTTTGAGTAAACTAAAACCAGTTTGTAATTTTAAAACCTATTTTTGGCAAACCTTCTGTAGGTTACTTCCGTCTGACCTACAATTTAAAAGCCAGAAATTAAAGCCTTATAAGGATTAAGGAAATAAATAAAAATACAGGAATAAGGTAGATATTTTGGAAAAAAAGCTCCGGTAATAAATTACATATACTATTTTTGATTTCCTCTTTTACCTAATTGTGGAGTATAATGTTTTTTTGAACGTGTCATGATTTCTGAATTTTATAATTATTTTGTTGTAGTCTTAACAGCAATGATTGAAAAATTAATATTAAAATAGGTAGTTTGATATTAAAATAAACTTGTATTGTGGGTAGTATGCACCTAAAAATCCTAAAAGTCTGTGATAACGTCGGCTCGAGTAGTCAGTTGGGGATTCGTACGTTAACCATCAAGGTGATAAGTTGTTTAGTGGTAACTATGCTAGTTGGCTGATAAAAGTGTTAAAAATGGAATAAAAGTATTTAATGTGCTGCGACTTGGGAGTTTTTCTGATATTTCAGAAGGGGGATATAAAAATCCAGGTATGTACGCCCTCAGAATTTTAAATATTATTAGCAAAAAAGAGAAAAGGAGGAAACTCTAGTTAAACTTACATCAAAATGTAACTATAACGCTTGTTAAAATTTATTTTATTTCGATACTGCACAAATATGACACTATTACATTGCATTTGATCGGGGCTACTCTCCGGTAATGCACAAAAGCACCACACTTGTACATAGCATTGCATTTGATCGGGGCTACTCTCCAAGAATGCACAAATACTTACGCCAATTTTACATACTCGTAACAATGCATTTGATCGGGGCTACTCTCCGGTAATGCACAAATACTTACGACAATTTTACATACTCGTAACAATGCATTTGATCGGGGCTACTCTCCGGTAATGCACAAATACTTACGACAATTTTACATACTCGTAACAATGCATTTGATCGGGGCTACTCTCCGGTAATGCACAAATACTTACGACAATTTTACATACTCGTAACAATGCATTTGATCGGGGCTACTCTCCGGTAATGCACAAATACTTACGACAATTTTACATACTCGTAACAATGCATTTGATCGGGGCTACTCTCCGGTAATGCACAAATACTTACGACAATTTTACATACTCGTAACAATGCATTTGATCGGGGCTACTCTCCGGTAATGCACAAATACTTACGACAATTTTACATACTCGTAACAATGCATTTGATCGGGGCTACTCTCCGGTAATGCACAAATACTTACGACAATTTTACATACTCGTAACAATGCATTTGATCGGGGCTACTCTCCGGTAATGCACAAGTATGACACTTTTACACTGCATTTGATCGGGGCTATTCTCCAAAAATGCAAGTCATGCGTACATGTTAAAGACTTTGAAAATATTTATTTATAAGGTATTAAATGTAATTTAACCTCGTATTTTCAATTTACTTAATGTATATGATGTATGATGATACTACCTACTTTGAATTCTTCGGAATTTTAAACGTTTTACGTGATATTTTGAAATTTAATATGGGTAATGATTTTATAGTTATACAAGCGACAACTCCCAACAGAGAAAAATATAATAGGTTTCTATTTTATTTATGAGACTTTATTTTTGTGCGAATCATTTACTTACTTTTTTTTTTTTTTGTATAAATGTCAGTTGGAATTATCGCTTTGAACGGTTAGACAGTGGAGAATTAACATGTTTGTGGGAACAGTGACAGTGACAGTGGGATTGGGACAGCCAGTATCCAGTGAACAAGGATGTTCACTGGATACTGGTTGAGCGAACAATGAATGTTCGCTGGGTAATGATTGAGCGGACAATGATGTACGCTGGATAATAATTGAGTGAGCAATGATGCTCGCTAGATAATGATTGAGCGGACAATGATGTATGCTGGATAATGATTGAGTGAGCAATGATGCTCGCTAGATAATGATTGAGCGGACAATGATGTACGCTGGATAATAATTGAGTGAGCAATGATGCTCGCTAGATAACGGTTGAGCGGACAATGATGTATGCTGGATAATGATTGAGTGAGAAATGATGCTCGCTAGATAATGATTGAGCGGACAATGATGTACGCTGGATAATAATTGAGTGAGCAATGATGCTCGCTAGATAACGGTTGAGCGGACAATGATGTATGCTGGATAATGATTGAGTGAGAAATGATGCTCGCTAGATAATGATTGAGCGGACAATGATGTACGCTGGATAATAATTGAGTGAGCAATGATGCTCGCTGGTAAGGGTGCGTTGCATCGAAAGCCCGGTTAAAATTTGCGTTAAAATTACATGATGCAACCCACCCTAAGAAACGTAATGTTAACACTACTGTTACTCTAGGGATCTAGGATCACTGTTCATTGTTCACTGGGATCACTGTTGTTCTAGGGATTCAATACATTCCGGATTAAATGAATGAAGCTGGTGAACTATGATTGTTCACCGGACTAAAGAGGCTAGTAGACTGTTTGTCCATTGGCTTAAAATGACTTATTTAGTATTTTGATATTATTACCTACTTACACACGAAATGGCTAAATTTATATGAATTTGGATATTTTTACAAAAGTTTTCTTTTAATTTAATACCTTCTCAAATGAGTTACAGATTTACTATAGATTTGTAGAAAAGCATTTATAAATGTTTCTTAATGAGAATTTGAACGGACTATGTCCCAAGTATAAAGCCTATGTAAATTGATATTATTACTTATTCTCAATCTCTTATTACTACTAATTAATTCTCATGCAAAAAAAATATTTGTTGTATAGATATGTGAAGTTCATATTCTTGTCATATGTTTAGATGGTATCCCTAACCAATCGCAAAAGGAACACGGGTATTAAATAGCTCGGAAGTCAAATATTTACTGAAACTTCTAGCTTCACAATACCTTTGATGTGAGAATGGCTATAAAAAAGAGGTCCACACATGAAGACCTGTTCGATGCTATATAAACTAAATCTATATGACTATTTTATACACTAAGACATTTAATTTCCTGGTTGTTATTTTTGAACACTGAAGTAGATTTTGGTACTAACTTAATGGACTGACCTTGGTACTGACTTAACTTACTGGACTTAGTTAAAATTTATGACAGTGGCCCGTTGCTAGGGGTTTGGATTTTTGAGGTCAATCATCTGGGTTATCTCGCTTTAAACCACATTTCTATGAGAAAACACGAGAATGGGTCTTGAGATCCAGACTGCATTGGTAACAAGACTAACTTGACAGAATTGCCTTTTCTTTATGTAGTTGGAGATTAATAATAAATAATAATAATAATAAAATTTATGACATTAAATAAATTCTTTCAATTTCGAATTTGCAATTTTAGATAACAATGTTGCAGCCAAACGTTTAGGCAGTTACACCTCTACTATTCATTGATTCAGCTCTATTGTAAAATATGTAATTAAATTCTAATAATTTGTTTGTTTGGTTTGAACCCTTTGTTTAGTCCGGCGGCGTCACCGTCACACCTATTTCTGTTACAACAGCAGTGTTAAGCGCTGCTGTGTTCTAGTTTGAAGTGTGGTAAGGGAGATATACTTTTCCGAGGCGTTCCAGCTTAGTCCTGAGTAGCGGCGCATGTGACCGTACTCAGGTAGGAATATAATCGTATCTGGGGTTGATTACAGGTGTCCGTACGGCAGTAGCTTACCATCAAGTGGTCTGCTCGTCTACTACTCCTATTATAAAAAAATGTAGCTGATCAAGCATATCGTTCTGAAAATCCACAGTAATACGTACATACGCTCGAAAAACATTACCTTCCGCGGTCAGGGTTATTACCATATCTTAAAACAATATTATTTTGATGCAAAATATGACAATTTCAGTTGGTTTTATACAATGGATAAGCAAACATTAATAGGGGTTTAAGTTTGTTCAGCTGTGTATGACGGAATATTTTACTGTTTTAAGGAGGAAATAAAATTTTCCTGATCTATGATGGTTTTTAAAAGATGGAGGTAGGCCCCCTGGTATTAAGTATAAGAAGGTAGTAGAACCCTCTGTGGTTCTAATCCTATCTGGGATTGATTACAGATATCCACGGGCGGCAGTGGATACTTACCATAAGGCAGTATACATGCTCATCTATATTATAAAAAAGGTATGTTAGTTTAAAAAAAATGATTGAAAAAACCATAAAGCCGGATCTAAGGCCATTATCTATGCCCCTGAGGGTACTTCGCCGTATTTTATTGACGTCAATGTTAAATTTCAAGTTGTTTGCAACCACAGACTAAAAATACAGACTTAGCCTTCAACTTGAAGAAAGAAAAATCCCAGAGTTTCTTACTAGATCTTCTCAGTTGAGGTCGTATAGTTTAAGAAATATTGTAAGACAATTTGTAAGTACCTCCATATGCCCATACGAAATAAATATATTTCATTTCATTTTATAACTAACACTGTTCTGTGTGCCACACACAAAGACGAAACACCCAGACCCAAAAAAGATATATAAATTAATTATTCAGATATATGTCTGCCGGGGATCGAAATATTTGCCAACATCATTTTTTTCATCTTATTTTGTTAATAACAATTGCAATTTTTAACCTGGACCAAAATCCTTCAAAAACATTATTCTAGAGGTGATTACGAATCGAATGAGTCATCGCTCATATTTTTAGGACCTTTATCTCTATTTTTCACGTTTTTGAACTTGTGGACTAGACTATAAAGATTACTCACTCCTAACAAGAAAATGTACCCAGTTTTGAGAATTGAAATAGTTGCGTAAAAAAGTTTTGCCACGTCTCCGAGAAAAATGTCCCTAAAATATTTGAAATAATTATTTATCTATTATGTATATTACACAGTATTAGTTATTTATTCGTAAATTTTCTCTAAAATGTTTTTATTTGTCAAGAATTCAAAAAAAGAACTTACTAATAAGCCGTTTGTGGCTCCATTCAATTTCAAGGCGGCGAAGTATCTTTACTAATCTATGCATCAAATTTATATTTTTGTTATTTTTAGGATTTGTTATCATAGCAGTAAAAAAAACATTGTGAATTTTTTTACAGTTTAAAAGATAAAGCGAAAAACGCTGAAAAATAGCGGTTTCTTTTATTGCGACCCCTATTTTTTATTTTAGTATTTGTCATTGTAGCGGCTACCATTATATACACTCTGTCAAAATTTCAAGTGTCTATTACGGTTCAGGAGATAGAGCAGACGGACAGACAGCGGAGGCTTAGTAATAGGCTTAGTAATAGTAGGGTACTGTTTTTACCTATCGGGTACCGAACGGTGGTTTCGCGGTGTTATCTGATTTTATAGTCTAAGTTTCCTTTATAAATCTTCCACTCTCACGGCTCAATGATATTAGATTATCACGTGATATTTGTTATAGGTAATCTTTGATAAGTAAAATAGAAAGATACTTCATTTGAAATTGGATACAGCCACAAGGCTGTCTTGTCATTTTTTTATCATCATCATCAACACAATACTGTCCCACTGCTGGGCACGGTTCTCTTCTCAGAATGAAAAGGATTATGCCATAGTCCACCGCGCTGGATAGACTTCACATACCTTTGAAAACATTTTTTTGGGATTTCTCAGGTATGCTGGTTTCCTCACGAAGTTTTCCTTCACCGTTTGAGGAAGTGACAATTAAAATCTAATACGCATATAACTTTGAAAAATCAGAGGCGTGCCTGGGATTAAAACCTCGGACCCCTCGATCAAGAGGCCGAGTTTCTTAACCACTAGGCTATCACTGCTTTTAGTTATTTTTTAATTCTTGGAAAAAAATAAATTTTTAGAGAAAAAATAATTATAAATAACAAATACTACGTAATTTAAGTACCAAAAAAATAAGTATTTCAAACATTTTAGGGACTTTAGCACGGTGACGTGGCAACACATTATTTACGCAACAAGTTCTGCCTCATAACAGAAGGGTTAGCGCTGCTGTGTTCTGGTTTGAAGGGTGTGGTAAGGGAGACAGACTTTTCCGAGGTGTTCCAGCTTAGTCCTCAGGGGTAGCGGCGCATCTGTGGCCGACCTCAGGTAGGAATATCTAATCCTATTTGGGGTCGATTACAGATGTCCATGGGCAGTAGCTTACCATCAGGTGGACTGCATGCCCGTCTGCTACTCCCATATTATATAAAAAAATCAAGTTGTTAGGAGTGACATATCTATGTATTTTACTTATCTAAGACAGGTAATTATGGATCTGGTATAATTATCGCAAATCAATGGTAATCGATTAAGCGTGGAATATAGTTATAAGCCGTAGTTATATAGTTATATATAAGGAAGTTTATTTAATTTCTGAAAAGTTGTTAGTCATATTGAATTTGAATATATAATTGCCCAAGTGCAAGTCGAACTTGCATATGGAGGGTTCCGTACTACCAAAATTTTCATTGTTTTGTAATCATAGCAGCTATAGAAATAAATGCATAGTGAACATTTGAACTGTCTACCTTTTAGGATTGAAAAAATAGAGCGAAAAGCGTCGAAAAATAGCGATTTCATGTATGCGAGACCTAAATTTTGAAGATATCTTCATTTTTACACGCTTTATATTAGCTTCACTTGTATGTTTGTCAGTGAGTAACTCCGTTTTTCAGAAGAAAGAGATCAACATACATCCTTATCTTACCCTGCATGTATGAAAGAATGAAATAGAATACCGAAAGCTTTTTAGTTGATTTGATCATAAAAGCGTGTTTTTAGTTTTTTGCACTATATTTATTTTATTTAGTATTTGTTGTTATATATATATATATATATATATATATATATAGTCGACATCGTTATACATACTCTGTTAAAATATCAAGTATCTATCTATTAAGGTTGAACAAATAGATCCCCGTGAAACACAGATAGACCGAAAGACCGATAGACCGACAGACCGATAGACGGACAGACCGATAGACCGAAGACCAACAGACCGATAGACGGATACACGGACAGACAGACAGAGATATGGACGGATGGACAGACGAACAAACGGACACGTACGTCGACGGAGAGACAGACAGATGGACACATAGACAGGTACCGGAGCCTTAGTAAAACAGTTCCGTTTTTACCTTTTGATTCAAAGCCCTAAAAGTAAGATAGAAAGAGATCCAGCCGTGAAATTAGGATGTAAATAAAGTAACGACTAACCTCAGCAGCTTCTCCACAAGCAGCTTCCCAAGGAAGCCAGTGCCTCCGGTCAGCAGCACGGTGGCTCCAGTAAACAGCTTCTGGATCTGAGAGTCACCCAGGGCCTCCGTTTCATCCACCATGTGCTCGTACGTGATGTCTCCACCCTGCTTCTCTGGATAACTCAGTGTTGTCACTGCCATGTTCTGCGAAATTAAATAATGTTTAGTGTTTCTGAAATTCCCGTAGTTGTTCATATTTTTTTTAACATAGGAGTAGCAGACGAGCTTGCAGTCGACCTGATGGTAAGTGGCTACTGCTACCCATGGACATCTGTAACCAACCCCAGATAGGATTAGATATTCCTACCTGAAGTTGGCCACAGATGCGCCGCTACCCCTGAGCACTAAGCTGGAACGTCTCGGAAAAGTCTGTCTTCCTTACCACACCCTTCAAAATGGAACACAGCAGCGCGTAACACTGCTGTTATTAGGTAGAAATAGGTGTGGAGGTGGTGCCGCCGGAGTCGAACCACAAAGGGTTCTATCACCTTCAATTACGGTTCATGAACAATGTGTTCATGAACGGAATTCTAATTCATATTCAAATTTGTAAATTAATAACTTATTCAAACTTAACTCGTAAATACTAAAATATGTAATTTGAATAACTCCTTAACAAGTTCGAAATTACATATTCGAATTATTAAAAGTAATTATTACTTATTAAAATTGCTAAATTTAGAATTCGATTTATTAAGCTTATTCAAATTCCCGAATATCTCATTCATATTCAATTTTTTAAATTCTTTATTCAAATTCGTAAATTCCTGATTCGAATAATTTATTTTTAATTACAACAATTCTAATTTGCATTACGTATAACTTTGAATTTTTAAATTACTATATAGTTCGAATTTCTCATGTTTTTATTGAAATTCCCAAATTTTGTAAACAATTCGTAACATTGTGATCTAAATTCATACATTCCTAATTCAAATTTCTATATTATTCGATTCACTTTTTTAAACAATGTGACTTATTGTACAGGTACTGGACTAATAAATTATATTTATTCGTACATTTATTCAATTTTTTTTTCTTTAAACAATGTGACAAATTCAATTTTTTTTTGTTTTAAATATATTGATTCGTACATTTATTCAATTGGTTAGGTTAGGTTAGGTTTTTTTTTTGTTTTTTTTTTTAAATTGATTTCGAACGGGCTGATGGCGATCGACGTCATTTTTTGATGTTAAGAGCTTAATTTCTAAAATCGATCGGTAGAGCCGTTTAAAAGTTATTAAAAAAAAAAACATTTCAAAAAAAAATTTTTTGTAGTTTTTTTGAGATTTCTCAAAATCTACCGGTTCGAATCGGATAATAATAAATTGTTTGTCCAGTACCCGTATTAATAATTATAAATTATTCGTACGGTAACCGTATTAATAATTATAAATTGTTCGTACAGTACCTGTATTAATAGACTCAGCCTTTTTTAAATCACACACCATTTTTAAAATTCCCAAACTCGTTTTAAATTAATAAATTCCTGATTCAATTACCAAATGCCTAAATACCTTGCAATGAATAAAAACTAATGAAAAAAATAATGTTTGTTTTCCCTATATATAACACTAGCTGACCCTCAAAATCTATTTATCAAATATATTTCATATGAAACATAGCCTATGTTACACGTGGATAATGTAGCTTTCGAATGGTGAAAGTATTTTTAAAATCAGTCCAGTAGTTTTTGAGCCTATTCATTACAATCAAACAAACAAAGTTTTCCTCTTTATAATATTAGTATAGATATATTGTTTTTCGATATACAAACGATATAATTAAAACTATATACTTAATATACATTTTAAACAATATAGAGTTTCAATACATAAGTGAATCTAAATTATGTTACTACTTCTATAGTATACATCATTCGTATGACAACTACGTAATACTAGAAATACCTAATATACTCATTAGGTAATCATAGAACGATCTGATCACCGTTTAGTAATCCTACGTGATGTACATACAGACAAATTACAATTCTATAGAGAATACTGTTTCGGCACCTTTGCAGGTCAGCCGTAGTAAATAGTTTTCATTATTCATTTATTTATGTAATCCAGGAGTGGTATGTAGAATATTTTCGCATAATACAGTAGGTTGTTAAAGCCTGAATAGGATTACACTGATAGACAATTATGTTTGTTTGTGCGTACGTTCGTGCCCGTGTGTGTGTGTGTGTGTGCGTGTGAGTGTGTGTGTGTGTGTGTGTGTGTGTGTGTGTGTGTGTGTGTGTGTGTGTGTGTGTGTGTGTGTGTGTGTGCACGTAAGAATGTGAGATTTTCTGATTATTATACAAAGGAAGTTAGAAGGTGGTAGAACCATTTGTGGTTCGACTCTGACGGCAGTACCGACACACCTATTTCTACCTTTTAACAACAGTGTTAAGCGCTGCTGTGTTCTGGTTAGAAGGTTGTGGTACTATTCCGAGGCGTTCCTGTTTAATCCTCGGGGGTAGCGACGCATCTGTGGCCGACTTCAGGTGGGAATAACGAATCCTGTCTGGGGTTGAATCTCTAGTGGAATTAGGGGAGGCGGAAGGGGTGGTTCGCCCCGGACCCCTGAGTGTTAAACGCTGCTGTGTTCTGGTTTGAAGAGTGTGGTAAGGGAGACATACTTATCCGAGGTTTACAAACTTAGTCCTACAACGTATCCGTTACCAATCTCAGATTGAAATCTAATGTTATCGGAGGTTGATTACAAATGTCCATGGGCGGCAGTAGCCACTTACCATCACATGAATTGCATACTCATTTGCTAAATAAAAATAAATTATTTAGCAAAGGATTAAAAATAATTAAAAAATACTATATTCAACATTGAATATAATTACAATCTTGATTAATTTGTTATTAATCAGGCCAGTACGAGTGACGGAAGTTGACTGTAAAAAAACAGCCAAGTTGCAAATTAATTTTAAAAGTTGGCTATCAATTTGTTTAAAAGTAGATTAATGAACATAAATCTGTCTGTCCCGTTTCTGTCAACGAGTTCCTTGTCAACGAAGTTGGTAGAAATAGAAACAGGTCTAAATGAGAAGGTACGACCTCTACATCATTTTCTTAGCGTGAAATATTTGTGTTTAATTAATGATCACTTGCTTAAACGGTGAATAAAAACACGGCGAGGAAGCCTGCACACCTGAGAGATTTATAAAAAAAAATCTCAAAGGTATGTGAAGTCTACCAATATGCACTTGTCCAGCGCGGTGGACTATGGGACAGTAACGGGTTGATGATGAGTTTTGTGTTTCAATGAATGAGTGTGAATACCGGCTGACTTATAAATCAAAATCAATTCAATTTTTTTTTAATTTATAATAGGTTCTTTACAGAGCACTTTTTGAATGTCAATACCACTATCACCACTTCACAAGGTGTTCTAGTTATGGAGAAGAAGCGGCGAAAGACATATATAAAACTTATTTGCAAATAAAGACTGATTTGATTTGATTTGAAAAAGCCGTCTTCGTCTTCAGGAGTGACAACGCGTCTGTAATCAGCTTCAAGTAAAACCCTGTATGTAAAGGGTTCTTTATGAAGTTTTATATAATATCGACAGCGCACAAATTTTATTGTGTGGTAAGGGAGATAATAATCCGACGCGTTCCAACTTAGTCCTCAGTACCAATCGATTTATGGCAATACTCTGGTAGGACGCTAATCTCATCTGGGGTTGATTACAGATGTCCATGGGCAGCAGTAGCCACTTACCATCAGGTGGACTGCATACTCGTCTGCTACTTCAATATAATATAAGTAAGTTATAAATAATAAGTCATAAATAGCATAACTTGGCTGTCCCACTGCCGTGCGTAGAAATTAGTGAATGGTGCAAGCTACAGTTAGTTATTTGATTACATCTCAACATAACTGTTCGGTTCATACTTATCTTAGATTTTGTAATGTTTTCTAAAAACATTGTTATCGTTTTATCTACTTTGAAAACTAATTATTATATTTCGCAAAGATGGCGTTACAAAATTACACATTATTATTAACATACTTACTAAGAATGTCTGTTGCTTAAAAAAATAGCATGACATACATGTATGTAACTGGAAAATTGTACCTTCATTGGAATGACAGTGGCGCCATCTGCCGAAAATTGGTCGTACTAACCCAGAAATAATCGTGGGCTCATGCACAACAACTTTGCTAAAGATCACATGATCAAATGCATAGTTTACGATTCTATAAAGAACATACCTACATACAAATATTCATTATTATATACTAGTACGGTCAACGGCAAAAGTAGATGATCAAAATCAGACATTCAATACTAATGATCGTAATTTGCGTCAAAATAGTGTGGCGGTGAAGTGTTTCTAAAGCACGAGATTGTCAAGTGTACCAAATATTAACTAATAGTACTGCCGCCCAATATCGATGATCATTCAAATACCCAAAATCTCTAAACTTATTTAGTGTCAGAACTAAGAAATGAAAAATTGTTTCAAAACAAGATGATTGTCAAATATACCAAAATTGGTGATAATACTGGTGCCAAAAATAATGACAAAAAAGTGACGGATGTAAAACAAAATCACAATTCGAATCGATTTCAATGAGTATTCATGCGTTTATTTCGGTTCTCTTTTCAAATGTATATAGAAACTCCTTCGTATATTTAAGAATTAATTTTCAATATTATCTGTGACACACATGAATAACTTATTGCACATAAATATTTAGTTTTTTAGGTGATTTGAGTGCGTGGGGATTTAAATAGCCATCATATACTATAAGCAGATCACATTCTAGAAAGCCGCATAAAAAAAGGTGTAGCTTTTCGGGAACGAAGGTTCACCAAGGTTTACACATTTAGGGGGGAAAATAGCGTTTGTGTATTATTTTACGTGTATATCCCAAAGGAAGACCTTGAAATTAAATTATGGCCCCTGGAGGCACATTTCAAAAACCTTAGTCTTGACGATTTTTTTTTGTTTATGATAAAGACGCTTTCTACACTCATAGCCCCACACTAGGATTCCCTGTATCGTGGGTGCCATGGACACATACACACAGACGAATACACAAACACTCAGACCCAGAATAGATATCCAAATTCATCATAATTATAGATGTCTGTCTGGCCGGCGATCGAACCTGGAACCCTTTGCGCGTCCGACTAGTATAGTGACCGCTCCGCCACGCGGGTCGTCATGATGTAAGATTTTTTTTAACGTGGGTGAAACCGCGGGGCACAGCTAGTATAATAAGGCTCGCGGCAGTTTTAGTGATAAACACTGTGTAGCATGAATATTTGACATCATCTAATTTTTGATACATATGTAAGGTCACATTTATTATTATACCTTATTGCGTTAGTTTAACATTATAAAAATAAATAAAATTAAAATAAGTTTAACACCTTTCACTCGAAAAATAATGCTGGCCACATATTTAAATTGGCTGTAACGCTGTATTCGTGATTTAAAAAAAACAAAAGTGGATTATGGCGGGAAACGGCAGATGTCAAGGACGATGTTTGTGGAGGTCATGGAATTAATTAAAAATAACTAGCTGGATTCAAGTCTTTCATTGGAGATACTCCCAACACATATGATATTCATCTTCTTTTGAAACAATTTTTCATTTCTTAGTTTTGACGCTAAATAAGTTTATATATCTTGTGTATATGATTGATCATCGATATTGGGCGGCAGTACTATTACTTAATATTTGGTACACTTGACAATCTCGTGCTTTAGAAACTTCACCGTCACACTATTTTGACGCAAATTACGATCATTAGTACTGTGTGTCCGATTTTGATCATCTACTTTTGCCGTTGACAGTACATAATAATATGTATGTTGCTATGTGGTTTTGGATAGTTGTGTAAACTTCTATATTCATTACTAAGTTGTAAAGTAATAAAAATCCCATCAGTAATTATTTAACATACCCGTAAAAGGTATCCATTTGACTGTTTTAATATGCAAATTGGTTTAAATAATGACTTTTTAGGGTTCGGTACACAAAGGCTAAAAACAAAACCCTATAACTCAACCACCGCTGTCACAGGGTTCTATCTCTTGAACCGGTGTACTTATTTACTTGATTTTTTTTACAGGACGTATATTATGGTCGCTATAAAAACTTCAAAATAAATAAATAATTTTCACAGTGCATGTTTATTATTATAATGCCTCTTATAATGTGCTTCTATAGTCCATATTCTATAGCTTTGACGGTGGTAGAACCCTTTGTGGTTCGACTCCGGCGGCACCACCGCCACACCTATTACTACCTAATAACAGCAATGTTAGGCGCTGCTGTGTTCTGGTTTGAAGGGTGTGGTAAGGGAGACAGACTTTTCCGAGGTGTTCCAGCTTAGTCCTCAGGGGTAGCGGCGCATCTGTGGCCGACCTCAGGTAGGAATATCTAATCCTATCTGGGGATGATTACAGATGTCCATGGGCGGCAGTAGCCACTTACCATAAGGTGGACTGCATGCTCGTCTGCTACTCTTATATAAAAAGAAAAAGTCTGCACCAATCTGCTAGTCCGCTCTGAAGTTATTGCGAGCAGGTGTAGTCTACAATATGCTATGGCGACGCGATTCATATCTATATTCAGAGCGGACTAGCAGTTTTAATCGGACTATACTATGATAAAAAAATATTATGAATTAAAAACGAAATAAAAAAATAGTTTATACGGAATCCTTAGTATGTGGGTTCGACTCGCACTTGACATTATTTCAGTATATGCGTCATCAAGTCATCATAGTCTAAAATGGCGAAGACGAATAATAATGACAAAAATTTGCAAACTGGTTTTATTCACGTGTTTTTATCAATTTATGTATATTATGTTGGTTTTTTTTTATGGTATTTTATGTTTACTTTATATATCATTGACCTATTTCATCCCACTGCTGGGCAAGATGACTTCACAAAGATAGTTTGTTTTGGGTGGGTACTGCCGCCCATGGACGTCTGTAATCAACCCCAGTTAAAATTATATTCCTACCAGAGGTCGGCCACTCATGCGCCGCTACCCCTGAGGACTAAGTTGGAATGTCTCGGCAAAGTCTGTGTCCCTTACCACGCCCTTCAAAACCCTCTGTAGTTCGACTCCGGAGACACCACCGCTACACCTATTTCTGTTATAACAGCAGTGTTAAGCGCTGCTGTGTTCTGGTTCGAAGGGTGTGGTAAGGAAGACATACTTATCCAAGGCGTTAGTCCCAAATAGGATTAGTATTTTTTGAGAAAGTAGTGGACACACAAACATACATATATATTAGGGATGCGCCGAATATTCGTTTGGTATTCGGTATTCGGTGTATTCGGCATCTTTTTTGCTATTTGTATTCGGCCGAATTATTCGGTTTTGGTGCCGAATATATTCGGTAGGAGTATTTCTATTTTCTTGTATACACGACATGGTACGGGACTAAACCACAAACCTTTTTATATACGATTTATGTTATATTATAAGTCAAACTCAAATCCTATGAAGAATATATAGAATAAAGCTAATAAAACAAATCAATTAAACTTCAAATCAACATTTATTTTGAAACCTCAAGTCAACACATTTATTACTTAATCTATAGATAGTATAGTCAACATTTATTTTAAAGCTAAAGTCGGTATTCATTTTTAAAACTCAAATCAACATTTTAAAGTGTGAATGAACACACATAACTGGCAAATTGACAATAAAGAAATGGTAAACCAAATAATTTGGCCGAATATTCGGCTCGGTAAAGGTTAAACCGAATATTATTCGGTATTCGGTTATTCGGTGAAACCACTATTCGGCACATCTCTAATATATATACATACATACATACATACATACATACATGCATACATACAAACATACACATACATACACACATACATACATACAAAGCGGTCAAATATATACCCTCGTTTTTTGAAGTTGGTTAAAAAATACCTACTACTTTATCTATTTAAAATGTTCTGCAAACCTTCTAGAAATTCCTAGATCAGTAGATAGAATGTTTCGTAATCGTAAATAGCCTACTAAAGTACCTAATTAGTAATAAGTGCAACCAATCCCCTTCACTTTAGTCTAGATCTAGAATATTCAATTCTGAGGTCTGTTTCAAATATTTGCCATAAAATCGACTATTTTAGGGTTCCGTATCCATGGGTAAAAACGGAACCCGATTACTAAGCCTTCGCTGTCTGTCCGTCTGTCACAGGGCTCTGTCTCCTGAACCGTAATAGATAGACTTTTAATTTTTTTACACATTTTGCGTAACAGTGACCGCTATATAAGGTCCAGTTAGTAAATATATTTCAAAAATTTGAACTGTCTACCTATTACGGTTCAATAGATAAATCAAAAAACGTCAAAAAATAGCGTTTTCGTGTATAGTGACCCCCATTTATATTTAAGTTTTTTTATTTTTTGTGTTCTGTAAAAAATCAAGTATCTATCTATTACGGTTCAGGAGACACAGCCCTGTGACAGACAGACAGACAGCGGAGGCTTAGTAAAAGTTCCGTTTTAATCTTTGAGAACGGAACTCTAATAAATCAAGTGTCTATCTATTACGGTTCGGGAGATAGAGCCCTGTGACAGACGGACAGACAGCAGTGGCTTTGTAATAGGGTTCCGTTTTTACCATAGATATATTATTCTTTTTTTTAACGAGGGGGAAACTTTAAAATAGGTGCCGTGGGAGAGACAGAGTTATGTGGGATTCTTTTTTTATAATATAGGAGTAGCAGACGAGCATACAGTCCACCTGATGGTAAGTGGCTACTGCCACCCATGGACATTTGTAATCAACCCCAGATAGGATTAGATATTCCTACCTGAGGTCGGCCACAGATGCGCCGCTACCCCTGAGGACTAAGCTGGAACGCCTCGGAAAAGTCTGTCTCCCTTACCACACCCTTCAAACCGGAACACAGCAGCGCCTAACACTGCTGTTATTAGGTTCAAATAGGTGTGGCGGTGGTGCCGCCGGAGTCGAACCACAAAGGGTTCTACCACCTTTAAACTTTCTTAAACGTTTGGATTCTTACCGCACTAAAACGGTGACCGTCTTCAACGCTGCGTTGAGGACTCCGGTTGCGTTGTTATTATGCATATTATCCTACTATGTTTTTTACCCTTTAAGTAACTGTAAATACAAACCACTTTAAATAATAACAAAATAAAACGAGAATATCAAGTAATACGATCAGTAGACATCATAGTAATTTAAATAAAATAAACTATCGTGAACTGACAAAATAGTCTTTTTTTGTAATTGTTGTTTGTCCTTGCTTGCCCTAAAGGCTAAATTAGAATGCTTCTCTGCCCTATCCTTCGAAATAGTTAAATTGTTCTACAAAGGGCAAAGTTATTAATATTTAACTATTATTACCTACCAAAGATTAAAACTTGATCATGTATGAAATTGTCAATCGGTCTCTGGTACATCTTTGGTAGTTAGATGGATTGAATACTAAAAATTGACGTTAATAGGTAAGAATGAAATAATTAAAGTCGCGAACTAAAGGAGAATGTTTCGTGTATCCTACCGAAGACCCTACCCTTTAAAAGACACTGCTTTTATAAATCTGAAATGTTTTTTTTTTAATAATGTAACAAAGAAGCATGCAGTCCACCTGATGGTAAGTGGCTACTGTCGTCCATGGACATCTGTAATCAACCCCAGATAAGTTTAGATTACTACCGTTAGCCACAGATACGCCGCTATCCCTGAGGACTAAGCTGAAACGCCTCATGTAAGTATGTCTCCATTACCACACTTCAAACCAGAACACAGCAGCGTTTAATACAGCTGTTATTACATAAGTGGCGCCTCCGGAGTCGAACCACAATGGACTCTAACCTAACCTATCCTTTTTTTTCCCCGAGGGGGAAACCTTCATAAGGTACCCGACGACGTGGGTGCAACGCCGGGTTATGTGGGATTTTTACCGCACTAAAACCCCCCAGGTGGCCGTCCTCGGCGCTGCGTAGAGGGCTCCGGGATCTCCAAAGGAACGCAACCGGAGTCCTCCGAGCGCGATGCCCCGGTCGGGCTCTGCCCTGGGGGGAGCACTTTACGCTCCTCCCGCACACCTGGTATTTACGACAGCATGCGACCACACATGCCGCCGTCCTCCCCGGGGTCGCTTGCTGGACGGTTCGAGCTCCCACTCTTGCCGCCCGCAACCCCGGAAGCCCCCTTTTAGTCGCCGCTTACGACAGGCAGGGGATACCGTAGCCCTATTCTAGTCCCGGAACTACAGGGACAAACCTAACCTAACCTAACCTACCCTACCTTCAAAAATATCTTTGTAATCCGTTGTACATCCAATAACACGGTACAATACTAATGTGTAAGGTGCCTTACCTAATGTATGTCTATATATGTGATAATAAGAAATTACTATGCCTTACATGTCTGTATTAAGCTTTCTAGCTAAATATGTTATGACAGACGGTTTTATAATATAGGAGTAACAGATGAGCATGCAGTGCACCTGATGGTAAGTGGCTACTGCCGCCCATGGACATCTGTAATCAACCCCAGGTAGGATTAGATATTCCTACCTGAGGTCGGCCACAAATGCGCCGCTACCCCTGAGGACTAAGCTGGAACGCCTCGGAAAAGTATGTCTCGCTTACCACACCTCAAATCAGAACACAGCAGCGCATAACACTGCTGTAACAGAAATAGGTGTGGCGGTGTTGCCGGAGTCGATCCACAAAGGGTTCTACCTTCAAAGTTCGCTTCCTTCATTAGTTTTTATATCAAACTGACAGGTACGTGCTGCAACGCGATTTTATTTAATCTTATCTTTAAGAAGTTGCTAATTTTACGTAACTATTAATTTAAAGTGTTACGAGAATCTGATCTAATGTCGAGAGAAAGTGTACTTGTAATAAGATTGAAGAATGAAAGTGTAAAAGTAAAAAACAACAAATCTGAGGTCTCGAAGACGAAGGTTACGTTATATGTATGTACGTACTAGCTGACCTGGCAAACGTTGTGTTGCCATATAAAGAAAAAAATGTTAAGTGAACAACACTTATCACTTAGGGGTATAAAAATAGATAATAGCCGATTCTCAGACCTACTGAATATGCATATAAAATTTGGTGAACATTATTAAAGCCGTTTCGGAGAAGTACGGTAACAGACAGCGACGTCTTAATAGGGTTCCGTTTTCACCCATTGGGTACGGAATCCTTGTTTCTGTAGTTCTGGGACCAGAATAGGGCTACGGTATCCCCTGCCTGTCGTAAGAGGCGACTAAAAGGGGGCTTCCGGGGTTGCGGGTGGCAAGAGTGGGAGCTCGAACCGTCCAGCAAGCGACCCCGGGAAGGACGGCGGTATGTGTGGTCGCATACCGTCGTGCACATCAGACGGAGTGGCGAGCACCACGCTCGCCTGGGCGGAGCCCGACGGGGCAACACGCTAAGAGAACTCCGGTTGCGTTCCTTTGGAGATCCCGAAGTCCTCTACGCAGCGCCGAGGACGGCCACCGGGGGGGTTTTAGTGCGGTAAGAATCCCACATAACCCCGTGTCGCTGCCATGCCATACCTTTTGAAGGTTCCCTCGTAAACAAAAAAAAAGGTACGGAACCCTAAAATGCAACAAATATTAAACAAGGAGTAAATTAAATTTAATAACACCGGAAAATTAATGACAAATATAAATCAGATTTATAAGCATCATTTGAAATTCAATACAATCGGAAGCATGCATCTGTATGCAAAATAAATTAATTTAATGTCAAATACATAACACAGCTGGGTAAATTACTCATTAAAAATTCGCCTGTTGATTCATCATCAACCCATTACTGTCCCACTGGCACGGGTCTCCTCTCAGAATGAGAAGGATTAGGCCATAGTCCACCGCGCTGGACAAGTGCGTATTGGTAGACTTCACATACCTTTAAAAACTTTTTTTTATTCTCAGATATGCAGGTTTCCTCACGATGTTTTCCTTCACCGTTGTTGTTGACTGATTACTTAATAGGTATTTTAACCCAGAAAATATTTACGACTTTGGTCTACGAACTAAGGTTAGGTATTTGGTGTTCAAGACCGTAGAACTCTCGTGGTTTGACTCCGGTGGCAACGCCAAACCTATGTCTGTTATTATTTTTTTTATAATATAAGAGTAGCAGACGAGCATGCAGTCCACCTGATGGTAAGTGGCTACTACCCATGGACATCTGTAATCAACACCAGATAGGATTACATATTCCTACCTGAGGTCGGCCGCAGATGCGCCGCTACCCCTGAGGACTAAGCTGGAACGCCTCGGAAAAGTCTGTCTCCCTTACCACACCCTTCGAACTGGAACACAGCAGCGCCTAAAACTGCTGTTATTAGGTAGAAATAGGTGTGGCGGTGGTGCCGCCGGAGTCGAACCACAAAGGGTTCTTGTGGTTCGACAACCTTCAAGTTATTTCATGTTTGTTATAACAACAGTGTAGCGCTGTGTTCTGGTTTGAAGTGTGGTCAAATGCACCTGAGACCGACCTCAAGTAGAATTGTTATTCTATCTGTGGTTGATTATAAATGTAGATACCATTACGTACCGATACCATTGGTAACGTAAACTCAAAAAAATCATCTCGTTTGATACGCATATTATTAGTGCGGTAAAAATCCCACATAACGTCATTTTGCTCCCACGACACCGGATAACTTTTAAAGGTAGGTAGGTAGGTCACTACGAGAAGGTGGTAGAACCCTTTGTAGTTCGACTTCGACGGGACCACCGCCACACTTATTTTTGCCTAATAACAGAAGTGTTAAGCGCTGCTGTGTTCTGGTTTGAAGTGTGGTAAGGGAGACATACTTTTCCGAGGTGCTCCAGCTTAGTCCTCAGGGGTAGCGGCGTATCTGTGGCCAACCGCAGGTAGGAATATCTAATCCTATCTGAGGTTAATTCCAGATGTCCATGGGCGACAGAAGCCACTTATAATCAGGTGGACATGCAGTCTATCTGTTACTCCTATAATATCAAAAAAAAGAAGGGCATGCAAAAAATAAGATATATAAACATACATTCGGGTAAAAAGCATGAAAAATAGTTTAAAATCGTCGAAAATGATATCAAAAATACACGGGAAATTCGTATCAACGTATGCTCGACAGTCACAATACCGGTTTTCACGGTTCCGGATTCGATTACCGGCCCAGCAGGTATTTTAATGACAAATCTGCATAACTTAACTTCAGTTTATAGTCCTATATATACAAATCACGTGTCACTATGTTCGTATGTCTAATATTTCCGAAAACGCTTAACGGATTTCGATGAGACGCACAAAGGGTTCTCCCACCATCAAAAAGAGGGTCATTTTAAAGGTGATAGAACCCTGTTTTTCGAGTCCGGCGTCACCACCGCCAAACTAGTTTCTGCCTATGTTGAGCGCTGCTGTGTTGTGGTTTAAAGGGTGGTAAGTGAGATATACTTTTCCAAGACATTCCAGCTTAGTCCTCAGGGGTAGCGGCGCATCTGTGGCCGACCTCAGGTGGTAATCCGGCTTGTCTGGTATTGCTTGCAGATGTTCATGGACGGCATTTGCTAATCATCTAACATCAGGTGTACTGCATGCCTGTCTACTTTTATATTATATAAAAAAACACGAAGGCTTGTACCAACTTCAAATTAGTAGTAGAATTACAAAGTTCCTAGTAGAATAAGTCCACAAACATTGCAATGTCAGGTTGTTGAGGAAACAAAACGTAAACAGAACAATAATAATTGTACATTGTATTGTTGTTACGAAAGAAATTATTAATAATACCTAGTCATACTCTTCCGTGAAACGTAGATTTTCTGTGAAAAAATATGTTTAAACTCAGTTTGGGAGGTGGTAGAACCCTTTGTGGTTCGACTCCGGCGGCACCACCGCCACACCTATTTCTACCTAATAACAGCAATGTTAGGCGCTGCTGTATTCCGGTTTGAAGGGTGTGGTAAGGGAGACAGACTTTTCCGAGGCGTTCCAGCTTAGTCCTCAGGGGTAGCGGCGCATCTGTTGTCGACCTCAGGTAGGAATATCTAATCCTATCTGGGGTTGATTACAGATGTCCATGGGCGGCAGTAGCCACTTACTATCAGGTAGACTGCATGCTCGTTTGCTACTCCTATATTATAAAAAAAAAGTCTCTCGAGTATTATCATCAACCCATTACTGTCGTGTTGCGGACGGGTTTACTCTCAGAATGAGGATTAGGCCATAGTCCACCGCGCTGGACAAGTGCGTATTGGTAGACTTCACATACCTTTCAGAACTTTTTTTCCTCACGGGTTTCTTCACGATGTTTTCCTTCACCGTTCAAGGAAGTTATAATTAATTTCTAATACGCACATAACAACAAACAATCATGAAAATCGGTTCATATACGACAAAACATATATACGTCCGAATTGAGAAACCTCCTTTTTTGAAGTCGGTTACGAATTAGAGGTGCCTGGGATCTGAACCTTGGACACCTCGAAAGGCCGAGTTTCAACCACAAAGCCCTCTGCTCCTTTATATTATAAAAACAATGTAAATTTCCGATTTACACAACTTGCCTGTTTATACCTATTGTTTTATTACAGATTTTTTGTTGACATTAGCTGTCATTGAGTAGGTCAGACGTTGTTTTATTACCAAAAGAAGTATTACATTAATATAAAAACCTCAAAAATATTAACTGAAGCTGAGATTCACCTAATCTTTTTTGTAATATAGGAGTAGCAGACGAGCACGCAGTCCATCCGAAGTTAAGTGCCTACTGCCGTATGGACATTTGTAATTAACCCCAGATAAGATTAGATTCCTACCTGAGGTCGGCCACAGATGCACCGCTACCCAGGACTAATCTTGAACGCCTCGCATAAGTATGTCTTCCTTAACACACTTCAAACCAGAACACAGCAGCGCTTAACACTGTTATTAGGAAGAAATAGATGTGACGGTGGTGCCACCGGAGTCGAACCACAAAGGGTTCTAAACTTAGTATACCTCACACATCTCTCTACCCTTACCATGAGTTTTCAAAATATCCCACAATTTTACGTTACGTTTCCTCAATCCATTATTCTGTTCCGTTTGATTCAGTAGACTGAGTAAACGTAAAAAAGTTAGTGCTCAAGTGTTTTTGTCTGCCTCACATGTTCGCAAAAAAGAGAGACCAAACATAAAGCGCCATTTTGTCAATTTACACATATAATGTTACGTTACTGACACTTTACTTCTGATACAATCCACTAGGGGCGCTGATTTGAATTTGTATGGGCAAATACGTAAACAAACACCAAAACAGTAATATTTGTCAAACCGTAAAAACGCATGGTAAGGGTACTGGTGGAAAATCACCTTTATATCTGGTTTAGCTACAGCTGTGGTCGAGTTTAGCTAGAACTTTATTTATTCATAGAAATCTTTATTATAATCTTATTCGTAATAGTATAGCATTTCAAAGAAATGTATGTATAATATGTATAGTAACTCTATAGGGAAAAACCTGTACCATTAAAATACTGTATAAATATTTATTACTCTTCACATACAATAAGACATGCTTCGTGTCTATACATCGAATATATTTACAAATAATTATAGTATGGTTATAAAAAAGTTTGAACGTGGTAGAACCCTTTGTGGTTCGACTCCGGCAGCACCGCCCCATCTATTTCTGTTATAACAGCAGTATTAAGCGCTGCTGTGTTCTGTTTTGTCATGTGGTAAGGGAGACATACTTTCCGAGGCGTTCCAGCTTAGTCCTCAAAGGTAGCTGGCATATCTGTGACCGACCTCATGTAGGTATCTAATCCTATCTGGGGTTGATTACAGATGTCCATGGGCGGCAGTAGTCACTTATCATAAGGTGGACTGCATGGTCGTATGCTACTCCTATATTATAAAAAATATATAGTTTAAACAATCAAAGATCACGCTAAAATCGGGTAAAAATTCTAACGGTTGATAATTATTCAAAATTTTAAATTAATCTGACCGTTCAAAGTGGGTAAAAATCGAGTTCAAAGATTCCGTTACATACCTAGATACATACAGATTCAGCTAATAAAAGAGTGGTAAAAGTGACGTTTAACTAATAATAGACATTTTATTTTTTGAAGGTGGTAGAACCCTTTGTGGTTCGACTCCGGCGGCACCACCGCCACACCTATTTCTACCTAATAACAGCAGTGTTAGGCGCTGCTGTGTTCCGGTTTGAAGGGTGTGGTAAGGGAGACAGACTTTTCCGAGGCGTTCCAGCTTAGTCCTCAGGGGTAGCGGCGCATCTGTGGCCGACCTCAGGTAGGAATATCTTATCCTATCTGGGGTTGATTACAGATGTCCATGGGCGGCAGTAGCCACTTACCATAAGGTGGACTGCATGCTCGTCTGCTACCCTTATATTATAAAAAAAAAATATTTGTAATATAACATTTACATTGTAATATTTAAAAAAAAAATCTGTGTTTGAAATCGCGTCAAACCAACACTGCCAAGTTAAATTTAATTCAATGAACTAATATAATATATTCATAGTCCGTTTCTTGACCTAAAGTTTAATCTTCATTTCATTCAAATCGGTCAACTCTATGAGAAGTCATTACAAATTAACTTAGATCGATTGATCACTCCTAACAAGAAAGTGTAAAGTTTTGAGAATTGAAATTGTTGCGTAAATAAATATCGTGTTGCGATGTCCGTTCTAAAATGTCCCTAAAATTTTTGAAATACCTATTTATTACCTAATTGACGTATTATTAGTTACTTATAATTACGTAAATTTTCTCTAAAAATGTTTTTTTATTTGTCAAGAATTCGAAAAATAAATGATAAAAACATCCTTTTGTTGCTGCAATTTCAAGGCGGTGAAGTATCTTTCGCACTTGTCCAGCGCGGTGGACTATGGCCTAATCCTTCTCATTCTGAGAGGAGACCCGTGCCCAGTGGGACAGTAATGGGTTGATGATAAACTTCGTCGTTTATGAACCGATTTTGATGATATTTTTTGTCAGAAACAAGATATTTTACTTGTCAACATAGATTAGTGAAGATTACTCACTCCTAACAAGAAAATGTACCCAGTTTTGAGAATTGAAATAGTTGCGTAAAAAAGTTTTGCCACGTCTCCGTGCTAAAATATCCATAAAATAATGCTAAAATATTTGAAATAATTATTTATTTATTAAGTAAATTACGCAGTATTAGTTATTTATTCGTAAATTTTCTCTGAAAATGTTTTATTTGTCAAGAATTCAAAAAAAGAACTTACTAAAATAAGCCGTTTGTGGCTTCATTCAATTTCAAGGCGGCGAAGTATCTTTACTAATCTATGCTTATCAAAGTAAATTAAAGTCAGAAGTTTTTTCTAACATTGCATGACGTGTGCAGAGCAGAGAGTGTCAGTTTACCGGCGTTTTCTAAGCTTCATACATGGAAATTTACAATTGACGTCATATTCTGCATCCAAGCGAACAAAGTCGCAGGCACAACTCGTTTAAAATAATGATAAATATCGTATCCTTCGCATATCGTGTATAAGGAACCCAATCAAAGATTTTATGAATGTATTTATCGGACGGTAAGTTTGGTTAATTTCTGGCCGGAAGCAAAACTTCGACCGAAACTTGTTTTTTGGCCAAGGATTTGCCGAAATTTCGGTTGTTTACAAGTTATACTTAGAGGTGGTAAGGGCTCTAACTTACAATTAGAGTGCATAAGGGCTCTTCGTAGAGGGGGTAAGGGTTTTTCCGTACAATTAGAAGGTATTCTTCCTTACGACAATAAGAAGGTTTTTTCCGTTTGAAGAGGTTTGGCGTTTATAAATAAACGCTTTCTACACTCATAGCCCCACACTAGGGTTCTCCGTCGTGGGTGCCATGGACACACACAGACAAATACACAAACACCCAGACCCAGAAACAGAAATCTAAATTCATCTTTTAGATATCTGTCTGGCCGGGGATCGAACTCGGGGATCGACCCTTTGCGCATCGGACCGGTGTGGTGATCGCTCGACCACGCGGGTCGCCAATCGTCGTATGCGGCAAGTGCCGAGCATATGGAAGCAACATCGTCTTATTATGTGTGTAATGAGACGCTTTATCAATGAATGATAAAGGTTATCACAACTTAATCTTTTTTTATAATTTGGAGTAGCAGACGAGGATGCAGTCCACCTAATGGTAAGTGGCTACTGCCGCCCATGGACATCTGTAATCGACCCCAGATAGGATTAGGTATTCGTACCGGAGGTCGGCCACAGATGCGCCGCTACCCCAAGGACTAAGCTGGAACGCCTCCGAAAGTATGTCTCCCTTACCACACTTCAAACCAAAACACAGCAGCGCTTAACACTGCTGTTATAACAGAAATAGGTGTGGCGGTGGTGCCGCCGGAATCGAACCACAAAGTGTTCTACCACCTTCAAAATAGTGATGTGACTGTGACATAGGCAATAGTGCCCCGCGCTGGTCAAGTTCAGATTGGTAGACTTCACACGTTACTTTGTTAGAGAACTCCATATGAACAGGTTTTATCACGTTTTCCTTAAGAATTTAAGCACGTGATAATTAATTTCTAATACGCACATGTTATCGTCGTTAATAAGAAGCTTGGATATTAACAATATCACATTTTTATAACGTTACATTAAAGTAATAAGTGACTCATTTGATACTACAGTTTAAAAACAGATGCGGGTAGGTGAAGTGGGGACGACACTATGGCGGCGCTCGAATTAACAGAGAGCGACATTCTGGTCGGAGACTTCAGCAAGAGCAGTCAAATAACGGAGATACTTGTGTAGTTATAATACTTCTAATCACTAGTGTGAACTTACTTACGTATAATTGTTATATCGTTACTCTGTACCGTTTATGTGACTATATTATTACATGACTTCAAGACCTTCAAGATGACTTGATTTCACACATAACTTCTAAAAATAGGTTCGTCTAGACTTTTAATTCGATATCTTCCACGAACTTGGCCAGATGTAGATTATCCTCATCCTCATCATGATCATCCCATTACTGGCGCACCTCCTGGGCACGGGTCTTCTCTCAAATGAAATGGATTAGGCCATAGTCCACCGCGCTGGACAAGTGCGTATTGGTAGACTTCACGTACCTCTGAATATTTTTTTTAGATTTCGCAAGTATGCAGGTTTCCACACAATGTTTTCCTTCACCGTTTAAGCAGGAGATAATACATTTCTAATGCGCACATAACTTTGAAAAATCATGCCTGGGATTTGAACCCCAGAACCTTCTATCAAGAGGCCGAGTTTCTTAACCGCTACCACTGGATTATGGCCAAATCCCCTCTAACTCTGTGGAATCCATGCCACCACTGGTAAAATAATAAATTGATAAAAATATCACTCCCACATACAGTCTAAACTAGTATTTATTAAAAAAGCACCCCTGTTAAAAATAAGTAACTGAAAAGGGAAGTAATTAGACGTATAGTCTTTGACGAGGGGGAAACCTTCAAAAGGTACCCGACGACGTGGGAGCGACGCCGGGTAATGTGGGACTTTTACCGCACTAAAACCCCCCCGGTAGCCGTCCTCAGCGCTTGGCGGAGAACTCCGGGATCTCCGACGGAACACAACCGGAGTCGGAGCGCGATGCCCCAATCGGGCTCTACCCTGGAGGAGCAGTTTTCGCTCCTCCCACACCATGTAGTGTTTACGACGATATGCGACCTCACATACCGTCGTCCTTCCCGGGGTCGCTAGCTGGACGGTTCGAGCTCCCACTCTTGCCGCCCGCAACCCCGGAAGCCCCCTTTTAGTCGCCTCCTACGACAGGCAGGGGATACCGTAGCCCTATTCTAGTCCCGGAACTACAGGGACAAAGTGAAGAAATACCCAACGTGATCCCACGGGGAGCAACGAAGGCAGACGAGAGAGGTTTTTAAGCGGTAAGGTCGCTACCAGGCCAAGCCCGACATACGGGGTCCAAAAAATCTAGATCCTATGATACGTAATAGTATTTTTACCCTCAGAACGAAAAAAAAATGAGAGCCGTCACGGGACGCCTGGCAGATGTGAAACATCGACATTATTTTGTAAAAGTAATATGCAGAAAATAACATATTGTGATAGGAACTAAATATGTCATAATGATAAAATAAAATATTACGATTTTTTTCCAGATAACGATGACTATTTATTGAATTCGATTGCGCATGGCGACGCATCGCCACACCGTACACACTACTGCATATAGACTGTATATATATACCATCGTATAGCGTGGCGACGCGCCGCCACGGCATGCGTCGCCACGCCAGAAATCGGTTTTACGTGCGGCTATAGATGTTTCACATCAAAAAGACAAAAAACATACATACATACATACACACACATACATACATACGCATGAAAAACATAACCCGTACAAAAATGCTAAGTGTTTATGCAATCAACAAAACGTATTTAATACGCTTTTATTAGCTTCAGACGTATGTATGTTGGTATGTTAGTATGTAACGGAATCTTTGAACATGATTTTAACCCCCTTCAAAACGTCGGATTAACTTGATTAAAAAAAGCGTGGGGTGCTTTTTAAGATATTATCAAAATTATAATCCTTCTACTACTATCAATACTACTACTACTATCAATAAAATATTTATAACTATTGACACCATGCACCCCACGATTTTTTTATATCTTAATTCAAATTTAAAAAAAAATATTTTCTATTTTTTAGTTGGATTTTCTATAAAAAGTGTATTTTTTTAGTTTTTTTAAACGATTATTTATTTACAGTATATAATAGGCTGAGTCTATTAATACAGGTACTGTACGAACAATTTATAATTATTAATACGGTTACCGTACAAATAATTTATAATTATTAATACGGGTACTGGACAAACAATTTATTATTATCCGATTCGATCCGGTAGATTTTGAGAAATCTCAAAAAAACTACAAAAAAAAATTTTTTGAAATGTTTTTTTTTTATAAATTTTAAACGGCTCTACCGATCGATTTTAGAAACTAAGCTCTTAACATCAAAAAATGACGTCGATCGCCATCAGCCCGTTCGAAATCGATTAATTCTTTCTTTCTTTCTTTCTAATTCTAACCTAACCTAACCTAACCAATTGAATAAATGTACGAATAAATATATTTAAAAAAAAATGAATTTGTCACATTGTTTAAAGAAAAAAGAAATTGAATAAATGTACGAATAAATATAATTTATTAGTCCAGTACCTGTACAAATAGTCACATTGTATATAATATCTATTACATTTAAAATATGTATATGAAGTAAATATTTATTAGATTTGTACAATGGGTTAATTAAATTGTTAATTTATGTGTTAATTAAAGTAATGGAAACATACGTTTATTTTAATCGCAATAGTTTACAAATTACTTACGTTCACTCGTAACATACATTATTTATCAAGTTACTTCTAAATCTATATATATATATAAATATATATTTCTTATGTGCGTGTGTATGTCACTGAACTCCTCCTAAACGACTGGACTGATTTTGATGAAATTTGTTGTGTATGTTCAAGGGGACTTGAATGGTTTAGATTCACAATTTAGTCCGTGGGGAAAGGTTTTATAAATTAATTTTTAATTCGTAAGTAGTTATAGAATCGGAAACTATGCATTTTATTAAGTGATGATCTTTAGCAGAGTTGTTGTTCAAGAGCCCACGAGGGCTTGGGAGTTGGTAAGACCAATTTTCGACAGATGGCACCACTGTCATTCCAATGCAGGTACAAATTTTCCGTTTTATGTATGTCATATTATTTCTTTAAAATGCGGGCGAAGCCGCGGGCACCACTAGTCTAAACCTACATATAATACGATTTGTGTGTCTATACATCGAATATATTTGCAAAAAAAAATACACGCGTCGAATAGATGATTCCTCTTTGAGAAGTTGGTTAAAAAAGTAGAAAAACTGAGAATAAGAAATATTTTTTAAATGTGCTAGAACCCTCTGTGGTTCGAAGGCAGCACCACCGCCACACCTATTTCTTTAATAACAGCAGTGTTAGGCGCTGCTGTGTTCCGGTTTGAAGGGTGTGGTAAGGGAGACAGACTTTTCCGAGGCGTTCCAGCTTAGTCCTCAGGGGTAGCGGCGCATTATTAGTAGGAATATCTAATCCTATCTGGGGTTGATTATATATGTCCATGGGCGGCAGTAGCCATATACCATCAGGTGGACTGCATGCTCGTCTGCTACTCCTATATTATAAAATGACGGCAGTGAAGCGCTGCTGTGATTGGACACACTGTTTACGCCGTTTTCCACCGAAATATATTGAACGCCGACTTCATAAATATGTAACTAAACTAACTTCATAAAATGTATATCTGAATCAATTTTGAATAAATGAGATTTGAATTTGAATTTGAATTTGTACAATGACGTCACTAAATTGTTATCCGAACCAAACGTGTTTGCAATTCAGGTTACACCTGTTACCAATATCCATTCTATACATGCCCTGCGTGCCAAAGATCGAAATTTGCCAAATTTTTGCCACCCACTATAACTTTTCGTTATGACCAAGGCTTAACTGACACGAAGTTCGCCCTTTGCAAACTATTGTTTTCAAATCAAGTGAAATCATTTATTTGGTAGAACATTGTATTTTTACAATGATTTTAAATTTATAACGAGTACCTTATGTTCTACAACATTGTATAACACATATAGGTACACATAACTAACTCTTTCACTTTTTTTTTTATAAAATATTGGAGTAGCAGACGAGCATGCAGTCCATCTGATGGTAAGTGGCTGCTGCCGCCCATGGACATCTGTAATCAACTCCAGATAGGATTATTCCTACCTGAGGTCAGCCACAGATGCGCTGCTACCCCTGAGGACTAAGCTGGAACGCCTCGGAAAAGTCTGTTTCCCTTACCACACCCTTCAAACCGGAACACAGCAGCGCCTAACACTGGTGTTATTAGGTAGAAATAGGTGTGGCGGTGGTGCCGCCGGAGTCGAACCACAAGGGGTTCTACCACCTTCACTTATAAATAATGAGAAAAATAAGCACATTTAAAAAAAAACACATGGCATATAAAAACTATAATACTATCTAATAATAGTACAACTATTATAATTATTGTATTTAACATACTTAAATAAAATAATTAAATTTTTGCCTGAATATTAAAATTTGTATTTACATCTTTGTTACATAAAAAAATATAGAGATCAATTCTTTAAAACGAGCGCTAAATTAAAATTCGGTTGCAAGATTCGCTGTATGTAATAAAGCAAGTTTGTAAAAACCCTGTACTTTTTTAGGGTTCCGTACTCAAAGGGTAAAAACGTAACCCTAATACTAAGCCTCCTCTGTCTGTCCGTCTGTCACAGGGCTCTATCTCCTGAACCGTAATAGATAGACACTTGATTTTTTTACAAGTATTTAGTGGCCGCTATAACAACAAATACTAAAAATAAAAAAGTTGAAAATAAATGAGGGTTTCCATAAAAGACACCCATATTTTTCGACGTCTTTCGCTCTATCTATTGAACCGTAATAGGAAGACAGTGCAAATTTTCACAATGCATTTTTTTAATAACTTCTATAATAACGAATACTAAAATAAAATGATTTCCTTATAATGGGATCACCTTTGTTCTATTTTTTTAACAAAAAAAACATCAAAATCGGTTCATAAACGACGAAGTTATCAATTAAAAAAATGTATTGGTACGGAACCCTCCGTGCGAGTTCAACTTGCACTTGGCCAATTATTCACTACGCAGGCGTGCTCATGTATCATCATCATCAACCCATTACTGTGTCCCACTGCTGAGCACGGGTCTCCTCTCAGAATGAGAAGAATTAGGCCATAGTCCACCGCGCTGGCCAAGTGCGTATTGGTAGACTTCACATACCTTTTGAGATATTTTTGATGTGAAACATCTATAGCCGCACGTAAAACCAATTTCTGGCGTGGCGACGCATGCCGTGCACGCTATACGATGGTATATATATATAGTCTATATGCAGTAGTGTGTACGGTGTGGCGACGCGTCGCCATGCGCAATCGAATTCAATAAATAGTCATCGTTATCTGGAAAAAAATCGTAATATTTTATTTTATCATTATGACATATTTAGTTCCTATCACAATATGTTCTTTTCTGCATATTACTTTTACAAAATAATGTCGATGTTTCACATCTGCCAGGCGTCCCGTGACGGCTCACATTTTTTTTCGTTCTGAGGGTAAAAATACTATTACGTATCATAGGATCTAGATTTTTTGGACCCCGTATGTCGGGCTTGGCCTGGTAGCGACCTTACCGACTAAAAAACTCTCTCGTCTGCCTTCATTGCTCCCCGTGGGATCACGTTAGGTTAGGTTAGGTTAGGTTATTTTATTTAGTTTATTTCTTCACTTGGAAAGAAGTTAGCTGCTTATAAGCTGTTTCCACGTATTGTTTCCTACCAGTCGTTCGAGCTCTTTCTCGAAGACTTTTTTTATTGCTTTCTCTTTCTTTTTTTTACGTATGTATGTTGTATGTATGTATGTCCTATTCCCATTCATGGCTTGACCGATTTCACATATGAGGTGTCGTTGGATTCGTCTAAAGTATGGGAGTGACTACGTCTAATTTGTGGTACACTATACGTCTAATTACTTCCCTTTTCAGTTAGTTATTGATGTGAAACATCTATAGCCGCACGTAAAACCGATTTCTGGCGTGGTGACGCATGCCGTGGCGACACGCTATACGATGGTATATATATACAGTCTATATGCAGTAGTGTGTACGGTGTGGCGACGCGTCGCCATGCGCAATAACTATTACCGAAGTCACTGATTAAACGAATTAAGTAGTCACGATTTGAAATAAATTCGTAAATTTTTGTATTTAATGAAAATAAATGTTTATTCAATAAATAGTCATCGTTATCTGGAAAAAAATCGTAATATTTTATTTTATCATTATGACATATTTAGTTCCTATCACAATATGTTCTTTTCTGCATATTACTTTTACAAAATAATGTCGATGTTTCACATCTGCCAGGCGTCCCGTGACGGCTCACATTTTTTTTTATATATCTCTCAGGTATGCAGGTTTCCTCACGATGTTTTCCTTCGCCGTTTAAGCAAGCGATAATTAATTTCTAATACGCACATAAATTTGAAAATCAGAGGTGCGTGCCTGGGATTTGAACCTCGGACCCCTCGATCGAGAGGCCGCGTTTCTTAACCACTAGGCTATCACTGCTTTTTACTGCTCATGTATTAGTTGTAGCAAATGTCCTTATAGTAAGCAATCAGTTATATACACACGTGTATATAATCGAATACAAGCAATGAATACTTTTATGAAGTTATGTAATTTTATTATATATAGTTATAAGTATATATTAATATGTATGTTAGTCTGTAAGGTATATATGATATGGACCTCTGTATTCAATTATACTTTTGTATCTTTGTCTATATTGTCTGAAATAAATGGTTATTATTATTATTATTATTAATTTATTTTATATACTAGCTGACCCGGCAAACGTTGTTGCCATATAAATAAAAAAATCTTAAGGGTGACCAACCCTTATTACTTACGGGTTTGAAAAATAGATATAATGCCATCAAAAACAATGCTTGTAAAAAGATCCAAGTCTCGCCATTCAATTCTTCTACCGTAAAAAGTCTTGAGATCTATGTAATACCAAGCCGGTAATGTATGCAGTCCCTACTTAAGGGACCTTCTGTCTTAAGGTATTTTCTCACTATCTAACCTAACAACATCTCATGGGACCATACCAATATTTAAAATCTTTTATGTTCTAAATAAATTAACGTGGCAATCGTACTGCAAGTCACATTGTGTTTTCATCTTATCATATCGCATCACACAAGTACGATTGCCACGTCAATTTATTTAGAACATAAAATATTTTTAAAATTGGTATGGTCCCATGAGATGTTGTTAGGTTAGATAGTGAGATAATACCTTAAGACAGAAGGTCCCTTAAGTAGGGACTGCATACATTACCGGCTTGGTATTACATAGATCTCAAGACTTTTTACGGTAGAAGAATTGAATGGCGAGACTTGGATCTTTTTACAAGCATTGTTTTTGATGGCATCTCATTCCTTTTTGTAGATATTTCTACTCTTTTCCTTTCCGGTACCTTCCACTAGTTGAATCTCAACAACAGATTTTTTAAAGGCAATTAAATTGTTTAGGTAGTCTTTGTAGTTATGTAAATAATCTTGCCATTCATCATCACTTTCATTCGAACATGACAATAAATTAAATCTAAAAAAGTTACTATTTTGACAACTGAAATTATGCCCGTTATCCTCAGGAAAAACTTCTTCTAAAAACATCTCTACTGATTGTGATTTATTTATTTATTTATTGGGATTTAACGTGTCTTCGTATTAAATAATCGACATTCCTTACTTTCTTCTGAATATCCGACAAAAATCATTGGTAATCTTTCACTGACTTCGTCGGACTCCGGTTTTTGATATAAACCACAGTATTTACTGCTCTTGCTCAAATTAGTTTCAATTTATAATAGACTTCTGACTTCTGAAATGAAATGAAATATTTATTTAATAATGATAACATTCGTTTTAGACTTCTCGCATATACAATAATAGTTCTGTTAGCTGTTTCAGCCACAACAATTTGTTTAGGGGTATACAGTATCGCCTTCTAATGTAGAATTCCATTTGTTGATAAGAAAATATTGAAAGCTCTATTACAAAATGTCGTCCCACCATCTGATCTCATACATTTGTTCGACTTGCTAGTTCCTTTTTCAACACTTTATATTTTTGAAATTTCTTAAAGACTCACTCTTATGTTTTAGAAAATAAACATTCATCGTGTCATTCGAGAATAATAGTCGATAAATAATAACATGTACCTTGAACCGTTGAGTGAACTAGCTTCCATGAGACTACATAAATCTGTATGTACGATCTCCAGTATATCGTTCGTTCGCGTTCAGAGGTTTGGAAATGGTTTCTTACTAGTCGTCATATCCGTCGGTAATGTTCATTATCAAGACCAGTCATAATATTCTTTAAAATTCGCATATATTCCGGATTAATATGGGCTAGTCTTCTATGCCAATATTTATTTGACATTGTCAAATTACATATCGGTGATTTGACAAATTGTATATATACCATTTACGTTGTGGCCAGTTGCGATGATAATATCCATAGAGTTACTAATAGTGCAACCATTTTTCAAGAAATTAACAGTAAATCCTTTTTCAGTAAGTTTACTCACCGCTAACAAATTCATACTTAAAATTATTTATATTAAAAAGGTTTCTTATAATAATTTCCACGTTTTTCCGGGTAGGTACTAACACAAAATAAAAACTAACAGAAGTCAATCTTCATACAAAGTGGGCTGGAGTAACGCACACGTAGACACCACTTACCGACTCGTTATCTCGGGGGGACTCGAGCGCATACGTGCGCGACTGTCAGTTCATTTCTGACACGCGTTTGTAACTGTTTTGTACAAGCAATGGAGCAAAATAAAATACCCTAATTGTGCAATGGACGGTTGTTTAAATTCAACGTTAAACTGTGGATTTTCGTTTTTTTATAGCTATCAATTATCAAGCCACTAGGAGCTGATATTTTTGGTGATCATGGCAAGAATATGTTATAAAGTGGATATCTAAGCTCGATTTATATAACAGTTTCCTATTTCGAATCATTTGAAACGAACTTAACTAAATTTTTGTAATATTGCGTTGAAATGTTACGTACCTAATATTACGTAAGTTGAAAACATGATTTTTTGTTCGTATATATATTGGTTTGTCTTTAATGCCATTTGGTAGGTTTATGTCTAAAACGGATAGGGCAAAAGGAATTGTGTAATTAGGGTAATCCGTTTAGAAGTTATTAGGGATTTTCTATTGTGAACATTGTAATTTTTTATGTGCTTACATATAAAAATTATTTTCATAGACATTTATTTATGCTCAATAAGGCCGAAAGGAGATGTTTCAAAATGTATGGGCTCCCGGCCACCTTTTGTACACTATATTAAAAATTAAGAAAACATGCAAAGAAGGGGGTTAATTTTCTTCAAATCATGTTCGTTTAATTGTTAAAAAACAATAATTTACACTTAAACTTGCAACACAACAGTGCAAAAACATCATGGCGGTAGTGATTACCATAATAATGTCATCTGTCATTCTATTTTAACTTACTATATACATTATATACTTTTTAATATATTTTTTACGCGAATGGGCGTAGATATATAAACATTGTATTATGTGTATTGAGAAACAAGGCCTATATTTGATAAACATTAATTATATTTACTTTCATAAATCTTGACTTAAAACAAACATACCAAAATATGTACTTCTATACCAATTTATTTTAGTTAAAACATTTAAGTGTGTAAATAAAACAACTTTAAGTACACATTTGATCATATTTTACTTACTCTTCACTTAGATACATTATTTATTCATTTTAAATATCTTCCCTTATCAATATTTTCATCCTGTGACGAGCTCAGCCCAAACATCAAACAATGGGCATAATGTGAGCGCAACTACCTACGAGTACGGTTCGTTGCCCAGCGATGCAGTTGCAATAATAACTGATTATTTTGTCATCCCAAGAATGTCCTAGTCTTGCTAATGTAATTATCTAAAAAAGAGAAATGTAAAAATATTAGCTTCTGTAGTTTAAAATTATTTACGATTATTTCACGATTAATACAACAACTGATGTATATTTTACCTGATGATATTGAATCCTTGTCAACACAATCCACAGCGATCGCACGAAAATCACAAGAGTCCATAAAACATAAGCTGGGTAAACAAGTAAGGTAGAATCACTCCATAATCGTAAGCAGCACAGAGCAGAAACATATTCAGGATTAAAATGGAATCTTCTCATCAGTACCTACATATTTATTCAACGTTTACATTGGAGTCCACTATTATAATATGTATATATCCACTTTTACGCATATCAAATTGACAACTTCTTCTTTTTTAATTTGACATGTCACTTACATCTATAAAACCAGATACTATTTAAAAGGTGGTTTTGTTATTATTGTTATAAATAATTAATTAAATTCAGAAATAATGACGGGATACCCAAAACAAAAGCCAGGTTGTAAAGTACTAAGGTAACAATAACTTTACGACAAAAACAGCGAAATACAGAATTACCGACATCCAAAGAGTATAGTAACCTATGTATGGGGTACACATAGGTTCCCGACATCGACAGTTTTGAAAACTTGACATTGACAGTATTCCGCCATTTTTAATATTTCAATGAGGATTGCTTATTTTAAATATTTTTAAACACGAATACTTTAGGTTATCAAAATATATGTGTATTTTTCTTCAATTATACAAATTATTCGTGTTTTTTAGTTATAATGTACATGAGATGGCCGAAAATGAAACATCTCCTTTGCCTAAACACTTGTTTCCTTGGAAACAAACTTATTATTATTTTATAATGCGGTGACAGTTGCTAAACCTCACGACAGTTATTGTATTTTTTGTATGTTACCGTTAGATTGTAGAATACGTTAGCATACACATTAACTAGGCTTAAGATTAGCTAGAAAATATGCAGATTAACTATGTAGTCAAAATTCGAAACATCTTTTCAGACTTATTCTTAGGGCTAAAACACATGCCTTTTTACGACGCGACGACGTATCGTGACACATAGCGACATCGTGCCGCAAAGCGATATTGTTTCGTGAAAATATACAATGTTTGTCGTAAATTCATGACACGACGACGCATCATGGCATGCACGGGTCGACGTCAAGGGGTGAAAATTGATACAATCTCGTTTTGTACTTTAGGTAATGGACAAGCTAATCTGCGTTTTAACTGATTTAGGCACATTAGCCGTAACATCTAGTTTTTTTCTCATGACATTTGTCAGAAATTCGGAATGTTTTTGATATTATATAACTTTTTAGGGTTCCATACCCAAAGGTTAAAACGGAACCCTATTTCTAAGCTGTCCGTTCGTCTGTCTGACATAGAGCTCTATTTCTGGAACCTTAATAGATAGAAATTTAAATTTTTTACGGAATATGTATAATGGCTTTAACAATAAGTACTAAAAGTAAAACGAAAAACTTTCAAATAAAGGAGAGTTGCCATACAAGGACCTTCTTTTTCTTTATAAGAAGGAAATCTTGAAAAGGTACTCGACGACGTGGGAGTGACGCCGGGTTATGTGGGACTTTAGCCGCACTAAAATCCTCCGGTGGCCGTCCTCAACGTTTGTTGGAGAACTCCGGGATCTCCGACTGAACGTAACAGAAGTCCTTTAAGCGCGATGCCTCGATCGAGCTCTGCCCTGGGAGAACAGTTTTCGCTCCTCCTAAACTATCCGGTGTTCACGACGGTATGCGACTACACATACCGCCGTCCTTCCCGGGGACACTTATTGGACGGTTCGAGCTCGCTGTTGCCACTCCCAACTTCGGAAGCCCCCTTGTAGTCGCTTCTTACGACAGGCACGGGATATCGTAACCCTTTTTTAGTCCAGGAACTACAGAGACAAACATATAAGGACCTGCTATTTTTTAGCGTTTTTCATTTGAAATGTTCACAATGCATTATATGGCTGCTATAACATCAATTAGTAAAAATAAAAATAAAATAAACAAATATTTTTGTGGTACGGAACCCTCAGTGTACGAGTTCGATTCGCACTTCACCCATTATTTGAATTGAATTTAAATTGAAGTTGGAATTGAAAACGTCTTTTATCTCGAGAATAAAAACAATTGACGTCGCCTATAATAGTAGGGGAGCCCAAGACGGGATTTCGAGAGTGACTCGAACGCGGCAGATTAAGATATGGGAGATACCTTACATCCTATAGAGTATCTTAAACTATCCATTTGGGGGGTTCAACCAGGGAAGTCCATTAATAAAAAATCGTATTATCTATAGTAGCTTAATTACATGCTGAAAACAATAAATTTATAATCTGATGGTTTGAGGGCGGCGTTAGGGAGTAATAAGGTTGCAAAAAATCTATACCTGGACATACTCGAGTGCGGTATTTTTTTTAATACAAAGGAAATAATGCTAGAAAATATGCACTATCTGATAGCGCCATTTATTAGCATGGATCCCTGGAAAGTAATGGTGTACAACAAACTAAAGGAAAAGGCAAATTTTATGGAAAATACATTATTCTTTATATATTCTCATTCTGTTTTTTTTTTCAAATCGTCAGTATAAAAAACCCCTCCACTAAATCGTCAGATGAAGGGTTATGATAAGTAAAACATCAGCTGGAATTTCCTGTATAATAATCTTACGCCCTCGAGTGTGTCAAGATAACGTTTTTTTTTTGCATTTTCGAAGAGTCACTGACAGTCTTTCGAATCGAATCGTCAGACTTTCGAATGGGGGACTCATCTGGGGTAACTTCATATCCCCTTTGAAAATCTAATGTGCTGGTTACTTTTTTTCCATTTTTACCTCTCGTATGGCTGTCCCCCTATGCAAACCAGCAGATAAACATATTTCCGGCATCAGAGATATATACTCTATCACTAACCTTCCGCGCCTTGAGTATGTCTGACTCTGCTTTTTACATTTTTCGAATCATCTAGAAACTATTTCCACGGTGAAACGAAAAATATCACACAACCTTTTCTTCACTCTAACGTGTAATCTACACAATCGTATACGTCCTATTGACGCTCGAGTTTCTACCCATTTAACATCATGGGCTCCCCTACTACTCGTACATTTCGCGGACAGAAACACAGATTCATTAACTGCAAATATAACTTTGTAATCCTATATAACTTATATAGGATACAAAGTTATTTAATGTAGTTGGTGTATCTAGATAACTGGACAGAAATTGCAAAATATTTTAGTTTTTCCATGAGTTATATACTAAACACTAATTGTACCCTCAATTTCAACCTTCTATGTCTGCTGGAAGTGCCTTAAACTTTTGATGATCGGTCAGTCAGTCAGTGAGTGAGTGACAAAATTACGAACTTTAACTACTTGTAATTCTTAAACTACTGGTTCAAATTGCATGAAATTTTAAATGTACCGTGTCTATACAATGCTTGCTTGGGTCCTGAAAATTCAGGCTTCTAGCTTCATATGCAACGAAGTTACAGGGGGTCAAAAATGGGCCGAATTGCTTCGGGAAAAGTATGGTACGGCCGTGCCGCTTCTTTTGGCTCGACTTGGCGGAGGCACTGCCGTGCCTCCAGATATTTGAAACTGCGATGGTAGCGAAGTCTGTCGAATCCAATGTGAAACATTCCAAAATCAACAACTACTTACGAATTAAAAATTAATTAAAAAAACCTTTTCCCACGGACTAAATTGTGAATCTAAACCATTGTCAAGTCCCCATGAACACACACAAAAAATTTCATCAAAATCAGTCCAGCCGTTTAGGAGGAGTTCAGTGACATACACACGCACATAAGAAAAATCTGAGGTAAAACAGTGATCGAAGGGTAAAACACTGCTTTTTATTCGGCTTGCATTTTATTTTGGGTTTCGTGCGCAAAGGGTAATTACGGAACCCTATTACTAAGCCCCCGTAGTCCGTGTGTCACATGGCTCTATCTCTAGTTATTTTCTTTTTTTTTTATATAAGAGTAGCTGACCAGCATGCAGTCCACCTGATGGTAATTGGCTTCTGCCGCTCATTGACATTAATAATCAACTCAAGATAGGAATAGATTCCTCCCTGAGGTCGCTACCCCTGAAGAATAAGTTGGAACTCCTCGGAAAAATATATATACCTTACCACACCCTTCAAACTATAACACAGCAGGGTTTAACGGCTATTATTAAGCAGAATCAAATCAAATCAAATCAAATCGAATCATTTATTTTGCTTAATATAGGTATACAGTTGTTATATCCTCAAAATTGTCCTCTATATTACACCTCTTAGAGGTATGCAAAATTTTAATTAATACATAAAATGAAAATGAAATAGAGTCGAACCACAAAGGGTCTCATCTTCATCATCATCACCTTTAAATTTGAAAGTTATTTAAGAGTTTACGGCAAACGCCAAGCGGCATAAAGATTTGAAATATAATAATATTGGGTTCAAATCAACGATAAAACTTAAAAGATAACTACATTGAAATAAAATGATTAATTGCAATTTTATGTATGTTAGTTTATTGCATTTCAACTTAAAAACTTGTCGACATTGCAATATTTTTAATTTTATGGCATCATTTATTATTTTACTGCGATTTATTCGATTTTGATTGCATCTTTATGCTTGTAACGTTTTATTTACTATATTATATTAGTGATCAACTTAATTCAATATTTTATCGAAAATTTAAATGAAGGAAATAATAAAAATACATTTTTAAATATACATACATTATTTGTTTAATCTTTTAGATGCTTAGATGGAAATATTTTTAAACGTATTTTAATGTATTCCTGATCACTGTCTATAAAAGTAAAGGATCGAGAAATGTAAATAAATTTACCGAATAAAAAATAAAAATGGAATTTAAATACTACCTAAAGTTGAGCCACTGTAGAGTTTCCAAAATGTTTTATTACTTTTAAATAGTAAGAATATTTATTTCGAATGGTATTATCAAAAAATCATTTAACTAGATTTTTCTACATATAAAAATTTCAGCTCACAAAGTTACAAATTAAAAAATCACCCGTCAGTTTGAATTGATTATTTAAAGAAAAATTTAATAAATAAATAAAAAACCGTTTAAACCTAATTTGATAAATAATCGTACAATTTCACTCTGTAATAAAAAAAATACAACTGTCATTAGAAATTCTAGGAACTAATTCCAAGGTATATATTCACTTTACTAATAAAAAAAAAAAAAAGATACCGGCCGAATTGATAACCACCTCCTTTTTGAAGTCGGTTAAAAAAAGTTTATAAAAAAATTCTAACGCTCTACTTAAAAAAAACTCTACATTTATAAAACTAAAGTTCCGTAAAATAATCCCAGCATTGTATTAAAAAAAGAAAACACTTAATTTGAAAATCTTAAGTTGTATAAAAAAATCCCAAAAAATCTTTAAAAAAGCTCTAAATTTAAAAATCTAACCTAACCTAACGTTGTGTAAAAAATTCCCAAGCATTCTGCTTATAAAACCACCCTATATTAAAGAATCTGAATGTACGTTAGAAATCTGTAGTACTTTAAAAAAACACTAAATTAAAAATTTAAAATAACGTATAAAATCCTGAGCACTATATTAAAAAACATCTATATTTAAAAATCTTAAGTTACATAAAAATATCCCAAACATTTAAAAACACCGTAATTTTAAAATACTGTAGAGTGTCATAAACATCCTAAGCACTCTTAAAAAAACTCAAAATTAAGAATCTAAAATGATGTAAAAATCTCTAAATAAAAAAGAACAAACACTTAAAAAAACACTCTAAATTTAAAATCAGAAGCGTCATAAAAAACCTGCACTAAAAAAACTAAAAAAAAAAAAGACTCACCACCACAATAATTCCCACTATCACTGGACGTGCTACGCTACTTTCGTCTCAACACTGACTGGTGGGCACTGTCTTTCGTAACAGCTGTGGTCATTTCTTACGACGACCTCCGATGACGTCGCTTAGAGGTATATGCAATGACCGATCCGATTATCGTAGGATGCTTACGTTTTTGTCCGGAAGACGGCCAAGTGAATGCTCACAAATGTGTATACTTAAAAAAATAAAAGGCCAAGTGAAATTACAAAGGTTTTCGTCAAAATATTTACACTATAACATAGATTAGTAAAGATACCTCGCCGCCTTGAAATTGAATGAAGCCACAAATGGCTTATTTTAGTAAGTTCTTTTTTTGAATTCTTGACAAATAAAAACATTTTTAAGAGAAAATTTACGAATAAATAACTAATACTGCGTAATTTACATAATAAATAAATAATTATTCCACATATTTTAGGGACATTTTAGCACGGAGACGTGGCAAAACTTTTTTACGTAACTATTTCAATTCTCAAAACTGGGTACATTTTCTTGTTAGGAGTGAGTAATCTTTACTAATCTATGCACTATAAGTACAATTTTAAAATCTTTTTTTTAGAATTTGTTCTTTTTTAATATACACTCACCGGCACGGAAACTTGGCCAAGTATAATATATTTGATAACTTCCGTTTTTTTCAGTTTACACTGCAAGTTTAGGAGGATTTTGATCGTTGTTCATCCAATTGTCATCTTTAATCATGTTTTATCATAAACAATGTTTTTAAGAGTATAATGAAGTTAAAGCGCAAAGTCACATTCACACAAAATTAAACACTACAGTTTTGAGTACTAGTAAATAAAAACTGTTTGATCTTTGATAACATGTTGTACGTTTTAATATCGTGTATTTCCTCCTCTAGGTCTTACGAATGCCTGCATTCGGTCTGGCACGTTTTGGATGACATTATTGATGTCTTGCGACGAGTCGCGCCAGGTAGTCAGTGCAGCATATCGAAGGTGGCTAAGGGTTTGTGGTGGGTTCGATGCTGTTTTAATCGTCGTTTTTAGCTTATCCCAAATGTGCTCTATTGATTTTAAATCGGGCTGCGTGCTGGCTACTGCAATTTTTAAATACCAACCTCTTGAAACCCTCCAAAGGGTACAACATATTCTTTTTTTTTTATAATATAAGAGTAGCAGACGAGCATGCAGTCCACCTGATGGTAAGTGGCTACTGCCGCCCATGGACATCTGTAATCAGCCCCAGATAGGATTAGATATTCCTACCTGAGGTCGGCCACAGATGCGCCGCTACCCCTGAGGACTAAGCTGGAACGCCTCGGAAAAGTCTGTCTCCCTTACCACACCCTTCAAACCGGAACACAGCAGCGCTTAACACTGTTGTTATTAGGTAGAAATAGGTGTGGCGGTGGTGCCGCCGGAGTCGAACCACAAAGGGTTCTACCACCTTTAAATTTCTTCTTCTTGGAGGATATCCTCGACGTATCATATTGCAGTTAGAGCGTTATTGACGTTATGATGAGCGTTATGACCAATTCTGTACGTGCATTAGAACAAACCTCCAGCATTACATATTCCTGCCTGATTTCGGCCACAGATGCGCCGCTCCCTAAGGACTAAGCTGGAACGCCTCGGAAAAGTATGTCTACCTTACAACACTTCAAACCAGAACACAGCAGCGTTTAACACTGCTGTTTTTACAGAAATAGGCTTGGCGGCGACGCCGGGGTCACGAATTACAGAGGGTCAAACACGGATGATGTAAACACACTTTATGTGCGATATAATTAAACAAAATATTCCATTTGATGACGTTTATGGGGTTTTTGCGACTCTGCATTTTAAAAACATGTTCAAGGTCTCACATTTTGGCATGGAAGTGCGACTTTTTTTTTCACTAAAACCCCCCCGGTGGCCGTCCTCACCGCTTGTAGAACTCCAGGATCTCCGACGGAACGCAACCGAAGTTTTTTTTTATAATATAGGCGTAGCAGACGAGCATGCAGTGCACCTGATGGTAAGTAGCTACTGCTGCCCATTGACATCTGTAATCAACCCCAGATAAGATAAAATATTTTTACCTGAGGTCGGCCACAAATGCGCCACTACCCCTGAGGACTGAGCTGGAACGCCTCAGAAAAGTATGTCTCCCTGTTGTGTTCTGGTTTGAAGAGTGGTAGGGCAGGCATACTTTTCCGAGGCGTTCCAGCTTAGTCCTCAAGGGTAGCAGCGCATCTGTGTCAGACCTCAGGTTCATTATCATCATTATCAACCCATTACTGTCCCACTGCTGGGCACGGGTCTCCTCTCAGAATGAGGAGGATTAGGCCATAGTCCACCGCGCTGGACAAGTGCCTATTGGTAGACTTCACATACCTTTGAGATTTTTTTTTAAATAAATCTCTCAGGTATCACGATGTTTTCCTTCACCGTTTTAGTAAGTGATAATTAATTTCTAATACGCACATAATTTCGAAAAATCAGAGATGCGTGGGATTTGAACCTCGGGCCCCTCGATCGAGAGGTCGAGTTTCTTAACCACTAGGCTATCACTGCCTTATACTAGGCTTTCACTGCCTTATGCCCTCAGGTAGGAATATTTAATCCTGGGCTTGATTACAGATGTCCATGAGTCCTCGTCTGCTACTCCTATACAATAAAAAAACTATTCTAGTCAATCCGATGACTCGATATATGAGTGGCCACCTATCAGTTGTTATCCCTCTTAAGTTTATTGATGTATAGATTACATTGTAAGAATCTAATCTTATCTGGGTTGATTATAAATAATTATGTATGTCCATTGTCCATGGGCTGCAGGAGCCACTTACCGTCAAGTGGACTGCGTGATTATTTCCTACTTCTACAGGTATACATTTTAGACTAAAATTATCGCGGAATTGAGACATTTTACTATGTAAAGTACTCACGATATAGGTTTTTGATGTGAAACATCTATAGCCGCACGTAAAACCGATTTCTGGCGTGGCGACTTTCGTGGCGTCGCCGCGCTATACGATGGTATATATATACAGTCTATATGCAGTAGTGTGTACGGTGTGGCGACGCGTCGCCATGCGCAATCGACTGTGCCAATTAAGTAGTCACGATTTGAAATAAATTCGTAAATTTTTGTATTTAATGAAAATAAATGTTTATTCAATAAATAGTCATCGTTATCTGGAAAAAAAATCGTAATATTTTATTTTATCATTATGACATATTTAGTTCCTATCAAAATATGTTATTTTCTGCATATTACTTTTACAAAATAATGTCGATGTTTCACATCTGTCAGGCGTCCCGTGACGGCTCACAATTTTTTTTATTTCTTTGTTGCATATATTTCGACCCAGTTTGGAAATTAATTATCACTTGCTTAAACGGTGAAGGAAAACATCGTGAGGAAACCTGTATACCTGAGAGATTTATAAAAAAAATCTCATAAGTATAGGAAGTCTACCAATACGCACTTGGCCAGCGCGGTGGACTATGGCCTAATCCTTCTCGTTCTGAGACCTGTGACCAGCAGTGGGACAATAATGGGTTGATGATGATGATGATTTCGACCCAGTTGCATGGACAGTGGTCACGGCGAAACCACAGATTAATAAACGCTTTCTACGCTCACAGCCCCACACTAGGATTCCCTGTGTCGTGGGTGCCATGGACACACACATAGACAAATACACAAACACCCAGATCCAAACAGAAATCTAAATTCATCATTTAGATATCTGTCTGGCCGGGGATCGAACCCGGGACCCTTTGCGCGTCAGACCGGAATGGTGGCCGCTCCCCCACGCGGGTCGTCAAATTAATAAATAGTTATTTGGCGAAACTGCGGTGGTGGTGAGATACCACTGACAAGTACTAGTGGTAGATTAATACATTTACTCTATGTCTTCTACAGGCATTATAAAACATATATAAGAAACTCACTTTTTCAATTTAAATGTCCGAGGTTCGAATCCCAGTTTTTTTTTTCAAAGTTATACCATCATCATCATCAACCCATTATTGTCCCACTACTGGGCACGGGTCTCCTCTCAGAATGAGAAGGATTAGACCATAGTCCACCGCGCTGGACAAGCGCTTATTGGTAGACTTCACATACTGTTAAAAACCTTTTTTTTAGATTTCTCAAATATGCAGGTTTTCTCGCGATGTTTTCCTTCACCGTTTAAGCAAGTAATAATATCATACGCACATAACTTTGAAAAATCAGAGGTGCCTGTAATTTGAACCTCGGACCCTTCGATCGGGAGGCCGAGTTTCTTAACCACTAGGCTATCACTGCTTAGAAAAAATTAAGTGCGTATTGCAAACTATTCACTTAAAGGAAAACATTGTAAGGAAATCTATGCCTGAGAGTTCTCAAAGAAAATCCTCAAGGGTATGTGATTACCAAGCCCTTGACAAGCGCGGTAGATTTTAACCTAATGACACTTTGATATGAGACCCTGCTCAGCAGTGGGATGTATAATTGGCCAAGTGCAAGTCGTACTCGCATCTGAAGGGTACCGCGCCTTTTTTACGAAGGGGAAACCTTCAAAGGTATAGTCTGCGTAAAACTGCTAGTCCGCTCTGAAGTTGTTGCGAGCAGGTGTAGTCATACCATTTGAGTAGACTGTACCCAACGACGTGGGAGCGACGCCGGGTTATGTGGGATTTTTACCGCACTAAAATCCCCACGGTGGCAGGGTACCGTACCTACTACCATTTTTTTTTTTTTTAGTATTTGTTATTATACTTTTGGAGTAAATGTATTGTGAAAGATTGAACTGTCTTCCTATAACGGTTTGGCAAAGGGAGATCTACCGCCGGGCTAGGTGATCATGCCCGGGGAGCGGCCGTGCTCCGACAGTCTCAGTTCGGAACTTGTATATATGCCAGATATTTAGAAAACTTCGATAGCGTGATTCAGAATACTCGTGGCGCCATCTCTTGTCGAGTAGCGGGAGGTCGCCACAACGGTTTCAGTAGATAAAGCGAAAAATGTCGAAAAAGAGCGGTTCTTGTATGGCGACCCCCAATTTTTTTCAACTTTTTTATATTTAGTACCTACTTGTTGCTATAGCGGCCACTATTATACATACTCTGTCAAAAGTTCAAGTGTCTATCTATTACGGTTCAGGAGATAGAGCCCTGTGACAGACGGACAGACAGCGGAGAGCTTAGTAATAGGGCTCCGTTTTTACCCTTTGCGTACGGAACCCTAAAAAGTACATACATTGTATATAAATGTTTTAATATTAAGTTTTTGTTTATATAATTTAACTAGTATTTGCCCGCGGCTTCGCCCGCGTTTCAAAGAAAATAATATATCATACTTAGATACATAAAACTGAAAATTTGTACCTTCATTGGAATGACAGTGGCGCCATCTGGCGAAAATTGGTCGTAGCAACTCAGAAACCTTCGTGGGCTCATGGACAACAACTTTGCTAAAGATCATCACTTGGTCAAATGCATAGTTTACGATTAAATCCTTACTAATAACGATTAAAATAATCGATTTTTTGGTCCAAAAGATCGATTCTCCGATTAATCGTTCATAGATCGCCATCCCCAAATCCCGTGGGATTTCCGGAATAAAAACTATCCTATGTCCTTTCTCGGGTCTCAGACATCTTTGTACAAAATTTCATTAAAATCGATTCAGTGGTTTAGGCGTGAAGAAGAGACAACCAGACAGACAGACAGACAGAGTTACTTTCGGATTTATAATATTAGTAAGGATTATATTACGATTCAATTGCATTTCATTACAATTTATTGACAAGTAGAATGAATTGAATGAATGAATGAATGAATTTATTTAATGATTTCGAGACGTGAGAAATATGTAATTACTTCACGATGATAAGTTTAAATAAGTAACAACTAAAAAAACAGCTTCTAAAAAAACAAAACAATAAAATATTGTCAAGAGTAAGAAAATAATCTCTTATTAATATTATTACAATATTTTCGTGTTTCATATTTTATAACTTAATAATCTATATTTATATATAAAATTAATGTTTGTCTATACGTTCTTTATAGGATCGTAAACTATGCATTTGATCATGTGATGATCTTTAGCAAAGTTGTTGTGCATGAGCCCACGAAGGTTTCAGAGTTGGTACGACCAATTTTCGCCAGATGGCGCCACTGTCATTTCAATGAAGGTACAAATTTTTAGTTAAATGGATATATCATGTTTTTTTTTATAATGCGGGCGAAGTAATAACAATATTTTATTGTTTCATATTTTTTGAAGCGCGATTTTATAGTCTGGTTTGAGTTTTTAAGGTTCCGTACTCAAAGGGAAAACTCCTAAAATGTATCCCTATTACTAAGCCTCCGCTGTCTGTCCGTCTGTCACAGGGCTCTATCTCTTAAACCGTAATAGAGACACTTGAAATTTTACAAAGTAGTTATAATGGCCGCTCTAAAAATAGTATAAAATTTAAAAATACATAATTATACTAGCTGACGCTGACCCGGCGAACGTTGTGTTGTCATATAAATAAAAAAAAATGTTGTCGGTGAACAACCCTTATCACTTACGGGTTTGAAAAATAGATAGAATATTTGAAACTGCGATGGTAGCGAAGTCTGTCGAATCCAATGTGAAATATTCCAAAATCAACAACTACTTACGAATTAAAAATTAATTAAAAAAAAACCTTTTCCCACGGACTACATTGTGAATCTAAACCACAAGTCCCCTTGAACACACACAACAAATTTCATCAAAATCAGTCCAGTCGTTTAGGAGGAGTTCGGTGACATACACACGCACATAAGAAATATATATATATATATATATATAAAGATGTTTACTATAATTCTAAATTAGGTTAAATATGTACCGCTTAAATTAAAAATACCGTAAACCATACATCATACGGATCATACCTACTTGTAACATTGGCCTACAAGTTATATTTATAGCTATGTCGACCTTAACGCAAATATATTATTTATTAAATCCAGTTGGTTTACATTTTTATCATTGTCACATTATAGTTTTGTTTTATTATAAACGAGCTTTTGCCCGCGGCTGCGCTCGCGTTACGATGTAATATTTTCATCCCCTATTTTATCCCCTTGGGGGTAGAATTGATCAAAATCCTTTCTTAGCGGATGCCTACGTCATAACATCTACCTGCATGCCAAATTTCAGCCCGATCCGTCCAGTGGTTTGGGCTGTGCGTTGATAGATCACTATGTCAGTCAGTCACCTTTGAGTTATATATATTTAGATAAACATAAATACACATATTTGTAGTACTTGGATGTCTTGCACCAGTTGGTGATATATGAAGGTGGTAAAACCCTTTGTGATTCGACTCCGGCGGCACCACCGCCAAACCTATTTCTGTCTAATAACACCAATGTTAAGCGCTGCTGGGTTCTGGCACAGTACACTACTGTGGTTCTGGTTTGAAGGGTGTGGTAAGGGATACATACTGTTCCGAGGCGTTCCAACTTAGTCCTCAGGGTTAGCGGTGCTTCTGTGGCCGACCTCAGGTAGGAATATTTAATACTATCAGGGGTTGACTACAGATCTCCAGATTAATAGGGTTCCGTGATTAACTATTGGGTACGGAATGTTATAAATGTTAATTCTTGGGCTGCAAGGCATACTAAAGGATGAGACAAGACGACCTTTTTTACAACCTTAAAGAAAAGAACCTTAAGAAAAAATACACCCATTGGTCTGATAGACTCTCAACCTGAATCCCATATCGTCCACTTGTTGATAAGTGTTCAATACAAGTGATAGCCTTGTGGTTAAGAAATTCGGCGTCTCGATCGAGGGGTCCCAGGTTCAAATCAGGCACGGACCTCTGATTTTGCGAAATTATTGTGCGCATTAGAAATTAATTAGCACTGGCTAAAACGATGAAGAAAAACATCGTGAGGAAACCTGCATTTCTGTGAGATTTATAAAAAAAAAATCTGAAAGGTATGTGAAGTCTACCAATACGCACTTGGCTAGCGCGGTAGACTATGGTCTAATCCTTCTCATTCTGAGAGGAGACCCGTGCCCAGCAGTGGGACAACAATGGGTTGACGATGATGATATTCAATACCGCCCATGACATCTGTAACCAACTCCATATAGAACAGAAGATAAACCTAAGATGATCACCTTTTTTTTTTGTTCACGAGGGGGAAACCTTCCAAAAGTACCCTACGACGTGGGAGCGCCGGGTTATGTGGGATTTTTACCGCACTAAAACCCCCCCGGTGGCCGTCCTCAACGCTTGTTGGAAAACTCCGGGATCTCCAACGGAACACAACCAGAGCCCTCCAAGCGCGATGCCTAACGGGCTCTACCCTGGCGGAGCAGTTTCGCTCCTCCCACACCATGTAGTGTTTTATTGTCCTTTTGTTGTTGTTTTATTTATTTTTTTTCTTTTGTTTTAGACTATTGTAATTTTTTTTCTGTCTCTCTCTATTATAGTATCTCATTTGTGTTGCAATTATCCGAATAAATGTTTCTTTCTTCTTTCTTTCTTTCTTTCTATTCTAGTCCCGGAACTACAGGGACATAAAATAGTCAATGATTTTACTCATAAAGTTTCCTGGCATTAAGGAAGATAAATAATTCTTATCCGTCATCTTTACTAAATATTCATCTTAAGTGGTTAAACTGCTGATAAATCAGGAAGCTTTTAAATGCTAATAAGTAACCTACAAAACTCACTATATGCTTTTAAAATACCTTGTTTATATTCATGTTATACTGCGTAGTTATTCCAAATAACTGACAATTATAATATTAACTTATATTATTAGAAAGGGAAGGTCGTAGGACCCTTTGTGGTTCGACTAGCGAAACGAAAAAAATCTAAGTCTATGGGTTCGACATAAAAAGCGTACTTTTTTTATAATATAGGAGTAGCAGACGAGTAGTCCACCTAATGGTAAGTGGCTACTGCCGCCCATGGACATCTGTAATCATTCCCAGATAGGATTAGATATTCCTACCTGAGGTCGGCCACAGATGCGCCGCTACCCCTGAGGACGAAGCTGGAACGCCTCGGAAAAGTAACTCCCTTACATACCTTTCAAACCAGAACACAGCAGCGCTTTACACTGCTGTTATAACAGAAATAGTTGTTGCGGTGGTGCCGCCGGAGTCGGACCACAAAGGGTTCTACCACCTTCAAAAGTATATGGAGTGGGTTACAGATGTCCATACTGCAGAGACCACTTATACTGTCGACTGCAAACTCGTTTTTACTTCAATATTATTTCAAAAGTAAAGAATAAATTTAAAATGTTTTAATAAATCATTTTAATACTATTTACATAGATTAGTAAAGATAACTCACTCCTAACAAGAAAATGTACCCAGTTTTGAGAATTGAAATAGTTGCGTAAAAAAGTTTTGCCACGTCTCCGTGCTAAAATGTCCCTAAAATATTTGAAATTATTATTATAAATTATTTATTTATTATGTAAATTACGCAGTATTAGTTATTTATTCGTAAATTTTCTCTAAAAATGTTTTTATTTGTCAAGAATTCAAAAAAAGAACTTACTATAATAAGCCATTTGCGGCTTCATTCAATTTCAAGGCGGCGAAGTATCTTTACTAATCTATGACTATTTACAATATTTTCATTTAAAGTTTTCATATATTTTTTTATGTTAAACAGTAACAACGTATAATAATTTTATATGTTGTGTATGTCCGTCCGTAACGGTAGTTTTATTACGAGCAATAATAATTAACTTTATCTTAATTACTGTAATGCTATCTGGTTGACTATGTTTTTTTGTAAAACTGTGTAATTTATATAAATACTAAATACCTATGTAATTATATATACTCGTATTTTCATAAGAGTAGCAGAAGAGTATGCAGTCCACCTGATGGTAAGTGGCTACTGCCGCCCATGGACATCTGTAATCAACCCCAGATAGGATGAGATATTCCTACCTGAGGTCGGCTACAGGTGCACCGCTACCTCTGAGGACTAAGCTGGAATGCCTCGGAAAAGTATGCCCCTTAGATACCCTTCAAACCAGAACACGGCAGCGCCACACTGCTCTTATAACAGAAATAGGTGTGACGGTGGTGGAATTGAACCGTAAAGGTTTTTACCTTCTTAGTTGTAAAGAATTGAGTACTTTGTATAAAAATACAGTAGGTGGCAATTGGTAGAAAACATAAACCACACATAAATATATATATATTAGATTACTTAAGAAAATGTTCTGTAAATTTTTATGGAGTTTCAAACAATAAGTTGTTAAAATAAACAATTTGTTGTAATTTTATTCTTTCATTGTTTACATTTATTGCTAAATGCAAATAAAAATACAAAGTAAACATGGTAATATCTATCTTATATATAAAATTCTCGTATCACAATGTTAGTTACCGTACTCCTCCGAAACGGCTTTACCGATTCTCATCAAATTTTATATGCATATTCAGTAGGTCTGAGTGACAAGGATGGTTCACCCTTAACATTTTTTAATTTATATGGCAACACGTTTGCCGGGTCAGCTAGTAAGTTATATAATATTCTTTCGTTAACGCATTATTGTCCCACTGCTGGGCATGGGTCTCTTCTCAGAGTGAAGGTTTAGGCTATAGTCCACTGACCAAGTCCATCCACTGTCCACTGTCCGCTGACCAAGTGTGGATGGATAGACTTCACATCAGTGGCAGACTAAGTACGTAGGAGGCTGAAGGCCTTAATGTTGAATGAGGCCTGGGATGGGGGAAGGTTTTTAAACTACTACCAGTTAAGCATAAAGTAGAAAGTTGAAGGTAGAACCCTTTGTGGTTCGACTCCGGCGGTACCACCGCCACACCTATTTCTACCTAATAACAGCAGTGTTAGGCGCTGCTGTGTTCCGGTTTGAAGGACTCTTCCGAGGCGTTCCAGCTTAGTCTTCAGGGGTAGCGGCGCATCCGTGGCCGACCTTAGGTAGGAATATCTAATCCTATCTGAGGTTGATTACAGATGTCCATGGGCGGCAATAGCCACTTACCATCAGGTGGACTGCATGCTCGTCTGCTACTCCTATATTATAAAAAAAAATTGTGAAAAATTTCAATAAGAGTAATAATATCTGGGCGACCCCTACCTTCCAGTTACACTAACAGTACTAACACTAGGAATTCAATTTACGATTTTAATAAATGCCTGAAGGCATTGGCGGACTGAGTGGATGGCAGGAGTGGTCCACCCCGGGCCTCTAGTCGTCAGGAGCAAACAATTTCTGAAATGAGTATTTCAGCGAAAAAGAGGTTGTCAGGACTAAATAATCCCTAAAATACGTATAAATGTCTTCAAGTCTTCTGTAAAAGTTTGTAAAATTAAATCAACTTTTTATACTAAGGCTTTTTTCCGCCCAGACGACCTTACTCCGCCACTGCCTATTACTACTACTAGTTATAGTATACTAGTAGTTATTTCAAGATTGAAGTAGCCAACGAGCATGCTGTCCAGCTGAGCTAAAACTAGTATCTTTCTTGGGTGCCTACCACCGTCTTTTAAAAACCATCATAGTTCAGAAAAGATTTATTTCCTCCTTAAAACAGTAAAATATTTGTCATACACAGTTGAACAAACTTAAACCCTTATTAATTTTTCGTTTATGCATTGTATAAAACCAGCTGAAATTGTCAAATTTTGCTTAAATTTCCTGCAAAAAAAATAAAAATATGATTAAAATAATATTGTTTTAAGAGATGGTAGTAACCCCCCTGAACCGCCTTTCAAACCAGAACATTGCTATTATAAGGCAATAAATATAATGGTAGTGTCTCCAGATTTGATAAGTTTTGATACCTTAAGCTACCATACGAGATACAGTTGGACGTTTGTCATATAATTTGCCTACAGAACGAATGCGGACATTCTAAGCTATATAAGATATAAGAAAATATTAAGTTTAGTTTAGTAAACACTAAACAAGAATCAAATCCAAATTCCAAATTAAAATTGACATTATCATTTGTCATTGTCAATATAGAGCCACAGAGTATAAATAGAAGCAAGAGCTCTTACTTATATGTCAAAGATAAACTGTAATATACTAACACAATACTTAATTATTATATTGAAATAATAATATATTTGGTATAATATTCAAAAAATAGTTTGATTTTATTCAAGTTTAGTACAAAATGTAATATTTTGCTCATAAAGTAATTGTTTGTATGAAAGCAAGAATTTATTCGACTGGATATCGATTTTTGTAATTCAATAATATAACAAATAATACAGCATTTCAATTCTAGTGTTACTCCTAAATTCTCGATTTCACGTGGAATGATTGATCCAACAGCAAAAAATTACTGTCGATTTTCTAATAGGAATAGTTTCGTTGCTTAGTATCGATTGAAAATCGATGTTTTCGTCCAAAAGATCGATTCTTCGACCAATCAATCTGACATCGCATCACTAATTGTTACATTATCTATGGTATCCCAAATTGGCGCACGCGGAAGTGGAAGCACACAATCAATTTCCTTTTCCTATAATTTTTCAAATAATATTCTAATCTTGAACTTCGAAAAGTAACTTTTACGACATTATAGTGATATTTCGTGTTTTCTTTGGTGTTGCGACAGTGTAATTATTGTTAAATATGGAGGTGTCCGACATAAACGAATTGTTGAATGTCCGAGGTATTAAAATGGAAAATAGTGAAAATACGTTCAGTGAAGATTCTGGTGATGTTGTTTCTACTGATCCGATGTCAATATTGCCCCAATATGTGACTGAATCTGATTTGGGTGAGTAATACTACTAATATTACGTATTAACTATACGTTTTATAATAGCGACTAAACCAAAAACTTGTCTCAAGTTCACCTTTAAGTTATTTTCGTGGTTGAAAAGTAACTTATATTCAACTAACTTAATAAGTAACGAACTTATTATGCTCCTTATGTAATACTGTATCGTACTAACTAAAGTATTTTAGTATACTGTTGTATTTTTCTAATTTACTTACCAATTCCAACTTGAAGGTAGAACATTTGTGTTTCGACTCCGGTGACTCCACTGCTACACCGATTTCTGTTATAACAGCAGTGTTAAGCGCTGGTGTGTTTTGTTTTGAAGGGTGTAGTAAGGGAGATATAGTTATCCAAGGCATTCAAACTTAGTTCTCAAGGGCAGCAACAAATCTGTGGCCAAACTCAAAAAAGAATCTAATGTTATCTGGGGTTGATTACAGATGTCCATACGGCAGTAGCCACTTACCATCAGGTGGACTGCATGCTCGTCTGCTACGTCTATATTAAAAAAAGTATATTTCAATGTTGCACCTATATTTATTTTAACCAAAAATTTTATATTACTAAAGAACTAGAAAGCGAAGGTGGTAGAACTCTTTGTGGTTCGACTCCGGCGGAACCACCGCTACACCTATTTCTATCTAATAACAGCAGTGTTAGGCGCTGATGTGTTCCGGTTTGAAGGGTGTGGTAAGGGAGACAGACTTTTCCAAGGCGTTCCAGTTTAGTCATCAGGGGTAGCGGCGCATCTGTGGCCGACCTCAGACAGGAATATCTAATCCTATCTGGGGTTGATTACAGATGTCCATGGGCGGCAGTAGCCACTTACCATCAGGTGGACTGCATGCTCGTCTGCTACGTCTATATTAAAAAAAGTACATTTCAATGTTACACCTATATTTTTTTTGTAACCAAAAATTTTATAGTACTAAAGATATTAAACTCGGTACAATTCATATTTCTGAAAAAATATTATATTTCATAAAAATTTCAGGGCTACTGCCATCAGGGACAGAAATCCTACAGACACCATTAGCTGTTTTCTCCGAGACACCTGATGATGACGACACCATGCAAAGCACTGACTCTGGAGGTATACCCAATGATAAAAATACTTTCTATAATCACAGCCTTAGTTGCCAGCCTGTTGTACTCTCATGGTTATTGACATCAACCCATTACTGTCCCGCTGGGCACGGGTCTCCTCTTAGAATGAGGATTAGGCCATAGTCCACCGCGCTGGACAAGTGCGTATTGGCAGAAAATTGCACTTATTGATATAATATTAAAGAATTAGTAAAGGCTTAGTATGAGAATGTATGAAAATGAAATGTAATTTCTTTAAAGTTAGCATTTTCCTTTAGATTGTCATTACTTCCGAGAATTTGATCTTTATAAGCAACGTTGATGGTGAAATAATACAGGGTGTGTTATTTTTTTGAAAATGAACTCATTTAATAATGGATTAGAAAACTTGATTTTAAAAATTGTAATGATACTGATTTAGTTTTCTCAAAATCGGTCCCGTTACTCCATTCAGCATTTATCGCTAACCATTATAGATTCGGATTTGGCCCTGAAGGCCTATTTGAAAAATTCACCCTGTATACATGCCTATACATATACTAGCTGATGAGGCAAACATTGTGTTGCCATATAAATATAAAAATGTTAAGGGTGAACAGCCCTTATCACTTAGGGGTATGAAAAATAGATAGTACCCGATTCTCAGACCTACTGAATATGCATATAAAATTTGGTGAAAATTGGTAAAGCCGTTTCAGAGGAGTACGGTAACTAACATTGAGACATGAGAATTTTATATATAAGATTAATTTTCTACAAATATTTAAATATACCAAACATAACTCTTTTTCTATATTGTCTAACATTTATCTCTCTCTCAAATTCTTTTTGCATTGCCCAAACACACTTTTCGTAACACGCATCACACATTAACCAGCTTCCTCCCCAAGTCCAGCATGCGTAAAAAAAAATTATTTTAAAAAATGTGAAATATAAAAATGTATAATCTTAAAATATTAATAAGCAACAATTACAAGCTAAAATTATTTATTTTAATTGAATTTTCAGAAGAGGTAATAGTACAACTAATGGATATACGGACAAGGTTAATAAAACTACGCTCTATGCTGGAACGGAGGCTGAACACCGACTTATCTGACTACACCTTCTGGCTCCAGGATGCTAAGATGGTAAGAGATTATTAATTAGAATGAACTTTTTAATATTACTTAATTATGATATGCGAATGTATATTCATTATCATATTTTTTACTTATGATGTTTGGCAAGATGTCGTCACTCATAATTCGCGGTGTAAGAGTCCGATGAACGTATCTACATTATGTCAATTTTACAGGAGAGCAAAAATAGTGTGATAATTTGCCACTTCAAACTTTACCAGATCATTAATAGAGATAATATACAGTAGTTGAAATAAACATATTGAATATAGCGTTACGTCGTTTTGCCATTTCATAAAAGACTACATTGTGGACCGTTTTGTGAAAAAGAAACCAATTTTTGTTTTTTTGTACATACATTCATCTGACTCTTACACCGCGAATTGAACTGCCACTTAGTATGTATATTTTATTCAATAATCTACTCCTAAGCACTAAGTTGTAATGCCTAGGAAAAGTAAGTCTCCCTTACCACACTCTAAACCAGAACACAGTAGCGCTTAGTACCACTATTATAAGGCAGAAATAGGTGTGACGAGAATACCGAAATTGCACCACAAGGTGTTCTGCCACCTTCAAATCTTCATAATTAAGTCAATGTACATCCATACCCTTTCTACTAAAAAGCAGACCTGCTTCATAAAAGTTGTATTGTAACGATGGTACCTTCCCTGTCGAACCATACTTATATGGTTCTTTCTACTCTTTACAGTGTAGCAACCTTTTAAATTAAAGTATATTGAACAAGTTTTTGCCTGCGGCTTCGCCCGCGTTTAAAAGAAAATAATATGACATACTAACATACATAAAACTGAAAATTCGTACCTTCATTGGAATGACAGTGGCGCCATCTGGCGAAAATTGGTCGTACCAACTCTGAAACCTTCGTGGGCTCATAGACAACAACTTTGCTAAAGATCATCATTTGATCAAATGCATAGTTTACGATTCAATCCTTACTAATATCGATTAAAATATTGAAATATCGATTTTTTTGGTCCAAAAGATCGATCTCCAATTAATCGATCTTAGATCACTATCCCTAGTTCCCGTGGGATTTCCATGATAAAAACTATCCTATATCCTTTTTCGGGTCTCAGACTATCTTTGTACAAAATTTCATTAAAATCGGTTCAGTGGTTTAGGCGTGAAGAAGAGACAATCAGACAGACAGACAGACAGAGTTACTTACGGATTTATAATATTAGTAAATAATATTGTAGCATAATCATTCCTTTCCAGCTGGAGAACCACAAGACCCTGGTAGAGCAGTGCATCCGCGGCGAAGGCGTTGTCCAAGTGAATGTACAAGTGCGACCCGCGGAGCGCAAGATCAACATCCTGGACGTGCTGAAGCCGGACGAGGAGCTGGTGCAGCTGCCGCAGCGGGACAACAGAGGTGCGTGACGTCACGGTACAGCTGGAGACACGAGCTTTTAAAGGTGGTAGAACCCTTTGTGGTTCGGCTCCGGCGGCACACCGCCACACCTATATCTGCCTAATAACAGCAGTGTTAAGCGCTGCTGTGTTCCGGCTTGAAGGATGTGGTAAGGGAGACATACTTTTCCGAGGCGTTCCAGCTTAGACCTCAGGGGTAGCGGCGCATCTGTTGTCGACCTCAGGTAGGAATTTCTGGTCCTATCTGGGGTTGATTACGGATGTCAATGGGCGGCAGTAGCCACTTACCATCAGGTGGACTGCATGCTCGTCCGCTACTCCTAACATACGTTGAAAATAGTTAAATACGGTAGGTATACACAAACACGAATATTTCAAAAACAAACATTGGGAACATGAACATCGTGTCCAAAAATGTAGCACGTGACAACACGTGAATTTGTAGATATTTTTTTTACTTCGTTGCTTTAATAAATCCTATAAATTGTAAGGAAACCTACATACCTGAAAAATTTTGTTTTCAAAGGTATGTGAAGTCTACCAATACGCACTTGTCCAGCGCGGTGGACTATGGCCTAATCCTTCTCATTCTGAGAGGAGACCCGTGCCCAGCAGTGGGACAGTAATGGGTTGATGATGATGATAAAATCTTTTTTACAGCGCTGGGCGTGGAGGAAACAGTACCAGGAGAAACGGGGGAGGCGCCACATGCTGCCGCGGTGAAATGGGTGGTGGACTCACACTTCAGGACCGATCACACCCGGGTTCGAATCCCGGACGATCCGGGGGATTGGTGAGTGATGTTCATCTTATATATAAAATTCTCGTGTCACAATGTTAGTTACCGTACTCCTCCGAAACGGCTTTACCGATTTTCACCAAATTTTATATGCATTCAGTAGGTCTGAGAATCGGCTACTATCTATTTTTTATATCCTCAAGTGATAAGGGTTGTTCACCCTTAACATTTTTTTATTTATATCGCAACACAACGTTTGCCGGTTCAGCTAGTATATCTATATGTTTAAAAGTTGTTTGAAAATATGTCGCATTGCGTCGAGAGGTGGCGCTTTCTGAATCACGCTATCGAAGTTTTCTTAACATCTTAACTAATGTTATAAATGCTAATGTGAGTTTATGTGTAATAGTGCGCGCCAAACTTCTAGTCCGCTAAAGTTGCGAGCAGGTGTAGTCATACAATTTGCTATGGCGACGCGATTCATTTCTATATTCAGAGCGGACTAGCAGTTTTACGCGGAATATACCACGCTTTTATTAGCCCTGTATGTATGTATATAACAGAATCTTTAAACTTAATTTTTACCCACTTTGAATGATCCGATTAATTTAAAATTTTGAACAATTATCGAGAACCGATGACAATACACGATTTTAATAATTTTATCCCATTCTCCTCATCAGGATCGTCAGGAATCAGGATAAATGATTTTCCTTGTGCGATTGCGTGGTTTTTAGTTTTAAAACAATAAATTTTACCTCTTTGATAACCTAACCAAAACCAAACTAAAAAAAATAAAAATAAAATATTAAATAATTGTCTAATTATTTAATATTTTATTTCTATTTTTTTTTATTTTGATGACCGGCGTGGCGAAGCGTTCCCCATACCGATCTGACGCGCAGAGTCCCGGGTTCGATCCCCGGCCAGACAGATATCAATGATGAATTTAGGTTTCTGGGTCTGGGTGTTTGTGTATTGTCTCTGTGTGTGTCCATAGCACCCACGATACTAATTGTATTTTTTTTTATTTTTTCAGGTCAGTGCAACATGTAAAGTTATGGATAGTGTGGGCTGTCAGACAATTCAATTTAATTGGAATAAAACTTTCCGATTGGAACATAAATGGAAGTGAACTGTGTGCTATGACCAATATTATATTTAAGTAAGTATGTTATATTAATGACTTTAGTTGTACCCTTTGGCACCACCGTCACACCTATAAGTTACTCTTCTAGTCCACGGTGGTAGAACCCTTTGTGGTTAAGGTGGCACTACCGTCACACTAATTTCTGTTATAACAGCAGTGTAGCGTGCTGTGTTCTGGTTTGAAGTGTGGTAAGGGAGACATACTTTTCCGAGGCGTTGCTTAGTCCTCAGGGGTAGTGAGGCATCTGTGGTCAACCTCAGGTAGGAATCTAATCCTATCTAGGGTTGATTAAAGATGTCCAGAATTTCTTTTTAAATACATTAAGATATGTACTTAAATTATTTGTGTTTAAAAATGTATTTCAATGTTTAATTTGTTTTTTACAGAGAGAAAGTACCTTCTGACCCCGGTGACTTATTTTGGACACATTTTGAGTTATTACGAAAATGTAAATTTATAGGTAAGTTTGTTTATCATCCCTTAAATTTTCCTAGACATAATTAGGTAGCACACCGATAAGTGATAGCCTAGTAGTTAAGAAATTCGGCCTCTCGATCGAGGGGTCCGAGGTTCCAATCCCAGGCACACTCTCCTCTCCTCTAATTTTTCAAAGTTATGTGCGTATTAAAAATTAATTATCACTTGATTAAACGGTGAAGGAAAACATCGTGAAGAAACCTGCATATCTGAGAGATTTATAAAAAAAATCTCAAAGGTATGTGAAGTCTACCAATACGCACTTGACCAGCGCGGTGGACTATAGCCTAATCATTTATTATATACAGGATGAATTTTTCAAAGAGGCCTTCAGGGCCAAATCCGAAACTATAAGGATTAGCGCAAAATGCTGAAAAGAGTTACGAGGCCGATTTTGATAAAAACTAAAACTACATTATTAGTTTTTTAAAATATCTTTTTACGTAGCCGGGAATCGAACGAGTTCATTTTGAAAAAAAAAATACACTTCTATATTATTCCACCATCTGATAGTGTCGCTTATAAGGATCAATTTCTGGGAAGTAATGTTATGTGACAAATTAAAGGAAAAGGAAAATTTTGAAGAAAATACGTATTTTTCCATACATTGGCATACTAATCCTTAAGGATTATACATAACAAATGATTTATGTATAATTCTTTAGAAACATACGTAAGTCATACCATTGAAGAATTTGTTGGTTAATCAACTAATTATTCGATGTTATGACTATGACATACGGCTTAGTAAATTATGTTAAATATGATTTTCTATATCTCTTTTTTTAGTAATCACTCAGATTTGACTCTAAAAAGTAATTCTAACAAATTGACAACTTTACGTCTGTATCAAACGAAACTCCGCCCATAGCAAGTAAATCTATTTTAATGGTCCTAAAAATAACCTTAGCTAAGTCGGACATAAAAATATAAATGACTGGGAAACAAAACGTCCATTTCAAATGATTAGAAACATTGAACCAAAAAATAATGTTAATACACGAAATGTTTAAATTGATGAATGGCGGGAACTTAACTGCCAAATTAATATGAAAAAATATGTATTTTCTTAAAATTGAGGCTTTTCCTTTAGTTTGTCATTTATCATTACTTTCCAGATTTTGATCCTTATAAGCAACACTATCAGATAGTGGAATAATATAGAGGGTGCATTTTTTTTCAAAATGAACTCGTTCGATTCCCGGCTAGGGAAAAAGTTATTTTAAAAAAGTAATGATGCAGTTTTAGTTTTTATCAAAATCGGTCTCGTGACTCCTTTCAGCATTTTTCGCTAATCCTTATAGTTTCGGATTTGGCCCTGAAAGCCCGTTTGAAAAAATTCACCCTGTATAGATGACACTTTTGTCCTCAGCTGTAGTTCAAACAGACGAACCGGTGGTGAAATTAGACCCATTAGAAGTACCACAGTCGGCCATCAAGAAGAAACCGAAACAGGTAATGCATATGCATGCCTTCGTGCATGGATTTGTGCGTAAAATTATAATTCATGGTTGCGTGTAAGTGCATGAATGTGTGCGAGATTCTTTTTTTATTTATGGTTTGACACCGGCACCACCGTCACACCTATTTCTGTTATAACAGCAGTGTTAGGCGCTGCTGTGTTCCGGTTTGAAGGGTGGTAAGGGAGACATACTTTTTCAAGGTGTTCCAGCTTAGTCCTCAGGGGTAGCGGCGCATCCCTAGAAGACCTCAGGTAGGACTATCCAATCCTGGGGCTGTGGACTTAGAAGTTCAAAAGTGAGTGGATGGATGACTGACTAAGAGAATTAGTGAGTGAATGAGTGAGTGAGTGAGTGAGTTAGTCTGTCAGTAAGTACATATACGCTCGTTATTAATAATCAATCTATCCAATGTTTTACATACCAAAGAACCACATTTAATTTTGACAATTTCTTTATACTAGAATATACATTTTTTAAATTTCGATCTTCGGTCAATAGGTAATAGAATGAACGCAAATAGTTCATTCTTATCTTTATCTGTAAATACCGCGCGTAACGTTTACGAATATGTGTTACATATGTGTTACAGCTGCTAGTCCGAGCATGTGCCGAGGATTCTATGTGCCAGCTGATGTCCTCGCGCTTCGGCAGCAACGGGCAGGTGCAGCTGTGGCAGTTCCTGCTGGAGCTGCTCACCAGCGCGGAGTACTTCGACGTCATCCGCTGGCACGGTACGACGCCGACACGACACACGACACGACCTCACGACACGACACAAAGTCGTTAAGATACGACACACATACGAAGTGACATTGACACTACGTCGATACGATACGACACCGACACGACACGACCTCACGACGCGACACAAAGATGTTAATATACGACACACGCACGAAGCGACATTGACACGACGTCGATACGACACGACTCCGCCACGACACGATCATTTGACTAGACACACGATACCGACTATATAAGATGCGACACGGACACGACACCGACACACGACACCGACACACGGCACGACACCGACACGACATCACGACACGAGATCGACTCGATACATGATGACATTGATGACATGACAAGACGATATGCGACGAGACGACACGACTCCGACACGACACGACAAAATCGATTTTTATTGAAGGATCGACACGACGACAAGACACGACACACGATATGACATGCGATACTACACGCAACACGACACGCGACAAGCCACACGACATGACCTACGTCACGACACGACTTGCGAGACAACACACGACACGACACACGAGACGCTACTAGGTCACGACACACAAATGACCTTACGACACGACATACGACACGACACGACACACGATTAAATACAATACGTATTTACTCGATATGACGTCATTTCACTGTGGTCTAGATTCCCTATATAGTAATAGATTGCGCTAGCGTTCATGTAGGTCTCTCTCACTCTGCGTGGGAATCTGTGCCCAGCAGTGGGGCAGCAGTGGGCTGTAGTGGTGCCGTATTACAGGTACGGAAGGTGCTGAAGCCGGGGCGCATGGCGCGACAAGACGCTACGACACGACACGACACAACACGACACGACATGACAATCCGACACGACACTGTGTGATGACAACACACTGTCACTGTACGACACACAATTCAATACCGGTGTAGCATACACGGCTCGATATGACGTCATCGCACTATGGTTTAGATTCCACTTACATTAACAGATGACGCACATGGGATCTGTGCAGTGGTGGATTAAGGTCGTCGAGAGGCCCGGGGCGGAAAGTTAAATGGAGGTCCCCCAAGTGTAAAAAGTTGATTTGATTTTAAAAATTGAAAAGTGTGTCGTAGAATTATTCGGGCTTTCGCTGACTGATACACATTTCATAGGTTGTTACCTATTTTTTAGCAACTGTGTTTGGAGGCCCCTCAAGATCGGACGCCCGGGGCGGACCGCCCCTTCCGCATCTTCTTATGACGCTAGAGGATCTGTGTCCAATGTAATAGTAATGTTCTCTAGGCACGGAGGGTGAGTTCAAGCTGCTGGAGCCGGAGCGAGTGGCTCGACTGTGGGGTGCAAGGAAACACAAACCCGCCATGAACTACGAGAAGCTGTCTCGCGCGCTGCGGTACTATTACGACGGGGACATGATCGCCAAGGTGGCGGGCAAGCGGTAAGTTGGGGGGAGGAGGGGGGAGAGTGAGTGGTGGGGGAGTGGTAAGGGATGGGTGAAGGGTAGATGGTAGGGGGAAGTGGTGAGGGGGTATGAGGCGTAGGGTGAATGGTAGGAGAGTAATGAGTGAGGGGGGAAGTGAGGATTATGGAGCGTAGCGGGTAAATGGTGTGGGGGAAGTGAGTGAGAGGGTGAAAAGGAGGGTGTGTATGGATATTAGGAGTGAATGGTGGGGGGAGCTGTTAGTGGGGGATCTAAATGGAAGGAGAGATAGAGAATCAATGACCGAGGTTATGCAGAGAGGGTGGTAAATGGATAGAGAGAGGATAAATAGGAAAGGGGTAAATGGAAGCGAAGTTGAGGGAAATGGGGTAAATATAGGATGGAAGAAGATAGAAAAAGTAAATGGAGGGGGAGGGATAGTTAAAGGGAGAGGAGTAATTATAGGTAAACGGGTAAAGGGAGAGAAACGGGTAAAGGGAAGAAAGGGCTATTGAGGGAAGCTGGGTAGATGGAGTGGAGAGAAGAAAATAAAGGGGACATGGGAGAGGGAAATATAACTGAAAGAAGTAATATATCTGATTTGAAGGGTGAAATAAGGGAGACACACTTTTCCGAGGCATTCCAGCTTAACCCTCAAAGGTAGCCGTCTGTAGCCGATCTTAAGTAAGAATTTAATCTTATCTACGTAAATTACAGATGTCCATGGGCGGCAGTAGCCACTTACCGTCAAGTGGAAGTTTTTTTTAATAGGAGTAGTGGAGTGCTACTCCTATTAAAAAAAATACTACTTTGATGTCTCTAAGCGGCAGTAGCCACCATCACGTGAACTGCTCGTTTGCTACTCCCATATTATATAAAAAATGTACTTGAAATTAAATAGTTTTTAAATAATATTTTCAGATTCGTCTACAAATTTGTCTGTGATCTCCGACAGCTGTTGGGATATGGGGCTGGTGAGCTGGCTGAGTTAGTCAGGGAGGTTTATGTCAACAAGGGTGCGTGGGAGGATGAAGACTTTGCTGTTAAATAGGGGTAGGTTAGGTTAGGTTGGGTCGTTTTGTATCGTATAGTCCGCTAAAACTGCTAGTCCGCTCTGAATATAGAAATGAATCGCGTCGTCATAGCAAATTGTATGACTACACCTGCTCGCAACTTCAGAGCGGACTAGCAGTTTGGCGCGGACTATAACCTAAAAATGCTGTACATATGAGATAAGAGAAAGGCTATAAACCAATATAGTCCTATCCTAGCTATTATTATAAATACGAATATGAGTTTGTTTGTCATGAAACTTTGTGTCATGATCAGATTGTCATGAAATTTTGTACATCGTTGTCAGGAGTTCAGAAAAGCATATAGGGTATCTTTTATCCCGAAAAAAGTACTGTTCCCGAGGGATAGATAAAAATATCTGCGAGCAAAGCCGCGGGTAAAAGCTGTTTCTAATAAAGTTCACTTATATAATATATTTTAATTATTTCTTTGGTTACCAGTAATAATAATTTATAATAATCGTAGAATAATATGTACACAACTTAAGATTTAAGTGAAAATATCTCTAAAAAAATATTCTACAAAATGACCACACTTCAATATATTTTTTAAGATTAATTATATTTTCAATAAAATAAAAGTATAATGCTGCAGTCGGCCATATTGTCTAAAATTCTAATCGGGGTGAATGACGTCATACCTCACATGCGTCACTATTGCTTGAACTTTTCTATGAAATGTCAAGGCGTGACGTCACAAGCGACGCCATGACACCTTCATTTTCGCGCTTAATTCAAAATAGAAAAGATGTTATTATTTGAATTAATATTAAATTTATTGACGCAATATTATGGTTTTTGAAAACAGTAGAAGTTATTATAGAAATGTCAAAATTTGTTAGCAAAAATTAAAAAACATCGTTGTTCTAATTCATCATCATCATCATCATCAACCCATTACTGTCCCACTGCTGTGCACGGGTCTCCTCTCAGAATGAGAAGGATAGGTCATAGTCCACCGCGCTGGACAAGTGCGTATTGGTAGACTTCATATACCTTTGAAAATTGTTTTTTTTTTAATTTCTCAGGTATGCAGGTTTCCTCACGATGTTTTCCTTCACCGTTTAAACAAGTGATAATTAATTTTTAATACGCACATAACTTTGAAAACTCAGAGGTGCGTGGGATTTGAACCTCGGACCCTTCGATCAAGAGGCCGAGTTTCTACCACTAGGCTATCACCGCTACTACTGTTATACGATTATTATAATTTTGTTACATAATTAAATTAAGACTTACTATATTAAGATTTGTAAAATTGTAAAAATTGTACGGAAGATGTAAAGATTGCCTAGAGAGTGGACCTTTCAATAAGATTAAGTTTTATCTATATTTTGTACAAATAAAGTTTACTTTTTGTTAAAAATGTTGTTTTATTTGGATTCGAATTTTCCATTTCCATTTGGATTCGAAGGAGAACCCTTTGTGGATCGACTCCGGCGGCACCATTGCCACACAGGTAAGGGAGACAGACTTTCCCGAGGCGTTCCAGCTTAGTCCTCAGGGGTAGCGGCGCATCTGTGGCCGACCTCGGGTAGGAATATCTAATCCTATCTGGTGTTGATTACAGATGTCCATGGGCGGCAGTAGCTTATCATCAGGTGGACTGCATGCTCGTCTGCTACTCCTATATTACTATATACTATATTAAAAAAATCTACTAAACTTAGGAACTATTTTTGAATGACTTTTACGTGCAAATTCCTACTTGAAATAAATCGGCAAAAATTAATACAATTGAAATTTTAAAAAGATAAACCATTACTTTTATAGATATATAGGTAGAGTCTGCGCCAAACTTCTAGTCCGCTCAGAATATAGAAACGAGTCGTGTCGCAACAGCATATTGTAGATATTACTTACATTAGTGTGCCCTTACGTCGCTATGGAGTATGCTTGTAGTTGTGTTCGACCGCATTAGCTCGCTGACTACACCTCCGCGCAACAACTTCAGAGCGGACTAGAAATTTAGCGCGGACTATAAGTAATAAAATAACAATACTATATTAAGAAATCTGTTTATTACATACTAGAAAAATATTTACTAAATTATTATTAAAGAATTACAAAAAATATGTAAAAAATAAACTATTTTTTTCATTCCAAATCAAATAAATCATTGTATCCGATACGAAACTACATTAGGGATGGCGAATTTTACGAAAAAAATCGATTCTGGGATCGAAGTGTTATTTATTTATTTTATTGATCTAATTAGAACGGCCGAGGCCACTTACACTAACTAGACAGATCTAACATACAGACAACTCACAGAACTCCAAGCATACAGACATGATCAGCTTCCAGTCATCAGCAAGCACATCACAGTTCGGATAATGATCCATGACCGCGATTAGTTAAAAATCGAGGCCTAAAGAATCGACTCTTCAAAAATCGATCTTCAATCTATTCAGGGGCGAAGCTAGCGTAAAAAAACAAAAAACGGTGTCAGGACCAAACAATCACAGAAATACGTATTCGTTAGCAAAATAATGTCTATAACACATTTGTTAATATATTTATTTCTAAAATATATCGATGATTGTTTAAGTTAAAACTTAATAAAATCTTATTTGAACATAACTTTTATGACATTCATGAATTATGACATTAAATTTAAATTAATTAACGTTTAATAATATTAATAATCATGTAATGTTGAATTTTCGTTAAATTAATTGTATCTAATTATATTAAAATGTTTGAATTGTAATATTTGCGAAAAAATCGAATTAAGATTTTCTAGGATATAATATCGATTCCCTGAATCGAACCATTACTGACAATCTATTAAAATAATCGATTTTTTGGTTCAAAAGATTAATCCTTCGACAATCGATCTCAGATCGCCATTCCTAACTTACATACGATCTTTTACTTAGTCCTATGTTTTTTGCATTTTTTATCTAAGGTGCATTTCGTACAGACGTTTGGTTTAAGATAACCGCATATTTGCGCGTATTCCAACCGTTCGTCCAGTATTGGCCGAGTAGGTTCTGATAAAGTCAACTGGGCGTATACGACGTCACAATTTGTATTCTGAAAAGAGAATTTTAGAATAGTACATTACAATACGAGGATTGCGCACGCGAAGCGTGCGTAAAACGTCAATTTACGCACGCCGTGATATAAATAAATATACTGTATTAAAAATACATACCCTATCTGGGGTTGATTACAGATGTCCATGGGCTATATAATTAGAATTGTTTTATTTTTGTATTGTAATATGTATTTTTTTATAATATAGGAGTAGCAGACGAGCATGCAGTCCACCTGATGGTAAGTGGCTACTGCCGCCCATGGACACCTGTAATCAACCCCAGATAGGGTTCCATTCCTACCTGACCTACCTTTCATTCCTACCTACCATAGATTTACTGCTACTTCTGAGGACTAAGCTGGAACGCCTCGGAACAGTATGTCTCTTACCACACCCTTCAAACCAGAACACTGCAGCGCTTAACACTGCTGTTATAACAGAAATAGGTGTGGCGATGGTGCCGCCGGAGTCGAACCACAAAGGGTTCTACCACCTTTAAACCACCACTGTGTGTATCCATGGCATCCATGACACAGGGAAACCTAGTGTGGGGCTGTGAGTGTAGAAGCGTTTATTAAGCAACCCCTAACGAAGCTTATTATAACAGTTACGTTTGAACCCTTGGGGTAATTAACCCTAAAACTTACATTTCGAGCCATAGTCTTTGCTTTGTCACTCACTATTTCATTCGTCTTCAATTTCTTCTTATTTCGCGCCCACCCGATAACACATACATAGATGCATACTGATATTATTATTAGCACCAGCAAAACAATGGCTAATATGTACCAATATCCTATATGTTGGTACATATGTGTTTCTTCTTTGACTTGGGTTTGAATTGCGTCGAGAACTGAAAATTAGATGTGATAGAATACTTCACTTTTGTCACAGTATAATAATCTATATAAAATTTATATTAAATGAATAAAAAAATATTATAACATTAATATTATCTGTATGTAATTAATTATCTATATAAAATATAATATTCACAATAAAAAAAAACTAGAAAAAAGGCGGACGTAATTAAAATACCTACAGTATGCGCGCAACCCTAATGCGAACTCTCGCCCTGCGCCCCTGTAGGTATATAATTCAAGGGCAGGACCGAGTTACAATACTGTATAGATCCTTATACTGTGCTCTTGTGGTAGTTCTGGTTCACATGTGGACACATCCGCCATACCTACATCTGCCTAATAACAGCAGTGCTATTTCAATTTACAAAAAATTACAGTGCTTTTTTAATTTATAACATAAGATTGCAGATGAGTATTTGCTCCACATGATGGTAAGTGGCTACTGCCATAGAAGTCAGTAAGCAACCCCAGATAGGATTAGATTCCTACCTGAGGTCGGTCACAGATGTGAAGCTACTCCCGAGGACTAAGTTATATGCATCAAATACTCGTAAGTATGTCTCCCTTATTACATCCTTCAAAGCGGAACACAGCAACGCTTAACACTGCTGTTATTAGGCAGTAATGGGATGCCAGTGATAGCCTAGTGGTTAAGAAACTCGGTCTCTCGATCGAAGGGTCCGAGGTTCAAATCCCAGGCACCTCTGATTTTTCGAAATTATGTGCGTATTAAAAATTAATTATCACTTGCTAAAACGGTGAAGGAAAACATCGTGAGGAAAACTGCATACCTGAGATATTTATAAAAAAAAAAAAACAAAATTTCAAAGGTATTTGAAGTCTTCCAATACGCACTTGTCCAGCGCGGTGGACTATGGCCTAATCCTTCTCATTCTGAGAGGAGACCCGAGCCCAGCAGTAGGACAGTACTGGGTTCCTTGGGAGTCTTGTGCGATTTTAGCGTGGTTTTTAGTTTTGAAATTATAATTTTTATTTATTATAAACATTATACAAAATCATAACTTACTTAATATTAGTTTCGTTGAAGAAATAATCTCATATTTGTAGACAAAATCCAACATGATGTGGTCACTTGAAATGCAATTTAAAGTCCAATTATTGTAACTATCTGTCAATTTTATATCCAAAACCGCACTTCCCAAAGTGCTATTCAATGTTTCGGTTTTCAAGCCTGAAAGTTACATAAATGTGAATTATTTTTTTATAATATAAGAGAGCGTGCAGCATTTGATGGTAAGTGGCTACTGCCGCACATGGATCCACCAAAATAAGATAAGATTAGAAATAAACCTAAATAAGATCAGATTCCTACATGAGGTCGGCCACACATGTGCCGCTACTCCTGAGGACTAAACTCGAATGCCTCTGAAAAATTAAGAAGACATACTTTTCCACCACACCGTTCAAACCAGAATACAGCAACACTTAAGTGTGGCACTGCTGTTGTTATGCAGAAATAGGTGTGGCGATGGTGTCCCTGTAGTGCCGGGACCAGAATAGGGCTACGGTATCCCTTGCCTGTCTTAAGAGGCGACTAAAAGGGGCTTCCGGGGTTGAGGCGGCAAGAGTGGGAGCATAAACCGTCCACCAAACGACCCCGGGAAGGACAGCGGTTTGTGTGGTCGCATATCGCTGTAATCACCAGGGGATGTGAGAGGAGCGTAAATTGCTCCCCCAGGGCAGAGCCCGATAGAAGGGCATCGCGTTAGGAGGACTCCGGTTGTGTTCCGTTGGAGATCCCGGAGTTCTCCACCAAACGCTGAGGACGGCCACCGGGGGAGGTTTTAGTGTGGTAAAAAACCCACATAACCCGGCGTCACTCCCATGGCGTCGGGTACCTTTTGAAGGTTTCCCCCTCGTCAAAAAAAAAAAAAAAGGTGTGGCGATGGTGCCGCCGTAGTGAAGCCACAGCGGGTTCTACCACTTTCAAATAAACTGATTTTTAATAGTGAATAAGTACTGACCCTTTGATTTGACCCAAGAATAATATTTCTTTTGGTTTGAGTCAGTACATTTGCCATTAAATTGATCCCCATTTCGATATTCTGTAATGTTATTCAAAATTGTCTTCTCATTTTCTTCTGAAATATAAAGAGATTTCATTATGATTTTAAATAATAAAGTAAGTGCATATATCTGGCCATGTTTTATCAAATTGGTCAAGCTTTGATATCCTAGAAAGCAGTGATAGCCTAGTGGTTAAGAAACTCGGCCTCTCGACCGAGGGGTCCGAGGTTCAAATCCCAGGCACCTTGATTTTTCAAAGTTATGTGTGTATTAGAAATTAATTATCACTTGCTAAAACGGTGAAGAAAAACATCGTGAGAAAACCTGCATACCTGAGAGATTTATAAAAACATCTCAAAGGTATGTGAAGTCTACCCAAAACGTGCTTATCCAGTGCGGTGGACCATGGCCTAATCCTTCTCATTATGAGAGGAGACCCGTGCCCAGTGGGACAGTAGTGGGTTGTTGATGATGATGATGGTCAAGCTTTCTCGTGTAACATATGGTAAAACTTTATTTACTGAACAATAATGAAACTCCAATAGAAGTCTCCTTTAGGATACAATTATTATATTATTCCAGAGGAACCATGCATTTTTCCGGGATAAAAGCAGTCTTTGTCATTCTTTGCTCCCTAAAGTAACCACTACGCAAAAATCATGTCGATCCGGTAGTGTATTATACAAAAAATAATACTTAAGAAAACACGCTTTTATAATAGTAGTGGCTACTGCCGCCCATGGACATCTGTAATCGACTCCAGGTAGGATTAGATATTCGTACCAGAGGTCGGCCACAGATGTGCCGCTACCCCTGAGGACTAAGCTGGAACGCCTCGGAAAAGTATGTCTCCCTTACCACACCCTTCAAACCAGAACACAGCAGCTATTAACACTGCTGTTATAACAGAAATAGGTGTGGCGGTGGTGCCGCCGGAGTTCGCCACAATGGGTTCTACCACCTTCAAAATGCTATGCAATAGTTTTACCGCGGCAGTCCCGGAGTGCCGCACTTTTTAATTATAAACATTATATATATACATAACTTACTTAATATTAGTTTTGTTGAAGAAATTTGGTCATATGCGGAAAGATAATTCGACGTGGAATAGTCAGTAGCAACGCATTTCAAAATCCAATTATTGTAAAAATCTGCCAATTCGATATCTAAAACCGCATATCCCAAAGAGGAGTTCAATGATTTTCTGGTATGGTACTCTGGAAAGAATATAAATGTGATTGTTTTTTACAATTTAAGAACAGTCGAGCATGCAGTCCATCTGATGGTAGGTGGCAACTGCCACCCAAGGACAGCCTTAATCAACCACAGGATAATGTTTCCCTTACCACACTTCAAACCAGAACAGAGCAGAGCTTAACACTTCTGTTTTTTTAATATAGGAGTAGCAGACTAGCATGCAGTCCACCTGATGTTAAGCGGCTACTGCCACCCATGGAGATCTGTAATCAACCTCAGATAGGATTAGATATTCCTATCTGAGGTCGGCCGCAGGTGCGCCGTTACTCCTGAGGACTAAGCAAGAACGCATCTGAAAAGTATGTCTCCCTTACCACACCCTTCAAACCAGAACACAGCAGCGCTTAACACTGTTGTTATTACAGAAATAGGTGTGGCGGTGATGCCGCCGGAGTCGAACCACAGAGGGTTCTACCACCTTCGTATAATTTTAAGCTTATTGCTACAGTCACATCACACTGATTCGTGTATAGACCATCTAATTACTGGTTATTGATAATGTTTGCCACTTTTTAATACTTGCATACCTACCTGCTACCTGCATACCAGATAATTATAAAAAAAAAGTTTTCAAAGGTATGTGAAGTCTACCAATACGCACTTGTCCAGCGCGGTGGACTATGGCCTAATCCTTCTCATTCTGAGAGGAGGCCCGTGCCCAGCAATGGGACAGTAGTGGGTTGATGATGATGATGTTGATGAATGAATAAGAACTGACCGTTTGTAATGATCCAAGAATAATATTTCTCTTGGTTTGAGTCAGTACATGTGCCATTAAAGCGATCTCCCTTTCGATATTCCGTAATGTTTTTCAAAATTGTCTTCTTAGGTTTTTCTGAAATATAAATACATTTCATTATTCTTTTAAATAATAAAATAAGGCAATATTTTGAATCAAATTGAATTACCAGACGAGTGTACAGTCCATTTAATTGTATAACTATTGCGACCCATGGACATCTGAAATTTACTCTTGCCAATAAATTATTTTAAACGATGAGGCAGATGGGCTACCTGACGAAAGTCACCGTCGCCTATGGACATTTGCAACACCAGAGTCGCTAGCATCGCCGAGTTTGAAGGAGAAAGAAGTTGGAACAAGAGCTCTTGTTCCAACTTCTTTGGAAAGCTCCACATCATACCGCTCCGGGAATACCTCAGGAGGAAGTTCATTTCCACATCTTGCACGTTGAAGGCGGTAGAACCCTCAGTGGTTCGACTACGACAGCACCACCGCCACACCTATTTCTGTTATAGCAGCAGTGTTAAGCGCTGCTGTGTTCTGGTTTGAATGGCGGTAAGGGACACATACTTTTCAAAGGCATTCCAGCTTATCCCATCTGGGGTTGATTACAGATGTCCATGGGCGACAGTATAGTCCGCGTAAAACTTGTAGTCCGCTCTGAATATAGAAATGAATCGCCATAGCAAATTATATGACTACACCTGCTCGCAACAACTTTAGCGGACTAGCAGTTTGGTGCAAACTATAATATATTTTATATACCCTTTTACCGTGAAGTGGACTGCATGCTCGTCTGCTATTCTTATATTATAAAAGCATTGTGGGCGAAGAAGCATTATTATATGAATATTTTTTTTAATGAACTCTTGTGAACTTACCCTTAGGAGTAGTGTACGCTAATACAACGGTAACACTTTGCGATTGCTTACAATCTGTAGTAGATGCATTATTCTTTTTAATATAGAAATGAGCACTACAGTAGAATTTTGAATTATTGTGACTTTCCTTTAGTTGCAATTTTATCTTGATTTTCGTATTTGTATCATTTTTCAGTACAGGATGATCTGTAAATTTTTAAATATTCTTTGTATATTGGAATGACGTTCCTTATCGCGCGTTGCGAAAGGGGGCTAGACCAATGACGTTTTATACTATAGACAGGGTACACGCCCACTAACTTGAGCGAAACTGCATTGATAGCACACATGGACGTTTTTTATTTTACTTACCTTTAACTATTTAGACAAATATTTAGACAAAAATTCTAAATATTTAGACAAAAATTCTATAAGGGACAGAGATATTAGAACAATGTGATAAAAAAGACAACTAGTGTTTGACCTTGCGTTTCAAGTGTACGAAAACGTAAATCAAAACAAAATATAATAATTTCCTCAATTTACTTGTGATATGTAATTCCATTAAGCTTGATTTGTTTATGCGCATAATTTGTGCATTTACGCATTGCACAAGAAGGCATTTTGAGGCTTAAAAGACTAAAATAATGACGTTTAACGTGTACAGTGACATACGTGTGAATTACTATGCCGCTCGAGAGCGACTGGAGTTCGCTGGAGTCGATTTACACCACTTGACGTATGTAGGATAGTAACTTATCTTTAGGTTATACATCTCTGGGCTAGACGGATAAAATTAAGACCAAAAGTTGTAATGACACTTTTTGCTACAGTTGTAAGCCGTGCGACGTGCGCGCGTTTCTCTGTCTGTCTCTCTCTCTCTCATAGAGAGCAAGCCTTATTTTCATTTCGTCTTTCTATTTCGCATTGAACAGTGTGGTGGTGGTGTTGCAACGATTATTTTTGTTAAGTGTATGCAGGTTTTTTTGTACATAATAATTACACTATCTAACTTAAAAGAAATAAAATTTTATTACAATTCCTTCACTAATTAATCGAGAGGAACTTCGTTCCATCCGGGTGTGCTTTGACACGTCTCATTTTTTTATTACCCGACTGCCAAGGAAGGGTTATGTTTTTCGCGCGTATCTTGTATGTTTGTCTTTCTTTATTTGATCCGATCTTACAAACGGCTGGATGAATTTCAACAGTTAAAGTGTCATTATATTTGTCTCAATGACCCGAGTGCCCTTAGATAAGTGTTAGTAAAAAAAAAAAAAATGGCGGATTTTTGGCGCGAAATAGTAAGACATTTAAAAAAAAAAGTTAACCGAACCTATCGAGTAGGGTATCAAATGAAAGGAAATTAAAACGGAGATTATAAAAACATATTTGTATATATATAAAACAGTAAGGTGACTGACAGACTGACTAACTAAATGACTTTTTCATTTTTCAGAAATCAACGTACAGCCTAAACCAAGGACCTTACAGTTCTGAAATTTTGCACACAGGTTCTCTATATAGCTTGAATAAGTACTAAGAAAGGCCTTTTGGAAATTCTACCCTTAAGAGGGTTAAATAGGGGAAAACAGTTTTTTTGAAATCCTTTAATTTTGAAGCAACTACTATAAAATTTTGTATTTGGCTTTCTGGATAGGAACAAGGACGCACTTATTTATCCTCCTCCGGAAAATCAACCCCGTAGAGGGTAAAATAAGGGTTAAAAGTTCATTTGAACAATCGTCAATTTGGAAGCAAACACTATGACATTTTGTATCAGGTTTGTTGGATAAAAATAATGAAATGCTACCTCTAACGAGGTAAAATAATGACCGAAACTTTGATTTACTGATGTTATATATTTTATAGACCGTAAATGGTGAATTTTTTCGCAAAATAGTAACACGTTTTAAAAAAGTTAACCAAACCTATCGAGTAGGGTGTGAAAATAAAGGAAATTAAGAGGAGATTACACATACATTATATAATATATCTTAAATATAAAATTCTCGTGTTAGTTACCGTACTCCTCCGAAACGGCTTCACCGATTTTCACCAAATTTTATATACCTATTCAGTAGGTCTGAGAATCGGCCACTATCTATTTTTTTACACCTAAGTGATAAGGGTTGTTCATCCTTAACATTTTTTTATTTATATGGCAACACAACGTTTGCCGGGTCAGCTAGTACATATATACTCGTATATACACATCGAGATGACTGTCTGACTAAATGAGAGAGTTGCTGTGCCAGAGATCAACGCAAAGGGAAACCGCTGAACTTAAGCGTGTTGGAATTTTACACATAGGTTCTTTATATAGCGTAAATGAACACTACGAGGATTAAATAGGATAATGTTGTTTGAACATCTTTTGTTTTTGAAGCAGACACCTACTATGAAACTTTGTATTTGGCTTTCTTAATAAAAATAATGAAATGCCTATTTCACTGCTTTTGGAAATTCTACTTCAGCCTTTTTGGTGCAGTCGGGTTTTTGATTTTTTAAATTAATTACTTGTTAATAATATGTTTCATTGCCATACAATGGAGGATAAAGTTACATTAAAAAAATAACCTAAATCGTATTTGGTATTTTTCGAAGAAAACCCTTTCATTTGATATCTTGGGAGTGCATACAAATAAATGTCCGCCATTTTGAGGCATACTCCATATTGGATTTAAAATGACGTCAATGAACTAAACATGCATTATGATTGGAACTAAATACCAACAAAATGTCAACGCAAAATTACGGGCCCAATTTTGCTCGACTTGGCAGGCACTGCAATGCCCCCAAACCGAAAAAGTATTCAAAAGTGATATGGTTTACGTATGAACTGAAGTAACAGTACTTAACGTATAAGTAATAATTTTGAAGGTGGTAGAATCCTTTGTGGTTCAACTCCGGCTGCACCACCGCCACACCTATTTCTGTCTCATAACTGCAGCGTTACGCGCTGCTGTGTTGTGGTTGGAAAGGTGTGGTAAAGGAGACATATTTTTCCGAGGCGTTCCAGCTTAGTCCTCAGGAGTAGCGGCGCATCTGTGGCCGACCTCAGGTAGGAATGTCTAATACTATCTGGAATTGATTACAAATATCCATTGGCGGCAGTAGCCACTTAGCATCAGGTGGAGTGCATGCTCGTCTGTTACTCTTATATTATAAAAAAATAAAAAGAAAATTACTGCCAAACTTGTCTTCTTCATACATCACTATCTTCGTATCTTCAGGGCATAAATAACAATTACACCATATAGTTATTTCGTTTCCTACAGCAGAATATATACGTCCTGAGCGTTCTGAAGGATGAGTCCGAATGGTTACCTTAGGTTCTGCAAAATAAATGTGATAATTAATATTAAACAATCTTTTAAAAAGTTTAAAAATATTTTACACATACACTTACACAAGGATAGACAATCTAAAACAACTACATACGTATACATTACATTTTTGCCACAACATATTTCTGTTTATTTCTTTTGAGTTTTGTAAATTATCTATTTTTATTAATTTAGCTGATCATATGACTATTACACATGTTTATTATCTATAAACTGAAACATTTCTTTGAAGAGTCCTGGCTTCTATGATACAGGTCATCCTTAGTATAGAGGGAAGTGTACACTTGCGTTGTACCAAACATTGTAAATTATTATTAAATAATTTCTCAAACGATACAGATCTAAATTGGCTCAATAAAGATTTTTATTATTATTTTTACCAAAGCAAGTTCAACCGCTTGTAACTAGATAAATTGTAATAGTAATTGACTAAGTCGAACTCGCACACGAAGGGTTCCGTACAACCAACATTTTCATATTTTTCTTTATTTTTAGTATTTGTTATTATAGCAGCTACTGAAGTAAATGCATTATGAAAATTTAAAATGTCTTCCTATTACAGTTCAATACATTGTATATAGCGAAAAACGTCGAGAAACAGCGGTTTCTTGTATGGCGACCCCCATTTATTTCAACTTTATTTTTTTGTTTTTAGTATTTGTTGTTATGGCAGCCCCCTTTATAAATACTCTGTAAAATTTTGAAGTATCTATATATTACAGTTCAGGCGATAGAGCGCTGTGATAGATGGACAGATGGCTAGATGGACAGACGGACAGACAGAGTAGTCTTAGTAATAGGGTGTCGTTTTTCTCCCTTTGGGTACGGAACCCTAAAAACTAATAACCCGACTGCTTAAAAATAGACTATGTTATTTCAAAGACTGGAATTTTATAATCTACGCGATTATTTTAATACCAAATTTGACTAAGTTTTCTTTTTATTTTTAATTACAATTTATACACAATTATATATACAAATTACATATTAACCACCCACTGGTAACCTGCTCGGAACGGATCTCCTCTCAGAATCAGAAAGATTGGGCCATAGTCCGCCGCGCTGGCTAAGTGCGCATAGGTAGACCTTAAGATTTCTCAGGTATGCAGGATTCCTCATACCTGAGAAATCTTAAAGATGTTTTCCTTCGCCGTTTAAGCAAGTTATAATTAAAATCTAATACGCATAACTTTGAAAAATCAGAGGTGCCTGGGATTTGAATCTCACACCCCTTGATTAAGAGGCCGAGTTTCTTAACCACTAGGCTATCACTGCTTCATGTATAATAATAGAATTAATCAATTATTTGACATTTTAATCGCTTTATGTTATTGTCCTAACTATTGTTTTGAAGAGAGTTACGTGTAAGGGACAGCCCTACACGTTAAGGCTGCATCGCGCCAGCCCTACACCGTTCTCACGCTGCATCGTGTCTACGCGGAACGGTCAACGCTGACGAGGCGCGTCCCACGTGCAGGTGGCCGTCCGCCATGGGAACAGTTCACCTCCATCGCGGAAAGTGACTCTACCTATCATATCATTTTTATTTTATTTTGTTACAAGTTGTGTTTAAATTTAAATAAAAATTTAATTTGTTCGCGAAATAGACTGCAATTATTTCCTCGATGCCCTGCTCCCATAACTACAGTAGGAGAAATGATGTTATTATTATTTTGTGTACAACACAATTGTTTGACTTTGATTATTATCATTTTGTTTCTATTGCAGTCATATGAATGCTTATACTTAATAATAATTTCCTATAAATACCTTTTTTTTATCGAGGGGGAAACCTTCAAAAGGTACCCGACGACGTGGGAGCGACGTCGAGTTATGTGGGATTTTTACCGCACTAAAACCCTCCCCGTGGCCGTCCTCATCGCTTGTTGGAGAACTCCGGGATCTCCGACGGAACACAACCGGAATCCTCCAAGCGCGATGCTCCGATCGGGCTCTGCCCTGGGAGAGCAGTTTTCGCTCCTCCCAAACCATCTGGTGTTCACGACAGTATGCCACCACACATACCGCCGTCCTTCCCGGGGTCACTTACTAGACGGTTAGAGCTCCCACTCTTGCCGCCCGCAACCCCGGAAGCCCCCTTTTAGTCGCCTCTTACGACAGGCAGGGGATACCGTAGCCCTATTCTATTCCCGGAACTACAGGGACATCCTATAAATACCTAAGAGTGCACACCCGATTGGGTAGGATATAAGAAAACCTGATGATTTTAAGACCTATGCATATCACGATGTTCTTGCAAAACAACTGAATTGAATTGAATTTATTTAGAACAGTGGCGGGAGATCTTCCCAGCTAGGTGATCATGCCCGAGGAGTGTGTCAGTTTGGAGCTTGTATAATATATATGCAATATGTTGAGAAAATTTCGATTGCGTGATTCAGAATACTCGTGGCGCCATCTCTTTACAAGTAGCGGGAAGTCGTCATAACGCATAATCTCTGAAATGTGTATTTAATACATTTCTGATGTTTATCCAGGTGATCTTTTTTACGACAATGTACTGCTTTTTAGTTCGGAAAGGTTAGCAACTGCCCCATCTGCTTGATCGTTTCATATCTAAGTCAATGATGCCTGATCGGTATGTTCCCAATTCTCCATTGACTTTCAACTCATTATTGACTCAATTCTGGGCAGAGCTCTCCTCCCAAGAATCCCATATAACCCTATGTCGCTCCTACGGCTCCGGGTACCTTTTGAAGGTTTCCCCCTCGTTAACAAAAAAAAGGCTATCACTGCTTATTGTGTTGTTATTAGTTATAACTAAGTTCTAAACCATAATTAAATAATTACCGTTAATATACTTCAAAAGAACTTTCCGTTGTGACGTGTGTACATCTTTATATGATCCATCCACCAACGACCGCCCAATGCAACGGAGTTCTATTCCATCATAATTGCGATTGAGTGTCAAATTCATCGCATATATGTCACCATTATAAGTGGCAATATCTGCAAATAAAGAGAAGATCGTTAAATTAATCGTTACAGAAAAAAGTTAAGGTGCTTTTGCATGTAAAGGACTGAAAACAACTAAAACGTAATGATCGGGTTTTTTTTTAAAAACGTAGACGTAGAACCCTTTGTGGTACGAATCCGACCCCAACAGCGCCACACCTATTGCCTACCAGTAGTTTCAAGAGCTGCTGTGTTTGAAGGGTGTGTTAAGGGAGACATACTTTTCCGAGGCGTTCCATCATAATGCTCAGGGGCAGCGGCGCATCTGTAGCCGGGTTGATTGCAAAATTGACGGCAGTAATCAACCCAAGATAGGTTTAGATATTCTTACCTGAGGTCGGCCACAGATGCGCCGCTACCTTTGAGCACTAAGCTAGAACGCTTCGGTTAATGAATCAATATACCTGTATATGTGTAATATGATGGAACAATAGATACCTAGACATAATTATGTTTAAAGGTAACATAATCCCACAAAGTATTAAGTAGCAAAGTACTAAATTGGCCGAAATTGCTAAATGTACTTATTTAAAACATAAAAGATTTTTAATATGGATATAGTAAGTATATTAAGATATTGTTTGGTTAGCTAATTACGAAATAATTTAATCTAAAAGATCCTCTAATTAGGGACTGAATAAATTAACCGACTTGGTATCACACGGATCTCACAACTTTTTACGGTAGAAGAACTAAGTTGCGAGACTTGCTTTTTTACAAGTTATGTTTTTGCATTGTAAAGGTCTGTGGTAATATTCATTTAGATCTCGCAATCCATTGCTTATTAATGTATGTGTGTTTTTCACAAGTATACATTTATTTATGCTTAATAAGTAGCTTCTACAAGTTTAAAACAATGTACTATAAATTGTATGTTGTGTATTAGCTGAGGTATCTCGTCAGTGTCGTTAGCTATATATAATGTATTTATATAAAAATAGAAGATATAAATAAAAAAGTGCTTACCTCCTTTACCAGAAAATACTAGTCTACCATACCGGTGTAAATTTACCCCCATACATTGAAGTTCAATAGTGTCACCATCATGAAATTCTATCGTATTTTTTGTCGGCGATGTTAAAATAACTGAAAAGCAAAAACAGTTCAGTACCTGTATCAGGAGTTTTTACGTTTCGACAAATATACAAATTCCAATCAGCGCCCCTAGCGGATCGTGTCAGAACTAGGAAATCGTATGGACCAATACGTAAAAAATACCAAAACAGTCAAATTTGTCGAAAAATAAAAACTCCTGGTAAGGGTACAGATTAAAAACGTTGAACACTTTTAGTTGGACTCCGGCGGCACCACCGCCACACCTATTTCTGCCTGATAACCATAGATTAGTAAAGATCTCACCGCTTTGTAATTGAAGGAAGCCACAAATGGCTGAAACATAAGGAAAAGGGCTGACTGTTTTCCCATTACGTCTCCGACTGACATGTAATTTACGCGAAAAAATGCCGACATGTGCAGCTCAGTGGTGGAAAAACAACACAAAATAGAAAAAAGTGCGGAGAAATATCATTTCATTCGTAAATGCTCTAAAAACTGCATTTTTTTAATATTTTTCAAACACGAAAATAATTGACAGTGACAATTGTCTAAAGGTTACATTTTCTTGTTAAGAGCGAGTAATCATTACTAATCTATGTATTTTATATATGAAATATAAATGTTAAAATACCTATTGGTTCCCATGTGTGTTTTTTTATAATATAATTAGGCACATACGGATGTTTTTCATCTGAAAATAAAATGAATTAATGAATTATTTAAATCACAATCATCAATATTCCTTCGTGGCGCTTGACAAAAGATGGCGCCTTACATTTCTGAATCACGCTAACGAAGTTTTCTTAATATCTTTACATATAAATAAAATTGGAGTGTCTGTTTTTAATATTGAAATAACCGCTTTTTCCTACATACATATGAATATACATATGGTACATACACCAAAATATTTTTTTTTTAATTTTTGTCTGCTTGTCTGTCTGTTTGTTCCGGCTAATCTCTGAAATGGCTGGACCGATTTTGACGGGACTTGGCAGGTAGCTGATGTAATAAGGAGTAACTTAGGCTACTTATATTTTAGAACTAGCTGTGCCCCTATTTCTTTTTAACGCGGGTGAAACCGCGGGGCACAGCTAGTCTTGCATATACAAGTTCTAAATTGTGATTGATGCAACTCATGTCCGCGTATTTTGTAAAACTTCTGGTTAACGTGATGGCACCACTGTCACACCTATTTCTATCTTAAAAAGGATGGTATTTAAAAGAATAGATAAAATAAGTCTGCATCATAACTTTAATGGAACTTTTTTCTTTTAAAATACCTTGAAGTTGTACAACTTGTACAATCGTCATGATTTCTATTCTATGTGATTAATTTAATTATCTAATTATATATAACTCAAAGGTGACTGACTGACATAGTGATCTATCAACGCACAGCCCAAACCATTGGACGGATCGGGTTGAAATTTGGCATGCAGGTTGATGTTTTGACGTAGGCATGCGCTAAGAAAGGATTTTGATCAATTCTACCCCCAAGGGGATAAAAAGGGGGATCAAAATATTACTTCGTAACGCGAGCAAAGCCGCGGACAAAAGCTCGTCTTTAATAATTCGATACATTTTGACCATCATTTTTCGCTGGGATTAATTAGATTAATGCAAACTTACCCCTTTCCTTTAAAGATTTTACGGTTACTGTTATTTCGTAGAATAAATGTTGATCGGCAAATATTTTTGCGTTATAACTTTTTAAGTCATATGTATAAGGCGGTATAACAGTTTGATATAAAAATGATGTGCCTAGAGTATCGATTGGAATTTGATTTATATAAGAATCTGAAAGAAGGTATAAAATTATAAAGCAACTTATACGTAATATATTGATGTAATGTAATGATATATTAAAACTAGAGATACGTTATATGACCACTAAACAACACAAAAAAGCGGCCGTGAGCGCATAGACAAACATTCTATAAGTACCCTTACCATGAGTTTTCAAAACATCCCACAATTTTACGTTACGTTTACTCAATCCATTATTCTGTTCCGTTTGCTTCAGTAGACTGAGTAAACGTAACAATAAGTAAGTGCTCAAGACTTTTTGTCTACCTCACATGTTCGCAAAAAAGAGACACAAAACATAAAGCGCCATTTTGTCAATTTAGACATTTAATGTTACGTCACTGGCACTATAGTTCTGATACAATCCGACCGAATACAATCTCATACAAATACCAAAACAGTCATATTTGTCAAAACGTAAAAACTCATGGTAAGGGTACAGAGCTATTAGAACATTTTTTTTATAATATAGGAGTAGCAGACGAGCATGCAGTCCACCTGATGGTAAGTGGCTACTGCCGCCCATGGACATCTGTAATCAACCCCAGATAGGATTAGATATTCCTACCTGAGGTCGGCCACAGATGCGCCGCTACCCCTGAGGACTAAGCTGGAACGCCTCGGAAAAGTCTGTCTCCCTTACCACACCCTTCAAACCGGAACACAGCAGCGCTTAACACTGCTGTTATTAGGTAGAAATAGGTGTGGCGGTGGTGCCGCCGGAGTCGAACCACAAAGGGTTCTACCACCTTTAAACCCTTTAAACCTTTTACTTCCCTGGAGCACGGTCTCCTCTCAGAATGAAAAGGATTGGGCCATAGTCCACCGCGCTGACCAAGTGCGGATTAGTAGATGCGGTAATGGGTTGATGATGATGATGATATGTTACCTGAGTCTCGATATAGCGAGAAGTACCACTTTCCTCGATATTTTCCTATAAAGGGAGCATCAGGCAAATAGGCCAAATCGAAAGTGATATTAAACGTTTCGCTTTCTACATGCTCGACTTCGTAAGGATAATATATTTCTTTTTGAGCTGTACCTAGAAGTACAAGATATAACAGATAATTATTAGAATAAAATGAAAAAAAAAACGGCTTAAAAGTACATATATAGCCTATGTCACAATTTAAACGAACCAACGACATTTCATGTGTAAGATTCGTCAAATCGATTAGGCTGTGACGTAATAAAAACGGAGACATATACATACATACACACATACATACATACACTCAAAATATTACCCCCCTGCAGAGGGCTATGTGAACTTGGCACCCGACCTCGGAAAATTATACTTTTTTATGATTCCTATAGACTATGGTCAGTAGTTGTTTAATAGTTGTTTAAATAATTTCGTTTGTAGTTGCCCCAAAAAAAAATTGGTGACCTTGATGGGTGCGGAGATTTTTTTCAAGGTCGCCAATTTTTTTTTGGGGTAACTACAAACGAATTTTTTTTAATACAAACAACTACTTACCATAGTCTATAGGAATCATAAAAAAAAAAACAATTTTCCGAAGTCTGGTGCCAGGTTCACATAGCCCACCGCAGAGTAATTCATTTAATAAGGTATAAAGTTGAAGGTGGTAGAACCCTTTGTGGTCCGACTCCGGCGGCACCTCCGCCACAACTATTTCTGTTATAACAGCAGTGTTAAGCGCTGCTGTGTCCTGGTTTGAAGGGAGACATACTTTTCAGAGGCGTTCCAGCTTAGTCCTCGGGTAGCAGCGTATCTGTGGCCGTTCAGGTAGGAATATCTAATCCTATCTGGGGTTGGTTACAGATGTCCATGACGGACAGTAGCCAGCCAGCGGCGCTTAACACGGCTGTTATTAGGTAGAAATAGATGTGGCGGTGGTGCCGGAGTCGAACCTCAAAGGATTCTACTGCCTTCAAATTATTTGATACTATGTATTTTATTAATTACTAGCTGACCCGGCAAACGTTGTGTTGCCATATAAATAAAAAAAATTAAGGGTGAACAACTCTTATCACTTAGGGGTATGAAAAATAGATAGTAACCGATTCTCAGACGTACTGAATATGCATATTAAATTTGGTGAAAATCGGTGAAGCCGTTTCGAAGGAGTACGGTAACTAACATTGTGACACGAGAATTTTATATATAAGATATTATTATTTCTAGTGAGTCTATTTATAGTAAATAATTGATTATTCACTTACCCATTTCTATAAAAAATAAGAATACCACAAATTGTAATAAAATTTGATTATTTGAACTCATATTCAAATAATTAAACCATCCAAAATCATCCACGAATTTCAATTAGTCAAAAACAATGCGTATTTTCCTTCTTCACTTATTCCTTTCCCGAAATTGACAAACACTTGAACATAAAAAACACTTGTGGTAAGGTAACTTCGCACTTAGCTATTGCTGTGCAATGCAAAATAATATGAGATTGTACACTTATCACTTTGTAAATAGAATAAATACACTTTTAAATAACAATTGATTCTATCTATTTATAAACTGTCGACGCAAAAAGTCCTTAATGTCTATTAATGTCCTTGAGAATTAAATTGATACGTAGCAATGTGATAAACTTTAAAATTGCATTATTTAACACTGCATTGTTATACAAGTCCATCACAATTGTGTTAAATGTTTAAGGGAAAACAATATTCCTGGTGTGAATCATTCTATATCCATTTTAGTTTCAATGTAATATTATTGCTATTTTCGTGTTTGTCACTGCGATAACTTAGCGGTTTCATATTACACTGAAAACCCAAATTTCTAAAACCCAGACACGGCTATGTACTTTAATGTTGAAAATGTACAATTTATATTTAATTATTTACAATATTAACCTTTTTTTCTTAACGGGAGGGAAACCTTCAAAAGGTACTCGACGACGTGGGAGCGACGCCGGGTTATGTGGGATTTTTACCGCACTAAAATCCCCATCTAGTCCCTCTAGCCGTCTTGTTGAAGAACTCCGGGATCTCCGACGGAACGCAACCGGAGTCCTCCAAGCGCGATGCCCCGAGCGGACTCTGCCCTGGGAGAGCAATTTTCGCTCCTCCCACACCATATGGTGTTAGGTGTATACGACGTTATGCGACCACACATACCGCCGTCCTTCCCGGGGTCGCTTACTGGACGGTTCGATCTCCCACTCTTGCCGCCCGCAACCCCGGAAGCCCCCTTTTAGTCGCCTCTTACGACAGGCAGGGGATACAGTAGCCCTATTCTAGTCCTGGAACTATAGGGACAGTTACAATATTAACCTAATAAAGAAGTACAAAAATAATAAATACCGCAGGTTTTTAAATATTTATTATGAAATAATTACATTTTAAAAATAATTACACGGCATGTTTTTCGAAAAAAAAACCTTTTGCCAGCGACTTCGTGCACGTTAATTAAAACATGTTACAAACTTTAACCCCTATTTTACCCGCGTAGGGTTGTTTTCTAAAATCTGTGAAATAAATGTTTCATTGTTATTAGAAAGCAAAATACTAGTTTCGAAGAGCTTGTATCAAATTTAGTAGATTTTTAAATAAACTTCCAACCCCTTAGGGGCGGAATATAAGAAAATCCTAGCTTAGTGGGTGCGAGTTTTATAACAAACTAAAGGAAAAGGCTAATTAAAAAAATGTTTTTCATACAATGTTATACGGTAGCATGCAAATTAAATACAGTAGTAGTTGTCAAAGAAAATACAATAATAATAAAAAATGTCAATAGAATCAGTTACATAGAAAGTCATTTATATTATAAAAAATGTTCAATAATAAATATGTTCTTAGTTTAGATTTGAAAATATTAGATGATTCCTTTTTAATGTCATCCGTTAAGTTATTATATATTTTAACACACATTCCATAAGCATTTCGGTGGAGCAAAGACGTTCGTTGTGGTTTGTCGAGTACTAGACGTTGACCACGTCTGGTGTTTCTAAGGTACATGAACAATGAACTGAACGAACTGAACAATTTCAGCAGTTTTAAATAGTCTTTGGTTGTACCTAACAAACAAGCATGCTTCATGTATATACATTGATGCAAGAGTCAGTATATCGAGCTTTTTGAATAGAGGCTTACATGAGTCGTGTGGCGCCGCGCCACAATAACTCGAACACACTTTATTTGCGCTAGGAAAGCTCTATTTACATGGCTAGATTTCCCCACAATATTAGACCATATCGTAGAACTGAAACGATGTAGCCGTGATAAGCAGTGAGAACTGTATCAAGACTCGCTGTTTGTCGTAGTCTCACTAGAGCATATTTGAACTTGTTCAATTTATGACATACATTTTCTATATGGTTTCCCCAATCTATATTTTCATCAATAGTTATCCCTAGAAATGTGGTTTGTTTTAATTCAGCTAAAGATTGTCCATTGTAATTAATATTGAAAGTATGGTTAATTTTATTTTATAGCTTTTATATTTAGCTTTTGCCCGCGGCTTCGCTCGCGTTACGAAGTAATATTATTAACAAAGATGATTTATACAAACTTTCATCCCCTATTTATCCCCTTGGGGGTAGAATTGATGTTGCGACGTCTCATTTCTATATTCAGTATGTAACTGTATGTAACTATGTAAACCTAAGTTAGGTTAGGTTAGGTTAGACCTAAGTATAAACTCTTTAAAGCAGTGATAGTTCTTTTAAGCAGTGATAGCCTAGTGGTTAAGAAACTCGGACTCTCGATCGAGGGGTCCGAGGTTCAAATCCCAGGCACCTCTGATTTTTCGAAATTATGTGCGTTTTAGAAATTAATTATCAATTGCTAAAACGGTGAACGAAAACATCGTGAGGAAACCTGCATATCTGAGAGATTTATAAAAAAAAATATCTCAAAGATATGTGAAGTCTACCAATACGCACTTGGCCAGCGCGGAGGACTATGGCCTAATCCTTCATATTCTGAGACACCCGTGCCCAGCAGTGGGACAGTAGTGGGTTGACGACGACAAATAAACACTTGGGTGAAGGTCGTCCCTAATTGGGATCTATATAGAAAGAAACCATTTATTTTCATTATCAAATATATGGGTAACACAAAGTAAACAGGTCACGATTATTTGTATATTTATCCTGTTGTAAATAATTTTAAATAAATAATTCGTACTGGATAATAATGTTGAAATTGTCAGAACACCTCAATTTTCTCTTTATAAGTATAGTAGACAAGCTGACCTGGCAAACTTTGTACCTACCGCCTCAAAATCTATTTATCAATTTATCAAAATCTCATATGAAATATAGCTATGTTACTCGTGGATAATGTAGCTTTCGAATGGTGAAAGAATTTTTAAAATCGGTCCAGTAGTTTTTGAGCCTATTCATTACAATCAAACAAACAAACAAAGTTTTCCTCTATAATATTAGTATAGATGAGCGTGCCATCCACTTAATGGTCAGGCTACTACCGCCCATGGACATCTGTAATCAACCCCAGATAAAATAGTAGTTCTATCTAATGTCGGGCACAGATGCGCCGCTACCCCAGAAGACTATGCCTCGAAAAAGTATGTCTCCCTTACCAAACTCTTAAAACCAGAACACAGCAGCGCTTAACACTGCTGTTATAACAGAAATAGGTGTGGCGGTGGTGCCGCCGGAGTCGAACCACTGAGTTCTACCTACACTGCTAGGTAAAAATATGCTAATAAAAAACTAATAATAGATCTTAAGTATATATATATATTCTCGTGTCACAGTGTTAGTAACCGTACTCCTCCGAAACGACTTTACCGATTTTCACCAAATTTTATATGCATATTCAGTAGGTCTGAGAATCGGCTACTATCTATTTTTCATACCCCTAAGTGATAAGGGTTATTCAACCTTAACATTATTTTATTTATATGGCAACACAACGTTTGCCGAGTCAGCTAGTAATATATATAAACAACTGTTTGTAATAATAATATTATTACGACTTGGCGGAGGCACTGCCGTGCCTCCAGATTATATTTATGGCCTGACAAACTTGTCATCATAATGTTGTTAGGTTGTCAAAATTGCCTAAGAAGTGGGAAAAATTCGAACAGGACTATAAAAAAATTAACCATTATAAACATTTACTATAATTTCGAGTATTATTACTAATGACTAATTATAATCTGAAGATTTATTCACTTTAATATACTCAGCGTAAAACTGATAGTCCGCTCTGAATATAGAAATGAATCGCGTTGCCATAGCAAATTGTATGACTACACATGCTCGCAATAACTTCAGAGCGGACTAGCAGTTTGGCGCGAACTATATCAATTAACTCGTAAGTTCTACTTTAAGGTCGTTATTTTATTAAAATGACGTAAAAAATTTTTTTTTAGTGAAATTGAATATAAAATTGCCAAGTACGATTCGCGTGTGCAGGATTCCGTTGCATCAATTATTCAACTGTCTTCCTAGTGTCTTAGTAATGAAGTAAAGTTCCGTTTTACCCATTGGAAACGGAATAAAAATCGCTTGTGTAGCTGCCAAAAAACCTTTCCGAAAACCACACACAACATGTTGGATTATATATCAGAAACATATGTATTTCGTTGAGGAAATTGCTTCATATATTTATTCATACGTGGTTGTTACCTATATACATATTTACGTGTACATACCGCGAAATACTGTGTATTGTTGTTCGCATAAATATTTGTTTCTCTTAACTGAATATATAATTATTTGTGTTATTTAAAAAGTTGGACAACAGACAAACAATAATTATAACAAGAGCACAGAAGTATTATAAGAATTATATTAATTGTAAATGAAACACTTGTATTTTTATTCTGAGTTACACAACAGGAAGTTTTAATCGAAAACAGAATGACTTCCATAAACTTTTGTGTTATATGTCAATTGTTGCTTCATTTCTTCAACGTGAAAAGTTTCGGTGAGCATTCGTTTTCAGTTTTACGGCACTCTAGACACGGTGGTAGATTTGTGGTTCGACTCCGGCGGCACCACCGCCACACCTATTTCTGCCTCATAACAGCAGTGTTAAGCGCTGCTGTGTTCCGGTTTGAAGGGTGTGTAAGGGAGACATACTTATCCGAGGCGTTCCAGGTTAGTCCTCAGGGGTAGCGGCGCATCTGTGGCCGACCTCAGGTAGGACTATTTAATCCTATCTGGGGATTGTTTACAGATGTCCATGGGCGGCAGTAGTCACTTACCATCAGGTGGATTGCATGCCCGTCTGCTACTCTTATATTATAAAAAAAAAAATCATCGAATTTTTCGGGATGCCGCGACCGATCGACATGATTCAAACACCATTGTATTTGTATGCGGCTAGTTTCGCAGGGGGTCCCATTTCGTGGAAATTTGAAAATGTTCACCAGTTTTAATGGAAAATTAGAAAAACCCGATTTCTTATAATCTTGAATAAATCGAGTATATCTTAACCAATTTCAATTTTCTTTTTTTTCATATGAAACGGTGTTTTATTACGGTGCTTTCCCATACTTTCTTTTTTATGCTCATTATATGTAATCGTGTGACGCATACAGCCAGTGACTATTTAATGGTCACTTATTATTACAAAAATAACAAATCATTAAAATACATACATAACACAAAATAATTAATTAAAATAATACTATGATTAAATTATTTGAATATAACAGGACTCTACCACCTTCAACAATTATATCACTATTAGTCATATATTAGTAAAGATTACTCACTCCTAACAAAAAAAATGTACCCAGTTTTGAGAATTGAAATAGTTGCGTAAAAAAGTTTTGCCACGTCTCCGTGCTAAAATGTCCCTAAAATATTTAAAATAATTATTTATTTATTATGTAAATTACGCAGTATTAGGTATTTATTCGTAAATTTTCTCTAAAAATGTTTTTATTTGTCAAGAATTCAAAAAAAGAACTTACTAATAAGCCATTTGTGGCTTCATTCAATTTCAAGGCAGCGAAGTTTTACTAACTAAGAATCTTTACTAATCTATGCTATTAGTACAGTTTTAAGGAGAATTATTTTCTTTATAGATATTCTACAGTCAGCGCTACCCAACCGGAACCCAGGTAAGAAATCATTTTTTTTTCATTTTTATGTAAAACTAGTAATGCCCGCGGCTTCGTCTGCGTTTTAAAAAAATAACATGCATATAATTGAAAATTTATACCTTCATTGGAATGACAGTTTTTTTTATTCATAATATAGGAGTAGCAAACGAGGATGCACTCCACCTGACGGTAGTTATTGCCGCCCATGTACATCTGTAATCAAGCTTAGATAGGATTAGATATTCCTACCTGAGGTCGACCACAGATGCGCCGCTACTTAGAACTAAGTTGGAACGCCTCGGAAAAATATGTGTCCCTTACCACACTTCAAACCAGAACACAGCAGCGCTTGACGCCACTGTTCATGGGCAGAAACGGGTGCAGCGATATTGCCGTCGGAGTCGAACCACAGAGGTTTTGAAGGTGGTAGAACCCTTTGTGGTTCGACTCCGACGGCACCACTGCCACACCTATTTCTGCCTAATAACAGCAGTGTTAGGCGCTGCTGTGTTCCGGTTTGAAGGGTGTGGTAAGGGAGACAGACTTTTCCGAGGCGTTCCAGCTTAGTCCTCAGGGGTAGCGGCGCATCTGTGGCCGACCTCAGGTAGGAATATTTAATCCTATCTGGGGTTGATTACAGATGTCTACGGGCGGCAGTAGCCACTTACCATCAGGTGGATTGCATGCCCGTCTGCTACTCTTATATTATAAAAAAGTGGGTTCTAAGCTTTTAACTAATTCAACGTTTGCTAATTACAGATAACATAACCGTGACCTTAATATGATTTCAGAGGCCATCTTAGAACCGAGATTCGATAAGATAACTACATATAAAATAGGAGATAGATTCAAATATAACTGTGTTGTGCAGAACGCTACTAAAATAACTACTTATACCTGGTCCGTAACGAAAGGTAAGTAAATAAACTAATTATTATAATAAACTCACGCATCAAAGCGATCAAACTTCAAATATATGCGGATCGTGCTACACATGCACAAAGTCCAGTTGCTAGGAGACCACGACCTGAGTGACAGGTTAAAAAATTTAAACAAATAAGTGTTCAAATGAGCAAAGTCTGTTGAAATATTTAGTTTATGTCTGGCACGGGCCTATACATGAATCAGTGTGATGTGACTTAATACGTGTTGTGGCGACCTCCCGCTACTCGACAAGAGATGGCGCCACGAGTATTCTGAATCACGCTATCGAAGTTTTCTAAGAATCTTGCATATATACAAGCTCCGAACTGAGAATGTCGGAGCACGGCCGCTCCCCGGGCATGATCACCTAGCCCGGCGGGATATCTCCCTTTGTCAAAGTGTGAACTATAAAACCAATTTTGTTTCAGTGAATAAGGACCAAGAAACAATTAATTCATCACAAAACACATCATTATTGGACATAACTTTGGACGAAACTTATCATAAATCTGTAGTACAATGCGATGCCAGTGCTTTATTTGAAACATTTACGAACTACGCATGTGTTTCTACTACGCTGGTTTTAGGTAATATATTTACTTTATCAATTAAATATTAAAAATAACAACCACGCCTTTATAGTTAATTCAACTAAAAAGTAATTGTTGCAATCTAGTAACTTTGCTATGAACTTTCTGTAAGGCGCTCGAACACCGAAATTTCGAAACTGTGATAGATGGATAGGGGGCAGAGGCATAGTAATAGGCTTCCATTTTTACCCTTTATGTACGGAACCCTAAAAATAAAAAAATAAAAAAATTGGTGGCGCGGAATCCTCCGGAATCCTCTGTATGTGACTTGCGCGCTTGGTCAATTATTAAAATCTTTGTAATGTAATTTATTTAAAATTATGCTCCAGTAAGAGTTGGTGATAGCCAACAACTTAAGAAACTCGGCCTCTCGATCGAGGGGTCCGAGGTTCAAATCCCAGGCCTCTAACTTTTCAAAGTTATGTATGTATTAGAAATTAATTATCACTTCCTTAAACGGTGAAGGAAAACATCGTGAGGAAACCTGCATGCCTGAGAAATCTTAAAAAAAAAGTTTTAAAAGGTATATGAAATACGAATTGACCAGCGCGGTGAACTATAGCCTAATCCTTCTCATTCTGTGAGGAGACCCGTGCCCAGCAGTGGGACAGTAATGGGTTGATAATGAAGAGTTGGTGAACCTAATAATTAAAGTTTCAGATGAACGACAGACCAAACCAATATATCTATATATAACTCCTTGTCTGTTATTTCTTACATTAATACCAATTGGTATATATTGGTACACACGTAGACGAGCCCGGAAATCCGAAGACACCGCCGAAATAATAGAAATTGAAAACGAACTATATAACAAAGTGGATCCTGTAAGTATTTTTCTATACTAATATTATTAATATTATAAAGAGGAAAACTTTGTTTGTTTGGTTGTAATGAATAGGCTCAAAAATTACTAGACCGATTTTAAAAATTCTTTCACCATTCGAAAGCTACATTATCCACGAGTAACAAAGGCTATATTTTATATGAAATATATTTGATAAATAGATTTTGAGGCGCAAAGTTTGCCGGGTCAGCTAGTTTTATAATACAGGAAAACAAGCATGCTGTCCTCCTAATGGTATAGTCCGCGTAAAACTGCTAGTCCGCTCTGAATATGGAAATGAATCGCGGCGAACAAATTGTATTACTACACCTGCTCGCAAGAACTTCAGAGCGGACTAGCAGTTTGACGCAGACTAAAAGTGGCTACTGCCACCCATACATCTGTAATCAACACCAGATACCTGATGTCGGTCACAGGTGTGCTACCCCTGTGGACTAAGCTGGAATGCCTCGGAAAAGTATGCCTCCCTTACCACACCCTTCAAACCAGAGCACAGCAGCACTTACCTAACACTGATGCTATGAGGCAGAAATAGGCGTGACGGTGGTACCGTCGAACCACAAAGGATTTAACGACACTGTTGAACTGCTGTGTTCTGGATAGAGTGGTGTCGTAAGACATAGTTATCCGAAGCTTTCCAATTTAGTCCTCAGAGGTAACAGGGTCTGCGCCAAACTTCTAGTCCGCTCTGAAGTTGTTGCGCACAACTACAAGCATATATTCCGTAGCAACGTAAGGGCATAACGTATATAGCTATGTACCCGCGGGCGAGAGCGGGCAGCGGAGGGTGCGGGGAGGGTCTCGCGCTGTGTTCGTCCCACTAATATCTACAATTTGCTATTCGACTCGTTTCTATATTCAGAGCGGATTAGGAGTTTGGCGCGGACTATGTCTGTTGACAACCTGAGGTAGGAATCTAATCTTATCTGCTGATTACAAATGTCCATGGGCGGCAGTAGCCACTTATCATCATGTGAAGTCTTCGATCCCTAATAGGATCGAAGTGTGATGATTGAAGTGTGAAGTGTACGCTAATTTACAAATTCATTCCAGAAAATATATACATATAATACCTTTTTTTTTTTTTTTTTGTTGACGAGGGGGAAACCTTCAAAAGGTAGCCGACGCCATGGGAGTGACGCCGTGTTATGTGGGATTTTTACCGCACTAAAACCCCCCCGGTGGCCGTCCTCAGCGTTTGGTGGAGAACTCCGGGATCTCCAACGGAACACAACCGGAGTCCTCCTAACGCGATGCCCTTCTATCGGGCTCTACCCTGGGGGAGCAATTTACGCTCCTCTCACATCCCATGGTGATTACAGCGATATGCGACCACACAAAACCGCTGTCCTTCCCGGGGTCGCTTGCTGGACGGTTTGAGCTCCCACTCTTGCCGCCCGCAACCCCGGAAGCCCCTTTTAGTCGCCTCTTACGACAGGTAGGGGATACCGTAGCCTTATTCTGGTTCCGGTACTACAGGGACAGTACATATAATACCTACTAGCTGACTTGGCAAACGTTGTGTTACCATATAAATAAAAAAACGTTAAGGAGCCTTATTAACCTTATTACTCAGGAGTATGAAAAATAGATAGTAGCCAATTCTCAGACCTACTGAATATGCATATAAAATTTGGTGAAAATCAGTAAAGCCGTTTCGGAGGAGTACGGTAACTAACATTGTGACACGAGAATTTTATGTTTAAGATAATTATATATATTTAAAAAAAAATCTTTTTTCAGGTTATCTATGCACGATGTTTTAGAAGATAACTTTGATTTTATAAGAAATAATAAAGAATACCACCATTATCATATGGAGTTTTATTTTCTGACCATTTTTAATCCACTGTCCCACTGCTGGGATAGTTAACGCCAATTTATACTGCCTTAATTAGTATTTATTGGCACAGAAATTGATAGAACCCTCTGTGGTTCGACTCCGGCGCCCCCACCACCACATATATTTCCGTTATAAACGCAGTGTTAAGCGCTGATGTGTTCTGGTTTGAAGTGTGGTAAGGAAGACATACTTTTCCGAGGCGTTCCAGCTTAGTCCTCAGGGGTAGCGGCGCATTCGTGGCCGACCACAGGTAAGAATATCTAATCCTATCTGGGGTTGATTACAGATGTCCATACCGCAGTATTCACTTACCATCAGGTGGACTGCATGCTCGTCTGCTACTCCAATATTATAAAAAAGACTTGAGTCCATGTCCATTATTGATTCATAATCAATCAATAAAATTCAATTTCTAATACGAATCTATTGTCCAATTTTGATCTTTGTCAGGCAAAACAATGGATAGATAGTTTATTAATTGATTCTTAATCTAATATATAAAATTCTCGTGTCACAGTTTTCGTTGCCATACTCCTCCGAAACGGCTTGACCGATTTTGATGAAATTTTTTGTGCTTATCCGGTATCTATGAGAATCGGCCAACATCTATTTTTCATCCCCCTAAATGATAAGGGTTGTTCACCCTTAACATTTTTCGGGTCAGCTAGTCTATCTATACAATTCAATTTCTAGTATACATCTACTGTTCAATTTTGATCTTAGTCAGGCAAAACAATGGATAGATAGTTTATTAATAACGGGCGTTAGAACCTCACAGTAAATATAAGAGTAACTCTGAGACCCGAAAAATAATTATTTTGAAAGCATAACTAAATTAATATAGAATTTTAATTGAATAGCAATAATAATAAGTATATAATGTTGAAAATCGTACATATAGGTACATACGTACATTTATATGTTACAAGCTGACCCGGCAAATATTGTGCTGCTATATAAATAAAAAAATGTTAAGGGTGAACAACCCTTATCACCTAGAGGTATGAAAAATAGATAGTAGCCGATTCACAGACCTACTGAATATGCATATAAAATTTGGCGAGAATCGGTAAAGCCGTTTCGGAGGAGAACGGTAACTAACATTGTGACACGAGAGTTTTATATGTAAGATTTTTGATGGCAATGTCCATTAGGATTGGTTAAATTTGTCCCTATGGCCCTCGGACTAGAATAGGGCTACAGTACCCCCTGCCTGTGTAAGATGCGACTAAAAGGGGCTTCCGGGGTTGTAGGCAAGAGTGGGAGCGAACCGTCCAGTAAGTCACCCCGGGAAGGACGGCGGTATATGTGGTCGCATACCGTCGTAAACACCAGACGGTGAGGGAGGAACGAAAAGTGCTTCCCCAGGGCAAAGCCCGATCGTGGCATCGCACTTGGAGAACTCCGGTTGTGTTCCGTCGGAGATCCCGCAGTTCTCCAACAAGCGTTGAGGACGGCCACCGAGGGGTTATAGTGCGGTAAAAATCGGATACCTTCTGAAGGTTTCCTCCTCGTAAAAAAAGGATTGCTTAATTTGTAAAGTGATAAATAAGTAAATTAACAGGTCTTTTAACACACATATACATCTTGAAAAGTGTGCATTTTCGATTTGTTAACTTATTCATGCTTAGTAAGGCATTATTTAATTTAAAATCTCCATTATTCAGAACGATTAAAGGTTATGAATTAAATATTTCAATTCACGTGAAACTACTAAAAAGTTGTTATTGTATAAAGAAATCTATGTGTAACAGTTTCGTTATACTGTTGCAACACTTACGTAAAATATTTCGTGACAAGTTGGCAACACAATTAATAGTGATGTGAAGTCAATAAGACGATGATTCGATTTTTGTATGTTCAGTTATAACTTCGATCATTTTAATTAATGAGAGTGATATTATTTTATTGTCTATTTGTAATTAATATAAAAATACGAGAATAGATATAGATAAGGTATGCAAAAATCAGAATTAATAATAATTATAACAAGCTTTTAGTTATCGAAGATGATGACAGATTTTGGTGACGTAAATTAACCAGAAACTTTACTTAAAATATGTTATATGTATTGATTCAAACTAGTAGTTATAAGAGGTATGGCAGATTTTTACAGTGTGAAACTTAATAATATATTAGGTAATAGTAATCGAGTGCACCAATGACCAAAGGGCTGGCGGTTACGTCCAGCAGAGAATTAGCTTAGCGATTCAGCGTGGTAATGTCGCCAGTGTTTTGGGAACTCTTCCGAAAGACAACAATTTGGACGAAGCTTGTTATATTTAATTATAGTTACTATTTTTATAAAGTTTTTATTTATGTGTATAATATGTATGTATAGTTTAGTTTAGAATGTTCTTTATATATATAAGTTTTACAAAATGTAAATATTTAATATGTATTATCTCAATAAAGTTATTTTCAGTCGAATTTAAGTAATAGTAATTTCATTGTTCAATAATAAGGAAAATATTGAGATACATTCAGTTATAATCCAGATTTAAATTTATATATTATATTTTAATCGATTAAAGTACCGTACGACTCGATTAACATACGTACTACGCACATCCCTACCGATCGAAGTCACTGTTGACAAGTCAATCGAAACATATTGGTTGCTGTGTTGTCAAAAATCACGAAATTACCTGTGTATTATACAAATGAGTTTCAAAATCTTCAACTAAAACTATGCATGAGGTTCCTATAGACCAGTAATTAGAGACCTTTGACTTATTCTGACGTGTTAAAAAAAGTTAACAATGGACGAAACTCTCGTTCTTGTTTTGTTAAGTTTGGTGATGTTAGTCGGTTCCTATGTCGCTGGAAGTATACCTTTAAATGTTTCTATGTCAGAGGTGAGTTATTTAATAATTAAAAGTAATTAAATTAATTATTTATATTTACTTTTATTACGGCTGCATGCACTTAACACCTTTGCCTGATGACCTACTAATTTTGTTTATTAAAAAAATAGAAAGTTCCACCAAATTTTGTATGAAAAAAACTTTTTTATTAAATATTTCGCACTTTACTTTAACATAAGTACCAATAAAATACTATAATACATATTATTATAGAATATCAAATATATAATACATTTTTTCATTTTAATAAAATTACACAAAACTATTCATCTAAATATATTTTTTAAATAATCTTCTAAATCAGTAGAATTTTTATTACTTGGTTGTTTTTCAAGCAGTTAAAATAGTACTTTTCATCATAATTAAGTATTCTTAAGTTTTTAAAATAAAAAGCAATAACTTTGAAGGGCATTACAACCAGTCTGGTTTGCTCGGTAGGTACCAACGTCACACCTATTTCTAGCAAGAAGCTTTTACGCCTTTCAGTGGAAGGGTTTGGATGACTGACTTACATATGAGGACTTTGAAGGTGGTAGAACTCTTGGTTCGACGCCGGCGATACCACCGCCACACCTATTTCTGTCTAAACAGCAGTGTTAGACGCTGCTGTTCCGTTTTGAAGGGTGTGGTAAGGGAGACATACTTTTCCGAGGCATTCCAGCTTAGTCCTCGGGTCGCACCATCTGTGGCCGACCTCAGGTAGGAATATGTAATCCTATCTGGAGTTGATTACAGATGTCCATGGGCAGCAGTAGCCACTTACCATCAGGTGGTCTGCATGCTCGTCTGCTACTCCTATATAATAAAAAAAAATATGGTCACTGTTACCCATGGATTATAACCAACCCCAGATAGAAATAGAAACATACTTGAGGATGGCCACAGATGTATTGTTACACCCGAGTACTAAGCTGAGATGCCTTAGACAAGTATGTTTTCCTTACCATACCTTTAAAACCGGAGCACCTGTGCTGTACTGTTGTAAAGCAGAAATATGTGTGGTGGTGGTATAGTCTGCGCCAAACTGTAGTAGTAGTACTAGTAGTATTAGTACTACTAGGGGAGTAGAAGTTTGGCTCGGACTATACCACCTGATTCGAACAAAGGGTTCTACCATCTTTTGGACTGAATAAATGTGGTTTTTATATATATTTACAGAATATTTTTATCTCTAGTTACATGTCACTTATAATGAAAAACTAAAATATGGTGTCGTAATTTAGTTATTAATTCAAAATTACAATTTTGTTCAGTGAATTTTTTTAGTATGAAATGAACAGTTGGTATGTACGAATGTTGGTATGTGTGTGAGAGTGTTTGCTTATGTACCTGCATATGTATGTCTATTTGTGTAAATGTGTGCGTGCCTGTGTCCATACCTATGTTCGTACCTGCGTATGTGTGCATGCCTGTGTGTGTCTTTATGTGCTGGTATATTTATGAGTATGTGAGTTTGTGTGTGGGTGTGTGTGTGTGCGTGCTTGCCTGAGTGTGACTGCGTACGTGCATGTGTGTGTGTGCCTGTTCTTATGTATACGTGTGCTTGTATACATACGTCATACACATGCACAATGCATGTGTATCACGTATGTGTGAGTCTATCTCCCTCTTTCTTTCTATGTGTTTGTTTATATGTACGTACTTGTGTGCATGTTGTTGTGTGTGAGTGTGTACATATGTGTGTACCTGCCTGTGTGTGACGTGTATGTGACTCTCTTTCTCTATGTATGTGCGTTCGCGTTTGTGTACGTGCTCGTGTGCGTGCCTGCGTGTATGTGTGTGTTCGCGCGTTCGTGTCTGTATGTGTGCTTGCCTGCTTGTCTGTATCTGCACGCGTTTGTGTGTCTAAATTATACCCCCAATCAATCTAATCAAACCCCTATCACCAGGACAAACTCCAAAAGGTGACAGTATTCGGCGCGGGGCTCCTTGTAGGCACGGCGCTAGCAGTCATCATCCCCGAGGGTGTGAGGGCGTTGTTCTCGGAGCGAGCGACCCTGGTCACGAAGGACTACACCCCGGAACCGGCTGTCCATGATGACCTGCACTCCGTTATCGGGATATCACTTGTGCTGGGTTCGTATTATTATTTTTAGGGTTCCTTCCACAAAAGGTAAAAACGAAACCCTGTTATAGTCCGCGTAAAACTGCTAGTCCGCTCTGAATATAGAAATGAATCGCGTCGCCATAGCAAATTGTATGACTACACCTGCTCGCAACAACTTCAGAGCGGTCTAGCAGTTTGGCGCGGAATATACTAAGCCTCCACTGTCCATCTGTCACGGGGCTCTATCTCGGGAACCGTAATAGATAGACACTTGTAACTTTTATAGAGGCATATATAATAGTGGCCCATATAACAACAAATTCTTCTTCTCCATAACGAAACACCTTGTGAAGTGGTGGTAGTTGTATTGACAATCAAAAAGTGCTCTGTAAAGAACCTATTTTGAATTTTAAAAAAGTATTTGATTTGATTTGAAATACTAAAAATAAAAATAAATCTTGAAATAAAATGCTTGTCGCCATAGAAGATACGTTTTCGGTGTTTTTCGCTTTATTTATTGTAAATTTTCACTTTTATGTCAAATTTTTACTTTTATGTCTAAGAATAAATTATTTTGTGGTACGGGTACCCATAATTATTTTTAATACGACCCGCGTTGTGGAGCGGTCACCATACCGGTCTGACGTGCAGAGGGTCCCGGGTTCGATCTCCGGCCAGACGGATTTTAAAGTGTGAATTTAGGTTTCTGGGTCTGGGTGTTTCTGTATTTGTCTCTGTGTGTCCATGACACCCACGATACAGGGAATCCTAGTGTGGAGATGTGTGTGTAGGTTTTTTTAATATGTATTTAAAATTATTTCTTGCAGGTTTCGTTTTCATGCTCCTAGTGGATCAGATGTCCTCAAGGTATAACGACACGGGAAATCCAGTGGAAAAGAACGTCACCGCTACAGTTGGCTTAGTGGTCCATGCGGCGGGTAAGTATTATAATACTATTAAACTTATTTATTTATATTTATATATTTATATTTATATTTTATATATATATATATATAAATCAATTGCTGTTCGTTAGTCTCGCTAAAACTCGAGAACGACTGGACCAATTTGACTAATTTTAGTTTAGAATAATTTGTGGAAGTCCAGGGAAGGTTTAAAAGGTGAGTAAATATGAAATATATTTCATAAATAGATTCTAAGGCGGTACAAAGTTTGCCGGGTCATCTAGTTAGATATAATAATAATAGTTTAAAAACTAGTCTATTATTACTACTGCTACTGTCATCGGTTCTGCATAAGTGTTCAAAATTTTAAATTAATCGGACCGTTAAAAGTCGGTAAAAATCGAGTTCAAAGATTCCGTTACATACATACATGTCAAGCTAATAAAAGCGTGGTAATAATAAAAGATTGAAATTTCGATGCTACAAAACCCTCCTAGCTTCTTACGGAGTGGATTTTTAAAAAGGGCCTTCAGGGCCAAACCGAATATAAAGTAATTCAATTCGGAGTAAAAGCGTGGGGTGCATTTTACTAACTACCCTCTCATAGACAGTTGCCAAAAGAATGATTGTTATATTTAAAACTAGTTTTTTCCCGCGGCTTCGCCCGCGTTTAAAAGAAATTGATGTGACATACTAACATACATAAAACTGAAAATTGGTACCTTTATTGGAATAAAAGTGGCGCCACCTGGCGAACATTGGTCGTACCAACTCTGAAACCTTCGTGGGCTCATGGACAAGAACTTTGCTAAAGATCATCACCTGATCAAATGCATAGTTTACGATTCAATCCCTACTAATATCGATTACAATAATCGACTTTTTCGTCCAAAAGATCGATTCTCCGATTAATCGATCTTAGATCCCTAGTTCCCGTGGGATTTCCGGGATGAAAACTATCCTATGTCCTTTCTCGGGTCTCAGACTATCTTTGTACAAAATTCCATTAAAGTCGGTTCATTAGATTAGGCGTGAAGAAGAGACAGACAGACAGGTTTGAAGGTGGTAGAACCCTTTGTGGTTCGGCTCCGGCGGCACCACCGCCGCACCTATTTGTACCTTATAACAGCAGTGTTATGCGCTGCTGTGTTCCGTTTTGAAGGGTGTGGTAAGGGAGACAGACTTTTCCGAGGCGTTCCAGCTAAGTCCTCAGGGGCAGCGGCGCATCTGTGGCCGACCTCAGGTAGGAATATCTAATCCTATCTGGGGTTGATTACAGATGTCCATAGGCGGTAGTAGCTACTTACCATCAAGTAGACTGCATGCTCGTCTGCTACTCTTGTATTATAAAAAAAAGACAGACAGACAGAGTTACTTTCGGATTTATAATATTAGTAAGGATGTTTAAATTAAGCCTCCGTGAACAAGCGTGTTTAAAATAGAGGAGTGCAAAGCCTCTATTATCAAAAATTACATATATTTGTAATACATTTCGTTACACTAACTATGTAGCAAGTTACACTTATCAGTTACATGTAATATAGAAGTCGTAAAATGACGAAACAATAAATTTACGATAACAATTTCCTTATAATAATATGTAGTTTTATAAAATACGTGGTAGATTTATTTTTACAGAAATATTCCATTTAAAAATATAAACAGTAGCTTAGTGGTTAAGAAACTCGGCCTCTTGATCGAGGGGTCCGAGGTTCAGACCCAGGCACGCCTCTGATTTTTCAAAGTTATGTGCGTATTACAAATTAATTATAACTTGTTTAAACGGTGAACGATAATAAAATGAGGAAAACCTACAAAAAGTAGTTTTAACCAATACCAATACGCACATGGCCAGCGCGGTGGACTATGGCCTAATCCTTCTCATTCTGAGAGGAGACCCGTGCCCAGTGGGACAGTAATGGGTCGATGATGATGATGACCATTTTTAGCTATGAACGTTTTGGAAGGTGGTAGAACCGTTTGTGGGTCGACTCCGGCGGCATCACCTCTACACCTATTTCTGCCTAATAACAGCAGTGTTAGGCGCTGCTGTGTTCCGGTTTGAAGGGTGTGGTAAGGGAGACAGACTTTTCCGAGGCGTTCCAGCTTAGTCCTCAGGGGTAGTGGCGCATCTGTAGCGGACTTCAATAGTACCTATATCTAATCCTATCTGGGGTTGATTACAGATGTCAACGGCGGTAGCCTTACCATCAGGTGGACATGCTCGTCTGCTACTCCTATATTATAAAAAATAATCTTTACCCTGTTTGCCTAATATAATGTGGTGTGTTCCAGCTGACGGCATAGCCCTGGGTGCAGCAGCCACTACTTCTCATGCTGATGTGGAACTGATAGTCTTCCTGGCGATCATGCTGCATAAGGCACCGGCTGCGTTTGGCCTGGTCACCTTCCTGATGCACGCTGGGCTAGAAAGGTACGTTTGTAGGTTTTTTTCATTTGTCCCTGTAGTTCCGGGACCAGAATAGGGCTACGGTATCCCCTGCCTGTCGTATGAGGCGACTAAAATGGCTCTTCCGGGGTTGCGGGCAAGAGTGGGAGCTCGAACCGTCCAGCAAGCGACCCCGGGAAGGACGACGGTATGTGTGTAGTCGCAAGAAAAAGGTTTGGAAAATTTACGGCTGATAATGACATACTGTTTTAATAACTTGTGCGACGACATTACTGAGTGAGCGATTGGAAATATAGAGAGGCAACTTTAGCATTAAGATAGATTAGGTTTTTCTAATTAAATTGGTTAGGATAGGTTGGAACATATAAGACAATATAAAACTAAGCGAGCATAGCGCGGTAGCGCCCAGCGAGCACAGTAGAAAATAATTTACGATAATTCGGACCTAAACTATTTGATTCCTAGTCACTGTAATACAACAACCAAGTAGACGTTGGTACAACATAATTCATCATTAATAATGTCAGTTAATCTTAAGATTTACCGTACTTCGGGATTTTACAATAACATATTTGTTAATTTGACTAACTTTAACACGCTCTTATATATATCAGCCGGATAAAGTGATTAATTTATTAGTTATTATACATATTAACCATTCATTACGTTTAATAGCTATTTGATCACTTTGACTGTAACATATATACAACATGTTGAGAAAACTTCGATAGCGTGATTCAGAAACATGTGGCGCCATCTGTCGACGAGCGGGAAGTACTACATACTAACATTCTGAATGTTTGTTACAGGAACAGAATAAGGAAACATCTGTTGATATTCTCGTGCGCCGCTCCCCTGCTCTCACTATTAACTTATTTTGGTATTGGTAACGAGAGCAAACAGACTTTGAGCGACTTCAATGCTACTGGTGAGTTGAAATAACTTTAATTTTGGAGGGGAAAAGGGAAGAGGGGGTTTTTTAAGATTTTTTTAAAGAAAAAAAAGGTTAAGTTTTAAAGTAGAATCTAATAAGGTAGGAAGGTAGGTAGAAGGTAGAATACCTTACAAATTCAGTATATGTAACTACTGGTTAGTTGAAATAACTTAAATTTTAGAAAGGTAGAGGGGGGAGGGGAAATTTTTAAGTTTATTTTTTTTAAGAAAAAGGGTTAATTTTTAAGGTAGAATCGTAATATAGGTATTGGTGTGTTGAAATAACTCTTTTGGAGGGTAGAGGGGGGAGGGTGAATTTTAAAGGTTTTTTTATAAGAAACTTTTAAAAGATTACCTCTTTAAGGTAGAATCTTAATATAGCTATTGTTATATATAGCTATTATTTAAAAAAACCTTTATTTTGGAGGGGAAGAGGACGGAAGGAAATTTTAAAGATTGTTTAAAGAAAAAAGATACACAATTTGACAATTTCAATTACAGCAAAAAATTTATACATTTTTAACGTACGAATTTTAATATAATAAGTACACAAATAATTGAATTAAAAGCATATTTAGTAGGTGGTAGAACCCGTTTTGGTTCAACTAACGGCACCACCGTCACACTTATTTCAGTAATAGTGTAGCGCTGCTGTGTTCTGGTTTGAAGTGGTAAAAGACATACTTTTCCGAGGCGTTCCAGCTTAGTCCTCAGTAGCAGCGTATCTCTGCCGAGCTCAGGTAGGAATCTGATCTTATCTGGGGTTGTATCACCGAGGTGTTCCAGCTTAGTGCTTAATAGTGGTGCATCTGTGGTACCTCAGGTAGGAATCTAATCTTATCTGGGGTTGATTACAGATGATCATGGGCAGAAAAGATAAAGTTGCTTTTCGGTGGGAAGGTATAGATGTTTACTTATATATGAGGCTACCTTAGCCCTCAGGAGTGGCAAAGCTGATCGGTTTCAGGTAGAACATGGTCTATATGGAGTTGGTTACAGATGTCCAGAGTGTCTTACCATCAGGTGGACTGCATGATCATCATCATCATCAACCCATTACTGTCCCATTGCTGGGCACGGGTCTCCTCTCAGAGTGAGAAGGATTATATAGGAAGGTCATAGTCCACCGCGCTGGACAAGTGCGAATTGGTAGACTTCACATACCTTTGAGTTTTTTTTTTATAAATCTCTCAGGTATGCAGGTTTCCTCACGATGTTTTCCTTCACCGTTTAGCAAGTGATAATTAATTTCTAATACGCACATAACTTTTAAAATCAGAGGTGCGTGCCTGGGATTTGAACCTCGGACCCCTCGATCTAGAGGCCGAGTTTCTTAACCACTAGGCTATCACTGGGCATGAACAGTTGCTACTTAAAAAAAGACTTCAAAATTTCCAAAATTTATTATATAATTTCATGAAATTTCAAAAAGAATCATAGTCAAATGGTAATTCTCTAGGAACGTGAGTGAAGTAAACGCTTAAATAGACAATTATTGATATTATAATAGTAATAGTATTAATAATATCAACAAAATAACACCAAATTTCAGTATTTTCATTATTTTCAATACCTTCAGAAGTTGCATATAATGGTATAATTATATATTTAATCGGAGTTTTTTTGACAAAATCATTGATTATAACCACAAATTGAAATGGTTGTACCTTTCGTTTCCGCAAAAGATTTAAAAAGAAACTCGAAACTATTGCGATTGTCGTAAAAATCGCAGATCCGCTAACAAAACGCAGAATCGTCGGCGTAGTCGCACCGCTCTTCGGTATCAATTCGTTCATTTCTCGTAGGAAGAAAAAATGGCCGATCAAACTTAAAATCTGTATAGGTATACGAGTTTGGCCCAAAAATAAAGATGTTATCGTCAGTACTGATAATACCAATGCAGGGATAGTCGTAACAGCGGCCAAACCGACCCCTTGTCTTTCGACCACAAACGATAAAAATATCTGAGTTTCCGACGTAAGATTTTCGGCTTTTTCGAAATCGATTATATTCCATCCCGGCCCATACTCCGCTGCTAACATCGATATCCCTCTTGTGGAATTAAACGTGAAAATCACTGGGTTCTTATGATCATGGGCCTTAAATTTGAACGAACAAGTCTGCGTGTCGAATGGCCATCTTGTAAGATTGGAGCTGCACTCGTTTTCGGCCAACAGTCGTCCCAAGCAAGATATATGTCCAGTATTAGTTACCGAACACATCATTGTAGGCGTCATGCTGTCGTATTCATCGTAACCGAACGGATTGTACACGTTCAAACGCGGTAACCATACGTAAAAGCTATTAAATATAGTTTCGGTCAAACCGCCGTATTCTGCGGGATTCCATTTATATCTGTCGTCGTCCCAACTGAAGAAAACCCAGCTGTTTATACTAAACACAGTTTCTTGGTCGTCGAAAAAGAAGCTCTTTAACATAAAACGTATTAAAACAGTCGTTGTGTTCTTAGGCGGCTTCGACAGATTGTTGTTGCGTAGCAAGTCGCGATGCAACACCCATTCTCGGTTGGATTCCCGTGACCCGTCGTCCAATGAACACTTTTCGCTCGAAACAACAAATTTGTTTGTTAACAACAAACTTGACAACAAAAGACTTAACAATATCATTGTTGGCGACATACTAATTAATAATGTTGTGTTTGTTCATTGTAATCGTAAACCAACGACGCCCCTCTTCTAATCTTTTGTATAAATTACAATTACGCAGTGTCAAATTTATCTATACTAATATTATAAAGAGGAAAACTTTGTTTGTTTGTTTGATTGTAATGAATAGGCTCAAAAACTACTGGACCGATTTTAAAAATTCTTTCACCATTCGAAAGCTATATTATCCACGAGTAACATAGGCTATATTTTATATGAAATATATTTGATAAATAGATTTTGAGGCGGTACAAGGTTTGCCGGGTCAGCTAGTATTTTATACAGTAGTTTTGTCCGTGATCTGTGTGTCATTTGTTTTAAATTTAGAGACTGCTATTTTTTTAAAATATAATAGTGACACGTGCATGCAGTCCACCTGATGGTAAGTGGCTACTGCCGCCCATGGACATCTGTAATCAACTACAGATAAGAATAGATTCTTAACTTAGTTCGGCTACAGATGCGTTGCGATTTCTGAGGACTAAGCTGGAACGCGTCGGAAAAGTATGTCTCCCTTACCACACTTCAAACCAGAACACAGCAGCGCTTAACACTGCTGTTATAGCGGAAATAGGTGTGACGGTGATGCCTTCGGAGTCGAACCACAGAGGGTTCTACCACCGTCTAAACATACTTTTAATTAAATAATTTGAATTATGTTATATATAACTAGCTGACCAGGCAAACGTTGTGTTGCCATATAAATAAAAAAAAAAGTTAAGGGTGAACAACCCTTATCACTTTGGGGTTGAAAAATAGATAGTAGCCGATTCTCAGACCTACTAAATATGCATATAAAATTTGGTGAAAATCGTTAAAGCCGTTTTGGAGGAGTACGGTAAATTACATTGTGACACGAGAATTTTATATATAAGACAATTATAGCAGTTGTTATATTTTAAACAGTTATATTCTATAGTAACTGTTATTATTTCTTCCAGGTATTGCGATGCTGTTTTCGGCGGGAACATTCTTGTACGTAGCAACAGTTCACGTATTACCCGAACTCACACATACACACTCCCATACACACACACTACTGCCGATGCAAGATGGCGTCCCCGCCAAAAAGGGCTTTGGGGGTCTCCAACTCTGCGAGGTGATAATATTAGCCGTTGGTGCTATGTTACCCGTTTTATTAACTATGGGCCATGAACATTAGTTAAACGTTAAGTTATAACGTTAACGGTTAAAATTAGCGTTATATATTACAACGGCGTATTTTATAACGTTATACATGCTATTGCTAAATAACGGTCACTGTTATAACGTTATATCGAATAACGTTTTACGTTATAACGTTATAATATATGCCATTAGACGCAAATAACGTCGTATGTTATAACGTTATATTGCACGACGTTATAACGTCATGAAATGCTTACATGTTTTACATAAATGAAACAACTAAATTAGAACAATTATTTTAAATTACTGTGTTATAATATAATATGTAAAGCAGCTATATTCATGTAAAGTGTTCCAATTTCATTTTCCGAGATTGTATTATAAAACAACGGGAGCAGTTTTTATAGTTTCGTAGCCAAAGGGTAAAAACGAAATCCTATTTCTAAATTTCCGCCGTCTGTACGTCTGTCATAGGACTCTATCTCATGAATCGTAATAGATAGACACCTAAATTTTTTTACAAAATTTGTATAACTATGGCCAAAATACTAAAAATAAAAAGAAATATCTCTTAAAGCGGCCACAGTGACTCTGTAAAATTTCAAGTATCTATTTATTATGATTTAAGATATAGAGGGTCAGACGGATAGACAGCGGACGCTTAGTAATAGTGTTCCGTTTTTGCTCTTTCAGTACAGAACCCTGTAAATTATATTTTAAATGATTCAAGTAACACACATGCAGGATAAGCGCCCACTATTAATAATTAATCCAATGTTTTGCCTGCCAAAGTTCAACATTTGACAATTATTTCATACTAGAAATTGTCAATTTTTTGTCCTTTGGTAGATAAAGATTGAGTGTTAAAAACGTGTATAGGTCTAAACACAGGCATATATACCTGCGTGACAAAATTCCCAAAATGCTTATAACATAAATTGGTCAAAAGGAATGGATTTTTAGTATTCCGAACTTAAAAGACATATTTTATGATCTGTTATATAAATTTTATATAAATAAGAATAGTTCTGAAAATATATCAATATTGATCTTTTATTACGTTGCAATAATTTAAAACAGAAAAAAATGGATTTCATAAATAGGATATGGATTTTATAAATCATTTTTTGGGAAACACTATGTTATTTTTTTTTGTTTTGATTCAATGTATGGTTCCAGTGTAACTGAATTTTAACGAAATTTTAAATTTGTAGAATAACACTACTAAAAATTTTGTATGACATCAAAAAATCTCCAATATATGTATGGTAGCTTAAAATATAAGTGGAGAAGTGGAAGCGCTGTATCTACTAAATATTTATATGTAATTACTACCTATATGTTATAACAGCAGTGTAGCGCTGCTGTGTTCTGGTTTGAAGTGTGGTAAGACAAATGTACTGATATCAAGAATTTTAACAAATTAATTTAAGGTGCAACGCACTGTTGATTACAACATGAGATTTTAGTCCTATAATAGTAGATTTTTAGTGGAAATCTTACTTAGGGTGGTACTCCACTCATCAAATACCTTTATTCAATTTTAATATCCAACATTTGATCAAATTTTTTGTCAAATATCGTTGTCCGAGATGTCTTTATAATTTGCTTAGTTGAGAAAAACATATATACGGTCGAATTGAGAAAGCTCATCTTTTTTTGAAGTCGGTTAAAAATGGAACAACGTGGAGCGACTGTTTTTAGCGATTGTTTCTAGTTCGAAAAATCTTTGATCAAATATCGGTGTTGCTAGTATTTACTAGTTGGTTGAACATATCTAATTTATTTGATCAAATGTACATTGGACAAAGATATTTGACGAGTTATAGCCGAGTTTCTAAACCATTAGGCTTTAGAAACTTGGCCTCTCGAACGAGGCGCCCGACGCTCAAATCCTAGGCAACGCACCTCTGATTTTTCAAAGTAATGTACGTATTAGAAATTATCACTTGCTTAAGACGGCGAAGGAAAACATTATGAGGAAACCTGCACACCTGAGGGATTTATATAAAAAAATCTCAAAGGTATGTGAAGTCTACCAATACGCACTTGGCCAGCGCGGTGGACTATGGCCTAATCCTTCTCATTCTGAGAGGAGACCCTTGGAGTGGAATATCACTTAGTCCTCAGGAGTGGCAAAGCATCTGTGATCGGCTTGAGGTAGAACCTGCTCTATATGGAGTCGGTTACAGATGACCATAGCAGTTGACTTACCATCAGGACTGTAATACGTTTTCATGTAGTATCTTTGTATGTATGTGTGCATAATAATGTATTTTGTATATATCTGCATAGACATAATATATAGTACACTGTGTATTGTTAGAAATATGTATATTTAAATAAATTATAGACGTTATATACATAAATATAATTGATATAAATGGTAGAGCTAGTGATGTAAAGTATAATAATACATTAATAATATGTATAAATTTTGGCCTAATATTTTTAATTTTTGTATTATGTTCTATACATATTATAGACGAAAACTATCGACAGGTAAGCTATTTGCTTTTTGTATCAAATTAACTGTAAACTGTATTGTTACATTATACACAGAAATGGAATAAATATATATTTCGTTTTTTATTAAACATATAACATAATATATAACGTTAAATATCGTTATATTATATTATCATAATGTAGCTAGCGTTATATATGTACTATTTATTGCCTACTAGAGTTTGAAATTTGACTATTATTTTCTAGAAAAAACGTGAAATTTCGAACTGTTTTAGGCAAAAATCAATTAAATATTATTTTAACTCAAGAACGTTACTATTTGTTGTGTCGTGAACAACTTTTGTCAAAAATTCTTACAGATATTCGTAAATCACGTTATATTTCATGCAAATGTCTTTTTTGTTCTGTATTTTAGTAATTACGTTCAATATATACTATAATTTAATGAGTTTATAAATAAAAAATACATACATGTATATTTTGTAGTATTAAAATGATTTTTTAGAATATTTTACAAACGGACAAATGTGATGTGACTATTTTATATTTAAAATCGATTTCGGCCTAGTAACTGTATTCGCCTAAGTTTTAATACGAAAAACATTTTCGAATATTATCGTAAATTTGTCAAAATAGCAACTTGTCATATAATGCCGCGGCAAACGGGTGGATAGAACGTTTGAATAGTTTCGTATAGGTTTGCAAGTGCTTGTAGCCGATCTAATGGAGTGGCAGTTTATATTAAATTTATATTTTGTTTATATATGTCTAAATATAAGCTATTTGGACAGCTTTAGCCCGAAAACTATTTTCGTATTAAGCTCGTACTAAGACGTGTTTCTTGTCGCGCGTAGTTCTCACACACGCACGTCTCACTCGCATGCTAATTCGCTGTAGTCTCTTTACGAACCCTCGCGTGACACGATAGGATGCAAGTGGCTTTTAATGGCGGTAAACTCCTATATGGTCTATGGAGCTCTACCATTACATGAAGGTGGTAGAACCCCTTGTGGTTCGACTCTAGCGCTACCACCGCCACATCTACTTCTACCTAATAATGGCAGTGTTAAGCGCTGCTGTGTGCCGGTTTGAAGGGTGTGTTAAGGGAGACATATTTTACCGAGGAGTTCCAGATTAGTCCTCAGGAGAAAACGCATCTGAAGCCAACCTCGGGTAACTCTAACTTTATCTAGGTTGATTACAGATGTTCATAGGCGGTAGTAGAAAAATACCATCAGGGGGACTGCATGCTCGCTTGCTAAATGATTATGATGCATGTGACACATTTATGTGCAAACACTATACACACGCGACAGGAAAACGGCCTTAAGGGCCCCATTACTAATTTAGTTCATTATATTGTGAGATGTTTTAATTATTTTCATACATTATAAGGCATTTTAAATGATTTTATTATTTACTAAGGGTTTGGGAAAGTCACTTTGTGATATATTTTTTTGCAATTTTATTGAATTATGTAAATAAATATAATAAAAAGTTAAATTAATTTTTAATAGGTTTATAATGTTTACAAATATATAAACGTTTTATTGCGTTTTTGGTATTTGTATATAATGTAAATCTTGAATATGCAATAAATTTATGTATAGGTGATAGAACTTTGTGGTTCGACTCCGGCCGCACCACTGCCACACCTATTTCTGTTATAACAGCAGTGTAGCGCTGCTGTGTTCTGGTGTGAAGTGTTGTAAGGTAGACACTTATCTCTCGTTGCAGTCCTTAGTCCTCAGGGGAAGCAATGCACCTGTCGTCGATCTCGGATAGGACTTTATTACTATCTGAGGTTGATTATAGATGTCCATGGGCGGCAGTAGCCAAATTACAGGTAGTGAGGATTCCTCTTTTTTGTATATTGCATTTCTTTAATATAAAAAATCGAATTTTATTTATAACTTTTGAATTATTATAAACGTTCTAATTTATGAACACAGCAATCATTTTTGATTCAAAATTTCTAATTGAATAGTTCCTATTATTTTTCAAAATGAAATTTGAATAAAAATTTACTTAATAATTGAACAAACTGAAATTAACTACGTTTTCTAAATGTTTTCAAAAATTGTTACAATAGTCACATAAAGACACTTTGCATTTAAGAAAGTTAAAATAATACTTTAAAAAAGCGTGTGTCATGTATGCAAGTGAGAAGTTATACTTCTTGGGCACATTTAATATTATTTTTAATTTAAAATAAATTTAATTTCTTGGTAGTTTTTTTTTTAATTCTGACATTCAGTAGCCAACTTTATAATGTCGATTTTATAAAAAAAAAACTAATATTTTTTTTCTTAAATGCCTCCAAAAGAAGTATAACTTCAGAGAGCTACAAAATTGTCCTTATTATTGGAACTGTGAAAAATGAATGAATTCAGGCTCAATGTATTGTTAATAAGAAATTATGTCTTTCAATAATTATTATTTTTTTTCTGTTCATAAAATACATGAAAAAAAAGTCATAAATAATACAGTCAACAATAAACCCGCGTGGCGGAGCGTTCACCATGCCGGTCTGACGCGTTGAGGGTCCCGGGTTCGACACCCGGCCAGACAGATTTCTATATGATGAATTTAGATTTCTATTCCTGGGTCTGGGTGTTTGTGTATTTGTCTATGTGTGTCCATAGCACCCACGATACAGGGAATCCTAGTGTGGGACTGTGAGTGTAGAAAGCGTTTAAATTATTCATAAATAATTAAGAATAATTCTAATATTCGAGTCGTATCACCCATTTCTCAAAATGTTTGTAGCGGCAGAGGGTAATGTTTTTCTAGAATATGTATTTATCATTCTTTGTCACGCTGCAGCACAAACGGCTTGACGGATTAACATATGAGGGGTCATTGGATTCGTCTAAAATGTGGGAGTGACATAAGCTGTATTTTTTTGTTTTCGTTCATTAGTACAGTCCGCAACAAACTTCTAGTAATAGCGAGTAGCGTCGAAAAAGTAAATTGTAGATATTAGCGGGTTGAAGACAGAGCGGGACCCCCCGGCACCCTCCGCTGCCGCCGCTGGTACATAGCTGCGTTAGTGTGCCCTTACGTTACGGAGTATATGCTAACTAAACCTGCGCGCAACAACTTCAGAGCGGACTAGAAGTTTGGCGCGGACTATAGTTGTAATATTATGATTTGAAATGGGTAACAGATATGCCCATTACCTATACATAACATAAATAAAACCATTTTGTTTGAAACTCGCCCACGTGATGATGTATGCACAACTGATGTCTCAAGGGTATATGAAATAACGGATAAATGATCCAAATTGAAAATATATTTTAAAGACATTTTAGTGAGATGTTTCTGTATTTTATGAACAGTGTATGAATCTTGTATTGTGTTTTTATTGTAAGTATAATATTAAATAAATCGCTTGTATAAAATTGGCGTTTTTTAATCTCTTTTAAGACTCCTTAACCGATATTACTTAAATATTTCAGAAAATATGTCATTTACAATAGTTATTTACTGGACACCTTTTGACAAAGGGATATCTCGATCGAGGGGTCTGAGGTTCAAATACCAGGCCCGCACCTCTTAGTTAGGCGCTGCTGTGTTCCGGTTTGAAGGGAGTGGTAAGGGAGACAGACTTTTCCGAGGCGTTCCAGCTTAGTCCTCAGGGGTAGCTTCGCATCTGTGGCCGATCTCAGGTAGGAATATCTAATCCTATCTGGGGTTGATAACAATGTCCATGGGCGGCAGTAGCCACTTACCATCAGGTGGACTGCTTGCTCGTCTGCTACTCCTATATTATAAAAAAAAAAAACAATACGCACTTGTCCAGCGCGGTGTACTATGGCCTATTAATCCTTCTCATTCTGAGACGAGACCCGTGCCCAGCAGTGGGACAGTAATGGGTTGATGATGATGATATTTTTTCAAAATGCGGATTGTTAATACGTTGAAAAGGATCGATTCCTTTTAAAAATAAATATTGAAACGTAGCAAAATAAAAAGGGCATTATATATTTCAATTTCTTTAATTTCATTTTTATCCACATCAACCACAACCAGTATGGTAACTTTGTTTAAACATTTATCACAACAACATACATTACGTATACAATTTCTAGAACTTATTACAATAAAAAGTTACAAAATACAAAATATAATTATGAATATATTTTTCACACACCGTGATAATAATACCTTATATTCTTACTATTTTCTTAACTTCTAAATAATGTATAACTTATATAAAAATAGATTGGTTAAATCTCAAATTTCCGATAATTTCATGTCAAAATCTCATGATTAGTTAGTAGGGTTTTTTTTAGCTTAAGTCAAGTTTCAAAATAGAATAAAATCTCTGTTATAAAAACATTAGATACTATAAACATTTGAGCAAAAAACCTGTATTAAATTAGAAGTACTTAATTATTCAAGAAATACTTCAAATATCCTAACATAACAGTATTCAAAATTGCTATATTATTATGAATAATAAAATGTTTAGCGCAATATCAACGTTATTTTCGACTCTATAATAAACGTTATAAGTATACCATGAAAGCTTATATAGCGTCTGTTATGCATACTTATAGCACGCTATTTAATAACGAGTAACGAATACTGAATATATTAAATAACAGTTATAATAATCACCAGTATATTTGAAATATATTTTTATAAGTAGAGAACAGAGATGTATACAAATAAACTATATGTTCTAAATACTCCTGTTATTAGCAAAGTATTGAGTAATTTTTTCATTTTATTCGTCCAAAAATGAGTAAAAATCAAAATCATTTTTTTTATTCAAAATAGGTTCTTTACAGAGCACTTTTTAAACAAGTTTTACCAAAGAAAATATATTGATAGTTGATACCTAGTTAGTAATAATCGGTAGGTATAAAACAAACATCTTCATAATATTTGAATTTGAATATTTGTTCATATATAACGAAAGATAATCACATTTTCTATGAGTTCTATTACAAAATAAAGCCATAAAACTACATAAAAAAATCCAAGATGGCCGTCCCATTTTCCGGCAAAAGCTTACCACAGATAAAAAAATCTCATAATAAATACTAATTATTTTAATTATTCTTTACACGTATTTTCCTTCTATTCAGCCAAATAATACTTATTTAATTTCATTGACGTAATAATAAAATGGACTTCAGAGTGCTAAATTTACAAAAATAAAATATAGACATCATGTAAATACATTTATAATTATTTTTTGTATTTTGTTTTCATATGAAATAGAATTATTGACATCGCTAATATTTTCTATTTATTTTTACATGAAATAGAATTATTGATGTTCGCTTATATTTTTTTAATTTGTAATATTTTAAATACCAACATCGAAGTGCATTTGTTATTAAGTAAATGCTCATTTAAAACTAATTATAGAGATTAATTAAATCAGCCAAATATAAAATTGTACAATCCGTTGAGTAGAGTATATACAAGTGACAGTACTGCGATAAGAGTTATCAATTTAAGCGTTTGATGCAAGTAAAAAAGCCTGGAACAAAAATAATAAAAAAATATTTTAAAGTGAATAACAATTTTTTCTTGTTTAAATAAAAAATATTACTATTGAAACACATATTTTATTACATATTAAAAAAAGACCCATGTAATTTATTTTTTACGATTATTTTTTTTTCTTTTTGCGTGAAGCTCAGAAATACACAGACTCAAAATCAAATTATAATTCGTTATTGTGATCGTTAAAAAAAATGAGTTACGAAAAATTTAAGAAAGGTTGTTCTTTATGATACATACACTATCTGTGAAGATGTTTATGTATCTAATGGCGTGCAGCGCCATCTTTTGACGAGTAGCGAGAAGTTTGAAGGTGGAAGAACACTGTGGCTCGACTCCGTCATCACCGCCACACATATTTCTACTTATAGTAGTATTAAGCGCTGCTGTGTTTTGGTTTGAAGGCTGTGGTAAGAGAGACATACTTTTCCGAGGCATTCTAGCTTAGTCTTCAGGCAGCGGCGCATGTGTGATCGGCTTCAGATAGGATGGCTAATCCTATCTGGGGCTGAGTACAGATGTCTGTACGGCAGTAGTCACTAAGTGGACTGCATGCTCGTCTGCTACACTCCTATATAACAAAAAGTATTAAATAAAATTAATTCTTGTTACCTTCTCCACCGCCTTCTAGCCTCCGGAAGGGTAGACAAGTCATCTTTCACCAAGTATACACGAAGTCCTGGAATTAGAATAATCTTTATCAAAAAAATCAAAAATGAAAAACATACGAGTGTGCCACACTACTTAAGTATTTTTTTCACCTCTATCTATATTGTTACAGTCACATCACACTAATTTCTGTATAGTATACTACATTATTACATACACCAGTAGCACTACCATGAGTTGGCATAGAAACGCCACTATAGAAATTGTAAATAGAAAACTATTGTCATTTTGCTAGTGAATAACATAACTACTATCGTTACGGCATTTCTTGTCAACGTCTGTCAAATTAATGACTCATGGGACCGAATTTGTATGGCAATAGATCATAATGACATTCGCTAGCGATTTGATTTCGATAGGTTTTTTACGTATCGAGTTACGCCACTACGGATTTTACTTCTACGAGTAACCACCAGAGGCGCTGTACAATTTTTCATACATTTATTTTACGCAGTCGCTAGCGAGTAATACTTTTGTAAACTCATGGTAGTGCTACTGACCACATAATTGCTGGTTGTTAATAATTAATGTCATTTTTAATATTGTATATTATATTTTTGGAATATTCAGTCAAGACTGAATATTCCAAAAATATAGCAAGCAAAAAGAATGCAAGCTTTGAATTATGATTTGCCAACTGATCTTTGCAATGTCTTCTGTAATGGAAGTGTGACAAATTAATTGTTAAAGATGTATTATTGTCAATGTTGATGATTATGGAAGAATATATTGTATTTTTTGAATCCCTTCTAAGAGTTTTAATAACTTTTAAAAAGTAGCTTATTATTAACGTAATTTTGTTTTTCTCATTCCTATCCAAAAAGCAGTTTCCATATAATGGAGGTGCTTAAAAACTAATAAGATCGCCATCTTAGAGCGTCCTCCATATTGGTTTTAGACCTAATGTAATAAATGATCATGCATTGCCAACCAAAAACGTATGCAAAATTATGACTTAAACGATAATTGGGAAGTTCTTATTTTACAAAAAAAAAATACCAAGCAAGAAGGTCTCAGTCATGTAATCCCAGGACATATCGCTGATGCTGAAGGGGAACACCACCCGGTCCTGGCTGGACAGCGACCGCCACATGCTCCTCACTCCATCGTCACTGAACTTCCAGTCCTGAGTCGAGAAATAGAAGAGGATGGTCGCTAGCTTCGAGACTTTCTTGTAGAATTTCAACATTCTGGAAAAGAATTGCGAATTAAGTATAAATATGGTTTAAAAACTAAAAACCACGCTAAAATCGCACAAGGAAAATCGTTAATCCTGATTCCTGACGATCCTGATGAGGAGAATGGGATAAAATTATTAAAATCGTGTATTGTTTGTTCTTAATAATTCTTCAAAGTTTTAAATTAATCGGAATGTTTAATGTGGGTAAAAATCGAGTTCAAAGATTCCGTTACACACATACATACTTACATACATACAGGTCAAGCTAATAAAAGCGTGGTAAAAAGTTCTCAAAGATTTGTTGTTAGCTCTATTACTGTCCCGCTGTGCACGGGTCTCCTCTCAGAATGAGAAGGATTAGGCCATAGTCCACCGCGCTGGACAAGTGCGTATTGGTAGACTTCACATACTTTCGAGAACCGTTTTTAAGATTTCTCAGGTGTGCTGGTTTCCTCGCGATGATTTTCTTCACCATGCAAGCAAGTGATAGTTAATTTCTAATATTTTGACTGAAAAGTATGTAAGGTATTCGCACTGAGCCAATACGTTGGTCTATGCCCTAGTCCTTCTCATTCCTGTAAAGGTGGTAGAATCTTTTGTAGCTCAGTTCTCGAGGCATCACTGTCTCACCTATTTCTACCCAATAACAGCAGTGCTAAGCGTTGCTGTGTTCTGGTTTGAAGTGTGTAATGGAGACATACTTTTCCGAGGCATTCCAGCTTAATCCTCAGGGGTAGCGGCGCATCCGTGGCTGACCTCAGGTAAGAATCTAATCTTATCTGGGGTTGATTACACCTGTTTCTGTCTAATAACAGCAGTGTTAAACGCTGCTGTGTTCTGATTTGAAGGGTGTGGTAATGGAGAATACTTTTCCGAGGCATTTCACCTTAGTTCTCAGGGGTAGCGCAACTATAGCTGACCTCAGGCAGAAATCTTATCTTATCTGGAGTTGATTACAGATGTCCATGGCAGTAGCCACTTACCATCAGGTGGACTGTTTGTCTGCTGCTCCTATATTATAAAAAAAACTCACGCTCGTCTCCTTCCTGTCAGGAAACAGAAGAAGTCGATCAACAACGCCGGCAGGTAGTGGAGGAAGAAGTCGTAGAAGCGGAACATGTAGTAACTGTTGGTTGGGTTCAAACCGTAGTACCTGTAATACAAATAATTGTATTGTAAATATGAAAAATAGTATAATATGTAGTATGAAAGTTTATGAAAAAATATCTGTTATGTAGTATGAAATCTATGAAAAATAGCCTTATATATATTTTATTTCATATTACACACATTTTTTTTAAGTTTTTAACATATGTAGTTAAGAATCCTGTCTCGAAGGCATACGCATATATTTCATAATTATAAAAAATAATAATTAATGGCGTGTTGAATATTAATTACCATAGTTTTAAATGTAAAGAAAAACATGCTCGATAGTGTGAAAAAGTTTTCAAAGATCGTTGAGTCTACAAATCCTTAATTGGTCAACGTGGCACACTAACTAAATTATTTCGAGCATTAAAACGTGTGGCGCCATCTATTGATGAGTAGCGGAACGGATATTAAGCAATCATATAATAATTATAAATACAATTTGGTGCAGTAGAATCGTATGACACCATTCAAATTCAAAGTCAAATCTCATTTATTCAAAATTGATTCATATATTATAATATTTTTTGAACGTCAACAAACTACCACCGCTTCGGAAGGTGTTTCGCTATGGAGAAGAAGCGGCGAAAGAAACTCCATCTCACACAGATGCGCCGCTACCATTAAAAACTAAGCTGGAACGTCTCGGAAAAGTATGTCTCCCTTACCACACCCTTCAAACTGGAACACAGCAGCGCCTAACGCTGCTGTTATTAGGTAGAAATACGTGTGGCGGTGGTGCCGTCGGAGTTGAACCACAAAGGGTTCTACCACCTTTAATGTGGTAGAAAACTTACCAAACAGCTTTAATGGTAGGTTTGTCCGACCCTTTCTTCCTGTTAGACTCGATGAATTCTCCCCATGTTATGGGATTCTGCGCTCCGGAAACGTAGTTGTAGACAGGGATGTGTGACGTTTGACTGAGAAAAAAAATACAGATAAAACGAAAATACGCTTTCTACATTTACAGCTCCACACTAGGATTCCTTGTGTCGTGAGTGCACAACACAATCATCAATCAATCAAACACTAACACCCAGACCCAGAAATATAAATTCGTCATTCAGATGTGTCTGGCCGGGGATCGAACCCGGTACCCTTTGCGCGTCAGACCGGTATGGTGACTCCGCGCGGGTCGTCAAACGAAAAGAAATATAATATACGTCATAAAAGTCCGCGCCAAACTGCTAGTCCGCTCTGAAGTTGTTGCGAGCAGGTGTAGTCACACAATTTGCTATGGCGACGGGATTCATTTCTATATTCAGAGCGGACTAACAGTTTTGCGCGGACTATATGTTCGTATATAATAGGTGTTTGTATGTAATTATGTGTGTATGTATATATATGTCAGTCTTTGTCACGCTGCACGAACGGCTTGACGGATTAACATATGAGGTGTCGTTGGATTCGTCTAAATTGTGTGAGTTACATAACTATATTTTAAAGCAGTCGTGGTTTTTTTAATGAAAATTGCTAGTTAATACTCACTTTTCTTTGAAGTTCTTAGCCGTATGCCAAGCGGAGGCTATTATGGCGTTGACAGTGAGATCCACTGGCACCATGTCTGCCACCTTATTCAGGTCCATGTACATTGTTCGAAGTACCTAGAATAATGTTAATTATTTATTTACTAGCTGTTCCGGCAAACGTTGTGTTGCCATATAAATAAAAAAATGTTAAGGGTGAACAACCCTTATCACTTAGGGGTATGAAAAATAGATAGTAGCCGATTCTCAGACCTACTGAATATGCATATAAAATTTGGTGAAAATCGGTAAAGCCGTTTCGGAGGAGTACGGTAACTAACATTGTGACACGAGAATTTTATATATAAGATATGAAAGTAGCATGAGCCAGTTGCGGACTAAGGTGGTCGGAGTTCCCGGAAAGTAGAATGGGCCCCCCAGTGTAACAAATTGATTTGATTTTACAAAATTACAAATGTGAATAATTATTCGCCTGATTCGGTGACCTTTTTTTCGCTGAGTGATACACATTTCACAGATTGTTTGGTTCTGACAACATTTTTTTAGCAACTGCGTTTGGAGGCCCCCAGGATCGGGGGCCCAGGACGGACCGCCTCTTCCCCATTAAGGCGTTAGAGGTACGAGCATGCAGTCAACCTCTTCTATGGCTCCTGTCGTACGGACATCTGTAATCAACCCAGACAAGACCAAATTTCCACCTGAGGTCGGCCACAGACGTCGCTATCCCTGAGGACTAAGCGATCTACAGCGGCTTTTTTTACGCGTAACACTCTTATTTAAGAATTAAATTTTCTATCTTCTACCGTCGTCCCTAACAGTAAATATATGTAGCATATGGTTACTTACCCCAGTACCAATACCGACGACTAACCCCGTGGGTCCGTACACACTGTCTGTCCATCCTCGGATAGGTTCCTCATATGTAGATATCACTGCAGGAAACAATTCACAGATCAGAACCAAAATTATTGTATTCAAGATGAGGACGATTAGGCCATAATCCACCGCGGTAGACACGTGCGTATTGGTAAGCTTCGCATACATTTGAGATTTTTTTTAATATCTCTCAGGATTCCTTACGATGATTTCCGTTAAATTATTAATTTGTAATACGCACATTACTTTGAAAAATCAATGATTTAAACCTCGGACCCCACGATTGAGAGACCGAGTTTAAATCTCTAGGCTCTCTATCTGTCTCTTTATCTATGCGATCTACCAATTATAATCTCGTAATTACGTTGTAGCTTAACTATTTGTCTGTACGTAAAATCTTATTATATCTAAACTGGTTTGAGGGCGGCAATTTGCCACCCGGGCAGCCTTCTAAATAGGGCGGCAAGTCAAGTGGCAAAAAATCATGTATTTTATATTTTTCGCGGGAGGATATTTTGGCTATCCGGACCCTATTTAATTAAACTAACTCTAATTTAAGACTGACTTAAACCCTTTTTATCTTAGACAAATTTAACTTACGCCCCGGCAGCGTTCTAAGGAGGGCGGCAAAATTTGTCAAATGGCAAAAAATACGTATTTTATACATAGTACATATTTTTCGCAATAGGATATTTTAGCTACCCGGGCCGTATTTAATTTAACTAACTCAAATCAACATCTGCGTTACATAAAAAATACTCTGCTCATTTATTTTTTATGTTTATGTTGCCCCTTTAAAACCCTTTTTATTTTGAACCGTACCCTGCAATGGGAGAGTAATGTGTTTTTTATAGAAATTACTTACCAATCGAAGGTCTAACAATGCAGATGGGCAGACCTTCGCCGTACTTCCTCACCGCCTGTTCAGCTATTGCTTTGGTGAAACAATATGTGTTCGGGTATTTGCCTAGAAGCCTGAAAAAACATAAAACCTGTTAGTTTTACATTTGAAGCTTAAATTACACAGGAGCCAAGAATTATTTTGGCTAATAACTAATAAAAGCATAATAAATAAAAGGTAACAGAATAAAAACAAAGTCACAGAAATGATTTTCAAAAATACTGAAGACTAACGGAAGGATTTCTCAAAAAAATATTTTCGAATATTGCAAATATATTAATATTTGCAAATGAAGAATTAATTAATATGGTTCAATTTCGAGTACTTGACGGATACTAATTACGATCGTAACCTAAAATTATAATCCTAATTTTAAAAATAAACTATTAATAAATGTGAATGTGAGTTGGTTTGTTTGCTGTACTTTTACGCCTTACCAACATAACGGAATGATATGAAATTTTGTACACACGTTGTCAGGGGTTCAGAAAGGGACAGGGGGCCTTTTAACCCTACAAAAGTAGCGTTCCCAAGAAATAGATAAAAACCTTTGACCGCGACTGAAACCACGGTAAAAACTAGTAACTAATCATTTCATGTATTCAAACTTACGTAGGTAGGATCCCTTCTAGCAAATTCTCATCCAATTCCGCCACAGCTTCCAAAGCCTCCGCGGTCATTGGTGGCTCGTAAATTCTGGAAAAAGGTATTTTGAATTAACAAAAATATTTATCGTGAAACTGAATTAGACACTTGCAGAATTAGAAACATGCAGTTCACTTGGTAAGTTATTATTGCCATATGGACATCTGTTAACTATAAGGATTTTGAAGGTCTAAGGGTTCGTACACAAAACTGCGATGCGACGTCGCATCGCAAAAATCTGCGAGCTCCCTCGACGCATCGCAAGAACTTGCGAATTGATTCGCATCGCACAGTGGTTGTTGTTGTTGGTCACCCTGAGAGACACTACGCCGCACGATATCGCATCGCAGCAATTCGCATCGCAATTTTCTGCGTTGCGAATTCGCATCGCGTCGCATCGCAGTTTTGTGTTCGAGCCCTAATTCAGTGGTATAACTATAGGGCGGCAGGATTGGCAAAATGCCACGGGTCTTTCGCCCGAGAGACTGCGAGCTCAAAAATACCCAAAAAAATGTGAATAAATCAGCGAAAAAAAGGATTTTTTATAATATAGAAGTAGCAGACAAAATGCAGTCCACCAGTAGGTGGATACTGCCGCCCATGGACATGTGTAATCAACTCCTGATAGGATAAGATATACCTACCTGAGGTCGGCCAAATACGCCGTTACCTCTGAGGACTAAGCTGAAACGCCTCGGAGAAGTATGTCTCTTACCACACCTCGAACCAGAATACAGCAGCGCTTAACACTGTTGTTGAAAGAGCAATAGGTGTAGCGGTGCCGGAGTCACCACAAAGGGCTTTAAAATTATCATTAGGTAGCTAAATTTATTATTAGCCAAGTGCCTTACCATCAGGTGGACTGCATGCTCGTCTCCTATATTATAAATCAGCTTTAAAGTTTTTCAAACTCACTTCTCCTCAATATGCTTCACATGTGTGTTAGAGAAGGCAGTGGACACGTGCGTGATGGCCTTCAGCTGACGGCACTCCTTAGCCAGCTTCAGCACTTCTTTCGTTCCTCTTACGTTGATACCAGTCGCTATTGACAGTTTCTCGTCGAATTTGACAGTTGCTGCAGCGTTTATTATTATTGTCACCTGGAATTATTATTATTAATTACTGAAGAAACTCGGCTTTGCTTCGCTGTGCGTCAGTTTCATATTTTCTGTAGGAAATTCAGGGTAAAAAGTATTCAATAATCCAAATCGATTTTCCGGACATAATTAAAATTTATTTTACATTTAAGGTATTGTGTGTTTTTGTGTACGAATACTTGTCTATTTATTTATTTTATTGTATCACCTCTAACCTCATGAAGTTATGGTACAAAAGGGCAAACTTAATAAAAATAAATAAAATAGCTACCAGTATAATAAACAAACTACCAGTCTATGCTAAAATTAAGGTTAAGATTAAAGTTATCATTGTAGACAACATTTTTAAAGATTATGAACTTTTGATGTTCGTTCGCCGCTTCTTCTCCATAACAAAACACCTTGTGAAGTGGAGGTAAATGTATTGAGTTTCAAAGAGAGTTCTGTAGAGAATCTACTTTGAATTAAATATTTTTTATTTTTATTCAACTTCCTACAAGATTATCCAATGAATCATTCGAATTTCTACCTGATATCGAATATGCGACAACGCTTCGCACCTTTCATACCAGGAAACAGCAGCACTATACTGCTGCCATAAGGGAAATAGGTATGGCAGTGGTGCCGAAGAAATTGAACCACACATTCTGCCATAGTTCTACTTTAACGTTCTATACCTTAGGAGAGCTATACTGCTGTGGTAAGGCAATTAGGTGAGACAGAGACTCCGGAGTAAAACCGTGAAGGATTCTATCTTAAGCTACTAAAACAACGGAATCTTATCCTATTTCCGTGTTAGTTACCTTAGAAATAAGCGTCCTTCTATCCTCATCACTAATGCCGAGGCCAGGCTGCTCCATGTCCCCAATGATGGGAATCACTTTATGAATTCCTTTGGGATTTTCTTCATGAGCCCGATGGAAAAGCTGGAAGACATAACTTCATTATTTTGCAGCCATTATCGAAGTTCTAAAGGTCATTCATTTCATCATTTCATTGAATATTGTTTTATTCTTTTAGTTTAATTTCTGTTAAAAATTAGTTTATTTTATTCTTTTTCTACTTTATTTTTATGTAATTATTAGAATTGTTATGTAAACATATTAAATATAGTTAATTTGTTAGTTAAGGCTACATAAAAAAAATAGGATGTCTAGATACCCGCACGAATTGATCATGTCTAGATAGTTCCACGCTCCAAAAGTCTCCGCTTAGAGCTTGGATATATTTTTCATTTGTAAAAGCAAATCAACTGAATACATAAACAAAAATAATACGATAACATGCTTAAGATATTTTCGATAGAATGAATGAGAGTCGTGTGGCGCCAGCTTTTGTTGAGTACAAAGTAAATCAACATATGAACACACAAAAAGTTTATAAAGTTATCACTAGGTGGCGTCGTTAATATGATGCGGTCATTAGTGCAATTTACTAGAAAATATTCCACAGAAAAAACAAAAGATGTTTAAATAACTTCGATAGAATGATTGATAATCGTGTAACGCCATCTGTTGTTGAGTAGTGGGAAGTTACCGCACGAATGACTACTGTTTTTTAGTTAAGTGGCGCTATCCTTTGTTAAGTAGCTGAAAGTCAATTCAGTTGTACGATACAAGTAATCCAAGCAGTGTGTAAAATTGTCACAAGATGGCGTTAGCGCGGTGAGAAGCGCAATTTGGACATTTCCTGATTCTCAGTTTACAAATTCTCAATAATAATGTGCTACAAAAATATTTATTTGGATTTGATAAATTTAGTTTTTAAAAGCAAACATCAATAATATTGTTGCAATACGCAACATTTGCGTAATTTATAAAAAAATCACTTGTTTTTTCGCGCCAAAATATTATAACTTACGAAGTCGTCCATAAGATCGTGGAGTCTTTTGGCCGCGTCCTTGCCTTTTTTGCCTCGAACCAGGACATAGATAGTCTCCACATCGCCACAAGATCGCAATATCTTCTCTATGAATACTGTAATCAAAGAAATTGTGTGTACATTGACCTATTGAAGAAAGAGTCTTGGCATAGTAAAGAAAGAGTAGTAGCACAGCTTCATACAAGTCGACCTCCGCGGGTTTAAATGTGTGCGCACAAAATAAAAACGAATATTTTGTGCTACTACTCTTTCTTTACTATGGTCTTGGGCTGTATTTCTCAAAGTTGGTGATAATGCCCTCTTAAGGTCACTAAAGTACTACTGAGGGACCCAATGTGCCCATGATTTGTAAGGCTTCTTTTTATCAAGCAGAATAAGGGCCATTTTTCGCCGTCTTATTTCAAGACAGGTTATTGATAAAGAAAAGGTTTCCTTTACAGAATAATTTTTGTATAATTTATAATTGCAAAGATTTTAAAAACGCCCTTGAGATCTTGTATTTTTAGATGGAATTTTGTAATCAATTTTATATTACCTTCCCGTTGAGCTAGGAGGTAGTAAAAATATCTCAGATTCAGGGGACAATAACCGAAAATAAAATAAATATTTAAATAATTCGCCAAGTATGAGTCGAAACTCGCACATGGAATCTTCCGTACCTCCAAACGTCCATCATAATTTACTTATTTTTATATAACAACCATATGAAAATATGTTTCATTGTTCTTATCTGTGTTTGATATAATTTAAGTTATGTAATAAACGGATTGTATAAATTTCAACTGTCTTCCTAGTACGGTTTAATAGTTAGATCAAAAAATACCGGTTTGTTGTATGGAGATCCCCTTTAATATTCCACTTTATTTTATTTTGTACATATAAAAGACGTTTCTTAGTTGTAATTAATAAAATAATATTATATGTACACTAGCGCGTAACCACGTCACACGCTAAAAACGCTCTGATGTTGTCACAAGTGTGAAAAAAAAATCTTCAAAAAGTTATTTTTAACTTATTAAAAATAGATTGTAGGCATAAAATTATGTATGTTACTATGTTTTCTAAAAAAATAAAAATGTGATTCCGGCCAGGATCGAACTGGCGGCCTTCTGCGTGTAAAGCAGATGTGATAACCACTACACCACGGAACCAGTTGACGTAAATAACGAAATTATGAATTATATATGTTATTACCTAACTATAATTTTTAACTGATTTTATGTGTTGTTTAAAACTTATCTAAATTTAGCGTTATAAAATTCGAATCCCAGGCACGCAACTTTAATCTTCAAAATTATGTGTATTAAAAAGTAATATAAATTATTATCAGGTTTTATTCTATTATTAGGTTTTTATTCGCTTGAGAGTTCTTAAAAAGTTCTTAAAAATGTACGAATCATACTAAATCGCAATCATGATATAGTTTAAATAGTTGCTACACTTGCTACTAGGTGGCGCTGGTTAAACGCTGTAAGGCGCGAATATTTATAAACACATTTAAAAGCTATACTACGTGTTTATTACTACATATATCTCATTACCCATAAAAATGTTATTTTTCATTGTTTTCTTTTTATCTTCATTAAATTAAATTTAATGATGTCGATAAGTACATAACGTACACTTATAACAGTCATGTTAGTAAAATAGTAACGGTAAAAGCACAGTAGAAATATGTAACAGTATGGAAACTCCCTACAAAGCGTTCGAAACGGCACACTCACACAAACATGCGCATCGACGAGGCCCTAGCTCCCTAAGCGGTTTTCGCAGTGCTGCAGTTAATGATGTGCCCTGTCGGCCATTTTAGGTATTCGAGTACTTTAGTACTCATATAAAAAAGAATCCATTAACCATTGGAGGGGGGGATGTATGGTGGTGTATATTTTTAATTTTTGCATCTTTACGCATCCTTTGAGGGAGGGAGGGTGGTACATACTGCATGGCTTAAAATATATACCATCATACATATTTGTAGCGGATTGTTGCGAAGTAGTTTTAATCTTAACTTAATAGCATGGATTTCCGCAAAGTAACGCCTGATACAATTAACTATCTAAAAAGAATCCAGTCAGTACTCGAGTTCAGGGTATTCACAATGTACTCGAGTTAGTTACGAAGTACTCGAGTAATTTGTAACACACAGTAACAATATCACGATGAAAAAGTGCCTAAACTATTAAATTAAACGTTTGCTTATATGAGGTAGATAAGACTGGAGTCAGTGTAGTGTAGTACCGTCAGTATTCGAACATTACTGGTACTCGAGTATCACTTATTAGTACTCGAGTATGCGAGTTTATGTAAGTACTCGAGTACTGACTCGAGTTGACCTGACTCGGCACATCTCTAGCTGCTATTTGTTTGCTATTTATTTCCGCGATCTCTTTAAAAAACACGAGCGTGTTGCGTGGTATACGGCTTTTTGAATTCGGCTTCATAAAAACCGGAGTTATCATTTTTTTTATTCATTTTTATGTTTATTAATTTCATTTTTATTCTTTTGTATGCTTCCGCCAAAACTCGTAAAAGGTTACGCTGTAATTTATAACAAATTAAAGATGTACAAAAAAACAAAGTAACGTGGCAAAACTTTTTTATGCAACAATTTCAATTCTCAAAACGTTATATTTTCATGTTAAGAGTGTATTCACTCTTTACTAATCTATGGGCTGCTATAACAAATACTAAAATTTAAAATTCGCCAAGTACGAGTCGAACTCGCACATGGAGGCTTCCGTACCATCAAATGTTAAATATATTTTACTTATTTTTATAAATTAACCATATTAAAATGTGTTTTATTGCTCTTATTTGTATTTATTATAATAGCAGTTATAGTAATGAACGGATTGTAAAAAAATCTACTGTCCTATTATGGTTTAACAGTTAGATCGAAAAATGCCAAAAAATATCGGTTTATTGTATAGAGACCCCCTTTATTATTAAACTTTGTTTTATTTTTAGTATTTGTTATAGCCGCCACCTTTATGCATCATCTGTAAAAAGTGTTTATCTATTACGGTTCCAGAGCTAGAGCCCTGTGACAGAGAGACAGCCGGACAGACAGCGAAGTCTTAGTATTTTTTTTTATAATATAGGAGTAGCAGACGAGCATGCAGTCCACCAGATGGTAAGTGGCTACTACCGCCCATGGACATCTGTAATCAACCCCAGATAGGATTAGATATTCCTACCTGAGGTCGGCCACAGATGCGCCGCTACCCCTGAGGACTAAGCTGGAACGCCTCGGAAAAGTATGTCTCCATTAGCACACCCTTCAAAACGGAACACAGCAGCGCCTAACACTGCTGTTATTAGGTAGAAATAGGTGTGGCGGTGGTGCCGCCGGAGTCGACCCACAAAGGTTAGTATATAGTTAGTATATACAATATATGAGGTATCGTTGGATTCATCGAAATTGTAGGAGTGGCATATACAATATTTTTAAGCAGTCGTGTTATATAACAATTTTCCTTTATTACATAGCTCTTTGGTTAATATTTCTCACAATGTTTCATTATTGTTAAAGTTATCATAATTTGTAATACATATACAAATTGGAAAATTCAAGATATATGAGACGCCAAAACAACATTAAAAGTAATAGTTTTGTTAAAAAGTAAATTGACGGCAAGGTATAAAAAATATATATGCCAGAATACTTACAAGTTCTTCTTACTAAAATATGACGAAAAATAAAAAAAACAGTAAAGAATTAAATATTTTTATTCAGAACAAACACCAATAATAAATAGCATAATTATATTATAAAAATAACAGTTATTACAAAATAACTTTTTCAATAACTCTGCTCGCTTTCAAGCTTATTCTGCCATCTGGAAAACAAAATGGTGGATTAATTTAAAAAAAATCAATAAGCCTAAAATGCAAACTATATTTTAATTATTTTTAATAACTTATCAATTATTATTTTAACAGTAAAAATTAACACATTTTTCAATTTACCAAGAAATAATTTCGAATTATAAATAACTTTATATTGTGTTATAAATAACATTATGTTTTTGTGTCATTATAACAAATACGTTATGACTATTTATGGCTTATTTTAAATTTTTCAGCCATTAAAAGATTAAAATGTTTTAAAAATATAATTATAAAGTACCTGTCAGTACACATTTTAGACAATAATAATTAAATTGACTTTGAATGAAGCGTATTTTACATATTTAAAAAAAAAATTGTTGTTGCCATCACAAAATAATCCTAACTAGTACTTGAAGGAAGCCTTGTAATTGAAGGAAGCCATTACAATGGCTGACAATGTGTCAGCCTTTTAATGGCTGGCATGGTGTAATTTACGCGGAACAATGCCGAAATGTGCAGTAAAGTGGTGTAAAAACACGAAATCGAAGAAGTGCTGAGAAATATAGTTTCATTCGTAAATGCTCTAAAAAAGCATTTTATTTTAATATTTTTCAAACACGAAAATAGATGACAGTGACAATTTCAATTGTCAAAGCTGTTTACATTTTCTTGTTAGGAGTAATCTTTATGTATCTATGACCAACACAATTAAATCATTAAAAACAATACCTTCTTATTTTTGAAATAAAAATGATAATTTTTCATATACCTAATCATATAGGTTGTATAGTTAATTTTATTGTATAGGTTGTATAGTTAATTTAATTTGGTTTAATTTAATTTTATATAATGTAATTTCATTTCATTTATTTCCATTTGCATGCTTGAAAAGGCTGAATAAGAGACTATTAATATTGTATGTAACAACTTTTCTCACTGTTCAAAGCAAATAAATTATCTTTATCTTTATCTTTATCTTTTATCTTTATATATTTTCATGAAAACCTACTTTATTCGTTTCCGAAAAATCTTTATACCTTGCCAAAGAATTGCAAATGAGATTCAAATTGAAGATTTTAAAGTTAAATCGACTAAAAATTATTTATTTAAATATTGTGCGTCATAGCCCACTACATTCCTGTATGTAAATTGTCTTATAGCTCGACCTCTCTAAAACCTAATATAAAGAACTAATAAACCTTTATTGGTAAAAGAGCATATTTGAATAATTAAGCAGGTGATTTCATATTTTAGAATATGTATTATGTAGTTCTATGGACGTAATAAAGGGTCTTTTGTTTTATTTTATATAATTTTTTACCGTCTACGTTACTTAGTACAATCATACATTAGTAAAGATACTTCGCCGCCTTGAAATTGAATGAAGCCACAAACGGCTTATTAGTAAGTTCTTTTTTTGAATTCTTGACAAATAAAAACATTTTTAAAGAAAATTTACGAATAAATAACTAATACTGCGTAATTTACGTAATAAATAAATAATTATTTCACACATTTTAGGGACATTTTAGCACGAAGACGTGGCAAAACTTTTTTACGCAACTATTTCCTTTCTTAAAACTGAGTACATTTTCTTGTTAGAAGTGAGTAATCTTTACTAATCTATGAGTATCTACAATATAAACTCGATTATCCAGACCTCGGTTATCCGTATTCGCGATTATCCGGTCTACCAACTACAACCAATTATGTATGTACAATTGTACAAGTATAACCTTATACTAAGAAAATATTTATAGATTGTTTATAGATTTTATTGAAACAGTAAACATTTTCACAATTTGTACATTCGTAAACAACTGCAATATTACGCCCCCTCTGAACACGAAGGAAGTTTGTTCCAAAATGTATACAATACGGATAATAATAATTTAGGTAAATATTCTGTTACATGTACATATTATTTACATTAGAGTAAAATAATACTTTACTAAAATTATTAGGATAGTTACATTATTAACATGTGCGTGCTTGTGTGTGTGTGTGTGTGTGTGCGAGTGTGTATATGTATTTACGAACATCGTATATTGGAAAATGTATCCGTTAATATTTTTATATGTAATTGTTGTTTCAATAAACACATAACACTATAATATGTGCATAAAACCGGTTATTCTTCAAACATTCAACAATTTTAATTATCCGAATGCCGAACGGTAATAATTAGTCCGTTTAATCTAAGTTCTACATTAGGTAGATTCAAGTAGTACAATCCTACTTGGTTTGTGTTTGACTACCTTCGTTACCTATTACTAGCTTATATTCATTAAACAGACGCTGTGTAAATCATCATCATCATCATCAACCCATTACTGTCCCACTGCTGGGCACGGGTCTCCTCTCAGAATGAGAAGGATTAGGCCATAGTCTACCGCGCTGGCCAAGTGCGTATTGGTAGACTTCACATACCTTTAAGATTTTTATCTCTCAGGTATGCAGGTTTCCTCACGATGTTTTCCTTCACCGTTTAAGCAAGTGATAATTAATTTCTAATACGCACATAAATTTGAAAATCAGAGGTGCGTGCCTGGGATTTGAACCTCGGACCCCTCGATCGAGAGGCCGCGTTTCTTAACCACTAGGCTATCACTGCTTTTTTACGCTGTGTAAAGCGTATTATAAACTAAGCGATTATTTGACTGACAAAACCGTGTGGTCTGAAGTAGCTCCAGCTCCACATGTACCATTACGTTAAGTTTATCATTGTAAAATACTTTTTTTTCCGCCGCTTCTTCGCCATAACGAAACACCTTGTGAAATGGTGGTAGTTGTATTGACATTCAAAAAGTGCTCTGTAAAGAACCTATTTTGAATAAAAAAAATTGATTTGATTTGATTTGAAATATAATGTCTAACGTTGCTGTATTTGTGTCAGATATTTGGTCCTCAACCATATCAGTTCATATTTTCTCACCTCAGGTAAAACTCCAATCATAAGTGAGGTTAATGAGAGACATTGACGGCAGTGACGTGTTATGTGGACTTTTATAAAAATACAGCATTCTCGCGTTATCTTATTTAACTTCCGGATACTAAGCGGAAACTTGATGTTGAACGCATAAAAGTCAGACCAAAAGGTTCATGGAACAAACATTGAAGCAATTCCTTATGACGAAAGGACACGTAATTTTGGTAATGTTAAAAATTTAAGAAGAATTACTATGATCGTCGATTATTTTTATAAGAGTATAATATTCGGTTATTAAAAAAGTAATCTAATCGTTTTTAGTATATAGATTATATTTTAGAAAACGATTATTTTAAATGATCACTTGCAACATTCTTGAGAAAATTTTGTGACTTTTTTTTGCTATCAAATTTTGAGAACTCGAAATGATTATTAGATTCCTACAATAATCGATTTTTTATTAAAGAAAGTAAAATGGATTATTTTCACTCGTTTTCACATGCCTATTTCTTTAACTTTGACTGAGTGCGCTTAACACTGCTGTTCTAACAGATAGAAACCAAAAGGGTTCTACCACTTTCAAATGTTGCGAATTCGAATGTTGCGAATCTGCTCTATGTCGAAATATTTGCACCATTTTATAATGACTGCATTTTTTATTACTAAGCATTTAATATGATAACGTAACGACTCATTCCAGATTCTACTTTGCAACGCAATCAGCATAATTTAGTGTTATTCGTTACAACGCAAAGTCGACAGAATGATTACTTGACAGTTCATAAAATAAAATATACATAGAGCCGAACACAAAATACATAGAGTCGAACATACTTAGAATCTTTCCCTAATTCGATGTCAATTATTATGAAAAATTGATGTCAATATAAATAATCATTAATTATGCAACATATAGTTTTTATTAAAATAAATTATAAATATTGGATTTTAGAAAAATAAATTTACTATTTTTTGTCCATGATTGAGTAGTTTGTATGTTATGTATTATATTTAATGTAGAAAAATTATGTTATTTTACTATTAAATACCATATTTGAGAAATAGATAAAAACGAGGCATAACAAATCATAAATTTACATTTTAAAATAATTTCTCGTAATCTAAGAAGTAGCAATTTGAGACTTAATTTCACGAGGCCATCTATCTTTCTGTTAATCTGAGATAAAGGTAAATAAACCCATTTAGTGAAACCGGTTGTATCTTAAACGTCTTGTAAAATCCGAATCCCGTTTTATTAATTGAGTCCTTCAAGAATCCCATTCAAAATTGTATGTAATTTGCATTCTTATGTAATGTTTTCAAAAATGCAGTCCACCTGATATTATATCACTAATGTAAACATCTGTATTCAATTGCAAGTAAAATTGACAAAAAGTAATAAATATATTAACTTTTACTTTTACTTAACTTAATCTATAGATTCGTAAAGATAACCTAACCTAACCTAACAAGAAAATGTAACCAGTTGTGACACTTGAAATCATCACTGTCATCTGTTTATGTGTGTGAAAAATATGTAAAAAAATGTAGTTTTTAAAGCATTTACGAATGAAACGATATTCCTCCGCACTCTCTTTTCGATCTCGTGTTGTTTTTGCACCACTTATCTGCACATGTCGGCGTTGTTCCGCGTAAATTACACCATGACAGTCGGAGACGTAATGGGAAAGCAGTCAGCCATTTTACGTACGTGTCAGCCATTTGTGGCTTCCTTCAATTACAAGGCGGTGAGATATCTATACTAATATATGACTTACTCATAAATTAATAGTATTATGTATATTAGTTTATATCAATAAATATAATTAATTTTATTTTGCATACCTCACTAGGTGGGTCATAAAGACCAAAATAATATACCTAATGTTGTAAGAACTTTGTATAGTCTGCGCCAAACTGCTAGTCCGCTCTGAAGTTGTTGCGAGCAGGTATCATACAATCTGCTATGGCAACGCGATTAATTTCTATATTCAGAGCGGGCTAGCTATTTTAAGCGGACTATACCTATTTATGCTATTAAAATAATAACTGATTGGAGTTCTAACTGAGATCTATCAACTGCATTGCTGCTTAAGGCCTAAGTCGGAATGCCTCATGTCTTCACATCAAACCAGAAAACAGCAGTGGTACACTGCTGTTTTAAGACAGAAATGGGTGTATTGGTGGTGCATCTAGAGAAACACTTAAGGGATTTCTAAGGGTTCGCTGAATAAGCGATCTTTTTATTATCTTTTATAATAACAGGATCCTCAAATGTATCATTCATGTAAATAAATAAATTTCATTTCATTTCAAACTATGAACTAGTGGTTTAAATAGAATTATGAAAATTTAAGGGACCAATGGAAAACAAAGATCTACTAAGAAGTTTAAATAAAACTCATATTATATAATTAATTACTACATATTTCGTGATGGCAACAAACAAAAACTTTTAAACATTACCTAATTATATATTTATCTTGTAAAAACACTACCTGAGTGCACTAGAATATTCTGTACTTACATAAAAAGTCTAAAACTATTTGACATTAAACATTAAATGCAAATAATTTAATGTTGTGTAAACTCATCATTACCCAAAACACACAAAAATAGAAAACCACACGAAAAACAAACTAAATCAAGCCAAGATGCATAAAGATATTCAAATATTTATATTCATGCATTATTTTAAAAGCTGATTAATAAAACTATACGGAAAACTTACCTGTTTGACAATAAACAGCATGCAACACACACACACATTACTTATATACACACAAAGCTTTGACAATTGAAATTATCACTGTCATCTATTTTCGTGTTTGAAAAATATGTAAAAAAATGTAGTTTTTAAAGCATTTACGAATGAAACGATATTCCTCCGCACTTTCTTTTCGATCTCGTGTTGTTTTTGCACCACCTAACTGCACATGTCGGCATTGTTCCGCGTAAATTACACCATGACAATCGGAGACGTAATGGGAAAACAGTCAGCCATTTTACGTATATGTCAGCCATTTGTGGCTTCCTTCAATAACAAGGCGGTGAGATATCTATACTAATCTATGACTTACTCATAAATTAATAGTCTTATGTATGTAAGTTAAATTTCAATAAATAAAATTAATTTTATTTTGAATACCACACTGGGTGACATAAATACCAAACTAATATACCTAATATTGTAAGAATTTTATACCTATATTAATTCTAATAATCTATAACAGCTGCATTGCTGCTTAAGACCTTAATTGGTGCCTTACCACTTCAAACCAGAATACAGCAGCATTACACTGCTGTTATAAGGCAGAAATAGGTGTATTGGTGGTGCATCTAGGGAACCACTAGGTACAGTCCCTTTTCTGATGCTTACTATAGAAATGGGTAATAGGCTTTATTAATTTAATGGATTTGTTTTTAATATAATACACCTTTGGGTATTAACTAACTCTCTCTGACAGCCTAAGGGTTCGCTGAATAAGCGATCTTTTTATCTTTAATAATATCAGCATCTTCAGACTAATATATATTGGTTATAAACAGAATTATGAAAATTTTAGGGACGACAGGAAAACAATGATCTTCTAAAGAAGTTTAAATAAAATTCGTATTATTTAATTAATTACTACATATTTCGTGATGGCAACAAACAAAAACTTTTAAACATTACCTAATTATATATTTATCTTGTAAATACACTACCTAAGTGGACTAGAACATTCTGTACTTACATAAATAGTCTAAAAACTATTTGACATTAAACATTAAATGCAAATAATTTAATGTTGTGTTAACCTATCATTACCCAAAAAAACACACAAAAATAGAAAACCACACGAAAAACAAACTAAATCAAGCCAAGATGCATTAAAATATTCAAATATTTATATTCATGCACTATTTTAAAAGCTGATTAATAAAACTATAAGGAAAACTTACCTGTTTGACAATAAACAACATGCAACACAACACACACATTACTTATAAACACACAAAAACAATGGTGTTGGAAGAATGGAACATGACAGGTAGAAGGGAGCTACGAGTGGCAACACTGAAAGGGAGCTGGTAACACTAAAACCGCACAAGAGGATATAAGATGGCGGGAGTAAAAAAGGATTAGGAGTTCTGTAAGAAAGTGTAATGTTTAATTGAGTCCTAATAAATAAAAGAAGTAATAAAGTACATTGTGTTTCAACTAATACAACATGGTGGCAGAACAGGAAAAGTTGATGAAAGTCCCTCCTCCGGGACAATTCAGTTTTGTGCCGGAAGAATGGCCAAAATACAAAAGAAGATTTCTCCGATATATAGCGTTGTCTGGCCATGCAGAATATACGGATCAGAACAAAATTGACTGTTTGCTGTACTGCATGGGGGACAAAGCCGAAGATATAATTATTCAATTTGAAGAAAAACTTTCGTATGACAAACTTATCGAAAAATTTGACACGTTCTTTTCTCCAAAGAAGAACGTCATTTATGAACGGTACAAATTTAATGCAAGAGTTCAAAAAGAAGGGGAAAAATTTGACGAATTTATAACGGACTTACATAAAATAGCTGAGAATTGTAAGTATGGAACACTCAAAGAAGAGTTAATCAGGGACAGGATCGTTACAGGAATATACGACAAAAATGTCAGCGACAGAATGCTGTTAAAGAATGATTTAACCTTAGAAGAAGCAACTTTAATGGGAAAGCAAACAGAAATTCAAAAAGAAGAGTGCAAGGTTATGCGAGAAAAAGAAGAAGTCATAAATGTAATTAAAGAAGATACTTATAGAAAGAAAACACAGAAATGTTGGTTCTGTGGGTTACAGAGACACCCCAGGGATAAGTGTCCAGCATATAAAGTGACATGTCATAAGTGTCAAAGAGTGGGACACTTTGCCCGCTTTTGTCGAGGAAAATCAGTAAGAAATGTGGAGAAGTGTGATAAAACTGAATATGAGGTGAGTTTCTGTGAGACTAAACATAAATATTTAATTGATGTTTGTATGACACAAGGGAGCAAATCCAAAGATAAAGTGAACTTTTTAATTGATACAGGAGCAGATATAAGTGCCATATCAGAGGACTTAGCTTTGGAATGCCAGTTTTTTATAGTGAACTGTGATGATAAAGTGAAGGGGCCAGACGGCACAAGATTGCAAGTTATTGGAACTGTAAGACTAAAATTAGAATATAAAAATAATAAGTTTGAAGGTAAGGTTTATGTTATTAGAGGGTTAAAATCAGCTATTTTAGGAAGACCTGCTATTGAGGCTATGAAGGTCATTGAAATATGTGCAGTTAGTATGTATGATAATTGGACTAGTAATATTGAAAATGCTATTGAGAAAGAATTTCCAAACATATTTAATGAGTTGGGTGTTTTTAAGGATGAGTTTCATATTAAATTAATAGAGAATCCAAAACATTATGTCCATTCCTCACCTAGGAATATATCAATTCCCTTATGGCCAAAAGTTAAGGAAGAGCTTAATAAATTAGAGAGATTAGGAATAATTAGTCCAATTGAAGAGGCGACTGATTTTGTTTCACCTATTGTTGTTATATATAAAAATAATAAAGTAAGAATCTGTGGGGATTACACTGAGGTAAATAAGAATATTCTAAGACCGGTTTATCCTATTCCAAAGGTGGAAAATACATTGGCAAAGCTAAAAGGGGCTAAATATTTTTCTAAGATTGACGCTACTTCAGGGTTCCATCAAATAAAGTTAGACGAGGAATCAAAAAAGCTTACAACTATTATAACTCCATTTGGAAGATATATATATAATCGTTTACCGTTTGGACTTAATTGTGCTCCTGAATATTTCAGTATGAAGTTCTCTAATTTGTTTAAGGATCTTAAAGTGGCAATACATATGGATGATATTCTAATATTTGAGGAAAGTAGGGAAGACCATGACAGAATGCTTAAAGAAGTTTTAAAAAGATTACATGCGGAAGGGTTAACCATAAACAAGAGCAAATGTATTTTTAGAGTCAAGGAGGTTAGTTATTTAGGTCACATAATAAATGAAATAGGAATAAAAGTAGATCCGGAAAGAATTAAAGCAATAGACTCTTTCAGTGCACCTTCTAATAAGAAAGAACTATTACAGTTTCTAGGTATGGTTAATTTTGTAGGCAGATTTATTCCTAAAAAGTCTCATTTACTGGAACCTTTGTACTCACTTTTAAAAGAAGATCACATGTTTGTTTGGGAAAATGCACAAAAACTGGCATTTCAGGACATAAAAAATAAACTCAAAGAATCACCTACATTAGCACATTATGATCCATCTCTGACCATAATAGTATCAGCTGATAGTAGTTGTTATGGGTTGGGAGCAGCCTTGATGCAAGTTGATAGACAGGGTCAACGATCAATTGTTATGTATGCCAGTAGAACTCTCACAGCAGCTGAAAAACACTATGCACAGATAGAAAAAGAATGTTTAGCACTTACTTGGGCAGCTGAGAAGTTTAAAGACTATATTGTAGGTATTCAAATTATTTTGGAAACAGATCATAAACCACTCCTTCAAATATTACAAACTAAACAATTAAATGATCTGAGTCCAAGATTGTTAAGATTACGGCTTAAACTTACAAAATTTGACTACAAAGTTGTATACACACCGGGTAAAGAATTGGTAGTGGCAGATGCATTATCAAGGCAACCTATGCCATTAACTAATGTTACTCAAAATTTGGAAGAAATAGATCTTAATTCACTCACTAATGAAACCTTATCAAGTGAAATATTAGAAAGGATAAAAGTAGAACAAAATAAGTGTAACATTTGTATCAAATTAAAGCAATTTACTGTGCAAGGTTGGCCGAGAAAAAATTGTCTAGGTTCATTCAAAGATTATTATCAGTACAGAGTTAACTTTTCTATCGAAGCTGACATTCTTTTATTTAATTCCAGAATTGTTATTCCAAATTCCATGCAAGAAGAAATTTTAGATAAAATACATAAAGGTCATTTGGGTATCTCAAAATGCAGAGAACGTGCTAAGCAATCAGTTTGGTGGTTAGGACTGTCTAAGCAAATAGAAAGTAAGGTTAAAACTTGTAGTAAATGTATTGAACTTTATCAAAATCACAAAGAGGAAATGATTATTGAATCCATACCTGATCGTCCTTGGCAGAAAGTAGGAATCGATTTGTTTAAATTTAACAATAGTTGGTACATTGTAATGATAGATTATTATTCTAGATTTCTGGAAATTTCAAAATTAAAAGACTTAACCGAAGATTCAGTAATAATTCAGTGTAAAGAAGTATTTTCCAGATATGGCATACCAGAAGTAGTTAGGTCAGACTGTGGCACGCAATTTAAAAGTAAGTTTAATAATTTTGCTAATGAGTATGGGTTTAAATCTATCACCAGCAGTCCTTATTATTCACAGAGTAATGGACTGGCAGAGTCTGGGGTTAAAATAGCAAAGTCTTTATTGTCTAAAAATGAAGATATCTATTTAGCTTTGCTAGTGTATAGGAATACTCCTTTGGAAGTGGGTTATAGTCCAGCAGAATTAATGTTCAATCGTAAATTACGTGACAATTTACCTATTCTACCTAGTAAATTAAATAAGCCGGTAATAGTTGAAGACATATTGAAGAATAAACAAATTGAAAGGAAACATAAGACTGCATATTACTACAATAAGAGGCATAAAGCATCAAATTTGCCAGATTTAGACATAGAAGATAAAGTTTGGATTACAGATTTAAAATCTTATGGGACTATTGTAAAAAAATGTGATGAACCTAGATCTTATATTGTAAGTACTGACAAGGGTAACTTTAGACGGAATCGGTGGCATTTGAATAAAGCCTTTTCTCACATTTCACCAGGCAGGCCTATAAATAGTGATTACTTAGATCAATTTTGTGAGGGGATACCAACAAGTCTTTCAACCGGTGAAAATAATAGTCAGTCAGTTGTTGAAGATTATTTAGAAAAGGATAATACTATTGATCCGGAACAGTCACAAAGGAGGTCTGAAAGGCTTGTAAGGAAACCTAAATATCTGGATGATTATTATGTATGTTACATACCAAAATATGTTCATGATTATTGATTAAATATGGTGATTAACTTAACGACTATGTTAAGAGAAAATAAATATTTGTTTAAATTTACATTAGGATAATAATATTTGTAATTTGTAATTATAATTTTGTATAACAAGACATTGTAACAAAATTGTCATAACATGTAACAAATAGTAAAACACAATTCATTAAAAGATTAAAAGAGGAGGATGTTGGAAGAATGGAACATGACAGGTAGAAGGGAGCTACGAGTGGCAACACTGAAAGGGAGCTGGTAACACTAAAACCGCACAAGAGGATATAAGATGGCGGGAGTAAAAAAGGATTAGGAGTTCTGTAAGAAAGTGTAATGTTTAATTGAGTCCTAATAAATAAAAGAAGTAATAAAGTACATTGTGTTTCAACTAATACAACAAATGGCGTAACAAAATTACGCAGTAAACTACACACCATGCATAGATAAAACAAAAAACACAACAAATTAAATTGAACCTGTAAAAAATATTAATAACATAACATTATTTTCGTTACATTATAACGAGATATATTATATTATAATGTTATTTTCGTAACGTTATAACGATAATAACGTTATAAAATGTCGAAGAATTAATCAAAATTTCAACTTGAGATAATATTTAAATTATAACATCATCATTTATTGTTATAAAAAAGCGACAATTCCATTGAGTTTCTATGCGGATCTTCTCAGTAGAGGTCGCGTTCCGATCCGGTAGTAGTTTAAGAAAAATATTGTACCTGACAATTTGTAAGTGACTAAGTGCCACCGTAGGTGCCACAAATACAAAATGAAGATTAAATATTAACTAAATAGGATTTTTTTATAATATAGGAGTAGCAGACGAGCATACAGTCCACCTTATGGTAAGTGGCTACTGCCGCCCATGGACATCTGTAATCAACCCCAGATAGGATTAGATATTGCTACTTGAGGTCGGCCACAGACGCGCCGCTACCCCTGAGGTCTAAGCTGGAACGCCTCGGAAAAATCTGTCTCCCTTACCACACCCTTCAAACCAGAACACAGCTGCACCTAACACTGCTGTTGTTAGGTAGAAATAGGTGTGGCGGTGGTGCCGCCGGAGTCGAACCACAAACGGTTCTACCACCTTCAAATAATAATAGTAAGGTATGTAACCGCAATAAATAAGCTGAATATGTAACAAATCCTTATTTAATAACATTAAATGATTATTTACTTTTATATAACTTGTACGAAAATATCAAGTCAAATGAACACTTGTAAAAATACACAAGATTTTTAATGCATCGTCACGTATTCAAAAAGGTATTTATTAAAGAACCCGTTATTAGTTTTATACAATTATTTTGATGTTTGAACTCGAAGATTACACGTTAAGTGTTGGAGAAAAAAACCTAAATCTTTCCGTTAATGGATATTGACTTGACTCCAATGTAATTCATTACGAAACTTCGTAATAAGTCTTTGTAAAAAGTGCGTTGCACTCTTAATGCCATTTTATTTAAATAAATCTTAAAAAATGTTTGCTAGAACTTTTGTAGATTATCTTAGAAAGTCTTTGTCCAAAAAGTGCGTTAAAAATAATGAATCTTAAACAATTTTTGCCTACAGAAGGCCGATTTTTTTTAAAATTCATATTAAACCTAATAAGTTGTTACGTTAATTAATATTCTTTAAATCGCTTATTATTATATGCTTATTTATTACTAGCTGACCCGGCAAACTGTGTACCGCCTCAAAATCTATTTATCAAATATATTTCATATAAAATATAGCCTATGTTACTCGTGAATAATGGAGCTTTCGAATGGTGAAAAAATTTTTAAAATCGGTCCCGTAGTTTTTGAGCCTATTCATTACAACCAAACAAACAAACAAAGTTTTCCTCTTTATAATATTATATTAGTAAAGATAGTGTAGATGTAGATTATTTCGTTAAATACATATTCATTCGCCATCATAATTTAACCGCAAATTGTATTATTATTATTTAGGAATATAATAATATTTCTGATGTTTTTATCGGATAGTTTTTACTAGACCAATAATTAATTGCGATATATTTCTGCAATCAAATCATCATCAACCCATTACTGTCCCGCTGCTGGGCACGGGTTTCTTCTGAGAATGAGAAGGATTAGTCAATAGTCCACCGCGCTGGACAAGTGCGTATTGGTAGACTTCACATACCTTTGAGATTTTTTTTATAAATCTCTCAGGTATGTAGGTTTCCTCACGATGTTTTCCTTCACCGTTTAGCAAGTGATAATTAATTTCTAATACGCACATAATTCAGAAAAATCAGAGGTCTGGGATTTGAACCTCGGATTGAGAGGACGAGTTTCTTAACCACTAGGCTATCACTGTTGTTAAATAAAAATTTGATGGTACGAATATGCGAGTACGACTGACACTTGGCCAATTATTACGACATACTTGTTATATGTTTTTATCGAATAGTTCTTACTAGACCAATAATTCATTGCAAAATATTTCTGCATTCAAAAATGGCGAATGGGAATCGGTTAATGCAATTTATCTGCATAGCCAATCCATAACATTTGTTGCAAATGTCTTGCAAAACAAAAACACCAGTTTACCAGACAAATTTAATTTAAACTTTTGCAAAACATTTTGATTTAGTTAACGGATGTCTTGTAAAATTAATATTACCACACTCCTTCATAATCTGAGATTTTTGCAACGAAATAAATTAAATGTTTTTACACATATTTTTATTATGTTACCTACCATTTGAAAATAACTGTTATTTTCTGTTTTAACATATTTTTTATAAAACGGTTTTGTGGATGCCGATTGACTTTCGAGGTGACTATAGTTCTCGGGAGTGGTAACGGATTGTCCCAGTAGTTCCGGGACCAGAATAAGACTACGCTATCGATAGGCAGGTTGTCGTGTTCCCTGTAGTTCCGGGACTAGAATAGGGCTACGGTATCCCCTGCTTGTCGTAAGAGGCGACTAAAAGGGGGCTTCCGGGGTTGCGGGCGGCAAGAGTGGGAGCTCGAACCGCCCGGCTAGTGACCCCGGGAAGGACGACGGTATGTGTGGTCGCATACCGTCGTACACACCAGATGGTGTGGCGAGCGTCAAGCTCACCTGGGCGGAGCCCCACGGGGCAACGCGCTAAGAGGACTCCGGTTGCGTTCCTTTGGAGATCCCGGAGCCCTCTACGCAGCGCAGAGGACGGCCACCGGGGGGGTTTTAATGCGGTAAAAATCCCACATAACCCGGCGTCGCTCCCACGTTGTCGGGTACCTTTTGAAGGTTTCCCCCTCGATAACAAAAAAAAAAGGCAGGTTGTCGTAAGAGGCGACTAAAAGGGGGTTTCCGGGGTAGCGGGCGGCAAGAGTGGGAGCTGGAGTCGCCCGGCCAGCGACCCCGGGAAAGACGGCGACATGAGTGCCGTTGTACACACCAGAGGGTGTGGCGAGCTTACGCTGATGGTGAGTGGTTACCGCCACACATGAACATCAGTCAACCCCAGATAACATTAGTTTCCTACTGAGATCGGCCACAGATGCGCCGCTACCCTTGAGAGGTAAGCTGGAACGCCTCGGAAAAGCGTTCAAATCATAAAAGAGGTTATTAAACAGATTTTTATTCGCAAAATGTTTGGAATTAAAAATACACGCGTAATAAAAGTATTACTAAGTAAGTAACGCGATTGAAATGATAAAATTTATAATTGATGATAAGAATAAATGCTAAGAATTACGACATTTTAAAAGTGATAAAGCCCTTCGGAAGCATTATTGCTACATTTATTTCTGCCCCATAACAGCAGTGTTAAGCGCTGCTGAGTTCTGGTTTGAAGTGTGGTAAGGGAGACATATTTTTCCTAGGCGTTCCAGCTTAGTCCTCAGAAGCGACGCATCTGTAGCCGATCTGAGGTAGGAATATCTAATCTTAACTGGGGTTGATTACAGATGTCCATGGGCGGCAGTAGCCACATAGCATCAGGTGGACTGCATGCTCGTCTGTTACTCCTATATTTTAAAAATAAATTTTGCCAAGTACGACTCGAACTCGCACATGGAGGCTTCCGTACCACCAAATGTTCATTATATTTTTCTTATTTTTATAAAATAACCATATTAAAATATGTTTTATTGTTCTTATTTGTATTTATTATAATATCAGTTATAGTAGTAAATGGATTTCAAAAATTTTAAAAAAATTCAACCGTCTTCCTAGTACGGTTTAACAGTTATCGAAAAATGCTGAAAAATACCGGTTTGTTGTATAGAGACCCCCTTTAATATTCAACTTTATTTTATTTTTAGTATTTGTTGTTATAGCAGCCACTGTTACGTATCCTCTGTAAAAAATTCATGTGTCTATCTATTATGGTTCCGGAGATATAGCCCTCGTGACAGACAGACGGACAGACAGCGAAGTCTCAGTAATAGGGTTCGGTTTTTACCCTTTGAGTACGGAACCCTAAAAATGAGAACGACATAGCACGAACAATTATAATTTAAATTTAAATTGAGTTACCAAATTCCGTTATTATAAATATTATAATTTTGGCGAAATATGCTGTTAAGTGATTGTATATTTCACAATTGAACTAATTTTGCACTGCCATTATTCATATCAAGATTTCTACTTATTAACGCAATCTATGCTAATTATTTCTTTAATGTACTATAGTCCGCGTAAAACTGCTAGTCCGCTCTGAATATAGAAATGAATCGCGTCGCCATAGTAAATTGTGTGAGTACACCTGCCCGCAACAACTTCAGAGCGGACTAGCAGGCGCGCACTATACTACGCATAATATTATATTTTATGGACAACCGCTGGCCCGCGGGCCAATTGCGGCCCGCCTTTCCTTAGGACTAGGTCCGCGGTACTTTTATTAAAGAAGTTTTTTTTATAATATATTAAGAGTAGCAGACGAGCATGTAGTCCACCTGATAGTTAGTGGCTATTACCGTCCATGGACATCTGTAATCAACCCCAGATAACGTTGCTACTGCAGTCTGCCACAGATGCGTCGCTACCTCTGAGGACTAAGCTGGAATGCTAGCAAAGTATATATCCTTTACCACACCCTTCAAACCGGACTAGCAGGGCTTAACACTGCTGTTATTATACACAAATAGGTTGCACGCACATCTGAGGTGAGAGTTATATTCGGATTAGAAATTAATTATCACTTGCTTAAACGGTGAAGGAAAATAGTCCATTGAAAAGTTACATTTGGGGTAGCGTTTTTTAGAGGACGCAATTTTATTTTTTTGAAGTGTAGGGCTAGTCCATCGTGTCCCTGTAGTTCCGGGACTAGAATAGGGCTACGGTATCCCCTGCCTGTCGTAAGAGGCGACTAAAAGGGGGCTTCCGGGGTTGCCGGCGGCAAGAGTGGGAGCTCAAACCGTCCGTAGAGCAACCCCGAGAAGGACGGCGGCATGTGTGGTCGCATGCCGTCGTAAACACTAGATGTGAGGGAGGAGTGTAAAGTGCTCCCCCCAGGGCAGAGCCCGACCGGGGTATCGCGCTTGGAGGACTCCGGTTGTGTTCCATTGGAGATCCCGGAGTTCTCCACCAAGCGCTGAGGACGGCCACCGGGGGGGGGGTTTTAGTGTGGTAAAAATCCCACATAACCCGGCGTCGCTCCCACGTCGTCGGGTACCTTTTGAAGGTTTCCCCCTCGAAAACAAAAAAAAAAAAAAAAGGGCTAGTCCATCGAAAAGACTGAGGAAGGAGTAGTTTTAATTTAGAAAATCACCGTGGATTATGCCTATTGGGGACGTGGTATCCCCAAACCCCAAAAAAAACGCGCCTCTAGACTCTACCTCGTGGGTGGTGAGGAAAAGAGTCAATAATTCATTATTATAATATTGCCAAATTCATAATTAAAAAAATTATAATAACAAAATAAAAAAAATAACTGATGACACATTATTATATGTATAGTTAAGAGTGCTGACAAATAGTACTCACTTCAGAGCGCTGTAAAACCTTAGCTATTGACTTAATAAAAAAATGTTGCTTATAAAAGTTGTTCCTCAAAAAATTAGCTACAAAAATGGTCTGAAATATTTTTTTCGTAAAATGATCAAAAACAAAGTTATATCGAATAATATAATTTCTTTTCTCGAATTTCTTAACATTTTCGCTTATAACTTTTTCATTTATAGTTCTACGACAAAAAGTTACTGGATCAAAGTTATAGAGAATTTAATTTGCAACAAAGAATGTTTTTAATTTTTTTTTTATCTGATAAATAGTTTAAGAGATATATCGTAAAAACCATTTCAACCCCTATTTTCAAGATGGCGGCCATGGGACAAGGGTGGCGACCCCACAAACTTGGTATTAGCTTTACACTGCCCCCTCCCCCCTACACTTCAAACAAATAAAATTGCGTCCGTAAAAAACGCAAGGTTAGGCCTAAAAAATGTAACAGTTCAATGGACTAAAATATCGTGAGGAAACCTGCGTACCTGAATATCTTAAAAAAAAGTTCTCAAAGGTATGTGAAGTCTACCAATACGCATTTGCCAGCGCGATGGACTATGTCCTAATCCTTCTCATTCTGAGAGGAGACCCGTACCCAGCAGTGGGACAGTAATGAGTTGATGATGATGATGAATTAGGTTATAAATCCAAGCCACAGAAAACGTGCTCTAGTTTAGTTTATTCACTATAAAATTTTCCATTCTATTTAAATTAATTATTGATACAATGCATTTCATTGACTTTTTGACATTACTGAATATTCAAAATAAATTTAAATTGTATGAAGAATGTTATAATTGTATTATAAGTATTGTGGCTAAGGTTAACTTGCGTAGGCTACTATTTATAATATAGGAGTAACAGACGAGCATGCAGTCCACCTGAGGATAACCTACTGCCGCTCATGGAAATCTGTAATCAACCCCAGATAAGATTAGATTCTTCCTGGGATCGGCTACAGACGCGCTACCAGTGAGGACTAAGCTGGAACGCCTCGGAAGAGTATGTCTCCCTTACCACACTTCAAACCAGAACAGCAGCGTTCAACACTGCTGTTGTGAGGCAGAAATAAGTGTAGCGGTGGTGCCGCCGGAGTCGAACCACAAAGGGTTCTACCAAAAATCTTTATATATATATTTCCTATGTGCGTGTGTATGTCACTGAACTCCTCCTAAACGACTGGACTGATTTTGATGAAATTTGTTGTGTGTGTTCAAGGGGACTTGAAAATGGTTTAGATTTACAATTTAGTCCGTGGGAAAAGGTTCTTTTTAATTAATTTTTAATTCGTAAGTAGTTATAGAATCAGAAACTATGCCTTTGATCAAGTGATGATCTTTAGCAAAGTTGTTGTCCAAGAGCCCACGAGGGTTTGAGAGTTGGTAAGACCAATTTTCGACAGATGGCACCACTGTCATTCCAATGCAGGTACAAATTTTCCCTTTTATGTATGTCATTTTATTTCTTTAAAATGCGGGCGAAGCCGCGGGCACCACTAGTATCTATACAAAATATTAAAGCGACCCAGCTGCAATATTTTGTTTGAGGTTATCTTTTTTGTGAAGAAATATGATTAATGACCAATCCGTACGATTCCATTCAATTTAAGTTCCGCATAACATCCACGGGTAAATAAATCAATAAATAAAACATGATCCGTGAACTTTTCTGTACATGTTAATTAATACTTCGTTATTAAAATATTGTAGACGAAAGCAAACATTAATAAAATATCTCATTTGAAGTAAATAAACTTAAATCATTTATATTTATAAAACTTTTTTAAAATATGTTTTTTTCGGATTCCTCTGTGAAAGTTTATTTAAAATTCAAATCATTGGGGACGCTTAAACATCCTCCATATTGGATTTAGCATGACGTCACATAAATAGTCATGGATTGTCAGTTTTTTCGTTTATTTATCATGTAAATATAATACGAATTATCATTTAAATATAATACGATGTTATTTAAATTTATTTAAGGTCTACCAATGTATATAAATTGAATTTTATATTATTTTGTGGCTATCTTTCACAACTTGTCAATAGATGGCGCTAATCTTCTACCAAATTACAAAACGATATTCTTTGTCCTTTTCTTACCCGATTATATTATATAACAAAGAAAGAGACAGGATATAATGTTTTATGTCAATGTCGCAATATTTCTACAACTGATGCGTTTTATAATGTCCTAGTACTAGTAAAGGTCGCGGCTTCGCCCGCGTTTTAAAATAAATAACTGAAAATGATTTTTTTTATAACATAGGAGTAGCAGACGAGCATGCAGTCCACCTGATGGTAAGTGGTTACTGCCGTACGGACATCTGTAATCAACCCCAGATAGGATTAGATATTCCTACCTGAGGTTGGCCACAGATGCGCCGCTACCCCTGAGGACTAAGCTGGAACGCCTCGGAAAAGTCTGTCTCCCTTACCACACCCTTCAAAACGGAACACAGCAGCGCCTAACACTGCTGTTATAACAGAAATAGGTGTGGCGGTGGTGCCGCCGGAGTCGAACCACAAAGGGTTCTACCACCTTCATTGGAATGACAGTGGCGCCATCTGTCGAAAATTGGTCGTACCACAGAAACCTTCGTGGGCTCATGCACAACTTTGCTAAAGATCATCACATGATCAAATGCATAGTTCACGATTCTAACAAGGACGTGCAGACAAACAGTCATCTTTATATATATAGATCTACAACCAAGGACATACAGACAAATACGCATGTTTATATATATAGATTTACAACCAAGGTCAAAACATTAATATTTTTGCACTAAGTACATAGTTATTTATAATTTGTTTGCACATTACAGTACATTATATTAAACTAAAGTTACAATGATGGATCTATATGAAGATGATGTAATGTTAATGTTAATGACTTATAATTTTAATTATTCAATTTAGTTGGTGTTGGTGTACCTTTCGCGTTATCAGACCTCAGTTATAGGGAGACTCGTGCCCAGCAGTGGGACTCCCGATTACGAGTCAAACATAGTTGACAAAAAAAAACTCAAGGAAAAAGCCCTATGTGCCTGAGATTCGAACCTGCGACCGATTTCCAGGCTAGGCTATCACTGCCATGTCATCAAATACAAAACATACGATCAGGGTTCAGTAAAATCGGTATATTCGTACCCAAAATCGGGATTTCCAAATATTAAAAGGTACCCACCGCCACCGACGCCGGGTTATGTGGGATTTTTACCGCACTAAAACCCCCCCGGTGGCCGTCCTCAACGCTTGTTGGAGAACTCCGGGATCTCCGACGGAACACAACCGGAGTCCAAGCGCGCTGCCCCGATCGGGCTCTGCCCTGGGGGAGCAGTTTTCGCTCCTCCCACACCATATATAGTGTTCACGACGGTACGCGACCATACCGCCGTCCTTCCCGGGGTCGCTTGCTGGACGGTTCGAGCTCCCACTTTTGCCGCCCGCAACCCCGGAAGCCCCCTTTTAGTCGCCTCTTACGACAGGCAGGGGATACCGTAGCCCTCTGTTCTAGTCCCGGAAGATTGTTTACTCCTGACGATCTTTTTTTAGCTGATAGTTGACTATCTGTTTAGAAACCTGTTATCATCCCAAAATAGTTGTAAATTATCAGTAAATATTTTATTTTATCCCCAATTTCTTAACATGTATCAAAAATCGGTAAAAAAACCGGGATAATCTCCATTCTCTGAAATCGCATTTCGGTATATCAGTAGGACGGCCGATATCTCAATACGGAAAAATCGCTAGGTTCGAGAACAGCATACAATTATCGAATAATTGCATTGCCTGATCTCTGACCGCGAGCGAACCCACGGACAAAAGGTATAGAATAAATAGTAAAATATACGCGTCAGTAATACATAGTCATCTATACCAGTTTGAAGGTTGCGACCTCACCATATCCATTGCCATCCTTAACTACGCCTACGATTTTTAACATATAAGTGAATAGAATGATGTTGACCTTATTTCTTTATGCGTGTGTAATTATATTTTTTCCAGACTGTTCTAGATAAACGGAAAAATATCTTAATTGCGAGCATAGATTAATAAAGATAGTTCGCCGCCTTGAAATTGAATGAAGCCACACGGCTTATTAGTAAGTTCTTTTTTTAATTATTGACAAATAAAAACAATTTTAGAGAAAATTTACGAATAAATAACTAATACGTAATTTGCATAATAAATAAATAATTATTTCAAATATTTTAGGGACATGTTAGCACGGAGACGTGGCAAAACTTTTTATGCAACTATTTCAATTCTCAAAACTGGGTACATTTTCTTGTTAGGAGTGAGTCATCTTTACTAATCTATGATTGCGAGTCAGACTCGACTCTCGACCATTCAGTAGGATAAATCTATGGACTCGACGTAAGGGTTCAGCGCTAACGTTCAATGTTTGTACTGTCATGTATTGTCATTATGAATCGAGTAAAACTCCTTCATTATTAGTATAGTTATCGCGAAACTACTAGTCCGCTCTGAAGTTGTTGCCAGCAAGTGTAGTCATACAACTTACTATGACGACGCGATTCATTTTTAACACGCTTTTATTATATTCAGAGCGGACTAGCAGTTTTACGCGGACTATAACAGGCTTCCATTTTAACTAACATTTTTAAAATGGAACCCTATTAGAAACCCTCCGTTGTCTGTCCGTCTGTCACAAGGCTCTATCTCCTGAATCATAATAGATAGATACTTGATTTTATAGAGTATGTATAGCGGGGTTCCGTATCATCAACATTTTCATTTCTTTTTATTTTTAGTATTTTTTGTTATAGCAGCCACTGAAGAAAATACATTGTAAAAATTTGAACTGTTTACTTATTACGGTTCAATAGATAAAGCGTCAAACGTCAAAAAATAGTGGTTTCTTGTATAGCGACCCCCATTTATTTACAACTTTTTTTATTTTTAGTATTTGATGTCATAGCGGCCACCCTTATACATACTCTGTAAAAATGTCAAGTATCTATCTATTACGGTTCAGGAGATAGTGTCGTGACAAACGGCCAGAAGGACAGACAAGGGAGTCTTAGTAATAGGGTTCCGTTTTTACCCTTTGGGTATGGAACCCTAGTAAAACTAATACAATTAACAATTTATGGAACCCTAGTAAAACTAATACAATTAACAGTAAAATTCATAATTGTAAACAATTATTAGTACAAATAAATTGTTTTAAAAACGTTTATAACATAATTATGTTATTATTATTTTTCTCATACTCTGGACTGATTTTTTCGTCAACCCATTTACAATATACTTTTGACATATTTAATTTAATATAAAAACACATTGCATCCATTAACCAGCTCGGTGAAGGTCATCCTACACTGGGATCCTCCTAAAAGCCATTTTTAGATAAATACAACGTATTTGATGCGACCATGACATTACTAAAGAATAATAATTTGAATGTCAGTGTTACCCTTTATAAATCGGTGCATATATTTTCATTATGGTTTATAAATAGAAATCGGATTATATGCATTTGCATATTTGCATATTAGTAGCATATTTGCATACCGACGTCTCCAAACAATCCCGTAATCGCAAAAGTCAAATTTGATATGAAAAATGATTTAGTGTTTTCGGATTATATCCTTGTTATTATTGTTGGGTATATATGTATTTTATATTATATTTATTGGGTATATTTATTTCGTATTGTATCATAGAAGCAGCATCATTGTTCATCATCATTGTATCATCATCAGCATTTTAGCATAGGACTCATAGAAGTAAATGTATTGTGAGAATTTGAACTGTTTACCTATTAGGGTTCGATAGATGAAGCGGAAAACGCCGAAAAATGACGATTTCTTGTATGCCGATCCACATTTGTTTACAAGATATTTTTATGTTTATTATTTGTTGTTAAAGCGGCCATACTTATACACATTCTGTAAGAAATTCAAGTGCCTATCTATTACTCGTACATGTCAAGAGATAGTGCTCTGTGACAGACGGACAGACAGCGGAAGCTTAGTAATAGGGTTCCGTTTTTACCCTTTGTTTACGGAACCCTAATGACAGTAATGATCCAATGCCATCGAGTTTAGATTCTCTTGATTCTTATTGGCTTACCAATGATCTAAATGATACTTAGGTTCTGATGATAGATCTGAAATTGGTGCATAATATGGGCTAGGCACAGCTCTCCTCTCATAATGAGAAGGATTAGGCCATAGTCCACCGCGCTGGACAACTGCGTATTGGTAGACTTCACATACCTTTGAAAACATTTTTTATTTTTAAGATTTCTTAGCTATGCAGGTTTTCTCACGATGTTTTCCTTCACCGTTTAAGCAAATAATAATTACTTTGTAATACGCACATAACTTTGAAAAATCAGAGGTGAGATTTGAACCTCGGACCTCTCGATCAATAGGCCGAGATTCGTAACCAATATCACTGCTATAACAGATCACACTTAACCAATTCTTAATTAACTTAATCCTTGGAACTCGACCTGTAGTACGTTGAATAATTAATTAACTATATTAAAACGAATTTATATACAAACACACCGGTAGTAAATATCTTTAAATAACTTTATTTTCCTTATTTATGAAATCCGTCCACAGGCTCTAAATTTAAAACGACTAAATTACAGATTGACAGCTGTCAATGTCAAAACATAATAAATATTGATTTGGAAATAGAATGTTCTATACGGCGACAAAATGTCGCCAAAATTTTATAATCTTTGAAATTTATCAGCTAAAAATGGTTCTGAATATTCTGCTTGAATATTATGTAAACGTTTGGAATTATCAATATAATTATCGATAATATCTTGTTAAATTTTTCGACATATCTACTAAAATGTAGATATTTCAGGCCTTCGATATAAATAAATAATGTCGATGATTTCAGCCGCGTTTCATTTAGGGTAGCGACAAGCTTGCAGTCCATGTGATGATAAGTATAAACTGCCACTCATTGTCATCTATAATCAACCCCAGATAGGATTAGAGTCTTATCGACCACAAATGCGTTACTACCCCTGACCACATATTTTAAATATCTCGGGTAAAGCCCGCAATTAAAACTCAATCTGAATTCCCACCAAAGATCCAAATTGAACAATTAAGTATGCAGTAGTTGTCAAATATCGATCGTTTGTATGCAAAACATTGGATCGATTGATTATTAAAAACGTTCATATATCTCTCCCTTACCATATTCTAAATAGGTGTAGAAGTTGAAACATTTAGAAGGTGGTATAACACTTTGTGGTTCGACTCCGGCGGCAATACCGCCACACCTATTGCTGCTCTAATAACAGCAGTGTTAAGCGCTGCTGTCGATGTGTTCTTTTTTGAAGGGTGTGGTAAGGGGAGACATACTTTTCCGACGCGTTCCGGCTTAGTCTTCAGGGGTAGCGGCGCATCTGTGGCCGACCTCAGGTTGGAATATTTAATCCTATCTGGGACTGATTGCAGATGTCCATGGGCGGCAGTAGCTTACCATCAGGTGGACTGCATGCTCGTCTGCTACTCCTATATTATAAAAATGTAGGATGTCGAATGCTAACTTACACTATAACCTAACCTAACCCAACCAAGCAAGCAACTTACCTTTCCCCAAAAACCCGGTGCCACCAGTCAAAAACACACTCTGATCCTTATAAAACTGCTGGATCTCTGTTTTAGCCGCATTACCCTTCATCAGCCTTCTCTTCTCTTCTTCTTTCGCGTCAATCTTGTCTTCTTCTGCGTAATAACCTTCGAGTTGGTTAGCAGCGACAAACTCATGGTCTTCTGAGTAGTCCAAGATAGGTGCGGTTGGTGTTAGAGCCTGGTTTTCTACTTCGGGGATGTGCACTGCGTTTTCTAGTTCCTGGAAAATCAGTTTTGGTCAGATTTGAGTAGCAAAGGAGCTTGTAGAGTTACTGGTAAGGGCCAATGCGGTATCTGTAACCTACTTAATACCTAAAGTTTAAAGGTGGTAAACCCTATGGTTCAACTCCGGCAACACCACCGCCACACCTATATCTGTCAAATAAGCAGTGTTAAGCGCTGTTGTGTTCAGGTTAGAAGGGTGGTTCAGAAATTATACTTTTCCGTGGCATTCCACCTTAGTCCTCAGGGGTCCGCTACCCCTGAGGACTATCTCTCCCTTACCACATTCTACATAGGTGTAGCGGTGCCGAAGTCGAAGTATTTAGAAGGTGGTAGAACCCTTTGTGGTTCGACTCCGGCGGCAATACCGCCACACATATTTCTGCTCTAATAACAGCAGTGTTAAGCGCTGTTGTGTTCTGGTTTGAAGGGTAAAGGAGATATACTTATCCGAGGCGTTCCAGCTTAGTTTTCAGGGGTAGTGGCGCTGTGGCCAACCTCAGGTAAGAATCTAATCTTATTTGATTGATTATATGCCCATGGGCGACAGTAGTCACTTACCATCAGGTGGACTGCATCCTCGTCTGCTACTTCTATATTATATCAAAATGGTTCTATCTTCGGAACCTTTGAATTAAAATTATTATACACTTACTTGTAAGTTATCCTGCAACTCCTTACTCAAGTTCCTCACGTTCTCCAGCTCTTTGAGTTGCTTCTCAGTAGGTTTTCCATAGACATCAACTTCTATTTTTTCACCCCCCGCGATGCCTTCCACCCATTTGTCCATTTTGTCTTTCGTCAGATCAGTGTTGGTTAAAGGGGAAGGTTCTAAGGTGTAATTCATTTTCTGAAACAAATAAAACGTAAATTAGAAAAGAAAGATTTTCTAGAACCTGCAACCGAGCATGTTAATGGTGAGCTACTACCTCTGATGGATATCGTTAATCAACGCCAGATTAGATCAGATTCCTACCTGAGGTCAGCTACTTAGGAATAAGTTGGTAAACTTTGGATAATATGTCTCCCTCAATACCGTAACACAATGCCGCTGGAGTCAAACGACAGAAAGTTCTACCACCGTCTAATCACACTTTTCCTCTCCATGTCCGACTTATTACTACTTACTAAACTATAGTAAGTAATGTTTTAAATATCTTATATACAAAATTCTCGTGTCACAATGTTAGTTACCGTACTCATCCGAAACGGCTTAACCGATTTTCACCAAATTTATATGCATATTCAGTAGGTCTGAGAATCGGCTACTATCTATTTTCCATACCCCTTAGTGATAAGGGTTGCTCACCCTTAACATTTTTAAGCTATTGCATAGCTTTTATCGCGGGCTTTGAGCGCGGCGACCGAATCGAGAAATTCCGTAACGAAAATAAGTAACACCTTTCAACAACTCGGTTGCCTGGAGACTTGATATCCAACTATCAAGTCTCCAGGCAACCGAGTTGTTGACTGTCAATAGAAAAATATGGATATAATTGAATAAAGTATTATTTTACATTCCTTATTATTTTATTTGCTATTGGCGACGAGATGTCGAATGAACTAAAAAACAATAAGGAAATACGAGCCACATTACGTGGGTTAATGAAACGAACCGAAAATTACATTTCGGGAATAGAAAAAATTTACATTGAAGAAATAAATATACGACTGAATTCTTTACAAGAAAATTTGAACAAATTCTACGCGATTCAAGAAAAAATTGAATGGCTTACAGAAGAAGAAAATTTAGAAGAGGAAATAAAATACAGGTACGAATTTGGAGAAATATATACAAAGCTAAAATTTAAATTTTTGAATGTACAAAAAGAAAATAATCGGCTAATACCTGAATGTTCTTTTATATCAGCAAGAGCGGAAGTTTATTTGATAAACTGTTAACTGTCAAGGCACGCTTGAGACGTACACCTAATACAAAAGAGTTATCACCTTATCAGTTAATGTTCGGCAGAGAGGTAAGAACCTATATGCATGCCTTATTTAAGAAATCCGCCCCACTATCCAGATTACATTACAATGCACCGCCAACGCAGGAGTTCGGACAAGGTGATAAGGTACAAGTCCGCAGTTACACCAACCCAAGAGTTAAATGGGAGTTCGGAGTCGTCATCCGAAGATTAGGTAGACTCCATTATGAAGTCAGAACTGAAAATGGCATACTGGTGCGCCGTCACCTTGACCAAATGCTGCCGGCGCCCCTGGTGGTGTAAGTGAAAATAGCGGTGGAGGTCTGTTGGATATCAAGTCTCCAGGCAACCGAGTTGTTGACTGTCAATAGAAAAATATGGATATAATTGAATAAAGTATTATTTTACATTCCTTATTATTTTATTTGATAACCTTAATTCGTCAACTTGAACACAGATGGCAGTAATACACATTTTTTTATAATCCGTGCAGAAATCTTATAATTGCGTGAAGTATATTTTATATTCCATTATAAAATTCAAAATTATATTACCATATTATCCAAATAATATGTTTTATCAACATAAGCTATGTTGAATTCTGGATTGATAAAATAACGTAAAAGAGTGTTTGTTATTTTTAAACGTACAATTACAACTGACAGACTTGACAGCACAAAATCGAAACGCCATTATGATTTATGGTACAAATAATTTGTGTACAAAGTGTTTTAAATATGAATAAACAAAGTGCATTTATTAATGAAAAATGCGATGTACCTGTAACATTCGGCCAAATGTCACAGGCACATCGCATTGATCCATTTATATTGCTGGTTGTTAATACTTTATGTCACTTATTAAATACTTTTCTATTTTATATTTTAGAATGTTCGGTCTTGCTTGGAGTTATGAAATGTCAGCTGATATTTGCAATGTCTTATATAATGGAGATATGATAAAATAGTGGATAAAGATGTATTAATGTAAATGTTGATGATTATGGAAGAATATATTGTATTTCTGGAATTCCTTCTGAGCGTTTTCATAGCATAAAAAATGCAATAGCTTTACCGCGGCAGTCTCCGAGTGCCACACGTATTTTTTTTATTTATATGGCAACACATCGTTTGCCGAGTCAGCTAGTAAATATATAATAAATAGATAAAAAGCAACGCACATGCGTACACGCAGGCATGTAAAAGATAAAGATCAATCCATAATTTACATAATCGTGCCTTGATTTAATTTAATTTGTCATTATTGCCAACTTAATAAATTGATAGCTTACAAAAGCACTATATACATTGACTAGCTGACCCGGCAAACTTTATACCGCCTCAAAATCTATTTATCAAATATATTTCATATAAAATATAGCCTATGTTACTCGTGGATGTAGCTTTCGAATGGTGAAACAATTTTTAAATTCGGTCCAGTAATTTTTGAGCCTATTCATTACAATCAAACAAACAAAGTTTTCCTCTTTATAATATTAGTATACTAAGTACACATAACTACTTAATAAAGGATTGTTTGTTTGTTTTCACGCCTTAACTAGATAACTGATTGTCATGAAATTTGGTACACACGTTGTCAGGGGTTCAGAAAAAAAAAACGGAACCCCTTTTCCAAGCCTGCGCTGTCTGTCCGTCTGTCACAGGGCTCTGTCTCCTGAACCGTAATAGATAGACACTAGAAATTTTTACAGAGTATGTATAACAGTGGCCTCTATAATAACAAATCCTAAAAATAAAAATATATGGAGATCACCTTACAAGAAACAGCTATTTTTCGTTTTTCGATTAATCTATTGAACTGTAATAAATAGACAGTACAGGATTTAACAATGCATTTACTTCAATAGCTGCTATAATAACAAATACTAAAAATAAAAAAAAAAAAACAAAAAGAATGTGGTACTACGGAACCCTATGCGAAGTCAACTTGCATTTGACTGGGGGCATGGTAGTGCTCGCGCCAAGTCGAAGAAAAAAAAAACCGGCTCGGCCGTATTTATTATTATGACTGGTATTTCCAGTGTTTAGCGTCTTCAAACAAAAACAATCTCGCGATCGTATAATATTATTAAGTTATTATACTTATTACGCACAACAAAAACATACCAGAATTTTCTTTCCGGATCTTATTTAATGGTCCGAGAGCTAGCACCAATTTTTAAGGTAGGTGTTTGAGGCAAGCTTAAAACTTGTCACCTACCTCTCCTATTATATCCGGACCCCCCCTTGCTGGTGAGTAGCGGAGCTAAATCAACCCCAATTTTTTTAATTTTTTTTTTCCGAAACAATATATTTGTTGCAATACACATTTTTTATAATGAAATAAAGTATTTTGATACCACATTAAAATTTCAATACTCAATACCCAATTTAAGTTGCCTCAAGTGAACTTTTTATATTTTTTTGCACGCGTCTGGCATTGTTATACTCCTGACTAAATCGTCTAGCTTATTTTTTATTTTTAAATATTCAACTATAACATAAGTATACAAATTACTATTAAAAGTTTCGAATGTCTATCTATTACGGTTCAAGAGGTAGAGCCATGTGACAGACGGGCAGATGGACAGACAATAGTCTTAGTAAAAGGATTCCGTTTTTAACCTTTTACGGAACCCTAAAAATACTCCCGTATTTAAAAAATAAATATACGTCACTAAGCGAATGTCATTGTCAATCAAACAAAACGTGTTTGCAAGATTTCAGCTGAATCAGTTGTGGTCAACTGGTTTAAAATCCAGTTAGAAGTTTCGACCCTCAAATACGTAGCAACTTGAATAAATGCCTGTGAAATGTATTTAACGGTCCTTTATTATGAAAGGTTAAGAACCTCGGCGTAAAAGGATATCCTTAACTTATCTTATACCTTGATAAGTAAAACTGAAAGATACTTCACCGCCTTGAAATTGAATGAACCCACAAAAGGCAAATGTCAGTTATTTTTTGAATTCTTGACAAATAAAAGCATTTTAGAGAAAATGTATGTATAAATAAGTAATACTTACATAGTATAGTAGTAGTAGTAGTATATAGTAGTAGTAGTAACGTAATAAATAAATAAGTGTTACCAAACATTTTAGGAACATTTTAGCACGGAGACATGGCAAAACTTTATTTACGCAACAATTCTAATTCTCAAAACTGGCTACGCTTTCTTGTTAGGAGTGATCTATCTATGTATTTTACTCTTCTAAGTATGCTTACTTAAATATCTTTTATATTAACCATGATCGATTTAGCCATAACAGTGCGTTTTGAAACGGTTAGTAACTAGTTTAAAACGGGTTTTTCGACGCAAAATCATTGTATGCAGTCTTTTGTTTAAATAACGGGAAATCCACGACCGGTTTATGCTAAGTTACTGCCGTATTATCAACCCATTACTGTCACTGCTGGGCTTGGGTCTCCTCTCAGAATGAGGATTAGGCCATAGTCCACCGCGCTGGACAAGGGCGTATTGGTAGACTTCACATACCTTTGAGAACTTTTTAAGAACTTGACCGTTATAGCAAATGATGATTTATTTCTAACTAGCTAACCCGGCAAACTTTGTACCGCCTCAAAATCTATTTATCAAATATATTTCATATAAAATATAGCCTATGTTACTCGTGGATAATGTAGCTTTCGAATGGTGAAAGAATTTTTAAAATCGGTCTAGTAGTTTTTGAGCCTATTCATTACAATCAAACAAACAAACAAAGTTTTCCTCTTTATAATATATACCGCATTATTCTGAAATATCAGATACCGCATTATTCTGAAATATCAGAAGTGCTTAAGATTTGAACCTAGGCCCCTGTTGAGATGCTGAGTTTTAGCCACTAGGCTATCACAGCCAATGCTGTATTTTGGAAGCTACTGCCATATGTATATCGGTAATCACACACAGATATCCTATCTGAGGACAGCTGCTGAGGACTAAGCTGGAACGCCTCGGAAAAGCATGTCTCCCTTACCACACTTCAAACCAGAACATAGCAGCGCCTAACACTGCTGTTATAACAGAAATAGATGTGACGGTATGGTACCTTCGAATAAGGAAGGGTTCGATCATATTTATTACGACGTAAAGAAGTATTTTTTATAGATACCTATCATTGACGTAAGCATACTATATTATTATTTATAACTGGTTTCATCGATTCGGGAACTTACTTAATTTTTTCTCGATTTTAAAGTACGATACCACAGACTAAAAAGTTAGATAAAGCCCTGAAACAGCATTGAAGAACAACTTGCTGGTCTGTGAATGTTGTGATCAAGTGTTTGTGATGTACTATTGTATTAGCAGCACGTAACACACGACGGCGTGTTCCGAGCGTTTAATATCGTACAACGTAACTCAGCAGAGATTCTTTGTATTGCAATCGGTGTTTGTATTGTATGTGATGTGTTATATTAGCAGCACTTAACACACGACGGTGTGTTCCGAGCGTTTAATATATTTATTACTTCCCAATTTAAGTAAACGAGCATGCAGCCCACCTGATGGTAAGTGGCTACTGCCGCTTATGAACATGTAGTTAACCCCAGATAAGATTACCTAAAGTTGGCCACAGAAGCATTGCTGCCCGACTAAGTTGCAATGTCTCGGATAAGTATGTCTCCCTTACCGCATCAAACAGAACACAGCAGCACTTTACTGCTGTTATTAGCTAGAAATTAGTGTGGCGGTGGTGCCGCCGGAATCGAACCACAAAGGGTTCCACCATCTTCGTACAACTTAACGACTCATCAGAGAGTCTTTGTATTGCAATTATATGATTTACGAGTTTGCCCGCGGCTTCGCTTGCGTTACGAAGTAATATTTTCATCCCCTATTTATCCCCTTGGGGGTAGAATTGATCAAAATCCTTTCTTAGCGGATGCCTACGTTATAACATCTACCTGCATGCCAAATTTCAGCCCGATCCGTCCAGTGGTTTGGGCTGTGCGTTGATAGATCACTATGTCAGTCAGTCACCTTTGAGTTATACATATTTAGAAGATATTGGGAGTAATTCGTGTATACTACACAAATCCGCAGAATTTGGCATGCTTCAATATTTTGGCGAAGTCTATCTTCTTTAGTCAACGTCAACGTTTTTTCCTATATTAAAAAAGCTTTTTTGTTATGTTCATAACACGTACTACATAGTTACAGTATATTAAAGTAACTCTTTGATAAACAACCTATTAATCTTACTTTTCTGTTTGTTTCGAAAGGTCAAACCGATCACAGATGCGCCCCTGCCCCTAAGGACTAAGCTGGAGTGCCTCGGAAAAGTATATCTGCCTTACCACACCCTTCAGACCAGAACACAGCAGCGCTTAACACTGCTGTTATTACGCAATGGGTGTGGCGGTGGTGCCGCCGGAGTCGAATAACAGAGGATTTTAACACCTTCAAACTACTTTGACTACTATACTATTATTTCTACTCTATCATCATTATCATCAACCCATTATTGTCCCTTTGCTGGGCACGGGTCTCCTCTCAGAATGAGAAGGATTAGACCATAGTCCACCGCGCTGGACAAGTGCGTATTGGTAGACTTCACATACCTGTGAAAACATTTTTTTTTGTTCTCAACCTCATGATATTTTCCTTCACCGTTTAAGCAAGTGATAATATTAATACCTAATACGCACATAACTTTGAAAAAATCAGAGGTGCGTGCCTGGGATTTGAACCTCGGACCCCTCGAGCAAGAGTTTCTTAACCACTAGGTTATCACTGCTATATTATAATATTACTACCTGACCTGGCAAACGTTGTGTTGCCATATAAATAAAAAATGTTACGGGTGAACAACCCTTATCACTTAGGGGTATGAAAAATAGACAGTAGTCGATTCTCAGACCTACTGAATATGCATATAAAATTTGGTGAAGATCGGTAAAGCTGTTTCGGAGGAGTACGGTAACTAACAGTGTGACACGAGAATTTTATATATAAGATTACGTTGTGTGTAGGTAGGTATAAGAGAGACCTTAGATCACCTTAAATTTCACGTTTCTAGGTTAACGACTAGGCCATTAAGTTCCTTGTAGGATATGCGTCAGTTAAAGGCCATATTAAACATATTACATTTAATTAGAATCTTTATTATATTTTAAAGGTGGTAGAACTCTTGGTTCAATTCCGGTATAGTCACCGCCAAACTGCTAGTCTCTGAAGTTGTTGCGAGCAGGTGAAGTACAATTTGCTATGGTGACGCGATTCATTTCTATACTAGTTTTTGCCCGCGGCTTCGCCCGCGTTTAAAAGAAAATAATATGACATATAATCGATTATGATATGAAAATAATCGATTTTTTTTGGTCCAAAAGATCGATTCTCCGATTAATCGATCTTAGATCGGCCTCCCTAGTTCCCATGGGATTTCCGGGATAAAAACTATCCTATGTCCTTTCTCGGGTCTCAGACTATCTTTTTGCAAAATTTCATTAAAATCGGTTCAGTGGTTTAGGCGTGAAGAAGAGACAACCAGACAGACAGACAGACAGAGTTACTTTCGGATTTATAATATTAGTAAGGATTCAGAGCGGATTAGCAGTTTTACGCGGACTATACCACCGTTATACCTATTTCTGTAATAACAGCAGTGTTAAGCGCTGCTGTGTTCTGGTCTGAAGGATGTAAGGGAGACATATCTACTTATTCGAGGCGTTCCAGCTTAGTTCTCAGGGGTAACGGGCATCTGCTACTCTAATATTATTAAAAAAATATTATTAAATAAAGTAAAAATGTTTGAACGGATGTGCGTTTTAAAGGTATATTCTATGTACGTATTTAGGAAGGGTTCCGTACCCAAAGGGTGAAAACGGAACCCTATTATTAAAGCCTCCGCTGTTTGTCAATCACAGGGCTCTATCTCCTGAACCGTAATAGATAGACACTTGAAATTTTTACAGAATATGTATATCGGTGGCCACTGTAACAACAAATACTTTTTTTTATAATATGGGAGTAGCAGACGAGCATGCAGTCCACCTGATTGTAAGTGGCTACTGCCGCCCATGAACATCTGTAATCAACCCCAGATAGGATTAGATATTCCTACCTGAGGTCGGCCACAGATGCGCCGCTACCCCTGAGGACTAAGCTGGAACGCCTCGGAAAAGTATGTCTCCCTTACCACACCCTTCAAAACGGAACACAGCAGCGCCTAACACTGCTGTTATAACAGAAATAGGTGTGGCGGTGGTGCCGCCGGAGTCGAACCACAAAGGATTCCACCACCTTCAAACTATAACACCAATGGGACAATAAGGTGTTACCTTTTAAATAGGAATGGCGATTCTTTCCGAAAAAGATCGATTCGAATTGAAGTGTATTAAATAGATTCACAAATAAATCGAAGCCAAAGAATCGATTGCCCAAAAATAGATTTTCGATCTTTTCAGCTAAAAAGGGCGAAGATAGCGAAAAAAGATCATCAGGACCAAACAAGCACTGAAATACGTATCCGTCAGCAAAAACTGTTTATAACACATTTAACCAACTTCGAAAAAATCGACATTCGAAATTTCGAATTCGAAAAAATCGAATTTTCTAGGATGAAAGATCGATACACTGAATCGATCCATTACTAGAGATCGATTAAAATAATCGATTATTTGGCCCAAAATATCAATTCTTCGATTAATCGACCTCAGATCGTTTTTTTAAGGTTATTGATTTGCAAGGAAAAAATACGCATTAAATGTAATAAAATTAGCACCTTCAAATTATTGATCTTTTTGAAAAATCTGACCAATTAGCACTTACGTGCTATTCGAGCCGTGTATGTTCAATTCATTGGCATTGATAAAAATATCGTATCAGTAAGCACCTAATCATTATATTTACCTGACTATGATAGAAGGATTTGTTACCTGCCCGGTTAGTAAATGGCTACTGCCGCCGATCATCATCATCATCATCAACCCATTACTGTTCCACTGCTGGGCACGGGTCTCCTCTCAGAATGAGAAGGATTAGGCCATAGTCTACCGCGCTGGCCAAGAGCGTATTGGTAGACTTCACATACCTTTGAGATTTTTTTTTTTTATATATCTCTCAGGTATGCAGGTTTCCTCACGATGTTTTCCTTCACCGTTTAAGCAAGCGATAGTTAATTTCTAATACGCACATAAATTTGAAAATCAGAGGTGCGTGCCTGGGATTTGAACCTCGGACCCCTCGATCGAGAGGCCGCGTTTCTTAACCACTAGGCTATCACTGCTTTTTACTGCTGCCGCCCATGGACATCTGTAATCTACCTATGCATTGCGTAAAAATATGTAAGTACTTATTTTCTTCATAATTGGCCAAGTGCAAGTCGATCATTTATTTTCAACTTTTTTTTATTTTTAGCATTCGTTTATTATTAGCGGCCACCCAAGTACCTATACTTTGTAAGCATTTCAAGTGTGTATTTATTACGGGTCAGGAGATAGAGCCTTGTGACAGACTGACAGACAGCGAAGGCTTAGTAATAGGGGTTTTTTTTTTATAATATGGAGTAGCAGACGAGCATGCAGTCCACCTGATGGTAAGTGGCTACTGCCGCCCATGGACATCTGTAATCAACCCCAGATAGGATTACATATTCCTACCTGAGGTCGGCCACAGATGCGCCGCTACCCCTGAGGACTAAGATGGAACGCCTCATAAAAGTCTGTCTCCCTTACCACACCCTTCAAAACGGAACACAGCAGCGCCTAACACTGCTGTTATTAGGTAGAAATAGGTGTGGCGGTGGTGCCGCCGGAGTCGAACCACAAAGTGTTCTACCACCTTCAAAGTAAGGTAAGGGTGCCGCTTACCCTTAGGTATGGCACCCTAAAAATGATTTCTTTAAGTTTGTCATTTATCATTACTTTCCAGAATTTGATCCTTATAAGCAATAAGCCATAACATACAGGCTGATTTAGGTCACCTGAGATTCATCATTCATTTACTGAACAAGATATCCTCGTAGTGTTTAAAGACGACGGAATCTTATGCTGCGACCGCCTGAAAGGGCATAGGGAATATTTTATTCAGAAAATTACTTGTTTTAAGAAGTTTTCTAGTGGGATAGATCTATTGTTATATACCTATGACCGAGAAGGCCGCAGGTAAAGGCTAGTGACTAATAAAAACATGTTATAATAAAAAAATGTGAGCCGTCACGGGACGCCTGGCAGATGTGAAACATCGACATTATTTTGTAAAAGTAATATGCAGAAAAGAACATATTGTGATAGGAACTAAATATGTCATAATGATAAAATAAAATATTACGATTTTTTTCCAGATAACAATGACTATTTATTGAATTCAATTGCGCATGGCGACGCGTCGCCACACCGTACACACTACTGCATATAGACTGTATATTATATATTATATACCATCGTATAGCGTGGTCGCCACGGCATGCGTCGCCACGCCAGAAATCGGTTTTACGTGCGGCTATAGATGTTTCACATCAAAAATCATATCATTTTGCAACTAAGCATTATTTTTATTAAGATTGCTAGAATAAGCAATTTTGCAATAAAGCCTACATTGCATTGTTCTAATTTAAATGTTATGAATCTCAGACAAAAAAAGATAGACGCAACCAACTGAATCAATGCCGATTTGCGTAGTAAACACGAATACACACATACAATACAAACACCGATTGCAATACAAAGAATCTCTGCTGAGTTACGTTGTACGATATTAAACGCTCGGAACACGTTATCGTGTGTTAAGTGCTGCTAATATAATAGTACATCACATATAGTTGATCGCAACATTCACAATAGATACATCTACACACAAATGCAATTTGTATTTCATTTGTAGAGCCCTCTGTTTGACACCGGCGGCACCACCGTCACACCTATTTCTGTTATAACAGCAGTGTTAAACGCTACTGTATTCTGGTTTGAAGGGTGGTAAGAGACATACTTTTCCGATGCGTTCCAGCTTAATCCTCAAAAGTAGCGGCGCATCTGTGGCCGGACTCAGGTAGGAATCTAATCTTTATCATTATCAATCCATTCCTGTCCCACTGCTGGGCACGGGTCTCCTCTCAGAATGAGAAGGGTTAGGTCATAGTCCACCGCACTTATCTTCTGGTGACTGCACATGTACTACTCTGATATTATAAAAAAATCAATGTTTCGGGCTCAGTCTTAATTTTTATTCTGAGTTACGATAATAATATATTTTAATATGTAATTCGTAAGCATATATCGTAACATACTGGCCTCAATGCTATTACACTTGCATTTTCAATAGATCCATTTAAATTATATCCGATTATATTCATATATGGTTATGTTTGTTTGTATGTAATGATTTCCGCCTCCTTGTCTCCTCTTTTGAACATTCAAACACACTTTTCAAACATAACAAAATTGTTTGTACTATGAAATTATAAATTCAAATTTTATTGCGGCAAAGTTATTAAACAATTACAAAATATACAGTTTGTACTTATATATATATATATATATATATTTAAATTTATTAGAGAAAACAAACAGTAACAAAATACAAAATTACAGAAATATGATTACATCTAACATTTTATTTAACTTTGCTACCAGCACCGTTTTCCACGATTTACTGGTTCATATTAGTGGTTCTTACAAAAATAAGTTACTTTATTATTTATTTTTTAAAAAAAGAGTCTATTTTGTATGTTAAAAAATATACTACATAATTAGATATTTTTACAAAGCAAGATATTCAATTATATTCTATTAATTCAATGATGGTTAACAGTAACAGTAACAAAAGTTGATGAAAATAGGTTTTATGTTGTACAGGTTTATAATCTTAGTAACTAGTCTTTTGAATTTACTAGGGCGCGTTGCCAAGATATCTATAGAATTAAACAAATTGTTATAAGAATATACTAATCGGTACAATGGTACTCGCTTACCCATATTAGTAATACGAATGAAAAGTTTTGAAGGTGGTAGAACCCTTTGTGGTTCGACTCCGGCGGCACCACCGCCACACCTATTTCTACCTAATAACCGCAGTGTTAAACGCTGCTGTGTTGCGGTTTGAAGGGTGTGGTAAGGGAGACATACTTTTCCGAGGCGTTCCAGCTTAGTCCTCAGGGGTAGCGGCGCATCTGTGGCCGACCTCAGGTAGGAATATCTAATCCTATCTGGGGTTGATTACAGATGTCCATGGGCGGCAGTAGCCACTTACCATCAGGTGGACTGCATGCTCGTCTGCTACTCCTATATTATAAAAAAAAAAAAAAGAATCTATACTTCTTGTGGAATAAATAAATAATTGGCTAAGTGCGCGAACGCACACAGAGGGTTCCGTACCATTAAATTCTTTTCATTTTTCTATTTAATTTCTAAGGAAAAAATACTTTTTGAGCCTTTTATTTTAGTTTGTCATTTATTATTACGTCCTAGATTTTTATCCTTATAGCGACACTATCCAATGGTGGAATAATAAATGTAATTTTCGTTTCAAAATGAACTTGCTCATTCTCGGCTAGGAAAGTAGATAAAAAGAAAACGAATGATGCAATGAGTTTTATCAAAATCGGCCTCGTAACTCCCTTCATTTTTCGCTATTTCTTATAGTTTCGGATTTGGCCACGAAAATTTAAAAAATCAACCTGTATATAAATGAGAGGTCGTAATTTTTTCCTGTTGATACAACTTTCAATTAAAGTAATTATTTTTACTTTTCCTGTTTTGTAATATAATTGTTCTTGGAAAGTCACAGAAATCACGCCACTACAATGAGAGACAATGAAATAAATATAAGTTGATTTCGAAAAAAAACACAACCTGTATCTACTACGCTGAAAGTGTTGCTTATAAGGATTAAACTACACGAAGTAATGGTTATATGACTTAAATGACAAACAAAATGAAAATGGACGTCTCATATAGATGTTTCATACATCAGAAAATACATTCTTTCTTGCATTCTTATACTAAATAGGGTAGTGTGGTAAAAATCCCACATGACCAGTGCCTTTGAAGATACCCGAGGTCGTATGAAATAATATTATAACTGTGTATAGTCCGCACCTAGCTGCTAGTCCGCTCTGAAGTTGTTGCGAGCAGGTGTAGTCATACAATTTGCTATGGCGACGCGATTCATTTCTATATTCAGAGGGTACTAGCAGTTTTACGCAAAACAAAACAAGATTTAAATCTGTTTTGAATATTTTCCAAACAATAAATTGATTTTGAAGGGAATTGGGACCTTGGAGGCAAAAATTTGAGCATGAGAATCGAAATTCTTTGAAAAAGTTAAACTTAATGACTCATTCACTTTTAAAAGAGAGTACTTGAGTACTTATCTATATAGTTTACACCTTAAAATTACATTTTAGAATTACAGGATTAGAAGTTTGGCGATCTAGGGGCACGGCAGTGCCACCGCCAAGTCGAGCAAAATAGCGACACGATCGTACCATAATTTTCTCAAAGCAGTTCAAGATATTATCGACACCCCTTTAACTTCGTTGTTTATATTAGCAGCACTTAACACACGAGGGCATGTTCCGAGCGTTTAATATCGTACAACGTAACTCAGCAGAGATTCTTTGTATTACAATCGGTGTTTGTATTATATGTGCGTAATTCGTGTATACTACGCAAATTCTACAAAATTTAGTATGTATAAATTTTTAGTTCGAGAAGAGTAAGTCACTACTGTACCCACACGCTCGGCATTTGTCGCAGACTACAAACCTCTACAAACGCACAAATGTGTGAACACAACGTAATTGCTTGCGGCAAATTCCCCTTAATTTGCTAAAAACGGACTCTCCATTGGAACGGCCACAAGCGCTTGCTAACACAAACCAAGTCAAACACTCTATCCACACATTTGAAATTGTAACGGTTGTGGCTTGGCGAACGACGGACGCAGAATTCGATCAGTATTGTCTAAGACACATTGACATTAAGTATTTAGATAAGTGCTAAATGTCAAAAATAAGTAATAATTTAAAAGTCAATTCAAAATTTGACGAAAGATTTCCGTCGCAGTATTGGATATTAATAACGCATCTGCGATGTTATGATGGTGGAATGTACCCTCGTTTGCTAAATCATATTTTAAATAAAACCACGCGTGGCGGAGCTTTCATTATACCGGTTTAACGCGCAGAGGGTCCCGGGTTCGATCCCCAGCCAGACATATATCTAAATGATGAATTTACATTCCTGTTTCTGGGTATGGGTGTTTGTGTATTTGTCTGTGTGTGTCCATGGTACCCACGACACGGAATCCTAGTGTGGAACTGTGGGTGTAGCAAGCTTTTTTTACCCGACTACCAAGGAAGGTTTATGGTTTTCGCGCGTATCTTTTATGTTTGTCTTTCTTTATTATCATATATTTTCAACATTAAAATGATGTTTTCAATTGATTAAAGTATTTGTCGAAATAAAATATTATAATAGAGGAAAACACGTTAAAACCTTTCAGGTACCTAATATACACTGTGTGGGTTGCCAGAACTTGGTAAAGCACTTCATGCGTTATATTTTATGGTAATATTCCTTTAATTATAATTCGACATTGAACACTTTGGAATAATTTGAATACAATTTAATTACCAATTAAAAGCATATTTAAATGAATTTACCGTTACTTTTAGAAGCATTGTTGTATTATAATTTTGTTAATTAATTGGCTGTAAAGCTTTAAATAAATTGTTAATAAGTAGTTCGACTGCTGTGCACGGGTCTCCTCTCAGAATGAGAAGGATTAGGCCATAGTCCACCGCGCTGGCCAAGTGCGTATTGGCTATAGATGAATAAAGATTACTCACTCCTAACAAGAAAATGTGACCAGTTTTGACATTTGAAATTGTCACTGTCATCTATGTTTGTGTTTGAAAAATATTAAAAAAATATAGTTTTATTGGTATTGGCAGACTTCACATACCTTTGGTAACTTTTTTTACGAGTTCTCAGGAATACAGTCTTCCTGATAATGTTTTACTTCATCATTAAAATAAGCGCGTGCCTAGGATTTGAACCTTAGACTTTCTAGTTCTTTCGTGGGCAACTGTATTCGCTACTACAATAAAATACCCGACCACATTTTGAATCTCACAGAAAAAAAGTTTAAACATGTCGTTAAACTAACGCTATGTAAAAAAGCGTACTATAAAGTAAGTGATTATTTAACTGACAAAACGGTGTGGTCTGAATTAGCTCCAGCTCCACATGTACCATTACGTTAAGTTAACATTGTCAAAAACATTTTTTTTAAAAGATGTGTGTTATGGAGTTTCTTTCGCCGCTTCTTCTCCATAACGAAACACCTTGTGAAGTGGTGGTAGTTGCTTTGACATTCAAAAAGTGATCTGTAAAGAACCTATTTTGAATAAAAAAATTGATTTGATTTGATTTGATTGATTTGAGACCTCTCGATTGAAGCGATTTAACCATTAAGCTATCACTGCTTATGTTTAGATTATTTTTAAATTAGTTATAGAGAATAAATAAACATCTCAATATCACGTTTTATTACGCATACAGAAAATCGCTGAAAAACAATATAATTTTATTGTTAACAAAAGACCTCAAAAACATCTCATTCGTTTGCACGTAGATAAATATTTATTGAATTTGTAATAAAATAAACAAAATAACCTTGTAGTTAATGATTAGGTATATAGTTATCCAAAATGAATGTTTGTCTGTATGTGCTTTTTAGAATCTTAAACTATGCATTTGATCATGTGATGATCTTTAGCAAAGTTGTGCGAGCCTACGAAGGTTTCTGAGTTGGTACGACCAATGTTCGACAGATGGCACCACTGTCATTCTAATGAAGGTACAAATTTTCAGTTATATGTATGTCATGTTTTTTTTTTGTTTTAGACGCGGACGAAGCCGCTACTAGTATATAATAAAATTGAAGCAACTGCCCGTGATTTTAAACAATGTGATCCGTCACGGGACGCCTGGCAGATGTGAAACATCGACATTATTTTGTCAAAGTAATATGCAGAAAAGAACATATTGTGATAGGAACTAAATATGTCATAATGATAAAATAAAATATTACGATTTTCGCGCATGGCGACGCGTCGCCACACCGTACGCACTACTGCATATAGACTGTATATATATACCATCGTATAGCGTGGCGTCGCCACGGCATGCGTCGCCACGCCAGAAATTGGTTTTACGTGCGGCTATAGATGTTTCACATCAAAAATTACCAAAGTCGTAAGGTTTCAAATTACGTGATTTAGTAGGCACCAACGCCTCACCTATTTCTATTATAACTAGCAGTGTTAAGCGCTGATGTGTTCTGGTTTGAGCGTGGTAAGGGATACATACGAGAACTTATCCGAGGCGTCCCAGCTTAGTTATTATTTTTTCATTTTTCTCAGGTATGCAGATTTCCTCACGATGTTTTCCTTCACCGTTTAAGCAAGTTATAATTAGTTTCTGATTAAACTATTATTACTCAAAGAGAAATCATAACAGAAGTATTTTATCAATAAAATTCTTTAAAAAGTACATACTTACTCTCTTTTTTACGTGTATCAAAAAATAATTTCTATTAACTTACATGTAATAGCAAATTTTTACTGAAAATGGTGCCACGGAACCCACCGCTAGCTATTCGACTAGCAATTTACTTTGTTATTTTTGATCATACTTATCTCTACTTTAACTTTAACATAATACTCTCATAACATAATACATAACATAACATAACATAACATAATACATAATGATCTCTATTTTAACTTTAACATAATTTTACATTTTTATTATTTATCTTAATTACGATGTAAAAACAATATAATATGACAAAGAAATATTTATTTATTTGCCAGTAAGTACCTCTTTTTTTTCTTTTCGAGGGGGAAACCTTCAAAAGGTACCCGGTGCCGTGGGAGCGACACGGGGTTATGTGTGACTTTTACCGCACTAAAACCCCCCCGGTGGCCGTCCTCGGCGCTGCGTAGAGGACTCCGGGATCTCCAAAGGAACGCGACCGGAGTCCTCTCAGCGCACTGCCCCGTCGGGCTCCGCCCAGGTGACTTTGTGTCACCACACCGTCTGGTGTATACGACGGAATGCGACCACACATACCGTCGTCGTTCCCGGGGTCGCTAGCCGGGCGGTTCGAGCTCCCTCTCGAACCTGCCGCCCGTAACCCCGAAAGCCCCTTTTAGTCGCCTCTTACGACAGGCAGGGGATACCGTAGCCCTATTCTGGTCCCGGAACTACAGGGACAAAAAATTGAGATGCAGAGGTTTGAACCCGCGTATACGTCGAAACTATCTATCAAGTTAACAATCCTTAGTCAACACACCAGAGACTACTACCAGTAATTACCTACTTGGTACTTAAGTATTAAGTAAAAGAACATAAGGATTTATTAAGTACTAGCTGACCTGGCAAATGATATGTTGCCATATAAAAAAAAATGTTAAGGGTGAACAACCCTTATTACTTAGGGGTATGAAAATTAGATGGTAGCCGATTCTCAGACCTACTGGATATGCATATAAAATTAGGAGAAAATCGGTAAAGCCGTTTCGGAGGAGTACGGTAACTAACATAGTGACACGAGAATTTTATATATAAGATTTATTTATGTTCTCAAAGGTATGTGAATCTACTAATTCACACCTTACCATCTTGGTGGATTATGACCTAAGCCCTTCTTATTCTGAGAAAACAACGGAGCCCAGAGATATTTTTAATATTAAAATAGCAAACAATACAGCATGCAGTCCACTTGATGGTAAGTGGCTACTGCCGCCTATGGACATCTGTCATCAATCCCAAATAAGATAAGTTCTACCTGAAGTTTGCCACAGATGCGTTGTACCCCTGAGGACTAAGCTGGAACGTCTCGGATAAGTATGTCTCCCTTACCGCACCCTTTAAACCAGAACATAGCAGCGCTGAACACTGCTGTTATTAGACAGAAAAAGAAGCGGTGGTGCCTCTAATAAACAAAGGGTTGAACTAAAAGTGGAATGGGATAAATCCTCCTCATTCTGCGAGACCCGTGCCCAGCAGTGGGATAATCATGATAAAATATAAACGCTGTAACAATTGCCGTGAAAATAATCGTTTAAAATTAGAATTATGATCAGAAAGTGTGTAAAATTTCATAATTTTCGGTGCACGTCATTTTTAAAGTGTCTACCTACTTAGTTTTAAAATTATTTTAAAATTTATATTTAAAAGATCACATCGTAAAAAGCTTTAAGTATTATAACATCACACGTAATAATTTTCCTTGTAATATAAGTATTACTTATGCATTTTAAAAATTTATATTTAAAAGATCACATCGTAAAAAGCTTTAAGCATTTTAACATCACTCCTAATAAATATCCTTGTAATAAATTATGCATTATAAAAACGAGCAAAAGAACCTCAAAAATCATATTTATAATATCACAATTATAAAATAATTAAATATATAAAAACAAGCCAAAAATGCAACTATTAAAAGTTGTAGTTTTTGGTAATGAATAACAATAAAATACATTTATATAATTATTATAAGTATTTTATTTATTACTTATTATTTTTTTACTAAAAACGGTATTAAATATTTTAACTTCTCAAATATTTTCTTTTTCTTAATAAATTATTATAAAAAAAGCAGAAAAATATTTAAACAGAAAAGTATATTTTGTAGTTTATGTTAATAAATACCAAAAAATACATTTATATAATCATTTCATTTAAACGCATTATTTTTTTTACTATTAAAAAAAATATACGCGTCGAATAGATAACTTAATAATTGGGAAGTCGGTTGAAAATATAAAAGCGGTATAAAACATAAAGAGTGTATAAAAAATACTCACCGAATGTTAAGAACTTGTTTACACTATATATTATAACACAATAGTGCGCTAAGTCGAAAAGCGCGGTATGTACTGATGGAAAGAAACGCTCGTTCGTTCTACACGACGTGATGTCACTATTTACAAGAGTGTATCCACACTCTCGCTTCATATTGTAACACGAACGAGCACGAACGAATACTGTGGCTCAACGACAAATATTTTTAAATTATATTATACGAGTATTTATAACAGAAAATCGAAAGTTTTGACGGTGGTAGTTCGTACTTTGTGGTTCGACTCAGGCGGCATCACCGGCAACCATATTTCCGTAATAACAGCAGTGTTAAGCACTGCTGTGTTTTGGTTTGAAAGGGTGGTAAGGGAGACATACTCAGGGTTGATAACAGATATACATGGGCGACAGTAACCTTACCATCATGTGGACTGTACGCTAGTCTGCTATTCTTACAAAAGAGATGCGTTGTTTTTTTCATGAGGATTGAGATAAAGATCTCCTGCACGCATTTATTATATGGCTTGTAGGGCTGCTATGATAACAAATACTTAAAATGAAAATAAAAGTAAATTAGGTGGTAGGTACGAAACGCTCTTGTCCCTGTATTTCCGGGACCAGAATAGGGCTACGGTATCCCCTGCCTGTCGTAGGAGGCGACTAGAAGGGGGCTTCCGGGGTTGCGGGCGGCAAGAGTGGGAGCTCGAACCGCCCGGCATGGACGGCGACCCCGGGATGGACGGCGGTATGTTTGGTCGCATACTGTCGTGAACACCAGATGGTGTGGTGCGTTTCAAGCTCACCTGGGCGGAGCCCAACGCATCGCGCTAATAGGACTCCGGTTGCGTTCCGTTGGAGATCCCGGAGTCCTCTACGCAGCGCCGAGGACGGCCACCGGGGGGGTTTTAGTGCGATAAGAATCCCACATAACTCCGTGCCGCTCCCAAGGCATAGGGTACCTTTTGAAGGTTTCCCCGTCGTCAACAAAAAAAAAATGTACGGAACGCTCTGTGTGCGAGTTCGACTCCCCCTTGGCGTTTTTTTGTTTTTATAATAAGTAGTACATTACGGAACTTTCCTTATAAAATAAGGACGCGGTTAAAATAAATTTATTTGGCAAGAGTATGAGCATACCTTTAACTTACTATTGACCCTTGGTCAGTATTCACGTGTTGACATTTCAAATCCTTTACCGAAAGGTTTTACATATTATACATATTTTTCTGTAACGGACAAATATACACACAATATTATACCTTTATTAAGAAGGCGATAGAAACTGTGATTCGACTCCAGCGGCACCGCCACACTTATTTCTGTTATAATAGCAGTGTTAAGCGCTGCTGTGTTCTGGTTTGATGTGTGGTAAGACAAACTGCTTATCCGAAGCGTACCAACTTAGTTCTTAGGCAGGCGTTCAGTGCATATGATGGTAAGTGGCCACCGGTCTGACGCGCAAAGGGTCCCGGGTTCGATCCCCGGCCAGACAGATGTCTAAATGACGAATTTAGATTTCTGTTTCTGGGTCTGGGTGTTTGTGTATTTGTCTATGTGTGTGTCCATGGCACCCACGACACAGGGAATCCTAGTGTGGGGCTGTGAGTGTAGAAACTTGTAATGGTACTAAGTGGCTATTACCGCCCATAGGCATCTGTAAGCAAACCTAAATAAGATGAGATTCTTACCTGCGGCCGATTCCGCCGCTACCCCTGAGGACTAAGTTGAGACGCCTCGGAAAAGTATGTCTCCCTTACCACACCCTTCAAACCGGAACACAGCAGGGCTTAACACTGCTGTTATTAGGTAGAAATAGGTGTGGCGGTGGTGCCGCCGGAGTCGAACCACAAAAGTTTCTGTGGACTGAATGCTTGTTTGCTATTTTAAATTTAAAAAAAGAAACTAATACACAAGGCGTTCATACTTAGTCCTATTTTAGTTAGTATTGCACTAACTTAGTATTACAATAAAAAAGTAGTAAGTAACTACCTATTATGAGTAGCGAAAACATTACAAATATTTTAGTAGGACCCAAAGCTTTTTGAATCGTTTACAGATGTCATAGATCTTAAGATCATTTAAAAGTGGTAAAACCAGTGGTTTAACCGGAAAAGTACCACCTACAATGTGAACCAGTTCTTGTAATGGGTGTCGATTACTGATTTATGTAAATCAGTTTTTTTATAATATATAGGAGTAGCAGACGAGCATGCAGTCCACATGATGCTGTTGCCGCTTTGGACATCTGTAATCAACCCAAAATAAGATTAGATTCCTACCTGAGGTCGGCTACCGATGCGCCACTATCCCACAAGTACTAAGCTGGAACCCCTCTGAAAAGTATGACGGATCTTAGTCCTCAGTGGCAACCAGTGGTCTTGAACCTATCGATTTGTCGGTATTTCTACCGATATTGGCCCTGTCCTACCGAAATACTTAATTGCATTAATTGTTCCGCACCTCTGATTTTCAAATTTATGTGCGTATTAGAAATTAATTATCACTTGCTTAAACGGTGAAGGAAAACATCGTGAGGAAACCTACATACCTGAGAGACTTATAAAAAAAAATCTCAAAGGAATGTGAAGTTTATCAATTCGCACTTGTCTAGCGCGGTGGACTATGGCCTAATCCTTCTCATTCTGAGAGGAGACCCGTGCCCAGCAGTGGGACAATAATGGGTTGATGATGATGATGATGATGATTAATTGTTCCACGATTTCACAGAATGGAAATTATCCTGATTTATTTATTGATTTTTGATACAGAGTACGTGTTAAAAAATGGAAACAATACATTACCTGAGACAGACAACTATCAGCGAAAACAAAGTGTTGCCAAAATGGAATACTTATGTATTTTTGTCACATACCGATTTTGGATATGAATATACCTATTTTTGTAGGCTTTACTATGTATATGTCTATGTTACTACGTTTTTTTTATATAATATAAGAGTAGCAGACGAGCATGTCCACCTGATGGTAAGGGGCTACTGCCGCCCATGGACATCTGTAATCAACCCCAGATAGGATTAGATATTCCTACCTGAGGTCGGCCACAGATGCGCCGCTACCCCTGAGGACTAAGCTGGAACGCCTCGGAAAAGTCTGTCTCCCTTACCACACCCTTCAAACCGGAACACAGCAGCGCTTAACACTGCTGTTATTAGGTAGAAATAGGTGTGACGGTGGTGCCGCCGGAGTCGAACCACAAAGGGTTCTACCACCTTCAAACCTTGTATTACAGTATAAGGATCTATAACATTTGTACCGTGACTATGTTGCTCGCCTGACTGTTTTCTATAGAATACATTTTAGTGAGTGTGCATTTGAACTTCACAATTTAATTCCTGCTGCCCCTTTCCATCATCGGACATCTTGACGAACCGCGGGATACCATCGATATTTGGTTAATGTTCCTCTCGTACGGACTAAGCGTTTTACCAACTCATTCCTGCTGCGAACCACCAAAGAATGGAATCCTTCGTCGTTTCCCGATACATATGATCTAGGATTGTTCAAGTCAAGGGTGAATACGCTACTTCTAGGCGAGTGTTTTTTGTCTAAGGTAGCATCTTACTTAATATCAGGTAAAGTTGCACCCTGTCCATGTAGCACCGGGATCAGAATAGAGCTACGGTATCCCCTGCCTGTCGTAGGAGGCGACTAAAAGGGGGCTTCCGGGGTTGCAGGCGGCAGGAGTGGGAGCTCGAACCGTCCAGCAAGCGACCCCGGGAAGGACGGCGGTATGTGTGGTCGCATACCGTCGTAAACACCAAACGGTGTGGAGAGCACCTGGGCTCACCTGGGCGGAGCCTGGTAGGGCAACACGTTCAGAGCTCAAAAAAAAACTCGGGTTTGTGGTTCCGCAGCTAAAGTGTAAAAACCGGACTCTAATACGCCTCCGCTGTCTGTCCGACAGTAACAGGGCTAAATCTCTTGCACCGTTATTATCAATTGATATATACTTAAAATTTTCACAAAACGTGTGTTAGTATGGTCACACTATAACAATAAAAACTAAAATGAGAAAGTAAAGAGAAAAGATACCAGATTTTGTACGGGTACTTTTTTATAATATTAGAGTAGCAGACGAGCATGCAGTCCATCTGAGGATAAGTGGCTACTGCCAACCATTGACATCTGTAACTACCCCAGATATGATTCGATTCCAATCTAAGGTCAATCATACATTCGCTACTCCTGAAGACTAAGCTGAAATGCTCAAACCAAACCACAGCAGCGCTTAACACTGCTGTTATTACACAGAAATAGGTAGACACTCGTGGGTCTTATAAAATAAAATAAATAAAATGTTCTGCTCTTTATTTTAATGTATGGAAAATACGTAAAAAAATACCAAAACAGTCATTTTTGTAAAAACGTTAAAACTAAAGGGTACAGATGTCCATTGTCCTACAACTGTGTTTTTCCATCAGGTAAATCCCACTTGTTTATACTTCTATAAATAAATGTCACTTAAACGCGTCGATCAAGTAATTTATCTAGATATTTCGATGCTGAATGAATTGAGATATAGAACGGTTGACATTTGAAATAACTACCGTTTTAATGATATTACATCCTGTAATAAAGTCGGACTTTAACGGCAAAATTTGAAATGAGTCTTCAAAAAGTCATTATCCACAAACTATACTCACAGCCCCACACTAGGATTCCCTGTATCGTGGGTGCTATGGACACACATAGACAAATACACAAACACCCAGACCCAGAAACAGAAATATAAATTCATCATTTAGAAATCTGTCTGGCCGGGGATCGAACCCGGGACCCTCTGCGCGTCAGATCGTCATGGTGACCGCTCCGCCACGCGGGTCGTATTACTATTTTAAGGGTTCCGCAGGTAAAGTGTAAAAACGGAATCCTATTACTAAGCCTCCGCTGTCTGTCCGTCTGTCACAGGGCTCTCTCCTGAACCGTAATATATAGACACTTGAATTTTTATAGAGTATGTATAACGGTGGCCGCTATAACAACAAAAACTAAAAACGAAAAATAAAAAAGTAAAGCTGAAATATATTGATTTTGTACGGGGACTTGTTTATATTATTGGAGTAGCAGACGAGCATGTAGTCCACCTAATGGCTACTGCCGCTCAAGGACATCTTTAGCAACCCCAGATATGATTCACTACCCCTGAGGACTAAGCTGGAACGCCTCGGATAAGTATGTCTCCCTTACCACACCCTTCAAACCAGAACACAGCAGCGCTTAATACTGCTGTTATTAGGCAGAAATAGATTTTTTGTATAATTGGTTAACCTAACGATTAAGCAGACGGGTTACCTGATGGAACATTTGCAACACCAGAGGAGTCGCCAATGCATCGCCGGCTTTGAAGGAGAGCTCTTTTTGCATCTTTTTTGAAGAGTCCCATGTCATAGCGCTCCGGGAATACCTCAGGTAGGTAGACACTCTTATAAAACTACTTTGAATAAAATATTTTTGCTGTTTACTCACCGAAATGATTGTTCCATTTACAATGCTGTACAATAACAATATTTCACAACAGAAAATGTATATTTCTTTTGAGAATAAATGTCTTTAACCAGAACAATATTTTTCGAGATTTTTGATGTGAAACATCTATAGCCGCACGTAAAACCGATTTCTGGCGTGGCGACGCATGCCGCATGCCACGCTATACGATGGTATATATATATACAGTCTATATGCAGTAGTGTGTACGGTGTGGCGACGCGTCGCCATGCGCAATCGAATTCAATAAATAGTCATCGTTATCTGGAAAATAATCGTAATATTTTATTTTATCATTATGACATATTTAGTTCCTATCACAATATGTTCATTTCTGCATATTACTTTTACAAAATAATGTCGATGTTTCACATCTGCCAGGCGTCCCGTGACGGCTCACATTTTCTTCCAAACTCTTAGGTTTATACGTTTCCTTACGATGTTTTCCTTTTAAAACTTAACCAAGTTATAAAAATACAGAAATATTACAGTACTTAGGTATCATTTCTGAGAATTGGTACGTTTACCAAAGAAAAATAAAACTTTACTACTAAAACTAGTTATATAATGCGTCGGGATGCAGCAGCCAGGATACAGAAAGACCGAATTACTTATATAAACGTATTTAATCAAAACAGAATATTACATGTTTTGGATTAAATCTAACCTAAATTAAAACTAACTATCCTAAGTGACTTGCTGGGGCAATGTTAGCACCCAGAGTGAATTCCCACGTTCGGGACTATACAGTGGAAACGGAGCGGTGGTGGAGTCAGCGTTCCCACGGCACGGCGGCGATGCAGGATCAGATGTCTTCTTGATAATTTTGTTTAAGGCGAATTTCTAACTATGGTAATATAACAAACTTAAAAAAATTATTTACGTAGTACAAATAAACAAACAAGTAGGTACATATTTTTATTAAATCGGAAACCATTACCTGTTATTCTTTATAATAAAATGGCCTCCAATAATTCGACAGTAGGAAATCAAAATTGATCTTTTTTAGAATTAAAGGTTATCTTGTCTTACGCACATTCGTGGTCATACGTACTTACACAATACAAAAATGGCCAAGTGCAATCCGAACTTGCAGGCGGAGGGTTCCGTACCAGGAAATTTTCAGACTTATTTTGTTTTTTATTTTTAGTATTAATTATCATAGTAGCCATTTAGGTATTATATCAATGGTCATAAGTAAATGTGTACGATCCAGCTTGAAATCCAGACAACATTGTAGGTTTGCGGCACAGCCACGCGTTCCTATCGGGATACCCTTTGTGGTAGAACCCTTTGTGGTTCGACTCCGGCGGCTCCACCGACACACCTATTTCTACCTAATAACAGCAGTGTTAGGCGCTGCTGTGTTCCGGCTTGAAGGGTGTGGTAAGGGAGACAGACTTTTCCGAGGCGTTCCAGCTTAGTCCTCAGGGGTAGCGGCGCATCTGTGGCCGACCTCAGGTAGGAATATCTAATCCTGTCTGGGGTTGATTACAGATGTCCATGGGCGGCAGTAGCCACTTACCATCAGGTGGACTGCATGCTCGTCTGCTACTCCTATATTATATAAAAAAAAACAGTGGACTGTATGGTGTATGATTTTAAGAGGTATGACCCAATCCTCGTCCCAGCAGATGAATAGATAAAACCACCAACGTTGCTTCCAAGTCGACCTGCGGGCTCGAATCGTGTCAGGGGTGATACGCACGGCGCTGTCACGGGGCTCAAGGAAGTAAACACGGACTGATCTTCCTGAGGAGTAGTCTCTGCATTTTGCAATGCACACGCGGTAGCACGGCTAGTCCACGTGGAAAACAGGAGCGAGAGGGAACGTACAGAAAGTTTGTATGTTTTCGCGGACGACAAGACGCTTTCTACGTTTTCTTCACTTACAGCCCCACACCAGGATTCCCTGTGTCGTGGGTGCCATGGACACATACATAGACAAATACACAAACATCCAGACCCAGAAACAGAAATCTAAATTCATCATTTAGATTTCAGTCTGGCCGGGGATCGAACCCGGGACCCTTTGCGCGTCAGGCCGGTATGGTGACCGCTCCGCCACGCGGGTCGACGACGACTGGTCGCTCGAAGCGACATTGACAAGACAACTCCGGTGAAATATTTACATCTACCCACCTAAAGTTGACAAGATTGAACAAATGCATTGTGATAACTTGAACTGTTTGCCTTAACTTGTAAATAAAAAAGCAAGTCTCGCAACTTAGTTCTTCTGTAAAAATTCTGAGATCCATGTAATACCAAGTCGGTTAATTTATTCAGTCCCTACGTAAGGGACCGTCTGTCTTAAATTATTACGTAATTAGCTAACCTAACGATATCTTAATAATTACCATATCGATATTATATATCTTTTATGTTTTAAATAAATAGATTAACTCAGTAAAAAGCAGTGATGGTCTAGTCGTCAAGAAACTCGGCCTCTCGATCGAGGGGTCCGAAGTTCAAATCCCAGGCACGCACCTCTGCAAGTTATGTGCGTATTAGAAAATAATTATCACTTGCTAAACGGTGAAGGAAAACATCGTGAGGAAACCTGCATACCTGAGAGATTTATAAAAAAATCTCAAAGGTATGTGAAGTCTACCAATGCGCGCTTGTCCAGCGCGGTGGATAGTTGCCCAGCAGTGGGACAGTAATGGGTTGTTGATTGAGATTAACTCAAAACGCCGAAAAATCCCGTTCGGGCATTGCTTGCATCCCATTTTTTCAATATTTATATTTTTAGTATTTGTTGTTATACGGAACTCTATTACACATAGGTACATGTGGGCGCGCCGGTAGGTAGATCTACAATGGTATTTCGATTCAACTAATTTAACCAATATTTATAAAAATTATAGTTAAAATAATTAAACGAATAAGCGTTAATGCCACCACAGTAACAATAACACCCAAGCAAAATACCAAACAGTTCAGAGCACCACCGTGCCGTGCCCACTATTGGACAACTTCTGATCTGTTGACAGTTGCGCGCCCCTTTTTTATACCATGATACGGGTAGCCAATTGTTAATACGGAGCGGTAGTTCGAAATTAATATCATGTGATTTTAAAAACGGAATATTTATATATATGAAATGAAGCATTCTCCCACATACACTGTAAAAAATCAAGGGTCTATCTATTACGGTTCAAGTGATTGAGTCCTGTGACAGACGGACAGACAGCGGATGCTTAGTAGTTTCGTTCCGTTGTGTACGGAACCCTAATAAAAGTACAAGGAACAAATTCTGAGTACATTGAACCCTACAACTAGCGTGAAAACTTTACGTAAACAGTCAATTAAATTTGTAGAGCCTTTTATGGTTCGATTTTGGAGGCACTGCCGTTCACTGGCGGTCTAGGAGGAGGTACAAGGGCCTTTTTTTTTTTGTCGAGGCGTTAACCTTCAAAAGGTACCCGACGACGTAGGAGCGACGCCGGGTTATGTGGGATTTTTACCGCACTAAAACCCCCCCGGTGGCCGTCCTCAACGCTTGTTGGAGAACTCCGGGATCTCCAACGGAACACAACCGGAGCCCTCCAAGCGCGATGCCCAACGGGCTCTACCCTGGGGGAGCAGTTTTCGCTCCTCCCACACCATGTAGTGTTTACGAAGGTATGCGACCACACATACCGCCGTCCTTCCCGGGGTCGCTTGTCGGTTCGAGCTCCCACTCTTGCCGCCCGCAACCCCGGAAGCCCCCTTTTAGTCGCCTCTTACGATAAGCAGGGGATACCATAGCCCTATTCTAGTCTAGGGACAAAGGGCCTAGGGTACAGAAAACAAAGCTGGTAGAACCCTCTGAGGTTCGACTCCGACGGAACCACCGCCTCACCTATGTCTGTCTAATAAGTTCAAGGCATTCCAACTTAGTCCTCAATAGCAAGCGCATCTAGCCAACCGCAGGTAGGAATGCAATCTTATCCGGGGTTGATTACAGATGTCCATGGGCGGCTGTAGCCACTTACCATCAGGTGGACTGCATGCTTGTCTGCTACTCCTATATTATTAAAAAGAAGAAAAAAACGAGTTCCCTTGTAGACATTTGTAAAAGCTTGGAAATAAGATCTATTTCTTAGACTGGGGGCACCATTCAACTTGAAGGTGGTAGAACCCTTTGTGGTTCGACTCCGGCGGCACCACCGCCACACCTATTTCTACCTAACAACAGCAGTGTTAGGCGCTGCTGTGTTCCGTTTTGAAGGGTGTGGTAAGGGAGACTTACTCTTTTGAGGCGTTCCAGCTTTGTCCTCAAGGGTAGCGGCGCATCTGTGGCCGACCTCAGGTAGGAATATCTAATCCTATCTGGGGTTGATTACAGATGTCCATTGGCGGCAGTAGCCACTTACCATCAGGTGGACTGTATGCTCGTCTGCTACTCCTATATTATAATAAAAAAAAAACTTTACACTCTAGAGCCTCTGACGAGCTTAGTCCGCCCCTGCTGCCGTTTTCAAGTCCACGTCAATTGTTTAAATGGAAACAAATCATCATCAACAACCCATTACTGTCCCACTGCTGGGCACGGGTTTCCTCTCAGAATGAGGATTAGGCCATAGTCCACCGCGCTGGCCAAGTGCGTATTGGTAGACTTCACATACCTTTGAGATTTTTTTATAAATCTCTCAGGTACGCAGGTTTCCTCACGACGTTTTCCTTTACCGTTTAGCAAGTGATAATTAATTCCTAATACGCACATAACTTTGAAAAATCAGAGGTACGTGCCTGGGATTTGAACTTCGGACCCCTCGATCAAGAGGCCGAGTTTCTTAACCTCTAGGCTATCACTGCTATATATAAATAAAATAAAATAAATATATGATTTTAAGTATTTAGTCCCAGTTGCCTCATCAGGATCGTCATTAATGACTTTCCTTATACGATTGTAACGTGGGTTTAGTTTTTAAATTTTTTTATTTTTAATTTAATTTCCAAAAACGAACTATTTCAACAATTCTTGTCTGCTGCATATTTTAACTGTAAATGACCTTTGACTATCCAGGAATAATAAGGCAAAAACAATATGGTTTGAATAATGTATATGTATAGTAATGTAAGTAGGTACAGCTATGCTCAGGCTGACGAAGTTTCATTACAATTTTATTTTAATTTAAAGGTTCTTTACGTAGGTATAAGTAGCGATAATCGGACATTTTTGGAGTCCGAGGTTCTAATCCCAAAATTGATTTTTTGACGATACAAAAATTGTTTAAAGGTGGTAGAACCCTTTGTGTTATCCCTGTAGTTCCGGGACCAGAATAGGGCTACGGTATCCCCTGCATGTCGTAAGAGGCGACTAAAAGGGGGCTTCCGGGGTTGCGGGCGGCAAGAGTGGGAGCTCGAACCGCCCAGCCAGCGGCCCCGGGAAGGACGGCGGTATGTGTGGTCGCATACCGTCGTACGCACCAGATGGTGTGGCGAGCGTCCAGCTCACCTGGGCGGAGCCCGACGGGGCAACGCGCTAAGAGGGCTCCGGTTGCGTTCCTTTGGAGATCCTGGAGCCCTCTATGCAGCGCAGAGGACATACCGGGGGGGGTTTTAGTGCGGTAAAAATCCCACATAACCCGGCGTCGCTCCCACGTTGTCGGGTACCTTTTGAAGGTTTCCCCCTCGATAAAAAAAATACAAAAAAAGAACCCTTTGTGGTTCGGCTCCGGCGGCACTACCGCCACACCTATTTTTGTTATAACAGCAGTGTTAGGCGCTGCTGTGTTCCGTTTTGAAGGGTGTAGTAAGGAAGACAGACTTTTCCGAGGCGTTTCAGCTTCGTACTCAGGGGTAGCGAGTAGCGACGCATTTGTGGCCGACCTCAGGTATAAGTCTTATCCTTTTTTGTTTTTAATATTATATAGGAGTAGCAGACGAGAATGCAGTCCACGTGTTGGTAAGTGGCTACTGCCACCCATGGACATCTATAATCAACGCCAGATAGGATTAAATATTCCACCCTGAGGTCGGCTACAGATGCACCGCTACCCCTGACTAAGCTGGAACGCCTCGGACAAGTATGTCTCTCTTACCACCCTTCAAACCAGAACACAGCAGCGCTTAACACTGCTGTTATAACAGAAATGGGTGTGGCGGTGGTGCCGCCGGAGTCGAACCACAAAGGGTAGAACCCCTTCAAATCATAACATCTGTGGTTGATTACAACTGTCCTTTATCACGACATAAATAATATTAGATTGAGCTTCAGCTATACATTATCTCAGTTAACTTAATTAGAGCTAAAAATAAAACAATTATATATATTTTTCCACTTATTTTATTCAAATGGCCACTGCTGTAAAAAATATATAAACAAAAATGTATCTAGCATAACATCTCCAATGTACTTAACCTAAAGTTGCTCCTTTGCATGTTACGACGACGACATGGCTGCGACCACCTTACGACTAATTTACATCACGACTTATCACAAAAAATTCTTTCACATTCACAAGAAAGATAATTAAGTGATTAACTGATGGTGAGACGTAGGTAATTAACTGATTTCTTTTAAAATGCTGTTAAAAGGTAATAAGTGTGACGGTGGCCACCTACACCACCACAATCAAACTATCACTAAATACTATTTATTAAAATACAGAATAATTGCTCTCCTTACATTGATGTCTATAGAAGGCCGTCACCACTTACCATCAGATAACTATATATTAAATATCTTTCTTATAAAAGAAAACATAAAAATCAATATCCTCAGCAAAATGTAAAAAAAAAAAAACAGAAAACTTATAACTTGTATCAATACAAAATGTACTACAAAATAGCAGCTTTAGTATACTTATCCCGCTTACACTATAGAGTAAAAGCGAGACAGACAGATATACCAGCACTTTAATAGCAACATTTATTGATACAAGTTATAAAAACAATTTTTCAATTTTTTTGCGTGATCAGTGCACATCGTCATTGTAAAAATAAGGTAGCATTTTATCAACACGATTTTTCATAATAATCCCAAATTGCTGTTCATTTTTTTTTAATTTCTGATACATACGTATTATTTTGGAACAATTTTATCAAATCATTTCGAAGATTACACAATTTTATAGGATGATAGATCTTTTTGGTCCAAATTTTTAAATATTTTTTATAAACATTGGATGTTGTAAAATGAAATCGTGTCGTACTCGTCAATTTTAAAAGCTCTCTTTAATACGGAAGATTATTTTCAAAACAGTAAAACATAAGAACTTATTTTGTAGTTAATAATTTTGTTAAATGCAAAAATATAAAATTAAAACGTACTTAAAATGTATAATTTAAATAAAAACAAGTGTGTAATACAAAAATCCCAAAAATATATTTTTTATTTAAATGCAATAAATATAATTGTATTTGTTATAATTTTGACACTAAATATTAATGTATAGTTAAGTTTAAATCATTTAGTGATTGTAAATGTAATATTTAAAATGATTTACGATAAAATATGTCTCAACAGAAATATTAATTTAATAAATGAACCGTCAATTTGAAATAATTCATGAAAAATCATGTTTATGTAAATATACGCATGTTTCTTTATTACAAGGTTATTTTAACAAAATTTTTAAATATTTAAATTAGTTAAAATAAAAATTAAATATAAAAAAACTTTAATTCTCTGTTTAAATGTGAACAATATAAGTTTATTTTTATAAATGTTTTAAATAAAAACGTATTTAAAAATACAATGTATCAATTGTATAATGATTAAAAGATATCGTGTAAAGTATAACTATCATAAAAAGTATAATTTTAAAACTTAAACATGAAAAACATAAAAACTATGATTACGTTTCAAAATATCTTGTAAGCCGATATACATTTTAAAGTAATTGTTACCAATTTCGATGATAACAAAAAATATAACACTTGTATAACAAAAACATGCATACATTTTACATACATTTTTTTATATTTTACAACATTCTTTATAATAACTCACAGCTTTGGTCTATTTAGAGCGTACAAATAATAAAATATAATAATTTTCTTTTCTATTAAACACTCTCGTAATATAAATATCCTTCAGTTTTATAATTACATTTTTTTAAATATACATATACCATGATATAAAACAAAAAATAAAAATAATTAGAGACTCGATTATGTGGTAAATGAAAGAAAGAAACAAATCGTGCACGCTCAATATTTTTCAAAATATATTCCTACCACCCCACTTTCTTATTTTTATCTTAGAAACTATGGTAAATAATATAGTCGCACACTAAAATATCCAAAGTTATTCGAATTTTGGTTTTAAAAAGAAATTGCATACTAAATATCATTACTAAGGAAATATAAAAAATTCAATACGCATACAGCTACTCATTACGATAACGAATGTACAAAATTTTACAGAATACAAAATAATTTTCAAAATAAATGTTAATATGTTAAAATGTTCTGATTTTTTCATTCTTTGTATAAGAATAAAGCAGACGGGCCACCTGGTGGAAAGCAGTCACCGTCGCCTATGGACATTTGCAACACCAGAGGAGTTTCTAATGCATCGACGGCTTTGAAAAGCTATTTTTACACGTTTTTGAAGAGCCCCATGTCATAACAGTCCGGAAACACCTCATAAGTGTAAAAATATTCATAAGTGTTAGTATATAAAAAGAAACTTAATAACATCAGAAAAATATGAATTAAATTAATTGATGTCAATGTTTTATTATACAAAAAATGTTTTATAACATCGGCATAAAAGCGCGTGAAAATATCTATTTAAATATGCAACATCTTTTTTAAATAGCGTAACAAAATATGTATATGAATTTAAATAGCAACAAAAAATATCTTGGATAAAATATAAAAAGAAACATTATAGTATGCAATAATGTTTTTTACAATATCGGCAAAAAAACATAACTTTTCCTTGGCAGTCGGGTAAAAATAGACTTTTAAATATATTAAATCGACAATTTTATGTTATATGTTCACTTGCACATATGATGATGTTAGAACCATAAAACCAGAGAAAAAACATTATTTACAATTTGGAGAAAAGTAAAAGTGTGCAACATTTTTAAATAGCAAATTTCTGCATAATATTTATTCCAATTATGTTACATTTTAGTGCAAAACGAAACAAACCTTATATTATTTTTCTTTCATTCTTTCCTTCTTTCAACTTTGGATATTTTACCGCGCGACAAACGAAAACCTTCGAACATCTAGCGATACATCTAACATCTGTGCGTACTTCAGTGAAACTTGTACTCGAACATCAATATAATTTTCTATTAAACAAACACTATTTATCATAAAGAAACGAAAAATGCAGCAAAATTCGGAAGAGAAACGATAATAATAATTAATTAATTATAAAAAAAACGAGCACCATGAATAAAAGAAATTTAAAGACACCATATATATGTATAAGTCACTTTTCGCAAAGCAACCACCGCCTTAGAACCCAATTATAATACAGCCTTAGAGCGTTTGTCCACCGCCGCCGTCACCGAGATGACGGCGTCGAAGTAACGGTATAGTTCGCGCCAAACTGCTAGACCGCTCTGAAGTTGTTGCGAGCAGGTGTAGTCATACAATTCGCTATGGCGACGCGATTCATTTCTATATTCAGAGCGGACTAGCAGTCTTACGCGGACTATACAAACATTTACTATAGCCACGTGTCCACCGCACGTCCGTCATTTCATATTAAAGTCGGCCCGAAATAATCTCGTTCTCAGTGACGGCGGCTGTGGACAAACACCCTTACGTACATACTACTTTTAACATCGACGTTTCGCATTTTGACAATCGAATGCATCATATTCGGCGACTTTTATCCGTTATTAATAACCAATCTATCGGAGTTTTGTCTACCAAAGATTGTTAGCATATTTTGGCGACTTACGCTCGTTATCAATAACCGATCTATCCAATATGCTTACGAAAGATCGACTTTTGACATTTATTCGCACGCTCGTTAAAATTTTCTTTCCAATTTTTGTTAAATAGTCAAATATTAATTTGTGATACAAAAACAAAGAACAGATAGATTGTCAATAACGGGTGCTAACCTTGGATCGTCGATACCAAAAGTAGCATGTCTTTAGAGGCGCTTAATTACTAACAGACATTTCGAAATGAACGAAACCAATCTGTTTTAAAAAACGTAACTTTGGCAAGAAAATTTTTGATTTCACTGCGAGAAAAGTGTTCTTGTGACGAATTGAAAACGGCGGGCCGATTTCGACCGATGTGAAATATGTATAATATACGCGATCACACACGAATGAATACTTTTGAAGACTAAGCTGGAATGCCCCATGTCCTTATACCATCGTGAACTAAGCTGGAACGCCCCATATCCTTATACACACGAGGACTAAGCTGGAACGCCTCAGATCTTATCGTCGTTAATAATCAATCTTTCTACAGTCCACCTGATGTAAAGTGGATATTACCGCGGGTGGACATCTATTAGACAGCCACATTAGATACCTGAGGTCGGCCACAGATGCGCCGCTACCCCTGAGGACTAAGCCTCGGATATGTATATCCCTCTCACCACACTTCAAACCAGAACACAACAGCGCTTAACACTGCTGTTATAACAGACATAGTTGTATCGGTGGTGTAGCCGGAGTCGAACCACAAAGGGTTCGACCACCTTCCAAAAACCACAGGCGGTTCTTCCAGCTTAAGTTACGTAAATATATAGATCATGTATTGTGATATATACGAGTAGATAGATATCTATCTTTACACAATTCACATCAGTCACAACCGGCCCCCTATAACCACTGAGGACGTAAAAAAAAACAACTCACACATCTTAAAAGCTACATCTAACAATTGCGAAGTAAATTCGATATAATATCACTTCCTAGCAAACATTATATTCCCCACGGATAAAAATAAACGGCGTTGTATTCTCTTTTTGATACAGCTGTTTGTTTTGTTTGGGGGTCAATCGAGTATTACGACCCCCCAGAATTTAAAACACGTGAGACACAGCATTGGGGGTTTTAGAATAACAATAAAGTTAGAACCCCCTCCCTTCTTTAGTAGGGTCTAAAAGTACAATGACGAAAGTCCACCACCCCTTTTTTAAGAGTCTAAAATTACGATGTGGAACCCTCTCCCCCTTTTTTAGGGTCTAGAATTATAATAAATGAAGACCCCTCATCCCCTTGAGTAGGAGTTTAGAATTACAATGTCGGAACTTTCCCTTTTGATGGTGATCTAGTATTACAATGACTTAAGGACTCCTTGACCCCTTTTGGTGAGGGGTCAAAATTACAACAACGTGTGATCCCCCTTCACTTAGCGGGGGTCAGATTCGCATAGTTTTAACGATATGGGGGCTAGGGGGTCAAGTTGATAGTTACGTCAGAAAAATTTCTTTGACATCTGTTTTTTTTTTTGTAAAAATCACTATTAGGTTTTCATTACAATGTCTACATAAGCATAGGGGGTGGGGGAGAGTTTTGTTAACTTTCGCAAAAGGGAGGGGGATAGTATAGTAAAAGCTTACGTAATACTCAAACGACCCCAAATACATAATAAAAAATAACATAATTTAGACAGATATAAATATTTTAATTTTAATTATCAATATCTATATACAGCGTTATATAATAAAATATCTATATATTACACTTGTCTGCGTGTATATACATATGTAGTAACGTTGCATCTGTAGAAATATAATGACGTAAGTGCCTTATGTAAAGTCACTTATATAAACAAGCACTAGTGACAAACTATCCAATGTTAAACTCTCGTGTGCTCACCGTACGCTAGATGGCGGTTGTGTCGATGTCCGAAGGCGGCTGAAAGCAACTGATTCTAATGCATTTCTCTCGAGTACGTAGTATTAGCAACGTCATTATATTTCTAAAGATACGACTTACTATGCATTAAAACAAAATTTAGTTTAAACAATAATAAAAATAACTGAAGAAAATCAACAAAAAATATATATTTAAAACTTTAAGCTGAATTAATACAAAAGAAAAACTTTGCGCGCTGTATAATTGTATAATAAACACTATATGAACGTATAAGTTGTTTCATAACAGCTGTGTCAAAAAAGAAATATAAAATGATTACAAAAAAAAAACAATAACGTAAAAAATATGCGGAAAATATCGAAAATTACTTAAAATGGTAACTATTTTGATCTATGACATACAATATTTATTTATACAAGAGACGAAATAAAATAAAATAGATTTACGATATAACAACGTAATCAGATTTTAAATATAATAAAGTATAATAAAAGATATATTATAGATAAAAGAGATAAACAATAAAACAATAAACTCGAAAATAATGGCAACAACAAACCTTTGAGATTTATTTTGACACTTCACAACTTGCGTGATGTATATTTATTTTTTGAGAAAAAATGCCGGCATAGAACAATCTTTATAAAATTTGATTAGTTTAAGGGTGGTGTTGTTAAGGGTGTGAAAGGGTGTATTAAGGGCTATCGCAAAACTCGAAGAGTAGCCGTTGGTTTGACATGACATAAAAAAAAGACACTTTCTACACTCACAGCCCCATACTAGGATTCCCTGTATCGCGGGTGCTATGGAGACACACAGAGAGAAATACACAAACACCCAGACCCAGAAACAGAAACCTAAATTCATCATTCAGATATCTGTCTATCGAACCCGGGATCCTCTGCACGTCAGACCGGTATGGTGACCGCTCCACCACGCGGGTCGTCTACAACACAACGTTGCATTAAACACTACACATTTTCTCCCAGAGTTCTTACAGGAAATATCGAAAAGCGTTACCGGGTTAAGATAGAAGACGACCCAAATTAGTCACGTGATTTAAATATATAATTGAAATAGCAAACGAGCATGCAGTCCACCTGATGGTAAGTCATTGCAGTATAGACATCTGTTATCAACTCCAGATAGGATTGGAGAACTATCTCAGGTCGGCTACAGATGCGCCGCTACCCCTGAGAACTAAGCTGGAACGCCTCGGAAAAGAATGTCTCCCTTACCACACCCTTCAAACCAGAACACAGCAGCATACATCGCTATTATGGTATTTTGAAAGTTCAGATTTTTTTAAAGTCCTTACAAAAAGTTGTCAAGACTCGACGCATTACACAAATTGTAAAATGTAAAATAAATCTTTACAACCACTGACAAATGTCGAAACAGCCATTTTAAATTCAAAATTCATTTTAAAATACAAATTATTTTCACCTTTAGAATTACGACGCAAGTACAAATCATCAGATTGGCATATGTATAAAAATAGTTTAAAAAGTGCTTTACTATCCAATGTAATACTCTCGTGTGCTCACCGTACGCTAGATGGCGGTAGTGTCGATGTCGAGAGGCAGCTGAAGGCAATGCGACTCATTCTCATGCATTGCTCTCCAGTTCATTTTTTATAATATAGGAGTAGCAGACGAGCATGCAGTCCACCTGATGGTAAGTGGCTACTGCCGTACGAACATCCGTACAACCCGAGATAGGATTAGTTTCCTACCCGAGGTCGGTCACAGATGCGCCGCTACCCCTGAGGACTAAGGTGGAACGCCTCGGATATGTTGCCTCCCTCACCACACTTCATAAAAACACAGCAGCGCTTAACACTGTTGTTATAACAGAAATAGGTGTGACGGAGGTGCCACCGGAGTCGTACTACAAAGGGTTTTATCTTCAAAATGGTATTTGTACTTACATCATTGTATTTTTAAAGATGTAATGATGTTTTATGTATGATTTTTTTTTTGAAGAACTAAAAAAATGACTCAAAATGACTTATTTTCGACATCACAAGTGTTTCCACCGTAAACAATAAACCTGCCTAAACCATTTGGATTTATATATTTACCTTTAAGATAACATCGACTGTAGAACTTTTAAATACACTAGGTTGGTCCGTTAATTAAAATTCGACCAAAATTTTAGTAATGGTATTGTCACTAAAACTTGTCAAAAACCAAATGAAACGGAAAATCGGTTGACACAGAAAATACAAAAAATGTTTTTAAAATGTATTTTTTTAATATAATTATTATATCATCTTTTTATTTATATCCTTTGATAAGTAATAGTGCAGGATTGCATAACACAGTTATTTTTTACGATATAGGCCTTATGCCCGCCCGCACGCTTACCAAACTATCACGAATTCTAACGTATGAATAGAGCGTTTGTGTTGCTTTGTGTAGATTTGTAGCATAGCTTTTGATCAAACATTTGTAGACGTTTGGAGTTTACGGCAAACGCCAAGCGTGCAGAAACAGTAATAAACTAAGTAAAAAGTATCGATACTTTGCGGTATCGAGTATTTTTGTATTCGATAGCGATACTTATGTATTCGATACCTTTATTCAATGAGTACTTTTTGACATTGAATCGAATTTTAGAAATTACTAAATTTAAACCTGCCGTATTCAAAATCGATCCGCAAAAAATTGACACAAAATTTTGTAATTTTCATTTTGACCATTTCCGATTTCCGATTGACAAGTCTTAGTGACAAATAAAAAAAAATCAATTCATCAAAAAATATCGATCGCATTTTATCTTTTAGGCGAACACTAGTCAATTTTAAAAGCGCTACAGTCAAAGAAACGAAAAATCCAAACTTATACAAGAGAAAAAATAATTATACATTTATTATAATAATTATACATACAACAAAATGTATGACCACGGGAGAGATTACCGTCAAATAGAGAATTTGTTTTTGTTATATTACAGTATATTATAATTATACAATATATTTTTATTTTGAAAACTTTGGAATGTCTCTCATCACTGTTGGATTCTCGTTACGTCCTGGAAAATCAAAAAACATATTCAAAATCGAAAAAAATACCAAAAAACTCGTGTGAAGTTATGTACAGATGAAGTTAAATTTCATTGTAAATAAAAAATATATATCATCAACTGAAACCCACCCATTTAAATGGGATAAGTAGTTTCTGAGAAAATCACGTACATTCCATACATACATACATACATACATACATACATACATACATACATACATACAGAATGTGCCTTTTTTGAAATTGCTTAACAATGATGTTATCACGTACAAAAAAAATGAAATTGGGAACTAATTATTGCAAAACTTTTTATATCATATTAAAATTAGCCAATTGCCATTAAATAGCCAATTTGCAAAACTTACAATAATTAGCAGACTTTGGCAATTTCGGGCAATTTAGTAATTTTACTTAATACTTTTCGGGATTAAGTAAAATTTGATTATAATTAATTAATTATATATATGTACCTATGTAGACGAATTGTTCCATTGTGTTATACATATTTACTTCAATATTAAATAAATATACATATGTATTAACATGATCTCACCTCATATCTATGGATAAGTTGCGGCGTGTTGTAGTGATTCGTCTCACTGTAGAAGAAGGGTCGCTTCATTGTGTTCTGCCCTGTAGGGGAGAACAAATATAATATATAATAGGGTGTTAAAACCAGGGAATGGGATTTGGGGAATTATTGGACTCACGGGAATGGGGAGAGAGAGTTTACGAGAGTGGGGAGAGTGAATTTAGGAGTGGGCGTGGGATTTGTGTATTTTGTCAGTATCCTAAAACGAAGAAATGGGAATGTAGAGGGGTACATGGAGGTAGAAGTGGAGGTGGGGTTTGGGGAATCTTGGGATTTACTCATGAGATGGGGTGGAAGGGATAAGATAAAAAGGTGGGATTTGAAGAATGAGGGGATATTTGCATGTTTGGGGGAGAGTGGCTGCAGGGAAGTAGGAGAGGGTATGTTATAGCGGGGGAAGTATGTTGTAAATGGAGTACTTGTAATTGTAATTGTAAATGTTACTTTATAAGGGGTTATGTTATAAGGGGGATAAGCTGTAGGGGGTATGCTGTAGGGGGGTATGTTATAGGGTGGTATGCTGTAGGGGGTTATGTTATAAGGGAGATATGTTATAATGTGTTGTAGGGGGACATATTGTAGTGTGGTATGCTGTAGGGGGTTATGTTATAAGGGAGATATGTTATAATGTGTTGTAGGGGGATATATTGTAGTGTGGTATGCTGTAGGGGGTTATGTTATAAAGGAGGTATGAAATGCTGTTGTATGACAGGTGGTGTGAAATGGTGGTGGTGTGACAGGAGGGTGTGGTAGGGGTGTATAAAAGGCGGGATATTATGAACAGTGGTGTGTGCCGGGGGTGGTAGGGGGTGGTAGGGGGTGTGTGTGTACTCACAGAGCTGCGTGTGCGCGGCGAGAGCGTTCTGCTTGGCGATGAGCAGCTCCGGGCCCGGCCGCGACAGTTGCGAGTAGTAGCCGTCTGCGGGGATAACATCGTTATGTTAGTATAGGCCGCAACAAACTTAAAATCCGCCCTAAAGTTGTTGCGCGTAGGTGTAGTCAGAGACCCACTGAGGTCGAACACAACTACTGACATTTATTTATTTATTTATTTAACCACGCCAACAGCTTAACAAACAAAACTTATAAACTATAATATTATACGTATACAACTTTTCTATGCATGTAAGCCAATTATAGGCGTGTTCAATTGAAATCGTGTTTTACTTGATGGGATATGAAATATTTTTATGAATTTATGAAACATATACTCCGTAGCAACGTACGGGCACATTAACTGCGTTACCCGCGTACCCCAAGGCGAATTTTATTTTTATGTTTATTCGTGGATAGCTTCGTCGTTTATGAACCGATTTTGATATTTTTTTTTTTTTTAGTTGGAAAAAAGATATTTCCAAGGTGGTCCCATTATAAGGAAATCAGGGTCTAAATCGAGGGGAACTTTCAAAAGGCCGTCGTAAGGCCGACTAGTGCGTTTGGAAGATTTTTCATTAAGTATTTTCATTCATATTTATTATATTGATGTAAACGTTAGTATGTCATCCCTAAAAAGAGTAAAAAATACAACCGACTTCTATGTCACTACAAAGTAAAAAATAATTCAAATAAATGTTGGTTTAGTACATCTTTCTGAAGTCGGCGCTCATACTGGACACGCTGTTTACGCCGTTATCCAACGAAATATATTTAGCCGCGTGTATTTAACAACGTGTCCAATATGAGCGCCGACTTCAGAAATATGTACTAAACCAAAATTTATTTCAATTAATTTTTACTTCATAGTGACATAGAAGTCGGTTGTATTATTTTGTTATTTTTTTTGTCAGTAAATTATGATTCCTAAGCAAGAAAAAAAATATGTTTTTTTAAACTTTCTGTTGGTAGAATAATATTTAAACCGTACTTCTGAATTATTACGTCAAAACTCAAGAGGGTGTCTTAGCACTTAGATCAGGTCTAAGGGGGAGGAGGTTAAAAATTGTTAAACGGGTATATGAAGTATCGTTACAAAACTCACCTGTAACATTTGTATGTCCGTTCGTGTTGTAATACGGACTCGTCTGCGGTTGCATTACACTCTCACAGCCTGAAACAAACATTACACAAACAATTACATATTACTCTGAAGGTGGTAGAACCCTTTGTGGCTCGACTCCGGCGGCACCACCGTCACACCTATTTCTGTTATAACAGCAGTGTAGCGCTGCTGTGTTCTGGTTTGAAGTGTGGTAAGAGACATACTTTTCCGAGGCAATACTTAGTCCTCAGGAGTAGCGGCGCATCTGTGGCCGACCTCAGGTAGGAATATCTAATCCTATCTGTATCTATATAAAAATCAATTGCTGTTCGTTAGTCTCGCTAAAACTCGAGAACCGCTGGACCGACTTGGCGCAATTTTAGTTTAGAACAATTTGTGGAAGTTCAGGGAAGGTTCAAAAGGTGAGTATATATGTAAATATATTTCATAAATAGATTCTTAGGCGGTACAAAGTTTGCCGGGTCAGCTGGTAAATAATTAAATAAACAAACGTACCGCTACTAGCATCGGGCTCCTGTTTGACCTGCATCTGTTGCAACAGGCGCTGCTCCATCACCTGCCGCTCGTACTCCGACTGTACGTCCGTATCTGTTACTAGAACATCATCATCATCATCAGTATCATTAACATCAACATCATCATCATCATCAGTATCATTAACATCAACAACATCATCAGTATCATCATCAGGTGCCATCATGAATTGCGTCATACGAATTTCTTAATTTTTATAATGTTTACCCATAGATAAGTAAAGATTCCTCACTCCTAACAAGAAAATGTGACCGGTTTTGACAATTTAAATTTTCACTGTCATCTATTTTCGTGTTTGAAAAATATTAAAAAAATGTAATTTTTAGATCATTTACGAATGAAACGTTATTTCTCCGCACTTTTTCTTCGATTTCGTGTTTATGCACCACTTTATGGGGCATGTTCCGCGTAAATTACACCATGACAGCCTGACGATGTCAGCCATTTAAGCCATTTAATGGCTTCCTTCAATAACAAGGCGGTGAGATATCTATACTTATCTATGTGTATACCTGACGATAAGGCAGACGGGTCGCCTGGTGGTAAGAAGTCACTATATTCTGGTTTGAAGGATGTGGTAAGAGAGACATACTTATCCGAGATATTCGGTTAGGTAGCAGAGCATTTGTTGCTGATCACAGGTCTAATCTAATCCTATCTGAGGTTGATTACAGATGTCCATACAACCTGATGTTGTGGACAGCATTACCGTCTGCTATATATGCTCTATATACAAAAACATATAACACTAGCATAAAACATACATACATACAAACACACAAATACGGTCGAACATTACCATCCGCAGTACATTACCCTCCGCGACCAGGAAACGAATATAAAGGCATGCTCGTCTGTTACTCCCATATTTAAAAACATAACACTAGCATAAAACATACATACATACATACACACAAATACGATCGAACATTACCCTCCGCAAGGCAACAATATAAAGAAACTTACCTATATGGTCCTTATTCCGCTCGTACAAATACTTCTCCTCCTCGCTAACGAAGTCTATCTCTTGTTTTATATGATTCTCATTAAAGAAATTCTGATTTTCGTTTATTCTGTAATAAAATAGAAAATTGAAGTTGTATTAGAATTCAACTTAAACGAATATATTAAAATAATTAAATTATAGTGTACTGGTTCGAATTTTGGCCTATAGTCGTCACAATTTAATAGGCCCATTTTGACCACGTGACGGCTAGAGATTGCGGCTTCAAAACATTCGAGAGAAACCATAATCGATGATCTTTCAAATAATCGATACTTAGAATTATCAATAACTAATTATTTAGCCCTTTTTCATCATAACAAACAATTACATAATCAAGACTTTGTTTCTTAGTGAATGATAAAACGAAAAAAATACAGTTTACGAGCGATGTTTTATTTAGTCTTGTAAACATGATTAAATTTTTAAATTACACTAGAATTTATTTTCTTTGCTCCTTTTTTATTAAATATTTAGATGATTTGGAAAAATATTAAATAATTATTATGTATACAAAATATTAAGTAATCTATACAATACGATGTGGTGTTGTAATCGATTTTTCGTAAAAATCGGTTTCTTTGGTAATCGATTGGTATGTCACATGCTCAGAGTCTAGCGATGACATGTGTCAAAATGGGCCTATTAAATTGTGACGACTATAATGTGGAGTGCTAGGTTCGAATCCCAGACATGCAATATTTTTTTAAGTCATGTGCATAAAGTTTATTATGCTCCGCAACATTGTGTCTGGGCATCGTCACCTATGTTCCTATGCAACATCACCCATTTTTTTATTCAGTATTACTAATGTCGCGAAACAAACACCAAACAGCATCTGCTCATATGCAATATTATGTTTTCCCAGAGCCCATTTCTATTTTTTTATTTTTTAGAGATAATAAATAAATAAATTAATTAATTAATTAATAGATAAGCATTAACTATGTCCTTTTGTATCTTTTTAATTTTTTGTTGAGGTACAATAAATGACCGAAAAAATGAATTATTAAATGATTTATTTATTTATTCAAATCACATATGTCAAATGAATGAATGACTGAATGAATAAATACACAATACCTATGCCATTTGTATTTTTTTTTATTTTTTGTAGAGGTGCAATAAATAAATGAAAAATAAATAAATAAATGTTAATTAATAACTGAATAAAATAATAAATAAATAAATATTACCTGTGCCCTTTTGTAATTTTATTTTTTGAAGAGGTGCAAGTAATAAATGAAAGAATTAAGAAATGAAAAAAATAAATGAATAAATGAAAATTATTTGAACTGAATGAATGAATTAATTAATTATTAAGGAATTAATGAATAAATAACCGAATGAATTAATGAGTGACCATTACCTACCTGTGTCCTTTTGTATCATTTTATTTTTTTGTAGATGTGCAATAAATAAATAAGTAAATGATACATTAATTAAGTAAATGAATGAATGAATAAAACAAACAATCATTCACCTGTGCTGCTCTTGCAACATCTGCAGGTTATGCTGCTGTCCTCGCAACACCTCCGCGCTGTCCGTGTAGGTCGGCTGGTACGCCGCGAACTCGGTCCGGGTTTCGAAGCCGGCGTGCTTCTCCGCGAACGAGTACATGTCCTGGATCTTCTGGTAGTTGTTCTCTATCGATAGCTGCTTTTGGTATTCTATTGCTGGAAAGAAAAAAAGAATGAAAAGGTTATTAAAAAAAATCAATAATTATTAAAAAAGAAAAACTATAAACCACACATTTATGGTTAATATAACAAATAAATAATAGTTTAAAAAAACTAAAAAAAACACGCTTTTATTGCTAATAGAACTAAAAACTAGAAAATATTTTTTAATGATAAAAAAATTATATTACTGTAGTAGAAGATCGAACTATCAATCATAATGAATCGCCTCAGAATAAAATTATAATAAAATTTAAGTTATTAACAGAACAATTAAATTCGTACATACATATACATATATAGGGTGAATTTTTCAAAAAGGCCTTCAGGGCCAAATCCGTAACTATAAGGATTTGCGAAAAATGCTGAAAGGAGTTACGAGGCCGATTTTGATAAAAACTCAAACTGCACCATTACTTTTTAAAATACCTTTTTCCCTAACCGAGAATCGAACGAGTTCATATTGAAAAAAAAATACACCTGTATATTATTCCACTATCTGATAGTGTCGCTTATAAGCATCAAATTCTGGGAAGTAATGATAAATGACAAACAACAGGAAAAGCTTCAATTTTAAAAAAATACATATTTTTTCATATTAAGTTGGCAGTTAAGTTCCCGCCATTCATTAATTTTAAGATTTCGCGCATTAACATTTTTTTATGTCCTAATACTTACTAATATTATAAATCCGAAAGTAACTCTGTCTGTCTGTCTGTCTGGTTGTCTTTTCTTCACGTCCAAACCACTGAATCAATTTTGTACAAAGATAGTCTGAGACCCGAGAAAGGACATAGGATAGTTTTTATCCCAGAAATCCCACGGGAACTAGGGATGGCGATCTATGATCGATTAATCGGAGAATCGATCTTTTGGACCCAAAACATCGATTATTTTAATTGATATTAGTAAGGATTGAATCGTAAACTATGCATTTGATCAAGTGATGATCTTTAGCAAAGTTGAAGGTACGAATTTTCAGTTTTATGTATGTTAGTATGTTATATTATTTTCTTTTAAACTCGGGCGAAGCCGCGGGCAAATCCTAGTGATATCATATAATCATTCGAAAGCGGTCGTTTTGTTCTCCGAGTATTTCTATTTTCGACTTAGATAAGGTTATTTTTAGGAACATTATAATAGATTTTCAACTTGCTATACAACAATACATCTGTAAAGTTGACAATTTAACACATTTCTCACTCAAACTAGTATTATTATAAAAATAATTGGCCACCTGCGAATCGAAATCACAACACACAAGGTGGTAGAATCCTCTGTGGTTCGACTCCGGCGGCACCACCGTCACACCTATTTCTGTTATAACAGCAGTGTTAAGCGCTGCTGTGTTCTGGTAAGGAGACATACTTAACCGAGGCATTCCAGCTTAGTCCTAAGGTAGCGACGCATCTGAGACGACCTCAGATAGGAATCTAATCCTATCTACGGTTGTTTACAGATGTCCATACGGCAGTAGCTTACCATCAGGTGGACTGCTCGTCTGCTACTCCTATATAAACTCAGATAGGAATCTAATCCTATCTGAGATTGATTACAGATGTCCATACGGCAGTAGCTTACCATCAAGTGGACTACTCATCTGCTACTACTATATTATAAAAATACATACTTTTCTCATATCCATTATGGGATTTCCTCTCCAATGCATACTTCTCAGCTTCCTTGTTATATTCCTCATTAGTCTGCGGTATATAGTCATCAGCGGGCTTCGTATAATCCTTGGGCATCTCGTATTTCTTCTGTACAAACTCTTCGTCTTTCGTGTATTGCGTTTGGTCTTTCACGAATTGCGTTTGATCTTTAACGAATTGCGTTTGATCTTTGACGAATTGCGTTTGATCTTTGACGTATTGCGTTTGTTCTTTAACGTATTGCGTTTGTTCTTTAGTGAATTGCTCGCGGTCTTTGTACTCCTGTTCTTTGTACTGATACTCCATTGTCGGGCTGTAGGACTTTTCTGAGGATTCGTAGCTCTGTTGTTGGTCCTCATCCTCGTTTTGTATCGGGTCTGTTTGCATGAAAGCATCCTGTTTTTTAGGTTTGATTTGCACTTGAGGCTGTGGAGGGCTTGGTGACTGTTGGCTCTGATGTGGTGATATTATGTTGGCGAGATCTGACAGTTTTTGGAGACGGTAGGACAACTGGAATAATTAAACATAATTATATTTTAAATGGTATTCGTGTGTGCTTGTGTGGATAACTAAATGTCTATATTTATTTATAGGGGCATGATGACAAATTTTCCAATCCCCATCTATAATATAGGCCGCGCCAATCTTCTAGTCCGCTCTGAATTTGTTGCGCGCAGTGTCAGTCAGAGAGCCAATGCGGTCGAACACAACTACAAGCATATACTCCGTAGCAACGTAAGGGCACACTAACGCAGCTATGTACCCGCGGGAGATTTTTCCCGCTAATATCTACAATTTTCTATTGCGACGCGACTCGTTTCTATATTCGGAGCAGACTCGCAATTTGGCGCGGACTATACATGTGTACTGATTCCAAAATCGTATTATTTCGGCAATAAATTCAGTATTAACGAAAATATAGCATTTTTAAAACAAAATTTTGAATTAAGCGCGAAAACGCTCGCGGGTGTCATGGCGTCCGTTGCTGACGTCACACTATAACTTCCCATATATAACTTTTAAGCAATTCTGTGACACACCTAAAAATGAAGTCATACGCCCCGATTAGCGTTTCGGACAAGATGGCCGACTGCAGTATTTTATACTTTTGTTTTATTGAAAATATAATAAATTTAAAGTTTATATTAAAACTGGATAATTTTTGAGAATCCTTTTACAGTGTTAAAAGGATTCTCAAAAATTACTATTTTTTACTTAAATCATTTATTCTTTGATTTTTTAATATTGTCATCATTCCTATTGTTGTTTGCATGGGATTGTAGATAATTCTCTATAGTTGAACCCAATAGCTAGATTTTTTGCAACAATTTTTTATATATCTCACATAATTTGCTTAAAAAAATTGACCTATTTCAAATTTATGAACGAGTATATTAATGATACCTTAAAGTAATTTTGTATTCACGTTTTTCAGCAACTTTTTTCAGTTTAAATGGGAATGACATTCATAAAATTTCAAATTCTGGTAGAAGTTTTATTACCACAAACCAATAAAGACAGACTAAACCTCTTGATAAAATTTTAAAGCATATTTTTTTTATAATATAGGAGTAGCTGACGAGCACTCAGTCACGTGATGGTAAGGCTACTGGCGTGCGAACATCTGTACAACCCCAGATAGGATTTGATTCCTATCTGAGGTCGGCCACAGATGCGGCTTTGGCCCTGAGGACTAAGCTGGAACGCCTCGGAAAAGTATGTCTCCCTTACCACACTTCAAACCAGAACACAGCAGCGCTTAACACTGCTGTTATAACAGAAATAGGTGTGACGGTGGTGCCTCCAAAGGGTTCTACCACCTTAGAAATTGCAAATTGAGTTTCAATATATTCCGAGGCGTTGTCTACGATTTATTTTTAGTTTTTTTTAAACATATTTAAATTAACATTGTTCAATGTCATTTACAATAACCAAATAAAGTCAAATTAGGTACATATTTATTAATGCTAATTCACTTCATTAGTAAATTGGTTTGTTATTTAATTTTATTCTTACTCATAGATTAGTAAAGATACTTCGCCGCCTTTAAATTGAATGAAGCCACAAACGGCTTATTAGTAAGTTCTTTTTTTGAGTTCTTGACAAATAAAAACATTTGTAGAGAAAATTTACGAATAAATAACTAATACTGCGTAATTTACATAATAAATAAATAATTATTTCAAATATTTTAGGGACATTTTAGCAAGGGTGACGTGGCAAAACTTTTTTACGCAACTATTTCAATTGTCAAAACTGGGTACATTTTCTTGTTAGGAGTGAGTAATCTTTACTAATCTATGTTCTTAGTTAAAAATGATTATCCGAGGTACAGTATAAATACGATTATCCGTACCTCGGTTATCCGGATCCGAGATTATCCGGACTACCAATCCCAACAAATTATGTATTTTAAAGATTTTGTTAATTTTTGTATTTGAAGGTGGTACCCTTTGTGGTTCGACTCTGGCGGCACCACCACACCTATTTCTGTTATAACAGCAGTGTTAAGCGCTGTGTTCTGATTTGAAGTGTGGTAAGGGAGACATACTGTTCCGAGGCGATACTTAGTCCTCAGGGGTAGCGGCGCATCTGTGACCGACCTCAGGTAGGAATATCTAATCCTATCTGGGCTTGATTACGGATGTCCATGGGCGGCAGTAGCCACTTACCATCAGGTGAACTGCATGCTCGTGTGCTACACCTATATTATAACACTAGCTGACCCGGCAAACTTTGTACCGCCTCAAAATCTATATATAAAATATATTTCATATAAAATATAGCCTATGTTACTCGTGGATAATGTAGCTTTCGAATGGTGAAAGAATTTTTAAAATCGGTCCAGTAGTTTTTGAGCCTATTCATTACAATCCAACAAACAAACAAAGTTTTCCTCTTCATCATATTAGTATAGATATATAAGTACTCACAGCGCTGTCGTGGGTCTCCATGCCACTCGGGACTGTCCTGTCCGGCGTGCCGGTCAGGGGCACCCCAGTGTGGTTGGTTAGCGGTGACCATTTCTCCGGTTTGTCCCTGGAAATATACAATATGTGTATTAGAACCAATTTTTTAAAAAGCTTTCATTGTTAGAACGTATTAGTGATAGCGTAGTGGTTAAGAAACTCTTAATAGAGGGGTCCGAGGTTCAAATCCCAGACCACTGATTTTTCAAAGATATAAGCATATTAGAAACAAATTATCATCGGCTGTTATGGTGATCTCTTAGCATAATTAAAAAAATCATGAAATTTAAATGACTATTCTTAAAAAAGTAATAATTTTTAATGGATATTTAAAAAAAAATTTTGGTGATGTCATTCTACTATATTTTTCTTAGAAAACTCTTTCATTTGATACCAATATGGGAGAGCATAAATAATAATTGGGACCGCCATATTGGATTTTTGATGACGTCAATGATATAATCATGTGTTGTCATCCAAACTAAATGAGTCTGCAAAATGTATGATTAATTTTAAACTATAGTCCGATTCATAATTAGGTGTCCAAAATGTAAACAACGGTGTTGACCTATCAAGAAAATATGTTTCAAATGGTAGTTTCCGATTCGTATCACTACATACTTGTGAAGCTAATAATTGGCTAAATGCAAGTCGAAACCACACCCGGAGGTTCCGTACCACCAAAATTTTCATTTTTTTGTTCAGTTTGTTGTATGAGGACCTCTTTTTTTATTCAACTTTTTTTAGTATTCCTTATTATAGCAGCCACCGTTATACATTCTCTGTAAAAATTCCAAGTGTCTATCTATTACGGTTCCGGAGATTAAAACCCCGTGACATACGGACAGACGAACAAACAGCAGAGTCTTAGTAATAGGGTTCCGTTCTTACTAGGGAATGCAATCCCGATCTCGCGGGATCCCGATCTCGCGAGATCCCGTGTAATTTTTCGGGATCAATTTCGAAAACGTTTCGAAAACTGATAAATGGAGCACCCCACGCTTTTTTCACAATTATGCTATTTACTGTTCCTTAATTGAAAATTATTTTCTACTTTTGAGTAAATTTTTTATTATCATAAAAGCGTGTTTTTTATTTTTTGAACTATATTTATTCTATACCTTGTTTTGATTATTTTAGTAAAACTGTTAATTATTTCGTAATTTACTTAAATGAAAGGATAAAGGTTTTTGTTTCCAATAATATTTTGTTTTATTTAACCTCACTATAACCAACAAGCAGTTTTCATCGTTTACAGTGATGTGATTTTTTAACTAGACGAGATCCCGAAAATCTCGGGATCCCGGGATTGATATTTCTAATCCCGCGGGAACTCGACTTTACGATCTCGAGTCGGGATTGCATTCACTAGTTATAACTAGAGATGTGCGGAGTCAGGTCGACTCGAGTAAGTACTCGAGTACTTACATAAAATCGCATACTCGAGTACCAATAGTGATACTCGAGTACCAGTGATACTCGAATACTGACGATACTCGTACACTACAACTACAACTCGTACAAGTAAAAACTTGTTTAATTTTGTGTAGTGAGTGGCGTTTTTTTCTTTTTTTTGCTCTTCCGTGCTATTGGACTGTATGTTGCAATGTACTCGAGTACTTTGTGAATACTTTGGACTCGAGTATTGACTCGATTCTTTTTTATATGAGTACTAAAGTACTCGAATACCAAAAATGGCCGACTCGGCACATCATTAGTTATAACAACTAGAAACATAACAACTCACCCAACAATATCATCCTTCTTGTGTTCCTTGTATTTAACGGTGCGACTTTTGCGTATAACCATCACTGTGCCGTCGGGGTTGAGTTTGGGCAGGTTCTGTGATGGCACCGCGTCCTTACTTAGCGTCTTCCATTGACCTGCAAAGATAAATAAGAAACATATGTTAAACAAAAAGGGATTCCAAAGTTACAATATAATCTTCAATAATCATCAACATTTAATAAAACATCGTTATGCACTCATTTATCACACTTTCATTGCAAAAGACATTGCAGAAATCAAACATTTCAGAACTCAAAGCAAGACTGAGTATTCCGAGAATATAAAAATAGAAAATAATAATTCGCCAAGTACAAGTTGAACTCGCACATGGAGGCTTCCGTACCACTATTCATTGTTTTTACTTATTTTTATTCATTTTAATATTTTCAACAATACTTAGTTATTTGAAACAACAATAGATGGCGTTGGGGTATACATATATACGTATAATATAATTAAAATAACTATATTAAAATATGTTTTATGGTTGTGTTTATTATAATACCAGTAATAGTAAACGGATTGTAAAAATTCAACCGTCTTCCCAGTACGGTTTAACAGTTAGACCGAAAATTGCAGAAAAATACCGGTTGGTTGTATGGACCCCCCTCCCCCCTTAATATTCAACTTTATTTTATTTTAAGTATTTGTTGTTATAGCGGCCACCGTTATGCTCCTCGTGTAAAAACTTCACGTGTCTATCTATTACGGTTCCGGAAAAACAGCCCTGTGACAGATGGACAGACAACGAAGTCTTAGTAATAGGGTTCCGTTTTTACCCTTTGGGTACGGAACCCTAATTACTCAAAAATGACATAAATTATCAATAACCACCAATATAATTTTGTCTCGCCACGGTCCATGACCACGTCTATATATATAACAGTCCTTTCATTACTTTTATAATATAGGAGTAGCAGACGAGCATGCAGTCCACCTAATAGTAAGTGGCTACTACCGTATGGACATCTGTAATCAACCCCAGATAGGATTAGATTCCTAAGGTCAGCCACACATGTACCGCTAACCCTGAGTACAGAGCTGGAACGCCTCGGAAAAGTATATCTCCCTTACCACACCCTTCAAACCGGAACACAGCGCTTAACACTGCTGTTACAGGTACAAATAGGTGGGCATCGCGCTCGGAGGACTCCGGTTGTGTTCCATTGGAGATCCCGGAGTTCTCCACTAAGCGCTGAGGACGGCCACCGGGGAGGGTTTTAATGCGGTAAAAATCCCACATAACCCGGCGTCGCTCCCACGTCATCGGGTACCTTTTAAAGGTTTCCCCCTCGAAAACAAAAAAAAAGGTACAAATAGGTGTGATGGTGCCGCAGGAGTCAAACCACAAAGGGTTCTACTACCTTCAAAAATCCCTTCAATGTCATTACCGTAAATATTTAGGGCGTTTTCATCCCTTTCAAGTATAACTGCGAATAATGAATACTTAGGGAAAAACATAAAAAAATTCAGACTAAATATAGAACGGTGACAGCTTCTAATCCTAGTGATGTCATATTTGGGGGAAAACCCGCAGACATTTATCGTGTATACAAAATAATGTTAATAAAACTGAGCTGTATGTTTGTAACTTCGAAATAACAGCTTTCTTACCCGCAGAGGGTAAGGTTTTTCGACTGTATGTATGTTCGAAGGTGGTAGAACCCTTTGTGGTTCGACTCCGGCGGCACCACCGCCACACCTATCTCTGTCTCTTAACAGCAGTGTTAAGCGCTGCTGTGTTCTAGTTTGAAGGGTGTGGGCCGAGGCGTTCTAGTTTAGTCCTCAGGGGTAGAGGCGCATCTGTGGTAGACCGACCGTGTGGTGTCCGACCTCAGGTAGGAATATCTAATCCTATCTGGGGTTGATTACAGATGTCCATGGGCGGCAGTAGCCAATTACCATCAGGTGGACTGCATGCTCGTCTGCTACTCTACTATATCTATATATAAAAGAAAGTTGTGTTAGATACACTATTTATAACTCAAGAACGGCTGAACCGATTTGGCTGAAAATTGGTGGGGAGGTAGCTTAGAACCAGGAGACGGACATAGGACTTTTTATCCCGTTCGACCACGTTTCCGTGAATTCATTATAAAACGTGGTAAAACAAAAACGCATCTGACATGAAATAACAAAACATTTAGGGGGAAAAATAGAGTTTTTGTTTTATTTTACGTTTATATTATCCTAAAGGAAGACCTCGAAATTGAATTAGGCTCCAGGAAGCAAATTTCAAAGACCATTTAGTCTCGATGTTTTTTTTTATGTTTATGATATTGTTAGATTCCTTTTTAACGCGGGTGAAACCGCGGGGCATCGCTAGTTATAAGTAAATGGAACAGTCAGTTTATCAATTTAAACAGCTTAACACCTTTCTTATGCTAGTGCAGAGGGTAATGTTTTACGAGCGTAAACATGCATGTCTTATTCTCTAACACGTCCTGCTGCCCAAACGGTTTTATAGATGTTAACATGGAAGAACAAACGCACGAGTGATCCTACACGGGTCCCGTTTTTGTTTTTTCTTACAGAACCCTAAAAACCCCTGAGTTTTTCGAGAACACTGATTTTGAGAACTATGATAGCATGTTTTTCGCGGCGAAACCATTCATGTTCTCATGTTCCTCTCAACCGCGGGGACAGCGTTGTGGATATGCCGGACTCCTGGCTAAAACCCCACGGTGTTCCTCTGGACGCTTTGTCGGGACCACGGGTACTGTTATATTCAATATTCCTTAGCAATATACTGCCGACCTCATCATTCTTAATTAATATATAACGCCTTCCAACCATGTGGCCGCCAGTTGCACCTAATCCGAGTCCGCGAAACATTTAAATTCAATATTATAAAAGAAAAGTGAGGGGATAAAATCTCTGTACTTTTAAAAGACATTAAACCAGTAGTGACAGGAGTGTGTGTTTTTTTTAAAAGACAATCAAGGGCTGCCGCGTAACAGTACGCTAGTAGCACTCGTCCGCAGTCCTCACGACAGGACAGTGATAGCCCAGCTTATATTATTTATTGACAGTTTACATTTAACTATTTATCACACGTTTTAGCAATCAAGGAAAATATAGTGAGGAAATATACAACATTCATGTTTCTTCATTATTTTTATTCTGAATTAATTTTTAGAATCATATTTTTAATCAGTTACATTTACAAAATGATTGGCCAAGTGTGTGTCGAACTCGCACACGGAGGGTTCCGTACCATCAAATTTTAATGTATGTTTTATGTTATATTATTTGTATACATAGCAACCGTAGGCAGTAAATCTTATATATAAAATTATCGTGTCACAGTGTAAGTTACCGTACTCCTCCGAAACGGCTTTACCGATTTTCACCAAATTTTATATGCATATTCAGTAGGTCTGAGCATCGGCTACTATCTATTTTTCATACCCTAAGGGTTGTTCACCCTTAACATTTTTTTTATTTATATGGCAACAACGTTTGCCGGGTCAGCTAGTGTATTATGAATATTTGAACTGTCTACTTATTACGCTACAAGATATAACGCGAATAACGAAATATTGCAGTCTCAATATACGACCCGTATCTATTTTGATGCTTCTATTTTTTTGTATTTTTACAGCGGTTCCTGTTGTACTATGTATAAATTTCAATAAAGTTGAATATTAAAGGGGGTTTCCATACAACAAACCGGTATTTTTCGGCATTTTCCGATCTAACTGTTAAACCGTAGAAGGAAGACCGTTAAATTTTATACAATCCATTTACTACTATAACTGCTATTATAATAAATACAAATAAGAACAATAAAACATATTTTAATATGGTTATTGTATGAAAATAAATAAAATGTAATGAACATTTGGTGGTACGGAAGCCTCCATGTGCGAGTTTGACTAGTACTTGGCGAATTTTTACCCTTTAGGTATGGAACCATAAAAACAATCATTTTTTGTCCATTTACTTTTAAATCAGTGCAATTATAGCAGTGATAGCCTAGTGGCTAAGAAACTCGGCCTCTCGATCGAGGGGTCCGAAGTTGAAATTCAGACACGCACCTTTGATTTTCAAATGTATGTGCGTATTAGAAATTAATTATCACTTAATAAACGGCGAAGGAAAACATCGTGAGGAAACCTACATACCTGAGAGATTTATAAAAAAACAATCTTAAAAGTATGTGAAGTCTACCAATACGCACTTGTCCAGCGCGGTGGACTATGGCCTAATCCTTCTCATTCTGAGAGGAGACCCGTGCCCAGCAGTGGTACAGTAATGGGATGATGATGATGATGAAGCATACAAACTAGTTTAACAAGGCAAGTTAAATAAAATCTTATTATTGGTTTTCAACAACATACACATGGGGGGGCGTTCAAGTATTACGTAACGCAATTTGGGGGGGAGGGGGGGTCTTGTAAAACGTTACGATGCGTTACAGGGGCGGGAGGGGGTCTTTCTTAATACACGTTACGTAACATTTTTTAATAAAAAAATAGAGAATTAAAACTCCTAAATTGGCAACCCATTTCATTTACGTTTTACGGGGAATCCCTTGAATGAGTGGGTCCAGCCGAACTAAGTCCTGAGTATTCTGAGTTAGACTAAGTATAGTACAGTATAGCAGTATATATGCTTTGATTATACTTAAACTAACTTAGAATTCTCAGGATACCTAGTTCGGCTGAACACGCCCAAGGATAAAAACTATAACATAACTTTTTAGCGAGTTTAGGGTAAAAATGGACACTTGAGTGTTACGTAACGTTTAGAGAGGGGGAGGGGGGGGGGGGTTATAGAAAAACCTTACGGTGCGTTACAAGGGGGGAGGGGGGGTCAAAAATCTTCAAAAATTGCGTTACGTAATACTTGAACGGCCCCTGATCCATTAATAAGCATCATTATTCCCAAATAAACTTAAATAGGGAAGAAGGAAAATCAATTTCTATCGGATGGATTTCCCCAAAAATTTGTATGTGTAAATTTTAAATACATTTTGTGGTGCTGAATCAAATCAAAACATTACTCTTCCTGTTATGACAGCGGCAGTGACACGGCCAGTATGAGTTATGAGTGTTGGGTTCGATTCCGGTCACAAGCACACTTATTTTGTTTATAATATAGAAGTAGCAGACGAGCATGCAGTCCACCTGCTGGTAAGTGGCTTCTGCCACCCATGTAGGTACATATGTAATCAACCCCAGATTGGATTAGATATTGAGGTCGGCCACACATGCACCGCTACCCCTGAGGACTAAGTTACGCCTCGGATAAGTGACATACTTACCACACCCTTCAAACCAGAACACAGCAGCGCTTAACACTGCTGTTATTACAGAAATAGGTGTAGCGGTGGTGCCGCCAGAATCGAAGGTTCTACCACCGTCAAAAGATACTACACAGGTTTTCTATCGAGCAAAAATTCACATTTTTTACCGCGTTGACCACGTGACAAAAAACATATATAAAAACAGGAAAAACAGCGACCACTCGACACAGCAAACAGAATTAGGTCACACATCGCTATAAAAACAACAAAACAATAGCGAAAGATATCATTGTGTTGTTATCAAACCCGACAACATGTCATTCGGGTGACGTGTCAGTCGGGGACATGTCGTAAGTGACCATACTTGCCGCTTTGAACGGAACCGTCCCTTTTTTCGATTCTTTGTTCCGGTGTCCCCGAAAGGAACTTCGGGACACAAAATTGTTCAATTTCCTTGAATGACAATAATGATAGAACCCTTTGTGGTTCGACTCCGGCAGCACCATAGCCTATTTTTGTTATAACAACAGTGTTAAGCGTTGTTGTGTTCTGGTTTGAAGGGTGTGGTAAGGGAGACATACTTTTCCGATGCGTTCTAGCTTCGTCCTCAGGGGTAGCGTGGCATCTGTGGTCGACCACAGGTAGGAACATCTAATCCTATCTGGGGTTGATTACAGATGTCTGTACGGCAGTAGCCACTTACCATCAGATGGACTGCATGCTCGTCTGCTACTCCTATGTTATAAAAAAAAAACATTTTCAGTTATTTATTTTTTCATTTATTCATTGTTTCATTTATTTATTTCTTTCTTTAATTACTGCTACCCTATATTATAAAAAAAACTTTTTTCAATGAGATTATCCATAAGTAATTGACATAAATATATCGACGTCCCATTTTGAGTGACAGAATAAATGGTCACTTTGCAAATGTCACTCGCGAATTCACGTGGCGGTGATGCAACAAACTTGTGTATAGTCTGACAAATTTTTCGTGTGACTGTTTTCGAAAACAGCCATTTGTCAGCTGTATGAGTGATCTTTGAATTGCCCTAATAAGTTTTTATTTTTTACGTAAAGGACATATCCCAAGTGACTATGGAACTCAGCATCGCTATCAAATGTATTGTGCCGTAATATAAATGTGTTTAATTTTATCACGCTTTTATTAGCTTGCGTTGTATGTATGTATGTTTGTATGTATGTATTTATTTATTTATTTGGGAAACAAACAATTCATACTATATAACATAGGTAAATGATTCATACATACAAGCAGAGGAATAATTATAGTTTCCACTATTAAATTTTACATAAAGATAAAAGCAAAATAAACATGAAGTAGCACAATGAAAAGGAACAGAAACACATACATTAAAATAATGCAGAAGAAAAAAAAATGATGTAAAAATCTATTTAAGTTTTTGCATTATCTGTCGTACACTCCTCCTGTAGATACCTATCGAGTTACAGAAAGGGTCGACACTTTGAAGGTGCTTGTTGTAATAATTACATGACCGAAATATAAAAGTACTGCAGTACCATACTTAGTTCTAGTAAGAGGAGTGTAAAACAACGCTCTACATCGATGTATGTATGTAACGGAATCTTTGAACTCGATTTTTACCCACTTTGAACGGTCCGATTAAATTAAATTTTTGAACAATTATCAAGAACCGATGACAATACACGATTTTAATATTTTTACCACATTCTCATCATCAGGATCGTCAGGAATCAGGATTAACGATTTTCCTTATGCGATTTTAGCGTGGTTTTTAGTTTTTAAACTATAATTATTACTTTAATTTTAGTACTTTTAATTACACATTAAAATACTTATAATTCTTAGCATTCAACCGCAATATGGTAATGAAGGATAACAAAGTATCATTAAAATTAGAAGTTTCCAAATTGTTACCAAGTCGTAAAGGGCTTACTTGCGTTTTTCTGCAATATTTAGCTATATTAGATAATGGCTACCAGTATGATTATTCGTTTTAACAAAGCAATGGCAATCAATCTATACTAATATTATAAAGAGGAAAACTTTGTTTGTTTGTTTGATTGTAATGAATAGGCTCAAAAACTACTGGAGCGATTTTAAAAATTCTTTCACCATTCGAAAGCTACATTATCCACGAGTAACATAGGCTATATTTTATATGAAATATATTTGATAAATAGATTTTGAGGCGGTACAAAGTTTGCCGAGTCAGCTAGTGTTTGATAATTGGTCATCAAGTGTTCACAACACCACACTGCGACTGCCAGCGCAAATAATGCATCGACGAGATGGATTTTCCAGAATATCTCGCTATCACTAATTAGTTGTTATTTGAAATACTGAAATACACTACAACTTAAAATTGAGCCTTTAATCTCGCGATCTCGTCTTATGGTGGTCAAATCCTTACTAATATTATAAATCCGAAAGTAACTCTTCTCTGTCTGGTTGTCTCTTCTTCACGCCTAAACCACTGAACTGGTTTTAATGAAATTTTGTAAAAAGATAGTCTAAAACCCGAGAAAGGACATAGCATAGTTTTTATCCCGGTAAACTAGGGATCTAGGGATGGCGGTCTAAGATCGATTAATCGGAGAATCAATCTTTTGGACCAAAAAGTCGATTATTTTAATCGATATTAGTAAGGATTGAATCGTAAACTATGCATTTGATCAAGTGATGATCTTTAGCAAAGTTGTTGTCCATGAGCCCACGAAGATTTCAGAGTTGGTACGACCAATTTTCGTCAGATGGTGCCACTGTCATGGAGGTACGAATTTTCAGTTTTATGTATGTTAGTATGTCATATTATTTTCTTTTAAACGCGGGCGAAGCCGCGGGCAAAAACTAGTAGGTAATAATTAACACAAAAACTTAACTAATGGAGTCTCTGTCTCGCTATCGCCACAAAATAAATACCACTTTGGCTTTAATTTAATGAAAACTGTAAGAAAAAAACGAATCGTACACGAAATAATACTTATTGAATATTATGAGTTCAAAACAAACTCAGAATCTTCACAAAATAATTATTACTAGTTTATGCCCGCGGCTTCGCCCGCGTTTAAAAGACAATAATATAACATACTAACATACATAAAACTGAAAATTCGTACCTTCAACTTTGCTAAAGATCAACACTTGATCATATGCATAGTTTACGATTCAACCCTTACTAATATCGATTAAAATAATCGATGTTTTGAGTCCAAAAGATCGATTCTCGATTAATCACCATCCCTAGTTCCCGTGGGATTTCCGGGATAAAAACTATTCTATGTCCTTTCTCGGGTCTCAGACTATCTTTGTACAAAATTTCATTAAAATCGGTTCAGTGGTCTGGGCGTGAAGATGAGACAACCAGACAGACAGACAGACAGAGTTACTTTCGCATTTATAATATTAGTAAGGATTTGTCCGGTAAGTTAGGTTGACCAATTGACAAAGATGGCAACAAAATCGATGATGGCGTCAAGACGACGACTTTTACTTTGGTCAGTTTTTATCTTTCGTTTATTATTCGTTATTCGAAACATTTACAAACATTGTTTTAATTAATAATGAGAAGGATTAGCCCATAGTCCACCGCGCTGGACAAGTGCGTATTGATAAACTTCACATACATTTGAAAACTTTTTTTACGATTTCTGTTTTCCTCACGATGTTTACCTTCACCGTTTAAGCAAGTGATAATTAATTTGTAATACGCACAAAACTTTGAAAAATCAGAGGTGCGTGTTCGGGATTGAACCCCGGACCCCTCGATCAAGAGGCCGAGTTTCTTAACCACTATCATTGCTTATAATAGTATTTATTGTTAACAAAATGATTTAATATTAACGTTTTCATGTAACAATATAATAAGGTATGACAATATATTCGTAGTGTGATCGTTTTGACCCGCAATAACATGCTAATTGTCCCAAACTAGTAATGAAAAGATTGTTTTAATTTGGTTTATTGTTTATAACCTTGCTTGAAGGTAGACCTTTGTGGTTCAACTCCAAAGGGACTATATCCAGGCCTATTTGTTGCAAATAACAGCAGTGTTAAGCGCTGCTGTGTTCTGGTTTAAAATGTGTGGCAAAGGAAACATATCTTGAAGGTAGAACCCTTTGTGGTTCGACTCCGGCGGGCACCACCGCCACACCTTTTTCTATTTAACAACGGCAGTGTTAAGCGTTGCTGTGTTCTGGTTTGAAGTGTGGTAAGGGAGACATACTTTTCCGAGGCGTTCCAGCTTAGCCCTCAGGGGTAGCGGCGCATCTGTTGCCGACGTCTGGTAGGAATCTAATCATATCTGTGATTGATAACAGATGTCCATGGGCAGCAGTAGCTTACCGTCAGGTGGACTGCATGCTTGTTCAGTAAATAAAATAAAAAAATGACAAATTTCGAACTTAGATAAAAATTGATTTTATTACTAGTATTACTGGTAGATACCTAGCTAGATGGAAACCAGAACCTATCCTATCGAATGCTACACGGATCTTAGGGCTGTTTCCTGCACATTTCTGCATCAGTTAGCTATAAGCCATTCTGTGATGTCATGACATCATTCATGTTTATTCTCTTGTCATCTCACTTAACATTTTCCTTATAGAAACTTATTTACGTACAAAATAAATATTAATCTTAAAAACAATCTTTTCATCACTAGTTTGGACAATTAGCATGTTATTGCGGGTCAAAACGTTCACACTACGAATAAATCGTTATAACTTTGTATATTATTACATGAAAGTGTTAATATTAACACATTTTGCTAACAATCATTGCAACTGCTTCTAATACATACATAACTTAAAATCTTAACTTCCTAGGACTAGGATTCGAACCCTGTACCATAGCCTACGCCAAATTTCCCACCACAACGCTGTTATCACATACATAAGGTTAAATAAGTGATTAAATTCAAATGGAGTATGTCTATCTCATGTATCACGGTTCACAGATCAAAAATTATCACAGACGGAACTTTCATTATGTTATTGTATAAAATTGATGTTGGGTTTTCCCTAAAAATCATGTTTTTATCAACAGCTTCTAAATATAAGTTATATAAATAATAATATTTTTAAGTAGTGAAAAGATACTCGCTGAATGACTTAAAAAAAATATTTATTAAATTAATTAGAAGGGTAGTATATCAGTTACACTAATTAAAAATAATACGTGTGGCACTCGGAGACTGCCGCGGTAAAGCTATTGCATAGCATTTTTTATCAACTTATGCAAATTGCAAGCGTGATATTTCAATAAGTCATTAACCCGTCAACTGGCGTGTGCGCCCCGGGGCGCACAGATTGCTACTAAAAAGTATCACATCAGTGCCGATCGGAGTGGGGGGTGTTAGGTTTTTTTCGTTACGGAATTTCTGGATTCGGTCTCCTCGCTCAAGGCCCGCGATAGAAGCTATGCAATAGCTTAAAAACATCAACATTTAAATTCCTTAAACGTAAGTTAAGCAACGGTGGGTGCGGACGAAAATTGGATGGATGACCGCTAGTGACAAAAATATATTAAAATAACAGTTGTAATCAACATTCAAATTACTAAAACGTAAATTAAGCAATGGAGGGCACGGCCGACAGTAGGATGGGTGACCGCTAGTGACAAAAACATTAAAATAGCAATTGTAATCAACATTTAAATTACTAAGACGTAACTTAAGCAACGTTTGTCGAGGTCGGATGTTAGATGAGTGACCGCTAGTGGCATAAACATATTAAACATCAGACTTAATCAACATTGTTGTTAAAAAATAAAATTAAAAAAAATGTGTATTACTGCCATCTGTTTTCAAGTTGACGAATTAAGGTGTTAGGAATTTTCGTTACGGAATTTCTCGATTCGGTCGGCTATGCAATAGCTTAATAAACAGAATTAAGTTACCTAATCTTACAAAAAGCACAAAACAATAACATAATGAACTTATAAGTAAAAATATAATTATGTTAAATTTCAATTTTAAAATGAAACTAGCTGACCCGGCAAATGTTGTGTTACCATATAAATAAAAAATTGTTAAGGCTGAACAACCCTTATCAGTTAGGGGTATGAAAAATAGATAGTAGCCGATTCTCAGACCCACTGAATATGCAAATAAAATTTGGTGAAAATCGGTTAAGCCGTTTTGGAAGAGTATGGTAACTAACATTGTGACACGAGAATTTTATATATGAAATTTTTGTAGTCAGTTATATATTACTCATTCATTTCACCATGCAGAACCTAAAATACTGTAACTAAAACCAAGTTTTTTTTGTGTTATACAGAAGTAGCAAAATTCTATCTGAAATTCTCTTACTGCTTGCTTCAAAATAGGCAAATATTCAAACAGAATTTCAACTCACGTTTAACTCTCTTACGCTTGGAGTACCAAAAAATCCTACATTATAAAATGAACCCACTGTCCAAATTTGAAGGTGGTAGAACCCACTGTGTTGACTCCAGCGGCACCACAGCCACACCTATTTCTAAATAATACAGTAAGTAAAGAGAATTTTTAAGTGCTGCTGTGTTCTGGTTTGAAGGGTGTGGTAAGGATCTGCGATTCAATTACATATACAACTGATTACTCAAAGTTCTGAATGTATTAGTAATGAATTTATAAGGTTTAGCATTTAAGGAAAACTTTATGAGGAAACTAATGTGCCTTCAATCCATTAAAAAAACTTTCTCAAAAGTATGTTAACTCTTTCAATTTAAACTCGGTCAGAGTGGCAGATTATGACCTAAATCTCTCACTCCCAAGGAGATCCATGCCCAGTAGTGGGTCAATGAAGAGTTCAGTTGTTATACCAATTTCCTTGTATGAATTGTATGGCATTTACCATTCTCCCTCCCACAAAAGGGTAGTACATACTGCATGGTTTAAAATGTATATAGTCCATGCCAAATTGCTAGTCCGCTCTGAAGTTGTTCCGCACAACTACAAGCATATATTCTGTAGCAACGTAAGGGCATACTAACACAGCTATGTATCCGTGGGCGCGAACGGGCAGCGGAGGGTGCCAGGTGGTCCCGCACTGTCTTCGTTCCGCTAATATCTACAATTTACTATTCAATGTGACTCGTTTCTATATTCAGATCGGACTAGCAGTTTGGCGCGGACTATACCATCATACATATTGGTAGCGGATTGTTGCGAAGTAGTTTTAATCCTAACTTAATAGCATGGATTTGCGCAAAATAACAACTGATACAATTAACTATGTTTGACATTTAACTACGTCATCATACCATACATGAAGAGGAGGTTAACCACAACCTATTTCCAATTGCTAATGAGATTTGCCAAATTATTTGGCAAAAGCAATCAATCTGAAATGGCACCTTGAAACAGGATGACAGGTTTTATATACAAATTTTACCCTATTTACACAACCTATTTGATAGTAAAGTCAATTAATATACCACTATTAAAAATAGGTCATCATCATCAACCCATTACTGTCCCACTGCTGGACACGGGTCTCCTCTCAGAATGAGAAGGATAGGCCATAGTCCACCGGGCTGGTCATGTGTGTATTGGTAGACTTCACATACCTTTGAGACAATTTTTTTAATCTTTATATACCTCTCAGGTATGCAGATTTCCTCACAATGTTTTCCTTCACTGTTTGGAGCAAGTGATAATTAATTTCTAATATGCACATATCTTTGAAAAATCAGAGGTGCGTGCCTGGGATTTGAACCTCGGACCCTTCATTTGCGAGGCCGAGTTTATTAACCACTAGGCTATCACTGCTTTAGTCATACACATACAAAAAGTGGCACATGAAATACAGCTTAACTGTCCCATACAAACTATGTCTATCTCGTTTTTGCACATACATTTAGACACGCTATCCTACTTGCACCTTACACCTTCCTAATGTGCATTTCTCGCCAAGTACCACCAAAGAGCGTAAATTGTTTTGTTAGTAACCTATCTACCTTTTTACTAGTAGTATATCAGTGGTAGACTTATTTCTTATGGTGGATTTATGTCTACAGATGTTGTATGTACAGATACGGTCGATGGCAAAACAAAATTATATCATTTGAACTCTTTGTGGTTCAACTCCGGCGGCACCACCGCCACACCTATTTCTACCTAATAACAGCAGTGTTAAGCACTGCTGTATTCTGAAGGGTTTGGTAAAGGAGACATACTTTTCCGACGCGTTCCAGCTTAGTCCTAAGGAGTAGTGGTGCATATGTGGCCGACCTCAGGTAGGAATCTAATCCTATCTGGGGTTGCTTAATGGTAAGTTACTGCCACCAATGAACATCTGGGTCATTGGTGGCAGTAAGTTACCATCACACGGACTACATGCTTGTCTGCTACTCTTATATTATAAAAAAAAATTATACAACATGTATATATGTTCATATTCATATCTTCCATAACATATATATAGAAACACTAGTTTTCGCCCGCGGCTTCGCCCGCGTTTAAAAGAAAATAATATGACATACTAACATACATAAATACATATATATTGGAATACCAGTGGCGCCATCTGGCGAAAATTGGTCGTACCAAGTCTGGAACCTTCGTGGGCTCATGGACAACACCTTTGCTAAAGATCATCACTTGAACAAATGCAAAGTTTACGATTCAATCCTTACTAATATCGATTAAAATAATCGACTTTTAGGTCCAAAAGATAGATTCTCTGATTAATCGATCTTAGATCGCCATCCCTAGTTCCCGTGGGATTTCCGGGATAAAAACTATCCTATGTCCTTTCTCGAGTTTTAAACTATCTTTGTACAAAATTTCATTAACATCGGTTCAGTGGTTTAGGCGTGAAGAAAAGACAACCAGACAGACAGACAGAGTTACTTTCGGATTTATAATATTAGTAAGGATTTAAATATATGGAAATCACGTGTTTCTGAAGATGGTAGAACCCTCTATGATTCCACTCCGCAAGCACCACCGCCACACCTATTTCTGTTATAACAGCAGTATCAAGCGCTGCTGTGTTCTGCTTTGAAGTGTGTAAGGGATACATATTTTTTTGAGGCATTCTAGCTTAGTCCTCAGGGCTTACCTTATCTTATCTAGGGTTCATTACATGTACATGAGTGGTAACAGCCACATATCATCAGGGCACATCGAAAAATTGTTTAAGCATTACAAGTAAAGCCTCTGAAAATAGCGCTTTGGTCTCGTATTATATGTCCAGGGAACAAAACACATGCATTGAAGTTACGAATATGCATGTTACGAATTAGTTATTGCATGTGCTATGGAAGAAGATGAAGAATTTTTTTATGAAGAAACCTACATTTTTGAAAATTCTTTAAATAGCGTGAAGTCTGCCAGTCTGCACTTGGTCAATACATTGGTAATATCTATTAAATGTTGAACTGAAGTTCACAATTTGACAATTTTTTTCTAACTGTAGAGGGTAATGTTTTTCAAGTGTAATTATTTATGTAAGTTTTATTTTTTGCCATACTCTACAGCTCAAATGGTTTGATACATTACAACATATGAGGTTTTGATAGGTTCGTCTAAATTGTGGGAGTGACATAGGCTACATTTAGAAGGTGGTAGAACCCTTTGTTTCGCCTCCAGCAACACCACCGCCACACATATTTCTGCCTAATAACAGCAGTGTTAAGCGCTGCTGTGTTCCATTTTAAAGGGTGTGGTAAGAGAGACACACTTTTCCGAGGCGTTCCAGCTTAGTCCTCAGGGGTAGCGGCGCATCTGTGGCCGACCTCAGGTAGTAATATCTAATCCTATTTGGGGTTGATTACAGATGTCCACGGGCGGCAGTAGCCACTTACCATCAGGTGGACTACATGCTCGTCTGCTACTTCTATATTATAAAGAAAAAAATTACTTCCCTTTTCAATAAATTATTTCAAAAGTGTCAAAAGTTTTTGTGATAATAATGACTAGTTACTTAAATAGTAATATTGCACACTTATGGAGTTTCTTGCACCGCTTCTTCTCCATAGTGAAACCATCCAAAGCGGTGGTAGTTTGTTGACATCCAAAAACTATTCTACATGAATCAATTTAGAAATAAATGAGATTTGAATTTGAATCAAATTTCGAACTAAATAAGCAAAGATTGGTTATGATTGATTACTAATGGGTATTAGTGGACTATCCCCTAAACCTTTTTGCTTTTAATAAGTTTTGTTCCTAGCAGTAGGACAGAAATATCTTGATAAAACTATTGAGAATAAAATGAACAAACAGAGTACCTATTTCATACTAAAAAGTTAACTTTGAAATTTTCAAGACAAAGGACACTTGGCTGTCAAAAATCTACATAAATTATCTTGTGTTGCAACACAATCCAATAATCTATCTATCGTCGGATGATTCACCAAAATTGGCGCAGCTATCGCAGATAACCAAACATACATAAACAATTCCATTTTCAACACATTTAGTGGAAATAATTCAGAGCTGCAACAGTGTTAAGTTTGCTAAATTTCCGTCCTCCAAGATTCCCTTACACAAAAAATATTACGCATAAAAATGAGTCACCCGGTAAGTGAAAATATAATATATACGATATACATATATATGTATTACAGCTATAGACATGGAAAAACCCAAATACCTTTATTCTTACCCATGGTTGTAACGTTATAATCTGCTTGGGTGAAATGCAGGCTGCAAACTTTGGAGTACTTTGTGTACGGTTTTCCTCTTTTCAAAATTATGTTCCACTTGTCAGCCATGATTACGTCGCGCGGGAAACGGTGGAACTTCACGTTCTTCGTCTTACCGGCGAGCGAAGTGCATTGTGGCACTGTGCAGTAATAGCCCATCGCGATCCCAACAGCCAACCTTTGTTATGGTACAATTTTCCGGCAATCAACGCACCGCACACTCATTAAAACACACCGCACAACACAGTTACTGCGCGTTAAACTTCAATTATTTTCCCCCGAACTTATAACATTTACAAAAATCGAATTCATTAGCCCGCAGCCTTGAAATATTTGACATGTATTCACCTTTTTTTCCCTTCCCCACTTCCCACTTTTTCAGAAAAATGGCGTAGACACAGACAATGAGAAACCACCACTCTGGTGCCAGAAACTGTAGAGACTAACCACAGATTAAAGAAATTTATTACATATGCAATTTTCGAAATATATGTCCTCGTTTCAGGGTATTCCCATGTAGATAATCAAAATTGACCTTTACTCATGAAATCATTACGTAAAACGATAAGAATAAATAAATAATTTGCCGGCGTATGCAAAATAAATACGCAATTCTATAGACAAACTCAAGTGACAGTTGACGGAAACATGGCCAACGACAAACAAAACAATTTTTTTCTAATCATGTCGGCGCTTGGCTGGTGTTTATGCGCGAAGTTTTGTTTGTTTTTGTAACATAATTGCTTGGACGCAAAAAAGGTGGAAAGAACGCGATTTAGATATGTTAATTAGTGTTTTTCTGCGTATTTTGAGATAGCAAGATGCCGTATTACTGTACCGTGCCGCGCTGTACGTCGATGGCGGGGAAGGTGAAAAATGTGTCCTTCCACCAGTTCCCTAGGGATGAGGAGTTAGCTAAACTGTGGAATAAGATCCTGAAAAGAGGGAAGCCGTACACGAAGTACTCAAAAGTGTGCAGTTTGCACTTCACGCCCGATGATTACACAATAACAAACGCTGGTAAATATAAAGGTATATAATTATGGTACTAGATGCATAATCACCACGGTAAGTAGAAATTGAACTCTAATAGACACTAAAATAACATTATTGCGCACTACACCGTTTCCAACGTTTACAGTAGTGTCCTATTACCTACATTAGGGTTTTAATAAGGTAGGGTGGTCTAAAAACGAATAATACTGGAAGTTAAAGGTAGAACATCCCTTGATCTGACATTGCTCTGGATGACTGTTGCTTCTACTGCCCTACATATGTCTGTTTCGTAACAGCAGTGTAGCACTGCTGTGTACTGATTTAAAGTGTGGATAGTTTCTCATATTTTTCGAAGACCACAGGCACCAGTATAACAGTAACTCAGTTTTCAGACAGAAACTCAGTCTTATTTGGGGCTAATACAGATTTAGTGATAAACAAGTGGTTGAAACTATTTCTCAATTAGAAATTTTGTATTGTCTAACCCTTAGTGGCTTGACTATGGAGGAACTATCTCCACACTTGTGTGTACCTAATAATAGTATTGTTAAGAGCTGCTGTGTTTCAAAGAAGTGATACATGCATAATCAAGGCATTCCAGCTTAGTCCTCAGGGTTAATGACATTATAGAATGTGTAGTGGTGCATCGTTAGAACTAATACTCCAAAGCTATTTACACGACACACTATATTATAGATTTATAGATTACAATTGAGAAGCGAAAGTTAGCGAACAATAAGAATAATTAAAAATGATAATATATTAATTTTCATATATACACAATTGACATGACAGGATATTGTCATTTTTTTCTTTTTCATCTCAAATATTAGGTTTTCGATATAGAGATAGAAGGAGGTTTGTAGGTTACACTCTACAACATATTTGAGGCTGACGTCAGGTAGGACTCTTATATAAGGTTGATAATAAATGTCCATGAGTAGCAGTATAGCAGTGATAGCCTAGTGGTTAAGAAACTCGGCCTCTCAATCAAGGGGTCTGAGGTTCAAATCCCAGGCACGCACCTCTGATTTTTCATAGTTATGTGCATATTAGAAATTAATTATCACTTGCTAAACGGTGAAGGAAAACATCGTGAGGAAACCTGCATACCTGACAGATTTATAAAAAAAAAAGAAATCTCAAAGGTATGTGAAGTCTACCAATACGCACTTGGCTAGCGCGGTGGACTATGGCCTAATCCTTATCATTCTGGGAGGAGACCCGTGCCCAGCAGTGGGACAGTAATGGGTTGTTGATGATGATGTTGATGAGTAGCAGTAGCCATTATCAGGTGGACTGCAAGCTCGTCTTACTTCTGGATTGTAAAAACATCTTAGTTTTAATTTTGATGATCTGCCTAATAAGTCTTCCATATAAATTTCAGGTCAATGGAGAACATTAAGGAAAGACGCAATACCGTCCAGGAATCTACCAACGGAAGCACCGACGCCATACCACCGAAGAGTGTTCACACCATGGTCACCGTCCAATGCAGTTGATCCTAGGGTATGTACTTAAACTAATGTTAAGCCTGCTCCACATTCTCGCGTGAACGCAAGAAAAACCCAATTCGTATAGGCTCCACATTCTCATTCCTCGTGGTTTTCTCGCTTTCTCTCGAGAATGTGAAGTGGGCCGTAAACTTGACGCAATCTTAACATGAGCCCCAAATTCAAAATACTTTTTACTAACTTGTTAAGTAAATTTTTGCATTTTTTTTCTGTAAAAAGTAGTTTTGATTGAAATGATTTTAATGCAATATATAGCGGGCTTGAAACCTTAAGGAAATATAAAAAAATAGAGTTTTTTGTCTCTAATTTTCTCTCCATTTGTTTCTTTTGTCAATACATAATTTTTTAATGGATCATAATAATATATTAATTAATTTAAGAAAAACCTTTGTGATGTAAATAAACGATTTCTACACTCAAAGACCCACAATAGTATTCCCTGTATCATGTGTTATATGGACACACACACAAACAAATACACAAACACCCAGACCCAGAAACAGAAACCTAAATGCATCATTTAGATATTTGTCTGGACGGGATTTGAGCCCGGGACCTCCTGCGCATCAGACTTGTGACTGCTACGCCATGCGGGTCGTCTAATAAATATCAATTTATTATAATTTCAGTTGCACCAACAGATGGCGCAAGCTATATACGTACAAACAATGCTAGCGATGCAGGCAGCCGGAGTTACTGATGTCAACACGAACCTATTTAATAATGGTAAGTTTAGTATAAAAACCCTCTGTGGTTCGACCTCAAGGTACTACCACGCCTATTTCTGTTATAACAGTAGTGTAGCGCTGCTGTGTTCTCGTTTAAAATGTAGTAGGTACGAGACTTGCGCGAGGATCGAATTTAGTCCTCAGAAGTAGCAAACTAACATGCAGTGGATTTGATGGTCACTGGTGCTTAAAGACATTTGTAATTAACCTCAGTACCCCCAACCATTAGTTTTCAAAACATCCCACAATTTTACGTTACGTTTACTATCCATTTTGCTGTTCTGCTTGCTTCAGTAGAATGAGTTGTCGAAAGCGCACCACTGAGTAAACGTAACAATAAGTAAGTGCTCATGTGAGGATGAACTTTTTGTCTCCCTCACATGTTCGCAAAAAAGAGAGATGAAACATAAAGCGCCATTTTGTCAATTTAGACATTTAATGTTACGTTACTGACACTATAGTTTCGATACAATCCGCTAGGGGCGCTGATTGGAAATTGTATGGGCAAATACGTAAACAAATACTAAAACAGTCATATTTGTCAAAACGTAAAAACTCATGGTAAGGGTACAGATTGGTCTAAAAGTCGGCCATAGAAATATACTGAAATATACTGAATAAGGTTTAAATGATCTAAATAAGTATCTTATAAGTGTTTTATACATCTTTATGCTATATGCTTTATGCATCTTATAAGTCTTACATATTTAAACCAGAAACCGTTATAGATACTGTTGTTGTGAGGTTAAAATAGACATTGTTGATGTTAATTATCGGGCAATAATCATTATCATCACCCTATCATCAATACTATCATCATTTTATCATTTTCAGATCAACAGATGCCCTCACCGAACACAGACAGCTCAAGATCTCCGACAAGTAACCAATCAGACCAGATGAGCTTAAATTATGACCAAATCGAGAATATTCTACAACAGCGCAACCTACCTATAGATCCTAGCACAGATATAGACGACAAACAAACGGACAGACAGACAGACGTAGATAGTATCAGTAGTTTTGGTTTAGAGAATAAAGTTACATATAGATGCAATGAATGTTCGAAGTGTTTCAAAGATCCCGACGTGTTTGTACTACATAAGCGGGTACACACGAAAAATGTTAAAACTATTGAAAAAGAGAATATAGTTGAACATGATACTCAGGAAACGCTTAAAGCGAATCCCATTTTAGCTAATTTACTCAAATCTAGCATTCCACAAGGTTCTATCAGTGATTTGGATGGTAATAAAGCCTTCGATACTAACGTTAATAGTATTGAAAGCCAAATAATGACAGCTCTAGCGGCTAACATGGAGAATTACTTGCGAAATCTATCAACTATCATGACTAGCAATTTCATTGATAATCGAATTGATGCTAATGATAATGATAATGATGATAGAGATACAAAAGTTGATGACGGACCAAATATTGTTGATAAAAATGACTGTGATAAGCAAGACTATGATACTCATGATAATTTAGTGATAGATGAGGGAAATGATGATGATGATGATGATAATTTGTAAGTATGACTTTCCTATGTATAAAATAGTGTAAGTTTAATGATAAACTGAAAATTAAGAACGGATTTGTACTGTATTAATAGGCATGATGGTAGTATTAAAAAATCAAAGAATAAATGATTTAAGTAAAAACAATATATTGAAAGGATTCTCAAAAATGACTCAGTTTAAAAAATAACTTTAAGATTAAATAAAATGAAAGTATAAAATAATGCAGTCGGCCATCTTGTCTGAAACGCTAATCGGGGCGCGAATGACGTCACTTTTGGGTATGTCACTGAATTGCTTGAACTTTTGTATGGGATGTTCTAACGTGACGTCACCATCAGACGCCATGACACCGCGAGCGTTTTCGCGCTTAATCCAAAATAAGTATAAAAATATGCCATTATTTTCGTTAATACGGAATTTGTTGTAAAAACAATACGATTTTTGGAATCAGTAGACGTGTATGTACATTATAGAAGGGGTTTTCAAAATTTGTCATCATGCCTATTGTACGTTTTTTCATTGCAAACTTTAAACCTTTTAGATGATTGTTTGGTCTTCTACATTTTTGTGTAGTTTTTTGTAATATTTCTATGTCTAAATTGCAATATTTGCTAGAGTATATGTCCTAAAATTTATTAAAAGGACCAATATATGCCCATGCATACATGAAAGGGCTAATTCATAAAATTCTTAACTGAATGAAGAGTATACTTTTAGTATACTATTTTAAATTTGTATTCTCCGCGCCAAACTGCTAGTCCGCTCCGAATATAGAAACGAGTCGCGTCGCAATAGCAAATTACAAGCTGCCCGCTCTCGCCCACGGGTACATAGTTACGTTAATGTGCTTACGTTACGGAGTAGATGCTAACTAAACCGTGCGCAACAACTTCAGAGCGGACTAGCAGTTTGGCGCGGACTATACCTGCGCTGGTATACTTGAAGGTAGACCTCTCCGGTCCACTGTTGTATATGACATTAATCTATAAATATGACTGCCAGTAATAATTGTGGTATTAATATTGCAAACTTATAATTTGTAAAACAATTATATCTTTCCTTTAAAATTAAAATGATGTAAGTGCAAATACCGTGCGCCGGAGAGCAATGTATTAGTATCAGTGTTGCCTTCAGCTGCCTCTAATGGTCTAAGATTCTTATATAGGTCCTTTGAAGGTGGTAGAACCCTTTATGGTTTGACTCCGGAGACACCAACGCCACACCTATTTCTGTTATAACAGCAGTGTTAGGCGCTGCTGTGTTCTGGTTTGAAGAGTGCGGTAAGGGAGAGAGACTTTTCCGAGGCGTTTCAGCTTAGTCCTCAGGGATAGCGGCGCATCTGTGGCCGAACTCAGGTAGGAATATCTAATCCTATCTGGGGTTGATTACAGATGTCCGTATGGCAGTAGCGACTTACTGTCACGTTAACTGCATGCTCGTCTGCTACTCCTATATTATAAAAAAAAAAAACCTTCACCGAGCTGGATAATGGATGAAACGTACTTTCATATGTCTCAAAATATATTGCAAATAGGTTGACTAAAAATTTTAGTCATTTTGCTAAAAATACTTTAAAATTTGTCTATTAACTAATCCAGTTAAATGTTTAAGACTAAATCTTTTTAAGGAATCGCGAGATTTGCACTTCCGTCATTATAATTCTAAGGTATGATATATAAAATCAGTATTATGTAATAGGTACTATATTTTGTATAACATATTTAGTTTTAGTTTGTTTTAGATCCCACCTTTAGTTCTATTTATATTTAGCAACTTATAGTCAAAATGTGCTAAATTCAAAAAAAGCAAAAAATATAATTGTCTTAAATAAGCTTTCGATTCTACACATACATGATTTTAGACTTTTTTTTTTATGTAACAGGTGCAGTGATAGCCTAGTGGTTAAGAAACTCGGCCTTTTCATCAAGGGGTCGAGGTTCAAATCGCAGGCACGCACCTCTGATTTTTCAGTTACGTCTATTATAAAAATTAATTATCACTTGCTAAACGGTGAAGGAAAAAATCATGAGGAAACGCATACCTGAGAAATCTTCAAAAAAATGTTTTCAAAGGTATGTGAAGTCTACCAATACGCACTTGTCCAGCGCGGTGGACTATAGCCTAATCCTTCTCATTCTGAGAGGACCCGTGCCCAGCAGTGGGACAGTAATGGATTATTAAAATACTTATAATTGGATTTAGCACATTTTCTCTTAAAGCTGATGTTGAATTAACAACATTAAAGTCGAATTACTGTTTTATTCACGAATATATGTGTAAGGCCCGTGCCAGACATAGCACAAACATTTGAACACATGTTTGAGCACGGATCTCAAATACCCGTCCTTCACTGTATTCAAACATGTGTTCAAATGTTTGTGCTATGTCTGGTACGGGTCTAAAAGAAACATAATATGATGTCAAAATATGTAGTAACATACATATGACGCGAGCTTAGTCCTCAGAAGTGGCGACGCTGTGAATGGCTTCAATTGAAGGTGGTAGAACCCTTTGTGGTTCGACTCCGGCGGCACCACCGCCACACCTATTTCTACCTAATAACAGCAGTGTTAGGCGCTGCTGTGTTCCGGTTTGAAGGGTGTGGTAAGGGGGACAGACTTTTCCGAGGCGTTCCAGCTTAGTCCTCAGGGGTAGCGGCGCATCTGTGGCCGACCTCAGGTAGGCATATCTAATCCTATCTGGGGTTGATAACAGATGTCCATGGGCGGCAGTAGCCACTTCCCATCAGGTGGACTGCATGCTCGTCTGCTACTCTTATATTATAAAAAAAAAAGGTAGAACCTGTTCTATACCGCGGTTTAAGAGTCAGATGAACGTATGTACAAAAAATCAAAAATCGGTATGTTTTCACAAAACGGTTCTCAATGAGTCCTTTATGAAATGGCAAAACGACGTTATGCTGTATTCAATATTTAATAAATATAAAACCGAATAAATAAAAAAAATATATATATTGTGTTTTGTAAGCTTTTATAAATATATTTTTTTATTTATATTTTTAAAAACTCTAATAGTACGACAATATATTAATATACAGGGTGAATTTTTAAAACGGGCCTTCAGGGCCAAATCCGAAACTATAAGGATTAGCGAAAAATGCTGAAAGGAGTTACGAGGCCGATTTTGATAAAAACTAAAACTGCATCATTAGTTTTTTAAAATATTTTTTTCCTTAGCCGGGAATCGAACGAGTTCATTTTGAAAAAAATGACACCTCTATATTATTCCACTATCTGATAGTGTCGCTTATAAGGATCAAATTCTGGGAAGTAATGTTATGTGACAAATTAAAGGAAAAGCAAAATTTTGAAGAAAATACGTATTTTTCCATACATTGGCATACTAACCCTTAAGGATTATACATAACATATGATTTATGTATAATTCTTTAGAAACAGACATAAGTCATAGCATTGAAGAATTTGTTGGTTAATCAACTAATTATTCGATGTTATGACTATGCCATACGGCTTAGTATGAGAAAGTAATAGTTTGGCAAATAAGTAACCGCCGTTTTTGGGATTTATTTTTTAATGAAAATAGATAACTGATTAAATAGTAAATTCTTATTGTTTGTTGTTTTTCAACTTCGTTTCAACGTTAAATATGATTTTCTATATCTCTTTTTTAGTAATCACTCGGATTTGACTCTAAAAAGTAATTCTCGCAAATTGTCAACTTTACATCTGTATTAAACGAAACTCGGTCCATAGCAAGTAAATCTATTTTAATGGTCCTAAAAATAACCTTAGCTAAGTCGGGCATAAAAATATAAATTATTGCGTAACAAAACGTCCATTTCGAATGATTAGAAACATTGAGCCAAAAAAAAAGTTAATACACGAAATGTTTAAATTGATGAATGGCGGAAACTTAACTGCCAAATAAATATGAAAAAATATGTATTTTCTTAAAATTGAGGCTTTTTCTTTAGTTTGTCATTTATCATTACTTTCCAGATTTTGATCCTTATAAGCAACACTATCAGATAGTGGAATAATATAGAAAGTGCATTTTTTTTCAAAACGAACTCGTTCGATTCCCGGCTAGGGAAAAAGTTATTTTAAAAAAGTAATGATGCAGTTTTAGTTTGTATCAAAATCGGCCTCGTAACTCCTTTCAGCATTTTTCGCTAATCCTTATAGTTTCGGATTTGGCCCTGAAGGCCCGTTTTAAAAATTCACCCTGTATATTTTTATTTAAACTACTGTATATAATCTCTATTATTGATCTGGTAAAGTATGGAGTGGCGAATTCTCACAGTATTCTTTGCTCTCCTGTAAAATTGACAAAATGTAGATACGTTCATGTGACTCTTACACCGCGATATGGAGTTGGTTTTAGGCCATATGGCAGTGACTTACCGTCAAGTGGACTGCATGCTCGTTCGTTCAATGTTATAAATAAAAAAAATACGTGTGGCACTCAGAGACTGCCGCGGTAAAGCTATTGCATAGCATTTTTATCAACTTATGCAAATTGCAAGCGTGATATTTCAAAAAGTCATTAACCCGACAACTGGCGTGTGCGCCCCGGGGCGCACAGATCGCTACTAAAAAGTATCACCGCTGTGCCGGTCGGAGTGGGGGGTGTTAGGCTTTTTTCGTTACGGAATTTCTGGATTCGGTCTCCACGCTCAAGGCCCGCGATAGAAGCTATGCAATAGCTTAAAAAATATATAATTAATTTTTACGAAATTTAAGATTAAATGTCTGAAAATTTTGTTTCATAGACTGACTCTAACCCAACTCTGAAATGAACTTTATATTCTTTTGCAAATAAATTTTCCTCTGTCCATTATTGATATCTAAGCAATGATAGCCTAGTGGTTAAGAAACACGGCCTCTCGTTCGAGGGGTCCGAGGTTCAAATCCAAGGCACGCACCTCTGATTTTTCAAAGTTATGTGCGTATTAGAAATTAATTGTCACTTGCTTAAACGGTGATCGAAAACATCGTGAGGAAACCTGCATACCTGAGAGATTAAAAAAAACAACTCAAAGGTATGTGAAGTCTACCAATACGCACTTGGCCAGCGCGGTGGACTATGGCCTAATCCTTCTCATTCTGAGAGGAGACCCGTGCCCAGCAGTGGGACAGTAATGGGTCGATGATGATGATTAATATCTAATCCACAGTCCACTTAACATCAGGTAGATTATGCTTTTTCGCTACCGGCGTGGCGCAACGGTCAGCATGCTGGTCTTACACGCTAAGGGTTACGGGTTCGATTCCCATTTAAGCAAATATCTAAAGGATGAATTTAGATTTATGTTCTGGGTATTTCTGTATTTGTTTGTGTCCATGACCGGTAAAAATCCAAGTGTGCGACTATGAGTGGAGAATTTTGTTTTTGTTTTAAAACTAAATATATTTTTATATCTTCTTATATGTATATAAAATTCTCGTGTCACAATGTTAGTTACCGTACTCCTCCGAAACGGCTTTACTGAGTTTCACCAAATTTTATATGCATATTCTGTAGGTCTGAAAATCGGCTACTATCTATTTTTCATACCCCTAAGTGATAAGGGTTGTTCACCCTTAACATTTTTTATTTATATGGCAACACAACGTTTGCCAGGTCAGCTAGTATATTTTTAATATTTTGAAAATAAAGTTCATTTTTGAAATAAGGGTTGATATAAAAAGACTGTTTTATGTAAATAATTGGCACCCCACCGATTTTGAAATTTTTTTTTGCTAAGTTTACTCTAGATATAGTAATATTAGTGCCTTCTTAGATATATTTTTATGTATTATTTTGATTTAGGTGTGTATGGAAAATCTAGATTTAATTTAATTAAGAAAATCTATTGTTTTTTTGGTTTTTGTAAAGATTTTCCGACTGCATATGTATGATGAACAATAAAATGAAATAAATGTAAATTATTATTAAAAAAACTAAAAACCATGCTTTTATAGTTAACTAAAAGGTAATAATTGTTGCAATCTAGTAAATTTGCCATGAACTTTCTCTAAGGCGCTCGAACACCGCCTCGAAAATCGTTAATCCTGATGATCCTGATGAGGATAATGGGACAAAATTATTATAATCGTGTATTGTCATCGGTTCTTGATGATTGTTTAAAATTTTGAATTAAAGTGTCCGTTCAAGTGTGTAAAAGTCGAGTTCAAAGATTCCTTAACATACATACAGGTCAAGCTAATAAAAGCGTGGTAAAAGTGTGTTAAAATGTTGACTATTGTATAGTCCGCTTAAAACCGCTAGTCCTCTCTGAATTTGTTGCGAGTAGGTGTAGTCATACAATTTGCTATGGCGACGCGATTCATTTCTATATTCAGAGCGGACTAGCAGTTTTACGCGGACTATACGATCAGGTGGACTGCATGCTCGTCTTACGTCGTATATTATTTAAAAAAGAACATAGGTCCGAACCATTATTTGGTATTTCATTAATTATACATGAATTAGTATTGAATCTATAAACAGACTGTTTTTTGTGAATTTTTGATCTCTTTTTTCTTTTTGGAAGTTGTATAAATTATGTAAGAATAAATGTACCTTTATATTTATTTTTTTATTTTTCATCCTTTTTAGCACTAAAAACCTTTATAAGTGAACTTTTAAAATGGGCCTGTAGGGCCAAATCCGAAATTATAAGAAATAGCGAAAAATTGAAAGAAAGAAAGGAGTTATGAGGCCGATTAAAAAAAAACTAAAACTGCATTATTAGATATTTTTAATGTATTTCCTTACCCGGGAATCGAACAAGTTCCACCATTGGATAGTGTCGCTTATAAGGATTAAATTCTGGGAAGTAATTATAAATGACAAACTAAAAGAAAAGGAACGGGAAGGGATAATCTCGGGGTATATATTGTACGATATTCTTTCTACCTATTTCAACATATAACATACCTTTCCGAGGTGTTCCAGCTTAGTCCTCAGGGGCAGCGGCGCATCTGTGGCCGACCTCGGGTAGGAATATCTAATCCTATCTGCGGTTGATTACAGATGTCCATGGGCGGCAGTAGCCATTTACCATCAGGTAGACTGCGTGCTCGTCTGCTATTCCTGTTATAAAAAAACCTATTGTATGCAAGGTCTTATATAGTAAAATGATAAAGAAAAATATAATAGAAACTTATTACTTATCGCACTATTTCATATATATATGTGTGTAATTTAATCGTTTATTTATTTTTATGTTTTCAAATGTAACATAACAAATAAACATCATTAGATCATTTATAACAAAGCACATTTCGAACTGAAGTAAATTATTAGACAACCTACAAATGTATTTACTAAATGCTTAACGATTCATCTGAAAATAAATTTATCCCCACAATTTTTGACTTAATAAATCATATTTATTTTCTTCTTTCTTTCTTAATAAATCATAGTAAGTATATACTTATATATTTTTGAATGCGCTTTATTTGTAAAACGTAATCCAGAATTATTTAAATTTCATTCTAGAGTCCGTCTTAAAGATAAGGTACAAACTGTGAAATGTAACACACATATATTTAAACAAAGCTTATTTTCCAAAGTACCAGTGATATACAATAAAATACCAAAAACAATACGGCATATAAGCGACAATCAAAACTTTAAAAATAAATTACACGAATATCTCATTGACAAGTCCTACTACCATATTAATGATTTTTATAATGTCATTAACTGAAACAATTATTTTTCTATTATATCTTGTCTGTTTTATGTATGAGCCATTATTTTATAATAAAATATTTTTATTTGTACTGACATGCTATTTTGTTGTTTATTTAATAATTTAATATGATGATTTCTATTAATTTTATTATTGTATCCTTTTCTAATTCAATATTATTATTTTAATTAGAATTATTACCTATGACATATTTGCATACCCTTTGGGTTAGGATAGGACCACAAAACTAATGTATTCCATATATAATGTATTTCACCTTATCCTGCAATAAATAAATGAATTGAATTGAATTGAACTTATTACCAACTTTACTAGTAAATCAATATTGCATCAAATCGAGAATGATACGTTGTACAAAACAAACGAAATTCAAAGTTATGTAAAAATAAAACTATTTATTCAACAAGCTTACAACTTTTTTATTCCCGCTGAAAATACTCGTAACACTCAAATGTCAAGTCATGTTCTTTTTTATGCTCAATCATAACATCTTACCAGCCAGCGATTTTATAAATGAGAATCATTTAATTATTATTAAAAATAACATATCGTGAAAATAACAAAAAATGATTAAAATAGTGAATACTTTTCTAACATGTAATTTTAGGTTTTTACTTATCAGTATTTACTATACTACACTTTACAGAGGTTAAAATTGTATGTTTTACACAACTAAGTCTGATTACCCTATCTACAGCAAGGTTATCAAATTTTATGTACAAAAATTTAAATCAAGCACCAAAAGAAGTTTATTTTGGCATCACCGAAACTGAAACATAGTACATACAATATCTATTTATTATCCAAATAAATCCCAACAAGAAAATTTTAAAGATGAAGGGTATAAAATTATTGACACTAAAAAGCAATAATAGTTGCAATCTAGCAACTTTGCGATGAACTTTCTCTAAGGCGCTCGAACAATCTCGCCTCGAAAATCGTTAATCCTGAGGATGTTGATAAGGACAATGGTACAAAATTATTAAAATCGTGTATTGTCAGGTTTTTGATCATTTATTCTTCAAAATTTTGAATTAAACTGAACGTTCAAAGTGGATAGAAATCGTGTTCAAAGATTCCGTTACATAGTTACATACATACCTACATACATACATACAACCCAAGCTAATAAAAGCGTGTTAATAATAAAATATACCTTGTGATAAAGTCACTTGGTAACAATCATTTTTGTGAGCAGCAATCAGCACTAATCTGAAATTCTGAAATATTTTGACGTTACCAAAACACATATTCCCATCTCATTTACATTCAGTACCCTTACCATGAGTTTTCAAAACTTCCCACAATTATACATTACGTTTACTCAATCCATTATTCTGTTCCGTTTGCTTCAGTAGACTGGGTAACAATAAGTAAATGTGCAAGTCTTTTTGTCTGCCTCACATGTTTGCAAGAGAGAAGAAGAAGAGAAACAAAACATAAAGCGCCATTTTGTCTTTTTTTATAATACCTATATAAGTAGCAGACGAGCATGCAGTCCACCTGATGGTAAGTGGCTACTGCCGCCCATGGACATCTGTAAACAACCCCAGATAGGATTAGGTATACCCACCTGAGGTCGGCCACAGATGCACCGCTACCCCTGAGGACTAAGCTGGAACGCTTCGGAAAAGTATGTCTCCTTTACCACACCCTTCAAACCAGAACATAGCAGCGCCTAACACTGCTGTTATAAGGTAGAAATAGGTGTGGCGGTGGTGCCGCCGGAGTCGAACCACAAAAGGTTCTACCACCTTCAAAGTCTATTTAGACATTTAATGTTACGTTACTGATACTATAGTTCTGAAACAATCCAGTAGGGGCGCTGATTGGAAATTGTATGGGCAAATACGTAAACAAATACCAAAACAGTCATATTTGTCAAAACGTAAAAACTCATGGTAAGGGTACAGTTGTTTTATATACCTGTCTCTTTTTCTTCGTTCTAGAGACACGGGACACCCCTTGTCATAGACAATTTCAATTTATGAATGAAAAAATTGTCTATGGATTTGATTTTTATGTTATATAAAATTGAACTGTGATACCTTAATATAGAGTTATTTTTTTAATACTATGAAACTTAATTTATTGTTGAATATTTTAGCTTATTACGACTGTGAAATTTAATGGCTGACAATTATCATTGCTTTTTTGATTTTTGAATGAGTTCAAAAGAATAAGCTTAAAGGTAGATTGCTTATATTTCAACTTGATGTAGGTTTCAGATATAACTGGGGCAATACAACTGTGTCATTTCCCTTCAAGGGCGTATTCAGAAGGGCAGACAAGTCTATTGTCTCCACAAAAGGGATATCTAAGCTAGATCTAACTTTATGAGTCAGGAACTTATGTTTTCTTCTCCAAGTCTTTATTCGCATTTTTACCGATAATATTTAACTAATTACTACATTCTTTGTAATAGTTAAAGGTTGACAGTAAAATTTTGAAAGACTTGACAGAAATAAAATGTTTCTTTTATTCGGAAAATAATTAGGAACCCGCTCCTTTATTGCGACAAGGCTCCCAGGGCCCCAAATCCATCCTGTCTGCCGTATTATATTGAAACTCTGCCTCAAGAGAGGTTTCGAGGTTCGAGTCCTAGGCACGCTTTGTAATATTCAAAGTTATGTGCAAATTACAAATTAATTATCACTTGCTTTAACAGATCGTCAAAAAAGTTTTCAAAGATATGTGAAGTCTACCAATACGACTATAGCCTAATCCTTCTCATCTCGACCCGAGCGCAGCAGTGGGACAGTAATGGGTTGACAATAATATAACAAACTCGAGAGAAAGTTCCTAGTAACAAACGAGCATGCAGTCTACTTGGCAGGTGGCCATAGATTTCTTTTCAATCTAAGGTAGGATAGGATAAGAAGGTGGTAGAACCCTTTGTGGTTCGACTCCAGCGGCACCACCGCTACACCTGTTTCTACCTAATAACAGCAGTGTTAGGCGCTGCTGTGTTCCGTTTTGAAGGGTGTGGTAAGGGAGACATACTTTTCCGAGGAGGTCCAGCTTAGTCCTCAGGGGTAGCGGCGCATCTGTGGCCGACTGTAGGTAGGAATCATCTAATCCTATCTGGGGTTGATTACAAAATCCTATAAATATAAAATAAAAGCAAGTATGCCAAAACAAAAAAATCAGTATCTGTTTCCATTAAAAATGCAACATTATGTAAGTAAAATCAAAGTAATTCATGAAAATATACCGACTTATTTTAAGTTAATGGATATTAGTATATGGTTGCTATTTTTTATAAGATTCCAGCTGTGACCCGCGGTTTGATCCGTATTTTAAAGTGTAAATATTTGGGAGATTTCTTGCGCTTTTTATGTGCATGGAATCCTAACTCTTTCTCATGAATAATAATAGTATAAGTCTCTCTTAGTAAAATCTTAGCTGCTAGTCTAGCCGTTTTGGAGATTAGCCAAAAAGAAACAAAAATCTTATATTGTTTTTTTTGCTATAAGTACCGTATATACTTTTATGACATTTACTAAAAAGTTGCTATTTTAACATGAAAATCTGTCAATTATTTTATTTATTTACGTAGATAAAGATTACTAGATAACAATAGTTTACAAAAATCAAATTTGATAATGCTAAGCAGGTAGGTATTATTAAACCTCAAAGATAATCGTGTGTACAGTAAACTGAATCAGCCATAGTTTAGTAAAGATACTTCGCCGCCTTGAAATTGAATGAAGCCACAAACGGCTTATTTTAGTAAGTTCTTTTTTTGAATTCTTAACAAATAAAAACATTTTTAGAGAAAATTTACGAATAAATAACTAATACTGCGTAATTTACATAAGTAATAAATTATTTATTTCAAATATTTTAGGGACATTTTAGCACGGAGACGTGGCAAAACTTTTTTACGCAACTATTTCAATTCTCAAAACTGGGCACATTTTCTTGTTAGGAGTGAGTAATCTTTACTAATCTATGGAATCAGCAAATAATTTACCTACATGAAATGAAATGTTAGCCCTTTTCAATAATGACAAATGTAATAAGTATGTAAGGTTAATTTACTAGTTTCTTATTATCATAAGCCTAAGTTTCAAAGTACAGTGTAATTTGAAACAGTGAATGTATTGTGACATATTATTGTTGTAGTAAGCATAGGTATAACATAATTTTGGGGAATCCCCGGATTTACTTTCTCTATGGGCGGATGTTACGTCACAACACAATTAAGTTACGTTCAAAAACTTGTTCAAAAACTATCACAAATCTTGCAATGTATAAAATATAAAATGTTCGTGTCACAGTGTTTGTAACAAAACTTCTCCGAAATGCCTTGAAGGATTATTATTAAATTTTGTGTTTGTATTTAGTAGGTCTGAGAATAGGACTTAAACATTTTTACCATGCTTTTATTAGCTTGACCTGTATGTATGTATGCAATGGAATCTGTGAACTCAATTTTTGTCCAATTAAATTAAAAATTTTAAACAATTATCAAGAACCGATGACAATACACGATTTTAATAATTGTATCCCATTCACCTCATCAGGATCGTCAGGTATCATGATTAACGATTTTCCTTGTGCGATTTTAGCGTGGTTTCTAGTTTTCAAACTATGATATTTTTTTTACCCTTAAAAAATGTCAAAAAAATGTTCTCAAGGTGTCGAAAGCCTTTTCACTCTGAGAGTAGACCCGTACCCAGCAGTGGGACAATAATGTATGTGCTGGATGATAAAGTTTACTATCAAATGATTAATATTACTACTTACTATCTAATTACATAAGTAATATTTTGGTATAGGTATGTATAATTCTTTGACACGTCCTGCAACCCAAACGGCTTCATAGATTCTAATATATGAGGTGCCGTTGGATTCATCTAAATTATTGGTGTGACATAGGCTATTTTGAAGCTGCCTTTTTTTAAGTTCTTTTCATAGATTTGTAGTTTTTAAAACTTTTAGCTTGAGTAAAAACATAATATAAATATATAACGACACATAACACCTTTATGAGGGATTTAGCATAATTACCACACCCAACTAGAAAATAATAACCCGAAGTACAGATTTTCTTATTTCTGACTATAAAATGTATGTTTGTTCTACTTTATGCATATGTACAAACAGGATGACCTAATTTAAATAGGGGACTCGTATTTAAAGTATCATAGTAACGGTTGTTGCGAAGAAAAAATATTAGTGGTGCCTTTTTAATTTCGTTAAATTTCAATGTAGGGTATAATCTATGTCAAACTGCTAGTCCACTCCGAATTTATTGCGAGCAGGTGTAGTCATACAATTTGCTATGGCGACGCGACTCAGTTCTATATTCAGAGTGGACTAGCAGTTTGGCGCGAACTATACATTCATACGTCATTAGTTACCAAAACGAATTTAACAATACCGCATGTAAGAACTACATTAAGACGGTTAGGCGCCAATCCGGGCGACAGAAATAGTCATACATACGATCTAATTTAATTTTTTTTTTGTAATATAGGAGTAGCAGACGAGCATGCAGTCCACCTGATGGTAAGTGGCTACTGCCGCCCATGGACATGTGTAATCAACGCCAGATAGGATTGGATATTCCTACCTGAAGTCAGACACAGATGCGCTGCTACCCTTAAGGACTAAGGTGGTACGCCTCGAAAGAGTATGTCTCCCTTACCACACCCTTCAAACCGGAACACAGCAGCGCTTAACACTGCTGTTATGAGGCAGAAATAGGTGTGGCGGTGGTGCCGCCGGATATAAAAACAATAGTTACAAAATGTAAGAAACGTATATAACTTGAGTAAAATCATAATTTTATTCTATTTGAGCTAATTGTTTTTTATATTTTGGCGCGATTTTACTTGTCTATTATCGATGTATTTTTTTAAAACAAAAATGCATTAAAAGTATACGATTATACAGTATTATTAAATGAATAATACACTTTATTTCGTTTCTATATAATGTGAAGTAAACTATCTTTGACATTTTAATACTAGGATTTGCATAAAAAATTTTTTGGTTAATAAATTTAGGTTTCTGAACGCACTCTTTACATACATGCTATTTTTATTCACTGAATTAAAGTCTGAATAATCGGATATATTTAAATAAACATTTAAGACAAAATAGCAGTTAAATCTTTTATCATTTCTATAAATAATTACAAAATAAAACATGGAATGACAGTATAGTATGAATATTTTGTTATCTGTGGTACAGGTGACTACTTTGGACCGTACTCTATGGAATTTATGTTGATATTTCTACAAGTTAGCAAAGGGGATGCCCCAGTAAAATGAAATTACAAAATGAATTTAAGATACTATTCATATCATTAATGTTTACACAATAGCCTTAAAAATGTGACAACTGATAAAAATATGAATTTCCGTTTAATGTAACAATTGTAGCTTTAATTTGTGTCGAAATGGATGCCAATGTATCGAAGGTAACAGTGCCCAAAACTCCCGTGGTAGTAAGGAAAGGGAGTACTATATCGTTAGCAAGTGCACCGAAAGAATTGTTGCTACGTTATTTGAAGAGTGGCTCAGTGTCTGTTGAGCAAGTTATATACAAGTCTAAGCCGAACGATTTCCTCCGAGGGGAGTACCCAGACTTGACGTTGCTCAGTCGATCAAACGTAGTCAACTTTTCACGTACTACGATCGCGAGATTCACTTCAAACGGGCGTGTTGTCGAGAAGAATTCGAACCAATTAGTGAAATTAATCGGTCAAAAAAACTACGACCTAGTTTTTACTGTGCTTAGTTCTGTCATAAGCGAGGAATTGCGTATCAGAGCGCTTTTAGCGCTACTGAGCGACAGTTTGAATAAAGAAGAAAATTCGAATAAAGAATCGGAACCTTCGAAGGCGGGAGATGATTTAAAAAAAGACGCCGAGTGCCAAACTTACGAAACGGCTAGTAAAATATTAGATGAATTAAAACAACGCCGTGCTAGATCGATTAGGCGGCAACAACCGTACATAGTGCCCCGGGAAGACATTGAAAAGAAGTTAAAAAGAGTTGTTATCGACCCTAAGGACGTAATTACGCAAAGAAAGGAAAAAGTGACCGAAAAAGTAGAAGAAGCTGAAAATTTTCCGGAATTGAAGGGGATTTTGAACGAGGATAGTAATTTTTCTGACTCCAGCATCGGGAATATATCACTATCCAGCCAACATTCAGTTAAAATACCCCAACTGCTGTACAACCCAAATGTGCTACTCAACAGTGTTGACCAGCATACACTGGCCCCGCAGTCAGTGCCCTTGACTTTGAGTGACGGGTCAGTTATCATGGTCTGTGCGAAGCCTATGGACAAGTTCCATTGGGCCACACCGGAGATCCTGCAGAACCTGAGTGCTATCGAGAGGGGTAAATTGCTGTACCAACAAGCAATCATCGACTGGAACTACTGCTTAGAACGGGATGAAGATGGTTATTTGTAAGTACTTTTCTTTGTTTCAAACTACAATAGAATTATTGATATTCACAAATGGACATAGTTATGCAAAATAGATCCAACCACAAAAACTAGCTTTTAAGAAAATAGGTTTAGTAAAAGTTAAATAGCTTATTTAAAGTTGGTATCACTGATATCTGTATATTTCCAAAGAAGAAATGTACCATGCTGCTTGAATTTGCATATACGAAAGTTGATGGCATTTGTGATAATAACTAAAAAAATGGTTTTTGTGGGTTGGATCCATTTTGCATAACTACGTCCAAATGATGCAAGTTTCACAAAAGAATTAATAAAAAAATCTCATTGAAAATTTTGTTATGCAAACTGTGATTATCTCGTCATAGTCGTTGTCTAAATATTATTACTGCATTACAGAAAAAAATCTACGTATTTTAGTTTTAAAATTAATCAGTAGGTATTACGACGGATTTGAAATGCGCTCATAGTAAATGACGTTTGTGAATAACTTGAAATGGCTGCCCTGTAAAGTTTGGTATTTGTTAAATCCGACTTTGTTCCACAACTATAACGATCTTATAATAAATAGTAAAAGTGCTAGAATCTTTCACGGTTTAATTCTGAAAGCACTAAGGCCTATTTCTACTTTTTATATAAAGAGGCCATTTATATATGGTACTATTTTGTTCTCAAAATGCATTTATGGCTGATCCTATCTGCGGTTGATTATAAATGTCCATATAGCAATGCCATACTGTCAATAGACTGATACCTTTTTATATTCCGTGCCAAACTGCTAGTCCGCTCTGAAGTTGTTGCGAGCAGGTGTAGTCATACAATTTGCTATGGCGATGCGATTCATTTCTATATTCAGAGCGGACTAGCAGTTTTACGCGGACTATATTACTTCTATTTCTTTAAAAAATGGTTCTTACTTTCTCAGTATCTGTAATTTTTGAGTTTAAATTTTCACATGTTGAACTCATAACCCCATTATTGTCCCACTGCTGGACATAATCTCTCATAGAAGGGCTTAGGTCATAGTTCACACTGGGCCAATTTTGGATTCATAGACTTCCAATGCCTTTGATGACCTTTTCTTAATCAACTCCTGTATGACAGAGTTCCTCACAAACTTTATTTCACCATTTAAGCACATTACAATCAATTTTTAATACACACTTTGAAAAATTATGTGAATTGAGAAATTCCTGGATTTGAATCAAATCTCGATTCAGAGGCCGATTTAAAACCACTAGGCCTCTACACATAACTATGATAAATCAGAAGTGCATGCATGGAATTTGAACCTAGGACCCTCTGATACTGAAACAATGCTTTAATTTTTATAATACTGCATTAATAAATCTGCAGTTTACCTGATATAAGTGGCTACTGCGATACATAGACGTCTATAATTAACCCCAGATAAGATAAAATTTCTATCTGAGATCGGCCACAGCGCTGCTGCCCTTGAGGGCTAAGCATGTCTCTTACCACACCTTTCAAACCAGAATGCAATAGTGCTCAACACTGCTGTTATTAGGTAGAAATAGGTGTGACTGTGGTGCCGCCGAAGTTGACCCACAGTGTTCTACCTCCAAGCCCTTGGCTTGCCTGTATGTGTAATAATTTTGGATTTTCCTACTGACCCTAATATATATACTAATCAGAGAACATATTGTGCAATATAAGGATAACCTTTACATTGCCATAGGGGAATCCCTTCTTATCAATTTCGCTTGAAATTTGAAGTGTATATAAAATAGATTCGACAGAATGTTTGTATATAGTAGATGGGTGAATTTTTTATAATATAGGAGTAGCAGACGAGCATGCAGTCCACCTGATGGTAAGCTACTGCCACCCATGGACATCTGTAATCAACACCAGATAGGGTTAATTCCTACCTGAGGTCGGCCACAGATGCGCCGCTACCCCTGAGGACTAAGCAGGAACGCCTCGCATTAGTATGCCTCCCTTACCACACCCTTCAAACCAGAACACAGCGCTTAACACTGCTGTTATGAGGCAGAGATAGGTGTGGCGGTGGTGCCGCCGGAGTCGAACCACAAAGGGTTTACGACGAATGATGACGTAATCGGGTGATGTATGAGTGTCATTCATACCCCGACGGAGGGTAATGTATTCTGAGAGTATCTATAGTCCGCGTAAAACTGCTAGTCCGCTTTGAATATAGAAATGAATCGCGTCGCCATAGCAAATTGTATGACTACAATGCTCGCAACAACTTCAGAGCGGACTAGCAGTTTGGCGTAGACTATACATATGTATGTCTCATTCTTTGTCACGCTGCAGCACAAACACAAGTGACATAGAAGTCGGTTGTATTTTTTTCGTTAACTTTTTTTTTCACTTTTTTTAGGGATGACATACTAACGTTTGTATTAAAATGTTATATAGAATACATATACTTAATGAATAAACTTACAACCGATTCTTCTGGTCTGCCATCAGACCCTGATTTCCTTATAATGGAACCACCTTCAAAATATCTTGTTTCAGACAAAAAAAATCAACAAAATCGGTTCATAAACGACGAAGTTATACCCGAAAAAAACATATATATACGGTCGAATTGAGAAACCTCCTCCTTTTTTAAGTCTTTTAAAAACAAAAAACCTTCGGGCTTAAAAATATAGAATATATTACTTCTACAATTGGACGAATCCAACGACACAATTTTGTGGACTTTGTAATAATTAAATAAATAAATAAATAAACACCTTATATGTTAAAATCTACACAGCGTTAAAGAATGAGACATACATACATACAAACGCATAAGAAACATTACCTTCCACGTGTAAAAATTCCGTACAAAACCGCGCGTAAGAACTACCTTATAAAACCATAGATTAGTAAAGATTACTCACTCCTAACAAGAAAATGTACCCAGTTTTGAGAATTGAAATAGTTGCGTAAAAAAGTTTAGCCACGTGTCCGTGCTAAAATGTCCCTAAAATATTTGAAATAATTATTTATTTATTACGTAAATTACGCAGTATTAGTTATTTATTCATAAATTTTCTCTAAAAATGTTTTTATTTGTCAATAATTCAAAAAAAGAACTTACTAAAATAAGCCATTTGTGGCTTCATTCAATTTCAAGGCGGCGAAGTATCTTTACTAATCTATGTATAAAACATACAATGATTGAGTCAAAAGTATTGAATATCAGATAATAAAGGAATCATTGTACATTGTAATATAATGTGCTTTGTAAATGATTCATTGTTTAGTAAGAATTATTGGTTGTGAGTAATAAATGGGCTGGAAAAAAGGGCGTAACAGTCACTTTGATGAGGCAAGACTTAAGAAAAATTAATAAATACCTTTTCTACGCTAATATTATAAAGAGGAAAACTTTGTTTGTTTGTTTGGTTAATGAATAGGCTCAAAAACTATTGGACCGATTTTAAAAATTCTCTCACCATTCGTAAGCTAAATTATCCACGAGTAACATAGGCTATATTTTATATGAAATATATTTGTTAAATTGATTTTGAGGCGGTACAAAGTTTTGCCGGGTCAGCTAGTTCGTTAATAAAATGATTTCTACACTCACAACTCCACACTAAGATTCTATCGTGGGTGCCATGAACACACAAAATCGAATACACAAACACCCAGACCCAAACAGATATTTAAATTCATCGTTTAGTTGTCTGTCTTGCCGGGGATCGAACCTGGGACCCTCTGCGCGTCAGACCAGTATGGTGACCGTTCCGCCACTCGGGTCATCATAACATTTACTATAATTGACTAATCTTATATATAAAATTCTCGTGTCACAATGTTAGTTACCGTACTCTTCCGAAACGGCTTTACTGATTTTTACACCAAATTTTATATGCATATTCAGTAGGTCTGAGAATCGGCTACTATCTATTTTTCATACCCCTAAGTTATAAGGGTTGTTCACCCGCAACATTTTTTTATTTATATGGCAACACAACGTTTGCCGGGTCAGCTAGTATACTATAATTGACTAAAATATAATGTGGGTGTTTTCCCTAAGGGCACAGGGGGCCTGTGACTAGGGTCCCCGACATAAGAAGGGCCCCGAAAAGTCAATATATTCGCTAACACGACACGCAAATATAATATTCTTGAAAGTGTTAGAAGTCTTAGTGGTTCGACTCCGGCGGCACCACCGCCACACCTATTTCCGCTGTTGTGCTCTGATTTGAAGGGTGTGGTAAGGAAGACATACTTTTCCGAAGCATTCCAGCTTAGTCCTCAGGGCGCATAGCGGCGCATCTGTGGCCGACCTCAGGTAGAAATCTAATCCTATCTGGGATTGAATACAGATGTCTATGGACGACAGCAGCCACTTACCATCAGGTGGACTGCATGCTCGTCCGCTCCTATATTATAAAACCTTTCTGCAACTTATATATTACTTTCAGGCCCATCCATCAAGCAGTCATGGCGAACGACCTGGACTTCCTCAAGCGACAGTGTTCAGCGCTGAGGAACAAACATGGCACCATCGACGTCACCACAAACATCAATAATGTGAGTACAAACCCACTGCTGGACAATGTCCAATGTCCAATAGAATGCTATTTTCCTGCCACGGTTTTATTCGCTTGACCTGTATGTGAAAAAAGCGTGGAGTGCTCCACTTATCAATTTTCTAAAAGCACCCCACACTTTTTCCACAATTATACAATTTACTGTTCCTTAATTGATTCCTAGATTGAAAATTATTTTCTACTTTTTAGTTGATTTTATCATAAAAGCGTGTTTTTTAGTTTTTTGAACTGTATTTATTTTATTAATTTTTAGTATTTGTTGTTATAGCGGCCATCATTATGCAACGTCTGTAAAAAAAATCAAGTGTCTATCTATTACGGTTTAAGAGATAAAGCCCTGTGACTCACGAACAGACAGCGGAGGGTCTGAGAGAGTACGGAATCCTAAAAATCATTCTACAAGATGGCATTATAGATATGTTTCAGGACATTTGAGTTATAGGGAAATAACATTATTATTTTTCAAAACTAAAAATCAATCTAGTAACTTTGCCAGAACTCTCCCTAAGGCGCTTTCTCTCGCCTCGAAAATAGTTAATCCTGAGGATGTCGATAAGGATTATGGTATAAAATATTAAAAAATGTGTATTGTCATTGCTTTTTGATAATTTTTCAAAATTTTGAATTAAACTGAACGTTCAAAGTGGATAGAAATCGGGTTCAAAGATTCCGTTACTGTTACGTACATACATACATACATACATACATACATACATACATACATACAACCCAAGCTAATAAAAGTGTTAAAAACAACTGAAATTGTCATATTTTGCTTAAAAAGTTAAATTTCCTGCAAAAAAATGAATAATTTCGACCGACACAATACAAAACTGCTTATTGTAATATTGTAAAGACAATATTACTTTAACGAGGTCGTGGTACGAAATTTCAATGTATGATTAAAATAATATTGTTTTAAGAGATGGTAGTAACTCTCCTGTATGGTGATCGTTGCCACGCGTCGTATAGTTCCTTACAATTATTTCTTCACTGTTAAAGAAAGTGATGATAAATTTCAAAAAAAAAAAATGGTTCAAAAGTCTACATTTGAAGTGGTTACAAAGTTGTGTTCAAAGAAATCATTCTTAAACACATAAGGACAATGTTATCATTGAGGGGAAATAATAATTCGGTAATTGTAAAAACAGTAAAACGGTTGTAGTTATATAGTCCGCGTAAACTGCTAGTCCGCTCTGAACTTTTTATTGACATTATTAAAATTTAATTCAATTCATCCAATCTAACTTAATGCCGTTGAACTCGACTTACTATTATTTTTTCTTAGCTTTAGACATAGATTTTTTTGTATTACCTAAAATATAATTGTATTTTATGTAATACGAGCTTATGCCCGCGGCTTCGCTCGCGTTACGAAGTAATATTTTCATCCCCTATTTTATCCCCTTGGGGGTAGACTTGATCAAAATCCTTTCTTAGCGGATGCCTACGTCATAACATCTACCTGCATGCTAAATTTCAGCCCGATCCGTCCAGTGGTTTGGGCTGTGCGTTGATAGATCACTATGTGAGTCAGTCTCCTTTTGAGTTATATATATTTAGATTTTAAAAATGTGTAACTTGTAATATAATGCATAATGTGATTACCCGTAATAGTAAGGACAGTTGGAATGTATCCTTTGACCTGATTTCAAATTTATTCATTGTAAACACTGTTTCTCTTGTTATTGTGGTTCCATTTAATTTATAAATCTAAATATATATATAGGACTGACTGAGATGGATTTTGATCAATTCTACCCCCAAGGGGATAAAATAGGGGATCAAAATATTACTACGTAACGCGAGAGAAGCCCCGGGCAAAAGCTCGTGTATACATATAAATAAAATTGGAGTGTCTGTTTAAAATATTGAAATAACCGCTTTTCACTACATGTATATGGATATACATTATACATACGGTACATACACCAAAATAACATTTTTTACAATTTTTGTCTGTCTGTCTGTTTGTTCCGGCTCATCTCTGAACCGATTTTGACGGGACATTTATTGGCAGGTATCTACCGCGGGGTACTAGCTGTATCCCGCGGTTTCACTCGTTATTTCTTTTTAAAGCGGGTGAAACCGGGCACAGCTAGTAAATAAATAACTAGAGTAAACTATGAAGTTGTCGTGGGCGTTGTCGTATCACATAAGTATTACGTAATTTTAGAGTAAAAATATTCCGCGGTTATCAGCATAATCGTTGATAATGATGTTTGTTCTCTACATCACAAGCTGAGAAACGTGAGGTAGTACTACGAATGTAAATACGCGTCATACGATGTAACACGTAATGATTTTATAATGAGGAAAATATATGCGCATACTACGTCGTTATTAGTAGTATATCTATGTAAGCATATCATAGATTAGTAAAAGTTACTCACTCCTAGCAAGAATATGTAAGTTTTGACAATTGAAATTGTCACTGTCATCTATTATCGTGTTTGGAAAATATTAAAAAAAAATGTAATTTTGAGATCATTTACGAATGACATGATGTTTCTCCGCCTTTTTTCTTCGATTTTGTTTTTGCACCACTTAACTGCGCATGTCGGCATTGTTTCGCGTAAATTACACCATGACAGCCATTAAATGGCTGACAGAATTATCAGCCGTTAAATTAATTAGCCAATTAATGGCTTCCTTCAATTATAAGGCGGTGAGATATCTATACTATGACGCATATATGTAAATGATGGTGGTAGAACTATTAATGGTTCGACTTAGAAATGAAAGGAAACTTTTTAGGCGCAAACAAAAATAATTAATTGATGAATCAAATTGAAAATTGATTTGATTTAACTTGATCTGATTTGACAAATAAAATAATATTGATTTGAAGTAATCAATATTATTTTATTTGACCACTTTTTTGGCAAACTTTATACCGCCTCAGAAACTTTTTATAAAATGTATTTCATATTTATCTTTGACCTTTTAAACCTTCTCTGAATTTCCACAAATTATTCTAAATTAAAATTAGCCAAATCGGTCCAGCCGTTCTCGAGTTTTAGCGAGATTAACGAACAGCAAGTGATTTTTGTGTATAGATATTTCAGTATTCACAAGCAGAAAATTAATTAATAAATATAATTTGTATTAATCCAATTTCAATTGACTTATTTCAGACAGAAAAAAAAAAACAATTTGATTTGATGTATAATTCAATTTAGTTTCGTCATCAACCCATTATTATCCCACTGCTGGGCACGGGTATTCTCTCAGAATGAGAAGGAGAATAAAAAGCAGTGATAGCCTAATGGTTAAGAAACTCGGCCTCTCGAACTGGAGGTCCGAGGTTCAAATCCCAGGCACGTCACCTCAAAGATATGTGCGTATTAGAAATTAATTATCACTTGCTCAAAACAGAAGGAAAACATTGCGAGGAAACCCTGCATACCTGAGAGATTTATAATAAAAAAAAAGTTCTCAAAGGTATGTGAAGTCTACCAATACGTACTTGACCAGCGCGGTTGACTATGGCCTAATCCTTCTCCTTCTCAATTTGGTTTTTATTACACGTATTATTCAATTGTACGTATTCCAGTACTCGCAAACAGCGCTGCAGATGTCGATATACAAGGGCGGGGAGCGGTGCACGGCGCTGCTGTTGCAGCACGGCTCCGACCCGCGCCTGCAGGACGACGAGGGGAAGAGCTTCTTCCACACCGCCGCTGAGGTCTCCTCAGAACATCTTAAAGTCGCGCTAGAACATTGCAAGGTTAATGCTAGGTGAGTTACGCTTTTTACACTTAGTTTCATTAGGATTATCTGTGTGGTAGGTGCCTTAATAAATTATTTTCTAGTTATAAAGATCGAGATGTGAAATGAACTTCTTCCTGAGGTATTCCCGGGGCGCTTTGACATGGGGTTCCTAAGAAGTGTGCAAAAAGATCTCTCCTTCAAAGCCGGCGATTCTGACGACTCCTCTGGTGTTGCAAATGTCTATAGGCGACGGTGACTGCTTTCCATCAGGTAGCCCGTCTGCCTTATCGCTAGACTGTGTTCTTGTTTGAAGGGTGTGGCAAGGGAGACATCCTTTTCCGAGGCGTTCCAGTTTAGTCTTCAAGGGTAGAGGCGCATCTATGGCCGACCTCAGGTAGGAATCGCATATTATTTAGGTTTGCTTACAGATGCCCAGTACAGAGTTATGAGTAAGTGGCTACTGCCACCCATGGGCATCTGTAAGCAAACCTAAATAATATGAGATTCCTACCTGAGGTCGGCCACAGATACGCCGCTACCCTTGAAGACTAAACTGGAACGCCTCGGAAAAGTATGTCTCCCTTACCACACCCTTCAAACCAGAACACAGTCTAGCGATAAGGCAGACAGGCTACCTGATGGAAAGCAGTCACCGTCGCCTATGGACATTTGCAACACAAGAGGAGTCGTCAGAATCGCCGGCTTTGAAGGAGAGCTCTTTTTGCACACTTCTTAGAAACCCCATGTCATAGCATCCCGGGAATACCTCAGAAGGAAGTTCATTTCACATCTTGATCGTTATAACTAGAAGATAATTTATTAATATATTGTTTTCAGACAAATCCTGAAGGATGACGAGGAACTTTGGGAATCGAAAATGGAGGACTTCTCCGATGAAGAATTGGCCCAAATTCTCTTAGATAACATATGTTCTATGTTTGATAATCAAGGTGAGATATAATCAGGAATTTTCCCATAGGTTGGAAAGTTCAAATGCTCAAAAATGTGACCAGAAATTAAACTTAAGAAAGCGTAAATAATTTTATGATTAATATACTATTTATTATATTTGTTGAGAGCGTCCTTTATATCCGTACCAGGCGTGAAGTTAACAAGTCAAAAATGAACATCTTTCATTGCAGCTATTTGTACTCTTTGGTGACAGTTATATAAAACATATTCACGTCTATCAAAAAAAAAAAGCAAAATATTACTACCTCCTGATAAGGAATTTAAACAATTTACCTGTATCTTCCAAAATATCCCTGGCCAAAAAATAAATGTTACGAATCCCTCAATAAAAATGTTACTAATCACATAATAAAAATGTTATAAACCCCTTGAAAAAAATGTTACAAACCCCTTAATAAAAAATGTTACAAATCCCTTAATAAAAAATCCCGTATCCTCTAAAATATCCATGACCAAAAAAAAAAACAAAATGTTTCGAACCCCTAAAAATGTTTCGACCCCCTGCCCCCAGGCTACACGCCCCTGATGCTAGCCAGCAAGCAGGGCAACCCCAGCACCACGGAACTCCTCGTGGGGGCTTCGCCCCGCACCATCAACAGGGCTATGCCCAACTGTGGGAGCACCGCGTTATTCCTAGCCGTCGCGGCAGCTTGTATGGAGGCTTCGAGTGAGTTATCTTTATCTTTATCTTTATCTATCTTTTTAACATATCTTTTAGGTCTAGAAAAGAAAAATGGTGTACGGTAACGTAGGGTTCCGTAGCCAAAGGGATTTTTCTTTTAGTAGCAGACGAGCATGCAGTCGACCTGATGATAAGTCGCTTGTACTGCGGACATCTGTAATCAACCCCAGATAAGATTAAATTTCTACCTGAGGTCAGCCATAGATATGCCGCTACCTAAGGACTTAAGGGACAAAAAACAAAGAAACTTCAAATAAAGATAGTTTACTTTAAATGTGGTAGAACCCTCTGTGGTTTGACTCCAGCGGCACCACCGTCACACCAATTTCTTCCTCATAACAGCAGTGTTAAGCGCTGCTGTGTTCTGGTTTGAAGGGTGTGGAAAGGGCGTTCCAGCTTAGTCCTCAGGGATAGCGGCGGAATCTAATCCTATCTGGAGTTGATTACAGATGTTCATACGGCAGTAGGCAATTACCATCAGGTGGACTGCATGCTCGTCTGCTACTCAAATGAAATTAAATTATTATTATTAATTATTTTCAGACAGTTCAAATCACACGAAAGTATCGGAGAATTTTCTGAAAACGATAGAAATTTTGGTCGAAAACGGCGCTGATCCCAAAATAGAGAACTATTCGGGTAGCAGTGTCAATATCCTACTCACAGAGTACCACATAACAGACTTATCCGTCCTCATTGCCAATAAACTAACTTCGATAAAACTGCTCGAAGACAAAAAGTTTACAGCGAACGATATAAACAGCTATATGTTGTTCAAAAATAGGGATGGGAAAGTCAATGTGACTGAAATTAAGACTAAAAATAAAATTAAGAGGGATGACACGGACATCACTAGTAATAGAGAAATAAATAGTTATGATGATAACAATGCGTCCATTAGTAAAGAAAGTTCGAGTAACAATGCTTCGGGTAAAACTGATCTCAGTAAAAGTGCTTCGATTGCAAAAGTTTCTGGTAAAAATGCTTCGATCACAAAAGTTTCTGGTAAAAATGCTTCGATCACAAAAGTTTCTGGTAAAAATGCTTCGATCACAAAAGTTTCTGGTAAATATGCTTCGATCACAAAAGTTTCGGGTAAAAATGCTTCGATCACAAAAGTTTCGGGTAAAAATGCTTCGATTACAAAAAATATTAATAAGAAGAGCCCAAAGCCCGTCGCGGTCTACAAAGTGACGAATTATGAAAATGTATCATCAAAGGACACGCCTAAATTTGTAAAAATATTGCCCAAAACAGATCCATTATTATCTCCCGTTAAAATTATAAAAGACGAAAAGATAATTTTGAAGGGAAAAAAGAAAGATACCGAAATGCCTAATCCGATCAAACGATCTAGAACGACACCGGCTACAAAGAGTTATACTAAAAAGAAGAAAGTTGTATCTAATGATGATAATACTAGTAATACTAATACTAGTACTAGCACTGATACTAGTACTACTACTAGTAATACGGCTACTAGTAATACGGCTACTAGTAATACTAGCAATGTGGGCGTCAAAACATTTACATTATTAGTTGTTGATAAAGAAGGCGACAATTCAAAGAAAGAAATTAAAATTATTGAAACTAAATAATTTTGCAAAATGAAACCTTAAGTAGAAGAACTAAAGGTACCAATGTCACACCAATTTCTGATAAGTGTTGACGAAGCGTTCTGACTTAGTTCATTGGTAAAGTTGCATGGAGGTACCGTTGTCACACCGATTTCTGCCAGAGAACAGGAAAGTGGTACGGAAGACAAGAGGTTCCATCTTAGTCTTCAGGTAAACAGACATTTATAATGAATTTTAGATGGGACCCTAATATTAATTGGGACATGAGGAGTTCCAGCTTAGTCCTTAAGAACCAAGCATTTGTAAATTACAAATGTATTACATGTGAAATGTTTTACAAATTGTAATACATTTCAGGTAGGATTCCTATGTTAAATGGGACACGAGGCGTTCCAGCTTAGTTCCCAAGTATGATCAACTTTAGTATTCAATCAACCCATTACTGTCCCACTGCTGGGCACGGATATCCTCCCACAGTGGTACATAATCATATATAAAGTGACCATACGTCCTGTTTTTAAACGGGACAGTCCCTTTTTTCGATGATTCGTCCCGTTATTCCCGAAATAACTTCAGGTTACAAAATTGTCCCGTTTTCTAAATGACAGTAATGATAACTAAATATTAAAACCCATAAATTTAAAATAACAATGTTTTAAAAGCATTTTTTATGTTATTTACAGCAAACTCTTTCATCTGAAAGAAAGTAAGAAATCTTTCTTCTTTCTTTCTTTCAAACTCTTTCATCTGATACCCATGTTATAATAGGGTGGATAAGAAAATTTCCGCCGTCTTGAATTTCTAGTAACGTTTAATTAAGTAACAGTATATAGTATAATCGTGATAAAAGCGTGGGGTGCTCCATTTATCAGTTTTCGTAAAGCACCCCACACTTTTTCCACAATTATACTATTTACTGTTCCTTAATTGATTCCTAGTTTGAAAATTATTTTCTACTTTTTAGTTGATTTTATCGTAAAAGCGTGTTTTTTAGTTTTGACGCTGACCAAGTGTGGATTGGTAGAAAATGACATTTCAAAAAAGTTTTCAAAGGTATGTGAAGTCTACCAATACGCACTTGTCCAGCGCGGTGGACTATGGCCTTCTGTCATTCTGTATCCTTGTCATTCTGAGAGGAGCCGTGCCCAGTGGGGCAGTAATGGGTTGATGATGGAAATATTATTATTTTTTTCACTTATTTGACACTAGTGTTGTGTAGTTCGCGAACGAACTAGTTCGGAACCGCTCACACAGATGAACTACGCGAACTAGATCCCCGATTTCCCGCTCAATAGCTTAACGAGCTATTGAGCGGGAAATAGCTCCTAACTGAACTAGTGAAAAATGGCGGTAACCGAACTAATGTCATATTTTATATGAATCAATAGGTTGATCCTGTTTTTAGCGTTCAAACATTTTAATTTATGCATTCGTACATAATCTACAAAATTCAAATCGACAAATTGATTTAAAAAAAGGCAGATCTTTTGCTCTTTTAGTTCATCTGTTCTTCAGTTCCTAACTGTTCGGTAAGCAGCTGGGTGCAGACGAACTAAAAGAGCGAACTAGTTCGTTTAGGAGCTAGAACTAGATTGAGCGACCCAGTTGGGAACTATTACGCCATAGATTAGTAAAGATTACTCACTCCTAACAAGAAAATGTGAAATGTTGACAATTGAAATTGTCACTGTCAACTATTTTCGTGTTTGAAAAATATGAAAAAATGTAGTTTTTAGAGCATTCACAAATAAAACGACATTTCTCCGCACTTTTTCTTCGATTTCGCGTTGTTTTTGCACCACTTTACTGCACATGTTAGTTAGTTTTATTGTTTTGCGTAAATTACACCATGACAGTCGGAGACGTTATGGGAAAATGGCTGCCTGTTTGTTTGGCTTCCTTCAATTATAAGGCGGTGAGATATCTATACTAATCTATAATAAGCCCAAGACTATTTGACACGAATAAAGGTTTGAAACATTGCGGTGTAAGAGTCAGATGAACGTATCTACATTTTATCAATTTTACAAGAGAACAAATATACATAAAATTCGCACCTTCAAACTTATTAACATATATTGCTAAGTATTTGATCTATGCACGTTGTTTTCTTGTGGACACTTTAATATAGAAAGAAAGAAAGAGAGAAAAAAACAAACAAACAAACGCTTTCTACACTCACAGCCTACACTAGGATTCCCTGTGTCGTGGGTGCCATGGACACACACATAGAAATACACAAACACCCAGACCCAGAAACAGAAATCTAAATTCCTCATTTAGATATGTGTCTGGCCGGGGATCGAACCCGGGAACCCTTTGCGCGTCAGACCGGTATGGTGGCCGCTCCGCCACGCGGGTCGTCAATGTCAATGTCAAAGAGAAAGAAAGAAAACATTTATTTCGGTAAACATCCTGTTACATTAAGGATATATAGTACTTAATACATATAATACATAAAACAAACAGAAAAAAATAATATAACATGACATAACAGGTGAGCAAAATAATTATTTTATATATCGATAGTATCGATACCTTAATTCGCAAACTAGCCAACTCCACTTTTTGTCAAAATGTTTTTTTTTTATTTATTTTCATAATAAATGGCGTTGAACGAAATCAAAAATATACTTAAAAAATTCAATTTTTTCGTTCATACAAAAATGACATACTAATCGAAAGTATCAAGCCTTATAATATGCAAACGTTAGTTGACTATTTTTTCCCGTCACAGTCCTTGGAGGTCAACTTGATTACCTGTTTGTACCCGCCTACTCAAGGGTTGTGACAGGAAAAGCATAGTCAACCCAGGGCCGGATTTAGAGGTCGAGAGGCCTTGGGGCAACAAAGGAGTGGAGGCCCCCTGGCTCCAAATTATTGTCCGAATAAAATGAACAATTTTTTCAGTTGAGTTTTTCAATAAATATTTTATTGTGAAACGCAGGTAGATTCTTCTAGTATTCATGTTTGTACAAAGTACTGTAGATAAAGGTAAAACAGCGAAAAAAATATCAAAGGAAAAGATATATTTTTTTACCAGTGTTTACTAGTCGGAATTAAAAAAAAATCCGAAGTCTATTGTGGGAGCCCCTCTTTTGTAGAGGCCCCGGTTGTCCTCCCTTAAATCCGGCCCTGAGTCAACCTAACATTTGCGTATTCTATAGGCTTCATACTTTCGATCGGTATGTAATTTGTCCAAAAAATCAGACCAGTGAAATGTATAAAAAAAATTTTTTTTTAATTAAAAAGAATCATATTCTGGACTGAAATTTTTTAGACAACCCGTTTGCAATACACTTTTTGAAACATTTAAGTTGATATAAAAAAAAAATCATCCATTAGCAGCTCGATGAAGGTCGTCTTATATCGGGATCTTAGGGCTCGTACACAAAACTGCGATGCGACGCGATGCGAATTCGCAACGCAGAAAATTGCGACACGAATTGCTGCGATGCGATATCGTGCGGCATAGCGTCTCCCAGGGTGACCATTCTTCCGACAGCCGTCAACCGTACGGAACGTATTTTGAAAATTAGGTCGTGACATGGATCGTAGAAAGAAGTGTGCACTTTTGTTATTGCTTAAGAGATACAGGAAAGAGTAATAGAAAATTTTGGGTTCATCCATTTATCATATGTATATCATTTATTTTATATTTAGTTTTCCAAAGAACAGGGCGCTCCTCAATCAGTAATATAAAAAAGTCAACGACGTACTTTGTCATTTTTTACATTAAAGTATACGTCTTGCCACCCAATAAATACAGCTCTGTACGTCTTCCCCACACGCTGTCTCAGAGCGAACTAAAAATGGCGTCAACAAGTGTGACGAAACATTGCAGGAATGCGCGATGCGAATTGATTCGCAAGTTCTTGCGATGCGTTGAGGAAGCTCGCATATCTTTACGATGCGACGTCGCATCGCAGTTTTGTGTACGAGCCCTTAGACCAATTACGACAAAGTCCAATGAGTAATTGTCAACACTGACGCTATTAATGTAGATCAAACATTATACATATATACAAATTCTAATAATATAATTTCATTTTATACAATTCTATTTCCTGTACAAGTACAATTTATACAATTTACGTCCTTCTATTTCCTATACAATTTCATTTTATACAAATTATACAATTGCAATTTATACAATTTCGTATTATACAAATTATACACTGCTTTTTCTTTTGCAATTTTAATTTATACACTTCTATTAGGTTGTAATCATTAATTTCTTTGTTACACCGTTTCTATACATTGCTTAGTATTAATAATGTCATTTTAAACGTTTTTAATTTATTCTTCAAAAAGGAAAGACATTATTCAACCTTTAAAAATAAAGGTTGATTTTTCTTTATATATTCTATTATTATTTTTACTATATTTTAAAGGTTTGTTAAAAATTAATTACTTCATGTTAATTTTAACTTTTAAGTAACTATTTAGTATTCATTGTAAGTAAATCCTTTTCCTTGCTTTCTATCCTATTTCAGCCTGGCATTACATTGTCACGGTTTCAAATGTGAAAAATTCGTTGAATATATTACGAAGAGTCCAGGAATTTATTTCTATCCCTCAGGTTCTGTTAAATTAATTAGCGATTATAAGCATGTTTTAATGTAATATTAAAATTAAAACTACTTCGCAACAATCCTACAAATATGTATGATTGTTATATGTATTTTAAACCATGCAGTATGTACCACCCTCCCTCCCTCAAAGGATGCATGCAGATGCAAAAATTAAAAATATACACCACCATACATACCACCACCAACACGTGTTTCGCTCCAAAACGGAGCATCATCAGGGTAAGTTGACTCTACGACGGTTAATCGTTAAGTCATGTTAAGGCATGTTTTAATGCCAATAGAAATAAATTACATAAAATCTCATGTTGATAACATTAAAACGCTCTCGATTCCGCGCAGTATCTTTGTTGACTGATGCATTAAACGATTATGAATGTCAAAATTCCGGTGCAGCATTCGGTCCTCTATTGCCACCATCGAGAAGGGACGTGTTCTTTTCAGGGTCACCCATAGATTAGTAAAGATTACTTACTCCCAACAAGAAAATGTACCCAGTTTTGAGAATTGAAATAGTTGCGTAAAAAAGTTTTGCCACGTCGCCGTGCTAAAATGTCCCTAAAATATTTGAAATACTTATTTATTTATTATGTAAATTACGCAGTGTTAGTTATTTATTCGTAAATCTTCTCTAAAAATGTTTTTATTTGTGAAGAATTCAAAAAAAGAACTTACTAATAAGCCGTTTGTGGTTTCATTCAATTTCAAGGCGGCGAAGTATCTTTACTAATCTATGGGGTCACCACTTTGGCAAAGGGAGATCTCCCTATGGGCTAGGTGATCATGTCCGAACAGCGACCGCGCTCCGACAGTCTCAATTCGGAGCTTGTATACAGGGTGGATTTTTCAAATAGGCCTTCAGGGCCAAATCCGAATTTATAAGGATAAGCGAAAAATGCTGAAAGGAGTTAAGCCATCTCTTAACGAGTAGCGGGAAGTCGCTACATAGCGTTACGTCGTTTTGCTATTTCATAAAGGACTACATTGAGAACCGTTTTGTAGAAAAACGATTTTTAATATTTTGTAGATACGCTCATCTGACTTACACCGCGACATCTACAGACAAATAGCATGTCAGACACGTGCCGTAGCGGACAAAGTATTCTATAGTATACATTATAGTTTCAAAAAGTAAAACCACGCTTTATAGTTAATCAAACTATAAAGTAATAATTGTTGCAATCTAGTAACTTTGCTATGAACATATCCCAATAATTAACGCCATCTAGCGATTGGGTGATGAACTTTTCCGAGGCGTTCCAGCTTAGTCCTCAGGGATAGCAGAGCGTCTGTGGTTGACCTCAGGTAGGAATGTCTAATCCTATCTGGGGTTGATTACAGATGTCCATGGGTTGCAGTGACCACTTACCATCAGCTGGACTGCATGCTCGTCTGCTACTCCTACATTATAAAATACATTATAAAAAAATAATAATGATATAAAGGTCTAACTGGTTACAAAAGTGATTTAGTGTGGCGTCTTTTATATAAAAAATGCAACTTTCATTTTTAACAAAATTTATATGGATTATTTAAGCAAAAATGTTGTATTAGAAAAATATTGAACTAAAATTTATTGCATAATAAAATAAATACAATCTCCAAAAGTTTTGAATGCATTTTTTAAATTAATTATTTTTTAATGTTGATTTTTTAATTTTTTTGTTTTATTTTTCATTTGGTTTTTCTTAATTATCTATTTGAGCGTAATAAACAGACATAATAAATTTGGGGATTTTTGGAATACTTAATAAAGTATTGAAATTTGTGGAGAGAATTTTTTAACAACCAATTTTTATTTAAAATTATGGAATAAAATAAATAAGTGCATTTTATATTTATCAAGTTTTGTTTTTATACAGAAAATAATAATTATGTAATACTCAATATTCCCTGGAAATGATTTTTTATATTGAAGAACAAATTCTATCAATTTGCGTCATATACACCAATTACACACATACAATACAAATACCGATGCAATACAAAGAATCTCTGCTGAGTGATTACGTTGTACGATATTAAACGCTCGGAACACACCGTCGTGTGTTACGTGCTGCTAATATAACACATTACATACAATACAAATACCGATGCAATACAAAGAATCCCTGCTGAGTGATTACGTTGTACGATATTATACGCTCGGAACACGTTATCGTGTGTTACGTGCTGCTAATTTAATAGTACGTTATCATTTTCGTTTTCACGACACGACAGCGCAACGTCGTGTCGTGGAAACTGACGATGCAATCTCAATGGATAGCAATGGATCCAGTATGTTCTGAGTATCTGCCTATTCAAGCACTGTAATGTGTCGTAAGCAATTACGACACACAAAAATCGTTATGTGTCATAAGCAATTACGACACAACGATTGTTACGACATCGTACCGCGACACGACGTCGCAATGTGTCGTGATACGACCTTGTCTCGCATAAGTGTTACTGTATTTACGTATAGTTCGCGTAAAACTGCTAGTCTGCTCTGAATATAGAAATGAATCGCGTCGCCATAGCAAATTGTATGACTACACCTGCTCGCAACAACTTCAGAGCGGACTAGCAGCTTGACGCGGAACATACTAGTATATTAAGTATACAATAATTCTATAATTTAAAATATGAGTAACTTTTTTTAAGGAATTTTAGTTTATAAATACATACATAAGACGTGTTATGTTTATATTTAATTTTAATATATTGCCGTTATTTATTTCCAATGTAATGTTAATTTTATCTATATATAAAAAAACGAATTTACATAATAATGTATATTTATGTAAGGTTATGTAACATTTATGAAACCCTATTCAAACGTAAAATTCCATTTCGTTTTTTGTAAATAAAATGTTGTTAAATACGATTTTCAACTTTCAGGCGCAAATTAATAATAATAAATAATAATAAACGCTCACAGCCCCACACTAGGATTCCCTGTGTCGTGGGTGCCATGGACACACATAGACAAATACACAAACACCCAGACCCAGAAACAGAAATCTAAATTCATCATTTAGATATCTGTCTGGCCGGGGATCGAACCCGGGACCCTTTGCGTGTCAGACCGGTATGGTGGCCGCTCCGCCACGCGGGTCGTCAAAAGTACATGTAAACTGACCGATATAAATTATTAAGTAAGAATAGGTTTGATTGGTATGGGTATATCAAGATTGGGTACAAAACAAATACAGGGCTGTGGGGTAATCTCTATATTTTTCTAACATTATTCCCCATTGAAACCTTTAAGTAATTGCTAAATTGTCCCTAACATATTACAGTAAAGTTTTGTCACTTAATAAATTGTTATTTACAAGGAAAAATATTTGTTTCATGCAATATGGAATATGTTTGCGTATATTGTAGTATTTGTTGTAAAAAAATATGCACAAATATTTTTTCTTTTTGAAAAAAAATGTAATTTGGTTATATTAGTATATTATCGTCATTTTCATCATAATATTATATTTATTTCTAACTTTTAAATATGAAATTAGATATTATAATACATTTAGGAATAAAATTATTTAAAATTAAATTGATTTAGTTATAAAAATCGCAGCCCCTCGCTTATATACTTTAATGCTCGTTAAAATTTTGAAAAATGGAGTATAAATATATACTTATAAATATAAATATTTTCCAAAATGTTGCCTACCAAATATTGAAATTCGACAATTTTAGCAGAAATTGTCAATGTTGATCTTCGGTAGGCATAACTATGGATCGATTGATTATTAATCATGGGCGTGTAACATGTGTGACGGCGTGCAGTCTGTGAAACCGCTAATGATTGTATAGTGTGGTAAGGGAGAGGTTAGGTTAGGTTAGGTTTTTGTACTAGGGATGCATTGTTACGCACTGTTGGTACGATATCGATAGACTTTTGTATAATATCGTTGTTATATACACCGATGTGGACTTTGTAAGTTGTAAAATATCAAGTGTATATTGTAAAATGTCATTGGTTTATGATAGAAAATATATAAATAAACAACATAATTAATAATGTATGTATTTTTAGTTAAGTAACGAAATTAGGGAAATTATTTCGTAAAATATACGTTTTTTTAATAGTAATTAAACAAAACACTTAAAATAGGGGGTTTACATTATGCTTATAGCGTGGAATTCAAAATACATTATATATACCCCTTATATATACCGATATATCACCGAAATCGGAGCTCTATTTTACCTGGTCGGAGGCCATATGTGCGGTTAAAACATCCGGCAAGGGTTACTAAACCCGTATCTCCACCAATCCGCAGTGGAGCAGCGTGGCGGAGTACGCTCCAACCTTCCCCAGTCGTGGGGAAACGTGCCCAGCAGTGGGACAATGTTCAAAATGATATGAAAATATAAATGACAGTGACAAAATGGAATATAGAACTGAATTCAACATATTACGGGTAAAATCGGATGTCATTGACTAGTATAGGTTTTTGATTATGAATTATATAAAAATAGAAAATGCAGTTGACTTTTATTCTATGTCACTATATATTTCGTCGACGAAATAATTATCGATGCTAAATTACAAAATAGACAGTAATTTGAGTTTTTATATTTATGATAATATGGTTTTAAGGTTTTTAGGATATGCTTAATAAATTATAATTTAATAAGTATATAACTTTATTTTTGTGTCTATCTAATTAACATAATAATATTTTATTATAATTATTTTATGTAAACATAATTATAGGTATATGATAAATAAATTAACAAAAAGACAAAATTGAAAAGAACTCGAGAAGCGGTTTTTTCCGCGTCTCCACGTGGTGGTATAGGTTTCATTCTTCAGTAGCCGTAACATGGTACCTAGAAGTGGTAGAACCCTCTGTGATTTGACTCCGGCGCCACCGCCACACCTATTTCTGTTATAACAGCAGTGCGCTGCTGTGCTCTGTTTTGAAGGGTGTGGTAAGAGACATACTTTAGTCTTCAGGGCTAGCGGCGCATCTATGGCTAACGTCAGGTTTCAGGTATATTAGGTGGACTGCAAGCTCGATCTCGGCCACAGATTCGCCGCTACCCCTGAGGACTAAGCTAGAACGCCTCGGAAAGTATGTCTCTTACCACACCCTTAACACCAGAACACAGCAGCGCTTAACGTTGCTATTAACAGCCGAAATAAGTGTGTCGTTGTTGCCGCCGGAGTCGAACCACGGAGGGTTCTACCACCCTCAAAATTTGTAAGGGCCATCGAGAGTACCTTACCTTTAAGACACTTTGAGTACGTTAGTAGGATAATTTTTGGTTGTTTTCTATAATTGGTAATATCGGTTCTTATTAAGTTTTTTAAGATATAGTGTTTATAAAATTAATATACTAATATGGTTTATAATCTTTAGACATTTAAAATGTATCTATAATAATGTTAGTAATTTTAAGTAGATATAAAATATTCAAAACAGAAAACAGGTAGAAATTAAATTAAATATTTAACTTACGACTGAATTGTGATTTTCAATGTATAAAAAATAGTTTCTTACAGAACTACAAAGTAATAAGTCGTGTAATAATATGTAACTATGAATAATATTCAACTTTAACTTTAAAACTTTGTAAAATAATGTTTCGCTAAATAGAGAGGAAAAATTAAACATTATTATTAAGTATTGCTCTTTCGCGTCAAATAACAGCTAAACATATAACAATTGTTATAAAAGTGTGTCCATAAAATTACATATCGATACCTTAATTCAAATAAATGAAAATGTTTATTTTATTTTTTTAAATCAAAATAAATAAAAAAACATTTTGACAAAAAGTGGAGTTGGCTGATTTGCGAATTAAGGTATCGATATTTCTAGACCATTAACTTTAATCGATCATTACTTCAAATAGATTTTTTTTAAATAAAATATCGTGTAACATTAGCATATCGTATTAATGTTAAAAAACTTAACATGTTCTCGCGGATGACCACTGCCCATTAAGTAAGCATATTTGTATATTATAAGGTAAGGTAATAGGCATATTATTATGTAATTTTTAAGCAGGTGCGTTCTTATCGGAAATGTCACATTTTCAAAAAAAAACTGTTCTAAATTAATTTTAGTCTCCCATCTTTATCACATGCCAAATTTGTGACAAGCCTCTCCCTCCATGTATTTGCTTCTAAAGCTTAATATTTTTTACTCAAGTATGCCGTGTCATGTTTGATTAAATATTCTGACAAACTTTTCTATGCGTGTGGTAGGTGATATTTTGACGACTGATTTATCAATATTCAACATAATATGAATCTCTAATAAAAATGCTTAAAATTATTCATTTTATTGACATAAGTTCTAATTTTTAAGATCGTAATTTTTATTTAACCTAAACACTTTTTACCTGTTAACAAGAACACCACACGCACAGAATAGATTATCGGATTATATTAAAAATAACATGTTTTATGCTAAGAGATGGAGATTTTTCTGACATGTTATAAGTGCAACGTCACTTGAAATGAAAATAATATTGTTTTGATTGAAAAATGTAACAATAAAGAGGTTAAAATTTGTAATAAAGATTATGGCATACATGTTTTATATCAAGACATGGGAATTTTTGTGACAATAAGTGCAACGTCACTAGTAATTCATTTTAAATGAAAATAATATTGTTTTGATTGAAAATGTAAGAATAAAGCAGGTAAAATTTGTAATAAAGATTATGGCATTCATTATTTTTGAATTATTAAATTATGTTACATGTTGTGGCTCCGGTAAGCACCCAATTTAAGTGTGAATAAGCTTGTATAGTTAACTTACTTTTATTGTAATACGTATTATATTTGCGTTAAATAAAATGTATTACAAATAAATAAAATTGTTTTATTTTAGTATTAGTAATAATCTGACATAACAATGCACAAATATGTTGGAGACTGTTGCCCGTTATTAATATTTAAGCTATCCAATATTGTAACAAAAAAAATTGACATTTGATGATTTATGCATATACGAAACTGTCAAATTTCTATGTGTACTAGGCAACATTAGGATATATAAGTACTAATTGACGTATTTCAACCACATCAGCACATACCATGTGTACCATTTGAAGATGGTAGAACCCTTTGCGATTCGACTCCGGCAGCACCACCGCTACACCTATTTCAGCCTAATAACAGCAGTGTTAGGCGCTGCTGTGTTCCGTTTTGAAGGGTGTGGTTAAGGGAGACAGACTTTTCCGAGGCGTTCCAGCTTAAATCTGGGGTAAATGTGGCCGACCTCAAGTAGGAATATCTAATCCTATCTGGGATTGATTACAGATGTCCACGGGCGGCAGTAGCCACTTACCATCAAGTGGACTGCATGCTCGTCTGCTACTCCTATATTATATAAAAATAGCACATTTAAAAGGCAAGGACTGGATTGCAATAAAAAAACAAAAGATATAACTTACACCCTTATTCATTTATTTACAGTATTTACGTACAATTTCCACATTCGATACATAAAGATGTCTAAGAATAAGTCATTTTTGAGCAAAGTTCGTAGGTACATACGTATTGACAATGTTTCACGCCATTATAGCCTTTAAACAACTAAGGGTTAAATGGTCCGTTTACACTTGCAATAAATTCTAACTAAAATTTGTTCAAATTATCATATTTACCCAACTCAAATCTTATCTAAATTAAGTCGAATTCGCATTGATTATATTAAATTTATAAGTCACAAATACTTAAAATTAATGTGACATGACAATCATTAAACATGCGCATGTGAACTGTTAACATGTCACAAGATATATTCCGTTTATAATATAAGTTTCTTTTGAAGATTACAGGGTTAGCAATTTTCGCATATCCTTACATTAAAATTAATGTAAAAAATTTAATATTTTGTCAAAATAACTTTCAGAATAATCTCAACTAGACCATAAGGACAGGTCACATGTTAGTTATATTTTAACCGACTTTGTTATTTTAAATGTGATAGTTACAAAATTTATATTTATTAAAATGAGTTGATTGAAAAGTGTGTTGCCATATAAGTAATAATGTTTTAAATTATTATATTAAGTTACATGTGGCTCCGGTAAGCACCCTATTTAAGTGTGAATAAGCTTATATAGTTAACAAATTACTTTTGTTAATATGTATTATATTTGCATGAAATAAAATGTATTACAAATAAATATTTTTATTTTATTTTAATCTTAGTAATAATCTGACATAATAACGCATAAACATGTTGTAGGACTTCAATTCGAATTCAATCTTTCCAATATTTTAATTAAAAAGTAACATTTGATCATTTAGGCATATAAGAAACTGTCAAATTTCCATGTGCACTAGGTAACACTAGAATATATGAGTACTAATTGACGTATTTCAACCACGTTAGCACATACCATTTGAAGGTGGTAGAACCCTTTGTGGTGTGACTCCGGCGGCACCACCGCCACACCTATTTCTGTTATAACAGCAGTGTTAAGCGCTGCTGTGTTCCGGTTTGAAGGGTGTGGTTAAGGGAGACAGACTTTTCCGAGGCGTTCCAGCTTAAATCTGGAGTAAATGTGGCCGACCTCAGGTAGGAATATATAATCCTATCTGGGGTTGATTACAGATGTCCATGGGCGGCAGTAGCCACTTACCATCAAGTGGACTGCATGCTCGTCAGCTACTCCTATATTATATAAAAATACCACATTTAAAAAGGCAAGGATTGGATTTCAATAAAAAACAAAAGATATAACTTACACCCTTATTCATTTATTTACAGTATTTACGTACAATTTCAACATTCGATACATAAAGATGTCTAAGAATAAGTCATTTTTGAGCAACGTTCGTAGGTACATACGTATTGACAATGTTTCACGCCATTATAGCCTTTAAACAACTAAGGGTTAAATGGTCCGTTCACACTTTCAACTAAAATTTGTTCAAATTATCATATTTACCCAACTCAAATCTTATCAAAATTAAGTCGAATTCGCATTGATTATATTAAATTTATAAGTCACAAATACTTAAAATTAATGTGACATGACAATCCTTTGCATGCGCATGTGAACTGTTAACATGTTACAAGATATATTCCGTTTATAATATAAGTTTCTTTTGAAGATTACAGGTTAAGCAATTTTTGAATTTCCTTAAATTAAAGTTTATGTAAACAATTTAATATTTTATCAAAATAACTTTCAGAATAATCTCAACTAGTTCATAAGGACAGGTTACATGTTAGTTATATTTTAACCGACTTCGTTATTTTAAATGTGATAGTTACAAAATTTATTTTTATTAAAATAAGTTGATTGAAAAGTGTGTTGCCATATAAGTAATACTAAACTAATTTATAAAATAGAAACAAATATAGTAAACGGAGTATAACATGCTATACTAAAATTAATAAATGTGACATGTTTCTTAAATTAACAGCCCACATGTCACTATAACATGTGCATGTTTACATGTTACATTTCAGTTTGCTCTTCAATATATTAACCCCGTGTATGTTTAAAACTATTCATGATTTTCAATATATTTAAAGACTAACCTACCACTCCTCCGTATATAAGATAAAGAAAAAAGAAAGTGTATATAAAAAAAATAGTTAAAATTACCTAAAAACCTAAGGACGGACCCTAAATACCTAAGGACGGACCCTTTAAGACTAGTAGCTATCGGAAGATTAACTATTTTACTAATAAACTTAGTATAAGAATATTCTTCGACTTTACCTTAAGGACCAAAATATAAAAAAAAAACTGTCTTTAAAAAATATTGCAAATGTCAGTCCAACTGTTTTATTTAAATAACATTTTAAATTATTTACTTACGTATAAAACAACAAATCTAAAACATAAAATAAAATCTAAGAAAAAAATAGATTAAAAAAACAATATGTTTGGTCCTCAAAGTACAAAGTCGCACAGAATATAATTATATTTAACAAACGCCTTAAAACCAATAAAGATAAAACATCTCTTTAAAATGGCAACCAGAAGCCCAATTATATGGAAGAATATAATTATTTTAATCCATCAATTTACATATTCATTGTATATTTTCACTAACAGCTTCAAGCTGAAGATTAAAAAAAATGGTCAAAATCGGTTGGCTTCAGAGACATATGATTTATATTTATAGTTTATCAGTCTGTCTGTCATAAATTTTATAAATATATAATTATCTAATTGTTTTTCTACTAAAATAATAGAAATATTTTTTTTCAAGATTGCAAAATTATTGAGTACATAAAACATACATACATACAACAGCATTATTGAGTACATACAATGAATACATAAAAAGATCGTAACAAAATATATTTACAAAATTTCAAAGACTGATATGTCAATTTTCTATTACCTTTAATTAATAACTTCAATAATAATTTTATTTTAATCTTTATACCATGTCATACATGTGTTTAGGGAATTTTGTCACAAATAAACTGATTTTAAAATTACATTGACGTAAGTGGAAAAAGTCTTCAAAGTGATGTACAAAAATACTTTTATATCACGGCGTGCGTAAATGGACGTTTTACGCACGCTTCGCGTGCGCAAAACCCCCATTTCCGACCCCGTAATATAAAATTTTATACAACACGCGGACGAAAAATGTTTTTCTGACTCGTGTGATTGCAGTCCTCGCCTGCGGCTCGGCCTGCAAACTCACACTTGTCAGAAAAAAATTTTTCGTCCTCGTATCGTAATGTACTATTAAAGTGCCTTACTATCCTATGCAAGACTCGTGTGCTCACCGAACGCTAGATGGCAGCAGTGTCGATGTCGGGAGGCAGCTGAAGGCAATGCTACTGATGCTAAAGACCGCTCCACATTCTCGCGAGAACGCGAGAAATACCCGATTCGTATTGGCTCCACATTCTCGTCTCTTGGACTTTTCTCGCGTTCTCGCGAGAATGTGGAGTGGGCTTAATGCATTGTTCTCCAGTGCACGGTATTTATACTTACGTGATTGTAATTTAAAAACTGCATAATTTGAAACTAAATTTAAAATAAAAATACTTTTTAAATATAGAATGAACATTATAAAATAAAAAATAAAAGTAGCCGTTAATTTTTAAAACCCAAAAAAATAAAAATTCTCAAATAATTCTAAGACAAAATCGAATAAAAAAAATAACACAAAAAATATCCCCTAAACAAAATGTAGATAATAATTTCAATTAACATTTAATGTCATCAAGTAAGAATATAAAAAATTGTTCAAACACAAAAACAAAATAATGATAGAATTTGCTTATAAATGATGCATCATTATCACAATTTTAAGTAGTTATAGTAAATAAAGATATATAATTTTACGAATCATTAAAGATTAGAGTAAACAATGACAGCTATACTCATTTAAAATTATTGGTATACATTTTAAACGGCTATGTATTGTAATCAAGATTTAAAACTACACATTAAATCAATATATATTTGTTGGTTTCGATTGATATTATTGCAACTCAAAAATGATTTTTATTTAAGATTATGTTAAAACTTTTAATTGACTTTGATTTCTTATAATCATATTTTACATGGGAACATAATGTGTCGGCATGTATCATAAAACATTGTTATTAAAAATAATATGAAATTTGATAAGTATGTTCAAAACTTGTAAAGTTATTTTCAAATCTTGATAAAATATTTAATTAAATATTATTTTTGCTGTTCACACTTTGGTAGTCATTTTAGACTCTAACCTTTAATGATTCGGATTATACAAATAAAAAAAACATGTGAAATTAGTGGAAAGAATTAAATACAACGCCATCTGTTGATAAAATCTATGTGAATCGTAAAATAAAAAAAAAATAGTTTTCAAAAATTTCCTATATATTTGCTCGTCATTGCAACGTGATGCAACACTATTGTCGATTTCATTAAAACTACCCTTCATAAATTGTTCTACAACTACCCCCGTATGTGATAATATTGTTCTATTATAAGGGATCATTTAAGTATTACGTAAATTCAATTTTAATAATTTTAACCCCCTCCCCAACTAAAACAAAACACCCCCTGCCATATTAGATTAAATTTTGAAAAAAAAAATCAGAAATAATAAACATTGCTGACCCCCTGACCCCGTGGCTTAAAAAAGACCCCCTGACCCCCTATTACGTAATTCTTTAATGACCACCTAATCAGTAAAAGTGGTACTTATCAATAAAAATGCTATACTTTATGGTCCCGCAAGTCATTTTCAAATTTAAGTATCGAAAAAATAATATCTTCGAGACATACATTCACAAAGAGACATCTCGAAAAGTTATTTTTTGTCAAAAAATTTTTTTTCGAAAAATTACATTTTCCAAAATTCCGATTAATAGCACCTACGGATTCGATGGTAGATACTGGCAACACTAAATATTGCCAGATATAAAATTCGTAGAAATATTACAAAAAACGCACCTTTATTCAGAAAGTGACTTATTCAAAGTTGATATTCAGATCGACTTTATAATGAAAGTAGACTTTAATAGTAGATTTATGATTTGAAATATAGATTTAATCCTTTTTTAACCCGCAATTATGTTTTTATATGACAAAAACACACACTTGAATAATAAAATCCAATTTGAATAAACGAATAGTCGAAACGCATTCGAATTTGAATCACTTTGAATATTTTTATATTGCTTCAAACCAAAATTTATAATTAACAAAACAAACATATTTATTTTAAAAGTTTCAACTTATTAAAAAAATTTAAAAAGATTTATACTAACGTTATTTATATTCAAACAAACAATGAATAGAAAAATATAAAAATGAATAGTTGAATAGTCCTTGAATATTAACTTTGAATAGTTCACAAGTGCTATGAAGAGTGCTACGTTATATTATTAGATAGTTATATATATTATTATCTCCTATTGTTTAGTTCGTATCCGTTGTCCTTGCTGGGTGTCTTGGAGGGCGGTGGTTTGGCAACCGCATGCCCTTCCAGTCGAAGGGTGCTTTGGCGGTGGGACGACCTGAAAATTATTTAAATTAATAATTAATTTTCATATATCTACATTCACAATTACTAATTACATAAAAAAATAAAATAAAAAAATAATAAATTAAACTATCAACAAAAAAGCTTATTTACAAAAACGAAAAACAAACGTATAAAAACATGACAGTAGCACAAAAAGAATATCACCATCACTGTCTTTGAATTGCTAGCAATTCGTGGAGCGAAAGATATAAAAATATATATTTATAAAAAAATTGAGATTAAGTGTCTTTAACACTAACATAAAAAATATTAAAAATTACCATTCCTTTACAATAGACAAAATCTATAATAAAGTGCTTTGGAGACGCATAGCAATCAACATGCCTGTGTTTGCACATCTTAGGTTAGATTCTAGTCTTATAAACAAGTAACTAGACACATTTCCCCCACTTACCTAATAAGACACGTGACAGCCAACAGAATGAGTAGCAACCCAAGCGCGGAGAGGCCCCACGCTAGAACTAATTTAGCGATCGGTGGCACCTTCGTGGCAAAACGGAGGAGGGAAGATACCTCCTCTGGGAGCTCGTCTATACCCTGGAAAATATAAAAACACGTTTAGAAATACTTAAAAAACAGTTTAGTATCATTTTAGAAACATTTACTAACTTAAATTTAGAAATTGATAGGAATATATATGGATACGACTCCGAAGACAACTTTTTTCAGCTTATTTTCATATCCATTTCTGTTATAACAGCAGCGTCAAGCGCTGCTGTGTTCTGGTTTGAAGGGTAACATTCCCAAGACGTTCCAGATTAGTCTTCAGGAGTAGCGACGCATCTGTGGCCGACCTCAGGTAGCAATATCTAAACCTATCTGGGGTTGATTACAGATGTCCATGGGCGGCAGTAGTCTTACCATCAGTTGGACGGGATGCTCGTCTGCTACATCCATAGTATTAAAAAAGTTGCAGACGAGCGTATTATAAAAATATGACGTTAATTAGAGGTGCCTAGCTGATAGTAGGAGTATAGCTATAAAGTGGGCAACTCACCTCCTCGAACCACAGTATGGGGAACACGATGTCCGGGAAGTTGGCCACCTGCTTGATGTCGACCACCTGCGACACCGCCAGGTTGATCTGGATCCTCGCACGGGCTCGCATCGCTGTTCCCATCTCCTGGAATAAAATAAAAATACTTTAAAAATTTGCTGGATAATTAAGTCTCCGCTGTCTATCCGTCTATCACAGGACTCTATTTCCTAAACCTTAATATATAGACCCTTGAAATTTAGAGACAGAGGATGCATAACGATGACCGCTATAACAACAAATAGTAAAAATAAAATTATTACGAATATTAAAGGGGGTCTCCATACGACAAACCGGTTTTTCGTCATTTTTTGATACAACTGTAAAATCGTACTAGGAAAACAGATGAAATTTTTACAATCCGTTTACTACTATAACTGATATTATAATAAATACAAATAAGAACAATAAAACATATTTTAATATAGTTATTTTAATGTTATGATACGTTGTTTACGTATCATTCATCATCGCTGAAGGTGGTAGAACCCTTTGTGGTTCGACTCCGGCGGCACCACCGCCACACCTATTTCTACCTAATAACAGCAGTGTTAGGCGCAGCTGTGTTCCGGTTTGAAGGGTGTGGTAAGGGAGATAGACTTTTCCGAGGCGTTCCAGCTTAGTCCTCAGGGGTAGCGGCGCATCTGTGGCCGACCTCAGGTAGGAATATCTAATCCTATCTGGGGTTGATTTCCGATGTCCATGGGCGGCAGTAGTCACTTACCATCAGGTGGACTGCATGCTCGTCTGCTACTCTCATATTATAAAAAAAAAAAAAAAAAAAAAAAAAAAAATCACCCCAACGCCATCTACGATGATAGATACATTGTTAGAAAATAGTGATAGATGTATGCTTATGTATCGGTAGTCTCTTGAGGCTTGACTTGATGGCGTTGTTTCATATGACTAAATATTGTTGAAAATAATACTTCAAATAAATAAAAATTAAACATTTGTTGGTACGGCCTCCATGTGCGAGTACAACTCGTACTTGACGAATTATTATTTAAGGATTGCGTTGAAGTCTTTTCTTCGCAGTACTTAAAAATACATAATATATGTTTTGTAATAAAAAAATTACGTCGTACAAGTAATTGGAACTAAACTAAACTTTTAATGATAAAATGAATGATTATAGATTACAGAACGAAGAAAGAATTACGAAAAAAGCATATTAGACATTTTCAAATTTCGATCTTTTGTAAATAAAATTTCCTATAGATTCTATAGGGTTCTACAGCGATTCCTGTAAGATATATATTTGACTTTGACATGTAGATTGTAGAATACTTAATTATTGATATTAAATTTTGCATGCCCGATGTGGTAGAACATAAGGTACTCGTTATGAATTTAAAATCCTTGTATAATACTATGTTCTAGTAAATAAATGATTTGATTTGATAGGCATTATGTGAACTTACTGGCTGTACATCAATATACAATCTGTGATCTTCAGGTACAGGTGGGGAGATACCCTCCACAGCCTCCCGGAGGCTCTCGTCAGCGAGGTAGAAGTGGGGGAACGATAGCATTATGGGCGAATCTGAAAATAATGTTATAAATATTATAAAAACCAATTTACTAATATTATAGGCTAAAGTTATAAATATTATAAAAAAGTTATAAGTTTTATAAGAACAAAGTTATACATAAACAAATTTAAAAACTTATATAATATTATTAAAATAATTTATAAATATTGTTGACTAAATTTATTAACGCAAAAGTTATAAATGTTTTAAAAACAAACTTATAAGTATTATAAAAATGAAGTTATTCTTTTTTTAAGCTCGAAAAGTCGTTTATTTACTTTAGAATTAAATTATTTCGAGATTAAAAAAAATTATTACATTATTCTTATTTAAAAAAGTTAAAATTGTATGTAAATGTGGGAATTATAGTGTGATACAATCTTTTGTGGTTCAACTCCGGTGGCACCACCGTCACACCTATTTCTGTTATAACAGCAGTGTTAAGCGCTACTGTGTTCCGGTTTGTAGTGTGGTAAGGGAAACATATTTATCCGAGGCGTTCTCACTTAGTCCTGAGAGGAAATCTATACTTATCTGGGATTGATTACACATGTCCATGGGCGGCAGTAGCCACTTACTATCAGGTGGACTGCATGCTCGTCTGCTACTCCTATATTGTATAAAAAAATACATCTAAAATGCCTCATTTCGATATCTTCTTAGAATCGAACCCGGAACTTCGTATCAGACCGATATGATAACTAAGTTGGTCATCAATTGTATTTAAATTAAATAAATATTTTAATTACATCAATTCCCGCTATTGTTCGTAGGTATTGTATATTCTAAGAAAAAATAAACCTGTTCGCTTCCTATAACATTATCTATATCTTAATTATGAGTCATTTTAACAATGTTTTTTATTGTACAAATATAATCTTATACATAAAATTCTCGTGTCACAATGTTAGTTACCGTACTCCTCCGAAACGGCTTTACTGATTTTCACCAAATTTTATGTACATATTACATATTCAGTAGGTCTGAGAATCGGCTACTCTCTATTTTTCATACCCCTGAGTGATAAGGGTTGTTCACCCTTAACATTTTTTTTATTTATATGGCAACACAACGTTTGCCGGGTCAGCTAGTTACAATATAAACAGTCCACCTGATGGAAAGTAGCTACTGCCGTCTATAGACATCTGTAATCAAACCCGGATAGGATTAAATTCTTGTCTGGGGTCGTATACATATATGTGTAATGTTTTTGACAATATTAGTCAATTTTTTTTCATGTTCATTTTCATGTATATGTTACCTTCTTGTATTTCTTCGTATGGATTTCTTCTTAACAATTTTAGTGATTTTTCTTTTTTTTTAATTTTTGATGTTCATTTTCATGCATTATACTTTCTTGTATATGTGTGATTTTTTTGACAATTTTAGTCTTCTCTTTCATTTTTTGATTTTAATTTTTGTCATGTGCAATTTCACGTATGTTACCTTCTTGTATATGAGTGTTTTTTGAGAATTTATACTCTTTGTTTTTTTTTTAATTTTAATTTTTGTCATGTGTATTTTCACGTATATATGTATGTGACTTTTTGAACAATTTGGAACCTTTTTTACATTTTTTAATTTACTTTTTTCATTGTCATTGTCATGTTGTTTTTCATTTTCATGTACCTTCCCTTATGTACACGTTGTATATGTCACTCATTCCGCTACAGCGACACGTTGAACAGTCCGCTGGGGCCGGCGGGACAGTAGCAACCTCTAGCAGTACACATTTTGAAGGTGGTAGAACCCTTTGTGGTTCGACTCCGGCGGCACCACCGCCACACCTATTTCTACCTAATAACAGCAGTGTTAGGCGCTGCTGTGTTCCGGTTTGAAGGGTGTGGTAAGGGACACTTTTCCACGCGTTCCAGCTTAGTCCTCAGGGGTAGCGGCGCATCTGTGGCCGACCTCAGGTAGGAATCTAATCCTATCTGGTGTTGATTACAGAGGTACATGTGCGGCAGTAGCTCACCATCAGGTGGACTGCATACTCGTCTGCTAGTCTATATTATAAAAAAACACTCACCGTATTGGCACAGTGACACGTTGAACAGTCCGCTGGGAGCGCAGGGCGGCCCGGCGGGGCAGTAGCAGCGGTTGTGTTCGTCCGCAGCGAACACGTCCTCCGGGGGTGTGAAGCGGTACCCTTGCACCCCGGCCGCTGATTCCACGTCTTTTAGGTATCTGGGGGTAGAAAATGCGAGTTAGAACGGTTTTTTTAGCTGGTAAGGTGTATGATAACTTTACAAGTTGTCGTACTTGTTGACATATGGGGGTTATATGCCCTGGGAAGAGCCAAAGAGGCACCACGCAAGGGAAACATAGGTGCGTTCTATTTGTTATCCCGGGGTTCACTAAAACGCGCAACGTGGCCACAGAGGGGACACGAAACAAAAAAAAAAGGTGCACTGGCGGATTAAGAGTAAGGGGAGGAGGATGTGGGGGTCAGAAGCCTCTAATGCTGGGAGGCCCTAAAAATGTCTACAAGTTCCCTTATCGACATTTGTAAAAGCTTGTTAAATTAGATAGAAAAAAAAATAAAAAAGGTCCTCCCGATCGGAAGAGTGAGGTCCTACAGATCAAGAGATAGAGCCCTGTAACAAACGTATAGACAGCGGAGGCTTAGTAATAGCCTTCCATTTTTAATGATGCGGTATAAAAATAGAATGCGAACAATTTGTAAATGCCTCCGCAAGCCTAAACAAAATAAATATATTTCATTTCTCACCCTAAAAGCCCTAAAAACAGTATTAATTTTATTCACATCACAAACATTTACTAACGTCTACATTACACTACGGTGTGAGTGCCGGTGATGTTAATTCGCATCGCCGTGTGAGTGTCGTCTTAAGCAATAATTATAATCGTCTATTGCAAGCGTAGGTTCAATGCGCATTGTGTACGTTAATGGTTAACGTGGTAATTAATCTTAAATGGCACACCGTCGGCGATTGAATGACAAATAAATAATAACTTTAATTTAGCTTTAAGTCGTAAAAGAGCATGCAGTCCACCTGTTGGTATGTGGCTACTGCCGCTCATAGCTGATTAAGCCATAATCAAAATCAAATTTAGTCGTAAACCTTATTATAAAATTTCTGATTATATTGATCATGAAGGTTGATATTGAAGGTGGTAGAACCCTTTGTGGTTCGACTCCGGCGGCACCACCGCCACACCTGATTCTGCTTAATAACAGAAGTGTTAAGCGCTGCTGTGTTCCGTATTGAAGGATAGTGGTAAGGGATACTTTTCCGAGGCGTTCCAGCTTAGTCCTCAGGGGTAGCGGCACATCTGTGGCCGACCTCAGATAGGAATATTTAATTCTATCTGGGGTTGATTACAGATGTCCATGATCCTATATTATAAAAAAAATACAGTAGCATACAGTGCACCTGATGGTAAGTGACTTCTGCCGCTCATGGACAGTTAGGACGTTAGTACAGCTAAGCCCCAAATAAGACTACAGTCCTATCTGAGGTCAGTTATAGCGTTGCAATCCTTGAACACTAAGCTGGAACGCTTCGGATAAATATTTCTCCCTTACCACACCCTTTAGTCTTAAATACAGCAACGCTACTTTGCTATTATTAGACACAAATTGGCGTATCGGTGGTGCCGCCGTAGTCGAACCACAGAGGGTTCTACCACCTTAAGATTTTTATCTGTCGGTTTTGAATTTTCCCAAAGTCCCACATCAAGTTAACTTCCAAAATGGAATAATCCAACAGTGGTACATTTCACGTTATATTTGTGCGTGATATATCCCATTACCGCACAGACAATGCGCACTAAACCGGAGGTTGCAAAAGGCGTCGATTGCCCAAGCCGACTCTCACGCGGTGTTCAAATTAACGCCGCGATCCTACTATCACACCGTAGTGTAAGGCCAGCTAAACATATCACAAATATTTAAACACATGTTTGAACACATTTAAGTACAGGCATTTGAGTATTTGATCAAAGCTTATGTGGCGACCTCCCGCTACTCGACAAGAGATGGCGCCACTAGTATTCTGAATCACGCTATCGAAGTTTTCTAAGAATCTTGCATATATACAAGCTCCGAACTGAGACTCTCGGAGCACGGCCGCTCCCCGGGCATGATCACCTAGCCCGGCGGGAGATCTCCCTTTGCCAAACTTGCTTCAAATATTTACACTTTGCCATTTGGTGTCAAACTTCAAGTAAGTGCAGAGCCTGCTACATGACATGAGTGACAGGTTAAAAAATTTACAGTGTTCAAATGTGTGTTTAAATATTTGTTTATGTCTGGCAAGGGCGTAATGCAAACTCATATCATAAATGCGAATGTTTGTTTCTTTGCTACACTTTCACGCCTTAACTACCAAACTCATTGCCATGAAATTTCGTATAAACGTTGTCAGGGGTTCATAAAAGGACATAGGGTACCTTTTAACCCGACAATAAGTATCGTTCCCTAGGGATGGACAAAAAGCTCATAAGGCAAGCGAAGCCGGGGCGAAAAGTTAGTATGTTTATAAATGTTACAAGGTAGGTCTGTTTAGTTAGTTCACATTGTCTTTGTTTCGACTTTGATTTCTGCGGGTTGACATAAGACATAACAATAACATTCAAAGCGCGCATAAAACCATTATTTTCAAAATAAAAACTAGTTTAAACTAGTTTAAACCATGTCTTACTCGCTTCTCTTTTACATTGAGTGCCACCAATTTTTTACACCCATTTCGCACATTTCTCTAAAGGCACTGGATAAAACACGTTATTTTGATAAATCAAAACATACATACCGCGTTTTAAAAATTTGAATACTGATCCCAAAAAAAAGAAACTCACCAACATTCATATGGACTTTATGTCCTTAAAATATATTTATAAAAAATCTAACATTACAGTACAGTGTGGCAAGCGCCCAACCTTATGTAACGACATCGGCCACCATTGTCTCACGGTGTGACGACACGCATTCACTTTTATATCGTATGAGATATGTTTGATCTGATGGTATATATCATATCTGTACTGTTATGGTTGCATAATGTTGAACTTGCTGGTTGAAGCACCGTGGAGACATATAGATGTGTTTCATAATAACTGTTCAGTGAAACCGAACACCTTACTTGGGTATACTTTAGGCCGCTTGCAAAATAAATTAAAAAACCTAGCAAAAATAACAAAACAAAAAATCCATAAATTTTTGAAACAAAAAAAATCCTACTTATGCAATGGTGGAGACTTATCAAATTGCAGAAAAGTGGATAATTATTACAATACTGGATATTTCTGAAAAATGCTGGAAGAACATCATCATCATCATCATCATCACGACGTGTTATCAAAAACCTAAAAAATAACTAGCAATAATGGCTAAAGCACAAATCCTACACGAAGAACGTCTAAAAAATCTTCGATATGACCTGTTTGGTTCAAGGGTTGGTAATGTAGGAAAGGTAGATCCTAATAGCACTTTAATCCTAAAAATGGTCCATTACTGAAAAAAAAACTGGAAATCAACTAGAGAAAGTTGCTTAAACACAATTCCTACAACAAAAGACACTCCTTGCCCAAATTTTGCATTTGTCCCGAAACAATCATCATACAAAATCCAAATTTTGGACGAAAAATGGTTCAAAATCTATAACATTCGTAATAATCTAGCGACATCCTTAAGCAAGTCCTATTGAAAACCACAAAAGTCCCCGGATATTACTAAATAAACTTGTCAAACGCTTCTCTGTGTTCGATAAAGACGGGTGCTAAATCTTTTGGTTATTTTGGAAAAAGTTGGCCTTAAAGAGACAGTCACTGAAAACACTGGAAAAGTACCTAAAGAAAGTTGCTAAAACACAATTGCTGAAACAAAAGGCAATCACTAAGCGCCTTGGATATACCTGGAAAGTGTCTAGAGAAAGTCGCTAAAACGCAATTCTTGAAACAAAACACAGTTGCTAAGCATGTAAGACTAACCGCAGCGGCAGCAGCCGACACAGATCCTTGTCGTACACCCTTAGCGTGTCGTTCCTGGTGATGTGCGGCGGGAAGATGGAGCCGTCGGAGCCGGCGATGCTGTTGCACTCGTCTGTGGCCCAGTGAAGTAACGGAATGTTGGAAAGATCCAGAACGTTCTCGAACATTCTAGATACGCGTTGAACTACCAGAAACTTCTATAGTGAAAACGTCCGGGTCCTAGATTGTGAATTTATAATTTGGCTAGGATGAAGAAAATTATCCCTATAAATGCTTCCTAGCAAAATTATCCAAAATTTGGATATATTCCTATAAAATCTAGAAACAAAATCCAAATCTCGAAGAAAAAAATGGGTCAAAATCAAAAATAATTCTAATAATCTGGCGACATCCATAAGCTAGTCCTATTAGAAAAAATCCCGGAAATTGCAGAAAAAACATTTTCAAACGCTTTTCTATGTTCTATTAAGACTGTTGATTAAACTTTTGGTAATTTTGGAAAAAAATGACCCTAAATAGTGCCCTAAAATAATCTGTATCTGAAAAAATCCTGGAAAACACCTAAAGAAAGTTGCTAAAACACAATTCCTGAAACAAAAGACAGTCGCCTATTACTAAGTATAAGGACTCACCGCAGCGGCAGCAAGCGACACAGATCCTTGTCGTACACCCTCAGCGTGTCGTTCCTGGTGATGTGCGGCGGGAAGATGGAGCCGTCGGAGCCGGCGATGCTGTTGCACTCGTCCGTCGCCCAGTGCGGCAAGCGCTCGCGGAGAGCGTACCGCTCGTATATGCCGTAGCGGGTTATGTCGGAGGCGCCGGAGAACATTGTCACCACGTCGGGGGATGTGCCGTTTTTCTGTTGAGAGAATTGTAGATTTGTTGAGGTTTCTTGAAGGGAAATGGATTGTTAAGAAGTTGATTTGACTATGATTATAGGTCATTTCTGAACATGCAATGTAGATGGAACGTAAGATATAAGATACCAAAGTTTAAGGCAAGACAGACATGATACACATTAACATTTTAACTTGAACTTGACCATAGGGGATTGCATTTGGATGTTTTGCTTCTTATTATTGCAACCGTCTGTATGTATCTACGATAGCACAACACAGAAGCCTAAGAATCAATTTTAGCTATTGATTCTTGAACGTTGAACAGGTAAATCAAATTCGACGCTATTCTGAGACAATTAAATAATGAATCCAGATTAATATTTTGATTTCAGACTTCAAAAATCTAGATGTTTTTTAACTACATTTAAATTTCGTGTATTCGCTTTTATTTTTGTGCTTATATTTATTCTACTTCTTCAGGACATTCTATGTAAATCTATAAACGTTAAAAGTATCAACCATCAAATGTATCAACCACTCACCCCATAAAACAGTCCAAACTCCTCATACGGCAGCTTCTGCTCCTTCGGCACTACGTCCTTCGCGAGCTTCAACAGCGGGTCCTCGTAACCCCAGAGCAGCTGACCCACAGAGACCTCCACGAACGGCTTGATCTTCAGGATGTCCATGATGGAAGCCATCGCGAGGCGGAGGAACCGGGCCGCGTGCTTCGACTGGGAGGTTGCGCTCTGTGGACAAATATGGAACGTTAAATCCACTCCTTTCACGTAGTGGCAGTAGTAGTAGGTAGTAGATTAAAATTCAACGTTAATAATCACTAAAAATCAAAACAAAATAAAAAAATGTGAGCCGTCACGGGACGCCTGGCAGATGTGAAACATCGACATTATTTTGTAAAAGTAATATGTAGAAAAGAACATATTGTGATAGGAACTAAATATGTCATAATGATAAAATAAAATAGTATTCGAGCTCAGTGTAGCGAGAAAGATGGCTTAACGCCAGATCGAGTGGGAGAGAATCGCACAGTCGATTGCGCATGGCGACGCGTCGCCACGCCGTACACACTACTGCATATAGACTGTATATATATACCACGGCATGCGTCGCCACGCCAGAAATCGGTTTTACGTGCGGCTATAGATGTTTCACATCAAAAATGTCTAACAAAACAACTGATATATGCATATCAATTTGCACTGTGTGTTGCAATGGTCTGAAATAAAGGAGAAAATTTATTATTGAACTGATAACTTCTTTAATAAAGGATAAAGTTCGTGTCATATTTACTACATTGCAACAATTATTACTTTTTAGTTTGATTAACTATAAAAGGTAGTTTTTAGTTATTTAATTAATTAATATAATTTATTTCTTTCAAACCCATAGATAAGTATAAATATTATTAAATATCTCTATACTCTATCTCTATCTATCTCTCTGACTATTCTCTTGCTAGGAGTGAGTAATCTTTACTAATCTATGTTCAAACCTTATTCATTTGCGTAGCTTAACATCTTGTCGCAAATATCCCTAAGTCAGCCTAAGAGAAACCTATACCTCATTACAAAACAGTAATGTATTCTCTGCTTACGTCTGTATATTATTAAGAAATAAAATAAAAAATCAGTCACATTTAAAAATTTAATTATCCATATTATTAACTCTACTGTTGAAAAATACTGTTAATTTCCATTCGAAGCATCGTGTAGCGGAACTTATGCTCAAAGGCCATATATCCAGTTATTGTAAATGTCGTTACTTAACTTCATGTTTAAATTTAATGTTTTTGTTATATTTCGTTAAGGTTACCACGACAGGTATGGGCAAGGAAGTGGCTTTGTTAAAATGAGATTTGTTTTTTGATAAAAAAATAACTAATTATCGTAGAATTATTAATTCGTGTGACCTTCAACTCGTCAATAGATGGCGCTACACGATTATGATTCGCTATATTATAGCGCTATATATAGCAGTGATAGCCTAGTGGTTAAGAAACTCGGCCTCTTGGTCGAGGGGTCCGAGGTTCAAATCCCAGGCACGCACCTCTAATTTTTCGAAGTTATGTGCGTATTAGGAATTAATTATCACTTGCTAAACGGTGAAAGAAAACATCGTGAAGAAACCTGCATACCTGAGGGATTTATAAAAAAAAACTCAAAAGTTATATGAAGTTTACCAATTGTCCAGCGCGGTGGACTATGGCCGGTACTACTGTCCCACTGCTGGGCACGGGTCTCCACTCGGAATGAGAAGGATTAGGCCATAGTCCTCCGCGCTGGCCAAGTGGTAGACATCGCATATCTTTGAAAACTTTTTTAAAAATTCTCAGGTATGCGAGTTTCGTCACAATGTTTCCTTTCACCGTTTAAGCAAGTGATAATTAATTTCTAATACCTACGCACATAACATTGAAAAGAGGTGCGTGACTGGGATTTGAACCTCGGACCCCTCGATCGAGAGGCCGAGTTTCTTAACCACTAGGCTATCGCTGATTATGCTACCACTAGACTGCACTTATCAATGGGCATTGATCACTTACAATCAGCTGGACCGCATGCTCGTCTGCCACTCTCATATTAATAAAAAAATCCATATTTTTTTTTATTTTTTTTATAATATAAGAGTAGCAGACGAGCATGCAGTCCACCTGATGGTAAGTGGCTACTGCCGCCCATGGACATCTGTAATCAACCCCAGATAGGATTAGATATTCCTACCTGAGGTCGGCCACAGATGCGCCGCTACCCCTGAGGACTAAGCTGGAACGCCTCGGAAAAGTCTGTCTCCCTTACCACACCCTTCAAACCGGAACACAGCAGCGCTTAACACTGCTGTTATTAGGTAGAAATAGGTGTGGCGGTGGTGCCGCCGGAGTCGAACCACAAAGGGTTCTACCACCTTCAAAATATACAACAGTCACTACATCTCTTCTTCCGCCCAAAGTAATACACCTTCAAAACCATTTTAGTTTTACCACAAAAAATACGAGTGTCCATTAAAATATTTAAAGTAAACGTGTATTTCCCTCACAAAACGTAATGTTCAGTTAAAACATATATAAGTGTTTAAGGTCGACGTGTTGGCTTCCTGTGAAGGAACCTTGTCTCGTGTTTACGTTGACGGTGTCGACTTAATCGTGTATTGTTTGTGGTATTTAAGATTTTTTCTATATAAGACTAGATTTCGTTCACTTGAATTAATTAAACAATATTTTTTCTTACCAAAATAATTTTTAACAATTACTAGCTGACCCGGCAAGCGTTGTGTTGCCATATAAATAAAAAAATGTTAAGAGTGAACAATCCTTATCACTTAGGGATATGAAAAAGTAGCCGATTCTCAGACCTACTGAATATGCATATAAAATTTGGTGAATATCGGTGAAGCCATTTCGGAGGAGTACGGTAACTAACATTGTGACACGAGAACATCACAATATAAGATTACATAGTATAACCAAAATATGTGACCATCTTAATTAAAAAAAAAAAAAAAAAAAACGCATTCTACACTCACAGCCCCACACTAGGATTCCCTGTGTCGTGGGTGCTATGGACACACACAGAGACAAATACACAAACACCCAGATCCAGGAACAGAAATCTAAATTCATCATTTAGAAATCTGTCTGGCCGGGGATCGAACCCGGGACCCTCTGCGTGTCAGACCGGCATGGTGACCGCTCCGCCACGCGGGTCGTCAAATTGGATCAAGTTTTTGAAAAAATCGCGGACATAGAATAAAGTAGAAGTGATAGCTTAGTGGTCGGCTTTGAACGAGGGGACCCTGGTACAAATACCAAGCACCTCTGATTTTTCAATGTTATGTGCGTATTAGAAGTTAAATGTCACTTGCTTAAAACAGTGTCAAAAAACATCGTAAGATACCGCATACCTAAGAAATCTTAAAAAGGTTTTCAAATGTGTACGAAGTCTACAAATTTGCACTTGGCCAGCGCGGTGGACTATGGCCTAATCCTGCTCATTCTGAGAGAAGACCCGTGCACAGCAGTGGGACAGTAATGGGTTGATAATGATGATGTCTCATTTTTTGTACACTCTTTACCCCAAATCCTGCCTGGGATTTGAACCTCGGACCCCTCGATAGAGACCGCATTTCTTATCTACTAGGCCAGTGTTTTTCAACGTGTGGGTCGCGACCCCGTGGGGGGTCGCGAAGGTTCTCTAGGAGGGTCGCGATGGCTGAGAGAACCAACTGAGTAAAAAAAAACAATAAAGTTTAAAAAAATAAATTTATTAAGAAACAAAATGTTAATAAAAGGACGCATTTACTCGTTAACATTTGTATGTGAATACAAACAAATCAACTAAGAATAAAATACAAGAACATCCTAATGTGAAAGTTGCGCTTGTTTTTGATTGATGATTATTGGATCAATTTTTGCTATATTGAGAATTAAGTCATTTTCTAAGTTTAGGCGATTTCTTTGCTTACTTTTTATTTGGGTCATTGAAGAAAAAGTTAACTCGCACAAATACGAGGTGGCAAATGGAATCAAATATTCTAAGGCCTCAATTGTTAATTCAGGGTATTCTATTCCTTTTTAACCAAAAGGTATCTAAACTGACAGACTTAAATTCTAAGTGCAACATCCCATCTGCAGATATTTCTCAAAGATTTTCTTTTAGCTTACTTGCCAAATTTGCCTCATTTATAGCTGCAGTTAAAAAGGGATTTAAAATCCACCGTCGCGCAATATTTTCTGATACTTCTTGCACTGAGAAGTAGTGGCATAATTCTTCCTTCAAATTATCTAACACCATTTTCATATCAGGCATATATGCGTTATGTTTATTGCACTTCCAACTTCTTCAATAAAGACCTGGGTCGATGAAAATTACTCGAAGTTGTTTTGATTTATAGACGATGACCACAAGTCAATTTTGTTTGTAAAGCCATGTTTTTTGTCTTTTGCTGTGATGATATTTTCCTCCCGCCCTTGAAGACTTGTATTCAATATATTTAAATGCTCAAATAAGGATTATAAGGACGCATAAAAATGTTGTATGGATTAAATATTTGAACATAATAACATAGGTATATTAAAATTAAAGGTCGGGGGGGTCGCAATTTTTTTTTCTTAGTATGGGGGTCGTGTCATGAAAAAGGTTGAAAAACACTGCACTAGGCTATCACTGCTTTCTATATATACATACTCGAAAAACATTACTCTCCGCAGTCGATTAATTTTTTTCCCAGAAAATTTTCGCAGATTTTACATTTCATTTCGAGCTGCCGTACCCTAAAACGGTGTGAAGGACTTATGCAAACAATATATCCGGTTATATCGACGGGTTGAATGGTCGAACGGTACGAGTATATTCATCATACACCGTTATCCGATCATAGGATCATAGTCTGGTGGGCAGTGACTAATATTAGCTTAGTAAGCCTACACTCTACACACTTCATTAACACGTTATTAATATTCAAACTATCCAAATTTTGCCTAGCAAAGATTGAAATTTAACAATTCCTGGTCTGCACGTATTTGCAAAACATTAGATAGATTGATTATTAATAACGTAAGTGCGCACTAGCACACGATCATAGGATCTTAGCCTCGTAGGTAGTGACTAATTATTGTCTTAGTAAGCCTACGCTATATTTACACTAGTATTGTCTATAGAAATATATAAAAACTAGCTGACCCGGCAAACGTTGTGTTGCCATATAAATAAAAAAAAATGTGAGCCGTCACGGGACGCCTGGCAGATGTGAAACATCGACATTATTTTGTAAAAGTAATATGCAGAAAAGAACATATTGTGATAGGAACTAAATATGTCATAATGATAAAATAAAATATTACGATTTTTTTCCAGATAACGATGACTATTTATTGAATAAACATTTATTTTCAATAAATACAAAAATTTACGAATTTATTTCAAATCGTGACTACTTAATTCGTTTAATCAGTGACTTCGCCACTGGCGACGCGTCGCCACACCGTACACACCACTGCATATAGACTGTATATATATACCGCCACGGTATGCGTCGCCACGCCAGAAATCGGTTTTACGTGCGGCTATAGATGTTTCACATCAAAAATGTTAATGGTGAATTCTTATCACTTAGGGGTATACAAAAATAGATAGTAGCCGATTCACAGACCTACTGAATATGCAGATAAAATTTGGAGAAAATCGGTAAAGCCGCTTCGGAGGAGTACCTACGGTAACTAACATTGTGACACAAGAATTTTATAGATAAGGTCTGTTTGCAATGTAAAAATTAAAGCTTTTCTAGTTATTGCATTTCAAAAAACAGTAAACATAATATTTATTTTTTTTGTTTTTTTGTTCCGGCTGGACTGACTTTGACGGAACTTTCAGTAGCAGTTACGAATATTTTAGAACAGGATGTCGCTTAAAAAAACGACAATGAAATATCGTATAAAAAGGATGCCGTTATTGTTCTTTGGCTGCATGTTCTTAGCATTCATTACTATCCCACTGCTGGACAAGGGTCTACTCAATGAGTGAGAAGAGTACCTATAGGCTTTTTAAATTTTTTTTTTTTTTTTATATAATATAGGAGTAGCAGACGAGCATGCAGTCCACCTGATGGTAAGCTACTGCCGCCCATGGACATCTGTAATCAACCCTAGATAGGATTAGATATTCCTACCTGAGGTCGGCCACAGATGCGCCGCTACCCCTGAGGACTAAGCTGGAACGCCTCGGAAAAGTCTGTCTCCCTTACCACACCCTTCAAAACGGAACACAGCAGCGCCTAACACTGCTGTTATTAGGTAGAAATAGGTGTGGCGGTGGTGCCGCCGGAGTCGAACCACTAAGGGTTCTACCACCTTCAAAAGGCTATAATCCATCGGGCTGGCCAAGAGCGCATTCATCGACTGCACACGCCCTTCAGATCTTTTTTAAGAATCCTCTAGTTTGCCAGTTACCGGGATATTTTCCTTCAGCGTTAAGTAATAATTAATTTCCAATATAATAAAATTTGAAAATGTATTGTCTCGATTTTAACAACTTTAGTAATAAATTGTATTTCACATTTATTATTATTATTATTTTATTATTATGATTTTAACGGACAGTTTATGTTATTGCACGCCTCATAAGCGAAGCGTTGAGGTTGTGCTCTACTCTCGACATTGTTTAATTATGTTAATGTGAATTTAAGTTGAAACATAGTATGTTAAAATGAGATTAGGCTTGTAAAAAACAAATTTGCACACCGACATCGTAAAATAAGAGGATTCTTGTGTCCTAGGACACACTTCAACAGAATTTTGTACCTTATGTTGGCAAATAAAGATATTTCATTTGATTTGATCAATGCCTAGTTGTAAAACAAAAAGTCTTTGGTAGTCTCGATAATAACACCCAAAAAAAAAAAAACAAGTATTCGTCAATAGCACAGAACCACTACAATGAGGGTCACAAAATGTTACTTATTTCGTGAGGAGTATACTAAACCGATCAATGTGTGTCGTTTGCTTTCACTGACAACGTTGGTAAGGATATTGCTTTCGTTTTTAGCGGTCTAAGTGTTTGAGTTCTGCGGTTTTTGTGTAATTATCTTGACAGCTTAACGATTGAAACTTGATCTCTCAATCAGAGGGTTCAAATCCCACGCACCTCTGTCTTTTAGTGCGTATCAGAAATTGATTCAGTAATTCGGTATGCCCATCAAAGCTCTCTTAGCGACTCCAAATGATAGTATAATACTCCATATGATATAATGATGTGTAAGACGATTTTTAAATCTCTAGGGGAAGTGTGGGAGGGGGGGTTCCTGTAGTTTCGAAACCAGAAAAGGTCTACGCTATCCTCTGCCTGTCGTAAGAGGCGACTAACAGTAGGTTTTCGGAGAGTGGGTAAAAAACCCACATAAAACATCGCGCTCCCACAGCACTGGGTACATTTTGAAAATCAACCCAACTCGACAACAAAAAAATGCATTTGGTTAGAAGCCCGAGACCCTACCCCCTTTGGCGACGCCTCTGTCTCCTTTATCACACCCTTAAATACAACACAGCAGCGCTACAGTGCAAAATAAATTAGTAACAGGAGTAATCATGCATTGCGCACGTTGTTTATATTCAATCTACGTTTTTACCTATGAAAGATCAAAATTTGACAAAGTCTATTATGAAGGAACGAGCTTTTGCCCGCGGCTTCGCTCGCGTTACGGTGTAATATTTTCATCTCCTATTTTATCCCCTTGGGGGTAGAATTGATCAAAATCCTTTCTTAGCGGATGCCTACGTCATAACATCTACCTTCATGCCAAAATTCAGCCCGATCCGTCCAGTGGTTTGGGCTGTGCGTTGATAGATCACTATGTCAGTCAGTCACCTTTGAGTTATATATATTTAGATAGTCAACTGTCAACCTTTGGTATTAAAAAAGGGATAGATTGTTTATTGACGGTGATAGTGTTCTAGCGCCATGAATTTTTTGAAATGGCATGATAGCATTCCTACGCATTGCAAATGGCTAGCACGTGGTCAGCGGCCACAAGTGATAGTCGAGAGTAGGGTTGACAACTGTACCATTATACTGTAATAGTTACTAAACTTCAACGTCAATATCAGTCCACAAAAGTGTTGACTAACTTTTCACCCAAAAAACGTTTTATCTTTTAGTGACATGAACATTTTTCTTTTTCAAAAAAATATAGAAAAACAAGTTTTATTCTTGGTATTTACCAATGTATTATGTGATATTACTTATATTATTATGTTAAAAATAAAAAATATGCACATTCACATACGCACATACACACGTACACACACACGCACATACACACACACACATGCCCTTATAATATTACTTTTGCGCACAAAAGGCCAGATTATACTTAGTGTTGCAGTGCAATTGAATGTTATAGTCCGTAAAATGTAAATCCGTAATTGGCTAATTAGTTTAACATAGAAAGTCTTATATAATTATATTATTTTAGTAGCTGTGGATTTTGTTAAATAATAATTAAATAAATAAATGTTGTAGAAGCCTTTGTGGTTCAACTCCGGCGCTACCACCGCCACATCTATTTCTACTTAATAACAGCAATGTTAAACGCTGCTATGTTCTAGTTTGAAGTGCGGTAATGGAGACATCCTTTTCCGAGGCATTTCTGCTTGATCCTTAAGTAGGAATCTGTTCTTATCTAGGGTTGTTACATATGTCCATGGGCGGCAGTAGCCACTTACCATCAGATGGACTGCTTGCTCGTCTGCTATAGAACACTGTTACAACCTACACAACATTTTTACGCACTATGATCACAAATTCGCATTTAAAATTCTAATTTTACTAACTGTAGTCTTAGTAACCCCGTTATTGACCAAAGACCTCAATTTTCTATTGTAACGTGCATTTTGCATATTTAAAAATGTGTTTTTGTAAAAGAAGTGCAAAATAAAACTGTAGATATACTAAAAAGTAATAAATAACATGCACGTGATATCGTAGTGGTTACGAAACTAGCCCCTTTGATCGAGTGGTCCCAGGTTCAAATCTCAGGCACGCACCACTGATTTTTCAAAGTTATGTGCGTATTAGAAATTAATTAACACTTGCTTGAACGGTGAAGGAAAACATCGTGAGGAATCCTGCGTACCTGAGAAATCTTACAAATAAAAGTTTTCAAAGGTATGTGAAGTCTACCAATACGCACTTGTCCAGCGCGGTTGACTATGGCCTAATCCTTCTCACTCTGAGAGACCCGTGCCCAGCAGTGTGACAGTAATGTTTTGATGGCGAAAGTCTCATTTTAAGTCTCTCCTTTGTTTATTAATTTGCCCATTTGCAATCGTGTGTTGCAATTTTCCTGAACAAAGTATTTTCTTTCTCTCTTTCAACCCTAGCCAAGAGTGAGTCATAAAGAAATTTTCCCTTGAAATGTCTCGCGCAGTAAATAGTGTGTCGTGATGTAAATATGTAGATTTGTTTGCGTGTGTGCGTATCCTACATGCCGGGGCGTTCACCTTGCGGGATCCGTATTCGCTTGGTCTTGGGGTTCCGTAGGTGTGATGAAAAAACGTTTTTAAGGCTTCTGTCGTGTCTGCCTGTAGTGACAACTGTTAATGTCAATTATGTCATTTATGACACTATTGACATCTGTCACGCACCATGCTACACCGCACGGAATATAAGAAACACCCATATATGGGCATTGGGTATGTACCCATAAACAGTTAGTACATTCGTTCCGCTCGGGCGCCAGTTCCGGTGGGGTTCGATTCTCGGCCAATACTTATGTGCATTTTAAGTGATGATCCCATTCAACTCATTATTGACTAGTGGGTACAAAAAATCTAGCTTTGATGCCTTGAGAAAATCATTATATATATTTTTTCAAACTACAGTGAGCATATAAAAAATAATTATAGTTTGAAAACTAAAAATCACGCTAAAATCGCACAAGGAATATCGTTAATCCTGATTCCTGACGATCCTGATGAGGTAAATGGAATGAAATTATTAAAATCGTGTATTGTCATCGGTTCTTGATAATTGTTCAGAATTTTAAATTAATTGCACTGTTCAAACTGGGTAAAAATCGAGTTCAAAGATTCCGTTACATACATACATACAGGTCAAGCTAATAAAAGCGTGGTCGAAATAAACAATAATGGTTACTCTGTATTAGGTCATTCACTTTTTCTTTTTTTTATAATATAGGAGTAGCACACGAGCATGCAGTCCACCTGATGGTATGGCTACTGCCGCCTATGGACATGTAATCAACCCCAGAACCTGTGGTCGGCCGCAGATGTGCCGCTACCCCTGAGGACTAAGCTGGAACGCCTCGGATAAGTACTCGTATGTCTCTCATAGCACACATGAAACCAGAACACAGCAGCCCTACACTGCTGTTATTAGGTAGAAATAGGTGTGGCGGTGGTACCGCCGGAGTCGAACCACAGAGGGCTCTACCACCTAAAGCATAGTTGTGACGTCATTTCGTAAGCCGACTACCAACTCGAAGTGAAAGAGTAGTATGGACTTCAATGACTAATTGTTAGTAATATCGGTATCCGTATCAACTTTCCACTCGCTGACCCCGCAGTCAAATGGAGTGTGCTGGTGATTTGCGGTTTCTATTGCTTTCATTTTGCCATTACGTTGTGGTGTGATGTGGAGTGCACTTGTTATTATTATTAAGTTTCTGTATATATTTTTTTACTCTGGATTTCCCGGGTTTTATGAGGTAACACGGGCTCAGCCAAATGTTCATTTCTGCCTAATAACAGCAGTGTTAGGCGCTGCTGTGTTCCGGTTTGAAGGGTGTGGTAAGGGAGATATACTTTTCCGAGGCGATCCAGCTTAGTCCTCAGGGTTAGCGGCGCATCTGTGGCCGACTGTTTCAGTATTACCGCTTTTTGTAACTCAAGATAAGTGAATTTTGGGAGATCTATTGCTTTAAGGCATTCCAATTATTATTATTTTATTATTTTATAATTATACCTAAACGATGTGACAGACGTGCTACCTGATGGAAAGCAGTCACCGTCGCCTATGGACATTTGCAACACCAGAGGAGTCGCCAATGCATCGCCGGCTTTAGAGAGCTCTTTTTACACCTTTTTTAAAGAGCCCCATGTCATAACGCTCTGGGAATACCTCAGAAGGAAATTATGTTGAAATGATAAGTATTAAGTAGTAAATGAGCATGTATTCCACCTGATTGTAAGTGGCTTCTGCCGGCTATAAACATTTGTAATCAATCCCAAATAAGATAAAAATTCAACCTGAGATCGCCCATAGATGCGTTGCTATGCCTGAGGACTAAGCTGGAACGCCTCAGAAAAGTGTGTCTCCCTTACCACCCCTTTAGAACCGGAACACAGCAGTGCTCAACACTGCTGTTATTAAACAGAAGTAGGTGTGGTGATGGTGCCGCTAGAGTCGAACCAAAAAGGGTTCTAAATAAGAGTAATTAAATTTCGAAGTTCACAGAACCCTTTTGGTTCGACTCCGGGACCATCAACGCCACACTTATTTCTGTCTCATAACAGCAGTGTTAAACGCTGCTGTGTTCCGTTTGAAGGGCGTGGTAAGGGACACGAGTTCAAACTTTCAGCCTCCGGAGTTGAACCACAAAGGGCTGTACCTTCAAACTATACATGTTACGTTTGACCTCCCTAAGTGCAGTGACCCCACACTGGACGACCGCGGGACCGTCCCGATCTGTATTCTCCACGCGACCACAACGTGTTGTCACCTTGGTGGATCGTACCTTTAGTGCGGCACTTATAAGATTTTAACCGACTTCAAAAAAGGTTTTGTATTCGAGCGCTGTGTATGTACGTGTGTATGTGTGTATGTATGTATGTATGTATGTATGTGTGTATTTATGTATGTATTTATGTAATGTATGTAAACTTGTGTAATCTGGAGGCACGGCAGTGCCTCCGCCAAGTCGAGCCAAAGCCAAAAATAGCGGCACGGCCGTAGCATTCTTTTCTCGAAGCAATTCGGCCCATTTTTGACCCCCTGTAACTTCGTTGTATATGAAGCTAGAAGCCTGAATTTTCAGGAGCCAAGCAAGCATTGTATAGACACGGTGTATTACCAATTTCATTTAATTTGAACCAGTAGTTTAAGAATTACAAGTAGTCAAAGTTCGTAATTTTGTCACTCACTGACTGACCGATCATCAAAATGTTAAGGCACTTCTAGCAGACATAGAAGGTTAAGATTGAGAATACAATTAGTGTTTAGTATATAACTCACGGAAAAACTATAATATTTTGCAATTTCTGTCCGGTTATCTAGATACACCAACTACATAAAATAACTTTGTATCCTATATAAGTATATAGGATTACAAAGTTATATTTGCAGTTAATGAATCTGTGTTCCTGTCCGCGAAATGTACGAGTAGTAGGGGAGCCCATGATGCTAAATGGGTAGAAACTCGAGCGTCGTTTGGACCTATACGATTGTATAGATTACACTTTAGTAAGTGAAGAAAAGTTTGTATGATATTTTTCGATTCAAGGTGGGAATAGCTTCTAGAGGATTCGAAAGATGTAAAAAAATGAGTCAGACGGACATACTCAAGGCGCAGCAGAAATATGTTTATCTGCTGGTTTGCAGCCATACGAGAGGTAAAAATGGAGAAAAAAAATTACACCAGTGCATTAGATTTTCAAAGGGGGATATTAAGTTACCCCAGATGAGTCGCCCATTCGAAAGACTGACGATTCGATTCGAAAGACTGTCAGTGACTCTTCGAAAATGCAAAAAAAATCGTTATCTTGACACACTCGAGGGCGTAAGATTATTATACAGGAAATTCCAGCTGATGTTTTACTTTTCTCATAACCCTTCATCTGACGATTTAGTGGAGGGGTCTTTTTATACCGACGATTTGAAAAAAAAAAAATGTATTTTCCATAAAATTTGCCTTTTCCTTTAGCTTGTTATACACCAGTACTTTCCAGGGATTCATGCTAATAAGTGACGCTATCAGATAGTGTATGTACATATTCTCTTTTTAAATGACTGTTTTTTCACTACATCAACGTGTGGTATGATTATGATGTTACCCGTTTTCTAGCATTATTTCCTTTATATTAAAAAAAAATACCGCGCTCAAGTATGTCCAGGTAACGATTTTTTTGCAACCTTATTACTCCCTAACGCCATCCTCAAATCGTCAGATTGTTATAAATTTATTGTTTTCAGCATGTAATTAAGCTACTATAGATTTCACGATAATTTTCCCCGTGCGAACCCCCCAAATGGATGGTTTAAGATACTCTATAGGATGTAAGGTATCTCCCATATCTTAATCTGCCGCGTTCGAGTCACTCTCGAAATCCCCTCTTAGGCTCCCCTACTATTATTGGCGACGTCAATTGTTTTTATTCTCGAGACAAAAGAAGTTTTCAATTCCAACTTCAATTTAACTTCAATACAAATAATGAGTGAAGTGCGAATCGAACTCGTACACTGAGGGTTCCGTACCAAAAAAAAACATGTGTTTTTTATATTTACTAATTGATATTATAGCAGCCATAGAATGCATTGTGAAAATGTCAACTGTAACATCTATTGCGGTTCAATAGATAAAGTGAAAAACGCCAAAAAATAGCAGGTCCTTATATGTTTGTCCCTGTAGTTCCTGGACTAAAATAGGGCTACGATATCCCCTGCCTGTCGTAAGAGGCGACTAAAAGGGGGCTTCCGGAGTTGGGCGTGGCAAGAGTGGGAGCTCGAACCGTCCTATAAGTGTCCCCGGGAAGGACGGCGGTATGTGTGGTTGCATACCGTCGTGAACACCGGATAGTTTGGGAGGAGCGAAACTGCTCCCCCAGGGCAGAGCTCGATCGGGGCATCGCGCTTGGAGGACTTCGGTTGCGTTTCGTCGGAGATCCCGGAGTTCTCCAACAAACATTGAGGACGGCCACCGGGGGGTTTTAGTGCGGTAAAAGTCCCACATAACCCCGCGTCACTTTCAGGTCATCGGGTACCTTTTGAAGATTTCCTCCTCATAAAGAAAAAAAAAACTATCCTTTATTTGAAAGTTTTTCTTTTTATTTTTAGTACTTGTTGTTAAAGTGGCCATCATTATACATATTCCGTAAAAAAATTAAGTTTCTATCTATTAAGGTTCCAGAAATAGAGCTCTATGTCAGACAGACAAACGGACAGCTTAGTAATAGGTTCCGCTTTTACCCTTTAGGTACGGAACCCTAAAAAGTAATATAATATCAAAAACATACCGAATTTTTGACAAATGTCATGAGAATAAAACTATATGTTGCGGCTAATGTGCCTAATCAGTTAAAACGCAGATTAGCTTGCCCATTACCTAAAGTACAAAACGAAGATTGTATCAATTTTCACCCCTTGACGTCGTTTCGTGCATGCCATGATGCGTAGTCGTGTCATGAATTTACGACAAACATTGCATATTTTCAAGAAACAATATCGCTTTGCGGCATGATGTCGCTATGTATCACGTATCATGTATACGTCGTTATGTCGTAAAAAGGCATATGTTTTAGCCCTAAGAACAAGTCTGAAAAGATGTTTCGAATTTTACTACATAGTTAATCTGTATATTATTATCTTCTAGCTAATCTTGAGACTAACTAGTTAATGTGTATGCTAACGTATTCTGCAATCTAACGGTAACATACACAAAAAACTGTCGTGAGGTAAAGCAACTGTCACAGTATTATAAAATAATAATAAGTTTGTTTCCAAGGAAACAAATGTTTAGGCAAATTTCGCCCTTGTTGCGCTTAAATAAATGTCTGTATGAAAATAAGCATACATAATTATAAAATTTTACAAAGTTCACAATGTAAAATCCTTAATAACTTTTAAACGGATTACCCTAATTACACAATTCTTTGCCCTATCCGTTTTAGACCTAAACCTACCAAATGGCATTAAAGACAAACCAATATCTACACAAACAAAAAATCATGTTTTCAACTTACGTAATATTTGAAAAAAATACACCCTCTATATTATTCCACTACCTCATCGTGTTGATTATAACGATAAAATTCTTGAAACTTTTACTAATGAATCAGTTATCTATTTTTATAAAAAAAAAAATCCTCGGCGGGAACTTAGTTGCCAACCTATTACTTTCTCATACTAAGCCGTAAGTCATGGCCATAACATCGAAGAATTAGTAGATTAACCAACAAATTCTTCAATTTTATGACTTATGTATAGTCCTAAAGAATTATACATAAGTCATATGTTACGTATAATCCTTAAGGATTAGTATACCAAGGTATGAAAATATATGTATTTCTTCAAAATTTTCCTTTTACTTTAATTTGTCACATAACATTACTTTCCAGAATTTTATCCTTATAAGCAACACTATCATATAGTGGAATAATATAGAGGGTGTATTTTTTTAAAACTGAACTCGTTCGATTCCCGGCTAAGGCAAAAGATATTTTAAAAACGAATGATGCAGTTATAGTTTTTATTAAAATCGGCCTCGTAACCCCTTTCAGCACTTTTCGCTAATGCACTTTTCGATATTGTTCGGTCAAAAATATGGTCTAGCTGAATATATGTATTATTAATATACTTTGCAAGTAATAATTTTAAAAATAACTACAGGTTGAATGCAGAAGACAAATACAGACTAATAATTTAAGTATGATTTCGTTATTGGTGAGTAAACTTACTGAAAAAGGATTTACTGTTAATTTCCGGAAAAACAGTTGCACAATTAGTAACTCTATGGTTAATATCATCGCAACTGGCCACAACGTACATGGTATACATAAATTTAAACAATTTGTCAAATCACCGATGTGTAATTTGACAATGTCAAATAAATATTGGCATAGAAGACTAGTCCGTACTAATCCGGAATATATGCAAATTTTAAAGAATATTGTGACTCGTCTTGATGATGTGAACATTACGACGGATATGTCGACTAGTAAGAAACCATTTCCAAAACTTTGAACGGGAGCGAACTTTATACTGGAGATCGTACATACAGATTTATGTGGTCCCATGGTAGCTACTTCATTCAACGGTTCAAGGTACATGTTATTATTTATCGACGAATATACTCGAATGACACATGTTAATTTTCTCAAACATAAGAGTGAGACTACGAAATTTAAAAAATATAAAGTTCACGTTGAAAAGGCAACTAGCAAGTCGAACAAGTGTATGAGATCAGGTGGTGGAACGAAGTTTTGTAATAGAGCTTACGATATTTTTTGTCAACAAATGAAATTCTACATCAGAGGGCGATATATAGTATATACCACCAAACAGAATGGTATGGTTGAAAGAGCTAACAGAACTATTATCGAAAAATCGAGAAGTCTATTATAAATTGCAGCGAATTTGAACAAGAGCGTTTAATACTGTGATTTATATCAAAAACCGGAGTCCAATGAAGGCAGTGAAAGACTGCGTGCCACTACAAAAATGGTCTGGGAAACGAGTAGATGTTACCTATTTATGCTTATTTGGATGTGCAGCGTATATTCTTATACCAAACAGAAAAGACGAAAATTGGATGTAAAGTCAAAACCAATGATTTTTGTCGGATATTCATAAGAAGATATCGATTATTTAATACGAAGTCACGTGAAATCACAATCAGTCGAGTTGTTAAGTTTTTAGACGATGTTTTTCCTGAGGATAACGGGAGTAATTCCAGTTGTCAAAATATTAACTTTTTCGATTTAATTTATTGTCATGTTCGAATGAAAGTGGTGATGAATGAAAAGAGTGCATGACTGATGCGGGTGTTACAGGTGATATAGGTGTATGTGTGCCTGCGGTTACAGATACAAATAAAGTAAGTAATGTGATTAATGCTATGACGGATGTAAGCGAGTCTGAAGTAATGGAACGTGAATCTGTTGATATAAGTAATGGTAGTAATAGGCGTTATCATGTTAGAGAGAGGAAATAAACTGAATTTTACAACTTTTTAACATTTAATTTAATTTCAGAGAGTGGTCCTGTAACGGCCTGAGTGTTGGCCTGATCGTAATTTGTGCTAAAATAAAATCAAACTTGAATTCTTGTTGGACCGCCGCGTGATAGCATGCTTATAGATGACTGAGTGATTATTTGAGACCAAAAACAATGTATTTTAAAATTATTGCAAGCCTTTGGTATGTCCGTTTGTAAGTCCGTATCAACTTCAATGGAGGTTGATTTGAAATAAACAAAAGGTAACTCAGATAGTAACAGTAGTCTACCGTGTCAGAGTTTAGTGGGGAGATTCAACTATTTAGCCAGTTCCACGAAAGAGTTATGTTTGGTAGTATTTATGTAGAGTTTTGTTATAGGTGGGTAATATAGATAAAGGGGGCGTATTGTAAGAACCTTTTTAATATAAATTGTAATCTATATTACTGGTTGTGTATAAAATGATATTGTTCGGTGACTCAAGATTAAAATAGAAATGAATAAAAACGTGGTCTAGCGGAAAATATGTTTTATTAATATACTCTTCAAATAATAATTCTTACAATAACTACAAATATTACCTACAAAAAAGAACGCTCATTCTCGTAAGACAGTGAGGGGGCTTTAAAAAATCTGTTGTTGACATTCAAGTAATAGAAGGTCCCGGAAAGGAAAAAAAGTAGGCATACCTACAAAAAGGAATGAGATGCCATCAAAAACACTGCTTGTAAAAAAATCCAAGCCTCGCCATTCAGCTCTTCCACCGTAAAAAGTCGTGAGATCCATGGAATCCAAGCCGGTTGGTTCATACAGACTCTACTTAAGAGACCTTCTGTCTTAAGGTATTATCTCACTATCTAACCTAACAACATCATATGGGACCATATCAATATTAAAAATATTTTATGTTTCAAATAAATAGATTGGACTTGGCAATCGTAGTAATGTTACTCGTGTGGTGCGATATGATGCGATTAAAACACAATGTGAACTGTTTGTGGTATCACCGCTTCCAGCAGCACCACCGCTAGATCAATTTTTGCGTCTTAAGCGCTGCTATGTTCTAGTTTCAAGAGTGCGGTAAGGAAAATATACTTTTCCGAGGCGTTCCAGCTTAGTCTGCTTCCTCTATGTTATAAAAAAAAACAATGTATATCACAAGTATATGTATATTAAATTAAATTAGTTCGTTTAGTACGATTGCCAAATCCAATCTATTTATTTGAAACATAAAATATTTTTAATATTGATATGGTCCCATGAGATGTTGTTAGGTTAGATAGTGAGATAATACCTTAAGACAGAAGGTCTCTTAAGTAGAGTCTGTATGAACCAACCGGCTTGGATTCCATGGATCTCACGACTTTTTACGGTGGAAGAGCTGAATGGCGAGGCTTGGATTTTTTTACAAGCAGTGTTTTTGATGGCATTAAATTTATCATAAAGACTTCGTTAGTATTATACAATAACAGAATCTTTATAATACTACTAGTAAAGTCAGTGATTCCAGCGCCGGGGACTTTCCCTAAATTTTAGGGAAATTATAATTATTAGGAATAATATTTAGCAGTTTTTCAAAAAAATACATCGCACTTGTCACGTTCATAATTGATAATTCTCGAAATTAAGTTCCAAATTTCAGTTTATTTGGTTCGAAAATTTAACAGCAAATTGTCTGCCAAATGGACAGATGGACACACGAGTAATCCTATAAGGGTTCCGTTTTTTGATATATCGTGCGGGACCCAAAAAAATTAGATTTCATCGTATAATTCTGCCTCTACTAGGTGCGAGGTTGCCACTTAGGAGATTTTCCTCTAAAATGAGGAAAATAAGTTTGTCGAATGTTTTTTTTTTTTTTGCTTAAGGCTTCTTGATATAATATTTGCATTTTTTGGAAAAAAAAATTGGCATTTTTGTGGCGCATTAAGGAATTTTCGATTATATCTGTAGCCTGTTAATTATGACCTCCTTAAGTGCAATGACCGTCCCGTTCTGTATTCTCCACGCGACCGCAGTGTGGTCACCTTGGTATCGTACAACCTTTGAGGTCGTTCGGTGCGTTACTTGTCACTTTTTAATTAAACTGACCGTGTATTGTGTACTTAATTAGTATTTTGCACGCCTGTCAATAAGGGTCATTTTGTTTTCTACACTAATATTATAAAGAGGAAAACTTTGTTTGTTTGTTTGGTTGTAATGAATAGGCTCAAAAACTACTGGACCGATTTTAAAAATTCTTTCACCATTCGAAAGCTACATTATCCACGAGTAACATTGGCTATATTTTATATGAAATATATTTGATAAATAGATTTTGAGGCGCTACAAAGTTTGCCGGGTCAGCTAGTACTTTATAAACTTGCATACAAGTATAAAAGTACCTAATAGCATGCAGTCCACTTTTTTGTTACATAATATAGGAGTAGCAGACGAGCATGCACTCCACCTGATGGTAAGTGGCTACTGCCGCCCATGGACATCTGTAATCAACCCTAGATAGGATTAGATATTCCTACCTGAGGTCGGCCACAGATGCGCCGCTACCCCTGAGGACTAAGCTGGAACGCCTCGGAAAAGTCTGTCTCCCTTCAAGCCGGAACACAGCAGCGCCTAACACTGCTGTTATTAGGTAGAAATAGGTGTGGCGGTGGTGCCGCCGGAGTCGAACCACAAAGGGTTCTACGACCTTCGAAAGTTCTACTTGTGTTAGGTGAGCCCCGCTATTTAAAGTATTACACAGTGTGTTATGTGTGTGTGTGTGTGTGTCTTAACAAAAAACAAACAAACTCACCAGCATAGGTATGTTCGGCACGACAACGGAGTCGTCGTCGGCGCCGGCGCTCAGCTCCGGCACGAAGGTGTAAGATCTGCGGTAGTGGAACGAGAGCGTGCCGTTCTCGTTGTCCGTGATGTTCACCTTCTCCCACTCCTCCCTGGGGATGATGGGGGATTGGTTAATAACATCGGGAAAGAATATTGGGTAATAAAGAAATTGGGTAGTTAAGGAAAATTGGACGGAAGAAAGTTATAATGGGGATTAATTAATAAAACATCAGGAAAGATACCGAGTAATATGGGTGTTAAAAAGAGGGTAGTAAAAAGAGGAGGGTTATGTTGGTATATAAGAAAAATCGGAACGGATAAACAGGTACAGTATGAATATTTCAAATTGGGATTCGGGAAGATAGGAGGGTTATATGGGTGTTTAAGAAAAATCATTATTGAGTAACATGGGTAGTTAAAAAAAATTAACGGAAGAAGAGGGTTATGATGGTGGATATCTAAGAAAAATCGCAATATATAAAATAAACACGAATATTTCAAATCGGGAAGGTAGAATAGGGTTATATGGGTATTTAAAAAAACTCAAGACAAGTAGAAAGTTTATACGAGTACTAAAAATAATCCCATAAAAAAATAGCTAGTTTAAAAACCACAAGTCTCGCAACTCAATTCTTCTATCGTAAAAAGTTGTGAGATCCATGTAATACCAAGTCGGTTCCTTTATTCAGTCCTTACATAAAGGAAATTATTTCTTTATTTACTACGTAATTAGTCAACCCAACAACATCTTGTGATGACCATATCAATATGGTCATCATAAGATGTTGTTGGTCATAACGAGAAGGATCAGGTCATAGTCCACCGCGCTGGACAAGTGCGTATTGGTAGACTTCACATACCTTTGAGATTTTTATTTTTTATAAATCTCTCAGGTTTCCTCACGATGTTTTCCTTCACCGTTTAGCAAGTGACAATTAATTTCTAATACGCACATAACTGAAAAATCAGAGGTGCGTGCCTGGGATTTGAACCTCGGACCGCTCGATCGAGAGGCCAAGTTTCTTAACCATTAGGCTATCACTGCTGTTAATGTGAAATAGATTGACCAAGTCAATCTATTTCAACCGTTCTAAACCATCTAATTTAACTTTTTAACGCATGACTCTTTGTAGTGACAAAGAAAGCATGAGATAAGGCGACAGCATCGCGACTGTATCGCGATCTTATTGCGATTGAATCGCTATAAAAAGTTGCCGAACACACACACTTCACAGACGTCCATTGTCGGCAGTGACCACTTTTTTTTTATAATATAGGAGTAACAGACGAGCATACAGTCCACCTGATGGTAAGTGGCTACTGCCGCCCATGGATATCTATAATCAACCCCAGATAGGATTAGATATTCCCACCTGAGGTCGGCCACAGATGCGCCGCTACCCCTGAGGACTAAGCTGGAACGCCTCGGAAAAGTATGTCTCCCTTACCACACCCTTCAAACCAGAACACAGCAGCGCTTAACACTTAACGCTTTACACTTAAAACAATTGGGTCCATACTCCATCCGTTTTACTTCTTACTCCTTTTAATTGTCACTGCATAGAAATAAAAATAATAACGTACAATAACAGTGTAATTACAATAATAATTGTGGCACTATTTTTATAATTATGTTCTTACATGACAAGACGTTTAGTGCATACGAGATGGGCTATTAAGATTTATGACGCTGCAATACTTAAGAATATAATTCAGTGTAAAATATAAGAGACGGGAAAATTTATAGCTTTATTTACCTGCATGTAAAAAATTACTTGTATAATGTTTTTAGGGTTCCGTACTTAAAAGGTAAAAACGGATTTTTTTATTTATTAAGCCTCCACTGTCTGTCCGTCTATCACAGGACTCTATCTAGATATATAGGTAGACATTTGAAATTTTTAAAGATTATGTATAACCGAGGCCGTTATAACAACAAATAATGAAAATAAAAAAGCTAAAAAATAAATGCGCGTCGCCATACTTTTTTTTTTTGCATTTTTCCGAGTATCTATTGAACCATAATAGTAAGACAGTTCAAATTTTCATAATGTATTTACTTCAATGGCTGATATGATAACAAATGAATGAAAATTTAGTGGTACGGAACCCGCCGTGTGCGAGTTCCAATCGCACTTGACCAAATAGTAGCATTATTCACGTTTCGGAAAAGAGAATGCCACTTCAACGGAACTGAGGGAATTCTACTTTAGGGCCGGATTTAAAGGCCTGGGGCAACAAAGGAGTGGAGGTCCCTAAATATTTTCCACATTGAAAGCTAAAAAACCGTCATGTCATTTAAAAATTTGCTGCCAAGAAATAAAACTAATCCAACACTATTTGGAAGAAAACACACTAAATACTGTTTGAAAAAAGCTTATAAAAAAACTAAATTTTTAATTTGGATATTTTATTTATATTGTGGGGGCCCCTATATGGTGGGGGCCCCGAGGTAGTAGCCACTCTTGTCCTCCCCTAAAACCGGCCCTGATTCTACTACATTCTTAGCAATAATAAAATTTTCCATTTAGCTATCAAAAGTCATATTAAACTCAAATTGAACAACAACTTAATCTTCTTATAATTGAATTCATATATCTTGGTAGATATTGGTATTTGAACCAATTAAATATTAATTTGATAATCGTTTTCCTGCCATCAATTGTTATCTTAGAGAAATAATTGAATTAATTGATTCGAGAAATATCTCCGAGACTCGCGTGGCGGAGCAGGAACCTGGAACCCTCTGCGCGCCAGACCTTATGGGTCTGGCGCGCAGAGGGTTCCAGGTTCGATTCCCGGCTATATTTAAATAATGAATTTAGACTTCTGTTCTGGGTCTGGGTGTTTTGTATTTGTCTATGTAAGTGTCCAAGGCACCCTCGACACAGGGAATCTTAGTTCGAAGCTGTGACTGTAGAAGCATCTTTAAATCCCTTTATTAATTATCTTATGCCGCGTCCGCACACTTGCCGAACTGTCACAAATTCAAGCGTGTAGATAGAGCGTTTGACATGGTTTGCGTAGGTTTGCAAGCGCTCATAGCATAGCTTTTGGTCAAGCCAAACTTGGACAAACCTCTTAGTTCGCGGCAAATATTCGATCCTTATAAAATATATATATATCCACTAAGGGCTGGCAGTTTGTCTGAAAAACTACGATGACGATTATGAAGCAAGGAATATCAGTATTATTTCTAATTAGTAATAATATAACAGTTATCTATACTAATATTACAAAGAGGAAAACTTTGTTTGTTTGATTATAATGAATAGGCTCAAAAACTACTGGACCGATTTTTAAAAATCTTTCACCATTAGAAAGCTACATTATCCACGAGTAATATAGGTTATATTTTATATGAAATACATTTGATAAATAGATTTTGAGGCGGGACAAAGTTTGCCGGATCAGCTAGTTTTAATATAAAAGTGATTATATATCGTATCCAAAAAGTTCCGAGGTAAATATTAAGCTGAATTATAGCGAGGCATAGCGTAGTTAAGTTAGCTTATTAATAAATGACATCTATTAATACTGCTCTTACAAGAACTTCTTGTTTATGAAATAACTAGTTTTACTATAAGCATAACGCTACTTATAAATAAGTGACGATCAACCTTTAATATCAGAGAAACACGCACAGGATATTGTAGGGTCACTAACTGTTTGGAATTTAAAATGGGACATGTTTATGATCTCCACCCCTCCATCAATCCGTATTGGAATACTAGAGAAGTAAATTTATTATTTTTTTATAATATAGGAGTAGCAGACGAGCATGCAGTCCACCTGACGGTAAGTGGTTACTGTCGCCCATGGACATGTGTAATCAACCCCAGATAAGGTTAGATTCCTACCTGAGGTCAGCCACAGATGCGCCGCTACCCCTGAGGACTAATGTGGAATGCTTGGAAGTGTGTCTCCCTTACCACACCTTTCAAACCAGAGTGTTCTAGTATGATGACTGTGTAGCAGCGTAGGCCTCTCCCATATGGAGAAACACAATTTTCGTCAGATCGACGGAAAGTTCAATTTCAAATTTGATCATGCTCTTTTTATAATACTAACACTGCGTATTTGAAAGGAAATGCTTTTTAAAGTTCTGATAAGTACTGTCTACTACCCTTTTATATCCCACAGCTGGGCAAGGGTGTCCTTCACAATCTGAGAAAGTTTTAAGATCTCCAAACTCTTTGTTTTAAAAGGGGGACGAGGTAGTCCTTAGAGAAACTCGACATTTTGGGGGAGGGGTAATGAATCAAGCTATGACAGATATTTACTTACGAAAATTATCATCAATGATTATATTATACATGGAAGTTGTAAGAAATAGCATAATCCGCAGAATAATCTACCCTGCCCCTTTCAACGAGTATTCAAAAACTACTGAAATACGAAATAGAACTATCCCGTAGCGCACGCAACCGCTGGTCACACTAACAACGAGTTATGGCGGATTTTACACCAAGGTCGAGTGTATGAAGAGTATGTGGTTAAACATTAAACATCATGGTACCTATTGAAGATCTCTAAGCTCAGCAAATATGTATAAGTGAGAACCTTTGTTTAACAATATCTTGTGTACCTACGTAAACTATCATGGAATATGAAACGGAAAATTTAATTCGTATGACGTGAAGTAAACATTGATGGAGCGTGTGGTATATTAAAAATATATAGAAGTAGAATATCATAGAAGTAGATGGAATATAAAATATTATAGAATTTTTAAGGTACAATTTCGTGGTTCAACTCAGAGCTACGAGCTACTGACGAATGCCGCCAAATACACAAACTAACAAACATACATATATCTATGTACAAGTAAGCGAACAATCAAAGAAATAAACTAACAAACATACAAGCAAGCAAAGAAACAAATAAACAACTAAGCAAACAAACAGATCTACTACGAAAACAAACCTAACGAAAGCACAATCAAACAAACTCACAAAAAACACGATGTTATTATAACACAAATCTCTTTCTGTCGCAGTCACGTAGATTCAGTTCCAAGATACTTTAGTCACTTACGAGTAGACGTAGGGCCCCAGCTCGTCCAGCACCGGCTTGGAGCCGTTGTTGAGGAACTCGTCCGCGTTCGTCACGTTGTACACGTACACGCGGACGAACGGACGCACCGGCGGCCGCGCCCACCACTCGAACGTCACACACACATACACAAAGAGAGAGAGAGACATATGCGTACACGCGTCCGCAGAGAGAGACATATACACACAGTCACACGACCACACAGAGAGACACACACAAACAGTGAGAACCATAGACGTACAAGCGCACGTAGGGAGAGACATGTACACACATACACACGGCTACACAAAGAGACACACACGCACGCTCATGACAAACCAACGCAACGACAAATAGACACGCAAACAATCAAAGAAACGAAAAAGATAAATAAGCAGACAAACAAACTAATAAACATACGCATAAAATAACAAGCAAACAACCAAAGAAACCTACACTAAAAAACCAAAAAACCAACGCACGAACATACAATTAAACTTAACCAACACGCACACATACACATAATCGCACTCGTATAACATAACCCTGCTGTCCCAGTAGCATCAAATAGGTAATAGATATAAGGTAGTTTCAATCTACTAGCGTCACTTACGAGTAGACGTAGGGCCCCAGCTCGTCCAGCACCGGCTTGGAGCCGTTGTTCAGGAACTCGTCCGCGTTCGTCACGTTGTACACGTACACGCGGACGAACGGACGCACCGGCGGCCGCGCCCACCACTCCCACGTCACACACACATACACAAAGAGAGAGAGAGACATATGCGTACACGCGTCCGCAGAGAGACATATACACACAGTCACACGGCCACACAGAGAGACACACACAAACAGTGAGAGCCATAGACGTACAAGCGCACGTAGGGAGAGACATATACACACATTCACACGGCTACACAAAGAGACACACACGCACGCTCATGACAAACAAACGCAACGACAAATAGACACGCAAACAAACAAAGAAACGAAAAAGATAAATAAGCAGACAAACAAACTAATAAACATACGCATAAAATAACAAGCAAACAACCAAAGAAACCTACACTAAAAAACCAAAAAACCAACGCACGAACATACAATTAAACTTAACCAACACGCACACATACACATAATCGCACTCGTATAACATAACCCTGCTGTCCCAGTAGCATCAAATAGGTAATAGATATAAGGTAGTTTCAATCTACTAGCGTCACTTACGAGTAGACGTAGGGCCCCAGCTCGTCCAGCACCGGCTTGGAGCCGTTGTTCAGGAACTCGTCCGCGTTCGTCACGTTGTACACGTACACGCGGACGAACGGACGCACCGGCGGCCGCGCCCATCACTCCCACGTCACACACACACACACACACACACACAGACACAGACACGCATGGAGAGAGAGACACATATACACAACAAACGTATCCTTATACAAAGACAACAAGTAATCCAAGAAATGATTAAGAAACCAACAAGGGCACAGGCAAGCAAGTAAACAAGCAAGAAAGCAAACAACCAAAGAAATCGACCCTAAAGACAGAAAAAAAAGAAAACGAATAGGTAAACAAACGAACGCACAAACACGCCAACAAACACACACACACACACACATATACACTCTATAACATAACCGTCCTGTCGCAGTGAGCTAAAACATGAAACAAGACAGATCTATCACAGAAAATCGGGTACTTTAGTCACTTACGAGTAGACGTAGGGCCCCAGTTCGTCCAGCACCGGCTTGGAGCCGTTGTTGAGGAACTCGTCCGCGTTCGTCACGTTGTACACGTACACGCGGACGAACGGACGCACCGGCGGCCGCGCCCACCACTCGAACGTCATCGAGCCGGGGCGGAGCACCAACTCCTGGGGAGAGAGAACACATATTAGTATTGAGGTCCACAACAGAAGTGACGTCTTTTGTTGTCACTGAAGTGAATTCGCAAAAGTGTCAGTACATTTAATATCTTATATGTAACGCTATAATTAGGGTACTCTATCGCTTTAGGTTAAGAATACCTGTAATGATAGATGTTACGATAAATAAATAAATAAATAAAATAAATATATTACGTGACGAAAGTCGACGGTCATGGGAATAAGGGCCCCCTTGGCATGAGGAGATAGAGACGATTAGGGGCCCCCAAACCTCAGAGGGGCCTCAAACTCCATGCACTTTTGGATTCATGCATGCTTATACAATAGGATTAAGAATCCCAGACAAAATTAACTACATATCTAATATATAAAATTCTCGTGTCACAGTTTTCGTTGCCATACTCCTCCGAAACGGCTTGACCGATTTTGATGAAATTTTTTGTGCTTATCCGGTATCTATGAGAATCGGCCAACATCTATTTTTCATCCCCCTAAATGTTAGGGGTGGTACAACCCTAATTTTTTTTTTATTTATATGGCAACACAACGTTTGCCGGGTCAGCTAGTGTAAAATATAAATTTAAATGTAGTGGCGCAGTTTATTTGGTCTTTTGCTTGTTTTTATTATTTTTGGTGTATAAATAACTATAACATGGCCGGATTCTTATTGTTTCTTACATTACTACTTTCTGATAGCAGCCCCAATTATTATGTATCCAGCGGCCTCGGCATTTGAGAACCTTTTTTACTGAACTTTCGCGCATGTACAACTTAAGGACTTCTTCTTCATCCTTACAGCAAGTGATAATTAATTTATGATACACACAACTTTAAAAAAATTAGAGGTGCATGTCCGGGGTTCGAACCTGGGACCCCTCGATTGGGAGGCCATTTCAACCACTACTGCTTTTTAGTAGAATTTCGCAAGTGCAAATTAATGTTTACGCGGTCTAATGACTCTGTTGTCGACACAAAAGTTTTTTGTTTCGACACTAGTGTCAAGGTTACACCGACGAAACAACTATATAGAATCTTAATCTGTGCGATTTGTGAAATTGATGTGCATAGACATACATTAGTAAAGATACTTTGCCGTCTTGAAATGGAATGTAGCCACAAACGGCTAATTTGTCAGTTATTTTTTTTAATTTTCGACAAATAAAAAACATTTTTAAAGAAAATTTTAGGAATAAATAACTAATACTGCGTAATTTACATAATAAATAAGTATTTCAAATATTTTAGGGACATTTTAGCACGGAGACGTGGCAAAACTTTTTTACGGAACTATTTAAATTCTCAAAATTGGTTACATTTTCTTGTTAAGAACTTACTAATCTATGTATATATAAATAGATGTGATTTTGGAAAAAATATTTTCGTAGAGCAGCAGTGTAGCGCTGTTATAATTGTTATAAGACTACTAGCTGACCCGGCAAACGTTGTGTTGCCATATAAATAAAAAAATGCTAAGGGTGAACAACCCTTATCACTTAGAGGTATGAAAAAAAGATAGTAGCCAAGTCTCAGACCTACTGAATATGCATATAAAATTTGGTGAAATCGGTAAAGCCGTTTCGGAGGAGTACGGTAACTAACATTGTGACACGAGAATTTTATATACGAGTATAAGATTTTACCGAGGCGTTCAAACTTAGTTCAAAACAAAAAAAATATTATTTTAAATTTTACAAATTTATTATATGTGTAATTAATTTAGTCTCTTGTTCTAATTACTCTACCAATACGCACTTGTCCAGCGCGGTGGACTATGGCCTAATCCTTCTCATTCTGAGAGGAGACCCGTGCCCAGCAGTGGGACAGTAGTGGGTTAATGATTAATATTAGTTAAGACGTTTTGCTAAAGACATTTTTTGCGATTTTCTTAGGACTGGAACCGACAAATATTCCATCCGTCCATATAAATCAGTAGCCACCTAAAACGGAATTTCAAATTTGCATAGATATAATGACCTACTAATCTACTACCATCGTGTACCGTGACTCAATGCGACCATACGTGGACGGCACGTTACCACATAACCGTTAATTCTGTCCAAATAACGGTGACCTACCATATACAGAAAGATTGGATTTTTCGATAGTTCTTTATAAAAAAATATGTTAGTCTTTGATTTATGAAACTGACTTTTGTCGTTAGAGGTATTAATATCACACTTTTTTCTGTTTTATAAAAGTAATATAGCGCTGCTGTTTTCTGGTTTGAAGGGTGTGATAAGATTAACATACCAGAGGCTCGTGGAGCCTTCAGAGTCGAACAACAAAATGGTTCTACCACCTTAAGACTTCTGTTCTTTATACATTTTGTTACAGATATCCTTGGGTGAATAACATCAAGTACTGTGGTACTTTGACAATAGGAGATCGCCCGATAGACGATCGATAATCATAATTCGGAGCTTGTACATACACAAAATGCTTAGAAAACTTCAACAGCGTGATTCAGAAGTACAATAAGTACCAGTGGCGCCATCTCTTGACGTATTACGAAAACTCGCCACATTACTAAGCATATTACTTACGGAAAATTGCAACATTACTACGGATTGCACACTTACATGATCTATGAACAGTCGGATCCACGTGCTGAAGAATATAGCGCATATGATGCCGGCCAGTAGTAACACCACCGCTGACGCCAGCACGAACCCTGGAACAAATGGTGCGAATTAAATACAGTATTGATAATGTAGTCTATTAGTAAGTTTGAAGGTGGTAGAACCCTTTGTGGTTCGACTCCGGCGGCACCACCGCCACACCTATTTCTACCTAATAACAGCAGTGTTAGGAGCTGCTGTGTTCCGGTTTGAAGGGTGTGGTAAGAGATAGGCTTTTCCGAGGCGTTCCAGCTTAGTCTTCAGGGATAGCGGCGCATCTGTGGCCGTCCTCAGGTAGGAATATCTTATCTTATCTGGGGTTGATTACTGATGTCTAGAGTTGCGCAAAATGTATCACTAAAGTGAAAAGAGTGATATATATCTTTTGAACTCAGTGATATATATCACTCTTTTAGCTCAATAGCTCACTTTAGCTCAGTAGCTCTGTAAAGATACGCGACATTTTATATCAGTATATCAGAGAATCAGATCAAAATGTTTTGACAACATTTTTGATTCCTATAATTAATACAAAACTGGCAAGAAATTATATATGAATTATCACAGCCAACGCTATTTGTATATCCCGGTTTCCATGTTCTTAGCAATAAAATATTTTAATTTAGTGTTTAATACGTAACCGTAACTGTTATATATCTCAATCAACGCATTTGACTCGAATCAGGCTCACTACTCACTCTCAGTCAGTCGCTCATTTGACTCATCGCTCACTCGCGAGCTAGTATAACACTGTTGAGTTGAAGAAGATCTTATATCCGGAATCGTTTGAATCTATGAACTAAACCATGTGATGCGGATATAAAGATATAATTCAAATCCGTCGGAGTTGATGAGTGATTAGCTCTTTGGTGAAGATATATATCTTTTATATCACTCACTCGCGAGCTACACAATTCTACTGATGTCCATGGGCGGCAGTAACCACTTACCATCAGGTGGACTGCATGTTCGTCTACTACTCATACATTATAAAAAAAAACGTAGGCTCATAATTAGACACTAAACATAGATACGAGTACTGGTGTGGTGTGCGGTAGTGGTGCGCATCTGGCGACATCGAGTTAGCTGTCAGTTGATCTGGCACGTCACTCTTAGTGTGGACGCTGTGCGGGTAGGACGGGTAGTGAACCGATTTGTATTATATTTGTACTAACCGAACCTATCTGTACGATAAGAAGCTTAAGAAGAAGGAAATTGGGTGTGATTAGGGAAATAATACTTTTCCGAGACATTCCAGCTTAATCTTCAGGAATAGCAGCGTATCAGTGGTTGACCTAAGGTGGGAATGTAATCCTATCTGGGGTTGATACAGACAGTAGAAATATGGGCAGTATGGAAACTCCCTACAAAGCGTTCGAAACGGCACACTCACGCAAACAAGCGCATCGACGAGGCCTATAACCGGTTTTCGCAGTGCTGCAGTAGCGAGTGTCGCATCAAAACGAGTGGTCACTTCTCTATTTGTTTGCTATTTATTACCATGATCTTTTCAAAAATGCCACGAGCGTATTGCGTGGTATACGGCTGTTTAAACTCGGCTTCATCAAAACCGGAGTTATAATTTTTTTAATTCATTTTTATGCTTATTCATTTCATTTATTGCTTTGATTTTTATTCATTTGTATGCTTCCGTCAAAACTCGTAAAAGGTTACGCCGTAATTAATACCAAGTTAAAGATCTACAAAAAATCAAAGTAAGTTGTATCACAAGTTTTAAAGTGTTTAAAGTGTTTTCGACGCCGTGAGATTACCTACTTATATATTTGTAAACTGCGTAGTTATTGCAATTCGATTGATTCATCATTACAGCACAGTAAATGCTAAAATAGAAATAAATAACACTATTATTAAAAAATAAAATAGTGACAACCCTACTGCTTCGATGAAGTGTAGGTATTTATTTTATATAAATAAAGGTCAAAAAACTAAAAAACACGCTTTTATGATAAAATCAAGTAAAAAGTAGAAAATAATTTTCAATCTAGGAATCATTTAAGGAACAGTAAATAGTATAATTGTGAAAAAAGCGTAGGGTCCTCCATTTGTCAGTTTTCGAAAAGCACATACATACAGTCATAGATACATACATATAACCCAAGCTAATAAAAGCGTGTTAAAAATAGGCTTAGTTTCCATACTGGTCCATATTTGTACTGTGATACAGATGTCCATGGACGGCAGTAGTCACATATCATCAGGTGGACTGCATGCTCGTCTGCGACATTATAAAAAAACGTAACTTCTACGAAGATTTTAAATATTATAGAAACAACAAATGAGCAATGCCCTCTAATGCTCGATCGTGGACATCTGTAATCAACCCCAGATAGGATTAGAATTCCACCTGAGATCGGTCACAGATGCGTTTCTACCTCTGAGAACTAAGTTGGAATGCCTCGGAGAGGTATATCTCCCTTACCACACTTCAAACCAGAACACAGCAGCGCTTAGCACTGCTGTTATAACAGAAATAGGTGTGGCGGTGGTGCCGCAGGAGTCGAACCAGGAAGATTTAATTTATGTATTGAAATGTCGCACCAACAAGGTAAACATTAAACCCATAGATTGGTAAAGATTACTCACTCCTAACAAGAAAATGCAACCAGTTTTGACAATTGCAATTGTCACTGTCATCTATTATCGTGAATGAAAAATATTTAAAAAATGTAGTTTTTAGATCATTTACGATATTTCTCCGCTTATTTTCTTCGATTTTGTGTTTTTGCACCTGCATTGCACATATCGGCATTGTTCAGTGTAAATTACACTATGACAGCCATTAAATGGCTGGACATTGGTCAGCCGATTAAGTCATTTAATGGCTTCCTTCAATTGCAAGGAGATATCTATACTTATCTGTGATTAAACCTTACAAATAATTTCGATAAAATAATGAGAGAACTTCTTAGTGCCACTTCAATAACAGGTGCATACAACATATATACAAAGCTTCTGCAACCAAAAGTTCATTTTTAAGGTTCCGTACCCAAAGGGTAAAAACGGAACCCTATTACTAAGACTTCGCTGTCTGTCTCTGTTCTGTCACAGGACTATATCTCCGGAACCGTAATAGATAGACACATGATTAGTTTACAGAGGATGCATAACGGTGGCCGCTATAACAACAAGTACTAAAAATAAAATAAAGTTGAATATTAAAGGGGGTCTCCATACAAAAAAGCGGTATTTTTCGGCATTTTTCGATCTAACTGTTAAACCGTACTAGGAAGACGGTTGAAATTTTTACAATCCGTTTGCTACTATAACTGGTATTATAATAAATACAAATAAGAGCCATAAAACATATTTTAACATAGTTATTTTAATTTTATTATACGTTGTTTACGTATCATTCATAATCACTCCATCGCCATCTATTGTTGTGTTATATAACTAAGTGTTGTTGAAAATAATAAAATGAATAAAAATAAGTTAAAAATAATGAACATTTGATGGTACGGAAGCCTCCATGTGCGAGTTCGACTCGTACTTGGCGAATTATTATTTAATCATCAATGAATCACATGACGGGCCTAAATATAAATACGGAGTATCATTACTTTTAAAATGAAAATAACAAAAAAAAATACACGTAACCTTCACATTCGTCAGATAAAAATATGACGGAACATAATTAACACAGGACTAAATATAAATACGAGAGGCAATTTATTTTTTTGTGTGTTACCAATAAAATAACATACAACCTTCTTGAAAATCTTAATATAGTATTACATATGAGAACACAGTGGCACTCAACCTATATGTCCTTTATAGAATCGTAAACTATGCATTTGTTCATGTGATGATCTTTAGCAAAGTTGTTGTGCATGAGCCCACGAAGGTTTCTGAGTTGGTACGATCAATTGGCACCACTGTCATTCTAACGAAGGTACAAATTTTCAGTTATATGTATGTCATGTTATTTTTTTTTAAACGCGGACGAAGCCGCGGGCTCTTCTAGTTTCTATTAAAAATATCTTTAAAACAAGCGTTTTAGTAAAGCTATTTTGTTTCGTATTCTTCTAAGAAAACCCTTTCATTTGACATCCATATCAAAAATAATCGATCCACCATATTGGATTTACAATGACGTCACAAAGGTAATCATGAATTGTCATCCAAACCAAATGTCTTATATAACTAGCTGACCCGGCAAACTTTGTGCTGCCATTATTTAAACACAACGTTTGCCGGGTCAGCTAGTATATTATAATTGTGCGTGATATGAGCTTATGTGGTAATACATATCCTTGGCGAGTGGTTGCTCACGACCACGTTTTTATAATTTAGTCACGATTGATGCTACCTAAAGCCCATTTAACTAAGCTAAGGGACCTTGCACTCGTGACGTCAGAAGTCATGTTCTTGAACTAGTGGGATGCACGAAACATTCTAATGAAAATGTATTTTTAAAATCCAAATTATTATTATTATTTTAAATTGCTCGGAAAATTTTAGAAAACATGCGGATCACGTCAACAATGCTCCTCTGTATCAATAATCAACCTATCAAATTTTTACTTACCAAAGATAAGAAATTGGAAATTTAAAAATCTCTAGTGTGAAGAAATTGTCAAATGTAGATCAATGGTAGGTAAAACGTTGGATAGACTGAATTTTAATAACGGACGTTAAATAAATAATCAAAGGATAGCTAAGAATCTTTCATGTTACTCCGTAAGTATAAAAGAGACTTCATCAAAATCAGGCAAACCGTGTTGAAAAAATATTACAAACACACTTACATATATACATTTATATTTAGACATATTTTTTTAAATAAAAGTTTATTGACTTTCCAGCATGCGCATCTCAAAGTTCAACCCCCACTGTCAATCCATTCTAAGTGAACCCCATTGTTTTCTAACGGCAATAATTTGACAACACAATAACATTCATCTTGCCAACTTACCAGCCTAACTACATTGTTATAACTATGTAATTAGTAATTACTATTGTCTTCGAACAATGGACGAGAGGATCGCTAATTTTGACAGTAACTTATTTTGGAAAATTCACAGCCACTGACCTCTGAGCTAACGGACATCGGATCTGGGCGCGAAAACGTCAAAACTAAATGTGCTACGCCATATTTGAGCCTAACGATAAAGCAGACGTGTTACCTGATGGAAAGTAGTCAACGTCGCCTATGGACATTTGCAACACCAGAGGAGTCGTCAATGCATCGCCGGCTTTGTAGGAGAGCTCTTTTTGCACTCCCTCTTGAAGAGTCCCATGTCATAGGGTCCGTGCGCAAAAACATCAAAACCAAACAAAAAAGTGCTTCACCATAGAATAGATATAATAACAATATAAATATAACAATCGAATTTTATACCCCTATCATGGGGGGCAAGTAAACGTGATTGTTTCGCCATATTGGGGCATCCGCTATATTAGATTTTGTTAATGTTTTTTTTTTTTTTTTAAATATAAAAGTAGCAGACGAGCATGCAGTCCACCTGATGGTAAGTGGCTACTGCGCCCATGGACATCTGTAATAAACCCCAGATAGGATTAGATATTCCTACCTGAGGTCGGCCACAGATGCGCCGCTACCCCTGAGGACTAAGCTGGAATGCCTCGGAAAAGTCTTCCTCCCTTACCACACCCTTCAAACCGGAACACAGCAGCACCTAAAACTGCAGTTATTAGCTAGAAATAGCTGTGGCGGTGGTGCCGCCGGAGTCGAACCACAAAGGGTTCTACCACCTTCGAATCTAATCATGCAGTGTCATCCAAATTAAACGTGTATGCAAAATTTCAGCTCAATAGGTCAAAATGAGTCTTGGCCTCCGACAATGAGAGCCTCCATTGCAAAATTTTACCCTAGATTGTTGCAGGGTGTATCTAATAATAAGACATAGTTACATTAAAACAATTAAATGTCCCGAAAAGCATTACCTTCCTCAGTCGGGTAAAAATAGTAGATATGTCAAAAAAAACAAGCAGATGCAGTAAAATACAGTCAGAGCTGCAGGGCTTACCAAAGAATGAAAATTAAAAGTCTCAAAAACACATTAGCCTCCGCAGTTAGCTAAAAATGATGTTGAAAAACCAGACGGATGCATTAATAATGCAGTTGATTTGCCATTAGCAGTCAGACTGCCGAGTTCCTATAAGTGTGACTCAATCGTCAGCAATTTATTATGTAAATGCGTAGACGCCGAGTTTCTATTGCTGTTCATTATTAAAATAAGTTTCCCTTGGTTTTATTTACATATACTACCTATCCTGTGCAATGTATGTCGTTAATAATCAATCTATCCAGTTTTATAAAGAGCGGCAGGTTCCTGGAACCTGTTCTTGTCCCTGTAGTCCCGGAACTAGAATAGGGCTACGGTATCCCCTGTCTGTCGTAAGAGGCGACTAAAAGGGGGCTTCCGGGGTTGCGGGCGGCAAGAGTGGGAGCTCAAACCGTTCAGAAAGCAACCCTGGGAAGGACGGCGGTATGTGTGTTCGCATACCGTCGTAAACACCAGGCGTGTGAGAGGAGCGTAAACTGCTCCCCCAGCGCAGAGCCCGATAGGGGCGTCGTGCTCGTAAGACTCAGGTTGTGTTTCAACGGAAATCCCGGAGTTCTCCACCAAGCGCTGAGGACGGCCACCGGGGGATTTTAGTACATAACCCGGCGTGGCTCCCACGTCGTCGGGTACCTTTTAAAAGTTTCCCTCTCGTAAACAAAAAAATAAAGGTAGAACCTATTCTATATGGAGGTGGTTACAGACGTCCATACAACAGTGATCTGCATATTCGCTTGCTACTTCTATCTTCCAAAAAAAAGGTATGCCCGGGAATCGAACCTGAAACCTCGCGTTTTTGGCTAGTATGGTACCCGGGCCATGTGCGTTGAAAACTTAAGATTTATTATGTGTAAATAAGATAGTCATTCATGATATATGAGGTACTAAATTATACTTTATTTGCATACACTTCTGACAGGTATTGTGTAGACTATAGTGACTTTATTTGCTTTGAACTCATAGATTAGTAAAGATACTTCGCCGCCTTAAATTGAATGAAGCCACAAACGGCTTATTTTAGTAAGTTCTTTTTTTGAATCCTTGACAAATAAAAACATTTTTAGAGAAAATTTACGAATAAATAACTAATTTACGTAATAATTACGTAATTTACGTAATAAATAAATAATTATTTCAAATATTTTAGGGACATTTTAGCACGGAGACGTGGCAAAACTTTTTTACGCAACTATTTCAATTCTCAAAACTGGGTACATTTTCTTGTTAGGAGTGAGTAATCTTTACTAATCTATGTTTGAACTACTCATATTATATGAATTGTAATGGAGTTTGCGTTATTGTGCGTCATATTGGTTGAAGATAGAGTAGAAAATAGGAGTACCAGACGAGCATGCAGTCTACCTGATGGTAAGTGGCTACTGCTACCCATGGACATCTGGAAATAACCATAGAAAATCATACGAGTAGATTCCTACCTGAGGTCGGCCATAAATGCGCCGCTACCCCTGAGGACTACGCTGAAACGCCTTGGAAAAGTATGTCTCCCTTACCACACCCTTCAAACCAGAACACAGCAGCGCTTAACACTGCTGTTATTAGGCTGAAATAGGTGTGGCGGTGGTGCCGGAGTCGAACCACAAAGGGTTCTACCACCTTCAATTAATTTTTTGTTTAATAACTCTCTTAGTTACAAAACATACATTACTTTCCCACATTCCCAGCATAATATCCACATCGATTCCTCACAAACCCGCCAAACACACCACTGTGTATAACAGATCAATAACACGCATTCAAATTTCATTAACACCACTTCGTCGAAACACAGCCGACGTGAATGTTTTGCAAACACACAGCCATTTGCAATTACAAATGGCGGACCGAGAATTGACTTAAGGTGTTAGCGCTGTGACTTGTGACTATATTTTGGTAACGTATGCTTCTAAAAAAATTTAAGAAAAAATACAACCGACTTCTATGTAACTATAAAGTAAAAAATAATTGAAATAAATGTTGGTTTAGTACATATTTCTGAAGTCGGCGCTCAATATATTTCGTTGGATAACGGCGTAAACAGCGTGTTAAGTATACTAAACCAACATTTATTTAAATTTTTTTTTTCGTTGTAACTAGTGTCATAGAACTAGTGTCGGTTGTATTTTAACTTAAGGTGTTAGTGATGTGGCTATATTTTGTTGCCTTTTGCTTCTATTTATAAATTAATAAAAGGTGGTAGAATCTTTCGTGGTTCGACGCCGGAGGTACCACCGTCACACCTATTTCTGCTTTATAACATCAGTATCAGTGCTGTGTTGTGGTTGAAACGTGTTGTTAGAGAGACATACGAGTACTTATCCGAGGCATTTCAAGGCTAAGGCCTTTAGGGGTAGCAATGCATCCATGGTCGACTTCAAGTAAGAATTTAATATTATCTGTGATTGATTACAGATGACTATGGGCAGCAGTAGCCAATACATACTCATTTGCTACTTCTATATTATATAAACATTTTTTCGATATTCAATCAAACCATCAACGACATCACTGTACAATTTAAAAATTATGTTTCAAGTTTCGAACCATATACATTTCTTTCATAAAAAAGTTGGTAATCATACATCCAGTTGATGGTATTACGGTGCCGATGTCGATATATGTATGTATGTATATGTATGTATGGACACTAATGACGCTGTGTGCATACTGACATAATTCTCAAGATGACATTACAAACGGTTACGTCATTCTATCGGCATACAGCGGTGAAATGTTTGAAAATAGCGGAATTGCGTGCATATGATTGGAAAAAATTGGTGCCAACGGAACTGAATCTTTACTTCGCGTTGCTAGCTAAGTAGCAATGTTACAACAAGAATCTTTGTCGTGTTGTAGATGAGTTGTTACTTCATCGTCAACGCATTACTGTCCCACTGCTGGGCACGGGTCTCCTCTCAGAATGAGAAGAATTAGGCCATAGTCCACCGCGCTGGCCAAGTGCGTATTTGCTGACTTCACATACATTTGAAAACTTTTTTTTAAGATTCCGCAGATATGCAAATTTCCTCACGATGTTTTCCTTCACCGTTTAAGCAAGTGATAATTATTTTCTAATACGCACATAAATTTGAAAATCAGAGGTGCGTGCCTGGGATTTGAACCTCGGACCCCTCGATCGAGAGGCCGCGTTTCTTAACCACTAGGCTATCACTGCTGCTTCTCGGATCCTCCTCGGATAAGTATGTCTGTCTACCTATACCCATCAAAACGGCACACAGCAACGCTTCACACTGCTGTTACCTATTAGGCAGAAATAGGTGTTGCCATGGTGCCTCCAGAGACGAACCACAAAGGGTTCTGCCACCTTTTTCTTTTACAATAAATCGAGTATAGTCCGCGCCAAACTGCTAGTCCGTTCTGAAGTTGTTGCGAGCAGGTGTAGTCATACAATTTGCTTACGACGCGATTCATTTCTATATTCAGAGCGGACTAGCAGTTTTACGCGGACTATACATGACTACATCAAAGCGTATCACCCCTAATTAAATTAAATTATAAAATCATGTATTTATCCAGTAACATTTTTTCCACTCCACTGAATATAATTGGCATTGTGTTGAGATCTCTGTGGTCGGCAGACAATTTCCTATTGGGCAATGTCAACGCAACATTATTATTGCTAAAACGACTCAAATGCAATGCAAACATCCGTCAAGTTAAGGTCGTGATCGCTTAGGGCGACATTTACGTTTCGCGTACTCAAAACAAAACTTTACTTTTGCATCATTCCAAGAAACCCATTACTGTCCTGCTGGGCACGGGTCTCCTCTCAGAATGAGAAGGATTAGACCATAGTCCACCGCGCTGGCCAAATGCGTATTGGTAGACTTCACATACCTTCGAGAACATTTTTAAGGATCTCTTGAGATTTTTGTATCATTTAATTTTTATAATATAAGAGAAGCAGAAGCATGCAGACCACTTGATGGTAACCTACTGCCGCCCATGTATGTACATCTACAATCAACCCCAGGTAAGATTAGATTCATACCTGATGTCGGCCAGGGATGCGCCGCTACTCTAAATCAAATCAAATCAATTTTTTTTATTCAAAATAGGTTCTTTACAGAGCACTTTTTGAATGTCAAACTACCACCACTTCACGAGGTGTTTCGTTATGGAGAAGAAGCGGCGAAAGAAACTCCATAACACACATTTTTTCAAAAAAATGGATTTTACAATGTTAAACTTAACCTAATGGTACATGTGGAGCTGGAACTACTTCAGACCACACCGTTTTGTCAGTCAAATAATCACTTAGTTTATAGTACGCTTTTTTACATAGCGTTTGTTTAACGACATGTTTGAACTTTTTTTCTGTGAGAGACAAACTCTGAGGACTGAGCTGGAATACCTCGGAAAAGTATATCTCCTTAACCACACCAATTATATAAGTAGGTTTTTCTGTCTTTATATCAGTTTCTTCACATATAATTCGAGTAATACATTAGTCTGCGTTAGAGTAACTTAGGTATATAATTTATGACTAGTTTTCCTGCTTTAGCGGTAAAGGAAAACATCGTGACGAAATCAAAATTCTCCGAAATATTGTCACTGGTGTGGTTTACAACTTTAAACAAAAAGACAATATGAAGGTTGTAGGTAGAACTCATCGTGGCTTGACTTCTGAGATTCCTCGTCATACTTGCTTGTATTACGGTAGTAATAAGGTATTCAAGAAGAAATGTAGGGCTGATGTGTTCTGGTTGGAAGGGAGATAGCACAGAGATACAAATACGTTTCAACGGAGTGCTGAGAGTTAGCAACCCATAAGCCGACCTCAAGTAGCAAACTTATCTGGAGTTGATTACAGAATTCCGTAGTTGATTTTTTTAATATAACATCTTTAACCAACCCCAGATAGGATTAGATTCCTACCCGAGGTCGCTCGCAAATGCGCCACTACGCCTGAGGACTAAGCTGGAACGCCGCGGAGTAGTATGTCTTCCTTATCACACCTATCAAACCAGAACATAGCAGCGCTTAACACTGCTGTTAGTAGGCAGAAATAGGTATGGTAATGATGCCACCGGAGTCGAACCACAAAGGGTTCTACCACCTTCAAATAGCCATAGTGGCCACATTTCATCAGGTAGGCTGCATAATCGTCTGCAACTTCTATATTATAAAAAAAAAAAAAACATTTAAAGCTTACAACACCATGTTACTACAGCAGTAAAAAAAAGAAAAAAATGTCTACCTATACCTAATGTTGCCACATAAAAATTAAGTGTTGCGTGTTAAATTATATTTTATTGTCTCTATCTGTGCCAGTGTTGCAACCAGTTAAAAATAATTGTATCAGTTAAATCTGCATCTCAAAAATTGTGACCATTATAATATTGATTCGTGACGCCACGGAATAGATTTATTGTTTGAAATTGAGTTAAGGCTGTAAATATAACCTTGTGAACGCGTCAAGCCTTTACTGTCCCACTGCTGGGCACGGGTCTCCTCTCAGAGTGAGGGCATAGTCCACAGCGCTGGCCAATTGCGAATTAGTAGACTATACACGCCAATGAGAATTTTTTTAGAGTTTTCCCGATTAAGAAGCAATCAGGCAGGCAGCGATTCGCTGCCTTGACCTCGTGATTTTTTTGTTTTTTATTTTGACAATTCTATTTTCGTGTTATATGTATAAGTTAAGTTTATGGTTGATTTTAAATTTAAAAGGGGTTATTATGAGCTATAAGTTTGAGAAATAGGGATGGCGATTCTTTCCGAAAAAGATCAATTCTTGAATCGTTTCCCTGGTATCTTTTTATAAGATTTAAGTAATGCAGTCCAACTGATGGTAAGTGTTCAGTTTTGTATATTTTCTGGGAACGAAGACTGCCTCAATAATAACACTACACTAGGATTCCCTGTGTCGTGGTTGCCATGAACACACACACACAAATACATAAACACCCAGACCTAGGAACAGACACCTGAATTCATCATTTAGATCTGTCTGGCCGGGATCGAACCCGGGACCCGCTGCGCGTCAGACCGGTATGGTGACCGCTCCGCTACGCGGGTCATCCGGCAAGCCGGCCGGCTCCACATCCTTCCCTTCCACCCGAATACGAGAACTGCTTCACGCCAAAAATCGGCGATCTAGTATGACGTTAAGAAACACTAGTATAGATCTACAATTAGCCTTCCCAACAACATAATCCACTCGACCAATCAATCATTCCATATGACACAAGTAGTTAACTCCACTGCTTGGGTTAATCTCACTTTACGTCATATGTAGTCTTCACCGACATATAATAATTGTTACATAAATCACCGTTTGAATTATTATGTCATTTGGGCACTTCTCTTAGAATGTATGAAGTTATGAACGTTGTGCGATAAATATTGGAGCGGCAAGAGACTTTATCCGACTATGGAGAGTTATGTTTTTTGATTATATGTTTGTATGTATCTCATTCATTGCCACGTCCTGCAGCCTAAACGGCTTGCCTTGCCGGATTTTAACATATGAGGTGTCGTTGGATTCGTCTAAATTATGAAAGTGACATGTTATAGCAAATGAGCATGTAGTCCATCTGATAGTAAGTCGCTGTAATGATCATCTATAATCAACTCCAGATAGGATTCGAGTATTTCCTAAGGTTAGTTACAGATTCATTTATAGCTACTGCCGAGGTAACAGTAAAGGTAAGGATTAAGCTGGAACGTCTCAGATGATCATCTATTTCTTTCTTAACACACACTTCAAAACAGAACACAGCAGCGCTTTACTACTCTTACGAGGTAGAACTAGGTATGAGGGTAGTGTCTGTCCATAAAACTCTGGCTACGTTACAAAATCACGAATCTTAACAGTTTGAACAATATCGTAGAGCTTAGATTCTATTCTCAATTCGGAGCTTGTATATATGCAAGATGTTTAGAAAACTTCGATAGCGTGATTCAGACGCCACGTGGCGCCATCTCTTAGCGGCACGTTAGTAAATAACACGTATTCAATCACCCAAATGGATGAAAGCGTTACTCGCTAATAAGTTCCAATAATTAGCGCAATTTGTTATGCCATTGTATTATAATTTGTAATGAGGTGTGCTAATTTACCTCGGAGTATTTGGCTGAATTTGAATGGACGAAATGAAAATATAAAGCAGTCTGTTGTGTATTATTTATATGAGAAAGAGAGTGTGTGAGAGAGTGTAACCTAATGTATACCATCTTCCTGATTCTTGCCCCGCATTGTATTTCGTTTTATTTTCGAATAATATAGCATAATAATAAGTAGAAAACGAGCATGAATCCCACCCTTTTTTTACGTGAGGAATGTCCTTAATCGATTCCTCTCAGCCGCGGGGTAGTGGAGAGGATAAGCCGGTCTCCTACCGGATAAAAACCTCACGGTGTTCCACTGGATGCCCTTTGCCGGGACCACGGGTACGGTAGTACTCGTCCGCGGTCCCGACAGCAGCATGCAGTCCACTTGATGGTAAATGATTACTACCCATAGACATTTCTAATTAATACCCATATAAGGTTAAGGTGCTACTTGAAGTCGGTCACAGATATAATGCTACCCCTACTAGGTTGGAACGCCTTGGATAAACATGTGTTAATTACCAATCCGTTCTAACTGGAATACAGAAGCGCATAACACTGCTTTATTCAGACAGCGAATAGATGCGACGACGGTGCCTCCGGAGTCGAAACATAAAGAGTTTCTACCATTTGAAACAGTTACATTACGTTATCAAACGGGTCTACAAATTGATATAAAACCAAGCATTTTCCACGTAGCAGATATAACAAAAACGAAAGTTCCCACACAGTAAGACCATTATAAAAGAAACAAATATTTGCATACTGAATACTGAACCGTCTCCACAAGGTAATTTCTGAGAAAACACAAAAAAACCAACGCCAAAATATAACCTTGTCGTGTAATCAGCAAACAGAACAGCAAGAACAAAAGATAAAACAGTAAGAACAAAAGATTATTTATCTTAAAACGACACGGAAGATGAACGTTTCTTGTTATTGACTTGGACTGTTCTTGGAAAAGTTATTGGGAATTATTTATCGATTGTTTGGTTTATTTATGATGAGATTGAAGATTATGAAAGGCAATACTGATGATGGTACAACCTTTCTTTATAACATTAAAATAGCAAACTAATATGCAATCCGTCTGATAGCAGCTGGTTAAAGCCGACCAAGATGGTCGCCTCATACTCGTATGTAAGGTGGTAGAACTCTGAGGTTTGACTCCGGCGGCACCACCGCCACACTTATTTCTACCAATTAACAGGAATGTTAAGCGCTGCTGTTATATCTTGAAGGGTGTGGTAATGGAGACATACTTTTCCGAGGCGTTCCAGCTTAGTCCTCAGGGGTAGCGGCACATTTGTGGCCGACATTAGGTAGGAATCTAATCCTATCCGGGGTTGATCACAAATATATATGGGCGGCCGTAGCCACTTACCATGATGGACTGCACCCTCTTTTACTACTTCTGATATAAAAAATATATTTTAAATCCTTATCTCAACACTAAACCGGAACCCCTGACCATACCTCATCAGTCTCATCACCAAACTAACCCAGATAACTCAAAATGCCACCTACAGTTCAAGGATCCTTACACAACCTATTCTAACCTCACTTAAACTTAACATTATTTTGAAATTCGCAACCATTATCAGAGACCATTATACTAACTAGTGCCGTATAAGTTAACTGCCGTAATTAAGTGGTTTTGTGGTCACTTAACTTTCTTATTAAACTCGGAAATGACTAAGATTTTATAACATTAATTATGACGTTGTTATTTCTAGCAATTCAGTTATGTTTGTTAGAATTATTGTTTATTAGGCTTTATTGAACTTTGCTTGGATTGTCAATCGCTCGTTGCACGTTTTCTACGTCAATCTTATAAAAAAGTTCCATCACAAATCACTCGTTCTCTACCAACTCTTCGTCAACTCCTTAGGGGGCACGGGTTTCCTCTCAGAATGAGAAGGATTAGGCCATAGTCCACCGCGCTGGCCAAGTGCGTATTGGTAGACTTCACATACTTTTTAGCAACTTTTTTATAGATGAGTAATCAGTAATTTATTGCTAAAAAACAAATATGATGGTGTTTACAATGGTTGTGGTTTCTCTGTGTATCCCCTAATGGCGAGCAAGATCTCTTAGGTATGTAGATCCTCCTCACGTTTTCCTTCTAACAATCTATTTCTAATACGCACATAGCTAATTAAGATTCGAATGTTGGACCTCTCGGCCGAGAAACCGAGTTTTACACACAGAGCCAAAGCCTTACCAACCAACTAAACGTTACAAACACAGTCGTATCTCAAATCCACGGAGCAACGTTCACTTGGTTGCGTAACGAGAAACTGGGTTACATTAACATCGAGAGTGAATGAATGGTGAGGCCGGTCTTTACCGAAACTCGAGGAAATTGTCGAGTTAAGATTTTGTACCACGGAACTGTGTGTAATGAAGGTGGTAGAACTCGTGGTTCGACTCCGGCGGCACCATCGCCACACCTATTTCTGACTAATAACAGTAGTGTTAGGCGCAGCTGTGTTCCGGTTTGAAGGGTGAGGTAAGGGAGACAGACTTTTCCGAGGCGTTCCAGCTTAGTCCTCAGGGGTAGCGGCGCATCTGTGGCCGATCTCAGGTAGGAATATCTAATCCTATCTGTGGTTGATTACAGATGTCCATGCGTGGCAGTAGCCACTTACGATCAAGTGGACTGCATGCTCGTTGGCTACTTCTAAATCATAAAAAATCTTTGGACCACAATTCAAATCTTTTCGTAAGAGCCCAAGAGCAGATTTTGGGAGTGAATGTATTATTTATGGTATTATTTAATGTGAATGTGCCCTTTACAACTATTTACTTATTAGATGGGAAACAATATAAATGGGGCATTACCCAACTGTAATCTTACAGTTATTAACAATAAAAACAATGCACCGAATACATATAACTACTGATCACAATCACAAAAATATGCAGTAACGCCAAAAAAGTGGCGTTATATGCATTGGCATGAGCAAATATGCAATTGCATATAATCCGGTGTCCAACCACTGACTTTAGATACAGGTTTGTGTATATCATATACTAGCTGACTTTGACCGCCTCAAAATCTATTTATCAAATATATGTCATATAAAATATAGCCTATGTTACTCGTGGATAATGTAGCTTTCGAATGGTGAAAGAATTTTTAAAATCGGTCCAGTAGTTTTTGAGCCTATTCATTACAATCAAACAAACAAAAAAAGTTTTCCTCTTTATAATATTAGTAAAGATAGATATGCAGATTTTAGTAATCTCTTTCAATTCTGTCATTCTTTATTACTGGATTTTAAAAATGAACACAAGAGGACAATCTGAGGGAACCTCCTCAAGATTTGTCCCAATCCGGTACAAAATATAAACGTTTGTTTTATGCGTATCAAACGTTAATTTGTTTGAAGCGTATCAAATTCTGTCGATTTGCATAGTGTAGACGAATTACGCACATCAAAACAAATCATGCCGATTGCACAGTTCAAACAATCTCGGATGAGTCGTTACGTTGTACGATATTAAACGCTTGGGAAAATAAGAATGTCTGAACACTTGAGTATGTCATAATGTATCGTGAAGTGGACAAATATATCGACACCAAAAAGTTGACATTTACAAAGTACCTACTAGTACAATGATCCTCAAAATCAGAAGCCAAATATTATTTTTTCGATAAGATTGAAATAGAAAGGTTTGAGATATAGCTGAAGAAGTAGCCGACCACATACGACTCCATTCCTATCTGGGTTCATTACAGATGTCCATACGACAGTAACTTATCATCAGGTGAACTCCACACTCATTGACTTCAACTTAAGAAACAATACATTAGTAATGTAGCCAAGTGATTCATCTAAACTTTATGGAATTCCGTAAACTAACACCTAATACTATTACTCATATAACATTTTCTGCTAACGAATAGAGAATTACTTTGTAACGTGTACGTGTACGTATTTCACACGTGAACGACAGAACGTGATGAATGCATGTTTAATCAAAATCTATTGTTACGCTGTCAGCACATATTGCCATAGATCTTCTTATATGATAGAAGAAGTACGATCGATCCTATGAATAACCCATCAACCCCAGATAAGATTAGATTCCTACATGAGGTCAGATGCAGATGTCCCGCTATCCCCGAGGACTAAGCTGGAACGACTCGGAATAAAGCCTCCCTTACCACACCCTTCGAACCATAACACAGCAGCTCTCAACACTGTTTTTAAGCAGAACTAGGTGCGGCGTTGGTGTCGACGGAGTCTAACCACAGAGGATTCTACCACCAACTACCATTTCTATATGGATTTGATTACAGATGTCCATACGACAGATTTACCATCAGATGGATTGCATGCTCGTTTGCTACTTCGGTCCTATAAAAACCTGTTTATTTTTACATGCAACCATCACTTATTTCTGTTTAGTCATCAGTGGTATCAGCGCATCTGTGCCCCTTAGGTGGGAACCTAATCTTTTCTGGAGTTGATTACGGATTTCCACGGGTGGCAGAAACCACTTACCATCAGGTGGACTGCATGCTCTGCCACTCCTATATTATAAAAAATGGACTGCATTCTTGTTTGCTACTTCCGTCCTATAACAAAACCTTCGAGAATGAACCATCGTTTCGCCGCTAGCGCTTTACCACCAAGATTTTATAACAGACCCAAATGGCTGTGTTGTAAACGTACCAACAAAAAGTCAGCGGTGATCATTTGCGCAAATCCACCGCGATTTCGTCAATTTCATAACCAACATCTAACAGTTAGATGTAACTTTCTAACGTTGATTCGATGTTAAAGTTATTTTAAATGATCTTAAAGTCATCTAGTATTTGTACTAGTATGGGTGTTATACTAGCATTTCTACTGTCTAAATTCCTTGTTAAAATGTTTAAATTGACCTAAAGGCCACCTAAGTATTTGGTTTACGAAGGTTTGTTTTAAAGTTATCTAGTACCTATATTAGATAATTTAGAGTTCTATCATTGGAATTACTAGGATATTCGGTATTTTGGATTAAAATTTATTCATTTATTTCGATTTATTCTTATCTTATCTTATATTTTTGATTTTAAAATTATTTTAAAACCTAATATCCATACTAAGTAACATACGTATTCTTCTAGAAAATTCTTTTTGAGCATAAACGATTTAAATTTCAACAGATTATGTTTAAAATTAAAATTATTTTAATTTATGGTTCAATGGAGTTAAGTTTAGTTAGTTAGTCGAGTTAAATTTAACATAACCTTAATAAAGATAAACGAATACATTTTCTTACAATTAATTTATAAAAAGCATCAAAAATAAATAAAAATACTTTAGTTTCAGCAGTTGAAATTGTTACGCATGGACTTAACGAAAGATCCTTCGCATTAACTTTTACCACAAGAGATAACACTAAAGATAAAAAAACCTGCTCCTGTGCAACAGGCATCCGTCGAAAACCGCTGTAAAAATTTGTAAACAAACTAAATTTAAATAATAAAATGCACAGCTATTCCAAGGCCATTACGAATGTAGGCCACAACTTCGGTCACTTATCCGCCAAACCGCCACACACACAAAAAACTATACAAACGACGCATTTTCAACATAACAACTGCATTAATATATTAAAACACTCACTTATTCTCAAATTATCACGAATCAATCCGAATATATTGCGGAGTTTGAACGCCATTTTGAATGTTGCACAGAGTTCCGATTTGGCGCGCTTTCGTCGACCGCGCGCAAGTGACTGGCCGGCTCGCCGCTCGGCCGACGCAAGTACATTTTGGTATTGAAAATTGTTTTTTTCTCCGCTCGCGATCAATTTCGCAACGTTTAATGGTTTAGTTAGTTTATGGTTTTATCTCGTCAAGTGTTACCGTTAATTAACTTAGCCGGACATTGCCTTCGATTGAAACTAATTATGAGTTTACAATTTCATATAATTACTAATAATATGTACTAGGTGTTATCTGTACTATTATAAAACTGTAGTCTGACTATTTGTCTGTTGGAGCATGACGTGAAAACTACTGGACCGATATTCATAACTGCAACCAATATAATTTGAGCTTTTATTTCAAACAAATTCATACTTCTCGGACGGGTCTGCTTAGATGGCTGTAGCACTAGACAGATAATATTAATGACATAACAGATGACAGATGTGATAGAAACGTAATAATATTTACAGACAGTATTACTACTTTACCTGGGGAATATCAAGCTACTCTTATTTCGGAGCTTGTATATATGAGAGAAGGTTAGAAAACTTCGATAGCGTGTTTCAGGTAACATCTGGCGCCATCTCTTGGAAAGTTGCAGAAATAAGAAGAATATTTGTGTACCATACACTAACTTGATAAATTCTTTTAGAATTCATGCGTATGAAATCAGGATCTACATCAAGTACGATATAATGGAAATACTACAGTAAATTTTCTTCTCAAGATAGGAAGCCCATTAAGACAGGAAGAGGTTGTCTTGAATATATTAGAAATTGGGTCTTTTAAAGATGCTGCTGAGACAGAAGGGAAGGGTCAATATTGTATGTATGGAAACGCGTGTGTTCACGCCCGGACATGCGCGACAGGAAACCTTAGACAACAACCAACAATAGAGGCCATCCATTGTTCCTGTAGTCCCAGGACCAAAATAGGGTTACGGTATCCCTGCCTGTCGTAAGAGGCGATTAAAAGGGGGCTTCCAGGGTTGCGGGCGGTAAAATTGGGAGCTCAAACCGTTAAGCAAGCGACTCCAGGAAAGACAGCGGTTTGTGTGGTCGCATATCGCTGTAATCACCAGGGAATGCGAGAGTGTAAATTACTTTGCTCCCCCCAGGGCAGAGCCCAATAGAGGCATCGCGTTAGGAGGACTTCGGTTCTGTTCCGTTGGAGACCCCGGAGTTCTCCAACAAACGCCGAGAACGGCCACCGGGGGGGTTATAGTGCGGTAAAAGTCCTTTTGAAGGTTTCCCCCTCGTCAACAAAAAAGGGGTTATCCATAAATTACATCACACGAATTTCTTGATTTTTTTTACGTCTGCCCTGTCCTTGTAACAGTTGATAAAATTTTCTGAGCTGTGCAACTTCTACGAATACGTCAGGAACCGCCACTGACCACAGACCTTGTGGTGTGTGACCTAATAATCATTATCCGGCATGATGCAAGATACGAGTGGAATCGAACACAACGAAATGTAACACGCATTCATATTTGCATTTTAATTGCAAGCATCATTAATTGTAAAAAATCTTCTCCAACTGTTCTTAGAAAAGGGTCCAAAAATGCAAGAATGGATTCTGATCTTATTGGTTTTCTACTTTGAAGGATATGCTGTGGTGAAATTTGACGATGGGAGAATTATTTGTGGTTCGACTCCAGAGGCACTACTCCCACACCTTATTCTGCCCAATAACGAGTGTTAAGCGCTGCTGTGTTCTGGTTTGAGGGTAGGGTAGGGCGGGGCTAGTTGAGCAGAGAGGCAAGTTGGGCAATCAAAATATCTCGCAAACTATTCACCGTACGCATAGACATCTAATGACGAAAAGAAGGAGTAGTGGGAGAGGTAATCATCACGCGATCGCTAGAGCCGGCTGGACGAGCCAGTAAAGCTCACGTGCGTTTTGTTTATTTTGTGACCAAAAAGTAAAAACATCGTTTATCGCAAGTTTACGTCTGTATTAGTCAATAGATATTTGTTTTCAATAAGGTAAGTATGGCAAGGGGACATTTATTCGATGCGTTCCGACTTAGTGATCTGGTAGCCAACTTCTTTTATTTTATGATATAGGATTAGCTGACGAGCATGCAATCCACCAGATGCATCCATCATGGTAAGTGGCTACTTCCGTCCAGTCACATCTGTTATCAACCCCAGATGAGAATAAATTTCTACCTGAGATCGGCTACATATGTTCTGCTACACGAAAGGACTAATCGGGAATGACCTCTGGTAGACTTATCTAAGATTAATTACAAATATCCTCAAGTAACAGTAGTCACTTAACTTCAGATGGACTGCATGCTCGCTTTCTGTGTACACATATCAATGTACTGAAATAATGAAATAATAATGAAAACGATAATGTGCACATTTGCGCAATGAAGCCAACATATGAAGAGTTACAATGGAATACATGGTGAAGAATAATGTTTATTGTTTACACAAGTGGTAGGATGTATGTTTGTACTCGTAGCATACCTACATACATACCGTAACGGGAATGTACAATAATTATTATTTGAGTAACTTTAAAATTCGGTTTATACTATGCATAAGCTTATTATAAGTTTAAGGTTTTTCTTAGATTCTGTCGTGGTTTGACGGAGACATCATCGTCACACCTATTTCTGCCTAAAAACAGCAGTGTTAGGCGCTGCTGTGTTCCGGTTTGAAGGGTGTGGTAAGGGAGACATACTTTTCCGAGGCGTTCCAGCTTAGTCTTCAGGGGTAGCGGCGCATCTGTGGCCGACCTCAGGTAGGAATATCTAATCCTATTTGGGGTTGACTACAGATGTTCATGGGCGGCAGTAGCCACTTACCATCAGGTGGACTGCATACTCATTTCAAACTTCTAAATAATAAAAAAAGGTTAGTAAAAACCATAAATAAATTATAGAATAATATTTTATGAGAATTTAAGATAAATAACAAAATTCAATTTTGTGTCTAAATATAATCAACCCCTTACTTAACCATCACAAATACTGACATCATAAATGATGATGATAAATGATTTAAAAATCTAGACGATTAATAAAATAACATTACTAACGTAGGTACAATAGGTAGGTATAATAATTATAATACCTAAATGTTTTCTAACCTTGACACACTGTAGCAAAACAATCCATTGTTCAAACGCTCAAAAAATATTGTAGATGGTCAGTTTTCACCACAGAGCATATAATGTTTAGATCTGTCGCTCAAAATACATTTTTAATGTTCAAAAATAGTAGTAGTAAGTAGGGTTTAGGCAATTCAAATTTTCACAATGCTTTTACTTGTATGATGGCTATAATAACAAATACTAAAAATAAAAAAAAATAAAACAAAAAAAAAAATTGGTGGTACGAAACCCTTCGTATCGAGTTTGACTTGCACTTGTTCAATTATTTTATATCATAGGTGTAGCAGACAAGCACCCAATCCACCTGATGGTAAGGGGCTACTGCCGCTCATGGACATGTAACCAAATCAAGATAAGATTAGGAATCTAACCTCTCTCTAACCTGAGATCGGCCACAGATGCGCCGCTATCCCTGAGGACTAAACTGGAACGCCTCGGAAAAGTCTTGTAGCGCTTTCCACTGTGATATGTTACACAGGCTTCTGTTGTGTTGACAAGCGGATTGAACAGAAAACTAATTTTGCTTTTACACATGTACTTATGTCCCGTGCAAGATTACAAGCAAAATTACATAGACTTATCAGAATGGTATATTAATCATAGAAATCTATCAATTTGCTGTTCTATTTTACTCTAATAGGTACAAAAGGTAATACGAAAGGTAGATTACACAGGACTGTAAAATTAATGAATAAATTCGTTTTAATAAAAGATATGCATGTGGCGCCATCTCTTCACAACTCACGCCATAGTTTCTTTAAAAATTCCAAAATGTGCGATCAACTTAAAAATTTTAATTAGAAAAAAAACCTATGATTAGAATGTTGATGTCATTTATCGCAGAAAATTTCCCCTTGCCCCTTTAAAATATGCATTTTTTGTACACCCTTCACAAGAACTTACAATTTATATCTTTTTCAATTTATATTTATGAATCCTATCTATCATTGTTAGCTCTGTGGCTTTTACCGCAACATTTTTCCACGATCACTCATATTATAATTACTTTTGCAACGTTGAAAAAATGTAATTGCAAAAAATTGCCATATACGCTTTGTGAGATACACACCTGGCTGTCTAAGTTTAATTACTATCGTTTTATTCAATTTAATTGATATTAAAAATAACTTATACAACAAAAACAAATATTCTTTATTTGTACACCAAATATAAGATACAAATATGACATAACAATAACAATATATGAGAAAGTATGCAAATAGGTGGTGTTATCGCTTAGAAGGAGTTAAAGATATATGAGATCGTTAGAAGGTAGGCTGTACACATACGGAAAGAAAATCTTATATTTAAAATTCTCGTCTCACAGTGTTAGTTACCGTACTCCTCCAAAACGGTTTAACCGATTTTCACCAAATTTTATATGCAAATTCAGTAAGTCTGAGAATCGGCTACTATCTATTTTTCATACCCCTAAGTGATAAGGGTTGTTCACCCTTAACATTTTTTAATTTATATGGCAACACAACGTTTGCCAGGTCAGCTAGTAATATTTAAAATATAAAGGAACTGTGAAAAATATTCAGTGGTATATAATGGGTGGTGAAAGGTTTCCTTTGAAATTATGTAAGGAATGTTATAATATAATTATAATCCTTACATAATTTCAAAAGAAACCCTTTACCACCCATTCTATACCACTGAATATTTTTTTCGCAGTTCCATTATATTTTTCTGTATTGTATAACGTGCAAAAAGAACTAAACTACATAACCACAAAGCGCGATTCTAGATAATCTGTGCCGACCACAGATTATAGATGTCGCAATATCTTGCGGTCTATGCGCTATGCTCTATGACTCTGTGAATGATTAAAGGTCGTTAACCATAGACCAATACTTGATAGAAAGGGCAGTAACTTATTATTACATTTCTACTAGCTGACCCGGCAAACGTTGTGTTGCCATATAAATAAAAAAAATGTTAAGGGTGAACCACCCTTATCACTTAGGAGTATGAAAAATAGATAGTGGCCGATTCTCAGACCTACTGAATATGCGTATAAAATTAGGTGAAAATCGGTAAAGCCGTTTCGGAGGAGTACGGTAGCTAACATTGTGACACGCGAATTTTATATATAAGATGTTATATTATCAAACGTGGTAGATATCTTTGTAACCGTAAAGATTGAAGGTCCAGTTTTTTTAGATTTTACCCGGTTGTGGAGGGTAATGTTTTAAAAGCGTAGGGATTTCTTTGTGTCACAATTTTTGGTGCGCCCTACAGTTCAAACGGCTTAAAGTATATTATAATACTAGCTGTGCCCCGCGGTTTCTCACGCGTTAAAAAGAAACAGGGGCACAGCTAGTTCTAAAATATAAGTAGCCTATGTTACTCCTTATTACATCAGCTACCTGCCAATAAAAGTCCCGTCAAAATCGGTCCAGCCATTTCAGAGATGAGCCAGAACAAACAGACAGACAGACAGACAAAAATTGTAAAAAATGTTATTTTGGTGTATGTACCGTATGTATATTCATATGCATGCAGTAAAAAGCGGTTATTTCAATATTAAAAACAGACACTCCAATTTTATTTATATGTATAGATGAGGTATCGATAGATTCGTCATAATCGTGTGAGAGACATGGGTATTTATATACCCTCGGAAGTTTTTGTTCTCAAATTGATTTACACATATTTTATTCAAAAGTTCCCACGAAAAACAAAATCAAATATTTAAGATTTCCGCCAAAAATATTTCTATAAAATCGTACTAACAAAAGTTTTATTAAAAAAATCATTACCATCGCAAAAAAAATCAAAATTACATATATCTTAAATTAATTAACATTTGAACAATACAAATGGCCTTCGCAATAAGCGCATATGGTCATTACAAATAACTATAATTAGCCAAATGTTTATGTACATATGTAAAAATGTTGTAAGTACATATTTTGTAGCGTGCGACCTTGAATGTATGAGCGAAGTGGCTTAAGTTAAGATTTTAATTTTCAATTTAAGTCTTTTTTTTAAATAAAATCCTCGTGTCACAGTGTTAGTTACCGTACTCCTCCGAAACGGCTTTACCGATTTTCAACAAATTTTATATGCATATTCAGTAGGTCTGGGAATCGGCTACTGTCTATTTTTTATACACCTAAGTGATAAGGGTTGTACACCCTTAACATTTTTTTTTATTTATAAGGCAACACAGTGTTTGTCGGGTCAGCTGGTAATATTAGAATAAGATATGAGCAGTCCATATGATGGTAAGAGGCTACTGCTACACTTATGAATATCTGTAATCAACGTAATCAACCATACAAGATTCTAATCCTACCAGAGTTCGGCCACAGATGCGCCGCTACCCCTGAGAAGTAAGCTGGAATGCCTCGGAAAAGTATGTCTCCTTTGCGACACTCTTAACACTGCCGGAGTTGTTGAAAGTTGAAAATAAATGGGTATCGCCATACAATAACCCGCTATTACGCAACGTTTTTCGCTTTATTTATTGAACCGTAATAGGTAGACAGTTCAAATTTTCAAAATATATTAACATTAGTGGCTCCTATAATAAAATATACTAAAAATAAATAAAATATAAAAACGTTGGTGGTACGAACCCTCCGTGTGAGAGTTCGACTTGCACTTGCCAATTAATTTCCTAATGTCATTATCGTATTAAGTACATCTAAGTTAGAATAACAACAACCTTGACAATCAGTTTTTGTATAAGTATATAAATGCATGTTACTGTTAAGCGTTTCCCACAAATAAATTAAAATGAAAAGGAGTTTATTTGTTGATTTTTTGTGTGTTCAAAATACATCGTCTGCACTTGACGTCATTAGGTTTTTGTAAATTGTTTTAATAAAATTATCCAAAACAGCGGGTTTTTTTTATACTTTTTCTAACCATTATTAAACCCCTTCATATGGGTATCCTCCCAAAATGATATTTAGGTTCAAGTATTTCACACTAGACAAGGCAGACTTTACATACCAATGATAATTTATCACCTTTATACCTACTATCAAATAATGTTAAAATAAGCTTCAGGTTTCCTCACAATGCTTGAGACAAAAATAATTTAAAATTAGCTTCGAAACATCAGATGCATTTCTGAGATTTGAAACTCAGACCCGAAGAATTTGTTATAAGCTACATAATTATATTTCGACAATTTAAAAATCAAAAGTTAAAGTTAATTGCCAAAATATATTATCTTTTACTTGCACCATTTTTCCATTAGGTACACCTACACCTAATTACATAATACGCGGCCACGTAATCACATTTTATACTATTGTTCTATTCATTATAAAATTCGAATTAGAATGACAAAAAACATGACGTCTGCTTTTTGTACAAAAGTATGTTACAGACAAAATCAGTATAAAATACTTTTATCTCATTTTTTTTATAATATGGGAGTAGCAGACGAGCATGCAGTCCACCTGATGGATACTTCCGGCTATGGACATCTGTAATCAACCCCAGATAGAATTAGATTCCTACCTGAGATCAGATGCGTTGCTATCTTTGAGGATTAAGTTGAAACGGCTCAAGTATGTCTTCCTTACCACAACCTTCAAAATAAAACAACCCTTAACACTGCTATTATTAGGGTGAAAATAGGAGTGGTGGTGCCTCCAGAGTCCAACCATAAAAAGTTATACCATCTTTAAATCAACTGGTAGTATAATTTCTGTGATAATAACTATTAAAATAATTAAATTGTTCATGTGTTGAACCTATCCTTTTTTATTTTATTTTCCAACCTAATCTAACCCATCCTACACCTTTTCATACTGTGTAGACCATAGCATAAAAGTGATTTTCACTGAAATTCTAGTGGTTAAACGTAGTTTGGATTCAAAGCGTTAGTTAACACAACTTTTAACCACTTTGCAATAAAAAATACTAACATTTAACTTATTATTTTCAGACAAGTCTACTTTGTCATATTAACTTTTGACAGCAACATAAAATATAAATAATAATATACTTCTAACTATGTACATCTATTAAATGTTTCCCACAATTATTTATATGGCAACAAGGTAATTTCTCAAATGTTTTTCTGTCTGTTCAGCGGTAATAATATTTTGCTAATTCTACTAAATGCTAATTTACTGTATGTTTAATTAGGATTATTACGAGATTATCTTTTTTTACCGAAACCGATCTATTTTAATAATGATTATTACGAGATTATGTTTTTTTGCCAAAATCCGTCTTTTTTTATTGAACAGTAATAGTTAAAAAAATAATCAATTAAATTTCGTAATACCAATTTTTCATTTATTTTTTTATTTTTAGTATTTGCTGTTATAGCGGCCATCACTATACATACTCCGTAAAATTTTAAGTGTCTATCTATTCCGATTCAGGAGATAGAGCCTTGTTACAGACGGACAGACAAACAGGCAGCGGAGACTTAGTTAGGTTCCATTTTTATCGCTTGAGTAAGGAACTCTAAAATTGATTTTGGTACAGAACCATCCGTAAGCAATTTCGACTCGCACATGATTATTTTACTTATTTTTGGCTTCCTACAATTAATTAAAACGGCTATTATTTTGAAACATACAGACCCTTCAATTATTTTATTATACATCATAATCATCATCATCAACCCATTACTGTCCCACTTCTGGGCACGGGTCTCCTCTCAGAATGAGAAGGATTAGGCCATAGTCCACCGCGCTGGTCAAGTGCGGATTGGTAGACTTTACATACCTTTGAGATTTTTTATAAATCTCTCAGGTCTGCCGGTTTCCTCACAATGTTTTCCTTCACCATTTAGCAAGTGATAATTAATTTCTAATAAGCACATAACTTTGAAAAATCAGAGGTGCGTGCCTGGGATTTGAACCTCTGACCCCTCGATCGAGAAGTCGAGTTTCTTAACCACTAGGCTATCACTGATTATTATTATACATATCATATATAAACTAATATAATATAATCAGATATTTATTCTAGCCTTACTACGACCTAGACATTACGTTTAATAATACAACGGCATTGAATTATTGAATGACGATCAGAACTAGTTTTAATGCTGCTATTTCATCTTGAATAGTCCGTATAATTATTAATTAAGGTCACTGGTTCTCAACCTGTTGGTCCAACAGAAAAAGCTTCGCAAAGTTTCGTACGACTACGTGGTGGAGCGGTCGCCATACTGGACTCACATAGTGGGTTCCGGTTTCGATCCCCGGCCAAATAGATAACCAAATAATTTTGGTATTGATTTCGGGTCTGGGTGTTTGTGTTCGTCTTTCTGTGTGTCACTAGAATTATTTCTGAATGGAGAATGCCATGGAAACACACAAAACGAATGCATTTAATTCTTGACTACAATCTTTTTAAGGGTCCGTACCTAAAGGGTGAAAACAAAACCCTATTTCTAAACCTCCCCTGTCTGTCCGTTTGTCTGTCTGCCACAACATTATATCTACCTCGTGAACCGTAATAAACAAAAACTTGATTTTTACATAGTGTGTACTGTAACAACAAATATTTAAAAAAGAAAATAGAAAATAGGGGTAGTACGCGACTTCGACTCGCACTTGACCAATTATTTTATTTTTCTGTTTATCCAGGGATCGAACCCGGATCCTTTGCGTGTCAGACCGGTATGGTCAGATTCAGGTCGTCGTTCTAGATTACAATCCTTATGAAACCAGTTACGCCCATCATTTTAGATTACAACCTGTATTAATACGATTTATACTTATCACCTTTGCCAGGACCTGTTCTTACTAATTGCAGTTGATAACATTGAAACTATATAAACATCTATACAAACGAAGGTAAGACTAATAATTACTAACGGATGTTAGCATAAATATATGTCATAGTTTCTCAAACTCGTTTCGTCTATTTCCTAGTTTGAGAGTCAGTTATTTTGTAGCGTTGCCCAAAGTGTTCAAAATCCACATTAAATAAGTCAATATTGAACAGGAATAAAAACGTAATAACATATGTATTGCAGTAAAGTATGTAGATGACAGGATTATTTGTGGTTCGATTACTTAGGCACCACCGTCACACCTATTTCTGTTATAACAGTATTGTAACGCTGCCGTGTTCTGGTTTGAAGGGCGTGGTAAGGGAGACATATGTAAGTACTTATCCGAGGAGTTACAACTAGCTCGGTACCAGGTGCACTGCTACCCCTAAAACCTAACTTGAAACGCCTCGGATAAGTTTGTCTCCCTTACCACACTTCAAACCAGAACACAGCAGCGCTTAACACTGCTGTTATAACAGAAATAGTTGTGGCGGTGGTGCCGCCAGAGTCGCACCACAGACTGTTCTACCAACTTCAAGTAACGAAGAGGGTTAAAAGTCAAAAGAATTCTGAACACAAATAACCTTTTTAATTACTTCATTAAAAAAGCAATTTGTATCGAAAATATAAAATACTCGTATTATATGATACATTAATTTATGGTAGGTACCATTGAATTATTATATTATAATAATCTTCTAATTGCTATAATCCAACATCTTTAGATCATTAGTTTTTATCTCGCATATAAAAACTATATATTTGTTAATAATATTATTACAAAAAATATATGTTTTTTCAACTAAACGTATAAAAACTTGATCAAGTGTGAGCCGATTTTTTACATGGAGGGTACCATCAAAATCTTTATATATATATTTCTTATGTGCGTGTGTATATCACTGAACTCCTCCTAAACGACTGGACTGATTTTGATGAAATTTGTTGTGTGTGTTCAAGGGGACTTGAGAATGGTTTAGATTCACAATTTAGTCCATGGGAAAAGGGTTTTTTTAATTAATTTTTAATTCGTAAGACTCCGCTACTATCGCAGTTTCAAATATTTTATCTATTTTTCAAACCCGTAAGTGATAAGGGTTGTTCACTTTTAACATTTTTTTTATTTATATGGCAACACAACGTTTGCCGGGTCAGCTAGTTTTCATAAGTTTTTTTTTTAGTATTTGTTATTATAGCAGCCATAGAACTTCAATAAAGTATTATGGTTAAATAGATAAAGCGAAAAACGTCGAAAAATAGCAGTTTCTTTTATGGCGACCTTCATGTATTTTCAACCTTTTTTACTTTCAGTATCAGCGTATCAATTGTAGCGGCAATCGTTTTACTTACTCTGTACAAATTTCAAGTGTCTATCTATTACCGTTCAGGAGATAGAGCCCTGTGACAGACGGACAGACAGCGTAGGCTTAGTAATAAACGCTTTTAAACGCTTTCTACACTCACAGCCCCACACTAGGATTCCCTGTATCGTGGGTGCTATGGACACACACAGAGACAAATACACAAACACCCAGACCCGTTTCGTGTTTACCCTTTGGGCATGGAACCCTAAAAATATATGGTTTTTACAACTAAATATATAAAAAAACTTGACTGTCAGTGAAAAGAATATCTTGTTTATGTTTTTTGATTTATTTTAGGATCAGGAAAGGTTAATACGGGAAAAAATATACCTAATTTTATAATTTTAATTCAAAATACCCATCCGCGTGACCTATCGGTGACCGGTATGACATGCAGAGATCCGGGTTTGGTACCCAGGCAAAGAGTTTGCAAAGTAAACGAAATAATTTAGTTTAGGATCAGAAACTAACTTTAGTACGCGAAAAATATATAATTATTGTTTGTTTAATACGCAGAATTCTAGGTTAAATCCCCAGGAAAATACTTCGAAAATATGACGAGAAAATTGGATATTTGTAAGGTACAAATATCCAATTTTCTCGTCATATTTTGGTAAGGTAGAACCAGTACGAACCGGGTGGAATCATTGCCACCTATTTCTAGCGTGACGCAGTACTGCGTTTCGGTGGTAGGGTGTTGATGACTTCCATATGTGGCGACCTCAATCCTGAGGAGTGACGACACATCTGTGATCGGCTTCAGGTAGAACGCTTTAACGCTTTCTACATAGATCTGTGCTCACAGCCCCACACTAGGATTCCCTGTATCGTGGGTGGACACACACAGACACAAATACACGAACACCCAGACCCAGACCAAGAAACAGAAATCTAAGTACATTTAGAAATTTGTCTGGCCGGGGATCGAACGCGGGGCCCTCTGCTCAGACCGGCATGGTGACCGCTCCGCCACGCGGGTCGTCAACCCCGTTCCCGTTCTATATGACGTTGGTTACACGTCCATAGCAGTGACTTACCATCACCACCAGGTGGATGGTAGGTATTGGTATTGGTAGGGATTGAAGGTGGTAGAACCCTTTGTGGTTCAACTCTGGCGGCACCACCGCCACACCTATTTCTACCTAATAACAGCAGTGTTATGCGCTGCTGTGCTCCGGTTTGAAGGGTGTGGTAAGGGAGACAGACTTTTCCGAGGCGTTCCAGCTTTGTCCTCAGGGGTAGCGGCGCATCAGTGGCCAACCTCAGGTAGGAATATCTAATCCTATCTAGGGTTGATTACAGATGTCCATGGGCGGCAGTAGCCACTTACCATCAGGTGGACTGCATGCTCGTTGGCTACTTTCCATAAAAAAATCTTTAGGTGTATTCAGGACACAGGGAACCCTAGTGTTTGTAATCCTTAAATGATAAAGTGGAAGAATTAATTCATCATCATCAAGCCATTACTGTCCCACTGCTGGGCACGGGTCTCCTCTCAGAATGAGAAGGATTAGGCCATAGTCCACCGCGCTGGACAAGTGCGTATTGGTAGACTTCACACACGTTTGAGGACTTTATATTTTTCAGAACTCTTAGGCGTGTAGGATTCCTAACGTTATAGTAATTGATGATTAATTTCTAATACAAACATAATTTTGAAAAAAATATAAACAGCCGAATACGCAACCTCATTCCTTTTGGAAGTTGGTTAAAGTCTGAATTGGTTAAAAAGCGTGCTTGGGATTCGAACGTCGGACCCTCCGATTGAGTTTCAACTACTAGGCTATCACTACCTTGAAAATATTGATTTATTTATATATTTACTAGCTGATCCCGCAAACGTTGTGTTGCCATATAAATAAAAAATGTTAAGGGTGAACAACCCTTATCACGTATGGGTATGAAAAATAGATAGTAGCCGATTCTCAGACCTACTGAACATGCATATAAAATTTACGGTACGGTAAATTTATGTACGGTAACTAACATTGTGACACGAGAATTTTAAATATAGGTAAGATTTATTTATAAAGACTTGAATACGAGTAAAATCACGGTCAAACACAGTATAATATTTGAATAATTAATTTTATAGAGCTCCATAAATACATACATTTTTGCAAGGATATCAACAAAATATAATAAAATTATACCATTAAGACGACCGAACTTTTTTTATTTAACAAAAAATATTAGCACAAAACAAAATGGTTTAATTAGGATTGTCTCTTTTATACTTTTGCGCTGAAATTATAATTTTTAAAATTATTTAAGGTAAATTGAAGATAGAAACAAAATAATTATGTGGTTCGACTCCGGCGGCACCCCCGCCACACCTATTTCTGCCTCATAACAGCAGTGTTGAGTGCTGCTGTGTTCTAGTTTGAAGGGTGTGGTAAAACAGACATACTTTTCTGAGGTATTCCAGCTTATTTCTCAGGGCTAGCTACGTATCTGTCGCCGACCTCAGGTAGGATTCTTATCTTATCGGGGGTTGTTTGCAAATGTCTAAAGGCGATACTCATCACTTTTATTTGCTAATTCAATATTACAAAAAAGAGAGCCTTACCCTTTAGTTTGTCATTTATGATTACTTCCCAAAAATGTTATCCTTATACGTGACGCTATCCAATGGTGGAATAATACAGGATGCGTTTTTTTTACAAAATAAACTGGTTTATTTCCTGGCTAGGGGAAAAGATTTAAAAAAATCGAATAGTGTTTTAGTTTTTATCAAATTTGGCCTCGTAACTCCTTTAAGCATTTTTAGCTATTCCTTATAGTTTCTGATTTGGCCCTGAAGGCCCATTTGAAAAATTCACCCTATATATTTCCACTTTTCCGAGGCGTTCCAGCTTAGTCCTCAGGGGTAGCGGCACATCTGTGGCCGACCTCAGGTAGGAATATCTATCCTATCTGGGGTTGATTACAGATGTCCATGGGCGGCAGGAGCCACTTACCATCAGGTGGACTGCATGCTCGTCTGCTACTCCTATATTATAAAAAAAAAAAAAAAAAACTTGTATGTGACAACCCTAGTATACGGTCATATAGCATATCATCCGCATCCGTGTAGTATATGATTTTATTTTACAACACTGTTGCTTAATATAAAGAATATACCTGCTTTAGTATAATACAAAAACTTTATATTGCGTTTCTTAGAAACTTAAACTCGTTTTATATTTTTGCACAGTATTTTTACCTCAAAATATTGTGCAAAATATAAAGGAATTTTTACCTTAAAATGCTGTGCAAAAATATAAATGTACTGGTGCCCGCGGCTTCGCCCGCATTTTAAAGAAGTAATATGACATAGTTTCCGATTCTACAACTACTTACGAATTAAAATTAATTAAAAAAACCTTTTCCCGCGGACTAAATTGTGAATCTAAACCATTCTCAAGTCCCATTGAACACACACAACAAATTTCATCAAAATCAGTCCAGTCGTTTAGGAGGAGTTCAGTGACATACACACGCAAATAAGAATTATATATATATATATATATATAAAGATATAATAGGTACCTTCAGATAAAATTGGAGTTCTACCCGAAGTCAGCCACAACCTAGGCGCGATCGCACCATAAGACTTGGGGTCACAAGGGAAATTTGGATAAATTACGAGTAGACCACTTTTTTCTAATGCGTATTAAATTTATATTTTACATTTTTATTTTACAATAAAGTCCGGCATAACATCTTCTCTGCTACCCCCACGGCAGAGAGGAATCAAAGCAGGTTTTCCCCACGAAAAAAAAAACGTCAGACTTGACAGTTTTGGGGATCTCATGATCCCTGTGTTGCCTCTGAGAACTAAACTGGAACGCCTCGGAAATGTATGTCTAGCAGCTTAACACTGCTGTTATAACAGAAAAAGGTGTGACGGTGACGCCTACAGAGTCGAATCACGAAGGTTCATACCACTTTAATTTTTCTCTCTATTTTACTTATTCCAAAATTAAATACCAACTAAAGACACGACTAATTTAGTCCGCATACCAAAAGCACAGATAACAAACGAATTACCACACAGATAATAAACAAACGACTACTAATTAGTCATTGAATTTGAATTAGTTACGTCATACAGTGTGTATCACATTACTAAGTAAATACATTACTTATCCGAGGCGTTCCAGCTTAGTCCTCAGGGATAGCGGCGCATCTGTGGCCGACCTCAGGTAGGAATATCTAATTATATCTGGGTTTCATTACAAATGTCTATCGGCGGCAGTAGGCTTACCGTCAGGTGGACTGCATGCTCGTCTGCTACTTCTATATTATAAAAAAATAACCGATAGTCATGAAATTTTCTACCCATGTTATTAGGAGATCAGAAAAAAAAACAAACTCGAGAAAAGTACCATTTCCGAGGGATAGATAAAAAGAAAAACCTTTGACCGCGAGCGAAGTCGAGGGTAAAAGCTAGTAATGGTATTTTTGTTATAATATAGTAGTAGCAGACGAGCATGCAGTCCACCTGATGGTAAGTGACTACTGCCGCCCATGGACATCTGTAATCAACCCCAAATAAGATCCGCCACACATGCGACACTACCCCCGAGAACTAAGTTGGAATGCCTCGGAAAAGTATGTCTCCCTTAGAAGGGTGTGGCCTTCAAGCCAGAACACAGCAGCGCTTAACACTGCTGTTATAACAGAAATAGGCGTTGCGGTGGTGCCGCCAGAGTCGAACCACAAAGGGTTCTACCACCTTCAAAATCCTTATAATGAAAGATGGTAAAACCCAGATCCGTATCCTCAGTATTTATATCTCTTTGCTACATACTTGTATGTGTTTTAATAATATAGACTAATTAATATTCTATTAAGATCAGGTTTAGCAAGAGTGACGCACGACGTAACGGATTTTTTAGTCTGTTACGATAGCATAGGTCATATTCCATACATTTACATACTTGTATTCCAACTAAATATTTAGATTAACACCATATCGATTATCTATATATACAAAATTGAATTTTTGTCTGATGTTCTACATAGAATCGTAAACTATGCGTTTGATCATGTGATAATCTTTAGCAAAGTTGTGCGAGCCCACGAAGGTTTCTGAGTTGGTACGACCAATTTTCCACAGATGGCGCCACTGTCATTTCAATGAAGGCACAAATTTTCAGATAATAGTTGAATCTCTGCGTAGCTACTCCTGAGTACTAGGTTGAAAAATCTTAAATAATTTTATGTCTCCCTTATGGCACCGTATGTAACATAACTTGAAATATATATCTACAAACTAGCTGACCCGGCAAACGTTGTGTTGCCATATAAATAAAAAAAATATTAGGAGTGAACAACCTATCACTTAGGGGGATGAAAAATAGATGTTGGCCGATTCTCATAGATACCGGATAAGCACGAAAAATTTCATCAAAATCGGTCAAGCCGTTTCGGAGGAGTATGGCAACGAAAACTGTGACACGAGAATTTTATATATTAGATGATGATTTTGTGTGACGTGTGTAATGTCATTGATATCCAGTTAACAAGTATATGCAAAATATATTGAATCAGTATGATAATCAACTAATTTGATTAAAACATGTGATTTTTGATGAGAAAATCAAGCTTGATTTTTATCAATAAAGGTCGTATTATAATACTTTTTTAGAGTTCCGTATTTAATGGGTAAACACGGAACCCTATTACTAAGCCTCCGCTGTCCGTCTGTCACAGGGCTCTATCTCCTGTAGCACTACCATGAGTTTACAAAAGTATTACTCGCTAGCGACTGCGTAAAATAAAGGTATGAAAAATTGTACAGCGCCTCTGGTGGTTACTCGTAGAACTAAATTCCGTAGTGTGAGCCACACGTAACGTAAAAACCTATCGAAATCAAATCGCTAGCGAATGTCATTATGATCTATTGCCATACAAATTCGGTCCCATGAGTCATTAATTTGACAGACGTTGTCAAGAAATACCGTAACGATAGTAGTTATGTTATTCACTAGCAAAATGACAATAGTTTTCTATTTACAATTTCTATAGTGGCGTTTCTATGCCAACTCATGGTAGTGCTACTGAACCTTAATAGATAGACACTATTGTAGTAACTAATATAATAACATATACTAAAAAATATATATTTTCTCACATTTTGGTTGTATGGAACCCTCCGTGTGCGTTCCACTTGCACTTGGGCAATTATTGCAAAAATGAAGTCGCAAACATGCAGTCCTCCTGATGGTAAGTCATCCGGCTGACCACAGGTGCGTCACCACTGCTCAGGACGATAATGGTAGCCTTATGTACAAGTTTGTAGAATCATAATTTTATGACGTCACAAGAAATGAGAAATAAGGTAAGTTGAAGTAACTTTGACGCTCAGGGAGCCTACCACCATCTTTTAATAACCATCATAGTTCAGGAAAGTTTTATTTCCCCCTTAAAACAGTAAAATATTCCGTCATACACAGTTGAACAAACTTAAACCCTTATTAATTTTTCGCTTATCCATTGTATAAAAGCAACTAAAATTGTCATATTTTGCTTAAAAAGTTAAATTTCCTACAAAAAGTAAAAGTATGATTAAAATAATATTGTTTAAGAGATGATAGTAACCCCCCTGGTAACATTGTATAAGTCAAATTGGAAAAACTGTTCAAATTAGGCTACAATTTTAATTATACCTTACCTTCCCGATATTACCTGAACTTACGTTATTAATAAGCAAGGTTGAAGGTGGTAGAACCCTTTGTGGTTCGACTCCGGCGGCACCACCGCCACACCTATTTCTACCTAATAACAGCAGTGTTAGGCGCTGCTGTGTTCCGGTTTGAAGGGTGTGGTAAGGGAGACAGACTTTTCCGAGGCGTTCCAGCTTAGTGCTCAGGGGTAGCGGCGCATCTGTGGCCGACCTCAGGTAGGAATATCTAATCCTATCTGGGGCTGATTACACATGTCCATGGGCGGCAGTAGCCACTTACCATCAGGTGGACTGTGTACCCGTCTGCTACTCCTATATTATAAAAAAGCAAAAAACTTTCAAACTGCTAATTAAGAACTTAAAGAGATTACAATTAAAGCACCGGTTTTAAATGTAATTCCACTAAGATTCCGTTAAATTATTTTCTTATCGATTAGCATTTAAAGTCATTCATTCATTCATCAACAGTCATTACAGATTAGATTTTTTTCACTACATAAAAAGGTTTTTTATCTATCTTTTTGTTTGTACAAATTGAACAAGTTAGCAAACGTCAAAGTAATATAGACTTTACACACATTCACAAAAGCAGTGATAGCCTAGTGGTTAAGAAACTCGGCCTCTCGATCGAGGACTCCGATGTTCAAATCCCAGTCACGTACCTCTGATTCTTCAAAGTTATGTGCGTATTACAAATTAATTATCACTTGCTAAACGGTGAAGGAAAACATCGTGAGGAAGCGTGCATACCTGAGAAACCATAAAAAAAAGTTTTCAATGGTATGTGAAATCAAGAAATAAGACTTGGCTAGCGCAGTGAACTATGGCCTAAACCTTCTCATTCTGAGAGGAGACCCGTGCCCAGCAGTGGGACATTAATGGGACGATAACGCACATTCAAACACAAAAATTCCATCACATTCCCTAAAAAACTCATGTTAAATCATACAATAGGACACCACACAACAACAGTAATGACCGAAACTTACCTAAGAATGTCAATACATAACAAACAAGCAAAACAAACTTACACCACTTCACGAGGAACGCGCTCGTCAGCTTCGCGCACAGTTTGTCGCGACCCTGCATTCTGTCTTTTGCTAACGACGATTAAAAACAAATCCTTCACAGATACACTACACTTCACCGACTTCACTCCACAGCGACACTGCACTCACGTACACATTTATTTGAATTAATTTATTGTTAACGAAACGTGTCCACGTGTGCGCGGGGCGACGGTCGCGCTTCGACTGATTCGATCATCCGTTGACTTTTCCTTCGTTGTACCTGTAAAGAAAAAAACTATTTAAATAATTAAGAATGTCAAGTACGTAATTTGCGAGTGTGTGTGGTTCCGTATTAAGTGTGTTTTTTAAACAAGTGGAAACTATTTGGAAGTAGCTGACGAGAATGGTAATGACACTTCATGGTCAGTGGCTACTGCTGCCTACACGGACATATATTCTGTAATCAATCTCAGATTAGATTTGATTCCTACCTGAGATCGGTCATAGATGCCCCGCTATCCATGTACATAACTGGACAAATGAAAAGTTCTAGATGTGCGTATCTGAAGACTCAGGCGTTTTAGTTTCCTCACGATTTGTTTTATCCATAATAATAACAAATAATAATTAATATTTAATACGCAAAAACCTTTTAGAAATCAAAGATGCGTGCCTGAGAATTGGATCTCCTATTCCCCCATCGAGAGGCTGTGTTTCAACTACTACAACCATCAATGCTTACTGCTGTCCATGGACATCTCTTATCAATCCCAGATAGGATTAGAGTCTTACGTGAGATACAAAGACGAAAATTTTCTTAATAACTAAGTTGGTATGCTACTAAGAGGGTTACTTCGCCTATACACTTCAAATCAGAACAACATTGATACAATACTGTTATAAAGCAGAAATAAGTGTGACGGCGGTGCCATGTTATGGAATCACGAGTAGTGCTATCATTTTCCTAATTGGCTTACGAATTAATCTCCTAACGATTCGTTAATTGAATACTTTGTTAAATATCGGTCATAGTGTTTAGTAATACAAGAATTTAGATTATATATAATTAAATTAAATTTAAATGGCTGTGTATAATTCAGAGTCTTATTTCAATTCTAAGAATAAATGTTGTTTGCCATACTTTCACATGAGGCAACCGTCCTAATCCTCAGGAGTGTCAACGCATGTGATCGGCTTCATGTAGAATCTATATGGTAGGTTCTATATGGAGTTGGTTACAAATACCAATGGGCAACAGTGACGACTTTTTAATAATACTGAAGCAAACAAGCAGTGCATGCAACTTGATGTGAAGTGGCTACTGCTGCCCATGGATATCTGTAATCAACCCCAGATAGGATTAGATATATCTATCTGATCGGCCACATATGCGTCGCTACCCCTGAGGAATAAGCTAGAATGCCTCGGAAAAGTATGTCTCCCTTACCAGACCTTTAAAACAAGACCATAGCAGCGTTACACTGCTGTTGTTAGGTAGAAATTGGTATGTCCGTGGTGCCGTCAGAGTCGAACCATTAAGGATTTTACTACCTTGGTGTTAGAATCTATATGGATTTGGTTACAGATGTTAACAGGTACTACTATGCCTTTTAAATACTTTAATGTTATCTACACTAATATTATAAAGAGGAACTTTGTTTTTTTGTTTGGTTGTAATGAATAAGCTCAAAAACTACTGGACCGATTTTAAAAATTCTTTCACTATTCGAAAGCTACATTATCCACGAGTAACATAGGCTATATTTTAATAGATTTTGAGGCGGTAAAATGTTTGCCGGGTCAGCTAGTAAAAAATATATCGAGGGTTCATCCACCCCATCCACGGAACCCTTCACCTCAAACAATGATTATCATGCGTGTACCGAAGATCATGGCTACCGTGGTACTCAGTCCACGCTTAACCTTAAGGAGTGGTTTGACGGTGAACGAGTAAAACTAGGAAATATACCACTTGAAACTAATTATTACCTATTAGTGTTATTGCCAATAATATATGGGCAACTATTTCGTTTAAGGTCCTGACAATTGCATTTATTTAAACGCTTCTGTGTTTATTTTTACCACGCTTTCATTAGCTTAACGGAATTTTGAACTCGATTTTTACCCACTTTGAACGGTCCGATTAATTAAAAAAATTAAACAATTATCAAGAACCGATGACAATACGGCATTTAAATAATTTTATCCCATTCTCATCAGGATCGTCAGGGATCGTCAGGAATCAGGATTAACGACTTTCCTTGTGCGAATTTAGCTTGGATTTTAGTTTTTAAACTATATTATTTTGTAAACTTCAAGTAATTAATAAACTTCGAGTAAAGCAGTGATAGCCTAGTTACGGTACAAATATATAAATTCTTATATAGTTGAAATCGCCTCTCGATTGATCCCTCAGATCCCAGATACCTCTGATTTTTCAGTTATGTGCGTGCGTGAAGGAAAACATTGTGAGGAAAACTGTATACATACCTAAGAGATTAATTAAAAAAAAATCTCAAAGATATTTGAAGTCTACTAATACGCACTTGTCCAGCGCGGTGGACTATGGCCTAATCCTTCTCATTCTGAGAGACCTGTGCCCAGCAGTGGGACAGTATCGAGTTGACGACGACTGCCCTACTGGTGAGAACTGTCTCCTCTAATAAGAATGGCTTTATGGCTTAAGTTGTAGTCATAATAATGACCAAATTTCTAGAATTCTCTACAGGTTTCCCCACAAAACCTTCATCTTTAAACCTTATGAATATTTTCAAGTATTTTTTAATTATTTGCTTAACAAATATATATTAAGCCTCCAACATAAAACATGATTACTACAAGTCACTTGTTTTCGGTAATTTCGACCTCAAACCATAAAAATTAAACGCTTCGACATTTTGACCAATTTCAACGTAATTAACTGTTAATAATTGGTCATTTCTTCCGTAATGACCACAACTTCCTGTAGGAAGTAGGAAAAGTTACTTAAAAACACTGATTTTAAATTTTAACAAGAATTTATTTTACGACCTCATATGAACTTATTGAAGGCTCTTTTTGTTTCGAAAGTGCAAGGATTTTCGATACTAAGAGTCATCTCAAAATTTACGACTTGCCCCGTTAGCGGAGAGACCACACTGGTTTGATACACACAGAGTTCTGGGTTCATTCCCGGGCCAGACAGACATCTAAATTACACATTTAGATTTCTGTTTTGTGTGTGGGTGTTTATGTATTCTTCCGTGGCACCCACAGCACAGAGATTCCCTATAATGGAGCTGTGAGTATAGAAAAACAAACAAAGATTTTGAAGGTGGTAGAACCCTTAGTGGTTCGACTCTGGCGGCACCACCGCCACATCTATTTTTCCTTAATAACAGCAGTATTAAGGGCTGCTGTGTTCTGGTTTGAACGTTGTGGTAAGGGAGACATACTTTTCCGAAGCATTCCAGCTCAGTCCTCAGGGTTAGCGACGCATCTGTAACCGACCTCAGTTAAGCATCTAACCTTATCTAGAGTTGATTATAGATGTCATGGGCGGCAGTAGCCACTTCTCATCAGGTGGATGGCATGCTCGTCTGTTACTTTTGTATCATAAAAAAAAACACAGTAAATATGAACTAAGCTAACTAAGTAGTCCTCTGGGGTAGCGGCGCATCTGAGACCAACCTTAGTTAGGAATCTAATCTTATGTACGGTTGATCACAGGTGTATACGGCAGTAGCCACTTACCATCAGGTGGACTGCATGCTCGTTGACTACATCCATATTATAAAAACCCAATACAGCATAGCATACATACAGACAGACAATTCTAAAATAGTTCTAACATCTTGAAAACCTGTCAACATATTTGCATAGATAGATATAGATCCTTACTAATATTATAAATCCGAAAGTAACTCTGTCTGTCTGTCTGTTTCTCACTTCTTCACGCCTAAACCACTGAACCGATTTTAATGAAATTTTGTACAAAGATAGTCTGAGACCCGAGAAAGGACATAGGATAGTTTTTATACCGAAAATCCCACGGGAACTAGGGATGGCGATCTAAGATAGATTAATCGGAGAATCGATCTTTTGGACCAATTTTCGCCAGATGGCGCCACTGTCAATGAAGGTACGAATTTTCAGTTTCATGCACGTTAGTATGTCATATTACTTTCTTTTAAACGCAGGCGAAGCCGCGGGCAAAAACTAGTACATAATATAATCATGCTAAAACCTAATATTTTTCTTTTCTTAAGGCTTCAGAGGTATTTCTGAACCGGTCCGGGCAGTAGAACAGGTTCGAAAACCTACAGCATTGGAATTACGCGTGTTACAAACTCACATACATACCTACATAATATATGATAGAATCTAATATATAAAATTCTCGTGTCACAGTTTTCGTTGCCATACTCCTCCGAAACGGCTTGACCGATTTTGATGAAATCTATGAGAATCGGCCAACATCTATTTTTCATCCCCCTAAGTGATAAGGGTTGTTCACCCTTAACATTTTTTTGCCGGGTCAGCTAGTTTACATATTAAATTCCAGTATTCCAGATGAATTCAAGGATATTTTTACGAAAAGTATAATCTACTTTTTTATAATATAGCAGAAGAGCATGTAGTCCACCTGATGGTAACTAATATCTACCGTCCATGGATATCTGTATTCAACCCCAGTTAGAGATTCGTATGTGAGGTCGGCCACAGATGCGCCGTTTCCTCTTAGAACTAAGCTGGAATGCCTCGGAAAAATGTCTCTCTGTGTGGCGGTGGTGTCACCGGACTCGAACCACAAAGGGTTCTTCCACCACCTTCAAAACAAGTGTTGAAAATCAACAATATGTTGACATGGGGCTCTTAAAGAGGGGTGCAAAAAGAGGTCTCTTTCAAAGGCGATGCTGGCAACTCGTATGGTGTTGCAAATGTCCATAGGCGACGGTGACTGCATTCATCAGGTAGCACGTCTGCTTTATTAGAGGTGAGGCGTATATACTGGAACAGGTGCAGGGACTAGGTATTTCACAGGTCTAGGTCGGACCTAGTCCAACTTTTAATATGTACCACGAACCATAAATAAAGAGCCTTTATGGGACTAGGTGGAACAGGTTTCTGGATCACGTATTTTTAAATACTAGGAACAGGCATACCTAGTCCCAAATTTACCTAGTACAACCCATCTCTATGCTTTATCGTTAGGCATAATATAAATAAAAAATGACCAAGTGCAAGTCGAACTCGAACACGGAGTGTTCCATAATATTTTTATATTTCTTTTATTTTCTTTGTTATTATTACTAGGAGCCACTGAAATGAAATGAAGTAAATATTTTGTTTAAATATGAACTGTCTAACTATACGGTTACGAACTATGAACGGTTACTATACGAACCGTTCAATAGATAAAGCGGAAAACGTCGAGAAATAGCGGTTTCGTGTATGGCGACCCTATTTATTTTCAACATTTTTTTTATTTTTAGTATTCATTGTTATAGCGGCCATCTTTATACATACTCTGTAAAAAATCTAAGTGTCTATCTATTACGGTTCAGGAGATAGAGCCCTGTGATTGACAGCGGAGGCTTAGTAATAGGGTTCCGTTTTTACCCTTTGGGTACGGAACCTTAAAAAAAAATGTGAGCCGTCACGGGACGCCTGGCAGATGTGAAACATCGACATTATTTTGTAAAAGTAATATGCAGAAAAGAACATATTGTGATAGGAACTAAATATGTCATAATGATAAAATAAAATATTACGATCGCAGTCGATTGCGCATGGCGACGCGACGCCACACCGTACACACTACTGCATATAGACTCGCCACGGCATGCGTCGCCACGCCAGAAATCGGTTTTACGTGCGGCTATAGATGTTTCACATAAAAATTATATGTTGATATGCAGATATGTATTACATTACATTTCATTACATTACGACGATATCTGGGTAACCCGGACAGGCCCGGTTGGGGAATAATAACCGGTTAGTTTACATAACACTGTGACCAAAGTTAAAGTCGGTAAGTTGACGCAAATACCTGTTTGAGCTTTTGGTTGTGTAGAACCCTTTGTTTAGCTACAGAGTGCCCGACACATCTGTTTCTGCCCATTGATAAGTAAAATAGAGAGACACTTCACCGCCTTGACAGTGAATAAAGCAACAAAAGGATGATTTTATCATTTATTTTCTGAATTCTTGACAGATAAAAAAAAATATCAAATAAAATTTACGTATAAATAACGAATACTACGTAATTTACGTAATAAATAAATATTTGAAACATTTTAGGGACATCTTAGAACGGAGACATGGAAACACTTACTTAGGCAACAATTTCAATTCTCAAAACTGGTTACACTGTCTTGTTCGGAGTGACGAATCTATGTATTTTACACATCTAAGTTTCTGCCTTATAACAGCAGTGTAGCGCTGCTAAGTTCTGATTTGAAGGTTAAGGGAGGTATGCAAGGCGTTTCCACTTATTCCTGAGGGTTAGCAATGAAAGGGCAAACTTCGGGTAAGATTGAAATATTATCTGGGGTTGATTACTGATGTCTATTGGTGAGATTGGAACCCATGACTACAATGTAAAACAGCATTTTTTTTTTCATAATATAGGAGTAGCAGACGAGCATGCAGTCCACCTGATGGTAAGTGACTACTGCCGCCCATGGACATCTGTAATCAATCCCAGACAGGATTAGATATTCCTGTCTGAGGTCGGCCACAGATGCGCCGCTACCCCTGAGGACTAAGCTGGAACGCCTCGGAAAAGTATGTCTCTCTTACCACACCCTTCAAACCGGAACACAGCAGCGCTTAACACTACTGTTATTAGGTAGAAATAGGCGTGGCGGTGGTGCCGCCGGAGTCGAACCACAAAGGGTTCTACCACCTTCAAAATTGTTCAATGGTTCAATGCATGGTTCAATGTTCTTAATTTGAGGCAAAATTATGGGCAAACAGCCCAGTAGTGGGACATAAATATCATACCTACCTATTTATTATTTAAACCGTAAACTCACTCGGAACTTCCCTTAAGTAAGTACATACTTATAAATTTCAAAATCTTTTTTATAATGAATCATCACTTTTTCCAAACTTTCTTTAAAACATTTACGTAATCGCCATAATTAATTATAATACTGTCTAATGACCTTTAGGCTGACCGCACACTGGGTACAATAACTTTAAAAACTGCTGCAGCGATTAAACTTCCGTTAGTAATAATCAATCTAAAGTTTTGTCAAACTTATAATATGAAAATTTCCAATATGAAGGAACTTCTCGACAGAAGAAACTTATTTTTTAGGGATCCGTACCCAAAGGGTAAAAAAGGACCATTGTTCAACCTCTGTTGTTTTTTTTTTTTTTTTTTTTTAATCTTACTATAGGCTTGCGTTTGGCTGCAACGTTACCTCATGTTAAGTGAGATGCAGCCTCGGATAAAACACGCTTGCCTAGAAGTAGCCTATTCACCCTTGTCTTGAACAATCCCAGGTCGTATGTATCGGAAAACAACGAAGGCGGGAGTTGTCCGGCTGTCACAGGGCTCTATCTCCAGAACCGTAATAGATAGACACTTGAAAATTTTACAGATTATGTATACAGGTGGCCGCTATAACGACAAATACAAAAATTTAAAATCTTGATAATAAATTGAGGTCGCTATACAAGGAACCGCTATTTTTCGGCGTTTTTCGCTTTATATATTAAACCGTAATAGATAGACAGTCCAAATTCTCACAATGCATTTACTTCTAAGACTGCTATGATATGAAATACTAAAGGTAAAAATAAATGAAAATTTCGTACTACGGAATCCACCGTGTGGATTCTACTCGTACTTGGTCAATTACTCAAATATTAACAGTATCTGTATCCTTAGTATGAGTTTTAATGTTTGTACAAAAATTACTAATTTTGTATTTGTTTACGTATTTCCTATACATTTCCAAACAGCGCCCCTTGCGGACTATATCAGTACTGATTGGAAATGTATGGGAAATACGTAAACAAATACAAAAACAGACATTTTTGTAAAAACGTAAAAACTCATACTAAGGGTACAGAAATATGTCATGAACTATATATTCATGACTGTAATACACTACCTTTTACTTTTTACTTATTTATTTTAAATCTAAGCACACGAGCTAAGTTTTAGAAAACGCAATTATTTTGAAATTATTACAACTCGAGTTTAATTTGTTACTCGAATAACTTATGCTTTCTAGCAAGCAAATATGAACCTATAGTACATAATAATAAAGTTGATTATGTCTCAACGTATATAACATTTAGGTTGGTGAGTGGTCTTGCTTTCACGAATTATGTAAGAATATGTAAGAATACGTATTCGTAGTTTTAAATAAGGTTGTGTGTTTTAATTGTAATATGTTATACAAACAAAAGTAATTGTAATTATAATAATAACTGTGGTTACACATTAAATATTACAGTACTAATAAGGTACTACTAAAACTACTATATAATCTTCTTATATATAAAATTCTCGTGTCACAATGTTAGTTACCGTACTCCTCCGAAACGGCTTTACCGATTTTCACCAAATTTTATTTGCATATTCACTAGGTCTGAGAATCGGCTACTATCTATTTTTCATACCCCTAAGTGGTAAGGGTTTGTTCACCCTTAACATTTTTTTATTTATATAGCAACACAACGTTTGCCGGGTCAGCTAGTAAGATAATAAAATGCAGATATGGCCTAGTGGTTAAGAAAAAGTACTGATGTCAAGAGGTTAAGAAACGCGGCCTCTTGATCGAGGGGTCCCAGGTTCAATCCCAGGCATGCTCAGATTTTTAAAAGTTATTTGTCTATTAGAAATTAATTATCAATTGCTTAAACGCTGCAAGAAAAGTTCATGAAGAAACCTGCATTCAACCACCATTTCGCACTTGGACAACGCGGTGGAATACAGCCTAATCCTTCTGATTCTGAGAGGAGACCCGTGCCCAGCAGTGGCAGTAATGAGTTGATGATGATAATGATGATGAATAAGGTCCAGTTCTTTAACAAATAAAGATGTTTTATTTGTATTTCTATACGACTTCGTTCGCGATTCAGAATATAACGTGAACTGTATAACGCCATCTATCAAGCTCACGGAGTACACCGGTAACCTGAAATTCTTCGTGACCGTCAGAATGGCCGGTCACTACCTATATTTTACATCGAAATAATTACTAAAAGTTGCTACCTAGTTGCTACTAGTTGCTACTAATTGCTACCTTCGATTAAAAAAAGATAAACTACTTTTTAAGGTGACCGGCCATTCTGACATCAGGATGGCCGGTCACCTATCCAGTGAGAAGAAACTGCGCAAATGAATAGAGTTTTTTTGTAATCAATACTTGCTACCAAATTGCTACCTTCATATGCATCGTATTGGACTACATAGCTTTTAAGGTAAGGTAGCAATTAGTAGCAACTAATAGCAACTAGCAGCAACTAGGTAGCAAGTATTAGTTATTATTTCGATGTAAAATATGGGTAGTGACCGGCCATTCTGACGGTCACAATTCTCCGCTCCGCATACACGTCATGCTATGTTAGAAAAACAAAAGATTAGATCTTACTATGGTAAAATATGTACTTTCTTAAGACATTGTCGTACCTTTTGAAAATTGTCTCCCCTTCCCCAAAAAGAATCGCCCGGTGTCAAATCAAAAGAACAGTAAAATATTACAAGTGATATACGAGACAAAAAGTTTGAGTACCTCTGTCTTAAATCAAAATAAATTTGTCAAACACTCAATATTTAGGTACCGTACTATACCTACGAGTTTGAACCCACGACCCTTGAATCATCAACGTGACTAAAACCACACAAAGGAACGCCAATGAACTTAGCAAATATGACAAACATACATATCGTGTTATCCTGTAACAGTAATTAAAATATTTAACTTGTATGTTTGTGTGTACATATGATTAAAATTCGTAGAAAACGCGGGTAATACAGCGATAGCCTATTGGTTAGAAATTCGGTCTCTCAATTTGGGGTCCGAGGTTTGATACCCCGACCGAATAAGTATAAATATCTCACCGCCTTGTATTTTAAGGAAGCCATTAAATGACTTAAACGGCTGATAATTCTGTCCGCCGTTTAAGTCATGGTGTAATTTACGCGAAACAATGCCGACATGCGCAGTTAAGTGGTGCAACAAACGAAATCGAAGAAAAAGTGCGAAGAAATATCGTTTCATTCGTAAACGATCTAAAAGCTACATTTGTTTAATATTTTTTATCACGAAAGTAGCTGACAGTGACAATATCAATTGTCAAAAGGTTACATCTTCTTGTTAGGAGTGAGTAATCTTTACTTATCTATGACCCCGACCCGCAACTCTGATTTTGACTGGGAAGGGTAATTTTTTGTGCATATATATGAATACGTACTGTTGTACAGTCTAAAACTATTTGACAGATAATCTAAATATATATAACTAAAAGGTGACTGACTGACATAGTGATCTATCAACGCACAGCCCAAACCACTGGACGGATCGGGCTGAAATTTGGCATGCAGGTAGATGTTATGACGTAGGCATCAGCTAAGAAAGGATTTCGATCAATTCTACCCCCAAGGGGATAAAATAGGGGATGACAATATTGCTTCGGAACGCGAGCGAAGCCGCGGGCAAAAGCTCGTTGATACATAAAACACAGAGATCGAATGAAACAAAAAAACTTTTAAATACAACATAAGCATCTTAAAAGGTTAATTATAATTCAAGGAAAAGGAAAAAATAATATAAGGCAAGAAGCTACCTAATTCAGGAAGTTGGTAGAACCCTCTGTGGTTCGTCTCCGGCGGCACCACCGCACACGGCACACCTATTTCTGTTATAACAGCAGTGTTAAGCGCTGATGTGTTCTAGTTAGAAGGGAGACATACCTTTCCGAGGCGTTCCAGCTTAGTCCTCAGGGGTAGCGGCGCATTTGTGGCCGACCTCAGGTAGGTATATCTAATCCTATCTGGGGTTGACTACAGATGTCCATGGGCGGCAGTAGCCACTTACCATCAGGTGGACTGCATGTCCGTCTGCTGCTCCTATGTTATATATAAAAAAATATATGTATATAGAATAACCAACCACATCGTATTCAGGTCAACAGCATAATAATATCCGTTATCGAAACTTTCGTACATTGCAACAATGTTTCGGAAGTTGAGATCCTTACCGGAAGATGGCTCACGACGCGATTGCCAACACGTTGCCACATTCCTTCCTTTTGTGGCAAGGTGATGTGTGGAAATCATCGATCGAATATCGTCAGTAAATAACTGACGATGATCGAGGTATCCAATGTTTTGTGCGGCTAAAATCGAAATTTAACCCCATTTGGGTACCATTGTGGATCGGCACCACCGCCACACCTATTTCTACCTAATAATAGCAGTGTTAAGCGCTGCTGTGTTATTTTTTGAAGGGAGACGTACTCTTCCGAGGCATTCCAGATGAGTACTCAGAGAGAGAGCGGCGCATCTGTGGCCGATATCCGGTAGGAATATCTAATCCTATCTGGGGTTGATTACTGATGTCCATGGGCCGCTTACTCTGTCTCTTGTCTGCTACTCCTATATTATATAAAAAAGTCGAATAATTCTTTCACACAAGACAAGACAAGACACAAGACAAGTTCTAATCGCCAATAGAAAGAACCATTCATCCGATTTTAATGACTTTAGTGTCATGTCGTGTTACCTATTAGTGTCCCATCGCTGGACAAGGGTCTCTTCAAATGATAAGGATATAGTCTAGTACGTTGGCCAAATGCGAATTGGTAACGTCACACACCTTTGAAATCTTTATTTTACCTTTGAGAACTCTTAGATGTGTAGATTTACTGACGATGTTTTCATTCACCGTTATAGCAAATATATTAAAATTTTAATTAAATTTGAAAAATCAGCTTAGGATTCGAACCTCGAACGCCCAATTCAGAAGCCTTTCAACACTTAGGCTATCACTTTGCAAGTATATAACTTACGTATCACATTTGTAGGTAGGTATATAACTGTTGTCCCTGTAGTACCGGGACCAGAAAAGGGCTACGGAATCCCCTGTCCGTCGTAAAAGGCGACTAAAAGGGGCTTCCAGGGTTGCGGACGGCAAGAGTGGGAGCTCACCGTCCAGCAAGCGACCCCGGGAAGGACAGCGGTTTGTGTGGTCGTATATCGCTGTAATCACCAGGGGATGTGAGAGGAGCGTAAATTGCTCCCCCCAGGGCAGAGCCCGATAGCAGGGCATCGCGTTAGGAGGACTCCGGTTGTGTTCCGTTGGAGATCCCGGATCCTTAGTAACGCCGAGGACGGCCACCGGGGGGGTTTTAGTGCGGTAAAAATCCCACATAACTCTGTGTCGCTCCCACGGCACCGGGTATCTTTTGAAAGTTTTCCCCCTCGTAAAAAAAAAAACAAAAAAAAAGGTATATAACTTTAGAATACGGCAGTCAATTCATAGGCAGGCTTAACGTTTATTGCTTATAGATACGCACAAACGTACATAATTATATATATGTATATATATATACAAAGTGCGGTATATCACGTCCGTACGTTGCCGGTCGACGAACGCCGCATAACAAGAACACGCTAATAAACTGTGTAGTCAGGTGGAACGGTGGTTTTACAATGGGTTCCGTAGAATACTTTTTTATGTAAATAAGTAATCTAGGTTAAAAATAAGTTTGTGGTCTCCTTTACAAATATTTTTGTAAACTGCTAGATTTTAAGGGTAGAATACCAACCTATTCTTAGCTTACTTCTAAGGTGAAAGGGTGTAGAGAACTAGAGACGTAAAGGAGTTAATACAATCATTTTCTTTTGAAATACTAATACGGTGGTAGAACCCTTCGTGATAAGACTTTCAAAGGTTTTTGTGACTAATAACGGCATTTACCGCTGCTCTTTTCTAATTTGAAGGTTCTGGACACATACTTGTCGGAGGCGTTTGAACTTAGTCGTCAGGTAGCAATGTACTCGTGTCCTACCTCAGGAAGACTCTTATTTGATGACAGATGTCACGCGGCAGTAGCCACTTACCTTGAGGTGGACAGCATACTCTTTTACTGTTCCTTCTACATAAAGTTTTGTATTTATTTGTCTTTACACAAACCCAATTAACCAGAGTTATCACAGTCCAGAATTGCGACAGAAAAATATTAATGATTCATAACAAATTTCGCGAGGTTCCAACTATTCTCCCGAGGACCCCCAAAACAACTGGACCAATAGCGCACAACTGAATCGGAACGCGCGTACTCAAGCGTACCGGCGCGGCGCGCTAGCATCTTGTTACTTGACTTACCGCTTGCGCACGCGCAGGCATAAATGTGGCATGTGACCACACACACACACACACACACACTATTCACATACACACTCACATATATAGAGACACACACAAAGAGCAAATTCTGTTTCTTGTAAAATGTGCATAGGCAATAGAGAGTCAATTACGAGAGGCACAGGTCTCCTCTCAGAATAAGAAGGATTAGGTTTTGAAGGTGGTCGGACCCATTGTGGTTCGACTCCGGCGGCACCACCGTCACACCTATTTCTGTTATAACAGCAGTGTTAAGCGCTGCTGTCTTCTGGATTGAAGTGTAGTAAGGGAGACATACTTTTCCGAGGCGCTTAGTTCGCAGAGGTAGCGGCGCATCTGTGCCCGAACTCAGGTAAGAATATGTTATCCTATCTGGGGTTGATTACAAATGTCTATGGGCGGTAGAAGACACTTACCATCAGGTGGACTGCATGCTCGGCTACCACTCTTTTATTTAAAAAAAAATATCCAAACAAAGGAAATTCTAATTGTTGTAAAATATGCATAAGCATTAGAGAGTAAATAAGCTTAGCGGCGATCGGGGAATGAACTTCCTAAATTTGGGTCTCCTCTCAGGATCTTAAACGGATATTAAATCCGTAATATTTTTTTATCCTTAAAAGCTATGAAGTCCAATACGATGAATATGAAGGTAGCAATTTGGTAGCAACTATTGATTACAAAAAACTCTATTCATTTGCGCAGTTTCTTCTCACTGGATAGGTGACCGGCCATCCTGATGTCAGAATGGCCGGTCACCTTAAAAAGTAGTTTATCTTTTTTTAATCAAAGGTAGCAATTAGTAGCAACTAATAGCAACTAGTACCAACTAGGTAGCAACTTTTAGTAATTATTTCGATGTAAAATATGGGTAGTGAGCGGCCATTCTGACGGTCACTTTCCTCACGATGTGTTCCTTGACCGTTAGAGGAAGTGATATTTAATTTAATAACTTTGATAAATCAGAGGTATGGGATTTGAACCTCGGACCCATCAATTAAGTAGCCGCATGTCAACCGCTATCTATCACTGCCTCTCCAATATCCAGTCTCAAATCTAGACCCGCGTGGGACTCACCACACAATGGTATTGCAATAATTACGTTGTTCCCACAAACGTACAGACATTTCGTTACTATATAGATGGAGACTAGGTATTTGGAGGTCGTGGCGTATTGTTAGTATAAATTCGCTAGCATGCCTTTAATCTGGCCTACATCTTTACGACTGAATAAATATATCTATATTTATATATGTGCATAAAACAAAATCGCAAATCGCGTAACACTATTATAATTTATAATTCAAAGCTGGACAGATGTTCATAATTTTTTAGTTATTGGAGTCATAGATGATACACTTAGTATAGGGAAGTTAGAATTGTCTCCGTCTGGAACAGCACGATAACTATTAATAAATATATTAATAAAAACTAAAAAACGCGCTTTTATGATAAACTCTACTCAAAAGTAGAAAATAATTTTCAATCTAGGAATCAATTAAGGAACAGTAAATAGTATAATTGTGAAAAAAGCGTGGGCTGCTCCACTTATCAGTTTTCGAAAAGCACCCCACACTTTTTCCACAATTTGTCAATTCAGTTGTCCTGTAAGGAAAAGTATTGTCAGGATTGGACGACCGTGACTTACAAGGCCCTTCGTAGGTTCCGTAGGCATTTGTTTAGATACCAATAGCATGAATCAGCCTTTGTTAGTTGATTGGGCATAATCACGCATCTTATTATTGTAATTATTGTAACTTGCTTTTGCCCGTTACTTTGTCTTTGGTTGCCAATTGATACTACTTTTTTATAAAATAAAATTAGCAAACGGGCGAGTCCACCTGATGGTAAGTGGCTACTGCCGCCCATGGACATCTGTAGTCACCCCAGATAGGATTAGATATTCCTACCTGAGTTCGGCCACAGATGCGCCGCTAGCCCTGAGGACTAAGCTGTAACGCCTTAAAAATACATGTCTCCCTTACCACTTCGTTCAAACGCAGAACACAGCAGCTTAACACTGCTGTTACGAGTATAACAGAAATAGGTGTGGCGGAGGTGCCGCCGGAGTCTGCTAGTAATACCAACACAAAACTCAAGACATATGTCAAGCTCCTCTTAAATCTAAAGTTCAACAAATCGTTGTAATTTAACTGTGCAATCCTTAGTTTTTGCACAAACAATATTTACATACAATGCTTAACCTTCGTAACGCTTTGTTTGTCTCGAATAAATCATTCAAATCAAACCAAAATATATATTTTTTTTTATAATATAGGAGTAGCAGACGAGCATGCAGTCCACCTGATGGTAAGTGGCTCCTGCCGCCCATGGACATCTGTAATCAACCTCAGATAGGATTAGATATTCCTACCTGAGGTCGGCCACAGATGCGCCGCTACCCCTGAGGACTAAGCTGGAAAGCCTCGGAAAAGTCTGTCTCCCTTACCACACCCTTCAAACCGGAACACAGCAGCGCCTAACACTGCTGTTATTAGGTAGAAATAGGTGTGGCGGTGGTGCCGCTGGAGTCGAACCACAAAGGGTTCTACCACCTTCAAAATACTATACTTATTGTTTGAAAATAAATTCCTTACGGAAATATTCTCGAATGAGATATCACTGTTTCTATGTGTCGTTTATGGAGAAGAAGCAAGTGGTAAAACAGAAGATCGTTTTTAGGATTCCTTACCCAAAGGGTAAGGTAGGGTAAAAACATTTTTACAGAGGCATAAAGTTGAATATTAAAGGGGGTCTCCATACAACAAACCGGTATTTTTCGACATTTTTTCGATCTAACTGTTAAACCGTACTAGGAAGACAGTAGTCCACCTGATGAACAGAACAGAAGAAGAACTTGACATATGTCTTGAGTTTTTGTTGGTATTACTAGCAGACTCCGGCGGCAACAGAGAGGAAGGTGGTAGAACTCTTTGTGGTTTGACTCCGGCGGCACCACCGCCACACCTATTTCTGTTATAACAGCAATGTTAAGCGCTACTGTGCTTTAGTTTAAAGGGTGTGTTATGGGAGACATATGTATTTTTGTCAAGGCGTTCCAGCTTAGTCCTCATGGCTAGCGGCGCATCTGTGGCCAACCTTGGGTAGGTATATCTAATCGTTGTCCCTGTAGTCCCGGGACTAGAATAGGGCTACGGTAAAGGCCTTATTAGACCACCCAATTTTGAGGGACCCTAACCCTAACTAAGAGTGGTGTAATAAGACTTAGGGAGTTAGTGTCCCTATTTAGGGCGATCGGATCATCCCGATCTGCCTAGCTCCCTAAGCGCCCTGCAGATTGGGTAGTGTAATAACGTTTAGGGCGGTTAGGGAGCTCAGTTGCTTTTGCTTTTGTATGTAAGGTGTCACCAAACTCAACAAGTGTTCAAATTGTTCTGCACCTACTCTGAGATAATTCCTTAAATCTCCCGGTTCAAGCACGCTAAGTATTTGCATATTTGAAAGCTTTTCACGTAACCGCAAATACTCTTTCACCCAGATCTTTCTCTTCTTTCTTTTTTTAATATTTGTTATTGCGAGCACGGTTGTCACTGCTACAGCAACTTTTTGAAGTTTTGATACTGACGACGGCATAATGTAAAATGCGACAATACGTTTATCTCTCTAGACATTCGCGTATAAACTGAGTTAGGGCCCAATTTGCAGAGAAGTGTAATAAGCGCCGCACTAACTAGGGTACACGCCCACCCTGGATGCAGGGCCCTTCATATCGGGTTGTGTAATAATCGTTTAACCCCTGCCTGTCGGAAGAGGCGACTAAAAGGGGGCTTCCGGCGTTGCAGGCGGTAAGAGTGGAAGCTCGAACCGTCCAGCAAGCAACCCCGGGAAGGACGGCGGTGTGTGTTTCCGCATACCATCGTAAACACCAGATGGTGAGGGAGGAGCGAGTGACAGAGCCCGATCGGGGCGTCGCGCTTGGAGGGCTCCGGTTGTGTTCCGTCGGAGATCCCGGAGTTCTCCACCAAACGCTGAGGACGGCCACCGGAGAGGTTTTAGTGCGGTAAAAATCCCACATAACCTGACGTCGCTCACGTCGTTGGGTACTTTGAAGGTTTCCCTTCTTAAGGAAAAAAAAGGTATATCTAATCGTATCTGGGGTTGATTATAAATGTCCATGGGGGGTAGTTACCACTTACTATCAGATGGACTGCATGTTCATAACAGAATAGCCAAACTAAACAGTTTCAGACGCCGAACTACCACTACAATGACATCCAAACCCAAACTTACTAACAATCTATCCGTCGTTGTTTATCCAAACCATATCCGAACGTATATTGCTATAACAGCATGAGTCAAGCGGAACAATGGATCGTTGTGCAAACAGATGGCGTAACAATGGGGAATGACTGATAGTGGTGCCATCTTCCTTGTTCCTCGCTTTTTGTTACTTTGGTGACACTTTGGAGCAATTCAATTGAAATTAAAGGTGGTTTTCATATGATAGAAAGTGGTAAAAGACCCAACAACCTCATATAAAATTACTTAAGAATAGCCACAGAAACAATACTCAGTTAGTACTAAGTTAGAACAGTTTTTATAAGTCTGTCTCTTTGCTTTTGCGTACCCGTGGTCCCGACAGAGGGGGTATAGAGGAACACAGTGGGGTTTTAGCCGGTAGGAGTCCGGCATATCCTGTCTGCTGCCCCGCGGCTGAGAGGAACCCATGATGGAGTATCCCACGTAAAAAAGTCTCTCTCTTACTATGCTATAAATCAGACCACAGCAGCGTTACACAGTTAACACTGCTGTAATAAGCTGAAATAGATGTAACGGTCAAATCATTTTAGGTCTAGGGGGTCGTTCAAGTATTACGTAAGCAGATTTATTACAATTATTTACCCCCCCATCCCCCTTGTCAGCAAAAGTAAGAAAAGCTCTTACCCCCTCCCCCATGCTTACGTACACATTTTTCAAATAATGTATTGTTATTTTTTATATTCTAATTATATTGTTATAATTATAATTTTAAAAAATGCCTAAACCTATGTATGGTTTGCGGGAATCCCCGAAAATGCGTTTCGCTTTCAAGTAAAGACAATGTGAGGTTTGCCATTCGTGTAAACAAGTAACAAACTAGCGATGACGTAATCATCATCTAGACTCCCCTACCCCCATGTCATCCAAAATAAGCAAAGCAAAGACCCCCCGCCCCCCTAAAAGCGCTTACGTAATACTTGAACGACCCCTAGGTACTTCTCAAGTTTTTTTAAATTTAATATAGGAGTAGCACACGAGCATGCAGTCCACCTGATGGTAAGTGGCCACTCTCGCCCATGGACATCTGTAACCAATCCCAGATACGATTAAAGACCTAACTAACGTTGGTCACAGCGTTACTACCTCTGAGGACTAAGTTGAAAAGCCAGGTATAAGTGTCTCCATTATCATACTCTCCTAACCACCTTTAATACTCTTGAAGGTGGTAGAACCCTTTGTGGTTCGACTCCGGCGGCACCACCGCCACACCTATTTCTACCTAATAACAGCAGTGTTAGGCGCTGCTGTGTTCCGGTTTGAAAGGTGTGGTAAGGGAGACATACTTTTCCGAGGCGTTTCAGCTTAGTCCTCAGGGGTAGCGGCGCATCTGTGGCCGACCTCAAGTAGGAATATCTTATCCTATCTGGGGTTGATTACAGATGTCCATGGGCGGCAGTAGCCACTTACCATCAGGTGGACTGCATGCTCGTCTGCTACTCTTATATTATAAAAAAAAAAAAATAATAGGTGTGGCCAGTGGGGGTGGTGTCACTGTAATCAAAACCAAATAAAGTTTTACCACCTTCGAAAGGTATGCCGGTAATGTCACCGGCATCGAGTCACAAATGGTTAGGCCCCTATTTCTATCTAGGCTTCATTAGATGTCCTGACGGCACTGATTTACCATCAAGTCTTACTTCAAAGGTGGTAGAACCCGCAATGTTCAACTCCGGCGGCACCACCGCCACACCTATTTCTGTTATAACAGCAGTGTTAAGCGCTGCTGCGTTCTGGTTTCAAGTGTGGTAAGGGAGACGTACTTTTCCGAGACGTTCCAGTTTAGTTCTCAGGGGTAGCGGCGCATCTGTGGCCGACCTCAGGTAGGAATATCTTATCCTATCTGGGGTTGATTACTGATGTCCATGGGCAGTAGCGACATACTATGAGACGGCCATCTTAGTCTTCAGGCATTGCATAATAGATATCCATTACACTAACTTACCGAGCTCAGCCTATTCGTAAGCCCATACAGACACATACCATCAGATCTAAAAAACCTCTGTAGTAAGTTAACACAATAGTTAAGTTAAAACTAACCAAACAAGTCGCTAACTCGAACACAATGCCAGCGAGCCGGACAGAAAGTGATGCGCCCACAAAAACGTACGGTGAAAGCGGAAACATCTCGACGGTGGTGTTTGGCCCAAGTTAAAGGAGGTAGCGATTAGAAAATTTTAGATATTATAGAAAAAAATCCGATTATTTTAAAATATGATCTATGTCACTGCTCACTCCCAAAAGTCAATCAACTTGGGTTGCTGGGAGTGCCAAAGAATGTTAAAAAGACGCTTTCTACACTTACAGCCCCACAATACGATTCCCTATGTAATGGGTGCCATGGTCACAAATATATACACAAACACCTACACCCAAAAACAGAAATATAAATTCATTATTCAGATATCTGTCTAGCCGGGGATCGAATTCGGGACCCTCTGAATCAAAGGGGAAAACGCGCGACAGGAAATCAACTCTTAATCCAAATGTTTATTGAGAAAACTGAACTGGGTCAATTGTTATTTTATTAAATTTATTTTTACCTCCTACTGTAAAAGTTTATATGGATCTTATAAAATTATAATTATGTTTGTCTTTTCGTTTCTCCCGGCTAATTTCCGAAACAGCAGGACCGATTTTAACTGGATTTTCATTGGCAGTTAGCTGATTTTATAAAGAGCAACTTAAGACTTTTATTTTAGGAAAACAATTAGGGTTCCGCTTCCGGGCTCCAGGGCACTTACACTTTTAAATGCGTTTGAAACTGCGAGGCACAATTCATCAGAATCTTAAACCTTATAAAGTCACAGGTCGCTCATGACTTACACCTAATGTCGTCATCGTCAGCGCTGTCGGTGGCACTCAGTCAATTTATATCGCACGGTGCTAACTGGGAATGCAGTTAAATTAATCGGTATTCGGACAAAAACTAACCGCGCGGTACCGTCAACCGACACGCAGGCCCGGGTTCGATCCCGACGGGTAGATTGTTAATACATATATTGATATTGGTCTAGGTCTGGGTGTTTGTTTCGTCTTTGTGTGTGTAAAGCACCCCCGACACATTCTCAATGTTAGTACGTCAGTATGTCTGACACGCAGGCCCAGGTTCGATCCAGAGTTGCCGACGGATAGATTGATTACACTTATATTGATATGGTCTGGGTGTTTGGTTCGCCTTTGTGTGTGTTTAGTATCCATGACACTTCTTCATTGTCAGTACGTCAGTATATCTGACACGCAGGTCCGGGTTCGATCCCGAGTAAAATTATATTTTTGTTTCGGTGTTTGTATCGTCTTGTAGAGCACCCACGTTATAAAACGCCACAAATACACCCGTAATTTAAAATCAACCAAAAAAATGTTAATTACAAAATATCCAAATTAGACAATGTCTAATAATACGAAATTGTGAACAATGTTTCATAAGACGAAATTGTGAACAATGTCTCACAAGACGAAATTGTGAACAATGTTTCATAAGACGAAATTGTGAACAATGTTTCATACGACGAATTTGTGAACAATGTCTCATAATACGAAATTGTGAACAATGTTTCATACGACGAATTTGTGAACAATGTCTCATAAGACGAAATTGTGAACAATGTCTCATAAGACGAAATTGTGAACAATGTCTCATAATACGAAATTGTGAACAGTGTCTCATAAGACGAAATTGTGAACAATGTCTCATAAGACGAAATTGTGAACAATGTCTTATAAGACGAAACTGTGAACAATGTCTCATAAGACGAAACTGTGAACAATGTCTCATAAGACGAAATTGTGAACAATATCTCATAAGACGAAATTGTGAACAATGTTTCATAAGACGAAACTGTAAAATATTGATAAAAATGATGGACGCTACAAAAGTATGTCACAACAATACTAGGAATATAATACACAAAATCGTGACGTTACATAAGATCTATTCGACTGTTGTATAACTAGAAGGAAAAACAAGTAGAAACCGCGCCAAACTGCTAGTCCGCTCTGAATATAGAAACAAGTCGCGTCAACTTAGCAAGATGTAGATCTATATTAGCGGGACGAAGACAGCGCGCCCCTCTGGCCTCCTCCGCTGCCCGCTCTCGCCCGCGCGGACACAACTGCGTTAGTGTGCCCTTACGTTACGGAGTATACGCTGACTAAACCTGCACGCAACAACTTCAGGGGGGTTACTACCATCTCTTAATACAATATTATTTTATTCATATTTTAACTTTTTTTGCAGGAAATTTAACTTTTTAAGAAAAATATGACAATTTCAGTTGGTTTTATACAATGAATAAGCGAAAAATTAATAAGGGTTTAAGTTTGTTCAACTGTGTATGACGGAATATTTTACTGTTTTAAGGAGGAAATAAAACTTTCCTGAACTATGATGGTTTTTAAAAGATGGTGGTAGGCCCCCAGAGCGGACTAGAAGTTTAGCGCGGACTATACCTACCTGCTAGAATAAGGTAAATAATATATTAGAATAGAAATTAAATATTATAAGTTACTGTAAGCGGCGACAAAAGTAGTTTTAGTTTTTTTGCAGGCTTTTAAATAACTTGCCTTGTTAGTTCATATGTATGTGAGGGTCAAATATTGCAACTGAATTTTAAACCAGTTAACCAAAACCGATTGAGCTGATTAGTGATAGCCTAGTGGTTAAGAAACTTGGCCTCTCGATCGGGGGTCCGGAGTTCAAATCCCACGCACCTCTGATTTAAAATTTATGTGTGTATTAGAAATTAATTATCACTTGCTTAAACGGTGAAGGAAAACATCGTGAGGAAATCTGCATACCTGAGATACTAAAAAAAATCTCCAAGGTTTGTGAAGTCTACCAATACGCACTCGGCCAGCGCGGTAGACTATGGCCTATAGAAATTTTGCATGTCCATTTTACAATGCAGCTTAGTGACGTCTTCCATATCCAAAATGGCGGATGTCGGAAGATGGCAGACCAATTATTTTTATGCATGGTTGTGTCATGACAGACGAGCTCTGTGTGGTTCAACTCCGGCCAACGGCACCACCGCCACACCTATTTCTATCTAATAGCAGCAGTGTTAAGCGCAGCTGTGTTCTGGTTTGAAGGGTGTGGTGAGACAAACATTCTTTTCCGAGGCATTCAGCTTAGTCCTTAGAGGTAGCGGCGCATCTGTGGCCGACCTCAGGTTGGAATATCTAATCCTATCTGGGGTTGAATACAGATGTCCATGGGCGGTACCATTTACCATCAGGTGGACTGCATGCTCGTCTGCTACTCCTATATAATATAAAAAAACGCAGATAATTAAAAAAATCCGAGCCTGGGATCTGAACCTTGGACCCCTTACTAGTCTTAGGTACTAGTCTATCACTCCGAACATTACAACTGACTTGTGAATGTACACTTGACCGAGTTTACGACAACAGAATAGCCACTTGAAGGTCGGTTTCATAACTGACCATCTTATTGTGGATAATGGGCATACAATAAGGTAAGTTACTCCAGAAATGTTTTTTTGGTACCACAAAAACTACTCGATAATAACGCGGCCTCTTTACAACAAAAAACAAAAGATTTTTTAAAAGAAATAATATTTTTTTTTGTCAAATGCGAATCGAAGTCGCACACGGGGGTTCTGTACATTTAATTTTTATTACATTCGGACAATTTTAAGTCTCTACCTATTAATGCCTTATACTTGTAACCGAAAATCGTTGAAATTCGTTCGTTCGAAATCGTTTTTTTTATGCCGACTATTTTTATTTATAGTATTCGTTATAGAGGCCACCTTTATACATACTCCGTAAAAAATTCAAGTGTCTATCTATTACGGTTCAGGAGATAGAGCCTTTGACAGACAGCAGTCTTAGTAATTGGGTTCCGTTTTTACACTTTGGGTACGGAACCCTAAAAATAGGAAATTCGCTAGCTAACAATAAGTACCCACACAATATGGCCACTAAACCTCACATAGCAGATGGTGTAATTACGGCGAGTAGCGACGCGAGACGCCTAACTCTCTCAGTTATAAATAACTGAGGATTTACTCACATACTTGTACATATACGTGAAACTTGCGTGCCTGAGAGTGTGGTAGTCAAAGTTGTGTTCAAAGTTCTCAAAGTTGTATATGTGGTTGGTAGTGCCCAAAGTTACGAAATACTTAGTACATAAACAACTTAAAATATGGACACCTCTGGTTTTTCAAAGTTATGTGCGTATGAGAAATTAATTATCACTTGCTATACGGTGAAGGAAAACATCGTTTGAAAATCTAAAAATCGTGAGGAAACCTGCATACCTGAAAGATTTATAAAAAAAAAATCTCAAAGATATTTGAAGTCTACCAATGCACACTTGGCCAGCGCGGTGGACTATGGCCTAATCCTTCTCATTCTGAGAGGAGACCCGTGCCCAGCAGTGGGTCAGTAATGAGTTGATGATGATGATGACATACTTTTAAGAACTTCTTTTACTTAAGATTTCTCAGGTATGCAGATTTCCTCACGATGTTTCCCATCACCGTTACAGCAAGTGATAATTAATTTCTATTTCTAATTCGCACATAACTTTGAAAAAAATACAGGTGCCTGCCTGGGATTCGAACCTCGGAGCCTTCGAACAAGAGGCCACGTTTCAACCACTAGGCTATCACTTATTCATAGACTACACTGTGATTAGGCAGAAAAGACACTCTACTAAGTCTAGCCATACAAAGTCCACGATGATAGACTTTCATATCCATCTGTAGACAGAGTCATAATTAAATGTCCAAAATGTAAACAAAGGTGATGCCCTATCTACTCGTAAAACATATGTTTCAAATCGCTTCGGAGCATAATGAACAAAACGCGAAATGAGCACCGCTCTCGAAAAGTACAAATCGCAAAATGTACAAAATGCAAAATGTACAAACGCAAAATGAACACAACACGCAAAATGTACAAATGGTAGTTTTTTTTATTTTAGACGATATTAAAGTAATGCAACGATAATAAAATAATCATTTAAATAAATTAAGATCAATACACATTTTGTAATATTTATATTACCTCAATTTCGTTTCATACAGTAATAATAATAAAAAACAATAGAAAATTAATATGTGATAATGGTATCACAATCGGGATCCAAAACATTTTTTTAGCGGCCATTTTTAAATTTCGGAGCCTATATTATTCATTTTCGTGATCGTCATCGAACTCGAATGTTTTCTCGTTCTCATAGCGCGTTTGTTAAATTGAGAGTAGTTGTTAAAAAAAATTGTTGAGTTTGTTAAACTTTTTTTTTTTATCGTTTAACCTGACGATTAGGCAGACGTGCTACCTGATGGAAAGAAGTTAACGTCGCCTGTGGACATTTGCAACACCAGAGGAGTCGCCAATGCATCGCCGGCTTTGTATGAGAGCTCTTTTTGCCCCTTTTTTGAAGAGCCCCATGTCATAGCGCTAAAACTTTTTGTTTCTTGTTAATGTGTTAAGGTTTACAATACCTGTAATCGTATTTTGACAATGACATTTCTTTCTTTACATTTTAGACACTTAATTATGAATCAATCTATACCAAGTCGATTAAAACGGTAATGAGCCAAGGATAACCCAGTCCTCGGTACCACATAACCTTCCCACATGTCACAGTTCGTGTGGCAAGCGATCTCAAGGGCTGCGACGGTGTCGCAAGCCACCGACCTCGTGGTTACGTGCCACGATGAGCAAGCAAGTCACGTCCGCGATGCTCGGTGCTTCGTTGCTACTAACGCTGTACTTAAATGTAATTGAAGATTTCAATTTGAAAATAATTGACGTTTTCTTAAGTAACTTCAACCTATTACTGTCTCACTGCTGGGCGCGGGTCTCAGAACGAGGATGAGGCTATAGTCCACCGCGCTAGCCAAGTTCGAATTGATAGACTTCACACACTTTTAAGAACTTTTATTGATATACAAGAGTAGCAGACGAGCCTGTAGTCCATCTGATGTTAAGTGGAAATAATGGACATAAACAATGGAACGGCCCATGATTAGCGGACTAGCGGGGACGGAAGGGGCGGTCTGCCTAGGGCCCTGGTCCTGATGGGCCCCTAACACAGTTGCTATTAGCTGAAAATAAAAAAAGTCGCCGGACGCATTACCATATTTGTCGGCGAAGTGTAAGACTAGGAGACATTTGTAATTTTGTAAAAACAAATCTACTTGTTAGACTGGGGGCGTCCATTCAAATTTCCGCCTCGGGTCTCCGAGGACCTTAGTCCACCACTAGCCCATGGACAACTTTAATCAACCCCAGATAAGATTAAATTCTTATCCGAGGTTGGAACCGTGACAGGCGGAGCACAGCCCTTCCACATAATCGTTTGAATGATTGAAATGAATGATTCATAAATGAAAAACTTATAGAAGTAATAAACTATAATAAAGATTTGTTACAAATACTTATGTAGTAATCTGTAGGTACCATTGTAATAACTGCCAAGTGCAAGTCTAATTCTCAAATCAAGAGTTCCGTACATGACAATAGATTTTTTTAACTAAAAAAATGTTTTCTTTCATGCTGTTCATGATGTTAATATAAGATTGAATTATACTTACGTCCGTTATTAAAAATCAATCGATGCAAATTTTGCCTACCAAAGATCAAAATTTGTCAACTCCTAGTATGCAACAAATGTCAAATTTGAATCTTCGGTACACAAACAACGGATAGATCGAGTATTAGTAATCGGCGTTGGCAGATTTTATCCTGTTAGGTACTGATAGTTTCCATTCTATTACTTTATAATTTGCAATATATTATTTGCAAAATGATGACAAGGTTTAACGTTTGCATGTGTACTCATTACCAGCTTTATGGGGAAGGAAAAATTAAAGCTTAAAAAGTTAAAGTAAAAAGTTAAAGTTAAAGTTTAAAAGCAGGTTTCATATATAGCGATAACTTAGTTTTTATTACTTACTTGTTGTTAATATATCCTCCATCCATCCATTTGATGAAAATATCAATCGGTTACATTTTTATAATATAGAAGTAGCGGAGGAGCATGCAGTCCATCTGATGGTAAGTTGCTACTGCCGAGTGCCGACCATGGATATAAATCTAAGATAGGATTAGAATAGTACCTTCGATCGGCTACCAATTCTCTTCAGGAATAAGTATATTTTTTTAACCAGAGTTCAAACCAGAACACAGCAGAGCTAGACTGTTGTTATAAGACAAAAATAGGTGTGACGGTGGTGCCTCTGAAATCGTACCACGTAGTTACACTACATAAAATAAAAATGACTTTTACTACACACACAGCCCACACTTCCTAGTGTGTGTGTGTGTGTTCTGTGACGTGGGTGCCATGGACACACACAAAGACGAATACACAAACACCCAGACCCAGAATCGATATCCAAATTCATCATTCAGATATCTCCTTTAAACCGGAGATAGAATTTCGCGTCAGACCGAGAGACCGCTCCGCCCGAGTCAAATATTCATCGTCATCATCAACCCCTTACTGTGCCACTGCTGGGCACGGGTCTCCTCTCAGAATGAGAAGGATTAGGCCATAGTCCACCGCGCTGGACAAGTGCGTATTGGTAGACTTCACATACCTTTGAAACCTTTTTTTTATATATACTAGCTGACCCGGCAAACGTTGTGTTGCCATATAAATAAAAAAATGTTAAGGTGAACAACTCTTATCACTTAGGGGTATGAAAAATAGATAGTAGCCGATTCTCAGACCTACTGAATATGCATATAAAATTTAGTGAAAATCGGTAAAACCGTTTCGGAGGAGTACGGTAACTAACATTGTGACACGAGAATTTTATATATAAGATTTTCTGTACGGAACGCTAAAACCCGACCAAGTCGCATAACAATAACTCGATATTATGTTTAATTACGTTCGCATGTCGTTAATAATCGTCCGTATTATAATTCCTTCTACACTTTGAACCCTATAATTGGATGTTAACTTGTTTCAAGTTTTTGCAGGATAATCACTTTGATAAATAATAAAATCTTTTGCCGAGAATCTTAATGTTATATGTATTTCTTGTGAGATACATAGTGTTGTTTTTTATACTTTATAGAACCAAAACATAATTATGGAACAAAACGCGGGCTTAATGCTAAAAGCATTATCTCCCAGCCAACCTTTGGGGTGTGCTTTCATCGCATTACATAAGTAACATATTTTATCTTATATATAAAATTCTCATGTTACAATGTTAGTTACCGTAGGAGTACGGTAACTAACATTGTGACATGAGAATTTATCGATTTTCACCAAATTTTACGAGTATATGCATATTCAGTAAGTCTGAGAATCGGCTACTATCTATTTTTCATACCCCTAAGTGATAAGGGTTGTTCACCCTTAACATTGCTTAAACGGTGAAGGAAAACATCGTGAGGAAACCTGCATACCTGAGAAATCTATAAAAAATGTTTTCAAAGGTATGTGAAGTCTACCAATTCGCACTTGTCCAGCGCGGTGGACTATGGCCTAATCCTTCTCATTCTGAGAGGAGACCCGTGCCCAGCAGTGGGACAATAATGTTGATGATAATGCTCAAAGAACATTACCCACGGCAATAGTAAGAACTCCACAAACGACCTCTAAACAATAATTAGTAATTAAACCACCAGCCCTGCTTGCGACACGGTGCACGTAACACGTCACGTAACGACCACGTCACGTAACCGGCGTTAATACGTTGATACATCCTTATGTATTAACAGGCCTATGCTTGTTTGTGTGTCAACGCGAGAAACAAACATACTTGTTTCTTCGAAAGAGCTTCCATTGATTATTAAACGATGAATGCCATCAAAAACATAACTAGAAAAAAAAGCAATTCTCACAACTTAGGTTTTGCTTTTATAATATAGGAGTAGCAGACGAGCATGCAGTCCACCTGATGGTAAGTGGCTACGACCTCCCATGGACATCTGTAATCAACCTCAGATAGGAAAAGATATTCCTACCTGATGTCGGTCACAGATGCACCGCTACCCCTGAGGAGTAAGCTGGAACACCTCGGAAAAGTATGTCGCCCTTAGCACACCCTTCAAACCAGAACACAGCACCGCTCTATACCGCTGTTAAGAGGCAGAAATGTGTGTGACGGTGGTGCCGCCGGAGTCGAACCACAAAGAGTTCAGCCCTTCCGTCTGATAGATCCTTATGTATTAACAGGCCTCTGTTTGTTTGTGTGTCAACTTTCGAAAAAAACACACATGTTTCAACGAACTTTGATTGATTATTAAGAGCTTGAAACCAATCAACGTAATATTGAAAAAATCCCGGGGCTGCAAGTTGAATGGTTTCCGCCAAGTGTAAGACAACTTCTTATTCAGATTACTCAGATTAGACTTATTCAGATTGTTTGGTGCTGACGAACTTTTTTAACGGTACCTTTTATTAAAAAGTATTTCCGAGGGATAGATAAAAACCTCTGACTGTGAGCGAAGCCGCGAACAAAAGTTAGTTAGAACTTAGAACATACATGAATCTTAACGTATTTTTTCTACGTCACGTACGCATGCCTTCTCGTCCGTGTTTCTGATTTTTCCTTTGGTTTAAAATTATTTTTTACCGAACATTCTTCGCGAAATACCATACTCGTTGGTAAAAAAAAATCTGCACGGATAAAAAAATCTAATTTAATCTGCGAAGTTAAGAACATCTAGTTAATTCGTATTAATTTAAAAATAGTAAAAATCTTTACTAATTGGGAGAATATTTTCCATGTTTGAAGGTGGTAGAACCCTTTGTGGTTCGACTCCGGCAGCACCACCGCCACACCTATTTCTACCTAATAACAGCAGTGTTAGGCGCTGCTGTGTTCCGGTTTGAAGGGTGTGGTAAGGGAGACAGACTTTTCCGAGGCGTTCCAGCTTAGTCCTCAGGGGTAGCGGCGCATCTGTGGCCGACCGCAGGTTGAATATCTAATCCTATCTGGGGTTGATTACAGATGTCCATGGGCGGCAGTAGCCACTTACCATCAGGTGGACTGCATTCTTGTCTGCTACTCCTATATTATAAAAAAAAATTACATAGTACGAGCATGTTGTTTACCTGATGGTAAGTGGCTACTGTCGACCATGAATATATGCAATCAACCCTGATAAGAAGAGATACCTACCACAGAGCGGCCATAAATGCGCCGCTACCCTTGAGGTCTCAAATGCCTCGGTAAAGCATTTTTTCCTTACCAACAAAACACAGCAGGGCTTAACACTGCTATCATTAGGCAGAAATAAGCTTCGGCCACCTATTATACAATTTGCATAACAAATATGATTTACCTTGGCTCACTTTGAGCTTCATACAATTAATAATAGAAGTTTAGTGGGAGTTAACAATGGCACAACCATTAACATCATCAACCCATTATCGTCCCACTGCTGGGCACGGGTCCCCTCTCAGAATGAGAAGGATTAGGCCTTAGTACACCGCGCTGGCCAAGTGCGTATTGGTAGACTTCACATACCTTTTGAGATAATTTTTTTATAAAACTCTCAGGAAACCTGCGTTTTTCCTTCACCATTTAAGCAAGTGATAATTAACATAACTTTGAAAAATCAGAGGCGATTTGAATGCCTGGGATATGAACCTCGGACCCCTCGACCGAGAGGCCGAGTTTCTTAACCACTAGGCTATCACTGCTTTATTAACGTAAAGACAAAAGCAATATTGGCAAAGCGTTACACATCTAGAATTCAAACATTGAGAAATCGATTTGGTTTTTATGTCTTTAGAATAATTACGGCAATCGATGGAGGTCAGCTGTGAGGTCGATTGGTCAGGCCTATCCGTAGATTATTGGAAATTACAGATGGAATTTATAAAGTTTGGGGGAAGGCAGACGGGGCTAATATTCCGCCTTAATGTCTTATCGCTCTAGTCCGGGGCTAAAATAGGGCTACGGTATCCCCTGCTTGTTCTAAGAGGCCACTAAAAGGGGCTTCCGGGGTTGCGGGCGGCAAGAGTGGGAGCTCGAACCGTCCAGCAAGGGAAGCCGAGAAGGTCGGCGGTATGTCTAGTTGCTCACGGTTGTAAGCATCAGATGTGCGGAAGGAGCGTAAATTGCTCCCCCCAGGGCAGAGCCCGATAGGAGCATTTGGAAGACTCAGGTAGTGTTCCGTCGGAGATCACGGAGTTCTTCACCAAAAACGCCGAGGGAGGCCACCGGGGGGGTTTTAGTGCGTTAAAAATGCCCCATAACCCGGCATCGCTCGCATGGCGTCAGATTTGAATATTTCCCCCTCGTGAACAAAAAAATAAATAAAAGGCGGGGCTTATGCCCTGGAGCCTCAATAAGAGAGATAAAAAATCAAAATTTTTACAGGTCCGCAACTCTTATGATTTTTTCCAAACAATATTTTTACGCATTTAACCGACATGAAATGAAATGAATATATATTTATTTTGTATAGGCCAACGGCGGCACTTACAAATTGTCAGTTACAATATTTTCTTAAACTACTACCGGATCAGAACGGAACTCCTTGGACTGCCAACTCCGGATTACCTTATTGGGGGCGGCAAATTACACAAATAACACATTTTTAAACGGTTCTCAAGTGCTTATCAATGTCAGCACTAACTGATAATAATCTGCGCGAAATGTTATTTATTGGTCTTAATTAAAATTAAAAGAAAAGTCTTACACTTATTTTTGATTTAATCGCAAATAATCTTATATATAAAATTTTCGTGTAGTTACCGTACTCCTCCGAAACGGCTTTACGGATTTTCACCAAATTTTATATGCATATTCAGTAGGTCTGAGAATCGGCCACTATCTATTTTTCATATCCCTAAGTGATAAGGGTTGTTCACCCTTACCATTTTTTTATTTATATGGCAACACAACGTTTGCCAGGTCGGCTAGCTATATGTAAAGACTTATTTACCAGGGGTGGCAATTCATTTTTGCATTTTTACTATTATTTATCATGGCAGCCAGAGAAGTGAATGCATTTCTAAAATTTTAATTGTCTATCAATTACGGTTTAACAGATAAGGCGAAAATGGTTATCTCCATTTATTTTTCATATTTCTTTTATTTTTAGAATTTGTTGTTATAGCGTCCACCGTTATATGTATTCTGTAAATATGTAAGTGTTTACGTATTATGAGATTTATTTTTTATAATATAGGAGTAGCAGACGAGCATGCAGTCCATCTGATGGTAAGTGGCTACTGCCGCCTATGGACATCTGTAATCAACCCCAGATAGGATTGGATGTTCCTACGAGTCAGTCAGCCACAGATGCGCTGCTACCCCTGAGGACTAAGGTGGTACGCCTCGGAAAAGTATGTCTCCCTTACCTCACTCTTCAAACCAGAACACAGGAGCGCTTAACACTACTGTTATAACAGAAATAGGTGTGGTGGTACTGCCACCGGAGTCGAACCACAAAGGGTTCTACCACCTTCAAAGAGCACTGTGACAGACGTAGGCTTAGTAATTGGGTTCCGTTTTTAACTCTTTGGTACTGAACCCTAAAAAATATAGCTTTACCGGTTTTTGGCGTTTTTAAGAGCAAGTTGCAATATGAACAGCCCAAAAAATATGTCTTAAGGTCACACAACATAAAAACAACTTTAACTACTAATTAATGTAACAGCCTTACGAAATACAATTTCAAAAACATTTTAGCACATTCGGCAGGTGACGTAAAAGTTTTTTCCGTTTTACAAGATTGAAGCAAATTCGAATGCAGTCCACCTTTTTTTTATACAAAATAGGAGTAGCGACCGAGCATGCAATCCACCTGATGGTAAGTGGCTACTGCCGCCCATGGACATCTGTAATCAACCCCAGATAGGATTAGATATTCCTAACTGAGGTCGGCCATAGACGCGCCGCTATCCCTGAGAACTAAGCTGGAACGCCTCGGAAAAGTCTGTCTCCCTTACCACACCCTTCAAATCGAAACACAGCAGCGCCTAACACTGCTGTTATTAGATAGAAATAGGTGTGAAACCTGATGGTAAATCACTGCTATGGACATCTGTAACCAACTCAACTTTTAAAGGTGGTAGAACCCTTTGTGGTTCAACTCCGGCGGCACCACCGCCACACCTATTTCTGCTTAATAACATCAGTGTTAAGCGCTGCTGTGTTCCGTTTTGAAGGGTGTGGTAAGGGAGACATACTTTTCCGAGGCATTCCAGCTTAGTCCTCAGGGGTAGCGACGCATCTGTGGCCGACCTCAGGCAGGAATATCTAATCCTATCTGGGGTTGATTACAGATGTCCATGGGCGGCAGTAGTCACTTACCATCAGGTGGACTGCATGCTCGTCTGCCACTCATATATTATAAAAAAGGTGGACTGCATGCAAATTTACTATTATTTTTAGTAAGCATATATCAAAATCGCCAAATTTTCGGCACACCCTTCACCTCCCCCTCCAAAGTGTTACGTCAAATGTTACATAAAGCAGTAACTGCTTGACGTCAGGTGGACTACATGCTAGTGTTTCAATGATTTACTATCACATATGGCATAGTTATGCCGAGCAGTTCCAGGTTCAACCCCGGGTTAACAATAAATTAAATGAATTTAAACGAATATTTTCTTAACAGATAATATTAGAATAATAAATGGGAAAATAGTGATAATCTGATGGTTTTAAATTAGAACTTTCAATTAGGGGTCCGAGGTTCATATCTTGGGCGTACATTCTAGTTTTTTCAATGTTATTGTTAAGTTTAGAAGTAAATTAAATCACTTGCTTTAATAGTGAAGGAACTTAATAATATTTTAAGGAATGGCACACGATTAATATTTCGGTCAAGAAAAGTTTACCAATCATTACTTGACCAGTGCTGTCTTCTCTCACTCTGAGAGAAGACCCGAGCCCAGCATTGGAACAGTAAATCGGTATATTTTGGGATATTATAATATGTAAGTATTTATTATACATTTTGAAATGGTAAAACTACCCTCCATTATTGCATACGTGCGTAATTATAAATTTGTACAAATAAATTAACTTTCTTAACCAAACCGGAACAACCTTTACTGCAGTTCGTTGCAAAAATCGGCAAAGACAACTCTTTTAAGACCTTGAGAATTAAATTACAGATTATTAATCTAGATCAGTGCATTATGATAAACCTCGCATTTTATATTGAGAAACCTGCTTAATTAGTCTTGCTTAAAGTTTCTTAACAGAAGACACGTTACAAAACAAAAATGATCACATAATTCATGGCATTGATGCAAAAATCTTGCTCAACGAAAAAAAAATAAGGCAGAATAACTCGTTCTGGAGTGGAATAAAAATCGCTGGCTACTCACCACAGCGCGGCAGATGACCGCAATACACGCTAATAATTTCGAAAATAACGTTTTATGCAACTACTACGTCACAAAAGCACAACACACACAGAATTTTTAATAAAACACAATTTTATTTTGGTTTATTTTGACAGTTGTCAAGTGTCAAAGTTCCCGCCACTGGTTTTATTTTTTCGGGTTTTTTAATGTCGCGTTCAAGATACGTCGTACGCTTCGCAGTACGATCTACTGACTGGCTTGACCACTTTCCAATCTTGAGCTGAATTAGTGTACACTGGCGCACAACTTAACTGAGAAAGCGTGTCAGGCATTTAGAAGCCATTAAAACTATATTCTTAAAGACTATATTCCTTCACCGTCCATATGGTCACCAGTAAATCAAATATTTCTTTTAAATAACAAACTCATCTTTGCGATACCAAAACGAATCCTATTAGTAGCTGTTAAAGATTATATTTACGTATCGTTCCACGTATGCACGTTACGTCGAGTTTCGTACGAAGTCCATCTTACGTGTGTGCTAATTTCTTGCTATATAAGGAAACAAACTTAATATGGTTGTCACATACTCTACGGCTAAAAACCTGTTACCTAGTGTGTATCGATAATAGCTGTTATTTCTATATGGAAATAAATTGATGTTAAATGGATCCTTGGATATCGATATCACCAATATAGTCATAGTCAATTTGTGTTTCGATTTTAGAAGACGTATCAGGCTTAAATTAAAAAATACTAACTTTCTTTAGGCAAAATCGCAAAGAAACATATATCATAATTATTTTTGGCATTGTGTAGCTAGAATTCTCTTTATGTCCCAATGCTGGGCACAGATCTTGCCGCATAACTGGGGGAACTCCGGAGAACATTTCTCCGATAATATTATGTATTCAATAGCTAAGTTATTGTACCTACTGTTACCTCATAGACTAAGGCAGGGGTTCCCAATCTTTTGTAACCCGCGGCGCAGTTACAAGTTTAATATTCTTTCATGGCGCCCTGTGCCCTGTCCTAGCTAACTATTTGAAGAAGACAGTCGAAAGAAATAGGTAACTACAATAATAGTAGGTACCTTAGGTTGATCGAAACGAATTTAAAACACCACAATATGAAATTGTACAATACGTTATTATAAAATAATTTAAACGGAAAACAAGAAGAAAGACTTGAGAAGAAACAAAAATTAAATACGATATGTATTCAGTCAAATCAATGTGAAGGGTGAGCTTAGTTATCGCCGTGCAGTTTTTCAAAGCGGGGAATATCACTTGACACTGCTATTCTCATTTCTTGCTCCACATTGATCCTTAGCGATATTTGTTCTTTATCACTGCTACATCTGAAAACCCAGCTTCACATAGATATGATGTTGCAAACGGAATGAAATTTTTTAATGCTTTGGATGTTAAATTTGGATATTCATTTTGAATCGATGACCAAAACGCCAATATTTGTGGTGTCCAATGATTAGAGGATCGACTCACGGCGCCCCTCTTTACTTTCTACGGCGCACCAGGGCGCCGCGGCGCACACTTTGGGAACCCCTGGACTAAGGGTTCGTACACAAAACTGCGATGCGACGTCGCATCGCAAAAATCTGCGAGCTCCCTCGACGCATCGCAAGAACTTGCGAATTGATTCGCATCGCACAGTGGTTGTTGTTGTTGGTCACCCTGAGAGACGCTACGCCGCACGATATCGCATCGCAGCAATTCGTATCGCAATTTTCTGCGTTGCGAATTCGCATCGCGTCGCATCGCAGTTTTGTGTTCGAGCCCTTAAATCGTACTGTTTTCATATTTTAAACAGACTTTGTATATTTCATGCCTATCACATTTGTGAAAGTTGTGACGTAATTTGCATAATGAACGAATTTTAATAAGGCCTGACGATATCCCTCAGTAACGGTTTTATAACTAGATAATTATTATTTATAATAGATAATTATTATTTATAATATTTATCATTTAATTTGAAGGTGGTAGAAAGAAAGGGTTCTACCACCTTCAAATTAAATGGTTCGACTCCGGCGGCACCACCGCCACACCTATTTCTACCTAATAACAGCGGTGTTAAGCGCTGCTGTGTTCTGGTTTGAAGGGTGTGGTAAAGGAGACATATCCGAGGCGTTTGAGCATAGTCCTCAGGGGTAGCGGCGCATCTGTGCTCGATCAGGTAGGAATATCTAATCCTATCTGGAGTTGATTACGGATGTCCATGGGCGGCAGTAGCCACTTACCATCAGGTGGACTGCATGCTCGTCTGCTACTCCTATACTATTAAAAAAATCAAAACCTGACTGCTTAAAAATATAGCAAATGTCACTCACAATTTATACGATTGCAAAATACAATAAAACCAACTATGATAAGATCCGTCAAGCCGTTTGGGCTATAAGACGTCCTATAAAAGACAATAATAAAAGATAATAATAGCCAAATAATAAAAGATAGATACTTACGCCATAGATTAGTAAAGATTCCTCACTCCTAACAAGAAAATGTTACCAGTTTTGATAGTTGAAATTGTCTCTGTCAATTTTCGAGTTTGAAAAATATTAAAAAATGCAGTTTTTAGATTATTTACTAATGAAATGATATTTCTCCGCACTCTTTCTTCGTTTCGATCGATTTCTTGTTTTTGTACCACTTAACTGCACATGTCGGCATTGTTCCGCGTAAATTACTCCATGACAGCTATTAAATGGCTGACACATTTGTCAGCCGTTTAAACCATTTAAAGGATTCCTACAATTACAAGGCGTTGAGATATTATAGATATCTTACGCTGGAAATTAAACATTAAACAACAAAAAAAATAGTATTTACTAATTAATCAATTATGTATTTGAAGTAAACAATTAATCCTAAAATCGGCGGGAACTTACTTGCCAAACTATTACTTTCTCATATTAAGCCGTATGTAACATCGAAGAATTAGTCGATTAAGCAACAAATTCTTCAATGTTATAACTTATGTATAGTTCTAAAGAATTATACATAAGTCATATGTTATGTATATTCTTTAAGGATTAGTATGCCAATGTATGAAAAAATATGTATTTTCTTCAAAATTTTCCTTTTCCTTTAATTTGTCACATAACATTACTTCCCAGTTTGATCCTTTTAAGCGACGCTATCAGATATTGAAATAATATAGAGGTGTATTTTTTTTTCAGATTGAACTCGTTCGATTCCCGGCTAGGGAAAAAGATATTTTAAGAAACTAATGATGCAGTTTTAGTTTTTATCAAAATCGGCCTCGTAACTCCTTTCAACATTTTTCGCTAATCGTTATAGATTCGGATTTGGCCCTGAAGACCTATTTGAAAAATTCACCCTGTATATATAAGGTCGAATGAAAAACCTCCCCCTTTTTTTAAAATCGGTTAATTCAGATTACAAATTAAGGGAAACAATTGAAACAACTTTCTTTTGTTTTTAATTTATTAATCAAATATTGTTTTATAAAGAATAAGAAAGACCGAAGCTCAGGCTTCGGTTTCGGCTTCGGCCGACTTCGGCCAAAAACCGTCTTTGGCAAAACCGACCACTTCGGCCAAAACTTAGTCCCGTTTTGGCAGGTTTTTAGCCAGCAACGAAATTGAAAAAATATTTAATTAATTATGTACTTTTTAAAAATGCGTGAAGGGTTATTTATTACCTTAATATTAGTTATTTTCTTAATTAGACAAACAAGTGACACTATTCTATTGATTTTGTGGAATGTACACGTTCACAAGGATTGCACGCATCCTAAGGTCGTTTTTCCACCGCACCGTCACCGAGCCGATACCGAGAACGAGATTATTTCGGGCCGATTTTAATTATGTCGTGACGGCGATAGTTTGTCCACCGCGACCGATATCGGTGGTTTATTTTGTTCGATATCGGCGTGTGGCAGCAATGTATGGATAAGTTCCAACGTGTTTTATATTGCCGTCACATCTGCCCGTCGAAATCTCGGTGCCGATCTAGCGGTCACGTCGATCTACTCAAATATCGGCGGGCGGGATGACGGTGCTCGGGGGACGTGCGGTGGACAAGCGGCTATAGTAAATGTATGTACGCTACTTCGGCGCCGACATTAATTATCGGTATCAGCTCGGTGACGGTGGCGGTGGACAAACAGCATAACGTTAAAGTTTATTTTAATTACCATTAACAATATGTTGTAATTAAACCTAATTTACGTTTCCTCTTTCTGTTTCTGTTCTGTTTCGTTCTGTTTCATTATGTACTTTTAGCATGTGACTGTCCAGAGCTTTCTTTAGCGAATATTGCTTACCACACATGGTACAGGGATGCTCTTTTGCTCCTTCATGCACAAGTTTTATATGTCTGTTTAGCGTATTCCGCTGTGGGTAACTCTTATTACACCGTTCGCAGGCAAACGTCCTTTTATTATGCGCGTTCATATGTTTCTCTATATCTTTAAAATATATGTGACATAGATTACACTTGACTTTGTCCGGGGGTTTCCAGTGTGGCTCGTGGTATACCGATTTGTGTCTCTCCATGTGCGATTTTTGGGTATATGCGTTGTTGCAAATCTCACAGATGTATTTTTTGACACCGCTGTGCTCAGCCATATGACGTTTCAGTGTGTAACCTGTACTGAAGGTTTTTACGCAAATATCACATTTGAACTCTTGTTCGGCATGAACCCGCATGTGATACTGTAGTTTGCCACGTGATTTATAGTCATGCGCGCAAATTTTGCAAATATATCTTCGGCCAAGTGATTTTTTTACCTGTACGGTATCAGAATGTTTGGATTTTTTATGGCGTTTCAGTAAACACCATGATTTGAAGGAAGCTGAACAAACGTCGCAGCTGTACGGTCGGTCACCAGTGTGATCTCTGTAGTGCACTGTCAGATGTTTATTCGCCGTAAAAGTTTTTGGACAGAGAGTACATTTGAACGGTCTTCGCTCCTGGTGAACGCTCGACATGTGCATCTCCATGTAGGCTGCGTTGTTAAAAACGTGCCCACAAAAGTCACAAATATACTTCTTATACATTCCGAAATGCTTTTTAATATGACACTTTAACGATGATTTGCAGAGATAGTACTTTTTACAGACATCGCACTGATATTTATATGCTGTGTGCTTATCTGTCTTTATTGCAGCTCCGATGTTTAGGTCCGAAGTTCCCGTGTCTTTAATTTTCCTTTCACTTTCCTTGACTTCATCTGTAAATTATTAATTAGTAATAAGATCTCATATCAAATAAATAAGTAAATAAATATCGTAAATAAACGATTATACTAATCTACAAACAATTATTACTATTATATCCGTCAGACAATTCGTTTAATATCGCTAGGTAGAAACCTGATAGCTAGATTCTGCTTCGGCCAAAACATCGGCCCATTTAGGCCGAAGCAGAAATGTTTGTCGTTGCTGGGTTGTTGGCCGAAAGTATCCGAAGCAGACACTTCGGTCGGACATTAATTTAAACTCGAAATGTATCACACTGTATAGGGCATGACATTTTTATATAGTATAGGAGTAGCAGACGAGCATGCAGTCCACCTAATGGTAAGTGGCTATTGCCGCCCATGGACATCTGTAATGAACCCCAGATAGGATTAGATATTCCTACCTGATGTGGGCTACAGATGCGCCGCTACTCATGAGGACTAAGCTGGAACGCCTCGAAAAAGTATGCCTCCCTTACCACACTCTTCAAACCAGAACACAACAGCGCTTAACACTGCTGTTATAAGGCAGAAATAAGTGTGGCGGTAGTGCCGGCGGAGTCGAACCACAAAGGTCTACCACCTTCAAGATAAATAAAATAATGTAAGCCGTCACGGGACGCCTGGCAGATGTGAAACATCGACATTATTTTGTAAAAGTAATATGCAGAAAAGAACATATTGTGATAGGAACTAAATATGTCATAATGATAAAATAAAATATTAAGATTTTTTTCCAGATAACGATGACTATTTATTGAATAAACATTTATTTTCATTAAATACAAAAATTTACTAATTTATTTAAAATTGTGACTACTTAATTCGTTTAATCAGTGACTTCGGTAATAGTTATATTCGATGTTGCCTCTGAGGACGGTATTACTGTGACAATTGGTCGATGGTAACTGAAGTATGTTACAAAACTATTGGACATAACATTATCAAGATATCTAATAAATCATCTCTCTTCTCTTGACGCATTATTTGAGTTAATTCGTAGAATTTTAATCCTCGCCAAAGTAAGGGTCCAATCATCCCTTGTTTAGACTGCTTATAGATTGGAGTTGCACGGACTGGAGGTAATTATCGCAAATCTCCAATAAAAATAATGTCTAGACTACCAAAATTTTCATCAAAATTTCCGGTTATTTGTTTTAGTCTTGCGTCTATTTGGTTCAAGAGCTCGGCACCAATCATACTGATTTCGTCAATTATTAAAACTTTGACATATTTAAATAAGCATCGATATTGTTGTGCTGTTTCTATTGACAACGGAATTAGTTTTGACAATGATATTTTCAATGCAGTATGAATAGTAGTTCCGTTAATAGCTTCTGCAGCTTTACCAGTCGAAGCACACGTAATGTATGAATTGCAGAACCCATCATTATCAGAAAATCTGTTATATACTTCCATTATCAATTTTATTACAAAGGGTTTTCCACATCCAGCTGGCCCAGTAAAAAATAATTGTAAAGGTGATCTCTCTGCAGATAATTTGTGATGAATGACGTGTAGCAGCAAATCTTTCTGTTTTTCATTAGCGCTTCTCATGAGTTCGCAAAAACGATCATTACTCATGATATTTTCTCTTCTTTTGGCTATTGCTCCCAAATTTTTAAGCGTAGCTAAACGTAAATCTTCATTAACCGCAGCATTCGGATTTCTGTACAATTCTTCAAAGCGGAAATCCGGAATCCGGAAATCTTGTAGCAACGTCTCGAGCTTCTGATTCGTCATCTATTAACTCACCTTCATGACATAATTGTCGGCATATATCAATTGTCTTTTGAATATCAATATTTGACTCAAATTCTTTTCTTTTTTCTAAAATTTCATTTTCGTTTTCATCATATATTGGATTTCGTTTTCATCATCATTGTTGGGTCGTTAATTATTTCTGTAAATTCGATGTTTGGAGAAGTAGATAATTCTGTAATCACATCTGCATTTTGTAGACGCCTCCTTCTTTCCGCTTCACGTTGTTTCAATTTATCTCTGTTCTGCTCCCTGTATCTTTTTTGACGTTCTCTTTTTTTTTGGAGAGCATTTAGTTCATTACCTTGATCATTTCTTTGAATGGATGATGGTTGTATTTTTTCTGAACCAGATGAACTTTGAGCAGTAATTATTTCTTCATTATTTAGTTCTATTCTATTCGTCTTTGAAGAGGTAGATGGTCCGGCAATACTTTGTGAATATTGTATGCGTTTTCTTCTTTCCGCTTCACGCTGCTTTAATTTGTCTCTGTTCTGCTCCCTGTATCGTTTTTGACGTTCTTTTTTATTATTATTTACTCTAAAAAAATATATAAGTGTTAAAAGAAGCTTAAATAAAAATTAGTATATTCTGGTACTATTAGATTTACAAAATCTTACATAACATTAATAGTATGTCTTGTGTTTAACTGATCTTGGTGATGTCCAGTTTCAATAATAATATTTTGTGACCCCTGTGATGGTTCTGAAATATTTATAAAAAATATGTTATTAAAATATACAGAAAAATTTAAATTGGCTTCAATATATTAGTAAACTCAAGATTCTTAGCTAGTTATTTCAATATATTACTAAAATCGTAAATTTAAAGTATCAATAATGAATGTTTCACAATAAATGCCACTGTGATTAGAAAAAATAATTAATTTTTTAATGTTCATATTTATAACAAATAAGAAAAAACTTTCGTGCGCTGCACGCCATCAGCTGATTTTGAAATACAATTCTGTCAGTCTTCATAAATTTATTCTCTGAGCAATTGTTTTAATGCATTAATTTCAATAAGAATGAAATTAAAATTAATTAATAATTTAAAAACATTATATGCAATGAAATTTATGTGAATTTTAATCTACCAAGATAGTAGATTTTACATTTGCTGGCGCTCAAAACACACCAAATATACGCGTGCTTAATGTACAGATAAATGCATACTTTAATTATAAAAAATTAATTAACTTACTGATGACTTGATGGTGTGTCATAGTGTGATTTTGCTTTCTATGCAGGAGGCTGATCACTTTCACTCTCTAAATTATCACGGTCAGACATTTTATTATCAGAAAAATAATTTGTTTTCAAGTAAAACACAGGTTATGTTTACTGTAGTAAACAACACTGTGTACACTACGGAGTATACACTATAGGTATTCGAGCTCAGTGTAGCGAGAAAGATGGCTTAACGCCAGATCGAGTGGGAGAGAATCGCACAGTCGATTGCGCATGGCGACGCGTCGCCACACCGTACACACTACTGCATATAGACTGTATATATATACCATCGTATAGCGTGGCAACGCGTCGCCACGGCATGCGTCGCCACGCCAGAAATCGGTTTTACGTGCGGCTATAGATGTTTCACATCAAAACTTGTTAAAACATATAAATTCAAATTAAATTTACCGTTGACGTCGTTTTTGTCGAAAGCATCAGATTTACAATTTGTATCTGAAAAATAAAAACACACATATTTACCTATAAAATAGATATAACTTTTTTTGTTTACGAGGGCGAACCTTCAAAAGGTACTAAAGGGAGCGACGCCGGGTTATGTGGGACTATTACCGCACTAAAGGTGGCCGTCCTCAACTCTTGTTGGAGAACTCCGGAATCTCCGACGGAACACAACCGGAGTCCTCCAAGCGCGATACCGAGATCGGGCCTGGGGGAGCGTGCGCTCCTCCCACAACATCTGGTGATTAAGACGGTATGCGACCACACAAACTGTCGTCCTTCTCGGGGTCGCTTGCTGGACGGTTCGAGCTTCCACTCTTGCCGCCCGCAATCCCGGAAGCCCCCTTTTAGTCGCCTCTTAAGACAGGCCGGGGACCTATTCTAGTCCCGGAACTAAAAGGACAAATATATTTACCTATAAAATAGATGTAGCCTAACCCTATCTATGGTTGTTTACACATCCATGAGCGGTAACTCCTTAAAATCAGATGAACTGCATTCTCGTTTGCCACTTCAATATTATAAAAAAAAAAAAACTTAAACCAAAATTTCTTTAATACAAACCCTACCATCACCAGTCTCACCCAATCCTGAGTTATCATCAAAATCTTTATCATCAAGGTCATCATAATCATCTGAAATAAACTAATACAGAATAACACTATAATCCAGATTTCTCTTTTAATATGCAGTTAAGTTTCCGCCATTTTTAACGTTTATTTTTCAATAAAATGGACAGGTGATTACTTAATGAACTATTCTTCCATGTTCTTTTCAACTTCCCACCAACGATTAACATATCTTTCAATACTTTTTAATAGACATCATTTGGTTTCAAAATCGATCAATTTTGCATACACGTACCTCAGGTACAGGGCCTTTTGCATCAGTATTTAATGAAACTGCAAATAACAGTTTGATTGTTTTTTGGTGTGTGTCTCGCAATTTCCGGAGTAAAATTCTTTATTCCGGAGTAAATTGTAGGGTTTTAACAGACTTCATTATCAAATAAAGAGCTTGTAAAGTAATTATGTTTTATTAAAGTACTTACGCATTACAAATTTCGGGAGAGGGAAGGGAAGAGAGCGCCACACAGCGGCGAGACGTAAAACAAAAAATCGGTTGCGTTCCAAATCTTTATATATATTTCTTATGTGCGTGTGTGTCACTGAACTCCTCCTAAACGACTGGACTGATTTTGATGAAATTTGTTGTGTGTGTTCCAGAGGACTTGAGAATGGTTTAGATTCACAATTTAGTCCGTGGGAAAAGGTTTTTTTTAATTATTTTTTAATTGTAAGTAGTTATAGAATCGGAAACTATGCATTTGATTAATTGATGATCTTTAGCAAAGTTGTTGTCCAAGAGCCCACGAGGGTTTGGGAGTTGGTAAGACCAATTTTCGACAGATGGCACCACTGTCATTCCAATGCAGGTACAAATTTTCCGTTTTATGTATGTAATATTATTTCTTTAAAATGCGAGCGAAGCCGCGTGTACCCTTAGTTAAATTATGAATTATTAACAAAAATACTTAAAATATGAAATTTGGTCTTATATTATCATATTGAAATCACGGAAATAGTATTCTACGATATCAACGGCACTAAACCTTCGGTCGAAAAAAGGTAACGTCGTAAAAAACTAACTCGGGTATCAACAATTTATTCACATAACCCAAATACATATTTGCGATAAAAACGAATAAAACAGGATTTTTTTATATTTCATTAATCTCCCGCAATCCCGAACTATTACACCCAAGACTAGTGTCTACTTAACCGTGTATTTGTTTTATTGAAACAATAATTTTATTATTTTATTTCACGACACCCTATTGAATCTAAAAACATAAATTAAAGATAGCATGTCCTAATGCTTCTATATATCTGTATATTATTATGCCTGTTTTAAAAATACTTCAGTTTTGGTGTTTAACGATTCGTAATATAACTTCTTTTAAGCTGCCTTGAAGCTTTAATATTTTCTTTTTATTGACATCTACGTCACGTTTCCTCCTGTTTCATATCTTTATGTACTTTTAGGATGTGACTCTTCAAGTTTGACTTTTTGGCATATTGCTTATCACACATGGTGCATGCGTGCTCTTTTACACCTACGTGTACATGTTTTATATGTCTGTTAAGGGTATTTTTCTCTGGGTATCTCTTATTGCATAATTCGCAGGCAAACGGCCTTTTATTATGCGTATTCATGTGTTTCTCTAGATCTCTGAAGTATACGTTACATAGATCACACTTCACTTTCTCTCGAATTATCCTGTTCGGGTCGTGAAATCTCCTGTTGTGTCTCAACAATTGAGTTTTTTGTGTAAACCTCGTGTTGCATATCTCACAAACGAATTGTTTGATACCATTGTGCTCATCTATATGACGTTTGAGGGTAAAACTTGAACAGAAATCCCTTACGCAAATGTGGCATTTGAACTCCTTCTGACCGATATGAGTCCTCATGTGGGACTGTAACTGGCCTCTCCTCTCGAATTCTTGCGAGCAAATTTTGCAAGTAAATTTCCTTGAACCCTGTGGCAGTTTTTCATTATGATGTTGTTGTATATGTCGTTTAAGGGTAGTCGACGATTTGAAGGAAAGCAAACACACTTCGCACGTGAAAGGCCGTTCGCCTGTGTGATCTCTGAAATGAACTGTTAAATGTTTCTTAAACGTGAAACTTTTCGGACAGACCGTACATTTGAACGGTCTCACTTTGTGATGTACGGTCAGCACGTGCATCCTCATGTTGGTCGTATCGCTAAACGTCAGCCCACAAATATCACAAACAAACTTCTTATTCCTGCCGTAGTGCCCTAGGATATGCCTCGTCAATGTCAGCTTGTACGCAAAGGACTTCTTGCATATATCGCACTGGTATTGTACCTCTTGTGTGTGTGTGTTCTCGTGTTGCTTACAGCTCCATACGTTATTGTATGTTTTGGAACAAAACTGGCACGACCAGCGTTTTGGATGAGTTTTCTTGTGCGCTATATACTTAGCTCGATCGCTTAAAGTCGTATCGCAAATGGTACATTTGTATGTGACGTCATGTCGTTTCTGTATGTGCTTTCTCAACGAGCCGAGCGCAGTGTACGTGTTACCGCAAATATTACATTTGTACGCTTGGCCCTTGTCCGTGTCTACCAGACTTTCATTTTCTGGGACCAATTTTATCTTTTTCTCTGACTTCATTACATTTTTCTGGACTTTATCTGTAAATTAATTAATAAATCAAATTTACCAAAACTTAGAAAGTTTGAATCTACAGAGTCCATTTTTTCGCCTTGGTAGGACGGCAATAATTTGAGAAAAATGAGGGCTCGCTTGGCCAAGGTATAATACTTTGACATAGACTATTGAATTCGAATCGGAAATTGGTGTCACTTGACAATTGTTAAATGGATATTTACCTATTTTAAGGATTTGTAACACATATTTCGTATAAATTTTGTTCGGTACCACATTTCCATACAAAGCATGCTGAATCTCACACTATTCGCGCAATATTTGTAAAAAGCTTATAAAAAATGCAACCGAAGTTTTAGCTTTGTGTATTAATATCTAGACATCTGGTAGCAGTCAAGTTCCCAGTCTAGGACCGGGTATCGCGGCACCGCACGGTTTACATAGATTAAACAAAACATTACTGATTCTGCTTGCTGTTACTCTCACAATTTGGATCCAAACAGAAATAACGTAAAAAAAATGTGAGCCGTCACGGGACGCCTGGCAGATGTGAAACATCGACATTATTTTGTAAAAGTAATATGCAGAAAAGAACATATTGTGATAGGAACTAAATATATCATAATGATGAAATAAAATATTACGAATTTTTTTCCAGATAACGATGACTATTTATTGAATAAACATTTATTTTCATTAAATACAAAAATTTACGAATTTATTTAAAATCGTGACTACTTAATTCGTTTAATCAGTGACTTCGGTAATAGTTATATTCGATGTTGCCTCTGAGGACGGTATTACTGTGACAATTGGTCGATGGTAACTGAAGTATGTTACAAAACTATTGGGCATAACATTATCAAGATATCTAATCAATACAGCATCTATTGTTGTTCCGTATCTGTTGCTAGCTTCTCTTGGATTGTTATTAATTTGCAATTGAAATTCTTCTTGGAGAAACGTAATTAATGGCGTTGATTCATCTTTTGCAAAATTTACATTGAAATCCCCAGCTAAAATCAATGGTAGTTTGTCTTTATTGGTTTTGAAAGTTCTCTGTTCTGCTCCCTGTATCTTTGTTGACGTTCTCTTTTTTTTTGGAGAGCATTTAGTTCATTATCTTGATCATTTCTTTGAATGGATGATGGTTGTATTTTTTCCGAACCAGATGAACTTTGAGCAGTAATTATTTCTTCATTATTCAGTTCTTCTTCTTTCTTTTCGTCTTTGAAGAGGTAGATGGTCCGGCAATACTTCGTGAATATTGTATGCGTTTTCTTCTTTCCGCTTCACGCTGCTTTAATTTGTCTCTGTTCCGCTCCCTGTATCGTTTTTGACGTTCTTTTTTATTTTTATTTACTCTAAAAAATATATAAGTGTTAAAAGAAGCTTAAATAAAAATTAGTATATTCTGGTACTATTAGATTTACAAAATCTTACATAACATTAATAGTCTTGTGTCTTGTGTTTAACTGATCTTGGAGATGTCCAGTTTCAATAATAATATTTTGTGACCCCTGTGATGATTGTTGGATTCTGAAATATTTATAAAAAATATGTTATTAAAATATACAGAAAAATTTAAATTGGCTTCAATATATTAGTAAACTCAAGAATCTTAGCTAGTTATTTCAATATATTATTAAAATCGTAAATTATAAGTATTAATATCAATGTTTCACAATAAATGCCACTATGATTAGAAAAATTAATTAATTTTTTAATGTTCATATTTATAACAAATAAGAAAAAACTTTCGTGCGCTGCACGCCATCAGCTGATTTTGAAATACAATTCTGTCAGTCTTAATAAATTTATTCTCTGAGCAATTGTTTTAATGCATTAATTTCAATAAGAATGAAATTAAAATTAATTAATAATTTAAAAACATTGTATGCAATGAAATTTATGGGAGTTTTAATCTACCAAGATAGTAGATTTTACATTTGCTGGCGCTCAAAACACACCAAATATACGCGTGCTTAATGCACAGATAAATGCATACTTTAATTATAAAAATTTAATTAACTTACTGATGACTTGATCGTGTGTCATAGTGTGATTTTGCTTTCTTTGCAGGAGGCTGATCACTTTCACTCTCTAAATTATCACGGTCAGACATTTTATTATCAGAAAAATAATTTGCTTTCAAGTAAAACAGGTTATGTTTACTGTAGTAAACAACACTATAGGTATTCGAGCTCAGTGTAGCGAGAAAGATGGCTTAACGCCAGATCGAGTGGGAGAGAATCGCACAGTCGATTGCGCAGTGCGACGCGTCGCCACACCGTACACACTACTGCATATAGACTGTATATATACCATCGTATAGCGTAAAAAAAACAATCGACAACCGGTGCAATTTGTATAGTCCGCGCCAAACTACTAGTCCGCTCTGAAGTTGTTGCGAGAAGGTGTGGTCAATTTTCTATGGCGACGCGATTCATTCATTCTATATTGAGAGCAGACTAGCAGTTTTACGCGGACTATACCAGTTTTATATCAATTGTGAAATATATCATTTTTGATGTGAAACATCGCTGTGGCGACGTCGCCACGCTATACGATGGTATATATATACAGTGTATATGCAGTAGTGTGTACGGTGTGGCGACACGTCGCCATGCGCAATCGAATTCAATAAATAGTCATCGTTACCTGAAAAAAAAACGTAATATTTTATTTTATCATTATGACATATTTAGTTCCTATCACAATATGTTCTTTTCTGCATATTACTTTTACAAAATAATGTCGATGTTTCACATCTGCCAGGCGTCCCGTGACGGCTCACATTTTTTTTATAACATAGAAGTAGCAAACGAGCAGTCCACCTAACGGTACATGGTCACTATCGCTCATGGACATCTATAATCAATCCCAGATAAGATTAGAATCCAGATTGGCCACAGATGCATTGCTACTGAGGACTAACTGGGAAGGCCTTGGCCAAGTAGGTCTCCCTTGCCCACAACCCTACTCACTTCAAACCAGAATATAGAAGAGTTAAACACTATTATAGTCGTCACAATTTAATAGGCCCATTTTGACACATGCCATCGCTAGGCTCTAAGCATGTGACATACAAATCGATAACCAAAGAAACCAATTTTTACGACATATCGATTACAACCACACATCGTATTGTATAAATTACTTAATATTTTGTAAACAGAATATTTATTCTTTATTTTTCTAAATCATTTAAATATTCAATAATAAATATGGGGTGCATGGTGTCAATAGTTATATATATTTTATTGATAGATATTGAGTAGAAGGATTATCATTTTGATAATATCTTAAAAAGCACCCCACACTTTTTTACAATAAAAAATATTTTTATCTTATTTAAACTATTCTTAATTCAAATTTAAAAAAATATATTTTCTATTTTTTAGTTGGATTTTCTTTAAAAAGTGCATTTTTTTAGTTTTTTTAAACTATTATTTATTTTCCATTTTTTAGTCGAATTTTTTATAAAAGCGTATTTTTTAGTTTTTTTAAACTATTATTTATTTTTCATTTTTTAGTGATTATTTTAGCGATTATTTTAATGATTATTACGTAGCGTATTATCAAGTTTATCTTTCGAATCAGCATCAGCACCTTTGCTTAGCAGTGCAAAAATGAATATTGGGTCATTGAAAATCGCTAATCCTGATTATCCTAGGAAGGATAACGGGTCAGAATGTTTAAAATATTGAATTCTCATCGGTCCTTAATAAGTATGCCAAATTTCGAGTTAATCCGACGTTTTGAAGGGGGTTAAAATCATGTTCAAAGATTCCGTTACATACTAACATACAAACATACTAACATACCAACATACCAACATACATACGTCTCAAGCTAATAAAAGCGTATTAAAAAGGAGAAAAGAAAATAAATTCTGATGTAATTTAAAAATGTAATCCTTTTTAGAAGATGAAATAAAGCATCGGTCATAAACTGTATTTTTTTTCGTTTTATCATTCACTAAGAAACAAAGTTTTCATTATTTTATTGTTGTTATAATGAAAAATGGATAAATAATTAATTATTGCTAATTCTAAGTTTCGATTATTTGAAAGTTAATCGATTATGGTTTCTTCCGAATGCTTTGAAGCTGCAAGCTCTAACCGTCACGTGGTCGTAATTTCCCTACTAAAAAGTTATTTCAAGACATTGGGATGGCATGTGTCAAAATGGGCCTATTAAATTGTGACCAGTATAGGCACACAAGTATGTGTGGTAGAGTAGGCTTCGGAATCGAACTAAGGGCTCGAACACAAAACTGCGATGCGAATTCGCAACGCAGAAAATTGCGATGCGAATTGCTGCGATGCGATATCGTGCGGCGTAGCGTCTCTCAGGGTGACCAACAACAACAACCACTGTGCGATGCGAATCAATTCGCAAGTTCTTGCGATGCGTCGAGGGAGCTCGCAGATTTTTGCGATGCGACGTCGCATCGCAGTTTTGTGTACGGACCCTAAGAAGAGTTCTACCACCATCAATGTGTGTATCATTCTTTGGCACGGCCCGCAGGCTAAAGTACCAATAGTTTTCAACATAAAAGATGTCTTAAATTCACCTAAATTATGACATAGGCTATATATTATAATAATTACATGTATTTCCATTTCAACAACATTATTAATCAACAAACCAGTCTTCTATTGGTAACCTACCTTTAATTGTCTTTCTCATCTTTTTCCTAACAGATTCTTTAACTTCTCTATCTTCCGTATTATTGGGATTCTGAATGACTGTCTCTGTCTGTTCCCATTCATCTGAAAACAGAAATCGATGGAAATTAGAAAGAAAGAAAGAAAGAAAGAAAGAAATATTTATTTGTAAAAAATACTACAATTACTGTAACCATAATAAATAAAAGCGTATTAAAATAGAGCAAATTTATCGTAGTTCGACTGCAGCAACACTGTCACACGTATAACACGGTAAACACTATGTAAAAAAACAACACTATGTAAAAAAGCATACTATAGGTTCAGTGATTATCTGACTGATAAAACGGTGTGGTCTGAAGTACCCCCAGCTCCACATCTACCATTACGTTAAGTGCCATTATATAAAACATTTTTTTAAAGATGTGTGTTATGGAGTTTCCTTCGCCGCTTCTTCTCCATAACGAAACACCGTGAAGTGGTGGTAATTGTATTGACATTCAAAAAGTGCTCTGTAAAGAACTTATTTTGAATAAAAAAAATATTTTGATTTATTGAGTGGCCAAGTGCAAGTTAAACTCGCACATGGAGGTTTCCGTACCATTTTCATTAATTTTAGTTTTTGTTATTATAGCAACCATTGAAATGAAATGAAATAACTTTATTACGTAATGCATTGTACACACACACATATCAATTACAAATTACTTATGTTAATTACAAAATAGTGGGATATACGTACATATAAAACTCAAGATACATAATAATAATAACACACTCATAATATAAATTAAACATTGAAGTACATACATTGTGAATATTCGAACTGTATATCTATTACGATTTAATAGACTAAGTTAAAAACATCGAAAAATAGCTATATATTTCTCCTATGGCGACCCCGATTTATTTTCAATCTTTCTTTTATTTTTAGTATTTGTTGTCATAGCGACCATCATTACACATTCTTTGTAAATATTTCAAATGTTTCTCTCTTATAGTTCAGGAGATAGAACAGACGCAAAGGCTAATATAATATATATATGTATAATAGGGTTTCATTTTTACTCTTTAGCTACAGAGACCTCTAAAAGGCAGTATGGTTCTGCAGGGAGATAGGATTGCCACACCCATTTCTAACACGAAGCAGTTCTGTTTTGATGTATGTGGACAGGCTAATTTAAATACATGTAAATAAAAAAAAATAAAAAAAGAGTGTAATTATGGACACTCATAAGCTGTGACAACGATACCATGACAGTCGCACTACGTATGAACAGTCTTCACTCAGCCACTTACCTTCAATTTTTACTTCCCAATAGTAGTTTCCCTCTGGCTTACAATCTGAAATATGAAATTATTGAAGTAAAACTTCTGAGGCGGCGATATTCGATAACTGGTCGAGATTAAGTGTACAATTTTTGGAACATGACGTCATATATTGAAACAAAAGGGAGGGACTTATACCACTAAATATAAATCGCTCTCTTTTACTCTACTTTCGTAAGTAATAAAAGCTTGCAGCGACATCTATCAATAATGTGGCAAAATTTTATAGATTAGTCTTTTATAGATTAGTCTGATTCAGAACTAGGTGTCCAAAGTGTAACCAAAGAAATGTCATTGTCAAAATAAGATTCCATGTATTGTAAACCTTTAATAAATTAACAAGAAACTAAAACTTTATGAAACTCAACAAAAAACAAGAATTTAATAAATACACACAATTTAACAAACGCGCTATGAAAACGAGAGAACATTAGAGTTCTACCACGATCACATAAATGAATAACATCAACTACCAAACTTAAAAATGGCGGCACAAAAAATGTTTTGGATCCCGATTGTGTTACAATTATTATATTTTTATTTTCAACCATAAATCTTGTTTGTATTATTATTACTGTATGAAACGAAATTGAGTTAATATAAATATTGAAAAATATTAATTGATCTTAATTTATGTAGATTATTATTTTATTATCGTTGTATTACTTTAATATCGTCAAAAATAAGAAACTACCATTTGAAACGTATTTCTTGACAGGTCAACACCTTTGTTTACGTTTTGGACACCTAATTATGAATCGGACTATAGATTTAAATCTTCTTACTAAATAAATATATTCCATAAAATACAAAACCATCTCCATTAATGCTGAAACTTTCTTTTTCGAATGATTTAAAACATTAAGCCATAAGTAAAAAGGGTATAATTTGAAAGTTACCAATAATACTAATAATATTAATTGTGTTCTGTGATTGCTTGATTGATTTATGAGTGATAATTATAATTAAAATATTAAAAGGATAATGTCAATTTTTATATCAATTTCGGTGGCACTGTGAATATTTCAATTTTTTTATTTCCTTTAAATTTTGTGCACATTTTTAATAATTACATTTGTTTCGTAGTCTTATCAGCAAACCCTTTCATTTGATTATCGTATTATAAGAGTAACAATAATTGGTTTAACATCCTGGACTGTCAGCCTTATTTCAGAGATTTCCCCAAAAGAATTGAAAAATAGGTAAAAAAAAACTTTTTTTTTAATTTTGACGCCCCACAGGTCACGGATAGACATCACTTAATGTAGCTTACCAAGTCTCAACAAACGGTCATAATTCGAGAATGTGGATAGAGTATTTGTGTTAGTTTGTGTACCAAATAAATAAAGCGAAGAGATAAACAAAATTTGTTTGAAGAAAACATACTTTTATTACATTTACCTTTCACGCTGCTTTCGTCGGGGTGTTCGGCTTTACATTGTGTATCTGAAAAAGAAAAATAAACATGTTTTATCTAAAAAAAATATATATATATCATAACGTTTATTCTTCCAAGGGTTTTGTATTGTCCGCGCCATATAGCTCTGAAGTTGTTGCGAGCAGGTGTAGTGATACAATTTGCTATGCCGACGCGATTCATTTCTATATTCAGAGCGGACTAGCAGTTTTACGCGGACTATACAATACTTAAATTATTATAGAATACGATGTTGTAAATAAAATGAAACATATCGTTGCGCCCGAGATGTAGTATAAAGGAGCTGAGACATTATAAATTGCTCGAGTTTTAATTCGTTATAACTAATAAGTTTATACCAATAGGCATGATGACAAATTTTGAAAACCGCTTCTATAGCGTAGGTACATGTCTACCGATTCCAAAAATCGTATTATTTCGGTAATAAATTTAGTATTAAAGAAAATAATAGCATTTGTTTATAGCCATTTTGAATTAAGCGCGAAAACGCTCGCGAGTGTCATGGCGTCCGTTGGTGACGTCAAGTTAGAACTTCCCATACAAAATTTCAAGCAATTCAGTGTTAGCGTTTCAGACAAGATGGCCGACTGCTGTATTTATTAATTGAAAATATAATAAATCTTAAAGTGTTTTTTTAAACTAAGTCATTTTTGAGAATCCTTTCAATATATTGTGTTTTCTTGTCAATGTCAATTGTAAAAGCCTAAACGACTTAAGCGTGTACCCTCCGTGGGTCATCATTTCTATCGTGATCTCGGACATACGTTCAATTTCAGTGCGTGACATTCAGTTTCGGTCAAAACTTCGGTCCACTTCGGCCGAAGCCGAAGGTTTTGCCGAAAATGCTTTTCTTTGGCCGAAGCTAACCGAAACCGACACTTCGGACACTAAATACAAATGAGAGGACGTATAATAATATCTAGGTCCCCCTATTTTACTAAACGACGTATACTTATAACAAGTTTTTATCTTGTCTTGTTATTTCGTATGTATGCGAGGGTTAAATGTAACAACTTAACCATCAACGGTTGAGCTGCAATTTTCCACTTGAGTAAAAATAGACCAATAATTCTTACTTTATTCTGTGAGTAACTAATTTGCACTTAATTGTTGAAATGAAACAAAACAAATTTATATAACAAACACTTTTGAAAAATCTTTTTTTACGAATCCGAATAAAATCTATTCATTTGATAAAGTCTTTTAATAAAAGAGTTATAGTCCGAATATAGAAACGAGTCCCGTCGCAATAACAAATTGCAGATATTAGCGGGACGAAGCCAGCGCGGGAATATCAAACGCACAGTCTAAACAAAATACAATGTCATATGGAGATCTGTAATTAACCTCGGATAGGATTGGAGTTTTACCCGCCACAGATCGGTTGCTATCCTAAAATTAAACTATCCTAAGATTAAATTATCCTAAGACTAAATTGAAATAACTCGGATATATATCTCCCTTACCACACTTTAAATCGAAACATAGCAGCACTTGAGACTGCTGTTACAACACAGAAATAGGTGTGACGGTGGTGCCTCCGGAGTCAAACCACAAAGGGTTCTACCACCTAAACTGAAGTATATCCTTTAAATACTTACCATCGTTATAAGACTCGTCCACTACTAAATTCCCTTCTTCTACAGAATCTTTATCATTGTTATCATCATTGTCTGAAAAGAATATGTATTTATTTATTATGTTAAGGTAGAAAACAAGTATACAGTCCACCTGATGGTAAGTGGGTACTGCTACCCATGGACATCTGTAATCAAGCTTAGATAAGATTAAAAGTCCTCCCTGAGGTCGGCCACAGATACGCCGCTACCTGAAGACTAAGCTGGAATGCCTCGGAAAAGTATGTCTCCCTTACCACACCCTTCAATCTTGATCTTATCAGCACTAAATAACCGCTGCCTCACGGCAGCTCACAACACCGGTGGGCAGTGAACCCACTGAGGAGATTGCCCGGGTAAGGAGGGATCCCTCGAGGCCCGTAGACCCTGCGCCAAGCGGCGAAGTCACGCCGCGGCATAGGACGACCGCTTTCGTTCGTAGCACTAAATAATGCTGTTAAGTAATTAGGCAGAAATACCACACTTACATCAACTGTAGACTATAATATTTGACGATTTTTTTTTTGTCCCCAGCTTCATTTAAAAAAATATTATCTCATATTTCTTCACGCATCTCTCAATATTAGATAATTCAATATTTTTTATAATCACAAATAAATACGGCATTATAGAATTAGGGATGGTGATCTCGAATCGATTTCTAGGGGCAAAATAATCGATTATTTTGATCGATCTCCAGTAATGGAGCGATTCGCTTAATCGATCTTTCATTGTAGAAAATCGAAAGTTGATCTTTTCGACGTTGGTTGAATGTGTTATAGACAATTTTTTGCCGACGCATACGTATTTCAGTGCTTGTTTGGTCCTCATGACTTTTTTTGCTAACTTCCCCCTTTTTTAATCGATCTTTTTCGGGAATCGCCATCCCTATATAGAATTAAAAGAAATCTATGAGTACTTACCATAATCATATGTTATTTCCTCCTTGATTATTAATGCTTGTTCATCTGAAATCAAAACAAATTGTCAAATACTTTTTGTATGTTCTTTAATAATCTTATATATAAAATTATCGTGTCACAGTGTTAGTTACCGTACTCCGAAACGGCTTTACCGTTTTTCACCAAATTTTATATGCATATTCAGTAGGTCTGAGAATCGGCTACTATCTATGTTTCATACCCCTAAGTGATAAGGGTTGTTCACCCTTAACATTTTTTTATTTATATGGCAACACAAAGTTTGACAGGTCAGCTAGTATTAAATGAAATTTATTTATTACAAGAATGTGGTACACAAAGATAGTTACAGCAAGAGAAGTTCGTACATTCTATCATTACAATTTAAAATTGTAAAATTTACAAATAATGTAAAAATTAAAAATAAAAGATAAGTCGTATTAAATTATTACATGTCATTTTTATTCTGTACATTGAAAATATTCATCAATGTCATAAATAGTTATAATAATAATATTATAAAGTATTGATGGTTAAAACTCTGCTTACTCCTGTTCAACCCATTACTGTCCCACTGCTGGGTACGGGTCTCCTCTCAGAGTAAGAGGGGTTATAATTCTTACATGATTAAGTTTCCTTATAATGATATCTCTCACCACTATAGCAAGAACTGATTTCCAATACAGACAACTTTTGATTAATACGATGGGATTTGAACCTCAGACCCATTAATTAAGAGGCAGTTTCTACTTCTACAAACCACTAAGATGACCCACTTGGAGGAGCAAACACCTTACCGGTCTGACGCACACAGGGTCCCGGGTTCAATACCCAGCCAGACAGATTTCTAAATAATGAATTAAGATTTCTGTTTCTGGGTCTGGGTATTTGTATATTTGTCTTTGTGTATGTCCATGGCACCCACAACAGAGAATCGGGGGGCTGGGACTGTAGAAAACATTTTACTTAGCTGTTTAATGACAATAAAAATATAATTAACTAGTTTTCGCCTGATAGAACATAATATGACATACCTAGTGCCCGTGACATTTCCGGGATAAAAACTATCCTATGTTCTTTCTCGGGTCTCAGACTATCTTTGTACAAAATTTCATTAAAATTGGTTTAGTGGTTTAGGCGTGAAGAAGAGACAACCAGACAGACAGACAGTTTCTTACGGATTTATAATATTAGTAAACACTCACTTTTACAATACAACTGGAACTTCTGCTCACAATCCAGAACTTGCCGCTTGAAGCTCGCAGCATCCCTTAATCTCTTGATGCAGTCATCACAAATACTGTTACTTGCGTCTATTGTAGGCATATTCATCTGGAATCACATAAATGTCTCATAGAAATCAAAATATACAAATTCATATAAAATGTTTTTAAAACAAGCTTTGTAGTAATGTCTTTTGGAACGAAGTTCCTTATCGCGCGGTACGCTGGGTAAGGCTAGGCGAGCGTCACGAAAAATCCTCACGATACTTTTGCTATAGTGCGTAGCACGGAGAGGGGGCAGGCCTAGTATAGGATTCGACTTATTCGTTCTCTCTCTCTTGACAATGACAAGCCATGCAACGCCATCTGCTGTGTATCAGTACATTGTTTTGTCGTATTCGTGTGGACGTATTTTTTGTTATTTTTAAAAATAAACTATCTTGTATCTATTTTTATTGTATTGTAGCAGATAAACATGCAGTCCATCTAGTGATAAGTGGCTACTGCCACCTATGGATATCTGTCATCAACCCAAGATAAAATTAGATTTCTACCTGAGGTCGGCCACAGATGCGCCGCTACCCCTGAGGACTAAGCTGGAATGCCTCGGAAAAAGCATCTCCTTTACCACACCCTTCAAACCAGAACACAGCAGCCCTTAACACTGCTGTTATTAAGAAGAAGGTGTAGCGATGGTGCTACTGGAGTCAAACCGTGGAGGGTTCTACCACCTTCATTTGTTTTTAACTCAGACCACATGCTGAGCTGCTTAATGGATTTTATACTATGAGGCGTCGTATTTTTAAGAGCTGTGATAGCCTAGCGGTTAAGAAACTCGGTCTCTCGATCGAGGGGTCCGAGGTTCCAAGCCCAGGCACGCACCTCTGATTTTGTAAAGTTATGTGCATATTAGAAATTAATTATTACTTGCTAAACGGTGAAGGAAAACATCGTGAGAAAACCTGTGTACCTGAGATTTAAAAAAAAAAATTTCAAAGGTTAGTGAAGTCTACCAATACGCACTTGGCCAGCGCGCTTCTCATTCTGAGTGGAGACCCGTGCAGTGGGACAGTAATGGGTTGTGATGATGGTTGATGATGATATTTTTTTAGTGTTTATTATTTTGTTGTGTTTTAAGGGACGGGTAAAAGATCGCATACTTTCTCAAGGGCCTATTTATCGATATTTTTTTAAAGTACTGTACAAAAACGGGCTACCGACTCACGCTGAGGTCTCGACTTACCATAATATACGTAATATACGTTATACTTACGTTTATATTGAACGTTTCTCGTAACATTGTGGCGTACATCTCGAGTTCCGTTTCGTAAACGTAGCATAATTGTAGGCTCCTGAATTTGCCATCTTTGTGACAACAGCGGCACAGCGTGTGCAAATTGAATATTTCAGACATCAAGTCCTGATTTATTTTATGATAGTCTTATTTTTTGAAGAAAATCCTCAAAAATACGATTTTACAATTTGTTTCTGTCATTCACTCATTGTTTGTCAATTTTCTTACTGACAACGAATCAATGTTGCCACTTGCTTACTCTTCGAAACTAAAAACAACAAATCATCCATGAAAGACACAAAAAAACAGTAGACTTCATAAAAAAAAATCAAATGTTTATGTAGAGAAAGAAATAGTTAAAGAATAAGAGATTTTTACCTTTTAATCAAAGTGAAAATTCTTTAGGCACGCCTTTACAGTGAAAATCATCGGTGTTACGATTTCTACTACAACCAATCAATCTCTGAAATGTGTACCACAGACCACAGGAATATTTGTCGACGAAAAAAGGTATTGTTATTTAAGATCTTATACCGAACAGGGTCAAAATTCAGTCGTCCTTGTATGAAAAACACATTTCATAGGACAAATTTTTCATGAATAAAATAGGGAGAATGTAACGAAAAGTTCTATTATATCGATATTGCAAATGTGAGGCTAACATTATCGAACTTTCCCATATCATCCCTTATTCATTACAGTGATGCCAACAGCACTGTTTTAACGATGTATTTAGTGTTTTTTCGAAGTTATTCCTGTTTTAATCTTCTTTTTCTACTATATAAGTGTTACCCCTTCTACTATATAAGTATTCCCGATACAAACATTATTTTTTGTACTATGAAATATGTTTTTCATACAGGAAGAACTCAAATTGGGCCCCTGGCGGCAAATAATATTAATAATAGCAATATCTTTTTTTGTCGACAAATATTTCTGTGGCTCGATACGCATTTCAGAGATTGATTTGTTGTAATAAGTATAACCTTTTTTATGACAATTTATTTTAATGACCTTTTTTATGACAATTTCTTGTTCTACGTAAATAATTGTTTTTTTTATGAAGTTTACTGTTTCTTGCTCTTTACGGCCGATTTACTGTTTTTAGCTCAGAAGAGGTTGCAAGTGGCAGCATTGATTCGTTGTCAAAGTCAAAGTCATTATTTATGAGACAGAAACAAACATTCTAAAACTATATCTTGTGAGGAATTTCATTTAAAATATAATACTATCGTAAAAAATAACAGGCCTTGATGTCGGAAATATTCAATTTGCACACGCTTTGCCGCTGTTGTCACAAAGATGGCAAATTCAAGAGCCTTCAATTATACTACGTTTACGAAACAGAACTCGAGTTGTACTCCACAATGTTACGGGAAACATTTAATATAAGCGTAAGCACAATCTGCCTGATAAGTAGTACAATACTACCTAAATATCTACCTACCTAAAGTAATATTTGTACCTAATAACAGCAGTGTTAGGCGCTGCTGTGTTCTGGTTTGAAGGGTGTGGTAAAGGATACAGACTTTTTCCGAGGCCTTCCAGCTTAGTCCTTAGGGGTAGCGGCGCATCTGTGGCCGACCTCAGGTAGGCATATCTAGTCCTATCTGGGGTTGATTACAGATTTGCATGGGTGGCAGTAGCCACTTACCAGCAGGTGGACTGTATGCTCGACTGCTACTCCTATACTATAAAAAAACTCTCCTTTTGTTTAAAAATAAATGAAGCTGATAGAACCCTCTGCGGTTCAACTCCGGCAGCACCACCGCCATATCAGCCTAATAACAGCAGTGTTAAGCGCTGCTGTGTTCTGGTTTGAAGGGTATGGTAAGGGAGACATACTTTTCTGAGGTGTTCCAGCTTAGTCCTCAGGTAGCGACGCATCTGTGGCCGCAGTCTGTTAGTAATCTTATCTGGGGTTGGTTACAGTTGTCCATAGTGGCAGTAACCACTTACACATCAGGTGGACTGCTTCCTTGTTTACTTCTATTATTATAATAGTTAAAAAGACATAACTACCAACCTTGTTTTAAAAACATTTTATATATTTTTATACAGACGACCCGCGTGGCGGAGCGGTTACCATACCGGTCTGACGTGCAGACGGTCCTGGGTTCGATCTCCGGCCAGACAGATATCTAAATGATGAATTTATATTTCTGTTTCTGGGTCTGGGTGTTTGTGTATTTGTCTCTGTGCGTGTCCATGGCACCCACAACACAGGGAATCCTAGTGTAGGGTTGTGAGTGTAGAAAGTCTGTGATATTTATTCATTTTAATTTTAAAGAGACATTTATGTATTTTCAGATAAATATGCCCACAATAGATGTAAGCAAAAATATTTGTGATGACTGCATCAAGAGATTAAGGGATGCTGCGAGCTTCAAGCAGCAGGTTCTGGACTGTGAGCAGAAGTTTCTAGAGTATTATAAAAGTGAGTGTTTAATAAATACTTAATTATTATTATAGCCTAGTTGTTAAGAAACTCGGCCTCTTGATCGTGGGGTCCGAGGTTCAAATCTCTGATATTTCTAATTTTATGTGCATATTAGACTTTAAAAACTACTAGCTTAAACGGTAAAGCAAAACATCCTGAAGAAATCTGCATACCTGAGGCAACTTAAAAAAAAGTTTTCAAAGGTATGTGAAATCTACCAATACTCACTTGTCCAGTGTGGTGGACTATGGGCCAATCCTTCTCATTCTGAGGAGACCCGTGCCCAGCAGTGGGACAGTAATGGGTTGATAATGAAGCAGCTAAGTAAGATGCTTTCTACACTCACAGCCCCACACTAAGATTCTGTCATGAGTGCCATGAACCCACACAAATACAAATACACGAACACCCCATACTCAAAAACAAAAAACTATTATAATAACTAATATTTGCATACTCTTTGGGTTAGGATAGGAGCACAAAACTAATGTATTCCATATATAATGTATTTCACCTTATCCTGCAATAAATAAATGAATTGAATTGAATTGAATCATTTAAAAATCTGTCTGGCTGGGGATTGAACCCAGGATCCTGTGTGCATTATAGTTGGTTGAAGTGGAAAATGGCAAATTAATGGCTCTGAAGTTCAAATCCTATCTTATTTGTCAAAACTTGTGTGTATTGGAAACCACTTCAATCAATTGTCACTTGCTATAATGGTGAGAGATAACACTGAAGGTGGTAGGACCCTTTGTGGTTCGACTCCGGCAGCACCACGGCCACATCCATTTCTACCTTATAATTACAGCGCTAAGTGCTGCTGTGTTCTGGTTTGAAGGGTGTGGTAAGGGAGACATACTCTTCTGAGGCGTTCTAGCTAAGTCCTCAGGGGTAGCGGCGCATTCAAAGATTCCGTCACATACATACAAACATAGATACAACCCAAGCTAATAAAAACGTTGCAAAATACATAAAACATTTGATAATTTGTTTTGATTCCAGATGAACAAGCATTAAAAGTGAAGAAGGAAATAACATACAATTATGGTAAGTAAGGATACAATTTTATCAAAAATATTTGATGATAAACAGATTTTGGCACACATACGATTTTAGACTAAAATTATTGCGGAATTGAGACATTTTATTATGTAACGGGTACCCACAATATCCGGTTTCTTAAATTTCTTTATTGCCAATATTTCGACCCAGTTGCATGGATCGTGAGTCGTGACACAAAAAACAATCAACATAATTTGGCTACCAATCATCAAGTCTAGATATTGTTGTTCTATAGTTAAAATTGATAAAATCTTTTATGGTTTGATACCGAAGGCACTACTCTCACACCTATTTCTTATAACAGCAGCGTTAAGTGCTGCTGCGTTCTGGTTTGAACAGTGTGATGAGGGAGACATTCTAAGGTATTCCATTTGTCTTCAAGGATGATGCAGTATATCATTGTCTAACCGCAGGTAAGTATGTAATCTGGGATTGATTACAAATGTCCACCAGTAGTAAACACTTACAACCAGGTGAACTGTATGCTTGTTTGCTACTTCTATATTATAAATAAATAAAATACATTTTTATTTCAGAAAAAGATGATAACAATGATAAAGATATTGAAGAAGATGGGGGTTCAGTATTGGATGAGTTTTGTAAGGATGGTAAGTATTTAAGCAAGTACATATATAATTCAGTTTAGGTGTTAGAAGCCTTTATGGCTCGACGCTGGAGATACCATCTCCACACCTATTTCTGTCTTATAACTGCTGTGTCTAGTGCTGTTATGTTTCGATTTAAAGTTTTGTAAGGGAGATACATATCCGAGGAGTTTCAATGTAATCTTCAGGGGTGGCAATGCATCTGTTGCCGGCCTCAGGTAGGACTCTAATCCTATCTGAGGTTAATTACAGATGTCCATATGACACAGTCTTACTTAATGTAATATGTATTTATTTATTTACTTCATTATACCTTAACTAACAGTGGTTTAAAAGAGCGGATTAAAATTGAGCGGAGATACATTGTGTTTTCATCGCATCACATCGCATTTCACAAGTAACATATTATATTAAACTATATTGTTTAGTATGATTGCCAAGTCAATCTTACTTAAAACTTAAAGATTTTTTATATTGATATTAATGGTGTGCCGAGTCGGCCATTTTTGGTATTCGAGTACTTTAGTACTCATATAAAAAAGAATCGAGTCAGTACTCGAGTCCAAAGTATTTACAAAGTAGTCGAGTACTTTGCACAACATACAGTCCAATAGCACGGAAGAGCAAAAAAAAAGCCACTTAGTACACAAAATTAAACAAGTTTGTACGAGTAGTAGTTGTAGTGTACGAGTATCGTCAGTATTCGAGTATTACTGGTACTCGAGTCGGCGCTCAATATATTTCGTTTGTTAACGGCGTAAGCAGCGCGTCCAATATGAGCGCCGACGTCAGAAATATGTACTAAACCAACATTTATTTGAATTATTTTTTTACTTTGTAGTGAAATAGAGGTCGGTTTTATTTTTTTATATTATATTATATGTTCCACAACCTAATCTAACCAATTCAATACGAAACACTATAGGCGAGGCTATATGCAATACTTTTTTGTGGGTGTGCATTTTTTGGGTTTATGTGGGCTCGAATATATCAAAAACTCGGCACAGTTACAGAAAACTCCACACTACATAAATATAATGCGCGTGCTAAAATCCAATTTTCAAATTTTAATTTCTCGGAAACTATTGGTATGCGCCAAAAATCCCTTTAGGTGTTGTCTTCGAACATCCAAAGGAAGGTCAGTGCAAAGTTTCAAATGGATCGGAGGTGGGGGGTTTTCGGTAGTGCACCCGGGAGATCTCCCGCTGCCAAAATAGTATTCTAATAGGTATATGATAATTGAAGTACCTTTGGAAGAATAGACGTTATATTTATTTGAGATAAAAAAATGTTTATTTTTCCTTTTCAGATAAAGAATGTACACCGAAAGACCCTGATAAAAGCAGCGTAAACGGTAAATGTAATAAGAATATGTATTTTTCAAATAAACTTTACTTATCTCATGATTTAATTTGTTTTTCACAAACCAACGCTGTTACCACCCAAGTGCAGTGATAGCCTAGTGGTTAAGAAACTCGGCCTTTTGATCGAGGGGTTCGAGGTTCAAATCCCAGGCACCTCTGATTTATCAAAGTTATGTGCGTTTTAGAAATTAATTATCACTTGCCTACACGGTGACGCAAAACATATTAAGGAAACCTGCATACCTGAGAAATCAACTATTTGTTAACATATTATATTAAACTATATTGTTTAGTATGATTGCCAAGTCAATCTTTTTTTTTATAATATAAAGGTAGCAGACGAGCATTCAGTCCACCTGATGGTAAGTGGCTACTGCCGCCCATGGACATCTGTAATCAACCCCAGATAGGATTAGATATTCCTACCTGAGGTCGGCCACAGATGCGCCGCTACCCCTGAGGACTAAGCTGGAACGCCTCGGAAAAGTCTGTCTCCCTTACCACACCCTTCAAACCCCGGAACACAGCAAAGCCTAACACTGCTGTTATTAGGTAGAACTAGGTGTGGCGGTGGTGCCGCCGGAGTCGAACCACAAAGGGTTCTACCACCTTCAAAAAATAGATATGGTCTCATAAGATGTTGTCAAGTTAGCTAATTACAAAATAATTTAAGACAGAAGGTCCCTTAAGTAGGGGCTGAATAAATGAACCGACTTTGACTCACAACTTTTTACGGTAGAAGAATTAAGTTGTGAGACTTGTTCTTTTTTACATGTTGTATTTTTGATGGCATTTGTATTTAAATATGTTTGCTTTTATTTTCAGAAATATCCAGTGACCTGGAAATGGATGATATTGAAAAAAGCAGCGAAACAGGTAGACTTTATTACAATTTTATTAAAACAAACTTTACCTAATGAAGTAGTTTTATGAGAACATACATACGAACTAATAAGGCAAGTTGTTTGTTGCGTCGTTTTAGTAAAATATGCAAATCTAATTATTACATGTCCTCTCATTTGTTCCTAATGTCCGAAGTTTCGGCTTCGGCTAGCTTCGGTCAAAAAACAATTTTAGTAAAACTTTCGGCTTCGGCCGCAGTTGGCCGAAGTTTTGGCCGAAAACGACGGTCACGCTAGCACTGACATTGAACGGATGTCCAAGATCGCGATAAAAGTGATGACCCGCGGAGGGTACAGACACAAATCGTAACAATCGTAACAGTGTCCCACAATTATCCGGAAATGATACCTATCCATTTTTTGTAAAACTGAAAAAAAATCCTGCAGTGTTGCCTGACGACATCAACGAAAATAGTCAAATGTCATTACAACAGCCGAAATAAATATTCCAGTGAAAGATGTTCATCAAAAATATTCCCTACTTTTCATATTTTTGAATGAAAAGTTTGAAAAATTGTACGAATAGGGAAAAAGAAAACAAATCTGGCAACACCACAACCGCCCCGAACAAAGCAAATCGCTCAAACGTGGCCAACCTCCAAATATTTCATTTCAAAAAATCCGTCTTTTCGTACATTTTACAAATTGCTTAAAAGACGATCCGTCATCTGATTGAAAATTTGATGGTATATCCGAGTAAATTTAATAAAATGGCAAAAAATATTAGAAATCCCAAGAGATACGAGCGCGTAAAAACACCTCGATAATATCTCGACGGCCATCTTGGCATCGTATCACTCAATATCAAGTTTATAAATAAAACAGTTAAAAATTTTAACTCGGCCGCTATCTTGAATTTATGGCAACTCATATTTTTCCCTTTGCCTCGACGACGAAAGAGGAAAACCCGCCATAGACAACAAAGACGCACCTGGGCGGCAACATGGAGAACGCCATGTCAGTCAGTCAGTGGGTTGTTTAAGGATTATATATTATAAAATAAAATAATAAAAAATAATAATTATAAATATAAATAAATAAATAATAATAAAATAAAATAAACATTTATTTCAGAAAAGGACGACATCAATGATAAAGATATTGAAGAAGATGGGAATTCAGTATTGGATGAGTCATGTAATAATGGTAAGTATTTAAGTAAGTAAATACTTCAGTTTTGGTGGTAGAACCCTTTGTGGTTCGACTCCGGCGGCACCACCGCCACACCTATTTCTGTTATAATTGCAGTGTTAAGTGCTGCTGTGTTCTGGTTTGAAGGGTTTGTTAATGGAAACATACTTTCCCGAGGCGTTCCAGCTTAGTCCTCAGCTCCAGTCCTGTGGCCGACCTCAGGTAGGAATATCTAATCCTATCTGGGGTTGATAACAGATGTCTATGGGCGGCATTAGCCACTTACAATCAGGTAGACTGCATGCTCGTCTGCTACTCCTTTATTATAAAAAAAATCTAAGATACTTTGTGTTTTCATCGCATCACATCGCATTACATAAGTAACATATTATATTAAACTATATTGTATAGTACGAGTGCCACTTCAATCAATGTTTATGATGTAATTTATATTTAAGTATGTTTGCTTTTATTTTCAGAAATATCCAGTGACCTGGAAATGGATGATATTGATAAAAGCAGCGAAACAGGTAAACTTTATTACACTTTAATTAAAACAAAATGTATCCTATCAATAGGTATTATGTGAAAAATACGAAAAAGAAAATGTTGTAAAAGGGACTTTTTTAAAAGTGTTTTCTTTTTAATTTTCATTTCAACAAATGTAAAATAGTTAGCCACAGATAAAAATAAAAATAATTGGTTTAGTTTACTGAACTGTAAAATTTCAGCTGAATCGTTGATGGTTAACTGGTTTAAAATTCAATTGCTATATTTGACCCTCACATACATACGAACTAATAAGACTAGTTAAATAAAAAATTGTAATAAGTTTACACCGTTCGAACAATGGGCTCGAACACAAAACTGCGATGCGACGAGATGCGAATTCGCAACGCAGAAAATTGCGATGCGAATTGTTGCGATGCGATATCGTGCGGCGTAGCGTCTCTCAGGGTGACCAACAACAACAACCACTGTGCGATGCGAATCAATTCGCAAGTTCTTGCGATGCGTCGAGGGAGCTCGCAGATTTTTGCGATGCGACGTCGCATCGCAGTTTTGTGTACGAACCCAATAACCGTTATTATTCTTTATTTATTTTTAAGATAAAAAATACATTTTTCTTTTTCAGATAATGAATGTAAATCCGAGGACCCCGACACAAGCAGTGTAAACGGTAAATATAATAAAAATCCAGGATTATATATTGTAATAATATGTATTTTTCGAACAAACTTTACTTTTTTAAAAGCTTAATTTGTTACTAACGATAGTAGAGTATAACTGAGCGATATATATTTATTGGTATGAGTTCCTCATTTTTGCTTCAATTTAATATGACAAGTTCTGAAAATTTTACACTTGAAGGTGGTAGAACCCTTTGTGGTTCGACTCCGGCGGCACCACCGCCACACCTATTTCTACCTAACAACAGCAGTGTTAGGCGCTGCTGTGTTCCGGTTTGAAGGGTGTGGTAAGGGAGACAGACTTTTCCGAGGCGTTCCAGCTTAGTCCTCAGGGGTAGCAGCGCATCTGTGGCCGACCTCAGGTAGGCATATCTAATCCTATCTGGGGTTGATTACAGATGTCCATGGGCGGCAGTAGCCACTTACCATCAGGTGGACTGCATGCTCGTCTGGTACTCTTCAATTGTAAAAAAAAAAAAAAAACAATTCTCGACCACATATCAAATATTGCCGCCTAAGAACTTTCACTTCAACAATTTAATATTACAGATTGTAAGCAAGAAGAAAGAGACAATTTGGAAGTAAAAAATTAAGGTTAGCGGCCAAGTGATGGCAGTTGATAAGTAGCTTGACTGTCATGGTATCGCTGTCACAGTACTTCAATGGCTGCTATACTAATACTAATATTTAAAACTAAAAAAATACGCTATGAGAATAGTTACGAACCGCAGTAACTCTTAAACTCTTTGTCATTAAAATTATTTTCTAGTTTTTATTTCGATTGGCAATAAAAGCGTGTTTATTTTAGGTTTTTTTTTAACTATTGTTTATTTCTTTTTTTTAGTCTGTGACAAACTCATAAATTGAGGAATTAATTAATCTAATAAGGATATGTGTGCAAAGTGTCAAATTAATAAGAGTTGTGAAATTTGGTGAAAATTGAGCTCAAAGATTCCGTTACATACATACATAGATACAACCCAAGCTAATAAAACCATGTTAAACATAGTGAAAATACTGGTTTCAGATGAATCAGAACAGACAGAGGCAGTCATTCAGAATCCCGAGAACACGGAAGATAAAGAAGTTAAAAAATCTGTTAGAAAAAAGATGAGAAAAACTATTAAAGGTAGGTTAATAGAAGCAAGGTTTGAGATCGGTACACTTCGTATTAAAAATGAATATAAATGTATTATTATTTAGACCAGGGGTCGGCAACCTTTGCAGTCGGAAGAGCCGAAAATTACAATTTACAAAATTTTAAAGTTTTTAAAGAGCCACAAAATTATTTCCCGCCAACAATGAATAATACTTGCATAAATAAAGATTTTTAACACAAACATATATACTTATTCATACATAAGTAGTTTTTTTTTATAATATGGAGTAGCAGACGAACATGCAGTCCACCTGATGGTAAGTGGCTACTGCCGCCCATGGACATCTGTAATCAACCCCAGATAGGATTAGGTATTCGTACCTGAGGTCAACACAAGATGCGCCGCTACCCCTGAGGACTAAGCTGGAACGCTTCGCAAAAGTATGTCTCCCTTACAACACTTCAAACCAGAACACAGCAGTGCTCAAAACTGCTGTTATTAGGCAGAAATAGGTGTGGCGGTGGTGTCGCCGGAGTCGAACCACAAAGGGTTCTACCACCTTCAAAGTTCAAAGTGTTAATTCACAACAAATTAGATATTATATATATGGTATTATTAAATAATCAATTTTTATATACGAGTAAGTAAAAAATTAAAACAATTTAACATTTTCTTACAACACTAACTTGTACTTCAAAAAGAAACAATTGAGTAAACAATTTTAATAATCAACAAAGCTTATCAAACAATGTAATTTGTAAGAACATTTTTTTTTTCAATAATTAAATCATATTTGCGCATGGAACTAAAAAGCCGCTTCATATCGAACGAGCTGCATGTTGCCGACCCCTGATTTAAACTAATCCAATGACACTGTAGATTTTTAAATTATCCATCCAAATTTTAGTAAATTTAATTTATTAATTAATTTACAGGTAAAGTCCAGAAAAATGTAAAGAAAGAGAGAAAAATGAAAACGTTCCCTAAAATTGAATGTGTGATAGACACGGACAAGGGGAAAGTATACAAATGTAATAATTGCGGTAACACATTTTGTTCGCGCAACTCGTTGAGAACGCACATACATAGACTCCATTACCGGACATACAAATGTAAGGTTTGCGATGTGTCTTTTCACAAAGCTAAGTATATCGCGCACAAGAAAATACATCCAATACGTTGGCCGTGCCAATATTGTCCCAAAACATATAATACCTCATGGACCTGTAAGCAACACGAGAACACACACACACAAGAGGTTCAATACCAGTGCGATATATGCAAGAAATTCTTCGCTCACAAATTGACGTTAGCAAGACATATCCTAAGGCACTCCGGGAGGCATAAAAAGTTTGTTTGTGACTACTGTGGGCGTGTTTTTAACAATGTCAGCTACATGAACATGCATGTTTTGAGCATTCATAAGAAGCTAAAATCGTTCAAATGTACGTTCTGTCCGAAAGCTTTCACCTCGAATAAAGCTCTGAAAGTGCATACCAGAAATCATACAGGTGAACGACCTTACAGCTGCGATGTTTGTTTAGCGTCCTTCAAGTCATGGTTACTACTAAACCGCCATAAAGGATCATGTCAGCCTGGAAATCCTAAGCCAAGATTAAGTTATTCTTGCAACATTTGCTCTGAAAGATTCGATGAGCGAAACCAGTTACATTCCCACATGAGGACTCATGTCGGTTCAAAAGAGTTCAGATGCCACGTTTGCGCAAGGAATTTCTATTCAAATTACTCACTAAGACGTCATATCGACTGGCACAAAGGTATCAAACGATTCAGTTGTGAGATTTGTAACAAGAAATTTGCACAAAAATCGGAGTTGCTGCGACACAATAGGAGAATTCACGACCCGAACAACATAATTCGGGAGAAAGTCAAATGTGATGTATGTAATTTATATTTTAAGAATCTACCAAACCATATGAAATCGCATAACGAAAGACCGTTTGCCTGCAAAGTGTGCAAGAAGTGTTACCCAGACAGAAGTACGTTGAACAGACATATGAAATACGTCCACAAAAATATAAAAGATCATGTATGTGCGATATGTAATAAGCAATATGTCCAAATAGGTACTTTGAGGAGACACATGCTAAAAGTACATAAAGATATGAAACAGGAGGAAACGTGACGTAGATGTCAAGAAAGTATTCAATTTGAGATAATTGTAATGTTTCTGTTGATACTTTTTGTTTGTACGGCAAATAAACGTTACTCAAATTTTCATAATTTATTCGACGCCCCCAATGTTATAGTTCGGTTGGATTAGCCCTGTCAGGATATGCATTCTTACAGCAGCCAGACTATAATCACATAGTTCTGTACCCAAAGGTCGTTTGTCCACCGCACCGTCACCGAGCCGATACCAATAATTAATGACGGGGCCGAAGTAGCGTACATACATTCACTGTAGCCGCTTGTCCACCGCACGTCCGTCACCTGAGCACCGTCATCCCGGCCGCCGATATTCCGAGTATATCGGCGTGACCGCTAGATCGGCACCGAGTTTTTGTCGGGCTGATGTGCCGGCAATATAGTTGTATAACACGTTGGAACTTGTCCATACACTGTAGTCACACGCCGATATCGATCGAACAAAGTAAACCACCGATATCGGTCGCGGTGGACAAACTATCGCCGTTACGATATATTAAAATCGGCCCCACAATAATCTCGGTATCGGCTCGGTGACGGTGCGGTGGACAAACGGCCGTAGTATATGTTTTTACATTTGCTCGAAAACGATCAACGTTTACGAATTCTCACACACAGCGCTCCTGTGGACTATATCGGAACTAAAATTCCGCAGTATAAGTTTCAAATACGTAACTATTACGCTATGCAATTTAAATTAAAAATGTAATAATAAATGCATTCTATTTATATTAATAAAATTTAATGTCGTTACAATGGACTATTCAGTTTTTTAAAACTCATAATGCGAAACTTTAGTTCCGATACGTTTTGTGTGAGCGAACTTGTAAACGTTGAACGTTTTCGAGCAAACATAAAAACTCATATTAAGGCTACTTCAGACTCTTGTAGTTTTTGGCCTAAAAGAACTAAATAAATATTTTTTTGTTCGACTTGCGGAGGCACTGCCGTGCCTCCAGATTAATTCATGAAGGTGTTCATGAATTAATATTTATTGCTTGCAAAAATTGTCTTATTAGAAAAATAACAGTAATATTTTTTTTATAATATAGGAGTAGCAGACGAGCATGCAGTCCACCTGATGGTAAGTGGCTACTGCCGTATGGACATATGTAATCAAACCCAGATAGGTTTAGATATGCCTACCTGAGATTGGCTACAGATGCGCCGCTACCCCTGAGGACTTAGCTGGAACGCCTCAGAAAAGTATGTCTCCTTTACCACACCCTTCAAACCAGAACACAGCAGCGCTTAACACTGCTGTTATAGCAGAAATAGGTGTGGCGGTGGTGCTGCCGGAGTGGAACCACAAGGGGTTCTACCACCTTCAAAAGTAATATAAAAATAGATTGCAAGGCTTCTCTCAATCAAGCGGTGTGAGATTAATATCATCATCAATCCATTACTGTCCCACTGCTGGACACGTCCATAGTTCACCGCTATTATCCATAAGGCATTGTCCACCGCGCTGGCAAAGTGCGTATTGGTAGACTTCACATACCTCTGAAAACTTTTGACTCGGGTATGCAGGTTTCCTTACCAATTTTTCCTTCGCCGTTTAAGCAAGTGATAATTAATTCCTAATACATAACTTAAAATTAGAGGTGCGCGCCTGGGATTTGAACCTCGGATCCCTCGATCAAGAGACCGAGTTTCTTAACTATGAGGCTATTACTGCTTTTTAATATAAACATATATCAAACCACTTTTGAAAATAATGTGACTTAAGTGCGTATTATAAATTAAATATCACATGTTTTAACAGTGAAGGAAAACATCGTGAGGAAACCTGCATAGTACTGCATACCTGAGATCTTTAAATAAAAATTTGTAAGTAAGATACTATTAATAAAACGGTTCAAATTTATTACTTAATTTATTTAAATTTTTAGTTAACCGATTCGTTGCGGATGGCACGGCTACCGTGCCATGATAATTTCTTTCGTGTGGCGTTAGGCACGAGAACCGTGTCATGTTGAAATTGATGGTAACTCCTTCAAATTAAGTTTTAGGGAGATCTACCCAGAACAAAACTATATTAATTTTTCACGTGAATCAAGCTAGTAGCCTTCGTTTCTGGATATTATACGATTTTAAGAGTCATAGGGGTAATCAACCTTTTTGAAAATTGAAACGTGCAAAGCTAGACGGATCGCAATTTTTTTATAAATTGTTAAAATTCTGCACTATTTTAAACCACAAACAGTTCACACAAACATGTCATACGTTGAAATATTCCACAAATTGTATTAAATCGCTCCTACCTACAATTCTTAAACGTTATTAATAATGTTCCTATGCTTGATGTATAATTATTTTAAAATCAAAATGTATTTTCCTATGTAAGTGAGTCGTACTCTTTTCGGAAAATAAATATCTTAAACCATAAACAGGATTTATGATCATAAGTTATGGAAAAGTACCACGCTGTTTTAGTTTTCGAGTCAATATGGCTTATATGAGTCTTGATGCTACGAAAGAGAATCGCATTTGCCATAAATCGTTTTTTTTTCGAAAAAGATAAAAGATCACTACCTGCTTTAAACAATGGACGATCCCGGTCGGTGAGGGATGGCTAGTCACGAAACCCTACGAAGTACAATGCACAATATACGATACGCTTTGTGTACATGGTTTATTTTTGCTTGGAAGGATACAACTTAACTAACATAAGTGATGAACGCATCTTAATTTTGTCTTTCGTTTTGTAAGTTACTTCTGTTTTGCTATCCTTAGTAATCAGACGTGCGCACTGTACCTACGAGTATTTGCTGTTTACTCTACCGACATTCGCTTGTATATCCGGACTCGTGTGATTTTCATTCATGACAACTGTGGCTTGTGTTACTGGACTCTGATTTTGCGTTGTGACTATTGTGGTTTTGAAGTGGATCTGCCAGTGTGAAGAAGCGTGCCGGTGTGTACACGCATTTCAGCTTGCCGTGAATTTCAAGTAAGCTTTTTCGTTACATACCTAATTGTTGTTACCGTACCGGTATACCGGGAAAAAATATTATTTCGTATCTGCCAAATATTATTTAATATTAATATTTAATTTTGGTCAAATAAAGTACCCTGTAACTCTGCTTTTAATGAACTTTTTACAAATTAAAATAGACGCTAATTGTAAAATAACACCGGATTCCAGACATTAGCGGCTGGTGGATCATCGAACTGGTGGTGCATTTTACTTGCTTTAGATTAGATTATGAATTGCAACCTATTTCTTTCTGCAGGCTAACGAATATGGAATACCCCTCTCCGAGTTCTCCGGAACCTGGATTATCATCCGCCATGGATCCTTTAAACCCGTTTAATATGGATCTCCAAAGTTCGTCGATGCGCGGACCATCATCCCTCGAAGATCCTATAGCCATGGAGTTAGGAAGAATCATGTCTCCAGAACAAAATGAGCCATTGTATGATATGCCAGGCTTAGATTTATTTCGTGACGAAGACTTGTACGGAACTTTGATTGGAAACAACGATGACGTTTTGGATGAAATGAGTAGTGCAAATCCGGATGATGAAATAATTAATATTGGCGATTCTCAGATAGATCCACAGGACGTAGAGGAAGGAGAAACTACCGGCTGGTTTCCGGGTAATCCTAATAATATGCCTGATATTACCTTTACGGGAACCAGTGGTATTTTGACGCCACATGGCGACCACGTCCAAAATCCTTTGGACTATTTCTTTTTATTTTTTAATGCCGAATTTATAAATTTAATATTAGAATGCACTAATAAGTGCGGCAACAGACTGAAAGCAGCAGCGACTACTTCACGAGCTCGATTTACACAATGGACTGATATAAGTGTTGACGAACGTAAACGTTTTATAGGCATACTGTTGCTGATGGGAACAATAAAACTAAATAGAATGATAGACTATTGGTCCACTCATTATTTGTTCTGCCTAAGTCCACGTCTATTCATGTCGAGGGACAGGTTTTTTTTAATTTTAAGAGCTTTAAATGTTCAGAATGATGAAAGAACAGATAGCATATTTAAAATTAAATCTTTAATAGATTTATTCAATGACACTGTTAACACAGTATATTATCCATTGAGAGAGCTAACCATCGATGAGTCTCTTATTTTGTGGAAAGGGAGACTTTTCTTCCGTCAATATATTAAAGGAAAAGCCCATAAATACGGGATTAAGTTATATATTTTAGCCGATGCTAATGGAATTATTTTAAAAATTCACGTGTACGCAGGGTCCCAAGATTTACAAGTTGGCGGTAGAAATCACATAAAAAAAGTGGTTCATTTGCTTATGGAAAAGTACATTGAAAAAGGCCATTCCTTATATTTGGACAATTATTATACAAGCGTGGGATTAAGTGAGGAGCTTTTATGCAAAAATACATATGTTACTGGTACTTTACGAGCAAACCGTATTGGGAATCCAGAAGAGGTAAAAAATGCTAAGTTAAAACCTGGAGAATCGTGTATAATGCACAACAGGGAAAAAATTGTAGTCACCAAGTGGCATGATAAACGAGAAATATTGTTTATAAGTAGTGAACACACCAGTGAATATAAAGGGACTACTAGTCGCCGTGTACGCACAATCAAATACAAACCAGCCGTACAAATAAAATATAATAAATACATGCGGGCAATAGACCGACATGACCAGATGCTCAGTTACTACTGCTGTGAGCATAAGACCCTACGCTGGTACAAAAAAGTGATTATACATATAATTCAAATATGTCTTGTGAATGGCTTTTTGCTTTTTAACGCTAGAAATGATGGAAATAAAACTACATTTTACAAATTTAGGAAAGATATAATTGAGCAATTATTGCCAATGCCAAATAGATCTAGACTTTCTCGGCCTCCATCAGAGGGAAAAATCCATTTACCCGCCAATTTGCCAAAGAGAGCAGATGGCAATACTCTTAGAAAAAGATGTAGAGTTTGTTACTTAAAAACTAAAAAAAGAGTTTCTGTTTTATTTGGCTGTCCTGATTGCCCTGGATTTCCAGGCTTATGCCTAAATAATTGTTTCAGAGAATTTCACAAATATTGAAATTCTCTATAACACAAACTGCAAATCGACTTTAAAAACTTTTTTACAAATTCAATTTTTAAAACTTGATTGCTCGCCTCGGCATTTTACCTCGTTTAAATTCAGTGGACCACTATTACTACTCTAAATACACTCGCGGCGAAAAATATGGATGCATCTGCATGGTTGATTGTTTCAGGTGGTCTCTAAAATGATTGATGAAGATTTATAAAAATTGCACTACGTTAAATGCTAGGCTCTAAACTTAAAACTGATGCCATATATTGACATTAAGGTCTTCCGATTCGCTTCACATTGAGCGGGATTAAAATTTATTAAAACGTTGGATATGTTATTTTTACGGTATTAGATAACATATGCAAGTAGCATACACTAAACGAAAAAAAGATTGATATACATATGTATCTTTCGTAAAATCGTAACATTTTTATTAATATATCAATTAATTTAAAACCTGGTTTTATTTAACTCTTACCTACTCTCTATACTACCTAAGATTTGTTAAATATTAAAATTGTTCTCTTATTATATCTAAAATTTTCTGCATCTTTATATTTCTGTCGCATGGTTTGAAGCGCAGTAATTCATTTGAAACTAACTGGCCAAAATATTTACACCCATGGATATCCAATACAGTTGGGTCCTGACACTTATCATCCTTATTTTTTTCTATGCACTTTGCACTGTCTACCATATTGTTTTCTACGCACGTAGCTTTGTCTACCATCACTTTTTCTATGCACGTTGCTCTATCCATCATCTCTTTTTCTATGCACGTTGCTTTGTCTACCATCACTTTATCTATGCACGTAGAACTATCCTTTTGTATAGATTTCCAGTGTTCTGAGTGTTCCCAGTCCTCTAAATATGTTTGCGAATTCTTTTCAAACATTTCGTCATCATAGTCGAATTGAGTTTCAATTTCTGTCTCGGGAATGTATTTACGCTTACGCCGTAATTCTTAAACAATAAATAGACAATAGATAACCAGAATATAATGGCAGAATTTAGCAAAATGTTATTTTATACTGACAATAATAATTGTAACTGACTACTTAAGTTTGATTATTATTACATTACATGACAATATCTAATAACTACTTAATCAAACTTGGTAAATTTTCATTTGCATAGTTTAAAATACTTGAAATTTGTTACGAGAAAAATCAAAACATTTTTTTTAGACCTAAAGGTTTAGCACACCTGTATTAAAAAAGCAACTTACCCTCCATTTCCAAAAATACACTTATTTTGCCCCTTTTTAACACTTGAAACAACGCTCCTTGCCGTCCACGTTAGATTTCGAATGTAAACTAAGAGTTTTTAGGCTTAGAATCACGTAAAAATGACTAAAACACTGGTTTCTTTTCCGCATGGCTGAAGACACAGGAGCCGTGTCATTTAATCGTATGGCGCTTGGCACGGCAGCAGTGTCACGGTATTTTTGTTCAACGCCACAGCTAGAAGTTTGAAAATTTGACATCGCAATGAATCGGTTAATACATAAATAATATTTCAGTTCCATATGTAACAATCTTTGAACATATTTTGCAAGGATACCTCCCATTTTCTAAATAGTTGGTTGCAATGTGTTTTATAAGTTCTTTACCATGTGTAAACATGTTTTTACAAACAACATGTGTATCAATTCTGTCCAAAGTTTTCTATTAATGTTCCACAGTTAGTAACTAACGTTCCATTTCATGTCTTTCTTGTGTAGATCTGAAAATAAAATCATATAAATTAAACGGAGCAAACTAGAGACTTATTGTTTAAACAAAAAACTAATTAAAATATAGCTTGTGTCACTCCCACAATTTAGATGAATGTAATGACCAATGACACCTCATATGTTAAAATCCGTCAAGTCATTTGGGCTGCAGGACATGACAAAGAATGAGACATACATACATATATACAATTATACATACATATGCTCAAAAAACATTTCCCTCTATAATTAGAACACAAAACTTTAAGTACAAAGCATTAAAGCATAACTTGCACTTGTGTGCGAGCACAGTGTATTGTGAATGTTGCTATCAACTGCATTTTTTTTTTTACATAATATAGGAGGATTCCACCTGATGGTAAGTGGCTACTGCCGCCCATGGAAATCTGTAATTAACCCCAGATAGGATTTGATATTACTACCTGAGGTCGTCCACAGATGCGCCGCTACTCCTGAGTACTAAGCTGGAACACCTCGGCAAAGTATGTCTCCCTTATCGGCAGTGTTTAACACTGCTGTTATGAGGCAGAAATAGGTGTGGCGGTGATGTCGCCGGAGTGGAACCACAAAGGATTCTTCCACCTAGTATATGATGTACCTACTATTACATTAGCAACACTTAACACACAATGGTATTGAAAAAGTAAATATGAATATTGAAAAATACATCACATACAATTTAAACATATTAGGACATCTGTAAACAACCCAATAGAACAAATTCTACTGAAGCCAATCACATGCATTGCCCACTCCTGAGGACTACGGTCTCCTCATATGTAGCCTTGCGTCGCGGGATGACCCGCGCGGCGGTCACCATACCAGTCCAACGCATAAAGAGTCCAGGGTTCGATCCCTGGCCACACAGATATCTAAATGATGAATTTAGATTTCTGCTTCTGGGTCTGGGTGTTTGTGTATATTGTCTTTGTGTGTCCATGGCACCCACGACACAGGGAATCCTAGTGTGGGGCTGAGTGTAGAAAGCGTATATATGTATATGCATTAGCCATTTATTTGTAACAAAGTATCTACGTTGATCTGTATTATATTGAGAGTACTAAAGATTTTCTCACCAACACTGAAGTCTTGTGGTGTCGAATCCTCGTGGAAGTCCTCATCATCATCATCAAGTCATTACTGTCCCACTGCTGGGTACGGGTGTCCTCTTTGAATGAGAAGGAATAGGCCATAATGCACTGGCCAAGTGGGTATTGGTAGACTTCACATACCTTTGAGATTTTTTTTTATAAATCTGTTAGGTATGCACGTTTCCTCACTATGTTTTCCTTCACTGTTTAGCAAGTGATATATTTTTTTTAATATGCACATAACTTTGAAAAATCCTGCCTGAGATTTGAACCTCCAGCCCCTCGATCAAGAGTTTGTTAACCACTAGGCTATCACTGCCTCGTGGTTAAGAAACTCTTGGTCCTATCTTCGAAAAATTAATAAATGTTTCATTAACACTAAATACGTAAACATTGTTATGACTAAACAGAAGCTATAACAGAATATGTAACAATATTAATTCGCTGAAAATCTTCGTCAATATCTATTTCGTCGATTCCAGGCATTATGGCATCTGAATACAGTATCTTCAGAATCTCAACTGTCAGCACCAACATTTATAATTAACTGTCTTTCTTCAAGTTCATAAAATCCTCTTTCCATACTGCTGTGCCACTCTGTTAACATGATTAATTTCTTTTCACCAGTCAGTCACAGTAATACTGATTTACTTTGCGGGTAATTTTTTCAATTTCCTTTTTACTACAGGACTTTGTGCAGCGGTTGGCGATGACGATGGTGAAGCTTCTGGTTCTTGACTATTTGACACTGGAGATGGAGATGATTTCTGTAAAACAAAAATACAAATTGCTCATTGTAAATGAGTATATAGTTTTCAGCAGTGGAAGACTAGGACTTTTGGTGGCTGGGGGCAGAAAGTTGAATGGAGGCGCCCACTGTAAAAAGTTTGCCTGTGATTCGGTGCCCTTTTTCTTTTCGTTAACCGATACATATTTCATAGATTGTTTAGTACTGACAGCAAAGATTAGTAAAGATACTTCGCCGCCTTGAAATTGAATGAAGCCAGCTGGCTGGAATGAATAGGCTTATTAGTAAGTTCTTTTTTCGAATTCTTGACAAATAAAAACATTTTTAGAGAAAATTTACGAATAAATAAAAAATACTGCGTAATTTACATAATAAATAAATAAGTATTTCAAATATTTTAGGGACATTTTAGCACGGAGACGTGGCAAAACTTTTACACAATTATTTCAATTATCAAAACTGGGTAAATTTTCTTGTTAGGAGTGAGTAAGCTTTACTAATCTATGACCGATAGCTTTTGTTTTAGCAACTGTGCTTGGAGGCCCTCCACGATACGCCCCTACCACCCCCTTAAACCGCTAGTTATTCATATCATGCATTGATAGAAACATAACGTATAATTTACCTGTGACTTCTTTTTTTCTTCTCTTTTTATACGTGTGATTGTACTCATACTGACCCCAGTAGCGGCACATGTCCTTTTTAGTGCTTGATCAACAGGTAATACGAATAAGCCTTTGCGTTTTTCTCCTTCAAAAAAATTTAAAACTCGCAATATAATTTTACGCTCTCCACTAGGAATATGCTTATTTTTCCCAACTTTCACAACTTTGTCTCCCATTTTGATACTGTCTTAACACACGGCACAGTCAGAACTTAACAAATAACGTACCTACTGATTTTTAAATAACAAATAATAACTACTACCCGATACCCAACAAAGCCAACTAGACGAATGTCAATGTCAAAATTGTCAAACGAGTTACGTGACGTCACTTGTAAGCTATGTGCGTACCGTTGGCAAAAAAATAACAACTTGTGAAATGTTGATTTATACCATGTTTATACCTATGAAAAGTAAATTTTAATCAATTTATGTCCAATAATATATAATTTAAAGACTGTTACGAAAACGAATGAGTACAAGAAAATAATGTAAAACGTAAAACTCGCCACATTGTTCACTCTCCGCTTTAAATAGTCTTATTTTTCCTCATTTTGATAGGCACACGGCACCGTAAAAACTTAAAAAATAACGTATTAAATAATAAAGAAACAATAACTATGTAGAATTGATAACAATAACAACATTAAACAAAAAATATATTTCAGAAATTATATGGGCATGAGGCGGTACTCGAGGATGGACGCCGCCTATTCGTCTACATACATAGTTCACTTGGATTAGCATTTAATGTACACAGTATACTGGTTAATATTTTCTTTGCAGAATATGTAGGAAATTATCGCAATTTCTACACTGGACATTACTACCACAGTATAAGGATCTATTGCACCGTGATACTACTTAGACTTTAGATATTTTACGGTTACGAATGCCCTCTTTAACCGAAAATTTAATGGGTTAAAAGATCCCCAGTTATTTATATTGTCCTTTAATATAATACTTTAGTAACGAGAAATATTATATGTGCGGTCCTACAGTTACTGTGGAGTGAAGAATACAGAAAGTTGGATTACATTGAGTAATATCGTAATCTTTCTGTTGATTTGGGCATAATCATGGCATTACTAACAAAATATCCTAACCATATCATAAAGAAATAAAACTTTATAAGCCGGAGTATTGACGTGTCATTGAAATTCTGTCAAATATAACTGTCACTGTCAATTACAAATGAAAATATTGATGTTATTATGTGAATAAATAATTTTTAAAGCATTAAATCTGTAAATAATGTCTGAAAACTGCAATATAAGTAATATATGTCGCTGCTGCCACACACAAGGCGTGTTTAAGAGCCTTACTGCGTCTCATACTCATGGAGGAAAGGAGGAAATTTATTCAAAAATGCTTAAAGACACATTTGATATAGTTGTAAGTTCTTATTATGTTTAATAACACTGTTTGCACTCATGGCTCCACATTTGTCCAATGTTATGGGTGCTATGAACACACACAAAGACGAACATGCAAATATTTACACCTAGAAAATGTAGTCATCATGTAGATATCTGTCTGGTCGGGAATCGAACCAGAAACCCACATCAGACCGGTATGGTGACCGCTCCACCATGCTGGCCGTAAAATCATGTAAAACATTTTTTTTAATGATATGATTACAATTAATTATCTCGACTGCTGGACACAAGTATTTTCTCATAAGTACACCTGACAAATGTAGTCCATCACATAGCTCAATTCTAATTGTTTTTTTTTATATAATATATAAAATTCTCGTGTTACAGTTTTCGTTGCCATACTCCTCCGAAACGGCTTGACCGATTTTGATGAATTTTTTTGTGCTTATCCAGTATCTATGAGAATCGGCCAACATCTATTTTTCATCCCCCTAAATGTTAGGGGTAGTACAACCCTAAATTTTTTTTTATTTATATGGCAATACAACGTTTGCTGGGTCAGCTAGTGATAATATATGATTAGGATCCATTTCGTCCACAGTTAGACACAAGTATTTTCTCATAACTACATCTGACAAATTGCGGTGTAAGAGTCAGATAAACGTTAAACAGATCTACAAAAAATAAAAAAAACGTTTTCACAAAACGGTCCACAATGTAGTCCTTTATGAAATGGCAAAACGACGTAACGCTATATTCAATATTTCGCAAGTTACAAAAAAGAAATAACATAAGACCCACTTTCGACTGAACCAGAATAACGTATTATGAGTACCGTTAAATTACTTTTAATTATCATGTTAACTGTTAGACCTATTTGCAAAAAATATGTTTTTAATCATAGATTATTGTATGTCCACAATATCAAACACAATATAAAATTGACAAAATGTAGATACATTCATCTGACTCTTACACTGCGAAATGTACTCCATCATACAGCTCAATTTTAATTGGTTATATATATCATCACTGGAAAGGCTACAGAAAAGGCCCTCTTTAAAAGTTAGACTTTTAGCCTTTCGAGTGATGTCTGTATTTTAAAATCCACCATACAATTTAAAGGTGGTTGAACCCTTTGTGGTTCGATTCCGGTGGCACCACCACTCATAACAGCAGTGTTAAAGGCTGCTGTGTTCAGGTTTGAAGGGTGTGGTAAGGAAGACACTCTCAAGGGTAGCGGCACATCTATGGCTGATCTTAGGTAAGAATATCTAATCCTATCTGGGGTTGATTACAGAAGTCCATGAGCGGCAGTAGCCACCTACCATCAGGTGCACTGCATGCTCGTCTGCTACTCCTATATTATTTATTTATTTATTTAACTGTTGTGCTGACGAAGTAAACACTAATACATTTTATTAGGCATAGCTATACAATACAATTTTGGTGAGTGTCACCTCAAATACGGGCACAAACTACAATTCACAACACTATAACGAATAACAATACATTTTGAATACAAAAATTATGATAAGAAATATTATTAACATTAAAAATAAATTATATCAATTGAATTACATTATAATGTTAAAGGCAACCAAGATAAAACACAGATATAAAAACAAACAACAAAAAAAAAAACAAAACAAAACAAAAAATACTACTTACATAAAAGTGCAATTTATGCTTCAATGATATGTACCTTACACCTTATTCTTTTAAATCTGAAGTTATCTCCAAACCAAGCATTTATCTTTCAGCTCACAATAGTAGAGGATAATAACGGTGGTTCCACAATATGTGACACATGTATCTTAAGACTCCGAGATGCTGATCTGTTTAAAGAGCAGGTGATGGTGTGTGAACAGACTTTGGGAAGACTTTATAATAAACATAAAGTTAAAGGTATCGGTGAATTTATTAATTAACAATTAAATTAATTAATTTATGTTAATTATTAATTACATTATTATTAAATTATATTAATGGTTAATTATGAGTGAATTTATCTTAAAAATAATTGTCATTGTCTTTGTAGTTGATTCCTCATGATTGAGGTTTTTGACCATTTTTGACTAGAAGAGTTCCTATTTTTGCATTTCCAAAATTTTCATATTTACACTCAAATTGTCAAACAGTTCAAAATTAGATGATTTTTCATCATAATTTTGAGTTAATTGACAAATTTTGTACTGTTGTATATTGGATAAGATTAATATTAACTTAAGGGCTGTTAACTTATTAGTGACACTAGTAGCTTAAAAAGCATTAAAATATTAATTAGGATTATAGTAAATATTGTTGTTAGGATCTTTCAATTGCTGTAGTAATCTTTATTTTTCATTTTTTATACCATATTTTATTTATTTATAGGTTCTAAAATTGGTGTGGTTAAAGAAGAACTTGATATTATTTTTAATGGTAAGTTCTTTTAATAATAAAGTTAAATATTATACAGGGTGAATTTTTCAAGTGGGCCTTCAGTGCAAAATCAAAAATTATATGGATTAGTAAAAAATGCTGACTAGAGTTCAGCCAAGAATCGAACAAGTTTATTTAAAAAAAAAACTCTGTATTACTCTACCATCAAATAGGATCAAATTCTGGCAAGTGATGATAAATGACAAACTATAATAATTAAAAATCACCATCATTTTCCGATGGTGATTTTTAATTATTGATTTCAGGTCTCAAAGAAGAAGAAATAAGTCTTACAGGCATCGGGGAGAAAGATGACATTGAAAATAAGTACAGCGATGGTAAAATATTTATTTTATTCATTTATGATTTAGAACTTAGTGATGTGCGATATACACATACCGCTAATACTCAATTTTATTTATCAAATGTTTTTCCTAAAAATCGAAATTTGAAAATTTCTGCTATTATATTTTCACATTTGATCTTTAATAAGCAAACATTGGATCTAGTATTTATTTATAACAGTGGATAGTTAAGCTCAATAGATGATGATTATATATTGGGTTTTTAGCATATTTATTCAGTGGAAATTTTACAACGGTATGACAGCGAATGCTGCGAATGACATCAATTGGCTACTTGACACTTTTTGGGAAACTGTTTTAATGAATTCATATACGTATTATATATGCCTTTCATTGATCATTTTTTCGAAAAAAGGGCTATTTATTAATAAAAAACATATTTTTATTATGGTAAACGGAACGTTACGCTAAAACAGGCGGTCAAGTGTCATTTCGTAGCGTGACGTCAACACATTGAAAATATAGAAATAAACTTCGACGCTACACATACTTCAGGGGAAATCTTGGGAATTATTTAACTTTTATTAGTACAATTGCAAGAATGTCAAATTACAAGGCGTGTGCAGTGACGATGTGTACAAGTACGATCGCTAAATATCGTAACAAATTTGCTTATACAAGTTCCTAAACCCAAATCTCATAAACGTTAAAGAATTTGCAGATTCTTATATGTTTAAATCCTCTGTTTGCAAGCAATGACATTTTATACTTTTTATGTAAGAGAAGTATTATTGAGAAAAAGGACAAAACAAAACAGCAAGTGGAAGTATTCATATATTTAATATAATATATAGATGTCTATGATAAGAATAGAATTATAAGATGTCTATGGGAATTATATTTTAAGGGCCCATTCTGTAATTAATAGGACATAATTAAAATATTTAATGACTGTGTTATTATTGCTTGTGCATGTGCACTGATTAACTTACAGGATTGTATAATTAAACATACATGATTTGCTAATATTAGTCTTTTATTTGTTTATTTGGTTTATATGGTTCTATTGAGTAAACACAGTAGAACTTTTGTATATATTTATCGTCATATGTTACAGTTACAATAATTAGTACAGATCACCTCAAAGCATTCTGAAGCTGTTATTTCCTTCGTTTATATTGAAGCTCTTGCTAAGCTGAATTTGTGTGCTGCTTGCGTTAATGCTTTTCTTAATTCCTAAAATTATTTTCTGTAACCACTGAATATATTTTTTTTATCACTGTCATTTTCATAATTAAATCTGTAGTCCAATAACAGCAACTGTATGGTAGTTTTCCTTCCTTCATCTTTTTGGGTAGTTTATGCAAGTAAAGAACTACTGTTTATACACTTTCGAAACTTTTGGTTCCTCACTTCTTCTACAACTCCACATTAAAAATCCTTGGGAGGCAGGACAGTAATCCCATTTAATACTTTCCTTTTCATATACAATCATAGACACAGTGCATGACATTTGATGTATCTTGTGTTCAGGACTTCAGGACAACTTTTACTTTTCATGAAACACAAGCTTGCCTTCTTCTTAAACTGCACATACCCTATAGCGTCGTCACTATAATGCTGTCGCGAGGATCTGAAATTATAAATATAACCAATAAATAACCTTAAAGCAGTTCACATAACAATATAAGTATAGTTTAAAAAAGCTTGATAATCACTTAAACATAACCTTTCTTCTATCGGAAGTCGGCTAAGAAATGCTTTAACTGTCCGAAATGATTAAATGTAAAGAATATTTTACTTACGTTGTTTATTTGTGATTTCCATAGGTTATTTCGCGGAAGTTTTTGTATTCATTTTTATTAATTGCATTGTATATCTTCTTTAAGCAGATACCCGCTATCAACTTTAATATAGTGTGGATTTATATCGGTTCACAACATAAATTCAATCAACTCTAACAGCAAACGATATAATTATTATTTGTCTTGTTTATTATGCGTGTGGTGACGTCACATGACATTTCAAGCAGCACCGTCCCCGTTTTGGAATTTACAACCCACAGATAAAAAATCGAAAATTTCTTTTTAGAAATAAAAATACTTATAGTGTATTAAAATTTAAACTAAATATTGCATAATTTATGTTTACTTATAAGCTATCATATCGATCATATTTCATATTTTATTGTTATTAGTGTCAAGTACCCAATTTAACTGTGACACAGCTTTATGAAAAAACTTTATATATATAGAGTTTATACATTGCCAATCTAACATTATTTATATAAAACTAATAGAGCCGAGGTTTCCCCCGTGTTTTAAAAAATATAACGTGACATACATATAACTGAAAATTTGTACGTACATTGTAATGACAGTGGCGCTATCTGTCGAAAATTGGTCGAATGCAACTCAAAAACCTTTGTGGGCTCATGCACAACAACTTTGCTAAAGGTCACAATCACATGATCAAATGCACAGTTTACTTCTATAAAGGACATACAAACAAACATTCATTTATCTATATGTATATTATTATTATTATTGTATATTATAATTAAAAAAATAAGGCTTTGTCATCAATACCACTGTTATGATAAATAGTAGACATATTTAGTGAGTGTCTGTTGTACAAAATAAATGCAATGTTGTTCCCATTTCAGAGGATAAAACACCTATAGGCATATTCACGGAGGCAGTGGATATTGATGATCAACCTCTTTCTATATTGAGGAGTCAGGAGCTACAAGATGACTGGGCTCCACAAGACCACAGTGAAGGTAAGTCATGAGGTACAGTTCTCGCCAAACTTATTGTAAGACGGCGCGGGACCACAAGGTACCCTCCGCTGTCCGCTCTCGCCCACGGGTACATAGCGCAGTTAGTATGCCCTTACGTTGCTACGGAATATATTCTTGTAGTTGTGCGGAACAACTTCAGAGCGGACTAGTAGCATGGCGCGGACTATACTTTGATTACACAGTGGTCGAAATTCAGCTAAAATCATTATATAACATTTGAATTATTAACAAAAATAAATATACCAAAATTCTAAATTTGATATTTTTTTAGTTAATTATTTGATTTTTGTATTGATACCGTAAGAATTTCGGTAATGGAACGCCTCGGATAAGTTACGCAACAAATGACAAAAATCTTACATATTTAATAATTTTACATTTTTTTTTCAGATGAAGAAACGAAACCCATAAGAAAAATCAAGGCAAAGAAGTTTTCGTGCACGATATGTTTCAAGCAATTCACATACAATGGTTCCCTAGACGTTCATATGAAGATCCATTCCGGACATAATCCATACCCATGTTACATATGTAAAAACACATTTCCACATAATAAGGAGCTTATAAAACATATAGCGATAAGCCATTCTGATAACGGGAGGTTTCCTTGCAAAATGTGTTCGAAGGTATTCGAAAAAGCTAGACAGCTGAAGAACCATTTACTCATACACTATGATAGCGATCAATTTAAGTGTTCTGAGTGTAATAAAGTCTTTCAACGACGTAAAGGTTTGAAGGAACATATGAAAACGCATTCTGGAGAGCGGAACTTTAAATGTAGTATATGTAGCAAGTCATTCGGTCATAAGCAAACGCTAAAGTCACATATTCTAACGCATACAGGCGAAAAGCCGTTTGTATGTGATGTATGTGGCAGACGGTTCCCACAACGCACACATTTGAAACGACACATATACATCATTCACACCGGAGTGAAGCCCCATTCGTGTAAAGTGTGTCAAAAGCAATTTTCTAGCAAAAGTTATTTGTCGATACACGAACGCCAGCACACAGGCGTGAAACCGTACACCTGTAGTGTGTGCAAGAAGGATTTCACAGCGTACACAACATTAAAAGTTCACATGAGAGTACACACCGGCCAAAAACCGTACACATGTTCCTTCTGTGACAGACAGTTCGCGCAAATGTCCAGTTTCAAGCTCCACGAACGTACACATACAGGCGAACGGCCCTTTTGTTGCAAAGTCTGTAAAAAACCCTTCGCGGATAACGGTTATCTTAAAATACATATGCGTCTTCATACAGGGGAAAAGCCGTATAATTGTGAAGTGTGCGATAAGTCCTTTAGAGAGACGGGGCAGTTGAAACGTCATCTAAAAACACATAATGCAGTTAAATTGACATGCAATATATGTAATAAACAGATTGGGAACCTATCGAGGCATATGAGAGTGCATTCGGTGGAACGTCATAAGTGTGCGGTGAGAGTGAAAAAGAAACAGTTTTAGGCATAACTTTTGTAGTATTAAAGGTAGATTTTTTATGACTATTGCAAGTATACCTCTTTTTCTACTTAATAACAGCATTGTACCGCTGCTGTGTTCTGATATTATTTAATTAGGCACATGGGGTAAGATTACTAAGAATATTGCAATTTTTTATTTTAAGCAGACACTATTTTTATTTCAATGGATAGTAAATCTAATTATTAAAGTTACGGGTCTTAATAAAATATTAAGTTAACTTTGAGAGTTCTAGTGTTACTTCAGTAAACTTATTGTGAAAGATGTTAATAGCGTGATTCAAGATGCAAGTGGCGCCATCTCTTTTTGAATAACTAAAATGATGTCTATTTCTTTTTTTACTTGATAACAATTTTAACCCAATTATAATGTAATAAATTTAAATGTTAGAGTTTGTATTATAATAGCTCTTATTGCAATGTCTTAATAAATAAAAGGTGTATAATTGAAAATACATAAATATTTTTTAATAATATGTTTAAAGAATGTATTACAATAGAAGTATTAATTTTTAATTGATTAAATGTGCGTATTTTATTATAACTGTGTTTTATTTCGTAGACTATTGAGTAGCTTTAAAGGCTAGACCGAGGAGTTCTGAATTTTCATAAATCTTAACATATTAATAATTAAATTAAATAATTGGATATTTCCACGGAACAGATAAGATTTTTCAGACTTTGATATAAATCAATTGGGTACTTGACAGTTATAACAATAAAATATGAAATATGTTGGATATGATAGCTTATAAGTAAACATAAATTATGCAGTATTTCGTTTATTTTTTAATACGTTCTAAGTATTTTAATTTTTAAAAAGAAATTTTCGATTTTTTATCTGTGGATTTTAAATCCCAAAACGGCGACAGTGCTGCCTCAAATGTCATGTGACGTCACTACATCGAAACTAGCGGTGGGTCGTTGAAGTTTTTTCCGTCAACGAAACGTCAACGTTAATTTCCTTTGATCAACTAGTTAATTTCGTCAACGAGTTAACGTGTTACTAATTTCAACTTGCATCAATAATAAACGGTTTTTAACTATACTGCAACGATCAACGCTTCTCTACTGAAGTGCGGTAAATTTTATTTTAGAAACAATTTGACGTAGTGTGTGTTATTAAATATCAATATCAAGAATTGATATTTATATCAATTCTTGATATTTATAATTAATTAATTTTAAGTAATTATACAGTCATGTAACTTAATCAGTGCACATGCACCATCAATAATAACACAGTCATGAAATATTTTAATTGTGTCCTATTAATTACAGAATGGGCCCTTAAAATAGAATTCTCATAGACGTCTTATAATTGGGTACTTGACAGTTATAACAATAAAATATGAAATATGTTGGATATGATAGCTTATAAGTAAACATAAATTATGCAGTATTTCGTTTATTTTTTAATACGTTCTAAGTATTTTAATTTTTAAAAAGAAATTTTCGATTTTTTATCTGTGGATTTTAAATCTCAAAACGGCGACAGTGCTGCCTCAAATGTCATGTGACGTCACTACATCGAAACCAAACAAGACAAATAATAATTAAATCGTTTGCTGTTAGAGTTGGTTGAATTTATGTTGTGAACCGAAATGAAGCCATACTATATTAAAGCTGATAGCGTGAACCTGCTTAAAGAAGATCCATATATGCAGTGCAATAAATCAAAATGGATACAAAAACTTCCGTGAGATAACCTATGGAAATATCAAATAAACAACGTAAGTAAAACATTCTTTATATTTACATTTAATCATATCGGACAATTAAAACATTTCTTAACTGACTTCAGACAGAAGAAAGGTTGTCTTCAAGTAATTATTAAGATTTTTTTAAATATACTTATATTCTTATGTGAACTGATTTAAGGTTATTAATTGGTTATATTTATATTTACAGATCTTCCCGACAATCGTATAGTGACGACGTTATAGAGTATGTGCAGTTTAAGAGCAAGGCAAGTTTGTGTTTCATGAAAAGTAAAAGTTGTCCTGAACACTAGGTACATCAAATGTCATGCACAGTGTCTATGATTGTATATGAAAAGGAAAGTATTAAATGGGATTACTGTCCTGCCTCCCAAGGATGCTGCAAACATGCAGTAGCATTTTTAATGTGGAGTTGTAGAAGAAGTGAGGAACCAAAAGTTTCGAAAGTGTATAAACAGTAGTTCTTTACTTGCATAAACTACCCAAAAAGATGAAGGATGGAAAACTACCATACAGTTGCTGTTATTGGACTACAGATTTAATTATGAAAATGACAGTGATAAAAAAAAATATTCAGTTGTTACAGAAAATAATTTTAGTAATTAAGAAAAGCATTAACGCAAGCAGCATTCAAATTCAGCTTAGCAAGAGCTTCAATATTAACGAAGGAAATAACAGCTTCAGAATGCTTTGAGGTGATCTATAGTAATTATTGTAACTGTAACATATGACGATAAATATATACAAAAGTTCTACTGTGTGTACTCAATAGAACCATATAAACCAAATAAACAAATAAAAGACTAATATTAGCAAATCATGTATTTTTAATTATACAGTCCTGTAAGTTAATCAGTGCACATGCACAAGCAATAATAACACAGTCATGAAATATTTTAATTGTGTCCTATTAATTACAGAATGGGCTCTTAAAATAGAATTCTCATAGACGTCTTCTAATTCTATTATTATCATAGACATCTATATAATATATTAAATATATGAATTGGGTACTTGACAGTTATAACAATAAAATATGAAATATGTTGGATATGATAGCTTATAAGTAAACATAAATTATGCAGTATTTCGTTTATTTTTTAATACGTTCTAAGTATTTTAATTTTTAAAAAGAAATTTTCGATTTTTTATCTGTGGATTTTAAATCCCAAAACGGCGACAGTGCTGCCTCAAATGTCATGTGACGTCACTACATCGAAACCTGTCGATCACATCGAAACCTGAAGTATGTGTAACGTCGAAGTTTATTTCTATATTTTCAATGTGTTGACGTCACGCTACGAAATGACACTTGACCGCCTGTTTTGGCGTAACGTTCCGTTTACCGTAATAAAAATATGTTTTTTATTAATAAATAGCCCTTTTTCGAAAAAATGATCAATGAAAGGCATATATAATACGTATATGAATTCATTAAAACAGTTTCCCAAAAAGTGTCAAGTAGCCAATTCACTTCCACTTGCTGTTTTGTTTTGATTACGTCCCGTTCCAATGATTTGGAATTGACGAATCACTCGAGAGTTACTAAATTTTTTACTTTTTCTCAATAATACTTCTCTTACATAAATAGTATAAAATGTCATTGCTTGCAAACAGAGGATTTAAACATATAAGAATCTGCAAGTTCTTTAACGTTTATGAGATTTGGGTTTAGGAACTTGTATAAGCAAATTTGTTAGGATATTTAGCGATCGTACTTGTACACATCGTCACTGCACACGCCTTGTAATTTGACATTCTTGCAATTGTACTAATAAAAGTTAAATAATTCCCAAGATTTCCCCTGAAGTATGTGTAGCGTCGAAGTTTATTTCTATATTTTCAATGTGTTGACGTCACGCTACGAAATGACACTTGACCGCCTGTTTTGGCGTAACGTTCCGTTTACCGTAATAAAAATATGTTTTTTATTAATAAATAGCCCTTTTTTCGAAAAAAATATCAATGAAAGGCATATATAATACGTATATGAATTCATTAAAACAGTTTCCCAAAAAGTGTCAAGTAGCCAATTTCAAAATCTTTTTGAATAGTCACCTCACTCTTTTCGAGACTTTCAATAATCTATAATCCGTCTATGACAAAACAAATCTGACATTCCAAATCTGACAATAATTGTCAATCTGTCATGGCTAGTAGCGGGTTTTTAGCGCCTAGCATAAATCGATTGAAAATACATTTTTCATGTAGATAAACGCTAAAATGTTGGACACTATAATCGAAAGTGTGTTGGGCGGGAAGCTAGACAGTGTTTTGGTGGTCAAATGGCTTAATAACGAGTCCATAGAGGTACATAACCTAAAGATATGACGTTTCCGTATTGTCTCGTATTTTCATAAAAGTAATCATTTATTTTATTTTAGGAGGCATCGGACGATTGTATCCTTCTGTGTTGTAACAGAAATGAATTTGTGACTTATTTCTTATCGTATTTGCGACGACAAACTGAGGGGTGAGTTATATTTTTGATATAAACGGTGTGCATTCATATGTAAACATTATATCAATATTGTTTTATTTTACGTCGGGATAATATGAGGACGTTTTTTCAAACGGTTTTCTGCTTAATAGTCCATAGTAACGCAAAACGATGTGTTAAACAGTCCATTATAATGAAAATTATAATAAACAACCCTTATATTGAAAAGGTTTAGAAATCTTGACCTGTTTCTTATTTTGAAAGGAAAGCCATGTCTAAATTGATCATTTAATTTGTAATTCAAAATGGGACACCTTTTTGAAGAGAATTATGGATAAAATTTTATTATTATTAATGACAAAGAAGTAGTTATATCTAGCAAATAATTATATTATTCTTCATGTAATGGGAATATTATTATGGATCATTTTATTTATTTATTATATTAGTCAGAAGAGTAAAGTGGATTCAATATTACAGGTTTCAGTATAGTTTCAATATGTGTAGGAATCTGGGTTTGATTTCTTAAATATTAACCTCAACAATCAACATAGCCTTATGTGCAGGTATAGTGCACATAAAAGTACTAGTCCGCTCTGAATATAGAAATTAATCTCGTCGCCATAGCAAATTGTATGACTACACCTGCTCGCAACAACTTCAGAGCGGACTAGCAGTTTGGCGATAACTACACTACTAAACTAATGGAGCATTGTTTTTGTTGAATGATGTCTCAAAGTAGTATTTTCTATATTTTGTAGCAACTAATCATCACTATTTTCATTTTTGCTATAATAGGACATTAACGCTTCCCCAAATTGTATTTGAGACCACCAGTGTGACAGATTGGCTGGACATTGGATAGTCCTGCATTTAATTATATGTTAAAATGATGGCATTTAAAAAAAAGAGAATAATAATTATTAAAAAAAACAAAGCCACTGAGTTTTTTAACATATCTTCTCAGTAGATGTTGCGTTCCAATCCAGTAGTAGTTCAAGAAAAATATTGAACTGACAATTTGTAAGTGCCGCCGTTGGCCTATACAAATAAATAAATATAATTATTTCATTTCATTTCATTCCTGTCCTGGTAGTGATCATTGACAGATATTTTGGAAAAAATTAAACATGTATTATGTTCATCGCTCAAACACCAAATCAGACGCCGCATAAGCAAATTAAGCAAATACTCAATCGTTTAAGCAACAAGATGGTGACATTTTGCAAGTATTGCTCAAACAATAGTAGCCATATGGCAGTCACTGCTGTTATTAGCCAGGAATACAACTGTACAATCATAATGCTTTCCATGTAAAGCTTTGTACTGGTAGGGTTTAACTTTTACTATTGTTACAGTCACATCACTGATTCAGGTACAGCTCACTTAATTACTGGTTATTCATAATTTAATCACTTTGAACACAGTTTCTTTTTTTATTTTTGGAATATTCAGTCTACCTTTGAGTTATGGAATGTGGTCGGATTTTTGCAATGTCTTTTGTCAAAAAGAAGTGTGATCATTGGTGGATAAATGTATTCGTAAATTTTAATGATTATGAAGAATAAATAAATTGTATTTTTGTTATTCCTTTTGAGCATTTTAAACACTGTTCTTTTCAGGATATTACAGTCGAACACAACAGCCTTGCAATTACTCCAGCATCAAGGTACGCCAGAACGCTCATCCAGTACACGTAGGAAACACCACAGATCCATCAGCGATCCCACAAGGGAGACTGACAGGAATGACAGTCTGTCTGTCAAAACCGACAGGCACAGGAGCCATGAGTCCCCGAATCGGGATAAAAAGAAAACTGGACGTAAAGTCAAAACTAAACTCTTTGCTGACGATAAAAAAGATGTATCCGCTTCTTCAGATGAATCTAGACTCAGCTCCGGTGTGGATAGATTGGTGCTTTCGAGCACACCAAACAAAAATGGCATTAAGTTCTCCGAATACCCAGGTCTACCACTTTCAAGTCCTGTCACTCCCCATTCCAGGAGCTTTAACAACGAAAGATGTGACACACCCAGAATGAGCCACAGACATTCTAGATCACAAGACAAAAGTGTTAGCTTAGGCGATTACTTAGTTACAGCTCAAACGAAAAGCTCTAAAAAGAAACGGGCATCCAAAAACTCCTCTAACGACGACAGCGAGACGAAACCAGACCTAGATTTGAGTAACTCAGAGATTTTTCCAGAAATTGGCGCTAGGAAATCTAGTTCGTTAAGATCGGAACGGCGGAGAATCAAACCGACTGCGATCGATAAAAGCACTACGCAAAAAAGCTTTTCGTTAAACAGCTTCAACTCTGAGAGCTTTCAGCAACCTTCGCCGTTAGCTTTTGAAGAGAATATAGCTTTCCGGACAACGATACAGCCGGCGTCCTCGAATAACTTTGACGCGGAGAGAAATATCTTGAAGCAAGAACGACATAAGTTAATGGAGAAATTCAATATCTTAAATACGTCTGCCGCAACAAAATTGGTTACGACACCTCAGATTAAGATAACACAAAAGGATTTGACGGAAAAAGATCAGGTTTTTGTTCAAGTTGATTGCAATAAAGTCGTTTTGAAAGAGAAAATTGATATTTTGGTCGACATTTACGATGTTTTGATCAAAAATAACTTGATTCTGAGTATTAACACGGAAATATATTTTCTTATTTCGATACTGTTATCGAAACAAAACGAAGATGATTATATGAAAGCGGATTCGAAGTTGAAGGATAATTTAGTGAATTATTTACTGAAACCAATACATAATAGCACGTATTTCGCAGTGCGGTCTTTGTGGCATCAACGGGTTTTGTTAGAAGTGATTTTGGACAAGAATTCCTTGAAAACGTTAGGAGAAAACAAGAAAGTGCGGAGTTTTTGTCCAGATCTAGCTAAGTTTCTGCTGAATTCGTACGGTCTGAAGTGCGAAGCTGAGTCTAACATGGATAAGTCGAAGGTGCCTGAAAACAGGGCGTCCAATGGGATCGTGTGTTTCAATTTCGAGACTGATAATGCTGAAAATTTCTCCTCCGCGCTGAGTTTCCATAATTTTAAGAAACAACGGGACATGTTCTACGAGATTTTGAGGTGAGTTTTTATTTAGTTTTGTGCTATTAGCACTTAAAAAAGTAATGTTTTTAAAATTGTTTCTAACACGCTTTTTTAGATTTGGGTCTGATCAGATATGATTATCGTGTATATGATACTAAATTCCGTATCAATTTGTTGTTACTTAATGATAGATCATATAACATTTTTGCCCATTTGTCTCCTATCTACTATATCTATATTAATTTAAAGATCAAAATTTAACAATGTCCAGTAATCAAACATATTTAAATAGCGATCTTTTATAGGCTAAACATTGGATAGATTTTATAAATAGGCGTATATCTATCTCCTACAAGTGAATTATAGATTGGACACTGTCTATTCACTATCCAATGACAGAACATACATAACTTTAATATATTCTAACCTAACCTAACCTAACTCAACCGACTGACAAACACCTTACGTGTAGATGGTACAACGAGTCAGGCGCGTCGCGTTCGTCAATGCGCGCGCGTGTTCGTGCGTTGCTAAGCGCGGGGCCGACAGCGAGCTGCCACGCGCACCTCGCCGCGTTGCTCGCCGCGCACGCTCTCGCCGAGTGTCGCCCGGCAACCGCACAGGTAACCACATACTACCGAATGCAGCATGACACATGATGACAGTCATCAATTACACATACAAGTTGATATATACATTTCTGTATTTTTTATTTTTTTTTTATTTCGTTCAACGCCATTTACTCGTACTATCAAAATAAATAAAAAAAAACTTTTTGACAAAAAGTGGAGTTGGCTGATTTGCGAATTAAGGTATTGATATACGCGATGGAGCACACTGTTATAACTTACACATACAAGTATTGCTATTGATACATACATTTCGATGAGGATATTAAACATAAATTTCAATAATCCTTACTAATATTATAAATCCGAAAGTAACTCTGTCTGTCTGTCTGTCTGTCTGTCTGGTTGTCTTTTCTTCACGCCTAAACCACTGAACTGATTTTAATGAAATTTTGTACAAAGATAGTCTGAGACCCGAGAAAGGACATAGGATAGTTTTTATCCCGGAAATCCTACGGGGACTAGGGATGGCGATCTAAGATCGATTAATCGGAGAATCGATATTTTGAACCAATAAATCGATTATTTTAATCGATATTAGTTTGGATTGAATCGTAAACTTTGCATTTGTTCAAGTGATGATCTTTAGCAAAGGTGTTGTCCATGAGCCCACGAAGGTTTCAGACTTGGTACGACCAATTTTCGCCAGATGGCGCCACTGGTATTCCAATATATATGTATTTATGTATGTTAGTATGTCATATTATTTTCTTTTAAACGCGGGCGAAGCCGCGGGCAAAAACTAGTAAACAATAATATCGAATATAAAGGTAGAAATATATAGAAATCTTTTAATTAGTCTGCAGAACAACATTCATGAAACTTTTTCATTTTTAAATACCTTGTAGTTGGAGATATATAATTTAGGATCAAGTCCGATCTGTAGTAGATCGATTTACCCCGTAACCTTGTATATACAATTAATATGTAACTGTGCGACCAGATAACAATGATCCTTAGTGTTGAAGGTAATGGTTGCATACATACGTTGTGCACCTGCCTCCGAATCTCCAAACATCTACAAACAACAACACGTACAAAATTTCATTGATCTGCTAAAATCTGACTCTTCATTGGATCCGTTACAAGCACTTGCACACAAACCAAGTCAAACAATTGTTTGAAATTGTAAGTTTGTTGAGGTATGGCAAGCGTCCAGACGCGGCAATATACTTTAAACATTTTATGTTTTTTTAGTACTTTTAAATCGGACGTTTTTTCAATGTTTTTGAAATGGAGGTAGATGTAATGACGTTCAAAAAGTGCTCTGTAAAGAACCTATTTTGAATAAATATGAAATTTAGATTTTGTTTACGACTATCTTCTTACAGGAATCGAAGTTGAGTAAATTGCAAAGGCGATTTACTTGTCCCAGCGCTCCGGAATCGCACAGATTACCACGTTTTACTGACAAAGAACAGTTTTACAAGTAAGCTGATCTTTCATAAGTAGAAAAAGAGCATAGTCCACTTGATGGTAATTGACTCAACATCGCCACACCTATTTCTGTTTTAACAGCAGGCTCAAACGCTGCTGTGTTCTGGTTTGAAGTGTGGTAAGGGAGACATACTTTTCCGAGGCGTTCCAGCTTAGTCCTCAGAGGTAACGGTGCATTTGTGGGCGACCTCAGGTAGGAATCTAATCTTATCTGGGGTTAATTACAGATGAAGAATTACCAATGAAGTTACAGTTATTTGCTGTAATTAATAAAAATATATCCGTACATAACTTTTAATAATAGTGCATACACTTTTAATAATTATATTTGACTCTTTTAGAATTATGAATTATTATAAAAAAAAATGTGTTTTTTCCAGAGATTTCATTCTATACGCGGACAATGAATCGTTCAGAGTGCATCTAAAAGATGCCTTATCGTCGGAGATCGTGGCGCTAGATGGCGCTCCAGTTGGCATTGAGAGCTGTATGTATATATATTTATACCAAACTCTTTTTAGGGTTTTTAGGGTTTTACCCTTTGGGTAAACATGGAACCCTATTACTAAGACTTCGCTGTCTGTCCGTCTGTCACAGGGCTCTAACTCTGGAACTGTAATCGATAGACGCTTTTGACAGAGGATGCATAACGGTGGCCGCTGTACAAAAAATACTAAAAATAAAAAAGAAATCCAAAATTATTAGGGGTCGCCATACTAGAAACCGTTATTTTTCGGCGTTGTCAACTTTATCTATTCAACCACGTCATAATGACATAATGATAACAAACGCTAAAAATAATAATAATAATTTAGTGGTATGAAACCATCCGATTACGAGTTTAAATCGCATTATCACGCTTTCATTGCTTGGGTTGTATGTATGTATGTATGTGAAGGTGGTAGAACCCTTTGTGGTTCGACTCCGGCGGCACCACCGCCACACCTATTTCTACCTAATAACAGCAGTGTTAGGCGCTGCTGTGTTCCGGTTTGAAGGGTGTGGTAAGGGAGACAGACTTTTCCGAGGCGTTCCAGCTTAGTCCTCAGGGGTAGCAGCGCATCTGTGGCCGACCTCAGGTAGGCATATCTAATCCTATCTGGGGTTGATAACAGATGTCCATGGGCGGCTGTAGCCACTTACCATCAGGTGGACTGCATGCTCGTCTGCTACTCTTATATTATAAAAAAAAAATGTATGTAACGTAATCTTTGAACTCGATTTTTACCTACTTTGAATGGCCGGACCATTAATTAATTAAAAATTTTGAACAATTATGAAAAACTGAAAACATTACACGATTTTAATAATTTTATCCCATTCTCCTTATCGGATCGCCAGAAATCAGAATTAACGATTTTCCTTCTGCGATTTTAGCGTGGTTTTTAGTTTTTAAACTATAATTATTATTTTGCAGCAAACAGCACAGACACATCCCAAGACTACCTCCAACTCTCGAAGAAGCTAGGACTCCTAGCCAAGTTCCTAGGGTACCTGACCTCACTGCCATATACGGCGCATGACGTCACAATGAAGACGGGAGTGGTGAATACCGCGAGTAAGGAACAGAACTTCGTGGTGCCGAAGGAGAAAGTATTGGAGAATAATATTGCTTTGAGGAACTATGTGAGTATTTTTATTCTGTTGTCGAATATAGAAAGATGTAAAAAGACAGAAATATATTAATCAAAATCAAAATACAATATAATTTTAATTTTCACATAAATTATAGCGCATTTGAGAAGTAATTTTAGTCAGTAGTAATTATATTAGCAATCAATATCTTGCAAAGAAATTTTTGAATTAAAAAAAAGATATGAACACAAAAACGAAAAAGTAACTTTTCCTCTATTTATCCATTTATTTCATTGTTTTTGAAAAAAAACTAGAAGATTGAAGATTGTGTTTTTGAGCAACAAAAATTGTAAAACTTTGAAAAAAAAAAATTATCTTTCTTTTTCTTTGGAAAAAATACGAAAAAGGTTCTTTGTTTCAGAGCCAGCCCGCAATCGACCTACACGGCCTTCTAACATCAGCGTACGTCAACGGTCGTCTCTGCATCACCTTACCGTGGATAGCTCACTATCTATCCATGATCGACTACACCACTCTACGTCTGAAATACTACCAAAAACTACTACAAATACTCTTTCAAATATACGACGGTTTAAAAACGGAGACACAGTACAAGAAAAACACGATAATTTTCCTAAAATCGATGCTCGGATGGTTGTTCGATTTACCCCACTTTCCCCAAGAGATGTTCTATGAGCAGATGAAAATCGATATAGGTATATATTAATGATCTTTCTCATGTATTATTGTAGAAAGAATGTTGTTGTTCTGTAAATAGAGTTAGAACGTGCTAGAACTCTGTGGTTCGACTCCGGCACCACCACCACAACTATTTCTGTTATAACAGCAGTGTTAGGCGCTGCTGTGTTCTGGTTTGAAGTGTGGTAAGGGAGACATACTTTTCCGAGGCGTTCCAGCTTAGTCCTCAGGGGTAGCGGCGCATCTGTGGCCAACCTCAGGTAGGAATATCTAATCGAGTTTTTATTCTGTTAATCACATTATTTGTACAATAATAAAACTTACTACATGATATAAATAAGCAGACATACCTGTGAATAGAGAAACGACATTTAACGTTTTCTATTTCACGAAAGTATTCTTATATTTAAATTTATGTCTCTTTGAATTGACCGTCAGAAATAAATTGACAATAATGAAATAATACATAGATAAAAAAGTAAATTAAAACCATAGATTAGTAAAGATTACTCACTCCTAACAAGAAAATGTTACCAGTTTTGACAGTTGAAATTGTCACTGTCATCTCTTTTTTCACATCTTTTGAAAAATATTAAAAAAATGTAGTTTTTAGAGCATTTACGAATGAAACTATATTTCGCCGCACTTTTTCTTGGATTTCGTGTTTTTGCACCACTTTACTGCACATGTCAGTATTGTCCCGCGTAAATGACATGACAGTCATTAAATGGCTTCCTACAATTACAAGGCGGTGACATATCTATACTTATCTATGATTAAAATAAACTTTTTCTTTCCAGGTATATCGAATGATGGTATCGATTCGTGCGATATAATCGATGAATCGATTCTATTCGAGTTGTGTCCGTTCTTGAAGGATCTAACCGTTCTGCTGTCGACGTCTCGGGTGTGCCAAGAACAGAAAGATATGGGGAGTTTTAGGCACATAACACCGGTCAGTTTGGGGGTTAATCCTGAAGACCGGATACGGAATAAGGAGAAGGAGTTGCAAGTGAGTATTATTATTATTTACTAGCTGTGCGCCGCGGTTTCAATAATTTCTAAATAAATTATTCTCCAAAATAATACTAGAACGTTTAACAAGGACTTTATACAAAAATCAGTCAAAATAACAAGCAGGGTTTCAAAGTGATTTCTCAACTATAGACCACATCCATACCATCAAACAAATAATTCAGAAATGCAATGAATATGGAATAAACTATTACCTAGCATTTATAGACTATAATAAGGCATTCGACTCGTTTAAACACTACAAAATATGGGAAGCTCTTACGTCACAAGGAGTCCATAATAAGTACATTCGTATAATTTACAAAAATATGAAAGTTAAAATACACAGAAAAGGAAGGTGAATATTTTCCAATTAGAAGCGGAGTTTGACAGGGTGACCCGTTATCGCCTAAATTATTCTCTGCAAATTTAGAATATACATTCAGACAGCTCAAGTGGGAAGAATATGGTATAAAAATTAATGAGACAGTACTAAACCACTTAAGATTAGTATTAATTTGCGAAGATTAAATTAACCTACAGAACACGATTAAACAACTTGTATATGAAAGCGAAAAGATTGGACTACGAAAGGTTGGAAATGAACGGGACATTTAATTAGAAGTCATACTGAGAAATGGGCCAAAGAAGACGGAATGGTGTCCTAGATATAAAAAGAGAAGAAGATAGGTAGACAGTTTCAAAGATGGGAAAATGATATTAAATGATGGCAGGAACGACTTGGATGAGAAAAACAAGAGATAGATCTCTGTGGAAAACTCTTGGGGAGGCCTATGCTGGAAAGCAAGACAATCAAGAAACTGGTGTCTATAATGAAATTATCTATAAATATTTATAATAAATTAAATGCAAAAAATTAATATGAAAACATAAAATGTAAGGAATAGGACTCTGACATGGGGCTCTTCAAGAGGGGTGTAAAAAGAACTCTCCTTCAAAGCGGGCGATGCATTGGCGACTACTCTGGTGTTTCAAATGTCCATAGGCGACTGTGACTGCTTTCCATCAGGTAGCCCGTCTGCCTTATCGGTTAAATATATATATAAAAAAATAGGATTGTTGGTAAAGGCTATCATTATCATCATTATCATTATTATCATTATAACATAAGGCCGTCCTCGTAGAGGTCTCCAGGATTTCCAAAGGATCGCAACCGAAGTCCTTTCAGCGCGTTGCCCCGTCGGACTCCTCGATAAGCGTTATTTAACTTCATATATTTCTAGGCGCGTCTAGAAGAAGAGTTCCTGAAGAGCCAGCCGTCGTCCACCCGTCGCGTGGTGGAGCTGGTGGTGGAGCGCGTGGCGGCCGGCGCGGCGCGGCAGCTGCGCGCAGACACGCTGCAGGCCGCGCGGCTGCGGCTGCGCGCGCGCGGGGCAGAGCTCGCGCGCGGCAAGGACAGGGTGAGTGCGGGGTGGGGACACACGGGGCGCGGGGCGAGGACAGGTTGAGTGCGGGTGTGGGGACACACGGCGCGCGGGGCGGGGACAGGGTGAGTGCGGGGGTGGGGACACGCGGGGCGCGGGGCAAAGACACGGTGAGTGCGGGTGTGGGGACACGCGGGGCGCGGGGCAAGGACAGGGTGAGTGCGAGGGTGGGGACACGCGGGGCGCGGGGCAAAGACAGGGTGAGTGCGGGTGTGGGGACACGCGGGGCGCGGGGCAAGGACAGGGTGAGTGCGGGGGTGGGGACACGCGGGGCGCGGGGCAAGGACAGGGTGAGTGCGGGGGTGGGGACACGCGGGGCGCGGGGCGGGGACAGGGTGAGTGCGGGGGTGGGGACACACGGGGCGCGGGGCAAGGACAGGGTGAGTGCGGGGGTGGGGACACACGGGGCGCGGGGCAAGGACAGGGTGAGTGCGGGGGTGGGGACACGCGGCGCGCGGGGCGGGGACAGGGTGAGTGCAGGGGTGGGGACACATGGGGCGCGAGGCGGGGACAGGGTGAGTGCGGGGGTGGCGACACGCGGGGCGCGGGGCGGGGACAGGGTGAGTGCGGGTGTGGGGACACGCGGGGCGGGGACAGGGTGAGTGCGGGTGTGGGGACACACGGGGCGCGGGGCGGGGACAGGGTGAGTGCGGGTGTGGGGACACGAGAGGGTGACCCAGAAATACGTGGGGCAATTGTGAGATAAAAGATTGGTTGCAAAGATTCTTTGAACATATTATAGTGTTTTGAAATGGTAAGACGTGTTGGAAAGTGATAGTTTTGTAGGTTGGATTAAAACCCAAATATAAGATGACCAATAAATTGTAAAAAAAATGTTCCGTGCCGTGTGATATGGAATTTAAGAATTGCGCGTTTGCGATACCAATTTTGTAAGCCGCACGTGAATTTTAGACGTGCCAAACAAACGTAATATTTTTTTGCGCCGCTTAAAGCGTATTCGCCAGATTTCGACACACTTCTAATTTAAACCGCTTTGTTCACAGAGCGAACTCCGTCCCGCCCTCGAAGCGCTCTACGCGTCCGAGATGGCCACCGCCCGCGCGGAGGCGTTGAACGCGGGCAGCGCGGGCGTTCGAGCTCGCGTGCGAGGAGCCCTTAGCGCATTGCTGCCCGCCGCGCCCGCCCCGCTCCGCGCCGCCGCCGCCGCCCGCGCCACGCACGCGCTGCACCGGCACCTGCGCGACCACGCGGACGGTGAGTGCAGGCTGACGTCACGCGCCCGGTGACGTCACGCGCGCCGCCGCCACGCACGCGCTGCACCGGCACCTGCGCGACCACGCGGACGGTGAGTGCAGGCTGACGTCACGCGCCCGGTGACGTCACGCGCGCCGCCGCCACGCACGCGCTGCACCGGCACCTGCGCGACCACGCGGACGGTGAGTGCAGGCTGACGTCACGCGCCCGGTGACGTCACGCGCGCCGCCGCCACGCACGCGCTGCACCGGCACCTGCGCGACCACGCGGACGGTGAGTGCAGGCTGACGTCACGCGCCCGGTGACGTCACGCGCGCCGCCGCCACGCACGCGCTGCACCGGCACCTGCGCGACCACGCGGACGGTGAGTGCAGGCTGACGTCACGCGCCCGGTGACGTCACGCGCGCCGCCGCCACGCACGCGCTGCACCGGCACCTGCGCGACCACGCGGACGGTGAGTGCAGGCTGACGTCACGCGCCCGGTGACGTCACGCGCGCCGCCGCCACGCACGCGCTGCACCGGCACCTGCGCGACCACGCGGACGGTGAGTGCAGGCTGACGTCACGCGCCCGGTGACGTCACGCGCGCCGCCGCCACGCACGCGCTGCACCGGCACCTGCGCGACCACGCGGACGGTGAGTGCAGGCTGACGTCACGCGCCCGGTGACGTCACGCGCGCCGCCGCCACGCACGCGCTGCACCGGCACCTGCGCGACCACGCGGACGGTGAGTGCAGGCTGACGTCACGCGCCCGGTGACGTCACGCGCGCCGCCGCCACGCACGCGCTGCACCGGCACCTGCGCGACCACGCGGACGGTGAGTGCAGGCTGACGTCACGCGCCCGGTGACGTCACGCGCGCCGCCGCCACGCACGCGCTGCACCGGCACCTGCGCGACCACGCGGACGGTGAGTGCAGGCTGACGTCACGCGCCCGGTGACGTCACGCGCGCCGCCGCCACGCACGCGCTGCACCGACACCTGCGCGACCACGCGGACGGTGAGTGCAGGCTGACGTCACGCGCCCGGTGACGTCACGCGCGCCGCCGCCACGCACGCGCTGCACCGACACCTGCGCGACCACGCGGACGGTGAGTGCAGGCTGACGTCACGCGCCCGGTGACGTCACGCGCGCCGCCGCCCGTCGTGTCCGACCCGCTGCGTGCCGAAACTAACCTGTGCAGTGTAGCTACTCTGTATTATGTAGTTGGACTGTGTAACTGATCTGTCTCTGTAGTGTAACTAGTCTGTGTAGTGTAATTAAGCTGTATAATTGTTCTCTGTTGGGTAACTAGTCTATGTTTTATATGCGGGTTTTTGTATTATATATAGGGTGAAATTTTTAAGAGGGTCTGCAGGGCCAACTTCGAAACTATAAGAAATAGTTAAAAATGCTGAAAGGAGACACAAAGCCGATTTTGATAAAAACTAAATCGACATCATAAGATTTCCCTAGCAAAAAACAAACTGTAGTATGGAGCCATCGGATAGTGTCCCTTAAACTCTGGGAAGAAATTATCAATGAAAAACTATACGAGCGGCATTTTTCAAAAAACACATTTTCTTCCACAGTGCTGCTATGTAAGGACATAGATGAAGAGATCAAGTCGTTGTTAGCTGGCGAGACCACGCCCACTGCGAAGACTCCGCCCATCCAGCTGACGTCACCGAACGTCGACTGCACTAGCGCCGCCAATGCGGTTATCGCTCTTAAGGTTGGAGTTATATTCAGATTATATCCTTTACAATATAGGAGTAGCAGACGAGCATGCAGTCCACCTGATTGTAAGCTACTGCCGCCCATGGACATCTGTAATCAACCCCAGATAGGATTAGATATTCCTACCTGAGGTCGGCCACACATGCACCACTACCCCTGAGGACTAAGCTGGAACGCCTCGGAAAAGTATGTCTCCCTTACCACACCCTTCAAACCGGAACACAGCAGCGCCTAACACTGCTGTTATTAGGTAGAAATAGGTGTGGCTGACCGCCACTGGCGGTGGTGCCGCCGGAGTCGAGCCACAAATGGTTCTATTTATTTTTCTATTATTTAATTTTAAAATTTTCCTACAGGAGTTAATCTGCGTTCTACTAGACAACGAAGAACCAACCGAGGATTCGAACGCGGTACTGTCCATGTGCGCAGCGTGCTGCTCGCCGCAGAACATGTTCTGTCGGCCGCCGACACAGCGGGCGATTTTGCGACTGAGCGTCGACTATTGTGTCGTGTTTGGTGAGTTTACCCTATATATTTTTTATCTTATGAGCGTATTTGAATGGTCCTATATGATTTTTTAACTTATATTTGATTTGATTGAGACTGCCTTATATGAATGCTATTAAGTTTGCTTGTAAATTTAATAGTTTTAAATGTTATAGTGTATTTTTAGGATTCCGTACCTAAAGGGTAAAAAGGGTAACACCGAAAGGTATAAAACTAAGACTTCGCTGTCTGTCCGTCTGTCACAGGGCTCTATCTCTTGAACTGTAATAGATAGACACTTGTTTCTTTTACAGAGTATGTAAAACGGTGACCGCTATGACAATAATTTTAAATGTCTCTATGTATTAGGGTTAATAATAGGGTTCCGTTTTTACCCTTTGGCTAAGCCTAAAAATTACATTATAAAACTTTTACGTTTTGTAGCACATTTAGTTTGGACATTTTTACGCCCAAAGGTTTTTTTAAATTCTTTTATTACATTTTATTAATAATTTTGCATTTATATATTTGCATTTTCAGTGAGCAGAAAACCAACGCAAGTCTCAGAGGCGTTCTTAAATAGTCTCCACGGGATATGGAATATCTGCTGTCCCGATCGGAAGCGTTGTGGGGAGAATGGGGAGGAACCGTCCTCGCCGGTAGGGGAGGATGGGGCGAGAGGGCTAGAGGAGGGGAGAGGTGAGTTTTAGATTCGTTCTAGGGTATGATTATTTGTTTTAATAGTTTCATCTATTTTTCGGGTATATCATGTGATATGTATTTTCTTCATTCAAAATTTTCCTTTACTTTAATTAGTCACATAACATTACTTCCCAGAATTTGATCCTTATAAGCGACAATATCAGATAGTGGAGAAATATAGAGGGCGTATTTTTTTCTGAAATGAAATGAATACAGTTTATTTGTCTCACAAAAAGGTCTTATGTTAAATTGCATGATTACAACATATGAATATTTTAACCTTACGTAGTGAGAGACTGGTGCCTGTTGTAGGTAAAAAATACCTGAATTACAAGTCACCAGTGCCCTCCCGCGGAAGACTAAACAATAAACATTTGTGTGAATGCAAGTAAACGTGTGTGTGGAAGTGCATATGTGTGTGTACGTGTACATGTAAGTGTGTGAGTGTATGAATGGGTGTATGAATGGGTGTGATGGGTATGTTTGCATATGTGGTAGAATGTGTGTGCGGGTGTGTGTGTCGGTTGTGAATTTAACAGTGCATGTATGGATGGATTTTACATTACAGTACGTGAATTAAGCATAAGGAATTAGAAATTATGAGATATAAATGTACTGTATATAAATAGATAAATAAAAATCCTTAGCAAATATATCTGTTTCTTATTGACAACTACTTCTATTTATTCATATTTCAACAGCCCCAGAGCCGAAATCCGACGCCGACCCAACGGACGACCAGCTGGAATTCTTCGATCGCATCCTATGTCCGCGCAACATTATCATACTGAGCACCACAACAGCCCGCAGTGGGGACGTGTGGGCCGCACTGGCCACTGTACTGGTGTTCCTGCTGCGACACGACTACCTCGGCGAGGACTCGCTCACCGAGCAGTGCCTGGCCGTGTACCGCCAGGACTGGCCGCAGGTGGGTCCTATGTATAGTCTGATTCATAATTAGGTGTCCAAAATGTAAATAAAGAAGTGTCACTGTCAAAATTAACAAGAAACAAAATCTTTAACAAACTCAACGAAAAACGAAAACTTTAACAACTGTACACAATTTAATAAACGCGCTATGAAAACAAGAAAACGTCTGAGTTCGATCACAATCACGAAAATGAATAATATCAGCTACGAAACTTAAAAATGACGGCACAAGAAATTTTTTGGATTTCGATTGTGTTACCATTATCACATTTTAATTTTCTACCATAAACTTTGTTTTTTATTATTATTACTGTATGGAACGAAATAGAGGTAATATAAATACATATTAGAAAATGTGAATTGATCTTAATTTGTTTAGATTATTATTTTATTATTGTTGCATTAATTTAATATTATCAAAAATAAGAATCTACCATTTGAAGGGTATGTTCTTGATAGGTCAACACCTTTGTTTACATTTTGGACACCTAATTATGAATCAGACTATAGTTATTTAATGATTTGCCTGAAAAAAATTTAGGCATGTAACAGAACTTCGTACTATCCGCTTTACGAACGCACACGCACACATTCACAATTACGATAAGAAGCTGGTGGGACGAGTCTACGCACCGAACGCACACAGCGGCGACATCAAATGATATAAATAGCGCGCGCAGCTTGCCAAGATTTTCACTCTGCGTTTGGACGCCAGACCGTGCAGCCCTTCCTGCTCGCGCTAGCGCTAGTGTTCTTAACCCGGGCCTTTCTCTGGCGTCTCGGCCGGTTTTCGACTACTCGATTTTATCGATAGCGGTCCGTGCTTTGTTTATTGCCAATTTATTGGGAATAAACAAAACTCACTTTGTCGCGTTTGAGTTGGTGGATACCTAACGGTGCCAACGAAGCCAACTAGCGTTGACCCGATGCGCTTCTCAGACCTCTCGGTCTGAGAGAAACCGGCAGACCCGATCCCACTGCACTTGGGCTATCCCAAGGGTGACGGTAGCAGTTACTTTCCCTTAGGGGTAGCTGCATTACCCTCTCTCTCCCCGGTTGCTCCCTGCCTCGGCAGGGAGGCGTCCTCTCCTAACCATGGGAATTACGGTTCCCGACTATTTCTTCGAGAATCTTGCTGTATTCCTCAGCAAGAATTTCTCTTGCTCCCTTTTCCCCCAGGAATTTTTCCGCTCCCTATGTGAGCCCATCAAGCCCGTAACGGATTCCCTGTCCGTAACGGACTCACCCGCATCCCCCGATGCCACTCCCAGACGCGAGATGGAATTCGACGCCATCTCACTGAAGCGCCCTGCCTCATCAGACGACTCGTCGGACGGCACTATTATTAACTCGGCCGTCTCCTCCGACGACGACCAGGGCTTCGCCCCTGTCAAGTCGAAGAAGACCAAAAAACGGTCCGTCAAACGCGTCGCTAAGGCGACAAGTGAGACTACCTCCGAGGCGTCTACAGGTCCCACCTCAGCCCCAGTGGCCCCCGCATTGGCCTCCGTGCCAAACGCCTCCACCGAGCCCCAGAGCTCAACCCCTGCGGTTCGTTCCAAACCCTCCAAGCCAGCCACGCGCTGCGAACCCGCACTTGCCAAGTGCAAACGCCCACCCTTCATCTACTTTAGAGACAAGTCGAAATGGTCCGACTTTTCTAAAATCCTAGTGGAACTGAAAGTCAACTACACCAATGCACTTAACCCTCGCGATCCTATTCGCATATCGTGCCGCACCACCGAGGACTTCAGAAGCCTTATAAAGTTCCTAGTCCACCAAAAACTCCCGTACCACACGTACGCTTTGGAAGAAGACCGCAAAATTAAAGCGTTCCTTAGGGGTCTCCCCTACGAACTGCCCACTGACGAGATCCAAACGGATCTCGTTAATCAAGGTTTCCCCGTAGAGGGTGTACACAAGTTGTACAGCCGCACCGGGATCAAATTCCCTTTAGCCCTTGCCATACTGGCTAAGACCCCGTCTTGCCATAATGGCTAAGACTCCAAGGACATTTTCAAAGAGAAAGAGCTCACGGTTTGTGGTCTCTCTCAAATCAAGGTGGAACCACCCAACAAGCGTGGTTACCCTGCCCAGTGCCACCGCTGCCAGCTTTACGGCCATGCAGCGGCTAACTGCACTGCCCCCACAGGTGCGTAAAGTGCCTTGAACCTCACGCCACACGGGAGTGCAAGAGAATTCTCGAAGACGAGTCCCCTGCGTGTTGTGCACCACTTCCGATCACCCGGCTAACTACCGTGGTTGCCCGAAAGCCCCCCGCCCCACTCAAAAGAAGGCTGCCAAAAAGCAGCCCTCCAAAGCAGGCCCACCTCCGGTCGATTCGACCAATTTCCCGCGTTTGGGGGCTTCCAAAACCCCAACTGCTCCCATGAGTTGGAAGTCGCACCCGCGGCCGCCCCACCAACCCTGGCCCCTAAGGCCACACCCGCTCCCCGTCCCTCCCAAAAGGCAGCCTCGATAAAGGAGAACATTATGTTCCTCGTCGACTGCGTAAAGGGCGTGAACCTCGACGAGATGGAATTCGTAACACTTAAAATGCTCAACGCAGCTAACCATGCGGAGCGCATTATGGTATACTCTGAACACCTAGAGTTGTTCAAATCCATCCAATGAGTAACGCTCGTACTCTACCCCCTCACTCCGGTCGTTTATAACCTAAAGGCGTTTCGCTAATCTCCTTCAATGCACGAGGTCTAAAGCCTTGCATTCCTGAACTCAAAGAGTTCGTCCGCAACAGGGACATCGCCCTGTTGCTTGTTCAGTAAACTTTCCTTAAACCCGCCCTTAAAGGCGTAAGTCTCCCCTCTTACGCGCTTGTACGTAATGACAGAGCCGACGATCGTCGTGGCGCAGCCACTGCCATCTACTACAAGAGGTCTCTTCACTGTACCCCTCTGGTAACACCCAAGCTCACCAATATGGAAGCCGCCGTTTGCAAATTAGGCATGACAGGACACCCGTCCCTGATCATAGCCTCAATTTATCTCTCCGCACAAAAGACCCCTCTCCAAAGCGACTTGGAGGCCCTCAGGATAGAACCTTCCGCTTCAGGCACGAAGGTGTCCTTTCATCACCACGCCCCATAACAGCAATTGTCAAGAATTCAAAAAAAGAACTTACTATAATAAGCCGTTTGTAGCTTCATTCAATTTCAAGGCGGCGAAGTATCTTTACTAATCTATGCTCCTATATAAAGAAAAAATATGTATGTTCGTTCCAGAACATTCTGGAGAGTCTGTCGTCGTGCATGCGCGCGGTGTCGGCGCGGTGGTCGCGCTGCTCCGGCGGCAAGTTCACGCTGTTCCTGGACTTCCTGGCCGAGTTCTGCGGCGACCTGGCCGGCCACGCGCTGCCCTAGCGGCCGCGTGGCCAGGCCGGCGGGAGGATACAATGTGGAGAAAGTGCTACAAAATGATGATAGTGTTGTCTGCTGTAGAGATGACGTCAGGTGTGATAAAAATGACCGAAGTGAAAGTGCTACAAAATGAAAAATGTGCTACAATGATGTGTAAATTGTCATAGATTGACTATATGGAAAATGTGGTACCAAGTGACAATAGAATTACCTACTGTGTAAATGACGTCATAAGTATGACAAATCGTCCAGAAAAAAGTGCTAAAAATGAAAAAGTGTTACAAATACGCATAAATCGTCATTTACATATTAAGACGTTGCCAAAAAAAAGTACTACAATTTTTAAAATTTGCTACAATTTTTGACTTTCTGTTTAATAATGACCAACTAGACGACGTCTCAGTTAAAAAGTGTCCGAAATAAAAGTACTACAAATTCAAAAAGTGCTACAATCCTGACCTATCGATTGTCAATAACTTACCAATAGACACCTCCGCTTAAAAAGGTTCGAAATAAAAGAGCTACAAAATGCCATAGATTAGTAAAATGCAAAAAGTACTACAACACCTTGACTTATCGACTATTGCGGCTACGTCCGTTCCACTGACGTATCCACTACTCCGTACAATAGAACGTTCCAGAACGTTCTGGAAAGTCGACGTGCATGAAGGCGGTGTCGGCGCGGTGGTCGCGCTGTTCCGGCGGTAAGTGCTCCAATCTCGATCTACTGTTTAATATTGACATACTAGATTACGTCTGCTTTAAAAGCGTCCACGATAAAAATACTATAAAATGAAGAAAGTGCTACAATGTCGCGTCAATTGTCAGAGTGACTTAGCAAAATTTTAGACGTTAGGGTTGTGCTCAAAAACGTCCGATCTAAAAGTGCTACAAAATGAATAGTACTACAATTATGTTTCCAATGGAGTTTTCTGAACGGTGACTAAACATCTGTAAAGCAAAATTTATTAAAAATCTGAAATATTTGAGACTGTACATCGTACGATTGTACCGGTCATTACAATAATATAATATATAGGAGTCTATTATTTACATACTCTTTGACTTCGGACTTTGACTGACTTTGTCAGTCATTCAATAAATGACCGCGTTCGTTGGTCACTTATTTAAGGAATGACCATGTCCATAGGTCGTGTAAGGTATGACCATGTTCTGACATTGACTACAGCGCGTCTTAACAAGCGCTCCACAATTAATATTATATACAGACATACAAATTATTATAATATAAATATATTTGTAGTAATTGTTTTATATGTATGTATTAGATGATATAGTTGTAAAATTGTGACTAGAGGTGGGAAAATAGAGTTCAAACGATAAGCTAAAATAAGCAGAATTTCGAAGCGAATTATATAAGCAGATGTTCTATGTGGATTATTGTCGTACTAATACAATAATAAGCAGAATATAAACTGCTTATTTATAAGTGCATTTTTGAAACACTAAATTTTAATAAGCAGATTTTAAATTTATTTTTATTCCGACTAGTTTTATTGTGGGTTAAAATGTTATTGAGTATTTCTTTGCAGAAAGTATTATAAAATATATAATTTGGTTATTGGTACTTGGTATTTGGTTTCTTTTTCTAATTGTGACATAACAGACAGAAGTTAATTGAAGTCTTATATAGAATAATTTAATGATGTTGTGGTCCTCTACTCGTCAAGAAATGGCCCATGAGTACTCTGAATCACGCTATCGAAGTTTTCTCAACATCTTGCATATATACAAGCTCCGAACTGAGAGTGTCGGAGCACGGTCGCTGTCCGGACAGGATCACCTAGCACACTGAGAGATCTCCCGTTGCCAATATGTTATTTCATACACCATACAATATTATTTAATGCGATTTAACTGAAGAAGACAAAAATAGTAATAATGAATACTACTTTATTTCATAATTAATTTGAAGCACTCCCTCATTCTCTCCTTCCACCCAGGGTTGACTGGCAGAGAATGCCATCAGGCATTAAGTTTGCCCTATTGTATCTTTTTATTTTTATAGAGGTGCAATAAATAAATAAATAAGCACTAAATAAAGTATTATTTTTATATTTTAAAGCGAAAAACTAATTTACCATAACCAATGAACAAATTTTGCTTATATTTCAAGCATACTTGAATGTTTTACAACGCTCTGCTTAATAAGTCATCCAATTCCAATTCTGCTTATTAAGTCTGCTTACTAAGTTAATCGTTTGAACGCCCACCAATTAATTATTGTGACAAATAAATGTTTTAAGAACACCAAAATCGATGTCTTATGTGTAGCTTATAATTATAATATATAAATTATATTATACAGATATTATTAGGAATTTAATAAGGCTTTTAGGCCTGTACTTTGGCAACTTTTCGGTAGATAGCGTTACAGGTATTCTCAATCACGCTATCGGAAATTTTAAGGTTTTTACATAGATAAGTAAAGATTAGTCACTCCTAACAAGAAAATGTACCCAGTTTTGAGAATTGAAATAGTTGCGTGAAAAAGTTTTGCCACGTCTCCGTGCTAAAATGTCCCTAAAATATTTGAAATAATTATTTATTTATTATGTAAATTACGCAGTATTAGTTATTTATTCGTAAATTTTCTCTAAAAATGTTTTTATTTGTCAAGAATTCAAAAAAAGAACTTACTAATAAGCTGTTTGTGGCTTCATTCAATTTCAAGGCGGCGAAGTATCTTTACTAATCTATGGGTTTTTAATAAAAGTTTGAAACTAAGCAAGTTTTCAAATTTGCGCGATAGATAGCGTTACCTTCTATATCACATTACGCTATATATTCTAACGTCGTAGAATATAAGAATTTTAACGAGTTTTATGCTCTAGCTTTGTGACTTTTCTGTTTGACGATAGATGGCGTTGCATGTATTCTGGATCACGCTATCGAAGTTTTTTAAACATCTTGCATATACGGGGTGAATTTTTCAAATAGGCCTTCAGGGCGAAATCCGAAACTAACTGGATGTATTTTTTTTCAAAATTAACTCGTTCGATTCCCGCTAGGGAACAAGATATTTAAAAAAACTAATGACGCAGTTTTAGTTTTTATCAAAATCGGCCTCCTAACTCCTTTCAGCATATTTCGCTAATCCTTATAGTTTCGGATTTGGCCCTGAAGGCCTATTTGAAAAATTCACCCTGTATACAAACTCTTACCTAAGACTAACGGAGGAAGGTACTGTCCAGGCATGATTACGTCTTGGTGAGATATCTTTGATGTCTAGTAGACATTGGTTATTCTTAAAAAGATGTTTCGGTTTGAATATAAATTAATTAAAAACTTGCACAGTGTAAAGGAAATTGTGGTTCGATACCGAAGGCACCACTGTCACACCGATTTCTACCTCATAACAGCAGCGTAGCGTTGCTGTGTTCTGGTTTGAAATGTGGTGAAGAGTGACACAAGGCGTTCTAATTTAGCCCTTAGAAGTAGCAAAGGTTCTGTGGTCGACCTCAGGTTAGACTAATCTTATCTGGGGTTGATCACAGATGTTCATGGGCGGCAGTAGGCACTTACCATCAGGTGGACTGCATGCTCGTCTGCTACTCCTATATTATAAAATGATCATTGCTCGTTTGCAAATTCGACTAAAATAACAAATTAATTTAATAATAAATATATAAAAATACAATCGAATAAATAAAAATGTCTCTCTCTATGTTTGTAAATAGTTTTTTGTTCTTAGAACATGATGATCAATTTTTTTTAACTTTTAACTACAAATAAGTATGTAAAAATTTAATTTTTAATATGGAAAATGAATCTTTATATTATATTATTTATTGTGTTAAAATTATAATAAATTGTATAACATGTTTGAATAAGTAAGAGTTTAGTCCAAAAAGAATTTTTTCGGTGTTTGGATGTTTAAATATTTTTTCCAAAAAGTTGTTTTATACAAAATGCAACCTTTGCCCTCGACGATGACCCGCGTAGCGGAGCGTTCACCATACCGGTCTGACGCGCAGAGGGTCCCGGGTTCGATTCCCGGCCGGACAGATATCTAAATGAGGAATTTAGATTTCTATTCTGGGTCTGGGTGTTTGTGTCTTTGTGTGTGTCCATGACACTCACAACGGGAAAAATTCTAGCGTTTGGAAAGCATTATCTAATTAGATTGAATATATCGTGTTCCAAATTAAATTTAAGATAAAAAAATGTGATTTTTTTTTAGATAAAGTTCTAATAATGTAAATTATAAATAAAATGTTTACTTTTGTTTCAAATTATATTAAGTAGGTATAGTCCGCGCCAAATTGTCAGTCCGCTCTGAAGTTGTTCCGACCAGGTGTTGTCATACAATTTGCTATGGCGACGCGATCCATTTCTATATTCAGAGCGGACTAGCAGTTTTACGCGGACTATGCGTATTTATTTTTAAATTTAACTTTTGTAATCGAAATTCGAGCGTAATGATATTTTGTTTTTACTTTTCTTAACATTCAAACTATGATAATTAAATGTGATGTGTATTGATTGTGAAATTCTCAAGTAATATTACACAATATAAAGTTTTTTTTACTGATTATTCTTCTAAAAAATTCTCTAAATGTACTAATTTTTAGTACATACTTAGTTGGACAATAAAACTAAAAATTAGATTTTTACATATTTCTAGTTTTAGTACTGATTTAATGTCTAGAAAACCATAATTTTTGGTCCATTGTACAATTCCATTGTTGTGAAAATATTGTAAAACCGTTTTAGATATAATCTTAATATATTTTGTAATATACTTTGTTTTAGTAATAAGATATATTTTTATCCTATCCGTATATTATTTATGGTTTGACAAAATTTACTATGTATGTGGGGGGGGGGGGGGGGGGGTATTCGGAAACAGCTGTTCTATTGTCTATGGTCACTTCTTGACAATTGCAAAATGTATTTTTTAAAATTTCCTAAGCAAAAAGTTTTTTATGATAATTTAATAAAATGACGACCCTATAAACGAAATAAAATAAATAATCAATAAAACAAATAATTTTTAACATAATGAAAAGAGATTTGTTGTGTTAAGTTTGATAGAAATAATCCTAAATGTTTCCACTTCTTAGGTAGTTTTTACCTAGTAACATTGTGATGACCAGTGGCGCCCCTGCCGCACGAAAAGAAAAGTTTGTCAGACTATATATTATAAAACTAATTTTGACGTATTATAAAGAAATGATGCATTTTTTGTCATAATAAGACGTTTTCAATATTTTTCGTAGACATTCAGGCTTGATACTTTTTATTTTTACTTTTAATTATATTTTTAATTAAATAAAAGTATAAAATACTGCAGTCGGGCATGTTGTCTGAAACGCTAATCGGAGCGAATGACGTCATGCCTCGCTACTGTCGCGGTGTGACGTCACCAACAGACGCCATGACACCTGCGAGCATTTCGGCGCTTAATTGAAAATAGATAGAAAATAAGTTATTATTTGCGTTTGAAAATTATATTATTTTTGGAAACAATAAAAGTGTACATTATAGAATGAGATTTCAAAATCTGTCTGGTATTTTTTGGATTTTTATCATTCTTTGGTGAATTTTGTATTAGATTCGACGTTACTATGTGAAAGAAAAGTGTGAATTTTCTTTTATATGTTGTATTTTGTCTTCTATATATAAGTATGTAGGTAAATAATGCCTATATAACAAACTGCCACTATACATATACATAAACGAATATTATGTAGATGAGAACAAATATTGTTAATTGACATTATAAGGGCTTGTTTATAAATACGTCAGAAAATATAAAAAAGTTGATAAGTGTGACAGGACAAAATGTGATAAGTGACAATTAAAGAAGGTCGTAAGCATTGTGACGTCACATTGATTTAAAAATAAATGTTGTATTTCATTAACAATAAAAATAAAATATAATTACTCGTACAAAAATAATTAAGAGACAATTCATTACATGAGATTGTTGAAGTGAAACTTCTTCAGAGGCGTTGTGCACTTCTTGTGTCGAGTAAAAAATGTTAAACTCGCGTCAGGACACGTGGCCTGATCGAAAATTCGTAAGATTGTCATGTGTGTATGAAAGCGCAATAAATGAATATTGTATTTTACTACATAAATTATAGTACTTTTATACTGATAATTAAAGCAATTCGTGCAAAATTCAAGAATATCAAAAATGTACGTTAATATTCAAGTTTTCACTTCTGCCGGCAATCCCGGAGAACAACCCGTTGATTTTTTAGCGATTTTCGGAATAACGCACATAAAATTTGATTTAAAATCGAATCATTTTATCCCGAGTGACGTCACAATTGTGCATTACACAAAGTACTAAAAAATGTTTGATGTTTTATAAACAAGCTCTTTTGCATTTTTGAAATATAAATAGTCTTAGTTTTTGGGTTTTAATAAAATATTTGAAGTACTTTATACCCAATAAAATATAAAATATGTTTGTTTTTGTACTGTATTTATTTTAATTATGTGCAATAAAGTGTAAATAATTAAATTAGGGTTTTTATTTATTTATGATTACGGGTTTGACTCCCAAGGCACCACTGTCACGCCTATTCTGTCTTGTAACAGCAGTAAAACGTTATTGATTTTTATTTTGCGGACGCAATAAAGTAGTCATATTCGTTAAGAAAGGGTGGGTAGTGGTAAAAAAATCATTTTTATAACGGTTCAGTTTTTAAAAACTAGGTTTTTAGCATAGATTAGTAGATACTTCGCCGCCTTGAAATTGAATGAAGGCACAAATGGCTTATTATCGTAAGTTCTTTTTTTGAATTCTTGACAAATAAAAACATTTTAGAGGAAATTTACGAATAAATAACTAATACTGCGTAATTAACATGAATTTACATAATAAATAAATAATTATTTCAAATATTTTAGGTATATTTTAGCACGGAGACGTGGCAAAACTTTTTTACGCAACTATTTCAATTCTCAAAACTGGGTACATTTTCTAGTTAGGAATGAGTAATCTTTACTAATCTATGGTTTTTAGTAACCTTTTTTTTGATATTTTTAACAACTACAAAAAAGGAGGGGGTTTCTTAATTCGACCGTACTTATTTTTTTATGCCATATGAGGGTGCATGAAAAATAATTGGTCGGCCATCTTGAGCATGAAGTTATAGGTAAATATGGAGAACACACTTCGAATACCTACTTGAAGCAAAACCTATGTATCACCATCTCGCTCTCTGTGGGCAGACCCTCTCTGTCTAAGTAGGGTAACCTTTATTTATTTTTTCCAGGACATAGCTATAATTGTTGCTGTCCATTTATAGGTTTACAATAATATTTATATAATTATCTACATCTCATTATTACTAAGACCGAGCCCCTAAAGATTATAATATAGATCATGATAATTATGCATGCGTATAGTAAATTATGAAAGAAGCTGTTTGTTAAAGTGTGAAAGTTTAGATGTTTCTGGGTTTGTAAATTTGGCTGTTTGTCATTAGTCTAATCACGCAGAAAGTGCTGGGTCGACATGGACAGAATTTTTCGCGGAAATAGATCATGACCAGGACATAGGTTTAGTTACCGCGGCAATACGAAATGAATGACTGAGATCTGTGCGGGCGCGAGAAATAGACATCATTGTACACATCATTTTACAACAACTGGTACTAAGAGACCAACCCAGAAATTGCGAAAAAGAAATCAGATGTTTCGTTAATTTTGTTGAATAATGTAACATAATAAACAGCTATTTTTTTTACAAATTTCTGGGTTAGTCAGTGTTAAGGAGCAGGAGTGGTAAGGAGGGTGTTAAGGTGTTTTTTAACTCGTGTGCTATTTTTAATATTACGTATATATATTATACGGGAATATAATAGGAACGGCAATATATAAAAAAAAAACAAAAACACTTTCCAAATTAAAATCATATATTATATATTTTTTTATTTATTATAAATGACTAAATATGATTGTTCTGTGTAGTTTCTGTCTCTTACCACGTAAATCTCGGAAAATATTTTCTTTGTGGCTCTTTAAGTGAGCACGTATACGCATTAAAAAAAACGAATGAGCTAATTGTTTAACTATCTTAGTTTCATGCAAATCATTACATTGAATGGAGTCCGTGATCGGATGGTTAAACATTTCCTGCAACAGAGGAGTAAAATATTGTGATACGACATTGATTAATTTGTTTTCTATGTTATTTTCTCCAAGTTGGCCCATCAATTTAGCTCGTTGATTGATGTATTTTTTCAGGCAATTTTACTTGTTCTTTTAAATATTCGAGTACTTCAGATAAGAAACCAACATTACAGTTGAATCGAGACAAAGATCTTCGTATCGTTTCTACATGAGGCAAAGATGTATGTTTTCTTAAAAATTCGTAAGCGAAGGCTTTCACTTCTTCACTATAACGAATACCATGTGGATTTCTCTGTGGCTTTTTGAACTCCTTACAGATATCAGCAAATCGCCCTTGGATAATATTTTCAATTTCTGACTGACGCGTATACTTTTTAATAGTTGCTATTAAGGAAGACATATCCTGAATTTTTTGAGTTTGACGCGTCACTTTCTGCTTCAGAATTTTAGTTTTTCTCTGAAGTATTTTTTCTTTATTAGATTTTATTTTCGCTTGTACGCCCCTACAAATCATCGCAGGAACGTGGTCTTCACTGCTGCTGACCTAAGAAAACAAGAAAACTTTGTGAAATCAGCACTATATGTTTATAATCCAGTTGATTGTTTTATTTAAATATTTAATAAATAATAGTTGTGCCGCGCGGTTATAGGGCTATAGTAGCGGTGCAATGCGGTATTGCTCCACTCCTAAAAGTCACAGCATGTTCTATCTCCCTAAAGAATTCAGTTGGCAAAAAAACTTCTCCGACAAATAATGTCGGATTAGAAAATTATTATAAATTTTCAAATAAAATAAAAAATATTTGCTCTTCAACTTTGTAATACTCGTATATTTATTTAAAAGAGCAACCCTTCATGAGTAAGGAGGACTGACGCGCCAAACACATAGGGGCCTATCCATTAGCAAAAACAAATGATACAGTAAACATGAAGAAACGACTTCATGAGTAGGCAGAATTAACCGTCAAAAAAGGAGCTTCATGCTTATTGTTATAGTGACGGTTACCACATCGCAGTCGGCATTAACGAGTTTAGGTATATGTAGTATTTAAAACGATTCATAATAATATATTATGTAATACATATAAATGGTATGTATTTAATATTAAGTAAAGGAAAGAGAACTTACAGTTAACTTGTTAAGATTGCTTATATTTCCAAGAACTTCCCGACACTGTATTTTACTGAAATGGTCTTCAACATTGCAGCCAGCACTTTTAACTCCCATTTCCTTATGTGGAGAATTACTTTTATAAATAGTAGAACTAGTGCTTGGTACAGCCAAAGCAGCTGTTGGCACCATAGACTCTTCATGTAATGTACTTGATGTCTGAAAATTATAATATGATTATGTATTTTACAAAATGTTGCCTTTTGTCATAATTATATTTGAACTACCATTATTTATAAATACTTATGTATATGTAATATAGGTAATTAAATTAAGTGACATTTTTACCTTGACTGGTGATATTATTTGTTGATTTAATAATATAGTAGGAACTGCTGTTGATTTTAATCGTCTTGTTTTTAAATCATAATCTGTTTCTTGAAAATGCAAATTGCAAATCCTTGCGCTTTTATAGAACTTCATTTTCAATGGTACAATGGATAGCCACAATTTTCTTCGAGTATCATTTTGAGGAAATCTAAAAAATAACATATTTATGGTTTTAATGTTAACTTATTAACATATCAGAATAGTTATAAATAAAAATTTAATAAAAAGTAATATAAATAGTTATAATAATATATCAATCCAGTCTAAACGGATGCAGCTGAATTGCATGGAGCGAATGCCTATCTGATCTCCACAACCCAGTAACTGGATAATATGATGCCCCTTGATAAGACTGGTTGTTAGACTTTTGGGCTTCTAACGACCCATAATGACTGGCAAAGATCCACGATTTACAGCCGGGAGCCCGAGACCAACGGCTTAACGTGCTTGCCGAGGCCCGGAGGATTCTCGGTATGTAAAGATGGTCATGGTCACCCATCCACGGACGAACATCGGCAAGCGTAGCTTAACCTGATGGATCGACCCGTGTGGCTGGTATTACTTAGCCACGAGCTCCTTATTATATAATAAATTCAATATTATCTAAAAAAATAGTCTGCCTTAAGAATGGAGAAGAGTGTATGCAATAACTAAGTAACCTAGATAATTAGTTAAAACTGTTAAGGTCCTACGGTCTACGGAAAGTCCCAGATATATCCTCATTATGGTCACACTACTGCAATACTTCGTCATGTAAACAAAATAAATTAACTTCCAAAAAATCAATGAAATTCAATGTAAATGTATTTGATCTTGACATAGTTATCTTTTACAATTATTTTGAAAACACTGGTTAATCGATTTAGGAGGAAATTATGTGAAAATACAAAGAAATATGTTTACAATGATTCGATGTCAGAAATCAGGGTTTAAACACTTACGCGTGAAATTTTATATCACCATTTGGACACCACGTACTATCGTAACCACTCACAACACAACTTTGCACCATTTTTATTAACTATAACAATGTTTAACGCGAAAAATCTCAAACCAAGCTATGAACCGAAAAGTAAACAACCGCCATATTGCACTATTTATTTTGGCACATAGGGCCAATGTTGCCACATTACCGAATCCTTAAGAAATGGGATTATAATTGGGTACTTGACAGTTATAGCAATAAAATATGAAATATGCTGGATATGATAGCTTATAAGTAAACATAAATTATGCAATATTTCGTTTATTTTTTAATACGTTCCAAGTATTTTAATTTTTAAAAAGATATTTTCGATTTTTTATCTGTGGATTTTAAATCCCAAAACGGCGACAGTGCTGCCTCAAATGTCATGTGACGTCACTACATCGAAACCAAACAAGACAAATAATAATTAATTCGTTTGCTGTTAGATTTGGTTGAATTTATGTTGTGAACCGAAATGAAGCCTACTATATTAAAGCTGATAGCGTGAACCTGCTTAAAGAAGATCCATATATGCAGTGCAATAAATCAAAATGGATACAAAAACTTCCGTGAGATTACCTATGGAAATATCAAATAAACAACGTAAGTAAAACATTCTTTACATTTACATTTAATCATATCGGACAATTAAAACATTTCTTAACTGACTTCAGACAGAAGAAAGGTTGTCTTCAAGTAATTATTAAGATTTTTTTAAATATACTTATATTCTTATGTGAACTGTTTTAAGGTTATTAATTGGTTATATTTATATTTACAGATCTTCCCGACAATCGTATAGTGACGACGTTATAGAGTATGTGCAGTTTAAGAGGAAGGCAAGTTTGTGTTTCATGAAAAGTAAAAGTTGTCCTGAACACAAGGTACATCAATGAAAATGAAAATGTGATGACTGTCCTGCCTAGAAGAAGTAAGGAGCCAAAAGTTTCGAAAGTGGGCACCAGTCTGAAATACATAAAGTAAAGTACACGGGAAATAGTACTTCTTTACTTGCGTAACCTAACCAACAAGATGAAGGAAGAAAAGTGACTATACAGTTCCTATTATTGCATTGCAATTTAATTCTGAAAATGACAGTGATAAAAATATATATCCATTTGTTACGGAAAATAATTTTAGTAATGAAGAAAAGCAGACACGCAAGCAGCACAAATATTTAGCTTAGGTGATCTGTAGTAATTATTGTAACTGTAACATATGATAAATATATACAAAAGTTCTACTGTGCGTACTCACTAATAGAACCATATAAACCAAATAAACAAAGAAATCGGTTAATAAAATACTAATATTAGCAAATCATGTATTTTTAATTATACAGTCCTGTAACTTAATCAGTGCACATGCACCATCAATAATAACACAGTCATGAAATATTTTCATTGTGTCCTATTAATTACAGAATGGGCCCTTAAAATAGAATTCTCATAGACGACTTATAATTCTATTCTTATCATAGACATCTATATAAAATATTAAATATATGAATACTTCCACTTGCTGTTTTGTTTTGATTACGTCCCGTTCCAAAGATTTGGAATTGACGAATCACTCGAGAGTTACTAAATTTATTCCTTTTTTTCAATAATACTTCTCTGACATAGATAGTATAAAATGTCATTGCTTGCAAACAGAGGATTGAAACATATAAGAATCTGCAAGTTCTTTAACGTTTATGAGATTTGGGTTTAGGAACTTGTATAAGCAAATTTGTTACGATCGTACTTGTACACATCGTCACTGCACACGTCTTATAACTTGTCATTTATTTAAATTTTAGTTATAATAGCTAAATAACTCTCAATTTTCTTCTAAGCGTTGTTTGTTTACAGTGTAATGACGTTCCGCCACAAAATGACACTTGACCGCCTGATTTAACGCGACGTTCCGTTCACCGTAAAGAAACTTTGTTTTTTATTAATAAATAGACCTTTTTTAGAAAAAGTGATCAATGAAAGGCATATATAATACGTATACTAATTCATTACAACACTTTCCCAAAAAGTGTCAAGTAGCCAATTCGTTGAATTGCCAACCCAGATATGCATACGTGACCTACGATTTTGGGATTTTCAATTGAACTAATCATAGTTCAAGTATTTATTTAAAGGTAAATTATTTGACAGTGTTTAACTTCTGGTTAGGCTAGTGTGGTGACTAATTCTAAGAATTTTCTAGGAGATTTAAAGAAGAAGATAGCAATACTATAGTCCACACTAGAAAGAGAGGTCGGCCCACAGAAAGCGGGATGGAGATACGTAGGTATTTGCCTCAAGATTTTGTTCTAAGTCTGGCCTCCATATTTACCTATAACTTCATGATCTTGAGACGTCCTCCATATTGGATTCATAATGACTATGTCAATTGCAATTGTATGCATAATTTTAAATCGTTTGCAGTTAACTGATTTAAAATTCAGTACCCTCGCATACATACAAACAAACAAATCAAGTTAAACAAAAGTTTGTAATAAAATAAAACACTATTATAGTTGATAGCTTCATTTATTGCTAATATCGATAAGATATTCCTCACAACGTTCTCATATTACATATTTATAACAATATTGCTTAAGACTTGACGACTTTCTACCAAATCTACACTCTACGACATATGGCTGCACTTATCCCACTGCTGGGCACGGGTCTTCCCACAATTTGGCATACTGTGGAGTATCACGCAGTTATAAAGAAGATTTTTTAAAGATTACTAGCAAATTAAAATGCAGTCCACCTGACGGTAAGTCGCTGTCGCATATTGTCATCTGTAATCAATCTGAAATAAGATTAGATTCCTAAGACTCCGAAGACTAAGCTGGAACGCCTCGGAAAAGTATGTCTCCCTTACCACACGGCACACCCTTCAAATCAGAACACAGCAGCGCTTAATTTTAACAGATGGGCCGCAAGCTCCGTCTCTAATTATAAAAATATAGATACAATTAAATGAAATTTAAGCTAAATTCTTATACATAGCATATTTTCAAATATTTTATTTCTTAACTTGACTTTTAAATAATTATATTACATACATATAAACAGTTTTTTTGTATCAAAATCTATTCGCAATCTTAAAAACTTCAATAGCGTGTTTCAGAAGACGTGTGGCGCCATCTTGTATCGTATAATAGAAAGTCGCCATATAACATCACTATAAGGAATAATTTGAACGTATTTACACAAATATATTCGTGTTTATTTGTGTGCGTGACAGTATTAATAAATACAGTTAAATTATATAAGCTCTATGAAAATATCTATACAAAAAAATATTTTGTCCATCTGTTCATTCTAAATTGTCATTTAAATATTATAATACGGCATTCGACTTGAGAGGAAAATGTGTATAACTTAAATGTATGAAGATGGATCCAAAATTGCATTTTTATTTGCATCTCACTCACTTTCTGTAAAGTGTCAGGGAGAAATATGTACAAAAAACTTGGAAAACAATATTTACGCAAGCTATATAGCAAATAAAGCGGACTAGCAGTTTCGCATGGACTATATCACATAACCTTTCTAGATACATACACACGAAAGACACGCACACAAGCAAACGAAATAACAGACTAATAATTATAATACTTACAATATTTAGTTAATTGCTAAACCCGTTTCTACAAGAATACACACGTAATTTACATCTTTAAATAAAAAAAACAATACATAAACAATCTCGAACAAAAATTTCGAAAAAATATTTTTTGAATTGCGTAGTATAAAATTAGGTACATACAAATCATGCCGATCGCAATCAATGATATATTAAAAGTATTGCACAAGAAGCAATTGCGCAAGAATTTTGAGGCTTAGAAGACTAATATAATAACGTTTAACGTGTACAGTGACATACGTGTGAATTACTACGCCGCGCGAGAGCGACTGAAGTCGACAAACACCAATTGGTTGCTTTTGTATGTTTCAAGTTTGGCCCGCTAGTAACGTATCTTTAGGCAGCCCCTAGCACCTACTATAACATTGTACAAATCCAGGCGAGCAATTACATTGCACAATAATACGAACTGCACAATATTTTTGTGTTCAGTCGGAGAATAGTATTGATTGGAAATGGTAAAAATATTGCGCAATACTGACCCTACACGATGCTATAAAAAATATGGTGCAATAAAAATGAAACTAGCTCAAATTTTCAGCCAATCATTGCGCAATTTCCAATATGAACCCTAAACGGTGAATAATATTGCACCATTCGCACAATATAATTGACCGTTTACGCGGCCCCTTAGTTATTATATCAATGACTGCAATACAAAGAATCTCTGCTGAGTCTGTGAGTGAGTGAGTACGTTGTACGATATTAAACGCTCGGAACACGCCGTCGTGTGTTAAGTGCTGCTAATATAATAGTACATCACAAAAAATCGATTTTAGATTTTCTAGGATGAAATATCGATTCACCTAATCGATCAATTACTTGAGATTGATTACAATAATCGACTTTATGGTCCAAAAATTGATTCTTCCATTAATCGATCTCAGATCATCGTCCCTAGTGTAAGATATGCTTCAATGCTTTGTTCCAAAAACACTATATCATATTCTTAGAGACCCGTGCCCAGCAGTGGGTCAGTAACGCATTCAAATACACGCTATTTTTTTATTAAATCATTATTTTCAAAACAAAAAAACACGCTATATCAGTTATTGAAACTAAAAAGCAATAATTGTTGCAATCTAGTAACTTTGCGATGAACTTTCTCTAAGGCGCTCGAACAATCTTGCCTCGAAAATCGTTAATCCTGAGGGTGTTGATAAGGACAATGGTACAAAATTGTTAAAATCGTGTATTGTTTGTTGTATTTGATAAATAATTCTTCAAAATGTTGAACTAAACTGAACGTTCAAAGTAGATAGAAATCGGGTCCAAAGATTCCGTTACTCTGTTACATAGTTACATACATACAACCCAAGCTAATAAAAGCGTGTTAAAAACGTCAAGTACATTAGAATTTACAATTTTTACTAACATTATTTTTTTATATAATAATAATTTACATTACAAGTTAAATGCAATATTTAATTTACATTATGTAAACACTTTTATTATTAAAAGTCAAATTTTTACAAATGCATATACTTCTATGGCTACTATGACAACAAAATCAAATCAAATCAAATATAATTTATTGTGGAACATGGGTATTGGGTACATGGTACAAACATTTTTTTGAGTACAACATATTCCCAACATTATAACAAATCAAGAAATAATATAAATAGAAATTTAGTACGGAACCATCAGTGTGCGAGTTCGATTCGAACTTGGCCAATTTCCCCATAGTTTCTTGAGTGCGAAACCCGATGTCCAAATTACTAAGTAAATATTTCACATACAAACATTATCAATTTTAGAGGATATACTTCCTTTGGCGCGATGAAACAAATACTATTTGTGCGTGGGAACAGGTGTGACGGTGGTGCCACCAGTGTTGGGCAATATGAGTTCAAACTACTGATTACATATAGTAATCAGTAATTATAACTACATATTACGAAAAGTAATCGAAAAAAGTAGTTAAACATTTTGATTTTTAACTACTAACTGTAGTTGCAATCACGATTACATGATTACTTTTCACAACTACATATTTAAAATGAGTTTGGGCCTTATAAAATCGCATATACGAGCGCGAGTCGTTTATGTACCCACTTGTCGTTTGCTAGGCAGTTAGTTTAGAGCCTGTTAGAGCTATAGAGCTGCGCTAAGCGGGAATCGAACCCACACCTTCGGGTTTTAACACTGATGGCTGTACTCTTATTCCACGTTTTGATTTTATTGCAAGATATAAGTCCATAGAATTCAAATAATCAATAGTTATAACTACTACAAGGCAGCAATCGAATGAATAACTACATCATGTAGTTTGATTACTGTAGTTAAATTATGTTACGATTAAAGCAGCAGCAGTGATAGCCTAGTGGTTAAGAAACGCGGCCTCTCGATCGAGGGGTCCGAGGTTCAAATCCCAGGCACGCACCTCTGATTTTCAAATTTATGTGCGTATTAGAAATTAATTATGACTTGCTTAAACGGTGAAGTTGCTTGCTAAAACATCGTGAGTAAACCTGCATACCTGAGAGATTTATAAAAAATCTTAAAAGGTATGTGAAGTCTACCAATACGCACTTGTCCAGCGCGGTGGACTATGGCCTAATCCTTCTCATTCTGAGAGGAGACCCGTGCCCAGCAGTGGTACAGTAATGGGTTGATGATGATGATGATGATGATGAACTACAATGTAATCATAACTACATGTAGTTAACTACTTTTAATCGTAGTTAGTAACTAGATTAGAAATTGTAGTTAAATACGCCCTACACTGGGTGCAGCCGAAATCAAACCACAAAGGGTTCTCTAAAACCATTTTACAATCATTGTAACTTCAATATCATTCAGTTCGATTCAAACACAGATTAGTAAAAATTACTCACTCCTAACAAGAAAATGTAACCAGTTGAAATTGTCACTGTCATCTATTTTCGTGTTTAAAAGTATAAAAAAATGTAGTTTTTAGATCATTTACGAATGAAACGATATTTCTCCGCACTTTGTCTTCGATTTCGTGTTTTTGCACCACTTAACTGCGCTTGTCGGCATTGTTTCGCGTAAATTACACCATGACAGCCTTTTAATGGCTTCCTTCAATTACAAGGCGGTGAGATCTCTATACTTATCTATGGATTCAAGGTATAACATATTCATCATTGCCATTCTCAGCTTCCAACTCCTTTTTTAAATTCCGTTGAAGCACAGCACTCTCCCAGGCCTCCCTGGCAACACTTGCATCTGTCTCCGGGGAATCATAAACCTCCCCGGGATGCTTCCTACCGTAATGCCGGACAACATTTTGCCTGTGGGTAAATTTCTTCGGGCAAATCTTACATGAGAACGGCTTATCGTTTGTATGTATTCTCATGTGATAGACCAAACGACTTTCTTTTGGGAATTTCTTATGACATATATCACAGACTAGATGTTTTATTTTCGCGTGTCGTAATGTATGCCTCTCCATGTTGTGCTTATGTGCAAACATCTTCAAACATATTGGGCATTGGTAGGGTTTCTCGCCCGTATGTTTCCGCATATGGGGTTTTATGAGACCTGCATGTGTGAAGCGTTTCTTGCATATCTTGCAGGAATACGGCTTAATACCGTTATGTAGTTGTATATGACGTATTAAAGTCGATTTGTATTTGAAGTTCATATCACACATTTCACAAGTATAGGGCTTTTCTGTTGTATGTCGTCGAAGATGACTCCGCAACAAGAATTCTCTTTTAAACACTTTGTTACACACATTACAAACTATAGGTTGATCTGAGGGTCTCTTACATCGATTTTTCTCTTGATGTTTTACTAAGTTAGCCTTAACGGAAAACTGTTTTAAACAAATATCACATTTGAAGGGTTTGATCGCCAAATGGGTGACTTTGTGTTGGTCTAAGTTAGAGGAAGTCTTGAACTCCTTCCCACAGTCCTGACAAGTGTAGAGCTTAACGTTTGAGTGCGAAAGGACATGTTTCTCCAAATGTCCAGCTTTGACAAACGTTCTAGAACATATGTGGCATTTAAGTCGCGATTTACTGTGGAGAATCTGGTGTCGTTGGACATTAGACTTTGAGGCGAAGCGCTTATGGCAAATAGGACACATGTATTTGCCGTCGATCGTCGTGTTTAAGTTCAGCGAATCCTCTGAAACTGGAAATTTGTGATTATTAATAAGTGGTCTGAATGTGGTGATAGGCTAATGGTTGGAAATTCAGCCTCTAAAATACAGTAACGGTTATTCAGGGGGTTTTAGGGGTTAAAGATTTTTGACGGTATATTTGATCCCCCTTGTTTTGAAATAATTTTAAGGGGAAATTTTCAAATTGTTTGCATCACTTATCTTGATTCTTAGGTACAAATCTTAGTGTAGTCTGAATCCATCTCCATCTCCATCGAATTTTATTTATTAATTGGAGAAATTATTTACACCAAATTAACAAATTATTAATTCATATAGATTTCATTTATCTTTTCTATTTATATGCTTTAATGGTGCTCGTAAAATTGGTGAGGAGTGCCTGGGATTCGAACCTTGGACTTCAAGTACGAAAGGACGACACTTATGAGACATTTCAACATAGTCTTCAGGGATAGCAATGCATCTGTGGACTTCATTTAAGAATCCTATAATAAGGTTTGATTATAGATGATCATACGGCATTGACTTACTATCAGGTGGACTGCATGCTCATTTGCTACTCCTATATTATAAGAAAGACCGAAATTCCCACCACCAAACTCATAATTCATAATAGATACATACTTTATGTAAATATGAAAAAAAAAATGTATTTATACATACCATTATTATAATCCTCATGTGAAGAATTAGGTTGTTCTGGTGCATTTAAATATTTACACTCCACATACTGTAACAAAAATAAGTATAATATATTTTAATATGTGTCTCGAACAGAGGCAGTATTCGAGAAATAACTAAATATATATGATGTGCCTTAAACTGTGATTTATTAATAATTACTGCCTTATTATTATTATTTACAATACAAGAGTAGCAGACGAGCATGCAGTCCACCTGATGGTAAGTGGCTACTGCCGCCCATGGATATCTGTAATCAACCCCAGATAGGATTATATATTCCTACCTGAGGTCGGCCACAGATGCGCCGCTACCTCTGAGGACTAAGCTAGAACGCCTCGGAAAAGTCTGTCTCCCTTACCACACCCTTCAAACCAGAACACAGCAGCGCTTAACACTGCTGTTATTAGTCAGAAATAGGTGTGAAGGTGGTGCCGCCGGAGTCGAACAACTGAGGGTACATAATGTAAAATATATAAAAATTGAATTGCTGAAAACTCGAGAACGGCTGGACCGATTTGGCTAATTTTAGTTTAGAATAATTTGTGGAAGTCCCGGGAAGGTTTAAAAGGTGAGTAAATATGAAATATATTTCATAAATAAATTCTGAGGCAGTACAAAGTTTGCTGGGTCAACTTGTATTAAACAACACTATTATTTATAAACTACTGTACTTTATGCTGCGCACATAGATTAGTAAATATACTTCGCCGGCTTGAAATTGAATGAAGCCACAAACGGCTTATGAGAAAGTTCTTTTTTTGAATTCTTGACAAATAAAAACATTTTTAGAGTAAATTTACGAATAAATAACTAATACTGCGTAATTGACATAATAAATAAATAATTATTTCAAATATTTTAGGGCACAGAGACGTGGCCAAACTTTTTTACGCAACTATTTCAATTCTCAAAACTGGGTACATTTTCTTGTTAGGAGTGAGTAATCTTTACTAATCTATGGCTGGGCATATTATTTTTTATTAAATTTTTCTCTATAAGTAAATTCAATTTTTAAGAGGAATAAAGTCTTTAAATCATAAGATATACTAACATTAAGTGTGGGTACAGTAACTTCAATCTCCTCTTTCTTGATAGCAACCTCAAATGGCCTGCCGTTGTTGGTGTAATCTATTGGTTCTGTCCGTGTTGCCGCTTGCACACTCTCCCGATTTGATGGCAGATTGCAATCCTCATCGTCTGACTTTGGCTCTTGTTTTATACTGAAATTGAAAATATGTTTGTGTATGAGTAATAGTTAAAAAAAACAGGCTTTTATTGCTAATTGAACTAAAGACTAGAAAATAATTTAGGTTATTAAAATAATAATTCAAGTCAGAGTAAAAAGTGATGCTACCTAGGCTACAAAAATAATCTTCAGGACCTAGAGAGCGCAACTATGAGATATTGCAACACATAAAATGTATGCAAGTGCCGTCACTACCTTTTAAGAGGATTACAAGTATCTTTCACACTCTAACTTTATAAAAAAAAATCGAAATAAAAACATTCATAGCAAAATATGTTACAATCCACATAAAACTGCTAGTCCGCTCTGAATATAGAAATGAATCGCGTCGCCATAGCAAATTGTATGACTACACCTGCTCGCAACAACTTCAGAGCGGACTAGCAGTTTGGCGTGAACAACACTGGTCTACGGTTCAATTTTGGAAATTTGGAAATAGATAAGTATATCAGAACAGAAAAAAAGTATTATAAATAAAATTTCTGGTTTTGAGCATTCTTCTTAAAAAAAAATTCTTGTGTCTCGATTTTTTTTATATCTATTGACGAAATTAAGTATTATGATAAAAAAAAATCAAATTTTTTAATCTCATAATGATAAGGTTGTATTTTACTACTAGTTTTTTTCATTAATACGATTTTGTTTACATTTACAACAATAACATAAAAAATGTTTTTAAAAATAAGATGAGAATTAATAAATAAACAAACCTGTTATCATAGTCGACTTCCATTTTGATATTAACGAATTCCGGTTCTATTTCTGGCGAATTTTCACCATTTTCATCGGCAGCCGTATTTTTTTTCGACAAATCCAATACTTGCTTATCATATACATCGTTTGTATTTTCGTTATTTTCTTCACCACAACTAAACTCTGGCTCTATTTTGATAGTAGCATAGCTTAACGACATTTTTAACGATAATTTCCACCATTTATTTACATTAAATAACTACTAATAACTATTATAATTTTTATTTTTCACCAAAGTACCGCTATACTTGGAAATTGATCAAAATTTTCTCTCGATGTCGATATCGAAATGTCAACATTTCATAGACTTTGACATTTGATAGAGAATGCCAATGTTGCTTGTATTGAAAAATATAAAAAAAATGGGGTGACAAAATTAACGGTCGTACAACTCAAAGATTATAGTAACCTATGACCTATGTGCAACCAAGGTCATCTTGGTTCGATCTTTTATAACTATGTATATCGGTATGTATATTTATTCAGGTTCTATACTTAAATAAATTGGAAAAGGATGGTAAAGATGGTAGAATACACTTATTTAGTTATCAGTTTAAAAAATTATCAATTTTAGGCAATTTATTGAAGCCCATTGGGTACTTGACAGTTATAACAATAAAATATGAAATATGTTGGATATGATAGCTTATAAGTAAACATAAATTATGCAGTATTTCGTTTATTTTTTAATATGTTCTAAGTATTTTAATTTTTAAAAAGAAATTTTCGATTTTTTATCTGTGGATTTTAAATCCCAAAACGGCGACAGTGCTGCCTCAAATGTCATGTGACGTCACTACATCGAAACCTGTCGATCACATCGAAACCTGAAGTATGTGTAACGTCGAAGTTTATTTCTATATTTTCAATGTGTTGACGTCACGCTACGAAATGACACTTGACCGCCTGTTTTGGCGTAACGTTCCGTTTACCGTAATAAAAATATGTTTTTTATTAATAAATAGCCCTTTTTCGAAAAAATGATCAATGAAAGGCATATATAATACGTATATGAATTCATTAAAACAGTTTCCCAAAAAGTGTCAAGTAGCCAATTGTAAGCAAATATTGTAATAAATGATTTTTTACACTTAATTTTATTCATTTTTTTATTTTTCGCATCCATTCTATAATATTTTCATTCATAAACATACGAAACACTCGAAGGCGAATGAAAAGTTTAAGATTAATTCAATATTAACCATTATATTTTTATGATCCGTAAAATTAAAAAGTCAGTAACTTAAATTTCTAGATGAAAATGAAATGGCAAAATTAAAAAGATTTCATATTTGTTTGATTTTAGGTAAGAAATGTGCTTTGTAGAGAAAATAGTAATTTGTAGAGTAATAAATGTATTATAAAAAATCTGTTTCAAGAAAGCCCGCATGGCTACAATTGTATTAACTTGAATCTATCCGTATTTAATATAAAGCAATCTTTGTATATTCCAGTATTCCACTTCTTTCCTCAAAACATACAATCAAATCTAAATATTAATGGTTCTACCAACGCCATTCAAACATCATTTTTGACTACTCTCCCTCGACTTGAATCAGGAATACTACACGGCCAATATCCTAATGTATTTAGACAAGGAAGACCACCGATAGACAGGTATTTTGATTTTTGACTTTCAGAATTTTTAGTTATACTTCTTTGGGTGCGTTGTGAGATTTGTAAGAGAAATGGTTACATTGCAGCATTACGATAATATACAGGGTGAATTTTTCAAAAAGGCCTTCAGGGCCAAATCCGAAACTATAAGGATTTGCGAAAAATGGTGAAAGGAGTTACGAGGCCGATTTTGATAAAAACTAAAACTGCATCATTCGTTTTGTGTTAATATATTTTTTCCCTAGCCGGGAATCGAAAGAGTTCATTTTGAAAAAAAAATACATCCTATATATTATTTCACTATCTGATAATGTAGCTTATAAGGATCAAATTCTAGGAAGTAATGTTATGTGACAAATTAAAGGAAAAGGTTTTTTTTTAAGAAAATACATATTAGTTATATTCATTTGGCAGTTAAGTACCCGCCATTCAATTATTTAAATATTTCTCGTATTAACATTTTTTGTGGCTTATTATTTCAAATAATCAAAAGCGGACTTTTTGTTCTCCCAAAGAGTATAGTAACCTATTGTTCTCCAATAGGGCGACTTCCGCCCCGGGACCCCGATCGTGGGGGGCCTTCAAACACAGTTGGTAAAAAAATAGTCGTCAGAACCAAACAATCTATGAAATGAGTATCAGTCAGCGAAAAAGATCATGTAATCACAGGCGAACTTCTTACACTGGGGACTCCTCTAAGAAAGGATTTTGACCAATTCTACCACCAAGGGGATAAAATAGGAGATGAAAATATTACTTCGTAACGCGAGCAAAGCCGCGGGCAAAAGCTCGTAGATTGATAACTTCCCTCAACAATTGGTCGAAGGTTGATAATGACTTATTTAGTAATTTTCACCCGCATTAAAAAGAAATCTAACAATATCATAAACAAAAAGAAGGCTTTTTCTAAAACATATGTAGCCTAAATACTCCTTATAACATCAGCTACCTGCTAATAAAAGTCCCGTCAAAATCTGTCCGGCCACTTCAGAGATAAACCAGAACAAACAGACAGACAGACAGACAGACAAAAATTTAAAAAAAAAACTGTTTTTTGGTGTATGTACCATATGTATATTCATATGTATGTAGTAAAAAGCGGTTATTTCAATATTAAAAACAGGCACTCCAATTTTATTTATATGTATAGATTCTCTCACCACTCCCTTCCAGACCCACAGGGCCTGCTACGCCAATGATGCCAATTGATATAGACGCCTTTCTAGAAGCACAAAGAAGTCGGGTGGAGAATTACTTGGAGCCCTATTGGAAAGACGGACACTGGGTGTTTTATAGGTACGTAAAAATATACTACACACATAGATAAGTAAAGATTACTCACTCCTACAATGCACTCCTAACAAGAAAATGTAACCTTTTGACAATTGACATTGTCACTGTCATCTATTTTTGTGTTTCAAAAATATTAAAAAATGTAGTTTTTAGATCATTTACGAATGAAACTATATTTCTCCGCACTTTTTCTTCGATTTCGTGTCTTAACTGTCGGCATTGTTCCGCGTAAATAACATCATGACAGCCATTAAATGGCTGACAGAACTGTCAGCCGTTTAGCCATTTAATGGCTTCCTTCAATTACAAGGCGGTGAGATATCTATACTTATCTATGACTATACAGTAATATATGTATATTTTTAAGGTGTTAGAACCCCTTGTGATTCGACTCCGGCGGCACCAGCACCACTCCTATTTCTGTTATATCAGCAGTGTTAAGCGCTGCTGTGTTCTGGTTTTATATATAATTTTTTATATACGATTAAGTAGGAAGGATATGATACTTTTTAAGGATATGATATGTTTTATATTTTTTCAGACATTTGTCTACAGAAAGACCGAAACTAAAGCTGACTACACTCTCAGCAAAGCCTACGACAACGATAAGTCGAGACTGCAATCAATTTTGTCCAAAAATCTACGAAAAGTACGTTTCTGTTGTTATAATATAAGAGTGGCAGACGAGCATGCAGCCTGATGACATCAGTAATGAATCCCAGGTTAGTTTTCCTACCTGAGGTCGGCGACTGATGCGCCGCTACCCTTGAGGACTAAGCTGTAATGCCAAGTATGTCTCCCTTTTCATAAGCATCTGGGCGGAGCTAGACGGGGCCACGCGCCAAGAGGACTCCGGTTGCGTTCCTTTGGAGATCCCGGAGTCCTCTACGCAGCGCAGAGGACGGTCACCGGGGGGGTTTTAGTGTGGTAAAAGTCCCACATAACCCGTCGTTACTCCCACGGCGTCGGGTACCTTTTGAAGGTTTCCCCTCGTCAACAAAAAAAAAAAAAAACAAAGAAGTATGTCTCCCGTACCTTTACCTTTTACCTTAGTATGTTTAGCACTGCTATGTTCTGGTTTGAAGGGTGTTGCGAGGCATTCCAGCTTAGACCTCAGGGGCAGCGGTGCATCTGTAGTCGACGCTAGGTAGGAAACTAGTCTTATGCGAGGTTAATTACAGATCTCCATGGGCGGCAATAGCCACTTTGAAGGTGGTAGAACCTTTTGTGGTTCGACTCCGGCGGCACCACCGCCACACCTATTTTTGCCTAATAACAGTAGTGTTAGGCGCTGCTGTGTTCTGTTTTGAAGGGTGTGGTAAGGGAGACATACTTTTCCGAGGCGTTCCAGCTTAGTCCTCAGGGGTAGTGCCGCATCTGTGGCCGACCTCAGGTAGAAATATCTAATCCTATCTGAGGTTGATTACAGATGTCCATGGGCGGCAGTAGCCACTTACCATCAGGTGGACTGCATGCTCGTATGCTACTCCTATATTATAAAAAAAGAACTCTCCGCTCCGGGCCTCCTACCTTAGATGAGTAAAATACATAGATTGATCACTCCTTACAATAATGTGTAACCAGTTTTGAGAATTGAAATTGATGCGTAAATAAAGTTTTGTGCTACGCCTGCGTTCTAAAATCTACCTAAAGTGTTTGAAATACTTATTTATTTATTATATAGTATTAGTTATTTATTTAAAAATATCTCTAAATATGTTTTTTATTTGTCAAGAATGCAAAAAATAATTGATGTAATCATCCTTTTGGCTCCATTCAATTTTAAGGCAGGGAAGTATCTTTCTATGTTACTTATCAATGTCTTACGCTATTTGTCCACCGCCACCGTCACCGAGCCGATACCGATAATTAATGACGGCGCCGAAGTAAAGTACATACACTTATTATAGCCGCTTGTCCGCACGTCCGTCACCCGAGCACCGTCATCCCGGCCGCTCATATTCCGAGTAGATCGGCGTGACCGCTAGATCGGCACCGAGATTTTGACGGGCCGATGTGCCGGCAATATAAAACACATTGGAACTTGTTTATACACTGCCGTCACACGCGTGACAGCAGGCACAAACTAAACCGCCGATATCGGTCGCGGTGGACAAACTGTCGCCGTCACGACATATTAAAATCGGCCCCAAAATAATCTCGTTCTCGGTATCGGTGACGATGCTGTGGACCAACGACCTTAGTCGACAGGCTTAGTCCACCAGTGTTACACCAATACTAATGTCATATAACAGATATGGAAAGGTGTGTGGCATGCGAATAGCTGAGAAAAATTGGATGATCGAATACAAGGAATTCGCCAACATATGTCTCTTGGAGTTGGAGAACTGTAGAATACCTAGTAAACGTAAGATATAATTTTCTATTTCTACTTTATAACAACTGTGTTATTATAAAATTTGAAGGTGGAAGAACCCTTTGTGGTTCGACTTCGGCGGCACCACTGCCACACCTATTTCTGTTATAACAGCAGTGTTAGGCGCTGCTGTGTTCCGTTTTGAAAGGTGTGGTAAGGGAGACATACTTTTCCGAGGCGTTCCAACTTAGTCCTCAGGGGTAGCGGCGCATCTGTGGCCGAGCTCAGGTAGGAATATGTAATCCTACCTGGGGTTGATTACAGATGCCCATGGGCGGCAGTAGCCACTTACCATCAGGTGGACTGCATGCTCGTCTGCTACTTCCATATTATAAAATAAATAAATAAAAGGTATGGTAAGACAAACGTAAGTGAGTTTCCAACTTAGTAACAGCGCATCTGTGATCTACCGTCCTATCTTTAATCAGAGGTTGATTATAGATGTCCATCGGCGATTTAATACATATATTGTACGCTACGTATTGAGAGACTATCTGTGTTATATTTAAGAATAAGTATATATTTATATAACATTTCTTTATTTTTAGCTTCCAGTAATTTTGGCTTATATTTGTTTTTAAACAATTCATCATCATCATCATGATCAATCCATTAATATCCCCTGCTGGGCACGGGTCTCCTCTCAGAATGAGAAGGATTAGGCCATAGTCCACCGCGCTGGACGAGTGCGTATTGGTAGACTTCACATACCTTTGAAAACTTTTTTAAGATCTCTCAGTTATGTAAGTTTCTTCACGATGTTTTCCTTCAAGTGATAATTATTTTGAAATACGCACGTAACTCTAAAGAATTAGTGGTGCGTGCCAGTGATTTTAACTTCGGATCCCTCGAACAAGCCCGAGTTTCTTAACTACTACGCTATCTCTATCAAAAAGTGACCACAACATTGTTGCACTTTTACGTATTTGTAACACTGTTAAGCTTGACATTTTTGAGCACTACCCCGAAGTTGTTCGTTGATTAACATTTGTTAATAAATTTAAGTTTTTTTTACAAATATCAATGTAATTTACCCATGAGTTCTCGCTCCCTGATTAATAAAATTGATAAATGTAATATTTTTTTTACATTAAAAACGTTATTATATAAATACCTTAATAATCTTATTTACTATTTTTGCAGGATTGAGTAAGTAACTTACATTATTATTTAGTTAGAATTTTAAATCACAAATTAGGTTCCCACACTTATAATTTTAAGGCACAAAGAAATGGTCGCACAACCACATAATAGAATCTTTGAAGTTTAATAGTCTGTGGTCAATGAAAATAAAGCTTTCTATTCAATACCCAGCTTAAACACAAGACAGCAACCAAAGGATATTTGAATATAGTGAAAATATCGATCTAACTGCTGATATTTAAAAGTAAATATTTTTATAAGCCCACAAATTATTTGTGATATTTTTAGTATATCAATAATAAAATCATTAAATCATTAAAATGCTATGACCCACTTATGAATTGGCTAAAGTGACGTCACTTGCTAGTAAACAGAAAATGTTATTCGAAGTTTTATTTCCAAAAACGTTATAAAAGCTAAATAACTTTCAATGTTTATCCTTTGAAGTTACCCTATTTCTTAGTTAAGTTTTTATAAATTAATATAATAAAACTTAAAAGGTGGTAGAACCTTTTGTGGTTCGACTCCAGCGGCACCACCGCCACACCTATTTCTGCCTAATAACAGCAGTGTTAAGCGCCACTGCGTTCTGGGGGCCTACCACCATCTTTTAAAAACATAGATCAGGAAAGTTTTATTTCCTCCTTAAAACAGTAAAATATTCCGTCATACACAGTTGAACAAAATTAGACCCTTATTAATTTTTGGCTTATCCATTGTATAAAACCAACTGAAATTGTCATATTTGCCTTAAAAAGTTAAATTTCCTGCAAAAACATAAAAGTATGATTAAAATAATATTGTTTTTAAGAGATGGTAGTAACTCCCTGGTTAGAAGTGTGGTAAGGGAGACATACTTATCCGAGGTGTTGCAGCTTAGTCCTCAGGAGTAGCGGCGCATCATTAACCGACCACAGGTAGGAATATCTAATCCTATCTGGGGTTGATTACAGATGTCAATGCGCGGCAGTAGCCACTTACCATCTGGCATGGTCTCTTGCTACTCCTATATTATAAAAAAATCATTTGGGGATATATAAAAGGGCTTTATTTGTTTTAGTCTGGACCATATTACATAGATTCGATTGTCCCGAGTTTAAAGGATTCAAAGACTTTATAGAGGATGAAGCCCTCGTTAAGAGTAAGAAGAAGATCCTAAAGCATTTATCATTAAAACTAGTTCCTTCTTAAATAATATTAAGTATAAATCATATTCATAACTTTGAAATTGTATGTATGAATACCATAAGGCGCGTTTGGGAAAAAATACGAGAGATTAGGGTACTGCCATAGATTAATAAAGATTACTCACTCCTAACAAGAAAATGTACCCAGTTTTGAGAATTGAAATAGTTGCGTAAAAAAGTTTTGCCACGTCTCCGTGCTAAAATGTCCCTAAAATATTTGAAATAATGATTTATTTATTATGTAAATTACGCAGTATTAGTTATTTATTCGTAAATTTTCTCTAAAAAATGGCTTTATTTGTCAAGAATTCAAAAAAAGAACTTACTAATAAGCCGTTTGTGGGTTCATTCAATTTCAAGGCGGCGAAGTATCTTTACTAATCTATGGGTACTGCACACAAAAGGCAAAAACGCAACCCTATTACCAAACCTCCGCTGTCTGTCCGTCTGTCACAGGGCTTTATCTCTAGAACCGTAGTAGATAGACACTGAAATATTTTACAGAGTGCGTGTAATTATAATGGTGGTCACTATAACAACAAATATTAAAATTAAAAAAATCTATATACTTATAGTCTGATTCATAATTAAGTGTCCAAAATGTAAACAAAGAAGTGCCACTGTCAAAATTAGCAAGAAACAAAAATTTTAACTAATTCAACAAAATACGAAAACTTTAACAACTATACACACTTTAATAAACGCGCTATGAAAACAAGAAAACATTTGAGTTCGATCACAATCACGAAAATGAATAATATCAGCTAAGAAACTTAAAAATGACGGCACAAGAAATGTTTTGGATTTCGATTGTGTTACCATTATCACATTTTAATTTTCTACCATAAACTTTGTTTTTTATTATCATTACTGTATGGGACGAAATTGAGGTGATATAAATATTAGAAAATGTGAATTAATCTTAATTTATTTAGATTATTATTTTATTATTGTTGTATAACTTAAATGTCGACAAAAATAAGAAAGTACCATTTGAAACGTATTTTCTTGATAGGTTAACACCTTTGTTTACATTTTGGACAACTAATTATGAATCAGACTATAGGTATAGTACGCGAGGTCTAAGCTGAGCTTTGCATTTGTGTGAGTGCACATGGATAGTGTAGGTGTGAAGTCAGATTAGGTCTTTTAATTGATTTAAGCCGGTTTATACTGCTTTTTGGCAATCGTGGATCTTTCTCACTTCTAATAGCAGAATTGATCAATTTTTAATTTTTTTTTGTGTTCGATTTTTTAGTAAAATGGCATCCAATATAAATAAATGTGAATGTGGCGAATTTAAAATATCAAAATATTTCTTTTGTTGAAATGTAATTTAAAATAACACAAATATTTTTTTAATTAACTAAAAATGAAACGTTAATACTTGGTACAATTCACGAAATTGAAACTTAAAAAAATTGAAAATAAGGAAAATATCCTTATTTTTTAATTTTTAGTCTGCCTTCTTTGTAGTAGTTAAATCTACTATTTTTCTGCACTGTACAATTTTCAAATCACAGACTTAATTCTAATTCTATCTAGACATTCGCGAAAAATTTCGCGATAAGCTCTTATTATAAAATTGTACAGTGTAACAAAATGGTGGATTTAAATACTACAAAGTTTATTTAATTAATTTCATTGCATAATGTAAAAAAATGTATACTATATATTTTTTAAACAAGATTACCTCTTCAACTACCTAACTAAAAATGACAAAATTGATTTTTGAAAGTTTTTTATGTTCACTCACACTAGCAAAGCTCACCTTAGACCTCGCGGACTATACGTACTTTGGTTAAAAAATGTAATATAAATAAAACGCTATTACAATAATGACACGAATTTTATTTCTATAATATCCCAAATTTTACACATTCATTTTTAAGTACTACAATTTGTCACACTTACAAATAATATTCAAGATTTTGTCAAAAATATGGTTGTGACAATATTTGACAAATGTGTCCATACGCTTGACAAACTTCGACAAGCTGTTACAAATACAAAAGTGTGGAAAGAGCGATTGACTTGGTTTGTGTTGCAAGCGCTTGTAGTCGGTTTTTTAGCAAATCAAAGGGATTTGCCGCAAATGCAACAGCCACAGATGCGCCGCTACCCCTGAGAATGAAGCTGGAACCTTAGAAAAGTATGCCTCTCTCACATACCCTTCAAACCAGAAAGTGCCAAGCGTATGGATGCAGCATACAAGAAATATTGTCACAAATACCATTGCCACATACTTGGCATTGCTCGTGAGTACATTTATGACATAAACATGGTAATTTTACTTTTACAAGACATAAGATATAATCCGTATAAATACTATAAATAATTTTTTGACTATGTAACGGGCATTCACGATATGCTGTTTTTAATTTCTTCATTACCGTGTGATATGGAACCTAGAAAAGAACGAACAAGACATAGGGTAGATAGATAATTCCACCACTAGTATAGTCCGCACCAAACTTCTAGTCCGCTTCGAAGTTGTTGCGCGCAGGCGTAGTCAGAGCCAATGCGGTCGAACACAACTACAAGCATATACTCCGTAGCAACGTAAGGGCACACTAACGCAGCTATGTGCCCGTGGGCGAGAGGAGCGGGAGGTGACGGGGGAGCCATGCTGTCTTCGTCCCGCTAATATCTACAATTTGCTGTTGCGACGCGACTCGTTTCTATATTCAGAGCGGACTAGAACTTTGACGCAGACTCTACATAACTGTTTCTCCTCGCCACCGAAGTTTCAGTTTGCAACTGCGTTGATATCGGCAAAAATAAATTAAAAACAGTGTATCGTGACGACCCGTTACATATAAAAATGTTTCATTTCTGCGATAATTTTAGTCTAAAGTCATATATAATTAATATGTATGCCAACATACAACTAGCATATCTAATACATTTTGTGTGTGCGTGGGATTGGAGCACCGTTGGAGATCATCCATAGTTATATTTCAGGAGGAAAAGAGCCACAAAAAGGGGAAGATACCTTCAAAGGGGGGAGAGACAAATTGATACAAAGGCATATAAAATAGACATTGAAATGTTAAGTTTTAAAAAGTAAATATGAAACTAATATAAGAATTATAAATAAAGCATCAGTGGCAGATTTACATATTTACCGCCGGCTACTAAAACTTTGCCGCCCCTTACCACTTCTACAATTCAACAACCGGACTCTGCCAGAAATCTGGCCAGACAAGATATAAGGGGCAAATACAAATCCCTAATTGTTGCTGCCTCATATAATCAGCGAAAAAAGGTCGGCAAATTTTAATAGTCTCTGAAAGTTGGCGACATAACCATCCCAATTAAAACTGCCGTCCCTAAAATTTGCCGCCGTAGACCTCTTTAGCGTACTTATAAATCCCTTACTGGGGGTCAAATCTAACATATTATCCGATCCTTGGTAGGCAGAACAATGGATAGATTATTAACGACCGGCGATAGGTAACATACGGATGATCCCATGTATTTAAAGTTTTTTATATTAAGTCAAAATTACATTATGGTTATAAGTCTAAAATATTTGTATTTTTTACTGATTATAAGTAAAAATAAAAATAAAATACTGGTAACACAAGTTAAAATAATAATAATAATAGCACTTGTGTCGAATATGCACCTTAAAATAAAATAAAATATTTTAAATTAAAATATAAAAATAATTAACATGGACGGATTATTTCTAATTAGGATCATTAAACCCGTTATTTATAATCGATCTGCACTTGTCATCAATCGAAAATTGACAATGTCTAAAAGGTATAGATAGGTAAAATGTTAGATAGATCGATTATCAATAAGGGATATAAATTGTCAATAAGTTGTTTTTATACAAGAAAAGGTCCAAGCACATTATCATTATCAATTCTCTCAAATATAAAGAAATGTTTATTAAATTAAATTACCAGACGAGCATGCAGTCCACCTGATGGTAAGTGGCTACTGCCGTACGGACTGTAATCAACCCCAGATAGGATTAGATTCCTACCTGAGGTCAGCCACAGATGCACCGCTGAGGACTCACTTGGAATGCCTCGGATAAGTATGTCTCCTTTACCACACCCTTTGAATTACGGGGTAGTTAAAGATCTGCATTGTGTACAAGTTAGTTGCCGAACACAGGTCCAGGTTCAATGCCAAGCTAAGCAAACATCTAAATAAAAGATTTCTGATTTAGTAGTCTGTGATTTTTGTGTGTATCTTTCAGAAATTTTAAAGTTTAATGACAATGTGCACAGACCATAACAATACATAATTTGTAAAATACAATATTTGTACCATAAAATGCTTGAAACAGAGTATATATGGGATTCTTTACAAAGCCTCCACTGAAATACCCTGTTTTTAACTTAAAATACAAAATAAAATACAATTTAAATTATATTAGTTGCACCGAAAGACACCATAGTAATAAAAATAAATATAATTAAAAAATGAATGATTGATTGTAAATATAAATCATAGGTTCCCAAACTATTTTGAACCCCTGTACCCCTGTGTAACTGTATATACGCAATGTATAAATTGCGTGATTACGAATAATTAAATTTGAATGTCACATTTTCGACGCTAAATATTGTAATTCTAATTTAAATTTTATTAAAATAAAAAGAAATGTATATTTTATAAATATTATATAGACAGTTGTCCAATTCTTTAGAGCATATCTTATATATAAAATTCTCGTGTCACAATGTTAGTTACCGTACTCCTCCGAAACGGCTTTACCGAAATCCACCAAATTTTATATGCATATTCAGTAGGTATGAGGCTCGGCTACTATCTAATTTTCATACCCGTAAGTGATATGGGTTGTTCATCCTTAACATTTTTTTTTTATTAATATGACAACACAACGTTTGCCGGGTCATACTAGCTTTATAAATATTTCATAGACAATTGTGCAATTGTTACAAGCGTATAATTGTAAATAATACGCGACTCTTAGGGGGCATAGACCACTAGGTAACTGGGGCCCCTTCGAGCACCATAGGGGGTCGTCACTTTGGAAACCTATGATTTAAATTAGATGAATTCGTAGAGTTTACTTATATTACGATCATGCAAAAATGGTGTAGAAATAATTAAGATTTCTCATAATTTAAAATGTTCAATACTTAATTTACTTTGTTTTTTATATATTTTATTTTTGTTTTCCACTATTGATATGCACTTTTTCAAAATCTATTTCATGATATACAAATGATATTGTTTATACTTTTTTATATTTACGTAGTAAAGAAACTTGCAGTCCACCTGATGGTAAGTCACTGTATGAACATCTATAATCAAACCCAGATAGGATTAGAGTCCTATCTGAGATCGGTAACGTGGCTACCCTTAAGGTCTAAGTTGGAATGCTTTATGCTCCTTTACAACTTCAATACAGAACAGTTATCATTATAATGGTATTCTTATTCTCGATATATTATTTTTGTGTGAATATTATTTTACTACAGTCATTAAATACTTATATATTAAACACACATTTATATACGTATTACATTACATTTTACGAACACATTACATTGTATAAATAGTGTAAGCATTACATCAAGCTAATATCAATATGAAAAACAAAGATGTTTTACATACCATCATCATCATCAACCCATTACTGTCCTACTGGGCACGGGTCTCCTCTCAGAATGAGAAGGATTAGGCCATAGTCCACCGCGCTGGACAAGTGTGTATTAGTAGACTTCATATACCTTTGAAAACATTTTTATTTCTCAGCTATGCAGATTTCCCCACGATGTTTTCCTCCACCGTTTAAGCAAGTGATAATTAATTTGTAATACGAACCCCGGACCATTTGGTCAAAAGGCCAAGTTTCTTAACCACTAGGCTATCACTGCTATCTTTATATAGATACTGGATGTAAAATATCTTTGAATAATAATAGTTACAATATAAAAAAGCACACAATTTCTTAAAACTATAATAATTATACAAGATATGAGATTACTAGAATTTTAAAAAGGTATAAATATAAAGATATTACGGATTTAAAATATATTTAAATATAGTTAAAACGAGATACGCATTGATTATTTTATTATAATGCATTTATTCCTAAACTTGATATTACATATTCCCATTATTAATACACAATCCATCCAACATCAACGATCGACATTTGGCAATTACTGTCAAAGATCAATTTGGTCAAACAAATTAGATCTTTCATATTCACAATTACGTCGTATTAGGACTCTTCCAGTTTCGATTCTTGACATTTGACAATTATGTGATAATAAAAACTGTCAAATTTCAATCTATGGTAGGTAAATTTGGATAGATTAAGTATTGGTAACGGGCGATAGACTTCAGCATCGGCGATCAATGATTTAGACGCTTTCGAAAATCTCTCAGGTATGTTTTCATTAATTTTAAATACGCAAATAACTTTGTGAAATCATAGCGTGCCTGGGATTCGAACCCTGCATTGAGAGGCTGAGTTTTAACCACTAGGCTATCACTGCTTTTTAATGCATTAGTGCAATCGCTAAAACGCGAATCGCCGATCCTAAAAGTAACATACTAAAGTCATAAGTGCTTAAAAAACTTTAATAGCATGATTTAGGATACAAGTGGCGTCATCTAGTAAAGCGGCCAGAAAATAAGTTAAAAGCACTTACTTCTTAAAATGTGTAGTTATTTGTAGCACCTTAATAAATCAAAATAACTAACTTAATAAATTGTTTATATTTGATGCTATTAAAAAACCTAGTGTGTAAATACGGTAATATAATTGTAAATATATTTTTTAAGGTAAAAATCATAGCATACGCGTAAAACTAGGAATCAATTAAAATAAGATTAAAAGTTTTGTCACAAATAAAAATTCTTACACATAATATGCTTTTTTCTAAATTACTTAAACTTAATTAGAATCTGACAGATCGAAAATACTAAATTAATTTAAAGAAGCACTAGTTTTAAGGAATAGTTGCTATTTCTATTTATAGAGGGCGCTAGTATCTGTAATTTTATGACAGCTGTCAAGTTGACAATTCAATATGGCTGCGGCTCGACCATAGACAAAACGATTCGTTATTTACCCATAGATAATCTAGTTGCTAAATCGGTTGTTTATAAAGAGCGCCCTCTATATATAAAATACTACAAGAATAAATACATTTTTATAAAATTTTCGGTGGATCAAGTAAGTTAATAATTTGTGATGAATATTGCGTACGAAATCTTTTACGTATTTTTCGAAAGTATTTTTTCATAAGTTGTATAAATTTCAAATACATGAAAGTATTATTAGCGATATATTTTAAGGAACTGATAAAACATTTTTATTTATCAAAATCACGGAAACATGTAGTTGTTTGCGAACTTTTTTCAAAAATACAATCATAGAAGCCTGTACAGCTTCATAACGTGTTAAGTTAAAAAAGTTATTAGATTTAAAAAACTTAAAATTTTTTTTCATTCACCGTTATGGTTTTAAAATAATGATAAATAACGGTTTTCGTTAAATATAATTCAATAGTTAAATATAATTAAATGAATATATTATTAATTTCGTTATAAAGATAGCTGTAATAGTTATAAAAAGCGCTTTACCATATAATTCATCTTCCCATAACTTTTAGCAGCTGTTATTAAAAAGTAACGTTAGAAATATCGCCAGTTCCTACAAAACATTATAACATGGTCAAATTAGGATGGTTGTTTTTTTTAAAACAATACTAGTTTATTCCTTGGTCTCCTTGATTTGTCCGGGTTGGTCAGTGTATACGATTTCGGCGTATTCTGTCGACGGCGGGGGCGGTTTCTCGGCGTTTTGGTCACCAAGAGCCAGCTCTGCGTAGACTACGCCTTTCTTCTCTTCTGAGAGTTGCTAGAGTAGAAACAAGAAGTCATTTAATAGAAGATTTTTAAGTACTAGGTTTTTATTTTTTAGGTTTTTTTGGGATAAGAATAAGCTGTTAACATAACATATAATTAAATAGCCTATTTTTGGGCAAGTACTCGTAGAAATATTTGGGCTTTTTGATTTCAATGATTAACTAATACACATAGAAAAACCGAAAAGTTTTGAGGACGGATTTTTATATTTCATATCATCCTGTAGAAATTGAAAGAAAATATATTATTCTACAAATTCATTTGGTTTAGTCAGGTCTGAAACGCTTTTATATATTAAAGTGTAATGAAACTTATAACAAAGCTGGACTACAGTTACTGACTGTGAATTATAGGATTATAACATAAACATTGAAAAAGTAAAACAATTTCTTACTTATTATAAGACATAATTATATACCTATAACATTCAATCTAGCCTAATATCTAAAAGCGAAACCAACATACCTTCTCCTCAGTCTCCACCCGTGGTTCAGTGGCCTGCACACGATCCTTGGCTCGTGGTAAGGCTGCCCGCAGGCGAGAACTCAACGCCCCCAAACGCGACCGCTCCCGCCCTACCGCGCTCTCTGTGTCGCTACTGGGTAGAACATAGCGATTATAGTTAGTTGCAACGGGTATAATATTGCAAAAAACTTTATAGAACTACAGTTAAATTGTCTATGTACATTAACCGTACGCTGTAACATGATGGGGGTACCAGTTGTTAATACTGTTGTAATTATCATTGACAGTTATCAATGTGACTCAAGTAATAAGGCCATACATAACATATATGGGCATGATGTTTTAACCTGTACAAAGTTTTATTGAGATAACACATAATTATTTACATTTTGTAAAACTTATATACATAAACAACATTTTAAACTATATATATTAATTAATTGACAACAGTTACCGTATCATATTACAGAGCACGGACTATAGACTGCATAACAGTTATTATAATGTCAACGTTATAACGATTATAGTATAACGTTTTGTAAGAACATTATATTATAACATTATAACGATTATAGTGTCGTTACAACAGGTACGAATATCTCGTTATAACGGTTATTTAGAGAACAACGAATTAGTCTTCAAGATTAATATATGAGTTATTGTGTTAAATTTGTGCAATATACATAATTGAGAGTAGCAAGCAGTATCTCAAATCAAACTAGTCTTTTACTAGGTACTAGCATGCATTAATGAAAAAGTTGTTATGGAATTTGGAAGCCAGTGTAGTGACTACGTTAATACTACAGCTATACTAATTGTTATAAATGTATTTGGTGAATTCATCATCAACCAATTACGGTCTAGGCTCGGATCTCCTTTCAGAATGAGAAGGATTAGGCCATAGTCCACTAAGCTGGACAAGTGCGTATTGGTAACTTTGAGATTTTTTTATAAATCTCTCAGGTATGCAGGTTTCCTCACGATATTTTTCTTCACCGTTTGAGCAAGCGATAATTAATTTCTAATACACATAACTTTGACAGAGCGTGATGAAAAAGAGGTGCATGCCTGGGATTTGAGCCTCGGATCCTTCGATCAAGAAGTCGAGTTTCTTAACCACTAGGCTATCACTGCTTATATGGTGAATAAAGATAATTATGGTGAATGTTATTCTATGTATTAAGTTATTGTGTATATATATACAATTATACAGTTAGACATACGTTCTAGAAGGCAGCTGGATCCCACTTTCTAAAAGCACAGCCCCCGCCGGAGTCCTAACAAAATGAGCTAGATTTACAAAGCAGTAAGGTAAGGGAAACTGACGGACTAAGCGGCAGGGGCCCCTAGTCCTGGGGGCCTCCAAATGTCTACAAGTTTTATTTATTATAATATAGAAGTAGCGAACGAGCAATCCATCTGATGTTATGTGGCTACTGTCGCCTATGGACATCTGCAATCAACGCCAGATAACAAGTTCCCATTTGAGGTCGACCACAGATGTGCCACTACTGAGGCGATTTTGGAATGCCTCGGAAAAGTATGCCTCTACCCCTTTAAACCAGAACACATCAGCGCCTAACAATGCTGTTATTAGGTAGAAATAGGTGTGTCAGTGGTGCCGTCTTGAACCCCAGAGGGTTCCCTTGTAGACATTTGAAAAAGCTTGTAAAATCAGATCAACTTCTTAGGACTAGGGGCCTCATTCTTCCCGCACCGGGGCCTCCGACTTAGTTCGCCACTGGTAAGGGAAGCTTAAAAAGATTAGTAGCATTTAAATATATACCCAATTTAATTTATTATTACCACTAGAGATGCAACGATAGGTATTATCGATAATATCGACTCCAAAATATCGATATTGAACCAATACTGATACGATATTGTTATATAGGAAATTTTAAGTATTAAGTCGGAAATTTAAGGTCAAAAGTCTACATATTTAAAAAATAAGTTTTAAATTATTAGTAGATTTAAAATATCACTTTAAAATTAACGATACTATCGGTTATCGAGACTCCAAAGTCTCGAAAGGTCCAAGCCTTGGATATAAATATCGATAAATTCACCAACTTGCATCTCCAATTACCACCCACTATAATTATCATAAAACCATAAATAATATATTATTTTTACAATTACATCTATATCTAAATACATAAAATTGTCTATGGTATATCTGTTAGAGTATATGTAGCGCCATCTCTTATAAAGTTATGAAATTCTGCCACAGTCAAGCACTTTTTACTAAAAAAAACAGTTGTAACTAAAGCACAAAGGCACCATCTACACATTTGAACTGCTTTTAATATTTTTATTAAGATAAATTACTATAGTCTATTTTACTTTTACATAATAATTATAATTTAAAAACTAAAAACCACGCTAAAATCGCACAAAGAAATATTTAATCCTGACGATCCTGATGAGAGGAATGGGATAAAATTATTGAAACTGTGTATTGTCATCGGTTCTTGATAATTGTTCAAAATTTTAAATTAATCGGACCATTCACAGTGGGTAAAAATCGAGTTCAAAGATTCCGTTACATACATACATACATACAGGTTAAGCTAATAAAAGCGTGGTAAAAATATAAGTTTTTACATTTGAACTACTTGCATGAACTACTGTTCATCGTTAAATCCTCAAATAAGTACCAACTATATAATTTAAATACAATATGATAAATTAATACTAAGTATACAATTATTGTATTAACTCATACTCAGTATTAATTGTATAACAATTAAAATACAGTAATTAATATTTACAATAATTAGTATACACTTCTTGTATACTATACCAAGTATACAATTATTCTATTGTATGTTATTAAATGTAATATTTACAAGAAATATAACATAAATAATTTAAAAAAATACTTACGATTCGCCGGAGCTTTTAGTGTGATCACGTCTGCCGCCTGTAGTAATAATATTCATGTATTTAGTAACTAGCCCACAATCCCACTATTGGCCATGGGCCACTCAAAAAGACAAAAAACTTAAAATCTAACAGAACTTTCATGATTGCTTCACCGTTATAGCAATTTTCGAATTAGTCTTGAAAACTAATTTGAGACGTCTAATTGGAGAAGTAATTTAAATTGCACTAAACTAGGGATGTACTAATTTGGAATGCTTCATATGCTAGTGCCGCCAACACATCCTTCAAACCAGCTATTTGTATAGTAACATGTCAATATGGCTCATATATTGACATGATAATTTGTGTTTTTACATACTTCCTGTTCCTTTAAATAATATGTTAAAAAATGAGGCTGACCATATTTTCATATTGTACTGTACCCTTAGTATGAATTTTTACTTTTTTACAAACATGACTGTTTTTGCATTTGTTTACGTATTTGCCCGTACATTTCCAATCAGCGGCCCTAGCGGACTTTATCAGAACTGATACTAAGGGTACTAGGGGGTCTTTGTGACAGTAGTTTGATATGTAGTAGATCGATATGACTGTTAAATGACATAACATAACATGTTTATATATTTTAGATGTCTGTTTGTTCGTCTACAAACACAAAGATCTCTTCCAGGAAGAGAAAAATATATACACTCGGAAAGCGCGGACACTGAACATCCATAGATTATATCGACCCATGACAAAACTATCAGTGACTGCCAAAAATAATTTTAATATGGCTATTAACATATATAATAAAATTCCGGACGACTTTAAAGGCCACAACTATATAAAATTCAGGAATTTAGTCAAAAATGGGTAGCTAAAAAATGCTTCTATACGATTAAAGAGTACTTTGATGATAAAAACTGATATAATTTTCCTAATTTCCCAATTATTATTATTATTATATAATGACTCGATTATTATTATTATTGATTGTTAATTTCGACATAATTGCATTCGTCTAAATCTAAATATCAGTTACCTTTAATACTTTATTATTAATCCTTAACATTTTATCTAAGTTTTGACATGTGTAACACCTGTAAAGGTAGCATTTAATTGAACTGTATGTATTGTTATTGACCTATTGTACTAAATGCTTTACACAATAAAATAAATAAATAAATAAATAAATATCATGTATTTATTTATTAAAAAATGTGTGTTGTGGAAATCACAATATTCCTTAATAACTTCACAAGTAATATTATTTAACATCGTTTTATTATAGTGTCGTAAGAAAATAGCGACAGGAGGAGCAATATAAAACTATAAATGAAATAGGTATAATTATAAACAATAAATAATAAATAAAACAAACACTCTCTTATTTAATAAATACTTTATATTCAATTTTCATTATCATCGTAACGAATTGTTTTATAATTTCTTAATTAATTCGAATCTCATTATAAATTTGAGTACTAGTCGTTGAGATTTTTAAAAGTTACGTTAATTGTGTATAACATGTCAATATTACATATTTAGATGTTATCATGTATAATTTTGTTATAATAAATGTAACTATAACATCAACAAAGATTTCTAAAATGATATCTTTGTTGTTCACTTCTTGCAAAAAATACTTTCAAAAGCTGTTATTTCTAACATATTTTTTATTGAGATAAACTTGAAATCTAATATTGATATACCAAAGAAATATTTAATTATATATGCTGGAAATGGAAAAATGTTATTATTAAATGTTACTTTAAAACTTTGACATCCATATATTGACATGTTATACAATAATGACATGTTACATACTTACGAAACACTCCATAAAAAGCTATACAAAGCTTAATTAGTATGACAACTATAAAAAAATTGAGCCTATTGACAATTTTTGGCAAAGTGCTAAATGGCAGTGTTTTTTCGTCATAATTGACAGAAATTTTGTGACGGTCTTATAAAATAAACGAAAACTAAATGGTATAAAAATAAACCTAAACATAATAATGTAGTATTTAATTAAAAAATACTATTCGATCACATTTAAGGTGACTAATGCTAACTTAAAATAAACTTATTTTGTAATCATATTGTGTTGTTATTATAACAAGATATTACATATAACTAAATGTTACAAGCTCGATAAAAATGTATCAAATAATGTGGCCAATATGACAATTTTTTTATACAATATAGGAGTAGTAGACGAGCATGCAGTCCGCCTGATGGTAAGTGGCTACTGCCGCCAATGGGCATCTGTAATCAACCCCAGATAAGATTGTAGTCTTAATTTAAGGTCTCTCTTACCATATTATTCTGGCTAGAACATAGTGGTGGCAGAAATAGGTGTGACGTTGGTGCCCTCGAAATAGTACTGTGAAGGGCTTTGCCACTTTACGTACAATCTAGATATATGTAATATCTTCAACTGTTACAGAAATTTAGGGATTTGCTTCACCGATGGAGAGTAGCGATAGGCCAGAGAAATCTTCATCAAAATATAATATGTATTTCTAGTTCATAATTCCATTTTCGAGTCAATTTGGAATATATTTGATTGCAACGTTTTTATTAGTGATCGAAGATTGCAACCAATATTTAGTTAAAAAAAAAGAAAAAAAATAGTGTATGAATTTTAATTTCGAATATTTTATAGACGCAGAAAATCATAAATAATTTATTTATTGCATTTAATTCATTGCGAAAAATAATAAATTGTTTATCATTTACTCTTTCGCGGTGAAACAAGTATACAATTCACGAATTATTATTTTTAATAAATCCATTAAACACTTAAAAACAAAATTGTGCTTATTTCTTCATTTTAATATTAAAATTGAAATAAAAATTCGTGAATTTAACATTAACGCAATTTTACGCAAAACTTATAATAAAACTTTAAGTAGATAAAAAGCTGTTTATATACACAAATAGAAATATGGTGGTACGAACACATTATTACCTAAAATTAAGAAATAATTATGTACTTTAATTAATTACATATTAATATAATTCATAGGTTATTAAGACAGTTTTTACAAAATTTGTATTTTACGTAATAAAAGCTGGATAATTTTACAGACAATTTCAGTAAAATTGTTTTGTAAGTCAAATTTTACAAGATTTGAGTTTTAATAATTTTGGATAGATTTATGATTTATGATTTCAAACATTAGTTACGTCGAATTATTTCTTTTAAAATATGAGTATGAGAAACCTAATAAGTATTTGTTAACAAAAACTTTTGAATTTTATTTTGGTTATCAATGTTACCCAAATTGTCTGTATGAAATTCGAATATATATTTAAAGTTCATATCATAACATTATTTGTATATTTATTAGGGCCAGTAATGTAAATTTTGCTAAATGTAAAATTTCGATTTTGAAATAAAATCTCCTTATTTTTTATGTAATGGTAATCCATCTGATAAGTCTCACGGTGGTAGAGCCCTTTGTGGTTTGACTCCGTCGGCACCAGCGCCACACCTATTTCTGTTATAACAGCAGTGTTAAGCACTGCTGTGTTCCGGTTTGAAGGGTGTGGTAATGAAGACATATTAAGTCGTGGAAATATTTTATGTATTCGCGCATATTTATTGACAAAATAATTAAATTGACTTGTAACACACGACATGGTCTTATATCTGTCAAAAAATGTCATATGAGGGATTGATCTTACATAACGTATGTTACAACCAATAGAATCTAAAAGTTAGTAACAGAATCTAAAAGGTTTAAATTCAGAAGTAGCATGCAGTCCACTTGATGGAAAGTCACTACCGGACATCTGTAATCAACCTCAGATAGGATTCCTGTCCTACCTGAGACAACAGATGCGTTGCTACCCCAGAAGACTAAGGAACGCCTCGAATAATATCTTTACCACAACCTTCAAACAAAACACAGCAGCGCTACACTACTGTTATAAGTCAGATGTAAAATACAGCAAGAGTTATGTAAAATTCAGAGATTTTATTTCAAAATTACATTACAATAACTATAAACTGTATATATTCAGAATTACTGTCTAATTATACATTTTACGTTGGGATTCGTTGTTAATATAATTTTTAAACATTAAAATTTTATTCATACGAGATTCATATTTAATATTTCACTACAAATACATTAAAAACGTTTATATCTAAATAGCATCTGTGAAAATATTAGACGTAAAATCTTCATAAAAATGAATGTTTGTTTGTATGTCCTTTATAGAATAAACTATGCATTTGATCATGTGATGATCTTTAGCAAAGTTGTGCATGAGCACACGAAGGTTTCTGAGCTGGTACGACCAATTTTCGACAGATGTCGCCACGGTAATTCGAAAGGTACAAATTTTTAGTTATATGTATGCCATGTTATTTTCTTTTAAAACGCGGGCGATGCCGTGTCTCTACTAGTGCTTTATATTTATTTTTTTAAATTACAATGATGTAAGTGCAAATACCGTGCACTAGAGAGCAATGCATTAGAATCAGTCGCATTGCCTTCAGCCGCCTCCCGACATCGACACTGCTGCCATCTAGCGTACGGTGAGCACACGAGAGTATTGCCTTGGATAGTTTGTCACTTTTAAAGTTTTTTTTTTACATAAGTTTGACGATGTTTGCACTTACGTCTTTGTAATTATAAAGGTAATGGGGGAGGAGGGTAATTCGAAGATAAACTAAGATTAGTTATTATTTGTATTGCGTTGTCATTGAAGTTACTAAATTGCAAGATTTGACCCATGCAAACTATCAAAAAGTTAAGAAAAATACAAGTAAGTCGTAATTATAGTAATAGAATTGCGTGTAATGTAAGACGTTAACGAGCATTACAACATTACATTTTGTAATATTACAGCAAATATTTTATCTATCATTGCTGGAAATTATGGGGGATTGTGAAAACATTACCATGCGTTATTAATAACCAATCTGTCCAATGTTTTGCCTACTAAAGATCGACATTTCACAATGATTACTACAAATTGTTAAATTTCAATCTTTGGTAAGGACAATTTAGATAGATTGAGTATTAATAACAGATTTAAATGGATTATATAATCCGTCAATATTAATTATTTATTTCTACGTCTAATATTTCTACAGAGCAACGTCAAGATTCAAAATGGTGGACATGAGATAATTATTTATTACAAAAATTCGCGTATTTTTATAAAATGGCAGTCAATAACCAATCAAAATCCGCCCAATGTGCATTATAATCAAAATGGCTATCAGAATGAACAAAACATTGAGTGAATTGGGGTAATTCGGCGTTACGGTAAAAACAAAGACTGAACTTTATATAGCAATAAACCGGAAATTGGGGATTAAGTTATTACCAAATGGTAATAAGTAGAAAATTTTGACAATGTCCGCTCAATAGTCCTGATTCTAAATCTCTTTTGTATAACCGTATAAAATTGGCTAATTTGGCCATTGTTTTTTTTAAATTGGCAACGTGTGATGTTGCCGTACATTATATTCAATATATAGCCATATAAATAACAAATTAGCCGATAATTTTATTATTTCATTTTACCCAATGCCGACATTACCCCAACTTACATTAATCATTTTTAGTGGCACAAAAATATTTTGGAACTTACAAAAAAGCACTTTAAGATTAACTAAAAAGCTGCCACTCTTACTCAAAGTACAAACAAACATACAAGTCCTCATAATTATGTATATAATTCAAAATTTCTAAAAAGTGGATACGCAAGTCTGATATATTTTCGAAAAACGTTAATTTAAATGCAATATAAAAACAGTAAAATGCTTTATTAAAATTTCACCGTAAAAACATGATTATAGTTGAAACATTCTAAGCACAATTAACCATATAAGTCGACCGCCCGAGTATAAGCAGCGTGTCCGAGTTTATAAGCCGAGTGGCAGCTTCGACTTACGACTTAGACGGCCGTGTCCGGTTTCTTTTCGGGATGCTTCGTGTCCCCATTGCTGATGTATTCTCCATGATCGTGGGAGGGGTTTTCGGATCCCTTGACGTCATCGTGAGGGGGGAGGGGGGCCTCAGAGTCCGCCCCGTCAGGGATGTCGGTGCGATGCGAACGGCCTGTCACACACCAATACATAAGCGATCAAGAACGTATTAACACAATGTGCTTGCTTATAGTGAGTTATTAAGCCCAGATCTCGACTTCTACTTATATATAAGCGGTGTTTAACACGTGGTTTTGTGATCTGATTGTCTTGTTCATATTTTTTGTATATTTGTTTTATATTACGTTATTTCTTGAAATATTATTAATTACGTATATTTGTCGTAGAAGATATTGATTATATTTTGATCGTTTTATTAGATTTTAATTATCTATTGGATAACGGTTGTATTCTAAAATCGATCGCATAAGCAAGATAAATCTATAGTTTTGACTGTTTATTAAGCACAATCGTTGAAATTTTAGAGATATGGTATTTAATACCAAAATTTTTATAGCTAAAAGGCAAAAGGATTCGAATGCACACACGTGAATTTAAACTATTCAAGCTAATATTATGATATATTTTCAGATAGACCTTGATTTTTTTATAAAGAAAAAGTGACTTCATCATGGTTTTCAAGGTACATATTTCGTTTAGTCCTATTGAGATTAAACAATCAGTATAAGTTAAGTTATTCTCTTGCCATATTTAGAATGTACAAAGAATGAAAATTTAAGAATAATTCTTTCACAAACTCCCGAAACTTTATTACGAAACATTAATTTCAAAAATACTTTTTTAAGTTTTTATTCCTAAAATATTATCATTTATGTTCTACATAAATCAAGAAAATCATAAGTTGTTTCTATTTTCCTTCGAACTGATCTAAATCAATGACATATTTTATTACTTTATGTCATTAATTTTAAATTATATTCAGTACCTAAAAGATTACAACTGCACGGTGCAGTGGTCGAAATATAGATCTAAAACAGAAATGCTTCTTTCAAATTCAATAAAGCGTTAAAAACGTGTTTATCTATCCAACCGGATTAATTTTAATATTGGCTAAATATTTTTTGACGGGATATTAAGACAAAGTTTGACATACACTAAATTCATTTGCACCAAAAATATCAATAGAAACGTCAAGATTCCTCCATTAAAACCGTATAATGCCTTTGCCATTATATATAAACGATACTGCCACATTCGATGTATAGAGATGTTAGATAGTTGTAAACCCATTTGTTAGTTGTCATCATTTTCCCATTAATAAATAAAAATCGTAACATTTATTTTTAACTATAATCTGTATAATTATGCATTTTAGGCTAGGATGTGATAGAACCAACAATAAGAATTGATTGTCTCTGTGTGTGTCCATAGCATCCACGACACAGGGACTCCTAGTGTGGGACTTTGAGTGTAGAAAGCTTCTTATTGTAAATGTACTTAGGGTAAAATAAGTGTCGCTTTACGATGCGTCACCTATGACATTTATGTTGTAATTGAAACCAAAATGTACATACATATGTCTTGTAAAATCTAGACGTTACATTTAAATATTCTTCATCATAACTTATTGCCTTATCGTTTGTGTTTGGGTATACTTGTATATAATGTACCACATAATATACCATTTTTGTTTTGTTTATTGTGTGTATCAGTAATTATTGAACATAAGACAATCATTTTTCAAAGACAAAGAGATCATTTAATTATTATCGTTTGGCTACGTGAATCACACAAAAACTAGAAAGTGAGTTATATAGGAAACACAATATTGCAAACCCATCACCATGTACCAAATACAGAATAAAATACACGTCACTATAGAAAAGTAATAAACGGAATACTAAAATAATAAACGGAAGTATTTAAAATACGTTTAAAATGCATATTTAGAACCCAATATTCATCACACAAGCTTTTTAAATAATGCATTGTTAAGCGTACCTTAAAATATTCCCCGAAAAAATATATTTTTATTTTATTCCGTAGTCACCACAGTCCTTACAAATTCGTTTTAAAATTTGAAATATGACATTTCAAAAACAATTCCATGCAGTTGTAGAATGAAAAGTAAATCATGCTTTTTGTAATGAATACTTAAAACAAGACATGAAGTCGAAACATGCGTTCAAACTTAGTCAAAAATCATTCAACATGCACAAATTTAGTTAATTTTGATTTAATATTCAAATGTTCTTGATCGCTCAAAATATTGCCATGTAACAAACACATTCGGTAACATTTTTATTATATAATATATAAAAGTAATATTTTTTAATAACACTACATTACACAAGCACATTAAATTTTGCGAAACACTGCCAAAAATACACATTTATCATATATATTTCTAGATACATACAACTATATATTTCTACTGTAGTAAAATATTGTGATTTCTCATCAAAAAGTGTTTTTATAAGTCAAATATTACCTATCGACCAACAGCCCGGGAGCCTGCCGGGAATACTAATAATTAATATTCTGTCTCTGTCATTTACTATATAAAGGAACAGGATAGCATGCCTACGAAAGGGGTCAAAAGCAAAATGTAATAAGCATGTCTGAATAACAAAATGCAATTTATTTATAAACATATCGACAAAAATATTATCATTTTCAATAAAAAATATGTATTTATATACTTACCTAACAATTATACTTTTATGGCGTAATTAATAAAATATTTTTATGTATTCGAACAAATTATGACTTAGCAAACGAATGGGCGAAATATAAATTATGTGTTACATGGGCGCCCAGTTTCGCGTCACGCTAAAAATTTAATGATCTGTTTTCTTAAACGTCACGAAGTATAACTTCAATAAAAATAAAATAATTATTTTATAAGTCACATTATTTATTTATATGACTAAAGAAGATATATTTGTCGATATTTTATAAATACTTAAAGACGATACGGCAATTTACGTAGAAATAAACGTTAGTTAAAACCTATATAAGCAAACAATCCGAAAATAAGTCAATTGTCCGACTTAATCGTGCTTAATGATTCAACACTTTTATTCAGAACCGTATCGTCAATTCAAGTTAGTAGTGAATGAATGAAAAGTAAACCATTCACGTACTCATTCAATTCACGACTCAGTCTAGTAAATTCATGGAAACGCCTTGGTCAAATAAAATATCATTTTTGAGCATATTTTATTTTGGAAATGAAACTACTTTAAAATTATTCGTGTTTTTTAATATTTAATTATTATTTCATAATTTTAGATGCAGTTACGAAATGTGAATTTTTAAACACAAGATGATCTTGAATTATTAAAATTTTACATAATTCTAAAACAGAATTTTAACTATTAAATTTTATTACACTTTCTCATATTACAATAATGTTTAAACCACTATTTCATGTTTATCTTAATATAAAAAATAAATACACACGATTTTAATACAGTTTTCAGGTTACAGGTGTGTGACAGGAAGCTTGCAATTTTTCATTAAAAATAATTGAAATTAGTTCAAATTAAACTTTAACTTTAAACTAATAAAAAATGATAACTTACAAAAAAAAGTCGCAAAAATAGTTTCATTCCCACAATTAGTAAAAGACCGAACAAAACCGAACTCCATTCGTTCATACGAGCGATATCATTCAACCCATCTACATATCTTTATCCTAAAATTCACGACCAAGCGATTCCAAAATTATTCCAATTTCTAAAACTCACCAGCGAAGCACCATCTGTCGGTGGCTTTGGCAAACACGATGAGGAACACTGCAATCAGTAGCACTAACACGGCGATAACTATGCCCACTATGGCGCCGGTGTCCAACTCCACTCCTGCGAAATAGACGGAATTTTAGTAATTTTACGATTAGAATTCTTGAGAAATAGATAGAATTTTAATTATTCGTTTCTGAAAATTCTTTAATTACTAGATAATGTAGAAAAATATAACAAATTTTAACTATTGTAGACACAAGATGCACAGAATAAATCGATTTTTATTAATTATAATTATAAATAAAGAGTTTGATTACAATATTAATAATCAATCTATCCATGTTTTGCTTACCAAAGATCGACAATTAACAATTGCTGTTTAGATATTGTCAAATTTGAATCTTTGTTTTGTAAAAAATCAATAAAAAAATGGCGGAAATCGGTTGTCACATATTGTCGAGATTATTAGAAGGCCGTAATAAATATAAATTATTATAGATTACTCCTATTACATGCACTCACAGTAGATCACATTACTCTGAATAAACATACAAATGTAACTATAATTAAATAACATACCATGCCAAAACAAAATAAATAAATTTAGAAATTTGAAAAATTTAATAATACATATTTCAAATTTAATACAACCAAGCAACTTTAATACCAACTTTATTCATAAATTTTTCAAAAAAATAATAACCAAAATTCTATCAAAAATACGAATATTATACAGGGTGAATCTCCATAAAGTGCACATATTGAAACAGGTAAAATTAAACCGCATTTTGTCGACAAAAAAAATATAAAAAAAATAAAAAAAAAATTTTTTTGGGTTTTACGACCTTTTGAATTTTTTTTTGGGAATTGTGCACCTGAAGTAAATAAATCGCTATAACTTTTAAACTAAGAGGGTTATCAGGTTCAAACAAAAATAACAATGATTGCCAATGATAGGCCGTACTGATCCATGAAAAAAAAAAACAAAAAAAAATCATCTTCCCAGGAAAAAAATGTCAGATTAGTGCAAAAAAGCACTTTTTTTAGGTAAAATTTTCAGTAATCATCAATTTCCTCAAAATAATCTAGGCATTTTATTTTTTTATTATTGTTTAATGCAATTCTACGTCGTATTAGCTTTCAAACACTAAAAAAACCACGCCTCTAACTCAAGTATAAAGTTTGCTAGGAACGTTTCAAAAAAGATACTCATGACGCGATGCACGTGCGCCCTAATAAAACTGGTATAGTCCGACCCATAATTAGATGTCCAAAATATAAACAAAGAAAACTATCAAAAATATGTTTCAATGGTAAATTCATGGTAGTTTCTTATTTTTGACGATATTAAAGTGATAAAACTGTAATAAAATAAATCTTTAATAATTAAAAAAAAAATACTAGTTTGTATTAAAAATTTTATTTATTACCAACACCCTTAAAAACTGCCTTTGTTTAAGCGCTCGTAGGAAACTTTATACTTAAGTTAGAGGCATGCTTTTTTTAGTGTTTGAAAGCTAATACGACGTAGAATTACATTAAATAATAAAAATAAAATAAAAAGCCTAGATTATTTTGAGGAAATTCACGATTACTGAAATTTAACCTAAAAAAATTGCTTTTTTCACACTAATCTGACTATTTTTTCCTGGGAAGATAAGCTTTTTTGTTTTGTTTTTTTCATGGATCAGTACGGCCTATAATTGGCATTCATTGTAATTTTTGTTTGAACATGATAACTCTTTTAGTTCAAAAGTTATAGCGATTTACTTACTTTAGGTGCACAATTCCAAAAAAAAAAACTTCAAAAGGTCGTAAAACCCAAAAAAAAATTTTTTTATTATTTTTTTTTTTTGTCGACAAAATGCGGTTTAATTTTACCTGTTTCAATATGTGCACTTTATGGAGATTCACCCTGTATACGAGTTACGTGCGACATCTATCGATAATGACATAAATCGATAATAATAAATAAATTAATAATATTTGATTCGAAATCAAAACGCACATCTGTACGTTGGACAAATTTTACGTTTGAATGTTTGCATGTATGCATGTTTTTTCCTCTGTCATAACTTTGTCATTACATTCTAAAAAAATGTTCAGATAAATTATCACAAAAATACTATAATTTGATGTGTAACACGTCGCCTACCGACAGCAAAATACGCTTAAATAAAAAAAAACATACAATTATTTAAAAAAAACATTCTCTTCTTTAAAAATCAACTTTAAAGAAACCATACAAATTCAAAACCATACAATAACTACATAGTAAAGCACGCCATCTATCGGACAAAAACGTAAACGCATTCACATACCAAATTAACGGGAAATGCACTAAAATTCAAAAATAGAAATTACATTGGTAACGTCACATCAACATACAGATCAAAATTTTGAAGTTTCAAATCATTCTGCAATTCTACCATTCGTAAAGAACAGTTCTTACCGTAAACATCTATTGTCAAAAACGAAGATTTCGCTTTACGCGCTGTTGAAAATATACAAAAATATTATTAGCCAATTAAATTTTCTAAAAAATAATCATACTATTTTATTTTGGTAGATACAACGCCATCTGTTAGTAGAAAAGTATTTAAATCAATTTGAAGTGTTTTTATCAGGAGGGTAATGTTGATTATCAGATTGTATTCACCCATGATTGAACCGATTTCAATGGGATTCATGTAAAAATATCACACATGATTTATTAATACTTGAAACCATACTAAAATTATATAATTTTGCTTATAAAGTAACTATTTGTTATCTATTAGGATGCTATTTCTCAATAGTCTATTTTGCTACTAATTAGCAATTAATTTCTAATCTTTTAGTAATCTATTGCTTGCGTTGGACTCTATGTCTATTAACAATAACTTATTTGGAGTATTTTACTACTATTTAGCAGTCCATTTTAGTCTATGTCTATTAACTATACTCCATTATTAGTCTAAATGCTATTTTTTAGGGATTTTTGTTATTGCTTAGATGTCTATCCGTCACTTCTAAGAGTCTATTTCTCATTCATTTATTCTCATCTATTAGAGTATATTACTAACAAATCTATTAATTGCTTATGAGGAGTGTATCTTTTACTGATTAGGCAGTCTGTTTCCCACCTATTATCAGGCTTTTCTGTAGCCCATACGTCACTTCTTCGCAGCCCATTCCCCACTCTTTTTCCTATCAATAAGCAATGTATCCCCCACTATAAATTACCTATTTCTTCCTCTAGCCTATTCCTAGCTAATGATACTCTATCCCACATCCACCGGCAATACATTTTGCACCAATCAAAAGGCTTTTCCCCAACAATCATCAGCCTATTCCCCACCTAATAGCTGCCTGTTCTCCAATTACTAGCACCCTATTCCCCACCTATTAGCTGCCTATTCCCCACCTACCAGCTGCCTATTTCCCACCTATCAGCAATCCATACCCCACTAATTACCAACCTATTCTACCCTATTGATCCACACTCTTCTGCACCAATAAGTTAGCAACCGTCTTGAACACGTGGGGTACGGGAACGTGTGACGTACCAGCGGGCTCGTCCATGGTGCTGAGGCGCACCGCGAACTCCTCCTTGCCGAGGTCGTTGGCGACGCGCAGATAGTACGTCTTGTCCACGTCCTCCTTCGCGATGCGACGGAGTATTAACGTTACGTTGTGGTATATCTTTCTAGCTTTATTTATGTTTCTATCTAGTCATCATTTCAGTACCACGTTGGTTATTTCTTAGGAATATATTCCCAATGACACGGCAATCTTTTTCCCACTAGTAAGCAACCTATTTTCCGTCAATGAGCAATCTATTTCCCACCTATCAACAATCTGTTTCCCACCCATCAGCTACCTATTCCCCGCAAAACAGCTGCCTATTTCCCATCTATTAGCTACCTATTTCCCACATATTAGTTGCCTATTCCCTTCCTAATACTAACCTATTCCCCACCTATCAGCAATCCATACCCCACTGGTTAGCAGCCTATTCCCCACAAACAGCAACGTATTTGTTACCAATCCACTCATTCCCTACCAACTAGAAACATTTCCTACTCCTCTACTTTATTCTCCACCAAAAGGTTAGCTGTCCTACAATACGCGAACGTGTGACGTACCAGCGGGCTCGTCCATAGTGCTGAGGCGCACCGCGAACTCCTCCTTGCCGAGGTCGTTGGCAACGCGCAGGTAGTACGTCTTGTCCACGTCCTCCTTCGCGATGCGACGCAGTATCAGCGTCACGTTGTAGTAACCACCGCCCTGGAAAAGAGGAATAGTAAGTTAGTGGATCAAGTAAAGTCCGCGCCAAACTTCAAGTCCGCTCTCAGGTTAATGCGCGCATCAGTCAGAGAGCCAATGCGGTGAAACACAACTACTCTATACTCCGTAGCAACGTAAGGGCATATGAACTGCGCTATGTGATATCTACAATTTGCCGTTACTCGTTTCTATATTCAGAGCGGAATAGAAGTTTGACGCGGACTATACAATGTGTCATACTGCTTGTCCGGCACCAAACCGGACCGGACCGAATAACACCGTTACGCTGTTTGTCCACCAACTACCGACACCGAGCCGATGCCGATAATTAAGACGGCGCCGAAGTAGCGTACATACATTTACTATAGCAGCTTGTCCACCGAACGTCCGTCACCCGAGCACTGACATCCCATAGTAAATGTATGTGTACGCTACTTCGGCGCCGTGATTAATTATCGATATCGGCTCGGTGACGGTGCAGTGGACAAACAGCGCTACGCTAAGCTTTACACATGTAATAATGTAGGTGTCTACACGTGAGTGGAACACAGTCGTGGTAGACGTCCGATACCGGATCGAATGAAACCGGACCGGATGAGATCGCATTGAGTATGTGTAGGTGATTGTGTAAGTGTAACACAACCATGTCACACTTTTTATACCGGAGTACGATACCGGATCGGATATACATACTCACCAGATGCAAGGGCTTATATCATAACATATCTACAGATCATAACGCTCCGGGAATATCGGGAACACTCCGGAAATACGAGGGTGCGTTTTTAAGTTCGCGGAATGAGGGACAAGGAGGGAAAATAAAATGTCAAAATTATTTTTCTTTTTCTACATATTCTCCTGCAAGACGAATACATTTTTAAGATCTTTGTATTAACTTATTTAAACCCTCATAAAAAATGTTTCGTCCTTGTCGGAAAAATTGCGTCCTTAACTTCTTCGTCTGTAGAAAATTTATTTCCACGAAGCTCTTTTTTCATTTTTGGAAAGAGATAATAATCGCTGGGAGCCAGGTCTGGCCTATAGGGTGGGTGATTTAAAATATCAAAGCTCACCTTATGCAGGGCAGCCAGTGCAATACGGCTTTTGTGTACGGGCGCATTGTCGTGCAACAGCAGGACACCTCTGGTTGATTTTCCCCGCCTTTTTTCTTTGATGGCTTCTTTTAACCGCTCCAGGATAGTTGCGTAATATTCTCCGGTTATAGAGACACCTTTATCTTTATAATCTATTAACAAAATTCCTTCTGAATCCCAAAAGACTGTCGCCATGAATTTTCCGGCCGATTGTGACACCTTAAACCTTTTAGGAGGTGCTGTACCCTTTTTATGCCACTGCATGAAGTCTTGTTTAGACTCAGGTTCATAATGGTGAACCCAAGTTTCATCTCAAGTAACAATTCGATTCAATACAATATCTTTATCTTCTCCACAGAGGTCCAAAAACGCACGGGAACATTCCACGCGCTGTTGTTTTTGAGGCGGTGTGAGCATTCTCGGCACCCACCGCGCGCTGACCTTAGTCATGCCAAGATGGTCATGCAGAAATTTAAAAATGCTTGTATCCGATACTCCAACCATTTCTGCAAGCTGTTCCTTCTTTAGCCGAGCATCTTCCAGTACTAATTTTTCGACTTTCGCCATTGTTTCCGGAGTGGTCACCTCAACAGACCGTCTGGGTCGTGGGTCGTCTTCAAGTGAATCCCTGCCTAGCTTAAAAAGGTTGTTCCACTTGTAAACCATCGTTTTTCCAGGGCAAGAGTCCCCGTAAACCGATGACATCTTTTCCATTATGATTTGCACAGACTTTCCTTGCTTGGTAAGGAACTTTATAACGGCGCGATGCTCGATTTTCTCCATACTTTAATTTTTTTTCCGGATTGAGTTGTTTAATTGTCGATAGTTTTAAAACTAATGATGCAATTGTGATAAAACTTTATATTTATACTATTTATGAGTCACTTAACACGTACCGCCCTTAACAAGCCCGCTATCATCCCTCCAACCCCGCCATTCCGCGGACTTAAAAACGCGCCCTCGTATGTATGTTACAGACCGGATCAAACCGGATCTGACCGGATCATAAGGTAGAGTAATATACTCACCAGATGCAAGGGCTCTAGAGCCACAGCACCCGCTTGCTCGTCCGTCTGTCCGGGGTTCAGCCGAAGGTCCCCGACGGCCCACTGCGCGTCCGGCGGAGGACTGGACCTCACCGTCACGTTCAGGCGGCCCTCAGCACCCAGCTTCAGCCCGAAGATCGTTATAGGGCCTTGTTCGATGCGTTTTGGTGGATCTAAGTAAAAGAAACATAAGTTATAAAAAAAAAAAACGCTTTCTACACTCACAACCCCACACTAGGATTCCCTGTATCGGGGGTGCTATGGACATACACAGAGACAAATACACAAACACCCCGACTCAGAAACAAAAACCTAAATTCATCATTAAGTTTTGTCTGGTCGGGGATCGAACTTGGGACCCTTTGCGCGTGAGGCCGGTATGGTTACCGCTTCACCACGCGGGTTGTCAATAGAAAGAAGGAAAGAAGGAAGAAAGGAAGGAAGGAAAGAAGGAAAGAAAGAAAATACATTATTCAGGAAAATTGCAACACAGTATTATTCCAAATAGACAAAATAAACAAACTGCATGTTTATCTAAAAAAAAATTAAACCGTAATTGACCTAAAAAATCCTCAGGCGTATATGGCCGACCTCAGGTAGGAATCTAATCTTATCTGGGGTTAATTACAGATATCCATGGGTGGCAGTAGCCACTTGCCATCCGGTGGACTGCATGCTCGTCTGCTACTCCTATATTATAAAAAGAATCTCAGTACCATTTCTCGTCATCATCATAAAGAATACTCACAGTGTACAATTAGCTGCCTTGCAGCATCTTTAGGAGAGTCCAGGGCTTCATGCTGGGACCTGCAGACCAGGCGTCTACCACCGTCATCAGCTTGGAGACTTCGGGAGAGGTTCTGGCTGATGGTCTGCAGCTCAGACCCTGGCTCCGAGGAGATGATGGGCTGGTGCGTGCCTGCCAGGAGTTGTTCTTCATCTGGGGAGAAATAAGTACTTTGTTGTTTTAAAGGTAGAGAAATTTATTAAGTTTTTTATAGTTATAACATGGTACATAGTTCCCTTTTTAGTTGTAACTTTTCTATGCCTTTATTTACTTATATACTTATACTTGCATATTTTTTGCATCTGCACGCATCCTTTGAGGGAGGGAGGGTGGTACATACTGCATGGTTTAAAATATATACCATCATTCATACTTGTAGCGGATTGTTGCGAAGTAGTTTTAATCTTAACTTAATAGCATGGATTTCCGCAAAGTAACGCCTGATGCAATTAACTACTTATACTTGGTTTTCAACGCGAATCAAAGAATGTCTGTACTCGTGCTCAGCATTCACATACTTGCTCAAACTTCTCTTACTCTGCTTACATGCGAGTATATAAATTTTGCATTAGATTAGGCTCAAATATCTCTTTAGGACCGCGGACGAGTGCTATTAGCGTACCCATGGTCCCGACAAAGGGCGTCCAGAAGAACACCGTGGCCTTTTAGCCGGTAAGAGTCCAGCATATCCCTCTCTCCTGCCCTCGCAGCCGAGAGGAACCCACCCATAAAGGGTTTTCCCACGAAACAAAAAGGCTTTAATATCTCCTTCCTTTTCAGGACGAGGAAAATTCCTTTCGCATGTTGATTCTAGCAAAGAACAAAGCACTAGGTAAGGATTTATAGACCCATATTGAAAGAACTTACCCAAGAACCAGGTGATCTTTGCAGCCGGTCTGCCGTTGGGGACAACACACTGCGCCATCAACACGTCTCCTTCCTTGAATGTGGCCTGCGGGGGTGTGATCAGCTGGGGATTTTCAGGTGCTCCTGTGGAAAGATTTGTGCATTAGTTTGGCAAAGATTGGGAAATTGGTGTGGCAAAGATTGGGAAATTGGTATGGTTAAGATTAGGAAATTGATTTAGCAAAGTTCCGGATATTAGTTGTTTTTCAATAAATATTTTATTGTGAAACGCAGGTAGATTCTTCTAGTATTCATGTTTGTACAAAGTACTGTAGATAAAGGTAAAACAGCGAAAAAAATATCAAAGATATATATATGTTTTTACTAGTGTTTACTAGTCGGAATTAAAAAAAAATCCGACGTCTCTATTGTGGGAGCCCGTCTTTTGTGGAGGCCTCCGGGCTGCCGCCCCGGTCGCCCTCCCTTAAATCCGACCCTGACTATCATGGATAACTGTTAGAATACTTAGTCAGTAATAACTAAATGAAGGTAGGGTAGGAGAGAATCGGATGGATACTTACTTGCCACCATAAGCCTCATGGTGCCAGTGACCTCAATGCTGCCAGACTGTGGCGGCAGGACGCAGGATATGTTCCCGTTCCACTCCTCCTTAATATGCTTGATGTGAACACCGCATTCTCCAAACTGAAATGGAAGAAGCAATCTTTGTAATAAATCGTATCAGACAGGCAATCTTCTTAACAAACATAAGCTTTTTTATATATAGGAGTGGCGGACGAGCATGCAGTCCACTTGATGGTAAGTGGCTACTGAGTACTGCCGTACGGACATCTGTAATCAACCCCAGATAGGATAAGATATTCCTACCTGAGGTCGGTTACAGATGCGCCGCTACCCCTGACGACTAAGTTGGAACGCATGTCTCCCTTTCCACACCTTTCAAACCAAAACACAGCAGCGCTCAACACTGCTGTAATGAGGCAGAAATAAGTGTCGTAGTGGTGCCGTCGGAGTCGAACCATGAAGGGTTCTACCACCTTCAACAGGTAAGATTACAAAACCAGTATGGTGTACGAAGGTAATAAAACCCTCTGTGGTTCGACTCCGGCGGCACCACTGCCACTTATTTCAACCTAATAACAGCAGTGTAGCGCTGCTATGTTCTGGTTTGTAGTGTATGATAAGGGTGACATACTTCCAGAGGTTATAGTCTTCAGAAGTACTGGGAGGAATCTACACTCACAACCCACATTAGGATTCCCTGTATCATGGGTGCTATGGACACACACAGAGACAAATACACAAACACCCAAACCCAGAAACAGAAACCTAAATTCATCATTTAGAAATCTGTCTGGCCGGGGATCAAACCCGGGATCCACTGCGCGTCATACTGGTATGGTGACCGCTCAGCCACGCAGGTCGTCATCTAGGTATCCTATGACCTTTTCAGATCCCCTGACAACGTGTGTTCAAAATTTCATCACAATCGGTTGAGAAAATAAGGCGCAAAATTTTAACAAACAAATAAATAAGCAAACAAACACACATTCACATTTATAATGAGGATTATATTAAAAAAAATATTACTTAGGATAGGTTTTATCCAAACCGATTAATGAAGATGGTCCTTAGGATCTTAGACCATATGAAGAAGTATCCTAAACTTAACTAATATTATAAATGCGAATGTTTGTTTGTTACACTTTCACGCCTTAACTACATAACTGATTGTCATGAAATTTTGTACACACGTTGTCAGGGGTCCAGAAAAGAACATAGAATACCTTATATCCCGAAAAAGTACCGTTCCCGAGGAAAACATAACCTGAGACTACGAGCGAAGCCGCGGGTAAAAGCTAGTAGATTATGAGAAAGAACTTTCTTACCTGTAGTCCTTGACCAGCGTAAATGACGTCACCTTCCTGGTTGCTGGGGATAAGCCGGTATGGAGTAGTGCCCACTGTCATCCTGGAAAGAGAAAACCACAAATTTACATCAAAACATAAGGTGGTATAGAAGACAAACTTAAAGTGCAAAGAAAATATTTTTGATATTTTAATGCCAAATGCATAGATTACTAAAGATTACTCACTCCTAACAAGACAATGTACCCAGTTTTGAGAATTGAAATAGTTGCGTAAAAAAATTTTGCCACGTCTCCGTGCTAAAATGTCCCTAAAATATTTGAAATTATTATTATAAATTATTTAATTATCATGAAAATTACGCAGTATTAATTATATATTCGTAAATTTTCTCTAAAAATGGTTTTATTTGTCAAGAATTCAAAAAAAGAACTTACTATAATAAGCCATTTGCGGCTTCATTCAATTTCAAGGCGGCAAAGTATCTTTATTAATCTATGGCCAAATGTAATATTATCAAACTCTTTAATTTGCTCTTATTAGAATTTTAAAATTATCTTCTAAATCTTATATTAAAGTGTATATTGATATCAACGTCCAATAGGAGTATGAATAAAAGTATGAATAGGAGTACGAATCCGCCCGCATCACCGCCACACCTATTTCTGAATAACAGCAGTTTAAAGCGCTGCTGTGTTCTGGTTGTAAGGGAGACATACTTTCCGAGGCGTTCCAGCTTTGTCCTCAGGGGTAGCGGCGTATTTGTGCCCGACCTAAGATAGGACTCTAATCTTATGCGAGGTAGATAACAGATATCCATGGGCAGCAGTAGCTTACCATCAGGCGGACTGCACGCTCGTCTGCTACTACTATATTATTTAAAAAATCTACTCGTAGCATAAAGCTGTTATGGGGGTAAGGTGTAAATGGCGACTGACTTTAGGCAATCTTAGTCATCAGCAGTGGCAACACATGTGATGGGATTCAGGCAGAACCTGTTCTATGTGGAGTAGGTCACAGATGTCCGTACGTCAGTGACTTACCACCAGCTTACCAAGATAGTTTACTTAATCTCGCTAAAACTCGAGAACAGCTGGACCGATTCGGCTAATTTTAGTTTAGAACAATTTGTGGAAGTCCAGGGAAGGTTTAAAAGGTAAGTAGATATGAAATATATTTCATAAATAGATTCTGACGCGGTACAAAGTTTGCCGGATCAGCCATAGATTAGTAAAGATACTTCGCCGCCTTGAAATTGAATGAAGCCACAAACAGCTTATTAAAGTAAGTTCTTTTTTTTAATTCTTGACAAATAAAACCATTTTTAGAGAAAATTTACGAATATATAATTAATACTGCGTAATTTTCATGATAATTAAATAATTTATAATAATAATTTCAAATATTTTAGGGACATTTTAGCACGGAGACGTGGCAAAATTTTTTTACGCAACTATTTCAATTCTCAAAACTGGGTATTCTCATTTTCTTGTTAGGAGTGAGTAATCTTTACTAATCTATGGGGTCAGCTGGAAACGAATATATAATGGTTCTTACCGACAGGAGTCGATGGGGTAGGCCACCTTGCACATCACCGTCAGCTCGTCACCAACACGACGCACCGCTTCCCGGGGGGTAATCTCAACGCTTTGGGCATGACCTGAAAAAAAAAAACATTATTTATTTCACCGAATACAATTCATTTCTATATACTAAGTAAACCAAATTTGACAAGAAGTAAGTAAAATTTAATTATAAAAATAATGAATTATCTTCTTCTATATATTAATACATGAAGCAAAAACTTTGTACTCCTTTTTACGAAAATTACGCGGACGGACGAGTATGAAATTTGCCACAGTTGCAGATGATATAGAGAAGTGCATAATGCTAATATATTTTTAAATAATGCATAGAAAGTATCTTCATCATCAACAACCCATTATCGTCCCATTTCTGGGAACGGGTCTCATCTCATAATGAGAAGGATTAGGCCATAGTCCACCGCGCTGGCCAAGTGCGTATTGGTAGACTTCACATACATTTGACATTTTTTTTAAATATCTCAGGTATGCAGGTTTCCTCACGTTTTCCTTCACCGCTTAAGCAAGTGATAATTAATTTCTAATACGCACATAACTTTGAAAAGTCAGAGGTGCGTGCCTGGGATTTGAACCTCGGACCCCTCGATCAAGAGGCCGAGTTTCTTCACTAGGCTATCACTACTTTATATTAACAAAAATGTTACTCCTATCGTGTATTATGTAACAATTTTTCACTACACGAAATACTATGCATTCTTTTATTTTCTGAATAACTAAAGATATGTTCAGACGCTCCATTGTAGCATAACGAACTTGAAACTCCCCGAGGCGATGTACCACAACTTCTTCAAGTTTCTCGGTCTGTGAACATGCTTCTTTATTTCAGAGTTCTTTTGAAGTACCGTTTTATCAAAAGTACTGTAGTACTGTAGTTTCTTACAATACGCCTGAAATTTGTGGTCTGTAAATTTTTATTTGCCCTGTTGGGGACGAGTCTACTCTCAGAATAAAGAGGTGGTAGAAGTCACAGTGTTTCGACTCCGGCGGCACCACCGCTACACCTATTTCTGTTATAACAGCAGTTTTAAGCGCTGCTGGGTTCTGGTTTGAAGGGTGTGGTAAGGACATACTCCGAGGCATACCAGCTTAATCCTCAGGGGTAGCAGCGCATGTGAGGGCGACCTCAGATAGTACTTATTTGGGTTTGAATACAGATGTCTATGGGCGGCAGTAGCCACTTACCACCGTGTGGACTGCATGTTTGTTGGTAAGGGAGGCATACCAGCTTAGTCCTCAGGGGTAGCGGCGCATCTGTGACCGACCTCAGATAGGACTTATTGGGTTTGATTACAGATGTCCATGGACGACGGTAGCCACTTACCATCAGGTGGACTGCATGCTTGTCTGCACTCCTATATTATAAAAAACCTCCAATAGAAATTATCTTATTTGGGATCACAGATTGGGATTGATTAGAGATGTCCATGGGCGGCAGTAGCCACTTACCATCAGGTGGACTGCATGCTCCCCGCTGCCTATCAAATCAAATCAAAATAGGTTCTTTACAAAACACTTTTTGAATGTCAATACAACTACCACCACTTCACAAGGTGTTTCGTTATGGAGAAGAAGCGGCGAAAGAAACTCGTATGATATTCAAAGAGCTAAAAAATATATATTGAGTCAAATGGACTGCATACTTCTTACTAACATAAAATACAGCTACAATTTAATTTTCAAAATGTCTCTGTTTAGAAACAAATATTGATTTTGGAATGTTTCACATTCGATTCGACAGACTTCGCTACGATCGCAGTTTCAAATATTCTATCTATCTTTCAAACCCGTATATATACAGGGTGAATTTTTAAAACGGGCCTTCAGGGCCAAATCCGAAACTATAAGGATTAGCGAAAAATGCTGAAAGGAGTTACGAGGCCGATTTTAATAAAAACTAAAACTGCATCATTACTTTTTTAAAATATCTTTTTCCCTAGCCGGGAATCGAACGAGTTCATTTTAAAAAAAAAATACACCCTCTATATTATTCCACTATCTGATAGTGTCGCTTATAAGCGTCAAATTCCATTATATATATATATATATATATATATATATATGCTCCTTTGTAAGTGGACTTACAAAGGAGCAAGCAAATTTAAATACCTTGGATGCACCATCACAGACACACACTCAAGGGAAGAAATTGATTCAAGGATACAAAATGCCCTTAAGTGTAGTGCTGCACTCCATAAAGTCTTGGCGTCCAAGCTTCTCAGCAGGAAAACCAAGATCCAAATCTATAAAACGGTTATTCGTCCGGTCTTGACATATGGCTGCGAAACTTGGACACTTACGCAGAAAGAAGAGAATAAGCTCCTAAGAGCAGAGAGGAAGATACTCAGAGTTATTCTTGGCCCAACAAGAGGAGAGGATGGCCGTTGGAGAAAACGTAAGAATCGCGAGATAAAACATCTGGTCTCCGAGCCTAACGTCATAGGAGAAACGAAATCAAGTAGGCTCCGATGGCTCGGACACATAGAGAGAATGGGAGAAGATCGAGCCCCGAAGCGCGCATACCTAGGTGTTCCTGACGGGCGAAGACCAGTTGGACGGCCTAAATACCGCTGGAAAGATGAAGCAGTCAGGGACCTCAGGGAGCTAGAACAACACAACTGGCAAGAAATTGCACAGGATCGGGAGAAATGGCGACTTCTCGTATCGGAGGCCAAGACTCACTTCGGGTCAGCGAGCCACCGGAGTAAGTAAGTAAGTAAGTAAGTATATATATATATATATATATATATATATAATGCCGGCTTAAGAGGATTTCACGTCAAGTGTGGAGAGACCCTAATTGTACACTTGTTTTATAACTGTCTTTCAGAGTATTTTAAAGAATAGACATTTTATTTTGTTCATGCATATATAAAGACTAGCTGACCCGGCAAACGTTGTGTTGCCATATAAATAAAAAAATGTTATGGGTGAAAAACCCTTATCACTTAGGGGTATGAAAATTAGATAGTAGCCGATTTTCAGACCTACTGAATATGCATATAAAATTTGGTGAAAATCGGTAAAGCCGTTACGGAGGAGTACGGTAACTAACATTGTGACACGAGAATTTTATATATAAGACAAAATCTGCTACACACATAATCACAGCCCACGAAAACGATACACAAACACAAAACAGATATCTAGAATTCTTCATTCAGATGTCCATCTGATCGAGGTCGAACTTGGAACCTCTTGCGCGACACTACGTAAGTCATCCATTACTCATAGATTAATAAAGATTACTCACTCCTAACAAATAAATGTAACCAGTTTTGACAATTTAAATTGTCACTGTCATCTATTTTCGTGTTTGAAAAATATTAAAACAATGTAGTTTTTAGATAATTTACGAATGAAACGATATTTCGCCCGCACTTTTTTCGATTTCGTGTTTTGCACCACTTAACTGCGCATGTCGGCATTGTTCCATGTAACACCATGTCAGCCGTTTAAGCCATTCAATGGCTTCCTTCAATAACAAGGCGGTGAGATATCTATACTTATCTATCCCATTACTATGAAAATTCAAATAGGGTATTTATTTCTACCTAATAACAGCAGTGTTAGGCGCTGCTGTGTTCCGTTTTGAAGGGTGTAGTAAGGGAAAGAGACTTTACCGAGGCGTTCCAGCTTAGTCCTCAGGGGTAACGTCGCATCTGTGGCCGACCTCAGGTAGGAATATCTAATCCTATCTGGGGATGATTACAGATGTCCATGGGCAGCAGTAGCCACTTACCATCAGGTGGATTGCATGCTCGTCTGCTACTCCTGATATAAAAAAAGGTGCCTGATCCGAACCCAGGACCAACGTTATCTTCAGGCACTAAACATATGCATTGCTAAATTCCAACTCCCATACGATCAAAGCCAGTTGAAGCGATACATTGCTAAATTAAACCGCTTTGAACCGGTTATAACCGCCGCCAAACCGGATAATACCGGCTTTGAATTGCACATTTCGATGTCATTTCGTTTGCATTGTGTAGATTCATTTAGAAGCCCACTGTTGGACATAGGTTTTACCCAGAAAGTGGAGTGGTGTAATGTTTTGTATGTTTGTATGTATGTATGTATGTGTCATTCTTTGTCACGCTGCAGCTCAAATGGCTTGACGGTTTAACATATGAGGTGTCGTTGGATAGGATATATTTTAACTCAGGCTCTTTTATATCATAGTATGATACAAAGTTTAAACCCCTATTGCACTTTTTAGGTTGATTTTCTGAAAACGATGATAGGTGTTTATTATTTCTAAGCAGAAAACCAATGATAAATTAATTTTCTTAAAACTTATTTAAAAAATTGGTCGATTTGTAAATGTGAAATTTGAAAATATCTTTCCTTAGTGGGTGCCTACGTCTTAAAAAGAACTAATTTTTCAAAAGTAACGTTTCTATATTAGTAGTTTAGGCTCTGCGATCATGAATCAGACAATTTTAATATGTAAATACTCACGATACGCGTTTTTACCTCGCTTTTATTAGCTTGGGATGTATGTATGTACGAGGGTGCGTTTTTAAGTCCGCGGAATGGCAGGGTTGGAGGGGGGATAGCGGGCTCGTTAAGGGCGGTACGTGTTAAGTGACTCATAAATAGTATAAATATAAAGTTTTATCACAATTGCATCATTAGTTTTAAAACTATCGACAATTAAACAACTCAATCCGGAAGAAAATTGGAAGTATGGAGAAAATCGAGCATCGCGCCGTTATAAAGTTCCTTACCAAGCAAGGAAAGTCTGTGCAAATCATAATGGAAGAGATGTCAGCGGTTTACGGGGACTCTTGCCCTGGAAAAACGATGGTTTACAAGTGGAACAACCTTTTTAAGCAAGGCAGGGATTCACTTGAAGACGACCCACGACCAGGACGGTCTGTTGAGGTGACCATTCCGGAAACGATAGCGGAAGTCGAAAAATTAGTACTGGAAGATGCTCGGCTAAAGAAGAAACAGCTTGCAGAAATGGTTGGAGTATCGGATACAACCATTTTTAAAATTCTGCATGACCATCTTGGCATGACTAAGGTCAGCGCGCGGTGGGTGCCGAGAATGCTCACGCCGCCTCAGAAACAACAGCGCGTTGAATGTTCCCGTGCGTTTTTGAACCTCTGTGGAGAAGATAAGGATATTGTACTGAATCGAATTGTTACTGGAGATGAAACTTGGGTTCACCATTATGAACCTGAGTCTAAACAAGACTCCATGCAGTGGCATAAAAAGGGTACAGCACCTCCTAAAAAATTTAAGGTGTCACAATCGGACGGCAAACTCATGGCGACAGTCTTTTGGGATGCAGAAGGAATTTTGTTAATAGATTACAAAGATAAAGGTGTCTCTATAACCGGAGAATATTACGCAACAATCTTGGAGCGGTTAAAAGAAGCCATCAAAGAAAAAAGACGAGGAAAATTATCCAGAGGTGTCCTGCTGTTGCACGACAATGCGCCCGTACACAAGAGCCGTATTGCACTGGCTGCCCTGCATAAGGTGGGCTTTGATATTTTAAATCACCCACCCTATAGTCCAGACCTGGCTCCCAGCGATTATTATCTCTTTCCAAAAATGAAAAAAGAGCTTCGTGGAAAGAAATTTTCTACAGACGAAGAAGTAAAGGACGCAATTTCCTCGTATTTTTCCGACAAGGACAAAACATTTTTTTATGAGGGTTTAAATAAGTTGATACAAAGATCTGAAAAATGCATTCGTCTTGCAGGAGAATATGTAGAAAAAGAAAAACAATTTTGACATTTTATTTTCGCTCCTTGTCCCTCATTCCGCGAACTTAAAAACGTACCCTCGTATGTATGTAACGGAATCTTTGAATTCGATTTTTACCCACTTTGAACAGTCTGATTAATTTAAAAGTTTGAACAATTATCAAGAACCGATGACAATACACGTTTTTAATAATTTTATCCCATTCACCTCATAAGGATCGTTAAGGATCAGTCTTAACGATTTTCCTTGTACGATTTTAGCGTGGTTTTTGTTTTTAAACTATAATTTTTTTTTAGGTTCTATTTAAAAAACAATAAACCACGTATGCTGAGTATTAAATGACATTAAAATATCTAAATTTCGCGATAATATTAGTCTAAAACCATGAATCAGACAATATTTTTATAAGTATAGAAGATTATCGTGCAGATAAAAATATATAAACAGACAGACAGACTTCTTATTTATATACATAATAATAGTTTCGTCTAATAGAAGTAATAAAGGCCGGCAATTGATGAAAAAACGACTCCGTATGACTTCACACAATCAACCCATGTTGACTGTTCGGGACAGAGACGGCTGTGGAGCTGTATGGAGTAAATCTATAGTTATTTTTTATAATATAATAGTAATAGATAGACTCTTGACTTTTTTACAGAGTATGTTTAATATTAGCCGCTATAACAACAAATACTAAAAATAATAAAAGGTTAAAAATAAACGAAGGTCGTCATACAAGATAGCGCTATTTTTCGACGATTTTCGCTTTATCTATTGAATGGTAATAGATAGTACGAAATAAACTTTCACAAGACACAAAGCATTTACTTCAATGACTGCTATAATAATAAATATAGTCCGCGCCAAACTGGTAGTCCGTTCTGAAGTCGTTGCGAGCAGGTGTAGTCTTACAATTTGCTATGGCGACGCGATTCATTTCTATATTCAGAGCGGACTAGCAGTTTCACGCGGACTATACCGCCAAAATAAACAACTAACAAACCAACTAACTAAACAACTAAGTAAGGAAGTAACTTTTCCATTAAACTGTGTATGAAATATGTCAATTAAGGAAAACCTTTTTCACGACGCTTTTCCGTTGGTTATCAAGAAATAAATTATGATTGGCATTTCCCGACCGCTTCTGATAAAATATTTATCTTGCAGCTTTCATGGAGTTGTTTTTTTTTCATAATATAAGAGTAGCAGACGAGCATGCAGTCCACCTGATTGTAAATGGCTATTGCCGTATGGACATCTGTAATCAAACCCAGATAGGATTAGATATTCCTACCTGACGTCGGCCACAGATGCGTCGCAGCCCTGAGGACTAAGCTGGAATGCCTCGGAAAAGTATGTCTCCCTTACCACACTTCAAACCAGAACACAGCAGCGCTTAACCCTGCTGTTATAACAGAAATAGGTGTGGCGATGGTGCCGCCGGAGTCGAAACACAAAGGGTTCTACTACCTTCAGTTTATTATACCAGACCACGGAAGGTAATGTTTGTCAGAGGGTAATGTTTTTCGAGCGTATGTACTTTTACGTCTCATTCTTTGACTAGATAAAAATACAAAAGTTTATACGTCCAAGTAAAAAATAATAATATATAAATTTCTTTTTGGAAACACTATTTTTTAATTTAATTTTTATATTTTTTGACTACATTAATAAGTCCAAAAGATTTTCAATCCAAATAAAAAAAGAAAAAGTTTCAATTAATATCTAATATAAAAGTGATAAATAAATCACCGCGCTGAAATATATTAAATGAAACAAAATAAAATATGGCTAACCTTTATAATGTCAAATAAAGTTGTAATTATTATAAAAAAAACTACTTAAAAATAATTAATGGAAAAAGTTAAGCAATACCTAAGTCACTCCCATAATTTAGACGAATCCAACGACACGTCATATGTTAATCCGTCAAGCCATTTTTGCTGTATCGAGAGCCACAAAATTAGACATACATACATACCAAAAAACATTACCCTCCGCAGTTGGGTAAAAAACCACTACGCTTGACAACTTTGTAAATAAAAAAATAATAAGATTTTAGTGCTAAGTCGTCTCCACTCAATCTCTGTCCGTTCGGAATTGTGTCGCCTATTAGGATGTATGTCCTCTGATGAGATCTTATGTGGGGTTTTACGTACAGTCCTTTATCTATATTATTATATACCTATATACGATGTTATATATCACATATATTCACTTATATGTTATATTCACATTATGAAGGTGGTAGAACCCCGTGTAGTTCGACTCCGGCGGCACCGCCACACATATTTCTGTTTTAACAGCAGTGTTAAGCGCTGCTGTGTTCTGGTTTGAAGGGTGTGGTAGGGGCTACTTTTGCGAGGCGTTCCAGCTTTGTCCTCAAGGGTAGCGGCGCATTTTTGGCCGACCTCACGTAGGATCTAATCGTATCTGGAGTTGATTACAGATGTCCATACGGCAATAGCCACTTACCATCAGGTGCACTGCATGCTCGTCTGCTACTCCTATATAACAAAAAAAAACGCATATACCGTCTCCGGTCCGTTGTGAGTAAAATAAAAATAAGCATTAACAAAACAAGTTAAAATCTTTGTAGTAACCGACAAAGGATGTACGCGAGATATTAGCGAAGTTTGTGAAGCCACTGAAGTTCACGTTCAACTTCAGAATTTCAACTTGAAACAATTTTAAAGAGGATATTACCTATCGATTTTCGATGAGAAGTTTATCTTTAACGCTTGGTGTGATTTTGGGCCACGAAATTAGCGATCTCGAACTCTAGATTCCGATGGCGTCTTAACCTTTATTTATAATTCGAATATATAATACGAGGCATGTCATATGAGCATCTGTTTTCGCGCGACGTTCCGTTTAACGTAATAGAATATATTTTGTGACAATACATATCCCTCATTTCGAAAAAAAGAACAATGAAAGCTGTTTCTGATACACATATGTAAATAATAAAACACTTTCTCAAAACCTGTCAAAGACCCTATTCTGTACTTATTGCCTACGACGTCTTACACGTAAATTAAATAATACACACATATTAACCCATATTTTACCTTCTTAGGGGATGGAACATCAAAAAATAATTTCTTAGTGTGTGCCTACGTCATAAACTGCAACGCTTTTTTTTACAAATTTCAAAGATTTAGCTTTAGTCATTTAAGTCTGTAATATTTACTGAGAAGTAAGCATCTTTTTGCTGTTATACATATACAAATTTCAAATTTAAAGTGTATGGGAACTCAGAAGTGTTTGACCAAATAACCTATATAGGTTTTTGTAATATAAAATAATATAAAAATAAAGTGTTAATATTAAAAGGAGGAAAGTCAAAATTGGAGTTTCACCAGTGATACCTACATCGAAAATAAATTTATAAACTAAACAAAAATGGTGGAAAAAAAAACTAAACAATATAATTATATCCGCTGATTTCCTGGCCACGCCGTGCTTATTCAAAGTACCCAGGAAGGCTTTTAAGGAAGCCTTAGCGGGTAGCGTGTCATGAACCACTAAAGCGAACCGGTAACTTTAACGTAAAGTATATTTTTAGGTCATTTAACTTTAAAATATTTAACTTAACGTAGGTTTTATAAGTTTTACAAGTGTTAAACTCTTCATATTCACAAGTCCTTTCAAATATAGTTCAGGCACATCCTGTATGTTTGAAAAGTACAGATAGATTTTTTTATACACTTTTTTTTTACAAACTTTTCTTTATTTTGATTTCAAACACAAAGTCAAATAAAAATTGCACATTATTTTTTCCTTAATTTTACTTGAAACTACAAAAATAATATTAAGTAATTTTCAAATGTGTGATCAATCCATTATCCGGCAGGGAAGTACAAATGATGCAGTTGCGTCCTCTGTCAGGAAGTACATAGCCGATGAAATCTCTGAAATGTGGATTTAGCTAAGAAAAAACCACTTGAAATGTGTCTAGGTATGTCACGATTTCAATCCAATAGTAGTTTAAAAAATATATTGTATCTGACAATTTGTAAGTGCCATCGTAGCCCGTAGGCTTAGACAAAATAAATATATTTCATTTCATTTCAATGAAAAAAAGGGAAGCCATTGGTCCTGGCTTCACACTAACATACGTATTCGTCATTCCAACACTAAAATACGTATTCGTCAGCCATTATTGTCTCACTGCTGGGCTGCGAGAAATTTTCAATGCTCATTATTTAAAATTTAAATTCGTTGTTTTCCTGGCCACACACAATTCATACAAAAATAATTCAATTCAAATATTTTTATACTAAGATTTTATAAGCGCGCATCATATTCCTTCCCGCTGGTTTCGTGGCCACACAGTGCTTATCCAAAGTACGCAGGAAGGCTTTTAGGCTAAGCTTCAGCGGATAGCGTTTCATACTTTTCCGAAACGGTAGTTGTGACGCCGAGTGTATTTTTCAGGTCAACTTGTAATGTCTAGACGTTACAGGATTACAGGATTTTAAAAACTTCTATCTAGATGTAATAGTACATGGATCTAGATATATTTTTGTTATTTATCATTACTTTCCAGATTTTAATCCTTATAAGCAACACTAACAGATAGTGGACCATTCATTTTGAAAAATAAAGGGTGCATTTTTTTCTCAAAATGTACTCGTTCGATTCCCGGCTAAGGAAAAAAATATTTTAAAAACTAATGATGCAGTTTTAGTTTTTATCAAAATCGGCCTCGTAACTCCTTTCAGCATTTTTCGCTAATCCTTATAGTTTCAGATTTGGCCCTGAAGGCCCGTTTTAAAAATTCACCCTGTATACATAGATACAACCCAAGCTAATAAAAGCGTATTAAAAAGATATAAGCAAATTGTTGACCGACTGTGATTTTCGGATAATAATAATGCTATTTCTAAGTTCTTATTCTAAAAAAACCTTAACTTTAAAACAAGCGGTAATTAATTAATAATCCGCATATAATTGACAGCAGCAGTGATAGCCTAGTGGTTAAGAAACTCGGCCTCTTGATCCAGGGGTCCGAGGTTCAAATCCAAGGTACGCACCTCTGATTTTTAAAAGTTATGTGCGTATTAGAAATTAATTGAAGGAAACATGGTTAGGAAACCTCCATACCTGAGAAATCTTAAAAAAAAGTTTCAAAGAATATGTGAATTGTGAAGTCTACCAATACGCACTTGTCTAGCGCGGTGGACTATAGCCTAATCCTTCTCAGTCTAAGAGGAGCCCCGTGCCCAGCAGTGGGCCAGTAATGGGTTGACGATAATAATGACGCATTTTGAAAAATCAGAAGGTTATACCTGGTATTTGAACATTGGACCCCTCGATCGAGAGCCTGAGTTTCAACCACTAGAGTATCCCATTCCCTAAACATAGTCTATCCCCCAAATCCCTAGGGATGCCACATCATTATATATTGTATCATAAAGCAATAACTCATTGCGAATGGCCGAAAAATTTGTTTTTATTACGCGCCAACCCTCAATTACATTAGGGGTGGTGTACGAATTATTTAAATTCATCCCCTTTGAAGTTTATTAGCGAATTCACTTGTTAGTGGCTTAGTTTTTGATTAAATGGATGTGTGTTAAATTTTTCGTAAAGGTTTCGTATTTTCGAAAGTTAAGTCACTATAAGAAAAAAAGTTTGATTTTTGAATTGGTATAGTCCGCGTAAAACTACTAGTCCGTTCTGAATATAGAAATGTATCGTGTCGCCATAGCAAATTGCTCACCTGCTTGCAACAACTTCAGAGCGGACTAGAAGTTTGGCGCGGACTATAACTAAGTAACTAGGTGAAGAAGGAAACCTATGTTGTTCGACTCCGGCACCACCGCCATACCTATTTCTGTTAACAGCAGTGTTAAGCGCTGCTGTGTTCTGGTTTGAAGTGTGGTAAGGGAGACATACTTTGGCGATGCGTTTCAGCTTAGTCCTCAGCAGAAGCTACGAAACAGAATGCAGATGCAGAATCTGTGACCAACTTCAGGTAGGAATCAAATATTATCAGTGTTTGATAACAGATGTCTATGAGGAACAGTAGCCACTTACCATCAGGCGGACTGCATGCTCGTCTGCTACTCCTATATTATACAAAAAATCATGCTCGGCTACTTCCGTATTAAATAAAAAAAATTAATTTACAAATTATAAATAATATATGTATTTATTACATCTGAAGAAACAAACATGCCAATAAACTTACAAGCGAAAAATATCGTACAATATATTTTTATGTCATTTATTGTGACCATTCAATAAAAACCCAATCCTGTTACATTGTTCCCAATCCTGTTACACCCTTACCGATCAACCCCTAACATATTCATCCCTTGCGGTGGCGTCCAATAAAACTTCTGAGCACCCTAATTGCTCACCCTGTATATCGTTCGCACTTAATAAAATCAGTTTCGGGACACCCTGTAGCTGGCGGCCATGTCTTTATTACTACGATCAAAGGATGTATACACTAGTTATATTGTGTGGCTTTGTCTGGTTTTTAAAACCTTTTTTTTATAAACAACTTATCAATATATATAAAAATGAATGTTTATCTGTATGTCCTTTATAGAATCGTAAACTATGCATTTGATCATGATCTTTAGCAAAGTTGTTATGCCCACAAAGGTTTCTGAGTTGGTACGACCAATTTTCGACAGATGGCGCCACTGTCATTTCAATGACGAAATTTTCAGTTATATGTATGTCATGTTATTTTTTAAACGCGGGCGAAGCCGTATATTATAGTATATATTACTAGTATATTATATTTATTTAAAAACAATATATAACCATTTGATAAATGAAATATGGTAATGTGGAAATACAATATATGACTATATGGTATGTACTCGTATTTGCCTCCATATGTCAAATATTTGGTACACAAGATAGAGTATCCTATGGCCCGTATAATATATGTGTTACAGAGGCCAATGGTTCATGAACAGTAATTCACTGATAGATACAGACAGTGTCAGCTTGATTATAAACGCTATCCGGCTCGAAGGACCAATGTGTAACATTTGGTCCTTTAAGCCGGAATTTAACTAAAATTAGAATTTTAGTTTAACTTAAATTCTGTCTTTGATTTTGGTAAATTAATTTAATTTAAATTAGTCCGTTTGAAGACTAAGTTGGAACGCCTAAAGTTCTCCACTCTTCAAAGCAGTAAAATTTATACGAAATGTTTTGTTTATTTTTATTTTTTATAAATGAAATAAATATTGTTTTATTTAATTTTATTCTTAAATAATAATAAATGAAATACCTATATTAAGAAAATGTAATATTAATACTGTTAAAACTGCCTACGTATTTGAAAACGAACACAAAAAGAGTTCAAAAATAAAAGGCATCGAGTTTCAATAATCAAAATTCAAAAAACCATCTCGAAATTCGAGTGCAAACAAGCCACTCTATATGTCCCAGTCTTTTGGATCAAACAATACCCCAATTGAAGTATCCACTATTTTGAAAAAAGACAACCCCTATTATAAATGCACCCTCTGTGATCATGTGACGATATTGTGGTCGCCCTGTGGCTACTGATTGGGGTGTCCATGTTGGTTGGATACAAGCGACCCTGGGAAGGACGGCGGTATGTGTGGTTGCATATCGTCATAAACACTACATGGTGTGGGAGGAGCGAAAACTGCTCCCTCAGGGTAGAGCCCGTTGGGCATCGAGCTTGGAGGGCTCCGGTTGTGTTCCGCCGGAGATCCCGGAGTTCTCCAACAAGCGTTGAGGACGGCCACCGGGGGGGTTTTAGTGCGGTAAAAATCCCACATTTCGAAGGTCTCCCCCTCGAGAAAAAAAAAAGTTGTTTCAGGACTGTATTTTTTGAAAAATAATATTAAGTATATAGATATATAGTATTTATACCTGTATTTATATATAGTAATACCTATTTATAAAACCCTTATTCGTGGTGTTATGAGTTCTTTAAAAAAATGCAAATCCGTAATTGGCTGTAAGAAATACTATATAAGAAATGTATTTGTATGATTTTAAGAGCTGTGGATTTTGTAATAATTAAATAAATAAAAAATAAAATATTCAATTGAAAGGTTTTTTTTATGAGAAATTTTCTTTGAATCCGGTTGACAATATCAATAATTATTTCAAATTACTCTTTTTTATACAAATAATTGTTTTAATTTGTAGAAATAATAATAAAAAAATTATCATGTAGAAATAATAATAAAAAATTATCAATTCACAAAAACATTTTAATGAAATATTACTCCGGTGCAACACTTTTAAATATTGAATTTCTTTTTTTAATAATAATATATAACGCATTATTGTAATACGGCATGGTATTTCCATTTTCAATTCATTATTATTAAACAGACGAATTTTCTGTTTTATAATTTACTTCATTATTTGTTTTCTATGGACTTTCTATTCCAATTTATCTTTATTCAAAATATGTATTACATATTTTATTGTACCAAAAAATCCCAATTTTAGCCCTCGTTATACCCACCCTACAGTATCATCCCCTAAACGCAACCCCTCCAATCGAAAATGCAAATAATAATATGCGGTTATTTGCAAAGAGATTAGCGATCTCTATCAGATGCGGTGCGTATCTAATTACAAAAACCGGTATTTTGTATCGTCCGTTATTTATAACCTATCCGAGGTTTTGCCTACCAAAGATCGACATTTGACAATTTATTCGTTAGTTATTGTTAAAGTTCGTTAAACCGACTAATTATATTAATAAATATATAAATGATAAAAAAAGTTTTCAAAGGTATGTGAAGTCTACCAATACGCACTTGTCCAGCGCGGTGGACTATGGCCTAATCCTTCTCATTCTGAGAGACCCGTGCCCAGCAGTGGGACAGTAATTGCCACAACTATATACAAACAAAAACACTATATACATTATTCAGTACCGGCATAGATTAGTAAAGATACTTCGCCGCCTTGAAATTGAATGAAGCCACAAACAGCTTATTAGTAAGTTCTATTTTTGAATTCTTGACAAATAAAACATTTTTAAAGAAAATTTACGAATAAATAAATAATACTGCGTAATTTACACAATATATAAATAATTATTTCAAATATTTTAGGGACATTTTAACACGGAGATGTGGCAAAACTTTTTTACGCAACTATTACAATTCTCAAAACTGGTTACATTTTCTTGTTAGGAGTGAGTAATCTTTACTAATCTATGAGAACCGGTCCCAAGTTCAATCCTGTGTTGAGCACATAGCTCACTCGCATACTCAGCAGTGGAGTAAAAAGTGCCACACTTATATAAACAACACTATATAAATTATTCAGTAACGGTCCCGGGTTCAATCCGGCGTTGATTTGACACGCCACGATGTAAACCATGGTAAATAACCATGCGTTTTTGCATAATCCCAAAGTATAACAAACTTACTGTAACCCTCATGAAATGACGGACACACCCTCTTATATATGGAGCGTCAAATAAATCATTATTTTTTGCATTTATAGATTTTTTGATTAAATTGGAGTAGCCAACGAGCATGCATCCATGCATCTGATGGTAAGCTTTTTTTATACGAGTAGCAGACGAGCATGCAGTCCTTCTGATGGTAAGTGGCTACTGCCGCCCATGGACATCTGTAATCAACCCCAGGTCGGATTAGATATTCCTACCTGAGGTCGGCCACCGATGCGCCGCTACCCCTTGAGGACTAAGCTGGAACGCCTCGGTAAAGTATGTCTCCCTTACCACACCCTTTAAAACAGAACACAGCAGCGCTTCACTGCTGTTATAATAGAAATAGATGTGGCGGTGGTGCCGCCGGAGTCGAACCACAAAGGGTTCTACCACCTTCTAGCGGTACTACCGCGCTGGCCAAGTGCGTATTTTTGGACTTCACATACGTTTGAGAACTTTTTTACAGATTTTTTCCTGTACCGTTAAAGCAAGTGATAGAATACGTAATTTGAATAATTGGCCAAGTGCAAGTCGAACTTGCACACGGGGGGTTCCGTACCACCAACATTTTCATACTTTTTTATTTTTAGTATTTGTTATTATAGCGGCCACCATTATGCATTGTCTGTAAAAATTTCAAGTGTCTATCTATTACGGTTCCAGAGATAGATCCCTTTGACAGACGGACAGATGGACAGACAGTTTAGTCTTAGTAATAAGGTTCCGTTATTACCCTTTAGGTACGGAACCCTAAGAATCAGACACCGATTCGTATCCGGACGCCTAATAATAACGCCGAATTTAAAACAAATACATATATTATCAGACTTTTTATAATCTAGACATAAATGATTCACAAGAAAACCAATACCGTTACAATGTAATATTTGCAAAATCAAATAAAAATATTATATTACACTTAGAATACAAAATTAGTCACGTCTGTGAATTTTGTTACGGTAAGTTGAATGAGATAGAACGCAATATAAATCGGCCAAGCGTGAACGGGGCTCGCAATGCAATTCTCCGTATATATTTGTACTAAAAAATTTAAAGTGGCTACTGCCGCCTATGAATATCTGTAATAAATCCCAGATAAAATTACATTCCTATCTGAGGTGGCTAACAGGTGCGTCGCTACCTGAGGCCTAATTTGGAACGCCTCAGAAAAGTATGTCTCCCTTACCTCACTTCAAACCAGAACACAGCAGCGCTACACTGCTGTTATAACAGAAATAGGTGTGGCGGTGGTTCCGGAGTCGAACCACAGAGGGTTCTTTCAGATTATGCATATTATATCAAATAGCGTTTTTATCTTTTCGTGTGGGTCCCTAAAAACCACAAAGGGGTTTTATACTTTCAAATTACGTATTATTATTAGAAATTATTATGAAAAACAGCGTTTTAATATCTCCGTACGGGACCCTAAAAGTAATCTTTTGACAAACTTTAGATAAAAAAGACAATAACACAGTACTTGAAGGACATCTGCGCATAAGTATCTATTGTGACACATTTCAATGGGTCTCAAATAAAACCGGGATCGCACGACAGATTGGTCACGGTTAGGGTTGTCAACTCCAAAAAATATATATTTCTAATTTTGTATTTTTTTTCTTTTGTTCGTTTTTGTATTTTTTTATCGTTCTGATAAAGACAGTATAAGAAGGTAAGATTATATTATTTTAAACAACGAAAAAAAAAATTATAAAAAAGTTTAAAAAAGAAAAAAATATTGATATTATGTTTTTTTGTAATATAAATAAAAAGCAAACTTGCAGTCCATCTGATGGTATCAGACCCAGAAATGTAAATACATAATTCCTACATCGTCTGACTGGGAATCGAACCTAGAACTGCTTGTCAGACGAATAAAGACGGATAGTGACCGCTCTGCCATGTTGGGTCGCCAAAAAACATTAAAAATAAATTATGACAATTTTTTTTCAAAATTACACTTTGAGAACCCCACGCCCAGTAGCCTGACTACTCACGGGACATAGCCAGGGTTTCAACTTCATTTTATAAAGATATTCTTTTCTAATAATTATAATTTCCATTTTTTTGTGAAAGTTGACAACCCTGATCACAGGAGCTAATCCTTTAGGGTTGGTGGTTTATTGTAATAAGATTTACTATTTTTTGTAGCGAATATTAAAACGGGAGCACCAACTAGAATTTCATAATAGAATTGCGTAACACATTTTTAGGGAACGAAGTTATGCGCATGTAACACATAATTTACTTGTTGTATTTACTTGATTGCTTACTCACATATTTATATTTATTGTTTGAATAGATTAAAATATTAATTTGAAGTCTACCAATACGCACTTGTCCAGCGCGGTGGACTATGTCCTAATCCTTCTCCTTCTTAGAAGCCCGTGCCCAGCAGTGGCACAGTAATGAGTTGGACTTACCAACAGGTCGACTGCATATACTACATATAAGCTGCTACTCCTATATTATAAAAAATAAATAAAAAACTGAAATCCTATCTAGGATTTTCTATAGATGTCTACAATAGTGACTTAACATTAACATGTCAGATTTCATAAAACAATGCTTTTTCAAATCCAAATTAAATTCAAAATTGGTATTTGAACAGCTCGCCACCAAACTAACCCGAAACAACCCTTCAAAATCCAAATAACCCTTCATCTGAATTTGAACGCCACTGTTTGCAATCAAATACTGTCACGTAGATTTATTCCGGTGTGGTGCACGCCACCCCAACTATCGAAGCGTAATAGTTTAGCATGATGTAATGAGTAGCAGACGAGCATGCAGTCCACCTGATGGTAAGCTACTGCCGCCCATGGACATCTTTAAACATAGATAAGATTATATTCCTACCTAAAGTCGGCCAAATTACGCCGCTTGGAGACAAACCTGGAAGGCCTCGGATAAGTATGTCTCTCTTACCATACTCTTCAAACCAGAACACAGCCGTACGTAACACAGCTATTATTAGGCACATAGATAAGTATAGATATCCCACCGCCTAGTAATTGAAGGAAGCCATTAAATGGCTTATACGGCTGACAATTCTGACACTTAATAGCTGTCATTGAACAATGCCGAGATGCGCAGTTGAGTGGTGCAAAAACACAGAATCGAAGAAATAGTGCGGATAAATATCGTTTCATTCGTCCATCCATATATATTAACATGTTTCTAGTATTATAAGAACTTGTTTTTTAATGTTTGTTTTGTTTTGATTCTTGTGTTTTTAGTCATGTGTCACTGAAAACTAAATCGTGTTTTTTATCACACACTATAAAGAAACAAGCTTAACAGCGCTGTTACGAGTACAACACAGCATATAGGTAACTCCACTGTCAATCTATCTAATATATAAAATTCTCGTGTCACAGTTTTCGTTGCCATACTCCTCCGAAACGGCTTGACCGATTTTGATGAAATTTTTTGTGCTTATCCGGTATCTATGAGAATCGGCCAACATCTATTTTTCATCCCCCTAAATGTTAGGGGTAGTACAATCCTGATTTTTTTTTATTTATATGGCAACACAACGTTTGCCGGGTCAGCTAGTCTAACTATGGAATTCTACACGTACCACCCTTTTATTCGAATGCGTGAGGTAATGCTTCTCGAGCTTATGTATGTATGTATGTATCGACAGACCTGTATTTGTTTTACAGGTCTGTATGTATCATCCTTTGGCACTCCTACAACCAAACGACTTTTTTTTTTTTTATAATATAAGAGTAGCAGACGAGCATGCAGTCCACCTGATGGTAAGTGGCTACTGCCGCCCATGGACATCTGTAATCAACCCCAGATAGGATTAGATATTCCAACCTGAGGTCGGCCACAGATGCGCCGCTACCCCTGAGGACTAAGCTGGAACGCCTCGGAAAAGTCTGTCTCCCTTACCACACCCTTCAAACCGGAACACAGCAGCGCTTAACACTGCTGTTATTAGGTAAAAATAGGTGTGGAGTCGAACCACAAAGGGTTCTACCACCTTTAACTTGGCGGTTTTCTACATAAGGCGTCGTTGAATGCATTTAAATTGAGGGAGTTATATTTTAGCAGATATCGTATTCTTTTTAATTCTTATATTATTATACAACATCTACCTATACCTAAAAATCATAAATCTAACAACATTTCATAAGAAAATTATTGCCAACACAAAAAAATCAATTTCAAACAACTTCGAAATCATTACAAAAGTTAACAAAATTATCTAGAGTTGCCAGAATATATTTTTAACTTCCCCTGAGTTCGGGAAACTCGTAAAATGTTCCCAATTTCTCAGGCTAAAGATAAACTTAATTATAACTTTTCTATACAAGCTCTTAGATAAGAAAGTGAATTATTTAAATGTGTTACAAAAAATTTGGCAATATTTTTTCATGGATGTAACTTTTCTTGTTTTTAGGGGTCCGTACAGATGAACGAAATTAAAAAGCCTGCGAATTTTATATTACGGATGTCAATTTTAAATTTTATTTTAAAACGTGTGAGCTATCGTAATAAAATCACAAAATATGTTACTACGGGAAATGTCATAAAAAAAGAAAAAAATAAATATCCTAAAAATACTGTACGCAAGTATAAAGTACTACTTTGTCAAAATCAATAAAAAAAAACAGGTTTACAGCGTATTTGGTTAATGTTTCAAATTATATCATTAGAATAAATTGACTTATGTTTCTGTCTGACTTTACATACATGACTTTACATATCATTTAAGTTACGCCATCTTTTATTATATTGTGATGTTTGAAACGTGCAAAAATAGCTGGCAATATTTAATTAATGATAAAATTTATAGTTTAAAAACTAAAAACCACGCTAAAATAGATTCTGATGAGGAGAATGGGATACAATTATTAAAATTGTGTATTGTCATCGGTTCTTGATAATTGTTCAAAATCGAGTTCAAAGATTCCGTTACATACATATATACAGGTCAAGCTAATAAAAGCGTGGTAAAAATTAGCCAAGTGTGAGTCGGGCCTTTGATATGGATCGCAAACATATTTTGATTAAAATACAAAGTTTTTGCACATTATTAATTACAGAAATAATTCGACGATACGGAACTCTCGTCGCTACCCGACTCGCGCTTGGCTGTTTTTTGTAAATATACATAAACTGTCAATCTAAGATGAAATCTTTCTAACGAAGCTTCAACTCAGTCCTCAGAGTTAAGTTTTGAAGACATCATTATAAACAATATATAGAAAAAAGTAAAGTTATTGTATTTTTATTTTTATTTTTGAATCCTTCGTAGTTCGACTTCAGCGGCACCACCGTCACACCTATTTCTGCACAATAACAGCAGTGTTAAGCGCTGCTGTGTTCTGGATTGTGGTAAGGGAAACATCAGAGGCATTCAAACTTATGACTTTAGGGGGTAGCAACGCATCTGGAACCAACCGCAGGTAGGACTACAACTTATCTGGGGTTGATTACAGATGTCCATGTGCAGTAGCCACTTACCATCAGGTGGACTGCATACTCGTCTGCTACTCCTATATTATAAAGAAAATAAATAAAAAAATATTATTTTTATATTATTACAAGCTAACCCGGCAAACGTTGTGTTGCCATATAAATAAAAAAATGTTAAGGGTGAACAACCCTTATCACTTAGGGGTATGAAAAATAGATAGTAGCCGATTCTCAGACATACTGAATATGCATATAAAATTTGGTGAAAATCGGTTAAGCCGTTTCGGAGGAGTACGGTAACTAACATTTTGACACGAGAAATTTATATTTAAGACTAATAATCTATTTATTAGATAACCCAATAATAATAGAAATATTATACTAAGTAAACTTATTATTGTGTTATATAATAAAGGAATAGTTAATAAACATAGCTATATTTATAATAATTCTCTAGTCTTCAGAAATGTTCAGTGATTTTCGCACAAGTTGATCAATTTGTCACAAGTGCCTAGGTCCATCACCTATTCGTAACAGAGCTGAACAGTAAATTGTAATAAATGACTGTGGAGGGTTTAGGGCAGGACTTTTTCATTTTCCTCCTTAGAAATAAATCAAGATACATTGAGTCGTGGTTTGAAGGGCGTGCTGTATTGTGTCACTGGATTTTTAGGGCTGATCCAAAGAGTAAAAACGGAATCCTATTATTAAGCCTCCGCTGTCTGTCTGTCACAGGGCTCTTCTAAACATAATTTTTCATAATACATTTACTTAATGACTGACATAATACTTACTTATAATAAAAATACTCTACTTGGCCAATTATTTTGATATTATTTGGTATGTCTCAACATTATGTTTTATTTCAGTGGCCGAAAATCGGAATAATTGGAGTGCGAGTCGAACTTTCATACAAAATTTTCTATATTTTTTAATTTTAGTATATGTATTGTAATTTTTATTTCTTTATGTTGTATTTTTATGTTGTATTTTTTATTTTTACTATAACAAGTGACCACGGTTATAGAAAAAAAAAAAAATGCACAAATAAGCAACACAATTTTGACACTGGATTTTTTGGGCCTTTTTATGTTACACATTTTTTTAAATAAATAAGAGAAAAAAATAGACATCGAATGTAGTCAAATTGATTGAATGCGACGTCTATCTTGTTACTAAGTCAATGGGCACTTGAGAACTCTCCTTAGGGTAAAATGTTCCCATTGAAATAGCCATTCCCTCTCCCTTTACAGCAACGACACTAACATTTACATATAACATTACATTTACTAAAACCGATGAACCGATAAAAATAGTCCATTACTATAGAAAAAAAATACGTTTGTGACAAGGGTGATATCATGGAACAGAAAAAACAAGTGGAAGTGCTAAGTAGGCGTGGCGCGGCTTCCACTACTAGGCGTTGTTACTCTCACTTGCCTTCAAACGAGTCTACTCATGTTTGAGCGTCGGTTCGAGACAGATGTTGGTCAAATTCTATAAAATAAATTATTAAGACATATTATGCCATTTTGGAATGTAAAAATGATAGCAGAAAGAAGACAATTAAAAATGGAGGTGTTTCGTACCATCACTGAGTACAATTTTATTTTATATTTCCTAAAATCTTAAAAATATCAAATTTAAAAATAATTTCCACATAGTCACGCTAACATCAACCTTAATGCTTTCAAATAAAGTTCATTTTTTAATTGATTCCACCATACCAAAACGTCTAGAAGAATCCACGCTACTCAATAAGTGATGGGGGCAAGTATAATTTTTCTTATCGATATTTTACAATATACATTATTATAAAGGGAAAATATTATATTTAGAAAATAAAATTATATAAATCTAAAATTAGGTTCTTGCGGCAAAAAGTATCGTAATACCTACTACGTAATAGCTGTAACTCACATAGCTGAGGTGTACTCACATATCATATCTCTCATGACATATCTCATTATTTTTCGATGGCTTGGATTTATGAGTGCTACTAGTAAGGAGAAATAGACCGATGCTATATAATTGTTAAGGATGCGAACAATTACTAAATGTTTAACATTTATATATTTACTTTATATCATTTACAAAATATATCTATGTACAAAAATACGTTAACTATGTAGTACGTAGTATTTAGAGTCTTGAACATTTTAACCTAACTATTTTTTATAATATATTTTTAAAACAAATTTAAAGTCTGCGGCAGCTTAAATAGCTAAAAACTTCATCTGTTACTCTATATATGTAACAAAATCTTAAGCTGCCCTTTTCAACAGCATCGGTCTGCTTTCGGGAACATTTTCGTTTCGTGCATTCATTTTTTAGGGTGTAATACTTATGTTTTTTATTTTACTTTTTAATAATTAATCCTTGTTTAATTTTAATTCTATTCTACATTTATAGCTAGCACAGTAAATCGATGAGTATCGATAATTTTATCGTAAATAAACTCTTTTGTCACTATTCCAGTAGGAGAAATATTACGCAAGTTTGGTCCGTAAGTTTAAAGTGCTTAGGGCTATAATTGCATAAAGCCCAATCACTGCCATCTATGGTCAAGTAGCGGAACTACATTTTCAAATACTAAATGACGTAAATGCTTTTATGTGTTGTAGAAAAATAAACTTTAATATTATACGCGCCTAAGTTGTTTTTACATATTCATTCTGTATATTTTAGAATACTTTCGAGTTAACTATAAATGACCAATAAAATTATATTTACTTTAGTAGTGTTATATGTAACAAGAAAAACGCAAGTGTGAGTTTGGCGACAACGGTTCCGATACATTCGCTCGTACTTACCACTTCTACTTGATTTTCTTTTCTATGGGTGATATAAATTACTAGCTGCTACCCGCGACTTCGCTCGCTGTTAAGTTCGAATCTATACCTCGGGAACCGTAGTTTTTTGCGGGATAAATGGTACCCTATATAAGTTTCTGTAGTATCATTTATGTAATTTAGGTGTGACAAACAAAGATATACACAAACAAAATTACTTTTCGAAAATAACCACATGTAGAGATAGGGTCCAGATTAAGACACGAAGTCGTGAACGAAAACTAGTATATAAATACTGTTATGTTATGAAATTGTAACTCTTTTGAAGGTGGTAAAATCCTTTGTAGTACGACTCCGGCGGCACCACTGCCACACCTATTTCTGTTTTAACAACAGTGTTAAGCGCTGCCGTGTTATGGTTTGGAGGGTGTGGTAAGGGAAACATACTTATCCGAAGCGTTCCAGCTTAGTTCTTAGAGGTAGCAGCATCTGTGGCTTCCCTCAGGTAGGAACCTAATCTTATCTAAGATGTCCATGGGCGGTCACTTACCATTAGGTGGAGTGTTCATTTCCTACAATTTTATAAAACAAATGCAGACGAAGCCGCGGGAAATACTAGTATAGAAAAAAAAACAATCTTGTCTATTGAAGCGTTACTCCAAATGCAGGCCATAAACAAACTTACCGGAAATGAAGGCTATATGCACCGATCGTAATTTAAGGTCTATGGGGCGAAATCAATGGCTTCCGGTTTGGAAACATTAGGGGAATACAACAATAGGATTGATATATTGTTTGTATGTTTCTTATAGGGAGAGATGGATTGGTTTTTGAGAAGTGGACTTGGTTATTTCTTGTTACAAAAAATAATAAGAATAAAAGTAATTATTGATGTGAAACATCTATAACCGCACGTAGAACCGATGTCTGGCGTGGCGACGCATGCCGTGGCGACGCTATACGATGGTATATATATACAGTCTATATGCAGTAGTGTGTACGGTGTGGCGACGCGTCGCCATGCTCAAAAATCGTAATATTTTATTTTATCATTATGACATATTTAGTTCCTATCACAATATGTTCTTTTCTGCATATTACTTTTACAAAATAATGTCGATGTTTCATTGTTTTTATATAAACAAAATTGCGAATGTACTTAAATAATGACATTTAGAAATTGAAATGAAAATTAAATTTAGGTGAATGTTATGCGGCACGCATAAGTAGGTACTCGTAGCTTTGATACTTTTTAGTATTCTACTAAACTCTCACTACTAAGACTCTGCTATGTGTCCGCCTGTCGCAGGGCTCTATTTCACAGATTTTTTTTTAACAAAAAATACAACCGACTTCTATGTCACTACAAAGTAAAAAATAATTGAAATAAATGTTGGTTTAGTACATATTTCTGAAGTCGGCGCTCATATTAGACATGCTGTTTACATCGTTATCCAACGAAATATATTGATTCCCTTTTCTCCAGAACCCATCGATGGATCCTAACATTCCTAACCATATTTAAATGTGACCAATTTCCAGCTCGTCCCTACATAATAAAAAAAGAATTATTAAAATCGGTCCACTATTCGTGGACATACATAAAAAAAAAAGATACCGGCCGAACTGATAACCACCTCCTTTTTGAAGTCGGTTAAAAATGTATAACAATGACGGCTATAAGATAACAACAAACACTAAAATAAAAAGCTTGAAAATAGATGGGGTTCGCCATATACGAAAACGCCGAAAAATAGCGGTTTCGTATATGGCGACCTCATAATATGAGCAGCAATTGTGAGAACATAAAAAAATAACATACATTGGTACAGAAACATCCTCCTTTTTTGAAGTTGATTAAAAATAAAATAGAAGATTTAAACGTCAAACATTTAAGTTCTAAGTAAAAGTTTTCGAAAAGTTTGAAGCAAAATATAGGCATGTCTGTCCAAAGGTTCATTAAACAGCCACGAATATACATACAATTGTATGATGGGCGTCTGTTGCACAGCGATTGACACAGTTACCGAGAACCGTTATAGTGCGTTTCCATTCTCCGTACGTCAACTATTTAATAACGACTTATTTTCAACGTAGAAGTCTCTGTGGTTCGGCGCCGTCACACCTATTTCTGTTATAACAGCAGTGTTGAGCGCTGTTGTTCTGGTTTGAAGGGACGCATACTTATCCGAGGTGTTTTGAAGGTGGTAGAACCCTTAGTGGTTCGACTCCGGCGGCACCACCGCCACACCTATTTCTACCTAATAACAGCAGTGTTAGGCGCTGCTGTGTTCCGTTTTGAAGGGTGTGGTAAGGGAGACAGACTTTTCCGAGGCGTTCCAGCTTAGTCCTCGGGGGTAGCGGCGCATCTATGGCCGACCTCAGGTAGGATTATCTAATCCTATCTAGGGTTGATTACAGATGTCCATGGGCGGCAGTAGCCACTTACCATCAGGTGGACTGCATGCTCGTCTGCTACTCCAGTATTATAAAAATAAAATAAAAATAAATAAATTCCAATTGACTCATGGGTACAAGATCTGTTGCCAACCTTAGGTAGGAATTGTATCTTTCGAATCGAGTTTTGATTCCCAGGCAGACACACTGTGATTGACAAACAAACAAAAACATTTCAGGTGTTATAATGCTTTATTAATTTGATACCTCCATAAAAACGCAAATATTTAATACATCGGGTTTAAATTATTTTTAACTTTTTAGTTCTTTTTATTAACAAAAAACAAAAGCTTGCTTTAAAAAGGTTTTTTCTTTTGATTTTATTTTTACGATAAACTAAATACGCCACGAGCGTTATTTAAAAAATAAAGTAATTTTCTCAATTAATATTTACAATTCATTCAAATCAAATCAAATTTTCTTGTTTCAAATCAAATCAATTTTTTTTTATTCAAAAAAAGTGCTCTGTAAAGATACAGAGCACTTTTTGAATGTCAATACAACTACCACCACTTCAAAAGGTGTTTCGTTATGGAGAAGAAGCTTATTAGTAATAACTGGTAATTCATACTAGTAATTCAATTTAATGTTATTGCTACATGAGAATTGCATATTGAAAGTTATTCTTAATAATAACGTCTATTTTAAAAGTAAAAATTTAATTGACACGACATAATAATATAACGTTTATAAATGTTGGTTTAGTACATAGTTCTGAAGTCGGTGCTCAATATATTTCGTTTGATAACGGCGTAAACAGCGTGTCCAAAGCGCTGACTTCAGAAATATGTATTAAACCAACATTTATTTCAATTATTTCTTTTTTTTTATAATATAGGAGTAGCACACGAGCATGCGGTCCACCTGATGGTAAGTGGCTACTGCCGCCCATGGACATCTGTAATCAATCCCAGATAGTATTAGATAATTCTAACTGAGGTCGATAACAGATGCGCCTCTTCCCCTGAGGACTAAGCTGGAACGCCTCGGAAAAGTATGCCTCCGTTACCACACCCTTCAAAACGGAACACAGCAGCGCCTAACACTGCTGTTATTAGGTAGAAATAGGTGTGGCGGTGGTGCCGCCGGAGTCGAACCACAAAGCGTTCTACCACCTTCAAAACTTAAGTAACTTGTAAATTATACTGTCGAGCTACTAGATTATTAATTGTGACGTAGAAATCGGTTGTATTTTTTTGTTATATAACGTTCAATACAACGTTATATAAACTATTTCTTTCAAATATCTTGTAAATCATCTTGGTTGACATAAGAAAGTTACCACATGTTATCACAGTTACGTCTCCGTACATAATTTAGTTAGTATTCAAAACGTGGGAAGCATTTCGTGTGAAGTAGGTACGAACGATTATTTTTGAAGTGTGAATCTAAAAGAATAAATAGCTAAGTGCGAGTCGAGTTCTCACACCGAATTTTCATGTTTTTTGGAACGAAGTTCCTTATCGCCCTGTACGCTGGGTAAGGCTAGGCGAGCGTCACGAAAAATCCTCACGACACTTTTGCTATAGTGCGTAGCGCTCGGAGGGGCCAGGCCGAATATTGAAAAAATATTGATTACAATTTTATTAGCATTCGTTCACTTATTTCATTTATAATTTAACTCCTAAATATTGTTAATTTATTTAATTATACCTCCTATAATACTTATTTCAAAACGAAAGGAACTTCGTTCCAATCGGGTGTCCCACATGTGACACCTCAGACATTTTTTATTTTTAGTATTTGTTTCCATAGATGCCATAGAGGTAAATGCATTGTGAAAATTTAAAAGATTAACAGAAAAATGCCGTAAATTTTAAACTTTTTATTTTTACTATCTGAGTAAGTAGAGTAAAAGGTTCTGTAAGTAGCGATAAACGTATTTTGAAAGATACAACCCTTTGTGGTTCGACTTCTGCAGCTCCACCACGCCTAAATTTGCCTAATAACAGCAGTGTTAAGCGCTGCTATGTTCCGATTTAGATGCTGTGGTAAGGTGCAGGAACGCCTCTGTCGATCTCAGGTAGCACTCTAATCTTATCTAAGCTTACAAATATCTATGGTTAGTTTAAGAATTCAATTTTAGAAATAGATTTTTAAATATGGAATGATGCAATTTTAATTTTTAACAAAATCCGCCTCGTAATTCTTTTCAGCAATTTTCGCTAATCCTCATAGTTTCGGCCCTGAGGCCCATTTAAAAACTCACCCTGTATATAAAACTTTTACAAACACAAAAGGTCACAAGCTTATTTACTTAAATATTCGCCGTTTTTTTTTTTAAATATCACGTCAACTATAAAACTATTTCTCAAACGTCACCCTGACAATGGAAACACACCACACATAAGTACACCTAACCGTTTCGCTTCTTAGAAATATGCGGACAAACAAGTAACGTGTTACTGTAGATAATTAGCGTGATAACACTCGGGTTACTGACGGAGAGTACCGGGTTCGATCTCCGATGAAGACAAAATTAAAAAAAAATGTGTTTATTTTGTGATTTTAGTAGCAAACGAGCTTTTGCTCGGGGCCTCGCTGGCGTTACGAAGTAATATTTTCATCCCCTATTTTATCCCCTTGGGGGTAAAATTGATCAAAATCCTTTCTTAGCAGATGCCTACGTCATAACATCTACCTGCATGCCAAATTTCAGCCCGATCCGTCCAGTGGTTTGGGCTGTGCGTTGATAGATCACTATGTCAGTCAGTCACCTTTGAGTTATATATATTTTAAATTAGATGTTCATGCGGTCGTTATGGTAAGTGGTCGTTGCCACCTATTTATACATGTAGTTAGTATATCAATGCGCAAGAGTCCAGGTTCAAATCCCGATTAAGCAGACATGTAGATTGTAGGTGTTGTATTCAAGAAATCGAAGTATAAGGAAATTTAAAGAATAACTGTATAAGTCTCCTTATCTAAGACCGAACTCAGGTTCTGCAAACGAAGTTGGAATGCCTCGTGTTATCATGGACATTTATAATCAACCCCAAATAGAATCGGTAACCTGAGGTCGGCCAGAAATTGATAACTTTTTGAAAACTAAGCTGGAACGCCCGAGTCTCTTACCACACTTCAGATCAGAACATAGTAACGTTAAAGTAGATTTTTTTTTATAATATAGAAGAAGCAGACGAGCATGCAGTTTATAATCAACCCCAGATAAAATTAGAGTCCTATCTGAGGTCCGCCACAAATGTTTTACCCCTGAGGACTAAGTTGGAACGCCTCGGAAAACTATGTCTCCCTTACCACACATCAAACCAGAACAAAGCAGCATTTCTCTTAAATAAAGTAGGTACAGACTGTCTGTCCATTGAACCACAAGTAACTTTCGAGTGGTTATTCTACAACGGAAATTACATATGCTTCGCTCCAGGCGTCGTCCATAACTCTAGCGGAAATGGGAAATGTTCGTATTGGTAAGAAGTATTACGTATTATGAACTATCTGTCTGTTGTGTTTGTGCGTTTTCACAAGCAAAGAACGATTTCTTTTTTATAATTTCATTTTTTATATTGTCACTAGCTGACCCGGCAAACGTGTTGCCATATAAATAAAAAAAAATTAAGGGTGAACAACCCTTATCACGTATGGGGTACCCTTATCACGTCTGGGGTATGAAAAATAGATAGTAGCCGATTCTCAGACCTACTGAAAATGCATATAAAATTTGGTGAAAATCGGTAAAGCCGTTTCGGAGGAGTACGGTAACTAACATTGTGACACGAGAATTTTATATATAAGATGATCTTTTAAAAATAATAGAAATATTATACTCAAAAAAATATTCGGATTTCATTATTGAATAAGGTTAATCATACAACCTTATAAATAGAAGTAGGTACATAGAAAATACATATAATATTTTTTTGTTAATTTCCTATGTAGACGCTGATCCGTTTTTAATTACACCTAATTAGTACACAACACAAAAGCTACTAAAATTGCGCGCAGTAAATAATTAAGTTCGGGAGAGAATTTAATTAACACCATTCCTATAACCGGTTTAGTCCGGTTACCGCCGGATTATTCTACCCTCATCAAACACTAAATATTCTGAAAGTTTGAAACTTAAGTTATGTTATATGGTAGACTAGGTAGTATCGTAATATGGTTTGTCAAATAGACATAATTATGAAATGAAATAAAATATATTTATTTTGTATAGGCCAACGGCGGCACTTACAAATTGTCAGTTACAATATTTTCTTAAACTACTACCGGATCGGAACGCGACCTCGACTGAGAAGATCCGGTAAGAAACTTAGTGGGTTTGTCTTTTTTAATTTTAAAAATAATTATTCGTTTTTTCCCTTTTTTAAAGACATAAGTCCTGTTGGGCATAGATCATTGAACGCAATTTTTTAGGGTTCGGTACGCGAAAGATAAAAACGTAACACTATTAAGACTCCGCTGTCTGTCCGTTTATCACAAGGCTCTATCTCTTGAACCGTATTTATAATAGAGGAGTAGCAGCATGCAGTCCACCTGATGGTAACTGCCGTCCATGGACATAATCAACCCCAGATACGATAATTTTTTTTCCTGTACTAAGTTTTTACGTTTTGCCAAATATGACTGTCGTATTTGTTTACGTATTGCCTATAGATATATCAGAACTATAGTGTCAGTAACGTAACATTAAATATCTTAATTGACAAAATGGCGCTTTATGTTTTGTCTCTCTTTCTTGCGAACATGTGAGGCAGACAAAAAGACTTGAGCACTTACTTATTGTTACTTTTACTCAGTCTACTGAAGCAGACGGAACCGAATAGTGGATTGGGTATGGGTATGCGTAACGTACTGAGGTCCGCCACAGATCCGCCGTTACCCCTGAGGACTAAGCTGAAATGTCTTTGAAAATTATGTCTTAAGAGAGACATAATTTTCAAAGACATCCACACCCTTCAAACCAGAACACAGCAGCGCTTAACACTGCTGTTATAATAGAAATAGGTGTGGCGGTGGTGCCAGGAGTCGAACCAGAGAGGTTCTACCTTCAAATGGACTTGCCATCAGATGGACCACATGCTTGTGTGCCACTTTCAGTACTTTCATATTATAATATCACGCACCTCTGATTTTTCATCATGAGGAAACCCTGAACCTTAAATTGAGAAATCTTAAAAAAGTATCTAAAGGTATGTGAAGTCTACCAATACGCACTTGGCCAGCGCGGTGGACTATGGCCTAATCCTTCTCATACTGAGAGGAGACCCGTGCCCAGCTGTGGGACAGTAATGGATTGATGATGGTATTATAAAATATCATATACAAAACTACAAACATAAATTATTATTGTTATTAAGAATGATATGAATAAGATAAATGATGTGAATAAGATAAAATTAGAACATAATAAATTTATTTATCTTACCCACCCTATACATTAAGGCATATTACACACGAGACGACTCATCTCTTGCATGTAAATCTCAACATTTCGTCCTGTGGAAATATACGTAAGAATAAAATTGTTTTAGACGCCAATAAAACTGTCTAAAAAAACATGGGACGATCAAGTATCTATAGTCCGCATAAAACTGCTAGTCCGCTCCGAATATAGAAATGAATCGCGTCGCCTTAACAAATTGTATGACTACACCTGCTCGCAACAACTTCAGAGCGGACTAGCAGTTTGACGCGGACTATACCAGGTAGTAATATACTCTTATGAACACATAAAATTAGGTAAAAAGTATATTTTAATTAGTAATTATTCAAGAATTAAAACTCCCGACTACTTAAATATAGCCTATGTCCCTCCTACAATTTAGACGAATCCAACGACACCTCATATGTTAATCCGTCAAGCCGTTTGTGCTGCAGCGTGACAAAGAATGAAACATACATAGATACGCTCAAAAAACTATACCCTTCATAGTCAGGTAAACATTATATAACAAGACAATCGTTGTAACGTGTTTTGAGCGAAATTTTGTGTGATTTTATCGCAATTTGGTGGATTGCTGAGTTAAACTGTTTGTCCCTATAATGAAGATGACACTTTGTTATTTATTTTGTCATGTCTGTTAAATTAAGGATATTTCACTTTGTTGGTACAAATAATATTCCTATAAATAAAATATTCAGTGCATAATTGTAGCACTTTTCCATTTTGCAGCGCTTTCACATTTCATCACACGTTTTTTTAGTTTTAACGCTTCTTTTTTATCACCGTATTCTTTTAGTCTCTAGTTTTTAAACGCTTTTAAAGGCAGATTAAAGCAGCCAAACAAATTCTAATATATTTTTAATGGAGTTGCAAAAACGCAGCGTTAAAGTGCAGAATATGGTCCCGTGTGTTTTTAACAGTGTCCCTGAGACATGCATTCTGCATTACTGAAGTCACTGGGATATTTTAATACGTAGGAATACGTCATCCGAGGAATACTTCAGACGTGGGAAGATTTTTAATGTGCAATTGAGTTAGTCAAATCTTTAAAAATCTATCTTCTAGAACAAAAAAAAATGTGAGCCGTCACGGGACGCCTGGCAGATGTGAAACATCGACATTATTTTGTAAAAGTAATATGCAGAAAAGAACATATTGTGATAGGAACTAAATATGTCATAATGACAAAATAAAATATTACGATTTTTTTCCAGATAACGATGACTATTTATTGAATTCGATTGCGCATGGCGACGCGTCGCCACACCGTACACACTACTGCATATAGACTGTATATATACCATCGTATAGCGTGGCGCCACGGCATGCGTCGCCACGCCAGAAATCGGTTTTACGTGCAGCTATAGATGTTTCACATCAAAAATCCTTTTTACATTTTTTTTACATAACATAGGAGTAGCAGACGAGCATGCAATCCACCTGATGGTAAGTGGATATCTGTTATCAACCTCAGACATGACAAGATTTCTAGTTGAGGTCGGTTTCCCTTACCACACCCTTCAAACCGGAACACAGCAGCGCCTAACACTGCTGTTGTTAGGCAGAAATAGGTGTGGCGGTGGTGCCGCCGGAGTCGAACCACAAAGGGTTCTACCACCTTCAGACTAAAGCTTACTTAGATTTCACTTCTACGGGCATTCCCTAAAGATTATTCCATTTTTTTAAATGAAAAAGACTTTAGTGGCATTGTGCCCTTTTTGTGATGGGTAAAAAATGTTAAACTCTCAGGACACGTGACCTGATCGAAAATTCGTAAGACAAACTGCAAAAGTCAAGATGTCATCCGGTGTCAGCATAGAAAAAATATGTCAATGAGTGTCAGTTTCATTTATTTATTATATTTAATTATTCAGGTGAGGTTTCGAAACTCTTTTGCCGGTACTCCCTGAGTGTGACCCGATGTTTTTAACACGCTTTTATTAGCTTGGGTTGTATGTAGGTATGTATGTATGTACGTAACAGTAACGGAATCTTTGAACCCGATTTCTATCCACTTTAAACGTTGTTTAATTCAAAATTTTGAAGCATCAAAAACCGATGACAATACACGATTTTAATAATTTTGTACCATTGTCCTTATCAACATCCTCAGGGTTAACGATTTTCGAGGCGAGAGGGTACATTTCGAAAACTGATAAGTGGAGCACCCCACGCTTTTTTTTACAATTATACTATTTACTGTTTCTTCATTGATTCCTAGATTGAAAATTATTTTCTACTTTTGATGTGAAACATCTATAGCCGCACGTAAAACCGATTTCTGGCGTGGCGACGCATGCCGTGACTGTATATATATACGATGTTATATATACACAGTCAATATGCAGTAGTGTGTACGGTGTGGCGACGCGTCACCATGCGCAATCGAATTCAATAAATAGTCATCGTTATCTGGAAAAAAATCGTAATATTTTATTTTATCATTATGATATATTTAGTTCCTATCACAATATGTTCTTTTCTGCATATTACTTTTACAAAATAATGTCGATGTTTCACATCTGCCAGGCGTCCCGTGACGGCTCACATTTTTTTTAGTTGAGTTTATCATAAAAGCGTGTTTTTTTAGTTTTTTGAACTATATTTATTTTTTTATATTAATTTAGGGGGGGTCAATAATTAATTCTATGGTAACTCCAAGCGATCCTCGTCAATTTGTCTTGATATACTCGTGAGAACGATGGGCAATTGAGGCCAGTCCAACTATCAATTACTGGGTGACTCAGTAGTCACGACAGAATGACGAAAAAGTCTTGTGCAATGCTTAGTTGGATAGTTTTTGTGAGGCTACTATTTCTGTTTTATGCACAGAGCCGGTGGTAGAAAGCTTAGTTTGTAACCGTAGTACATATTTGAGACCCCTATTTTTTATAGAAAACGAACATTGTTTCCGTCAAATTTTGACAAAAATTAAAACTATTGCAAATAAAGGTAACAAATAAACAAATGAAGGTGGATGAGGGTGGAGAACCCTCTGTGGTTCGACTCCGGCGGCACCACCGCCACACCTATTTCTGCCTAATAACAGCAGTGTTAAGCACTGCTGTGTTCCGGTTTGAAGGGTGTGGTAAGGGAGACAGACTTTTCCGAAGCATTCCAGCTTAGTCCTCAGGGGTAGCGACGCATCTGTGGCCGATCTCATAGGAATATGTAATCCTATATGGAGTTGCTTACAGATTTCCATAGGCGGCAGTTGTCACTTAATATCAGGTCAACTGTATAGTTATTTGCCACTTTTATCATATAAAAAGGTTGTTTTGCCACCAGCATAATAAGATTCCACCACAAAACTTAAACAAGATTTAGGCGCAAATCTAGTACTAGTTTAAAGGTGTCGCTTACCATATTACTATTTGATTGAATACCTGAGAGATTTTCTGTACGTACCTGGAACCAAAAAAATAATAATTAATATAATAATAAAACGATAAAAATATTTAAACTTAAAAACACTTTCACTTTTTTTAGAAAAGTGAAATCGATCCCTCCTACGTATAATATCATAACTACAAAATGAAAACTTTACAGGAGAGCGTTTCAAAGTTTCGAATATGCTAAAATGTGAATAAAGTCTGCATTTCTGCAGGTATCTCTATGATATTTGGTATATATATTTTAGTTCAAAAGCTTTATAACGTTACTTGTGTCGATAAAACACATTAAAATGAGACAATGTATGCAATGAGAACGAAAAGGTACTTTTGTGTTACGATATTATATGTAGGAGGGGTCGAAATGAGCAATTTATTCGGTTAGTGGCTTATTCTAAGCACGGGGCTTTTCTCAGAGCGAGATGCCCGGCGCTGCTGTGTTCTGGTTTGAAGGGTGGTAAGAGAGATACGTATCCGAGGCGTTCCAGCTTAGTCCGCAGAGGTAGCGACGCATTTGAAGCGGAACTGAGGTGGGAATCTAATGTTATCTGGTTGATTACATGTCCGGTAGTGTCTTACCATCAGGTGGACTGCATGCTCGTCTGCTACTTCTATAGTATAAAAGCTTATGTCCATTTATGAGACATTATTATAGTTTTCAAATATTGATGAATGAATAAGTGTACGTGAAAGTGTCTACCGATACATAGATGTCTAGACTAGATGAGATTATAGACAGACATCGATCATACTGCTGTCTAGATTCAAAACCGGTTAAAACCGGATAAATATACCGCTTAAAAACTTGTAGTTGTCTATATAGCTTTCTACACTCACAGCTCCACACTAGGATTCCGTGTTGTGGGTGCCATAGACACACACATAGACAAATACACAAACACCCAGACCCAGAAGCAAACATCTAAATTCATCATTTAGATATCTGTCTGGCCGGGATCGAACCCGGGACCCTTTGCGCGTCAGACCGGTATGGTGACTCTGCCACACGGGTCGTGTGAAGTTGTCTATACTTGTAAAAGTTTGAAGGTGGTAGAACCCTTTGTGGTTCGACTCCGGCACCACCGTCACACCTATTTCTGTTATAACAGCAGTGTTAAGCGCTGCTGTGTTCTGGTTTCAAGGGTGTAAGCACCTTTTTTAACTTTTATCTTTATCAGACAGATATCTAAATGATGAATTTAGATTTCTGTTTCTGGGTCTGGGTGTTTATGTATTTGTCTATGTGTGTCCATGGTACCCACGATACGGGGAATCCTAGTGTGGGGCTGTGAGTGTAGAAAGCGTTTTTATTCAAGGCGTTCCAACTTTGTTGTGGATAGTGTCGCATCTGTAGCTGACCTCAGGTAGGAACATCTAACGCTTTCTGGGTTTGATTACAGATGTCCATATACAGTAGCCACTCACCATCAGGTGGACTGCATGCTAGTCTGCTACTCCTATAAATATAACATAATAATCTATACTAATATTATAAAGAGGAAAACTTTGTTTGTTTGTTTGATTGTAATGAATAGGCTCAAAAACTACTGGTCCGATTTTAAAAATTATTTTACCATTCAAAAGCTACACTATCCACGAGTAACATAGGCTATATTTTATATGAAATATATTTGATAAATATATTTTGAGGCGGTACTAAAGTTGCCGGGTCAGCCAGTATAATATAAAACAAAATGTCCAAATAAGCAACACCGCAGATAACAGCTAGTTTTATAACAAACAAATAGTTCCAATATCCGTTTGTTTTGGAACTCCAATAAAATGTTATTTAGTCCACAAACAGTATTTGTGGAACCGCTGTGTAAACTGCAGTATTTGATGCTATCTACGCTTCGAGGCAAATTCTGTTCGATCGTATCCAAATGTACACTTATTTATATTAGAGTAGCAAATTTGAAGGTGGTAGAACCCTTTGTGGTTCGACTCCGGCGGCACCACCGCCACACCTATTTCTACCTAATAACTGCAGTGTTAGGTGCTGCTGTGTTCCGCCGCCCATGGATATCTGTAATTAACCCCTGATAATATCAAGGTCAAATTCAAATTCAAATCTCATAATTCAAAATTGGATACAGAATACTTTTTGAAAGTCAACAAACTATCACCGCTTCGGAAGGTGTTTCGCTATGGAGAAGAAGCGGCGCAAGAAACTCCATACGTGTGCATATTTGCATCTTTTAAAGGGTAAATAATATACAATTTTACATAGTGGTACATATTAATTATTGATGTTGGAGCTGGAGTTGTCATACCATGCGGATTTATCATTTAAGTACTGATTTACATTATAATAAGCTTTTCGGTCGGCCACAGATGCGCTGCTATCTTTTATTATAATATAGGAGTAGCAGACAAGCATGCAGTCCACCTGATGGTAAGTGGCAACGCCCTTGGATATTACTCAACACCAGATAGGATTCCTACCTGAGGTCGACCACAGATGCGCTACCTTTGAGGACTAAGCTGAAACGCCTTGAAAAAGTATGTCTCTTACCACACTTCAATCAGAACACAACAGCGCTTAACACTGCTGTTATAACAGAAATAGGTGTGGCGGTGGTGCCGCCGGAGTCGACTGAGGGTTCTACCTTCAAACGCTTTTGTCAGTCAATTTATATGTATAGAATGTATTATTTTCAACACAAAGCAATCCTTTGTGGTAAATTTTCATATAAAATTGCAGGTAAACACAGTTTGCATATAAAATGGCTCGTTCATACTAGAAAATGCTGCAAAGAAACGCTTGAACAACTTCGTATATATATATATAAACTTGTACGCAAGTCTGTACGTAAAGAATAACACATTTTAGGGTGCTTTTGAAAATATATTTGACAAGTATACGATGTTAGTGTTAAATTCAGTTTGTCGTGTGCTTAGTAATAGAGTATGGTTAGGTTAGGTTAGGCTGTTAAATCCGTCAAATAATCCGTTGTTTAGTTCGAAACGAATGCCGCCGGATTTTGTTATACAATATTGAAGTAGCAACCGACCATACCTGATGGTAAGTGGCTACTGCCGCCCATGGACATCTGTAATCAACCCCAGATAGGTTTAGATATTCCTACCTAAGATCGGCCACAGATGCGCCGCTACCCCTGAGGACTAAGTTGGAACCCTTTAGACAAGTATGTTTCCCTTACCACACCATTCAAATTCGAACATAGTAGCACTACACTGCTGTTATAAGCCCGAAATAGGCATGGCGATGGTGCCGCCAGAGTCAAACTACAAAGGGCTCTACCGGCCTCTACCACCTTCAAAATTTCAAGCAGATACGAATCCAAAATATTGACAGATACCTGACACCTCTACTATAGTAACAATAAATTCCTATACGTTAAAATAAGTACAACTTTAAACGTTTTGACCGGTTTATTCACATTTACCTCCAAAACTACTTACAATAGTCCGCGCCAAATGCCTAGTCCGCTTTGAAGTTGTTGCGAGCAGGTGTAGTCATTCAATTTGCTATGGCGACGCGATCCATTCCAAAATTCAGAGCAGACTAGCAGTTTTACGCGAACTATACCAAGCGAGCAAACCCATACACGACAACTAGTTCCCAAACTTCGCCATAAACTATTATAACCAGTTACCGTGCTACTCCGTACCACTTCGATTTCGTGCATACACTAAATTCACTTAATATTTCTGTGCAAGTTTACTGAAAATGTTTGTTTGTTTTCTACGAAAATGCAACTCTGATTTTAGTCGACTTTAGTCTTCAGTCTTCAGGTAGAACCTGTTCTATATCTGTTTAAAGGTGGTAGAACACTCTGTGGTTCGACGCCGGCGGTACCACCGCCACAGCTGTTTGTGTTATAACAGGAGTGTTAAGCGCTGCTGTGTGCTAGTTTGAAGGGTATGGTAAGGAAGCCATAGTGTTCCAAGGCCTTCCACCTCTATTCGTCCTCCTCTATTCGTATTCTTTTCAAAATATGATAACTAATTCAAATAATATGAAATTTGAGTTATTTAATGTGGAGGTGAATAAAAAAACTATTTCGTCATCTTGGGGCATCCATATTAGATTTAGAATGACGTCACTAGTCATCAACAATAGTACCTTGTCATCAAAACCAAATATGTAAGCAAAATTTCAGCTCAATCGATTGGGTTAGGTTAGGTTAGGATCCCATGCATACGCGGGCAAAACGCGTTCGGGAATGCGGGCGAATGCTACAAGCCTACCCATGATCCCGACAAAGACCCAGCGTAGCACCGTGGGGTTTTAGCAGTTTCCCCACGTAAAAAAATCAACGTGTTACACTCCGGAAGTGCCGGCAGAAGTGAAAACTTTCGAAACCTAGCCTGAATAATAAAATATAATAAATAAAAAATTAAACTGACACCCATTGACATATTTTTTCTATGCTGACACCGGATGACAACGTGACTTTTGCAGATTGCTTTGTCGTCTTACGAATTTTCGATCAGGTCACGTGATCTTGACGCGAGTTTAACATTTTTTGACCATCACAAAAAGTGCACAACGCTGTTTAAAAAGTTTTCACTTCAAAAGTTAGGATCCCATTACAAACAAAGTTCCACAAACATTTATAAAACGCCCTAATTATTTTAAACTCCCCCTTGTTACCGCACAAGCGTACTAGAAACATAAATAAAACAATTGAACCGAAAGAGATCAGTGTCAATTGTCAAATGAATGAGATAATAATCGGCGCACGACAGTGTGCGCGCCAAGTTGTCAAAAGATTTATGGTCAGGGAGATAAGCTTGGAGAAAGGCACTTTCTCTTTACTTTCAAAAGTGGAGCGATCTTTACCAATAACAATTATGAGCCAAATATGGTTTTTACTGCTATGAGAAGAAGGTACGAGTGTGGTTCGACCAGGGAGATAATAAAGGAGGTAGAACAGCTACTTCTGGCGTGATGCGGTTCTTGTATTTTGATGGAAAGATGTGGATGCCGACTAACGACTCTTAACATACGCGGCGACCACTTTAGTCCCCAGGAATAGAAAACTTTTCCGAGGCGTTCCAGCTTAGTTTTCAGGGGTAGCGGCGCATCTGTGGCTGACCTCAGGTAGGAACATCTAATCCTTTCTGGGGTTGATTACAGATGTCCATGGACGGCAGTAACCACTTACCATCAGGTGAACTGCATGCTCGTCTGCTACTCCTATATTATAAAAAAAAGATTTTTCATTGGTTTCAATTAGAATATACGAGTATATATTGTTGTCGGTCGATTTGTAGTTGTTGAGACCAATCGGACCAAGGGACGACCCGCGTGGCGGAGCGGTTACCATACTGGTCTGACGCGCAGAGGGTCCCTCCCGGGTTCGATTTCCGGCCAGATAGATATCTAAATGATGAATTTAGATTTCTGTTTCTGGGTCTGGGTGTTTGTGTATTCGTCTTTGTGTGTGTGCATGTCACCCACGACACAGGGAATCCTAGTGGGAGGCTGTGAGTGTAGAAAGTTTGTGTGTATATTTAAAACAAAATTTTAACGAAATATGCGAGCTTACATGTTGCGGAGGGCACTTTAAGCGTTCCAGATCAGTTTTTACCAAATAGGACAGGAGTACTACTAGTCGATCAAAGCCTAGTTATCCTAAGGATTAAAATAGAAAGCCTAACCTAGATAGACCTAAATTGACCTAATAAATGTGACGGTGTTGCCACCGGAGTAGAATCATCTAAGGTTTTTGTCTGATGGTAAAATTGTCGCATTTCCCATAATTTGATTAAACACTTGTAAGGCAAAATCTCTTATAAGTAGGCTAATAATCTTGATTGCCACTAAATATCATCCATTCAATGTCTAACCACGTTCTATAACTTCTCCTACAGTTTCCCATACAACAGCTCAACTTTCGATGAACACTATAATAAACACACCATTATTTATCCTTTTAAACGAAGCTTTAAGTTACGTCGGGAACTTCATGAACTTTAACTTCAGTTAATACAAAGTTACAAACAGGTAACAGGGTTCATTAAAAAACTTAGCAACTTGTTTATCTAGAAAATGTACACACAACTTGGCTTTAACTTTACTTAAACGTCTAATTTAGACGTTATTGTTCCTAATCGTTATTGTTCCTATCTCTAATTTTTAACAGACTTTAGAAGGGAGGTTCTGTATTCGACAGTTTTGTATGTATGTACTATGTAAACTTATATGTCCGCGATTGTCTGAGAAACTACTGATCCAGTTTGAATGGAGTTTTTGTTATCTGCAACCACTTAATTGACTTGCTACGTTAGTACGAGTCGAATCTTGCAAATAAATTTGCCGTGTCCACACCCTTGGATTCTGCCGCAAGCACCAAACTTCTACGAACCAAAACAAACTCTATCCACACGTTTGCAATTGTAAGTCAAAGATTTGTGTGCGTTCGAAAAGCTATATTCTATTTAATTGTCTATGATAAACATATATAAACTTATCAACTTGTTTATCTAGAAAATGTACACACAACTTGGCTTTAACTTTACTTAAACGTCTAATTTAGACGTTATTGTTCGTTACACGCTATTTCTGATTTATAACCGACTTAAAAAATAAGGTTCTGTATTCGACCGCTATATCTTTATATATATATATATATTTCTTATGTGCGTGTGTATGTCACTGAACTCCTCCTAAACGACTGGACTGATTTTGATGAAAATTGTTGTGTGTGTTCAAGGGGACTTGAGAATGGTTTAGATCACAATTTAGTCCGTGGGAAAAGGTTTTTTTAATTAATTTTTAATTCGTAAGTAGTTATAGAATCGGAAACTATGTATTTGATCAAGACGTGATGATCTTTAGCAAAGTTGTTGTCCAAGACTCCCGAGAGTTTGGGAGTTGGTAAGACCAATTTTCGACAGATGGCACCACTGTCATTCCAATGCAGGTACAAATTTTCCGTTTTATGTATGTCATATTATTTCTTTAAAGTGCGGGCGAAGCCGCGGGCACCACTAGTATGTATGTAAACTTGTATGTCCGTGGTTTCTCAGAAACTACTGATCCAGTTTGGATGGAGTTTTGGTTATCTACAATCTCTTAATTGACTTGTCAAATCTTGCAAATAAATTTTCCATGTCCACACCCTTGGATTCTGCCGCAAGCACCAAACCTCTACGAACCAAGACAAACTCTATCCACACGTTTGAAATTGTAAGTCAAAGATTTGTGTGTGTGTGAAAAGCTATATTCTATTTAATTGCCTATGATAAACATATATAAACTTAGCAACTTGTTTATCTAGAAAATGTACACAACTTGGCTTTAACTTTACTTAAACGTCTAATTTAGACGTTATTGTTCGTTACACGCTATTACTACAAGCTCTTTATTGACTTACTATGTATGTATGTATGTATGTATGTATGTATGTATGTATGTGTGTGTGTATGTATGTATGTATGTATGTATGTATGTATGTATGTATGTATGTATGTGTGTATGTATGTATGTATGTGTGTATGTATGTGTGTATGTAGGGGTCGAATTTTGAAAAAAACTTACATACAATCCCGTTATTAACATTTAATTCTACGTTTTGTTTACTACAAATCGACATAGACAATTTCTAGTCAGGGCAAGCAAAGCAAGCCCTCCATAATTCGAAAATCTTGCATGTTTTAAACCCCTTTTTTGAAAACCTACAACATCTTTACACTTGTAGACAGTAATGGTCAAATATTGGTTATTGGGAGACAAAACAATGGATAGATTGATTATAAATACCGACCCCAGACCTAGTAACAGACCCATAATAGAAATCTAAATTCTTAAACTGAACGGGAATCAAACCTGGAGCATTCGTGTCAGGCTGTCATTGTAAGTCCATGCGAAACGTAGAATAAAAAGAAAACATAATATTGAGGACAAAACTTACCTAAAGCTTTTAACCATAGAGTCATATACGTGTAGAGTTGTCATCGTTACATACGAGCTTAATATTGTTTGAACATTTTTTATAGCTTTTATTGCCGCGTACGTGCCAAATGCGAAATGAACTTCCTCCTGAGGTATTCCCTCAGTACTATGACATGGGCTCTTCAAGAGGGGTGTAAAAAGAGCTCTCCTTCAAAGCCGGTGATGAATTGGCGACTCCTCTGGTGTCGCCACGCTATACGATGGTATATATATACAGTCTATATGCATTAGTGTGTACGGTGTGGCGACGCGTCGCCATGCGCAATCGAATTCAATAAATAGTCATCGTTATCTGGAAAAAAAATCGTAATATTTTATTTTATCATTATGACATATTTAGTTCCTATCACAATATGTTCTTTTCTGCATATTACTTTTACAAAATAATGTCGATGTTTCACATCTGCCAGGCGTCCCGTGACGGCTCACATTTTTTTGGAAGAGCCCCATGTCATAGGGCTCCGGGAATATTTCGGGAGGAAGTTCATTCCACATCTTGCGTCCGTGACAAGAACGTCCGCGCAAACCGAAACGTGGAGTACAGAACAGAACAGAGGAACTACAATCTTTTAAACCTTGTGGCAGTTCTATAGATTCATTGCTCTGTTCTCAATGTAATTTTGCAAAAAGGTACACCTGACACGCACTCCATTTGCGATATTGCAGTGTTTTATGAAATTACGAACGATATTGTGTTATTGAAGTAACGCAACCCACTGTCCAACTGCTGGGCACGGATCTCCTCAGAATGAGAAGGATTAGGCCATAGTCCACCGCGCTGGACAAGTGCGTATTGGTATACTTCACATACCTTTGAGGACTTTTTTAGAATTTAATGCAGGTGTCCTCACGATGTTTTCCTTCACCGTTAAAGCAAGTAATAATTAATTTCTAATACGCACATAACTCTGAAAAATCAACATTGACTTTGTTACGTTGTTCGATGTCTCATATATACTAATATTATAAAGAGAAAAACTTTGTTTGTTTGTTTGATTGTAATGAATAGGCTCAAAAACTACTGGACCGATTTTAAAAATTCTTTCACCATTCGAAAGCTATATTATCCACGAGTAACATAGGCTATATTTTAAATGAAATATATTTGATAAATAGATTTTGAGGCGGTACAAAGTTTGCCGGGTCAGCTAGTGAGTCATATTTTCAAGAGGCGTTCCAACTTAGTCCTCAAGGGTAGCAACGCATCTGTTACCGACTGTACGTAAGAATCTAATCTTATCTGGGGTTGATTACGGAGCCCCTGAGGACTAAGCTGGCACGCCTCGGAAGAGTATGACCCCTTTACCACACTTCAAACCAGAACACAGCAGCTCTTAACACTGCTGTTATAACAGAAATTGCTGTGACGGTGGTGCCACCGGAGTCGAACCACAAAGGATTCAAATATTTATAGTTTTTAGCAGACCTCACTTAGACATATCTATTCCTATGTCTAAGTGAGGTCTGAGTTGAATGGTCTGGTTGATTACAGATGTCCATGGGCAGCAGTAGCCTTACCATCAGGTGGACTGCATACTCGTCTGCTACTCCTATATTATAAAAAAAAAACCATAATTTAAAGTGGCTAATATAACTTTAGACCCCATATAACACCCATGTAGCACCCAGAGACTAAAGTAAGTACCCATTACGATCGAACGACACTAACTAAAAGCATTTCGTTGTAAAAGTGGCAGTTAGCCGGATAATTCGCACGGAAGGACCGAACGTGGAGTAATAATGTTATAGGCTCCGATAGTTAATAAAATAAATTAAATTAAGGCACCTTTTATAAAACTGAATTAGAAAATGAGTATACTATTCTAATTGTAAGTACCATGAGGCAATATAAAAGAAATAAAGGTGGTAAAACTTTTTGTGGTTCGACTCCGGCAGCAATACCGTCGCACCTATTTTTGCCTAATAATAGCAGTGTTAAGCGCTGCTGTGTTCTGGTTTGAAGGGTGTAGTAAGAGTCACACTTATCCGAAGCATTCCAATTTAGTCAAGGGCAACGCTGTGGCCTACTTTAGGACTTCTAATCCTATCTGGGGTTGATTACACCTGTCCATGAACGGTGAGTTCTACCTCGTTAAAAAAAGAAAACAAAAATTAATTTAATAAAAATAAATTATAGTAAAAAGGTTTCCCCTCGCAAAGAATAAGTCCATTCACGGTTACTAGAAAAACCCAAAAAGAATTTCCAAAAAAATATAATTCTATGCTCCTGCTATATTATAAAAAAGCGTTATATAAGAAAGCTAGAAAAAAGTGTATTTTTACGTTACATAAGTTTCGTAATATTTTAGGTGTCTATTTTGTTAGTACGTCCACGTGCAAACCTCAACGCTACCCGTCCTCGGACCCAGAGGACGAACGCCACGCTAAACCACTCAAAGGTTTAAATTTAACACTGTAATTATGTCGTTCGCAACTTTAAGGGTTTAAGAAAAGAATTTTGGTTTTCAAAATGTTTTTGTGTAAGAAAGAATTAGAAAGTTTTTCAAATTCCTTCTTAGGGTTCCGTACCCAAAAGGTAAAAACGGTACACTATTTTTTTTATTTATAGGAGTAGCAGACGAGCATGCAGTCCACCTGATGGTAAGTGGCTACTGCCGCCCATGGACATCTGTAAGCAACCCCAAATAGGATTAGATATCCCTACCTGAGGTCGGCCACAGATGCGCCGCTACCCCTGAGGACTAAGCTGGAACGCCTCAGAAAAGTCTGTCTCCCTTACCACACCCTTCAAGACGGAACACAGCAGCGCCTAACACTGCTGTTATTAGGTAGAAATAGGTGTGGCGGTGGTACCGCCGGAGTCGAACCACAAAGGGTTCTATTCTACCACCTTCATTACTATTACTAAGACTTCGCTGTCTGCCCGTCTGTCACAGGGTTCTATCTCCGGAACCGCAATAGATATTTTTGCAGACTTTTGTAGGTTCTGCATACTATCATTATTTTTAGGGTTCCGTAACCAAAGGGTAAAAACGGAACCCTATTACTAAGATCACGCTGTCTGTCCGTCTGTCACAGGGCTCTATCACCGGAACCGTAATAGATAATACTATTATTTTATCATGATTTTTGCAGACTTTTCTAGGTTCTGCATAATTTAATAATATTTTTTCACAAATATTAAGACTCAACTTGTAGAATTTATATTATTTCGTTAATTTGAAAAAATATTATTTTTTGTATGATTTCACAAAAGTTTTGACTATAATATATTTTGAATGTAGCATGTTGGTGGTGTGGAGTTCGAATCCCGGGTATGCACAGTTAATTTATCAAAGATATATTTGATTATTAGTTTTTTTTTTTGTATAACAGCAAAACAAAAAAAAGCAATCAACTCAAAATACGATTGCAAATTTATTTGATATCATGGGTCCCTAATCATCCCTTATGACTAAGCTGGAATGCTTCATGTACCTTACAATACTTATTTCAAAACCAACATAACATTTTAAAATATAGCACCAGACACCGCTAAAAAAATTTCAAAATTCATGTTTCACCTAAATATTTTCGCTCAGAATTCGCAAGTGACGTCACACGATAAGAATGCTTACGTAATGACAACCCTTAGCAATCACCCTTAGAAATTACGAGCCAGAAGAAATGGCAGCCATTACGTGTACACAATTTGTTAACAGAACTTGGCTGCATTATTACAAAGTTACTTTTTTTGGGGCAATTTGTTAAATGTAGGACTTAGACCTAGGGCTCTTCAAAAAAGGTGCAAAAAGAGCTATCCTTCAAATGCTGGCGACTCCTCTGGTGTTGCAAATGTCCATAGGCGACGGTGACTGCTTTCCGTTGGCCTTATCCTTAGGCTCAAATATAAAAAAAAATACACATTTGACAAATAACCAATTGCTTAAGTTATCATAGTAGCCATAGAAGAAAATACAAGGTGAGAATCTGTTACGGTTCAAAAGACAAAGCAAAAAAAACCCCATTTGTTTTCAACCTTTTATTTTTATTTTTAGTATTTGTTGTTATAGAAACCTATAAACATACTCTGTAAAAAATCAGGTGTCTATCTATTACGGTTCAGGAGATAGAGCCCTGTGACAGACGGACAGACGCCCAGACAGTGAAGTCTTAGTAATAGAGTTCCGTTTTTATCCTTTGAGTACGGAACCCTAAAAAGTAGTATAGTTTCACATTAGATTTATTTCACTTATGTAATACCAAGTGTTATGGTATTAAGGGTTGAATTAAATATTTTAAACCAACCCTTAGCAATTAGAAGAAGTAATTAGTTTAACCAAACTGTTATGTCCTAACTTGGCTCTCTCGTTTACATACTAATTATTTTGGGGTTTTCTACTGATTTAGGATATGTTAGCAAGTATTGATAGTCTAGTGGTTAGAATTTGGCTCCGAGGTCCAAGGTTCGAATCCCAGGCACACACCTCTGATTTTTAACACGCTTTTATTAGCTTGGGTTGTATGTATGTATGTATGTAACTATGTAACGGAATCTTTGAACACGATTTCTATCCACTTTGAATGTTCACTTTAATTAAAAATTTTGAATAATTATCAAAAACCGATGACAATACACGATTTTAATAATTTTGTACCATTGTCCTTATCAACATCCTCAGGATTAACGATTTTCGAAGCTAGATTGTTCGAGCGCCAAAAAAAGCGTGGGGTGTTCCATTTATCAGTTTTCGAAAAGCGTCCCACACAATTATACTTTTTACTGTTACTTAATTGATTCCTAGACTGAAAAGAATTAAAAATTAAAGTTATGTGCGTATTAGAAATTATTTATTACTTGCTATAACGTTGAAGGAAAACATCGTGAAGAAACCTGCATACCGGAGATTTATAAAAAAAAATAAAAGTGTGTGAAGTCTACCAATACGCAGGCCAGCGCGGTGGTCCATTCTGAGAGGAGGAGACCCGTGCCCAGTGAGACAGTAATGGGTTGACGACGACTTCGCTTAATTAACGGCTAAATTAAAACCGACTTCTATGTTACTACAAAGTAAAAAATAATTCAAATAAAAGTTGGTTAAGTACATAGTTCTGAAGTCGGTGCTCAATATATATCGTTGAATAACGGCGTAAACAGCGTGTCCAGTATGAGATATGAGAGATAACCTCTCTTCCTTTGGGAAGTCAGTTAAAAACCTCTATTATTTTCGTACATCAACACTACACAAACACCAACTGATAAATAGAATTACAAATAAACATTACTCCGGGATTACAACTCGAATTATTGTAAGGTTTACATACAAATTACTGAATAAGTTATGTTTGTTCGTTGAGATGTTTCGCGTAATCTCCGTATGACAGTAAAATTTGAGGCTTAGATAAGGGCTCTTGCACATGAGCGACTACCCGGCTTAGATTAAGGGCTCTTACACACCAGCGACTACCCGCGACGGCGACAGTCGGACTTTTTTTTATAATAAAGTAGCAGACGAGCATGCAGTCCACCTGATGGTAAGTGGCTACTGTCCATGGATATTTGTACTCAACCCCAGATAGCATTAGTTTCCTACCTAAGGTCGGCCTCAGATGCGCCGCTACCCCTGAGGACTAAGCTGGAACGCCTCGGTAAAGTATGTCCCTTACCACACCCTTCAAACCAGAACACAGCAGCGCTTAACACTGCTGTTATTAGGCAGAAATTACTGTTATAAGTCAGCGCTACACTACTATTAACAAAATAACAAGATGTAATGGTGGTGACTCCGGAGTCAAACCGTAAAAAAATAAAAAAAAAACATATTTCTCAAAAAGGAAAGGAAAATTAATTTAATAAAAATAAATAACAGTGAAAATGTTTCCCCTCAAAATTAAAACCCCATTCACAATTACTAGAAAAACCCAAAAATAATTTCCAAAAAACTATAATTGAGTTACAAAACGCAACTATTACATAAAAAAGTAATTCCATGACACATTATTCTTTAAACATTTTTATTTTGGCATCACACGCAAAATGGAGCTAAGGTACGTGTTGTATGGCTGACTGCTAGCGAGAAGCGAGCTAGGTAAGCGATGTTTTGATGTAACATAGTTTGAAGGTGGTTTGATTCTGGTGCCACCACCGCCACACCTTTTTCAGCCTTGTACGAGCATTGTAGCGCTGCTGTGTTCTGGTGTGAAGTGTGGTAAGAGACAGAAAATTATGAAAGGCGTTAAAATTTAGTCCACAGGGATAGCGCCGAATGGACGACATCAAATAGTTTACGAGTATTGCTTATTTTTTTAAAATAAAAATCAACCAACTGCCACAGAAAATCCCGTAAAAATCTGCAGCCATTTTTAATATTTAGGTGATTAGCCGAAACAAACAAACAGACAAAACATTAAACAATTGTTTTTTTATGAGTACCATAGAAATTTTCATATGCATTTAGTAAAAGGTTGTTATTTTCATATTACAAACAGACATCAATTTTATTTATTTGTATAGATAATTGGCTAATTGGTTTTAGTTTTTAAATTTACCGTAACAACAATAGAAATACATGCTTTGCAAAACTGTAATCTGACCCACGGAAAGACAGCGGAGGCTTAGAAATAGGGTTCCATTTGTACCGTTTCAAATCTAATCGCCTCATCGCCTCCAGTACAACAGTAACCCTAAACTGTCAGGTTAATCTAATTAATTATAATTAGTTACCGGGTTAGCGTGAGGGTTAACTAGGTGCGTCCCTAAATTAGTTTTGAAGTTCGCGAGACAAGCGTAGATTAATACATTATGTAACACACCTTTATCACGACTGAATAATACAGGTTGAAAATTAAACTATTTTATTTACAAATGCGTATCTATATTTTAACGAGCTTTTACGAAGTAAATATCTTCATCCCCTATTTTATCCCCTTGGGGGTAGAATTGATCAAAATCTTTTCTTAGCGGATGCCTACGTCATAACATCTACCTGCATGCCCAATTTCAGCCCGATCCGTCCAGTGGTTTGGGCTGTGCGTTGATAGATCACTATGTCGGTCAGTCACCTTTGAGTTATATATATTTAGGTAATAATTATAGCTTAGAAACTTATAACCACGCTAAAATCGCACAAGGAAAATCGTTAATCCTGATTCCTGACGATCCTGAGGTGAATGGGATAAAATTATTAAAATCGTGTATTGACATCTTGTTCTTCATAAGTATTCAAAATTTTAAATGAATCTGACCGTTCAAATGGGTAAAAATCGAGTTCAAAGATTCCGTTACATACATACATACAGGTCAAGCTAATAAAAAAGCGTGGTAAAAACATAATGTTTCTCTGTACGTCCTTTATAGAATCGTAAACTATGCATTTGATCATGTGATGATCTTTAACAAAGTTGTGCATGAGCCCACGAAGGTTTCTGAGTTGGTACGACCAATTTCGACAGATGGCGCCACTGTCATTCCAATGAAGGTACAAATTATCAGTTATATGTATGTTCTGTTGTTGTTTTTTTAAAACGCGGAAGAAGCCGAGGGCACTTCTAGTACCTAATTTATAAATTAGATCCTAGAGAATTATTGCATGGAATGTATCCTAGAGATATATTAGATGTTTTCCTTTATCGTTTAAGCAAGTGAAAATTAATTTCTAATACGCACATAACTTTGAAAAATCAGAGGTGGGATTTGAAACTCCGACCCCTCGATCAAGAGGCCGAGTTTCTTAACCACTAGGCTATCACTGCTATAAAATATGTTCAAATTATTTAATTGTAGTATTATTTTAAATAATTATTGTGTGTTATTTTCATGATATGATATTTTTATAATAACACTAGCTGAACCGGCAAACGTTGTGTTGCCATATAGGTAAATAAATTTTTTTTAAGGGTGAACAACCCTTATTACTATTTTTTTAAGGGTGAACAACCCTTATTACCCATACCCTTAGTATGTAAAATAGATAGTAGCCGATTCTCAGACCTACTGAATGCATATAAAATTTGGTAAAAATTGGTAAAGCCGTTTCGAAGGAGTACGGTAACTAACATTGTGACACGAGAATTTTATATATACTCGTTATAAGTGTTCATTTATATAGTCACTGGCTGGTACGATTATTAGTTAGCATAAAAAAGAAGAAGAACGCTTTTGACGTTTGAGTCGTATTTTACGCGGGAATAAAAGTTGTCAATAGGAACAAGAATATAAAACTTATTCCTACTTAAGCTTCTTCCCTATCCTGTAAACCCGTTATACAGTGCAAATGACATTTCCCGGACCCCATTAGTGCTTTTCAATTAGCACTCTTTGTATCCGGGCTTTGTGGCGCTAAAATCCTTGCTACAAACACGAGTATGTAGTATGTAGTCTCGTATTGTCGAGTAACACACCTTTTGTACTCCTGAAATAAGGAAACATATTTTTTTGTTAGAGTAGCAGACATGCAGTCCACCTGATGGTAAGTGGCTATTGCAGTTGGACTCCGACATCACCCGGCACCACCGCCACATCTATTGTATAATAGCAGTGTTAAGCGCTCCTGTGTTCTGGTTTGAAGTGCGAAGTAAGAGAGACATACTTTTCCGAGGCGTTCCAGCTTAGTGTTTAGCGGCGCAGCAATGGCAGATTTCAAGTAGGAATCTAATCCTGTCTGAGGTTCATTACAGATGTCACGTGCCATAAGGACTGCATATTCCTCTGCTACTCGTGCAGAAAGGGCAAAGAAAGAGAGTTAATCCTTACTAATATTATAAATCCGAAAGTAACTCTGTCTGTCTCTCTGTCTGTCTGTCTGGTTGTCTTTTCTTCACGCCTAAACCACTCAACCGATTTTAATGAAATTTTGTACAAAGATAGTCTAAAACCCGAGAAAGGACATAGAATAGTTTTATCCTGGAAATCCCACGGGAACTAGGGATGGCGATCTAATATCGATTAATCGGAGAATCGATCTTTTGGACCAAAAAGTCGATTATTTTAATCGATGTTAGTAAGGATTGAATCGTAAACTATGCACTTGATCAAGTGATGATCTTTAGCAAAGTTGTTATCCATGAGCCCACGAAGGTTTCAGAGTTGGTACGACCAATTTTCGCCAGATAGCGCCACTGTCATTCCAATGAAGATACGAATTTTCAGTTTTATGTATGTCATATTATTTTCTTTTAAACGTGGGCGAAGCCGCGGGCAAAAACTAGTAAGCAATAAATTAATAATAGATTTTGTAAAAACTTCATTATGTAACCTAAGGACAAGATGGGATTTAATATTAATATCAAAACATTACTTTTGCCGAATATTAGACATTAAAATCACCTGTCAAATATGTATGTCAGTGGTGACACGCCACGCCTGAAGGGTGTGTTACCACACCCCCATTAACGGTGTTATTATTTTATGGTTTGGGTTTCAGTAGGTCACAGTTTGATTATAGGGGTGGTAGCTATATTTTATTCAAAACAGTCCACCTGATGGTAAGTATCTACTGCCCATGGATATCTGTAATCAACCCCAGATAAGATTTAGGAAGTGGTAGAACCCTTTGTGGTTCGACTCCGGCGGCACCACAGCCACACCTATTTCTACCTAATAACAGCAGTGTTAGGCGCTGCTGTGTTCCGTTTTGAAGGGTGTGGTAAGGGAGACAGACTTTTCTGAGGCGTTCCAGCTTAGTCCTCAGAGGTAGCGGCGCATCTGTGGCCGACCTCAGGTAGGAATATCTAATCCTATCTGGGGTTGATTACTGATGTCCATGGGCGGCAGTACCCACTTACCATCAGGTGGACTGCGTGCTCGTCTGCTACTCCTATATTATAAAAAAAAAAAACAAAAGCTTCCTACCTGAGGTCGGCCACAGGTGCATCGCTACCCTTAAGGAACAAGTTGGAAAGCCTCTCTAAGTATGTCTCTCTTACCACACTTCAAACCAGAACACAACAGCGTTTAACACTGCTGTTATTGGATAGAAATAGGAATGGTGGTGATGCCGCCGGAGTCGAACCAAAAGGATTGTACCACTTTCAAATAGGTAATAGCAACTTTTACAGGAAAACTAGGATTTACCTGCAACTTCATTTGCGTTCAAATGTTTATATATTTGTTGAAAACGGTACATTTATTGGAAAAGGACTTTTTCCAATAAATGTACATAGCGACCCTTATACTCTGTAAAAATTTTAAGTGTCTATCCATGACGGTTCAGGAATAGAACCCTGTTACAGACAAACAAACGGACAGACAGAGAAGTCTTAGTAATAATATTCCGTTTTTACCCTTTGAATACGGAACCCTAAAAAAGGTAGGGAAGAAATGTAAATGCTACAATGCTTCTAATTTCGGACAAAAGAAATAATCTTATAGCTATCAAAATAAGAAATGTACATATTTTATAGCTTCTATCTTGTACTGAAACGAGGCCTTTAAATACATTTTGTCGTAAAATATCACAACCATTAAGTAAAGGTTGTGTTACTAAAAAGGTTTTGCTAAATATATAAATGTTTATGAAATTTCATGCCTTCCTGAAAAACTTACCTTTGACAAATATATTTTTTCTTTATATTAGTATACGAACCTGTATATATAAGTATATTATCTGATGGTAAATCTCTGTCGTATGGTCATCTATAATCAATCCTTCGTGGTTCGATTCTGGCGGCACCACCGCCACACCTATTTCTGCCTCACAACAGCAGTGTTAAGCGCTGCTGTGTTTTGGTTTGAAGTGTGGTAAGAGAGACACACTTCCAAGGCGTTGCAGCTGAGTCTTCAGAGGTAACGGCACATCTGTGGCCGACCACAAGTAGGAATCTAATATTATGTGAGGTTGATTATAGATGTTTATGGGCGACATTAGCCACATACCATCAGGTGTACTGCATGCTCGTCTGCTACTCTTATATTACAAATAAAAAACCTTAGATCGAACAACGCAATGCTATCCCTAAGGACTAAATAGGACTGCCTCGTGTATCATGTCTTTTTTTTATATTATAGGAGTAGCAGATGAGCATGCAGTCCACCTGATGGTAAGCTACTGCCGCCTGTGGACATATGTAATCAACCTCAGATAGGATTAGATATTCCTATCTGAGGTCAGTCACAGATGCGCTGCTACCCCTGAGGACTAAGCTGGAACACCTCGGAAAAATCTGTCTCCCTTACCACACCCTTCAAACCGGAACACAGCAGCGCCTAACACTGTTGTTCTTAGGTAGAAATAGGTGTGGCGGTGGTGCCGCCGGAGTTGTACCACAAAGGGTTCTACCACCAGTCTTGTAGGTATACTACCTACACAAGAGTGGAAGCTCGAACCGTCCAGCAAGTGACCCCGGGAAGGACGGCGGTATGTGTGGTCGCATACCGTCGTAAACACTACATGGTGTGGGAGGAGCGAAAACTGCTCCCCCAGGGTAGAGCCCGTTGGGCATCGCGCTTGGAGGGCACCGGTTGTGTTCCGTTGGAGATCCCGGAGTTCTCCAACAAGCGTTGAGGACGGCCACCGGGGGGGTTTTAGTGCGGTAAAAATCCCACATAACCCGGCGTCGCTCCCACGTCGTCGGGTACCTATTGAAGGTTTCCCCCTCGAGAAAAAAAAAAATAAAAAAGGTATACTACCTATAAGACATGATATCCTTAACCTTAACGTACCAATGACCATGTTTTCCATTTTAAACGATAAAGTTTAAAACAGGAAAATGTTTTTTGCGTTTACGAGCACCAACTACTCTTAGTACCTATTATTTTTTTACTTTTTTACAAAAATGACTGTTTTTGTATTTGTTTACGTATTTCCCATACATTTCCAATCAGCGCCCCTAGCGGAGAGTCCGTCCGTCCGTATCAGAACTGATTGGAAATGTATAGGAAATACGTAAAGAAATAAAAACAAAGTATTTTTTGTAAAAAACGTAAAAACTCATACTAAGGGTACTGTGATCAAACTGAAAGCGGTACCATTGAAAATGATAACTATAAAAACTCGAAAATGGATTCTGAATCTCGAATGAAAATCGCATTTAGCTTCGAGACTCGATAGTCGATATGATAGTGACGCAATACGGTTCAAAATGGGTAAAAGTTTTCGAACGATTTTTAATATCGTTCTTGTAGAGAAGTTTTGATAAAATGTTCTTTAAAATGTAGCTTTTGGATGACTAGGTGAAGTTTAATCTAAAGTAGCAAACGAGCGTGCAGTCCACCTGATGGTAAGTGGTTACTGCTGCCCATGGACATCTGTAATCAACCCCAGATAGGATTAGATATCCCTACCTGAGGTCGGCCACAGATGCGCCGCTACCCCTGAGGACTAAGCTGAAACGCCTCTGTAAGTATATCTCCCGTACCACACCCTTCAAACCGGAACACAGCAGCGCCTAACACTGCTGTTATTAGGCAGAAATAGGTGTGGCCGTGTGCCGCCGGAGTCGAACCACAGAGTTCTACCACCTTCAAAAAGTAGTTGAGAAAATCGCTGTAGTTATTATAAAAGATACCATCGACCACATCGCCACATTTCTCAAAAATGAAAGTTAAAATTCTGTGAGTGGCATACACTATCATAGTGGTAGGTGATATCGAATTGCTAATGGACTAGTGAGGCACTTTGTGGCAGATGATACGGATGTTTTAAAGATGGGAAAATTGAAAATGGAGCGATTTTTCGCCGACACCTAGAATTGTGAGGAAAATGCCACTAAGAAACGCCTTTTCTAAGTTTATAAGGAAGTGTCAATTTTCTTCCAATTCTATAGATTACTAGCTGACCCGGCATACGTTGTGTTGCCGAATCGAACCCGAGACTTTCTGCTCATCAGAAGGATAACTGACCCATCCAAGTTCTTCAGAAATACTGTCAAGTAATTCGAAATTACAAACAAACTTCAATATATAGGAAACGTAGTATGATGTGCAATTTTACAAATGACTACATATTTTTGAGTATTAGTGAAAGTCTAAAGTCAAATATGAATTACTAAATGACTTAATTGGTCACGACTTGATGCTGGTCACGAGTCACGACTTGATGCTGTGGGTCTTACGTGAAAGTTTCTAGTTTCGGCTTTATTATAATATGAGTTATTTTGAAAACATATTTTTGAATTCGAAAGGGCAAATATTTAAGTTAAAGAATGTTCGAAAAATTTTATTGACAAGACTGAGTATGTCAAATTATTTGCGACCCCCTAACCCTCGCAAATTGAAATTAACTATTGTATTTTACTCATCTAAGCGTTAAAGTAATATTTTGGTTAACTGAACTGAAACTTCGAATTTATTGTGTTGGCTACGCAAAGTTTCCCGGTGTTAGGGGTGGTTTTAGGGTGAAATTTATAGGCAATACATTACAGAGTAGTTTCGGAGAGACTAAACTATTATAATATATTATATGTATATATTTTTTTACAATAAAGGAGTAGCAGACGAGCGTGCAGTCCACCTGATGGTAAGTAGGACTTCACATACCTATGAGATTTTTTTTTGTAAATCTCTCAGGTATGCAGATTTCCTCACATTTTCCTTCACCGTTTAGCAAGTGATAATTAATTTCTGATACGTTGAAAAATCAGAGGTGCCTGGGATTTAAACCTCAGACCCCTCGATCGAGAGGCAGAGTTTCTTAACCACTAGGCTATCACTGCGACACCTGGAATACCTCTGTATATATCTTCTCTATACAAGCCACATCAAAGCACATCCGCGCATAAAATTGATTGACTGATGTTGACGTTCTATTACACCCTTGAAAGAGTTCGTTTCGTGAATAAATAAGCTTCTTAAAAACCCTATACACTCAGGTACCGCACACATCAACCCAATACTGTCCTACTGGGAACGGGTACCAGAATGAGAAGGATTAGGCCATAGTCCACCGCGCTGGCCAAGTGCGTATTAGTACACTTTTTTTTTATAATATAGGCGTAGCAGACGAGCATGCAGTCCACCTGATGGTAAGTGGCTACTGCCGCCCATGGACATCTGTAATCAACCCCAGATAGGATTAGATATTCCTACCTGAGGTCGGCCACAGATGCGCCGCTACCCCTGAGGACTAAGCTGGAACGCCTCGGAAAAGTCTGTCTCCCTTACCACACTTCAAACCGGAACACAGCAGCGCCTAACACTGTTGTTATTAGGTAGAAATAGGTGTGGCGGTGGTGCCGCCGGAGTCGAACCACAAGGGATTCTACCACCTTCAAAACCTTTGAGACACATACCTTTGAGATTTTTTATATAAAACTGAGAAATATAAAAAGACCAGGTGTGCAGGCTTCCACACGATGTTTTCCTTCACCGTTTAAGCAACTAATAACTAATTTTGTAATTGAAATTAAAATACGAACATTTTTGAAAAATCAGGGATACGTGCCTGGCTGATTTGAACCTCGGACCCCACGATCGAGGTCGAGTTTCTGAACCACTAGACTACGCCCGCGTTTAAGATAAACCATTTAAGATTTCATTATGTTGCTACGAATTAAAACCTAGGTTTCCTTTGTTAGGTGATATCTTAAGGATGCTGTGCTTTGCACTTAGTGTAGATTAAAACAAGTTTAATTACAGCTAAGAGGCATTAGAGTTCCGTATTTAATAAAAGTATAAGAAATCCTTGACTATGAATTAGTTTTATATTCTAGATTCATTTTTATATATCCTAAACATAGATTATGTAAGGTGGCTAGATCTGTCATGGGTAACTGTATTCGCTACTACAATAAAATACCCGACCACATTTTGAATCTCACAGAAGTTCAAACATGTCGTTAAACAAACGCTATGTAAAGAAGCATACTATAAACCAAGTGATTATTTGACTGACAAAACGGTGTGGTCTGAATTAGTTCCAGCTCCACGTGTACCATTAGATTAAGTTTAACTTTGTTCATTTTTTTTTGTTTTGAATTTTTTTTTGACATTGTACAAGATTTGATTTGATTATTCTGTACCCTTAGTATAAGTTTTTACGATTTTACAAAAATGACTGTCATGGTATTTGCCCATACATTTCCACTCAGCGCGCCTAGCGGACTGTTTCAGAACTGATTGGAAATATATGGGAAATACGTACACAAAAACAAAAACAGTCATTTTTGTTAAAACGTAAAAACTCATACTAAGGGTCTGGAGCGGACTAGAAGTTTTACGCGGACTATCTTATATATAAAATTCTCGTGTCACAATGTTAGTTACCGTACTCATCCGAAACGGCTTTACCGATTTTCACCAAATTTTATATGCATATTCAGTAGGTCTGAGAATCGGCTACTATCTATCTTTCATACCTAAGTGATAAGTGTTGTTCACCCTTAACATTTTTTTATTTATAAGGCAACACAAAACTTGCCGGGTCAGCTAGTATCTTCATTCGAAGGGTTTAAACCTTGAATACTTAATATAAAATATATTTTGTGGAATGGAACGTAAATTAACTTGAAATAACTTGTTGAAGGTTAACAACTGTTTTGCATAGATCTTTGGCATTTAATTTCGCATTTATGCCTAATAGCTTTAATAATCAACTAGTTTTTGCCCGCGGCTTCGTCCGCGTTTAAAAGAAAATAATATGACATACTAACATACATAGAACTGAAAATTCGTACCTTCATTGGAATGACAGTGGCGCCATCTGGCGAATATTTATTTACTCTTTATTGACCATGTTAAAACAGTGTGGTGCAAAAGGCGGACTTAATGCTAAATAGCGTTTTCTCCCAGTCAACCTTAGGGATGTGCAGAAAAATTAAAGGCGATACATATACAAAAAAAAAAAAATAGGAAATAAAATAAAATGATAAAAGGGGGAAAAGAAGAACATCAAAAAGAAAGAATGAGAGAAAGAGAGAGAGAAAAAAATGAAATATAAATAAATAGATAAGAAGTAAAAACATTTAAAATAAATTACTACATGAAAATGAAGAAAAATGGTGTACACACAAATGATGAACTAAATTACAATAGTGAGCAAAGACAATCTTTCAAGGCTTCGCCTGCGTTTAAAAGAAAATAAGATGACATACTAACATACATAGAACTGAAAATTCGTACCTTCATTGGAATGACAGTGGCGCCATCTGGCGAAAATTGGTCGTACCAACTCTGAAACCTTCGTGGGCTCATGGACAACAACTTTGCTAAAGATCATCACTTGATGAAATGCATAATTTACGATTCAATCCATAGTAATATCGATTATAATGATCGACTTTTTGGTCCAAAAGATCGATTATCCAATGAATCGATCTTAGATCGCCATCCCTAGTTCCCGTGGGATTTCCGGGATAATAACTATCCTATGTCCTTTCTCGGGTTTCAAACTATCTTTTCTACAAAATTTCATTACAATCGTTTCAGTGGTTTAGGCGTGAAGAAAAGACAAACAGACAGACAGACAGAGTTACTTTCGGATTTATAATATTAGTAAGGATAAGGATTCTTGTTTAGGTATATAAGGTGGATAGAGTGACGGTGGTGGCATCATAGCCGAACTATTCGTTTATGTATTGTAAGGTCGCAATAATGTGCCAGTGGTGCCGGTTTGATGGTATTGTAAGTAACTGTTTCGGTAAGACGCAAAGGGTTCCGGGTTCGATCCCCGGCCGGAAACTTCTATCTAGAGTTGGGTGCGTTTTTATCATACATAGTAGAATGGGTCTAGCTTCTAGTCTTTCTTTACAAGTTTATTTGATTATTATGGTTCATTATTTTACTCCTGATCCAGAGTACCTCTAATATCGTCGTCAACCCATCACTGTCCCACTGCTGCGCACGGGTCTCCTCTCAGAATGAGAAGGATTAGGCCATAGTCCACCGCGCTGGACAAGTGCGTATTGGTAGACTTCACAGTGTTCACATACCTTTGAAAACATTTTTTTTAAAGATTTCTCTGGTATGCAGGCTTCCCCGCGATGTTTTCCTTCACTGTTTAAGCAAGTGATAATTAATTTCTAAATTCTAATACGCACATAACTTTGAAAAATCAGAAGTGCGTGCCTGGGATTTGAACCTCGGAACCCTCGACCCCCGAGTTTCTTAACCACTACGCTGTCACTTCTTCTCTGACTATATATGTAACTCCGATTAATTATATGAATAGTCCGCGTAAAACTGCTAGTCCGCTCTGAATATAGTAATTGAAAATTGTATGAGTACACCTGCTCGCAACAACTTCAGAGCGGACTAGCAGTTTGGCGCGGACAATACCAGTAAGTATAAAATATTAATATTTATTCATTATTTTTTAAAGGCTCGTAGTTTTAATAAGTCGGCCATGTCTCCTGTCAGCGCCGCCATTTTCGGAAAACGGCCGGAAATTAAAATGTCTGATACTGATTATTTCAACAAATATTTACAAAATATTGTATATTTCAGATTTTCTCAATAAATTTGGAAAAATGTTGATGTAGATAAGTATCTTATTATTTACGAGTTCTTTATTTTTTTATTTCGGTGTAATATAGAAGAAGCAGACGAGCATGCAGTCCACCTGATGGTAAGTGGCTACTGCCGTCCATGAACATCTGTAATCAACCCCAGATAGGATTAGATATTTCTACTTGAAGTCAGCCACAGATGCGCCGCTACCTCTGAGGACTAACCTGGAATCCCTCGGAAAAGTATATCTCCCTTACACCCCTTCAAACCATAACACAGCAGCGCTTAACACTGCTGTTAATAGGCAGATATATACGTAGCGGTGGTACATCTCTCGAACATGCTTGTCCTACCTTTCAAATGTAAACACCATTTACATTACCCTCTGATAAAGCCGTCAAGCCATCACCTATCAGCTCAATAATGACCATAACTTTCTAATCATGTCAACATGAACATGTATATTCGATTCTTCATAAATCTTACAAGAGAAAGTGCTATGATAGGCAGGTCGAAAGAATAAGCCATAAGTATACATGGGGAATAAAAAATATTCACCGGTTATTATTTAGGTATGGTTTGATAGCTCGCGATGAGCTATAAGCTACAAAGATGTTGAAATACTAAATAATCGAATAGCAGCGCGCTTATAGTTCACCTGATGGTAAGTCATTGCCGTATCATCATCAACCCACTGCTGGGCACGGGTCTCCTCGCAATCCTCTGAGAAGGATTAGGCCATAGTCCACCGCGCTGGACAACTGCGAATTAGTGGACTTCGCATACCTTCGAAACCTTTTTTTTAAATTGAAAGGAAGTGATAATTATTTTTGTAATACTGAAAAATCAGGGTTGTGTGCCTGGGATTCGAAATTGCCGTATAGACTCCTGTAGTAAATAAATAAATAAACGCTTTCTACACTCACAGCCCCACACTAGGATTCCCTGTGTCGCGGGTGCCATGTACACACACACATAGACAAATACACAAACACCCAGACCAAGAAACAGAAGTCTAAATTCATCATTTAGATATCTGTCTGGCTGGGATCGAACCCGGGACCCTTTGCGCGTCAGACCGGTATGGTGACCGCTCCGCCACGCGGGTCGTCAATAATCAATCCCAGATAGGTATAAAGTCCTACCTGAAGTACGCTACAGAAGTTTACTAACCCTGACGGCTAAGTTGGAGTGTGTAAGTGTCTCTAACAATGCCCTTCAAATTAACCTCCGTGGTTCGACTCCGGCGACAACACCACCTCACCTATTTCTGACTAATAACATCAGTGTTAAGCGCTACTGTGTTCTGGTTTGAGGGGTGTGGTAAGGGAGACATACTTTGAGGCATTTCAACTTAGTTCTTAGGGGTAGCGGCACATCTGGAGTTGATCTCAGGTAAGAATCTTATCTTATCTGGGGTTGATCACAGGCTTCCACGAGCGGCAGTAGCCACTTACCATAAAGTGGAATGCATGCTCGTCTGCTACCCTTATACAAAATATAGTTCATGTAGCGATACAAAAGCTAGGCGCCGCTATAGTTTATCGTTACCGGTCACACCAGAGCCTAAGTACATGGTTAGAGAAAGGCAGTAAGTTTTTAGCACCGTTGCATCGCTTGATTTATTAGCGACTTTCATACGGAATTTAATGGTTATTGTATTATTGTGTGCAAGCTTGCATTTATACAAGTATTCTTATGAAATACATGTATTTATGCATGTTGTATTTAAATAAATATTATACGAACTGGATCATAGAACAGGGTTAAATAATGTATTTTTATAACATGTTTTAATATATACATCATCATCATCATCATCATCAACCCATTACTGTCCCACTGCTGGGCACGGGTCTCCTCTCAGAATGAGAAGGATTAGGCCATAGTCCACCGTGCTGGCCAAGTGCATATTGGTAGACTTCACATACCTTTAAGATTTTTTATAAATCTCTCAGGTATGCAGGTTTCCTCACGATGTTTTCCTTCACCGTTTAAGCAAGTGATAATTAATTTCTAATACGCACATAAATTTGAAAATCAGAGGTGCGTGCCTGGGATTTGAACCTCGGACCCCTCGATCGAGAGGCCGCGTTTCTTAACCACTAGGCTATCACTGCCTATAATCACTATCACTATCAATATATACATAATATATGTATATAGAAGGTCATTTTTTAATTTAAAAAGGGACTTCGTTGACCTATGAAGGCAATTTTGGGTGAAATGTTAGTGTAATAATCAACCCCAGATAGGATTAGATATTCCTACCTGAGCCGCATACCTACAGATGTGCCGCTACCCCTGAGGACTAAGCTGGAACGCTTCGGAAAAGTATGTCTCTCTTACCACACCCTTCAAACCAGAACACAGCAGCGTTTAACACTGCTGTTATGAGACAGAAATGAATGTGACGGTGGTGCCGCCGAAGTCGTACCACAAAGGGTTCTACCACCTTCTAAATTTTAAACAGTTAAAAATATAACCCCATCAACCCCTCTCTGCGTTATAAAATACATTAAATATGAAGCAAACCATAAAAATAGCGAAGAAACTTGTTATAGTAAAATAATAACTAATGGGTCGCCATGTTGGCCGCCATCTTTGCGGGATGACAGCTGTCACTCTGTTTTCCCGCCGACATTATACTCTGTTATTTATTATTTATTACGTAGTGAAAGAATATGAGACATTGTATTTTTCTGTTATAACACAAAACCTTTCGTGATAAAAATAGATTTTGTTTTATATTATAGTTTCTGTTGAAGGTGGTAGAATCCCTTGTGGTTCGACTCCGGCGGCACCACCGCCACATCTATCTTCGCCTTATAACAGCAGTGTTAAACGCTACTGTGTTCTGGTTTGAAGGGTGTGGTAAGGGACATACTTTTCCGAGGCGTTCCAGCTTAGTCTTCAGGGGTAACGCATCTGTAATATCCTATTTGGTGTTGATTACGTATGTCCATGGGCGGCAGTAGCCACTTACCATCAAGTGGACTGCATGCTTATCTATCCTATATTATAAAAAGTTCCAAAGATTACAAAGAAACTCATTATAATAATAAAGTTGGGTTCCAGCCAGTTAGAAACAATGGGGCATAATTCTTCCTTTTCCGAAGAGTACCTTGTACCCAATTGCCGGTAACGGGTAATACAATACACATGTGGGAAACAAGCTTTATACTATGTTAGTGTGAATGAGCTTGCAAAATTATTAAGTTAGTTGTTGTAATTGAGGTAGGTAGAGGACAATTGCGGCGTTACCCCTGATCTAAGCTGGAACGCCTCGGAAAAATATGTCTTCCTTACCACACTTCAAACCAGAACACGGCAGCGTTTAACACTGTTCTTTGTCCACGCTTTTATTAGCTTGGGTTGTATCTATGTATGTATGTAACGGTCACTTTGAACGGTCCGATTAATTTAAAATCTATAACAAGGATCAAGAACGGATGACAATACACGATTTTAATAATTGTATTCCATTCTTATCACCAGAATCGTCAGGAATCAGGATTACCGATTCACCTAGTGTGATTTTAGCGTGGTTTTTAGTTTTTAAACTGTAACTATTTTTGTAATCAAAACAGCCATATTTTTAAAGATAGAGGTAGCAAGCGAACTATCTCTACATCATTCTAAATCCAATATGGCGAACGCCCCAAAATAGCGGACCAATTAAGTTTTTTTTACGAATACGAAATAATTGGCCAAGTGTGAGTATGTTTTTCATTTTAATATTTTTATTACAGCAGCTATACAAGTAAATGCATTTAAATTGTCGATGTTATTACGGTTCAATAGACACTTTTTTTGGAGACAAAATCATAAAATGCTTGTTTGTTCAATTTTATTTTAAATTTATTTTATTAGTTTTTATAAAGTATATTCCGCACCAAATTGCTAGTCCGCTCTGAAGTTGTTGCGAGCAGGTGTAGTCATACAATTTGCTATGGCGACGCGATTCATTTCTATATTCAGAACGGACTAGTAGTTTTACGCGGGCTGTAACACCTTACTTAATCGTTACATTTTTAGTCAAATGACGCTCCAATTTCCCCTCAACTAAAGCGCAAATATAACCGTTTTGACCGGAAGTCGACGGTGCAATTACACGACTTCCGGTGGTCGATATGGTTGATGACCACCGCGACGTGTCAATGCCTTGTATCTAATTTGATGATGAATTATTATATATTATTATTATATATTATGAATTATTATTATTATATGAATATTTTTGACAAATTACAATCAAAGCAGCCATAGAACAAATGCATTGTGAAAATTTGAACCTACCCATTACGGTTCAATAAAAAAGTAACAAAAAAATACAACCGACTTCTATGTCACTAGAAAGTAAAAAATATTGAAATAAATGTTGGTTTACTACATAATTCTGAAGTCCTGAAGTAAGTTTAATTAAAAATACCTGCTTTTCTTGTAATTAATTGGAGTCAATGTTATTTACCTGAAACAAAAATATTAAAATTATTAAAAAATATATAATCAACACAGTAATTACAAAAAAAAAATAACCAAAAATAGCTATACTAATTAATAAGTGACTAATTAAAATAATAATTTAAAAAATCAAAAACCCGACTGCATCAAAAAGGCTGAAGTAGAATTTGCAAAAGCAGTGAAATAGGCATTTCATTATTTTTATCCAGAAAGCCAAATACAAAGTTTCATAGTAGGTATCTGCTTCAAAAACAAAAAATGTTAAAACAATATTATCCTATTTTATTTTATCCTCGTAGTGTTCATTTACGCTATATAAAGAACCTATGTGTAAAATTCCAGCACGCTTAAGTTCAGCGGTTTCCCTTTGCGTTGATCTCTGGCACATCAACTGTCTCATTTAGTCAGACAGTCATCTCGATGTGTATATACGAGTATATATGTACTAGCTGACCCGGCAAACGTTGTGTTGCCATATAAATAAAAAAATGTTAAGGATGAACAACCCTTATCACTTAGGTGTAAAAAAAATAGATAGTGGCCGATTCTCAGACCTACTGAATATGTATATAAAATTTGGTGAAAATCGGTGAAGCCGTTTCGGAGGAGTACGGTCACTAACACGAGAATTTTATATATAAGATATATTATATAATGTATGTGTAATCTCCTCTTAATTTCCTTTATTTTGACACCCTACTCGATAGGTTTGGTTAACTTTTTTAAAACGTGTTACTATTTCGCGAAAAAATTCACCATTTACGGTCTATAAAATATATAACTTCAGTAAATCAAAGTTTCGGTCATTATTTTACCTCGTTAGAGGTAGCATTTCATTATTTTTATCCAACAAGCCTGATACAAAATGTCATAGTGTTTCCTTCAAAATTGACGATAGTTCAAATGAACTTTTAACCCTTATTTTACCCTCTAGGGGGTTGATTTTTCGGAGGGAAATAAATAAGTGCGTCCTTGTTTCTATCCAGAAAGCCAAACACAAAATTTTATAGTAGTTGCTTCAAAATTAAAGGATTTCAAAAAAACTGTTTTCCAATATTTTACCCTCTTAAGGGTAGAATTTCCAAAAGGCCTTTCTTAGTACTTATTCAAGCTATATAGAGAACCTGTGTGCAAAATTTCAGAACTGTAAAGTCCTTGGTTTAGGCTGTACGTTGATTTCTGAAAAATGAAAAAGTCATTTAGTTAGTCAGTCAGTCAGTCACCTTACTGTTTTATATATATACAAATATGTTTTTATAATCTCCGTTTAATTTCCTTTTATTTGATACCCTACTCAATAGGTTCGGTTAACTTTTTTTTTTAAATGTGTTACTATTTCGCGCCAAAAATCCGCCATTTTGATTTTTTTTTACTAACACCTATCTAAGGACACTCGGGTCATTGAGACAAATATAATGACACTTTAACTGTTGAAATTCATTCAGCCGTTTGTTAGATCGGATCAAATAAAGAAAGACAAACATACAAGATACGCGCGAAAAACATAACCCTTCCTTGGCAGTCGGGTAAATATATTTTTAAAACATTAAAAATCGGATTAAACCAGTCAAAATAAATATTACAATTCAAAATTTACACCATTCACAAAAATATTCACTTCCTTCATTATTTACTAAATATATACAAAACGTAACCCCATTTAAATACACCTGCACGACATTGCCTCCACTGGGAATCGAACCGTGACCGAGGGGACAGATAACGGTCTGCCATTATTATAATTGAAGGGAAGCCATTAATAGTTTTATTGTGTGCCAGTTGCGTACACCTGACTTTTAAATGTTTATATAACCTGGCATGATATATAACTAGCTGACCCGGCAAACGTTGTGTTGCCATATAAATAAAAGAATGTTAAGGGTAAACAACCCTTATCACTTAGGGGTATGAAAAATAGATAGAAACCGATTCTCAGACCTACTGAATATGCATATAAAATTTGGTGAAAATCGGTAAAACCGTTTCGGAAGAGTACGGTAACTAACATTGTGACACGAGAATTTTATATATAAGATGATGTGTCTACACGCTTGCCGAATTAATTTTATACGTGTGGATAGAACGTTTGCCTTGGTTTGTGTAGGTTTGCAAGCGCTTGTAGCATAGCTTTGTAGGTGGTAGAACTCTTTGTGGATCGACGCCGGCGGCACCACCGCCACACCTATTTCTGCTTAATAAAAGCAGTGCTAAACGCTGCTGTGTTCTGGTTTGAAGGATGTTATAAGGGAGACATACTTTTCCGAGGCGTTCCAGCTTAGTCCTCAGGGAGAGCGGCGTATCTGTCGCCGACGTCAGGTAGGTATCTAATCCTATCTGGGGTTGATTACAGATGTCCATGGGCAGTGGCCACTTACCATCTGGACTGCATGCTCGTCTGCTACTCTTTTTTATAAAAGAAAACCTTTGATGAAGCGAATCGCTTGTAGTACTTTGAAGTTTGCGGTAAACGCCAAGCGTGCTCTCCACACGCTCGGCACTCGCCGCAAACTTCAAATCAACAAACGGACAAACATGTGGACGCGTAGAAAACACTTGTGGCAAATTCCATTCGATTTGCTGTTCGAAACTTTTGGATCGACCACAAATCGACAACAAAGGCTCTATCCACACGTTGAAATTTGTGATGGTTTGCTGTGGTTTGATATATTCGACGAGCATAATCAACTCCAAAAAACCTACTATTCCTGAATTCCACGGTTCGGTTTGCACGGACGTTCTTGCCGCGGACGTGTAAGATGTGGAAGGAGCTTCCTCCTGAGGTATTCCCGGAGCGCTATGACCTGGGGCTCTTCAAAAAAGGTGCAAAAAGAGCTCTCATACAAAGCCGGCGATGCATTGGCGACTCTTCTAGTGTTGCAATGTCCATAGGCGGCGTTGACTACTTTCCATCAGGTAGCACGTCTGCCTAATCAAATTTTCAAATAACACCCTCGAAACGTAAAAACCATCCAAAAGAATTACGAACCAACATAATATTATTTTTATGTATATGTTCGATGGGGTACAATCCAGACTGCACCTTTATTCATGATCACGTTTATACAATTTTTATATTATATAAACTTTATTATGTCATCACTAAAAGGGGTGCAAAAGTAAAACCGACTTCTATGTCACTACAAAGTAAAAATAATTCAAATAAATGTTGGTTAGCACATAGATCTGAAGTGTGCTCAATATATTTCGTTGGATAAAGGCGTAAACAGCGTGTCCAATATAAGCGAAATATCTTTTTGTTGAAATTTTTTTTTCAAAAATATATTTCCAGTCACCAATCCCGTGTGATAGTATCGGATCGCAAACAGTGCAGCAGACAGATTTACGAGCCAGTTTGTCGGTGGCGACTAATTTATTGCCACTTGCCTTACCGTGTATTCTATGGATTGGAATTTTCAAAATTCGCTCGAATTTTTTTAAATATGGCGGATAATCCAAGATGGCAGCCATTTTTTTTAGTACCGCCTTAATATCTGGCAATCAAATTAAAGGGATTTCAGAGAAACATAATACTTTTTTTTAAATGTATTGTAAGCACAAACTTTTTTGTCATGAAAATTGTGTAATGTAATTAATGTATGGGTGTTTGGATTCATTAAAAAAAAATCTTATTTATAGAGCATTTAATAAGCTTTAAAACCCCATTAATTTATTTATAATTATATTTCATCACAAAACAGTAAATACGAAAATTTACGGACATACGCAATATTATTTTTATATATACATTTTTTCAAAAATATATTTCGAGTATCCAATCCCGTATGATAGTATCGGGTCGCAAACAGTGCAGCAGACAGATTTACGACCCAGTTTGTCGGTGGCGACTAATTTATTGCCACTTGCCTCACCGTGTATTCTATGGATTCGAATTTTCAAAATTCGCTCGAATTTTTTTAAATATGGCGGATAATCCAAGATGGCAGCCAATTTTTTTAGTACCGCCTTAATATCTGGCAATCAACTTAAAGGGATTTCGGAGAAACATACGAAGAAATAATATGTTAGTATTTTTTTTAAATGTATTGTAAGCACAAACTTTTATGTCATGAAAATTGTGTAATGTTATTAATGTACGGGTTTGGATTCATTAAAAGAATATTTTCCTATTTATGGTGCATTTTAATAAGCTTTAAAAACCTATTAATTTATTTATAATTATATTTCATCATAAAACAGTAAATACGATTTACGGACATACACAATATTATTTTTATTTTATATACATTTTTTCAAAAATATATTTCGTGTCTCCAATCCCGTATGATAGTATCGGATCGCAAACAGTGCAGCAGACAGATTTACGATCCAGTTTGTCGGTGGCGACTAATTTATTGCCACTTGCCTTACCGTGTATTCTATGGATTGGAATTTTCAAAATTCGCTCGATTTTTTTTAAATATGGCGGATAATCCAAGATGGCAGCCAATTTTTTTTAGTACCGCCTTAATATCTGGCAATCAACTTAAAGGGATTTCGGAGAAACATACGAAAATATATTTTTTTAATGTATTGTAAGCACAAACTTTTATGTCATGAAAATTGTGTAATGTTATTAATGTACGGGTTTGATTTCATTAAAAGAATATTTTCCTATTTATAGAGCATTTTAATAAGCTTTAAAAACCTATTAATTTATTTATAATTATATTTCATCATAAAACAGTAAATACGAAAATTTACGGACATACACAATATTATTTTTATTATATATACATTTTTTTAAAATATATTTCGAGTCTCCAATACCGTATGATAGTATCGGATCGCAAACAGTGCAGCAGACAGATTTACGAGCCAGTTTGTCGGTGGCGACTAATTTATTGCCACTTGCCTTACCGTGTATTCTATGGATTGGAATTTTCAAAATTCGTTCGGAATTTCGATCCCGGGAGGTATTGCCAGCGATGTGTTCGACTCCTCTGGTGTTGCAAATGTCCATAGGCGACGGTGACTGCTTTCCATCAGGTAGGCCGTCTGTCTTATGGTATAAGTTTTTTTATAATAAAGGAGTAGCAGGCAAGCAGTTTACCTGATGAAAAGCTGGAACGTCTCGGAATCGTATGTCTCCCTTACCACACCCTTCAAACCAGAACACAGCAGCGCTTAACACTGCTGTTATAACAGAAATAGGTGTGGCGGTGGTGCCGCCGGAGTCAAACCACAAAGGGGTCTACCACCTTAAAAAAAAAGCTTGTAAATAAGAAGCCCGCTCACACTTGACCCTCTTTTAATCTCACCAAATAACTTAAGTGAAACTTCATGGAATTTGTCTACAAGAATTCAATTTTGAGTAAAATTGCGACATTCTCATCTTTATTACTAAAAACATAAGATATATTTTTGAAACGAAACTTAATATTAAACCTGTTTTAAAGATTTCGACCTTATTTTTAGAAGTATAAAATTGTGTTTCAATTCCTACTCTTAGGATTATATGACCAACGTACTTTAGGCCTTATTCCTATAGCCGTAAAGTGTATTTTCGTGTAGCTAAAATCTCCGTATCCACCATATGTTATGACAGGTGATATGAAAGGTACATATGGTGTGAAATTATAGTCTCTTATACTCGAAAAGCCTAATATTGCTTCGAATATTAAAAGTTTGAACTTATTGCTCAATATAAAACTTAATACGAAACAAATTTAACATTTAAATGTGAAAACTTTTATTAATAAAATGTCTTATTTATAGGCAAATTGTGCCTGCGAATTTTCGTGGATTCAGAATATAACGTCACTTAGGTATGATGACAGTTGTCCCTGAAGATTTAGTGCGATAAGAGTCCCACATAAACCTTTGAAGTACTAAGTACTGGGTACCTTTTGAAGGTTTCCCCCTCGTCAACAAAAATAAGGATGACAGCATTATGTCAACTGAACAGTAGGTGGTAGAACCCATTGTGGACTCCAGCGGCACCACCGCTACACCACCGCTATTTCTGCCTCATAACAGCAGTGTTAGGCGCTGCTGTGTTCCGGTTTGAAAGGTGTGGTAAGGGAGACAGACTTTTCCGAGGCGTTCCAGCTTAGTCCGCAGGGGTAGCGGCATATCTGTGACCGACTTCACGTAGGAATATCTAATCCTATCTGGGGTTGATTACAGATGTCCATGGGCGGCAGTAGCCACTTACCATCAGGTGGACTGCGTGCTCATTTGCTCACAATTATCTAACAAGAAATATAACAACAATAGAAATATAAGATTTCTTATGCGGGTTCATTTAAACCCGTTTCTATCTTTCCTTTCTTTCTTTTCTTTCTAGTAGCCACGAGAAAAAACCATTATGTTTTTTTTCATCCCCGACAGAATATTCATAAGGTATGTCTAGCTACCCTCCGCATAATTAGGGGATGCATGCTTTAGGGGTGGGATTACGTGGGGTAACTAATGCGAAATTATTTCTCGCGAAATGTTGAATTTTGCGAATAAATGAGCTTTATACTGAAAACATACCGAAGACATAATTATGGAGGGATTTCGGGTTTTAGATTGAAAATGGGATTCTGTTATTTATTATCTGACTAGTGGTTTAAAAATGTAAGGCGGGAACTAAATTGAAGTGAGAACCCTTTCTATTTCGACTTCGGCACCACCGCAATATTTTTTTTTTTTTATAATATAGGAGTAGCAGACGAGCGTGCAGTCCACATGATGGTAAGTGGCTACTGCCGCCCATGGACATCTGTAATCAACCCCACATAGGATTAGATATTCCTACCTAAAGTCGGCTACAGATGCGCCGCTACCCCTGAGGACTAGGTGGACTAGAGTACTAGAAATAGGTGTTGGGTGGTGCCGCCGGAGTCGAACCACAAAAGGTTCTACCACCTTCTTTTCGAGGGGGAAACCTTGAAATGGTACCCGGTGTCGTGGGAGCGACACGAGGTTATGTGGGATTTTTACCGCACTTAAACCCCCCGGTAGCCATACCTGGCGCTACGTAGAGGACTCCGGGATCTCCACTTACGACAGGCAGGAGATACCGTAGCCCTTTTCTGGTCCTGGAACTACAAGGACGAACACCGCCACATCTATTTCTGTTATAGCAGCAGTGTTGAGCGTTGCTATGTGCTGGTTTGAGGAGTGTGGTAGGGGAGACATACTTTTCCGAGGCGTTCCAGCTTAGTCCTCAGGGGTAGCGGCGCAGCTGTGGCCGACCTCTGGTAGGATTCTTATCTTATCTGGGGTTGATAACAATTGACCATGGGCGGCAGTAGCCACTTACCATCAGGTGGACTGCACGCTCGTCTGCTACTAACATATCATTAAAAAAACTTAATTTACTTCGAAAACATTAGATACTTTGAAGTTAAAACTTATTTTTTCGCTTTCAAAACGAAACCCATACACTCCATACAGTCATTACAGTAACGAGTACATGTTAAAATACCTAACACAGTTATATATCACAGTAATTGCAATTCGAAGCGCGCTGTCCATTCTGCAGTTCTCATGCAAAGCAGTGGGTTTAGTGTGGGGCCACGAAACACGCGTGCTTGATTAGATGGAGCCATTAAACTAGCGAGTTTATAATACTGCAAGGGCTCACTAACTATTTATGTAGCTGTTTAATTTTCATTCATTTAATTTTCAATGTTCACTTTACAGTTTATTAGGATAGGAAAAGTTAATTAGGAAACGAGCGTGTCCAGTCCATACGATGGCAAGTGGCCCATGGATATCTGTAATCAAACCCAGATAAGATTAGTCTTACCTGAGATCAGCAACAGATGATTTGCTACTCCTGAAGGCTATATTGGAAAGCCTCGGATAAGTATGTCTCCCTTACCATACCCTTCATATCAGAACACAGTAACGCTTAACACTGCTGTAATAAGGAAAGTTCTAAATGATAAAATATCTAAACACGGTAGTTATATATCACAGTAATTGCAATTCGAGGCGTGCTGTCCATTCTGCAGTTCTCATGCTAAGCAGTGGGTTTAGTGTGGGTCCACAAAACAAGCGTGCTTGTAAGAAGTGCTTTAATTATTTATTGTATCACAAAAATACAAAGTTAATGTCTGATTAACATTCTTAAACTTTTTAAATATTAAAGTAGCAAACTAGAATGTAATTCACCTGTTGATAAGTGGGTACTTACTGTTACTAATAACTAACGTAACATTGCTGTTATTAGGCAGGAATGAATGTGGCAGAAATGATGAGTCGAACCACCATAGGTTCTACTACCTTGTAAAATAAAACCACTATTTACGTCTTCCAATCAAGTAATAGATGTCTTAAAATAATATTGAAATATTAACGTAACAGAGACACTCTCTAAAGAACGCTTTTTAAAGGAAATGTGTTATGAAACAAAAGAAAATCGCTACACTACACGCTCTTAATTAACCCAAGCCTTATACAGTTGACGTAATACGCACCGAAATTTCTTTGTGTAAATTCCTTTGTTAAATGAAGAATATATGAGTAATACTTAACCATATTTTATGATTTAATCTATTAGCCACACATATACAGTCATTCGTGACGGACAGCCTAGTGGTTAAGAAACTCTGCCTCTTGGTCGAGGGGTCCGAGGTTCAAAAAGGTAGTTACATCCGTATTAGAAATTAACTATCATTGCTTAAACGGTGAAGGAAAATATCGTGAGGAAATCTGTATATCTGAGAAATCTTAAAAAAAAGATTTCAAAGGTATGTGAAGTCTACCAATACGCACTTGGCCAGCGCGGTGGACTATGGCCTAATCCTTCTCATTCTGAGAGGAGACCCGTGCCCAGCAGTGGGACAGTAATGGGTTGACGATGGGACCTAATTTCTTAGGTCTAGATTTAAGTTTTGATATGTGTAACACCTGTAAAGGTACCATTTAATTGGTTATTTCCTATTGTACTAAATGCTTTACACAATAAAATAAATAAATAAAAATAAAAAGGTCCACTTGTGGGAAGCCCAAGCGTGGGCTTCCATTGACCTGATTACCAAGGACCGATTCCGTTTAAAAACCTTTCAATTCCATGGAGACCCGACATCAATACCAGAAGGTATTGACCCATTGTTGCAGAATTAATATTCCACCGACGGACAGACAGATAGATAGCATTGTTCTTTGTACGTGGGCCAGAGAAACCGCGAATAACAATACTAGTGGTTGGACGCGACTTTACCTTCTCTTTTACAACATTAATGTAGCCTATTACCTAATAACAGTTACGTTAAGTGCTGCTGTGTTCTGGCTTGAAGGCAGATAGTAATGCATCGTTCTAATACGTGGGCCCGAGAAACCTCAATTATTTAATACTAGTGGTTTAATGCGACTTAGCCTTTTTATAATATTACAATTAAAACGAGCAGGGAGTCTACGTTACGTCACAGGGGTCATGCCATAAAACCGTCAAGTCCGAGTCGTACTTGGTCACTGTATTTCGTGGGGAAACCCTACATGGATTCCTCTCTGCTGCGGGGGTAGTGGAGGATATGCCATACCTTAAAATAAATACTAAAATATACTTTTAAAAAGCGTTAAAAATTGTGGTCTAATTAATTGCTTTAATTAGACCACAATTTTTACTGTGACCGGGGGGGTTACTACCATCTCTTAACACAATATTATTTTAATCATACGAAGGAAATTTAACTTTTTAAGCAAAATATGACAATTTGGTTTTATACAATGGATAAGCGAAAAATTAAAAAGAATTTAAGTGTGTTCAATTGTGTGTGACGGAATATTTTACTGTTTTAAGAAGGAAATCAAACTTTCCTGAAGTATGATGGTTTTTAAAATATGGTGGTATGCCCCCTGTGACCCTCCCAAATTACATGCATAATGACAAGTATGACAATACTGACTAAGCTATAGTGACGTCATTCTAAATCCAATATGTCGCCTCAAAATGGTGGAGGAATTATTTTTAATGTAACCCTTAATATGGGTATCAATTAAAAGAGTTTTATGGGAAAAATACAATAAAATATTAACTGATTTGTAATAATAATGTGATTTGTATCTTATATATAAAATTCTCGTGTCACAATGTTAGTTACTCTATAGTTAGGTACTCCTCCGAAACTGCTTTAGCGATTTTCACCTAATTTTATATGCATAGTATCAGTAGGTCTGAGCATCGGCTACTATCTATTTTTACCCCTAAGTGATAAGGGTTGTTCACCCTTAACATTTTTTTTATTTATATGGCAACACAACGTTTGCCGTATATATAAAAATATTTTCAACAATTTTTTGAACTAAAGTCATTAGAATTCTGAAGGTGAAACTTGGTTTCGAAGCTGACTAGGTCTTCCAATAGCATTTAAGTTAACACGAAATTTGGAAAGGTTCCAGGTTTTAAGGAATGCTCCTTTTTCAAATACCCAACGTTTATTTCGGGAATTTTTGTAACTGTTCCCCAACTTAACAAATTTGGGTCTTACTCGAGGAGCTTATAATGTCTGTGGGAATTTTGTAAGCTTAGCGTGAAGCTTTCGGGAAAATAAAATTTTATTTCTATTAAATACTATTATAGCACTCTGTGACCTAAACCCGCATTTTAGCCACGCATTTCTGTGTCCAAAGTAGCCGATTTTTACACCGTACGAATATTAATACACTACCCTCACAGTTGAAAAAAATAAACATAGCTATGAACGTTTCATACTTTTAAATGCCATTTAAAAATTAAAAGTGAGTAATGAGTATTTTGTTTAAAGCTATAATTATTTTAATATTTTATTATGGACGTATACTATTTTTACCACACTGAAGGGTAATGTTTTCTTCGTTCTAATAATAAGCATTAAAAAAATGGAAAAAGATAATAATTATTATTAAAAAGAAAGACAAACCCCCTGAGTTTCTTATCGGATCTTCTCAGTGGAGGTCGCGTTCCGATCCGGTAGTAGTTTAAGAAAATATTGTAACTGACAATGTGTAAGCCGCCGTTGGCCTATACAAAAATAAATATATTTCATTTCATTTCAGTCTCATTTCTTAGCATCTATATCTATCATCTATATAAAAAAATAATATTTGTCTGTATGTCATTATAGAATCGTAAACTATGCATTTGATCATGTGATGATCTTTAGCAAAATTGTTGTGCATGAGCCCACGAAGGTTCCTGAGTTGGTACGACATATTTTCGACAGATGGCGCCACTGTCATTCCAATGTTCCACATATGTTCCAATGTTTCAGTTATATGTATGTCATATTATTCTTTTTAAAACGCGGGCGAAGCCGCGGGCACTACTAGGAGACTATTGGTATTATTCAGCAGTCGGTTTTTTTTCTTACATAAGTAGCAAAGAAACATACAGTTCAACTGATGGTAGGTGTCAACTGCCACCCATGGACACTCTTAATCAGCCACAGGATAATGTCTCCCTTACCACCCTTCAAACCAGAACACAGCCGCATCACACTGACGCTATTAGACAGTAATATGTGTGGTGCTGGTGCTTCCGGAGTCGAACCATAAAGGGTTCTAGGGTCTACCTTTAGAAAAACTTTTGTTATAATATAAGAGTAGCAGACGAGCATGCAGTCCACCTGGTGGTAAGCTACTGCCGCCCGTGGACATCTGTTATCAACCCCAGGTAAGATTAGATATTCTTACCTGAGGTCGGCCACAGATGCGCCGATACTCCACAGGACTAAGCTAAAACACCTCGGAAAAGTTTGTCTCCCTTACCACACCCTTCAAACCAGAACGCAGCAGCGCTTAACACTGCTGTTATAACAGAAATAGGTGTGGCGGTGCCGCCGGAGTCGAACCACAGATGGAGGGTTCTTCTACCTTCAAATAATAATATCCTAACTAATAAATTACAATATTGACACAAGTAGGCTACATCCAATAATTGGATATTGGTCATTAAAATTGATAACCAATTATGAATTGCAGTAATCAATTAATTGATTTAATGCATGCGTTAATTAATACTTAATGGATTATCGCGATCTCATTACAAAAGATTATTAAAACTGTCTAGTGACATAATTTATAGGTAGTAATGACATACCGATTTAGTCAATCATTTTTAGGGTTCCGTATCCAAAGGCAAAAACGGAACCCTATTACTAAGCCTCCGCTGTCTGTCCGTCTGTCACAGGGCTCTATCTCTTGAATCTTAATAGGTAAAAACTTGATATTATAGTATGTATAATGTGGCCGCTAAAACAAATACTAAAAATAAAAAATATGGAAATAAATGTGGGTTTGCATAAAATAAACCGGTAATTTTCGACTTTTCTGGGTTCCGTATCCAAAGGGTGAAAGCGGAACCCTATAACTAAGACTTCGCTGTCTGTCAGTCTGTCACAGGGCTCTATCTTCAGAACCGTAATAGATAGACACTTGAAATTTTTACAGAGGATGAGAATAAAAAAAGTTGAAAATAAATGGTGGTCGCCATACAGGAAACCGCTATTTTTCGACGTTTTCGCTTAGTCTATTGAACCGTTATAGATAGACAGTTCAAATTTTCAAATGCATTTACTTTTATGGCTGCTATGATAACAAATATAAAAAAAAAAACACAATGAAAATTTGGTGGTAGGGAACGGTTTTTTGACATTTTCATACGGAACCCTAAAAACAACAGATAGCGAAGCTAATTTTCGAAATTACGTACAGACACTTAAATTTTACGTATATTTTACAATTTAAATGCATTTCGGCTACCGAATTACGCCCGGGACAAATATAATTATGTAAATTTCAACCCACTTTAGTATTAACTATGATAACGAGAGAATGAGGTAATTTTGCATGTAGTTATGGTAATGGGTGGTTATAGGCTTCAACCGAGGGTCCGGGTTCGAATCCTGGTTTAATTTTTTTATAATCATGTAGTGGTGAGAAGACTCAAACGGACTAATCCCTTTGAGCTTGTGACATGACACAGTGTAGTGTTAGTGAAATAGTGACAAGTGAACATTATAGAACACAAGAACAATGTGTCTACTCCCTTATGTGTTTAAACAAAGAAGTGCAGTGTCAGAAGACGCCACCTTCATTATATGATTATTTAGCAGTTTAAGTTAGCGTAGAATTACTCATTAGTTTTATATTAGACTAGAGAGTTTATAAATTTATAAAAGGAATGCATTAGGTTGGCAGCGTCACCTCACGATTAACCGACGTAGAGTCAACTTACCCTGATGATGCTCCGTTTTGGAGCGAAACACGTGTTGGTGATGGTATGTATGGTGGTGTATATTTTTAATTTTTGCATCTGCATGCATGCTTTGAGGGAGGGAGGGTGGTACATACTGCATGGTTTAACTTATATACCATCATACATATTTGTAGCGGATTGTTGCGAAGTAGTTTTAATCATAACTTAAACATAAAAAAGCATATATACGGTTGAATTGAGAAACCTCCTCCTTTTCTGAAGGTTAAAAATAGAGTTCTGCCTTCAAAACATATTTAACAAAAACCAAAATCTTTTCAAAACACACAACAATCATAATTTCAGCTAAAAATTTCAATTTACGGTAAAATCCTTAACAACTTCACTTTACTATTACGAGTAAAAAACAGTACAAAGCAACCAAGTGAGTTTTCGCTTACGTGTTTTAATACTGTTACGTGAAACGCCAGCGGTTCTCAACCTGGTATGAGATTAATTTTTTATTTTTATTTTGTTCGATTAATCTTATATATAAAATTCTCGTGTCACATTGTTAGTTTCCGTACTCCGAAACGGCTTCACCGAATTTCACCAAATTTTATATGCATATTCAGTAGAGTCAGAGTACAGTCTGAGAATCGGCTACTATATATTTTTCATACCCCTAAGTGATAAGGGTTGTTCACCCTTAATATTTTTTTTATTTATATGGCAACACAACGTTTGCCGGGTCAGCTAGTTTATTCATAAAATGTTAGGTATTTTAAGGTCTAAGAATTATACTCGTTATGAATAAATAATCATAATTATAATCAATAAAAAAACAAAAATTGTCAAGTACCGATATTTCGTAAGCAAAATACTGGATAGATTGATTATGAATACCGGCCACTAGTTGGAACACTTCGTGTAGGTTTTTCCTTTACCACAACCTTCAATCAGAAAAACAACAGCGCCTTCCAAAGCGGTGGTAGTTTGTTGACTTTCAAAAAGTACCTATTCTATATGAATCAATAATGAGATTTGATCAATAATGATATGAATCAATTGAATAAATGAGATTTGAATTTGAATTACTGGTGTTATAAGCTTAATAGATATAGTGGTGGTACTTCCAGAGTCGATAAGCAAAGGCTTTTACCACTTTTATTTAGATATTACGATTAGCGACAATACCATGAAGCAAAAACTTTATAACGGTAAACATCAGCTTAAAAATTCCTTTCTAAAAAGTTGAGAGCCACAAAAACATAGTAAGCGCTTTAATTTTCCATAATACAAAAGTTTGAGAACCTCTGAACTAGACAGGGCGATGACATCTCACGACTTTCACTCAAGGACGGCCCCCACCCTGCGGGGGGACTTAGATAGCTTTAATAAACCTTAAACAATGACGTGCAACCTGGTTTTAAACTTTAAAACGTTTTTAAAACTTAAATACTGTTTTCTAAATTAAAATATGTTTAACAATTTATATAATAACGTTACATAACATGTATAATAAGAATAAATTAATAATTAATGATTGCAGATTTTTTTTATAATATAGGAGTAGCAGACGAGCATGCAGTCCACCTGATGGTAAGTGGCTATTGTCGCTCATGGACATCTGTAATCAATCCCAGATAGGAATTCCAACCTGAGGTCGGTCACAGATGCACCGCTTCCCCTAAGCACTAAGTTGGAACGCCTCGAAAAAGTATGTCTCCCTTGCCACACCCTTCAAATCAGAACACAGCAGCGTTTAACTCACTGTTATAACATAAATAAGGGTGGCGGTGGTGCCGCCGGAGTTGAACCACGAAGGGTTCTACCATCTCAAATAAAAGCTTGTAAATAAGAAGCCCGCTCACGCTTGACCATTGTTTAATCTCACCTTCAAACCAGAACACAGCGCTTAGCACTGCTGTTATTAGGCAGAAATGAATGTGTGTCTGTATATCCTTTATACAATCGTTAACTAAGCATTTGATCATGTGATCTTTAGCAAAGTTGTTGTGCATGAGCCCCCGAAGATTTCTGAGTTGGTACGACCAATTTTCGATAGACGGCGCCACTGTCATTCCAATGAAGGTACAAATTTTCAGTTATATGAATGTCATGTTATTTTTTTAAAACGCAGGCGAAGCTGCGGGTTCTGCTAGTATATAATAAAACAAGTTATTCAAAAACAGTGAAGGCGTCCATTGAATCTTTAGACAATACTGTATAGAACGGCCTACTAAGCATTATAAATACCACAGTCTTATAGGGCTGTGCTTTGTATCTGATATGTCTAAAAATATATAAAAATAACATTTAATAAAAATAAATCAAAACAATATTTGGAACTAGCTGACCCGGCAAATTTTGTACCGCCTCAAAATCTGTTTATCAAATATATTTCATATAAAATATAGCCTATGTTACGCGTGGATAATGTAGCTTTTGAATGGTGAAAGAATTTTAAAAATCGGTTCAGTAGTTTTTGAGCCTATTCATTACAATCAAACAAACAAAGTTTTCCTCTTTATAATATTAGTATAGATAATTGAGTATTTATATAATTATATCTCTCTCGGCGAATGATTTGAAAAACTTATAAAAAAACGATTACTTACAAATATAGTCTAAGTCCCTCCCAGAATTTAGACGAATCCAACGACACCTCATATGTTAAACCGTCAATCCGTTTGGGCTACAGCGTGACAAAGAATGAGACATACATTACCCTCCGTTTTCGCGTAAAATAATATTTAAAAACTTAAAAACAACATTAGGAGTCCGCCATTTTAGATTGAGAGTGACATTAATTATTTTTTTAGATTTTATCAGCAAATCCTTTTATATGACAGCCATATCGCAGAAGTGCTTAAAAAATAAGCAATCCGCCATATTGGATTTAGAATGACGTCACTAAGCTACATGAAAACATTTCGAACATAACTAAATTCATTTTAAAAATAATAATAAATAAAAATAATAAAAAAGCCGGCCTTCGAAAGGTGACGAACATAACTAAATTCATTTTAAAAATAATAATAAATAAAAATAATAAAAAAGCCGGCCTTCGAAAGGTGAATAGCAGAGCGTGGTTTCGTTTAAATTTTATTTTAATAATATAATTTTTTCAACTATTGTATTACCATTTTCCAAAACAATTTTCATGTAAGAATCTCCCTTACATGAAAATTGTTTTGGAAAATGCCCTATGTCTTCGAGCCCGACTCACACTTAGCTTCTTATTTCCATCAGGACAAACAAAGGATTGTGTGTCGCAATTCGGCGGTAATCCTGAGAGTGCGTATTTTCCCTACCCACCCTTTCATCCCTTCCTGTTTCTAAGAATAGCGAAAATGGAACACTGGCTGTATGTCTCTAGTTACCTTTGCCTGTCCTACAAACGTCACAAAGCACAGATAACAGATAACAATAACAACCTTTTTTATAAACTGACAATTCTTTCTGTGCGTGTGACGGTTTTCGAAAATAGTCATTTGTTGTGATTTTTTAATCTCCCCAATTAAAATATGTAAAAACAAAATAATTTTAGAAACTAAAATTTATGTAACCTATTTGTCAATAAACTTAATATTTTTAACATTATGATTAAAGATTAATATGCAAAATAATTATAGTTTAAAAACTAAAAACCACGCTAAAATCACACAAGAAATCTCATAATGAGAATGATTAGGCCGTAGTCCACCGCGCCAAGTGCGTTTTGGTAGACCTCACATACCTTATATTTTTTTAATAAAAACATAATTTAAATCAAATTCCATACTACAACATTTGGCTTTATCAAAAAGCTCCAAGCGTTTGCAAACGTACACAAACCAACAAATACTCTATCCACACTTGAATTTGTAAGTTCTAACAACGCGCGGTACAATATGAGCACAAATTTCGTCAGTTTCAAACAGAGCAGAGTGGCGCAGTGGAAGCGTGCTGGGCCCATAACCCAGAGGTCCGTGGATCGAAACCACGCTCTGCTATCAGTGGCGAAGAAAATCCATTTTTTTTTTGAAAATTTTCATTTACCTTGCTAATTCTTATTTTGTTAGAAAAATATTTTATTATATAAAATTTAATGCCTGATACTTTTTTCTAACATTTTTTTTTCTAAACTTGTTTTCGCTAATGAAATCAAAAATCTTAAGGTATAAATAAGGATTTATTATTGAATCAAATAATAATAATAAGTTTTTTTTAATACTCACAAATTTTAATAAAATCATTTGTTTCAATGTTTACAAAAAAAAAGGAAATTAATTAAAACATTTTTCTTTTTTTCACATCTGTCTTAGAAATGTCAAAAAAACTTTAAACTCTAATAAAAAAATATCAAATTAAATTCAAACCACACAACATTAAAAAATTTATAAAATTTGACATTTCCAAAATTAAAAAGCGGTAACCCTGACGTCACGGCGCCAGACTAGCGTGGGTGCGGGGTCGATTCCCCGTTGAGTCAGCCCTTCTACTTGTTGCCGGATATTTATAGCTTGGTTTTATTTATGCGTCAGTAATTGTGTCTTTTGATACCATTGATATGTATTTTTTTATAATATAAGAGTAGCAGACGAGCATGCAGTCCACCTGTGGTAAATTGCTACTGCCGCCCATGGAAATCTGTAATCAACCCTAGATATGATTAGATATTCCTACCTGAGGTCGGCCACAAATGCGCCGCTACCCCTGAGGACTAAGTAACGCCTCGGATAAGTATATCTCTCTTACCACACTTAAAACCAGAACACAGCAGCGCTTAACACTGCTGTTATGAGGCAATTATGCTGCTATGAACCCTTTGTGGTTCGATTCCGGCGGCACCACCGCCACACCTATTTCTGTTACAACAGCAGAGTTAAGCACTCCTTTGTTCTGATTTTAAGGGTGTGGTAAGGGAAACATACTTCCGAGGCTATCCAACTTTGTTCTCAGGTAGCCGCGCTTCTGTAGCCGACCTCAGGTAGGAAACTAATCCTATCTGGGATTAAAGATGTCCAAGGGCGGCAGTAGCCTTATTAGTACTGCATGATCGTCTGCTACTCCTATATTACAAAAAATATAGTGAATATTGCTACATTTGCTAAGAATAAGTTTTTATGATTTACTTGACATAAGACCTTTGACTAAAGTACTTTTTATCTCGTCTCGGGGTGAGTGGCAGGTCAGACAGGGTCGTCCGCCACCGCCCCGGAGGGATGCTGTGATCTGAATCTATTTTCATCTCAGACAAAGAAAACTTTAGTATCGAGTTTTTTTTAATTAATATGCTTGTATTTTTAAGACTTAAAAATGTTTTTGTATTGTACAATTATTTATGTATGTATGTATGTATGTTTGTATGTATGTATGTTTGTATGTATGTTTGTATGTATAACTACGATTTTTCTAAAATCTACTAGTCCCTAATGAGAATTTGCTTTTCGTAATTTGAAAACATTTTTCTGATCTTAAAGTGTCATATAAAAAAAAATATTTCTATTGTATTTTTTTGAAGTTATGTTTATCCGAGGGATACATACTTATCCGCGGCGTTCCAGCTTAGTCCTCGGGCGTCGCATCTGTAGCCGACCTCAGGTAGGAATCTAATCTTATCTGGGATTGATTACAGATGTCCGTACGGCATTAGCCTTACCATCAGGTGGACTGCATGCTCGTCTGCTACTCTAACAAAACATATGTATCCTTATTTCAGGAGTACAAAAGGTGTCATTATAATCATCATCATCAACCCATTACTGTCCCACTGCTGGGCACGGGTCTCCTCTCAGAATTAGCAGGATTAGGCCATAGTCCACCGCGCTGGCCAAGTGCGTATTGGTAGACTTCACATACCTTTGAGACTTTTTTTTATAAATTTTTCAGGTATGCAGGTTTCCTCACGATGTTTTCCTTCACAGTTTAGCTAGTGATAATAAATTTCTAATACGCACATAAATTTAAAAAATCAGAGGTGCGTGCCTGGGATTTTAACCTCGGAGCACTCGATCGAGAGGCCGAGTTTCTTAACCACTAGGCTATCACTGCCTTGTGTGGTACAAAAGGTGTGTTACTCGACAATACGGGACTACATACTACATACTCGTGTTTGTAGCAAGGATTTTAGCGCCACAAAGCCCGGATACAAAGAGTGCTAATTGAAAAGCACTAATGGGGTCCGGGAAAGGTCGTTTGCAATGTCTAACGGGTTTACAGGATAGGGAAGAAGCTTAAGGAATATTAGGTTTCATGTACTGCGTCCATAGATTAATAAAAATTACTCACTCCTAACAAGAAAATGTAACCAGTTATGACAATTGAAATTGTCACTGTCATCTATTTTCATGATAGAAAATATTTAAAAAAATGTAGTTTTTAGATCATTTACGAATGAAACGATATTTCTCTGCACTTTTTCTTCGATTTAGTGGCTTAACTGCATGTCGGCATTGTTCCGCGTAAATAACACCATGACAGTCATTAAAAGGCTGACAGAATTGTCAGCCATTTAAGCCACTAAATGGCTTCCTTCAATTACAAGGCGGCGAGATATCTATACTTAGCTATGACTGCGTCTTAGAGTGTGTTTTATAGTAATGGTAGCCACCATCAGATGGACTGCATGCTCGTTTGTTTTATTTTATAATATAGGAGTAGCAGACGAGCATGCAGTCCACCTGATGGTAAGGCTACTGCCGTACGGACATCTGTAATCAACCCCAGATAGGATTAAATATTCCTACCTGAGGTCGGCCACAGATGCGCCGCTACCCCTGAGGACTAAGCTGGAACGCCTCGGAAAAGTATGTCTCCCTGACACCCTTCAAACCAGAACACAGCAGCGCTTAACACTGCTGTTATAACAGAAATAGGTGTGGCGATGGCGCCGGAGTCGATCCACTAAGGGTTCTACCTTCGAAACAGCCATTTCAATGTTATAAAAACCGTTTCAATGTTAACTATCCGTTAACCGTGCTATTAACCTTGATCTTGACAAAAAATACCATTGTTTTAAAGTTAATTGACAATGCGCGCGTGTCGTGATTTGTCACGGGTTCGATTCCCGACTCGATCGATGAGGCATCACATTGAAGTTGGTATTTATAGTGATTTCTGTTTTAATGTTTATTAAAAGACATGAAGTGGTCATCTAATGGGAAGTGGAATCGACTGTGCCGATCTTGATGGAACTTTTACATCACGATAAAACATTTTATTAATCTTTAAAGTAGACAGGAAAATATATAACCCCAAGAATTCACACAGATAAAAAAAAATATTGAAACATTATTTAGCAAATTCTTCAGTTTTTTTTATTTTACTTAGAAACCAAAAAAATATAATTAATAATTCGCCAAAGTATGAGTCGACCTCGCAATGTAGGCTTCCGTAGGCGATTCATTATTTTTTACTTATTTTTATTCATTTTATTATTTTCAACAATACTTAGTTATATGAAACAACAATAGATGGCGTTGGGGTGATGATGAGTGATACGTAAACAACGTATAAAAAAATTAAAATAACTATATTAAAATATGTTTTTTGGTTCTTATTTGTATTATAATACCGGTTATAGTAGTAAACGGATTGTAAAAATTTCAACCGTCTTCCTAGAACGGTTTAACAGTTAGATCGAAAAATGCCGGGTTGTTGTATGGAGACCCCCTTTAATATTCAACTTTATTTTACATTTAGTATTTGTTGTTATAGCGGCCACCGTTATGCATCCACTGTAAAAAATCATGGTGTTTATCTATCACAGTTCCGGAGATAGAGCCCTGTGACAGACGGACAGACAACGAAATCTTAGTAATAGGGTTCCGTTTTTACCCTTTGGGTACGGAACCCTAAACATTTGCAAGTCACTCCCCACATAACAAAGTATCAATGCGAGAATGGTTCGTTAAAATTTCACATTTTGGGACGGACGGATATTTTAATTTTATTTATATGCCAAATTTTTTTGTCTTTCTCGAAGCACACGAATTCCTTTAAAAGGTATGATACATGAGGTATGACAAGAAATGTTTTCAAGTATGTAATTGTTTCAGATAATTCGTAACAATAACGAATTCTTCCTTAAGGTATGAAGGAATTGAATGTAATACTTTTGAGGTATCTACACAAAGATTTTTAGGGTTCCGTAGCTGGGTAAAAACGGGACTTTATTACTAAGACTCCGCTGTCTGTCCGTCTGTCATAGAGTTCTATTTCTTGAACCGTCATAGACACGAGATTTTATTTACAGATCGATTATCCCATTTGTCGCAAAGCCGGGCACAGGCATTTTCTGAAAATAGGGCTTAGGGCATATCCCAGCTCAAGTAAAGTTTGGTAGACTTCACACTTTTGAGAACTTTTCAGTCTATTTCCTCATGATAATTAATTGTATAGCAAAAGTTATTATTCTAACCTGTGTTAGAATTTTTCGAAATTAGGTCTGTTTAGTTTCGAAAAACTCGTGCTAAGATTTGATCCCTGGATCTTCAATGTGAGAGGCCACTAGGTTTTTTATATATAGGAATAGCAGACGAGCAGTTTACCAGATGATAACTGGCTGCCGCTCATGGACATTTTATAGTCAACCGGAGATTAGTTTTGATTCCTACTTGAGGTCAGCCTCAGATTCCCCTATCCCTGAGGTAGCTGGAACGCCTAAGAAAATTATGTCTCCCTTACCACACCCTTCACACCAGAACACAGCAGCGCTTAACACTGCTGTTATTAGACCGAAATTGGCATAGCGATGGTACCGCCGGGGTCGAACCACAAAGGGTTCTATCAACTTAAGGCCACCAATACTTCAAAATATAATCGTACATATACAATATTATACATACCTATATACAATAAACCACAATAAACTTTCCAACTCAAAACATTAAATGAAAATATTAAAAATTGCTCAGAAAATAATTCCAACATATTCCTTTTGAAAATTTAATCAACTTTAATTAACTTATGCTCGCTACAAAGTTTCATTCAAAAACTTCGAGAACTCAAAACTTTGAACACTTCAAAATTCTTAGCATCTCACGCACATACTCCGGAATCCTTCCTACTTATATGACTACTGGTTTAAAAGTTTCGCTGCTTAACTTTAAGCTTTATACTCGTACATTAAGCTTAAGTAGGAGAGAATACCAAAAATCTTTATAAAATATAAATAAATAAAGTTACAGTGAAAATGTTATTTTCACACACAAACAGACACACCTTTTGTTTACGGAACCCTAAAAAGCAACAGCATTTTAGGGTTCCGTATCCAAAGAGTAAAAACGGAACTCTATTACTAAGCCTCCACTCTCTGTCCGTCTGTTACAGGGCTCTATCTCTCGAACCGAAGTAGAAAGATACTTGAAATTTTCACAGCTTATATATATAACTATAATACTTAAAATAAAAATGAGGTTTGCCCTACAAGTAACCGTTTTTTTTAATCGTAATTAAACCGTAATAGGTAGTTAAAACTTTTAAAATAATTGCGATAATAACTCCACCATAGTGACATACTTAAGGCAACTAATCCACAACTAATCCACAACTAAGCGACAAGTTAACAGAGTTATTTGCTTAAGTACCGTAATCTGTAATATAAAAAACAGCATAACTTATAACCATAGATTAGTAAAGATACTTCGCCGCCATGAAATTGAATGAAGCCACAAACGGCTTATTAGTAAGTTCTTTTTGAATTCTTGACTTGAATAAAAACATTTTTAGAGAAAATTTACGAATAAATAACTAATACTGCGTAATTCACATAATAAATAAATAATTATTTCAAATATTTTTGGGACATTTTAGCACGGAGACGCGGCAAAACTTTTTTACGCAACTATTTCAATTCTCAAAACTGGGTACATTTTCTTGTTAGGAGTGAGTAATCTTTACTAATCAATGCTTATAACAGACAACCCCACATTTCTATATCCAAGATCCATCCAAATACGCAGGAATGAGACTCAAATATAGATACGAATACAATATTACAGTCAAACAGTATTCATGTCGTATCCGCGAGATCCGTGCGGAATGAATACCGCAGCTCAAACAAGGCAGAATACGTTGCATAGTTCGAGCGAGGCGGTTGTTGGAACAGATATGTACATACAAGTGGCATGAATAAGAATTCTTACCTAGATTCTCTCGTGATTTATTTATTTTATGATATTACTCTTAAAATTGACTTACTTTGAAATACCGTTTCTTTATTACTTTTTTTATAATAGTAATTTATCAAACGATCATTATGTCTTACGGTCAGTAAGTGGTCATAGTTTATTCTAGTTTCGTTGTGAGGAAGATCTTTATAAGTTATTCGAAACATCGGCAGTAAAGAAAAAAACTGCGTATAATACATCTAAGTACCTATTACACGGTAAAATGTTCGAGTAAACGCTACAAAAGCTTTTAAATAAATTGCGATAGAATAGAATTATTTACTTCAATGAAATAATCTTTAACATACTTTTTGCTAGTATAACTTTTGACATCCGCAATAATCTATATACAAGACCCATCCAAATACACGACTGCATACGGCTATATTTGAGTCAAACAGTATTCATGTCGTATCCGTGAGATCCGTGCGGAATGAATATCGGCTCAAACAAGGCAGGAATCCGTTGCATAGTTCGAGCCAGGCGGATGTTGGAACCGAGATGTACAATTGGCAGAAAGTTAGTGGTGGAATAAGAATTTTTGACTACATTCTTTAGTAATGTATTTCTTTTGGGATGTTACTAAAGTGAAAAAAATCTGATTCGAATAAGGTTTTCTACAATACGAGCTTTTGCCCGCGGCTTCGCTCGCGTTACGAAGTAATATTTTCATCCCCTATTTTATCCCCTTGGGGGTAGAATTGATCAAAATCCTTTCTTAGCGGATGTCTACGTCATAACATCTACCTGCATGCCAAATTTTAGCCCGATCCGTCCAGTGGTTTGGGCTGTGCGTTGATAGATCACTATGTCAGTCAGTCACCTTTGAGTTATATATATTTAGATACAATAATATGTAATATTCAAACTAACAGTAACAAAAGATAAACTAAAACTGTAAAAGTAAACCTCAGTACAAAAATGAAATAGAAACTTTTCGAGGTGTTCCAGCTTAGTCCTAAAGGGTAGCGGCGCATCTGTGAGCGAGCTCAGGTACGAATATAATGCTATCTAGGGTTGATTACTGTTGTCCATGGGCGGCAGTAGCCACTTGCCATCAGATGGACTGACTGTAAATAACTCCAAATAGATCAGGTTCTACCTGAAGCCGATCACAGATGCTTTGCCACTCCTAAATAAGATAGTCTCCATCAACACATTTTTGTATTTTTAGGGTTCCTTATATCTTACAAGAAGACCTTTTCCGCTTATAAATACCTAGACATAAAATTGTAACCCTCTTACCATTTATTTAAGTTTACATTTCTGAACACCCTTGCTTACCTATAACAAAAAAACATTTATTAGTATAAATACATAGCATTTGACGTAACACTTGGAAATATTGTATGATATACAGGATGTATTGTTGAGAAATAAAAAAAAAAATCAAAGGTATGTGAATTCTACCAATACGCACTCGTCCAGCGCGGTGGACTATGGCCTAGTCCTCCTCATTCTGAGAGGACCCGTGCCCAGCAGTGGGACAGTAATGAGTTGATGATGAATGAACCTGCCCTGAACAGTGCTACAGAAAAAGGGTTATAGTCAATCCAAATAATGATTAGTTATAATCCGCGCCAAACTACTAGTCCGCTCTGAAGTTGCGAGCAGGTGTAGCCATACAATTTGCTATGGCGACGCGATTCATTTCTATATTCAGAGCGGACTAGCAGTTTTACTACTGGACTGGACTATACCATCAAACAATTCCCTTCGAAGGTGAACTAATAAACGAGATAATGCATCGATGCACCGTTTACTCTATCCTGTTGTTACTTGCTGGTAATTACCAGCATTACCAGCCATTACCACCCATTACCCATTTAGTCAAATGGTCGAAGGTCCAGTTGATACGGCCTCATTAGCCAGCCCTTGACCAAGTGACGGATTGTGACGAAAGTCAGTACCGTGACAATTGGACGACTAATAATTAGTCGTGGTTATAGATGAGGTTACTAAATAGTCATCATTCACTTCTTTATAAATACATTGAAGGAAAGAAAGAAACAAAAATAATACATTCGGTAGAAGTCAATTTGAAGATGGTAGAAACCTTTGTGGTTCGACTCCGGCGGCACCACCGCCACACCTATGTCTGCCTTATAACAACATTGTTAAACGCTGCTGTGTTTGAAGGGTGTGGTAAGGGAGACACTTTTCCGAGGCGTTCCAGCTTAGTCCTCAGAGGTAGCGGCGCATCTGTAGCCGACCTTAGACAGGAATATAATCCTATCTGTGGTTAATTACAATTAACTATGGACGGCAGTAGCCATTTACCATCGGATGGACTGCATGATCGTCTGCTACTCCTATATTATAAAAAGTACTTCGATCCTATTTAAAACATAATAAGGTATGAGTCAATCACCTACTATCAGGTGAACTACAAGCTTATTTCCTTTTTCATATTCCCAAAAAACATCAGAAAATAAAATAACCTAACTTACTGGCCTCTAATAAATTAGAGAATAATTCACACTGAAAATATTCCAAAATTTATTTGCAAAATTTAGACACAAAACCCTAGTCCTCTGTCGAATTTAAATACAAATTCTTCAGTAAAATTAAATACAGTTAATTCCGACACGCGCCATTTTTCCATTCCACAACGGAACCCTAAATCAACGGACGCGAAAGAATCCATTTTGCAACATAACTATTTCATTCACACTCCATTAAATAATACTTTTTGCAATTCGCAAAAAACTAACGTTTTACGAATCCGTTTTTGCGAAATGTTTTTCGGAAGATAGTTAACTTTTTGCAGCATCCATTCCAGTTTAGATGAGAATATTGACAGGCTTTTTATAGAGTTCCGTAGAGAGGAAACGAAAGCCTATTACTAAGCTAAGTCTATCCGTCTGTGACAGGGCTCTATCTCCTGAACACTTGATTTTTTTTATAGAGTATGTATAACGGTAGCCGCTATTATTACAAATACTTAGAATAAATTAATACAAATAAATCAAAACAAATCTATCTATTATGTATTTGGACAAGAATACGGTGTTTTTCAGCGTTCGGTTTATCTATTAAACCATAATATACAGTTACAAACAGTTGATCCTTTAAATACAGTTTCTTACAATTACATTAAATACAAAAAAAAAGCACAAATTGAAATTTTGCGATACGGAACCATCTGTGTGCGAGTTCGATTCGCACTTGGCCATTTTTACGGTAAAAACCACTTAGATTGGTGACAGTACGCAAAAATTTAATTTCTTTAAAATTGGAGACATTGTTAAATTGTGACTTTTTATTACAAGAAGTAAAGAAGCAGTGCACCTGATGGTAAGTCACTGCTATAAACATCTGTACAACTCCATATAGAACAGGGAGCCTACCACCATCTTTAATAAACCATCATGGTTCAGGAAAATTTTATTTCCACCTTAAAACAGTAAAATATTCCCTCATAAACAGTTGGTTTGGTCTCTTGAGGTAGCGGCACATCTGAACCCAACCTCAGTTAGAAATTTAATCTTATCGGTACTTGATTACAGATGTCCATGGGCGGCAGTAGCCTTACCATCAGGTGGACTGCATGCTCGTCTGCTCCTTCAATATTATAAAAAATTCAAGTGTCTATCTATTACGGTTTAAGAGATTGAGCCCCGTGACAGCCGGACAGACAGCGGAGGCTTAGTAAAAGGGTTCCATTTTATCTCTTTGAGAACGGAACCCTAAAAATGTTGGGCTTTTTTATAATATTTAGTACCTTTATTAAGTCAGCCGACCTCCATACACTTTTGCAGACTTAGATACCCCAAAATATTAAGATATAAACATTTTTTTTGCTATTTTAAATAAACATAGACCTTATAAATAGGTCCTTGGATAGTAAACGCTCAACATTTATTTAGGGTCTTAGAGACCCCTGAAATATTTCAAAGAAACGTGACTGAAGAAGCGTTGTAAGGGTTATGTCTCACTAAGCAACGATGAACGATAAAATAAGGTTATATAAAAAAGGTTTATATAGGTAAAGTTCTTAACATGGGTATGTAAAAGATGCTGACAGCAGTGATAGCTTAGTGGTTAAGAAACTCGGCCTCTTAATCGAAGGGTCCGAGGTTCAAACCCAGGCAGGCACCTCCGATTTTTCAAAGTTATGTGTGTATTAGAAATTTATTATCAATTGCTTTAATGGTGAAGAAAAACATCGTGAGGAAACCTGCATACATGAGAAATCTAAAAAAAGTTTTTTAAGGTATGTGAAGTCTACTAATACGCACTTGTCCAGCGCGGTGGACTATGGCCTAATCCTTCTCATTCTGAGAGGAGACCCGTGCCCAGTGGGACAGTAGTGGGTTGATGATGATGATGATGATAGTGATCGCGCTTATCTCTGGAAGTATCAGTAGAATTTGAAGAAATATTATTGGAAGCTATAGGCCAATATTCTGGAAAGTTCTTTTTCATAATAATGACTATATGTAACTAACCAACATATAGTTTACTTAACGGTAAGTGGCCACCGTCGCCCACGGAAACCTGGATTTAACCGCAAATAAGATAGAACTCTTACTGAGGTTTGCCACAGAGACATTGCTTTCCCTGAGGATTAAGCTGGAACGCCTCGTAAAAGTATGTCTCCCTTACCACACTTCAAACCAGAACACAGCAGCGCTACACTTCAGTTATAACAGAAATAGGTGTGGCGGTGCTGCCTGAGTCGAACCACAGAGAGTTCTACCTTCAAACCACAACTTTGAGAATCACTGAACTAAAGCAATAAAATCGCTCTCGCTCCACTATCAGACAAGTTCCTGTCTAGATTAGAACGTGCGTCAATATTTAAGACCCTGAATTTATAGGCTACAAAATCTAGGTAGACTTCAGCCGTCCTGAATAGAATGGCTAAAATATTGAACGTTGTAAGAATAGGCCTGTAGATCTTTTAGAAAAGTGTGCTAAATTCTTTTGTTAGTGAGAAAATACTTTATTGAAAAAAGGTTTTATCTAGTGGTCGGATTCGATGATTATTTTTTAAAAGTACAAAGTTTTTTTTTTATAATCAGATAGCCAGCCTAGGAATGGGTCTTCTTCACCCACTTGAAATTGAATGAAGTCACAAAAGTATGATTTTATTTATTTTTTGAATTCTTGACAATTAAAAAAATATGTTAGAGAAAAATTACAAATAAATAACTAAAACTGCGTAAAAAACATATTAAATAAATAAGTATTTCAAATATTTTAGGGACACTTTAGCACGGAGACGTGGCAAAACTTTTTTACGCTTAGTTTTAGACTTTGACAAATTTAAGACCTAGAGTCGGTGGCAATTTAGTATGTCTAATTAACGGTTCTACTCTGGCGAAACCACCGCTACACCTATTTCTGCCTAATAACAGTGTTAACAGTGTTTTTGTTCTGGTCTATTTTTGTTTTAGAAAAATAGGGTTCTGAGCAAAACAATAAAACCCATGAAATTGTTCGAGTATTTACACCTCATAACCCGGGAAAACCACGCCGTTTAAGGGTCTTGTACCCTTAGTATGAGTATTTATGTTTTTACAAAAAATACTGTTTTTGTATTTGTTTAAGTATTTCCCGTACTTTCTAATCAGTTCTGATATAGTCCGCTAGGGGCGCTGATTGGAATTGTATGAGCAAATACGTAAACAAATACAAAACCAGTCATATTTTAAAAAACGTAAAACCTCATACTTAGGGTATAGTCCGCGAGGTCTAAGCTGAGGTTTGCATTTGTGTGAGTGCACATGGCTAGTGTAGGTGTGAAGTCAGATTGCGTCTTTTAATTGATTTAAACCGGTTTATACTGCTTTTTGGCAATCGGGACTAAACAGAGAGGAAGAAAACAAAAAAAGAAAAGAAGTAAGATTCTGCACAAATATACATTTTCATTTATTTTCAAAATATAATTCTCAAACGACAATGTCATAAGAGGTTCACACGTGATCTGTGACGTAATCGCATTATGAAGGGAATTCTTTCTACTGAAATGTGAATTTTATTCCACTGGCTTTTCTTTTCAGCGTTACTGTCATCAATGGCATCAATCCACGATGGCAGTTCAACTCCTTTTTATAAGTAACGTATTTTCGCCATAGATTAGTAAAGATACTTCGCCGCCTTGAAATTGAATGAAGCCACAAACGGCTTATTAGTAAGTTCTTTTTTGAATTCTTGACAAATAAAAACATTTTTAGAAAAAAATACGAATAAATAACTAATACTGCGTAATTTACATAATAAATAAATAATTATTTCAAATATTTTAGGGACATTTCAGCACGGAGACGTGGCAAAACTTTTTTACGCAACTATTTCAATTCTCAAAACTGGATACATTTTCTTGTTAGGAGTGAGTAATCTTTACTAATCTACGATTTTCGCGTAACTTGGTAAGGTCATATATATGCAGCCTTTTAAGTGTAGTAGTAATATCACAGATCTGTTGGGTACAAAACAAATACAGGTCTGTGAGTGTTATATTAAGCAATGGAAGGAAGTGTTCACTACTTATTACCAATTGGTAGTAAGTCAACTTGAAATATATAATGTCAACTATTAACCAATTTGAAGGTGGTGGAACTTTTCGTGGTTCGACTCTGGCGGCACCACCCCCATTCTTATTTCTGCTTAATAACAGCACTGTTAAGCGCTGATGTGTTCTGGTTTGAAGTGTGGTAAGGGAGACATACTTTTCCGAGGCGTTCCAGCTTAGTCCTCAGGAGTAGCGGCGTATCTGTGGCCGAGCTCAGGTGGGAATATCTAATCCTACCTGGGGTTGATTACAGATGTCCATGGGCGGCAATAGCCACTTACCATCAGTTGAACTGCATGCTCGTCTGCTACTCCTATATTATAAAAAAAAAATACTAAAAATATATGATAAGTTCGACTCACACTTGACTAATTGTTTATTTTTAACACGCTTTTATTAGCTTCAGACGATAATTTAGAAGTAGAAAATAATTTTCAATCTAAGAATCAATTAAGGAACAGTAAATAGTATAATTGTGGAAAAAGTGTGGGGTGCTCCATTTATCAGGTTCGAAAAGCACCCCACACTTTTTCCACAATTATACTATTTACTGTTCCTTAATTGATTCTTAGATTGAAAATTATTTTCTACTTTTTAGTTGATTTTATCATTAAAGCGTGTTTTTTAGTTTTTTGAACTATAATTATTATTTTTAGTTTTTAATACTAATTCTCTGCTGATTTTAATCCTTAAACATAACGTATATCGTTTACATCGTAAAACATTTTTTAAACGTTTTTCATTTTAAATTCTAAAACAGACAACACATATCGCTTACACGTTGTCCCCAGAACAATACGTCACGGTAGCTTCATCACGGTCCTCGAACCCGGGACCTCACGATCCAGGTCATGTCATTGTTAGCCTAACGGTTGGTTTGTTGTGCTCGTTTGTTTAATGTAGTCCATCTGATAGAGGTGCAGTTCATCTGATGTTTAATAAAGGAATTATATAGGTGTAGTCTATTTGATAAATGTAAAATAGCGGTTTCTTATATGACAATTTTTTATTTTTAGGATTTGTTTCTATAGTGGCCACTGTTACATATACTCTGTATTTCAATTGTCTATCTATTGCGGTTCAAGAGATAGATCCCTGTGACGGACAGACAACGGATGCTCTGTAATAGGGTTCTTTTTACAAACTTTATATTAGCTTCACTTGTATGTTTGTCAGTGAGTAACTCCGTTTTTCAGTAGAAAGAGATCAACATACAGCCTTATAATTATGACGCTTTGTGGATACTTAATATGAACAGCAGTATAAATGAAACAATAAATAATAATTAAAGAAACTAAAGAACTTTTATAAGAAATTTAACTAAAAAATAAATATAGTTTAAAAAAGTTTAAGTTTCTAAGTTTATTTTATATTTTTTAGTTTGATTTCTATAAAAGCGTGTACTTTCGTTTTTTTAAACTATATATATTTTTTTTACCCTTTAAGTATGGAACCCTAAAAACGAATCTATCTCCATTAATACTCTATCTATACAAATTTTGCTTAACAAAGTTTGATTTATATAATTTCTCATATGAAGCAATTATCAAATGTCGATCTTAGGTTCGGATAGATTGATTATTAATAACAGGCAGCAACCTCTTTTAAGAGCGAACAGTCTATCTCCATTTACGTATACTCAATCTCTCCCAACTTAATCCCAGCAGTGGGCTATGTAGCGACATGCTCGAATTGTTAAGAAAAATCACAAAGCGTCCACGACGTGTACAAACGCTATACATTTATTTAGGGTCCCGAATGCGACTAAAATACGAGTACATATTATGGTTACTTGACCCCAGAGAATTTATTTATTTAGTTATTTAATCAATCGATAAACTCCAATTACTATAATGAACAATGATAGATAAAGAATTACAAGTTGAATAAAATAATCATATTAATAAAAACAGATAGTGAAATTTTACACCAAGATAATATTTTTTTTTTTTTTTTTATAATATAAGAGTAGCAGACGAGCATGCAGTCCACCTGATGGTAAGTGGCTACTGCCGCCCATGGACATCTGTAATCAACCCCAGATAGGATTAGATATTCCTACCTGAGGTCGGCCACAGATGCGCCGCTACCCCTGAGGACTAAGCTGGAACGCCTCGGAAAAGTCTGTCTCCCTTACCACACCCTTCAAACCGGAACACAGCAGCAGTTCTACCACCTTCTTTTAATTTAAAACAATCCATGAAAAAAGCAAAGAAAGAAAGGGGTATACAGTACAATAAATGAAAAATCAATAATAATACAGTCAATATACAAATTAAACCAAAAAAATATATATAAAAAATAAATATTCAGAAAGAAACACTGTTACGATCATTCGACCTTACGAAAAAAGCAAAAAAAACACATCTTATACCTATACTAGCTGACCCAGCAAACGTTGTATTGCCATATAAATAAAAAAAAATATTAGGGTTGTACTACCCCTAACATTTAGGGGCACATTATTGACCTAACATTTATTGGCCGATTCTCATAGATACCGGATAAGCACAAAAAAAATCATCAAAATCGGTCAAGCCGTTTCGGAGGAGTATGGCAAAGAAAATTGTGACACGAGAATTTTATATATTAGATTTTAATCTAAATATAAATAAATCGATATCATTTCTTTTAAAGATTCGTTAAAACGATCTCTGTATACACCCCTTATTGATACACAACCAACCATAGATCGATATTTGATAACGAATTTTAAGTATTAATTATTTTCAATTTTGCCTATTACACTTTGAAATTTTACAATTTATAATATGTCATATAAAGTAAATGTCGATCTTTGGTAGGGTAAATATTGGATAGATTGAATATTAATATCGGGCGATAATCTTTAAAAAAACCGAAACTATCTCACAAGTTAACACGTTAAGAAAAATCACAAAGCGTCCACGACGTGTACAAAGACCCTACATTTATTTAGGGTCCCGCATGCGTCTAAAATATTATGGTTACGTGACTCTACAGAAAAATACTATTACGAGTGCTAATATTTACGTTTGACCTTATGAAAGATAATAGAGAAATAAAAAAGTTTGGAAACCTTACGAAAAACTAAAAAACAAAACATCGCAAATCATTCTATCTATTCTTTAGCTTTTCGTAAAAAAAAGACGTCACTAGCTCTACTTTTTTGTTTAATAAAACTTTGAATATAAATAATTGGTCAATTGCGACTGGAAATCACACGGAGGGTTCCGTACCACCAAATTTTATTTTTTGTCAAAATTCTAGCTGTCTATCTATTACGGTTCAGGAGATACAGCCCTGTGATAGACGGTCTTAGTAATAGTGTTCCGTTTCTACTCTTTGTGTACGGAACCCTAAAAAATCACAAAGCGTCCACGACGTGTACAAAGACCCTACATTTATTTAGGGTCCCGAATGCGAATAAAATATTATGGTTACGTGACCCCAGATAAAGAAATTGAGTATTTCTTACGTTTGACCGTATGAAAGATAAAAATATTAGAAAATTTTGAGAAATAGAAAGTTACAACGTTAGGAAAAAAGATTTTTTTCCATAGTTTATCGCTAATCGTATTCCTTACTTACCTATTCCTTATTTTTTCGTAAAAGAATACTTAAAAATTACTCTATTTTTTTAATATATTAAACTTTGAATAGGAATAATTGGCCAAATGCGAGTCGAAACCACACACAAAGGGTTCCGTACCACTAAATTTTAATTTATTTTTTCTATTTTTGTATTTTTAGTATTTGTTATTATAGCAACCATAGTAGACCAGGGCCGAAGCCTTTACAAATGGTAAAAAATGAAAAAAAATTACAATAGAATGAAACCCATTGGAAAAGGAGGGGAATATGATCAAAATGAAAGGAAAAATAAATTACGGTCGATCCGAGTTCGGGAAGTGGGAGGGGGTGAGTTTTTAAGGGTAAAAAATGGTTTATCTTGATTTCCGGCTAAACTACACGTCCTATGCGAAAAAGTTAAATGGCAAAGTTGTAGGTAATAAAAAGATCTACAACTTTTGTATTTGCAATTTTTTCACATAACCTCAAAATTTGGGTGAAAAATTCAAAAAACCAAGTTTTTGGTTTTTTATTTATCTTTTTCAAAATTTTTTTTTTTTTTTTACGAAATTTGGTGAAAACTTACCTTATTATGTCCCAAATACACTGTAATTTATTTGATTAAAAATATTTATTTTTTCGCCTTATTTTCACTTAATATCAAAAAAGCACCCTAATTTTCAATCGAAAATTCTGACGTCAAAATATCAGCTTTTTTCAAAAAGTTTGGGGGCCTTTTGTTCGTTGAAATATCTACTTTCTGATGGTGTAAAAAAAAATATACATTACTATAGGAAATGTTCTCAGAAAATGCAAAAAATTGAAAAAAACCCAAATTCGAATTTTTTTTTTTATCATTATGTACAATTTACGGAGCCCTAAAAAAATCAAAAAGCATTCCCGACGTATACAAACACCCTACATTTATTAAGAGTCCCGAATGCGTCTAAAATATTATGGTTACGTGACTCCAGAGAAAAAATACTATTACGTGTGCTAATATTTACGGATACTTCATTTTGATTTGACCTTATAAAACATAAAAGAGAGACAAAAAAAATAAAAACAATTTTTTTTTTCACATTTTGAAATTTGCATTGGATGTAGGGTGATGATTGAAGTGCACGTCAATATGCTAATTTTTAATATTCATCATCATCATCAACCCATTACTGTCCCACTGCTGGGCACGGGTCCTCTCAGAATGAGACGGATTAGGCCATAGTCCACCGCGCTGGACAAGTGCGTATTGGTAGACTTCACATATCTTTGCAAACTTTTTTTTAAGATTTCTCAGGTATGCGGGTTTCCTCACGATGTATTCCTCCACGGTTTAAACAAGTGATAATTAATTTATAATATGCACATAACTTTGAAAAATCAGAGGTGCGTGGAATTTGAACCTCGGACCCCCCGATCAGAGGCCGAGTTTCTTAACCACTAAGCTAACACGTTGACTCATTATGAGTATTATGAGTCAATGGCCACGTAACGGTCCATGATTCACATCCCGGTTGATGTAACCATTCGAGTACAATTGTGTTAAAGTTCTTTATCAGATATTTAAATTGCAAGAGAAAGTTAATTGAAACCTCATTTTAATGTAAAAGAACAAATTTGGGACGATAATAAAAATAATCGACTTAATAATTATAAAGATAAAATTTGCGTCATAACGGGTAATTTTTGCGTACAATGTAACATTTTTTATAATATAGGAGTAGCAGACGAGCATGCAGTCCACCTGATGGTAAGTGGCTACTTCCCCCGTGAACATTCGTCAACGCCAAATAAGGTTAGATTCCTACCTGAGGCCGCTCAAATGTGCCGCTACCCCTGAGGACAAAGCTGGAACGATTCGGAAAAGTATGAATCCCTTACCACACTTCAAACCAGAAAGCAGCGCTTAACACTGCTGTTATAACAGAAATAGGTGTGGCGGTGGTGCGGCCGGAGTCGAACCACAACGGGTTCTTATTCAGAATTACACACAAAAGCCTTAACACACAACATTTACCACAGTTTGAAATTGGGCAATAAAGGTAAGCATAAATTGTCAAATTTTGACCTTTGGGTAAAAATTGGTAAATTTTCAATACGGTGTAAGAATTAGTTAGGATTCATCTTGGCATTATAGAACAAAGAATGAACCTACTTTGCATCAAGTGCACAGTTACATAATGACTGACTCAGCTGCGCTTGACTCAGTATTGATCAGCTTTAGATAGGTATAGCAATTACTTTAATAATAATAATTAAACACACTCATTGCTTAGTACTATTTTTTTCATAATATAGGAGTAGCAGACGAGCATGCAGTCCACCTGATGGTAAGTGGCTACTGCCGTACGGACATCTGTAATCAACCCCAGATAGGATTAGATATTCCTACCTGAGGTCGGCCACAGATGCGCCGCTAGTCTGAGAACTAAGCTGGAACGCCTCAGTAAAGTATGTCTCCCTTTCCACACCCTTCAAAACGAAACACAGCAGCGCCTAACACTGCTGTTATTAGGCAGAAATAGGTGTGGCGGTGGTGCCGCCGGAGTCGAACCACAATGGGTTCTACCACCTTCAACCATAATGGGTTCTACCACCTTCAATATATTTTATATTTAATAACCACAAAAGATTTAAGTTATATTTAACTTTCTTTTGCCCGCGGCTTCGCCCGCGTTTAAAAGAAAATAATACGACATACTTACATACATAAAACTGAAAATTCGTACCTTCATTGGAATGACAGTGGCGTCTGGCGAAAATTGGTCGTACCTACTCAGAAACCTTTGTGAGCTCACGGACATCAACTTTGCTAAAGATCATCACTTAATCAAATGCATAGTTTACGATTCAATCCTTACTAATATCGATTAAAATTATCGACTTTTTGGTTCAAAAGATCGATTCTCCAATCAATCGATCTTAGATCGCCAACCCTAGTTCCCGTGGGATTTCCGGGATAATAACTATCCTATTTCCTTTCTCGGGTCTCAGACTATCTTTTTACAAAATTTCATTAAAATCGGTTCAGTGGTTTAGGCGTGAAGAAGAGACAGACAGACAGAGTTACTTTCGGATTTATAATATTAGTAAGGATAACCACTCTTCCACTGTGCCACTCTGCTCTGAGGGCCAACCACCATCTTTTAAAAACAAGCTTAGTTCAGGAAAGTTTTATTTCCATCTTAAAACAGTAAAATATTCCGTCATACACAGTTGAACAAACTTAAACCCTTATTAATTTATCGCTTATCCATTGTATAAAACCAACTGAAATTGTCATATTTTGCTTAAAAAATTAAATTTCCTGCAAAAAAGTAAAAGTATGATTAAAATAATATTGTTTTAAGAGATTGTAGTAACTGTCCGGAACTGAAGAAATCTGTGCTTATATTCTTCCGTGCGTTGTTTGAACTTACAAATTCAAGTGTGAAGAGTTTGAATTTAAGTAAAAATGTTAAAATTTTGATATTTTTATTAGAGTTTAAAGTTTTTTTTACATTTCTAAGACAGATGTGAAAAAAAAGAAAAATGTTCTAATTCAATTCCTTTTTTTGTAAACATTAAAACAAATAATTTTATTAAAATTTGTATTAAAAAAAATATTTGATTCAATAATAAATGCTTATTTATACCTTAAGATTTTTGATTTCATTAGCGAAAACAAGTTTAGAAAAAAAATGTTAGAAAAAATATGAGGCATTAAATTTTATATAATAAAATATTTTACTAAAAAAATAAGAATTACCAAGGTAAATTAAAATTTTCAAAAAAAATGGATTTGCTTCACAACCAATAGCAGAGCGTGGTTTCGATCCACGGACCTCTGGGTTATGGGCCCAGCACGCTTCCACTGCGCCACTCTGCTCTGTTTGAGACTGACGAAATTTGTGCTCATATTGTACCGCGCGTTGTTTGAACTTACAAATTCAAGTGTGGATAGAGTATTTGTTGGTTTTTGTAGGTTTGCAAACGCTTCTTGATAAAGCCAAATGTTGTAGTGTGGAATTTGTTTTAAATTATGTTATTATTAAATTAAATTTTGTTGTTATTATTACATTTTGTTTGTATTAAATTATGTTTAAAGAACTCTGTGGTTTGACTCCATCGGCACCACCACCACACCTATTTCTACCTCATAACAGCAGTGTTAAGCGCTGCTGTGCTCTGTATTGAAGGCTGAGGTACGGGAGACATACTAATCCGCATTCTATCGTAGTCCTACGGGTAAATCTCTTGCCCGGGGTTGATTACAGATGTCCATGTGGGTGGCAGTAGTTACTTACATCAGGTAGAGTGGATGTTTGTAGGCTACTTCTATGTAATCAACCCCAGATATATTTATATTCCTACCTGAGGTCGGCCACATATGAAATTAAATGAAATGAAATATATTTATTTTGTATAGGCCAACGGCGGCACTTACAAATTGTCAGTTACAATATTTTCTTAAACTACTACCGGATCGGAACGCGACCTCTACTGAGAAGATCTGGTAAGAAACTCAGTGGGTTTGTCTTTTTTAATAATAACTATTCTCTTTTTCCTTTTTTTTAAATACCATCATTTTTACATATAATTCCTAAAGCATTAGCTCCAGTATCTTGCTTTATATATATGAGGTGCTATCCCTGACAACTAAGCTGGAACGCCTCGGATAAGTATGTGTCCCTTACCACACTTCAAACCAGAACACAGCAGCACTTAACTGCTGTTAATAGCATAAATAGCTGTGTCGGTAGATGTAACAATTACAAATAAATATAGTTCAATAAACTAAAAAACACCCTTTTATGATAAAATCAACTAAAAAGTAGAAAAGTTGTAAAGGTGGTAGAACCCTTTGTGGTTCAACTCCGGCGGCACCACCGCCACACCTATTTCTACCTAATAACAGCAGTGTTAGGCGCTGCTGTGTTCCGGTTTGAAGGGTGTGGTAAGGGAGACAGACTTTTCCGAGGCGTTCCAGCTTAGTCCTCAGGGGTAGCGGCGCATCTGTGGCCGACCTCAGGTAGGAATATCTAATCCTATCTGGGGTTGATTACAGATGTCCATGGGCGGCAGTAGCCACATCAGGTGGACTGCATGCTCGTCTGCTATTCTTATATTATAAAAAAAAAAAAGTGAAGTTAATATAAAGCGTGTAAAAAGTTCGAAAACCAATATTGTCAACTCCCAAATTGTTCGTTACATAAGAGTTTATATAAAACATATAATTACTTTTTTGACTCAATACGGGCCATTTGAATAGATATTTCTTGTAAAACCTTTTTGTTACTTCATTTTTACATAACAAAGTTTTTATATCCCTAAAAAACGAACATTTTGCTTAGGTATATTACTTCAGTTTTACATAACAAACTTTTTATATATATAACAGTTAAAATTTCTTATATATTTTTTATATATTTACCTACTTTTATATTTATGCAATGGTGTAGACAATCAGTCCATGTTTTTTAAAGAATCTTTCGTGGTCGACTCCGAAGGTACCACCGTCACACCTATTTCTGTTATAACAGCAGTGTAGCGCTGCTGTGTTCTGATTTGAAGTATGGTAATAAAGATATACTTTTCCGACGCATTCCAGCTTAGTCCTCAGGGCTAGCGCATTTGTGGCTGACGTCAGGTAATCTAATCTTATCTGGGTTTGCTTACATTACATGGGCGGCAGTAGCCACTCACAATCAGTACCCTTAGTATATGAGTTTTTACGTTTTAACAAAAATAACTGTCTTTGTTTTTATTTACGTATTTCCCATATATTTCCAATCAGTTAGATACAATCCGTTAGGGGCGCTGATTGGAAATGTATGGGCAAATACGTAAACAAATACCAAAACAGTCATTTTTGCCAAAACGTAAAAACTCATACTAAAGGTACAGGTGGACTGCATGCTTGTCTTTTTTTATAATATAGGAGTAGCAGACGAGCATGCAGTCCACCTGATGGCATGTGGCTACTGCCGCCCATGGACATTCGTAATCAATCCCAGATAGGATTAGACATTCCTACCTGAGGTCGGCCACAGATGCGCTAGCCCTGAGGACTAAGCTGGAACGCCTCGGAAAAGTCTGTCTTCCTTACCACACCCTTCAAAACGGAACACAAGTTCTTGTCTGCTACTCTTATAAAAACTACGCATCATAAGAGATAGTAGCTAAAATAAAACATGCCGTGAACATAACTTCCGTTACTAATTATAGCCACACGACCTGCCTCAACGTGAGATACACCAGATGGCGCCACCGAGCACCGTGCTGACTGAAGCAGGTTAACGGGTCGCTAAAATACTTCAAAAAACAGTTTAAATAAATAAAAACTGCGTATGTAGTTTTGTATAACGAAAGAAGTTTTACTTTGTGGTTTTGAATAAACAATCAAATAATTGGCTAAGTGCGAGCCAAACTCGCACACAGAGGGTTCTGTCATTCCGTGCCATCAATTTTTTATTTGTTTTCAAATTGTAATAATGATATCATAGGAGCCACCGAAGTGAATGCATTGTATAAAGAGAGATAGAGATAGAGAATATTCAAGAGATAGTCCTGTGACAGACGGATTGACTAACAGATAGGCGGAGGCTTAATATAATCTGTGCAAAACTGCTAGTCCGCTCTGAACATAGAAATGAATCGCATCGCCATAGCAAGTATGATTACACCTGCTCGCAACAACTTCAGAGCGGACTAGCAGTTTGACGGGGATTACAATAGGGTTCCGTTTTTACTCTTTAGTTACGGAACCCTAAAAACAACCTTGTAAACATAACTTCCGCTACTATTTTTAGCTACACGACCTGCCTCAACGTGAGATACGCCAGATGGCGCCACCGAGCACCGTACTGACTGAAGCAGGTTATGAGGTCGGTATTATACCTCAAGAAATAGTTTAAATATGTAAAATCCGCGTATGTTTTATGTAAGAAGTGTAACTTCTTTCGTGCGTTCAATACACTGGGGTATTTAATAAAAAGAAAAAATAGTGTGTATCCGAAATCGTATGTCAAAACTGTAACAAATCCAAAATTGGACAAGAGCGAGTCGAACTCGTATGCAAAGGGGTCCGTACCAGACGTACAGACAGCGGAGGCTTAGTAATAGGGCTCCGTTTTTACACTTTAGTTACGGAACTCTAAAAACAACCTTGCAGTAAACATAACTTCCGTTACTATTTTTAGCTACACGACCTGCCTCAACGTGAGATACACCAGATGGCGCCGCCGAGCACCATACTGACTGAAGCAGGTTAAGAGGTCGGTAGTATACCTCAAGAAATAGTTTAAATAAGTAAAAACCGCGTATGCAGTTATATATAACGTTACATATGTATAACGAAAGAAGTTATACTTCTTTGGGGTTTTTTTTTAAGAAACAATAATGGCCAAGTGCGAATACTTCATTACAGTCAAATGTATTTTTTTTAATATTTGTTATCGTAGTAGACATAGATAGAGTCGTCTGACAAACGAACAGACGGGCAGACAGCGCAGGTTAGTAATAGGGTTCCGATTTTACCCTTTGGATACGGAACGCTCAAATATAAAAGTTCTCGAAAATTACTTGAATAACGCCGGATCGGAACACGGCAGCTGAGGAATTTAGGTCATTGATGTCAATCGTATGTTAGTCACGTAATTACTAGTATTATACCACACGATACGTGATTCATGTATGTGCCAAATTAGTTTCTTTTTAACCGATATCAAAAATGGAGGAGGTTTCTCAATTCGACCGTTTTGGACACGCCGTTATCCAACGAAATATATTGAGCGTCGACTTCAGAAATATGTACTAAACCAACATTTATTTCAAAGGTGGTAGAACCCTTTGTGGTACGATTCCGGCGGCACCACCGCCACATCTATTTCTGTAACAGCAGTGTTAAGCGCTGCTGTGTTCTGGTTTGAAGCATATGGTATGGGAGACATACTTTTCCGAGGCGTTCCAGCTTAGTCCTCAGGGGTAGCGGCGCATCTGTGGCTGACCTCAGGTAGGTTGAATCTGAGGTTGATTACAAATATCCATGGGCGGCTGTCCACATACCATCAAACTACATGATCATTTGCCACATAAATCTTACCAAAATACTTCCTAGCTTCACTATATAACCCAAACTATACAGAGAGATATTTCTCTACGGAGCCGACGTAAAGCAAATATTTACACACGCAAGTCTTCGGTCCTGTTAGTTAAGTATTAGGTACCTCTATCACACCACGCGTGGAAGATATTTATCGCTTATAATATAACAAGTGTCTATAATAAAAACTGAGATTTAATTAAGACTCGAAAAAAAAAATCACAAGTGTTTTAACCAATCAAAGTTTTCATCTTCAAAATTCTTTGTTTTTAGGGTTCCGTACCCAAAGGGTAAAAAGGGAACGACGATTTTCGCTTTATATTTTTAACCCTAAAGCTAGAAAGCTAAAATTTTCACAATGTATGAACTTCAATGGCTACTATTATAAAAAAGACAATAACAAAAAACATGAAAATTTCGGTGGTACGAAACCCTCAGCGTCCGAATTACACTTAGCTAATTATTTAAACAGTTTATCGTTATTCGTTGTCAGCTAACACTGCGACATGTGTATCTTTGGGGAATGTGTTATGTGTACATATTTTGTTTGTCAATCGATTTGATATGTATGTTTTGTCTTGACCTTTGTGTATTCTTAAAATGACAATATTTTCTTATAGAAGTAACAAACAAGCGCATAGTCCATCTGGCAAGTCACCTTTTTTTTCTCTCGAGGGGGAAACCTTCAATAGGTACCCGACGACGTGAGAGCGACGCCGGGTTATGTGGGATTTTTACCGCACTAAACCCCCCCGGTGGCCGTCCTCAACGCTTGTTGGAGAACTCCGGGATCTCTAACGGAACATAACCGGAGCCCTCCAAGCACGATGCTCAACGGGCTCTACCCTGGGGGAGCAGTTTTCGCTCCTCCCACACACCTAGTGTTTACAACGGTATGCGGCCACACACACCGTTGTCCTTCCCGGGGTTACGTGCTGGACGGTTCGAGCTCCCACCCTTGCCGCCCGCAACCCCAGAAGCCCCCTTTTAGTCGCCTCTTACGACAGGCAGGGGATACCGAAGCCCTATTCTAGTCCCGAGACTACAGGGACATCTGGCAAGTCACCTATGGACATGTAATCAACTAGAATTTAATTCCTACATAAGACTGTCTACAGATGCGATGCTTTCCTTGAGGACTAAGCGGACTAACAGTACTACTGGATCGGAACACGGCAGCTGAAGAATGTGGGTCATAAATATCAATTGTATATTAGTCACATAATTACTGGTATTATAACACACGATACGTGATTCACGTATGTGCCAAATTAGTCTATTTTGTAAGATAAGTGGGTAGATCGCCAATGGTCAGCAACCGCAGATATACACCTATTTCTGTTATAACAGCAGTGTTAAGCGCTGCTGTGTTCTGGTTTGAAGGGTGTGGTAAGGGAGACATATTTTTCCGCGGCGTTCCAGCTTAGTCCTCAGGGGTAGCGGTGCATCTGTGGCCGACCTCAGGAAGAACTTTAATCTTATATGGGGTTGATTACAGATGTCCGTACGGCAGTAGCCACTTACCATCAGGTGGACTGTAAGCTTTTTACTATTTCTATATAATATCTAGTGATATTTATATAAAATAAAACCAAACTGCTTAAAAATGATTAACTAAATCCGAAAGTAATATAGTCTATGTCACTCCCACAATTAAGACGAATCCAACGACACCTCATATGTTAAACCGTCAAGCCATTTGGCTGCAGCGTGACAAACAAACTCTGTCGGGTCAAAAAAATCAGGTGTGGGATACTGTATACGTTAGATACAAAACACTTGTAGCCTAAACAGGATGTTTGGTTTATAAACAAAAAAAGCTGACACTACCAGAGATAGAGTATAAACAATGTTGTTTAAATTAGTGCACACGTACCCTTAGTATGAGTTTTACGTTTTTACAAAAATGACTGTTTTCATATTTGTTTACGTATTTGCCCATACATTTCCAATCAGCGCCCCTAGCGGATTTTATGAGAACTGATGAAGGGTAAAGTTCTCTACACTTACCTGATGGTAAATGGCTACTGCCGTACGGACATCTGTAATCAACCTCAGATTAGATTCCTACCTGAGGTCGGCCAAAAATGTGCCGCTACCCCTGAGGGCTAAGCTGGAACGCCTCGGAAAAGTATGTCTCCCTTACCACACTTCAAACCGGAACACAGCAGCGCTTAACATTGCTGTTATAACAGAAATAGGTGTGACAGTAGTGCCGCCGGAGTATATCTCCGATGAGTTACTTCGACTTCTAAAAATAAGTGTAAAGGTTTTGAAAAAGGGCATTACGTTTTATACAACTTAATGTTGTTTTTTTTACCAAATTCTTTTTTTTATAATTTTTAAAATGTTGATATTTGAAGATTTTTAAGTCAACGTTTGTCCAATTAACGATTATATTTAACGTCTGGCGTGGTGGAACGGTCACTATACCGGTCTGACAAGCAGTGGGTCCAGAGTTCAGTCCCCGGTCGGCCGGTTTAATTTGAATTTAGATTGTTCCGGGTCTATTAGTGGTGTTTGTGTATACGTCTTTGTATGTGTCCATGGTACTTATGTCACAGGAAAAAATCTTGTATAAAGTACTAGAACTACTAGAAGTACTAGAAAGCGTAATTTTCGAAAACTATTTTCCTATTGAAACCTCATACTAAACGAAGCCTCCACTATAAAATTGTGACGGATTCCAATGACTCACGTTGTGACACAGACTTGCTAACAATCTAGACATACCACCGTTATTTGTATAACAATTTAAGCTATTTATTTGAGAACACAATTTTTATGTTGTGTCTATTTCTTAGTCGTCAGTTTTCCAACGACTAAAATAATTATTTCAATAGTGGTAATAATTATTGTAAATATATAAATAGATGAAGGTGACAGAAACCTGTAAGGTTCGACTACGGCGGCAGCACCGCCACACCTATTTCTGTTATAACAGCAGTGTTAAGCGCTGCTGTGTTCTGATTTGAAGGGTGTGGTAAGGGAGACATACTTTTCCGAGCCCTGCCAGCTTAGTCCTCAGGGGTAGCAAACAAATGTGGCCGATCTGAAATGTTCCTATCACCTTCAAAATTACTATTACAATACGATTTTAATTTATCTGCTGTGTTACCCCAACTAATTGTATAAACCATAAAAATGTTTTAGTAATCATAAGTGTTTAGTCCGCGTAAAACTACTAGTCCGCTCTGAATATAGAAATGAGTCGCCATAGCAAATTATATGACTACACCTGCTCGCAACAACTTCAGAGCGGACTAGCAGTTTGGTGCGAACTATAACTATATAAAGAATTTAAATTGTTTTGTCACTTGTATTCATGTCAAAATTTTTTTTGAATTTTTGTAATTTCTTATCTTTATAAATGTCGCCTTATTTTTATAATTTCGGAACAGCATGGTATTTCTTGTCGTAACTACTCTATAGCCTCAAAGGCCACAAAGAGAGTATAAGTACAGCTTGGAACCGTTGGTTGACTCATCTAACTAACCTTGTTTTGAATTGAAAGTAGTTTAACGCTTATAAAGAACCGATATGAGCGACTATAAGTTATCGTACGGTTAGTGCTTAAAATACTGCAATGGTTTATTGGTTACCCATTTTTTTTTAATAAATTTATTATCTATGGTTTTATTCTACGCTTTTTCTATATATATTTTTAATTATACTTGTAATACATATTGTTTATCTATACTAATATTATAAAGAGGAAAACTTGTATGTTTGTTTGATTGTAACGAATAGGCTCAAAAACTACTGGACCGATTTTGAAAATTCTTTCACTATATTTTATAGTGAAAGAATCTATAGGCTATATTTTATATGAAATATATTTGATAAATAGATTGCCGGGTCAGCTAGTATTTTCATATTTTTTGTAACGACACAATCATATACCTTTTTTTTTTTTTTTTTTTTGTTGACGAGGGGGAAACCTTCAAAAGGTACCCGACGCCATGGGAGTGACGCCGGGTTATGTGGGATTTTTACCACACTAAAACTCCCCCGGTGGCCGTCCTCAGCGTTTGGTGGAGAACTCCGGGATCTCCAACGGAACACAACCGGAGTCCTCCTAACGCGATGCCCTTTTATCGGGCTCTGCCCTGGGGGGAGCAATTTACGCTCCTCTCACATCCCCTGGTGATTACAGCGATATGCGACCACACAAACCGCTGTTCTTCCCGGGGTCGCTTGCTGGACGGTTTGAGCTCCCACTCTTGCCGCCCGCAACCCCGGAAGCCCCTTTTAGTCGCCTCTTACGACAGGCAAGGGTTACCGTAGCCCTATTCTGGTCCCGGTACTACAGGGACAACAATAATATAACTACAATGATTTTGTATTTATTTCTAGTTTAATAAAGCAAATTATGTACCTAATATAATATTTAGAATGACATGTCATTAATAGAATCGGTCTAGTAATAATTATATATCAAATTCACAAAAAAGGTTAAATATACATTTTTAAATAATTTTAATTAAAAAAAAAAACAACAGCTAATATACATTTTTTCTTCTCTAAGGCTTAGTATCTGTGGTATCATACAACTTAATTTGTCTACATAACATCGGAGGCTTCCCGCCAAAAGTTTGTTTATAGTTTATTCATGCGAATTATTTTTCCCTTGTAATATGTTAAATTTATTTTTGTTTTAACGTTTTTAGGAGATATAAGGTAATATTGGGAAAATTATGATGCGATATAACACTTATTACGTCTCCAAAATACACAGAAAAAAATTAAAAAATATATCTTGGCATTAAAATATGAAAAAAAATTAACTCACCTGTCACAATAACGGCCAAGAAGACGCAAAAGAAGGCGGGAAACGCAGCCATTTTGTTTGTATATTCACTCACTAAACGCAACACTGAACAATCCTCACATTCGAAATTCAAACTCTGGCATAACTAGACGATGGGTCGAAAGCGGTCACTTTTTTCTTCTATAAAAAAAGATATCCTTCCCGACCGGTTCAGAACTGGACACTATCGCTGTCCCGCTCGCACTCGGTGTGTACGCAGCTGTCTCTTTCACTCTGTAACAAAAAATGAAACTATGTAGGGCCGTTTTTTATCATTTTATAAGGCAAAGGTGTTCTAAGGATTATTTCAGATTACGTAATTTGACACTTCCAAATAAGAATGAGCTGTTCGAATGTGTTTTTGGGTGCGTTTTGTTTGAAATTTTGTTAAATGGGGGCTCTTGTTAAATTGGTGGTAGTATGAAGTATGGAGGAATAAATTTTATGGAATATTTTTTTAACGGCAATGGAAGGGTTGGGTTCGGTATTAACGTAAATTGTTATAAAAATACTTTTGAAGTATTTATTCTGTTCGGTTCAATATTTTTACAGGTTATACGAACCTGCTAGAACGATTTGTGATTCTGACACCTATTTCTACCTTATAACAGCAGAGTAGAATGAATCTCTTTTTTTTAAGGTTTATGATTTTTCAAGCAAGCTGAAAGTAGCAGACGAGTATGTAGTCCACCTGATGGTAACTCACTGCCAACCCCAGATAAGATTAGAATCCTACCTGAGTTCGGTACCAGATACGCTACCCCTGAAGTAACTTAGCCGCAGTAAAAATCTCAGACAAATATGTCTCCCTTACTACACTTCAAACCAGAACACAGCAGCGCTACACTGCTGTTATAACAGAAATAGGTGTGGCGGTGGTGCCGCCGGAGTCGAACAAAACGTTCTGAAGGCTCAAAATCGTAAAGTAAAATTGAAAATCAAATCAATCAGAGTTTAATGAACTTTAAGTACTCATTAAACGATTAGTTAAAGCATATATGGAATCCGAGTCATTTGTTTGTATGTAAATTTAAGTTCCATACATTTACATACAGCACAAGGACTGTATGCTAAAGGGCTAACCCTTTCATTGTGTAAAACCTTAATAAACTAGTCATCATCAATTCTTTACTGTGCCACTGCTGGGCACGGGTCTCCTCTCAGAATGAGAAGGATTAGGCCATAGTCCACCGCGCTGGACAAGTGCGTATTGGTAGACTTCGCATACCTTTTGAGAACATTTTTTAATAATCTCTCAGATGTGCAGGTTTTACGAGAGGTCTGAGCTTCAAATCTCAGGCATGTGCCTCTGATTTTCAATTTGCGTATTAGAAATCAATCATTTACAATAACGGTGACGGAAAACACCGTAAGAAAACCAACAAGCATAAGTTCTTAAAAATATTTCAATATGTATGTATGTAATATCTAATCTAATAACAGCAGGGTTAAGCGCTGCTGTGTTCTGGTTTGAAAAGTGTGGTAAGGGAGACATTTCTCCGAGGTATTCCAGCTTAGTTCTCAGGGGTAGCGGCGCATCTGTGGCCGATCTCAGGTAAGAATCTAATCTTATCTGGGGTTGATTACAGATGTCCATGTCAGTAGCAACTTACAATCAGTGAACTGCATGCTTGTCTGCTACTCTTATATTATAAAAATACCCGTGCCCAGCAGTGGGACAATAATGAATCGACGACATATAGAATAAAAGTCTTGAGGTCTAAAAATCTTTGCCGCATCGTATAAAACCTCCTATTTTCAAAGTATTATTCCAAGTGATTAACTTTGATCAACTTTTACAAGTTTCGTTAAAAAAGTTGGGGAAGTCGTAAGAAAGTTTTATTTATTGTAGGACTAAAGTTTTTTCCTTATTTAGTCCAATTTCATTGTCACTGGCTTGTATAGTGACATTTAGTTGATTAAATGGTGGCAGAACCGAGGAGGTACCTCCGTCACACCCATTTCTAACGTAACGCTGTTTTATATTGAGCACAGTCCACCTGATGGTAAGTGGCTACTGCTGTCCATGGACATCTGTCAACCCCAAGTAAGATAAGATTTCTACCTGAGCTCGGCCACAGATGCATTGCTACGCAGAGAAGTAAGATGGAACAGTTTGTCTCCCTTACCACACTTCAAACCAGAACACAGCAGCGCTTAACACTGCTGTTATAATAGAAATAGGTGTGGCGATGGTGACGCCCGAGTCGAACCACAACGGGTTCTAGAATTCCTCTACTTCAATTTTATAAACTAGAGAATTGTTATAAAAACAAAAACTCGATTGGTTTAAAATATAGCCAACTATCGAAGTATAAAAACAAAAATCCTGACTGCTTAAAATCTATAGCCAATATCATTCCTAAAATTAAGACGAATCCAACGACACCTCATATGTTATTCCGTCAAGCCGTTTGTGCTGTAGCTTGTAGCCAAATAATTAGACATACATCATCATCATCATCAACCCATTATTGTTCCACTGCTGGGCACGGGTTTCTCTCAGAATGAGAAGGATTAGGCCATAGTCCACCGCGCTGGCCAAGTGCGTATTGGACTTCACATACCTTTGAAAACTTTTTTAAGAATTCTCCGTTATGTAGGTTTCCTCACGATGTTTTACTTCACCGTTTAAGCAAGTGATAATTATCTTCTAATACGCACATAACTTTGAAAAATCATAGGTGCCTGGGATTTGAATCGGGCCGCTCGATCAAGAGGAAGATTCTTAACCATTAGGCTATCATTTTTAGAGACATACATACTTTCGAACATTACTCTCCGCACACAGTAAAACATACCGAGCTATTGAAATAGTTTAACCACACAAACTACAAACAACTAAATACTTTTAAAAACAGCGTCTCAAAGTTGGAATGTTTGCGCTAGAGACAGAGGTTCTCAAAGAGAAGTTTCAAACAGATTCCAAAGTAAAGTTAAACCGTTTAATTCGGGTTTAATCAATTGGTTTAGTAATTAATTTATCAAAGGAAACCGCCGTTTTAAGAGAACAGTCAAATATATTTAACTAGCTGTGCCCCGCGGTTTCCCCCGCGTTAAACAGGAATAACGCGGGTGAAACCGCGGGGCGCAGCTAGTTCTAAAATATAAGTAGCCTAATTTACTCCTTATTATATCAGCTACCTGCCAATAAAAGTCCCGTCAAAATCGGTCCAGCCATTTCAGAGATTAGCCAGAACAAACAGACAGACAAAGATTGTAAAAAATGTTATTTTGGTGTATGTACCGTATGTATATTCATATGCATGTAGTAAAAAGCGGTTATTTCAATATTAAACAGACAATCCAATTTTATTTATATGTATAGATGTACTTTAATGTCTTAAGTAAATAACTTTGGACCGCTTTGCGTCCCAATATACTGATCATAACATTAGTATAGTTCGCGCCAAACTGCTAGTCCGCTCTGAAGTTGCGAGCAGGTGTAGTCATACAATTTGCTATGGCGACGCGATTCATTTATATATTCAGTTGTTGGTATATAAAAAAACCTAAAACTTTTTAGCAACGTACTTTTGATTTTCGTACTCTTCATCGTGGGGATGTATGAAAATTATTGTTAAATGTTTATAATTTTTTAATATTTTATTAATACAAAATAGTTTCAATAAACTTACACAAGTGACTACAAAGGCCTTTATTTTTGCTTACGAGGGGGACACCTTCAAAAGGTACCTGACGATGTGGGAGCGACGACGGGTTATGTGGGATTTTTACAGGAAATATTGATCTGTCATCTAATATCGGTCAATGAATATCGCTGATTCAGATACATTGGAAATCAAATATCGTCGGTACATCGATATCGGGTATATCCCTAATTAGTAACTTAGGAAACTGGTAGAACCCTGTATGGTTCGACTCCACCGCCACCGCCATACCTATTTCTGCCTCATGACAGCAGTGTTAAGCGCTGCTGTGTTCTGGTCTGTGTGGTAAGGGAGACATACTTTTTCGAGACAATCCAGATTAAATCTCAGGAATAGCGGCGCTTCTGTGGCTGACCTCAGATAGGAATCTAATCTTATCTGGCGTTAATTACAGATATCCATACAGCAGTAGCCCTTACCATGAGTTTCCAAAAAATCCCACAATTTTTCGTTACGTTTACTTAACACAATATAACGAAAACGTAACAATATGTAAGTGCTCAAGTCTTTTTGTCTGCCTTACATGTTCGGAAAAAGAGAGACAAAACATAAAGCGCCATTTTGACAATTTAGACATTTAATGTTACGTTACTGACACTATAGTTCTGATACAATCCGCTAGGGGCGCTGATTGGAATTTGTATGGACAAATACGTAAACAAATACCAAAACAGTCATATTTGTCAAAACGTAAAAACTCATGGTAAGGGTACAGGTTGATGCATGCTCGTCTGCTACCCCGATAAAGAAAAGCTCACAAAAGATTCTTTGTAATTAAATTATTTTTTTATTTCTTTAATTTTTTTGCTGATCCTACATATTACCATGTGCGTGTGAACGGGAGCGCAGACGCACAAATAAACATATAAAACGGTCTGTCTATACAAATACGGCAAGTGGCTCCTACACTGCGTTCAACTGAGGGCTGATGAAGTTTGAGTTGAAACTCTTATAATTCTTATAAATATCTTTTTAAGTAAGAGTAGGAAAGTTTAGTTAATCTATACTAATATTATAAAGAGGAAAACTTTGTTTGTTTGTTTGATTGTAATGAATAGGCTCAAACACTATTGGACTGATTTTAAAAATTATTTCACCATTCGAAAGCTACATTATCCCCGAGTAACAAAGGCTATATTTTATATGAAATATATTTGATAAATAGATTTTGAGGCGGTACAAAGTTTGCCGGGTCAGCTAGTCTTCTTATATATAAAATTCTCGTGTCACAATGTTAGTTACCGTACTCCTCCGAAACGGCTTTACCGATTTTCACCAAATTTTATACGCATAGTAGGTCTGTGAATCGGCTACTATCTATTTTTCATACCCCTAAGTGGTAAGGGTTGTGCACCCTTAACATTTTTTTATTTATATGGCAACACAACGTCTGCCCGGTCAGCTAGTAATTCTTATAAATATATTTTTTAAGTTAGTAGTAGTTAGTAGGAAAGTTCAGTTGATGGTAGAGTTACTACTTTATGGACATTCGTAATCAACCCCAGATAAGATTTGAACCCTACCCGAGGTTAGCGTATGCGTTTTTATCATTGAGGACTAAGTTGGAACGCCTCGAAAAAGTATGTCTCCATTACCACACTTCAAACCAGAACACAGCAGCGCTTAACACTGCTGTTATAACAGAAATAGGTGTGACGGTGCTGCCGGAGTCGAACCACAAAGGGTTCTACAACGTTCAAAATATGTCCACGACAGTGACTTCTTGTCTGATGGACAGCTCCTCTGCTACTCCATAATTGCGCTGTAGAATGTCAGTAATGCTGCTAATTTTACACCAGACCAGGGCCGGATTTAAGGGAGCCTCCACAAAAGAGGGCCCCACAATAGAGACGTCGGATTTTTTTTAATTCCGACTAGTAAACACTAGTAAAAAATATATCTTTTCCTTTGATATTTTTTTCGCTGTTTTACCTTTATCTACAGTACTTTGTACAAACATGAATACTAGAAGAATCTACCTGCGTTTCACAATAAAATATTTATTGAAAAACTCAACTGAAAAAAATGTTAATTTTATTCGGAAAATTTGGGGCCAGGGGGTCTCTGCTCCTTTGTTGCCCCAAGGCCTCTAGACCTCTAAATCCGGCCCTGTACCAGACATTCCAACTTAGTGTTATAAGAATGTCTGGTATACAGTCACTCTTAATCGTATGACTCTTTAATGACCTGGGACACAAGGCATTCCAACTTAGTCTACAGTAAAAAGTTTACTTTATGGCCATTGGTTATTTTAGAGAGTTAGAGAGTCGGTGAATTGGGGCACAAGGCATTCCAAGTTAGTCTTTGGCAACAAGAGTTGCTGCACAATTATACATTCATTTATTCATTTTTGATAAATAATATGACGTGTGCTACTGGAACACGAGGCATTCTAACTTAGTTAGCAATATAGTTAATTGTACAACTATTAGGTATAGTCCGCGTTAAACTCCTAGTCCGCTCTGAATATATAAATGAATCGCGTCGCCATAGCAAATTGTATGACTACACCTGCTCGCAACTTCAGAGCGGACTAGCAGTTTGGCGCGAACTATACTAATGTTATGATCAGTATATTGGGACGCAAAGCGGTCCAAAGTTATTTACTTAAGACATTAAAGTACATCTATACATATAAATAAAATTGGATTGTCTGTTTAATATTGAAATAACCGCTTTTTACTACATGCATATGAATATACATACGGTACATACACCAAAATAACATTTTTTACAATCTTTGTCTGTCTGTTTGTTCTGGCTAATCTCTGAAATGGCTGGACCGATTTTGACGGGACTTTTATTGGCAGGTAGCTGATATAATAAGGAGTAAATTAGGCTACTTATATTTTAGAACTAGCTGCGCCCCGCGGTTTCCCCCGCGTTAAACAGGAATAACAGACAATCCAATTTTATTTATATGTATAGATGTACTTTAATGTCTTAAGTAAATAACTTTGGACCGCTTTGCGTCCCAATATACTGATCATAACATTAGTATAGTTCGCGCCAAACTGCTAGTCCGCTCTGAAGTTGCGAGCAGGTGTAGTCATACAATTTGCTATGGCGACGCGATTCATTTATATATTCAGAGCGGACTAGGAGTTTAACGCGGACTATACCTAATAGTTGTACAATTAACTATATTGCTAACTAAGTTAGAATGCCTCGTGTTCCAGTAGCACACGTCATATTATTTATCAAAAATGAATAAATGAATGTATAATTGTGCAGCAACTCTTGTTGCCAAAGACTAACTTGGAATGCCTTGTGCCCCAATTCACCGACTCTCTAACTCTCTAAAATAACCAATGGCCATAAAGTAAACTTTTTACTGTAGACTAAGTTGGAATGCCTTGTGTCCCAGGTCATTAAAGAGTCATACGATTAAGAGTGACTGTATACCAGACATTCTTATAACACTAAGTTGGAATGTCTGGTACAGGGCCGGATTTAGAGGTCTAGAGGCCTTGGGGCAACAAAGGAGCAGAGACCCCCTGGCCCCAAATTTTCCGAATAAAATTAACATTTTTTTCAGTTGAGTTTTTCAATAAATATTTTATTGTGAAACGCAGGTAGATTCTTCTAGTATTCATGTTTGTACAAAGTACTGTAGATAAAGGTAAAACAGCGAAAAAAATATCAAAGGAAAAGATATATTTTTTACTAGTGTTTACTAGTCGGAATTAAAAAAAATCCGACGTCTCTATTGTGGGGCCCTCTTTTGTGGAGGCTCCCTTAAATCCGGCCCTGGTCTGGTGTAAAATTAGCAGCATTACTGACATTCTACAGCGCAATTATGGAGTAGCAGAGGAGCTGTCCATCAGACAAGAAGTCACTGTCGTGGACATATTTTGAACGTTGTAGAACCCTTTGTGGTTCGACTCCGGCAGCACCGTCACACCTATTTCTGTTATAACAGCAGTGTTAAGCGCTGCTGTGTTCTGGTTTGAAGTGTGGTAATGGAGACATACTTTTTCGAGGCGTTCCAACTTAGTCCTCAATGATAAAAACGCATACGCTAACCTCGGGTAGGGTTCAAATCTTATCTGGGGTTGATTACGAATGTCCATAAAGTAGTAACTCTACCATCAACTGAACTTTCCTACTAACTACTACTAACTTAAAAAAGATATAAGAATTACTAGCTGACCCGGCAAACGTTGTGTTGCCATATAAATAAAAAAATGTTAAGGGTGTACAACCCTTAGGGGTATGAAAAATAGATAGTTGCCGATTCTCAGACCTACTATGCATATAAAATTTGGTGAAAATCGATAAAGCCGTTTCGGAGGAGTACGGTAACCAACATTGTGACACGAGAATTTTATATATAAGATTAATATAACTTTCCTACTGTTAAAAAAGATATTTACAAGAATTATAAGTTTCAACTCAAAATTCATCAACCCTCAGTTGAACGCAGTGGATGGAGCCACTTGCCGTATTTGTACAGACAGACTGTTTTATATGTTTATTTGTGCGTCTGCGCTCCCGTTCACACGCACATGGTAATATGTAGGGTCAGCAAAAACGTGATTTTTTTTAAAATTAAAAAATATTTAAAATTTACAATAAAATTTTATTATGAAAATTTTCATGTAGGTTACTAGGAAATAAGTGTCCAAGTGCGAGGCGATTTCGCGCACAGAGGGTTCCATTCTCCTATTTTTATTTTTATTTTTAGTATTTGTTGTTATAGCAGCCATAGAAGTAAACACATTGAGAGAATTTGAATTAAGCTATTACGGTTAAATAGATAAAGCGAAAAACGTCGAAAAATAGCGGTTTCTTGCGACGCTCATTTATTTTCAACTTTTTTTGTATTTATTGTTATAGCGGCCACCTTTATACATACTGTGTAAACTGTCAAGTGTCTATCTATTATTGTTCAGGAGATAGAGCCCTGTGACCGACGGACAGACAGCGGAGTCTTAGTAATAGAATTCCGTTTTTACCTTTTGGGTACGAAACCCTAAGTATTGTTTTTATGACATCAAGTATATTAATTAACGGTAGTACCGCGAATAGATGCGATGATTTTGAAATTGTATATAAACAAAACAACAAACAAAAGGCAGTGATAGCCTAGTGGTTAAAAAACTCGGCCTCTTGATCGAGGGGTCCGAGGTTCAAATCCCAGGTCACGCTCCCAGGCAGGCACCTCTGATTTTTCAAAGTTATATGCGTATTAGAAATTAATTATCACTTGCTAAACGGTGAAGAAAAACATCGTGAGGAAATCTGCATACCTGAGAGATTTATACAAAAAAAAGTCAAAGGTATGTGAAGTCTACCAATACGCACTTGTCCAGCGCCGTGGACCATGGCCTAATCCTTCTCATTATGAGAGGAGACCCGTGCCCAGCAGTGAGACAGCAATGGGTTGTTAATGATGATGATGATGATATAAACAATATCATTTTGTACTAATAAATATATATTCATTAAAACCGCGTATCGTGAGTACTCATTATATAAATAAAAAGTCTCAATTCCACTATACATTCGACAAAATTCATTTATCATTAAATAAAGTAGTTTTTTTGCTGACGGTACACAACGCATCGAAGCGCGCGCATCCGCCGATCAAAAATAGCTAGCAAGCTTTGTCCCAAAGTAAGACATTGTGCTGCGTTCCGGTGGTTTGATTCACTGGGTAGCGTGACTACCAGGGGTCCAGGGTTCGAGTCTGGTCGTAGGTCAGTACCGTATTGACAGACATATGTACTTTTTTTACCCGACTCCGCTGCTGTTTTTCGTAATTATGTATGTATGTATGTAGGAAAGTACGAATGTATGTGCGTATGTATGTATGTATGTAGGTATAGATGTATGTATGTCTCAGTATTTGGCACGCGCTGCAGTCCAAATGGCTTGACGAATTTAACATAAGGTGTCGTTGGATTCGTCTAAATTATGGGAGCGACTTAGGCTTTCATTTTATTCGTATTGTATAGAAGTAACAAAATAAATAACTCCAGTCCACCTGACGCTAACTAGCCACAATAATCAACCCCAGATAAGAATCCTACTTGAGTTCGCCCAAAGATATACATTACTACCCAGAGTAAGTTGTACCACTTTGGATGGCTATTTGGCTATGTCTTTTCCACGCGCTTATAGCTGTTACTGTTATAATGTAGAAATCAGTGTAGGCAAGTCCCTGTAGTTCCGGGACTAGAATAGGGCTACGGTATCCCCTGCCTGTCGTAGGAGGCGACTAAAAGGGGGCTTCCGGGGTTGCGGGCGGTAAGAGTGGGAGCTCGAGCCGTCCAGCAAGCGACCCCGGGAAGGACGGCGGTATGTGTGGTCGCACACCGTCGTAAACACTACATGGTGTGGGAGGAGCGAAAACTGCTCCCCCAGGGTAGAGCCCGTTGAGCATCACGCTTGGAGGGCTCCAGTTGTGTTCCGTTGGAGCTCCCGATGTTCTCCAACAAGCGTTGAGGACGGCCACCGGGGGGGTTTTAGTGCGGTAAAAATCCCACATAACCCGGCGTCGCTCCCACGTCGTCGGGTACCTTTTGAAGGTTTCCCCCTCGAAAAAAAAAAAGGCAGTGTTGACAAATCAATATCGAACAGGGGTTCTATTACAGTTACTTTGCCACACCTGACGACTAAGGTAGCCGTACGTAAGTCATCCACACCCGTCCACAGAAACACAGACATACTTCAAGCTAGAAATATGTGTGACGGTGGTGCCTTCCTGGTCCAACCAAAATAATTTCACCTTTCAAAAACACTCTATTCATGTTTTTGTATTCATTATTATTTATTATTATTGTTTAAACATAAAAGCCAAATCTATAGTCTATACCCATCAAACATGAAAACCGCCAAATATTTTTGTATTTTAAAACAAAGATACTTTTGTTTTTTCGAAAACAATCGGAACGAAGCAATTCCTTTGGAAACCACAAATTGATATCTGAACTTAATTAATATAAATCCGAGCTTATCTAGTAGTCTCCCCGTGATGGTGTAACGATAAGCGATAAAAAAATTATCGATAATATTTTTTGAAGTTACACAGGAGTAAAAAGAATTATTATTATCATTTGCTTTAACGGTGAAAAAAAATCAAAAAATCAAAAATCAAAATACTTTATTAGATTAACAAATTGTGTACATACATATGAGTTGGTGTTGGAGCATCCTTTTTCAGTAAATATAATACCTGTGCCAGGATGCCCCGCTCTTCCTTATCTTACATACTAATACAATTTGCTTTTGTAAACAATATACTGCTTTTACAGTTATTGGTAGAAATAATGAGAATGAATTTTTACAACATCGACGTTTAAAACACCACCGCCACTCCTATTTCAGCCTACTAACAGCAATGTAGGGCTGTTATGTTCTGGTTTGAAGAGCGTGGTAAGGAAGACATACTTTTCCGAGGCATCCCAGCTTAGCCCTCAGGGGTAGCGGCGCAGTGGCCGACCACATGTAGGAATCTTTTTTTTTTAATATATATTTGCGCCTAACGATAAAGCAGACGTGCTACCTGATGGAAAGTAGTCAACGTCGCCTATGAACATTTCAGCAACACCAGAGGAGTCGCCAGCATCGCCTGCTTTGAAGGAGAGCTTTTTTTGCACCTTTTTTGAAAAGCCCCATGTCATCTAATCCTAGGGTTGATTACAGATGTCTATACGACAGTAGCCACTTACCATAAGGTGAACTGCATGCTCGTCTGCTACTCCTATATTATAAAAAGTTCGCTTTAACGTCAATAGTAAAACCCTTACCTAAAACCACGTGATCGGTTAACTGATACCAGCAATTGATTATTTTAAATCAAATATAACAAAAGTTTAATTATTTTCAAAAGAGAATTCGCCGTAATTCATTTTTGTTTTACAATAATAATTGATTTCAAAACGGACGTAGGTTTTTGTGTTACAACAAATAAATTTATTTTAATTGTTTCAAACCGAGTTTTTTTGTATCATTCAAAAAATCCTTTCATACGCATTTTGTAGAGATGCATAAAAAATTGGGTCAGCCATTTTAGGGCGTGCGCCATATTGATAGAATGACGTCACTGTACTAATCATGCATTGTCATCCAAAACCAAAGGTACGAGTATATGTAAAATCTCTAATAACAGCAGTGTTAAGCGCTGCTGTGTTCTGGTTTGAAGTGTGGTAAGGAAGACATACCTATCCAAAGTGTTCTAGCTTAGTCCTCGGAGGTAGCAACGCATCTGTTGCCAAATTCAGGCAGAATACTAATCTTGAAATTGATTACAGATGTCCATGGGCGGCAGTAGCAACTTATAGTCCGTGTAAAACTGCTAGTCCGCTCTGAATATAGAAATGAATCGCGTCGCCATAGCAAATTGTATGACTACACATGCTCGCAACAACTTCAGAGCGGACTAGCAGTTTGGCACTGACTATGCCATCAGGTCGCCTGCTCGTCTGCAACTTCAATAAAAAAACCTACAGAACAGAAACCTACTCCATCATTCAAACAGCCAGGGAATCGAACCGGAATCCTCGAACCGGTCGGTATAGCTGCTTCAATATTACTTTCATTCAAGTTCTAACCAACTTTCTACTATAATTGAAAATCGCACGGTGCAGAGTAATTGCTGCAACCGACAGTTATGCCACTAGTTATATTACTAGATAAACCACGCAGTTTCACTTCGTTTTATAATATAGGAGTAGCAGACGTACATGCAGTTCACCTGATGGTAAGGCTACTGCCGCCCATGGACATCTGTAGTCAACCCAGATAGAATTAGATATTTTTACCTGAGGTCGGCCACAAAAGCGCCGCTCTGAGGACTAAGCTGGAACGCCTCGGAAAAGTATGTCTCGCTTACCACACCCTTCAAACCAGAACACAGCAGCGCTTAACGCTGCTGTTATAACAGAAACAGGTGTGACGGTGGTGCCACCGGAGTCGAACCACAGAGGGTTCTACCACCTTCAGAATTCAGAATTATTTGTATTTGTTGTTATAGCGGCCACCGATAAACATACTCTTTAAAAAATCAAGTGTCATCTTACGGTCCAAGAGATAGAGCCCTGTGACAGTCGGACAGACAGCGGAGGCTTAGCAATAGGCTTCCGTTTTTACCCTTTAGGTACGGAACCCTAAAACACCAGAATCGAACCCGGCACTCCACCATTGACCGTACCTACAATGAACTAGAACCGATCGGTACGCTGACGTCATTGTTGGCACCCCGTTGCCTAGCAGCGATTGATTGAGGGTGGCTACCCTCCCCTAAGTATTGTGGTTATGTCATTACGTCGTATTAATAGTCAGATCTTAGCATAATAATAGAGGAGTTTTTTAAGAATTCTAGACAACTGGTATAAAAGAGGGTTAGATGTTCGATTCCCGGCGAGTTTTTTTTTCATATAATATATAGCATATAATATATAGGAATAGCAGACGAGTATGCAGTCCACGTTTTTATAATATAGGAGTAGCAGACGAGCATGCTGTCCACCTGATGGTAAGTAGCTACTGCTGTCCATCGGCATTTATAATTAACTAAAGATTAGATTAGATTCCTACCTGAGGTCGGCCACAGTGCCGCTACCCCTGAGGACTAAGCTGAAAAGCCTCGGAAAAGTATGTCTCCCTTACCACACTCTTCAAACCAGAACACAGCAGCGCTTAACACTGCTGTTATAACAGAAATAGGTGTGGCGGTATATGGCGCCTACTATGGGGTTGGTAGTGTAAAGAGTCTTTTTTTTGGAAGTTTTTGAGTACAAACCCGAAGGATATTAACTGCAATGCGCTTCATAGTTTCAAATTTCCGAGTTTCAAAACGAGAAAATATGGTATTGCGTCGACAGATACATCGTCGCTTAACAATCAGCTATTGGAATGATTTACTGGTAATTGCATTGGTTTGTTTGTAGAGATTGCAGCTATCATGATAGTGTGATCCCGGGCAATCCCGGGAATCCCGTAGTCGCGAGATTGTACTTCGATACTACAGTTTTTGTTTTAGTTTTAGGTGACAACTGCAAAAGAGATTACAGAGACGATCGTGCCAATCCCGTGGCAACGGGATTGTACGAGACAATATAATATTATGACGACAAATACATTTCGTTCAACAATCAGCTATTGGAATGATTTACTGGTAATTGCATTGGTTTGTTTGTAGAGATTGCATCTATCATAATAATGTTATCCCATGGAATCCCGGAATTCCCGTGGTCACGGGATTGTAATTAGATACTTGGATCTTAGTCTTTATCACCTGCAGTATCACCATGCATTAACTACATCCATGCACATCGACCTATATGTTCACAATGTAAACTTTGATATTGTTAATAGAAGAAATTTTAATAGAAAAAAGTATATGTGTACTTACATACGTAAAAAAGAAGTTATACTTCTTTAATAAGCATTACATTTTTTTTTGCATTAAAACAAATTTGAGCTAAGTAAACGACCTAAGACGATAGTCAATTAAATAAATAATATGTGTTACATCTCTAAAAATACACACTGTTATATTTTTCTAACCCAACAAAAGAAGTATAACTTTTTACATGCATCACAGAAATAATAGGACAAGAAAGACAGAAAAGCTAGGGTCTCCGCAAAGCATTAAAACCCATAACAGCGAGTACATTTGTCACAGCTAATGGAATGTTGAGTGCGGGACACAATCCCGGGAACTAGACAATCCCGGGGTAACATCAAAGAATACTGATATCACTAATGTACGGAAAAGGTTCCCAGGAAATTTTAATTTAAATAAACAGTAACTTTGCGTAAAATAATTATCGTATTCTTACAACCTTTCCCGTTGGCTATGTTAGTGTGTGTGGATCAAATTTTGTAACTTAAATTTAACTTTACTTATTGAGCTGATCTGATTGTGACCCTGGATAAATACGTTTTGTTTTCTGACAGCGTCTGTGGTATAAACTTTACGTTGTTACAAATTAAAAACAGATTTAAAAAGTGTCAGACTGTACATCAAAAACATAACAAGATTATTTTCTTTTTATTTTATTGGTTTTCGTGAAAGTACAAAAAAATACTGAAGACATTTTGAGGTGACATTAAGGACCAAACCCTTCTTAATATTTCTATTTTAATCTTCAATTATCTCTTCCATTCTGTTTTAGTCTCCTTCTTTCACTGGTGCTTAGTTTATGCTATATTTTGTTTATTCCTACATGTTTATGCTATCTTATTCCGAAAATTGTTATTTTGAATCCTACCTATTTTTCTATTCATCCCTACAACAACTCCTCAGCTAAAGGTTGTTTGAAAGAGATCGCTGGTCAGCGATAAGGCCACCTTTTGTATTGTTTGTTAAATTAGTTTAGTTTTATAAATTTTAGTGTTAATTGTATTAGTTTTATTTTATTTTAAATAGTGTTAAATTGTTTATTGTTTAAATTTATATTGTTGTTAAATTAGTTATTTATTTTTATATGTATTTTCTTTTATTTAGAACAATAAAGAGTATTGATTTGATTTGATTCGATACAATGTAGGTACATATAGGCACATACAATTCATTATTCAGTGAGGTATATAAAGTCACAGCTGAGAACGGGTCTTTTTCATTGCCAGAAGAATTCAAGTAGACATGCCAACTATAAACTCTAAATTTCATCAACAGTGACTTCATTTTGTCATTCAAATGAATCCCATTCCCGGGATTCAAATGTATGTTACAACACTATGATAATTCCGGAACATAAATCAGGGGTTTTGTTAGAAAACCGGAACGGCACAACTAACAATGATTTAAACTTAACATATTAGGAACAAAGGAATGCACTAGACTAGAATGTACTAAATATTACTTAAAACTAGCTGACCCGGGAAACGCTGTGTTGCCATATAAATAAAAAAATGTTAAGGGTGAACAACCCTTATCACTTAGGTATGAAAAATAGATAGTAGCCGATTCTCAGACCTACTGAATATGCAAATAAAATTTGGTGAAAATCGGTAAAGCCGTTTCGGAGGAGTACGGAAACTAACATTGTGACACGAGAATTTTATATATAAGATAACACTTTGTTGTTCGAAGGCATGGTGCCTTCGAACTACCAAGTCACACCTATTTCTGTTATAACAGCAGTGTCAAGCGCTGCTGTGTTCTGAGTTGAAGGGAGACATGAGATGGGGATTGAAGGTGGTAGAACTCTTTGTGGTTAGACGAAGGCACCACTGTCACACCTATTTCTGTTATAACAGCAGTGTTAAGCGCTGTGTTCTGGTTTGAAGAGTGTGGTAAGGGAAGACTATTTGCCGAGGTGTTCCGGCTTTGTCCTCAAGGACAGCGGCGCATCTGTGGCCGACCTCAGCTAGGAATATCTAATCCTATCTGGGGTTGATCACAGACGTCTTTTGGCGGAAGTAGGCACTTATCATCAGGTGGACTGCATGCTCGTCTGCTACTCGTATATTATACAAAAAAACTACTCAGAACATAGCGCTTAATATTTCTCTTAAATACAAATAAAAACAAAAAAGGCTCTACCATAATATTGCAGAAACTTATTCATTTATTAAGGAAAGTCGTATCACACAGCTAACACAGTGTGTTACACGTAAACACATAAACCCACTTAGAAACTAGGTCTCAATAAGGTATTAGGTTCTAGCGTGAAGATAAAACGTTTTACGATTACGACGACCTGGATTCGATTCCTGGTTAGAGCTACACGTAAATTCAGGTCACAGGTGTTTTTCAAAATTTATTGGCCCGTTATTAATAATCAATCGATCCATCATCTCATCATCAACCCATTATCGTCCCACTGCTGGGCACGGGTCTCCTCTCAAAATGGGAAGGATTAGGCCATAGTCCACCGCGCTGACCAAGTGCGTATTGGTAGACTTCACATACCTTTGAGATTGTTTTTTATAAATCTCTCAGGTAGGCAGGTTTCTTCACGATGTTTTCCTTCACCGTTTTGTCTGTTTGTCTGTCTGTCTGTCTGTCTGTCTGTATGTCTGTCTGTCTGTCTGTCTGCCTGTCTGTCTGTCTGTCTGTCTGTCTGTCTGTCTGTCTGTCTGTCTGTCTGTCTGTCTGTCTGTCTGTCTGTCTGTCACAGACCTCTAACTGTGGAAAGATAGGCAAATGAAATCTTCACAGAATATGTACAATGATGGCCGCTATAACAACAAAGACTTAAAATAAAAAGAAATGAAAACGAATGGGGGTCGCCATACACAAACCCGCTATTTCTCGACGTTTTTCGCATCTATTGAACTGTAATAAGTAGACAGTTAAATTTTTTAGTGCTGAGTGACTGCTATAATAACAAATACTAAAAATAAAAATAAAAATATTAAAAATGGTGGTGACGATTGGTGGCGGAACCCTCCATGTGCGAGTTCGACTCGTACTTGGCCAATTATTTGCTTTATATATTGACCCGCAATAGATAGTTCGAATTTGCACTTGAACTATGGCTGCTATGATAACAACTAATAAAAAAAAGAAACAAATGAAAATTTATTGGTACGGAACCCACCATTACCATTAACTCACACTTGGCCAATTATTAAAGTAATATTTCTCGTAATAAGTTTACCTAGGTTACTTGAAAAATAAATAGAAAAGTTATTACGATTGCAAAACCACAGTCTTATCGGCTTCCGTGCTCAGAATTAGTTACGTTCTCCAAGCTTGGTTATCGCAACTATATTTATACTTTCCTTTATGTATAAATGTATAATATAAAATAATACGTAACTGTGAGATTTGTGTGTACCTTTTTATCACGCTTTTATTAGCTTGGGTTGTATGTATGTATGTATGTACGTATGTATGTATGTATGTATGTAGGTATGTATGTAAGTAACAAGTAACGGAAACTTTGAACCCGACTTCTTTCCTCCTTGAACGTTCACTTTAATTCAAATTTTTGAAGAATTATCAAAAACCGATGACAATAGACGATTTTAATAATTTTGTTCCATTGTCCTTATCAACAATCTCAGGATTAACGATTTTCGTGTCGAGATTGTTTGAGCGCCTTAGAGAAAGTTCATCGCAAGTTACTAGATTGCAAATATTTTTTGTTTAAGAAGGGAAACCTGCAAAAGGTACCCGTCGACGTGGGAGCGACGCCGGGTTATGTGGGGGTTTTTACCGCACTAGAACCCCCCGGTGGCCGTCCTGAACGCTTATTGGCGAACTCCAAGGTCTCCAGGAAACGCAACCGGAGTCCTCCAAGCGCGATGCCCCGGGCTCTGCCAAGGGGGAGCATTCGCTCTTCCCACAACATCTGTGTCTCCCTTACCACACTCTTCAAACTGGAACACAGCAGCGCTTTACTCTGCTGTTATTAGGCACAAATAGGTGTGGCGGATCATTTGTGTTCATGGTCATGTTCATTTGATAAATCAAAAAATAAAATAAAAATCTATAATAGATAAAGCCGCCATTTCGAACCTTAAAACAAAGCAGCCATTTTAAAACAGACACTTGCATTTATTTTTTGGTTTTCGAAACAAAAACAAAAAAAGGTGAGTGATGAAAAAATATTTTCGTTTGTACCGGCGACTCGACATGTGTCTCCCGCGGGAACCCATCGAATGCTTTGATTACAGGCATTCCCGGCAATATTCCCGTATTTATAGTCCGTGGTAGGACAATGTGGGTTTTGTTTGAACAAAGCGTTACAGATAGCAATACAGAGAAATTTCTGCTTTATATAGGATTTTTTGTCTGCAGGGTGAAATGAAATGAAATGAAATGAAAATAGTTTATTTCTCTCACAAAATAAACTATTTTCATTTCATTTCATTTCAGGGTAATTAGATTAGGGTAATTAGAGTTCAGTACTCAAACGTTAAAAACGGAACCTTATTACTACTAAGCCTCCGCTGTCTGTCCGTCTGTCACAGGGCTCTATCTCTGGAACCGTAATATATAGACACATACAATTTTCACAGAATGTATATTATTATGTAGAACCTAATTATGGACGCTGGATGAATAACAAATACTAAAAATTAAATATCTTCAAAATTAATGGTTTATCGCTTTATCAATTGAACCGTAATAGATAGATAGTACCTTTCGCAATGCATTTACTTCAATGGCATCTATACTATAACAAAAAATATTATTATTATACTCGTATGTATCATTTTTGCTACGCTCTACTGCCTAAACGACAGATAAACATACTATAGTCTGATTCATAATTAGGTGTCTAAAATGTAAACAAAGGTGTTGACCTATCAATAAAATATGTTTCAGATGGTAGTTTCTTATTTTTGACAATATTAAATTAATACAACGATAATACAATGATAATCTAAATAAATTAAGATCAATTCAAATTTTCTAATATTTATATTACCTCAATTTCGTTTGTTTACATTTGTTTACATTTTGGACACCTAATTATGAATCAGACTATAGATATGCTACATACATTCGTGCTACTACATTTTGACGGTGGTGCTTAGAACCCTTAGAACCCTTTGTGGTTCGACTCCGGCGGCACTACCGCCACACCTACTTCTGCCTTATAACAGCAACGTTAAGCGCTACTGTGTTCTAGTTTGAAGGGTGTGGTAAAGGAAACATACTTTTCCGAGGCGTTCCAGCTTAGTCCTCAGGTGTTAGGAATAACTAATCCTATTTGGGTTTGATTACAGATGTCCATGAGCGGCAGTAGCTTACCATCAGGTAGCCTGCATGCTCGTCTGCTACTCCTATATTATAAAAAAACTTTACCGAACAAACCCGTAGTAAAAGCCAGTCAAACAACAGAAACCCTATAGCCTAGTGAAAGCGCATTGTACTCCAGGAGTCGACTCGTAACTCCGAAACCGGTAAATAAAAATGGGTTGGCGAAAGTTGCAACTCGACCCACCGCTAAGTATGTTTAAATACTTTTTAAAGCACTTTCAGTTATTTTTATGTTTCCGTGCCCAAAGGGTAACGGAATCTGGAGTAATAGAGAGGTTTAAAAAGTTAAAAAAACACGCTTTTATACACGCTTCATAAAAGCGTGTGTTTTAGTTTTTTAAACTATTTTTATTTTATTATTTTTTAGTATTTGTTGTTACAGCGGCCACCATTATGCATCCTCTGTAAAAAATCAAGTGTCTATCTATTAGGGTTTAAAAGATAGAGCCCTGTGATACAAGAACAGACAGCGGAGGGTTCCGTTTTACCCTTTGAATATGGAATCCTAAAAATCATTCTACAAGAGGGCAATATAGATATGTTTCAGAACATTTCGAGTTATAGGGAAATAACATTATTATTTTCAAAACTAAAAAACACGCTATAACAGTTATTGAAACTAAATAGTAATAATTGTTGCAATCTAGTAACTTTGCGATGAACTTTCGTTAAGACGCTTGAACAATCTCGCCTCGAAAATCGTTAATCCTCAGGATGATGATAAGTACAATAGTACAAAATTATTAAAATCTTATATTGTCATCGGTTTTTGATAATTCTTCAAAAATTTGAATTAAAATGAACGTTCAAAGTGGATAGAAATCGTATTCAAAGATTCCGTTACATACATACAACCCAAGCTAATAAAAGCGTGTTAAAATGAAAAAAAAGTTGAATATAAATGGGAGTACCCTCAAGAGGCAGAGTTTTTTAACCACTAGCCTATCACTGCTTGTACATGCATTTTATTTTTATGGAATTAGGAAAGTGAGTTACATGTAGCCCATTAAAATCTGTCGGTATAATATATATCAAATACTATTTGTTATACCTGATACCAGCCACATTGCGTTTCTATACTTAGGACTAAGTTTGAATGCCCCAGATAGGCATGTCTCCCTTACCACACCCTTCAAACCAGAACACAGCAGCGCTAACACTGCTATTATTAAACATACATAAGTGACAATGATGCTTCCGGAGTCGAATCACAATTTAACCTTCAGGAATACCGAACATTGACCTAAAATACGCTAAAGCCCTTATCAACTGATGTCATGTGTGATAAGACATTGATAGGAATGACTGTACCGTATATTATGCTGATAATGCACATAATGTTATCATAACCGACCGAATCAAACATATTATTGTAATAGTATTTACATTATTTATTTATGCAGGTAGTTTGTTTGTATACTGTAAGATGATATAGAAGATGATTGTACGATTCTTGTAACGACTGGGTGTGGTTTTTCGACAAAATATTGTATTAATTTTTATCTGAAACTTATATTCAACTTCGTTAGTTTGTAAGTATGCGAGGGTAAAATCTTGCATCTGAATTTTAAACCATTGAACTCCTATCAATTGAGCTGAAAATTTTCATTAATACGTTTGGTTTGGATGACTATGTATGACTAGTTTAATAACTTTAAGTTAGGATTAAAACTACTTCGCAACAATCCCCTATAACGTATCTAAATATATATAACTCAAAGGTGACTGCCTGACATAGTGATCTATCAACGCACAGCCCAAACCACTGGACAGATCGGGCTGAAATTTGGCATGCAGGTAGATGTTATGACGTAGGCATCCGCTAAGGATTTGATCAATTCTACCCCCAAGGGGATAAAATAGGGGATGAAAGTTTGTATAAATCTTCTTAGTTAATAATATTACTTCGTAACGCGAGCGAAGCCGCGGGCAAAAGCTCGTGATGGTATATATTTTAAACCATGCAGTATGTACCACAAAGGATGCGTGAAGATGCAAGAAAAAAAATATACATACACCACCATACATACCACCATCATGTTTAGGTTTGTTTAGAATTGTTGCGAAGTAGGTTTAATCATAACTTAATTGCATAGTTTCGCCTGATTAACTAAGCAACTTTACTCTAAAACCAATATGGCGGACGCTGCAATGGCTGACCAATTATTTTTTATGTACCCCCATGATATGGATATCAAATGTTTCAATTATCAAAGTTTTTTTGAGAATGATACAAAAATAAGGTTAATCGAAAGCCTTAATACTTGACATAACTCGAGTTAAGTTCTGTGGTTTCACCCGCGTTTAAGTGTAAATTGTCTGGATATTTCATGTTCTTTGCGCGGAACCCTAATTCTTTTAAGTTACTCCGCATAAGGTCAGCTAGTAAAATTCCTGTTAAAATAGGTCTGGAAATTTCAAAGATTAAACATCCGACAGACAACAACAAACAGACAGACATACAATTTTTTTAATAGACACAGAATTCCAACAGATTTGGTAAAACAAGTGACACTAAAACTCATTACAATATTTATTGTGCATTTTCGACTTGAATTTGTCTATTTAAAAGATCTTATGAGTATGTCTTCTACGCCGCAGGCTTACGGACTACAAACCGGTCTACCAACACCGTTGTAGGAACAAAAAAGCATCGAGGTAACTGACCTGTGGCTTACTGAGATTCAAGTAATTGTTACTTTACTACTTTACGCTATGATACCCTGGTACTTTGGAATTAGCTTCTCAACCAAAGGGTCTAGGGTTCGATTCCCAGGCACGATGATTTTTCATAGTTATGTGCGTATTAAAAATTCTCACTAGCTTTAACGGGGAAAACGTCGTGACTTATTTTTTTAATATAGGAGTAGCAGACGAGCATGCAGTCCACCTGATGGTAAGTGGCTACTGCCGCGTATGGATATCTGTAATACCCAAATAAGATTAGATTCCTACCTGACCTCGGTCACATGTGCACCACTACCCCTGAGGACTAAGCTAAAAGCCCGGGAAATTTCTTGCTTTAACGGTGAAGAAAAATGTTAGGAGATCTACATCCTTGAGAGAATTGTAAAAACCTTTCTAAAGGTGTATGAAATAAAGTCTACCATGATACACTAGGCTGGCGTGGTGGATTACGGCCTAAAGCCCTCCTTAAGGAAACCCGTGTCCAGTGGGACAATAATGGGTTGAGGAATGGGTTTAAAAATGGAAGAACCGACCCCGACGGCAGCCCCAAACCTTTCTGCCTAATAACAGCAGTGTTAAGCGCTGCTATGTTCTGGTTTGAAGTGTGGTAATGGAGACATACTTTTCGAGGCATTCCAGCTTAAGCTAGCGGCGCATCCGTTGTCAACCTCAGGTAGGAATCTTATCTAGGGTTGATTACAGATATCCATGAGCAGCAGGAGGCGTACCATCAGGTAGACTGCATGCTGCTATATTTAAATATTTATGCCTGAAACTTCTTCACGATTTCGCACAACACTTTTCGTACATACCTATGAAGGAAAAGATTCTATCTGTAGTCTTTTAGACTTCAAGGCAGGGTTTGTCGATCTTATCTGAAATGGGTCGCTCGGGGCGGTGAAAGCGGGCCCAAGGAACAGAAAATTGGACTCCGATTGTGAGCTACGGAAACAGTTACATCCTTAGACTTTGCAGACTAATATTTTGTTTGAAAACAAGAATCTAAGTCTCAAAGTTGGAGTTTATGTATACTTCAGTAGTGTTACAAGTTTTTATTTTTAATATAGGAGTAGCAGACGAGCATGCAGTCCACCTGATGGTAAGTGGCTACTGCTGTATGGACATCTGTAATCAACCCCAGATAAATTAGATTCCTACCTGAGGTAGGCCACAGATGCGCCGCTACCCCTGAAGACTTATGTTTCTCTATAATACAGGAATAACAGACGAGCATGCAGTCCACCTGATGGTAAGCTACTGCCGTATGAACATCTGTAATCAACCCTAGCTAAGATTAAATGCTTAAATGAGTTCGGCCACAGATGCGCCGCTACCCCTGAGGACTAAGCTGGAACGCCTCGGAAAAGTCTGTCTCCCTTACCACACCCTTCAAACTAGAACACAACGCTTAACACTGATGTTATTAGGCAAATATAACATCTTATATTGTATGAACATCTTGATCGCTCTATAGCCCTATGCATTTTATCCCTTTGAGCAAAAAGCAATATTAGCATTAGCCTTATCTCATCCAAATACCATGATCATAATCATCATCATCAACCCATTACTGTCCCACTGCTGGGCACGGGTCTCCTCTCAGAATGAGAAGAAGGCCATAGTCCACCGCGCTGGCCTAGTGCGTATTGGTAGACTTCACATCCAAATACCAGATTTAATCAGAAATACAGGCAACCGTCCTAAATCATTCTAATTGGAAATGTATGCATCCTAAGTCACCTAACGGTTTGGCAACATACATAAATTTCCATACAAATTACTTGATTACCTTCCGATCACACACAGGGTACTGATTAAAACTGATTTCAGATAAGTCACCTGATGGTAAGGCTACTGCCGTCCATGGCCATTTGTAATCAACCCCAGATAAGATATTCCTACCTGAGATCAGGCACAGTGCGCCGCTACCTGAGGTCTGAAGTTTGAAGAAAGTTTGAAGAGGTTTGAAGGGTGTGGTGAGGGAGATAGACTTTTCCGAGGCGTTCCAGCTTAGTCCTCAGGGGTAGCGGCGCATCTGTGGCCGACCTCAGGTAGGAATATCTAATCCTATCTGGGGTTTATTACAGATGTCCATGGACGGCAGTAGCCACCTACCATCAGGTGGACTGCATGCTCGTCTGCTACACCTATATTATAAAAAAAAAATACGTGTGGCACTCGGAGACTGCCGCGGTAAAGCTATTGCATAGCATTTTTTATGCTATGAAAACGCTCAGAAGGAATTCCAGAAATACAATATATTCTTCCATAATCATCAGCATTTACGTTAATACATCTTTATCCACTATTTTATCATATCTCCATTATATAAGACATTGCAAATATCAGCTGACATTTCATAACTCCAAGCAAGACTGAACATTCTAAAATATAAAATAGAAAAGTATTTAATAAGTGACATAAAGTATTAACAACCAGCAATATAAATGGATCAATGCGATGTGCCTGTGACATTTGGCCGAATGTTACAGGTACATCGCATTTTTCATTAATAAATGCACTTTGTTTATTCATATTTAAAACACTTTGTACACAAATTATTTGTACCATAAATCATAATGGCGTTTTGATTTTGTGCTGTCAAGTCTGTCAGTTGTAATTGTACGTTTAAAAATAACAAACACTCTTTTACGTTATTTTATCAATCCAGAATTCAACATAGCTTATGTTGATAAAACATATTATTTGGATAATATGGTAATATAATTTTGAATTTTATAATGGGAATATAAAATATACTTCACGCAATTTTAAGATTTCTGCACGGATTATAAAAAAATGTGTATTACTGCCATCTGTGTTCAAGTTGACGAATTAAGGTTATCAAATAAAATAATAAGGAATGTAAAATAATACTTTATTCAATTATATCCATATTTTTCTATTGACAGTCAACAACTCGGTTGCCTGGAGACTTGATATCCAACAGTCCTCCACCGCTATTTTCACTTACACCACCAGGGGCGCCGGCAGCATTTGGTCAAGGTGAAGGCGCACCAGTATGCCATTTTCAGTTCTGACTTCATAATGGAGTCTACCTAATCTTCGGATGACGACTCCGAACTCCCATTTAACTCTTGGGTTGGTGTAACTGCGGACTTGTACCTTATCACCTTGTCCGAACTCCTGCGTTGGCGGTGCATTGTAATGTAATCTGGATAGTGGGGCGGATTTCTTAAATAAGGCATGCATATAGGTTCTTACCTCTCTGCCGAACATTAACTGATAAGGTGATAACTCTTTTGTATTAGGTGTACGTCTCAAGCGTGCCTTGACAGTTAACAGTTTATCAAATAAACTTCCGCTCTTGCTGATATAAAAGAACATTCAGGTATTAGCCGATTATTTTCTTTTTGTACATTCAAGAATTTAAATTTTAGCTTTGTATATATTTCTTCAAATTCGTACCTGTATTTTATTTCCTCTCCTAAATTTTCTTCTTCTGTAAGCCATTCAATTTTTTCTTGAATCGCGTAGAATTTGTTCAAATTTTCTTGTAAAGAATTCAGTCGTATATTTATTTCTTCTATGTCAATTTTTTCTATTCCCGAAATGTAATTTTCGGTTCGTTTCATTAACCCACGTAATGTGGCTCGTATTTCCTTATTGTTTTTTTAGTTCATTCGACATCTCGTCGCCAATATCAAATAAAATAATAAGGAATGTAAAATAATACTTTATTCAATTATATCCATATTTTTCTATTGACAGTCAACAACTCGGTTGCCTGGAGACTTGATAGTTGGATATCAAGTCTCCAGGCAACCGAGTTGTTGAAAGGTGTTACTTATTTTCGTTACGGAATTTCTCGATTCGGTCGCCGCGCTCAAAGCCCGCGATAAAAGCTATGCAATAGCTTAAAAAAATACTTTGAAGTCGTCGACCACCCATCATTGTCTTCTGTCACCTTACAAATGGTCGAGATGGAGTAGCTCGGAAAGTATGCCTTACGTATTATTAGAAGGGCACAGATATGGCTCTACTACGCTCTACTTTTGAAATTAATCACCAAATTCCGATCTCATGTAACTGTTGATCGACCTTTAAAAACTGAGCTATCTCCACTTTCCATCTCCGCGGGAGATGTAATACAATCGTGAATATGAATTAGTTTGGTACTTTCTATAAGGTTTTTGTTTTGGGTTGGTCTTCTATTTTTCGCTTACTAGTTTCCACCCGTTATTCATACTCAATCTATCCTGATTTTACCAATTAAAGATCTAAATCAAGTACGAAATAATTGTCAGATCTCAATGCCTGTTAAGCAACAGATATAGTATTTATGACAGAAGTTGAAGGTAGTTGTAGTGTATCATATTGTGGGTAGTTTGTCTCGAGCGCATACGACACGGAATGAGAGCGGACTGTGTGGGGGCAGTCATGCTAGACCGTCGGTGAGGACGGGCGTGTTGGTGCGTGAGCGAGCCAAATGGGGTTTAAGTGATACTACTATCCCGACGTTGAGTCGGGAACACTACAGTAGTCCTACACTCAGTTCCCAGCTACTTACAGAGCAGTTGGGAGTTGACGAGCTAAAAGAGCGAACTAGTTTGTTTAGGAGCCGCGAACGAAATTGAGTGATCCCAGTTGCGAACTAGTACGCCCAAGATTAATAAATATTTACAATCGAGCAGAGATAAATGAGGTTACATCTCTAGGGAAGTCGTATAACATACTCTTACCACGTATTTCGATGTTCTTCAATTTGTGGAGAATAATTGCTTACCTGCAAAAACAAAAAATCTGTTAAATGATTTACAAATTTTCTTACTAGAGGTTTAGATGCGGCAAACATAAAGCATGTGGACGCGATATTTGGCTTGATTAAACTCGATGCTGCAAACACTTGCAAACCGACACAAATTCTCTATCCACACATTTGAATTTGTGACGATTTTTCGAACACGCTATTACAAACATACACAAATATAAAACAACCTTGCAAGATAAAAATAAACACATCGTATTCGTAACAGACAGGTGTAAAATTGAGGGTAGGTTGCACCACATAACTTTAACGTTAATACAAGCTTAACCAACCGTCCAATTTACGGCCAAATAATACATGGGTTGTAGCATTTTTACGGTTAATATTATGTCATAACTAACACTTAACCCTAACCAGTCGATTTTTAAAAGTTATTGTTTTTGTCAACTTCTGTATTTGTCAATGTCGACAAAAAGTCGGCCTCGTAACTCCTTTCAACATTTTTCGCTAATCCTGTATCGAGTACGGTAACTAACATTGTGACACGAGAATTTTATACATATATAAGATGTATAACAACCTTCCATTTCGTTCGTACGCACTAATTCCAGCCCAATTACATGTAAAATGTGTAGCAACCTTCACTTTTGTTTTCTCAACGCTCCGGTGGCCGGTTTTAATTACAGTAACTAAACAAAGAACTTTTTGGAAACTGTACAATTAGTATATTTGTTTTGTCTGCGCAAATATGTTACAACTCGATAACTAGGCCCGTTTAAAGTTTCCAAAGTTAACCATAACTTTGACGATAGCGATGGGATGTAATAAGGAAGTCTGAAGGTGGTAGAACCCTGTGGTTCGACTCCGGCGGCACCACCGCCACACCTATTTCTGTTATAACAGCAGTGTTAAGCGCTGCTGTGTGCCGTATTGAAGGGTGTGGTAAGGGAGACATACTTTTTCGAGGCGTTCCAGCCTAATCCTCAGGTGTATCTGTGGCCGACCTCAGGTAGGATATCTAATCCTATCTGGGTTTGATTACAAATTTCCAAGGGAGGCAGTAGCCACTTACCATCAGGTGGACTGCATGCTCGTCTACTACTCCTATATTATATAAAAAAAAACTGTGTTGCACAAGTTTTTTTTTTTAATTCATAAGTAGCAGACGAGCATGCAGTCCACCTGATGGTAAGAGGACCGCCCATGGAAATGTAGCCTATGCCATATAGGGCTACCTTTTGCCCACCGCGTTGCTACCTCCCTTACCACACCCTTCAAACCAGAACTCAGTCAGCTCTAAACACCTGCTATAAGTAAGAAATATGTAGCGGTGGTCTTTCTAAAGTCAAACCACAAAGGATTCTACCACCATCACACAATCTAACTAACCTTTTTTTTTTCTCGGGGGAAACCTTCAAAAGGTACCCGACGAGGTGAGAGTGACGCCGGGTTATGTGGGATTTTTACCGCACTAAAACCCCCCCCGGTGGCCGTCCTCAACGCTTGTTGGAGAACTCCGGGATCTCCACCGGAACACAACCGGAGCCCTCCAAGCGTGATGCCCAACGGGCTCTACCCTGGGGGAGCAGTTTTCGCTCCTCCCACGCCATGTAGTGTTTACGACGGTATGCGACCACACATACCGCCGTCCTTCCCGGGGTCGCTTGCTGGACGATTCGAGCTCCCACTCTTGCCGCCCCCAACCCTTCCTGGGCCCCCTTTTAATCGCCTCCTACGACAGGCAGGGGATACCGTAGTCCTATTCTAGTCCCGGAACTACAGGGACCAATCTAACTAACCTAACCTATCCTATTCTCCATATTATGAAAAGAAATAGGTTTATTCTTGTATTTTAAACAAAAATGGAATGCAGTAATTTTCAGTCTAACAACCTTGAAACACCATTTCGAAAACGTACAGTAACCATAATTACTGAACCCTTTTGTGTTCAACGATTTTCGAAAATGGGCGGTCATTAGGACCTCAATGGATAGACAACTGTTCTGTATTCAAATGTATACTTTGACCGGAATTTTAGAAATTTCGAAGGCGTTAATAGGGTCAAGTTTATTATTTCGTGTTGTTAAAGTTGCCATTTTTTGCCGCTAGAGGTGCTATAAATATGACGCCATTATGATTTTTGTAATGTCAAATTGACAGCGATTGACAGATATGTTGACCATAGACTAAATTTTCATAATTTTAGCAATACGCGCGCCATTTACAATTTTATACATTGGTGACATGACCTCTACTATTTTATGAATAGTTTCTTGTCTATGCTTAGACTTTTTTATTGAAAACTTTTGCAATGTAAAGCTTATTTCTTACCTAAAACTATAACTATCATCTTTTTAGGCGCATCTGATATTAATTCCTGCCTTGGAACCGGAATACAGCTACTTTACAGAAATAATTGTAACAGCACCATATTTTCAAAACCTGTTTTTATCTAAGCAAGCTTTTGAGAAATACAGAACCAGACAATGTTATTCGATTACTAACAATTATTACAACAAAAACATTATTAACACAAAAAATACATACCATTTCTAAACGTTTAGTTCTACCAAATTATGTTACGAACTAAAAATATATTAAAATATCTAAAAATAGTCTTTATCACTCCAACATACGGTGCAGAAAACAGCAAAAACAAAATGGCGTTCAGGTCTTTAACCCGTTCTAACGGTCAGCCGTTATTTTCCCGCGCAACTTATTTCAAAATGGCGGTTTGCGACGCGTCCTTCAAATCGACACGTACTTTATCGATTTCGTAAGGTTATTTAATTTTTATTTCAATGGTATTGTGTACATTGATATAACTTTTTATGTTTCACGGGTATAGTTTAATTAATTCTCGCAACTTCACATGAAGGTAGGTGAAAGTCAATGTTAGGGCTCGTTTACACTCGACAAACTACCCGTCCGCCTGAATCAGACCTTATTATACCAAATGTTACCAAATTCTGTTGTTATAAAATATTGAAAGTTGATAGAAACACTATAGTTCAAGTAGGAAGTTATAGTTCGCGTAAAACTGCTAGTCCGCGCTGAATATATAAAAATTATAGTTCAAAAAACTAAAAAACACGCTTTTATGATAAAATCAACTAAAAAGTAGAAAATAATTTTCAATCTAAGAATCAATTAAGGAACAGTAAATAGTATAATTGTGGAAAAAGTGTGGGGTGCTTTTCGAACCTGATAAATGGACCCCACACTTTTTCCACAATTATACTATTTACTGTTCCTTAATTGATTCTTAGATTGAAAATTATTTTCTACTTTTTAGTTGATTTTATCATAAAAGCGTGTTTTTTAGTTTTTTGAACTATAATTATTTATTAATTTTTAGTATTTCTCGTTATAGCGACCACCATTATTCATCGTTTGTAAAAAAATCAAGTGTCTATCTATTACGATTTAAGAGATAAAGCCCAACGACAGACGAACAGACCGCAGAGGGTTTCGTTTTAACCTTTGAGTACGGAATCCTAAAAATCATTCTACAAGAGGGCATTATAGATATGTTTCAGAACATTTGAGTTATAGGGAAATAACATTATTATTTTCTAATCTAAAAATCACGATATAAAAGTTACGCCTATTGAAACTAAATAGCAATAATTATTATTTGCAATCTAAAGTTGCGATGAACTTTGCTGAAGGTGTTTGAAAAATCTCGCCTCGAAAATCGTTAATCCAGAGGATGTTGATAAGGACAATGGTACAAAACTATTAATGTTTAAAATATTGAATTGTCATCGGTCCTTAATAAGTATGCCAAATTTCGGGTTAATCCGACGTTTTTAAGGAGGTTAAAATCATGTTGAAAGATTCCGTTACATACTAACATACTAACATACCAACATACATACGTCTGAAGCTAATAAAAGCGTGTTAATGAATCGCGTCGCCATAGCAAATTGTATGACTACACTTGCTCGCAACAACTTCAGAGCGGACTAGCAGTTTGGCGCGGACTATACCTCCGCCACAGTTTTTTCTTGAGTAAAACTTTTTTGCTTTTCGGTAGAAGGCAGTAGATATCAGCTGACTTACGTCCATTATTAATAATCAATCTTTCCAATATTTTCCCTACCAAAACAACCGATAAGTCTCCTTTACCACACCCTTCAAACCAGAATACAGCAGCGCTACACTACTGTTATAACAGAAATAGGTGTGGCGGTAGTGCCTGGCGTCGAAGTAGGGTAGGGTTTCTATCTTTATACAAAACAGAGGGTTCTACCTTTATTCTCTCTCATACCTCTAAAGGTGGTAGAACCCTTTGTGGTTCGACTCCGGCGGCACCACCGCCACACCTATTTCTACCTAATAACAGCAGTGTTAGGCACTGCTGTGTTCCGGTTTGAAGGGTGTGGTAAGGGAGACAGACTTTTCCGAGGCGTTCCAGCTTAGTCCTCAGGGGTAGCGGCGCATCTGTGGCCGACCTCACGTAGGAATATCTAATCCTATCTGGGGTTGATTGCAGATGTCCATGGGCGGCAGTAGCCACTTACCATCAGGTGGACTGCATGCTCGTCTGCTACTCCTATATTATAAAAAAAAAAAAAAAAAAAAAAAAAAAAAAAAAAAAAAAAAAAAAAAAAATTCTACATCTTTCGCACGAGACTATTAAAATACAATTAGTCTGTACAAAATTCCGTCAAAGTTCAATTTAAGTGCGTGATGTAACTTAAGGCAGCGGAACTAATGGTATTTTAATGACCATAGATTATTGAATAGATGTCGCTACTGGGAGGAATGCCCATAGACACATTTTGATCCTTATGCCTGGTTTAGATGCGTTGTCCCTTTAGTCCCGGGTCCAGAATAAAGCTACAGTATACCCTGCCTGTCGTAAAAGGCGACTAAAAGGGGGTTTCCGAGATTGTGGGCGGCAAGATTGGGAGCTCAAATCGTCTAGCAAGCGACCCCAGGAAGGACAGCGGTTTGTGTGTTCGCATGCCGTGGTAATCACCAGATGACGTGAGAGGAGCGTAAATTACTTTGCTCTCCCCAGGACAGAGCCCGATATATCGCGTTTAGGGGACTCCGTGTTCCGTCGGAGATCCCGAAGTTCTCCAACAAGCGTTGAGGAAGGCCACCGGGGGTTTTTTTTTGTTAAAAAAAGGTATTTTTGCCATATCACATTACAGTTAAACGCTTCTTAATACTGGTTTAAAGAGTAGTATGACACTAGCGACATCTATTCAGTAATCCGTGTCCATTAAAATGCCATTAGATCTGTCGCCTCAAGTAACATTTTGTTTAATAATATAAAAGTAGCAGATGAACGTGCAGTCCACCTGATAAAGCTACTAACGCCCATGGACATCTATAATCAAACCCAAATTGAAGAGTCCTACCTACCTATCCTACCTACCTCGGAGAAGTATGTCCCTTACCACACCCTTCAAACCAGAACACAGCAGCGCTTAACACTGCTGTTATAAAAATAAGTATAGTAATGGTTCCACAGGATTCTACCAGTTACAACTTGAAAGTCTCCCTGTATATAAGGACTCATTGACTTCAGAAACCTCAATAGTCCAATCTTTTGGTAAAGCTTCCAGCTTTCAAAGCTCAAGAGGGTAGACAGTAAAAGTTTTAATAGCAAAATGATGAAGTTAAAAGTTAACAAACAGAAGTTATTTAATTTCGCGGAACGAGAACTTGAGTTAACTTTCCACTGAATTGAAACTTGAAACTAATGATAATTTACCCTACCATCAATAGGGTTGTGTAATAGAAATAACTTATTTAAAAAAATAGTAAGGAACAAACAAAGTAATTTGTGGTAGAACCCTTTGTGGTTCGACTCCGGCTGCACCACCGCCACACCTATTTCTACGTAATAACAGCAGTGTTAGGCGCTGCTGTGTTCCGGTTTGAAGGGTGTGGTAAGGGAGAAAGACTTTTCCGAGGCGTTCAAGCTTAGTCCTCAGGGGTAGCGGCGCATCTGTGGCCGACCTCAGGTAGGAATATCTAATCTAATCCTATCCTCCTGATCAGGGTCGTCAGGAATCAGGATTAATGATTTTCTTGTGCGATTTTAGCGTGGTTTTTAGTTTTTAAACTATAATTATTCAAAAGTTCAAAAGTTATTTTGAATAATGACAAAAAATACCAGACTGTTGTATGGGGCACCTTCAATTATTCACTTTTTTTTTAATTATTTATTACGGTTAAACACACAACAGCCATAAAGCCAAACAGCCATAATAAAAATAGACCTGTCACTTGACGTAAATTTCTTTTTTGAGAGGAAATGCGTCAAAATGCTCCAACGACGCATATAATTAGTCACACCACAAATAAGTGGTAAGGTTATCTTAATTAACAATGACAGTTATTTTTATGAACTTGCAGTCGCAAACAAACTGTAAACTAGGGATGTGGAAAAATAATCGATTTTTATAATCATCGATTATTTTTGTAAAAAATCGATTTTTAAAATATTAAAAATAGTTTTAGTTAAGAAATCGATTTTAACAGAGTGGTGACGATGTTTTTTTTTATTGTCAAATTTGAATAAAAAATTAAGCCCCTTTTTTATGCCTGCAGATTTTGAATTCAGTTTTAAAAATGTAATACAAAAATCTACATAAATCGATTTATTTTTAAAGAAAATTTGATTAATAATAGTTTTTAATGTTTTCCCACTAGCTCTCACATCCCTAAATCTAATCAATCCCAAATAGGATTGAAACCTTACATCAGATCGCTCGATGTTGTTTCTTGTAGAAAACAACCCCAGGGGTTATTTATTAGAGGTCCTCAGGGGTAGCTACGCATTTGGCCGACCTCAGGTAGGAATCTAATCCTATTTAGGATTGATTACTGATACCCGTGGGCAGTGAACACTTACCTTACTTATCTTATGAAGAAAACCTTATTTTTAGGGTTCCGTACTCAAACGGTAAAAACGAATCCTATTTTTTTTTAATATAATATAGGAGTAGTAGACGAGCATGCAGTCCACCTGATGGTAAATGGCTACTGCCGCCCATGGACATCTGCAATCAACCCCAGATGGGATTAGATATTCCTACCTGAGATCGGCCACAGATGCGCCGCTACCCCTGAGTACTAAGCTGGAATGCCTCGGAAAACTATGTCTCCCTTACTTGAAAACGGAACGCAGCAGCGCCTAACACTGCTGTTATAACAGAAATAGGTGTGGCGGTGGTGCCGCCGGAGTCGAACCACAAAGGGTTCTACCACCTTCAATATATAACTGTAGTACATAATAATTGTAGCATATCGCTTTTCGCTTGCTATGAAACTAGGGGCTTAATGATCGAAATATTGATTATCAATTAGGGAGGTTCATTCAATGTTAATTAATAATATTATCTCGGGGTTGTTTGATTTCAGTTATTTTTATCATCCCCTACCCCTTACTGTGTTGATTGCTTTTATGTCTTTTATAAGATGAAAGTAGCAATCGAGCATGCAGTCCACCTGATGGTAAGTAGCTACTGCCAAGGACATCTGTAATCAACCTCCGATAGATTATATTCCTTCCCTGGATATGCCACAATGGTAATGAAATTAGCAAACTTCGAAGACCCTTTTTTGCAAAAAAATTGCACTTCTGAACGCAAAAGAATGCGTTTGTTATTTTAAAAAAAAAACATTTTTTGAGTCTGTTATAATTATAATAAGTCACATCTCATTCAATAAAATAACAAAATAAAACAGATCGAATCACATAAAAAGTTTTCAATGTCCCGAATTAATGATCATCAATCATTGCACTAACGAATAACTATCATTTGAATCGCACAGCATCATTAAAAAGATATTCCCACACTAAAAGAAAGGAAGTCAACACTAACACAGATTAAAAATGGCTGACAAATAAAAAACAAACAACATCCTCTTCCCGCGCGATGACGTCACGGCTCAAGAATTAAGAAGCTTGTAACAAGCTTCATGTTAAAATACGAGTAGAAAATACTTCAAAATACATTACCCTCCTGAGTCGAGTAATTAGGAAATATCTTTGATATAATTTTTCAACTGGGCTGACTAAAGTCGAAAGTTTAAGGAATAGTGATAAATGCTTAAAACTCAAGAGTTACGGGAACAATTTCAATAAAAAAATAATCTGTCTTGATTTTTAATAATCTATTTTATAGTTGTTTGAATCTGTTATTAAAAAAAACTTGTACTATTAGCGCTAACAGATAAAAAAGCTAATAAGAATAAAATTCTGAAAAGTTAACTTAATTATAGATTAAAGGAAAAGGCTTATTTTTAATATAAACAATGTTTCCTTTATATTCATACTGAGACTTACAAAGTACACTCCTTTGCTTTATATAAAATTATTCGTCATTAAAAAAAAACTACGCTGCTCGCACGACGTCACGGCGCCGGAAGAATTTAAAAAAGGAACACAACTTTCCCGCGCAAGCTGACAGATGGTCATGTTGCCAGTTTTAATTTTTAAAAGATTTTAAAGTATGCTCCACTAAGTAGATTTTTTTATTAATTAAGTCTTGCAAATTTAAGTTTATAAGCTTCTTTCGTAGTATTTGAAGCTAGATTATCTTGTAACAAAGAAATAATACAGAGCGATTTTTTTTTTACAGGAGTAGCAGACAAGCATGCAATCCACTTGATGATATCCTCGTAAAACTACTAGTCCGCTCTGAATATGGAAATGAATCGCGTCGCCACAGCAAATTGTGTGACTACATCTGCTCGCAACAACTTCAGAGCGGACTAGCAGTTTGGCGCGGACTATACCAAAGAATCGGCATAGGTGCATACTTGTGAAGGTCATTCTTTTTAATGTACGAAAAAAATACTAGCAATACGAGTTATTTTTAGCAAACGATGATGTAAGAAAATGTGGTCAAAATAAACATTATCATCCTTAGCTATAATATATTTACATCTTTCTGTATGTTTGTGTTATTATAAACTCAGAAGCCACTGGTCTTATATTCATCATATTTTCATAGAGAATAGTATTCTACATATAACATATTATGTTATCCTGACCGATTTTTTATTTTAATAATTGGACAAGTGCGAGTGGAAGTCGCGCACGGTGGTTCCGTATAACCAAATTTTCATTTATTGTACGCTTTATATTAGCTTCACTTGTATGTTTGTCAGTGAGTAACTCCGTTTTTCAGTAGAAAGAGATCAACATACATCCTTATCTTACCCTGTATGTATGAAGGAATGAAATAGAATACTTTTCTACTTTTAGTTAATTTTATCACAAAAGCGTGTTTTTTAGTTTTTTGAACTATATTTATTTTTTATTTTTACTACAATAGCAGCCATACAAGTAAATGTATTATGAAATTTTGAATTGTCTACCTATTACCATTTAAAAGCGCCGAAAAATAGCCGTTTCTTGTATTACATATATAAAAACTCCCTTCCGATTGATTAAACACTAGTATAAATTAAAATTCTAACTATTCTAACTAGTAATAATTAAATTTCATGTATATAATTAACACCTGCCTCCATTTTCTCCGTCCACCAAGGGTTGACTGGCAGAGAATGCCATCAGGCATTAAGTTTGCCCTATTGTATCTTTTATTTTTATAGAGGTGCAATAAATAAATAAATAAATAAATAAAAGGAGGTAAATTACGCACCAAACTGACAGTCCGCTCCGAACATAGGAACTTTCAAAGTGAACCAAAAATTCGAACGTTACAAAAACGTGTTTTTACGTGGCATCCAATCAAGTTTCTACGATCCAATGAACCTTCCACCTGCCTTCATTCACTCAATTATTCAGTTCACGAAATCGAAATTATCACTCAATTTAATTTGGCCCGCACCTATCGCGTTTCCTGTCCCAATTACATGAATTAATTAAAATTCTGCAAGATAGCTAATGTTGATGTTTGAATAGACGAAATGGCCCGTTTAGTTTCAAGGGAATTGGTAAGGTTATTGTAATAGTTACAATAATTTAGCTTTGTAACAGTAGTTAGTGACAGAGTTACAGTGAAACAGTTTTTGTTTCAGTGTCAGAGTATGGATGCCATCTGCCAGATAGCATAATGGTTAAGAAATTCGGCCTGTTAACCGAGGGGTCCGAGGTACAAATCCTAGGCACGTTTAATTTTTCAAAGTTATGTGCGTATTAGAAATTAATCATCACTTGCTTCAACGGTGAAGGATAACATCGTGAGGAAACCTGCATACCTGAGAAATCTTAAAAAAGCGCTCAAAGGTACGTGAAGTACCAATCCGCATTTGGCCAGCGCGGTGGACTATGGCCTAATCCTTCTCATTCTGAGAGGAGACCCGTGCCCAGCAGTGGGACAGTAATGGATTAATGATGCGTAGATGCCGGCCGACTTAAATATAAGGAGATCTTGTTTTTTTAATTATAATATAGGAGTACCAGACGAGCTTGCAGTCCACCTGATGGACTGCAAGCTCGTCTGCTACTCGTATATTATAAAAATAAATGATAAAATAGATGTTTTATACATATTCTGGTTTGAAGGGTGTGGTAAGGAACATACTTATCCGAGGTTTTCTATAAACGACCTCAGGTAGGACTCTTATACTATTTGGGGTAATTACTGGGGCTGCCAGAGTCGGTGGTATTTCTAATAATTTTAATTAAAGTTTTTTTTGTTAAGAAATTTGACATCAAAACAATTATTGGACAACAATATAATTTTGATTTAAATTACGAAACATCAAATCCTTTACGAAAGTGACAAATTGCAATCAGCTTATACCAATTAAAACATCATAGAAAATTAATTATGCAAAGGAAATTAATTATCATGAATAATGGGCAAGCGCTCAAGCACTTAATAAGATCGGCCATCTTGTCTTTTTTGACGTTTTCCTGGGTTGCCAGTGACGAAATTTAATTTTAAGAATTCCGGGAGAAAAGTAATTACGTAATTTCAGGGTTGTAAGGAAAGAATATTAAAATTAGTAATGGTTAAACGTGAAATAATTGTTTGCTTTGTGATATAATAGGTTTGAAATAATAATTTTGCATATTTAATTTGAATGGTAGAGCACTAAGAAGCAACTGCCGCCCATGGATATCTGTAATCAAGCCCAGATAAGATTACATTTCGACGTGAGATCCGCCATATACATCTACTGAGGACTGAATTGGAACGCCTCAAATAAGTATGTCTCCGTTACCAACATCTTCAAAGATAAGGTATTGAAAGTTGTAGTAACCTTTGTGGTTCGACTCCGGCGGCACCACCGCCACACCTATTTCCGCCTCATAACAGAAGTGTTGAGCACAATTGTGTTCCGGTTTGAAGGGTGTGGTAAGGGAGACATACTTTTCCGAGGCGTTCCTGCTTAGTCCTCAGGGGTAGCGGCGCATCTGTGGCCGACCTCATATAGGAATATCTAATCCTATCTGGGGTTGATTACAGATGTCCATGGGCGGCAGTAACCACTTACAATCAGGTGAACTGCATGCTCGTCTGCTACTTTTATATATTACTAGCTGACCCGGTAAACGTTGCCTTCCCATATAAATAAAAAAATGTTAAGGGTGAACAACCATTATCACTCAGAGGTATGAAAAATAGATAGTAGCCGATTCTCAGACCTACTGAATATGCATATAAAATTTGGTGAAAATCGGTAAAGCCGTTTCGGAGGAGTACGGTAACTAACATTGTGACACGAGAATTTTATATATAAGATAAAAAACTTGGGACTGCATTTGCTTCAATATTATAAAAAGGTACAAATAGGTTTGCTTAACAATATAATAGTTCTATGACGTCGTATCATTTCTAATTTACTTTCTATCAGGTACCATTGTGGCGAGCTGTGAAACTTGTTGAGGAAATTATTTCTTTTAATGAAAACAAGCAAGCAGGCCACCTTATCATTGTCGTATGGACCTGCAGAACTGTCTTAAGAAGGCCACAGATGCTGCTACCCCTGACTAAGCTGGAACGCCTCAGAAAAGTCTCCCTTACCACACCCTTCAAACTCACACAGCAGCGCTTAACACTGCTGTTATAACAGAAATAGGTGTGGCGTTGGTACCGGAGTCGAACCACAAAGGGTTCTACCACCTTCAATATTCTTCGCACTAGGTGTGGCTGTGTACCTCCCATTTCAACACTTAACAACAAAATTACGTTGAAAATCCCACTACAAAGTTTACCTGAACTATACATCTTGATTCAACCCTAAATGAATCTTATCTAACCCCAAACTGCCGGGATTTATATCACGTCTAATAAGGTGTAGTATTACTGCTTCATTAGACCGCTGTTGTCAGTAAATTTGGTTCGGTTCGGTTAGGTTCGTCGCTCGGCAAGCGTACAGTACAGACGTGTCGCTAATTATTTAATAATCTTTGAACCATTAGTGCAACCAAATTTACTTATACTGACCTTCTACTTAAAACAGCAATCACATTGCATAGTGCTACATTTCTTATAACTATTCTTATTCTAAGTGCATCGAGTCAACAAAACCGCAGGCGTCCCTCACCACTTCGGGTAAAAGAGACGGGCTCTGATTTTTTGCTACGCTCACACAGCGCTGCACACGCACCGATTTAGTAACTGTGAGTAAAACACGGATATCATGAGCCTACTACGCTCACCTACTGGAAGTGGCACTAACATCGGGCGAAGCGGATCTCAGCCAAACCTATGTTCTACTAGTACAACAGCCCCACTACCTACTGAGACATCCTGTATAACCTTTCGTAAGCGCAAACACCCCGAAGAAATGGATGTACAATCGCAATTAAAAGATATACAGACACAAATGGCAACAATGATGGAAATGCTAACGAAATCTATAGAGGCACAAAATGAAAGTACTAAAAATATCAGGAGTGACATCGCACATATTAAAGAAGAGATGCTTAATATAAAAAAAGGTATGGGATTGACAGAAGAAAAAATCAATAATTTAGTTTTGGAACAAACGGAAATTAAAGCAGAAGTTCAAAGTCTCGTTAGTACAGCCAAAATAACAGATGAAAAAATTTGTTCTTTAGAGTCTAATATGGAAAAAATAAAGTTATCTTCAACCGAAATGCAAATATTACCAAATAAAACGTCAATGGAAGAAATATTGGTAGAAATTAATAATCAAAACGAGAGAAAGAAGAATGTGATATTAGCGGGCATTAAAGAACCTCAATCCAGCGATCACAAGGAGCGTCAATCCTCTGACAAAGCAGAAGTATTTAAAATTATCAAACAAATACTAGAAAACTGTCCAGAGCCCACAAGAGTAATCCGCGTTGGAAAATATAAACCAGAATTAAATCGTTCTCTCAAAGTAACTTTTGAATCCGAAGAAACAACTAAATTAATATTCAGAAATAAAAGTAAGCTAACAAACACTGATGTGAAAATTTTCCCCGATCAAACGCCATACCAACAAACATATTTTAAGAAACTTAAAGAAGAACTCAATCGCCGTACTGCAAATGGTGAAGGTAACTTAAAAATCAAATATGTCAAAGGCGTACCCCAAATCATAAGCACTTCTTCAAAAAACTAATCGCTGCAACTAATCGAAACCGAAACGAAACCCTACCAACCTATCAATATGTGACCAATTACGATGAGATAAAATGTTCTCAAAGATCGCTTAAATTCTTATATGCAAATGCTAGAAGTATTGTAAAACCTGGAAAGTTTGACGAACTATGTTGTGCCATAAAATCTTTAAAATCAACTATACACATTATAATATTAACAGAAACGTGGATTAAATCCGATGATGAAGCGCACAGATTTCAAATACCAGGATATACTCACTATTATCATTTTCGGCATAATACGATTGGTGGTGGAGTTTCAATCTTTGCCATAAAAAGTCTCAAACATTATCAGATCGAAGAACTGTCTCAAGACGACAACCACTTTTTATGGATCCATTTGAACAAATTTTGCATAGATATTGGAGCTGTTTATAAACCAGGAAGAACAAATGTTAAAAGTTTCCTTGACACATTCTCGCTGCAATTAAATCGAAGAAATAGAGCAGTCATATTTGGCGACTTTAATCTTGACTTGCTACACATAAACAATGATGTCAAAGAATATAGAGAAACTCTTCAGGAAAATGGTTACAGGATAGTTAATAAAATTTCCATGAAATATTGTACCCGTGAAACACCGCATAAACAGACTTTATTAGATCACGTTGCTACGAATTTAAAAGAAAATCAATTCCATCTCGCTATCATCGAGTCAACAATATCAGACCACAAACAAATATTCTTTGAAATTAGTAAGTATCAGCCGCCCAAAAAGCTCAAAATAAATTACGAGGCAGTTGACTACAGAAAGCTACTAACACTTGTAGAGGAAACCATGGCCAACAGAGAAAATAACATTTTTTCCAATTTTGAACAACTATTCGTTAATAATATACAAAAATGCAAAGTAAAAAAAATCAAAGTGATTAATCCACCAAGACAAGACTGGATAGATAAGAAAATAAACAACAAAATAAAATACAAAAACCATCTTTATCAACTACACAAGAGTCGCCCACAAGACGAAAATATTAAACACACGCTCATCACAGAAAAAAAGGCAGTTACTGAAGAAATACAAAAGATGAAAAGTGAATACTACAAAAAAAAGTTTTTTGCTTGCAAAACTAAACCTAAAAAGATGTGGAGCTTAATCGATAGTCTAACTCATAATAGAATAAAAGATGTCTCAATACCGTCCAAATTAGAAAGAGAAGGATTAATTGTTACTGAAGGAATCGACATCTGCGAACATTTCAACAACTACTTTTCAGCAGTCGGATCATCTCTTGCTCAGGCGATCCCTGTAAAATATCACAATAACAAGATTTATACTACAGCCTTAATTAACAAACAGCAAAACAATTTTGGCCTAGCAGTTTTAAAACCAGCCACCAAGAATGAAGTTTTAAATATAATCAATAACTTAGATACTAATTCAAGTTCAGGCATCGATAACATTAATACGAAAACGATTAAATGCGTTAAACATCAAATTGTCTACGAACTAACAAATTGTATAAACTACTGTCTAGAGCAAGGGACGTTTCCAAAAAGTTTAATGATCGCTAAAGTCACACCAATTTTTAAATCTGGGAATAGATCAGATCCTAACAATTATCGGCCTATATCGGTATTGCCAGTAATATCAAAGATATTTGAAAAAATCCTGTACAACCGACTTGAAACATACTTAAATTCAATTAATTTTTTATATAACAGACAATATGGGTTTAGAACCAAATCTAATACTTTATCAGCTATAATTGATGTAGTTACGAAAATTAAAACTAATATAGATGAAAAAAAAATCTGTCTGGGTATATTTATAGACTTAAAAAAAGCGTTTGATACAGTAAGTCACAAAATTCTACTTGATAAATTAACTGATATAGGTATTACTGATAAAGCGCATAAAATATTTGAATCATATCTGACGGATCGTGTCCAAATAGTAAAGATAGCAGAATTTCAGAGTTCTATGAAACCTATGACATATGGAATTCCGCAAGGATCATTGCTTGGGCCATTGCTTTTCCTAGTCTACATAAATAATGTGAGCAAACTTGAGCTCAACGGAGAATTATCATTGTATGCAGATGACACTAGCCTATTCTACTTTGGCCATAAAATAGAATCAATTATTGATCAAGCACAAAAAGATCTAAATCTCCTCAACATCTGGTTTCATAGTAATTTATTAACTATAAATACAGAAAAAACGAATTTTGTAATATTTGCAGCCAAAAATAAAAAAATTAATAATTTTGAACCACTCCAAATTAACAATAAAAAAATATATAGGACGTGTACTCAGAAGTATTTAGGACTTATACTTGATAACCAATTAACCTGGAAACCACAAATTGAGAAGATAAAATCCAAATTAAAATCTTTAACAGGCGCACTCCGAGGTATTGTTCGATGTTTACCGAGAGATGTTAGATTTACAATATATTATTCACTAGTCAAACCACATATCGATTATCTGGTTGAAATCTGGGGCTCCGCAGCTAAAACTAACATTAATTCGTTACAAATATCGCAAAATAAACTTATTAAAACACTATTTCATTATGATTATCTCACACCAACATCACGAATATATAAAGAAACTAAATTAATGGACATAATTCAAACTTATGAATATAACACGTGTGTTCTAATATATAAAATACTTTCCAACGAAATACATACCAACATTACATTTAATATTAAAAAAGATCACCCGTACCTAAAAAGACTAAGAAGTGTAAATAATTTAATATTAAGTAAAACAAGAACCAAGTTTGGCAAAAATAATATAACTTATAATGGAGCAAAATTATATAACAAATTACCTAATAATATTAAACAAGCAAAAAATTTAAATGTTTTTAAAAAACTACTTAAATTACATTTAATTCACCAAAAATAATAAAGTAAATAAAGAAAGTAAAATTTGTAATATAATTAATGATAGTAAAAATAAAATTTAAAAGAAAAAAAAAATAAAAAAAATAAACACAGAAAATATTTTGTATAGTGCAAAATAATAATAATAATAAAAAACAAACCAATTAAAAATTAAAATAAAAACTATTTACAGTCGTATACATATATATAAACACCAATAAAAATAATATAATTAAAATAAATAAATAAAAGATAAATAAAATGTAAAGTAAAAATTAAAATGCAAAACTTTAATTACAAACCAAAATACTTACTGCGTACCAAGCCGCTTCTAGTCACTCTGCATCCGTGTAATTTATCGTCGCTTGCGCTCGTATACCTTGCATTTTAGAAAACTACCCACATTGTAAATGTTTAGTAATGTGAATATAACATTTAAGATATTTTAAGATAACCTATTTGTACGCACGCCGAATATTGTACTTAATTTTAAGTTTAGATAAGTTCTCATTATAAGTGAATGTAAATTCTTTTGAGAATAAAGATTTCTAAACCGAAATTTGTGGAGGGTTAAATGTTACGCGATGGGCGATAAACTATGTTAAAGCGATGAATTGGTATGAATTAAAGAAGCAATTTTTTTTTTATAATATGGGAGTAGCCGACGAGCATGTAGTCCACCTGATGGTAAGTGGCTACTGCCGCCCATGGACACCAGAAATCAACCCCAGATAGGACCAGAAATTCCTACCTGAGGTCGGCAACAGATGCGCTGCTACCCCTGAGGACTAAGCTGGAACGCCTCGGAAAAGTATGTCTCCCTTACCACACCCTTCAAAACAGAACACAGCAGCGCCTAACACTGCTGTTATTAGGTAGAAATAGGTGTGGCGGTGGTGCCGCCGGAGTCGAACCACAAAGGGTTCTACCACCTTTAAATATTAATAAGCAGTTCATCTGATGGTTAGTGATCACTGTTGCCCATCATCAACCCATTACTGTCCCACTGCTGGGCACGGGTCTCCTCTCATAATGAGAAGGATTAGGTCATAGTCCACCGCGCTGGACAAGTGCGTATTGGTAGTCTTCATATACTTTTGAAAACTATTTTTATGGTGTCTCAGGTAGGTATGTTGTTCTTCTGACGATATTTTCCTTCGCCGTTAAAGGCTGTTATAATTAATTTATAATACGCACATAATTATGAAAATCAGATGCGTGTCTAGGATTTGAACCTCGGACCCCTTGATTGATTGACCGTTTTACAACCGCAACCACTAGGCTTATATTCCACCCCATTAACATTTATAATAAATTCAAGATAGAATTGAACCACATGAAGTATCTAAATGCAAAAAAATGTATGATACAGTTACAGTTTAATTTACAGATTCGCGTTGTTGTCAATGGTGTAACATGAACCTAAGTGTTGCCAGCTTGTTTTCCCCGACCCCGCCCATTTTCCTCAATTTGCGGGAGTTTTATGTTTTTTTTATTACGGGATTTTTGGTAAGCTGACGTAAACACAACACCGCGACTTTTGTATATCGTAATATTCGTAATGTATGTATCTCGCCGTGTGACTGCGTGCATTTTATAAGATCGCTAGTGACTGCACCTATGTAAAGAAAAATCGATTTTTAAATCGAAAAAATAATCGATTTTACATCGATTATTTCATAAAAATGTTTTTTATATAAAAAAATTTTTTGATAAGGAGAAATAATCGATGGTTAATACGTCCATTATTTTTACAAATCGATTATTTTTGAGCGATCGGCAACACGCAGCACGCGGTATAGAATTGGAGAGCAAATTACGTGACATCTTTTCTTTCTTTTTCATCGTCAAACTTTACAAACTATCGACAACTTTTTTGCTGTATCCCAGTTTCAAAAATCAATTATTACTCCAATATCATTTTTTTCAAATAATCGATTTATTAAAAAACAAAAAAATTAAGGCGTTTTCACATCCATAACTGTACGGCGCGCACTGCACAAGTACAATCAATAAGAGCTAGAAAGTATGTAGCACAGCATACTTACATATTTCTGCCACATCATAGCAGTATTAAGCGCTGCTGTGTTCGGCTTTTGGGGCTATGTAAGGGAGACATACTTTTCCGAGGCGTTCCAGCTTAGTCCTCAGGGGTAGCGGCGCATCTGTGGCCACCTTTAGGACGGACTCTTAACTAATCTTTTGTGGTATTGACTACACATATCAATGGACGGCAGTAGCCAGTTATAGTCCGCGCCAAACTTCTAGTCCGCTCTGAAGTTATTGCACGCAGGCTTAATTAGCATATACTTCGTAACGTAAGGGAAAACTAACGCAGCTAAGTACTTGAGGGCGAGAGCGGGCAGCGGACGAGTCCCGGGGGTGTTCCACTAATATCTACAATTTGCTATTGCGACGAGACTCGTTTCTATATTCAGAGCGGACTAGCAGTTTGAAGCGGACTCTACCATCAGGTAGATTTTGATGTTGGTAGAACCCTTTGTGGTTCGACTACGGCGACACGGCACACCTATTTCTGCCTAATAACAGCAGTGTTGGCTGCTGTGTTCTGTTTTGAAGGGTGTGGTAAGGGAGACATACTTTTCCGAGGCGTTTCAGCTTAGTCCTCAGGGATAGCGGCGCATCTGTGGCCGACCTCATGTAGGAATATATAATCCTATCTAGAGTTGATTACAGATGTCCATGGCCGGCAGTAGCCACTTACCATGAGGTGGACTGCATGCTCGTCTGCTACTCCTATATTATAAAAAAAAAGTGGTCTGCATGCTCGTTTGGTACTTGTTTACTCGTAATAGGTCGGTGCCACGGTCGTACCACAGATGGTCCTACCACCTTTTAAAACAAAAGCGATACCATATTTTTTATATAATATAGGAGTAGCAGACGAGCATGCAGTCCACCTGATGGTAAGCTAATGCGCCCATGGACATCTGTAATCATATAAACTACATACGCGTTTGCTATTTATAGACTATAAAACAGATAAACAATATCCATCATTATCTGTTGTATTCAGTGTGGTTAAAATTACAACATCATTATTATTTTAATGATGTTAAGGGGATTAAAATATATTACAGTATATCATATCATTATCAAACGTTAACATACGGGGATTGATTTAATATTTTACACTGTTTTAATTTAAATGTAGAACCCTCTGTGGTTCGGCTCCGGCGGCACCACCGCCACACGTATTTCTGTTATAACAGCAGTGTTAAGCGCTGCTGTGTTCTGGTTTGCAGTGTGGTAAGGGAGACATACTTTTCTGAGGCATTCTAGGCAGGAATCTTATATTATCTTTTATTTACGGTTTATTACTGTTGTCCATAGGCGGTAGTAGCCACTTACCAGTAGATGGATGGAATCTACGACGAGCATGTAGTCCACCTGATGGTAAGTGGCTACTGCCGCTCCTTGACATCTGTAATCAACTGGAGTTAGATCAAGTACTCTAATTTTATGCGTGTCTTAGAAAATGGCTCAGAAAAGTATGTCTCCCTTACACCCTTCAAAGTAGAACACACTAACCACAGAGGGTGCTAAAACTGTCGTGTTTATTTTTTTCAAAAACCCAAAGTGATGACAAACTAACATCAAATGGCCAATATATGTCTAAAAAAGAACACCTGCGAATTCTCATGGTGTCAACAAAAAATATGTTAGCACAAAAAATGCAAAAAAGTTGCCTAAAAAAAATAGCGTTCAAAAACAACCCTCAATACCCAATGATATGTAACAGACATGTTTAAATTCAAGTGGTTAAAACACACGAAAAAATATCTCGTGCATGTTCAAACGTTTAAAAAATTATTTTAGAAAACGTTATTCAAAGGCATATAACATTTTAAAATCATAGATTTGTTTTTATACTATGGGAGTAGCAGACGAGCATGCATCTGATGGTAAGTAGCTACTGCCGTATAGACGTCTGTAATCAACCCCAGATAGGATTAGATACTCCTACGTGTGGTCGGCTACAGATGCGCCGCTACCCCTGTGGACTAAGCTGGAACTCCTCGGAAAAGTATGTCTCCCTTACCACACATCAAAACTTTACACAGCAAAGCTTAACACAGCTGTTATTAAACAGCAATAGGTGTGACCTTGTTGTGTCGAACCACAAAGGGCTCTACTATAGATTGATTATTAATAACGGACTTTATGCTATCTATTGACACATGTTTTAACATCATCATTCGGATATGTCTGGCCGGGGATCGAACGTGAAACCCTTTGCGCGTCAGACCGGTATAGTGTCCGCTATACGGGTTGCTATATTATTGTCTACTTCTTTCCTAATCTTCCTTTATCATTCTAAATCACACACAACAGACCACAATAGGGTTCCCACGCAAAATAAACAGTAGAAAGCCGAACTAGAGGTTCCGTACATTGTTAAGATTATGTAATTAAGTTTTTGTAAGCAATTGTTCGACACGTTCTTATGGTATCACGTAGAGGATTACAATGGCTTATTAAAGTTCATGGTACTATGTGTGTGTGAAGGTGGTAGAACCCTGTGGTTAGATGGCGGCACCACCGCCCCATTTCTGTTATAACAGCAGTGTTAAACGCTGCTGCGTTCTGGTTTGAAGCTTAATTGAGACATACTTTACCGAGGCATTTGAGCTTAGTCCTCAGAGGTAGCGGCGCATCTGTGGCCGACCTCAAGTAAGAATTTAATATTATCTGGGATTGATTATCTAGAGGCGATAGCAGCCACTTACCATCAGATGGACGGAATGCTAGCTACTCCCTTGTTAAAATTCGTCAAGCTCTTTGGGTTGTACGTCGTGCCAAAAAAATAAACATATACACTCGCTCATCACACCGTCTGGTGTGCACGACGGTATGCGACCACACATACCGCCGCCCTTCCCGAGGCCGCTGGCTGGGGTGTTCGAGCTCCCACTCTTGCCACCCGCGACCTCAAAAGCCTCTTACGACACTTATAGCTTAGCAGTGATAGCCTAGTGGTTAAGAAACTCGGCCTCTCGATCGAGGGGTCCGAGGTTCAAATCCCTCTGATTTTTCAAAGTTATGTGTGTATTAGAATTATCACTTGCTAAACGGTGAAGGAAAACATCGTGAGGAAACCTGCATACCTGAGAGATTCTCAAAGGTATGTGAAGTCTACCAATACGCACTTAGCCAGCGCGGTGGACTATGGCCTAATCCTTCTCATTATGAGGGGAGACCCGTGCCCAGCAGTGGGACAGTAATGGGTTGTTGATGATACGACAGTTACGGGATACCGTAGCCCCATTCTGGTCCCGAAACTACAGAAACAAGATTATTGTCCTAATCGCGTAAAGAAACGTTTTTTTATTTAGTTAACACATTTTCACGAAGTAAATACATTTTTAAACAGTGATCTTGAAAGCGAAAAGTTTCCAAACCTGTATACCGTATTAATGGCTTTCAGGAAGTTCGCTCAAGTTTTTTGAGCTTTTTTCCTGAGCTTAATGTTGCGGGTGATTATTGTGTTTATTTTAAGAGGGTTGTTTTATTTATTTTCTCACTAGGTGTTGCCTGCGTCTTCGTTTTCAAAAAAACGATGTTTTTTTTCTTTTTGCAAATTTTCATCCCTTAATCAGCTCCTTGGAAAGTGATTTCTAGAGTTCCGTACCCAAAAGGTATAAACGGAACCTTATTAAGTTATTACTAAGACTCCGCTGTCTGTCCGTCTGTTCGTCTATCACAGGGCTCCATCTCCTGAGCCGTAATAGATAGATATAGACCGCGTAAAACTGCTAGTCCGCTCTGAATATAGAAATGAATGGCGTCGCCATAGCAAATTGTATGACTACACCTGTACCACAGTATAAGGATATCCTTATACTGTGCCTGTACCCTTACCATGAGTTTTCAAAACATCCCAAAATTTTACGTGACGTTTACTCAATCCATTATTCTGTTCCGTTTGCTTCAGTAGACTGAGTAAACGTAACAATAAGTAAGTGCTCAAGTCTTTTTGTCTGCCTCACATGTTCGCAAAAAAAGAGCCATTTTGTCAATTTTGACATTTAATGTTACGTAACTGACACTATAGTTCTGATACAATCCGGTAGGGGCGCTGATTGGAAATTATATGGGTAAATATATATACAAATACCAAACCAGTCATATTTATCAAAACGTAAAAACTCATGGTAAGGGTACTGCTCGCAACAATTTCAGAATGGACTAGCAGTTTGGCGCGGACCATACTAAAGTAAATGCACTGTGAAAATTTGAACTGTCCACCTTACTGTTTAATAGATAAAGCGAAAAACGCCGATAAAATAGAGGTTTCTTATATGACGACTCTCACTTATTTTCAAGATTTTTTAAATTTAGTATTTGTTGCTATAACCACCGTTATACATATTCTGTAGAAAGTTTTCACCTATGAAAGTTCGATCAAAACCGATTCAACCAATGCAAGATTACCCATAGTTACATTTTTTTTATATTTACACCTAAACGATGAGGCAGACGGGCTACCTGATGGAAAGTAGTCACCACCGCCTATGGACATTTGCAACACTCAAGGAGTCGCCAATGCATCGCCGGCTTTGGAGAACTCATTTTGCACCTTTTTTGACTTGTAGCGTGCAAAACCCATTTATTCAAACAAAGCGTTTTCGGAAAAGCTCCAATCATATACAATAGTTTGCCTAGATCGATACGTACCATTACTGATAAAAACTTTTTCAAAAATACACTTCATAAGTTTCTTGTAGAAAAATGCTATTAAACAATTAACGAGTTTTTGAATGATAAAAATGCTGATAAATGATTAATTAATATATATATTGACTTTAAATGAGTGGGTCCGTTACATGTTTAATGTTAATATTAATTGTAGTTATAATTTTCTATAATAATATTGTATGCCCAAAGGCCGGAATATGGCGGATAACTACCCAATGCACACCTTTGTTTTTATACCTTCTTTCTTCTTCTTCTTAGTCGTTCCTTCATGACTGAAGTTCGTGCCTGCTCTGGAAGTCTTTTATGCAGGTGTGCTGCATATCCAGCCAGTGTGCTCGGTCGTCTGCTTTTCTAAAGCACTCCGTAACAGACATCTTGGTGAGGCCTTTGATCTGGTCAGACCACCTAGTTGGTGATCTTCCCCGAGGTCTTTTTCCCTCCACTTTCCCAAATACCATGATTTTTTCTAAGCAGTCATCTCCCCGGCGTGCTATATGACCAAAGTAGGACAGAATTCTTTGGAGGCAGGTGGTTGATAGCCTTGTTTTTACTTTCAGTTCTTTTAATACTGAGATGTTGGTTCTTTTTGCTGTCCATGGGATACGAAGCATTCTCCGCCAGCACCACATTTCAAAGGCGTCGATTTTCTGCCTTTCATTTGCTCGCAGTGTCCAAGTTTCCACGCCATAGAGAAAAATGGAGAAAACTAGTGTTTTTACTAGCCTTATTTTTGTAGCTCTGGATATGTTTCTATCTCGCCAGACTTTTGTACCTATGTTCCTCAATAAAGTTATTTGATTTGATTTGATTTGAAGAGCCCCATGTCATAGCGCTCCGGGTACACCTCAGGAGGAAGTTCATTCCAAATCTTGCACGTCCGTGGCAAGAACGTCCGTCCATACCAACCGACAAAGCAATTTTAATACATACATTTTTATGAACAAGTTTAGATAACGCATATTGAAAATTTAAGTTGAAGTTTGGCGTTCCTCCAGCGCGGATTATTACAGCGAAGCTTAATATTGCTTCTTTCGAGTCGTTTATCATGGATGATTCGATGCGCTTCGCTAGGGCTGACAGACGTTATTTAAATAAATTTATTACATTTAATTCTCAAGTCACAAAGTTGTAGGGAAAATTTATTACTATTCGTATTCCAGGTACTTTACTGTTTAGCTAAATTTTAAAAGAGAACGCCATTTTTTATTTTATAACATGATTCACCTCTTGTTTTCGCTTGCATAATTATGAATACTAGTTAAGTATAACAAAATGTAAAGATTATTTTACAGACTCCTGTATTTATGATAGTTTTTAAAGTGGCAGAGCTCTTTGTGGTTCGACTCCGGCACCACCACCGCCACATTTATTCCTGCCTTATAACAGCGCTGCTGTGTCACTTTGAAGGTCGTGTTAAAAGAGACATACACATCCGAGGCGTTCCAACTCAGTCATCAAAGGTAGCAACGCACCTGCCGACCTCTGGTAGGTATCTTATCTTATCTGGGTTTTATAACAGAAGTCCACGGGCAGCAGTCACTTACCATCAAGACTGCATAGCCGTCTCCTACTTCCACATAAAAAAATAATTCGATTATTTTTTTGACAAATATTACTAAGTTTTTTTTTTTAATTTTGACTGTTTTCACAACCCTGCAGGATAGATGGCGCTCGAAACTAATTACTCGTGAACCGGTTACCCATCTTTCTTCACTGCACTAGATGTTAGACTAAATTCAGCAGTCTAATAGTCTAATGTTAGTCCAAACAATGAGAATGGTAGCGATTTGTTCTAAGCCACATTGACTTGTGACAAACGAAAATAAAATTAAAAAACATTAACGATTCTCTTTTATAAAACTAAGTATTAAACGAGCGGCCTTTTACAGGTGTTGGAATCTTGTGGATCGTCTCCGGCGGCACCACCGCCACACCTATTTCTGTTATACCAACAGTATTAAGCGCTGCTGTGTTCTGGTTTGAAGGCTGGTGTAAGGAAGACACGTTTCCGAGATATTCCAGCTTAGTCCTCAAGAAACGCGGTGCATCTGTGACGGATCTCAGGTAGGAATATCTAATCCTATCTGGGGTTGATTACAGATGTCCATGGGCGGGAGACACCATTAGGTGGACTGCATGCTCGCCTGCTACTCCCATATTATAAAAAGTGACATATCGTCAATCAATATTAATTAAATATTATTATCGTAACATAACATAAGTTCAAACGAATAAATTGTTAATTATTTTTCAAAAAGCGCCCTACAATCACAAAATGTACTTTATTACATAGTCCGCGCTAAACTGCTAGTCCGCTCTGAAGTTGCGAGCATGTAGTCATACAATTTGCTATAGCAACGCGATTCATTTCTATATTCAGAGCGGACTAGGAGTTTTACGTGGACTGTACTTTATTATACCATCCATTAGCTCACCACTTCTAAGCCAAGTGGTCATTCACCACTTACATGTTGCAATAAAACCGTAGCGGTGAGCGATAAAATCTCTTGAGAAACTCCTAATCTTTGATGTACAGTTAGTTACACTGGCCTACAATATAACTGGTATGAGTCACGCAGAGGTCTGGGTTCGACTCCGTGTATTTTGAAGAGAAACAGTATAGTTTTTTCAACACTGTAACATATATTTCTAGTGTGAATCAGTATAAACTGATTTTCTTAGCCACTTAGCTAAGAAACTCGGCGTCTCGGTCGAGGGGTCCGAGGTTCAAATCCCAGGCACGCACCTCTGATTTTTCAATGTTATGTGCGTATTATAAATTAATTATCACTTGCTAAACGATGAAGGAAAACATCGTGAGGAAACCTGCATATCTGTGAGATTTAAAAAAAGAAACTCAAAAGTATGTGAAGTCTACCAATACGCACTTTGCCAGCGCGGTGGACTATGACCTAACATTATGAGAGGAGATCCGTGCCCAGCAGTGGGACAGTAAGGGGTTGATGATGATGATGTGAATTAGTTTTTTGTTTCAGTCAAGACTGAGGATGCCGAATACATATAGGCAAACATCTTAGTCCTCGCGACCTCATGAGTAATGTCTGTTTTATATGGAGTTGGTGACAGATCTTACTTTTTTATTTTTTCTTTTATACCAGACGAGCATGCAGACCAGTAATATGATAGTAAGTGGCTATTGCCGCCCAGGGATATGTGTAATCAACCCTAGGTAGGATTAAATTAGTACCTGAGTTCCGCCACAGGTGCGCCGCTACCCCTGAGGACTAAGCTGGAACGGCTCGGAAAATATGTCTCCCTTACCACACCTTTCAAACCAGAACACAGCGCTTGACGCTGCTGTTATGAGGCAGAAATATGTGGCACCTTCAGGTATTATAATAGTTTTCTTTACCTCACTTTGTAAACGGATTTTTAAAGAAAATGCTTTTCAAACATGTTTCACACACTCGTTAGTGTTGCAAAGTTTAAATGCAACATTACATTGACCAAAACCGCCAACTTGGCATTATCAAAGCGATTCTGAATAAAGTGTTGCATAATTTTCTTGGTTTAGTTCAAGATTCGAGGAATAATTTTGTCTTCAACCCATTACTGTCCCACTGAGCACGGGTCAGGCTAACGAGGTAGGCCATAGTGCACCGCGTTAGCCAAGTTCGGATAAGTAGACTTCACACCTTTAAGAACTTTTTTTGGATCTCTCAGGTGGAGTTTCTTGCGCCGCTTCTTCTCCATAGCGAAACACCTTCCGAAGCGGTGGTAGTTTGTTGACTTTCAAAAAGTATTATATATGAATCAATTTTAAATAAATGAGATTAGAGTTTTCAATTTTTGTATGTTTTCCCTCAGTTATAACAAAAAATAATAATCAATTTCTAGTACACAAATAATTTTGAAAAATTAGAAATGCGTGCCTGGGATTTGAACCTCGTACTCCTTGACTAAAAAGGCCGACTAAGCTATCACTGGTTTCAATAATGATATAACTAAAGTTAATAGACGTGTAGCAAATATACTCATAAGGTCTTGAGGACTAAGCTGGAACACCTCCGATAAGTATGTCTCCATTACCACACTTTCAACCAGAACACAGCAGCACTTAACACTGCTGTTATAACACAGAAATAGGTATAATCACTCTGTCCTTCAAACCATGAAAGTTTTTTCTTTACACATTTCATTCATGAATAACTTCGTGATAAGAATTTATGAATAAAACCCTAATCGAAAGGTGTCAATGTAATTTGGAATTTACATAACATTATATATTGTGTAGATAATTAAAATTATAATAATTTAACAATTAAGGCTATAGTATGGAGGCTAAGGTACTCTGTGACAACAAACCCATATTGAACGAAGAAAGTTATTAAGGTCCTTACTAATGATAAATCTGAAAGTAACTCTGTCTGTCCGTCTATCTGTCTGGTTGTCTCTTCTTCACGCCCAAACCACGGAACCGATTTTAATGAAATTTCGTACAAAGATAGTCCGAGACCCGAGAAAGGACATAGGATAGTTTTTATCCCGGATATCCCACGGGAACTAGGGATGGCGACTTAAGATCGATTAATCGGAGAATCAACCTTTTGGACCCAATACATCGATAATTTTAATCGATATTAGTAAGGATTGAATCATAAACTATGCATTTGATCAAGTGATCATCTTTAGCAAATTTGAAGGTACGAATTTTCAGTTTTATGTATGTTAGTATGTTATATTATATATATACAGAAACTAGTAATAATAATACTGCCTTCGATTATGTAATAAATAGAATAATTCGCGTAATAGTTATAACACTAACTTAATATTATAAAGGCGAACTTGTTTGTTTGTTTGTTTGTTTGTCTGCTTTCACGTCTTAACTACATTTAGAAGGTGGTAGAACCCTTTGTGGTTCGTCTCCGGCGGCACCACCGCCACACCTATTTCTGCATAATAACATGTTAGGCGCTTCTGTGTTCTGGTTAAAAGGATGTGGTAAGGGAGATATACTTTTCCGAGGCGTTCCAGCTTGGACCTCAGTGGTAGCAGCGCATCTGTGACCAGGTAGGAATATCAAAGCCTATCTGAGGTTGATTATATATGACTACGGGCAGCCACTTACCATCAGGTGGACTACATGCTCGTCTGCTACTCCTACATTATATAAAACAACGATTGTCATGAAATTTTGTACTCACGTTTTAAGGGATTCAGAAAAGGACATTGAGTACCATTTATCCTCAAAAATTATCATTTCAGAGATAGATAAAACCCTCTGACCGTGACCGAAGCCGCGTGTAAAAGCTACTATCTAAGCTCAAGTTAAATCCCATTTGAATCATAATGGGACTTTCACTACTAAGCTGTTTATTGTATTTGGAGCTATTTTCGAAATCTCTAAAGACTCGCTAATCTTTTATATACTTATCGTTAAATAGTAAAAGTTAAGTTAAGTAAGCTTGATTTCTCTTTCACTAAGCAGTGTACTTAATTGGGCGTCCAAAGTTCAAATCCCGGACTTCGAATTTTAAAATTTTGTGTGTATTAGAAATTAATTATCACTTGCTTTAACGGTGAAGGAAAAATTGTGAGGAAACTTTCACGCCTGTCTGTCTGTCTGTCTGTCTGGTTGTCTCTTCTTCACGCCTAAACCACTGAACCGATTTTAATGAAATTTTGTACAAAGATAGTCTGAGACCCGAGAAAGGACATAGGATAGTTTTTATCCCGGAAATCCCCGGGAACTAGGGATGGCGATCTAAGATGGATTAATTGGAGTATCGATCTTTTGGACCCAAAACATCGAATATTTTAATCGATATTAGTAAGGATTGAATCGTAAACTATGCATTTGATCAAGTGATGATCTTTAGCAAAGTTGAAGGTACGAATTTTCAGTTTTATGTATGTTAGTATGTTATACATATTAACGCGGGCGAATCCGCGGGCAAAAACTAGTTCTTTATAAAAAGTTATCAGGGGTGTGAAGTCTACCAATACGCACTTGGACAACGCGGTAGACTGCCTTAAAGCTATCACTCTGAACGGAGCCACCATCATCAACCCATGCCAAGAGGACAGCCAATAACTCCAACATATTACAGTCCCACTGCTGGGCACGGGTCTCTTAAGGTGAGAGTAGTTTAAGCCATAGTCCACCACGCTGACCAAAACCACCATATCTTAAAAACTATCATAGTTCAGGAAAGTTTTATTTCCTCCTTAAAACAGTAAAATATTCCGTCATACACAGTTGAACAAACTTAAACCCTTATTAATTTTTCGCTTATCCATTGTATAAAACCAACTGAAATTATCAAAAAAAGGAATAGTATGATTAAAATATTACTATGTTAAGAGATGATAGTAACCACATACAATACCGAAAAATCAAGATTGCTTAAAAATATTTATTTGAAAAGAGAAATAAATGTCAATGTCACTTCCACACTCCCACAATTTAAAGGAATCCAACATCTCATATGTTAATCCGTCGAGCCGTGGGCTGCAGCGTGACAAAGAAAGACATACTTACGCATGAAAAACATACCTAACGAAGGTTTACGGGTAAAATATCAATATTTTAGAGCTCACTGTGGAAAAGCCTTGAAAATATTGGTCATGTAACCTTAAGTAGGTATAATTTAAGTGCCTTAAAGGCTCTTCTGCGAACGCATGATTCATCGCTTGCCTATCTTAACGACGCTATAAAATAACTTATTAATCATAATAGCACTTTGTTAATCAATTTCGATAAATAATGATATTATTTTTGTGCAAATTAATTACTATTTATTTTCTTTTCTTATAATATAGGAGTAGCAGACGAGCATGCAGTCCATTTCAAGGTAATTTACAGTCAGCCCCATCGATCCCAGATAAGATTAGATTCGTACCTGAGGTCGGCTATAGATGCGCCGCTACCCTTGAGGACTAAGTTGGAATCCCGCGCTGTCTTCGTCCCATTAATATCTACAATTTGCTATTGCGACGCGACTCGTTTCTTTATTCGGAGCGGACTAGCAGTTTGACGCGGACTATACCTTTTATATACCATTATAATTATAATAAGGTACAATTCCCGAGGAATAGATAAGACCTCTGACCGCAAACAAACACACGGTTAAAAGTTTGTCTATATACAACCGATCGAACCCGAATTATATACATGTGGCGGTTTTAGCGGTCGAACCAAACTGTTTTTACGTTTCAAGATTTACGTACCCCACCTAGTCTTATTTCGTTAAGGCAATGGATTTGAGATCAATACTTGGGGTTGTAACATCTTATCCAATTACGAAGGGTTCATTAGAGAAAGTAGAAAATGCAGACCTAATTAACTGTTGTAGCTTACGGACATCTGTATGCGAACTTACTCTTATTAGGTTTGTCTTGTTACGTTACTTAGATAAATAAAATATCATAAAAATAGAATATTAGTTATTAATGGTATTTGTGTATTTTTTGTATATTGTTTATACGAATGAATATCGTTATTCTGAAGGTGGTAGAACCCTTTGTGGTTCGACTCCGGCGGCACCACCGCCACACCTATTTCTACCTAATAACAGCAGTGTTAAGCGCTGCTGTGTTCCGGTTTGAAGGGTGTGGTAAGGGAGACAGACTTTTCCGAGCCGTTCCAGCTTAGTCCTGAGGGGTAGCGGCGCATCTGTGGCTGACCTCAGGTAGGAATATCTAATCCTATCTGGGGTTGATTACAGATGTCCATGGGCTGCAGTAGCCACTTACCACCAGGTGGACTGCATGCTCGTCTGCTAATCTTATATTATAAAAAAAAAAATACGAAATATTGTTGCAAACTGATGTGCAGTCCACCTGTTGGTAAGATCCCACTGCTGGGCACGGATCTCCTTTGTGAGCGCCATGTTAGACTTCACACATTTTTGAGATTCTTTTGCACTCTGATGCGTATAGGTTTCCTTGGGATGTTTTCGTTCATCCTTTTAGCAAATGATAATTTTATTAATTTCTTATGACATTCGTACTAGAGATGTGCCGAGTCAGGTCGACTCGAGTCAGTACTCGAGTACTTACATAAACTCGCATACTCGAGTACCAATAGTGATACTCGAGTACCAGTGATACTCGAATACTGACGATACTCGTACACTACAACTACTACTCGTACAAGTAAAAACTTGTTTAATTTTGTGTAGTGAGTGGCGTTTTTTTTTTTTTTGCTCTTCGTGCTATTGGACTGTATGTTGTGCAAAGTACTCGAGTACTTTGTGAATACTCTGGACTCGAGTACTGACTCGATTCTTTTTTATATGAGTACTAAAGTACTCGAATACCAAAAATGGCCGACTCGGCACATCATTAATTCGTACATGGATTTGACTCTGACTCTGCCACCGAGAAAACTTTTTGTATTGTATTTTGTTTCTTTGTACATTTTGTCCAAATCCTATTATATATATTATTGTTTAATAAAATGTAGCTTACGTAGATGCTTAACCACATCCCTCAAAAGAGAACACTGCTGCACTACTTAGCGCTTAGCAGTGCTATTGTAATGTAAAAATAGGGGTGGTATTCCCGCAGTCAAATTATAGGTACCGTTCTTTAACAATACTGCAACACAAATCCTATATGCTAGTAATAGGTGTGGCAATAATTCATATGCCTAATCTACAAATAAAATAATAGAGTTTTTTTTTTTTATTTGCAAAAACTACTTGATAGATTTTGATTTTATTCTTTAGCTAACAATATACCCAACAAACTTGTTCGTAATCCGTAAAAAAATATTGCATTAAAAAGGGTTGAAAATTTATTGTAAAATCTACCGATTTTGAAACAAGTAGATACTTAGCGTAAAACAGTATTTAGCTTCCATTTTAATTTGTAGTTAAATACATGAAAAGTAAAGCATTTTATCTTAAATAGAATAGCAAAATATCCGCTCCTAAAGCAAAATTTTCAGCACACTTAAATTCAAAAGAAAATGTTACTATTTAATTACATTGCATGCTGTTTATAGCTGCAAAGAGAACAAACCTTAAGATTATTTCCGGAACGCTATGACACGAGACATGTCAAAAAGGCACAAAAAGAGCTCTCAAAACTCGACGATGCATTTGCGACTGCTTGCAAATTTATATGTGTCTGCTCTTTCCATTAGGTGACGTCTTATTTTTAGACTGTTCGAAATTCGAAAATAATCATAGTTTTTATATTGTTTTATTTTAAAGGTTGACAGGCGAAAGAGAAATTGGCCAAGTGCGACCTCACACACGGAGGATTCCTCAACATTTTTTATATATATATATTTTTTTATTTCTAGTATTTATTATAGCAGCCATAGAAATAAATGGATTGTGAAAATGTTATAGCCCGCGCCAAACTGCTAGTCCGCTCTGAAGTTGTTGCGAGCAGTTGTAGTTATACAATTTGATATGGCGACGCGATTCATTTCTATATTCAGAGCGGACTAGCAGTTTTACGCGGACTATAACTGTCTACCTATTCAGTTCTTACCCTTTGGGTACGAAACCCAAAAAAACTACTATAATGTGGTCTTAGAGATTTATAAAAGCGGATATTGGTATTAACATACGTTTAAGAGCCCGTAAACTCCAACACAATTTAACCACCATAAAACTCGGCATAAAAAACATCTAAGTGTTTCATGGAGGTTTTTATGTAATCAATTTACTTCACTGGCTTTATTACGACTTGCTTAACTCATAATCTAAAAACCGCGCAAAGTTGCGGGCGAAAGGTAATAGTCTTTTTTTTTTAAATAAAATAGGAGCAGACGAGCATGCAGTCCACCTGATGGTAAGTGGCTACTGCCGCTCGTGGACATCTGTAATCGACCCCAGATAGGATTAGATATTCCTACCTAAGGTCAGCCATAGATGCACCGCTACCCCTGAGGACTAAGCTGGAATACCTCGGAAAAGTAAGTCTCCCTTACCACACCCTTCAAACCAGAGCACAGCAGCGCTTAAAACTGCTGTTATAACAGAAATAGGTGTGGCGGTGGTGCCGCCGGAGTCGAACCACAGCGGGTTCTATCACCTTCAAATATACAATCTTTTTAAAAAGGCCGTTTACTAATTCCGATTTTGCTTACCGGTTTTCCGTACTTACAACACGCTTTGTTTAAAAGTAATACGGATAACGTTGATAAACTCTTGTACCTACTCGTAGATTGAACAAAACATTCCTTACTGGTGACTGTAACTGCGTATTACTGACAAATTTACAACCAATTAAATAGTGTTTACTCGATATTGGAGATTAAGTAGGTATAGTCCGCGTAAAGCAGTCCGCTCGGAATATAGAAATGAATCGCGTCGCCATAGCAAATTGTATGACTACTCCTGCGCGCAACAACTTCAGAGCGGACTAGCAGTTTGGCGCGGACTATACTGCTTCTTGCATATTTTTATAGTAAAACCTAATGGTATCTAACTATTTTTTTTGTAAGAAATTGAAGTAGAAACCGAAGATAATTTGATGTTACATCTTTGCTATCTGTAATAATCTCCAAATAAAATTAAAATCATATATAAAGATGGCGAAAAATGCGTAAAATGCGTAAGTACTTCTTATGACTAAGTTGGAATGCCTCCTGTCCTTTACCACACCCTTGAAAGAAGAACGCAGTGGTACACTGGTGGCGGTAGTGTCGCCGGAATTGTACGACAAAGAATCCTTCATAGGAATGGAAGATTTTTATCTGAATCAATTTGTAATAAATATATTTTAAAATAACAATGTTATCACTGCCGAAATTGTGTCAAAGGACATAGTCCACCATGCTGTCAAGTTCATAATAATGGATTTACAAATAGAACGTTAATTAAAAATACGTTTTTAGGACTCCCTTCACCGTTTTGGTGATAATTCAATTTTAGAATGCACGGAACTTAGGTCTTAATGACCACAACTCTTACTTAAGTATTTATAGATCATAGATTAGTAAAGATTACACACTCCTAACAAGAAAATGTACCCAGTTTTGAGAATTGAAATAGTTGCGTAAAAAAGTTTTGCCACGTCTCCGTGCTAAAATGTCCCTAAAATATTTGAAATAATTATTTATTTATTATGTTAATTACGCAGTATTAGTTATTTATTCGTAAATTTTCTCTAAAAAATGTTTTTATTTGTCAAGAATTCAAAAAAGAACTTACTAAAATAAGCCGTTTGTGGGCTTCATTCAATTTCAAGGCGGCGAAGTATCTTTACTAATCTATGTTATAGATATAGTATCTCTTATTTATACTAAAATCAGATACCTACCGTTACTTACAACTGTGTGTAAAATGTTAGTTGTAATAAATGTATTATTCCGATGCGTTAAAACTTAGTCATCAGGGCTAACAATGCATCTGTTGCTAACCTAAGTTAGGACACTTATATATTTGGTGGACTATAGATATGGAAAGCAGGCTACTTACAAAATGCATGCTCTCATGTTTTCTACTTTTACATTATATAAAGTGTAATAAGTGGAGGGTAGATAGGTATCGAACCTAAAAACTAAAAGTAATTTACATAGAAAATAATCTACGTGACTAAAACCTGTTTATACGGATCATTTCGCAATATATTCGCGATTTAAGACACGTCATTCACAAAATAGGTTAGGTACCTACAAGTAGGTAGCAAAGACAAAGAATTTAATCAAGCTACAATACTACTATAACTCTTACAATTTAAAAGTAATTGAAACAATATCGCTAAAAATGCTACCGCGCTATTTTCATTTGACACAGATAAAAGAAATAATATTTTATTAAAAAAAATAGATAGGCAAAGATTTTTGTACTTACCGCCAAGCACGTATCTGAGATAAGATTTTGTGTCCACTCAGCCACAAGTTAGCACTAAAAATAAACACAAAAAAAGTTTATTTTGAACTTTTCGAGCGGTTTAAAGACGCGGTCGGCACTTCGCCTACGCCACACCTCAAAGCACTTTCAAACCGGTTCCGCGGTTCCAACGGATCCACGTAAAAGTAGTTTCAGTACGCTATCGGCGACTAGCACGCACTCTCCACACGAACGTTACCGACGGACTGGCCGGATTTAAAAAGTTACACAGTGTTGCTAGTTCATGGGAAGAGTTTTGCAACTTGATAGTTGTATATTTTTACCACGTATTTATTTTGTATTACTATTCGATAGTTTTGGTGTTTTAACAACTATTATATTAAGTTTTACTACACGAATCTTTATTAGATTTTAATACAAATATTATTTATATATTTTTATTATACGTTTATATTATAATACGTTTTCATACGTCATAACAGTCGACCAAATTACTATAAAAGACACTAAATTCTGCGATCGTTTTTTTTACAAATATTATATCCTATATACATTACAAGGGTATACATTATTTAAGTATTATTAAGTGAACGTTTATTCAAATTTGTAATATATATATACGTATTTCAGCTTTATTGCACAATTTCAGTACAACATAACAATAATGCGAATAAATACAGGCATATTAATTCTAAATAATAGTATCATATTTAAGTAATAATCACCTATACTTCCGTTAGAAACGTAACAACTTTATAATTGCCATAAACTTATCAGTAGAAAAGCAAGCATTGCTGTAATGGAAATAATAAAACAGTTAAATAGGCACGAATTTATTACTGCCATAAAATATTTTCACCCATAAATGCGCAGTCACTGCACTGACAACCCCGCCTAACAACTTTCATCAAGCGTTCGGCTAACTTCGTGCAACATCGGCTCCGCTCGTAACCGCGCTATGGTTCATGAAATACAAAAACTGCGTTGCCTAGCCGTACAGAAAACAAAAGTGGGCCATCTTTTGTCCATTAACTGTTCGAAATTTTGTTGAAGACATTATCTGCGTGAATTCACGTCTTTATTTTGGGTTCTACTGGACCTTTTTGTTGTTTTTCAACTGCCTGATAGAGGTTGTGGTTTAAATTACCTTTTGATTGTCCAACGGTCATTGCTCGCTTTAGGACTTAAACAAAGCGTTAACTACAAAGAATGTAGGCTAGATGCTAGAAAGGAGTTACTCATTAGGAAATAAGCATACAGAGGGCTATTTAGTTATTTATCCCGGCGAATGCTGCTGAAATGTATGTGAAATTTACTCTCTGTGATAAAACATGGAGTAAAGTTTTAATGAGAATATTAAAATATGTTTATGTTCTTATGATTTAAACACACATTGTGCATTAAGCAAATTGAGATTAAACTAAACTTTTACGCGAATAATAAGATCGTTTATCAAGCCCACTTGTTTGTTTGTTTTATTACTGGGCACATGTCTCTTCTCAGGATAAGACTAATTTAAGGCACTGTGCACCACGCTGATCAAGTGTCAATTGCAAGACTTCGTATAGGCATGCAAGTTTTCTTAAACCTTCATCATTAAAGCATAACATATCAATGGCGTAACTATAACGTACGAGGCCCGTGGCAAATTGCACGGGTTCCTAATAAATGTTCGCTCACGAGTCACGAATACGTACTTAAATGATTGTTTGGCCCTGGCGACCTTTTTAAGGTTCCGTACCCAAAGGGTAAAAACGGAACCCTATTACTAAGACTTCGCCGTCTGTCCGTCTGTCACAGGGCTATATCTCCAGAACCGTAATAGATAGACACATGATTTTTTTACAGAGGATGCATAACAGTGGCAGCTATAACAACAAATACTAAAAATAAGATAAAGTGAATATAATATAAAGGGGGTGTCCATACAACAAACCGGTATTTTTCGGCATTTTTTGATGTAACTGTTAAACCGTACTAGGAAGACTGTTGAATTTTTTACAATCCATTTAATACTATAACTGGTATTATAATAAATACAAATAAGAACCATAAAACATATTTTAATATAGTTATTTTAATTTTATTATACGTTGTTCACGTATCGTTCATCATCACCCTAACGCCATCTATTTTTGTTTCATATAACTAAGTATTGTTGAAAATAATAAAATGAATAAAAATAAGTGAGTACATGAACATTTGGTGGTACGGAAGCCTCCATGTGCGAATTCGATTCGTACTTGGCGAATTATTTATTTTTTATGCACATAGCTACCTCGAAAAATTATAAACATTTTTTTGTCACTTTTGAGCTTCCAGCTTCTCAGCTCGGAGGCCCCGCCAAGCCAAGGGCCCGTGGAATTTTGCCAGTGCCACCCGATAGTTACGCCACTAGTACATATTTATGATAAATTTACTAATTAATTAAATCCGAGATGGCCTGGGATTTGAACTCCAAACGTAGGCTTGTTTTCTTCATTGTTTAGGCGTAGATCGAGCAGGAATATCAGTTTTATTTCACTCTTATATATGCCGTGGTATGTGACAAACCGAATTACATGGACTTGACGGGAAGATTCTTGTCGTACCGTATCAAATCGCGGCCCTACGATGCTTTAATCAATCCGACATAGACAATAATATACCATCTTGAAGTAAAACCGGGAAAAATGTAAATAATGGAAACTTCAGAATCAATTCGTTGTGTTTAATTAAATAAGACTCTGTACTTATGTAGGCACGAGTATTACAATAATAACTACAGAATAAATAAAATAACTCAACTTTTTTTTTGTTTTTATAATATAGGAGTAACAGACGAGTATACAGTCCACCTGATGGTAAGTGGTTACTGCCGCCCATGGACATCTGTAGTCAACCCCAGATAGGATTAGATATTCCCACCTGAGGTCGGCCACACTTGCGTCGCTACCCCTGAGGACTCAGCTAGGATGTCTCCCTTATGTCCCCTGATGTCAGTCTCCCTTGCCATACCCTTCAAAACAGAACACATCAGCATTTAACATTTCTGTTATTAGGCAGAAATTTGTGTGGCGGTGGTGCCGCCGGAGCCGAACTACAAAGGGTTCTACCATCTTTAAATATATTATTGCGAAATCATTCCTAAAGTTCCAATAAAATTGTTTGACATAAAATAATAAATATATATTTTCTCGCATACAGTGTAACCGTTCCTATAACAGGTAGAAAGCGGTTATTCACTCTCTTTAGAGTGCTAATTGTAGAACAATTGAAGTCGGAACGTGTTCATAGGGGGTCTACATTGTTCGTAATTAGTCTACGCATATCAGAATTTGAAACTCGGTCTCTAGATCGAGTTGTCAGAGGTTCGAATCCGCACGCACCTCTCATTGAAATGAAATGAAATGAACATTATTTATTTCCAGAATGTAGTAATGGTAACAAATATTTTATATATTCTTACATTCTACCATAGATTAGTAAAGATTACTCACTCCTAACAAGAAAATGTGCCCAGTTTTGAGAATTGAAACAGTTGCGTAAAAAAATTTTGCCACGTCTCCGTGCTAAAATGTCCCTAAAATCTTTGAAATTATTATTATAAATTATTTAATTATCATGAAAATTACGCAGTATTAGTTATTTATTCGTAAATTTTCTCTAAAAATGTTTTTATTTGTCAAGAATTCAAAAAAAGAACTTACTATAATAAGCCATTTGCGGCTTCATTCAATTTCAATCAAAATAGTGTGCAATGTCAAGTTCATAATACAAGTAATAATTTTTAGTTATTTTAGTCAATTATGTATATTAATGTCAAATATGTTTAATTTCATTAAATTCATTAATTACAGTCGGTTATGTAGTTAAGTGAAAGTGCAGCAAACAAAGTCACATTCGGATTTACAACATTAGTTAGAGTGGTATAGTCCGCGCCAAACTGCTAGTCCGCTCTGAAGTTGTTGCGAGCAGGTGTAGTCATACTGTGCGGGACGACGCGAACAGCTGACTCAAGATTCGACGTAATTATAAGTTTGAAATTGTTTACTTAATTTATAGTTCATAATAGTTCATAAGTTGTAATAAATAAAGACTTCATTATTCGTAAATCGTAACACACGATCAGCTGATTAATATTGTATAGTTCAATGGCCGACGCTAAACAGCTGACTCCAACTCGATCAGCTGATCATAGCAGTAAGACGTAGTTACGTAAACAGCTGATAGTTTTTAATGTAATTTATTGATGTTTTTATTATGTTTGAATAGTGTTTTACTTATGTTTTATTGTTAATAATATATAATAGGATTTAATAGAATAGGGAAAATAGATAATAGTTTAAGTTTTGTAAATGTATTAAAATAAATATTTCGTAATAGTTTATAGGGCATAGGTATAGGTGTCAATTATAATAGGTTTGCAATAGTTTAGGTTTTAATAGAAGTTTAAATAGAAATATGTAAATTCCTAAACAAACTAAATAGATTATTATTATTATTATTGTGAATCGTCAACTCAAGGCCACAGTTTGAACAGGTTCGTACAGGTCCGTACAGGTTTAGACATAGAATAACGGGAAATAGTTGTAATTGGCCAAAATGCCTATATTGCTGCCTAAACCTGCTTCTAGTTGTGGTACTTGAGTCGGGGATATAAATAGGCCAGATTTTCAAATTTTCATTCAGTACTGGCAATAGACCTATGGAACAAAGGAATAAATGGAACAAGAGTAAAACAAGGGATTTCAATTCTTCCAACCCAGCAATTATAGTAATGTGCCCCTGCACATTTAATGGTCCTTCGAAAGCCGAATATTGAAGAAATTGAAGAATAGTAAGTAATATTATCGTTCCAATTGTCATTTTTGTGTATTAGCAAGAAGAATGCCGATCACACGCTCCGTGGGAAAAGAGCGCCGAGACTCGACGGAAACGAAGCCCTCCTCGTCTGACGCGACCACTGGGACCTCCGCTACGGGTACCACAACAGAAACGTCGGCCACGGGAACCACCGCGACCGACACTACTGGGGGAACCTCCGCTACAGACACGTCCGTCACGACGAAGGGTACAGTAGCGTCAGTGGCCACTGGCACCACGATGGCCAGGCCGGCTGCGACCATTTTCAAGAATCCCGTCGAGCTCACCGCCAGTACTGATTCACCGACAGTAATACAGAAGCCTTCAGAAGCACATAGTCAGCATGGTTCGCGCGCTCCGAGTCGACGCGCCGGATCCACGCGTTCAAGGACAAAGGCTTACAAGGTAGCCAAGGCCAAAGAAGAGCTTATACGTCTGCAAGTGGAACTTGCAACAGCACGCCTCGCCGTTATAGAAGCAGAAGACGACGATGACGACGTCTCCGAGTACTCAAAAACAGAAGCCGACACCAGGGTCGACGACTGGTTGGAACAGCAAGCGCAACCGAGGCTAGCCATAGCCGACGAGCCGCACCTACCTCTCCGCGAAATAGAAACAGAAATAGAAGCCATCACGGAAGAGACAAGGCCGGTTCAACAGAATAATAGTACAGCGCACCATACCCAACCAGATCCGCGAGTACATACAACGGCGGGAGCTCAAGCACCGGCGGGAGTCCACGCGCAGCCAGACTTCTCTCAACTTACGTCAGCGATAACACAGGCCATCAAAGCTAGCCAGCGGTCCTCAAAGTTTGTTGAATTACCGACTTTTAACGGTAATTATCAGGACTGGCTACCTTTTAGAGCAGCATATATGGAAACAGAAGAGTCTTTTTCAATAGTAGAAAATATTAATAGGTTAAGAAGACATCTTATAGGAAGAGCTAAGGAAGCAGTTGAAAGCTTATTGATCACCAACGCGCACCCATCCGATGTTATGAAGACCTTGGAAATGAGATTCGGTAGATCGGAGATGATAGCAATGGCCGAAATAGACACATTGAGAACACTGCCGCGCCTCTGCGAGTCGCCTAGGGATATTTGCGTGTTCTCTACTAAGGTTACAAACGCCGTGTCTACACTTCGGGCATTGAAATGCGTCTACTATCTCTACAATCCGGAGGTATCTAAGGTAATGGTGGACAAGCTTACTCCTACTTTACGTTACAGATATTACGACTTTGCTGCAACACAACCGAAAGAAGAGCCTGACTTATTGAAGTTTGAAAAATTTATGAAGAGAGAAGCTGAGCTGTGCGGACCCTATGCACTCCCCGAACAGATGGCACCGCCGATGTATAGTAATAGACGTCCTCAGAAGACACATACAGTATTAGAAAAGCAGTCTACAGTTATACAGAAATGCCCCGTATGTGAAGAAACAGGTCACATCGCGACGGACTGCAAACAGTTTAAAGAAGCAAACGAAAGCACAAGATGGGATATAGCAAAGAAGAAACGACTATGCTTTCGGTGTCTACGCTTCAGAAACAAGACTCACAACTGCCGAACGAAGCCGTGTGGTATTAATAGTTGTAAGTATTTTCATAACAGGTTACTACACTTCAACAGAACAGAAAAGGCAGAAACAGAAGAGAAGTCAACAGAGGTCATCAACTCCGCGTGGACTACAGCCAGACCTACAAAGAAGCAAACTTTTTTGAAAATAATCCCGGTGCAGGCAACAGGTCCCAAGAATACGGTCAACACTTACGCGTTATTGGATGATGGGTCTACAGTTACGCTGATAGACGACAGCCTTGCCTACGAAATAGGGGCAAAGGGACCCATCGACCCACTACGTATAGAAGCAATCAACGAGTTGAAAACAGCTGAAACGAAGTCAAGAAGAGTTAGCATCACACTCAACGGGTTGAACAATCACACAGCAAGCATTCAAGCGAGAACTATCAAGAACCTGCACGTGTCGCCGCAGGAAATAGCAAGACAACAGATTGAAGAATGTGAACACTTGCGAGATCTTAGCGACGTACTTTCCTATGAAGATGCGAAGCCTACCATACTCATCGGTCAAGACAATTGGCATCTCCTTCTAGCATCAAGAGTGAGAAGGGGAAGGAGGAACCAACCGGTAGCGTCTCTCACGCCACTTGGATGGGTACTTCACGGAAGCCACAACCGAATTATTGGACGTACCGCTAACTTCGTGTCACACATTACAGAAGCGCCGCAGGAAGATAAGCTTGAAGATCTCATGAAGCATTACTTCGCAATGGACTCGCTATGCATCAACCCAAAGAAGCCACAGTCGGACCCTGAAGAGCAAGCCTTACGTATCTTAAAGAAAAATACAACCCAAACAGAAGAAGGAAGATACGAAACCGCTCTACTATGGAAAAGAGAAGAGGTCGACTTGCCTAACAACTACGACAACTCGTTGACACGTCTTATGCACATAGAAAAGAAGCTTGACCGTAATTCTCAATTAAAACAGAAGTATACAGAACAGATGGACGCGCTTATCAAGAAAGGATACGCCGAGCCTGCACCGAGGACGAAGACTCCCAATAGAACTTGGTATTTACCGCACTTCGCGGTAGTGAACCCAATGAAGCCAGATAAACTCCGAGTGGTACACGACGCCGCAGCGAAGACTAAGGGTGTCGCACTCAACGACTTGCTGTTGAAAGGTCCAGATCTACTGCAATCACTTCCAGGAGTCGTGATGAAGTTCCGACAGCATATGGTTGCAGTAACAGCTGACATTAAGGAAATGTTCATGCAAGTGAAGTTGAGAACAGAAGACAGAGACGCCCTTAGGTACCTGTGGCGAGGGAATCGTCGTGACGATCAACCACCCGAGGAGTATAGAATGACATCACTCATCTTCGGAGCTTCAAGTTCGCCGTCAACAGCAATATTCGTCAAGAACTTGAACGCTAAGAAGTATGAAGAGACCGAGCCAGAAGCAGCCTCCGCCATTATAGAGAAGCATTACGTCGACGACTACCTGGACAGCTTTAGAAGCCTCGAAGAAGCCATACGTATCACTTCAAGCGTGCGTGACATACACAGAAGAGCTTGCTTCGAGTTGAAACAGTGGAAGTCCAACACGCCCGCGCTACTACGAGCACTAGGGGAACAGGAGTCGTCACAGGACATAGAACTCTATAAGGCGGGAGAGCAGCTGGAACGTGTGTTAGGAATCGTATGGAGACCGGATACAGACGAACTTACCTTCAACCTCAATTTAACGCGTGTGCCTCGTGAACTTATAGATGGGAAAACACCGACGAAGAGAGAAGCCCTACGTATAGTTATGTCGCTTTTTGATCCGTTAGGCTTTGCTTCACCAGTTACTATAAGAGCTAAGCAGATTTTACAGGAACTCTGGCGGCGTGGGACATCGTGGGACGAGAAAATAGAAGATCACATAGCGGAACAGTGGCGCGACTGGATGGTACATTTGAGAAGCCTCTCGAATATAGCAATACCAAGAAGATACCTACAGTACAGCGACGCTACATCCCTTCAGCTCCACGTGTTCACCGACGCCAGCGAGTCAGCCTACGCAGCGGTATTGTATTGGAGAGCAACGGCACCCAACGGCGACGTCAGTATATCACTAATTATGTCCAAGGCCAAGGTGGCACCTTTAAAGTTAACATCTATACCTAGGTTAGAGTTACAAGCTGCAGTGATGGGAACTCGCCTCGCCGACGCCGTCGTTAAAGAACATCAACGAAAGCCGGACTCAAGAACGTTCTGGACGGACAGCCGCACAGTACTCTCATGGATCAAGGCTGGTTCGCGCTCTTACAAGTCGTATGTGGCACATCGCATAGCGGCTATAGAAGAAGGTACAAAGGTAAGTGAGTGGCGCTGGGTGCCAACGAAGTCCAACGTGGCGGACGATGCCACAAGAAATGTCCCAATAGGGTTCAATAAGAACCACAGGTGGTATAGGGGACCGGACTTCCTACACGAGGATTCGAGCACCTGGCCAATAGAAAATTCTGCGTCGTATCCATCAGAACCTACAGGTGAAGAAAGAACACACAACATAGTAACAGAACGAGGTCTGAAGCTGGCTGAAGGTCTACCGGAGATATCTAGATTTTCAAATTGGGATAGATTACGTTTCACTACAGCAAGGGTTTTACAGTTTATACAGCTTTGCAGGACGTCTAAACAGCGGGTCAATTACAAGAGGACTAGACGAAACGCTCAAGCGGACCCCGACTGGCGACGTCAAAAGAAGACACCGGTGGCTCCACAGAAGTTACAGCATCGCTCACCACCGACTCTGCGGTGATGGCGCTCCGGCGGATGATGGCGCGCCGTGGACGTCCGGCGCAAATATGGTCGGACAACGGCACCAACCTGAGGGGCGCTGACAAGGAACTACGGCAGGCGATCGACGCAGCCACAGCGGAGGAGGCTGCTAAGAAGATCATCTCGTGGCGATTCATCCCACCTGGCGCGCCCTTCATGGGAGGCGCGTGGGAAAGGCTCGTGCGCTCCGTGAAAACTGCACTGCAAGCAACGCTTCACGAACGACATCCAGCAGAAGAAGTCCTCACGACGCTCCTGGCAGAGGTGGAATATACAGTGAACAGCCGACCTCTCACCCACGTGTCAGTGAGCGCCGAGGACCCAGAAGCGCTTACACCGAACCATTTCCTACTCGGCGGGAACGGAAGAGTATCGACCCCGGGAGAGTTCAACGACCGCGACACCATATGCAAGAACAGCTGGCGTGCCGCGCAGAGATTAACCGACATATTCTGGACAAGATGGCTTCGAGAGTACCTTCCTGAGCTTCAACACCGGCGGGAGCCCCACGGAAGAGGGGCAACAGTGAAGATCGGCGACTTAGTACAAATATTGGATAGTAACCTACCTAGGAACATATGGGTTCGAGGTCGGGTCATCGCAACATTTCCGGGTCCAGACAACATAGTAAGAACAGTCGACGTGGCAACCAAGGGAGGAGTTCTACGCCGGCCAGTGAGGAAGCTGGTAGTGCTGCCTATAGAAGACGTCGCCCCAGCACCGACAGAAGATGCAACACAGCTGCACGGCGGGAGAAATGTGCGGGACGACGCGAACAGCTGACTCAAGATTCGACGTAATTATAAGTTTGAAATTGTTTACTTAATTTATAGTTCATAATAGTTCATAAGTTGTAATAAATAAAGACTTCATTATTCGTAAATCGTAACACACGATCAGCTGATTAATATTGTATAGTTCAATGGCCGACGCTAAACAGCTGACTCCAACTCGATCAGCTGATCATAGCAGTAAGACGTAGTTACGTAAACAGCTGATAGTTTTTAATGTAATTTATTGATGTTTTTATTATGTTTGAATAGTGTTTTACTTATGTTTTATTGTTAATAGTATATAATAGGATTTAATAGAATAGGGAAAATAGATAATAGTTTAAGTTTTGTAAATGTATTAAAATAAATATTTCGTAATAGTTTATAGGGCATAGGTATAGGTGTCAATTATAATAGGTTTGCAATAGTTTAGGTTTTAATAGAAGTTTAAATAGAAATATGTAAATTCCTAAACAAACTAAATAGATTATTATTATTATTATTGTGAATCGTCAACTCAAGGCCACAGTTTGAACAGGTTCGTACAGGTCCGTACAGGTTTAGACATAGAATAACGGGAAATAGTTGTAATTGGCCAAAATGCCTATATTGCTGCCTAAACCTGCTTCTAGTTGTGGTACTTGAGTCGGGGATATAAATAGGCCAGATTTTCAAATTTTCATTCAGTACTGGCAATAGACCTATGGAACAAAGGAATAAATGGAACAAGAGTAAAACAAGGGATTTCAATTCTTCCAACCCAGCAATTATAGTAATGTGCCCCTGCACACATACAATTTGATATGGCGAAGCGATTCATTTCTATATTCAGAGCGGAGTAGTAGTTTTAAGCGGACTATACCTACATATTCATAGAAACTATGTTACGAAATAAATACTTAATATAATGTACCTAAATAGGTACTTAACATGATGTTGTTTACAATCTTGGTGAAGCGAGCACAGCCCTGCTTGTGTACATCGTAACAGATCGTTAAGCAGCGTTGGGCGCGGCCGGGAGTCGGATGGGTGACCGCTAGTGGCTACACATGCGTGCTTCCGTAATTAAGCCGGTAATTTTTGTTATACAGAAGCAGAAAACACGCATACTCCATCTAAAGATACGTGGCAACTGCCGCCCATGGAAATCTATAATCAACCCCAGGTAGAATTAGTTTTTTTTTTATAATATAGGAGTAGGAGACGAGCATGCAGTCCACCTGATGGAAAGTGGCTACTGCCGCCGTGGACATCTGTAGTCGATCCCAGATAGGATTAGATTCATACCAGAGGTAACGGCGCATCTGGGGCCGACACAGATGCGCCGTTACCTCTGAGTACTAAACTTGAACGCCGCGGACAAGTATGTCTCCCTTACCTCACCCTTCAAACCAGAACACAGCAGCGCTTAACACTGCTCCACATATGGAACAGAACTCTAAAGGTGGTAGAACCCTTTGTGGTTCGACTCCGGCGGCACCACTGTACACCTATTTCTGCCTAATAACAGCAGTGTTCAGCGCTGCTGTGTTCTGGTTTGAAGGCTGAGGTAAGGGGACATACTTGTCCGCGGCGTTCCAGTTTAGTCCTCAAAGTTGTGCCACAACCATTTTTAGTATCACTACTTCTCCCTCACTACACTATTCAATTATGAACACAGCAATTTTCTACTTACTACTTACCATACTTAAACTATAGGCTCTTACCTATGTATACTAAAAGAAATAAATATTTGTTGATTCTAAGTAACTATTGAAAACGCTAACTTTTAAGATCTAAAACCACTTAAATTATTATCTTTTCTCTTTTACCTAAACAAAGAAGTTATTATATTACTACTTTCAGTTTGTTGAAACACCGTTAATAAAAATTAGAATGTGCTTGCGACGCCATAACGGGCGTTTTGCCGCCAATTTCATCGATTAGCTTAATTGGTGTTGCCAGCTGTTGTTTAAATTACCCCAATTCTGACACGCTACTTTGTTAACCAATTATCAATAGTTGTTTTGTAAGTTCTGGTCATTGTTTATTTATTTAAAAAAAAAACTTTGTACATATGTCACGCGTTACGTGGAGTAGATATAGGAACATACTCTAAGTCGTAGTGTTTCCATACAGAATATACAAGTAGATATAAACTTAAACCATCCATTTTTCATGATATTTTAGTATATAAAATGCTTAACAAGTACTTCAAAAAACGAAAAAAATGTCACTTATCATCATTAACCAATTACTGTCCCACTGCTGGGCACGGGTCTATTCTGAATAAGAAGGATTAGGCTATAGCACAGATCTACTGTGGCTCTAGTCCAACGCGCTATCCAAACGCGTATTGGTAGACTTCACATACCGTTGATGTTTTTTTTTAGATTTCTCAGGTATGCAAGTTTTCTCACGATGTTATCCTTCGCCGGTTCAGCAAGTTATAATTGATTTCTAATACGCACATAACTTTCAAAAATTAGAGCGTGCCTAGGATTTGAACCTCGGAACCCTCGATTAAGAGGCCAAGTTTAGTGAGTGAGTCTTACCCACCAGGCTCTTACGACTGTATCGGCATACACCATCCTTTTTTAAATTGAAATATGTATTATTTATATCACCGGATTGTTAAAAATTAAAAAAAAAACAATTATTTAATTCAAAATAGGTTCTTTACAGAGCACTTTTTGTTGTTACCTAGATCACCTAAATACATAATATGAATTGTATAAAATAATATATTTATTTTAATAGTTATATTAATTACTTCAAAGAAATCATATAATAACCACGTATTGTCAATCGTAATTAATTATTATTATTATATTAATTATCATTTCTATAGCCTTTACAAATTGAACAGAAAAATAAATTTACATAACCATATCGCGGGTTTCGTCATAGTTTAGTCATGGATTCATATGAGTCAGGCAGATAATAAATGCATCATTAATTTACAATTTTATAAGTGCACCGCGGAAATTGATGGACGCTCCCACGGTAAGTAGGTAGGTACTAATAGAACTTACTAGCGGTCCATTTGCCCATTTAGCAGTGTATGGTATATATTAAAGAAGTTTTTCTATAATTACCTATATAGGATGCTTTCTACACTCACAGCCCCATACTAGGATTCACGTGTCATGGGTGCCATAGATACTCACAAAGATGAATACATAAATACCTAGAAACAGAACAGAAATCAGTCATTCAGACATTTTTTTTGGCCAGGAATCGAAACCGGAACCCTCTACTCGTCCGATCGGTATGGTTACACTTCTGTCATGCGAGTCCTCAAATAAAATAAATAAATTCTTTTGGTGCATTTGGTAACTTTAATAAGTAAAATAATTTTAGGCTATTGTTTAATGGTTTCTACAAATACGCTAAATTGCGGTTGTATAAACTTATTATTTTAAAGATTCCGTCAGAAACGATGCAATGTTGAAAAAGTATATATTGCAGAATTCGAAAATTGAACATAGATGAAAATAACGGATTGTTTATTTATTTATTTATTTATTCAACAAAATCCACAGCTACTTAAATTATATATATAATACTCTGTATGTTGAACTAATTAGCCAATTACGGATTTACATTTTACGGACTATAACATTCAATTGCACTGCAACACTAAGTATAATGGCCTTTTGTGCGCAAAAGTAATATTATAAGGGTGTGTGTGTATGTGTGTGTGTGTGTGTGTGTGTGTGTGTGTGTGTGTGTGCGTGTGCGTGTGTGAATGTGCATATTTTTTATTTTTAACATAATAATATAAGTAATATCACATAATACATTAGTAAATACCAAGAATAAAATATACCTTAATTCGTTTTATACATATTGATTGTTTATATAGATTATATATTATATGTAATAACAAAATATAAAGTATAATAGATGTATTTTTTGTAAATAATAAATAATACTTCATTGATGCTAAATTGTAATTATTACCTATTTATTCCTATTGATTTCTTTTATAACTTCATGTTTGAATGCAGTCCTATTATTGTAAAAAATATCAGTTTTATTAAACATCTTATTATAGTTTCTGTGTAACCCGTTAACGATAGAATTCTGCGCATAGTTAGTACGTTTATGAGCAGTAGCAAATAAAGCTGTTTGTCTAGTTCTTAATTTAGGGACACCGAAAGACATGATAATAAAATTAAAATTCATAATAATAACCATGTTATTAGTTAATTTATAAAATCACTAATTTTTTAAAACATAATTGTACATTAGTATTTCTGTCAGTCTGTCAAGTAGATTTACCTGCAAATATAGAGCCAGTAGTGTAGTATTACATTACGCTAAATGTAAATTCATAACTTGCACCAATCCTAAATAATTTCTCGAGTGAAAGTCGTTCAATGAGATATTTAAAGGTATTGGGCCAAGTATGACTGTCTGTTTGGCATTTCAGTAAAGTTACTATAATAGTTATCAGATCATACTTAAAAAGAAAGTCTTAAACAGCTGTCTTTCTGAGAACTGCGTTAGCTCATCTTGATAACAATTTAGAAGGTGGTACAAGTTCTCAATAAGCAGTTAAACCTAGTGGCTAAAACTCGGCCTTTGTTCCGAACCTCCTCCACCTCTCCTCTTCCTCCTCCTCGAAGCCACCTCTGAAGGTAAAGTGAAGGAAAGCATTGTAAGTAATACCTGACAGATGTTTATGAAAATAGTCCTTAAAGGTACGTAAAGCCTACTAATCTGCACTTGGCCAGCTATTGCCTATTGCCTTGGACTATGGCCTAATCGTTCTTGTTCTGAGAAGAGAAGTCACACAGTGGTAAACGGTTGCCGTCCATGGAATTCCAGAAACGCAATACCTTCTTTACGGAAATAGGTGTGATAGTGGCACCACAGCCGGTCCGACCAGACTGGTTTTTTAATATGTAACGGGTACTTATGCTACGCAGTTTATAATTGCTCTTTGCCGATATTTCGAACCAGTTGCATGGATCGTAGTTACGGCGGAACTGCGATGTCGCAGTTCCGCAATAATATTAGTCTAAAACCACGACCACCTTTTATTTGGTACATTTATCTGTATAGAAAGGGACCCCTAAGAATAACCTGTTATTTTATAATATATGAGTAGCAGACGAACATGCTGTCTACCTGATGATAAGTGGCTACTGCCACCCTTGGACATCTGCAATCAAACCCAGATGGGATTAGATATTCCTCCCTGAGGTCGGCCAGAAATGCGCCGCCACCCCTGAGGACTGAGCTGGAACGCCTCGGAAAAATGTGTCTCCCTTACCACACCCTTCAAACCAGAACACAGCATCGCTTAACACTGCTGTTATAAGGCAGACATAGGTGTGGCGGTGGTGTCGCCGGAGTTTAACCACAAAGTGTTCTAGCAAACCTTCTAAACCTACTACCTACTGTGTTTTATTTCTATTCATGTATCTTTCCTCTTAACTCCTAGCAAAGTAGCAAACCGTTTTTCATGTAATTGCAACATTGTGCCTAAGTACTCGTACAGTACAATTTGGATGGCAGGTTCTCCAATAAATACCAAAGCGTGTACGAAACTAACCAGATCACGGCAAACACTTTTGTGACCAAGTTTTGCAATATGGCCGCAGCGGGCATTTCCACTGTCACTCCTGTTACGTCATTACAAAAAACTGTTACAAACAATTCATGCTAGAATCTTTAAAAATATCATGTCTCTTACATTCGACATTATATTTAAATGAATAATTTAATAATAAAGGTAATAAACAAGGGTTTAAAGATGGTAGAACCCAACGTGTTCCGATTCTGGAAACAGCATCACACTTATGTATATCTTGCTTATAACAGCAATGTCAAGAGCTGCTATATTCCGGTTGGAAAGGCATGGTACTGAAGACATTTATTCGAGGCGTTCCAACTTAGTCCTACGAACTAAAACTACCTAGAACTAAAAATGTACTTTAGGTAGGGCCCCAATACTTGAGACTCACTATTGTATTCAATATTATAATGCAAAACACAATTTACACAGCTGAGCAAATAAAGACACAGTGCAGCTTTTTCAAGTCATGTTTTCAAAAGCGTAAACTTTATTAAGTAGGACATAACAATTTAAATAGAAAATATCACTTAAGCATATTGCCATAACTAGTTTTTTACTGGAATATAGTGCTTCGATTTTGCACTGAGGATGGTGCGGCTGGCATACTAATCATGTGAGACGTTTTGACTTAGTATTCCGATGCAAACGTGAATAAAATCGATTGATTTTAAATTGTCTGTGCAGCTTTTGGGTATAAACCTATAAATAATACAACATATTTTTTTCTTTAGAGCCAAAGGCATCGTCAGCCGTTAAATAAGGGAGGGTCAGTTGTCGTATTTAGTGGTTTTTGCATTTCTAGGAATAGGTGCTGCTGCTTTGTATGTTAGAAATTAATTATTACTAGCTTAACCATGAATGAAAACATGGTAAGGAAACCTCAAACCTGTGAGAGCTTTAAAAAGTACCTATGTGACGTGTATTCTACACACCTATTTCTACCTAATAACAGCAGTGTGAGACGCTGCTGTGTTCCGGTTTGAAGGGTGTGGTAAGGGAGACATACTGTTCCGAGGCGTTCCAGCTTAGTCTTCAGGGGTCGCGGCGCATCTACGGTCGACCTCAGGTAGGAATATCTAATCCTATCCAGATAGATTACAGATGTCCATGGGCGGCAGTAGCCACTTATCAGCCACAAAAAAAAAATGAAGGCCTGTTCACTTGTCTAGTCCGTAGTGAACTATGGCTTAATCTTTCACATTGACAAGAGACGCATGCCCAGTAGTGGGACAGTAATGCCTCGACGCTGAAATATAGTTTTGAGACTCATATTGCAACTTAAAAAAAGTACAAAAAATTGGGCTGCATTTTCCACTATTTCCGCTGCATTTTGCATTGGCAATGGAGACAAACACCAAGTTTTTGTTATAAATCGTAGTTGGACCCGATTTCACGGGCGAAAACTCTACTACGAGTTTTTACAGCGGCCGCCCGAGAAAACATTTGTGTTTTGATTTTTTTACAAGCTAAAGTTTGGCAGCGGAAAACTGCACCCTAAGTTATAGCCTATAACTTAAACTATACAGGTATAGGATATTTTACTGAAGTTTAAAGCTGAAAAGGACTAATTACTATGAAAAAGAAAATTTATTTTTATTTTGTACAAAATCTTCCAACATTAAAATAATTGGCCAAGTGCGATTCGAACTCATACACGCAGGGTTCCGTGCCTACTACCGAATTTTCATTAGCTCTGTGACAGACAGCGGAGGCTTAGTAATAGAAAGAAGTAAGAAAGAAAGAAAGAAAATAATTTATTCGGCACAAAAATATACAAAAAACACAAATATAAAATTGCATACAAAAAATACTATAATTTGTTTTAAATCGAAAAGGTCTCCACTCAGCTTTAATGTTTCAGGTAAGCTTAGTCACCTGAAACGCTGGTATTCTGTGGAGCCTATAAAACACTGCGTGTGCATATGTGTGTGTGTGTGTCTGTGTGTGTGTGTGTGAATGTGAACATGTGGGAGAATAAGTGTGAATATGAATGAAACAGTCGAAGGCAAGGCAAATGTATTATTGAATAGAATTTAAGGTATGATTCCGTTTTTACCATTTGTGTACGGAACCCTAAACTACTGCCTTTATCTATGATTTTGCAGAAACACTAATTAAGAAACAAAAGAATAACTAAGCTAACAGAAGAACAACAAACAAAAAAAACACTTTTCATCGACAATAAACCTGAATTTCTAATAAGACAATTTCGAAAACTTTAATTTAGCAACCGAAATTAGCACCGCGCGCACGTAACTGGTGACCGCCAAAATACAGTCACGTTGCATTATTCTAAATGTACTCAATATGGACTGCGTTTGTGGAATATGAATACACAAATAAAATGGAGTCTTTGTCTCATTAAAAAAAGTATTTTCTTTGGGTGTTGGACTTTTTATTGATGTTGTAAGTAAATAACCTTGCAAGTCATGAATGTATGTAGCTAGCTTCACGTAGAACAGAGCTTCTGTCTGAATCAAATGAAACAAAATGTTTCCTTTTATATAAAACAGTTTGTACTGAGTGTAATAAGTGGTAAAACCTTCTGTGATTCAACTCCGACGGCACCACTGCCACACCTATTTCTGCCTAATAACAGCAGTATTAAGCGCTACTTTGTTCTGGTTTGTAAGTGTACGGGTGTGGTAAGGGAGACGTACTTTTCCGAGTTATTCCAGCTTATGTCAGATGCGCCGCTACTGCAGAAGTAGCGGCGTAGTGACTTTAAGTACGAAACTAATCTTATCTGGGGTTGATTATAGATATCCATGGGTGGCATGGCAAGAAATGGATATTTATATATAAAATCCCATGTATAAAAATTATCTATTAAAATTAAAATACTACCCCTAAATTAGGCTGTATTGCAAAATGAGCCCCTCGTTTTTTCTTTTTAATGTTGTCACTTTCGCTCACATACAAGCAGGTATATACGTTGCATTTGCATGCCATTACAATAATCTGAGCAACCGCCATTATACCTATAAAATATTAGTCATTAATCGGAAATCTAGAATAGTGTTAGAACTGACCGCACATCCGGTGATTGCAGTATGCGCTGGCATACCTATTTGTAATGCCTAGATACTTTTCTGTTTTCTATTCATAAACTATATTGATGCCAAACTTTATGCCTCCTCTCAAGATTCAGTACTTCTAGAAGCATACAATTTTACACAGAAATGTATGTAGATGATCAATAATAGATCTTTGAAAATTGAATCTACATATTGTCCTATACGATGACAAAATAAGAGCTCAGACTTTTTAAAATAAAACAATATAAAAACTTAACTTTAATAAGTACTTTTAATAAGAGTTTCAACGCCATCTACTGTCGGTACTAAAACAATCAAAACAGGTTAAAATGTTGTTGAGTTCCTTTAACTCGATTCTAGTAATTTCTGTTGTACTATCAGGTAGAAATGTAAATAATTGGAAAGAAATGCACAATTTTAGAAATTCTAGTATGTAATAATTTCGCAGTAAATTAGTAAGCTCATATACTTTTTTATATGGCAATACTAAGTAAAAAGTCATGGACCTACAAAAATGTTTCTTCATATAACAATCCAATTAGAACACAATATAGTAGTAATAGCGCAATACTATTGGTCAAAATATAATTGACGCAGAAGAGTGATTGGTCAATATACTATCCGTTGTCAGTGTCATCAGTGTTAAATGACATTATGATTTTGAGACTAGAGATGTGCAACGAAAATAAGTTTTCATATCGATTGTAAAATTTAAATTTATTTCGATAATTCGCATTCTACTTAAGTCATCCTACATAAATAATATTTTTAGCCGTTTCGTTGTATTTATATAACTGAACAAAAATCGAACTTCAAAATAATAATAGTAATAAACAGTATGGTACTTCTTTCAAACACATTGCACTATTGATAAAACGTGCACGTATTTGTTCAACCTCTCTTTGACCTTTAAAGAATTAACTTCATCAACTGTTAATAGTAATAAAAATATGATATTCAGTCCGTTTACAAAATTAGAAACGCATTTTACGTAAGAACTAACAACTTATGTTTTTTTAATTTTAGTTTACTCATCGAATTACTGCTCCTGAAGTGTATATTTTTTATTTGCGTATAAGTTTATTTTTTATTAATTTACTTTTGACAACAACCCATTACGTACCATGCACTTTGGCAAGTGATGTGACCTTGTTGTTGTTCAAAATTCTATCGATTAAAATATCGATAACATTGTGAAACCATGCAACTATACGAACGTCATTATAAGTCATTTCGTTTAGTTTTTATTTTACTAATGAACGAATAGAAGTTATGTGTAGTTTGTTTAGCACGCATTTCTAGTAGAAAGTAATTAAATTGGACGATTGTAGCGGAAACGAGGGGTTAATAAACTGTTTTAAATACTACTTTCTACGCCGGACGGAGACATGTAGTGTTGTTACGATCTGACGGCGAAATATTGGTAAACATTTTTTAAGATAATTTTAGGTCATAATCATGATAATTATAATATAAATAGTGTTCGTACTTGCTTTTTTGAGTGGGCGTTTGTATCTGTGCTTATAATAACATCCGAATTGGAATGTAAAGAATTTTACATTATTGTGTACAGTGATTAACTTGTTTGTACTTTTCTTTGGATTATCAGGTATCTCTATTGTTTCGTATAACTGCATCTTTATATCCATATTTTACGTACGTTCAATTCGATTTTTAAAAAATAAAATCGATGTCAAATTCTTACAGGATATATTTTGTGAAAAGTCTAAAATATAATATAATAACTATTAATAAAATTCGCTTACGAGTAAAGTGATCCATTTCTTTTATTTTAAAATTTAAATACTACCTAAACGCCAAATACTGAATTAAAACAGTGATTTATTTAACCTTGCAATAAAAAACCTTTAAAATAAAAAATAACAAAATTATTTATACTAGTGCCTATTTGCCAAAATCAGTCAAAATATGTAGCGGGCTATATTGTACCTATTTGCCTTACTTGCATATGCAAGTAAGACAAGTAGCGATACGTGTTTTCGGTCAATTATCGGTTTTTAGTGACACCCTACATCTTCGGATTCAACTTTATTCAACGATGATAACCGAAGAGGATAAAGTAGAATGGACGAACGAACTAACACTACAATTTTTGGATCTATACCGCTCGCATCCATGTATATGGGACCCTAAGAACGACGGCCACAAAAACAAATCCCGCTTAAACACCGCTTGGATGGACATAAAAAACCAATTGGGTGGCGTCTTTACTGTACAAGAACTGAAGCGTAAGAAAGAGTCGTTGATGGCAGCATACCGAGGGTACAGAGCTAAGATTAAGATGACGGAGATGACTGGCTCTACCGTTGTGTATGAGCCATCGTGGTTCGCGTTCCCACACATGGATGCCTTTCTTCGACGTGTGTATAAGGTCAATAGATCTTTTGTTACTAAGGTATGTCTTTCATTTCATTATATTTATGCTTAATATTGTCTTATAACAGCAGAGTACAGCTGTTGTGTTCTGGTTTGAGGGTGTGGTAAGGGAGATTGACTATTGAGTTCCAATTTAGTCCTCAGGGGTAGCAAATATGTTACGGACTTTAGATAGGGCTCCAATTCTACCTTGGGATTGTTTATAGATGTCCGTTGGCAGCAGATACGACTTACCATTAGTGGTTGTCATGCTCATTGGCTACTGCTAGCTATAAAATCTATGATATCCAACAGAAGAGTGAATTATTATTCTAATAATTATTGAAACATACATTACAGTATGTAGGCACTTTTTAAAATAATTTATATACATTGAGAGGTTTTCTTTGATTATGGAGATCACCCTTTGTGATTTTTGATGTGAAACATCTATAGCCGCACGTAAAACCGATTTCTGGCGTGGCGACGCATGCCGTGACGATGGTATATATATACAGTCTATATGCAGTAGGGTGTACGGTGTGGCGACGCGTCGCCATGCGCAATCGAATTCAATAAATAGTCATCGTTATCTGGAAAAAAATCGTAATATTTTATTTTATCATTATGACATATTTAGTTCCTATCACAATATGTTCTTTTCTGCATATTACTTTTACAAAATAATGTCGATGTTTCACATCTGCCAGGCGTCCCGTGACGGCTCACATTTTTTTTAATAATATAGGCATAGCAGACAAGCATGCAGTCCATCTGGTGATAAGTGGCTACTGCCGCCCATGGGCTGCCTGTAATCAACCCCAGATTAGATATTCCTATCTGAGGTCGGCCACAGATGCGCTTCTACCCCTAAGGGCTAAGCAGTAATGCCTTGGAAAGAGTGTCTTACTTAATACTTACCACACCCTTCAAACCAGAACATAGCAGCGCTTAACACTGCTGTTAGGAGATTTGACTCTACCACTGTGATACATATTTCTGCCTAATGACAACAGTTTTAAGTGTTTCTGTGGGATAGTTTGAAGGGTGTGGTAAGGGAGTCATACCTATCTTAGGATTAAATTGGACACACTCTAACTTAGTACTCAGGAGTAACAATGCATATCTAGTCAACCTCAGTACTCTAATCTTATCAGGGGTTGATTATAGATGTCCATGGTCAGCAGTAGCCACTAATAGTTATCGCCAAACTGCTAGTACGCTCTGAAGTTGTTGCGAGCATGCCATACAATTTGCTATGGCGGCGCGATTCATTTCTATATTCAGAGCGGACTAGCAGTTTTATGCAGACTATTACATGAAATGACTTTCTGCTTTAAAAAACCTTAAAATACTGCATTTTCAGGGTATACAACACAAAAAGGTTGAGGTTATGCGCGACCCAATCGAAATCGACGTACCAATCCTGGAGAAGAAGCCATCACTCGCAGCATTACACAACTCGAGGAAGTTCAAGCAAACAAGATCTTACAAGATCGGTGATCTACAGCAGGCCAGGGAACGGATGGACCAAGCTTTCTCCATGCTGAAGACAATATCGAAGCAGGTAGAAGAAGATGAAAGCCATATCTTCGGGAAGCTGATCGCTGAGAAGCTGCGACGGTTGCCAGAAGAGCGGAGAGATATGATGATGATTAAGATCAGTAAACTGTTTTATAAAGAGTGCAGTGAATACAAAAGACCATGTTCTTCTTCGTCGATAAGAACCTATCTACACTATGATACTCCGTCACCAATATCACCGAATCCAGTATCAAAAATAGAACAGGAAGATGTTAGTGTGGAAGATAATTCTAGACAATCAGATGATAGTTTAGTTGAAACGGCCAATGGTATGGAGTGTGAGGTAGAACCACCAAATGATGTGGTGACTGTTTTCGAAAATTCAAAAGATATGAATCATTTTATTATTTTTAAGAAGTAATTAGTGTTTGAATCAATGTGAATTATAATATTTGATGCAATAAAGATCATATTAACTTAGTGATGCTATTTTATTTTCCTACATGATCATCATCATCGACCCATTATTGTCCCGCTGGGCACGGGTCTCCTCTCAGAATGAGAAGGATTAGGCCATAGTCCACCGCGCTGGACAAGCGCGTATTGGTAGACTTCACATACCTTTGAAAACTTTTTTTTGTTTCTCAGGTATGCAGGTTATCCTACATATAAAATTGAAATTCTGTCGTAAAATATGTAGCACAGACTGTAAATAAATAAAATTTTAGGCAGTCTAATATTAAAATACTATATATGAAAGATACAAAATTACTATCCTAATATATCACTTAAAAAAAATATCAATGCATTTTTATGACATTAAATTAGCAAATGACTCACAATGAGTCACTGCTATGGTCATCTGTACCAACTCCATATAGAACAGGCTCTACCTGAAGCCGATCACAGCGTTGACACTCCTGAGGACTAAAGTCGTCTCAGATGTAAGCCAGTCAGCATTTCCCGGTAGAAGCATTCAGGTCTACCACTTTTCAATTTAAAGATTTATTAAGAATTAAGTAGTCGTTCATTGAACAGCTTAGCCTCTTTACAAAACAGTAACGCCGGCGCCCCTCGTATGACGGCGCCCAGTGCGTATCAGTTATAGATAGCTCAGAGCGCTCGCACCGCCCTAACGCCGCCCCTGATAGTTTTCATAAGTCTTCCACCACACTAGAATACTCTTCGACGTCATTCCATTACTGTCCACTCCTGGGCACGGGTCTTTTCTCAAAATGAGAAAGATCAGGCCATAGACCACCGCGCTGGCCAAGTACCTATTGGTAAACTCATAGAAAAGAAAATTTTCTGTTCCATGGGTAAACTTCATATACCTTTCATTTAACAACTTTTTAAAACATCTCTCAGGTATGCAGATTTCCTAGCGATGTTTTCCTTCACCGTTAAAGCAAGTGAACTACCTGAAAGGCCTCAATAAAGGTTTTTTTAAATTTAATGAAAAAATCTCTTAATTAGTTAATGTCTCTTAATTTCTGAAAACTGCCACACGCACAGACGCCGGGGCCCCCTTAATAGACATTTTAGTGTACTTACTTTGACTTTAGGGGACCCTGGGACTCGGGCCTTCTGTGCCCTTCTTAATAGCATCCACATAAAAGTAATCGTAAGCATATTATAATATATTGAGTTATCTTCTAATTCAGCGTAGAGCGTAATTTTTGGCTGAATTATGCAGCAAATAAAGAAATAAATATTTATTAATTTATAGGTTCCTGTCATAATGGAGAGCACGGGGGGCACGGCCTCGCTCCGCAACTCAGCCACTCATTGGAGCTTGGCTGGGGACAAGCATCTCTTGGATGTCCTACAGGGTTTACACGAGGTACGTAAAAATAGATAAAGAAGACGCTTTCCATACTCACAAGGATTCTTTGTAAATATTTATACCTAACACGATAAGGCAGACGTACCAATTATAATATACCAGTAGTAGACGAGCATGCAGTCCACCTGATGGTAAGTGGCTACTGCCGCCCGTAAACATATGTATCCCAGATAAGATTAGACTACTACCTGAGATGCTGAGTATTAAGTTGGAACGCCTCGGATAAGTATGGGAGACATTACCACACTTCAAACCAGAACACAGCAGCGCTTAACACCGCTGTTATATCAATTCATTTCAATTCATTTATTTATTGCAGGATAAGATGAAGTACATTATATATGGAATCAATTTTAACAACTCTATTTTATTAACATTGTTTCAGCGCATAGTAACCAAATGTCAAGCAGCCAACTCTAGTTTAGAAGAAATGGTGACAGCACTGGACACTGCTAGCATCAACCTGCAGAACGTCAATAATAGGTATAATCCTTGATTTATAATATTTTTACCACGCTTTTTGTAGCTTAGGTTGTTTCTATGTATGTACGTATGTAACGGAATACACGATTTTAATAATTTTATCCCACTCTCCTCATCAGGATCGTCAGGAATTAGGATTAACGATTTTCGTTGAGCGATTTTAGCGTGGTTTTTAGTTTTTAAACTACAAATATTTTTAATTTCTATCATTGTCTTTTCTTTATACTTTGAAGGTGGTAGAACCCCCTGTAGTTTGACTCTGGCGGCAGCACCCATACACCTTTTTCTGTTGTAACAGCAGTGTAGCGCTGCTGTGTTCTGGTTCGAATTGTGGTAAGGGAGACATACTTATCCGAGGTGTTCCAACATAGTCTTTAAAGGTAGCGATGCATCTTTGGCCGATCTCAGGTAGGAGTAATCAAATTCGGAGTGGATTACAGATGCTCACGGCAGTAGCTACTTACCATCAGGTGGACTGCATGCTCGTCTGCTACTCCTATATTACACAAAAAGTGTGTATTTGCCTACAATTTTTTGTGTTTGGTTCGATATTAAAAATCTTTGTATGTAAAATCCTGTTCGGTCTTGGGAAAGTCCTCTAATGTTGTCAATTGGTATATTTTTACAGATTTATGGCGTTGAGTAACAGTCAATTTGTGGAGAGCAGAGTGTACGACGATGATATAGATGTCGCCACTGAACAAACACCAGTGAAGGTAGTATTTTATTATTTTTTGAAATAATAAAGACTTTCCGAATTGTTTTAGATTTTAACTTTATTTAACTTATTAAATATGTTGTCTATGATTGAACTATACAAATGAATATTAAAAACATATATTGTGTTAATTTTAAGGGTAAAAATGTATCCCTATTACTAAGCCTCCGCTGTCCGTCCGTCTGTCACAGGGCTCTGTATCTTGAACCGTAATAGATATACACTTGAAATTTTTGCAGAGTATAATGGCGGCCGCTATTTTTAATGTTTAATTTACAAAAAGTTATAAAAGTAATAAATAAATAGCTAAATAATGCTATTATTAGTATCCAACAAAATATAAATAAAAAAACTCATAACGCCATCTATCGGAAAGGAAAACATTAAGGAGTACAACAATTAAATAATAATATTGATACTGAAATGAGGTGGTGGATTTGAAGGTGGTAGAACCCTTTGTGATTGGACTCCGGCACCACCGCCACACCTATTTCTGTTATAACAGCAGTGTTAGGCGCTGCTGAGTTCTGGTTTGAAGTGTGGTAAGGGAGACATACTTATCCGAGGCGTTCCAGCTTAGTCCTCAGGGGTAGCGACGCATCTGTGACCTTAGGTAGCTAATCTTATCTGGGGTTGATTACAGACGGCAGTAGCTTACCATCAGGTGGACTGCATGCTCGTCAGTTACTCCTATATTATAAAATAACTAATGATAATGATATTATTTTGGCAGGAAACCTCAAAACCAGTGGAATGCGCCACCGAGTTGACCAAACTCAAAGAGAGTCTCCGTGTGTTGGAGTCTTACCACGAACGGGTTCAAATCCTGGACAGCGATAGTGACAGTGGTTCTGATGAAGAAGATAGGTAATATGAACCATTTGTTTTTCATTTTTCTTTTTCATCTTTTATTCTTCAGAATTTTTTTAAAATAACTTTTTAGTTCTTTTTTTCGAACTTTTAAGGCTAAATACCGAATTTTGTTACTAAGTCTCCGCTGTCTGTCCGTCTGGCCGTCTGGCCGTCTGTCACAGGGGACAATCTCCGTAATTTTTTGTAATTAATTAAGGTAATGTGTCGTTGTTATGTGTGTATTGCATTACGTAATAAAGTTATTTCTTTCTTTTTTTCTTAATAGATACTGACACACTACACTTGACATTTTTACAGAGTATGTACGCTGGCCTCTGTAATACAAAACTAATACAAATGTAATATAATACAATATGTAATACAAATACTAAAAATAAAAAAGGTTGAAAATATTTTCGACGTTTTTCGCTTTATCTATTGAACCGTATTAAATAGACAGTTCAAATTTTCACAATACATGTACTTCAATGGCTGCTACAATAAAAAAATACCAAAATAAAAATAATGGTACGGAACCCTCGGACTTGCAATTGGTCAATTATTTAAAATTATAATTGCTAGTTTTATTGTTACAATATTTTTTTATAAAATAAATCACTCTTTATAATATTCGTATCTACAGGGTGGTGTATAAACCGAAGGATTTGTATGGAAATCGGCCGTTACCATACATTATTGGATCCCAACAGTGGAAGAGCAAATGGCATGCTGGTAAGGACGCTAGGAACTAAGCTGGAATGCTTTATGTTATAGTTAACATAAAGCATTCCAGCTTAGTCCCAATAACTACTAAGTTATCCCAATGCTGGGCATGGATCATAAATAATCATACTAGAATTACAGGGTAAATGGATCATAATGAATAATACTAATTTGGCACAGTGAGGGTTCGAGGTTCGATCCCTGGTCAGGCTGCCATCTAAATAATTACTTTTATTTTTTGGATGTAGGTTAGGATATCTTTATGCAGCTTTTAAATGGTTCATTGGCAAATGTTTGTACGTGTTTGTATGCAACTTTGTATGTGTGTTTTTATGTATAAGCACACGTGTGTGATTTCTAATGTGTGTATCTGGTGTGTGAGTACGTGTGTATGTGTGTGTGTGCGTTTGTGTGTGTGTTAGACTACTAGGGTCTGTATGTGATAGTGTATAGTGAGTATGTGTTTATAAGTGCCTTTGTGTGTTTTTGTATGTATATGCCTGTGTGTGAGTGTTTGTAAGTATGTCTGTACGTATGAGCGCGTGTTTATTATACCTTATTTCGAACTAAACCAGCCTATAACCAATCTATCAACACTCCGATCCAGGCTTGATCCCTGAGGACAGTGACAGCGAGAGCGACACGTCGAAGGCGGAGCCCCCGTCAGAGGTGTACTCGGACTCCGCCCCCGAGAGCGACGCGGAGCGCCCGAGGGATGTACCAGCGGAGCAACGGACGGTGAGACACCATACCATATGACCACTACCATCAGTACCAACTTTTGAAGGTGGTAGAACTCTCTATGGTTGGACTCCTCTATTTCTGTTATAACATCTGTTTACTTTTTTTTTATTATTTGTTATTATAGCGGCCGTCGTTATACATGATGTGTAAAGATTTCAAGTGTATATCTATTACGGTTCAAGTTATAGAGCTCTGTGACAGACGAACACACGGACAGACAGTGGAGTCTGGAGGTCTGGAGGTCTGTGGAGTGATAGAATTTAAAAAAAAATCCTGCCTTTTAATTCGTTATTGTGACAAATTACATACTAAAATTATTTTTATTCTTGTCTAAAATAATATTTTTGTTTTTATAAAACTTTACATCTTTATTTTTTACTTTAAAAATAAAAAAAAATCTTTTAAATCCCTCAAAAAATGTCTCAAATATTTTTATTTTTGCAGATATCGACAGCAAGTTCAGTGGGATCGGAGCCCACTATCCCAGCGGTGGGCAAACCGGCTGACATCGCAGCTGAGCTGGCCAGGAGACTGGGTGGGAATGTACCACATGTAAGTCATCATCATCAACCCATTACTGTCCCACTGCTGGGCACGGGTCTCCTCTCAGAATGAGAAGGATTAGGCCATAGTCCACCGCGCTGGACAAGTCCTATATTGTAAGTGCGTATTGGTAGACTTCACATATATTTGAGATTTTTTTTTATAAATCTCTCAGGTGTGCAGGCATCCTCACGAGGTTTTCCTTCACCGTTTAGCAAGTGATAATTAATTTCTAATACGCACATAACCTTGATAAATCAGAGGTGCGTGCCTGGGTTGAACCTAGGACCCCTCGATCGAGAGGTCGGAGGAGGAAACCTTCAAAAGGTACCCGGTGTCGTGGGAGCGATGTGTTATGTGGGATTCTTACCGCACTAAAACCCTCCCGGTGGCCGTGCTCGGTGTTTGTTGGAGAACTCCGGGATTTCCAATGGAACAACACCGGAGTCCTAACGCGATGCCCTTATCGGGCTCTGCCCTAAAGGGAGCAAAGTAATTTCTTTGTATGGTTCTTTATTTGTCTGCTACTCCTATATTATAACAACGAGCTTTTCCCCGCGGCTTCGCTCGCGTTACGAAGTAATATTTTCATCCCCTATTTTATTCCCTTGCGGGTAGAATTGATCAAAATCCTTTCTTAGCGGATGCCTACGTCATAACATCTACCTGCATGCCACATTTCATCCCGATCCGTCCAGTGGTTTGGGCTGTGCGTTGATAGATCACTATGTCAGTCAGTCACCTTTGAGTTATATACATATATTTAGAAAAAAAAATGAGCCGTCACGGGACGCCTGGCAGATGTGAAACATCGACATTATTTTGTAAAAGTAATATGCAGAAAAGAACATATTGTGATAGGAACTAAATATGTCATAATGATAAAATAAAATATTACGATTTTTTTCCAGATAACGATGACTATTTATTGAATTCGATTGCGCATGGCGACGCGTCGCCACACCGTACACACTACTGCATATAGACTGTATATATATACCATCGTATAGCGTGCGTCGCCACGCCAGAAATCGGTTTTACGTGCGGCTATAGATATTTCACATCAAAAAAGCATACGATGTTTAATATAAATTCACCTTAATTTGTAAGTTTGGTAAGAAAATATCTGTATTTTTTTAGATTCCCGAACCGGAGCCGGAAACAGCGCCATCTGTGGCTGCACCCACGAAACTTTATAGACCCCAACAGCCGACCACAGGTTAGTTAAAAGCTTATAAACCTTGCACCCTCAGGGTTCCGTACTATCAAAGTCATTTAATTTTTGGTATCCGTTCTCATTATCATGATGACACGGTTCAAAAGATAAAATTGAAAACGCCGAAAAATAACGGTTTCTTGTATGGCGACCCCATTCATTTTCAATTTTCGTTTTTTTATTTTTCGTATTTGTTGTTATAGAAGGTTATACATTACAGTTGTTATAGAAGGTGGTCATATACCACCATTATTGTCGAAAAATACGTATTACTTATACAGTAATGGGTTAATTCCGGCGACCTTTTTTGTTTTTGTTTTTTTAGTTAATAACAATAATATAGTTCACGCCAAACTGCTAGTCCGCTCTGAATATAGAAATGAATCGCGTCGCCATAGCAAATTGTATGACCTGCTCGCAACAACTTCAGAGCGGACTAGCTGTTTGGCGATTATACTAACACATTTCGTACACACATGTTTCTTTTATGTCATCTCATCATCAACCCCTTACTGTCCTACTGGGCACGGGTATCCTCTCAGAATGAGAGATTAGGCCATAGTCCACCGCGCTGGTCAAGTGCGTATTGGTAGACTTCTCTCAGGTACGCAGGTTTCCTCACGATGTGTTCCGTCACCGTTTAAGCAAGTGGTAATTAATTTATAATACGCACATAACTTTTAAATCAGAGGTGCCTACCTGGGATTTGAACTCGGACCCCTCGATCGAGAGGCCAAGTTTCTTAACCACTGCGCTATCACTGCGCTATCACTGCGGTATTCTTCTATGTATTTATATATGACTGTCTTTGGGGTCCCTCAGGATCGGGGGTTCCCGGGCGGACCACATCTCTCCCCCCCCCCCTTTAGTCCGCTAGAGGGTACAGAACCCTCCGGGCGTGAGTACGACACGCACTTGGCCAATTTTTTTAACTATTTTTTTTTATTCCAGCCACAATATTCTCAGATGAACCGCCACCGCTGGACACATACGAGTCAGAAAGATCATACGAAACGGAATCTGACGAGGACATATTCGCGGAGTTGCGCAGAAAGTCGCACAAACAGACAGACAGACAAGCGGACGAAGTGTACAAGAATAATGATTTGGGCTTTGGTGGTGACGTGTATGGGAGTGTGGTATGTATATATATTTAGTTTTTGTTTTTGAAGAGTCGCGTGATAGAGCGGTCCCAGGTTTGATCCCAGGTCAGACATCTGAATGAATTAGGATATCTGTTCTGGGTCAGAGTGAGGTATGTATATATTTAGGTTTTTTTAGACCCCATGGTAGAGCGGTCCCAGGTTCGATCCCAGGTCAGACATCTGAATGAATTTGGATATCTGTTCTGGTTTCTTTTTTTATATAATATAGGAGTAGCAGACGAGAATGCAGTCCACCTGATGGTAAGTGGCTACTGCCGCCCATGGACATCTGTAATCAACCCCTGATAGAATTAGATATTCCGATTTCGGCCACAGATGCGCCGCTACCCCTGAGGACTAAGCTGAAACGCCTCGGAAAAAAAAACCAGTACACAGCAGCGCAGTGGTAGAGTGATCCCAGGTTCGATCCCCGGCCTGACAGACATCTGTATGATGTATTTGATTATCTATTGTTTTAAAGATCAAGTAACGACGCTAATGTCATATAATATACCAATTTTTTTTACAAATTTTGCAAGTTTTATGACGTAAATTTATGGTGTCGATTTGGATGTTCTGACGTTTTGTAAAAAAAAATCACTCTTATTTTTTTCTAATTGTGCCAAAAAAATCAAGGAATCAAAAAAATATGAACTTGATTACAAAATTCCATATATGTAAAATATAAAATCATAGCGTGTAAAAGAATTATATTTTACTGTTTCCAGCCAAAACCTATTACCAAGCCACCCTCGCCCTTATTCGAAGAAACGCAAGAATCAAAATCGTTTGAACAACCCCCGAGTCAACCATCTGTATACACAGACAGACAACCAGAGACATCTGTTAAAGTAAGTATATTGTTATTAAAAACTTTTGAAAAAAAAATCAAAAATTTGAAAGTAGAAAGTTAGTGAAAATCTTTGAATTTAGAATGTTAGGGACCCTTCGTGGTTTGACCACGATGACACCACTGTCACAACTATTTTATTAGTAGTATTACTAACTACATACTTCAAGACTTCCTCTCTAAAATAATAAAAAAAAAAACCTTTAATACCCAAGCTCCCCTCTCTTCCATTCCATTCCATTCTTCGGCGAATAAAATGGACGAGAAAAAAATTATATATTGTAATATTTCGTAGTTTTTTTTTTTATCTCATAGACTAAATAATAAAAACATTACTCTTCAAAGTCTAGTATAAAAATGTTAATTTTGTTAAAAAATAAAATATTTATGTTCTTCATTCCAGAAACCTGTTGGAGGTATATCTCTATTCGGGAACAAAGGCACTGAGAGCATAGGAGCCGCCATTTTGAAACGTCATCAAAGGAAATCCTCCTCCGATGAAGAAGTCGAACAAAAGATTAACAATAATATCGAAAAGAAACCAATAGATGTCGCTGATAAGGTTGAAACGAAAGATAAAACCCAAGAAGATATAATAAACGATCTTTTTACTAAACCAAGTAAGAAAGTTGATGAGAAAAAGGTTATAAAAGATAAAGATAAAGAAAAAGAAAAACCAGTTAAAAAGGTAGATCTATTCGCTGATGATTTATTTGATGATATTGATGATATCTTCACGACTGTGAAGCCACCGGTTAAAGAAACGGAAAGTGTGAAAAAGTCCTTATTTGATGATGATGATGATGATGATTTATTCGCTGATTTGCCTGTTTCGAGCCTTAAAACTAATTTGAAACCAGATTTGAAAGCGAAAGTTGATAGTGATGATGATTTGTTCAGTGAGAATGCAACTATTAGTAAAGTTACTAAAACTAAAGTTACTACAGAAGTAACTAATGAACTATTTACTAAAAATAGAGATGATATAAGTAAAACTAGTGATGGGCTTGCTAAAAATAAAGATAAAAATGTAATTGCCGAAAAAAGTAAAGTAACTAGATCTAATAATAATTTGGTTGAAAAAGATTTAGATAGTAAAATTGAATCAATTGCTAAAAATGCGACGAAATCTGAAAATGTTCAAAGAGAGCAAAGTTCTATCAAAAGTAGCGCAGCGAAAGGCCTGTTTGATAGCGACAGTGACAGTGATATATTTTCGGATTTGAAAAGTAAAATTTCTGATTCTCACAAGAATCAAAATAAAGATAATATACACAAAGAAAAATCTAAGATTAGTAATCTGATAGTAGATGATTTTGAAAATGAAGATTCTTTATTTTTATCAAAAAACACTGATTCTGTTAATAAAAATGAACCTTTAAATTTTTCAAAAGATAGTGAAGTTAAGATAAATAAAGATATAGATAGTTTTGAGGACGACGATTCTTTATTTTTACAAAAAGATAAACCGACTACTAGTAAAGAATCTATAGTACCAAAAAGTGATAATTTAGTCAAAAATAATCAAAAAGTTGATGAATTTGAAGATAACTTATTTGATAAGACTGAAAAGGTATTAGAAAGTATAGAAAATACTCCTGAAACTGAAAGACATTCTGTTAATTACTCTGAAGATGAATTATTTTCTAATAAAAGTAAAATTGAAGAAAAATCAAATATTTTAGATACATCCAATGTATTGAAGAATCAATTTAAAAGTCCGTCGCTTTTTGATGATGATGATGATATAGAGGAATTATTTGCTAAAAATGATGAAACTATGAAAAGTAAACCTAAAGAAGTCGATATTCAACCTGATGAAAGTATTTTGATACAAAAACAAGGATTGGAAAATGATTTTGAAGAGAAAAATAATGTAGATGATATATTTAACGTAAATACAGTGACTAAATCTGATGAAAGATCTACAAATAAAGAGAAATATTTACCTGATGATGGAAATAAAAATCAAATTATAGACTCCGATATAAATATACCTAAAAATGAAACTATAGATAATGTAGAAAAAGAAAGTATTCCTAATGTAACTGAAAAATTAAAAGAAAACGCACCTAATATTGTATCTGTGGATGACATACCTGAGGATTTCGAAGACCCCATCCCTATAGAATCAAAACTCGAAAATAAGACTGAATTTGACAATAAAATAGATTTTCTAGAAAACGAGCCCTTATTCCCTGCGCCTAAAGAGTCAGTTTCGGACGAACCAGACATCTTTAGCGACATATTTAGTAATGTGCCACCCGAATTTGAACGGACCAAAGAACCGAAAAAAAGCAAAAACGTCAACGCACTATTCGACGACGATTCGGACGATGAGGCGTTGTTTTTCAAAAAGAATGACGTAATGACTGACGAGAAACCTGAAGTTAGCTTCAGTTCTCAGGATGACAGGTTGTTCCAGATATTTCATGATGAACCTCCCGCTATAGATGTGGATTTTACTCAAAAACCCCAAAAAAGTAATCCAGAAACATTAGAAAATGATTTTGATATAATGCCAAAACCAAAAATTCCTGAAAATATAATTACCAATGAACAATCTAATAATGACAACGTCAAAACAGAAATAATTAATGAATCAGATATATACATAGATACAGAATCAAAAAATATCACAGATGACACTAAAAAAACAGTTGGAAAGTTAAAACCGATGAATTTCAATATTAATGTGAATACTTTACTACCGGGAGCTTCGCCTAAGAAAACTAAATCAGCCGAAATGACAGACGGACAGACAATATCTAAAAACGATGAAACCACGGATGCTGAACCGAAAATGGTGAAATCTGTGAGCTTTGAAGGCGATCCTGAAAGTGGGGTGTTAGATAATAAGTTGTCTAAAGAAAGGGCTAAAATCCAGGTCAAAAGGCGACCTTCGACCAGAAGGGCTAGGAAGGAAGCTGTCCGACGATCTGGGATCGATTTTGGAGAAGACTCCACAGATAATTCCAGTTCTACTGATATTTCCAAAAAAGATGATGGAGACGAAAAAAATGTTAAAACCAAAATAGATACAGATAGACATACAAAATCAAAAACAGATATAGTCAAAAATGACACACAAGAATCAAATTTCAATGTAACTAAAGAAAAAGTTCTAGACAATGTCGAAAGTTCTGTAGAAATATCTAAAAATGTAGAAACTAATATATCAGATATAAAAGATATAAATGTAAAAGAAAGAGATTTATCTTTTAATAAAAGATCGAACGTTAAATCCAAAGTCGTATACATACTTAACGATGAAGACATATTTAGTAATGCGACAAACGAAAATGTAGCAAAAAATACCGAAAATGTAGCAAAAAATACCGAAAATGTGGCAAAAAGTACCGAAAATGTACCAATTGTAGCTCAAAATGTTAGCAAAAGTAAAGTTTTGGATATAGTTGATGATGATGACGAATTATTTAAATCTAGTACTAGTAAAATTACTTTAGATAGTACATACGATACAAAAAGCGTATTAAAAAGAAAAGAAATAGATAAATTCGATTCTGACGAAGATATCTTTAAAGCTTCTGAAAGTAAAGTGAAAATTACACAAAGTGAAAATCGTCAAAGTGAAATAGATAAAGTCGAAGCCAAAATCGACAAATTATTCGTCGAAAGTCAAAATATTAAAGTCAAAAACTCACTTTTTGATCTCAGTGATGATGAAGATGAACTTTTTGGGAATAAAAAAAGTAAAAAACCTGATATTTTTAATGTTTCTGATAGTAAAGTGAAGAAAGATGTGAAATTGCCTACGGTTGATGTGAAAGGGTCCTTATTCGGTGATGATAGTGATGATGATTTGTTTGGTGCCAAAACATCGAAACACAAAGGTATGTTTCTTACGGAAATCAAAAATATCTTTAAGTTTTCCTTAAAAATTGTAATGAAAAAGGACTTGTCAACCAAAATGTTTAAATATATCATTTTATTATATTACAGTCCGCATAATACTGCTAGTCCGCTCTGAATATAGAAATGAATCGCGTCGCCATAGCAAATTGTATGACTACACCTGCTCGCAACAACTTCAGAGCGGACTAGTTTGGCGCGGACTATACCTTAGTAGTCTGAGCACGTCCACGAAATATATTAGAGTATTTTAAGGTTACGTTTCAAAGAACCCTCTGTGGTTCGATACCGTTGGCACCATCATGACAGCTATTTCTAATAACAGCAGTGTTAAGCGCTGCTGTGTTCCGGTTTGAAGGGTGTGGTAAGGGCGACAGACTTTTCCGAGGCGTTCCAGCTTAGTCCTCAGGGGTAGCGACGCATCTGTGGCCGACCTCAGGTAGGAATGTCTAATGGTTGGTTACAGATGTCCGCAGCAGTAGCCACTTACCATCAGGTGGACTGCATGCTCGTCTGCTACTCCTATATTATAAAAATACAGATTTTGATCATTTATCATACATTTTATTATTTTTTCAGAGCCCTCCCGTCAACCCAAACCCAAAGAAGTTGCTTCTAAACCATCAGAACCTGTTTTTGAAGATCCTCTGTCATTGCTTGGTCAGGAAGATGATATGTGACCGTAATAACTTTATGATTTCCTCTATATTTATTATGTTTATACTAAAGTAATTTATTGTTGCAATAATAAAATATATGAATATGGCATAGATTAGTAAAGATTACTCACTCCTAACAAGAAAATGTACCCAGTTTTAAGAATTGAAATAGTTGCGTAAAAAAGTTTTGCCACGTCTCCGTGCTAAAATGTCCCTAAAATATTTGAAATAATTATTTATTTTTTCGTAAATTACGCAGTATTAGTTATTTATTCGTAAATTTTCTCTAAAATGTTTTTATTTGTCAAGAATTCAAAAAAAGAACTTACTAAAATAAGCCGTTTGTGACTTCATTCAATTTCAAGGCGGTGAAGTATCTTTACTAATCTGTGGAATATGGTAGCTTTTTTGAAAATACATTACGGACACGCAAACGCAAAAATAAGGGTTCATTTACCTACAGGCATAGGCCGTGTCAGACGCGTAACATCTACAGTAACAGCACCGACATGAACCGTGCCTGGGAAAATATTGTTCACAAAAATATTATTTTGTCTGATAGCAGCTGTGCCTGACACGTTCATTGTCTGTAGAAAAGGGCTTAAAGTTTGTACCGTCACACAAAAACGACAGAATAGGGTCATTGTTCCAAAAAGTCTCCAATGACAATACTTAGTTGACAATTAAAGTTAAACGTAAAAATATATAAATATTAAAGCTTAAATCATAATAAATTAATATTATTCCTTGTTTCTTAAGATAGAAATATATTGTTGTTTAGAATAGATATTTATGGCATCGTGGCGTAGCTGTTTTTCGACATTTTTTAGTTTTTAATTTCATAAACTCGACAAATAGACAGATTAAAATTTCAAACACTATTTTTTTAGTACTCATATCAAAGTAAAAATTACAGAAAAATAAAAAAATCAACCAATTTGTATTGAAGCAGCGTGGTGAAGTACAGTCCACGCCTTCCCAGTAATGGGTAGAGACCCGTGCCCAACAGTGGGACACTATTTGTCCCTAGTTGCTGACATTTAAAATTCAATTATTATATATATTATAGTTATGAATTTAATCAAAGTTTTGTATCGTCGTCGTTAGCCCATTACTATCCCACTGCTGGGCACGGGTCTCCTCTCAGAATGAGAAGGATTAGGCCATAGTCCACCGCGCTGGACAAGTGCGGATTGGTAGACTTCACACACCTTAAGAAGTTTATCAGAACTCGGGCGTGTGGTTTCCTCACGATGTTTTCCTTCACAGTTATAGCAAGTGATAATTAAATTATAATACGCATTTTACTTTAAAAAAATAGGCGTGTCTGTGATCTCGGACATCTAGATTTAAAAATATGATTAAATGCAAAAAGTATATACTAGCGAATAATATATTAAGACAGCTATTTAAGCAAGCGATGCAATTACTTTATAATTAATAAAAATACTTTAAATACGGTGCTTCATTATGTTAAATATAATATAAAATATGGCGGGATTCTAGTCATAGGGGCGTAAGATGCGTTCTTTTTTTATTACGTCATTTGTTTCCGTATATGTTAATAAATAATCTTTTAATGGATTATAGTAATAAGCTAATTATTTTTTAAGAAAATAATTAATAACATTTTTGACGCAAAAAAGAAATATAGTAATATATATAGTTTTTGATTCCTGAAAAGTAGGGGTATTAATTGGTATACGCCCATATGGTTAGAAGCCCGCTATATATATAATAGTAAGTCTAAAAATATACCAGCGTACTAGAAACTATTTATATATTTTAAAGATAATTTTGATCCAGTGTTAAATTTTAAATATTTTATCTATAGTGAATAAGTTTATTATAGTAAAAATAGTATATGTTATCTTATTATTTTTCAGTTATGTTTTAAGAAATATCTCGATATTAATATCACATTCAGGTATATTTTGACAGAATTATTACTAAATGTAAGCTTAAAGAATCATGTAAATGACGCCTCAATTGCATTTTCAAATGTTTCTTTAATAGTGCTTCGTTCAAATGCTTGCCTCAACAGTAAATCACAAATTCAAACGTATATGAAGTATTTGACTTGGTTTAAGTAACGAGCGAAACGTTTGTAAATGTTTGAACCTTGCGCCAAGTTTATAAAACGGATTATTTCTACGACTATATCATTTAGCCAATATTTTTGACATATTTCGATCTTGGTGGGAGACAAAGTCTACGTAGTTTTATTGTCAATATTTGGATTAATAAAGTCCATACATACCAACACACCCTCTTCATATGATTGTGTATTAAAACAGCGCACACACATACTCACCAAGTAAATCTTAATTCCTCTTTACCGATTTTTGCGTACTAAATTTGTAAATTTTTATGACACAAAAGCATTGGTGGCGCCAATAGCAAGTTATTTTATCATCTACCCTCATCAATAATTAATATTTCTGTATTTTTCGGGAGTTCGGAGGGTAATATTTTATGTTCGAGCATACGTTGTATTTTTTTTTTTTTTTTTTTTTTATAATATAGGAGTAGCAGACGAGCATGCAGTCCACCTGATGGTAAGTGGCTACTGCCGCCCATGGACATCTGTAATCAACCCCAGATAGGATTAGATATTCCTACCTGAGGTAGGCCACAGATGCGCCGCTACCCCTGAGGACTAAGCTGGAACGCCTCGGAAAAGTCTGTCTCCCTTACCACACCCTTCAAACCGGAACACAGCAGCGCCTAACACTGCTGTTATAACAGAAATAGGTGTGGCGGTGGTGCCGCCGGAGTCGAACCACAAAGGGTTCTACCACCTTCAAAATGAATGAATATGTCTCATACTTTGGCATAAGAGCCCAAACAATTCGACGGATTTTAACATATTATGATATATCGTTGGATTCGCTTAAATTGATTGTATAACATATGAATAATTACTAGCAATCTGGTTTTTATTTTTATAATAATAACTGGATGAATTGTTGTTTACCGACCCCTTAGAGGCGTGAAATTGTGCAATTAATTATAAAAACATTCCATTAAATTAAATTTGTTACTACAGAGTATATTTTAATAATAAATATTATGTAAATAAAATAACTGATTCATTGTTTTCTGTAAATTATTTAGGATAGGTGCTTTTATATCGTGCTTACTAAATGTTGAATTTGTAATAAATGTTATGTATTTGTAAATTTTGTTTTATTTTACATTATTGTATTACGAAGACATACTTATCTTTCAGGAAAGGTGCCTAAATCATCATCCAAGGGCTTTCACTTAAAACTTTGTTTTTATTTTACAGTTTACCTCAATCGGCGGATTTTCAAACTTTCAACCGTATTATTCTCCCTTAAGGGGTTATTTTTCTAAAAACAATGAAATACTTACATTGTTTATATTTAGACAAATATGAGTGTTGCTTTAAAATTGGCGCATTTTGAAAATAACTTTCAACCCACTTTACCCCCTTAGACGTTGATTATCCAAAATAGGTGAAATCAGTGTTTTTTATTTCTAACTCGAAGACTAAATACAAATATTTTTAGTGTTCACTGTAAAATTAGAGAATTTTCAAATATGTTTTTTATCCCCTTAGGAGTAAATTACGATATGACTATGAGTATATTGTTAATCCATTGAATTCAATTTAATAGTTTTAGTTTAATCGATTAAAAACAAGCAAAACGACAGACCAAAATTCTAAAAATGCTAGAAATTGTTGGTGATTCAAGAATAAATAATAAGAAAAACAGTTGTCAAAAAATTCATTTATTTAATTAGACAATATAATTGTTATATTGTACATAAAACATCATTTTTCGAATTACCTTTTAGTAATCGAAATGTAACTTAATAAAGTTAATAATGAGGCACAATATTAAGAAGTCAAATGTAACAAATATTACGTTTCATTTATTAAAGTAACAACGAGCATGCAGTCCACCTGATGGTAAATGCCGTGTGGACATCTGTAATTAACCCCAGATAGGATTAGATATTCCTACCTGAGGTCGGCCACAGATGCGCTGCTACCCCTGAGGACTAAGCTGGAACGCCTCGGATAAGTATATCTCCCTTATCACACTTCAAACCAGAACACAGCAGCACTACACTGCTGTTATTAGGCAGAAATAAGTGTTATAGGTAGTAATAATAGAATATTCATGGACATTTATAACAGACAACAAAACAACTTCAGACCCTGTTTATACCCACAGACATAGAACGTGTCAGTCACAGACCGTATCAGACAAAACCATATTTTTCTATTCAGTATTTTGCCAGAAACGGTTAATATCCACGCGGCTGTTACGGTAATATAAATACATTAATTAATACACATTGTATTCAAGAATACTTTGTCTGACACGACACGCGCCTGACACGCTCTGTGTCTGCAGGTAAATGGATCTTTACACTGTTATAAGACATGTATAGTCCGCGTAAAACTGCTAGTCCGCTCTGAATAAAAAATGAATCGTGTCGCCATAGAAGATTGTATGACATCTGGTCGCAACATCTTCAGAGAGGTCAATTAGTAGGAGGTTCATGTAGTGACCGAATCCACTTTTAGAGAAAATATATGCCCAATAGGGAGACTGCAGTCAACTCAGACACACTGGCGGACTAAGGTCGCCGGGGCGAAAAGTTCTCAGTGTAAAAAGTTGGCCTGGGATTCGGGGACCTCTTGTTTCTTTTCGCTGATTGATACACATTTCATAGATTGATTCTGACCTTTTGTGTTTGGAGAAGAATCAGGGTCCTTAAGCCGCTAAAGCTCAGACAAATGCAACAGAACTAAAACTTCATTTTCAACTTCTTCTTAAAGAACGGGTTAATCGGGGATGGGGTTGAGGGCTTCAGATTGGTTTTTGACGGCTGCTTACTGCTATCGAACGGTATATTCGGGCTCTGGCGTACACTTTTGTAATAATCCACGGTACCTTGCATACTGTTGTTCTTAAGTACAAACTTAACCTTCTTCGGGGTGTCTATAATTTTCTTCCTCGGTGACGTTTTGTCATTGGATGTCTGTTTTTGATAGTTTTTTATTTTACTCATCGGTAACACTTTTTGTCTGTTTATTTTTTTATTTTTATTAACAGCCAGTTCAGTTTTAACTTTAGTTATTTCTTTAACAGAATCATTACTAACTAAATCTTTAGTAACTTTATCCTTTGTATTAACTATTTCGGTTTTAACTTTAGTTATTTCTTTAACCGAATCATTACTAACTAAACCTTTAGTTACTTTTTCCGTTGTAATCAACTTCGGTGCATTTTTAACTTTCTGTTTAGTTAGTTTTTCACTATGTCCATTAACTAAGTCTTTCTTAACGCCATTAGTTAGTTTTTCTGCTTTATTACTAGTATTTTTACTTTTATCTATTTTAACTTTACTTTTAACATCTGGTTTAGGTTTTTTGACTTTTTCTTGAACATTATCTTTTACTTTTCTTTTTCTGTTTACTCTCTTGTTAACATTTTCTTTATTAGAAGTATTTTCTTGTTTATTCTTTTTTCCCGCGTCAGGTGCTGCATCTTCTATTTGCCAGTCTCCATTCTGGAAAAAACAATAATATTATTTATTAAAAATACAAATAAAAATTATATTTTTTGTATTTTTTTAACATTAAAGTAGTAAAAAACATGGAGTCCCTTTCGTTTCGTTAGAAGTACTATGCAGTATATCTGATAGTAACTCACTGCCGTATAAATATCTTTAATCAACCTCTGACCAACTCCGGCGGCACCACCGCCACACCTATTTCTGTTATAACAGCAGTGTTAAGCACTGCTGTGTTCTGGTTTGAAGTGTGGTAAGGGAGACATACTTCTCTGAGGCATTCCAGCTTAATCCTGACGGGTAGCGGCGTATCTGTGGCCGACCTCAGGTAGGAATCTGATCTGTATGTAGCGGTTTTACAGATGTCCGTACAGCAGTAGCCACTTACCATCAGGTGGACTGCATGCTTGTCTACTACTTAAACCTTATAAAATAATAATATACTTACAGTGGTGCTCGCCATTGCCAAATGAGCGACGTCATCCATAATACTGAGGCCGGCTCGAGTCTTAGCCAAGAGGCGTTTACGATGTTTCCTCTTTAATCCTGTAAATAATAGCAGAATTCATAATGTAGATATTGATTTCTCAAACAGCGGGACCCTTCTGGTTGAGTGTGGCAAGGGATAGGGTCTTTTGGAAGGAATTGGAGGAGGCCAAAAGGCACACCGAACTTAGGGACTTCCTGTAACCCTAGGTTCATGAATAATAATTGATTTCTCTTAAAACAGCGGTATAAGGGTTCACTGGTATAGGCATAATATGTTCGACAGGGTTCGAACCTCCTAACACGAATAAGAGGACCTTTTTAGATTTTTACGAATTCTTTTCTCAAAAAAAAAGGGTGACAAAAAAATCTGATTATCCGACGTTTCTTATTTCGTCGACTGCCACATTTGGTCACTTAATAAAGCTATATTTAGGCTCATGTTTCTATACAAAATGTATTAACGTATTAATAACCACCATATCACAGACACTGACACGGGTCATGCTTTCCAAATTCAAATCAAATCAAATGAGAGAGAATGAGAATCAATCGCCATGAGTTTTTAGTTACGAAATTCACTTTCAGACTTTACCGAGGCGTTCCAGCTCAGTCCTCAGGCGTAACGGCGCATGTGTGGCCGACCTCAGGTAGGAATATCTAATCCTATCTGGGGTTGATTACAGTTGTCCATGGGCGGCAGTAGCCACTTACCATCAGGTGGACTGCATGCTCGTCTGCTACTCCTATATAATTCACCCTGTCAACCTGCGCGACGAAACGTTCAAGACACCAGTCAGACAGTGGTCCCGGGTTCGATTCCCGGCTAAATAATGCATTCCGATTTCAATTCCGGGTATGTCTTCGTGTGTCGACAACACGTGTAATATCATATTGTGAGATTTTTTTATATAATATTTATATACATCAAAATAAGTGTAGAAATCGTTATATAAACTCCATACCCCTCAGAGCCAGTTCATCCGACTGCGTGACCAGGGACTTCTCGAGCGCCCGGAGCTCCTGAGCCGCCTGCTCGGGGGCGGAGCGCGGCAGCCGGGGCTCCAGCCCCGCTGTGTCCTGCTCCGGCAGCGGCAGGGGGTACTTGCCCAAGGATAGGGCTTCGAACCTGAAAATGGAATTCATTACACACATTTATAAGGAATATAGTGCGTAATAGAATTTTCGAATTCGGGCATTAATATAAATTATTGTCTGACTACTGGGTAAAGGTACTCTTTCCCTATCCAGTTTCAAGTCTAGTTGAAGCCAAAATGGAAAGTTTATTACGAACTAATCTTATATATAAAATTCTCGTGTCACAATGTTAGTTACCGTACTCCTCAGAAACGGCTTTACCGATTTTATATGCATATTCAGTAGGTCTGAGAATCGGCTACTATGTATTTTTCATACCCCTAAGTGATAAGGGTTGTTCACCCTTAACATTTTTTATTTATATGGCAACACAACGTTTCCCGGTTCAGCTAGTATTTCTTTATAATTTACGTAGTTAAAAAAATGGAAGAAGTTGGAGCGACTGTTTTTAGCAATTGTTTTTGGCCTGGAAACAAGTTCTTTTAGCTGGTAAATCTTTGATCAAACAATCGGTGTTGCTAGTAAATTGAATGAAATCATACAAATAATTAGTAGTATTATTTTTCTAACATATTTTTTTAGAATTTTCTACACCTCATATTTAGACTTACCGTTGCAAACAGATACTGGCCCGCTTGTATGCCTTCGAGGAGGCCTTGGCCATCTTCTCCCTCAACTGCTCCGCCAGTTGGGTCGCCGGTACTGGCAGTAAGGGTAGAACCACGTCAACTCTACCGGCCCTAGGGTCAAGGGCTGATGACCTGGAGACGAGAGACACGGGTTGCATGAAATAAAAAAGTATTTTTTTTTAATATATTATTTAACATCGGAGTAGTGAAAGAGCATGCAGTCCACCTGATGGTAAGTGGGTACTGCCATCCATGGACGCATGTAATTAACTTCACATAACACAAGATTTCTACCTGAAGTTGGCAACAGATGTTGCTGCCGCTAAGGACTAAGATACAGATGTAAATCATAAGTATTTGAAGGTGGTAGAACCCTGTGTGGTTCGACTTCGGCGGCACCACCGAAATAGGTGTTATTTCTGTTATAACAGCAGTGTTAAGTGCTGCTGTGTTCTGGTTTGAAGGGAGACAAGAAGTTCCAACTCTTCAGGTAGTAATCTAATCTTATTTGAGGTTGATTACAGATGTCCAAGGGCGGCAGTAGCCACCTACTATCAAGTGGAATACATGCTCGTCGCTACTCCAAAAAAAATTCAGCCAGCAATGTGGGCTAAATTTTCACCCTTAGAAATAGATGTGACGGTGGAACCTTTCCCATCGAACCATACTAGTTCTCATCATCAACCCATTGCTGTCCCACTGCTGGGCACGGGTCTCCTCTCGTAATGAGAAGGATTAGGCCATAGTCCACCGCGCTGGAAGAGTGCGTATTGGTAGACTTCACATACTTTAGAGATGTTTTTTTGTAAATCTCTCAGGTATGCAGGTTTCCTCACGATGTTTTCCTTCACCGTTTAGCAAGTAATAATTAATTTCTAATACGCACATAACTTTGAAAAATCAAAGGTGCGTGCCTGGGATTTGAACCTAGGACACCTCGATCGAGAGGCCGTATTTCTTAACCACTAGGCTATCACTGTTTTTTTCCTAGTTCCTTTTTTACTACTTGTACCACCTATCAAATAACTGCATTATATTTCTAACAGCCCATTACCAATAGTGGGAAAATATTATATAATAGTGACTCACTCTTCCTCCATTGTGTCATCACCGTTCTCCCCGGGCTCCCCTTCATCATCAGACACCACCAGCTCCAGGGCTTCCGGACCACCGGCTGGGCAGCCCATCTACAGTGGAAAAACGAACATTGTTATATTGATATATAGGTGCGATAGACTTAAAGATCCTTACTAATATTATAAATCCGAAAGTAACTCTGTCTGTCTGTCTGTCTGTCTGGTTGTCTTTTCTTCACGCCTAAACTACTGAACCGATTTTAATGAAATTTTGTACAAAGATAGTCTGAGACCCGAGAAAGGACATAGCATAGTTTTTATCCCCGAAATCCCACGGGAACTAGGGATGGCGATCTAAGATCGATTAATCAGAGAATCGATCTTTTGGACCAAAAAAATCGATTATTTTAATCGATATTAGTGAAGATTGAATCGTAAACTTTGCATTTGATCAAATGATGATCTTTAGCAAAGTTGTTGTCCATGAGCCCACGAAGGTTTCAGAGTTGGTACGACCAATTTTCGCCAGATGGCGCCACTGGTATTCCAATGAAGGTACGAATTTTCAGTTTTATGTATGTTAGTATGTCAAATTATTTTCTTTCAAATGCGAGCGAAGCCGCGGGCATAAACTAGTAGATTATAAATCAGACTTGAGTTTATCAAGGTTTCGAACTCTTTTATGTCTTGTTCCCGAAGGCACCGCTGTCATACCTATTTCTGCCTCAACACGATTGTAGCAGTGTTGTATTCTGGGGCACAAGGGTAGCAATACATATGGGGCTGATCTATGGCAGGATTGTGATTTTGAGTGGGGTTAATTACCAATTTGTCACAGTCGTGAAGCGGAAGACGCACCTAACTTGACTCAAATGCGTCTTGACAAAGTCGTGAAGTACCTACCTCCGGTCGAGCGGGCATTTATAAACGAAGAGACACACTGTGGAGCACAGTCTTGACGCGACGCTCGACGGGACAACATCACGGGACTGTCCCTTCGTTTCAGGAGAGCAGGAGAGCTGACCTTTATACATCCGGGTCAATTAGTTTAATTAAAGTTCCGTACCTTCTGCCAAGCCCTCGTGGCCTCCTGGTACCGCAGCCCGGGCTCGCTCTGCCGCAGCAGCGCCGTCAGCAGGCGCCGCGCCGCCGCGCACATCACTAGCGACTCCCCACCACACACTAGGGATGTGAAGGGTGCCAGGAGAACCGCTAGACTCTCTTCCGAGAGCTCGCCCTTGGACGTCTGGGGATTGGAGAACAGATTAATGGTTGACTCTTTTGTGTTTTAGTTATAAACCAGATTAGTAATAGTGGATGAATTAAATTTAACAATTTAAAAAATATATTAAACAAAGAATGATAGACGTTTCAATGTTGCATTACAATCATCATCATCAAATGTAAATTTTGAAAAATTCAACTTGTATATGCAAAAAAAAATCCAATGAGATTAAAAATATGAAAAATAGGAAAGGTACGAAGAATACTTTTTAGAGGTATGCCAGCTCAGTCCTCCGGGGTAGCGGCATTGTGACCAACGTGAGTCGGAATCTAATCCTATCTGGAGTTGATTACAGATGTCCATGGACAGTAGTCACTTACCATCAGGTGGACTGCATGCTCGTCTGCTACTCCTATATTATAAAAAGTGATCATACCTTAGCCAGCTCTTCCAAATAACAATCTATGATATGCAACATTAGCGACATTGAATTTTTTGCGTATTGTGGCGTCTTAACACACAGGATACCTGAAAACGAAAAAAATCTATACTCAAAGCCTCACACTAGGATTCCCTGTGTCGTGGGTGTCATGGACACACAGAGACGAATATACAAACACCCAGAAAAAATATCCAAAGTCAGGCATCTGTCTGGCCGGGGGTTGAACCCAGAACCCTTTGCACATCAGACCAGTATGGTAACCGCTCTGTCACATGGGTTGTGAAGAAATAATATTTCTTTATCTCTTATTTTCTTTGGTAATATACCAAACCAATCTTTTGTTTACCACGCTTTTATTAGCTTGACCTGTATGTATGTATGTGGGTATGTAACGGAATCTTTAAACTCGATTTTTACCCACTTTGAACGGTTAGATTAATTCAAAATTTTGATGAATTATCAAGGACCGATGACAATACACGATTTTAATAATGTTGTCCCATTCTCCTCATCAGGATCGTCAGGATTAACGATTTTCCTGGTGCGATTTAAGCATGGTTTTAAGTTTTTTAAAGAATATTTTGTTGAGTCGAGCCTGTTATATCTTCTCAAAGAAATTTCTTAGAGTAATAAGAAGTAAATTTCTACAATATGTATGTACATATGTTTTAGAATAAATACTTGGTGGTCACTTACCATCACTGTCCATCAGCATTTTACTGTACATCTGACAGCTTTGCAGACTCCAATTTGAGCGTAGGAGACATCGGAAACTGCCTCTGAGGTACCGACGGATCAACTGCCAGAAATATATCTTACATCTTAACAGTTATTAGGGTATGACAAATTATATTTTAGAATGTTACAGGCACATCGCATTGAATCGAAGAATATATTGTATTTCTGGAATCCCTTCTGAGCATTTTCATATTAATTAGAAAAATTTATAGATATGACCATACTAATTGACAGCTTACATGAAAAAAGGATTTGTATCTACATGTTCTTACATGCGTAAGAAGCGAAACCATTACAAAACCAAAAATATTACTAAATGATACAACATGACATCACACATATCATATTGTATCAAATACCAAAAAAATATTCTGCATAACTTACAATATTTACTAAGGGGGGTTACCCCCCATGTTATTTTGGATAACATGGGGGGAGTCTAGTTGATGATTCCGTCATCGTTAGTTTGTTACTTGTTTACACAAATAGCAACCCTCACATTGTCTTTACTTGAAAGCGAAGCGCATTTTCGGGGATTCGCGCAAATCATGCATGCGTTTAGACATTTTTAAAATATAATTATAATATAAAAAAAGAATATATTAATTGAAAAATGTTTACATAAGCATGGGTAAGAGCTTTTCTTACTTTTGCTGACAAGAGGGATGTGGGGGTCAATAATTGTAATAAATCTGCTTACGTAATACTTGAACGGCCCCTAATAAACTTAATAGTGTTGACTTTTTTTATCTATTGGTTTAAAAAAAATTATGCAACATTATTCTGAAATACCGCAAAAGGAGGACAACTTCTGAAAGCGTAGCTTAAAAAGTTATGTGAGGATGGAGAACTTTAGTCAGTTTATTTACTTATGTCACCTGACAATCACACCCTTCCACCAAAACAGAAATGCTTCACACTAGAAATGGGTGTGACGGTAGTACCTTCCCGGTCAAACCATATGGCTCAAACATCTTTCATAATTTTTTTACACACCTATTACTATGGTACGTACCATGAAGAACTTGTCCATACGGTGCTGGTCGATGCCATACCACTCCAACGCTAGCACTTTAAACCCAGCCTTGGTCATCATCAGGGCATCCTTCAGCTGGTCTGGTGGAAACAAATCCAGAATCTCAGCTATACTCTCGCATAAGTCTTCCTGTAATAACAAAATATAAATAAAATTTTGGATATATCTATAAAAAGATTTGTGTATTATAAACTCTTTTTTTTTATAATAAAGGAGTAGCAGACGAGCATGCAGTTCAAGTGATGCTAAATGGGTACTGCCACCTATGGATATTTGTAAACAACCCCAGATACAATTAAAATCCTACCTGAGGTCAGCCACATATTCCCTGCTATGCTTGAGGACTAAGCTGGACTAAGCAAAAAACTAAGTCTCCCTTACCACAACCTCCAATTCAAAGCACAGCAGCGCTAACACTGCTGTTGTTAAGTAAAAATAGGTGTGGCAATGGTGCTGAAGGAGTCTAACCACAGAGAATTCTACCACCTTCACACAAAAAATTGAATTTTGGACTCATCTACATGTAATTGGATAATGATGATGATGACGATGATAACTTACTTGAACTAAAGGCTTGTCAGACATCCAAACAGCATAAAACAAGCCTTTCCAGACTCTGACAAAGTCATCTTCTTTGAACTCTGGAAACAATTTTTTGATAATTATCAAGTTTTCAGTTGACAAACTATCGTATAGGTAATTATTATGGAGCATTTATGATAGATTTTTTTTGTAACTTTGAAGCAGCAAAAGAGAATGCAGTCGAACTGATGGTAAGTGGTCACCCCCGCCAATGGCATGCGCGTATACTATTTTTTTATAATAAAAAACGCGCAAAAACCCAAACAAATTTTGAGGTTATGTCGCAACATACGTGTTTTTCGCTCCAATTTTAAAAGACAAACTATTCCATTTTCAAATCGTATACTAACCGTATTTCTTATCAAAACAATTCTGGAGCCACTTCTTGAGCGTTTTCAATACTCTATCCCTAGTTTTCTTTTCATTGCCAGACAAAAGCCTTGCAAATTTGAATTCCTGAGCGACAACTAACACTTGCTCCTTTTTATTTTTATCTATTGGTTTCTTCTTTATTTTCTGCGTTTTCACTTTCTTCTTCTCTGGGATTTTCATGGTGATAAAATAATTATCAAAATTCTTTCACACAACTCGACGCAAAAACGGCATGAGTTTGTTTGACATTTCCGTATGACATATTTGTAAGCTAAGGTGACATTCACAAAGAACAGACTAAACAATAAAATAACACAGATAAGTAAAATACAGTTATAATACTGTTATACAGTTATAATACAGTTATAGTTATAATACAGTTATAATACAGTTATAATACTGTTAAATAATATTTTTGGAAACTATTCATGTTCTAGGGTTGTATGGCAGTGTCCCTGTAGTCCCGGGACTAGAATAGGGCTACGGTATCCCCTGCCTGTCGTAAGAGGCGACTAAAAGGGGGCTTCCGGGGTTGCGGGTGGCAAGATTGGGAGGTCGAACCGCCCGGTAAGCAACTCCGGGAAGGACGGCGGTGTGTGTGGTCGCATACCGTCGTAAACACCAGACGGTGTGGCGAGTCCTGGAGCTTACCTGGGTGGAGCCCGAAGGGGCGACGCGTTCAGAGGACTCCGGTTGCGTTCCGTAGGAGATCCCGGAGTCCTCTTGGCAACGTAGAGGAAGGCCACCGGGGGGGTTTTAGTGCGGTAAAAATCCCACATAACCCTGTGTCGCTCCCACGGCACCGGGTACCTTTTGAAGGTTTCCCCCTCGTAAACAAAAAAAAAAAAAAAAAGGGTTGTATGGCAGAACAGTTTGTATTCATTGCTCAATTTATATACGGTACTTAAAAACAATAATTTAAAAAGGGCGCCAAAGTCTGAAAGATTTTTCTCCTTTGTCTATCGCGAATCAAGAACGAACAATATCTTCGCAGTTACTGAATCTGAATGCAATCCACCTTATAATTTAGGTATAGAAGTAAAACTTACACGTAAATATTGAATAACTTGATGCAAATTTGTTAACAATTCTACTTATAGTTATTGAAAGCAATAATCATTTTAAAATACGTAGTAACCCAAAATTGAGACGTAACTCTGAAATTTTGCGCAATTAGAAGAATTTGTTTTTATACTAGATTATAATTTTGATTGATTATATAGGTATTTGTATTTTTATATTATATACCTACGACCTACGTGTATAACTTAGCAAAAACATTACTTCTCGGGTAAGTATATGTGAATTTAGTAGAGATATCGCCAATAGAGATGGGGGAAAATCATAGATTAGTAAAGATTACTCACTCCTAACAAGAAAATGTAACCAGTTTTGAGAATTGAAATAGTTGCATAAAAAGTTTTGCCACGTCTCCGTGCTAAAATATCCTTAAAATATTTGAAATATTTATTTATTATGTAAATTATGCAGTATTAGTTATTTATTCGTAAATTTTCTCTTAAAATGTATTTTATTTGTTGAGAATTACTAATCTATGGGGAAAATAAATGAAACTGCATTTTATAACTTTGTATATAATGACGCATATTTACAACTATTATTATTATTTATACAGGTCTTTTCTTAAACGACAAATAAAACTGACTGCAGACTGGACGCGTGGACTTAAAAACAAGTTATTACAATAATAAAAAAAAGATAAAATGAATTAATCTTAAAACAGTAAAAAAAAGATAAAAAATCCATTCTGCAGTAACTTTTACTGTAACATTAAGTCATCCGCGACATATTTTGACTGAAATCTGCATCAGAATCGAAGCTAATGGATCAAAATTGCATCCGACTACAGTCAAATTACATCAAATATTTACAATATACATATAAACTAGCGCACGGCACGGCTAACGATATATTTTAGCTGGCGACACAAAAATCTTCTGTAACGTATTATATTTCAGTCAAAGATGTTGTAGTCTATCAAAAAACAGACTAAAATTAGTCGTTTTTGACTATTCAGTTCACTCTCCAAATAATACTTGTAATTTATTATGTCATTTTTCAAAAACCACGACTTACAAATCTTTGACGTCACACTCCTATTAATTTTTAAACATCACTAACAACTACATATCAACATCGATATAAATTCATTTTCATCTTACAATAATAATTATAGTATCATTTCATTTAGTGTCCATCTTTTACAATTTCATATCACGTCATAGATTAGTAAAGAAACAACAACAACAACAACAAGAAAATGTAATCAGTTTTGATTGTCACTGTCATCTATTTTCGTGTTTAAAAATATTAAAAAAATGTAATTTTTAGAGCATTTACGAATGAAACGAAATTTCTCTGCACTTTTCTTCTATTTCGTGTTGTTTTTGCACCACTTAACTGCACATGTCGGTCAGTCGGAGACATAATGGGAAAACAGTCTGCTATTTTACGTATGTGTCTGCCATTTGTGGTTTCCTTCGAATACAAGGCGGTGAGATATCTTTACTAATCTATGTATCATGTGTGTATCATCTATATTCCTAACAAAAGCGTAAATCGAAACCTACTCTTTTTTGTCAACGACATCTTTTTATAGGGAGAAATACTCACAGAGCGAAATCAGGTTTCACGTACAATAACATCAGCCTCGAATACTCCTTATGAAATCAACATATATTATACTATACATTAAACATATTTTACATCAAACACCTATTAGAACTAAGCGCTGCATACACGATCGACGTTTGACATTCAGTTCATTTGATGTGAAACCAATAAAGCTTATGGACATCTGTAACATGATTACTAAAAATTCTTCAGTTATTGATGATCACTCTGAACTAAACTGGAACGCTTTATACAAGTAAGCCTTTCAGTTTACCCTTTTCATAATATTACAAGAAACAGTGTCACTGTGAGGATTACAGCCAAGCAACAAATATTATAATTTATCATCTTTTATGTGTATACTCTGGTTGTTTGGTTTTAGATCGTGGATAAAATCTGGGCCTTGTTCAATATTGCCGGAAAAAAATGTAACAGAAAACGGAAAAAATAACATAATTGCGTACCAGTTATTAGTTGTGCGACCAATGGAGCAAACTTCCAAATTTCTTCATGTTAAATAAAAAAAATACACCAAATAATTTTTTGTTTTTATTGTCATACGAGCTTTTGCCCGCGGCTTCGCTCGCGTTACGAAGTAATATTTTCATCCCCTTTTCTATCCCCTTGGGGGTAGAATTGATCAAAATTTCTTAGCGAATGCCTACGTCATAACATCTACCTGCATGCCAAATTTCAGCCCGATCCGTCCAGTGGTTTGGGCTGTGCGTTGATAGATCACTATGTCAGTCAGTCACCTTTGAGTTATATATATTGTCATATTTGTATTTAGTGTCAAATTGGTCATGGCACATCATGTAGTCAACCCATTACTGTCCCCATTGCTGGACACGGGTCTCCTCGCAAAGTAAGAGGGATTTAGACCGTAGTCCACGGCGTTGTCCAATTGCAAATTGGTAGACTTCACACACCTTTGAATTTTTTTTAAGAACTTTTATCGTGTATACAGCACTTAAGGTTACATCACAATTTAAAACATTTCTATAAGGGTACAGACACAAACTTTAACTACATTTAGCACTGCAACATATCGGGTACAAAACATTGTTCAATATATTTATATGATAAATTCTCATAACCAATATAAAATGTTGTATATAATATCATAATTACATATATAACAAATGTGACATGAAATATCGTTTATAACATATTAACTGTAATGTATTTAATACCATTTTCATTTATAACAATTAGAAATCACTAAGATCCATAATTTAAATGGGATTTTTAAAACATATTGTCCGGTTTGTAACAAACGATTATTTTAAAAATAAAAGTCTCATCTGCCTCCCACGATTTATACCAATCCAACGACACCTCATATGTTAAAATCTGTCTAGCCGCTCGGGCTGAAGGGCGTTATAAAGAATTACACCTACATGCATACATACATACATACATATATATATATATGGTCGAAATTAGTCGGTCAGTCGGTAAAAAAATACCATAATGAACCTATGAGAATTATGAAATAATGCTTATCAAAATTTAACTAATTTTTTTTTACTTCTTAGTTTTACTTTTCCGTACATATCTTGGAATCTAATAAACGATTCTTACATGTCCTTCGTACAAAAAATGTCGCGAAAACTAACGTAGCACGGTAAAATATTGTCATTAATAATTATTACTGATATCCATACTCTATATACAACAAACTTAATAACATATAATATATTTTATAATACCCGACAGTTGCAGAGCAAAGTTGATGACATAAAACATTATTACATAAAAATTCTTATATATTTGTTATGGCATCGCTGTGAGGAATCCATATTGTTTCATTTATTATCTAAACTATCTATTAATATACATATAATAATAGTCTTAATACATAAAAATGGATGCTGGTTATATTATTATGCTGTTTGCTAGATAGATAAACGCCCGGTATTCATAATCAATCTATCCTTTTTTTGCCTTTTATAGCGCGAATGGGCATGATGACAGTATTGAAAAATCGAAGAATAAATGATTTACTTAAAAACAATATGTTAAAAGCATTCTCAAAAATAGCCCAGTCTTAATAAAACTTTAGGATTCATTATATTTACAATAAAATAAAAGTATAAAATAATGTAGTCGGCTATCTTGTTTAAAACGCTAATCAGGGCGAAATGACGTCATTTTTTCGGCGTGTCACCGTATTGCTTGAACTTTTCTATGGGATATTGAAGCGTGACGTCACTCGCGGACGCCATGACTTCCGTTAATTCTGAATTTATAGCCGAAATAATACGATTTTTGGAATCAGTAGACATGTGCCTACATTATTCAAAATTTGTCATTATGCCCATTAAAGGAGATTACGCGTCTGTCCTCATACGCGGTATACATATACGTCATTGTTCTGCAACCTACTCCACCGAATGTTCGCCAGTAACTAAATCTGTCATAATTGTTTTTGATGTGAAACATCTATAGTCGCACGTAAAACCGATTTCTGGCGTGGCGACGCATGCCGTGGCGCCACGCTATACGATGGTATATATATACAGTCTATATGCAGTAGTGTGTACGGTGTGGCGACGCGTCGCCATGCGCAATAACTATTACCGAAGTCACTGATTAAACGAATTAAGCAGTCACGATTTGAAATAAATTCGTAAATTTTTGTATTTAATGAAAATAAATGTTTATTCAATAAATAGTCATCGTTATCTGGAAAAAAATCGTAATATTTTATTTTATCATTATGACATATTTAGTTCCTATCACAATATGTTCTTTTCTGCATATTACTTTTACAAAATAATGTCGATGTTTCACATCTGCCAGGCGTCCCGTGACGGGTCACATTTTTTTTTTGATAAAGGATTTTATAAAACCCATACTGCCCCTAGATGGCGTTATACCACATCTTCTATACCTAAAAATAGTACACAATGGAAACGAACGAATAATATAAATACAGACTATCCATTTTTATATATACAGACATAAATAGATACATACATACAGAACATTTGCCGTATTTTTTTATGTATATCACGCCACTTGCATTTTTTTGGAATACAGACACGATGTGGAAATAGACTTGAATCACACATACATTTTGGCAAACGTATGTAGACGTGAAATTGGACGAAATAAAAATATTACTTGTCTCTTTTACTCCTATTATATAGCGGCATGTATGAAAGAGAAGGGTGCACTTACTACATTCTCTATTTAGAGGACAAATTATATGCTACTAAATTGAAAAGTCAGGACAAATTATATGCTACTAAATTGAAAAGTCAACTTTTTGCACCAGTTTCATTTATACAGAGCGTATTTGTCACTTAAGTCCCAAAATATATCCCAAAAAAAATGATCCCGATAAATATAAAACATACTTCTCTCCATTTTCAAGTAATGTCAATTGTAACAAAACAAGTCACATTTTCAATACAAAAAATGTGTTAAAAACGTCAAATTTGACACATTGTATGACAGTGTATGGGAATTCTAAAAACAACACACCATTCAGGCAATAACATAGACATATGGCAACATATATGGCCTTAATTATTATTATTATTATTTTAATCGTGTCTGAATTAAAAATGGTCATAGGAATCTCATTTAACGTTTATCAATATTATCTACTCACTTATCATAATTGTGCATACATACATTGATTGTATATGAGATGTCCCATACATGAATTGGATGGAAAACATTATTTATAACAGTAAAATATAAACAAAAAGACAAGAGCGTAACACATATCTTTACAAATTTGTAAGGGACATTTCACATACAAACAATTTTTAGGCCCTATTAACGTGTCTCAAAAAATAACAAAATATATATATTGGAAGCATTTTGTACTATTGCAAGTTCATGTATTAAACGCTACATTTATAAAAAATATATAATATACAACGCTAGTATGACAGTATGATAGTGAATGGTGTCGTAGATATTTTTAGACATATTTAACATATTATCCGTGAATGTATTTAGATTTGGTGTGCGTGTGCGTGTGTGTGTGTGTGTGTTTGTGTGTGTGTGTGTGTGTGTAGCCAGGCGTACTTGTGCGTGTCTTGTATATTGAAAAATATATACAAAAGAAAAACTGTACAATTTCTTAACAGTTTTGAATTTCTTTTTAAATACGACAATATATTACCAATATATTGTCTAATTATGTAAATTAAGATCTATGTTTTTGTATGTTTTGTATATTTTTAGGTTCTTTTAAAATGAACATACATAAACATCTATTACTTCATTTAATGTCAAAAAATATATAAGAGTACTTCCCTTATATATTTTTAGTAGCAAACGAACATGCAGTCCACCTTTTTTTTATAATATATTCCCGCTACCGCCGCTACCCCTGGGGACTAAGCTGGAACGCCTCGGAAAAGTCTGTCTCCCTTACCACACCCTTCAAACCGGAACACAGCAGCGCCTAACACTGCTGTTATTAGGTAGAAATAGGTGTGGCGGTGGTGCCGCCGGACTCGAACCACAAAGGGTTCTACCACCTTCCGGTACGGTCCACCTGATGGTAAGTCACAGCTATGGACAACTGTAACAAACTCCATATAGACCAGGTTCTACCTGAAGCCGATCACACATGCGTTACCATTCATGAAGACTAAGTTCACCTCGCATATAATTCCCCTTCGACAGAAACACAATAGAAATATCTTCAAAATTATTCATAATTATTTTTTGGCTCTTTGTGTTGTTTTCTTTCTATCAAAAAAAAAAAAACGAATGATACCATTTTCTATCATACTATCATCCAAGCCCTGTATAACATTCTACCTTATTTTTAACGATAACTTTATTTCGTGTATGGCAACACTTATTACAAGCAATAGTTTCATTTTTTCATATCAATACATTATGGTACTTATTTCGTATTCATATTATAATTTTAAGTCACAATTTTACTATAAGAGTATTCTATAGGACTCCATTCAACATATATACTATCTTATACAATAATATAATATGTATTATTTTTTTTATATTTATAACAATTTATCGGTTAGAGTTGTTACATTTTTCGTTTTTCAAAAACATAGAAAAAAAACGAGCAAAAACATTTGAGCTTATTTTTTTTGTGCAAAAAATAAGGAAGAGATAAAATTTTATCTATATTTTATCAAAAGAACTTGTCTTTAAAAAGATATGTAATTTTTGTGCGGTTTATTGTAACTGTAATAAACCACTTTGTAAGTATTGTATATATAAGAACCTTTAAGGTATTTTTCACATACCGGTTCCGTAGAGACTATGTGGATGTCTATGCGATGTGTAGAGAGCCTAATAACGTATATCTGATTGGCTGAAATATTAACGCTTGTCTTTAAAACCAATCATGTTTGTGGGTGTGGCCTAACATAAGACATATTTAATAATGATGTGCCGAGTCGGCCATTTTTGGTATTCGAGTACTTTAGTACTCATATAAAAAACAATCGAGTCAGTACTCGAGTCCAAAGTATTCACAAAGTACTCGAGTACTTTGCACAACATACAGTCCAATAGCACGGCAGAGCAAAAAATAAAAAAAAAACGCCACTCACTACACAAAATTAAACAAGGTTTTACTTGTACGAGTAGTAGTTGTAGTGTACGAGTATCGTCCGTATTCGAGTATCACTGGTACTCGAGTATCACTATTGGTACTCGAGTAGGCGAGTTTATGTAAGTACTCGAGTACTGACTCGAGTCGACCTGACTCGGCACATCTCTAATATTTAATCGATGTGTTACCAGAAAATCAGTTTCTATTAGTTTTAGGTTACATTTATTTGAAAAATTCACTATAATGTAACTTATTGACATACAAATTATTCTTTACACAAAATTACAACTTATAAAAAGAGTATAATATGTATATAGAATTATCATTATGTTTGTTAAAATATCATTACCAGGCTCTCATTATGAAACATATACAAGTAATGCCGCTAAAACTGAGTATGTATTATTTATAAATACAACACGAAAGTCCGTAACAACTCCAACATACAAACAACACATAAATCTTATAATATCATTACATTTCAATAACATATAACACAACATAATTCATTACATTGTCATATTTTTTATTTATAACATCGCAATTTATAACAATGACGTAAGTTACAAAAAACTTTAAATTTATGTACAAAACTTTTAAAAGTGGCAAATCAGTATCCATTGTAATACTCTCCTGTGCTCACCGTACGCTAGATGGCAGCAGTTGTCGACTGATTCTAATCGTAGATTAGTAAAGATTACTCACTCCTAACAAGAAAATATAACCAGTTTTCACAATTTAAATTGTCACCGTCAACTATTTTCGTGTTTGATAAATATTAAAAAATGTAGTTTTTAGATCATTTACGAATGAAAAGATATTTCTCCGCACTTTTTCTTCGATTTCGTGTTTTTGCATCACTTAATTGTTCCGCGTAAATTACACCGAGGCAGCCATTTAATGGCTACCTTCAATTACAAGGCGGTGAGATATCTATACCTATCTATGATTCCGATGCATTTCTCTCGAGTGCGTAGTATTTATTGCACTTACGTCATTGCATTTAACCATATAACATACGACATACAATATATATTATATATATTTCTTTATGTATATAAATTCTCTACGATACAATTTCATTTTACATACACATGTCAAACAGTTATATATAATTTCTTTATGTATTTATTTTATTATTTACAATAAATGCTATTCTCTGAGCTTTTTAATGAATGAAGGGAAAGACCGAAGGGAATGAGACCGAGATATTTCAGAAGTCATACTTCTTTATGCACATAGCGTCACAGGAAAACGACATAATTAATTTAGCCTATAAACGGAACATGGATAAATCGATTTTCGAGTAAAGTTTAACATTTCTTCAATATATCGCGGGCTTTATAACCCTAGAGGCGTATAAGAGTGTTTTTGTTTTATAACGTCATTTGTTTCAAATTTGTCTATACATAATCTCCATTCGTTTTTTAGAAAACAATAAAGAAATCTGACAAAGAAATATCAAGGGTGGGTTGCATCGAAAGCCCGGTTAAAGTTAAATATAACAGTAACTTTGACGGTAGCGATAGAATGTAAGAATTCCGTGTTGCACCAATTGATTTGTCATTAAAGTCATTTGTGTCGCTGTCACCGAAATTTTTAGTCGAAATTGACAGATAGGGAAGTTGACAAATACAGTAACTTTAACCGATCGAAATCGAGCGGTTTAAGTTAAGTATTAATTATGACGTAATTTCAATCTCAGCTATAATGGTGCAACGAATTATTTTTTTAACCATTGATTTGACGGTTGGTTAGGCTTCTGTAAATGTTAAAGTTACATGATGCAACCCACCCTATGTTTTTCACCTCCTGAAAAGTAGGGGTATTACCTTCGATCAGTAATAAGAACTAGATACACAATCAGCGACAAAAAAATGGCGCGACGAAAAGAGCACCCAAATAGACATTTGGGTGCGCTTTTAGGTTAGTAACCCTGTCAAAGTGATAGCTTGTGACAGCTAGCTTATGTCGTCAAAATTTATTGCTTTTGGTAAGCAGTTTTTTTTTAAATACCTTTAAATAATAATGATAAGGTTGATTTTGCATTAATTTTAGATTCTGTCGCTTAGAATTTTATAAACACGTTTGACGCCACTTTTTAAGTTGGCGGCTTCATTTTTGTATGGGATTGTGTATCTAGTTCTTATTAGTGATCGAAGGGTATTACGTATACGCCCATATGGTTTGAAGCCCGCTATATGTATTAATTTTCATTGTCATATTTATAACAGTGTCGTGGAGATCGCTGTATTAAGTAACGATCTCCAAGATATTTTTAGAAGTACAACTTCTTATATATTTTTTTACAATGAATGAATGAATATTAGAAAGTACATCCTAATATGCTTCAATATTTTCTATATTTGTCAGTTATAGTCCATGTGTAGAGAGTATATTCGTAACTTTTGCCTTCCATCATAATATTGACAAATATGATGTGACACACGTCAAATAAGTAATTTTTTAAATGTGTAATCGTCAATTACGGTCAATTATATTGTTCACGTCCCAAGTTCCCGTTGAATAGATTTTATGAGACGAATAGTCCTTCGACATCTTAAAAAGGTTCGAATACTGCAACCACACGCTTGGCATTCGCCAACTTCCAATCTCAACAAACGCACAAACGTGTGGACGTGTCGCAAGCGCTCGCGGCAAATTCCCTTTGATTTGCTAAACCAACACTCCATTGGATCGGCTACAAACTCTTGCACTACACAAACCGAGCCAAGCACTCTATCCGCATATTTGAATTTGTAATTGTTTTTCGAGTTTTGGCAAGGTTGCAGACGCAGCATTAGATTATTACAATTTATATTTTATATTCTTTGAATTTATTTAAATATTTCACGTTCAATTATTTTCATTAATAATGTAATTGTCATTAGCTTGTAATTTTATAACAAATGATACAATAAATATAATTCGTTTATTAATTTGTGCGATCCATTTTTGAAAAGATTTGTACCTTTAATTTGAATTAGGCCTTACATTAGACCTAGATTTTAGTCATACGTTTGTCATTTTGCAAATCTAACAACATCTGTATAAATAGATGAAATTCTATTAGGACTTTGTTATTTCCAAAATGCCGTTGAAATCTAGTAGACTAGGTGCTTTTAGCATCGTCGATTCGCGTTTAAGTGACGGCAAGACGGGACTTCATACCCACGGGCCTCTCATATGCCGCGTCTGCGTTTGCAATATGGGGGTGGGTAGGATTATTCGGGTCTCGAGGGTACCCTCTTTGCCCGGGCAAATCCTCAAGGGAGTAAATACCCCCCGGATTTTTAATATTCTTTCATAATAATATAATATTATTAAATAATATTATAATATAATGAGACAACATTAAAATTATACCAACCCCGCTGTTTAGCGGGGGGTAAGACGGGGGTTAAGTGACAGTATCAATGTTGCATCGTGTTATGGCAACTTATATTCAGACGAGTTATCGAAAACGCGCGTTTTAATAACGTTTTCTGCGTTCTAGCGACTTGTACTCGGATGTTGCATCAAAAACGCGAGTTTGAGTAACATTATTAATAATGTATCCAGTTTATTACGTTCAGTTTTTGCCTCGAGCGACTACGCTTAACTTTGATCCGCACTCCTTGTACGGGATATAGCAAACCAGCTAAATATTAATATATAATTCGACCGGTTTTAATTTAGGAAATTGCAATTACAGCTGTGTGTCTCTCAAAATAAGTAGGTCAAAATTTGACAAGTTGAGAGTCAAACTTAAGGACAATAACCCAAAGGTTAAATCAGCAGACCTCTTAGACAACGACGATCGATGAATAAAAAAAATGTGAGCCGTCACGGGACGCCTGGCAGATGTGAAACATCGACATTATTTTGTAAAAGTAATATGCAGAAAAGAACATATTGTGATAGGAACTAAATATGTCATAATGATAAAATAATATATTACGATTATTTTCCAGATAACGATGACTATTTATTGAATTCGATTGCGCATGGCGACGCGTCGCCACACCGTACACACTACTGCATATAGACTGTATATATATACCATCGTATAGCGTGGCGACGTCGCCTCGGCATGCGTCGCCACGCCAGAAATCGGTTTTACGTGCGGTTATAGATGTTTCACATCAAAAAATAGCAAATTGAATTTGCTAAGAAATGAGTCGACGTAAAGATATTCCACTATTCTCGATTCCACGAAAAGATATTTCGACATTTACACGCCTGTAAATATTCGTATTTCTGATAGTGAAAAGTTGAAAAAAATGTTTTTTTTTAAATAACTTTTATGGTCCTAAATATCTATTATAAACATGTCAGACTAAATCATATTTTTTATTCAATATTTAGCCAGGTCCGTCCCTGGCATGGCTGTTCATGTCTGCAGTGTGATACGGTAGATGATAGGTGGGTTACTGTATACGAGAATACTTTGTCTGACACGACACGTGTCTGACACGTTCTGTGTCTGTAGATAAATGAAGCCTTAGGCGCATCTTAACCAGATTACATCAACCCCAACAAGTATAATATGTTACTGTTAATATGTTACATATTGTCATGAACAGTAATATTTTTAAATAAAAATACGACATATCAATGTCAATCATATTATCACTTCAACATAGCTGATGAAAACAATAGACTTACATTTTAAACGGAACAAACTACATTGGATTGAAGTGGGTGTCTATTTCTTTACTTCTTTGGTCCGCGACAAGATTTCGGCGGCCAAGTGTTATCCGGTTTAGTTCTAAACACAACATTAGCAAACTCATCAACATTATGTTGTTGTTGTTTCTGTTGTTGTTCATTCTCATATCTCTTCCGGTGTTGTCGCAGGAGACTCAGGTACGTACTCTGACTGTCTGAGAGTGGGAAGTTTGTAGGGAAGTCAACTTTATCCGCTGGTGAAACTATATTGTATATCGAGTTGAGCGATTTGTTCGCCGATTTGTTGGCCTCCGGGTAATTGCATGGTAACTGCGCCCTTATCGCTTTCAAAGTAATCCGCGGTAACGGTAACAGCGGTACTATAAATTTCGGTGGTTGCTTACTGTAATCTCTTGGCGGAGTCGATTTATCTGCTATCTTTCTTTGCGATCGATCTCTCTTTTTACCTTTCGGTTTCAAATCTGCCACACTTTGAGTTGGTAATCTAGTAACGATCTTATCGTTCATGGATAGATATAATCGCGATCTCAATTTCAAATCTCTCGCCATTAGCGTATGAGTCTGTTGTTCGGACCTAGTTATCAACGGATAGTTGATTTTTTGTGCCAACGCTGCCTTCTCTTGCCTGGTAATCGGTTCAGACTTATCATCATCACGTAGTAACAGTTTCTTTCGTGCGGCATTCTCCAAATTCTTCAACCTTTTCGCATCACACCAGCTATCTAACGGAGATAGTGATTTCGTATACGGCAATTTGGGATTTACTTTCCATGTACTTGGCTGAGGTTGTGTGCGGTGTACGATATGGTCGAATCTAACCGGTGCTATGTACGGAGACCTTGGTATCAACCGCCTGTTCTTCTCTGGTATGTCGTTTATAATAACCTTTTCAATAACATTTTCTTGTTTCTTAGAAAACAAACACGGCGGTCTCAGCTTACTGGCTGAAATTTTGAGAAAGTCCGTTATTTCAGCAGCTAGGTTCTTCGCGCTTCGCTGCGTGTCTTTCGACATTTTGTTTTGTATATCTTTGGATAGTTTCGTGTAATCGATCTTCGAGTTATTTGTTCTAAACGAGTCAGTGCACGAAGTCTCCCTAGACACATTAGTGTGTCTCTGATTCACTTTTCTTTTGGCCATAACTTCAATGGAAGTAACTACTGTGGTATCGGTCGACGATTGGGAGATTAAATCTGTAGTCTCACATCTTGAGTCGGTACAGGCACTCAGCATCCCATTTCGTTTCATCTCCTCTAGATTAGTGTAATCTGTTGTCTCTGTCATATCATCTATGTCAACAGATATGTTATCTGTTTCTTCTATCATCGGGGTGACGGTGGTTAATTCATCTGAATCATCTTTATCTTTATCATCTGTGGATAACACAGAATTCTTATCTTTATCATCTGTGAATAATTCAGAATTTTTATCATCCCCAAGTAATTCAGAATCTTTGTAGTCCGTGAATAAATCAGAATCTTTGTAGTGCGCGAATAATTCAGAATCTTTATCATCCATGAATAATCCAAAATTTTTTTCGTCCGTGAACAATTCTGAATTTTTATCATCCGTGAATAATTCTGAATTTTTATCATCCGCAAACAATTCAGAATCTTTATCATCCATATACAATACAGAATCCTTTTCCTTATCATCTAGAGACAACTGACTGTCCCATGGACTGACTTTTATGATTATTTCCGAATCTTTCCTCCTACCATTCGAGTATAATTCAGAATCTGTCCCTTCTCGGATATCCAATTCAGAATCCTTATCATCCGTGACAACTTCAGAATCTTTACTACCATCACCTACAAATTTCGAAGGTTTAGGACCGAGTAAGTGCCTCGGGGGTGGTTTTGTTCCCCTTAGAGGTCGTTTCCTCGGACACCTGGGCGGTAACGGCAACTCATTTACATACGTCTCCGCTATCGATACATCTGCTATCGTCTCAGTACTCAACTTAATATCCTCCTCCGAGGAATCCGACCTGTCCAATATAATCCACTTCGAGAGTGTTGAAAGCGTGCTCAACGAAGGTGATTTCGGTATCGAACTATTACACATTATACCTGAATCTGTCGCCGATAGATCCACAAGAGAGGCTTTGTTAAACACGTGCACACTAGAGTTCAACTCCGATATGATACTCAACACACTATTATTATCACTGTTCACTGGACACTCATTTGTAATATAGTCACTATTTTCCGATTTCACTGTGTTCTTATCCCCCGGGAGGGAGTATTTCCGAGGTGCCAAACGCTTCGGGGGCAGGGGGAGAGTGTTCGTCGAGTGTGGCATTTTGGCGATTCTGGCGATCTTGGCGTTTGTGCTACGTTTGTGTATTCCCGGTGTGTTACCACTCGGGAATGGGTGGCGCTAGGTTCGCGGTGCCACCGCTGCTGGGGGCGGCTTCGGCGGCAACCGGGGAGCTAATCTGCAATAGAGAGAGGTGAATGACATATTTTTTATTTCAAGATTCAGTTTTTTATATCTATACTAATATTATAAAGAGGAAAGCTTTGTTTGTTTGTTTGTAATGAATAGGCTCAAAAACTACGTCACCGATTTTAAAAATGCTTTCACCATTCGAAAGCTACATTATCCACAAGTAACATAGGCTATATTTTATATGAATAATTTTGATAAATAGATTTTGAGGCGGTACAAAGTTTGCCGGGTCCGCTAGTTATAGATATAGAGGTAATAAACGAGCATACGATCCGCCTGGTGACAAGTTGTTAATGCCGCCCAAACATATCCATAATCAATCCCAGATAAAGTACTAAGGTTGGCTAGAGATGCGTTGCTACTCCTGAGCACTAAATTTTAACGCCTCGGATAAGTATGTCTCCCTTACCACGGCAAACCAGAACACAGCAGCGCTTAACACCGCTGTTAAATAACAATATGTATGAGTGGTGGTCATAGATTGGTAAAGATTCTAACAAGAAAATGTACCCAGTTTTGAGAATTGCGTTTGAGAAATAGTTGCGTAAAAAAGTTTTGCCACGTCTCCGTGCTTAAATGTCCCTAAAATAATTAATTATTTATTATGTAAATTACGCAGTATTATTTATTTATTTGTAAATTTTCTGTAAAAATGTTTTTATTTGTCAAGAATGCAAAAAAGAACTTAGTAATAAGCCGTTTTTGGCTTCATTTTATTTCAAGGCGGCGAAGTATCTTTACCAATCTATGCTGGTGGTGCTGCCCAAGTCGAATCACAGAGGGTTCTTCAACCTCCAATTACTACAAGTTATAGATGGGGGATGATCGATTAGCACTGCACGGTGCGGCGTTACCATGTCCCCTGAGAGTTGCGTAGCGCACCACAAACGCGTTTTGAAGGGTGTGGTAAGGGAGACAGACTTTTCCGAGGCGTTCCAGCTTAGTCCTCAGGGGTAGCGGCGCATCTGTGGCCGACCTCAGATAGGAATATCTTATCCTATCTGGGGTTGATTACAGATGTCGCACACGCACACAAGACTCAAATACACATCGCCACAAGCTACATACTGTGCGGTGTAGCACTGCCACGCCTCCCGCTCATCATAACCCACAAGCCACAATCGCTCGTTCGCGAGTTACGAAGAGCGCCACAAGCTACAGAATGCGCAGTGTGGCGCCGACACGCTCGACTGCACCGCACAACACCACAACCCACACCATAAGCTACAACCCACAAGCCACAAGCTATAGACAGTGCGGTGCGGCCCCAACACTCCAACCCACAACCTACACCACATCGCCACACCACAATCCATAACCCACACACGCCACAAGCCCCGTGCTACGTATTTTATTGTATTTAACTATTTGGTATTTTTATATTATTTTCTTGACATGTGATTATTTAATATTATTATTGACTTGATGCTTATATAATTATTATTATTAATCGACTAATGGCATACATGTATTATAATTCAGTAACAAATTTTAATTTGTTTTATATAATTTTGTTGATTTTTTGCAAACTTCATACAGGTAGAACACACTGGACTGTAAGATGTACGTACCGCGCGGTGCGGCACTATCACGCTCGCCAACGACACACACACACACACACACACACCCACACGACACACACACACACACACACACACACACACACACGACACACACACACCACACACACACACACACACGCGTGCCACAAGCCACAAGCCACGTGCTACATACTGCGCGGTGTGACAGCACGCCAACCCACACCACACAACCCCACAAACCACACGCCACAATCCCCGTGCTACGTACTGCGCGGTGTAGCATCACCACCCCAATCTACAACCCACAAGCTACAAGCTCCGTGCTACGTACTGCGCGGTGTGGTGCCTGCGCTGCAGCAGCGCGGAGTGCGCGGGCCGCAGCAGCTCGGGCGCGGGCGCCGGCCGCGGCGGCAGCGGGGGCGGAGCGCCCGCCGCGCCGCCCGAGTTCGAGGGCTCCGACCACGGCACCTGGGGAAATACAAACACTTCTTAGAAAGTAAGTCAAAAGCTTAAATAGACGCGGATGTATTATTCACAACTTACGTCTAACATTACAGGAAAAAAATCCTAATGCGTTAGTGTAGCTTAAAAATAACAATAATTGACGTCCAAATTACATAAAATATACAATATACATAATATATACAAGTAAACTAATTAATAATTTTCAATTACATGGAAGGCTACCCTCGTGAACTCTCCAAGTGTGCAACAGAACAAGTCGATATGGTCTGCTATAGTGTTAAGTGTGCGCAATGCTCGTGTTAAGGGTGCGTCGCGCATCAGGTTGGTGCGTGCGTGTGGCAACGCCAGAAGACGCGGACGTCGCCGGCGCTCCACGCTTCTATCCGGCACACACAACTTCAGTTCTTTCAATATAACTGGGTTGTCAAGTTCACCCCGCAGTACTTGGAATATGTACTTTGTGAGCGAGATTTCTCTCCTCACTTCCAGTTTATTGAATCCTACCATGCCGAGAACGAACAACGTAGGATACAATAAAGGATAGCCGGGATAAACACCGTGTAACTTTAAGAAGAGAAACCGGGCAAATTTATTTTGGATACGTTCCAACATTGTCTTGTACTTAGCCTCACTCGGAGACCATATAACCGAGTTACACTCCAAATGACTCTTCACCAGAGCTTCATATAAGGCACGCAAGGCACTAATATTCGTAAAACTATTTGCCTGCCTTAATATGAAGCCCAGATTTCGGTATGATTTTTTGCATACTTCGGCTATATGATCTCGAAAGTTAAGGTCTGCCGTAAAATGTACACCAAGATCTTTGATCTTCTTTACGCGCTGGAGCTGCTCGCCGCCCATGTGGTATGAATATTGGAGCGGGGTACGAGCTCGGCTGAACGATAGCACGAAACATTTGTCTACATTAAAATACAACTTGTTTACGTGGCTCCACTCAACTACTCGATTAATGTCGCGCTGTAGCCCAGCTTGGTCCGTCAGGTTATTCACTTCACGAACCAGTTTCAAGTCGTCAGCAAATAGAAGACATGTAGACTCATGGACCACCTCCGGCAGGTCGTTTATCATTATGATAAACTGGAGGGGCCCTAAGTTACTGCCCTGGCTGACGCCTGATCTCGTCGGATACTGATTCGACCGGCATCCTCCACAGTCGACGTATTGACGTCTGTCTCGTAGGTAGCTGGCGAAGAAATTTAGCGTTTGCTGAGTACAGCCCACGCCAGCCAGTTTTGCAAGCAAGACGTCATTGTCTACCGTGTCGAACGCCTTTCTGAAGTCGAAGTAAGCGACATCTACTTGTTTTCCGACATCCACCGCTGGCACCACTCGCGACATTAAATTGAGTAGGTTTCCCGTTGTTCCGCGTCCCGGGCGGAAGCCATGTTGCGCGTCAGACAATTGTGCCTTCATCTGAGCATATAATGCGTGATGGATAGCAGACTCAAATATCTTGGCTGGTGTACATAAAAGGGCCACGGGCCTATAATCACTAGGCTTCGGACCTCCTGAACCCTTCGGCACCGGTACCACTCGGGTAAGTTTCCACCGGTCAGGATAAGTGGCCGTCGCCAAGCATACGTTGAAAACATGCGTTAAAGGCTCCTGAAGTACGAAACGACAGTCTTTAAAAATAAACGGTGGTATGCAGTCTGGACCCACAGAGCGCTTCGGCGGTAACCGCGTAAATGCGCGACTAACATCTGCAGGCTGCAGCTGATGCAGCTGCACGCGCGCCGCCCCACAGCCCGCCGCCGCGACACTCGCTGACACGTTTAGCCGCGCCGGCTCAGGGTTATATACCGAGTAAAAGAACTGCGCGAAACTTTCCGCGCTTTCCTGCTTCGAGAGCGTAAGTCCGTTTTTTATCAATTTAATTTCCCTACGATTACCTTTCTTTGACCTCATGAAATTCCAAAAGGCCCGGGGATCAGAAGCGAGGTGGTCTTGTACGCGGTCTCGATATCGGTCATGAGCAAGCGCAACTCCAATTTTTACTCTCGCCCGATACCGAGCAAACTCCTTATAATCACATGTCAATTTAGTTGATTTAAACTTTTTATGTAATTCATATTTAGTTCGAATATCTTTAATGAGTTGATATGTATACCAAACTGGATAAATATACCTGGTGTTATATGGTTTTTGAATTTTAGAAGGTACACAATCATCAAACGTTTTATTAATTTTGCTATAAAAAATCTCTAAAACCAAATTGGGGTCATTTATAGTATACAATTCAGTCCAGTCTATGCTCTCGATTAAATGATACAGTTTACTATAATCCGCTTTGTTGAAATTCCATTGCCTACTATAGGGTACCTCAAATGGATGTTGTTCGTATTGTATGGACCCCGCGGCTGCAATATGTGCGTGAGGCGAGGGCGTGTCGGAAGCGGGAGAGGGGCAGCCAGCGGTGACAGTGACGTTGAGCGGCGGGTGATACGCATCCACCGGTTGCAGCGCTTCGTCCGCCATCACAACTGATACCGCACCGCGCGCACTCAACACTAAGTCCAATTGTCGCCAGTCACAATTTGGAACTGCATTGCACTGGACGAGTTCGCAGAAAGCAACGAAATATTCATAATAATTACGCACAGCATTATTAGATGAATACAAATTGAAATCTCCTAGAATCAAAACATTGTTTTTATATTTAATACATATACTTTCTAAAATATTAAACATAAGCATGTATTCCCTTTCCGTAGCCTGCGGTGGGATACATACCACGCAACAAGTGAATAAAAACCGGTTATGAGCGTAAACAGAAGCGCAAATGAGTTCGAAGTTATACATGTCTATTTTGTATTCATTTGACAACTGTACTTGCCGTAACACGAACCGTGGTGTAGCTACCAACATCACACCTCCCTGCTTTCGTCCGTCTTCTCTATCGCAGCGCAGAATGGAGTAACCAGGCAATGTTACCTCTGCGTCAGTGATCGAATCGTTGCAGCCGGTCTCTGTTATAGCAAACAAATCCGAACCTGACGATTCGAGTAAGGACAGAAACCTAGTTGTCTTTGTTCTGAGGCCTCTTGCGTTCTGATATAAAATATTAATTGGTATTTTATTGGACGCTTTGATTTGTTGTTTTACGAAAAAACACCCATTCACTATATTCAGCGTTTTTTGGCCATATATTGGAGTCTAACAATTTCTCAAAATCACTCTCCGGTACGCAAATCCGGAATGACGAGTATCCTCTTTCAGTTCTGAGATTAATTTTCTCCACCTTTACAAAGCTATTTTCACCAAGTATTTCGCGTACATACTCCAATAAATTCTCTTCCGTCGTATCCTTTTCCAGTCGCCAAATATGAAAATATTTTTTCTTCTCCACTGCTTTTATTCGAAGAACAGATGTACTGTTACCTTTGTTAATAACACTCAGCTGTTTGCGTTTCGTATAGGTTCTATTGACACCAATATTCAATTTCTTAATTGTATCGTCTTGTTTTTTCTCCGCCGCGTATTTACTGTTGTCACTAGTGGCCAGCGCCCGACGAGAGCGCCTCGGCTTAACGTTCACCCATTCGCCTTCGTCCAGTTGCTTTTCCACCGCGTATGTACAATTCTCACTTACGCCGTGATGCGCGTAAGGCGTACTCGGCGAATCCGGGGCATCGGTGCTCGACGTAAGCGTTCGGGCAGTTTCCGAATTTACGACTTGCTCTGAAGCAGATTGTCGGCCTTTGGTGGTATTCCGAGGCGGCACGGGAATCACCGAAGTTATGCGATCGCGGGCCTCCGACATTGGCTGCTGTGGCGGCTTTGCAGCGTGCGAGGCATATGTACCCTCTTTTACTTCGATGTTTACATTTCGAACTGATGCACAACAAATTTCACAAACACTTATTAGTTTATTAATCGTGACATTTTGGTTTAGTATAGTCTTCTCCAGTGATGATATTTTGTTCTGAAGACCAAACACAGTTGTAATTAGCGTGTGAATTGCACTTTCGACCGATTTATTTTCCATTGCCAATAATTTCCGATTTTAATATTTTTCAAACACGAAAATAGATGACATTGACATTGACATTATATACATAATATACAGAGTGAATTTTTCAAATTGGTCTTCAGGGCTAAACCCGAAATTATAAGGATGAGCGAAAATGCTGAATAGAGTTCTGAGGTCGATTTTGATAAAAACTAAAACTGCATCACTATTTTTTTTTTTATATTTTCCTTAGCCGAGAATCATCGTCATCATCATCATCAATACATTACTGTCCACTGCTGAGCACGGGTCTCCTCTCAGAATGAAAAGAATAAGGCCACAATCCACCGAGCTGGACAAGTGCGTATTGATAGACTTCACATACCTTAGAAAACCTTTTTTCTAATACTTCTCAAGTGTAGGTTTCCTCACGGTGTTTTCATTCACCGTTTAGCAAGTGATAATTAATTTCTATTACGCACATAACTTTGAAAAATCAGAGGCCTGGGATTTGAACCTCAGACCCCTCGATCGAGAGGCCGAGTTTCTTAAACACTACACCACTAACCACAAACTATTAGGTATTTCTCTAAATCAGTGACGGCGGTACCCGATGGTGTTGCGCCGTATACGCTATCACAGCGGCATCTTCACTTAATAGTAGTTCGTAGTAGTATGAGTGTCGGTGGTGTGTGTCGGTGACAGTGTCGGTGGTGTGCGTCGGTGGCAGTGTCGGTGGTGTGTGTCGGTGACAGTGTCGGTGGCAGTGTCGGTGGTGTGTGTCGGTGGTAGTGTCGGTGGCAGTGTCGGTGGTGTGTGTCGGTGACAGTGTCGGTGGCAGTGTCGGTGGTGTGTCGGTGGCAGTGTCGGTGGTGTGTGTCGGTGACAGTGTCGGTGGTGTGTGTCGGTGACAGTGTCGGTGGCAGTGTCGGTGGTGTGTGTCGGTGACAATGTCGGTGGCAGTGTCGGTGTGTGTCGGTGGCAGTGTCGGTGGTGTGTGTCGGTGACAGTGTCGGTGGCAGTGTCGGTGGTGTGTGTCGGTGGCAGTGTCGGTGGTGTGTCGGTGGCAGTGTCGGTGGTGTGTGTCGGTGACAGTGTCGGTGGTGTGTGTCGGTGACAGTGTCGGTGGCAGTGTCGGTGGTGTGTGTCGGTGACAATGTCGGTGGCAGTGTCGGTGTGTGTCGGTGGCAGTGTCGGTGGTGTGTGTCGGTGACAGTGTCGGTGGCAGTGTCGGTGGTGTGTGTCGGTGACAGTGTCGGTGGCAGTGTCGGTGGTGTGTGTCGGTGACAGTGTCGGTGGTAGTGTCGGTGGCAGTGTCGGTGGTGTGTGTCGGTGACAGTGTCGGTGGTGTGTGTGTGACGGCGGTACCTGATGGTGGTGCGGCGTGTGCGCGGAGTCTCGTCGCCGTCGGGGTGGTAACGGTGGTGGAGTACCACACGCGCTGCTACCGCTGCTCGCACCGCCCACGCTACCACCCGATATCGGCTCCACTGGAAACGCAAACGTCATTAACTATGTAGTAAAATCCATCTGTCATCTAGGTGGCATATTTATGCCACATTCATGGCACGGCCTTTCATTAGTGTTCAGTATTTAGAACTGGTCGAAATACTGATTATAAATAAAAGGAGTAAATTCAAAATTTAAAAGGTTGACGTTTCTGTCATAACACACATTGTACGGACAGTCGGTATTCGGACTTCGTCACGGGACGTATATAATTATATATAGTATATTACGGGGGTCCTGGGGACCTATTTGGGAGTCGCGAGTGTGTGTGCGTCACGGACGACCGGTCGCCGAAGGGAGCACCGCACCACTCTACGGTATTTATACATTTATTCAACTATACTATTGTCACTAATGCACAAGGTTCTAAATTTCATTTCGGACTAGAAACCAGCGACCTAAAACTCTACAATTAGGTATATTATATATTACGTATTATGTGTTTAGGTGCATCTTATACATATGTTATGGCAATAAGCTCTGCCAGCTGCATCGACACAATCTATCATCAATAATATCATAAACTAAGTATACATTTTGTAACAAAGATTGTCATAAATAATTATTTAAATGTGTACTATAAGTATACCGTCATTCAAATATATCATATTGAATATGACTTACAAAAATCATATTGCATGTCAGGCGTATTCTCAAAGGGGGTCACGCCCCCCTCACCGCAAAAGCGACAAGTGAGACTCACTCTTGATTAGATTTTTATCGTGAGAAAACCCTGCATGGATTCTTCTCTGCCTCGAGGGTATTTAAAATGCGTTAGAAAAAAATCGCCTGTGAAAATCTTATGCTAAAATCGCGCTTATTGCATATTCATTTCTGTGTGTTAACCTTAAAAGCGAATGGAATGAAATAATAAAGAAATAGTATATCAAGATACGATCACCCATATATTGTGCGTGCACCTCTATTATCTTATATATAAAATTCTCGTGTCACAATGTTAGGTACCGTACTCCTCCGAAACGGCTTTACCGATTTTCATCAAATTTTATATGCATATTCAGTAAGTCTAAGAATCGGTTACTATCTATTTTTCATACCCCTAAGTGATCGCCCTTAACATTTTTTTTAATTTATATGGCAATGGCAACACAAGGTTTGCCGGGTCAGCTAGTATTTATATATAATAGTAATATATCAATTGTATACATTAAAAATAGTAAACGAACACTTACAATGCGCACTCGGTGACGACGCTGAGGGGAAATTGAACGCGGCCCTGTAAGTTTTATACAATACATACAACATATTCATATTACAACCTATTTTCATCCTTTTAGAATTAATTTTCAAAAAGTTTCTATAAAATCTTTATTTTATACATATAAACATCGAATGGGTTCTGTCAGACTAAACCATATTTTTGTATTTATTGTTTTGAACATAATCAAATCAAATCATTTTTTTATTCTAAATAGATTCTTTATAGAGTACTTTTTGAATTTCAATACAACTTTCATAACGCACATCTTTTAAAAAAATATATTGTAAGTGTTACGGAAAATGTAAATACGTCAATATATAGGAAAATATCTATTGGTCTGGTATGGTACAAGTTTGTAGATTTAAATGAAATCTTCATCTATTAGTATCATCATCAATCTATAACTGTCCCACTACTGGACACGGATCTGCTCTTCAGACTTCACGTACCATTGAAAACTTTTTTCAAGTTTTCTCAGGTATACACCGTTAGAATAAGTAATAATTAGATAACTAACTTATATATAAGTAATAGAATAAGTAAGAATTAGATAAATAAATAACTTTGAGAAATCAGGTGTGTGCTTGGGATTTGTACCTCGGATCTCTCGATGGAGAGGCCAAGTTTCAACCACTTGGCTATCACTGCCTTTAGTCTAACAGTATAAACAACTTAAATTGATAATATATAGTAATTATTAATGTAGTTACATTATATTATATTATATAAGAGTAATATTTAGAAGTTAGCACTTGATCTGACTTACCTGTCCGCGACCACGAGCGGAGAGGCGGGGGGCGCCGGAGATCGCTTCGGAGACATAGCCGGGCTCCTATAATGTTAAAAAATAGGGCGTTAAAAATTTCCTTTTCAATGAATACTTTTTTACAAATATGTAATTTGAAGTGTATTCTTTTTATTTTTCATCGGTAATAAATTAGGAATCTAGCCACATTTTTAACAGACTTCAAAAAGGAGGTGGTTATTATTTACAGTACAATGAATATAAAAATAATAAATATGTATTTATGTACTTTACATATTTTTATTGGCATTTTACAAAAAACTACTTTATTTGGGTACAGCCTAATTTTTATTTCATTATATTTATTTATTTTACACAAACATAGCTATCATTACAGGTCATTCCCAAAGCGGTGGTGTGGTTCCTTAAACAAAATAGCACAGTACATTCAGTGTCGTATTTGTAAATTCATTCAGAGAGCAAGGAAATATATCAATTAAATCTGCAACGAGGTATAAAGTATGCATAAAACTCACCTAAACAATTCGTGATGTTTCGGACTGGGCAGCGGTCTGTCGGGCGGCTCCGGTGGCGGTTCGCACGTCGCTGCAAATATATTACAAATTTTGTTAAAACATCTTCGTCAAGTGTTCAAGTGTCAAGTTAATCAAGTGTTATAACATAAAAATACCATTATGCAACGGCGCTTCATCGGCTCGTCGTGGTAGCGCGGGTGGTCGTTCGCCGTCAGAGTTGCTCGTGACGTTGCTGCGCGGTAGCAGTGGAGGAACTCGCTCCTGCGGGGTACACGATACTAATGTTATTACAGAAATGCGAGCGTTACGTAGAGAAATGCTAGTGTTATTAGAGAGATGCTAGTGTTATTAGAGAGATGCTAGTGTTATTAGAGAAATGCTAGTGTTATTAGAGAGATGCTAGTGTTATTAGAGAGATGCTAGTGTTATTAGAGAGATGCTAGTGTTATTAGAGAGATGCTAGTGTTATTATAGAAATGCTAGTGTTACTAGAGAAATGCTAGTGTTATTAGAGAGATGCTAGTGTTATTAGAGAGATGCTAGTGTTATTAGAGAAATGCTAATGTTACTAGAGAGATGCTAGTGTTACTAGAGAGATGCTAGTGTTATTACAGAAATGCGAGCGTTGCTAGAGAAATGCTAGTGTTACTAGAGAGATGCTAGTGTTATTAGAGAAATGCTAGTGTTATTAGAGAAATGCTAGTGTTATTAGAGAAATGCTAGTGTTACTAGAGAGATGCTAGTGTTATTAGAGAAATGCTAGTGTTATTAGAGAGATGCTAGTGTTATTAGAAAAATGCTAGTGTTATTAGAGAGATGCTAGTGTTATTAGAGAGATGCTAGTGTTATTAGAGAGATGCTAGTGTTATTAGAGAGATGCTAGTGTTATTAGAGAAGTAAGTGTTAGTAAATAAATAAGTGTTATTATATGAGTGTCAGCTTTACACGCGACATGAGTGTTATTTCAGGAATGCGAGGATTATAAATGATATGGAAATGTTATTACACGATGCGAGTGTTATTACAAGAATATGAGGGTTATAGGAATATAGGAATTTTATAACACGATGAGATTCTTATTGAAAAAATATTAGTGTTACTATACGAACGCGAATGTTATTAAAATGAGAATGTTATAACATGATAGAAATGTTATTTCATAAATATACAAATATAAATGTTAAACAAATATAAATGTTATTATATAATGCAAGTGTTATCACACAAATACTAATGGTATAATAAGAATACAATCATATTATTATGGCAGATGTAAAGAGATAGTATATTTGTGACATAACTGAAGGTGACTAAACTAAGGGTATAACTAGTCAACACCCACGTTATAAGGGATGGGGGGATATAACTGGTCAACGTTTACGGAAGGGGAGGGGTGTAATAGGGCTCGGAGTTGCTATCGAGGGGTCTACGTGACAGGGGAAGGGGGAAAGGGTGCGCTTTAGGGGTAAGAAGGGGGGTGTGTACCTGGTCGGGCCGCTTGCCGGACATATGCTCCCCTCGGGGGTAGTAGGGCTCGGAGTCCACGTAGGCGCCGCGCGGTGATAACGCAGGTACACGCCGGCTTAGCGTACACGAGTTGCTACTGTGGAGGGGTTGAGATATTTAAAAAAAAACTACGAAAAAAAAATAGTTTCTTTTTTATACTTTTTAAATAATATATTTTTGAAGACATACTTAATTTGGAGTGTTTGAAGAAACATGTAAATATTTATATATTTTTTTAAGTTATACGTCTTTTAAAGCATTTGAGAGAAACGATGAGTGAATTATTACGGAACCAATAAATAAAAATCGACACTAAAAACGTTAGCTAACCCCTTAACATACGGGCAAAATATTCACTTTTTTGCTTTTTTTCACTAATCTATTAAGTAATCTATTATGTAACGCCGAAAGCTCGTCGACATAAGAACTACCTATGAGAATAATTCTTATTGAGGACTAACTTCATTGAATAAAAACTACATCCTTCTGCGCTCACAACTTTTGTTTCATCCCAAATAAATCTATGTCAACATACTAGCTTTCAATGGAAAGAGATCTACCCAATGGATTTTGTATGTATCTGTTTTTACAACGCTCCAAGGAAGTATAACTTTAAAATCTACTGTTATAAGGTTATTATACTATATCCATTTCTTTATTGTCTCGATGACAGTCCTTTGTAGTGTTGTGACCAAATAAGCAATGATATCGATCGCATATTATATGTATTTTGAACAAAGACAAATAACGGGTCTGTTATCGTGTTACGTTTATCGTTATAGCTCCTATAGTAATCATTATGTGCACATCACTACCTGTCCATGAAGTCTGTACTTCATTAAAATGTCACATAGATAATACTGTTATTATCTATTCTGTGTGACATTTTAATGTAAACAACGCAAAAATTACATGGGATTCGATCTGTAATCGAGAAAATAAAGAAATGGGAATAGGAATAGTATAGTAGTATTGTATTTGTATAAACATAATAAAAATGTTACCGATCGTGCCTTGGCGAATGGTTGTCTCTCGGCGACGGTGGTTCGTCCCGAGACGACATGTTACTCCTGAAAACCAAATACAAATTGAATCAATAGACATTATTTATAGCGTTCAATTTTCAGGATTATTTTGATTATAAGAAGGACTTAAGAAGATTATAAGAAGGACTTAACCCCCTCCTTTACTACCCATTTATGGACATATATCCGGGATAATTCAGATCTTGTGGTTACCCTTCCTCCCCGGATATTTGTAAAATAGTGGCTGTTTTTTTCAAAGTGTGCAAGGATTATTTTGTTGGAATATATATCAAAATAATACGCGCTCATCTCACAGTAACGTCCTCTGGTGATTAAAATATTTACTATGATATTAGTGTTATAGTACACTAGATAAAGGAAGAAATAAATTTGTCTATTCTCAACCGCAACTCATTCGTTTCATTATTATTCTGGCCTCGAATCTACCTCTGCCCAGGTAGGTTTGGAGAATAGTTATATACAAGTTAGATATTTGGTTTTTTACCGTAACGAGGAGACACTGCAGCCCTTGGTCTTGTCGAACAGCGCCAAGCCCTTATCCAGAAGACTGAGCTGCCCCGCACCACCGCGAGGACTGGTCAGCGAGCGCTCCTCTCGGGAACCTGTAATATGGTCATAGTGACGTCACAGTCATGATCACGTGGTAAAGGGGTTGAGAACCTGTAATACGGTCATAGTGACGTCACGGTCATGATCACGTGGTAAAGGGGTTGAGAACCTGTAATACGGTCGTAGTGACGTCATGATCACGTGGTAAAGGTTTGAGAACCTGTAATACAGTCATAGTGACGTCATGGTCAGAATTAAGAGGAGAAAAGTGAGCATCGCATTAAAAGGTGGTAAAGCCAGTATGGCTCGACTAAAGAGGTACTACCACACCTATTTCTAGCATTAAGCAATTTTATGTCAAAGGAGAGTGTAGACGCAAGCTGACTTACATATGAGATGAGCATTTTCGGCTCATAAATGTAAGTCAGACGGCTTCAGGTAAGACCTATTCTACATGGAGTTGGTTGATTTCCGTGGGCAATACTGTTCATTTATTGTCAGTTGTACAGCAAAATCATTTTCTACTTCAACCGTATTTATATAAAAATACATAATAAAGATGATTACAGAACCTACTCTTTTTCGAAATCCGTTAAATCTCAACCCCGAAAATAAGTATGATGCCACTAACCATAAACTTAGTCGAACCACAAAATTTTTTTTATCCATTCCTCAATATGTAACAAAAAACAGTGCTACAGCAGTATACAGTGGGCCACTGTGGGCCACGCTTACCTCTGTCGTCGTGGTGTAGTGGCAGTGAAGCCACCGATGTGGAGTCCCACGCTGCCCCAGCGGGAGGCGATAACTGAGCCACACCTTAATATAAAAAAGAAACATTTTTTATTTGAAGAAATATAATTAAATACCTATCCAGTAGGATTTTGATACACATATGGTCTACTTCGTCTACCAGTAAAGGAAACATTATTTATTATTTTAACACAGTACATTTCAGAAATAAATAGTTTATTTTAATATAACTTTAAAAGATACTTACATTTTAATCCCAATTTTTATTTATATGCATATTTAGATTTTATTTATTATTTTAATTTTAATATTTACTATATTTGCGCAAAAAAAAATATTAAATTAAATGTAAATATAAATGAAATCGATAATTAAATTTAAATTTATTTATTTAAGTGCAGGGATAAATAAGCAGCTATGTCCAAAGGTAGACAAGTAAGTAGGTTCAAAGGCAAGTAGATTACAGTTAGCAAGGTAGGTAGATATACAGGGTGAATTTTTCAAATGGGCCTTCAGGGCCAAATCCGGAACTATAAGCATTAGCGAAAAATGCTGAAAGGAGTTACGAGGCCGATTTCGATAAAAACTAAAACTGCATCATTAGTTTTTAAAATATCTTTTTCCTTAGCCGGGAATAGAATTAGTTCATTTTGAAAAAAATATACCCTCTATATTATTCCACTATCTGATAGTGTTGCTTATAAGGATCAAAGTCTGGGAAGTAATGATAAATGACAAACTAAAGGAAAAGCCTCAATTTTAAGAAAATACATATTTTTTCATATTCATTTGGCAGTTAAGTTTCCGCCATTCATTAATTTAAACATTTCGCGTATACTCACTAAGGTTATCATCAGCGCTACTGGTGCTCGTGTGATGCTGTTGGTCCTGGGATCTCCTGCTCGAGAACTTCACGCATTTCAACGAGAGTTCCGGATACCGACGTGGCTGCGAATATATTTTATATTTAAAAAATTGTTTGCTTATTACAAAAGTATCTCCATTTTATTAAAAAAGAGTCGATGAGGTCAAATTAAAATGAATTACACTACTTTTATAACGCAGAGTCACCTGTCAATGTTGACAGGTGATGTCCGTTATCAACAATCAATCTATCCATTTTTTTGCCTACAAAAGATCAAAATTTCATAAGTTTTATAACGAAGAAATTGTCCAATGTTAGCTTTGATAGATTGATTATTAAAAATTGACATGAATTTACTATTGAAAAGTTATAGATCCAAGGCGGAGGGAGACTTTTTAGGGAGCGACATTTTTTTTATTATAATACAAGAGAAGCAGACGAGCATGCAGTCCACCTGATGGTATGTGGCTACTGCCACCCATGGACATCTGTAATCAACTCCAGATAGGATTAGATATTCCTACCTGAGGTCGGCCACAGACGCGCCGCTACCCCTGAGGACTAAGCTGGAAAGCCTCGGAAATGTCTGTCTCCCTTACCACACCCTTCAAACCAGAACACAGCAGCGCTCAACACTGCTGTTATTAGGTAGAAATAGGTGTGGCGGTGGTGCCGCCGGAGTTGAACCACAAAGGGTTCTACCACCTTCAAATTATTTCCTTATTTTCCCACCCCAACTTTCTCGACACATTTGGGAGACTGCATTCTTGTAGTACTCTTAAGAACATCTTTTTTTACACATCAAAGTCTTTGATGAATCAAGTCCAAAAACGAAAATTCTGAATCGACTATTATGCTATATTAGCTATGATTAACATTAATTAATATTTTTTTTCATTATCAAATTAAAAATGAAAGTACTCACAAATTTAACCATAAGTTTCAGTACACGGGGTTCGATCTCCAGACTCTTGTTGTAAAGATAATTGGTCACCTCCTGATCATCAATGCCGGGGAAAGGGTCTAGGGTTTCCACGAATGCCTGCGAAAAGAACTTATATTAGAAATAATTTAAACGCTTTCTACACTCACAGCCCCACACTAGGATTCCCTGTGTCGTGGGTGCCATGGACACATACATAGACAAATACACAAACACCCAGACCCAGTAACAGAAATCTAAATTCATCTTTAGAAATCTGTCTGGCCGGGGATCGAACCCGGGACCCTCTGCGCGTCAGACCGGCACGGTGACCGCACCGCCATGCAGGTCGGCAATTAAGAAACTTTTATTTAATTATATTATATTTTTCTATTATTTAATCTATTTTCCATGGTTAAGATTTCTAAAAAGTTTCTAAAACCTTAAGATTTGGTGTGAAAACACACAATTCATGGTAAAGATTTGATCTGGAAGCACAAATAGACATTGCTGTAAAATAGGAGAATGAATATTATAATATATTATAATATAGGAGTAGCAGACGAGCATGCAGTCCACCTGAAGGTAAGTGGCTACTGCCGCCCATGGACATCTGTAATCAACCTCAGATAAGATTAGATTCTTAACTGAGGTCGGTAACATATGCGTTGCTTCCCCTGAGGACTAAGCTAGATCGCCTCTGATAAGTATATCTCCCTTACCACACTGTTATTAGACAGAAATAGGTATGACGGTGGTGCCGTGCGAGTTGATCCACAAAGCCTTCTATCACCTTCAAAATTATCTATACATATAATAAAATTGCAGTATTACGTTTTGAAATGTGACGTCACAAAATTTAGAACTCCCCACCCACACACACACAAAGCCACAATTCATGAACCCCCTGTCTCCCCTGTCCACTTAACGCGTGACGTAATATATGGATGAGCCTAACTAACTGACCTTAGTCTTAGGCTCAACAGTGAGACAATACGGTTGGTTCTGATACTGCTGTATTTCGCCGGTGATCTCGGCTACCTTCCGTCGTTTAGAGAAGTTGATCAACTCCGAGTTTGGTAGGTAATCTGCAAATTATTAAAAATATAATGTAAAAAGCATCCTTATCGTCGTCAATAATTACTGTCCCACAGCTGGGCACTGGTCTCCTATCAGAGTGAGGCGGTTAGGCATTAGGTAGTACGCTCATAAGATGTTCTACTTCTCTGGCATTTTTGATAAATAAAACTTAGAATATGTCTATCAATATTGAAGTGAAACTTACAAGTCAAAACACAATGTCAAAAAGTACGTTTCGTGTCGCGTCATGTTGTTATGTCATATCACAGTACGTTATCGTATCGTTACATATTATGCTTAAAAAAAAGTTTAATAGTATCTTTAAATCGCTCCTGGCAGCGGCAGCGTGTGTGCATGTGTGCATCAGCGCTCGTTACTGTGTGAACTTTGCGTGTGTGTGTGTATTTATGCATGATTGTGTTTACGTGCTTGTATTTATTTGAACGCGCGTGTGCGTGCGTGTATGCATGTATGCCTGTGTGTAAGTACTCTAGGTATCTCACCCAGGTTATGGTAGCGGTGGTCTATTTGTGTGCGTATATTCATGTGTGTACGTGTGCGCGTGTTAATTTCTGGTGTGTGTGTGTGTGTGTGTGTGTGTGTGTGTGTGTGTGTGTGTGTACATGTTTTTCAGTGTACATGTAAAGCGCCTTACCCAGGTTCCCCTCCTCTATATGCAGGATGTTCGTGAGGTAGATGCCGAAGAAGGGCACGCAGGACGGGTGGATACTGCGCAAGCGCTTCTGGTAACGGTCGTCTGTTTATGTGCGTGTGTCTATTTATGTGTGTGTACATGCGTGTGTTTACGTGCGTGTGTGTGCTTGCCTGTGTAATTGTTTGCTTATTTACTTGTGTGTATGTATGAGTGTGTATGCGCACACGTGCATGTGCATAAGTGCGTGTGTGTGTAATTATGTATATCCTAAGGCTTCTCACCCAGGTTCCCCTCCTCTATATGCAGTATATTCGTGAGGTAGATGCCGAAGAAGGGTACGCAGGGCGGGTTGATGCTCCGCAAGCGCTCCTGGTACCGCCTGAAGTGATCCGTGCTCAGGTCGCGGATCTGGTCGAGCACTCGGATCAGCCGCGGCGGGATCGCCTGGTGGAACACAACGGATCATATTTAGTCATTTAGACTATTTATTTAGCCTATGTTTTAAGAACATTTTTATAACAAATACTAATCGTGTCCATAATATACATGGATCACTTGCTTAACACCCATGGATCGCTACAATACTATCGTTAGATGGTACATAAAATACAATTGGACCACACCTATAACAACCCCCTGGATTGTTCTTGGCAAACCTATACGGCTCCTATGACACCTTAGATCGCTCCTGTAACACCCTATAATAGTTCCTAAACACCTGCAGATCTCTCGTGTAACAACACCCTTGGATTGCTCCTAAAAACCAGTGGATTGATCTTATGACACCCTTGGATCACTCCCATATTATCCTTGAATCCCTCCTAGAACACCTGTAGATTGATCCTAAAACAACCGAGGATCACTCGTAAGACACTTTTGGATCGCTCCCGTACCACCCTTGGATCGCTCCCGCACCACCCCCACAGCGGCCGCTCACCTGGTAGGCGGCCTTGAGGCGGTGCACGGAGGCGGTGCCGAAGGCGGCGACGACGGCCAGCACGCCGTTGAAGTTGTTGAGGTCCTGCAGCGCGGCCGCCAGCTCCAGGAAGCGGCACTGCACCGCGCAGCGCTCTTCTACGTTCTCGCTTTCGACAATCCATTTTTCCATCCAGCGCGTGAACTGCAAATAAAAAGTAGGATATATACAGGGGATATACATATTTATATTATAATAAAGAGTAACAGACGAACATGCAGTTCACCTGATTGTAAGTGGCTACTGCCACTGCAGGTTGATGCATGTATGTGAGGTCTACGGTGAAATTCCTAGGAAAAGTATGTTTCCCTATGTATTGAAAGCATACGACGGGATGTGACACTTCATCGGGCCCATCACTTATGTTAACGGCAAAGGAAAACATCGCGACTTACTAAAAAAAAAATTAAGTGTGTAAAATCTACTGCTTCGTACCATGCCAGAACGATCAACTATGGTCTAAACCTAGCTCACTACGAGCCATAAGAAGAAACCTGTACCCAGCACTATGGGAGTACTGAGTGAAATAAAACAATTTTTATATTTATTATTTTCACAATGTTACCAGTTTTATTAAACAGAAAATTTGATGTTACAATAGTATTTTTGGTATACTTACATTAGTGGTATGTTTGATAATTTTGAGCAAATTTGGACTAGTTTTCTCCTTGTCTTTCTTCGTCCACACCGCACCCACCAACTCTGACGGTTTCACCTGAGAACATAAAAAAATAATGTTATAGCAACATATTTTTCCTATATACGACTGAAATAGTATAATTTGAACTATTGATTTAAGATAGAAAAAGCAGCTGATCCTTTTTTGATTAGTACCAGTGGAGGGGTAGGAAAGAGAGTATTGGTAGGAAAGTAACGACTTTATGAAAAGGGAAGTTGGAGTAAGGGGGTAAGGTAAAGGGGGAACATAGTAAGAGCTTATTTAAAAGGAATGAGAGGTTAGAGTACACGCCAAGTTAGTGCAAGCTAAGATATTACGTGCGGGTGCAGGGCGAGCGGGTGCCGGCCGGAGCTACACTGGGGGCTCACCTGGCGGTACAGCTGGAACTCGTGCAGCGTGAGCTGGCGGGCGAGCTCGAGCGGGTGCAGGGCGAGCGGGTGCCGGCCGGAGCTACACTGGGGGCTCACCTGGCGGTACAGCTGGAACTCGTGCAGCGTGAGCTGGCGGGCGAGCTCGAGCGGGTGCAGGGCGAGCGGGTGCCGGCCGGAGCTACACTGGGGGCTCACCTGGCGGTACAGCTGGAACTCGTGCAGCGTGAGCTGGCGGGCGAGCTCGAGCGGGTGCAGGGCGAGCGGGTGCCGGCCGGAGCTACACTGGGGGCTCACCTGGCGGTACAGCTGGAACTCGTGCAGCGTGAGCTGGCGGGCGAGCTCGAGCGGGTGCAGGGCGAGCGGGTGCCGGCCGGAGCTACACTGGGGGCTCACCTGGCGGTACAGCTGGAACTCGTGCAGCGTGAGCTGGCGGGCGAGCTCGAGCGGGTGCAGGGCGAGCGGGTTGCCGGCCGGAGCTACACTGGGGGCTCACCTGGCGGTACAGCTGGAACTCGTGCAGCGTGAGCTGGCGGGCGAGCTCGAGCGGGTGCAGGGCGAGCGGGTGCCGGCCGGAGCTACACTGGGGGCTCACCTGGCGGTACAGCTGGAACTCGTGCAGCGTGAGCTGGCGGGCGAGCTCGAGCGGGTGCAGGGCGAGCGGGTGCCGGCCGGAGCTACACTGGGGGCTCACCTGGCGGTACAGCTGGAACTCGTGCAGCGTGAGCTGGCGGGCGAGCTCGAGCGGGTGCAGGGCGAGCGGGTGCCGGCCGGAGCTACACTGGGGGCTCACTTGGCGGTACAGCTGGAACTCGTGCAGCGTGAGCTGGCGGGCGAGCTCGAGCGGGTGCAGGGCGAGCGGGTGCCGGCCGGAGCTACACTGGGGGCTCACCTGGCGGTACAGCTGGAACTCGTGCAGCGTGAGCTGGCGGGCGAGCTCGAGCGGGTGCAGGGCGAGCGGGTGCCGGCCGGAGCTACACTGGGGGCTCACCTGGCGGTACAGCTGGAACTCGTGCAGCGTGAGCTGGCGGGCGAGCTCGAGCGGGTGCAGGGCGAGCGGGTGCCGGCCGGAGCTACACTGGGGGCTCACCTGGCGGTACAGCTGGAACTCGTGCAGCGTGAGCTGGCGGGCGAGCTCGAGCGGGTGCAGGGCGAGCGGGTGCCGGCCGGAGCTACACTGGGGGCTCACCTGGCGGTACAGCTGGAACTCGTGCAGCGTGAGCTGGCGGGCGAGCTCGAGCGGGTGCAGGGCGAGCGGGTGCCGGCCGGAGCTACACTGGGGGCTCACCTGGCGGTACAGCTGGAACTCGTGCAGCGTGAGCTGGCGGGCGAGCTCGAGCGGGTGCAGGGCGAGCGGGTGCCGGCCGGAGCTACACTGGGGGCTCACCTGGCGGTACAGCTGGAACTCGTGCAGCGTGAGCTGGCGGGCGAGCTCGAGCGGGTGCAGGGCGAGCGGGTTGCCGGCCGGAGCTACACTGGGGGCTCACCTGGCGGTACAGCTGGAACTCGTGCAGCGTGAGCTGGCGGGCGAGCTCGAGCGGGTGCAGGGCGAGCGGGTGCCGGCCGGAGCTACACTGGGGGCTCACCTGGCGGTACAGCTGGAACTCGTGCAGCGTGAGCTGGCGGGCGAGCTCGAGCGGGTGCAGGGCGAGCGGGTGCCGGCCGGAGCTACACTGGGGGCTCACCTGGCGGTACAGCTGGAACTCGTGCAGCGTGAGCTGGCGGGCGAGCTCGAGCGGGTGCAGGGCGAGCGGGTGCCGGCCGGAGCTACACTGGGGGCTCACCTGGCGGTACAGCTGGAACTCGTGCAGCGTGAGCTGGCGGGCGAGCTCGAGCGGGTGCAGGGCGAGCGGGTGCCGGCCGGAGCTACACTGGGGGCTCACCTGGCGGTACAGCTGGAACTCGTGCAGCGTGAGCTGGCGGGCGAGCTCGAGCGGGTGCAGGGCGAGCGGGTGCCGGCCGGAGCTACACTGGGGGCTCACCTGGCGGTACAGCTGGAACTCGTGCAGCGTGAGCTGGCGGGCGAGCTCGAGCGGGTGCAGGGCGAGCGGGTGCCGGCCGGAGCTACACTGGGGGCTCACCTGGCGGTACAGCTGGAACTCGTGCAGCGTGAGCTGGCGGGCGAGCTCGAGCGGGTGCAGGGCGAGCGGGTGCCGGCCGGAGCTACACTGGGGGCTCACCTGGCGGTACAGCTGGAACTCGTGCAGCGTGAGCTGGCGGGCGAGCTCGAGCGGGTGCAGGGCGAGCGGGTGCCGGCCGGAGCTACACTGGGGGCTCACCTGGCGGTACAGCTGGAACTCGTGCAGCGTGAGCTGGCGGGCGAGCTCGAGCGGGTGCAGGGCGAGCGGGTGCCGGCCGGAGCTACACTGGGGGCTCACCTGGCGGTACAGCTGGAACTCGTGCAGCGTGAGCTGGCGGGCGAGCTCGAGCGGGTGCAGGGCGAGCGGGTGCCGGCCGGAGCTACACTGGGGGCTCACCTGGCGGTACAGCTGGAACTCGTGCAGCGTGAGCTGGCGGGCGAGCTCGAGCGGGTGCAGGGCGAGCGGGTGCCGGCCGGAGCTACACTGGGGGCTCACCTGGCGGTACAGCTGGAACTCGTGCAGCGTGAGCTGGCGGGCGAGCTCGAGCGGGTGCAGGGCGAGCGGGTGCCAGCCGCAGCGCTCGGGGTCGGCGACGTGCCGCAGCGGCGCGGGCGGGGGGCACGAGAACACGTGGGCGACGCCCTCGAACTCGTTGTCCTTTTGCGTGCTCTGCGGGTAAGGAAAAGAAATCGGTTGTCTGTAAAGTCGGTTTGCTGAAGATAGTTGAACGTGACAACGTCATAAGAAAATACTAATGGAATGGTTGCATTTTTCAAAAGGATTGTGCCTCTCTGTCGGTCCTTCCGCGCTCTCGCTTGCACTTCAAGCCTTAAATGGAACGCCTCAGAGCGAGGTAACGCCGCATGAGTTATGTTTTTTTTAGTGCGTGTAGCCGGCTACATCGAATTATAAGACGTTGTCACGTCAAAAACGTGGTGAAAAATGATACTTCAAACTATGGCTAAATATCGCCTTAACATCTCTAACTCAGAAAGCAGACTCGTGCCCAACACACACCCAAAACCTTTGAATGAAACTAGGAATACATAATTTGGCCCCGCCCCGCCACCTCGCCCGCGAGGACATAGCGCAGGCAGTGTGGCCTTACGTTGCTACGGAGTATATGCTTGTAGTTGTGTTCGACCTCATTGGCTCGCTGACTACACCTGCGCGCAACTTCAGAGCGGACTAAGAATTTGGCACAGACTATACAAATTATACATCTTTTATGTATTGCAAAAAAAATTGCGTGTATCACGTATTATGTAACTTAAAGTAACACCCCAACTCTGCCTATCCGTTTCAGTTACTGAAAACATTTCACCACTAATACCCTCTACTAAATATATGTGATATCACTTTTATTTTATTACTATTGTTATGTTTTTGTATTTTTTTATTTGCTCATCTATCTAATATTTTCTTTTTTATTATTGTATTATAGTGCCACTACGAAATAAATGTTCTTTCTTTCTTTCTTTCAATACCCCCTTATCTGCCTAAATAAAAGACCGACCTCAAAACAAAGTTAAACTCACCTTCCGCTGCAGGGTCTTCAGCACGCTCTGCACCCACTTCCTCATCGGCTTCCCGTCCACCGACTCCAGGAACTCCTTGAGCTTCTCCAGCAGCTCGGGGTCCCGTTCGAAGTCGTAGAAGTGTTGGTCCACCCAGTGTCGGAGGACGTTTATTACCCTGGAACAATTTGTGAAGATCAGTGGTTACCTCTAGCGGACTACGGAGAATCGTACCAGGAACCCTTTGCGCGTCTGACTCGTATGGTGACCGCATCGCCACGCGGGCGGTCATATGGAGTTCATAAGATGTATAATGGCGGCGTTTACGCTTACCATTAATAAATTGCATTAAATTCAGTAATCTTAAATAATAATTATAATTGACCAATTTCATGCACATTTTTCCCTTCATTAATCAAAAGAAAAAATACAAAGTACATCGGAATATAAACAACATTCGCATGTTTCTGTCTCACTCCCTCAAACCTGACAGCGCAACGCTAGAAAGAGACAAGGTTTGAAGGTGGTAGAACCGTTTGTGGTTCGACTAAGGCGACACTACCGCCTCACCTATTTCTGCCTCATAACAGCAGTGTTAAGCGCTGCTGTGTTCTGATGGGTGTGATAAGGGAGACATACTTTTCCGAGGCGTTCCGGCTTGGTCCTCAGGGGTAGCAGTGCATCTGTAGGAATATCCTATCCTATCTCGGGTTGATTACAGATGTCCATGGGTGGCAGTAGCCACGTACCATCTGTAAGCACGTCTGCTACTCCCATATTATAAAAAAAAGCCAAAACATCAACACGTAACACATACTACCGCGGGTTTACGATATTAGGATCAACGTACAACTCACCTAAACCTGACAGGTTGCATGAACTCCTTCCTGTACCTCTTCCAGTCCTCTCTCGCCGTGTTCTTGCTTAGTTTCTCCGCGTCGCTACTCGCCGATATTTCTACACACTCCTCTGTGAAATAAATCGTAATATATTGGTATAAAAACCATTTTAATTGACCCCTCTCGTGTGTGATGGCGCATAATACGAAGGGGTCAAGTTAAATTGTCTTTGATTATACGTTACAACAATTTTCATTGACCTCTCTATTGTATGACGGCGAATACTACTGAGGGGCCAAATTAAATCGTTTTATGTTGCAAATGAACCATTTTTATTAACCCTCCTCCAAAGGCCCATATTACAGATGGGTCAGGCTGAATAGCCAGTACATAAGTTGAAAGTATGTAGTTCTAACGTAGTGGAATACTTGAATATTTTATATGTTTTTATGTTAAAAATATGAATTTAAATTAAATAAGCAGATTTGGCGTGAATCGCAAACAAACAAACAGATATTCTACAAAAAAACACCTGTAACTAGTTGGCTCTTTATGGCTAAATCGTGTTATTTTTACCTACCTATTGAAGGTGGTAGAACCCTTTGTGGTTCGACTCCGGCGGCACCACCGCCACACCTATTTCTACCTAATAACAGCAGTGTTAGGCGCTACTGTGTTCCGGTTTGAAGGGTGTGGTAAGGGAGACATACTTTTCCGAGGCGTTCCAGCTTAGTCCTCAGGGGTAGCGGCGCATCTGTGGTCGACCTCAGGTAGGAATATCTAATCCTATCTGGGGTTGATTACAGATGTCTATGGGCGGCAGTAGCCACTTACCATCAGATGGACTGTATGCTCGTCTGCTTCCCCCAAAATAAAAAAAAATGAAAATACCTAACTTTCCTACCTTGTATATTACTATTATGGCAATGAATAACATTTAAGACAATTATATATTGAAATAAACATTTATGTATCTATGCGTGCTCGCCAAGTTAGCTTACAGTTCCCGAGCTATTTTATGACCATTTTTACAGTTTTAAAGGAGGTAGACCCAGTAAAATTCTACAATTCTGTTTCTGTGTGTGGGTGTCTTACATATGAATCGACCATCTTCCTCCTTTCTATCGGTGTGGTACACTACCACACGTATTTCTAGCGCGAAGCAGTACCCCAACCATGAGTTTTTACGTGTCGACAAATATGACTGTTTTGGTATTTGTTTACGTATTGCCCCATACTATTTCCAAATTCCGACACAATCCGCTAGGGGCGCTGATTGGAAATAGTATGGGCTAATATGTTATATATTGGCCTTAATCATCATAGTTAGGAATTCGCCTTATACAAAATTATGAAGAAGACATCCGATCCTGCACCGCCGCCGTGCCGTGGGAACGCTGACTCCGCACCACCGCTCCGTTTCCATCGTACAGTCCCGAACGTGGGAACTCACTCTGGGCGCTAACATTGCCCCAGCAAGTCACTTAGGATAGTTAGTTATAATTTAGGTTAGATTTAATCCAAAACTTGTAATATTCGGTTTTGATTAAATACATAATATATAAGTAATTCGATCTTTCTGTATCCTGGCTGCTGCATCCCGACGCAATACATAACTAATACGTAAACAAATACCAAAACAGTCATATTTGTCGAAACGTAAAAACTCATGGTAAGGGTACTGGACTGCGTTTCAGTTGGGGTTGACAGGCTGTATTACATATGTGGCGTCAAATCTAGTCCTCAGGAGTGTTAAAACACCTATAATTGCCACAATCAGTGCATTGATCTTAAAATAACTAGGAATTCTACGGCAACGTTGGTACTCAAATTTTAGTAGTAAAACGAAGGTGGTACAATTTTCGTGTTCAGTTCTATTCTAATTCACCCCCAGAACTATTTCTGCAGTAGATATTTTTTATAACATTTACACAAAGTATTCTAACTTAGCTCTCAACTATGCTATCAATTTAAAAACATAATGGCCACAAAATCGCTCGAAATCTAATACAAATCTATCTTATAATCTGTATTAAAATCTTATTAATATAACGTCATCTTTCCCCGCTGTATTATTCTTATTCTAGACAAAATAAGCAACATTTAAAGCGCTCACAGCTCAGCGGCGCATGCGTCTTAAAAATTATACGTTGATTGAAGCAACACCGCAGCCCACTGGTTATGTAAGTAAGCAGCATTTTATATGTTACACCCGAGTTTTACAAACTGGAGTGATACCTACCCGAGTGTTACATACCGGAGTGTTACATACCCGAGTGTTACATACCGGAGTGTTACATACCCGAGTGTTACATACCGGAGTGTTACATACCCGAGTGTTACATACCCGAGTGTTACATACCGGAGTGTTACATACCCGAGTGTTACATACCGGAGTGTTACATACCCGAGTGTTACATACCGGAGTGTTACATACCCGAGTGTTACATACCGGAGTGTTACATACCCGAGTGTTACATACCGGAGTGTTACATACCCGAGTGTTACATACCGGAGTGTTACATACCCGAGTGTTACATACCGGAGTGTTACATACCCGAGTGTTACATACCGGAGTGTTACAAACCCGAGTGTTACGTACCGGAGTGTTATAGGTTCGAGTGTTACATACCAGAATATCACATACCGAAGTGTTATACACCGGAGTGTTCGAGTTACATGGTCGAGTATTAAATACCCGAGTGTGATAAATCGGAATGTTACATACCCAAGTGTTACAAACTCAAGTGTAACTTGCCCGAATGTTACAGACCCGAGTGTGACACACTCGAAATCATAGATTAGTAAAGATCACTCACTCCTAACAAGAAAATGTACCCAATTTTGAGAATTGAAATAGTTGCGTAAAAAAGTTTTGCCACGTCTCCGTGCTAAAATGTCCCTAAAATATTTGAAATAATTATTTATTTATTATGTAAATTACGCAGTATTAGTTATTTATTTGTAAATTTTCTCTAAAAATGTTTTTATTTGTCAAGAATTAAAAAAAAACTTACTAATAATCCGTTTGTGGCTTTATTCAATTTCAAGGCGGCGAAGTATCTTTACTAATCTATGCTCGAAATGTTACACGCCCGATCGTTACACACAGGAGTTTCAAATACTCGAGCAATACATGTCCGAGTGTTACAAGCCGGAGTGTTACATACCTGAGCGTTACCAAACCTATCGCATTTGCTCCAACAAAAATAATATTTTTGTAAATTTAAAGCCCCATTACGGCCATATCATTGTGGGTACTTATGGTACCCGCAATGATACACACAGACTAGTAGACAAATAGGCGGGGATCGAACCCAGGACATCTTGCGTATTTCCACCGAGTGTTTATAAATACTTGAATATCACGTTCAAGCGTTTGAAAAACACATAAATTTTTCAAATATTTTTTTTATTTATTTTCTGAAAACACTTATTCTGCTGATGGTACAAGCATGAGGCGATGACGTCACAGGGTTCAAGGGCCAACGTGGCGTGCACGCGTCGTACTACGAAAAAATTTTTTTTTTTGGGTCTAACCAATTTTTTTCCTCAATTTTTTTCGAAAAATCAATTCCTTACCTATGTCTAGGTTGAGCTCTAGGGAGATGGGACTTAGGTCCTTTTTAGGCGTCTTGATCCTTGTGACTTGCGTGCAAAAATAGCGTATGGGTTTAATTTTTTTTGAAAATTTTCGAAAATTTCGACACATATCCATTAAATTTAGGATAAAACTATTTTACAACATTATGCATGAAAAGAAAAAGTTTTGATTTTATCATTCTTATTATCTATGATAATTTAAAAAAGTTATATTTATTGTCTATGATTACAAAACTATTTTAATAGTATCTATTATTTATGTCGTTTAATTTAAATGTGTTTTTTTTTTGGAAAAACATCATAATAAACTTTAGTTCTTTAAAAATATTTGACAGACAAAATTATATTTAATTTGAATGCAGGAGGAGGGTAATGTAATATTGAATGTTGCAGAATAGTTTTATTCTAAAAACATACATATTTTTATTTCATCTACACATTTATCCAAACAGCAATGTTAACACCACAGCGCCATCTATCGTTCCATTGAAGACACATTATTAGTAACAGAAACATATAATCTTACTTAAATCTATATTAAAAAATCATGATTTTTCATGAAACATTGATTCATGTTTATTAAATTGGATATAATATTTTGTTTAAGTGTGATATACGGTGAAGTTAAGGTGGGTGCACTTGTGATTGTACTTGCTCGTGTATATTCGCGTGTGTCTATTTATGCATGTGTGTCTGCGTGACCTGTGTACGTGTCCTGTGATTGTGTCTTTATAACTTGTGTGTGAAGTCTGTATATGTGTTTGTATGACATATCCGTGTCTGTATGACCTGTCCATATCTACGTGTGCGTCTCTTCGTATTTGTGAGACATGCGTGAAGTGTCTGTGTGTGTCAATGTGTATCAGTGTCTGTCTGGGTCTGAACAGAACGATCATTACGTAGACAAGTGTGTATATTTTTGCTAATGTGTGCGCGTGTGTGCGTTTGACGGTGTTTGGATGTGTCCTTGTTTGTCCTTGTGAGTGATGTGCTTGCAGAAAGTGAATTGTGTGTGGGCGTGTTCGTGTCACATGTGTGTATGCGTGGTTATGTGTACTTTGTGCGTGTCAGTCCGTGTCAGTGTGTGTGTTTGTCTGTGTCAATACGTGCCAGTGTGTGTGTTTGTCTGTGTCAATACGTGCCAGTGTGTGTGTGTGTGTGTGTGTGTGTGTGTGTGTGTGTGTGTGTGTGTGTGTGTGTCTCAATGTGTCTCTGTTAGTCTGTGTTTGTCCGTGTCAGAGTGTGTGTCTCAGTGTATCTCTGTTAGTATGTGTCTACGTGTGTGTGTGTGTCAACGTGTGTGTCAGTGTGTGTGTGTGTGTCTCAGTCTATGTGACGCGCGTCTGTGTGTGTGAGTGTCAGTGTGTGTGGTGACGTCACTCACCGGTCCGCGGCGCGTCGTACACGTCGCTGGGCTCGGGCATGCGGAACCGCTCGACGAGCAGCTCGAGCAGCTCGCCCGGCGAGCAGAACGACCGATACGTTGTTAGGAACGTTCGCACCAAGTTCAAGTCCGCGTATATGTGATAGGTGAGACGCTCGACTAGTTTCAGGAGGGTCGCACCCTGGTGAGAGGGGAAGAGTTATTACACAATTGGTCCATTGGATTTGTTTTTTTAATATAAGCATAGCATACAGACCTAAGTGGCTACTGTCAACGATGGATATCTATAATCAACCCTAGATAAGATTAGATTCCTACTTAAGATCGTGTTAAACGCTGTGGTGTATCACTTTAAAGGTTGTGGTAAGGAAGACATTCTGTAGTTGTTTCGAGCAGGTGTAGTCATACAATTTGCTATGGCGACGCGATTCATTTCTATATTCAGAGCGGACTAGCAGTTTGGCGCGGACCATATAACTGTAATCTTATCTGGTGTAGATCACATATGTCCATATGCGGCATTAGCCACTTACAATCAGGACTGTTTACTCGTCTGCTACGCATATATTATAGAAAAAAAAACACTTTTCCTCGAACCAATACCATGTATTCATCAACCACACACTCTATAATCACCCCCAGACAAGAGTAGATTAGATTCCTAAGGTGTTAAGCGTTGTTGTGTATCGCTTTGAAGGGTGTGCTAAGGGAGACATACATTTCAGAAGGCATTGCAGGCTCAGGATTAGTGGCGCACATGTAGGACCTCAGGTAGAAATCAAATCTTATCTGGAGTAGACATATGCCCATATGCGGCAGTAGCCACATACCATCAGGTCGCACTACTATACTCATCTGCTACCCTTATATTACAAAAAAAAACACACTTTCTTCCCTCGAACCAATACCCTGTTGGATATAGCCACACACTCGACCACTACATCAACCTACCACCATCATTCACCCTGCAGTGTGTAAACCCCTTTACGTAGTGTCTTATTCTAATATAACTCATTGTAGAAGCCTTAATAAAGTAGTATGCTACCAACTCTCGTCGTTTGAATACGTTTCCTACCACAGGGCGACCCTGCCAGGACCCGTCACCCCACCACAACCCCCACTTACCTTGATCAAGGGTGCAGATGACGCTTTCTCCTCCAACACAATATTATCAGGGGAGTCGGGCACCGCGAACCTGTATATCGACGCCGGGGGTAGTTTCAGGGGGTGCCGCCTCTCCAGGTCTAGTAGTATGCTGGAAATTATTTAATTACCGTTAGAAATGTGGCGACCTTCCGCTACTCGTCAACAGATGGCGCTGTTGAATCACGCTATCGAAGTTTTCTAAACATCTTGCATATATATATACAAGCTCCGAACTGAGACTGTCGGAGCACGGCCGCTCCCCGGGCATGATCACCTAGCCCGGCGGGAGATCTCCCTTTGCCAAAGAAATATGTAGCTGAATAGGATACCAATATTACATTGCTTCCCAGAATTTGATCCTTATAAGCGACACTATCCGATAATGGAATAATACTGGATGTTTTTTTTTTAATGGACTCGTTCGATTCCCGGCTAGGGTAAAAGATATTTTAAGAAACTAATGCAGTTTTAGTTTTTATCAATATCATGCTAGTAACTCCTGTCAGCATTTTCGTTAATCCTTATAGTTTCGGATTTTGCCTTGAAGGCTTATTTGAAAAATTCATTCTTTAGTAGTATAGAAATTTATAATTCTAAAATTTCCACAAATTTCTTCATTTGTCTATCTATCCGACAATGTTTGTGTATATTGTAATGTTGTAAAGGTATATTGTAATGTGGCCTAGTCATTCAGATATCTGTGTGATCGGAGATCGAACCCTGGATCCTCTGCGCTTCAGGCAACCTGTATATTTGCATTCAAATTCAAATTCAAATCTCATTTATTCAAATTTGATTCATATAGAATACTTTTTGAAAGTCAACAAACTACCACCGCTTCGGAAGGTGTTTCGCTATGGAGAAGAAGCGGCGCAAGAAACTCCATACGTGTGCATATTTGCATCTTTTAAAGGGTAAATAATATAAAATTTTACACAGTGGTACATATAATTAATTATTGATGTTGGAGCTGGAGTTGTGATACCATGCGGATTTATCATTTAAGTACTGATTTACATTATAATGAGCATTGTCGACTTATTATGAAGGTGGTAGAACCCTTTGTGGTTCGACTCCGGCGGCACCACCGCCACACCTATTTCTACCTAATAACAGCAGTGTTAGGCGCGGCTGTGTTCCGGTTTGAAGGGTGTGGTAAGGGAGACAGACTTTGCCGAGGCGTTCCAGCTTAGTGCTCAGGGGTAGCGGCGCATCTGTGGCCGAGCTTAGGTAGGAATATCTAATCCTATCTGGGGTTGATTACACATGTCCATGGGCGGCAGTAGCCACTTACCATCAGGTGGACTGTATGCTCGTCTGCTACTCCTATATTATAAAAAAAAAAATATTAATATATTCAAGCCTGGTACGCATATACAAGCTGGGATCTGAGACTGTCTGGCCATGATCACCTAACCTGGCGTGAAATCACTTTACCAAATATCAATCTATCCACTCACCTATCCAAGCTCCTGTCCAGCATGGGTTTAGTGTTGAGCATGACCAGATCGCACATCCAGTTGCGTTTCTCAGCGCACGAGGCGGCCGCGAGGAGCACCGGAGCGCCCACGCGTGGGCATAACTCCATTAGGTTTCTACCCTCTGCAAACAAATATAAGAACATGCATATAAATAAACATGTTTAAGAATAAATGATCACTTATTTATATATAGGTTTTTAACGTATGACAAAACGCTTCTGTCGTCTATTAATTTAAGAGCTGACATTCCACTTCATTCTAGCGGTTTTTATCATTTCACTCCATTCATATTTGAAAAAAATTTAAAGAACTCTCCCTTGAAACTGCTTCCAGTATGGCTTAAGAGGAACATACACCATACCTCCTCCAATATTCGGAAAGCTAACTTAAATCTCTGTCCAATAGTGGGACACAAAGTGATGTATGGTTCGACTCCGCCACACCTATATTTGTCCAACAGCAGTGTTAAGCGCTGCTGTGTTCTGGTTTGAAGGGTGTGGTAAGGGAGACATACTTAACCAAGACATTCTGACTTAGTCCTCAAAAATAACAACTGTAGCTAACCTCGTATACGAATTTAATCTTATCTGGGTTTGATTATAGATGTCCATGGGCGGCAGTAGCCAATTATAGTCCGCGTAAAACTGCTAGTCCGCTCTGAATATAGAAATGAGTCGCGTTGCCATAGTAAATTGTATGACTACATCTGCTCGTAACAACTTCAGAGCGGACTAGGAGTTTGGCGCGGACTATACCATCAAATAGACTGCTTGCTCGTCTGCTACTCCTATCTTTATATATATATTTCTTATGTGCGTGTGTATGTTACTGAACTCCTAAACGACTGGACTGATTTTGGCGAAATTTGTTGTGTGTGTTCAAGTGTGACTTGAGAATGGTTTTGATTCAAAATTTAGTCCTTGGGAAAAGGTTTTTTTAATTAATTTTCAATTCGTAAGTAGTTGTTGATTTTGGAATGTTACACATTGGATTCGACAGACTTCGCTACCATCGCAGTTTCAAATATTCTATCTATTTTTCAAACCCGTAAGTGATAAGGGTTGTTCACCCTTGACATGTTTTTTATTTATATGGCAACACAACGTTTGCCGGGTCAGCTAGTATTATATAAAAGGCATCTCACCCTCAGTGTCGGGTCGGTCCACCAGCTCCAGCTTGCGTATGTGCAGCTTCTCCTTCAGCTTCAGCTGCTGGACGCCCGAACTGCCCGCGGTCAGACTGGCCGCGTTCACTGCCACCTACAATCATAGTTTAGAAATTAGAAAATGTTTCATAGATTTCTTTTTAAAGTCGTAAATATTAACCATTTTTTGTAAAGCGAAGTAATAAAATCTAACTAAAATTGTCCAATTTGGAATTGTGTGAAAATTGGTTAAGATTGATTATTACTAACGGGCGTTAGTATGACAACCATGACGAAACTACTACAAACCAAAAAAAGTACAAAATCATATCGTATCATATAATATCATACCCAAAAAAAAAACTTAAAATTATTTTATTGGTAGCTTTTTTGATAACTCTTACGACATTTAGTAGCCAAAAGTTGGCTAGCAAAATGGTGTCCATTTTAAACGTTAGTGTTATGCTTAAAAATATATCCATGTACAAAATTTAGACGAATCCAAAGACACCTCGTATGCTGAAATCCGTCAAGCCATTTGAGCTGGACGGTATAACAATTAATGAGACATACATACATACATACATACACTCCAAAAAATTACCCTCCACTCGCATAATTTTTCCACAAACGACTCAAAAGAAGTATCACTATAAAAACTGTAATGTGACTCATGTAGACTCACCAGACTTGTAATAGGTTTGCATAATAGAAGTAATCCGTCGAACAAGTACGCTCTCCGCTCCGCTATCCGCCGCCCGGGACCGATTTTGCTCAGTGTGTCCTCTGTAACACATAAAAATATTATATTATATTTATCGCCGTTAATCGATTAGTGGTCTAAGAGATGGCGCCACTAGTATTTTTTTTGAATCACGCTATCGAAGTTTTCTCAACATGTTGCATATACAGGGCGAATTTTCCAAATGGGCCTTCAGGGCCAAATACGAAACTATGAGGATGGGAGAAAAATACTAAAAGGGCAACTGCTTATTAGATTCGAAATTGGCCCTGAAGGCGGATTTGAAAAATACACCCTGTATACTCTAAAGTTAAAAGTTATACAGAGTGTATTTTATTAGTGTAGCATCTAAACTGAGACCGTTGGCGCACAGCCACTCCCTAGGAATGACCAGCCAGTTGGAAAACTTCCCTTTGCCAAAATCGCTATCAAACCATGACTGTCATTATTGTAATGTATCAGGATTAGACCATAATATTATTAGTATTTTTTCTTTGTCAAAACAATGAAACTTTTTTAAAATATAGGAGTAGCAGACGAGCATGCAGAAGAAACTAGAAGAATCTACCTGCGTTTCACAATAAAATATTTATTGAAAAACTCAACTGAAAAAGTTGTTCATTTTATTCGGAAAATAATTTGGGGCCAGGGGGCCTCCACTCCTTTGTTGCCCAAGGCCTCTAGACCTCTAAATCCGGCCCTGGTTATCCTTAGTTAATAATTAATTACATTATAAAAAATTAAAACAACATATCAACCTCGTATGAACTCGTTGCAGCACTGCCCCACGTCCCTGGTGTCCCAGTTGTCCACGAGCCGCGCGAGCTCGTTGCACTTCTCTATGGCGAGTTGTCTTCGAGCCCGCGCTGCTGTACGGAGGGTAGCATCCCTGGAAAAAATATGTTAGTTAAAAAAAAGTAAAAAGTTAAAAAAGTTCACAATTTTTTATTCAAAATAAGTTCTTCATAGAGCACTTTTTGGAATTACAATACAACAACAACTACTACTTCTAGGCCATAATTGGTCTTAAACCGAAGGGAGACACGAAGGGCTCACATATGAAAACTTAAAATATAACCCTTGACACGTCAGCTGTGACTAATAGGGATATACATGAAAAGCTCACATATGAACACTTGAAATATGACCCTTGAAATATAACCCCTTTATTCCATAGCCCTTTGTTTTCAAAACATTTGAAATTTATTCCAAAAAAAGAGGTTTTCGATTTTCTTAAAAATCACTGATCCAATTCGGATGAGGTTTCCGTTATTATGAATACTTTGAGGCTTGTGTTCAGATAGAATTTTATAATAATATTACTTGAAATTTGTACCAAAACCCCCAATTCGGATGATCCCAGTACGAGAAACTTGAAATATTCTTAAAAACTTTCTCTCTAGGCTCAAGTTCGAAATATTTTTTGTGTACCACATTTCTATCTATATATCTATCTTCAGCACAAATTAGTCCACTGCTGGACATAAGCCTTTCCCAATATACCATGTTTATATGACGAAAATCTAAATATATATAACTCAAAGGTAACATAGTGATCTATCAACGCACAGCCCAAACCACTGGACGGATCGGGCTGAAATTTGGCATGCAGGTAGATGTTATGACGTAGGCATCCGCTAAGAAAGGATTTTTAACGATTCTACCCCCAAGGGGATAAAATAGGGGATGAAAATATTACTTCGTAACGCGAGCGAAGCCGTGGGCAAAAGCGCGTTAGTTATAAATGATAAAGATACTATCAGACTGATAGCTCCCACATAATTTTAAATAACACTTACATCTTTGGTCCATTGCCTAAAGCTTTTGTCAGTAACTTTTTGATAGGATGTAGATTACACTCCACCTGAAAACAATAATCACAATTTTAGATACAAATAATTTTTATAATTATAATTGGATAATTGCGCAAGAGGATGTTTAGTCCATCTGATGGTATATGATCAATGCTGCTCGTGGACATTTTTATAATATAGGAAGAGTAGACAAGCATGCAGTCCACTTGATGGTAAGTGACTACTGCCGCCCATGGACATCTGTATTCAACCCCAGATGCGATTAGATTTCTACCTAAAATCGATCACAGATGCGTTGCTACTTGCTATCCCTGAGGACTAAGTTGGAACGCTTCTGATAAGTATGACTCCTTTACCACACCCTTCAAACCGGAACACAGCAGCGCTTAACACTGCTGTTATTAGGTAGAAATAGGTGTGGCGGTGATGCCGCCGGAGTCGAACCACAAAGAGTTGTACCACCTTCAACATGCGGGCAGAGATGTCGCACAGCGTCAGCATTCCTTATCCCTGTAGTTCCGGGACAAGAATAGGGCTACGGTATCCCCTGCCTGTCGTAAGAGGCGACTAAAAGGGGGCTTCTGGGGTCGTGGGTGGCAAGAGTGGGAGCTCGAACCGTCCAGCCAACGGCCCCGGGAAGGACGGCGGTATGTGTGGTCGCATACCATCGTACGCACCAGACGGTGCGGTGAGCGATAAGCTCACCTGGGCGGAGCCCGACGGGCCAATGCGCTAAGAGGACTCCGGTTGCGTTCCTTTGGAGATCCCGGAGTCCTCTACGCAGCGCTGAGGACGGCCACCGGGGGGGTTTTAGTGCGGTAAGAGTCCCACATAACCCTGTGTCGCTCCCAAGGCATCGGGTACCTTTTGAAGGTTTCCCCCTCGTCATCAAAAAAAAAAAAAAAAAAGCGTCAGCATTCCTCCCGTTGCATACGCATGTAGCACCCTCACACTCAAACACACACACACACACACACACAAACACACACACATACAGTCTCACCTGCTCACACAGACGCACACGTACGCCACGGGGATTAGCAGCAACCGCGGTAAATGGCACTTATCACACAAACACACGCACGCGTATGTTATAAGATTGTGACGGTGTGTGCGTATGTGTGTAGTGCATACAATAAGGACACCCTCGGACTCGCTCTCTTACTCATAATAATACATCATTACTCAATACTCAATACATGTATTAAATTGTCTACTTTAAATCTCCGTCGAAGAACCCCATAAACCTAACACCACCATAAAAACCATAACTCGCACAACGCACACCTGCTTGAAGCTCTCACGGGGGCCAGCTGTGGCCGCGGCGGGTGGCACACACACACACACACACGCACACACGCACACACTGTACACACACACACACACACACACACACACACACACACACACACGCACCTGCTTGAAGCTCTCCCGGTCGTCGGAGGCGGGCGCGATCTGCAGCAGCGCCAGCACGTAGTTGTGGTACAGGAACACGTGCGCCACCGGCGCCAGGAGCAGCCGGGGCAGGTAGTACTTGACGGCTAGACGGAACCCGTGGCCGGCTGTGTCGAGACGCTCCGAGAGCTGGGGGTGAAAGAGACGGGTTTAGGCTACGAACACATGAAGCGGTTTTAGGGGAAAGCCGCGTGCGGCAACGGAACCGCCAAATCTGTAACCAACCGCATATGGAACAGGTTGTACCTGAAGCCGATCACTAATACGAACCTCTCATATTTAAGTCCACCGGCGTACTCAGGCTTGCGCCAAAACACAAGCTTAACAGTAGAAATAGGTGTGACGGTGTTCTTCAGTCAAACCATACTGGTTCTACCACTTTTCGAAAAAAATAATTCCTCGTCCTACTTTTATTTAGAAAAATAAACGTAATATGAGTATTTGAAATGAAATGAAATGAAATATATTTATTTGTATAGGCCAACGGCGGCGCTTACAAATTGTCAGTTACAATATTTTCTTAACCTACTACCGGATCGGAACGCGACTTCTACTGAGAAGATACGGTAAGAAACTCAGTGGGTTTGTCTTTTTTTTATTTTAAAAATAATTATTCTCTTTTTCATTTTTTTTACATATAATTAATAAATTATATGTAAAAATAATTTATGAACGCACGTCATATTTCTATGGCGAATTTAATAAAGAAAGAAGTAGAAAGTACAAAAACAGAAAAAATATTACAAGACGATACTACACAACACATCGTACATCACAAATCATAACATACCCAAAAAATATATATATTTTTGCAAACCGCGCGACACTTCCTACCAACATTATGAAGTCATTTTATTTATATATTTCCAAAACTTCACTCTACTAATTTATCCCGAAAACCCCAAAAAATATTTCGAAGCTACAATTTTTTTTTAAATAATCAAAATCCATCATATACTCACAACGGGATCATCCACGATGCTCTGCAAGGCGTCTCTAGACTCCTTCTTCGTCACGATGTTCGCGTATCGCAAGTACGCGCGGAACTCCTCCACTTCCGCTAGTTCTGGAAACAAAAAGAACTAATTAGATAGATTATTTTTTTAATACTTTCACCCACGAACTAATCACTAATAAACCCATACCTTATATACATTGTAAGTGCTAACTGTCACTTCACTTAAAGGTGCAAATACTATAAAAATTATATAAATAAACTTTTAATTTATACTTAAAAAATAAAAATGTGAGTGTTAAGGTTTTCCATATTCGGTCTTAGTTTGTGGGTTTCTCGCTAGGTGGCAGAATGTGGACCTAAATTTAAATGACTAGCCTAGGCAAGTAGTTAAATGTTCGATCAAACTCATTTGCCTTGATATTCCAAAAGCTATTCAGATTTGTAATAAATAATAATCAGTGTTAGCCAATTTGACCACAATTCGAAATTTGCCAAATTTAGACAGGAAATGAGGCCAAATTTAGCAGATCGAAATTAAGTTTTACTATCATTAGCAAGTTTAATAAGCACATAACTTCAGAAATTTGGTGCTCAGAAAGGATTCGAACCTCGAACCCCATCTAACACTACACCACATACCTTCAAAACAGCTACCGATGTAGGGCGTGGGCGAGTCCTGCGCCATCTCCATAGCATCTTCCAGGTTCCCCAGGAGGGTCACGGTCAGCTCGTAGATGTCCACTATGTTCCCGAAGATCAGGGATATCTTCTGTAGGTCAATTATAATGTAGTTTACTGACTTAGTCTTATAATAGGCATGATGACAGTATTGAAAATCAAAGGATTTAATAAAAGCAATATACTGAAAGAATTCTTAAAAATGATTCAGTTTTAATGTAAACTTTTAAATTTATTATTTATTTTTGTTAATAATGAATCGGCAATAAGCCGAAATAATACGATTTTTGGAATCAGTAGACATGTAGAGTCCGCACCAAACTGCTAGTCCGCTCTGAAGTTGTTGCGAGCAGGTGTATACATACAATTTGCTATGGCGACGCGATTCATTTCTATATTCAGAGCGGACTAGCAGTTTTACGCGGACTATACCAATTATTACCCGTCATTTTATATTTTCGTGTATCTGTACTATAAACATGAACAATTTACTAGCATCTACAAAATTTGAAAATTTTACAAAAAAAGATTTTTTTGTGCAATAATCGACAACTTAGAAATTTTAGACTAAAGACCTATTTTCAATACTTAACTATATATGAAAAATCAAAGTCGTTAATCTATATCAGTATTTCACAAATATTGACCACCAACCCGACTATCCCCATCCAAGATCTTCTCCAACTCATCCTTGAACACCCGGATGATCAGATGCAGGTCTCGGAGGAAGTTCTTCTCGTCAGCCAGGAGGTCCCGGACCAGCTCCCCGTAGGAGAGCGAAGCGCCCGCCGCGGACTTCGCTCCCGCCGCCGCGCCCGCAGCGCCGGCGAGCTCGAAGTCTTGATAGAACATGTCCATTAGGACCTGAGGATAAAGAGAGCGAAAAATTAATAAATTGAGAAACATGTCGTAATTTTTACGCCTTTTCTAAATGTGACGCTTTCGAGAAGGCAAAACAATAGATAGAAAGAGGAGACCGAAAGAAAGGCAGAGAGAGATGGTGCGTAAGCATGAGAAAACGAAGAATATAGAATTATTTGATACAGATTCTCAAGGTTCAAGGGTCTCCTTCATCGCATTAAGCAAGTAATAATTATTTTCTGATACACACATAACTTTGAAAAATCAGAGGTGCTTGAGACCTCGAGCAAGAGGCCGATTTTTATAACCAGTAGGCTATCACTGTTTTTTTTTACACTTTCCTTTTAATTTCCTTTATTCCCGACCATTAAAGTTCACTAATCATAACTTATTTCACTCACTCATTCAAACTTTAAAAACTCAGAGGTGCGTCTGGAATTTGAACCTCGGACCCCTCGATCAAGATTCTGAGTGTCTTAACCACTAGGCTACTTTTTGGGATGGCTAAAAAATGTTAAACTATATATGTATACTCTGTTTATGTCTATATATTATATTATTTATTTATCTTATATAAATTGTAGTACCACATAAATGATAGTACTTTTCTGCTGATAATTTAAGCAATTCGTGCAAATTTATTCCTGTCCTACTGTACCCTCAATGTCCTCCACTCACCTTATCAGCACACATCGCAGTCTTGATATCACTACACGTGATGGTCTGGTAGCCGCTCTTCTGCGATATCTTCTTGACGAAGGTACCGGCCAGCTTGAGGATGTCCCCGCTGACGTACTCCAGCACCGCCGTCATGAACACCGAGACTGACGTGTCGATCTTGTATTGGAGGACCTCCTGTGGGTGAATGTTGTGTTAGTTGGTGGTTCAGAAACAAGATATATTAAAATTTGTTTTTTTTTTATAATATAGGAGTAACAGACGAACATGTAGTCCACCTGATGGTAAGTGGCTACTACCGCCCATGGACATCTGTACTCAACCCCAGATAGGATAAGAGATTCCTAGCTGAGGTCGGCCACAGCAGCTGGTGCAGCTTGTCCAGCGGCAGCAGCAGGCGGCGGCGGCGCTGGGCGCTACACTACAGCTGCATACAGTCGGACTGACTTTCTGCAGCAGCTGGTGCAGCTTGTCCAGCGGCAGCAGCAGGCGGCGGCGGCGCTGGGCGCTACACTACAGCTGCATACAGTCGGACTGACTTTCTGCAGCAGCTGGTGCAGCTTGTCCAGCGGCAGCAGCAGGCGGCGGCGGCGCTGGGCGCTACACTACAGCTGCATACAGTCGGACTGACCTTCTGCAGCAGCTGGTGCAGCTTGTCCAGCGGCAGCAGCAGGCGGCGGCGGCGCTGGGCGCTACACTACAGCTGCATACAGTCGGACTGACCTTCTGCAGCAGCTGGTGCAGCTTGTCCAGCGGCAGCAGCAGGCGGCGGCGGCGCTGGGCGCTACACTACAGCTGCATACAGTCGGACTGACCTTCTGCAGCAGCTGGTGCAGCTTGTCCAGCGGCAGCAGCAGGCGTCGGCGGCGCTGGGCGCTACACTACAGCTGCATACAGTCGGACTGACCTTCTGCAGCAGCTGGTGCAGCTTGTCCAGCGGCAGCAGCAGGCGGCGGCGGCGCTGGGCGCTACACTACAGCTGCATACAGTCGGACTGACCTTCTGCAGCAGCTGGTGCAGCTTGTCCAGCGGCAGCAGCAGGCGGCGGCGGCGCTGGGCGCTACACTACAGCTGCATACAGTCGGACTGACCTTCTGCAGCAGCTGGTGCAGCTTGTCCAGCGGCAGCAGCAGGCGGCGGCGGCGCTGGGCGCTACACTACAGCTGCATACAGTCGGACTGACCTTCTGCAGCAGCTGGTGCAGCTTGTCCAGCGGCAGCAGCAGGCGGCGGCGGCGCTGGGCGCTACACTACAGCTGCATACAGTCGGACTGACCTTCTGCAGCAGCTGGTGCAGCTTGTCCAGCGGCAGCAGCAGGCGGCGGCGGCGCTGGGCGCTACACTACAGCTGCATACAGTCGGACTGACCTTCTGCAGCAGCTGGTGCAGCTTGTCCAGCGGCAGCAGCAGGCGGCGGCGGCGCTGGGCGCTACACTACAGCTGCATACAGTCGGACTGACCTTCTGCAGCAGCTGGTGCAGCTTGTCCAGCGGCAGCAGCAGGCGGCGGCGGCGCTGGGCGCTACACTACAGCTGCATACAGTCGGACTGACCTTCTGCAGCAGCTGGTGCAGCTTGTCCAGCGGCAGCAGCAGGCGGCGGCGGCGCTGGGCGCTACACTACAGCTGCATACAGTCGGACTGACCTTCTGCAGCAGCTGGTGCAGCTTGTCCAGCGGCAGCAGCAGGCGGCGGCGGCGCTGGGCGCTACACTACAGCTGCATACAGTCGGACTGACCTTCTGCAGCAGCTGGTGCAGCTTGTCCAGCGGCAGCAGCAGGCGGCGGCGGCGCTGGGCGCTACACTACAGCTGCATACAGTCGGACTGACCTTCTGCAGCAGCTGGTGCAGCTTGTCCAGCGGCAGCAGCAGGCGTCGGCGGCGCTGGGCGCTACACTACAGCTGCATACAGTCGGACTGACCTTCTGCAGCAGCTGGTGCAGCTTGTCCAGCGGCAGCAGCAGGCGGCGGCGGCGCTGGGCGCTACACTACAGCTGCATACAGTCGGACTGACCTTCTGCAGCAGCTGGTGCAGCTTGTCCAGCGGCAGCAGCAGGCGTCGGCGGCGCTGGGCGCTACACTACAGCTGCATACAGTCGGACTGACCTTCTGCAGCAGCTGGTGCAGCTTGTCCAGCGGCAGCAGCAGGCGGCGGCGGCGCTGGGCGCTACACTACAGCTGCATACAGTCGGACTGACCTTCTGCAGCAGCTGGTGCAGCTTGTCCAGCGGCAGCAGCAGGCGGCGGCGGCGCTGGGCGCTCGCCTCGCGCGCGTCCTGCAGCGCCCAGCGGTCCAGCGGCGTCGGGAACGTCCTCGCGACACGCTCCTCCACATCCTGGGACCAAATGGGGAAGGATCATTAACCTACTAGGGAATGGAAACGAGTGTGCGCTAAAAAGCGTCCAAAAATAAAGTGCTACAAATCGAATAAGGCCTACAATGGGCGGCATCGTTATTTTCTCGCGCAGACTATGTCTATTGCGGATTTTGTGTTAAAATAAAACAACAAGTAAACTGCAAAAGGAGAAAATTATAATTATGTTTCTTAATATTTACAGAAAATTAATTTTGCTCATAACATTTTAATATGATTACAATTTAAAATTAAACAACATGTCCACATGCATACAAAATCACAGCAAATTGTCACAAATTTGAAGGTGTGGATAGTTTATGACTCGGTCTGTATACCAAATTGCACCAAACAAATTAATCCAAACCTGTACGATAGGTTTGGAGTTTGAATTAACTGCATGCAAGGTATGTAAGGTATGGGTATGGTAAGGGAGACAGACTTTTCCGAGGCGTTCCAGCTTAGTCCTCAGGGGTAGCGGCGCATTTGTGGCTGACCTCAGGTAGGAATATCTAATCCTATCTAGACTTGATTACAGATGTCCATGCGGGCGGCAGTAGCCACTTACCATCAGGTGGACTGCATGCTCGTCTGCTACTCTTATATTAAAAAATGCAAGCATGTGTGTGCATGCTTAAAGTGTTTTATTCGTAATGATAGTAATAACCAACGTGTCAATGGTTGAATTGCTAACTAATTACATATTTTGATGTCTATGAAAATAAGATTATACAGTTGCCTATGGGTGTTAGTAATAAGGGCCTGAATTTATTAACATACATATCCCCATTATTAATAATCAATCTATGCAACATTTCGCAATATATCTCCATACTAAATAATATCGAAAATTAATCTCCGGGTTGTAAAAATTGAGTAAATTTATCACAAATTATAGGCGACTAGCTGACCAAACTTTGTACCGCCTCAAAATCTATTTATCATATATATTTCATATAAAATATAGCCTATGTTACTCGTGGATAATGTAACTTTCGAATGGTGAAAGAATTTTTAATATCGGTCCAGTAGTTTTTGAACCTATTAATTACAAACAAACAAACAAAGTTTTCCTCTTTATAATATTAGTATAGATAGACTGACCATTTGACATCTGGCAGACACAAATCAAACAAGATATTGATAATCTCTCACCTGCACGGTGAGAGGTGACGGAACAGCACACAGCATCGCCAGCAGCCGCAGACACAGCGATTCGACATACGCGAGAGCGGTCTCCTCCGCTGTCAGCGTTGGGTGGTGTTGTTCCAGGACCTGGAATGTTAGGACGGTGCTTGTTAATGTTGATGGAGGAACCCTTCGTGGTTGAACGAGGTATCAATGCCACACGTGTTTCTCCCTGATATGGACAGCAGTGCTTAACAATGCCCTTAACCAGTGTTAAGCGCTGCTGTGTTCTGGTTTGAAGGGTATGATAACATTGTTTGCATTAAGGACTCTAACTTAATCCTAAGGGATAGCTACACACCTGTGGCTAACCTCAGATAGGATTGTAATCTTATCTAGGGTTGATTATAGACTTCTAAGGGTGGCAGTATTTTTTTTTATTTTTTATTTAATTCACAAAATCCACAGCTTGTAACAATCAATTTACACGCTAAACTTATAATACAGGTCTTGAAGCCAATTATGGATTTACAATATACTTATTAAGCTAAAAAACGTCACATAGTATCTACATACTATCACAATAACTGCATGAGTATTTGCTTGTCATGTCCACCATATATTTTAGCTTAGGTAGGACTAAGGACAGGGTTGATTATAGATTTCTAAGGGTGCCACCCTTAGAAATTAGTATCCACTTAAAATCACATGGACTGCCTGCATGTTTACTTGTCGTGTCCACCATATTTTTTTATTTATCCCCATATATGGTTTAAACTTTATGTTTACATTCTTTAAAATTAGAGATGCGCCGAATAGTGGTTTCACCGAATAACCGAATACCGAATAATATTTGGTTTAACTTATACCAAACGAATATTCGGCGCATCTCTATTTAAAATGGTACCTACAGTTGATAATTATTTGTTATCAACCCATTACTCTCAGACTTAGCGGAGTTTAGGGCATAGTCTACCAAGTTGGCAAAGTATAGATTATATTCTAAGAAGTTGGCAAGGCACAGTACAAGGAAGACTTCAGAAACCTTTGAGAACCTTCTTAACTCTATGGATTTAACATATGAAGTGTTGGTGGGTTCGTCTAAATTGTCGAAGTAATGTAGGCTACATTACTTCTCTTTTCAATTAATTATTTTTGAGTAGTTTATGAAATTTAAGAAGTAGGTACTTAAGTAGGTACTGAATAAATTAATTGACTTGGTATTACATGGATCTCACAACTTTTAGCAGCAGCAGAAGAACTAAGTTGTGAGACTTGCTTTTTTTACAAGTTATGTTTTTGATGGCTTTGCTCTTATAATAATTCACCTTATTATCAAACTTTTGCGCTTATTATTATCAAATTTTTGCGCTTTTAATAATGTTTTTACAAAGTTTAGACCGAAAAATGTGTAGAGTATGTCTGTATCTGTCTGTAATATCGCAGTGCCAACCTAGTGGTTAAGAAACTTGGCCTCTCGATCACAGGGGTCCAAGTTTTAAAATCCCGGCAGGCACCTCTGATTTTCAAAGTTATGTAAGTATTAGCAATTAATTATCACTTGCTTTAACGGTGAAGTAAAACATTGTGAGGAAACCTGCATACCTGAGAAAATCTTAAAAAGAAATTTTTGAAATGTATGTGAATTCTACCAATTCACACTTGGCCAGCGCGGCGGACTATGGCTTAATCCTTCTCATTCTGAGAGGAGACCCGTTCCTAGCAGTGGGACAATAATACGTTGATGATGATGATGTCTGTATGAGTTCATATCTGCATTTTTTTAAGTAATCTTAATTTTGAATAAATAATTAAAATAAGCACTGATAGCCTAGTGGTTGAAACTCTACCTCTTAATTGGAGAGTCCGAGGTTGAAAATCTCAGACACTTACCACTGAGTTTTCAACATTACATGCATATTACAAATTAATTATGACTTTCATAAATGGTAAAGGAACACATTGTAAGGAAACCTACACCTCTGAGACCTTTAAAAGTCTCAAAGGTAGGTAAAGTCTACCAACTCGTACATGATCAGCGCAGTGGACTATGGCCAAAACCCGTCATTCTAAGAGACCCGTGCCCAGCAGTGGGATAATGTGTGGACAACAATAATGCTAGTTTTAGATGTAAATGATTATGTTATGCTGCTGGCCTCGTTTACTATTATAGACATATATTGAAGGCTATATGGACGGTTTAAAATCAGTTTATCCATTATCCATAGCTAGTTTCAGATCTAGGCTAGATCAGGTTCAATCTAATCTAATCTGAGGTTGATTACAGATATCCATGTGCAGTAGGTGACAAAAGCCACTAACCATCAGGTGGACTGCACGTCCACGTCCATTGCTACATGAATATTTAAAAAAAACTTTCGTGTTAAGTGATATTCAAAGTTATTTATATTTTTAAAAACATCTGTTTCAAACATCATAATTTTAGACATGCCTACATAAATATATGTAAATAATAGTTACTTTAAATAGTGTGTAAGCTTTGTTTATATGTTATTGCTGTTAATAAGGAAAAAGAACTAGAATTTCAAATTGTTTTAGAACAAAAAATCCTTAACGCATCAAAGACAAACACTAAATGTTAAGAATACATTTGTTGTATCAATAAATATTTTAAGAAAATGTAAACAAGACAAATGTTTATAAATAAAATACGTTTTTTTCAAAAAAGCATATACTTATACTAGAGTTTATAGAGCAATGGGTATTTCGCGACACGTTCTTCAACTTCGTTAGAGGTGAGGAGACGCGCCGAACATACCTTTCTCAGGGAGTTTACGAATAGGCCGCGCCATTTCTCGGCGTTCTCGGCCTCCTGGAAGTCGTAACCACGACTCTCCTCCACCGTGGGCAACATTGCGACCGTAAACGCTGCGACGGAACCATGTAAACACTCAACAGTCACTCCAACACGTTAAATATTACCACCATTATTATATCCCTCAAAAAACAAACTCCCAGCTCCCACGCACCTCGCACTCGATAAAAACACTAAAAAATATCGCGTATGCAAAAATATCTTAGGAAAACAACACGATTCCCTAATTATAAAACAATATCTTGTAAAATATACTCAGTTCATTTGATCGGCAAAACGACGCCATTTTCAACTTATTTACTATATCTCCGTTCTACACAAATATCAATATTAAAAGGTTACTACTGCTACAACTCGCGCTCTGATTGGTGCGTATTCTCTTATGTCATTGGAATCGCTGTCCGCCATTGGTTAATCGCATTGACGTTATACAATGACGTGCAAACCGGAGCAATACGAACTGTTCTAGGAAAAATCTCGGTTCTCGTTGTGATATTTTTCGGCAATTTAAGAAATTGACAAACGACGACACTTTGCGCAAGTTTGGAAAGTGAAAATCAATACAAGACAATCATCGCAGCAAATTCGATTGGTATTGAAATATTGTCTATGAATATTAGAAAAGGGTAAAAATATTGAAAAATAAATGTGATTACGTGAATTATCACGAATCACGATAGCAAACACACAGGAGGGATTAAACTCATTATGTATGTAGACTTATTAGTCCATTGAAATGTTACATGAGCTTTCATTTGTTAGAGGACGCAATTTTTTTTTTGGGATGTGTAGGAGGACCAAAGAAGCTTAACCTTACAAGGACAAGAGTGGCGACCCCACACTTGAGGTTAAGCTTCTATGGTCCTCCCACACATGTCCCAAAAATAAAATTGCGTCCTCTAACAAATACAATATTCGGTCCTTAAATTGTAACATTTCAATGGACTATATCACAATTATAATGTTTGTACGGTATGTACATCGAAATTATAGTTATTTTTGTTAAATAGACATGGACCTTTATTCAGTACCGTCTTTACCATTAGGGCATATAGGGCCTGACCTTATATGTATAGGTTACTAAGTTACTATATTCTTTGCTTATATGTTTCCCGACTCCCGACAGGACAATATATTATTATTCGTTTATAATAATAGAAAAAATATAAGGCGTAAGTCATTCTTTTCGGTGTGTTCTAAGAATTAGCATGTGCCGAATTCCCGCAAGTCGTCAAAAGATGGCGTCCAATGTTCCTGAATCACGCTATGGAAGTTTTTTTACCATTCCTAAAAAACTCCGAGCATGGTCGCTCCTCAGGTATGCATCTCCTAGTCTGGCTAGAGATCTCTTTTTGCCAAAGCGATGACCCCAGACAAGAATACATCCCTTACCGATGGTGGCATTCCTTGGTCTCACCCCAGCCTCATAGTATCAATTTAGCTGCCTAACAACTGCCTGACTTTAATATGCAACTACTTGCTGCTAAAACCTCAAAGCCTTAGTTCATCCTGACATCTCGTGTCACCGCAGACAGAGGGTATTCCGGGATGCTTGTAAGCTAGGCGAAGATTTCTGAAGCACGAATCATTGAAGCTATTAGCGTGAAGTTAATAACGCGAATGTGCTTTACTTTGTATGAAATAAACATAAATTTCCTTAAGAACCTATAAAGACCGGAGTATTATTTTACAACGAAATATAATGTAAATAATGTATGGATAAACTTTAATATATAAGTAGTAGCAAAGAATATGTAAATCTGTAAAATACATATAAGGAAATAACAGTAAATATTCGAATAAACCAATAATCGATATTTCGTTTCAGTTGTATTAAACTTCGCGGATCATAATTTTCAACAAGGCAACATACCCTATTGCACGACTCATGATGCGAAGCATCAGAGAGTGCTTTACGATCGAAAAATTTTTTTCGCTTCATTTTGGCGGCTATTTTTATTATTATAGCCTTGATAGTTCACGGAATCAAGATATTTTGCATACTATTGTCAAGATAATTTAATGGAGATTAATTCCATACTTTTTAAAAATTGATTTACTGCAATAGAATTGGAAAAAAACACCAAAATAGGTCAAAAAATTTTCCTGTCCGTCATGTGTGAAACCTGAAAACACTGTAACTTGTGAAAAAATCCATCATTTGAGTTAATTTTTTTTTTAAATTCTAATCGACGATTGTAGGTCACTGAATGCGAATGATTAAATTTGAACGACTTAAGTTTTTTTTTCTTTTTTTTTACATTTCATAATTATGAGCATTATGAGTCGTGCACTTTTGGATTTGCCAAATATATATTACTATACTCTGGCAACATACTGTCAAGTGTCATGATTTCATACATTTAGGGTTAGACCATGAAGTTATACGTTTACCTATAACTTCATGGGTTAGACTTGGTGAAATTATCGATATAATTGTACATAATTATATTGATAGGTCATAAGGATATAGGATGATAAAAATCGATACTCAATAATAGCCAAAATTTCGTACGATATTTTCGATAATTCAAAACTTTCATAAAACTTTTATAATGGAAGAACCGTGCCCTTAGTTTGAGTTTATATTTGATCGAGTCGAGTCGAGTTCAAGCATACACATCTACATGCAGCACCACTAATCCGTTTAGGAACCCTAACTTAACTTGTTATTGTAATGTAACGAAGATTGAATTGTCGATTAATTGACATTGTGAACTCCAACGTTCATACTATGGATTATGTTTTTTCGAGAACAAAAATTGAATGTTACCAATTTTGACAATTTTTTTTACCAACTTATTCTTTTACAATTTCTAATTGGATATTTTATGTTTTTCCATACAATAGTATCGTACCCGCAATTGGGTACTTGACACTAATAACAATAAAATATGAAATATGTTAGATATGATAGCTTATAAGTAAACATAAATTATGCAGTATTTTGTTTATTTTTTAATACGTTCTAAGTATTTTAATTTTTAAAAAGAAATTTTCGATTTTTTATCTGTGGATTTTAAATCCCAAAACGGCGACAGTGCTGCCTCAAATGTCATGTGACGTCACTACATCGAAACCAAACAAGACTGAAGTATGTGTAGCGTCGAAGTTTATTTCTATATTTTCAATGTGTTGACGTCACGCTACGAAATGACACTTGACCGCCTGTTTTGGCGTAACGTTCCGTTTACCGTAATAAAAATATGTTTTTTATTAATAAATAGCCCTTTTTTCGAAAAATGATCAATGAAAGGCATATATAATACGTATATGAATTCATTAAAACAGTTTCCCAAAAAGTGTCAAGTAGCCAATTCTTTAAAATTGATAGAAATATCGATATTTTAGGATATCGAATCTTCGATATATCGTGCATCTCTAGTCCCAGTTTCATTTCACATGTTGTTGACATTTTGGTCTTTGACACTTTGACAGCCAATTGAATGATTTCAGCTCTAATAATTTGTTTTGACATCAATAAAAAATTCGTAAAAACAACATATTTGACTAGAAAACAGTGCAGAAATGTTGTGCAGATTGCTCTTAATTCTATTATTAGAGACATTAGTGTTTTGTGCCCAAGACAATAGTTTAATTACGCATAATGTAACTGAAAAACATTTTATTTATAATACGTAAGTATCTAGAAATAGGTTTTTTTGTTTACAAATAATCTCTAATTGATGTAAATGTGGTATTAGATAGACAGCACTTGAAACGCACTATTTGTATCTTTTTTCCTTCGATGTAAAACTTGTAATTTATTGCATTAAATCGTTGTAAATGATGTAGTTTATTATGAGTCATAGATTGTTTTATCTGTGCTCCGTTATCATTCTTGAGGGGAATCCCCGGTTGGCTTGAAAATTTATGAATATACTATCAGATAATACTATTCATTGTAGGCGTAGTGAGGGTGGTGAGTGGTGGTGGTGGAGAACCCTTTGTGGTTCGACTCCGGCGGCACCACCGCCACACCTATTTCTACCTAATAACAGCAGTGTTAGGCGCTGCTGTGTTCCGGTTTGAAGGGTGTGGTAAGGGAGACAGACTTTTCCGAGGCGTTCCAGCTTAGTCCTCAGGGGTAGCGGCGCATCTGTGGCCGACCTCAGGTAGGAATATCTACTCCTATCTGGGGTTGATTGCAGATGTCCTTGGGCGGCAGTAGCCACTTACCATCAGGTGGACTGCATGCACGTCTGCTACTCTTATATTATAAAAAAAAGGCACATAGCTATACTATGCATTATTTTTTTTAAGTATCTACTTATATACATATTGTATTGTAAGGCAGTGAAAGTCTTCTATTTGAAAATTGGCCTCAATGGAGGGGTCCATAGTTCAAATCCCAATCTAATTTCTCCAAAGTTATGTGCGTATTAGAAATTAAATATCACTTGCTTAAAGTAAAGGAAAACATTACGAGGACACCTGCACACTTTGGAGTTATTAAAATAAAAAGGTTCTCAAATGTTTGGGGAATCTACCAATTTGAACTTGGCCAGCTCGGTTGACTATGGCTTAAATGCCTTTGAGAGGTGGTGTGCCCAGCAGTGGGACAGTAATGGTTTGATAGGTGTACACTAGAAAGAAGCTGCATATTTCCTAGATTTCATTCCTAAGTCATCTTATAACATATAGGAATAGGTTAGGTTAGGTTAGGTTAGTGAGTGTTAGGGAGTGCTGCTATACTATACCAATGATACTATAACTATATTATTAAAAAACCTCATCAGGATTTATTTCAAAACCATCATTTAAAAACCAACTTTTAAACCTATAGCCTTTGTTTACTTTTCTAAGCAAATTAACAGAATAACAATTAAAGACAGGCAATAATAAACAATTTTACAACAATAGTGGCAGAGTTAGTTATGGGAGCTGGGCGCCGAGGAAAGAATTGAAATAGTCTATTTCGCGAACAAATTAATATGTTGTATTTTACACAACACAAATTTTACACAACTTGTAACAAAAACAAAAAATAAATGATGTGATAGGTAGAGTCACTTTCTGCGATGGAGGTGAACTGTTCCCATGGCGGACGGCCACCTGCACGAGCGACACGCCTTGTCAGCGTTGATCGTTCAGCGAAGAGAGGGTGCAGCGTAAGCACGATGCAGCGTAAGCACCGTGTAGTGCTGACGAGATGCAGCCTTAACATGTAGGACTGTTCCTTACACGTAACTAGTTCTTTACAATGTTTACAAACATCCTTTACAATGACCGGAAAAAAAATACCCGGTGTGTGACCTTTAGGGTCTTTTTATACACCCATTTAAGTTAATACTCTTATCTGACAATTAAATTCTCTATCTTCTAGTTGTTCCTAACAATATATTTCTGGTTTTCAGAGCAAGCTATGACACAGTCATAAATATAACAGTAAATGAATCAACGACACAAGTATTGGATTTTTATGAGGTAATTATATATAGGTTGTTATATCTTCAAGTAATAATTAAAATAAAGTCACGATTCTTTATGATTTTTGGTGTATATATACTAATTTTTACACTAACTCTATAAAGTAAAATTTTTCAACATTAGGTTGAAAAATTTTATGTTTGTGCCATATGTTATGGGAGTTTATAGGTTATTCTTATAAGAATAAAACAGTGTTGTTTAAAGTATGGATTATGATCCCTTAAGGAGGTGCAATAACTCTATGTAAGACATTGAAATCTCATTAAAAAAAAATCATTATGAAGAAGTTAAAATAATTCTGATTGATGGACATTTTGTATGTAATAAATTGTATACTATACAGTTATTTTATCTAATATATAAAATTCTTGTGTCACAGTTTGCGTTGCCATACTCCTCCGAAACGGCTTGACCAATTTTGATGAAATTTTTTGTGCTTATCCGGTATCTATGAGAATCGGCCAACATCTATTTTTCATCCCCCTAAATGTTAGGGGTTGTTCACCCTTAACATTTTTTTAATTTATATGACAACACAATGTTTTCCGGGTCAGCTAGTTATTAAATAAAATCAATATTTTGTAAGGATTTCATATTGGTAACATGATAAAATACACAGAAAGAGTGGTGAGTAGGGGTTGTGAAGCATTCCTATATACTAAGGGGGTTGTACTATGAAAATTATTGAGAAACACTGCATATAGAATGTAAATTATGGTGTAAAGAGGGAGATAAGAAGTTTTTATAGAGATAAATAAAATAATATAACGTTTTGTTTAGTCCTCAGAGGAATTTTTGGGCTTTCCCTCCCGAGTACATGTGGCCATCAATGATTCTGTACACGAAGATCATCCCCTCTTTGTGACTGCAGCACAGCAGATGGGTAAGAAATTTCAAATTTCAAATTTTTTTTTAAATTTTTATTTAACTTCTTTTCTTAGTTTGTATGTATGGGGGGACAAATCTTGCCACTAAAATTTAAACTAATTAACCCTTGCCAATTTAGGCTTATATATTGTATACATACATGATTGGTTTGTACGCCAATGCATGAGTATCTTACTGACGTCATTATAATTCGATGCCCCAAGATGGAAGACCAATTATTTTTCATCCTGACTTTGCACTGATATGCTAGTTTTTCGGGATTACATTTCTTTAATATTCCTTAGGTCTACTCATGCGCCTTTAATATTCCTTAATATTCCTTATGAGTAGGCACTCATAAATTAGAATTAGACCACTTTTTACACGCTTTTTATTAGCTTCACCTGTATGTTTGTAACCGACTTCTTTGGGCGCGATTTTGACCCACTTTAAACGGCCAGATTTCGTTCAAACTTTGTAGATTTATTTCACAATTATACTATTTACTGTTCCTTAATTGATTCCTAGATTCATTTAGATTTTCTACTTTTTAGTTAATTTTATCATAAAAGCGTGTTTTTTAGTTTTTTGAACTATATTTATTTCTATCGCGTTTTTGTACGTATTATTGTAAAGTCCGGCACATCCTCTCCGTTACCGCGGCAGTGAATCAATGCAGGGTTTCCTCACTAAAAAAACTTACCTTCGTGACCACGGAACCGTGCTTGGGACGATTCTACATTTGTGGGCAGATCACATGCTAAATCTCAAACGATCACTAGCTATACATTTAAATTTAAAACAAAAACAAAACTCATATTAATGTTGTATATCAATGTTATAGGAGTGTCGTCATGGGAGTTGCCACTGGTGGTGGCGACCAATCATGCGGTCCTCGTGTTCGATGATATGGCGCGGACACTATGCCCTCATGACTCTGGACCTAGTAAGTTGTATTTTAAGATAAAAACATAGGAGTGTCGCTTATGACGTCACTACCTGTCTGTTTGTTTGTTCGCATGTCCGTCAAAGCAAATGAATAGTCCTTTTTATGTAAATGTCACTGTCGTCTTAGGATACTTATAATCAGAGTCAAATACGATAGCAAATATATTGTATGTGAGTCACTGATATGTTGCTAGCCCCGAGGTCTAATTTGAAACGCTTCAGACTAGTATGTCTTCATTACCACATTCTTCAAACTGGAACACAGCAGCACTAAACTGCTGTTATGTGACAGAAATAGGTGATACGGCGGTGTGGTCGCAGTCCAACCAGTAATAGTTATACTGTTTAATTAATAAAGTCATAGAAATAAATTGCATGATAAAAATATTTAATATTAATGTGTACATGTGTAAGTGTAGTAATCAAAGGTCATCGACCCTGTCGTTTTTGCGTGACGTTCTACTAATATCTATCTTTTTAGACATCACATCCCAAGGGCGACCGACAATAACTCTGGCGACTTCGAACCCTTCGAACGTATCGCTTACGATCATGTTGAAACGGGTGAAGAATTTCTATTTACAAGTGAATAAGGTAAGTTAAACAAGTGTGTGTGTGAGAGAGAGAGACAGGGAGTGTGAGACAGAGAGAGATAGAGAATGAGAGGTAGACAGATGTTTGTTTCAAGTGAATAGGGTAAATGTGTATTACAAATACTAAAAGCAAGATATAAAAAGGGTGTAGGAGCGATTGAGCCAGTGAGAGAGAGGATGGAGAGTGAGGGAAGTAATGGGAGTAAGAAGGAGACGTGAGGAAATACAACTAAATGCCGAGTGTAATAAAACAATTGAATAGTTAATTGTATCAGGCGTTACTTTGTGGAAATCCATGCTATTAAGTTAAGATTAAAACTACTTCGCAACAATCCGCTACAAATATGTATGATGGTATATATTTTAAACCATGCGGTATGTACCACCCTCCCTCCCACAAAGGATGCATGCAGATGCAAAAATTAAAAATATACACCACCATACATACCACCACCATATGGTGGTGTACCATGCAGTATGTACCACCATATGTATGTATGTGGATTGTTGCGAAGTAGTTTTAATCTTAACTTAAAACTATTGAATTGAAAATACAGCAGATACAAAAAAAAATGCCCAACCAAATATTACATGTTCTGAAGTTATTGTTCTAAATCTATTGAATTCTACTAATTTTAGTTTATATACAGATTGGATCAAATATTGCAACCGAATCTTACATTACAGGAGGTACCCCTAAAGGTTACACCGAGTACCCCCAAATACTACTACTTCTCATTCGACAGCGACCCCTGGAACTCAACCCTGGACCATAGGAATGGACTGCTGCCTAAGTAAGTAAATAACTTATACTGACAATCTAGTATAATACAAGTAAATGTTCTAGTATACGAAGTAGTATACTTAGAAATTAAATGTAGGAGCTGGGCTACTACGAGCAAAGGATTTTCTATAGGAGGCCAATCCCAGGCCTACGACGGGGTAACGCGCTAAGAGGACTCCGGATGCGTTCCTTTAGAGATCCCGGAGTCCTCTACGCAGCGCAGAGGACGGTCGCCGGGGGGGTTGTAGTGCGGTAAAAGTCCCACATAACCCGTCGTCGCTCCCACGGCGTCGGGTACTTTTTGAAGGTTTCCCCCTCATCAACAAAAAAAAGGCCAGGTCTATAACAAACAATAGAAAAATAAGGTATAAAAAGTTTATTAGTGACTGACCGAAGTTTCGGGTTCGGGCAAAAATCGGCCGAACGTTTGGGTTAAACCGAAACATACGTTCGGGAACTTTCGGCTTGCATTCGGCTATACTCGGCCGTCTTACTATTTATTTGGCAGATGTTTTTTTTTGCCTAGTTAATGATTGAACCAATATTTATTAATAAATATAATTACTAGAAAAATACATCTATTTATTTATTTATTTATTAAAATAAATGACCAATAATATTATGACTGTTAACATACAAAATATTTTTTGGTTTTCAGATTTAACTACACAATCCCAAAGGCAGTTCTGCTGCAAATAGACTCAGATGACGATGTATGCGCTGTTGTGTCCATACAGAATAATTCCGTGAGTTTTCATTTCAATTTTAAGCTTTTTTAATCGACTTCTAAAAAGGAGTTTTGAAAATAACCTTAACAAAGCGAACATAAAAATATAAATTCTTGGGAGATAAAACGTCCGTTTCGAATGATATGAAATAATATGCCACAAAAAATGTTTATACGCGAAATATTTAAATAAACGAATGGCGGGAACTTAACTGCCAAATAAATATAAAAAAATATGTATTTTCGAAAAATTGAGGCTTTTCCTTTAGTTTGTCATTTATCATTACTTTCCAGAATTTAATCCTTATAAGCGACACTATCAGATAGGAATAATATCCTCTATATGTATCCTCTGTAGTTTTTTACAAAACGACCTCGTTCGAATTAAAAAAAAACTAATGATGTAGTTTTAGTTTTTATCAAAATCGGCCTCGTAACGCCATTCTGCATTTTTTCGCTAATCCTTATAGCTTCGGATTTGGCCCTAAAGGCCGATTTGAAAAATTCACCCTGTATACGTTTTGTTCCAGTGCCCGGTCTTTGACAATGAAAAAGATATACTCTACAAGGGCTACCACTTCACCATGATGCCCAAGGGTGGTATTACTGTCACTGTAAGTATTGGCTTAAACCATTTGTATTTATAACATAACAGAAGAGCTCAATAGGTTCTAATGTATGAGATGCTGGTCCGTTGCCGATGTTTTTAGGGTTCCGTACCTAAAGGGTAAAAACGGAACCTTATTACAAAGCCTCCCCTGTCTGTCTGTCTGTCACAGGATTATGTCTCTTGAACCGTAATAGATAGACACTTGAATTTTTACAGAGTACGTGTAATGGTGGTCGCTAACAACGGATACTAAAAATAATAATAAAATAAAATTCCTTTATTTCAGTCAACTAAAGACCCATATAATGTGTGTTAGTAACAGATTACTTATATGCTATGTTGTACCTATTATAATTCACAATTTATAACCATTTATTACATTTTTTATATTATATTATAATATTTTATATGAAATTTTCCCATGTCATTAGAATTATTAAGAATTATAATTATTTGCAATTCAGATTAAAATGTCATCCAGTTGCTATTTAATAATAATAACTTGATATAATAATAAAATAAAAAAAAACTTGACACTAAATAAATAATTAAAAATAAAATCGCTATTTATTCGCGTTTTCGCTTTATCTATTGAACTGTAATAGGTAGTTATGAAAACCACAGAACCCTCTGCCTTAGATTAACTATAATTATGTATAAGCCTATGGCGACAGCCTAGATAATATATATGCGAAGTCAGCGGTCTGGGCCACCGTATGAGACCACCTTGTAATGTTTAAGTTAGTCATTAAACCAGCCTCCAAATCGGCACTACGTGTTTTATTTAAAGATCCCTCAGTAAAATCCTGAGACAGTTTTAATACACACTGTTTACACGCTCAAATCAAAAGTAGGTAGATAGTTCCATTGTTTACAAAGTATTTATTTGTATGACTACTAACAATTATTAAAAGTCAAAAATTGTAGCTACGGAACCGCCTTGTGCGTATTCGACTCGCAGGTGGCCAATTAATGGTGAAAAATTTACTCATCATTTTTCCGAAATACCCCAGGTCAAAGGGGAAACAAGGGGGTTTCGTTAAATTAGGCAACTTTTTTTCTATGACTGAAGAACTCCTAAGAAGTATGTATTACTTGAATAAAGCCATCAAATGACCAGATTCCCGTCATTCCAGCAATCGATGTTCCCCCGGGGTTTCTACGTGGTGTTCATAGTGAAGGAGAGTGATGAGGAGTGCACCGGGGTGACCCAGGGTGCTGCGGTCAACGGCACCCAGGTCTATAGAGGGATACCTAATGGGAGGGTTAAGAATTTCAGGTATGTTTGTTATTCCCCCCTCCCTTTCCTTGAGCTCTTTGAATTTTGGTCCCCAAAACTTCTAGCACATTAAGGGGGAAGGGGGGGAGGTATGCCCCGGGCTCCCAACAATACTGGTCACCGGAATTGTACGTATTTTTGTGCGAATAAGTCTATGATATGTTTGTAATTTTGTAAAATCAAATAAACTTTTCACTGGGGGCATCCATTCAACTTTCCACCCGGGCCGCCGACGACTTTAGTCTGCGTAAAACCCCCCTGTCCACTGCCCTAAAATTAGAATTTTGTCCCCTAAGGTTAAGTCAAGTCTTGTTTTGAAGTCGCAGACCCTTTTCCGTAAACAAGGGGGACCTTTTTTCATAATATAGAAGTAGCATTTCTTTCTAATGTTTAAGTAGCAAACGAGCAAGCATGCACTCCACTTGATAGTAACTGCCGTATGGAGATCTTTAACAAACTCCATATAGAGCGAGTTCAGTCAGTCATCCACGTCCTTCCACTGAAACGCAAGAACTGCGTCACGCTAGAAAGAAGTGTGGCAGGGGTACCTAAGAAATATACTGGTTCTTTTCTATAATTCCTCTCCTCTCCTCTCCTCTCCTCTCCTCTCCTCTCCTCTCCTCTCCTCTCCTCTCCTCTCCTCTCCTCTCCTCTCCTCTCCTCTCCTCTCCTCTCCTCTCCTCTCCTCTCCTCTCCTCTCCTCTCCTCTCCTCTCCTCTCCTCTCCTCTCCTCTCCTCTCCTCTCCTCTCCTCTCCTCTCCTCTCCTCTCCTCTCCTCTCCTCTCCTCTCCTCTCCTCTCCTCTCCTCTCCTCTCCTCTCCTGTCCTGTCCTGTCCTCTCCATTGTTCAATTATCTTTTTCTTTTTTCTTAAATATGTATGACTTTTTTAACAATAAAATATTAATTTTTGTTTAGATTAAAAGTGGTAGCAGCGGTATCATACTCAGATTACATAACCGGTGCGTTGGCAACCCTGGGGCTGATGTTGTTGGTCGCGATATTGGCACCCCTGGCCGCTTACCTCAAGTTCTCCTGTAGAGGTGAGTGTTTTATACAACTATTGTGCAAAGAGTTGTTGGTCAGGTTTTTATACAACTACCTGAGTTGTACGAGGGTAATGATGCGAATCCGAATGAAGTTACATCTGTTATACTATTTCTATTTCTTTATTTTCTCGATGACAGTTCTTTGTAGTGTTGTGACCAAATAAGCAATGATATCGATCGCATATATTTGTTATATGTATTTTGAACAAAGACAAATACAACAAAGCTTACGCGGTAAGAAAAATAAGACCATGTACTGATTTAAAGTTTTTTTAAGTATAAAATGTAAATGAGTCTTTGTAACTATAAATTAAATTATTATTATTATTATTAAAACCTACTCATTTTACAACAGCTTCAAAAATTTTAAAAGAAGTAGGCATTATCAATCAAAAAATTATACGTGTAACATTTTGTAATGAAATATAATATTATAAGTATATGTAAAAGTATCCGGCAGTACTTTAGTTTCTTACATTTTGTAAAAGAAAAACGGGTCTGTTATCGTGTTACGTTTATCGTTATAGCTCTTATAGTAATCATTATGTGTAGCACATCACTACCTGTCCATGAAGTACAGTATTATCTGTGTGACATTTTAACGTCAACAACACAAAATTACATGGGCGTCGATCTGTCATCAGTGTAAGGCGCTGCTGTGTTCCGGTTTGAAGGGTGTGGTAAGGGAGACAGACTTTTCCGATGCGTTCCAGCTTAGTCCTCAGAGGTAGCGGCGCATCTGTGACCGACCTCAGGTAGGAATATCTAATCCTATCTGAGGTTGATTACAGATGTCCATGGGCGGCAGTAGCCACTTACCATCAGGTGGACTGCATGCTCGTCTGCTACTCTTATATTATAAAAAATAAATATATAAGAAAATAAAGAAATGGAAATAGTATAATAATGTATCTTTTGGGTGTAGATATCTTCGTAAAGGGTACAAGGGACTTCGGCGAGGATCGGCATACATTTTCGAGAAAAGTAATAAAATTTTACCCAACTGCGGAGAGTAATGTTTTTCGAGCATATGTATGTATATAAAATTCTGAAATGTAAATTGCATAAACATATGCTATATATTGAAGCAGTCGGTTGTTTATTGTATTTACACCGAAATTTGACATTTGTAACAATCTCACGTGATAAATGGTGGGGGTAGGGGGTCATTAAAAATCGAATGATATCTCACCAAGATGGGGGGTCGAAAATTTTCAAAATTATCTCAAATTCAAATTCAAATTCAAATATTCAAATATATTTATTTGCAAGAACATGGGTAAGACATAAAATAACAGAAAAGGTATATAAGTTCGCCAAGTTCCACCTGTCTAGGCATGCAAATTTAGAAATTGTGATTACAAATAAATTCACACTAATTCTCACGCAATTCATAGTTAGAATTTAATTCTTATCCCAGGAATTATGAGTATGCTAATGTTTTACAGAGGAAGTGCTCGTTCTAGAGGAAGAGGCGGGTCCGTCTACTTCTGCGAAGCCAGAAGGGTCATCTACTCCCATAGTGCAAGATGACACGATCAGCATAGGTAAGTTACCAATGTCCCTTTAGTCAAAGGCATAGCGTAGTTAAGGAAGGAGTTGTCTAAGTAAAAAGGTATTGGAGGTCAAGGAAAAAAATAGATTGGATACTTTATGATTTTTTTGCCCTATGCGTATAGGGTTGTCCGAAATATTTTGAAAACTTTTAGCGAAAAACAAAACAGGTCGTACAATTTAAAATTTATTTTTCGCCTAACGGTCTAGGCGATAGGGATGGGGGATGAGGGCGATATGTAGTTTACATTACATCCACTCATGGTAATTGACGGCCGTATTGCTTACATCAACAAACACCATTACCACATCCATTACCACAAATAATCTTACTACACCCTTCAAACCAAAATACAGCAGAATTTAACATTAGCTTATTTCATTATAAACAGCCCTATATGCAAACTAATACACAACAGTTTATACCACAAGTCCATTGAAATGTTACAAAATTTGGTTCTAAGTGTGAAAACAATTTGCGCCCCTATTTCAAGATGGCGGCCGTGGGACAAGGGTTGTGACCCCACAAAATAGGATTTAGTTTTACACTAAACCTGACATCCAAAAAATAGATTGCGTCCTCTGACAATTGCAAACCAAATTAAACATTTCATTAGAATATCATTGTTATAAGTAAATTGGTGTGACGGTAGTGCCATTGAACTTCGAAGGGTTATGTAATGATATCCACAGATTCCGACGCGGGGTCAGAGGACGAGCTGCATCGAACGTTGCCTAAATCCTTGAACGTGGCTGGGTTGAGTCGAGCGAGGCACGACGCTCATAGGCGACGATCTGACAGGTATATACAATTATTGGCAAAACGCTTTGAAGGGATTCCAAGAATAATTGTATTTTAGCGGCGGGAGATCTCCCTGTGGGCTAAGAGAGCATGCCCGGACAACGGCCGTGCTCCGACAGTTCCTGTGCCAGCTTGTATATATGCAACATGTTTAGAAAACTTCGATAGCGTGATTCAGAATACTCGTGGCGCCATCTCTTAATGAGTAGCGGGAAGTCGCCACAGTATTTTTGGAATCCCTCCCTTGGAAGGATATATGGATATTCTCCTACAATTGTCAACATTTACAATAAAACATTTTTATTCACTCATTTATCACACTTTCTTTACACAAGACATTGCAAAAATCAGATGACATTTCATAACTTAAAGCAAGATTGAATATTGCAAAAATATAAAAGAAAAAAAAGTATCTAAAAGTGACGTAAATATATCTAATGTAATAACCAGTAATTGTGTAGTCTATACATGAATCAGTGTGACGTGACTGTAACACTATACTATATAATATATTATGTAGTTCATTTTGTAAGCAATATACATTTTCATGTTCATTTGATTTTTTTATTACTTGAAAAACAAAGTAATAAAAAGTTTAGTTCGAAAGTTAAGCTCGAAATGTTATATAGGGTCCAACCAGGCAGGGGTAATTCTACAAAGCAAAGGTCCAAAATAATCTATTCAGGGTGAAATTTTCAAATGGGCCTTCCGGGTCAAGTCCGAAACTATAAGAATTAGCAAAAAGTGCTGAAATTAGTTACGAGGCCGATTTTGATAAAAAAAAACTACATCACTACATTTTTAAATTTTTTTGAAAAAAATACCACCCTGTATTATCACATCATCCGATAGTGTCGCTTGTAGGGATCAAATTCTGGGATGTGATGATAACTGACAAACGAAAGGAATACGGTAATTTTGAAGGAAATACATATTTTTTCATTGATGACATACTAATCCTTAACTCTATCCTTAATTCTTCGATGTTATGACCATTACTTACGGCATCGACTTCAAATCCCAGGCACGCACCTGTTTTTTTTAAAGTTATGTACGTATTAGAAATTGATTATCACTTGTGGAAAACATCGTGAGGAAACCTGCATCCTGAGAGATTTATAAAAAAAAAATCTCAAAGGTATGTGAAGTCTACCAATACGCACTTGTCCAGCGCGGTGGACTATGGCCTAATCCTTCTCATTCTGAGAGGACACCCGTGTCCAGCAGTGGGACAGTAATGGGTTGATGATGATGATGATGATTTCTGATATATCAATACTGTTTTCAGGTACTTTTGGAGTGCGCTAACAGTGGCGGTTGTGTACGCCCTACCCGTAGTACAATTACTGTTTACTTATCAGAGGGTGAGTAGTGATCTTAATAAAATAAATTTTATGTAAAAAAATGTATGCTTTATGTTTTTAAAAATAAACTTTTTAGTTTCATAATTTTCTTTTTCACATTATCTTTAGAAAACCCTTTTATTTGATACCCATAACATGGGGTATATAATAATTTGTTGCTTTGGGCCGTTCGCCATATTGGATTTACAATGACGTCACAAATCTTTTTGTAATACACCACGTAATAACCTATTGGAAGATGTACGAGTTTAATTTTTACATTTTTGTATAGCGAATATTCACAACAAATAGTGTCGTGATATATAATAAATTCCAAAGACATAAAGAATTAGGATATCATTCAAATGAACATAATCAATAAAAATATATTATGGACAGCTGGTGTCCTTGGAAGTTCTCTCTAGCTCCCTTTACTTATTTTTCTATCTCTATTTCTATCTTCTTTTGTGTCTTTTTTACTATAATAAAAAGAGAAAAAGAGTACTTTTCTTTTTACAGAAAGAAAAAAGAGATCTTAATCTATCTCATTTTGTCTACCCCTATATCTCTTTCTCAAGAGAATAGAAATATTCGTCTATCTCTTTTCTGTTTTTGTCTATCTCTCTCTTTCTACGCTTTTTTGCTACGCTTTCTACACTCACAGCCGCACACTAGGATTCCCTGTATCGTGGGTGCCATGGACACACACAAATACCCAGACCCAGAATAGATATCTAAATTCATCATTCAAATGTGTGGCCGGGAATCGAATCCGGAATCCTTTGCGCGTCAGACCGGTATGGTGACCGCTCCGTCACGCGGGTCGTCAAATGCGGAGTTTTCTATTACGATTTTAGAGTTTCTATGTTTACTTCTCCTTTCTAGATGGTCTTCCAAACCGGTGACCAGGATGTATGCTACTACAACTTCCTCTGCGCCCATCCCTTGGGTCCTCTGTCAGACTTCAACCACGTGTACTCCAACATCGGCTACGTGGTCCTCGGGCTGGTGTTCATGCTGCAGACCAGGTGTCGGCAGCTGAATGGCCACCGGCATCAGGTGGGGCAGTAGTAGTAGTAGGATCAGTAATAATACTAGTAGTAGTAGTAGTAGTAGTAGTAGTAGTAGTAATAGTAGAAGTATGAAGGTGGTAGAACCCTTTGTGTTTCGACTCCGGCACCACCACACTTATTTCTGCCTCATAACAGCAGTGTTATGGTTTGAAGGATGTGGTAAGGGAGACATACTTTTCCGAGGCGTTCCAACTTAGTCCTCAGGGGTAGCGGCGCATCTGAGGCCGACCTCAAGTAATAATCTAATCCTGTCTGGGGTTGATTACAGATCCGTACGGCAGTAGCCACTTACCATCAGGACTGCATGCTCGTCTGCTACTCCTATATTAATAAAAAAAATGTAAAATTATTATAAATTTTCACAGGACTTGGGCATACCTCAACATCATGGGTTGTTCTACTCTATGGGGCTGGCTTTGGTCATGGAGGGGGTTCTGTCGGCCTGTTACCATCTGTGTCCAAATAAAATGAACTTCCAATTTGGTGAGTATATTAAACACACGTTTATATGCATTTTATTTTAACAATGTTCAAAAAAGGAGGTATGCAACTGCTATATATGTATATACATGTATACAGGGTGAATTTTTCAAATTGCCTTCAGGACCAAATCCGAAACTATATAACATTAGCGAAAAATGCTGAAAGGCCGACGACGACGATGACGAGGCCGATTTTGACAAAAACTAAAACTGCATCTTTAGTTTTTTAAAATATCTTTATCCTTAGCCGGGAGTCGAAAGAGTTCATTTTGAAAAAAAATACACCCTCTATATTATTCCACTATCTTATAGTGTTGCTTATAAGAATCACATTTGAAAAATTCACCTTGTATAGGGTGAATTTCGCAAATTGCCGGAAATCGAACGAGTTCATTTTGAAAAAAAAAAAAACATCCTGTATATTATTCCTCTATCTGATAGTGTTGATTATGAGGGTCAAATTCTGGGAAGTAATGTTATGTGACAAATTAATGGAAAAGGATTTTTTTAAAGAAAAAACATATTTTTTTCATACAAATTCGGAAAGGTCCGCCCCGGGCCCATAATCCTGGGGGCCCAAACGCAGTCGCTAAAAAAGAACAATCGGTGAAATATGTATAAATCAGTGAAAAAAAGGTCGCCGGTATCATGCGTATTTTACGGCGAATAAGTCAATGACATATTTGTAACTAGTTTATGTCCGCGGCTTCGCCCGCGTTTAAAAGAAAATAATATAAAGTACTAACATACATAAAACTAAAAATTCGTACCTTCAACTTTGCTAAAGATCGTCACTTGATCAAATGCATAGTTTACGATTCAATCCTTACTAATATCCATAAAAATAATCGACGTTTTGGATCCAAAAGATCGATTCTCCGATTAATCAATCTTGGATCGCCATCCCTAGTTCCCGTGGGATTTCCGGGATAAAAACCATCCTATGTCCTTTCTCGGGTCTCAGACTATCTTTATACAAAATTTCATTAATTTCATTAAAATCTGTTCAGTTGCTTGGGCATGAAGAAGAGACAACCAGACAGACAGACAGACAGACAGACAGACAGACAGACAGACAGAGTTACTTTCGGATTTATAATATTAGTAAGGATTTTGTAAAATGAAATCAACTTTTTGTCACTGGGGGCCTCCATTTAACTTTCCGCCTCGGGCCTCCGATAACTTCAGTCCGCCACTGGGTTTGAAGGGTTCCTGCCGATGTTGTCACTGTATGAGCAAGTGATATTCTTTTTGCATACTCATATAACTTAGAAAGATCGGAGGTGTCTGACCAGGGTTTGAATTTCGGATCTCCCAATTGAAAGAATAAGATTTTACCAATATCATATTAAGAAAAAATTGCCACGATTCTTACGTAATGAATGGACGCCAAAAGACCGATAGATTTCTAATCTCATTCACGTATGAATTTATATGGCCCTCTGGGCTTCTAATGTCATTAATGTATGAAACTCTATTGCCAACTAGGTTTCTGATATCATTCACGTATGAAACTCTATTGCCAACTAGGTTTCTAATCTCATTCACGTATGAAAATCTATTGCCAACTAGGTTTCTAATCTCATTCACGTATGAAAATCTATTGCCAACTAGGTTTCTGATCTAATTCACGTATGAAGCTCTATTGCCAACTAGGTTTCTAATATCATTCACGTATAAAACTCTATTGCCAACTAGGTTTCTAATATCATTCACGTATGAAACTCTATTGCCGACTAGGTTTCTATATCATTCACGTATAAAACTCTATTGCCAACCAAGTTTCTGATTTCATTCACGTATAAAACTCTATTGCCAACTAGGTTTCTAATATCATTCACGTATGAAACTCTATTGCCGACTAGGTTTCTATATCATTCACGTATAAAACTCTATTGCCAACCAAGTTTCTGATTTCATTCACGTATGAAACTCTATTGCCAACTAGGTTTCTAATATCATTCTTGTATGAAACTCTATTGCCAACTAGGTTTCTAATATCATTCACGTATGAAACTCTATTGCCAACCAAGTTTCTGATTTCATTCACGTATGAAACTCTATTGCCAACTAGGTTTCTAATATCATTCTTGTATGAAACTCTATTGCCAACTAGGTTTCTAATCTCATTCACGTATGAAACTCTATTGCTAACTAGGTTTCTAATATCATTCACGTATGAAACTCTATTGCCAACTAGGTTTCTAATATCATTCACGTATAAAACTCTATTGCCAACTAGGTTTCTAATATCATTCACGTATGAAACTATTGCTAACTAGGTTTCCAATATCATTCACGTATAAAACTCTATTGCCAACCAAGTTTCTAATATCATTCACGTATGAAACTATTGCTAACTAGGTTTCCAATATCATTCACGTATAAAACTCTATTGCCAACCAAGTTTCTGATTTCATTCACGTATGAAACTCTATTGCCAACTAGGTTTCTGATCTAATTCACGTATGAAGCTCTATTGCCAACTAGGTTTCTAATATCATTCACGTATAAAACTCTATTGCCAACTAGGTTTCTGATATCATTCACGTATGAAACTCTATTGCCAACTAGGTTTCTAATCTCATTCACGTATGAAAATCTATTGCCAACTAGGTTTCTAATCTCATTCACGTATGAAAATCTATTGCCAACTAGGTTTCTGATCTAATTCACGTATGAAGCTCTATTGCCAACTAGGTTTCTAATATCATTCACGTATAAAACTCTATTGCCAACTAGGTTTCTAATATCATTCACGTATGAAACTCTATTGCCGACTAGAGGTGAGATATACTAGGTAAAATGCGTACTGAGTCTTAGAAGTACGCGTCCGCCTAAAGACTTATTCCAAAAACTAGGTCCACGAGTATTTAGGCGTCTCTAGTTTAATGACGTTTCCATAACTAGCGTATAGCTATACTTCTGATCTAGTAATGGATTATTATTACGATTTATGAATTATTAACGTCAAATTAAGCAAAGTTCATAAACGTTTTCGTTTTAAAATATTTTAAATTAAATCGTATTGAAAAATTGAATCAATTAAATGTCAGTTATTTATATACCAAATTATTTTCAAATAACTTAATATTTTACAATTTATTTGATCACAAAACACTGAATGAGGTTTAAAAACGCATAACTAATAAATCGACTTACAAGCATCAAGTGCCGCGAACCGAACTTCTCCAAGATCCGACGCATGTCACTGGAACCGACCGACCGAGCTTGTGAGTGTGCGAGTCACAAACCCGCAACTAGGCGAGACGCCTAAATACTCGAGACGCGTTTACGCGGTGAACACTTATAAGTCTTTACGCGTCCAATCAAAAATCTATTCCAAAAACTTATTCCAGTATATACGTCTCACCTCTAACTTATTCCAAAAACGAGGTCCACGAGTATTAAGGCGTCTCGAGTTTAATGACGTCTCCACAACTAGCGTATAGTTATACTCTTAACATCGAGATCTAGTAATGAGGTATTATACGATTTATGGATTATTAACGTCTATTAAGCTGAGTACATAAACGTTTTCGTTTTAAAATACTTTAAATTAAATAGTATTAAAAACTTTAATCAATTAAAAATCAGTTCTTTACATATCAAATTATTTACAAATTACTCAATATTTTACAATTTACTTCAAAAACAAAACATCCATCCACGAATAAATTAAAAGACAGTTGTTTATTATAATGGTACAAAAGTCACTTTAAAACTTATAACGTAAACAATAAGCACCATTCCTGTGAGGTATCTTAACGTACTGATTTAAAAACTAAATATTCCGAAATATATACATTGTTTTGGTAAGTAACTAGTGAGTAAACAAACTCTTTACAAAGTAATAGTGATTCTAAATGTATAGACATTAGGTTTAAAAACGCGTAACAAATAAATCAACTTACAAACATCAAGTGCCGCGAACCGAACTTCTCCGAGTTCCCGCGAATGTCACTGGAACCGACCGACCGAGCTTGCGAGTGTGCGAGTCACAAACCCGCAACTATATAGGCGAGACGCCTAAATACTCGAGACGCGTTTACGTGGTGAGCACGGAATAAGTCTTTACGCGTCCAGTCAAAAACTTGTTCCAAAAACCTATTCCAGTATATACGTCTCACCTCTATTGCCGACTAGGTTTCTATATCATTCACGTATAAAACTCTATTGCCAACCAAGTTTCTGATTTCATTCACGTATAAAACTCTATTGCCAACTAGGTTTCTAATATCATTCACGTATAAAACTCTATTGCCAACCAAGTTTCTGATTTCATTCACGTATGAAACTCTATTGCCAACTAGGTTTCTGATCTAATTCACGTATGAAGCTCTATTGCCAACTAGGTTTCTAATATCATTCACGTATAAAACTCTATTGCCAACTAGGTTTCTGATATCATTCACGTATGAAACTCTATTGCCAACTAGGTTTCTAATCTCATTCACGTATGAAAATCTATTGCCAACTAGGTTTCTAATCTCATTCACGTATGAAAATCTATTGCCAACTAGGTTTCTGATCTAATTCACGTATGAAGCTCTATTGCCAACTAGGTTTCTAATATCATTCACGTATAAAACTCTATTGCCAACTAGGTTTCTAATATCATTCACGTATGAAACTCTATTGCCGACTAGAGGTGAGATATACTAGGTAAAATGCGTACTGAGTCTTAGAAGTACGCGTCCGCCTAAAGACTTATTCCAAAAACTAGGTCCACGAGTATTTAGGCGTCTCTAGTTTAATGACGTTTCCATAACTAGCGTATAGCTATACTTCTGATCTAGTAATGGATTATTATTACGATTTATGAATTATTAACGTCAAATTAAGCAAAGTTCATAAACGTTTTCGTTTTAAAATATTTTAAATTAAATCGTATTGAAAAATTGAATCAATTAAATGTCAGTTATTTATATACCAAATTATTTTCAAATAACTTAATATTTTACAATTTATTTGATCACAAAACACTGAATGAGGTTTAAAAACGCATAACTAATAAATCGACTTACAAGCATCAAGTGCCGCGAACCGAACTTCTCCAAGATCCGACGCATGTCACTGGAACCGACCGACCGAGCTTGTGAGTGTGCGAGTCACAAACCCGCAACTAGGCGAGACGCCTAAATACTCGAGACGCGTTTACGCGGTGAACACTTATAAGTCTTTACGCGTCCAATCAAAAATCTATTCCAAAAACTTATTCCAGTATATACGTCTCACCTCTAACTTATTCCAAAAACGAGGTCCACGAGTATTAAGGCGTCTCGAGTTTAATGACGTCTCCACAACTAGCGTATAGTTATACTCTTAACATCGAGATCTAGTAATGAGGTATTATACGATTTATGGATTATTAACGTCTATTAAGCTGAGTACATAAACGTTTTCGTTTTAAAATACTTTAAATTAAATAGTATTAAAAACTTTAATCAATTAAAAATCAGTTCTTTACATATCAAATTATTTACAAATTACTCAATATTTTACAATTTACTTCAAAAACAAAACATCCATCCACGAATAAATTAAAAGACAGTTGTTTATTATAATGGTACAAAAGTCACTTTAAAACTTATAACGTAAACAATAAGCACCATTCCTGTGAGGTATCTTAACGTACTGATTTAAAAACTAAATATTCCGAAATATATACATTGTTTTGGTAAGTAACTAGTGAGTAAACAAACTCTTTACAAAGTAATAGTGATTCTAAATGTATAGACATTAGGTTTAAAAACGCGTAACAAATAAATCAACTTACAAACATCAAGTGCCGCGAACCGAACTTCTCCGAGTTCCCGCGAATGTCACTGGAACCGACCGACCGAGCTTGCGAGTGTGCGAGTCACAAACCCGCAACTATATAGGCGAGACGCCTAAATACTCGAGACGCGTTTACGTGGTGAGCACGGAATAAGTCTTTACGCGTCCAGTCAAAAACTTGTTCCAAAAACCTATTCCAGTATATACGTCTCACCTCTATTGCCGACTAGGTTTCTATATCATTCACGTATAAAACTCTATTGCCAACCAAGTTTCTGATTTCATTCACGTATAAAACTCTATTGCCAACTAGGTTTCTAATATCATTCACGTATGAAACTCTATTGCCGACTAGGTTTCTATATCATTCACGTATAAAACTCTATTGCCAACCAAGTTTCTGATTTCATTCACGTATGAAACTCTATTGCCAACTAGGTTTCTAATATCATTCTTGTATGAAACTCTATTGCCAACTAGGTTTCTAATCTCATTCACGTATGAAACTCTATTGCTAACTAGGTTTCTAATATCATTCACGTATGAAACTCTATTGCCAACTAGGTTTCTAATATCATTCACGTATAAAACTCTATTGCCAACTAGGTTTCTAATATCATTCACGTATGAAACTATTGCTAACTAGGTTTCCAATATCATTCACGTATAAAACTCTATTGCCAACCAAGTTTCTGATTTCATTCACGTATGAAACTCTATTGCCAACTAGGTTTCTGATCTAATTCACGTATGAAGCTCTATTGCCAACTAGGTTTCTAATATCATTCACGTATAAAACTCTATTGCCAACTAGGTTTCTAATATCATTCACGTATGAAACTCTATTGCCGACTAGGTTTCTATATCATTCACGTATAAAACTCTATTGCCAACCAAGTTTCTGATTTCATTCACGTATAAAACTCTATTGCCAACTAGGTTTCTAATATCATTCACGTATGAAACTCTATTGCCGACTAGGTTTCTATATCATTCACGTATAAAACTCTATTGCCAACCAAGTTTCTGATTTCATTCACGTATGAAACTCTATTGCCAACTAGGTTTCTAATATCATTCTTGTATGAAACTCTATTGCCAACTAGGTTTCTAATATCATTCTTGTATGAAACTCTATTGCCAACTAGGTTTCTAATATCATTCACGTATGAAACTCTATTGCCAACCAAGTTTCTGATTTCATTCACGTATGAAACTCTATTGCCAACTAGGTTTCTAATATCATTCTTGTATGAAACTCTATTGCCAACTAGGTTTCTAATCTCATTCACGTATGAAACTCTATTGCTAACTAGGTTTCTAATATCATTCACGTATGAAACTCTATTGCCAACTAGGTTTCTAATATCATTCACGTATAAAACTCTATTGCCAACTAGGTTTCTAATATCATTCACGTATGAAACTATTGCTAACTAGGTTTCCAATATCATTCACGTATAAAACTCTATTGCCAACCAAGTTTCTGATTTCATTCACGTATGAAACTCTATTGCCAACTAGGTTTCTGATCTAATTCACGTATGAAGCTCTATTGCCAACTAGGTTTCTAATATCATTCACGTATAAAACTCTATTGCCAACTAGGTTTCTAATATCATTCACGTATGAAACTCTATTGCCGACTAGGTTTCTATATCATTCACGTATAAAACTCTATTGCCAACTAGGTTTCTAATGTGATTCACGTTTGAATCTATATTGCCAACTAGGTTTCTAATGTCATTCACGTTTGAATCTATATTGCCAACTAGGTTTCTAATATCATTCACGTATGAAACTCTATTGCCAACTAGGTTTCTAATATCATTCACGTATGAAACTCTATTGCCAACTAGGTTTCTGATCTAATTCACGTATGAAACGCTATTGCCAACTAGGTTTCTAATATCATTCACGTATAAAACTCTATTGCCAACTAGGTTTCTAATATCATTCACGTATGAAACTATTGCTAACTAGGTTTCTAATATCATTCATGTACAAAACTCTATTGCCAACCAAGTTTCTGATTTCATTCACGTATGAAACTCTATTGCCAACTAGGTTTCTAATATCATTCTTGTATGAAACTCTATTGCCAACTAGGTTTCTAATATCATTCACGTATGAAACTCTATTGCCAACTAGGTTTCTAATATCATTCACGTATAAAACTCTATTGCCAACCAAGTTTCTGATTTCATTCACGTATAAAACTCTATTGCCAACCAAGTTTCTGATTTCATTCACGTATGAAACTCTATTGCCAACTAGGTTTCTAATATCATTCTTGTATGAAACTATTGCCAACTAGGTTTCTAATATCATTCACGTATGAAACTATTGCTAACTAGGTTTCTAATATCATTCACGTATAAAACTCTATTGCCAACTAGGTTTCTAATATCATTCACGTATAAAACTCTATTGCCAACCAAGTTTCTGATTTCATTCACGTATAAAACTCTATTGCCAACTAGGTTTCTAATATCATTCACGTATAAAACTCTATTGCCAACTAGGTTTCTAATATCATTCACGTATGAGACTATTGCCAACTAGGTTTCTAATATCATTCACGTATGAAACTATTGCTAACTAGGTTTCTAATATCATTCACGTATAAAACTCTATTGCCAACTAGGTTTCTAATATCATTCACGTATAAAACTCTATTGCCAACCAAGTTTCTGATTTTATTCACGTATAAAACTCTATTGCCAACCAAGTTTCTGATTTCATTCACGTATGAAACTCTATTGCCAACTAGGTTTCTAATATCATTCTTGTATGAAACTCTATTGCCAACTAGGTTTCTAATATCATTCACGTATGAAACTCTATTGCCAACCAAGTTTCTGATTTCATTCACGTATGAAACTCTATTGCCAACTAGGTTTCTAATATCATTCTTGTATGAAACTCTATTGCCAACTAGGTTTCTAATCTCATTCACGTATGAAACTCTATTGCTAACTAGGTTTCTAATATCATTCACGTATGAAACTCTATTGCCAACTAGGTTTCTAATATCATTCACGTATAAAACTCTATTGCCAACTAGGTTTCTAATATCATTCACGTATGAAACTATTGCTAACTAGGTTTCCAATATCATTCACGTATAAAACTCTATTGCCAACCAAGTTTCTGATTTCATTCACGTATGAAACTCTATTGCCAACTAGGTTTCTGATCTAATTCACGTATGAAGCTCTATTGCCAACTAGGTTTCTAATATCATTCACGTATAAAACTCTATTGCCAACTAGGTTTCTAATATCATTCACGTATGAAACTCTATTGCCGACTAGGTTTCTATATCATTCACGTATAAAACTCTATTGCCAACTAGGTTTCTAATGTGATTCACGTTTGAATCTATATTGCCAACTAGGTTTCTAATGTCATTCACGTTTGAATCTATATTGCCAACTAGGTTTCTAATATCATTCACGTATGAAACTCTATTGCCAACTAGGTTTCTAATATCATTCACGTATGAAACTCTATTGCCAACTAGGTTTCTGATCTAATTCACGTATGAAACGCTATTGCCAACTAGGTTTCTAATATCATTCACGTATAAAACTCTATTGCCAACTAGGTTTCTAATATCATTCACGTATGAAACTATTGCTAACTAGGTTTCTAATATCATTCATGTACAAAACTCTATTGCCAACCAAGTTTCTGATTTCATTCACGTATGAAACTCTATTGCCAACTAGGTTTCTAATATCATTCTTGTATGAAACTCTATTGCCAACTAGGTTTCTAATATCATTCACGTATGAAACTCTATTGCCAACTAGGTTTCTAATATCATTCACGTATAAAACTCTATTGCCAACCAAGTTTCTGATTTCATTCACGTATAAAACTCTATTGCCAACCAAGTTTCTGATTTCATTCACGTATGAAACTCTATTGCCAACTAGGTTTCTAATATCATTCTTGTATGAAACTATTGCCAACTAGGTTTCTAATATCATTCACGTATGAAACTATTGCTAACTAGGTTTCTAATATCATTCACGTATAAAACTCTATTGCCAACTAGGTTTCTAATATCATTCACGTATAAAACTCTATTGCCAACCAAGTTTCTGATTTCATTCACGTATAAAACTCTATTGCCAACTAGGTTTCTAATATCATTCACGTATAAAACTCTATTGCCAACTAGGTTTCTAATATCATTCACGTATGAGACTATTGCCAACTAGGTTTCTAATATCATTCACGTATGAAACTATTGCTAACTAGGTTTCTAATATCATTCACGTATAAAACTCTATTGCCAACTAGGTTTCTAATATCATTCACGTATAAAACTCTATTGCCAACCAAGTTTCTGATTTTATTCACGTATAAAACTCTATTGCCAACCAAGTTTCTGATTTCATTCACGTATGAAACTCTATTGCCAACTAGGTTTCTAATATCATTCTTGTATGAAACTCTATTGCCAACTAGGTTTCTAATCTCATTTACGTATGAAACTATTGCCAACTAGGTTTCTATATCATTCACGTATGAAACGTGAAACGTATCCCATCGTGAGGAAACCTGCATACCTGAGAGATTTATAAAAAAAAAAAAAATCTTAAGGGTATGTGAAGTCTACCAATACGCACTTGGCCAGCGCGGTGGACTATGGCCTAATCCTTCTCATTCTGAGAGGAGACCCGTGCCCAGCAGTGGGACAGTAATGGGTTGATGATGATGATGATGAAACTCTATTGCCAACTAGGTTTCTAATATCATTCACGTATAAAACTCTATTGCCAACTAGGTTTCTAATCTCATTTACGTATGAAACTCTATTGCCAACTAGGTTTCTATATCATTCACGTATGAAACTATTGCCAACTAGGTTTCTAATATCATTCACGTATGAAACTATTGCTAACTAGGTTTCTAATATCATACTCGTATGAAACTCTATTGCCAACTAGGTTTCTAATATCATTCACGTATAAAACTCTATTGCCAACCAAGTTTCTGATTTCATTCACGTATGAAACTCTATTGCCAACTAGGTTTCTAATATCATTCACGTATGAAACTCTATTGCTAACTAGGTTTCTAATATCATTCACGTATGAAACTCTATTGCCATTATTGCCAACTAGGTTTCTAATCTCATTTCGTATGAATTTCTATTGCCAACTGGGCTTCTAATCTAAATCACATATGTTATTGCCACCAGACTCATCGTTCATGTACGTGATCGCGGTGCTGGTGATGGTGAAGCTGTACCAGAACCGGCACCCGGACGTCAACGCGAGCGCGCACGCCACCTTCATGCTGATCGCCGTCGTCATGGCCATCGGTGAGTTTGTTTGTTTGTGTACTACCAACAGACCCAAGCTGTACCAGAACCGGCACCCGGACGTCAACGCGAGCGTTGTATAGTTAGTTGTATACGTCAGTTGTATTTTGAAGGTGGTAGAACCCTTTGTGGTTCGACTCCGGGGGCACCACCGCTACACCTATTTAAACCTCATAACAGCTCGCGTGCTTAAAGGTAAAAGGGCCTATAGCTAAAGGTTAATAGGGATTTATGCTGAAAGGGCACATAAAATTTTTTTTTTTGCCATTCGGTTTGAAATTATCTGAAACGTAAAAATTTTTTACGTTTCAGATAATTTCAAACCGAACTAAAAATTTTTTACGTTTCAGATAATTTCAAACCGAATGGCAAAAAAAAAAAAATTAAGCACGCGAGCTGTGTTAAACGCTGCTGTGTTTTGGTTTGAAGGGTGTAGGAAGAAGGGTGTAGTAGATGAATTTATTCAGAATGTTTGTTCCAGGTCTCATCGGTATAATGTATCCGAGTATCTACTTTTACGTGCTATTCACCATTCTACATCTGACTGTATGTTTTGTGTTGGCGCTGAAGATTTATTACGTCGGCCGTTTCAAAATGGGTAAGATTATGTGCTCATTATATAATGCTTTAGAATTTTTAACACACTTTTTATTAGCTCGATTCCCGGATAGGGGAAAAGATATTTAAAAAAAAAAACGAATGATGCATGTAGAGTTCCTTACTCAACGTCGGGATAGTAGTATCACTTAAACCCCCATTTGGCTCGCTGACGCACCAACTCGCCCGTCCTCACCGACGGTCTAGCATGACTGCCCCCACACAGTCCGCTCTCATTCCGTGTTGTATGCGCTCGAGACAAACTACCCACAAGGTGATAAACTACAATGCAGTTTTAGTTTTTATCACTATCGGTCTCGTAACTCCTTTCAGAATTTTCGGTAGTCCTTATAGTTTCGGATGTCGCTCTGAAGGCCCTCGATGTTATGACTTGTGTATAGTCCTTAAGGATTATACATAAGTCAATATGTTATATATAATCCTTAAGGATTAGTATATAAATGTATGAAAAAATATGTATTTTCTTCAAAATTTTCCATTTCCCTTAATTTGTGATTTATTATTACTATCCAGAATTTGATCCTTATGAACTCGTTCGATTCCCGGCTAGGCAAATGGATATTTAAAAAAAGTAATGTTACAGTTTTTAGTTTTTATCAAAATCGGCCTTGTAACTCCTTTTAGCGTTTTTCGCTAATCCTTATAGTTCCGGATTTGGCCCTTAAGGCCTATTTGAAAAATTCACCCTGTATATACAAGCCGGGATTTGAGACTGTCGCTCCCCGGGCCTGATCACCTAGCAAATAGGGAGATCTCCCTTTGCCAAACTTACAGTTTCGGATTTGGTCTTGAAGGCCCATTTGAAAAATTCACCCTGTATATTTTTGTATATTTAATATATGTTAATAGAAAGAGCAGTGGTCCCCCGCGCGTGGTCGGCGCTCCGGCAGCAGGGCTGGCGCGCCTTCCGCCCCCACTACACAGCCAGGGCTGTGCTGCTGGCGGTGGCCACCCTCGCCAACTGGATCGTGGCTGGTTATGGGTCAGTAGCAAGCACTGTCTTTGTTTTTTTAGACGATTTAACATTAGTCTATTTTGTGTGGTTGGCCGGAATCTATGAACAGTTGTACGAGTGTGTGTGTCCATGTAGGTGTGTGTGTATGCGTGTTTGTTTAACTTTTTTTATAATATAGCAGTAGCAGACGAGTAGGTAGTCCACCTGATGGTAAGTGGCTACTGCCGCCCATGGACATCTGTAATCAACCCCAGATAGGATTAGATATTCCCACCTGAGGTCGGCCACAGATGCGCTACACCTGAGGACTAAGCTGGAACGCCTCGGAAAAGTCTGTCTCCCTTACCACACCCTTCAAACCGGAACACAGCAGCGCCTAACACTGCTGTTATTAGGTAGAAATAGGTATGGCGGTGGTGCTGCCGGAGTCGAACCACAAAGGGTTCTACCACCTTCAAGTGAAGTGAGGTAAGGGAAGTAAGCCTATGTCGCTCCCACAATTTAGAAGAAATCAAGGACATCTCATATATTAAAATCTGTCAAGCAGTTGTGCTGCAGCGTGTGCCAAAGAATGAGATACACGTGACGCTTAGAAAACCAGGATAAGGCAGTTATTAAAAAGGTGTAGCGGTGGTGCCCCGAAGTCAACTTTGAAGAGTTCTATAGACTGCGCTAAACTGCTAGTCCGCTCTGAATATAGAAACGAGTCGTGTTGCAACAACAAATTGTATATATCAGCGGGACGAAGATAGCGCGACCCCCCGTCACCCTCCGCTGCTCTCGCCCGCGGGCACATAGCACAGGTAATGTGCCCTTACGTTACGGAGTATATGCTAACTAAACCTACGCGCAACAACTTCAGAGCGGACTAGGAGTTTGGCGCGGAATCTAGCATCTTTAATCTACTCAACTAGTTATATTTCAGGCTATACGAGCACAAGACAGATTTCGCCCGCCACCTCCTGGTCATCCTGATGGGCAACGCGATCCTCTACACCCTCGGCTACGTGTGCATGAAGCTGTTCCACCGCGAGCGGCTCCCCGCCCCCGCGCTGCTGTACCTGGCCCTGGCCCACGCCGCCTGGGCACTGGCGGCGCACCTGTTCCTGGCGTCCAGGACCAAGTGGTCGGTGAGTAGCCCGGCACAGTCCACAGCGACCCCCGCCCCCGCGCTGCTGTACCTGGCCCTGGCCCACGCCGCCTGGGCACTGGCGGCGCACCTGTTCCTGGCGTCCAGGACCAAGTGGTCGGTGAGTAGCCCGGCACAGTCCACAGCGACCCCCGCCCCCGCGCTGCTGTACCTGGCCCTGGCCCACGCCGCCTGGGCACTGGCGGCGCACCTGTTCCTGGCGTCCAGGACCAAGTGGTCGGTGAGTAGCCCGGCACAGTCCACAGCGACCCCCGCCCCCGCGCTGCTGTACCTGGCCCTGGCCCACGCCGCCTGGGCACTGGCGGCGCACCTGTTCCTGGCGTCCAGGACCAAGTGGTCGGTGAGTAGCCCGGCACAGTCCACAGCGACCCCCGCCCCCGCGCTGCTGTACCTGGCCCTGGCCCACGCCGCCTGGGCACTGGCGGCGCACCTGTTCCTGGCGTCCAGGACCAAGTGGTCGGTGAGTAGCCCGGCACAGTCCACAGCGACCCCCGCCCCCGCGCTGCTGTACCCGGCCCTGGCCCGGAGTAGGGAGTAGTGGCCCGGAGAGGCCCTGAGTAGCCCGGCACAAAATGGTACACAATATAGCTCATCGCTCTACAGGGCAGTAAGAGCTGGGTTTATTGAGAATATGAAAAATGTTAATCACCAGTCTACCCTAGCTTTTGCCATTATTAAAAATAGTTCAACCATTTACCTATCAAAATACGGCGGAATCTATAATTATTTAAATTAAAAGAATGACCCGTTGCCTACTCAGTCATACTCAAAAATGGTCCACATTTCCTCTCACTACCCCGATGTCCAATTCTCGCCTGCCCCAATGCCCGATCCAATTCACTCCTACCTACCCATTATTAAGATAAAATCGTATTTTTAGGAATTTGAAAATTCCCATTCCAATCCACCCCTATCTACCCAATATTCCATCCATCAGCCTTTACTGGTCCACTACTGGACATGGGCCTCCCCTAGTCTGCGCCACTCCGACCGGTCTTGAGCCGTCTGCATCCAGCGGTTACCTGCCGTCCGCCTCAGGTCATCAGTCCATCTGGTCGGGGGACGTCCTGTACTCCTTTTGCCGAGACGTGGTCTCCATTCGAGGACCTTTCTACCCCATCGGTTGTCTGTCCTACGAACTTTGTGGCCAGCCCATTGCCACTTCAGCTTGCTTATTTTGAGAGCTATGTCGGTAACTTTCGTTCGCCTTCAATTTCCTCGTTACGAATTCTATCTCGTCGGGAAATACCGAGCATAGCTCTCTCCATAGCTCGCTGAGCGACTTTGAGTCTTCGTATGAGGCTCATAGTGAAAGACCACGTCTCGGCACCGTACGTCATCACTGGCAACACACACCTACCCAATATTAAAATGTCTAAAATCAATCTACACCGTTGCACCCAGACGCCGCCAGCGGTATCTCGGTCACACAACGCAGCGTGCTCCGCTCTCCGTGTGCTGGACACACATGATCTGTGGCATTTAGCCTCCGCGGCCGCCATCTTCCTCTCCTTCAACGCGTTGCTCGTGGTCGACGATCCGCTGATGCGAACACCGAGGGAGGAGATACCTGTGTTTTAACATGTCACATGTTTGGTGTTATGGTTCAACATGTCACATGTTCGGTTCAACAGAACATGTCACATGTTTGGTGTCTACATGCCGCGACATGTCGTGACATGTCGCGGGTTTCCAACCATAGAGATGTATACATTATACCCAGGAGACAGAAAATCGTAGTAAGTTTTCGTTACTTGAAATATTTTTTCATTGTTTTCCTAATAAATAGTAAATTGATTATTATGATCTATTGAAAGATAACCTTTATTGAAAGATAAGTATTGACAGATTTAGAAATGAATGACGTAATAAAGAGCATTTTCATATAATCTTATGGTTTGAAGCCTGCGCTATTTAACTGATATTGAGCCGGACGGCGTTTATATGTATAGTCATGGTAAGTTTTAAGCAAAATAGGTTATGATATGTATATCTGCAAAAATCGTATTAAAATTATGTTTTTAATGAAAATATTGCAAGCGATATAATTTGACAAAAGAACTGTTCGATATACAGGTTTAAACATGTAGCTTTTGACTTAAAACCTGTCGGTAAACATGTCACATGCAATTTGAAACATGTTGCATTGACAAATACTCGTAGTTGATTGGTAGAGTATGTTTAAACATATCACATGTGAATGAAGATCTAATTTGTAAATTGTCACAATATTTGAACTATCATGTTACTAAAGAATGAATGACAAATGACATGTATTTTGTAAATTCACTTGATATAAGCATCTGATTTTTAAACAATTATAATCAAATTTTGAACAATGTTTAATCATGTATCCTTTTTTTATTTTTTTAATATTATACTTAACTAAGAACATTTAAGCATAAAATATGTTATTTATTTGAATCAGAAATAGAGTTTGAAGGTTTTTGCTAGTATTCAACAGAATTTTCTATTTTATTTATAATAAAAATATCTACTTAAGATTAAAAAAAAGTAAAGAAAATCTCTCTTTTAGGTGGCTTAGCTGCTGAATTTCATTTTTGTATTGATTTTTATTTTAGGTTTGTTCCTTTTAGTATGTAAGATTATTTTTTATGTTACTATTTTATATTTAATTTTGCCAAGAATCAAAGTACGTTATTAGAATTATATTTTAGCAAAACTTAGTTTAATACCCCACTTCCTCACTTAACTGAAGCTATTTGAAGTCACTGAAATTACTGAAGTCATTGAAGTTTAAGGGCCATTGTTATTTCAATATGGCTGACGCCCCAAAATGGTGGAACAATATTTTTTTATGGACTCTTATGATATGGATTTCAAATAAAAGGATTTTCTGAGAAGAATATAAAAAAAATGTTTAAAAAACTTTTAAAATATAAAATAATTACGATATTACTCTCTTTTTCGTATAAAATCATTTACAAAATTCTATTAGCCAATCCGCAAATCTATATTGGACGACTATTATGAGGTTATTTAATCGTTAAGGTGAGGAAACGTGTACTCACCTTGACTGCACGACTTTGAATGACGCGATTCAGTAATTTGCATAAACGATCAGTGTTGCAACTTAAAAAATATTGCTAAATTTTTGGGAAAATCGGCGTGACAGGTGATTATGTGTCAATGTCATTATTTTTATCCATTTTCATTACTTTATTATGCATAGTAAATTAATTGCCAAATATTATAAATGTTTTATTCGAGTCTTTTTTTATTTCTGATGTCTTTTCGTTGTATAATTTTGTACTGTTGTTAGTTGATATTTTAACCGAAATGTAATAACTATCAAAATTATTTATCGGCACTTTAAATTTAATGATTTTTTATAAAGAATTTAGTTATCTGAAAGGATCTGTCTATTGTCGATTGAACAAAATTGTCTACTGTAGTTAATTTTATTGATATATTGATAATAAATGTAAGATAGTTTGCTTGATTAAGACAGTATGAAATATTGAAATGATAAGAGGCTGTGATTTGAGATACATTTCGATGTTTGCGTTATTGTAAAGAGTGGTATTGGTAAAGTTATTTGTAAGTATAAAATCTTAGAATATTGAAAATATTAAACAGGCGCTTGTGATTGTTATTATTTTATTGTTTCAAACATTATTGGTCAGAAGAAATACTAGACTTTGGCAGCACATTAATGTGTAGACATAAATTATATTACAATTGAACCAAAAACATTTTTTCTTTTCGATTCATATGTAAATTAAACAATGGGTGCTAAATGGCGTCCTATATTGTATGACAGTCTCGTGATATGCATTCTGTATGTTTTCCATATTCTAAGTTATAAATTAGGTATCTAATTATTATAAAAATATAAACCCGACTGCTAAAAAATATAGCCTATGTCCCTCCCACGATTGCGAGACATCGAATTACACTTCATACTTTAAAATCCATTTAGCCGTTTGTGGTGTAGGGCGTGCCAAAGAATGAGACATACATACATACTTAAATACTTACATACATACATACATACATACATGCATACGCGCGAAAACATTACCCTCTGCAGTCGGGTAGCAATATTTTTAAAATGTCCTACCAATGATTTTGTGCTAAGATGTGTGCTATTCAATCATATAATAATGTATTTTAATATTTAAATTATATTATTAATAAAGATAGAAATATTAATATATTCTATTTATTTCAAGTTTAGTTTCACAACAATATAATAACTGACGTAATTTTGTTATTATTGTGTCGTTTGATTTACGTTGTTGATAGTATTTTTGGAACAATAATTTTGATCTTATGTTATTTGTAGCTTCACCATTTTATTCTATAAGCTAAAGGAAAATAAAACATTTTTGAGTATTCCCTTGTTTTCTTAAGTTTTCCTCAATTGTAAAATTAGTGGTGTAACTATATAGGAGAGCCGTGGCAAATTAATTGCGTGGGATCCTGAGAAATTTTCGCTCAGTAATACGTACGGTAACGATTTTTTGGTTCTGGCAACCTTTATTTCTCTTATATACATTTTTTGGTCACTTTTGAGTTCGCAGCCTCTCGGACCAAGGAGACCTCGGTCTGCCACTCTTTAGTTACGACACTGGTTGAAATACATAAAATCTGTGTACGGCATCCTCACTGCCAACTGAAACACAGAACCCCTTCACGCTAGAAATGTGTGGCAGTGGTACCTCCCCAATCGGCATTGGCTGGTTCTAACCCCCTTTAAACCTTCAACCTTTCTTGTCTCTTCATAACTTCGTATTTTACGTACATTATTTACGCATTGCGTTCCCCATTGCATTCCCTATCTGCAATTAAATTTTCATAATTACTCCTTGGTAAATGTAGAAGATAAGACTACCTTCGTTGAATATAATACGAAAATACGGTTTTTTATACACTAAAATAAGGAAGAACATTATTAAAACCGGATGGACGCATTACAATTATAATTAAGTGAATAATTATTCATCTTCTTCGTAAACACGCGTAGGTGTAGTAATACTTATACACCGTATCTAATTTGAAAATCAGTTATAATGATGATATAACTAATTCGAATTTAAAATAAAAAATTAATAAAGATGTCGAGTAAAATATTTGAACCACTTCCTCTCTGATATAAGTGTACAATTAAATATGTAGTATCATTAAATAAACATAACAATAACAAACATACAACAATGTAACATAGGTACACCATGACTCAAACACTAAGCTTTATAGCTAATTTATTCTTAGATAATAATTATTTATTATCTAAGAATAAATTAGAACAAGGAAAACTTTCATTCAGAAAACTCGTTCAGTTTTATCGACAAACTAATTACCTAGTAATTATTATAAAATAAAAAACTGACCCTTTAAAAATGATTAACTTAAAAAGGAAATAATGTAGCCTATGTCATTTCTACTATTAGATTAATACAACGACACTTCATATGTTAAAATCCGTGAAGCCGTTCGGTTACAGGGCGAGCCAAAGAATGAGACATTGGTAAATAATATCGTAAAACATAACCTTATGTATTAGGGTAAAAAGGATATTAGGACAAGACGAACTGAAGCAGAATGCAAACCTGCGATTAGGCCTATAATTCTAGGTACCTAATGTTATAAATGTGAAAGAGAGTTTGTTACGCAGTCACGCCCCAACTACCAAACCGATCGTCGCGAAATTTTGCACATATGTTTTCAGGGATCCAGGAAAGGACATAGAGTATACTGTATAGTCTCCTGAAACAGTTTCAGAGGGATAGAAAAAAATAACTATTGTCATCGACCTCAGACGGTGAGCGAACCCGCGGGTATAAGCTAGTTTTATATACATTATACATACTGAAGGCTACCTTCAGTATGTATGTATGTGTTCAGTATGTGTGTGTTTGTTCAGGGTAATTTTGAAGGTGGCAGAACCCTTTGTGGTTCGACTCCAGCGGTACCATCATGGCCACACCTATTTCTATTATAACAGCAGTGTTAAGCGCTACTGTGTTCTGGTTTGAAGGGTGTGGCAAGGGAGACATACTTTTCCGAGACGTTCCAGCTTAGGGCTCAAACACAAAACTGCGATGCGACGCGATGCGAATTCGCAACGCAGAAAATTGCGGTGCGAATTGCTGCGATGCGATATCGTGCGGCGTAGCGTCTCTCAGGGTGACCAACAACAACAACCACTGTGCGATGCGAATCAATTCGCAAGTTCTTGCGATGCGTCGAGGGAGCTCGCAGATTTTTGCGATGCGACGTCGCATCGCAGTTTTGTGTACGAACCCTTAGTTCTCAAGGTTAGCGGCGTGTCCGTGGCCGACCTAAGGTAGCAATATCTAATCCTATCTGGGGTTGATTACAGATATCCACGGACGGCAATAGCCACTTACCATCAGGCGGACTGCATGCTCGTCTGCTACTCCTATATTATAGATAAATAATGTATATATTAAACGAACTACCAATTAAATTTTAAAGTACGAGGCCACTCTCGTATCATGAGTGTATATTGATTTTGTTTAATCTAAAGTTTAAAAGCAATTAAGATAAGTAGCTTGACCTACAACTGTTTTGTTTTGGGGGCAACCTATTTATGTTAAATGTAAACCGTCCATATCTTTGTCACTATACATTTTAAGCTATTATAATGTATTCTTCGAGTAGCTTTCGTTAATGGCAAAAATACGGTAAGTTTTTGAAGGTGGTAGAATCCTCAGTAGCTCAACTCCGGAGATGCCACCGCCACTTCTCTTTCTACCTTATAATATCAGTGTTAATTATTGTGTTCTGGTTTCAAGGATGTGGTAAGGGAGACATAGTTATTTTAGGCGTTCCAGCTTAGTTCTAAAGAGCATTTGTACCCTATCAGGAAGACTAACTTTTATGACTGACTGACTGACGGAACGTCTACCCCCCGGGCGCACATATATTGCGGCAATGTCAACATAAGGGCGGTGGGCAGGAAATTCGGGTCTCGAGGGTACCCTCTTTGCCCGGGCAGATTCTCAGGTGGTCGAATGCCCCCTGGATTTATAATATTTATTCATAATAATATAATGTTATTTAAAACATTATAATATAATGAACAAGTATCAAAAATGGACCAACCCCACTGTTAAGTGGGTGGTTCGGTACTTATCGCTTCGTTATTACCGAGCGGAAGGTCGGCCCCCTGATGGTCGGGGGTCGCCAGCCCTGGGAGCTCCCGCGGAAGCGGGCGCCCCGTAGGTGGTCGATCGTGTTAACTTTTATTTGGAGTTGATTACAGATGTCCATGAGCGGCAATGCCTTACCTACCATCAGGTGGACTACATATTCGTTTCTTCATCAACCCATTATTGTTCCACTGTTGGGGACGGGTCTCCTCTCAGAGTGAGAAGGATTAGGACATAGTTCACCGCGCTGGCCAAGTGCGTATTGGTAGACTTCACATACCTTTGAGTTTTTTTTTTTATAAATCTCTCAGGTTTTTTTTTTATAATATAGGAGTAGCAGACGAGCATGCAGTCCACCTGATGGTAAGTGGCTACTGCCGCCCATGGACATCTGTAATCAATCCCAGACAGGATTAGATATTCCTGTCTGAGGTCGGCCACAGACGCGCCGCTACCCCTGAGGACTAAGCTGGAACGCCTCGGAAAAGTATGTATGCAGGTTTACTCAAGATGTTTTCCTTCACCGTTTAGCAAGTGATAATTAATTTTATCATATTCGTTTACCACTCCTATATTTAACAAAAAACCAGCAGTCGACTGATGTCTCAGTTATCTCAGTAGTTGTATAGACTTTTAGTATTTTAAGATTCAAATTCTTTTTACAGATCGGCTCATCAGTTGTCCATATGCATTGAATATTGATCGCTAGTGACGTCATCGGTGTCCCGCTGTCTTCCATTAGGTCATAAGTCAGTATTTGACCTGACCTGAGCTCGATACCGAAGCGAGGTCGTTGTTTGACCTTTCACGCACACATGTACAATGCACACCTATACCCAGACCACAAGCAAACCTTTGTTTGCTTCATATGATTTTCACACCTGGAATCGAATATATCCTACTTATAACGTAGGTACTCGTCGTTATATACGTCTGTTTGTAATCAAAGTTTAAGAATGATTATTATTATATCGTGACCATACGTCCTTCGTTGGACGGGATAGTCCTGTTATCAGATGTAAATGAATTAAATGAAATAAGATAAATTCCCACTTGAAAAGAAGACCCGATATTTTTAAAAAAATACCTATTTCTTTTGCTGACAAAAGAACTGCCTAGTTCTGATTTTATATAAGAACATAAATGAGATTTTTTTTCAGTGTAAGCATAACAGACGAGCATGCAGTCTACATGATGGTAATAAGTGAATAGGTACTGCCAACCATGGATATCTGTAATCAAACCCCAGATAAGATTAGATTCGCAGCTTAGGTCAGCCACAGATGCGCCACCCCTTGAGAATTAAGTTGGAATGCCATGGGAAAGTATGTCTCCCTCACCTCGGCCTTCAAACGAGAATACAGCAGTGCCTAACACTGATTTTATTAGGCAGAAATAGGTGGTAACGCCGGATTGGAACCAAATACCACCTTCAGCATATTTAAGATGAAACTCTTTCGTTTTCGATAAACACTAGTAAAATATAAAGTAAAATAGTTAGAAAATATAAGTAGGTATTTAATATGTATGTATCTAATAAGGTTTCTATAATATTCTGCAATTATCCCACTTAGATTAGGAAATTAAATGGTCACGTTATATTAGCCAACCGCGACAATTTATCATTAATAACTTATAATGTAAATCTGATTGCCTAGATGCTACTTATGATTTACGATGACTGTATCAAACCTTCAGTGTAAAACGAGTCATAATATTACTTCCATAAAGTATAAATAGTCATGACTCAGTAGTATTCGCGTGCAATGATTTTTGTATTTAAAAGTAGCTGATTAATAACATAACTATTTATGTAAATAAATATGAGCACAGTCAACGTATGTCCATATTTACTTATACAGTTTATCTGTTCTCTAGAACTCTAGCCTACTGGATACAGTATATAGATGTATATAGGGGTATCACTTCTAGATCGGTCACTCGGTCACTGGTATATAGCTACTTTGTGATATCGGAACCCATTCTACGCTTCAATTTGCCGTATAGGGGTGGAATTGAGAATAAAAATTCCGGAGTACTATAACGAATATTTATTTTTTTACATTAAGAAACAGCAAAGTAGACTGAAGCCCACCTGATGGTAAGTGCCGCCAATGGATATCTGTAATTAACCCCAGATAAGATAAAAGTCCGACCTGAGGACGGTCTCAGTTGCGTTCCTACCCCTGTAGACCACGTTGAAATGCCTCGGATAAGTATGTTTCCCTTATCGCACTCTTCAAAACGAAAACTCCTGTTCATAGACAGAGGTTGGTGTGGTGGTGGTGCCACCAGAGTTAAACCACAAAGGGTAGTATCACCTTCAAATTATCCTTCTTTCCCAAATGCGAAACTCATGTAATTCACTTTGATAGTACATAAAAGTAGATACATAAAAATATCGGAAATGCTATATAGTACTTTCGATACTTTTAACGCCCGTATCCCTAACACGATTCATCCAGTTACCTTCGCTTGCGTACAAAATTTAATCTAGTTCAATACTCCGCGACCTAGATAGTAAACAATTATATACATAGCTGTGTGAGCAATGACCTAGCAGCAGCTTGCAGGGACAGTCGATGCCCCAGTGCCCCAGTTCACCCTGGCAAGAACCGCGCATGTGCAATTCGAGCCTGAATGGAGCTTTGACTGAATCGCCCATTGCATGGGCTGGGAAAGCTCAAGTATTACTCACTTTCAAGGAAAATTCTCGATCATATTATTTTTCCGCAGCTGAAATAGTATTTATTCAGAGACAGCTTCTGTATATTGTTTGATTGTATCGGCAATTCAAAGTAAGATGTTGTGTTGAGTTGATTATGAATATATTTTAAAGCAAAAATTCAATAATTTACATAAATTATATTCAAAGTTACATAATACCTATCTTTGTTGAAGATTAATAAAAACAATCGGTTGCACTATTTATGAGAAAATATTGTTTTTAATCATTTTATTGGTAATTGTAATATAAATCCTGGCAACATTAAGCTGTTGTCTTGAGCTAAAGAAAAATGGCGGACACACGTAACGTCAAAACTTCTTGGGCGACTGCTCTCGTTAAAAACGTGTGATTATTCATCGAAAACGAACAATTGAGTGATATATTGTGCTTGTGCAGTGTTTGAGTGTTCAGGTGAAGTGAATTTCGTAATAATTCAGCTCAATACTACATGGTTGACGAACGAAAGGCCAAATTGTACTGTCGACTTAGATGCACGGTAAGATTCCGATAATTTGTTATTATATTCTTCTACGATGCACTTTTCGTTTCATACACAACAAAACTAGTTTATATCCAACATAATTGTATCAAATAATACAGTGTAAAGTTAATCATTATGAAGATTATGACTGAAAACGTGTGTACACTACGTCCTCTGCGTATCATATCAAAACTTAACAAAGACAATTGGTCCTTGATAATGCCTCCAGATAGCTGTAAGATCGTTATAATACACGAAATAGTGTTATTACTCGATAACCATGTATCATTGGTGAATCTCGTGCTATTTGTCAGCGGCTACAAATAGAATCGACGACCAAACACATTCGATCTCTATATGGTATTTTCTTGTACTTTTGAGGGTCTTAATGCGGCCTTAAAGGTATTATTTACTGATTTTGTGTTACATGAATATATTTTCGATGTCTTTCAGTGCATATTCGTATAATGTCATTGGAAAAACTATAAATAATACATACGTAAAACTTGTCTTCGTAACTACATTGGGTCGCAGTTTTGGGTGTACGCCAATTTAACCCTAATGCCATGGTAGTAAGGTATACTTGCTTCTTTACTGGTTAAAAAACGTTAAAAGGTTGGACAAATGCATTAATTTGGGAAATGTGTATGAAAAATATAATAAATATATAAAATAATTAAAATAAATGTTCATTGTTTATTCACAAATTAAGTATCTTTAATTAGTGATGATTGTAAAAAAATATTTCTTTGTGTAACTGTTATCATAATAAAAGAAAATTTTGTGTAATAATACTTTAGTTTGAAAAACAATACATTACACTTGAAATCTTCTATATCGATACCTTAATTCTCAAATCAGCCAATTCCACTTTTTGTCAAAATGTGTTTTTTATTTATTTTGATAGTAAATGGCTTTGAACGAAATCAAAATATTTAAAAAAAACATTTTGACACAAAAGTTGAGTTGGCTGATTTGCAAATTAAGGTATCAATATGTATTGTCAATTCAAATAAATATAGTTCAAAAAACTAAAAAACACGCTTGTATGCTAAAATCAACTAAAAAGCTTCCGGTATTCTATTTCATTCTTTCATACATGCAGGGTAAAATAAGGATGTATGTTGATCTCTTTCTACTGAAAAACGGAGTTACTCACTGACAAACATACAAGTGTTTACTAGTCAATATGTGTATGTGAATACAAACAAATCAACTAAGAATAAAATAAAAGAACATCTTAATGTGAAAGTTGCGCTTGTTTTTGATTGATCAATTTTTCCCATCGTGGATCAATTTTTGCTATATTGAGAATTAGGTCGTTTTCTAAGTTTAGGCGATTTCTTTGCTTACTTTTTATTTGGGTCATTGAAGAAAAAGTTAGCTCGCACAAATACGAGGTGGCAAATGGAATCAAATATTTTAAGGCCTCAATTGTTAATTCAGGGTATTCTCTTTTCCTTTTTAACCAAAAGGTCTTATAAAAAAAAAATTAAGTCTGTCAGATTAGATATCTGACAGACTTAAATTCTAAGTGCAACATCTGCAGATATTTCTAAAAGATTTTCTTTTAGCTTACTTGCCAAATTTGCCTCATTTATAGCTGCAGTTAAAAAGGGATTTAAAATCCACCGTTGTGCAATATTTTCTGATACTTCTTGCACTGAGAAGTAGTGGCATAATTCTTCCTTCAAATTATCTAACACCATTTTCATATCAGGCATATATGCGTTAATGTTTATTGCACTTGCAACTTCTTCAATAAAGACCTGGGTCGATGAAAATGAGTCGAAGTTGTTTTGATTTATAGACGATGACCACAAGTAAATTTTTTTTGTAAAGCCATGAATTTTGTCTTTTGTGATGATATTTTCCTCCCGCCCTTGAAAACTTTTATCCAATATATTTAAATTCTCAAATATGGATTATAAGGACGCATAAAAATGATGTATGGATTAAATATTTGAACATAATAACATAGGTATATGAAAAAAATTATAGGTGGGGGGGTCGCAAAATTTGTTTTCTTAGTATGGGGGTCGTGTCATGAAAAAGGTTGAAAAACACTGGTTTACATAATAAGTAATTTGGAGCTGCCTACTAAACAAAATGTCTGTGTTAGGCGGCTCCGCTCTTCTGTAACTAGACATCATATATAGTTATAGGAAATGAAATGAACTGTAATAACTAAAAAAAAATGTACATGTACATAATATCTATAGATATACAGTCTTGTAGTTTTCGTTTTTTATTAATTGCAATTAAACGACACTGAATTAATTAATCATTCGCATTCAGTGACCTACAATCGTCGATTAGAATTTTTTAAAATTTTTTTTAACTCAAATGATGGATATTTTCACAAGTTACAGTGTTTTCAGGTTTCACACATGACGGACAGGAAAATTTTTTGACCTATTTTGGTGTTTTTTTCCAATTCTATTGCAGTAAATCAATTTTTAAAAAAGTATGGAATTAATCTCCATTAAATTATCTCGACAATAGTATGCAAAATATCTTGATTCCGTGAACTATCAAGGCTATAATAATAAAAATAGCCGCCAAAATGAAGCGAAAAAAATTTTTCGATCGTAAAGCACTCTCTGATGCTTCGCATCATGAGTCGTGCAATTATTATGCTAAATAAAATTAAAATGCTATAATTATTGTAAATATATACCTATGTGTGTATATAATATGTTGGTGAATGTGTGCACATATGTATGTATGAATGTAGTGTGTGTGTGTGTGTGTGTGTGCGTGCATGTGTGTGTAAGATTAAAAACATATACCTAGGTATACAACATATTTTTTCAAACTTATGAAAGAATAATCCTCCTCAGTCTGTGTTATTTTTACATCACAAGTAAAGCAGTGTAAATGCTGCTGTGTTTTGGTTTGAAGCATGGTAAGGAAGACATACTTTTCTGAGGCATTCCAGCTTAGCGCTCAGCGGTAGTGGAAAATCTGTTGCTTACCTCAGGTATAAATCTAATCTCATCTGGGGTTGATTACAAATGTCCATGAGCGGCAGTAGCCACTTACCATCAGGTGGACTGCTTGTCTGCTACTCCCATATTATAAAATAAGTAAAAACTTAACAGAAAAATGTGAAATTTAAAAGTGCTCTGTTGAAGTGTGAATAGTGAGATTTTATTAAGAAATCTCTCTTTAAGCTAATGTAAACACTTAATTTTACATCTTATTTGTAAATACAAGCTGATAAGAAATTGCTCATAAGTTATGTTATATTTGTGCAAAATAACATTATGACAATGATAGGGATTAAATTAAGAACATTATTTTTATAAGACTGGAGAATAGAATAAAATTGTGGTTCATTTGACAATGAGAAGACACTGCCACCCAGTCCTAAATCCACTGTCCTAAATCCTAACATTTACAACATAAATATAATAAAAAATATTTAAAAAATTAAATGTGTATTTACATAAGAAAATGTACTTTATTCATTGTCCATATTGTCTCTCGATAGGATAAAAGTCTTAACATGCAAGGCACCCTCCTTTGCATGTTAGAATATATATATATTTTTTTTATAATATAAGAGTAGCAGACGAGCATGCAGTCCACCTGATGGTAAGTGGCTACTGCCGCCCATGGACATCTGTAATCAACCCCAGATAGGATTAGATATTCCTACCTGAGGTCGGCCACAGATGCGCCGCTACCCCTGAGGACTAAGCTGGAACGCCTCGGAAAAGTCTGTCTCCCTTACCACACCCTTCAAACCGGAACACAGCAGCGCCTAGCACTGCTGTTATTAGGTAGAAATAGGTGTGGCGGTGGTGCCGCCGGAGTCGAACCATAAAGGTTTCTACCACCTTCACATATATTGTTATTGTTAGACCATATTGATGATTAAAAAGCGATCTTTACTGTCACTTAGTAAAATATGTAAACCTAAGGTTGAAGAGTGATTTAAAGTTCAAGTATTTAAAAAAAATTAAACCAATCTGATTTTTTATTGACATAGAAATATCTTCTATCCAACAATCATGTGAATGTATTTTTTTTGGAAATATATCAAATCAATCTCCAGTAAATTATACTCAATGTTTACAAATTCAATCTCATAATTTTTCCCAATCGCCGCAAAAAAGTATAAATTCAAAAAATTGTAGTATTATGTATATCCTATAGTATACCTCTCAAGAAGTTCTAAAAGCTAAAAGTTCTAAAATTTCTTTAGAAATAAGCAGTGCCTTTGCACAAAATTTTAGATACGAGGGTACGTTTTTAAGTTCGCGGAATGAGGGACAAGGAGCGAAAATAAAATGTCAAAATTATTTTTCTTTTTCTACATATTCTCCTGCAAGACGAATGCATTTTTCAGATCTTTGTATTAACTTATTTAAACCCTCATAAAAAAATGTTTTGTCCTTGTCGGAAAAATACGAGGAAATTGCGTCCTTTACTTCTTCGTCTGTAGAAAATTTCTTTCCACGAAGCTCTTTTTTCATTTTTGGAAAGAGATAATAATCGCTGGGAGCCAGGTCTGGACTATAGGGTGGGTGATTTAAAATATCAAAGCCCACCTTATGCAGGGCAGCCAGTGCAATACGGCTCTTGTGTACGGGCGCATTGTCGTGCAACAGCAGGACACCTCTGGATAATTTTCCTCGTCTTTTTTCTTTGATGGCTTCTTTTAACCGCTCCAAGATTGTTGCGTAATATTCTCCGGTTATAGAGACACCTTTATCTTTGTAATCTATTAACAAAATTCCTTCTGCATCCCAAAAGACTGTCGCGGCGTGAGCATTCTCGGCACCCACCGCGCGCTGACCTTAGTCATGCCAAGATGGTCATGCAGAATTTTAAAAATGGTTGTATCCGATACTCCAACCATTTCTGCAAGCTGTTTCTTCTTTAGCCGAGCATCTTCCAGTACTAATTTTTCGACTTCCGCTATCGTTTCCGGAATGGTCACCTCAACAGACCGTCCTGGTCGTGGGTCGTCTTCAAGCGAATCCCTGCCTTGCTTAAAAAGGTTGTTCCACTTGTAAACCATCGTTTTTCCAGGGCAAGAGTCCCCGTAAACCGATGACATCTCTTCCATTATAATTTGCACAGACTTTCCTTGCTTGGTAAGGAACTTTATAACGGCGCGATGCTCGATTTTCTCCATACTTCCAATTTTCTTCCGGATTGAGTTGTTTAATTGTCGATATTTTTAAAACTAATGATGCAATTGTGATAAAACTTTATATTTATACTATTTATGAGTCACTTAACACGTACCGCCCTTAACGAGCCCGCTATCCCCCCTCCAACCCTGCCATTCCGCGGACTTAAAAACGCACCCTCGTATAAGCTCTCTTTTGTATTGTATTTTTGTGTGCATAAATAAATAAAAAATAAATAAGCTTTCATAATCCATTTGCAATCAGAAATGATATAAAATGTATCAGTTAATCATAATTGCATCATTAATTGAAATGCAATTCATTGGAAATCATGAGTAGGCCTTTTCCTTGTCATTACCCCGTTGATTGCACAATTGCAAGAAAGTATGTGTGTATGTTTGTGCGTGTGTTATATATTGTGTGCGAGACGTGGAATGAACTTTTTCCTGAGGTATTCCTGGAAGTCTATGGGGCTTTCTGACTATAAAAGTTGGTGTTTCAAGTATATGTATGTCTCATTCTTTAGTATTTTCTACAGCGCAACTGGCATATTTTAACCCCAGATTTTAACATAAAAGGGTGTTATTAGATACGTATAAATTGTAGGAGTAACATAGGTACATTAATTTGCTTCTCAATTAATATTTTTTAGGCAGTTTTTATAATATTCACTAGTTTGTTGTCGTAGATGCATAGTACGTTAATTGTACCTTTAATAAGGTAACATATTCTATGAAAATGCTATAGATATATAGTCTGATTCATAATTAGGTGTCCAAAATGTAAACAAAGAAATGTCATTGTCAAAATTCGATGACAGGTATTGCAAACCTTAACAAATTAACAAGAAACGAAAACTTTCACAAAATTCAACATAAAACAAAAACTTAATAACTGCACACAATTTAAAAAAACGCGCTATGAAAACTAGAAAAAATTCGAGTTCGATGACGATCACGAAAATGAATAATATCAACTACGAAACTTAAAAATGGCGGCACAAAAAATGTTTTAGATGCCGATTGTGTGACCATTATCACAATTTAATTTTTTCTCATAAATCTTGTTTTTTATTATTATTACTGTATGAAATGAAATTGAGTTAATATACATTTTATTTTATTATCGATGTCTTAATTTAATATTAACAAAAATAAGAAACTGCCATTTGACACATATTTTCTTGATAGGTCAACACCTTTGTTTACATTTTGGACACCTAATTATGAATCGGACTATAATGTACCTTAGATCGTAACTATAGTTCCAATCCTTAGCACTCATCTCGCCATAGAAAACAGAGAAGCTCCTGAAGCTGTTATAAGTGAGGGTGAAGTGCTATGAAAATACTATAGCTACACCGGTTGCGATTCGTAGCTCGCATGCGTAGCTCCAATTCTTAGCTTGCAACCCTTCATATAAAAATCATAAGTGTGCTACCAGAGCTAAGCTAAAGTAGCAAATGAAAATTAGACAATCCTGTTGTTAAAGACACATCCAAAGCTTTTTGCAATATCAAACTAGCAAATAGACGTGCAGTCTACTATCCACCTGATGGTAATTGGTGATTCCTACCTGAGGTCAGCCACAGATGCGCTGCTGCCTCCGAGGATAAAGCTGGTACGCCTCCGAAAATCTATTCTTAAGCTTTCCTATTGTCACCATTCAATTGTAGTGATCTCAGTAGATGAATCATTTTACAAGAACCTTCCTGCCACTTCTAAGAGTTCACCCTTTAGTCATCCACATCTGTGGAAATAGGGGAGTGGTTATACTAGGTCAGTGCCACACTATGTGTCACGGATTTGTCAATATGTCTTACTCAAATGTTTTACTAGAATATAGTCGTTTGCGACGCCCCCATTGTATGACCCAGCTACAGTGGAGGTGACAAAATAACACAATTATATGGGAATTAACAAAGTACTGTTTGTGCATGTTACTTATTAATAAAATTGCTATTTTTAGTGGTATGACACAATTTGTTTAGCAATCCAAGTCCGCAACTAATAATTTCTACAGCAACCACGCGACAAATAGATCGTGTAATTATGGTATTGACGACCCTTGTCGGAGCAGTCATCATACCGGCTGATGCGAAGAGGGTTCCGGTTCAATTCCCGACCAGACACATCTGAATAATGAATTTAGGTTTTTGTTTTGGGTTTTGTGTGATTGTGTACTCTTCATTTGGTAGACTTCACATATCTTTGAGAGTTTTTTAAATATTCCTTAAAAATGCACATTTTCTCACGATGCTTTCCTTCACCGTTAAAAAAAAGTGATATTTAATTTATAATATGTATATATAATATGTATATATATGCGCCAAACTGCTAATCCGCTCTGAATAGAAATGAGTCGCGTCGCCATAGCAAATTGTATGGGTACACCTGCTCGCAACACCTTCAGTGCAGACTAGCAGTTTGGCACGGACTATACCTACATGACTTTAAAAAATCAGAGGTGCCTGGGATTTGAATCTCGGAATCCTCGATTGAGAGGCTGCCTTTCAACCAGTAGACCATAGCGATGCGCTATTGTTTGAGCGTCGCTACTCTGCTTCTTTTTAATTCTCGATTAACAATCAATGTTCTCGATTAACTAAAATATCTTGGTACAGATGTGAGGCGCGGGGCATGTGGGGCGCAGCGGCGGGCTGGTGGTGCGGCGCGCTGGGGGCCGCGCTGCTCGTGCTGCTCGCGCTGTGCCGCCGCCGCGGCAAGCCCGCGCCGGAGCCGCCTGCCGAGCGGCAAGTTGAACAGGTGCGCTTGTAGATTGTGACTGGGGGGAGTGGGGGACGCTGGGGGAGGTGTGCGGCGCGCTGGGGGCCGCACTGCTCGTGCTGTGCCGCCGCCGCAGCAGCGCCCCTGCCGAGCGGCAAGTTGAACAGGTGCGCTCGGAGCTTGAAGCTGGGGGGAGTGGGGGACGCTGGGGGAGGTGGGAGGCGCGCTGGGGGCCGCTCTGCTCGTTGAACAGGTGCGCTTGTAGCTCGTAGCTGGGGGAGTGGGGGACGCTGGGGGAGATGTGGGGGCCGGTGGGGTGACGCGCAGGAGCTCTCTTAGCTTGCGTTGTGTGATTCTTTTATTGTTTTCAATCACTTTATCCATTTAATCCAGATTTCGGTTTTAAAGTTTGTAGGTTTTTTATTTTAAAAACGGCAGCGCTACACCGCTTCTTACCAGTAGGCAACTCAGTAGGGTTTCCTGCTGCCCGAGACGGCATAAAAAGACAGGGTCTTTAGAGAAATTTATGCACAATCCTTTCTTTCCTAAACTACTACATTCTTGACTCCGAAACGGCTTTACCGATTTTCACCAAATTTTTACATGCATATTCATGCATTGCATGCCGGAACTGCTAGTTTATTATAAAAATGTAGCAATCCTAACTGGAATGTATAAGTAGGCGTGGCGGTGACGTCGCACTACTTTGTTTCCTCAAGTCGTCATCATAATATGGGAATACCTCTAGTTTCACATGTTATAATGATCGCGTGCCTTCCTCTCGTCATGTTTCGTCATCTCATTGAATTCCCAATGACTAAGTTAATCGTACGAGACATGAGGACAAAGAGATTTTAAGGGTTAAGGAAGTAATTTTAAATATCGATTAAAGTCTGTTTTAGGCTTAGTAAGGTATAATCCGCGCAAAACTGCTAGTCGGCTCTGAAGTTGTTGCGAGCAGGTGTAGTCATACAATTTGTTATGGCGACGCGATTCATTTCTATATTCAGAGCGGACTAGCTGTTTAACGCGATCCACCTGATTGTAAGTCACTGCCGCCCATGGATATCTATCTCTATGCCCAGATATGATAAGAGGTCAACCTGAGGTCGACTACAGACGCATCGCTACCCCTGAGGACTAAGCTGGAACGTCTCGGATAAGTAATGAAATGAAATGAAATATATTTATTTTGTATAGGCCAACGACGGCACTTACAAATTGTCAGGTACAATATTTTTCTTAAACTACTACCGGATCCGAACGCGACCTCTACTGAGAAGATCCGGTAAGAAACTCAGTGGGTTTGTCTTTTTTTTTTTAATAATAATTATTATCTTTTTTTTATATATGTATTTTTAGTATGTCTCCCTTACCACATCCTTCAAACTAGAAAGCAGCAGCGTTTAACACTGATGTTATAACAGAGGTATAGGTGTGAGGTGATGCCGCCGGAATGGAACAAAGAGGCTTCTTAGAATAATATTGCAACACTAACTATCCTTACTAATATTATAAATCCGAAAATAACTCTGTCTATCTGTCTGTCTGTCTGTCTGTCTGGTTGTCTTTTCTTCACGCCCAAACCACTGAACCGATTTTATTGAAATTTTGTACAAAGATAGTCTGAGACCCGAGAAAGGACGTAGGATAGTTTTTATCCCGGAAATCCCACGGGAACTAGGGATGGCGATCTATGATCGACTAATCGGAGAATCGATCTTTTGGACCCAAAACATCGATTATTTTAATCGATATTAAAAATCGATCGAATCGTAAACTATGCATTTGATCAAGTGATGATCTTTAGCAAAGTTGAAGGTACGAATTTTCAGTTTTATGTATGTTAGTATGTTATATTATTTTCTTTTGAACGCGGGCGAAAACTAGTATCACATAAGTAGGCGTGGCTGTGACGTTGCATTACTAAGTTTCCTTGTTGTCATCACATGTCAAACATTTATGGGAATACCTCTCGAGTTTCTCATGTTTTAATGGTCGCGTGCCTTCCTCTCGTCGTGTTTCGTCATCTCATTGAATTCCCAATGACTAAGATAATCTTACGAGACATGAGGATAAATATTTTTTTAAGGACGGCATTAAGGATGTAATTCTATTCTAAATGTTAATGTGGATTCGAGTCGGTTTTTGGCAGTTAAGTACATACTTCTAAGGTTTGAAAAGTAAATTCTTTGGTGATTCAACGATGGCACTACCGTCATCTGTTTCTGTCTTAGCAGTGCTCAGTGCTGATGCGTTCCGGTTTAAAGGGTGTTTTCAGGGAGACTTAACTATCCGAGGCGATCCAGCTTAGTCCTCAGGGGTAATAACGCATCTGTGACCGATTTCAGGTAGGAATCTAATCTTATCTGGGGTTGATTGCAGATGTACAAGAGCAACAGTAGCCACTACCATCAGGTGGACTGCATGCTGGTCTGCTACTTCAACAGTAAAAAAAACATTATCTTACTTGACGATGACCACTCGCGTGGCAGAGCGGTCACCATACCGGTCTCACGCGCAAAGGGTTCCGGATTCGATCCCCGGCCAGACATCTGTATGATGAATTTGTATATGTGTTCTGGGTCTGGGTGTTTTTGTTCTTGTCTTTGTTTTTATCCACCACACAGGCCGTCCTAGTGTGGGTGGAGTTTTTTAATAGAAGTGCGAGATGTAAAAAAATAATATCGACTTTCGAATATGCTGACACATCTCAAGGAAGCACTTTTGCATATAAATATACTTATAGGTAGGAAGTACCAAACACAACACACTGAGTGAATCGAATCTGTGAGTAAGATAAAATGGCGGATAAGTCATACGAATTTCCAAAATCAAACGTCACGTGATTCGGCAAGTTTCATTGCACCTTCGGAGCGTTGCCAAAAATCAAAATGACGTTTAGATTCTGTCCGTGACTTTGCGTGACGTGAAATTAATCTATATACAAATAAATATAATTGGCCTGATGGTTCCGTACCACCAAATTTTCATTTGCTATTCATAGATTAGTAAATAAATTAGATTAGTAAATAGATAGATAGTAAATAGATTAGATTAGTAAATAGATTAAAGATTACTCACTCCTAACAAGAAAATGTACCCAGTTTTGAGAATTGAAATACTTGCGTAAAAAAGTTTTGCCACGTCTCCGTGCTAAAATGTCCCTAAAATATTTGAAATAATTATTTATTTAGTATGTAAATTACGCAGTATTAGTTATTTATTCGTAAATTTTCTCTAAAAATGTTTTTATTTGTCAAGAATTAAAAATAAGAACTTACTAATAAGCCATTTTTTTTTATAATAAAAGAGTAGCAGACGAGCATGCAGTCCACCTGATGGTAAGTGGCTACTGCCGCCCATGAACATCTGTAATCAACCCCAGATAGGATTCCCACCTGAGGTCGGCCATAGATGTCTGTCTCCCTTACCACACCCTTCAAACCGGAACACAGCAGCGCCTAACACTGCTGTTATTAGGTAGAAATAGGTGTGGCGGTGGTGCCGCCGGAATCGAACCACATGGGTTCTACCACCTTCATTTGTGGCTTCATTCAATTTCAAGGCCGCGAAGTATCTTTACTATTCTATGTTGCTATTTTTATTTATTGTTGCATTGTACTTGTTGTTATAGCGGCCACCGTTATGCAAAATTTATAAAATGTTATCTATGGTACCAGATAGAGCCCTGTGACATACGGACAGACAACAGGAGGTTTGGTAGGAGGGTTCCGTATCCAAAGGGTAAAAACAGAACCCGAGTATTATTTTTTCTGTCTATTTGGTTCATTTACTAAATACATTTTTTTTTGGAAAAAAAAAGAAAATCTCACGGCATTGTATAGTTTACCAATCCGTAATTTGTTAGTACAGTGGATCATTATCCCTAAGATGCCTAAGTTGAGACTGTTTTCTAACAGTGGGGCTGTAATAGGTTGATGACAGTCATTCATATTTTAAAAAGTTGTTGAGGTATATGGAGTTGGGAAATATATAGTTTTATGATATCTGCCCAGTGCGTCCATAGCCTATATTTGACACGACAACTGCCCAGTGCGTTCACGGCCTATCTTCTACCAGATTGACAATTGTGACGCATTTAAAACTGCGAAAGCTGCAATATTGCATTGCAGTGACCTTGAACCGGGGTTGTTGGTCTCATTAGCTGATGAGGTTGACTCATAAGGCAATCTAGTGAAAATATGTTGAAGGTCGAAGTCTAAAAGGAATCGTGAGACAATTGAACATACTTGGGCACTTGGGTACTTGCGAAATCTCTTGAAAATCGATTATTTTTTACGCCCCCACAAATAAAAGGGTAATTTTAGACGGGCTGATCAAACAAGGGCTGATTTAACAGCAGTGTTAGGCTCTGCTGTGTTCCGGTTTGAAGGGTGTGGTAAGGGAGACACACTTTTCCGAGGCGTTCCAGCTTAGTCCTCAGGGGTAGCGGCGCATCTGTGGCCGACCTCAGGTAGGAATATCTAATCCTATCTGGGGTTGATTATAGATGTCCATGGGCGGCAGTAGCCACTTACCATCAAGTAGACTGCATGCTCATCTGCTACTCTTATATTATAAAAAAATACAAGGAAATAATAAGAAAAAAAAACATAAAAGTCGATCGAGTACTTTTTAGGGTAAAAATGGAACCTATTGGAACTAACTCCGCTATCTCCATCTGTAACATGGGTCTATCTTTTCAGTCGTATTAGATAGACACGATGACGACATGTTACACAAAGTGTGTGTTACATGGGTAGGCTTAATTAAGCCCAGCTTAATTAATTAAGCAATCGGTAGGCTTATTAATAAAGACCAGAGATTGCTGCAAACCCCACTATATTCAAGAGAAAATCCTCACTCTCCCGTCAGTCTACATACTGGAATTAGCCATGTTCGTAAGACAAAATAAACATCTATTTGAAAATGCGAAGAGTAGTCGGCGAAATAATAACCTAGAAATAGAATCCACCATCCCGGCTAGAAATGTTCAAAAACAGCCCTTTTTATAAATGTTTACAAATATATAACAAAATACCAAATAACGTAAAAAAAAAGAAGCCGATAATATATAAAGATAAATACATAAAGAATAAATTGAAATCAATCCTAATAAAAAAATCATATTACTCCCTTAAAGAATTTATGACAGATAAAGATATATATTAGATCATTAAAATTTAGACATGTAATAATACTGACATTTAAATATATTTATTTAATGCGATTGAATGTTATTTTATATATTAATTCTCAGAGTAAGAATAATTAATAATTGTTCTTCTATATATTAATTAATGTACTTGACAACTCAATAGAATAACGAACCTTTGACATGTATAATTAATTTAAAAAATAAACAGTAATTGTATGTTGTGCTATATTTATCATGGAAATGTAACCTAATGTAAATTAATGCTGCTACCTCTAGTATTTTGCGACGCCCTCTCAGGGCATCACATATTGCTTATATTTTGTTGTAAGTTGTGTGTGTATTTTTGCAATAAATAAATAAATATTTTTTTTTATAAAAATGATGACATGTTACACAAAGCGTGTCCTGTGTTGTTAAATGTCAGTCAATTAATCTCATACTGTGACCGCATGTTACATATACATGTGTTACAGCGCTAGGCTTAATTTTTTCACGTCATTCACGTGTGTAATCTCATTTGTTTTGCCTCCGTGCACGAGATGCGGGCACGTGCGGAGTCTATTTTAGTCGTTCGTCTATTGACTAAAAAAATGCCGTCGATTATAGTAACAGTTTACGAAAAAAGTAAAGAAAAAAAAATGTGAGCCGTCACGGGACGCCTGGCAGATGTGAAACATCGACATTATTTTGTAAAAGTAATATGCAGAAAAGAACATATTGTGATAGGAACTAAATATGTCATAATGATAAAATAAAATATTACGATTTTTTTCCAGATGACGATGACTATTTATTGAATTCGATTGCGCATGGCGACGCGTCGCCACACCGTACACACTACTGCATATAGACTGTATATATATACCATCGTATATGCGTGGCATGCGTCGCCACGCCAGAAATCGGTTTTACGTGCGGCTATAGATGTTTCACATCAAAGTTTTCTTTATAATATAGCATCTGATTGAAAGTGGCTACTACGGCCCGTGGTAATCAAGCGCAGATAGGATTGGTCACAAATTCTTTGCTACCTAAGGAATAAGTTGGAACGCTTTGGATCAGCGCTTAACACTGCTGCTGTTAGTCAGAAGTGGGTGTGGCGATTATGTCACTGGCAATGTAAAAGGGTCCTATTTCGTCGTGGAAAAAAAAGAGGCCCGACAATTTTTTAACCACCAATCATCCCCCCCTAAGATCCCCCTCCAGAGATCTAGCGCCCACGAAACCTTTGTATATTGGCTTAAAATATAAATTGTCTACAAGAATATTTCGAAGAAAGTAACGAGACAGCTTTATAATGATATCAGCAATAGCCTGATGTCAATTTAAGTTCGCTAACGCATATTAATTTTTGTTTAAATTTTTTATTTGTCACTTTTGAACCTTCATGTACGACATTCTGTACGACATTTTATTGTAACTACGAGTATATCAAGGGCTGTTGCATATTCATCATCATCATCATCATCATCATCATCATCATCATCATCATCATTAACCCATTACTGTCCCACTGCTGGGCACGGGTCTCCTCTCAGAATGAGAAGGATTAGGCCATAGTCCACCGCGCTGGCCAAGTGCGTATTGGTAGACTTCACATACCTTTTAAGATTTTTTATAAATCTCTCAGGTATGCAGGTTTCCTCACGATGTTTTCCTTCACCGTTTAAGCAAGTGATAATTAATTTCTAATACGCACATAAATTTGAAAATCAGACGTGCCTGGGATTTGAACCTCGGACCCCTCGATCGAGAGGCCGCGTTTCTTAACCACTAGGCTATCACTGCTATATGTTGCATATTAGTCTGATAATATCATCTAACGTGAAATTGTTTGTAATTCCAGGTGCGCATAGTGTGCGGCGGCGCGGCGCGCGTGTCCCGCGCGGCGGCGCCGCCCTCGCCGCGGCTCACGCGCGTCGCGCTCGCCGGCGCGCCCGCCGACACCGACCCCGCGCCGCCCCCGCACATCCTCATCGTCCGCGACTACCCCAACCCCCAGCCCTCCAGCTCCCAGGCACCCCGACCCCCACCCCCGATAGACTACCGGGGCGTACCCAAGCTACCGCTACCCGAGCAGTGGCTCCACAAACGACCCTTTGAGTACAAGTACGCGGCGATACCCCGCCCCCTAGCGCAGATCGTTGGCGCAGATCTAGGTGCGGATTTGTCGCGCGAGTCCCGAGCGAAGAAGTACAGTGCGACGCGGTCTCCATCTTTGGAGAAAGACGATAAGTCGCCGTTTGTGACGAGCGCGAAATCGGATCGGTCAGACGTTTTTGGCTTCGATCCGGAGGCTGTGAAGAAGCTGGCCGAAGATAGTGCGGAACAGGGAGAGATGGGAGAGCGGGCGCCGGCGTCCCCGCGGGATGCCGACGGCCAAGATGCGTCTCCGGGGAACTTGAGGCGGTTCCGCTCAGTGAGCACCAGACTTAACATGTGCAGTGTGAACGAGAGCCCGCATATCGAGGGACAGCAGGAGAGACTCGAGATGCAGAACTCCCCGAGAGTTATCGAGTGTAGTTCAGCGAAAGAGAAGTCCTCCGGGACGAAGTTTGATTTTTCACCAAAAATTCTAGCGGATAGTATGAGCTCGCCGCGGTTCTTCACTCCCCCGGAGATGGTGTCGCCCATGTTTTTCACTGAGCCGTCGCCTAAATCAGTTTACTACGACAGCGTAAGGTCTCCGAAGTTTTTCCCCGAGACTCCCCGGGATGCTGAAGTTCCTCAATCGCCCAGAGCGTTGGGCGATCACTTGAATAGGGCTAACGGCTTATCCGATAAGCCCAGCTCGAAACCTAGTTCACCAAGAGTACTTAGTGCTCGACCTAGCCCTAAGGTTCATAGTTGTAATAAGGAGAATTACTTCACGTTCGAACACGTGAACGTTGAGGAAGGCGCAGTGCGTATGTCCCCAAGACCTAGGAGGTATGGAGGAAGGAACTCGATCGAAAGGGAACGGTTCACACCACCCGCTGACAAAGAAACTAAAAAGTACAGGAGGCACAACAGTTGTGATACGAATTACAAAAACATAGAAGTAAACGTATCGAAGCGTGACGACAACAAAGAGACTGAGGCGGGGACTAAAGTAGAGGTAATAGAGACAGACGTAGTTGATTGCTGTGCCAAAATGGATTCGCTGCAAATAGAAGCGAAGGAAGTCGAAAAAACCAACGAGCTGACGCCGAGCCACTTGAACTCGGCCCAAGCGAGACGTCAGAGGCTAAAATCGATATCCCTCGACTCCGATAATGCCAAAATAATCGAACAAAACCTAGGTTTACCGATAGCGAAGCAGATGAAAGATCAAATGAATGAAGCGTACAAGAATCAGGATGTGAGTACGTCTTTCGAAAGTATGGAACGATATCCGAAAACGCCTTCGAAAGAACGACCGATGTTCAAATTCGATATGGAGCAAAAGGTGAAAGTTGATGAGGAGGAACCTAAATCGCCAGATCTGAAGCAGAAGAAGGGTCTGCGGCAAAGTGCCACACAATCATTCCTAGACATGCCTAGGTTTTCGCCAAAGGAATTCGAAATTACAGTCACGTCAGATGAAGGCACAACGACAGCTGCTGATATGCAAACTAAACGTAAAGGGAAGAATTTGAGGAATCTTACAATTGATCTAACGAAACGAGATAGTGATCTGGAGAAGGAATTGTTAGAATTTGAGAAGTTATACACAAACGCTGAGGAAAAGAAAGTGAAAACTCCCACATTGAAAGTAAAAGCTACCTCTCTGGATTCCTCTGAAACGGTTAATCTGTCGTTACCACAAAAGAAGTCTTTGGAAGTGCCACAAAATTCGATATCAGTGCCCAATACACCAAAACGACAACTAAAACGTATTTTGGCGCAGAAGAATGCGAAACATGACTTTTCTGGAGGGAAAATGGGTTACAATTCTATACAGTGTACGGCGGAGCAGCGTCGTCTGTACATGAAGGGGCAAGATAGTGGGATATTTTTGAAAGAGAACCACGCCAGCCTGATGCTCTACCAACCAGGCACGTCACGTATGGGTCCACGGGCGATGGGTTCCTTTGACGAAAACATGGCTGATTTCGCTGAAAATACCCCAGAGATTAATATTTCTGGCGCTGATTGCCGGCCGACGCTACACGTGGATTCGGGACAGACTTTAGGCTCGAATCTGTTGAATTACAAGCAGAATTTGAGCGTGTCCAGTACAAATCTTAAGACTCTGCCAGAAGGAGTACCATCAGATGACTTCGAACCAAGTGCAGAAGATGAGAAGTTGGTCAAGAAGTTGCACAGACGGAATTCGAATCAAAGTTTAATGCTAAGCACTCATAGCTTACAAGGATCGAATTGTTCCCTCAGTAGTGCTGGCGCGTCTTGCCACAACCTTGCAACGGTTAGGACAAGTATATCAAACTTCAGCTTAAATTCGGATCGCCAAAAGAAATTGTCTCTAGAAAGAAGAGATTCGAACGCATCGCTATTAGCGACAGAACATTTAACACCCACAACTAGGGTTATATGCTCATCGAATACGAATCTTTCTGGGGAGGGTTCTAAGAACTGTCTGCTGCAACGTCGCGGATCAAACAATAGTTTGACGTTAAATATCTTATCAACGAATAACCTTAGCAGACATTCTAGTAACAGTTCTTTAAATAAAGACGCGAAATTAGGGCAAAAGAAAGGTCTTCTAGAACGCAGGAGTTCAAATACGTCCCTTACTTTGAATATAAATACGTCTAACCCTCAACTATCGACGAACAGAGCCTTGAGTATATCGAACTATAATCTTAACGGTTCAACGTGTAATTTGAGCAGGTATAACAGTAACCATAGTATCGATACAGCGGAACCGCGCGCAAAGGGTATTCTAGAACGACGAAGTTCAAACACCTCGTTAACCCTAAACATACAGCCCCAAGAGCCTAGAGACATAGAAATTGATGAGACATTAATAGACACGAATTTGAAGGATCTTCCGCATAGAGACAAGCATAGAAAATCGTTGAGCACAGAGAATTTGATCCCAAAATCGTATAAGAATCGCATGAGGCTCCATTCATCAGAAAAGGGTATTGGGTTTGGTTCTCATGACAATCTGTGGTCGTCGTCCTACTCGACGGAGCAGGAGTACCCGCAAAACTTGACATATGTCTGCGGTGATCAAGAAAACGAGATTATTTACGCGTTTGGCCGTCAAGATGATCCGAATTTTCAGCAAGGTTTCGTCCGAAACATTACCACGAAACCACTAAGTCCACAAAGTACATCAGAAGATTTTCGGCTATATCTCGCGAATATGCAGCATCTCCAAAACGCATCCAGTGTCCTAACGCGGCAACAGTTGAAGGATTTGAACGAAGTTTTCCAAAATGGATACTCGAAAGTCAAGTGCCACAGTACGAGCGAAGGTCAGCACTGTTGTTCTGGTCGCGTTGGCGACACCGATATGGCGAAGGAGAACCCTCAGATGGTGATACCAGAGCCTGTCGCGACCCAACCATGCTCGGAGTACCAGAAGATGTTGCTACGGAACCTGCATCAGGAATTCTGGGATATGCCCACAAATTTTCAGGAGAAGCCGATAGTTTCTGGGTCTCATCCGAAGAATAGGTACAAGACAATACTGCCGAATGAACACTCGAGGTTTATTCTGAAAGCGGAGCCCGGTGCGACGTCAGAGGGATACGTTAATGCCAATTATATTAAGGTTTGTATTTATTAATAGTATTTGTTTTAATATATTTAGTACTTAGCTTATCTTCTTTGTCTTCCTAATCTTGAATGGATTTTTCTTTTATTAAGAGTAACTAAGAGATAGTTAAATTTTTGAAATGAAAATATTGAGTTCTTTTTGTACTCTTTCAAGTACATGTTGAAGCGAAAAGTCCATCCGATGTTAAGTAGTCACGGCCAATCGATTTGTGATTCAATTTTAATTTATTCAAAATTGATTCCTGTATAAGCTGACATTCAAAATTATTTTTGAATGTCAGCTTCGCCACCACCGCTTAGGAAGGTGTTTCGCTATGATCATGATGATTGTCACTCTAAATCAATTCTAAATATAACTTGAAGTTAATAATTGATTAAAGGTGTGATGCTTATTTTGAGCATTTACTTCGAACGCATAGTGAATAAGTGCTAATCTTCATTCTTTTTAATCGATCACATCTTTGGTATATTTTAATATGATGTAACAATATTTTGAAACTAACAAGATTCTTTAAACTTTCCAGGGGCATGAGTACACGAAGAATTGTTACATCGCAACTCAGGGACCGTTGCAGAACACGATCTACGACTTTTGGCTAATGGTTAGACAGAACACCATAGACTTCCTCTCCCAGAGACCGCAGCCACAACTCTCGGAGTTGCAAGGCATTCAAAAAATCGTCATGCTGACCAACTTCGTGGAAAACAATCGGCAGAAATGCGAGAAATACTTCCCATTGGAAATGAATGAGGAATTAACCATTCAGTGTCCAGATGGTTCAGAGACCTTCGAAGATGATCCCTCAAAAAACAGGTTCTTGATCAAAAACACGGGTATGATCAAAAAATCTGGTTACACGATACGAAAACTCGACGTGAGTTACCGCGATATGTGTGAGTTCAGTGAGGAAAGTACATTGACAGTGTATCACTATTGGTTCCACAATTGGGCGGACCACAAGTGTCCGAAAGATGTGAACGCGCTCCTAAATCTAAGCTTGGACGTTTTAAAACACGAGTGTTACGATTTTAGTGCAACGTGCGAGGAGACAGAGGAACTATGCAAGTGTAATGATAGTCCTAAACCCGATTCGAAGTTCGTTTTCCCGCCGCTAGAGTCGCAAAGTGTCGCGTGTCCCGTGAAAGTGAGTGTCACATCTCCGCTAGACTTTACAGTGGAGAATACGCTTCCTCCAACCATCGTGCACTGTTCAGCGGGCATCGGCAGGACGGGATGCCTCATCGCCATCTTGAACGGTATAAAACAGCTGACGAATGAACAGAAAGTTGATGTGCTCGGTATTGTATGCAATATGCGTTTAAATAGAGGTGGTATGGTACAGAATTCTGAACAATACGAACTGATCCATAAGGTCTTATGTCTGTTTGAACAAGCATGCCTGCCCAGTTAGCGCGAATTGACTGTTTTTTTAATGTTTAATATCATATCTTTAGAATTATGACGTAAATCAAACTACTAAGCACTCGAGAGAAATGGAATTGAATTCAGCTGCCTCTCCCGACATCGACAATCCTGCCATCTAGCGGGTACGGTGATCACACGAATCTATTGCATTGGATAGTATGGCACTTTTTAGTGTCTTTTCTATATAGATTTATTATTTTTGCACTTACGTCATTAAAATTCTAAATTTATGATATATTACTTTAAGGGTGGACAATTTTGGATATTAAATAAACTTTATACATTTTATATTTCATTACATTGCAATAACATTGACCCATAAACATGATTGTCGAATGAATTCTAACTGCATATTTATTATGTTAAGATTAAACCCTCGTTCAAATATAAGCGATAATTACAGGGATGTTATGCTTATGACAATTAGGTCGAATTATCGCTGGTTTGAACAGATCCTTAGTTTTGTTATCAAACTAAAATTGAAGTAGGGTTCAAAAATAAAATGCAGCGAAGATGTTTTCGACAATCATATGGTTGTAATGAACGGATTTTGGGATTTTCCATAAAAGTAATGGTTGTTTTTTGTATGACTGTTGCTAGTGACTTATTTTATTTTTTGTTTGTATTTTATCTAACTACCGTCATTTGTTTTGCGTATACATTCTCATTGTATGAAACGTTTTATTGATTTTTGTCTACCCTCATTTATTTTGTACACATACCCTCATAATCTGAAATGTTCGATTGTTTTATAAAGTATATAATTTTCTTCTTTTAACAGACTCGCTCGCATATTTTTTGAATATTTAGTTATTTTTATGGAAATATCCCAAAATAGGACTATTAGGCACTATTGGCGAAATTTTTCGAATTTTGACCCAAGCAGTGTTTGTATGGGATTCATAGTCATTTTCGAAAAATAACTTAAGTAACGGAAAATATTAATAAAATGAGTATTATGTGATATATCAATGAAATCGAGCATGCAGTCCACCTGATGGTAAGTGGCTACCTATATTGTTCTTAAATATTAAAATTAAAGTGATACAATTAAAAAATTTGAAAAAAGAAACAGTTTCTACGCTATTTACATTTTTTTAATGTGATTTTCAATATTTTTTTGTCTGAACATTTTTTGAAAAAATATACTTTTTACACGATATTTGTATATTTTTTTAATTTAAATACAAGATTTTCACCATTTTTTTATATTTTACATGTGTTTAAAAAGTCTTACAACCTTTTTTTAAATAAAATCAGGTGTTCTTATAGTTTTAGTAATCTTTTCATATATATTTTTTTTGTTTTTGAAAATTGTGTCACTTTAATTCTAATAGATCCATATGTAATATATCATGCTTGTATATAACAGGGCATAAAATATATCATAGTATTTTTCTAAGTTAAAAATACTACCTACTTTTTATTTAAAATTGTTCCTATTTTATTTTTTTATAAAAAAAAACGTTATTTTTTATGAAATATTGTGAATATTTTTTTCCTTTTTTAAATCTAACATAGTTGTTCATGACGGACATAAGACTAATATTTTTCTATATATATAAATATAAATACCGTGGGTTTTATTTTTTCGAAATAGTTTTTAAGGGTCATCAATCTCATGACAGTAAATTAATTTTTTTTCAGAGATTTTTACTGTTTGGGCGACATGGTTGCGATTTGATGGCGATGTACGGCGATCCGAAGTTTCGGACGAAATATCGGCCGAAGTTTCCGGTTGGTCCGTTGTTACGAATGTTTCAGAACTGGCTTCACGTAGGACACGATGTATCGTCCGTGTCCTACCAATTTCGAAACTTGGTAATTGTTGACTAGAAAATTGTCACATTTCGAGCTTTGTAGGCAATTGTTGGTTACATATTATTAAAAAATAATGTTATCGAATCGCAACTGTGTAAACGCCCTTAGATTAAAGGATGGTAGAAATCTGTTTTAGACACGTGATCGCTGGCAACACTGATTTGAACTGTCAATTATTTTGTTATTTTACAAAATTTCGTTAATTTTCGTTAAATCTTCTTACATTATTTATGGTTCATTGTTTAGTAATTTAAAATGATTTTTTATTATCTGTAAAGTCGATTTTTGTAAGGAAATATTTTCAATTTTAAAAGTACAAATATTGTAAATTAATATTTTTAGGGTAATTTGAAACTTACATATAGCAACACATACATTTCAGATCGGTGTTGCCAGTATAACGGCCTACAACGGGAGGGCATTATATCGAAAGTTATTTTATGTAATATATTAATATAATTGTTTGTTTTTGCACAAATAGTTTAAAATTTATTTTTATTGAAACTTGTTAGAGCACTTTGTGGTTCGACAAAGCCTTACACCGCAAAGCAGAACCGTTGTTTTTATATGAAGGGTGTTACTCGAGGCATTCGAGCTTTGTCCTCAGGGGTAGCAACACAAGGTCTACTCTGTACGCACGAAATCTGAATCGTCATATATGATTTTAGACCAAAATTAACACGGAATTGAGACGAAAGAAGAAATTATAAAACTGCATATCGTAAGTACCTGAAACGTCATGAAAAAGCGCATTGCAAGGCAGTCATCTTACCAGTTTATTTTGTTATACAAAAATACATATTTTTAAATATATTTTTGTCCAAATGTATGTCACAACGTTTACTAGAAAACGTATTGCATACTCTTACTTAACACCTTTTCTTGTCACGCGCGTGTACGCGCGTTGGCGTCCCAACTTACATGCGTGAATTAAATTGTTGCAGTCTCCTTGTCCGATGTATATTTGACTTACATGACAGGAAAGTGAAATTGAAACGTTAGGATACGAGTGATACGCATGTGGTCTAGCACAACACGCGGTAGTCCGCGCCAAACTCCTAGTCCGCTCTGAAGTTGTTGCGAACAGGTTTAGTCATACAATTTGCTATGGCGACGCGATTCATTTCTAAATTCAGAGCGGACTAGCAGTTTTACTCGGACTATACCCGCGTGATAGGAAAAGAGGATATGCTTAAATCTGAATTACGGGCCATATTCCTATCTGTATGAAAATTATGTTAAAAATATATCAAGTGGATTATATGGATCAGAAATTTCGTTGCCCTTACAGAGTAGATACCTAAATTGGTGTTGTCATATAAAATATTTATTTTAATCGATGTGTGTAAAATAGGATAGTACGACTCAAGTCTAGTAATTTATTTATATTTTATTGTAGATAATTATTATATAAAAAATATTATTTATTATTAAAATGAAGTCGTAGTTACATAAGTTAGTCAGCATTTATTTACTAAATTATAGATGTACATAGGTTATTGTGTGTTTAAATATATGGACATGATTTTTTTTATTTTTATTTTAAATATAATATATGCAATGAAATATAATTTATAGTACAAATTATTTTTATTTTTGTTTTAATTTTCCTTTTCTTTTTTATTTTAATTTTATTTTTATGTTATTTGAGATTCATAGGCGGTGGATTTAGGTGAAAGTTTAGTCAAAATCAGTTGGCCATTTTCAAAATTAGTCCATATAGATAGACGGGTATACAGACATATAAAAAATAGTTATAGGGGCGATATAATTTATGAAATATAGTGGTAAGATCCCGCTCGAAGGACCAGTTTTATAGGTGATAGGCATAAATAAAACAAGGGTTTGGTGGAATTAGGGCGCGTGCGAGGGACATATTGGATTACATCACGTGATTACATGCAATAAATACTGATTACTGATAGAAAATCCGACGAAAATTTTATGACAGGCTGAAGGACGCAGAAGAAAGTTATACATAAGAACGAAGTTGTCGCCCGAAGGGGTGCTCTTATATATTAAAGAAATATAACACATAACCTGCTGCGCTAACTAAAATAAACGAAAATATTAATAAAATATATAAATAGATAATTATTAAAATACATAGCGCGTCGCCTACATAATTTATGACTCATTCCTCGGTAGCAATGCATCTGTGATTCACTACAGGTAGAATTGCTGATATATTCTCATTTGGTATGTTATTGATGTCCATGGGTAGCGCTGACCACTTTTAGGTTGACCAGGTCGACTGTGTTATTATTTTCATTATTTTTGAAGGTGGTAGAATCCTTTGTGGTTCGACACCATCTATTTCTGCCTAATAACAGCAGTGTTAAATGCTTCTGTATTCTGGTTTGAGTGATATGGTAAGGAAGATATATTTTTCAACGTTCCAGCTGAATACCCAGGGGTAGCGGCGCATCTGTGACCGACCTCAGGTAGGAATATCTAACCCTATCTGGGGTTTATTTATCCATCAGGTGAACTGCATGCTCGTCTGCTCGTATATTATAAAAAATATAAATTTTCATATATTCTGAAGTTAGAATCGATAGGGTTTTAAGCTGAAGTTGGAATAGATGGGAGTGACGCCGGGTTATGTGGGACTTTTACCGCACTAAAACTCCCCCGGTGACCGTCCTCGGCGTTCGGTGGAGAACTCCGGGATCTCCAATGGAACACAACCGGAGTCCTTCTATCGGGCGATGCCCTTCTATCGGGCTCTGCTCTGGGGGGAGCAATTTACGCTCCTCTAACATCCCCTGGTGATTACAGCGATATGCGGCCATACAAACCGCCGTCCTTCCCGGGGTCGCTTGCTGGACGGTTCGAGCTCCCACTCTTGTCGCCCGGAAGCCTCTTTTAGTCGCCTCTTACGACAGGCAGGGGATACCGTAGCCCTATTCTGGTCGAGGTACTACAGGGACAAAATTTTACTATACCTACCCATCTCTATGGACGGATACTCTGACAACCTTCAGGAATGCATTCTCAGCGGTCAGTATATAATTTGAATAAAATAAGATAAATAAAGGTTACTTTATTAATGGTGTTCTTTGTTACATGGCGTGAGGTACATACTAAACATATTATTTATTACCATTTTTTTATTAGCTTGACCTGTATGTTTGTACGTAACGGAATCTTTGAACTCTATTTTTAATCATTGAACGGCCCGAATAATTTAAAATTTTGAACAATTATCAAGAACTGATGACAATACACGATTTAAATAATTTTATCCCACTCCACCTCATCAGGGGGCCTACCACCATAGTTCAGGAAAGTTTTATTTCCTCCTTAAAACAGTAAAATATTCCGTCATACACAGTTGAACAAACTTAAACCCTTATTAATTTGTCGCTTATCCATTGTATAAAACCAACTGAAATTGTCATTTTGCTTAAAAAGTTAAATTTCCTGCATTTAAAAAAGTAAAAGTATGATAAATAATATTGTTTTAAGAGATGTTAGTAATCCGCCCAGGATCGTCAGGAATCAGGATCAACGATTTTCCTTGTACGATTTTAGCGTGGTTTTTAGTTTTTAAACTATAATAGTTATAAAATGTAATAAATAGATGCATTAGAAAAACTGTAATTTAAACATTCAAAAATACGTGTATGGATTATGTTTAAAAGTAAAACCAAAAAAATATAAGCAAAAACAACGGTAGTAACATGTAGTGTGGAAAGACAAAAAAAAGTTAACTGTTGAAAAAGAAAACGGAAAAAAATCCGTTAGCATTAACGATAATTTTTTATTACGTAAACATACCTATTTTAAATATTCTGTTATGCTCTGCCGGCTAGAACAGTAGCATTACCATGAGTTGGCATAGAAACGCCACTATAGAAATGGTAAATAGAAAACTATTGTCATTTTGCTAGTGAATAACATAACTACTATCATTACGGTATTTCTTGACAACGTCTGTCAAATTAATGACTCATGGGACCGAATTTGTATGGCAATAGATCATAATGACATTCGATAGCGATTTGATTTTGATAGGTTTTTTACGTATCGAGTTACGTTACTACGGATTTTAGTTCTACGAATAACCACCAGAGGCGCTGTACAATTTTTCATACATTTATTTTACGCAGTCGCTAGCGAGTAATACTTTTGTAAACTCATGGTAGTCCTACAGGTCTTATACTATATAGGTTAGATCTTGTTTCGTGAAATAAGTTTGCGTATTAGAAATTAATTATCACTTGTTTAAACGGGGAAGGAAAACATGGTGAAGAAACTTGCATACCTGGGAAATAAACAAAAAATGTTTTCAAAGGTATGTGAAGTGGCAAAGGTACGTACTTGGCCAGCGCGGAGAACCATGGCCTAATCCTTCTCATTTCAAATCAAATCAAATTTTTTGAATGTCAATATAACTACCACCACTTCACAAGGTTCATTCTGAGAGGAGACCCGTGACTCCATGTCCTTCTGTAGTAAAGGAGAAATTCTTTTGTGATTCATTCCAACTTAGTCCTCAGGGGTAGCAGCTGTGGCTGGCTCAGCTAGGAATCTAATCCTATCTGTGGTTGATTACAGATGTTATAGATTATAGATTATTGGGCGGCAGTAGCCACTTACAATCAGCTGGACTGCTTGCTCGCCTGCTACTCCTATATTATAAATAATCAATCTAATAAGGATAATGGGAAAGTGTTATCAAATTATTGAATCGTCATCCGTCCTTGATACGTGTGCAAAGTTTCAAATTAATCAGATTTGTGGAAATTGGTGAAAATTGAGCTCAAAGATTCCGTTACATACATAGATACATAGATATAACCCAAGCTCATAAAATTGTGGTAAAAATGTGTACAGGTTACACAAGTACACATTGTGTACAGGTTACACAGTACACAAAAGGTCTCAGCGTGTTTTACCCCTATCATAACTTCGTTGTCGTTGCATTGCGGGAACTTAACTGCCAAATGTATATGAAAAAATATGTATTTTTTTTTAAATCGAGGCTTTTTCTTGAGTTTGTCAGTTATCATTACTTCCCAGAATGTCATCCTTATAACCAACGCTATTAGATAGTGGGATAATATCCTCTATATTATCCCACTATCTAATAGCGTGTATTTTTTTTTAAATGAACTCGTTCGATTCCCGACTAAGGAAAAAGATATTTAAAAAAAACAATTGATGCAGTTTTAGTTTTTATCAAAATCGGCCTCGTAACTCCTTTCAGCATTTTTCGCTAATCCTTATAGTTTCGGATTTGGCCCTGAAGGCCCGTTTGAAAAATTCACCCTGTATATAAATTAATCTAATAATGTTTTGCCTATAGATCGACTTGACAATTTATTTATATTTATATCTAGGCGCACTGCTGTGCGTCTTGATAGATTTGGGCAATGGCTAACAAACTTGTTATCTACGAATTTGCCTAAAACATTAGTCGATTCGCACAATATTTACATAAATGCGGACATAACAGTTTTCCGAAATGTTATCGTTATGTTTTAGAAGTATTATGCTAATTGATGATGTTAGGTCATTGCCCAAAACGTCTTTGGCTAGTTAAAAAACAGACGAAAAACCACAGACCTGTATTTGTACAACATTAGTTACAAAAAGCACAATAAGAATATTTATGCGGAGATTTGAATTAAATAAGCATATATTGCTGAAATTAAATAATAATGGAATAATATAGACATGAAATTGCTCGAAAATCACATTATGTACGCAATTAGGAAGTTGTAAGTCTTCGGCATACCTACATTAATATAAAAAGTGTTTGTGCTAATAAACAAAATATTACAAAGTAATACGAAAAGACGCCACACATAATGTAACGTGCATTAGGTATCATCATCATCAATGATCATCATCATCAATCAATCATCATCATCATCAATCAGGACAGTAATGTGTCCTACTCCTGGGCACGGGTCTCCACTCAGAATGAGGCTTAGTCCATAGTCCACCGCGTTGGCCAAGTGCGTATTGACTATTGATAGACTTCACATACCATTGAGAACGTTTTTTAGATCTTTTAGATATAGGTACCTACAGGTATTTATTAGAAGTGTATTTCACTTTATATTTTTATTGTTTCTCTGAGAAGCGTTTTACTAGCTATGACATCTATACGCACGGCTGGGTGTCCACCAAATTCAGGTTAACATTCATGGTCTAAACTAAAGACCCCAGAATTTTACAGTACCAGTACCTTCATCATCATCATCGACCCATTACTGGACCACTGTTGGGCACGGATCTCCTCTCAGAATGAGAAGGATTAGGCCATAGTCCACCGTGCTGGCCAAGTGCGTATTGGTAGACTTCACACACCTTTGAGATTTTTGATGTGAAACATCTATAGCCGCACGTAAAACCGATTTCTGGCGTGGCGACGCATGCCGTGCACGATGGTATATATATACAGTCTATATGCAGTAGTGTGTACGGTGTGGCGACGCGTCGCCATGCGCAATCGACTGTGCGAATTAAGTAGTCACGATTTGAAATAAATTCGTAATTTTTTGTATTTAATGAAAATAAATGTTTATTCAATAAATAGTCATCGTTAACTGGAAAAAAATCGTAATATTTTATTTTATCATTATGACATATTTAGTTCCTATCACAATATGTTCTTTTCTGCATATGTATTACTTTTACAAAAGAATGTCGATGTTTCACATCTGCCAGGCGTCCCGTGACGGCTCACATTGTTTTTTTTTTATAAAATCTCAGGTGTGCAGGTTTCCTCACGTCTTCCTATACCGTAGTTAATTTCTAATACGCACATAACTTTGAAAAATCAGTGGTGCGTGCCTGGAATTTGAACCTCGGACCCCTGGATCGAGAGGCCGAGGCATGTGCAGTTAAGTGGTGCGAAAACACGAAATCGAAGATAAAGTGGGGAGCAATCGTTTTATTCGTAAATGCTCTAAAAACTACATTTTTTTAAATATTTTTCAAACACTAAAATCGATGACAGTGACAATTTCAATTGTCAAAACTGGTTACATTTTCTTTTTAGGAGTGAGTAATTTTTACTAATCTATGTTTTTAATAGGTACTTGTTGTTATAGCGGCACATCGCACATACTCTAAAAAATTCAAGTGACTATCTGTTACGGTTCAGGAGATAGAGCCCAGTGACAGGCCGACAGCGGAGGCTTAGTAATAGGGTTCCATTATTACGCTACGGAACCATAAAAACACGCTCGTGTGCAAACAGCCTTACGCTTACACAATTTCAAAAGGGAGAAGCAACAATATTTGCAACATACTATTTACTGAGTCAATTTACTTTGTTAATAGCATCTGTTTAAGTACATTATTTATTAGTTATGTTGAAGGATAGTCAATATTCACTGCTTCCGTTCTTCCGGTCAGCCGTGGCGGTTTGAAGATCCGTAAAATTACTGGTAAAACCCTCTGTGGTTCGACTCCGGCGGCACCACCGCCACACCTATTTCTACCTAATAACAGCAGTGTAAGGCACTGCTATGTTTCGGTTTGAAGGGTGTGGTAAGGGAGACAGACTTTTCCGAGGCGTTCTAGCTTAGTCCTCAGGGGTAGCGGCGGTATACAAGCGCTTGCAAAAGTACACAAACCAACTCGAACGCTCTGTCCACAAGCTTCGATTTGTAACGGTTTGGCAAGCGTGGAGACGAGGCATTAAGCAATCGACTCCTCTCAGTAAAAGGGACTTATTCCATAGTCTACCGTGCTGGCTAAGTCCGAATTTGCAGACTTCATACACCTTGAGAACTGTTCTCAAAGAAGAGAGATGTGTAGGCGTCTTCATTGTGATTTCTTTCGCCGCTAAAATAAGTGATAATTAATTTTTAATACGCAGATAATTTTGAAAACCAGATGGTTTAGGACTTGAACCTCTTACTCCATAATTGAGCGAGCACTAAGCTATTGATGCATTTATATTTATCCCTGATTTTAACACAGATAAACGCTCATTACTAATAATCAATCGATCCATTGTTTTACATACCAAAAATCGACATTTAACAAATTCCGATTACTACAATTGTTTCTGTCTTCGTTAGGCAAATCAGTGGATCGATTATTAATTACTGCCCAAGGATAACTAGGGTCATATTTTATTTTTATTTTATTTACACTTTATTGACCATGTTAACAGTGTGGTACAAAAGGCGGACTTAATGCTAAATAGCATTTTCTCCCAGTCAACCTTAAGGATGTGCTGAAAAATTGAAGGCGGTACAACTATACTAAAAACACATCTGGAACATCATTACCACGAGCCCCTCTCACGCTTGGCTCTCGACATTGACATTGTTTCATTCGCCATTGGAACGTCTTAAACAAATTTATACATCAAGTATCATCCGTATACTTTAGTACCTTTTGGCATCTCTTGAATATGACAATGTAGACATATATTGAAATATGGTGCATAAATAAAACTGATGGTCAGTCTGTCTGTGAATTAATTTTTGGAAATGGTTACACTGGTTTTACCTTAACTTTTTCGAAGCGTTCTAACTTCGTTCTCAGGCTTAGCGGCGCATCTGTGGTCGACTTCAGATAGGAATTTAATCTTATCTGGGGTTGATTACATATGTCCACGGCGGTAAAAGCCACTTACCATCAGGTGGAATGCATGCTCATATTATAAAAGAACTATGTCTATTTAGACTTCAAACATTAAAAGTGGTACAAAGGCGGACCTACGCCTGTTATTGATATTCTATCTATCGCCTTTTGACTACCAAAGATTTGATTTGAATTTCTTCTCAGTAGAAATAGCTAACTATACTAGATGTACAGTCCGCGCCAAACTTCTAGACCGCTCTGAAGTTGTTGCGCGCAAGTTTAGTTAGCATATACTCCGTAACGTAAGGGCACACTAACACAGCTATGTGCCAGCGGTCAGCGGAGGGTGCTGGGGGGGTAGTTACTGCGCTGTCTTCATCCCGCTAATATCTGCAATTTGCTATTGCGACGCGACTCGTTTCTATATTCGGAGCGGACTAGCAGTTTGGCGCGGACTCTACCACCCTTTTTCATAGCAGAATCTCAAATTTTCATATTAAGTTCTGATATTCTATGATAATATTTATGGAATGATTGAGAAAGTCTTGATTCTAGTTACCTTTGCATGGAAAAGTGATTGTGTGTGTTTTGTAATAAGAAGCTTGTATATATGCGGGAAGCTTAGAAAACTTCGATAGCGTGATTCAGACAAGTGGTGCCATCTATTATTGTGTAGTGGAAGTTCATTGATGTTACGCAAAAAATAGCGAATTATTGTGTATTTTCAAATATATCTATTTATCTAGACCTACTAGACTAATTGGAGTGTAAATAAAATATTGTTAAATGAAATTAATTTATAATTATTTATTAAATAAATAAGGATAATCAGTTAGTAAATGATTTTTTACAAATTTATATAATTATTTACAGAATTCTGTACTGTATAAGGATCATAATTTAGTAGTATAAAATGTATATTGTATTTTTAATTATATATTTATTATATTATTATTACTATTTGTAATAAATATTATTAATATAAGGTAAGATACCAAAAAAGAACACCAAATTTAGATATTAAATAAGTTTAAATAAAAATTAATAACATTTTATTATGTAACTTATATGTGTTATGATAGATACTAGAGATTTATTATAAGGATGTGTTATATTATATGTTTTTATAATCTTAAGATAAGTCGACTAATTAGTAAAATTACAATTTTTAGCGAAGTTAGTACAACCACAGTAGAAATATGGAACCATATTGTACTGTGCTATCGCCTACTAAGGAGCGGCTATGTAAAGGCTAAAATATAATATTTACAATAAAAAACTGGAAGAAAGTCACACGTAATTAAAATAATGTAGGCGCGCAGCCCTAACGCCGACTTTCGCCCAGCGCGCCTGTAGGTATATAATTCAAGGACAGGGCTGAGTTACAATACTGTATAGATCCTTATACTCTGGTAGAACTACCTGTGGTTCGACTCCGGCGGCACCATCGCCACACCTATTTCTGTTATAACAGCAGTATTAAGCGCTGCTGTGTTCTGGTTTGAAGTGTGGTAAGAGAGACATACCTATCCTTTAAACTTAGCTCTTAAAGCCTTATCTGAGTTTTATTTTAACCCTTCACTAGGGTCCTATGGAGGTAACGTCTGCCTTCTTATCTCATTAGATATTATAATCTTGGGTTTATATTTGATTGACCTATTAGAGTAAAACTAGAAAATTATTATGAATACAAAAATAACCCGACTGCTCAAAAATATAGCCCATGTCTATTTCCCTCAATTTCGACGACTCCAACGACACCTTATAAATTAAACCCCGTTAAGCCAATTGGGCTGCAGAGCGTGACTACCACCAAATTATAAAGAGCTTAAGTATATTACAAGAAAAATATAAAAAGGTGTGAACTTATACGGCATAATAAATAGGATATTTTATTATGTATTCAAACGATGAAGGTGGTAGAACCCTTTGTGGTTCGACTCCGGCGGCACCACCGCCACACCTATTTATACCTAATAACAGCAGTGTTAGGCGCTGCTGTGTTCCGGTTTGAAGGGTGTGGTAAGGGAGACAGACTTTTCCGAGGCGTTCCAGCTTAGTCCTCAGGGGTAGCGGCGCATCTGTGGCCGACCTCAGGTAGGAATATCTAATCCTATCTGGGGTTGATTACAGATATCCATGGGCGGCAGTAGCCACTTACCATCAGGTGGACTGCATGCTCGTCTGCTACTCTTATATTATATATATATAAAAAAAAAAACAAATTTAACTGAGCAAACGTAGACGAAAGTAAATATATTAAATAATTATATGTTACATCGGCGCATGCAACTCCGACCCACACTGAAAACAAAAAAGTTATAGTTTTCCACAGGCACCAAAATAATTATATCTACAAAAAAAAGGTCATTTGTGAGTGTTATAGTGTAACTTTTAACTATTTTTAACCATTCTATAGATTTTTTAAGGAAATTTACAAATTAGTCGACTTTTGTTAAGTTTTGTATCATAATCGAGTGATGTTATGTCTAAAAACAACACTGTGAATGTTTAAAACATATGTTTATTTTGAAACTTAAATTAGAAACGTAAATTACTATATCATGTTCAAATTCCGATATAAAAATCAAGCTATCCTAGTTTCCCCACCAAAGATTTGACAATTATTCCATACTAGACATTGTCAAATTTCAATCTTGGGTTACACATTGGATGGATTGATTATTAATAACGGGAATAGGACAGTTATAATACTTGTACCTGTCTACAGACTATTTCCGTAATTATGTGTTAACTACTCCAAATATTTATTTTCATTAGTTACTGACTAAAAAGACACACTTATTAAGGGTAATATTAGACCATTCCCGTTAGAAATTCTGAATAACAACTATACAAAAACACTCTTATATAGAAATTCTACGTTATGTAAAAATTTCAAGTAAATCCATTTACTACTTTTTGAGGTATGTTGATACAAACATACTGAAGTGGATTATTTTCATATATAAAAATATACTTAATACATATGTTTTAAACATCAAAATAGTAATTAAGAATAATACATAATTAAATGTAATTAGAATGTAAAAAAAACTTTTTGAAATGAAAAATTATAAAGGCAACAGCACACTGTACTGAAGTGAAATTAAGAAAGAAACAATGAAACAAAATACAATTATTATAAAAACATGCTAGAAAAACCTTGAGTTTAAGCGAGATTTAATATTGTGTTAACCTGTAAAGTTACTTTTAAGATTTTTTTATACATTTAATTATTTTGGCTATATGATTTTATGTACACTAATTAGGCGACGTTTTTTTCTATTTTAAATGAAGGAAAATACCAGGGAATTTTACTCCACTGAATGTTCTTCGCAACCATCAATTGTACCAACACAGTACATCAATGCTAAGTATATTATGACTGAGATAAAACTACAAAAGGCGTACAAATATTGGGTGGCACAATTTTTTTTTAATATCTTTTGTACTAAATGAAAAAAGATCACCCGATTTAACCTTTTCCTTCTTTCTTTGGGACTACTTGAATCACGGGTCAATCGCAGCTCTTAAGGAGAATTTGAATGGAATACGAAGTGTTATCAGATACTCTTAAGGAAATTCGTGGAAAATATGATAAAACGGGCGCAAATGTGTATCAACGGTGGTGGAAGACACTTGATAGATATCATCTTTTCTAGTTAGCAAAAAAGTTACAGGTCTCAGTAAAGATTTCTATTACGCAAAGTATTTTTTTTTTATTTAGTACAAAAGTTTCAAAAACAAATTTGGAATATTACGCCACCTTATAGATACGTTCTTTATTATAGAAATAAATAGAAATATATAGTTATGATTAATTACATCAGTACAGTGTGCTAGGACCTTAATCGTGTATTTCTGTTCCTTTATATATCTGTATGTCCTATTGAATATTTAAATAAATTGATACAGACCTTTGATGGAAGAAATTAGTGTTTTAATTATCCTTTGCTTTATTATAATAGGAGTAGCAGACGAGCAGGCAGTCCACCTGATGGTAAGTGGCTACTGCCGCCCATGGACATCTGTAATCATCCCCAGATAGGATTACATTTCTACTTGAATTCAGGTACAGATGCGACGCTACCCCCTTTTTTTTGTTTACGAGGGGGAAACCTTCAAAAGGTACTCGGTGCCGTGGGAGCGACGCAGGGTTATGTGGGATTCTTACCGCACTCAAACCCCCCCGGTAGCGGTCCTCGGTGCTGCGTAAAGGACTCCGGGATCTTCAAAGGAACGCAACCGGAGTCTTCTTAGCGCGTTGCCCCGTCGGGCTCCGCCCAGGTGAACGTGGCGCTCGCCAGACCGCCCTTACCGCCGTCCTTCCGGGGGTCGCTGGCTGGGCGGTTCGAGCTCCCACTCTTGCTGCCCGCAACCCCGGAAGCCCCCTTTTGTCGACTCTTACGAAAGGCGGGGATACCTTAGGCCTATTCTGCTCCTGAAACTACAGGGACAGCGATGCTACCCCTGAAGAAGTTGTAACGCCTCGGGTAAGTATGTCTCCCTTACCACACCCTTCAAACCGGAACACAGCAGCGCCTAACACTGCTGTTATAACAGAAATAGGTGTGGCGGTGGTACCGCCGGAGTCGATCACAGAGGGTATAGTCCGCGCGAAACTGCTAGTCTGCTCTGAACGTAGAAGTGAATCACGTCGCCATAGCAAATTGTATGACTATACCAGCTCGCAACAACTTCAGAGCGGACTAGCAGTTTGGTGCGGTACCAACAAACCAAGCAACAACAGGAAACAAAAAAGACCAAATTTCGTTTATTTGTAACTATATAACGATAATTAAAGTTAATTACGTATAATAAGTAATTTTATGAGTGTGAGATATTCACAGATACTTAAAAATGTGTATTTTTACATGACACTTGTGTGTCAAAATTTAAAAATAAAACGATAAGTAGGATATAATAAATATTGATTATCATACAAATCTTATATGAAATTCTCGTGTCACAGTGTTAGTTACTCCTCCGAAACGGCTTTACCGATTTTATATGTATATTCAGTAGGTCTGAGAATCGGCTACTATCTATTTTTCACACCCCTAAGTGATAAGGGTTGTTAGCACTTAACATTTTTTTATTATTATGGCAACACGACGTTTGCCGGGTCAGCTAGTATTAATGTAAATCATTTGATATGTGATTACGATTCGATATAGTCAATTATTTGCATAATTAGGCCTTTAAGTTAGTTAACTGGCGACTCCGGCGGCACCACCGTCACACCTGTTTCTGTTATAACAGCAGTGTTAAGCGCTGCTGTGTTCTGGTTTGAAGTGTGGTAAAGATCAACCGTAACCGTCGTCAAATAAGACGAACAAATCTTAATTGAAGTTTATTATAAACTAGCTGTGCACCGCGGTTTCACCCGCGTTAAAAAGAAACAGGGGCACAGCTAGTTCTAAAGTATAAGTAGCCTAAGTTACTCCTTATTGCATCAGCTACCTGCCAATAAAAGTCCCGTCAAAATCGGTCCAGCCATTTCAGAGATTAGCCAGAACAAATAGGCAGACAGACAGACAAAAAATGTAAAAAATGTGTTTTTTTTGGTGTATGTATCGTATGTATATGCATGTAGTAAAAAGCGGTTATTTCAATATTAAAAACAGACACTCCAATTTTATTTATATGTACAGATGTTCATACAGTAACCACTTACCATCAGGATCTTATTGAAATAGTAAACGCGCATGTCGTTTGCTACTTCATCAAGAAAATCTTTGTATGCATAAGCAGGGCCGGATTTAAGGGAGGGCAACCGGGGCGGCAGCCCCGCGGCGTCCACAAAAGAGGGGCCCCCACAATAGAGACGTCGGTTTTTTTTAAATTCCGACTAGTAAACACTAGTAAAAATAAAATTATATATACCTATCTTTTCCTTTGATATTTTTTTCGCTGTTTTACCTTTATCTCAGTACTTTGTACAAACATGAATACTAGAAGAATCTACCTGCGTTTGATAATAAAATATTTATTGAAAAACTCAACTAAAAAAATTGTTCATTTTATTCGGAAAATAATTTGGGGCCAGGGGGCCTCCACTCCTTTGTTGCCCCAAGGCTTCTAGGCCTCTAAATCCGGCCCTGTGCATAAGTACTTGTACGCCGGAAAAGTACTAGGAAAATGACATGACTGTGTGTACCTATGTTACTGTTAAAACTCGTTTTAGTTAGAACTCGGTTTGCCTAGAACTATATTATCTTGCCCTGGCTACAGACTCACGTCGAGAACACCCGAGAACTCCCGAGAACACCCGAGGAGCGTGAATATGATAACTTTCTTGCCTTCTCGTTCTCGCGCTTGCCTGTTCTCCGATCGGTGTCGGTATTTTTGCCCGCTTCAAAGGGCTTCTCGGACAAGAAAAGAGAACGGCATCTCAGAAGAATCTTCGGTATTAGTGCGACCATGACATTTTATTTTTATTTTATTATTATTATTATTTTTTATAATATAAGAGTAGCAGACGAGCATGCAGTCCACCTGATGGTAAGTGGCTACTGCCGCCCATGGACATCTGTAATCAGCCCCAGTTAGATATTCCTACCTGAGGTCGGCCACAGATGCGCCGCTAACCCTGAGGACTAAGCTGGAACGCCTCGGAAAAGTCGGTCTCCCTTACCACACCCTTCAAACCGGAACACAGCAACGCCTAACACTGCTGTTATTAGGTAGAAATACGTGTGGCAGTAGTGCCGCCGGAGTCGAACCACAAAGGGTTCTACCACTTTCCAACACATTGTATGTTGTTGTGTAGGTAGAGCCGCTGCACTATCGTTCGTTCTGGATAACGATCGAGAATGAGAAGGTCACAAGAGTGTAGATGCCTTCTCGATTCTCGCGTAATTTCTCGGCGATACATATCAGTGGAAAATTGCACCTTAGACTAGGTATTTCTATTTAAAAAAAATGTTTGCATGTATTTCTAGTTAATTTTTTTTTTTTAAATGCCTTTGCACTATTTTTTTAAAATATAAGTTATACTTATTACGTATTATATTTTAAGTGCATAAATAATAAAATAAAAATAAAAAAAATATTTAGCAAAAACTAGTTCTAATTAGAGAAAACGCATTCTATTTAAAATGGTTTTTAATTGTAACATATAACAGACCCAACAATATAAATTACTTACATCAATCATCATTATCAATGAGACAAAAAACGTACCAGCAAATTGTCAAAAACAAAGTGCGAAAATAAAGACCCGAATGACATTTGCCACGGACTAATCAATAACGTAACTCGAAAATGTATGCAAAAAAAAATATAGATAAGTAAAAAAAATCCAAAATAATTCTATGTCTCCTGCGAAAAGTGACATAACTTGTATTTAATTTGTTTTATTTTTATAAGTATAACTAGCTAGAAAGGCACCCGATGCTCTGGGAGCGACACGGGGTTATGTGGGACTTTTACCGCACTAAAACCCCCCGGTGGCCGTCTTCGGCGCTGTGTAGAGATAATGAATTTATAACTACTCAGGGTCCAGGTGTTTGTATATTTGTATTTGTGTATATCCATGACATCTACGACACAGGAGAAATCCTAATGTTAGGTTAGAAAAGGTTATGTATGGAGACCGCATTTTTTTTTTTAGTATTCATGTTGTAGCGGCAACCATTATACATACCTGCTATGTAAAAAAAAATGTGAGCCGTCACGGGACGCCTGGCAGATGTGAAACATCGACATTATTTTATAAAAGTAATATGCAGAAAAGAACATATTGTGATAGGAACTAAATATGTCATAATGATAAAATAAAATATTACGATTTTTTTCCAGATAACGATGACTATTTATTGAATAAACATTTATTTTCATTAAATACAAAAGCTCAGTGTAGCGAGAAAGATGGCTTAACGCCAGATCGAGTGGGAGAGAATCGCACAGTCGATTGCGCATGGCGACGCGTCGCCACACCGTACATACTACTGCATATAGACTGTATATATATACCATTGTATACCGTGGCGTCGCCACGCCAGAAATCGGTTTTACGTGCGGCTATAGATGTTTCACATCAAAATTGAAGTGTCTATCAATTACGGTTCAAGAGATAGAACCCTGTGACAGAAGGACAGACAGCGGAGACTTAGTAATAGGGTTCCGTTTATATCTGTTAGGTACGGACCCTTAAACTGTTTTGGGAGTTTCTTACGCCGCTTCTTCTCCATAGCGAAACACCTTCCGAAGCGGTGGTAGTTTGTTGAGGTACAAAAAGTGTTTATTTTTTTTATTAAAGGTTGCCAACATTAATTACACCTTTACATTTTAAATTACACAATACACAAAAGTCCAAGGTAAGTGCTAGAATAATTATAGGCATAGAGCATGAAAACAAAACATCAAATTACACAAAAATTAAGTGTTCTATATGAATCAATTTTGAATAAATGAGATTTGAATTTTAATTTATTATCAAAAATTTTGAGTAGTTTTTCCTCGTTCACATAAATGCGTAGAATAAAACGGTTGTGCCCCATAATCGTTTTATGACGCATAAAATGCCAGACGCTCGTTAATTACAATCATAATTTAAAATAAAAAATATTTTTCGGACATTTTATCGTAAATTTGACAAAGATCCCATTAGATAGGCATAATGTATGATGACCATTGACGCACGTTTTATTTGCGTCATCGAAAGGCATACATTTTTTAGGGTTCCGTAACGAAATCGTAAAAACGAACTTAAGGAGTTTCTTTCGCCTCTTCTTCTCCATAAGAAAACAGCTTGCGAAGTGGCGGTAGGTATATTGATGTTATCCCTGTAGTACCGGGACCAGAATAGGGCTACGGTATCCTCTGTCCGTCGTAAGAGGCGACTCAAAGGGTCTTCCGGGGTTGCGGGCGGCAAGAGTGGGAGCTCAAAGCGTCCAGCAATCGACCCCGGGAAGGACAGCGGTTTGTGTGGTCGCATATCGCTGTAATCACCAGGGGATGTGAGAGGAGCGTAAATTGCTCCCCCCAGGGCAGAGTCCGATCCGATCTCCGATCCGATCGAGGACTCCAGTTGCGTTCCGTCGGAGATTCCGGAGTTCACACGCGTTCACAAGATTCAGGCACATCTTGTTGCCCCACGATTTTATTTTAGTTTAATCAATGCATATGTTTAAAATTTGTATATTTCAAAAATGACATGTTTGTCATAGGTGTTTACATAAATGTATATTGCATTTTTAGGAATTTATGTGACCATAGATATTTCCAGAAAGTGAGTAGGTTACGAGTTACTTTATTTTGAAAATATAACATATACATATTGGTACCCATGACTGTATCCATGAAATTATTTTTTAGCTTTTAGTAAATTTATCTGTAATATAAAACCGTTAACTTCATTTTTTTTTTTACTTTTTTATTGACACAGTCATTATACAGTCGAGTTAATTGTATTAGTTTTATTTTATTTTAAATAGTGGTTAATTGTCTTTTTGTTTAAATTTATATTGTTCTTAACAGATTAAAATAAGGTACCTAATATATAGCAGATATACAAATGAGTGTTTTTTTTTTATAATATAGGAGTAGCAGACGAGCATGCAGTCCACCTGATGGTAAGTGGTAAGATGGTAAGTATGGTAAGATGGTAAAACAAAAAAAAACGTTTCGTCGTCAACCCATTACTGTCCCACTGCTGGGTACGGGTCTCCTCTCAGAATGAGAAGGATTAGGCCATAGTCCACCGCGCTGACCAAGTGCGTATTGGTAGACATCGCATACCCGTGAGAACGTTTTCCTTAACCGTTTAAGCAAGTGATAATTAATTTCTAATACACTAAGCTTTAAAAAATCAGAGGTACATGGGATTCTAATCTAGAACCACTAGATCGAGAGGCTGAGTTTTAAGAACTAGGCTATCAATGCTAGTTCCTGTAGTCCCAGGACTAGAATAGTGCTACGGTATCCTCTGTCCCTACGATATCTCCTGTCGTAGGAGGCGACCAAAAGGGGGTTTCAGGGGTTGCGGACGACAAGATTGGGAGCTCGAACCCTCCAGAAAGCGAACCCGGGAAGGACGGCGGTATGTGTGGTCGCATCCCGTCGTAAACACCAGATGTTGTGGGAGCAAATGCCCCGCCACAGCAGAGCCCGATCGGAGCATCGCGCTTGGAGGACTCCGCTTGTGTTCCGTCGGAGATCCCGGAGTTCCCCAACAAGCGTTGAGGATGGCCAGCTTAGGGTTTAGTGCGGTAAAATCCCACATAACCCGGCGTCGCTCCCACGTCGTCGGGTACCTTTTGAAGGCTCTCTCTCGTAAAAAGGCTATCTCTGCTACTAATTTTTTTTTTTTTTATATAATATAAGAGTAGCAGACGAGCATGCAGTCCACCTGATGGTAAGTGGCTACTGCCGCCCATGGACATCTATAATCAACCACAGATAGGATTAGATATTCCTACCTGAGGTCGGCCACAGATGCGCCGCTACCCCTGAGGACTAAGCTGGAACGCCTCGAAAAAGTCTGTCTCCCTTACCACAAAAAAATTAACACGTGTATTTCTGTGTTAGGTTTTAAAGGAAAAAATATATAGGAAGCCATAACTGATGATGACCTACTAATAATAATGATACTACAACTGGTTTGATGTTAATTATTACCATATTTTTCCTTGATTTTTATTTTCGGATATTTTATGGTGATAATTTTTTGCAAAAGATTTGACTACATAGACTTAATTCAAGGTAAGTATTGGCGTCGGTTATCTATTTGCGTCACCATAAACACCATATAATTTTCACAGTCCGTTTTGCACAATATAGCACAATATAGAAATAATATTATTATATATATATATATATATTTGCACAATATAGAATCAATGCTTCGTGTAGTTTAACATAATTCAGCACAATATATACTAATATTATAAAGAGGAAAACTTTGTTTGTTTGTTTGTTTGATTGTAATGAATAGGCTCAAAAACTACTTCTAAAAATTCTTTCACCATTTGAAAGCTACATTATCCACGAGTAACAGAAATGACAGATGAGAGAGACGTCTAAAAACTATGGCGTGGTTACTTCGATCACTAATAAGAACTTAGTGATCGAAGCGTGGTTATTGAGAATTGTTACTTTAGAATTGGATTATTGTTTACTAGTTTTTGCCCGCGGCTTCGCCCGCGTTTAAAAGAAAATAATATGACATACTAACATACATGAAACTGAAAATTCGTACCTTCAACTTTGCTAAAGATCATCACTTGATCAAATGCATAGTTTACGATTCAATCGATTAAAATAATCGATGTTTTGGGTCCAAAAATCGATTCTCCGATTAATCGATCTTAGATCGCCATCCCTGGTTCCCGTGAGATTTCCGGGATAAAAACTATCCTATGTCCTTTCTCGGGTCTCAGACTATCTATGTGCAAAATTTTATTAAAATCGGTTCAATGGTTTAGGCGTGAAGAAGAGACAACCAGACAGACAGACAGACAGAGTTACTTTTAGATTTATAATATTAGTAAGGAGTAAGGATAGTGTGTTTGATATGTCAATCTTGTAATATTACCGCACCATTAAATATTGTTCTGGTTTAAGGTCATGTGTCCTCTAATTTATCTCTGATTTTAATAATATGTTACCTACATTGTTTTATTCTGAATTTAAATAGATTAGGTATAATTTATTAGAGACGGTGCGAAAATACTCTTCGTCCTAGTGTCGGCCGAAACCGAAACCGAATTCGAGACTTGTTAAGATTTAAGAAAAAATATACAATTCCATTTAATTTAGAGATTTTCAAACTCGTGAAGCATTTAAACAAGTTTTGAATTTATATTTTTCGATTCAATTCGAGTAAAAAATAAAAATCGTTGCCACATTGAAGGACAAGTAGACACAAAATGTTTGCTAGTCTAAGGCTGTTTGTCCACCGAATCGTCACCGAGCCGATACCGAGAACGAGATTATTTTGGGGCCGATTTTAATATGTCGTGACGGCGATAGTTTGTCCACCGCGACCGATATCGGCGGTTTATTTTGTTCCAACTGCCACGCGTGTAACGGCAGTGTATGGACAAGTTTCAACGTGTTTTATATTGCCGGCACATCGGCCCGTCAAAATCTCGGTGCCGATCTAGCGGTCACGCCGATCTACTCGAAATATCGGTGGCAGGGATGACGGTGCTCGGGTGACGGACGTGCGGTGGATAAAATGCTATAGTAAATGTATGTACGCTACTTCGGCGCTGTCATTAATTATCGTTATCGGCTCGGTGACGGTTGCGGTGGACAAACAGCGTAAGACCCGAGTGTAACCGAATGCAATCCGAAAATTTACTAAAGCTTTTTAACTGACCCGTGAATATTCGGCAAATTTATAGCCGAAGCCTCTTTTTTGCCGAAACAATATACTATTTTATATGGTACATCCATGGAACTAGAAACTAGTTTTTCTTTCATTATAACGAAATCAGGGTCTGATGATGGCAAACCAGAGACATCGAGAGGAACTTTCAAATATCGTAGGGACTAGTGCGTTTGTAAGTTTTTTCATTAAGTATCAACTTCAGAACTATGTATTAAACCAACATTTATTTTAACCGGCTTACTAGCTGACCCGGCAAACGTTGTGTTGCCATATAAATAAAAAATGTTCAACCCTTATCACTTAGGGGTATGAAAAATAGATAATAGCTGATTCTCAGACCTACTGAATATGCATATAAAATTTGGTGAAAATCGGTAAAGCCGTTTCGGAGGAGTACGGTAACTAACATTGTGACACGAGAATTTTATATATAAGACTTTTTACTTTGTAAGTAGTTACATAGAAGTCGGTTGTATTTTTTTGTTAAAAATTTTTAGATACGCAGGTTTCCTCACGATGTTTTTCTTAGCGATAGCGGTGTTTATGGTACATCCATGGAACAAGAAACTAGTTTTTCTTGTTTCAGATTTCACACAGTTTTTTCTATAAATCTAAATATAATTATGTATTTTTTGTCGCTGCATTGTTTTAAGTTTACCACCAACTGTCTTTGGTGGCCAATCTTAGGTAGGACTTTAATTCTATCTGGGGTTATTAATTGATGTGCATGGATTACAGTAAGCACTTCATCGCAACGTCATCAACCCATTACTGTCCCACTGCTGGGCACGGGTCTCCTCTCAGAATGAGAAGGATTAGGCCATAGTCCACCACGTTGGCCAATTGCGAATTGGTAGACTTCATATAAGTATCTTTGAAAATATTTCGAGGAGGAAACCTTCAAAAGGTACCCGTGCCGTGAGAGCACGGGGTTATGTGGGATTTTTACTGCACTAGAACCCCCCGCGGAGGCCGTCCTCGGCGCTACGTAGAGGACTCCGGGATCTTCAAAGGAACGCAACTGGAGTCCTCTCAGCACACTGCCCCGTCGAGCTCCGCCCAGGTTAAATTGACTTACCACACCCTCTGGTGTATACGACGGTATGCGACCACATATAGCGCCATCCTTCCCGGGGCCGTTGGCCGGACGGTTCGAGCTCCCACTTTTGCCGCCCACAACCCCGGAAACCCCTTGTAGTCGCCTCTTACGACATGCAGGGGATACCGTAGCCCTATTCTGGTCCCGGTACTACACGGACATTTACTTACTTACTTAGTCGCCACTTACCATTAGTTTGTAGGATAATCATTCGCTGTCTATATTATAAAAATATCGCACATATAAATTGCATTCAAATTAAATTCTATGCTTCAATTTGATCTGAATTTTTTATTGATTTGTTTTCGATAACAGCTTCGGATAGTTAACCGGAAAATCGAATATTATGTGTGCACAGCACAGTATCAAAATTCACAGATTACTTAAAGGTAACTTTACATTCCCGCTCGAACCCTCTTGCTCAAGTTGTAGCTTAGTAGCTTCGGTTTATTTTATTGAAGATCAGTGTTTGGCAAATAGAGATATCATTGGGGAGCTGCCGTGCTCTGACAGTTACAAATAAATTACTAAAAGTTACAAATCGGAGCTTCTATATATGCACGATATTGAGAAAACTACGATAGCATGATTCAGAAGTGCCAACAATGTCTAAGTTGAAGAAATTTCGACCTTTATAGACAAAATATTATTAGATTGAATTTGAAGGTGGTAGAATCTTTTGTGGTTCAACTCCGGCGGCACCACCGCCACACCTATTTCTGCCTCATAACAGCAGTGTTAAGCGCTGCTGTGTTCTGGTTTGAAGGATGTGATAAGGGAGACATACTTTTCCGAGGCGTTCCAGCTTAGTCAGGGGTAGCGGCGCAACTGTTGCCGACCTTAGGTAGAAATATATAATCCTATCTGGGGTTGATTCCAGATTTTCATGGGCGGGAGCTTACCACCAGGTGGACTGCATGCTCGTCTACTCCTATATTATAAAAAAACAGGCGATACTGACTCGCGGTACAGTGAGACTGAAGAGCCGCCATATTACTTTACGTCATTGACGGTTGTCACACGAATTGTGTACAAACATTTGCGTTTTTAACGATGTAATGAACAAAACGTGAACACTTGAGCACTGGCGGTAATTTTCCTATTATCATTCCGTCGATAATAGCTAAGAAATATAAGTAGTTTTATCCATATTATCTGGTATTGTTATAAATAATTAGTATGCTCAGTAAATTCGCTGAACTCGACTGGGAGCGTCAAAGAGCCTATTTTAGAACTTCAAATCAAATCAAATCAAATATAATTTATTGTGGAACATGGGTACATGGTACATGGTACAAACGTAGTATTTTGAGTACAACATATTCCCGCCGCGGGCATACAATAATTGTGCAATAAATATTAGTAGCAGACAATATAAAATATTAATTACAACAATAGAAATATAATGATTATTATTAGTCCTTCTTCCAAACTTCGTCCAAAAAATAATGTTTAATTAGTACATTAGAGAGTAAGTTAGTTGGTATAGTCCAGTCCGATCTGAAGTTGTTGCGAGCAGGTGTAGTCATACAATTTGCTATGGCGACGCGATTCATTTCTATATTCAGAGCAGACTAGCAGCTTTACGCGGAGTATATCTATCAGTAAAAGAGGTTTCAAGGTAGTTAAGCGGTAGCCAGTGAATAAAATCCGAGTTAAGATCGGTCTATTGATAGCTACAATGAAATTGAATAAGTAGTTTGTAGGACACAAATATTTAGAAGCAGTGATAGCCTAGTGGTTAAGAAACGCGGCCTCTTGATCGAGGGGTCCGAGGTTCAAATCCCATGCACGCTCTGATTTTTATAAGTTATGTGCGTATTAGAAGTTAATTATGGCTTGCTTAAACGGTGAAGTAAAACATCGTGAGGAAACCTGCATACCTGAGAAATCTTAAAAAGAAATATCTCTAAGGTATGTGAAGTCTACCAATTCGCAGTTGGCCAGCGCGGTGGACTATGGCCTAATCCTTCTCGTCCGGAGACCCGTGCCCAGCAGTGGGACAGTAATGGGCTGATGATGATGATGATGATGATAAAGTATTTAACACCTACCTATAAAATTAATAGATACCTATAAGTATCTTTAAGAAACACCAAAGTTAAAATATCAATAAAGAAATACAAATAAACTTTGCTTTTTATTCATACCAAAACAAAATCAGCGATGTGTTGTCTTTTCGCTACTCAATACTAGATGGCGTTACACGTAGTCTAAATCGCTTTATAAATTTAAATGTCAGATTCTAAATGATTTGCTTTTTATGTTATTGTGTCAGATATGGTAAATAGGCAGGAAAACAGGCACAAGAAAATTAAGTAACAAAAATAAGGTATAATCAGCGCCAAACTGCAAGTCCGCTCTGAAGTTGTTACGAGCAGGTGTAGTCATACAATTTGCTATGGCGACGCGATTCATTTCTATATTCAGAGCGGACTAGCAGTTTTACGCGGACTGTACTAGTTTAAATAAAAGGCAGTGATAGCCTAGTGGTTAAGAAACTCGGACTCTCGATCGAGGGGTCCGAGGTTCAAATCCCAGGCACGCACCTCTGATTTTTCAAAGTTACTCGTATGTGCGTATAAGAAATTAATTATCACTTGCTAAACGGTGAAGGAAAACATCGTGAGGACCTGCATATCTGAGAGATTTATTAGAAAAAAAAAACAAAAAATCTCAAAGGTATGTGAAGTCTACCAATACGCACTTGTCCAGCGCGGTGGACTATGGCCTAATCCTTCTCATTCTGAGAGGGGACCCGTGCTCAGCAGTGGGACAGTAATGGGTTGATGATGATGATGATGATACTAGTTTACTCCTCTGACTTCGTTCATATCAACTTTATTGAGTATGAAATTTAAGAATTTCATTTGAATTTGAAGGTGGTAGAACCCTTTGTGGTTCGACTCCGGCGGCACCACCGCCACACCTATTTCTGCCTAATAACAGCAGTGTTAGGCGCTGCTGTGTTCCGGTTTGAAGGGTGTGGTAAGGGAGACAGACTTTTCCGAGGCGTTTCAGCTTAGTCCTCACGGGTAGCAGCACATCTATGGCTGACCTCAGGTAGGAATATCTAATCCTATCTGGGGTTGATTACAGATGTCCATGAGCGGCAGTAGCCACTTACCATCAGGTGGACTGCATGCTCGTCTGCCAATCCTATAATATAAAAAAAGAATTGGTTGTCCAGTTTGAAGATTAGCGTGTACGAATACAGTAACACGTGATTGATATTATATAGATCAAGATATGAATCAACGACAATCTTACGTCAGTACAGAAACGGTAACACTATTTATTTTCCAATTGACTGATGTTTATATATAATCCATCAATTATCGTATTGTCACGAAGACTTTTTACATGCTCTACAAATTAGTAACAATAATCACCTTATGTAAATAATGTGACTAATATATGTCTGCTTAATAAAGAAATTATAAAAGTCGGTCAAAAACTTTATTATAATATAACAGTAGCAGACGAGCATGCAGTGCACCTGATGGTAAGTGGCTACTGCCGCTCATGGACATCTGTAATCAACCCCAGATAAGATTAGATTGTTACCTGAGATCGACAGATGCGCCGCTACCCGTGAGGACTAAATTGGAACTCCTCGGATAAGTATGTCTCCCTTACCACACCCTTCAAACCGGAACACAGCAGCGCCTAACACTGCTGTTATTAGATAGAAATAGGTGTGGCAGTGGTGCCGCCGGAGTTGAACCACAAAGGGTTCTAGCACATTCAACACACTGTCTTCTTAGTAAAGAAATTATACCATTGAGGACAAAGCTGGAACGCCTTGGACGCCCTCGGGTAAGTATGTCTCCCTTACCACACCCTTCAATCCAGAACACAGCAACGCTTAATACTGCTGTTATTAGATAGTAATAGGTGTGGCGGTGGTGCCGCCCGATTCGAATCACAGTGGACTCTACCATTTTTTAAAATAATTCAGGGTGGAAACGGAACTCTAGAGAGACCAATACCGGTAATTATGCAGTTTGGTTACTTTTCCGAAAATCAATGCAATAATTTTTTTTTAGCATGAGTGGCTTCAATTAGTCACTATTGATGATATTCCGTCGGGGGAGGCTAACATTTCCTATTGAATTGGTTAGGTTAGGTTGGAACATATAAGACAATATAAAACTAAACGAACAGGGCGCGGGAGCGCCCTGCGAGCGGGTGGGTTCAATCCAGACCTTACCTTTATTCATGATCACGTTTATACAATTTTATATTATATGAATATAGACTTTAGTATGTCATCACTAAAAAGGGTAAAAAAAAGGTAATTATGCAATGTTAGCCTCCCCCGACGGAATATCATCAATAGTAACTAATTGAAGCCACTCATGCTAAAAAAAAATTATTGCATTGATTTTCGGAAAAGTAACCAAACTGCATAATTACCCCAATACCATAGCTTTTAATATGTCAATAAAGAAAAATATTAAATTATGAAGATAAGAAAAAAAAATTGTTAAGATTGAATTTATTTGCAAGTCTCAGCGAGTTATTTTTTTTCTTTCGTTGTTAAAGAAACATCGTTGTAAGTAAATCAGTGTGCGGCCAGCCTTACATGCGCAGGCGCTGACGTTGATATATTTATATTTACGCTGAATATGTAGTACCGCGGGCACATCCCTTCGTTAGTCCGATCGCGGCTTTCGTAACGAGCGTGCGTGATACGTTATAACGAATATATTCGTTAAAAATAACAGTTGGAAATTATAACAGTTCAGTGGTTCGGTTTTCAGTTTTTTTCTCTGTGACATACTGTAAGTTTTTTTTTATTAAATATATTTTTTTAATTTTTTAACAAAATATTTTTTTTATATTTTTATGTGATAAATAAACAATAAATTTTTTATTTTTAAATTTATCGTAATAATGATACCGTTTTCATTAAAAATACATTAATATAATTATTTATTACTGATATTGTTAAATTTGTTTTATTTTTGTTGTTTATAAAAATATTTTTATATAAAATATACTTTAATATATTCAAAAATATATTTATTAATATTGTGTTCGCACACATTTTTGTTTTACAAATGTATTATGCACCCAAGTGGGTGAAATGACAATCTTTTTTTTCTATGCCAAAGTGGTATATATTTTAAGCCTATTTATGCCACTAATATTTATACCATTACTTCCTATACTTTATTTATATCATTTATATTGATTTCTTACTCCACAGCCGAGAAAGAATAATGTTTTTCGCGCGTATCTTGTATGTTTGTAAATTTCTTCATTATCGCTAAATCGAGTGAATCATGTTAAAAGTAGATCTGCTTAAAAGCATTTTAATTACAGTAGCTTTTGTTATGTTTGATGATGATCTGATAATCCGTTAAAAATTATAATTACAATTTAATCTTTTTTGACTGTTTTTTTGTTCAAAAATTAAGTATTTAGATTAGTTGATACATAATGTTATTGTTATTATGTTAATTATGTTATAAGTTATTTAGACAATGTTGATATTTTTGTGTTAATAATCTCAAAATTACATAATAAAGAATCATTAAATAAAAATGCGTTATCAATAAAAGAAAAATATAAAACAAAAAATATTTTGTTATTTTACATTATATTTGACATTGTACCTTGTAGGTACAATAGTGAAGAGTTACAAGTTATTTTTTTTACTTACAACCCTTAATAAGCCCTCAGATACTAAGGTGATGAAACTCTTTGTGGATCGACTCCGAAGGCACCACTGCCGTACCTATTTCTACCTAATAATAGCAGTCTTAAGCGATGTTATGTATGCAGTGTGCTGAGTGAGATATGGAGATCCGAGGCGTTCCAACTTAGTCCTCAGGGGTAGCGACGCATCTGTGACCAACTCAACTTTTAATTGGGTTAATTACAGATGTTAATTGGCGGCAGTAGCTGACCATCAAGTGGCTTGCATGCTCATTTCCTTCATCAATAAAAGGTATTCCCGGAGCCCTATGACATGGGGTCCTTCAAAAAATGTGTAAAAAGAGCTCTCGTCCAAAGCCGGCGATGCAGCGACTCCTCTGGTGTTGCAAATGTCCATAGGCGACGGTGACTGCTTTCTATTAGGTAGCCCGTCTGCTAAAGTTAGGTCGCAATTCAGGGAATTTTGAAGTTTACTCATAAGTTTCTTATCTTAAAAGTGTAATGACGTTTGAACTGTAACTAAAGCTACTCGACTGATAAAATGCCTATTATAATAGGCACTTCAAAGTAATCTATTTAAATCAAGGTCATTTCAATCACATTATTTGATTTGTCCAGTTACCTATTTTTTTGCTGATTTTTTTGTCTGCATTTATTTTTGGAACGACGTTTTACTTTTGGAAACAAATGAATTGGATTTGAGTGTATTTTATGTATGACTTTAGTGTTTGAAAATATTAAAAACCCTTCTTATTTATATTTATATTTTTATCCCGTAATATGTGTTAAAAGAACCCTTAGTGGTACGACTCCGGTAGCACCACTGTCACACCTATTTCTGCCATAGGTATCTGTGGCAACTTGGTCGTTGGTAGATATCTGTAGCCGACCTCGGGTAGGACTCTAATCTTATCTGGGGTTGATTACAGATGTTCATGGTAGTACGAGTAGTAGTCACTTACTATCAGTAGGACTGCATGCTCGTCTGCTATTCTACTTAATAAGTATTAAAAAACCTTTCAAACTAGAACACAGCAGCGCTTAACACTGCTGTTATAACAGAAATAGGTGTGGCGGTGCTGCCGGAGTCGAACCACAGAAAGTTCTACCACCTCGAAATCCAGCGACCAGCGAATACAGTGACATCTTATATATTAACAATATGAAACCCACACTTTTTTGTGTTATAGGGCGTCCCAAAGAGTGAGACATACATACATATTACATAGATACATATCATCATCATCATCAATCCATTACTATCCCACTGCTAGGCACGGGTCTCCTCTCAGAATGAGGATAGGCCATAGTCAACCGCGCTGGCCAAGTGCGTATTGGTAGACTTCACATACCTTTAAGAACTTTTTTTAAAGATTTCTCGGGTATGCACATTTGCCTCACGATGTTTTCCTCCACTGCTTAAGCAAGTGATTTGTAATACGCACATAACTTTGAAAAATCAAACGTGCCTGAGATTTGAACCTCTCGATCAAGAGGTCGAGGGTGAATTTTTCAAATAGGCCTTCAGGGCCAAATCCAAAACTACTCGTATAAGGATTAGCGACAAATGCTGAAAAGAGTTACGAGGCCGATTTTGACAAAAACTAAAACTGCATCATTAGTTTTTTAAAATATCTTTTTCCCTAGCCGAGAATCGAACGAGTTCATTTTGAAAAAAAGTACACCCTCTATATTATTCCACTATCTGATAGTGTCACTTATAAGGATCTAAGTCTGGGAAGTGGGAATATTATTATATTTTGAAGGTGGTAGAACCCTTTGTAGTTCGACTCCGGCGGCACCACCGCCACACCTATTTCTACCGCCGCTGTGTTCCGTTTTGAAGGGTGTGATAAGGGAGACAGACTTTTCCGAGGCGTTCCAGCTTAATCCTCAGAGTAGCGGCGCATCTGTGGCCGACCTCAGGTAGGAATATCTAATCCTATCTGGGGTTGATTACAGACGTCCATACGCGGCAGTAGCCACTTACCATCAGGTGGACTGCATGCTCGTCTGCTACTCCTATGTTATATAAAAAAAACATTCCACGCAGTCGGGTAAAATGATTATCCTTTAAGAATGTTTAATTACCTACTTTTTGATTCAGTTTTTTTTCTTTTTTTTGTACATATTGTACATATCTATCTATATGTGTATGTATAATACGCATACTTAATTTATATTATATTAATATTAATTATTGTCAACAAAAAATACATAGAATTATATATTATATTATTAGAAATTATATCTTGTTTTTCTTTCATTTAATATAATTTGGAATATAATTTGGACGTATTAAAATGTCTTCATTAATAGTTATTAGATTTTTGTTGTTATAATTATTTTGTATAAATTCATAATATTAATTTAGTCTACAATTATAATCAAACTCACAAAAAATACTATTAAGTTTGAAGCAAAGCTTGTTATTAAGTTTTCACTCATTTCTTTTTGATTCCGGACATAATCCATTTATTACGTTTAAAAAATATTTTTTTACTCACAATAGTTAAAAAATACAATTAAAACTGAATACTAATTTACTTAACTTCAATTTAACTTAGTAGTAGTATTTCAATTGACGACCCACTTGGCTGAGAACGTAGCGGGTTCGATCCCCGGCCAGACAGACATCTGAATGATGAATTTAGACATATGTTCTGGGTCTGGGTGTTTGTGTATTCGTCTTAGTGTGTGTTTTATGGCACCCACGACACAGATAATCTTAGGGCTGTAAATGGAGAAAGCGTTTATTTCATTATAATAGTTATGTATTATATATAAGGGAGCACCTTTTGTTCGACTTCGGCGGCACCCCTGACACACTCACTTCTGTCTTATAACAGCAATCTTCATCGGTGCTGTGTTCTAGTTTGAAGGGTGTGGTAAGGGACACATACTTTTCCGAGGCGTTCCAGCTTAGTCCTCAGGGGTGGTGGCCGACCCTAGTTAAAAATCTAATCTTATTAAGGTTTAATTTTTAGTATCTGTTTTTATAGCGGCTACCGTTGTAAATACTCTGTAAAAAATTCAAATCAATTACGATTTAGGAGAGCCCTGTGACAGAAGGGCTGACAGCGGAGGTTTAGATAGGGTTCCGTTTTTACCGAACCCTAAAAGAATTATTTACCACGATATTTGGGGCACGAAACCCTAAAAAGGGTTTTCGCAATATTCGCGAGTAATAAAGTACAAAGTATATATTTGCCTACCAGCTTGTCTGCCACTCCTATACTATAAACATAACATTTGGGCACGAAGCCCTAAAAAGGGTTCACGCAAGTATTCGCGAGTAGGGATGGCGCTTCTTTCCGAAAAAGATCGATTTGAAGTGTGATAAATCGATACACAAAAGTCGATTCTCCAAAAATCGATCTTCGATATCTAGCGAGACGAACTCGTCAGGACCAAATAATGACTGAAATATGTATCCGTCAGCTAAAAACGTTTATAACACATTTATTAATATTCATCCAGCTTCGAAAATAGTTTCAATTTTCTAGATGAAATATCGCTAAATCGGTCCATTACTAGGATCGATTAAAATAATCAATTTTTTGTCCAATAAAATCGATTCTTCGATCAATTAATCTCAGATCCCACCCCTATTAGCGAGTACTAAAGTACAGAGTATATTTACAAGGTGTAGGTCATATCAGGTCGGCCATGAGGCTCGCCTTCACCAGCCAAAGTAGGCCTTCTGTGGACACTAATTGTATATCAATAACGTTATCAATGAGACATCTTTATTTAATTAATAGTTTTATCCGCGACTTCGTTTGTAATGACATTTTAACTGATGGTAGAACCCTTTGTGGTTCACCACTGTCACACCTATTTCTGTTATAACAGCAGTGTTAACCGCTGTTTTCTGGTTTGAAGAGTGGTGGTAAGGGTGACACACTTTCACGTGGCGTTCCAGCTTAGTCCTCAGAGGTAGTGGCGTGTCTTCCTATCTATCTGGGGTTCATTACAAATGTCCATGGGCGGCAGTAGCCACTTACCATGAGGTGATATACATGCTCTTTCCTACTCTTATATTATAAAAAAACAGTAACATTTGAAATAACCTGAACGTGAACTGTATGCTAGTTTGGTACTCATATATTATAAAAAAATGCTTATCCGAGGCGTTTCTATTTAGTTCTAAGTACTACAACGCATTGCGAAAAAATTGTATCTGAATTACAGTAAATAAGTGTACAAAGTTAGATAAATTGAAAAATCCAAAAATTTGCCTATTAATTAACCGAGACTACTTTGTCAAAAACCCCATACAAATCGGTTGAGTCGTTTTTGAAAAAATCGCGGACATACGTATACATACAATGACATAATGGTCGAAAACGGAACCTCCTTTTTTATAAGTTGGTTAAACATTTATTGACACACAAGGCAGTGATAGCCTAGTGGTTAAGAAACTCGGCCTCTCGATCGAGGGGTCCAAGTTTCAAATCCCAGGCACGCATGTCTGATTTTTCAAAGTTATGTGCGTATTAGAAATTAATTATCACTTGCTAAACGGTGAAGGAAAACATCGTGAAGAAACCTGCATACCTGAGAGATTTATAAAAAAAATCTCAAAGGTATGTGAAGTCTACCAATATGCACTTGGTCAGCGCGGTGGACAATGGCCAAATCCTTCTCATTCTGAGAGGAGATTCGTGCAAAGTGGGAGTTAATGGGTTGATGATGATGATGATAAAAAAATATTGTATAGGCTCGACGACCCGTTGAAGTATTTTTTTTTCAAATCAAATCAAATTCGTTTATTATGGAATGTAGGTAAGCTAGGTCATACATACACATAGGTACAGTCATGAAATAATATTCCTCTATATTCCCGCCGCAAGCGGGCATGTAATAATTATAAGAAATACAAGAAAATATAAAAAAAATGAATGATAAAAATATGTGCATAAGCGGCGCAAATATGCTGCTATTTCACAGAATTATATATTTGTGCCCTTCGCAGTTGAGACGATGGGACCGTGGGGACCAGAAGCGAAGCAATTTTATAAAGAATTGTCTTCGCGCTTGATTGGGACCTCTGGTGACCCAAGAGCTGGAGCTTACCTCGGTCAACAAATAAGTTTGGCCATACAACGAGGTAATGCTGCTAGTGTCTTGGGTACACTACCGCGGGGCAGCGATCTGGCTCATTTATTTTATTTATTATAGTTTTAGTTATTTTTTTTTATTACTGTAAATATTTTTATTTCTATTTGTTTTAAATTTACTTTAAGTATATTTCATAAAAATCGTGTGCATAAATTTAATTTAAATTACATAAATTTCATTATAAAAAATACAAAATTTAATAAATGTCAAAGATAAACATTACATATATTTCATTTAGATATTATTATTAGTGCAATATGTCATCAGTTATGATTTTACAGAGAAAACGTGAAGAAAACGAAATGGTATGCTTTTTAAGTTAAATATTATAATCCATTTGTTATTTACAAAAGGGTCAAAACATCTAAGTTATATTTTTTGTATACCACAGACTATGTAATAATGTACACATAATAATTTTAAGACGTCGTCATACTCGTATAGCTCGTCATACTTTTTCTCAATAAAACTGGAGAAGTGCGATTGAACTAATGGCGAGGGTTCCGTAATTACGTACGTTGGTTATCTGTGTCCGATTGTCTTAAATTTGACTCAAATAGGTCCAGTAGTTTAAGGGAAAATTCGTTGTAACAGAAAGACGCACGAGTGATTCTATAAGGGTTCCATTTATTCGAACAGAACCCTAAAATACGATAAGGACACGACAGAATGTCAGAATGAATAATTGATAGGTACATCGAAATAAAACTTTAATTAAAAGTTTTTTATCACGCGTTCGATGCATGCGTGTCTCAAAGTAATGACTGCCTTTTTGGGTCTGTGAGTATGACTCAAGTCATCAGCCCATTACTGTCCCACTGCTAGGCACGGGTCTCTTCAGAATGAGAAGCATTAGGCCATAGTCTACCGCGCTGGACAAGTGCGTATTGGTAGACTTCACCTGCTTTTGGGAACTTTTTACAACTTTTCTCACGTATGAGATTTTGAGGAAACCTTCCGTCACAGTTAAAACAAGTAATAATGAATATTTACGCACATAACTTTGAAAAATCAGAGATGCGTGCCTGGGGTTCGAACCTCGGACCCGTCAATCGAGATACCGAGTTTCAACCAGTGCGTTCACTGCGTAGTGCATACTATGACTTACATGACAGGAAAACCCGATTAATCTTATATATAAAATTCTCGTGTCACAATGTTAGTTACCGTACTCCTCCGAAACGGCTTTACCGATTTTCACCAAATTTTATATGCATGTTCAGTAGGTCTGAGAATCGGCTACTATCTTTTTTTCATACCCCTGAGAGTTGTTCCCCCCCTAACATTTTTTTATTTATATCGCAACACAACGTTTGCCGGGTCAGCTAGTTTATATCTATTAATAAGTAAGTTTGAAGGTGGTAGAACACTTAGTTCGACTGCATCGGCACCACCGCCACACATATTTCTGCCTCATAGCAGCAGCGCTTGCTGTGTTCTAATTTGAAGGGTGTGGTAAGGGAGACAGACTTTTTCGAAGCGTTCCAGCTTAGTCCTCAGAGGTAGCGACTCTGTGGCCGACCTCAGGTAGGAATATCTAATCCTATCTAGGTTGATTACATATGTCCATGGGCGGCAGTAGCCACTTACCATCAGGTGGACTGCATGCTCGTCTGCTACTCCTATGTTATAAAAAATCTCTGGTCTGACTGGGCAGTTTCTCTTTTAAATTCCACGCGATCTGCAACGAAACTGACATCGTGAGAAGTTTTTTTAATATCGGGATTTTTACTTGACATTTAAAAAACTAAAAAAAACTAATGGGTTGTCGATATGACTGTATTTTAATTTTACCCTATTAAAAGCTTCGATGCCAATGACCAGACACTTTGAATATATATATAACCCCCCCCCCCCACTCCCAACTTCAGACAGCCATATTCATCTAGAATTAGTATATTCATAGAGTCTGCATCTATTGGTAGGGATGGCGATCTGAGATCAATTAATCGAAGAATCGATCTTTTGAATCACAAAAATCGATTATTTCAATCGATCGAGTAATTAATCCAATCAATGAATCGATCAATGATTCAACCTAGAAGATCGAAATACGATTTTTTCGAAGTTGAACATTAAGAAATGTGTTTTAGACGTTTTTTGTTATTGACGGATATATTTTTCAGTGGTTGTTTAACCCTGGTGACCTTTGTTTGCTAATTCCATCCCTGTATACTTAGATAGAAGAACGATTTTTGGAGAATCGATTCTATGGGTCTCGATTTTTTTTGTGTTACATACATACTTCGATTCGAATCGATTCAAAAATTGATCTTTTTCGGAAAGAATCCCATCCCCGAATCATGGATCAATAAAAGCCTCTTAATTAGAATTAACATAAAATTGTGATTTCATAAGTCTCCGGATGTCATTATATTATTGTAGATATATATACAGTGAAACCTGGTTAAGTGAGACATCAAGGGACCTGCAATGTTGTTTCACTTATAGAGGTATTCCACTTACCCAGTGTCTCAGATATACAGGTATAAATAAATATCTGTCTCATTTACAGAGGGTTCCATTAATAGAGGTGAGAATACAGGTTATTTCAGTTATACAGGTTTCAGTTATACAGTTATATTCTATTTGTGGGTAGAATAAGAATGAGTAAACAAACAATGTTATCTCAGTTACAGAGGTTTATGCATATAAAATTTACTCGCTGTCTCAGGTATAGAGGTAACTATGATGATAAATCGAAAGAACAAATCCCAGATATAGAGGTTTACCTCGTCCCACTAACAGAGGTAATTCAGTGCCAAAGTGTTGGGACCTCAGCATTAGTTCCAGTTATGGAGGTTTCTCACTTATCCAGGTCCCACTTAACCAAGTTTCACTGTATTATATATTGAAGGTTAATTCATAAACTTTTAATGCAAATTGCATTAAAATCCTTAATATTCGGAAAAAACAGACTAACAACAGATATTTTAGTGTCAACTGTTTTTTTTTTTTTATAACAAAATAATAAAAATACAACGCTAAGTAAACTAAAATTAAACTAGAAGTAAATAATATTAAAATATAAATAATAATAAAATCAATATTTATAAACAGACTTAAAACATTACAAGGTTTCAAAATAGCGTCACCACGATCAGATTTTGAATGTGACATTCAAAAATGTCGTATCTACTAGAAAAACAAAACACGCATAAAATTTCGTTAAAACCAGTTGAACAGTTTATTTTATTTTATTTATTTATTTATTTTATTGGACTATTAACAGAAATACACGTTATATTATGATGTAACAATATGTGTCCTTAAATATCTAGTGCTTACATGTAATTGGTATTGGTGCTTACATGTATTGGTAGTGGTAGAACCCTTTGTGGTTCGACTCCGGCGGCACCACCGTCACACCTATTTCTACCTAATAACAGCAGTGTTAGGCGCTGCTGTGTTCCGGTTTGAAGGGTGTGGTAAGGGAGACAGACTTTTCCAAGGCTTTCCAGCTTAGTCCTCAGGGGTGGCGGCGCATCTGTGGGCGACCTCAGGTAGAAATATCTAATCCTATCTTGGGGTTGATTACAGATGTCCATGGGTGGCAGCAGCCACTTACCATCAGGTGGACTGCATGCTCGTCTGCTACCCGTATATTATAAAACAGAATCCATTTATAAATAGTCACAGCATGCGATGTTTAACAAAAGTACGATAACTAACTATATACATATTTGGTAAGATTTAGAAAACAGTTCTTTCAAGTCTCTGCTGTCTGTCCGTCTGTCACAGGTCATCTTCAGAACCGCAACATATAGACATTTGAAATTTTAGAGTATAACAGTGGCCGCTATAACAAGAAATACTTAAAAATAAAAAAAGGTTGGAAATAAATGGGGTGCATACAAGAAACCGCTATATTTGACATTTATCGTTTTATCTATTGAACCGTAATAGACAGTTAAAATTTTCAAAATTCATTTACTTAAGGCTGCTATGATAACAAATACTTACTTACTAAAAATAAAAAAAATACAGTTTTATGTTGCGAAACCTTTTCGTGCACGACTCATATTTGGCCAAATATACTTAAATAAGTACATACATATTATATAAAAATGAATGTTTATCTGTATGTCCTTTATAGAATCGTAAATAATGCATTTGATCATGTGATGATCTTTAGCAAAGTTGTGCATGAGCCCACGAAGGTTTCTGAATTGGTGCAATTTTTGACAGATGGCGCCACTGTCATTCCAATAAAGAAATTTTCATTTTATGTCTAGTTTTTTTTTAAACTCGGGCGAAGCCGCGGCCCCTACTAGTCAAAAATAAATTAAAATTTTGTGGTGCGAAAACCTCCTCGACTCGCTTTTAGCCAACAATAAATAAATACTGCTACATATTCAATAAACATCAAACAACAAACATTAATATAAACAATTAATTAAAGATTTTGCAGATCAACAAACATAGCGAAATTCAAATGATGGACGACGACGACATGTTTTGAAACCGACCTTGGCACACTTTGACATATAATACATTCAATGCATACACGACGAAATGTAATAGTAATTACAATGAATCGTAATTCTATGTGTAGCAGTGTCATCACGTATTAACACTTAAAAAACACATTTGAAAATATGAAAATTAAAAAAATCTTCATCGAAATTGACAAGACATCGTTTGAGAATTCTATACTTGTTTCGTACAGTAAATGAAGTCAATAACATCTTTTATCATAAACATTACTTGTATTAAAAATATTTTTCAAACTGCTTCATTTTTCTTACATATGTATTACAAAAAAATACAAAATACTTAATTAAAAAAATATATGTTTATGCGACGAATTGATAACCTCTGTCCATTATTTTTTTTTTGAAAATAATTAAAAACAATCATTTTAAACATCTCAAAACATCAATTCAAAAGTGCATGCAGTCAACATGATGGTAAGTGGCTACTGCCATCCATGGACATCGGTAATAATCCCTAGATAGGATTAAATTCCTACCTGCGGTCAGCCACAGATGCGCTGAGGACTAAGCTGGAACGTCTCGGAAAAGTATGTCTCCGTTAAAACACCCTTCAAACTAGAACACAGCAGCGCTTAACACTGCTGTTATAACAGAAATAGATGTGGTGGTGGTGCCGCCTGAGTCGAACCACAGGTCCTACCACCTTCGAACGAAACCTACAAACCAAACCAAACTCTCTATCCACACCTTTCAACTTGTGACGGCTTGGCGCGTACGCGGCATAGCATTCTCACGAAAATGAAATGCGCGTTGTTTTTTAAATTAGATAAAAGTTATGTAATTGTGACTTTTTGAAGGTGGTAGAACCCTTTGTGGTTCGACTCCGGCGGCACCACCGCCACACCTATTTCTACCTAATAACAGCAGTGTTAAGCGTTGCTGTGTTCCGGTTTGAAGGGTGTGGTAAGGGAGACATACTTTTCCGAGGCGTTCCAGCTTAGTCCTCAGGGGTAGCGGCGCATCTGTGGCCGACCTCAGGTAGGAATATCTAATCCTATCTGGGGTTGATTACAGATGTCCATGGGCGGCAGTAGCCACTTACCATCAGGTGGACTGCATGCTCGTCTGCTACTCCTATATTATAAAAAAAAAAAAAAAAAAAAAAAACTTTGGTTGTAACCTTCATATTATATAATTTGGCACAAGGATTATTCGTTACAATAAATATTCATAATTATTAGGTAAATCCGATCACAATTCGTTGTACGCATTTATAAATTTTAAAGAAAAGAAAACCGAAAAGCAATCATATTTTTTTTATATATAGGAGTAGCAGCCGAGCAATCCACTTGATGGTAAGTGGCTACTGCCGCCCATGGACATCTGTAACCCCAGATAAGATTAGAGTCTTGCACCTGATGTTGCCCGCAGATACGCCCACCCTGATGACTAAGTTCTAACCCCTCGAATAAATGTCTCTCTTACCACACCCATTACATCAGAACACAGCAGCGCTTAACAATGCTATTATTAGACAGAAATAGGTGGGCGGTGGTGCCGCCGGAGTCGAACCACAAAGGGTTTTACCGTCTTAAATTTTCGCTGTCGCACTTGTTTATAAGATTTATGTTTATATATCTTTAAAGAGCGCCAAAAACTTACGCCCCTGGCAAGATAATCTAATGCCACGAACTTTATATGATTTGTAAAATGTCCTCGTAAATGGCATTAAATAATTTTATTACCGAATCGGCTAAAAAGGTGTAATCGTGTTCCATTCGTCATATTTCGGAGTTTTGTATAGGCCTTAATAGTGTGATTCATACTAGTGGCGCCATCTATTGATGAGTAGCGGGAAATTACCCCCAGTACACTCATACATATAATTACTACGTTAACACTTAATATTATGTAAAAAGGTACTTAAGAAGCAATCAGTATTTTATTACAATAATACAAATGATTACGTTTATAAGCACTTATCACTTTATCAACTACTATATTGACTAATACGATATAAATTGCAAAATAATATTCATTTGTCATTATAGAAATGATTAATGTTATAATTATAATATAAGACATAGTTTCCGCATCTCTGTTTGTTAAATTATAATAATGGACAATGAATTGACATGTCAATTTAAATTTCATCATCAACAACCCATTACTGTCCCACTGGGCACGGGTCTCCTCTCAGAATGAGAAGGATTAGGCCATAGTCCACCGAGCTGGCCAAGTGGCCTTGCCTTCACATAACTTTGTGATTTTTTTCAAATCTTTAAATTAAAATTTACATGTTGTATATTGCAGCGTAACCTAAAGAATAAATATGATTGAAATATTACATAAACGATTAAAGAAACCTAATAGAAAAGTGCATTTTATTATATGTACTGTAAATATCTTTTTATGAATAATGTAATGTAGACGTATAAAACTTTGTTGCAATAAAAACTTTATGAAGTATAAAAATAGTGCATTATTATTATTATATGAGCTGTAGCCAATAAAAAAACATTATTGCCCTTACGCTGGGCACGGTTTCTCAAAGTGAGAAAAGTTTTGGTCATACTCCATTTGCAAACGGGTAGACTTCACACACCTTTGAGAATTGCTTTTTAAAGAACTCTTATGCAAGTAGGATTACTTCAGACATTTTCCTTCATCGCTTAAGTAAGTGATCATTAATTTTTAATACGCACATAACTAATTAAAAATCAGAATTTTAGTTTATATCAAATGGCAAAGTATGGTGTACTCGCAAGTAGAGCCATGGGCATAACTAGTTAATAAATTACTCTTTAAAACAACTTATATTAATGTAAATTACAAAAAAATATGTTTGTATTATTCATTTGTTTTTGTAAAAATGATTTATAAAGTAATTAGAATAGAATATTGTTATGATAAATACATAACTAATGTACATAATGTAAGTTTGATGTCAATGAAAATCTTTATAAGGCCATCCTCTAGAGGACTAAGGAGGGGGAGGGGGGGGGTCTGTGGAAGGGGTGGAGGATATACACATTATTACAATTGTAGATTACATCTATTATCTCTACCCTTTTTTTAAGTTTTTTAATTAAAACTAAGTTCCAACTTTAGATAAATATTACTTAGCAACGCTTTATAATACTGATATTAACCACATGATTTTACCACCTTCATGGTTCGATTCTGAAGGTATTACCGCCATTTCAACCTTATAGAAGATATAATAATATAATACCAACCTTTTCTCTAAGACCATGTTATCATACCACCTCTTAAAAATAACTTTAAAATAAGCCCAAAAATCCTGGTGACTGAACGTAAGATCCTAAGGAAAATCCCACACAAACAGAAGAAGGAATATGGAGAAGAAGAAAGAATAAGGAGTTGGAAGATCTAGTGGCCGATCCGAACATTGTCGGCGATAAAAGCACACGGACACCGCTGGCTCGGTCACGTAGAAAGGATGGGAGAGGATCGTGCTGTGAAGCGTGCGCACTTGGGCCTACCGAGTGGGCGCCGTCCCGTTGGCCGCCCCAAGTATCGCTGGACATACGAAGTGGAGAAGGACATATGCGCCCTCCAGGTGGACGATTGGCGGGAGATGCCACAGGACAAACCGAAATAGAGGCTCTTATTGTCAGAGGCCAAGACACATTTTGAATCCTCGCGCTATCCCACTAACTAACTACCTAAATCCAAAAATAACTGGTTTAAGTAGGCATAATTTTTAACTAAACAAAGTACCGAGTAAACTAATATTTGATGTTTCAATGACGCAGAAAATCTTTACCTGTTTTCCGAAAAAGCTATTTATTCATACGTGCGAACTAAGATGAGTAAAATACACAGATTGATCACTCCTAACAATAAAATGTAACAAGTATTGATAATTGAAATTGTTGCGTAAATAAGTGTTGCCACGTCTTCGTTCTAAAATGTCCCTAAAATGTTTGTAATACTTATTAATTTATTACGAAAATTATGTAGTATTAGTTATTTATTAAAAAAAAATCAAAGGTATGTGAAGTCTACCAATACGCACTTGTCCAGCGCGGTGGTTTATGGCCTAATCCTTCTCATTCTGAGAGGAGACCCGTGCCCAGCAGTGGGACAGTGGGTTGATGATGATGATGAGTTATTAATACGTAAATTATCTGTAAAAAGGTTTTTTTAATTGTCAAGAATTCAAAAAATAAAAGATAAAATCCTTTCGTGGCTTCATTCAATTTCAAGGCGGAGAAATATCTTTCTATTGTACTTATCCAAGCGTGCGAATAATTTGTTTCATTTTTGTGTACATGAAACAAATTATTGTTTGTGTACACACTGGAAAGTAACAAAATCGACGTCAATGTTAATTCAATTTATAATATTTACAATGCGGAGGGTAATGTATTTCGAGCGTATGTATGTGTCATTCTTTGCCACCTGCAGCTCAAACGGCTTGACGGATTTTAACATATGAGGTGTCGTTAGCGGCTATTGCCGTAAATCATCCCAAATAAGATAAGAGTCTGACTTGAAGACGGTAATACTTAGCCGAATAGTACCCGATGCAGTGGGACCGACACGTTATGTGGGTTTCTTACAGCATTTAAACTCTCTCAGTGACCGGCCTTGGCGTTGTTGTGAATACTCCGGGATCTTCAAAGGTTACAAACTGGAGTCCTCTAAGTCCAACCCCTAAGGACTAAGTGGGAACGCTTCGTTTAATTGTCTCTTACTTCCAACCAGTACCCTTACCATGAGTTTTCAAAACATCCAACAACTTTACGTTACGTTTACTCAATCCATTATTCTGTTCCGTTTGCTTCAGTAGACTGAGTAAACGTAACAATAAGTAAGTACTCAAGTCTTTTTGTCTGCCTCACATGTTCGCAAAAAATAGAGACAAAACATAAATCGCCATTTTGTCAATGTCTAAATTTAATGTTACGTTACTGACACTATAGTTCTGATACAATCCGCTAGGGGCGCTGAATGGTATTTGTATGGGCAAGTACGTAAACAAATACCAAAACAGTCATATTTGTCAAAACGTAAAAACTCATGGTAAGGGTACAGAACACTTGAACACACAGAAAAACTTAATACATTGGTCCGAAGTTTAATACGCAAAAGGTTTTTTAAGTGGTAAAACCCTCTACCACTTTAAATTTTTTTTGCGTTACATTTCAAATGTATCCATTACCGCCTTCTAAATATGTCGTGTAAACATTAACAGTATAGTGTTCGTTTTTTCACGGAATTGAGCAAATAATGTATTTTGTCGTTAACGCCTTTATAATAGTCTTTTTGCGTCTGTGGAAACTACTAATGTTAAATACGCCAAACGGCGTAATAATGGTTTATGTGGAAAACTAATTACCATAATTTGTGAATTCTTTCTTGCCTATAATAAGCGGAAGGTAAGCAGCCCCTTCGTCGCTGGTGCACTCAATCAAATTGGAAAGATACTTAAAGAAAGATGGACAGTGAGAACCGAAGCTCCCATTGTTCCTACGCCAAACGGCAAAAATATGTAGTCTTTATAGAGACTTGCATATTTCTGCAATTTGAAAGAAAGAATTAACTTAATTAGGTAATGAATTGTACCCACATAACAAGGACAAATTAACTTAATTAATTACAAAATAGTGGGATATAAGTACATAGAAGCGACATACTTTTCCGAGGCGTTCCAGCTTAGTCCTCAGGGGTAGCGGCGCATCTGTGACCGATCACAGGTAGGAATATCTAATCCTATCTGGGGTTGATTACAGATGTCCATGGGCGGCAGTAGCCACTTACCATCAGGTGGACTGCATGCTCGTCTGCTACTCATAAAAAAAGTAGAAAACGAAAGATACATAATAAGTTAACTAGATAAATGATAACATATCACCTATGCTTGCATGTATGCATTACATACACACTTGCATATCAGCTTCGGTAGCCACAACACCAGCCCTTGATGTTAAATTAAGATGGGACGGTACCAGTGTGTTAACGTACGTAGCATCCCACACGACACACCTCCCATTGTACCAAGGAATTAATTTTCCACCATCAGGTATCTTACCATCGTCATGGACATTCAAGTTCGGTTCTAATTGAGCTAGTAAGTTAACGGTAGCAAAAGCTCTACGGATGACATCATTCAGGGAAGCAATAAATAAATTAATATATATATTTTTTTTCTTTTTTTTTTTTTGTAAATTAACACCTTTTTTTTGTAAATTTTAAATTGTAAATGAACACCTTTCAAGGCGTTTGATCGAGTGCACCCACGACCAAAGGGCTGGCGCTTACCTCGGGCAAAGAATTAGCTTTGCTATTCAGCGAGGTAATGTCGCCAGCGTTTTGGGGACTCTTCCAAGAGACAACAATTTGGATGAAGCTTATTATATTTAACTATTTTATAAGTATTTTAAAGCCTGTTTCATATATTATTTTGTACTTTTTATAAGGTTAATATTGTAGATAAAAAAGTTGTACATAAAATTAGTTTTGAGTAAATAAAATTAAAAATTGTAATAATATTAGGTATTTATTACGAAATAAGCCAACTAATAGATCACGACCTTGTCTAAAATCATTCATGTCTAATTCCACTTATTAATAATCAATCCAATGAATTTCCTGCTATAGATTGATATATGACAATTTTATTACTTATTAAATATTCAATGAGTTAATTTTGTATTTCATAATTTAATCGTAGCGTTGTTATGACTGTCTATTTTGGTCTAGATGTTTCCGCTTTTATATAGTATGTGATGTCATAATATTTGTGGAAATACTGAACTAACAAGAATATTTCAACAAACATTGGTGATACGCCGCATAACGCCATCTGTTATCGAGTAGCGGTAACTCCCTAGTTAATGCAATATGTAGGTTTTATATGTAGATTTAAAATAACTTGTAAGTGTACAAATTTAAAAATAATTTACAATTATAATTGAAAATTGCGTAAAGTTAAACAAAAAATATTATTTATTCATAATAATATCAGTATTTCTATTCTCACATAATTTATTTAAAATATTTAAATAAGTACAAGTACAAATACACATACCTACGAGTATGTACTCGTACGGCTCTACGAGATGTGCCCCGCGGTTTCACCCGCGTTTTAAATGTAAATATTATGGAAATTTTATGGGTGTGACATGGCGCGGAACCCTAATTATTTTTTCTAAAATAAAAGTAGACAAATTTACTCCTTATAAATGCTAACTACCACTGGAAGTCCCGTCAAAAATATTCCAGCCATTCCAGATTATTATTTAAGGGATCGCTTTCTACTCTCACAGCCCCACACTAGGATTCCCTGTGTGGTGGGTGCCATGGACACACACATAGACAAATACACAAACACCCAGACCCAGAAACAGAAATCTAAATTTATCATTTAGATCTGTCTGGCCGGGGATCGAACCCGGGACCCTTTGCGGTCAGACCGGTGAGGTGACCGCTCCGCCACGGGTCGTATTAGCCGGTATAAACAGACAGACAGACGGACAGACAGAAGACAGAAATATTTAATAATAGATTTTCGTCATCAACTCATTATTGTTCCAATGTTTACACCGGTCTCCTATCAGAGAGAGTTTAAGTGTGAATAGATATAACTGAAAAATCAATGCCTGTCTGGGAATTAAACCTTAATTCCCTGAATGAGAGATCGAGTTTCAACCAATAAACTATTACTGCAATTATTTACAAGATTATTGTATTTTATTTTATTTATTTTTTATAAAATACATCGATCGAGACATGTAGTCTTACCGTATCAAATCGCTGTGGAACGAAACACGGCGTATCAATTCGTCATACAAAATCTGACGTATGATATATTTTATGATATGTATTTATATATTAACCGGAACACATAGCGTTGATAATCGCTAATTTTATATAATAACTAGCTCTTGCCCGCGGTTTTTTTCGTTTTAGATAATTCAATGCCATCAAAATCACTTGTAAAAAACTAAGTTCTACCTGTTATTGATTATGCAGATGTATGCTATCCAGACTTAACAGATGATCTTCTTGACAAGCTAGAGCGCCTTCTTAATAATTGTATCCGTTTTATTTTTAATCTTCGCAAATATGATCATATATCCAATTATAGACGTCAGCTGAAATGGCTTACCATTCGTCAAAGGCGTAACTCTAGAATTCTCCTGGCTCTGTATTCTATTCTATACGATCCAGCTTCTCCTTTGTATCTAAAGGGAAAGTTTCAGTTCCACACCTCGTCTCACGATAGTGGACTACGTTCCTCCAGAATTTTGAAAGTCAGTATTCCTCCACATAACAGTGGCTTCTTCCGATATTCTTTCACAGTACAGGCAATACTGCTATGGAATGCCCTACCCGAAAACATCAGGCAAGCTCCAAGCAGGAGCACTTTCAAGAGATTGGTTCGTGAACATTACTTATGACCACCTTCTAGTCATTTGAGTCTTTCGATCTTTTTTTTATACTTAGCATATTTTTTTTTTTTTTTTTTTTTTTTTTTTTTTTAAATAATATGCATATTATTTTTATTGTTACAATTATTATGAAATATACTTAAACTAAATTTAAAACAAATAGAAATAAAAATATTTACAGTAATAAAAAAAAATAATTAAAACTATAATAAATAAAATAAATGAGCCAGATCGCTGCCCCGCGGTAGTGTACCCAAGACACTAGCAGCATAACCTCGTTGTATGGCCAAACTTATTTGTTGACCGAGGTAAGCTCCAGCTCTTGGGTCACCAGAGGTCTCAATCAAGCGCGAAGACAATTCTTTATAAAATTTCTTCGCTTCTGGTCCCCACGGTCCCATCGTCTCAACTGCGAAGGGCACAAATATATAATTCTGTGAAATAGCAGCATATTTGCGCCGCTTCACAGCCTCCGCAGATTCGGCCGCCGCACCAGCACGCATCGAGGTCGCCCGAATATGAGACGGTGCCATGGTGTCAACACTTATTTTTTATTCATTCTTGTTTTGTATATATTTTATATATCAGGATTATTGTTTATATGTTTTTTATATATTTATTATTGTTACTAGTATGTATATATATATACAGGGTGAATTTTTAAAACGGGCCTTCAGGGCCAAAGCCGAAACTATAAGGATTAGCGAAAAATGCTGAGAGGAGTTACGAGGCCGATTTTGATAAAAACTAAAACTGCATCATTACTTTTTTAAAATAACTTTTTTCCTAGCCGGGAATCGAACGAGTTCATTTTGAAAAAAAATACACCCTCTATATTATTCCACTATCTGATAGTGTTGCTTATAAGGATCAAAATCTGTATATATATATATATATATATATATATATATATATATATATATATATATATATATATGTGTGTACATATAATATATTCGATTTTATTTTACTTTTGTGTACCTACCACATAATGTCGCCATCGCCCAGGGTTGACTGGCAGAGAATGCCATTAGCCATTAAGTCCTCCCTGGTTACCCTTAGTTTAAGGTGTTTCAAAATTAAATAAATAAAATAAAAAATAAGTCTCAAAACTTAATTATTTTACCGTAAAAAGATGTAGATAATAAAATTGGTTATGTAGTTAAGACCTGAGCGTAGTAAATAACACATTCGCATTTATAATCATCATCAACCCATTGTCCCACTGCTGGGCACGGGTCTCCTCTCAAAAAGAGGAATAAATCTAAATATAATAATGTATTTTATGTCGCTGCATTGTTTTAAGTTTACCACCTTTATCTTTGGTGGCCAATCTTAGATAGGACTTTAATTCTATCTGGGGTTAATAATTGACGTCCATGGGTGACAGTGGTCACTTTATCACCATAAACCCATTACTGTCCCACTGCTGCGCACGGGTCTCCTCTCAGAATGAGGATTAGGTCATTCCACCGCGCTGGCCAAGTGCGTATTGGTAGACTTCACATACCTTTTTTTAAATTTCTCAGGTGTGAAGGTTTCCTCACGATGTTATCCTTCACTGTTTAAGCAAGTGATAATTGATTTCTAATACGCATATAACTTTGGAAAAACAGAGGTGCCTGGGATTTGAACCTCGGACCCCTGAATCAAGAAACTGTGTTTCTTAACCAATAAGCTATCTCTGCTTTTCGTACAGGGGCCTACCACCATCCTTTAAAAACCAACATAGTTCAGGAAAGTTTTATTTCCTCCTTAAAACAGTAAAATATTCCGTCATACAGAGTTGAACAAACTTATACCTTTATTAATTTTTCGCTTATCCATTGTATAAAACCAACTGAAATCGTCATATTTTGCTTAAAAAGTTATTTTTTCTGAAAAAAATAATAAATGTATGATTAAAATCTACAGGTGAAATTTGAAATTTGAAATTTATTTATTGCAAGAATGGAGTACACAAAGATAGTTACAGTAATAGAAGTTCGTACATTCTACCATTACAATGGTGTGCAATCATGTCAAGTTGTAAAATTTAGAAAAAAAAACATAAAAATTAAAATTAAAAAATATTATATATATATATATATCGTATTAAGTTATTACATGTCATTTTTATTCTGTACATTGAAAATATTCATTGATGTCATAAAAGCAGTGTTGCATAAGCCATTCGGTAATTTTCCTCTTAAAAATGTTTAAGGTCAGATCTTTGTATTTGTCTGGTAACTTGTTATATATTTTTATAGCTGTAAGATAAGCATATTTCCTATATAATTCTAGTCTCGATTTTGGCATGAATAATCTAAATTTATTTTTGTCTGCATTCCTTCTTACATATTGATATTGGATTTTAAAATAGTGTGGGTGCTGCCTAACAAACAGACAGACCTCCCTAATATACATGCATGCTAGAGGCAGTATTCGATACTTTTTAAATAAAGGTCTACAAGAATCCATCTCCACAGGTGGTAGAACCCTTTGTGGTTCGACTCCGGCGGCACCACCGCCACACCTATTTCTACCTAATAACAGCAGTGTTAGACGCTGCTGTGTTCCGGTTTGAAGGGTGTGGTAAGGGAGACAGACTTTTCCGAGGCGTTCCAGCTTAGTCCTCAGGGGTAGCGGCGCATCTGTGGCCGACCGCAGGTAGGAATATCTAATCCTATCTGGGGTTGATTACAGATGTCCATGGGCGGCAGTGGCCACTTACCATCAGGTGGACTGTATGCTCGTCTGCTACTCCTATATTATAAAAAAAAATAATAATAATATTGTGTTAAGAGGTGGTAGTAATCCCCAAAAAAAACTTTGAAAAAACAGACGTGCTTGCCTGGGATTTGAACCACGGTACTTTTGATCAAGAAATCGAGTTTCTTAACTAGGCTATCACTGTTTTTTTTAATTTTAGTTAGGATTTAAGGTTTTTTTCGTTTGTTTCAGGTTGTCAAGATGGTCGCACGACCAAGATCGCCAGTGGGGGCGCTGATCCCACAGTTCTATGCCGGGAGGTCTATTTTTATTACAGGAGGGACAGGATTTATGGGAAAGGTTTGTTAAAAATGTTTTTTGGCAGTATCTGCCGTTATGCTACTACTATAGTTCGCGCCAAACTGCTAGTCCGCTCTGAAGTTGTCGCGAGCAGGTGTATACAATTTGCTATGGCGACGCAATTCATTTCTATATTCAGAGCGGACTAGCAGTTTTACGCGGACTATACCTACCTACTTTCCAAAGAAAACGCTTTTTGGCACATGTCTTTGTACTCCTGTGTATATACCATAGCACCATGACATCCATTAAACGGCTGACAGAATTGTCAGCCGTAAGCCATTTAATGGCTTCCTTCAATTACAAGACGGTGAGATATCTATACTTATCTATGAATAGCGTGAAAATATTATTTCAGGTGACCATCTAAGTCCTCATGTGTTGCCACGTATCCGTGATCGGCTTCAGGTAGAACTATATGGAGTTTCTTACCGATATCCTTGGGCGGCAGTGGTTACTTACATACGTTCGTTACATTACCCTCCTCAGGCGATTAAAAAGACGACCCGCGTGGCGGAGCGGTCACCATACCAGCCAGACGCGCTGAGGGACCCGGGATCGATCCCCGGTCAGACAGAAATGTGGATGATGAATTTAGTTTTCTGTTTCTAGGTCTGGGTGTTTGTGTATTTGTCTCTGTGTGTCCATGGCACCCGCGATACAGGGAATCCTATTGTGGGTCTGTGAGTGTAGAAATAGTTAAATAGGCCTGCAGTTTTATAATAAAATTATCCTTGAAAAAGTTTTATTAAACGATTACTTCCGGCGGTAAGATCACCGTCTTGAAAACGTAATAACGACAATTTTTATCGTCCAATAATATTTAATTATAGGGCATATAAATAAAAATTGATCACCCGATATTTTTACAGTATTAAAAAAAAGGTACTAGTAGACTGTTTTGTAAGGAAATATGGCTTAATGTTATACAATTAAGATGGCCAATTTAAGCACCGAATTTAAGATGGGTCGATCAAGGTCGAGATATAGGGTTGTTATTTTTTTTATTTATTCTTCGTTCCTTTCTTTCTTTTCAGTTTCATTCAATTGTATTTGATTTCAATAATAGCAATTGGGGATGGACATTTCTTTACATATATAATTATAATTATAATAATTTCATAATTATAATTATAATTCAGGATTATATATATATAATAATTCCATAGTTATTATCATTATTCGAATAAATAAATAATTTTCAATGATAATAAAAGGGGATAGACATTTCTTTAGATGTCTAATTATAATTATAATTATAATAATTTCATAATTATAATTGTAACAATTCCATAATTATTATCATTATATCCATAAGAATTTGTAATAATTTTTTGGTCCTTTTTGTACTTGGTTTTTAGGAAATTAATTACCAAAAGATAAATTCGAATAGATATGACCTATGATATGTCCTTTAAGAAATCGAATGAAAAGGACTAAAATTAGTCAGATGGTCTGGAATGTCTCGTGTACTTATCGAGAATAAAGACGCTAAACTGCTCTTATAAAATAGAAATAGATGTGTTTATAAAACTGAAGTTGAACAACCACTACCGTTCAATAGTATTTACAAAAGGGATAAAATAATTTTCAAGAATATATTACGAATGAAAACAATATATTTATTAAATTAAAAATATGAACAACCCTACGCAATGTCATCCTCAATCACGTTCAACTTGACCGCGCCAAAAATGCCGCCATTTTCTCTGATCATAGACTATAAAATTTTAATCGTTTTCGAATAAATTGGCACCAAAAAAGGCTAAGGTCAAATTATTCGACTGCCAACTATTCGAAATATTGAAAGTTATTTTGCATTATATTACGATGATGATTGATTTTCTGCCTAAATTAGTGACAAGGTTACACGTTGAACTAAAAAATGTGGATTATATGTTTAGGTTTAAACATAAATTTATAAAGAATATTTACTTAATATTAATAAAAACAATTTTAACTAATAAAAAATGCTACATAGACATACAGATAATAAACGGCTGACAATTCTATCAGCCATTTAATGGCTGTCATAGTGTAATTTACGTGGAACAATGCCGACATGCGCAGTTAAGTGGTGCAAAAACACGAAATCGAAGAAAAAGTGCGGAGCAATATTGTTTCATTCGTAAATGATCTAAAAACTACATTTTTTAAACACGAAAATAGATGACAGTGATAATTTCAATGGTCAAAACTGGTTACATTTTCTTGTTAGGAGTGAGTAATCTTTATTAATCTATGGTCTAATAAAATGCTTTCCAATTATCCTATTTTACAGATAATTTATTTACATTGAATACTTTTTTAAACTACATTAAATGATTTAACTACGAAAGCAATTAATAAGATGGCCTTCGCATAAAACTTTTGTTCTATTTAAGGTTGTTTTAAAATATTTAGAATATATATCAACATAACTTCAACAATCAGACATACAGCGCCATCTATTAGGGAGTAGCGAAAGAGAAGAAAAGATTTTTAACAAAAAACAATATATAATATACTAGCTGACTCGGCAAACGTTGTGTTGCCATATAAATAAAAAAATGTTAAGGGTGAACAACCCTTATCACTTCCGGGTTTGAAAAATAGATAGAATATTTGAAACTGCGATGGTAGCGAAGTCTATTAAATCCAATGTGTAACATTCCAAAATCAACAACTACTTACGAATTAAGAAATTAATTAAAAAAAACCTTTTCCCACGGACTAAATTGTGAATCTAAACCATTTTCAAGTCCCCTTGAACACACACAACAAATTTCATCACAATCAGTCCAGTCGTTTAGGAGGAGTTCAGTGACATACACACGCACAAAAGAAATATATATAAGATATATATTATTGTGAATATTTTTAATAACCTATATATAATATTTCGTTTTATTTTTCTTTATTATCGGTTAACCAACATGTCAGACCTTCATATATACTATAAATATTAATATAAAATAAAATCTTATCTAAATCTTATATATAAAATTCTCGTGTCACAATGTTAGTTACCGTAATCCTCCGAAACGGCTTAACCGATTTTCACCAAATTTTATATGCATATTCAGTAGGTCTGAGAATCGGCTACTATCTATTTTTAATACCCCTAAGTGATAAGGGTTGTTCACCCTTAACATTTTCTTATTTATGTGGCAACACTACGTTTGCCGTCAGCTAGTATCCTATAAATATTAATATAAGATTTATGTTAATAATTTAACTAACTTGCATTTGACCTACCTGGTTGATGACATTTAAAAATAATTCTTTAATTTATGCTATTTAATATTAAGTATTCGATATCAGTAATGTATATAGTATAAATAAATAAAATAAAACTTTATATTAAAATTTAGATTTTGTTTCACTGTCTGGTTTCTTATGGACACAACTGGGTTTACTGTTTATGTGCGAAGGAATAAATAAATAAATGATAAACTCGGACTTAAATTAAACAAAAACAGTGATAACCTAGTGGTTAAGAAACTCGGCCTCTTGATCGAGGGGCTCGAGGTTCAAATCCTAGGCATCTCTGATTTTTCAAAATGATGTGCGTATTAGAAATTAATTATCACTTGCTTAAACGGTGAAGGAAATTATTGTGGAGAAACCTGCATACCTGAGAGATAACAAAAAATCCCAAAGGTATGTGAAGTCTACCAATACGCGCTTGGCCAGCGCGGTGGACTATGGCCTAATCCTTCTTATTCTGAGAGGAGACCCGTGCCCAACAGTGGGACAGTAATGGGTTGATGATGAAACTTGGACTTATTTTCTAATTTTTCTATTCCAGGTCTTAATAGAACGTCTCCTGTCCACCTGTCCAGATATCGGAAGACTCCATCTCCTACTCAGACAGAAGAAGGGAGTGTCTCCAGAAAAACGGCTTCAGCAGATTAAACAATCACAGGTGTGATTAAATTGACGGTGTTTGTATGATTGCATTAATAAAACTTAAAAAATAATACGTTAGAAAAATGTCATACGCATCATGTTAGATTTTTCTAACAAGATGAAAAGGTTTTTACCTTTTTAAAATTTTCTAATGTGGCGATTGAGCAGGGGCTGATGTGGCGACCTCCCGCTACTCGTCAAGAGAGGGCGCCACGAGTATTCTGAATCACGCTATAGAAGTTTTCTAAACATCTTGCGAACTGTTCCGAAATACAAGTTCCGAACTGAGACTGTCGGAGCACGGCCGCTCCCCGGGCATGATCACCTAGCCCGGTGGGAGATCTCCCTTTGCCAAACTAACATAGTAAAAATACGAGCAACATAGTAGTAGGAAGTAAAAAGCTAGAAATATTAATTTATATTTTCTTTCTTTAAATATTTAATATCTACCCATTTGAAACCGATGTGACGTCACTTCGATAATAAACAAAACATTTTTGAGATGCTATATAGTCTATTGAAATGGGTTGCATGTGTCAGAGGACGCAATTTTTTTTGGAAGTCTTGGGGATTAATGTAAACCTTAATATTCATTTATGAAGTTGCAACTCTCATCCCTCGGCCGCCATCTTGTAACAGAGTTTTCTCGCTCTGTCAGGAAAACTATTCACAAAAAAAATGTAATAATAATTAGGGACTCAAATTAAATATTCTATTTTATTTTCGTTTATCATTTGCAACACACATAAAAGGTAATTCCCTTCCAGGTATTCGACGTGATTCGTCAAATGAACCCCTCACAACTGGACAAGCTCTGCATCGTCCCAGGAGATACATCTCAACCAGGTTTGGGTATCGCTGCGGAGTCTATGCAACAGCTGCAAGAGGTAAGCATGATAGTAAGGCAACTTCCGCTACTCGATACTAGATGGCAGCACTTGTATCACTGTTGGTACACTTGAATCGCAAAATGAACTCGCCACAACTAGACAAGTGCATCATCCCAGGAATTATATCTTAACCGGGTTTGCGCGTCTCACTGTCGAGTATATGCAACAGTTGTAAGAGGTAAGCGTTACTGGCACAGCTTCTGCTCGATGCTAGATGGCAGCACTTGTATCACTATTGAGATTGTCCAGATATCTTCCATACGTTATATATATGTAGGTGGTAGAACCCTCTATGGATTGACTCTGACGGTATTACCGCCATACCTATGAACAGCAGTGTTCCGCGCTGATTTGAAGGGTATGTTAAGGGAGACATACTTTTCGGAGGCGTTCCAGTTTAGTTCTCAGTGGTAGCGGCGCATCTGTGGCCGACCTCAGGAATATCTAATCCTATTTGGGGTTGATTACAGATGTCCATGGGCGGCAGTAGCCACTTACCATCAAGTGGACTCCATGTTCGTCTGCTACTCCCACATTATATAAAAAAGATGTTTAAAAATAATGCCATCATTTCTTTCTAGGTCTCAATAGTCTTCCACAGCGCTGCAACCCTGAAGTTTGACGAGGCGCTCCAAACCGCGGTCCAGCAGAATGTGCTCTCCATCATCAGGCTGATGGAAGTGTGTGATAAGCTGCCTAATATGGATGTACGTATTGCCTCATTCTAACTAATTATAAATGCGAATGAGACTGTGTTTGTTAGACTTTCACGCCTCATCTTCAGAACCACATCTATTCCTACTTTAAAAAAGCAGTGTTAAGCGCTGCTGTGTTCTGGTTTTAAGGGGGATATACTTTTCCGAGACATTCCAGCTTAGTCCTCAAGCTTAGCGGCACATGTGTGGCCGACCTTCTTTAGGAATATAGTCTTATCTGGGTGTAATTACAATGTCTACGAGTGGCAGTAGCCACTTACTCCACATCAGGTGGACTGCATGGTCCTTTAATTCTATGTTATAAAAATCATCTTATCTTCTGCAGGCTCTAATCCACGTATCCACCGCGTACAGCAACCCAGAACGGAAGATCGTAGAAGAGAAGGTGTACCCACCACCAGCCTCGTTGCCACGACTTCTGGCGCTGGTGGATGCTCTGCCGCAACCCATGCTGGCAAATATAACTCCACAGTAAGTTGAGTGTAGCTCTTTCTGTCCTACTGCTTGAGTAAGTCACCTATGATGATCAGGGTGGTAGAGCGGTCACCATACCGGTCTGACGTGCAGAGGATTCCAGGTTCGATTCCCGGTTGGACATATCTGAATGATGAATTTAGATATCTGTTCTGGGGCTGGGTGTTTGTGTATACTAATTATGTGTCTATGACACTCATGATAAGGAATCTTAATGTAGAGCTTTGAAAGTAGAAGCGTATTTCTTCTTTAATTTCTTTTCTCAATTTGCATTTCGCCAACGTAGAGATCCAGGCTTCTCTTCCTGGGAATAGAAAATTTCAGCAATTAAAATTGGGGAAAAAAAGACTTCGCTATGATTTAGCCCCTTTCCAAAACCCACATCCATTTTTAAGTATAATATGGGAGTAGCAGACGAGCATGCTGTCCATCTGGTGGTAAGTGGTTACTGCCGTCCATGGACAAGTGTAGTCAACCCCAGATAAAGATTCTTACCTGAAGTCGGCCACAGATGCGCCGCTACCCCTGAGGACAAAGCTGGTATGCCTCGGAAGTCTCCCTTACCACATCCTTACTGATTTACTTGGTTTCCACAGGTATATTTATCCAAAACCAAATACCTATACCTTTACGAAGGCGATGTCAGAGGAGGCGGTACGAAGCCACGGGAACAACGGATACCCTATCGCCATCTTCAGACCCACTATAGGTAACTGAACTTGTTTGATTTGAACAATTCATAAAGAAAATTTCTGAAATTTCTTTTTGAGGTAACAAATTTTAGGAGGCTAGAAAAATGATCCTCTGTAGACTCTTTGAGGCTGTTAGAACCAGAGTAGCCTTAAAACAAAAAACATGATTACAATATGGAGAAAAGTAAAAGTGTGCAACATTTTTAAATTTCGAGAATACAGATAGGTCAAAAGTCATTCAAATGCAGTTAGGCCACTCTGGTTCTAGCGGCCCCAATTTATATTATATTATTATTATATTTGTGTTTGGTCTTATGTACTGTGCTTATAACTGTGCTGCTATATGTACTGTGTATGTGTACGTATGTGAGTTTATTTGAAATATCAGACTTTATATTTATCAAACTTCATAATATAACGGTGTCCAAAAGTTCTGGGCTCCACAAACAATATAAGTAGTCCATTTTCTACTATAAATACTATTTTCGGTATTAACTTTATCATGGTTTTACAACAAAAAGTAATAGAATCAAAGTTATAGATAATTCAAATTGTGACTCATTCAATTTTTTGTTCAACGAAAAGTTTGCCTGATAGAGCATGATTTTCTTTATCAAGATGACGACCAAGGGACAAGAAATAGTTCCCTACAAACTTGGATTAAACTTCACACAAACCCATGACACACACACACACACACACACACAAACCATGACATTCCAAATACAAAATGGGGTCCTCTGACTTTTGCACGCTAAGGACCACCAATTGTAATATTTCAATAGATTTACATGATTTTTCTTAACTTTGCCGTGATGTATCTATGTGGGTTCAAGCTATTAATCAAAGCCGTAAAAAAGAAGCCTAAGTTTGGAAATTACAAAATTAGAACTAAAAAACTTACTTCAAGCTAACATAATGATCAAAAGTATATGTGATTCTTCCCCAGTGGTGTCTTCGCTGAAACACCCATTCCCCGGCTGGATAGAGAACCTGAACGGCCCCAGCGGGGTAGTAGCAGCTGCAGGGAAGGGTCTCCTCCACGTGTTCTCCAGGAAGTGTGACGCCAGAGCCGACCTGCTGCCTGTGGACATCGCGATAGACACCTTGCTGGCTATCGCTTGGGAAACTGCTATTGATAAGTAAGTTTAGGATGTAATCTAAGCACTTGTAGTAATAACAGAGATAGCCTAGTGATTGTCACTTGGCCTCTTGATCCGAGGTTCAAATCCCAAACACGCGCCTCTTATTTGTCGAAGTTATGTGGGTAAGAAATTAATTATCACTTGCTTAAACGGTGAAGGAAAACATCGTGAGGAATGCGCATACCGGAGAAATCTAAAAAAAAAGATTTCGAAGGTATGTTTCGACCAATACGTGCATGTCCAGCGCGGTGTACTATGGCCTAATCTTTCTCATTCTGAGAAGAGATCTGTGCCTAGCAGTGAAACAGATTATGCTAGATATTATAAGAAATAGTAAAAAAGGTAAAAATGAAATAGTAAATTTTAAGGATCATTTGGTAGAGGCGATTTATAAGTCTTATTAACGATATTGCTAATCATAATCATAGATTAGTAAAGATACTTCGCCGCCTTGAAATTGAATGAAGCCACAAATGGCTTATTTTAGTAAGTTCTTTTTTTTGAATCCTTGACAAATAAAAACATTTTTAGAGAATATTTACGAATAAATAACTAATTTACGTAATAATTACGTAATTTACGTAATAAATAAATAATTATTTCAAATATTTTAGGGACATTTTAGCACGGAGACGTGGCAAAACTTTTTTACGCAACTATTTCAATTCTCAAAACTGGGTTCATTTTCTTGTTAGGCGTGAGTAATCTTTACTAATCTATGATCATAATAATCATTTCAGGCCAGAAGAAGTAAGAGTCTACAATTGTAGTACATTTGACAAGCCCACAACATGGTTGGAATTTGAAAACCAGATTCGGGATAAGCTACGAATGCATCCCCTGGATCGAGCGTTCTGGTATCCCGCCGGAGCTGGCGTTGAGAACAGGTGGGTTTGCTGGATAGATAATTAGATAGTGTCTTACTGTTAAATCATTTATTTATTTTTTGACCATTCGAAGGTGGTAGAACCCTTTGTGTTTCAACTCCGGCGGCACCACCGCCACACCTATTTCTACCTAATAACAGCAATGTTTGATGGGTGTGGTAAGGAGACAGACTTTTCCGAGGCGTTCCAGCTTAGTCCTCAGGGGTAGCGGCGCATCTGTAGCCGACCTCAGGTAGGAATATCTAATCCTATCTGGGGTTGATTGCAGATATCCATGGGCGGCAGTAGCCACTTACCATCAGGTGGACTGCATGCTCGTCTGCTTCTCCTATATTATAAAAAAAACTAATATAAAAAAGAAACAAAAAGACGCATATTACACTCACAGTTCTGTGGATAAATACGTAAATGTAGTATTGGCAAAGGGAGATCTCCCTATACGCTAGGTCAGGGGTTCCCAAAGTGGGCGCCGCGGCGCCCTGGTGCGCCGTAGAAAGTAAAGAGGGCGCCGTGAGTCGATCCTCTAATCATTGGACACCACAGATATTGGCGTTTTGGTCATCGATTCAAAATGAATATCCAAATTTAACATCCATAGCATTAAAAAAATTAATTCCGTTTGCAACATCATATCTATGTGAAGCTGGGTTTTCAGATGTAGCTGTGATAAAGAACAAATATCGGATCAATGTGGAGCAAGAAATGCGAATAGCAGTGTCAAGTCATATTCCCCGCTTTGAAAAACTGCGCGGAGATCACTTAGCTCACCCTTCACATTGATTTGACTGAATAAATATCGTATTTTATTTTTGTTATCCTCAAGTCTTTCTTGTTGTTTTCCGTTTAAATTATTTTATAATAACGTACTGTACAATTTCATATTGTGGTGTTTTAAATTCGTTTCGATCAACCTAAGGTAACTGTAACTACTATTATTGTAGTTACCTATTTCTTTCGACTGTCTTCTTTAAATAGTTAGCTAGGACAGGGCACAGGGCGCCGTGAAAGAATATTAAACTTGTAACTGCGCCGCGGGTTACAAAAGATTGGGAACCCCTGCGCTAGGTGATCATGCCCGGACAGCGGTCGTGCTCCGACAGTCTCAGTTCGGAACTTGTATATATGCAAGATGTTTAGAAAACTTCGACAGCGTGATTCAGAATACTCGTGGCGCCATCTCTTAACGAGTAGCGGGAAGTCGCCACATAGTATTTGTAGCTGTACCTATGCGTTGTTACGTCACCAATTAAAATAAAATTGACGGAAAAACATTACACAAATATTCACGAAGTATTGTCGTAGTCAGAAACCTTCGTGGGCTCATGCACAACTTTGCTAAAGATCATATGATCAAATGCATTTACGATTCTATAAAGCACAAACAGACAAAAAATTATTTTTATATACTTAAATATAATAGAAGATTGAAAGCCTTTTTATATTTTTAATCTGTTTTACATCTTTTTAAAACAAATCGAAAATCTAGAGGCGATGGCGTAGACCTTAAATACTTATAATTGTTTTTTCAGACACGCATCAAAGTTGATGATCTTCCTTCTCCAGACTGTCCCACTGCACATGGCGGAGTATGTGTTACGAGCTCTCGGGATCAAGATGAGGTGAGTTGTATAGAAAAGTTTTTTTCATTTTCACATTAAATGCACAGTTCTTTGTTTAGTTCAGTGCTTTGTTCTGTGTTGTGCGAAATTGCTGTAAAATTCTGTCTTATCTTCTGAAATTATGTTCGTAGTTCTTGCCGAAGTTTTTCCGTCTAAAATTTCGTACGAATTTCCGGCAGTTTCGTGTGAAGTTTCGTCAGAATCTCGTGCGAAGTTTCGTTCATAAATCCAACAGAAATTTGGTCCGAAACTTCGTTCGTAAATCCTAATTAAGTTTTGTGTTTAGTTTCGTCTGAAATTTCGTAGGAAGTTTTGTTCGTAATTTCACCCGAAATTGTATCTAATTCTAAAATTTCGTTCGTAAGTGCCTCAGAAATGTTATCTAAAGTTTTACGCGAAGTTCCATTCAAAGTTTTGTCGTTCGTAATTTTGTGCAAAGTTTGTAACATTTCTTGTTAGATCATGCATGCATCTATACATGCCGTGACCATAATTAATAATGCAAAATTAAAATTATTAATTATTTGACAATTGGATGGTTTTAACTGGGCGAAAAGGTAACTTACCTTCTTAAGACACCCGAAATCTTATAACAAGGATAATGATCTTTCAATTTCATTATCCAGTATAAGCCTAATCACCGCTGAACAGAAGATGCGCGCAATGAGCGAAGTCCTCACCTTCTTCGCTCTAAATGAGTGGCACTTCAGCACGAATAACGTGGCGAAGCTTCGCGCGCGACTGTCTCCACAGGATGTGGCGATTTACAACCTGGATCCGAAGAGTATTGAGTGAGTAGCATTTATTATGGTAGTAGAAGCCGTCGAAGCTATGCTGAGCTTTGAAGGTGGTAGAAACCTTCGTGGTAAAACCAAAACATTTTATTATAATATACTTAGGAATAGCAAACGAACATGCAGTGCACCTGATGGTAAGTGACTACTGCTGCTCATGGACAACGGACATCTGTAATCAACTCCACATGAGATTAGATTCCTATCCTGAAGACTAAGTTGGGATGGCTCGGAAAAGTATGTGTCTCTTACCACACCCTTCAAAGTCCTCAGGGGTACCAACGTATCGGTGGGCGACCGCAGGTAGTCTAACTCTAATCTTATCTGGGGTTGATTACAGATGTCCATGAGCGGTGGTAACCCATGGCCACTTACCATCGGATGAACCACATGCCTCGATACAAAAGTATATAGAAATATTGACCAAAAATAAAAAAAATGTGCAACCTAAACATTCAATATATTTTATTAATATACATAAAATAGGTATAGTCCGCGCCAAACTGCTAGCCCACTCTGAAGTTGTTGCGAGCAAGTGTAGTCATACAATTTGTTATGGCGACGCGATTCATTTCTATATTCAGAGCGGACTAGCAGTTTTACGCGGACAATACTGTTAGGTAGGTACATAATTTTCTAATACTATTTAATTTTTTACAGTTGGGATGACCACTACACTAACTTCGTGAAAGGGACCAGAAAATATCTTCTAAAAGAAAAAGATGAAGATATACCAGAAGCTAAAAGACATTTGAATAGGTAAGTAAAACACAACAGGGCCTAGAACGATGCCCTGTAGAACTCCGTAAATTAAATAATAGAATTGGAATTGTATTACAAAAATCTTTGTAAAATGACTATTTAAAGACTGCATGTTAAAAATAATTAACAATATTCTTTAGTAAACAACCATGTGGCATTTTTTATTTGGTTGTTTTGATGTAAAATCAAATCAAAAGCTTTATATAGATAAAAAGATTTATACTGATAATTGATTTCAAAAAATTGGCCAAGTACAAGTCGAACTCGCACACGGAGGGTTCCGTACCATATGTAATATCGAAAAATAGCAGTTTCATTTATGGAATCCCCAATTGGTTTCAACTTTTTTTAATTTTTAGTAATTATTTGTTATTATAGCGGCCACCATTATATATGTACATACTCTGTAAAAATTTCAAGTGTATATCTATTACGGTAAGAGACAGAGTCCTGTGACAGACGGACAGACAGCGGAGGCTTAGTAATAGGGTTCCGTTTTTACCCTTTGGGTACGGGACCCTAAAAATATATACTTATTTTAAGTAATTATTATATATTTTTATTGTTTCGAATATTGTATTGAAATGTATATACATATATTATTTAATATTTTTTAAATTATTACCTTCATTATTTTTTTAATTTAACACTCAATTTAATATTTTTATACTGATGCTAAATTTGTACAATAATTACTTTAATTGCATTTTTTATACTCACTCTTTCTTTCTAACATTTTTTCCTTTATTTCAGATTGTACTACGTTCACAACGGAGTGTTACTACTTTCGCTCGTACTATTTACACGTTTGTTACTAAGTAACTCCTCTGTCCGGGAGTTTGTTTCGGATATTTTGAGACTTCTGTTTTCCCTTCTGAATGTTATATATTCATATGTTTTAGCACCAGCTAGTATTACATAGAAATTGTTTAAAATTATTATTTAAGTATTAATTACATTGATTTAAAAATTGATAGATTTCGGGTTTGAATAACGTACGAATTGCAAGTGCTATAAAAGGATAATGTGCTCCAATGTCAGATTATTCAAAGTTTGACATTTTTTCTATTCAAAATAGATTTTGCTATTTCAATCTTTAAAAATCTAGATATTTAAAATTTTTATTTAACATTTATCTCGAATTAAGGAAACCCGATGTCTATATTGTTCTTAAATCAATGTATTAGTTATATAGTTATAATCCGCGTAAAACTACTAGTCCGCTCTGAATATAGAAATGAATCGCGTCGCCATAGCAAATTGTATGACTACAGCTGCTCGCAACCACTTCAGAGCGGACTAGCAGCTTGGCGCGAACCATACAATGATAAAAGTATTTAGATAATTTTAAACCTTAAGCATACGTACAGGTTATTTTAAATGAACTAATATTATACCTGCATCGAAATATGTATTAAATATGTGTTGACTTTCCGCAACTCGTTAAGAGATGGCGCTACTATTCTGAATCACACTATCGAAGTTTTCTTAACATCTTGAGTATGTACGAAAGGTTATAAAAAAAGGGCCGTAGAATAGTGTCACTTGTTATAGATATAGAATCTTTTTATATTTTAACTTTTATATAGTTCGGGAGACATTCATAAGTTGATGAACTATAAATGTATGTAACTTTAATTATGTTAATAAATAATTAATTATTATGTTTAACAATACTAATGTTAGTACTTATGTACAGTCCAATAAATTGCTCAATATGTTAATAATAGTTTTTAAGTATTAAATGTTTTTTTGTAAATTTTATCACGTGCTATTGTATAAAGATTATTCTGATTTTATTAATTTAGTATAAAAAGCGAAATTTGACTATAAAATGTTTAATAAATGTGTTAACCGTAACCGTAATAATTCAAAGATATATTATTTCCTAAAGAACAACAGATACAATATAAAAAAAAACATATATTTATGATGATATGGATATTCTTGTTTTTTATTTTTTTATTTGAAATGGTCTCATTTATAATTGGTTTTGATTGTATTTAAAATAATATTTTTTGCAAAAAGTATTGCCTTATTTAGGTATTATTATCATTTATTATAAAATAGCAATTTGTTTCTCCTACAAATTTTTGTTTATACTGTTTACTTATAAATAAGTATTATTTTATACATAAATCGGCCATAGACAATGTAACTAAACATACTAAAATAAAACTGAAGGTTTTTGGTATCACATGGGTCTATTTGACACTATGTAAGGGCGCTACGTATTTTGTTGGATGAAAATACAGGGTGACTTTTTCAAACTGGCTTGAATGGCGGTATGAGAAATATGCTGAAAGGAGTTACAGTGCCCATTTTGATAAAAAATTAAACTATATCATACATTTTTGTTAATCTTTTTTCCCTAACCGGTAATCGACAGAGTTCAATTTGGAAAAAAACACACCTATATTATTTATAAATTATTCTTTGAAGGTACAAATCAACATAACATGAAGAAAAGACAAATAATTAAAGTACTTAAACATAACCTAAAATTTTAAATTAAAATATAAATAATAACAAAATTAAACTTATAAAATATATATATTATTCTATCATCGGATAGTGTCACTTATAAGCATAGATTAGTAAAGATACTTCGCCACCTTGAAAATGAATGAAGCCACAGACGGCTTATTAGTAAGTTCTTTTTTTGAATTTTTGACAAATAAAAACATTTTTAGAGAAAATTTACGAATAAATAACTAATACTGCGTAATTTACATAATAAATAAGTAATTATTTCAAATATTTGAAGGACATTTTAGGCCGGAGACTTGCTAAAACATTTTTACGCAACTTTTTCAGTTTTCAAAACTGGGTACATTTTCTTGTTAGGAGTGAGAAATCTTTACTAATCTATGCTTATAAGGATCAATTTTTTGGAAATAATCATAAAAAACATTTGAAAATTTCACTCTGTATAGCACTCTTGTCGAACCAATCACAGCGCAGTTTAATCCAATCACCAAACATTTGAACCAACATTTGTCCAAATGCAAGAAAATGATTTTTTTATCAATGTATTGGTTAAGTAACCATCAGTTAAAGTTAAGTAACCAGTCTATGGTATTGATGGGGGTGGTTATACCATGATCTGTTATGCTATGCTATGCAGTATGCTATGATTAAACTGTACATAATGGAGCTTTAATAAATCTTTTTATTTGTAAATATTCAATATGTTTTTTATTTTATTTTAATTCGTTTTAATGTTTTTATTATATTATCTGTCTTACTCATGTATTCTGAATTTAGGAGTTTAGGATATATAGAAAAAAAAACCTAGTAAGAAATCCATAAATATCTAAGCGACTGTTTTTATTTTTGTCAACAGTATCATTTTTATGTTGATTATTTTTTCTTTTTCGAAAACAACTAATAAAAAGTTATAGTTTACGTATTAAGAAAATCCTTACTAATATTATAAATCCGAAAGTAACTCTGTCTGTCTGTCTGTCTGTCTGGTTGTCTTTTCTCCACGCCTAAACCACTGAACCGATTTTAATGAAATTTTGTACAAAGATAGTCTGAGACCCGAGAACGGACATAGGATAGTTTTTATCCCGGAAATCCCACGGGAACTAGGGATGGCGATCTAAGATCGATTAATCGGAGAATCGATCTTTTGGACCAAAAAGTCGATTATTTTAATCGATATCCTTACTAATATTATAAATGCGAAATTAACTCTGTCTGTCTGTATGTCTCTTCTTCACGCCTAAACCACTGAATCGATTTTAATGAAATTTTGTACAAAGATAGTCTGAGACCCTAGAATGGACATAGGATAGTTTTTATCCCAGATAGCGATCTTAGATCTATTAATCAGAGAATCGATCTTTTAGACGAAAAAAGGTCGATTTTTTTAATCGGTCTCCAGTAATGGATCCTACTTACGTTTGTGGGTCTTTTGGCATACTTCAAATAACCATGAGTTTAAAAATATCAATTCTTGCAATCGGAGACGGTTGCAACATTATATTTGGTTATACAGATTTATTGGGACTATATTAGGGGTGGCGATTCTATCCGAAAAAGATCGATTTTTGAATCGATTCGAATTGAAGTGCAATAAATCGATTCACAAAAAAAATCCAGGCCCTAAGAATCAATTCTATCTTCGATCTTTTTTCGAGGATAGCGAAAAAAAAGGTTATCAGGATCAAACAAATTATGTATCCGTCAGCAAATCCTTACTTCCTTACTAATATTATAAATGTGGAAGTAACTCTGTCTATCTGTCTCTTCTTCACGGCTAAACCACTGAACCGATTTGAATGGAATTTTGTACAAAGATAGTCTGAGACCCAAGAAAGGACATAGGATAGTTTTTATCCCGGGAATCCCACGGGAACTACGGATCGATCATCTAGCTATTTATATAAAAATGAATATTTGTCTATACACATTTTATAAAATCGGAAACTATGCATTTGATCAAGTGATGATCTTTTGCAAAGTTGTTGTCCAAGAGCCCACGAAGGTTTGGGAGTTGGTAAGACCGACAGATGGCTTCACTGTCATTCCAATGAAGGTACGAATTTTCTGTTTTATGCATGTCATATTATATCTTTAAAATGCGGGCGAAGCCGCGGGCACCACTAGTTACTAATAAGTAAGGGTACGGAACAATATAGGTTTTTTTTATTTCGTGGTATAGGCCTCCCACCAGGCAGACGTCATTCCACAAAACAAATTAAAAAAGCCCCTCGTCCTAATTTAAAAGAAAAACACCTGGTCTTATAATAATCTGTTCATTTTCAAACACGCCCACAAGTGTACGTCATTTCCCGATAACTTATCAATAACATTCCTTTCTTATCTTTAAATTGACGACAAATACTACGACATCACTGGATACTGATTATTATGTCTACAAATTACGTCTATTTCGCAATGACGTTGATCAAACGTAAAACGATTAGTGATAAAATGAAATAAAATAGTTCCCGCTCTATATACGTGGTGAACGGCACGTAAGCGCACTTACAAAGACTGAATTTGAAATTATATTTATAACAAGTGTTTTTATAGCTATAGGTAGGTATATAATATAGGAATTGCAGACGAGTATTTTTTAATAATATGCCTAGAAGTAGTAGACGAGTAGAGAGTCCACCTGATGTACTGCTGTCCATGGACATCTGTAATCAACCCTAGATAAGACCAGATTCCCATCTGTGGTCGGCCACAGATGCGCCGCTACCCCTCAAGATTAAGCTAAAATTCGCGAAAAGTATGTCTCCCTTACCACGCCTTTCAAACCAGAACACAGCAGCGTTTAATATTACTGTTATTCAGAAATAGTTGTGGTAGTGTCGCCGGAATTGAACCAATGAGGGTTCTACCACCTTGAACTACAAATGCTATTAAATTGAGACACTTTCTATGAACATTCGTTGAGCCCGCTCCACATTCTCGCGAGAACGCGCGAAAAGCACAAGAATCGAATGTGGAGCCGATACGAATCGAGTTTTTGTCGCGTTCTCGTGAGATTCTCGCGAGAATGTGGATCGGGCTTATGAGTAAAGGTAGTGTCATCATCAACAGTCCCACTGCTGGGTACTGGTACTCTCAGAGTGAGGGCTTAGGCCATAGGCCAGGAGCGGATTGGTAGACTTTACACATATTTGAAAACTCTTATGTATAACCGTCTGGCATACATTTTTTAAAGATTTAAGTAGCCAACAAGCATGCAGTCCAGATGATGGTAAGTGGGCACTTCTGCCGATGTACATGCAGACCAACTACATATAAAATAGATGCGTTCCAACGTCTGAGGACTAAGATAGCAGCATCATATGTAAGTCAGCCGGTATACACACCATTCCGCGGGAACGCAAGAATGCTAGAAATATGTATATCGGTGGTGCGTCCTCGGTCGAATCATTCTGGTACTACTCTGGTACTGATCACGTTTATTTTTTTGATAAATAACACTTAATAAGGACTAATACATATACAGAAACAAGTAGACATAAATTAGAAATCATAGTTAATATTTTTATATCAATATGGTTTAAAATCGCCCATGTCGTTGAAGATAGTAGAACCTTTTGTGGCCTTCCGACGCCACCACCACACCTATTTCTGCCTAATAACAGTGTTAAGCGCTTCTGTGTTCTGGTTTGAAGGGTGTGGTAAGTGAGACATACTTTACCGAGGCATTCCAGCTTAGTCCTCAGGGATACCGGCGCATCTGTGGCCGACCTCAGGTAGGAATATCTAATCCTATCTGGATTACAGATGTCCATGGGCGGCAGTAACCACTTACCATCAGGTCGATTACATGCTCGTCGGCTACTCCTATATTATAAAAAAACATGTCCATGGGTGTCAGTAGCCACTTACCATCAGGAGGAATATCATTTGAATAGTATTACTATCATTTGAAATATATTTAACATATTTTTTTTCGCAAACCTTTCGTGACAGTTACATTGCAATTGATTCAAAAAGTGAGCGATACACAAAATAAGTTTCAAAATCTCTGCTCAAATTTTATCTATAGTTACACAAATCCAATTATTACTAATACTTACAAGTAACTAGTTTACAGAAAGTTATGAAAATGAGTACCTACTTTAGTAACACAGTTTCGTAGTTATTGCGTGGTCCTGATAAGCAGAATAGGCCAGCGCAGTATATAGGCCAGTGTGTGGCTCGTCTGGTAGGATAACTACCATGAGGGCATTCACCATCATCTGTTCTTTGGCGCTTTTGCAGGTATGTTTATTAAAAATACTTTTTTTTATTAATTTTTAGTAGAAAATCAGCGGTAGTCTCAAGAGTGACTTATTTGTGATATTCGTCAAGTAGGAACTTGATCTATATGGTTATGGAGTAGATCCTACGTCCATGGCTGACAGTGACCACTTACGATCAGATGGTAGAACTCTGTGGTTCAACTCTGCCACCCACCACACATATTTCTGTTATAACAGCAGTGTTAGGCGCTGCTGTGTTCCGGTTTGAAGGGTGTGGTAAGGGAGACATACTTTTCCGAGGCGTTCTAGCTTAGTCCTTCTAATCTAATCCTATTATATATCTGTTGTATTGTTATATAATATCTGTTCTTTGGCGCTGTTGCAGGTATGTTCATTCAAAAATACTTTTTTTTATTAAATTGTAGTAGAAAATCAGAGGTAGTATCTGTAGTGAGAACGTATTTGTGATCTTTATAAAGTTGGAACGTGACTATGGAGTTGGTCATATGTCCATGGGCAGCTGTGATGACTTATAATCTGACTTATATCACGACGACCCGCGTGGCAGAGCGGTCACCATACCGGTTGGACGCGCAAAGGGTTCCGGGTTCGATCCCCGGCCAGACAGATATCTGATGAATTTAGATATCTGTTCTGGGTCTCGGTGTTTGTGTATTCGTCTCTGTGGGTGTCCATGGTACCACAGTATAAGATAGATATTTGTACTGTGATGGTACCAACGATACAAGGAATCCTAGTGTGGGGCTGTGAGAGTAGAAAGCGTTTAAGATTTTATTATTATTGATTGATTATAATCAGGTGGTAGAACGCTTTGTGGTTCGACTCCGGCACCACCAACACCACACCCATTTCTGTAATAACATCAGTGTTAAGCGCTGCTGTGTTCTGGTTTGAAGGGTGTGGTAAGGGAGACATATTTTTCCGAGGCATTCCAGCTTAGTCCTCAGGAGTTCAGTTCATAGTTAAAAAAAATCACATTTAATTGCCTGGGATTCAAACCGAGGACTTTCACAAAAAATATTATTTTAATTCCATTTAAAATGTACATTGAGTACATTTTAAATGGAATTAAAATAATATTTTTCACAATTAACACAATTTAATCACAATTAAAATTTCTTTCACAGCACGCCTACGCTCAGTGCCTGCCGGCCACTGCGTATTGCCTCTCACCACCAGCAGTGGAAGTCTTACTACCATCGCTACCACCATGTGCGCTACCAGCCACACTACCTTCCTGCGCGCTACCGGCAGCACTACCGCCAGGACTACCTGAGCTACTACCCGCTCTAGCGCCACTCCTAGCATCGACTATATCCTCGTCGCTAGCTGCGACGTTGCCGCCATTGCTAGAAGCGGCGTTGCCAACTGTTTTAACGTCAGCGCTAGCGGCAACAGCGCCATTGTTGGCCGCGTTATCGCCCTCATGCTTACCAGCTCCTTGTGCGGCACCAGCGCCTATAGTATACGCTGCTCCAGCACCTACTTGTATATGCTTGTAGTAAAATAACTTAAGTGCTTATTAGAGTAGAGTTCGCGCCAAACTTCTAGTCCGCTCTGAATATAAATGAGTCGCGTCGCAACGCCAAATTGTAGATATTATCGGACGAAGACTGCGCGAGCCCCCAGACACCCGTCCACTAACCTCTCTCGTCCACGGGTACATAGCTGCAGTAGCCTACTGTTGCTACGGAGTATATGCTTGTAGTTGTGTTCGACCACATTGACTCTTTGGCTACACCTGCGTGCAACAACTTCAGAGCGGACTAGAAATTTGACGCGGACTTTACAATATTCTGGAGTGCAGAGGTAAGGAGAACCGTCTCTGTATAAGTGTCCGTCGAAAGTCATTAAATAAGGTGGCGCTAATGTTAGAAAAGTGAGATATTTTTACTAAATTATATTTACGAAATTTTTGGACTACGTAAATAGGTGAGGTTCTGTATACTGCCGTTCTATTAACTACTCTAGTCGCCAAAATTATTATTTTTTCAACTTGGCGCACTTCACTGTCTTCAACTATTACCCCTTTGCTTTATTAGCGCCATTTTTAAACTATTTATCACATATAGCCATAGATTAGTAAAGATACTTTGCCGCCTTGAAATTGAATGAAGCCACAAACGGCTTATTTTAGTAAGTTATTTTTTTTTAATTCTTGACAAATAAAAACATTTTTAGAGAAAATTTACGAATAAATAACTAATACTGCGTAATTTACGTAATAAATGAATAAATATTTCAAATATTTTAGGGACATTTTAGCACGGAGACGAGGCAAAACTTTTTTACGCAAGTATTTCAATTCTCAAAACTGGGTACATTTTCTTGTTAGGAGTGAGTAATCTTTACTAATCTATGCAATAGCTTAACTTTTTCAACAGATAACATATGAGATGGTTCTCCTTACCTTATTTCTCACAATAAATATGCTTGTGAATGACAATTTTTGAATTGTCTGTGTTTTATCAACTTAAGTTCATTTTAACTGTCAACTTAATTATGTGTAACTTGACTAACTATTAAATTAATTACAAACCGATGTTTCAGATTTTTTTTTAAAGTAGTGTAATATTCTTTACCTAATTATGTAACGGATTTTCCTTAAATAGCTGTTAGGTATATCGAAGTAGACAAGATCGTGACTAAACGAATTTATATTTTAAGGATAATATTTAATTAGAAATTAATAGTCACTTGCTTTAACGGTGATGGAAAACATCGTGAGAAAATCTGCATACTTCAGAGATTTTAAAAAAGTCCTCGGAGTCGGTCTGAAGGTGGTAGAACCTTTTATGGTTCGACTCCGGCGGCACCACCGCCACACCTATTTCTACCTAATAACAGCAGTGTTAGGCGCTGCTGTGTTCCGGTTTGAAGGGTGTGGTAAGGGAGACATACTTTTCCGAGGCGTTCCAGCTTAGTCCTCAGGGGTAGCGGCGCATCTGTGGCCGACCTCAGGTAGGAATATCTAATCCTATCTGGGGTTGATTACAGATGTCCATGGGCGGCAGTAGCCACTTACCATCAGGTGGACTGCATGCTCGTCTGCTACCCTTATATTATAAAAAAAAAGAAAGATATGTGAAGACCAATACGCATTGGCAAGCGCGGTGGACTATGGCCGAATCCTTCTCATTCTGAGAGGAGACCCGTGCCCAGCAGTGGGACAGTAATAGGTTAGCGACAATATTTGATAATATAAAAACTGAATTAACAAATAGCGGCATTTTTGGGCTCTCATACAATATAGGAGATAGATTTTAAAATGTTTTACGGGTCAAATTTTAATATATGTTTTATGTATGACCTCAGAATTACGTAAATACAATACAATATAATGTCGATTGCGTTCTGATCTAGGAATGCCGGATGAGTCGTTAATATTTGTTATGTGTCACCATTTGTATGACTCGAGGAGGAATAGATATACCTAGTATTTTTAGGATCGGCTATCGACGATTTAGCTGCTTTTTCGAAGTAGGGATCAAATACCCTTGTATTAAATCCCTACTTCAGAAAAGGGATCAGGGATCAAATGCTACACAGAGAGCGTCTTAAGGAATGCCGGGACACATAAGGATTTGGGGGCCCTGATTTTCAAATATTGGTAACAACTGGGACAAAACATTAACGGCCATTATTTATATTCAATCTATCAATTGTTTACCTGCCAAACAATCAAATCGGACATTTCCTAATAGATAGAAATTGTGAAATATCGTTATTTTTAACTTACTTACTTACTCCGGTGGCTCGCTGACCCGAAGTGAGTCTTGGCCTCCGATACGAGAAGTCGCCATTTCTCCCGATCCTGTGCAATTTCTTGCCAGTTGTGTTGTTCTAGCTCCCTGAGGTCCCTGACTGCTTCATCTTTCCAGCGGTATTTAGGCCGTCCAACTGGTCTTCGCCCGTCAGGAACACCTAGGTATGCGCGCTTCGGGGCTCGATCTTCTCCCATTCTCTCTACGTGTCCGAGCCATCGGAGCCTACTTGATTTCGTTTCTCCTATGACGTTAGGCTCGGAGACCAGATGTTTCTTCAGATGTGTGATCAGATCTTTCTGTTACGAAACTGATACGAGAAATAAAACGATCCGTTATTTTTAAGCAAAAACTAATTATAAAAATAAAACAACAGACAACTCGATCACGGTTTTCGCGTGACATTTTAACTTTTAAACATTTTTGGAGGAGGTCCGCGCCAAACTACTACTCCGCTCTGAAGTTGTTGCGAGCAAGTGTATTATACAATTTACTATGGCGACACGATTAATTTCTATATTCAGAGCGCACTAGCAGTTTTACGGGGACAATAAATAAATGAAACAATAATTTAAAATAACAAAATTTATTAGAACTTTGGTTACAGAATTTAAACAGAGTAAATTCGAAACAACAGAAACAAACATATGTTCGTTCTCATTATTTTTTAAATTGACAAAAACAACGGAACGAAAACATAATGCCTTTATAACTCATAATAATATTAATTACATTAAAAAATTAAATACTAAAATATCCTAAAATTTGTTGTAGTTAATCGTAGAATTGGATATTTCTTAAACATTCCCATTATCATATTGAAAAAAAACAATGAATATTTTTTCTATAAATTTTAACAAAACCATTTGTAGGTTTAGATCTTATGTTCGAAAAGAAAATAATCTTGTGATAAATTAAATATTTAAAATCCAAATTATTTATTTTAAAATATTCTTCTATTTTATTTTTCAATAAATAATTTATTTCAAGTTTTTTTTTTATCATAATAATATTTTTATTGAAAGTTTTTTAATTACCTTATTATTTTGAAATAATCATATCATCTTTTGGGCGTTTCACAATATGTCCTAATCTACGATTGGACTACAACATAACTAAACCATCTTAAATAAATTCCTATATTAATAATATTTCATACAACAATTTTTATTCAACATATTTGGCCATATGGCTTGAGTTTTACGCAAATAAAAAAAACTAATTAAAATTTGACAAGCACTGCATTTTAAATGAGAAATACGTTTACAGTGTTTGTCAAACTTTACATAGAAATCTAAAATAACGATTAAAGATATACTTTTCTAATATTTAAAATAACAAACTAAATAATTATAATTATAATAAAATTAAATTCAAAATACCACAGTTTGAGACTAAGAATTGACTAAAAATGTAATAAAAGACGAAAATTTGAGACATGTGTTAAAAAAAAAAGTTAAAATGAGCTACTATTAAGATGTCGAATTTATTAAACATATTTTGACTAGATTTTTTGTACAATTCTATTGACTAAATATAATTACAGATTTAAAGCTTATTGTAATGTAATCTTTGGTCATGTTGATTGAGATTTCCTTTGGACTAAAATTGTAAAATAGAAATTATATTAAAAAATAAATAAATACGATTAAAAATTTCCAAAATTAATTTTAAATTTCGGTATTATTTAAACAAATAATAAGAGAAGTATTACTTATACTATACGTTCTATAAATATTTATTACATTATTTTTCGTCAAATTAAACTTGAAACGTCAAATGTATTATAAATTGATTTTCATATTTTTTTAATACAACTTACAAACATATTATCTTGTTTGTATGAAAAAATTATATCCTTTAAAGGAAAACACAGTACATTTTGTTTATGTATATATATTCTAATTTTATTTCATTATAAAATCATTTTAGTATATGAGGCCAATAAGACCTCAAATATTTGTTATTATTCTTGAAATTGGTTACCCTCCACATTCAACAGAGACCACTCATTTATTTGTAATACAAAAAAGTAATCTACTTTTGTAACATTCCCAGAAGCATTACATTACCGCCTAATTCTGTAATCATTATTATTCAATGTCGGTCTATTGCGCTGAGATTCAATATTTGCCTTCAAACTGTGGCATTCTGTATTGAGAACGGGGTGTCATTTTTTTGAAAACTACCCTTTAAACACACACTGGTTTTGACATTTAAAATAATAGTAGGGTTAATGTTACATTTTTAGTACTCTTTCACCCCCTAGATGTAACCATGTCACATTTGTGAACCTTTAAATTATGACGTCATTTTTGAAAACCCCATTTTGTATAGAAATGAAAAAAAAATTGTCTTAGAAATAGAATCCTAAGATTATTTGTTTTGATGTTGTGCATTTAATATGTATACTAAAAATCTGAGTTTAACGCTAATGATCATAAAAGTCCATTATTAATAACCAATCTATCTAATGTTTTGCCTACCAAAGATCGACATTTGACAATTACAATAAGTAATTTGTCAAATTTCGATCTTTAGTAGACACAATATGGATAGATTGAGTATTGAAAACAGGTGAAAATCAGCTAGCATATAACCGCACCCATTTTGAACAAACCACCACCAATACTGCTACAAATATCTTAAATCAGATAGTTTTACATAAATTATAATTCAATTTTGAAAATTTAAACCTAATTTGGCGAACTTATTGCACTATTTTAAAAAATAAAATCGATTATGGCTTAATGCATTGGCATATTGCCTACAATATTTGTTACATATATTGGCCAATTAGCCTTTATTGCCCAAACTGTTGGCACAAATATTTGGAACTACAACATTGAGCGATTAAAATAAGCCATAAATTACAATTAGGCACTTACCAATATCAATTTCATCGAACATTTGAACAATATTTTGTTTACATTTATATATTTTTACACGACTTTTACTTAGAAAAGTATTATAATGTAGTTTTTGTACAAATTGGTACAATTTACAAATACACTGGGTCAAATAATTGTAGTACCAACATATTGAAGTACCAATAATTATTTAATTAACAAGTAAAAACTTGTCGTTATTAAGATATTCTAATAAATAATATCACAGATTATAGAAAAGACAGATTCCAGCCGATAGTATAAAAAAATATCCTCAAATTTAATGATTTTTTACAAATATTACTTTATATCACGGCGTGCGTAAATGGACGTTTTACGCACGCTTCGCGTGCGCAAAACCATTTCCGACCCCGTAATATAAAATTTTATACAACACGCGGACGAAAAATGTTTTTCTGACTCGTGTGATTGCAGTCCTCGCCTGCGGCTCGGCCTGCAAACTCACACTTGTCAGAAAAAAATTTTTCGTCCTCGTATTGTAATGTACTATTAAAAATCAATGTTATACATTTTTGTAATACTCTTTTTATAAATGGCAGTGATGGCCTAGTGGTTAAGAAACTCGGCCTCTTGATCGAGGGGTCCGAGATTCAAATCCCAGGCATTCACGCACCTCTAATTTTTCAAAGTTATGTGCATATTACAAATCACTTGTTTAAACGGTGAAGGCAAACATCGTGAGGAAATCTGCATACCTGAGAAAAAGATATATAAGGAAGTCTAACAATTCGCACTTGTCCAGCGCGGTGGACTATGGACTAATCCTTCTCATTCTGAGAGGAGACCCGTGCCCAGCAGTGGGACAGTAATGGGTTGTTGATGACTCTATATCTGTCTTCTCTAAAATCAGTGTAAAAATAAATTGTCTATATTTAAAAAAAATCTAATTTAAACGAAAATGGCTGTTAATATGACACAAATATATTCTTTAGTCACTCTTTGATATCGAATAATGTTTTTTTGGAAATTACTAACATCTAAATCTAGATTTTATTGAGTCTGGATATGTAACTAATAATTAAAACCTGGATTAATATTAGTAATATTATAGTTTGATCACGTGACGCAGCGGTCACCATACCGGTCTGTCGCGCTGAGAGTTCCGGGTTCGATCCCCGGCCAGACAAATATCTGAATGGTGAATTTAGATTTTTATAGGTCTGGGTGTTTGTGTATTCGTCTCTGTGTGTCCATAACACCCACGACACAGGGAATCCTAGTGTGGGGCTATGGGTGTAGAAAGTCTAAGATTAGTTAAATCCCCCGTTAGAGTAAGTGATCATGTCTGGACAGCGGCCGTGCTCCGACTGTCTCAGTTCGGAGCTTGTATATATAAGAGATACTGAGAAAACTTCGATAGCGTGATTCAGAAATACTAGTAGCGCCATTTTTGAAAAAAATGCGGGAAGTCGCTACAGTAGGTTAAATAATTGAATTAATATTATTAGATTATTAGTACTGTTTTAATTTTATAAAACCCTTCATAGTTTGACTATAGTGGCACCACAGCTAGACCTTTTTGTCTTAAAAAGCGGTTTAAACCAGATTTTAGAACCTTGGCATAAAATATTGGAACTATAATTAGGATATTAACCACATTAGGTACTTCAAAATGAATGAATGAAATGAAGAAATGAATGAAAGAAGTGAAGGTGGTAGAACCCTTTGCGGTTCGACTTCGGCGGCACCACCGCCACACCTATTTCTACCTAATAACTGCAGTGTTAGGTGCTGCTGTGTTCCGACTTTTCCGAGAAAGACTTTTCAGAGGCATTCCAGCTTAGTCCTCAGGGGTAGCGGCGCATCTGTGGCCGACCTCAGGTAGGAATACCTAATCCTATCTGGGGTTGATTACAGATGTCCATGGGCGGCAGTAGCCACTTACCATCAGGTGGACTGCATGCTCGTCTGCTACTCTTATATTATAAAAAAAAAAAAGAAAATAGTCTTGATAATGATTTTCAAACTTTTTCAAATTATAATTAACACATGATTTTAAATCATAAAAATTACATTTCATACAATTTTTTTTTCGTGAAATAAATTATAGATTTAAATTTATTTTGTGACAACCCTAATTGTAAACTATGTCGTGCATAGAAAAAATAGGTGATAGGAAAAAAAAATATGTTTAAAAAATATGTATATGTATAAATAATTATTGGTGATTGTGTAGATTCGGGAGTATTTGAGTAATTAAGCGCATGATCATATAATTTGCTGTTAGGATCCGGTAGATGGCGTTATTGTCTATTTTTTATTTATGTCTATATTTATGAACTACTTTGGTAATACAATTATGCTCAATAAGGGCTTAACGAAATCAATAATTGTGGCTAATAGATGGCGCTAAGGTAAAATTAATAGTAATTTAAAATTTAATTAATGCCATCTGAAAACCTTAGTTTTTCAGAAATTATTTCTCATCGCGCCATCTAACGGAAAGGGCAGAACAACTATAAGTCCAACTATGACAGTAATTTTATAAAAAATATATTAATTTTTACTTTTAAGCCACTTTCAAAATATTCAATTACTCTTTTCAAAATAATTTCATTAATTTTTAAAACATAATAGGGTTCTACTAATTCAAAAAGTAAAGCTATCGAAACTCCACGGGATCCTGCAGATAAGCATCTCAAAAAATTGTGTGACGGTGGTACCACTTAAGTCAAACCAATTTTAACCTTCTCAAATCGTCCCAACATCTCGTATTCTTATCGTGCACGCAAGAATTTCATAGCGTTATCAGTTCAAGCGTATCTTTCATAATTGTGTAAACAGTATTACAAACATTGCAGTATTATTACCGTTGTTAATAATCAATCTATCCACTGATTCGATCCAAAGATCGAAATTTGACAATTTCTACCTACTGACTAAATTTCTAAGAATATTTTCTAATTTCGATATATTGGTACGCAAAAATCAGAATTTCTAGTATAAAGAAATTATTAACGAAATTTGTCATTTTTCTAGTAAGAATATTTTAAAATTTCAATTTTTTGGTATGTATAAATGAGAATGTCCAGTATGAAGAAATTGTCCAACATCAACCTTTGGTAGGCAAAACAATGGATAGATTGGTTATTAATAACAGGCGTGAGAAAATAACGCCTGAATATCTAATTTCAACCTCTACATTATTAGTTATGAAATTTGAAATATTGTGCATTTTTTTTTAATATTAAATGATATTAGATTAGATAAAATTTAAGATGATGTGCTAACATAAATCCAGGTCTTCAATTACCAAAATATCTAGACATTAAAAATATCCAGAACTCAATAAAAAAATCTTATACATTTTTTTCTCTCACGCGTAAAGGACTATACTCGTGTGACAGAAAAAATCCCTTAAATTCAGGGATGAACGATATATCGAAATATCGAACCCAAAATATCGATATTTATGATCATATTGAAACCATAACCAATACGATATTACCGAAAGAAATTGATATAAGGATATAGAAAAATTTCAATATTTTATACGATCTTCTATACTATGTCAGAAAATCGTTAAAATTTATAATCTGTGAAATTTTCGGGGAAAAAAATTGAAGAAGATATTCCTCTTCCCTATAGATGTTGATATATCGATATTATAGCGTTTAAATTTTCGATATTATCAGCATATCGATATTTTAGACCATCTATATAAAATCGATAATTTCACAAATCCATTCCCATTATTACCTAACCATTTTGTAGTACCAAACATTGTTTACTTACATCTTACAGCAATCCTCTTAGCCAGGTGGCCAGCCCATCTGCCTAGCGCCGAGGACGTGGAGATGAAGGTGGTATACCGACTGTGCACCGTGTCTCCCGTTGTTGATCACCAGCCTCCATCCACCGGGGGCTCTCTCCGAGCCGAGGGAACGCGCCACTAGCATCAGGTGACCCAAGAGCTGGAAATAAAAATAGATTTTTAACGATTAAGCAGTGATAGCCTAGTGGTTAAGAAACTCGGCCTCTTGATCAACGGGTGCAAGATACAAATCCCAGGTACCTCTGATTTTTCAATGTTTTGTGCGAATTGGAAATTAATTATCACTTGCTTAAACGGTGAAGGAAAACATTGTGAGGAAACATGCATACCTGAGAAAACTTAAAAAAGAATCAAAGGTATGTGAAGTCTACCAATTCACACTTGGCCGACGCTGTGGACTGTGGCTTAATCCTTCTCATTCTGATAGGAGACCCGGCCCAGCCCAGCCCGGCAGTGGGACAGTAATGGGTTGATGATGATGATTGCTACAAGTTAGATAATTTGATATATATAAGCATATATATATCATTGAAACTTTTGTAGTGTACCAGTATTGTAGAAAACAAGTAGATAGACAGACAGATTTTTTTATAGTATTGGAGTAGCAGACGAGCATGCAGTGCAACTGATGGTAAGTGGCTGTTGTCGCCCATGGACACCTGTAATCAACCCCAGATAGGTTTAGATATTCCTACCTAAGGGGCGGTCAGAGATACCCCTGCAGACTAAGCTGGAACGCCTCGCCTAAAGTATGCCTCCACACCCTTCAAACCAGAACACAGCAGCGCTTAACACTGCTGTTATAACAGAAATAGGTGTGGCGGTGGTGCCGCCAGAGTAGAACCTCAAAGGATTCTACCTTCAAATCTAACTGATCAATCATCTAATAATTATTATAATCATCAAAATGAAAATCAAAAACAATCTATTACAATGTTAACATTCCTATACGGTTACTAGGGTGATATGTTATCTTTTATCTTTAAAGAATCTGTCTCGTATAACCGCAATTAATTACTAAACAAACATGTATGTTTGTTCTGTGTATATCTCTCAACACACATGAAATGGCGTGACTAAATGTGTGAAAACATGTTTTTAAAACTCTGAGGCCCCATATATCTGCAGTAATATATTGTGTTGTAAGAGTCAGATAAACGTATGTACATTTTGTCAATTTTACAGGAGAGCAGAAATAGTGTGAAAACTCGCCACTTCAAACTTTACCAGATTATTAATAGAGATAATATACAGTAGTTGAAATAAAAATATTGAATATAGCGTTACATCGTTTTGCCATTTCATAAAAGACTACATTGTGGACCGTTTTGTGAAAAAGAAACCATTTTCGATTTTTTGTACATACGTTCATCTGACTCTTACACCGCGATATATTGTATGGGTCTGATAGTGGCAGTGGAAAATAAAAACATCTATTTATCTGGCAGCGTTTCCATGTTAGGATAAAAGTTGGCAAGAACCTATTTCTGCCTAATAACAGCATTTCAACTAAGGTTAGCCTATGGTCTTATCATCTTCAAGGGTTGATTACAGATGTTCATGGGAGGCAGTAACCACTTACCATTAGATCGACTGCATATTCATTTTCTATATATTAAAAGCATAAAGAAGTCATCGAAATAGAACCACAAAGGGTTCCACCACCTTCTATCATATGGAGCACATTTTTAAAATTACCAAAATCATTTTGCATCAATCAGCACCTTTATGCAAATGTAAAGGATTCTGTTATAAATGAAATAATCTCATAATAAGACCAATTTGAGACTCAAATAAAATAAAAACAAGTTAGAAACTTGTTTCATAATGGAATGTCTGAGAATGCATACATTTTGAATAAATTTAAATAAATTCTTGCATAATCAGTATAATTTGCTATGGAATTTGAGATTAGAATAATCATAGTTATCATAGACAAACAATAGAATTTAATTAAATGTAATTTAATTTTAGAAATAAAGTTATCTTAAAGTTAAAAAAAAAGAAAACCAATTTTCCAAATCGGGACCCGGCAATGTAGTTCTAATTTCAAGATTAGAACGCAGAATTAAAGTTTAAATTACGTTGCAATAACATCGTACCACATTGCAAGGGCAAATTCTATTCGAACTTCCCTATCCCGGTGCATCTACGAGATAATTTACACTGTAATTCAAAATACTAAGGTCGCTTTTAGAATGGGTACCCACCTCTTTGTCGCTTGGCTCAGCATCTTGCAAGCGCGGAATTCTTCGCTTCGGTATCACTAGAAAATGGACCGGCGCTTGTGGGGATATGTCGTTGAACGCCAAACATAAGTCGTCCTCGTAAATAATATCCGCTTTGATCTCCTTCGATATTATTTTGTCGAAAATCGTCGGCCCCGGCGAGGCCATACTGCTCGCTTGCGCGCGTTTTACCTCGTCACTATAAGGCCGCCGGACCGCAATGGCCGCACCACGGTTCAAATCGTAAATGTTCGTCGGATAACTCTTCTTCAAACGGAATTTAAGGGCCCGTTGGAGAACTTTGTTAAACATTTTTGCGGTTTTATCGTTAAATAAATCTATAACATACTCCTCTATCGTTTCGCGACTGGTTTGACAGTTCGAGTTTTGACATGTGATGTGATGTGACGTAATGTTTGTCTCATAAATTCCTTTGCGAGGTGGGCAATGCATACGCATACAATCAGCCTATACAGCCAAATTGTGTATTAAAAATGCCAGATTAAACTAACTTGACCGTTCTTCCAAACCTAATAAAACATGAGAGTAGCGTACTTGACTTTCCGAACGTTTCCTATTCGTGGTCTCTGTCTTACCTATCTATCCGTCCCTTTCTAACGGTCCGGCGACCCTCTCTCACCGTGGCAGAGGTTTGCAGGTAGCTGCAATGCCTCTTGCGATCATTGGCGTCTTGACTTTCGATCTAAAACGGACGTAGCCCCAAGATATAAGAGATTTTAGTGTTCAGTTACTTAATATTAAAATACAGTGATTATTACGGAATATAACTTGTGGTGAGTTTTTTAAATATTTTTTTTTTTAAATTCTAAGTTTGTGGTATGCCTTATTACCACAATACTTTACAGTGGTCTTTGCATTAATATCAGTTAAAGGATTATTAATGTGTTGTTATAATCTACCCTCCAATAATTAATATTATTATAGCAATTTTAACAAAGTGTATTTCAATAAAATGGTGTTACCATTCGATTCTAAATGCTTATTTTCAGTTTTCTTGTAGTTTTGGAATAACTATGGAGGGATCTAACTGCATAAGTACTGCACAGGGTGCGCAGAAATCTCCTAGAAAACGGAAGGAACAGGAAACTAGTACCTCTGATTCCGACACAACAAGTTCGGAATCTAGTTCAAGAGGTAAGTCAAAAGCTAAACGACGCCGCGATCGTAAATATGACAAATTATTCAGGGAAATCAATATGCTTAAAAATCAAATTAATAGTTCTAACTCCAATAACTACCCACAACAATGTTGTAGTTATAATGATCAATGCGACTACGTTGATCTTAATTGTAGCGACGATTTAATTGATGAGGCGGGTCCTTCTCCTACGGGGAAACCTGTTGAACTCACCTGGACTTTGGGCACCAAAACACAGGAGCCTTCGATACCAGCCGCAGACCCGGTGTATGTGCAACAACTAAGTGACATACAACGGTTCAACCAAGAAGAGTGGAACAATGTCAGATACGCCGATGTACAGAAGCTGTACGTCCGCTCGCCCGGCTTTACTGCTTTACAAGCTAATGACGAGATTAGGCGTTACGACGTATCACGTTCTGACGCTACCTTAGAGAAAGCATTTGCAGGAACCACTTACGCTCTTCTGAAGCAACGTGAAGCTTTACAAGCCGAATTCACGACGTTTTTGTCTTGGGTGAATGAACAAGGAGCATCAGTATCGTACAACACGATTTATGATAAAATAAATGAAATATTCACCAACGGTGAATACGTTAAGGCGTATAACGATACCCTTCAAATAGTGTGTGGCCATAGGGCCGAAATTATACAGCGCAGGCGAGAGGCTACCCTGGCGTCTGTGAAGGATATTTACCATAGAAGTGCTTTTCGTAAAATACCCCCAACTATAAACAATTTGTTTGATGTGGACAAATTCAGCGCTTTGATAGAAAAGTTCGGTGGAATGAAAAATGTTTTCTGGCCTAATTACAAGGATCGCAAAACCCCTGCACCGCAGAACGATCCGAGCCCGTCTACCTCAGCCTTGCATCAACACGGCAATGCGACTAGTCGGCCCCAGAGCAATAGAGGTAACGCCTCAAGGGGTTCGTTCAAACGAAATTCGTTTCATAGCGGAAAGAGCTCTAGAGGCCATCATAACTACAAGTCCTCAAAAGGACCACAGTCCCGCTCCTCCTTATCCCACCGGGATCGGGGAAGTCGGCAACGTTCACAATTTTGACAATCAAAGCACATTTGTTGCCGGTCAGCTCACGTTTCACTACAAACAATGGCAACGCCTGGGAGCACCGGTGCACATCTTAAAGATAATAAAAGGGTATCATATACCGTTCGAGGCCAAACCCCCGCTATATATACCCAACTCTCGCAGCAGAATAACACAATCATCTCCAGAGATGGATATCATCATAATAAAAATGCTCAGACAAGGGGTACTCGAACCTGCGGACCTCTCTCCGAGCTTCATATCACCCATATTTTTGAGGCCAAAAAGCGACGGCACGTCGCGACCCATTTTCAACCTGAAGCGGTTAAACAAATACGTACAACCAGAAAGGTTCAGACTAATAAATGTACAGCGAGTCCCCGACTTCTTACAACCTTACGACTGGATGGCAAAATTGGACATTCACCAGGCCTACTTTCATCTCCCGGTTGCCGCAGCTCACAGGAGATTCCTTCGGTTGTTGTACAAAGGAAAATTAATGCAAATGACTTGTCTGCCCTTCGGGCTAAGCACAGCACCAAAGTCTTTCGCGGCGATGACGAACTGGATCGGCGAACAGCTTCGCAATCAGGGGATTCGTGTCCTCATTTACTTAGACGACTTCTTCTTGGTTCACCAAGACTACCATCACTTGAAGGAGCATGTCAACTTGGCAATCCACACCCTAACAAACCTGGGATGGACACTAAATTTAGAAAAATCTATAACCTCCCCGAGAAGGTCTGTAGAATTCCTAGGCGTAATGTGGGACCCCTGGAAAAACGAAAAATATCTGCCACAGAGATCAACATGCAAATTGGAAAAACAAGTCTCAAAACTCCTACACATAAGGAAGGCAAATCTGGTCGAATTACAAAAAGTAGTTGGAACTCTGAACTTCGCCAGTTTTGTAGTCCCCAGAGGGCGTCTGCACTATCGCTACCTTCAAGAGCAACTAAACCTTACGTTGAAAAAGTCTTCAAGGTATTTACCCCTTTCGAAAGAAACGATGACAGAACTTCGCTGGTGGCTTCAGCACTACAAGGTCCGGTCCAAAATACACGTACATGCCCCAGTGCATCATCTAGTGACCGACGCGAGCGACGTAGGTTGGGGAGCAATGCTGGACAACCAACCTCTCTCGGGCCAATGGACCTCGGAGGAAAAGTCTTTACATTCCAACCTGAAGGAGATGATTGCAATAGTCAATGTACTTCGCGATCATTGTCAACTCCTGAAATCCACAGCACTTCACATACAAAGCGACAACATGACAGTGGTCTCGTATATTCGGAACGAAGGAGGCACCAAGTCCAAAGCATTAATGGATTTAACACGCAAGGCGTTTGCGATCTTAGACGATTTCCAGATTCATGTCTCGATTTACCACATTCCTGGCCAATACAATGGTCATGCGGACAGGTTGTCACGACAAAAAATGACACCAGAGTGGCACCTCCTACCGGAGATCACACACAGAGTATTTGCAAAATGGGGGACACCTGTGGTAGATCTATTTGCCTCGGAACAAGCTCATGTGGTGGATACGTACGGCACTCTAGACAGACGAGACAACAAGGCGAGTATCTACGATGCTCTGAGCATCGATTGGAGTTTCAGTCTGGCTTGGATATTTCCCCCACCTTATCTAATGCCCAAAATATTGGCTCACCTCAATCGCGCTCGAGGAATTTATCTTATAGTAGCCCCACGCTGGGAAAAGGTATACTGGAGGCCCGATCTGAAACACCGGGCTCTATCAGCCCCGTTCACCTTGAAGAATCTCGACCGAGTTCTGATAGACGTATCCACAGGTCTTCCTCCTCCAAATGTGAAAGAGATGACCCTCGAAATATGGCGATGTGGGGGTGGGATGAGCACCTGAAAAATTGGACTGAAGAGCAAAGAATATTACTTACATCTAGTTGGCGGCAATCAACCTTGAACACATATCGCCCTGCATGGAATCGATGGCTTAGTTGGACCCAACAGAACAATGTTAATAAATGCAAGCCCTCTGGATCTGACCTGGCTCAATTTTTAGCTGACCTGCATCAGAAAGACAAGCTCGCCCTAAACACCATACTAGTCCACAAATCTGTGGTTTCCACATTCTGTGATCCAAACAACCGGTATAAATTAAGCTCCCACATCCTTGTTAAACAAGTATTAAAAGCTATAAGCTTAGCTAAACCTAAACTCTTAAAACCACCCATTTGGGATATAGATACCTTCGCGAATTACTTGGCAACGAAAAACCCAGACACTAAAAGCTTATATGAAGCATCATGTCACACCGCATCTATTTTACTTTTATGCTCGGGAAGACGTATTCATGATTTAACTTTATTAAAAATTTCCCCCGAACATTGTATTATATCTGAAGAATACATAATTTTGAAACCAACCTTTGGGTCAAAAACAGATTCGATCACCCATCGGCAGTCTTACTGGAAGCTCATAAAAAATACAACTAATAAGGCTCTGGACCCCGTTCATTGGATTCGTCTCTTGATACAACTATCGCAACATAGAAGACTTTCATCCGCAATGAGTGAATGTCTATTTCTGACAACTGCAGGTCAAGCAAAGCCCGCATCAAATACGGTGATATCAGGCTGGGTGAAGCGTTATTTAAAAGAGGCCAAAATTGATGCGAGCCCTGGAAGTTGTAGATCAGCAGTGGCGTCGAAGAATTGGCTTGAAAACTTTTCTCTTAATGATATATTGGCTAGGGGAAATTGGAGGTCTGCTAATACTTTCATAAAGTTCTATCAACGGGAAGTTGAACCTTCATCAGACAACCGTAGTGAAACGTTGATTACAAATTTATTTTCTCCTAATGATTGAAATCAATATACAGTGATTACTTATTCTTGGAAAAATTATACTTATGTTGTAATATAATTTAATTACAGAAATATATTATTTTTGGTTCAAATCTAAAAATAGTTTCATTATGACATCACCTTGGCGTCCTCTCTCACCAGGCGAAAACAAACAAATCTCTCATGTTTTATTAGGTTTGGAAGAACGGTCAAGTTAGTTTAATAGTGACGTTTTACCTTACAATAAAACGTTTATTAAACATACTTACCTTCTTCCAAACCTAATACTCCAACTCTGCCTGGTGAAAACATGCGAGCCAATGATCGCAAGAGGCATTGCAGCTACCTGCAAACCTCTGCCACGGTGAGAGAGGGTCGCCGGACCGTTAGAAAGGGACGGATAGATAGGTAAGACAGAGACCACGAATAGGAAACGTTCGGAAAGTCAAGTACGCTACTCTCATGTTTTATTAGGTTTGGAAGAAGGTAAGTATGTTTAATAAACGTTTTATTGTAAGGTAAAACGTCACTATTTTAGAAGAGATAAAATTACTTATGAAGTTCAAAACAGTGATAGCCTAGTAGTTAAGAAACTCGGACTCTCGATCAAAGGGTCCGAGGTTCAAATCACAGGCACGCACATGATCACATCTGATTTTAAAAAATTATGTGCGTATTAGAAATTAATTATCACTTGCTAAACGGTGAAGGAAAACATCGTGAGGAAACCTGCATACCTGAGATTTATAAAAAAAAAATGTCAAAGGTATGTGAAGTCTACCAATACGCACTTGGCTAGCGCGGTGGACTATGGCCTGATCCTTCTCATCCTGAGAGGAGACCCGTGCCCAGCAGTGGAACAGTAATTGGTTAATAATGATGATGATGATGATGATTCTACTACCGTTGGCCAAGGACGCCTAGACTTTATACACCTTTTCAGAAATGAAAAAGATTCCTTAATGATGTCTTCCTTCACTATTAAGGCGATAAACAGATTCGAATCTGTTTATAGCGTGAAGAGCTAATTTTTAATCACTTAACATACTGCACCATCATATCAAGACCCTGTATAGGAAAAAAGGGATTAATAAAAATAAAAGCCGCCATACGGCATCCGTACAATATTTATTTATTTATTTATAGATATAAATTATTAAAGTTGTTAGTTTCAGTGACCACACCGACTATATTGCTATATTTCATGTGTAACATATTTCAATACCAACAAATCATTTAACAAACGCAGTATAAAATACAATCACTATATATAAAAAAAACAGTTTTAGTATGTTTGTAGCCGAAAAACTCAAAAAATAATCGATGGATTAACTTGACATTTGTACAAAATGTTGTAATTATATATAAGAGTGTTTTTATATACTTTTTATCCCGAAATTCCAACGGGAATATGTCTGAGACAACCAAAGCGTGGTCAGGTTTAACTAGTTATATATATAATATGTATATTTTCATAAGTTATTTACATTTTTAAGTGAGATTCTTGTTTACATGTATGTATACCTAGGGGCTAGCAGGGTGCAAACTAAGGGCCACTAGACCCCTTAGGAGTTCCAACACAATTATGTTTTCACGAAATTAAACCAAGCATATTTCTAACTTGTTCAATACATTTGAAACAATCTTCTTCTCCGCATACATGAAATTTTACTCAATGAATTGCTATTATGGGAACTAACACCGTTGTTTATAATAAAAAAGTTGTGTTGCTTCTACTATAAATATTACCATAAATTTTGGCATACATCAAAATCTCTTGGTATTCTGTATTCTCATCATTCCGAGACCCTGAAAATACTACATTCAAAATCATATATGTTCTTTAAACTCATTTTTAACTGCAAAAATATACATAAATTCAATTCGTCGTTCACAAAAAATAACAAAAAAATATTATGGACGTTTTTTCAAACTCATTTTCATTGCAAGAAAATATTCTTAAATTTAATTCGTCGGTGTGGCAACATTTGCATTAGGGGAAAAAAACATTTTTTACGATAACACTATACTAACTTATACTTTGCTTTATAATATGGTAATACCCAATGATATATGAAAACTATAGATACGTTACATGCCCACTGAACAACACAAAAAACTTATTTTGCTAATATTATATCTTATTCAATTGCTTACTGATTTTATATGTTACTCTTCTTTAAAAACGCTCTTAAAAGATTGTTAATCATATTACGGCGCCAATGTTCATATTTTTCACAGTGTTTATAAATGATCAAACCTATAACTTAATTTATGCAAAAATGTAAACAAATTAGTTAATGACGTTTTAATGTTTTATATATTGCTAATTATTTTTATTGTAATAATTACTTTCATATGGGATTTGAACTTACTGTATTTTAAATTAATAAAAGCACTCTTGATTCATATTTTGGTTACCGTTACGCCTCAACTTTTCGTGTTACACTTGATTTTACTCCTCATAAAATTTCCGTACCGGGCCTTATAACTCAAATCGTTTCTTAAGGAGTAAACTCCAAAAAGTGAGCGAAACGCGAGCGCATTGACACACACAAGCATTTTCCATTTTACTTACATATTACTACATAGACAAATATTCTATAAGGGACAGAGCTATTGGGACAATATGATAGAAAAAGACAACTATTGTTTGACATTGCGTTTCAAGTTTCATTCATACGTAAATATCGATGTAAATTTTGCGTCTCTGTCACTTTACTTGTGGAAGGAATACGTTGTCTCTTTCTTGTCAGTTACGTAATCATGGCGGACCAAACACGAAAAATAATGATAATATAATAATTTCTCCTCATTTACTTGTAATTTATAATTCCATTAAGCTTGTTTATATTTTGCGCATAATTTGTACACACAAATAATTTAATTTGTTGCACAAGAAGGCATTTTGAGTCTTAGAACACGAAAATAATGACGTTTAACGTGTACAGTGACATACGTATCAATTACTACGCCGCGCGAGAGCGACTGGAGTCGACAAACACCAATTGGTCGCTTTTGTATGTTTCAAGTTTTGCCCGCTAGTAACGTATCTTTAGTTATTATATGAATGATTATACCATATTTTCCCCCTAAACTTTGTGGTGTTGGAGCTCCAGGCCATCTTCAGCTGTGGGAAGGCTCGTGCCCAGCAGTGGGACAAGGACGTGTTATATTAGAGGATCTTTAGAATATTAATTATGTTATGTACTATAAATGTACTTGCTTATGTTAGAATAGGTTGGCAGATAAGTTCCCGCCGTTTATTAGTTTATCGTTCAATAAAAATAACTCTGATTATTAAAAAAAAATCTTCCTTATTGTTTACATCTTTTTGTAACATGGTTTTTATAATAGCTTTTTGTTAGAAATTCATTCAACCAAGCTGTCTTTTTACTCATTGTTTGTTTAATTTTGTTTTCTTTTTCATTTGATAAAAAAAAATTACCTACCATATTTGGGCGTCCGCCATCATGGATTTAGAATGACGTCACTAAGCATTGTCATCCAAACCAAATGTGTATGCAAAATTTCATTTAAATCGCTTGTTTACTGGTTTAAACAGTTGCTAGATTCGACCCCAACATAATACATAGGATCTAAAGAAAGTAAGTCTTGTAAAAAAAACGGCGAGAACTTAGTTGCCAACTTTATTATACAATAGATCGAGACTTTGCAAGCATGTGTTATTTCTATCACCATAATAACTTTGATAGTAATTATCGTAAACTATGATTTATTTTAAACTAACTAAAACTACATTTATACAACAGCTCGATATAATTATTTAGAAATTAATATTATAATCTATACAGACGCATATGCTTATCCAATTTTCTTATAATATAAAGGTGTTTTAGTGACAAGGGTACCACATTTAACAAATCGAAGTGAATTAATTGAAAATTTTAGAATAATTTTGTTCTTACACTTACTAATGAACGAAATTTACAAAGTTTGTTAAAATTAATGTCAATTTTTCAAAAAAAAAATGTTTAATTTTTATTTTAGAACACTAAAGTAGCAGACGAGCATACAGTCCACCTGATGGTAAGTGGCTACTGCCGCCCTTGGACATCTGTAATCAACCCCAGATAGGATTAGTCTTACCTGAGATCGGCCACAGATGCGTTACTACCCCTGAGGACTAAGCTGGAACGCCTCGGAAAAGTATGACTCCCTTACCACACCCTTCGAACCAGAACACAGCAGCGCCTAACACTGCTGTTATAACAGAAACAGGTGTGGCGGTGGTACCGCCGGAGTCGAACCACAGAGAGTTCTACCAAATTTGAATTTCATATTTTATTTTTGTCTATAATACAAAAGGTAGATTTAAATAACTTTACAAACGAAATTAATTGTAAATTCAGCATTTTACTATACATTTTTTTCATTTCACGATTTATGCAATCTGAATTAAACTTTTTCTTAATGTTTCACAATTTCTACTTATAATTGTCAAGTGTTCATTTTTATATCGCCCACCTCATTAAGTAGGTAGACAAGAAAATTATGACTACCCGCATTTAAAATACCACTATGTTCTTGCAAATAAATTAAATGAATTAAAAATATTAGCGTGCTTTGCGATTTCCACAACAAATTATGAGGAGACCCGTACCCAACTGGGACCCAAAACTCCCAGACAATCTTTAGTCAATAATAATTTAATTCAGATTGCTAAACCCTTGTAAAAAATTGTAAAAATTGCGTTTGACACAGATATATTAGTATAGTCCGCGCAAAATAGCTAGTCCGCTCTGAAGTTGTTGCGAGCGGGTGTTGTCATACAATTTGCTATGGCGACGCGATTCATTTCTATATTCAGAGCGGACTAGCAGTTTTACGCGGACTATAGCAATGTGAATAAATCTATTTTACATAATATTATATTAGGTAGAGTTAATAATATATATCTTTTATCTTAAATCTGATTTCTGAGAAAGTTTTATGCACAGCTATGGAACTATATCGGCCTACACACTCAAACTCTTTTAAACAAAACTTTTACAAATTTCAAAACTACCCTCTATTTTTTTAATTTAGATTTTTTGAGTAATTTAAAAAATATTTTGAATATCCGATGTATTTTTGACTCAAACTTTTTTTAACAAACCTTTTTGAAAATTTAAAACTACCCTCCGCTTCTTAAATTTTGAATTTTTTGAGTAATTTTAAAAATATTTTGAAAAATCCGATAAATTTTTGACTCCTTTCTAGAATGTTAAAAACCTGCCTAGAACCATATTATATTACAACGACTAATTATATCTCAACTGTAATAGGAAGACCAAATAAAATATCTTTAATACAAAAAAACAGCTCTTTAGATATTTCACTAGCTATACCACGCGGTTTTACTCGTTTTAAAATAGTTCACATTTTCCCACTCTTCTATTCCAACTCCCATTCTCCAAAAAAAAATCATAATCATTTTCATTGACCTCCCACTTATATGGAGGCACATACTACAGAGAGGTCAAGGTGGGTTTTTGCACGCGAATTCTAGATTTTTCAAAATTCTAGCCTAAAACCTTCCTCATTCATAATAAAAAAAGATTTTTCATATTTGATAAGTACTTCTAAAGATTTTTTAAATAGCTTTATAATATAGACTCTATATAAGGGTGAAAAAGGGATGAAAGAGGGTGAACGATTAGGGGGTGAAACTACTTTAGTGGAAGCATTGACATACTTTGGCAACGTTAAAAACACCTTTTTTTCAGCTTAAAATATTTTTTGAAAAAAAATGTGGGTAGTTGTACCAAAGTGACAATAAGTCGCAAAAAAAAAACAATCTCTATGCTCCACTCCGTTTTGTCTATGCAACATAATTGTTTGGCCCGACGCTCTCTATAAGTGTCTTGTGTACCACGTGTCTAGTGTCGTAGTGTCGTGTCTAGTGTCGCATCGCTCTACGCGAGATAAGAGTAAGTGTCTAGGGTGCCGGGCGCTCTCTCGAGGTACTGTTTGTCGATTAGGGCTTCGATGCACTTCTTTATCATCGCGACCGAGGGGGCGAAGGACCCTCGGGCTTGGGAGACGACTTCTTGGATCAACTCGGTGTGGCGGAGTACCTGGGGAGGATGGTTGAAAATAAAACTAATTTTATTTTTTTAATTAATTAGTTGATTAGTTTTAGTTAATTATATTTTTTTTAATATAGAAGTAGCAAACGAGCATGCTACATGGACATCTTTAATCAACCCCAGATAAGATTAGAGTCTATCTGAGGTGGGTCACAAATGTGTTGCAACCCCGCGGACTAATAAGTTAAGAAAAGAGAATAAATAATTGAATGTAAAAATAAAAAAAAAATGAATGAAGAAATTATTCATTTATTGAAAGAATGAATGAATGAACGAATGGATGAAGGAAATAGTGGAAATTTTAATTAATTTAACATTATTTAGCTGAATAAGAAAAAAATACGATCGAATCAAATAATGAATCATTCAATGGAACACTGAATGAATGAGAGACAGATTAAAGGGTTGATTAAACGGATGAGTAAGGGGATAAGTGATTTAACGAAAGAATAATTGATTGCATAAAGGAATTAATAATTGAAAGAACTGGCTGAAGGAAGTAGCGTTTTCGCGCGTCTCGTCAAGAGATGGCGCTACACGTTTCTGAATCACACTATCGAAGTTTTCTAAACATCTTGTACACATAGAAGCGTCGCTAGCCCTGGGGATCAAATTGGAAAGCCCCGGATAAATAAGTCTTCCTTATATTCTTCAAACCAAAACACATCAGCGCTACACTGATGTTTTAACAGAAACAATTGTGGCGGTGATGCCGCCGGAGTCGAACCACAAACGGTGTACCACCTTTTTTTTTATAATATGAGAGTAGCAGACGAGCATTCAGTCCACCTGATGGTAAGTGGCTACTGCCGCCCATGGACATCTGTAATCAACCCCAGATAGGATTAGATATTCCTACCTGAGGTCGGCCACAGATGCGCCGCTACCCCTGAGGACTAAGCTGGAACGCCTCGGAAAAGTCTATCTCCCTTACCACACCCTTCAAACCGGAACACAGCAGCGCCTAACACTGCTGTTATTAGGTAGAATTAGGTGTGGAGGTGGTGCCGCCGGAGTCGAACCACAAAGGGTTCTACCACCTTCTACCATCGTCTATAATAATTACTACTTTATTTAGCAAATAATGAATGAACAAATGATTTCATAAAAGACCGTAAGAACATTACCTTCCGTTGCTTCATGATGCGCACGAGCGCCGCCTGGAGGTACATCTTGCGATCGTCGTCGCAGTGCGTCGCTTCGCTAGATGTCGTTGATGTTGTGCTCGGGGTACCTGCTGATTATTGTAATGGGGTTAATTTGGTTGTAAGGGTTATTTGTATAAAGGTTGGTTACAGTGGCAGCCTAGTGGGACCGACGTTTTATATTACGTAACTTACGAAATATATGTGTGAATTACACATCAACACTTGCTTTAACGGTGAAGGAAAACATCGTGAGGAAAAAAGTCTTTATTTGTGGCCTAAACTCTTCGATCACTAATAAGAACTAGATACACAATCTGCGACAAAAAAAACGGTGCGACGAAAAGAGCACCCAAATAGACATTTGGGTGCACAAACCTGTCAAAGTGATAGCTTATGACAGCTAGCTTATGTCGTAAAAAATTATTGCTTTTGGTAAGCAGTTTTTAACACCTTTAAATAATAGTGATAAGGTTGATTTTGCATTAATTTTAGATTCTGTCGCTTTTATAAACACGTTTGACGCCACTTTTGAAGTCCATTTTTGTATGGGATTGTGTATCTAGTTCTTATTTGTGATCGAGGCCTAAACTGAAATTTTGATCGAAACATGTTTTTTTTCCGAAACTTAACGGAAATCGAAACTAAAGTCTGTCACTACAAATTAAGTGTAATACCCCACAACGCTTTTATGTGTGTTGGCCCTTACTCCCTCAGAATCAGACTCTTGTCCCTACACAAACTGTCCATCACCATTGCTGTTCGGGTTAGGATCACCCCCGCCTGACCCCCACTAGGTTCAGCAGCAACTCGGCCCCCCGACCCCATGTCCCCCCTCCCCCCTGTCCCCCTCCCCCCGCGCTCACCCTGCGAGCCGACGCTCGCGGCGCACGTGAGCCGCAGCCGCGTGCGCTTGCAGCTGAAGCCGAGGTTCAGCAGCAGCTAACCCCCCGACCCCCTGTCCCCCCTCCCCCCTGTCCCCCCTCTCCCCGCGCTCACCCTGCGAGCCGACGCTCGCGGCGCACGTGAGCCGCAGCCGCGTGCGCTTGCAGCTGAAGCCGAGGTTCAGCAGCAGCTAACCCCCCGACCCCCTGTCCCCCCTCCCCCCTGTCCCCCCTCTCCCCGCGCTCACCCTGCGAGCCGACGCTCGCGGCGCACGTGAGCCGCAGCCGCGTGCGCTTGCAGCTGAAGCCGAGGTTCAGCAGCAGCTAACCCCCCGACCCCCTGTCCCCCCTCCCCCCTGTCCCCCCTCTCCCCGCGCTCACCCTGCGAGCCGACGCTCGCGGCGCACGTGAGCCGCAGCCGCGTGCGCTTGCAGCTGAAGCCGAGGTTCAGCAGCAGCTAACCCCCCTCCCCCCTGTCCCCCCTCCCCCCTGTCCCCCCTCTCCCCGCGCTCACCCTGCGAGCCGACGCTCGCGGCGCACGTGAGCCGCAGCCGCGTGCGCTTGCAGCTGAAGCCGAGGTTCAGCAGCAGCTAACCCCCCGACCCCCTGTCCCCCCTCCCCCCTGTCCCCCCTCTCCCCGCGCTCACCCTGCGAGCCGACGCTCGCGGCGCACGTGAGCCGCAGCCGCGTGCGCTTGCAGCTGAAGCCGAGGTTCAGCAGCAGCTAACCCCCCGACCCCCTGTCCCCCCTCCCCCCTGTCCCCCCTCTCCCCGCGCTCACCCTGCGAGCCGACGCTCGCGGCGCACGTGAGCCGCAGCCGCGTGCGCTTGCAGCTGAAGCCGAGGTTCAGCAGCAGCTCGGCGTCGTCCCGGGCGCCGTCGACGTCGTCGGTCGTGAGGAGGCCCATTTCGACGACGGGACGGGCGTGTCGTGTCCAGTTGTCGCCGTCGAGCTGTAAAGCGTCCTTCGCCTCGCGGACCAGTACGCGATCGGCGGTCTCGAACATTAGGAGGAGCGCACACTGGAACAATTTAAGCAGTTGTATACTACAGTCTACAAGTCTTGCGCTCGTTATTAATAATCTATCTATCCGCTATTTACCTACCTTAGATCGAAATTTGACGATGTCTAGTATGAATAAATTGTCAAATATCAATGTTTGGAAAGCAAAACCAGATTATGGAGAATACTTTGATTTTTAATGACGGGCATAAATGAAAACAGTGTAAGGGATCAACAAAAAATGCAAACACATTCATACAGAACAACCGAGCCGTTCTTTTGACAGACGAATCGTTCTTTTAACCGACATTTAGACACACGAGCGAAACGTTCTTTAAGAGAATCGATCGTTAAACAGACGAGCCGTTCTCTTGACAGATCATTCTTCTGTCAACGTGACGTTCTTTTGACAGGCAAACTGTTATTTAGGCACGCAAGACGTTATTTTAACAGGCTAACAGTTATTTTGACAGGCAAGCCGTTATTTTGACGGGCGAACTTTTGAAAGACAAGCCGTATTTTTGACAGTTCTGTGAACAGACGAGCAAGTCTTTCTTTTGACACAACCGAACTTTGACAGTACATATCCAAATACCCAAGGACCTTCACGCACACACACACATCACCCCACACACACTAACCTGCGGCGTAGTGGCACTGATATGATACACCCGTTGCGTGTACCGGGTTCGAAGCTCGCCGGTGCACAGATGATGCAACCACGCCAAGCGCCGCCCACTGAAGGAGGAGCGGTAGAAGGCTTCGAAGAGACGGGCGGGGCGTTCTAGCTGAGCGGGCGGGGCCAAGGGAGCCATCGCCCCGCCCAGCGGCCACGCCCCCGCTTGTAGTACCTGTGAGTGAGTAGATACAAAGTCATTCTTTCTATGTATGAATGGTTTATTTGGTTTTATTATGAGTGTGTCACTTATGCACAAAAAAGAAGAGTTTTTTTTATCCGCCTCTCATTTGATAGGTTTTGACAAAAAAACTTATACTTAGTGCTTAGACTCCGGTGGCATCACAGCCATATATTTACAGATACGTTGCTACCGTTGAGGACTAAGCCGGAACGCCTCGGACCAGTATGACTCCCTTACCACACTTCAAACCAGAACACATCAGCGCTTAACACTGCTGTCATAACAGAAATAGGTGTGGCGGTGGAGCCGGTCGAACAAACAACAATCTTCGTACAACGTAAGGACACACTAACTGCACTATGTCCCCGCGGGCGAGAGTGAGCACCGGAGGGTTTTTTTTATAATATAGGAGTAGCAGACGAGCATACAATCCACCTGATGGTAAGTGGCTACTGCCGCCCATGGACATCTGTAATCAACCCCAGATAGGATTAGATATTCCCACCTGAGGTCGGCCACAGATGCGCCGCTACCCCTGAGGACTAAGCTGGAACGCCTCGGAAAAGTCTGTCTCCCTTACCACACCCTTCATAAGGATGCCGGGGGGCCTCGCGACTCGTTATATTCTATCTTTATTCAGAGCGGACTAGAAGTTTGGCGTGGTCTCTACCTGTATAAAGAAGCCGGTGTGTGTAGCCAGGCCGCTGTCGCGCAAGTGCTGCTGGAACTTGGCGTTGAGGTCCGACGACACCGCCACGTCCGTGAACATGCGGTGCAGCTTGTTCGTGAACTCGTAGCCGCACGCCGCCTGGAAAGACAAAAAAAAGAGAAATTAATTAGTCCTCATCGATCCATTACTGTCTCACAGCTGGGCACGGGTCTCCGCACAGGAGGATTAGGCCATAGTCCACCGCGCTGGCCAAGTGCGTATTGATAGACTTCACATACCTTTGAAAAGTTTTTAGAGATTTCTGAGGTACGCAGATGTCTTTACGATGTTTTCCTTCACCGTTTAAGCAAGTGATAATTAATTTGTAATACGCACATAACTTTGAAGAATTCGACTTCCTCATAGAAGTCAATGTCATTAATAAATAATTTTAATGAGAAATAAATATCTAAACTCATAAATGCATATGCCGACTTCAGGGAAAATAATAGTAATAGTAATTATGATGTAACCTTAACTTCACTTACTCTTACTTACCGATTATTTTTAAGGAACAATTGATACACCTTCTTTAATAAAATATGTATTTTTGTAGGCACGTTAAGTGTTTTAAGTGACGTTAAGTGACGTTAGCACCCCCCACTACCACCCCCTCCACCGTCACACCCCCCGCACCCTCGCCCCGCACTATCACAAACATCGCACTGCTATCACACCTCTATCACACCACCGGCACACTCCCCCTTCTGGAACACGTCCTTGTCGTCCACATACTTGAAGACGACTATCGCGGTCGTTAGCACCCCCCACTACCGCCCTCCTCCTCAGTCACACCCCCCACACCCCATCCCGCACTATCACAGCCCCCGCCCCGCTATCACACCACTATCACACCTCTGTCACACTCCTCTAGTCACCCCAGCCACCTTCCAGTATCACACTACCCCTATCACACCTCCGAACCACTATCACACCTCTATCACACCACCATCACACCCCCCACTACCGACCCCCACCACCGTCACACCCTCCGCACCCTCGCCCCGTACTATCACAGCCAATGCACCGCTATCACACATCTATCACACCTCTGTCACACTCTTCTACTCACCTCAGCCACCTTCCAGTATCACACAACCCCTATCACACATCCGAACCACTATCACACCTCTATCACACCGCCATCCCCGCACTACCACCGTCACACCCCCCGGACCCCCGCCCCGCAGTATCACACCCCCCACACCCCTATCACACCTCCATCACACCCACCTTGAGCCTGTTGATCATCGCCTCCTCCTGCTCCATGGACGCGGACAGCTGGTGTATGAGCCGACGGGCGAGCGCGCGCGCATAGTGCTTTTGGAACACGTCCTTGTCGTCCACATACTTGAACACGACTATCGCGGCCGTTAGCTTCTCGTCAGCGTCCGCGTCGGCGCCGCGACGGCGGAGTAGCGCGTCGCAGTATCTGCGGGGGAGAAGACGCTGAATATAGCGCGCTATTTGGTTACGCTATGTGAATATAGCGGGCTATTTGAATACGCTATGTGAATATAGTGCGCTATTTGGTTACGCTACGTAAATATAGCGTGCTATTTGGATACGCTATGTAAATGTAGCGTGTTATTTGGTTACGCTATGTGAATATAGCGCGCTATTTGGTTACGCTATGTGAATATAGCGCGCTATTTGGTTACGTTATGTGAATATAGCGCGCTATTTGGTTACGCTATGTGAATATAGCGTGCTATTTGGATACGCTATGTAAATGTAGCGTGTTGTTTGGATACGCTATGTAAATATGGCCTACTATTTGGATACATAGTGTAAATAATATAGCACACATGTATTCCAATTTAATAGAGTTATGATCTCGTATCACTCTACGTCTCGGGGTATATAAGATCAAGGTATATAGTGTTCAAATTATTCCTCTACAATACACGCTATTATTATTATAAGCTGTTATATATCGTCATCATATATTTTATAGTAGGTTACTATATAAAATAACATTGTTACTTACTTGGCCAATAATTCTGGTGCTTTCGCCGCCGATTCGCCCGGACTCCGTGCGTTCACTACTGCGCTACACGCCTGCAAATAGAATAAAAAAAAATATTATTTTAACTTCTACTGCTTACTTTCCCCACAGATAAGACATGGATTGTTTTCATAAGATAGACATAGCAAACGAAAATGCAATCCACTTGATGGGAAGTGGCTTCTGCCGCCCATGGACATCTGGAATCAACCCCAGATAAGATGAGGTCCGCTACAAATTTGTACTACCACCGCACCCACTTCTGTCTAATGACAGCAGTGTTATGCGCTGCTACGTTCTGGTTTGAAGAGTGTGGTAAGCAAGACATACTTGTCTGTCTGACCTTAGTTCGGAAATTAATCTGGAGTTGATTACAGATGTCCATGGGCGATAGTAACCACTTACCATCAGGTGAATTGCAATGCTCGTCTGCTACTCCTATATTATAAAAAAAACATGAGACAAAAGATAGATAACAAAAGATATCTAACCTTATCCAAAGCGCCGATGAACGCTTGCGCGCCGCCAAACACATCCGTGAAAAGTTTCGTATATTTGCCGTGGAGGGATAACATCGCGTTTACGAAGTGTGTGTGCGCCTGCGAATGTAAAGAACTTGTTATTAGTCAAGGTTAAGAAAATTGGTCAATGTTATGAATATAAGTCAAGGTTATGAATGTTAGTCAAGTCTAAGAGTATAAGTCAATGTTATGAATGTTAATGAAGGTGTCAAAACAAATATTACTCAAGGTGAAGCGATTTACTAGTCGAGGTTATGAATATTAGTCTAGATTATCAGAATTAGTCAAGGTTAAGAATATATGGACAAGGTTATGAATATTAGTCAAAATATTGACAGCATTGAAAAAAATAGTTATAAAATATTTGTATTTATATTATATTTCGCGCATACGTATATGTATGGATGTGTATACATGCATCTTTTTATATGTGTACGTATAGGTACGTGTGTGGTCAGATACCTCGTCGTGTCGGCGGCTCGCGACCTGCGTGTACGAAGCGATATTTTTTTTATATGTGTGTCAGCCTCCCCCTCCATATCTATCGTATGCATTTGTGTACGTGTGTATGCGCCGCGTCCACGAGCGTGTGCGTGCGTGCGTGCGTGTGTGTGTCTGAGTGCGTGCGTGTGTGTGTGCGTGTGTGTGTGAGTGTGTGTGTGCGTGTTTGTGTGTGCTTGTGTGCGTGCATGTGTGTGCGTGCTTGCGTGTGTGTGCGTGTGTGTCCGCCTGCGCGTGCGCCGCGTCCACGAGCGGGTGTGTGTGTGTGTGTGTGTGTCTGTATGTGTGTCACAGTGTGTGTGTGTCGCGCACCTCGTCGTGCGGACGGTCCGCGGCGAGCAGCTGCGTGCCGTGTCTCGCCGCCTGCGCGTGCGCCGCGTCCACGAGCGGGCGGAGCGCCGCGGCGCCGAGCGGCTTCAACAGTGTGTAGAGACGACGGAGGTCCTCGCGACGCTGGGGGGAATGAAACGACAACGTTACTGAGACTATTCAGTCGATTTATATACAAAATATGGCCATCCCTATCATGAATGTCTACATCTACAGCTATTAAGGAGTTGTGAGAGGCGAGCTTAGGGCAAAAGTTAAATTTACAGCTCCTGGCCAACCAGGTCGGCGAAAAACGTCGTTCAGTTTAATGTATCTAAAAAAGGACGATAAATATAGGTCCCCTTCCTATGCCTATTCATTTGCCTATGTTTCAGAAGCCAAACATTCTATGTCTATTACGCATGCTTTCCTTTCAAAATAAGCTTTCGTATCTTTTATCACAATGTACCTTGTACCCCCCACACCCCCCGACCTCCTACCTGGTCCGCGCGCGGGTCGTCCTCGCACGCCTCGCGCATGAGCCGCTCGACCTCCGCGTGCAGCGCGGGCAGGTGCGCCGCCCGAGTGTACCCCCCACACCCCCCGACCCCCTACCTGGTCCGCGCGCGGGTCGTCCTCGCACGCCTCGCGCATGAGCCGCTCGACCTCCGCGTGCAGCGCGGGCAGGTGCGCCGCCCGAGTGTACCCCCCACACCCCCCGACCCCCTACCTGGTCCGCGCGCGGGTCGTCCTCGCACGCCTCGCGCATGAGCCGCTCGACCTCCGCGTGCAGCGCGGGCAGGTGCGCCGCCCGAGTGTACCCCCCACACCCCCCGACCCCCTACCTGGTCCGCGCGCGGGTCGTCCTCGCACGCCTCGCGCATGAGCCGCTCGACCTCCGCGTGCAGCGCGGGCAGGTGCGCCGCCCGAGTGTACCCCCCACACCCCCCGACCCCCTACCTGGTCCGCGCGCGGGTCGTCCTCGCACGCCTCGCGCATGAGCCGCTCGACCTCCGCGTGCAGCGCGGGCAGGTGCGCCGCCCGAGTGTACCCCCCACACCCCCCGACCCCCTACCTGGTCCGCGCGCGGGTCGTCCTCGCACGCCTCGCGCATGAGCCGCTCGACCTCCGCGTGCAGCGCGGGCAGGTGCGCCGCCCGAGTGTACCCCCCACACCCCCCGACCCCCTACCTGGTCCGCGCGCGGGTCGTCCTCGCACGCCTCGCGCATGAGCCGCTCGACCTCCGCGTGCAGCGCGGGCAGGTGCGCCGCCCGAGTGTACCCCCCACACCCCCCGACCCCCTACCTGGTCCGCGCGCGGGTCGTCCTCGCACGCCTCGCGCATGAGCCGCTCGACCTCCGCGTGCAGCGCGGGCAGGTGCGCCGCCCGAGTGTACCCCCCACACCCCCCGACCCCCTACCTGGTCCGCGCGCGGGTCGTCCTCGCACGCCTCGCGCATGAGCCGCTCGACCTCCGCGTGCAGCGCGGGCAGGTGCGCCGCCACGTACGCGCGCTCGTAGCAGCAGCGGACCGCTTCGACGCTGCCGGAGTGCAGGTACTTTGTGGCTAGGGACACTTCGCGTTCGAGACCTGCGGGACAAAGAGGACTTGTTAGTACACGTACTTCGCCGCAAAATGCGCCTCGAGGTCGAGAGAGAGGCGGCGAACTGGGTTTACCACTTCTGAATGTGTTTACGCACATCCCTACACTCAACACCCTAAGCGAAGTGCGGGCGCTGCGCACCGCCAGTCCATCACTTGCTCGATAAACCCCGTTCCGAACGCGCGAATATATTTATAATTTCTGTATCAGGGTCAAACGTCATATTGGATCAATTAAATGTTACGTAATCGTCAGTAGCGGTACCCTTTGATTCGTTTGATGACAGTTTAATATTTCCGGGAAATAAATGTAATTCCAATGTTTACATAGGGAAAGAGGGGAACAGTTTAGCTTACTTTAGTTTACTGACAATGGGGAGAGAAATACTCGCAAATCAATTCTTTTAAAAATGCCGTTGCACTACTCACCATCCAAAACCCGTTGCATATAATGCGACACGTCAGCCTGCTGCAGCAGACTCGCTGCTAGAGTGGTATGATGTGCCGCAGCGGCCGACAGAAAGGGCTCCAAAACCAATCTATGGTATAGGGCAAGTGGCGCCCTCACGCGGAAAGACTGCACGTGAACCGTAGACAGGATCGCCTCGCGAAGGGTCTGCACATCACGCCACTCCGGGTTCGATTCCCGGGCGGCGCCCAATGCGGCAACGACACGTGACGTCAGCGCCGTGCCAAGGGAACGGAGGAGTACCGTCTCCCATATTACTAGGCCGAGTTCCCCCACCTAGAAAGATCATAACTGTAATCATACCTAATTCAAAATGGCGGCTTATGTGTATGGAAGATATACTTTTTTTGGCGCGTTTGGGAAAACTGATAAAAAACAGAAAAAAAATCTTGCACACTGGTACACGCACTCTTTTCATTTTATTACTAACTTTTCCCGCGGCTTCGTTCCCAATCGTAAGTTTTTATCTGTCCCTAGGGGACGGTATTCAAATACGACGCGATTTTAAGGTAAACAAACAAACAAACTCACATTTTCATTTATAATAGTAGTTACGAAGTTACGATTAATTATGCCAAAGTAGTACGTACGCACGCACGCACGCACACACACACACACACACACACACACACACACACGCACACACACAAACACTCACGCACACACACACACACACACAAACACACACACACACAAACACTCACGCACACATACAAACACACACACACACACACACACACACACAAACACTCACGCACACATACAAACACACACACACACACACACACACACAAACACTCACGCACACATACAAACACACACACACAAACACAAAAACACTCACGCACACATACAAACACACACACACACACGCACTACGTTATTTCAAACCATGTCGATATCTTGTCTTACCTCTAATTGTCTCGAATCATGTTCAGTACAACTGACTGTAGCGGCCGAACCGTATATTATTTCAGCGTCTGATACCTGAAATGGAGACAAGATGGAACATATACGAAACTGTTATATTGTTAGAGACCGCGTCAAAATTCTAGTCCGCTCTGAATATAGACATGAATCGCGTAGCAACAGCTAATTTTCGATATAAGCGGGTTTGCTGCACCGCGCCGGTAGTGTGCTCGCACTGTTGCAAGGAGTATATGCTTGTAGTTGTGTTCGACCGCATTGGCTCTCTGACTACATCTGCGCGCAACAACTTCAGAGCGGACTTGAAGTTTGGAGCGGACTTAACCTTCCAGATACGGTCCTACAGAGGGGGGTCACAGGGGGTCAAAACCTCCCCCACCCCCAAAAAACCATCGAGTTCGACTCACACTTGGTGAGATTTTTTTCGTGGAGAAACCCTGCATGGATTCCTCTCTGCCGCGGAAGTAACGGAGAGGATATAATAATAATAATAACTTTTATTTCTGTACACAAAATAAAAAACATACACGAAGCAAACTTACAAGGTAATGTAACACTTAACAATAAATACTAATATATACATTTAAAAAGCGTTAGAAAATTGGTCTGATTTAACCCAATTTTCCCTATGACCGATGAAAAAACATAAATTAATAGAGATAACTTATCTAAATACTTATATACATATTTAAATCACTAAATTAAAGCGTTAATTTATAAAGCTTCCATTTCGATTGTGAACGAAACTGGAAACAAAACCGAATAGTCGTATTCAGTTTCGTCTAAAAACCATTTTCAGTCTGTATCTTTTAAAACGAGTATAAGAAACGTACTATACTATAGGGCTCGAACACAAAACTGCGATGCGACGCGATGCGAATTCGCAACGCAGAAAATTGCGATGCGAATTGCTGCGATGCGATATCGTGCGGCGTAGCGTCTCTCAGGGTGACCAACAACAACAACCACTGTGCGATGCGAATCAATTCGCAAGTTCTTGCGATGCGTCGAGGGAGCTCGCAGATTTTTGCGATGCGACGTCGTATCGCAGTTTTGTGTACGAACCCATAATACGTATACAAAACGAAGTATTACCTTCTGTCGTTTAACATGTTGTAGATTGAGGTATGAGTAAAGGCTGTTGAGGTAAGCCACGCCCTGACTGTACTCCGTCCACGCTGTCACATACCTGTTGGAAAACACCATAATCATCCTTACTAATATTATAAATCCGAAAGTTACTCTGTCTGTCTGTCTGTCTGTCTGGTTGTGTCTTCTTCACGCCTAAACCAGTGAACCGATTTTAATGAAATTTTGTACAAAGATAGTCTGAGACCCGAGAAAGGACATAGGATAGTTTTATCCCGGAAATCCCACGGGAACTAGGGATATCTAATATCGATTAATCGGAGAATCGATCTTTTGGACCAAAAAAATCGATTATTTTAATCGATATTAGTAAAGATTGACTCGTAAACTATGAATTTGATCAAGTGATGATATTTAGCAAATTTGTTGTTCATGAGCCCACGAAGGTTCCGGAGTTACGACCAATTTTCGCCGCCACTGTCGTTCCAATGAAGGTACGAATTTTCTGTTTTATATTATGTTGTATGTCATCTTATTTTCTTTTAAACGCGGGCGAAGCCGCGGGCAAAAACTAGTAATTTATAAGCTATCTTTGGCATCGGGAGATCTCCGTGGGCTAGGTAATCATGTCCGGACAGCGGCCGTGCTCTGACAGTCACAGTTCAGAGGTGTGTAGGAGATATGTACAAGATGTTGAGAAAACTTCGATAGCGTGATTCAGAAATACTAGTGGCGCCATCTCTTGACGAGTAACGGGAAGTCACCAGATATTTTATTATATCTTTTATCAATAATAACACTTTCTACGCTTATTAAATTAGTAATAAATGACTTATTAAAATCGATTATTAAAATTTAAAAATTGAGATAATCACACAAAAAAAACTTACAGAAAGTATGGATTACAATATTGATACTCAATACTCATGAGTATCGCAGAAAAAGTATATACTTTAAAAGGACATTATTTAGCGTGTTTCCATATTTTTCTTCATTTATTCAATAAATAAGACTTACAAAAGAACAACATTTAAAATATGCCAGAATGAGAAGGACTAGGCCATAGTCCACCGTGCTGGCCAAGCGCGTATTGGTAGACTTCACATACCTTCGAGATTTCTTTTTTTTTTATAAAACTCAGGTATGCAGGTTTCCTCACGATGTTTTCCTTCACCGTTTAGCAAGTGATAATTAATTTCTAATACGCACATAACTTGGAAAAATCAGAGGTTCGTGCCTGGGATTTGAACCTCGGACCCCTCGATCGAGAGGCCGAGTTTCTTAACCACTAGGCTATCACTGCCTTCACAGTTTTACACACAATTAGTTACCATCTTACGCCAACAGAGATCTTATATGGCGAACCCTTTAGTGAAACCACACTGTTCCTTCAATTCGCATCTAAATGTTCCACGAAGTAAAACTAATCTACCCACCTCGCCAATAAACCATCTCTGAAATCTGTACTCTCCAAGGCCGCTTCACCGCGCACCCTCTCCAACAGACCACTTACATGTTCCTCTAGGAATGTCCTGAAACAGAATTAAGTCTTTTATGAAATAGGAGTAGCAGACGAGCATGCAGTCCACCTAATGGTAAGCGGCTACTGCCGTACGGACATTTGTAATTATCCCCAGATAGGATTAGATTCCTACCTTAGGCCGGCCACAGATGCGCCGCTACCCCTGAGGGCTAAGCTGGAACGCCTCGGAAAAGTATGTCTCCCTTAAGGGTGTGGCCTTCAAAGTAGAACACAGTAGCGCTTAACACTGCTGTTATTAGGCACAAATAGGTGTGACGGTGTAGGACCACTGACGGTTCTCCCACCTTTATTCCTTTCGAAACTTTTACCTCAGATTCAGTTACGATTCCAGGATATTTTCAATTCGGCTATACAATAGTTCCGGTTAGAGAAGTCCAACTTCTTCAACACCTACCTGGTCTCATCGTACATTTGGTTACAGTTTAAGATATTTTTTTTAATTCGCCTAACCCATAGTTCCTGCTACAGTTACTACATTCTGTAACATCAATTACGTAACAACAATTACAAATTAACATTAATTGTGAATCAATAAATCATTTTTTTCATTTTTCATTTCTTTCATTTTTTTCATAATATAGGAGTAGCAGACAAGCATGCACTCCACCTGATGGTAAGTGGCGACTGCCGCCCATGGAAATCCGTAATCAAGCCGAGATAGGATTTGATATTCCTACCTGAGGTCGGCCACAGACGCGCCGCTACCCCTGAGGACTAAGAAATACTTTTCCGAGGTGTTCTAGACACACCTAGGTGTCTAGGTGTCTTGAACACCTCGGAAAAGTATGTCTAGACACCTAGACACACCTAGCTGTCTAGGTGTCTAGAACACCTCGGAAAAGTATGTCTCCCGTACACCATTTAAAACAAAACACAGCAGCGCTTAACACTGCTGTTATGAGGCAGAAATATTTTTTTACTAATCAACATAGAGAAGTTCAACTTCTCATCACACTAACCTGGTCTCATCGTACAGTTTGTCTGCGAGTGGCTCAGGGTGTGCAACGCATAACGCATACACATCAGAAAACCTCGAGTTCCACACTGAACGCTCCACCGATTTCAGTGAGACTACACCGGCCACCTGAAAAAGACAAAAAAAACAGTTTATTTCTTTCAAATATTACCAAACAAGGGGCAGGGCCCTCTGTACTGGGTTTGGATATCCCGAGTTACTACCCAGTAAGGGTAATATGTACCATTCATCTTACTTTAGATCATGTTTATGTGTTTGTCTCTCTGTTTGTACACTTTTAAGGCTCTGTTTATGTCTACAGACATTGAACGTGTCAGACACAGAATGTGCCAGACAAATATTTTTTCTACACGACTTTTGGGATCTGTTTTATATAATAATGGAGTAGCAGACGAGCATGCAGTTCACCTGATGGCAAGTGCTGCTGCCACTTATAGACATCTGTAATCAACCTCAGAAAACATTAAATTTCTACATGATGACAGATGCGACCCCTGAGGACTAAGCTGGAACGCCTCCGAAAAGCATGTCTTCAAACCAGAACACAGCAGCGTTTAACGCTCAAAATTAGGCTGAAATAGGTGTGGCGGTGTTGCCGCGAGAGACGAAACACAAAGGGTTCTACCACCTTCGCAAATATATTTACGTTTAAAGGTGGTAGCACCGTCTGTGTTTCACCTTGTGTGGCAGCAGCACCACACCTATTTCTGCCTAATAACAGAAGCTTTAAACGCTGCTGTGTTCTGGTAATAAGTATAAGGAAGGCAAACTTTTCCGAGACATTCCAGCTTAGTCCTCAAAGGTAGCGGCGCATCTGTGGCCGACCTTAGGTAGGAATCTAACCCTATCTGTGGTCGATAACACATGTCCATTTACGGCAGTAGCCTTACCATCAGGTGGACTGCATGCTCGTCTGCTACACCTATATTATAAAAAAATACTCACCGTTTCTTTAAGTTTGGCCCAAGTCTCGTCAAAGTCCACATTCCTTGGCTTAAGAGACATCATCGAGCTCCGGTCGTGAAACCTGCAACACAAATATCATATCAGGACCTGGATTAACCCAATGACCTTGAATATAATTTGGTAACGAAAGATCTCTCGACGGGCTAGCTGACCATGCCCAGAGGTGACTAAAAGGGGGCTTCCGGGGTTGCCGGCGGGAAGAGTGGGAGCTCGACCCGTCCGGAGAGCAACTCCGGGAAGAACGGCGGCATGTGTGGTTGCATGCCGTCGTAAACACCAGGTGTGCGGGAGGAGCGTAAAGTGCTCCCCCCAGGGCAGAGCCCGACCGGGGCATCGCGCTCGGAGGACTCCTGTTGTGTTCCATTGGAAATCCCGGAGTACTCCACCAAGCGCTGAGGACGGCCACCGGGGGGGTTTTAGTGCGGTAAAAATCCCACATAACCCGGCGTCGCTCCCTTTTTACCTTTTGGGTACCTTTAGAAGGTTTCCCCCTCGAAAACAATAAAAAAAACAAGGTGACCATGCCCGTCCGGCTAGGTGTCCCTGTAGTCCCGGAACAAGAATAGGGTCACGGCATAGTAAAGGAAGAATAGTAGGTTAGCTAAGGCCTCTCTGCGAGATAATTACCTACTCTTGCAGTGATGCATAGGGTTGTCACTTTTATTTTTAGTTAAATACTAACTGACCCGGCAAAATTTTTACTGCCACAGAATATATTTATGAAATATATTTCATATTTACTCACCTTTTAAACCTTCCCTGGACTTCCACAATTATTCTAAACTAAAATTAGCCAAATCGGTCCAACCGTTCTCGAGTTTTAGCGAGACTAACGAACACCTATTGATTTTTATATATATAGATTATTTTCGTATTATAACAGCACTAGGGTTTAAATACCGTAATATATTGAAATGTTGCACCAATTCATAAATGGGTTGTGAATAAAATACGTCTTAAATATAAAATACACATTTAAGTAATTATAAATTGAGAACAGAAAAAAAATCTTCGACTCCTGAAAGTGTCAATTGACAATTTACGCAAAAAAATGTTTACGGAAACATGGGCAGTACATTAAAAATAAATTAAGCTTAAATAGCCTTTTTTTCAAATATTGAGTAAGAATTATTTTAGTAGTATCACAACCTATCCAACCTATCCAAACACCTTGTACGACGAGTACTTTTATTTACTGTCGTGTAACACATTGTATACATTATGTTAGTAAATATATAACTTGCACGAAGTAAACAAACCCATAATCAATAATAAGGAACAATTACATATCTGTGAACTCAAATGCTAAATTCAGAAAACAGAATGCGCGCGAACCCACGCGTGGCGCGGCCCGTACTGAGACAACTCTCGGCAACTCTTCTCTATTTGATTGTGTGCGTAAAAAGTGCGTGCACGGCGCCCGCTAGTTACGCACACATACAAACAGGCGGAGGCCGATTTGTATGAAGCTGTGCTACTATTCTTTCTTTACTATGGTCACGGTATCCCCTGCTTTAAGAGGTGACTAAAAGGGGGACTTCCGGGGTTGCGAGCGGCAAGAGTGGGAGCTCGAACCGTCCAGCAAGCGACCCCGGGAAGGACGGCGGTATGTGTGGTCGCATACCGCCGTAAATACCAGGTGAACGGGAGGAGCGTAAATTGCTCCCCCAAAAGCAGAGCCTGATAGGGCATTGTACTTGGAGGACTCTAGTTGTGTTCCGCTGGAGATCCCGGAGTTCTCTACCAAGCGCTAAGGCGGCCACCGGGGGGATTTTAGTGCGGTAAAAGACCCACATAACCCGGCGTCGCTCCCACGGCGTCGGTATATGTTGTATTTTTACCGCACTAAACCCCCCTTTTAAAGGTGATCACACCCGGACAGCGGCCGTGCTCCGACAGTCTCAGTTCGGAGTTTATATATGTACAAGATGTTGAGAAAACTTCGTTAGCGTGATTCTAAAGTGTAGCGCCATCTCTTGACAAGTTGCGGGAACTCGCCACTATTAAAAAATGCATTGATTGTCTAGTGGTTGAAACACGTCCTCTTAGTCGAGGGGTCCGAGGTTCAAATTCAAGGAACCTCTGACATTTCAAAGTTAATAATAATGTTATAATAAAATAAGTTAGTATAATATAATAAAGTTATAAATTAATTATCACTTGTTTTAACGGCGAAGGAGAGCATCATGAGGAAACCTGCTCACTTGAGAGATGTTAAAAATAAGTTCTTAAAGATATATGAAGTCTACCAATATGCACTTGACCAGCGCGGTGGACTATGGCCCTATCCTTCCGATCATGAGAGAAGACCTGTGCCCAGCAGTGTGACAGTAATGGGTAATAATTAATTCCCATTTATTAACATATCCCAAATACAGGACAGACGAAATAAAATAAAATGAATAATTAAAATTAATTAACCTCGATCAGTCACATTTAAATTAATTAAAAAACAGAGTGTCAACCTAAATTTGGGTTGAGTATTTTATATTCATTATATTGTCATTGTTTTTTCAATTGCAGTTGTAAAGTACCACTAGTACACCAATTTCTTTCTACTTTTATATGAATACTGGCTGACCCGGCAAACGTTGTGTTGCCATATAAACAAAAAAAATGTTAAGGGTTTGAAAAATAGATATGTCTGATTCATAATTAGGTGTCCAAAATGTAAACAAAGAAATGTCATTGTCAAAATTCGATTATAGGTATTGCAAACCTTAACAAATTAACAAGAAAAGAAAAATTTCACAAAATTCAACATAAAACAAAAACTTAATAACTGCACACAATTAAAAAAAACCCGCTAAGAAAACTAGAAAAAATTCGAGTTCGATCACGATCACGAAAATGAATAATATCAACTATGAAACTTAAAAATGGCGGCACACAAAATGTTTTGGATGCCGATTGTATGACCATTATCACAATTTAATTTTCTCTCCTAAATCTTGTTTTTTATTATTATTACTGTATAAAATTTAATTGAGTTAATATAAATATTGGAAAATGTGAATTGGGTTTAATTTATTTAGATTATTATTTTATTATCGATGTATTAATTTAATATTGTCAAAAATAAGACACTGCCATTTGACACATATTTTCTTGATAGGTCAACACCTTTGTTTACATTTTGGACACCTAATTATGAATCGGACTATAGAATATTTGAAACTGCGATGGTAGCGAAGTCTGACGAAACCAATGTGAAACATCCCAAAATCAACAACTACTTACGAATTAAAAATTAATTAAAAAAAACCTTTTCCCACGGACTAAATTGTGAATCTAAACCATTCTCAAGTCCCCTTGAACACACACAACAAATTTCATCAAAATCAGTCCAGTCGCTTAGGAGGAGTTCAGTGGCATACACACGCACATAAGAAATAAATATATATAAAGATAGTCAATGAGCATGTAGTTCACCTGATGGTAAGTGGCTACTGCCGCCCATACATCTGTAATCAACCCCAGATAGGATTAGATATTCCTACCTGAGGTCGGCCACAGATGCGCCGCTACCCCTGAGAACTAAATTGGAACGCATCGGAAAAGTATGTCTCCCTTTAAATTAGAACTCAGCAGCGCTTAACACTGCTATCACTAGTAGTAGAAATAGGTGTTTTGAAGGTGGTAGAACCCTTTATGGTTCGACTCTGGCGGCACCACCGCCACACCTATTTCTGCCTAATAACAGCAGTGTTAGGCGCTGCTGTGTTCCGGTTTGAAGGCTGTGGTAAGGGAGACAGACTTTTTCGAGGCGTTCCAGCTTAGTCCTCAGGAGTAGCGGCGCATCTGTGGCCGACCTCAGGTAGGAATATCTAATCCTATCTGGGGTTGATTACATATGTCCATGGGCGGCAGTAGCCACTTACCATCAGGTGGACTGCATGCTCGTCTGCTACTTCTATATTATAAAAAAAAAAGGTGTAACGATGATGCCTCCAGAGTCAAATCTTGAAGGATTTTACCACCTTCATGATATATATTATAATGACGTATCTTATAAAAGGGCAAAAAGATCTCTCCTTTAAAGCCGGCGATTCATTGGCGACTCCTCTGGTGTTGCAAATGTCCATAGGCTATGTTGACTACTTTCCATCAGGTAGCACGTCTGCTTAATCGTTAAGTTAAACAATAAAAAATAAAATAATGCATCAGTACATTTCTTTTCTTTTATTCTATACTAAAACTATTTTATAATAAAAATGTCTGACAGGGCGCCAGGGGGTGAGAGTTTTATTACAATACTAGCAGACCCGGTAAACGTTGTGTTGCCATATAATAAAAAATGTTAAGGGTGAACAACCCTTATCACTTAGGGGTATGAAAAAAAAATTAACAAAAAAATAAAACCAACTTCTACAAAGTAAAAATAATTGAAATAAATGACAGTTTAGTACATATTTCTGAAGTTGGCGCTCAATATATTTCGTTTGATAACAGCGTATATGAGCGCGTGCCTCCATATATTCATCCCGCAAAATGTTACACTCGTAGGATCTTCTAAACTAAAAGTCTAATCTACATGCTATAAGGAGCAAATTTTATCTACATTAAACACTTAATTTTTTGAAACAATTTATTTCGATAAGGATTAATATTTGCTATCTATTAAAACCATTTTATTATGAACTTAATTTTTGTTTTCTTTTTAAATCATAAAAACAGTTATTGTAGAGTACGCAACAAAGATAGACATATGCCATCGCGGACTTATTTGTAAATATTTTCAAGGTGTACAATACTGTAGAACATTATTTTAATTTATCTTGTAGGGTTCAGCAAGCGTTTGCAATGTAAGCTAAAAAAAAAATTATTTATTCACAAAATCTGTACAATTATCAGTGATTTCCTTGTATGTTATGCTTGTATTATTCATACAAACCTTCCTGTTGAATCACTATATCTATTAAAAGAAACTGCATCAAAATCCGTTGCGTAGTTTTAAAGATTTAAGCATACATTGGGACATAGGGACAGAGAAAGCGACTTTGTTTTATACTATGTAGTGATTGCTTGAACATTATTTTGTTTTGTACCATGACCTCCTTAAGCGTCCGTGGTACGAAATTTCAATGTATACTTAAAATAATATTGTTTTAAGAGATGGTAGTAACCCCCCAGGACTCAAACCTGGTACCCTGTTCAGTTTGGCTGTAATCACAGATCCAACATACGTCAATAAGTTTATTTTTAAGCCATTGAACAAAGATTTCAAAGGGGAACATACATGTCTTTGTATTAAACTAAAAATAGATTTACGAACGCAAGTGAATGCCAGAATTGGTAACAAAAAAAATGCCAAGTGCGAGTCGCACTCGCACATAGACGGTTCCGTACCAACAATGATGATAATAATATAATAATAATTCAATGATTTAATAATAATAACTTGTATGAATGTAAATAATGATAATGATACTTCTTTTTTATGATTTGCAATAGGACTTATAAATTATGTCATTTGTATACCCAAAAGGGTCAAATATAGCGCAACAACACCGTCGTAGAGTCAACTTACCCTGATGATGCTCCGTTTTGGAGCGAAACACGTGTTGGTGGTGGTATGTATGGTGGTGTATATTTTTAATTTTTGCATCTGCATGCATTCTTTGAGGGAGGGAGGGTGGTACATACTGCATGGTTTAAAATATATACCATCATACATATTTGTAGCAGATTGTTGCGAAGTAGTTTTAATCTTAACTTAAATATAGCGCACTTTATATAACCATATGAACACCTGTAAGACCTATATTTACAAATAAAGAGATTTGATTTGAACAAATTCTTATTTATTTTTTATCTAGTATAGAATAATAATTTATTCTAATCAAATCAAAATATTCACGTCATGACAAAATATTAAATATTCACAGCAAATTAAAATGAAAAAACCAAACACACATCAGCAACATGGACCAAAATATTCTAGTATTCGTTATATATCTAGTATTTGTTATCATAGCAGCCAGAGAAGTAAATGGATTGTGAAAATTTGAACTGTCTTCCTATTATAGCAAAATAGATAAAACGAAAAACGCCAAAATATAGCGGTTTCTTGTATGGAGATCCCCATTCATTTTAAAGGTTTTTTTTTATTTTTAACGTTTGTAATAGCGGCCACAGTTATACATACTCTGTAAAGATCTCAAGTGTTTATCTATTACGGTTCAAGAGATAGAGCCCTGTGACAGACAGACAGGCAGACAGACAGCAGAGGGTTAGTACATTCCGTTTTTATCCTTTGAGTATGGAACCCAAAAACTGAACCAAAACAATGTCCCAATATAAATCTGTTTATAGTATATTTAGCATGTCATAAATATGAAAATATGGATTAACACGGAAAATGTCTGCAAAAACAACTTGTAAACAACAAAATTCATGGTCAAGTGTGTAAACAACATTGTTTTCGCAATGAATAGTCAATGTGGAGTCCACGCCAAACTTCTAGTCCGCTCTGAGGTTGCTTCACAAAATTACAAAAATGTACCCCGTAACAACGTAAGGGCACACTTACGCAGCTGTGTATATCCATTTGCAAGAGAGGGCAGCGGACGAGGACCGGGAGGGTCCTATGCTGTTTTACGTCCCGCTAATATCTACAATTTGCTATTGCGACGCGACTTGTTCCTATATTCAGAGCGGACTAGCAGTTTGGTGTGGACTATACCTATTTTATATTAGTAAATTGACTAACAAACAAGTATGTAGCCCAGATGATGGTAGGTGTGTTGTAGACTGCTTTGTAGTATGACTCTGGCACCACTGTCACACCTATTTCTACCTTATATAAGCAGTGTTACGCTCTATTGTGTTTTGGTTTGAGTGTCGGCACCACTGTCACATCAATTAAACACACAAGTATCACACAAGAAATATAGCCCAGATTATGGTATACTTATTTTATTCTAGCAAATTGACTAACAAAGAAGTATGTATGTAGAATCCTTTGTAGTATTACTCTGGCACCACTGTCACACCAATACCTACCTTATAACAGCAGTGTTAAGCGCCGCTGTGTTCTTGTTTGAAGGGTGTGGTAAGAGAGACATAGTTATCCAAGGTGGTATCAATAGAAGGATGTAGATGGTGACTACCTTACATATGTGACCATCTGGCAAAGCATCTGTGATCAACTTCAGGTCGAACCTGTTGCATATGAAGTTTGTTACAGATGTCCATACAGTTTTGTGTGTATGTATGAATGTATTTATCTCTATGTATGATGTATGTATGTGTCATTACGACGACCTGCGTAGCGGAGCGGCCACCATACCGGTCTGACGCACAAAGGGTTCCGGGTTCGATCCCAGCCAGACAAATATCTAAATGATGAATTTAGATTTCTGTTTCTGGGTCTGGGTGTTTGTGTATTTGTCTACGTGTGTCCATGGCACCCACGAGAGGGAATCCTAGTGTGGGGCTGTGAGTGTAGAAAGTGTTTATTGATTTATTAGCATGCCCAACAGCCCAAAGAGCTTGACGGTTTAACATATGAGGTGTCATTGGATTCGTCTAAATTGTGGGAGTGACTTAAGCCATATTATTTCCTTTTTCACTTAAATGAGCTTTTATTATTTTTATATGAATTAAAAGTATGTTTACAGATCATATGTTAAAATGTTACATATGGATAATTTTGCAAACATATACCTACTTACCAGTTTTTTTTTCAAAAATAATTTTCTGATAAGTTACTATCACAGGTACAGATGTCTACTGTTAGTCAATTAATTTGTAAACAAAGATACCTTCAATATTATTTATGAATATTGATTATTTTTAAGAAATTCATGTTGATACAACTATAGAAACTAGATAGTCAAAGTCTGTTATCATTGAATACCAGATGTAAAACCTTTTTGGAGACCTTATGGCCAATATGAAAATTTGAAACTAACCAAAGGTTTCAACACCTTGGGGATGCTTTAAATACCCTCAATTGTGGGAAGAGGTAAATGCCCAGTACTGGGACTTAAAAAGAGTCTCAGAAAGCTACTTCGCTCTTCCTAAAGTAGTAAACAAAACGTTCTAGTAAGAATCACATACGCGTATTTCATTGACGATTTTCTAGAAGTACCAGGGGAACAGAAAAGCGTAGAATCATCATGTCTTTGTGTTAGGAGGTCGGTCTAGCGAAGAACAGTGTTCGTCTACCGCGCAACGGACTTGGCAGCGTGACAACAACGAAAATTGTACCAAAATTACTCAGCATAATAACATAACAAAAATAATTACAATGACATATAAAAAAAAACGTACCACTCAAGCCTCTGTAACGCCAAACCTCACACTGTACACCACTTCACCGCTTATTCCACACGTTTGATACCGCGTAAGAAATCAACAAAATATTCCGTATTCACGAGATCGGATTAGAAAATGCAGGAGATTCGCGTCATTTCGCGTTATGTGACATGACGTTTGTGTTTTTAATCTGTTACGTTGTACAGATTAAAAATGTTTTGCGGGCCTGGATGACAAGAATTTTGCCATTAATATCTATTACATAATAATATTTGAGTACTTTCCGAAAAACTTTCTAAATATTATTATAGAGTTTTTTTCTGAGCTTAATACCAATAGCCAATAGCGATCCATGCAGAGTAACATTTTTTTATAGATGGAGTCAAAGAGAACCATCATACCTATTTCTGTATTATAATGTATAAATCATCTTCTCAAGAGTACATATTACTTACTGTACTTACATATTATACTTCATGTATCCGTCCTTCTTAGTCCTCAATCATTATAAAATCACTGTTCGGAACTTGCTAAAGTCCAAATTTAAAAAAAAACACTCAGCTTGATTCAGTATACTTGTATATGTAGTAAGTATACAATTTGCTATGCCGAAGCGACTAATTTCTATATTCAGAGTGGACTAGCAGTTTCGCGCGGACTATATTATTACTGTAGTATGTTAGGTGTATGGCGACTTCCTGCAATAAGTTCAGAGATAGCGCTATTGAATTACGCTGAGCCAAAAAACCCACAACTCAACAGATGACGCTACTAGCGCACGCTATAGCGTCTTCCCGCAACTCATCAAGAGATAGTGCTGCTGAGTTACGCTATCAAAGTTTTCTCAAAATCTTACATAGTACATACAAGCCCCAAATGTGTCTTTGTACCCATTTACTATATTATGTAACCAATAAAGGGTTTACTAGAAGAAAATTGGTGAAATATTTGGAAAACTGACTCCTCCCTGTAGACCTCCAGACGCCAACCAAGATAAGATAGATGTCTTTATTATGTATTTTAAGGGATTTCGAAGGATTCAATAATTCAGCGCTAAAAATAAAAAGACAGTGATAGTTACTTATAGTTTTATTCGTATTAAAAAACGTCTTACATTGTCTAAACTGTACAGTTTTGAGTTAATTAACCACAAACCTTCAAGCAGAAATCTAATTTCACAAATATTCTCATTATATTTCTAGTGTAAAATGAAATGAGTTTAAATATATTATTGTAGCCATAGATTAGTAAAGATACTTCGCCGCCTTGAAATTGAATGAAGCCACAAACGGCTTATTTTAGTAAGTTCTTTTTTTGAATTCTTGACAAATAAAAACATTTTTAGAGAACATTTAAGAATAAATAACCAATACTGCGTAATTTACGTAATAAATAAATAATTATTTCAAATATTTTAGGGACATTTTAGCACGGAGACGTGACAAAACTTTTTTACGCAACTATTTCAATTCTCAAAACTGGGTACATTTTCTTGTTAGGAGTGAGTAATCTTTACTTATCTATGGTTGTAGCAAATTACGCTTTATGTTTACCGCCAAAATTAAATTTTACAATATGGCAACCACGCTACATTTTAAATGATGATAAAATAGTAAAGTTTTTTTAATTACATTGTAGTGGATAAATACGGCCCTTTAAAAGTATTTTCCTTTTATTAAAATAATTATAATGAAGACGGTAATTTTCAGACGTATTTTTTTAAATGGACGAAAAATTATTTGTTAATTTGACATGTATGACGAAGAACTTAAGTAGGTTTATATTTTTAATATTATTATGAATTAAAATGACGAGCTTTATTTATCCACGTCCAGTAAATAATAAATGTTACATAATTATGCAGTTATTTTTTAATAAATATGCAGTTAGATATATTTTTAAAACGTATATAAAGCGTAAATAATAAATCGTATATAAACCTGGGATTTGTCAATGACTTACTACCGCACTCTTCAGTTTGAAAATAAAGTAAGTATAGATCCATAGATTAGTAAAGATTACTCACTCCTGAGTCAGGAGTCAGGAGTCAGTTGTCAGGACTCCTGACAAGAAAATGTATCCAGTTTGGAGAAATGAAATAGTTGCGTAAAAAAGTTTTGCCACGTCTCCGTGCTAAAATGTCCCTAAAATATTTGAAATAATTATTTATTTATTACGTAAATTACGTAATTATTACGTAAATTAGTTATTTATTCGTAAATTTTCTCTAAAAATGTTTTTATTTGTCAAGAATTAAAAAAAAGAACTTACTAAAATAAGCCTTTTGGGGCTTCATTCAATTTCAAGGCGGCGAAGTATCTTTACTAATCTATGTATAGATCAGTAAGATTCTAAAATGCAGACATGCTGTGGAAAGTGGCAACCGGACAAGTCCATGGAGTTGAATTAGTAGACTTCATTGATGCTGGTTATTCGTTAATAACGACTATGCGACGGCTTTCGCTACTCGTTAAGAGAAGCCACAGCTGCATAAAATATGCTGAGGGAGGCCTAAATAAATAGAAATAATCAGCCTTTTCTCTAATTAGATAGGCCTTTCGTGACGAGTTTAATTTGGCCAAATCCCTGGTTTTCTGTACAAATTAAATTTAAATACAAAAATATATAAATATGTATATGTCTACTATGTATATTATGTACTTAAGAAATAAATAATTGAAAATCAGCAAGAAATATAACTCATTCCAATTCCTTCAATACAATCTCAAATCCTTTACTAGTGTATTAAAAAACTGTATTAATACTTGTCTCATCACTGCGACCCGAGTTTCCTCATTGGCAAGAAGCTATTTTCCTGTCGTGCATGTATATGGAAACTCACGCGTACCACTTACATCCTGTCGTGTCAAACTGAAGCGCGTTATGGTTGCCGCGTGCGGATGTACACATGCACGACAGGAAAAGCGCTCATACGGCGGGCATGTTATGTAAGCCATAATCTACGGTCTACCGAACAGTTCAGCGCAGGTTGGCCTGTACAGGTAAATCGCGCGTAGGTAGCGTGTATGGGGATCTTACAGTGTACCCAACAGTGTTCAGTTATGTTTGCAATGATCTCGCATAGATTAGTAAAGATACTTCGCCGCCTTGAAATTGAATGAAGCCACAAATGGCTTATTATAGTAAGTTCTTTTTTTGAATTCTTGACAAATAAAAACATTTTTAGAGAAAATTTACGAATAAATAACTAATACTGCCTAATTTACAATTACAATGTACAATTTACATAATAAATAAATAATTATTTCAAATATTTTAGGGACATTTTAGCACGGAGACGTGGCAAAACTTTTTTACGCAACTATTTCAATTCTCAAAACTGGGTACATTTTCTTGTTAGGAGTGAGTAATCTTTACTTATCTATGTGATATCGATTGAAGACATCTATTCCCACAAAGTCCGGTGTAACCGCGCAAGCATGCCTGATCAGGTAGACCTCCGTGCACCGTAGTGCATGGCAGGCATTACAAAAAACAAAATAATTGGTTTCTCGCATTTTCGAATTATGTACTTTTTAACTCAGAATTATTATTATTACAAAAACACAAAAACAAATTGTGCTCTTATATTGCATATAAGAAATCACTATTACTTTTTGATGATCTTCACCTGGTATTCTAATCGATTATTTATCTTAGTAAGCAAAATAGCTTAGGCATTTTAATAAGTATGTAGCGCCCATATTAATTTTCGCATATCGCTAACCTTACGTAATGGACAACCGACATAAAAATAATTAAAATTATAGTCAATATGCTTCTCAAATTACTTATAGTTAACTACGTATAAATATTATTCCTGTAAATATTATCTAATGACATTTTTTTTTATTTTTAACCGAATTCCCTAAGGAAAACCGGTATTATACGTCTCGTATATTTTCACTAAATAATTCCTTTTTCAAATCCACTCTCTCATCTACCATCAATTCCAAAAATATAAAAAAAATTCAAAAATATAAAAAATAAAATAAATCCAAATTGCAAATAAAAATAAAAAAGTCAAAGAAAGGAAATAAAAGAAAAACAAAAAAATAAAGTTTCGATAATAATTGTGTAATTCTTACTTATTAATTAATTATTATTAATAATATAACATTAGTCTTCTTTGTAAATGGCAATACAATTTTGAACATTAAATAAAAAATATCTACACGCCGTTGGTACACCCCAGTGTTGCCATGCGATGACAGAGTACGATAAACTGGCAACACTCATACGTATGGAGTTAATACTTAATTAATTACATTTTTTGCTTAACCGTACCTCCCTTTGGTGAGAGCAAAAATATACATAATACTTCAACTTAACCAAATTATAAACATTTTTTACACAAATTCATGCTATTCCTGAGTCTTCAAATTCACGTTACAATACAAAAATTTGCAGCCATTTCCATTATTTTAATATCTCAAAAACAATATGAAAGTCGATAATTCGACTACCCTCAAAATTATCAAGTAAAAAAAATGAAAACAGATTTAATTGTCAATTATAAAAAGTCAAGAAAGTAGTGTACATTAATAAAATAAAATTGAAACAATGAATGTCTTAAATATTAAAAAGAAATAACAATTTTACCAAAAAAATCTACAATAGGTATAGAAACATATTCTTTAGAAAATTACAATTTACTAAAATTTCGAGGGTAGCCAGAACGTTTTAAATATCCCTTCTCCATGTATCAACCACAAAATATTACTTGCATTTTTATAAATTACAATAAAACACACCCACACACGACTGCGTCCGTTACTGTTAGAGTACATCCACACTGTTACAAACAGTTACGTCTACAAAAAAAAATACACGAAAAAAAATATATGGTACATTAAAAAAAAACCGCTCGCCTACCTAAGTTTATAAATAGTACAGTTAATACGATAATTGTGACGTAGATACTTAAAAACTAAGATAACATTGACTTAAGGACGTTAATTGCTTCTAACATTAACACTTATAAAATTACAATGAGGAAGTGTGAAAAAAACGTCAAATTATGTACAAAAAAACACTTTGAAAAGTGCCAAATTAACCTATGCAATAGACATTCGTGTGAACACAGTGTAATAATATAGGAGTAGCAGACGAGCAGTCAACCTGATGTTAAGTAGCTACTGCTGAACAGACATCTGCAATCAACCCCAGATAGGACTATATTCCTACCTGAGGTCGGCCACAGTTGCACCCCTGAGGACTAAGCTGGAACGCCTCGGAAAAGTATATCACCCTTACCCCTTCAAACCAGAACACAGCAGCGCTTAACACTGCTGTTATAACAGAAATAGGAGGTAACAGAGGATTCTACCTTCTTCTCCATAACGAAACACCTTGTGAAGTGGTGGTAGTTGTATTGACATTCAAAAAGTGCACTGTAAAGAACTTATTTTGAATAAAAAAAATGATTTGATTTGATTTAAACCTTCGTGTGATCACCGTACCCGCCAGATGGCAGCAGTGTCGACGTCTAATGCATTTCTCTCGAGGGCGTAGTATTTGCACTTACATCATCGTATTTCTAAGTGTTATTATTATTATTATACGAATTACAATATAATAAGTAAGTAGACAATTGAATAGGAATTGATTTTGAGGGGTTGTGTGTTTGGGGGGTAATTTAAACTTAAAATACGAAGTTTTTTGAAAATAAGATGTACAAAATGTGTCGCTAAATTATGAAAAAATGTTGTATCCAGATCACTTTTCAAAATAGGATACAACTCAAAAATAGGCGTGGATTATAAACAGCACGTTTTTACAATAACTTCAATGTAATTTACTATGATTTCCTGATAGAGCAATTTCAGAAGAATTTAGTATAAAAGGAAAATATTTAAAAATGAAAATAATTTGCTCATACACCATAAAATCTAATTTAACTAAAAAAACACCCAAATTACACCCCTATTTTCACTACAAAATTTAAAAAAAAATGCCAAAACACAAGTACCACCCCAAAATCGATCACATTACAAAAATTACATATGCGTCGACTTCCCGCAACTCGTCAAGATGGCGCCACTTGTCGCCTGAATCACGCTATTAAAGTTTTTTACATCTTTCATACGTCGAGTTGCGAAGTCTCTGTATATATTATGACACTATATTACTGTATATAATGCAAGTATTTATACAATTTTACTATTTACAGTGTACAATAGGATTATAGGTAAAAATGCCTTTTAAATCCATTATCAATAATCAATCCATCCAATGATTTACCTATCGACATTTGACTTTATACTAGAAATTATCAATTTTCGATCCTTTGTTAAAATTTTGGATAGATCGAGTATTGATAACCAATGATTTTATTTGGAGGAGGCATACATAAGATCAACTTTTGTTCATAAGATCAACAAAATACGACGCTTCCGTGTTACGTTTATAATTCAATCCGTCACAACCGATAGATAGAATTCAATCCACATTGATTTAGTATAACAATAAGTAGTCTTTATTATTCGCATAGCATATGCAATGCATGGAATGACATACTTAAATGCATTTCCAAATTTTTGACATTTCTAAGATGGCAGTAGAATCACTTATTTTATTAATGTCTTTTTTTCTTACTTTTGCGAGCTATTTCGAAATAATCTATTTAGAATAAAAGATAAAATGACGAAAAAAAGAAAATTTCTTTTTCTGTCTATTATAGATAAATGTCAATATATGAAAGGAAAATTTCTGACAATATTTTTTTTTTTGAAAAAAAAAAGTAATATTGATAAAATGAAAAACAGAACGGAATATTATAAAATAGTAGAACATAATAATAAGAATTAACTAATATCTCCTAAAAAGATATATGTTTATTCGATATAATATTATTTATTGATTATATTAGTAATTCAAAAAACTTGACACTAAATTATTTTTCAAAATAACTCCTCAGCAAGCTATATCTTCAATTCCAGTATTAATTGATAATTTTTGACAAATTCCACAGATAATATAAATATAAATAAACGCTTTCTACACTCACAGCCCCACACTAGGATTCCCTGTGTCGTGGGTGCCATGGACACACACATAGACAAATACACAAACACCCAGACCCAGAAACAGAAATCTAAATTCATCATTTAGATATCTGTCTGGCCGGGGATCGAACCCGGGTCCATTTGCGCGTCAGACCGGTGAACGCTCCGCCACGCGGGTCGTAATATATTGTTATTGTATATAAATAATAAATATAATATTTTGAAAATTACTCATTAAAGTTTAATATAAGGTACTTTTTTCAAATCATTATGTGAAATTATTTTCAAATCCATGATTTTTATTTAATTATTATTATAAAGTAATTAAAAATCTCTTTCATTTATCTATTAAGCGTATGTTACACAAAGTTGACAAATAAACAAACTTTACCATTTATTAATCGTCCACACGCTCACCACGCCACAAACAGTCGCAAATGCAAACGTGTGGATAAGGTGTTTGTCTTGATTTGTGTAAGCTTGTAACATAGCTTTCGATCAAAGCAAACGGTTTGGTGTTGTAAATCGTGTGAACATAACAAAATACGTATATTTGTATAAAAATGTTTTAAATTCTAACTTTTGAAATATTGTCAAAAAAATTACTATAATGTCATTCTTTTAAGACAAATTTAATGAATTTATTAAAAATTTATATCAATTGACTAAATATTAAATATTTTTTTTAAAACTTCAAAATTATGATGTTTCTATAAGATGTAGTGTTTAAAGTTTTGATAAGGATTGATAAGATATATACTTCACAAACAGATATTATTACAGTATTCCAATATAGATTTCTTGTACAATAGTTGATATTAAAATATTCATAAGTTAGGGAATTCAAAAGCAATAACACTTCGATTAAAAAATACCATTTTCGAATTACATTCGCCAAATTTGCAACACAAAATTTTTTTGTTAATATAAGAGTCGCAGACGAGCATGCAGTCCACCTGATGGTAAGTGGCTAATGCCGCCCATGGACATCTGTAATCAACCCCAGATAGGATTAGATTCCTACCCGAGGTCGGCCACAGATGCGCCGCTACCATAGGACTAAGCTGGAACGCCTCGGAAAAGTATGTCTTTTACCACACTTCAAACCAGAACACAGCAGTGCTTAACACTGCTGTTATAACAGAAATAGGTGTGTCGGTGGTGGTTCTATCTTCAAAATTCAAAGTAAAATGTTCTTAGAAAATAATTTTAACAAAGTCTTCTAAATTGCAGTAAGAATTTACAAAAAAAAGAAATTAGGTATTTTTTGATTGAAGCATTTTTGCTTTTGACTAAAAATGTAACATAATGTAACATTACTGTAACTGTAACGTTATTTATTGTAACATTAGGTACTGTAATGTATAATACATGATCACAATTATGCGACCAGGCTACGCGTTTATGCGTTTATAGCGTTGCATTATTGTCCCACTGCTGGGCACGGGTCTCCTCTCAGAATGAGAAGGATTAAGCCATAGTCCACCGCGCTGGACAAGTGCGTATTGATAGACTGCACACACCCTTGTAAACTTTATTTTTATAAATTTCATATATGCAAGTTTCTTTACGATGTTTTCCTTCACCGTTTAAATAAGTGATAATTAATTTCTAACACACACATAACTTGCAAATCACAGTTGAATGTCTGGGACTCGAACCCCGGACCCTCCGACCGAGACGGCCGCGTTTTATTTCGTTGTTTTTGTGTAACGTTTGATCGCCCCGTATCGCTTGCGAAACGCAGCTAAACCGTCGATCACCGATACAAAAAGTAGAATATCTGGGCCCTTAGACATTTCATTTGCAACGAAATAATTGACCTCATAATGGACTTTGGGTCTGTACTTATACTTAAATATGTCAGAACTAAAAGAACTACAAAAACGGTAAAAGTGCTACAATGGCGACATAAATCTAAATTCATCCTATCTGTACGGCCGGGGATCGAACCCGGAATCTATTGCGTTGCAGATAGGTATGGTGCCAAATAGACTCAAATGGAAGAATTATGTGCTGTTTCCCCGATTGTTCTGGATTTTGGTTTTTTTTGAGACCTCAAATTGACTCTCTGAAATTTTATCAATTTTATTCTTTTAGTTTTACATCTTTTAGGCAATCAGATTTCTCTTATGTAATTTCTTCACATATTTTTAGTTATATTAAGTCCATTACAAAGTCAATTATTGAAATTTGATTACATTATTCATTTTATATTTCACACATTCATTTAAATAACAAATACCTGCATACCTTTATATATCCTTTGCATAATTATTCATTATTAATAGTTGTTTCTTTAAAACACAACACACCCTTAGGTCACGACACCGGCGACACTTCGCGACACTTCTCTAGACACCGGTGACACTTCTGTAGACACGACTTCTTCAGACACTTTTTTCGATATTTCTCTAAAGTCTTTTCGTCGACACCGCTGACACTGTTACTCGACACTCGACACCGGCGACACTTCGAAATTTCTCTTAATTACTGACACCGGCGACACATATTTAGACACTTCTTACGACACTTCGAAATTTTCCTAGACATCGTCATATCCACAACACCGTTGACACTTCAATACTTCTCTACAAAACGTCATTCACACCGGCGACACTCTCACCCGACACTGGCGACACCGGCGACACTAGCCGACACTACTAGCTGTCGGCGTTGTCGGTAGGCTCCGGCGGCAGGCTCTGCGGCGAGAACTTGTTCACCATTTTACTTTGCATCATGTTCAGGAGTATATCTGAGTATTGTTCTATTAGCGACATCGCTGGGTTCGTGCCTGATGTGGATTCTGAAAAATAAATTTAAAAAATGTTAAAAAAGTTTAATTTTTAAAATGGTCGTAGTGTTTGCACTCGGCTTCTGAATTGCGGGGTCCGAAGTTCGGATCTCAGACATGTATTGTCTGATTTTTTAATGTTATATGCACATATAGAGCTTATAACATTTTTTTTTATATTTATACCTAACGATAAGGCAGACGGGCTACCTGGTGGAAAACAGTTACCGTTGCCTATGGACATTTGCAACACCAGAGGAGTCGCCAATGCATCGCCGGCATTGGAGGAGAGCTCTTTTTACACCCCTCTTGAAGATTGCCATATCATAGCGCTCAGGGAATTAGTACACATAATAGAGCTTATGTGCATATAGATACGTACAGGCAAAAATACATACATAATATAATGATAAACGCTCAAAGAACATTTCCTTCCGTTGTGTGGTAAAAATCCTCAAACCTATGGAAAGTGTACATAAATGCACTTGTCCAGGTATACGGCTTAACCCCTTCTACTCCGAGACCAAAAATCATTACCCTCCGCTGTCTAATAAAAATCTCAAACCAAACACAGAACTGGGTTGTCCATGTCAACGACTTACTCCCTCCAACTTCGAGACCGAAAAACATTACCCTCTGTCGTCTAATAAATATCACAAACCGAACCCACAGACCTACATTTGTCCAGGTCTATGGCCTAATTCCTTCCACTCAGACATACAGCGGAGGGTAATGTTTAAAACATTACACTCCACAGTATGATAAAAAAATCTCAAACCGAACACACAGAACTGGATTCTACAGGTTAACGACCTAATCCCTCCCACTCTGAGACTCGCTGCGGTGGGTAATGTTTTAAAGATCTCAAACCGAACTCACCGAACTGCACTTGTCCAAGTCTACGGCCTAATCCCTTCCACTCTGAGACTCACATTGCGGAGAGTAATGTTCAAAACATTACCCTCCACTGTATGATAAAAATCTCAATCCAAACACACAGGACTGGGTTCTCTAAGTCCACGGGCTAATCCCTCCTACTCCGAGACCAACACCAATGGGTGGCCACCCACCTCTGGCCGCGAGCTGGTCCAGCTTCGGTCGCGCGCCGTCCCCGTCGGTGGAGAACAGGCTGCTCAGCGCGTGCTCCTAGTTCGCGGACCGCACCGCCGCCGACCGGAGCACCTTCTAACCTAACCTACACTAACCTACCTGTTTTTATACAAGATTGAGGAGGGTAATGTTTGAAGTCCTCTAACTCACCTTGAGCCATGAGATCGTCCAGACTACGCACGTACACACATATAACTACATATACACACATACATACAAACATGGTGGGTAATATTTAAAACACACACACACTTACCTAGATATACACGTGCACACAAATTAACGCCCTAAAATGGAGGATAATGTTTGAAACATTACCCTCAGCAGTGTGATAAAAATTTGGAACCGAACACACCGAACTTTTAGCCAGATCTACGGTTTAATCCCTCTCACTGCGGAGGGTAAAGTTTCGAACATTACCCTCCACAATAGCGTCTTAGAGTGGAAGAAATTAGGCCGTAGACCCAGCTAAGTCCTGTGTGTTCGGTTTGAGATTTTCATAAAAGTGCGGAGGGTAATGTTACAAACATTACCCTCCACAGTGCTATAAAAATCTCAATCCAAGCACAGTTTAGCCAGGGTTGGGTTAGCCAGGTTCACGGGCTAATACATCCCACTCCGAGACCAAAACCAATGGGTGGCCACCCACCTCTGGCCGCGAGCTGGTCCAGCTTCGGCCTTGCCCCGTCCCCGTCGGTGGAGGACAGGCTGCTCAGCGCGTGCTCGCCGTTCGCGGACCGCACCGCCGCCGACCGGAGCACCTTCTGCGTCTCGAGGATCGCCGCTTCGAGTCCTGGATAGGGTATGACATGTCTATTATATTATCATAGTATTTTGTCGTAGGGGTGGTACCTTCCACGACATAAAAAATAATTTGGTAAAACGATATTTAGTCAGATTACAGTACGCCTCGTCTGAGATACGTAACGTAAATCGTAGTGTATATATGTTTTTTGTTTTTACAAACTTGTATACACATTAATACTATGACGTGACCGTGTCTACAATTTGTATTTCTGATCGTACGTTACTATATTTCTTGGCGTGCTTGTGTGTGCGTGTAAGTGTGTGTGTGTGTGTGATTGTGTGCCAATATGTGTAGCGCACTACTATAAAATAAATACCCGCAAGGGTTTTCGGTGAAACCTACTTAGTAATGTGTTTACTTATTTGTACGCTTATATATTTGACCATTCGTATCGAAGTGTGTGTATGCTTGTGTGTGTGCGTGCATGTTGACATGTTTGTCCGTACGTGTCAATTTCAACGTGTGTGTGTGTGTGTGTGTGTGTGTGTGTGTGTGTGTGCGTGTGTGTGCGTGTGTGTGCGTGTGCGTGTGTGTGTGTGTGCGTGTGTGTGTGCGTGTTCACTCACCGCTGATGTCCGCCGCGGCGTTGGGCTCCCGCTGCAGGGTGCGGTACAGCTGCACCACCTTGCCGGCGGTCCTCATCAGCTGCTCCGTCAGCGCTGAGCACAGCTGGGACGACGACACTGAAGGAAGATGATTTTTTGATTTTTTTATATATATAATATACGATTAGCAAACATGTAGTCCACTTAGACCTTTTTTTTGTTTACGAGGGGGAAACCTTCAGCGCTTGGTGGAGAACTCCAGGATCTCCGATGGAATACAACCGGAGTCCTCCGAGCGTGATGCTCCCCTATCGGGCTCTGCCCTGGGGGAGCAGATTACGTTCCTCTCGCACACCTAGTGTTTACCACGGTATGCGGCCACACACACCGCCGTCCTTCCCGGGGTAGTATACTGGACGGTTTGAGCTTCCACTCTTGCCGCCCGCAACCCCGGAAGCCCCTTTTAGTCGCCTCTTACGACAGGCAAGGGATACCGTAGCCCTATTGTAGTCCCGGAACTACAGGGACAAAGCGCGACATACCTAGCCGCGATGTTCAAACTTAGTCTTCAGGGGTAGTGGTGCATCTGTGGCCCACCTCAGGTAGGAATATACTATCTAGGGTTGATTACTGATGTCCATACGGAAGAGGGGACTTACCATGGTAGACTGCATGCTCGTCTGCTACTCTGATATTATATTACCATTATTGATTATTGATGCCTATATATTAATAACGGTGGCCACCTATTCAGTACGTACAGTTAGGATCAGCGGGCGAAGTCTCCTGCTTCCTCGGCCTAGCGTTGGTAGCGAGACGAGCGGTCACTTCACGAGCCTTCGCTGAGAGATCCCGCTCGCTGCCACTACGACCTGGGGATGATATAGTTTAATAGGGGAGGGGGTGAGGGGAGGGCTTTGTAACATCTCCAAAGCCCTACTAGACCTCATCTCTCATCATTACATAATTATATCTTATATATAAAATTCTCGTGTCACAATGTTACTTATCGTACTCCTCCGAAACGGATTTACTGATTTTCACCAAATTTTATATGCATATTCAGGCCTGAGAATGGGGTACTATTAATTTTTCATACCCCTAAGTGATAGTCACCCTTAACATTTTTTTATTAATATGGCAACACGTTTGCCGGGCCAGCTAGTTAGTAGCCATATGCTTATATGTTGGGGAAATTTGTTTAATAGCAGTATCGAACATTTTGATTATTATTTTAAATTAACATTATTTTAAAATAAGATTTATTTGAATTGTACAACGCCATCTATCAAGAACTCCGGTAAACTTAAATTTTTCGCTCTGCAGGACGAGTAGAAAAATACATCTAACTTTAAGTTGTAATAAGTTTCGATTGAATACATCGATATCAATTTAAAACATACTAATTAAGTCAAGATACGTACTACAAATATGTTATATATTATTAATCCATTAAATTCAAGCATATTCCCAATTATATCGTGACACATTACCCAATCTCTGTGGTCTCGTAATATATTACAACGAGTTATAGTATTAGTACTCCTAACTACTTTTTTGCAAAATATCTTTACTATAATGACTTTTTTTTTAAATCTATACATAATCGTATCGTGTCACATTACCCAATCTCCGTGGCGTGCGGTCCGCGGACGCGGCCCGCGGTCTCGGCTGCGGCGTCTCCGCGCCCCGCTCGTCCGCCTCCGAGCTGGACTCCGAGCGGGCCGCCACGTTGGCTGTCGGCGTGCGAGCGGGTTAGGGGGTCGTGTGTAGGGGGTCGTGAGTCGTGGGGGGGTCGTAAGCCATTTGTGGGTCGTTAGAGGCTACTTTCGCTAGTGGTTAGTTGAGTATCTCTCTCGATCTTATGGTAATTTGTAAGGTATTGTAACTGACAATTTTTAAGTGCCTCCCTAGGCCTATGTATATCAAAAAATCATTGGCTAGTTGAATGAATTCTTCATGAGGGACTATCCTTCGATATACATACATATATGTATCTTATGTATTTTGTCTTAATAATAGCTATGTATGTGTATAGTATAAACCGGTTTATAATAGTTTGGCAAAGGGAAATCTCCCGCCGGGCTAGGTGATCATGCCCGGGGAGCGGCCGTGCTCCGACAGTCTCAGTTCGGAACTTGTATATATGCCAGATATTTAGAAAACTTCGATAGCGTGATTCAGAATACTCGTGGCGCCATCTCTTGACGAGTAGCGGGAGGTCGCCACAATAGCAACAGAGCATCAATTGCTTAAATAATACGTATCAAGGCATCTGTGATTTACCATACTTATTTGTAATCAGTACTCTCTGACTCATACAGATGTATGAATACAGATGTACCACTAACATCACTGGCCACCATCACGCGGACAACAATCATGTTCGCTCACAATAAACTCTTCTCTATATTTATCACAAAAAAAATTCAACTCATGTCAGATTTGTAATATTTTTCCGTTGAATTTCGTGAAGTTATTCAAGCGTTCTACTGTGAAAGACTCAATGTGAAATTAATATATTATAAGATGACCGGTAGACGGCTATTTTGTACTAAATGCACTTAAGGTTAAGGTCTTCAGTTTTTAAAACTTAAACTATTCTATGCATTATTAAAGCGCGCATGTGTCATTAATTGGTTTAGTTCAATTAAATTTCACCAAAAAAGAAATCACATATAATATCCAATAATATGTTTAATTGTCTGAATTATTAATTCTAAATGGTTAATGTCCCCTGAGGGTATGATATATTTATTCCAAATTATTATTATGTGCCCTGACGCCCTGAGGTACCAATATATAAATAATACCTCAATTATAGTCCGCGCCAAACTTCTAGTCCGCTGTGAATACAGAGATAAGTCGCGTCGCAACAGCAAATGTAGATACCAGCAGGACGAGGACAGCGCGACCGCCCGACCGCGGGGACGCAGTTAGTGTACCCTTACGTTACAGAGTATATGCTAACTAAACCTGCGCGCAACAACTTCAGAGCGGACTAGAAGTTTGGCGCGGACTTTACCTATATTCGAATCAAAACTACCAATAATTGAAATAAACCGAAGCCGAATAATTTAAAACCTATATGGTCGACTTGCACCCTAAGGGGCCAGTAAACAAATCAAATCACCTGTACTATACGCATTGGCGAGACCTCTTCGCCTCGCGGAGTTAGCAGCTGCTTTGTTCATGGAGCTGATGGTCGGCCGCATGATCCCCTGGGGCCTGGGGGGTTGTTGCCGGGACGGTTGGGGGTCCGACTCGGAATCGCTCTGAAAACGAAAAAGTATATAAAATACATGGATATGTAATAGTGCAAGTGATAGAATAGTGACTAGACTAATACTTTTTTAGGACACATCTTTCATATTATATTATGTCTGTCATAGTTAAAGACGGGCGTAGGGAAGTAGAAATTATTGAGACTAACAAAACCCTTTTAATAACAACAAATTATTTTGTTATGTTGACTTATAGAATTTAGGCTCAATATGACCAATGACAAATAGCTCTAATATCTTCATGTCTAAAGGGAAAGGGTAGCCCTTTCTAATTAGGTCTTACTCTAAAATAAAGTTCTTCCCAACGTCGGTATTCTTTATTTCTTTCAATTTCCATCTCTTTTTCATCTCATTCAATATTTTACTCCACAAATAACCTAAACCAAAACTTCCAGTAAACTTATAAAATATAAGCAATTAGTAGTTATTTTTTCTTTTAATTTTAAAGTATCGTATATATAAATGCCATACCTGATTGTTCAATACACCCACACTGGAACTCCTCGTCATATTCGACTTGTTGTTATACCGCGGCGCCGGCCGCACGAACCCGCTCGGCGACTTGCTCGCGTTCGCGCTCGACGGCTGAGCAGGTTTCGATGAACCTGTGTCGGTTTTAGTAGAGTCATGTTAGCGTATTTGTCAGTAAAATATCTCAAATTTAGTTTATTTTGTGTAGTAAATAAAATTTATTATCAATGTTTTACTAAAATGAAAATTTTATAATTGTGTGGTGTTATGAGCTAGTATTTAATTTAAATATTATTATTCTAAAGACACCAATACATAATATTACAAAATTAATGACAATTGAGAGATTTCTAAATAGATTTCTATTAATTTCCCAATAATATTTGGTAAAGCGGCCCCTTAGGGGATACCTTTTACTATGTGTATTTATGTATGTTTAATGTATACTTTTGAATTTACTTGTAGCATGATTGCAAGACTACTAGCAAATGTATGAAAAGCAATCAAAAGTAATTTATACTATAGTTTATTTTCGTAAATAGCTGCTAATATGAATGAGACTAAATGTTGCATATGCTTTGTGTTGTGTAAGGAGTTTATGATAGGCTGAGATCTGTATGGTTTTTACGTCCACCTGTTTTTACCTACCCAAACTAACAAAACGTTACTTTCAGATATCAATTTATAAAATAGTGGCAGACATAAGCAGATACTCATTTAATTTTGTCGTCAACGCATTACTGCTGGGCACGGGTCTCCTCTCATAATGAGAAGGATTAGGCCATAGTCCACCGCGCTGGCCAAGCGCGTCTTGGTAGACTTCACAGTTAAAGCAAGTCATAATAAATTTCTAATATGCACATAACTCTAAACTCAGAGATGCGTGCTTGGGATTAGAACCTTGCTATTATTATTATAATATTCTTATATCCATATGTTTTACATTACGTTCTACATTCTATTTTGTGAAATACATATTTTATTTTAATAGACAACCTAGAAACATATAAAATTAATTATCTATAAATAAGATTGTTTTAAAAGCAGGTGAACGTAAAAATCACATAATATCTCGAATTATGACAATCGCGGTTTACCAACGTTTTTCTAGCGACATAACGTGTACGCAGCGGAACCGTTGCGTGCACGCGACGTTAACGCTGCGTACACGCTGATGAATCGTTTCGCTAAAGACCTAAATTAATACTGAAATAATCTATCGTAGTACTAACTTAAATTGAAAAACATATATTAAACAAATTAAGTTAAAATATAACATAAAAATTGTTAGTAAAATATACAAAAGCTAATAAGAATGTTTTAGATTCTCACAATGCCATGCATCCACACAAAATGCCACAAAACATGCACAAATTAGTTAGAAAAGTTAGTTAGTTAAAAAAGTAACTAACTAATATATCCAGGAAACTAAAAATGGGTAGCGAAGACACCGGTGTTAGTTAAGATGAAAATTACAATATTTTACAATATGTGAAGTTTTTAAAGGTGGAAATAGAGATAGTTTAAGATCCATTATTAATAATCTAACTGTCTTTTCGCCTATCAAATTTCTAATTTGAGATTTCCGCTTACTAAAGATTCGAATTATAATCTTTGGTAGGCAATTAGATAGATCGATTATTGCTAGTGGGAATTTGTGAATCATATTAATAAACCCACATAAGAAAATTTTATTTAAACTGTGATAAGAATTGATTTTGATTATAGAGTGAATAGTAATAGTATTATTATTTTAGTTCTACCCTCAACCAGAGAAAGATACGTAGATTTCTTGAACTACCCCCATTTTTTTATACGTTGGTGCGTTCATTAGTTATCTAAAGTTACTTTTTATTGTTGACTATAAACCCAACCCTAGATATCTCAACTAATTCAATTTACACCAAACTACCTATGTTTGATTAACATAGAAAGTTTAAGTAACAAAATCTATAAAATAAACTTGACATTATCAAGTTTGTAAGTATTCGTATTATAAGCGTGGTGGACTACGCTCTAAACCTCCCACAGTTATATGGAGGGTTCCGGGCCTGCTAGTGGGCCTACTACTGTAATTAGGATTACAACCAAGTATATATAATAGGATCAAGTGTCCATTAGCCCCTTAGTTCATAAGCCACCCCAACATACTCAACCACCACCAAATTAGAAACTGCCGTTAATTCATACCACCAATTTTACTTATTACCTCCTTATATTTTCGCTTTCACTGTCTAACTCTTCTCCTCATCCCCACCACTTCCATATCTTTAATGCTAATATTTCTTCTTACCCTTTCTCTTAAGTTACAACACAAACATTACTAGCCTAATTATTCCCCACTAGTGAACAATTTATCAATTCCCCCCTTCCTCCACTCTTATTACTACTAACAATAGGAAGTTTTTCCTCCTACCCCCCTCTCCCTCTATATAAAGCAGTAAAAGCTTAAATTATGAACTTACAGAATAAACACTTATCTCCCTCCCCTGTCTAAATTAAGTTAAACCAACATTATTAGCCCTTACCCCCTCACCAAACCACCCAACTCAAATTTAAAATTTCCCTACCTCTCCCCACGTTAAGTCACCACCAACGTTATGAGTCCCCCCTTCATACTACCCTGCCCTGTGCACCATCACCGACATCTCTAGTCCCCCCCACCACCCCTCCCCCTACCCACCTTGCGGCGTCCGCGGCGCGGGCACGGGCCTCGCGGCGAGGTCCGACAGCGAGATCGCGCGCCGCATGCCCGCCGCGCGCTCGTCCTCCGCGCCCGGCGGCGCCCGCCCCGCTGCGATACACGCCCGGTTAGCGATCTGACGTGGCCTTAGGGGGCTTTTGTGTTTATGGCCTTATTTCTTTAATAATTCTAAGTATTTTTAGGGTTTCGTACCGTAAGGCTAAAAACGGGGCCCTATTACTAAGCCTCCGCTGTCTATTTGTCTGTAATAGGGCTCTATCTCTTGAATAGTGTAGAATAGATGAATTAATGATATTCTAATGCGCAGGGTAAGTATTTTTGAATGTAAAACACTCTTTTTTGTTATTTTGACGTTTCTGGCGTATAAAAATGTTAATAAATTATGTGTATTTCTTTGTTTTTAAATTGAGTCATGCGCAGATTACGAAATTTGTACACGTAACACGCACTATTGAAATAAGCTTTAAATGAACGACCTAATGTATTCTAAATTAATTGTGGCCCCTAATTAAAATTTATCCCCTTAAGCCCCTTAGATAAATGTGACCCTATATCAGCGAGATCGCGCGCCGCATGCCCGCCGCGCGCTCGTCCTCCGCGCCCGGCGGCGCCCGCCCCGCTGCGATACACGCCCGATTAGCGATCTGACGTGGCCTTAGAAGGCTTTTGCTCTTTTTAAGGGTTTTTTAAGGGCCTTTCCTTGCTTTTTTTTTGTGTTTTATCTTTTTTAATAAATGCGGATTTTGGAATTTATATTTCTTTTGGCGCTATCGTGAAACATAACTAGAAATGAAATCTAAAATAGACAAGATAAATGTGAGATCAGTGCCACCTTTTATCTCTGTCCCAAGTAAAGAAGGCACTTAAGTACTGACAGAGTAGTTTCATTTTGTCAGTAAAGATGGCGTTACTACAAAAAAATATTTATTTATTTTAATTTACAAATATAGAGTACTGGCACGCGGAATTAAATTTTCGGAGTTATTTTTTTTGTATTACGACGAAATTCGTATCTTTTTACGTGCATTCAGATATACACACAGGTTGTTTATTTTGCCTAATTTTCTATTAATACTTACTTTTTTATGTATTTTTTTTTATTTATTTTAAGTGGCAACTATCGAACAATGGATTTTATAAGATCGTTTATAATGTCGGAAACAGCCTATTGGCTATATCAATACACGGTATACATCGATTATACTGAATATAAATATTAAAGGTGGACATAAGAAACAGTTTGCCAACCTTAACTAATTTATTTTTACTTTGACGTACGGTTGTTTGTTGATAAAACAGACGGGTACAAGTTAAGACAGTATTTTTATAAAGTCATTTGTAATTATCGCTACTATATTTAATCTGTTGCAAGACCATTCACTTAGACCATAATCAGATCGCCATTTAACAACAAGCATATAAAAAAACCATCTAAGATGTTTCATACGTCTAGATATTAAACATCACGCTAAAACGACATGATTTACAATGTGTGCGTAACGCACCGTGTACGTACACTCTACGTATGTGTGCATGACAATGTCAACTATTGAAAAAAAAGACTAAATTTTTTAGTCTGAATTTTTGGATCTATTTAGACATATACAACACCTTTGATAAAACCTAACACACACTATGATCAAAAACGTGCAGTGTCGAAAAAAAAATGAACACATCATTCTTAAAAATAAATAAAGTTATTATTAAAAAGATGCAAAACATGCTAATATTGCAAATAAGACATACGAAGCTTATGACTTGTAATATGTTGTGAAATGCTGTTAAATATTTAAGTAATTTATTATAGTTTCCTTACGGCGCAACTACACAATGGTCCATGAGTATAAAGATATAAAATGAAATAAAATATAGTATGATCTACATAAGTGTTTTTCAAAGTTTGGATAGAAATCCTCTGAGGGGTCGAAAGAGGGGGATATAGATTGAGAAACAGCGATCTATATCTAGAAGTTTGAATAAGATTGTAGTTTTGAAATTATTAAAATGACAAAGAAGATTCTGTCGTCATATAACATGTTATCGCCCATTATCAATAATCAATCTAGCGAAAGTTTTTTTACTTAAGAGCGACATTTGACAATAACTTTAAAGTATTAAATTTCGATCTTTAAATATATTGAATATTAATACCGGGCGTGTATAAATAAAGACTTCTACACATTGAATGCAACCTTGTAAACTACTGAATTTTTCTAAATGACCTAATTGAAATTTGACGGCATTGGACTATTGTGTAAGCGCCTTAACACTAACAATGATTATAAAAACCTCACAAAAAATCACAAATACATACTATCGCAAAGTATAAAGTCGGAAGTAAGTCTATTCGAAACGAAACGTAAAAAGCTAAGATCAAATATTGAACGACAGTAACATGCGTCGAACCTGGTTGTATCTTCGAGGGCAGCACTTGAAGCGGCATCCTCCTAACCAGACCCCTCATATTCGAACCTAACACCGGCCTAACTTTCAAATCGAAACCCATTCTCGGTGGCGCTCTCATGACTTTACGAAACGGTGTTTTCGGTCGATTGAAACCGTAGAAACTCATTCTTTTCGGTGAGTTCGTACAACTCGAGCTTGTTGTTGACGATTCGTAGTTCTCGCTGTCTAAATGTACATCCGTCTTAGGTATGACCATCTCGTTGTAGACGCGTTGTGGTAGCGCTTTCAGTGGTCTCATTTCGTTTTGCACTGTATTGTTCAACTGCATCTCTGGTTCGATGTTACCGGCGTCGTTCGAAACGTCGACATCTTGAACCGTAAGACCTATTTGATCAGTATCTAGTATGTCCGGTAGACTTAGATTACGTTTAATTTCTTTATTATCCGAGTTTTCCGTATCTGTGTCGGCTTCTTCTAAGGTTAACGACGCGAAATTCGGTACAGTTGTTTGTTTTGTTGCTAATTTCTCAAATTTTCTCGATAAAACTTTAACGACACCTTTGCCATCGTTTATATTTGCTTTCAAAGGTCTCATCCTCCACTCTTTCAGTATTTTTTCTTGGAGAATCTTACGTTCTTCCATTTCGACCAACTTATTAATGATTTCTAGTTTCCGTTCAATGTATTTATACTTTTTAACCTCATCGCTTATGTCCGGTGCTATATTCTCTTTCGATTCAATATTCTGTCGACTATGACAAGGGGCGGTTTGGTCGAAATCATTTTTATTCATTCGTAAGTTATTCTGATCTTTATTCTTATTATAATTGTACTTATTGTCGTGTTCCGCGTAATAATCCAAAGAATCTTTGGCGAAATCATTATGACTGTCCTCTATGACGTCTAAAGAATCCATACTGACGTGATTCATTCTATCCATACGTTGCATAGCGTACACTTCCAAGCTATCTAATTGCATTTCAGATTTATTCTCATTAACATCTTTCTCTTTGACGAAAACGTCGAACGTTTTCTCAGAATTGTCTATAGATTCGACTTGATTTGAGTTTTTATCTTCATGTTTCTTATTAGATATGTAGTTTTTATTTTGTAAACCATCTAACTTGGCCTTGTATTGAGATGAGATCGAGGAACTCAAAGTACCTTTCTCTAAGCCTGCTTTCAACCGATTATTCAACTTAACCGACGAGGTCCTTTTCATAGGTTTCGGAGGTTTATGGGGAACGAACTCCATAGTTATTTTGACATTATTATTCTTTTGCCCCGAACCCCTTTCTAAACTCTTCGTTGTATTGTTATACTTAGCGCCGTTCGCTTTTTCTTTGTTAAGTTGATTCTTATTCATTTTAGTTTGCGTACTTTTCCGTATTTGTTCTTCAAACTTCTCTAAATTCTTTTGCACGTGAGAATTTCTTTTCTCCATTAGATTCTTTAACGGGTTTGGCTTAGAAGCCGGTTCTAAGACCACTTCGAAGCTACAACTCTTCGATTTTACCATCGTATTATTATCGCAGCCCTCCATTTCGCTCATATGCTTGTGTTTCTCTGCAAACTTTGGCTGTAAGGACTTGCTTGTGTTCGCCATATAGTCTCCTTTATTCAGTCTCGGTATTTCATCAGTTTTTTTCTTATCACTTGTGTACTGTTGTACGTTACTCCCATCAAAGTAGTACGCGATATTCTTGGCAGCGGGAGGCTGTTGTTTCGACGCGGAGTCATACAAACTCCTAGACCTCGTAACAGTTTTATGGCCAGAAAATTCTGAAGTTGGTACATCAAAACCATACACTTTCCGTATAGGAGGTTTCGGTGTAACTATAGGTGGTGGTTGTTCCTGATAATCAACTTTAGGACTTGAATTCTCTGCTAAGTAATTGTTATACATGTACCCCGTTAAATACGGTACGTTATTCGGACTAGACCCGTAACTTTTGGACGTATTATCGAATTCGTAGCAACTTTTGCTGTTAGGGACTCCTATAGCCTGAGTTTTCTTTCTTACAGGTCTCGCGCCTTCGAACAACATCTCTAACGGCGCACTTTTAGTACATTCAGAATCATCTGACAGAACACTTTCTAACGAATTGCAATTTGTTCTAGACAATTGGTTGTCGTTGTCCAGAAACTCATCAGATAAGACCGATTCCTGACTACAACTGGACTTCATATACTTCTTTTGATTTAGGAAGAAACTCGCGCTACTATGCCTATGATTCTCCAAGTAATGCGCGTCCGGCTCATGTATATTTTCAAACGAACAATTCTGCGAATCGTTCAAATTGTACCTACTGTCCGTGAACTTCGCTTGTTGGAACGCAACCTCGTTACCGTACTTCAGGAATATCTCATTCGAGACGCTCGAACAATTCGAATTATCGCTTAGGACGGATTCGTTTGAACGCGTCACACATCGCTTAGTTAGAACGCTTTGACATCTATACATTCCGTAGTTCGGATTCATTGTGTCTTCGTCCATTATATCGTCGAGGTTTGACGGCATGTTGCGCGGTAACGTGGAGCTCTTCTGTCCGATACATTGTGGCTTTATCGGCACAGCTGGTTTCTCAAACGTACCACCGTATATTTCGTAATTAGAGACCGAACGCCGAGGCATTCCATTCGCTTTCGCCCTAACATGCTTCTTACAAATCTTTTTCGAATAAAGTTTATTCTTGCAACTAACATCCTGACTTAGGCTACAATCTTCTAGCGAATCCGACGAGAAATTCCCATCATCTTTCTCCTCAACTTCTTTACTAGGTTTCAAATCAAGATTTCCCAACGAATTAGGTTCGAAATCATCCAAATCTCCATACTTCCGCGTGATCTCCGCAATCATTTTCTCAGTATCACTCTGTATCGTATCCACAATACTCTTGCCACTATCTTTCATTCTATTATCGAGTCCGACAAAAAAGCTTAAGGAATTCCTCTTTTTCGGATCTAGTTGATTCGCTTTCGGTTTTTCATCATTCTTACTTTGATTTTGTGCTACTTTGTCAGCCCATTTGCACTCCTCAGAAACGGGTGAAACGGGACACGATTTGTAATTCTTAAAGATGCTTCTGGCATTCGGTTTCGGTGTTTTTGGCTGCGGTTTCTCTGTTAGATTCAGATGGAAATTCCTCGGTGGTACTTTGGGTGGTTCCTTCTCTTCGTACGCGTTTGGGAAGAGTCTATTAAACACTTTTGAAGGTACTGGCTTCTTTCCCATATCTATCGTGAAGGCTAGCGCTTGTTTTTGCTGTTCCTTATACTTATAGGCCACATACCTATCCGTACCTTGCGGCGGTATGCACGTTGGTATGTTATCTAAGTACTCCGGTATCAACTTATGATTTAAATTCGCGGGAATCGCATACGGATTTTTATTCCGATAATCTAGATTCATTGTCTGGTAAGGATTGAGGCTGTCAAAATAGTTACTGTTCAAGCTATCTAGCGTCTCTTCGACACAAATGGGGGGGTTAGTAAGTCCTGGCGAGCGTTTGGGGGGAAAACGGTCGTGTTAGTAACACAGTATGGTATGTAATGATCATGTTAGTGGTTGAATAGCAATTCGTTTACTTATGTAGCCATTTATAATTATGTTGTGACTAATTACATGTCATTAGCAATAGTTTTAGTAAATAATGTTGACTTTTATGCCAAATTAGTTTATGCGCAAATGTATTGAAGATTTTTTGTAATTAATTAATGATTTAGTTTACATAAAAACGATTTCTCAAAATGTGTTTTTAACAAGATATTATTTCCTTTTTATAGTACTGAACCCATATAGTAAAAATCGTACTCAGGATTATGCATTTATATGTCAGCCAAAAACAATAACAAAAATGAAAAAAATAATAAAAAATTGATGGTAAGAGTTCGACTTTCATTTGGCCAATTTTTTGATTTATAAATTTTATAAAAAAAAAGGTCATTACTTAAGATATAGTAATATTATAAATCATGACGTCACTGTTGCTCATAGACATTTGGATCACCAAAGAAGTCACTGAAAAAACATTTTCATTTTTTTTTCAAAATTTCATATCAAACAAGTTTTCATGTAAACTTTATTGTTTCATTATAAATGACTACATTTTAACTTTTTTGTATATAGTCAAATGCATTTAATTATTATATTTGTATCATATATAAAATGTACTTTTCGTAATATAACTCTGAAAATAATATAAAAGTTAGTTCCAAATATTAATAGCATATTAGATTAATAATTTGTATACATATATTGATAATTTTATTTATAATATTACATAAAAATATATAAACTTTTGCTAATTCAAACTTAATTATATATAAAAAAAATATAAAATTATTACATATTATTAAATTAAATAATTACGAAAAATAAAATTTCCACAAAAATAAAGATTTAACATATTATTTTAAAATGAAATACAAATTACGATTCTTTTTAGAATATTAATCAATAAAATTTATGTTAAAATTTCATAACTTAATAACAATACTAGATGAAAAAAAAAACAACAACAAAACATTTTATTAATAAATTATAATGTAACACACATTATGTGTTACATGTGATTCAAAACTTGCCTTTGACTATATCTCGCAAACCAAGCGTCCCTCAAACATTGTGTATTTCAACTACAACCTATTATTTTATTAATATTATTTTAATATTATTTTCGACTCACCATATTGCCGGGTATTGCTCGGTATCGCCATGGAGACTGGGCGGTTCCTTCTCGCGCTATCCTTCTCCGGTATGTAGGAGAGATCGGTGGTAGATTGGCTGGATTTTAAGTTCGAACGGAACGCCACCTGGAGGATAACAAAACATTTTTTCAATACACGAACTGACGTTTTTGAAAATATTACAATTGGGAAATATGAGAAAAAATGTGAGAGAGACTTTTTACAAAACCGTCACTTAAGATCGACATTATAAAGATTGTTACTTTTTTTAGGGGTTACTCTAAAAAGAGAATAATATTATCTTGTCGATAAGATGAGCTTAGATTCCTACCGGATGCCAGAGTTGCGTGACTACACAACTCTGGCCTGACGCAACTTAGTCCTCAGGGGTAGCGACCTCTGAGAACTAAGCTGGAACGCCTCGGAAAAGTATGTCCCCTTATAATACCCGGCACGAGTCGTGAGCACAGGTGGGCAGTAGTGGGGGTAAGCTCGCGCATGTACACTTTTGGCACGAATGAACATGAACCGAATGACACGCGAGCCTCCAATAGACGATGTGCATTGACTGAGGAACCAATCGCGTGCAGCTCGGCACCCCGCCCCGCCCCCATGGCTTCTTCATTCCGCCAAAGAGACCGAAACATTAACTACTGCGCAGCTGTCAGTTGTGCTCACGACTCATGCCGGTCACTATACCAGACTTCAAACCAGAACACAGCAGCGCTTAACACTGCTGTTATAACAGATATAGGTGTGGCGGTGGTGCCGCCGGACGTACCACGGAGGGTTCTACCACCTTCTGCAACCCAATGCTTCCCCAAAGCAGTTCAACTCACGTTCTCCAGCTGTCGCCTGGTCTCCAGGATCCTCCGCTGCAGCTCCTCGCGTCTCCTCGCCGCCTCGGGGTCTGTCCTCGGCGCCGGGGCTCGGGATAAGTGCTGAGCGGAGAGCGATGTGTTGCCTGTAACATTAATTCATTTTAAAAATAGTTTAAATATACGTAGATAACGTATAAGGATAGGAAACTTCTCAAGGGAATTCAATGACATATAGGAAGTATGTTGTAACCTTGGCCCCTCGGTGTCTACTCTAATCTCTAACATACTCACTATAAGTCTACACTGGGGTTTATACGTGGCCCTTTCGGTACCTAGATGTTCACATTTGGATAACAAGAGGTTTACATCTAGAGACCCGGGGATGGACACCTAGAAAGGAGGGATTGACGCACTTGGATCCCTGGATTTAACATTTAATCACCAAGAATGGACATCTGAACTCCAGAGGTTAAGTTCTCCAGCGGCAATGACCATCCCTCATTTTCACCGCCGGAGGTGGTCACCATTAACCTAACCTACCCTCGAGGACAACATCCCTCAGGGCACACCCACCTCCGGTGAGAGCGTTGTCGATCTCCACCCCGCTCAGGCTATGGACTAACGAAAAGTTTTACCCCGCATTGTCACCGCCGAGGGTGGCCACCCATTCCCCGTCCCCCTAGGGGGTCACACCCACCTCCGGTGAGAGCGTTGTCGATCTCCACCCCACCCAGTCTGTGACTACCGAAAAGTCGTACCCCGCATTGTCACCGCCGAGGGTGGCCACCCATTCCCCGTTCCCCTAGGGGGTCACACCCACCTCCAGTGAGAGCGCTGTCGATCTCCACCCCGCTCAGGCTGTCGAAGGCGGACTTGATGTACTTCTCCCTCCGGCCGGCCGTGTCCAGCGACTCGCAGGAACCGGACAGGGGGTTCCTTTCAGCATTGTCCCCTGAGGGGGTCGACACCTGGAACATTGGAAGAATAGAGATAATTACAACTCTGTAAAGAAGCATTTTTGTTTAAAAAAAATTAAACAACTACCATATATGTAACTTGTATTTTTTGGCGATTTTTTTATGATTTCTTTTAAAGTTTATATTTATGAATGTATGGTAAGGTATATAGTATGGTGTGTGTGTGTGTGTGTGTGTGTGTGTGTGTGTGTGTGTGTGTTTGTGTGTGTGTGTGTGTGTGTGTTACGCACGTGTGTGCGTATGTGCTAGTCGCGCGCGCGGGCGTATGTGTATGGCATAGTCGTATTTTTCACACATGTGTGTATTTTTACACAGGGTGAATTTTTCAAACGGGCCTTCAGGGCCAAATCCGAAACTATAAGGATTAGCGAAAAATGCTGAAAGGAGTTTCGAGGCCGATTTTGATAAAAACTAAAACTGCATCATTACTGTGTATGACGTGTCTTTTTATTTGTGTGTGACCTGTGTGCGTGTACGCGTGTGTATATGACGTTTCTCAACCCCCCCTACCCCCCACTGACCTCGTCGTCGGAGTCCCGGGGCGAGCCGCTGAGCTCCGCGGCGGCGGGCGCGGGCTCCGCGCGGGCGCTGCGCCGCCGCAGCGACTGCCTCAACTCCAGCGCGTCCATCGCGTTCACGGTGAACTCACTGAAATACATACAAAAACAAACAAATATTACGAGGGGGACACCTTCAGAAGGTACCCGGTGCTGTGGGAGCGACACAGGGTTATGTGGGACTCTTACCGTACTAAACCCCCCCCGGTGACCGTCCTCAGCGCTGCTAACTCCGGAATCTCAAGAGAAACGCAACCGGAGTCCTCTTAGCGCATTGCCCCGTCGGGCTCCCCCCAAATGAGCATGGTGCTCGCCACAACGTCTGGTATACACGACGGTATGCGACCACACATACCTCCGTCCTTCCCGAGGTTCCTTGCTAGACCATTCGAACTCCCACTCTTACCACCCGCAACCCCGGAAGCCCCCTTTTAGTCGCCTCTTACGACAGGCAGGGGATACCGTAGCCCTATTCTAGTCCCGGAACTACAGGGACGTTATAACACTAACCTAGGAGTGTCCTCATCGTTGTTCCCCGGGTAGTAGGTAGGGCGGTTCCCTCTGTCTGAGCCCTCTCGCCGATCGATATGTCCTCTATCTTATATATAAAATTCTCGTGTCACAATGTTAATTACCGTACTCCTCCGAAACGGCTTTACCCATTTTCATCAAATTTTAAATGCATATTCAGTAGGTCTGAGAATCGGCTACTATCTATTTTTCATACCCCTAAGCGATAAGGGTTGTTCACTCTAACATTTTTTGGTATTTATATGGCAACACAACGTTTGCCGGGTCAGCTAGTGCTAGTATATTACAACACTAACCGAGGAGTGTCCTCGTCGTTGTTCCCCGGGTAGTAGGTGGGGCGGTTCCCTCTCTCCGAGGAGGAGGTCCTCTCGCCGTCCGACATGTCCTCTATTCCAGTATATTACAACACTAACCTAGGAGTGTCCTCGTCGTTGTTCCCCGGGTAGTAGGTGGGGCGGTTCCCTCTCTCCGAGGAGGAGGTCCTCTCGCCGTCCGATATATCCTCGATGTCGCCGTCGTGCTCCGTCGACTCTTGGTCCTGTGGGAAAGTACAGGAAGATATAAAAAATATATCTTTGTGCTAGATACTCGACGAGTACAGACGAATAAACGCAAGCACGAGTGTATATATAACCTATATTATATTCAAATACACCTTTATGCAATGGATTCTCGCCGAGTACAGACGAATAGGCGCGAATACGAGTGTGTATGTAATCTACTTGGGTGTATTTGAGAGGCGATACGAAAAAATCTGTCTTAAATTGATTACATTTCAAATAGGAAATCATAAAATTGGTACCTCATAGCACACACATTAGAACTAAAATTCCCTCCTTTAATAAATAAAATAAAAATTATAAATAATTTGTACATACCGCCCCTAATAACTGAATAAATACACGTATATAAACACATAAAATAAAATTAACAAAAAAAAAACAAAATCAAAATCAAAAAAAAAATCAAAAAAAGCCTCAACCGAACCTCGAACTTGAAACTGCCGAGCGACGAGTCGTCCGTGTGGTGTCGGCTGCGCGCATCGGTCGTTCGGGTTTTCGAAAGGTTTATCGTTACCTATCACAAAATTATAAGAAAAAATAAATAAAAAACAAAAAAAATACTCAAAAATATATACATAGTTAGTGACACGGACAAACACATGCTTTTATTAAACAAAATATATAATATTTACAAAAACTTATTCGAATTGTATTTCAAAAACATAAAATAAAAAAAAACGCTTTCTAAACTCCCAGTCCCAAAAAAATCTCTGTCATGGGTGCCATGGACACACACAAAACACCCAGACCCAGAACAGATATCCAAATCCATCATTCAGATATCTGTCTGACCGGGGATCGAACCCGGAACTGTGCGTCATATCGTTATGGTGACCGCTCTGCCATGCGGGTCGTCAACACTTAAGATTTGTTTGTAGGATTATCTACATGTATCAAAAAATAATATATTTTTACCACCATAACATTTACCATATTGTAATCTCTCAAACTCAAATTATAAGATCAAACTGACGCTTGCAAAATAAATAATATTTTTTTACCAAAGTAATGTTTATTACACTTAAAAGAATGATATAAAAAATAATGCTAAGGAAGCTTTAGATAAACTAAAAGTAAAATTATTAAGTTCACATATTTTTTAAATAATTGCTTGACCGGAGAATAAACCTCATTCTATCAGTATAAACACTGTATTCAGAAAGTCTTACTAACCCCGTGTAGTTTTAACTTATTTTTTGACTTAAAACAAATGTAAAAATAACATAAAAAGCCTGAAAATGTACTTAAAAAAATCTACACACAAAAAAAATTAGCACTACAAACACACTTACATGCAAACATGCAATCATGCATAGTAAGGGTCTCCACACACTTATCGTCGTAGCATTCGAAATAAAAGAAAGAAAGAAATTATTTATTTCATGAACTTATTTATTTATACAGATATTGAGTAGATTATAATAAATAATTACCATTAGATTTTACCAAAAAAAATCTTATTAATTAAACTATATACAATTTGTAGAGTTCCGTATGACAAAACAAAAAGCGGAAACCCTTATAGGATCACTCGTGCGTCTGTCCATCCGTCTGTCACAGGCACTTTGCCTTCAAAATACTGGACCAAATGATTTGAAATTTGGTACTCATTTGAGTACCAAATTTCAATTCATTTTGGCTTTTCCGTGACCCAAAGACGAAGATATAACGGAAACTACTGTATTTTATTATTATTTATTTATAATTAGAAATCCAATTTAATGTGAAAAGTTTAATATTCGTTATAAAAATAATCTGGCATGGACGCAAACCGATATATGTAGGGAGACCCAAGGTAACATATAACATGCACACATGCAAAGCATTGATGATATAATAATATGTATTTATAATAACTAAACTACATATTTACAAGTAATTACTACTGAAGATATAATTACTAATTGTAAATTTGATATGTTAAAAATTATACTTTGTTCAAAATGATTAAGTTTATCAATTTTATTTTATTTTTCGCCAAATATATACAAAATATACTTTATAAAAATATTTACTTTAAAATATGTGTTGCAAGTAAAATGCTCCAAAAGATTATTATACAAAATATACTTAATAAAAATATTTACTTTGAAATATGTGTTGCAAGTAAAATGCTCCAAAAGATTATTATACAAAATATACTTAATAAAAATATTTACTTTGAATTATGTGTTGCAAGTAAAATGCTCCAAAAGATTATTATACAAAATATACTTAATAAAAATATTTACTTTGAAATATGTGTTGCAAGTAAAAAGATCCAAAAGATTATTATACAAAATATACTTAATAAAAATATTTACTTTGAATTATGTGTTGCAAGTAAAATGCTCCAAAAGATTATTATACAAAATATACTTAATAAAAATATTTACTTTGAAATATGTGTTGCAAGTAAAATGATCCAAAAGATTATTATACAAAATATACTTAATAAAAATATTTACTTTGAATTATGTGTTGCAAGTAAAATGCTCCAAAAGATTATTTAAAATCATTTTTAACATAAAATTTTAAGGATGTACTTTCCAAAATCTACAATATTATAGCAACACTAGCACATAATGCCAAAATACTGTGCATGAAACAAACTAAACATCATTTTCTTTACTTAAAAAAACTACAAAAATTGTCTGACTTTCTGACAAACTACGCAAAAAAAACTAAAAAATGAACATAAAAAATCTAAAAAAAAATGAAATTCTACTTTTCAAAAAGCGTGACATCACATCAATGCGTTTGAAACACACGCAACATACCAAAATAACACAAAAAACACAAAAATACAAAAAAAAAACAGAAAAGAACAAAAAACCTTTTCCACCCTCGGCGATATGGTCAAAATGTCATACGTAGTTTTCATTTTGGCGTCAAAGTTCCTAAATAGTGCCTCGACGCGCGGCAACTGCGATAGGTTGAGCGATTTCGGCCTCTATTGCGATAGGGGAATAAGGACCACAACCGGGTGAGTGTGAGTAGTAGGTACGATACAGCTGGGACGCCTCGAATTTTTGAAAAAAATATTTGAAAAATATATTTTTTTTTGTAACAGTTGATGAAAAATTCCAAGCAATAACTAAGCTAGTTTTTTTACAATGGAAAACGTAAAGAATATTTTTGTCTTTGTGTCTTTCTGTACGTCTGTTTGTTCGCCTGTATGCGTGTCTGCTTGCTTGATCAGTATTCGCATGTCCTGTCTCTATGACTGTTACTATTTTTGTGTATTTGCCTATATGTCTGTGTGTCTGCTTGCTTGTCTATGTGTTATGTCAACCTGTCAATGGACTATCTGTATCTCTATCTATCTATATCTCTCTATATATACGTCTGTCTGTTTGTTTGTCATACTAATCTAAACCAATAACTTAATATAATAATAATAAAAAAATCGAGACGTCCCATAGGAAAAAAGGTAAACAATAAAAAAAATAAAAACCAAACATATTAGAACAGAGTAAAACAAGTAAAAACATTAAACCCACAGATAAAAATATAAAACCAAAATGGCGGCGTTAACAGAACACTCTTTACAAATAAATATAAAATGATCTTTTTATATTATGATTTATATATACAACTATAATTTTATAGCAACCCGTATAAGTCCCACTACTGGGCATACATCCCACTATTTAGCTTAGAAGTTGGGATCATATAACACAACAATTATAAAAAAAAGACATTTTTAATGAAAACTTATAATTATTTTACTCAATTTTTAAACCATCACCTAGAAAGTAAGCGTTAAGTAAAATAAAGTATTTAATAAAAAATAAATTAATATTAAAGAAACCACCATATTATTTACTACTGGTGCTAAGTTTAATAAAAGTGATTATTTTGAAATATTATATTAAATTTTGTTTAGTAAACCAATATTCTAACTACAGAATTAGTTAATTTATATAACCACAACCAGCATTTTATCTTAAATTATTTTTAGACTAAGATCCTAATTCTAAACTTAAAAATAACTTTTAGGCTTCAAAATTCTAGTGTATAGATAAATTCAAGAAACAATTATAAAACTGTATATTTTTTTAACTAACGCATTCAGGAAATCATATAAGTATCTCTGCCTAAAATAAGCGTCAAACATCGGAGCGTCAAACACTCGAGCGTCAAACACCAGAGCGTCAAACACTCGAGCGTCAAACATCAGAGCGTCAAACACTCGAGCGTCAAACACCAGAGCGTCAAACACTCGAGTGTCACACACCAGAACGTCAAACACTCGAGCGTCAAACACCCGAATGTTACACACCCGAGAGGCATACACCCAAATGTAACATACCTGAGAGTAAATACACTCGAGCATCATACACTCGACTGTCATACATCGCCATATCTCAATTCATTGTAACACCTAAACATTCTCTACCTTTTAACACAGTTCTTAACACTTCAGAAGCTATTCTTCTCTCATATATTTATGTTCCAATCGTAACATACATACAAGATATATGTATTAATATTGTACATACCTGTTTAACACTCTGCTCCCGTCTCGTGTACCTCGTGTCAGTGCCGCTGTCGATAGAACTGTCCTTAGATCCGTCTGAATCTATGCGTTTATCTGTAACAAACGCATCATTTGAAAAATTCTGAAATAATAAATGAACACATAAGTCATAAAACGATTCCTACACTCACAGCCGCCCACACTAGGACCGCCTGTATCGTGGGTGCTATGGACACACACAGAGACAAAAACACAAACATCCAGACTCAGAAATGATGAATGATTAGTTTCAAGGTATTAGAACGTTTTGTGGTTCGACTTGATGAAAGTATGGACGCCTGTGAGTTTTCTTAGATCAATACTGCGTAGTGCATGTATTTAGTTTTTTGTTACGTAGGCTCTCTTGTCTATCGCTCATGTACACGTGCTATCATCCGTCTAATTATTTTAATTAAAATAGAATAATTTAAGCAGTTTTATTGCCTTTTTATCATAACATCACGACTCCGGCGGCACCACCGCCACACCTATGTCTGTTATAACAGCAGTGTTAAGCGCTGCTGTGTTCTGGTTTTAAGGGTGTGGTAAGGGAGACATACTTTTCGGCGCTCCAGAGGCGTTCCAGCTTAGTCCTCAGGGGTAGTAGCGGCCCGCAAACGAATGCTCTTAGCGCACTTAAGGTGCCGACAAAGCGCACAAAGAAACACCGTTGAGTTTTAGCCGATAGGAGTCCGGCATATCTTCGCCGCTGCCCCCACGGCTGAGAGGAACCCATGCAGGGTTTCCCCATGATAAAAAGGAGCAACAAGATATCAGTGGCCGAACTCAGATACAACTCTAATCATATCCGTGGTTGATTACAGATGTCCATGCCGCACTAGGCACTTACCATCAGATGGACTGCATGCTCGCCTAACCTAATATTATACAAAAGATAGATTATCGATAACGGGCGGTAGTTAGTTGCGATCTTACCAGGAGCCGGCAGTATCCTCGTGGCCCACTTGCCCCTAGCGGGCGGTTCCGGTGCGGGGGAGTCCTGGGAGACCAGCTCGTCACCCAAACTCTTCTTGGCCCAGGACGGTAGGTGGCCTATCCTTAACCTGCAATAGATAGGTTATAAATACATGATTGATTGGGTGTGATGTTAAAATGTATAGGATATATTTAGGCGAAATCTAGTGCTGATTGATTATATAATAGTGTGACGTCATTACGTAGATATCTACGTAGTTGACATGTTATTGACGTAATAGACGTAATATTTACGTAATTGAGAAATAAAATATTTTAAAAAGTGAAGTGTCTGTATGTATGTCATGTATAGAAGTATTAAACTATGTATTTTTAAATGAAGAGGTAAATGTCAAACATGTTTTTATATAAATGTATGTAAGGGTTATATTCTCGAAAAAATATAAGGAGAACATGAACCCCTTCCTCTCCTTAACTACCCCTTGTCATATCTTAACCCTCCTAGTATATATTTCTTTAATACCATTTTATTATCTACCCCCAAACGAATAGAAACTACTCTCGAAAACGTAACAAAAAAATCGAGATGCAGTGCCCCCTCCACTGTATCCCCACTTGACCCCCAAAACCCCATTCCCTGTACCCCTTGACCCCCCATGGCCCCCCAGGGGTACTCACGTGTAATCAGGCACTACGGGCGCGCTGAACTTGTCCTCGGGGGGTAGTTCCCGTGGAGGAGATCCTAGATGGGAATCCGTTTCGCTCTCCAGCCCGGACATGCCGTTCGTTGGTGCTTTCCTGTAAGGAAATATTCTCTTTATTATTTATTTAAATTAAGATTTCTTATATTATAATCGTTGTTTTCAGGAGTAAAAATCACTCAGTCAACCTGATGGTATTTGATACAGAATCTCGGTAGCGCCATCTGTTTAGGAGTTGAAGAAAGACGCATTACCGTCAGAATGTAACCGTCATTTGCGTTACGAGTAGGTTGGTAGGGATACCCTCCCGTAATATATTGATTTAAAAATTGATTCAAATGGAAATTTGACTGAATATTAAATAAAATACCCAAAAAATCTATCTTCGATTTATTTAGCAGTTGTACTCGAAAAACGGCAAGTTTTCATATTTGAGATCGATTCAAAAAGTATTGATTTTTATTAAATAGTTAATCGATGAGTAATAAAATAAAATGAAATCAAAAAACTTTTTCCTCCAAAATTCGAACATCAATAAACAATCTCGGATCGTCGCTAGCAACTCACCTGCCCTGTCGGATGGCCTGCTGGGCCAGCCTGGCTCTCATGGTGACCACCATGTCGTGCGGCACTCGCCACACGAAGATGCAACCGTCACCACTTGCCGACACCAGATGCTGACAATCTGGGGTGAACCTGCAATACATACAACCTTCATATAGCACCTCTAGAATTACAATGATATAGGGAAAAAAATAAAATGGCATTGTTGTGTCGTCGTAGCATTACATCGGGGTCACCACTTTGACAACTAGTGATCTCCCTGTGTCTTAGGAGATCATGATCAGAGAGCGGCCGTATTCCGAAAGTCTCAGTTCCCAGGTTGTTTATATATAAGATATTGAGAAAACTTCGATAGCGTGAGTCATAATACGTGTGGCGCCATCTTTCAAGGAGTCATAATAGTCTTAAAACCTAAAAAAAACCCTTTTATTGATAATCGAACTAAAAACTAGAAAATAATTCTTAATGACAAAGAGTTCAAGAGTAAATTCAGATCAAAAAGCGTGGGGTGCAATGTAAACTATTATTTATTTTTCGTTTTTTAGTTTGTGACCAACTCATAAATTGCGGAATTAATTAATTAAGGATAATGGGAAAATGTTATCTAATTATTGCATTGTCACCGGTCCTTGATACGTGTGCAAAGTTTCAAATTAATCAGAGTTGTGAAAGATGGTCAAAATTATGCTCAAAGATTCTGTTACATACATACATAGATAGATACAACCCAAGCTAATAAAAGCGTGTTAAAAATGAGCATATACACTCACCTCAAGCCAGTAACGATCTCGGAGTGTCCGTACATGGTGGCCATACACTCGCCGGAGTAGTAGTCGTACACGCTCAGTATCTTGTCCGTGCTCGACGTCGCCAGGTATATGCCGCTGTTGTCTAGCGCCACCTGGTGGTAAGAAATATATTTAAGATAACATGAAAATATAGTCGTTTTCTTAAAAATGTGCCTTTTCCTTTTGTTTGTCATTTATCATTACTTCCCAGAATTTGATCTATATAAGCAACACTATCAGATAATGGAAAAATCTATTTTTTAAATAAAAATAGATAACTGATTAATTTGTAAATTCTTATTTTTTGTTGTTTACCATTTCGTTTCAACGTTAAATATGATTTTCTGTATCTCTTTGTTAAGTAATCACTCGGATTTCTCTCGAAAAAGTCATTCTCGCAAATTGTCATCTTTACATCTGTATTAAACGAAACTCTGCGTATAGCAAGTTGAAAATCTATTATAATGCTCCTAAAAATAACCTCAACTAAGTCGAACATAAAAATATAAATACTTGGAGAACAAAAGGTCCGCTTTCGAATGATTTGAAACATTGGGCCAAAAAAAATGTTAATACGCGAAATGTTTAAATTGATGAATGGCGGGAACTTAACTGCCAAATTAATATGAAAAAATATGTATTTTCTTAAAATTGAGGCTTTTCCTTTTGTTTGTCATTTATCATAACTTCCCAGAATTTGATCTTTATAAGCGACGCTATCCGATAGTGGAATAACATAGAGTGTGTATTATCTTTTTCAAAATGAACTCGTTCGATTCCCGACTAGTGAAAAAGATATTTCAAGAAACTAATGATGCAGTTTTAAGTTTTTATCAAAATCGGCCTCATAACTCGTCTCAGCATTTTTCGCTAATCCTTATAGTTTCGGATTAAGCTTTGAAGGACCTTTTGAAAAAACACTCTATATATGTCGTAGACTTTTAAATTTAGTTCATCCGGAATGAAGTGAAGGCTTTAGTACCACATATGAATAAAAAGACAAATAAAAATATTACGTTTTTAACAATCCTGCATTTATCTACAACTAACGAATTAATTTACCTTAATGAATAAATAATGAATTTAATTAATGATTTTATAAATGATTAATTTTGTATGACTTACCTTTATAAGAGTGCCGTCCTCAGCCGTCGTACCTCGAAAGGTCTTCGTGTGTCTACCGTGGGCCGCGCTATACACTCTTACGTTACGATCCTGTAATACAATATTAAATTTTAAGTTCTAGAATCCTTTGTAGTTCGACTCCGGCGGCACCACCGCCACACATATTTCTGTTATAACAGCAGTGTTATGCACTGCCGTGTTCTGGTTTTAAGGGTGTGGTAGGGGATTTACGACACCATACTGATCTGATGCGCAAAGGGTTCCGGGTTCGATCCCTGGTCAGAAAGATATCTAAATGATGAATTTAGATATGCGTTCTGGGTTTGGGTGTTTGTGTATTTGTCTTTGTGCGTTCAAACCGGTTATAAGCTTATTATAGTGTACCATCTCACCTGACACGCGGTAAGTATATGCCTGCCGCCCGCGTCTACCTCCATATCGTATAGCGTTGTCCGACCGGAGACGTTTTGGCCTCGAGCGAATTGGTAACTGCCGTCTGCTGTCTGCAAATAAAAAAAAAAAAAACTTTCAATTTTTAATATTTTTTTTACACTTGAATTTATTTATTTATATCATAGATTAGTAAAGATTACTCACTCCTAACAAGAAAGTATGTGTAAATGTTTGGTCAATAAAATCATAATTTACCAGTCACCTCTCCCAACCCGGACATCAAACTCACAACTCACCGTCCTCAACTGCCTGAACAGTATTGTCTTGTCCGCCCCACACGATACCATCTGGAGTCCATTGTTCGAGCTGAGGAACCTCACCGCCGTTATCGAGGAGGAGTGCTCGTCCAGGGTCTGGAGTATCTGGTAGCCCTGAGACAAAATGTGAAGTGTTATTGATAACAAAAGCTTCTTTTTTTGTAAATTTGGGATTGTTGAAGATGGAAAATATATTTTAATACAGCCGGGTTGCAATATCTTAATTACGACTAGATAAGTCATAATCTTGAACAAATTTCATGCGGGTTTTATTGAAACTGTTTTCATGTCACGCGGGTTTACATCTGCATGCAAGTCTATACAACGATAGGGTCAAATAAGTAAAAAAAAGTTTGGAAAATCCAAAAGTGCACGACTCATAATGCTCATTTAATTAAGAAATATAAAAAAAAAGACTTAAGTCGTTCAAAATTAATTGCCGAAAAAACAGCTGTAGTAGGAAGAAGGTACTGCACAAGCGCCCCTGGTGGAATAAATGTACATAATACCTATAGATATACAGTCTTGTAGTTTTCGTTTTTTATAAATTGCAATTAAACGATACTGAATTAATTAATCATTCGCATTCAGTGACCTACAATCGTCGATTAGAATTAAAAAAAAAAATTAACTCACATGATGGATTTTTTCACAAGTTACAGTGTTTTCAGGTTTCACACATGACGGACAGGAAACCTATTTTGGTGTTTTTTTCCAATTCTATTGCAGTAAATCAATTTTTAAAAAGTATGGAATTAATCTCCATTAAATTATCTCGACAATAGTATGCAAAATATCTTGATTCCGTGAACTATCAAGGCTATAATAATAAAAATAGCCGCCAAAATGAAGCGAAAAAAATTTTTCGATCGTAAAGCACTCTCTGATGCTTCGCATCATGAGTCGTGCAATAATAAACGAGTAAAATTGCACGGCGATATAAGTCGGCGTGGTAAGTAAAATACCTTTAATTAAGCTTCATGTAATAATAATATGTAAAAGTTTCTTTACACATTACAATAACGTGGTCTACGTTTTTTCACTATTTTATCACACAAAATGCTGCTATGGATATTAGATTTGTCATTCAAATAAATGACAATTGTAGTACTTCCTGTTCTCCTATGCATTCGCCGTACACCCTCTTCGTGCACCGCATGCACTTTACACACACCCGCGTCGTGCAATGCGTGCGCATTACACTCGCACGCGTCGTGTACCGCGTGCGCGTTACGCACCCGCGTCGTGCGCACTGTACACTCGTATCGTGCGCACCGCGTCGTGCGCCTCCAGCGTGTGCAGCGCTGTACCTCGCCGGTACCTTGTCCACGAGGAACACGTGCACGAGGCGGTCGCGCGAGGCGCTGGCGAGCAGCCGCGGGCGGCGCGCGTACCGCAGGCAGAGCACCTCCGCGTCGTGCGCCTCCAGCGCGTGCAGCGCTGTACCTCGCCGGTACCTTGTCCACGAGGAACACGTGCACGAGGCGGTCGCGCGAGGCGCTGGCGAGCAGCCGCGGGCGGCGCGCGTACCGCAGGCAGAGCACCTCCGCGTCGTGCGCCTCCAGCGCGTGCAGCGCTGTACCTCGCCGGTACCTTGTCCACGAGGAACACGTGCACGAGGCGGTCGCGCGAGGCGCTGGCGAGCAGCCGCGGGCGGCGCGCGTACCGCAGGCAGAGCACCTCCGCGTCGTGCGCCTCCAGCGCGTGCAGCGCTGTACCTCGCCGGTACCTTGTCCACGAGGAACACGTGCACGAGGCGGTCGCGCGAGGCGCTGGCGAGCAGCCGCGGGCGGCGCGCGTACCGCAGGCAGAGCACCTCCGCGTCGTGCGCCTCCAGCGCGTGCAGCGCTGTACCTCGCCGGTACCTTGTCCACGAGGAACACGTGCACGAGGCGGTCGCGCGAGGCGCTGGCGAGCAGCCGCGGGCGGCGCGCGTACCGCAGGCAGAGCACCTCCGCGTCGTGCGCCTCCAGCGCGTGCAGCGCTGTACCTCGCCGGTACCTTGTCCACGAGGAACACGTGCACGAGGCGGTCGCGCGAGGCGCTGGCGAGCAGCCGCGGGCGGCGCGCGTACCGCAGGCAGAGCACCTCCGCGTCGTGCGCCTCCAGCGCGTGCAGCGCTGTACCTCGCCGGTACCTTGTCCACGAGGAACACGTGCACGAGGCGGTCGCGCGAGGCGCTGGCGAGCAGCCGCGGGCGGCGCGCGTACCGCAGGCAGAGCACCTCCGCGTCGTGCGCCTCCAGCGCGTGCAGCGCTGTACCTCGCCGGTACCTTGTCCACGAGGAACACGTGCACGAGGCGGTCGCGCGAGGCGCTGGCGAGCAGCCGCGGGCGGCGCGCGTACCGCAGGCAGAGCACCTCCGCGTCGTGCGCCTCCAGCGTGTGCAGCGCGGTGCCGCGCGCGTCGTGCACGTGCACGTTGCCCGCCCGGTCGCCCGCCGCCACGTGACGACCGCACGGGGACACGCACACGCATCTGGGGGCACGGGGAGACACGGACATTAGCATAGCAAACAACATGGATACGTGTACAGAACAACGCACGCACGCACGCACGCACGCACGCACGCACGCACGTACGCACACACACACACACAGACAGACAGACAGACAGACAGACAGACATACACACACACACACACACACACACACACACACACACACACACAGAGAGAGAGACACACACACTGACATAATACACAGACACTTTTTCATATTTACTATATTTTATTATATTTTATATACATATAATCTTAATTACAAAATAAAATTAATTCAACATTGTTCAAATAATTATTTTCAAGAATAATATATAACTAACGTACTTAAAAGAGGGTACCCAACAATATTGTAAAACAATGTACCTACTACTTTTGATACAATAAATCTTTCTTATTTTTTTATTTACACACACACACTTACGCCTTACTGAAGGTGAACGCAAGCACACATACGCATCTGCGAACACGCAGACACGGACATTAGCAATCAACATGGTGACGTGTACGCTTATAGTACCGCACCAAACAACGTGCACCAACATGGCTACGTGTACTAAAGGCTACGTGACGACCCACGTGGCAGAGCGGTCACCATAACGGTCTGACACGCAGAGGGTCCCGGGTTCGTTCCCCGGCCAGACGGATATCTAAATGATGAATTTAGATTTCTGTTTCTGGGTCTGGGTGTTTATGTATTTGTTTATGTGTGTGTCCATGGCACCCACGATACAGGGAATCCCAGTGTGGGGCTGTGAGTGTAGAAAGCGTTTGTTTGTTTGTTTACTAAAGCAACACGCACACAAAGGTGGTAGGTGGTGGTTGATTACAATTTCCATTGGACAGCAGTAACTTACCAGGACTGCATGCAATACTTAATAATACATGTACAATGTACATACTTAAGTAGCACTTTAAAAAAACAAACCATTTAAATTGACCTCTTATACCTATTCCAAGCGAATTCTCTAATAACAGGATACTATTTTTTATAATTAGAAACACCTATATAATCCTATCAAATTTAAATATTTAAATCTAATTAGTACTTGCAAATAAACAATCTCTTTACCTTTATTAATAAAAAGATAGATAGTTAAAAATAGATTTATAGATAGAAACTCACCTAACACCAATCTTGTCGTCGTACGTCTTCGACTTGTCCTTATCGCTGGTGGCAGTTAAATCCATATCCTTTAAAAACTTCAGCTCCGGATCGATGTATAGGATTTTGCCGAGCTCCTGAAAATATAACATTTTAATAAGATTGGATCCAACCAACGTGCAGTCCACGTGGACTTCCAAACAAAACTGAATGAACTAAGTTCCACACAAAAATAAACTGAATAAATGATTGACTGAAAGAAAGAATGAATAAATAAACTCTCACATTTCTATAAATATTGGGCAGCTTGAGCTTAAAGGCAACTAAGTTCCACACAAAATAAACAACTGAATGAACAATTGTTGGATTAAAAGAAAGAAAGAATGAATAAACACTCACATTGCTATAAATATTCGACATTGACCGCTTCGAGTTCCATACCACAAAATAGACAAATGAATGAATGAATGAATGAAAGAAAAAAAGAAAGAAAGAATAAATAAACTCACATTGCTGTAAATATTCGGCGTCGCCGGCTTCAGGTTCCACACCCTGACTGTGTCATCGCTGGAGCACGTGAGGAAGCTCCCGGGGGGTAGCGGACCCTCGTTGGAGACCATGTCCACTCCCCATATACAAGCCGAGTGGTAGAGCGCCGAGTGGGACTTGCCCACCTGTGGGCAATTGGGATCTGTTAGGATTTGTGTGCAGGTTAAGGAACTCGTCCTCTCGATCGAGGAGTCCGAGGTTCAAATCCTAGGCACACAACTCTGATTCTTCAAAGTTATGTGCCTATTAGAAATTTGCTTAAACGGTGAAGAAAAACATCGTGAGGAAACCTGCATATCTGAGAAATCTTTTAAACACAAAAAAAAAATGTTCGAAGGTATGTGAAGTCTACCAATACGCACTTGTCCAGCGCGGTGGACTATGGCCTAATCTCTCATTCTGAGAGGAGACCCGTGCCCAGCGGAACAGTAATGGGTTGATGATGATGATGATAAACTAACTGACCCGCTGGATGTCCCTCACGTCCCACACGTACAGGCTGTGGTCGTTGTACACGCAGGTCAGCTTGTGGTTCCTCTCGTCGTACGTGAGCGCCATGGCGTCTGGGTACCGAGCGCCGGACGGTTGGGAGAACATGTGGCTGTGGGGCGTTACGTTACGTTAAATATGTTACATTGTTTCCTTATTTAACAAAATGTAGTGTACATTTTGTGAAGTTAGAGTACTATTCGTTATTATCATATTAAATTACATTACGTAACGATTCGTAACATCTTATTAAAAAAAAAATAACATAACTTAATAATATAATTAAATAGATTATTAAAAACTAAATTAAATATTATGTTATTAAATAATAAATGTCTTTGATAATGTAAAAAAATAATAAAGTCTGAAAAATCATATTCTGGACTGAAATTTTTTTAAACAATCCATTTGCAATATACTTTATGACATATTTAATTTGATATAAACGACGTTTCATCCATTAAGCAGCTCGGTGAAGGTTTTCTTATATCGGGATCTTCTAGCAATATACTTAAATTAAATATATATTTTTTTCCTCTCCTATGAGCCCATCTCCCCAACAGCATTTAACTACATGTCGATGAGGAGATGGGCTCATGGTCAGCTGCTGGTCATAAGTTTATAACTAGGACTTGCAAAGTATTTGCCCTATGGCAACTAAATCAAATAAACAATACAGTTTCACATTAACACAGTCAACTCACTTGATATTCGTGCCCTGAGCGACATCAACCCCCAAATAGTGCGTCCGGGGCAGCGTAGTGATGTACCGCAGCGAGTCCGGCGCGAAGCACCGCACTATGCCCTCAGCGCAACCCACGAATATGTAGTTCGCACCGATTGCCATGCAGTTCGCTGATGTTGTCTATAATGGAGAAAAAAGTTTTTTTTTTTTCTTTTTTTTTATCGTATAACCTAACGATTAGGCAGACGTGCTACCTGATGGAAAGTAGTCAACGTCGCCTATGGACATTTGCAACACCAGAGGAGTCGCCAATGCATCGCCGGCTTTGTATGAGAGCTCTTTTTGCACCTTTTTTGAAGAGCCCCATGTCATAGCGCTCCGAATAATGAATTTACTAATAAATTTTAGTAATTTATAATGAATTTACGATATAGACATATAGTAGGTTGAAAGATGGATAGAGTGAAAGATTTTGTGCCTTAAACAGGAAAGGAGGTCTCTAGAGACTATTCACATATTATTACTTACGGTTTTTAAAGTAATCGTGCTATTAATAATAAATCTATTTTATATATTTTCTAATTACCAAAATTTACTTATTAAAACAAGGACTTCGTATTAACATCAATATTTTAGGGTCAACATTATCAAACTTATATACGTCGCATCTCTAATTGCTACGGTATATTATGAAGGACCTTTCCAACACTAAGTATTCCCCAATGCCCAGTAGCGATACTAACACTCCTCCAGTTCCCCATAGCAAGACTAGCACTCCCCCCAGCACCCTCTAGTGTCACTACCGCTCCCCCAGTGTCCCTTTTTTTTATATCGAGGGGGAACCTTTAAAAGATACCCGGTGTCGTGGGAGAGATGTAGGGTTATGTGGAATTCTTACCGCACTAAAACCCCCCCGGTGGCCGTCCTCGGCGTTGCCTAGAGGGCTCCGGGATCTCCAACGCAACCGGAGCCCTCTTAGCGCGTTGGCCCGTCGGGCTCCGCCCAAGCGAGCTTGGCGTTCGCCACACCGTCTGGTGTATACGACGGTATGCGACCACACATACCGCCGTCCTTCCCAGGGCCGCTAGCTGGGCGGTTCGAGCTCCCACCCTTGCCACCCGCAACCCCGGAAGCCTTCTCTTAAGACAGGCAGGGGATACCGTAACCCTATTCTGGTCCCGAAACAACAGGGACATCCCCCAGAGCCCCTAGCGTCCCCCTAACAACACTATTACTCCCCCATCGACCCCCAAACTCGCGTACGTGCCGTCCGCCGCCGCACCCCCCGCACAGTGGCGACCCCCCGACCCCCTGACCCCCCACCCCCCGCTCCTCACCCGCAGCTCCACCCACTTGTCGAGCAGCCGCCGCGCGTTGAACTCGCACAGCAGCCCGCCCCGCGTGATCGCGTACGTGCTGTCCGCGGCGGCGCCCCGGCCGCACACGACGTCGCAGAACTCGTTGTCCTTCTGCTCGCCGAGGATCGCCGAGCGACCCATCAGGGGAACGGGCTCCTTGAACTGAAATAATTAAAAGCTTCCTTAGAAATTGTTTCTCTTTGTGTACCTGTCATACTCTGGCATGAGCTAAGCAGCCCATGAGCGGCACGAGCTCCTTGAATTTGAACGATTGAGAGATATCTTAGTCATTGTTAGCGCTATCCCCCAGAACCCATTTTTTTTTTTTTTTGTTTATGAGGGGGAATCGGGGTATGCGGCCATACACACCGTCGTCCTTCCCGGGTTTACTTGCTGGACGGTTCGAGCTTCCACTCTTGCCGCCCGCAACCCCAGAAATCCCCCAGAATCCCTAGCGTTCCCCAACCGCATTACCCCCCCCCCCCTACCTCCTAGCCTAAAAGGGAACTTTTGATGGTGGTAGAATTCTATCTCTATCTCTATTTGGTCCGACTTCGGCGATATCACCGTCAGTACTGGCACACTGTGCTGCTGTGTTCTGGTTTCAAATGTGGTAAGGGAGACATACATATTTTTCCAAAGCATTCCAGCTTAGTCTCAACCTGTCGATCGAGGTAACGGAGGATTGAATCTTATGTCTCTATTTTTTCAAAGTGATGTGCTAATTAGAAATTAATTATCACTTGCTTTAACGTTGAAGGAAAACAGATATATTTAAAAAAAAGTTCTCAATGGTATATAAAGTCTACCAATACGCACTTGTCCAGCGCGGACTATGGCCTAATCCTTCTCAGTCTAAGAGGAGCCCCGTGCCCAGCAGTGGGTCAGTAATGGGTTGATGATGAAACGGAACCAACCTTAGCACTCCTTGAGTACTCCAAGTACCAAAACTTGACATGACGGAAGCCAACAGTCACGAAATAGTTGCCGCTCTCCGAGAAACTGACCGCCTTCACTCTAGATGACACCTGGAAAATATCAAATAAGATAGGAGAAAATATTTAAAATAACGAAATAAGATTTTGAAAAAAATTGTTGGATATTTCTCTTATGATCTCTCATGACAAACATATGATCAAAATGCACAATAAATTAGCCGAAATTTCTTAAGGAAAGAAGGAATGTCTACCTCATAACAAACACAAAAACATGATCATAAGAGGAAATAAAATACAATCACTAAGTTACGAAAGCGGCGATTTATTGGCGATTATTTGAGGCGAATTTTACTACTCGGCGATAGATGGCGCCACATGTAACATTCAACCATTCAATCAATTGATTTATAATACAAATACAGGTTATGGAATATTATTCTTCAATACTCTAATACTCGTAAAACTCTATTAATGCTAAATGTGTACAAATAAACAAACAAAAAACTGAAGCAGTGTTCTTGATAATATTGTCTTAATTTTTAGTTTAACAAATTTCTACAGATTTTGCACGTGATAATAATAATTATTATATATTACCTATTAATATAGAAAAAGATATTTTTTGTTTAATTATTTAACCTAACGATTAAGCCAGACGTGCTACCTGATGCAAAGCAGTCAACGTCGCCGCTTGTGTGGCCAATCACACAAGCGGAGTCGCCAATGCATCGCCTGCTTTGGATGAGAGCTCCCTTTACATTTTTTTTAAAGTCCCCTGTCTTAATTATTTAATTATTCTATATATACCGAAAATATGGTACAAAGGAAACTTAATGCTATGAGCATTCTCTACCAGTCAATGTTTAGGTCGAGCAGGGATCAGCGAGGACGGTATTAATAGAATCAAATATAAATATATTTACCTTATTACTGGCCAACTTGAGATTCGCGCGCCAGTCCCACACATTGACTATCATGTCATGTTGCGAACCGACTGAGACTAGATACTTGGATGAGGTCGAAAACGCCTGGAAAATATAAAATTAACGTTCAGGTTTCTTACAAATGTCGCATACAAGAAAATGGTGAAATTGAAGGTGGTAAAACCCTCTGTGGTTTGAATCCGACGGCACCATCGTCGCACCTATTTCTGCCTAATAACAGCAGTGTTCAGCGCTGTTGTGTTCTGGTTTGAAGGGTGTGGTAAGGGAGACATACTTTTCCGAGGCATTCCAGCTTAGTCCTTTGGGGTAGCACCTGGAGTCGAATCTGACATTAAAAGTCCACTGCTGAACATAGGCCTCCCCTAATCTGCGCCACTCCGACCGGTCTAAAGCCAGAATGCAGCGGATTCCCTGTGTCGTCAGTGCCTAGGACACATACATAGACGAATAGACAAGCACCAAGACCCAGATTTTGACATCTACCTGGCCGGGGATCGCATCCGGAACTCTCTGTGCGTCAGTCCGTTGAAATGTACAAGTTAACTTATATAATGCATCCAAACACATGCTTACCACACAATTAACGCCATGCGTATGCCCCGGGAACTCGGCGATCTGCACTGCCCCTGATGCGCTCGGATCCTGAAATAAAGAATACACAACATTTAATAGTGTTCCTATCCGACACCAGATAGAGCGACATGTTGTTTAAAACTAAGTACCCTTCATAAAGTAAATGACCTTCCATATTTCCATCGCCAACACTACATTCGCCACACGGGTGTTATAAATGTGTATAAGTATAATATCAGTATATAAGTGTAATATAGATTGCGAGTGCCATTTAAGAAATAATCGCGGGTACTTAACAAACTATCCTACCCGCATGACCTTCATGAACAGCTCCACAGCCCGTCGCTAGGTGGCGCTATTTGCACCAAACTGATTTCTTCTTCAATACCTTGACTATCTTCTACTAGATGGCGTTACTTGTAACTACTTTTGTTCACTAGTGCTCTCGCGCGACAGTACCGTCACCCGTCGCGTGTGGCCACAGTCGCTCACCTGCAGGTCCCACACGCGCACGGCGGGCGCGTGGCCGCACTCGCCGGTCGCGAGGTAGCGGCCGCACGCGGAGAACGCGACGCACGTCACGCTCTTGCGCGACGCGTTCAGCACGTGCGACTGGCGGTTCTTGCGCACGTTGTACAGTACCACCGTGCATCTGGAAGCATAAGAAAAAATATATTATTAATTAGACGAGGGCAATCCATGAAGATTTTATCACAGGATGGACTGAGAAGGTGGTTAGATTGTGGATGTTCAGAAAGAGTTCAATTTAAATGAATTTTGAATGGGAGTTTGAATTCTACATCCTACACCTATTTCTGCTTACTGACAAAAAATTAAATTGCTTTGTTCGTACCTGCAAATATATGTCAGTCACTATAGAAGAAAAAAGTGTGTTTTTATGCAAGTAAGAAGAGATAATCTTTCGCGTATGTACACGCGACAGAACTGAAATTATTAGAAAACTAAAATTCGTATGGTATCGTACTATCATACCTAAAAATTATAAAATACCTTTACGTCCTTTACCTTTTCTGAAGGACTTTTTTTTTTTGTTAACGATTTTTTGAACGATTCATAACGTTTTTTTTGTTAAGGGGAAACCTTCAAAAGGTACCCATGGGAGCGACACGGGGTTATGTGGGACTCTTACCGCACTAAAACCCCCCCCGGTGGCCGTCCTTGGCGCTGCGTAGAGGACTCCAGGATCTCCAACGGAACGCAACCGGAGTCCTCTTAGCGCTGTGCCCCGTCGGGCTCCGCCAAGGTGAGCTTGATGCTCACCACACCGTCTGGTTGGCACGACGGTATGCGACCACACATACCGCCGTCCTTCCCGGGGTCACTGGCCGGGCAGTTTGAGCTCCCACTCTTGCCGTCCGCAACCCCGGAAGCCTCTTTTTAGTCGCCTCTTACGACAGGCAGAGGATACCGTAGCTCTATTCTGGTCCCGGAACTACAGGGACACCGCACCGGTGGGCGTTACCGAAGCCTGCGGCGACTCCTTCTCCGAGCGGGTTCGGCGCGCTCCCTTGCTCGCTCGGCGTCTTCCTTCGCGGACATGACTATATCGCAGAAGGTGATAATGCCATCCCAGGCTTCGCTGCACTGAACCATCGCCCCAACGATGGCCGGCAGCGACAGATCTGGTCCCACTTTTCCGACGAGGTTCCGCCGCTGCGAGTCCCACGCGGGGCAGTACTGCAGCGTGTGCTGTGCGGAATCCTCGTCATGCCCACAATGATGGCATTGGGCCGACTCTTCCCTCCCTATCCTATTCAGATACTCACCGAAACAGCCATGTCCGGTGAGTATCTGAGTTAGGCGGTAGGTCTCTCGACCCCTACTTCTTAGCAAGGCTCGAAAGTTCGGCAGGATAGCGTCAACCACCCTTTGGCATACGTTCCGAGGCTCCTGAAGTCGATCGCGCCAGCACCTCAGAGCACGCCATCTGGCTCCTCCGAAGCACTACGACCGTCTCTTCGCTGAAGGGTTCAGCCGTCTGACAGAGAACGCGGATCTTATGGAAGATCCGTGCGTCCATATCCGCCAGAACTTCCAGGGGCGGAAGCCTCCCCAGGACAGTCGCCGCCTCATACGATATGGTACGATAGCCACGGGCGACTCTGATTCCGGTCATACGTTGCGCGGAATTCAATTTCCGCGCACGACGCCGGCTGGCAGACATATACCGACCATACCGACGCACCGTAGAGCGCAATCGAGCGTATCACACCCGCGTAGAGGCGGCGGACTTCTTCCCTTGGTCCCCCGAGATTCGGCATCAGTCTATGCATAGCACCCGCTAACTTATGAATCCGGGGGACGAGACGGTCGAAATGTTCGTCGAAGCACCAGCAGCCATCCAGTGTTAGGCCAAGGTACTTCATGTACCTGCCTATCCGGATGTCCGTTTCACCGACGCGCACTGTGGCTTCAGCTGTCTCGATTATCGGCCTGCGGCCGTGGAACCAAATCGCCTCGGTTTTCTGGGACGCTACCCGTAGGCCCAAAACCTGCGGATATTCGCTATGACGCGTGTCACCCCGATTTCTGCTAGCCGAACCGCTGTCGTATAAGACACCCCTTCGATAAGAACCAGGGTGCCGAGTAGCAGACGATGCTCACTCCATCCGGGGCCACCGTTCTGAAGACCGCGTCATATGCGACATTCCACAGTAGCGGGCCCAGTACCGAACCTTGCGGCACCCCTGACCAGAAATTCCGTCCGGCCCCGAAGCAGTGTTTCGCCGCGCCATGAAGAACTAACGAATTTACAAGTCAACATTATGGCGTCGATTTTAAAAGTCTCTTTTGAAAAAAAAACACCCACAATTTTACCAAAACACGCCAAAATTAACTTAAACAAACCATGATTATCCACGTACCGTCTATCCTAACTCAACTTTTCTATATCCACTTAAACCCTATAAACGGCATCACGAACACCCCATAGGTGAGTAACGTTCGCGACTGGAATACTTATCGACGATTACCATGAGACAATGGTTACGTTATGGCGTGTTGAAGACACCGTGGTGGATGAGAGAGCGTGGGCGTTTTGATATAACTCCATCAATTTTCGATGGTGTTTTGTAATTTACCTATCTTATTTGAAGGTATCATGAAGCAAGGCAATGCGTACCAAATTCGGGCAATGCATTAAAAATGGAACATTATTAAAATTGTATAAAATTATGGACCGAATTTGATCTAACTTTAGATTTAAATACTTTTTTTTTTGTGTACAAATTTGGCACTTACACCACAAGTGATTTATATCTCTAAACATTGCACCGCTTAAAGCGCCCCAATTAAATAATCCGCTCTGCTCATCACCACATCACTAAGCCCCATACAGAAACACCTTATTCGTATGTACGACAGACGTACTGCCGCGGCGTTTCTCACGACCACACCACAATACAGTTGTCCAAACAGTATACAGCCAACGGATACAATGCTGCTGGCTAATCGAACTGCATCTCAGTTTCGCAACTTAAAACGAGATGGCGCTACACGATCCTGAATCACGCTATTGATGTTTTCTAAACAACTTGTAAGTAAGTATAAGACTGGAGTACAACTATCGGAAGATATTCGTTTTTCAGATATACTTATGTTGAGTTTACTTTGCTAAATAATAAAAAAATACCTAAGCAGACATCCATACATATCACAATAATTGATATTTTTTAAAACCGTGCAATACTAACCTAACTAATCTAACCTAACCTAACGGAACAATTTATCCGCTCCCCGCTCCGCTTATCACCATATAACCTAACCCCATAAAGAAACACCTTATTCGTATGTATGACAGACGGACTGCCGCGTCGTTTCTCACGGCTGCGACACAGTACAGTTGTCCAAACATTGTACAGCCAACGGAAACAATGCTATTGGCTAATCAAACTGCGTCACAGTTCCGCAACTCGAAAACAGATGGCGCTACACGATCCTGAATCACGCTATTGATGTTTTCTAAACAACTTGTAAGTAAGTATATGACTGGAGTACAACTATCGGAAGATATTCGTTTTTCAGATACGCTTATGTTGAGTTGACTTCACTAAATAACAAAAAATACCTAAGCAGACATCCATACCTCCCACAATTATTGATATGTTTTAAAAACATGAATATGTTTTAAAAACGTGCAATATGCAAACCACACTAATAATCCGCTCTCCGCTCGGCTCATCACCTTATCACTTAGACCATTGCTTAGCCCCATAAAGAAACACCTTATTCGTATGTATGACAGACGGACTGCCGCGTCGTTTCTCACGGCCGCGCCACAGTACAGTTGTCCAAACAGTACACAGCCAACGGATACAATGCTACTGGCTAATCTAACCTTAGTTATTGTTTGCTATCGTTAACCAAATAAGTTATGTTATGACTGTCAGTTACTCATATAAAAGTAAACAAAATATTGACACGACATGAAATTGAGGTTTTCTCTTTGCAGGTCAGGGTTTGAATCCCACGCAAAACTCTAGTAATTTTGAAAATGTTTTGAATTGTGAGAGATCTTCAAAATATTTTTAAAATTAAAATCTAGTCCCATCATACACAAGTAAACAAAGTTTTGAGACGATACAATGGTATGAAATTGAGGGCTTTCTCTTTGCAGGTCAGGGTACGAATCGTAAACACGTATCTTGTGATTTTTTGCAATTATTAAGTGTGAATGAATACACGAAAAAATCTGCAGACGAGATCTTCAGAATATCTTTCAAATTAAGGTCTAGTCCCCTAATCTAATTCACGCCCCACCCCCATTCACGCCCAAGGTCACAGATGTCCATAGCTTCTACTTCCATTACACAGAAACCAATCTTAACACCGATTCTTGCTCACCATAAAACCCCCTACGAAAGTGCCATCTGGTTCACGGAACCGCGAACTGTACACCGTAAAACCATTGCGGTGTGAATGAACTGTCAACGTACATTTTTTATGAACGTCTCACGTCTAGGTGTGTGTCTTATCGTAATCTAGAAACGAGTGTAAACTATATATAATGCACTATATAATGCAAGTGACTTGCATTCGGGGATAAACAAACGCGATAGAAAAAGCGATAATGCGAAGCTCGGGCTCCACAAATTTTAATCTGCATATTTAAATTGTAAATCTGGAAGAATCTTATACACTTAAACTTCTCAAGTGTCCCTTGATAACATTTGTAGGTTACTTTCATAATCTTATTATGACAGACTAATTAAAACTAACAGGAAAATAGTTTACAGAGCATGAAGAAAGAGAGAAAAATAAACGAAAACCGGAAACTATCTCGAAATGTTTAATGAGTGGAGAGTGCGAAGGATAGCTGCTAAAGAAAAAAATTGACCAAAATTCCAAAATATGACTAAATGTCTGTCATGACATAATTAGTTTTAGTATATTAAGAATAGCATAACAACTCGCTTCTCGCAAGCATCCTACAATAGAACAACTCGCACAGACACAAGTACAATTATTACGGTTGTTGGAATTTTACCTTTTTCGAAACAAATCTATGACGACTGACGAGCGGACACGCGCGACTACCTACAATAAGGGCGATTCCCTGGCGGGTGTTCACGCCCGCGCCCATGAAGGTAGAACCCTCTGTGGTTCGACTCCGGCGGCACCACCGCCACACCAATATCTTTTTTTATCTTATAATATAGGAGTAGCAGACGAGCATGCAGTCCACCTGATGGTAAGTGGCTACTGCCGTACGGACATCCGTAATGAACCCCAGATAGGATTAGATATTCCTACTTGAGGTCGGCCACAGACGCGCCGCTACCCCTGAGGACTAAGCTGGAACGCCTCGGAAAAGTCTGTCTCCCTTACCACACCCTTCAAACCGGAACACAGCAGCGCCTAACACTGCTGTTATTAGGTAGAAATAGGTGTGGCGGTGATGCCGCCGGAGTCGAATCGCAAAGAGTTCTAACCCCTTCGACCACCTCTCTGCCATAACAGCAGTGTTAAAAAAAGGGTGTGGTAAGCGAGACATACTTTTCCAATAAATCCAACTAAGTCCTCAGGGGTAGCGGCGCATCTGCAGCCGACCTCACGTAGGAATCTAAGCCCTACGATGAATCACAAAGTCCACCAAATTCAAAAATTAAAATTCAGACTGACTCATTCAAATTAATGCAAGTAGCGTACACAAACAAATATACAAACGTATGAAAAGGATAAGGGAATAAAAGGAATATGGACAGAGGGTAGAAAAAAATAAATTAGCGTCCCTGTATAGCGTGCTATGATATAGGGACGTTACCGATATGTTTCGGATCTATGAAAAATGTTATATCGGTTTCAAATCTTGTTACGGATATAATATTAGATTTTCTAGGAATTGTAAAAGTCAAGAAAATACAAATATGCAATGATTTGATTATTTATCACTTGCTAACACTTGAAATGAATGAAAATCAAAACATTTTGATTTTTGAACTAATTTTGAATGTCAATGTACCTATCTACCACCACCTCGCTAGGTATTTTGTTATGGAGAAGAAGCAAAAGATTGATGACGATGATGATTCAAAAATTTTTGAAGGTGGTAGAACCCTTTGTGGTTCGATTCCGGGGGGCACCACCGCCACACATATTTCTACCTAATAACAGCAGTGTTAGGCGCTGCTGTGTTCCGTTTTGAAGGGGTAAGGGAGACAGACTTTTCCGAGGCGTTCCAGCATAGTCCTCAGGGGTAGCGGCGCATCTGTGGCCGACCTCAGGTAGGAATATCTAATCCTATCTGGGGTTGATTGCAGATGTCCGTACGGCAGTAGCCACTTACCATCAGGTGGACTGCATGCTCGTATATTATAAAAAAAAACTTTAATTTCCATTCGGTTACGGTTTCGGATATATGTTAGATATCCGGAACTTTCGGATACAGTTACCGAGATTACAACAACCCTATTCCACGCGGGCGCGGCGCTATGCAGGCGCGGTGTGGGCGCACCTTTAAATCGATATGACGGGACTGCCGGTATTAACATTTAACTCCCCTGTTTCATTTTTGAAATGAAATCAAAGGTAGGATAAACAATTATGAGGCGTGGTAACAGTATAGTACATTAAATTAATACACAGGGAATTTTGAAAGTCGTTGCACCCTTTGCGTTTCGACTTCGGAGACACCACCGCCACATCTTTTTTCTAATTAATATCAACAGTGTTAAGCGCTGCTGTGTTTCGCTTTCAGAGGTGTGGTAAGGGCGACATAGATTGGAACACACTCCCGCCTTCGTTGTTTCCCGATACATACGACCTGGGATTGCTCAAGTCAAGGGTGAATAGGCTACTTCTAGGCAAGCGTGTTTTACCCAAGGCTGCATCTCACTTAACATCAGGTAACGTTGCAGCCAAACGCAAGCCTATCGTAAGTTAAAAAAAAAGAAACATATTTATACGAGGCGTTCCTACTTAGTCCTAACGTGCAACGCATCTGTAAGCGATCTCTGGTAGGACTCACCTTATCTGGGATCGATTACAGATGTGTACAGGCAGCAGTAGCCACTTACTCTCAAGTGGAATGCATGCTCGTTTGCTATTTCCGTATTTAAAAACAGTTAAGTTAATAGTTTTCAATAAAAATATTATTTTCAAAGTAAAATTTTACAGAATTTTATTAAAACGTCAGTAACTGACCGCCGCTTCGATCGCAAAGCGTATTTTATGAGATATCTCCCCAACCGGGAATCGAATCTGGAACCTTCTACGAATCAAATCAGCGACCACTACACACGCGTCACCATCTAACCATACAATCAATATGTCTTTCCGTTCATACATATTAACACATTGCCTTAGCAAGGGACCACGTCGGTCGCATAATAATTATGTAACCTGTTGTGTGTTTGTGTGTATGGAAGTTTAGACGTCAAGTACGCCTTGTTTGATAGTGGCTTGGCGGGCATCCATTTCTGTTCTCTAATATATTTTTTTCTATATAATATCTTATATATAAAATTATATATCGCGCACAATGTTAGTTACCGTAATCCTCCGAAACGGCTTTACCAAATTGTATATGCATATTCAGTAGGTCTGAGAATCGGCTACTATCTATTTTTTATACCCCTAAGTGCTAATGGTTGTTTACCCTTAACTTTTTTTTATTTATATGGCAACACAACGTTTGCCGGGTCAGCTAGTAATATAATATAGGAGTAGCAGACGAGCAGTAAACTTCAAAAAAGGAGGTTTCAAATTCGACCGCTATGTTCGAAGTTTGTATGGCCGCGGTTTTCCCAAAAACTACTGATCCAATTTGGATGGGGTTTTTGTTTTTTGAACGGTTATTTTACAACACGCGTTTTGCTATATAATAAATTTGGAATTTTTTGACAGCTTCCTTGTAAAACCAGAATACACAATGTCATAAAATCTTGAATAACTCGAGTGTTTCTAGACCAATTTCATTTTTCTTTTTTTTCTTTAAGTGGATCTAAGCGGAATAAAATTATATCGAAAAAAAATCTTTTTAAAATTAAACTTATAGTAACATCTATAGTTTATCGTATTTTTCTTAAAAAAAAAACAGTTTCATTTGATACCCATATCACGGGAGTCCATAAAAACTAATTGACCGCTATCTTGGACGGACCGCCATATTAGATTTAGAATGACGTCACTGATCTAATCATGCATTGTTACAAAAATCAAACGTGTATGTGAAATATCAGCTCAATCGCTTGTGGTTAACTGGTTTAAAATTCAGTTGCAATAATTGATCCTCACATAGGTACGTACTAATTAATATAAATAAATCATAGATAAGTATAGATATCTCACCGCCTTGTAATTGTAGGAAGCCATTAAATGACTTAAACGGCTGACAAATGTGTCAGCCATTTATTGGCTGTCATGGTGTAATTTACGCGGAACAATGCCGACATGTGCAGTTAAGTTGTGCAAAAACACGAAATCGAAGAAAAAGTGCGGAGAAATATTGTTTCATTCGTAAATGATCTAAAATTTACATTTTTTTAATATTTTTCAAACACGAAAATAGATGACTGACAATTTCAATTGTCAAAACTGCTTACATTTTCTTTTTAGGAGTGAGTAATCTTTACTAATCTATGAAATAGATAAAAAAAATGTAAAAAGAAAACTTTATAAAACCAACCAATTCTAAACATTCGAATCTTTCACTGCAGTGGACTAAAAAAAACTAAATTTTCAACTTTTCAACAACCCAAGTTTTCCATTCACAAAATCGAAATACAAAATAAACCAAAAACTTTCAGGAAATGCGAAACCAACTTGTGTAAGCTTCGGAAACTTTCAATACATAAATAGTGAAATAGCATTTATATAGCGGAAAAATCGGAAAGCCTTGGAAAAGCAATCTTCTAAAGTAAACCTACTGAAATATATACATATAAACTGAATTAACGTGTCTGTTTGTGAAGTTGTGTCTTGCGGTAGTGTCTTCGCCACTTTTTTATTTTTAACACTTAGCTTTTATTAGCTTGGACTGTATGTATGTATGTATGTATGTATGTATGTATGCCTGTATGTATGTATGTATGTATGCCTGTATGTATGTATGTATGTATATATGTATGTATGTATGTATGTAAAGTGTGGGGCGCATTTCGAAAGCTGATAAATGGAGCACCCCACACGCACCACAATTATTGTATTTACTGTTCCGTAATTGATTCCTAGATTGAAAATTATTTTCTACGTTTTTGTTGAATTTATCATAAAAACGTGTTTTTTAGTTTTTTAAACTATATTTATTATTTATAATATAGCAGTAGCAGACGAGCATGCAGTCCACCTAGATGGTAAGTGGCTACTGCCGCCCATGGACATCTCTAATCAACCCCAAATAGGATTGGATTCGTACCTGAGGTCGGCCTCAAGTGCATCGCTACCCCTGAGGACTAAGCTGGAACACCTGAGATAAGTATGTCTCTCTTACCACACCCTTCAAACCAGAACATAGCAGCGCTTAACACTGCTGTTACAAGTATTAAGTAAACATAAATATGGCGACGTACCTCCGGAATCGAATCAATAAGAAACCTACCACCTTCAAAAGTATTTAAACTACTGAACCTATTTATACAAAACCTTCACGCAAAGATAGAAAACATTTTAGGGTGTTACATAATCTCGTTACCAATATCTACGGAATGAGCTTCCTCCTGAGGTATTCCCGGAACGCTATGACGTGGGGCTCTTCAAAAAAGGTGCAAAAAGAGCTCTCATACAAAGCCGGCGATGCATTGGCGACTCCTCTGGTGTTGCAAATGTGCATAGGCGACGTTGACTACTTTCAATCAGGTAGCACGTCTGCTTAATCGTTAGGTTAACAAATGAAAAAAGCCTTCGTTAAGATATAAAAACCATGTTTAAAAGTAATATAGTGGAAAACCCGTCGAGCCTCTGCAAGGCAATTTCCTAAAGTAGATATTACATCCGCCGCCGAGCCCGCGGAAGTCGTAAGTATATTAACGTCTTAAAGAGATTGTACACTTGCTTAGGGGTCATTCATAATTTAATTTACATAGCTATAATCTTTTTTTTTGTTTACGAGGGGGAAACCTTCAAAAGATACCCGACGACGTGGGAGCGACGCCAGGTTATGTGACCGCACTAAAACCACCCCGGTGGCCGTCCTCAGCGCTTGTTGGAGAATTCCGGAATCTCCGAGGGAACATAACCGGAGTCCTGCAAGCGCGACGCCCCGATCAGGCCCTGCCCTGGGGGGAGCACTTTAAGCTTCTCGAACACCATGTGGTGTTTACGACGGTATGCGACCACACATACCCTCGTCCATCCCGGGGTCGCTGGCCGGGCGGTTCGAGCTCCCACTCTTGCCGCTCGCAATCCCAGAACTCCCCTTTTAGTCGCCTCTTACGACAGGCAGGGGATACCGTAGCCCTATTCTACCCGGGACTACAGGGACACATAGCTATAACCTATAACCATATTTTAATTATTTTTTAAAATTTGAGTAGCAAACAATGACATCTGTAATCAACCCTAGATAAGATTAGATTTCTATCTAAGGTCACATACAGATACGTTGCTCCCCCTGAGGACCAAGTTGGAACGCCTGGAATAAGTACCTATATCTCTAATATCACGCTCTCTACAACCGAACACAGAAGTGATAATTATTTTCTAATACGTATATAGCTTTGAAAAAGCAGCGGATTCGACCCTCGAACCTCCCTATTTAAAGGCCGAGCTTCAATCCATTAGGCTATCGCTTCAATACTCATACACTTTCACAAATCCCATACATAAAAAATACCCGCAAACCTACAAGCCCTCTAACAAACCTTAATCTACCAACTCGACCTACTAAACTGACCCGGTGTACGTAAACATTGAAGCACGTGCATATGCATGCAGTGCTTGCACGACTCGAGTGCACCTAAATTATATGCATGCAGTAATATGCTGATGTAAAAATCGCTTTGAAAAAACTAAGAAAATACGTCGGTAAATAGGGGAGTGTTTTTCGCGAGTGAAATACGAATATAAATATTGACACAGAGAATTGGCCTGCATTTGAAAACTCCGCATTAGAGCACTGTGATAGAATATATTCAAGCAAGCAATCCGGGTTTGTTCCTACATTTATATTTGATCTTGAGATCTACGGTAACCTTTCAAGTACTGTGACGGTTGTCATCTGAACGTCTAATAATTATAGTTAAAAAACTAAAAAAAACGCGACTCCTAACGATCCTGATGAGGAGAATGGGATAAAATTATTTAAATCGTGTATTGTCAACGGTTCTTGATAATTGTTTAAAATTTTAAATTAATCGGACCGTTCTAAGTGGGTAAAAATCGAGTTCAAAGATTCATATATACATACATACATACAACCCAAGCTAATAAAAAAGCGTGGTAAAAATGGTCTAATCCTTAGTGGTTAACTCCGGCCGTGCCACCGCCGCACCACCTTCTATCTAATAACAGTAGTGTTAGCGCTGCTGTGTTCCTGTTTGAAGGGTGTGATAAGGGACATAATTTATATAATTTTGCGCGGCCTTCCACTATCCACCTTTACACTATTTACCTATTAGTAAGACCTATAGGTCCTCAGGGGTAGCGGCGCATTTGTAGCCGACCTCAGGTAGGAATATCTAATCCTATATCCTATGTTGAATACAGGCGTCTGTAGGCGGCAGTAGCAACTAACCATCAGGTGGACTGTACGCTCGTTTACTACTCCTACATTATAAAACGAAACAAGTGGACTCACCCTGCAGGATACGCCACCACCTCGGTGTTAGGATCGCAATCGAGCGCCGCATTGCTGCCCACCGTCAGCCCGAACACACTCTCTAGTTTTATCTGTGGACAACGAGAAAAAATATTAATACTAAAGCATTGGTACTCAAATGAGAGTTCACACCCCCTTAGGGGTCTAAAATTTAATAAAGCACTTACAAATTGTCAGTTACAATATTTTTCTTAAACTACTACCGGATCGGAACGCTACCTCTACTGAGAAGATCCGGTAAGAAACTCAGTGGGTCTGTCTTTTTTTTTAACAATAATTATTCTTTTTTTTAATGCCATCATTTTTGCATATAATTAATTAATAAAATATCACGTGGTCATACACATTAATTATACAAGTCACTTTATACCTTAAGAAAATACATATGTATTAATAATCTTACGCACATAGTATTTTTATTGGTGCTTAAATTGGTATATTCTGTAATGGTAAGAAATAACAATTTATCATTTATTAATCCCGTTATAAATTTATAAACCCTCTGTAGAAGAATAAAATCCACTAATCAGAAAAGCTGTGGGGGTCGCAATGATTTTAACCACGATTTTTCGCTCCTCAGGGGGTAAAAGTTGAGAGTGAGTGCATTTAAAATAGAAATGAATCAATCCATTCTACTGAACAATATTACGATAAAATGAAATAGATCAATGATCCCAACAACACCCCTTATTTTTCAAAATTCGATTTATTAATTCTAGTGGCAGAAAAGTAACATTTTTAAATGTAAAATTCTTGCAACCGTCAAATCTATCTCAAAAATTAGGCGTCTTGACTTACGGTCGTTCTTAATAATTAATCTATCCAATGTTTATGCTGCCAAAGATTAATTTTCACATTTTCTACCTACTAGACAATGTCAAATGTTGACCTTTGGTACCAAAAATTGGTTAGATTGTGTTGAAATATAGACATACTTTTTGGACGATTCTTATTGTTTCGTTTTTTCCTGTGTCACTTGAGCTGTCACTCGCATCTACGTATCCGATATTCTCTCATTTGAATAAAACTAGAAAAACTACAAATTGCTATTTTACTTCAGATTGATTAGTGATAATGGACGGTAACTAACAGTTTCTTCTACAGAATTTTCAACTATCCCTCAGGTGTCTGCTACAGTCCAGAAGAATTTATAACCCCTGAAGCAGTTTCAACACTTCATAACCCACATGCCTATACAACCACCATCAAAACATCCTACGTCACACCGTTATTACCGTGATAACTAAGTTTACATACAAACATGGTTCTCAAAGGTCGTGTACGAAACGACGCTTACGCAAACGTACGGATTACTAGAATAAACCTACTTGTCTAGGGATGCGATACTTTTTGAAAAATATCGATTTTTTAAAATAGGTTAAAACTGGCTATCGTGAGTACTCGATACATAATAAAATGTATTTGTCGCGACAACCCGTAACTCGTCAAAAGATGGCGCCACACGTTTCTGAATCACGCTATCGAAGTTTTTCTAATATCTTGTTCATATTCAAACTCCGAATTGGGGCTGTCGAAGCACGGCCGTTCACCGGGTATGATATACCTGACCCACAAGCAGATCCTTAACCAAACTATCAAATTCTGCAATAACATTAGTTTAAATTTTTATATTGGAATCGAAGTCTGAAGAATCGATTAGCAAAATATCGCCAGAGGATAGATTTCTCAAAAATGAATCTTTAATTTCTTTTCGTTGTTGAGAATATATCATCAAATAATTTTGTCGACTTATAAAAGCTTAGTGCGAAAATTTTGGAAGTATTCATGTAATTACAAAAGAAAGAATCTTATGTAAATTATCTGGGATCTATCTTACTTACACTAGACCGATTAGTATAGATGAAAAAGTCGATATTTTTGGTTCAAACTATCGACTTCATGCTATTATCGATGTCAGATCCCATCCCTACCGTGACCCAAGGTCTCCATTAGTCTATGTAAATATCCTACTAACCTCGGCGGAAGTGTGGGTCGCAAAAGATAAAAACAAGACTATTTCGGACGAGTTTGAAGAAAGTCAAGTTTGTTTTGACTGAAATTATAATAAAAATGGTTAGACTCCGGCGGCACCACCGCCACACCTATTTCTGTTCTAACAGCAGTGTTAAGCGCTGCTGTGTTCTGGTTTGAAGCGTGTGGTAAGGGAGACATTATTCTGATACATTAACAACTTAATCCTCAAGGGTATCAAGGCATCTGTTGCCAAACTCAGATAGGATTCTAATTTTATCTGGAGTGATCTGTGATCAACAGATGGGTGGCAGTAGCCACTTACCATCAGGTGGACTGCAAACTCATTTACTACATTCATAAAATATATAAAAAAGGTACAGTAACGGACTAACCACTGATAGTTTTCTAGATAGATTTCTAGTTTTCCAAAATTCAGCACAAAATTCAAAACGCTTTCTAAGCAAAGCTAACGATATCCTATCAAAAGGGTAACTAAAGCTCCTTTGAATATAAATAGCTTATAATATAAAATGAAAGCCACCGAAGCCAAAATCATTAGTCTTTCATTTATATCAAAATCCCATTGAAGTCATATTATTGGGTCACTTGACAAACCCTATTGACAATATTGACATAGATTAAGGTTATAATTATATATAGAAAAGCTTAATTAATGTTCTAACTAACACTGTTGTCGGCAACCCATTACTGTCCCACTGCTGGGCCACGGGTCTCCTCTCAGAATGAGAAGGATTGGGCCATAGTCCACCGCGCTGGACAAGTGCGAATTGGGTAGGCTTCATATACCTTCGAGAATATTATTGATTTTTTTTTTCTTTCACAGATTTTTCAGGCTTACTTTATGATGTTTTCGATCACATTTAAATCTAGTAATAATTAATTTCATAATACACATAACTTAAAAAAAGATGACCAGGATTCGAACCTTGTCCTTCGACACTAGGCCGCTTCGGCTCATATGCCATTAAACTGTAATTAACCCGTTTGGCAACAAGACAGCCGTTGCTGTGCCAAGAAATGAACCCGCGACCCCACGATAAACCATTAAGGGTTAATTGGTTTATTGATATTGTTTGTTTATATTTTAACTCAGCTGTAGATCAAATTTGGCTCCAAATATTTTCATAGTGACTATATGTTCTAGTTTTTTTTTTAAATAAAGTTCTCAATAAATAAATCTCTTTAAAACATTTTCGAAGACAACCCGCGTAGCGGAGCGGTCACCTTACCGGTTTGACGCACTAAGTGGGTTCGATCCCCAGCCACACATATATCTATCTAAATGATGAAATTAGATTTCAATTTCTGGATCTGGGTGTTTAGGCTAGCGTGGACCTGTGAGTGTAGAAAGCGTGAGCATCTGGCCTGACCCATGAAAAAATCCCACCTTGGTTAACAATGGCTTACTTACCCATAAATACTAACTCAGTGTAATCTGTCAGATAAAAGGACTTAACTATGACAGATAATGACCATAAAAGTCTCTTCCAAAAGTCTCTAATTAACAAAAGACCGCTCACAAAGGCACACTTAAGCCAGATTGGCTCTCATTTAGCTGGAAAGCCCTCCAGCGAGCCCTATATAAGCTTGCCGGGGGATGCAACGCAGCATTGAAACTACCCCTATGTTGGATTAAAATAATTTGTATAATGGAAGCACTCTGTTATGCGCAAACTGGTAACATTTTGAGGGTAATTAAATTTTTGTAGTTTTGTATTTTCAGTTTCAAATGTAAATTTTAATTAAAGAATTGAACTGAATTTTCTTTTTTAGGTCGTGATCTTTAAGTTGTGAAATACTAGCTGGTAGCAAACATACCCTCTGACGACGCGCGTGGCGGAGCGGTCACCATAGCGGTCTGACGCGCAAAGGGTCCCGGGTTCGATCCCCGGCCAGACAGATATCTAATGATGAATTTAGAATTCTGTTTCTGGGTCTGGGTGTTTGTGTATTTGTCTATGTGTGTGTCCATGGCACCCACGACAGGGAATCCTATTGTGGGGTTGTGAGGGTAAAAAGCGTTTGTTGACGTTTGTTATTATTATTTATATATCTCTAATGTTGCGTGGCCACTATCACCCATGAACATAAGTTGTTGTCGACGTCAACCCATTACCTACTATCCCGCTGCTGGGCACGGATCTCCCCTCAGAAGGAGAAAAGCTTAGGCTATAGTCTAGACTTCACACACCGATCACAGCTTTTTTTACAGATCTCTCAGGCGTGTAGATTTCGAAACGTATTTTAAACAAATGACGATTAATTTCTAATACGCACATAACTTTAAAAAAACCAAAACTGCCTACGATTCGAAACCTCGGACCCCATGACTGAGAAGCCGAGTTTCTAACCACTACACTATCACCGCTTATGTATACGTATATGTACAATATGTATGTATACGTGCAGTAGCCGTGTAGTAGTTAAAGCGCCCGTAAATTTGAAAAACCCAATTACCTGAGACTCGAACCTCGGACCCCACGATTGAAAAGCAGAGTCGCAACCACTACGTCGTGCCGCTTATCGTTATCATCATCAACCCATTACTGTCCCACTGCTGGGCACGGGTCTCCTCTCGGAATGAGAAGGATTTTGCCATACTCCACCGTGCTGACCAAGTGCGTATTGGTAGACTCCATATACCTTTGAGTTTTTTTTTATATAACTCTCTTATCTATATAGTAGCCATAAAAACTCCCCTAACTTCGAAAACCCCAAACTACCCGGGACTCGAACCTCGCACCACTCATTCAGACACCAAACCACCACTACACCACACACATATACAACAGCCGCTGCGTCAAAACAAACACACAAACCGGGTCCTCATTGAAGAGGATACAACCTTGAGGTACCGGTTTTATACACGTCAGGTGAGAACCGGTCGTCCTTGACGGCTTTGCAAGGATACGCTAAAAGTGTGTTATGTATGATAATGTTTGAATAACATGTTTGTTTGTTTACTGGAAAGAATATTCTAACTTGCAAACACATATATATGAAATAACTTTTTCCTTGAAAAAAAATAGGTAATGTATTTGTCGCGCTAAAACTGTGTGTATGTATGGATACTTTTGAATAAAATAAATAATATATGTAATTTTATTAAAATTGCTATGTTCTGTAATTGTGTAAAAAATACCAAGACATTAATACATTTTTTCGTTAAAAAAATTGATAACTTATTTCTTTACGTATGGATTCGTTTGGATCAAATGTTTGTTTGTAATTTTATTGATACTTATGTTTGTTTGTTTGTAATGTTCTAACTTGCAAGACACATAGATTTGAATACTTACATTTTTTATTTACAAACTGGGATAACTTATTTATATATGTATGAATATGTTTGAATAAAATGTTTGTTTGTAATCGAAACTGATACATATATGAGAACACTTTTTTAATCTTGCGTAGCGTGAATTCATCTTTAAGGTATCTGTCTAGCCGTGGATCAAACCCGGAACCCTGTGCGCATCAAGCCTGCATGGTAACCGCTCCGCCTCTCCCAAAAATACACATACATACACATATATACATACATACATATAAACTGCCGAAAAACATTACTCTCCGCTGTCGGCTAAAAAATACTAATAAGATGTTACCCTGACCCGGTTTCGCTCGATCCATCCTTGCATGAGATTGAAGGACGCCCGCCTCGCGATCTTTGTTTACGTACAAGACCAGTTTTTGTACCAGTTACCTTGTATTCATAATTATAACATTCATAACATATCAAATATGTATATACGAGTATATCAAATTACCTATACTTATAAAAAGTCTTATAGGATATTAAAGTTTTCATTCATATCTGTAGTACTACGTAGTGTGTAATTAATTAACTATTAGCAACATTTTTAGGGTTCCCAAAGGGTACAAACACTAAAAACGGAACCCTACTAAGCCTCCGCTGTCTGTCCGTCTGTCAAGGCTCTATCTCCTGACCTGTAATAGATAGACGCTTGAAACTTGCATAGAATATGTATAATAGTCGTCACTATAACAACAAATTTTACAGAGTACTCGTATGTACTCGTATAACAGATAAAGAAACCAAAATACACTATATTTTCAGCGTTTTTATTAGCTTTCTCCTTTGAACTGTAATAGGTAGACAGTTTTAATATCTTATATATAAAATTCTCGTGTCACAATGTTAGTTACCGTACTCCTCCGAAACCGCTTTACCGATTTTCATCAAATTTTATATGCATTTTCAGTAGGTCTGAGAATCGGCTACTATCTATTTTTCATACCTGTAAGTGATAGGGGTTGTTCACCCTTAAGATTTTTTTATTTATATAGCAACACAACGTTTGCCGGGTCAGCTAGTTCACAATAAATTTACTTCCACGGCTGTAATGATAACAAATACTAAAAATAAAAATAATAAATGCATTTTGACACGCTTTATATTAGCTTCACTTGTATGTTTTTCAGTAGAAAGAGATCAACATACATCCTTATCTTACCCTGCATGTATGAAAGAATGTAACAGAATACCGAAAGCTTTTTAGTTGATTTTATCATAAAAGCGTGTTTTTTTAGTTTTTGAACTATATTTATAGTACGGAACCCTCAGTGAGCACATCCAACTCACACTTGGCCACTTATCGAAATTCTCGTGTGTACATGTAGATATCGGTCGATAACTAATCGCACGGTGGTTGCAATTTAGTGAAAGCCGGTTCGAATCCGCCACGACCATTAATTTTTATGGCGAACGTTCGAAAGTTCATCTGTACATCAATCTATTTCAATTTTTGTATTGTAATTGTAAAACTTTGCTATTGTGATATGTACGAAATAAATACCTACTGTCTAATATATAGCTATTGTTTATTTTTAAATGGGAAACCATTTATCATATTATAAATAGGCAATGATTACAGTTTTCACTGTTAAATAGTACTAAGAAATATAAATACATCTTTATATATATATATATTTCTTATATGTCACTGAACTCCTCCTAAACGACTGGACTGATTTTGATGAAATTTGTTGTGTGTGTTCAAGGGGACTTGAGAATGGTTTAGATTCACAATTTAGTCCGTGAAAAAGGTTTTTTTAATTAATTTTTAATTCGTAAGTAGTTATAGAATCGGAAACTATGTATTTGATCAAGTGATGATCTTTAGCTAAGTTGTTGTCCAAGAGCCCACGAGGGTTTGGGAGTTGGTAAGACCAATTTTCGACAGATGGCACCACTGTCATTGCAATGCAGGTACAAATTTTCCGTTTTATGTATGTCATATTATTTCTTTAAAATGCAGGCGAAGCCGCGGGCACCACTAGTACATTATAAATCTTTTGTAAGGTATATTAAATTCTTTATTTCATTCAAATCTTTTATTGCTTCAAAATGATGAATGAATGAAATAAATGATCGACGGTAATTGAATAGGTTCGCCAAATTCCACCTGTCACGCCTATTTCTGCCTAATAACAGCAGTGTGAAGCGCTGCTGTGTTCTGGTTTGAAGGATATGGTACAGGAAAGGTCAAGGCATGCAATTTATAGGTAAGTACTTATTTATTATTACAAATTCATTATTATATTAACTTAAAAATAAGATAAAATAATTATAATTAAAGAACTCGTCTGCTTAATAATCTACGTCGCTCCCACAATTTAGACGAATCCAACGACACCTGTGTTAAAATCCGTCAAGCCGTTTATGCTGGAGGGCGTGCTAAAGAAGTCATACCTTTTTTTTTTTGTTTTCGAGGGGGAAATCTTCAAAAGGTACCCGACGACGTGGGAGCGACACGGGGTTATGTGGGATTTTTGCCGCACTTAAACCTTCCCGGTGGCCGTCCGTTTCGGCGTTTGGTGGAGAACTCCGGGATCTCCAACGGAACACAACCGGAGTCCTTTTAACGCGATGCCCTTCTATCGGGCTCTGCTCTGGGGAGGAGCAATTTACACTCCTCTTACATATTCCCCTGGCTATTACAGCGATATGCGACCACACAAACCGCTGTCCTTCCCGGGGCCGCTTGCTGGACGGTTTGAGCTTCCACTCTTGCCGCCCGCAACCCCGGAAGCCCCTTATAGTCGCCTCTTACGACAGACAGGGGATACCGTAGCCCTATTCTAGTCCCGGAACTACAGGGACAAAAGAAGTCATACCTACGTACACAAATACGCTCGAATAACATTACCCTCCGCATTACAAAATAAATCGTCTCGGTCACGTGTATAATCGGAAGAACTTAATTTCTCAATTAATACTTCATGGATACTTATTTTTTGAGAAATTTTTCGCAGTCGAGTGTTAAAAGTAAAATCGTATGGTGTTTAATTACTTTTACTTTTAACGTTCGTGTCTGTATATGGAATCATATAGAGCTGTTAGAATTAGTATTCGAATAGATTCTTTATCATCATAGTCAACCCATTACTGTCCCGCTGGGCACGGGTCTCCTCTCAGAATGAGAAGGATTAGGCCATAGTCCACCGCGCTGGACAAGTGCGTATTGGTAGACTTCACATACACACAAAGGTTTTTGTTTTTAAAAATCTCTCAGGTATGCAGGTTTCCGCATCATGTTTTTCCTCCACCCTTAAACAATTTTTTTTGCATGGATAAAGTACAGAATGTTTAATAAGGTACTTTATATTAATTACACTCTAGCCTCATCTAAATCAAGTGATAATTATTTTCTTAAACACATATAACATTGAAAAATCAAAAGTGCGTGCCTGTGTTTGAATTTGAACCTCGGATACCTCGATTTAGAGATCAAGTTTGAACCACATTTTTTTTATAATATAGGACTAGCTGTCAAGCATTCACTCTACCTGATGGTAAGCGGCTACTGCCATCCATGCATATCTATAATCAACCCCAAACAGGATTAGATATCCCCACCTGAGGTCGGCCATCGATACGCCGCTACCCCTGGCTGGAATAAGCTGGAGCGCCTTGGAAAAGTATGTCTCCTTTACCACACCAATCATAGATTAGTAAAGATACTTCGCCGCTTTGAAATTGATTGAAGCCACAAACGGCTTATTAAAAACATTTTTAGAGAAAATTTACGAATAAATAACTAATACTGCGTAATTTACATAATGAATAAATGATTATTTCAAATATTTTAGGGACATTTTGCACGGAGACGTAGCAAAACTTTTTTACGCAACTATTTCAATTCTCAAAACTGGGTACATTTTCTTGTTAGGAGTGAGTAATCTTTACTAATCTATGACACCAATATATATTCTTCACTAAGGATAAAATATTTGAATGTCATTCAAATTCACAATGAGACTGGTTTAACTCTAGCGGCGTACGTACCAACAAGTTATTCGACCTCTTTAAGTAGTGTAACGAAAGGTTGCATAGAGCTAGTGGAGTGTCGACATCGGTGTTTTAATTATGTGAAAAGGTGCCGACACTCGCCCACGGACACCGACGGCTGATGTTATTTTCTTTCCATACACTTTGCTTTCTACACTCACAGCCCCACACTAGGATTCCCTGTGGCGTGGGTGCCATAGACACACACCATAGATAAGTATAAATATCTCACCGCCTTGTAATTGAAGGAAGCCATCAAATGGCTTAAACGGCTGGCAAATATGTAAGCCAATTAATGGCTGTCTCGGCGTAATTTACGCGGAACAATGCCGACATGTGCAGTTAAGTGGTGCGAAAACACGAAATAGAAGAAAAAAAAAATGAGGAGAAATATCGTTTCATTTACATTTTTTTAAATTTGTCAAACATGAAAATAGATGACAATGACAATTTCAATTGTCAAAACTGGTTACATTTTCTTGTTAGGAGTGACTTTACTAATTTATGACACAAACACAAACGCTCACACCCAGAACAGACAGTTAACACAACAGAATTTATGTTTAAGTTTTATACTGATGTAAAGCACAATAAATTAAAAAAAGATCAGGAAAAATTAAAAAAAAACTCATCATTCAGATGTGTCTGACCGGGGATAGAACCCGGGACCCTTTGCGCGTTAGACCGGTACGATGACCGCTCCGCCACGCGATTCGTCACATTTAGCAACAGTTGTATCCTAACTAATACGAGTATTATAAATGCGAATGTTTGTTTGTTACACTTTCACGCCTTAACTACATAACCGATTGTCATGAAATTTTGTACACACGTTGTCAGGGGTTCAGAAAAGGACATAAGGTACTTTTTATCCCAAAAAAAGTACATCCCAAGGAATATATATTTTTCTATAATGTACAAGTAGTAGATGAGCATACATTCCACCTGATGGTAAGTGTCTACTGCTGGCTATGAACATCTGTTATCAACCCCAGATAAGATTAGATTCCGACCTGAGGTCGGCCACAGATGCGCTGGTACCCCTGTGGACTAAGCCTCGGAAAAGTATGTCTTCCTTACCACACCCATTAAACCAGAACACAGCAGAGCTTAACTTAGCTGTTATTAGGTAGAAATAGGTGTGGTGGAGGAGCTTCCACCACACCACACTTCTACCACTTCCATAAGAACCTTCACTGTGAGTGACGCCGCGGGTAAAGCTAGTATATATAAAGTTGTGACACATGTCGACATAGCTTTGATTGGCGAATAGGCCGGGAGCCGCCCAAATATACAAACAGCTGATTAAAACTTGTTATTTGTAACTGTTTGGAGACACTTCTACTTTTATATACGTCATGACATGGTCAACCCATTGTCCGTAACTGGGTATTGGTGATCAGTGACGCCACTAAGTCACATACAGAGATAGACATATTTGAAGGTGGTAACTGGTCGAAACCTCTGTAGTTTGACTCAGCAGCACCACCGCCACACCATTTATAGCTGATAATAATAATAACAGAAGTGTAACACTGCTGCGTTCTGGTTTGAAGGGTGTGGTAAGGGAGACATACTTTTCTGGGCTTCGAGCTTAGTCAACGGGGGTAGCGGCGCATCTGCGGCCGACCTTAAGTAGGAATATCTAATCCTATCTGGGGTTGGTTACAGATGTCCAACGGCAGTAGCCACCAGGTATCAGGTGGACTGCATACTCTTCTGTGTCCGTGTTTCCCCCTTTTAATTGCATCCTTTTTCAAGATGGCCGCCGAGTGACAAGAATTGTGGCCCCAAAAACTTCGATTTAGCTTCACACTAACCTCGCCTTGATAAAATTGACCCTCTTACTTTGAAAAAACAAAACTTACCAAAATTTGTAACATTTCAATCAATTTGCCAACCATTTTCTATATTCGAGTAACCTATCCACATATACAAAACAGTACACAAGTATACACAACTAACATTGAATTACAATCGACACATCTCACCTCAAGTGGATTCTCCGAATTCTCCGTATTGTTCGCGATGGAATGCCGTCTGGTGGGCGATCACCACTGCCATTACCGCTGTATATATAGGACGACTCATTGACCATTTTAGAATGTTATGTCATTCAATATTAACTTAATAACATATGGTAAGAAACTAGTACAGTACTTAATTTGCAAAAAATATTTTCCAATGTTGTATTTCACAATTTAAAATAAAATAACTGGTCACGTACGAAAAGGAGGGTTCCGTACCAATTTTTGTTTTTAATTTTGAGTATTTGTGAATTTTGCTATAAATTTGTTGTGAAAAATTATCTTTTCCCATAACTGTCAAATAATTTTGTACGAAAATATCGAAAAATACAGTCTTTTGTAGGACCCCCTTTTATTTAAAGGATAAGCGATACACATGAAAATTTCGAGTGCCTATCTACTACTATATAGACCCCTGTAACTAAAAGAAAGCTAGTGTTATAATGAAGCCTTAATCATAAGGGCTTTAACATACGAACGCCGACGACTGTTGCCGTCAAATGTCGCCTGTTGCTGGCGACTGTCGCTTCCTGTCGTTAGCGGCTACTAGCGACATTTGGCGACAAGTGTCAACGCCTGCTAGAAACTCTTCAAGGAATGCTAGCGTGAATCAGCTAAGGTGGTCATCGGTTACTACCGGCAATCGACGTCGGTAATCAAGCGACTGATAGCGACTATCAACGACTGTTACTCACATTCGACGACAGTCTTCAGCGACTGCTACCGACAATCGTCGGTCGACAGCGCGGACTATCGCTCATGGAATATAGTCCGCCTAAACCTGCTAGTCCGCTCTGAATATAGAAATGAATCGCGTCGCCATAGCAAATTATATGACTACACCTGCTCGCAACAACTTCAGAGCGGACTAGCAGTTTGGCGCGGACCACACTGTCGCTCGTATGTTACCACTCTAATACCTACATTGTAACATACTTAACGATGTAATTATGACATTATGCATAATCATTGTGTGACGTAAGCTCAGTAAATAACGAAAGCAATAATGATTGATCGAAAAAACTCGATCAACCTGTAATGACTATGTGTTTGTTGATTGTGTTACACGCGCCTATGGTTCAGTGGGGTTTGTGTTGAAAAACTATATGTATGGTTAGGCAATTTACAATTATTTTAATGTTTTTTTTTAAAGATTATAGTTGCAAACGGACATGCAGTCCACCTGATGGTAAGTGACTATTGGCACCCATGGACATATGTAATCTTGCCCTGAAAAGAGTAGATTTCTACCTGAGGTTGGCTACAGACAAACTTTTCCCAGTCGTTCTAATTAAGTCCTCAGGGGTAGCAAGTAGCTAACCTCAGTTAAGAATCTAATCTTATCTGGGGTTGATTACAGATGTCGGTGGAGGGCACGGTCGTTTGCTACTTCAATGTCATAATATATAAAATAAATTAGGTTTTTTTCTTCAACTTTAAGTAGTATTTGTCATAAGAAGATACCGTGCTCCGCTAGTCTTAGTACAGAGCTCGTATATATGCAAGATGTTGAGAAAACTTCGATAGCGTGATTCAGAACCATGTAGCGCCATCTCTTAGCAAGTTGCGGAAAGTTGCCACAAATAATTGTTCATCGATTCCTATAACATTTAAAAATCTATTACAATTAGAAGAAACAGATTTATTACATCAATGATTATGATTACTTTGCAATTACTTCTAATGTATTTTTTGCACAAATAACACTTCCTTGAGACTTCTAGGAAGATAAAATCGTCTCTATTTTAGACCATGATCGTTGCAAATAAATTGATTATGTACCTACGATGCCTCAATGGCTATAATTGGTTGTGTAGTTTGATTAATTGAAATTTGAGTTTTGATTGTTATTTTGGGCACCAACAAAAACCTTATTTTTAAAACTTTAAGAACTTTGTGTGTAATTAAAGTATAAGAACCATATTAATATAACGAGCTTTTGCCCGCGGCTTCGCTCGCGTTACGAAGTAAAATGTCATCCCCTATCTTATCCCCTTGGGAGTAGAATTGATCAAAATCCTTTCTTAGCGGCTGCCTACGTCATAACATCTACCTGCATGCCAAATTTCAGCCCGATCCGTCCAGTTGTTTGAGCTGTGCGTTGATAGATCATTATGTCAGTCAGTCACCTTTGAGTTTCGGTTCTGATATATATATATATCAGAACCGAAACTTCCCAAAAATGAAGATGTAATTCAACGATATTAACCTTAAACGTCAGTCTAGTCTTCTAGACTAGAAAAAAAATAACACAGATCAGGGGCGAGACAATAAGAAAATTGCTTTAACACTAAAATGACATCTCAATTGGTGGCCGCGTGGGACTAATCTCTAAGTCCATTGCTGCAATAAGTGCAATCATTTCAAATATTTTTCTTGATGTAAGGTTGCTCACACATTATTGAAGGTGGTAGAACACGGCGGCACCACCGCCTCACCTATTTCTGCCTAATAACAGTAGTGTTAAGCGCTACTGTGTTTCAATTTGAAGAATGTGGTAAGGAATAAGGTTGAATACTTATCCAAAGCGTTCCAACTTAGTCCTCAGGGGTAGTAGCGCATCTGTGGCCGACCCCAGATCTATCTGGGGTTTATTAATATTACAGATGTCCATGGGTGGCAGTAGCCACTTACCATCAGCTGAACTGGATGCTCGTTTGCAAATATGGTTGCACGGTTGCAATATTACATAAAAACTTAAAAGATTTAATTTACTTTAATATTATTTTTAGTTTAATTATGGAACTTTAGTATTAACTTACGTTGTATTATTATATTATTCTGTTATTATTATTAATTAAAATATTCAATTTAACAAATCTTTGCTTACAATATTTCTAACCAATATCAAACACAAGTAAATTTAAGTTAAAATACCTAAAATCGATTAAACTAGATCCAGTTCCAAACAGGTGAGAGAAAACAACCGGAACATTTCTCTCGGCCACGCGGCGCGGAGGTGAAATTAACTGAAATATCTTACGCTCGGAATTGTATCACGATATTGCTAAATGAATAATCGAATTTCAAGGTGGATGAATCTTTCTACGACTGTGAACGCCACCGGGGCTTAGGATGCTGTGTTCCGATTTGAAGCATACCGTCTTAGTATAATCAACGCTAGATATGAGACTGAGATCGGCCACAAATGCATATAATAATGATTTTTAAGGCCTTCGTGGGTCGACCCCGGCGGTAACACCACCACACCTATTTCTACCTAATAACAGCAGTGTTAGGCGCTGCTGTGTTCCGTTTTGTAGGGTGTGGTAAGGGAGACAGACTTCCGAGGCGTTCCAGCTTAGTCCTCAGAGGTAGCGGCGCATCTGTGGCCGACCTCAGGTAGGAATACCTAATCCTATCTGGGGTTGATTACAGATGTCCATGGGCGGCAGCAGCCACTTACCATCAGGTGGACTGCATGCTCGTCTGCTACTTCTATATTATAAAAAAAAATTACAACTCTGAGTTCTAAGTTGGGACGTGTCAGATTAGTATATCTTTCTTACCACACCATCTACACTTGAACACATCCACGGTTAAAATGCAGTGATTATTAGGTAATTATTACGGGTTATACCTAAATATACCTATACCTACCTATACCTATACCTATACGGGTTATACCTATGCCGTGTTTAGGCTTAGGCTTATAAAAATATCTCTTTGTAAAAAAATATATTATTCTGCCTATTTACTAATGACTTTTGACAAATATATTAATTTTGGATTTTTATCCGCCAAAATTATATACAACATACTAAGACGATGCAGTGAGTGAAGACTACATACAATAAGGAAGGAAACTAGATACGATCTTGACTTCTATAGCACACAATGAAAAAGCAGTCAACACCTTAACCGGGAATCAAACCCGGGACCATCTTACACACTAAAACATTCTCACTCACCTCATAAGCCGGCGTGTGTATACTGTCCTTTATAATCGGCACGCTGTTCCTCGGCCCGATGTACGCCATTATGGCATAACACCAACTAACACATCACTGTAACACATGTAACACACAGCGGGGATAGGGCCGTCACACCCATGTGTGTTATTCACATCACTTGCACTGTGATTTGGCACTATATGGCACTGTTTAACAGCTTAGTGATTTTTTGCACAATAATTAATTATATTTTGGCACTATTAACCACACTAAACAAAATTTATTAATTATTATTTTGGTGTCTTTGCTCATAAACGGAGATTTTATTAAAAAACTTACATATTTAAAAAAACGGCGAATCCAAAAACATTTGGATTTTTAAAATTTCAATGTTAGTTACATTGTTTAACTCGCGTTGTCGACTAACGTAGTATCAATGACTTAGTATTCCTATCGAGTGATCTCAAAAAAAATCGAGCAAAAGCAGAATATGGTGCCTCCCCATAAAAACATAGTTAATTATAATTTATTTGCCTTACGTAGGTCAAGTAATTATATCTGTGCGAAATTGCCATGAATTTCGCAAAAACCGTTTTAAAAATTAGCTCGTATGAAAAAACAAAACAACAGACATACACTCAATTTAAACTGACATTTCAATTTAATTCCATTACCTTTCAAGGCCGAAGCGAAACACAATGAGGTAATCCAATCGGTACAAGTGAACGAAAACACTTATATACTTATTAAACGTGTCTTCTTACTAATGATATGACCCGCATAACATTGAGCAAGGCCGGCGGAATTAGACCCGCTTTTTTAGGGTTCCGTGCTCAGAAGGTAAAAACTTAACCCTATTACTGAAATACCGCTGTCTGTTCATCCGTCATCTCTTGAAAATTCAAATAAAAAATGTTTTTTTTTATTTATATACGAGTATAATATGGGAGTAGCAGACGAGCATGCAGTCCACCTGATGGTAAATGGCTACTGCCGCCCATGGACATCTGTAATCAACAGGAATCCAGACAGGATTAGATATTCCTACCTGAGGTCGGCCACAGATGCGCCGCTACCCCTGAGGACTAAGCTGGAACGCCTCGGAAATGTACGTCTCCTTTACCACATCCTTCAAACCAGAACACAGCAATCAGCAGCGGTTAACACAGAAATAGGTGTGGCGGTGGTGCCGCCGGAGTCGAACCCGAGAGTTCTACCACCTTTAACACATTTGCCTTAAACTCAATCCTACTTTTAACCTACACTACATTTTCAAGCTACAAACAGCAATTTTGATTTCGCACACTCAATACTAAACAGCGCAAAACCTTTCAAATACTCCACAAATCGATCCGGTTCTATCTAGTTTCAACCGGTTACTGTATTCTGGATTTCACTCTGGCGTCATAGAGTTTGGTTTTCAGTGTGCTTTACAAACCGAGCTAGAAATAGAAGTATGATATTGTACAGACTTTTCTAAACTACCATTGAGAGAATAAAGGTGCGTTTATATATATTTCTTTTTTTTTTTTTTTTTTATAATATAAGAGTAGCAGACGACCATCAGGTGGACTGACCTGATGGTAAGTGGCTACTGCCGCCCATGGACATCTGTAATCAACCCCAGATAGGATTAGATATTCCTACCTGAGGTCGGCCACAGATGCGCCGCTACCCCTGAGGACTAAGCTGGAACGCCTCGGAAAAGTCTGTCTCCCTTACCACACCCTTCAAACCGGAACACAGCAGCGCTTAACACTGCTGTTATTAGGTAGAAATAGGTGTGGCGGTGGTGCCGCCGGAGTCGAACCGCAAAGGGTTCTACCACCTTTAAATAATATATTTAATAAATATTTAATAGCATATTTAAATAATATGCTTGATTTTATGTACTGACAACCCGTAGGTATATTAATTCCAAAAAATGGCGATTAATTGTCAATCTATTGCTGGGTCAGTGCCGGTTACATGTCTACTTTCAAAAGGACTGGAGTTTAGACCATGTAGTCCACAGGGCTGGCCAAGTGCGAGTTGGCAGACTTCTTACGCCTTTGAAAACTTTTTTATGAACTATCAGACGTGCAGGTTTCTTCATTATACATATGTATTTTTTTAATATTTAAGCGATTATAATTAATTTATAAGTAATTTTTAATAAGAACTTAAGTTTGAAAATCAGGACGTGCCTGATATTCGAACCGGAGACCTATCAAATTTTAGCACTCCTTCTGATATCCTCTCAACACTTAAACATTTACTAAATGATACCTATTTTCATAATTTTCGAATACTAAAAAAAGGCTGTACATTGTACAAAACATACTTCCAGGGATCACATGCCTTCAAGTAATAAGTCTAGAAATAGAAGATTAAGACGTAAACAGTCGTTCCATCCACAATGTGGTACCACCGGACTTAGAAAGCGAATTCGCAATTAAACCGCGTAGGTACATTTCTCTCAGAGAAAGTACCTTCGCGGATAGAAGGGCCAGGGTACTGGGCTTCGTTGTTTTTGATAAGTGAACGTACTGAACACTTGTTATTAAAATAAACGCTTAACAACTTGAGATTATTATGAAAACAAAATTAAATTGCTCAAAAATATAGCCTATTTTATTTTTACCACGAGGGGGAAAGTTCAAAGGGTCACGACGCCTATGTCAGAGAATCAAACGACATATCATATGTTAAAATACTTCAAACCCTTTGGGCTGTAAGACATACGAAGGAATGAGACATAGGTATAGTCTGCGCCAAACTCCTAGTCCGCTCTGAAGTTGTTGCGCACAACTGGCCTGGGTACGAAGTTACGAACCCAAAACTTTCTGCGCGTTAGACCGGTTTGGTGATCGTTTCGCCATGCATATCGTAAATAAGCCGTATGTGTGTCTTAAATACACTCACTCAATCTCACACACACACACACACACACACACACACACACGCACACACACGCACACACTCACATAACTCAGCAGTATTACACTGCTGTTATAAGACTAGAATAGAATTTATATATACCCACTTCATTACCGAGCCGTAGGCAACGCAAACTTATATCTCTAATCCCATTCACCGAAACCATTTAGGACTTAGCTCATAACTAAGACACATATTGCATCACTGCTACAGTTCGGGGCAGCGTTCCTCAAAGTGGGCGATAACATCCGCTTGTTGACGCCTACAGGGGGTCGTTGAAGAACTCGAAAGAATATTAAAACGCTTTAGAACGCGATATGAAAACCATTTATTTATTTCAGAATTTGGTTCTCTATTTAAAATTTCAGTTTACAAATGGCACGTAACAAATTCATAAACAATAAAACAGTTGTGTTAGTAAGCATTTTTTTTAAATCATCATAATTTTATTAAGTAAAGTTTTGCAAGCTTCTCATGTAGATATAGAAGAACCTATTTTTATTCGCTGCCATTGTTTTCTTCAATAGCTTTGTTCGATAAATTTTGGGGGTCACTAATAAAATAATAGATTCCCCCTGAGGTAGTGGACACATAAGGTTGAGAACCTCTGGTCCAGAGGTACCCACGCTCGTGATCATGACTAGAACCCGGGACTGTCGTATCAACATTATTTATTGTTGTGTGAATTTAGAATGGTATGCGAGCTTTACAATGCTTAGATAAAATGCATTAAATGTCAAATTTAGAACGATTGTAGTTACACGCAGAATGCTACAGCAACAGCCTATTTTTTAAATTTCGATTGTTTAGAATAATTCTCAATAAAAATTGTAATAAAATCTTGTGAAGCCAAATGTACCTATGTATGTATTTGTGTACGCCTTCATACGAAGACACTTTTACGTTGAAGGTGACAGAAATCTTCGTCACAACGAGCTGCAAACTCCGGCGGCACCATCGCCACACTTATTTCTGTTATAACAGCAGTGTTAAGCGCTGCTGTTTTCTGGTTTGATGGGTGTGGTAAGGGAGACATACTTTTCCGAGACGTTAGGTTACCTTAGGAATATTATCCTATCTGGGGTTGATTACAGATATCCATGGACAGTAGCCACTTACCATCAGGTGGACGGCATGTAAGTTTGCTACTATATAAAAATAAAACACCAATAGATACGCATTTGGCCAGCGCGGTGGACTATGGCCTAATCCTTCTCATTATGAGAGGAGACCCGTGCCCAACAGTGGGACAGTAATGGGTTGATGATGATGACAAATAAAATGTACATAATCCATTGTAATGAACGGTAAGGTCACTGCACCCGCCCTTTGAAGGTCTCATATAAATAACTTCATTACCACACCCTTCAAACCAGAACACAGCGGTTCCCATAGAGCGTCTGAGCAGAAATAGATGTGACGGTGGTGCCACTCGGACCACAATGAGGTACTAATTAATGAAGGTATAGCGTGAACTAAGTTGATAATGAGGTATCATTAGTGTATAAAGGTCAAATCCGTTTCAAAATTGCTTATTTGTGGCAAAACTCAGCTAACTAAAAGAAAAGAAAGATGTGTGTATTTGTCATGAATAAAAGCTAGAGGCATAATTTGCCGGTATAGTAAATTTGCCCGGTAGGCACTTTTGGGGGGTCAACATTTGAAAATCATTTATTTAAATTGAAAAAAAAAAATAAAAGCTTTCTACTCATCACGTTATATATAATTTATAATTCCTCTTTTTAGTTTTCCAGCCCATTATACTTTGGGCGGCAAATTTAATTTATATTCTGGGCGACAACTTTCTAGAGGGCGGCAAAAAAAAATCTAAAATTTCGTAGCATATCCTTTTCGTTTGTCTTATTTTCATTCTCACGTTAAAATTAGACTCTTGCCTTCAACCATAAGCATCAGTTTAACATTTTTAAACCTCTAACGGAACAATATCAACACGTCCGTCGGTCACGCGCGCCCGCCGGCGACTGACATTCCGCGATCGCCGCGACCTCTGTTCAGTGTTGCGAAACTGTTACCAACCGCTGGGCCACACATTGGTTACAAACTTACTATGATCTTTTTATATACTGATTTATAAGCACATTTCATTGATTTTGAGCCAACGTTTGCGCCAATGTTTTAAAAAACTTATGAGATTAATCTCTGCATTTCCAGCTAAAGCAGGTAGCGCAATGGTCGAAACTCAGCCTCTCCATCGAGGAGTCCCAGGTTCAAACTCAGGAAAGCTCCTCTGTTTTTTCAAAACTATATTATGGGTATTAGATATTAATTGTAACTTTGTAACATGCCATAATGATGTGTTTTCCACATTGCACGACTGGCCGCGTGATTTCTTTAAAAAAAGTTCTCAAATATATAAGCTTTAACCAACTCGTCCTTGGCCAATGCGATAGACGCTGGTCTAAGCCCCTCTCCTACTAAGAAAAGACCCGTGCCAAGCAGTGGGAACATCCTAGATTGAAGATGTACTTTCTATACTAATATTATAAAGAGGAAAACTTTGTTTGTTTGGTTGCAATGAATAGGCTCAAAAACTACTGGACCGATTTTAAAAATTCTTTCACCATTCGAAAGCTACATTATGTACGAGTAACATAGGCTTTATTTTATATGAAATATATTTGATAAATAAATTTTGAGGCAGTACAAAGTTTGCCGGGTCTGCTAGTCATAAATAAAGACGAACCCATCATCTCTTTTAAGAATAAATCCTAAGTTGGTTCCAAACGTTTGTAAAACAAATCTAATATAGACATGTTAGTAAGTACTATGTCTACTACACTCGTTAACATCACGAGTTCACACCAACGTGTGTACGAGGTATTCGGGAGTGGTCCACGGCGATATGGCAAGTAATTTGGACTTTCCTTCCAAGTACGGAATGTTTGCCGTGGGCGAGATATTTGTCGACTGTTCGTAGATGTAGACATAGTTGACGGCGTGAGAAGTAACTGTAAGATACGACTGCAAGATTTCTTCGTCCAAACTTTTTTTTATAGTATAGGAGTAGTAGACGAGCATGCAGTCCACCTGATAGTAAGTGGGTACTGCCGCCCACGGACATCTAGTTTCAACCCTAGATAGGATTAGATATTACTACCTGAGGTTGGCCATAGATGCGCCGCTACCCCTGAGGACTAAGCTGGGACGCCTCGGAAAAGTATGTCTCCTATACAACACCCTTCAAACCAGAACACAGCAGCGCTTAACACTGAAGTCATGAGGCAGAAATAAGTGTGGCGGTGGTGCCGCCGGAGTCGAACCACAAAGGGTTCTACCACCTGTTAGACACATCACGATACAAAACAACAGACGGATAGATTACGCGCGCTTTTCGATGGAAAAATATGGAGATAACCTTCGTAAGTTTTTAGTTCATATTAGAAGTTTTAATTGTAATGAACCCTCTGTGCTTCAACTTCGGTGGCACCACAGCCACACCTTTTTCTGCCTAATAACAGCAGTGTTAAACGCTGCTGTGTCCCGGTTTTAAAGATGTGGTAAGGGGGACATGCATTTCCGAGGCATTCCAGCTTAGTCCTAGGGGGTAGTGGCACATCTGTGAGCGACCTCAGAAGGGAATATGATCTTGTACGGGGTTAATTAGAGATTTTTATGGGCAGCAGTAGCCACTTATCATGAGGCGAACTGCATGCTCGTCTTTTTTTTTTTTTTTTTATAATGTAAGAGTAGCAGACGAGCTTGCAGTCCACCTGATGGTAAGTGGCTACTGCCGCCCATGGACATCTGTAATCAACCCCAGATAAGATAAGATATTCGCCGCTACCCCTGAGGACTAAGCTGGAACGCCTCGGAATAGTCTGTCTCCCTTACCACACCCTTCAAACCGGAACACAGCAGCTCCTAAAACAGCTGTTATTAGGTAGAAATAGGTGTGGCGGTGGTGCCGCCGGAGTCGAACCACAAAGGGTTCTACCACCTTCAAAACTAAAAAACTCGTCTACTAAAAAAATATTTCTTAAGACAGTTACATACTCACTCATACAGTTACAAAGACAATATGCCATCATGACAGCCCAGTTATACAACTTTCCTGTGTTGATTGCGTTTAGGGATGTTGACGATATATCGATAGTGCGATAATATCTATATTTATACCGATATTATCGCACTACTATATATACTATAGAATTAACATTATATATAGACTATAGAATTTAACGACGAAAATACCAGTGGCATATTATAAAATTGAAATATATCTTGATATTGATATATCATTAAAATTAGGCGGCGAAAATAGATTCAACTTGAAAATTTTATACAAGTAGTGAATTATAGATAATATCGTTTAATATTATCGGTGTATCAAAATTTTACGCCTTGAATATGAATATCGATATGTACGTATATCGTATCGTATATGTACATCGTTACTTTCACCAATATCGATAATACCCAACGATTGAATAATTTATTATTTATACTCTCGATGTTAAACCTTGGATATAAATATCGATAATCGCACAAACGCACATCCCTAATCGCATTCACATTTCCGTCATTACGGTGCGGAAGCGTCGCCATTTTCTCTTGTGTACGCTATGCAGGCTAGTGGTACGTATTGGAAAATGTGGTGAAAACCTACACTTAGATAATGCTAAGCCGCCTGCGTAATTATAATGTAACGGAGTCGTATTTAATGGAATGGCGGGTTTAGGCATTTCATTTAAATTGATAGAAAAGATTATTCGACAGACTGATGCTCACTAAAAATTGTCAAGGTTCTGATTATTGGCAGGCAAAAATTGGATAGATTGATTATTAATATTAGAAATTTATCACGAAAATTATTAAACATATGTTATAGTTATGCCATTTTTTATTACTAAAGGTTCTATTTGTGGTGAAACAGAAGAGAAAAAGGCAATCTGATAAATATTTTTTTCCTATTTGTTTCCTAAATGATTTTGTCATATAAAATAACATGTTTTTTGTTTCCAAATTAAAAATGAGTTTCGTTTGTAATGTAAAAGCATAATTTGTAAAAACCTGACCCGATTTTGTCAGAACATGGTTGATAACATATACTCGTATTTTCATCAGCATCACAGTTGACAGCTCAAAAAAATATTCAGCGAAAATTTCGAAAATCCGGCACCAAGGCTACGTTTCATTACTTCCGAGATACGTCACAAACGAAAATAAAACGACTTCGTCTCTTCAGACGTGATTTATATACATCATAATATTCATAATGCACCACTTGGGGAGTTCGGGGGCGTCGGGGCGTCTCGTGGCGTATGTAGGTCGAGTTTCGACTGGTATTGTAACAGTCAGGTACTGGGGTGTTAATATAAAGTACCAAACGAAACATCCATCTAATAATAAGATTTTAAACCGCATGGACATCTGTAATCAATCCCAGATAGGAACGGAGTGGTATCTGAGGTCAACCCCCTGAGTATCTCTCTCACAACTTGTCTTGTTTTGATCTTGATTACTTAAATCCAAATGGCGAAAATCTTGGAGAGAAAACAAAAGAAAATCTTAGAAATCTAGTAGTTAAAAATTCGCTACATATATTTCAGTAGCTTGCACTTTTTCTCTTTCTCTTTCTCACCTCAACATTTCCTCTCACTTTAAATCTCTTTAAATATTACCTTCTCTTTTTATCAGTCTATTTCACATCAATATTAATAAAACGACCTCCTCTCTTCCAACGTGATTTATATGCATCATAATATTCATAATGCACCACTCGGGGAGTTCGGGGGCGTCGGGGCGTCTCGTGGCGTATGTAGGTCGAGTTTCGTCTGGTGTTATAACAGTCAGGTATTCGGGTAGTAATATAAAGTACCAAACGCAACATCCATCTAACAGTAAGATGTCATACGGAATGGACATCTGAAATCAACCCCAGATAGGAAAATAATTGTACCTGAGGTCACCCCTGAGTCTCTCCCTCTGAATTTGTATTCAGTTGGTATTGATTACTTAATTCAAAATGGCGGATAAATATTAAAATAAAATCTTGTTGTTAAAAATTCGCTACATATATGGCGGATTGCAGAAGTCCATGGGCGGCACTTACCATCACCATATTATTTAATAAATATAGGTAGGTACGAAATAAAATGGTGTAATATTTATGTTAATCCTATGTTTGTAATTCAGTGCCAATACTTTTATGTATAATCCTAATTAAGAAATCCAACAGTGGAAGAGCGAGGCGTTCCTATCAAAAGTGTCTCTGACTACTAACCAGGAAGCCCCGACTACTAGTTTTAAGGATTTTTCCTAAATAAATGTATTTTTATTTTTATTTTATTTTAAAAACGAAATTTTCAAAATTTTATAAACTTGGAATTACTTGAGTCCATTCGAACACTGACTTAATACTGAATACCAACAAAGTCACAGTGTCAGTGCACAGTGCTAATTTAAGTAAACAATTGCAAAGCAAACGACTCGACCCAGATCAGTAGAGGCCCGGTGTCGTCTGATGGGGCTTTATGATGCATATTTATGTAGTAAAGGATATAAAGTTTTGTTGATGTGAAGTTATAGATGTTAACTATAACGCTATAGAAATACTCCGAGAGTTCTGTTTGTTGAAAAAAGTTGTCAAAGGTTTGAGTTTACCAAGTCCAATTGAGATTCGACAATTATCATTTGTAAATATTGTAAAAAAACATACATTTGTAGCCTGTAACCGTGTTCTTACAAGTAAAATAAATTTGCCAATGTTATTATAAATCTGCGTGAGAAATGAAATATAAATAGGAGATTGAAAGAATGGGAGACAAGGACAACCAATGCTTCAAGAAATTCAAAAAGACAAAATTATGACAAGATGGTTTTTCCTCTTAAAATCTAAAAAAGAAGAGAAATCTTAAAAAAAGTTTTCAAAGGTATGTGAAGTCTACCAATTCACACTTAGCTAGCGCGCTGGACTATGGCCTAATCCTTTTAATCCTTAGGAGACCCGTGCCCAGCAGTGGGATAGTGATGGGTTATTGATGAATCTAACGTTATCGTTTATAGAAATACGCCTGAGAGGTCTGTAAAATGTGGTGTCATGTAGTAGAACGTTTTGTCGAACCTCAAACCGGCAGCACCGCATCCATAGTGTTAAAATAAAACCGTTTACAATCAAAACGAAAGTGTTTGCTAACTAATTGGTGTCTTAATGAAAGATCCACTTTTATTGTAAGACTTTAGGGGGATAGCACACGAACGACAGTTCATGCCGAACACCGTCGCAACCGGTTGCGATTGTATTCTGTCTGAGCAATTGTCATCAACATTTGACGCCGCAAGTCGCAGCCATCGTTAGTGACCGTCGACGATTGATACAGTCGTCATCAACAACTGTCGCTGACGCTGGTCATGTCACCAGCAACCATAGTCTGTGGCTTACCACAACCTTCACTAATACACGCTTTAACCAGCGACAATCGATGCTTATCGACATTTGTCGCTCATGTATCATCACCCTTACAATACCGATATCATCACTCTCAATCTATAATAGAAATCTTTAGATTGGAGTGGGTGTGTCCGTCCGTCTGAATAATGGTTTCATAAATGCCTTTCATTTATCAGTTAGGTCTAGACTAGCTATTCGTTCGGGTATTAAAGTTGGACTTTGAAAAAGTATATCAAAGACTAGATTTTGGCGTGGCTTTGTTCACCTTTGAATAGGTTTATGTAATACAACATATTTTTTTTGGAATATGAATATTTTATGTAAATGATAACTCAGCAAAAATACTTACCTATGTTATTAAGGACCAAATTTGTATTACAAAAATCGACCATCTTTAATTATTAATTGTAAGATTATGGAACAAAAATTTTATTTTTCGTAATTTCAATATAATATATTTGATCTTATAGACATCAAATGATATAAGATCAATCTTACATTCATGTAACATGTATCGTCAGTGACATAATGATAATTTCTAATTAACGTAATGAAAAAAAAACTTAGGTTTTTTATCTAGTGTAACATCCGTCAAAACGGACCTTTATTAAATATTTAATACTCAAAAAGTGAAAACGGATATTGGGTTCGTTGGTGCCTTGAAAAAACATTTATTTCCCTTGTAATTCACTTTTTGCAAAGCATAAGATCCCGTGTAATTTTCACCATAAAATACCATAGAAATAAATGCAATTATTTCAAAATTAATTTAAATGCTTAGATTAAACCACAGTTAGTGTAATCTTCACGTTCACAACATCATATCCAACTTTCTACACTCAGCCAGACCCACACAAACGCTTATATCTCATTCGCACGAGAGTAATAATTATGATTTAGTACTCGATTGATTTAAATAAAAATGCACTTTCAATACACTCACACACACACACACAACTCATCCATTTTACCTCACACACTAACGCTTAAATTCATAATCTACACTAATATTATAAAGAGAAAAACTTTGTTTGTTTGTTTGTAATGAATAGGCTCAAAAACTACTGGACCGATTTTAAAAATTCTTTCACCATGCGAAAGCTACATTATCCACGAGTAACATAGGCTATATTTTATATGATATATATTTGATAAATAGATTTAAAGTGGTACAAAGTTTGCCGGATCAGCTAGTAAACAATAAAAAACATTTAGATAAGTAGCAGACAGTCGTGCAGTCCATCTGATGGTAATTGACTACCAAGAAATCTATATACCTACATCTGTAATCAAGATTATTAGACCGAGAAAGATTAGATCTCTACCTGAGGTTGGCAAACAGGTGCGTCGTTACCCCTGAGGACAAAATTTGAATCAGCAGCGCTTAACACAGCTGCTGGGCAAAAAAAAGGAGTGGCGGTGGTGCTTTCAGAGTCGAACCATAGAGTTTTCGAAGTCTAAGGAATCTAACCATACACAGCTTCAATTTGGACACAAAACTATAATAGCCTTTTAGAACCAATCATCATTGGAGTTTCATTGTCAGTAAAATTGCAACCATTATTCCATATAGCGCCGGAGTTAAAACTTCCACTAGCCCTACCACACCAACACAACACAAACAAAACACAATAAAACCAACCGACAAAACCGTTAACTTCCTTAAACATACCATCGGTAGATGTCGCTTACCGGAAACGCCATCTTGACCGTACACCGGAAACACCAACCGTTCCGCGGGAAACAGGTCCGCCATATTTGTAAACATTAAACTGCCATTTTAGCGCGCGAGTTTCCCAAAATGGCGGCGCGGCGTCGGCGGACTACTAAATAAAGGCAGTTTCTAAGAAGTATGCTGATTAATGCAATTTATCTGTTGCCCGGTTTATTTAATAGGCGCCAAGCTGCGTCGTGAATCTAAATTGAATATTACGCAGAATATTACGAATTGATAGATAATGATAGAGTTACACATCATTCGATTTTGTATGTACTTACGTCACATCTATTTCGGCCTAATAACAGCGGCTTAGAAGGAGGTAGAACCCACCACTACACCTAATTCTGTCTCATTACAGTAGTGTTAAGCGCTGCTGTGTTACGGTTTGAAAAGTGTGATAGTAAAGTGCCTACACACACACACACACACACATGCACTCGAACATATACACACAAACACATTTAATTTTGCTTCAATTTCTGTTTATGTAAGTGATATATTACACGAAAATGGGAGAAGACGCTGGTTCTTGAAACACAGTTTCGAGTACTCAGGAACCAGAGGCTTCAAACTTCTGAAATGTACTTACAATTTTATGTCAATAAAGCTATTATTATTATTATAAGGGAGGCATACTTTTTCGAGGCGTTCCAATTTACTCCTCCGGGGTAGCGACACATCTGTGGCCGACCTTACGTAGGAATCTAATCTTATCTGGGGTTGACTACAGATGTCCGCAGAAGTAGCCACTTACCATCAGATGGACTATATCCTCATTTGCATTTTCTATATTATAAAAGAAGTTCGTCGACAATGAAGATTCACATATTACATGTATACATACAGGTGAACTGAATGCTTACAACTCAGCAGTCCATCTCATTACCAACCCAATACTGTCCCACTGGGCACGGGTCTCCTCTCATAATGAGAAGGATTAGGCCATAGTCCACCGCGCTGGCCAAGTGCGTAAGGTAGACTTCATCTTTGAGATTATTTTTTTATAAATCTCTCAGGTATGCAAATTTCCTCACGATGTTTTCCTTCGCCGTTTAGCAAGTGATAATCAATTTCTAATACGCACATAACTTTGAAAAATCAGAGGTGCGTGCCTGGGATTTGAACCTCGGACCCCTCGATCGAGAGGCCGAGTTTCTAACCACTAGGCTATCACTGCTATGTGCAGTCCATCTGACGCTACATAATCAGTCACACGTGGACATCTGTAATCCCAAGTACGATTGAAATCTTATCCGAGGTCGGCCACACATGCGTTACGAATCCCGTCGATTACCCTTGAAACCAGAACACAGCTGTTGTAAGGTAGACACAGACGACTCTCTGTTCTGATACGAACGAAACACCTTGTGAAGTGGTGGTAGTTGTTTTGACATTCAAAAAGTGCTCTGTAAAGAACCTATTTTGAACCTATTTTGAATAAAAAAAAAATTGATTTGATTTGATTAATTGACTCTTTTGGAAAGAAATGAAAAGATTAATATTCGCCAATATAACCACATGAAACTTTGGCTCTCTCTATATTACAAAATTTTTATTCATTGACTACATACATAAACTTAAAACGAACATTACAACTAACCCCAAGTCGTTAGTGCACCTAATTTTCAAATTGCACAATTAATTCAAAACAATGTCACAAATTAAATCAACTATAAAAACAATAATTCAACGTCATAATAACTACTAAATATATTAAATAAGTATCGTCGAAAATCAACGATAAATAATCAATTAATTGGATGCATTTTAAAGGCGCAGTTCGTATTCGCGTCTTACATTTCTAACCTACTGCAGAGGGTAATGTTTTTCGAGCTTCTGTTTGTATGTTTGGCACGCCCTAATGCTATAAGGGTTTGTCGTATTTTAAAATGTAAGGATGCATCTAATATGTGGATGTGACCTAAGCTATATATCTAAACAGTCGGGGCTTTTATTACCCGACTATCAAGGAAGGATCATTTTCAAACTACTGAAGGATTAGTTTGGAAATAAACCTTCCTTCCTTTCTTTCCTTTATTTCCTTCCTGAAAATATTTTATTCCGACGCTATCATAACCTTCGCATTAGTTCAGCCCTAGACTGTTCCTTTCTAATTCCTCCTTAGAATTACACATTTCCCCGTCAACAACCTCACTAGCCAACACCACACAACCTAGTCTCCACACCACACGTACCACCAGATCACACCATCCATTGTTCACGCACACCACCCATCGTGTGATGTAACGATGCACGCAATCGTGAAAGTTATCGAGAGACACAATCGGATCGCACGCGACATGGTTGCTAGTTGAGTTAAAAGATGTCTAGTAACGTCTACAATAGTTTACAGTAAGATTTAGTTGAAGGTAGTAGAACCCTCTGTGGTTCGCCTGCGGCGACACCACCGCCAAATCTATTTCTACCTTATAACAGCAGTGTTAAGCGCTGCTTTGTTTTGGTTTGAAGGGTGCGGTAAGGGAGACATACTTATCAGAGGCGTTCAAGCTTAGTCGTCAGCTAGGAATATTTAATCCTTGTCCCTGTGGTTCCGGGACCAGAATAGGGCTACGGTATCCCCTGCCTGGCCTAAGACGCGACTAAAACGGGCTCCCAGCGTTGCGGGTGGCAAGAGTGGGAGCTCGAACCTTGGCGCAAGCGACTCCGGGAAGGACGGCGCTATGTGTAGTCGCATCACGTCGTAAACACCAGGTGTTAGGAAGGAGCGTAAACTGCTCGGTCTCTTGGGGTGAGAGGGGTTTAGACCATAGTCCACCGCGCTGGTCAAGTGAGAATTTGTAGACATCACACACCTTTGAGAGCTTATTTTAGGATTGGAAAAAACGGAAACATGATAGGAAAAAACGGAAGCCTATTATTAAGTCTCCGCTGTCTATCCCTCACCGTTAAAGCAAGTAATAAATGATTTCCAATTAAACCAGAAGTGCACGCCTAGGCTTTGAACCTCGGACCCCCGACCAAGAGACCGGGTAGCAACCACGAGACTATCACAGATTCCAATCCGTACTGCCCTCAAATTGCAGCTTTCCATGAACTGCAAACCACTTACCATCAGGTGGACTGCATCTTCGTTATCTACTTCAACTATGTATGTCACCAGCTTTCCTTATATCTCATTAAGATCTGAAAAATGATACTCAATCATCGCATAATATACAAAAAGCTAATCGACATTATGCTGCCGTCCAATCTTTGAGTACGGCATATTGTGATTCAACCAGTAATTGTATAAAATAGCTGACTGTAATATGATCTACAGATATTGTATCTCAAATTGATCAAAAAGTATGCTGGTTAATACATTCTATCGTCTTTAAGAATTTTATGAAAATAAAATATTCAACATATTATACATAACCAAATCAATTTTGTATTATATTACATCAAGTCGTGGCTTAGAAGAACTTAGCTTTTTCTGAAAATTCCATTTCAATGCTCAAGAAAGGTATCCTGTTTTTTTCGACCTATCCAAACTGTTATTTAAATATAAAGTGTACGAAATTCAATTTCTCAGTAATTACTTCGTTGGTGCAACTATTAATATTAAGAAATAGTTCAATAAAGATATATTGACGAGAATACTGACCATCGGTCGAGATTGCCGATGTCGGAATGGCACTATCATGCTAATATGCTAGTATGAGGTACACGTGCTATCACAGTCTGGGCACTACACAATATGACAGATTTCGCTCTGCGCCAACAACACATACAAACTACACACTGGTATGTTGCAAACTCTTGAAACAAGTGGGTCAGAGTAATAGAACTTTCTACGGCCAATATCTAGTTGATAATGTTTATTAGCCGAGTACAGTATGGACTTTCATTTAGTTTTCGATTCCTGGATATTATCGAGTAAGTCTGCAAATTAGATAGTTTTTTTTATGAAACTTAAGTAGTGAGTTATTCCACGTGATGGTAAGTGGCTACTGCCGCTGATGAACATCTGTAATCAACTACAGATAGGATTGGGAAACCTACCTGAGGTCGATCACAGACACTACCCCTGATATTGCTACCCCTGAAGATTAAATTGTAAAACGTTCCCCTTACCACACCCTTCAAATCAAAATTCGCAGCACAACACTGCTGGTGGAAGACAAAAATAGGTCTGACGGCGTTGCCTTCGGGGTCAAAGCATTTTACCATTCAAATGATTCGTCTCCATTAGGACTAGTAGCAGAAGCTTCCTTGGTTGTAATGTCACCCTATTTATATCCTATCGATGGGCTCTAGACCCTAAGCACAACTGGGGTACTCTAGGGTTCTCAATGTCGATTGGTAGAGGGAGGCACAAATTAGCCCAATGTCTTTATTATTGTTTTCTTATAATTTAGGACTAGCAGACGAGCATGCAGTCCATCTGATGGTAAGAGGCTACTCCCGCCCATGGACATATGTAATCAGCCCCAGATAGGATTAGATATTCCTACCTGAGGTCGGCCACAGATGCGCCGCTACTCCTGAGGACTAAGCTGGAACGCCTCGGAAAAGTATGTCTCCCTTCAAACCAGAATACAGCAGCGCTCAACACTGCTGTTATTAGGCAGAAATAGGCGTGACGGCGGTGCTGCCGGAGTCGAACTGCAAAGGTTTCTACCACCTTCAAAAATAAATCCTTCCTTATTAAATATCATAAATAAATCAATTCAATGTTGATACACTGTCGAGTTCGACATAAATGTGGACCCACCACGACGCCGAGAGATAGGGTTACATAAATGTGACATATTATTATGACAGATATGCCAAGTTAGGTAACAAGGGTTATACATATACCTAAAATGTTTGTAGTACATTTTATGAATGGCTCGGTGATTGAATTTTATAAGCACAGTGAAGTGATGATAAGTTAGTTTTGGGGACCCCGCTTCGAATTTCTAATGGATTTCGATTTTTTCAAAGTTACGTGCATATTAGAATCTAGCCGACCCGGCAAACTTTGTACCGCCTCAAAATCTATTTATCAAATATATTTCATATAAAATATAGCCTATGTTACTCGTCGATAATGTAGCTTTCGAATGATGAAAGAATTTTTAAGATTGGTCCAGTAGTTTTTGAGCCTATTCATTACAAACAAACATACAAACAAAGTTTTCTCTTTATAATATTAGTGTAAATCACTTTTTTTAATGGTGAAGAAAACTATCATAAGAAACCAACAGACTTGAACTATCAAGTCTGTTGGTTTCTTATGATAGTTTTCTTCACCATTAAAAAAAGTGATTTTATAAGCACAGGACTACCTCTAAAAATAGTTTTCATAGGTATGCAGAAAACTAAGCCGCATTTAACTGCTAGTCCGCTCTTAATATAGAAATGAATCGCGCCGCCATAGCAAATTGTATGACTACACCTGCTCGCAACAACTTCAGAGCGGACTAGCAGTTTGGCGCGTATTTACTACGTTAAAAGATTTTTGTCTACTCATCTTTAGAAAATCCGTCTCCACAGATGATCTATATAAGAGTGCCAAACCTCTAGGTTTAGGTTAGGTTAGGTTAGGTAGGAAAACATAACCGTTTCTTTTCGAAGACGCTTAATAAAACAAGGTAACTGATAACATAAATGATTTTCATTCAAATCAATCTACAATCAATCAATTTCTAATCACCAATCTCCCTAGATTGAACAGATTACTCGCTTGGGGTGTAAAGCTCTGATTACCGATGCAACACGAGCCGATGGCGACCACTTGACACTGGACCGGGCGGTTCACACCGTCCGGTGACCCGATACTCCCGCTCACTTTCATTCGGTCATTTCATTCATTTCTATAACTGTATTTCAATTGATTTCTTTATAATATAGGAGTAGCAGACGAGCATGCAGTCCACCTGGTGGTAAGTGACTACTGCCATGGACATCTGTAATCAACCCCAGATAGGATGACACTCCTAGTTAAAGTCGGCCACAGATGCGCCGCTACCTTTGAGAACTAAGCTGGAACGTCTCGGAAAAGTATGTCTCCCTTACTACACCCTTCAAACCAGAACACAGCAGCGCTTCACGCTGTTACTAGGCAGACATTGTGTTGCGGAGGTGAATCTCAAAGAGTTCTACCACCTTCAAAATAATAACGGAATTATATAGTTAACTGTATCAGGCGTTACTTTGCGGAATACCATGCTATTAAGTTAGGTTTAAAACTACTTCGCAACAATCCGCTATCATGTATATAAGAGTATGTATATGTATATACAAGTATTTTAAGCTATGCGTTTTGTTTAGTAAACAAATAGGTTAGGGTGGCGCACCGGTAGGTGACCTCAGGTAGGAATCAAATCTTATGGGAGGTTAATTACAGATGTCAGCACGGCAGTAGCCACTTACCATCAGGTGGACTACTCGTTCCCTGCTTCTATTACACAAAACAAAGAGCAGCTTCTAGATAATTCAGCATCCAAGCTAATACGTGGCCCCCGCGTGGGCGCCATGAGACACGAGACATTGCAAGGTCGCTGCGTTCTGCCTAGGGTTGCCAACATCTATAGCTGCAGATTAACAATTATAGTCCATTGATGAAATGTTACAAATTTTGATACTGAACGTGCAAAATTGAGAGGACGCAATTCTATTTTTTAATGTCATGTCATTGGGGAGATTAGTGTGAAGTTCAATCCAAGTTGGCAGGACCGCAACGTGGACAAGACCCAAGTCGTCATCTTGAAAAAGGGGTTTCACGCTCTATCAGGAAAAATATTCGTTACACAGAAAAAATGTTAGAACAATTATGGTCCTCAATTGAATTATCTACAAATTTCGTTCTATAACATTATGTAGTAAAACCAAAAGTAACAAAGTTAATAACGATAGTTATTTAAATATGGAAACAAATTTTCTATTATAATAATTTTCTACTATTTTTTTTTCTGTAAAATGACTAGAAAAAAAACCGGAAGAAACATACAGACAGCCAAAATTAATGATTGTTTTTTTTTCTAAGAATTTTATATACAAAAACATACATGCAATTAGAAAATAGCTTTTATTTTGACATTACTAACAGACACTTCAATATAATTTATTTGTATCGACCGTACGGTTGGCAACCCTAGCTCTGACCGTAAATACTTCTTCCGCTACAGTTCGCACTTAACTAAACGACTTGGACATACGGCGTCATGTTGTCATCTTTATAAAAAGGAGTCCTGCGCGACACCGCTCGCGTGCACGCTCGCGCAAGTTGCTAAGAATCAGACCGCCGATAAGTGGTAGAAACCGCGTAAAATCCGTAATTAAGCAGATCTTTTCAGAGGTGAAGAAAAATTATATTTTTTGGGTTACCTGCGTTCTAATGATAACGCGGATTGAGCAGATTTTTTCTCAAAAAACAAATAATACTTTTATCGCAACCTGCGTCGTAATGACAAAACTTAACCTATAGGTCTAAAACGCAAAAACGTAACTGATTGAACCCTCGACTCCGGCGGCTACACTCTAATTCTGCCTAATAACATCAGTGTTAAGCGCTGTGTTCCGGTTTGAAGGGTGTGGTAAGAGAGACATACTTATCCGAGGCGTTCCCGCTTAGTCCTCAGGGGGTAACAACACGTTTTGATCGACCTCAATTAAAATAAATCTTATCTAAGGTTAATTGCAGATTTCCATGAACGGCAATGGATTACATAATATGGACTGCTTCGTAATTTAATATATATTACAAAACTAATAAATAGCCACAGATACGCCGCTACTCCTGAGGACTAAGCTGGAACGCCTCGGAAAAGTATGTCTCCCTTACCACACCCTTCAAACCAGAACGCAGCAGCGCTTGGCAATGGCTTACATAAGGTGGACTGCATAGTGCATACTCATTTACTACGTCTCTATTATAAAAATAATAAATCGGACATAAAGTTTACTATAATCGAGTTTTAACTACTGAGTTAACTTCACTACTTTGTAAGGTTAGTTATTATCTCCGCACGTTTGACTTAGTGTGGGACGTGACGACATTGCAAGGACATCACTACGTCGTTTTAATGATTGTAAACATACAAGATACCTACAAATCTATGTAGTCGATCGAAAGGTCCAAGGTTCAAATCTCAGGCACCTCTGATTTTCTGTTCGCGTTAGAAAGTAATTATAAGTTGGTTAAGCGGTGAAGGTATACATGGTGAGGAACCCTACAACCTGAGAGTTTATGAAAAGGGAGTGCAATGTCTTCTTTCTCTGTCTTTGCTATGTGAGGAGTCCTGTGACCAGCTGTGGAGGAATAATTGGTCGAAGACCAATATATATTTAGAGATAAAATTACATACTTTGTAAAAACAATAAAATAGACGTTCTAGCTGTACTAGGGGTATACCTACACCTTCATCTGTTTGACCTATCAAACATATTGATGTGCGTTCAGAATTCTAACAAATTATACATTTAATGCTACTCTAAGAAGTAGGAACCTAATTAAAAACGCCTCAATCACTGACTATTATTTGAAAATAAACGCTGTAATAAGATATACTGAAGATAAAAAAATATTTTCTATCTAATTAATATCCCTAGCTTTGTTTATAGATGGTTGTACAACCCAGTTTAATATTGTCTCCCAATATCAACCTTGGTCATACAACCAATATTAGATGGGTCCCGAGTCCCGACTAACATGACCTTGATACGATAGCATTTGGTCTTGACGGTTGACCCAATTGCACAGAAACGCGCAGACTGTACGACGGGTGGCCACCCACGTGACACCAACACTTGTAAGCAATAAAAGTATGTGAAGATTACGAATAATCAGTGATAGTATTGTAGTTGAAACCTGGCCTCTTAATCTTGGGATCCGAATTTTAATCTTTTATGTTTTAAATAAATAGATTGACTTGGCAATTGCACTAAACAATCTAACTCAAAGTAATATGTATTACTTGTGAGATGTATTGTTTTTTATCGCATTACACAAGTAACATATTATATTAAACTATATTGTTTAGTACGATTGCCAAGTCAATCTATTTATTTAAAGCATAAAAGATTTTTTTTAATTATTGATATGGTCTCATAAGATGTTGTTCGGTCAGCTATTTACGAAATAATTTAAGACAGAAGGTCCCTTAAGTAGGGGCTGAATATATTAATCGACTTGGTATTACATGGATCTCACAACTTTACGGTAGAAGAACTAAATTGTGAGACCTGGTTTTTTTACAAGTTATATTTTGATGGCATTAGAAATTGACACCAAAGGAAAATTCTGAGGAAACCTACACATCTAAGAATGAAAGAAAAGATATTAAAAAAGGTGTGTTTACCGATTTGTCTTTGGCAAGCGGTGGACTAGGTTAACCAATCTCACTCGTGCCCAACAGTGGTATAGTCCGCGTAAAACTGCTAGTCCGCTCCGAACATAGAATTGAAATGAATCGCGTCGCCATAGCAAATTGTGTGACTACGCCTGCTCGCAACAACTTCGGAGTGGACTAGCAGTTTGGCGCGGACTATACAATAGTGGACAGTAGTAAAATAATAGTTTTAATACTATTATTTTAAAACCTATACACTAATTCAATTAATACAAGTTTTCAACTGTTCAACATATCATAACAGAATTATTAATACAATCCAAATGTTTGCTTAATCCTATGTAAAGTCTAGGCAAAATCCTGAGGCTACATCTTGTCTGAAGATCTAAAATTAATATCGAGTTCAATTGAGACTATTCAGAGCAGTCTGTAAACTAATTTTATGTTATTTCAGGACGTCGGAGCTTCTGTTGTGTACTTTTTTTATATTAGAAAACTAGCATGCAGTCCATCTCATGGTAAGTGGCTCCTGCCACCCATGGACATCTGTAATGAATCCTAGATAAGATGAGACTTTGGCAATAGATGTTGGCAACTTTTGAGGACTAAGTTGTAAAACCTCTAAAAAGTATTGAAGATGGTCGACTCCATCGCCACACCTATTTCTGCCTAATAACAGCAGTGCTAAGCGCTGTGCTAAGTGCTGCTGTGTTCTGCTTTGAAGGTTGTGGTAAGGGACACATACTTCCATTCCAGCTTAACCTCAAGGGCAGAGGCGCATCTGTAGCCGACCTCAAGTAGGAAACTAATATTATCTGGGGTTGATTACAGATATCCATACGGTAGTATCTTACCATCAGGTGGACTGCATGTTCGTCTACTGCTCCTATATTATAAAAAAAACCCACATATAAAATCTAGATCAAATCACTGAAGCATTGCCCATCCAAAACGAATATCCAGTCCAATTTCGAACATTCCCCGCGGTAAAGTAATTTGCGAGCTATTCCATGGTTGGATGGCTCTCCCGGACGTCGAGGGCCGAGGGGAATGTATGATTGGTATGTTTGTGTGGTTTTTTACGACGTATGAGTACCGAATCACTCACTTAACAGTGGGATGATATATTTTTTATATATTTTCATCTTATATATAAAATTCTCGTGTCACAATGTTAGTTAGCGTACTCCTCCGAAACGGCTTTACCGATTTTCACCAAATTTTATATGCATATTCGGTAGGTCTGAGAATCGGCTAGTGATAAGGGTTGTTCACCCTTAACATTTTTTTTATAAATATGACAAGACCCTAAATAAAAAATAACAAAACGTGGTTGTTTATTTATGTGTGTGCGTCAAGCGCTTATGGGTCAATGGTGTGTGAGTTAAAAATGAATCGCTAATAATATACGCATTGGTAGTGAAATAAGGGTTTCGTTTTTTCGTACTGATGTACTGAGCCCTAAACTATAAGGTAATTATGATATCGATACCTTAATTCACAAATCGGCCAACTCCACTTTTTGTCCAAATGTTTTTTTTTTTATTTATTTTGATTTCGTTCAATGCCATTTACTATCAAAATAAATAAACATTGTGATATAAAGTGGAATTGGCTGATTTGCGAATTAAGGTATCGATATGGCATATGGCACAATAGACACGATATCACGATATGGCCCCAGGTTCGATTACCGACCAGAACATTAGGCGTAACACTTGTTTGCTTCATCTTAATTTATTTTTATTATTAGTAATTATTTTAGAAATAAATCACACGACTCGACTAACACCACACCCTTCAAACCAGAACATCAACAACACATACACGCACACATAGACAAGTTCCACCTCCTTTCTCTTATATCCACCATTTACGCAATGGCCTTATCTTTACACCCACATACGCTCCATATACCACATGACATTAGCCAAACACGCATGCGTTTTGTATAGGCACCGCATGCGTAGACTCGCGCGGGTTTTTAAACAAGGAACCCTAAATATTGAAACGACACGACACCGAAACGGCACGACTCCGGTACGGCACCATCACCCACTGAAGGAGATAACTAAAAAAAACTAATGCTTTTACACTCATAATCCCCTAGAATTCCCTGTGACAAGAGTACCATGGACACAGAAAGACAAATACACAAGCAACCAGACCCATAACAGAAATTGTAAATGTATTTCGATATTTGTCCGGCCAGGGATCGAACCCGAAACCTGTGACCTCTTCACCACTCAAGTCTTCAAAAAGGGTATATTGTTTACACATCGACAAAAAGACTACAGACAGAAACTTTAATTCTATCATTTTTATAGTGATTACATCCGTCATACGCAGAGTACAATCAAGTCGAAAAAAATTGCAATCCAAATTACCCGCACTTCTATTTCCCTCTCGCTCTTCCCTATAACGAGACACACGGACCAAAACCACCACTTCTCATAACATTAATTAATACAACAAGTAACACATTACTAAGGTCCTTGACCCACTGTCTTAAACCATTGTTTGTAGCAGACATACAATTTTTAAAGTTATCTCTATAATGTTATCTAAGATGTTTTTTGTGGGCGAAACGTTAACTAATGGCGTTGTCAAACAACGCAACAGTAGTTAGAAATATCGGCTGAGAACGCAGTTTCACCCGCGTTGAACAAAATTTCGAGGGGGGAACCTTCAAAAGGTACCCGACGACGTGGGAGCGACGCCGGGTTATGTGGGATTTTTACCGCACTAAAACCCCCCGGTGGCCGTCCTCGGCGCTTGTTGGAGAACTCCGGGAACTCCGACAGAACACAACCGGAGTCCTCCAAGTGCGATGCCCGGATCGGGCTCTGCCCTGGAGGAGCGTTCGCTCCTCCCACAACATCTGGTGATTACTACGGCCGCACATACCGCCGTCCTTCCCGGGGTTGCTTGTTGGACGGTTCGAGCTCCCACTCTTGCCGCCCGCAATCCCGAAAGCCCCCTTTAAGTCGCCTCTTACGACAGGCAGGGGATACCGTAGCCCTATTCTAATCCCGGAAAACGTGACATACCTACCCTATGTATAGTCCGCGTAAAACTGCTAGTCCGCTCAGAATATAGAAATGAATCGCGTCGCCATACCAAATTGTATGACTACACCTGCTCGCTACAACTTTAGAGCGGACTAGCGGCTTGACGCGGACTATACAAGAAAATAATATACCTTCAATTGATAGCTAGTGACGTTCACATGTTTGCTATGTTCACATGTTTTAATATCGCTCCGGTCAAGTCATTGTTATCTTGATATATTCGCTTTTATAATTCCTCCGGAAGTCCGAGGTTCGAGTCCCAGGCACTTCTAGTCCGAGAGCATCAAACCTTTTTATACTTAAAACTCTTCGTCAACTTATTACTGTCCCACTGCTCGGGTCTCCTTTCAAATTGAGAAGGATTAGTCCATAATCCACCGCACTGACCAAGTGCGAATTGGTAGACTTCACATACCTTAGATTCTAAGGCTAAGAAAATGTTTCTTTTTTTTAAGATTTCTCAGGTATGCAAGGTTTCCTCACGATGTTTTCTTTCACCATTTAAGCAAGTGATCATTAATTTCTAATACGCACATAGCTTTGAAAAATCTGCGGTGCCTTGGATTTGACCCTCGGACTTTTCTATCAAGAGGCCGAGTTTCTTAACAGGCTATCCCTGCTTTTGGCACAATGTTATCTACTCCTTTATTATATTTATTATATTTAACTTACTTTAAAAAAGGAGGAGGGAACTAAACTCACATTTTATTTTTACTTTGTAGCATAGAAGTCAGTTATTTTTTTGTTAAATATTTTTTTGAGATTTCAGTTCGAATCAACAATTTTATACACTTTAGAGATGAAACAATGCACTAACACTACATTACTAATTATAATTACAGTGGCTCCAATCGGAATCGAACCGGAACACGATTGGCGTGTAACCGCCTCTTGCTAAACTCAACTATTTGAGAAATTTCAAATATTTTAAACGCGGCTCTTACATTGTATAATGTTTATTTGTAACATGCATAGATTAGTAAAGATTACTCACTCCTAACGAGAAAATGTACCCAGTTTTGAGAATTGAAATAGTTGCGTAAAAAAGTTTTGCCACGTCTCCGTGCTAAAATTTCACTAAAATATTTGAAATAATTATTTATTTATTACGTAAATTATGTAATTATTACGTAAATTAGTTATTTATTCGTATTTTTTTTCTAAAAATATTTTTATTTGTCAAGGATTCAAAAAAAGAACTTACTAAAGCCGTTTGTGGCTTCATTCAATTTCAAGGCGGCGATGTATTTTTAGTATTCTATGGTAACATGTAATAACTTTCAACGGGGAAAAAACATGCATATTGTAAGTATTCAAATCGACAGAAATATAAATATATATAGATCTATAATTGTAACATTACAAAATAAATTGTATTGAAATTTAATTGTAACATTATAAATTTAATTGTATTGAAATTTAATTGTAACATTACAATTAAATTTCTGTCAATTAAAATGTTTTTTTTTTTTAAATATTGAAGTAGCAGACGAGCATGCAGTTCACATGATGGTAAGTGGCTACTGCCGTCCAATGACATCTTTGATCAAATCCAGGTATGATTAGATTCTTGAGGTCGGCCAGAAATGTGCCGTTAGCTCTGAGGAACGCCTCGGACAACTATGTCTTTCTACCAGACCCTTCAAAACAGTTGTTATAACAGAAATAGCTGTGGCGGTGGTGTCGCCGGGTTCTACCACCTTTAAAAGTGACTTAACATCAGGTGGACTGCACCTACTACTTCACGATCATGCAAAAACTCTAATAATACATGAGCTTTCACTTTTAATCCCATCTGAGTTAAGTTACATCAGAGTAATGTTCGTTTTGCAATTACACTGTTTTTTTTCTCACACGGCACTTTCGATCTGATGCTATTCGTCTTATTTGGATATAGGGTTGCCACATCCGTATTAAAATTGAATTATGAAGTTATTGGTACGTCTCCTTTCTTTTGGGATTTGTTGAAAATTTTGAGTGATTTTTACAAGATCGACAAGAGTAAACAAATATATTACAAGTTTTATAGAGGCTACCAATAAAAAGAATTTTAATATGTATTTTTCAAAATACTATAAAATACTATATAGTATGTCGTGACGTGTAAGCCAAAGAAGGAAAACTTTTTACGTGTACGTTTTATATTATAAGTAGTTTATGAACCAAATTAATGTCGGCCCTTTAAGCCCTGATAGTGTTGAGAAAGAGTATTCAATGTTAAGAAATGAATAGGTTTTAATGTTGATTTAAACTTGGATTGACCATAGGAACTTTGTATGACTAACTGCTTAAAAACAAAATCGTCTAATGAACATCACTGACTTAGCCATACCTTCAAAAACTTACAAAACAAACAACCATCCAAAAATAAAATTTCAAAACTTTACGAGGCCTAAATGCTAAAACTTGTACACATCAGTGACATGTGTCAACCCTACTCATTCCATGACTTACATTACCAAATGACCCCAAAAAGTCATATGCCAAAAGTCAAGTGCCAAAGTTAGCTAATGTCATGAATTTTGTTTAACAATTTTGAAATTCGTACACACGTTACGAGTGTGTCAAATTTTCAACATGTTTACCCTCCTTGATTAAGTCCGGAAGACGTAGAATGAAGGATATTCGTAGTTCCACGGACGGACGGTGGAGTGGCAAGAGTGGGAGCTCGAACCGCCCGGCCGACGGCCCCGGGAAGGACGGCGGTATGTGTGGTCGCATACCGTCGTACGCACCAGACGATGCGGTGAGCAATAAGCTCACCTGGGCGGAGCCAGACGGGGCAATGCGCTAAGAGGACTCCGGTTGCGTTCCTTTGGAGATCCCGGAGTCCTCTACGCAGCGCTGAGGACGGCCACCGGGGGGGTTTTAGTGCGGTAAAAGTCCCACGTAACCCTGTGTCGCTCCCAAGGCACCGGGTACCTTTTGAAGGTTTACCCCTCGTCAACAAAAAAAAAAGTTCCACGGAAGCACCAACTATTTCTGCCTCAAGTTCAGGTTTATAAAAACAGATCGAGGGGTCCGAGGTTTAAATCCCAGGCACGCACCTCTGCTTTTTCAAAGTTATGTGCGTATTATAAATTAGTTATCACTTGCTTTAACGGTGAAGGAAAACATCGTGAGAATATCTTAATCTTAAAAAGTTTTCAAAGGTATGTGAAGTCTAGCACTTGGCCAGCGCGGTGGACTATGGCCTAATTCTCCTCATTCTGAGAGTGCCCGGTATATCCGGATACCCGAAGTTTGTTTTGGAAAAATGAAAAACTTAAAAAAACGCTTCACTTTAGTTCTAACTAATAACGCATCTATGATTGACCTAGTTGTGGGAATCAAAACCTATGCCAAATCCAATCCTATCAGGGATTGATTACATGGACGGCAGTAGCCACTTACCATCAAGTAGACTCCATGCTCGTCTGCTACTCCTTTATTATAAAAAAATACAATTGGACTCTCGTTTGCTACTTCCGTATTACCAAAACTAGAAATGGATAGTAAATTAGCAATAACAAAGTAGTGACCCCCGTTTATTTTCAAGTTTTTATATACATCCATAATCTGTAATAGTTTTAAGTATCTATTATTACGGTTTTATAAGATAAAGTCATATGACGGACGTACAGACTGACAAACAGGCTTAAGGCGTTATTGGGTCCCGTATTTACCCTTTGGACCTTCTGTTACGGAACCCTAAAATTAGCAATAACCAAGTAGTCACAGTTTACAACACATACCGTCTGGCCTACGTTCGGGCGCACTCGGTCGCACTATGCTAATTGTGAGCGTAACAGTTACGCTCTGCCACCGCACTAGAGTTACCTCACACTGAATTTGAATGAGCGAGCGAATTGTGTGTTACAAGCGTAAGTAAGATTTTGGAGTTGAATCGGACCTATTGCTAGGTGAACATGAAATACCTAATACATAATTGTTGAGTACGGGTTTGCAATAAAAACTCCAATTGAATTTTTCTTCCTGTATTTTCTTTTCTTGACCATTTATTCACAATATTCTTCTTTTTTCCGGAGCGTGCCGGACCCTATTTCTAGCCACCTTAAGTGGCAAAGTGAGCGTTACAACCGACGGGGGGCTAACGCAGCAGTCGCTCTTATTCCCGTCTCGCTCACTTCCTATAGCCCTCTCTCTCTAACACGCTATCTCGCTCATACATGTCCCTCTCTTTCTATCCTAGGGGTTTTTATATTTTTCCTTTATTTATTTACATAAAACTTATTTCTAATACATAACAAAACGTAATATAACATAAACCTTAACTAAATAACAATTTATGCATTTAAAAAACAATTTACAATCACAACTTAAGACTATTTTATTCGCCGTCCGCAACATCCTCCCCCCGGCGCAGCTCCGTCGTAGCCCTCCCTATCTGGAGGACGGCGAGCTTCACCACGGGCCTCCTGAAGACTCCTCCCCTGGTCCTCACGTCTGCTGAGCGAACGATGCCGTCGGGTCCCTCGTGCACTCGCTCGACGATGCCGCGTGGCCATGTGTTGCGGGGTAGCGTGTTGTCGACCACGATGACCAGGTCGCCGACCCGTAGTTGTCGTGATGCCCTTGTCTCTTGTCCTCGAGGTATCAGCGTCGGCAGGTACTCCTTGACCCACCGCCCCCAGAACTGGTCCGCCAGCGCCTGTGCTTTTCTCCACACGCTGCGGTCGGCTTCCTCGCAGGGTCCCGTCAGCGGCAGCCCGGTCGATGACCCAATCAGGAAGTGGTTGGGGGTTAGTGCTTCTGAGTCGACGGGATCCACGGAGACGTGCGTGAGTGGCCGAGCGTTGACACAGTACTCGGCCTCCACCAGTAGGGTTTGAAGGACTTCTTCTTTGGGTGACTTCTCGTTCAGTGTGGTGCTCAGCGCGGTCTTGACTGACCGCACGAGCCGCTCCCATGCCCCGCCCATGTGCGGAGCCCCCGGTGGGATGAAACGCCAGCTGGTTCCATACTGTAGACAGAAGTTATGTAGCTCCGGACCCCATGCCCGGTACGCGTTTCTTAGCTCGACGTCAGCACCTCTGAAGTTCGTTGCGTTGTCTGAGAAGATCACCTGTGGCCATCCTCTTCTGGCGGCCATCCTTCGGAGTGCCATAATTGCCGAGTCGGTCGACAGCGATGACACCAATTCCAAATGCACTGCTCGTGTAGTTAAGCAGGTAAACAGTGCGCACCATCTCTTCTCATGTCGGCGCCCAATAGTGACTGTTAGGGGGCCGAAGTAATCCACGCCGCAGTAGTTGAACGGTCGATGCCCTGGACTTGTCCTCTCTTCTGGTAAGTCCCCTCGTGGCGGTGTTTGCGGCGTTGCTTTCCTTATTTTGCACAATTGACATTCCTTAGCCATTTTTCTTACTGTCGGTCGTAGTCGAAATATAACGTATTTTTGTCGCAGCTCGTTTACGACCCTCTCGTTGTTAGCGTGTCCGGCGTTTCGATGGTAGTCCATCACTAGTAGGCGTGTGAAGGGGTGACCACCATCCAATATTACAGGTCGGTTCGAGTGCGTCGACGTCTTAGAGGCTCCTATTCTGCCTCGGGCCTTCAGTGTTCCTTCTTCGATGACGGGGTCCAACTTCGCTAGTTTACTATGCCGGTGTAAGTGTTGTCCAGCCCGCAGTCTACGTAGATCTTCGCCGAAGGAGTCCTGTTGTGCTTGTCGTATCCACCGCAGCTCGGCGTCTTGTATGTGGGAGACTTCTAACAGCAGGCTTCTGTTCTTTGTTCTTAGCTTCTGTACGTAGAGTTGAACTAGCGCTGTGGCCCTTATGAGTCGTCTGTAGGCGGAGAACCTCGTTATGTCCGGCAGGCAGCCCATGCGGTCCGTGATGTCGTCTGTGGTGATGGTGTACGCCGCCTCTTCTGAAGTGTCACTGCTTGTAGCTTCGGTAGGCCATTCCTCCTCTGGTAAGCTCAGGAATGACGGCCCGGTGAACCATCGGTCTGCGCCAGTGATCTTCTTCGTTTCGATTCGCGTGGCGTCGTCGGCTACGTTGTCGGCCGTGGGCACCCATCGCCAATCTTCCACCTGGGACAGCTCGCCTATTTCCGCCAGTCGATGCGCCACGAACGGTGTGTACTTCTTCTTATCGTTCCTTATCCAATGAAGTACCGTCTTGGAGTCCGTCCAGTAGTAGACTCGCCCTGGTTTCCATTCGTGTTCCTTCAGGATGGTGCTCGCCATACGCGCCCCGATGAGTGCTGCCTGTAGCTCCAACCTGGGAATCGTGAGTAACTTCAACGGCGCCACCTTAGCCTTGCCCATGACTTGTACAACTTCCACGGTGCCATCCTTATGGGTGATCCTCCAATACGCCGTGGTCGCGTAGGCCTGTTCACTCGCGTCGTTGAATATGTGCAGCTGTAGCTCTGAGCTCGGAGTCATGTCGCGGCTGTAGCAACGTGGTAAGGCCAAGTTCGAGATGTCTTGTAGTCCGGCGACCCATTGCTGGAACTCTTCGGCTTCCTCCCTAGGTAGCTCTTCATCCCAGCCGACCTTCTTGACCCATAGTTGCTGTAGCAATATCTTCCCGGTGATCGTATACTGGCTTACGAGGCCCAGGGGATCGTAGATTGACATAACGGCGCTCAGTGCTTCACGCTTGGTCGGTGCTCGCTGTTGACACTTGACTTCGGTGGGGACCCTCTTAATGTCCGTATTGAAGCCTATGGTGTCTTCGCTCGGGTTCCACCTTAGTCCCAGGGTCTTCTCCGACTGGTGTGTCGTCAGTTGCACGTTGACATTCTTCGATTTCTTCGTGTCGGGAATACTCGCGAGGACAGCTGGGCTATTGGAGTTCCATCCCCGCAGATTGAAGCTGGCTTGTTCGTGTACATGAATGACGTCCCTTATGACCTTTATAGCTTCCTCTTCTGACTGAAAGCTATCTAAATAGTCGTCCATGTAATGGCGTTCCCTTATGGCTCGCGCAGCTTCCGGGTATCCCTCTTCGTAATCGGCGGCATTCTTGTTTCTCACGCTGTGAGCGAGGTACGGCGAAGTCGAGGCCCCAAATATCATTGACGTCATCTTGTACTTGCGCGGGGCTTCACTGGACTCGTCCCGCCACAGGAACATCTGGGCTGGTTGATCTTCGCTACGTATCTTCACTCGGAGGAACATTTCTTCTATGTCCGCCGTCACCGCGATCTTCTTTTCGCGGAAACCAAACAGGATCTTAATCAGAGACGCCAACAGGTCGGGCCCCTCCAGCAGGTAGTCGTTCAAGCTGACTCCGTTAATCTTGGCCGCTGCGTCGAATACCATTCGTATCTTGTTTGGCTTGTTAATGTTGACAACCGCGAAGTGAGGTAAGTACCACTTGACGTTACTTCTTTCTTCGTTGCCGTCGCATGCTTCTGCGTAACCTTTCTTCAGCAGGTTAGCCACTTGAGCGCTGTATTCCTTCTTGAATGTGGGCTCATTTTCCATCTTCTTTTCCAATGTGCGTAACCTCTTATATGCTTGCTCGTAGCTGTCGGGGAGCGTGGGGTTGTCAGTCTTCCACGGTAGACCCACTTCGAAGTGTCCGTCCTTCCGTCTGGCGGTCGCCTCGAAGATGTCGCTGGCTCTCTTGTCGTACTTGTTAATCTTCTCTTTCGTAGATACGCCGAGCGAGTCCACGTCGAAATGCGACTCGACGAGCTTCTGTAACTGTATGTCGCCCGTGCAGACGTGAAGCACGGCCGCCTGGTCCTGGTAGACGAACCTCCTAGGTACCGACCCATGTAGAACCCATCCCAGCTTTGTTCTTGATGCGGCAGGTTCGTTCTTCTTGCCCGCGCGCAGCTGTCGGGACACTATTAAGTGCCAATTATCGGTGCCTATTAGTATGCGAGGTCGAGCTTCCCCCGTGCTGATTTTCTCCCTTACGACTCGCAGGTGTGCATACCGCTCCAGGTTCTGAGGTACGCGCTGATGATGCAATTGAAGTCCCTTCACCGTGCGGGCTGTCACGGAGTATGCTTCATGTTCGTGTAGACCTTTAATTTGAATCTTGACCGCCTTGCTGTCGATTCTTCTTTGTTCATTGATACCTCTTATGTTTAGAGGTTGGTTCGGTCCGCCGCTGGTGAGTTGACTTGCCAATTCTTCATCTATAAGGGTTACTGTAGACCCCTCGTCCAGGAGGGCGTGCGTCCTTATCTCCCCCCGTGGACCGCTGAGTTTTACTTCACATGTCTTCAATAGCACCGCTCTTGGTGCCACCTTTGATGTGACGCTCATGACCGCTGCGGGTGCACCCTGATCTGTGCACTCAGAAGTCTCCACCCTCCTGGCGGGCTCTGCAGTCTTGTGTAGGATGGCGTGATGCTGCATGCTACACCCGTCGACTCCGCACGGCTTCGCTCTGCATGTGGTTCTACTGTGTCTTCGTGTCATGCATTTGAAGCATAACCGCTGTTCCTTCGCCCAATTCCACCTGTCGTTGATGGTGAGTTCCTTCAGCTGAGGGCACTTCGGAGTGTGATGGCTTGTAGACTGGCATCGTAGACAGCTAGGTGCTCGCTCTTCACGCGTCGATTCACTCGTAGAATAGACCTTCTCCCGAGGTGCTGTCCTCCTTACTGGCCTTTCCCCTCTGAGAGGCCCCGGAGCGCTGTTCCTCGCCGTGTGCGTGTAGCGTAGTACCCTGTCTGCTTCACCCATCAGGAACTCCGAGAGTATTGTGATTTCGTCGCTGTATGCAATCTTCCCTTCGTTGATCGCCGCGTATTCCGCCCATTTGCTCACCAGGTGAGGGCTTAGCTTCTCCATTACATCCCTTATCAGTAATGGATTTCGTAGATAACCACGGTGGTCCACACTCTTCATAGTGTAGACGACGTTCTGTAACTTGATGGCCAATTCATTCAATTCGCTGCTGGAGTTGCCGACCTTGGGGAGTCTCTTCAGTTCTTCCATTGCTTTATCGAAGATATATTCAGGTCGACCGTATTTCATTTCTAGCGTCTTCATTATGCTGTCCGGGTGAGTCGCCGTGTATAGTTGAGAGAGCACTGTCTCTCTCGCTTCCCCACGGAGACTGTTTCGAAGCCGCAATAAATTTTCTGTGGCGCTGAATTTGTAGAGACGCGTCGAATCTTCTACTGCTGCTTTGAAGGGTAGCCACTCCATGACGGACCCGGAGAATGCTGGGAGCTCCGACGTTTGCCGCGGCGGGGGTCGTACGTGCATCATTTTCTCTAAGGCGTTTGCTAATTGTTCGATGCCCCTTCCCCTCTGCCGAGGCCGTTCCTCCCCCCGTACTTCTAACGGGGGAGGTAGGACCTCCTGTTCCCTGTGTACTTGCGTTCCGGCGTGTTTGTGGCTCTTGTTCACCCAGTCGTGTATTCTTTCTTGGTCGCAGATAGTTTCCCCCCCCTCTTCCGCTTCGATCGCAGAGATTTCCGCTTCTAGCCGCTTCTTTACTAGCGTCTTCTTAAGTTGTATTCTTCTTTCTTCTAATTCAGCTAGCTCCTTTTCTGCTTCGTATTCGACTAGCCTAACTCGTGCCGCGACGCTGACCGACGAACGATGCGAACGTATACTGGGCGCCGCGCTATATGCCGGAGACGTGGGCCGGCATATAGGCGACTTGGAGCGCGACGGTATCTCTTGCGACGTGGGGTGCTCGGGGTGTGCGGTGCTGCGTACAGGTGAGCGCTCGAGGACCCTTCCTGGTGGGATCCTCCCGACGGATGTACCGGCGGGCGTCCCGGTGAGGACTGCGGTCGATGGCGATCTCGGCGATTCTTCATATATACGGTGGAACAGCCCCCGCCCACCTGGCGGAGGGTGCTCCGATTCGCCGATGCCGGACTCGGAGTGGGTCTTCTTGCTTCGTGTGTTCATTGTAGACGCGCTGGTTGCTTCTTTTTTCTGTATCCGCCGATCGAAGGACCAATGTTGAGTACGGGTTTGCAATAAAAACTCCAATTGAATTTTTCTTCCTGTATTTTCTTTTCTTGACCATTTATTCACAATATTCTTCTTTTTTCCGGAGCGTGCCGGACCCTATTTCTAGCCACCTTAAGTGGCAAAGTGAGCGTTACAACCGACGGGGGGCGAACGCAGCAGTCGCTCTTATTCCCGTCTCGCTCACTTCCTATAGCCCTCTCTCTCTAACACGCTATCTCGCTCATACATGTCCCTCTCTTTCTATCCTAGGGGTTTTTATATTTTTCCTTTATTTATTTACATAAAACTTATTTCTAATACATAACAAAACGTAATATAACATAAACCTTAACTAAATAACAATTTATGCATTTAAAAAACAATTTACAATCACAACTTAAGACTATTTTATTCGCCGTCCGCAACAATAATAATATATAGTTCATTGTAATAAAATACTTGGTCAAGTGCGAGTCGAACTTTAATTTTCACCAAATTTTCATTTTTTTTTTATTTTTAGTATATTTACATACATTTTTTATTTTTAATATTTGTTATTATAGCGGCTAACGTTATATGTAAATACATTGTAAAAAAATCTACTGACTATATATTACCGTTCAAGAGATAGAGTCATGTGACAGACGGACATACAGCGGAGGCTTAGTAATAAATAGGGTTTTGTTTTTACTCTATGGGCGCGGAACCCTAAAAACAATTAAGTTGACTGCATTCCCCTCTGCTACTTTAATATAAAAAAAACCTAGAAAGAAGGGCAGTAAAATCGCAATAACCAAGTAGTCAACAGTTTACAACACGACAACCGTCTGGCCTACGTTCGGGCGCACTCGGTCGCACTATGCTAATTGTGAGCGTAACAGTTACGCTCTGCCACCGCACTGGAGTTACCTCACACTGAATTTGAATGAGCGAGCGAATTGACTTACAAGCAATTTTGGAGTTAAAAACGTATTGCTTTTTTTTTATATTATAGGAGGAGCAGACGAGCATGCAGTCCACCTGATGGTAAGTGGCTACTGCCGCCCATGGACATATGTAATCAACCCCAAATAGGATAAGATATTCCTACCTGTCGTCAGCCACAGATGCGCTGCTACCCCTGAGGACTAAGCTGGAATGCCTCGGAAATGTCTGTCTCCCTTACCACACCCTTCAAACCGGAACACAGCAGCGCCTAACACTGCTGTTATTAGGTAGAAATAGGTGTGGCGGTGGTGCCGCCGGAGTCGAACCACAAAGGGTTCTACCACCTTCAAACTAGTTGCTAGGACTAGATCAATGTGAAATACCTAGAAGTAGTAGTTCATTATAATAATTGGCTAATTGCGAGTCCAAAATCGCACAGAAAGAGTTCCGGACCATCAAAAAAATATATTTTTTTTAGTATTTGTCATCATAATATCCATAGAACTAAATGCATTGTAAAAATTTGAACTGTCTATTACGCCCCAATTTATAGAAAAAGTTAAAAACGCCAAAAAAGTAGTGGTTGTTTGTATGGTGAGTGGTGACCAGCACATATTTACGTTTTTTTATTTTAAGTGTCTATCTATCACGGTTCCAGAGATAAATCTCTGTGACTGACGGACAGACAGCGGAGACTTATTAAGTGTTCCGTTTATACCGTTTGGGTACGGAACCCTAAAAATAAAAGCCAAATCGTGTCCCGTCTGAAGATGCAATAAAATAATAATACGTGCATTAAATAATACAGTTTTCACAGTCAAGTGAGTATGAAGGCCGAGTTATCACATCGAACACACAGACGGCACTTCAAACTGACATTCGCTCCAGTTTGCTTACAGACTGTTACGTGGCTTAATTTTAATTTATAATATAGGAGTAGCAGACGAGCATGCAGTCCATCTTGATAAGTGGCTACTGCCGCCCATAGACGTCTGTAATGAATCCCAGATAAGATTTCTACCTGAGGTTGGTCATAGATATAATACCTACTAACTGTTACGTTGCTTTATTTTATAATATAGGAGTAGTAGACGAACATGCAGTCCACCTGGTAAGCTACTGCTGCCCATGGACATTTGTAATCAACCCCAGATAGGATTAGATTCCTACCTCAGGTTAGCCACAGATGCGCCGCTACCCCCGAAGACTAAACTAGAATGCCTAGGAAAAGTATCTCCTTTAGCACTTTTCAAACCAGTACACAGCAGCGCTTAATCCTGCTGTTATAACAGAAATAGGTGTCGTGGTGGTAACTCCAAGAGTCAAAGCACCTTACAAATGTGTTTGGTCGGTCCGTTACCTCTTACATACAAAAATCACCGACAAACATGCACAATAAAACTGAAATATGTAGGTCGTTCACACCACGCAACGCGACGAGATTCTCCGTGGTCTGTCGCGTCCGGCGGTCGTCTTCGGTTGCGTGCGACTGTGCGACCGTCACGGCACGATTCGGCAGTATTCCCGACTGTTAGTTGTCACGGTGGTGGTATCACTGGTATACTACCTTGTAACAGCGGCGTAGCGCTGCTGTGGTCTGGTTTTCAAGAGTGCGATGAAGGAGACATACTTATCCGAGGCATACTTTTTTTTACAAGAGTAGCAGACGAGCATGCAGTCCACCGAATGATAAGTGCACTGACGCCCATGGACATCTGTAATCAACCCCAGATAGGATTAGATATTCCTACCTGAGATCGGCTACAGATGCCGCCGCTACCCATGAACACTAAGCTGGAACGCCGCGGAAAATTATATCTCCCTTACCACACCCTTCTAACGAGAATACAGCACCCTTTAACACTGCTGTTATATTTAAAATAGTTATGGCAGTAGTGATTCCGGAGTCAAACTATGACATTTCAGCATAGACTAGTAAAGATTACTCACTCCTAACAAGAAAATGTAACCAGTTTTGACAATTGAAATTGTCACTGTCATCTATTTTCGTGTTTGAAAATTATAAAAAAAAAAAATTAATTTTTAGATTATTTACGAATGAAACTATATTTCTCCGTACTTTTTCTTCGATTTCGTGTTATTGCACCACTTAACTGCACATGTCGGCATTGTTCCGCGTAAATTACACCATGACAGCCATTAAATGGCTGACAGAATTGTCAGCCGTTTAAGCCATTTAATATGGCTTTCTTCAATTACAAGGCGGCGAAATATCTATACTTATCTATGCGTTGCACCTATAAATTTGCCAAGTCTTTCCTCCAAACTACAGGAAGACCGGAGCAACTTTTAAAGTGTCTGCAGTCGAACCACAAAGGGGTTTACCTTCAATATGACCAAGCCATAAGACAAGACAATAAATAAACCTTCAAACTACAACTTTAATTACAAACCTTATCATTAGCGACTCCGCGGATGTTATCTAGTATTATGAATATCTTAGCCGTATGACATCATGTTATCTGCGCAGTTCAAGTTAATTTATTGTTGTTTAGCTCTTGTATACTTTATTTTTGTACCGACAATTATATACATATACTAGCTGACCCGGCAAACGTTGTGTTGCGATATAAATAAAAAAATGTTAAGGGTGAACAACCCTTATCACTTAGGGGTATAAAAAATAGATAGTAGTAGTAGTAGCAGACCTACTGAATATGCATATAAAATTTTATGAAAATCGGTAAAGCCGTTTCGGAGGACTACGGTAAATAACATTGTGACACGAGAATCTTATATAAAGACTATCTTGTGTTGTGAGGCGAAGTCGTCGCTATATAGGTCAAGCAAGTGTCGCGGGTTCGGTCCCCGGTTAGGCAAACACAAAAATTATGTATTAAGGTTTCTTGTTTCGTTTCTTATTAGGGTTTATGTGCTTGTGTCGCTATTGCAGCTAGCATCGAATGAAATCTTAGCGATAATCAATAAAGAGCATTATTAATATTATTAATTGCAATTTTTTATCATCTAAATTTTCTATCATTGCAATTTGTAAAAAACGTATGATGGGGTAGTTTACGGTAAGAATGAATATAATATTGTAAAGTTTCATCGCGATAAATATTTATATATTAAATTAAGAAGCATAAAAATCCTCCTGATTTTCTTTCTTTTGTTTATACCGATGCCGTGCCGTTGTCGTGTCGTCTTAATAAAGAAGGTCCCTTTGTATAACTTTAATCAGATATTATAAAGGGCCTTAATGTATTCATCGTATGACTTCTAATCCATTTCAACTGATCCAAGGTTAATTATGCGATCCATCGAAAAGGCATTGTAAACGATAAAAATAAACAGAGTTACGTAAACTTTAAACATAATATTATGCGGCCCACACAAAGACTTCCAACAAGCCCGGTACACAAGTGCAATACGGGCGGTAAGGCTGATCGCAAACGAGAAATATTGCGACAATTGGCAGATTTTTTTTTAGTTGACATTTTGATAATTAAGGAATGATAGGGTGGTTAAGAAACTCTGCCTCTTGATCGAGCGATCCGAGGTTCAAACCCTAAGCACGCACCTCTAAGTTTTTCAAAGTTATGTGCGTATTAGAAATTAATTATCACTTGCTTAAACAGTGAAGGAAAACATCGTGAGGAAACCTGCATACTTGAGAAATAATAAAAAAAAGTTTCCAAATGTATGTGAGTTCTACCAATACGCACTTGGCCAGCGCGGTGGACTATGGCGTAATCCTTCTCATTCTGAGCGGAGACCCGTGCCTAGCAGTGGGATAAATATGGGGAAAATTTAATATGCTTTTTAGTACATAGTTATTACCTAGAATGTAACATAAGGCCAAAAAAAATAGTCATATAATCGCATAACAAAGTAGCACGTGTGTAAACCGCCTAACACTTGCTAGACCGTACCATATTACGACCATTTGGAGGCCACACACGTAATAATCTATTAAAGTTCGCAATAATATTGTCTTTGAGTCTTGTACTTAAAGTGTATGACATATTGACAGCTCGTACCTACTGTATAGTGACGTTATCGTAACATTAGAGTCCCACTGCTGGGCATGGGTTTACTGAATGAGAAATAATTAGGTCACAGTTGGTCACCATGCTGGCCTAGTACCAATTGGTAGTACACTTTCTTTCACAATTTTGATTTAAAACTCTCAAATGTGTACTGTACACACATGCTTCCTTAAGGTGATTACACACATGAATGTAACGTATATGTTACATTCACGTTTTATGATTAAATACACGAAAGAAGTATACCTTCTCAAGGTAACTATGTACTCAAGTACACACATGCTTCCTTAAGTAACATTAGTGTCCCAGTGCTGGGCATGGGTTCAGTAAATGAGAAAAGGCAGGTCATAGTTGGTCACTATGCTATGGTAGTACACTTCCTTTGACAATTTTGATTTAAAACTCTCAAATGTGTACTGTACACACATGCTTCCTTAAGTAACATTAGTGTCCCAGTGCTGGGCATGGGTTCAGTAAATGAGAAAATGTAGGTCATAGTTGGTCACTATGCTATGGTAGTACACTTCCTTTGACAATTTTGATTTAAAACTCAAATGTGTACTGTACACACATGCTTCCTTGAGGTGATGATTACACACATGAATGTAACGTATATGTTACATTCACGTTTGTATTATTAAATACACCAAATAAGTATACCTTCTCAAATGCATTCTTTTAAACTTAAGTCATAATTATAAAATTACTATCCGCCCAAAAATAACCACATATATTAAACTATTAGACAAAGAAGCTATCCGTCTAAAACTAATCACAGTATATTAGACTATTACACATTCCCTGTCGTGTACCAAGTACAAAGAATGTGATGTCGTGACGTACGTGAGGCACATCCAGACGAGGCGCACTCGCTACGGCACGGCTCTGGTCCTTCAAATATTCACATTAATCAATCGTAATATGCACTATTTTTTATTAAATAAACCAAAGAAGTATACCTTCTCAAAATTTGTACATAGGTACACAGTACACACACGTTTCTATATTCCCAAATGTGTACATACACACACGCTTCCTTTAAACTTACGTTACAATTGAAAAGTTGCTGTTCGTCTAAATTTACATTAGACATACGTGAACGTAACATTTATTATTAAATACACCAAAAATTATACCTTCCCAAATATGTACATGAGTACACATACGCTTCCTTTAAAATTATTCAATTCTTCTACGGTTGCTACCAGTCTAAAAATAACTACACTATATTAAACAAAGTAGTTATCCGTCTAAAACTAGTCAAAGTACATTAGACTATTAGACATTACCTGCCGTGTACCAAGTACAAAGAATGTGAGGTCGTGATGTACGTGAGGCACATCCAGATGAGGCTCAGTCGCTACGCACAGCTCTGGCTCTTGAATATTTACATTATTCAAACTTAACTGGAAATGTAATGTAATGTAAATTTGCGATCGAGCGCAGGTGTCCGTTTTATGGATAATTGTCTTCGTAAAGATTGGTAAAGCTTTTTTATAGTTAAACGAGCTTTTGCCCGCGGCTTCGCTCGCGTTACGAAGTAATATTTTCATCCCCTATTTTATCCCCTCGGGGGTAAAATTGATCAAAATCCTTTCTTAGCGGATGCCTATGTCATAACATCTACCTGCATGCCAAATTTCAACCCGATCCGTCCAGTGGTTTGGGCTGTGCGTTGATAGATCACTATGTCAGTCAGTCACCTTTGAGTTATATATATTTAGACATATATTAGGCACACGGGCTACAAGATAAAAAGCAGTCATCGTCGGCTATGGACATTTGGTACACCAAAGGAGTCGAAGCAACACCGGCTTAGGAAGAGCCTATTTTTTATAATATAGGAGTAGCAGACGAGCATGCAGTCCACCTGATGGTAAGTAGTTACTGCCGTCCATGGACATCTGTAATCAACCCCAGATAGGATTTGATATTCCTACCTGAGTTCGGCCACAGATGCGCCGCTACCCTTGAGGCCTAAGCTGGAACGCCTCGAAAAGTATGTCTCCCTTACCACACGCTTCAAAACGGAACACAGCAGCGCCTAACACTGCTGTTATTAGCCAGAAACAGGTGTGGCAATGGTGCCGCCGGAGTCGAATCACAAAGGGTTCTACCACCTTCAAATAAGCGAATGAGCTTCAAATAATCAACATCTGCTGTTATAACACAGAAATACGTGAAGTGATGGTATTTCCAAAATTAAACCACAAATAATTACATAATTAAATATACGAGTAGTACCAATTTTGGAAGTATATTTGCCGTTATTTTAAAAACACGAGCAGACATTTATATTTATTTACATAAACAGAAGCCAATTACGAAAGCCTTCAAGTTTTTATGGTCAATTAACGTTTGCTCACCGTTTTACGTGATCAGTCAATATTTTTAACTGTACTCAACATCAATATAATTGATTTTATTATATTAGGTAAATGATTGAATATTCCGATTGATATTTTTTGATTACGTGGTTAAGTGTAAGTTAGCTAACATTTCACGAGTCGGTTATTTAGTTAATTGGAATATTAACAACTTTTTGAATAATATAGTGAATATTTATTTTTATTATTTTTAGGGTTCCGTTTCCAAAGGGTAAAAACGATGATTCCCCTTTGAGTACGGAACCCTAAATATGTAGTACATTACGATACGCGTGGCCAAAGTAGCCTATTTTTGCACGGCGTGAAGTTAGCGCCCGAGCGCAGCGAGGGTGCTAAACGCCGTGCAGATAATAGGCTACTTTTGTCACAAGTATCGTATACTATTTTATAGCTCGTGTGACATAAACCCGCTTATACTTGTGAAGAAATATGAAAAAATATGATAATTATTTTGAAACTTATAAATGATTGAAACTAAAAATTATGACCTAAAAAAGCAATAAAAATGTGACACAACCAAAACCATTGAAATTTAGAAAATTTAGTAATTATTCTGCACTTGTGATAAAGACAAATCTAACACCACACATACGTCGAAATCTATCAAGCCATTTAGACTACATACAGGCGTATTAAAGAAACATATGATAAGCAATCACATAATGTACTAATACATAACTAATACTAGTGATACAGTAGAAAATCGATTATCCGGACCTTAGTTATAAATATTCGCGATTGTTCGGATTGTGAAACGTGAACAAGTAACTTTGTAATAACCCTTACAGATCAGCCACATTTTGTGTGACTTGTGCATTTAAATTCCGGAAAGTCGCCAAATCGCAACAAAATAGTTACTATAAAAAACAAAAACCCGATTGCTAAAAATATAACCTATGTTATCGCCACAATTTAGACGAATTCAGCGACACATCATGTATCAAAATTAATGAAGTCGTTTGAGTTTGCCAAAGAATGAAAAATACATACGTAACAAACATATAGTCGAAAAACATCACCTTCCTAAATCGGTTTAAATAGCTTTTCTTCATAAACTCAATTATCCAAATTTTCGATAATCCGAATGCCACAAATACGACAACACATAGGTCGCTTAGTCGAGATTCTACTGGTAGTAGTATTATGGCTAATTTTGATAACGATTCCTAATTTAAATATCACCTACTATAGTGTGTAGCGAAAATAAAATAAACACAGTCAAAACAAACAATAAAATTCGATAAAGCCCAATAGTTAGTCTTATAGTGATGCTATTGCTTAGGATGTACACAATGACAAAAACATTTATAAATACGTCCAAAATAAAATATTAAAATAATTATAGCTTTAAACAAAATACTCATTACTCACTTTTAATTTTTAAATGGCATTTAAAAGTATGAAACGTTGATAGCTATGTTTATTTTTTTCAACTGTGAGGGTAGTGTATTAATATTCGTACGGTGTAAAAATCGGCTACTTTGGACACAGAAATGCGTGGCTAAAATGCGGGTTTAGGTCACAGAGTGCTATAAAATAATTTTGAGTTGTGCGGTTATTCATGAAAAGCTGCGACAATATAGTGGCTGCGGTGAAAACTTCTCGGTAGCTTAAGTTTTAAGTTTCGAATTTTCTTTGAATACAAAATTTTGAAAATTTAATTCGTCTCGTAAAGCGGAAAGCTCGGTTCTTATTCTTCCATTAATTTCTATTTCTCTTGAGCATTTCAAATTGAGCTTTCAAAGCTCTTTGTTGGAACAACCGCGGTGGAGAGCTTTCGGTTCGTTTGACGTTGTTTGCACGATTGCAATAAAAGCTCTTTTCGCAAGCTTTTTTACTTTTGATTTTTGGTAAACGTTAGGTAACGTATTTATAGACTACTAGCTGACCCGGCAAACGTTGTGTTGTCATATAAATAAAAAAATGTTAAGGGTGACCAACCCTTATCACTTAGGGGTATGAAATATAGATAATAGCCGATCCTCATGCCTACTGAATATGCATATAATTTTTTTTTTTTTTATATGTTTGAGCCTAACGATAAAGCAGACGTGCTACCTGATGGAAAGTAGTCAACGTCGCCTATGAACATTTGCAATTTTGCATTTGCATCTGGTTAAAATTGGTAACGCCGTTTCGGAGGAGTACGCTAACGAACATTGTGACACGAGAGTTTTATATATAAGATGATAAATAGCAAGGTTTGAAGGAACCCAGTGGCGTGGCGTTTAGGCGTGGGGGGTTTAGTGCGGTAAGAATCCCACAAAACCTCGTGTCGCTCCCACGGCATCAGGTACCTTTTGAAGGTTTACCCCTGGTTAAAAAAAGATGTCCGGCAGTAGCCACTTACCATCAGGTGGACTATATGCTTGTTTGCTACTTCTATATTGTAAAAACGTCAGATAAAAATTTTGAAGGTGGTAGAACCCTTTGTGGTTCGACTCCGGCGGCACCACCGCCACACCTATTTCTGCCTAATAACAGCAGTGTTAGGCGCTGCTGTGTTCCGTTTTGACGGGTGTGGTAAGGGAGACATACTTTTCCGGGGCGTTGCAGCTTAGTTCTCAGGGGTAGCGGCGCATCTGTGGCCAAGCTCAGGTAGGAATACCTAATCCTATCTGGGGTTGATTACAGATGTTATAAATAAGCCTCATTTAAATCATCACAAGACAGTCTCAACTTCCCGTAAGTCGTTAGTAAACAAAGTGAGTTCAGCTGCACCGTATAAGGTGAACTGCACTCGCGTTGCATTCCTACAAGGTCTGACGCCCGATCGGTATTTTATAGGAAGTCACAAGTTATTCTGACGCCTTACCTAATAAGTATTGTTTATGAGAAAAAAAGAGCTGTGATAGCCTAGTGGTTAAGAAACTCGGCCTCTCGATCGAGGGGTCCGAGGTTCAAATCCCAGGCACGCACCTCTGATTTTTCAAAAATTAAGTGCGTATTACAAATTAATTATCACTTGCTAAACGGTGAAGGAAAAACATCGTGAGGAAACCTGCATACCTGAGAGATTTATCAAAAACACAAAGGTATGTGAAGTCTACCAGTACGCACTTGGCCAGCGCGGTGGACTATGGCCTAATCCTTCTCATTCTGAGAGGAGACCCGTGCCCAGCAGTGGGACAGTAATGGGTTGATGATGATGATGATGATGATGATGATGAGAAAAAATCTACCTAATGGTACACAAAGGGAAATCTATAAATACTGCAGCGTTTTAAAATATATAATCTTTTCTTTCTTTAAAACTAGTCTATATAACTTTTTTCGCATTTAACACACACCCATGCACGCACGCAAGCATGCACTTAGATAGGCACGTCAATATGCAAGCGCAGAATGATGACCACCCCGCAACGGGGGTCGTCAAATATTAGTAAAATCTTCGTATCTCTTACGTAACATACTTCGTATCACGCAGGCATGCAATCACATCCAAACAGGCACGATAATATGCACGCGCTCGAACACATACTAGAACGTACACGTATACATAAAGAATACACACACACATGCAATGACGCACGTCTATATGCTCTATCATTATGCTTCTTCTACGTATAAAAACTCATTTATTCATTCTCTCATTAAAATGAAAAAATGCAAGGTTTTGCACCTGGATGCACGCCACGTGCTAGGAGTTGCACGGGAAGGCACATGGTAAAAGTCACACAAATGACCTACATTTCACAAAATAACTAGCACACTACACTAGGGCTAACCAATGGAGGAAGTCTAACTAATTGGGATTAATTTATCGAACATGGCTATTCAATTTAACTATGTAGTTAGAAGCCAGACGAAGTTTGTAATACTTTAGATATATATTATATAGGTACATACATATCTTTATATGTGTTCAAGGGGACTTGACTTGAGAATGGTTTAGATTCACAATTTTTAATTCGTAAGTAGTTATAGAATCGGAAACTATGCATTTGATCAATTGATGATCTTTAGCAAAGTTGTTGTCCAAGAGCCCACGAGGGCTTGGGAGTTGGTAAGACCAATTTTCGACAGATGGCACCACTGTCATTCCAATGCAGGTACAAATTTTCCGTTTTATGCATGTCATATTATTTCTTTAAAATGCGGGCGAAGCCGCGGTCACCACCAGTATTATATATATGTAACTTAGAAAAGGTTGTAATTATGGAAGACGAAGCAATTGACCACGAGCTAAAAGACCAAATATATCACAAATAGATGGACACAGTTAAATAAATACTAATGAAGAGAGTCCCTAATAAATATTGTCAATTTTTCGTAGGTACGCAACAAGTGTAATATGTCGATCTCTGGTAGGTAATAATCCGATAGATTGAATATTAATAACGGTCATAAACATATCGTCACACGAAATAAATCGACAGCTGGCAGTCTTATAGCTGAAAATACCCTAAATATAGATGGGGTCATCAATGTATGAGGGTTCCACTGCAGAGTAGGAGAGGCTACTCGTACATCATCGAGTATAGTATATTGCGAGCGACATTGATTGTATCTTCAAACATTTTTTTTTAATTTAAACGCAAAACCTGAATTTTGGACAACATTTTTCTTCATCATAAGTTAAAATCGATTTTAAATCGATAAACTAACCAAGGTAGACGATGATAACAATGAAAATATTTAATTAACATTTACTATTAAGTATTCATATATTTTATTATTATATATTATTCTATATTTTAATTTTGCTATTATTTATATTTTAATTTAAAATTGTAGGTTATGTTAAGGTAATTTAATTATTTGTATATAGTTTAATTTATTTTATTTAGTATTTAATTTCATGTTTTAAATAAATGAAATAAAAGACGTTAAAAAAAACATTAAGTATTGTCCAAAGAATTGTTAAACGTTATATAAATAAGACCCTGTTTAAATTTACAGAAAAATATCTTGTCTGTTACGACTCGTGCCTGACACGTTCTGTGTCTGTACAGAATTTCACCGCCGTATCTTCATGGAAGATAACTTTAAACATATTTTACAACCAACACTAATAATTGCATGAGTGTCACAACAGAATTCAAATTAAATGTTACTCAATACTTGAGACGACCTTTAAGACGCCAAAATCAAAGCCTACTTGAAGTACAAATAAGTACTGAACCCACGTGTGATTTCAATTAATTTGATGCATTGCTTTGACGGCGTTTTTATTTATAATTTATTGATTATTTATACACTTTCTACACTCATGCATAAGGATGGACTGATTGACTGGGTCAAGGACCCAGGACGCTGACCTTGAACTAAATTAGAACCTTAGGTGGTAGAACCTGGCGTGGTTGGACTCTGGCACCAGCACCACCGCTACATCTATTTCTGTTATAACAGCAATGTTAAGCGCTGCTGTGTTCTGGTTTGAAGGGTGTGGTAAAGCAAGACAGCAGACATCCTATTCCGAAGCGTTCCAACTTAGTCCTCAGGGGTAGGGGCGCATCTGTGGCCGACCTCAAGTAGAAATCTTATGTTATCTGTGGTTGATAACAGATGTCCATGGGCGGCAGTAGCCACTTACCATCAGGTGGACTGCATGCTCGTCTGCTACTCCTATATTATATAAAAATATAAGAAGGAGTTTAATTCGCTGGTGGCACTGCCACATCTATTTCTGTCCGATATAGTGTTATTAATAATATTATAACAATATAGTGTTATTGTGTTCTGGTTTGATGAGTGTTGTAAAGGGCACTTTACGTGTCGTTCCGACTCCAACGTTCCAACTTAGTCCTCAGGCGTAACGACGCCTCTATAACGGACCTCAGACAGGACTCTAATCCTATCTAGAGTTGACTACAGATGGTCATAGACGATAGTGGCCACTTACCTACCAGAACTAGACCCTCATTTTCTACTTCCATGACTACACATAAAAACACACTTAACCTCGCAAAATCGAAAAGATAAAAAACAGTTCCATGGCAAGATTCCAGCCCAGCTGTTCCTCTAGGCCAATCGGTACTTAACAAATAACAATACTTAGTTCGACCACAACAATGGCGTGACGTATTAGGCAATTTTCCGCATAACACACAATTTTCCCGATAAGAGAAAATCTCTTATTGTCCTAATTGTACGCGGGAGGGTAAATATGAGCGTATGGTGTGTGACAGCGTGTCTCAAAGTGGGGTAGGCTTTGGGGTACGCTAATTAACTGTAAGAGTTACGCAACGACGGACAAGTACAAAATCACGGCTACTTTCAATAACTCAATTAAATACATGCAAATTTTACTCAATTTGCGATTTGATAGATTCGTTTATATCATACAAAATGTAATTTTACCTTATTATTTAAGATATCAATGATATCTTAAATAATAAATCTTCAAAAAGGTATGTGAAGTCTACCAATACGCACTTGGGCAGCGCGGTGGACTATGGCCTAATCCCTCTCATTCTGAGAGGAGACCCGTGCCCAGCAGTGGGACAGGAACGGGTTAAGATGATTTATATCTAGCGTCCGCACAGCCGCCGACACGTCTGTTTACATAATGTGTAAAAATATATTAAGTAAATGTTTTACATTATTTAGTATGCCAAGGCACGTGTCTGACAGATTCAATGTCTATAGATAATAAACAAATCATTCACACTTGTGTATTTTTTTTCTTATAGCCCGGTCAATATAAGTAACAAAAAATTAGAACGACAGTTGAACTCAATAACCCATATCAATAATCTTCATACGATTAAATAAGTATTGTCCCTGGAAATAACAACATAAAGGTTCGTGGAATAGTCCTTCCGGGGACCCCGTTAAAAAAACGCGCTAAGTACGCTATTTCACAGGTGGTGTGGATATCATGTAAAACGTAATTCTTACAAACGCAATATCTGAATAATGATTGGTTTTAGAGAAAAAACGTATAAGCACTATTTTATAGAGAATTTTAAGAGTTACAACTTTGGCCTGAGGTACTTTTCGGTAAAACTTACCGATTTCGAGAAAAATCCAAAAAACCTAAAATTTTGACGTTTGATCCCGATTAAGTGCCGACGCACACGTCGGGTCGATGGGGACTTTTGACACTTTGTTTGTAATGGTAAACCCAAGGTCTCTACGGAAATTTAGCTTTCCCGGAATTTTTGCTATTTCAATTGTCTAAAATTGACCGGACTATTAACTAATTTTAATTTTTAATAAACCTCACTATGTTCTATCTCAGCCAAATCATTTAAAGGAGTTCGCAGTTGTTTTTTATTACTTACTAGGGGTACATAGCACTATAAGTTTGACAAACACTGGCCATGATAACGTGAAAAACAAATTATTTGAGTTCAGATTACTAGAGATAATAGTGCGTAGTGAAAAGAGGCCACAGGTTAACATACATATTAAATATTTATCTCAAGTGAACATATCTTCCTCTGTTTTCCTTAGTATTGTCTGCGTAAAACTGCTAGTCCGCTCTGAATATAGAAATGAATCGCGTCGCCATAGCAAATTGTATGACTACACCTGCTCGCAACAACTTCAGAGCGGACTAGCAGTTTGGCGCGGACTATACATCAGTTTTAGTAAAGTAGTGTAGTAAAGTAGTAGGTAGTGTTTTTACTCGACAGCGGAGGGTAGTGTTTTTCGAGCTTATGTATGTAAGTAGTGAATATTTGTTTGTATGTTTGTATGTATGTATGTGTGTGTGTGTGTGTGTATGTATGTATGTAAGTCCAACTCTTTATCACGCCCTACAAACTAAACGGCTTAATGGATTTTAACATATGAGGTGTCGTTGGATTCGTCTAATTTGTGGGAGTGACATCGTACATTACTTCCCTTTTCAGTTAATTACTATAAGGTCGGGATGGTAATGTCAAGTACCGTTTTGGTTTGAAGGGTGTGGTTAGAGAAAGTAATTTAAGAGAGTTTTTATACACGTCGAAAAATGATGTTTTATGTATGGCTGTATTTCAATTCAATTACTTCTGTTACAAATTCTAGTTATCTTTAAAGTTACCAACGCATCTGTGATTGACATTCTGTTCTAATTAAGGTTTTATTTGTTTTCTCTTTACTAAAAATATGTTTTTAACAAATTTAGTTCTCATATTTCGTTACATTGTTGAAAATTTCCATCCACGTCACATAATTATTTCTTGTATACGTTTTACAATAATATCGTTTCATATTTATAAAGTATTAATAACATTATTCGCTGTTCTTGTTTTATGGTTCCGCACAGAAAGAAAAACCATTATTCGCTGTTCTTGTTTTATGGTTCCGCACAGAAAGAAAAACCTAACTAAAATCATCCTTACGCGACAGTCAAACAGACTGTCCTACCCACTTTTCACGGCAATAATAAAATGCTTACACATTGAAACTTAACCAAGCCCGATCATTCCCATACCCATACCCATCAATATCCCATACCCATCAATCGTCACTAATTACACAATAATCATTGCGAAACAACCTTCCGTAGAGCAAAGACACCATACCATGACACCATCGGACATCCAATACACCGACACACTGACACCGACACTTGACACAACTAGATTCGATTGCTAGAGTGTTCTGTACACTGAATTTAAACTATCTCTCGTTTGGAGAGCAATTTTTAATTCGGCTGTGGGACATACACACGTGCGCCCCGCGCGGCGGTTAGACCGTAACTGATCACTTAAGTCGCGGAGTGGGAGTGAACGATTAAGACATTCGTTTCAGTGTAAGCTGATGACTAACGGCGATTTTTTTTATTATAGTTTACGGACAGACGGTCTGATAGAAAGTCATCGTCACCTATTTGATACATCACCGGCTTTGGAGAAGAGTTCCTATTGCACCTTCTTAAATAATAATCATTGCTCTTTAAAAAATAGAGTCCTTTTTTTAAAGAGCTCTCTTTCAAATCCGAAAATCTTTCAAATTGGAACATTGGATGGACATAGGAAATGGGTCCAATATCATGATTTTTTTATAATATAGGCATAGCAAACGTACATGTAATCCACCTGTATTCCAAGATAGACTTCAGGCCGTAGCAATACATTTATGTCCGAATGCCGTCCTCTGGTAAGATTCTACCTTATTGATATTGATTAGAATCATCTATAGATGTCCTAATCGCCTAGTGGTTAAGAAACTCGGCCTCTCGATCGAGGGATCCGAGGTTCAAATCTCAGGCACGCACCTCTGATTTTTCGAAATACGCACATAGCGTATTAGAAATTAATTATCACTTGCTAAAACGATGAAGGAAAACATCGTGAGGAAACCTGCATACCCGAGATTTATAAAAAAAAATCTCAAAGGTATGTGAAGTCTACCAATACGCACTTGGCCAGCGCGGTGGACTATGGCCTAATCCTTCTCATTCTGAGAGGAGACCCGTGCCCAGCAGTGGGACAACAATGGGTTGATGATGGTTGATGATGATAGATGTCCAATTGCGACATTTGCTATTAACTAACACATGGACTACATGGTTGTTTGCAATGATAATCTAAAAAAATCTAATCTGCTCCTCTGCTAAGCGAATTTCTTCTTCTATTGGTTATTTTTCTTACATTACAGACTTAATATTACAAACCAATAACAAAAAAAAACAAACTGATCACCGTTTCATTCTTCGCAAATTACATAGCTTATCGTCCACTCGCCAACAGTGAGACACACTCGCAAACGGGAGGGTAATGCCGGTAATGTGTTATTCAAATCGACGGATGTCGACCACTCAACCTCGCTACTTATTAGATTTTTTAACAATTTTACGGGTTCATATACATCATATGTATCATGTATAGTCAAGTAGGATATACGTCTCCTTTTAATATTGTTGGGAATTGTATGAATGTCATTTGAGATAAATTTCATACCTCTCAAGAATTTGTTTTGTAATAACAATAAAAATAATGAGGAGGATAGGGCCATAATCCACCGCGCTCACGAAGTGCGTATTGGTAGACTTCCAACTCCTACCGTTGAAAACTTTTTTTTAATTTCTCAGGTATGCAGTTTTAGAGGTGCCAGGGGATTTGAAACTCGGATCTTTGGATCAAAAGGTCGAGTTTCATAACCACTAGGTTACGCACGCTAGGTTAGGGACTATGTAGGTAGGTAGGTACGCTAGGTTAGGGACTATGGCCTAATCCTTCTCATTCTGAGAGGAGACCCGTGCCCAGCAGTGGGACAGTAATGGCTTGATGATGATTTTGTGGACACACATTGATGAGGACACAAACATCCAGACCTGGAATATTTACATCTAAAACCATTTAGGTTTAGAGGTCTCCCTGGTTGAGTTCTTACTTAAGTAACGGAGGTAGCAATGTATCTGTGATCAATTGTAATTAAGAAAACAAGTGGCGCCATCTTTTATCGAGTAGACCAAATTATTACCTATATTTATTTTTATTATTTTTTTATAATATCGGAGTAGCAGACGAGTTACTTCACACCGAGCTATTAAAAGTTGGCTACGTGATTGGTAACATATAGGTATAGTCCGCGCCAAACTGATAGTCCGCTCTGAAGTTGTTGCGAATAGGTGAAGTCATACAATTTGTTTTGGCGACGTGATTCATTTCTATATCCAGAGCGATCTGAAATGAAATGAAATATATTTATTTTGTATAGGCCAACGGCGGCACTTACAAATTGTCAGTTACAATATTTTCTTAAACTACTACCGGATCGGAACGCGACATCTACTGAGAAGATCCGGTAAGAAACTCAGTGGATTTGTCTTTTGCCATCAAATGCGATCATGGCTGCTAGCAGTTACTGGGACTATACATCCATAACACATACATCTGCGCACACTAACACATTAAATCATAATTAAAATATGTTTGACCTATATCACATACATACATCTCGACATACTAACACATTAAACATACCATAATGTACTTGCAACCTTGTCCTACTCCAGTAAACATTTTAAGGTGGTAAAAACCACAGACATCAAAACATTAAAGTAAGCACCAGTAGTGCCATCTACCGTTAATTGGTAAAGCAATTAGTGTATTATGAAGGTGGTAGAACCCTTTGTGGTTCGACTCCGGCGGCGCCACCGCCACACCTATTTCTGCCTCATAACAGCAGTGTTAGGCGCTGCTGTGTTCCGGTTTGAAAGGTATGGTAAGGGAGACATACTTTTCCGAGGCGTTCCAGCTTAGCCCTCAGGGGTACCGACGCATCTGTGGCCGACCTCAGGTAGGAATATCTAATCCTATCTGGGGTTGATTACATATGTCCATGGGCGGCAGTAGCCACTTACCGGAGGTGGACTGCATGCTCGTCTGCTACTCTTATATTATAAAAAAAAGACATATTACATACATCTCGACCCACTAACACATTAAACATACCATAATGTACTTAAAACCTTGTCCTACTCCAGTAAAAAAATAAGGTTTTACCACAAACATCAAAACATCAAAGCAAGCACCAGTAGTGCCACCTACCGTTAATTGGTAAAGCAATTAGTACCATTTCTAGAACGCAGATAAATGTTAAGCCCATTAACAATTAGTTAAGTTGATGAGTGATAAAAAATATTAAAAAAAAATATAGTTCACTTTGATTGAGTTTTAATTGACATTTAATAATAAAATTAACCTTTTAAAAGTCAAAAAAATCCATGACTACTTGCGTCTATTACAAAGACTTGTCTAGACGTTTGGTCTAAACATATTTTTTAAACTAAATAGCTTTAAATTAAAGTCAGTAAATTTATTTCAGAGGATTTGACCAATCTTATATATAAAATTCTCGTGTCACAATGTTAGTTACCGTACTGCTCCGAAACGGCTTTACCGATTTTCACCAAATTTTATATGCATATTATAGTAGGTCTTAGAATCGGCTATTATCTATTTTTCATACCCCTAAGTGATAAGGGTTGTTCACCCTTAACATTTTTTTTATTTATATGGCAACACAACGTTTGCAGGGTCAGCTAGTTCATATATAAAATACATTTTTAAATGATCTATGTAGGTAGTTGATTATATATTTATTTCTCAATCGTTTTAAAGGTCGAATTCCACGGCGTTCGCCACGGCGGTACCGCCTATTATGTCTTATAACTGCTACAATATAGTATGTTTTTTTTTAATTTTTTTCATAATATAGGAGTAGCAGACGAGCATGCAGTCCACCTGATGGTAAGTGGCTACTGCCGTATGGACATATGTAATCAACCCCAGATAGGATTAGATATTCCTACCTGAGGTCGGCCACAGATGCGCCGCTACCCATGAGGACTAAGCTGGAACGCCTCGAAAAAGTCTGTCTCCCTTACCACACCCTTCAAACCGGAACACAGCAGCGCCTAACACTGCTGTTATAACAGAAATAGGTGTGGCGGTGGTGCCGCCGGAGTCGAACCGCATAGGGTTCTACCAACTTCAAAGTCTAACATTTTAGGCATTTTTGAAAACCCTCAGGTGTAGCATGTACTAGGAGCCGTAGTAGTTGATCAATTTAAGATAAACCACGTGTTTGCATTATTTCCTGGCCAACTTCACGGTGTCGATTATTGTTACTTTTAAAAAGTTTTATAAAAAATAACTTATTTTTCCAAAACTCTCCGAAAGATATCTTCAAAATATGTCTATAGTCAGCCTAATATCATGAGCTTGCACATTTGTTACTTAAAAACACCACAAAACATCAAGATCAAGTATCCTCCATCAACTTAACAGTAATTAACTCCAGAATTATCTACACACTTTTAATTGATGAAGCAATTAGTGGAACATTTCGAGACGTGCATAAATTAGATGACCGACATACAGCCTCCATATTGAGTTGTAATTACCGGGATGAGAGTAAAAACATAATTATATTTGCATAAGTAGGTAAACAGTAATTTATTACAGCTAAAGTTATGATGAGCAGGAAACATAGATAACAAGATTGTTACAACCTTAAAAATAAAGCATCCCTTAACACTGCTAATCGCTTGACGGTCTGACGCGCAAAGGGTTCCGGGTACGATCCCCGGTCAGACAGACATCTGAATGATGAAATTGGAAATCTGTTCTGGGGCTGGGTGTTTGTGTATTAGTCTTTGTCTCCATGATATCCACGAGACAGCAATCGTAGTGTGGGGCTGTGAGTGTAGAAAGCTTCGACTGCTACAGGGTGGGCCAAGAATTCGTTAACATTTGAATCTAATACCCTACGCAAGTAAATGCCGCGCGGGGCGCGGGGAGGGGTCTTGTCACTAGCTCGTTTCTCGGAAATTTAGTCGCAATGGATCGCTTCACGGGGCCGCAGCGCGCTTACTGTGTGAAACAATTTTATTTAAACAACAATTCGCTTATTACTGTGAGACGCTTATTTCGTGTTGAATATGATTTACACGACTTAAGTCAGTGTCCGAGTGGTCCTTTAATAAAGAAATGGGTGAAGAAGTTCGAAGAGACGGGATCTACACTAAATGTAAAGCAAACCGGCGGCCTACGGACATCTCGGAGCGAAGAGAACGTACAGCAAGTTTCTGCTTCTGTTCGACGTGATCCAGGTTTATCGACGCGCAAACGTTCGGCTGAATTAGGATTATCCCGCACATCGTTACGCCGTATTTTGAAGTTAGATTTGAAATTGCATCCGTATAAGATCCAATTGGTGCAGGAACTAAAACCTAATGATTTAAATTTACGCAAGTCCTATGCTGAAACAATGTTAGATCGATTCAGTAATTTTGAGAACCTCTTATTTTCTGACGAAGCCCATTTTCATCTTAACGGACATGTAAACAATCAGAATTGCAGATATTGGAGCAGTGACAATCCTAAAGCTAAACACGAAAGGCCACTTCATTCTCCAAAGATAACTGTATGGGCTGCAATTTCAGCAAAAGGAATAATTGGACCCTACTTTTTTGAAGATTCTCACGGCCGTTCAGTTACTGTTAATTCTACTCGGTATGTGAAAATGTTACGGGAGTTTTTGGCACCGATGCTACTGGAATTTTCTGGCTACAATCGTAACACATGGTTTCAACAAGATGGAGCCACTTGTCACACATCCAACGAGTCCCTGCCGGTGGTTAAAGAAATGTTTCCGAAAAGGCTGATTTCCAGACGAGGTGACATTCCATGGCCACCCAGAAGTCCAGATCTATCCCCAGCTGACTTCTTTTTATGGGGTTATTTAAAGAGTCGTGTCTACATCGATAAACCAAATACACTACGTCAACTAAAAGAAAAAATCAGCGAAGAGATATCGACGATCTCACGGTCTCTGTGCGGACGAGTATTCGAAAATTTCGTTACTCGCTTAGAAGAGTGTAAAAATCGAAATGGTGGTCATTTAGATGATATAATTTTTAAAAAATAATTTCCAACTAATTAGCTTTCTTTTAATAAAACAATTTTTAAAATATGTCAAATAGTTTTTTTTAAATGATTATTTCAAATGTTAACTAATTCATGGCCCACCCCGTATTTTAAGGCAGATATAGGGGTCGCGTTAGTGCCTAAGCAGTAGAAATAAACATAAATATTTTAATAACAAAACAAAAACTGAAAAAATATATAGCCTTTGTCAATCATCTGATTAAGACGAATCTAAAATCAACTAATACTTAAAATCCGTCAAGCCCTTTAGGCTGTACGACGTGCCACAAAATGTTACAGACATACATACACACACACACACGCACGCACACGCGCACGCGCACGCACACACGCTCACACACACACACACACACACACACACACACACACACACACACACACACACACACACACACACACACACACACACACACACACACAATATTACTTTCCACAATCGCGTAAAACTCGATTTCCACTACCATCAATTATTTAATTATTCGAATAAGGTAAAAGAGTCGGCAACATTATAGTACGTAAATGTCAAGTGACAGCTATTAAATGGTTTAAGGTAAGGTAATTACTTAACCATTTCGAGAGTTAGTTAATTAGAAGACCGAGTGATATCACTTTGCTTCAACGATGGTACTCAAAGTTTTGGAAAAGAAAAATATTTAACTACATAGTACCAATAGATTGAATGTAAGGAGGAAAGTAGTCCTTGACTTATTACAGATTGGTAATAAGTTGCCCTTTTTATAATGTAGGAGTAGCAGACGAACATGCAGTCTACCTGATAAGTCGCTATTGCCGCTGGACATCTATAATCAAACCCAGATAACATTACATTCGTACATTAGATCGACCATAAATGCGCCGTTATCCTTGAGCACTAAACTTAATCGCCTTGGAAAGGAAAAGTATATCCCCTTTGCTAAACTCTTCAAACCAGAACACAGCAGCGCTTAACACTGCTGACATAGACAGTAATAGATGTGGAGGTGGTGCCGCCTGAGTCGAACCACAGAGGGGTCTTCCATACCATATATGTCAAACGTCAATCAATTTGAGATAATTTCTTTGTGTAGCAGGTTGAACGATTTTATATAAAAATCTTGACAATGCCCACTCTATAGCATCTCTTTGTCAAAACTCAAAATTTTCATTCCAGTCCTAGAGCACTCGGTAAACTCGCGGCCTACTTTCAAAATGTATATCTTGTTATAATTTCACGCTTTTCTGCCAATTGGGGCGGGCTGAGACCGTTGAAGTAGCGAGCAGACGGCCTGCTACGACAGAATAATTCTAATATTATTTCGATCTATGTAATATTAAGTTTGTGTGCTAAGTATATTTCTTATTTTAAGAGTAGACTCAACCGTTTCTGAGTTTTTGTTTGAAGGTTTTGAAGGTAAGGAAGACACACTTACGACCGCTTCTGTGTTCTGGTTTGAAGGGTGTAGTAAGGAATACACTTTTACGAGGCCTCAGGGTAGCTACACCCCTGTGGGCAACCAACTCCCAAGAAGGATTCAAATCGTATCAGACTAATCTGAGACACGCAATCAGAAGGATTGTTTTTTTTTATATAAAATATAGAAGTAGCAGACGAGCGTACAGCAGCAGTGCACCTAAAGTTAAGTTAATTTATATTATAAATATTGCTGGGCATGGATCTCCTTTTAGAGTGAGAGGGGTTAGACCATAGTCCACCTCGCTGGACAATCGCGAATTGGTATTAGTATTGGTAGACTTCTAAGGGCTGTGAGATTCCTTCTGCCTTACCTCTCTTTCTGTTTTCCTATCTTGAAAGGGCCTTTACGCTATTTGGTTATAAGGTTTAGAACCTCTGCCCTACGTAATAAACCATTAATAAAGCAGATGGTCTTATCGTAAAATTTCATGGTAAAACTACCTAAATACTTAAACGATTTCAAAATCATACATATGTTATAAAATACATAGATATACTGGCGTTAAGAATAAATTACTAGTTCTCTTGCCATTAGGTAGAATGGTGTAGGTTTACGGTGGTAGAATCCTCTGTGGTTCGACTCCGGCAGCATCACCGCCACACCTATTTCCGCCTCATAACAGCAGTGTTAAACGTTGCTGTGGTCTGGTTTAAAGGTTGTGATAAAGGAGACATACTTTTCCGAGGCGTTCCAGCTTAGTCCTCAGGGGTAGCGGCGCATCTGTGGCCGACCTCAGGTGGGAATATCTAATCCTATCTGGGGTTGATTACAGATATCCATGTACGGCAGTAGCCACTTACCATGAGGTGGACTGCATGCTCGTCTGCTACTCCTATATTATATATAAAAAAGATACCGACAGACTTACATAAGAGACACCTTAGTCCTCAGGAATGCTAAAATCTCTATGATCGGTGTTAGGTTCAACCCCGGCTCTAAAGAAAGTTGGTTACAGATCTCCCTGCAATCTGGTGGACTGCATGGTCGTCTGCACTTCAATCTTATAAAACAATTGAAGCAACGTTTAGAACATGCAGGATATTGTCTGAAGTCGACATGACCCTTATAGCAGGTAATGGCTTCCGCGAAATTCAAGGTCGTATTGATAACGGCAAGGTTATTGTTACACTACACTATCAAATTGACACTGACATTCATACGTTTCGTTAGTTAAAAAACGCGACAACTTCTTTTTATAAAATTGTATATGTGGTCAAACTGATGCTATAGTCCGCGCCAAACTCAGGGTCGGATTTAAAGATCTAGAGGCCTCGCGGCAACAACGGGGTGGAGGCCCCCTAGCCCCAACTTATTTTCCGAATAAAATGAACAAGTTGAGTTTTTCAATAAATATTTTATTGTCAAACGCAGGTAGATTCTTCTAGTATTCATGTTTGTACAAAGTACTGTAGATAAAGGTAAAAGAGCGAAAAAATATCAAAGGAAAAGATATATATATATATATATATATATATATATATATATATATATATATATATATTTTTAGCATCAGAAGTGGAAAATTATTAAAAAAAAATAAAAAAATAACAGAAAAGTTCATTTATTGAAAAATAACAATTTAAGTAAAATTTAAATCAAATAAGAACTAAGTAAAATCGACACAAATAAATAACGAAACCAAATACTGCAAACTTCAAAGAAATTAAATAACAAAAAAAGAATAATTGGAAACAAAAAAAATGGCTTACATGACCTTAATAACGATCTACACTGATTTTCCCAAACGTCCGTACAGTCCAGCGCTCACGAGCAAAATGCCCTTTTAATTCTGAGTACCCTCCTTATATAGCCCCTCGCCAGGTAGTTGATGACGTTGCATGCGAACTCCTTACACGGCCTCTCCTGACGTTGAGTCGTCCTCGACGCAAATCCCTTGAGTTCCGCTGGGACCTGCGGCCGCAGAGGTCGGTGGGCCGTCATCTACGTCGTCATCAAGCAAGGGCATGGAAAGATTACTTGTAGGACCAGCCTCAATTGGTAAAGTCTCTTCTTCAATGCCAGTTTCATCTAAAACAAAGAAACCATTCCCCACAATTCATGGAAGAAAGTTAAAAACATTAGACCTAACAGACCTATCAGAATATCTCCAGTCAATCAATTCATTCATCGTTCTTTCATTCTCATAAAAGTGAAACAAATAAAACAAATTGTATTCCTGTTTTTCATAAGGCCTTTATACTTCGATCTTGATAGTAGACTTCACAATGTTCAGTAACATAGTCCTGTAATATGGCCCCAGGCCCGTTCATACGAACGCATTCCACACGCAGACTATAGTCAAACGTGTGAAGCTTCCCGACAAGCAGACCACATTCATGCGAGTCGAGGCTTCCAAATACGCTGACCATCGTCACACGCATTAGGGCATCTCAACGTGCAGAGCGAATCATACAAGTGAGGAATACTAATCATCCATGATTCACCATAAAGGCTTACATAGGAACTCGTATAGCAAATATTCATCCGTGGTTTACCATAAGGGCTTACACAGGAACTCGTATAGCAAATATTCATCCGTGGTTCACCATAAGGGCTTACACAGGAACTCGTATAGCAAATATTCATCCGTGGTTCACCATAAGGGCTTACACAGGAACTCGTATAGCAAATATTCATCCGTGGTTCACCATAAGGGCTTACACAGGAACTCGTATAGCAAATATTCATCCGTGGTTCACCATAAGGGCTTACACAGGAACTCGTATAGCAAATATTCATCCGTGGTTCACCATAAGGGCTTACACAGGAACTCGTATAGCAAATATTCATCCGTGGTTCACCATAAGGGCTTACACAGGAACTCGTATAGCAAATATTCATCCGTGGTTCACCATAAGGGCTTACACAGGAACTCGTATAGCAAATATTCATCCGTGGTTCACCATAAGGGCTTACACAGGAACTCGTATAGCAAATATTCATCCGTGGTTCACCATAAGGGCTTACACAGGAACTCGTATAGCAAATATTCATCCGTGGTTCACCATAAGGGCTTACACAGGAACTCGTATAGCAAATATTCATCCGTGGTTCACCATAAGGGCTTACACAGGAACTCGTATAGCAAATATTCATCCGTGGTTCACCATAAGGGCTTACACAGGAACTCGTATAGAAAATATTCATCCGTGGTTCACCATGAAGGCTTACACAGGAATTCGTATAACAAATATTCATCCGTGGTTCACCATAAAGGCTTACACAGGAATTCGTATAACTCAGACATAAAATTCACTTACTCTCAAAAAATGCGGCACATGTCTCTGGGGTCCACTCACCCCGCCACGGCACCATAAACTGCGCAGCAGCTTGCGTAGTTTTCCCATAGTTGCCTCCAAGTAGGCGTAGAGTATAACGCCCACTAGGTAGGACCTCAACCACTTTATATGGACCACGCATACCGGAGTCAAGTTTACCTGAGGACTGAGAATACTTAATAACAAACACGAGGTCGTTAACATTATACTGTCGTGGTATGCACCGTCGCTGGTTAACCTGAACATCCTGTTTAGTTTGGTTACTTCGAAGAAGTTCGCGGGTCCTGCTCCTGGTGATTTCACGAAGAGCTTCTCGGTTAGGTGCCGAACCCTCAATTGCCACATCTCGTACTAGTGCACGAATCGCGGGAGTTGTTGACTCCGTGCCTATAAGGAGATTCAAAGGAGACACTCGTGTAGTCTTCTGTCGAGTTATGTTAAGCACCAGTTGTAGTTTCCACAAAGTCTCCGACCATTGTAAGTTCTTGTGGTTAGTCTGAATGCGTAACATGTTTAGGACAGTACGCATGTACCTCTCCGCCTGACCATTCGCCTGGTGCATTTCCGGAGTAATATAGTGCAGGTTACAGCCCAGTTCATTGATCCACGTTACAAACTCATTGGACTCAAACATGCGTCCTTTGTCTGTGACCATGAGTTTAGGCACTCCGAATAAAGAAACAGCTTGAGTAATGACGCGCTTAAGTTCCGTGGAATCTTGACGACGAATGGGGTAAAGAAGTGTATACTTGGTAAAAGCGTCCACAATAAGAAGAATGAATTTGTAACCTTCTGATACTGGCAGAGGTCCCAAAGCATCAACATGAACTGTATCAAATGGGGTATCAGGTTTTTCCCACGAACTTATAATTTGCAAAGGAGCTCGAGGGACTCTTTTTTGAGAAATGCACACAAGGCAATGAGAGACATACTTGGAGACAAATCGCCTGAGACCAGGGAACCAAAAGTGTCGGAGAATGAGGTCAAGGGTTTTCTCAGCGTTAATGTGTTCATGTTCATCATGGAACACCCTCAAAAGACTAAGGCGGTGACCCTTTGGTATGTAACAGAGCAACCTTGTTTCCTGGCCTACCGGGACGTATTTGTAATACAGGATACCATTTAGTATCTTGTAACGATCGTGATCTAGCTTACCATCATGACATTTTTGAATAAGGTCTTGAGTTTCTTCATCAGCTGACTGAGCAATCTGAGCCCAGTTACGAGGTCTCGAAATTTGATTAACAAGAGCAGGATTGCGACTTAAATAGTCGGCATGAGGTAACATTATTCCCTTACGATACTCAATTGAAAAATTGAAATCTTGGAGATACATCCACCACCTCGCTACCCGGGGCAGAAGGTCCTTTTTACGTTCCGTGATTTAAGTGCATTGCAGTCAGTAACAACTACGAATTTAAGGCCTATTAAGTAATGGCGAAAGTTTTGGAGTGCTTTAACGACAGCCAGAGTTTCCAACTCGTAGGAATGGTAATTACTTTCCGCGCCTTGAGTGGACCGACTAAAATACGCGACCACGTGTTTATTTGAGTCAGGGTGTACCTGTAGAAGGACGGCACCATATCCAATGCTGCTAGCGTCCGTATGAACTTCCGTAGGAAAGTCTGGGTTAAAGATTGTAAGAACCGGTTCGTTTGTTAATTCTTTAATTAGATTTAAACGAATGTTTTCACATTCGGAAGTCCAGTGAAACTTAACATTTTTATGAGTGAGAATAGCAATAGGGGCAGTCTTAGTTGCGTAATTTTTTATGTACTTCCTAAAGTAACCTGCAAGGCCCAACAGTTGTCGTACCTGCTTAACGTTTGCTGGCGGCAAGGTGTTAACTAGGGCTTCCACTTTACGAGGACTCGGCCTAACCTGACCCTGTCTTATAAGTCTACCTAAGTATTCGACTTCCGTAACTAGAAATGAACATTTGCCTAGATTAATGGAAAAACCCGCCATTGTAAGAGTCGTGAGTACCCGGCGCAATAGTTCAATTCCCTCACTTACAGAATTACTAAGAAGAAGTATGTCATCGACATAAACTAATACATTGCCTTCATTAATATGCGTGCGAAGGGTGTTATTAATAATTCGCTGATATACTACAGGAGAATTAGCTAAGCCATAAGGCATCTTGACATATTCGAAGTGTTCTTCTGGTGTCACGAACCCAGTCAAGTGAATAGACTCCTCTTTTAGGGGAATTTGGTGGAATCCCGTGGCCATATCGAGACAGCTGAAGAACTTGTAGCTGCACAACATGTCGATATGGTCGTCGATTAATGGAAGAGGGTAGCGATCTTTGACGGTGATACGATTAAGTGCCCTACAATCGACACAGAGTCTATCCGAACCATCACGTTTTCTTACGAGTATGATTAGACTTGCATATTCAGAGTTAGAGCGCCTAATAACTCCTTTCTCTAAGAGGTCTTGAATTATCTCGCGGACCTTAAGTTTTTCAGAATACGAAAGCCTATACGGTCTGTAAACGACAGGAGTTGAACTGGTAAGTCTTATCTCCATCTTTCCTGTTCGAACTGTGGTTGTAGCAGTTCCCGATATCAAAAATTGAGAGAATTCACTTATAACAGACCTAAGACCTTTCCAACTCAGCGCCTTGTAAAGGTGTATTTAATTCAAACTGGTCGACTAACTCAATAACGTTAGCCGCACTATTAACTTTATCAGAACGCGTGATGTGTTGTTTATCTTTCGTGCGAATATAAGTAATCCCATCACGGTTCAACACATCAGTTCCGATTATGATGGGCACGTTCATAAAAGTCTGTGAAACAACTATAAAATCTACTTCAATTGAGATGTCATTGAACTCTACTGTAATAGTAACGTATGATGTTGAGATTACTTCCCGATCACTAAGGCCCTTCCAAACGCAGTGCCTTGGCTTAGGATGACACGTAAAATGTTTTAAAATGCCTGAAGAAATGAGAGACACATCGTTGAATAAGAACATATATTGGAATACCATCTATTACTAGTTGCTGAAGTTATGTCATTACTCGGTGAAATATCAGATTGGTAAGCGCAAAGACTGACATTGCGTTAATTATGTTGCACTGACTTAGCTTTGATGAAGCATTTATCCTCAGTGTGTCCTGACTTCTTGCAAAATGTACAAGTATTACTCGAAGACGGCTGCACACTGCAAGTTGTCTCAGAAGGTATATGTGACGGACGACTATTAGACATGTTGGATTTGGGTTGTCTACAGATGCGACTGACATGACCGAATCGATTACAATTATAGCATTTAGGAACTGAAGCGTCAAGTGGTTTTGTTACATAACTATGTATTTTATGTTCAACTACCCTATCCCGTTTTCCTGCTAAAGGCTTTGTGTAAATCGAAAGGAATGAAACGATAGTGTCGGGAGCCAGGTTAGCGTTGGCGGCCGCAGCGCGCACTTGTGCATTATCTAAACCGCGTATCACTATAAGAGTTCTCAAATCATCACTTATCCCCCGAACTATTTTCAAACGCAATAGCGTACAACGAGCGTATTCAGCATAACTAGGGTACTTATCCGAAGTTTTATTCATTGCGTCAAACAAAATATTGGCATAGTCCAATTTACCAGGACAAAGAGGTATGAACTCGCGTTTAAAATTAGACCAAGTACGATCATTTGACACCCATTCACCTAACCACACCCTAGCGTCTCCCTTCAGACATGACGCTACACGCGACAAGCATTCGTGATCGTTCCATCCATTAGTTTCCCTGGCGCGATCCACCTCTTCACACCATGCTTCGATGCTATTAATTGATGGGTCGAAGTTGGAAACATAATAATGTTGCGACCTTGAAGGTTGCATTGTTTTAATTGCTTGCATCAAAGCATTAGCGAGGGTAGACGCCTCAGAACAAGGAGTGCTAGATTCCACGGAGTGCTGTCGCGGCGCAACATTATCAGATATAGGAGTCGTAACTGCAATAGGTTGAACATTGATTTCATGAGCAGCTTGTGCTTTATCTTTAAGTGAACGCGTTTCGACAGGTGAAACATTCCGCGACTGTGACCTTAAACTAACGCGATGGTCACTGCGAGAACGACTACGCGACTCACGCCTAACCTGGGTACGCAACCGGTGTACTTCAGTATTGTGAGAATCAAGTCGATCTCGGACACGCAAGCCATTTCGTGAAGAATGACGCCTATTGCTCGAATCGTGATTCAGCCTATCACTACTACAATTGCGTGATCTTCGTGAGGCAGGTCGAGCCCGACTGCGCGAATCGTCCACAAGATCACGCCTCCGTGGACTAGGAGTTCTCGTACGTCTCATTATAACAGTAGAAATGAACAACAAAACACACAAAATATCAAAAAAATGAAGCAAGCAGTAATTGTAACAAGAAAAAATCAATTTCAAAAGTCAACGGTCTTTCAGGCGTTATTGTGAGCTTATGAGTCCTTTATCCCACTTCTGATTTTAGCATCAGAAGTGGAAAATTTTAAAAAAAAAATAAAAAAATAACAGAAAAGTTCATTTATTGAAAAATAACAATTTAAGTAAAATTTAAATCAAATAAGAACTAAGTAAAATCGACACAAATAAATAACGAAACCAAATACTGCAAACTTCAAAGAAATTAAATAACAAAAAAAGAATAATTGGAAACAAAAAAAATGGCTTACATGACCTTAATAACGATCTACACTGATTTTCCCAAACGTCCGTACAGTCCAGCGCTCACGAGCAAAATGCCCTTTTAATTCTGAGTACCCTCCTTATATAGCCCCTCGCCAGGTAGTTGATGACGTTGCATGCGAACTCCTTACAATATATATATATATATATATATATATATATATATATATATAATCCGACGTCTCTATTGTGAGGGCCCCTCTTTTGTGGAGGCCCCGGGGCTGCCACCCCGGTTGCCCTCCCTTAAATCCGGCCCTGGCCAAACTTCTGCTCCGCTCTGAAGTTGTTGGGCGCAGGTTTAGGTATCATATACTCCGTAACGTAAGGGCACACTAACTGGCACCGGAGGGTGCCTGGGGAGTCCCGCGCTGTCTTCGTCCCGCTAATATCTACAATTGCGACGCAACTCATTTCTATATTCGGAGCGGACTAGCCGTTTGGCGCGGACTAACTGGTCACTGCTCTCTATGGACATTTGTAACCAACTGCATATATAACAGGTTATGCCTGAAATCGATCACAGATGCGTCGCCACTCCTGAGGACTAAGTTGGTCACCTTATATGTAAGCCAGCTGCCATCCACATAGTAGACAAACATAGTAGTTAGTTACTCGTACAAAGGAACTATGGAAAATACACCCCTTCCGGCAAGTTGGATAAAAAAAACAATATCAAATATTAAAATTGGAGTTTATTTTGCCTACAAGTTTAATCCAGACCCAAAAACAGCTCTAGTATATCCTAACTAATATTTTAAATGCGAATGTGTGTTAGTCTGTTTGTTACATTCTCACGCCTTAACTACATAACCGATTATTATGAAATTTTGTACACACGTTGTCAGGGGTTCAGAAAAGGACATAGGGTAACTTTTATTTCAAAAAAGTACCGTTCTCGAGGGATAGATGAGAACAAACTTATATTTTATCCTGATGAGTTTAAGGACAATGTTTTCAAATTATTGTATTGCCATCAACCTCTGGAGAGCGAGGCCGCGAGTAATAGCTAGTAATTTTATGGCTAGCGTAGAAAGCATTTTGGTCAATGTTTTAGCAAGCTCTCGTGAGCTTACTACAACCTTGAAGTGTTCTTATGTTAGCTTTTAACCACAGGGCTATTAATTTAAGTCTTATAAGAATTGTTATTTAGAAATAAATGATTTTTTATCAGTGATACAAAAATCTATTATTGATCTTAATATGGTGGTAGATGAGGCTGGCTAATGTAAATAATAAACATTGAAGTATTTATTCATATATATATTTAATGCCTATTCGGTTATAATAAATAAGTGGTTATGTAGGTAAATATAGGTACTAAATAAAGACACGTATACACGTGTTACATTAATAAATTCAATAAGTAGTTATGTAATGTAAGAATTCGTTAAAAATAATAAATGATTTATTATTTATTTCCCTTTTTATAAAACCTGTATCTGCTATAAATCCTTTAAAGCGATACATTTGAGTTGTAATTGTCAGAGGACGCAATTTTTTTTGTGATGTCAAAGGGAGGTTATAGTAAAGCTAAATCCTAATTTGTTGGGTCGCTGTTGTTCTCCGGCCACCATCTTGAAAAAGACTTTCCACGTTCTATCAGGCAAACTTAAATAACGTTAAAATTTTTAAAAGTTCCATATTCCTTTCTATTTACTTCAACTACAATTTTTGTCGCTAACTGCCAACCCTACCAGCTGAATAAAATACTAAAATTAAAACCACAACAATAGCCACTCAATCTTAACTGTGAAGAAAACGTGTTCTTTCTTTGTTGTCGAGTTGCCTACTGTTCTTTTTTCGTTCCAAGTTCAAATATTATGTTTTCAACTTCTTTTTTGTGCATACTTCCTGTTGAATATCATAGACCGTAAGACAATGGAAAACTTTGGCGTAACTAAATTTAAAACTTAATTTAATTATGAATTAATTACGTAATTACTTTTTTAGCGAGAAATAATGCTTTTAGAGTTATATCAAATGCTGAACTACTTCTAATTTTTAATTATGTACGTAATTAATTTCGATTCAGTTGTCGTACCTGTATCAATCGGAAATACCAAAATTTAGATTCTTTTCCACTACGTGACTAAAGAAATAAGGTATCAAAATTATATATAGTAAAAAATGTTTATAGTAATAATTAAATGAGATGAGGGAATAAAATTTCGAATATTCATATTAAACACTATTGATCTAGAAATAAGTAATTTGTGACATAATGATGACAGAGAAAAACTATTAATGCTTATAAATGTAAATTGTACATAAACTGTATATAAATGTGAGATAATTGAATTTAAAAAATCGTTTTATCAAAATGCTAAAAATTAATTACACGGAATATTTTATACAGTTTTTTTTACAAGTTACATCATATAAAGTAATAGATTGGACAACTTTTAAACACAGATTAATTTAAAAAAAAACGTAGTCGTTAGGAGCTGAGCAAATCTATCAACTCCAAAGTATCAAAGTAATTAGTACAATTTATTATTGTAATTTACTTAAAACAAGTAAACACAATTATATTAAAATATATACACGAATATTTATATACTAAATCAAAAATATACTCGTAAATATCAGCACGAAATGCATTTTTTAAAGATTTAACGTATGTACTACGGATATGTACCTAGTTTGATATATTAAAGACGTCAGACAAATCAAAATATGCGCAAGTCTCGTTTGTTGGTCTGCGAGTAGCCGCTATGATAATAATTAAGACATAAAAATAAACAATTACAAAAACTTACCCGATCAGAAATGGCCTCCTCCATTTTCCCGCGCTTCAAGCCCGGCGCGCGAATCACGTTCGCCGGTGGCGCCATGACGGCGGGCGGCGGAACGTTCCCGCCCGCGCTGCCGGCCGGCACAACCGGTATGAAACCGGCCTCCATCACGTCACGTACACATCGCCGCCGCTCGACAACAGATGGCGCTGTACACGGCACGCGTGCAAATCAATTTCCCATCGCCAACAATAACATCCTTTTACACTACGAACACTTATTTTAATGTAGAAAAACACAGATCAATTCACTTTTTGGACGTATTACACGGTCGGTTGACTCACTAGCCATTGCGAGGAACTGTATTTTTATTTATGTTTTGAGCACAATATGCACGTAAACAAATTGAGCACGTTACGAACGGAATGCGATGAATTTTGACACAAAGGACGCACTGTTCTCACTTATATTTGTCACCAAACATTATAGAACACTGATTTTGGGTGTATTTTCATTGATAACACACGATCATAGCGAATTTACACGTTTCCACGGCGGCGATTGAGCTCGCTCTGTTCGGTTTCACTCACGTATACTCGACCTCTGTCGCGCCGTCATACCTGCGAGAGAGACAACAACATTAATATGATAATTGACAAAAACAACGTCGTAACGCGAATGATACAGGTTCCGCTTAAAACGTTGTAAATTTTCACTATCGAAGATCAAGGTCCATTTAAATGGTACGAGACTGGAATTTCATGCTTGCTTTGGAAAAAAATAATCTCGATCGCGACTCGCGAGCGAAGGTTTTTTTTACAACCTTCATTGCAATATGCAAAGATAATGTAAATCCTCAGCCAATGAATACAAATTGTCGAGTATTTTCATAATTTGTACTATAAAAGCTGAAACGACCACTTATATTTTATTCATCTTTATGGACAAAAAACTACCAGTATTGTAACCAGTACTTTTCATAAATTAGACGAAACAGGTAAGTAGGTACCTATTATTTTAAAATTGAGAAGCTGACGGCAAATTCTCATCACAGACAACCTTGCAAGCTATATCATTTTGGTTTTCAAAAAACAAAATAACTATGAAAATATATAGTTATAAATTTTGTAACTACAAAAAACCATGGAAGGTGGTTGAATCCTCTGTGGTTCGACACCGGCGGCACTACCGCCACCTATTTCTGCCTAATAAAAGCAGTGTTAAGCGCTGCTGTCCTCTCTTCACATGGTAATCTAAACTTATCTGGGGTCGATTACAGATGCCCATGAGCGGCAGTAGCCACATACCTAGCATCAGGTGGACTGCGTGCTCGTCTGCTAAATCTTCATTATGAAAAAAACAGATAGAACCAAGATCAAAGCTTGTATATTAATTTCGAAATCCCTTATTTAATCATCTCAGTTTCAGAGAATCCGAATCGTTAAAAGATAACAGTTTCACGTCAAGATAACATTGATAAGGTAATTTCAATAGATTATTATGATTATAAGTGCATTATAGATATTTAATGACTTTTAACGTAAATATATACGATTCTAGTTAATTATTTACTTTATTTCAAATTTTCGTGACAGAAACAAGTCCAATAACAATTCAGTTGGTGATAGTATGTATTAAAAGTTTACAGGCGCGGAAATTGTCATAAATAACACACACATTTTTTTGTAATTGAGCAGACAAGCATGCAGTCAACCTGATGGTAACTGGCTACTGCTTCTTTTTATTTATTTATTTATTTATCGTTACATATATCATTACAGGTATTCTTAACCTAAAGCGATAGAGTAGCCCAATTATAGCATTACATATAAGATATTAAATATACTGACACTTTTGCCAATTCACTCCAGTGACAACAAAAGACGTCACTTCTATTGTGGACCTCATTAAGAATCCGAACAGCTCTGGTGAGGGGAGCCTTGGCCAGTAGCTTGGTCCTAGCTGCCGGAGGCGCCAACAGCGCCCGTATGACTGTTGCCCGTAGTCATCTGTAATCAACCCTCAGATAAGATTACATTCCTACCTGAGAAACCCCAGAAGCGTCGCTACCCCTGAGGACTAAGCTGGAATGCCTCCTTTACCACACCCTTCAAACCAGAACACAACCGGTGGTGCCGCCGGAGTCGAACCACAGTAAGTTAATCCTAACATTTAATTTAAGTTTGACATGTGTAACACCTGTAAAGGTAGCATTTAATTGAACTGTATGTATTGTTATTGACCTATTGTACTAAATGCTTTACACAATAAAATAAATAAATAAATAAGTTCTACTACCTTCATACACACAGTTGTATTTTATTTTTCACAAGTGGTTCGAGCAGGAATTTTACATCTACTCTTGTATTATTATGTCTCGTGATAGTAAGCGAAATTACATAGACTTATCCGAAATATTAATCGTAAAACCGTATTAAATTGTACCCCTATGATGTCCGTATAACAAAGCAAATCTAGACTAATATTATAAAGAGGAAATCTTTGTTTGTTTGTTTGATTGTAATGAATACGCTCAAAAACTACTGGACCGATTTTAAAAATTCCTTCACCATTCGAAAGCTACATTATCCACGAGTAACATAGGCTATATTTTATATGAAATATATTTGATAAATAGATTTTGAGGCGGTACAAAGTTTGCCGGGTAGCTAGTATAAAAACGTGACTTGATGGAGAATTATCAACACAAAAGTGCGGATGTATAAATTTTTATGAGAAAATTAGCCAACAAAGACAATGTAATAGAAAAAATAAACAATGAAATATTATGATTATTTTATTGCTTATTACAGCTATCTATTCGCTATCTTGCTTACTCTAGTATCTGTTTTTTATAATATAAGAGTAGCAGACGAGCGTGCAGTTCACCTGATGGTAAGTGGCTACTGCCGATCATGGACTGTAATCAATCCCAGATAGGATTAGATTCCTACCTGAGGTCGGCCACAGATGGCCGCTACCCCTGAGGACTACGCTGGAACGTCTCAAAAAAGTATGTCTCCCTTACTTGTCTTCAAACCATTGCTTACCAACAGCAGTGCTTAACACTGCTGTTATTAAGTAGGAATAAATAAATAATATGTATGAATAATCTACACATTCTGTTGTTGTTAAGTGTTATCTTTTTATAATATAAAAGGAGCAAAGGAGCATGCAGTCCATCCGATGGCAGAGCCACTGCCACAATCAACCCCTGATGGGATTGGAGTATTTCTTGAAGTCTGCTACAGATGCATTCCTACCCCGGAGTAATGAATTAGAACGCCGTTAATAGGCATAATTCTATCTAATAACAATGTAACGTTGTAATGTATAATGACAAATTTTGCCTACGTTCGACACGTACGACGTTCGAAATTTCCCAATTTTTAGGTATCTACATAACTTGTCAAATTTCGAGCCGTTCTAGGCAAAAATTGGTTAAAATTGATTATATATTACAAACGGCAGTCAAAGTAGAGTTAATTCACTTTTTAAATATCATAAGAAACTTAAGCATTTTCGTAACAATATGTATACTATAATGACCAAGTTTTAAGGTGGTAGAATCCTTTGTGGTTCGACTCCGGCGGCACCACCACTACACCTATTTCTACCCAATAACAACAGTGTTAAGCGCTGGTGTGTTCTGGTTTGAAGTTTGTAAGGGAGACATACTTTGCCGAGGCGTTCCAGCTTAGTCCTCAGGGGTAGCGTCGCATCTTTGGCCGACCCTAGGTAGGAATATCTAATCCTATCTGGTTTTGATTACAGATGTCCGTACGGCAGTAGCCACTTACCATCTGGTGGGCCGCATGCTCGTCTGCTACTCCTATATTATAAAAAAAATATCTACCTTTCCGTAATGTTCCATTAATTCCTTGCCTTAGACACAAAACAAACAGACCATCGTGAGTAATATGTAAATGACACAAAAGATAACCACGTTGAATCATGTCTGATTTTTATGATTCAAGCTTCTGAGAGATAACACACACTTCTGAAGAAATCCATCTTTACTGAAACCATACCTACAAAGTATGAATTAAGAAGACACTATTATCCCTTATTTAGCCTCCTAAAGTAAAACTTTTCAAAAATTGCGTTTAAATTAAGATTCCATCAAAAGTACCACCTCGATTTAATATATTTCTTTATCTATTTCTGTTTCATAGTTCCAAAATTGACAATTTTTAGGCAATTAATTAACCCGATGTAGACCACAATATTATATGAGAAACAAAACAAATAAAACTAGTAATAATTATAAAAACAAAAAAAGGGACTTTCGAAAAATATAGTCTACGTCACTTTCAAAATTTAGAAGAATCCCACCCTTATGTTAAAATCCGTTAAGCGGGTTGAACTTTTCCAGGCAAAAATTGTCAAAGATTAATTATTAACACGCCAAAGAGAATAATGTTACAAAATCACAAATCGATGTCAATGTTACAATAAAATTAAAGCAATTCTCAAAACCGGCCTCAAATATGTCGCGTGGTGGTGACATTCCGCCAATTTTAAAAAGGAATTTATTAACATAAATAAATAACCATACATTTTAATACAAATACGTAGTTTACACAACAAATCTCATTTATATATAGAACCAGATTTGTTTGCATAAACCTTTATATGTACTCGTATATATAAAGGTTATATAGTGTATTATTATCGTATATACATAATCGTTTGTGTGTCTGTTGTAATCGTGTGACCTCTGTCTTGAGCTATTAAGGTCATATTTTGTCGACCACCGACCACTTTGAAGGTGATAGAACCCTTTGTGGTTCGACTGCGGCGGCACCACCTCCTCACCTATTTCTACCTAATAACAGCGGTGCTAAGCGCTGCTGTTCCGGTTTGAAGGGTGTGGTAAGGGAGACAGACTTTTCCGAGGCGTTCCAGCTTAGTACTCAGGGGTAGCGGCGCATCTGTGGCCGACCGAGGAATATCTAATCCTATCTGGGGTTGATTACAGATGTCCATGGGCGGCAGTAGCCACTTACCATTAGGTGGACTGCATGCTCGTCTGCTACTCCTACCTGACGTTGGCTACAGATGCGCCCCTACCGCTGATGACGTCTCGAAAATGTATGTCTCCCTTAGACCCCAGCCTTTAAACTAGAACACAGCAGCGCTTAAAAGTTTAAAATTTGTGTTATTAGGCAGAAATATGTGTGGCGGTGGTGCCACGGTCTTGAAGGTGGTAGAAACCACCTTCAACTTTCTTGATCTCTGACTTGAAGGTGGGTTCTGCCACCTTCAAGTTGTGCAGAGGAAAACATTACTATGTCCCCACTGGATAAGTTCACATTCCAAAGTGTAAATTACTGCAATTGGAAGGAATGCAACTGGGAGCAAAGTATTGGACCTACAAAGGCTAGAAGGCTAGGACTCTCTAGCGGCTTAAGGGCGGAGGGGGCGGTCCGCTCCGGGCTTCCGATCCTGGGGAGCCTCCAAACACAGTTGCTACAAAAAGCTCGTCAAAACCAAACAATCTATGAAATTTTAATGTGTATCACTCAGCAAAAAAATAGGTCACCGAATTACAGGCGAACAATTCTATGACACATTTATCATTTTACACTTTTGGGGGCTTCCATTCCCTCCTCCCCGGGCCTCCGAAACCTTAGCCCCCCACTGCTAGGACTCATAAGGGCCGAAGACCTAAAGGGAGCTAGCAACCCCGCATAAACAGTCCAAGACCACAAGAACATTGAACATATCCGTTCGCGCGTAACACACTCAATATTGGAGTTCCCGTTACGGTGGCCGCGTTCTATACTAATTGGCGACATCTTGCTTTGTCGTATTAATGCGTCCGTGGCCGATATATCCAGTCAACCCTTTAAACTGAGCTTGGAATAATAACAGTAGTACACTAGGAGTAGCATTCCAGAACTTTTACGAGGTAAGGTCCAACCAGTTAAAAATAGCCTTGGTTATAGATGATCTATGATAGAACTTTAATCTTATCTAGGATTGATTACTGATATATTGGTGGACTTACCATCAGGTGGACAGCATGCTTATTTACTGCAAAATAGCACCACGATTTCGAATCTTAGTGTTAGTGAAATAACAATGTAGGAACGATCATTTAATAGAATCTGAAATGTCTGAATGTCTCACATCCATCCATCCATTCTATCTCCAAACTCAAAACTGCGACGTCACCGCAATTATCGAATTTTGAATTTGTTATATCATCGCAAAAAACTATCTTGCAGAACATCATAGCAGCTTTGTAATGATACGTATATTTGCGTTTTATAAGCGTAACACGATACAAAAATGACATGTTATTGCTTTCAGACAATAGATCGTTGACGGTCGGAAAGGTAATGATCGTGACGTCTGGCTTTTGAAAACATTTGCTTTGCATCTTAAACCAACATAGTACTGTTACATTTATACAGTTGATCATTTTGTACTTCAAATGTAGAGTCGGTATGGTTCGACCGAGAAGGTGTAGTCCGCGTAAAACTGCTAGTCCGCTCTGAATCGCGTCGCCGTGGCAAATTGGAGGACTACACCCGCTCGCAACAACTTCAGAGCGGACTAGCAGTTTGGCGTGGAGTATACCACCGTCAATAATTTCAGAATGAAGCAGTTTTTGGGTTTCGGAGAAAGGGTAGCGAATGGATTTCGGCTTATTTACATATAAGCTGATCATGTCTTAATGCTCAGGAATTGCAACGCATCTGTGATCTGCTACAAGAAGAACACGTATTCTATATCCCTATTATATCCCTATATTGGTTACAGATGTCCATGCGCGGCAGTTCCCACTTACCATCATGTGAATTGCATACTCGTTTACAATTTCAATTATATAAACATTCAACAAATCGTTTGGAAAACTTATCTTAATTATTTGTTCACTGTCATTTACAAAGGCTATATTGGCTACAATTAACAGAGCAAGAAATGTCTCGATTTTGTTTCTAGGGTCATACATATCGTAAATTTTCACTCTCACCATTCATCGTAACGCGTCTAATGCCTTTCTTTTTTTTCTTAACGAGGGGGAAACCTTCAAAAGGTACCAGACGACGTGGGAGCCTCGCCGGGTTATGTGGGATTCTTACCGCACTAAAACCCCCCCGGTGGCCGTTTTTATTTATTTAATTTTTGAAACACCTTAAAGTAACTTAATGCCTAATGGCATTCTCTGCCAGTCAACCCTGGGTGATGGCGATAATATGTGGTAGGCTAATATAAAGAAAACAGTAACCTGCATACGATACAAATGAAACAAATTAATACATACAAACATACATATCCATATAATATATACATATATATACATATAAATATATAATATATATAGTGCAATATAATAAATAGACTATAATAACAAAGAGGACTAAGAAATATTGATAAACACATATTCAGTCAGATGACAGTCGTAAATAATGCTCCCGTACCAGTCTCTTGAAGGTGCTTTTGGAGGATGCTTTCCTGATGTTTTCGGGCAAGGCGTTCCAGAGTAGAATTGCCTGTACTGTGAAGGAATACTGGAAAAAACCACTATTATGCGGTGGAATGTTGACTTTTAAAATTCTAGAAGAGCGTAGCCCACTGGCGCCATCCGTACAGTGGAACTGAATTTTTTCCTTTAGATACGGAGGAGAACCGTTCTCAACGCTTATTGGAGAACTCCGGGATCTCCGTAGGAACGCAACCAGAGTCCTCCAAGCGCGATGCTCCGACCGGGCTCTGCCCTGGGGGAGCTGTTTTCGCTCCTCCCGCACCATTTGGTGTCCACGACGCTACGCGACCACACATACAGCCGTCCTTCCCGGGATCGCTTACTGGACGGCTAGAGCTCCCACTTTTGCCGCCCGCAACCCTGGAAGCCCCCTTTTAGTCGCCTCTTACGACAGACAGGAGTTACCGTAGCCCTTTTCTAGTCCCGGAACTATAGGGACAAACGCGCCTAACGCCTGCCAAACACACTACGGTACACCGGAGAGGTCTACAGAGGAGTACACCGTACTGCGTGTGAGAATAGACCTGTGCAGGTCTTTGAACCTGTGCGGGCGACCGGCGCAAGATCAAAAACCAATTATTTCGAGCGACACCGTACGGTGCGTCATCGTCTTCAATCGATGTCATCGCAAACAGAACTGAACACTATATGGTACACCGGAACATCCCCATACATGCTACCAACGTGCGGTTGACGTACAGGCAAACCTGTGCAGTTTTTTTTTTTTTTTATAATATGAGAGTAGCAGACGAGCATGCAAAGCTGGAATGCCTCGGAAAAGTATGTCTCCCTTAACAAACCCTTCAAACCGGAACACAGCAGCGCCTAACACTGCTGTTATTAAGTAGAAATAGGTGTGGCGGTGGTGCCGCCGGAGTCAAACCATAAAGGGTTCTACCACCTTCAAAACCGGTAAACCGTACGGTAGACCACATCGTGTAAGGCTTACATAAAGAACATCAGAAATCAGCATCCAATCCGTAGTCCTTACCGCGAGTACATCAGCGGAAACTGTCAACCATTGCACGCTCCAATTACCCAGCTATCTGTGTTTAATGATGGATGTTATGATAATTTGTTTTGCTGATGCGTTGTGATTCATTTTCATTCATAACTAGGGTTGGGCCTATTACAAACAATAGGAGAATAATTAGATTTTTTTATAATATAGGAGTAGCAGATAGGCATGCAGTCTGACTGATAGTAAGCGGCTACTGCCCCGCGTATGGACGTCTGTGATCAACCCCAGATAAGATAAGATTTAGACGACCCGTATGGCGGAGCGGTCACCATACCGGTCTGACGCGCAGAGGGTCTCGGGTTCGATCCCCGGCCAGACAAATATCTAAATGATGAATTTAGATTTGTTTCTGGGTGTAGGTGTTTGTATATTTGTCTATGAGTGGGTGTATAGCAGCCAGAACACTGGGAATCCTAGTGTAGGGCTGTGAGTGTAGAAAACGTTTATTTATTTATTTCTACCTGAAGTTGAGTACAGATGCGTTGCTACCATTGAGACTAGCTGAGCTGGAATGTCTTGCAAAAGTATGTCTTCTTCTTTTTTATTAAGGGGTAGCAGACGAGCATGCAGTCATGCAGACGCCCATAAACATCGGTGGGGTTGATACCCCAGATAAGATTCTATATGAGGTTGACTACGGATTCATTGCTATCACTGAGGACAAAGCTGGAATGCCTCGGAAAAGTATGTCTCCCTTAACAAACCCTTCAAACCAGAACACAGCAGCGCTAAGAATTACTGTTATTAGGCAGAAATAGGTGTGGCGTTGATGCATCCGCAATCTAACTATAAAGAGTTTTACCACCATCAAAATATCTCCAAAAAACAGACTACTCTTTAAAACTGCTAGGCTATGCAGTGGATTTATTGATCATCATCTTTAATACCAAAATCCATCCACAAATTGGATATTAAAATCAAATTCTCTCATCTCTGCACTGTATATTTCAATCGAGAAATTAATTAAAATCGACCGACCGCATTCTCTCTTGTGAGGTCAGGGTTGCACATTTCTTGTTAGATTCCAACTATATAGCGGTCACTGTAGCGCAGTCGTACCACATTTCTATCCCTCAGTAGGACACGGTTTCAGATAAGATAGATTTGGACAAAGGCGATAATCATCTGCGTTTGCCAAATGTGTATTGGTAGACTTTACACAATTTTGAGAAAGTTTTTAAGGATTTTTCAGGCGCTTCATGTTTCCTTTACTGTTCAAACAAGCGACAATATTTTGATACTTCTACAAAATCAAAGGTCATGTTTCCTTTACTGTTCAAACAAGCGACAATATTTTGAAAGTTCTAAAAATCAGAGGTGCCTGAGATTCGAACCCCGGACCTCAAGTTTAAGAGGCAGCATTTCAAACAGTAGTGTTGCTATCACTGCTTCTGTATTTAGTAGAATAACTCTGTAATTATTAAAAATACAAAAGAAAACCGCTCATTTTAATAATTTAGACGAATCCAACAACTCTTCATATATTAAAATTCGTTGATCAATTTGCAATACAGGACGTCCCAAAATGCAATCAGGTATATCACAAATCATCCAATAAAATAAGAATTCTTCCTTAAAATACGTCTTCTTAACTAGAGCCTTCAAATCAAAACACAACATCATTACACTGTTCTAACAAAGCAAAATAGGAATAATACGAGTATATACGTGTGTGTGTGTGAGTGTGTTCGTGTGCGTGCGTGCGCGTGAGTGCGTGCGTGTGTGTGTGTGTGTGTGTGTGTGTGAACAACACATACATAACATACAGCCCATCGATACGATCTCCCATTCAGGGTCCGGGCCCGCTGGAGCATGACCACGGCAACTCCACTGGGAATCGTCCGTGACGACCATTCAAGATCCGTCTTCGAGATGTGCGATTTGTGACTACAACTCGTATTAATTAATTATTTGACTGAAGTATAAAGCGGTTTTTGAACGGCTAAATTTTGGGTCAGCTGATCGTCCGTCTCTTAAGTTATTATACCATGAAATGGTCAATATATCTAACGAATATTTTCTGGTGGAGGTACAACCGTCACTATTTCTGCTATAATATACAACTTCTATAATATAAAGCAGATATAGAGTATGTTTAAAGAGTTAACCGCTGCCGTGTTCCAGTTTGAAGAGTAAGGGAGGTTACAGATATAGTTGCCTGAGGATTTCCAAATTAGTCCTCAGGGGTAGCAACGCATCTGTGGCCGACAGGTGGACATTTATCTTGATTAGAAATGTCCATGGACCACTTAGCATTAGGTTGACTGCTTACTCACTTGCTAGTCTCAACGAACATCATCAGCCCATTACTGTCCCACTGCTGGGCAGGGGTCTCCTCTCATAATGAGAAGGATTAGACCATAGGCCATAGTACATAGTCCACTGCGCTGGCCAAGTGCATATTGGTAGACTTCACTATTGGACATTGGCAGACTAGACTTTCCTCACGATGTTCCCTTCACCGGTTAAGCAAGTCAAGTTTCTAATACGCACATAATTATTGAAAATCAGAGCGTGCCTGGGATTTGAACCTCGGATCCCTCGATCGAGAGGTCGAGTTTCTTAAGCTACAAACCTTATTTATAGTAAGGATAAAATACATTATTTTTTTTATAATATAGGAGTAGCAGACGAGCATACAGTCCACCTGATGGTAAGTGGCTACTGCCGCCCATGGACATCTGTAATCAACCCCAGATAGGATTAGATATTCCTACCTGAGGTCGGCCACAGATGCGCCGCTACCCCTGAGGACTAAGCTGGAACGCCTCGGAAAAGTCTGTCTCCCTTACCACACCCTTCAAACCGGAACACTGCAGCGCTTAACACTGCTGTTGTTAGGTAGAAATAGGTGTGGCGGTGGTGCCGCCGGAGTCGAACCACATAGGGTTACCACATAGAATAAAGATTGTCTACTTTCTATTTAGTATTTCCTGTATATTGTTGGTGGTAGTCTCCACGGTTTTCCTAATCCCCTGACCCCATAAACCTGAGTCTAGACGAGTAGAATAAATATTTAAGATACCTTACTTGGAGCACACTTTACTAAACTAGAAATCTTATTTATTTTAAAATAAGGTTAAAATGCTTCTAGATAAAGTTAATTTTCGTTCTATTTCCTGTGTATTCTGGAGGCACCACCGCCACTGCTATTTCTGTTATAACGCAGCAGTGTAGCGCTTGACAATTTATAAGTAGAGTTCCTTTTAATGCTTTGTAAAATGTTTTACCAAATTATCAAATGGAACTGTTATTGATAGTCATTAAACATTTTGTATTTATAAAATATAGATGGGACCAGTTTAGCGATAACTTGTAGCTTTCTATTGATCAAAATGATTGAAACAATTAAAACTAGATGGCACTAGTTTAGCAATCACTTACAATTTTTATCACTGCTTTGATCGAAATAAAATAATCCTACTCGACACTAGATGGCTCTAGGGTTAGATCCTTACAGTACTCGGAACGAAGTTCCGGTTTAAAATCAGCACTTTATAACTTATGTAATTATGTAATAATGTTTAAAAAATGTCTTATTTAATTATATGTATCAGCAAATATACAGTACTATTTATAATAATGTTTACATTATTATTAAGAAGGTTAAATGATTATTTACCTCAAGTGATTTTTATGTATTTATGATTTATCATTATTTACTATATATGAGACATGATTTAAAATGTTAAAAAAATATAATATTTAAAGTAATTTTAGTTTAGAGGTTGAGAAAGAAAAATAAATTAAAATAGAAATTAAAATGTGCAATGAGTATAGTTCATGGGTTGATTTGCATCAAATCTACGATTGGTCAAGGGGGTTCTCGTCACTGATTGGATAATGGTAATTCATAAATAAACTCTTTTATGCTATTAAAACACAAATAAAATTAATAACAAAATGTATAAGAACAATCTAAATATGTTTTAAAACAATTATTGTATTAAGAATCTTAGCTGTGATACTGGACTGTCAAACAATTTAAATATAACTTATGCTTGATGCTGATTGGCTATTATACACAATAGATGTGTGTGTAAAATTCAGAGGATATAAAAAGGAAGGAAAATAAAGGGAAGCGACTTTTTGGACTTCCGCCGCACTTACGTAAGTTAAGTACTTCTTAATATAATTTTATTTTCATTGTGTTTTTGATCAATTGTTGTGTAGTGTGTACTGACTATTAGGTATGTAATAATTAATATTTGTTATATTCCTCTGTAATTTAATTGTTTTTGAATTATTTATTGTGTTCTTGCTATTTTTTAAAACTAACTATTTAGTATTACTTATACTACTTTTTTGGTTTACGTTTTAGTAAGACCACTGGTCATTATTTTTAATTACCTTCCATTACTCTGTCATTGTAAATGTATAATAATATAATATTAAGATATTATGTCCTGTTTAAGTCTAAAGTTTAGACCACTGGTCATTATTTCTAATTACCTTCCATTACTCTGTCATTGTAAATGTATAATAATATAATATTAAGATATTATGTCCTGTTTAAGTCTAAAGTTCTCTTTTTCGTAACAAATGTAAAGGTGTTATGTAACCTTAAAAATAAACCCTAAGTTTATGAAGGTATTATTGTTTTTATTAAAGACATCCCTTACACAATTAATGAAAATACATAGACTACGTACCTATATTTCTAAAATCATTAGCTTTTCCTAAATAAATTGAATTATCTGATATATTTTAACATGGGTCTTAGGGATTTTCTAACATCAGAAGTGGGATCGGTTTAAACCTTGTTTACTTTAACTTGTATTTGTTTCAAGTTTCAGAATGGATATTGGAGAAATTGGAGACCTCCTGGCAGCAACTCGTGATGCTGTCTCGAGCCGGCCGCTACCACTGCCGCCGCCGCTGCCGCCCCACCTTCTAAGGACGACGTTGCGCTGCCGCTGATCGACCCGGAGAGGAACTACTGGCGCCGCGTGGTGTACAGCATCGAAACCCTGGCCAGCGAATTCCAGTGGAGCAGCATTAAGACAGCAGCAAGAACCGGTAAGGCCCTTAAGGGCTCTGCTTTAACATGGTTCAAAACTTGGGATCCTTGTAAGGCTCGTTCGTGGGAAAATTTTCGTAAGGACATCATTGACATATATCACGAAAAAAAAAAAAAAAAAAAAAAAGAAAAAAATCTAAACGAAATTCTTGGAAGGCGTTTCTGTGCAATTCTGATTTAGCGGAATCCTATAGTGAATATGTCAGGGAGAAGATTAGGTTGTATCGAAATGCAAAACATTGGCGTGTCTACTACATCTGCCCTTAATGTCTTACTTTCAACATATATTAAGAAGAAGAAAAGACCGACGGATAACCTTGAGATCCTCGGAGGATCTAAAGCTATTTAAACTTAGTACGGATAAGATATATTTTGTTTGCCATCGAGTCGGTCATGTCTAGTTTCAGTCTCAATGTAAAAAAAAAAATAAGTCAATTCAAACTCTTTCGCGGTTGCCAAATCGGGCACTTAAACTAAATGATTTCCGACCACAAGTTTGTAATTATTCATCAGTTACCATGGTACAAAAAAAAAAAAAGAAAAAAAAAAAGCGAGGCCAATTTTGTTTTAGACAAACCGAATTAAAATTAACAAAGGTTTTTATTCATAATAAACCGATAAATACTCTAATATATACAGGTGCTAGCTTAAGTGTCGTTGAACACCCGTGTCTTTGTACATAAACGGAATAGGACAAAGTAAAATACATATATTTGCTATTACTAAAACAGTACAACATTTAAAATATCTATTAGTATACATAAATGATATCCTTATTTAATTTTTAACAAAAAAATAAGGTTTATGTTACTTGAAAGAATGGGTTTCACTATAAATTTAGAAAAATGTAATATATATATATATATATATATTTTTTTTTTTCTAGATAACATAGAATATTTAGGCAGATATTTATCCCAGGAGGATATTAGACCTAGTAAAACGAAAATAGAAACTAGTTGATTCTCCTATACCTAAAAATATTAAACAAGTACGCCATTTTATGGGGCTCGCAAGTTACTTTCGTAAATGCATTACTAAATTGTAAAAGACAAATCAAAAATGGAAATGGGGATTCGAAACGGGATGCGGCTAGGAATTATGTCATCAAACATTTAACAATCTTCAACCCAACATTACCGACCGAGTTTTATACAGATGCTTGTTCTATAGGCTACAGAGCTACTATACCATATTAATACAAAGGGTAGATAAAATCAAAAGGGAAAATTTATTTCTCATATAGACTTTTTTAGTCGCAACCCGATCGAATACTCTATTAACCAATCGCTAAGCACACTGGAAAACATCTCTGAATATTTTAAAATTAATTGAAAAGTCTACATTGGGTGGTTATAAACATCTCAAAATAATACGGAAACTCAAAATTTAATTAGTGTGGTTGTAGCTGGTTAATTAGACGAGAATAAGTATATGTCGCATAATAATCTATTATATTACAAAATCCGTCCTAATAAATCAAAATTTAATGTACCTAAAGGATTAAGATATCATCTAAAAAAAAAAAACAATCACGACGAAAATTGACATGTAGAACATAGATTAGTAAAGATTACTCACTCCTAACTAGAAAATGTGCCCAGTTTTGAGAATTGAAATAGTTGCGTAAAAAAGTTTTGCCACGTCTCCGTGCTAAAATATCCCTAAAATATTTGAAATAATTATTTATTTATTATGTAAATTCATGTAAATTACGCAGTATTAGTTATTTATTCGTAAATTTTCTCTAAAAATGTTTTTATTTGTCAAGAATTCAAAAAAAGAACTTACGATAATAAGCCATTTGTGGCTTCATTCAATTTCAAGGCGGCGAAGTATCTTTACTAATCTATGATGTAGAATTAAATAAGACATTTCAAAAGCTCCGTGAACATTTTTGGTTTCACCGTATGGTTGCATTTTTACAGAAATATTTAAAACATTGTTTGATATGTATTAAACTTAAAAGTCACTCGGACCCCAAACAAGGCTTATTACACCCTATTGACAAGACTCCCATTCCCTTCATACAATTCACCTAGATTGCACAGACCCATTCAAAACAACCTCCGAAGGTTATAAATATAATAGGATGGTTTAAAAAAAAATGTTGTATATTAAAACCTCTTCATACTATAAATTCACAAGAATTAATACTCCTCATACGAGAAATAATAACTATTATTGGTACTCTCTTAAAGGTTTATAACAGATAGGGGCACAGATTTTAGCTTAAATCAAATTCAACCTTTATTTCAAGAATTACAAATCTAACATCATATTATTATGGTGGCCACGGGCACTAGGTAATGGTCAGGTAGAACGATACTTTACGACTGTCATTTATTTGTTAAATACAACTTGTAATGATTTATCAGATTGGCCGAGCAATTTGTGGAAAATACAACAGTCAATTAATACTACAGTTCAAAAATCCTTTTTTTTTACCCATTTGTGTACTTATTGGTTTTAACGCAAATATCCCGTCTATCACCTCTTAACGACGTTGACGTTTTTAAACAAAATGTAGATTTATGGGCAGATCGGGAAGTGGCTTACCAGCGTTTACAATTACAAGCAAGTAGGTTTAAAACTCGTTTTGATACAGTAAGAAGGAACAATAAAAATTTTCAGATTGGTGACAAGTTTATGTAAATCAAAATCATAGGCGTCATGACAAATTAAGTCCCAAACTTAAGACCATCTTCCACATGATAGATATACTCTGAAAGTAATAGGTAACTTAAGAAATATAACGGTAGCCAAAGATAAGTTGAGACTGGCCTGGTGAGTGGGCGGACGATGAGCCAACAAGTTATTGATCTTTGTAAATACTAATTATTCTTTTTATTGTTTTGAGTTATGACTTTGTGTTTTGTTTTCATATTTTTTTTGTTATGTTTGTTTTATTTAATAAGATTGATATCTGAACATTGTGATGTGATGGTTATTTTTGAACTGCTGAAGTCTTTTGCTTTATCTTGCCCGTCTCATGTGCAGCAGGTGTGGGGCAGAGCCATTGTTAATAAAGCAACTGACCGTTGTTCCTTGTCAACTTAATGTGAGAAGTGATAAAGGGGCAATGTACAATGTATTTAGTTTTTAATTTTATATTATTCTTGTTGAGATGTGTGATGGATATTTTTGAACTGCTGAAGTCTTTTGCTTTATCTTGCCCGTCTCATGTGCAGCAGGTGTGGGGCAGAGCCATTGTTAATAAAGCAACTGACCGTTGTTCCTTGTCAACTTAATGTGAGAAGTGATAGAGGAGCAATGTACAATGTATTTAGTTTTTTAATTTTATATTATTCTTGTTGAGATGTGTGATGGATATTTTTGAACTGCTGAAGTCTTTTGCTTTATCTTGCCCGTCTCATGTGCAGCAGGTGTGGGGCAGAGCCATTGTTAATAAAGCAACTGACCGTTGTTCCTTGTCAACTTAATGTGAGAAGTGATAGAGGAGCAATGTACAATGTATTTAGTTTTTAATTTTATAGTAATTTAACTTTAAGTCTGTTTATCACTTGTATTAAAATGCAAATACTTGTTTATCATTACCTTAGTAAGAAGAGTAATGTGTTGTAAAAGTAATGTGGTTTACTATTTGTTACTTCGGGGACGAAGTAAATATCAGAATGGCCGTGACAATTTATAAGTAGAGTTCCTTTTAATGCTTTGTAAAATGTTTTACCAAATTATCAAATGGAACTGTTATTGATAGTCATTAAACATTTTGTATTTATAAAATATAGATGGGACCAGTTTAGCGATAACTTGTAGCTTTCTATTGATCAAAATGATTGAAACAATTAAAACTAGATGGCACTAGTTTAGCAATCACTTACAATTTTTATCACTGCTTTGATCGAAATAAAATAATCCTACTCGACACTAGATGGCTCTAGGGTTAGATCCTTACAGTACTCGGAACGAAGTTCCGGTTTAAAATCAGCACTTTATAACTTATGTAATTATGTAATAATGTTTAAAAAATGTCTTATTTAATTATATGTATCAGCAAATATACAGTACTATTTATAATAATGTTTACATTATTATTAAGAAGGTTAAATGATTATTTACCTCAAGTGATTTTTATGTATTTATGATTTATCATTATTTACTATATATGAGACATGATTTAAAATGTTAAAAAAATATAATATTTAAAGTAATTTTAGTTTAGAGGTTGAGAAAGAAAAATAAATTAAAATAGAAATTAAAATGTGCAATGAGTATAGTTCATGGGTTGATTTGCATCAAATCTACGATTGGTCAAGGGGGTTCTCGTCACTGATTGGATAATGGTAATTCATAAATAAACTCTTTTATGCTATTAAAACACAAATAAAATTAATAACAAAATGTATAAGAACAATCTAAATATGTTTTAAAACAATTATTGTATTAAGAATCTTAGCTGTGATACTGGACTGTCAAACAATTTAAATATAACTTATGCTTGATGCTGATTGGCTATTATACACAATAGATGTGTGTGTAAAATTCAGAGGATATAAAAAGGAAGGAAAATAAAGGGAAGCGACTTTTTGGACTTCCGCCGCACTTACGTAAGTTAAGTACTTCTTAATATAATTTTATTTTCATTGTGTTTTTGATCAATTGTTGTGTAGTGTGTACTGACTATTAGGTATGTAATAATTAATATTTGTTATATTCCTCTGTAATTTAATTGTTTTTGAATTATTTATTGTGTTCTTGCTATTTTTTAAAACTAACTATTTAGTATTACTTATACTACTTTTTTGGTTTACGTTTTAGTAAGACCACTGGTCATTATTTTTAATTACCTTCCATTACTCTGTCATTGTAAATGTATAATAATATAATATTAAGATATTATGTCCTGTTTAAGTCTAAAGTTTAGACCACTGGTCATTATTTCTAATTACCTTCCATTACTCTGTCATTGTAAATGTATAATAATATAATATTAAGATATTATGTCCTGTTTAAGTCTAAAGTTCTCTTTTTCGTAACAAATGTAAAGGTGTTATGTAACCTTAAAAATAAACCCTAAGTTTATGAAGGTATTATTGTTTTTATTAAAGACATCCCTTACACAATTAATGAAAATACATAGACTACGTACCTATATTTCTAAAATCATTAGCTTTTCCTAAATAAATTGAATTATCTGATATATTTTAACATGGGTCTTAGGGATTTTCTAACACGCTCCTGAGTTCCGTCCTATTCTGTTGCCAGCCTATTTTTCCCCACTGCTGGGCGCCGGTCTCCTTTCAGTATGAAAAGGATTTAGCACCTCGCACTGGCCAAGTGCGAATCGGTAGACATTTAAGATTTCTTAGAAAATCCTTAAAGAAGTCCTTAGCATATAAGCTTTCGAGCGATGTTTTCCTTCACCGTTATAGAAAGTGACTATAAAATTAAATTCGCATACGCACATAACTGTAAAATCAGTGGCCTTCGAAACTCAGGATTCGAACCTCGGACCTCTCCATTGAAAGACCGTTTCAACCACTTCGCATCACTATTCATTTAATTCTATAAATGTATAGTTAAAAAATACAACAGTATTACAGTCTATGACTAACGGAGAACTGGCGTCGTGCCAACAAACTTCGAATTAAGCCCTTAGACGGCACAAAACAACGGGAATAATTCACTCAAAAATCGCCCTTATCACAATAACATACCTTTCAAAGTATACGCTTCGAAAAATTTGCGAGTGGAACCCAAACAATCCAAAAAACTAAAGTATTTACGCGAAAACCGACTCTATTGCACTAAAACACGGGTAAAAGTAAGCAATGGTTATGTTTTAGCACTACTTGAAAGTACGATTCATACATAATACGTTGCGTCAAACATATTTAAAGCAAAATGATCTTTATTACCTCCCATTACGATCTTATAACACAAAAGCGCAGTCTGAAGTATGTTAAAGCACTTTCAACTCTATTACATACTACATAAAGCTTAAATGAACATACGTGCTACGTTTGGTCCTTTGAGACGTATACTCAATTTGGTTCTTCGAGCCGCACACTCATTTTGGTCCTTCGAGCCGCTCATTCAACTTTACTATTACACGGGATTTTAACTCGTATTTCATAGGGTTTAGAGGTCAAAATCCTATGATTCATTTGTAGTTTGTTTACAAAAGGCTTAAGGGTTCCAGGGTCTAAACTTAGTCCTCAACTGCAACTCGTTCCGTCAATCAACATTGTTGTTTTAACCTTTTCGCGTTTATACGTAACTCGGGTATGTGCTTCCATGATAAACATAGACCAGTAAACGGATAGACACCAAATGTGATGTATTTATTTATTTAGTATAGTTTTGAATATTTTCCTGTTAAGCTTTTTGATATATTGTAGTGCTTGTTTTTTTTTTAATGTTATGCCATTACATGTAGATGACCCCATGAGTAAAATTTAATTAAAGTGAAAGCCGTTTAGAACAATAACAAACATACACAATTTTACTTTCCGACTGCGGAGGGTAAAACATTACCCTCAAACAAATTATTGTATATATGTCTCCTTCATTGGCACGCCCTACATGATAGCCTAGTGGTTAAGAAAACCGGCCTTTCAAACGAGGGGTCCGAGTTTCAAATCCCAGGCAGGATTTTTCGTTATGTGTGTATTAGAAATTAATTATCACTTGATAAACGGTAAAGGAAAACATCGTGAGGAAACCTGCATACCTGAGAGATTTATAAAAAAAATTCAAAGGTATGCGAAGTCTACCAATACGCACTTGTCCAGCGCGGTGGACTATGGCCTAATCCTTCTCATTCTGAGAGGAGACCCGTGCCCAGCAGTGGGACAATAATGGGTTGATGATGATGATGATGATGATATCTTAAGTGGGTTTACGGATATTAATAAATGAGGTGATTTTTTATTAGTCGGTATTTTTGTAGTATTTTTAGTTTATAATTAGTGTTTTAAGCAGTCCATTTTTTCGAAAATTTATAAGTGGAGCACTCCACGCCTTTTCCACAATTATACTGTTAATTACTGTTAATTACAATTATTAATTTACTGTTCCTTAATTGATTCCTAGATTGAAAATTATTTTCTACTTTTTAGTTGATTTTATCATAAAAGCGTGTTTTTTAGTTTTTTGAACTATATTTATTTTATTGCAGTAATTCCTTAGTATAATTAGTGTAGGCAACAAAGGACCATTTTTTTTTTTTATAATATAGGAATAGCAGACGAGCATGCAGTCCATCTGATGGTAAGTGGCTACTGCCGCCCATGGACATATGTAATCAACCCCACATAGGATTAGATATTCCTACCTGAGGTCGGCCACAGATGCGCCGCTACCCCTGAGGACTAAGCTGGAACGCCTCGGAAAAGTATGTCTCCCTTACCACACCCTTCAAAACGGAACACAGCAGCGCTTAACACTGCTATTATTAGGCAGAAATAGGTGTGGCGGTGGTGCCGCCAGAGTCGAACCACAAAGGGTTCTACCACCTTTCAACATATCGTATTACCTTTATAGAATCAGAAAGATATGCATGCAAGTCGCGGGCAAAAAATAATTCATTTTATTTATATAAAACACTAACATTATTTATAATCTTTCATCACAGGCTCTTAAGCTTTCATCGAGATAACTAATATCGATATTGGTAAAAATGAAACTTAGAGAAAGTGAAAGTTAAATTGTGTAAATAAATAGCCATTAAATTGAAATAGCATGCTGCCGCTAATGCCTTGAATAAACACTGGTTATACAAGAATAGCGAGTCTTTATAATTGTAAGGTATAGTCCGCTCTGAATATAGAAATGAATCGCGTCGCCATAGCAAGTTGTATGACTACACCTGCTCGCAACAAATTCAGAGCGGACTGGCAGTCTGGCGCGGAATATAAGGGACTGTGGTTCTACTCCGGCGGCACCACCGCCACACCGATTTTGTTATAACAGCAGTGTTAAGCGCTGCTGTGTTCACGTTTGAAGGGTGTGGTAAGGGAGACATACTGTTCCGAGGGGTTTCAGCTTAGTCCTCAGGGGTAGCCGCGCCCGTGGCCGACCTCAGGTAGTAATATCTAATCCTATCTGGGGTTGATAACAGATGTCCAACAGGTGGACTGTATGCTCGTCTGCTACTCCTATATTATAAAAAAAAAACAAGTAATAATTAACTACTAATCAGAGGTGCGAGTCTGAGGTCTCACTAGGTTATCACTGCTTTTTGATGCTTCAATACTACAGAAAATACCTTTAAATCTAACCAAGAAGTACTCCAGCAAAACTGAGCTTGGGTTAGCAACAGAGCTAACAATAAGTGGATCGGCAAATAAACAAAGACAGGATGGGGATCGATGAATTTTTAATGCAATCTCCTTCTATATTAGGCCAGTGTTGCACTACACGCGATATGTGCGGCGCTATGTTCAATTACTTATGGTATCACCGGTATTGCTAGTATTTAATTTAGCAATGGCATCGCATAAATATGCAGTGATAACCTAGTGGTTAAGAAACTCGGCCTCTTGATCGAGGGGTCAGAGGTTCAAATCCTAGACACGCATCTCTGATTTTTCAAAGTTATGTGCGTATTAGAAATTAGTTATTACTTGCTAAACGGTGAAGGAAACATCGTGTGTAAACATCGGAAACCTGTATATCTGAGAAATCTTAAAAAAAAATGTTCAAAGCTATGTGAAGTCCACCAATTTGCACTTGGCCAGCACGGTGGACTATAGCCCAATCTTTCTCATTCTATTAGGAGGCCCGTGCCCAGTGGAACAGTAATGGGTTGATGATGGTAAATTTAGTGATGAACAAGCAAAGATCACTGGTTTCACGGACCGTGATCATTCTCTCTTCAAAAAATGCATCTTTTAGCGACAAGACGATAAAGTTGTTACAAAACATCTTTTCAACACCATCGCTGTATATACAACCATAACCTAACCCCCGTAGACGCTTACTATAAATACACGTATAAATATAAAGAATCCGCAAGGGAGGCATCTACCGCATGAATAAGGTACGGTACGGGGATAATAAGGAACGCCAATTTTATGGACTCGAGTGTATGGACAGTGGTATACGAGTAAGGCTGGCTACACACTATATCTTAGCAGACTTGTTATTTATTTCTTTTTACGCGACTGCGGAGGATGTTTATCGAGTGTATGTATGTATGTATGTGTATTTATACAAAAAAAGTTTTTTCTTTCACGAAACGCTTTGTATGACGTCCGCTTATTATGACGTGTTTGTCAATTCCCTTCGATGTCATTATAAACGGATTCCACTGTATGTATGTATGTATGTTTAAGGTGTCGTTCGACTCCAAATTGTTGGAATGGGTTTTATTTTTAATGAATCGGGTTTTTATTTTTATCGTATTTGTTATATAATTATTAAGAAATTGTTTAGGTAAATGAGCTTAGTCTACCGTTTTACCCACAGCAGAAGGGAATGTTTTTAGAGTGTATGAGTGTATGTCTTATTCATTAATCGCACGCACTTAATCCCAAACGGCATGACTGATTTTAACACGTGACCCGTCTGTGAGAGTGACATAGACTGGTATTAAGTAGGGTTTTTTTGTTTCTACATTAATTATCTAGTTATTATTATATTAAGTCCACTATTTATAAAATTGAAGTAACACGGTCGTGACGGTAAATTAACATTTATATACTTATATTTTGAAGGTGGTAGAACCCTTTGTGGTTCGACTCCGGCGGTACCACCGCCACACCTATTTCTACCTAATAACAGCAGTGTTTGGCGCTGCTGTGTTTCGGTTTGAAGGGTGTGGTAAGGGAGACAGACTTTTCCGAGGCGTTCCAGCTTAGTCCTCAGGGGTAGCGGCGCATCTGTGGCCGACCTCAGGTAGGAATATCTAATCCTATCTGGGGTTGATTACAGATGTCCATATCGGCAGTAGCCACTTACCATCAGGTGGACTGTATGCTCGTCTGCTACTCCTATATTATAAAAAAAAAACAGATAAGGCAAAATACCAACCTGAGGTCGGCCACAGATGTATTTCTACCCCTAAGAACTCTCTTGGATCGTCCGCGGCGTAAGCCACGCTTACCACACACTTAAAACCAACCACAGCAGCGCTAAACACTGCTGTTATTAGGCAGAAATAGGTGTGACCGTGATTCTTTTTTCATACACCTAATGTTTTAAAGAACATTAACGTATGTTCCGATAGAATAACCACACAAACCGTTCACAATCGCTGACCACACAAAGACTGGAACACCATTCATTGCATGCAAATCTTTTTAACTCACTTCGAAGTGGGAAACTTAAATACACATGGATACGGCAATAATATGATACAAAATACGGTTTTCTATTGTAATCAAATTAAAAAAATACATATTCATGCATACAAAGGAACAAGCAGAAAAAAGCAGTGATAGCCTAGTGGTTAAGAAACGTGAGGAAACCTACATATCTAAGAAACCTTAAAAAAAGAACAAAAACAGTTTTCTCAGGTATGTGAAGTCTACCAATACCATTTGACCAGCGCGTTGGGCTATGGCCTAATCCTTCTCATTCTGACAGGAGACCGTGCCCAGCAGTGGGACAGTAATGGGTTGATGATGATGAAATAATTTTGAAAATATTAACTGGTACAGCAACATGGAAAATTGAAGATAAAGTCGCGAGGTAGCGATTTCGTGTAAATATTTTTTGAGATAATTTAGGAAAAATTACACAAAAGATGTACGTCAATATATTTTTGATTCAACGCCAAAATTTCAATTTGTAGGCTGATCAAAAGTGACAAATGACGATCAATGTACAGAGCTGAAAGCTCTAAGAAGCTAATTTTCAGCAATCTTTAGAAAATAAATTAAGATCATTTTCCTCTACTTTATTTATATATTCTAAAAATATGTAAATAGGTATTTTAATTTTACCATATAACAGACTACATTCTATCTCCAAAAATCTTTAAGACACCCAGTTTGTCCCACCAGCTACCAGTCTCACAGAGCTCACTAACTACGCACAGCACAACACCGCATCCATTTCAAGATGGCCGCTTCCCACATCAACGTGTCAGCCATTACGGTGTACCGTCCATATATTGCGTTGCTTTCCTGCTCATCACAATACGTTGCAACGCATCGTACATTGTACGATTGTGTATTGAATATGTACTACATGGATACTGGACAGAATACGAAACAAAACAATCAGAAAGCGCACAAAGGTTAAAGATGTAACAGCTAAGATTCGAAAACTAAAATGGGAATGGACAGGCCACATAGCAATAGGAACAGAAAAATGGACGAAAGCAGTGACTTTCTGGTACCCCCGAGACAAGAAAAGGAAACGAGGAAGACAGTTCCGAAGATGGGAGGATGACTTAAAAGCAACAGCAGGAATAACATGGTCAAGGATAGCTCTAAACAGGAATGAATGGAAAGAAATGGAGGAGGCCTTTCCAAAAACGGGCAAACAGACCACATTGCCGAAGTCGGCTCACCGGAGTCATAAAGTTATTAATTACTGTTAAATATGTGTCTGAATAAAGGCTTATTATTATTATTACATGGATACTTAACGTTTTTTAGAAGTGGCAAACCGAGCCGGTATTTGAAGGTAGAACTCTCTGTGGTTCGACTCCGGCGGCACCACCGCCACACCTGTTTCTGCAGCGGTGTTAAGCGCTGCTGTGTTCTGGTTTGAAGGGTGTGGTAAGGGTGACATATTTTTCCGACAATACAGCTTATTCGCCAAGGGTAGCGGCGCATCCATGGCCGACCTCATATGGGTATCTAGACTCAGGTGTGGTCTGTGGTTCATTTCAGATATCCATAGGCGACAGTTATCATCATCATCAACCCATTACTGTCCCACTGCTGGGCACGGGTCTCCTCTCGAATGAGAATTAGGCCATAGCCCACCGCGCTGGCCAAGTGCGTGTTGGTAGACTTCACATACCTTTGATAAACATTGTTTTTAAGGTTTCTCAGGTATGCAGGTTTCCTGACGATGTTTTCCTTCACCGTTTTAGCAATGAATTATTTTTTAATACGCAGATAAATTAGGCGACAGTAACCACGTACATATCAGGTAGACTTTATGTTAGTTTATTACTTCAATAAGTTCTAGTATCACTGGTATATGTAGTACATACCTATATGTCGATTTAATATTGTCAATAGAAAGTTATAAATTCAAGGCAAAAACAAGGCTTTTAAAACCACGACCCGTCTAAATATAACACGTTTCATAGAATAAGTCTGCCGGCTGTGCACGAATTAACCATTGAATGAACTTTTAATCTATACAAAATAAAATCCATTTTATATAATTTAATAATAAAAATTCTCTTCAATATAGTTACTTACACGATAACAAAAGACAATAAATTTATATAAAAATATTTTGAAAATAAGAATAATTGGCCAAGTGCGAGTCGGACTCGCACAAAGTAAGTTCCACCAAATTTTGTTTTTTTTTTTAATTTGTTATGATAGCAGCCATAACAAATACTATACGAATTCATTGTAAAAATTTTACTGTCTATCCCTATATCTATTACAGTTCGATAAGTAAAGCGAAAAATAGCAGTTTCTTGTATGGCGATCCCCCTTTTCTAACTTTATTTTTATTTTTAGTAAGTATTTATTGTTATAGTGGCCACGATTATATATATTCTGTGGAAAAAAATCATGTGTCTATCTTTTACGGTTACAGAGATAAAGCCCTGTGACAGACGGACAGAAGGACAAACAGGCTTAATAATATTAAATAGTGTTCCGTTTTTACCATTTGGGTAAGGAACGCTAACAAGTTTATTTCTTATTCTTTTCATTTACCCTTCACCCTTTTATTTGATACCCAAACCATAGACAGTAAGCAAAAATAATTCGAACGGGGCGTACGCCATATTTGATTTAGAATGACGTCACTAAAATCGGTTCAGCTTTCAAATTACCATAACTACACACATATACCTCAAAAATATATTCTCACATGTAAATCAGACTAATTAACACAGAAACATTCTGAGACATCTTGAAAAATCTGGTTTTAATTAGGTAGAATGTTATAAAATTCTCAATTACCATGCTAAGTATAACAGGTGGTGTGACCACAAGCTAACGAGCTTAACGGTGGTCGGGTTGGTAACACACAAACACACTGACACCACGACTGTGAGAAATTTATATACATACTACCATTTACATGCGACTTTGTCTGCAAGGTCGTCAACACATAACATCGTGGACATAACACGGAGTTTATTAGTGATAGAACCCTTTGTGGGTCGACTTCGGCGGCACCACCGCCACACCTATTTCTGTTATAACAGCAGTGTTAAGCGCTGCTGTGTTCTGGTTTGAAGTGTGGTAAGAGAGACATACTTTTACGAGGCATTCCAGCTTCATTCTTAGGGGTAGGGGCGCACCTGTGGCTGACCTTAGGTAGGAATTTAATCTTATCTAGGTTTGATTACAGCTGTCTATGGGCAGCAGTAGCCACTGTCCTACTGTTGAATAGAGATAAGACCCCTCTCAGAGTGAGAAGGATACCGGTCATAGTCCACCACGCTGGCCAATTCCGAATTTGTAGACCGAGACCTTTCATTTTGTTGCCATATTGTTTTTTTCATGATTTCATTTTTTTATCTTTTAGCATTTCGTACGATATCAAAACATAACCAGCTTTGGAACTACAACAATATCCTATCTGTCATTACTTCAAAAAGTCACATTGCTTTCGTGTTTTTTTTTTCCAAAATTATGTTTTTTTTTTTTTTTTTATAATATAAGAGTAGCAGACGAGCATGCAGTCCACCTGATGGTAAGTGGCTACTGCCACCCATGGACATCTGTAATAAACCCCAGATAGGATTAGATATTCCTACCTGAGGTCGGCCTCAGATGCGCCGCTACCTCTGAGGACTAAGCTGGAATGCCTCGGAAAAGTCATTCTCCCTTACCACACCCTTCAAACCGGAACACAGCAGCACCTAACACTGCAGTTATTAGGTAGAAATAGGTGTGGCGGTGGTGCCGCCGGAGTCGAACCACAAAGGCTTCTACCACCTTCAAATAAATACGTAAAATTCAAAAAATCGTACACAAGCGAAAGCGTGCACGCTAGCGTCGCCGCGGGCGGTGTGACACTACATAAAGTACATAATACAGACCCACGCAACTACTATAATTTGAGTCACCACTAATCCTGTAAGTGAAACCTTAGGACCGAGATCTCGACTATGAAGATGTTGGTATTGACGGAAATGGGTGTTTAATATAAAACAAGTTATATTCTTTTAGTATTTGCAACAAAAATTCATTCTTACACTGAGGTCCAAGGTTTACTTCTCAGGCATGCATCTTTGAATTTTCGAAATTACTTGTAACTTGATTTAATGGTAAAGGAAACAATTGTGAATAAACCTATACGCCTAAGTGTTCTCTCAGGATCTGAAGTTTCCTCACAATATTTTCCTTCACAGTTTAAGCAAGTGATAATTAATTTCTAATACGCACACATATATGCTTGTCTGGGATTCCAACCTCGGACTCTCCGATCAAGAAGACAAGTTTCAACCACTCTACTATCACTCCAGGACCTTCAGTAATAAAAGTAAGCAATGCATTTACGGGCGATCAAGGAGTCCAATCCCATCTGGAATCATATTGTCACGTGGCTACGTGCCTTAGGCTTCCCCAGTCGTGGGGCAACCCATGCCCAGCAGTGGGACAGGCGCCTACGTGCAGACAAACAAACACATCCATTACCCTATCTAATCAACATTTACCTCGATAAGGACATTAGCGAAATATCTGCAATTATTTTAAATCTTATCTGTCAATGCCAATGCGCTTAAAAATCGATTTGTTTTCTCAATCAATTTTAGGGTTTCGTACCCAAAGGGAGGGTCCTTTTATTAAGCCTCCGCTATCAGTCCAAAATTAAGAGGGATTTCGTCGTTCGTCAAGCCATTTCGGATAATGATGTGCCGAGTCGGCCATTTTTGGTATTCGAGTACTTTAGTACTCATATAAAAAAGAATCGAGTCAGTACTCGAGTCCAAAGTATTCACAAAGTACTCGAGTACTTTGCACAACATACAGTCCAATAGCACGGAAGAGCAAAAAAAAAAAAAAAGGAACGCCACTCACTACACAAAATTAAACAAGTTTTTACTTGTACGAGTAGTAGTTGTAGTGTACAAGTATCGTCAGTATTCGAGTATCACTGGTACTCGAGTATCACTATTGGTACTCGAGTATGCGAGTTTATGTAAGTACTCGAGTACTGACTCGAGTCGACCTGACTCGGCACATCTCTAATTTGGGATTCTAAGGATAGACTGGGAAGGCACCACCGCCACGCCAATTTCAACCGTTAGTTAGGATCGCGGACGAGTGCTACTAGCGTACCCGTGGTCCCGAAAAAGGGCGTTTAGAGGAACACCGTGGGGTTTTAGCCGGTAAGAGTCCGGCATATCCTCTCAGCTGCCCCCGCAGCCGAGAGGAACCCATGAAGGGTTTCCCCACGAAAAAAAAGGGTTAAGCGCTGATGTGTTCTGATTTTAAGGGACATACTTATCCGAGGCGTTCCAATTTAGTCGTCAGGGGTAGCAACGAGTCTGTTGCTAACTTCAGGATTAGTTTCCAGCCTGAGATTAGAATGTTATCTGGAATTAATTGCAGATATCCATCGGTGGCAGAAGTAACTTACCATCAGGCGGACTGCATGTTCGTTTTCTACTTCAATATATAAAAAACTCCCGTATGCATTCAACATTGACTGTCGCAAATCGGTAGCGATCTAGACACAAGTTGAGGTCGCGTTCCGATCCAGACGTAGTTTAAGAAAAATATTGTAACTGACAATTTGTAAGTACCTCTGTAGGCCTATACAAAATAAATATATTTCATTTAATTACAAGCCGAGACGTTATGCATGCTTTTCAAATTAACATAATAAATGAATAATCATCATCAACCCATCACTGTCCCACTGCTGGGCACGGGTCTCCTCTCAGAATGAGAAGGATTAGGCCATAGTCCACCGCGCTGGCCAAGAGCGTATTGGTAGACTTCACATACTAATTTGATTTTTTTATAAATGTCTCAGGTATGCAGGTTTCCTCACGATGTTTTCTTTTACCGTATAAGCAAGTGATAATTAATTCCTAATACGCACATAATTGTGAAAAAGCAGAGGTGCGTGCCTGAGATTTGAACCTCGGACCCCTCTATCGAGAGACCAAATTTCTTAACCACTAGGCTATCACTGCTATAATAAATAATATAATATATTATGATATTATATTAATGATTCATCATAAAAATGTCATAGAAGAATTGCGTACATAAAATATTTATTACGGCGCATAATATGTAGCTTCATTTATCACATCACAAGGCTTAATAAAATAATAACGGCTTACATTATGTATATATGATAGTATAGGATATTTATATGCTTACTAGTTTTTGCCCGCGGCTTCGCCTACGTTTAAAAGAAAATAATATAACATACTAACACACATAAAACTGAAAATTCGTACCTTCAACTTTGCTAAAGATCATCACTTGATCAAATGCATAGTTTACGACTCAATCCTTACTAATATCGATTAAAATAATCGATGTTTTGGGTCCAAAAGATCGATTCTCCGATTAATCGATCTTAGATCGCCATCCCTAGTTCCCGTGGGATTTCCGGGATAAAAACTATCCTATGTCCTTTCTCGGGTCTCAGACTATCTTTGTACAAAATTTCATTAAAATCGGTTCAGTGGTTTAGGCGTGAAGAAGAAACAACCAGACAGACAGACAGACAGAGTTACTTTCGGATTTATAATATTAGTAAGGATAAGGATTATAATGACGATTTCACGTACATTTGATTTGGGTAACGGCGCATTGTAAGCATCTGTGGTATAGTCCGCATAAAACTGCTAGTCCGCTCTGAATATAGAAATGAATCGCGTCGCCATAGCAAATTGTATGACGCCTGCTCGTAACAAATTCAGAGCGAACTAGCAGTTTGGCGCGGACTATATTATGTAGGAACTAAGGTTCAACTCCGGAGGCACCACCGCCACACCTATTTCTGTTTAATAACAGCAATGTTCAGTGCTGCTGTGTTTTGCTTTGAAGTATGGTAAGGGAGACATACTTTTCCGAGGTGTTCCAGGTTAGTCCACAGAAGTAGCGGCGCATCTGTGGCCGGCCTCAGGTAGGAATCTAATCCTATATGGGTTTGATTTCAGATGTCCATGGACGGCAGTAACGACTTACCATCAGGTGGACTGCATGCTCGTCTGCTACTCCTAAATTAGAATAAAAGCAAGTAATAAAATAAAATAATTAATTTCTACATATCTTATACGCGTTCAAATTGGACACGCTTTTTACGTCATCATCCAACGAAATATATTGAGCGCCGACTTCAGCAATATGTACTAAACCAACATTTATTTCAATTTTTCTTACTTTGTTGTGGTTTAGAAGTCGGTTGTATTTTTTTTACTTTGTAGTGTAGGTACATAGAAGTAGGTAGTATTTTTTGTTAAAATTCTTTTAAACGACTAGGCTATGACTGCCTAATTAGTGCTTGTTTTAAATATAACATGACAACTAGGAAATACAAAGGAAACGGTCTAATGTATTCTAGATAGAAATAGAATAATTTATTGTTTCCTCTCATTCGATTTCCGACATAGTGAAAAGTCTAGGTCACATGACTCATTGGACTAAAAAAATTTCGCCGAGAGGTGTGTTCCATTCATTGAAATTGACTAAATTAGATATCATTTCCTATCGGTAACAAAACAAGGTTATAGGTATTTTTTTGTAATTAATTTGGTTTGGACCATAATAAGCAGTAATAGCTTAGTAGTTAAGAAACTCGGCCTCTTGATCGAAGGGTTCGAAGTTCAAATCCCAGGCACGCACTTCTGATTTTTCAAAGTTATGTGCGTATTAGAAATTAATTATCACTTTAAGCAAGTGAAGTTAAGAACAGTGAAGGATAACATTGTGAGGAAACCTGCATACCTGAGAGATATATAGAAAAAAAATTGTATGTATGTATGTGAAGTCTACCAATACTCACTTGGCCAGTGCGGTGGACTATGGCCTCATTCTGATTCAGACCTGAGCGCAGCAGTGGGACAATAGTGGGTTGATGATGATTGAACCATAATCCGAACTAACATTATAAACGCGAAAGTGAGTTTGTTTGTTTGTCTGTTTGTTACACTTTCACGCCTTAACTACATGACAGATTGTCATGAAATTTTGTACACACATTACCAGGGGTCCGTAAAAGGACATAGGGTACTGTTATCTCGGAAAAAAGTACAATTCTCGAAGGATAAATACACACAACTATTTTCATTGACTGCGAGCAGACCAGCGGATATAAGCTAGTAATTGATAAATCAATTGTTTTTGGTATGAAATTGTAATGGTAAATGGACATAGTATAGTCCATGTCATAAGTATGTAGTACTTGGTTACTGCTGCCAATAGATACCTGAAACTAACTCTACATAGACCAGGTTCTACCTGAAGCCGCTCACAGATGTGCTGCAACTCCTCAGGACTAAGATGCTCACCTCATATGTAAGGTAGCCGGCATTGAAGGTGATATAACCCTTTGTGGTTCGACTCCGGCGGCACCACCGCCACACCATTTCCACCTAATAACAGCAGTGTTAGGCGCTGCTGAGTTCCGGTTTGAAGGGTGTGGTAAGGGAGACAGACTTTTCCGAGGCGTTCCAGCTTTGTCCTCAGGGGTAGCAGCGCATCTGTGGCTGACCTCAGATAGGAATATCTAATCCTATCTGCGGTTAATTACAGATGTCCATGGGCGGCAGTAGCCACTTACCATCAGGTGGACTGCATGCTCGTCTGCTACTCCTATAATATAAAAAAAAAATCCACACCCTCCACTAGAAAGTAAGAACTGCTGCTCTCAACTAAACTTTTGTTTTTCGTGAGTAGACCCTTCATGGGTTCCTCTTAGCAGCGGGGGTAGTGGAGAGGATAGGCCGGATTACTACGAGGTAAAACCCCCCATGGTGTTCCTATACACCCTTTGTCGGGACCAGGGGTATGCCAGTAGCACTTGTCCACAGAAGTGCTCTAACCTACCCTAACTAAGCAATGATACTGTTTTTGAAGTATGTTGGAGCAATTAGATAAACACATCTGTATTTATAAACTAAAAACTTGTCCTGAGGAAATGATTGATTCATCAGATAGTTAATTGTATCAGGCGTTACTTTGCTGAAATCCATGCAATTAAATCGAAACCCTCGTTTAGGTTGGATACCATTATAAAAGGCATGCATTAGGTCGACAGCGTCACTTAACGATTAACCATCGTAGAGTCAACTTACCCTGATGATGCTCCGTTTTGGAGCGAAACATGTATTGGTGGTGGTATGTATGGTGGTGTATATTTTTAATTTTTGCATCTGCACGCATCCTTTGAGGGAGGGAGGGTGGTACATACTGCATGGTTTAACATATATACCATCATACATATTTGTAGCAGAGCCTAAACTAATATCAGCACTGGGTACCTTTTGAAGGTTCTGAATAAAAAAAGGTTGCTTTCATGAAATCAACATCCACTAAGGGATTGTTTATGATCACTAAGGGGCAAAATAAGGGATGAAAATTTGTTTCAAAACCTAATATTAAGGCAAGCGCTATGAAAATCATCATTTTCAGGTTTAAGTAGAGCTCACATGCATACACATACACACACACACATGAAGATACCATTTAACAAATTGGTCTTTTTTTTTCTTGACGAAGGGGAAACCTTCAAAAGGTACCGTACGCCATGGGAGTGACGCCGGGTTTTGTGGGATTTTTACCGCACTAAAGCCCCCCCGGTGGCCGTCCTCAGCGTTTGGTGAAGAACTCCGGGATCTCCAACGGAACACAACCGGAGTCCTCCTAACGCTATGTCCTTCTATCGGGCTCTGCCCTGGGGGGGTAACAAATTGGTCTGTCTGACCATTTTCTGCATAAATATATTTTATGTAATGTATGCATGGCATATTAGGAATAAATAATAAAACAAATTCAAAATTGATGTCAATGGGAAGGAAAACAGTACAATAACTGTGTATATAATTAATTTTGTGTATTAATAACTTTGTATGTAGATCAACCATGGCTTTACCATCAGTTTGACCCACATGAGATTTGATATCTTTCATATGAGGACTCAGGAGTGGCCATGCATCTCGATTTCAGGTAAAGCCTGTTTTATTACCACGCTTTTATTAGCTTGGGTTGTATCTATGTATGTATGTAATGGAATCTTTGAACTCGATTTTTAACCACTTTAAACGGTCTGATTAATTTAAAATTGACAATACACGAGTTTAATAATTTTATCCCATTCTCCTCATCAGGATTGTCAGGAATCAGGATTAACGATTTTCCTTGTGCGATTTTAACATGGATTTTAGATTTTAAACTATAGTTGTATTAAGTTGTTCGGATGGCCATGGGCGGCAATGACCACATAACAGGTTGACCACAAGAACATTTGCTATTTAATCTTATAAAAGAAGCTTATCACATGCTTATCACTACATGAACAGCGTTAGATGGATAATTTTGCTAGAATATGCTGCCGCTGCAGCACGGTTATTTCTGTTATTTTTTTGGAAAATAGAAGCTGATAAACATGCAGTGTACCTGAAGGTTAATGGCTGCCGCAGCCTATGAACATTTGTAATCAATCCCGGATAGGATTCGATTCCTACCTCACATCGGCCACAGATGCACCGCTACCTCTGAGGACTAAGTTGGAGCGCGTCAGTAAAGTATGTCTCCCTTACCACACCCTTCGAATCAGAACACAGCAGCGCTTAACACTGCTGTTATGAGGCAGAAATAGGTGTGGCGGTGCCGTCGGAGTCGAACCACAGCACTGTCTTTACTGCTATCTCCTAAACTATATCTCTCAACTTTGTTAAGGTGAGAGTTGTCTCAACCGGCACGAAACAAATTACGTTCATAATAAACTCATTAAATTATATAAGACGACGTTCAATTACACCGGAGGCGATCACGATTAGAAAATATTTATTTCAAAACGAAAGGTCAAAACAATAGAGCTTTATCACACTATTGTATTCTTTGTTCTGTACTTTCACTTGTGCTTTAGATCGCTTACCTACTACCTTAAAAGTTGGCTGAATGGTGCAAAAATACACACTTCAAATTGAATTAAAAAAATAACGATCACGGAGTTGGTCTAACACATGATCATACTGTCACATTTCTGTGTAAATACGCAAATTATAACTTAAAATGGCAATGAAAATAACTCACCTGCGGATATTACGTGTTATTAGACGTGGTTGCAGCAAAATCGACAATTATGATAAGAATGCATACGCGATAAAAAGCAAACACTAAAACCTTTTGTCCACTGAAAACTGACTTGGCGTAAACAATATGGGCACTCTCACACTCACATAGCGGGTTCACTACGACTATAAGTTCGCGCTTATCATTTTCGTAACGTTACATAAATAATGCAGGATTCGTAAAAAATATTAACATGACCAAACACGTCACGCCGCCACCGAACACAAAATCCTTTGATTGATTGAAATTAAATTTGAATTGATTGATTTATTGCCTCATTCGAATGCCTACAACGATCATTCATTCAGTAATCAGTTCGTTCGGATACAATAATCGTGTGTCCAAATTGTTAAAAATTAACACCATTTCACTTTAAAATCTCATTAATTATTAAGTAAATAATAATTTTATATAACTTAAGCAATGAAAGTATTGAAAATTATAGAATTTAGGTTGAATAAAAGGAATTCTAAGCCTTATATGTTCACAATACAAAAAAATATTCTTCAAGATGTCATGTCAGTTGTCAATTCATTTGACATCCAACGTCACTTAACCAATGTGTAGAACTGAGTTTTATGATTATATTTTATTTGTGATATTCATTAATATTATTGTAAGATGCAGTTGAGTTTATAACTAACTTAGTTACAATTAAGTTAATTCTATTTATAAGCACCGTTTAAACTAAATCAAAATCACAATGGCAGACGAAAAGGCGGGAGAAATTGCGCCAAAGAATCCCGATAAAATTGAATTTAAGAAACCTGTGCTAGTGGGGCGGATAGGGAAATTGCCGAAGAAGGCTAAACCTGAAACTGAGCAAGGTTTGGACACGAAGAAAATAGAAATAGTGGAACCACCGTCGAATTCTACGAGCTCACTGCCTCCTGCAGTATTGTTGAAGGAACTATCTACTCCTATCCCGTATAAAGAGCCGAAATGGTCTGGCTTATGTCCGGATGGTAAGTTTATTTATTCATTACCCATGTCATGACCATTCTAATAGTTTTTAACCTAAGAAAATTAGACGGAGCTTTTTACTGTCTAACTTGTAACATAATATACAGGATATTTGAATTAACAATTGCAAAGTAATGCTTATTAGAAAAATAAGTTTGCGAAATATTACGAATTGTTACCAAAAACAACATAGGCAGTGTGGTTATAATGCAAAAATAAATACAGAAATTGTTACAGGAGAACTATGAAAAATATATAAAATTCTCGTATCATAATGTTACCATACTCCTCCGTAGGGCTTTACCTATTTTCACCAAATTTTATATGCATATTCAGTAGATCTGAGAATCGGCTACTATCTATTTTCATACCCCTAAGTGATAAGGGTTGTTCACCCTTAACATTTTTTTACTTATATGGCAACACAATGTTTGCCTAGTCAGCTAGTTTGTGTTGTAAATTTATTTCATAAGTAATTTTATTTGCATTTTTGTATTTTAAGGTACTATATCGTATTATAATTTGTGTTGTTGCCTAAATTTGTGGAATAAATTATCTATCTACCTAAGTTCGAAGGATGTACAACCCTGTGGTTTGACTCCGGCAGCAGCACCACCACATCAATTTCTGCCTGATAAGAGCAGTGTTAAAAAGAAGTTATGACTTCTGTCAATTAGTCAAAGTCCTTTCAACAATCTTTTATTTCTACTTCTACACTAATATTATAAAGAGGAAAACTTTGTTTGTTTGTTTGGTTGTTATGAATAGGCTCAAAAACTACTGGACTGATTTTAAAAATTCTTTCACCATTCGAAAGCTACATTATCATAGTGACATAGGCTATATTTTATATAAAATATATTATTTAAATAGATTTTGAGGCGGTACAAAGTTTGCCGAGTCAGCTAGTCTTATATAAAGACATAGAGCCGCTGTATTACAAGAATAATAGTAATAATCCACCATTCTACAGGTTCAGAATATGCCCTAGAGGTGCTCAAGTCCGGCATGATAGTAGAGAGGGTAGACCTGACGAAACAGCCCTATTTTGTGTTTGGACGACTTGCAAATTGCAACGTGGTGATGGCACATCCCACTATATCCAGGTAAAAGGTACTTTGTTTACATAAAATAATCTGCATCTTTATTATTAAATGTTAGAAGTATAGTATAATAGTATTGTAGATTAAAGGTGGTAGAACCCTTTGTGGTTCAACTCTGGCGACACCACCGCCACACCTTTTTCTGCCTATTAACAGTAGTGTCAAGCACTACTGAGTTTTGATTTGAAGAGTGTGGTAAGGGAGACAAATTTTTCCGAAGCATTCCAGTTTAGTCCTCAGGGATAGCAGCGCCTCTGTGGTCGACCTCAGGTGCGAATAACTAATCCAATATGCTGTAATCCTGACTCCGTAAAATATAAGTAAAGTCACTTCAAATACCTTTAAATGCCCACACCTGACGTTAGCATAGCTTTGTAATCCACAAAACAACAAAAACAAACTACATAAACGGGCAGTTGCAAACTTTATCATGTTCACATCATCAACCTATTATTGTCTCACTGTTGGGTATTGTCCAATCGTGAATTGCTTTTTATGCTGGTGAATTTGCTTGCAAATTTATATCTTATATACACATAACCTTAAGAAACCAGATGTGTGTGTCTAAGATTCGAACCTTGGACCTTCAATCTGAGAGGCTGAGTTTCAACCACAAGGCTATGATATTCAACCTTTCAAATCATTGCAGGCACCACGCAGTCCTCCAATACAAAGCCTTCGCGGAAGACGGTGAGCCTCCGTCAGGCTGGTACCTGTATGACCTGGGCAGCACCCATGGCACTTTCCTGAACCGGGATAAACTGAAGCCCCAACACTACACCAGGGTGCGTGTGGGGCATCAGATCAAGTTTGGTACAAGTACTCGGACGTATATTATGTTGGTGAGTATTCTACAATTCTTCTTAGTTGATTCCTCATGACTGAGTGTCATGACCATCAAGAACAGTTTTATCTATGATGGTCTTCCAATACCCAAAGGATAAAAACAGAACTTACGCCTCCGCTGTTTGTTCGTCTGTCACCATAATAGACACGTGAAATTTTCACAAGACATGTGTAATAGAGGGTTCAAAATAAATTCTTCTTCGTCTTCAAAATAAATGAGGGTTACTATACGAGTTTTTCACTTTATCTATTGAATTGCAGTAGGTAGAAAGACAAAATTTCACAATGCATTCTCTTCTATAGCTGCTATGGTAACAAATACTAAAAATAGAAGACAAATGAAAATTTAGTAGAACAGAAAATTTAGTCGACTCGCACTTGACCAATTTATTGAATCACAGCATTAAATACTATTTACAGGGACCAGATTTCGACTGTGAAGGAGAATCGGAGCTATCAGTGACGGAGATAAAACAGAAGGCACAGGACCTGAAGCTAGAGAGAGACAGAATGATTAAGGAAGCAATAGAACAGAGGGAGAGGGACAAAATCGAAGAGGAGAAGCGACGGGAGGAACAGGGCATTGACTGGGGGATGGGTAAGTTATACTTTTGAAGGGTTGAAATGAAGTTATAAGGTGGAGGGTGTAAGGTTCTTTTGGAGCACCTGGGGATAATGATGACATTTTATGGAAAGATACAAATGAGATCAGCGCCATATATTTGGCTAGTAAATAATGCTAGTTTTGCAGATAATGTTATTGTTACCTAACTGTAGAGACCAATACTTTTTGAGATTATTATTTATAATTTTTTTTTATAATATAGGAGTAGCAGATGAGTATGCAGTCCACCTGATGGTGACTACTGCCGCCCATGGACTTCTGTAATTAACTCCAGATAAGATTAGATTCCTTCCTGAGGTCGGCCACAGATCCGCCGCTACTCCTGAGGACTAAGCTGGAACGCCTTAGATAATTACGTCTCCCTTACCACATCCTTCAAACCAGAACATAGCAGCGCCTAACACTGCTGTTATAACAGAAATAGGTGTGGCGGTGGTGCCGCCGGAGTCGAACCACAAAGGGTTCTACCACCTTCAATAATAATTTACATTAATATTTGAAAAGAATCAATAGCTTTAAAGGTGGTAAACAGCAGTGTTAGGCGCTGCTGTGTTCCGGTTTGAAGGGTGTGGTAAGGGAGACAGACTTTTCCGAGGCGTTCCAGCTTAATCCTCAGGGGTAGCGGCGCATCTGTGGCCGACCTCAGGTAGGAATATCTAATCCTATCTGGTGTTGATTACAGATGTCCATGGGCGGCAGTAGCCACTTACCATCAGATGGACTGCATGCTCGTTTGCTACTCCTATATTATAAAAAAAAAAACTAAGGCCGTGGATCTTTTAGTGAATATGTCTGAATTATTCAAATAGAAAATATTAACAAATAATATTAGACCTTGACCAACCTTACTCTCCAGGTGAGGATGCAGAGGAGGAACCCGATCTCGCAGACAACCCTTACGCAATGGCAGCCAATGAGGAACTGTATCTCGACGACCCGAAGAAGACCTTAAGAGGGTATTACGAGAGAGAGGGACATGAGCTGAGCTATGATTGTGAGGAAAGGGGCGTTGGCCAGTATATTTGTAGGTGAGGATATTATATTATTTTTAAGGTTCCATACCCAAAAGGTAAAAATGGAACACTATTATTAAAACTCTGCTGACTGTCTGTCTGTCATACCTTGAACCATATGTAGAGAAAGTTACTGGGTTTATTAGTCTTGACGTAAATTATTATTGTAGCTTATTATTTATTATTGAACTTATTTTGGTAATGATGCCGTCACGAACAAACCACCAATATTTCCACCTATAGAAGATTTTTTAATTCTAGGGTGGAGCTACCAATAGATGATGCCCGTGGTAGACCGGTGGTGGCGGAAGTGATCCATCGTGGTAAGAAGAAGGAGGCCGTAGTGGCCTGCGCGCTCGAGGCTTGCCGGATACTGGACAGAGCTGGGCTGTTGAGGCAGTCCAAACATGGTGAGACTTTATTGTGTTATCATCATCAAGCCATTACTGTCCCACTGCTGGGCACGGGTCTCCTCTCATAATGAGTACGATTAGGCCATAGTACACTGCGCTGGCCAAGTGCATATTGCTAGACTTCACATACCTTTGAAAAACTTTTTATTTTCGTAGGTATACAGGTCTCCTCACGATGTTTTCCTTCACCGTTTCAGTAAGTGATAATTAAATTCTAATACATACGCACACAACTTTAAAAGTCAGACGTGTTCTTGGGATTTTCTGACCTTTCGATCAAGATGCCGACTTTCTTAAGCACTAGGCTATTACTGCTTACTTTAGGATATTATGCAATTATTTGGTGACCATTATATACATAAAAATATCTTCATTCCCAGAATCCCGTAGACGCAAGCAGCGGGATTGGTCAGCGGATGACTACTACGATTCTGATGAGGATACATTCTTGGATCGCACTGGCGCCGTGGAGAGCAAGCGTCGCACGCGCATGCAGAAACACGGGGCCTTAGCTGAAGATGCACAGCAACCCAGGGGGTATGAGGAGCTGGTGAGTAGTGTAGTTTACGAGAGAGGACCTAATGTGGGGATAGGGTGACTTGGTGTAGAAGGGTGTAGTGACGTGGATAGGCAGGGGTATGATGACCTTGAGTTATTATAACGGATATGATGAGCCTGAATTGTTGACAAAAGTAAGAACCATTGAGTTTATGCTAAGGGTCGATAACCTGGAGTTGTCAGGGGTAACGTATAATGGTCTGGTCTGGTGTGATGTGATTCCTAGATTTACGAAAAGTAAGTGGTTGACCTAGTGAGAGCGTGACGATAAAATAATTGCCAGGGAGTACGGCGACGTTCTGGGGTCGTGGGTGGCAAGAGTGGGAGCTCGAACCGCCCAGCCAACGGCCCCGGGAAGGACGACGGTATGTGAGGTCGCATACCGTTGTCCACACCAGACGGTGAGGCGAGTGTTAAGCTCACCTGGGCGGAGCCCGACGGGGCAACGCGCTAAAAGGACTCCGGTTGCGATCCTTTGCAGATCCCGGAGTCCTCTACGCAGCGCTGAGGACGGCCACCGGGGGGGTTTTAGTGCGGTAAGAGTCCCACATAACCCTGTGTTGCTCCCACGACATAGGGTACCTTTTAAAGGTTTCCCCTCGTGATTAAAAAAAGGGAGTATGTCGACGTAATGCTTGCAAACAGGTGACAAAATGAGCTGTATAAACAAATGTGTGATCTTGAGATATGGCCACTTGAGTTATGTAACCTATCTAGTCTAACTAATTCAAGGTTAGCAATACTATGTCCTAAAAACGTAACATTTATTAAAAACAAATATTAATTTAATCATATAAAAATCTCCTACCCTTTTTTCAGTTGAAAGAAATATCAGAAATCGAGAAGAAGATATCCGCAGAACAGAAGGTTCTAGAACGTCTCCGCGCGAGCAGCAAGCAGGTTAAAGAAGATAACAGCGGAGAGGACGCGCTGGACGAGTTCATGAGCTCGCTGGGCAGCCAGGGGACCAGCATGGCGCAGAAGGCGGAGATATCTAAGACTAAGGTTAGTTTTAGTTTTTGGTAAAGTGGTATAGAAAACTAAAGTTAGTTTTCATTTTGAATTGGGTGGTATAAAAAACTAAAGCTAGTTTAGATTTTGGATTGGGTGGTATAAAAAACTAAAGTTAGTTTTCATTATGGATTGGGTGGTATAAAAAACTAAAGTTCGTTTTGATTTTGGATTGGGTGATATAAAAAACTAAAGTTAGGTTAAAGAGAACAGCGAGGAGGATGCACTGGACGAGTTCATGAGCTCGCTGGGCAGCCAGGGGACCAGCATGGCACAGAAGGCGGAGATATCTAAGACTAAGGTTAGTTTTAGTTTTTGGTAAGGTGGTATGGAAAACTAAAGTTAGTTTTGATTATGGATTGGGTAGTATAAAGAAATAAAGATAGTTGTGATTATGGATTGGGTGAAAGATTGTGTGAAGTTGGGGTTAGATAAGATAGTATCTAGAACTAAGATATGTTTTGTTTTTCAAATAGCCCTTGTGGAAAACTAAAATTAATTCTTCGGTTGAGAACTAACATATTTTTTTTAATTGAGTTATTTTGTAATCAACATCTCCTACAACACTTTTGTGAAACTCTGTTTTGTCTGTCATAATAAAAATGTTTTAAAATATAAGGCTTATTAGTTATTACACATTTTTAACGTCATCTATACTAATACTATAAAGAGGACAACTTTGTTTGTTTGTTTGATTGTAATGAATAGGCTCAAAAACTACTGGGCCGATTTTAAAAATTCTTTCACCATTCGAAAGCTACATTATCCACAAGTAACATAGGCTATATTTTATATGAAATATATTTGATAAATAGATTTTGAGGCGGTACAAAGTTTGCCGGGTCATCTAGTATTTGATAAAACATAAATAAAATTTCCAGATGAGCATACAAAAGTTAAAAGCAGAGTTGTCGAGGACTCAGCGGTTAGCGGAGTTAGCGCGGCCGGCTCTCGCGCCGGTCACCCGCGCTGAGGACCGGCGCCTGCTCAAACAGAACAACTCCGTTGTGTATGGGAAGCGGTGAGTTACACTCTTTTTTTACTATAATATAGGAGTAGCAGACGAACATGCAGTCCACCTGATGGGTATGGCTACTGCCGTAATATCCCGTAGTATCTGTAATCAACCCCATATAGGATTAGATTCCTACCGGAGGTCGGCCACAGGTGCGCCGCTACCCCTGAAGACTAAGCTGGAACGCTTCGGAAAAGTATGTCTCCCTTACCACACCCTTCAAACACACCAAACACAACAGCATAACATGTAGTAACGGATTTGTGACCAAGCTCAGGCAGGAGTCTAAAACTATCTGGGGTTGATTATAGATGTCCGTAACATAGTGGCCGCTTCAACCATGGCCACCATCAAGTGGACTGTACATTTGTTTGCTATGTAAAATAACCAATCAGCCCCTACATAATATATGTAACTGCCATATTTAAATATCACCTATTTAATTTGAACTTAATTTAATATTACAGGATAAAATTAAAAGAAGACATAGACAAAAAACCAAAAGTGAGAAAAGAAGTTAAAGCGGAAGAAACAGAATTCGTAGAAGAAATGGACTCAGATGATGAAATAAAAGAAGAAGCTAAGAAACAGACAGAAGATAAATCACCTAAAACGGAACAAGTAGAGAAGCACATAGAAGCAAGAGTGGAGACAGAAGGAGACTTAGAGAAACATAAAGATGGAGATGTTAAGAAGGAAGCAGAAGTAAAGAGTGTTAAAGAAGATAGTTCGAAAGACAAAAGAGTGTTTGGACCAATGCGACCGCCAGAGAACTATGTGGTTCCGGAAAGTTACTTCGATCAAGAAACTGATCGAGATTTGCCTGAAATTGATGATGAAACGTTATAACTAAAATATATAGTTTTAGTTTGTATCTGTTGTTTTATTTTGTATGTTTAAAGTTCGTTATTGATAAAATCAATCTATTCAAATCCTACCAAAGATCGAAAGATATTCGTCGAGGCAGAATTTTCTAAATTTATTAAGGTCCAAAATCAAAATTAACTCAGAAATCTGGATTACTGTTAAAGGCTAACTGCCCAATAGAATATTTGTCTCCATCTCCAAAATTGTGAAATTAGATGTTATTTTACTATCTTCATATAATTGTGACATGTACGGGACATAATATATTTCATATAAAATTACATATATGTATATGTTTACTTAAATAAATTAAAAAAAAATTAACAACCACAGATGTATCTAGAAATTATTTTAATTTAAAAAATGAAACAAGGATTTTTTTTAAATCTAATTTTTTTCGTATGTTTTTTTTTTTCAATTTTTATTTTGCATTTTTTCCACCTAAAGCGCCATCTTTCATCCATTACTAAAAACTTACTATTAAAATAAATAAATTCACTGTTCCTTACTACTTTATTCTCCAATTCCAATATATAAATTTATATACTTACAATAACGAATTATTTTCCTAACCCGTACAAATGGATTAATCGCTAAACAGGTCTACGCATTTATCGGTCGATTTCCCCAAACACGACGTCCAGTGTTCCGATAATCGCGACGATGTCCGCTAACATGAGATTCTTCCCGATCTTCTCCAGCGCAGCGAGGTGTGCGAAACCGGGCGGCTTTATCTTGCACCTGTTATAGAAAATATATGTGAAATTTCTTATAACATCTCACTAGTAGATGCCACTATTTTAATACGACCACTAAATAAGAAATCTGACATAACTATTACAGTTCATTTATGATAGAAAAGTCTTTTCTTCAAAATGAGCTTTTTCCTATAGTTTATCATTTATCACTTTCCAGAATTTTATTCTTATAAGCAACACTATCCGATGGTGGAATAATACAGGGCGAGTTTTTTTTTCAATATGAACTCCTTCGAATCCCGGCAACGGAAATAGATTTTAAAAAAATATAATGATGAAGTTTTAGTTCTTGTCTAAATCGGCCTCGTAACTCCTTTCAACATTTTTTGCTATTCCTTATAGTTCCGGATTTGGCCCTGAAGGCCAATTTGAAAAAATCACCCTGTATATAAATGTAAATGAAATCTAAATTGACTGAAATATGACAAATATATTTGTTGTGCAATAATTGTCTATATTATAAAATTATAAAAATATAGTAGATGGAGAAAATATAAAATGACATAAAATATAATACATGTATACGTATGTAAAAAACATGACAAAATAAACAATCGCTTTATCTATTATCTAGTCCTACATACTTACTTTTTACCTCAACCGGGATTCGAACCCAAGATTTCAATGAAATATTCTGATGACAAATTGAATAAAAATCGCAGTAGCGTCAGCAGAATATTAATCATAAATATTATAAAAGATATTGTAAAAATCTTTGAAGAATATTATATATTACATAAATATTACAAAGTACAGGAAACATAATATATTTAAATATTAAAAATTGATGTAAATTTTAAACAATTTTGTAACTTACCATTTCACAGGAACAGCCAATTCAAACCAATTTTGCAAAGTAAATTCAGGTTTCCACTGGAATAATCTTAATTATCCTGATTATGGAATTAGAAAGAGATAAATTTAGATAATTAGATAAAACTCTGAATATAGAAATGAATCGCGTCGCCATAGCAAATTGTATGACTACACCTGCTCGCAACAACTTCAGAGCGGACTAGCAGTTTGGCGCGGACTATAACATAATACATGCATTAAAAAGCGACACAGTTGCAAAGCCAAGATCACACAGCATCCCCTATGTTTGATGTTAGACCCTTAACCGTGTTTCATCCCCTTAACTGTTCTTTTTAGTATGAAAGAAGAGGGTAGAGGAGGGCGCGATATCGGGTATTTGCCCAATCTTAAAAAAAGGAAAATTTTCTTTTTTTTAATTAAGCAAAGGGGCACCGATAGTTTATGATAGTCCAGTGGTTAAGAAACTCGCACTCTTGATCGAGGGGTCCGAGGTTCCAATCCCACGCAAGCACCCCTGATTTTTTTCAAAGTTATGCGCGTATTAGAAAGTAGAAATTAATTATCACCTGCTTAGACGGCGAAGGAAAATATAGTGAGTAAACCTGCATACTTGAAATCTTAAAAAAAAATGTTTTCAAAGGTATGTGAAGTCTACCAATACGCACTTGTCCAGCGCGGTGGACTATGGCCTAATCCCTCTCATTCTGAGAGTAGACCCGTGCCCAGCAGTGGGACAGTAATGGGTTGATGATGGCTTTCCCCATCCTACAACCTTATTTGACAAATTATATTTGACTCCCCCCGTCCCCTTATACCGCCCACTTAACCCTTAAACCTATAATATTCCATCCCTTTACACCTCGACAAAAGTACAATACTTACCTGTAGGGCTTAGATCCACCGTCAGAGACGAGATAAATACCAAACTCGCCCTTAGGGGCCTCCACTGCAGTGTAAGTGGACCCAGGGGGCACCTGGTACCCTTGAGTGAAGAGTTTGAAGTGATGGATCAGGGCTTCCATTGAAGTCTGCAAAAAATAAATTTAGTTTTTTTTTTTTGCATTTTTTTTATATTTTTACCCTTTCAGGTAGAGTGGCTACCTGATGGGAAGCAGTTACTGCCTGTGGAAATTTGAAAGAGAATTAAAATTTGCTACAAAAATTCTTCTTACATAAACATTTACTTACTACTTTTTTAAAATTGTAATGTCTTTTTCATATGATACGAGCTAGCCCGCGGCTTCGCTCGCGTTACGAAGTAATATTTTCATCCCCTATTTTATCCCCTTGGGGGTAGAATTGATCAAAATCCTTTCTTAGCGGATGCCTACGTCATAACATCTACCTGAATGCCAAATTTCAGCCCGATCCGTCCAGTGGTTTGGGCTGTGCGTTGATAGATCACTACGTCAGTCAGTCACCTTTGAGTTATATATATTTAGATAGAGCTTGCATCTAAATGTTAGTGGCTATTGCCTCCAATGGACATCTGTAATCAACCCCAGGTAAGATTATATTCATAACTAAGATACTTTGTTACCCCTGAAGACAAAGTTGGAACGCTTCGGCTTACTCTACATTCGGTTATGTCTCCCTTCAAACCAGAACACAGCAGCGCTTAACACTGCTGTTATAAGAGAAATAGGTGTGGCGGTGGTGCCGCCGGAGTCGAACCACAGAGGGTTTTAGACCACCATTTTACCTTTTGAAGTTAAATAAAGGCTTATAAATAGTACCTTCATCTCCTACAGCGTACCCCAATCCCCCACAAAAGTATCTTCATCTCCCACAGGGAACCCCAATCCCCCACAAAACTATCTTCATCTTCCACAGAGAACCCCAATCCCCCACGAAAGTATCTTCATCTCCCACAGAGAACCCCAATCCCCCACAAAAGTATCTTCATCTACCACAGAGAACCCCAATCCCCCACAAAAGTATCTTTATCTCCCACAGCGAACCCCAATCCCCCACAAAAGTATCTTCATCTCCCACAGAGAACCCCAATCCCCCGCGAAAGTATCTTCATCTCCCACAGAGAACCCCAATCCCCCACGAAAGTATCTTCATCTCCCACAGAGAACCCCAATCCCCCACAAAAGTATCTTCATCTCCTACAGAGTACACTAGAGTACCTTCATCTCCTCGCGAGAGGGCGGTGTCAGCTTCGCGTCGTCGGTCTTGATCTCGCCGGCCGGCATCTGGTTCAGACACTGGTCGATGATGCGGAGGGACTGTCTCATCTCCTACAGAGTACACTAGAGTACCTTCATCTCCTCGCGAGAGGGCGGTGTCAGCTTCGCGTCGTCGGTCTTGATCTCGCCGGCCGGCATCTGGTTCAGACACTGGTCGATGATGCGGAGGGACTGTCTCATCTCCTACAGAGTACACTAGAGTACCTTCATCTCCTCGCGAGAGGGCGGTGTCAGCTTCGCGTCGTCGGTCTTGATCTCGCCGGCCGGCATCTGGTTCAGACACTGGTCGATGATGCGCAGAGATTGTCTCATCTCTTCGACACGACAGAGGTACCTGGTAAGTACAATTTGCTTTATATAATTGTATATAATTTGTAAATAAGCTTTAAAGATGGCATTTTTTTTTGGAATTTGTAGCCGCTTTGGGACCTTTTATTCATCCCCTATTTCTAGAAATGTAGATTTTTTTTTTCATATTAACGCAGTCAAATTACACCCTTAAAGCTATGTCAGGTTCATTTGAAAAAAATAATTAAAAACCTTATAATAAAGCAATATATGCAAACAAATAATATAGATTTTAAAGAATTAACATTATAACTTAAAAACTGTCAGCGAAACTGTCCAAACTACAGACAGCAATTTTTTTATCTACATTAATTACCTTCAGACCATTGTTTTTAATAAATTAATTAAAATAGCAAATTTTAATATATTTTTTTAATATTTAAAATTTGTTTTCCTCACCTATCATAACAGTCACCATTCGTACCGATGGGTACATCAAAGTCCACCAGGTGGTAGGCGTCGTAGGGCTGCGACTTGCGCAGATCCCACTTGATCCCGGAGCCGCGGAGCATCACACCACTGTAGACACAAGAAAAGGGAATTAAAAATACATCACACCACTACAGTACCACACAAAGGGAATAAAAAAAAATATTTTTGCAAAAAAAATTGTAAACAACTTTTACAGTTATAAGACAAATATAATCTTTTTGTCATAACTTTTAATGGAAGATTTTTAAGATGACAATATTTTTTTTTTTTAGGAAAATGTAGTAAAAGCGCTGTCCATCAGACAATTTGACAAATGTCAACATACTCGTACTTATGCCATACTCCAAACCCTCCCCTAAGGAAGTAGGGCTTACCCTACTTCCTTAGGTCCGCTGCACCCAGATCCTGTTGGTGGTGAGCACGTCCTCCACCTCGTCCAGCCGCTCGGGGAACTGACCCCCTACCCCCCGTACCCCACTGTACCCCCCGCACACCTGAAGCCGTAGTTGAGCGCGTCCTGAGCGGACACGATCCCGATGTCCTTGGTCCGCTGCACCCAGATCCTGTTGGTGGTGAGCACGTCCTCCACCTCGTCCAGCCGCTCGGGGAACTGACCCCCTACCCCCCGTACCCCACTGTACCCCCCGCACACCTGAAGCCGTAGTTGAGCGCGTCCTGAGCGGACACGATCCCGATGTCCTTGGTCCGCTGCACCCAGATCCTGTTGGTGGTGAGCACGTCCTCCACCTCGTCCAGCCGCTCGGGGAACTGACCCCCTACCCCCCGTACCCCACTGTACCCCCCGCACACCTGAAGCCGTAGTTGAGCGCGTCCTGAGCGGACACGATCCCGATGTCCTTGGTCCGCTGCACCCAGATCCTGTTGGTGGTGAGCACGTCCTCCACCTCGTCCAGCCGCTCGGGGAACTGACCCCCTACCCCCCGTACCCCACTGTACCCCCCGCACACCTGAAGCCGTAGTTGAGCGCGTCCTGAGCGGACACGATCCCGATGTCCTTGGTCCGCTGCACCCAGATCCTGTTGGTGGTGAGCACGTCCTCCACCTCGTCCAGCCGCTCGGGGAACTGACCCCCTACCCCCCGTACCCCACTGTACCCCCCGCACACCTGAAGCCGTAGTTGAGCGCGTCCTGAGCGGACACGATCCCGATGTCCTTGGTCCGCTGCACCCAGATCCTGTTGGTGGTGAGCACGTCCTCCACCTCGTCCAGCCGCTCGGGGAACTGACCCCCTACCCCCCGTACCCCACTGTACCCCCCGCACACCTGAAGCCGTAGTTGAGCGCGTCCTGAGCGGACACGATCCCGATGTCCTTGGTCCGCTGCACCCAGATCCTGTTGGTGGTGAGCACGTCCTCCACCTCGTCCAGCCGCTCGGGGAACTGACCCCCTACCCCCCGTACCCCACTGTACCCCCCGCACACCTGAAGCCGTAGTTGAGCGCGTCCTGAGCGGACACGATCCCGATGTCCTTGGTCCGCTGCACCCAGATCCTGTTGGTGGTGAGCACGTCCTCCACCTCGTCCAGCCGCTCGGGGAACTGACCCCCTACCCCCCATACCCCACTGTACCCCCCGCACACCTGAAGCCGTAGTTGAGCGCGTCCTGAGCGGACACGATCCCGATGTCCTTGGTCCGCTGCACCCAGATCCTGTTGGTGGTGAGCACGTCCTCCACCTCGTCCAGCCGCTCGGGGAACTGACCCCCTACCCCCCGTACCCCACTGTACCCCCCGCACACCTGAAGCCGTAGTTGAGCGCGTCCTGAGCGGACACGATCCCGATGTCCTTGGTCCGCTGCACCCAGATCCTGTTGGTGGTGAGCACGTCCTCCACCTCGTCCAGCCGCTCGGGGAACTGACCCCCTACCCCCCGTACCCCACTGTACCCCCCGCACACCTGAAGCCGTAGTTGAGCGCGTCCTGAGCGGACACGATCCCGATGTCCTTGGTCCGCTGCACCCAGATCCTGTTGGTGGTGAGCACGTCCTCCACCTCGTCCAGCCGCTCGGCGAACTTCGCGGCGAACTCGTATATGTCGTCCATCAGGCCTAGGGGCATGTCCTGGAGAAAGAAAAGAGTCATCACCTAATACTATAATATAATATAGTACAGAATTAAGATAAAAAATATCCCTGACGAATTCGACCACAAATGGAGCCGAATTCAACAACAACTCATATATAGTAGAATATTAACTATTAAATCTTTTTTAGAATGGCCCCGTCGCCCTGTGACATGCAACAGTGGGGCTAATCATAAATCCCAGCACTAAATAAGGATGATATTGAAGCCCAGTAACGGGCAAGAGTGACAATCCCTACCTAGTCGACTATGACCTAAACTCAACTCACTATGATAGAATACCTATGCCCAGCAATGGGACTACTTTGAAGAAGAAGAAAGAAAGAAACATTTATTCGGATAGTTGCAACACAAATGAAATACTATAATGTAGAGAGACAAAAAAAATAAAAATAACATAAAACAAAAGAAAAAAATTTGGCAAAGGGAGATCTCCCGCCGGGCTAGGTGATCATGCCCGGGGAGCGGCCGTGCTCCGACAGTCTCAGTTCGGAGCTTGTATATATGCAAGATTCTTAGAAAACTTCGATAGCGTGATTCAGAATACTCGTGGCGCCATCTCTTGTCGAGTAGCGGGAGGTCGCCACAAAAAAATAAATAAAAAATAGAACAACAACAAAAGGACAATTAAACGTACAATCAATTATTACAATAATATGTTGATGAGTACTTGATGATAATACAGCCCAGCAGTGGGGTGACTACGTACCAGCGCCACGCCCCCCGGGCGGATGTACGCAGCATGCATTCGAGCGCCGCTCACTCGCTCGTAGAACTCCATCATCTTCTCGCGCTCCTCGAACAGCCAGAAGAACGGGGTCAGGGCTCCCACGTCCAGGGCGTGGGTGCCGACCGCCATTATGTGGTTCAGGAGACGGGTGATCTCCGCGAAGAGCGCTGGAGAAACAAAAAAAATAAGTTTTAGTATGGTTTTAAAGTCACATGACATTGATTCACGTGTAAATCACATATTTGCTAGTTATTGATGTCACCTAATAAATACTTTTTTAGAGATCCGTACCCAAAGGACTCAAAAACGGAACCCTATATTTTTTTATAATGTAGGAGTAGCAGACGAGCATGCAGTCCATCTGATGGTAAGTAGTTATTGCCACTCATGGACATCTGTAATCAACCCCAGGTAGGATTAGGTTTTCCTGCCTGAGGTCGGCCACAGATGCGCCGCTACCCCTGAGGACTAAGCTGGAACGCCTCGGAAAAGTATGTGTCCCTTACCACACCCTTCAAACAGAACACAACAGCACTAAACATTGCTGCTATTAGGCAAAAATAGGTGTGGCGGTGGTGCCGCCGGAGTCGAACCACGAAGAGTTCTGCCACCTTCCAAATTCTAAACAATATAATATACTCACTCCTAATATACTTCGCCCGGAGCGGTATATCAATATTGAGCAGCTTCTCAACAGCGAGGCTGTAGCACTGTTCGTTGCACATCATGGAGACATAGTCGAGACGGTCGAAGTACGGCAGCGCCTGGGTGTAGGTCTTGTACTCTATCAGCTTCTCTGTACCGCGGTGTAGGAGACCGATGTGGGGGTCGGCTGCGCGGACCGTCTGGGGAGAAAAGCATTTTTTTTATATTATAGGAGTAGCAGACGAGCGTGTAGTCCAGCTGATGGTAAGTGGCTACTGCCGCCCATGGACATGAACCCCAGATAGGAATATACACTCCAACCTGAGGTCAGCCACAGATGCGCCGCTACCCCTGAGGACTAAGTTTGAACGCTACGGAAAAGTATGTCACCCTTACCACACCCTTCAAACCGGAACACAGCAGCGCCTAACACTGCTGTTATTAGGTAGAAATAGGTGTGGAGGTGGTGCCGCCGCAGTCGAACCACAAAGGGTTCTACCACCCTAATCAAGAATTTTTATTAGCATTTTTTTGCTATAAGATTGTGGTAGGAAATGAGGCATCAGTCCACCTGGTAGGAAGAAGTTTGAAGGTAATAGAACCTAAGATTGTGTTAGAAAACATGGAAGTAACAACACAACCAAGGAAAGGCAGTGATAGCTTAATGATTGAAACTCGGCCTTTCGATTCCGAGGTTCGAATCCCAGGCAAACCCTGATTTTTCAAAGGTATACATAAAATATTAGAAAATATATATCACTTGCTTTAACCGTGAAAGAAAACTTGAGGCCACCTGCATACCTGACACATCTTAAAAAAACGTTTTCAAAGGTATGTGAAGTCTACCAATACGTGCTTGTCCAGCGCGGTGGACTATGGCCTAATCCTTCTCATTCTGAGAGGAGACCCGTGCCCAGCAGTGGGACCATAATGGGTTGATGACGATGATGAGAAAACGAGCACTGACCCCATCTGGTAGGTAGGAAGATGTTTGAAGGTGAAAAAAGCCTTTGTGGATCAACTTCAACGTCATCACCGTCACATCTATTTCTGCTATAACAGCAGTGTTAAGCACTGCTGTGTTCTGGTTTGAGGGGTGTTGTAAGTGAGACATACTTTACTGAGACATTGCATCTTAGTCCTCAGGGGTAGCGGCGCTGAATGCGGTATAGCTGTAGACGACGACAGTTAGGAGTCTAACACGATCTTGGATTGATTACAGATGTCTGTGGGCGGCAGTAACTACTTAAAATCAGGTGGACTGCATGCTCATCTGCCACCCTTATAATAATAAAAATGTATGAAGTTGTCCATTCCTACCTCACCCTCCAGCTCCAACACAAGTCGGAGCACCCCGTGAGCGGCGGGGTGCTGCGGCCCGAAGTTCAGGATCATGTTGCGGACTTGCTTCTCTGTTGGGGCCACAATGCCTGCAAACGGGAATCGTTTATTATATGTTAAGTTACGACTTACTGTGTTCAGCAAAACTTAGGAAGGTCTTACAAGTACTCTATGCTTTATTCCAGGCCCTTTAAATTTCATTTGTTATAATATAGGAGTAGCAGACTAGCATACAATACATCTGATGGTAAGTGGCTACTTCCGCCCATGGACATTAGTATTCAACCTCACACCTATATAAAATCGTCCTACATAAAATCGCCTACAGATGCATTTCTACTCCATAGGACTAAGCTGGAATGCCTTGGAAGAGCATCTCTCTTACCACACCCTTCAAACCAAAACACAGCAGTGCTTAACACTGCTGTTATTACAAAGAAATAGGTAAAGCGGTGGTGCTGTTAGAGTCGAACCACAAAAGGTTCAACATTTGTTATTATTAATTAGAAATCATTTGTTTTTTTATCAGATTGAAATAGCAGACAATTATACAGTCCAACTAATTAGGTCCATGGACATCTGTATGCAACAGTACTCTATGAAACTGATCAAAAGTGTTACTCCTGAGGTCTATCAGCTAATTTAAAGCTCAATCTACTAAAATTTATAATAAAATAAATAGAAAACTTAAAATTTCCGAAATGACATACTCTGAATGCAAAAAAAGTTTAACCCAACTACTAAAATCCCTAACCTACCAACAAACAGAAGACCTATTAAATGAATGACTTGAGAATGGTATTTATGTATAATTATGCTCGTATGTATATATTCATAATTGTATGTATTTATATACGTATATATATATATATATATATATATATATATATATATATATATATATATATATATATGTGTGTGTGTGTGTATATATGTACATATGGTAAACAAAGTGCATAGACCTTATTTAAGCAAAGGCGACCTCAGATAAGAGCGGAGTCTCCTACCACAGGTTTATATAAACTTACCAGGAGAGTCCCGAAAACTTGTAATCTACATACTTGTTTAAATAAAGGATTTTTGATTTTGATTTTTGATTTGATCAGTGTTATGTATTAAGATTTCATATAAATAGTGATTGTCAAAACATGTAGGTAGGAAAACATTTATGAATAAAGGGTTCAGTTTTTGCTTGTCAAATCAACTGGAGTGTTTCATTTTATTGGCGATTGAGGAAAATTAAGTAAAATGTCGTGGGGCGCAGCTAATATTGCTCTTCCGGGCCAATTTAATCCAAAAACTGACCGATGGTGTGATTATAAGGAACAATTACTATGTGCTCTTCATGTAATCGGCGTGTGCGATTCTAACCTCGAAAAAGCGCGATCATTGTTCCTATCTCAGTGTGGCAAAGAGATGTATAGTCTAATTGCATCATTGTTGGTACCAGAGAGACCAACAAATGTGGATTTCAACAATATTATGGCAGCCTTGGATAAATTTTATGAGCCGGATGTGAATGAAATATTAGAAGCTGGCAAATTCCACAGACGAGGGCAGTTACAAGATGAAAGCATTCAAGAATTTGTTGCTGCTATTAGCTTACTTGGTGCAAAATGCAAATTTATGGACTTGAAGCGCCAGTTGAGGGACCGTTTGGTGCTGGGAGTGCGAGATGACCGGTTGCGGAGGGAGCTGTTGAAGACTAAGGATCTAATGTATGAAAATGCTGTACAGATGTGTCTAAATCATCAGGCTTCCGTGCAAGAACTTTATCCCAGTACAAGCGAGTTGAAGCAAAACTCATCAAGTGCCACAGAACCAATGGACATTGGAAGGATAACGATAAGTGAATGTACACATTGTTCTAGAAGGCATAACGCTGGAGAGCGTTGCCCCTTTATAAAAGTAAAATGTTTTTACTGCAAGAAGGTTGGGCATATTGCTTCGGTGTGTAAGAAGAAACTTAAGAGGGTAAATCAGATGGGTGAAGCCGACAAGGATTCAGAGGGAATGATGGGAATCTATGTGTGTGCAGAAGGTACTCTGAAACCCATAATGGTGGAACTAGACATAAATGGAACAAAACATGTCATGGAGGTGGATTCAGGAGCTTCAAGAACTATAATATCGGAGGAAGCATTTTGGAAATTGTGGTCGGTTGCACCACCCCTGTACCCCACTAACATCAAATTAGTAACATGGACTCGTGACACATTGAAAGTATTAGGAGTGGCCCATGTTCAAGTGAAATTAGGAAATAAGGAGGCACAATGTGAATTAATTGTTGTAGCGGGAAGTGGACCAAGCTTGTTGGGAAGAAATTGGTTCGAGAAATTGGGACTTCAAGTTACGGGCTTGTGTTGGTCTCGAGATGATCTTGTGCCGTTAAAAACGGAGTTCCCTGATCTATTTGGAGAAGAGCTGGGAACATACACAGGACCAGAAGTCTCACTCCATGTTCGGGAAACATCCACACCAAGATTCTTAAAGGCACGTCCTGTACCATTTCCTTTGAAGCAAAGGGTAAATGATGAATTGAATGTTATGATTAAGTCAGGAATATTAACACCTGTCAAATTTTCTAAGTGGGCTACACCACTGACAATTGTAAAGAAGGAAGACGGATCCATACGTATTTGTGGTGATTATCGTTCGACAGTAAATGCAGCTATTGATGTTGATTCTTACCCACTTCCAACATCGGTTGAGGCCTTTGTAAAACTTAGTGGTGGAAGAATATTTAGCAAATTGGACCTTAAGCAAGCCTATACGCAATTAAAAGTGGGTGAAGAAACTGCTAAACTTCTGACATTGAATACTCCATTAGGCTTAATGAAAATGAACAGGTTAGCTTTTGGGGTTAGTGCGGCACCAGCAATTTTTCAAAGGCTAATGTCTACGGCTTTGGCCGGGATGGAAGGGGTAGCTTGTCTTCTTGATGATATAGCTATTACAGGGAGAACCAAAGATGAGCATAACCACAGATTAAGGAGTGTTTTGCAAAAATTGCAAGAAATGGGATTCCGGCTTAATTTGAAAAAATGTATCTTTGCAACTAACACTATTACCTTTCTGGGTCATACTATAGACGAAAATGGACTGCATCCCTCTATAGCCAAAGTAAAAGAGATTCGTGAGAAGCCAGCACCTACAGATAAAGAATCTTTGAGAGCATTTTTAGGCCTCTACAATTTTTATGAGAAATTTTTACCTAACAAAGCCACACTTCTTGAACCATTATATCGGTTGTTAGACAATAAAAGATGTTGGTCATGGGGTGCAAAGGAAGAGCGGGCATTTAATGAAGCAAAAAATCTTCTTTCCTCTGATCTCACCTTGGTTGGATATGATCTTAACAAAGAGTTGCTACTAATTTGTGATTCTTCTGAATATGGTTTGGGGGCTGTCCTTGCTCATATCATGGACGATGGTTCGGAGAGACCTGTGATGATGGCGTCGAGAACTTTACAACCTCATGAAAGACGATATGGACAGATAGATAAAGAGGCCTTGGCTATTATGTATGGTTTGACAAAATTTCATGAGTTCTTAGCGGGGCGACGGTTCTCTATCATTACAGATCACAAGCCTTTAGTGGGATTGTTTAATCCTAAGAAACCGATTCCGAATCAGATCTCACCGAGGATGTTGAGGTGGTCATTAAAGCTAAACTGCTACGATTATTCTATCGAATACAGACCGGGTAAAAAGATTGGCCATGCTGATGCACTCAGCAGGTGGAACCATCGCCAGACCGCTTCGACAGGGGATGATGTTCTGAGAGAAGTTTTACTTTTAGAAGAACAACCTGAGGGATGGAATTTAAACGCCGGCAAAATTGCGGCAGAGACACGAAAAGATCCAATATTACAGAAAGTAATTTTTGGGGTTCTACATGGTTGGTCACGCAGTAACTCAGACCCTGCAATGCAACCCTTTTGGACTCGAAGGGAGGCTCTTTCCCTCAATAAAGAGTGTTTATTGTGGAGTAACAGAGTCGTCATACCAGCATCCCTTCAACAAGATGTGTTGAAGTTACTTCATGCCCCCCATGCTGGTATAGTTCAAACCAAAGCTTATGCCAGAGGTTACGTGTGGTGGCCTGGAATGGATAACCAGATTGAAAGGATAGTTGCAGAGTGTGAGCAGTGTCAAGGGGTGCGAAACAACCCGCCTAGAGAACCACAGACTTGGATTGTGACAGATAAGCCCTGGAGCCGCGTTCATGTAGATTTTGCCGGTCCATTTCAAGGAAAGACATTCCTCATATTAGTGGACTCTCATAGTAAATGGTTGGAGGCGGAAATTGTTTCTAGTATGAGTTCTGGTGTTGTCATACAGAGTTTACGGAAGATCTTCGCTTCACAAGGATTGCCAGAGACACTAGTATCGGACAATGGTAGGACTTTTACTTCTGAGGAGTTTGATACATTTCTAAAGAAAAATGGCATTAAACATATATTTTCTCCACCCTACCATCCAGCTACAAATGGGCATGTAGAACGGGCTGTTCAAACTTTTAAAAACAAATTAAGGAAGATTTCAAACATGAATGAACCATGGAATGAGAAACTCCCTAAAGTTTTATATGCTCTACGAACTGTGCCTAACAGTTCGACGAATAAAACGCCAGCAGAGATGTTAAATGGGCGTAGATATAGAACTGCAGTATCTGTACTTCATCCAGAGAATGTGCAACGCCCTAGTGAAGTACAGTTAGAGGAGGCAGCGCAGAGGTCTTCTAATAGAAGATTCCAGGTCGATCAGTTGGTTTTGGTACGAAACTATGGCCCCGGTACCAGATGGCAAAGAGGCCAGGTAGAGATGGTGGAAGGACCAAGTACTTATTTGGTGAGAACAGAGGCAGGTGAATTAGTAAGGCGCCATGTTGATCAAATGTTATCTAGAACTAGGAGCCAGACATATCAGAGTCCGGAGGGTAGAGTTCTTGATCAACCAAGATCCAGGTCATCATCACCTGATCCACCAATTGAGATCCCACCACCGGAGAATTGGCCTGACATTATAGGGATACCTAATAGTAACTGATAGACTAAAGTCTATTCTTAAATATGCTTTGTTATTGGTTATGTATAGCAAATGCTTTTAGTATTTTAATTATATGGGGGAAAGGTATGTTATGTATTAAGATTTCATATAAATAGTGATTGTCAAAACATGTAGGTAGGAAAACATTTATGAATAAAGGGTTTAGTTTTTGCTTGTCAAATCAACTGGAGTGTTTCATTTTACTTACTATCATTCCTAACAGAATATAAAACAATACGTTCATCCCACAACATTGTATAAAATGAGTATTTACTTTAAAAAGATTAAAAAAAATGTTTGCGAAAAATTGTGTGATGTTTTACAAATGTACAAATGTAATTGACACCATAAAGATTGCTAGTAAATATTGATAACCATGCAGATTTCTTTTTACCTGAGGGTAATGTTTTTTGAGATTGTTACTTATGATTTTTTTATAACTAGGCTAACTGATGGTAAGTGGCTACTGCCGCCCATGGACATCTGTAATCAACTTCAGATAAGATTAAATTAGAGATTATCCTTCCTGAGGTCGACCACAGATCTAACAGACTTAGCTGGAGTGTCTCGAAATCAAACCAGAACACAGCAGCGCTTAACACTGCTGTTATAACAGTAATAGGTGTGGCGGTGGTGCCGCCGGAGTCGAACCACAAAGGGTTCTACCACCTTCATGAATAACTTACATTAATATTTTAAAAGAATCAAAAGCCATGGGATCTTTTAGTTATTTTCCACAACTGTCAATTTACTGAAGTAGAAAATAAGTGCCAAACATATAATATTAGATCTTTGCCAACCTTATTCCCCAGGTGAGGATGCAGAGGAGGAACCAGATCTTGCAGACAACCCTTACGCAATGGCGGCCAATGAGGAGCTGTATCTTGACGACCCTAAGAAGACCTTAAGAGGGTATTACGAGAGAGAGGGACATGAGCTGAGTTATGATTGTGAGGAAAGGGGCGTTGGCCAGTATATTTGTAGGTGAGGATATTATATTATTTTTAAGTTTCCATACCCAAAAGGTAAAAACGGAACGCTATTATTAAAACTCTGCTGTCTGTCATACCTTGAACCATATGTAGAGAAAGTTACTGGGTTTATTAGTCTTGAAGTAAATTATTATTGTAGCTTATTATTTATTATTGAACTTATTTTGGTAATGATGCCGTCACGAACAAATCACCAATATTTCCACCTATAGAAGATTTTTTAATTCTAGGGTGGAGCTACCAATAGATGATGCCCGTGGTAGACCGGTGGTGGCGGAAGTGATCCATCGCGGTAAGAAGAAGGAAGCCGTAGTGGCCTGCGCGCTCGAGGCTTGCAGGATCCTGGATAGAGCTGGACTGCTGAGGCAGTCTAAACATGGTGAGACTTTATTGTGTTATCATCATCAACCCATTACTGTTCCACTGCTGGGCACGGGTCTCCTCTCATAATGAGTATGATTAGGCCATAGTACACTGTGCTGGCCAAGTGCATATTGCTAGACTTCACATACCTTTGAAAAACTTTTTATTTTCGTAGGTATACAGGTCTCCTCACGATGTTTTCCTTCACCATTTCAGCAAGTGATAATTAATTTCTAATACATACGCACACAACTTTAAAAGTCAGGTGTGTGCTTGGGATTTTCTGACCTCTCGATCAAGATATCGAGTTTCTTAACCACTAGGCTATCACTGCTTAGTTTAGGATATTAAGCAATTATTTGGTGACCATTATATGCATGAAAATATCTTCATTCCCAGAATCCCGTAGACGCAAGCAGCGGGATTGGTCAGCGGATGACTACTACGATTCTGATGAGGATACGTTTCTGGATAGAACCGGCGCAGTGGAGAGCAAGCGTCGCACGCGCATGCAGAAACACGGGGCCTTAGCTGAAGATGCACAGCAACCCAGGGGGTATGAGGAGCTGGTGAGTAGTGTAGCCTGGAGAGATGATGGTTGAAGTCGAGTGTAAGGAACCGATAGGTTTTTATCAAAGACCTGGTGAGTTTTAGTATTTCGGTGGAACGCAAGAAATATCTTAAGCCTCGGAAGTGATATCAGTATGATCAACATCGAGCAGAAGCGATTCTATATGAAGCTGGTTACAGATAACCATAGTCTGAGGTGATCACTTACCGTTAAACTGATGTCATGCTCATTGACCACTCCAGTGTTATAAGAACATACTGGAATATACGTAAATGTCATAAAAATAAATATTTTAAATTTCTCAAACATAGACTATAGGAAATTAAAATCATATTTTTTTACAATATTTAGTCATAACCATGTTCGTGCAGCTGTGTTTTTGAAATAAATATAATTATGTAAATACACATTGTACAGGAGAATACTATTTTGTATGCCACGAATTTGTCTGTGAAAGAGTTATTTAACCTAGCTTTATTTGAATTTTAATAGGTCTTTTTCTAACCTGACATTTGTAAACACACAGATGAATAATATATTTAATAATTATCAATTCATTTGAATAAAATACACGGTTTTTTCAGTTGAAAGAAATATCAGAAATCGAAAAGAAGATATCCGCAGAACAGAAGGTTCTAGAACGTCTCCGCGCGAGCAGCAAGCAGGTTAAAGAAGATAACAGCGGAGAGGATGCGCTGGACGAGTTCATGAGCTCGCTGGGCAGCCAGGGGACCAGCATGGCGCAGAAGGCGGAGATATCTAAGACTAAGGTTAGTTTTAGTTTTTGGTAAGGTGGTATGGAAAACTAAAGTTAGTTTTGATGTTATATTGGGTGGTAAGTTAAATTAGGGTTAGGTTCGGATATTGTTTTAATAAGAATAGAAAATTAATCTTAGTAGCGCTTTCGGATAAGAAGCTATCGAAAATTTATCTTATCGAAAAGTTCATTTTTGCAACAGAAACTTGAGTTAGTTAAGTTTAGATTTTCGATAAGGGTTATGTAAAACTTTTATTTTGAGGGAGCATGAAAAACTAAGTATTTTTTCGCTTTTCAACAATTACCCAGTCTTCTACTCAGTCTAACTCTTCAATAATATGAAACGGATTATGCAAAATTTAGATTAATTTTCCTTTTTCATACTCATACACTTTTTTTTCCAATGGATGTTGTATATGAGAGCTAAGGAATTAACCCTTTTTTCTTGATAAGGAATCAAAATTTTTATACTCTGTTTTATGTATTGGCTTTATGTTTTTTCATGAAATATGTTGTAATAAATACCTTAAGAAATTTATAACATGTAACACTGGTATGTTTCCATTAAACTATACACTATTTTCAGATGAGCATACAAAAGTTAAAAGCAGAGCTATCCAAAACTCAGCGGCTAGCGGAGTTAGCGCGGCCGGCTCTCGCGCCGGTCACCCGCGCCGAGGACCGGCGCCTGCTCAAACAGAACAACTCCGTTGTGTATGGGAAGCGGTGAGTTATCTTTCACTTATTCCCATTATTAATATTCAATCTATGTCATTTTTACCTACTGAATATCGAAAAATATCAACATGTAGTATGACGAAATTGACATTTTTTTTATAATTTAGGAGCAGCAGACGAGCATGTAGTCCACCTGATAGTAAGTGGTTACTGCCACCCATGGACATCTGTAACGAACCCCAGATAGGATTAGATATTCCTACCTGAGGTCGGCCACAGATGCGCCGCTACCCCTGAGGACTAAGCTGGAACGCCTCGGAAAAGTATGTCTCCCTTACCACACCCTTGAAATCACAGCAGCGTTTAACACTGCTGTTATGAGGCAGAAATAGATGTGGCGGTGGCCAGAGTCGAACCACAGAGGAATCTACTACTTTCAAAGTACATAAACCAATGGTCACTTACCATCAGATGGACTGCTTGCTTATTTGTTACTGCTTTTACACAAAAGAACGATGTAGAGCAATATCAGTCGCTTGATACATACAGGGTGGATACCTCCATACGACAATAAATGAAAATACAAGTCCTACTCCTTCCTTGGAACATGTTACAATAATTAAAAAACACAACATCGAATTTCAAAAAGCTTTTCAAACAAACTTAATAATAAATGATGGGGTAAAAAATAGAACGCCATTTATAAACATCAGTTCATCAACTTTGATAAGAGCGGCAACAGCGCAGTGTCTTAGAAATAAGGTACAATATGCATTTACTTAATCATGTTTTTACGATTAGACAAAGCGTGTAGAAAATATGAAAAATGCAAAAAAAATCCTGTGCCGAAAGTACTAAAGATATTTGATTGCAAATTTGTTTGGAGGCTTGGCAAATGGATAGGTTCATGTAGTAGGTCCATGTGTAGTGAAGTTTATTGTCATATGAAAGTATCCAGTATCCACCCTGTATATGTAACCACTATGTAATAAACTTATTTAAATTATCTATTTATGATTACAGGATAAAATTAAAAGAAGACATAGACAAAAAACCGAAAGTGAGAAAAGAAGTTAAAGCGGAAGAAACAGAATTCGTAGAAGAAATGGACTCAGATGATGAAATAAAAGAAGAAACTAAGAAACAGACAGAAGATAAATCACCTAAAACGGAACAAGTAGAGAAGCATGTAGAAGTAAAAAGAGTGGAGACAGAAGGAGACTTAGATAAACATAAAGATGGAGATGTTAAGAAGGAAGCAGAAGTAAAGAGCGTTAAAGAAGATAGTACGAAAGATAAGAGAGTGTTTGGACCAATGCGGCCACCAGAGAACTATGTGGTTCCGGAAAGTTACTTCGATCAAGAAACTGATCGAGATTTGCCTGAAATTGATGATGAAACGTTATAACTAAAATATATAGTTTTAGTTTGTATCTGTTGTTTTATTTTGTATGTTTGAAGTTCGTTATTGATAATCAATCTATTCAAATCCTACCAAAGATCGAAAGATATTCGTCGAGGCAGAATTTTCTAAATTTATTAAGGTTGCAAAATCAAAATTAACTCAGAAATCTGGATTACTGTTAAAGGCTAACTGCCCAATAGAATATTTGTCTCCATCTCCAAAATTGTGAAATTAGATGTTATTTTACTATGTTCATATAATTGTGACATGTACGGGACATAATATATTTCATATAAAATTACATATATGTATATGTTTGTGATTGCAGAGGGCGCTGCTGAGCCTAAGTAAACATAGTCTCCGTGCAAAAAATATCTTTAAAAATCAGTAACGACGCAAAACGATATATATTCCTTATAAAAAACCTTCAGGAGTGCAAAACTTGTGAGTTAAAATAAAATCCGAACAGAATGTAAAGTGAATATAGAAGAAAAGTGAAGAGAACAGTGATAAACATTTAGTGACTATATACGCAAAAATAGGCTACCTAGATACTATAATAAGCAGTGTTTAAAGTGGTTGCAACCTGTGAAACGCGAAAAAATTTTCAAATCTAAAAGACAGTGCAGTGTTCAAAATCTACAAACAGAATAACCTCAAAAAAATTGCCAAGTCATAGTTATCATCATTTCACAACATACTTGCAACGCCATCTACTGGAGATTGATGATAACACCGCAACAATCAATAACCAAACTGATCCAACATACAAGCAATAGCGCCATCTAGGAACTATTTTAAGAAATACTTGCACAGTAAAGACTCTGGTTAAGTAGTGAACAAAAAACTTCTGTCCATCCGAACACAGAGGTCTCTGTGCGTCAGTAACAAGAAAAAATGGATGAGATTAAAAGCATATTGAGCAGTATGCAAGAGGAAATAAGACAAAGAAGTATGGAAATGCAAGAAATGAAAGATGATATAATAAATAGTGTTAACAATAACATGAACGAGAGATTTAAAGCATTTGAAATCAATCACGAACTTATTGAACAAAAATTAAATTCTCAAAAAGTAGCAATAGAACAATTCGACAGATTTATGAGAAGAAAAAACCTATTATTTTTTGGGGTTGAAGAAAATGAAAAGAGTTATCAAGAGTTAGAAGAAAAGGTGCTGGACATCATAAACAATATATTAAACGTTAAATGCGAAAATTATAGTATCGAATCAGTCAGAAGACTTGGAAAAAAAGGAGAGAAAGTCAGGCCCATTGTACTGACTCTACTGACTATGGGCCTCAAAATACAAATACAGAAAAATAAGAAAAAACTAGAAACAACACCCTACTATATAAAAGAAGATTTTCCCTTAGAAGTGTTAAAAAAGCGGAAGGAATTACAAATTGAGTTAGAGAGGGAACGAGAAAATGGACGAAAAGCCATTTTAAAATATGATAAATTAATAATAATAAATAACAATAAATATCAGGAAGAACCTCAAAAAACATATAATAATAAAAGAAATTTATCGGAATCACCTGAGACATCAAATAGCTATAACAACAAAGAAAAACAAACCCAAAAACAACCAATAAAAATAAACAAAACAAATAACATGAACAAGTTTATTGTAAGAAAACTGGCACCAACCAACCCAAAACCAACCAGCCATACAACAAACCCAGGGAATACTGCTTCTCAACGATACAAATTATATAAAAATAAAGAATAGCCATCACCATCAGCCCCTCTCGATCTCTCAACTCGGCTTGTCACCGCGAGAGATTATGACTACAACCCTCCAGTACGTCAACACCTGTACATCTGCACATTAAATGTAAGATCCCTAATATCACCACAAAGAATGATACTACTGAATTATTGCCTAGCTAATATTAAATACGATATAATAGGACTATCAGAAGTCAGAAAAATTGGAACCAATATTATCGAGGATGAAAACCATATATTCTGCCACATCGGAGAAACAAAAGGACACCACGGAGTTGGATTTCTCATTAAAAAGAAATACAAAAACAATATACACAACTACATAGGCATATCCGAAAGGGTATGTTTATTAAATATAACATTCGGCACAACAATACTATCTTTAATACAAGTATATGCCCCTACAATTGAAGCAACAAAAACAGAAATAGCCACTTTTTACGAACAAATAGAACAGGCGCGTAAATTTGCAGTTGGAAAGGTAATATTGATGGGCGACCTAAATGCAAAGATAGGACAAAGAAAATCAGGAGAAAACTCAGTTATGGGTCCATACTGTTATGGGAAACGAAATCATAGAGGTGACATACTGTTACAATATTCCATACAGAACAATTTCTCTATAATAAATACAATGTTTAAGAAAAAGATTAAAAACCTATGGACGTGGACTACGCCCGATATGAAAAACAGAAACCAAATAGATTACATTCTGAGCGATTACCCCAAACTTTTCACCAATATAGAAGTTATAAACACCACGTTTCCAACCGACCATCGACTTCTGAGAGGTACCATAAAACTAGACAAACAAAAGAAAAGCCGAACAAACTTTATTACAAATAAAACCTGTTATCTTAACGAGAGTAACCTAAATACATACCTAAATGCATTAAAAAATAAAGTAAAAGAAATAAGCTGGAAGGAAAATGATAATATAGACTCATATTACGAAAAAATAGAGACCAGTATACAACACAGTATAAATATTCTAAGTTCAAAAAAAAACAGAAATGATATACTATCAAAAGAAACGAAAGATTTAATTAAAAAACGTTCAGAGCTATACTACAAACCTAGAAAAAATAAAGAAGAAAAAAAAAACCTTGCAATGCTATATAAAATATCAAATAAATTAATAAAAAGGGACTATGAAAATTACAGAATGGGAATAATTGAAAAAAATTTGATAAAAAAGGGAAGTCAAAAAAGAGCATATAAACAGTTAAATAGTGATAAGAAATGGATACCAGCTTTAAAAGTGGAAAACACAAAGGAAAAAATACAATTACAGTCACGAACAGAAATAATACATATTGCTACAGATTTTTTCAAAGACCTATACGAAAATAAGAACTCTACCAACAAGAAAGAAAATAACTATGAAAAAATAGCTAGCCTAGACGAAATTATGACATTTGACTGCGACGAAATTTTAAAACAAATAGAAAACTTAAAAATGGAAAAAAGTCCCGGACCAGACAATATTTCAAATGAAGCCTTAAAATTTGGAAAGTTAGTGTTAATAGAACCTCTTACTATTTTATTTAAAAAAATAATGGAAACTCAAGAAATTCCTAAGAAATGGGCCGAATCACAAATAACTATTTTATATAAGAAAGGTGATCCCGCAGACATAAACAATTATCGACCAATTAGTTTGATTCCCACCATGTACAAACTGTTTGCAATGTGTCTGGGAAAAAGAATAGACCCAATAATAGAGAAGAGTCAACCTGTAGAGCAGGCAGGATTCCGACAGGGATACTCTACAATAGATCATATCCATACTTTGGACCAAATAGTGGAAAAATACCAAGAATTTAAAGAGCCTCTCTACCTTGCTTACATTGACTATAAAAAAGCATTCGACTCTATATCACACGAAAGTATTTGGCAAGCATTAGAACACCAAAATATTCCAAACAAATATATTAACATATTAAAAGACATATACAAGAAAAGCACAAGCCGCATAAAACTTGACAAACTCGGTCCAGTAATTAAAATACGTAGAGGCATAAAGCAGGGAGACCCATTATCGGTAAAGCTCTTCATAGCGGTATTACAAAACATCATGAAGGATTTAAAATGGGAAAAGAAAGGAATTAATATAAATGGAAAGTTTCTCAGCAACCTTAGATTTGCAGACGACATCGTTTTATTTTCAAAAACATCAATAGAGTTAGAAGAAATGATAAGAGAACTAAATATAGCTAGCCTAAATATTGGATTACAATTAAACATTTCAAAGACAAAAGTAGCTACAAATAGTGTGAAAAATCCTATACAAATTAACCAAACACCGATAGAGTACGTAGATAACTATATTTATCTTGGTAAACAAATCTCTTTTAAAAAGACAAGACACAAAGATGACCTGGCTCGAAGAATTAACCTTACATGGAAAAAATATTGGAGCCTAAAAGAAATATTTAAATCAAATTTATCTCTAAGGCTAAAAAGAAAAATAATGGATGCGTGCTTGTTGCCTTGTTTGACATACGGTGCCCAAACCTGGATTTTTAACAAATCAACGAAAAGTAAAATACGATCTTGCCAACGTGCCATGGAGAGAAGCATCTTAAATGTTAAACTTAGCGATAAACGCAAGAGCAAAGATATTCGAAGCATAACAAAGATTAAAGATGCACAACAACACGCACTATGCTTAAAGTGGAAATGGGCAGGACACATAGCCCGCATGACGGAAGATAGATGGACTAAGCGGGTTACAATTTGGAAAGGTCCGGTCAAAAGAAGAGGAAGGGGTCGCCCTGCAGAACGCTGGACAGATGAGATAAGGAAAATAGCGGGCACAGATTGGATAGAGAAAGGGAAAGATAGAGGAAAATGGGGACGTCTGGAGGAGGCCTATACCCGCAAAGGGGCTTTAACTTAATTATTTTATTTCTCGTTTTATTATTACTAAACTTTTATTATATGTATCTAGGTTAGGTTAAAGATAAATAAAAGGCTTATTATTATTATTATTATTATTATATGTTTACTTAAATAAATTAAAAAAAAAATAACAACCACAGATGTATCTAGAAATTATTTTATTTAAAAAAATCAAACAAGGAATTTATTTGAATCATATTTTTTTCGTATGTTTTTTTTTCAATTTTTATTTTGCATTTTTCCACCTAAAGCGCCATCTTTCATCCATTACTAAAAACTTACTATTAAAATAAATAAATTCACTGTTCCTTACTACTTTATTCTCCAATTCCAATATATAAATTTATATACTTACAATAACGAATTATTTTCCTATTTCCTAACCCGTACAAATGGATTAATCGCTTAACAGGTCTACGCATTTATCGGTCGATTTCCCCAAACACGACGTCCAGTGTTCCGATAATCGCGACGATGTCCGCCAACATGAGATTCTTCCCGATCTTCTCCAACGCCGCGAGGTGGGCGAAACCGGGCGGCTTTATCTTGCACCTGTTATAGAAAGTATATGTGAAATTTCTTATAACATCTCACTAGTAGATGCCAGTATTTTAATACGACCACTAAATAAGAAATCTGACATAACTATTACAGTTCATTTATGATAGAAAATGTTCAAAGTAGTGACTACACGCTCCAAAAGACAACGAAATAATGATCCACCTCGATCACTCACATCAGTTCTTATCAACGTTTCCCCACCGCGCCGCCACATACCTCGACTCCACTAGAGACCTCTTAAAGTCTCTGCTCTGATTCTAATACGAAAGCTATACAATGACTGTTAATTATAATTTAAATCAATTAACCCTTCGATTGATCAAGTACCAATAACATTACTAAAATACTAAAGTAACAGTATAGCTAAAGCTATATTAAATAACTCTGACTCTTGTCTTTTCTTCAAAATGAGCTTTTTCCTATAGTTTATCATTTATCACTTTCCAGAATTTTATCCTTATAAGCGACATTATCCGATGGTGGAATAATACAGGGTGAGTTTTTTTTCAATATGAACTCGTTCGATTCCCGGCAACGGAAATACGAGGGTGCGTTTTTAAGTTCGCGGAATGAGGGACAAGGAGGGAAAATAAAATGTCAAAATTATTTTTCTTTTTCTACATATTCTCCTGCAAGACGAATACATTTTTAAGATCTTTGTATTAACTTATTTAAACCCTCATAAAAAATGTTTCGTCCTTGTCGGAAAAATTGCGTCCTTAACTTCTTCGTCTGTAGAAAATTTATTTCCACGAAGCTCTTTTTTCATTTTTGGAAAGAGATAATAATCGCTGGGAGCCAGGTCTGGCCTATAGGGTGGGTGATTTAAAATATCAAAGCTCACCTTATGCAGGGCAGCCAGTGCAATACGGCTTTTGTGTACGGGCGCATTGTCGTGCAACAGCAGGACACCTCTGGTTGATTTTCCCCGCCTTTTTTCTTTGATGGCTTCTTTTAACCGCTCCAGGATAGTTGCGTAATATTCTCCGGTTATAGAGACACCTTTATCTTTATAATCTATTAACAAAATTCCTTCTGAATCCCAAAAGACTGTCGCCATGAATTTTCCGGCCGATTGTGACACCTTAAACCTTTTAGGAGGTGCTGTACCCTTTTTATGCCACTGCATGAAGTCTTGTTTAGACTCAGGTTCATAATGGTGAACCCAAGTTTCATCTCAAGTAACAATTCGATTCAATACAATATCTTTATCTTCTCCACAGAGGTCCAAAAACGCACGGGAACATTCAACGCGCTGTTGTTTCTGAGGCGGCGTGAGCATTCTCGGCACCCACCGCGCGCTGACCTTAGTCATGCCAAGATGGTCATGCAGAAATTTAAAAATGCTTGTATCCGATACTCCAACCATTTCTGCAAGCTGTTCCTTCTTTAGCCGAGCATCTTCCAGTACTAATTTTTCGACTTTCGCCATCGTTTCCGGAGTGGTCACCTCAACAGACCGTCCTGGTCGTGGGTCGTCTTCAAGTGAATCCCTGCCTTGCTTAAAAAGGTTGTTCCACTTGTAAACCATCGTTTTTCCAGGGCAAGAGTCCCCGTAAACTGATGACATCTTTTCCATTATGATTTGCACAGACTTTCCTTGCTTGGTAAGGAACTTTATAACGGCGCGATGCTCGATTTTCTCCATACTTTATTTTTTTTTCCGGATTGAGTTGTTTAATTGTCGATAGTTTTAAAACTAATGATGCAATTGTGATAAAACTTTATATTTATACTATTTATGAGTCACTTAACACGTACCGCCCTTAACAAGCCCGCTATCATCCCTCCAACCCCGCCATTCCGCGGACTTAAAAACGCGCCCTCGTAGATTAAAAAAAAAATATAATGATGAAGTTTTAGTTCTTGTCAAAATCGGCCTCGTAACTCCTTTCAACATTTTTAGCTATTCCTTATAGTTCGGGATTTGGCCCTGAAGGCCAATTTGAAAAAATCACCCTGTATATAAATGTAAATGAACTCTAAATTGACTGAAATATGACAAATATATTTGTTGTGCAATAATTGTCTATATCATAAAATTATAAAAATATATTAGATGGAGAAAATATAAAATGACATAAAATATAATACATGTATACGTATGTAAAAAACATGACAAAATAAACAATCGCTTTATCTATTATCTAGTCCTACATACTTACTTTTTACCTCAACCGGGATTCGAACCCAAGATTTCAATCAAATATTCTTCCGTGAGTCACTATGAGGGCTCACTGAAAACCAGCGCCGTGGTGCAACACACCATGGCATCAATGCTGAGTGAGTACCTTTTCCGTATGCAATGTATACATACAAGCATAGGGATATACTGTAACGTATTTATTTAACTATTATATTTTTATTCCTTTGTGTTGCCATTTTATTTATCTTAAGTTTTCTATTTACCTATATCCCACTATTTTGTAAGTAATTTAGATAATTTGTTGTTGATATATGTGTGTACAATGCATTACGTAATAAAGTTATTTCTTTCTTTCTATTCTGATGACAAATTGAATAAAAATCGCAGTTGTGAAAATCTTTGAAGAATATTATATATTACATAAATATTACAAAGTACAGGAAACATAGTAAATATTTCACATGTTGTGCATATTTAAAAGAAATTAATATATATTTTAAAAAGCAATAAATATATTTAAATATTAAAAATTGAAATAAATTTTAAACAATTTTGTAACTTACCATTTCACAGGAACAGCCAATTCAAACCAATTTTGCAAAGTAAATTCAGGTTTCCACTGGAATAATCTTAATTATCCTGATTATGGAATTAGAAAGAGATAAATTTAGATAATTAGATAAAAGATAATTTAATTTTAATTAATAAATACAAGGCATTTTAAATTAGAACTTAATATGTTTTATTATTTTATCGCAATTTAAAAGAGGAGTTCGAATTCTGCACCGCTTTTTGACTCACAAATCCTATAAATAGATTTCAACCTTAATAACACCTTTCAAACCAAACAGAAGACACTGTTATAGGGTAGAAATAGATGTGACAATGATGCCTCCATAAACATATTATTTTTTTATTAGACAAAGTTCATTATGCTATTCATTATATGAAAGGGTCATAGCATGACGATGTCGTATGGGTTCACATAGGTATGTCATATGGTCGTATGGGTAGCATACAGTTCCGTAGCTATACATAACAACTGGACTTTACCACTGGATCACCCACGAAAACTTTACATTTTATTGTTTGGGTATTTTTTTTTCATTGTAACATCATAATATTGCAAATTTATTTATTTCATTGATAATCTTGCTTCCCGAATTATTGTTTGTAAGTGTAAATAAATAAGTATTTATTTTAAAATAACTTTTCTTAAATAAATAACATTTTAATGTGTAACTCGAAGAGTATAATTTATTTATTGCAATCATTTTATAATAATATAAATCGTTTTAGTCCTGCCATGAATTATAATTTCACTAAAATATTTTTAACTAGCAGTACTTACGAGTAAATATATTTTTTTTAACATTACCCTCCGCAGTCGGTTAAGAATACCATACAATTTTGCAGTTTCATCTATGCTAATATTATAAAGTTTGTAACTTTGTTTGTTTGTTTATCTTTCGTTTGTCTTATCTCTGGAAATACTGAACCGATCATGAAAATTATTTCACAATCAGAGAGCTACACTATTTAGGAGTGAACAGAAAGCGGACGAAGCCGCGGGTACTGCTAGTATATTCATATTTTTTACGAACAGTTGCAGTTTTTTTTTATTTTGATAATAATATTCTAGTCTAATTTTATTTTTTGTAATAGGTAATAACAAACTATCGTATACCGTCGTACAACTATTTTTGTAATACGTTTTTAAAAAATGCACTAGATAATCTAGATGAAAAAATCATCTAAATTCCATTCAAATCAAAAATATCTCCTTTGCATTACTATTAAACGCATCAATTAAACTAATTAAAAAAAAATAATATTTCACTATAAAAGTTCTAACTATTCTTTTTTCAATATGCAATTTCCAAATTCAAATTCGTGACGTAACTACACCGTACACATATAATTAAAAATATATATATTTTTCAAAGCAACATACAACATTCAAAAGCTAAAGCAAATAAATTAATAATATAGTCCGCCTAAAACTGCTAGTCCGCTCTGAATATAGAAATGAATCGCGTCGCCATAGCAAATTGTATGACTACACCTGCTCGCAACAACTTCAGAGCGGACTAGCAGTTTGGCGCGGACTATAACATAATACATGCATTAAAAAGCGACACAGTTACAAAGCCAAGATCACACAGCATCCCCTACGTTTGATGTTAGACCCTTAACCGTGTTTCATCCCCTTAACTGTTCTTTTTAGTATGAAAGAAGAGGGGAGAGGAGGGCGCGATATCGGGTATTTGCCCAATCTTAAAAAAAGGAAAATTTTCATTTTTTTTAATTAAGCAAAGTGGCACCGATAGTTTATGATAGTCCAGTGGTTAAGAAACTCGCACTCTTGATCGAGGGGTCCGAGGTTCCAATCCCACGCAAGCACCCCTGATTTTTTTCAAAGTTATGCGCGTATTAGAAAGTAGAAATTAATTATCACCTGCTTAAACGGCGAAGGAAAACATAGTGAGTAAACCTGCATACTTGAGAAATCTTAAAAACAATATTTTCAAAGGTATGTGAAGTCTACCAATACGCACTTGTCCAGCGCGGTGGACTATGGCCTAATCCTTCTCATTATAAGAGGAGATCCGTGCCCAGCTGTGGGACAGTAATGGGTTGATGATGGCTTTCCCCCCCCCCCCCCACCCTCCTACAACCTTATTTGACAAATTATATTTGACTCCCCCCTCCCCTTATACCGCCCACTTATCCCTTAAACCTATAATATTCCATCCCTTTACACCTCGACAAAAGTACAATACTTACCTGTAGGGCTTAGATCCACCGTCAGAGACGAGATAAATACCAAACTCGCCCTTGGGGGCCTCCACTGCAGTGTAAGTGGACCCAGGGGGCACCTGGTACCCTTGAGTGAAGAGTTTGAAGTGATGGATCAGGGCTTCCATTGAAGTCTGCAAAAAATAAGTTTAGTTTTTTTTGTATTTTTTTTTTATATTTTTACCCTTTCAGGTACAGTGGCTACCTGATGGGAAGCAGTTACTGCCTGTGGAAATTTGAAAGAGAATTAAAATTTCCTACAATTTTTTTTCTTACATATAAACATTTGCTTACTCCTTTTTTAAAATTGTAATGTCTTTTTTTATATGATACGAGCTTTTGCCCGCGGCTTCGCTCGCGTTACGAAATAATATTTTCATCCCCTATTTTATCCCCTTGGGGGTAGAATTGATCAAAATCCTTTCTTACCGGATGCCTACGTCATAACATCTACCTGCATGCCACATTTCAGCCCGATCCGTCCAGTGGTTTGGGCTGTGCGTTGATAGATCACTACGTCAGTCAGTCACCTTTGAGTTATATATATTTAGATAGAGCTTGCATCTAAATGTTAGTGGCTATTGCCTCCAATGGACATCTGTAATCAACCCCAGGTAAGATTATATTCATAACTAAGATACGTTGTTACCCCTGAAGACAAAGTTGGAACGCTTCGGTTAAATCTACCTTCGGTTCCCTTCAAACTAGAACTCAACAACGCTTAACACTGCTGTTATAACAGAAATAGGTGTGGCGGTGGTGCTGCCGGAGTCGAACAACTAGAGGGTTTTAGACCACCATTCTACCTTTTGATCCTACTACCTATTATACCTACTACCTTTTGAAGTTAAATAAAGGCTTATAAATAGTACCTTCATCTCCTACAGCGTACCCCAATCCCCCACAAAAGTATCTTCATCTCCCACAGAGAACCCCAATCCCCCACAAAAGTATCTTCATCTCCCACAGAGAACCCCAATCCCCCACGAAAGTATCTTCATCTCCTACAGAGTACACTAGAGTACCTTCATCTCCTCGCGAGAGGGCGGTGTCAGCTTCGCGTCGTCGGTCTTGATCTCGCCGGCCGGCATCTGGTTCAGACACTGGTCGATGATGCGGAGGGACTGTCTCATCTCCTACAGAGTACACTAGAGTACCTTCATCTCCTCGCGAGAGGGCGGTGTCAGCTTCGCGTCGTCGGTCTTGATCTCGCCGGCCGGCATCTGGTTCAGACACTGGTCGATGATGCGGAGGGACTGTCTCATCTCCTACAGAGTACACTAGAGTACCTTCATCTCCTCGCGAGAGGGCGGTGTCAGCTTCGCGTCGTCGGTCTTGATCTCGCCGGCCGGCATCTGGTTCAGACACTGGTCGATGATGCGGAGGGACTGTCTCATCTCCTACAGAGTACACTAGAGTACCTTCATCTCCTCGCGAGAGGGCGGTGTCAGCTTCGCGTCGTCGGTCTTGATCTCGCCGGCCGGCATCTGGTTCAGACACTGGTCGATGATGCGGAGGGACTGTCTCATCTCCTACAGAGTACACTAGAGTACCTTCATCTCCTCGCGAGAGGGCGGTGTCAGCTTCGCGTCGTCGGTCTTGATCTCGCCGGCCGGCATCTGGTTCAGACACTGGTCGATGATGCGGAGGGACTGTCTCATCTCCTACAGAGTACACTAGAGTACCTTCATCTCCTCGCGAGAGGGCGGTGTCAGCTTCGCGTCGTCGGTCTTGATCTCGCCGGCCGGCATCTGGTTCAGACACTGGTCGATGATGCGGAGGGACTGTCTCATCTCCTACAGAGTACACTAGAGTACCTTCATCTCCTCGCGAGAGGGCGGTGTCAGCTTCGCGTCGTCGGTCTTGATCTCGCCGGCCGGCATCTGGTTCAGACACTGGTCGATGATGCGGAGGGACTGTCTCATCTCCTACAGAGTACACTAGAGTACCTTCATCTCCTCGCGAGAGGGCGGTGTCAGCTTCGCGTCGTCGGTCTTGATCTCGCCGGCCGGCATCTGGTTCAGACACTGGTCGATGATGCGCAGAGATTGTCTCATCTCTTCGACACGGCAGAGGTACCTGGTAAGTACAATTAGCTTTATATAATTGTATATAATTTGTAAATAAGCTTTAAAGATGGCAATTTTTTTTTGGAATTTGTAGCCGCTTTGGGACCTTTTATTCATCCCCTATTTCTAGAAATGTAGATTTTTTTTCACATTAACGCAGTCAAATTACACCCTTAAAGCTATGTCAGGTTCATTTGAAAAAAATAATTAAAAACCTTATAATAAAGCAATATATGCAAAGAAATAATATAGATTTTAAAGAATTAATAATACATAATAACTTAAAAACTGTCAGCGAAGCTGTCCAAACTACAGACAGCAATTTTTTTATCTACATTAATTATCTTCAGAGCATTGGTTTTAATAAATTAATTAATTGATTAATTAAAATAGCAAACTTTAATATATTTTTTTAATATTTAAAATTTGTTTTCTCACCTATCATAACAGTCACCATTCGTACCGATGGGTACATCGAAGTCCACCAGGTGGTAGGCGTCGTAGGGCTGCGACTTGCGCAGATCCCACTTGATCCCGGAGCCGCGGAGCATCACACCACTGTAGACACAAGAAAAGGGAATTAAAAAAACATCACACCACTACAGTACCACACAAAGGGAATAAAAAAAAAATGTTTTTGCAAAAAAATTTGTAAACAACTTTTGCAGTTATAAGACAAATATAATCTTATTTTTGTTATAACTTTTAATGGAAGATTTTTAAGATGACAATAATTTTTTTTTTAGGAAAATGTAGTAAAAGAGCTGTCCATCAGACAATTTGACAAATGTCAACATACTCGTACGTATGCCACTTCTTAATAAATTAAAATTTATTATTATTTATTACTATTATTATTTATTACATTTGTTGCTAAGCAAATATCTGACAATTTATAGTAGGTAGAAATATTCCACTCTCCAAACTCTCCCCTAAGGTAGTGGGGTAAGTTACCCCACTGTACTCCCCGCACCCAGATCCTGTTGGTGGTGAGCACGTCCTCCACCTCGTCCAGCCGCTCGGGGAACTGACCCCCTACCCCCCGTACCCCACTGTACCCCCCCCACACCTGAAGCCGTAGTTGAGCGCGTCCTGAGCGGACACGATCCCGATGTCCTTGGTCCGCTGCACCCAGATCCTGTTGGTGGTGAGCACGTCCTCCACCTCGTCCAGCCGCTCGGGGAACTGACCCCCTACCCCCCGTACCCCACTGTACCCCCCGCACACCTGAAGCCGTAGTTGAGCGCGTCCTGAGCGGACACGATCCCGATGTCCTTGGTCCGCTGCACCCAGATCCTGTTGGTGGTGAGCACGTCCTCCACCTCGTCCAGCCGCTCGGGGAACTGACCCCCTACCCCCCGTACCCCACTGTACCCCCCGCACACCTGAAGCCGTAGTTGAGCGCGTCCTGAGCGGACACGATCCCGATGTCCTTGGTCCGCTGCACCCAGATCCTGTTGGTGGTGAGCACGTCCTCCACCTCGTCCAGCCGCTCGGGGAACTGACCCCCTACCCCCCGTACCCCACTGTACCCCCCGCACACCTGAAGCCGTAGTTGAGCGCGTCCTGAGCGGACACGATCCCGATGTCCTTGGTCCGCTGCACCCAGATCCTGTTGGTGGTGAGCACGTCCTCCACCTCGTCCAGCCGCTCGGGGAACTGACCCCCTACCCCCCGTACCCCACTGTACCCCCCGCACACCTGAAGCCGTAGTTGAGCGCGTCCTGAGCGGACACGATCCCGATGTCCTTGGTCCGCTGCACCCAGATCCTGTTGGTGGTGAGCACGTCCTCCACCTCGTCCAGCCGCTCGGGGAACTGACCCCCTACCCCCCGTACCCCACTGTACCCCCCGCACACCTGAAGCCGTAGTTGAGCGCGTCCTGAGCGGACACGATCCCGATGTCCTTGGTCCGCTGCACCCAGATCCTGTTGGTGGTGAGCACGTCCTCCACCTCGTCCAGCCGCTCGGCGAACTTCGCGGCGAACTCGTATATGTCGTCCATCAGGCCTAGGGGCATGTCCTGGGGTTAGAGAAAAAAGGGTCATCACTTAAATATGCAGAATTATTTAAAAAATGACTTTTTAAAAATATATGTCATCCTTATGTCACATCCATATTTAGAAGAATCAAACAACACCTCACATGTTAAAATTTGTTGAGCACCTTGGCCAAATGTTCAACAACCTTACTATGAGGGTTCTATAGCCAACAGTGGGACAATAATCATATAGATGTTTTATTCTATAAAGAGATGCTTGCCCAACAGTGTTATAGAGGAACTGGAAAGCTATGAAACCTAGTAATGAGTGTATCCTCACTATCACAAAACCAAATGGACTATGGCTTAGGCCTTTCTCAATGTGAGAGGAGTGCTGTGACCAGTACCCTTACCAGGAGTTTTTACGTTTCGACAAATATGACTGTTTTGGTATTTGTTTACGTATTGGCCCATACGATTTCCTAGTTCTGACAAATCCGCTAGGGGCGCTGATTGGAATTTGTATGGGCAAATACGTAAACAAATACCAAAACAGTCATATTTTTCGAAACCTAAAAACTCCTGGTAAGGGTACATCTGTAGAACATGCTGATGTTGAGGCGTAGCAAGGCTGACAATGCCTACCTAGTCGACTATGACCTAAACGCGACTACTACTACAACATTGAGATTACTTAATGATAATAACCCCGGCAGTGTGCCAGGCCATCGTAGAACTCCATCATCTTCTCGCGCTCCTCGAACAGCCAGAAGAACGGGGTCAGCGCTCCACGACCAGGGAGCAACGACCTTGACCCTTCACACTCTGAAAGATCAGGGAGCTATGCCCTTTACACTCCGAGGGGATACTCGGTAATAGGTAACGATGAAGCCTCCCCGTCTCACACTAATAGAGAATAGGGTTATTGATGGATTGATGACGTCATCAATCCAGGTGTGGGTCAGGTCAATATCGAAATACATAAACACTGTGTCTTAAGTCCTCCTCGCTGTGAGATTGACGGTGTGTGTTTGGTTATTATGGTAGCTCCTAAGAAGTATAATCTAAGGCGTTCCTACTGTGAAAGGGGTCCCATACCCAGCAGTGGGACAGGTTACGCCCAGCAGTGGAGCCGAGTTGTGGGTGGTTTAGGCTACGTACCAGCGCGACTCCCCCCGGGCGGATGTACGCCGCGTGCATACGAGCGCCGCTCACTCGCTCGTAGAACTCCATCATCTTCTCGCGCTCCTCGAACAGCCAGAAGAACGGGGTCAGCGCTCCGACGTCGAGAGCGTGGGTACCGACCGCCATTATGTGGTTCAGGAGACGGGTGATCTCCGCGAAGAGCGCTGGAGAAACAAAAAAAAAACAGTTTTAGTATGGTTTTAAAGTCACATGACATTGATTCATCTGTAAATCACATATTTACTATTACTAGTTATTGATGTCACCTAATAAATACTTTTTTAGAGTTCCGTACCCAAAGGACTCAAAAACGGAACCCTATATTTTTTTATAATGTAGGAGTAGCAGACGAGCATGCAGTCCATCTGATGGTAAGTAGTTATTGCCACTCATGGACATCTGTAATCAACCCCAGGTAGGATAAGATATTCCTACCTGAGGTCGGCCACAGTTGCGCCGCTACCCCTGAGGACTAAGCTGGAACGCCTCGGAAAAGTATGTGTCCCTTACCACACCCTTCAAACAGAACACAACAGCGCTAAACATTGCTGCTATTAGGCAAAAATAGGTGTGGCGCTGGTGCCGCCGGAGTCGAACCACAAAGGGTTCTGCAACTTTCAAAATACTAAACAATATACTCACTCCGAATATACTTCGCCCGGAGCGGTATATCAATATTGAGCAGCTTCTCAACAGCGAGGCTGTAGCACTGTTCGTTGCACATCATGGAGACATAGTCGAGACGGTCGAAGTACGGCAGCGCCTGGGTGTAGGTCTTGTACTCTATCAGCTTCTCTGTACCACGATGTAGCAGGCCGATGTGGGGGTCGGCTGCGCGGACCGTCTGGGGAGAAAAAATATTTCTTTTTGGATAAAGTTGTGGTAGGAAACTAGCATAAAGTCCATCTGGTAGGTAGGAAGAAGTTTGAATGAGGAATCAGTCCACCTGGTTGTGTTAGGAAATGAGGACGTAACAACACAACAAAGAAAAGGCAATGATAGCCTAGTGATTAAAACTCGGCCTTTCGATTCTGAGGGCATTTTTAAATTATGTGCATATTACAAATTAATTATTAATTGCTTTAACGGTGAAGGAAATCATCTTGAGGACACCTGCATACCTGAGAAATCTAAAAAAAAGGTTTCAAAGGTATGTGAAGTTTATTTATTCGCACTTAGCCAGTGTGGTGGCCTAATCCTTCTCATCCTGAGACGAGACCCGTGCCCAGCGGTGGGACCGTAATGGGTTGATGACGATGATGAGAAAACGAGCACTGAGCCCATCTGGTAGGTAAGAAGATGTTTGAAAGCGAAAGAAGCCTTTGTGGATCAACTTCAACGTCATCACCGCCACATCTATTTCTGTTATAACAGCAGTGTTAAGCACTGCTGTGTTCTGGTTTGAGGGGTGTTGTAAGTGAGACATACTTTACTGAGGCATTCCATCTTAGTCCTCAGGGGTAGCGGCGCTGAATGCGGTATAGCTGTAGACGACGACAGTTAGGAGTCTAACACGATCTTGGATTGATTACAGATGTCTGTGGGCGGCAGTAGCTACTTACAATCAGGTGGACTGTATGCTCGTCTGCCATCCTTATAATAATAAAAATGTATGAAGTTGTCCATTCCTACCTCACCCTCCAGCTCCAACACAAGTCGGAGCACCCCGTGAGCGGCGGGGTGCTGCGGCCCGAAGTTCAGGATCATGTTGCGGACTTGCTTCTCTGTTGGGGCCACAATGCCTGCAAACGGGAGTCGTTTATTATATGTTTACTTACGACTTACTGTATTCAGCAAAACTTAGGAAGGTCTTACAAGTACTCTATGCTTCATTCCAGGCCCTTTAAATTTCATTTGTTATAATATAGGAGTAGCAGACTAGCATACAATACATCTGATGGTAAGTGGCTACTTCCGACCATCGACATTCGTATTCAACCTCACACCTATATAAAATCGTCCTACATAAAATCGCCTACAGATGCATTTCTACTCCATAGGACTAAGCTGGAATGCCTCGGAAGAGCATCTCTCTTACCATACCCTTCAAAGCAGAACACAGCAGTGCTTAACACTGCTGTTATTACGCAGAAATAGGTATAGTGGTGGTGCCGTTAGAGTCGAACCACTAAAGGTTCTACCACCTTCATTTGATATTATTAATTAGAAATCATTTGTTTTTTATCAGACTGAAATAGCAGACAAGTATGCAGTCCACCTGATTAGGTCCATGGACATCTGTATGCAACAGTACTCTATGAAACTGATCAAAAGTGTTACTCCTGAGGTCTATCAGCATTCACATTAGTTTTTAACCAACTTATATTAAGTCATCATCAACCCATTACTGTCCCACTGCTAGGCACAGATCTCATCTCGGTATGAGAATGATTATTCCATAGTCCACCGCGCTGGCAAGTGCATATTGATAGACTTCCACATATCTTTGAAAAATTTTTTTTAAGAGATCTCAGGTATGCAAGTTTTCTCACGAGGTTTTCGTTCACCGTCTAAACAAGTGATAATAGATTTCTAAAATGCAAATCATTTTGAAAAATGAGAAGTGCATGCCGGGGATTTGAACCTCAGACCCCTCGATCAAGAGGCCAAGTTTCTAAATCGCTAGGGTATCACTCCTTCTTCCTTGAAGAAGTGAATATGCTTCTTATTAGAAGCACTAGATACTTTTAGTCAATATAAGTCTGAATACATACTGTTGTAAGGAGGATGTTGGAGCATAGCGGTCAGGTCATGGGGATACATAACCGGACCCTGGAACTGCTCCAACCAGTCCTTGTCCGGCATCCATTTGCTGGCATTGCGTTGCGAGCTGAAATAACATGATAGCATCATTCACCAATATTGAGAAAAATCCAACAACACCACATATTTTAAAATCCATCAAGCCATTATGGATGCCGGACATCCCAAAGCATGATTAGGAGGCATTTAAGGTAAGAATTTCAAGAGTTTTCTAGGGTAAATTGTGTTGGATTGATTCTAAAGAGAGATTAAATAAGTTGCTTAATATTTTTATTATTTAACAAGAAATGATACTATATTTGGTTATGTTTAATGAAGGAACAAGCTTAATTTAATTTACCACAATTTTTTCAGTTTCATTTTGGTGCTAGTGGGGAAAAAAATGTGATATATTTTCGAGACTCCTACTGTCCACAAAGTAAGTAAGGTTTAGGTTGATCAAAATGTCTCACATAATTAATGAATATTCCCCACATTATATATACTCGAACATTACCCTCTGCAATCGGGTAAAAATAATACTAAACTTATTTTTTACTGGATATAGTACTGTATCCCCATCCCATTCCTCTTTTTCTCTTCTCCTCTCTTCTCCATCTATTTCATTCTTGTATTGTTTTTAACATTTTTTTAATCATTCAGAAAAATATCAAAATCAATTTGGTTTTTTTTTTGGACTTGTTTACTTGACTTTGTTTGGACTTGAATTGGTGAGAGATTTTAATACTTTGAGACCCATCTCAATTTAATCGCTCTCTTCTAAATCCTTCTCATATTCATCATTTGAAAATAATTAAATTACTAAATTGATTATTAAATTTTAAAATAGTGATTGGGATATTTTCAAAATTAATAATATCGATTTAAAAGTGTTTTATATACATTGTGTTTTTGTAAATATCGATACACAACTATTATATCTCACATAGGCAACAGTTTCTATACAATATGTATCACAACATAGCTTATTACAATTTGGCAGAATTACTTAACGCGCAATAACAATTTCTTTAAATCTAACTTTCCTAACACGATTCTAAAATTACTTTTCATAAAATCTAGAAAACGAAAGTAAAGAGCTTTAAATATACAAATAAATATATAGATTTTTTATAATCTACACGTTAAAATATCTAATTATAATCTTAAATGTTACATAATTTTGTAACAGCGAATAAAGTGTCTAATATTATTTTTTTCGTCACAAAAACCTTTCAAACACTTACTTGACATTGTAAACTGCTGGCAAATTCTTCAATAAAGCCTTCGTAGGGCCTATATTTGCTGATTTTCGCAACAAAACATTCATTACGGATGCCATTTTAGCTGACACTACGTTCCGATTTAACTACACAATGACAACTGGACGTTTTGACAACTGACAATAACAACTGCATTACTGCACAGACAATAGAAAGGGTCCTCTGCTTCGATCACTAATAAGAACGTCCTCTGGTATAACTGCATACAAATCACGAGTGTTTTCATGTAAAAATGTTTTTTATATTTTTACTCAAAAATTTTACAATGTAATACTCTCTTTGCAAAATCAACATTTATTATAAGGTAATGTATAGTCATTAGAAGTAGGTATTAGGTAAAACACTCAAAATTTACGTACAATGGAATGTAAAGAATATATTTCATCTGTACTACATACTTCAAAGCGCGAAATATTATAAAAACAAGAGAAAAGCTAAAAATATTTTAGACATTTTAACTACTATACGAGAAATGAATTTAGAATTAGTAGGAACGCTGTTATAATAATTTTTCTGGCGGAACAAACAAAAAAAAAACGTAATAATAGACAGGTTACCGGTCACTCAAACTGTGCTCTCAAGAGGTATGTACAGCATAAAATTACTAAAATACTATAGTCGGGCCATTACGAACGTGCGACCAGAGTCATAAAAGACGACGTCAAATAATGTGACAATGCCGCACAACTCGATATCGATAAAGGGATGCCGCTCGGACGCAATTAGCTATAATTAAAGGACACTTCTTAATGACTTTTGGTCGATTCTTTGATGACTAATGTAATTATGCAAAAATATAAATATGGATGTTATTAAAGGACGTTTTAAAATACATCCTAAAAATATTTTGCATTAAGTATCTTCTTAACAATCCTTGATTATGTGCTATTATCGACAAATCCGTTTGTTGTTACACACAACACTAGAAGTGCTTCCGGTATGCCCATAAGTTATTTTGAAGGTGGTAGAACCCGTTGTGGTTCGACTCCGGCGGCACCAGCGCCACACCTATTTCTGCCTAATAACAGCAGTGTTAGGCGCTGCTGTGTTCCGGTTTGAAGGGTGTGGTAAGGGAGATATACTTTTCCGAGGCGTACCATCTTAGTTCTCAGGGATAGCAGCGCATCTGTGGCTGACTTCAGGTAGGAGTATCCAATCCTATCTCGGATTGATTACAGATGTCCATGGGCGGCAGTAGCCACTTACCATCAGATGGACTGCATGCTCGTCTGCTACTCCCATATTATAAAAAAAAAGTGGGAACGAGAAATCTGATAAAAATGATGGCCCGACTATAGTACTTTAGCATAAAATTAAAAAATAAAACAACATTAAAATTATACAAAAACCTTTATTATTCACCATAAACTCATCCATACGTTTATTGAAATCCAAATGCACAATAATAAAAAAACAGTAAATCTATAATCTTTCCACACAATATAATATGATACTAGCCATATTCATTCATGCATTTTTACTATATATTCTCAACTTAATATATACAAGTATAGTTCGCGCCAAACTGCTAGTCCGCTCTGAAGTTGTTGCGAGAAGGTGTGGTCATACAATTTGCTATGGCGACGCGATTCATTTCTATATTCAGAGCGGACTGGCAGTTTTACGCGGACTATACTAAACGGGTGATGCCGTAATTGTTCTGCCAAAATAAATATGGAGGTTGTGGTACTCTTAGTTGTTCGACTCCACAGTGGTGGTGGTTTAAAAATAGATAGATTATTAATAAGAGACGTAAATTCATGAGCATATATCACCTATTTCTGCCTAATAACAGCAGTGTTAAGCGCTGCTGTGTTCCGTTTTGAAGGATGTGGTAAGGGAGACATACTTTTCCGAGGCGTTCCAGCTTAGTCCTCATGGCTAGCGGCGCATCTGTGGCCGACCTCAGGTAGGAATATCTAATCCTATCTGGGGTTGATTACAGATGTCCATGGACGGCAGTAGCCACTTACCATCAGGTGGACTGCATGCTCGTCTGCTACATCTATGTTATAAAAAAATAATAATAATATTCAGTGGTGGGCTAAGGTAGTCGGGGGCCCGGGGCGGAAAGTTGAATTTAGGCCCCCAGGTAAAAACTAAGATTTCACAAAATTACAAAAGTACATAACTTATTCGCCGACAAATACGATTCCGGTGACCATTTATTTTCACTGATTTATCTGACGACCTTTTTTGCTAAAAACACTGTTTGGGGGCCTCCATACCTGGGGACCCGGGGTGGACTACCCCTCCCCCCCTTAGTCCGCTAGAGATAATATCGCTTTGAAATTTCGATATTATGTGTACATACATAGACCTTTCACGTAAATGTTAAAATTCATGTTAACCCGAATTCATGTTAAAAGGCTAGTAACACAACACTTACAGGAATTAAACTACGACGAAACAGAGCAATATATTCATCGATCGATTGTAGGTTCAACATTTAATAGATAACTGGTATTTTTATACACGTACACGCACTCACACACACACACACACACACACACACGCACGCGCACACACACGCACACACACACACACACACACATACACATACATACACATAAACCCAAATACATTCATTCCCTCATATTTAGTTAAGGCTTGAAATTTGTAATTTTTCATATTTAGTTAAGGCTTGAAATTTGTAATTTAAAAAAAAACAAAAAAAATAATGTCATGTTGAATAACACACTGTATGAAGTTCCGGTGGATGAGCGGAGTACCTGTAACACAGGTCTAGAACCAAGTACAGGGCTCTTGCGACTTGTAAATGTGACTGTGTTAAGATCAATAAAATATTTTTATTTTTTATTTTTATTTTTTATAATGTTGATAATTTTAATTTGTATTTCTTGTTACGTCTAGTATTAGGGCACCTTTAGAGGTGTAGAGGCCCTGAGCAAGGAATAAGAGGAGGCCCTTCATTATTTTTCGAATTAAAAGGAGCTATTTTTCCAAATATTTTAAATTTTATGGCCTACAAATAAATTGATTACATTTTTGAACAATACATTTCATACTGTTTGGAAAAATCTTTCAAGTTATATCAGTATTTTTTGTATTATTGGGGCCCCTTTTTTATGGAGGCCTCGAAGAAAATCTTACAAGGTGACCATTAGAAATTTAAAATATTTTTCTATATTATGAGGGCCCCTTCTATGGAGGCCTCGGGGGCCCCTTAGCCTTAGCATTGGCTTTACATCCGATCCCTAAAAAGGGTGATCGCAGTGAACCGGCCAACTACAGGCCTATAGCGATAACCTCCCTGCTCTCAAAGGTGATGGAGCGTGTTATAAAAACACAGCTCCTGAGATACCTCAAGGATCACCAGCTGATCAGCGATCATCAATATGGTTTTCGCAAGGGCCGTTCAGCTGGTGACCTTCTAGTCTATCTCACACACCGATGGGCGCAAGCCATTGAGAGCAATGGTGAGGCATTGGCGGTTAGCCTGGATATCGCGAAGGCCTTTGACCGGGTCTGGCATAGAGCCCTTCTCGCGAAGTTTCCATCTTACGGTCTTCCTGAGAGGTTATGCGCATGGGCAACCAGCTTTCTGTCGGAGCGGCACATCAAAGTCGTCGCCGACGGATGCTGCTCTGACACGAAACCTGTAAACGCTGGCGTACCCCAGGGCTCAGTCCTATCTCCCACACTATTCATTCTGCATATCAATGATATGTTGCAACAAGTAGGCAACATACATTGCTATGCAGATGATAGTACGGGAGACGCTACGTATACAGGCCGCCCAAATACCTCTCGGACTCTCGTGGAAGAAAGCAGAATCCGACTTGTGTCTGAAATCGAGGACTCTCTGGAGCAGGACTCGACATGGGGTCGACTTAACCTTGTTGAGTTTAACCCCACGAAGACACAAGTCTGCGCGTTTACCGCTAAAAAAACCCCATTCGTCATAGCGCCACGGTTCCAAGGTATCCCGCTCACCATTGGTAAAAGTGTGGGGATCCTGGGAGTTGACATATCGTGTGACGTGCAGTACCGGGGTCATTTGGATGTTAAGGCGAAGTTGGCATCAAGAAAACTGGGCTTCTTGAACAGAGCGAAGCGGTACTTCAGCGCGGGGCAACTCCTGCTTTATAAGGCGCAAGTGAGACCCCACATGGAGTACTGCTCACATCTCTGGGCAGGGGCGCCCCAATACCAACTTAACCCACTTGACACCGTGCAAAAACGCGCGGTCCGAATCGTCAACGACCCAGTGATCTCCGATCGGTTAGAACCTTTGAGTTTGCGGAGGGACATAGGTTCCTTCTGTGTGTTCTACCGGCTTTACAATGGTGGGTGTTCCGAGGAACTATTTGACCTGGTGCCTACGTCACCATTCCTCCATCGCACCACTAGCCTAAGGATGAAGTTCCATCCACACCAACTGGACTCGTGGCGGTCCTCCACGGTTCGGTTTGCACGGACGTTCTTGCCGCGGACGTGTAAGATGTGGAATGTACTTCCTCCTGAGGTATTCCCGGAGCGCTATGACATGGGGCTCTCCAAAAAGGTGTAAAAAGAGCTCTCATACAAAGCCGGCGATGCATTGGCGACTCCTCTGGTGTTGCAAATGTCCATAGGCGGCGTTGACTACTTTCCATCCGGTAGCACGTCTGCCTAATCGTTAGGTTATACGATAAAATAAAAAAAAAAGATTCTTCCCGATCTTCTCCAGCGCAGCGAGGTGTGCGAAACCGGGCGGCTTTATCTTGCACCTGTAATAGAAAATATATGTGAAATTTCTTATAACATCTCACTAGTAGATGCCAGTATTTTAATATGACCACTAAATAAGAAATCTGACATAACTATTAAAGTTCTTTTATGAAATAAAATTGTATTTTCTTCAAAATGAGCCTTCCTGAAAAAATCCTTTAGTTTATTTTTTATCATTACTTTCCAGAATTTTATCCTTATAAGCAACACTTTCCGATGGTGGAATAATACAGGTGAGTTTTTTTTTTCAAAATGAACTCGTTCGATTCCCGGCTAGAGAACAGATTTAAAAATAAATGTAATGATGCAGTTTATGCAGATACTTTTTGTCAACATCGGCGTCGGCATCGGCCTTTCAACATTTTTAGCTATTCCTTATAGTTTCGGATTTGGCCCTGAAGGCCAATTTGAAAAAATCATCCTGTATATATAAATGTAAATGAACTCTAAATTGACTGAAATATGACAAATATATTTGTTGTATAATAATTGTCTATATTATAAAATTTTAAAAATAGATAGATTATTAATAAGAGACGTAAATTCATGAGCATATATCACCTATTTCTGCCTAATAACAGCAGTGTTAAGCGCTGCTGTGTTCCGTTTTGAAGGATGTGGTAAGGGAGACATACTTTTCCGAGGCGTTCCAGCTTAGTCCTCATGGCTAGCGGCGCATCTGTGGCCGACCTCAGGTAGGAATATCTAATCCTATCTGGGGTTGATTACAGATGTCCATGGACGGCAGTAGCCACTTACCATCAGGTGGACTGCATGCTCGTCTGCTACATCTATGTTATAAAAAAATAATAATAATATTCAGTGGTGGGCTAAGGTAGTCGGGGGCCCGGGGCGGAAAGTTGAATTTAGGCCCCCAGGTAAAAACTAAGATTTCACAAAATTACAAAAGTACATAACTTATTCGCCGACAAATACGATTCCGGTGACCATTTATTTTCACTGATTTATCTGACGACCTTTTTTGCTAAAAACACTGTTTGGGGGCCTCCATACCTGGGGACCCGGGGTGGACTACCCCTCCCCCCCTTAGTCCGCTAGAGATAATATCGCTTTGAAATTTCGATATTATGTGTACATACATAGACCTTTCACGTAAATGTTAAAATTCATGTTAACCCGAATTCATGTTAAAAGGCTAGTAACACAACACTTACAGGAATTAAACTACGACGAAACAGAGCAATATATTCATCGATCGATTGTAGGTTCAACATTTAATAGATAACTGGTATTTTTATACACGTACACGCACTCACACACACACACACACACACACACACGCACGCGCACACACACGCACACACACACACACACACACATACACATACATACACATAAACCCAAATACATTCATTCCCTCATATTTAGTTAAGGCTTGAAATTTGTAATTTTTCATATTTAGTTAAGGCTTGAAATTTGTAATTTAAAAAAAAACAAAAAAAATAATGTCATGTTGAATAACACACTGTATGAAGTTCCGGTGGATGAGCGGAGTACCTGTAACACAGGTCTAGAACCAAGTACAGGGCTCTTGCGACTTGTAAATGTGACTGTGTTAAGATCAATAAAATATTTTTATTTTTTATTTTTATTTTTTATAATGTTGATAATTTTAATTTGTATTTCTTGTTACGTCTAGTATTAGGGCACCTTTAGAGGTGTAGAGGCCCTGAGCAAGGAATAAGAGGAGGCCCTTCATTATTTTTCGAATTAAAAGGAGCTATTTTTCCAAATATTTTAAATTTTATGGCCTACAAATAAATTGATTACATTTTTGAACAATACATTTCATACTGTTTGGAAAAATCTTTCAAGTTATATCAGTATTTTTTGTATTATTGGGGCCCCTTTTTTATGGAGGCCTCGAAGAAAATCTTACAAGGTGACCATTAGAAATTTAAAATATTTTTCTATATTATGAGGGCCCCTTCTATGGAGGCCTCGGGGGCCCCTTAGCCTTAGCATTGGCTTTACATCCGATCCCTAAAAAGGGTGATCGCAGTGAACCGGCCAACTACAGGCCTATAGCGATAACCTCCCTGCTCTCAAAGGTGATGGAGCGTGTTATAAAAACACAGCTCCTGAGATACCTCAAGGATCACCAGCTGATCAGCGATCATCAATATGGTTTTCGCAAGGGCCGTTCAGCTGGTGACCTTCTAGTCTATCTCACACACCGATGGGCGCAAGCCATTGAGAGCAATGGTGAGGCATTGGCGGTTAGCCTGGATATCGCGAAGGCCTTTGACCGGGTCTGGCATAGAGCCCTTCTCGCGAAGTTTCCATCTTACGGTCTTCCTGAGAGGTTATGCGCATGGGCAACCAGCTTTCTGTCGGAGCGGCACATCAAAGTCGTCGCCGACGGATGCTGCTCTGACACGAAACCTGTAAACGCTGGCGTACCCCAGGGCTCAGTCCTATCTCCCACACTATTCATTCTGCATATCAATGATATGTTGCAACAAGTAGGCAACATACATTGCTATGCAGATGATAGTACGGGAGACGCTACGTATACAGGCCGCCCAAATACCTCTCGGACTCTCGTGGAAGAAAGCAGAATCCGACTTGTGTCTGAAATCGAGGACTCTCTGGAGCAGGACTCGACATGGGGTCGACTTAACCTTGTTGAGTTTAACCCCACGAAGACACAAGTCTGCGCGTTTACCGCTAAAAAAACCCCATTCGTCATAGCGCCACGGTTCCAAGGTATCCCGCTCACCATTGGTAAAAGTGTGGGGATCCTGGGAGTTGACATATCGTGTGACGTGCAGTACCGGGGTCATTTGGATGTTAAGGCGAAGTTGGCATCAAGAAAACTGGGCTTCTTGAACAGAGCGAAGCGGTACTTCAGCGCGGGGCAACTCCTGCTTTATAAGGCGCAAGTGAGACCCCACATGGAGTACTGCTCACATCTCTGGGCAGGGGCGCCCCAATACCAACTTAACCCACTTGACACCGTGCAAAAACGCGCGGTCCGAATCGTCAACGACCCAGTGATCTCCGATCGGTTAGAACCTTTGAGTTTGCGGAGGGACATAGGTTCCTTCTGTGTGTTCTACCGGCTTTACAATGGTGGGTGTTCCGAGGAACTATTTGACCTGGTGCCTACGTCACCATTCCTCCATCGCACCACTAGCCTAAGGATGAAGTTCCATCCACACCAACTGGACTCGTGGCGGTCCTCCACGGTTCGGTTTGCACGGACGTTCTTGCCGCGGACGTGTAAGATGTGGAATGTACTTCCTCCTGAGGTATTCCCGGAGCGCTATGACATGGGGCTCTCCAAAAAGGTGTAAAAAGAGCTCTCATACAAAGCCGGCGATGCATTGGCGACTCCTCTGGTGTTGCAAATGTCCATAGGCGGCGTTGACTACTTTCCATCCGGTAGCACGTCTGCCTAATCGTTAGGTTATACGATAAAATAAAAAAAAAAGATTCTTCCCGATCTTCTCCAGCGCAGCGAGGTGTGCGAAACCGGGCGGCTTTATCTTGCACCTGTAATAGAAAATATATGTGAAATTTCTTATAACATCTCACTAGTAGATGCCAGTATTTTAATATGACCACTAAATAAGAAATCTGACATAACTATTAAAGTTCTTTTATGAAATAAAATTGTATTTTCTTCAAAATGAGCCTTCCTGAAAAAATCCTTTAGTTTATTTTTTATCATTACTTTCCAGAATTTTATCCTTATAAGCAACACTTTCCGATGGTGGAATAATACAGGTGAGTTTTTTTTTTCAAAATGAACTCGTTCGATTCCCGGCTAGAGAACAGATTTAAAAATAAATGTAATGATGCAGTTTATGCAGATACTTTTTGTCAACATCGGCGTCGGCATCGGCCTTTCAACATTTTTAGCTATTCCTTATAGTTTCGGATTTGGCCCTGAAGGCCAATTTGAAAAAATCATCCTGTATATATAAATGTAAATGAACTCTAAATTGACTGAAATATGACAAATATATTTGTTGTATAATAATTGTCTATATTATAAAATTATGAAAATATAGTAAAAGGAAAAAATATAAAATGACATAAAATATAATACATGTATATTGTATACGTATATAAAAAAACATGATAAAATAAACAATCGCTTTATCTATTATCTAGTCCTACATACTTACTTTTTACCTCAAATTTTCGGATTACTCAACCGGGATTCGAACCCAACATTTCAATCAAATATTCTGATGACAAATTGAATAAGAATCGCAATTGCGCCAGCACAATATAAAGCATAAATATTATAAAAGATATTGTGAAAATCCTTAAACAATATTATATATTACATAAATATTACAAAGTACAGGAAACATAGTAAATATTTCACATAATAATAATAATAAACGCTTTCTACACTCACAGCCCCACACTAGGATTCCCTGTGTCGTGGGTGCCATGGACACACACATAGACAAATACACAAACACCCAGACCCAGAAACAGAAATCTAAATTAATCATTTAGATAGCTGTTTGGCCAGGGATCGAACCCGTTACCCTTTGCGCGTCAGACCGGTATGGTGACCGCTCCGCCACGCGGGTCGTCAACATGTTATGCATATTTAAAAGAAATTAATATATATTTTAAAAAGCAATAAATATATTTAAATATTAAAAATTGAAATAAATTTTGAACAATTTTGTAACTTACCATTTCGCAGGAACAGCCAATTCAAACCAATTTTGCAAAGTAAATTCTGGTTTCCACTGGAATAATCTTAATTATCGTAATTATGGAATTGGATCGAGATAAATTTAGATAATTAGATAAAAGATAATTTAATTTTAATTAATAAATACAAGGCATTTTAAATTAGAACTTAATATGTTTCATTATTTTATCGCAATTTAAAAGAGGGGTTCGAATTCTGCACCGCTTTTTGACTCACAAATTCTATGAATAGATTACCAACACCTTTCAAACCAAACAGAAGACACTGTTATAGGGTAGAAATAGATGTGACAATGATGCCTCCATAAACATATAACATTTTATTAGACATGGAATATTCTGTAAAATAATAAAAAATAAAGTTGTTTAAAAATCTTAGCAAGAGCGCGCAAAAAGTAGTTCAATATGAAAATAAACACATATTTTGAAGCAATCTCAATATTTACTACATAATATCTATTGAAAAATAAAATGTTTTACTAACAAATAATTTATTATTTATCACTTAAAATTAATTATTAGACTGCTGTTATTAGAAAAGTAAACATTTACAATAACATTACATTTGATTTGCTACTTGGTTTTGTTTTAGGGATGATCTGACTGTAAAATAGAATTACTGTTCAAAAATTATATTCATAGGTAAATATTCTAATACCTAATAGCGCCATCTATTATTGAGTAGCGAAAACGTATTATTGCGTACTTACGTAACGTGTTATTGCGTACTTCTAACCGAAAAAAGTATTAATAACAAATCTTAATAACAAATGTATTTTTATGAATATTTTCATCACACATCGAATATAGATTAATATTCATAAGATTTTATTTTACGCTTTAATATTGATGATCGCGATAAAACCTTATCGGCATATAAATTTAACGACACACTCATTGTCAAAGTGACATATGACAATCTGTCAAATTCGATATTGACATTTGACAAAATGACAATATTGAGATTTTGTCAAATGTAATATATTCTGTCAATCTCCGTGTAAATATTTTTGCCATTTTATTTTCGACAAGGATGTTACATTTAAAAACGTCGCCTATTACATCTTTATTCACACCCCCCCCCCTATCCCCCCAGCATTCTACCCTACAGTCAGACGTCCCAGCCCGCACATTTATCGATCGATTTCCCCGAACACCACATCCAGCGTCCCGAGGATGGCCACGATGTCCGCCAACATCGAGTGCCGACCGATCTTCTCCAACGCTGCGAGGTGAGCGAAGCCTGGCGCCTTTATCTTGCATCTGTGGATAGATAGAGCGCTAATGGTAGTGGAGAACGGCTTAGGAATCTATTTTATTAGTAGGGTTGTTGAGTATAGGGTCTAAGGTGAGCTTGTGTGTTGCGTGCAAACAAACGAACATGCATTCATGTGGCATGCGTGCATAGTAGACTAAGGTTCAATTTACATTGCCGCGGAATGGAATGGAAGCTAATTTTTGCAAACAAGTTATGCATAGCATAATGAACTTTATGTCAATTGTGACAAAATCCACAGACGGCGCCGACAGTTGTTTAGGGAATTCTCGAGAATGCGCGAGGATTCCCCGGAAGACGCGCAACCTTTTTTTGGCAGGTATTTAGTTTGTACGTTCCACAATAATAATAAGAGAAGGTATGAACAGAAGTGAGAGGGCAGACTAGAGAAATGCCAAGAGGACAGTAGGAAAAGATTGGAGATAAAGACGGACAGAAGAAAAATAAAGACAGAGAGAGAAAACGGGAAGGTGGGAAGAGATATAACAGGAAGTATTATTGCCTTTGTATATTTCAAAATGCATATTACTAATGATATGTAGCACACAGGATTGAATTATGATCACACATATATTACATGCCATGCACACACAAAGATAGCTACAGATCACTAATATTCAGGGCGAATACTAGCTACAACGTACTTCGTTACAATTTTCGTTTGAGCGGGAATCGAATCTGACACCACCTTTTTTTTTTTTATAATATAAGAATAGCAGACGAGCATGCAGTCCACCTGGTGTGGCTACTGCCGCCCATGGACATCTGTAATCAACCCCAGATAGGATTAGATATTCCTACCTGAGGTCGGCCACAGATGCGCCGCTACCACTGAGGACTAAGCTGGAACGCCTCGGAAAAGTCTGTCTCCCTTACCACACCCTTCAAACCGGAACACAGCAGCGCCTAACACTGCTGTTGTTAGGTAGAAATAGGTGTGGCGGTGGTGCCGCCGGAGTCGAACCACAAAGGGTTCTACCACCTTTAAAGTGTGGCACGGGTTTTCTTATCTTGTTGTGGCACTTTGATCTTAGCCAAAAGGCCGAAAATACGGGTGAGGTAATCGTAAATTATCGTTATTAATAGCCAATCTATCGAATGTTTTATCTAACAGAGTTTGAGATTTGACTGACGTTTATGCCTATTACAAATTGTTAAATTTCTATTGGTAGGTAAGAATTGGATGGATTAAATATTAATAACAGTAATATCAATCTTTAATAAACTATCGCCTGTTAATAATAAAATCAATCTCAGCTATTTTGTCCCTACCAAAATTCCAATTTTGACTTGTTTCTGGGCAATATATGATTTTAGACTGATGACTTGAGACTTCTGGGCAATAATTGTCAAATTTTGAACTTTCGTAGACTAAAATGAATTTTAATTAATTTTACATCCAACGATAATTTATTTCGATTAAAAAAAATCAGTATCGGGATTTAAAATTATTATTATGGCAAACCTATTATTGGATAACACACATCCATAACTTAGCACACACACATCAGTGGTGGAAAGAGCCTATGGGTCCAAAAGCTATCATATGAAAGGGTCATAGCATGACAATGTCGTATGGGTTCACATGGGTATGTCATATGGTCGTATGGGTAGCATACAGTTCTGTAGATATACATAACATACATATATATTTTCATGATAATATACATACATATTTTCATGATAATATCGTTGACTCTTCTACTGCTAATATATGGAAATTTCTCAAATCTCTCGGTATTTGTAAACCACCTGCAATGGATTACGGTTCTTCCCTTACTCTTAATGATATTAACATTAATTTCTCCTCTACTTCATCATTGAACCCTATAATCCGCTCACAAACCATTGCTTCCATAGCTTCTATGCGGCTTCCTTCTCTCTCAGTCTTCAGTTTTTTTCCAGTCAGCGTCGATGAGGTGAAAAAGACTGTGATATCTATTTAATCTAAAGCCATAGGTTGTGATGAGGTTAACAGGACTATGATTGTATCCATCCTTGACTATATCCTTATTAGTACTCACCAATATTATTAATTATTCACTTAGTTCAGGCGAATTTCCTACCCCGTGGAAAAAGGCATTAGTACGCCCTCTTCCAAAGAATCAATATCCTACACAGCCTAGGATCAATATCCCTCATTTCCGTCCCATTTCTATTCTTCCGCTTCTCTCAAAAGTTTTGGTAGCCTGTGTACATAAGCAATTTTCCCAGTTTATCGCTAAAAATAACCTACTGAATATGTTTCAGTCCGGGTTTCGCTCTGGTCACAGCACCATCACTGCACTTATTAAGGTTACCGATGATATTAGACGAGGAATGGACAGCAAAAAAGTGGCAGTGCTGGTGCTTGTTGATTTTTCTAATGCTTTTAATACAGTCGACCACGATATCCTTATTGCAATCATGTCCTCTTTACGATTCTCGCCTACGGCTCTCGCGTGGTTTACAAGCTATCTTCGCGGCCGCCTACAGGATGGGCTGAGCTCAATAGTGGGGTGCCGCAAGGCGGTATACTTTCTCCCATTCTGTTTTCATTATTTATTAATTCGATCACTAAATCTTTCAACTGTTCGTACCATCTGTATGCAGATGACCTTCAGCTGTATATGCTTTCCGATGTTAATGATCTCCAAAATGCTATCTGTAACCTGAATGATAATCTGCAAGCTGTATGGGACTGCTCGATACGTTATGGCGTTGCTGTTAATCCCTCCAAATGTCAAGCAATGCTAGTGGGCAGCTCGCGACTGTTGGCAAAGGTGGATTATGAATCTTTACAACCTATACTTTATAATGGTAATGTAATCCCCCTATGCCAATCAGTTAAAAATCTAGGTTTGCTTATAGACCATAAGCTCACTTGGCGAGAGCAAACTAATTCTGTGAGCAAAAAGGTCCATGCCACTTTGCATTCGCTTTACAGATACAAACATTTCATTTCAACTCAGACCAAACTCATGCTCGTTCAATCGCTTGTTCTTCCCTTTATGGATTACGGTGATGTGTGCTACCCGGATCTGACGGAAGAACTTCTTAATAAGCTGGAGCGCCTACAAAATAACTGTAAAGAAAATATTGTAACTGACAATTTGTAAGTGCCGCCGTTGGCCTATACAAAATAAATATATTTCATTTCATTTCATTTCATTTCATATCCGGTATATCTTCGGTCTGCGTAAGTATGATCATATTTCTGATTATCGTCGCCAACTTAAATGGCTTCCTATTCGCAAAAGGTTACTCCAGAATTCTATGTGTACTTTATTCCATTCTAAGCCACGATTCTTCTCCTCCTTACTTAAAGGAATGTTTTCAGTACGTCTGTGAAACTCATGACAGAGTACTTCGTTCATCAACTAATCTCAAGGCCTACATTCCACCAGTTAACACTGGTTCTTATCATTATTCATTTACCATTCAGGCTATACTGCTTTGGAACGCCCTATCCAAAGATATTAGACAAGCACCTACCGTGTGCTCCTTTAAAAAACAAGTACGCGCGCATTATCTGTCTGACTCCAGTAACTAAGCTGTGTTCAACTTTTATAATAGGTATATGATTTTATATATACTGTGTACGTATTTTATATGTGTATATATTATGATATTGTTATATTTATTGATATATTAAGATTACATAATATGTGTAAATTTGTTTATGTATATATTTAGTTATTTATATGTATGTATATGTATATAATATATATTTGTATATATTTTTCGTATATATATATTCATTTTCCTTTTTTGCATTGTTTTTTTCATTGTTTTTAACCTAACATCCACCACAACATTTCTCCATCAACAAGGGTTAACTGGTGGAGAATGCCACTAGGCATTAAGTTCGCCCTTTGTAACCACTAGGTTTTCAATAAAGTTTAAATAAATAAATAAATAAATAACAATCACTCACAGGTTATACCATCACCATCACCAAAGCTTATGGACTTTACCACTGGATCACCCACGAAAACTTTACAATTTATTGTTTGGGTATTTTACTTTTTATCATGACATCATAATATTGTACATTTCTTTATTTCACGTTAACTTCGAAGAGTAAAATTTATTTATTGCAATCATTTTATAATAATATAAATCGTTTTAGTCCCGTCATGAATTATAATTTCACTAAAATATTTTTAACTAGCAGTACTTAAATATTTATCTTTAACATTACCCTCCGCAGTCGGTTAAGAATACCATGCAATTTTGCGGTTTCATCTATGCTAATAATATAAAGTTTGTAACTTTGTTTGTTTGTTTATCTTTCGTTTGTCTTATCTCTGGAAATACTGAACCGATAATGAAAATTATTTCACAATCAGAGAGCTACACTATATAGGAGTGAACAGAAAGCGGACGAAGCCGCGGGTACTGCTAGTATATTCATATTTTTTTACGAACAGTTGCAGTTTTTTTTTTATTTTTATAATAATATTCTAGTCTAATTTTATTTTTTGTAATAGGTAATAACAAACTATCGTATACCGTTGTACAACTATTTTTGTAATACGTTTTTAAAAAGTGCACTAGATAATCTAGATGAAAAAATCATCTAAATTCCATTCAAATCAAAAATATCTTCTTTGCATTACTATTAAACGCATCAATGTCACTAAATAAAAAAAAATGAATATTTCACTATAAAAGTTTCTAACTATTCTTTTTTCAATATGCAATTTCTTTTTTCAATATGCAATGACTACACCTGCCCGCAACAACTTCAGAGCGGACTAGCAGTTTGGCGCGGACTATAACATAATACATGCATTACAAAAGCGACACAGTTGCAAAGCCAAGATCACACAGCATCCCCTATGTTTGATGTTAGACCCTTAACCGTGTTTCATCCCCTTAACTGTTCTTTTTAGTATGAAAGAAGAGGGTAGAGGAGGGCGCGATATCGGGTATTTGCCCAATCTTAAAAAAAGGAAAATTTTCATTTTTTTAATTAAGCAAAGTGGCACCGATAGTTTATGATAGTCCAGTGGTTAAGAAACTCGCACTCTTGATCGAGGGGTCCGAGGTTCCAATCCCACGCAAGCACCCCTGATTTTTTTCAAAGTTATGCGCGTATTAGAAAGTAGAAATTAATTATCACCTGCTTAAACGGCGAAGGAAAACATAGTGAGTAAACCTGCATACTTGAGAAATCTTAAAAACAATGTTTTCAAAGGTATGTGAAGTCTACCAATACGCACTTGGCCAGCGCGGTGGACTTTGGCCTAATCCTTCTCATTCTGAGAGGAGACCGAGACCCAGCAGTGGGACTGTAACGGGTTGATGATGATGATCTCTACCCCCCACCTTCTAATAACCTGATTTAATAAATTATATTTGACTCGCGCCCCCCTCCCCTTATACCGCCCACTTAACCCTTAAACCTATAATATTCCATCCCTTTACACCTCGACAAAAGTACAATACTTACCTGTAGGGCTTAGATCCACCGTCAGAGACGAGATAAATACCAAACTCGCCCTTGGGGGCCTCCACTGCAGTGTAAGTGGACCCAGGGGGCACCTGGTACCCTTGAGTGAAGAGTTTGAAGTGATGGATCAGGGCTTCCATTGAAGTCTGCAAAAAATAAATTTAGTTTTTTTTTGTATTTTTTTTATATTTTTACCCTTTCAGGTAGAGTGGCTACCTGATCGGAAGCAGTTAGTGCCTGTGGAAATTTGAAAGATAATTAAAATTTGCTACAAAAATTCTTCTTACATAAACATTTACTTACTACTTTTTTAAATTGTAATGTCTCTTTTATATGATACGAGTTAGCCCGCGGCTTCGCTCGCGTTACGAAGTAATATTTTCATCCGCTATTTTTTCCCCTTGGGGGTAGAATTGATCAAAATCCTTTCTTAGCGGATGCCTACGTCATAACATCTACCTGCATGCCACATTTCAGCCCGAACCGTCCAGTGGTTTGGGCTGTGCGTTGATAGATCACTATATCAGTCAGTCACCTTTGAGTTATATATATTTAGATAGAGCTTGCATCTAAATGTTAATGGCTATTGCCTCCAATGGACATCTGTAATCAACCCCAGGTAAGATTATATTCATAACTAAGATACGTTGTTATCCCTGAAGACAAAGTTGAAACGCTTCGGTTAAATCTACCTTCGGTTCCCTTCAAACCAGAACACAGCAGCGCCTAACACTGCTGTTATAACAGAAATAGGTGTGGCGTTGGTGCCGCCGGTGTCGAACAACAGAGGGTTTTAGACCACCATTCTACCTTTTGATCCTACTACCTATTATACCTACTACCTTTTGAAGTAAAATAAAGGCTTATAAATAGTACTTTCATCTCCTACAGAGTAACCCAATCCCCCACAAAGGTATCTTCATCTCCCACAGAGAACCCCAATCCCCTACAAAAGTATCTTCATCTCCCACAGAGAACCCTAATCCCCCACAAAAGTATCTTCATCTACCACAGAGAACCCCAATCCCCCACGAAAGTATCTTCATCTCCCACAGAGAACCCCAATCCCCCACATAAGTATCTTCATCTCCTACAGAGTACCCCCCCTCCCCCCACTAGAGTACCTTCATCTCCTCGCGAGAGGGCGGTGTCAGCTTCGCGTCGTCGGTCTTGATCTCGCCGGCCGGCATCTGGTTCAGACACTGGTCGATGATGCGGAGGGACTGTCTCATCTCCTACAGAGTACACTAGAGTACCTTCATCTCCTCGCGAGAGGGCGGTGTCAGCTTCGCGTCGTCGGTCTTGATCTCGCCGGCCGGCATCTGGTTCAGACACTGGTCGATGATGCGGAGGGACTGTCTCATCTCCTACAGAGTACACTAGAGTACCTTCATCTCCTCGCGAGAGGGCGGTGTCAGCTTCGCGTCGTCGGTCTTGATCTCGCCGGCCGGCATCTGGTTCAGACACTGGTCGATGATGCGGAGGGACTGTCTCATCTCCTACAGAGTACACTAGAGTACCTTCATCTCCTCGCGAGAGGGCGGTGTCAGCTTCGCGTCGTCGGTCTTGATCTCGCCGGCCGGCATCTGGTTCAGACACTGGTCGATGATGCGGAGGGACTGTCTCATCTCCTACAGAGTACACTAGAGTACCTTCATCTCCTCGCGAGAGGGCGGTGTCAGCTTCGCGTCGTCGGTCTTGATCTCGCCGGCCGGCATCTGGTTCAGACACTGGTCGATGATGCGGAGGGACTGTCTCATCTCCTACAGAGTACACTAGAGTACCTTCATCTCCTCGCGAGAGGGCGGTGTCAGCTTCGCGTCGTCGGTCTTGATCTCGCCGGCCGGCATCTGGTTCAGACACTGGTCGATGATGCGGAGGGACTGTCTCATCTCCTACAGAGTACACTAGAGTACCTTCATCTCCTCGCGAGAGGGCGGTGTCAGCTTCGCGTCGTCGGTCTTGATCTCGCCGGCCGGCATCTGGTTCAGACACTGGTCGATGATGCGGAGGGACTGTCTCATCTCCTACAGAGTACACTAGAGTACCTTCATCTCCTCGCGAGAGGGCGGTGTCAGCTTCGCGTCGTCGGTCTTGATCTCGCCGGCCGGCATCTGGTTCAGACACTGGTCGATGATGCGGAGGGACTGTCTCATCTCCTACAGAGTACACTAGAGTACCTTCATCTCCTCGCGAGAGGGCGGTGTCAGCTTCGCGTCGTCGGTCTTGATCTCGCCGGCCGGCATCTGGTTCAGACACTGGTCGATGATGCGGAGGGACTGTCTCATCTCCTACAGAGTACACTAGAGTACCTTCATCTCCTCGCGAGAGGGCGGTGTCAGCTTCGCGTCGTCGGTCTTGATCTCGCCGGCCGGCATCTGGTTCAGACACTGGTCGATGATGCGGAGGGACTGTCTCATCTCCTACAGAGTACACTAGAGTACCTTCATCTCCTCGCGAGAGGGCGGTGTCAGCTTCGCGTCGTCGGTCTTGATCTCGCCGGCCGGCATCTGGTTCAGACACTGGTCGATGATGCGGAGGGACTGTCTCATCTCCTACAGAGTACACTAGAGTACCTTCATCTCCTCGCGAGAGGGCGGTGTCAGCTTCGCGTCGTCGGTCTTGATCTCGCCGGCCGGCATCTGGTTCAGACACTGGTCGATGATGCGGAGGGACTGTCTCATCTCCTACAGAGTACACTAGAGTACCTTCATCTCCTCGCGAGAGGGCGGTGTCAGCTTCGCGTCGTCGGTCTTGATCTCGCCGGCCGGCATCTGGTTCAGACACTGGTCGATGATGCGGAGGGACTGTCTCATCTCCTACAGAGTACACTAGAGTACCTTCATCTCCTCGCGAGAGGGCGGTGTCAGCTTCGCGTCGTCGGTCTTGATCTCGCCGGCCGGCATCTGGTTCAGACACTGGTCGATGATGCGCAGAGATTGTCTCATCTCTTCGACACGGCAGAGGTACCTGGTAAGTACAATTTGCTTTATATAATTGTATATAATTTGTAAATAAGCTTTAAAGATGACAATTTTTTTTTGGAATTTGTAGCCGCTTTGGGACCTTTTATTCATCCCCTATTTCTAGAAATGTAGATTTTCTTTTCATATTAACGCCGTCAAATTAAACCCTTAAAGCTATGTCAGGTTCATTTGAAAAAAATAATTAAAAACCTTATAATAAAGCAATATATGCAAACAAATAATATAGATTTTAAAGAATTAATAATACATAAAAACAATATAATAATATTTAAAAACTGTCAGCGAAGCTGTCCAAACTACAGACAGCAATTTTTTTATCTACATGAATTACCTTCAGACCATTGTTTTTAATAAATTAATTAATTGATTAATTAAAATAGCAAATTTTAATATATTTTTTTAATATTTAAAATTTATTCCTCACCTATCATAACAGTCACCATTCGTACCGATGGGTACATCGAAGTCCACCAGGTGGTAGGCGTCGTAGGGCTGCGACTTGCGCAGATCCCACTTGATCCCGGAGCCGCGGAGCATCACACCACTACACACACAAAATAAAAATAAATTTAAGAAGAATACATTTTTACAAAGACACAAGAATAGGAAATTTAAAAAAATACATGGTTTTGCAAAAAAAATTAAACAATTTTTGCAGTTATAAGAGAAATCTGGGCGCACGGCCGTGCCACCTCAAGTCGAGCAATATAATTTTTTAGACTAATTTTTAATATAAGATTTTTTAGACGGCAGTAATTTTTTTAAACGTAAACGAGCTGTCCATCTGATAATAGGACAAATGTCAATATACTTATGCCATTTTTTTAAATTTAAATTTAATATTATTTATACATTTTTTGCTAAGTAAATATCGAAGTTTGACAATTTATAGTAGGCAGAAATATTTCACTTTCCAAACCCTCCCCTGAGTTGGTCCTAAGAGCACGTCCTCCACCTCGCCCAGCCGCTCGGGGAACTGACCCCCTACCCCCCGTACCCCACTGTACCCCCCGCACACCTGAAGCCGTAGTTGAGCGCGTCCTGAGCGGACACGATCCCGATGTCCTTGGTCCGCTGCACCCAGATCCTGTTGGTGGTGAGCACGTCCTCCACCTCGTCCAGCCGCTCGGGGAACTGACCCCCTACCCCCCGTACCCCACTGTACCCCCCGCACACCTGAAGCCGTAGTTGAGCGCGTCCTGAGCGGACACGATCCCGATGTCCTTGGTCCGCTGCACCCAGATCCTGTTGGTGGTGAGCACGTCCTCCACCTCGTCCAGCCGCTCGGCGAACTTCGCGGCGAACTCGTATATGTCGTCCATCAGGCCTAGGGGCATGTCCTGGGGTTAGAGAAAAAAGGGTCATCACTTAAATATGCAGAATTATTTAAAAAATGACTTTATATCACGGCGTGCGTAAATTGACGTTTTACGCACGCTTCGCGTGCACAAAACCCCCATCGGAATGGAACGGGGTCGGAAATGGGGGTTTTGTGCACGCGAAGCGTGCGTAAAACGTCCATTTACGCACGCCGTGATATAAAAAAATTTTCGTCCTCGTATTGTAATGTACTATTTTAAAAATATATGTATGTCATCCTTATGTCACATCCATATTTAGAAGAATCAAACAACACCTCACATGTTAAAATTTGTTGAGCAATTTGGCCAAATGTTCAAAAACCTTACTATGAGGCTTCTATAGCCAACGGTGGGACAATAATCATATAGATGTTTTATTCTATAAAGAGATGCTTGCCCAACAGTGTTATAGAGGAACTGGCTATGAAACCTAGTAATGAGTATCCTCACTATCACAAAACCAAATGGACAATGACTTAGGCCTTTCTCAATGTGAGAGGAGTGCTGTGACCAGTACCCTTACCAGGAGTTTTTACGTTTCGAAAAATATGACTGTTTTGGTATTTGTTTACGTATTGGGATACGATTTCCTAGTTCTGACACAATCCGCTAGGGGCGCTGATTGGAATTTGTATGGGCAAATACGTAAACAAATATCAAAACAGTAATATTTGTCGAAACCTAAAAACTCCTGGTAAGGGTACAGCAGTAGAACATGCTGATGTTGAGGCGTAGCAGTGGGCAAGGCTGACAATGCCTACCTAGTCGACTATGACCTAAACGCGACTACTACTACAACATTGAGATTACTTAATGATACCTCTTAATGATGAATTGTATTATACTGTACCTCATCGAACGTATATGCGTAGAGAAATACCATTTTTTGCTATTGCTAAATGTCGCACTAATGCCGGTAAACGCTCACCTATGTATAATATGATGCGTAACTATAATGTAAATTTTAAAAATCTGGATATGATAAATACTAGTCCTGCCTTATTTAAGAAACAAGTTCTGCTGACTGTGCCTGTAGAGTAGTTTGTAAGAACAATTAAAGTCAACTTATATTGTATTCCTCCACTTTCAATAACATTTTTGTTTTGTTTATTTTTATAGTAATCCGTGGTTAACGGTGTTGGTTAACGTCATAGTACAGTTGTTTGTAATTGTTATTCCAATGTTTTTTTTGTTGTTTACTGTTTGTTGACCCAAATAAACCAAAAAAAAAAAATAATAATAACCCCAGCAGTGTGCCAGGCCATCGTAGAACTCCATCATCTTCTCGCGCTCCTCGAACAGCCAGAAGAACGGGGTCAGCGCTCCACGACCAGGGAGCAACGACCTTGACCCTTCACACTCTGAGAGATCAGGGAGCTATGCCCTTTACACTCCGAGGGGACTACTCGGTAATAGGTAACGATGAAGCCTCCCCATGCAGCAGTGATAGCCTAGTGGTTAAGATACGCGGCCTCTCGATCGAGGTGTCCGAGGTTCAAATCCCAGGCACGCACCTCTGATTTTCAAATTAATGTGCGTATTAGAAATTAATTATCACTTGCTTAAACGGTGAAGGAAAACATCGTGAGGAAACCTGCATACCTGAGAGATTTATAAAAAATCTTAAAGGTATGTGAAGTCTACCAATACGCACTTGTCCAGCGCGGTGGACAATGGCCTAATCCTTCTCATTCTGAGAGGAGACCCGTGCCCAGCAGTGGGACAGTAATGGGTTGATGATGATGATGATGATGATGATGAAGCCTCCCCATCTCACACTAATAGAGAATGGGGTTATTGATGGATTGATGACGCCATCAATCCAGGTGTGGGTCAGGTCAATATCGAAATACATAAACACTGTATCTTAAGTCCTCCTCGCTGTGAGATTGACGGTGTGTGTTTGGTCATTATGGTAGCACCTAAGAAGTATAATCTAAGCCGTTCCTACTGTGACAGGGGTCCCATGCCCAGCAGTGGGATAGGTTACGCCCAGCAGTGGAGCCCAGCTGTGGGCTAGACTACTCACAAGCGCGACTCCCCCCGGGCGGATGTAGGCGGCGTGCATACGAGCGCCGCTCACTCGCTCGTAGAACTCCATCATCTTCTGGCAATGACCCTGGCCCCTTCTCTGAGAGAACCACTCTGATACAAGGTATGTTGGGTCACTATCGTAGCACCTACGAAGTAGTTCCTACTGTGACAGGGGTCCCATGCCCAGCAGTGGGATAGGTTACGCCCAGCAGTGGGCTAGACTACATACCAGCGCCACGCCCCCCGGGCGGATGTACGCCGCGTGCATCCGGGCGCCGCTCACTCGCTCGTAGAACTCCATCATCTTCTCGCGCTCCTCGAACAGCCAGAAGAACGGGGTCAGGGCTCCGACGTCGAGAGCGTGGGTACCGACCGCCATTATGTGGTTCAGGAGACGGGTGATCTCCGCGAAGAGCGCTAGAGAAACAAAAAAAAAGCAGTTTTAGTACATGGTTTTACAGTCACATGACATTGATTCATGTGTAAATCACATATTTACTAGTTATTGATGTCACCTAATAAATACTTTTTTAGAGTTCCATACCCAAAGGACTCAAAAACGGAACCCTATATTTTTTTTATAATGTAGGAGTAGCAGACAAGCATGCAGTCCATCTGATGGTAAGTAGTTATTGCCACTCATGGACATCTGTAATCAACCCCAGGTAGGATAAGATATTCCTACCTGAGGTTGGCCACAGTTGCGCCGCTACCCCTGAGGACTAAGCTGGAACGCCTCGGAAAAGTATGTCTCCCTTACCACACCCTTCAAACAGAACACAGCAGCGCTAAACATTGCTGCTATTAGGCAAAAATAGGTGTGGCGGTGGTGCCGCCGGTGTCGAACCACAAAGAGTTCTGCCACCTTCCAAATTCTAAACAATATAATATACTCACTCCTAATATACTTCGCCCGGAGCGGTATATCAATATTGAGCAGCTTCTCAACAGCGAGGCTGTAGCACTGTTCGTTGCACATCATGGAGACATAGTCTAGGCGGTCGAAGTATGGTAGCGCCTGGGTGTAGGTCTTGTACTCTATCAGCTTCTCTGTACCGCGGTGTAGGAGACCGATGTGAGGGTCGGCTGCGCGGACCGTCTGGGGAGAAAAGCATTTTTTTTTATATTATAGGAGAAGCAGACGAGCGTGTAGTCCAACTGATGGTAAGTGGCTACTGCCGCCCATGGACATCACTAATGAACCCCAGATAGGAATATACACTCCAACCTGAGGTCAGCCACAGATGCGCCGCTACCCCTGAGGACTAAGTTTGAACGCTACGGAAAACTATGTCACCCTTACCACACCCTTCAAAACGGAACACAGCAGCGCCTAACACTGCTGTTATTAGGTAGAAATAGGTGTGGAGGTGGTGCCGCCGGAGTCGAACCACAAAGGGTTCTACCACCCTAATCAAGCATTTTTATTAGCATTTTTTTGCTATAAGATTGTGGTAGGAAATGAGGAATCAGTCCACCTGGTAGGAAGAAGTTTGAAGGTAACAGAACCTAAGATTGTGTTAGAAAACATGGAAGTAACAACACAACCAAGAAAAGGCAGTGATAGCTTAATGCTTGAAACTCGGCCTTTCGATTCCGAGGTTCGAATCCCAAGCAAACACACCTGATTTTTCAAAGGTATACATATTAGAAAATATATATCACTTGCTTTAACCGTGAAAAAAACTTGAGGCCACCTGCATACCTGACACATCTTAAAAAAACATTTTCAAAGGTATGTGACGTCTATTAATTCGCACTTGTCCAGCGCGGTGGACTATGGCCTAATCCTTCTCATTCTGAGAGGAGACCCGTGCCCAGCAGTGGGACCGTAATGGGTTGATGACGATGATGAGAAAACGAGCACTGAGCCCACCTGGTAGGTAGAAAGATGTTTGAAAACGAAAGAAGCCTTTGTGGATCAACTTCAACGTCATCACCGCCACATCTATTTCTGTTATAACAGCAGTGTTAAGCACTGCTGTGTTCTGGTTTGAGGGGTGTTGTAAGTGAGACATACTTTACTGAGGCATTCCATCTTAGTCATCAGGGGTAGCGGCGCTGAATGCGGTATAGCTGTAGACGACGACAGTTAGGAGCCTAACACGATCTTGGATTGATTACAGATGTCTGTGGGCGGCGGTAGCTACTTACAATCAGGTGGACTGTATGCTCGTCTGCCATCCTTATAATAATAAAAATGTATGAAGTTGTCCATTCCTACCTCACCCTCCAGCTCCAACACAAGTCGGAGCACCCCGTGAGCGGCGGGGTGCTGCGGCCCGAAGTTCAGGATCATGTTGCGGACTTGCTTCTCTGTTGGGGCCACGATGCCTGCAAACGGGAATCGTTTATTATATGTTAAGTTACGACTTACTGTGTTCAGCAAAACTTAGGAAGGTCTTACAAGTACTCTATGCTTCATTCCAGGCCCTTTAAATTTCATTTGTTATAATATAGGAGTAGCAGACTAGCATACAATACATCTGATGGTAAGTGGCTACTTCCGCCCATGGACATTCGTATTCAACCTCACACCTATATAAAATCGTCCTACATAAAATCGCCTACAGATGCATTTCTACTCCATAGGACTAAGCTGGAATGCCTTGGAAGAGCATCTCTCTTACCACACCCTTCAAACCAAAACACAGCAGTGCTTAACACTGCTGTTATTACAAAGAAATAGGTAAAGCGGTGGTGCTGTTAGAGTCGAACCACAAAAGGTTCAACATTTGTTATTATTAATTAGAAATCATTTGTTTTTTTATCAGATTGAAATAGCAGACAGTTATACAGTCCACCTGATTAGGTCCATGGACATCTGTAATTCTGTATGCAACAGTACTCTATGAAACTGATCAAAAGTGTTACTCCTGAGGTCTATCAGCATTCACATTAGTTTTTAACCAACTTATATTTAGCCATCATCAACCCATTACTGTCCCACTGCTAGGCACAGATCTCATCTTGGTATGAGAATGATTATTCCATAGTCCACCGCACTGGCAAGTGCATATTGATAGACTTCCACATATCTTTGAAATTTTTTTTTAAGAGATCTCAGGTATGCAAGTTTTCTCACGAGGTTTTCGTTCACCGTTTAAACAAGTAATAATAAATTTCTAAAATGCAAATCATTTTGAAAAATGAGAAGTGCATGCCGGGGATTTGAACCTCAGACCCCTCGATCAAGAGGCCAAGTTTCTAAATCACTAGGGTCTCACTCCTTCTTACTAGAAGAAGTGAATATGCTTCTTATTAGAAGCACTAGATACTTTTAGTCAATATAAGTCTCAATACATACTGTTGTAAGGAGGATGTTGGAGCATAGCGGTCAGGTCATGGGGATACATGACCGGCCCCTGGAACTGCTCCAGCCAGTCCTTGTCCGGCATCCATTTGCTGGCTTTGCGTTGCGAGCTGAAATAACATGATAGCATCATTCACCAATATTGAGAAAAATCCAACAACAGCACATTTTAAAATCCATCAAGCCATTATGGATGCAGGACATCCTAAAGCATGATTAGGAGGCATTTAAGGTAAGAATTTCAAGAGTTTTCTAGGGTAAATTGTGTTGGATTGATTCTAAAGAGAGATTATATAAGTTGCTTAATATTCTTATTATTTAACAAGAAATGATACTGTATTTGGTTATGTTTAATGAAGGAACAAGCTTAATTTAATTTACCACAATTTTTTCAGTTTCATTTTGGTGCTAGTGGGGAAAAAAATGTGATATATTTTCGAGACTCCTACTCTCCATAAAGTAAGTCAGGTTTAGGTTGATCAAAATGTCTCACGTAATTAATGAATATTACGTATACTCGAACATTACCCTCTGCAATCGGGTAAAAATAATAGTAAACTTATTTTTTACTGGATATAGTGCTGTATCCCCATCCCATTCCTCTTCTTCTCCTCTCCTCTCTACTCCATCTATTTCGTTCTTGTATTGTTTTTAACATTTTAATCATTCAGAAAAATATCAAAATCAATTTGTTTTTTTTTTGGACTTGTTTACTTGACTTTGTTTGGACTTGAATTGGTGAGATATTTTAATACTTTGAGATCCATCTCAATTTAATAGCTCTCTTCTAAATCCTTCTCATATTCATCTTTTTAAAATAATTAAATTAATAAATTAATTATTAAATTTTAAAATAGTGATTGGGATATTTTCAAAATTAATAATATCGATTTTTTGTAAATATCGATACACAATTATTATATCTCACATAGGCAACAGTTTCTATACAATATGTATCACAACATAGCTTATTACAATTTGGCAGAATAACTTAAGGCGCAATAACAATTTCTTTAAATCTAACTTTCCTAACACGGTTCTAGAATTACTTTTCACAAAATATAGAAAACAAAAGTAAAGAGCTTTAAATATACAAATAAATATATAGATTTTTTATAATCTACACATAAAAATATCTAATTATAACATTAAATGTTACATAATTTTGTAACAGCGAATAAAGTGTCTAATATTATTTTTTTCGTCACAAAAACCTTTCAAACACTTACTTGACATTGTAAACTGCTGGCAAATTCTTCAATAAAGCCTTCGTAGGGCCTATATTTGCTGATTTTCGCAACAAAACATTCATTACGGATGCCATTTTAGCTGACACTAACATGTATATAATAATACTCTATGGCTGACACTACGTTCCGATTTAACTACACAATGACAACTGGACGTTTTGACAACTGACAACAACAACGGCATTACTGCACAGACAATAGAAAGGGTCCTCTGTTCTTATTAGTGATCGAAGGTCCTCTGGTATAACTGCATACAAATCACGAGTGTTTTCATGAAAAAAACTTTTATATTTTTACACAAAGATTTTACAATGTAATGTAATGTACTCTCTTTGCAAAATCAACATTTATTATAAGGTAATGTATAGTCATTAGAAGTAGGTATTAGGTAAAACACTCTAAATTTACGTACAATGGAATGTAAAGAATATATTTCATCTGTACTACATACTGCAAAGCGCGAAATATTATAAAAACAAGAGAAAAGCTAGAAAATATTTTAGACATTTTAACTATTATACGAGAAATGAATTTAGAATTAGTAGGAACGCTATTATAATTATTTTTTTGGCAGAACTTACAAAAAAAAAGTAATAATAGATAGGTTACCGGTCACTCAAACTGTGCTCTCAAGAGGTATGTACAGCATAAAATTACTAAAATACTATAGTCGGGCCATTACGAACGTGCGACCGGAGTCATAAAAGACGACGTCAAATAATGTGACAATGCCGCACAACTCGATATCGATAAAGGGATGCCGCTCGGACACAATTAGCTATAATTAAAGGACACTTCTTGATGACTTTTGGTCGATTCTTTGATGACTAATGTAATTATGCAAAAATATAAATATGGATGTTATTAAAGGACGTTTTAAAATACATCCTAAAAATATTTTGCATTAAGTATCTCCTTAACAATCCTTGATTACGTGCTATTATCGACAAATCCGTTTGTTGTTACACACAACACTAGAAGTGCTTCCGGTATGCCCATAAGTTATTTTGAAGGTGGTAGAACCCGTTGTGGTTCGACTCCAGCGGCACCACCGCCACACCTATTTCTGCCCCATAACAGCAGTGTTAAGCACTGACTTCAGGTAGGAGTATCCAATCCTATCTCGGATTGATTACAGATGTCCATGGGCGGCAGTAGCCACTTACCATCAGGTGGACTACATGCTCAATGCTCATCTGCTACTCCCATATTATAAAAAAAAAAGTGTGAACGAGAAATCTGATAAAAATGATTTATGGCCCGACTATAGTACTTTAGCATAAAATTAAAAAATAAAACAACATTAAAATTATACAAAAACCTTTATTATTCACCATAAACTCATCCATACGTTTATTGAAATCCAAATGCACAATAATAAAAAAACAGTAAATCTATAATCTTTCCACACAATATAATATGTTACTAGCCATATTAATTCATGCATTTTTACAATATATTCTCGACTTAATATATACAAGTATAGTTCGCGCCAAACTGCTAGTCCGCTCTGAAGTTGTTGCGAGCAGGTGTAGTCATACAATTTGCTATGGCGACGCGATTGATTTCTATATTCAGAGCGGACTGGCAGTTTTACGCGGACTATACTACCTCTAGTATCACCCCTCGGTGATGCCGTAATTGTTCTGCCAAAATAAATATGGAGGTTGTGGTACTCTTAGTTGTTCGACTCCACAGTGGTGGTGGTTTAAAAATACATAGATTATTAATAAGAGGCGTAAATTCATGAGCATATATCACCTATTTCTGCCTAATAACAGCAGTGTTAAGCGCCGCTGTGTTCCGTTTTGAAGGATGTAGTAAGGGAGACATACTTTTCCGAGGCGTTCCAGCTTAGTCCTCAGGGCTAGCAGCGCATCTGTGGCCGACCTCAGGTAGGAATATCTAATCCTATCTGGGGTTGATTACAGATGTCCATGGACGGCAGTAGCCACTTACCATCAGGTGGACTGCATGCTCGTCTGCTACATCTATGTTATTAAAAATAATAATAATATCCAGTGGTGGGCTAAGGTAGTCGGGGGCCCGGGGCGGAAAGTTGAATTTAGGCCCCCAGTGTAAAAACTTGATTTGATTTCACAAAATTACAAAAGTACATAACTTATTCGCCGACAAATACGATTCCGGTGACCATTTATTTTCACTGATTGATCTGACGACCTTTTTTGCTAAAACACTGTTTGGGGGCCTCCATACCTGGGGACCCGGGGTGGACTACCCCTCCCCCCCTTAGTCCGCTAGAGATAATATCGCTTTGAAATTTCGATATTATGTGTACATACATAGACCTTTCACGTAAATGTTGATAATTTTAATTTGTATCTCTTGTTACGTCTAGTATTAGGGCACCTTTAGAGGTGTAGAGGCCCTGAGCAAGGAATAAGAGGAGGCCCTTCATTATTTTTCGAATTAAAAGGAGCTATTTTTCCAAATATTTTAAATTTTATGGCCTACAAATAAATTGATTACATTTTTGAACGATACTCTTCATACTGTTTGGAAAAATCTTTCAAGTTATATCAGTATTTTTTGTATTATTGGGGCCCCTTTTTTATGGAGGCCTCGAAGAAAATCTTACAAGGTGACCATTCGAAATTTAAAATAATTTTCTATATTATGGGGGCCCCTTCTATGGAGGCCTCGGGGCCCCTTAGCCTTAGCATTGGCTTTACATCCGATCCCTAAAAAGGGTGATCGCAGTGAACCGGCCAACTACAGGCCTATAGCGATAACCTCCCTGCTCTCAAAGGTGATGGAGCGTGTTATAAAAACACAGCTCCTGAGGTACCTCGAGGATCACCAGCTGATCAGCGATCATCAATATGGTTTTCGCAAGGGCCGTTCAGCTGGTGACCTTCTAGACTATCTCACACACCGATGGGCGCAAGCCATTGAGAGCAATGGTGAGGCATTGGCGGTTAGCCTGGATATCGCGAAGGCCTTTGACCGGGTCTGGCATAGAGCCCTTCTCGCGAAGCTTCCATCTTACGGTCTTCCTGAGAGGTTATGCGCATGGGCAACCAGCTTTCTGTCGGAGCGGCACATCAAAGTCGTCGTCGACGGATGCTGCTCTGACACGAAACCTGTAAACGCTGGCGTACCCCAGGGCTCAGTCCTATCTCTCACACTATTCATTCTGCATATCAATGATATGTTGCAACAAGTAGGCAACATACATTGCTATGCAGATGATAGTACGGGAGACGCTATGTATACAGGCCGCGCAAATACCTCTCGGACTCTCGTGGAAGAAAGCAGAATCCGACTTGTGTCTGAAATCGAGGACTCTCTGGAGCAGGTCTCGACATGGGGTCGACTTAACCTTGTTGAGTTTAACCCCACGAAGACACGAGTCTGCGCGTTTACCGCTAAAAAAACCCCATTCATCATAGCGCCACGGTTCCAAGGTATCCCGCTCACCATTGGTAAAAGTGTGGGGATCCTGGGAGTTGACATATCGTGTGACGTGCAGTACCGGGGTCATTTGGATGTTAAGGCGAAGTTGGCATCAAGAAAACTGGGCGTCTTGAACAGAGCGAAGCGGTACTTCAGCGCGGGGCAACTCCTTCTGCTTTATAAGGCGCAAGTGAGACCCCACATGGAGTACTGCTCACATCTCTGGGCAGGGGCGCCCCAATACCAACTTAACCCACTTGACTCCGTGCAGAAACGCGCGGTCCAAATCGTCAACGACCCAGTGATCTCCGATCGGTTAGAACCTTTGAGTTTGCGGAGGGACATAGGTTCCTTCTGTGTGTTCTACCGGCTTTACAATGGTGGGTGTTTCGAGGAACTATTTGACCTGGTGACTACGTCACCATTCCTCCATCGCACCACTCGCCTAAGGATGAAGTTCCATCCACACCAACTGGACTCGTGGCGGTCCTCCACGGTTCGGTTTGCACGGACGTTCTTGCCGCGGACGTGTAAGACGTGGAATGTATTTCCTCCTGAGGTATTCCCGGAGCGCTATGACATGGGGCTCTTCAAAAAAGGTGCAAAAAGAGCTCTCATACAAAGCCGGCGATGCATTGGCGACTCCTCTGGTGTTGCAAATGTCCATAGGCGACGTTGACTACTTTCCATCAGGTAGCACGTCTGCCTAATCGTTAGGTTATACGATAAAATAAAAAAAAAAGATTCTTCCCGATCTTCTCCAGCGCCGCGAGGTGTGCGAAACCGGGCGGCTTTATCTTGCACCTGTAATAGAAAATATATGTGAAATTTCTTATAACATCTCACTAGTAGATGCCAGTATTTTAATATGACCACTAAATAAGAAATCTGACATAACTATTAAAGTTCTTTTATGAAAGAAAATTGTATTTTCTTCAAAATGAGCTTTCCTGAAAAAAACCTTTAGTTTATTTTTTATCATTACTTTCCAGAATTTTATCCTTATAAGCAACACTATCCGATGGTGGAATAATACAGGTGAGTTTTTTTTTCAAAATGAACTCGTTCGATTCCCGGCTAGAGAACAGATTTAAAAATAAATGTAATGATGCAGTTTATGCAGATACTTTTTGTCAACATCGGCGTCGGCATCGGCCTTTCAACATTTTTAGCTATTCCTTTTAGTTTCGGATTTGGCCCTGAAGGCCAATTTGAAAAAATCACCCTGTATATAAATGTAAATGAACTCTAAATTGACTGAAATATGACAAATATGTATATTTGTTGTATAATAATTGTCTATATTATAAAATTATGAAAATATAGTAAAAGGAAAAAATATAAAATGACATAAAATATAATACATGTATATTGTATACGTATATAAAAAAACATGATAAAATAAACAATCGCTTTATCGATTATCTAGTCCTACATACTTACTTTTTACCTCAAATTTTCGGATTACTCAACCGGGAGTCGAACCCAACATTTCAATGAAATATTCTGATGACAAATTGAATAAAAATCGCAGTTGCCTCAGCACAATATAAAGCATAAATATTATAAAACATATTGTGAAAGTCTTTAAACAATATTATATATTACATAAATATTACAAAGTACAGGAAACATAGTAAATATTTCACATGTTATGCGTATTTAAAAGAAATTAATATATATTTTAAAAAGCAATAAATATATTTAAATATTAAAAATTGAAATTAATTTTGATAAATTTTGTAACTTACCATTTCACAGGAACAGCCAATTCAAACCAATTTTGCAAAGTAAATTCAGGTTTCCACTGGAATAATCTTAATTATCGTAATTATGGAATTGGATAGAGATAAATTTAGATAATTAGATAAAAGATAATTTAATTTTAATTAATAAATACAAGGCATTTTAAATTAGAACTTAATGTTTCATTATTTTATCGCAATTTAAAAGAGGGGTTCGAATTCTGCACCGCTTTTTGACTCACAAATCCTATAAATAGATTACCAACACCTTTCAAACCAAACAGAAGACACTGTTATAGGGTAGAAATAGATGTGACTTGATGCCTCCATAAACATATAATTTTTTTATTAGACATAGAATATTCTGTAAAATAATAAAAAATAAAGTTGATTAAAAATCTTATCAAGAGCGCGCTGAAAGTAGTTCAATATGAAAATAAACACATATTTTGAAGCAATCTCAATATTTACTACATAATATCTATTGAAAAATAAAATGTTTTACTAACAAATAATTTATTATTTATCACTTAAAAGTAAACATTTACAATAACATTACATTTGATTTGCTACTTGATTTTGTTTTAGGGATGATCTGACTGTAAAATAGAATTACTGTTAAAAAATAATATTCTTAGGTAAATATTCTAATACCTAATAGCGCCATCTATTATTGAGTAGCGAAAACGTATTATTGCGTACTTACGTAACGTGTTATTGCGTACTTCTAACCGAAAAAAGTATAATCTTAATAAGAACAAATGTATTTTTAATATTTTTTTATGAATATTTTCATCACACATCGAATATAGATTAATATTCATAAGATTTTATTTTACGCTTTAATATTGATGATCGCGATAAAACCTTATCGGCATATAAATTTAACGACACACTCATTATCAAAGTGACATATGACAATCTGTCAAATTCGATATTGACATTTGACAAAATGACAATATTGAGATTTTGTCAAATGTAACTCCGTGTAAATATTTATGCCATTTTATTTTCGACAAGGATGTTACATTTAAACACGTCGCCTATTACATCTTTATTCACCCCCCCCCCCCATTATCCCCCCAGCATTCTATCCTACAGTCAGACGTCCCAGCCCGCACATCTATCGATCGATTTCCCCGAACACGACATCCAATGTCCCGAGGATGGCCACGATGTCCGCCAACATCGAATGCCGACCGATCTTCTCCAACGCTGCGAGGTGAGCGAAGCCTGGCGCCTTTATCTTGCATCTGTAGATAGATAGAGCGCTAATGGTAGTGGAGAACGGCTTAGGAATCTATTTTATTAGTAGGGTTGTTGAGTATAGGGTATAAGGTGAGCACATTGACATAAAGTTCATTATGCTATACAGAATTTGTTTGCAAAAATTAGCTTCCATTCCATTCCGCGACAATGTAAATTGAGCCTAAGGGAGATAGAGGGAGAAGCAGTGATAGCAAAAGGCCTCGGAGACGATGAGACATAAGAGACAGAAATAAGAAAGAGAGAGGAGAGGAGGGGAGAGTAGAGAAATAGGGACAGATAGTATAAAGGATAGTTATGATAAGAGGTTAGAGGAAAATAGATATGAATAGGTCACGTGACAGGACACTAGAGATAGATAGTAATGGTAGAGGTAGTAGTAAGATAAAATTATAGAAGAGAAGATATGAACAGAAGTGAGAGGGCAGAGTAGAGAAATGCCAAGAGGAGAGTAGGAAAAGATTGGAGATAAAGAGGGACAGAAGAAAAATAAAGATAGAGAGGGAAAACGGGAAGGTGGGAAGAGATATAAGAGAAAGTATTATTGCCTTTGTATATTTCAAAATGCATATTACTAATGATATGTAGCACACAGGATTCAATTATGATCAGAAGTATATTACATGCCATGTACACCCAAAGATAGCTACAGATCATTTAAATTCAGGGCGGATACTATAGTCTGATTCATAATTAGGTGTCCAAAATGTAAACAAAGGTGTTGACCTATCAAGAAAATACGTTTCAAATGGTAGTTTATTATTTATGACAATATTAAATTAATACAACAATAATAAAATAATAATCTAAATAATTTAAGATCAATTCACATTTTCTAATATTTATATTACCTCAATATCGTTCCATACAGTAATAATAATAAAAAACAAGGTTTATGGTAGAAAATTAAAATGTGATAATGGTAACACAATCGTAAACCATCATTTCTTGTGCCGTCATTTTTAAGTTCCGTAGCTGATTTTATTCATTTTCGTGATTGTTATTGAACTCGAATGTATTATCGTTTTCATAGCGCGTTTGTTAAATTGTGAATAATTATAAAGTTTTCGTTTTTTGTTGAGTTTGTTAAAGTTATTGTTTCTTGTTAATTTTGACAGTGACATTTCTTTGTTTACATTTTGGACACCTAATTATGAATCAGACTATAGCTACAACGTACTTCGTTACAATTTTCGTTTGAGCGGGAATCGAATCTGACACCACCTGTGGCACGGGTTGTCTTGTTGTGGCACTTTGATCTTAGCCAAAAGGCCGAAAATACGGGTGAGGTAATCGTAAATTATCGTTATTAATAGCCAATCTATCGAATGTTTTATATAACAGAGTTTGACATTTGACAATTTATGCCTATTACAAATTGTTAAATTTCTATTGGTAGGTAAGAATTGGATGGATTAAATATTAATAACAGTAATATCAATCTTTAATAAACTATCGCCCGTTAATAATAAAATCAATCTCAGCTATTTTGTCCCTACTACAATTCCAATTTTGACTTGTTTCTGGGCAATATATGATTTTAGACTGATGACTTGAGACTTCGGGGCAATAATTGTCAAATTTTGAACTTTCGTAGACTAAAATGAATTTTAATTAATTTTACATCCAACGATAATTTATTTCGTTAAAAAAAATCAGTATCAGGATTTAAAATTATTATTATGGCAAACCTATTATTGGATTTAACACACATCCATAACTTAGCACACACACATCAGTGGTGGAAAGAGCCTATGGGTCCAAAAGCTATCATCTGAAAGGGTCATAGCATGACAATGTCGTATGGGTTCACATGGGTATGTCATATGGTCATATGGGTAGCATACAGTTCTGTAGATATACATAACATACATATATATTTTCATATAATATACATACATATTTTCATGATAATATCGTTGACTCTTCTCATGCTAATATATGGAAATTTCTCAAATCTCTCGGTATTTGTAAACCACCTGCAATGGATTACGGTTCTTCCCTTACTCTTAATGATATTAACATTCATTTCTCCTCTACTTCATCATTGAACCCCATAATCCGCTCACAAACCATTGCTTCCATAGCTTCAATGCGGCTTCCTTCTCTCTCAGTCTTCAGTTTTTTTCCAGTCAGCGTCGATGAGGTGAAAAAGACTGTGATATCTATTAAATCTAAAGCCATAGGTTGTGATGAGGTTAACAGGACTATGATTGTATCCATCCTTGACTATATCCTTCCAGTACTCACCCATATTATTAATTATTCACTTAGTTCAGGCGAATTTCCTACCCCGTGGAAAAAAGCATTAGTACGCCCTCTTCCAAAAATTTAATATCCTACACAGCCTAGTCATTTCCGTCCCATTTCTATTCTTCCGTTTCTCTCAAAAGTTTTGGAAGTCTGTGTACATAAGCAATTTTCCCAGTTTATCTCTAAAAATAACCTACTGAATATGTTTCAGTCCGGGTTTCGCTCTGGTCACAGCACCATCACTGCACTTATTAAGGTTACCGATGATATTAGACGAGGAATGGACAGCAAAAAAGTGGGAGTGCTGGTGCTTGTTGATTTTTCTAATGCTTTTAACACAGTCGACCACGATATCCTTATTGCAATCATGTCCTCTTTACGATTCTCGCCTACGGCTGTCGCGTGGTTTACAAGCTATCTTCGCGGCCGCCTACAGGCAGTTTGTTCTGGGCATGAACGCTCAGGATGGGCTGAGCTCAATAGTGGGGTGCCGCAAGGCGGTATACTTTCTCCCATTCTGTTTTCATTATTTATTAATTCGATCACTAAATCTTTTAACTGTTCGTACCATCTGTATGCAGATGACCTTCAGCTGTATATGCTTTCCGATGTTAATGATCTCCAAAATGCTATCTGTAACCTGAATGATAATCTGCAAGCTGTATGGGACTGGTCGATACGTTATGGCGTTGCTGTTAATCCCTCCAAATGTCAAGCAATGCTAGTGGGCGGCTCGCGACTGTTGGCAAAGGTGGATTATGAATCTTTACAACCTATACTTTATAATGGTAATGTAATCCCCCTATGCCAATCAGTTAAAAATCTAGGTTTGCTTAAAGACCATAAGCTCACTTGGCTAGAGCAAACTAATTCTGTGAGCAAAAAGGTCCATGCCACTTTGCATTCGCTTTACAGATACAAACATTTCATTTCAACTCAGACCAAACTCATGCTCGTTCAATCGCTTGTTCTTCCCATTATGGATTTCGGTGATGTGTGCTACCCGGACGGAAGAACTTCTTAATAAGCTGGAGCGCCTACAAAATAACTGTATCCGGTATATCTTCGGTCTGCGTAAGTATGATCATATTTCTGATTATCGTCGCCAACTTAAATGGCTTCCTATTCGCAAAAGGCGTTACTCCAGAATTCTATGTGTACTTTATTCCATTCTAAGCCACGATTCTTCTCCTCCTTACTTAAAGGAATGTTTTCAGTACGTCTGTGAAACTCATGACAGAGTACTTCGTTCATCAACTAATCTCAAGGCTTACAATCCACCAGTTAACACTGGTTTTTATCATTATTCATTTACCATTCAGGCTATACTGCTTTGGAACGCCCTACCCAAAGATATTAGAAAAGCACCTATCGTGTGCTCCTTTAAAAAACAAGTACGCGCGCATTATCTGTCTGACTCCAGTAACTAAGCTGTGTTCAACTTTTATAATAGGTATATGATTTTATATATACTGTATATGTATTTTATATGTGTATATATTATGGTATTGTTATATTTATTGATATATTAAGATTACATAATATGTGTAAATTTGTTTATGTATATATATGTATATAATATATATTTGTATATATTTTTCGTATATATATATTCATTTCCCTTTTTTGCATTGTTTTTTTCATTGTTTTTTAACGTAACACCCACCACAACATTTCTCCATCAACAAGGGTTAACTGGTGGAGAATGCCACTAGGCATTAAGTTCGCCCTTTGTAACCACTAGGTTTACAATAAAGTTTAAATAAATAAATAAATAAATAACAATCACTCACAGGTTCCATCCCATCACCATCACCAAAACTTATGGACTTCACCACTGGATCACCCACGAAAACTTTACAATTTATTGTTTGGGTATTTTACTTTTTATCATGACATCATAATATTGTACATTTCTTTATTTCCCTTTTACTTCGAAGAGTAAAATTTATTTATTGCAATCATTTTATAATAATATAAATCGTTTTAGTCCTGCCATGAATTATAATTTCACTAAAATATTTTTAACTAGCAGTACTTAAATTTTTTTAACATTACCCTCCGCAGTCGGTTAAGAATACCATGCAATTTTGCAGTTTCACCTATGCTAATATTATAAAGTTTGTAACTTTGTTTGTTTGTTTATCTTTCGTTTGTCTTATCTCTGGAAATACTGAACCGATCATGAAAATTCTTTCACAATCAGAGAGCTACACTATTTAGGAGTGAACAAAAAGCGGACGAAGCAGCGGGTACTGCTAGTATATTCATATTTTTTACGAACACTTTTATTTTTATTATTTTATATTTATATTTTACTTTTATACTCTGAATATAGAAATGAATCGCGTCGCCATAGCAAATTGTATGACTACACTTGCTCGCAACAACTTCAGAGCGGACTAGCAGTTTGGCGCGGACTATAACATAATACATGCATTAAAAAGCGACACAGTTGCAAAGCCAATATCACACAGCATCCCCTGTGTTTGATGTTAGACCCTTAACCATGTTTCATCCCCTTAACAGTTCTTTAAATATGAGAGAAGAGGGGTAGTGGGTATTTCGAAATTGGGTATTATCCCAATCTTAAAAAGAAAAATATTTTGTTAATTTGGCAAAAAGAGAGATTTTTTAATATTCATACCCTTTTTTAATTAAGGTGATATTAACTCAAAATTGAATTTTAATAATTCTAAATAAATAAATAACGTCTTTTGCTAAATAAATAACGCTTTGCGCGTCAGACCGGTATGGTGAGACCGCTCCGCCACGCACGTCTGATGAAAAATACGTATGATGCCGTTTTTTTTGCTGATTCACATTTGCTGATTCATTACACGGATTGTTTGGTTGTCACAAAATTTTTTTAGCTAGTTAGGAACTGTTTGGCCCCTAGTATCGGAGGCTTCCGCTGACCGCCCCTTCCGCACCTCCCTTAGTCCGCTAGAGTCGCTCCCCCCTCCTCTCACAATTATAACACCCACTCAACCCTTAACCTATATTACCCCATCCTTTTACACCTCGACAAAAGTACAATTCTTACCTGTAGGGCTTAGAATCACCGTCAGAGACGAGATAAATACCAAACTCGCCCTTGGGGGCCTCGATCGCAGTGTACGTTGACCCAGGGGGCACTTGGTACCCTTGAGTGAAGAGCTTGAAGTGGTGGATCAGGGCTTCCATGGAGGTCTGGCAAAAAAAACAAAAATTTGTTATTTTTTATATTCTTTTAATAATTTTACCTTTTCAGGTAGAGTGGCTACCTGATGGGAAGCAGTTACTGCCAGTGGAATTTTGAAAGATAATTAAAATTTGCTACAAAAATTCTTCTTACATAGACATTTATTACATTTTTAATTGTAATGTCTTTTTTATATGATACGAGTTTGCGGTTTCGCTCGCGTTACGAAGTAATATTTTCATCCCCTATTTTATTCCCTTGGGGGTAGAATTGGGGGGGCTCAGACACTGGTCGATGATGCGGAGGGACTGTCTCATCTCCTACAGAGTACACTAGAGTACCTTCATCTCCTCGCGAGAGGGCGGTGTCAGCTTCGCGTCGTCGGTCTTGATCTCGCCGGCCGGCATCTGGTTCAGACACTGGTCGATGATGCGGAGGGACTGTCTCATCTCCTACAGAGTACACTAGAGTACCTTCATCTCCTCGCGAGAGGGCGGTGTCAGCTTCGCGTCGTCGGTCTTGATCTCGCCGGCCGGCATCTGGTTCAGACACTGGTCGATGATGCGGAGGGACTGTCTCATCTCCTACAGAGTACACTAGAGTACCTTCATCTCCTCGCGAGAGGGCGGTGTCAGCTTCGCGTCGTCGGTCTTGATCTCGCCGGCCGGCATCTGGTTCAGACACTGGTCGATGATGCGGAGGGACTGTCTCATCTCCTACAGAGTACACTAGAGTACCTTCATCTCCTCGCGAGAGGGCGGTGTCAGCTTCGCGTCGTCGGTCTTGATCTCGCCGGCCGGCATCTGGTTCAGACACTGGTCGATGATGCGGAGGGACTGTCTCATCTCCTACAGAGTACACTAGAGTACCTTCATCTCCTCGCGAGAGGGCGGTGTCAGCTTCGCGTCGTCGGTCTTGATCTCGCCGGCCGGCATCTGGTTCAGACACTGGTCGATGATGCGGAGGGACTGTCTCATCTCCTACAGAGTACACTAGAGTACCTTCATCTCCTCGCGAGAGGGCGGTGTCAGCTTCGCGTCGTCGGTCTTGATCTCGCCGGCCGGCATCTGGTTCAGACACTGGTCGATGATGCGCAGAGATTGTCTCATCTCCTACAGAGTACACTAGAGTACCTTCATCTCCTCGCGAGAGGGCGGTGTCAGCTTCGCGTCGTCGGTCTTGATCTCGCCGGCCGGCATCTGGTTCAGACACTGCTCGATGATGCGGAGGGACTGTCTCATCTCCTACAGAGTACACTAGAGTACCTTCATCTCCTCGCGAGAGGGCGGTGTCAGCTTCGCGTCGTCGGTCTTGATCTCGCCGGCCGGCATCTGGTTCAGACACTGGTCGATGATGCGGAGGGACTGTCTCATCTCCTACAGAGTACACTAGAGTACCTTCATCTCCTCGCGAGAGGGCGGTGTCAGCTTCGCGTCGTCGGTCTTGATCTCGCCGGCCGGCATCTGGTTCAGACACTGCTCGATGATGCGCAGGGATTGTCTCATCTCTTCGACGCGGCAGAGGTACCTGGTTAATACATTTTGGTTTACATAAAATTTCAGTAGGCTTTTATTACATCGATGTAATAACTAAGCTAAGTACCCTTTTTTGTTTTGGATACCCTAGATCAACTTAGCCTGTTTAGGATCTTTTATTTTTCCTCGATTTCTAGTAATCTAGATTTTTTTGAAGTTAACGCAGTCAAATTACACACATGAAGCTACGTCAGGTCCATTTGAAAAAATAATCTTAACTCATTATAAAGAATCATACGAAGAATCCATAAATAAATAGATTTTAAAGAACTAATAATACATTTTCTGCTGCTTCGACACTTCACACAATAAAATTATTCTTAACGTTAGACAATTTAATGATTTTTATCATATTTTGCTTTCGTTTTCCTCACCTATCATAACAGTCACCATTCGTACCGATGGGTACATCGAAGTCCACCAGGTGGTAGGCGTCGTAGGGCTGCGACTTGCGCAGATCCCACTTGATCCCGGAGCCGCGGAGCATCACACCACTATAAAAAACAATACAATTAAATTAAAATATATATAAAAGTAAACATTTTTTTACAATATCTATTACACTCTGCACCCTTCACATACTCAACTACCCCTAACACCACAGTACCCTCCGAATTGCCCTCTACCCAAACTTTCATATCCCACTCTACCCCTCGAATCTCTCTACCCCCAAAGCACTACTTTCCGTACCCCACTCGATACCTCCCAAATCCCACGCTACTCTCGAAGCTCCATATCATGCTAACATTATTCAAACCTCTGTCCCCCTACCCCCCGTACCCCACTGTACCCCCCGCACACCTGAAGCCGTAGTTGAGCGCGTCCTGAGCGGACACGATCCCGATGTCCTTGGTCCGCTGCACCCAGATCCTGTTGGTGGTGAGCACGTCCTCCACCTCGTCCAGCCGCTCGGGGAACTGACCCCCTACCCCCCGTACCCCACTGTACCCCCCGCACACCTGAAGCCGTAGTTGAGCGCGTCCTGAGCGGACACGATCCCGATGTCCTTGGTCCGCTGCACCCAGATCCTGTTGGTGGTGAGCACGTCCTCCACCTCGTCCAGCCGCTCGGGGAACTGACCCCCTACCCCCCGTACCCCCCGCACACCTGAAGCCGTAGTTGAGCGCGTCCTGAGCGGACACGATCCCGATGTCCTTGGTCCGCTGCACCCAGATCCTGTTGGTGGTGAGCACGTCCTCCACCTCGTCCAGCCGCTCGGGGAACTGACCCCCTACCCCCCGTACCCCACTGTACCCCCCGCACACCTGAAGCCGTAGTTGAGCGCGTCCTGAGCGGACACGATCCCGATGTCCTTGGTCCGCTGCACCCAGATCCTGTTGGTGGTGAGCACGTCCTCCACCTCGTCCAGCCGCTCGGGGAACTGACCCCCTACCCCCCGTACCCCACTGTACCCCCCGCACACCTGAAGCCGTAGTTGAGCGCGTCCTGAGCGGACACGATCCCGATGTCCTTGGTCCGCTGCACCCAGATCCTGTTGGTGGTGAGCACGTCCTCCACCTCGTCCAGCCGCTCGGGGAACTGACCCCCTACCCCCCGTACCCCACTGTACCCCCCGCACACCTGAAGCCGTAGTTGAGCGCGTCCTGAGCGGACACGATCCCGATGTCCTTGGTCCGCTGCACCCAGATCCTGTTGGTGGTGAGCACGTCCTCCACCTCGTCCAGCCGCTCGGCGAACTTCGAGGAGAACTCGTATATGTCGTCCATTAGACCCAGGGGCATGTCCTGAAAGAACAATATATCATCATTCAAACATAGTGCAGAAATATTATGGAACCCCCCACAGTTTTGGTTACCGTTGCTACTTGCCTAGACGTACGCTCCGCCTTTGCTAGAGGAAGTTATTGCTGGTGTCCTAGCCATCCGTCTCTTGTTATACAAGGATTGCGGCTGACCAAGTACGGATCTCGGCTTAGTTCAGTTACGCAAATGTAGGCACAAGGGAGACACTAGCTAGTAGATACCTTGTGACGTATGTGGTGTGTCCAGCAAGCGGGAGTGTTATACTCGTGACAATTTAATAGGCCCATTTTGAGGCGATGTCCACTAAGATCCATTGCAAAAATCCATTGATTGATCTTTTTGCACTTTTTTTGTCCACTTTAATCCATGATACAGGATTTTATTCAAAGTGGATCTTTTAGGAATAACGGGTGTCGGAAGATCCATTATGAATAAAAACATACGAAGAAACATAACTTTTTTATGGCTCAAAAACACACAAAAGAAAAAATACATAAAAAGATCCCTATTTAAGTTTATTTTGTGTGTTATTGAGCCATAAAAAAGTTATGTTTCTTCGTATGTTTTTATTCATAATGTATCTTCCGACACCCGTTAGTCCTAAAAGATCCACATTGAATAAAATCCTGTATCATGGATTAAAGTGGACAAAAAAGTGCAAAAAGATCCATCAATGGATTTTTGCAATGGATCTTAGTGGACATCGCCAATTTTGACACAGGCCATCGCTAGTGCTTAGTGCGCATATGATATACAAATCGATAACCAATGAAAGCGATATTTACAACAAATCGAATACAATCCCACATCGTATTGTATAGATTAGTTAATAGTTTGTAAGCAGAATATTTGTTTCATATTTTTCTAAATCATCTAAAGATTTAATAAAAAGGAGAAAAGAAAGCAAATTTTAGGGTTATTTAAGAAATGTTATCATGTTTAGAAGTTGAAATAAAGCATCGCTCGTTCTTTGGTACACTGTATTTTTTTTTCGTTCACTAAGAAACAAGTCTTGATTATTTTATTGTTGTTATAATGAAAAAGGGATAAATAATTAATTATTGGAAATTCTAAGTTTCGATTATTTGAAAGTCAATCGATTATGGTTTCTTCCGAATGCTTCGAAGCCGCAAGCTCTAGCCGTCACGTGGTCGTAAGCTGCCTACTACAAAGTTACTTTAAAACATTAATGACATTAGGATGGCATGTGTCAAAATGGGCCTATTAAATTGTGACGACTTTAGTAATGAGTTGGTAGTAACACCCAGTGTAATAGAGGACCGAACGCTGCACCGCTGCCTCAAGGCAGTTCACAACACCGGTGGGCAGTGTACCCACTGAAATGAAATGAAATGAAATATATTTATTTTGTATAGGCCAACGGCGGCACTTACAAATTGTCAGTTACAATATTTTCTTAAACTACTACCGGATCGGAACGCGACCTCTACTGAGAAGATCCGGTAAGGAGACTGAGGAGATTGTCCGGGTAAGGAGGGATCCCTCGAGGCCTGTGAACCCTGCGCCATGCGGCGAAGTCACGCCGCGGCATGGGACGACCTTATAGCTAATACCCAGTGTAGACTACTCACTAGAGCCTCCCCATATCACACTAATAGAAAATACTGGCCTAGCAGTGCTATTGATGGTTTGATGACGTCATCAATTCAGGTGTGTGTCCAGTCACTTTCCCAATACCTTATACCTGTGACTTAAGTCCTCCTCACTGTGAGATGGACCCATGCTCATAGTGGGTCAAAAATTGAAAATGACGAAGTGTTCTATTACATTTAATACTGGTATTATCATCCCAGTTCTCAAAAAGGGCAGTAAAAAGAAATGTACTAACTACCGTGGTATTTCTCTGCTGCCGAGCGCGTACAAAGTTCTATCCTATATCCTACTGACGAGGTTAGAACCGATCGCGGAAAAAATCCTAGGGGATTATCAGTGTGGGTTCCGTCGAAACCGGAGTTCAGTGGATCAGATATTCCTCCTGAAACAACTGATGGAGAAGAAATGGGAATACGCGCAAAATATCCATGCCCTTTTTGTGGACTTCAAAAAGGCCTATGACAGCATAGATAGGAGTGCTCTCTATGAAATTTTAAGGAAACTAGAGATCCCGGCTGAACTCGTTGACAAGATAATCGTGGCTACTAATGACAGCACGATGCATGTCCGAGTTGGGAACGAGTTGACCGACGACTTTGCGGTGGTTACCGGATTGAAGCAGGGGGATGCTCTGTCACCTGTGCTTTTCAATTTGGTCTTAGAGTATGTTTTGAGAGAAGTGAATGCACTGGACTCAGACATAGAACTCGGGGGAAAGCATAAGGTAATAGGGTACGCTGATGACCTAGCTCTGTTGGGAGGAAGCCGTGAAGAAGTTATCGAAGCCGCTAGTATCCTGGAGAAAGAAGCAGAAAAGGTGGGTCTCAGAATCAACCAGGACAAGACAGAGTATCTCCACATGAAGCGGTATAAGGACACTCGAACTCAACTGCAAGATCTACGCGTTGGAGATACCTGCTACAAACAGGTTTCCAAATTCAGATACCTGGGCTGTACTGTTACGGATAAACACTCACGAGAGGAGGAAATCGGCACACGAATCCATAACGCCCTACGTTGCAGTGCAGCTCTTCACAAGGTTCTGGTGTCCAGGCTATTGAGTAGAAGAACTAAGCTCCGAATATATAAAACCGTAATAAGGCCCGTCCTTATTTACGGGTGTGAAGCGTGGACACTCACACAAAAGGAGGAAAATAGGCTGTTGGTAGCAGAACGAAAAATTTTACGGAAGATTCTGGGACCAGTCCAGTCCGATAGTGGGGAATGGCGATCCCGTACAAACGAAGAGATTGAAGATCTAGTGGCCGAGCCTAACATCATAGGAGTAATCAAATCCCACCGTCTTCGCTGGCTTGGCCACGTTGTAAGAATGAGCGAGGATCGCGGCGTCAAGCGCGCGTACTTGGGGCGTCCAAATGGTCGACGCCCTGTTGGCCGCCCAAAATACCGCTGGGCAGACAGGGTCGAGGCAGATTTGCGCGAACTTAAAGCCAATAACTGGCTCGAGATTGCGCAAATCAGGGACAAGTGGCGAAATCTCGTGTCGGAGGCCAAGACTCACTTCGGGTCGCTGCGCCAGCGGAGTAAGTAAGTAAGTAAGTTCTATTTTGACAGAAGATCCGTGCCCAGTAGTCGAATACACTGATACTGATCACAGCAGTTGAACATATTATTACAATTAATGCATTGTGGACTTCCTTGATTCTGAAACGAGACCCGTGCCTAGAAATAAGATAGATTTTTAAGCCAGTGCTAACAAACCCTCTGTAATAGAATGTGATCTAAATCACTATAAAGGAAAACCTGTGCCCAACAGTGGAACTATTTGGCGATAATGTACCCCAGCAGTGGGCTAGACTACGTACGAGCGCCACTCCCCCCGGGCGGATGTACGCCGCGTGCATTCGGGCGCCGCTCACTCGCTCGTAGAACTCCATCATCTTCTCGCGCTCCTCGAACAGCCAGAAGAACGGGGTCAGCGCTCCACGACCAGGGGGCAATGACCTTGACCCTTCACACTCTGAGAGATCAGGGAGCTATGCCTTCATCATCTTCATCATCTTCTGGCAATGACCCTGACCCTTCTCTGAGGGGACCACTCTGGTAATAGGTAACGATGAAGCCTCCCCATATCACACTAATAGCTCGGCAGCTTGAATGCTTGCCGAAGTGTTATTGATGGATGGATGACGTCATCAATCCAGGTGTGGGTCAGGTCAATATCGAAATACATAAACACTGTGTCTTAAGTCCTCCTCACTGTGAGATTGACGGTGTGTGTTTGGTTATTATGGTAGCACCTAAGAAGTATAGTCTAAGCCATTCCTACTGTGACAGGGGTCCCATGCCCAGCAGTGGGATAAGTTAGGCCCAGCAGTGGAGCCCAGCTGTGGGTGGTTTAGGCCCGCGTTTCCCAACCTGTGGTTCGCGAGTATATGTATGGGGGTCCGCGGTGTCATCACTGGACCATACGTAAATCGCTCATTAAATGCAAAAGGGCCGCTTTACTGCTATTTTCAACCACATACCTATGTTGTGAAAAGGCATTGTCTACTCTTGTTTATACAAAAAACAAATACAGAAACAAATTACAAGCATCTGATTTGAGATTACAGCTTAACTAGGTACTAACCTTTAAATTATTTTATTTTTCATATTTTTCATAATAAACAGTTATAATTACCTTCTTTATTTTTTTTTGTACGCCACAAACCATCCAGATGGCACTGCACATGCAGGAACGGCAATAATTATAAAGTCAAAAATTAAACACCATGAACAACCACAATTTAGAAAGCCCCATATACAAGCAACAACATTAGCTGTAGAAGATGTAAATGGAACGTTTAATGTGTCCGCCATATACTGTCCACCTAAGCATACAATAAAAGAAGAGCAATATGAGGAGCTGTTCAAAACACTGGGACTACGCTTCATAGCAGGAGGTGACTGGAATGCTAAACATGTACACTGGGCCTCAAGACTTACCACCACAAGAGGCAGAGAACTCAAGAAAGCTATAGACAAGAACCATCTCACCACAATCTCAACTACAGATCCAACCAACTGGCCAACAGACCCAAACCGCCTCCCAGATGTGATAGACTTCTTCATTGTAAAAGGCCTATCGAGACTGTCTCATCAAATAGAAACATGCTTGGACTCGAACACCAATCATGTTCCGGTGATCCTGACTATAGGCAATTCTGTTCTAAATATGGACAATAATGGTAAACTCTACAATAAACGCACTGACTGGAACTCCTACAGGGAAGCAGTTCAGGAAAGTTTAAAACTAAATGTACCATTAAAAACAGAGACAGACATCGACTGCGCCGTACGCATATTAACCTCAGTAATACAGGAATGCTGTTGGAGGTCCACTCCTGAAGTCACCGAACGCTCCCCCCAGAGTAAAACATACTCGGAATCCATAAGACAAAAAATACTAGAAAAAAGACGACTGCGTAGAGTATGGCATTCTAGTAGACACTCAAGTGACAAAAAGAAACTAAATAAATCCATCCAAGAACTCAAGACGCTTATTAAGGAAGCAAACAATATTGCTGTAGATAGCTATCTGGAAGGACTAACAGCAACAAAATACACCAATTACTCACTATGGAAAGCCTGTAAAAACCTTGGTCGGCCACTACAACAAACACCACCTTTACGGTCACCAAACGGTCAGTGGATTAGAACTGCCCAAGAAAAAGCAGAGGCATTTGCTAAGCACCTCAGCCAAGTATTTACACCAAACGATGCTGCACCAGATGCGGATGAAACAGACATCGACTTCACTCTCAGCCAAGATCCCCAACTGGACATACCTCTGAAATTAGTGACACCCAGTGAAATATATAGAAACCTCAAGTCACTTAAGAGCAATAAAGCCCCGGGATACGATATGATCGACAAAAAGGTCCTTAACGAATCACCGCGTAAAGTTATGGTGTACTTAACGATGTTATTCAATGCAGTAATAAGAGTTGGATACTTTCCAGACCTATGGAAAGTATCAAATGTTATAATGCTGCAAAAACCTGGAAAACCCATTCATGAGATCACATCGTACAGACCTATCAGCCTCTTGCCGATAATGTCAAAGCTTCTGGAGAAGTCACTACTTCACAGAATATCACACGTCATTGAAGAGAAGTCAATCATCCCGGAACACCAGTTTGGCTTTAGGAAAGAACACGGGGGGGATTACGGTTCTTACGGCGCCAAGATTTGAATGCGGATCCGTATAGATTTCGATGAGACAAGACGAAAAGTAAGAATAATTTTTTTTGATATCTCGCTTAGTTTTCGAGATATCGATACTCAAAAATTATTCGAAAATTTCGATTTTTTGCGTTTTAAAAGTGAAATTGCCGAGGAACGGCGTGGCGGAAACGGGTGCGACTGGTATCTCCGGATAGGGGAGGACGTGCAGAATACGGTAGAAGAAAAATGAAGAGAATTCGTTAAGAAACGGCGGAGGAAAATGAGAAAAACCAAAAATTGATTTTTGAAAAACGGAGAAAATTATATTTAAAAATTTAGAAAACGGAGAGAAACGGAAGTAGTATGTGCGAAAACGTATCGTTGAGACGAGTACGATGGTATAAAATAATTAGAAATCGGGCAAGGGACAACGAAGTTAGAGGTGATTGAAATTTGAATTGGTATTGGTTAGGTTAGGTTAGGTTAGGTTAGGTTAGGTTTAGGTTAGGTTAGGTTAGGTTAGGTTTTTTTTTATTATTATTATTATTATCATAATAATAGTGATAATCATGATAAAGGATAAAATATATCTTCAAAAAATTTTTCCAATAAAATTCCAACATTTTTAATAATGTATTTATTAATATCTTGAAAACTAAGCAAGATATCGAAAAAAAATATTCTTTGTTTTCGTTTTCTTTTCCAAAAATCTATCGAAATACATCATTAAAAGAATTTTTTTTATTTTATTTTTCGATTTTTAAATATCGATATCTCGAAAACTAAGCGAGATATCAAAAAATTTTATTCTTACTTTTCGTCTTGTCTCGTCGAGATCTATAAGGATCCGCATTCAAATCTTGGCGCCGTAAGAATCGTAATCGTGCCAGAACACGCGACTGTAGAACAGGTACACAGAGTCTGCAGAGTGATTAGAAAATCAATGGAAAAAAAAGAATATTGCTCGTCAGTCTTCCTGGATATACAACAAGCCTTCGACAGAGTTTGGCATAAGGGTTTGCTATATAAAATAAAAGCAACATTACCACACACATTCTATAATGTCCTCAAATCGTACTTGTCTGATAGATTGTTTCAAGTCAGGGAAAGTGACTGCACCTCATGTTTTCATGAAACATCTGCAGGCGTCCCACAGGGATCTGTGCTGGGACCGATCTTATACACGTTGTATACGTACGATCTACCCCAAAACGATGATGTTACCATAGCAACCTTCGCTGACGACACAGCTCTACTTTCATCGAACAACTGTCCGATTAAAGCTTCTAAGGTCCTACAGAACAGCCTAAACGAAATTGAAAAATGGCTAGCCAAATGGAGGATTGCAACTAGTGTATCTAAGTCAGTGCACGTAACATTCCCACTCCGAAAGGGCGATTGATCACCAGTCAGCCTAAATGGCGTCCAACTACCACACCAAAACACTGTAAAGTACCTCGGCATGCACTTGGATCGTAGACTCACTTGGAAAAAACACGTCCAAACAAAAAGGGATGAAATTAATCTAAAATACTAGAATCTAAGGGTCTCTACTGGCTACTTGGACGAAACTTAAAACTATCCACTGACAACAAGCTGCTCATATACAAAACAATACTGAAACCCATTTGGACTTATGGTATACAGCTGTGGGGCACGGCAAGTACCTCTAATGTTATGATCATCCAACGAGTACAAAATTACATCTTAAAACAAATATCAAATGCACCTTGGTTTAGTAGAACAACAGAGGTCCATGAAATCCTGAACATACCCATGGTAAAAACAGAAATAGAAATTCATGGAGAAAAATATAAAAGACGCCTACAGAGTCACCCCAACCGACTGACGGGGCAGCTGGCAACTGCAGTCACTGAACGTCGCCTAAAAAAGCGGCGGGATATGTTCGATGACGCGTGACTAATAGTCCGAAAATAAAGAAAGGGTCGGCTCCGCTGGGAGCAGTTCCCTACAAGCCTTATAAGACTCACAACACATCTGTTTATAGTCGCAGACAGACTGATCGCAGATGCTAACACAAAAAAAAAAAAAAAAAAAATTTTGTATCTGTAATAACTAAAATAAATACCTAATCCGTTTATTTTGCTGTTTATTTTATTAAGGGGGTCCGTGAAAACTGTGCTTGATTTCCTAAGGGTCCGTGGACTGAAAAAGGCTGGGAAACGCTGGTTTAGGCTACTCACAAGCGCGACTCCCCCCGGGCGGATGTAGGCAGCGTGCATACGTGCGCCGCTCACTCGCTCGTAGAACTCCATCATCTTCTCGCGCTCCTCGAACAGCCAGAAGAACGGGGTCAGCGCTCCGACGTCCAGGGCGTGGGCGCCGACCGCCATTATGTGGTTCCGGAGACGGGTTATCTCCGCGAAGAGCGCTAAGATATAATAAAAACAATATAACTTAATGTAGATAAGGAAAGTATGATATTGTGAGTAAATATTGAGGGTAAACGCGCAAGAAAACATAAAAATAAAATTTACACAATTATTACAACATTTCTACTAGGTAAGGGTCACCCGATGGTCGAAATTTGACCATAATTTTAATTATATAAAATAACAATGTAACTAAATAAGGTAGATTCCTACACTGTATATTTTGTAAAATTTACACTTTGTATAAAAATGTAAGTTAGATAAACAATGTTTTTAAAACAATGTGTTCGCTTCAGAAAAACAATGTTTTCATTTAATAAACCAAGTAATTCTAAAAAAAATCTTGATTTCCAGACCGCAATGCAGTATACAGTAGAAAAGGAGCAAATTTTTAAAAATACAGTAAATCTACTGTAATCACAGTGCATCTGGAAACACTGCCGTAAACAATAGAGTATATGCATATGTATGTGTTTGTGTCAAATTCGTGGTAGTGTGTGTAATGATTTTTTATTTATTTAATGTACTTTCTATGCATAATTAAAAAAAACAGGATTCTGCACTTCTTCTCTCTATAAACTGTAACTGTGGCAAATTTCATACTCGTCCGTCCGCGTAATGTTCGTAAAACTTTGTACCCCACAAAGTTTTTGCTCAACGTATTAATATATAGATTCTTTTTATAATATAGGAGTAGCAGACAAGCATTCAGTCCATCTGATGGTAAATGGCTACTGCCCCCATGGACAACTGTAATCAACCCGTCGCCTACACATCGGCTACAAATGCGTACTAAGCTGAAACGCCTCGGAAAAGTATATCTCCCTTACCCCACTGTTTAGAAGGAGTTCTATATGTGTATAAGAAGATGTAGTCTTTGGTTTTGTCTTTGACTTTTAAAAATATTATATTGATTTTTTCTTGTTTTAAGAGTTCGAAATAAAATGGATTCAGCGACAGTTTGACATGTTTGTCTTCTTTTAATATTTTTTATAAATCCCCAACACCCACCCTTCAAACAGGAACACAGCAGCGCTTAACACTGCTGTTATTAGGCAGAAATAGGTGTGGCGCTGGTGCCGCCGGAGTCGAACCACAAAGGGTTCTGCAACTTTCAAAATACTAAACAATATACTCACTCCGAATATACTTCGCCCGGAGCGGTATATCAATATTGAGCAGCTTCTCAACAGCGAGGCTGTAGCACTGTTCGTTGCACATCATGGAGACATAGTCGAGACGGTCGAAGTACGGCAGCGCCTGGGTGTAGGTCTTGTACTCTATCAGCTTCTCTGTACCGCGGTGTAGGAGACCGATGTGGGGGTCGGCTGCGCGGACCGTCTGAAAAAAATATAGTTTTTTGGTATTAGATTCTGGTAGGAAACTAGCATTCAGTTCATCTGGTATGTCGGAAGAAGTTTGAAGGTGGTAGAACCTCAAGGAGAAGCGGCGCATCTGTGGCTAATCGCAGGTAGGAATCTAATCTTATCTGGGATTGATTACTGATGTCCACGGGCGGCAGAAGCTACTTATCATCGGGTGGACTGCATACTTGTCTGATTATAAAACCAGATTATAAAAAAAATAGGAAAGAAGCATGCAGTGCACCTGATGGTAAGAGGCTCATGTTACCGATGAATATCTGCAAGCAGTCCTAGATAAAGATTCCTACCTGAGTTTGACCATTTGGTCGAGGACTACGCTGGAAAGCTCAAATAAATTATGTCTCTACACCCTTCTACCCTACAGCAGCACTTAACACTGCTATCATTGGCAGAAAAGGGTGTGATGTTGGTATCTAAGAGTCGAACCTTTAGGGCTTTTTTTCACTTTAAAATCAGTGTAAGCATAGTAGCGCTAGTAATATGTTAATTTTTAACATAACACTTAGAAGACAATAAAAATTACTTTTGAAAGTTGTTCAGAGGCATTGTTTCTTACTCAGGGCTAAGTATAAAGTTGTCAATTCCTACCTCACCCTCCAGCTCCAACACAAGTCGGAGCACCCCGTGAGCGGCGGGGTGCTGCGGCCCGAAGTTCAGGATCATGTTACGCACTTGCTTCTCTGTTGGGGCCACGATGCCTGCAAACGGGAAGCGTTAATTGTATGTTAAGTAACTACTTACTAGTGCATATAGATTCTGAAGGTGGTAGAACCTTTTGTGGTTCGACTCCGGCGGTACCACTGTCACAACTATTTCTACCTAATAACAGCAGTGTTAGGCGTTGCTGTGTTCTGGTTTGAAGGGTGTGGTAAGGGAGACATAGTTTTTCGAGGCGTTCCAGCTTATTAGAGTGCTGTTAGAGTCGAACCACAAAAAAAAAACGCTTTCTACACTCACAGCCCCACACTAGGATTCCCTGTGTTGTGGGTGCCATGGACACACACATAGACAAATACACAAATACCCAGACCCAGAAACAGAAATCTAAATTCATCATTTAGACGTCTGTCTGGCCGGGCATCGAATCTGGGACCCTTTGCGCATCAGACTGGTATGGTGGCCGCTCCGCCACGAGGGTCGTCTACCACAAAACGTTCTAGCACCTTCATTTGTTAATATTAATTAGAAAACATTTGTTTTTTATCAGACTGAAGTAACAGACAAGCATACAGTCCATCTGATTAGGTCCATGGATATCTTCACAAATGTTACTCTGAGGACTGGTCACACCATATGTAATTCAGCCAGCCTCGGTCAAGAGGTTCTAGTTTCTTAACCACTAGGCTATCACTGCTTCTTGTATTAAGTCAATATTCCTAAAAACATACTGTTGTAAGGTGGGTGTTGGAGCATAGCAGTCAGGTCATCGGGATACATGACCGGACCCTGGAACTGCTCCATCCAGTCCTTGTCCGGCATCCATTTGCTGGCATTGCGTTGCGAGCTGAAATAGCATGATACATTTATGTCATCATCCTCCAAAATTGAGATTACTTCGACTCTTCATATCTCAAAATGCTTGACTATTATATCTCACATAGGCAACAGTTTCTATACAATATGTATCACAACATAGCTTATTACAATTTGGCAGAATAACTTAAGGCGCAATAACAATTTCTTTAAATCTAACTTTCCTAACACGATTCTAGAATTACTTTTCACAAAATCTAGAAAACGAAAGTAAAGAGCTTTAAATATACGAATAAATATATAGATTTTTTATAATCTACACGTAAAAATATCGAATTATAACCTTAAATGTTACATAATTTTGTAACACCGAATAAAGTGTCTAATATAATTTTTTTCGTCACAAAAACCTTTCAAACACTTACTTGACATTGTAAACTGCTGGCAAATTCTTCAGTAAAGCCTTCGTAGGGCCTATATTTGCTGCTTTTCGCAACAAAACATTCATTAAGGATACCATTTTGGCTGACACTACGTTCCGATTTAACTACACAATGACAACTGGACGTTTTGACAAGTGACAATAACAATAATGCACAGAAAATAGAAAGTGTCCTCTGGTAAAACTGCTTACAAATCACGAGTGTTTTCATGTAAAAGTATTTTTATATTTTTACTTAGAGATTATGTAACGTAATAAAAATCTCTGCAAAATCAACTATTTATTTTAATTTATGTAAAGTGATTAGAAGTAGGTAAACACTAAATTTACGTACAATGGAACGTAAATAATATGTTTCATCTGTACTATATGCTGCAAAGCGCGAAATATTATGCAAATATTTTACGCATTTTAAATACTATACCATCTAATAAAATAAATGAATCTAGAATTACTATGAACGCCATTGTAATTGTTTTTGCGGAATATACAAAAAAAACGTAATAATAGCAGGTTACCGGTCACTCAAACTGTGCTCTCAAGAGGTAGGTACAGCATAAAATAACTAAAAAAAATACTGGTACTCATACTTTAGCATAGAATAAAAAAATAAAACAACATTAAAATTATACAAAAACCTTTATTATTCACCATAAATTCATCCATACCTTTATTGAAATCCAAATGCACAATAATAAAAAAACAGTAAAATCTATAATCTTTCCACACAATATAATATATTACTAGCTAGCCATATTAATTCATGCATTTTACAATATATTCTCAACTTAATATATTCAAGTATAGTTCGCGCCAAGCTGCTAGTCCGCTCTAAAGTTGTTGCGAGCAGATATATATTGCGAGTAGTCATACAATTTGCTATGGCGACGCGATTCATTTCTATATTCAGAGCGGACTAGCAGTTTTACGCGGACTATACTAGAGGGGTGATGCCGTACTTGTTCTGCCAAAATAAATATGGAGGTTACGGTTTGGAACAACTGTTAGTTGTTCGACTCCACAGATAGATTATTAATAAAAGGCGTAAATTCATAGCGTATATCACCTATTTCTGCCTAATAATAGCAGTGTTAGGCGCTGCTGTGGTCCGTTTTGAAGGGTGTGGTATGGGAGACATACTTCTCCGAGGCGTTCCAGCTTAGTCCTCAGGGTATCTGGGGTTATTACAGATGTCCATGGACGGCAGTAGCCACTTACCATCAGGTGGACTGCATGCTCGTCTGCTACATATATGTTATAAAAAAAAATGTCTCCATACCTGGGGACCCGGGGTGGACTACCCCCCCCCCCCCTAAGTTCGCTAGAGCTAATATCGCTGTTAAATTTCGATATTATGTGTATATACATAGACCTTTCACAGGAATGTCGATAATTTTAACTTGTATCCTTAGTTATGTCGAGCATTAGGACCGGATTTTGAGAGTCCCTGAGGCAATTAAGGAGCGAAAGACCTTAATTATTTTCTGAATTAAAAGGAATATTTTTTTCCAAATATTTTAAAAAATTATTGCCAACAAATAAAATTAATTCCATACTGTTTTGAGAACACACACTTCATATTGTTTGGAAAAAATCTTGCAAGTTATAATCTGATCCATCGAAATGTATATTTTTCTGTATTATAGGGGCCCCACTTTTATGGAGGCCCCGGAGTAAATCTTACTTAGTTATCTTACAAAACCATTCGAAACTTACAATATTATTCTATATTGTGGGGGCCCCTCTTATCGGAATCGGGGCTAAACATTATCCCTATTAAAAATTAAAGTCCTATTTAAAATTAAGTTCTATACATTATCCCGCGTAACATTCACTACAGTTCTCATTTTGTTGTGGACTACAGTGTAGTCGTGCCGCATCTGTTATTTGACCCGCTTCTGCTGTCGTTGTCTGTATATGTCGTTGACGGGCGGCGCCACGCCCAGCTCATCATCATCTGAATCATCACCGAGTTTCCTTCTTCGGACCTGTAACATATTTTTTGTATTAGAAAATAATTTAAACGTGTTACATGTGGAATGATATAAAAAGGGGCTACTGTCGCGCATGGACATCTGTAATCATCCCCCAACAAGATTAGACTAGCCTAGGTCACTCCTGAAAAGGATGTTATTAGAGAATGTCACTTACCTTATTGGAGACTGTAGTGATCCCCTCATCATCCACAATCCAGTGGACAGACCTGGCCAAATCGAAGAGCTTGGTGTCACAGCCATTCTCTTGAGTCGGTGCTGGCGCTGTAATATGAAAACATTTATTTACTTTTTTTTTGACTAATTTATGCTTGCCTGTTTGTGTGATATAGACGTAAGGCAACACAAGACTTTTCTGTGTTCCTTACTTTTTGTATTAGTCTGTCTGTCGTGTATTTTGCTTATATGTTTGTCCATTTTTAAGGTTCCATACCCAAAGGGTAAAAACGGAACCGTATAATTTAGTCTCCGCTGTCTTTTTATGTTTGTATACTTGCAATCGTATCTATCTACGTTTTCGAACGTACATATATGTATAAGAGTATGTATGCATATTTGTATGTAAACTGGGTCTGAAACAAAAGCACTTTTAAGGCGAATATTAGTTAAAATATACGAACCTATGTCGTACGTATGTGTCTATGTATCCGTGTATGCCTCTGTATGTTTGTGTGTGTACTTCTCTCTCATTTGCCTTAGTCGCTCCCCGTGGGATCACCGTTACGTATATATTCACGGGGGAAGGTCTTAGCTGTTTATAAGCTGTTTCCACCTATTGCTTGGCTACTGGTCGTTCAAGCTCTCTTTTGGATACGTAGTTCTTTGATGCCTTCTGTCGCATAGATGTTTGTTGCGTCCCACGCCTTTTTTTTGTGTGTGTGTGTGTGTGTGTGTACGTGTGTATGTAAGTGTGTGTGTGGTGTGTGTGTGAGTGCATACGTATGCGAGTGTGTATATGTTGTGTGTGTATATGTGTGCATGTATGTGTGTGTGTGTTCCACTCACGCTTATCGGGCAGCGAGATCCTGTTGAAGAGCTGCAGCAACCTGTCCACGGCGACGAAGGGTCCGCGGAAGCACGAGGGCGGCGGCATCAGGGTGCACAGCTGAGCCGCGGCCGCCGGCATCGGGAATGTACCGCCTGGGGGATATGGTACCGTTAGTATGTCCCACTGCTGGGCAAACGCAGTGATAACAAAGAAGTTCAAATTAATAAAAAACTACCTAGTTAATATTGTACCGTCAGTATGTCACATTGCTGGGCCAACACAGTGATAACATATAGGTTCAAATTAATAAAAAAAATACCTAAGTAATATGGTAGCGTTAGTATGTCCCACTGCTGAGCAAAGGCATCAGAAGTTCAAACAAATAAAAATTGTATTCAAAGTAGATTTTTTACGGAACTCTTCTATCCCCACTTCGCAGAATGTGTCGATACGATGGAGATGGTTCAAACGCGGCTTCTCAATTGAGGGTCCGATTTTAAAATCCAAGGCCCTCTGATTTTTCATAGTTATGTCGTCTTCAACCCATTACTGTCCCACTGCTGGGCACGGGTCTCCTCTCAGAATGAGAAGGATTAGGCCATAGTCCACCGCGCTGGACAAGTGCGAATTGGTAGACATCACTTGAGTTGAAATTTTTTTTTTAGATTTCTCAGGTATGCAGGTTTCCTCACAATGTTTTCCTTCACCGTTTAGCAAGTGATAATTAATTTCTAATACGCACATAACTTTGAAAAATCAAAGGTGCGTGCCTGGGATTTGAACCAATAGGCTATCGCTTTTTTGCAGTGATATTTTACGCAAATAATTCTACCATATTCGAAATCACTCACCAGATATGGGGTGTTCCCCGGGCAACGGGTTGACTTTAGGCTTGTACGGGATCATTTGGCTCGTGTCCGGGCGAGCTATGTCCTTGTTGGGGTCGTGGTCTCTGAAAATTATAAACCGTTTATGATCAAAGATAACATTTGAAATAGACTCTGTGGCGCTCGTCAAGAGATGGCGCTACACGTATTCTGAATCACGCTATCGAAGTTTTCTCAATATCTCGTACATATACAAGTTCCTAACTGAGACTGTCGGAGCACGACTGCTGTCTGGGCATGATCACCTAGCACAGGGAGAACTCCCACCGCCAAAGCTTCTAATATATTTAAAATAATTTGTGTATAATCTCATTCTTTGCTCATCTTAATATTTCAGAATTGATGTTGGTAGTGTCAATACATAAATATATTTTATTGGTAGACTCATTAGCCCCTAAATGACACTATAGGACATCTAAACCGAATCTAAGAAAATATTCAAAAATCTGAATAATACATGACAATATACAGGGTGAATTTTTAAAACGGGCCTTCAGGGCCAAATCCGAAACTATAAGGATTAGCGAAAAATGCTGAAAGGAGTTACGAGGCCGATTTTGATAAAAACTAAAACTGCATCATTAGTTTTTTAAAATATCTTTTTCCCTAGCCGGGAATCGAACGAGTTCATTTTTTAAAAAAAATACACCCTCTATATTATTCCACCATCTGATAGTGTCGCTTATAAGGATCAAATTCTGGGAAGGAATGTTATGTGACAAATTAAAGGAAAAGGAAAATTTTGAAGAAAATACATATTTTTCCATACATTGCCATACTAATCCTTAAGGATTGTACATAACAAATGATTTATGTGTAATTCTTTAGAAACATACGTAAGTCATACCATTGAAGAATTTGTTGGTTAATCAACTAATTATTCGATGTTATAACCGTGACATACGGCTTAGTATGAGTAAGTAATAGTTTGGCAAGTAAATTACCGCCGTTTTTAGGATTTATTTTTTAATAAAAATAGATAAGTGATTAAATAGTAAATTGTTATTGTTTGTTGTTTATAACTACGTTTCAACAGTAAATATAATTTTCTATATCTCTTTGTTTAGTTATTACTCGGATTTGACTGGAAAAAGACATTCTCGCAAATTGTCAATTTTACATCTGTATTAAACGAAACTCGGCCCATAGCAAGTTAAATCTATTATAATGGTCCTAAAAGTAACCTTAACTAAGTCCGACATAAAAATATAAATTCTTGAAGAACAAAACGTCCATTTCGAATGATTTGAAACATTGAGCCAAAAAATTGTTAATACCCGAAATGTTTAAATTGATGAATGGCGGGAACTTACCTGCCAAATTAATATAAAAAATATATATTTTCTTAAAATTGAGGCTTTTCCTTTAGTTTGTCATTTATCATTACTTCCCAGATTTTGATCCTTATAAGCAACACTATCAGATAGTGGAATAATATAGAGGGTGTATTTTTTTTCAAAATGAACTCGTTCGATTCCCGGCTAGGGAAAAAGATATTTTAAAAAACTAATGATGCAGTTTTAGTTTTTATCAAAATCGGCCTCGTAACTCCTTTCAGCATTTTTCGCTAATCCTTATAGTTTCGGATTTGGCCCTGAAGGCCCGTTTTAAAAATTCACCCTGTATACAAAAATCGTTATATTTGACGGTTTACAGAAAAAATATATTTTTTTATATTTTTGGGAATGAGAAGTCAATTTTGTAGATAGTAATTTTAAAAATAAGTCTTTTAAAAGTAAAATAAAGTCACATTTGTAGGTAAAGATGTTATTGTCACAATAATACATTTGAAATAATGATTTTTAAAAGTAAATAATTAAATATGCTTACTTTTGACCAAGTATCACTGCAGCTAGTTCGGGTGATATGCCCGCCAGAGGGCCTCCTAACGCCCAAGATTTGTTCGACATTGATGCCACCTGAAAGTACATATAAATAACTTAATTTGAATAACGTCCAAGCAACAGCTATCTAAATATATGTAACTCAAAGGTGACTGACTGACGTAGTGATCTATCAACGCACAGCCCAAACCACTGGACGGATCGGGCTGAAATTTGGCATGCAGGTAGATGTTATGACGTAGGCATCCGATAAGAAAGGATTTTGATCAATTCTACCCCCAAGGGGATAAAATAGGGGATGAAAATATTACTTCGTAACGCGAGTGAAGCCGCAGGCAAAAACTCGTCTAATAAAAGCGTGGTAAAAATGTAGGAAGCTACAACTTACTTCAGTGTATCCAATGGATTTCAACTCGGCGATGCTGCAAGGATACAGATCTAAGAACTTGTATCTGTCCACCAACTGCGCTGTCTCCTTGCCTTCGAACTCCTTAATCTGTTGGGGAGTTGGTCAATTAGTAGATGGTTTACTGTCCCACTGTTAAGTACGGATCTCTCAGAGTGCAAGCGGATTAGAGGTCCATCAAAATAACCAAATTAGCAACTTCGTACGACTTTCATCAAACTTCAAGTTGCAAGTATGTAGACAACTTCATGGTAAGTCACTTGCGCCCATGGTCATCTATGAACAACTTTACATAGAACAGGTTCTAACTGAAACCGATTACAGATGCATATCCACTTCTAAGGAATAAGATACTCCACTGAATTCAAGAACTGTTTCACCCGAAAAATAGGTGTAGCACTGGGAATTCCCCGGTATGTTTTTATAAAATTAAATCAACAAATAAGTTTGCAGGCGACCTACTGGGAAGTGGCTACTGTCGCCCATGGACAACAGTAATCAATCCCAGATAGAAATATATTGCTTCCTGTGATCGGCCAGACAGATACGCCGATAGCCCTAAGGAAAAAGCTGGAACGCCACAGAAAAGTCTGTCTCCCTTACCACACCCTTCAAACCAGAACACAGCAGCGCTTAACACTGCTGTTATAACAGAAATAGGTGTGGCGGTGGTGCCGCCGGAGTCGAACAACAAACGGTTTTACCACCTGACTACAAACTGACTGTAACACTAGTAAGTATGGTACATGTTCCTCACCTTCTCCAACACATGCTGCCGTCGCTTCTCCACCTTCACGATGGAGACCAGGTCACCGATATTGGACTCGAACTCCAGGAATCTGTTCCATATGTCCACCGAGCTCTCGGGTTTCAGGCTGCCCGAAGACAGCACCCGCTCGAAGAGCACACGTGTGTTGTTGTCCTCTGGAATGAATGCGGTCAGTTAGGTGATGATTGACCAAAGCGTATCAGATCAAGACTTCTTTGGGGATGTTGTGGTTAGTTATGTGAAGGTTTCATTAAGTTTATTGTGGTCAATTAGGTAATGGTAGAACTTTGCGTATGCGTTCATCATTTTATTGAGGTATTGTGGTCAGTCAAGTGATGGTTGACCGCCAAGTGTTCAAGGTATCATTGGGGTATTGTGGTCAGTTAGGTGATGCTTGACCATCGTGGTTTGTTATAGCATTTTGAATATGAGAGTTACGGTCATTTGTGTGTCGATTGAGCATAGAGTTGTAGGGTATATACGGAAAGGAAATTTTGAAAATTAATGAAAATCGTAGGCGATTATTCAGACATTTATTTTATGACTTTTTTATTATTTCAGTAATTAATTAAATCAATCTATCCTACCTATCCTACTGTTCTTCCTATTATCATATTGTTGCCTACCAAAAGATCCAAATTTGACAATGTTTAATAAGCGAAAATTGTCAAATTGCATCGGTAGCATAAATCGGCAAATCACTAAATCTATTCATTTTATTTATAAAGGGTGTTACGGTTGGAAATAGCTCGATTTAGAAATTAACACGCTTTTATTAGCTTGGATTGTATGTATGTATGTATGTAAGCGTGGGGTGTATTTTACTGCGGTTCATAACTATTCTCTCATAGATAATTGCCAATAGAATTATTGTAACATTTAAATTATCAAGAACCCCACGCTTTTTACTCTAAATTGAATTATTATTTTAATAACTTGAATTTTATTATAATTTTATTTTGAGGCGATTCATTATTATTGATTGATGTATTTTCTAATTTTTTGTTCGACTAGCAATACAAGCGTGTTTTTTAGTTTCTTTTTTAAACTATTATTTATAAAAAAAAAGATTGTTAGGCAACTATATGTGTGGCGGTGGTGCTTCTAGTCGAACCACAAAAGATTCTACCACCTTTATACCTGTAAAATTACATTTAAAACCAAGTTATAAACTAACCATTGAGATGCGACAGATAGTCGATATAGCAGAGCACGTACTCTGGTATGTGCGAGAACTTCTTCAGGCCCAGTTCGAAGATCCTGAACGCGATGTTCTTGTCTTTCGAGCAGTAGTACTCCATGAGGGCGGCGGCCACGAACACGTGGTAGCGAGATCTGGGGGGGAGAAGGGGGTATAATAATGAGGAGTTCAGAAATAGTACTGCTGGTGCCATCTAGTGAGCGTCAGCCTACATAGAGAAAGATGCTTTCATTAAATAAAACCACCCAATTCATTATATGAAATTCATTATTCATTGGTGGTTTCATTATATGAAAGATGCTTTCATTATGTAGAGATTGAGATGACGAAGATTTTTTCTTTTCTTTTTCTATCGACAGTTATACGTCTTTTGATATCTTGTCATTCTTCAGAAAACTTTTTTCGTTCAACTATTTTCAAAGGCCATGTGGAAACCAGGCTTCATCTTTTGGTATGTCGTATGGTCTGTGACTTTATAAAAGGTTCCTTATACCCGAAATAAGATATATTAATATACTATTGAATAGGCTTTTACTTATAGGAGACTCACCATCCAGGTAAGGTTTGGGTGGACACCCTCTTTGTACATTCTTTAATGGGTGGTTCGATACTTCACGCGTCTGGCTCAGGTCTTTTCCCACAACTATTGTAGAATGACGCCTCACTTACGTATGGGGCAACCATCTCAGTGCTTAGGGGTGGCAAAGCCCGCGTGATCGGCTTCAGGTTCAACCCTGTCCGTTATGAAGTTGATCTTAGGGGAGCAGTGACAACTTACCATCAGACGGATTGCATACTCGTTTGTTACTCCAATTTTATAGAAAATCAAGTATCTATTTATTACAGTTCAAGAGATAAAACCCTGTGACAAACGGACAGACAGCGTAGGCTTAGTAATAGGGTTCCGTTTCTACCCTTTGGAACGTTTCCGTTCCGTTCCGTTCTACCTTAGGGAACCCTAAAAAAGATTAAATCAGGAGATAAATACATAAATAAAGCGCGCATATTTTTTTTTATAAATTAAACATTAAACCACTCACCTGCTGTCCTCCCTAGCCCTCTTAAACACAGTCCTAGCTGATTTAATCCCTTCGGCCCTGCGCGCGAACTTCATGTACTGCACGTACGCTAGCGTCGGGTCAATGTCCTCCACGTCGAGATACCTCGTGTATACTTGGTGCACCTGAGGAGTTTAAATGTGATATTTTGCTAAGCATCTCTTTAATAAGGTCAATGATTAATACCTTTGAGTTGATAACAAATGTTTATATACTAATAAGGTGTTAGCGCCCTCTGTGGTTCGACTCCGGCGGCACCACCGCTACACCAATTTCTGTTATAACAACAGTGTTAAGCGCTGCTGTGTTCTGGTTTGAGGGATGTAAGGACTACTTTTCCGAGGCGTTTCAGCTTAGTCCTCAGGAGTAGCGGCGTATCTGTGGCCGACCTCAGGTAGAAATATCTAATCCTATCTGGGGTTGATTACAGAGGTCCATGCGCTGTAGCCACTTACCATCAGGTGGACTGCATGCTCGTCTGCTACTCCTATATTACGAAAAAACACGACTGGTTGCACTCCGGAAGTGTCGGCAGAAGTTAAAACTTTTGAAACCTAACCTGAATAATAAAATATAATAAATAAAAAATGAAACTGGCACCCATTGAGATATTTTGTCTATGCTCGCACCGGATGACATTTTGACTACTGCTTTTTTTTTAAGTTTGATTGCCGTTTTACGAATTTTCGATCAGGACACGTAATCTTGACGCGAGTTTAAAATTTTTTACGCATCACAAAAAATGCACAACGCTGCTAAAGAAGTTTTCACTTTAAAAATTAGTTAGTTAAGAATTTGAAAATGTATGAAAAAATAAGTATTTACTTCAAAATTAGCTTTTTCCTTTAGTTTGCCATATATCATTGCTTCCCATAATTTGATACTTGTAAGCGACACTATACGAAGATATAATAATACATACAATACACATATAATGTGCATTTTTTTTCAAAATGAACTCGTTCGATTCCCGGCTAGGAAAATAGATTTTTAAAAAATGTAATGATGTAGTGCTAGTTTTTATCAAAATCGGCCTCGTAACTCCTTTCTGTATTTTTCGCTAAACGTTATATTTTCGGATTTCGGCCTAAATGCCCATTTGAAAAAATTACCCTGTATACATTTACACGCATTCTATTAGTTATCATTCAATCGACTTTTCCTTACAAGTTTTGTCCTTACAAATCGTTTTCCTTCTTAAATCAATCCTTTATTTAACATACTCGCTGACCCGGCAAACTTTGTACCACCTCGAAATCTATTTATCAAATATATTTCATATAAAATATAGCCTATGTTACTCGTGGATAATGTAGCTTTCGAATGGTGAAAGAATTTTTAAAATCAGTCCAGTAGTTTTTGAGCCTATTTATTACAATCAAACAAACAAAGTTTTCCTCTTTAAAATATTATTATTTAACATATTATTAACCTTATTATAATGCAGCCGGCTCTCCTCATAGTCCGCGTGTGCGAAGTGGAGTAACGTGGAGTGCTTCAGCGGGCCGCTGGTCGCGCGCTCGTACACCGCCGCCGCTTCATCCGAGAACAGGCGCGCCGCGTTCGAGTCCTGGGTGGGGTAGAGGTTACTTAGTTTAAAGAATGAATTGGTAATGCTTGTGAACACATTATCACGCGATAGAAGCCGAGTTCGTAACCGGTCAATATTTTTAAACATTTATAATGCAATAATCCCCTACTCTTCTATTTTTTTCTCGAATAATCCAAGAATAATCACAGTCTCTTAAACTCTAAAGAAGCTTGGACTCATATTTCGTAACCATACACTCATCCTGAGGCACCACTAGAACCCTATAGTATCCCAACATAACCCCTTCACTTACAAGATCTTTTATAGTCGTCTAATCTCAAATCTCTCTAGCCCCTAAGGAGCTACGTGACTCTTATAGTAACTCTAATTAACCCCTTCTTACAACACCTTCATCACTTACCTAGCCACTATTGTCACAAAACCCCTTAGGAGCACAATACTTAGTATCTTCTAGAACCTAGGAGCCGAACATCCCCTAGCACCCCCACTCACCCCCTTCTCCTGCAGCAGCTTGGCGGAGTGGTCGAGGAACTGCGCGGCCTGGTGCCACACGTCCGGGTGGTGCGCGAGGCACAGCAGGCACTGCTCTATCGCGAACATCACCCGTCTCGCCACTAGGGCAGTGTCCTCTGAGCGTAGAGGGTTGCTGCGCTCCCAGGATATGTACTTCTTCCAGAGCTCCACCTGGGTTAGAATGGAGAGGGAATTGGTAACTTAGTGTATCTGGTTCACTCATCCAAATACGTTTTTAAGGCTCCTACACACTAGTCTTGTTCCAGACGCCGCGACAACGTGGTGTATATATGATGCTTACGCTGCAATATGTGCAATCCAGTCTTAACACCAGGCACCCGCTAAATCGATTATTTGCAGTAGTTACGCTAAGTATTATTTACAACTATTTATCATTTATAAGATCTGTATATCCGTCAAAGCCTTACGCTGGAGAGACTCAAAAGTGAAGGAGGCCTTAACTTAAAAATTTGTATATTGTGTATTGCTGTGTGGAATAAAGTAAAAATCTTTATTGATTGCCACACCTCTCTTGTAGCTCTCGTCTTCCTAAGACTATACTTAAATCTTTTACGTAGCAAAGAGTTATTTCATTCGAAACGTGTTCAAATTACAAATCAGTTATCTACCTGTTTCATCTCCTCCCTATCGACAGTAGGCGGCGTGGCCGGCATGTTCCTATTCAACCCTCTGGTAACACTCTCCAGTTCTTTGGCCACTCGTCTCGCGTTCATGTATTCCCTTGAACGCTCCATTGCCATCCTCTCCGCTGTAGCAAAAGACACCTACTTCGAATTGCATCTAACATAATTATACCATTTAGATGGTCGTTCAAATAATGTTTAAGACCAAATCAGCAAAGGTTTTAAGAGCTCAATATCTTTATTTTGTCAGGTAACTCCTTAGATTAAAAACGGCTTGCACCTAAGATTACTAGAACATTTATATGAAGTTGTAACCTGTAAAACCAAACCGGCAAACGATTTTTTGTAACTCAACTTTTCGTCTTCTCAGGGAACTCCTTAGAATAAAATGGCTTAAAGTCGTAAACCACCACGCTTCGCACTGGTTGGTAGACGCCACACAACTTTGGGAGCTTAGCAAAGTAATCAATATTTGAAGAATACTTACCAATAATCGTGTTAATACTCTGCTCAAACGCTATGTAGTCTTTCCATAGTGTCTCGATACCAATGATAGGCGTTATTACCGCTCTTTGGTATACCTGAAACAAAATAGAGGATAAGATTATTTAATAATAATAATAATAATATAATTTATTCACCACAATTGCAGTACACAGTACAAATTTTAAAACTAAATATACTAAAATAAAAATTAAAAAAATAAATTTAAGAAAGAAAACCAAAAATCTCAAAAAAACAAAAATAATAACAAGAAAAGAATAAAGAAATAAAAACTTTAACAAAACAAAGAAAAGGCAATAACAAAACAAAGGTTATAATTATCTAGTGCTGTTAAAGTACTATGCGCTGCAACAATCGCGAAAGGGAGCAAACTCAGAATTATGCCATGAGCGGTTAAAAACACCTACCCACAGCTCACGTAATTTTGTTCATTTTATTGATTCTGAATAGAATTGGCGTCCTACTCGTGATCTCCACCACTTATGTGGTTAGAAGTTACCCTACAACGTTCTTCAAATACTGATACAGCTGTTATGAGGCAGGTAGTGGTTTGGCGATTGGCCACCGCAAGAAAAAGATAAACATCATGATAAACTCTATGGTAAAACGTAAAAGATGATCTTCGATTCTTCTTCTGTGGTTAACTCCATTCTAACGCAATGATGATTTCCTTATAATGGCATAAATAATAACAATTTTAACGGCACTTACAATTTTACTCCTAACGGCATGCATAATAACAATATTAACGGCATATATTACCTTTCTAACGGCAGATATCTTCTGATTCTCGGCATACGATCCAACAGCTTCCACAGCCTTTAGGAACGTGACGTAGTCGTTCCATATTGGGTACGCGTGAATATCTAACCCGATCTTCTCTAGTGCGAAATCGTAGGCCTGGGCCATCTTTTCTCTGTAACCAAAGTTTTTGATGCTATCTTTATTTCTTGCATAAAATATTATTGTGTCTCAAATATAATGTCCATCCATCCATCCATCAGCCTTTTGAGGTCCATGGCTGGACAAAGGCCTCTCCGATTTGGCGCTACTCCATCCGGTCTCGAGCCCTTTGAATCTAGCGGTTTCCCGCAGTCTTCTTCAGATCATCGGTCCACCGGGTCTTTATAATGTATGGTCTTTTAGTAAGATCTACTGCACTTAATGTCTAATATTTTTGTAGTTGGTATATTATTTTAATGTACGTCTGTAAATAAGAGTCTAGCAATGCTTTTTCTTACCATTACTACCACCTTTAAAATGGATTTCGTATCTCTTAAAAATACCTTTGGTTTATACATATAAGACAAGTTTCATTGCGTGGCTTAAGCAAGTTTATTTACTTTTTTCTTCGGTTAAAATTACATCGGATACAGTTCAGTAATTTTCAAAATAAGCCTATACAGTATGACGAATATACATACGCATATACATACATAATATATGCAGTCAGGGCCGGATTTAAGGGAGGGCAACCGGGGCGGCAGCCCCGGGGCCTCCACAAAAGAGGGGCCCCCACAATAGAGACGTCGGATGTTTTTTTTTAATCCGACTAGTAAACACTAGTAAAAATAAAAAAATATCTTTTCCTTTGATATTTTTTTCCCTGTTTTACCTTTATCTACAGTACTTTGTACAAACATGAATACTAGAAGAATCTATCTGCGTTTCACAATAAAATATTTATTGAAAAATTCAACTGAAAAAATTGTTCATTTTATTCGGAATATAATTTGGGGCCAGGGGGCCTCCATTCCTCTGTTGCCCCAAGGCCTCTAGACCTCTAAATCTGGCCCTGTATGCAGTACATAAATTGAACTCGTAAATGAAGTTGCCATATGAAATTACAGATAGAAATAATAGACGGCGTTGAAGTACATTATTTAAAAAGGAATCATCCATACATTTGTCAGGATTAGGAAGTCTTCACAAAGTCACATCACACGCCTTTTGTGACATGTCACAAAAGAAAGGATGGTAAAAAATCGTGTCGTAATTTCTGGACGATACGTCACATTTTATTAAGGTTACAATTACCTTTAAATAAGAATACAATAAACTTACTTGTAAGTGGGCAGCATACACTTCGTCTCTTTTACATAATTGAGATACAGCCTCCATAGTTCGATGTTCAGGATTTTCATCAGGCACCGCTGGAAGAGCTAGACATCCGTGGAAATAGAAAATAGTGAAAAAATGCATAGTTTTTACCCCAATCGTACGAAAAGTGTGATAGAATTTATTGAACAAAATCTGGTAAAATTTGTATGGTTTAAATCTCTTAATCACAGATAGAAATGTGTCTTCTCAGGACCAGAAGAGCTTAAGGCCTAATCCCTAGACCTTGTTATACCACGCTAACTAAAGAAACATTACTTTAAAGCTTTAAAACATTTTAGAAAACTCTTAAGTATAGATGTTTCTTCACCATTATAACAAATTTTCCGTATAAACGCGTTTTCATTTATTACTTTCTTATCCAGCTTGTTCATTGGATTATTCATGATCATCATCATCAACAACCCATTACCGTCCCACTGCTGGGCACGGGTCTCCTCTCATGAGAAGGATTAGGCCATAGTCTACCGCGCTGGCCAAGTGCGTATTGGTAGACTTCACATACCTTTGAGATTTTATTTTTTATAAATCTCTCTGGTATGCAGGTTTCCTCACGATGTTTTCCTTCACCGTTTAAGCAAGTGATAATTAATTTCTAATACGCACATACATTTGAAAATCAGAGGTGCGTGCCTGGGATTTGAACCTCGGACCCCTCGATCGAGAGGCCGCGTTTCTTAACCACTAGGCTATCACTGCTTAGCTTATTCATGATAGCTACTAGTAATTCAGTAATTGTTTATGATATAATATATATTAAGCATAACTTTAGTAATAGTAATAAGATATTAGTAATTTAGTAATCTTTCAGTTATTTCATACTTGCCTTTTGCCATCAAGTTGTAGTGTCGTCTTATTACGTCATAATTTAAAGGACCTTTTCAATCAGCAGGACTTGACGCGCAGTGACAATAGGAAAATAAATCGCTATATATATCTCACTACTATGTATGGAGGTAATGATAAACTTCCACCCTCGAAATACCCCTTAGGTGTCGTCGATACATTACGTCACACATTTAAGGAGTATAAAAAATATGAAGGCCTATGACATGTCATCAAAAAGTGATCCCGTAATTGAATTATAATAATAATAAATAATGCTGAAAGTCGTTGAAACATCAAATTTATGTGTAACACCACAAAAATGTGACAAGGACAGGAGGAGGACCAAAAAATGCGTGACGGAAGAACCTCTTACGTAGACATAGCACATCCGATTTTGTTAACGCCACTAATCCATAGCTAGGCATTTTTATAATTTTATATTTATCAGAACAAAAGATATAAAGGTTGGCCTATCGAATTTAACTTTACACTTACCCCCCTCTTGACGCCCAAAAAATAAAACTCTGAAAAACAATAAATCTGTATCCTCTGACTTTTGCAACCCGAATATAATTTTTCAAATTACTAAAAGAAAACTGTTATTTATTTATTAGACTGTGATGTGATGACTCTTGGAAAATAAATTACTTATATTTTTATTTTTTTGGTTGAAATTACTAAAAAGTATATTTCAAAGTATGTAACAGGGGTAGCTAACTTTCGTTACATTACGACGTTAGTGTCCCGCTGATAGATGGCGCTGTTAGCATTTAAACGGATCTTAGAGCAGATGACGACACTGGGTTGCTAACGGGCTTGTCAATTCGAATTTGTAAAGTAAAATATTGAGTGAATATGACTATAAAAAAAATGTGAGCCGTCACGGGACGCCTGGCAGATGTGAAATATCGACATTATTTTGTAAAAGTAATATGCAGAAATAACATATTGTGATAGGAACTAAATATGTCATAATGATAAAATAAAATATTACGATTTTTGTCGCCACGCCAGAAATCGGTTTTACGTGCGGCTATAGATGTTTCACATCAAAAATCTGGACATGAAGTATCACTGTGTTACACTTTATTATACAGATTTTTTTTAATATGCGAAGTGTTTTCAATAATAGATTATTGGTTGTCGAATATTAGATAATATATTACTTAAAGGTAGGCAGTTATAAATTACGTCACAAATATAGCGGGAAAGGAGGGGGTTCCCTAGACCGTGGTACGTGGGATAGGGGTTCCAATTTATATAAGCATCATGACGTCACATATAATTAAAATATAAAAAAATGAAATATAAAAAAAAATGATATTAGATTTTTAAATAGTCCCCCAAACGTGGCACGAGGATTTGAACCCCCTATGGGTTCAATTCTTATAAACGTCACATATTACAAATATAAAAAAATGAAATAATGAATTTTAAAATTTGCTATTATATTTTCAAATGTGTGACATCACAATACAATTGTGACATGTGACAAGGAACGGGGAGGGGATTGAGGAGGGAGCCCTACAAAATTTGTGATGTGTAATATACCGACTATTTTCTAGTTTTTATCTAATAGGGATTTTTTACATGTCGAAAGTGATCTTCATTGGCAAATAAATTTCAATTTTCAAAATATTTTTATTACACTTTTATAGTTATAAGCACAATAATATTTTAAATAACAATAAAATATAAACTTTACTTGGACACCAACTACATAACTGAATTGAATGTGCATTTTTTTACATTACTTCAGTCAAATAAATCTTATATGAATCCATTTATATAATTACGGGCTTCCTTACATATATTGTGCAGTCGATATAGCTTAAAAAGTTCTTAAATATAAGCAATTTTTTTTTTGCCACAGAAAATCACCTCCAGCATGCCTGAACACAACATACCCTAACCGAAAGAAAATATCAATTTTATATTATGTTTTATTTATTCTCAACTTAATACTAAACTTAAACTAAAGTCTATTATCACAGACTAAACACGTCTTGTCTATGGTCGTGTCGCGCTTTATTTGTTTTCTTAAAATTAATGTCACAGATTAAAAACTAACTTACGCAGTACCCATACTAACCTTTTCGACTCTTTCAAAATTTCTTGATTTCATCTGCAAAAAGAAAAAAAGGGATATAGAAATTATTTACTTACATTTTATCAATCTAGTAAATACGAGGCAATTACATATTACACAGATAATTATGTATATTGATAATTTTATCAAGTGATATTAAATATCACTTAATGTCAGAAAAATGTCTAAGATTAACATAATGAAAAAATACCGAAATGAATGAGATATCTGAATATATCATTTACACTCCTGCCAGCCAGTGTTAATCTCATACTTTTTAGCCAATTTTTTTTTTTTGTTTACGAGGGGGAAACCTGTAAAAGGTACCCCATGTCCTGGGAGCGACGTAGGGTTATGTGGGATTCTTACCGCACTAAAACCCCCCGGTGGCCGTCCTCGGCGCTGCGTAGAGGGCTCCGGGGTCTCCAAAGGAACGCAACCGGAGCCCTCTTAGCGCATTGCCCCGTCGGGCTCCGCCCAGGTGAGCTTGGCGCTCACCACACCATCCGGTGCGTACGACGGTATGCGACCACACATACCGCCGTCCTTCCCGGGGCCGCTGGCTGGGCGGTTCGAGCTCCCACTCTTGCCATCAGCAACCGGAAGCCCCTTTTAGTCGCCTCTTACGACAGGCAGGGGATACCATAGCCCTATTCTGGTCCCGAAACTTTAGCATGCCCTGCAGCCCAAACAGCTTGACAAATTTTAACATATGAGGTGTCCATGGATTTATCTAAAGTGGGACTACATTTTTTCACAGACATGTTTAAGGCCACATTTATATCTGCAGACTAATGTCAAATATTTTGTCAGATACAGACCGTTCTATGCTGCTATGTTATCGTACGTATAAATAACTTGTTAATAAGAATGATTTTTGTTTGCTACATTTTATGTCTAAATTTGATTAAATAGACACTTCATTGTATTATTTAACTTCATTGTAGAATCATCACTACTGGACCAACAATTTTATCACTTGCACAATGCAGTTGTCACCATACTGATATGCACAAGGTCTTGGGTTCGATACCCAGCCAGACAGAGATATATATGAAGAAATTAGGTTTCTGTTTCAACTCATTGTTCGTGTATTTGTCTCTTTGTCCATGTGTGTCCATAGCACTCACGACATACCTAGAGTGGGGCTATGAGTGTAGTGCTTAATTTATATATAAATACACACCTCCTGCTCAATATAGATCTTCCAATACCGCCCGGTGGTCGGGAATGCGGTGATGAGCTTCTCGTACATAGAGCGGACCTCGCCGATGGATCTGGTCTGAGCTTCACGGATGAGCAGCGACCAGGAGTCTACATCGTAGGTGTTCGCTTCCACCGCACGCTGGGCTCGGGAGAGGCGCTCGTTACCCCAGTCCTGGAGGAATAGGGTTAATATTAACAGTAACTTAATGGGAAAAAATATGTTCTTTTAAGTTTATAAGAAGTTATAATTCTTTGGCATATTTAATAAAAGAGCGCATGTAAATTATGTGCTTATTATAAAATTATCACTTGCTCTAACGGTGAAGAAAAAGATCGTGAGGAAACCAGCATACCTGAGGAATCTAAAAAAAACAGTTTTAAAAGGTGTATGTATAGTCTAGTCTACCAATATGCACTGGGCCAGCGCGATTGACTATGGCTTAATCATTCTAAATCTGAGAAGCTCGTGCCCAGCATTGGGACGGTGATGGGTTGATGATGATGATGATAATCACGTTGTATAAATAAAGAAAACAACTGTGCGGAAAAGATATGTGAAACACGGATTTTAATCAATTTTTCAAGAAAATTTGGATACTTCATTAGCAGTCCTAATAATAATAATAATACAATTAACTTACGATCTCCCCAACATCTTCCACCACCGCTACAGTCGACATTTTGTCGGCGTCCAAATAATCCTCTTAAAACCTATGATATTTAACTAAAAAGATAATAATGAGCGTGTGATTAACAAACGTTACATATGCTAAGACAATAAGTTAGTATTTCAAACCAGAATTAATATTTTTATTCAGAAAACGAACTAAAAGAAAAAATCCGACGCCATGCATGCAGTAAGCCAGATGAGAGAGAAGAATCAAATGACAGAAGATATTACAGATAAAGATGACAGGTAAGGAATAAATATATACTCTGTGAAGATTACACAGAGGCATATAAACAAATAAACTGCACTTAAATTATTTACGTATTTGTCCATTAAAATTAGTATCCATTATCTAAAATACCCCTTTTTGCCATAGAACTACTTTATATACTGCTTAAAACGCCTTTCAAATATAATATTTGTCTATGGTCCGACTCAAAGTCATTTTAATACTAACTCTAATAAAATAATAACATAAACATTAAAGCAATGAAGTAGAATTGATTAAAAAATACTTTTGAATAATGTTTGCCGGAAAGAGTAGAATCAAATGCTACATTTAAAAAAACATGAATTGTTTCTGCCTAATATTTGTCATTGTCAATGTCATCACTGTCATGTATTTTGCGTCGCTTGCGGAACCGCCTTAGCGTCCAAAACAAACAAAAATGTTATTTTACTCCTTCTTCAAATCCCTAGTTGGGAAAGACGTGGTCGTGGAGCTGAAGAACGACCTCAGCATATGCGGGACGTTGCATTCTGTAGACCAGTACTTAAATATTAAGCTGTCGGATATAACTGTGATTGACCCGGAGAAGTATCCCCACATGTTATCCGTTAAGAACTGTTTTATCCGTGGTTCTGTGGTGCGGTACGTGCAACTACCAGCAGATGAGGTGGACACGCAGCTGCTACAAGATGCTGCGAGAAAAGAAGCGACAGTTTCGACGAGATAGCCGCTATAACCTATAACTTTGGCAATGTTTGGTCGCGGTTTGCGCGCAATTTGAGTGTGTAAATACTTAATTAAGTGTAACTAATAAATTAAAGTGCTTGGAATATAAATTGTTTTATTTAAACTGTAGTAGTTCAATACAATTATCAATGTTTATCATATTTCTAAAATTATTATAGTTATATATCGACGGGTCCTACGTAAACTGGTGCAAGTGCGTTTTAACAACTTTACAGTAGAGCGATTTGAATGTTCTAATGCGTGTAACTTTAACATTATTCACGTATAATGCAGTTTTTTTTCAAAAGGATTCAATTATACCGTTTTAAAATTTTAACTATGTATGTTGAATAATGTTAAAGTTACACGCATTAGAACATTCAAATCGCTGTACTGTAAAGTTGTGAAAACGCACTTGCACCAGTTTACGTAGGACCCGTCGATATAATGGCCTGATAAATCTACGATTCTTATTTGAACAGTTCAATTGGGTTTTCTCATAATCTCCAAACTTCTACCCCTAGTTGTACAGTTGTGTTAATAAAGTTTTTGGAAATTTGAAGTCCAACATAAGAAATGAAATAAAATATATTTATGAAAATGTATATATATATCATTGTGGAAGTATGTCCCCTGTAGTGTTCCCCACTTAACGTCGGGATAGTAGTATCACTTAAACCCTATTTGGCTTGCTGACGCATCAACACGCCCGTCCTCACCGATGGTCTAGCATGACTGCCCCCACACAGTCTGCTCTCTTTCCGTGTCGTATGCGCTCGAGACAAACTACCCACAAGGATACACTACAACCCCTACATCTATTTTTATTGTATAACTGTTCTTGTATTTTAGTGGAAGTGTAAATACTGGCTGAATTACATAAAAATATGAAGTGAACATCTTAGTCTTCAGGAGTGGTAATGCATCACAGATCGGCTTCAGGTAGAATACTCACTGATTTAATTAAGATTATTTTAATCGATATTAGTAAGGATTGAATCGTAAACTATGTATTTGATCAAGTGATCATCTTTAGCAAAGTTAAAGGTACGAATTTTCAGTTTTATGTATGTTAGTATGTTATATTATTATCTTTTAAACGCAGGCGAAGCCGCGGGCAAAAACTAGTCTGTTCTATATGGAGTTGGTTACAGAAGCATACCGCAGTGATGACTTACCACTTACCATTGGGTGGAATGCATGCTCTTTCGATCATGTAAAATTCATTAATTCATTTTATAAAAATGTATAGATCGATGTACCTGAGTGAATGTATTAAATAGGGTAAATTCGAAATTAAATTACTTTTTATTGAATTGAATTATATTGCATTGGATAAATGTATGATCTTAATAAATACAACAACAATAAATATTATTCCATTGCCAAGCTATAAATGAGTTCATTTTGAAAAAAAATACACCCTCTACATTATTCCACTATCTGATAGTGTCTTGTATATATATCAGATATTTAGAAAACTTCGATAGCGTGATTCAGAATACTCGTGGCGCCATCTCTTGTTGAGTAGCGGGAGGTCGTCACACTACCAAAGCACCGTATTCATATCTGACTCCAGGGACCAAAATAAAAGTCTTACTACATTCAACGCCATCCATTGACGCGCTTTGTATTAAAGTGAAAGTGGTGATTTTAGGCTGCTTAGAAACAACTTATATAATAATATAATTATGTTCAATTGTGGGAAATTAAAAAAGTAATAGTAAAATAAAATAATATGATTTACGAATCATTTAATTTGTACAAGGGATGGATGAATAACGAGGAAAGTGGCAACATTTTTTTTTTAATCATTCAATAAAGTCAGCCATATCACAAAACTTTCCCAAGTGTCAGGCTAATTTATTACGGAACATCCATACATATTTGCGATATTTATGTATTTTAGCTTTCTGTACTCTGCACCTACTTAAAACAATAGTATTCGCTTTTATAAGAATAGGTCGTTTTTTATCAAGATTAAATAGTGATTTAAACTAATCAGTCTTACTATTTGCTTTTTTCTCTCTTATGCTAAGCGGAGTCTACACCTGTAACCCCTTTTTTATACGAATGTTGTTTGGAACCTATGTTAAATCATAATTGATTTAAAGTTACATAATGTTCAGTGTTATTGGAAATTAAATAAATATCTGTTAGCTGTTAAATAATACATTCGCATTAGTGTTCTCCGTAGTTGTTATTTTTGTTACACTTCAAATATCTTATTGGCAGTTTAAAATTATCCAATACGGAATAATACATTAGCCATATATATCTTTTACGTTAATTCTATGAGTTGAGTTCACAACAATGTAGAAAAGCAGAATGCTAGATTTTATCACAATATATATTTCGGTTATTAAGCCTGAAGAAGACCTCTTAAGAACTTAAGCAAGTAGATTTTTTTATAAATAGAAGTAACCGACGAGCACTACAGTTTCAAATTCAAATTGAATATTTAAACATATTGTCTTCATGTTTTTTAAATTACTAGTATTTAGACTACTAATTTTAGGTAATTATGAAGCTTTTAAGTTCATTTTTGTTTATGATTGGAAATTATAAAATTGCTTATGGCAATACCAGTAGCTTCTCTTCGCCCTGCGCTATTCGGACCACTGTTCTGTTGCTGTTATTACTACATTGTATAGCTACCTTTCTATCAGTTTTAACTCGACTACAGCAAATTTTGCCTTCATTTCGTTATAAAAAACAGTAAAGTTACTTTCGTCGCGAGTGATGCAACGTGCCTACGCTATCTTCATAAATAATGAACTTATTTTTGTGTCTAAATACCCATTATACGGATAATACTCGGTTTTGAGACTCCTTAGTGCCCTAACATGTGATTAGAAATGTAAATAATTATAACAAAACGCACAAAATGGACGTGAAATGTTGTGATCGTGGGTGTTATGTGTATGTGATTCTTTTTGTTTAGTTCACGGTTTTGGTTTGGATACAGCCAAGGTTTTTTTTGTACGGCGACGGGCGACGGTTTTGACGTTAAGCACTTGTCAGAGCCTCGCGAAAGCTTCTGAAAAAGTAAGTTTTTTTTTTATTTCTAACGCTTTTCAGGGTCATTATGTTTCTGCACTAACTTTTGATTTGATCAATCGTTAAAAAATAATATAACGAATTTATATGCTATTTTACATTGTTTGAAGACACAATAAAAAAAAAAACAATTTCATATTCCAAATTCAAACTCAGTTTACGCGGGTCATGTATAAAAAAATTCTCTCGATTAACGCAGAATGCAGCTGGTTTCATGAGTCATACAATATCTCACACCCATAAAGTTATTTTATATTCTGTTTACACAAGAGATAATTTCGCGCGGCTGGCCCGCATTAGCGCCAATTAGCTTTTGCTTCCTGTGTTCCAAACAATTGGTACTTTGTAATGATCATATAAATATAAATTGTAAAATTGTCTAATTTTATTGGTTGATGGCTTCCGTGGTGCTAAAGATAACATACAAGGGATTGTAGATGTGTTTTTGTAATAATACATTATCATAAAAAATAAGCACTAATCTGGTTTCTTCCCAATTTTGTTTTAATTATGTACAAAAACCTCCACCAATGCTCATTAGTCTGGGGCGGTTTAATATATACTAGGTTTTGTGTGGATTCACTGGAATATAAGAAGGATTGCAGTAAAGTATTTTTCAATTATAATAACTCATCAATTCTAATAGGACTCCTGTTACCTGTTGTACAGATCTATGCTAGAAATAGTCATATAAACATAACTTCAGGTGGTCTGTATGCTTGTTTGACAGTCTCACATTTTTTCTATATCTTATTATGTGCCTGTAATAAGGTAGACAGTACAGCAGAATTATACATTTGCCACCAGAACCCTATTACATTTTAGCCCTTACCTACCTCTATCACATAAATGAAATGAAATAAATCCATGATAGTTGAAAAATAAGTTTAACATTTGAATAGTGTCTGAAATTTATTGGGGAATCTGCTGGCTCTTCCCTAGACTTCCCTAGGCTAGACAGGCTAGTTGAGGGAGAGATATCATATCAATATCAATAGATTCAATATCATTGACATTTGATATATTTATACGAGAGATATTTTTGAAGCTATGTTTATACTATTCATACCGATAAAAAGAGTTTTGCTGGACCTTCTCAGTTGAAGTCCTATCCCAATTCAGTAGTTATATAAGAAACAAATTTATGTTAAAAATGTTTAAAAACAAGCTCTTTAGGAATGACATTTTTTCATATTCTTCTTAGGAAACCCTTTCATTTGATACCCATATCATTTGGGTGTATAAAAATGGATTGAGGCATCAGTAATCTAATCATACATTTTTATCCAAACTGAATGTGTATGCAAAAATTAAATTCAATTGATTGGGGTTAACTATTTTAAAATTCAGTGCACAATTTGAATCTCAAGTACATAAAATATAAATGCTAACTAAGCAAGAGAAATTCAATCTTGGAAAATATAACTAAATAAAATAAAATAAGTTAAATATATAACTATTTGTAATAACTCCCTATACAAAATTCATAATTTATTTTCATTTGATAGTGTCAGATCTCATAATTCATTTACTTTAAATTCACACTTTCCTAATTCAGCCATTGTTTATAATTTTTGCTCTATTGTTAAGATAAGTCTATTGTGTATTCACTCCCACGGTGATTATGTTATGTGTAAAAATTTCTAAGCAGAACTTATTCTCATATTATTCTTCTATAAGTAACAACAGTCATGTTAGTTAAATTGGGGATGGGTTCAAATCCACTTACAATACTACAAATTTGATCTCCCCAATATAATGTAGGACAAGTCAGGTGGAATCCAGGTTTATCACTTTCACACCCTATTTCTGCACAGTGTCCTTAGAATGTGTTTGGTACTCAAAGGCACAGCGAGAGTGGGTGAAGAGATCCTTCCACATTGTTACAATATTTTAATTATTATTATAATGAAATATTAAAGAAATGAGGGTTATTCTTGCCCAGAATTTCTGTCCAGGCAAAACGGAGGAACCCTTGGGACCTAAATAATTTGTCCGTAACCAGAACTTTTTGATATTTTGCAAATTTACACAATTCCGTGAAATTTAGAGATTTACATACTCTTAGTATTTACGCCAGTTATAGTCCGCGTAAAACTGCTAGTCCGCTCTGAATATAGAAATGAATCGCGTCGCCATAGCAAATTGTATGACTACACTTGCTTGTAACAACTTTAGAGCAAAAAAGCAGTTTGACACAAACTGTTCCTATATTTATATTAATTTATATTTTTTGATTCGATAGGCGTAACTCGTAGGCGTTATAATATCAAATAGACAAGAAACGTTATAGTCAAACACTCAAGTACAGCGAAACGCCACTTGAAAGTTCATGATTGTATATTTCAGTTAGGCCGAAAAACATGGCCGAAACCATAGATGAGTATAGATATCTCACCGCCTTGTAATTGAAGGAAGCCATTAAATGACTTAAACGGCTGGCAATTCTGTCAGCCGTTTAATGGCTGTCATGGTGTAATTTACTCGGTTCCGACATGCGCAGTTAAGACACGAAATCGAAGAAAAACGCGAAGAAATATAGTTTCATTCGTAAATGATCTAAAAACTACATTTTTTTTATATCTTTCAAACACGAAAATAATTGACAGTGACAATTGTTAAAAGGTTACATTTTCTTGTTAGGAGCGAGTAATCTTTACTAATCTATGGCCGAAACTTGGCCGAATCCGAAACTTCGGCCGGTCTCGAGTATTCATATAAAATCGTGTGCCTGCGAGGGGGTGAAGTTCGTTTAATTAAACGCTCGTACCCGCTCGATCATTACCACGCGAGTGATAATGGGTCATTGACATTGCATGCATCTGTTAAACCTAGGCAGTTATGAAGGTTCGAAGGCTGTTTATAATTGTCTCCGTGCGAATCTGTTCGCGTTGGTGCATGGTTATTTATTATCTTTGGGCATAGATTAGTAAAGATTACTCACTCTTAACAAAAAAAGTAACCAGTTTTGAGATTGAAATAGTTGCGTAAAAAAGTATTGCCACGTCTCCGTGCTAAAATGACCCTAAAATATTTGAAATTATTATTTATTTATTATGTAAATTACGCAGTATTAGTTATTCGTAAATTTTCTCTGAAATTGTTTTTATTTGTCAAGAATTAAAAAAAGAACTTACAAATTAGCCCTTTGTGGCTTCATTCAATTTCAAGGCGGCGAAGTATCTTTACTAATCTGTATCTTTGGGTTAACAAAAGGTAGATTGCCAGGTGAGTTGATAGTGCTTGGGCAGTGGCTGTGTTCCGATAGTCTGAAGTCGGTATTTTGTTTTTTTATTATATAGTAGGAAACGATCATGCAGTCCATCTGCTGGTGCGTGGCTACTGCTGCGCATAGATACCTATGATCGACCCCAAATAAGATTAGTCGCATCTGAGGTAAACCACCGATGCGTTGTTACTTCTGAAGATTAAGTTTGAACGCTTCGGATAAGAATGTCTGCCTTACCGCACGCTTAAAACCAGAACACAACAGCGCTTAACAGTTATAACCAGGAACAGGTGTGGCGGTGGTGCTTTCAGAGTCGAAACATAATGGGTTCTATCACCTTTCAAGAAATAGTGAATTACGAAATTTTTGAACGGAGTCGTAGTATTCTTTTTTGACGGGAATAGAGAGCATAATTTTAAGAAGTTCGGTTATTACAATTAGACATGTTTCTGTCCATTGTTCTTTAACTAAATAATGAGAAATGCATAAGGAACTAAGAAAGGTGTAGTGTGTAAATAAGTGTTATATACAAAACAATAGGGAATGTAAAATATTTGCTATTTCGTATCTTATCTGATAAGTAGTGTTGACGTAACCTACTGTGAAACTGTAATTTCAATATGGTTTTACTTGGAAACTGAAAATATACCATTTCTTTTTAAATATACTTGATCACCATCATCATCCCATTATTGTCCCACTGCTGGGCACGGGTCTCCTCTCATAATGAGAAGGATTAGGCCATAGTCCACCGGGCTGGCCAAGTGCGTATTGGTAGACTACACATACCTTTGAGTTTCTTTTTTATATATCTTTCAGGTATGCAGGTTTTCTCACGATGTTTTCCTTCACCGTTTTAGCAAGTGATAATTAATTTGTAATACGCACAAAACTTTGAAAAATCAGAAATGCGTGCCTGGGTTTGAACCTCAGAGCCCTCGATTGAGAGGCGGAGTTCCTTAACCACTAGGCTATCACTGCCTCTATTACGTACTACTTATCGCACGTTACTTTTGTAAATGAGATATGCAATTGCAAATTTATTTCGCTGTCCTATAGTAATTTTGGTCGGCGAGAAGTAAATCGTCACACTCAAATACTTTTCTAAAATTTGTATCTCTGGCAATTGTCGATGAAAAATTATTTTGTTGCCTCGCCAAAAATGGCTGCGATTGTCTATATAGTTACCCCTGGGCTATCTTGGGTTTCTCGATCTCCAACTAACCAACACTGTGCTTCCTAAAAAAATCTGATGAAACCACTGTCTAAAAAAAATTTGGTGCCTAAACTTATTTCCTACTTCTACAATATAAAACGCCACAAAACTATTTGTCGCAGTGGCGAATTAAGCGTTAAACACTTAACCGAACTAAACGTTATGTAAGTACGAATGCGCATTTCGGAGTCACTTGGCACGAACACAAAAGGGAATTAACCAATATTTTAACTACAGTTAGCGGCAAACGCCATTGTTGTGTTCATTATGGTAATTTGGTTTATAACTTTTTTAGCACACTTTTTTAAAACGTAGAAAACGAGCATGCAGTTCACCTGATGGTAAGTGGCTATTGCCGCCCATGGACATCGTAATTAACCCCAGATAGGATTAGATGTTCCTTACCTGAGGTCGGCCACAGATGCTACCCCTGAGGATTAAGCTGGAATGCCTCTGAAAAGTATGTTCCCTTACGACACCCTTCAAACCAGAACGTAACAGCGCTTAAACACTGCTGTTATGAGGTAGAAATGGGTGTGGCGATGGTGCCGCCGGAGTCGAACTACAAAGGATTCTACCATCTTCAACCATGTATTTAACTTATGTAAAACGAATGGTACTTATCAAGATGAATCCAACAATACTAAAAACTAAGATGAGATTTATTTGAGGTGTTGTTATGGCCAGCATCCGGGTCCATTATCAGATCAGCTTGATAATATAATTTATTGCAATCTCATCCAAAATAATTTTCAGATCATTAAAATGAAATGTCAAGTTGCTATGCGCGGAGTTTCGTTCGCGGAATTTGGTGAATGACTTTTTCGAGTTGAAAAAGACTGATTTCCATCAAAGAATTATTGAAAATCATATTAAATTTTGAACACAAGTTGTTAACAACAAAAGAGACGTTCATTATTAAGTGATAACTTGTTAGTTTTTATTGAAAAATAAACCTTAAAAAACGGCGGAAACTTAGTTGCCAAATTGACGACCCGCGTGGCGGAGCGGAGCATACCGGTCTAAAGTGCATGTCCCGGGTTCGATTCCCAGCCATACAGATATCTAAATGATTAATTTAGATGTCTGTTTCTGGGTCTGGGTGTTTGTGTATTTGTCTATGTATCCACGGCACCCACGACACAGGTAATCCTAGTCTGGGACCATGAGTGTAGAAAGCGTCTTTTAACTTTTTTAACTGAAAGTATTTTACTTTGTTCTCTACATATTTCTAATACACACACCCACACGAAACCCGCTGCTCTAAATACATTTATAATGTAAAAATGCTAACAACCCTTAAAGGCACCCCTATCTAGCGAGCAGCCCTCAAGCGACCAACCACCGCGGTCAATACAGCCACTTGGGCACGAAATGTGTTCCCACTATGTCCCACTATTGTCTAGCGGTTGGGTTAGAGCAGAGGTTCTCAAACTTACAAGTTCGAAGTAACACTTCTATGGTGAGGTTCTCAAACTTATTGATTTCTTTTAGGTGTTAAGATAAAAATGTTGGATACTAAATATTGCAAGTATTGCAGTTTTTTTGCGATAAGATACGATAGAATATGTTACATTATGTGTTGTATCATATCTTTTATAATAACTTTTATTTCGTAATACTTTCAGTTCTCTTGCGTGTACAGTGGGACTCTTTTTAGGGTTCCATACCCAAAATTCCTAGAGCGCTATGACCTATGACATGGGGCTCTTCAAAAAAGGTGCACAAAGACCTCTCATACAAAGCCGGCGATGCATTGGCGACTCCTCTGTCAAATGTTTATAAGCGGCGTTGACTACTTTCCATCAGGTAGCACGTCTGCTTAATCATTAGCAATGAAAAAAAAGGTAAAAATGGAACCCTGTTACTGCGCTTCCGCTTTCTGTCCTTCTGTCACAGGGCTTCTATCTCGTGAACTGTAATTGATAGACGTTGGAATTTTTTACAACGCGTCCTCCTATGGCCGATATAGCAACAAATAGTATAGAGAAAGAGAATTTAGCGGTACGGAACCCTCCGTGTGTGAGTTCGACTCGTACTTGGCTAATTATTATACGATTGATGTAACAAAGTAGCATACAGTCCAACTGACGGTAAATGGTTCGAAGGTGGTAGAACCCTTTGTGGTTCGACTCCGGCGGCACCATCGCCACACCTATTTCTGCGTAATAACAGCAGTGTTAGGCGCTGCTGTGTTCCGTTTTGAAGGGTGTGGTAAGGAAGACATACTTGTCCGAGGCGTTCCAGCTTAGTCCTCAGGGGTAGCGGTGCATCTGTAGCCGGCCTTAGGTAGGAATCTAAGACTATCTGGGGTTAATTACAGATGTCCGTACGGCAGTAGTCACTTACCATCAGGTGGACTGCATGCTCGTCTGCTACTTCTACATAATATACGTCAGTCATCCACAATATCTACGGTGAAGCATTACCGGGTCTAGTTGGTAAGCAATAAATTTTCCTTAACATTAGTTGCATAAACATACTTATCAATAAGCTAACATGTCTAATTACATAAAGCAAATGTTAATTAAGCAACAAAGTAGATAATTAGTGTCATCTAATTATAAGTGACAATAATAACAGATTAGAAGTATAATTATTTATGCGTTATGAAGTGATAAATATATGCAAACAGTGATAGTAGTAGAAATGCGGCTTCTCAATCGAGGGGTCCGAGGTTCAAATCCCAGGCAGGTAACGCTAATTTTTTCAATGTTATGTGCGTGTTAACGTTTATTTATCACTTGCTTTGATAGCAAAGAAAAACCTCGTGAGGAATCTTTAAATAAATGATATACCATTACGCATTTGGCCAGCGCGGTGGACTATGGTCTAATCCTTCTCATTTTAAGAGGAGACCCGTGCCCAGCAGTGGGACAGTGAAATAAAACACCGTGAGTAAATTTACAAGTCTGATTTCTTAAAAAAATGATTTTATGGGTTTGTTTTATTAGTGTAGGAGTAACAGACGAGCATTCAGTTCCCCTGATTGTAAGTGGCTACTGCCGAACTGGACAGCCACTGATGAGCCGATACCCTTGAGGACTAAATTGGAATTCCTCCGAAAACTATCTCCCTTACCACACTCTTCATCCCAGAACACAGCAGCGTTCAATACAGCCGTTATAACAGTAATAGGCACAAAATAGGCGTGGCGATGGTGCCACCGGAGTGATATAGAGGCTTCTATTTACCTTAAAAAAATTAAAAGCTGTTATAAGTCTATCGATCACTTGAACACTAGTAGATTTTGGCCTAAACCCTACACTGTAAAGAGACGCACGCCCAGCAATGTAAGTAATAATTTATAGCTATATTACACACGTATAATTAACATACCGTTGAAACATTTCCATTAACAACTTGCTTAGGCTGCACCGCTTCCAAACAATCACGGGGCATTAGGGAAATTGCGTATCCGAGTGTCGTTTGAGCTGCACAAATGGTTTGACGGCGTAAAGTCTAGCGCACAACCCGGGCAGGCCTGTTGCGGACGAAGTTTCGGAAAAAAAGAGATTTTGGTCGATGTTTTGGCCAGTAATCGGTCGAACCTTTTAGATCAGTCGTTTGTTCGTCATGTAGTATTAGGGAATTTGCGTATAGGACTGTCATTTGAGCTGCATAAATGGTTTGATGATCTAAAGGTTAGCGTACAAATATAGCGGGCCATGTCGAGGTATTTGTTATTTTTTTTACGGTCTGTGAATACATAGACAGTCTGGAAGGTTGTAGAAACCTCTGTGGTTCGACCACGGCCGCATCATTGTCTAACTAACAGCAGTGTAAAGTGCTATTGTGTTCTGGTTTGAAGGGCGTGGTAAGGGAGATATACTTTTCCGAGGCATTCCAGCTTAGTACTCAGGGGTAGCGGTGCATCTGTACCGACCTTAGGTAGGAATTTAATCTTATTAGGGGTTGATTACAGATGTCCAAAAAAACGATACATTATATTAGAGCTCGACTGCCATCACACATAATGATCTGCCGAATCAAAGTAAAACAACACAATATTTACAACATGTTGTATTCCGGCTTGCTAGTAATTTGAGACAGCCCTAATGCAGTAATTTCTCCGTTCAGTACTTAATGGAACCGTCATGGATACGTATTACAGTTCAGCTGGTTACAGTTGAGTATTAACTAATTGAGATACGTCATAGATTGAAAAATGTCAGAGGGAGCTCGGAATTTAAGTAATCCAATAATCAGATACAAATTTGCACTGTCAAATCTATTACTGGGCACAGGTCTCCTCGCAGAATGAGAAGGAATTGGCCATAGTCCTCCGCGCAGGCCAAGTGCGTATTGGTAGACTTCACATACCTTTCAGACCTTTTTTTAAAGATCTCTCAGGTATGCAGGTGTCCTCAAGTTTTCTTTCACTGTTAAAGCAAGTGATATATAATTTCTAATACGTATACCTTTTAAAAATCATGTGTGCCTGGGATTTGAACCTCGGAACCTTGAGAGAACGATTGAGAGGCCGTTTTCATCCACTAGGCTAGCTTTATGAAATTTGTGTATTTTTTAAATAAAAGCAAACTTTTGATATTCCTGTTTGATAAACTTGGGAACAATGAAAAACACAAGCATGTAACATTTCATAGGCCACTGACCCGTGTCTCCTTGACCAATAAGCATTGGAATAGTATGGTGGTGACCACTCCAGGCCTCCCCTAGTTGTGCAGAGAGGCCTGTGCCCAACAGTGGCCTTAAAAGGGTTACAGACATACAATAAGCCTACATGGTAATTGCAAACGTGATTTTTTTAATAATTACATTATTTTTATGTTACAATTTGTTTCAACATTATTGCAATGTTACTTGTGAAATCATTTACAAAATTAATTAATTATGTTACAACGCAGTATCATAATTATTTTCATATATATATAAATTTACGACCTATACTGCAGAACGGCCATCTTACTGGTCTGACGCGCAGAGGGTTCCGGGTTCGATTCCCGGTTAGACAGATATCGGAATGATGAATTAAGATATCTGTTCTGGGTCTGGGTGTTTGTGTATTCGTCTTTGTGTGTGTTTATGGCACCAACGAAATACGAAATCCTAGTGGAGCTGTGAATGTAAAAGGCTACATTTAGGCTACAATTTTAGGCAGTAGAGTAGTCGAGTAGTTTGTTTTTAAAATAATAGTATAATTTCTCATTTGTAGAAATATTATTATTTTGTTTCGATGAAAAGTATAATTCGAAATGGCAGCATTTATATTTGCCTCTCGCTCTTTCGTTACTGTGCGAGCGAGAAACATATACAAAAGTATCAATTTTGTATCACATTTTTAATTGGCAAGTTTACAATTATTTTTTAATATTTTTTTATGTAAATAATTATAATTAAAAAGTATTCAGAATGATTCAAATATTTGTATATAAAAATTGCAAAATTTTATTTTTGTACATGACAGCGGTGGGATTCGAACCCACGCCCTTTCGGACTGGTGCCTAAAACCAGCGCCTTAGACCGCTCGGCCACGCTGCCTTGATATTTGTTTACGAAATTTGCATACATATCTAATGCCGCGTCCGCATTCAAGGGTAGTTTGCACCGAAAGTTCGATCAAAGTTTATGGATGCGATGTATGTAACTTTAACGTTTACAAAAGCTTAAATAACCGTCAAATACATGGTTATAATATTAATAAGTTAAAAATTAGTTTAACGGTTGTAAAACTCCACGTGGTTCGACTCGATCGGCACCGCCGCCACACCTATTTCTGTTATAACAGCAGTGTTAAGCGCTGCTGTGTTCTGCTTTGAAGTGTGGTAAGGGAGAATTTTCCGAGGCGTTTCAGCTTAGTTCTCAGGGGTAGCGTCGCATCTGTGGCTGACCTCAGGTAGGACTAATCTTATCTGGGGTTGAATTCAAATGTCCATGAGCAGAAGTAGCCATTTACTATAAAGTGAACTGCATGTTCGTCTGCTACTCCTATATTAAATAAAAAAATAATAAAATAAAAAGGAACAAGGATTAAGAAGTAATAGAAGTGGCGGCTGTATACAGCGGCGTGTTGACAGTTGACAGAGCTAAGTTAGCTAAGTGAGATGCCACGGTAAATAATGCTGTCTCGTAATGCAGTGCGGAGTGCTTTGTACAGTCAGGTGGGGTGTGACTCGGATGTAGAGAGACTGGATGGGACAGGAAGTAGTAAAATTCCGAACACTGAATTATTTATTTAGGTTTTTTTTTTTATAATATTGGAGTAGCATACGAGCATGCAGTCCACCTGTTAGTAAGTGGCTACTGCCGCCTATGGACATCTGTAATCAACCCCAGATAGGATTCGATATTCCTACCTAAGGTCGATTACAGATGCGCCGCTACCCCTGAGGACTAAGCTGGAACGCCTAGGAAAAGTCTGTCTCCCTACCACACCCTTCAAACCGGAACACAGCAGCGTCTAACACTGCTGTTATTAGGTAGAAATAGATGTGGCGGTGGTGCCGCTGGGGTCGAACCACAAAGGGTTCTACCACCTTCAAACGAGAGCATTTAAAGGTGGTAGAACCCTTTGTGGTTCGACTCCGGCGGCACCACCGCCACACCTATTTCTACCTAATAACAGCAGTGTTAAGCGCTGCTGTGTTCCGGTTTGAAGGGTGTGGTAAGGGAGACAGACTTTTCCGAGGCGTTCCAGCTTAGTCCTCAGGGGTAGCGGCGCATCTGTGGCCGACCTCAGGTAGGAATATCTAATCCTATCTGGGGTTGATTACAGATGTCCATGGGCGGCAGTAGCCACTTACCATCAGGTGGACTGCATGCTCGTCTGCTACTCTTATATTATAAAAAAAAAAAAAAAAAAAATTACAAAAATTGTATCATTTTTTTTTTTGTTAACTGACTACACGGGTTCGTTTTATTATTAGAAAATCTTATAAGTATGCTCAAAAATAGCAAAACCATAACAGTACTGACGTAAGTTAAAGATCATACGACACTAATTGATCGTTTAAACAATTAATTCTGGATTCTGGACTATTGATATTAAATATAATCAAGAACTGGCCTTAAAATACAAACATTAGTTTTAAAAAACTTATATTAAAGTATGTTTTTTTTTTATATACGAAGTATAACATATGTTCTTAGAATAATCTTATATAGACGACGACGATTAGACGTTTATAATCTTAGCCAATTAGCTAACTTTTAATTATTATATTTTAAACATTTTTTGCGATTATTTTTAAGAATCTTCTTGTCACTTCCATAAACTATACATTTGTGTAAACAGGGGTTGAGATGATTCAAAGAGGCTTCGTTGGCTATTTGTGTAGATTTTTATGAAGCGTTCAGTTCTGTGAACTGTATAGCTGTGTGGGACGAAACTTAGTTAGGCTCGGGCTAGGGGCGATGCTTGGTCAATCGATATTGCTGGCGACTCTACGATAATCTAGAGCCAAATAATTATGACGTCACTTATGGACCCAACTTCACTTTTTACCCGCTATGTATTTGGTTATGCCCTCAATGTACGACGTAAATATACATAGACGATATTAAGGTACTTACGGCAAGGAGCTAAAAAAGCTAAAAACTAATTACCTAAACTATCTTATATACAATTGTGGTAAAAATATTCTTGTATCGTTCAAATAATATATGACCTTAGAAAATTACAACTATTTCAAAATCATGGAGTGACACGGACAAACATTGCATTTTTTTGTGTATTTTAATGAGGCGTCCAAAAATTATATCTTTGTAAGCAGGGGCGAGACGCTACAAATAGGCTTCGTTGGTTATTTGCGTACATTTTTATGAAGCGTAGAGACAAGTAGACACTTCTATAAACTGTATAGCTGTGTGGGACGAAACTTGGTTAGGCTCAGGCTAGTGAAGGGCGACGCCGTGTACAATCGATATTGCTGGCGACTCTACGAAAATCTAGAGCCAAATAATTATGACGTCACTTATGGACTAAACTTCACTTTTTACCCGCTATGTATTTGTTTATGCCCTTAATGTACGACGTAAATATATATAGATGATATTAAGATACTCACGACAAGAAGCTAAAAAAGCTAAAAACTAATTATCTAAATTATCTTAAATACAATTGTGGTAAATATGTTCTTGTATCGTTCAAATAATATATGATCTTATAAAATTACAATTATTTCAATATCATGGACAGACATTGCAATTAAATTAATATTTTTGTGTATTCTTAATGACGCTTCTAATAACGATATCTTTGTAAGCAGGGGTGAGACGCTACAAATAGGCTTCGTTGGTTATTTGCGTAGATTTTTATGAAGCCTATAGTGAAGCGCCGCCGTGTTCAATCGATATTGCTGGCGACTCTACGAGAGTTTGGCAAAGACGTGACGTCACGTGGCTTGTGACCTCTACTTTTTTTTTTTTTTTTATAATATAAGAGTAGTATACGAGCATGCAGTCCACATGATGGTAAGTGGCTACTGCCGCCCATGGACATCTGTAATGAACCCAGATAGGATTAGATATTCCTACCTGAGGTCGGCCACAGATGCGCCGCTACCCCTGAGGACTAAGCTGGAACGCCTCGGAAAAGTCTGTTTCCTTACCACACCCTTCAAACCGGAACACAGCAGTGCCTAACACTGCTGTTATTAGGTAGAAATAGGTGTGGCGGTAGTGCCGCCGGAGTCGAACCACAAAGGGTTCTACCACCTTCCTTATGCCTATTACTTTTCTTAAATTATTACGTCATACATTTTTTGGTAGTTGATAAGAAAAAAATTTAAAGGTTTTATAATATGATTGAAGCTTTTTTTAAAATTCAACATAATTCTTTCTTTTTCTATTTTAAATTGGATATTTCGCTTATTGTGACATCACTAAAGTCTGGTGGACAATTAGGTGTTATATCACAAAAAAAATAAAACATTAGGTATTTATGTATGGACATTTTTTACTGAGCATACTGACAGTTCCATAAATTCTATATCTTTGTAGACTGTAGGCACGGCGAGACGATTCAGTTAAGGCAGGCTCCGGCGGGCTGTTGAAGGGCGTTGGCACGCGCAATCGATATCGCCGGCGACTCTTCACTAAGCTCTAGGAGAATTAGGAGTCAATCACGGTCAATCATAAGTTATAATAAAAAATATTGTTATAAAAATAGGCTTGATTTTTTATTATGTAAAAGTAGCAAAGGTTATCTATTCGTCGCGAATGTTCTTAATTGTTTTTATTCTTATACTAGCTGACCCGGCAAACTTTGTACCGCCTCAAAATCTATTTATCAAATATATTTCATATAAATTATAGCCTATGTTACTCGTGGATAATGTAGCTTTCGAATGGTGAAAGAATTTTTAAAACTGTCCAGTAGTTTTTGAGCCTATTCATTACAACCAAACAAACAAATGTTATCGTCGTTAATAAGAAGCTTGGATATTAACGATATCACATTTTTATAACGTTACATTAAAGTAATAAGTGACTCATTTGATACTACAGTTTAAAAACAGATGCGGGTAGGTGAAGTGGGGACGACACCTTGGCGGCGCTCGAATTAACAGAGAGCGACATTCTGGTCGGAGACTTCAGCAAGAGCAGTCGAATAACGGAGATACTTGTGTAGTTATAATACTTCTAATCACTAGTGTGAACTTACTTACGTATAATTGTTATATCGTTACTCTGTACCGTTTATGTGACTATATTATTACATGACTTCAAGACCTACAAGATGAGTTTGATTTCATCAGAAGTGTACAAGAACCAGCTCACAATCATGGACGGCGATTCGTAAGTACGAACATACTTGACACAGGAATAAAAACCGTGAGTTAAAACATTATTATGTCATATGTGAATTCATCTTGGTAGAATAAGTAAAAATGGGGGTAGATAAATGTCGTTGATGTAAGGGAAAACTCATTTGAATTAAGAAAATGGATAGATTGAGACTAGTAATTCAATGAAATGTTAATACCCTCTGAAAATGATATACTTAAATTTTGTGAACAAACTTTACTCTTATCAAATTACTTGTTAACATTGTAAACTGAGGTGTTTACTTCAAAATAAGTGCATTTTCTGTGAAGAAGTGTCTAAAAGTAATTTTGCAAGGCAGTTCTTGTGGTAAATCTGTCCATTTGGTTAAATTCTGTGGTGTAAAAAGTAAATCCTAATTGTTCTAAAGTTACACCTACTTTGAAATATATAGAAATACACGTACTTATGAAAATATTTTAAGGATCTTTAATCTTAAATGTCAGGCTTTATAGATATGGGAACCTAATGGTTGTTAATATAGGCTAATGTACGCCAGAAATTGCATACAGGTTAGATTTGAATTTATTTTTGATAACTTTTAATGTTTCAAACGGGGTTTACGTATATGCGTTTGTTTTTATTGTATGGAAGGGACTATGCGGTAGCAACAAACGCAGTTACAGAGTACAGTATACCTACTTGATATAAGTGACACGTTTATTAAGTTGCAAAATTTTGATTATTCATAATTGTACAGAAATGTATAATATCTACGTGGTACATATTTAACTGCCTGCAAAAAAGTATCACGACCACGGTATTGAGTGGCTGAGTGTACCCAGGAGGGAAATGGTAAATGAGTTTAAGGTTTATTGTTTTTTTTTTTTGGATATTAATTGACTATATTTAAAAATAAACTTGCATTCACATCTACATTGTTCACATTTTCATTTTATAAATCAATGAAAGTTTCCTTTTGATTTCATATACTTGATACGTAGTTGTTATGAAAGAAGCATACGTACGTTGCCAAATTTAGATTTCCATCAATTCTAGGCGAATTCACGCAGTACTGTGTACTACTGTGTTTTGACTCCCATAAAGTATAAATGCACATTAGTTAATGATCTATAAGAAAACTGAGAAACTTATGCGCAGCGGTCTTTGGAATATTATATATAAAAATATCTCTCTTATCTCCCATTCTACTTCAGACTGACTCACTTATACATAATATTAAATGTCTGTTTTAAATTTAGTATGCAACGTTTCGTTTTGTATTAATATTTCTTTACATCTCGTAATTTTAAATCTTTAAATTTCAATTTGAATTTGACACATTACACGTCCTTTTGGTTTGAAAATTGGGCACTATCAAATACTGGTAAATGAAGTTTGTACCTTAAACGTTGAGACGCTTAGACTATCGATATTATTAATTATGTGAGCCATTTACGAAATGATAAACGGGATCCACTTTGTATGGGATTGAGAATAAATTATTTTAAGTAAAATAATAATAATAATAATAATAATAAATTGATGCTTTTATAACTTGAGCTTAGTTCTATTTACAAGTTACAGCAATTAAGTTATTATACGTATTAAGTGAGAAACGGTCACTGAAGCCTACATAAATTTAGATAGTCTCTTGTATACCATATTTAAAATGAGTCTTGCCTGCGACTTTGTTCATGTGGAGTCAGAATATAATTTGAATTGCATTTTTAAAACGAGTCTTGCCTGCGACTTTGTTCATGTGGATTCAAAATATAATTTGAATTGCATTTTTAAAACGAGTCTTGCCTGCGACTTTGTTCATGTGGATTCAAAATATAATTTGAATTATACAATGCCCTCTGTCAAGATCACGGAGTACGTTAGTAATTTGGAATTGTCCATTACCTGGTCATGTAATGTTTTTTTAAAAAAAATGTATACTTTTGACATCGACTTCGTAGTTTTGGTTTTAATGCATTTTCAAATATACAAACCGACAGACAATTTTTCTTTTTCAAATATATTCGATGTAAACACGTGAAGATTTCATTCTTATTATATGTATATCATAGCCAAATGAATAATAATGTAATCAAATAAAAGCATAGGTACATTTCGATGGGATTTTCTTATACAATAATTTACTTTTCATATAAATTTCATACGGTTCACAATTGCGTCATGTCTAGGTTTCTCTATAGAAACATCGAGCATCTCCTTGAGAGTGTTGGTTGTAAATGATACATATTATATTAATATAATCTATATAGATATTACGCACTAATATAATTTTTATTACAAACTATATAAAAGTCAGGTGAAGCCGAGGCGTTTGAAATATATATAATAAATATGAATTGTTCGGTAATAAGGTGTATCATAAGATAGTTTGACTAACTGTTTGTTTGGCTGGCTGGTATAAAATCATGATCAACTTTAATAGACCTTTTTCAGGTCATAGAAATTTTAGGTTGTGATTGATAAGGAGCCACATGTTATGTAAAACAGTTATAGTTTTAAATCTGACGATCGTGATGAGACAAAATTAGAATCGGACAAGATTATTAAAATCATGTCATGTCATAGGTATTTCAAAATTTTTAAATAAATCTGACCGTTCAAAGTAGGTAAAAATCGAATTCAAATATTCCGTTACATACATACAGGTCAAGTTAATAAAAGCGTGGCAAAAATAAAAGCGTGTTTAAAAAAAATCTTTTATCAGTTGTAGACACAAATAAGTATAGTTAAATAATGGCCGGTTTCTGAAGTCATTTTTCTTGGTAGGTAGTTTACGAGTGTGTATTCAATAACACTATCCGTTTGATAACTACCTACGGAAAAAAAAAATCCGCTTCCGAGGAACTCAATGTAAGACAAGGTCTGTTTAAACTCCGTTTAGATTAACGGACCATTTTAATGTGTTTATTCTTTCCATAACATTATTTGATTTTTTTTTTAAAAAACGACGTTTGCGTAAAGTCTAGCAAATCTTCCTTAGTATAATGCATAACTTTTACAGTAAAATAGCCCAAACTATAACTTCCTTATGGGAATCTTAATTTAAAACTTTTGGTGAAATAAAAAAAAAAAAAAAAAAAAAGTTAAGTAGTTAAGCCATACACAATTGACAAGTATGTCGCTGACGTGAACGCATGGGTCCTTTGCTTTGTTAATTAAATTTTGAAATTCATGTAATAGTATGTATTATTATAACTGAATATAAATTCAATTTAATGTAATGAAATTTCTTTCTGACTTTCAAAAGTGGGTTATGTGGCCCTACTTTGAAAGAAATAATTTGAATTTGTGATAAATAACGTAAAAAAATTGGGTTCATACAACTTATACGTGTTATATTGTGTGAAATTCATGGTTAGTTTACCATTATTTAGTCTTTAACTTTGATATCATTCATTTCAAATATTCACGATATATTATTATTTTGATACTGCTTCATCAGTTGATAAAAGACGTACATTGGAAAGGCAACTATTTGTATAAAATAACATTGTAATAATTAAAAGAAGTACTAAGTAGTAATAAAATAATTTTATAATAGTATTTTGAGTCGCACAGATTCATTTAGTGGCCAACTATAGATCTATCTATCTATCAGTATAACAGTTATTGAACAGGTTGTTGAGCATTCCGAAATGGACTAATAAGATAAACGTCGTTATTCTGATGCGTAACTTTATCGAATCAATAGTTGTTGGAGATTTAACTATTGGACTTAGAATCCAGACATAAGTAAAGTGGGCAGCTAGATGTTGTCATTACTGTAGGTGTAGGAAACTTTTTTTAGTTTGATTTTTATTTATCTGTAGTTAAGATGGATTAGTGCAGATGCCTCGAGCAGTGTAATGTTCGCGGGTGTCTCTTGGTGATGCATATGGTTGGGTGTATGTATGTATGTATGTTGGGTGGATGTATTACATTGAGTGAATATTGCATTTTTAGAGTAAATTTGAGTTGAGCACTGGCCGAATGTTATCGTAAACAAGGTATAAAAACTGCGGTGATACATGACTAGAGTGATCCTATATGAACATCACCTAGTTTAAACCGTGTGTTTTATTATTTAACAATGGTCTAATGCATTCGCTTCAATACCTGTCGCGCATATGACATTTATGTAAAGAGTCCTTATGAACTATGCCTGCAACAGAAATCCGTGGTGAACACTGTTGGGGCAGATTTATAACCTAGGTAATACACAACTAGTGTGATTCTATATGAACATCACCTAGTTTAAGCCTTGGTTCGGATCAACAGTTCGGGCTTTTTACATGCGAGTCGGTATTGCAAGAAAATGCGTAGAGTTTAAGCCATGTTTTTGATAAACAGTTCGGGCCTCTTACGTGCGAGTCGGTATTACAAGAAAATGTGTAACTCTTCTGGACTTAGGCATTAAACAACTGGTTTTCTTTTGCAGCTCTTGCATCAGACCATACACGATCGAGGACGAACGTGTGAGCAGGACGGCCGAATGTTATCGTCGTTAATAAGAAGCTTGGATATTAACGATATCACATTTTTATAACGTTACATTAAAGTAATAAGTGACTCATTTGATACTACAGTTTAAAAACAGATGCGGGTAGGTGAAGTGGGGACGACACCTTGGCGGCGCTCGAATTAACAGAGAGCGACATTCTGGTCGGAGACTTCAGCAAGAGCAGTCGAATAACGGAGATACTTGTGTAGTTATAATACTTCTAATCACTAGTGTGAACTTACTTACGTATAATTGTTATATCGTTACTCTGTACCGTTTATGTGACTATATTATTACATGACTTCAAGACCTACAAGATGAGTTTGATTTCACAAACAAAGTTGTCCTCTTTATAATATTAGTATCGATAAAAACTAGCTGACCCGGCAAACGCTGTGTTGCCATATAAATAAAAAAATGTTAAGGGTGAACAACCCTTATCATTTAGGGGTATGAAAATAGAAAGTAGCCGATTCTCAGACCTACTGAATATGCATATAAAATTTGGTGAAAATCGGTAAAGCCGTTTCGGAGGAGTAGCGTAACCAACATTGTGACACGAGAATTTTATATATAAGATAAAATTATATATGGTAATATGTGAAGCAATGTGTTTAAATGCTAGCTACCGTGTGCTGTATCGTTATCAGTTAACAGTTTGTAGTTGAGGTAACGCCTGTTTCCATTCAGCCATTGTCTAGGGAAGGAAAAGTTGAGCTGGAAATAGTTATCAGTTGTAGATCAGTTCCAGTTATTGATTCAGTTTGTTTGTTTTGAACTGGAGCGCGGGGTTTATTATACACGTTTTTAGAGTTCAATAGTGAAATAGTAAAACCGGGACCCTATTGCCGCCGCTGTCTGTCCGTCTGTCGCCTCTCTATCTCTTGAATCGTAATAGATAGACACTTGATTTTTTGATGTGAAACATCTATAGCCGCACGTAAAACCGATTTCTGGCGTCGCCACGCTATACGATGGTATATATATACAGTCTATATGCAGTAGTGTGTACGGTGTGGCGACGCGTCGCCATGCGCAATCGAATTCAATAAATAGTCATCGTTATCTGGAAAAAAATCGTAATATTTTATTTTATCATTATGACATATTTAGTTCCTATCACAATATGTTCTTTTCTGCATATTACTTTTACAAAATAATGTCGATGTTTCACATCTGCTAGGCGTCCCGTAACGGCTCACATTTTTTTATTTTATAGTTAGACGGTTAGTTTTACAGTTTGACTTCGGAAGCTCCACTGCCCCGCCTGTTTGTATCGTATGCCAACGATATGAAGCGCTGCTGTGTTCTGGTTTGAAGGGTAGCTATAGTAAGGCGACATTGATACAAGTTGCAACTTAGTCATCAAGGCATCTGTGGCTGACCTCACGTAGGAATCTAATCTTATCTGGGGTTGATTACATAATGAGTGGCAGTTGCTACTTATACGAGTATGTTGCCAATTTCTCAAAGTTAGTCAATGTGTTTGGCCGTGTCTAACTCCCTTATTTATCTGAGAGGGACTCAAGTCCAACAGTGGGTTAGTGAGAGTCCCGCTTAGTTCTTAAATAAAGATTTTACACTCACAGTCCCACACTACGATTCCCTGTGTTGTGGGTGCCATGGACAAATACACGAACACTCAGACCCTGAACAGATATCTAAATTTATCATGCAGTCTGTCTGTCTGGCCGGGGATCGAACCGAAAACCTTGTGCACGTCAGACCGGTATGGTGACGTAATTAGACAAACTTTATTTACCGTCAACTTTGCCTTGAAAAACCATTTAGAAGAGAACAGAAGTATAGGCTATAGAATAATGCATCTTAAGTACCCATTTCCTTTCTCAGTTCCGATTACTATAAAAGTAGATAAGGTATCTAGACGAAGCTGAAACGACTGATATCAGCAGAAAGATAGTTATTTCTGCGAATATGATAAATTATGATGAATGTTTCCGCGACATGTTGAAAGTCGATGCTAAAGATGTACTCACATTGGAGTAGATATGTAGTTGTGTAAAGTCAAAGTTAAGCAAGGCCGGCCGCGGTCGAAAGTCGGATGGGTGACCGTTAGTGGCAAAATTTTATGCGGGATCCGTGCTTCGGAAGGCACGTTACACTATTGGACCTGGGGGGTTACTAGTGTTACTACCATCTCTTAAAACAATTTTATTTTAATCATTTTTTTGCAGGAAATTTAATTTTTTAAGCAAAATATGACAATTTCAGTTGGTTTATACAATGGCTAAGCGACAAATTAATAAGGGTTTAAGTTTGTTCAACTGTGTATGACGGAATATTTTACTGTTTTAAGGAGGAAGTAAAACTTTCCTGAACTATGATGGTTTTTAAAAGATGGTGGTAGGCCCCCTGGTTGTTAGCATCGTCGTCAACCTAATTCTGTCCCACTGATGGGCACGGGTCTTCTCTCAGAGTTAGGTTATAGCCATAGTCCACCGATCTAGCAAAGTGCGTATTGATAGGCTTTACATAGCCTTAACAACTGTTTTTTAAATTCTGGTTTCCTCAAGATGTTTTTCTTTACCGTTTAAACAAGTTTGAATTCTTCATGTAAGTGTAGAGACATTAAACAAGAGTTTTTTGAAAATCTCATGTCATAGTGCTCTGGGAATACTTCGGGAGGAAGTTAATTTGACGTCCACAATCATTTGTTCCTCTTTGAAATAACCTCATAAACCTTACACGACTTACAGTTGCAAACACATATTTACAGCATTTTCAGTAGTTTTCAAAAGTTACACGGCTACTTTCCTGTCAGGAGACGGCTGTATCGCTAAAGGAGACAATGGCAAAGCGTCCCATTGTTTGTATAGAGCTATTCAGCGCGGATACTCTTCACGTGAGGAACGCATTTGCGTAACTAGATTTTGTCTGGGGAAAAAATCTTTTATCCCAGAAAAAATCTAGACCTACACCGTGTTTTAGGACCTGTTGTATAGTAGACGCGTGCAGTCCACTTGATGGTAAATCACTGATGTTGCCGTTAAGAACTAAGTTTGAAATTCCTTATGTAAGCGTGGAGACAATAAACTGGAGATTTTTTGAAGATCCCCATGTCATGGCGCCTTGGAAATACTACGGGAGGAAGTACATTCCACGTCTATAAGTACATTTGTCCCCATTATAAATAACCTCATAAGCCTAATGCTTACACGACTTGGAGTTCCAAACACGCATTTTCAGCTTTTCAAGGAGTTTTCAAAAGTTACAGCTACATTCCTGTCAGGAGACGGCTGTATCGTTAAAGGAGACAATGGCAAAGCGTGCCATTGTTCGTAAAGAGCTATTCAGACAGGATACTCTTCACGACGTGAGGAATGCATCTGCGTAACTAGATTTTGTCTGGGGAAAAGTTTTGTATGAGAACTACAGGTTTTTTTTTATTTTTTGTAGCATATGAGCGTGTATTTCACCTGATGGTAAGTCACTGGAAGTAAAATCAAAGTCAAAAATTTGTGATCACCATGTAGGATTAAAGGCTGATCTTTCGACTACAGATACAGACCTAATCTTAAAGCGACAAAAAATCTCCATTAATCGGAAAATACTGTACTGTGTGTGAATGTAATTCATTTTCGAAAACAAAAAAATAACAATTTGGCTAAAATGCAGAGTGTTACATCTAAAACATAGATTTCGGACCATAATTCTTGTATATTTTTATCAATGAAATGTTCTCTATGGTCTTCAATTACCTTGAAGTTTGTCACCCTATTATTTGCCGTCAGTTGTTCAATGTATCCTCTATAAATACCTCGAATGTTCGTCGTCCTGATAACGTCATATTAATTGACTAAGTGACGTCTTGCTTGATAAGTGTGATGGACGGCCAGTGTCAATGTTGATACTGAATCATAAGAAGATGAGACACTTAGACAATAAATTGGATTCTAACATCATCATCATACAAGCAATGGTAGTCTAATGGTTAAGAAATTCGGCATCACGAACGGGGTCCGAGGTGCAAGTCCCAGACACGCTGATTTTTCAAAGTTATGTGCGTATTAGAAATTAATTATCACTTGCTTAAACTGTGAAGGAAAACATAGTGTAAACCTGCACATTTAAGAGATTTATATAAAAAACCTCAACAGGTGTGTGAATATCAATATGCATTTGGTCAGCATGGTGGACTATGGCCTAATCCTTCTCATTCTGAGAGGAAACCTGTGCCCAGCAGTGGGTCAATAATGATGATGATCATCAATCCATTATTGCCCTGCATGTCATTACGAATGGGACTTTAACTTAAAAAAAAACTGAAAAGCGAGCATTGAATTCGAACCGCAGAGAGGCCGAGTTCTAAAATAAGCTGTAATCTCTTTTTTTCTGTGGAGGGTAATGTTTTTCAAAAGTACCTATGTCTCATTCTTTGGATACATATGAGATTGTTTTTATATAATTACGAGGGTGCGTTTTGCGGACCATCTTGGCATGACTAAGGTCAGCGCGCGGTGGGTGCCGAGAATGCTCACGCCGCCTCAGAAACAACAACGCGTTGAATGTTCCCGTGCGTTTTTGAACCTCTGTGGAGAAGATAAGGATATTGTACTGAATCGAATTGTTACTGGAGATGAAACTTGGGTTCACCATTATGAACCTGAGTCTAAACAAGACTCCATGCAGTGGCATAAAAAGGGTACAGCACCTCCTAAAAAGTTTAAGGTGTCACAATCGGCCGGCAAACTCATGGCGACAGTCTTTTGGGATGCAGAAGGAATTTTGTTAATAGATTACAAAGATAAAGGTGTCTCTATAACCGGAGAATATTACGCAACAATCTTGGAGCGGTTAAAAGAAGCCATCAAAGAAAAAAGACGAGGAAAATTATCCAGAGGTGTCCTGCTGTTGCACGACAATGCGCCCGTACACAAGAGCCGTATTGCACTGGCTGCCCTGCATAAGATGGGCTTTGATATTTTAAATCACCCACCCTATAGTCCAGACCTGGCTCCCAGCGATTATTATCTCTTTCCAAAAATGAAAAAAGAGCTTCGTGGAAAGAAATTTTCTACAGACGAAGAAGTAAAGGACGCAATTTCCTCGTATTTTTCCGACAAGGACAAAACATTTTTTTATGAGGGTTTAAATAAGTTAATACAAAGATCTGAAAAATGCATTCGTCTTGCAGGAGAATATGTACAAAAAGAAAAATAATTTTGACATTTTATTTTCGCTCCTTGTCCCTCATTCCGCGAACTTAAAAACGTACCCTCGTATGTATAGTCCGCGTAAAACTGCTAGTCCGATCTGAATATAGAAATGGACCGCGTCGCCATAGCAAATTGTATGATTACACCTGCTCGGAACAACTTCGGAGCGGACTAGCAGTTTGGCGCGGACTATACCTAGTTATTATTAACATTTACGTTAATTTGGGTTAAGATAGAAGCTCAGAACGAATGTATTTCACATATGTATTCCACCTTACCCTGCAATATAGGAATTGAATTAGTTTAAAAAGAATTTAAATAAAGGATTTCATTCATCATTTGGTGAAATGAAAATAGATTTATGGCGCTCAATGTTTTTCAACTTTATCCATCACACCATACATTAGTAATGATTACTTGCTCCTAACAAGAAAATGTAACCTTTTGACAATTGTCATTGTCAAATATTTTCCTGTTTGAAAAATATAAAAAATGTAGTTTTTAGATCATTTACGAATATTACGATATTTTTTCGCACTTTTTCTTCGATTTCTTGTCTTAACTGCGCATGTCGGCATTATTCCGCGTAAATTACACAATGACAGCTATTAAACGGCTGACAATTCTGTCAGCCGCTTAAGTCATTTAATGGCTTCCTTCAATTACAAGGCGGTGAGATATCTATACTTATCTATGGATCACACACACATGCCGCGAGATTATGCGGTTCATCTACTCATAGCTCATGTGCTTCATCTATACCTATAGATATAGATGAAGATAGTCGAGATAAGAACATGTGAACAATCTCCACATGTGTCGGTGTGGTCATCACGTGTTCCTGATTCGCGGTTGTGTACTGATACTGTATGAGTCACGTTTTCCCCGACATATGCCTTTGGTACATGTGAGCCTGGTGTCACGCTCAACTATGCAATAGTTTTATTCGATCGCATTATAGAGATTTTCTGTAAATCTTGGTGAAAACTAACTTATAGTCTGATTCATAATTAGGTGTCCAAAATGTAAACAAACAAATGTCACTGTCAAAATTAACAAGAAACAAAATCTTTAACAAACTCAACAAAGAACGAAAACTTTACAAGTATTCACAATTTAACAAACGCGCTATGAAAACGATAATACATTCGAGTTCAATTACAATCACGAAAATGAATAACATCAGCTACGAAACTTAAAAATGACGGCACAAGAAATGTTCTGGGTTCCGATTGTGTTACCATGATCACATTTTAATTTTCTACCATAAACCTTGTTTTTTATTATTATTACTGTATGGAACGAAATTGAGGTAAAATAAATATTAGAAAATGTGAATTGATCTTAATTTTTTTAGATTATTATTTTATTATTGTTGTATTAATTTAATATTGTCCAAAATAACAAACTATCATTTGAAACGTATTTTCTTACGACACCTAATTATAAATCAGACTATAGCTATGTAGTCAGCGATAGTCTTACTTATGGGCATTATTGCCCAAGTAAGACTATCGGTGTTAAACTCGGTCTCTTAATCGAATGGTTATCATCATCATCAACCAATTACTGTCCCACTGCTGTGCACGGATCTCCTCTCTGATTGAGAAGGCTTAGGCTATAATCCACCGCGCTGGCCAAGTGCGTATTGATAGACTTCAAATACCTTTCAAAATTTCTTTATAAGTTTTTTCAAATACGCAGATTTCCTCACGATGTTTTCCTTCACCGTTTAAGCAAGTGATAATTAATTTCTAATACGCACATAACTTTGAAAAATCAGAGGTGCCTGGGATACACTACGCTATCACTGCGGTAATCGAGTGGTGCCAGGTTCGAATCAAACGCATCTGTGATTTTTCAAAAGGTATGTGTGTATTAGAAATTAATTATGACTTCCTTTATCGGTGAAGTCAAATATCGAAGGCAAACTTAATAGTGCTTTAATAAAATTGACTATGGTATTTTCCGAGGCTTTCTAGTTTACTTTTTAGGAGTAGAAAAGGATCTGTGGCCGACCACAAATAGGACTCTAATCCTCTGTGGGGTTAATTACAGATTTATATAGATGGTTTGGTCACTCACCAAAAAATACGCTTTTTAAACACTTCGAATCAAACCTACTAATCCTTACTAATATTATAAATCCGACAGTAACTCTGTCGGTCTGTCTGGTTTTCTCTTCTTCACGCCTAAACTACTGAACCGATTTTAATGAAATTTTGTACAAAGTTAGTCTGAGACCCGAGAACGGACATAGGATAGTTTTTATCCCGGAAATCCTACGGGAACTAGGGATGGCGATCTAAGATCGATTCGGAGAATCGATCTTTTGGACCAAATAAATCGATTATTTTAATCGATATTAGTAAGGATTGAATAGCAATCTTTAGCAAAGTTGTTGTCCATGAGCCCACGAAGGTTCCAGAGTTGGTACGACCAATTTTCGCCAGATGGTGCCACTGTCGTTCCAATGAAGGTACGAATTTTCAGTTTTGTGTTTGTTAGTATGCCATATTATTTTCTTTTAAATGCGGGCGAAGCCGCGGCCAAAAACTAAAGTAGATTATGCTAATTCAGTCGTGGAATAAAACAATCAAAAGTGCTAAATTGAAATCTGAAAACCAGATGCACTAGAGTTCTAGACTAGGCACCTCAAACTTTCCAGACCATTCGTTGCCCACGCCAAGCCAAATAGAGCGAGATGACCTCGCAGTTATATAAATATATGAAAGAAATGTCTGTCTGTAGATCGGGAATAGACTTTTTTTTTAGCAAATGAGATGAGAACTTTTAGAAATCTAAAAAGTATTGTCTCTTGCGGATTTTTGGGGACGTTGAAACGAACTCCATAAGGGATTAAATTATTTAAAATGTGTGTTTTATATACTATAGGAGTAGCAGACGAGCATGCAGTTCACCTGATGGTGAGTGGCTACTACCGCCTGCGGTCATCTGTAATCAACCTTAGATTGGATTCGTTTTCTATCTGAGCTTGGCAATAGATTCGCCGCTAGCCCTGAGGACTAAGCTGGAACGCCTCGCAAAAGTATGTCTCCCTTACCACAACCTTCAAACTAAAACACAGCAGCGCTTAACACCGCTGTTATTAGGCAGAAATAGATGTGGCGGTGGTGCCGCCGGAGTCGAACCACAGAGAATTCTACCACAGCGAATTCTATTATTATTATTTTATTTATTCTTGTCCAAAAAATTCTGTGAATTGTTACAATACATTCTGGAGTTATTTTAAAAAGTACTAAAGCAAGTTTGTATGGGCTTATTGAAAAAAATTAACATTTCGTTGAACTTAAACCGAAAATTTAGGATCTTTGCATCAAAATTAAAACCTTACATGCCAACAAAGGAGAAAGAGAAAGCGTGTATCTTAATTAAAGCCTTTTTCAAAAATTAATATCATATTCCTTGGTACTCGCGTGATTATAAATTTAATTAAGGATTCGCTCTGCCAACTCAATGTCTTAATTGAAAAGATTAATGATCTTAAGATATTATGAAGCTTTGCGAATTTTGAATTATAAATATTAAATGATGTACATCTTTCGCAGAATGTTCTCAGTAAGTAATTTGAAAATGGTATATAACCTCCAAGAGATGGCGCTGTTAGTATTTCTGAATCACGCTGTGGGAGTTTTCTCAATGTCTTGTATATGTACAAGCTTCGAATTGAGACTGTCATCTCGTCAGTACAATACAGAAGGTACGGAAAGAAAAACATGTTTGTTGTATTCATAAAAGTATAAAAAGTATACAAAATTATATAAAACATATGACCATAGATATCCCATTTTGTGATCTTATATATAAAAATCTCGTGTCACAGTGTTAGTTACCGTACTCCTCCGAAAGGGCTTTACCGATTTTCACTAAATTTTATATGCATATTCAGTAGGTCTGAGAATCGGTTACTATCTATTTTTCACACCCCTAAGTGATAAGGGTTGTTCACCCTTAACATTTTTTTATTTATATGGCAACACAACGTTTGCCGGGTCAGCTAGTTTCTTTATATATACGAGAAATATAGGAATAGCATACCAGCTCTCAGTCCATCTGACTACCTCCGCCCCTGGACATCCGCAATCAACCCAGATTAGATTCCTACCTGAGGTCAGCCACAAATGCGCCGCTACTCCTGAGGAATAAGCTGGAACGCCTCGGCAAAGTATCTCTCCCTTACCACACCAAGATTTTTTGTATTTATATACATGGTACTTTGCAGTGTAGGTCGCGTTCTAGTTTGACGTGAATAGGGCAGGCAAATGTCCGTAGGGCTCGGCCTTCCCTTTTAGTACGTTGCAAAAAGCTTCACCTGAAAGCTTCTATTAAGCTGCATCTCGAGCTGTCTCTTGCTCCTGATGTAGCTTTATGAATTTTGTTTTCGATTTTTTTTTATGATTGAAGTAAAAAATGAGAATCAGTTTAACTGATTGTAAGTGGCACCAGCTGTGCGGACATCTCTTATCAACCCCTGAGAAGATTAGCGTTTTAATGAAGTCGGTGATATCTGTACTTCTATACTAATATTATAAAGAGGAAAACTTTGTTTGTTTGTTTGATTGTAATGAATAGGCTCAAAAACTACTGGACCGATTTTAAAAATTATTTCACCATTCGAAAGCTACATTATCCACGAGTAACATAGGCTATATTTTATATGAAATATATTTGATAAATAGATTTTGAGGCGGTACAAAGTTTGCCGGGTCAGCTAGTATGCAATATTCTTGGTACGTCTTGAGGACTAAGTAGGAACGCCCTACATAAGTACTCCATATACAAGTACATTATCAAAAGCTTTCAATAATACGTGTGGGGCGGGCGGTGGTACCTTCGGGTTCGAACCCCAAAGTTTTCTACCACCGTCCTTCTTCAGAACTTTCTTTTGAATTAAGACGTGCTGGTTTCCTCACGATGTTTATCTTCACCTTTATAACAAGTACAACATTATAATTATTTTCTAATTATGTACTTGTAAAAGGTGTTGTCTAGGAATCGAACCTCAGACCCGCCGTTTGATAGACTGACTCTATTGAATATTAATTTCCCAGCTGTGTAACGCTTATTAGTTCATTGTTACCTCGAACCGGGATAGTATATTGACCTCAACACGTGGTTACTAACATATTCTATGAATAGAACACAGCATTTTAAAGACATTAGACAGTATACGAAACTCCCTAGAGTCTACATTTGCTGTAACGTTACACTGTTTTCATGTTATATTTTTACGGCAATGTACATTATCTTCAAAATTATGCTTCTCCTAGCTTATGTAGTTTGTCATATATCATTACTAGCTGACTCGGCAAACGTTGTGTTGTATAAATAAAAACTGTTAAGGATGAACAACTCTTATCACTTAGGGGTACGTAAAATAGATGGTAGCTGATTCTCAGACCTACTGAATATGCTTATAAAATTTGGTGAAAATAGGTAAAGCCGTTTCGGAGGAGTACGGTAACCAACATTGTGACACGAGAATTTTATATGTAAGTATCTCAGAATTTGATCCTTATTTGCGACTTTATCCGATGGAATAAACAGGGTGTGTGTTTTTTCAAAATGAAGTCGTTCGATTCCCGGGAAGGAAATATATTCTAAAAAATCGAATTATGCAGTGTTAGTTTTCATCCTTCTTTCAGCATTTCGCTAATACTTATAGTGTCGGTTTTGGCCAACCATTTGTGGTTCGACTCCGGCGGCAGCACCGCAACAGTTATTTCCGCCTAATAACAGCAGTGTTAAGCGCTGATGTGTTCTGGTTTGAAGTGTGTGGTAAAGGAGACATACCTTTTCGAGGCTAAGTCCTACTCCAGCTAAGTCGTCATGGGTAGCGGCGCATCTGTGGCTTGCCTCAGGTAGGAATCTAACCCTATCTGATCCTAATTGGCGGCAGTACCCACTTACCATCAGGTGGACTGCATACTCGTTTCATACTTCAATGTTATAATCAAACATATGAAATTAAATCTTGAGTCATATATAAAATTAAATTTAAAATTAAATTAAATTTTTACTCTTGATTGTATATATTGTTAATTAGAAATATTTTGTATATATTTTAGCTTTAATAATTTCTTGTTATTTAGTAATAAAATTTACTGTAAATGATATAAATAAATTTACAAATATAATTTTGAAGCATATGAAAATTTTTATTTCTATCTCGCCCATCTGTATAATTTTTCATTTGCTGCTTTATCAGTATTTGTAACTCATTCATCATTTGATATGAAAATTTTGCTTTTCAAAATGTTTTGAGATCTACAGATCTGAATGCGTATCATCCCCCCATTCAACTGAAACTGTTTTTGAATTCAGAGTAATAAGGCCATTCGTACACGATGCAACTCGAAATATGCTACAACTTTTGTGAGGTAAAAGAGAGGTATGAATGTGGCCTCTTTTTGAGTAATGCTTTAATGTAGAGGCCTATTTTATTTTATCCGAGGTCTACTGTTTATTAATTAGGCTCTGTTGTCAACCCATTACTGTCGCACTACTGGGCACTGGTCTCCTCAGAATGAGAAGGATTAGGCCATAGTCCACCGCGCTGGACAAGTGCATATTGGTAGACTTCACACACCCTTAACATTTTTTGAAACTATCGGGTGCGCAGGTTTTCTCACGACGTTTTCCTTCGCAATCATAGATAAGTATAGATATCTCACCGCCTTATAATTGAAGAAAGCCATTAAATGGTTTAAACGGCTGACTATTCTGACAGCCATTTAATGGCTGTCATGGTGTACTTTCCGCGGAACTATGCCGACATGCGCAGTTAAGTGGTACAAAAACACGAAATCGAAGAAAAAGTGTAGAGAAATATCCTTTTATTCGTAAATGATCTATAAAACTAATTTTTTTAAATATTTTTCAAACACGAATATGAATGACAGTGACAATTTCAAATGTCAAAACTGGTTAAATTTTCTTGTTAGGAGTGAGTAATCTTTACTAATCTATGTTCGCAATTTAAGAAAGTGATAATTAATTTCTAATACGCATATAACTTTGAAAATTGCATGGCATTTGAACCTCGGACTCCCTGAAATGTCGAGTTTCTTCACTACGCCTATCACTACTTATATTGACTCTGTGCGATCTAACAATTACAAATGTATTTCGCTTATCAATTTATCAGACGATATCGACATTTAGTTATTTTTTTCTTAAGTTTTACTGTATACTAGTGGTGCCCGCGGCTTCGCCCGCATTTTAAAGAAATAATTTGACATACATAAAGCGGAAAATTTGTACCTGCATTGGAATGACAGTGGTGCCATCTATCGAAAATTGGTCTTACCAACTCCCAAACCTTCGTGGGCTCTTGGACAACAAAGCCAATCAAATGCATTTGATCATCACTTGATCAAATGCATAGTTTCCGATTCTATTACTACTTACGAATTAAAAATTAATTAAAAAAACCTTTTCCCACGGACTAAATTGTGAATCTAAACCATTCTCAAGTCCCCTTGAACACAACAAATTTCATCAAAATCAGTACAGTCGTTTAGGATGAGTTCAGTGACATACACACGCACATAAGAAATAGGTATATATATATAAAGATTATTATTGCATAGAACTGTAATTATAATTATAATAGAAAGAATGATGATTACACATGTTACGAAACATCACAAGCACAGTGAACAATTCCATTGTAATGTAATCATGGTGATCACAGACCAAAAAGATAGACTTCGCCACATACAAGATATCGAAGTATATTAAATTATGCCGATTCATATGGTATACACGGACTAATTAATAATGTTGAATGAGTCATTTGATGATAAATGTGGCAATTTCGGGATAAAATGCGTAGCAACCTTTTATATAGAAATGTTAGGGAGGACCAAAAGGCTGAAAACAGTGGCGTAGTTGTGGTCGGGAAAAAAAAAGAGGTGGACTGATTTCTCTATTTTTAATACGCTTTTATTAGCTTCAGACGTATGTATGTTGGTATGTTAGTATGTAACGGAATCTTTGAACATGATTTTAACCCCCTTCAAAACGTCGGATTAACTCGAAATTTGGCATACTTATTAAGGACCGATGACTATTCAATATTTTAAACATTCTGACCCGTTATCCTTACTAGGATAATCAGGATCAGCGATTTTTGTTTTCCTGAGACCCGGAAGGTCTGCGTTAAGACCAATAAAGTAATCTACCAGGCGCGCCCATCACCTGACCTGACCTGACCTGACCTGACCTGACCTGACCTGACGTGACCTGACCTGACCTGACCTGACCTCAACTTCTATAAAAGATTTTCTATTTTTTTTAATCAAAAAGTGTATTTTTTTATTTTTTTTAATCTATTATTTATTTTTCATTTTTTGGTCGAATTTTTTATAAAAGCGTATTTTTTAGTTTTTTTTAACTATTATTTATTTCTAGAATAATATTTACTCCATTAACGAAATACACAACTGCGCTCAATAACATATGTAATAAGTTGTCTTTATGGCAATGTAGAGGCGTTGTCTTTCCTTTTTGGTCTGAGGTTGGAATGTATGAATGCATTCCCTTCCACGCATTCTTACTGTGAAGAAACAGACACGTAATTGTTATAGTTAATAAGTTTTTGTCATCAATCCATTACTGTTCCACTGCTGGGCAAGGGTCTCCTCTCAGAATGAGAAGGATTAGGCCATAGTCCATAGCGCTGGAAAAGTGTCAATTTGTAGATTTCACACACCTTTAAGAATCAGTTTTTTGATGTGAAACATCTATAGCCGCACGTAAAACCGATTTCTGGCGTGGCGACGCATGCCACGCTATACGATGGTATATATATACAGTCTATATGCAGTAGTGTGTACGGTGTGGCGACGCGTCGTCATGCGCAATCGAATTCAATAAATAGTCATCGTTATCTGGAAAAAAATCGTAATATTTTATTTTATCATTATGACATATTTAGTTTCTATCACAATATGTTCTTTTCTGCATATTACTTTTACAAAATAATGTCGATGTTTCACATCTGCCAGGCGTCCCGTGACGGCTCACATTTTTTTAATAAATAATAATAATAATAATAAAAATCATTTATTGCCATACACATGAATAAAACAATAGATTACGATACATAACAAATATTTTTTTAACATACATGCGCTGGGGCAATAGGAAGTGGCTCAGCTTTAGCTAACGCGGGATAGAAATCCCGCGCAGCGCTGTTTTTCAGCCACTCCCTACTCCCAAAGATATTATTAGGGAGTTAAAAGTAAGCGGTCCCTATTTACCGACTGATAAATTTTCATACAGCCATTTTAAGATCAAGGCAACGTGATAATGTAATGTGCTTTGGGAGTATCGTGCTCCGCTAATCTCGGTGTTTATATATATATATGGAAGATGTTATATCTTTGGACGATATAATGGTGCCACTCACCAATTTATAATATTTTTTTTTTTTTTTTTTTTTTTGTTTTTGCGATGGCTTCTCGGTCTTATGACCATTTTGCCAATGTCAAGTTGATGTACGTTTAAAAACGGGGAAATTCAAAATATAAAAAAGTAAAGATCGATTAATTTGGAAAAGGACAAGGATCAGGGAAGTTTAGGAAAATATAGATAAATAGGAAAGGAATATAAGTATTAAGTAATTATCAAAGGTTGATATTGTTTGTAGATAAATAAGATGCTAAGATTGAATATATTTGTGGATTATCAAATATTAATAGGGTAGTAATACAAAGAGGAAAAGGAACACGGAGAGAAATAAGGCTTTGCAACAAGGAAGAGCGGTCATAAAGTGGACAAGCAAAAAATATATGATTTAAATCACCCTCATCAACACCACAAGGACACATTGCGTTATTAACAATACTAATTCTAGCTAGATGTTTGGGAGAACAGACATGACCCAGTCGTGAACGTATCAAAATAGATGTAACTTTTTTACCAAGTTTAACCCTAGAGAACCACGGTTTAGCTGGAATGTTAGGTTGAACAAGTGCATAAAATCTACCTTTAAATTTACAAGTTTGAAACCAAATTTCATTCCATGATTCTCGAAGGTAAACCTTAGACAAGGTGAGTAAATCATAAGTATAATTGATGTATGGACAAATATCACCACATTCTATAGCATCAGTCGCAATCTCGTCAGCCCTAACATTTCCTTTGATGCCGCAATGACTAGGTATCCATGCAAATGATACCTCAGTATGATTAATGGAACAATTTAAAAGTAATTTTCTAATTTCCATAATTGGAGGACAATTTTTAGCTTTAAGTGGAAATTTAGCTAAAGCTTGTAAAGAACTTAAAGAATCAGTAAATATGACGGCTCTCCTTAATTTCATGAGTAATACATACTCCAAAGCCTTTAATAAACCGAAACACTCGCCTGTAAAAACAGAAGATTCTGGTGGTAATTTAACTTTCTGTACAATATCATACTGCTGATGATACACACCCACACCCACGCATCCAGCGTTTGACTTTTTTGATGCATCCGTATAAATAAAATGCCAGCCATTCCAATTAGTTGCCAGAACGTTATTAATTTGTTTATCTATTTCTTTACTGTATTTATTTACACCAATATTGGAACATATATTTGGAGATATGGTTATACACTTATAGTCGTATTTATAAACAGGTAAAGTAACTGACCGGAATGTTGGAGATGATCAAGATTTAAATTTTTGATAACTATTAACAATACAGGTTTTATGTTTCCAAAAAGTTGATTTATGAACATTTTGTGACAAAATTTGTAATATAGGAAATAAGGGATGTTCAGAAAACTGTAAAGATCTAAATATGAAACGATCTGATAAGTACTGACGTCTTAAACGCAGAGGAGGATCATTACATTCAACTTGTAAGGCGTTTATTGGACTCGACTTCATACAACCTGTTATTAATCTCAGACATTTTGATTGAATATTGTCTAATTTTTTCCAACCGTGTAAACATCCAGGCTCTAATAGAAATGTACCATAGTCAAGGACGCTTCTAATTAATGCATTATATAATAGCTTTAATGAATAAGGGTGAGCGCCCCACCAAACTCCCGTGAGACACCTTAAAATATTAATATTACGTTCACACTTAGAAGCAATATATTCACAGTGTGGAAGACCAGTAAGCTTCGAATCTAAAACTAAACCAAGAAATTTGGTTTCTGACTTTATCGGGATTTCATCGTTGTCAAAAAGAATTTTTACCGCAGGGATGCTTCGTTTTCTAGAAAAAATGACTGTAGTACTTTTGGGGGCAGATATATCTAAACCATTTAAAATTAACCAAGACTTTAATGAATCCAGTGAATGTGAAAGTAAATCACAAGCAATGAGAATATTAGCATTATTGGTGTATAAAAGAAGATCATCTGCATACTGTAACATTTTTATGGGACTTATGATGGAGTGTACTATGTCATATGTATAAATATTGTACAAAAGTGGACTGAGAACAGACCCCTGTGGGAGTCCTTTCCACACAAGTCTCTCAATACAGGTGCCGTCATTAACAAACAATTTAATTTTCCTCTCAGTGAGGAGGTTTGAAACAAAGTTTGTGAGCATCTCCGGAAGACCCAAATTATTCATCTTTTGGCGTAACACTGGAAGAAGGACACTATCGTATGCAGATTGAATGTCTAAAAATACAGCTACAAGTGACTCACTATTTGTGAATGCAAGTCGGATATCGGTACAAAATATAGCAATGCTATCTAATGTACTTTTACCTTTTCTGAAACCAAATTGAGTGCTTGAAATGAAGTTATTATGTTCAATGAACCATTCTAAACGATTTTTTATTAAATGTTCAGCTATTTTTGCTAAAACGGATGATAAGGCTATAGGTCTATATGATGTAGGTTGTTCAGGGGGTTTGCCCGGTTTCAATATAGGAATAATTATCTGTGACTTCCATAAAGGAGGAATTGTGCCTGATAACATTACAGAATTAACGATATCTAAATAATAACTACGCATAGATTCATTAAGATTTACAATAAAAGAATAGGGTATAAGATCTTCACCCGGGGCAGAGTCCTTAAGATTTGATAAAACATTATTTAATTCAGACATTGTAAATGGAGAATCAAGACCGATTTGCTCATCGATTGAACTATTAAGATGCTGAAAACATTCCGCTTTTTCAGGAGCATAAGGTGGAGCTAACTTGTCCATAAAATTAAAAGCAAGTGTTGTCGAAAGATAAGTGAAATTGGATTCTTTGTAGACTGAACGGAATCGTTTAATATTTTTCCAAACAACTGAAGATCGGGTGTCGGGTGAAACTAATGAGCAGAATGTTCTCCAACCGTTAGACTTTTTCTTTTTCAAAAATTTATGTGTATTATTAATAGTTTCAGATAATATTTTGAAGTTCTCAGGTGTCATTTCACAGCTATATTGCTTTTCAGCCTCTTTTCGCTTTTTAACGGCCTCCGTACATTCTTCATCCCACCATGGTGGAGATGAAATTTGGCAATTTTTTGTAATGTCATTTCGTTCGGGAAATATTTTATTAGCTGCCCCTTGCAACGTGCTTACAAAAGCATCATTGCAAAGAGGTTCGTTATTATAACATACTCTAGGAAGTAACGTGAATTTAGAATCTGTATAATTTTGATAATCTGCCAAATTTGTTTTATTTAATCTATATCTGGGCCGAATCATATGTTTTTGTGACAAGTTATGGCTAAACGGTGAAGGCATGTTTATTAAAATTGGATAATGATCACTGCCGTATGTAAGAGGAAGTGTATCCCAGGATAATACCGAGGCAAGGTTAGGTGAACATATGGACAAATCAACAGCACTTATATTCTCAACGGGACTAGTACGGCGTGTAGGCTTACCTGTATTTAAAATACACAGATTATTACTGTCTATTATTTCTAACATTTGTTCGCCGTAATAGTTATTTATGGCGCTGCCCCATGTTTGGTGATGACAGTTAAAATCTCCTAAAATTAAAATTGGTTGCGGCAGGGTTGGTAATATTTCTTTAATTGTATCAAATACTAGTAGGGAAGGATGAGCAATGTAAACTGTCACATAACATACATTATCTATAGATATTGCGAGAATTGGAATATCATCATTAACAGGGAGAGAGACAGAAGAGAAATTTACAGAATTTTTGACAAGGGTGGCTATGCCACCATAACCATCTGATCTATCCTTTCGGAGACATGTGTATCCAGGTATTTTAAAGAAACTACCCGGAGACAACCATGTCTCCGAAAGGGATATAAGTAGTGGGTCATATTTATTAATTAAATAAGCAAGATCAGTTTTCTTGCTTATTATGCTTCTGCAGTTCCACTGCAGGATTTTGGATTTGTGATCCATTATCAATTGTGATTTGTTTCATAATTTCAACCAGAGCAGCAGCGTTGTTCGGTGAACATATATTATTTTGTAACAAAAGATTTATTAAAGATACTATTATTTCATTTACATTTGTTTGTTTATTTACATCTACATTTGTGTTAATTAAACTGCCATTACTGGGCAATGGAATATCATATTCTCTAATCATAGATTGATGTGTAACTTGATCATATCCTTTCTGTTGTTTAGGAGGGGAGCGAGGTTTTAAAAATACTGTTTTCTTATATGAAGATCTATTTTGTTGGACAGTTGAATGATTGGCATGACTTAACTTATTTGAATCCTGGATAACATATTGTTGCTGAGGTGTTTTTAAAGCATCTGAGTAAGACTTTGGGATAGGAGGATGCAATTTTGATGCTTCTGCATATGATATACAACTTTGAGCCATAGTTAATTTTATTTGTTTTTGTCTAACAAATTCGGGACAAGACTTGTCAGTTGCAAAATGAGCACCAGTACATGAACAACATAGCGCACAATCATCCTCAATATCACACGAATCACCAGTGTGGCCTTCACCGCACTTAAAGCAGCGTGGCTTGGAGCGACACTGGGTCTTTGTATGACCATACCTACAACACTGATAACACTGGATGGTAGGGTAGGTGTACAGTTCAACAGCAAGGGCATTATAACATATATAAATATGTTTTGGTAAAATTTGACCATCAAAAGTTAACACAACAGTTTGTGAAGGTTTCCACACAGGAGAGCCATCAACCATTACCTTATAATTAAGACGTCTAATTCTTATTATTTCTCCACAACCAAATGGTACTGTTATAGATTCTTTAATATCTTCAGGCGACCATTCTACTGGCACACCTCTAATCAAACCCATTCTAGTAATACAAAATGTTGGAATAAAAGCTTTTAAATTATTTGAATTTAAACTGGAGTGTTGTAGAAATGTATTAGCATCAACATGGTTTGAGAATGCTAGGGAGATCTTGTTCCTGCCAATCTTTTTAATGCTGCCATTGATAATATTTCTAAAGGAGAATTTTTGAAGGAACCTTCCAAATGAAACGGGATGAAAAGTAGTTGGATCATTAGGGGACAGAAGATTACGTTGCACATGAACTATGTATGGTGAAATATCTGAATTTAAAAATACTTCACGATATATTGTTGTGGGCTGTATAGGATTTGGATTTACAGATTTTTCTATTGTACCAGATTCAGGTTCAACTGTTTTGTTACGATGTGATGAATTTTCATCACTATCACAGTTACAATCGTTCTTTGTATGTGATTGTGAATGACTGCTTTTCCTTTTTTTATTACAATTTTTACAAATTTTCTTATGTTTCGGACGCTTGCGATAGCTTACATTTATGGAGGCATCTGTATCTACACTAGAATCATTGTTGGAAATTGTAATATTACATGCAACCGGAGGAACTGAACCCCCGGGGTCCGGGGGTTCGTCCATAGTAAATAAAAATATGAAGAAACTAAATAATGTAAAAACTTACCAAGGAATATAATGAAATAAAAGAAACTAATAGGCTAATAGAAGTAGTTAAGAAAGATCATTTTACAAACTCCACTGATCAATGTTTAAAATTTAAAATTTCTGCTAGAAAATGCTCCCGCCGTCTTCAAGATTTCCCGCGCTTTTCCTATAATATTTTTAGAGATGGTCATTACTTCAACTTGCTTCAACAGAACTTTTTATCGGACGGAAGTTATAGAGAATAGACAAAGTAGACAAAGGAACATAGATACGATTGCACAGACTATACACGGCACTATGGTCCAGATTATAAGAAAAACCGCCACAGACTAAATAACCGCGTAACAGATAATCAAATAAAACATAGTTCAGGTCCATTCACATTTGCGCGGAAACAGAAGATATTGAGAAAACTTCAATAGCGTGATTCAGAATACTAGTGGTGCCATCGCTTGACTAGTAGGGGAAGGTTGCCACGACACACCTGATTATGTGCCTTCCATCAATATAATGTGTTCAAGCGGTCACCATACCGGTGTGACGCGCAGTGTCCCCCGTTCGATCCCCGGCCAGACAGACATCTGGATGATGAATTTGGATATCTTTTCAGGGTTTGGGTGTGTGTGTATTCGTCTCTGTGTGTGTCCATGGCACCCACGACACTGGGAATACTAGTGTAGTGCTGTGAGTGTAGAAAGCGTCTTTTTTGTTCAACCAAATATTGCCTTGAAGAATTCCTGATTGAAGCTGTCAGGTTAAATCTTTGATAAGTAAAATAGAAAGATACGTCACCGGCTTGAAATTTGATAAAACCACAAAAGGATGATTTGTCAGTTATTTTTTTTTCTTGACAAATAAAAAATCTTCCCAGAGAAAATGTACGTATAAATAACTAACACTATGTTATTAACGTAATGAATAAATAAGTATTTTAAACATTTTAGTGGAACGGAGACGTGGCAAAACTTTATTTACGCAACAATTTCAATTCTCATAACTGGTTACACTTTCTTGTTAGGAGTGATCTTTTTTTTATAATATGGAGTAGCAGACGATCATGCAGTCCACCTGATGGTAAGTGGCTACTGCTGCCCACGGACATGTGTAATCGACTTCAGATAGGATTAGATATTCGTAACGGAGGTCGGCCACAGATGTGCCCCTGAGGACTAAGCTGGAACGCCTCGGAAAAGTATGTCTCCCTTACCACACGCTTCAAACCAGAACTCAGCGGCGTTTAACAACGCTGTTATAAGGCAGAAATAGGTGTGGCGGTGGTGCAGCCGGAGTCGAACCACAAAGGGTTCTATCACCTTCAAATGTATCTATCTATGTATTTTACTTATCTAAGGATTAAATACAGACTGACAGAGAAAATATTTAACGATGACACTTCTGTGTCACACAGAAACCATACACAATGTTTGTGTGATTAAAGCTTTATTATAAATATGAAATGTTTGTGTAAAAGTATTTTAATTTGTATTTGTAACACAAAGGGTTAATATCAAAGCGAAATTTCTCTTTTAACGTTTTTGCAGGCAAGTTCGTGTTGGTGCAATGTATGCGTGTGCATATCCCATACGTACTGTGACCATATAAACACATTTAAAAAGGACAGTCTCTTTCGGTTTGTGGGATTTTAAAATGTACAAGTACTCTATAAAAATATTGCATTTAAAAATATTTTTTTACACGACTAACAGGTCGTTCTGTAGGAAATATATGCTAATATATTCAATAGCCTTTTTTTCGTCGGTGTCAGTTAGACTGACGCTCGTTATTAATAATCAATCTATCCAATGTTTCGTTTCCCAACGATCGACGAGATGACAATTTCTTCATACTAGACATTGTGAAAGTCCGATCTTTTTTTTTTTTGATAGGTAAACATTGAATTTATTGATAAATAATCAATAACAGACGCATATTGTAAATCCTCGAATAAATTTTACTACACCTTTCCAACTAGATCATATCAGTGCTCGACAATACTGTTATCAGCCAAAAAATAGTTGTAACAGTGGCCCCTTAGAAGTCGAATCATGAAGGGTCCAATTTTGCAAGAGTCCCGGTTTTATAAAAAAAGTGTGTGTGTGTCAGCTACGACGCACGATTGGAGTTTACTCCTTACGAATAATAATTATGATATATATCGAATAGAAAAAAGGGTAGGTAAATGAACGCATCTGCTAAAATGATAAGAGAAACAAACATATATCTGTAATTATTCGGATTATTTATATTACTTCAATAATGCGTATTACATAAAGTATGTTACAAAATAATATAAAATAGCGCCATCTAGTGGCAAGTTTTATAAATTGTAAGTTTGCAAGTTTATCAATCTATGTATTTTGGTTCCAAATATTATAATGGTAACTTAATATAATTGTTTATATTAAAGTAAATTTTAATATAATATAATTATTTATATTTAAAACAATGTTAAACGTTTTATAACTTAAAACTTAATAATTATAATTTCTTTGCCATCTATAAAATATCCTTGTTGCAATTTACGGATGAAATTTATATGAGACTCAATAAACATGTTATTATATGTAATTTGGATTGTGTCTGAATGTTTTATAATTCTAGAATTCATTTAAAACGTATTGCTAATTTAATATAACTTATTTTGAACATAATTCATTAGCAATAATTCTGTAATAAATATTAAATAATACTGTTTTGATTTTGCCCGTTTATCGTTGATAGATGGTGCTGATCAATAATGCATCCATTTTTATAAGTTAAATTAATATATCAGTAAATTACAAAAACCTCTTTATGTTAAAAACTTATTTTGCTAATATTATGTCTTATTCAATTGCTTACTGATTTTATATGTTACTCTTCTTTAAAAACGTTCATAAAAGATTGTTAATCATATTATGGCGCCAATGTTCATATTTTTCACAGTGTTTATAAATGATCAAACCTATAACTTAATTTATGCAAAAATGTAAACAAATTAGTTAATGACGTTTTAATGTTTTATATATTGCTAATTATTTTTATTGTAATAATTACTTTCATATGGGATTTGAACTTACTGTATTTTAAATTAATAAAAGCACTCTTGATTCATATTTTGGTTACCGTTACGCCTCAACTTTTCGTGTTACACTTGATTTTACTCCTCATAAAATTTCCGTACCGGGCCTTATAACTCAAATCGTTCCTCAGGAGTAAACTCCAAAAAAATATGGCAAAATTACTAGGCCACTTACACTTTAAAAAAAGTGTTGGAAAAGCGCGCGAAAGGAGCCCACGCCGCCATAATGGAATGAACTGAACAGCTCTCATTGAAACTCGAATGAATTGATATCAGGCAAAAAATAGTAGTAACAGAGGCCGAATCATGAAGTATTCTACAAAAATGCAAGCGTCCCGGTTTTATAAAAAATATATGGCCACATTACACATAGCGCTTTAAAAAAGTGTTGGAAAAGCGCGCGAAAGGAGCCCCCGCCGCCATAATGGAATGAACGGCTCTCATTGAAACACGAATGAATTGAGAATGACCGCTCTATGGCCGTGGTAGGGTGGAAGTTGCGTGCTTTTATGTAAACTTATGTAGTTTTTACCTATTCAGACTAGGGTTAACACTTTGCTTGAGTTACAAAAAGGCGCGAAACTTTGCATTGACAGTTCAAAATGGCGGTTAAATCTGTAAAACAAACGTCATTTATGCAAAAGATGAAACTTTAACGCCCGTTTTTTTATAATCTATCTATGTAATGTTTACCTACCAAAGATATAAATTTGACTCTATATATAAATACGATATAAATTTGATATCTAGTCTGAAGAAATTGTCAAATGTCGATTTTGAACAATGGATAGATTGATTTTTAATAACCGGCCTAAGAGTTACATGATAATATTGTTAATTTGTGTAAAAATACCTACCTAGGTAGGTATCCTTCCTAATTTATTTAGTTTATTAAAAATAGTATAGTCCGCGTAAAACTGCTAGTCCGCTCTGAATATAGAAATGAATCGCGTTGCCATAGTAAAATGTATGACTACACCTGCTCGCAACAACTTCAGAGCGGACTAGCAGTGTGACGCGGACTATACCCGTCTACTAAAAGTAAAATTAAAAAATCGTTTGTTTATTGAATATCTGCTCTGTAAAATCAATTATATTTTTAATCTGTTATCGTGAAAAGCGCGGGCAACGAGCCCAGTTTAGCCAACATAATAGAATGAACGTGAACAGCTCTCATTCAAAACAAAACTCGAATTCAGAATGGCCGCTCTTTGCGCTAAGTAACTTGGGTAGTGTTGCTCCGATTGTATCGATAGTCGATAAAAATATGTATTACACTGAATGTAATTTTAAAATTACTGCGCCATCCACATTTCATGTCTGTTCTTATAATAATAAATATTTTTATAAAATTTTCTATAAAATATTTCATGCTATATATGAATTAGATTAAAGGCATTTAAGACGCCTGATATGAAGGGGCCATTTTATACCATTGACACCGATCACCAAATGGAACACTGAGTATTTGCTAATTAAATCTTAATATATATAACTCAAATATGACTGACATAGTGATCTATCAACGCACAGCCCAAACCACTGGACGGATCGGGCTGAAATTTGGCATGCAGGTAGATGTTATGACGTAGGCATCCGCTAAGAAAGGATTTTGATCAGTTCTACCCCCAAGGGGATATAATAGGGGATGAAAATATTACTTCGTAACGCGAGCGAAGCCGCGGGCAAAAGCTCGTCAAAACATAAGTTTACTTTAATATATTTTGACAGAACTCCTCCTTTGTTTGTGTTGGCTATCAACGGCACAACCTTTTTATGTCTTATAAAAGTTAGGCAATTGTAAAAGTGTTCCAACTTAGTCTTCAGAAACAGTAACGTATCTGTGTCATTTTCGATGAATGTAAGTTACGATTTAAATTCTATTTACGTCTACAGTTCATGTTCTTGGGTGTCAGTAAGTAAAACATGCAATATGTAAACATTATGAAGTCTCTATGTCATAACAACAAACTTATAAACATGTTGGGATCGTTTAAAACCGATTGAAATTTTAACACAAACATAAGAACTTATTAAATAAAAAAAAAATCTAGCTGACCCGGCAAACGTTGTGTTGTCATATAAATAAAAAAATGTTAAAGGTGACTTATCACTTACCACTTAGGGGTATGAAAAATAGATAGTAGCCGATTCTCAGACCTACTGAATATGCATATAAAATTCGATGAAAATCGGTAAAGCCGTTTCGGAAGAGTACGGTCACTAACATTGTGACACGAGAATTTTATATATAAGATTAGATTATGTTTACGGTTGTTTAATCTAGTTTTTTTTAATTTTAAATTCCTTAATAATAAAAAATAACTTTGTTTACTCAAGAACATATTTTAACACATAACGTATCAAAATATGTCATTGGGTAATGATTTCTTTCTATTTAAAACCACTAAATGTTTTAAAAACAATCAAATTAATTTACAACATTTATACAGTGAGTAAATGTAACATTTGTTTGTAAGTATGCAGCTAAAAACGTAAAATTAGATTCCTAGCCTAATGGTGTTGAATCGTAAAGTTTTATCGATTTTTCGTCGTTATCGTAAATTATGTAAAAGATCGATGTTCACGTTTCTCTGCGGTAGGTAAGCTTCACGTGTCGTTTAAATGTTAGAGTTTACATATAGTAATAGATGGCTAAAACCCGGGCCTTCAGTAGAAGATAATTTTATATCTATAAAAAGCAGTGATAGCCTAGTGGTTAAGAAACTCGGCCTCTTGATCGAAGAGTCCGAGGTTCAAATCCCAGATACGTACCTCTGATTTTTCAAAAGTTATGTACGTATTAAAAGCTAATATCACTTCCTTAAACTGTGAAGGAAAACATTGTGAGGAACCCTGCATACCTGAGAAATCTAAAAAAAAATCAAAGGTATGTGAAGTCTACCAATACGCACTTGGCCAGCGCGGTGCACTATGGCCTAATCTCTCATTCTGATAGGAGAGCCGTGCTCAGCATTGAGTCAATGGGTTGATGATGATGATGAAGTTTATACAAAATTGGAGTAGCTTACGTGCATGCGGTCCGCCTTATGGACGCCTAACATGTAGGTAACATATAAGTCAGCCGTTGCTAAGTCAATGTAGACTTCTATCGTAAAAATTTGCAACGTAATATAAATCGGACGCTGGTATGAAATGTACGGATCTGCGCCGGCTCCCACGCTTCTATGCTTTCTCTAACTTCGGTGAAGACACGTGGAGTTTAAGAGTAAGAGTTTATTCTTTTATACGTCATAATATTTGTGAAATAAATATAATATTTACGGGTAGTGGAACCCTCTGTGGTTCGACAGGGGCACGACCGCTACACCTATTTCTGCCTAATAACAGCAGTGTTAAGCGCTGTTGTGTTTTGGTTTTGAAGGCGTGGTAAGGGAGACATACATTTCCGAGGCATTCCAGTTCAATCCTCAGGGTTAACGGCGCATATGTGGCCAACATGAGGTAGGAATATATTATTCTCTGGGATTGATTACAGATGTCCAGGAGCGGCAGTAGTCACTTACCATCAGATGGACTGCATTCTCGTCTCTCACTCTTATATTGCATAATAAATGTATACATGACCCTGAACCTAACAACACCAATTAATAATACATCATCTCCAAACGAATCCTTTAAATAAATTTTACAGAAGGCTTTTCATCCCAAAAACGGTGAATAAAATATTTATAACATGCTAACAGGATGTGTCCCGGGAGTGGAATTTTGTAATGAAGTGGTCATGAATTCTTTATTGCAACACCCAGTTGATGTTTAAAAATGACTAAACGCAAAATACCTTATTTATCAAGAAAATATTTTGTTTTTCCGTTGCCTTTATATTTTTTGCATATCCTTACTGATATAAAATGTTGCTTAGGAATATATCCGCCTATTGTACTACTTTTTTATTGGTCAATAAAGTCTAATAAAAAATACATATGAAGTACCTCTATGTGGTGGAAACTATGTCGAACGACTGATCCAGTACTGTTGTCGATTTTACTGGTCCGTTATTAATATTCATTCTATCCAATGTTTATTTCTAGATCTGTTGATATCTGATAGATGATCTGAAGACTAAATTAAATTTGACAATGTTTGTCTACTAGAAATGATCAAATTTGAATCTTCGTTAGGCTCAAAATTGGATAGACAGATTATTATTAATGAGAGGTGTTAATCAACCACAACGCGAAGGTCAGTGGTATTTCTTTTTCATTTTACGTTTCCAATAATCTCGTCGGAATCAGTCTTGTAAAATTCACGTGTCGTTGTCAACTCATTATTATCTCACTACTGGGTACGGGTCTCCTTTCAGAATGAGAGGAGTTTAAGAGAATCGATTTGGTAGATATGGAATGAGCTTCCTCCAGAGGTATACCCGGAGCGCTATGACATGGGTCTCTTCAAAAAAGGTGCAAAAAGAGCTCTCATACAAAAGCCCGCAATGAATTGGCCACTCCTCTGATGTTGCAAATGTCCATAGGCGAGCGACGTTGACTACTTTCCATCAGGTAATCATAACCTAATCGTTAGGTTTAACTATAAAAAAAAAGATATCGTACGCCTTTGAGAATTTTTCAAAGATATCCAACGTGTAGGGATTCACACCATAACTTCAAAAAATTAGAAGTGCATTGGATTTCAAACTCGATCGATGATTCGATATCGATATTAAGTCGAGATTCAGTAGGCTATTACTTCCTACATTAGCCTGGGATTTCTACGCAAAAATCGTAAAATACAACAATATCATTAAAGATTGAAAGAAGGATGAAAGCTAACTCTGCATCATTCGATTTTTTAGAATATATTTCCTTTCCGGGAATCGAACGAGTTCATTTTAAAAAAAACACACACCCTGTTTATTCCACCATCGGATAAAGTCGCGTATAAGGATCAAATTCTGGAATATCTTATATATAAAATTCTCGTGTCACAATGTTAGATACCGTACTCCTCCGAAGCGGCTTTGCCGATTTTCACAAAATTTTATATGCATGTTCAGTAGGTCTAAGAATCGGCTACTATCTATTTTTCATACCCCTAAGTGATAAAGGTTGTTCATCCTTAATATTTTTTTATTTATATGGCAACACAACGTTTGCCGGGTTAGCTAGTATATCGATAAAACACGTTCACATCACTAGCGCTCAGACGATTTGCAAACACTAACTCACTGTTTGCCGCCGCACTTTTGTTTTTAATGTTGGCATATCGTTTAGGCCTTTAGGGGTAGTGGAGTGCTATTATTGCTGTGGCAATATTTGTTAAGTGTCTACACTACGACGAAGTAGATTTCCAATTTAGTTTCGTCGCTATCCCTATTCTATTAAATCAAATCAAATCATTTTTTTATTCAAAATAGGTTCTTTACAGAGCACTTTTTGAATTAGCATATTCAAGGTCCCGAGTAAGAGAGTCCAGAGGAACACGGTGGGGTTTTAGTCGGTAGGAGCCCGGCATATCTTCTCCGCTGCCCCCTGGCTGAGAGGAACCCAAGATGCGTCGCTACCCCTGAGGATTAAGCTGGAATGCTTCGGAAAACTATGTCTCCCTTACCACAGGACCTTTTTTTTTTCTTAACGAGCGGGAACCCTTCAAAAGGTATCCGATGACGTGGGAGCTACGCCGGGTTATGTGGAATTTTTACCGCACTAAAACCCCCCCGGTGGCCGTCCTCAACGCTTGTTGGAGAACTCCGGGATCTCCGACGTAACGCAACTGGAGTCCTCCAAGCGCGATGCCCCGATCGGGCTCTGCTCTGGGAGAGCAGTTTTCGCTCTTCTTTTTTTTGTTTTTTTTTTTTTTTCTGGTGTTCACGACGGTATGCGACCACACATACCGCCGTCCTTCTCGGAGTCGCTTACTGGACGGTTCGAGCTCCCACTCTTGCCGCCCGTAACCCCGGAAGCCCCCTTTTAGTCGCCTCTTACGACAGACAGGGGATACCGTAGCCCTATTCTAGTCCCGGAACACAGGACCTAATATCCAGCAGGTCCATACTTATTTTACTAATGCGAAAGTGTTTTTTTGTTACATTTTCACGCCTTAACTACATAACCGATTGTCATGAAATATTGTACACACGTTGTCAGGGGTTCAGAAAAGGACATAGGGTACTTTTATCCCTAAGAAAAGTATCACGAGGGATCATAGACCAGTAAAGATACTTCGCCGCCTTGAAATTGAATGAAGCCACAAACGGCTTATTAGTAAGTTCTTTTTTTGAATTCTTGACAAATAAAAACAATTTTTAGATAAAATTTACGAATAAATAACTAATACTGCGTAATTTACATAATAAATAAATAATAATTTCAAATATTTTAGGGACATTTTAGCACGAAGACGTGGCAAAATTTTTTTACGCAACTATTTCAATTCTCAAAACTGGGTACATTTTCTTGTTAGGAGTGAGCAATATTTACTAATCTATGCGAGGGATAAATAAAAACATCTGACTGCGAGTGAAGCCGCGTGAAATAACTAGTTTTTTTATAACACAACAAATATTTGTAAGAACAATACAAAAATGTCAAAACATAATATCGAGAGTCGATATTTCAAAAATACTTTGAAACAACAAAGGGACCGTTAGTTCTTGTAAAAATGTTTGCTTTTTTCTGTCAATCAGCTGCTTTGTTCGTGAGATGCGTAGGTGTTGGGTATTGCGGTGTTCGGGACCCATAGTGCTATGTGTGTGTAGAGATGGCACTGTGGGTGCGACAATACGAACGAAATTGAATATGAAAAAAATATACGTAATAATTAATTTTATTAATGTTCTGTAAAAAATGTAAAATTTTACAGCTTGTTTCTTATTTAAACCATGTTATAATCCGCGCCAAACTGCTAGTCCTCTCTGAAGTTGTTGCGGGCAGGTGTAGTCATACAATTTGCTATGGCGACGCGAATCCTTTCTATATTCAGAGCGGACTAGCAGTTTTACGCGGACTATCCCACGGTAATATTTGTTCTGTATTTCGTGTCTATCAGTGTCTTTTTATTTGATCACAAAAATATATTGAATTTTCTTAAGTTCATAAGTTCTTATCCAAAAAAATAAAATATTAATTTTAAACACTAAACATATACCATCTCTATTAGCTATATAGGTCTGTGGCGGAATTTTTGGTACAAAATAAATGTTTAGCGAAAATATTAAATCGTTTACCAGAAAACTTTGAGTGACGCAGGCTTAATGGTAATGATAAGAATCAGACAGATTTTATCAGTTGATATTGAAAAAAATAAAAATATACAGCACCATACATACCACCACCAACACGTATTTCGCTACAAAACGGAGCATCATCAGGGTAAGTTGACTCTACGACGGTTAATCGATAAGCCGACGACGACGATTAACCGTCGTAGAGTCAACTTCGTACCAACTTACATATTTGTAGCTTATTGCGAAGTAGTTTTAATCTTAACTTAATAGCATGGATTTCCGCAAAGTAACGTTTGATATAATTAACTATCTAATTCAAAATTTTCAATAATTATCATTATCAATAACCGACGACATACACGATTTTAATAACTTTGTTTTATACCATGCAGTTCGTCTGATCACTTTCTGATCAGGCAAAACTTTTTTACGCAACTATTTCTAATTCTCAAAACTGGGTACATTTTCTTGTTAGGAGTGAGTAATCTTTACTTATCTATGGCCACATAAATAAATTTTACAAATTTTAGGATGTGTTTCACAAATTGATAAGCAGTTACTATAAACAAATGAATATATGCATACCTATAAAAAGTGATCTGAAGTGGTCACTTTCCCCCATGGACATTTGTAATCTAATTCACATAGAACAGGATCTATCTGAAGCTGATCACAGGTGTGTTGCAACTTCTATGGACTAAACTGGTCACCTCATATGTAATTTTTATAATACAGGAGTAGCAGACGAGCATGCAGTCCACCTGATGGTAAGTGGCTACTGCCGCCCATGGACATCTGTAATGAAGCCCAGATAGGATTAGATATTCCTACCTGAGGTCGGCCACAGATGCGCCGCTACCCCTACGCTATTATTAAAAAGATAGTTACAGATGGCGAATACAAATTTAACTAAACGTAACACAGTTATTGCTAACAGTGAAAGTATAAAGTGAACTTGAACCCACTCGAATCGAAACATAGAAACACCTACATATACATACGAAATGCTAATTTTAGTTTAATAATAATAATTTGTATTAGATTGCATTGAGATAAATTAAAATTGCCTACCCATTTGTGATTCTTTAACTATAATATTGAAGGAACAAACAAACGGGCATGCAATTGACCTGATGGTAAGTGGCTACTGCTTCCCATGAACATCTGTAATCAATCCCAGATAAGATGATATTCCTACCCGAGGTCAGCCACAAATGCGCCGCTACTCCTGAGGCCTAAGTTGAAAAGCTACGGACAAGTATATCTCCCTTACCACACCCTTCAAACCAGAACACAGCAGCGCTTAACACTGCAGTTATTAGGCAGAAATAGGTGTGGCAGCGCCTCTGGAATCAAATTTTTTTTCAAAATTAAAAAAGACAGTGTTCTGTAACTACTGCTAGTAATAAATTCATTATAGTATTGATCCCTTTCCAAGGCACTTATCGACACGGAAAAACCTATGAAGGGTTGAAATCGATAGCCCTTTCAATACGTTATCCCTAATCATTATTTAATTACCCTTCCTTAATATATACTGCATAAAGACCATATTCCTATAGCAAGGGGGAGAATTTAAATTGTTAGTAACTTGATACCGTACTTTGAACTTTATATCGTAAGAAATAAAGGTGATTTTACAATGTAAGTGTCAATTTTAAATTGATCCACCATAGGGTTTCCTGCAATTGAGAATTAAGGAGGAAATACACTGCCCTATGACGTGACGTTTTGGAAAAATAGCCCTTATTGCAATATAAATGTTAGTAAAATGGGTTCATTATCCCTTGAAGTGTGGGGGAGGTTATAATGAGGTGTATGACTGTCTTTTGGTAGGTCTTAATTAGGATTAGTCCTTTTTGAATATACGGGTTGATATGTCTACGTAACTGAATGTACTTTTAACTAAAGTTTGTGGCAGCTTCTATCTTATAACTATTTGTTATCAACACATTACTGTCCTGCTGGGCACGGGTCTCCTCTCAGAATGAGAAGGATTAGGCCATAGTCCACCGCGCTGGCCAAGAGCGTATTGTAGACTTCACACACTTTGAGATTTTTTAACGGCTAATTTTGAAAACGGCTGACCAATTTTCAGAAAGTTTTATATAATATTATGGGACATTTGTTTAAGTTTTATTTAATACTAAGAAATTGTCTGGGAATGATCTAGGCTCTTACCTAAAATATATTTAGATCAAAATTTAATTTCCAGTATATGAATCTTAATTTAAACGCAAATAAATTAAGTGGTTTCATAAAATTAATAACATTTACTTGTCATATTTCAAAACGAATATTCATCATCATTATCATCATCAACCCATTACGGTACCACTGTTGGGCACGGGTCACCTCTCAGAATGAGAAGGATTAGGCCATAGTCCACAGCGCTGGCCAAGTGCGTATTGATAGACTTTACATACCTTTGAGATTTTTTTTTATAGTACGTATATAATTTTGAAAAGTCGTGCCTGGTATTTGAACGTCGGACCCCTCGATTGATAGCAGTTTCTTAACGCGTAGGCTATCACTGCTTTTTGTAGAGACTATTAAAAATTTCAAATTATCTTCAAACTATGGTCTCATTTCCCATAAAACTGAGGGCTCTGTCGTAGATATAAAGCTCCGGAGCATAAAGACACTATCTCGTACAACACTAAGAGCTTGAAAGCTCGTCCGTTCTAAGCTTTTCATGCGCTACTCAGTAAGGAGGACACTCTTTTGTGGTCTTCATTTTAGATGCGTCTAGATATTTCTATAGATTTTTTGAACGGCAACTAAGCACTAAACTAAAACCTGTGTTAAGGGCTTTGTATATACTTTTAAATTTTTAAGTTCGCCGAAACGCCGAAACCGACGCCGAAAACACAACCACCACACCTAAGACACCGTCACTATATTATTGCCTAATAACAGCAGTGTTAAGCGCTGCTGTGTTCTGATTTGAAGGGTGTGGTAAAACTTAGTCCTCAGGAGGAGCAATCTGTTGTCAACCTCAGATCTAATTTTATCCGGGTTTGATTATAGATGTCCATGACTCCTAATTGGTTTGAAGTCTCATAGGACGACTATCGGCAATGACTTCTGACCATCAGATGAACTGCTTTGTTACTTTTTGCATATCAATAAAATCTCATAATTGTTAAAAATCGGTCGGTCGATCTTGAATCATAAAAATATTATTATTGTTCATACATCAAATTTCCTGTACATATCATTCTAATTAACATTTTTCTTTTATTAATACAAAATTTCTTTGTTCCAGGTACAACACACCCAGTACATAATGAACCCAAACAGACCGAAGAGTTGCCTAAAAACATAACCTACAACCATCCGTACAAGAATGGAATCTCCACTGAACCTCACAAAGTGATATAGAACTCGAAAACGCCTATTTTACTATAAAACTATTAAAATTAACTAGTATATCTAACCGTTCCTCTAGTGTTAGTGTCGATTAGAAAAACCAAAGCGAAATATAAAAAAAAAAACACGATTCATCCGTGGATCTCAATTTGTCGATATATTTTTGAACCAAAGCTAGATTAAGATGGCGAACATGCCAATATATAGCCAGGTGGTCCCGAAGTCGCAGTACAGAGGGAAAGGCAAGCCCGTGAGGGAGGGCAGAGGACAGAACTCGAGGGAGTTCGATCCGCTGAACTACAACCACGGTGGGAACATTCAGCTGCTGAATGCGCCGCTGGAAGCGAGAATCGAGAAGATAGAGAAGAGGGAGTCGAGAAGGAAGGACGAGACGCGGTCGAGAAGAGCACAGAACAGGAATGAGACGAGCGAGGGGAAGGTGGAGGCGTATCTGAGACAGAACCAGATAAGCATAAGGCAGCAGCAGCACAGACATTCGGCGGTGCGGCAGGCGGAACATAGGGTCAATTTAAGGTCAGTTATTCAGTTTTTTTTTTATATTTAAAAATCAGACAAGTAGGCAGTCCACTTGATTGTAAGTGGCTACTGTTGTCTATGGACACCTGTAAATAACCACCACTGAGCACTGACCACTGACCACAGATGCGTCGGTAGGTATCCCTGAGGATTAAGCTGGAACGCCTCGGATAAGTAAGTCTTCCTTACCACACGCTTCAGATCGGAACACAGCAGCGCTTAACACTGCTGTTATTAAGCAGAAATAGGTGTGGCGGTGGTGCCGCCGAAGTCGAACCGCAAAGGGTTCTACCACCTTCTAAGTGAGACTATAGGCGAGAGATCTCCCTTTACCAAAGCCTCTATTAATTTCTTTACCTTTAAAGGTGTGCTTTTTAGACTTCCATACTCAGTAAAAACTGAACCCTATTACTAAGCCTCCGCTGTCTGTCCCTCTGTCACAGGGTACTCACTGTTGAATGGTAATAGATAGACACTTGATTTTTTACAGACTATCTATAATGGTGGCCGCTATAACAACAAATACTGTAAATAAAGTTGAAAATAAATGGGGGTTAATAAGCCTATTGTATTTCTTCCAGATCACTGCCTCTGAACGAAGTGTCAGCACCTCGCAGCGGTCATGACAGGACTCCGACGGAGAGGCACCGCGGGTTCCCGGGCGCGGAGAGGGAGCGGGAGGCGTCTAGGGAGTATCGCCGCGAGCGGGAGAGGGACAGGGATAGAGATAGAGATAGGGATAGGGATTTTGATGTGGATGGTGAGTGTCAAATGACATAAGAGCTTTATTTTTAATGTGGAATTAGCAGACGAGCATGCAGTCCACTTGATGATGAGTGGTTTCTACCGCCCATGGACATCTGCAATCAGCTCCTAGGATTAGATTATTTTCTGAGGTCGGCTACAGATGCGCCGCTACCCCTTAAGAGGTTGGAACGCCTCGGAAAAGTATGTGTATGGACACAGCAGCGCTAAACACTGCTTTTGTTAGACAGAAATAGGTGTGGCGCTAGTATCTACAAAATCTAGGTCCTATCATCACAAATCTGGACTCAAATCTATATTATTTCATTAGAACGAAATTCATATCGAAAATGTGGAACTCGAGAATGGACGGGGTTCTTTAAAAAAGATGGATAAAAATTATACTAAGTTAGGATTTCCGCAAAGTAACGCCTAATAAAATTAACTATCCAAAATGATTACCTTCGAATCTGGCTAATCCTATTCTTTATTTGTGAATAAAACATCAGTAACGTGCATTCCAGTCCGTTACATCCCATCCCGTCACGTCACATCTCATCACATCACATCCCGTCACGTTCCAGGCACACCACTGAGCCCGATCGCGACACGACACGACAAGGAGTCCAGCCGTCCCGTACGCAAGTCGTCCTCGGCGCATCGCATGACGGAGACAACTATATCGACGGACAAGCGGAGATTCTTCTGCAGGGAGTGGGCTTTTCAGAAGATCGCGCACTGCTTGGAGCAGAGGCCGGTCAGCAAGACCTGCGGGGCGCTTATCTTGGGTGAGTTTATCCAAAAATTCAATTAATTTTTAACAAGAACATATTTTTTCGTGACATGGGAAATCCTAATCAATTTGCGAAATGTTTACAGTGCTTATAAATTTATTCGATTTGATTTGAATGAGTTTGATTGGGTAATCTTACATTACCCATTCAAAACCGAAAATAGTTCAACATTAAATTAAATAACATGTAGCTACACTGTTACACTATTTATGTTATTTTCTATTTGTGTAATAATATTAAACTGAAGAGGTTTTTTGTTTGATTTTATGTGCTAGTCGAATTTGAAAATCTTTTGTATTCGAATAGCCTTTCATCGAGGAATATAAGGCTATGCATTTCTTTAAATCGTTTATCAAAAACCAATGGACTTGACGTAGGTGGACATATCTGTAGTATGTGCAATCATTTTCATAGTAGGTCAATGAAAATGTTTTTCGATTTGATGTGGAAAGTTGGGTTTACTAGACCAGTTCGTTTTAGTGACTTAGTAAAATTATGCAGACAATGTTAACTGTGGAGTGTATAGTACTACCCGCTGGTTGTATAATAAATGTGATATTGCAACCCGCTGGTCGCTTAGTCTTATTCCGGCAGCGGCGAGACATGGACGTGCCGCAAGCGCACGAATTAAGAATATATTGTTTCCTCATGTTCCAACCTCTGCGGTCGAATTACAAGACAGCACGGAATTAGCTGCGCGTTAAAGCTAACTTTTGATGCTCTAATATCGTTTTTTTTTACAATATAAGAGCAGGGACGAGCATGCAGTCCACCTTAGGGTAAGTGGCTAATGCCACCGATGAAGATCTGTAATCAATCCCAGATAAGATTAGATTCCTATCTGAGATCGACTGTACATGCGCCGCTGCTCTTGAGGACTAAGCCGGGATGACACGGAAAGTATGTCTCCCTTACTACACCGTTCAAACCAGAACACAGCAGCGTTTAACATTGGTTATTAGGTAGACATAGGTGTGGCGGTGGTGCCGCCGAAATCGGATCACAAGAGGGTTCTACCACTCATATTTAAGAAATGAAGCAAAATTATTATCTTTTATATGTATATTTCTTATGTGCGTGTGTATGTCACTGAACTTCTCCTAAACGACTGGACTGATTTTGATGAAATTTGTTGTGTGTGTTCAAGGGGACTTGAGAATGGTTTAGATTCACAATTTAGTCTGTGGGAAAAAGTTTTTTTAATTATTTTTTAATTCTTAAATAGTTATAGAGTCGGAAACTATGCATTTGATCAAGTGATGATCTTTAGCAAAGTTGTTGTCCAAGAGCCCACGAGGGTTTGAGAGTTGATAAGACTAATTTTCGACAGGTGGCACCACTGTCATTCCAATGCAGGTACAAATTTTCCGTTTTATGTATGTCATATTATTTCTTTAAATAGCGGGCGAAGCCGCGGGCACCACTATTATTATTATATTTATATATTTCAGGTGACGCTGGCAGTGGTAAAACAGCTCTCTGCCAAGAGTTGAGCTCCCCGGGCCAGGGGCCGCAGGCGAGGCAGCAGCGGGCGCTGAATAGACGGCTTTTGGCTAGACACTTTCTACAGGTATAGTTCACACGTTACACATATAATACTAACTATACTATCGTTGACATAGTTGTGTGTTATGTGTTATTAAGGGAATTGTAAGTTATAACACATACGGATCATGTAGGGGTATTCGATTGCATTCGACTCACAGTTTATCGATACAATATGTAATTTTAGGCGCCTAGATTGGATGGGTAAAAATGACTTTGAAGGTGGTAGAACCCTTTGTGGTTCGACTCCGGCGGCACCACCGCCACACCTATTTCTGCCATAACAGCAGTGTTAAGCGCTGCTGTGTTCTGGTTTGAAGGGTGTGGTAAGGGAGACAGACTTTTCCGAGGCGTTCCAGCTTAGTCCTCAGGGGTAGCGGCGCATCTGTGGCCGACCTCAGGTAGGAATATGTAATTCTATCTGGGGTTGATTACTGATGTTCATGGGCGGCAGTAGCCACTTACCATCAGGTGGACTGCATGCTCGTCTGCTACTCTTATATTATAAAAAAAATACCTTAATTTTACTTTAAACCACTTTGGTATTTTTTTAATTAGTTATACGAATGTATCGTACAAGTATGCGCTTAGGAATCAATTTGAGTTTTTTTTTTTATATAAAAGTTGTAGCTATTCTTCAAGAGATGGTGCCACATGTTTCGTGGCGACTTTTCGAATCCTTTCAAGAGATGGCACCTCTGAATCACGCTATCGAAGTTTTCTCAACATGTTGCATATATACAAGCTGGGAACTGAGACTGTCGACCTTTGCCAAAAAGTGTTATCACTATCATCCATGGTTCATTTAGTAATATGTAACTAAAATAAATGAAATATATTTATTTGTATAGGCCAACGGCGGCGCTTACAAATTGTCAGTTACAATATTTTTCTTAAACTACTACCGGATCGGATGCGACCTCTACTGAGCAGATCCGGTAAGAAACTCAGATTCTCAGAAAACTCAAATATATGCTTGCATTTGTAATATTGCAAGAAAATTCATCAGTATTTGATTGTAAAATATACGAGTGATGCAAAGGTAACAGTTTAGCCGGATACCGGATACCGGATACTGTATATCCATTTGGAAATACGCATCCTGTATATTTTAATTCTGGCCGGGTTAGGCGCTACTATCCGGTATCCGGCCGGATAGTGTTTAGGTAGCCGGATAGGCCGCATACCGGATAGTTGCCGGATATCCGTTGCGCTAAAATATTCATTTTATATTTCCAGGGTCCAGGTGAAACCAGTCAGCGTCCAGGAGAATTCGTTCGTTCTTTAGCCATGCAGATCCTGAGTCATTCTATGCATGCACGTGCTGCCACTGACCGTGACCACTCGCCACCGGACGATAAGGACAGGTACCACTGTCACACAAATATAATACTTTCTTATAAAGCAAGAATCCATCTTGAAGTCTAGGACGGGCTGAGTACTAGATTTTACTTTTTAATAATATAGGAGTAGCAGACGAGCATGCAGTCCACCTGATGGTAAGTGACTACTGCCGTACGGACATCTGTAATCAACCCCAGATAAGATAAGATCCTTACTTGAGGTCGGCCATAAATGCGCTGCTACCCTTGAACATATGTCTCCCTTACCACACACTTCAAACCGGAACACAGCAGCGCTTTACACTGCTGTTATAACAGAAATAGGTGTGGCGGTGCTGCCGCCGGAGTCGAACCACAGCGGGTTCTACCACCTTGAAACACCTATCTCTGCCTTACAACGGTAGTGTTGCACTGCTGTGTTTTGTTTTAAAGGGCCTTATTCCGATCCAACTAAGTTCTCAGGGGTAGCAACGCATCAACAACCTCAAGTGTTAGAACTTTCATCCTATCCGGGGTTGATTATGGATCTCTATACGCGGCAGTAACCACTTACCATCAGATGGACTGCATGCTCGTTTGCTACTACTAATTCATAAGAAATACATTTTTTAAATATTTATTGATATTATATTTTAATTTGTTTTTCAGACGTGATTCCGAAGAGGACAATCTGGTGAATAGATTCAAGGGTTTGGGCGAGGAGGGAGAGGAGAGCTCCAAACCTCTGTTGGCTGATAGCGAAGGTATGTGGAGGACTAGACAAATAACTTCCAACTAACTTAGACTAAAAAATTAAACATATAAACTTGGGCATGAATTTGAAAATTATGTTTTGTAGAATTGTTGCCTGAATTGTTTTTGAAAATAACCTCACGTCCATTATTTACTATTTTAATTCTTTTAAACGACTAATAAATCGAAACAGACTTCAGTAATATCGGAGAAGAAAATGTCCGAATCTCCGAACGAAAATATTGTCGAAATTTCGAACCATAAATCGATCGAAACTTCGAACAAATGTTATACAAATATTTTATCCAAAGAAGATTTGAAAATCCGAATCTTCTGTCCTGTTTACGGAATTAGGCCATAGAGAGTATAATCCCTTCGAATCTTCGGACAAAATTCGTTTGAAGACTGACTAAATATCTTTCGAAACTTCGTACAAAACTTCATTATTATTTTTTTTATAATATGGGATTAGCAGACGAGCATGCAGTCCACCTGATGGTAAGTGGCTACTGCCGCCCATGGACATTTGTAATCAACCCCAGATAGGATTAGATATTCCTACCTGAGGTCGGCCACAGATGCGCCGCTACCCCTGAGGACTAAGCTGGAACGCCTCGGAAAAGTCTGTCTCCCTTACCACACCCTTCAAACCGGAACACAGCAGCGCTTAACACTGCTGTTATTAGGTAGAAATAGGTGTGGCGGTGGTGGTTTGTTAGACCATTGCTCTAACCTCTGAGCTATGAAGGCTGTACCTTACTGCCACCCTAGGAATAAATGCCAAGTTATTAATAATGCGTTTGTCCCCAGACCAGCGTACAGATGACGAGGAGGGAGGCTCCGGCCGTCGGACCCGCACCATCGACAGAATCCACGAGAGAGAGGCCTATCTGGACTCTATGGCTGATGCCGCTCTCAGTGCACACGATGTATGTATTAAGTTGGCTTACAAGGGAATTTTATATGTTTAGTCCCCGCCAAACTGCTAGTCCGCTCTGAAGTTCTTGCGAGCAGGTGCTGTCATACAATTTTGATTGGCGACGCGATTCATTTCTATATTCAGAGCGGACTGGCAGTTTTACGTGGACTATAATGGATGAGGTAATTGCAGTCTCCTAATTAAAAAATGCTTTCTATCATTATAAAAGTGTAGGAATAGATTTCTAATTTTGAAAAATTAACCACTGACCACCATTGCAACACTTATATCTATTATTGTTGACATTCCACCCTATCAAATATAATTTAATAAAAATAAGCCAGATATTATAACTTTACTTTTAATTCCCACATGGTCTACTTCTTAAGTTTGTAAATATACTTAGTGCTAAAAATAATTCCTCTGTGAACTAAAGTTCTTCAAGTTTTTATATTAAAATCATCCCCCATAAACAATTGTAAACATAACTACTCAATAAAAAATGTCATTCCCCCGTATACTAATAAACTGTAATACTAATGTTCTTCAAATTTACTTTAAAATAGATATAAAATCATTCCCCTGTAAACGAACATACTTATATAAGAGAATCATTCCCCTGTATACTAAATAAACTGTAATACGAATGTTGTTCTAATTATTACATTAAAATTGATACATAAATCATTCCCGTGTAAACTTACTTAATATAAGAAAATCATTCCCATGTTACAGTTACCGGAGATATTACCGCGAGCGAACGCGAAAACGAATCCGTTCATAGCGACCGACGAAAGCGAACAGAACACTGACTTTCGCCTCTACGAAAACCACGAGAATCTGTTCCTACGTAACATATCGCAACGACAGAGTAAGGAGTTGAGGAACTCTCGCTTACTTCGACAAAGCTCTGAACCGTTAAGCGAGAAGAAGACAGTTCTGCTACAGAAGAGTTTGTCGACGGAACAACGGGATGATAGGAAAGATGAACAGAGGGCTGACGAACAGAGGAGTGATGATAGACGCCCCGAGAACAGTCCACCGAAATCGAGAATACCAGTCGCGAATTTCCGTTATCCAAACAAAAGTGATTTAAAACCGACAGAATCACCGCAGAAGAAGGAAAAAATAGACGCCGAACAACCGGAATACACAAATATCGTGACCATAGAGAACGAACAGACTGATATAGAGCGATTGTTAGAGAAAAAGCGATCGCAGCACACAGATGAACCACCACCAATACCAAGTCTACCTATCAGCCCTAGGACTCTTATCGCGAATGCGTATTACGATAAGCTTTGTGCTGAAACAGAGATACAACAGGCGTTGCTACCTCAGAATCTAGATAAGAATCCAGATGAGTGTTTCAAGAAGGCGATACTCTTTCCGTTGTTAGAAATCGATCCGCCGAAGCAGTGTTTGTTTCTACTTGTTGACGCGATTGATGAGGGCGCTTCTAACGGTGAGTTTGTAGATTTTTAGAGATATTTAAAAGTCAATTTATATCTTTTATTATTATATAAAGGTGTTGAAACAAAATTATATTTATTCATACAATCTTTTGAAGGTAGTAGAAGTCTTTGTGGTTCGACTCCACCACCGCCACACCTATTTCTGTTATAACAGCAGTGTTAAGCGCTGCTGTGTTCTGATTTGAAGGGTATGGTAAGGGAGACATACTTGTCCGAGGCGTTCCAGCTTAGTCCTCAAGGGTTGCGGCGCATCTGTGTCCGACCTTAGGCGGGAATATCTAAACCTATCTGGGGTTGATTACAGATGTCCATGAGCGGCAGTAGCCACTTACCATCAGGTGGACTGTATGCTCGTCTGCTACTCCTATATTATCTATACATATAAATAAAATTGGAGTATCTGTTTTTAATATGGAAATAACCGCTTTTTACAACGTGCATATGAATATACATACGGTACATACACCAAAATAACATTTTCTACAATTTTTGTCTGTCTGTCTGTATGTTTGTTCCCGCTAATCTCTGGAATGGCTGGACCGATTTTGACGGGACTTTTATTTGCAGATAGCTGATGTATTCAGGCTACTTAAGCTTGAAGACTTTTGTTTGTTTATGATTTGTTATTTCTTTTTAACGTAGGTGAAACGGTGTGGCACAGATAGTAAAAAAATATAGTAATTTTTCTACATTTGATGTTGCAGGTGGTAGCCAGGAGGGCGCGGAGGGCTCGGTGGCGGGGCTGCTGGCGCGGCACCAGCACCTGCTGCCGCACTGGCTGCTGCTCGTCGCCACCGCCCGGCGGCACTCCAGGCCACTCACCAAGATGTTCACTGGTACGTTGGATATGACTTCGTGTAACGCCGATTTAGATAAAAACTAAAACTGCATAGCTTCTATACTATTCAATAAAATACCTAAGGCAATACGCACCATTGGAAACATTCATGCTTATAAAAGTGAACTATATAGCTTCCTCGTCGATAGGTGTTATTACAATATCAATGAATTCCTGAATGATAATACATTTATATTATGACATGAAATAATCAAGTAATCAAATTCATTTTTAAAATTATTGGTATACACGATATAGAATTTGATGACATCTTTTTAATTATGTAATTTTAATTTTGACGATTCCTGTAAGTCAAATATATGTTATTTGACTTTACACGCCCAATGTAGTAGAACATAAGATAATTGTTACAAATTTAAGATCCTTGTAAAATACTATGTTCTAGCAAATAAATGATTTGATTTGATTTGCATCAGATTCACACTGTATATAATCTGAATTTCGGAAACCGCTTCAACGATTCTCATGAAATTTACTATACAGGGGGTTTCGGGGTGATAAATTGGCCCAGCTAAGTTTCATTTTTTAGAAAACATCGTTTAAAGAAATACCGAACAAAACTTAGTCATCCAGGTACTCTGACATTGTCCCTGTAGTACCGGGAATAGAATAGGGCTACGGTATCCCCCGCCTGTCGTAAGCAACTAAAAGGGCGCTTCCGGGGTTGCGGGCGGCAAGAGGGGGAGCTCGAACCGTCCAGCAAGCGACCCCGGGAAGGACGGCGGTATGTATGGTCGCATACCGCCGTAACCACCAGATAAACATTATATTTTTTACACCATATTACATTTTTTTTCCTAATAGCACTTTATAATACAAATATAAAATCTTGTTTTGTATGTAGTTGCTCAAGTTGTTTGCACCTGTAATTAAGGTGGCACTTAAAAAAATATCTCAATGTTTTATCAAAATAATCTGTAAGCATGAGTGTTTACCTTGTTGGTGCGACCTTTCAAAAAATAAATAAAAACAAAAAAAAGGTATTCCTCGATTAGAATATTGTGTTACGAAGGTATAGCAGCAGTGATAACCTAGTGGTTGAAACTCTACCTCACTATTGAAGAGTCCTAGGTTCGAGACCCAGGTCCGCACCCTTTGATTATTTAAAGAGAAATTAAATCTTACTTGCTTTAATAGGGAAGTAAAACATCGTGAGGAAACCTGCATACCTGAGAAATCTTAAAAAGTTTTCTAAGGTATGTGAAATCTACCAATACGTCCAGCGCCGTGGACTATGCCCTAATCCTTATACTGGGAGGAGACCCGTGCCCAGCAGTGGGACAGTAATGGGTTGATGATGATGATGTGTCTCCCTTTTTTTTATTTAATATCCTATTTATTATTATTATTTCACTATTCGTGTAGTTGTACCAACTTTAATTTTCTCTCTAAGGTTCACTGGGAGAAAATGCTATTTAGCATTACGTCCGCTTTTTATACCACATTTTTTTTAATATGGTCTATAAAGAGTAATTAAATCTTATATATAAAATTCTCGTGACACAATGTTAGTTACCGTACTCCTCCGAAACGGTTTTACCGATTTTCACGAAATTTTATATGCATATTCTGTGGGTCTGAGAATCGGCTACTATCTGTTTTTCATACCCCTAAGTGATAAGGGTTGTTCACCCTTAACATTCTTTTTTTAATTTTTGAACAACATTTTTTGTTTTTATTTTCTATAATGTGGCATTAAAAATACATACAACTCTAAATGTTTAGCGTTTCATCACCAACCCCTATTTTTAATAGCCGTTTCAGTAATTTCATCACTTTTCATATAGCTCGATGATAGATTTTTAATTTTTTTATATGGTAACAACGATTGCCGGGTCAACTAGTCAGTAAATAAGTACGCTATTGAATTGCCGAATAACTAAATAATGTCGACAAGATTTTACTATACGATTGGTTGTTATCAGGTTTCCGCAAGATAACATTGGACGAGTTGCAGCGCGCCCACGTGTCGGCCGACGTGCAACGCTACGTACTCGCACGTTTAGACACCGAGCCGCGCTTGCGGTTAGTGTCTGCGCTCTATTTTATTATACGTCTATGTTATTTACATTAGACTAGTATATTGTATAGTAGTATTGTGTAGTTTTAGATCTATATTTTTTTTATAATATAAGAGTAGCAGACGAGCATGCAGTCCACATGATAATGGCTGCCACCCATGGACATCTGATCATGGACATCTATTCACGGGGTCAAACCCGTGTAATAGGAAAACTGCCTAAAGTCCTATTTATTATCAGAAGACTCTTGCCCATCAGTGGTTCTGTAATGGGTTGATGATCTGTAGTCAGTTAAGTGAAGTCAAGTACGTTAAGTAAAAATAATCTTGTTGGAAATTTCTAAAAGTAAAACATTTCATTTTTCTTGTAAAATTAAGCTTAGTTTGGCGGAGATCTTACTTTTCTTTTGGTATTTTCATTACAAGAAAATGGTACCTACTACAAAATTATATACATTCAAAGGTACATAATTATACAAGTTTATGTAATTTTTGTTATATGTTTATAATAATGATCTTTCTCGTGAATTAATATGGAAAGAAACGAATGTTGTTGTTCTGTAAATAGAGAAACGAAATTTAACGTTTTCTATTCCACGAAAATATTTTTATATTTAAATTTCTGTCACATTGAATTGAACGTCAGAAATAAATAGATGGAGAATAATGAAATAATACATAGACAAACAATAAATAAAAATAAACTTTTCTTTACATATTTATAGAGCTCGAGTTTCGAGTGATTCGACAGCGGCGGCGGCTGCTGCAGCAGCGTTGGATCACTTGAGGATCAAGAGCGATGGTTGCTTGTTGTACTTGGAGAAGGTGAGCTTACGAAAACAAAAGGTCTAAGATCCCAATAAAGGCCAACCCGCTTACCTGTTTATCAGGCGCGATCTCAGCATAATATTTTGAGCTAGGTTCACAGGGGATATTGATATAAAAAATGTTTCATCCATTAACTAGCTTGGTACAGATTGACTTATATTGGGATCCTCTACTATAAATATTTATATAGTTACGATTGTATGGTATTTTGTTGTATTTTTTTAGTTATATTTCTTTAGACATGTTTGTGATTTTTTACACCAAGGTCTATATGATATTACATGATATACATATCGATGTATGCATCAATTTGTAGTTTCTTTCATTAAATATTTTCTTTTTTGTATAAAACATTTAAACATAAAATAGGGATAGCATAGGGAAAAAAAAACACTAAATATACTGTTAAAATAGTAGAGTTGGCAACACTGGCCGTTTAGTGTTAAGAAAATGTCGTTAGCGTGATTCAGCATCATGTAGCGCCATCTCTTATCAAGTTACGTAATATATTCTTCTTTTAAATAATCTTTCTATTGCAGGTACTAGATGGCGTTGCGGACGGTTTCATAGCGCTGCGGGAGATCAAAGAGATACCGGGGACCCTCAATGGACTGTATCTCTGGTTGGCTCAGAGGTTGTTTCATGGACGAAGGTTTACTAAGGTGAGAAAGATAAGATCATGCTCGTGCTCCAACAGTTTCAGTTTCCAACTTGTATATGTACAGATGTTGAGAAACATCAATAGCGTGATTCAGAATACTCGTGGCGCCATCTCTTGATGAGCAGCGGGAAGTCGCAGCAATATTATTTAGAATTTTTCTAAGGGAAGTTATGTAGATCTTTTTTTTTATTTTATAATTTGGTTGTGGTTATTCAGACAAACTCAGCTCTGATGTTTTCAACTATCAGTTTTTAAATTTGTAAAAAATAAAAAGGAATAGGATTTTCACTTTAGTATTGTTAAAAAACTCAAGTGATTTTTGTAACGCGCTTTTGCTTTCTTATTTTCATAGTAACAAGTAGCTCTCAATAATTTTTGAATTATTTCATAGAAAAGAAAAAAATATATTTTTAACTAGTTTTTGCCCGCGGCTTCGCCCGCGTTTAAAAGAAAATAATATGACATACATAAAACTGAAAATTCGAACCTTCATTGGAACGACAGTGGCGCCATCTGGCGAAAATTGGTCGTACCAACTCTGGAACCTTCGTGGGCTCATGGACAACAACTTTGCTAAAGATGATCACTTGATCAAATGCATAGTTTACGATTCAATCTTTACTAATATCGATTAAAATAATCGATTATTTGGTCTAAAAGATCGATTCCCCGATTAATCGATCTTAGATCGCCATGCCTAGTTCCCGTGGGATTTCCGCGATAAAAACTATCCTATGTCCTTTCTCGGGTCTCAGACTATCTTTGTACAAAATTTCATTAAAATCGCTTCAGTGGTCTAGTCGTGAAGAAGAGACAACCAGACAGACAGACAGACAGAGTTACTTTCGGATTTTTAATATAAGTAAGGATAGCCTCCAGTAAAGAAATGTAATTATTCACGAATGATGGCGCTAGTAATCTATTGACCTTTCAGTTTCACCAAGTTTTTTTATATTTATACCTAAACGATGAGGCAGACGGGCTGCCTGGTGGAAAGTAGTCACCGTCGCCTATGGACATTTGCAACACCAGAGGAGTCGCCAAGGAGAATTTTTTTACACTTTTTATTTCACTTTTGATTACTAGATGTCGTTATACCCACACCCTCAGGTCCGTCTCCTGTTGGACGTGTTGCTGGCCGCTCGGTGTGGTGTCACTGAAGAGATGCTATACAAATGCCTGCTGACCAAGGAGTACAGTGTGACCAGGGAGGACTTTAATCGACGGTTGCATTTGTTGAGGAGGTGAGGTTTATGTTTGGTATTATTGTTCGATAGTTTTCGTGGTAGCACCCTCTAAATATAAGTATTAGCTTGTTTTAGTTGTTTCTTAGCAGACGAACACGCAGTTCACTTGATGGTAAACGGGTCCTGGCGTCCATGGTTATTAGTAACCAATCCCAGATAGGATTACATATTCCTACCTGAGATCGGCCACAGATGCGTCGCTACCAGATAAGCGTCTTATCTACAGACCTATGTCTAGGTTGGCCAAAGTTTGTGTTGGGGGGGGGGGGGGGGGATTGAAGGGAACGTGGTTTCGCTAATGGTTAGTGATCGTCAAAGATGTAGAGGATGTAGGTATGGAGGGACGCGTACTTTTTTAAATAATATAGAATAGTAGATAAGCTTGCAGTCCACCTGACACTTAGCCCCTTACCGGCTACCGTCCATGGACATTTATAAAAATCGTAAGATAGGATTAGATTTTGACTTGAGGTTAGATACAGATGTGTCGCTACCCCTGAAGACTAAGCTGAAAGCATGTCTCGGATAAATATATCTCTGTTACCACACTCTTCAAACCAGAACACAGCAGCGCTTAACACTGCTGTTATGATGCAGAAAAACGTGTAGCAGTGGTACCACCTGAGACTAACAACAAAGGTTCTCACCTGAACAGAGGGGTCTACCACCTAAATCATACGTAGATTTAATAAACTCCTTACGTTTATTTTGTAACCTTGTGATCAAACCACAAATAATTCTACCACCTAACCTATACAGATTTTAATAATATCCTTACTTGTACCTCGTAACCTCGTCCTCCCCAGGATCCTGGTGCAAGAGAAGTCCACCGGCCACCTGTCGATGTTCCACCACTCGTTCGCCGCGTGGCTGCTGGACGTGAAGCATTGCACGCGGCGGTACCTGTGCTGTCCGCAGGACGGACACGCCGCGCTCGCCATGTACTACACGCTGCTCGCTAGGAGGTGATAAATAAAAAAACACGCGCACACACACAAGCACACACACACACACACACATACATACACGCTCGCACGCACACAATCACTCACGCACACATAAACACAGACACACGCGCACGCATGCAAGCACGCACACATAAACACAGACACACGCGCATACACTTACACACGCACATACACTTACACGAGCACGCACACGCACTTATTTTCACACACACACACACCCGCGCGCGTGCTTATAAACACAAATAACACACAAGAACGAACGCACATAATGACGCATGTATGCACACAATCACTCACGCACACACGCCCACACCTGCACATAAGCACGCGCAGGTATACGCGCACGCACACATGCACACACACATGCACACACACAATCACATGCGCATGCGTACATCCATAAACACACACGCACACACACGCGAATGAGAGGCGGTACTGGTCAATACCAGGGCAAGTTCGACATACGGGGTCCAAAACATCTGGATCCTAATTGTAAAACACCTACACTCTCTCACACATACTCACACAAATGAGTGACTCTTGACACTCACTCACAATTATTCAATCACTCAGAGATAGACACACGTGCGCATACACTTTCATACGCACGCATACTTATATACATTCGTACTTATTCTCGTTAATACATGCACACATAAACATATACAGACCCTACACACTTGCACTACCTTAGAATTTTTACTTTAGAAATTTTTGTATTAAATAATATTAATAAAGTTATAATATTTTTGTTGTTACAGATTAAGCGCACTCGAGATACACAACTATGTGTACCATATGACGTATTTGGAGCAACATTTGTCCGCGCAAAAGAAGACTAAAACTACGTAAGTAAAAGACTAATCTACACTAATATTATAAAGAGGAAAACTTTGTTTGTTTGTTTGTAATGAATAGGCTCAAAAACTACTGGACCGATTTTAAAAATTCTTTCACCATTCGAAAGCTACATTATCTGCGAGTAACATAGGCTATATTTTATATGAAATATATTTGATAAATAGATTTTGAGGCGGTACAAAGGTTGCCGGGTCAGCTAGTTATACATAAATAAACAACGATTATATAAACTAAATATTGTTTCGTTATGTTTACACAGCGATCAAGAGGAAGTGCTAGATCTGCACACATTGATACTGCTCTGGGTGCTGGACTCTGGGTGCGACGTGGAGTCCGCCCTGAAGCGGGAAACTGATATCATGCGGCACATGGAAGTTGATAGTAATCAGGTAATATTCTCTATTTAATATAATACTTATAAGAAGTGATGTACTGCATTTTTTAATATAGGAGTAGCTCACGAACATGCTACTTGATGGATCAACCCCAGATAGGATTAGATTTCTACCTGAGTCCGGACACAATTGCGCTGCTACCTTTGTGGATTGAGCTGGAATGCCTCGGAAAAGTATGGCTCCCTTACCACACCCTTCAAACCAGAACACAGGAGCACTTAACACTGCTGTTATAACAGAAATAGGTGTGGCGGTGGTGCCAGAGTCGAACCACAGAGGGGTCTACCACAAATTTAAAGATTTACAAAAGTTGCGTGCTGCATCTGAGTACATAGCAAGTCATCATCATCATCATCAACCCATTACTGTCCCACTGCTCGGCACGTTTGCTATATCTCTCTATATATCTCTCAGAATGAGAAGGATTAGGCCATAGTCCACCGCGCTGGCCAAGTGCGTATTGGTAGATTTCACATACCTTTGAAGGTTTCCTCACGATGTTTTCCTTCACTGTTTAACCAAGTGATAATTAATTTCTAATACGCACATAACTTTGATAAATCAAAATTGCGTGCCTGAGATTTGGACTACAGACACTTTGATCAAGATACCGAGTTTCTTAACCACTAGGCTATCAATACTTGGCAGTTCACAAACACTAAACCTCCATCAACGTGTGGACGCGATGCAAGTGCTTGCGGCAAATACCCTTTTATTTCGGAAAAAATTGACCCTCCATTGGGTCGGTTACAAGCGCATGTACACTTACACCAAGTCAAACGCTCTATCCACACCTTTGAATTTGTAACAGTTCGTCGATGTTTGGCACGCGGCATTACATGCGGGTAACTTGCGGTTAGGAATGTAAGTTTGTGCAATAATAAATATGCTGACTCTATCAAAATTATGTGTAAAATTATTCTGTTGTATTGTTTCAGAACAACGAGATGAAAGCAGACGAGAAAGACGTGGACCCGGAGTCTGAGGGGAAGGAATCTGTTTCCAGTGAGTATATATTATTTAATTCAAATTGAATTTAACAAAAAACATTAAAAATTCGAGTCGCTTTGTTTCCATGAAGTGTAGCTAAGATTTTTCATGAATTTACAAGATACAGGCATAGATTAGTAAAGATTACTCACTCCTAACAAGAAAATGCAACCAGTTTTGACAATTGAAATTGTCACTGTCATCTATTTTCGTGTTTGAAAAATTAAAAAAAACATGTAGTTTTTAGATCATTTATGAATGCAACGATATTTCTCTACACATTTTCTTCGATTTTGTGTTTTTGCACCACTTAACTGCGCATGTCGGCTTTGTTCCGCGTAAATTACACCATGACAGCCATTAAATGGCTGACGGAATTGTTAGCCGTTTAAGCCTTTTAATGGCTTCCTTAAATTAGAAGGCGGTGAGATATCTATGGATTCAGGCAGTTATTTGAGAAAATGCGTAGAACACTCTTTAATAATAACGCTTTGTAGAAATATTTTATATAATAACATTAATACTGTAAACTAGCCGTTTTAAAAATTGGCGTTTTCGTCTGGTGATAGTCTCAGGTTCAAATCCCACCACCACTGCTCTATCCACGTTATGTGCTAACTGAAGACATATAATATAAAATTTTAAATTAAATAGGGTCATTTTGTTTACATGAATTACAAGTAGTTTAACTTATACTCGTACTTACAAAATGGTAGTTATCGTAGAGATTTTTGTCGCGTACGTGCAAAATGTGGAATGAACTTCCTCCTGAAGTATTCCCTGAGCGCTATGACGTGGGGCTCTTCAAGAGGGGTGAAAGAGCTCTCCTTCAAAGCCGGCGATGCATTGGCGACTCCTCTGGTGTTGCAAATGTCCATAGGCGACGGTGACTGCTTTCCATCAGGTAGCCCGTCTGCCTTATCGTTAGGTATAAATATATTAAAAAAAGAGATTTGTAGTCACATCAAAAAAATCTTAGTAAAAAAAGTCTTGAGGTAGACTAGCGGTTTTATCCGTCCATTCCATCTAGTGGTCCGAGGTTCAAATCTCATTCGTGCACCCGTTGTTTTATCTAATTTATGTGCATATTAAAAATAATGAAATAATAATAATGTGAAGGAAAACATCTTGAGGAAACACATACTTGCTCGAAAGCTTTATTATAATTTTTTTGTGAAATCTACAAGTCGGTACTTAGAAAGCGCGATGGACTATGGCCTGATTATATTTCACTCTAAAAGGAGAACCATGTCCAGCAGTGGGATAGTAATGGATGGGTTCACGACGAATTAATTTATTATTTTCTACATTACAAAAACACGTATACGTAATATTTCTGTTAATTAAACTTAAAATTCGACGAATTAATATTATAATTAGCACGGATTCTTTAGAAATTTGTCATAGTTATTTCCTTATTGTTATATTATGGACTTCCCATATTATATAAATGTAGGCAATTGATTATAATACCTTAAGTATGTGCGTATGTTTGTGGTTTTGTTGTAAAACCATGTAGTTTGCTTAATTAAAATGTTTTGTTAACCCCTCCCGTGCTCAAATATCTATGGGTATATAATACAAAACTATGGTTTTGAAATATACCCATATTTTAAATCATAAGTTTATGATTGTTACATCAATTTTTGCTTATTACTTTAAAATTAAGATACTTACTTTAATATTAATTTATAATATTACTAGCTGACCCGGTAAACGTTGTGTTGCCATATAAAAATAAGGGTGAACAACCCTTATCACTTAGGGTTATGAAAAATAGATAGTAGCCGATTCTCAGACCTACTGAATATGCATATAAAATTTGGTGAAAATCGGTAAAGCCGTTTTGGAGGAGTACGGTAACTAACATTGTGACACGAGAATTTTTATATACAAGAAGATAATAAATTTACTTTGACGAATTTACATCCAAATGATAAATTTACCCTACTGTTACGAGTTTTAGTTTTTTTCTCATCCACCAACTTAAAAAAATCGCCCTTCTAATGTCTGCCTGCCCTGGGATCGAATCCAGAACGTGTGTCGATTCAACATGTCAACCACTGCACCACTTTTATCAAATATAATGACCTAATTGTTCTTTCATATGAATTTTGATTAAATAAATTATGAATACGCACACTATCTCATCCTGTATTGCAAGAATCGGCTCTCGATGCTTTGATAAGCGATTTTCAACTTAATTTTAGTATAACGTAATGTAAATAGAGTTGATTTTCCTATATCAGTGCCAAAGGAAAATTGCACTGAATAATATTTTGTATGGAATGTATGTTAGTGTTCGACAAACATTTGTATGTAACGGGTGTGTTTGAATTAAAATGATGATTTAAGTGTATTTGTTGATGACGAAGTAAAATTATAGACTGCTAATAGCGTTTTTGTGAGTGATGTGGACTCTATAATTGATTGTGATGAAAATATTTCTAATTTATTTTATGTCAAATTTTAACATAGAGCGCCAATAGATAATATTTAAAAATATCTGTGCCTTTTACGACGGACTTGTCTTAGAAGAATTACAATGAAATTTAAAGTAATTCATTTTCATTTGATTTTGAAGTGAAGTTTTTACATTGATGAACTAAAGATATAGACTGTTAATAAATAAATAATATGGACATTCATATGCTAAGTGCATATGCATTTAATTCAGATAAGCTTACTAGTGACTTAACATTACACTGATCTGACTAATGTGATAGCAAGATTTGTAATAAAAACATGAGATCAATTTGACTAATAACTCAACAAAAAGAGAATTAAGATCAATTTGACTAATTTTCAACAGAAAGTGATTCTAATTAGACATCTATTTCATTACTCAATCTGTGGTTTCTTTTTATCTATAGATATTATTAAACAAATCTAAGATAGTGCGAAAACAGTCGATTTTGATTCATATTATGTGAACAATAAATCTTTTTTTTTCAAAGTGTTGTTATAAAGATAAAAATAAAATCGTACCGGTATTTTAGCGTTGTTTATATAATTACACATTGTTGTTTTGTTGTCAAAGTGAAATTTTAAATAGTTTATAATGATGGTTTTGTCTCTGTGTAAGTATTTTTGAGTTTTATGACAGGTTTTTTATATATTATAATAGTTTTTTCGAAATCGATTTTTATAAGGGATAAGTTTCCATATCGTAATAAGATGCGGCAAACTACGTGGTACTGCATAAGGGTACTGGATTCGATTCCCAGCTATGACAGCTCATGATACAGACATTCTTAGTGTGGGGACTATGAGCGGAAACGTTATAATTTGTAATTTCATTACAAACTTGTTGTTCCACTGTTGAGTACTTTTGAGATCTTCTCTCAGAGTAAGAGAGGTTTGCACTTAGCAAACGTGGTGGATTAACAAACGGTGGACTACACCACGACACATAGAACTTGGTAGAACTTCGATAGATTTTTTACAGAACTTTAAGTCTTATAATTTTCCTGACGATATATCTACGGTTACGTACCAAAATGATAAAAACGGAACCATATTACTACGCCTCTGCTGTTTGTCCGTCTCTCACGGGGTTTTATCTCTTGAACCGTCACAGGCACAGACAGACAGTTAAAATACTCACAATACATTTACTTATTAATATGGCTACTTTGACAAAAAATATTAAAAATAAAATAGTAGGACTAACTAACTTGGCCAATTATTGTTTAATGTGTAAGCAGAGATGGTGGGGAGGCAATCGCCCCTGCTCCTACGCCTGTAGCTTAAAGGCACCCTTATATTACAACTGGTTATATTTATGTATAGATTAATAAATAATTGAAATCACCCCTCTTTCCCCAGTGGAACCTTCCACCCTGGAGACGATAATGCCGGAGCTGGTGTCGGGGGAGGGGGGAGCGCGGTGGCCCCGCGACCGCCGCGTGTTGCGAGCGCTGCTGGAGCTAAGCAGAGCGGACTCGCTGCCCACCGAGCCGGAGGGGGAGGACGGCAACGAACTGGTGAGTGGTCGCCCCTGTCTCCCCAGTGGTACCACCCTGTATCCTTACCATGAGATTACAAAACATCCCACAATTTTACGTTACGTTTACTCAATCCATTATTCTGTTCCGTTTGCTTCAGTAGACTGAGTAAACGTAACAATAAGTAAGTGCTCAAGTCTTTTGTCTACCTCACATGTTCGCAAAAAAGAGAGACAAAACATATAGCGCCATTTTGTCAATTTAGACATCTAATGTTACGTTACTGACACTATAGTTCTGATACAAACCGCTAGAGGCGCTGATTGGAAATTGTATGGGCAAACACGTAAACAAATACCAAAACAGTCATATTTGTCAAAACGTAAAAACTTATGGTAAGGGTACTGGAGACGATGCGCTATTGAAGCTAAGTAGAGCGGACTCGCTGCCCACTGAGCCGGAGGGGGAGGACGGCAACGAGCTGGTGAGTGTCACCCCTGTCTCCCCAGTGGTAGCACCCTGGAGACGATGCGTTGTTGGAGCTCAGTAGAGCGGACTCGCTGCCCACCGAGCCGGAGGGGGAGGACGGCAACGAGCTGGTGAGTGGTCACCCCTGTCTCCCCAGTGGTAGCACCCTGGAGACGATGCGTTGTTGGAGCTCAGTAGAGCGGACTCGCTGCCCACCGAGCCGGAGGGGGAGGACGGCAACGAGCTGGTGAGTGGTCACCCCTGTCTCCCCAGTGGTAGCACCCTGGAGACGATGCGTTGTTGGAGCTCAGTAGAGCGGACTCGCTGCCCACCGAGCCGGAGGGGGAGGACGGCAACGAGCTGGTGAGTGGTCGCCCCTGTCTCCCCAGTGGTACCACCCTGGAGACGATGCGCTGCTGGAGTTAAGTAGAACGGACTCGCTGCCCACCGAGCCGGAGGGGGAGGACGGCAACGAGCTGGTGAGTGGTCGCCCCTGTCTCCCCAGTGGTACCACCCTGGAGACGATGCGCTGCTGGAGTTAAGTAGAACGGACTCGCTGCCCACCGAGCCGGAGGGGGAGGACGGCAACGAGCTGGTGAGTGGTCGATGTGACAACGTCACACCCGTCTCCCTAGTGGAGTCCACTCTGGAGACGATAATGCCGGAGCTGGGGACTACTCCAACTCCGGCATCATCGTCATTACTAAAACGAGCATGCAGTATACCTGATGGTAAGTGATCATATAGTCAAGATGGGCGTATAAAGGGGGGTAGATCTGAAAGTGTTGTAAACGATTTCAGCCGGATGGACTCACTACCTACTGAGCCCCAGGGGTAAGATGGCAACAAGGTGGTAAATGAGAGGTTGTAAATAAATGGAAATTTAGGGGACCCGGCGGAAAAGAAAATCTCTAATAAGACAACGATTGAAGGTGGTAGGACCCTTTGTGGTTCGACTCCGGCGGCATCTATTTCTACCTCATAACAGCAGTGTTAGCCGCTGCTGTGTTCCGTTTTGAAGGGTGTGGTAAGAGAAACATACTTTTTAGAGGCGTTCCAGCTTAGTCCTCAGGGGTAGAGTCGCATCTGTGGTCTACCTCAGGTAGGAATATCTAATCCTATCTAGGGTTGATTACAGATGTCCATGGGCGGCAGTAGCCACTTATCATCAGGTGGACTGTATGCTCGTCTGCTACTCCTATATTATAAAAAAAGCTTTCCATTTGTTTTTTCCTTATAATTAATATAGGCGTGATTTTTTTTCAACGACTGACACGTGGTATCGTGTTAGTGGGTTAGTAATATTTCCAATTATCACTTTTCTTGTTTAGTACGAAATATAAGCAGGTAGTGAGTAAGAGTTTATATAAAACTAGCTTTTACCCGCGGCCTCGCTCGCGGTCAAAGGTCGATGACAATACAATAATTTGATAACATCGATGTTACTATTAATCGATTGGGGAGTGGCAACTTAAGTTTTTTGAAGTCAAAACTTCTTTAGCTGCGTTGTGTACTTTTTGTGATGGGTAGAAAATGTTAACACGTGGACACGTGACCTGATCGAAAATTCGTAAGACCGTCATGTTTTTGTACGATAGCGCAATAAATGAATATTGTATTAATTAAAGAAATTCGTGCAAAATTATTCCCTAACCATTCCAAAATTTCAAAAGTGCACACCGTTAATATTCAAATTTTCACTTCTGTCGGCATTCCCGGAGTGCAACCTGTTGATTTTTTTTATCTATCACTCTGTAACAGTCCTATAACGGGATAAAAGGTACCCTATGTCCTTTTCTGAACTCCTAACAACGTGTGTACAAAATTTCATGACAATCGGTTATAATAATAATAATAATAATAATTTTATTTATTTCATGAAGCATTACAAAGGTATATTTGAATATTCTTGAGGTAATATTTATATAATAGTAAGTATTTATTTAACATAATTAAGTATCGTCAGCTGCCTAAACTGGGTAAAAAATACCTGTAATATAGGCAACTGAACGGTTATGTAGTTAAGGTGTGAAAGTGTAACAAACAAACTTACATTCGCATTTATATGTTAGGACTAACTGTGCCCCGCGGTGTCACCCGCGTTAAAAAGAAACCTAAAATAATAATAATAATAAGTTTATTGACATAAAAATTGTAAGTACATTTCAGAAGTTGATGCTTCTGGTTCCTGAGTTAGTCGAAACTGTGTTTCATAAATATAAGTAGCTAAGTTACTTCTTATTACATCAGCTAACTGCTAATAAAAGTCCCATCAAAATCTGTTTAGCCATTTCAGAGATAAGCAAGAACAAACAGACAAACAGACAGACAAAAATTGTAAAAATTGTTATTTTAGTATGTACCGTATGTATATTATATGCATGTAGTAAAAAGCGGTTATTTTAATATTAAAAACAGACACACCAATTTTATTTATATGTATGTATAGATTGACTCATTCATTCAATTAGGGTCAATGAAGGTGCATATGGTCAGTGACTTTTGTCCTGGCCAATGTGTAATTATTTTCTGGGATAACTTTTTCCTATTAGACACCGCTTCCTGTTAAACTGTGTTTATTACGGGAAGTTCATACAATGATATAATTTGTTGCGAATTATGTTTTAAAATTCAAGTATACAATTAGTTTAAATATTGACTTAGTAATAAATGGGCGTAGGTGATGGTTTAGTATCAAATTTTAGTTGTGAGATTGTATAAGTAAATAAATAAATATGTTCGAAAGAAACATGGCAAAGTAATGTTAATATAATGTTCGGTCGCGAAATCTTAATGGTAGAACCCTCTGTGGTTCGATTCCGGGGGCACCACCGCCACACCTATTTCTGCTATAACAGCAGTGTTAAGCGCTGCTGTGTTCTGGTTTGATGGATGTGGTAAGGGAGACATACTTATCCGAGGCGTTTCAGCTTAGTTCTCAGGGCGGTGCATCTGTGGCTGACCTCAGGCAGGAATGTAATCTTATCTGGGGTTGATGTCTATGGGCGGCAGTAGGCACTTACTATGTAGGTATGTGTACTGCATGCTCTTCTGCTACTTTAGTATCATAAAAACAAAAAAAAAATCTTCGAAATAAATCGGGCCACTACAATACAAGAAATCACTATTCGACGCCTTTTACTTTATCTTTTGAACGGTAATAGATAGACAGATTAAATTTTCACATTGCATTCACTTTTATGGCTGCTATGATAACATTATTATATTATTATAGATATTATTATTTTTAAAATTAAAAAAGACAAACCCACTGAGTTTCTTACCGGATCTTCTCAGTAGAGGTCGCGTTCCGATCCGGTAGTAGTTTAAGAAAATATTGTAATTGACAATTTGTAAGTGCCGTCGTTGGCCTATACAAAATAAATATATTTCATTTCAACAAATACCAAAAATACATGAAAATACTACTAAATGAAAAATTGGTGGTACAGAGCCCTCCATGTGCGAGTTCAATTCGTACTTTGCCTATTAATAGTATTTCAAGTCTGATGACAATTAAAGTAATTGATCATGAATATAATTTAATATTTATTGTAATATTGTAATAATTATTTATTGTAATAAAATATTTTTGAACACTTTACATTTTGTATTTTAATTGTAATGGACTGCCTACAACAAACTAAAGATTAGTACACCGAATCAACCGATAGAGTATGCCGAATGCAATAATTATGTATGAACAACTATATAAACGCGTCCTTGTACAAATAAATAATTTCATTCATTCATTCATCATTCTGTTAAAAACTTTTGTTGTTACAGCTTTCAACAGACCAGCCGTTGGAGAGCGAGGACAATAACGACGGTACCGGTGATGAGCACGACGAGGCCCTACTCCTGGACCCAGGGACCGTGCACGAGCTGGCTGCTAGGGGTGATGAGGAAACGTTGATCGCGCTGTTGAAGGTAGACCTTTATGATTGTATATCCATTTCTATCTTACTGACTTGTGTTGCTCTCTAATGAATATGACAATGATTTTGAATACAATTTTATAGTAGTATTTTTCAATGAATATGACAATGATTTTGAATAAAATTTTATATTTGATGCTATAGTGATTTGTGTCTACGCTTTTGAGAAATGTGAATTTTCAATATTTTCAAGTTTTCAATTTTGGAATTATGTTGGGAGTAATTCGTTTCTAATGTCCAATATACAGGGTGATTTTTTCAATTGCACTGTCAGGGTCAAATCCGAACATACAAGGATTGATGAGGCTGAAAAGAGTTAAAGGCCAGTTTTGATAAAAACTTAAACTACATCATTAGTTTTTTTAAATATCTTTTTTCCCAGCCGGCAATCGAACGAGTCCATTTTGAAAACAAAAAAACCTTCTATATTATTCCAATAGTAATAGTTATTATAGTGTTGTTTCTAAGGATCAAATTATGGGAAGTACTGATAAATAACAAACTAAAGGAAAAATCTCAATTTTAAGAAAATACATATTTTTTTCATATTAATTTGGCAGTTAAGTTCCATTGATTAATTTAAACATTTCGCGCATTTACAAATTTTTGTGGCCTAATGTTTCAAATCTTTTACCTTAATTTGTCACATAATATTACTTCCCAGAATTTGATGCTTATAAGCGACACTAACAGATAGTGGAATTACATACAGATAGATACATACATACAGAGTTTTCAAAACGAACTCTTTCGATTCCCGGATAGGGCAAAAGATTTTTAAAAAATGTAATGGCGTAGTTTTAATTTTTATCAAATTCGGCCTCGGTAACTCCTTTCAAATTTTTTCGCCAATCCCTATAGTTTCGGATTTGGCCCTTGTTCGGAGAGCAGTTGGCAGTTGGCTTGTTGCGCAGGAATAAAACATAATCTCGGGTAAGAGCGATATAATGTACGTAATAAAAATCGTTACAAAATGTGAGACGGTCGAGCGCGACTGCGCCGAGTTATGTTCGCGCACTGCCCGCCGGTGAGGTCAATGCTCCCGGTGCGCGGTCGTTGGCCTCCGTCCCCGCGCTCAGCTCCCCTCAACCCGCTACATGCATAGACGGTCCTAAAGACCTATTTGAAAAATTCACCTTGTTTATAGCCTATCTATGTAACTGTATGGAATTTATTCACACTTATGGTTCGCATCTCAGTCGCATCGCTTGTGAATATCTCCGTATTTGACGTACGAATTTTTAATCTTTATATATATATTTCTTATGTGCGTGTGTATGTCACTGAACTCCTAAACGACTAGACTGATTTTGATGAAAGTTGTTGTGTGCATTCAAGGGAACTTGAGAATGGTTTAGATTCACAATTTACTCCGCGGGAAAAGGTTTTTTTAGTTAATTTTTAATTCGTAAGTAGATGTTAATTTTGGAATGTTTCACATTGGATTCGACAGACTTCGCTACCATCGCAGTTTCAAATATTCTATCAATTTTTCAAACCCGTAAGTGATACGGGTTGTTCACCCTTAACATTTTTTTTATTTATATGGCAACACAACGTTTGCCGGGTCAGCTAGTGTATTATATTTTTTGTATTGTATCTTAGCGCTGGCCATCGTTAGTGGAGGCGTGGGACGCGGCGGGCAGCACCGCGCTGCACGCGGCGGCGCGCGCCGGGCGGGCGGGCGCGGCGGCGGCGCTGCTGCGCGCCGGCGCGGACGCCTCGGCGGCCGACGCGGACGGCTGGAGCCCGCTGCGCGCCGCGGCCTGGGCGGGACACACTGAGGTGACGTGGCTGGGGGCGGGCGCGGACGCCTCGGCGGCCGACGCGGACGGCTGGAGCCCGCTGCGCGCCGCGGCCTGGGCGGGACACACTGAGGTGACGTGGCTGGGGGCGGGCGCGGACGCCTCGGCGGCCGACGCGGACGGCTGGAGCCCGCTGCGCGCCGCGGCCTGGGCGGGACACACTGAGGTGACGTGGCTGGGGGCGGGCGCGGACGCCTCGGCGGCCGACGCGGACGGCTGGAGCCCGCTGCGCGCCGCGGCCTGGGCGGGACACACTGAGGTGACGTGGCTGGGGGCGGGCGCGGACGCCTCGGCGGCCGACGCGGACGGCTGGAGCCCGCTGCGCGCCGCGGCCTGGGCGGGACACACTGAGGTGACGTGGCTGGGGGCGGGCGCGGACGCCTCGGCGGCCGACGCGGACGGCTGGAGCCCGCTGCGCGCCGCGGCCTGGGCGGGACACACTGAGGTGACGTGGCTGGGGGCGGGCGCGGACGCCTCGGCGGCCGACGCGGACGGCTGGAGCCCGCTGCGCGCCGCGGCCTGGGCGGGACACACTGAGGTGACGTGGCTGGGGGCGGGCGCGGACGCCTCGGCGGCCGACGCGGACGGCTGGAGCCCGCTGCGCGCCGCGGCCTGGGCGGGACACACTGAGGTGACGTGGCTGGGGGCGGGCGCGGACGCCTCGGCGGCCGACGCGGACGGCTGGAGCCCGCTGCGCGCCGCGGCCTGGGCGGGACACACTGAGGTGACGTGGCTGGGGGCGGGCGCGGACGCCTCGGCGGCCGACGCGGACGGCTGGAGCCCGCTGCGCGCCGCGGCCTGGGCGGGACACACTGAGGTGACGTGGCTGGGGGCGGGCGCGGACGCCTCGGCGGCCGACGCGGACGGCTGGAGCCCGCTGCGCGCCGCGGCCTGGGCGGGACACACTGAGGTGACGTGGCTGGGGGCGGGCGCGGACGCCTCGGCGGCCGACGCGGACGGCTGGAGCCCGCTGCGCGCCGCGGCCTGGGCGGGACACACTGAGGTGACGTGGCTGGGGGCGGGCGCGGACGCCTCGGCGGCCGACGCGGACGGCTGGAGCCCGCTGCGCGCCGCGGCCTGGGCGGGACACACTGAGGTGACGTGGCTGGGGGCGGGCCGCGCTGAGGTGACGTGGCTGGGGGCGGGACACACTGAGGTGACGTGGCTGGGGGCGGGCCGCGCTGAGGTGACGTGGCTGGGGGCGGGACACACTGAGGTGACGTGGCTGGGGGCGGGCCGCGCTGAGGTGACGTGGCTGGGGGCGGGACACACTGAGGTGACGTGGCTGGGGGCGGGCCGCGCTGAGGTGACGTGGCTGGGGGCGGGCTGCGCTGAGGTGACGTGGCGCTGGGGGCGGGACACACTGAGGTGACGTGGCGCTGGGGGCGGGCCGCGCTGAGGTGACGTGGCGCTGGGGGCGGGACACACTGAGGTGACGTGGCTGGGGGCGGGACACACTGAGGTGACGTGGCTGGGGGCGGGCCGCGCTGAGGTGACGTGGCTGGGGGCGGGACACACTGAGGTGACGTGGCTGGGGGCGGGCCGCGCTGAGGTGACGTGGCTGGGGGCGGGCTGCGCTGAGGTGACGTGGCGCTGGGGGCGGGACACACTGAGGTGACGTGGCGCTGGGGGCGGGCCGCGCTGAGGTGACGTGGCGCTGGGGGCGGGACACACTGAGGTGACGTGGCTGGGGGCGGGACACACTGAGGTGACGTGGCTGGGGGCGGGAAACACTGAGGTGACGTGGCGCTGGGGGCGGGCCGCGCTGAGGTGACGTGGCGCTGGGGGCGGGACACACTGAGGTGACGTGGCTGGGGGCGGGACACACTGAGGTGACGTGGCTGGGGGCGGGAAACACTGAGGTGACGTGGCGCTGGGGGCGGCCCGCACTGAGGTGACGTGGCGCTGGGGCTGGGCACACTGAGGTGACGTGGCTGGGGGCGGGACACACTGAGGTGACGTGGCGCTGGGGGCGGGCCGCACTGAGGTGACCGCCGCCGGTTGGGGCATAGTTAGGTAATGTCAAGCGCTGAGTAACACCGGTGGGGGCGTGTGGTGCCATCAACAACAACAGTAGCACGAACGTCAGGACGTCGTCGTCTTCGTTGCAACGGACGTGGTCGGATGGAGCCCGTTACAAGTTTCGGCGTGAGCGGGCCATACTGTAATGATATGTTTGTTTAATTATATCAGTGGTAAGTATTGTATAGTGAGTTAATGGAAGCGTGCGATTTGATAGATAGAGTTTCTTCGGCGACAGACGCCAACGCGACAGATGCGGCGTCACCTGGGCATATTAAGGTGAATTATGTATTATTTGAATATCTCAACGCGTCCATCCTTGTTTGATATTGTTATATTACGTGCTAGCCATATTAGTCGAAGAGTAGGACGCGAATAGCAACACAACTTCAACAACTTCATCTTTACAAATGGATGTATCGTATTTATGTTTTCAACTTGTTTGTTTCTCCTCGACCATCTGTTTTAGTACATGATTTTAAAAAGATTGTTGTTTTAATTTCTTTTGTTATTATTGCAGGTAGTCGATGTGTTGCTGGAACACGGCTGCGATGTTGATTGTGTTGATGCGGACAACAGAACAGCTTTGAGGTATATACCAGAAAATATTTTCTAATACTATTTTAAATTCTTCCTATTTGTTAATTACGTTACTTGATAATTAAGTTAATTATAAGCGTAGGACTTATCACATAGGGCCATTTATTTTCGAAATTTGTCTTTTAAATTCCTAAAATTGTATTAAATTTGCTTAAACAGCGCCTACCTTTATTTCGTCAAAACAATTCTTTTAATTTTGTTTGCCATGATTTTATTTGCTCATTCTAAAGATTTGGTATAGTCCGCGCCAAACAGCTAGTCCGATCTGAAGTTGCTGCGAGCAGATGTCCGGCGTCCGACGCGGTCCATTTCTATATTCAAAGTTTTATTCGGACTATACCTTCATTTATTTCTTCACAATAATCCTTAGAACCTCCATATTATGACCTCCATGATTGTGTTAGCTCCTTCTAAAGAGGACCTTCTCCCCAGGGCCGCGGCGTGGTCCGGCCACGAGCCGGTCGTAGCCCGGCTGCTCGCCGGGGGCGCAGCCCCGGACCGCGCTGACGCCGAGGGCCGAACACCGCTCATAGCGGCCGCTTACATGGGCCACGCGGACATCGTGCGGCTGCTGCTCGACGCGGGTGCACACGTGGACCACGCGGACGAGGACGGTGAGCACACACACACACACACACACACACACACACGCACGCACACACGCACACGAACACGCACGTACACGCACACGCACGTATATTATATTTAATTCATCGACGGCTCTTCAATTTTAATTATTTTGTGAAATGACAATTATTGTATTTTCGCCCTCAGGTCGCACAGCCCTAGCAGTAGCAGCCCTGTGCGCGGCGGGCGGGGCCTGTGCGTCCCTGCTATTAGAGAGGGGCGCTGACGTCAGCAAGGCGGACCGGGACCGCGCCACGCCCCTTTTGGTCGCCGCTTTCGAGGGGCACACGTGAGTTTAAGTCTTTTTTTTTTCGGGTAATTTAATATTTACATCTGTGTTGCTGTTTAAAAGATTAAAATAGGCAAAGAAAAAACTAAGAGCTCATGTTTTTTTTTTTATATTTGTTATGACATACCAGTTATGGTAATGACTGTTCGGTTATATAGAATGATTTTTAAGAGCTCGAGATAACAAAATACGCTATAAGGATTAATGAAATTAATAATATAATAATATAATACGATAAAAATAAAACTGCTTCATTCATTTGTTAAAAAATCGAACGAGTTCACATAAAAAAATAAATGGAACGCCTCAGAGCGAGGTAACGCCGCATGAGTCATGTTTTTGGTGCGTGCAGCCGGCTCCATCGAATTATAAGACGTTGTCACATCAAAAAACACATACATTCTGTATACGTTTGAATACTAATATATTATACTTTAAAATACTAAGTGTATTGTTATTACTCTGTTTTACTTCATTATTTTTTCTCTTGCCTTAGTGAGATCTGCGAGCTCCTACTCGAAGCCGAAGCGGACATAGAGGCGGCGGACGCGGCGGGCCGCACCGCGCTCTGGGCGGCCGCGTCCGCGGGGCACGCGCGTACTGTGCGCTTGTTGCTGTTCTGGGGCGCCTGCGTTGACAATATGGACGCTGAGGGCCGCACTGTGTTGAGCACCGCCGCGGCGCAAGGTGAGTTAAAAAGCCAGTAAAATGTGCTCCCAGACGGTATAAATAACATCGAAATCGGATCTGTAGTTTCCGAGTTATAGCTGGTGGAAGAGGGTACAAAAGTTTGCTGCTCTTCTGTGGCGCTTGTGTCGATAATGTGGATGCCGAGGACCGCACCGTGTTGAGCACTGTCGCAGCTCAAGGTTAGTTGTGTAGCTGGTTAGTTACCCTATCGAATGGTGTAATTCGCATCGAAATCGGACCAGTAGTTTCCGAGTAATAGCCGGTTGAATGCGGACACGCGCGCACCGTCCGCCTGTTGCTGTTCTGGGGCGCCTGTGTTGATAATATGGATGCTGAGGGCCGCACTGTACTGAGCACCGCCGCGGCGTAAGGTTAGTTAGATAGCTGGTTAAATGCGCTATCGATTGGTGTAAGTATCATCTAAATCGGACCAGCAGTTTCGGAGTTACAGCCGGTTAAATACGGGTCATGAACTTTCTGCTCTTCTCAAGCAACTGCGTTGAAGCCAATACTTATAAATGAAGCAATAAAGTTCAAGAAATCTAAGTATCTCCAACTTTTCTTACATTTTATATCAAATTTAACTGACAATTGTGCAATAGATCACGTTATTATTGTGTTTTTATGTATAATCTGAAGGTGGTAGAGGTAGAACCCATTGTGGTTCGACTCCGGCGGCACCACCGCCACACCTATTTCTACCTAATAACAGCAGTGTTAGGCGCTGCTGTGTTCCGGTTTGAAGGGTGTGGTAAGGGAGACAGACTTTTCCGAGGCGTTCCAGCTTAGTCCTCAGGGGTAGCGGCGCATCTGTGGCCGACCTCAGGTAGGAATATCTAATCCTATCTGGGGTTGATTACAGATGTCCATGGGTGGCAGTAGCCACTTACCATCAGGTGGACTGCATGCTCGTCTGCTACTCCTGTATTATAAAAAAAAATATTTGTTTATAGGTAACGTGGAAGTAGTAAGACAACTACTGGACAGAGGACTGGACGAACATCACAGGGACAACTCCGGCTGGACGCCGTTGCACTATGCCGCTTTTGAAGGTGAGTTTTCTTTCCTCATAATGCCATAGTCCTAATCTGAACAGGTCTTAGGATATTTTGGATTTTATAAGATGAACTGTCAACTAAAAGTAATGGCGTCGTCAAGGGGCAAAAAGCTAGTTATTTCTTTTCCCATAGACTTTAAAAAATGATAATAAATACCAGATATATTTATTTATTTATTTATTTTATTTATGCACACATAGATAATTAATAAAAAAACTTATAAATAGAATATCGTGCAAAGGTACTGCTTATTCCTAACGAAATATCTTCCAGCAGACCTGTAAAAGGAGATGGGTTAACAAATGGTGGATATGCGTGCACGAGACTGAATAAATATATGTTATAATATATATTTTAATCATACATTACATACATATAATACCGAATAACACATGGAAAGATATTTAACATATACATATATAGATATAGTTATATAAAGATAACGGTGTAATACATATTATTATAATACAAATATAACAATAAATAATATATAATGATTTAGCTAATTACTCATCTTGCTAATGAGAAGTAGTGGTCTTTTACTCTCTTTTTAAAAATAGATATGTTCTTAGACTCTCTTATGTTTGGTGGAAGCGAATTCCACAGTCTGACTGCATGAACAGTGAAGGATTTGGAATAGGAACTGGTTTTATGAGGCGGGAAACGAAGGAGAGTTTTGCGGTGTGTCCTACAAGGAGCAATAGAGGGACGTGCATAGGAGAAACGCTCTCGCAGGTAAGTTGGGGATGTTGTGCTGTTAAGGATATTAAATAGCAAACATAAAATTCTAGTGTTTCTGCGAAGGCGGATTGGGAGCCACTTGAGATCCTTGCGAAGATGAGAAACATGGTCATACTTGCGAATGCCAAAAATAAATCGAATGCATAGGTTTTGCAAGCGCTCAAGTTTGTTTAGTAACTCCTCTGTAGCATCCAGATAGCAGGCGTCAGCGTAATCTATGATAGGTTGAATTAGAGTCTGAGCTAGAGTAATTTTAGTTTTCAAGGGCAATACACCTTGGAGGCATTTTATTGAATGAAGGGAATAGTGCACCCTACGACTGACTTCATTGACGTGAGCATTCCAAGATAAAGTGGAATTAATTAAGAGCCCGAGATCCTTCACTGTTTCGCTATAAGGTATAAGTGAACCATCAACATTTACTGAGGCCAAAGTTGAATAATCTATGAGGCTGCGAGCATGCCTACTACCAATTATAATGGCCTGCGTCTTAAGTGGGTTAACCCGGAGACCAAAGGACTTGGACCATTCAACCACACGACGTATGTTATCGTTCATGGTGGTGATGGCCAAGTCAGATTCTGCAGCGTTGAAATGATGGTACAATTGCAAATCGTCAGCGTAAAGATGATATTTACAAGAAATTACAGAAGTGATAGAATTGATAAACAATGAGAAGAGTAATGGAGAGAGAACGCCACCCTGAGGCACACCCGCATGCAGTTCATATGAGTCCGAGAAAGAATTGTCCACACGAACACGTTGCGAGCGGCCCCGAAGATATGAGTCAAACCATGAGATAGTGGTTGAAGAAATATTAATGGATTGGAGAATTCCTAAAAGAATATCGAAATCTACTGAAGAAAAGGCATTGCTAAAATCCAGCAAGACTAATAGAGTGAGTTGCCTATCCTCTACGGCCCAGCGTATGTCTTCAGTTACTTTCAACAGAGCTGTAGAAGTACTGTGGTTTTGCCGAAAACCAGATTGGAAAGAGTTGAGAGACTTATTAGAGGTTAGAAAGGAAGATAACTGAGTATGAACTATGTGCTCAAAGACTTTGGAAAGGTAAGGTAAGATGGAGATAGGTCGAAAATGAGATAGCATTGAAGGAGAAGTAATCTTGGGAAGAGGGATAATGTGAGCCTCTTTCCACGCCGTTGGGAAAGTACTTAAGGATAAGGATTCGTTAAAAATATGCGTAAGTACAGGGAGAATATATGGAAGAATAGGTAATATCATCTTTGAGCACAGTTTATCATTGCCAACAGAAGTAGAAGAAATAGATAGAACAGATTTTTTTACAGTTTCCTCTGAAAGGGCAGAGAGGCAAAAACAGGGACACTGTGGTCTTGGCAACCCAGCCAGTGCCGCAAGTGTCTGGGATTTGATGTAAGGGTTAATATTATAAGCGGATTGGGAAAAGTAATTATTTAACTCACTTAAATCAAGATCCCTACACGCGGCACTGGGAGATTTACCAATACCGACAGATTTTAGGAACCTCCAAACATCGGTTGTACATTTATTAGCGAGTGAATTATGGAAATAGCGTCTCTTTGCATCTTTACACAGACGATTGCAACGGTTTCGTAATATTTTATAAGCAGACAGATTATGCTCTGAGGGATGTTTCTTGTACCTCCTTTTCGCTTTATCACGACGTGCCATTATCTCTTTAATTTCTGGAGATATCCATGGAGCAGGCTTCCGCTTAACCTTAACACGTCGCAGTGGGGCATGCTTGTCGTACAGGTCAACGATAACTGTCGTAAGAGTGTTCACTTTCCCATCAATGCTACAGTCGTTGTACACCTGGGACCAGTTTAAGTTACTAGCGTCATGTCGTAATGCCTCCAGATCCATGCCCTTGTAATTACGAAGAAGAAGAAATTGAGAATTACGCTTCGGGGTACGGATACGGTAAGAGAGATAAACCAAGTCATGATAAGAAAATGAAGCAGCGAGTTGCCCATGACTGACAACATTACTGGGAGATGAAACTATCAACAGATCTAGAAGCGAAGGAGTACAGTTAGGAAAATTATGAGTAGCGGAAAGTGGTAAGAGTTCAAGATTAACAGAGCTTAACAAAGATGTAAGTTTAGAGGAACGAGAGTCTTTTTTAAGTAAACATGTATTAAAGTCTCCCGTGAGTATAATATGATCATATATAGGACGTAAGTCATTAAGAATTAAATCAAGCTGGGTAAAATAATCAACGGTGAGATCGGGACTATAAAAAACAGAGAGCAGAATTTTTATTTTGTTAATTAGTAATTCAATAAATATATATTCTGCTGAATGAGTATACTCGGAAGGAGACGCGCTGACGACTTTATAAGGAATACCAGTACGTAGATAGATGGCAACACCACCACATCCTTTACCGATCCGGTCATTTCTAATAAGATCAAATCCAGGTAACGCATATTGGGCAGAAGGAAGTGAAGGCTTGAGAAAAGTCTCAGATATAAGAAGTGCATCTAGATAGTCGCTGCTGAACGATGCTAGAAGATCGGAGTAATGCCGTGGTACACTTTGAACATTTATGTGTGCTATATTAAGACAATTGGAATGACAGACAGAGGAAATCTGATCATGCAGTGCTATCGTGCCAAGAGAATCACTATCGACACTAACAAAACTATCTTCAGTTGATGAACAGGAGTAAAAGCTATCATTTAAATGAATATCAGCCAGATCATTCATGTTCTAAATAATATAGAAATATATTTACCGGTATAAATACAGAATAAGATAATATGTATAACAATATATGTATTTAAATAATATAACCAATAATAATAATAAGAACACTAAACAATTAGCGCATAACACCTGCCACCCTCCCTGTTCACTGGTACTGCGGAAGAAATTACATTCTACGGCGTGTCACAGAGCAAAACTTATTCAAAAGATACAAAAACGAAGAAACAGATTAGATGTACCAGTATTACATATCTAATGTTTATACAATATTAGAATATAATATTTAGGAAATATCAAAAAGTATCGAAGACAAAAATAAAAATAAATGTACAAATTACAAATTCTGAACGAAGCGACATTAGTATATGACAAAGTTTTTGTCACTGTCAGTTGTCACTTGTCACTACTGAGTAAAAACTTTGAGATGTCAATTGTCGTGCCAAAATTACTCTTGCAGCTAATTATCACCTTAAAAAATAAGCAATTAAAGCATTTATTAGGTTAAAATACTAAGTGAAGTGGATAAAGTTAATTTTATAATTAGTCAAGTACCGACAATAGCTGCAGGTCAACAACAAACTATAGTACGACCAAATAAGAAGACATCATTCAGGAACTATAGTAAATCACCATCAACAACAAAACATATAATGGGTGTTTCAATTACGTCTGCGAGCCTTCCTGGGTGGAATTACATTTGTCTTGTGTGTGGTAGTTCTCGGCGACGAGTCTTGAGTCCCCTCTGCACAATCTGGACTAGTAGGAAATTGAGATGTCAGCTTCTGGAGATCACCCATGGACTCGATTTTCCGCCTAGATTTATCGGGAAGGATGATGCATATCTTCCCTTCGGCCGTCCAGCACTGTCTAGTGCCAAAATGGTTGCGGGCAGCCATAAAGACTTGGTGCCGTGACTTGGTCAGGAACTCCGAGATAGTAATGCCGGTACCTTTCAATGCAGTTTTACTATCCCAGACTAGATGCCTATGTTCCACATCATGAAATCTTATAAGCACCGGCCTAGTCTTAGTCTGTGAGGCACCCAGACGATGGCAAACTTGTACTTTCCTATATTATAACATTTAAAATCGTTTTTTGATAGTTTTTTTTTAATTGCAATATTTATTTGCTTGTAAAATTCGCTCGCATTTTTTCCTAAATGCATCAAACATATAACTTAAAAAAAAAATTGGTTTATTATGTTCAACCTCAGGTACGAATTTAATCCTATCTGGGGTTGATTATAGATGTCTATGGGCGGCGGTAGTCGTTTACCTTCAGGTTCAACCTCAGGTACGAATTTAATCCTATCTGGGATTGATTACAGATGTCTATGGGCGACGGTAGTCACTTAAAATCAGGTGGACTGCATGCTCGCATGCTCGCTATATTAAAAAAGAGCAATGTATTCTGTAGAAGCTTTACCCAGGTGTATAAATAAATGTTTTATTATTAATTTTTACGTCTTCTTTCTTCTTCTGACTAAGGTCACGTGGAAGTATGCGAGGCGTTACTCGAAGCTGGAGCTAAAGTGGACGAAGCTGATAACGATGGCAAGGGGGCGTTGATGTTAGCAGCTCAGGAGGGACACACGAGACTGGCGTCACTGTTGATAGACGAGTGGGGAGCGCCTGTTGAACAGCGGGCTCATGATGGGAAGACCGCGCTGAGGTAAGGGGAAGTGGGGGATGTTGGGGGAAGTGGGGGATATGGGGAGAATGTGGGGGATATGTTGGGGGCGTGGGAGGTGAGCTTTGGGGGAGTTGGGGCCACGTTTTGAGGAGTGGGGGATGTTGGGAGGATTGGGGGATATGTCGGGGGAGTGGGATACGTTGCGGGATGACAGAGTCAACTTACCCTGATGATGATCCGTTTTGGAGCGAAACACGTTTTGGTGGTGGTATGTATGGTGGTGTATATATTTAATTTTTGCATCTGCACGCATCCTTTGAGGGAGGGAGGGTGGTGGCTGCATGGTTTAAAATATATACCATCATACATATTTGTAGCGGATTGATGCGAAGAAGTTTTAATCTTAACTTAATAGGGAATGTGGGGAAACATCGGGACATTGAGGAAGTGGGGTGGATAGGCTGGGGTAGTAGGACAAGACGTTGGCGAAAGTAGACGAAGCCGGTAATGATCACAAGGGAGCGTTGATGTTAGCAGCACAAGAGGGTCACACGAGACTGGCGTCACTGTTGATAGACGAATGGGGAGCGCCCGTGGAGCAGCGGGTGCACGATGGGAAGACCGCGCTCAGGTGAGGGAGTGGGGGATGTTGGGGGAAGTGGGGGATGCAGGGAGAGTATGGGGGGCACGTTGGGGGTGTGGAGGGTGAGCTTTGGGGGAGTTCGGGCAACGTTTTGAGGCGTAGGGGATGTTGGGAGGATTGGGGGATATGTTGGGGGAGTGTGGGACGTTGGGGGATGACAGTGTAAGTAGGGTGGACAGGCTGGGGCAGTAGGACACATGTTGGCGAAAGTAGACGAAGCCGATAACGACGGCAAGGGAGTGTTGATGTTGGCAGCACAGGAGGGACACACGAGACTCGCGTCACTGTTGATAGACGAGAGGAGAGCGCCCGTTGAACAGCGGGCGCATGGTAGGAAGATGGGTGGGAATGGGGGGTAAGTCGGGGTTACAGGGAGAGTATGGGGGATATGTTGGGGATATGCTGGGTGTGCGCTGGGGGAGTTATGGCCACATTTCAAAAAGTTGGGGATGTTGGGAGGAGAGGGGTACATGTTGGGGAAGCGGTAGGAAATGTTGGAGGAGTAAGGCGTATTTAGATAGGTTATTAGTGGGGGTATACGTGGATTGGGAGATCCGGAGTGGCGCTTCGGGTGAAATGGGTAAACGTTCGGGGAAGTAAGGGGACATGAGGGAGTGGCGCGACACACAGGGAGGTAGTGGGGGGCCGTGGGGGAGGTGTTGGGATATTGGATGTCCAGTAGATATTGAGTTTTGGTTTTCGAGTCTTATTTTAATTTTTTACCATACTTGTTATTCTTCAGGTTGGCGGCACTCGAGGGCCAGTTCGAGACGGTAGCGGCGCTAGTGTCGCGCGGTGCACACGTCGACGCGTGTGACGCTGATAGGAGGACAACACTATATGTACTGGCGTTGGACAACCGGTTGGCCATGGCCGCGCACCTGTTGGCCGCCAACGCCAGCGTTCACTGCTGCGACGCCGAGGTTGGTGTTGGTTTTGGTATTGGTGTTGGTCGCAGTGTTGGCGGCCACCGCGCTGAGGCGACCGGCTTAGAAAGTTGTACAACTACCCAATTTAATTTCAACATTGGTTATTGGAACAAACGTTGGTCGTAAACAACGAACACTGGCTGTCCCATTGTTTTTGATGTGAAACATCTATAGCCGCACGTAAAACCGATTTCTGGCGTGGCGACGCGTCGCCACGCTATACGATGGTATATATATACAGTCTATATGCAGTAGTGTGTACGGTGTGGCGACGCGTCGCCATGCGCAATCGAATTCAGTAAATAGTCATCGTTATCTGGAAAAAAATCGTAATATTTTATTTTATCATTATGACATATTTAGTTCCTATCACAATATGTTCTTTTCTGCATATTACTTTTACAAAATAATGTCGATGTTTCACATCTGCCAGGCGTCCCGTGATGGCTCACATTTTTTTATAATAGACAATAACAGCAGTAACCAACCACCTAAAATGTAAAATGTAAATAAAAAATAATAATTCAAGTAATAATTATAAAATAATTTTAATTTGCAATTATGTGTTCTTCAGGGTCGAACGCCACTCCACGTGTCCGCGTGGCAGGGTCACACTGAAATGGTCAACTTGCTCATCAAAGTTGGTAAGAAATACTATTAATATTATACAGTCTACTAACTTGCATGAATTGTATTGAAGCTGTATAAAGCTAAAAAAAAATTTGCATGCCTTATTGCAATGTATTGGGTAACTTTCTTACCTGTTGAAAGAAATAAAATTATAATAATGTACTATTTGAAATTATATACAGATTTTTTTACTCTGTATTAAATTATTTTAAATTTTAGATCAACATTTGTTAAAAATGTCGTTTCAACATATTTCTAAAATTTCCTTTATAATTTTGCTCAAAGATTGGTTCAATATTCTCCAATTGTCCAATATCTCTACAGAATTTGTTTCAAATATTTGTGCCAACGTGCCCAATATTGGTGCCAACTTTCACCCAAACTTTCACGTGCCTACCACCAGGTGGCGCGGATGTGGACGGTCGTGATCGTTGCATGCGAACAGCTTTACACGCGGCCGCTTGGAGAGGAAGGGCCGCGGCGTTAAGGGCCCTATTGCAGCACGGCGCTTCGCCCTCCGCCGTCTGCACGCAGGGCGCTACGCCCCTCGGTGAGACATCTATATGTATAGCTACTTAATTTGCGTCCTTTGACGCGTTTGGTAAAGAGATTAGAGTGAAAGAGTATTTTTAGTGTGGGGCGGAGTTACGCGCGACGATGTAACACACAATTTATTTGTTTTATATATTTAATGTTACAATTTTATTTAAATAATAACATTTCATTGTATTACATTTTACTATATTAAGTACATTTCTTAAGTTATTACGTACATAATAAACATTACATTTTATTCATGTATTGTGAATTGTAAACTCGTTCTATACTTCGATATAAAAAAACTATTAAGAAAATATTTATTATGTTTGTTATTTATTGTTTGTTCGGTAAATTTTAATAGTACGAGTAATTTTCAGTATTTCTTTTTATTTTTTTCTAATTTTGTTATAACTTCTCGATGTGCTATTGCAGGTATAGCAGCGCAAGAGGGCCACGAGGAGTGTGTGTTATGGTTGCTGCAACACGGCGCCGATCCGCTACAGGCCGATCACTGCGGTAAGTCATTCGTTCATAACTTCATACATTCATTCGATCATTTGAACTGTTTTCGTTCTTTTGTTATTTTTTGTGACTTTTCTTAATGATACTACGGATACGACGGCTACTATCAAATTCAAATTATTCATTGCCTAAAAATGGGTAGATACTATTGATCGACGGTAATAGAATAGGTTCGCCAAATTCCACCTGTCAAGGCATGCAATTTATCTAAAGTACAATCATTCATTCATTTTAATAAAACGGATTCCAATAATTAATTAATTAGAATATAAAATGTCAAAAACGTAATATCTAGATAATGTCAGTATATAGTCACAATCCAGTTAAAATTTAGCCATTATTATTACAATACATATATCAATAGTCATAGATTACACAATATTGTAATAATGATTATGACTGTTACCTATAGATATTTGTAATCAAGCTCAGTTAGTTTAGATTTTCCTTCCTGAGGTCGGCCACAGACGCGCCTGTGGACTAAGCTGGAATGCCTCGGAAAAATATGTCCCCTTTGCCACATCTTTCAAATTAGAACACATCCACTTTTAAAATTGCTGTTATGAGGCAGAAATAGGTGTGGTGGTGCCATCGGAGTCGAACCATCGAAGGTTCTACCACTCTTAAAGCCCTTTCATTACACTAATATACAACGCATGTAATGAAAGATCTGAGACTTTTATCACAAGTAATAAAAAGCTGTACAGGTACCCCAAACCGTTGTATATTATCAGTATTATCACCCATTTTGTGGGCTGAAACATATATATCTCAACTTTTTTATTTATGCACCCCCCAGGTCGCACCCCGGCGAAGGTGGCGTGGAGGGCGGGGCACGCGAACATCTGCCGCCTGCTGGAGCGCTGGGCGGCGCCCTCCGCCCCCGGGCCTGATGAGCTCAGCGTGAAGCCGCCCAGGCCAGGTAGGAGGAAAAATAAGTGAGGGTAGAGTCCAAGCCAAATTGCTAGTCCACTCTGAATATACAGGGTGAATTTTTCAAACGGGCCTTCAAGGCCAAATCCGAACCTATAAGGATTAGCGAAAAATGCTGAAAGGAGTTACGAGGCCGATTTTGATAAAAACTAAAACTGCATCATTAGTTTTTTAAAATACCTTTTTCCTTAGCCGGGAATCGAACGAGTTCATTATGAAAAAAAAAAACAACCTCTATATTATCCAACTAGCTGACACAGCAAACTTTGTACCGCCTCAAAATCTATTTATCAAATATATTTCATATAAAATACAGCCAATGTTACTCGTGGATAATGTAGCTTTCGAATGGTGAAATAATTTTTAAAATCGGTCCAGTAGTTTTTGAGCCTATTCATTACAACGAAACAAACAAAGTTTTCCTCTTTATAATATTAGTGTAGTCTAAGATTGGTCTATTTTTGATACTTGTTTATAATCTGTATGGTATAGTTTTCCATTCTCGACTTTTTAGGTCGGTAAATTCTGAAGCCCCCGCCCTGACACTCTCAGGGAGAAGGAGATTCAGTTTCCCCAATAAATATATTATTCCCTAAAATTTTTGATAATATAGTGTTGGTGTGAATAGCGGCTTTTTTCTGTATAATGTATATAATGTGTATATAATATTTGAGTCTAATCTATTGCAATATTTATGTAAACTTTTGGCTATTATTCCAGTGGTTCCTATTATTATTGGTATGACGGTGGTGGGTGTTTTCCAAAGTCTAGTTATTTCATTGTTAAGTGGGTGATATTTACTTAATTTTTCTATTTCTTTGGCTCCGATGTTATAATCTGATGGAATTGAGACGTCTATTAAATAAGCATGACTTTCTAGTTTATTAATGTAAATTATATCTGGTGTATTGTGTGAAATTGTTTTGTCAGTTTGTACCGTCATCTCCGACATCAGCTTAGCTGTTTCATTTTCTATTACTTGGGGTTGTGTTATAAAGTGACTTATTTCGGGCCGATTTTAATATGTAGTGATGGCGATAGTTTGTCCAACGCGACCGATATCGGCGGTTTATTTTGTTCGATCGATATCGATGTGTGACGTCAGTGTATGGACAAGTTCTGACGTGCCGTCGTCGTCGGACGTGTTTTATATTGTTGGTGGTGCCGCCGGAGTCGAACCACAAAGGGTTCTACTACCTTCACTTAGGTTTAAAAATACTCATAAATGCCAAAGAATCGAATAAATACCTAATATTTCCTTGCAGCGTCACCGGAGTACAAGCGACGCAGCGTCCACAGTTCGAACTCGACTAAGTCGTCGTCGAATCTCACCGGCGGTTCGAACAAGTCTCACGAGCACGAAGAACATGATAAGGTACGTATTAAATATTAAATTACTAAAAGATAATTTAGTAAAAGTAATTATTTTTATTTTAAATTTGTATTTTATTTATTATATTGGTATAAAATTACATCTGTGACAGTAGATATCGCGATGATTTCTATGGTGTTATACAGGGTGAACTTTTCAAATGGGCCTTTTGGACCAAATCTGAAATTATAAGGAATAGCGAAAAATGCTGAAAGGAGGCTCGAGGCCGTTGTGACAAAACTGCATTATTCGATATTTTTTATTTATATTCCTAGCCGGGAATCGAATGAGTTCATTCTGAAACAAAAAAACATCCTGTGCCATCGTATAGTGTCGCTTATAAGTATTACAATCTCGGAAACAATTGTAATATCTACAACTAGATTACTTAAAATTTTCAAATGGCACTTTTGTAAAATTAACCTGTGTATAAAAGGTTTTTTTCTTTTACAGGCTAGTCGCTCAACCCAAAACCACTCCCTATCGTTCGCGCAGCAGGTGGCCCGCTGCGGCCGCAGTCGACGGGACAAGGAGAGAGACGAGCCCATACCGGAACACCAGGCGGTGGAGAAGGATGCCAAGTTGAGGTTAGTGCGTGAAAAAAGTTCTTGTTTCTGGTATGGTTGGTTGGTAATAACCTTTTACTGGTTAATTGTTTTTATTCTAATAACGATTAAATGGTATTGGTAATGATAATGGTATACATGATTCTAACGACGATTGAGTGGTATTGGTAATGGTATAGAATACGCGCAGCCCTAGTGGCTGCTGGTCACGTACTAACTTATGTTAATAAAACTAATTTAAAGAAAGCGATTGCGCGTCAATTGCACCTATGCAAAAACATGTAAGCGCTGATCTGTTCGATTGTGCAAATCCGAACATTGTGTGTGTGTGTGTGTGTGTGTGTGTGTGTGTGTGTGTGTGTGTGTGTGTGTGTGTGTGTGTGTGTGTGTGTGTGTGTGTGTGTGTGTGTGTGTGTGCGCGTGTGCGCGTGTGTGCGCGTGTGTGCGTGTGTGTGCGCGTGAGAGCGCGCGTGCCAGCGTGCATATGCGTATGTGAACAACCTCGAAGTATATACCTTTGTGTGTCTCTTTTCAGGAGCTACCTGGCGAACGAGCGAGACGGCGAGCTCCGCGGCTACGCGCGCGAGCGGGACAGGAGACGCGAGCGTCGCCACGGCGCCGTCAGCCCGCTGTACGCGTCGCCGCCGCGCAGCCCCAGCGAGCGGAGCGCCTCGCCGCCGCGACCAGGTGGGTGTGACGTCAGCGCGGGGCGGCGCGTGACGTCAGCCGCTGTACGCGTCGCCGCCGCGCAGCCCCAGCGAGCGGAGCGCCTCGCCGCCGCGACCAGGTGGGTGTGACGTCAGCCGCTGTACGCGTCGCCGCCGCGCAGCCCCAGCGAGCGGAGCGCCTCGCCGCCGCGACCAGGTGGGTGTGACGTCAGCCGCTGTACGCGTCGCCGCCGCGCAGCCCCAGCGAGCGGAGCGCCTCGCCGCCGCGACCAGGTGGGTGTGACGTCAGCCGCTGTACGCGTCGCCGCCGCGCAGCCCCAGCGAGCGGAGCGCCTCGCCGCCGCGACCAGGTGGGTGTGACGTCAGCCGCTGTACGCGTCGCCGCCGCGCAGCCCCAGCGAGCGGGCGTCGCTGTGGACAAAGTTTGTGACGTCAGCAGGAGCCGTGGACTGAGGGACGTCAGCGGGGCGTTTACATCAGCGAGAAAGTAAAATGAGCATAATAGGTAACTACAGCACCACCTCTGACGAGGCGAGACAAATGTGATCGGGTTAGTGTATCTAGCGACACTAAAAATATATGCAATAAAAACATACGACAGACAGACAAATGGCACGAAAAAGCTGCTGACGTCACGAATGTCAGGGTCTCGTTCACTATCCATCTTCGAAGATTCCAAGGAAAACGCAGGAGATAATCTTCTTCGATTTATTCAACGTTAAGGAGGTCCGAATGCTTCGACGGCTCGAACAAGAATGCTCGCTACCGGCGGGCGCTCGGCCTTTTTTAACAAGATCATAACATCTGTTTATTGATACTAAAACATTTCAGATTAGTCAAACATCTCTAGAATTCACTAAAAATTACTAATATAATAATCAAACGATTTTCAATCATTAATCAAATTAAATAAAACAAGCATTTTCGGCAAGGTGTTTTCTTAAATACACGGTTCCCGCCGACACACATGAAAAAAAGTTCCTCGTTAATTATTTATTAACATCTAAATAATATTTATTTCTGATTCCAGCGGGCTCCCAACCGACCAGCCTGACGACAGTGCAACCAGTGTTGACGGACACACATTTCAACAGGGACACGCACATGCGCATCATACTCGGACGGGACAGCAAACCGGCGCACGAGCGGGCCGACAGGTGAGTTGCTCGCGGTAGCTCACGGTAGCTCATGGTTGCTCACTGATGGCCATGATGGGATGTAATATTCTAGATTGGTTTATGATGATTTGTCTAGCAGTGATTCTATTTTGAGTTGCTCATAGTTGCCCACTGCTGGCATGGTTGGGAATGAAGTGAAGACTGGTGTATGATGATTTGTCTACCAATGGTTGTCTTTTTTGGGTTGCCCACTGCTGGACATATTGGGAATTTATATCTAAGATTGGTTTATGATGTTTTGTCTTCAGTGTCTAGCATTGGTTTTCTATTTTGAGTTGCCCACTTTTGCCCAATATCGGACATGGTTGACTGAATGAACTGTTGCGACCTCCTGCTACTCGTCTAAAGATGGCGCTACGAGTATTCCGAATCACGCTAACGAAGTTTTCTAAATATCTTACATTTAGATACAAGCTCCGAAAATGAGAGTGTCGGAGAACGGCCGCTCCCCTCCCGACGCCAAAGAACTATGTAGTCTACATAAGGGTTGTTCTACGATGTTTTGTCTTCCATGCCCAGCAGTGGGCTTCTATTTTTTGTATTTTCTTTGTTAATAATTAGATGTTTGTTTGTTATATGTTGTACGCTAGAATTGTGTAATCGAGCCAAATTTTAATAATTTTATTTTTCGATATTCATCATTCATAAACAAGGTTTACTTCTGCCACAAAAATAAAAAGATATTTTAAGACATTCCATCAAATTTATATTACATATCTTTGCAAAGGAGTTTTATTTTTAAAATGTTATCTTTAATTTGAATTAATAATTTTAAGTTATAAAATTGAGTCTTAAGAGAAAGTTTAAATCCTAAAATTTTACCTTTAATATTGGACTAGCAGACGAGCATACAGTCCACCGGATGGTGAGTGGCTGCTGCGGATTACTGCTGTATAGACATCTGTAATCAATCCCAGTTAAGATTAGATATTCATCCCTACGATCACAGATGTGCCGCTACCCCTGGGGACTAAGCTGGAACGCCTCGGAACGTATGTCTCCCTTATCACACCCTTCAAACCAGAACACAGCAGCGCGTAACACTGCTGTTATGAGGCACAAATAAGTGTGGCGGTGGTGTCGCCGGAGTCGAACCACAAAGGGTACTACCACCTTTAAAAGATATCTATAAGACTCAAAGAAAGTGAGTCCACTTATAGCGTCAAAATTATAAAATTATATACTGATTTATGAACTCGTTTTAAATAATACTAAATTAAAATTTGGCTCTAATAAGCTTGTATGCCTGCTTTGTCCTATAACCTCATATATATCTATATATACATGTATAAAATATATGTTGTACGTATGTCCGTATGTGCTTGTGAACTGTAGTTTGGCGGCGAGCGCGGCACTTTGCAAGAGGCTAGTGGGAGGGATCGGGCGAGCGAGAGGGAAGATACTAAAACGAACGTGAGTGACAAGGACGGGCGCGGACTTGCATTGAGCCAATTCTAAAATTATAAAGCACAGATCGTTTGATGGCTTTTACGCAATAATTTTATGAAGAATTATTTTAAAAGTGGTCGAATTTTTCGACTCCGGCGGCACCACTGTCACACTTATTTCTGCCTAATAACAGCAGTGTTACGCGCTGCTGTGTTCTGGTTCCAAGGGTGTGGTAAGGGAGATATACTTGAACTTATTCGAGGCGTTCCAGCTTAGTCCTCAGAGGTAACGGCACATCTGTGGCCGACCGCAGTTAGAATTCTAATCCTATCTATGGTTGATTACAGATGCCCATACGGCATTAGCACTTACCATCAGGTGGACTGCATGCTCGTCTGCTACTAGTTAAACTCAAGCTTTTTTAATTACGAGCACAAAATTATAATACTTAAAAAAATGAGTTTATTATTAACTGCACGATAATGTCTTGGTATTAAGTTTAAGATATAAAATTGAAAATAGATTGATGTGTGTGTCTTCATTGGATGAAAATAAAGGAATGATGGTGATGTTGGAAAATGCATGCGCTTCGCTATTTCTTTGAAAGGTGGTAAGAGATAAAAATAGGTAGAGGGCGCTTGTACAGTACATAATGAACTATAGCTAGCAGCTGTCTTGATTTTAGCCTTTCTCTGACCGTGCCGCACATGTGGTCCCTTTAATTTTCACAAAAATAGTATTCTTTTAGAAAATCAGTCTTTTTTCTTCGAATCAAGGATGGTTTGAATTGACTTTGATAAATGACATGGCGTTCTTTGTCCGTTCATTTCCGGGACCTTGTATAACCCTAATACACCTCGGACCCCTAAGTAGATAAACAGACAGACAGACAAAAGGTCAATGAACCCAAAATTACTATTCAATATTAACATATTGAAAGTAGATCTTATTAGGAAAATGATTTTGTTGCAAAAGGTTTATATAGCTGATTTTTTAACAACTAATAAACGATTATAACAGAGGCCTATACTCATCTAGAGGTCCTTAATATAAACGAACAAACATGACCCACACAATATAAATATATATATAATAAATATTAAATGACATTAGTAATAACATATTAGAAATGTATAATTTAAAAAAAATATTATAGGAAATCGACGAATGTGACATAACTGACACTAACAATAATAATATACAGGGTGAATTTTTAAAACGGGCCTTCAGGGCCAAATCCGAAACTATAAGGATTAGCGAAAAATGCTGAAAGGAGTTACGAGGCCGATTTTGATAAAAACTAAAACTGCATCATTAGTTTTTTAAAATATATTTTTCCCTAGCCGGGAATCGAACGAGTTCATTTTTAAAAAAAATACACCCTCTATATTATTCCACCATCTGATAGTGTCGCTTATAAGGATCAAATTCTGGGAAGTAATGTTGTGTGACAAATTAAAGGAAAAGGAAAATTTTGAAGAAAATACTTATTTTTCCATACATTGCCATACTAATCCTTAAGGATTATACATAACAAATGATTTATGTGTAATTCTTTAGAAACATACGTAAGTCATACCATTGAAGAATTTGTTGGTTAATCAACTAATTATTCGATGTTATAACCGTGACATACGGCTTAGTATGAGTAAGTAATAGTTTGGCAAGCAAATTACCGCCGTTTTTAGGATTTATTTTTTAATAAAAATAGATAAGTGATTAAATAGTAAATTGTTATTGTTTGTTGTTTATAACTACGTTTCAATATCACTCGGATTTGACTTGAAAAAAACATTCTCGCAAATTGTCAATTTTACATCAGTATTAAACGAAACTCCGCCCATAGCAAGTTAAATCTATTATAATGGTCCTAAAAGTAACCTTAACTAAGTCGGACATAAAAATATAAATTCTTGAAGAACAAAACGTCCATTTCGAATGATTTGAAACATTGAGCCAAAAAATTATTAATACGCGAAATGTTTAAATTGATGAATGGCGGGAACTTAACTGCCAAATTAATATAAAAAAAATATGTATTTACTTCAAATTGAGGCTTTTCCTTTAGTTTGTCATTTATCATTACTTCCCAGATTTTGATCCTTATAAGCAACACTATCATATAGTGGAATAATATAGAGGGTGTATTTTTTTTCAAAATGAACTCGTTCGATTTCCGGCTAGGGAAAAAGTTATTTTAAAAAAGTAATGATGCAGTTTTAGTTTGTATCAAAATCGGCCTCGTAACTCCTCTCAGCATTTTTCGCTAATCCTTATAGTTTCGGATTTGGCCCTGAAGGCCCGTTTTAAAAATTCACCCTGTATATATAATGTAACTTGACAATTTTTTAAGAATGTAAACAGACTTATATAAACGGAATAAATAGGCTTTTTTTTATTTATTAAACGATTATAAGTGTGGTTATTTAAATATTTTAAGTACAGCTTAGTGTATGTAAGAAATGTAAGTATGTGTAATAAATATTAAAAGTATTTTTTTGTTTGTTGAACAGTAAAAACAAGAGGAACGGGATAGTGACGAATCCGGCGATGCGATTGGTAGCCAACGTTAGGAATGGACTTGGTGAGTATATTCCTCTATAACAAAGATTATAAAAATGTGACGAACAATGATGTTTAAAGTAATGATTGTAATGAACTGATATATTTTTCTATATTTAAATATTTATTTTTATTATGAATTAGAGAATTGGCTTACATGTTAACTTATATCTACTCTCATCTTATAAAATCTATGTTAACTATGTTGTATAACGCCTTCAGTTTACGGATTTAAATGAGTTTAAAAAATCAATATAAAATTCTCATCTTATAAAATATAATCTTTTCTTTGTTATATATAGCCCTCCGCTTACGGATTTAAAGGAGTTTAAAAAATCGATATAAAATTCAATTCTTTTTCGGAGAGAAGCTTCGTGCCCAGAACGTATCTCTTATTTTATTATTTTTTATGTCTTGACAATAACTTTTAACATTAATAGACAACGCAGCAGCCAACATTCGTCGCACTGGCGTTGCGTTGGCAGCGAGCGCCAGTTCCGCGAACCCAGCGGTTAAGACCAACGCGTTCCAATGGCGGAAGGAAACGCCGCTGTAACTAAACAATGCCCACGATGTGGACGATAGACTCAGTGCGGATACACGCCGAAATGTATTCTGTGGTGATGTGAATACACGCGAACACGACTTGGATAATGTATTCTTAGGTGATATGAATACATGCAAACACGACTTGGATGATGTAGTGAGGAGTGACGTCATTAGTGGTAAAAATACAAACCGTCATGTATTTTTTGGTGATGTTGTGAATACACGCAACGTCAACTTGAATACAATCGCGAGGAGTAATGTTGATAGTTGTAAGAATACAAACCGAAATGTATTTTTAGGTGATATTAACAATACATGCAAACACGACAACTTGTATGATGTAGAAAAGAGTAACATTGATAGTGGTAATACTAATACACGCAAAAACAACTTCAATGATATATTCTTAGGTGATATTGTGAACAAACACGACAATCTGAACGAAAACGTGACAAGTAGCGTCAATAGTGGTAAAAATACAAGCCGAAATGTATTCTTAGCTGATGTGAATACACGCAAACACAACTTGAATGATATCGTAAGGAGTAATGTTAAATGTATACACGGGTTCGTGAGTGATGTCGTCGAAAATGTGAAGAATACGTTCGTGAATGTTGGTACGCCTAAACGTGTTAATGTGTTTAACAAATTTGTGAGTTGCTATAATGGGAATGTGAAAAACACATTTCATACATTTGATAAATGCAAATATGTTAAAAATACAAAAGAAATTGATAAAGATGTCGTTGAACACATCAATACGAACGAATTTGCAAATAATTTGTGCAAAAATGTAAGCAAATCGTGTGAAAATCTTAATAATACAACTAAAAATATACATAGATACGAAAACGTCGAAAATATAAACAAATTAATGAACGTTATGTATGAAAACGTTAAGCACTTGTCAACACATGAACTCGTCAACGATATTTATGAGAATGTTAACAGCATGCACGAAATTATGAATCATATGTACGAAAATGTGCATCACACACACGGTTTGGTTAGCAGCATGTATGAAAACATCAATAATATTTACGAAAACGTCAACAATACACACGGAAATACATACAATACATACGAAAACGTAAAAATACAAGACCTAATCGATAATGTGTACGAAAATGTATTGAGTTCACACGATAACCTGTCGAATGTTTGTAATGTTTACGAGAATTTGAATAATATTTACGCAAATGTTAACAGTATTTACGGTAATTTGAACCATACGTATGAGAATGTTAATCATATTTACGAAAACGTGAACAATACGTATGAGAATGTTAAACATATTTACGAGAATGTAAACAATACAGTTGGAAATGTAAAACATAGGTATGAAAATGTAAACTATATGGATGAAAATGAAATGTAAGTCAATATTGAGGTTAATTTTTTACGTTTTTGGGTATAATTTTTGGGTTATTTTCTATAATACAACGATAACTAAATAAAAAATATAATTTTGGAATCATATATTTCAATTATGTTTTAATATGAAAATTGACATTTTAATTTTTTTTTGTTATACAATTTTAAAATTGTAATTTTCATTACAATAAGTCAAAAATAAATATTGATTAAGCTGTATTGAGTATAAGTAAATAATAATTGATCTTCATTTATATAAATTGTGGTTACATCCATTGATAGCAGAAATATGAATATATAAAAGAAAGTGTTGATAAAAAAAATGTTTCTATGTTGTGTATGTACATAACTTTAAATAAAACAAAAAAAAATGATAAGTAAATGTGAATTAAAAACGAGACACCAAAATTAATATAAAAAAAAGATAAGTAAAAATGGTAAAACATGGCTTGAATTGATACTGGGCAATTTTAGATTTGAATTATGAAGGGACATTATGAAAAATATTGAATTGGGAATTTTGACTTTATGATAAACGTTAAATTTGACTAAAAATGACTAAGATAGAGATTTTTTGTAAGAAAATGTTAGAACGTGTTTAGAAAAAATATGGATGTAATAGGAAATATGTATATTGAATAATTAATTAATTATGAAAAATGTATTAATTATCGATTATGATTATTTAAATACAATTTCAAGTAGATATATTATTTTCCATTTGAAATGGGGTAGTGGCGCACCTGTGGCTGACCTCAGGTATGAATCTAATGCTATCTGGGGTTGATTACAGATGCCCATGGGCGGCAGTAGCCACTTACCATCAGGTGGACTGTATGCTCGTCTGCTACTCCTATATCATAAGAATATTGGAAATATTTTTTGGCCATTTTATTTTAACGGAATCCATAATTTACTTATAAATAGCACAAACTCAATCAATAATGGCATATTTCCTATTATAAAAACGAAAAACAGTCAACAAAAAAAGTTTTGCAAACTTTGCACCTTATTCCATATACAATAAGGTTAATAAGTGCCGCTTTACTTGAGTGTACTACATAACGATACAGCTAATAGCCTAAAATATATATTTTTCTCACTCTAATACTAGTAAAATGAAAGAGAGGAAAACATTTAGATGTTATATTTTGTCTTAAGAGTAGGTCTTACTATGTATAGATGTATTGATATATCTATCCTTGTCTATATGTCGCTGATAGAAAGAGACACTATATAGGAGTAATTGTTAGTGTATTTATGCAGTTCATTTACACCCATTTTCAATATTCAATCTATCCGTACTTTGCCTACCAAAGATCGACTATTAACAATTGCTTCATGCTACTCGTTGTCAATTTTCGATCTCTGGTATGTAAAAAATATATAGATTGATTATTAATAATGGGAATTAGTCAGCCGCTCTGTTTTTGTTACGTCATAACTCAGTGATACGTCATTATTCCCAAAAATTATAATATTCGGTCGCTAATATGGTATATATGGATGTAAAAGTATTTAACATTTAATTTAAATACACGAAAATCTTTATTTTAATTTATAAAAACATTCTTTTTTCATTTTGTGTGGTGTTTTTTCAATTCTAGAATAAAAAAATAGATGCAGTATTTTCAGAAATATGTATGTTTAATTATACATATATGCCGTATTAGCGACCATATTTTCAAAATATTGCAATACTCAAAAACATACGTACATACCTAATAATATATATTTATACGAATATCAACATTAGAACAACTAAAGCTTCGTTGAAATCAACGCGCAGTTGCCGCTATTTTTTCAAGTGATTTACTCATAAAATTATTGAGATACAATCAAATGAAAAAAAAGAAGCTAAATAGTCACAAATAAAAAAGAGCTATTTCCGCCTTTATAAAAATTTCGTTGATTTGAACGGAGCTTTATTTCACACAATCGCGTAACAAAACTTATATTATGTACTCATTAATAAGACTTACTAAATTAACATTCGAACTAACATCAGTATTAGTAACTTTAACTAACTGTGGTTACTTACTGCAACTCGTGGAGAGATCTGCTCACTGCTGTCCCACTGCTGGGCGGAATCTACCCAGAATGAAGGATTTAGGCAAAAAAATTGAAATTTGAAATTTCACGCGAGGTCCGAGGTGCGGTCCCAGGTGTTTTTTGAAGTTATGAGCGTATTAGAAATAATTTATCACGTATTTTAATAGTAAAGGAAAACATTGTGAGAAAACTTACACGCTTGGGAGTTGTTAAAATTCCGGGTCTGGGTGTTTGTGTATTCGTGTTTGTGTGTCCGTAACTCCCATAACACAGGAAATTCTAGTGTGGGGATGTGAGTGTATAAAACGTCTTTTAATAAAAAAAAAAATATGTAAAGTCTACCAATACGCACTCGTCCAGTGCGGTGGACTATGACTTAATCCTTCTCATTCTGAGAGGAGACCCGTGCCCAGCAGTGGGACATAAATCTAAAAAACTTCGATAGCGCGATTCAGACTACCAGTAGCGCCATCTCTTGACGAGTAGCGGGAAGTCGCCACGTAACTACCGGAAGCATTCAAAATTGCATTTGATGGGATAGTACAATTTTTTTTCATTACGATGTCTGATCTCAGTCGAAAAGTTAACTAATTTTTTGTTTTTGTGTTTCGTTTAATTGTAACGCTATATTTTGTGCGTAATTACGTAACGTAGATTTAAATTTGATGGTATGCCTATTTTTAGGGTTCCTTACCCAAATATCATACAAAAATAAATACAAAATTAGGTTACTAATAAGCTTGTTGTAAAAAACTTTAATTTAAATTAATTTATCTTTGCATATCTATGCATGTATGCATATATTATATGCTTACATATACATAATATCATCCAATTCATGATTTTTTTCATTGGAAATCAAGTCAAATACATTAATTTCAATAATTCTAATGATGTTTTAGAATAAGGAAAATATTTCTATCTGTTTTTGCTTTAATGTAAATTTCTAAAAAAAAAACAAATTGTATTGATTTTCGCCCAAATTATATGGAAATCAATAATCAATATTATGACTAAATAGGGTATATCTAATGATTTAAATCTACGTTTCTGCTATGTACAATTGTACACACTAGTCTATTAAAACTTATTGTATATTAATAATTCTCATTTATAAATTGCGTCACTACTCCAGGGGTGGGGCGTGACGTCACAGCACAATGTGACGTCACTCACTTGTATCATGTTTTTTTAATTGCAAAAGTATGACTTACATATGAGACGAAGTGACTTTACAAATATATGTAAAATGTGACAAGAAAAGATTGAAATCTCCTAATTAAAATTAAAGTGACGCAATTTATAAATGTCGCGAAATAACGAAATATGTATCGATAAATGGAAAATCGATTCGCGATCCCAATCGATTTTTTATTAATCGATGATATTATTATATTCCGCGCCAAACTGCTTCGCTCTGAAGTTGTTGCGAGCAGGTGTAGTCATACAATTTGCTATGGCGACGCGATTCATTTCTATATTGAGAGCGGACTAGCAGTTTTACGCGGACTACACATCCCTAATTGTAATGAAATATAACAAACAAACTACACAGAATAGTGTAGTGCCAATGTAATCTTCGAAAATGTGTATGTAATATATAAGTAGGATAATACTTGTATGGTATGGTGACACCAATTTTCATTAATTTACGAATGAATGTATTTTTGTATTGATCATTATTTGTATTTGTGTCTGTGTGTAATTGTTTTTAGGTGTGGAAGACTTTCGTGGTGAATAGGTTGGTTGTTATAATTGTTTATGTACAGAGTGATTTTTGAGTAGTCGCGGATGGCGAAATTTGAATGAGAAATAGTGAAAATTCGCCAAAAAATTGAATTATGGTTCCGATTTTGATAAAAAATCCTATATATAAAATTCTCGTGTCACAATGTTAGTTACCGTACTCCTCCGAAACGGCTTTACCGATTTTCACCAATTTTATATGCATATTCAGTAGGTCTGAGAATCGGCTACTATTTATTTTTCACTTAAGTGATAAGAGTTGTTCATCCTTAACATTTTTTTTGTTTATATGGCAACACAACGTTTGTCGGGTTAGCTAGTTATTTATATGACAAACTATTTTCCACGAAAGCCTTTTCCTTAAGATAGAAGTTCCAATCTCATTAGTATGGCATTAGACTATTTCTGAATACACTCGAAATATTATTTCTTAACTAAAAGTTGAAAGGTACGCAGTGCCATCTTTTTTTTCGTTTCTGAAATTTTCTGATTTTGAAATTTAATTGTAAAATTTTCAAATTGGTCTATTTTGTAGTAAATTTTGTTATATTTGTAGAAAACTATTAATTTAAACTAATTTTCGTGGATTGTAATTTGGTATTTTTTTTACGAACTTTAAATTTTTTCTTCAGAAGATTATTTTTTTCAGTAACTTTTATGACTTTAAATTTGATAAATACAATAGCATTTACATTTTTTAATGAAAAAACGAAGATGCATTTAATTTTGTTTAGGAAAGATTATTTAGATTTCTAATTTAATTATCAATTAACTTTTTTCATTTTTATAATTTGACGAAATCATAAGATTGACTGATGTGAACAGATTGAGTATTCCTGTGGTAAATTATAAGGCTTCGTTCAAATCGTCGATTTTGTGTTACTAAATTTTCGATAATAATCTGCGCGTGAAAATATCGTCGGTTTGAATGTACCTTTGTTTTTTCCAATTACCTATTTTGAAAATATATTACCAAATCAATTCGTTTATACATGGAATTATAAATTATAATAGTGTCTGTGGTTAAATTCATATTGTCATTGAATTAATATTTTTTTATCTGTCAACCCTTACACGTTTATTTATTAGGAAAAAAGTATTTTTGTGCCCAATACGTAAACATATGTTCATCTTACAATTTCTTGTTTTTGCGTTTAACCATAGACAATGTGATCAAATGAGACTCTAAAAATGTAATCATATAACCATAGACAAGTGGTAATATTGTTATGTTTATTTACTTATACACTAGCGACATCTATTATGTCAAAGATCTACTAATTTCCCCATAAATGTGTTTAACCATAGATTTTATTTGGTTATGTATTCACTTTTGGTTATAAAATATGTTTTTGTGTGTGTAGTTGTGAAAATAAATTATGTATAGTAATAATAAAAAATACGTAAACAAATGATTTAGATAAGAAACCTAGATCTTCGAGTGTTGCTATCGACAAAAAACATCGGAAAAATAATTATATAAATGTAAGAATTTTAAAAATTCTCGATGGGTAGATTGTACGTAGAGTATTTGGGAATTAAATCGCGATACGCTTGTAAATTTTGAGTTATCTTTTTTTAATGGAAATTTTACGCCGTATTTTACTAAAATAGTATCAGAAACTCGTTCTTGAAATAGAAAAACTAAAAAAAATTGGAAGTTTATTAACAATTTTTCATTAACAATTAAAAAATAAAACAAATTAAAAGTAACAGTTATGTTTATAGAGCAAGGTCTTGCAATTAAATTAAATTGGACTACAATTTAATTAATTAAAAAAATTGTGATTCCCAAATACTGGTGGCGCTATCTAGTATCGAGTAGCGGAAGCTCAAATTGAAAATAACTCAACATTTACAAGCGATCAAATAGATTCGTAGTGACCGAAATATTATGTGTTTTGGATGTGGTTCTCATGTCATGGAAATTTTGAGTCACAAGTGTGTCATATTTTGAGGCTACGGTAATTTGGTTTTATATATTTTTTTAGGAAAAATATTTTTAGAATTTCGTATTAATTGCGTAAAGTTTGCAGCTGTTTGATTTATTGTCTGTTTTAATACAGATAATAAAGTTATGTTCATGAAGTGATTATAAAGGGCTATAATTTGTCTTGTATGTTTGTGTGTTGTGTTAGTAAAGAATCTGTCAGTGATATTTACTTTGGGTAACGCGAAATCAATTCTTGCTATTTCAAGTCAATGTTATACTTAGTTAATCGAGCGGGAACGTTTTTGGGATTGGAATTTATTTTTGTGTGACGTAGTTTTACTTTACGGCCTAATTTTACTTTTTTATCCAAAAAGTACAAAATTAATTAGGAAAACTACCAATAGATGGCGTTACTAGTGTCATACAGCTTTTACAACGACGTATTTATTTGATATAAAAATATTAAAATAATGCGCAAAATAATGAAGACTACATTTTTAATGAAATGTCTGTCGAATATTTCGGATTATTTTTTCTAAATTAAATAAATTGTTCTCCCAATAACGTTTCGGCTTTGCCATCGTAGAATTATGTGTACGCTTATTTTGTATAAAAGATATAACAATATTTATTTATTTATGGACACTGATTTTCTGTATTTTGTGTGAGTTTGACTATTCATGTGATTTAGAAGTTTATATAACGAATAATGAATTTGTACGAAGTGTAAAGTAGTCGGTGCCGTGCGTTAAGATAAAGTTGTGAAGAAATATATTGAAATATATATAATTTCTCTTATTTTGGCTTTTTATTTCCCTATCTACCTTATCTATCCTTATCATAACCTTTCATATCCCCTTATGTACAAACATAACATTTACACCTATAAATTCAGATTGCTTAAACTTGATAGAATTGTATTTCGATATAAATTGGACGTAGTTATGCAAAATAGATCCAACCACAAAAACTAGCATTCAAATGCTCAAATTAAAATTTTCTCAAGAAAATAGGTCTTTTAGTAAAAGTTAAATTGCTTAATTTATGGTTGGTATCACTGATATCTGTATATTTCAAAAGAAAAAAAGTACCATGCAGCTTGAATATTTTTTGCATATACGAAAGTTGATGTGGAGATGTCATTTGTGATAGTAACTAAAAAAACGGGGTTTGTGGGTTGGATCCATTTTGCATAACTATGTCCAATTAAGCGTAAGAAATCACTGAGTAATTTTGAGTCAGGTTTCGAAAACATTTATAGCTGTATGCAAGTGCACAAAATGAGATAGATAATAATTTACTTTACTTATGATTAGTATTTGGCTAATTGAGAGCGGCCATACTCCGGTAATCTCAAGTATTGTAACTTCCATAGCGTGATCGTACAGCGCCGTCTCTAAATGAGTAGCAAAAATTTATCATATCATGTTCCTAATAGCGCCATCTATTGATGAGTTGTGGAAAGTTCTTGCAAGTTACTGCTACTGGTCAAAAGATGTCACTACTAGATTATATTTAATCTGACATTAGAATGTAATAAAATGCTACTGAATAACAGATGTCGCTACAAGTCAATAAAAATTAACGTTTTATGATTTTTATTTTTTTATTATTTTTTTTTTTCAAATGGTATGTTCTTATGCAATAGTGTATATCCAAAATATGTGTGCTAAGTCCTAAATTGGGTTTATATGTATTCAAATTCGTTTCTATCTACATAAATATATTTGAAAGAAATATTTGTTTAATTGTTTGCAATGACTAAACTCAAAAATAAAAAAATACTATACTGATTTTTTTTAAATGTTTTTACCAAATATTTAGATTTAAACTTTCGTGATATGAAATTGGTATATAATTTTTATCGCGGGTGAAATCGCGGCGCATAGCTAGTCTTTCTATGTAAATTATGTAATACTAAAAGGAAGAGCCGAGTTTGGTATAAGTATTAGGGCCACTTCTATACATTATTACTTAATTAAAGTAATAATAATCCAAAGAAATAAGAATATTTGGCAAATAAAGAATATACTACTGAGCCACTTTGATGGAGAGAGTTTCTCGCACGTTTCGAGTCGAGAATTAGTAAGCAACTGTCACAAGCAATAATCGCCATAACATAATCGTATCAAAATGTTTACACACAGAATCAAACCTCGCCTACGATTATGTCATACGAGACTCGCATATGACTTATCGTCATGCGATAATTGCCTATGTTTGTTTACACGACGTTTAGTAAGGAGATTGCTTATGAGAATCTCGACTTGTATAAACCCGACTTCGTATGAGATATTTTGAAGTTCGTACGAATATCGTACAAATCAGTTTGAATCGTTTTCAGTGCGAGATTTCTCATTCCAGTTTAGTGATTATCCAATTGTAATTTCTTCTCGCTGTTCATTTTTTAACCCAATCACTTTTCTTCTTTTTCCGTATAATTACAAGAATTATTGAACGGAAAAATAACATATAATTAAAAATTAAAACATTCGCGCACTGCATATTAAAAACACACAATTTTTTGTTAGGTTCATCGTAGTCCAATAAATTAATTTTGATCTGTTTTTCTACTTATTAAACTGTTTGTATTTTAATATTTTATTTCATTCCCACTATCATTTCGATAATTACCCCAAACAGTCAGTGTTGCCACATTTCAGGTTTCCGATTGCCCTTTTAATGTAGCGTAAACCAAAAATAATGACCGGATAATTGTCTTCGCTGTAAAAACCCTTGTTATCGTAACTCGACACCACCACCCCTTCGGTTTGTGTAGGGGTGAGTGCAGGGCCGGATTAAGATGTCATGAGATCCAGGGGAAACAAACGAATGGGATCGCTAATTATTTTTCGAATAACAAACTATATTTCTTCGTCACAAAATGTTCAAATCAATTACTAACAAATAAAAATATTTCAACAGAGAATATAGTTATTAAAGACAACACAGAATTAGTTATTAAGATATATAGTTATTAAAAATGTTTCAACAAATAAAAATATTTCAACAAAGAATATAGTTATTAAAGACAACACAGAATTAGTTATTAAGAATATAGTTATTAAAAATGTTTCAACAAATAACAATATTTCAACAAAGAATATAGTTATTACTTAATACAAGTATGGAAAGCATAAAATGTAAAAAGTAGAGTTTGGAAAAAAGAAACAAAGTAACTGACCTATCGAAATTTGAATATTTTTATCTCTTTTATTGGGGCACCTCTTGTGAAGGCCCCTCCCTTGAGGCCCCGAGGCCGTACCACCTACCAAATCCGACCCTGTGTGTAGGGGTGAGTGAATAAATAAAATAAACATTGAAAACGGTGTGTGTTTATTAACTTCACTCGATAAATTACTCTTTATCTTTTGAATCTATAGGATTTAATTTCTTGATAAATGATGGACAATAGTTATTGTAATGGACCTTTTTGTGAATAACCACCTATGTCTGCCTAAGAACAGCAGTGTTATAATGTAATATAGATTTATAAATCATTTTTTTTTTATAATATAAGGGTAGCAGACGAGAATGCAGTCCACCTGATGGTAAGTGGCTACTGCCGCCCATGGACATCTGTAATCAACCCCAGATAGGATTAGATATTCCTACCTGAGGTCGGCCACAGATGCGCCGCTACCCCTGAGGACTAAGCTGGAACGCCTCGGAAAAGTCTGTCTCCCTTACCACACCCTTCAAACCGGAACACAGCAGCGCCTAACATTGCTGTTATTAGGCAGAAATAGGTGTGGCGGTGGTGCCGCCGGGGTCGAACCACAAAGGGTTCTACCACCTTCATTGTAACATAAGTTAATAAAAAAACAATATTAAGTAAAAAAAATGGAAAGTTTGTATTAATAGCATATGGTTAATAGTCTCACTTTTCAAATCAGAACACAGAAGCACAATGCAAATAAATCTGGAGGTAGATTACCTAAGGTTAAGATTAAATGGTCGGTTTAAAAAATAATAATCATGAAAATAAAATTCCTTTATTTCAGGCATCTAAAGACCCATATAATATGTGTTAGTAACAGATTACTTATAAGCTGTTTTAGTACGTTATATAATTAATAACCATTTATTAAAATATTATTTTATATTAAATTAGCTAGTTATCATGTCATTAGAATTATTAAGAATTACAATTATTTGCAATTAAGATTAAAATGTCATCCAGGGGCTATTTACTATTACAGGCCTCAAAGCTCCTCTTATATGCAAGCATCATAGATTAGTAAAGATACTTCGCCGCCTTGAAATTGAATGAAGCCACAAACGGCTTATTAGTAAGTTCTTTTTTTGAATTCTTGACAAATAAAAACATTTTTAGAGAAAATTTACGAATAAATTACGCAGTATTAGTTAAATACTGCGTAATTTACATAATAAATAAATAATTGTTTCAAATATTTTTGGGACATTTTAGCACGGAGACGTGGCAAAACTTTTTTAAGCAACTATTTCAATTCTCAAAACTGGGTACATTTTCTTGTTAGGAGTAAGTAATCTTTACTAATCTATGGCAAGCATATGCAAGTTTAAAAAAAAATAGATAAAAAAAATAAGCGTGGCGATGGTGTCGTCAAACTCATACCACAAAGGGTATAGTCCGTGTAAAACTGGTAGTCCGCCCTGAATATATAAATAAATCGCGTCGCCATAGCAAATTGTATGACTACATCTGCTCCCAACAACTTCAGTGCGGACTAGCAGTTTGGCGCGGACTATACTGGCAACTTAAAAAAATAGTATTTTATATTAAGTTATATTTTGGTCTTTATATAAAATCGATAGATAATGCCCATTAGAATGTAATCAGGACATAGTTACGGAAAAGAACGTTTAATACTCGCAAAAATGCTAATACTTTTAAAACAAAACAACGTATGTTTCATATAAATCAATCTTAAACGCAACTTTATTACATTTTAATAGAGATTGTTATTGAATACACTACTTCGTGACATAGGACCTTTTGTACGATGTGACAACGATAACAAGTCCCTACAGACAGTAATCCGATGCGCGCCATCTAGCGCCGAGTAGGATAATCACTTGGTAATTGACGTGAAGCGCTGACGACGAAACGCGGGAAATCGCTCACTGACGCCATTCCCATTCAGCGTAATAACTTTCAACATGTCGAATAATTGGCAATTTGTTACCGGACCAACGTTAATCTTTTGTGATACAATATTTTGTTGTGAAATAATATTTTCGACAGAATTTGGCTTATCCGTGAATTGGAATGTAATGAATATGAAAATCTTTAAGCCGTTAAATTTTATAGTCTGTGATAATTTTCCTCCTTATTCAGTAATGAATAATATGTTGATATAACTAGGCATAAAAAATGAGTGATAGCCTACCAATTACTGTCCACTGCTGGGCACGGGTCTCCTCTCAGAATGAGGGATTAGGTAATAGTCCACCGCGCTGTACAAGTGCGTATGGGTGGACTTCACATACCTTTGAGATTTTTTTTATATTTCTCAGGTATGTAGGTTTCCTCACGATGTTTTCCTTCACCGTTTAAGCAAGTGCTAATTAAGCACATAATTTTGAAAAATCAGAGGTTTTGAACTGGGATTTGAACCTCAGTCCCCACGATCGAGAGGACGAGTTTCTTAACCATTAGGCTATCATTGCTCTAATATTATTATTTTGCTTACCGGCGCCAAATTAAAAATTACAGGTATTTAATACTACTTATTTAGAATTTAATGCTCGTATAAGGGAAAGGCGATGTTTAGTAACTAGTAGTAGGTTAGGCTGTTAATTAAATGGCTAGTAAGCTACTTAGCTCCCACAAGATTGTAGGTGGTAGAACCCTTTGTTCGAGTCCGGCGGCACCACCGCCACACCGATTTCAGCCTAAGAGCATAGTGGTTAAACGTTGCTGTGTTCTTGTTTGAAGGAGACACATTTGTAAGAGAGATATACTTTTTCCAGGTTCCAACTTAGTCCTCAGAGGAAGAATCGCATTTGTGGTCGATCTCAGGTAGAAATCTAATATTATCAGGGGTTGATTACATTTGTCCATGGGCAGCAGCCGTCACATCAAGTGGACTGCATGCTCGTTTGCGATTTATAAAAATACATAACAGGGGGTTACCATCTCTTAAAACAATATTATTTTAATCATACTTTAACTTTTTTGCAGGAAATTTAACTTTTTAAGCAAAATATAACAATTTCAGTTGGTTTTATAGAATAGGTAAGCGAAAAATTAATAAGGGTTTAAGTTTGTTCAACTGTGTATGACGGAATATTTTACTGTTTTAAGGAGGAAATAAAACTTTACTGAACTATGATGGTTTTTAAAAAATGGTGGTTTAAAGAGAGGCCCCCAGGTTTTATGGAACTTATAAGAAATGACGTGTACGGCGGCCATATTTATCTAAATGTCATCTAATCCCATGGCGCGGGTTAACCTTTGCACGTCTATTTTATGACGATATTAAGCGACTTGCGGGTTAATGGACTGTTACGGGTTAATTTCGGCTATTAAGATAGTTTAACCCTCTATTAGATACTAATATTATTCGCGACGTTGTTTGGATTTTGAGATTTATTTATAACGAGCTTTTGCCCGCGGCTTCGCTCGCGTTACGGAGTAATATTTTCATCCCCTATTTTATCCCCTTCGGGGAAGACTAGCGGATGCCTACGTCATAACATCTACCTGCATGCAAATTTCAGCCCGATCCGTCCAATGGTTTGGGCTGTGCGTTGATAGATCACTATGTCAGTCAGTCACCTTTGAGTTATATATATCTAATTAGAAATAGAAATTAGATATACATACATGTACAGCAGTGATAACCTAGTGGTTAAGAAACTCGGCCTCTCGATCGAGGGGTCGGGGTTCAAATCCCAGGCACGCACCTCTGATTTTTCAAAGTTACGTGCGTATTAGAAATTAATTATCCCTTGCTAAACGGTGACGGAAAACATCGTGAGGAAACCTGCATACCTGAGAGATTCTCAAAGGTATGTGAAGTCTACCAATACGCACTTGTCCAGCGCGGTGGACTATGGCCTAATCCTTCTCATTCTGAGAGGTGACCCGTGCCCAGCAGTGGGACAGTAATGGGTTGTTGATGATGATAATTTATAATATAGAAGTAATAGACGAGCATTCAGTCCACGGAAGGTAAGTGGCTACTGGCGCTTATGGATATCTATAATCAACCTCAGATATGATTAGATCTATGGTCGGCCTACCCCTGAGGACTAAGCTTTAACGTATCGGAAAAGTCACCCTTATCACACCTCTCAATCCAGACCACAGCAGCGTTTAAGACTGCTGATACAACATAAAAAGGTGTGGCGGTGGTGCCGCCGGAGTCGAACCGCAAACGGTTTTACCACTTTCAATCAAAGATTACTAAAGATTACGTACTCCTAACAAGAAAATGTCAGTTTTGACAATTGAAATTGTCACTGTCATCTATTTTCGTGTTTGGAAAATATTAAAAACATTTAGTTTTTAGATCATTTACGAATTAAACGATATTTCTCCGCACTTTTTCTTCGATTTCGTGTTTTTGCACCACATAATGCGCATGTCGGCATTGTTCCGCGTAAATTACACCATGACAGCCATTAAACGGCTGGCAGTATAGTCAGCCGTTTAAGCCATTTAATGGCTTCCTTCAATTATAAGGCGGTGATATATCTATACTTATCTATACAAAAAGGTAACAACAAATTATCGTTTCCGTAAACCGCAAGTTGATTAGACTATATTTATAATGAGCGTAAATCAATCATCTTTATTCTATAACAATATTTATCTAATTTGTCAAAAGCTTCATTATTAGTGATCTCGGTAAATCACATGAGATGCAGTCCTCCGCCGGAGCTTCAAGCAGCTTGTTGAGCGGAGCGCGACATCTAGTGGCTGGTGTAATGTGATAGTTTGTAAATGCACTTGTGCTAGGGTTGACAACTTCCTAACTTATGTTTTAAATTTTGTGTTATAAAGTTGAACACAAAATATATGTAAAAAAATAAAAGCGTAGTAAAGAGAATAGCTAACAAGCATACAGTACATTTTTTATAATATAAGAGTAGCAGACGAGCATGCAGTCCAACTGATGATAAGTGGCTATTGTCGACTCAAGGATATCTGTAATCAATCTCAGATAAGATGAGATTCCTACCTGAGGTTGGCCACAGATACGCCGCTACCGCTGATGACTCAGCTGGAATGCCTAGGAACCATAGATATATTATCCTACTTAGTATAATATATCTATGCTAGGAACAGTATCTCTCTAGTAGCCTGACACATTTAATGTGTATCGCCATATAATCATTTATGTCAGTATTCTAAAACGATTTATTTTGACAATTTGTCAAAAGCTTCATTATTAGTGGTCTCGGTAAATCGCATGAGATGCAGTCCTCTGCCGGAGCTTCAAGCAGCTTGTTGAGCGGAGCGCGACATCTAGTGGCTGGTGTAATGTGATAGTTTGTAAACGCACTTGTGCTAGGGCTGACAACTTACTAACTTATCTAATAATATTTTTTTTTACTTTGTGTTATAAAATTGAAGCAGTTTACAAGCACAGTACAATAAAATCTATCTTTTTTCATAATATAAGAGTAGCAGACGAGCATGCAGTCCAACTAATGGTAAGTTGCTATTGCCGACTCAAGGATATCTGTAATCAACCTCAGATAAGATGAGATTCCTACCTGAAGTTGGACAACTTACTAACCTATCTAATATTTTTTTTATTTTCTATACTTAATATTATAAAGAGGAAAACTTTGTTTGTTTGTTTGATTGTAATGAATAGGCTCAAAAACTGCTAGACCGATTTTAAAAATTCTTTCACCAATCGAAAGCTATATTATCCACGAGTAACATAGGCTATATTTTGTATGAAATATATTTGATAAACAGATTTTGAGGCGGTACAAGTTTGCCGGGTCAGCTAGTGTTTTATAAAATTGAAGCAGCTTACAAGCACAGTACAATACTGTCTATCTTTTTTTATAATATAAGAGTTAAAGACGAGCTTGCAATCCATCTGATGGTAAGTGGCTATTGTCCAAGGATGTCTGTAATCAACCCGAGATAAGATGACATTTCTACCTAAGTTAGGACACAGATGCGCTACTACCGCTGTGGATTAAACTGGAATGCCTCGGATAAGTATGTCTCCCTTACCAAACCAGAACACAGCAACATTGAACATTGCTGTTATTAGGCAGAAATAGGTGTGACATTGGTGCCGCCGGAATCGAATCACAGACCGTTCTACCACCTTTAAGGGACTATTTTATCACTTTCTTATACGCACTTAAAAACAGAGTTGTCTGGGATTTGAACCCTGGAGCAAGCGCAAGACATTTGTACTTAAGCTAAAAATAGCAACCCTACAAAAACTTGTCATAAGAAAACCTTGTCACCGCACCCTCAGCCCTTAACTGAAGGGGCGTTTTACCAAAACCGCGCAACCCTTAACACTCAGCCCTACCCTCCTACCCTTGGCATAGAGCTCAAAATCCCTTACACTAAGGGTAGTTTTGAGCAATTTAAGGGCAAGTTCCTAACATTAAAAAATAATTGTTCTTTCATAAGATGTCATCTTCATGGTGATAAAGATGTCGGCAGCTTCAGATTTTTTTTATAATATAGGAGTAGCAGACTAGCATGCAGTTTACCCGATGGTACGCTACTGCTGCCCATGGACATCTGTAATCAACCCCAGATAGGATTAGATTCCTAGCTGAGGTCGGTCACAGATGCGCTACCCCTGAGGACTCAGCTGGAACGCCTCGGATAATGTCGCTTACCACACCCTTCAACTCAGAACACAGCAGCGTTTCTGCTGTTATAGTAGAAGTAGATTTAAAAAAGCTCGGCAAACTGGCACTGTGATCTGCTGGGCAAAGATGCCCACTGTTGGGCAAAGATAAAGAACTAATGTAGGTCGTCTATTTTATATTTGTAGTACATTTATTTTTGCCGTGATAGTTCAGTGTTTTGAAAGACCTCTCAATATAGAGGTCCCTGGTTCGAATCCAACACACGCTTTTCTAATTTCATTTATGATCACTTGTTTTAACATCTTAAACAAATCTACACGCCTGACAGTTCTCAAAAAATAATAAAAAGTTCTCAAAGATGCGTTGTCTTCTCTTACAATGAGAAGGATTAGGCCATAGTCCACCGCGCTGGCCAAGTGCGTATTGGTAGACTTCACATACCTTTGAAAACTTTTTTTAAAGATCTCTCAGGAGCATTCCTGTGAAACGGTGAAGGAAAACATCGTGAGGAAACCTGCATGGTTTCCTCACGATGTTTTCCTTCACCGTTTAAGCAAGTGATAAAATTAATTTCTAATATGCAAATTACTTCGAAACATCAGTGGTACGTGCCTGGGACTTGAACCTTGGACTAAAGATACAATAACTAGGCCCACTACCCAAAAAACCTTTTCACTCTGAGATGGAGATCTGTGCCCAGCAGTGAGACAGAAATAGGTTGACAAGTCTTAAGCGCTATATTCCGGTATGAAGGGTGTTCACACTTATGCGAGGACTTCAATCACTCACATTTTATTAAATAAACTTAGACTCGAGCCTTTAATAAACTCCAATCACACCCACTTAATAATAATAACAGTGTCGCTCTAAACGAAACGCTAAAAACCGAATTACGCACTAATAAAATCACAATTCCATCAATCTATTCACCTATCCCTAAAACCGGTTCAATCCAGTTATAAGTGGATCAAAGCGACGCATTCCAGTCTGTAATAACTGCAAATTATGGTTCTACCAACGCGAAAATACTTGGACGACAAAACTTTTATTACTACACGCCTTTAAACAGAGTTCAAAATGGATTGGAGGCTTCGAAAACGCGCGTAAAGGACAATTTGGCGCCGAATATCAACAATTATGATTTTGCAAGGATATATTTTACAGACAAAAAATGCTACGTGGGTCTTATATCACTGGTTTAAGGTTTAAAACTGAATGTGTAGTTGTCTATGCTTTCGTTGGGTTTATGGCATGAAATGTCAACAATAGGTAGCCATATTGGATTGTCGCGGGTTAGAAGGGGACACGGGGGATAGAATACAACTCTTTTAATTTTGCGAGCGAAGCTTCGATGTCGGCTGATTTGATTAGAGCGGGTGGTGGTATGCTGTAATGCTCGAAAATCTTGGAAGATGTTGAAAATATATTTATTAGTAATTAAGGATAACTACTTTGTGCCATTGTATCTAATTTGTATGATTTTGCTACTAATCTGCATACCAAAAGTTTGGAAAATCCAAAAGTGCACGACTCATAATGCTCATTTAATTATGAAATATAAAAAAAAAAAACTTAAGTCGTTCAAAATTAATTGCCGAAAAAACAGCTGTAGTAGGAAGAAGATACTGCACAAGCGCCCCTGGTGGAATAAATGTACATAATATCTATAGATATACAGTCTTGTAGTTTTCGTTTTTTATTAATTGCAATTAAACGACACTGAAATAATTAATCATTCATATTCAGTGACCTACAATCGTCGATTAGAATTAAAAAAAAAAAAATTAACTCAAATGATGGATTTTTTCACAAGTTACAGTGTTTTCAGGTTTCACACATGACGGACAGGAAATTTTTTTGACCTACTTTGGTGTTTTTTTCCAATTCTATTGCAGTAAATCAATTTTTAAAAAGTATGGAATTAATCTCCATTAAATTCTCTCGACAATAGTATGCAAAATATCTTGATTCCGTGAACTATCAAGGCTATAATAATAAAAATAGCCGCCAAAATGAAGCGAAAAAAATTTTTCGATCGTAAAGCACTCTCTGATGCTTCGCATCATGAGTCGTGCAATATAATAAATAAAATGTCGCATATTTTGTCGTAATTTCCATAATAAGTATAAAAGATAAGTATTCTTAAAGTTTTAGCTTTTTTGAGTTAATTATAACTCAAAAAAGCTTAAAATTCTTAATTATAAGAAGCGAAGAATAGGTTTCTAGTTTATAGTATTTTTCCGGCTAATTATTTTTATTTACTTACTCCTCTTTATATTAACTTATCTGAGATTGTATAATAATAATCATTATTAAAAACAATTCAAATTGATTTATTTCTTGATTTATTTACTATCATGCCCATTATTTATAATCAATCTAATCAATTTACCTACCAAATATCGACGTATAAGTATCAAGAAACTGTAAAATTTCAATCTTTGACAAAAAAAATAGATCGATTATTAAAAACGGACATTATAGTACAACTTTAGATGTATATCCAGCCTTTTAATTAAGCGCATCTGTCTTTCTATAGAAAGAAAAACCCACACGAAGATATTCAATAAATCCTACAGAATTCCACATATTTTTTTACTTATTGCTTCCCTCTCGCATACATCAACCGTTCATTCCTGGCGGGTGGCGTCATTGATCTCCTTTTTTCGGGAGCCTTTGAAGGTGTTTAGACCTTTAGGGCTATGTAATTGTATTGTCTCCTGTCATATGGCTACGGCTATTACACCGTCTGTGATATCGACCCTTTTATCTTTTTATTAACCTTTTTTCACCTTATGGTCTATCTTTATGTACTGTTTCAGGTGTATAATATATTGTATTTTGAAGGTGGTAGAGTTCTTTGTGGTTTGACCCCGGCAGCACCTCTACTATTTATTTCAGCTTAATAACAGCAGTGTTAAGCGCTACTGTGTTCTGGTTTGAATAGCGAGATATATCTATGCGAAGCTTTCCAATGTAGTCTTCAGGGGTAGCAACGCATATGTGGCCGACCGTAGGTAGGTATCTAATCTTAACCAGGGTTGATTACAGATGTTCATGAGCAGCAGTAGCTACTTAACATCAGGTGAACTGCATGTTAGTTAGCAGCTTAGCTTTAACTAAGCGATTATTTGACTGACAAAACCGTGTGGTCTGAAGTAGCTCCAGCTCCACATGTACCATTACGTTAAGTCTGTCATTGTAAAATACTTTTTAAAGATGTGTGTTATGGAGTTTCTTTCGCCGCTCCATAACGAAACACCTTGTGAAGTGGTGGTAGTTGTATTGACATTCAAAAAGTGCTCTGTAAAGAACCTATTTTGAATAAAAAAAAAATGATTTGATTTGATTTGATTACTCTTGTATTATAAAAATTGATAAATATTTAATATAACAGATACGTTTCATTAATTTAAATGCATGCAATGATTTCAGTTGCATACTGTATGTGCAGTTATAATTGCTCAAAAGTTGAGACAATAACATCTGCGTATATATTTCTCCTAATTCTTATAATTCGTACTGGAAACCTGAATACTACTAGTAGCAAACTGATATTCTTCGTAGAGCGTACCGTACCGGGAATATAAACATTGACTCTGAGATCTGAGATAATAAATGGATACTACTGTTAGATACACTGATTGTAGGTTTATATGTATAGTAAGCTGTTTCCATCCATCCATCAGGCTTTTAAGGTCCTCTGCTGGACATAGGCCTCTCCTAATTGGCGCCACTCTAACCGATCCCGTGCCCTTTGAATCCAATGGTTTACCAACCTCTTCTTCAAGTCGTCGGAGAGAGCTATTTACTAATTATTTAATAATTGACTTAATTATATCAGGTCCGTTGACATTTTTCTACTGAAAGCCAACGTAAGGCGAACACAATAAGGAGAATTTACATATCTGAAAGGTAGATTAAATATTGTTCGACCAAGGTGTCGCCGCTAGACGTATTTGTACCGTAAAACAATAGTATTTTGCGTTCTGCGTTTGATTGTGGTAGAACTCTTAGTGGTTCGACTCTGGAGGTACCTCAGACATACCTATTTCTATCTTTCTAAGTAATGTAAAGCGCTGCTATGTTCCACTTGTAACTCAAAGGTGACTGACTGACATTTTTTTTTTTTTTTTTTTTTTTTTTGTTAACGAGGGGGAAACCTTCAAAAGGTACCCGGTGCCGTGGGAGCGACACGGGGTTATGTGGGACTCTTACCGCACTAAAACCCCCCCGGTGGCCGTCCTCGGCGCTGCGTAGAGGACTCCGGGATCTCCAACGGAACGCAACCGGAGCCCTCTTAGCGCTGTGCCCCGTCGGGCTCCGCCCAGGTGAGCTTGATGCTCACCACACCGTCTGGTGTGCACGACGGTATGCGACCACACATACCGCCGTCCTTCCCGGGGTCGCTGGCCGGGCGGTTTGAGCTCCCACTCTTGCCGTCCGCAACCCCGGAAGCCCCCTTTTAGTCGCCTCTTACGACAGGCAGAGGATACCGTAGCCCTATTCTTGTCCCGGAACTACAGGGACACCGCGCCGGTGGGCGTTACCGACGCCTGCGGCGACTCCTTCTCCGAGCGGGTTCAGCGCGCTCCCTTGCTCGCTCGGCGTCTTCCTTCGCAGACATGACTATATCGCAGAAGGTGATCATGCCGTCCCAGGCTTCGCTGCGCTGAACCATCGCCTCAACGATGGCCGGCGGAGACAGATCCGGTCCCACTTTTTCGACGAGGTTCCGCCGCTGCGTGTCCCACGCGGGGCAGTACTGCAGCGTGTGCTGTGCGGAATCCTCGTCATGCCCACAATGATGGCATTGGGCCGACTCTTCCCTCCCTATCCTATTCAGATACTCACCGAAACAGCCATGTCCGGTGAGTATCTGAGTTAGGCGGTAGGTCACTCGACCCCTGCTTCTTAGCCAGGCTCGAAAGTTCGGCAGGATAGCGTCAACCACCCTTTGGCGTATGTTCCGAGGCTCCTGAAGTCGATCGCGCCAGCACCTCAGAGCACGCCATCTGGCTCTCCTCCGAAGCACTACGACCGTCTCTTCGCTGAAGGGTTCAGCCGTCTGACGGAGGACGCGGATCTTATGGAAGATCCGTGCGTCCATATCCGCCAGAATGTCCAGGGGCGGAAGCCTCCCCAGGACTGTCGCCGCCTCATACGATATGGTACGATAGCCACGGGCGACTCTGATTCCGATCATACGTTGCGCGGAATTCAATTTCCGCGCACGACGCCGGCTGGCAGACAACTTGTCCGACCATACCGGCGCACCGTAGAGCGCAATCGAGCGTATCACACCCGCGTAGAGGCGGCGGACTTCTTCCCTTGGTCCCCCGAGATTCGGCAGCAGTCTGTGCATAGCACCCGGATGAATCCGGGGGACGAGACGGTCGAAATGTTCGTCGAAGCACCAGCGGCCATCCAGTGTTAGGCCAAGGTACTTCATGTACCTGCCTATCCGGATGTCCGTTTCACCGACGCGCACTGTGGTTTCAGCTGACTCGATTATCGGCCTGCGGCCGTGAAACCAAATCGCCTCGGTCTTCTGGGACGCTACCCGTAGGCCCAACCTGCGGATATTCGCTATGACGCGTGCCACCCCGACTTCTGCTAGCCGAACCGCTGTCGTATAAGACACGCCTTCGGTAAGAACCAGGGTGTCATCGGCGTAGCAGACGATGCTCACTCCATCCGGGAGCACCGTTCTCAAGACCGCGTCATATGCGACATTCCACAGTAGCGGGCCCAGTACCGAACCTTGCGGCACCCCGCGCACGACATTCCTCCCGCGAACGCTCCCATAGCGACCTGGGAAGCGGATACGCCTGTCCGACAAGTAGGCCTTCAAAACCGCCATTAAGTAGGACGGTACTTGATGAACGGACAGACCCTCCAAGATCGCTCTCCAGGGTAGAGAGTTAAAAGCATTGACAATGTCAAGGCTTACTGCCAGGACTACTCTACCCTGGGATATGGCTTGCTCTGAGAGCGTTCGGACTCGGATGATGGCGTCCACCGTCGAACGCCGCTGCCGGAAGCCGAACTGGTTTTCGGAGAGGTCCGGGCCATGACACGCTAAGTGTTGGCTAATTCGAGAAGAAATGATCCTCTCGAATAGCTTGCCCGCCTCATCCAACAGGCAGATGGGTCTGTACGCTGATGGGGAGTCCCGAGGCTTGCCCCACTTGTGCAACAGCACCAACCTCGCCTGCCTCCACACCGACGGAAACCGTCCATAGCGGAAGCAGGCGGTGTATAGGTTTTGCAGCCTCTCCCCCAGCACTGTCAGCGCCAAAGCCCAAGCCCGACCAGGAATTCCGTCCGGCCCCGGAGCAGTGTTTCGCCGCGCCATGCGCCTAATCGCTCCGTCGAGCTCATCTGGCGTCACCGCTAGTTCATCCGACCATGTGGAGGGATCTGGCAAAGCGGCGGGAGGACCCGTTTCGTCAGTGGTTCCTGGAAACAGGCTGTCCACCACTGAGTCCACGAAAAGCGGGTCAAGAGTTTCTGTGAGCGGAGGCACCCATGGACGTAGCTTACCAAGCACCATCTTGTACGGGCGTCCCCAAGGGTCTCGGTCTAGCCCCTCCACGAGCGCGCTCCAGTTCCGGGCCTTGCTTTCGGCGATTGCGCCCTGAAGCAAAGTTGTTGCGGCCCGGTACTCCACGTACTTCTCCTCCCTTTCCGCAACACCAGAAGACCGACGTCGTCGAGCCCGAGTGTACTGGCGTCGAGCACGTAGGCAGGCTGCACGCAACCGTGCGAAGTGCTCCGACCACCAGTACACAGGGCGTCTCCAGCCAGGTCTGACACGCGGCATCGCGATATCGCAGATTGCCGTCATGTCACCCCTGAGCTTGATCGCCTCCCGCTCGGGATCGAGCCGGTCATCCCCCTCGGCGGTGCCGGACCAGTCCACAATGTGGGCAGCAGCGACGAGCAGGTCTTGATTGAGCCGCTTCAATGCCCATCGACGTGGCCGGTCTTCTGCACTGCGGGCATCTGCAGCCGGGAGCCGTAACACTACGTCCACTAATATGTGGCGATGGTCAGACAACGTGACTAGTTCGTCGGCCACCCTCCAGCCCGTGATCAAGCGCTCAGCAGAGAGAGTCGCCCACGAGAGGTCTACGACCGACTCTCCCTGCCAACGCACGCACGTGCTGGCCGAGCCACGATTCAGCAGACGCAGGTCGAGCCCAGCTGCCCATTCGAGCGTTGCCTCTCCCCTGGGACTGTCTCGTCTGTTTCCCCAGACCCTCGAATGGGCGTTAAAATCGCCCATCACGAGTACCGGTCGGGGAAGACAGGACCGAACACAGTTTGCCACACGGTCGAGGAACGTCTCGAAAGCCCCTAGAGTGCAGTTCGGGGAGACATAGCACCCCAGCACCGCCAACGGACCCCACTCCACTGCGACTATTCCCCGCTCAGAGTGGAGTCTGGAACATGGAGGATCTCCCTCTCCGCCCGCCCAGTACACGGCGACGGACTGCGCATCGTCTGCTACCCACCGCGGATGCTCCGGAACTCTATAGGGCTCCGCCACCACTGCCAAAGAAACCGAACTTTCCACGAGGCATTGCTGGAGCAAGTCCTGCGCCCCGCGGCAGTGGTTCAGGTTCCCCTGGAGTATTTTAAGTGACGGAGACCTATCCATTAGGAGTCCATCGCTTCCGCTGGCGGACAATGGGACGAAGCGCTGGGACGCGCAGGCCCATCTGTCCGTGCCGAGCTGGCAGCCGTGGCCGCTGACTCGTCTCCTCCATTGGCTCGCTTCCTCTTTTTCGGCGGCGTGCACCTCCTGCTACCAATGCGGTGGTCGGCTGGTCGACCGAGGTCCACGCATAGGGCGCATTTTGGTGCCTGTGCTCCGCATTGGTTCGCCTTATGACCGGGCTCGCCACATACGTAGCACAGTGCGCTCCTATCTTTGGTGCTGGTGCACTGATGCCGAGCGTGCCCCGTCTCGAGGCAACGGAAGCATTGCAGCGACCTAGCAGGTAAAACCTCCACTCTTGCGGACACCCATCCGACGAGAAGCCGTTTCGCGGCGGCTAGCTTACGGATGGCCGTGAGGGGGCAGCGCACCCATGCCGTTCCCAAAGCTGAGGGCCGCCGTCGGATCTGCCCAACTTTGATATCGGTGGCGATGCACCCGCAGGCCACGGCGATAGCGCCGGCGACGTCTTCCTGGGTAACGGAATCGTCCAGATCCATCACCCTGGCCTCCCCCTGCTTTGAGGGCCTCGCCACCTTGACGCCCATATCTGAGACAACCGCTTGCAGTTTCCCTGCGAGAGCGTCGGCCTTCACAGCGCAGTCGTCGCCAGCGATTTCTATGAGCAGACCGCCATTTAGGGCTTTTTTCTGCCTCACCTCGGCTATACCTAAATCCTCCAGCTTAATTTGGCTCTTAGCGGTCTTCATTACCTCCGCGTATGTAATGTTCGACCCCTCGGGCACCGTCACAGTAACGGCCGCCGACTTCGGCACACGCGGAAGCCTCTGTTTCGCTGTCTTCCTCTTACCAGCCCGGCCCTTTTTGGGCCCCTGGGTCGCCGGTGCCGGTACAGCTTTGACCGCAGGTCGCCGCTGGGAGGCACTCTTTCTGCGCCCGCAACTCGGAGATTGCCTCCGGGCTGGCTCCACTCGGGTCGGGTGTAGAGGCCGTTCTTTCGCCCTGGCTTTGCGCCCCACTACAGTCACCCACGTCTCCGCTTGCGCGGCTGGTGACGACGCGACCGGACGCTGCAGCGGCGCCTGGGCCGCTGGTGGACGCGCAGGTGTGGCCTTCTGCCCTAGGGGGGGCCGGATCGCTCTGCCGGGGAAGAGCTCGTTCTTAAAGGACGCCAGCTTTTTATCTATAATGGACCCGATACGCTCCATTAAGGCGTCCTCTCCATTTCCGACCCTCCTTTTTTCAACACGGGGCAGCTCAGGTCTAACCGTAGTATTCTCACGGCGTAACTTATTCAGTTCCGCCGTGAGAGCCTCCATCTTCCCGTGCAGGTCAGCAAGCTGGGAACGCAGTGTGGCATTTTCTTTTTCCAGGTGTGCAGTGGTCGCCCGCTGCACAACCTCCGTCGCTGCTGCCTGCACGTGGCGCACTGCCAGTCGGATGGCGCGCACCATATCGCCCTTCAAATTTCGGGACTTGTCCGCGACCTTTTCAATAATCTCTAGGTTCTCAATTATGTGAGAACCTAGGTCGCCAGTCGGCTGCTCGGTCAACTCCCGGCTCAGTTCTTCGGCACTCGGGAGAGAAGCCTTCGCTCTCGTTTTGGCTACTGGAGCCAAGGGCACTGGAAAGTTGTCATCCCTGCCGGCATGAGGTTTCACCGACCTCTTTTTTGGCCCTTCGCCTTCACTGCCATTTGTCGGCAGCGCTCTCTTGCGGGCACCAGCCGACGTGGCTGCGGACCGAGTCGACACGGCCGACATCAAGGAGCAGTCCGAAAGTTCGTCTGCGTCCGATGAGACGGTCGGTGTAGGCGAGCCAATTCTTCTACCTCTACTCGACCGCAACTTCCTCGTCGCCGCTTGTACAGCAGGCGTCAGTCCAGTCTCATTCTGCATCTCGGAGTCCGTTGTGGGATTGCGATTGTCGTGTTTACGGAGGCCGGCGGATTGCCGACCTACGAGGCAGTTGTTGCCCCCTCCAGAGTACGTGGGGCAGCCCTCCGCCGTAGCAGAGGGGTGGGATTCTCCCTTTCGGGTACCCACCTGGAGACCGTTTTCGCAACTAGCCTGTTCCATGTTTGCATCTTTTTTAAAGGGGTGAGCTCCCCTGGGCCGCTCTTAGTCTGGTCCTTCACCCTTCGCCTTCCGGTATGAGTAACTCTGCCGTATAGCCTCGGGGATCATTAGGACACGCAAGCCCCCCCACCACGACAAGGTAGCAGCCCGTTCGGGGGGGGACTGACTGACATAGTGATCTATCAACGCACAGCCCGCCCCGTTCAGTGGTTAGAACGGGTCGGGCATAAAACTTGGCATGCAGGTAAATGTTATGACGTAGGCATCCGCTAAGAGAGGATTTTGATCAATTCTACCCCCAAGGGGATAAAATAGGGGATGAAAATATTACTTCGTAACGCGAGCGAAGCTGCGGGAAAAAGCTCGTTGAGACATATTTATCCAAGGCGTCCTCAGACGTAGCAACGCATTTTTGGCCAACTTCAAACACGAATCTTATTTTTTATGGGGTTGATAGAAGATGTCTAGAGGATGGCAATGATTTATCATGAAATGGATTAGCTTGTATGGTAATTCTTATACAAAACATTGCTTAAAATAATTACTATAGGCTAAATGGCAATTGGCAAAGCATAACTCAGCAATCGCTTAACTAGATTATGACTGCGGCGTCATTCGCCTTTCCGAATATTAATGTGCATGTTAGGATGATAACAAGCCGCATTTGATACACAAATTTAAACGTGTATGGATTATGGATGTATGAGCGATATTCAGGTCAGGGGAGCTTTATTCGTATTTAAGCTGATACAGGTTAGGTATGCCAATTCGTGAATTATCGATATGAGTATCGATATTTATGCAAAGTATAAAATATCGACATTCGGGTAAAATATAATATTTCATAGCTATATTATCAATATTAAATATTCAGGGAGGAACTCTATCTTGTTCACACAAATTCAGATGGTTATTGACCTTATCCGTATTAACTATTTTTTAAATTACCTTAAGTTTGTTGTACATTTAATTATTATTGCATCCCTTGTACATACACTATCCTCAATGAATCACAGGGCTCATGATCCCCCAAATCCGTCGAGTTCGACTCGTACTTGGACACTTTTTTCGCGAAGAAACCCTGAATGCCTCTCTGCTGTGGGGATAGCGGATAAAAAGAAATATACAATGATTAAGTATCATTTGAAGGTGGTAGAACCCTTTGTGGTTCGACTCTGTCGGCACCACCGCCACGTTTATTTCTGGGTTGGGCACGGGTCTCCAAAAAAGGAACATACCAGATTAGTACTAATGTTATAAGATAGGTAAAAAGTCTACCTGATTGGACTGCAGTAGTACTATTGCAGTCCGATCAGATAGTATTCTACCTTAAAAATAAAATGCATGGCTTTATTATTTATGGTAGTTTTTAATCTGACATAGTTTATTCTACCAAAGTTGTAGACTATTGTAACTATATTTAAATGTATTTAATAAAATGACATCCAAGATCTAAGAATAAATGGCATCTAAGAACAATATGCTCTATTCTAGTTTCTAATATCTAAAACATGATTTTTTATAATATTGCATTAGCAGACGAGCGTGCAGTCCACCTGATGGTAAGGCTACTGCCGCCCATGGACATCTGTAATCATCCCCAGTTAGGATTAGATATTCCAATATGAGGTCGGCCACAGATGCGCCGCTAGCCCTGAGGACTAAGCTGGAACGCCTCGGAAAAGTAGATATACTTCCCTTACCACACCCTTCAAAACGGAACACAGCAGCGCCTAACACTGATGTTATTAGACAGAAATAGGTGTGACGGTGGTGCCGCCGAAGTCGAACCACAAAGGGTTCCACCATCTTCACCTTCTTCATGTTTCTAATATTTATAACAAAACTATAAAAAAAAAAACAAAAATTATAAACTCATTAATATACGAGTACCTTAATGGAAAAATATACCTATATTTTTATAATTATTTGTATCTTGCAGCAATACTGTAAAAAAAGATTCTTTTACGTCCTTTCGAATTACAAAAATAATTCTCACCACATCCAAGGGCAAATAAATACGATTATTTTCATACAAGTCACCCTTAACCACCCTAAAATAATCAAGTATCAACAATTTAATACACCAAATCAACTGATTCTTTTCGCCCCTTTATCCCCGAATCGAATAAATGTCTCATTGTCATTGTAATTCGTACAGATATTTAATTTATCGAGTATTATTTACTTGTCAAGTCTATCTATTTTAGTAAGAGTTTCGTCCTCAAAGGATAAAAACGGAACCCTAATACTAACCTACACTGTCTGTCTGACTGTCCGTCTGTCCTTCTGCCTGTCTGTCACGGGGCCCTATAACTTTAACCTTTATAGATAGACACTTAATTTTTGAATAGAGTATGTATAATCGTGGCTTCATAGCAACAAATTGTGAAAATAAAAAAGCTTGAAAATAAATAGGGGGCTTCCGGGGTTGCGGGCGGTAAGAGTGGGAGCTCGAACCGCTCGGTAAGCGACCCCGGGAAGGGCGGCGGTATGTGTGGTCACATACCGTCGTACGCACCAGATGGTGTGGCGAGCGTCAAGCTCACCTGGGCAGAGCCCGGCGGGGCAACGCGCTAAGAGGACTCCGGTTGCGTTCCTTTGGAGATCCCGGAGCCCTCTACGCAGCGTTGAGGTCGGCCACCGGGGGGGTTTCTCTATACGTAAAATTGCTATTCTTCGCGTTATCTATTGAACCATAATAGGTAAGTTCATATTTTCACAATGCATTTATTTGGCTGCACTACTGACAAATATACTAGAAATAAAAAAGGTATTTTCTATGGTACGATACTGTTATAGCGGCCACCATTATATCTACATATTTTGTAAAAAAATCAACTTTCTGTCTATTATCATTCAAGAAATAGAACCCTGTCACGGACAGACAGCGGAGGCTTAGTAATAGGGTTCCGTTTTTACTTTGACTACGGAACCCTAAAATTAAATTAAATGGTGTTACGGAACTCTGCGTGAAAGCGACTCACACTTCGCCAATATTTGTAATCGAGTACAATTGCTTCGCTTTAGAAATAGATGTGGCGGTAGTGAATTTATAATTACTTCTGCCATCTTTCAATAGTTTTTAGACTCGAACCTTTAGTTAACTAATTCAATAACTTGTTACACTCTAGAAACTAACAATATTTACAAACACGTGTTAGATAATTACCCGATTGAACAAACGGGGGGTAAACAATAGCAATTAAACGGGAAATTGCGCGATTTTCGGCCGCCCTAACAAGGTTATAGGACGTGTGAACGCTGTATGTTGTCGTCTAGTCGTCGAATACGGCGGGTTGCAATGTGGCCATTTGTGAAGTAAAACTTCTTTATTAGGGCACGCCTTGGGGAGTAAGCTGGTGATTTGTTTTTATAATATAGGAGCACGAGCATGCAGTTCACCTAATGGTAAGTGCCTACTGCCGCCCGTGGACATCTGTAATCAACCCCAGATAGGATTAAATATTCCTACCTGAGGTCAGCCACAGATTTAGGGATTTTTCTAACACGCGCCTACCTCTGAGGACTAAGCTGGAACGCCTCCCTGACGGAATGTCTCCTTCAAATCAGAACATATCAGCGCTTAACACTGCTGTTATAACAGATATAGGTGTGGCGGTGGTGTCGCCGGAGCAAATGCAAATGCAAATTACGAGTATTGCGAAAAATTGTGATCAGGCGAGGCGAACTGCAGTTGAGAGGGAGATATAAGTTAGTGAAGACAGAAAGAGATAGAGACGTTTCGTATATTTAAATATTTGTATATACTTAAAGAAAATCTATTTTTATTAACTTTGAATTTTTGATATTGTTTTTCTAGCGGTGTATGTCTTATTTTTGGGATGCCCTGCAGCGCAAACGGTTTGACGAAGTTCGAGTAGGCAAAAATGAAACAATACAAAAACTTCAGAAAATTTTATTTAAGATACACTTATTTTACACACTATTTTATTGAAGTGACAGTTACTACACTTGTGGAGTAATTTTTTTAAAGATGTATTTCGAAAATCAAGATTTAATATAGAATAACCTAATAAAAAGATTTATTCAATGAATTATAAATTCAGAAACTGACAACATTTCTTATATTAATACTAGAATTCTCATGAAAATAAGAAGTAATTTCAAATTTGACAAAAAAAGATTAAAAAACATAATTTTATAAATAATTCTTCTTATTGATAAAAAAACCTGACCTGTTTGTGTGACAATGTGACATGTGACATGTGTGACCTCTGACAATAACTTAATAAAAAAAAATCTTTCTTCTGATGTAATTTATACATTTTTTTCAATTCGGACAAGAACATGGCTTTACAGTACTTAACATATTAATAATCTATGCTATTTTCTATTTAAAATATTTAATAAATAAATATTATTTACAGCGTAACATTGGGACAATATTTAATAAATATGACGACTGGACATATTTGTCAACTTGTCATAACATAATTTGTCATTTTGTCACGATTGTATGACAAATTGTTTTACGTATTCGTGTCAATTTTGTCACGTTTATTCGTCGTATTTAATAATTAGTTCCCAAAATACCTAAAATAAACTAAATTCAATACAAATACATTACTCGAAGGACTAGAAAAACACTAATTTTTACAGTTAACGGGTAATCAATAAAAAAATAAGTCATCACTAAAAATATTACTTTTTATAATCTTTAAATAAGTTGAAATTACTTTTGTGGTTTCAACAAATAGTTTTTGCATAATCTATGGCAGATCACCCAAAAATGTTTATTGCAAATCCGTGAAATCATGAAAGAAAATAATGTCAATAAATGTGCTCAAAATGATAAAGGAATTAAACAAAAATCTAATAGGGTTTAATGAATGACTTAATATTATATTGATGACCCCTAAGGGTCAGCACAGTCACAATTTGCTAGTGTTACAATTAAAGTGCGGCGTTGCGTATACGCGACGGATCCGTTGCGTCCACGCGACGTACTCCCTGCGACTACGTTACACGTTAGCAAATCGTCACTGTGAAAAACCTCTAAAGCCTATTACCAATAATCAATCTATCCATTTTTTACCTAATAAAGATTGAAACTTGACAATGTCTAGTAAAAAATTGTCAAATGTCAATCTTTAGTAGACAAAACATCGGATAGATTAATTATTAATAATAGACGTAAATAAATTCGACTAAACTATTATTGCACATCAAGGTTTGCTTATTTATAATTGAGAATAGATCATTTTCACGACTTCATTTTAAAAGTAATTCTTAATTGATACATTTTAATATCCCCTGAAATACATTTTCATCAATAAGTACGTTTAATTCTAATCACTTGTATTATGACCATTATTAATATGCAATCTATCTAATTTTGCTTACCAAAAATAAAAAAATGAAAATGTACAAATGTATAGTCCGCGCCAAACTATTAGTCCGCTCTGGATTTGTTACGAACAGGTGTAGTATACAATTTGCTATGGCGACGCGATTCATTTCTATATTCAGAGCGGACTAACGGAGTTTTACGTGGACTAAATAAAAAATATACGCGACGAATAGATAACCTCTCTTCTTTGGGAAGTCGGTTAATAATCGAATGTGTCTATTAAAGTAATTATCAAAAATCAATCTTTGGTAAAACATTAGATAGATTGATTGTTAATAACGAGCATTAAAACGTGCTGATGGATCACAAGTGACGTCATAATGTTCAATTCTTTGTAAATAAAAAAAAGTTTACGTATGTTTGTGTTAAAAGTCGAAAATTAGTCAATAGATTGAGTTGAAATTTTTACAAAACGTTGCATTACTATATACGAGTATTTCTGTATAATTTTATTCCTGAAGGGAACACAGGAATGAAAGCGGAGCTTTTGTTTACTTACATTTTTAATAATTAATCGAAGGCAGATGAACGAAGTTCGACTCCGGCGGCACCACCGCTACACCTACTTCTGCCTAATAACAGCAGTGATAAGCGCTGCTGCTGTGTTTCCCTTTGAAGGGTAGATTAGGCTTGGAAGGCACTCCTATCCGAGGCGTTTGAGATAGAAGCATAGATAGATGCCTTGTTACTCTTGAGGACTAGGTTGGAAAGCCTCGGATATGTATGTCTCCCTTACAGATGTCAGCATCATTAACAGCATCATTACGGATGTCAGCATCATTAACTATTGAACACATAGATTAGTAAAGATTACTCACTCCTAACAAGAAAATGTAACCAGTTTTGATAATGTTTTACCGTCATATATTTTCGTGTTTGAAAAATATTAAAAAATGTACTTTTTGGATCATTTACGAATGAGACGATATTTCTCTGCACTCTTCTTCGATTTCGTGTTTTTGCACCAGGTATAAAAAGTTACACCATGACAGCCATTAAATGGCTGACAGATTTTTCAGCTGCTTAAGCCATTTAATGGCTTCCTTCAACTACAAGGCGGTGAGATATCTATACTTATCTATGAATGAACATTAAGCGCACCTGTATCAGTTAACAACTTCAAAAACATGTAAAGTATATATCACCAAGTAAACTAAACCAGTTTTATTAGATTTTTTATAACATAAATTACTTATATTTTCTACTTTTTCGTACTATCAACTTTTAAACGATATTTAATGATAATATTCTATCCCGGCCCATCCCTATCTACGTGTTGTAGTGTTGTGTGTAGTTCGGTTCTCCAACGATGTCTATATCACTGTCGCTGTGTTCTGTCTCAGAATCTGATGTGTGTGTTGTTGATATCCTCGAATCGTCCTGCAAAGAAAAGTTAGTTAGAAAATGCATGGATATTGTTGTGATCGGGTCCCTCTTCCCCGAAGTTCGAATCCTACGCGCCTGTGATTTTTTTTAAGTTACTCATTACTGCACCACTGCTGAGTACGGGTGGAGACCCGTAGACGTCTCGAGAGGAGTCGAGAGGAGTCTCAGATTGACAAGTAAGGCATATTAGGAATTAATTATCACTTGCTTTATCCGAGGAAACCCACACAGCTGAGAGTTCTTAAAAAAGTTTCAAAGTTGTGTTAAGTCTACAAATTCGCACTTGTCTTACGTGGTGAAATACCTATAGCCTCAAAACTTCTCATTCTGATATAGATCTATGCTCAGCAGTGGGTTCATGACTCGGGGATGTTATCTGTAGAAAGATACAACTCTAGACTTGAGGTCTTAAAAAATCTGTGTAAGTGAAAGTAAAAATACGATCAAAAATACATATATACAACTACACTTTGACAAATACCTTGCCTAAAATATGCTTTTTTACCAGGGTAGCTGTTTGCAGGTTAAATAAATTATGATTTAAAAAAGGTATAAAAATTACCTATCATAAGTGTTGTAAAAGATCAATAGTTACCTTTCTGCATTCCGCTGATTGTGACGCATGTTTAGTGGTAAAATCTACAGCGGCGGCACCTGAAACGAAAGTATTATTTTAAAATACTTGTATGAGGTTTGTATACTTTGCAAAATTTTGCAAAGTTCTATAAAAAATATCCATAATAAAAGATAGACTTTCAAACTATCACTTAAGGTCAGTATATTTCCATTAATAGAAAAATAAATTTGAATTTATTCTACTTCACAAAGTCAATTTGTCATTTATTAAATAAAACATGACAAATTGTCAATTTGTCAAAAAAGTCAATTTGTCATTTATTAAATAAATAATGACAAATTGTATTATTTGTCAATGATGATATTAATCAAATTATTTATGTTTTAATTACCGATTATCGATTTCTAGTTTTAACAAATTCTTTTTTATCGTAGATCTACTACGGAGACACCACCGTAACACCATTTCACCCTTATAACAGCACTGTAGCGCTGCTGTGTTCTAGTTTGAAGAGTGTGGTCTGGGAGAGATTTTTTTTAAATATAGGAGTAGCAGACAAGCATGCAATCCACCTCATAGTAAGTGGCTGATGTCGCTCATGTAATCAACTTCAGATAAGATTAGATTCCTACCTGAGGTCGGCCACACATGCGCCGCTACCCTTGAGGACTAAGGTGGAATTCCTTGGAAAAATATGTCTTCCTTACCACAACCTTCAAACTAGAATACAGCGGCGCTTAAAACTGCTGTTATTAGACAGACATAGGTGTGGCGGTGGTGCCGCCGGAGTCGAACCTCAGAGGGCTCTACCACCTTCGAAACAACATGAAGGTGGTAGAGCCCTCTGAGGTTATACGAGGCGTTCCAAATGACACTTTAGGGTAGAAATGCATCTGTAGCTTTACTATTATTTTATTAGTAAAATACGTTTAATTTTCCAACTCCTCGCGTCTTCAAACCGTATATAGTGTGTATTCCCCTTATCTACCAAAGAATATAGCAGACAAAATCAAATCAAGCCCATTTAGAGCATAATAGCCCCTAATGGAACACAATGTGGTATATTTTTCCTTGCATCCCACTCGCTAACACCCCACGTTAAATCTTTAACATATTCAACTCAAAATACACCTTACCCCTACAGAATATAGTTGAAAATACCTAAGCAAGCGACACCAAGACGGCACGTTGTCATGGCAACGAAGACGTCGCCATCTTGTCTTCGTAATTCAATTATGGAACGTCTTGAGTTGTGGCGCGAAAGCGGCGATTCCAAATTCAATTTGCCCGCCTTTGAGGTTTGCTCGCTCAATTAGTCAAGTGGAGTCGAGTTTTCCAACTGGCGATAGACAGTCTGTTCTTGAATACTCAAATATATCACTGTTTTAATAGTGACTAATATTTATGACTAGTATTTATAGCAGTTATTTGTAACTGTTAAAAATAACGGAGAACTGTTATTTACCTAACAATAATATTTGTATAGCTAAGTTTTTTTTATGAAACTTAAATAGTAAATATCTTCACCTAATGGGATTTATTTCCATAATAACAGTGTTAACTGCTGCTGTATTTTGGTTTGAAATGTGTAATATGGCAGAAAAACACACGAGGCATTCCAGTTTAGTCTTTAGGATTAGTAAAGTGTGACTGACCTAACATAGGAGAAATCCTCGCGTCACTCAATCGCAACATGTACAGAATTACTATGAGTAAATGCATGCAGCATGTCCACGTCAAACTGCTAGTTCGCTCTGAATATAGAAACGAGTCGCGTCGCCATAGCAAATTGTATGACTATGTACACGTGCTCGCGTGTCCCTGTAGTTCCGGAACCAGAATAGGGCTACGGTATCCCCTGCCTGTCGTAAGAGGCAACTAAAAGGGGCTTCCGGGGTTGCGGGCAGCAAGAGTGGGAACTCAAACCGTCCAGCAAGTGACCCCGGGAAGGACAGCGGTTTGTGTGGTCGCATATAGCTGTAATCACCAGGGGATGTGAGAGGAGCGTAAATTGCTCCCCTCAGGGCAGACCCCGATAGAAGGGCATCGCGTTAGGAGGACTCCGGTTGTGTTCCGTTGGAGATCCCGGAGTTCTCCACCAAACGTCGAGGACGGCCACCAGGGGGGTTTTAGTGCGGTAAAAGTCCCACATAACTCGGCGTCACTTCCATGGCGTAGGGTACCTTTTGAAGGTTTCCCCCTCGTGACCAAAAAAAAGGTATACCTGCTCGTAACAACTTCAGAGCGGACTAGCAGTTTGGCGCGGACTATAAAGGGCTACCGCCCGCCATGGACCTCTGTAATCAACCCCAGATAAGATAAAAATGGTAAGGAAGACATACTTTTCCGAGGCGTTCCAGCTCAGGGGTAGCGGCGCATCTGTAACCTCAGGTAGGTATATCTAATCCATGGACGGCAGTAGCCACTTACCATCAGATGGACTGCTACGTCTGTTACTCCTATATTATAAAAAAAGACCTACTTAGGTATTATACGACCAATTTAATAAAACTCCAATTACGTAAACACGAGACAAAGAAAACGTCTTTCAAATTTGATGTGTTTCGCTTTGTGAACACAGATTATATTAAATTTTACAGCGGGAACGATATTTCATTCAGTAATTATGTCGTAGACGAGGATAATAAGGATAATTGAGTTTTATTACGATCGATAAGGTGCCGTGTGGAGTGGAGCGGAGCGGGAAGCGGACGGCTTTGGTTTGACCGAGTATAGAGGGTAGTGTTTGTTTTCGTATGTATGTGATAGCTAAGGGGTCCGAGGTTCGAATACTAGGCACGCATATCTGGTTTAAATAATAATTGGCTAAGTGCAAGTCGAACTCGAACACGGAGGGTTTCGCATCGCCAAAATATTCCTTTTTTTATTATGTATTTTTAAAAAATTTCGTATTACTTATAGCAGCCATTGCCGTGGACACACACAAAGACGTAAGTATCCACAAACACCCAGACCCAGGACAGATATCCAAATCCATTTAGATGTATGTCCGGACGGTGATCGAACCTGGAACCCTTTGCGCGTCAAATCGGTATGGAACACCGCCACACACACAAATTGAAACCAACCTAATTTTCAAGAAAAACTTCTATTGAATTTCTTTTTTATAAGAGTAGTAGACGAGCATGCAGTCCACGGGATTATAAGTGGCTACTTGTATCCATGGACATCTGTAATCTTTGCCAGGTAAGAGTAGATTACTACCATTTTTTTTTTCTCGAGGGGGAAACCTTCAAAAGGTACCCGACGACGTGGGAGCGACGCCGGGTTATGTGGGATTTTTACCGCACTAAAACCCCCTCGGTGGCCGTCCTCAACGCTTGTTGGAGAACTCCGGGATCTCCAACGGAACACAACCGGAGCCCTCCGAGCGCGATGCCCAACGGGCTCTACCTTGGGGGAGCAGTTTTCGCTCCTCCCACACCATGTAGTGTTTAGGACGGTATGCGACCACACATACCGCTGGACGGTTCGAGCTCCCTTTTAGTCGCCTCCTACGACAGGCAGGGGATACCGTAGCCCTATTTTAGTCCCGGAACTACAGGGACAAAGAGTAGATAACTACCTACGGTCGGCCACAGATGCGCCGCTACCCCTGAGGACTAAGCTGGAACGTCTCGGAAAAGTATATCTCCCTTACCACACCCTTCAAGCCAGAACATAGCAGCGGTTGACACTGTTATAGCAGAAATAGGTGTGGCAGTGGTGCCCTAGTCATATGATTAAACTTCAAATAATTGAACGTAACCTAACTATACTTCACAGCTATTGAATACCTCTAAGAAATACTTGGAGTTGAGCAATTTGATCAATATTACGAACAATCTAGGAACAATTAGTTAAGTTACGGAAGATATTACGATGCTCCTGTATGTTACAAATAGTTCGAGATCTATTATGAAGAACGTATATCATGTTAGTAGTTTAACAAATTTTAAAACGAAATGATAAATTTGTAAATTAATTATTTTGAATCAATAAAAATCATTTGCTATTTTTTATTGAACAGAACTATAAGTATTTTCAGTCACATAACATTAATTTCAACATAAAATAACAAATCTGTATTAAAAAAATTAAAGCCAATATTTTGGAAACGTCATTTTCTTTCCAAAAATCAGTTTTTACTCAATTTTCTTTGATATCTAAATGAAAATTCAAATTTAAATCTCATTTATTCAAACTTTATTCTTCAGTACTTTAACTAAGTGTTGACATGTGTAACACCTGTAAATGTAGGATTTAATTGAACACTATCTGACCTAATGTACTAAATGCTTGATACAATAAAATAATTACAAAAAAATTAAAAATTGTATTTGAAAGTCAATAATATATCTATACTAGAACAAACGTTGGAAATTTCATATGTCTTTTTCGATCTTCATATGTCTTTACGGATCTGACGCATTTAAATAAGCATCTTAAAATCTAGAGGCATATAAAATCTAGAAGTGTCTATAAATGGGACCATTAAAAAACTAGTAGCATCTAAGATATAGAAGTATATAAAAATTAAAAACGTTTGAAAAATAAGAATTCTTTAGATCAAGAAGCACCTAAAAATTTAGAAGCATCAAAAATAAAAAAGGATTTACAACTTGATAAAGAAGCTTTTAAAATTAATAATTTAATAATTTTAAAGGCTTCTTAATTAATACTGTATAAGTTTTAGGTCCTTTTGCATCTGAAGGTCCAGAAGCATTAATTAAGAAGCATCTAAAACCCAGAAGCATCTAAAACCAGAAACATCTAAAATTCAGAAGCATCTAAATCCAGAAGCATCTAAAAACCCAGAAGCATCTAAAATTACCTCTCTGCTGCTGCTGTTTGCGCATCTGCTTCTTATGCTTCATTCGTCGGTTCTGGAACCAGGTTTTGACCTGGGTTTCAGACAGGTTCAGCGCCCCAGCCAGCTCCACACGCTCAGGGGTAGACAGGTACCGTTGGGACTCGAAGCGCTTTTCTAAACCTAAGACCATGAAAAACAAAATTAAAATCTGTTTAATTTTTAAGTTTCTGTACTCAAACGGTTATACTTATTACTAAGCCTTCGCTATCTGTCCGTCTGTCACAGAGTATGTATTGCACAAGGCCGCTATAACAACAAATCCTAAAAATAAAAAAGTCTTGAAAATAAATAAACATTGATTTGTGGTGACATGTATTTATTTTATTAAACACATAATATTATGTACCACATATGCTAAGCCGCTTTCTTTTCGATTATCCGAATGCCTAACGACAATAATTGGACGTAGTTATGCAAAATAGATCCGACCACAAAAACTAGCTTTTGAGAAAATAGGTCTTTTAGTAAAAGTTAAATTGCTTGATTTATGGTTGATACTCGTATTACTGATATCTGTATATTTCAAAAGAAAAAATGTACCATGCAGCTTGAATATTTTTTGCATATCGATACTTTAATTCGCAAATCAGCCAACTCCATTTTTTGTCAAAATGCTTTATTTACTTATTTTGATAGTAAATGGCGTTGAACGAAATCAAAATAAATAAAAAAAAAACATTTTGACGAAAAGTGATTGCGAATTAAGTGATGCTGATTTGCGAATTAAGGTATTGATATACGAAAGTTGATGTGGTGATATCATTTGTGATAGTAACTAAAAAACGGTTTTTGTGGGTTGGATCCATTTTGCATAAGTACGTCCAATTGGTCCAGTTAATCAAGATTGCACTGAAGTAGTAGCAGAAGAGCATGCAGTTCACCTATAGTACGTAAGTGGCTACTGCCGCTCCTGGACGTCCGTAATCAACCCCAGATAGGATTAGATATTCCTACCTGAGGTCGGCCACAGATGCGCCGCTGCCCCTGAGGACTAAGCTGGAATACCTCGGAAAAATATATCTCCCTTATATCCTCCCTTCAAACCAGAACAACAGCGCTTAACACTACTGTTATTAGACATATGTGTGGCGGTGGTGCCGCCGGAGTCGATCCGCAAAAGGTTCTACCACCTTCATGAGATCTAAGATTTTGATATATTTTTACAAGCTTCTTCAAGCGAAATACATGGGCCCCTGTCACAATGAGTTAGTCCGCCAGTGTGTAGAAATAATAAAAGTTCTTACCAGTAAGCTGAGGGTCGGAGAACACGGTCCGAGCTTTCCGTCGGCGGCAGTGCTTTAAAGCTGACAACGAAAGCTCCGTCGGAGTGAACAGCGCGTGGTAGGGGACCCCTGTGGAAGATAATACGATTTAAAGCTTTCTACACTCACAGCCCCACAGGATTCCCTGTATCGTAGGTGCCATGGACACACATAGACAAATACACAAACACCCAGACCAGAAACAGAATCCTAAATCATAAATAGATCAGTGTTCCGCAAAGTGTGTACCGTGGCACACTAGTGTATCATTAGTTTTTTTTTTATTTTTTTTTATAATATATGAGTAGCAGACGAGCATGCAGTCCACCTGACGATAAGTGGCTTCTGTCGCCAATGGACATCTGTAATCAACCCTAGATAGGATTAGATATTTCCACCTGAGGTCGGCCACAGATGCGCCGCTACCCCTCAGGACTAAGTTGGAACGCCTCGGAAAAGTCTGTCTCCCTTATCACACCCTTCAAACCAGAACACGACAGCGCTTAACACTGCTGTTATTAGGTAGAAATAGGTGTGGCGGTGGTGCCGCCGGAGTCGCACCACAAAGGGTTCTACCACCTTCAAAAAACCGTAGTTGGTGTGCCGCGGAAAAATAAGGTTATCTTGTAATATTATTTTAGTAAGTAAGTAAGGGTAAGTAAAATACCTATACAAATCACCCGAGCGCACGAGCGAGGCGTTTTTCCGTTCGACATTTTTTTTGGTTTCAATAAATGTTAATTAATATCACATAAAAACTATTTTTTTTGTGTACCTCCTAAAATTTTAGTTTTCCTACATGTACCTTGATCACAAAAAGTTTGCGGAACACTGATTTAGATTTCTGTCTGGCCGGGGATCAAACCCGGGACCCTTAGCGCGTCAGACCGGTACAGTGAGCGCTCTGCTCTGTTCTGGTTAATTTTCAAAAAACTTCTATACAAATACTATTATTACAACACTTGACGCATTTTACGCGTGTAGCTTATTATTACGAGTGTGTAAAAACGGTGAAACGTATGTGGTTTAGAAACTCAGACGTTCATTCGGGAGGTGCAAGGCCAAATCTTAGGCATCTCTGATTTAAAAAAAATAAAGTGCGTATTAGATTAAGTACGTATTACTTGCTTAAACGGCGAAGGAAGCCATCGTGAGGAAATCTGCACACCTGAGAGTTTAAAAAGTTCATGAAGGTGTGTTCAGTCTACATATTTGCACTTGGCCAGCGTGGTAGTCTACGGCCCTAACTTTGAGTACCTTTTTTTTTTGCCTTCAAAAGGTACCCGACGACGTGGGAGCGACGCCGGGTTATGTGGGATTCTTACCGCACTAAAACCCCCCCGGTGGCCGTCCTCAACGCTTGTTGGAGAACTCCGGGATCTCCGACGGAACGCAACCGGAGTCCTCCAAGCGCGATGCCCCGACCGGGCACTGCCCTGGGGGAGCAGTTTTCGCTCCTCCCGCACCATTTGGCGTACACGACGCTATGCGACCATACATACCGCCGTCGTTCCCGGGATCGCTTACTGGACGGCTAGAGCTCCCACTCCCACTCTTGCCACCCGCAACCCCGGAAGCCCCCTTTTAGTCGCCTCTTACGACAGGCAGGAGTTACCGTAGCCCTATTCTAGTCCCGGAACTACAGGGACATAACTTTGAGTACCTAGCAGTAGAAAAGTAATGACTTGACGATACTGTAATTTTTATATAGTAGCAGACGAGCATGCAGTCCAGCCGAAGTGGCTTCTGTCGCCCATGGACATATGTAATCAACCCCAGATACGATTATATTCCTGTCTTAGGTCGGTCACCAATACGCCGGTCCCCTCTGAGGACTAAGTTGGAATGCCTCGGAAAAGTATGTCTCCCTTACCACACCCTTCAAACCAGAACACAGCAGCGCTTAACACTTCTGTTATAAGGTACAAAAATGCGTGGCGATGGCGTCGCCGGAGTCGAACCACAGAGAGTTCTACCACCTTCAAATTTTGAATATCTTTGCCTTATCACACAGTTGAAATAAGTTACCTATCCCAATTTTATTATCTATACCAATATTATAAAGAGGAAGACTTTGTTTGTTTGTTTGGTTGTAATGAATAGGCTCAAAAACTACTGGACCGATTTTAAAAATTCATTCACCATTCGAAAGCTACATTATCCACGAGTAACATAGGCTATATTTTATATGACATATATTTGATAAATAGATTTTGAGGCGGTACAAAGTTTGCCGGGTCAGCTAGTTGTTATATATGTATAAGTAAAAAAATATCTGTGGCGGTGGTGCTGCCGGACTGAACCTCGACGGATTCTACCTTTTTTAATTTTGCAAATTAGTTCTTTTTTGGCCTTTTAATTTATACTTTAAAAGAATGTTATATGTTTTGTATTTCGTTACTACAGTTAGCAAATAAAGATAACTAGAAAATAAAATCAATAAAACTTTATTTATAAATGTTTCTGTTTGAAATTTGATCCAAATTATTTTCTTATTTTAAAAATCATTAAATACTTTTCATTCCTTTCACAGATTTTTCTTAATAATTTCAATGAAATTTTGGCACGAATTTTATTTTTACGATTCTTGAGAAAATCAAATTTATGTAAATATTTTTGCGTTACGTGTTACGATGTTACCTTTAAAAATATCCACATTTTAAAAAGACATACGGTTTTTAAAGTGATTTCGTTTTTTAGGTCATTTTTACCCTTTTATAACTATTTCCCTTGAATATACTTAATACCTACCTTGAGACAAAAAATAGGGCGTTTCCACGGCTTTGTAGGCATTTGGGGTGTGTAGGTACGCTCCTAGGGCCCCCATAACTTGTAAATACGACCCTTCTCTCGGTATTTGGGGCCTCACTTCATTTGGAACCGGAAAATACTTGGGTTCGTGCCGTTCGTAATCAAATCTTCTAGGATCGGGTATCGGCTGTTTGAAGCTCGGCCTTTGCCCTCGATAAAGTATGTCTTCGATTAAAAAAGAAGTTTTCGAACTCTGTTCTTGTCGATGTGTGTCGTTGGGTGAATCACTGCGCGTTTCTTGATCCATTTTTAATTATTTAAAAATAAAATACGTGTAAAACAATAGTGTTCACATTTTACTAAAGAAACTCGAAGATTTTTTGAGATTTTTTAATATGACTCATAACCATCGATTTATTATTAAAACACGGATCACTAAAGTAAAAAAGAATAACACTAATAATTATTTGCCTGTCAATTTAAAACTATAAAAAATATTTTAATCTGTCCATTCCCGCCAAAAAAACGTCACTTCACAATCTGCCAAATTAAAAAAAAAAACACATTCAGCCAGAAAACAAACAAGTTAATGTCACTTAAATTTATAATCTGTCCGAATTTCGCGGGCTTTACGTAACTATGTCGAAAATTACGATAATCGATAATTATTACGGGGTAATTGTCGGTTTGTGCGTTGTTTTCGCGAAACGAGGCGATTTGGAGCGCGGATGGAGTTTAACTGGCGTACAGGGATGAGGGTGCAACGGTGGGACGTAGGGGTGGGAACCGCCCCGTGATGGGCGGGAAAGACTTTTTTTAAACATAAGGTGTCTGCGTTGTTCTAGTCTTTTTTACAGCCTTTTAATAACGTGTTTGCGATTCAAAGTTGGAATCTACTTTAGATAGATTACGTAATGGCGGATTCTGTTAGAATATAACAGAATATCCAGATTTATTTTGTTCTAATTAAAATATATTATTATAATGAAAACTTTGATTAGTTAAGTAAATATTTTATTATCTAAATTACATTATATTTGTAGCTTAGGTCAGGTAATTTACGGGGTAATCTGTGTAAAACTGCTAGTCCGCTATGTATATAGAAATGAATCGCATCGCCATAGCAAATTGTATGACTACACCTGCTCGCAACAACTTCAGAGCGGACTAACAGTTCGGCGAGGACTGTAAGAGGATACTGATGGGAGAAAAACATGAGTGTGTACTTTTTTAAAACTAAATAAACGATTTTACTTTTTTAAGCTATTGCATAGCTTCTATCGCGGGGCTTGAGCGTGGAGACCGAATCCAAAAATTCCGTAACGAAAAACCCTAACACCCCCCACTCCGACCGGCACAGCGGTGATACTTTTTAGTAGCGATCTGTGCGCCCCGGGGCGCACACGCCAGTTGACGGGTTAAGGACTTTTTGAAATATCACGCTTGCAATTTGCATAAGTTGATAAAAATTGCTATGCAATAGCTTTACCGCGGCAGTCTCCGAGTGCCACACGTATTTTTTTATTTATTTTATATATGTAACAAGGCAGACGGGCTACCTGATGGAAAGCAGTCACCGTCGCCTATGGACATTTGCAACACCAGAGGAGTCGCCAATGCATCGCCGGCTTTGAAGGAGAGCTCTTTTTACTCCCCTCTTGAAGAGCCCCATGTCATAGTCCTGAGGGAATATCTCAGGAGGAAGTTCATTCCACATTTTGCACGTACGCGGCAAAAATGAACGGTCAAATCGAACCGTGGAGGACCGCCACGGGTCCAGTTGATGTGGATGGAACTGAAATAACTAATGATATTTTAATTTTATTTATTTATTTATTTATTTAATAAGTTTTTGTACACAAAATAAATCATACAATACAGAAGTCATAGAAATAAGGTACAAAGGATTGCTTATTCCCGAATGGAATTTCTTCCAGCAACCCTGGGACAGGAATGTGCATGCGAAAGGCAAAATTAGTGTGCAAAAAAAAAAAAAAAATTTAGTGTGCGTTAAAAGGGTATAGTCCGCGTTAAACTGCTAGTCCGCTCTGAATATAGAAATGAGTCGCGTCGCCATAGCAAATTGTATGACTACCTGCTCGCAACGACTTCAAAGTGGACTAGCAGTATGGCGCGAACTATAAGCGTTCAGTAAAAAAGGAATACATTTACCTCCCTATTTTAACTCTTATATTTATAGACGGATATAGTACGTATTTATTTTTGAACAGTTTATCACACATTATGGTAACGATATTAGTAATAAGGTGCAGATGCGATTAAAACTGTTATATCTTGCGACCTGTCTTTGATTAAGTAAATGAGGCCCTAAATTAGATTAACGGAAATCTCCAATAAAAAATTGGGCCCCTATTTAGGATAATTGGGACAAATTCTATTGCGACCAATCATAATGAATAAAACCATTTTACATAGTATTAAAAAATGTCTTTCATTTTTCAACTATATTAAGAAATGTAGCTAAAGACGTAGGTAATAAGATAGACTGGGAATCTGACAAGGGCCCCTTAAAATATATAGGGGCCCCAATGCAGAGAAGACAAACAATATGAGATGCGAAATTGTTGGTCAGACAAGTTTTTCTTGCTATAGCAACAAATAATTCATCGTAAATATAAGAATATTTATTAGCACCGGCTTAGAATGTATTTTTCGATATGCAGACCTTTTGTCTGTTATTTAAGTGGGCACTCTAGGGCCCCTAACTTTTTGGGGCCCCTTATGGTCTCCTATAAATCTCAAAAAGTATTCCATGAATATATCACATGGATATTTCAATATCAATATAATTCCTTTGGATACAAGCGATCTATAAAGCTGTGTTTACATAGCTTCAGAAATAATTTACAGTTAAAAACTGATATTTTGAAAATACACTTTAGTTTTTGAAAACTTATACTCATAAAATAATAGGGGCTCGTATATTGGACCTCTACCTTGAAAGCATAACCTTGAAGGTGGTAGAACTTTGTGGTTCGACTCCGGCGGCACCACCGCCACACCTATTTCTGTTATAACAGCAGTGTTAAGCGCTGCTGTGTTCCGGTTTGAAGGGTGTGGTAAGGGAGACATACTTTTCCGAGGTGCCTTAGTCCACAGTAGCAGCGCATCTGTGGCTGACTTCAGGTAGGAATATCTAATCGTATCTGGGATTCATTACAATTGTCCATGGCCGGCAGTAGCCACTTACCATCAGGTGGACTGCATGCTCTTCAGTTGCTGCCATAAAATATACCATTTACCATTCGCATTTTTACACATTTAAAGGGTAAGTCTTTAATAACTTACTTTCCTTGATTTTTTCTAAAATATTTTTGATTATCGCTTTAGAGCAAACTATTTTATATAATGTCGGGAACATTAAGTATGTGTTTTTTTTTTTAATCTATTTTATAACTTAGGTTGAGTTATAAAATAAATAAATATTTGATTGAAAGTGATATAACTCTTTGTGTTTCGACTCCGGCGGCACCACCGCCACACCTATTTCTACCTAATAACAGCAGTGTTAGGCGCTGCTGTGTTCCGGTTTGAAGTGTGGCAAGGGAGACATACATTTCCGAAGCATTCCAGCTTAGTCCACACGGATAGCTACGCATCTGTGACCTTAGATAAGAATCTAATCTTATCTGAGATTGATTACATCCATAGGCAGCAGTAGCTTACAAGGTGAACATGCTCGTCTACTCCTATTATAAAAAAAGAAAAAAGATAAGAAAAGATTTAAAAAGATAAAAAAGAACAGTTAATCTGTGCATACCTTTACCTTCACATCTGCAAGATTTAACCCACCCGGATCATCGACTTGTTGTGTACTACAACCAATGATTTTGATACTTTTAATAATAGAAAGGTAATAGAAAACATAGCAAATAATATAATATAAGTACATACCAATTAAATACACACTAATTAATAAGCCTAGTGGTTAAGAAACTCGGCCTCTTGATCGAAAGGTTCGAGGTTCAAATCCCAGGCACGCGAAAAAAATACTCACGAGTACTCACGACGAGGGGTAGATAACAACCTTCGAATGCTAACGAAGGGGCGGGTAGAAGCTAGTATTTTTTTATAATACAGGAGTAGCAGACGAGCATGCAAGCCACCTGATGGTAAGTAGCTACTGCCGCCCATGGACATCTGTAATCGACTCCAGATACGATTAGATATTCCTACCTGAGGTCGGCCACAGATGCGCCGCTACCCCTGAGGACTAAGCTGGAACGCCTCGGAAAAGTCTGTTTCCCTTACCACACCCTTCAAACCGGAACACAGCAGCGCCTAACACTGCTGTTATTAGGTAGAAATAGCTGGACGGTGGTGTCGCCGGAATCCAACCTCAAAGGGTTCTACCACCTTCACAAATTCACTTGTATAAAAAATACCTATACCTATAAATTTTACCTTCTATTAAAAATATATCATCAAATCATTACTGTCCCACTGCTGGGCGCGGGTCTCCTCTCAGAATGAGAAGGATTAGGCCATAGTCCACCGCGCTGACCAAGTGCGAATTGGTAGATTTCACATACCTTTAAAAACTTTTTTAAGATTTCTCAGGTACGCAGATTTCGTCATGATGTTTTCCTACACCGTTTAAGCAAGTGATAATTAGTTTAGGTATAATACGCACATAACTTTAAACAATCAGCCGTGCCTGGGATTTGAACCTCGGACCCCTCGATCCAAAGGCGAGCTTCTTAACCAATAAGCTATCACATCTTTTTGTTTAAAAAAATCTGAGTCATAAATACTAAATATCCAAGCATCAAGTTTTCTTAGTTGCTAATCTGCACCCCCGACCTCTCACCCTTATCCAGTGGGCGTGGCCTCTCACCCCAGCCAATCAGAGGCCTTCCTGCGCGCGTCATGACAATTTCCACCAATCAGGGACCCCCAATTAGGGATCAACTCGAGAGATTTGGGGTCACTTTCTGCCGTTTGTTAGCGAATCTGTTGTACAGGCTTTGCATGTGGCTCTGCTTGCTTTTTACACGCTTTTTTATAACTGGTATGTAGGTATGTACTACTCTTTTGACTGCTATTTTCATATGTATACCTTTATCTTTTTTATAATATAGGAGTAGCAGACGACCATGCAGTCCACCTGATGGTAAGTGGCTACTACCGCCGATGGATATCTGTAATCAACCCCAGTTAGGATTAGATATTCCTACCTGAGATCGGTCACAGATGCGCCGCTACCCCTGAGGACTAAGCTGGAACGCCTCGGAAAAGTCTGTCCCCCTTACCACACCCTTCATACCGGAACACAGCAGCGCCTAACACTGCTGTTATTAGGAAGAAATAGGTGTGGCGGTGGTGCCGCCGGAGTCGAACCACAAAGGGTTCTACCACCTTCAAATTTTTTGATTAACCATAATTTTCACTTAGCCGATTGAGCTTTTTGGAAAGCGTAATATACTTAATTTTATAAAATTGAAGTGGCGACCCGTGGAGCGGTCACCATACCGGTCTGACTCGCAAAGGGATCGGCGTTCGATCCCCGGTCAGACAGAAATCTGAATAATAAAATTGGACACCAGGATTCCCTATATCGTGGATACTATGGACACACGAATCAGTGATAGCCTGGCCAAGTGCACATTGGTAAACTTCACATACCTTTGAGATTTTTTTTTATAAATCTGTCAGGTATGCAGGTTCCCTCACGATTTTTTCCTTCACCGTTTTAGCAAGTGATAATTAATTTCTAATACGTACATAACTTTAAAAAATCAGAGGTGCGTGCCCGGGATTCGAACCTCGCTACCCTCGATCGAGAGGACGAGTTTCTGAACCACTAGGCTATTATTGCTTCATTCTGTCTGCACACATCTGTGTGCAGACACAGAATTCCGCAGCGTTTCGGGCCGGGGGCCCCGTCTACCCGGGGGCCCCGTCAGGCCAGGGCCCCATGGCATTTTGCCAGTCCTGCCTCTGCCATCCTATTTCTGCCATAGTTACGCCACACCTATTTCTGCTTCATAACAGCAGTGTTAAACGCTGCGCTATTAGGCGTAGCTGCGCATCTGTGGCCGACCTCAGCTATATCTAATTCTATCTGGGATTGATTACAGTTCCACGGGCGGCAGTAGCTACTTACCATCAGGTGGACTGCATGCTCGTTTGCTACTCCTATATTAATAGGTATACCTAAAAAGAAAAATATACCTAAAAGAACATGTTGTGTGTTTAGTACCTACCATTTGTTTGAGTTTTTACGTTTTCACAAAAATGATTGGTTTTGTATTTGTTTACGTTAAATACGTTTCCAATCAGTTCTGATACAGTCCGCTAGGGGCGCTGATTGGAAATGTATGGGCAAATACGCAAACAAATACAAAAGCAGTCATTTTTGTAAAAAATGTAAAACGTACAGAAAAGGGCATAGGGTACCTACCGAAACCGAGGGATAGATCAAAACATATATTACGAGTGGAACCGTAGGTAAAACTTAGTCTAAGCTAAATCTTAAACCTTTTCCCACGAGCCACAGTAATTAAGAGACTCATCTGAAGGGCTAACAGATCGTGATAAAACACGTAACACATTTTGTTGTATCAACATAAAGGGTGGCATCAGGGAATTACCCTTCACCGTAGGTACATGTAGTGATTGCAGTTAAAAAAACTCGGATGGTCCGCGTTCAAATCCCAGACTCTAATTTGAAATTAATTATCTTGTTTATTGGTGAATAAAACATCGTGAGGAAACTTGTATACTAAGAGAACTTCTCAAAGGTTTGTATAGTGATTCGCAATTTGCCATCGCAGTGGATTATAAAAAAAAAACAATCTCAAAGGTGCGTGAAGTCTACCAATACGCACTTGTCCAGCGCGGCGGACTATGGCCTAATCCTGCATTCTGAGAGGAGACCCGTGCCCAGCAGTGGGACAATAATGGGTTGATGAAGTATGTAAGTCTTAAAAAACACAAAGCACTGAATATTCGAACGGTGCAACTAATCTGGAATGCCTCGGAAAAGTATCTCCTTACCACGCACTTCAAACCAGAACACAGCAGCGCTTAACACTGCTGTTATAACAGAAGGTGTGACAGTGGTGCCGCCGGAGTCGAACCACGAAGGGGTTTACTATGTTCAAAATATACCTATTACTAGATTTTTTTATAAGCTTGTAAGTTTAGTATTCGACAACTCACATGGCAGAGCGGTACTGGGCAAAGGATTCTTGGTTCGATCCCCGGCCTTCTGATTCCCTGTAGGGCTGTGAGTATAGAAAGTGTTTATTATGAAACATCACGCCCAAACCCTTGAAGGGGCTTGTTATCGGACAATTTGTTTAATAAAAGGGCAAAAGGGTTTTTATATCTGATGTTACTATACTTAAGTACCTACTCACTTGTAGTGGTCTGTTATGGTTGCACAATTAAGTGGTGTTGCCAATGTTTTGTCTGCCAAATTGTCTGCCAATGATTTTTCGTCATCATCACATTACTGTCCCACTGCTGGGCACGGGTCTCTCAGAATGAGAAGCATTAGGCCATAGTCCACCGCGCTGGCCAAGTGCGAATTGGTAGACTTCACATACATTTAAAAACTTTATTTTTTAATTTTTCTCAGATATGCAGGTTTCCTCATGATGTTTTCCTTTAACGTTTAAGCAAGTGATAATTAATTTCTAATTGTGTAAATCGATTTTGATTCTTAATTATCAAAATTTTGATCGACAATATACAGTTTTATACCAGAAATTGTCTGATCTTTAGTCCACAAAAATAAATAGGTTGGTTATTAATACCGAGCGTAAAAGTCGCCTCATATTTAAGCAGTACGAAAATTTGGCTTCAGATCGAGGAGTCCTAGGTTTAAATCCCATGCACATCTGATTTTTAAATGTTATGTGCGTATTAGAAATTAATTGTCACTTGCTTTAAATATGAAGGAAAAGGAGAAATCTTGTAAAAAAAGTTCTCAAAGGTATGTGAAGTCTACCAATACGCACTTGGCCAGCGCGGTGGACTATGGCCTAATCATACATTCTAAGAGGAGACCCGTGCCCATCAGAGGGACAAAGGATTGACGATGTAAGTTTGTTAATAAGTCACAAATAATTTACTACATTTAATTTATAAGTATAATTTTATTATTATTTATAATTTAATTTTATTTATATATAGCCATATTACATAATTTTTTTTTATTTTATATACAAATTAATCCAAAGATAATTTATCACATTTTAATTCAATAGTCTATAAGTAAAATTATTGTATTAGAAAAATCTATTCATAGTCTATTTTTTACTACTGACATTATTTTAATTTCGATGTATTAATTTTAGATTTAATTTTAATTTCAATATATTTAATTTTTCTAAGTTCTTATTAATTGTATAAAATTGTGTAATATATATTCTTATCTTGTATTTAATGTAAATTGTAGTCTTATTATCATTATATTTAAATCTACTAGAGCGTCTATTCTGTAAATGCCGTGTTCACCTACAATTGTGGGTACACGACTTATTTTTCTAACTTTTGTAATGTAATTTATATAAGTGTATACTACGTTGGTGAACCTTTAATAAATAAATAAATAAAATAAAATAAATTTACTTCTAGTTTAATTTTAGTTTACTTAGCGTTCTATTTTTACTATTATTATGTTATAAAAGTAAATAATTCAGTGAGTTATTGTACAAAGCACAAATTCAGAATTACATGCACGTGGCATCAATCATGTCAATTTATTAACTTACTTGTGCGATAAATTTATTTTGACAGGAATAATTGAGTTTTACAACAAAGCAAGGGTTAGGTTTGACCCTAAACGGAGAACGATAGGCGATTGGGAATTTATCGCTTGAATAAATAAAGTCGGATCTTTATTTATTACTAATTAAAACGTAATGTAGTAAGTAAGAAAACTTTAAATTAAATTTCATATTAATTAATATTTTTTTATATTTAAATTTATACTTTTTATATTTTTATTAATTTAATATTAATTAATGACATCCTCATAGATATGATTAGTGATAGTGTTATTATTATCATTAATATGTTTAATGATTTGATGATGACCTGTATTGAATCATTGGCCATTTGCGAGTCAAATTGGCTCACAGAGGGTTTCCTACCACACAATTTTGTTTTTATATGTTTTTTTCTATTTGTTATCATAATAGTCATATAAGTAAATGCATTGTAAAAATTTGAACTTTTACTTTTACTTTTATGGTATCGAAAAGCGCCAAAAAAATCGGTTTCTTGTATTGTGACCCCTATTTATTTTCAACCTTTTTTATGTTTAGTATTTGTTGTTATAGCGCCACCGTTACACATACTCCGTAACAAATTCAAGTGTCTATCTATTACGGTTCAGGTGATAGAGCCCTGTGACAGACGGACAGACAGCGGAGGTTTAGTAATAGGGTTCCGTTTTACCTTTTGGGGATGGAACCCTAAAATACAAAAACCCGTAGTTTTATTAATATAGCTTTGATTACTCCTACAATTTAGACGAATCGAACGACACCTCATATGTTAATCCGTCAAGCCGTTTGTGCTGCAGCGTGACAAAGAGACATACATACTCGTACATACGTTCGAATAACATTACCCTCCGCCATCGGGTAAAAATATAATTATAAATGTCTATGTGAGTGTGTTTGTTGCTACACTTTAACAACTTAATTACGTAATATTGGTTGACAGGAAATTATGTATAGTTTGTTTTGTTGTTTGTAAGGGGGTCAGAAAAGGATATAGGGTACCTTTTATTTTGAAAAAGTACGGTTCCAAGGGGTAGATAAATACCTGTATTGCAAGCAAAGACGCGGGTAATAGCTAGTTATTTTATACATTAAAACTTTGAAGGTGGTAAAACCCTTTGTGGTTCGACTCCGGCAGCACCACCGCCACACCTATTTCTGTTATAACAGAGGTGTTAAGCGCTGCTGTGTTCTGGTTTGAAGGGTGTGGTAAGAGAGATACTTCCGAAGCGTTTCAGCTTAGTCCTCAGGGGTAGCGGCGCATCTGTGGCCGACCTTCCTTAGGAAACTAATCTTATCTGGGGTTGATTACAGATGTTTATGGGCGGCAGTAGCCTCTTGACTGGTGGACTGCTCCTATATTATAAAAAATAATTTATTCTATACAAGACGTAACTTAAAAAAAACGCTTTCTACACTCACAGCCCCACACTGGGATTCCCTGTGTCGAGGGTGCCATAGACACACACAGAGACAAATACACAAACATCCAGACCCAGAAACAGAAACCTAAATTCATCATTTAGATATCTGTCTGGCCGGGGATCGAATCCGGGACCCTCTGCGTCAGACCGGTATGGTGACCGCTCCGGCACGCGGGTCGTCAAGTACCAATTTACAATACACTATTTTTATTTACTAATAAACGAATACACTTATTTACAATACAAATAAAAAATATAGTTTAAAAACTACAAACCACGCTAAAATCGCACAAGGAAAATCGTTAATCCTGATTCCTGACGATCCTGATGAGGTGAATGAGATAAAATTATTAAAATCGTGTATTGTCATCGGTTCTTCATAAGTACAAAATTTTAAATTAATCGGACCGTTCAAAGTGGGTAAAAATCGAGTTCAAAGATTCCGTTACGTACATACATACATACATACATACATACATACATACATACATACATACATACATACATACATACAGGTCAAGCTAATAAAAGCGTGGTAAATACAACGAATTTACAAGGAAGTGGGTAATCTTAACACACTACCGCGCTAAAGGGTGATTTCTTTGAAACGTATCGTGTTACCAAGTTCCTTTGACAAGTAAAATAGAAAGATATTATCACAGTCTTGAAACTGGATGAAGCCACAAAAGGATGATTTGTGAATTATTTTGTGAAGTGGTAGTTGTATTGACATTCAAAAAGTGGTCTGTAAAGAACCTATTTTGAATTAAAAAAATAAATGACAAATAAACTTGACAAATAAAATCCTTTTTAAAGCAAATGTACGTAGAAGTTACTTATTAGTTACGTAGTATTCTACGTAATTTATGTAATAAATAAATATTTCAAGCAGTGATAGCCTAGTGGTTAAGAAACTCGGCCTGTCGATCGAGGGGTCCGAGGTTCAAATCCCAGGCACGCACCTCTGATTTTTCAAAGTTATGTGCGTATTAGAAAATAATTATCACTTGCTAAACGGTGAAGGAAAACATTGTGAGGAAACCTGCATACCTGAGAGATTTATAAAAAAAAAAAAAATCTGAAAGGTATGTGAAGTCTACCAATACGCACTTGGCCAGCGCAGTGGACTATGGCCTCATCCTTCTCATTATGAGAGGAGACCCGTGCCCAACAGTGGGACAGTAATGGGTTGTTGATGATGAAATATTACAAAACATTTTAGGGACGTTTTAGCACAAAGACGTGGCAAAACTTTATTTACGCAACAATTTCAATTCTCAAAACTGGTTTCACTTTCTTGTCAGGAGTGATCTATCTATTTTACTCATCTAAGCCAAGTTCTCAAGATTTTGAGACGTGACGGCAGGATATATGAACAATAGAATCAACCGACACCGGAGACGACACGCGCGCGCCACGCGGCGAGTAGCGGAACTAAGTCCTTGTTATTGTGGGGTGACGCAACCAATTAGGGGATGTTAGGGGATTTTTGACGTCGTCTTGATTAAATCTTTTGTAAAATTAATCTTTTTAAAGATTACAAGTTGTTATTGTAAAATATTTTTATATTATACGTGTTATTAAAAGTCTTAAGAAACCAATATTATAGAAGTTAAAGTATTTAGTAGATATATGGGCAAGCCCAGCAATGGGCAAATAGTAAGAGGCACAGTAGTGGGCTAAATTTACGGGGCTCTACAGTGGGCAAATTTTACGGGCTCAATAGTGGACAAAAAATTACGAAACACAGTAGTGGGCAAAGTTTATGGGCCCACCCGTGGGCAAAATATACGAGCCCAGAAGTGGGCAAAAATCTCCACTGACCAAAGATTTAAAAGTACATAATACTAGCTGACCCGGAAAACGTGTTGCCATATAAATAAAAAAATGTTTAGGGTGAACAACCCTTATCACTTAGGGGTATGAAAAATAGATAGTAGCCGATTCTCAGACCTACTGAAAATGCATATAAAATTTGGTGAAAATCGGTAAAGCCGTTTCGGAGGAGTACGGTAACTAACATTGTGACACGAGAATTTTATATATAAGATAAGGCCACCATCTTGGTACATACAGGTAGGATCCGTCCGATATGAAGTTGGTTACAGATCCTTACCATCTTCCATACGGCAGTGACTTACCATCAGATGGACTGCATTTCTTTCTATAATGTAGGAGTAGCAGACGAGCATGCAGTCCACCTGATGGTAAGCTACTGCCGCCCATGGACCTCTGTAATCCACCTTCGATAAGATTAGATTCCTACTAGGTCACAGACGCGCCGCTAACTCTGAGGACTAATCTGGAACGCCTCGGAAAAGTCTGTCTCCCTTACCACACTTCAAACCAGAACACAGCAGCGCTTAACACTGCTGTTATAACGGAAATAGGTGTGGCGGTGGTGCCGCCGGAGTCGAACCACAAACGGTTCTACCACCTTCAAAATTACCACACTTAGTATGCCCAGCAGTGGGATTATAAAGTTATTAATATAGATGTGATGTGTTCTGTTCCTGATATTGATTTTCCCAGTAATCTAATTTGTTTTTCTTCGAACTATATGAGTACATAGTAAAAGGTATGACTTATTTCTGATATAAAATAATTGTAGGGTCTTAGTGATAGCGGAAGCGGTTAAAACATCAACTCATGCGACCCGCGTACAATTGTCATACCGGTGTGACGCGCAAAGGGATCCGGGTTCAATTCCAGATCGGCCAGATCTGAATAATTAATTTGGATGTCTGCTTTATGTCTGGGTATTTGTGTATTCGTTGCGTCCATGCCACCCACGACACAAGGTTGTGAGAGTAGAAAGCGTTTTATTAATCCAAAGCTGGACACGAGACTCGTCATTAAATTCTATTACCTACTATGCCTACCAAAATATAGGACTTGGTGAAGATCAAAATGCGGCAATTTCAAGCAGGTACACATAGTCAAATGACGATTTTTATAAGCAAAACATTGTATAGAATGAATACTAGGTAATAACGTGATATGATGAGATGGTTCGACTAGCACACTGCAAAGTGAGGATTGATGGAGATCACACACCTTTGAAAACTTTTTTGAAGAATTCTCAGGGAAGCAGGTTTTCCTGCGATGTTTTCCTTCACCGTTTAAGCAAGTGACAATATCTAATATGCGTATAACTTTGAAAAATCAGAAATTCGTATCTGGGATTTGAATCTCGGACCTCTCGATCAACGGCCGAGTTTTTTAACCACTAGGCTATCACTGTTATTCTTATACGCTCTTCATGTAAATGAAGAACTTTTATGGAAACTTATTTTCCGCTACATGCTATGAAATCGCTATCACTCACACCACACCATACCCACTGATAACGCGTACAAATATGATAAGATATAGATTGTCAGCCATTTTACTTATGTTTCGTGTATCACCTCGAATATTGGTCAAAAGTGTGTTAATATAAGTGTTTTTCGCGTTCAAAGTGTTTTAAAGTAATGCGTATGTATAAAGTGTTATAAATATTATATTTCAAAGTGTTTTTTGGTAGTAATACGGTAATTATTATCCTTTTATTACTTCTTTGTGAATGAAGGATTGGTGTTTAGTGATAAGACCGCCATTTTAATTTTATTAGAATTAAAATTGTTTTTATTTTCTATTGTTATTTAGCCTACTGTGGAGAGTAATGTTGTTCGAGCGTATTTTTTATTATATATGTCATATATATTTATGTATGTCACATTCTTTGTTACGCTACAGCCCAAACTGCTTGACGGATTAACATATGAGGTGTCGTTGGATTCGTCTAAATTGTGGGAGTGACATAGGATATAATTTTAAGTAGTTGTTTCTTATTATAATAATTACTAGTTAAGGACTTAAATGTATGTATGTGAGTGTATGTATGTATGTACTATGTATGTAAGTGGCCGTAAGGACATTTATAATCAGCCCCAAGTAGAGCAGTTCTGCTTGAAAACTATCCAATCTCTTATTACTCTGAGGACTATGTATTAAACATAGTCCTCATAGCCTTTTTGTCTGGCGTACCACACCCATCGAACCGGAACACTGTTATTTATCAAAAATACTTTTATCAAACGTTCTTCTATTATTAATCTATTGAAGGTAGTAGAACCCTTTGTGGTTCGACTCAGGCGGCACCACCGCCACACCTATTTCTACCTAATAACAGCAGTGTTAGGCGCTGCTGTGTTCCGATTTGAAGGGTGTGGTAAGGGAGACAGACTTTTCCGAGGCGTTCCAGCTTAGTCCTCAGGGGTAGCGGCGCATCTGTGGCCGACCTCAGGTAGGAATATCTAATCCTATCTGGGGTTGATTACAGATGTCCATGGGCGGCAGTAGCCACGTACCATCAGGTGGACTGCATGCTCGTCTGCTACTCTTATATTATAAAAAAATCCTTCTTCTTCTTTCTTCTTCGTTCTTATATCCGTAATCACTTATTCTAAATCCTTAATTATAACATAATTATCACTTGCTTTAACGGTGAGGGAAAACATCGTGAGGAAACCTACATACCCGAGAGACCTTATTAAAAAAAATCGGAGATATGTGAAGTCTACCAATACGCACTTGGCCAGCGCGGTGGACTATGACCTAATCCTTCTCATTCTGAGAGACCCGTGCTTAGCAGTGGGACAGTAATGGGTTTCTGACGATGATAATGATTATCTTAATCCGGGAACATTTTCTGTTAACCTTTTTAAAATATACGCAAACGAAGATTGTATCATCGAGATTCAAAGATTAGATAATTGCAGGAAATGATGCATAGAAAGTCTTTGTTTTATTGTTTCGTACAGTTTCATAAACTATTATTAGTTAGTTATTAACTATTTTAGTTATATTAGTTAAAATAATAGCAATACTTAAATCAACTTTTGTAGATAAGATACTGTTTTAGTCAAGAGATATGAGTGAATTCTATGTATATATATGTTTTTTTATATAATATAAGAATAGCATACGAGCATGCAGTCTACCCGATGTTAAGGGGCTACTGCCGCAAATGGACATCTATAGTCAACTCCTGATAGGATTAGATATTTCTATCCGAGGTCGAGGTGTTCTGTGGTTCGACCCTGATGGCACCACCGCCACGCCTATTTCTGTCTAATAACTGCAGTGTTAGGCGCTGATGTGTTCTGGTTTGAAGGGTGTGGTAAGGGAGATATAGCTTTGCGAGGCAATCCAGCTTAGTCCTCAGGGGTAGCGGTGCATCTGTGACTGACCTCACGTAGGAATATCTAATCCTACCTGGGGTTGATTACAGATGACCATGGGCGGCAGTAGCCACTTACCATCAGGTGGACTGCATGCTCGTCTGCTTATCCTATATTACAAAAAAGACACACACATCAATAGAACAGCTTATCTTCCATATTAGTCTCCGGGAAAAACCATCTTAAGAACTGAGTCCAACAGTGGGATTACTATCCCACGTTACTGAGCTACACTCAAAATATTATTGGAAAATGTATTACTCATACGGAACTGAGCAGATAACAAAATATGTTGATAAAGATAGCCACAGATAACCTAATATTCCTTAACGTTTACAATTAAAATCCTTTGATTACTCATTGATTATTTTTTTATATTTCAGCTACAATGGGAAAACGAATTATTTTTATATTCTTGAGCGCCATTATTTTTGTAACCGCCGAAGCTAACAATGTCACTAATGCCGGTAAGTAACGCCATCTAGCGTTGAGTAGAAGTAATTGAATAAATATTACAGTAAAAAATATTTTTTTGCAATATTCTTGCATGAATTACAATTAATTTAGGTTCATTAAACGCATAATATTGATGTCATTAGCATGTAGTATTTGATTTTTATTTCATGTTTTAAAAAAAAGTTAATTCAAGTAGTGACATCTAGCGTGCAATAGCAAATATAGTTTTAAGAAGGTATTTTTTATTTTAGTGGACTGGAGAAATACAGGAATTTGCAGAAAATGCACGTGTTCAACAAATAAAGTGGATTGTTTCGACCAGAGCCTCACAGACTTCTTTAATTTGGAAGAATGGAAATGTAAGTTACATTTTTAGCAATTTTACTATTATTTTCTTGTTCTAATACGTAAGTTTATATAATATACTAGCTGACCCGGCAAACTTAGTACCGTCTCAAAATCTATTGATGTTACTCGTGGATAATATAGCTTTCGAATAGTAAAAGAATTTTTAAAATCGGTCCAGTAGTTTTTGAGCCTGTTCATTACAACCAAACAAACAAACAAAATTTTCCTCTTTATAATATTAGTGTAGACAAACACCGCGAAAAAAGTAAAAGTGTTGTTTAAATACATAATTTTGTTCTCCATTCCTATGTTTTGAAGAAATTTTAATGAATTAAGACAATGGAATACCGTTCGTACTGTGTTTAAAACACAGATGTTTTTATTTTAATCATTACTTTCCAGATTTTGATCCTTATAAGCAACACTATCAGATAGTGGAATAATATAGAGGGTGCATTTTTTTCAAAATGAACTCGTTCGATTCCCGGCTAGGGAAAAAGTTATTTTAAAAAAGTAATGATGCAGTTTTAGTTTTTATCAAAATCGGCCTCGTAAGTCCTTTCAGCATTTTTCGCTAATCCTTATAGTTTCGGATTTGGCCCTGAAGGCCCGTTTTAAAAATTCACCCTGTATATTGAGGCTGCTATAAGAATCGAAGAGGAACTATAAGTGATATAGTTTTTTATATTTAAATTAATTACATTTACTAATTACACTAATTACACGTAGTTCCAAATATATATAACTCAAAGGCCGATCGGGCTGAAATTTAACATGCAGGTAGATGTTATGACGTAGGCATCCGCTAAGAAAGGATTTTGATCAATTCTACCCCCAAGGGGATAAAATAGGGGATGAAAATGTTACTTCGTAACGCGAGCGAAGTCGCGGGTAAAAGCTCGTACATTATAAAAATAATTTTACTTCCAGTGTTAAAAGAACTAAAACCAACGACGGTAGACCTAAGCGAGAACAAGTTTACCAACATAACAGCGATCGCAGAGCTACCAATCCAGGTGTTGAACCTCTCGCGTTGCTCTATAGAGTTTATAGAGAACGCGAGCTTCAAAGACCTGCAGCAGATGACCACGTTGGACCTTAGCCACAACAAGCTTACCGCTGCGAAGCTCAGTCCACATGCTTTCGAGGTAATGTTTATACATGTAACGCCATCTATTGACGAGTAGATGAAGTTTTTCTTAATGGTAACTTTAATGAGTTCAAACTTGACCATATCTAATTCTTTAACGTTTTTATAGTACAGCAATAGCTTAATTATAGGTTAATAATTAACCTGCTTTTATTTTTATTCGTTTGCTCTCATTATTCTTTATAATTAATTTATTATTAAAAATATTAAAGTAGTGGTTGTATTACTACTCGATAATAGATGGCGCTATTCCCACTGAACCTCGTTATTGAAGTTATAAACTTCCAACAACAGCCACTAAGGCCTCAAAACTTGCCAATCTATTAAAAAGCTTTGAAATATTGAAACCAAGGAACAGGTAAAATAGGGGAAAATGACGATGTTAGTAAAGTTGTTACTTATTCCAGGGCCGATTCTCCCCAGAAGAATACGAACCCCTCGCGTCCATGAAGATCCTTAATCTCGCCTACAACGACATGCACTCGCTGAACCAGGACCTCTTCGAGCATCTGCCAGAACTAACAGAATTGGACCTTAGTGGCAATCCGTTCACCACCATTGACCATGTCACGCTGATCGCCATCTCCAGTTTACCAAATTTGAAGGTATTTTAGTTATTAATATGTGAAATCTTTATTGCGCATCTCGAATTTGCTTTGTGGTTTTCAAGAACTGACGAAATTTTATAGAAGTTTAAATTGAATTAATTCTGTACTTAATATACATTAATTAATTGAGTTGGGCTTGAAAATAATTAAAAATTGTAAAATTAATTGTAATTATGTATTATTATATTTTAATTACTTATCACGCTTCAGGATTACCAAAGAACTGTTTAATTAATCAATATAATACTAACTAAGACTTTTACGTTGTATTGTAAATTCAATAACGTAAATGACATATTTTAATATATTTATTAATTCAAATACATTTAGTAAACACTACTCACCAAAAGATGGCACTGTAATCTATTCCAAACAAATCGTAGGTTCTTCGAATGCGTTCCTGTCAGTTAAAAGAGATCCCGGACAAATTCCTCCATACCCCACGGTACCTGGAGAGGCTGGACATCAGCGACAACAAACTCACGATCGTTCCTCAGGAATTAGAGGAGACTAAGAATTTAATTTACTTAAACTTAAATCAAAATCCGATCACAGAGTTGGAAGTCACTTCTGAGGATAACCCGTTAGTATTTAATATTTATTATTTACTTATATTTAATATTTATTATTTATACATTTTAAGCAAAATATGTATTTATCAAGTTCATGGCTAAAATTTATTTCTATAGAACACTTTTTGAACAAAAACCATAACCTATCATTGCTTCTGAAGAACATGTTTCAAAATGAAGTAGCGATGTAAGCAATGCCACTAGTTCATAATGCATATTTAAAAAACTTACTTATTACGAACATTTCTAAAGTAAAATACGTATTTGCGGTACTTACCTTTAGGTAAATATTGTATCTATACGAAACATAATTTTGGATTCGATAATTCAAAACTTAAATTAGAAACTTTATGGCAGATTTTTGTCTAAGAGGAAACAGTATGGCGCGCGTTTTTTTAATTTCGAATAAAGTCTAATCATTACTTACTAACATGTTCTTTACTTACAATTAATTAAAAATGCAATTTCTGTTAAGAATTATGAATTAAATTAAATTATTTCTAAACGAATTAAATCATTCCATATGAAATTATTTCGAAAAAAAAAAATATTTTTGTATATTTGGTTGCTACGAAAGATATTTTTAGATAGATGGTGCTGTTATCTTTTTATGGCAGTTATATAGAACTTTTAATTCCAGAGCTTTCCCCCGCCTCCGGAAGCTCAAAGAACTCCATATGTGTAACATGAAGCATTTGAAACGCATTGGCGCTGGCGCATTGGGTGGCCTGGAAAATCTGCAACAGCTACACATGAGTTATAACCCTCAACTAACTTACATTGACCCTAAAGCGCTGGCGAGACCAGACGATATCGGGGAGACGTACGACTGGCCGCTGATCAAAGAGGTTGGAATGCCTTATGTTCTAATTTAGTTAGTTGCGTCGCAGAACTATTTTAGTTTTTTATAATATATTTTAGTTTTTTATAATAGAGTAGCAGACGAACATGCAGTCCGCCTGATGGTAAGTGGCTACTGCCGCGCATGGACGTATGCAAAGAAGCCCAGATGGGATTAGATATTCCTACCTGAGGTCGGCCACAGATGCGCCGCAACCTCTTTTTTTTGTTTACGAGGGTGAAACCTTCAAATGGTACACTATGCCGTGGGAGCGACACGGAGTTATGTGGGATTCTTACCGCACTAAAACCCCCCCGGTGGTCATCCTCGGCGCTGCGTTGAAGACTCCGGGATCTCCAGGGAACGCAACCGGAGTCCTCTAAGCGCGATTGCCCCATCGGGCTCCTCCCAGGTGAGCAGAAGCTCGCCACATCCTCTGGTGTGTTCAACGGCATGCGGCCACACATACCGCCGTCTTTCCCGGGGTCGCTGGCCGGGCGGTTCGAGCTCCCAATCTTGCCGCCCACTACCCCGGAAGCCCCTTTTACTCTTACGACAGGCAGGGGATACCGGAGCCCTATTCTGGTCCCGGAACTACAGGGACACTGCGTCGGTGGGCGTTATATACGCCCGGCGCCGCAACCCCTAAGGACTAAGTCTCCCTTACCACACCCTTCAAACCAAAACACGCTTCGCTTAACACTGCTGTTATGAGGCAGAAATAGGTGTGGCGGTGGTGCCACCGGAGTCGAACCACAAAGGGTTCTACCACCTTTAAAGTGAATGTAAAGTGATGGAATGTCTTATTTTCTAATATAGTTAGTAGCCTCAGAGCTATTTTAGGTTTCTACGTTAGATTTTACTGTAGACTCACTTGGAATGCCTTGTGTTCCAGTACAAATATCTTAATTTTTATGTTATTTTTTTATTGTGAAGAAACAACTTTTCTAAAATAATAACAAATTAACCTGGCACTCCTTGTGTCCCTGAAAGGATTTGTATGTGGTTTTAGTTTCTAGTTGAATTACAAGAAATTGTGAAAGGATTGTAGCACTTTTAAAGGCGGTAGAATTCTTCATGGTTTGACTCAGATGGCACCACCTTACCTATTTCTGCCGAATAACAGCAGTGTTAAGCGCTGCTGTGTTCTGGTTTGAGGGTGTGGTACGGTAGACATACTTATTCGAGGTTTTCCAATTTAGTCTTTAGTAGGTAGCATCAACATCAGATTTCAATCTAATCTTATCTGGGGTTGATTATAGATGTCACTTACCATCAGTGTACTGGCTGCTACTACAAAAAAAAAAATATATATATATATATATATATATATATATATATATATATATATATATATATTTACCAATTGTTTAAAAAAATCTTTATTTACAGCTGTATCTCCAATCAAACAACTTGACAGAAATCGACTCCCGTCTCCTATCCAGATGGGATTTGGTTGAAAGGCTGGATGTTTCGAACAATCCATACCTTTGTGATTGCTCAACGCAGTGGATGGTCGACCACCTCGTCCCTACCATCGAGGCGAAGAATGAAAACGCTACTGAGAAGATGGTGTAAGTTTTTCTTTAGTAAAATAATTAGCAATGAGATTTCTAACTTCTAACCTTATATACAATAAGGATATTGTTTCGTTTGCTTGCAAGATTTGGCTCCGAATTGTTTTCCGAATAAAAGAAACATTTTATGTTGAAGTTTATCAAAACAGTAATGCCAGCGAATAAAAGAATTTCAAGAAAGAATTTTATAATTAATAAGTGGAACTATTACATAAAAATGCGAAAAAATAATTGTTTGAAAAAATCGCGAAGGTGGCTAACCCGCCGAAATTTGGATATTTTTCTATACTAATATTATAAAGAGGAAAACTTTATTTGTTTGTTTGATTGTAATGAATAGGCTCAAAAACTACTGGACCGATTTTAAAAATTCTTTCACCATTCGGAAGCTACATTATCTATGCTTACATAGGCTATATTTTATATGAAATATATTTGATAAATAGATTTTGAGGTGGTACAAAGTTTGCCGGGTCAGCTAGTTATCTATATTGTGGGAGCTTTTGACTTGAAAGAGCCCTGGGGAAACTGCTCCCAAATCGGACCCTGTACAAGATTGTAAAAATTCGTCCGCTACTGAATTTGCGCTATGGAGACTCGTGCCCAATTGTGTAATTTTCGGCAGCCAGTCAAGAATTTCAAGACCCACGTAAAACCTTTTTGTGTAAGATTATCTTCCTTGCTTTCTAAGTGGATGTATCTCTTTATCTTTTTTACAGATGCACAGAACCCATAGAAATGAGGGGTTACACCATGAAGCATCTTCACGATATCCACCGCACCATGCGCTGTGTGGACAAATACGGGAACCGCCCTGAACGCGATGGAGCTATCCTTATGGGAACTTTAATTGGTAAGAACTTATTAGTAATATTAGAATCGGAGATAAATTAGGGGAAACATGACCATAAACCAGAACAATATTTAATGGTGCGGTAATATTACAACATTGACATATCCAACACGCAATAAGCCAATTCTAAAGAAACAATTCTCAATAACCACGCCACAGTTTTTAGACATCTGTCCCATCTGTCATTCCTGTTATCGTCATCGAGGTCATCAACCATTTCTTCTTTCTATTCGGCCAGCTTAGCATCGTAGTGGTTATATTCTCTTTGCTTAGCATTTTAGACACAGTAGTGACATCTATGTAGTTTCCCATTTATAACAGTAATTATAATAACTTATTTATCATTCATTAATCTTATTAGTAACGGATTAGTTTAATTGCAACTGAAGCAACGCTGGAACGCCTTATGTGCTTAGAAAACCCCCATCAGCACATGCTTTAGATATGAGTAAAGTAATAAAGTATTAGGCAGAGCTATTATATTACATTTATAATTCTAACATAATAACTTCTTGCTACTGAACAACAGATGGCGCTGTGCATAAACTAGATCACGCTATTAACAATCTTCCATCATAGCATAATAAAATAATATTTAAGGTCCAAATTATCATTTATTTGACATTTGTGCTATTTAACTACTATAATGACTTATACTTTAACACATCTTAGTTTAACTTAGAGCATGAAAATTGTCTAGCAGATAAAACAAACATTCATAATTATAATTTTAACTTGTGGCGATCTTAGCTACTCGACACTAGATGGCGGTACACGTCTCAATTACCATTTTAACGTTAAATATATATAGATGTAACATTATCCCCAGGTGTGCTCTTGGCTGTACCCATAATGCTGGGCCTGATGTTGATGTGGCGACGTGGCTACTTCGCATGGATGGGTCTTCGAGGACCCACTGATGTTTCCCGCGCGTTTTATAAGCGGGCGCCTGCCGACGAATTCATATAAATATATTTTTTATAATGTTATTACATTTAGATTAAGTTATGTTTGTAATTAGTATAAAAATTAATATATGAAATAAATTTTAATATTGTTTACTTTATTGTTTTATTGATGTTAAACATCTATAGCCGCACGTAAAACCGATTTCTGGCGTGGCGACGCATGCCGTGGCGTCGCCACGCTATACGATGGTATATATATCCAGTCTATATGCAGTAGTGTGTACGGTATGGCGACGCGTCGCCATGCGCAATCGAATTCAATAAATAGTGATCGTTATCTGGAAAAAAATCGTAATATTTTATTTTATCATTATGACATATTTAGTTCCTATCACAATATGTTCTTTTCTGCATATTACTTTTACAAAATAATGTCGATGTTTCACATCTGCCAGGCGTCCCGTGACGGCTCACATTTTTTTATTATTGTTTCAGACATATTGCACGTATGATATTGCTATTAATAAATAAATTATTTATTTAATGAGTTGAGTATAAAAATAAAATATTTAACCAATTCTAGTGACATACTAGTGGTTAAAATTAGATTTTCTGAACGCGGGGTACGAGGTTCAAATCCCAGACACGCGCCTCTGATTTTTTTTTTTTTTTATAATATGGAGTAGCAGACGAGCATGCAATCCACCTGATGGTAAGTGGCTACTGCCGCCCATAGACATCTGTAATCGACTCCAGATAGGATTCGATTTTCGTACCGGAGGTCGGCCACAGATGCGCCGCTACCCCTAAGGACTAAGCCGGAACGCGGAAAAGTATGTCTCACTTACCACGCTTCAAACCAGAACACAGCAGCGCTTAAAACTGCTGTTATAACAGAAATAGGTGTGGCGGTGGTGCCGCCGGAGTCGGACTTCAATGTGTTCTACCTTTAAACTCATTATAAATTACTTTATTACGATTACATACAAAGTGTTTAATATCAGCTTAGTTTTATAGTAACCACTTTTAATGAATAGTAAATTCGCAACAAATTAATCCCTACATTGCATAAATAATAAGTCTACAATCTCCATACAGTATCATATTATTTTATGAGTACGTACCTATTAATTAAAATTTTATGAGTATTTTTACTCGATTATTAAATGATAAATAATTACTGGTTTTGCAACACTTTAATAATAATCAGATAAGTGCGAGTTAGTCCATTGAAATGTTACATTTTTTAGGCCTTAGTGTGCATTTGTCAGAGGACGCAATTTTATTTTTTTAATGTGTAGGGGGGGTCAGTAGAAGCTTAAGTTCAAGTTTGTGGGGTCGGCACCCTTGTCCCCCGGCCGCCATCTTGGAAAAGGGGGTGCAAAGGGTTTTCGCGCTGTATCTCGTAAACTAGTTACCCTACAGAAAATTTAATCAAATATAAAATGTAGCAAATTAAATTTCCTACAATTTTATTTCTATTACTTTTTATCGTCAAGTGACCAACAAAAAAGTTATAAACAAAAATAAATGAAAATTTTGTAACAAATTTCCTTTTGGAGGTTATAACTTTTTTTCAGTTCATTTTACAATAAAATGACATCACAGCAATTTTGTAGAGGGTTTTTCAACGAACAATTTCCTCTATATAATTGTTTCATTTTATTTATTTATCTAGGTTTTACAGCGCTCCAAACTTGAACGGATTCTCGAATGCTCATAGGGATGCAATAAAAACTAAAAATTAGGCTTACTTTTCTATCTATATTTTTTTTATTCATACAATTTATTATGATCTTAACATTCCTATGCTATTATTAAACTATGTTTGACCCTTTTACCCACCACCTATGAGGTAACTCTATCAGAGGTGGATTTTACTGTCGACCAGGCTGAATCGGATGCAGATGCAGTCATCGTCCGTTGTGCGCTTGCTGCATCACAGTCATATGATTCGGTGACAATCATAGCAGAAGACATCGACATCCTTGTACTGCTGACGGCATTAGGAAGGAATCAAACAAATGTATTTTTTTTAAAACCTTCAAAAGGGCGTACGTCCGAACAATTGTACTGTCCTTCAAGTTTTAAATATGACGACGAATAGCTGAGAATTTACTGTTTCTCCATGCCTTCTCCGACACAACGTCAGCAGCGTATAACATGGGCAAAGTCAAATTTATAAAAAATTTGCAGAAGCATCCAGAGTTAGCAAGTGGAACTAAATTATTTATGAGTGAGAAAGTCGAGTCATCGTTACTCAGTGTTGTTGGCGAACGTTTTTTCGTCTCTTTATATGGCGGAAATAAAGACGATACTCTAGACACTCTGCGATACAAACGATTTGCTAAGACAGTGACAAAAAATGCATTTAATCTCTCTTCACTTCCTCCAACACAAGATGCAGCCCGTTTCCACAGTTTCCGAGTGTATCACCAGATTCAGTTATGGCTCGGTAAATATTGTGATCCAGAAGAATGGGGCTGGAAAAAGCATGGAAAATTTTGGATGCCAATCCAAGCTTCCAAGCCTCCAGCAACCCCCGAGCTTATGAAATTAATCTTTTGCAGATGCAAAGGAAATTGTGGAAGTGCGTGCGGTTGCCGAAAAGCAGGCCTTAAATGTTCACCAGTTTGCCTCCATTGTGGTGGTGAAAGCTGCAGCAACATCGTGGACATATCAACATTACTTGAAGAAAATGAATTAGAAGATGAATTACCGACAATGACGCCTATACCAACTCCCATTATACTACAAAAATTCACCTCGGATACTGATTCAGATTTTTTCTCGCAGCCTGGACCATCGAAGAGAATGAAAAAATAATAACTGATAGACATTTTTCAATATATAATAATAAATAACATTATTTTGTCTAGAAATTGCCCGTGGATTACCTCATTGGTGGTGGGTAAAAGGGTCAAACATAGTTTAATAATAGCATAGGAATGTTAAGATCATAATAAATTGTATGAATAAAAAAAATATAGATAGAAAAGTAAGCCTAATTTTTAGTTTTTATTGCATCCCTATGAGCATTCGAGAATCCGTTCAAGTTTGGAGCGCTGTAAAACCTAGATAAATAAATAAAATGAAACAATTATATAGAGGAAATTGTTCGTTGAAAAACCCTCTACAAAATTGCTATGATGTCATTTTATTGTAAAATGAACTGAAAAAAAGTTATAACCTCCAAAAGGAAATTTGTTACAAAATTTTCATTTATTTTTGTTTATAACTTTTTTGTTGGTCACTTGACGATAAAAAGTAATAGAAATAAAATTGTAGGAAATTTAATTTGCTACATTTTATGTTTAATTAAATTTTCTGTAGGGTAAGTAGTTTACGAGATACAGCGCGAAAACCATTTGCACCCCCTTTTTCAAGATGGCGGCCGGGGGACAAGGGTGCCGACCCCACAAACTTGAACTTAAGCTTCTACTGACCCCCCCTACACATTAAAAAAATAAAATTGCGTCCTCTGACAAATGCATACCCAAATGTAACTTTTCAATGGACTAAGTCGAACTCGTACATATAGGGTTCCGTAGCATGAAATACAAAAAGCTATATATTTTAAAATAATTGGTCAAGAGCGAGTCGAACTCGTACACAGAGGGTTCCGTACCACCAATATATATTTTAAATTTAGCATTTGTTATTATAGCAGCCATTGAAGCACATGCATTGTGAAAATTTGAAGTTTCTACCCATTACATTCAATAGCTAAAGCGAAAAACATCGAAAAATAGCGGTTTCTTGTATGGCTACCCCCATTTATTTTCAACGTTTTTATTTTAGTATTTGTTGTTATATCTCTCACGTTATCTATTTATCTATTAAGAACACACAACAGTATAAAATTAAAGTAAAAATATTCATATTCTGTAATATAAAATTCTCGTATCACAATGTTAGTTACCGTATTCCTCCGAAACGGTTTTACCGATTTTCACCAAATTTTATATGCGTATTCAGTAGGTCTGAGAATCGGCTACTATCTATTTTTCATACCCCTAAGTGATAAGAGTTGTACTCCCTTAACATTTTTTTATTTATATGGCAGCACAACGTTTGCCAGGTCAGCTAGTATTCTATAAAAAATCAAGTGTCTATATATTACAGTTCAGGAGATAGAGCCCTGTGACGGACAGACAGCGGAGGCTTAGTAAAAGGTTTCCGTTTTGCCCTTAGGGTACGGAACCCTAAAAACATTACTCTCCTATCTCAGTCACATAGAAATACGTCCAAGGATTTTGCAGTTAAAAGTAGTTTACTAAATGCAGATATGATTTCAGCGAGTTATAATTAAATAATTATGTTGTTGTGTCTAATAATAAGACGTAAATCCTAAGTAATATTATAATTTAGAATGTCAGTTTGTTTGTTTGCTACACTGTACCCTCACCATGAGTTCTTCATCAATCATCATCAACAAACCATTACTCTCCTCTCTCTCTCTCTGGGAATGCAAAAATAAAATTACAAAATATTTACAAAACCTTTCTTATGATGAGTCTGAGACACTAATTTCTGGTTGACACTCACTCTCTCTCTCACACACACACACACACATGCACGCACACACACACACACACATACACACACACACACACATACACACACACACACACACACGTTAAGTTAATATTGTAACTATCCTAACAGTATTAGTATAGAATCAATTACTTGAAATGTAATACATGTAATAGAATATTTACCTAGATTATAACCGTATTGTATAGCTTTTGGAACAAACTTCCTTCATGTTCAGAGGGGGCGTAATCAGCTGCGACACAGTTTTTACTATTGCAGTTGTTTACGAATGTACAAATTGTGAAAATGTTTCCTGTTTCAATAAATCTTTAAATCTTTACTGCTGGGCACGGGTCTCCTCTCATTATGAGAAGGATAACTCCAACGCGCTGGCCAAGTGCGTATTGGTGGACTTCACATACCTTTGAATTTTTTTTTAAATCTCTCAGGTATGCAGGTTTCCTCACGATGTTTTCCTTTACCATTTAGCATTATTTAGTGATAATTAATTTCTAATACGCACATAACTTTGAAAAATCAGAGGTGCCTGGGATTTGAACCTCGGACCCCCCGATCGAGACGCCGAGTTTCTTAACCACCAGGCTATCACTGCTTTGTCCCTGCAGTTCCGGGTCCAAAATAGGGCTACGGTATCCCCTGCCTGTCATAAGAGGCGACTAAAACGGGGCTTCCGGGGTTGCCGGCCGCAAGAGTGGGAGCTCGAACCGTCCGGAGAGCAACCCCGGGAAGGACGGCGGCATGTGTGGTCGCATGCCGTCGTAAACACTAGGTGTGCGGGAGGAGCGTAAAGTGCTCCCCCTAGGGCAGAGCCCGACTGGGGCATCGCGCTCGGAGGACTCCGGTTGTGTTCCATCGGAGATCCCGGAATTCTCCGCCAAGCGCTGAGGACGGCTATCGGGGGGGTTTTAGTGCGGTAAAAGTCCCACATAACCCGGCGTCGCTCCCACGTCGTCGGGTACCTTTTGAAGGTTTCCCCCTCGAAAAGAAAAAAAAGAAAAAACAAAAAGGTACTGTGGTGATATACATAACTACTTATATTGTATTTATCATTATTTTAATTCTCATTTAAATAAAAGATTTCTAATTAAAACATCGATTAATTTTAAACTGGCTCCCCTGGAATATTGTCTTTTGTACTTGTGTATATATTCTTGCAAAGAATCGATATGTAATGAAATTTATATTTTGTATGGGCCTACGGAGGCACTTACAAATTGTCAGTTTAGATTTAGGTTAGGTTAGGATTCAGGTGTAGGTTAGGTTATTGTGCAATATTGCGAATTGTGCAATATTATTGACCGTTTAGGGTTAATATTGAAAATTGCGCAAAGATTGAACAAAAGTTTGAGCAAGTTTAATTTTTATTGCACCATATCTTTTATTGCATCGTAAAGGGTCAGTATTGCGCAATATTTTTACTCAAATCAAATTAAATAACTGTTTTTTTATTAAAAATAGGTTCTTTACAGAGCACTTTTTTAATATTATACAACTACCGCCACTTCACAAGGTGTTTTGTTATGGAGGGAACTATTCTCAATCTCCGACTGAACACGAAAATATTGTGCACTTTTGCCATACTTTGGACAATTTGCTACACAAACACTCTATCCACACGTTTGTATTTGTGGCAATTTGTTGATGTTTGGCGAGTAAAGATGCAGCATTTAGTTCTACTTCAATTTTGATCAAAGATTAAGATTACAACGTCACGATTTTGGCCTCGGAACTGTATTAGAAGAAACAATTTTCATTCAACTATAATCTTTACAACCGTTTCCATAGAGTTTTATCTCCTTTTTCCATTTTCCTTATCTAGGCGATAAAACTTTTTTGGTAGGACATAGTGTAATGATGTCAAAATAGTGTAGAGGCATCATGTTCATGGGAAAAAAGACCTATTGATTTATATTACTTTAAAATTAAACTCATCGATAAAAAGGTTTTGTTATAGTCATCGCTAGGCTGTCCGCGACTGCATATCTACACTAATATTATAAAGAGGAAATCTTTGTTTGTTTGTTTGGTTGTAATGAAAAGGCTCAAAAACTACTGGACCGATTTTAAAAATTCTTTCACCATTCGAAAGCTACATTATCCACGAGTAACATAGGCATTTATCAAATATATTTATCAAATATATTTACTATACTATATATAAAAAAAAAATACAAAAAATATAATCCAGAAATTATTTGTGAATTGTGAGAGTGAGAGTTTAGCTGCAAACAGTACTAGGATGTGATTGGGGCATGAGGCGGTACTCGGGGAGAGAGGCAGCTTTCCACCCGTTTGTCTAGTTGGCTTGGTCGACATGTACTTACAATATTAATAAAAAATATTTCACTACCGCCCATACATAAGTAAAGATTACTCACTCCTAACAAGAAAATGTACCCAGTTTTGAGAATTGAAATAGTTGCGTAAAAAAAGTTTTGTCACGTCTCCGTGCTAAAATGTCCCTAATATATTTGAAATAATTATTTATTTATTATGTAAATTACGCAATATTAGTTATTTATTCGTAAATTTTCTCTAAAAATGTTTTTATTTGTCAAATATTCAAAAAAAGAACTTACTAATAAGCCGTTTGTGGCTTCATTCAATTTCAAGGCGGCGAAGTATCTTTACTAATCTATGCTACCGCCTCTATATTTTTAATACTCTACAACCAGCCCTATCTATGTAATTTGATCAGTATGACTTTAAACTAAGTGCTGAAATGTTGTCAAGTGGAGTTTTAGTGTGTTTTCTAATAGTTTTAGTAGGATTTACTAGTGCCCAGGATGAAAATGGTATGTATTTAGCCCTTTTTCATTAGAGTGAACCCTTATTAGAGAGATTCCACCCTTATTTATCCCTGTATTGCTCCGATAGCTTAGCAAAGTTAACTTACTTAATTAATACTTAAAATATTTTTAAGTTAGTTATTTTTATTTTAATAATAATAAATATAGACACTATTTATTTCATAAAATAAATGTTTGTTTTATATATAATTGTAATAACGAATGAATTAAACAATTATTTTATTATTTAAATTTATTACTATCAGCGTGGGTCATGAGCCCTTCGCATAATTAAAAGCATCTCTGACAATATTTAAAAATTGCCCCTGGTAAAATTGAAATTTTGTATTCCGTACATAATTTCTTCATTTTTTCATATTTTTTTTTTGTTTACGAGGGGAAACCTTCAAAAGGTACCCAACGACGTGGGAGCGACGCCGACTTATGTGGGATTTTTTTCACTAATGCTATGCGACTACACATACCGCTGTCCTTCCCGGGCTTGCTTGCTGGACGGTTCGAGCTCCCACTCTTGCCGCGCGCAACCCCGGAAGCCCCCTTTTAGTCGCCTCTTACGACCGGCAGGGGATACCGTAACCCTATTCTAGTTCCGGTAATACAGGGAAAAAAGTTTGAGCCCCTGACAAAATTAAAAGTTTGCGTCCCTGGCAAGAATAAAAATTTGTTCTTCTGGCAAAATTAGAAGCTTGCGTCAATTGCTAAGGCAATATTTAAAGATTCCGTCAACAAGACTTTTGCTAAAGATCTTAATTATATCTCGACGACCTTTTTTATACTTATTTCAAGGACTGTTATAACTTAATAATTTATACAAACATGGTGTATTTCCTCGTGAGTAGGTACAACTACCTTTTTTGGTTAGTCATTTCAATATTTATAAATTTTTATCGATAAAAAAATAGATTGTGTACGGAGGTCGGCAAAATGCTTTGAGGGTTTCCCTGGCCTTCAGCCCAGGCTCTAGTGCTGCCCCTAAATATTAAGTTTTAATGAAAATGTCTCCTTTTTTTTATCGAGGGGGAAACCTTCAATAGGTTCCCGACGACGTGGGAGCGACGTCGAGTTATGTGGGATTTTTACCGCACTAAACCCCCCCCCCCCCCCCCCCGGTGGGCGTCCTCATCGCTTGTTGGAGAACTCCGGGATTTCCGACGGAACACAACCGGAGTCCTCCAAGCGCGATGCCCCGATCAGGCTCTGCCCTGGGAGAGCAGTTTTCGCTCCTCCCAAATGTAAATGCCTCCTGACCCTTCAAACAAGAACAAAGAAGCGAAACTGTGCTGTTATAATAGAAATAGATGTGGCGGTGATGCTTCCGGAGTCGAAAGACAACGGATTCGATTACTTTTTTATACTTAATATTAGAATAGCAGACGAGCATGCAGTGTTCCGAATGATAAGTGGCCACTGCAGCCCATGGACATCTGTAATATACCCCCAGATAAGTTTACCCCTACTTGAGGTCAGCCACAAGTGCCGCTACCCCTGAGTTTGAATGGTTCGGAAAAGTATTCCTTACCACACCCTTCAAACCAGATCACAGATCACAGATCTGTGACAGCAGTGTTCAATAGTGCTATTATACAGAAATAGGTGTGACACTAGTGCCTCCTGGGTTCGATCACCCTCAAATCGATTCAATCATGGATTGTACACAAATATTTGTCAACAAATATATAACGGATCGATATTTCTTATCTTAAAAGATAAGATATACGTAGTTCCCTGTAGCTTATGATAAAATACGTTGTAGGATTACTCTCATGGAATTTCTATACGTTGAATATTGATCTATTTTTACATCTTTATCTATATTATTAAAATCGTAATGGTTGTTGTCTGTATATTAAAAATATTTTTGAACAACAGAAAAATGATAATAATTGGCCAAGTGCGAGTCGACCTCGCACTTGGCCAAAAAAATAATATAGGGTTACTAGCTGACCCGGCAAACGTTGTGTTGCCATATAAATAAAAAAATGTTAAGGGTGAACAACCCTTATCATTTAGTGGTATGAAAAATAGACAGTAGCTGATTTTTGAGACTTACTAAATATGCATATAAAATTTGGTGAAAATCGGTAAAGCCGTTTCGGAGGAGTACGGTAACTAACATTGTGACACGAGAATTTTATTTATTAGATTATATTGTTTGTAACAGAACCATTTTTGAAGTCCGCTTAAACTGCTAGTCCGCTCTGAATATAGAAAAGAATCGCGTCGCCATAGCGAATTGTATGACTACACATGCTCGCAACAACTTCAGAGCGGACTAGCAGTTTGGCGCGGACTATAACTATTTTGTTTCTTACGACTAAGTTCGAGGACATTTAAATTTTTAAAAACGTCTACTAGTTAAAATTAAAATTTTAAATTGTTACCTGTTTTATTCCACTCATAGATCACGTATTTATTTTATTGTTTTATTTTATGTTTTTATACGGTTGTCAGAGTTCAAGGTACAACCTTGGGTTAGGTAAAAATTGTACGTATTTTTGTTATTTCTTTAATATAAGAGTAGCCGACGAGCATGCAGTCCACCTAATGGTAAGTGGCTACTGCCGCCCATGGATATCTATAATCAACCCCAGATAGGATTAGATATTTCTACCTGAGGTCGGCCACAGATGCGCCGCTACCCCTGAGGACTAAGCTGGAACGCCTCGGAAAAGTATGTCTCCCTTACCACACCCTTCAAAACGGAACACAGCAGCGCCTAAAACTGCTGTTATTAGGCAGAAATAGGTGTGGCGGTGGCACCGCCGGAGTCGAACCACAAATGGTTCTACCACCTTCCTAGGCAATTGATGCCATTGATTGATGATTGGCAATCCCGTGCAACATCTGATTTTTCAAAGTTATGTGCGTATTAGAAATTAATTGTCACTTGCTTAAACGGTGAAGGGAAACACCTGAGAGATAAAAATAAAAAGTTTGGAAAATCCAAAAGTGCACGACTCATAATGCTCATTTAATTATGAAATATAAAAAAAAAAACTTAAGTCGTTCAAAATTAATTGCCGAAATAATTGCCGAAAAAACAGCTGTAGTAGGAAGAAGGTACTGCACAAGCGCCCCTGGTGGAATAAATGTACATAATATCTATAGATATACAGTCTTGTAGTTTTCGTTTTTTATTAATTGCAATTAAACGACACTGAATTAATTAATCATTCGCATTCAGTGACCTACAATCGTCGATTAGAATTAAAAAAAAAAAATTAACTCAAATGATGGATTTTTTCACAAGTTACAGTGTTTTCAGGTTTCACACATGACGGACAGGAAAATTTTTTGACCTATTTTGGTGTTTTTTTCCAATTCTATTGCAGTAAATCAATTTTTAAAAAGTATGGAATTAATCTCCATTAAATTATCTCGACAATAGTATGCAAAATATCTTGATTCCGTGAACTATCAAGGCTATAATGATAAAAATAGCCGCCAAAATGAAGCGAAAAAAATGTTTCGATCGTAAAGCCTTCGCATCATGAGTCGTGTAAAATAACAAATCTCAATGGTGTGTGAAGTCTACCAATACGCACTTGGCCAGCGCGGTGGACTATGGCCTAATCTGTCACTTTGAGAGGAGACCCGTGCCCAGCAGTGAAACAATAATGGTTTGATGATGAAATTTGTTTCATACTATTTGGTACACAAATGAACTCAAACATTCTATCCACACCTTTGCATTTGTGACTTTGTTGAGACTTGCCAAGCGTGTGGATAGTGAAATTCATAATATCATTTGAGACCTTGTTCGCATTTTAAATTTTATGATTATACGTTTATTTTTTTGTTGTATATGTTAATTTTATTCTAAATATCTTTCTGTAATAAAGTTAAATAGGCATAATTATTACATTTCCGTATTTGTAAGGTTTTTTACTGTAAAGAACAAGAAACTATAACAAAATAATATTTTACATAAAAGTATATTAATTTACAATTTTAAATCATTCTGTTTCCTTCGTATCAACTTTAATGCTAATTTCAAGGTTTTTTTGAAGATGGTAGAACTCTCTGTGGTTTTATTCGGTGGCAGCACCGCCACACCTATTTCTGTTATAACAGCAGTGTTAAGCGCTGCTGTGTTCTGGTTTGAAAGGTGTGGTAAGGGAGATATAGTTTTCTGAGCTACGAGTATTCCAGCTTAGTCCTCAGGGGTAGCCCCTGTGACCGACGTTAGGTAGGAAAATCTAATCCTGTCTGGGGTTAATTACAGATGTCCACGGGCGGCAGTAGCCACTTACCATCAGGTGGACTGCATGCTCGTCTGCTACTCCTATATTATAAAAATAAATATTCGTTTTATAAAACACTAGCTGTCCCGGCAAACTTTGTACCACCTCAAAATCTATTTATCAAATATATTTCATATAAAATATAGCCTAAGTATGTTACTCGTGGATAATGTAGCTTTCGAATGGTGAAAGAATTTTTAAAATCGCTCCAGTAGTTTTTGAGCCTATTCATTACAACCAAACAAAGAAACAAAGTTTTCCTCTTTATAATATTAGTGTAGATATACTCATATCAGTAAATTGAATTTTCATAAGGTATACGATCTTTATTATTAATATTTATTTTTTGCTTACCAGTTGGGTGTTTTCAGCTTATGACTTCTAATATGACTCAACTACCTATATGTCTGACCTGTGCCCTTTTTTATACTATTCTGTGATTGTTTTAAAACCGAGGTGAATAACCGTACGGGGGCAAAAACCTTCAATTTTGGAATGCTACAAAAGCCTGAGAGATCTTAAAAAAAGGTTCTCAAAGTATCGACGTGGTTATCATACGTCGTGGTTTGAAAGGAAGTAGAACCCTTTGTGGTTCGGCTCCGGTGGCACCACCGCCACACCTCTTTCTGCCTCATAACAGTAGTGTTACGCGCTGCTGTGTTCTGGTTTGAAGGTGTGGTAAGGGAGACATACTTTTCCGAGGCGTTCCAGCTTAGTCCTCAAGGGTAGCGGCGCATCTGCGGCCGACCTCAGGTAGGAATATCTAATCCCATCTGGGGTTGATTACAGATGTCCATGGGCGGCAGGAGCCACTTACCATCAGGTGGACTGCATGCTCGTCTGCTACTCCTATATTATAAAAAAAGAGATGTTCATTGGCGGCAAAAGACACTTACCATCAGGTGGACTGCATGCTCGTTCGCTCCTTCTTTATGAAAAATATATATTTGTAATAATTCCCAGGTACAGAAACTGCCACGGAGTTGACGACAGTCACTACAACTGAAGCAGTCCCACTGCCGGCAATCCCCGTGTCAGATGTCATCTGCAATGAGTGCAACTGCAGCGGCGGTGTAGTCGACTGCAGCAACCGCGAACTAAGGAAACCCTTTGATGCTGATGACTGGAATGGTTAGATATTAAAGTAAATATATAAATAAAAGATTTTCTTAAGGTTTTTATAAGAACACGGGGCTTGTTTATATAAATAAACGCTTTCTACACTCACAGCCCCACACTAGGATTCCCTGTGTCGTGGGTGCCATGGACACACACATAGACAAATACACAAACACCCAGACCCAGAAACAGAAATCTAAATTCATCATTTAAATATCTGTCTGGCCGGGGATTGAACCAGGGACCCAGGGACCCAGAAAACTTCGATAGCGTGATTCAGTTAAATACGTGGCGCCATCTGTTGACGAGTTGCGGGAAGTCGCCACAATATTAAATGTAATGTAATGTAATGTTTCCGAAGCCACCATAATTGCACCTATTTCAAACCTTAAACAGCAGTGTAGCGCTGGTGTGTTCTGGTTTGAAGGGTGCGGCAAAGAGACTTAAACGAGAAATGAGGCATTCCAAGTCCTCAGGCAGGCCTTAGCCAGGTCTTTAACCATATTTGAGGTTGATTTGTCTATGGGCAGACATCAGATGGACTGCTTGTTTGTTTGTTTAATTTTATAAATAGAATTTATGATGTCGTAGGCGTGGCTACGTTGCATTTTTTTTTCAAGCAAGCGTATAACATGCAACAGGTAGCGCCATCTGTTATCGAGTAGCGGGAGCTCTTCACAATATCGTAAATAGTACTCCTTTTCACCAAACCCTTTAATAACAAATCTGTGAATATAGAAGAGTTATTCCATTTGAAATCATCTAATTCGTAAAGCCGACCCATTTTAGATTTCAGTGCCACTGTGGGAAATTATTCTCTAGGGTTCCAAAGAATAAAATTTACACTAGTTTGATTTTTTCGAGTGCCCGCGTCCGCACATTTGGTTAAAGACTTTGAAAAATCGATATTTTTAAGCTTTATCAACTTTTGCTATAGAATTTTTCCTTTTAAAGATATGTACCCGGTCGAAGCGGAATTCTGAGGGGGAAGGATAGTAGTTTAAGTGTAAGTAACGATAATTGATTCGGTTCATACCTATGAACAATAACAGCGTGCTGAAAATTAGTATTTTTTAAGAAATGCCTGACATTTTCGGATATATGTGGCAATGTTATGGAACCACCTCAAAATTATTATTTGGTGATAATGTCATTGAATCATGTGTGGGATGTCAGCAAGGCGACCCTCTTGGCCCGGTAATTTTTAGTCTGGCAATACAACCAATTATTACACAACTAAATTCAAAATTTAATGTTTGGTACCTTGATGATGGTTCTTTGGGAGGAAATGCGTCAACTGTATTGGAGGACCTAAGAATCATAATCCATCATTTTAATAAAATTGGTTTGAGTTTAAATTTTAATAAATGTGAAATATTCTTTTCGGAAAAATTATCTGTTGAGCAATGTCATCGTATTTTTTACTGATTTTTCGTGAATATCAATCGACCCTAGCATCTCAACTGTTGAGAATTAAAAATTCATAGACCACGGGAATTAAAGTATACATACCATAGACAAAATTCAGCCACAGGTTAACCAGACCAGAAGTAAACTAATTTTTGGCATTGTCTGTTACTCCTGATTTGTTTTCATCTTTGATTTATATAGGTTATATCATTCTTATCGTTTTATTTATTAGATATATTGTTTATTTCAGGCCTAAAAGACATGGATATCACAGAAGTGGATCTCAGCAGGAATTTATTTATATTACTAACACAGATAAGCGAACTGCCTATCAAGAAGTTAAATGTATCCAATTGTGAGATAGAAATACTTCCAGATGGAGTTTTTTCAAATTTAAAAGAGATCGTCAGTTTGGATTTGAGCAGGAATAAAATCTCCTTTTCGGCTGTTGGAAAACATGTTTTTGTAAGTTTCATAACATCTTACTTAAAATAAAAATATTGTCTAAGATCCAAATTAGAAGCGAACTTCATCCATCAATCTCAAATTTAATATGTAAGAAATAAATCACACACCATCAGTTACTTTCCCACTGTTGGGAACGAGTCTCCTCCCAGTCTCCATGAAGGTGGTAGAACCCTTTGTGGTTCGACTCCGGCGGCACCACCGCCACACCTATTTCTACCTAATAACAACAGTGTTAAGCGCTGCTGTGTTCTGGTTTGAAGGGTGTGGTAAGGGAGACATACTTTTCCGAGGCGTTCCAGCTTAGTCCTCAGGAGTAGCGGCGCATCTGTGGCCGACCTCAGGTGGGAATATCTAATCGTATCTGGGGTTGATTACAGATGTCCATGGGCGGCAGTAGCCACTTACCATCAGGTGGACTGTATGCTCGTCTGCTACTCCTATATTATAAAAAAAAAGAATGAGAAGAATTAGGTCATAGTCCATCGCGCTGGCCAAATGCAAATTGGTAGACTTCACATACCTTTGAAAACTTTTTTTTAAATGTCTCAGGTATGCAGGTTTCCCCATGATATTTTCCTTCACCGTTTAAAGCAAGTGATAATTAATTTCTAATACGCACATAACTTTGAAAAAATCAGAGGTGCTTGAGATTTGAACCTCGGACACCTTGATCAAGAGGCCGTGTTTCTTAACCAATAGGCTATTAGGTTTTGTTCCATTCCCTTACGTTCATCTCATCCCATTCCATCCCATCCCGTCCCGTCCAATCCCATCCCATTCTATCCTATCACTTTCTAATCTCATTCCATTTCATTTCAGACGATTTTAATCTTTTATTTCTGTTTTCCAGGGTATTTTCCACGAAGGTCAGAAGCCCCAGCCCTTCCTAAAGCTGCGATACCTGAGTCTAGCCCACAACGACATACATTCGCTATCCCAGGATATGTTCCTATTCATGCCTCATGTGACCACCCTGGACCTCAGTGGAAACCCTCTGGCCATCATCGATCAGATCACTATGAGTGCGCTCGCTGATTTGACAAGGTTGAGGGTACGTATGGGTTTGAAGGTGAACCCTCTGTGGTCGACTCCAGCACCATCGCCACAACTTCTTCGGCCTAATAACACTTAGTTAAGTGCTGCTGTCTTCTGGTTTGAAGGGTATGGTAAAGGAGGCATACTTTTCCGAGGTATTCCAGCTCCAGGTTCTGAAGGAGGTAGAACCCGTTGTGGTTCGACTGCGGCGGCACCACCGCCACAACGTTTTCTACCTAATAACAGCAGTGTTAGACGCTGCTGTGTTCCGGTTTGAACGGTGTGGTAATGGAGACATACTTTTCTGAGGCATTCCAGTTTAGTTCTCAGGGGTAGTGGTGCAACTGTGTTCCAATTTAGATAGGAATCTATTTTTCTCTGGGGTTAGTTACAGATGTCCATGGGCAGCAGTAGCCACTTACCATCAAGTGGACTGCATACTCCTACTTATATTCATGTCCTACTCTTACTTATGTAGAGAATACAAAAAAATGAATTTTGTTGCTTTCCAGGAGTTGCGCATCAGTGAATGCGACCTAGAGTCTCTCCCAGAGGGTCTATTACGACGACAGAGGAGGCTACAGAGGCTGGACCTCAGTGGAAACAGATTTACATCAATCCCAGCAGTGCTTACCGAAGCAGTCAATTTGTTGTATTTAAACTTCGATAGAAACCCGATACAGGCATTACCGAAAAATACGTAAGTTTTGTGTTTCCGCTACTCGATAATAGATGGCGTTGTGTATACTTTTTCACTATTGACGAATGACACGATATTATACAATTGTAGACTGTGGTTTCTTTTCAAGATGTTTCTATAATAATAATAAGTAATCTGTAATTGACTTCAGCTAATCGTTCTGTTGAGAATCAGTAACAGATGTTATAAAGCGAAAAATAAATACTTTTTAGGTACCTATGTAATAAATATATTTCAAACGACAACGTCGATGGGTATGAAGTGGTAATTGGCAGTAATAGAAGTTTGCAATGTGGATTTTTTTATCCAGTAAAACTAAAATTTACTGGAAAAAATATTTCGAACAAGAAAAAGTAGAAAATCGCATCAATATCGGCATAACAGTTTCCCAAATTAGCAAAAAAAAAGAATTAAAATTAATTCCTATGAAATGGTAGTGTCTATTTTTATAAAATTATATATGATACTGAAAAACATTGAATGCATTTTAAGAGTTTATTTTGTAAAGACCAGACATAGCAATTATATTAAGTATTTTAATGACTGAAGGTTCTGAAATTTGAAATCTTCTAATTTTCAGAGCAATATCAAATCTGACCAGACTACAAGAGCTCCACCTTTGCCGGCACAGTAGTCTTCGTTCAATATCCGCTGGTGCATTGGCAGGTCTAGAGAGCCTGGTCGTGTTACACATACGATATAACCCTAGATTAACGGTCATAGATCCTGGCTTTCTGGAGTGGGAAGATGACTTGGGAATTGAGAGGTGGCCGCTGCTTGAAGAGGTAAACAAAAATCAACATAAAACGCTTTAAATACGTTGCCTACCCACACTGGGATGATCTGTGGGTCCCATGGAAACACACATAGACGAATACACAAACACCCAGACCCTACAGAAATCTAAATTCATTATTCATATCTGACTGGCCTTGGATCGAACACAGGACCCTTTGCGCGTCAGGCCTGGTGACCGCTCTGCCACGCGGGTCGTCAAATAAATTCTTTATTCATAGCTTTTTTTAGGAGTATCAAAAATCTTGCAGTCCACCTAATAGTAAGTGGACACCGCAACCCATGGACATCTCTGACTAATTCTATTTAGAACTCCAAATCCCTTATTATGTAAACTATGGTATATGTTAAAGAAATAAAAAAAAAAAATGTGAGCCGTCACGGGACGCCTGGCAGATGTGAAACATCGACATTATTTTGTAAAAGTTATATGCAGAAAAGAACATATTGTGATAGGAACTAAATATGTCATAATGATAAAATAAAATATTACGATTTTTTCCAGATAACGATGACTATTTATTGAATAAACATTTATTTTCATTAAATACAAAAAATTACGAATTTATTTCAAATCGTGACATTGCGCATGGCGACGCGTCGCCACACCGTACACACTATTGCATATAGACTGTATATATATACCATCGTATAGCGTGGCCACGCCAGAAATCGGTTTTACGTGCGGCTATAGATGTTTCTCATCAATATTTTTGATTTTTTTTTGATAGAACCATCTTGAAGCCGGTCACAAATGCGTTGCCACACCTGACGACTAACGCCCCCCCCCCCCCCCCCCCCCGTGAATAATAATTAATCTATCCCATGTTTTGACTGTCAAAGATTGCCAGAACATGCCAAAATAAAACAATTATCTATCTAATTTCTATCTACCAAAACACAATAGGAATGTTAATTTTTTTTTAATATACGATTAGCAGACGAGCATGCAGTCCACCTGATGATAAGTGAAATCTGCCGCCCGTGGATATCTATAATCAACCCTAGATAAGATGAGATATTCCTACCTGAGGTCAGCCACAGATGCACCGCTACCCCTGATGACTAAGCTGGAATGCTTCGGAAAATTATGTCTTCCCTACCTCACCCCTCAAACCAGAACACAGCAGCGCTTAACACTGCTGTTATAACAGACATTTTATAGATGTGGCGGTGGTGTCGCCAGAGTTGAACCACAAAGGGTTCTACCACAAATCATTTGTTCAATTACGATCTAATTAAGTATGACTGACTTATTGTTCAGAGTTTTATGTTACTTAAAATAAGTAATTTTTACCACGCTTTTATTAGCTTGACCTGTATGTATGTACGTATGAAACGGAATCTTTGAACTCGATTTTTACCCACTAAGTATGAACGTTCCGATCAATTTCAAATTTTGTACAGTCAAGAAACGATGATAATACACGATTTAAATAATTTTATCCCATTCAACACATCAGGGTCAGGAATCAGGATTAATGATGTTCCTTGTGCGATTTTAGCGTGGTTTTTAGTTTTTAAACAATAAGTATTTTTTCTTACCCCAGTTATATCTCAACAACAATAATCTATCCGAGATCAACCCGAAGATGCTCGGTCATTGGGACCAGCTCGTGAAGGTCGACTTCAGTGCTAACCCGTACCTCTGTGATTGCACCAACCAGTGGATGATGGATGTCCTGGTTCCCATCATCATGACGACTGTTACTAACACTACCACGAATAAGATGATGTGAGTAAAGTTTTGTACTCCTTTTTATGTTTTCAACAGTTGGATGGGTGACCATCAGTGGCTAAGTATGTTACGAAGAAAAAGAAAATATGTCGTGGATATCACGAGAAATTTCGTAAAGTGAAATTTATAAAAAACATTATTCTTGCACATATATTTATTTTTTTCACAATATAGGAGTAGCAGACGAGCATACAGTCCACTTGATGGTAAGTGGCTACTGCCGCCCATGGACATCTGTAATCAACCCCACATAGAATTAGATATTCCTATCTGAGGTCGGCCACAGATGCGCCGCTACCCCTGAGGACTAAGCTGGAACGTCTAGGAAAAGTCTGTCTCCCTTACCACACCCTTCAAACCAGAACACAGCAGCGCCTAACACTGCTGTTATTAGGTAGAAATGAGTGTGGCGGTGGTACCGCCAGAGTCGAACCACAAAGGGTTCTACCACCTTCAAATAATCAAATCAAATAATTTGATTTGATTTAAAATTACTTATTGGATGTCAAACTAACGAAAGTTCGACCTCGGGCAGCACTCTAATCATATCTGGGGTTGATTTTAAATGTCCGCAAGCAGCAATTGCAAATCACTGGCAGATCGATTTCATGTTCATTTGATATTTCTATCAAATATAGAGACTAGAAAGTTTAGCCAGCTCAGTTTCGGTTATAATCATAAAGATGGTAGAACCCTTTGTGTATCGACGCCGACGGCACCACCGTCACACCTATTTGTGCCTAATAACAGCAGTGTTGAGCGTTGCTGTGATCTAGTTTGAAAGATGTGGCAAGGGAGACAAACATTTCCGAAACATTCCAGCTTAGTCCTTAGATAGCGGCGCATCTGTGGCCGAATTCAGATAGGAATCTAATCTTTTCTGAGGTTCATTGCAGAGGTCCAGGCGGCAGTAGCTTTAATACTTGAATACTTTGGTTGGTCTTACATTCTCTAAAAAATCGCATTTGTGAGGAAAGATCAAAGAATAAGACGAGAATATATTCATTAAATGTTCCTTCATTCTTCAGTTGTAGGAGGCCAGATGACTACAGAGGCTACACCTTCGCTCAGCTCTACGAGTCTCGTAAGGACCTGGTCTGTCTGTCAAGCGAGAATCTCACAGATGGGTCTACAACTGAGACCGCTGTTTTATACGGGATTATGATTGGTGAGACATCTAAGAAGTTATCACTTGCTTAAACGGTGAAGGAAAACGTAGGAAACCTGCATAGCTGAGAAATTATAAAAGATTTCGAAGGTGTGTGAAGTCTACCAATTTGCACTTGGCCAGCGCGGTGAACTATGGCCTAATCCTTTTCTTTCTGAAGAGACCTGTGCCCAGCAGTGGGACAATAAGGACTTGATGATAAGGCATCTAAATTTCTATGAGCTTTTTAATCCATTAAAAAATTGGCATCATAAAAGCTTATTTAGTGGCGAAAGTTTGGACAACTTGCGTTTTTGGACTGTTTGTTATTTATCATTGTACAGTGTGCTTTGGACATTTTGCTCAAGTTTGCCTTTTTGTCCTAACCCTTAAGTATAGCGCTTTCAACACTGGCAGTGCAGCAAATAATGAATATAGTACAACCCTTTGTTGTTCGACTCCGGCTCCCTACAACAGTTTTTTCTGCCTAATAACAGCAGTAAGTGCTACTGTGTTCTGGTGAATGGTGTGGTAAGGGACATACTTTTCCGAGGTGTTCCAGCTGTCTTCAGAAGTAACAACGCATCCATAGCCTAACTCAGGTGGATATCTAATCTTATCTGGGGGTCGATTAGAGATATGGCCGTGCCAGTAACCATTTACCATCAGGTTGACTGCATGCTCGTCTGCTACTTCTATATTATATAAAAAAAAGTGGCGGACTTTTGATAGAAATCTAATTTGACTGGCTCTTATGAAGACAGATATGAATTCCAATAGGTCTTAGGTGTGACTTTTCTATTTAGATAATCTCTAATCTGTTTTTCTTTCCAGGAATCCTAGTAACTTTCCCAATAGTCCTGATTCTCGTTATTCTCTGGAAGAAGGGATACTTCGCGAGATGTAGGAAGAAGATGAACACCAAACAACATTACTTTGACGATGAGGAGACAGATGCTTTTTAATTTTAAGTCTAGATTATTTAAATAGGATCATTGTGTGTAGAATTGTAGATGTCTATAAATCTTTGATCTACAATGCAGTAGCGGTCGGCAGCTTGTGTAATCGTTCCTAGTCTTCGAAATTAATGAATTTCACAAGTAGACCTTTGAAGACCTCCCAGCATCACACCTGCTAAGCTTCCCCCCTCCCTCCTTAGTCTGCTAGTGGAAGTCCTTATGTTTAAACGCTTTAAAACGCTTTCTACACTCACAGCTCCGCACTAGGATTCCCTATGTCGTGGGTGCCATAGACAAAAACAGAGACAAATATACAAACACCCAGACCCAGAAACAGAACTAAATTCATCATTTAGAAATCTATCTGGCCGGGGATCGAACCCTCTGCGCGTCAGACCGGTATGGTGACCGCTTAGCCACGCGGGTCGTCAAATAAATAGATAAATAAATAGGTTACAACGGATGTGTAGAATTATTTTAAGTGTATTTGTATGAACACTTATTTAATTGCGTGTATGATTCTTTAAATGGTGTAGTTACTTAACAAAGTTTTTGTTTTTACTAAACTCATGATTACTTTTTTAAAGTTTCGTATAAAAATATAATAAAGATAATTAAAATTGAAACACAAACTTCACAAAAAGAGATAATATACTTTCCCAGTATTTTTAAGTAATAAGACGTGATATTACTTTTGTACATATCGCTGCTTTGCAAGAATAATGGCACAAGTAAAAAAGGGTAATTTTCCAGGAGAGCCACTTTGAAATTAAATAATGTTTTTGTTTCGAAATCTTATATATAAATGAGAATTAAAATAATGATAAATACAATTATAAGTAGTTAGTTATGTATATAACCACAGTACTGTTAGGACACATTAAAATACGAAATATTCGGGATTAAATTGTATCTTTGACCGAAAAATGAATTTGAGTTGTGCCATTATTCTTGCAACGCGGCGATATATAAGAAGTCATACTTCTATGGCATAAATAGTAAATAAATTGAAATTTAAATTATATAAAAAATAAAAAATAGTAAATAAATTTTAATTTAATAAATTTAAATTAAGCAAACGGCGATGTTTTACATCGCACTAAGTTTATAGACGCGCCAAGAGAAGCATAACTTCTAAAATAATTTACTACTAAGAGGAAGGCTCTGATAAGTAACTAAGCTTATTGTCAAAAATTTTCAAAATAAATACGGAAAAAATATTCGGAATAAATGAGGTACAATAACTGTTTTTAATTTTATTTCTTGAGCTTCCTTTATACATTTTCAATAACAATGATAACACTATTGGAAAATCATCTGTAAAAATAAGCATTATATTAAAATTTTGACCCAATTACTACATAGTAACCTATTTTTTTAATTGTGGACCTAAAATTGCTCCTTGAAGCACTCCAACATTAATATCAAAAAGTATGTAAAAAGCTAAAAAATCTTCTTATACATATCGATACCTTAATTCGCTAATCAGCAAACTCCACTTTTTGTCAAATTGTTTTTTTTTTATTTATTTTGATAGTAAATGGCGTTGAAAAATCAAAATAAATAAAAAAAAATGACAAAAAGTGGAGATGGCTGATTTGCGAATTAAGGTATCGATATGTGGATTTCTGTGTGTACCCTTATAAAATTGCATAAGTAAGCAATTTCAAAATAAAAGCCATAAAATAGATCACTTCAGAGACTTATCTAAAAGATAATCAAAATTCGTACGTTTTAAGAGTAATTTCTTCTAAAGGCTTGTGTTGATAATAGTGCCACGTATTTCTTATCTGTTTAACAAATATTTCTTTATTAATTAGACGAATATTATCAATAATCTGTCTATCAATAAAATTATTAATTATCTATTTGACACTTGTCTTATTGTTTTCATTATTAATGTATATTTCATAAATTTTTCAATTTGAATTAAATTTAAATTATCTATTATCTATTTGTCAAATAGGTATATTCTATTGGTCAAGTTTAAATATTGGCCAATGTGTAATAATTACCAAATATTTTAAAATCATTATTAAATTTCATAATATTTCTGTATTTAATTAATTTCATTTAGAGATTTTAACTAATTTTCTTCAATATTCCGTGACATTTTATGAACCAAAAATTATTGTTAATTAATTAATCTGGTTCCTATGTATGATTATTAATTTGAACAAGAAAAACAGAAATATATTTAATTAATAATTTACTCACTATATTCAATAATATTTTTTAAATTATTTGGAGAAACAGCGTTCAAAAGTTTCTCCCGAATAACTGCTAATCTGAAACAGAATAAAATTAGAAGTGAGAAGGTCCTAGAACCCTTCGTGGTTCGTTTCTAACTCTCCGATGGTACCACCGTCACACTGTTTTCTGTAATAACAACAGTATAGCGCTGCTGTGTTCTGGTTTGAAGAGTGTGGTAAGGGAGAAATACTTTACCGAGTCGTACCAGCATAGTCCTCAGGGGTAGCGGCGCATCTGTGGACGACCTCAGGTAATTCTACTTATATAAAAATATATATTAATAGTGATTTTGTGACCTTGGACTCATCATAGTAAGACTGGTCACATACACAAAATTTTTCAATAGAAATGGCACCTTTAATTTGTTCTTTTTCGATCTTTTTTACTCATTTTGATTTTTACCTTTTGTTTTTTTTTTTTTAATAATAAAATAATTTATTGCCATAGACATGAAAAAGAAAATAGACTGCAGATACATAACAGAATATTTATTTTTAACATACATGCAATGGGGCAATAGGAAGTGGCTCGGCTTTAGCTAACGCGGGGTAGAAAGAGGCCGTTCAAGTATTACGTAACGCAATTTTTGAAGATTTTAGACCCCCCCCCCTCCCCCCCTTGTAACGCACCGTTACAAGGGGGGGAGGGGGGGGTTACGTTTTTCTATACCCCCCCCCTCCCCCTCTCTAAACGTTACCGAGTTAACGAACCCACTCATTCAAGGGATTCCCCGTAAAACGTAAATGAAAAGGGTTGCCAATTTAGGAGTTTTAATTCTCTATTATTTTATTAAAAAATGTTACGTAACGTGTATTAAGAAAGACCCCCTCCCGCCCCTGTAACGCTTCTTAACGTTTTACAAGACCCCCCCTCCCCCCAAATTGCGTTACGTAATACTTGAACGCCCCCAAACCCGCGCAGCGCTGTTTTTCAGCCGCTCCCTACTCCCAAAGATCTTATTCGGGAGTTAAGAGTAAGCGGTCCCAGTTTACCGACAGATCTTAATAAAAATCGATTTACAAAAACAAACAAGAATATAATAATAATAACAATTAATTTATGGACAAAGAATATAGAGTTTTTGTACGTGTGTGTAAAATTTATGTGCTTTATTTATTTAAGGTGTCAATAAGCGGCAGTATCTTCGTAACATCAGGTAAGCAACATTTTCGTTTGTTTTATTTAATAAAATTGCATTTATTTCTTACAAACTTACTCGCTTCGTGTAGGACCTGCCAGCCTCATAACTTGATTCCGCATGCATCTGTAACTGTGAGAGTTCTCGTAGTGCTTGCATCTGTAAAAAATCGACAGACAGAATTATATCCTCATAATGGTAGAAGATCTCGATATAAGACGATCTTCACCGAGCTGCTTAATGGATGAAACCTTTTTTATATCAAATAAAATATGTCAAAAAGTATATTGCAAATGGGTTGACTAAAAAAATTCAGCCCAGAATATGATTTTTTAATAATAGATTTTTAGAAATAGATTTAAAAAAAGTCGAATGATATGATAAAAAAAATTGAATGTTTTAGTTTTTATCAAAGTCGGCCTCGTGACTCCTTTTAGCATTTTTCGCTAATACTTATAGTTTCGGATTTGGCCCTGAAGGCCCATTTGAAAAATTCACCCTGTATATAACCAGAAATGTTTGAAAGATACTTTTCTTTTCCAATCCAATCTCCAATACCGTTGAAATGGTTTCAATCAGATTATGTAATTGATATTTTTATAAATTTAATAATTTCAAAATAGTTATTTGATTAGTATTTTAACCCGATAGGTGGCGCTATTGTCGAGTTCAGTTCTTAGGGGCAGCTTTGGTTTAGACGTACTGTCTGAGCTTATCTTATACATACATAAAATTCTCGTGTCACAATGTTAGTTACCGTACTCCTCCGTAACGGCTTTACCGATTTTCACCAAATTTTATATGCATATTCAGTAGGTCTGAGAATCGGCTACTATCTATTTTTCATATCTCTAAATGATATGGGTTGTTCACCCTTAATATTTTTTTATTTATATGACAACACAAAGTTTTCTGGTTCAGCTAGTCATTATTATAAAAAAGGCTGTAAATATTTTTATTACCTTTTATTAGGTTTTACAGTTGTATTCGGCCTGAAAAAAGAGTTAAAATAAATAAATTAAAGAATCCACACCAAGCATCCTATATAGTATTTCATGTATTGAGTGATTTCTGTATAAAACATAGATAAGTACAGATATCTCACCGCCTTGTAATTGAAGGAAGCCATTAAATGACTTAAACGGTTGACAATTCTGTCAGCCGTTTAATGGCTGTCATGGTGTAATTTACTTGGAATAATCCCGACATGCGCAGTTAAGACACGAAATCGAAAGTGCGAAGAAATATCGTTTCATTCGTAAATGATCTAAAAACTACATTTTTTATATTTTTCAAACACGAAAATAGATTGACAGACATTGACATTGACAGTGACAATTGTCAAAAGGTTACATTTTCTTGTTAGGAGGAGTAATCTTTGCTAATCTATGGTATAAAAGAACAAATTAAAAAATGTTTGACAAAGAATATATAAAACTAAAAAATAATTATTTAATATAATTAAATAATTATTTTTTAATATTATATATTGTAAGTAAATACAAAACAAAAAGAAGTTCATACCATCCCAATTTATAAGGCACATTCCTGCGATTTAACGTGGAATATAATTTCTTTATACCGTTTCCTGAAAACAATATGTTTAAGTATAGTCCGCGCCAAACTGCTAGTCCGCTCTGAAGTTGTTGCGAGCAGGTGTAGTCATACAATTTGCTATGGCGACGCAATTCATTTCTATATTCAGAGCGGTTTAGCAGTTTTACGCGGACTAAACTTTATCAAAGATCGTTAATTATAAGTACATTTATTGTCATTAAAAACTTGGAAAATATATAATTTAATAGATAGCATATATTCTTATAAAAATATTAGCGCGAGTTATTTGTTAGGTAAATAAAAATAAATTAAACATATGATATATCTTACGTTGATGTTCAAGTATATCTTCGTTAAACATAATTTTTAATTTCCTTAGAGCACATCTGAAATACGATTAATTCAAAATTACTTTAAATTATTTTTTTTATTAATAAAATTTAAAAAAAGTAATGAAAACGACAACTTAAAGGTGGCTTAACGGCGCTACATCGGCGCCGTCATTAATTATCGGTATCGGCTCGGTGCGTTGGACAAACGGCCTACCTCTCCGACCTCAAAACCGACAAATGCTGGATCGCGGCGCCCACGACTTGAAATTCTCTGTTCGCGCACAAGTTGAAATTCTCTGTTCGCGCACGAGTTGAAATTCTCTGTTCGCGCACGAGTTGAAATTCTCTGTTCGCGCACGAGTTGAAATTCTCTGTTCGCGCACGAGTTGCAATTCTCTGTTCGCGCACGACTTGAAATTCTCTGTTCGCGCACGAGTTGAAATTCTCTGTTCGCGCACGAGTTGAAATTCTCTGTTCGCGCACGAGTTGCAATTCTCTGTTCGCGCACGACTTGAAATTCTCTGTTCGCGCACGAGTTGAAATTCTCTGTTCGCGCACGAGTTGCAATTCTCTGTTCGCGCACGAGTTGAAATTCTCTGTTCGCGCACGAGTTGAAATTCTCTGTTCGCGCACGAGTTGAAATTCTCTGTTCGCGCACGAGTTGCAATTCTCTGTTCGCGCACGACTTGAAATTCTCTGTTCGCGCACGATTTGAAATTCTCTGTTCGCGCACAAGTTGAAATTCTCTGTTCGCGCACGATTTGAAATTCTCTGTTCGCGCACGACTTGAAATTCTCTGTTCGCGCACGATTTGAAATTCTCTGTTCGCGCACAAGTTGAAATTCTCTGTTCGCGCACGAGTTGAAATTCTCTGTTCGCGCACGAGTTGAAATTCTCTGTTCGCGCACGAGTTGAAATTCTCTGTTCGCGCACGAGTTGAAATTCTCTGTTCGCGCACATAGTATGCACGGTTTGTGCGCGTAAGGCGTCTACACAATGGGAATTCTGTTACATTGCATGATACATTGCAACAATGTGGACGGTAAATTCTTATACTGCATGTTACGTTGCAGCAGTCTGTACGCACATTAATAAAAAATAGTTGCACATTTTATTGATAAATTATTTCTTGTGCAACTTATTGATTTTACTTATTACATTCATACTTTTTCATCGATCGATCAAGTACTGATATATTATTTTCTTTAAAAAATAAAATTTTAGCACATAAATAGCACTTATATCATGTTTAAATGACACAGATCGAAACTCGTGGGCAACAGTTGCGGTTGTTTCAGTATTACCATGCTCAGTCAGCATTATAATGGTTGCGTACGGTTCGATTTGTATCATACAAATTATAAAATATAAACTAACGTTGTTCATGCCTATAATTGGCACTCATACGACCCTTATTCTTATGAATACTAGTATAGTGTACTACTAAGTACTATATAATGTATTGTGTATGTTGCTGTTGGCATGTAAATAAATAAATAGCTCACTTGTTGCGTTCGCTGTTTGATAGAACACTGACGAGAGAACTTCGATCTATAATATTCCTTTTGACTGAAATAATAAAGATAATCATATTATGTATTAAAGGAAACAGAAATTGTAAGTTCTTAATAATTCTGGGATACTTACAACATTTAAGGGGTATTTTTAAAATGCTTCCAATCCGTCTCTGCATCCAAGGTCTGAAAAAAAGAATAAAACAAACGCCTATTTTTTTCATATTAAAGTTGCATAAGGCTAGACCTTTAATAACATTGGACAATACTTTTTATTGTACAATAAGATTGAAAGCGTTCTGACTCCAAATGAGCAATTATATTGCACAATAATACAAACTGCACAATGTTTTCTTCTCGCCATAACGAAAAATCTTGTGAAGTGGCGGTATATGTATTGACATTCAAAAAGTGCTCTGTAACGAACCTATCTTTATTTAAAATAAAATTGATTTGAGTAAAATATTGCGCAATATTGACCCTACACGATGCAATAAAAAAGATGGCGCATTAAAAATTAAACACGCTCAAACTTTCGTTCAATCTTTGCGCAATTTTCAATATTAACCCTAAACGGTCAATAATATTATACAATTCGCAATATTGCACAAAATAATTGACCGTTTAGTCGGCCTCTAATTTAAATTATAACTTCTACATACAGCGCCATCTATTGACGAGTAGCAAAAACTAACATGAATACTTTATTTAAACTACGTGTAACGCCATCTCTTGACGAATAGCAGACACTAACTACACTCCTAAACTAATATTTTTAATTAACATACGTTCTCACTGAATCTCCACCACTGGTGTAACTTGATTCTTTCCATTTATTGCTGTCTCCGGATATATCTGTAATTTTTTATTTTTTCATTTTAGACAAAGTCCATTAAAATAATAAGATCGTTGATTTAAGAATAACTTGTTTCTAAATACTGTATGTATTATAAACATAGTTTAGTAAAGATATCTTGTACACCGCCTTGTAATTGAAGATAGCCAATTGAAGGTAGCCAAGGTAAAATGGCTGACCGTTTTCCTATTACATCTACGACTGTCATTTACGCGGAACAATGCCGAAACAACACGAAATGGAAGAATGTGCGCAAAAAATCGTTTCATTCGTAAATGCTCTAAAAACTATTTTTTTTTAATATTTTTCAAACACGAAAATAGATGACAGTGACAATTTCAATTGTCAAAGCTGGTTATATTTTCTTGTTAGGTATATAATCTTTGCTAATCTATAATTTTAAAGTAAATTAACGAAATACGAATGAATAAAAGGTAAATATAGAAATACCGCCATTTTATATTAAGTATATTTGACATAAATATATGTATTTTATTAACTACTAGCTGATCCGGCAAACTATGTACCGCCTCAAAATCTATTTGTCAAATATATTTTATATAAAATATAGCCTATGTTACTCGTAGATAATGTAGCTTTCGAATGGCGAAAGAATTTTTAAAATAGGTCCAGTAGTTTTTGAGCCTATTCATTACAACCAAACAAACAAAGTTTTCCTCTTTATAATATTAGTATAGATGGTGTAGACAAACTATTTAACTCAAATATTGAATTCTACTTGCCAGATTTTTGGTTCAGATCCGATAGACTTTGAGTCTTCAAAGGTTTTAAATAGGTCCTGAAAATACAAGGTAATGGTTATTTATTAAATTTATTATGAAATAAAATAATGAAAATTCGCCACTCTTCTACATAACGAAACACCTTGTGAAGTGCAGGGGGCCTACCACCATCTTTTAAAAACCATCATAGTTCAGGAAATTTTTATTTCCTCCTTAAAACATTAAAATATTCCGTCATACATAGATGAACAAACTTAAACCCTTATTAATCTTTCGCTTATCCATTGTAAAAACCAACTGAAATTGTCATATTTTGCTTAAAAAGTTACAATTTCCTGCAAAAAAGAAGTATGATTAAAATAATATTGTGTTAAGAGATGGTAGTAACCCCCCAGGTAGTTGTAATAACAAAAAGTGGTCGGTAAAGAACCTATTTTGAATTTAAAAAAAATGTTTTGATTTGATTTATAAGTTTAAACCATTTTAAAACCAACAATTAATACAAATGTTGAGTATCATACAAAAGACAAAGAAAACGTAGTTATTATTATAAAAATTAAAAGCAGTGATAGCCTAGTGGTTAAGAAACTCGGCCTCTCGATCGAGGGGTCGGGGTTCAAATGCCAGGCACGCCCTGTGATTTTTTCAAAATGTAAGTGCGTAATAGAAATTAATTATCACTTGCTTAAACGGTGAAGGAAAACATAGTGAGGAAACCTGCATACCTGAAAGATTTGTAAAAAAAATCTCAAAGGTATGTGAAGTCTACCAATTCGCACTTGGCCAGCGCGGTGGACTATGGCGTAATCCCTCTCATTCTGAGAGGAGACCCGTGCCCAGCATTGGGACAATAATGGGTTGATGATGATTATAAAAATGAATACTAACTCAGATTTGATAATAACAGGGACCACTTCAGATGGTTTTCTTAACGCAACATGAGCTATCTCGATTGATGCACCAAGTTCTGTAAAAAGTAGTGTCGTAATAATTGTTAGGTACGAGTACATAGCGATGTATGTACAGGAAAAATTATATACATGGCCAGCTTACTGGGTGACTAAATGATTCGTTAATACTTACTAAACAAAGTACAAAGCGCACGTAAATAGTTAATAATAAGTAACAATACAATTTAATTAAAATAATATAGTCCGCGCCAAACTGCTAGTCCGCTTTAAAGTTGTTGCGAGCAGGTGTAGTCATACAATTTGCTATTGCGACGCGATTCATTCTATATTCAGAGCGGACTAGCAGTTTTACGCGGACAATACTAATTAAAAATAATGTTATAGCATATTATTTCTTTTTTATATGATTTAAATCGTGATGTAGTTATTATATGTTTGGCAAAGGGAGATCTCCCGCCGGGCTAGGTGATCGTGCCCGGGGAGCGGCCGTGCTCCAACAGTCTCAGTTAGGAACTTGTATATATGCCAGATATTTAGAAACTTCGATAGCGTGATTCAGAATACTCGTGGCGCCATCTCTTGACGAGTAGCGGGAGGTCGCCACATATGTAAATAAATAATTCCCACCATCACAATAATAATATAAATAAAGTATCAAAGTTGGTACCTGCTATCCTTAGGTCACTGCAATCGTTTTTATGCTGAAAAAATATGCAGTTAAGATCAAATGAGGCTGTTAGAACCAGAGTAGCCTATCTACAAAAAACGATTTACAATATAGAGAAACATAAAAGTGTATAGTCCGCTCTGAAGTTGTTGCGAGGAGGTGTAGTCATACACTTTACTATGGCGACGCGATTCATTTCTGCGGACTAGCAGTTTTACGCGGACTATACAACACTTTTAAATTACGAAAATAGAGATAGGTCAAAAATTATTAAAATGCAGTTAGACCACTCAGCTTCAAATATTAGTGAGTAATTACAAATAATAAATAAATACAAATAATTAATAAATCTTAATCATAATTAATATAAGACGGAATTTGCATTATTAATACGATTCTGCTTTACATAGAAACCTACGTGTTTATGTTTGTGTGTTTTTCGTTTTTTTCTTGGCTTAACGGGTGCGGGCAGGATTCTGAAAAATAAATTGTAATTATTATATAAATTATTGTAATTGTAATTGTAATTATTGTAATTGTATTGTAATTATTGTAATTGTAATTATTATATTAAATTGTATTATTATTCTTTAACATATCACAATCCCTAGATAAAGATCTCTATCTATCACAATACTACGAGTATTAAGCAGATTAAATTTGTTTGAATAAACAATTATTTTAATTTTGTAACGAATAGATATATTTTGTTCTTTTTTTCTATATAATATAGGTGTAGCAGACGAGCATGCAGTCCACCTGATGGTAAGTGGCTACTGCCGCCCATGGACATCTGTAATCAACCCCAGATAGGATTAGGTATTCCTACCTGAGTTCGGCCACAAATGCGCCGCTACCTGAGGACTAAGCTGGAACGCCTCGGAAAAGTCTGTCTCCCTTACCACACTTCAAACCAGAACACAGCAGCGCTTAACACTACTGTTATAACAGAAGTAGGTGTGGCGGTGGTGCCGCCGGAGTCGAACCACAGAGGGTTCTACCACCTTCAAATGCGGTGGAATGTTGCCACAAATAACGAAACTGTTTATTAAAAACACAATTATTACATTTCGACAGAGCGTGAGTATAGAGCGATAATCCAACTTAAATTGTGTGTGACTTCAAGGAAGACTCCTGTTATTTCTAACTTAAGACCTCTAGTGGGCGGCAGTGGCCACTTACCATCAGGTGCATACTCATTTAAAGAAAGAAAGAAAGAAAGAAAGAAAGAAAGAAAGAAAGAAAGAAAGAAAGAAAGAAAGAAAGAAAGAAAGAAAGAAAGAAAGAAAGAAAGAAAGAAAGAAAGAAAGAAAGAAAGAAAGAAAGAAAGAAAGAAAGAAAGAAAGAAAGAAAGAAAGAAATATTTTTATTTGGATACATTGGTACATTAATTAGGTAAGAGACTCACGTTCGACGTATTTCGTGATTTCTCGCACGTTTCAAGGTTTCTTGCGTCACGTAAGTGGTAGTACCTCTCTCTGTGTAAAAGATATAATATTATAGTCCTCGCCAAACTGCTAGTCCGCTCTGAAGTTGTTGCGAGCAGGTGTAGTCATACATTTTGCTATGGCGACGCGATTGATTTCTTTATTCAGAGCGGACTAGCAGTTTTACGCGGACTATATATCGATTACTAACTCGGCAGTGCTTCACTATCACTTGTCATCATCATCAGCCCATCACTGTCTCTACTGGGCACGGGTCTCCTCTCAGAATGAGAAGGATTAGACCATAGTCCACCGCGCTGCCCATGTGCATATTGGTAGACTTCACATACCTCTAAGAACTATTTTTTTAAGTTTTAATTTTTCTCAGGTACCTATGCAAGATTCCTCACGGTGGTTTCCTTCCACGTAAAGCAAGTGATAAATAAATTCTAATATGCATATTAGATACTAAAAAATCAGAGGTGTTTCCTGGGATTTGAACCTCAGACCCCTCGATCGAGAGGCCGACTTTCTTAACCACTAGGCTATCACTGCTAGTATTGTCACTATCACTCAGTCTGAGATTAATTATTAGGAAAGTCTTAGGTAAGTAAAATCGAAAGATACTTCACCTCCTAGAAATTGAATGAAGTCACAAAAGGATGAATTTGTCGTTTTTTTTTTTAATTCTTGACAAATAAAAAACATTTTTAGAGACCATTTACTAATTTACATAATAAATAAAAAAAAGTATTTCAAATATTTCAGGGACAACGTAGAATCGAGACATTATACATTCTTTTATTATTCAACGTAGAATCGAGACATTATACATTCGAGACATAAACGAGCTTTATATGCATTCTATCACGTGAGACGTGGCAACACTTTATTTACACAATTTCAATTCTCAACACTGGTTATACTTTCTAGTTAGGAGTGATCAATCTATGTATTTTACTAATCTAAGAGGAAAGTAAATGAAATAAAAATCTAACCTGCACTATCCTTTTTGAGAAATGCTGCCTGAAACAAAAAACGAATTTTGTAATAAAAAATAGCTTCAACAAAATTATGCGAAACTCAAATTGTAATTACCACGCTTTTATTAGCTTGACCTGTATGTATGTATGTATGTATGTATGTATGTATGTATGTATGTATGTATGTATGTATGTATGTATGTATGTATGTATGTATGTACATATGTACGTAACGGAATCTTTGAACTCGATTTTTACCCACTTTGAACGGTCCGATTAATTCAAATTTTTTTGGAACAATTATCAAGAACCGATGACAATACACGATTTAAATTATTATATCCCATTCACCTCATCAGGATCATCAGGAAACAGGATTAACGATTTTCCTTGTGCGATTTTAGCGTGGTTTTTAGTTTTTAAACTATAATAATTATTTTAATTTTGTACTTACTTTTGTCTTATTAATGACATGAGAATGCATCGACGGCACACGATTGTTAAAATTTCTGCAAAATAAAACGATATTAATATAAAATTGTAATGGTAAATGGATACTGCCGCCCATCAACATCTGCAATCAACCCCAAACAAGATTAGTCCTACCAGAGGTTGGTTAGAGATGCGTTGCTACCCATTTTTTTTTTGTTTTCTTCCCGAGGGGGAAACCTTCAAAGAGAACTAAATAATCTAAAGGCTCGGGTAAATATCCCTAACAACACAACTGAGGACTAAGTTGGAACGCCTCGGAAAAGTATGTCTCCCTTGCTACACCCTTCAAACCATAACCCAGCACGTTTTAAGCAGAAATACCCACGAAGAGTTCTTTTAAGATTTTTGCAATGTCTTTTGTAAAGCTGTCTTGATCAATTAGTGAATTGATTGTTGTACCTACATGTTGATAACTATGGAAGGATATATCGTGTTATTGGAATCCCCACTGAGTGTTTCAACAACAGGTACGCCGTTTGTCCACCGCCACCGTCACCGAGCCGATACCGATAATTAATGACAGCGCCGAAGTAGCGTACATACATTTACTATAGCAGCTTGTCCACCGCACGTTCGTCACCCGAGCACCGTCATCCCGGCAGCCGATATTTCGATTAGATCGGCACCGAGATTTTGACGGGCCGATGTGCCGGCAATATATAAAACACATTGCAACTTGTACATACACTGCCGTCACACGCGTGACAGCTGGAACAAAATAAACCGGCGATATCGGTCGCGGTGGACAAACCATCGCCGTCACGACATATTAAAATCGGCCCGTAATAATCTCGTTCTCGGTATCGGCTCGGTGACGGTGCGGTGGATACGCCTTACGCTGTTTGTCCACCAACCACGATACCAAGCCGATACCGATAATTAATGACGGCGCCGAAGTAGGGTACATACATTTGCTATAGCAGCTTGTCCACCGCACGTCCGTCACCCGAGCACCGTCATCCCATAGTAAATGTATGTGTACGCTACTTCGGCGCCGAGATTAATTATCGGTATCGACTCGGTGACGATGCATTGGACAATCGTTCCAACCTGCGAGATTCGTACGACAACTCAGAATCATTCTCAGGCATTATAACTCTATCGCTGCGTCTTCGTCTTCGGCGCGGCGATCTCCGCTTCGCCTTCAGGAACTTGCCCTGGCGCGCTGTGGAGCACCCCTGGAAGATGCGTTGCGAGCAACCGGAGCAGAAGATCACGCCGCGGAAGGTTTCCGCGTTACGTAGATCGGTTTCGCCGCAAACGACTGTGAATTAAATGTTTAATATCACGTAGAGACCGCGCCAAACTTCTAGTCCGCTCTGAATATAGAAACGAGTGCGTCGCAACAGCAAGTTGTAGATATTAACGGGACGAAGACAGCACCGGACGTCCCCGACACCCTCCGCTGCCCGCTCTCGCCCACGGGTACATAGCTGCGTTAGTGTGTCCTTACGTTGCTACGGAGTATATGCTTGTAGTTGTGTTCGACCGCATTGGCTCTCTGTCTACACCTGCGCGCAATAACTTCAGAGCGGACTAGAAGTTTGGTGTGGATCCATTTTTTTAATACATTTATATAGAAGTAGAAGACGAGCACGCGGTCCACCTGATGGTAAGTGGCTACTGTCGTACGGACATCTGTAGTCAACCCCAGATAAGATTAGATTCACACCTGAGGTTCGCTATAGGTGCACCGCTACCCCTAAGGACTAAGCTAGAACGCCTCGGAAAAGTATGTCTCCCTTACCGCACCCTTCAAACCAAAACACAGCAGCGCTTAATACTGCTGTTGTTAGAAAGAAATAGACGTGGCGGTGGTGCCGCCGGAGTCAACCACAAAGAGCTCTACCTTCAACTGTTCTTGAAGAGAGACTCATTACTTAATTTAATTAATTACTAACAACAATTATGACAGTGTGTGTGATAGCTCAATCCATCGTGCAGAGCGCCCTCTCCCGGCTCAACCGACGTGTCGCAGTGTTGGCACACCTCGCAACTACATAGAAAAAAAAAGAAAAAAAATAATAATAAATAAACGCTTTCTACACTCACAGCCCCTCACTAGGATTCCCTGTGTCGTGGGTGCCATGGACACACACATAGACAAATACACAAACACCCAGACCCAGAAATCTAAATTCATCATTTAGATATCTGTCTGGCCGGGATCGAACCCTGGACCCTTTGCGCGTCAGACCGGTATAGTGGCCGCTGCGCCACGCGGGTAAAATACATTTTACAATAAATTTCTCAAAAAACCGTTTTAGCAGTGATAGTGTAGAGCCTCATTTGAAAGTGGAACACTAAATCTGAAGGTCCGAATTACGAATCCCAGATATGTTAGATCTTTGCATCTTAGAGGTACGCGTGTGTTAGGAAATATTTATCACTTGCTTAACATTAAAGATAAACTGTGAAATGTAACACACACACACCCGAGAATTCTTCAGTAAAATCTGAAGTGTGTGAAGTCTACTAAACCGCAATGGGCCAGCGTGGTGGGCTATGTAAACGGCTATCTAAACGCCTCACTGTGAAAGACCTCTCCTAAGCACAGCGAAGTAAATAAAAAGGTTATAAATATCACACAAGATCTACTTTTTATTAACTGAACTGACTGAACAAACTGACATTCAGTCTACCTGATGGTAAGTTGGTATTGTCGCCCATGGACATCTATAACTTACCTCAGATAAGAGTCCTACCTGATTCCGGCCACGATTACGACCTAGATGAGCTGAAGACCGAATTAAAATGACTACCCTAACTTAACGTGTCTCTCACTGTGCCATACTCAAACCAGAACACAGCAGTGCTACACTGCTATTATTAGGTAGAAATACGTGTGGCGGTGGTGCCGCTGGAGTCGAACCACACACCAATCAACCATAAGCTTTCAGACTTTAGCTAGAAGCTGTAACTTTTGATTGTGCATTAGATCATTTGAAAATAATATAGTTACGTACGCCATTTTTGGTATAAAGGAAGCTTTTTTTTTAATTTATTTACATTTTTACAAACTTTTTACACTCGTAAATTTAGCATTTCTACTTGACACCAATTTAACAATATTTTTGACACTTTTTTCTTTCTTTTATCTTTCTCTTGATCGCTATTGTCTAAAAAGTAAAAGAGGTACTACTCCGGCGGCACCACCGCCACATCTGTCTGCCTAATAACAGCAGTGTTAGGGCTCGTACACAAAACTGCGATGCGACGTCGCATCGCAAAAATCTGCGAGCTCCCTCGACGCATCGCAAGAACTTGCGAATTAATTCGCATCGCACATTCCTGCGATGTTTCGTCACACTTGTTGACGCCATTTTTAGTTCGGTCTGAGACAGCGTGTGGAGAAGACGTACAGACTTGTATTTGTTGGGTGGGAAGACGTATACTTTAATGTAAAAAATGACAAAGTACGTAGTTGACTTTTTTTATATTACTGGTTGAGGAGCGCCCTGTTCTTTGGGAAACTAAATATAAAATAAATGATATATGATAAATGGATGAACCCAAAATTTTCTTTGTTACTCTTTCCTGTATCTCCTAAGCAAATACAAAAGTGCACACTTCTTTTTACGATCCATGTCACGACCTAATTTTCAAAATACGTTCCGTACGGTTGACGGTTGTCGAAAGAATGGTCACCCTGGGAGACGGTATGCCGCACGATATCGCATCGCAGCAATTCGTGTCGCAATTTTCTGCGTTGCGAATTCGCATCGCGTCGCATCGCAGTTTTGTGTACGAGCCCTTAATCACTGTTGTTCCAATTTGAATGGTGTGATGAAGAAGCTTATAAGAGGTATTGCAACATAGCGATTTGAACTTTGAAATTGATTGTTTTCTAATAGAACTACTGTTGGCTCAGTTAGTGATTTGTAATTACTTTTATGTTGAGGTTCCGGAGTTTAAATTCCAGGCATGCACTTCAAATTTTCTGAATAACGCTTAAAAATTATAACTTGTTTTTGTGTAGTGTTAATTAGTTTGTTGTTGTGTAGCGAAGGAAAATAAATGTAACGAAACCTGCGGCCTAAGTGTCCTGTAAAAATAAAGTTGTCAAAGGTATGCACAGTATACCAAACCACACTACTTAGCTAGCGATGTGGCCTATCGCCTAAACCAGCGTTTCCCAGCCTTTTTCATTCCACGGACCCTTAGGAAATCAAGCAGTTTTTACGAACCCCTTAATAAAATAAACAGCAAAAAACGGATTAGGTATTTATTTTAGTTATTACAGATATGACAAAAAAAAACAAATACAGAAGGTAATTATAACTGTTAATTATGAAAAATTAGAAAAAGAAATAATGTGATGATTGGTGTTGCTTTTTTGCAACTAAATCAGGGATATTCGGGTTGATGTTGCTACTAAGCTGTAATCTCAAATCAGATTCTACTTATAATCTGTTTCTGTATTTGTTTTTTGTATAAACAAGAGTAGAGAATTCCTTTTCACAAACGTCTGTGGTTGAAAAAAAGCAGTAAAGCGGCCCTTTTGCATTTAATGAGCGATTTATGTATGGTCCAGAGATGACACCGCGGACCCCCATACATATACTCGCGGATCCCCAGGGGTCCGCGGACCACAGGTTGGGAAACGCTGGCCTAAACTACTCTCACATTGAGAGGAGACCTATGCCCAGCAGTGCGACAGTAATAGGTTGATGATGATGACGACGTTTTCAACTTGTTATGATGAAGAAATAAAAATAACATTTTTTTTAAATCATTTATTTTCAAAACAAAGCAGGTCACTAAAATATTTTTTTACATGTAACTTAAATTTTTAAATGAAAATATTAACTACTGTATATTTTTGCCAAAAAAACGATCTTCAAAATTTTGTTCAATTATCTTTACGTCATATTTTTTCTAGTATACATTGCGTTTTTATTATTATTAAATTTAGCAATTAATAACCTTTTGTTATCATTTATACAACAAAATAAGTAACAATAACATTTATACAGCAAAAAACTATTTTTAGAGACCCACATTATCCAGCACCAAAATTTTTCATTTACATTAAATATAACATTGACCTACTAAAAATATAGACACCACATTTCGTGCTAAATTTTTGAAAAAGAAAAATCGAAAAAAAAATAATAATAAATTGTTTAGTTTTGTTTTTAGGCATTCGTTGTTACCCTAAAAATAAAAATAAATTTGAAGCATTGAAATATTTTAAATGTATTTTTTTCATTTTACAGAGTAATCTTTGCAAAATTATGCACACACTATTTTATTTCGTAGATCTTATTCTTTCTCATAAACTTTTATAATCCAAACACGTCATCTATATGTTAGTAGATCAATGTAAAATATATATTACAACAAAATATACATATAAACATTTGATAGAGCAACAATGTGTTTCGATTAAAATAACAATGAATTTATTTTAAAAATAAAACCAAAATAAAATATCCGAATTAAATATAAAAATATTATATGTTCGTCTAGTGTGACATCTAAAAATGGGGTTCACAAAATTGGTTCAATTTCGTTATTGATGTGTGCGTGATATCACCGTGTCTTACGTTTTACTTATATGTGTGTGAGTGCGAATAGTGACTTTTATTTTTTAACAATTTTAAAATCTTCAATCTATACATATAATATCTTTATTTAAATATGTATTCATATATGACAAGTATTAACTTGATTACATACAAAAACAGAATTAAATTTTGATATACATATATACTCATATTTTAAAAAATAAGGTTCTATTCACATTTACAGACATTGTACAACATTTATGATTATGGTACCATTCTGAAGCTCGTTAAGAGATGGCACCACTCTTATCCTGAATCACGCTATCGAAGTTTTCTAAACATCGAAGTTTTCATATATATACGAACTGAGATCAGCGGATATCTCCAAAAGAAAAACAAAAGATTCTTGACGCATGATAAACAGATTTATCTAGTACAAAACAATTCATTCGTTTGGGTTGAGATATTGTTACTAAGTAAATAATAAGCTGCCTACCCACATGTAATAAATTGAAAATGTATTATAAAAACGGACTGGTAAAATAGCCTATGTCCCACCCACAATTTAGACGAATCCAACGACACCTCATATGTTAATCCGTCAAGTCGTTGGGGCTGCAGCGTGACAAAGAATGAGACATACATACATACGCTCGAAAAACATTACCCTCCGCAGTCGGGTAAAATCAGATCTGTACCCTTACCATGAGTTTTCAAAACATCAAACAATTTTACGTTACGTTGACACAATCCATTATTCTGTTCCGTTTGCTTCAGTAGACTGAGTAAACGTAACAATAAGTAAGTGCTAGTCTTTTTGTCTGCCTCACATGTTCGCAAAACAGAGAGACAAAACATAAAGCGCCATTTTGTCAATTTAGACATTTAATGTTACGTTACTGACACTATAGTTCTGAAACAATCCGCTAGGGGCGCTGATTGGAAATTGTATGGGCAAATACGTAAACAAATACCAAAACAGTCATATTTGTCAAAACGTAAGAACTCATGGTAAGGGCAGTACCCTTAAACTGACACATCTGTAGATATGAATAGAAACAAAAACACAAATAAAATAAACCTGAACATAACTGAAAACTCTTAAACTTATTCTAATACTAACCGAACTTATTACAAAAAATACCGATTAAAAAAATAGGAATCCATTAAAAACTAAAATAGTACATTTTTTTCGTTTACTGGCCGGCGAAAATGCTGTGTTCATTCTTAAGGTACTTCATACGATTATACAATTTGAAAATGTATAATTATTTATTAACCGTATAATTATCAACGTGCTTATAACTACAAAAAATATGAATATACTAAAAATATTAACATTTCATACTGAAGTTGAGATGTCAAATATTTCCTTTCGTCAAGTTGCAAATTGAAAATGTCTTTTTATTCAATTACTGTATAATCAACGTGCTTATGCCTAGAAAAATATTAATTCAGATGTCAAATGTATTTGCTTTGGAAATAATAAGTTGCAATTTGAATATGTATGAATTAACGAATTGTATATTTAATCAACGTGCAAGATAATTGCATAAAATATTAAAGTTTCATACTGAAGTTGAGATGTCAAATATATTTGCTTTGAAAATAATAAGTTGTAATGTGAAATTTTATAAACTAACGAATTATATATTATATCAATGTGGTTATAATTGCGTAAAAAATAGAGTACACCCAAATAAAATATTAAAATTTCATACTGAAGTAGAGATGCCAAATGTATTTGCTTTGAAAATAATAAGTTGCAATTTGAAAATGTATAATTGATTAACGAATTGTATATTTAATTACCGTGCTTATAATTAGATAAAAAAATAAGTTTCATAGTGAAGTTAATTTGTCAAATATATTTGCTTTCAAAATAATAAGTTGCAATTTGAAAATGTATAAATTAACGAATTGTATATTTAATAAATGTAGTTACAATTGCACAATTGTTAGAAATATGAATAAACAAAAAATTGAATAACAATTATCTTTTTCTTTTTTAAGCACAAAAAAATATTTGCAAAAAATAATTGTAAGTAGATATAATTGAGATCAAAATTTACAATTTAAAAACAGTGTATGTAGAGAAGGAATCCAATTTGAGATCAATTTTACATAAATTCTTTAAACACTTTAAATTTGTATAATTCCTAAAATTATAACGTTGGCTTATACTACGATTATAATTTCAAAAATACTGGCCCCTATTCACAATATATCTTATAAACTACAAAAATATATTAACTCTAATTCTGTGTATAATTGTTATATTATACTATACTATATAAAATAATACACTGGCCTTATTTAACTAAATATAGATAATAACTAATAAACATTTGAAACAAAACAATGATATAATTATTATTAATAATTGTAATGTATAATCTATAACATAAAGGTAGATACTGACCGAGACCATTCAATTGTAATGTTCGCTCGTAAACGAATATTACATATAAGTCGAGTGTAACATACAACTTGTCATGTTACAACTTCGAACTTTGTAGTAATGTTTAAATTAAGCCAAAAATTACACTTTTTAAATGGAAGCATTAATAGCATACACCTCGTGATGGTGAGTTACTGCCGTATGGACATCTGTAATCAACCCCAGATAAGATTTAAATCCTATCTGAGGTCGGCCACAGACGTATCGCTACCTCTAAAGACTAAGTTGGAGAAAAAACCTTAAATTAATAAGTACAAGTAAAAAATACCAAATATACATAAAAAATAGGAATTTTCCTACACTACTAATATTGCCACGAACGCCCTGTATGGATTTAGCTTCATGTGGAACTTTATTTTTGAGCACGTTTCCATTTCACAAATGATATATCAAATAGACATGCCACATACACATATCATCCTAAAACATATTTAGACATAAAAAACAATAGTTATTTATACACCAATATCATGGCCAATATTGGCCATAGGCTTGGACAAATATTGGCATTACGTTTGAGCACTCCTTTACAATCTAAATTTCTCCTCGCATTATAAAAGGTCAATATTGATCATATGCTTTAACAATTATTTGCCATACATTTGAGCACTCCTTTACAATTTATTTAAAACATTTCTCGCATTATACAAGGCCAATATTGGCGATACGCTTGGACAAATATCGGCCATACCTTTAAGAACTCCTTTACAATTTATTTTAATTTTATCGTATCACACAAATCATGGCGTTTCTACTTGATATGTCTTTTGTGTTTACATATACATATAATTTCATGTAAATAAATCACCACACTTTAGGTACTTTTATATAAGTCATAATTTACATCTAAAATATAATTATAAGGTACATATTTTAAGTTAAAACTACTATTTTCCGCTCACCCTTATAGATCATCATGAATCAGAATATATACAGAACGTATATATTTTGTATACTTAAAATGTATACATTAGTAGATAATTTTCCTTTATACTGTACTAGATCAGATATTTAGTCTTAATCTGTTTTTAAATGGGAACTATCTAGTAGGTCTGAAATTGTTAAGTAGAACATACCTCTTTCAAAAATAAGTCATCATATAAGCTACGTGTCCAATAATTTTATATTAAAAAACTCCTTCGTATTTTTTACCATTTTTGATTCCTAAAATAATGGTGATATTTTTTAATTGACAGGACTTTAAAAATGGAAAAACAGAAATAGATTAACCATTTCTAGCTTATAATATTTATTGAGAGCACTTCCTAAAAACTAAAATAACTTTATCATTACATTTTAACAATAAAATATAATTAATATTTAACACTTAGTACTTCTATACTGGCCTAAGTTTATAATAATGCCACTGAATAAGTGCAATGTAAAATGAGATTACATCTCAAGAAATCTCCTCTCTCTCTGTATCTTATAGTCATAATAGCGTTAGTTTTGTCTTTCAAACATAGATTAGTAAAGATTACTCACTCCTAACAAGAAAGTGTACCCAGTTTTAAGAATTGAAATAGTTGCGTAAAACTTTTGCCACGTCTCCGTGCTAAAATGTCCGTAAAATGTTTGAAATATTTTTTTATTTATTATGTAAATTTCGCAGTATTAGTTGTTTATTCGTAAATTTTCTCTAAAAATGTTTTTATTTGTCAAGATTTCAAAAAAGAACTTACCAATAAGCCGTTTGTGGCTTCATTCAATTTCAAGGCGGCGAAGTATCTTTACTAATCTATGCTTTCAAATTGAATAAATTATTTAGTAATTTTGGGTTTCAATTTGTAATTCCTAATTTTATTAAAATTGTAATTTTGATCACACAAAGTTTAAAAATTGTATCATTGAAATGGACTATAAATGTATTTATATTTTTGCCGCCAACTTCATAATACTTCAATCAATATTGCGTTTTAAAACTTCAAGCACTATTTATTGTGAAATAAAATAGAATTGAATTTATCAAGTAACCAAAAAAATGTTTTTTTATTTAATTTACTTGAAGTAACCTTTATGAATTCGACTACACACAAGTACACATTAGTAATTGGAATGACTATATAAGATGATATGATGATATAAAAAGTTGGTTCCTAGATAATTTCCTGACAAGGTTTTTAACATTGGTATAATCCTGTTTTTGAAACGTTATTCATTCTTTCAACATGAACAGAAAAGAAAACTGTTAGTATGCCACACGAATTTAAACTTATCCGTAAAAACCGTATGCGATCCCTATCTTTGTAAGTACCCTGTATAATTCGGGTATCATTGTATAATTTGTTAAATAAAACTGTTATTTAAAATAAATGGCCAATTAATGTAAATCAATTCCTTCTTGTTATGTGTTTGTGACTTTTACGTATCTCTTTTTATACTAATAGAAAATAACTAATTATTTAATGAGATGTATAATCCAATTTCTACGTATAATTAAAATATCAACTAAACCCTTTATTATTATTTCCTTTGTATTAATCCCCTGTATAATTAATTATTTTAATTGTTCAATGTATAATTATAAGTAAATCAGGATTTCTTGTATATTTTTGTGACCGTTTTTCTTCCTAATTTCATTCAAGTCAGAATTCAATGTGTAATTCATGTTTTAATGTATAATCTGGGATATTTTGCATCTATTAATCTACTAATGTCTTGTCAGATCTGGCGAAAGACCGCCTGCAGAACAATCAGATAGACGGTTAGTGATCGGTGCTTTTTCAAGTCATGTTTTAATGTATAATCTGAGATATATAGTAGAAACTATATATCCTAGATTATACTAATATTCTACTTAATGTCTTCTCATGTGTAGTCCAAGGTTTTTTTCCCTAGTTTACTAAACTCAAAAACCCCTGTATAATACATGTTTAAATGTATAACTTGAATCAGTGTCTCCTCATGCAGTCCAATGTGGTCAGACCTGGCGAATGACCGCCTGTAGAGAGGTCAGATACACGAGTGTTGACCGATATTCTTCCTAATATCATTCAAGTTAGTGTTTTCTGTATAATTCATGTTGTAATGTATAATCTAGGATCTGTAAATTCTAGTTATATTTTTCTGTTTGATGTCTTCTTATATGCAGTTCAAGGTGATCAGATCTTACAAATTACCACCCGTAAAGCGATTAGATAGAAGAGTTGTGACCGCTGTTTTCTACTTAATGTCTTCTCATATGCATCCCAAAGTGGCTAGAACTGGCGAATGGTCGCCAGCAAGGCGGTCAGATAGAAGGTTTGTGACCGCTGTTCTTCCTAGTATTATTGAGGTTAGTATACCCTGTATAATTCATGTTTTAATTTATAATTTGGGATATTTTGTATCTATTACTGTTTTTCTACTCAGTATCTTTTCATATGCAGTCCAAAGTGCTCAGATGTGGCAAATGGAAGACGGTGTGTGACCGATTTTCTTCCTAGTCATCATTAAAGTCCATGTATAATTATCTATGTAATTCATGTAGTAATGTACAATATAATATGTGAAATCATCATCATATTTGTGACTGGTGTGCTTCCCAAAGAAATTAAAATTAGTATTCTCTGTAAAATTCATGTTGCAATGTATAATATAGGGTACATAGTTTTTAATTCTATTCTTCTCCTCAGTTTGTTCTCATATACAGTGTAAGTTGGTAAAATCTAGCAAATGACCGTCTGCAAGGTCAGATAGACGGTTTGTGACCGGTGTTTACTTAGCCATGTCTTAAAATAGTTCTTAGTGTCTTCTCATATGCAGTCCAAGATGGTCAGACCTGGCGAATGACCGCCTACACAGCGGGCAGGTGAACGGTCTATGACCGATGTTCTATATCTCGTCACTAAAACTAGTTTTCTACTTAATGTCTTCTCATATGCAGCCCGAAGTGGTCAGACCTAGCGAATGACCGCCTGCCGCTTTGCAGGCGGTCATTCGCTAGGCCAGATTTTCCGATTTGAGACTCGTGTTCTTCCTAGTATTATTAAAGTTAGTATTCCATGTATAATTCATGTTGTAATGTATAATTTGGGATATTTTGTATCTATTACTATTTGTATTCTCAGTGTCTTCTCATATGCAGTCCTAGATGGTCAGACCTGGCGAATGACCGCCTACACAGCGGGCAGGTGAATGGTCTATGACCGGTGTGCTTCCGAGTGTGACGTGTCAGCTCGTCTGATCGGGCGAATCTCCATTCACAACCTGCCCATCCACAGGGATAGGGTTTCTCTCCTGGAAATAGTTAGAAATATATTTTAATTTATCACCTGTATTTGTGTAGCAAATTTACACATCGAATTTTTTAATTTTAATTTATGACCTGATTCTCAGTTTAGCAAATTTACACATCGAATTTTTTAATTTTAATTTATGACCTGATTCTCAGTTTAGCAAATTTACACATCGAATTTTTTAATTTTAATTTATGACCTGATTCTCAGTTTAGCAAATTTACACATCGAATTTTTTAATTTTAATTTATGACCTGATTCTCAGTTTAGCAAATTTACACATCGAATTTTTTAATTTTAATTTATGACCTGATTCTCAGTTTAGCAAATTTACACATCGAATTTTTTAATTTTAATTTATGACCTGATTCTCAGTTTAGCAAATTTACACATCGAATTTTTTAATTTTAATTTATGACCTGATTCTCAGTTTAGCAAATTTACACATCGAATTTTTTAATTTTAATTTATGACCTGATTCTCAGTTTAGCAAATTTACACATCGAATTTTTTAATTTTAATTTATGACCTGATTCTCAGTTTAGCAAATTTACACATCGAATTTTTTAATTATAATATAGACATAGGAGACGTGCGTGCAGTCCACCTGATGGTAAGTGACTACTGCCGCCCCCGGACATCTGTAATCAACCCCAGATAGGATTAGTCTTACCTGAGTTAGGCCACAGATGCGTTATTACCCCTGAGGACTAAGCTTCAAGGCCTCGGAAAAATACGTCTCTCTTACCACACCCTTCAAACCAGAACACAGGTTTGAAGGTTCTGGTTTGAATTCATTTGTTGGACCAGTTGCAAAGGTAGTAGAACCCTTTGTGGTTCGACTCCGGCGGCACCACCGCCACACCTTCTGCCTAATAACAGCAGTGTTAAGCGCTGCTGTGTTCTGATTTGAACACACACACACACACACACACACACACTTACCCGTATGCGTCCGTTTATGTGCCTTCAAGTGCGAACTCTTCGTATACACCTTATGACAACCGACCACATCGCATTTGTGCAATCTACGCTTATTCTGACCGTCATCAACTTCTAGCTTGTCTGTGGTTTTCTTGTCTATGGCTGTGACTTTGTCTATGGCTTTGACGTCTGTCACTTGGGTGACAGCGCGGGCTGTCATCTTGCGTTGTGTCAACTGACATAAGGAGCCGGTTAGCGCGTTCTGTAGTGCTGTGTTGAGGAGAAAGTTTTTTATCTCGATGTCCGTTGTCATTGGTTTTATTGGGGGTAGGAAGGGGAAAGTCTGGGGTAGGAAGGGCGGTTTCGATAGCTCTAGCGTTGGGATCGGGTGGGGAGTATGTTGGTTTCGTGTGTCCGTTGTTGGGGGTTTCAGTCTGAAAAAATGTAAAAAATATAATTATGTGTTACAAAATTTTTGTTATTTTTTTTATTTTATTCCACATAAGTTTTAGAACATTGTTTTTTACCTCTCAGATGTGCAGATTTCCTCACGACGTTTTAAGCAAGTGATAAATAATTTCTAATACTCTAATTTTTCAAAGTTATGTGCAACTTTTAAAAATAAGAGGTGCCTGCGTGCCTGGGATTTGAACCTCCAACCCCTCGATCAAGAGGCCGAGTTTCTTAACCACTAGGCTATCACTAGTTAATTTCTAATCGCACGTAACTTTTTTTTAAACTTCAGGCCCCTCGATCTAGAGATCGTGTTTGAACCACTGCTATCACTGATTTTATATTTACACATACTATGTTTAGGCTGGAAGATATTTAAGAAGGTATTACTTACTTGTTTGTATGATGTTTCGCCTTTCTAGCGCTTCGGAGGTCCGGTCCCACTTTGATTTTGGGCACTTGGTGACTGGACCTGTAAAATTTTATACAATAATCAATCAGTATATTGTAGGTACTGTGTACAAGCAAGAATAAGGGTCGAAGTGAGCCGTAGTTTGTAGGTACATCGTAACATGGATTATTTCTGTATTTTTAGAAGTATCAGACGAGAATGCAGTCCACCTGATGATTAGGTGGCTACTGCCGCCCATGGATAGAACATCAATCCCAGATAAGACTAAGTTGCTATTCGAAGTCGGCGTCAGATGCGTCGCTACCCCTGAGGACTATGTTGGAACGCTTCGGAAAAATATGTCTTCCATACCACAATCTTCAAAGCAGATCACAGCAGCGTTTAACACTGCTGTTATAACAGAAGCAGGTGTAGCGGTGGTGCCGCCAGAGTCCATCCACAGAGGGTTCTACCACGTTTAAAGGACTTTCGTCTTTTTTCATTTGCGAGAATTGAAATTGAAATTGAATTGAAAATATGTAAAGAAACTCACTCGAATACCAGCTGTGTTGATGTAGATTCCTCCAGTTTTATTGATTTTGACGAAGTCGGAGTGATGGAACCTGAAACGAGGATATCACAATAGATTAATAAGTAGTTCCTATGTTACTCGCAATGCACAGTGGCTTTGACATTCGGTCTTTCAAGCCTGGGGTCCGAAGTCACCACAAGTATCTATTACGGTTCAATAGAAAAGGCGGAAAAACGAATACTTCGGCGTTTTTCGCTTTCTTGTATTACTACTCTCATTTATCAAACTTTTATTAGCTTGACCTGTATGTATGTATGTATGTATGTGTGTATGTAACGGAATCTTTGAACTCGATTTTTACCCACTTTGAACGGTCCGATTAATTTAAAATTTTGAACACCTATGAAGAACCGATGACAATACACGATTTTAATAATTTTATCCATTTCACTTCATTAGGATAATCAGGAATCAGGATTAAAGATTTTCCTTGTGCGATTTTATTATTATATTCATCGTTCGATTGCAAGGTTTTTAGTTTTTAAACTATACTTATTTTTAGTATTCGCTGTTATAGCGGCCTCTGTTATGCATACTGTGTAAAAATTTCAAGTGTCTATATCTGCTGTGACAGATGGACAGACAGTAGAGGCTTAGTAATAGAGTTTCGTTTTTACCCTTTTGCCACTGAATCCTACAAATGTGTATCGAAACAACCACAAGATTAATACCACCTTTTATGTCCCTTTACCAAAGATGTAAACACATTCAAAGTTAACCATTTTAGGCTTCGAGTCTAATACTGGCATATTCGTGATTTCTTAACGCTAAACTAACTGAAATTGAATGTGAACGGAGCCTAAAGGATACATCAGATATCTACGCAGGCTAATTTGACTACACATATATAGCTTGTTCTAAAATTGTGAATCAAATAATGTGATATTCTTGTAAAATTTACTAATAATAATATTATTTTATGTGGCAGTGGTACATCCGAAGAACCCCAAGATCCGTATAGTCCGCGCCAATCTGCTAGTTCGCTCTGAATATAGAACGGAGCCTAAAGGATACATCAGATATCTACGCAGGCTAATTTGACTACACATATACAGCGTGTTCTAAAATTGTAAATCAAATAATTCTTGTAAAATATACCAATAATAATAATAATTTATGTGGCAGTGGTATATCTGAACCCCAAGATTCGTATAGTCCGCGCCAATCTGCTAGTCCGCTCTGAATATAGAATGGAGCCTAAAGGATACATCAGATATCTACGCAGGCTAATTTGACTACACATATACAGCGTGTTCTAAAATTGTAAATCAAATAATGTGATATTCTTGTAGATTTACTAATAATAATAATAATTTATGTGGCAGTGGTATATCTGAACCCCAAGATCCGTAAAGTCCGCGCCAATCTGCTAGTCCGCTCTGAATATAGAACGCAGCCGAAAGGATACATCAGATATCTACGCAGGCTAATTTGACTACACATATACAGCGTGTTCTAAAATTGTGAATCAAATAAATATCACATTTTTTTGTAAAATATACCAATAATAATAATAATTTATGTGGCAGTGGTATATCTGAACCCCAAGATTCGTATAGTCCGCGCCAATCTGCTAGTCCGCTCTGAATATAGAACGGAGCCTAAAGGATACATCAGATATCTACGCAGGCTAATTTGACTACACATATACAGCGTGTTCTAAAATTGTGAATCAAATAAATATCACATTTTTTTGTAAAATATACCAATAATAATAATAATTTATGTGGCAGTGGTATATCTGAACCCCAAGATTCGTATAGTCCGCGCCAATCTGCTAGTCCGCTCTGAATATAGAACGGAGCCTAAAGGATACATCAGATATCTACGCAGGCTAATTTGACTACACATACACAGCGTGTTCTAAAATTGTGAATGAAATAATGATAATAAATTCTATTCATTCAACTTTCAACGAAATTTTCATTAATTTTTTACTAGCTTTTACCCGCGACTTTGCACGCATTCAGAGGATTTATCTATCCGTCGGGAAAGGTACTTTTTTCGAGAAATAAGTTATCCTATGTTCTTATCTGAATCCCAAAAATGTGATGATTTTATGACAATGGGTTATATATCCGATTTATATTAAGTACATATTTAAGGCTTGAAAGCGTTCCAAACACAAAAAAACCCGCATTCGCATTTATAATATTAGTTACGATTTTTAGCATTTGCTATCATAGCTATAGAAATATATGAATTCTGTAAAATTTCAAGTGTTCATCTTTATAAACGAGAATCACTAAATAACTAAACGCTTTGACACACTATGATTCCCTGTGTCGTGGATGCCATGGACACACACATAGACAAATACACAAACACCCAGACTAAGATACAGAAATTATTCATCATTCAGATATCTGTCTGGCCGGGGATCGAACCCGGGACCTTTTGCGCGTCAACCGGTATGGTGACCGCTCCGCCACGCGGGTCATCAAATTACCCTAATACTATTTTCAGTAATTAATTTTATTACAGGCCTTAGGGGCAGAATTACGTAGGTAACAAATATCCACGGGCAGAAATTATCACAACACCTTCAATTAAAATTACACTTCTATATCAAATATTGATATTTTTGGGACACCCTGTATACAAGCTACCGTGTACAGCATTTGCAAACAGAATTTCGTCTAAGCCGCACCGAGATCTCTAACGATAGCGGCTGTGCACTAATTTGACACGGCGTTCTCAAGTCACCGATGCATACCATTGTTAGCGACGGCATTTTTGGAACACCCTGTGTCACGTCTCGAGGGGTATTTTGGTAAAGAATGTTCTCCTGTTTTTTCCTATTAAGGCGCTTTTGCCTGGATAGAGGTAGTATTTCGCTAGTGTCAGTAGGACAGGTGGACCAATATGGTTCGAACTACTGTTTAATATTGAGTACGCGCACACATATACACGGAAAGTGAGAGAGAGAGAGAGAGAGAGAGCGAGAGACAGAGAGACTCACTTACTTACACAGACGCACACACACACACATACACACATATACATATGCACGAACGCAGGCAATGAATGCGCACACACATAAACACACGCACATTTATATACACTGACACCTTCACCCACTCACACTCTCTACCCGTCTCACACACACACACACACAAAACACACCAGCTAAATTTTTTATACCCGGGACCATAGATTAGTAAAGATTACTCACCCCTAACAAGAAAATGTACCCAGTTTTAAGAATTGAAATAGTTGCGTAAAAAAGTTTTGCCACGTCTCCGTGCTAAAATGTCCCTAAAATATTTGAAACAATTATTTATTTATTACGTAAATTACGCAGTATTAGTTATTTATTCGTAAATTTTCCCTACAAATGTTTTTATTTGTCAAGAATTCAAAAAAAGAACTTACTAAAATAAGCCGTTTGTGGCTTCATTCAATTTCAAGGCGGCGAAGTATCTTTACTAATCTATGCCCGGGACTCGAACCCGGAACACTGCGTAACATCGAATCAACGTACCGTCCGTTCAATCTAGACAAGATCACCAACAACTACATCTGTGCACTAATTGACCAGTGTGTAGTCACGACACGACACAAAACCAGTTTAGATAGTGTCATGGGCCTTAGACGATGCGTGGGAAACCGATTTAATATATTGGGACCTAGATAGTTTCAAATTTGGCAATTTGAATTTAAACTATTACACACAAAAAGCAGTGATAGCCTAGTGGTTCAGAAACTCGGCCTCTCGATCGAGGGGTCCGAGGTTCAAATCCCAGGCACGCACCTCTGATTTTTCAAAGTTAAGTGCGTATTACAAATTAATTATCACTTGCTGAAATGGTGAAGGAAAACATCGTGAGGAAACCTGCACGCCTGAAAGATTTTATAAAAAAATCTCGAAGGTATGTGAAGTCTACCAATACGCACTTGTCCAGCGCGGTGGACTATGGCCTAATCCTTCTCATTCTGAGAGGCGACCCGTGCCCAGCAGTAGGACAATAATGGGTTGATGATGATGATGATGACTCGCACATAATTTAATAGAAGGTGGTAGAAACCTTTTGTGGTTCAACTCCGGCACCACCACCGCCACACCTATTTCTACCTAATAACAGCAGTGTTCCGTTTTAAAGGGTGTGGTAAGGGAGACATACTTTTCCGAGGCGTTCCAGCTTAGTCCTCAGGTGTAACGGCGCATCTGTGGCCGACCTCAGGTAGGAATAACTAATCCTCTCTGGGGTTGATTTGAGATGTCCATGGGCGGCAGTAGCCACTTACCATCAGGTGGACTGCATGCTCGTCTGCTACTCCTATACTATAAAAAAATGTTTGATAAAGGGTAACATCAGGAGAGGTGATCATGCCTGAGGAGTACCGTGCTCCGACAGTCTCAGTTCGGAGCTTGTATGTATACAGCATAGATAAGTAAAGATTACTCACTCCTAACAAGAAAATGTACCCAGTTTTGAGAATTGAAACAGTTGCGTAAAAAAATTTTGCCACGTCTCCGTGCTAAAATGTCCCTAAAATATTTGAAATTATTATTATAAATTATTTAATTATCATGAAAATTACGCAGTATTAGTTATTTATTCTTAAATTTTCTCTAAAAATGTTTTTATCTGTCAAGAATTCAAAAAAAGAACTTACTATAATAAGCCATTTGCGGCTTCATTCAATTTCAAGGCGGCGAAGTATCTTTACTAATCTATGGTATACAGGGTGAATTTTTCAAATGCGCCTTCAGGGCCAAATCCGGAACTATAAGAATTAGCGAAAAATGCTGAAAGGAGTTACGAGGCCGATTTTGATAAAAACTAAAACTACGTCGTTGCATTTTTTTAAATCTATTTCCCTAACCCGGAATCGAACGAGTGTCACTTATAAGTACCTATCAAATTCTGGTAATGATGTATGAAGAAGTGGAAATCCTTACTAATATTATAATACCGAAAGTAGCTTTGTCTGTCTGTCTGTCTGTCTGGTTGTCTCTTCTTCATGCCTAAACCACTGAACCGATTTTAATGAAATTTTGTACAAAGATAGTCTGAGACCCGCGAAAGGACATAGGATAGTTTTATGTATGTTAGTATGTCATATTATTTTCTTTTAAACGCGGGCGAAGCCGCGGGAAAAAATTAGTCACGATATATGACAAACTAGAGGAAAATGCTAATTTTGAAGAAAATACATATTTATTTTAAGATACTAATATAATCCAGACAGATAGATTTTATTTATATATACATAGAGAATAGATTTACATACAGACAAACATATATCTTCCTTTCTAATTGCGACAGCTCAGTATTAAATGGAGAATAACATAATCCGTTAATTACTATTTATTGGTTATCCGGAGTTTATTTATGGTGTAATTAAGATGTTTATGTGTGCGTGACGGTGACAGCTTAGTGGTGGCTCATCGGGTTATATTATTGGAGGTCCGGGGTTCGAAGTTTTTGAAGTTATGTTGGCTGAAAGCAATTATATTGTGTTCCATTACTGGCCATGATTTATTACAAATCGTATAAAGTTTAAAGGAAAACAAATATGTAGCCAAGTGTGAATCGGGCTTACGCTAAGTCATTGTAAGTGAGTAAAAAAAACATTTTTGTAAATATATAACCTAAACAATAATATTGTATTACTACGGAAACCGACTCTTACTTGGCCGAAAAAAAAACAAAAAATGATCAAATAAAGTCTCCATCTATACAGGGTGATTTTTTTAAATACCGTTGAAACTTTGAAAGCGTGAGAGATTTTTCTTTTTGTAAATACAGAACATAAATAATCATATTGTATTGTTACGGACTCCGTCTCGTATTGGACCGAAAATAAAAAAAAAGAAATAAAAATATTTTTTTTTTTCAAATAAAATCCCCATATACCATATATACCATACATACACACCATATATACCACCACACATACCATATATACCATACACACATATATGAACTTATAAAATTAGCAAACAATATCAAATCACACACACACACACACACGCACACACACAAAATCAATACATAATAATAAATGCAACATACAAAACCGCTCTATACAATATTGTAGTATTTAGCATAGAGACATGTCCGGGGATAAATCCGAAGATTGCGGGCAATCGATGTCCGTGTGAGATACGGCGCGCGTAAGCTATAAAACATTGTAAGGTACATCTAGAAAATCTAGAGATGCTATAAGATTGGATACAGTGAAAGCGCAATTACTAAAGATAAACTTATATTATAAAAATAGTATAAAAAACATTAAAAAAAATATATAGTATGAAAACCCTTTACATTAAATATTTTTGTAAATTTGAGAAATAAATGTCGTACAGTATGTTTTTACAAACTTAAAAAAAATACTAAACCAAAAATTAATTTTCCTTAATTTTTTACACTCTTTTGCAGTCATAAACTCGCCTTCAACCGCTTTCACACTTCTCTACAACTTGTAACATTTAAAAAAAGCATTTAAAAAAATGCTAATGCAAAAAAACATCCTGTATAGTATCTTATTCCGCTTTGGAGCACCCTGTAAAGTCTCTAGTACTCGTAATAAGCACAAAATGTCCCAATAATACATTATTATGATATTAAACAACACTACGCCACTATTTAGTATGAACATGTCGGAACATAAATTCGACGATCGGAGCCAATCGATGTCCGTGTAAGATATAGAGTTTGTAAGCGATAAAATATTGAAGCGACAGAGCGATAGATATCTGGATTAGGTTAGGATCGGTTACAGTAAACGCGAGGAGATAGCGATGCTAAAAGGGATCGCCGGGCTAGGTCATCGTGCCCGGGGAGCGGCCGTGCTCCGACAGTCTCAGTTCGGAACTTGTATATATGCCAGATATTTAGAAAACTTCGATAGCGTGATTCAGAATACTTGTGGCGCCATCTCTTGTCGAGTAGCGGGAGGTCGCCACACTATGATGTGAAATTAATAATCACTTGCTTAAACAGCGAAGCAAAATCAAAAAGAGTGAGTCCTTTAAAAAATGTTTTCAAATGTATATGAAGTCTACCATTGTATTTGGGCAGCGCAGTGGACTATCGCTTGAACCTCTCTCACTTCGAGAGACCCATATCCAGCAATGGGACAGTAACGGATTGACGACGATGTTAAGTGTCAATTACCGCCCATTGACTCCTTTAAAAATTAAAAAAAAATACAGACACTTATATTGAAACACGTTACGAGAGCGCTAAAAACAGCGCATCCTTTAGATATATGTAGAACCCTTGTTTTATATGCACTTACAGATATCCATGGACGACAGTGACTCCTCACCATCCAGTAGACAAAGTCTACTACTACTTAGGTATCTCTTTATATATATATTTCTTATGTGCGTGTGTATGTCACTGAACTCCTCCTAAACGACTGGACTGATTTTGATGAAAGTTGTTGTGTGTGTTCAAGGGGACTTGAGAATGGTTTAGATTCACAATTTAGTCCATGGGAAAAGGTTTTTTTTAATTAATTTTTAATTCGTAAGTAGTTATAGAATCGGAAACTATGCATTTGATCAAGTGATGATCTTTAGCAAAGTTGTTGTCCAAGAGCCCACGAGGGTTTGGGAGTTGGTAAGACCAATTTTCGACAGATGGCACCACTGTCATTCCAATGCAGGTACAAATTTTCCGTTTTATGTATGTCATATTATTTCTAAAATGCGGGCGAAGCCGCGGGCACCACTAGTAACCTTATAAAATTTTAAAAATGAATCATAGTGTGGGTTATCTGTATAAGTATTAAATTTTTTGAAGATAGCAAGTATATAGCTTTCAGTGTACTGTAGCACAGCCCTAACGAGTGTAAGTGTGGCGCAACAGCGACTACCGAATGTATAAATCGAGTTGCAATTGTAGAGAGTAAAGTGTGAGAATAAACTTATTTGTGTGGTCCAAGTGTAAGTGGTACCGAGCGGTCCAGGTGTTTTGAATGCAGAACCCTTCGTGATTCGACTCCGGCGGCACCACCGCCACACCTATTTCTGATATAACAGCAGTGTTAAGCGCTGCTGTGTTCTAGTTTGAAGAGTGTAGTAAGGGAGACATACTTTTCCAGTCATTCTAGCTTAGTCCTAAGAGGTAGCGGAGCAATAGTGGCCGACCTCAGGTAGGAGTTTAATCTTATCTGGGGTTGATTACAGATGTCCATGTGGACTGTATGACCGTTTGCTACTCCCACAATTTAGACGAATCGGACACATCATGTGTTAAAATCCGTCAAACCGGTTGGACTGCATGGAGTACAAAAAAAAGTACATTACCCCGGAAAACACAACCTGAAATTTCTACTCTCTACTTTCAGAAGTCATTTCTAGCAGCAGATTAAACCCCGCTTCCGCTATCTCTTTTGACTTAGACCAAACACCGTCTAATCAGTAGAACAATCGTCGTGTTCGGTTATCTCCAGTATCGTATGGCCGTACGGTGATAGTATTATATTAATGGACCGGAGCATAATGATAATGGAGTAGGAACTAATGGAGCGACGTAGAAAGTTCTCAGGGCGGTTTTCACTAGGCAGTTTTTAATAAGCTTTAATAAATAAAAACAAGCATTTATAGACTTAGTAAATGGGAGGAAATTCACAATTGGTTTCTATATTTTTTGTTTGTCACTTGACTCCACCAGGCACGGCCCCAGGGATAGTCACAGGGGTCATGACCAAATATCGTCCCAAAACCGTCGAGTCCGACTCGCACTAGGTCCATTTTATCGTGAGGTAACCCAGCATAGATTCCTCTCTGCCGCGGAGGTAACGGGGACGATATGCCGGACTTTATTATAAATACTAGAATATAAATTTAAAACGTGTTAGAAAAAGGGGTCTAATTTAACCAAATTTCGTCTGGGAACAAGTTACTAAAATTTATCATCGCGCTCAATAGATGGCGATAGTGTCTAACGAAACGAGTATTGTACGCCTTTTAAGCAGAACTATGTGACAATGGAAATTATTCCAAACTATACTATGGCATATAAATAAAAAAAATGTTAAGGGTGAACAACCCTTATCACTTACGGGTTTGAAAAATAGAATATTTGAAACTGCGATGGAAGCGAATCCAATGTGAAACATTCCAAAATCAACAACTACTTACGAATTAAAAGTTAATTAAAAAAACCTTTTCCCACGGACTAAATTGTGAATCTAAACCATGCTCAAGTCCCCTTGAACACACACAACAAATTTCATGAGACTCAGTCCAGACGTTTAGGAGGAGTTCAGTGACATACACACGCACATAAGAAATATATATATAAAGATTGTTTAAAAATAATTATTAAATTCGGAAATCATGACACTAAAATTTATCATCACTCCAATAGATGGCGATAGTGTCTTACGAAACGAGCATTGTCCGCCTTTTAAGCAGAACTATGCGACAATGGAAATTATTCCAAACTATACTATGATTAAAGCCTTTGTTACCGTCAGAATAAGGGCTATTTATATCTTAATCTCGAGTATAGTAGACACTTGTGTGGTCCAAGTTATAAGTTATAGCGGGGTGATTAATTTTACGTGTGTGCGTTTTTCTGATAACAAAAATGTATGTTCTTATTTGTTTAGAAACGTTTAGGTTATGATAATGTTAGCATCGTGAAGAAATAGAAATATTTTGGAATTAGAAACATATCCGTCTATATTTCCGGAAGTTAGCATTAAAAGCTTCGTAGCAAAAAACTAACGCTCCTCAGCTTTGCATTTATAACAAATTATTTATCTGTTAAATGTTATTTATAACGGGGAAAAAAAAGCTTTTGAGAAAATTTGCACATTAGAGAGTTTAAAAAAGGGCATGCGAAGTCTTCCAATTCGGACGTAGCCAGCGCGGTGGACTATGACTTGGACTCCTCCTCTGATTCTAAGAGGAGACCCATGGGACTACTTTCTATATGAAGTGATTCTGTACAGCGACCATGAGATCATTAGTTCGCAAATGTCCGATGAATTCGATGAATTTCCAATGGAATTTGTTTTTTATGGAGTTGATTACAGATTTCTATCTCCTATTTCTATCTCCTATCTCCTGCCTGTCGGAAGAGGAGACTAAAAGGGGACTTCCGGGTTCGCGGGCGGTAAGAGTGGGAGCTCGAACCGCCGGCAAGCGACTCCATGTTGGACGGCGGTATGTGTGGCCGCATATCGTCACACACACCAGTTGATGTGGCGAGCTTTATGCTCACCAGAGTGGAGCCTGACGTAGCAACACGCTTAGAGGACTCCATTTGTGTTCCTTCCCTTCCCGGAGTCCTCATCACAGCGTCGAGGACGGTCACCGGGGGAGTTTTAGTGCGGTAAGAATCACACATAACCCCGTGTCGCTCCTACGTCACCGGGTACCTTTTGAAGGTTTCCCCCTCGTTAAAAAAAAAGGTTTGTTAGTTACGGAATAACTTAAGACAGAAGATCCCTTAAGTAGGGACTGAATAAATTAAGCGACTTGATATGATAGAAGAATTAGTTGTGAGACTTGTTTTTTTACAAGTTACTCGTATGTTTTCGATGGGATTATTTATCTTTTTTTACACCTAATCAAAATCGCTACCTCTCATGACATACACCGCACATAACCCAGATTCGGTAACAGTTTAGTGTCCGCACAAACTACACGTAACTCGCAAATAATTAGCGCTCGCATACATATTTGGCTTCAAATACTATTAGGCCGAAATGGCTGGCACATTACCGTGGTATGGTATACGAATATATTCCATTGTACGAAATATTTGACTGAATTTATATGTGATCGAGTCAGTTGCATAGCCTTTGAAAGGTAGAGCTAGTATGGTTCGGCCGGTAGGGCACCATCGGTACACTTATTTCTAGCGTAAACATAGATAAGTATAGATATCTCAATGCCTTGTAATGGAAGGAAGCCATTAAATGGCTGAAACGGCTGACAATTCTGTCAGCCATTTAATGGCTGTCATGGTGTAATTTACGCGGAACAATGCCGACATGCGCAGTTAAGTGGTGCAAAAAAAAACACGAAATCGAAGAAAAAAGTGCGGAGAAATATCGTTTCATTCGTAAATGATCTAAAAACTACATTTTTTTTTAATATTTTTCAAACACGAAAATAGATGACAGACACAATTTTAACTGTCATAACTGCTTACATTTTCTTGTTAGGAGTGAGTAATCTTTACTAATCTATGAGCGTGAAGCATATTGTTAGGGTTCCGTACCCAAACGTAAAAACGGGGCCCTATTACTAAGCCTCCGCTGTCTGTCTGTCACAGGGCTCTATCTTGAACCGTAATAGATAGACACTTGAATTTTTTACAGTGTATATAGAATGATGGCCGCTTTAGCATCAAATACTAAGAATAAAAACATCTTGAAAATAAATGGGGGTTGCCATACGAGAAAGCGCTATTTTTCGACGTTTTTCGCTTTATCTATTAAACCGTAATATATGTCTGCTGCGGTAACAAACATTAAAAATAAATTAAAATTTGGTGGTAAGCAATCTTCCGTGTGTACGACTCGCACTCTCAATAATTATCCTTAGAGCATAGATTAGTAAAGATTACTCACTCCTAACAAGAAAATGTACCCAGTTTTGAGAATTGAAATAGTTGCGTAAAAAATTTTTGCCACGTCTCCGTGCTAAAATGTCCCTAAAATATTTGAAATAATTATTTATTTAGTATGTAAATTACGCAGTATTAGTGATTTATTCGTAAATTTTCTCAAAAAATGTTTTTATTTGTCAAGAATTAAAAAAATAATTTACTAAAAAGCCATTTGTGGCTTCATTCAATTTCAAGGCGGCGAAGTATCTTTACTAATCTATGCCTTAGAGATAAAATATGGTCTAACCTAAGACCTATGGTTCGACGGTATGGCTATGGTTCGACCAAAGGCACCAACGCCACACCTATTTGTTATGTGAAGCAGTTCTGCGTTTGAAAGCGTAACTTCTAATATAAAATATTATCGATGTCTATCCATGACCCATCCCTATTCAACGAACGGTACAGTCGGGCGCGGCAGACGCGAGCCACCGTGAGAACGTCGCTACGTTAAAACTTTGCGTAATGTACAAGTACAAGGAATAGTTCTGTACATTTAAGGCTGTAATAACGCAGTGATAGCCCAGTGGTTAGGAACTCGGCCTCTCGAGGGGTCCGAGGTTCAAATCCCAGGCACGCACCTCTGATTTTTCGAACATGTGCGTATTAGAAATTAATTATCACTTGCCTAAGGTGAAGGAAAACATCGTGAGGAAACCTGCATACCTGAGAGATTTATAAAAAAATCTCAAAGGTATGTGAAGTCTACCAATACGCACTTGTCCAGCGCGGTGGACTATGGCCTAATCCTTCTCATTCTGAGAGGAGACCCGTGCCCAGCAGTGGGACAGTGATGGTTTGATGATGATTTAAGGCTCTAATACTTGAGATGAGTGGCAGACGAGCATGCAGTCCGCTTGATAGTAAGTGGTTACTGCCGCCCGTGGACATCTGTAATCAATTAGATTCCTACAGGTCGGCCACAGATGCGCCGCTACCCCTGAGGACTGAACTGGAACGCCTCGGAAAAGTCTGTCTCCCTTACACCCTTCAAACCAGAACACAGCAGCGCTTAACACTGCTGTTATAACAGAAATAGTAACGGAGTCGAACAGTGGGTTCTACGACCTTCGAACTAAGATTATCATATCACCTTTTATTAGCTAAATCTTTGTTTATCCGCTAACATAGGAATGGCGATTCTTTTCGAATAAGATCGATTCTTGAGTCGATTCGAATCGCATAATAAATCGATTCACAAAAAAATCGATGCCCAAAGAATCGATTCTCCAAAAATCGATCTTCAGCATTTTCGAACAAAAAAGGGTTAAGATAGCGAAAAAAGGGTATCAGAACCAAAGAAGCACTGAAATACGTATCCGTCAGCAAAAAATGTGTAGGACACATTTAACCAACTTCGATAAGATCGACTTTCGATTTTCCAGGATGAAAGATCGATCCATTACTGGAGATCTGTTTTTTTATAATATAGAAGTAGCAGACGAGCATGCCGTCCACCTGATGGTAAGTGGCTACTGCCGCCGATGGACATCTGTAATCAACCCTAGATAGGGTTAGATATTCCTACCTGAGGTCGGCCACGAATGCGCCGCTACCCCTGAGGACTAAGCTGGAACGCCTCGAAAAAGTCTTCCTTCAAACCGGAACACAGCAGCGAAAAGATCGATTGAAATAATCGATTTTTTGGCCCACAAGATAGATCCTTTGATTAATCGATCGCAGATCACCATCCCTACGCTATCAGAACGAGATTACGACCTTTGCGAAGTTCCTGCAGCGCATCCGCGTCCTGACCTCGGCTTTTCATATTGTTACCATGATATTAACATTCATATTGCTTGGTTTGTGTAGATTGTAATAAAACCTAGACATATTGTAGAGCGTATGGTCTAAGATTCCAATATAGGTCGACCTTCACTAAGCTGGTTAATGGATGAAACGTTTCTTGTATAATAAACGCTTTCTACACTCACAGCTCCACTAGGATTCCCTGTGTCGTGGGTGTTATGGACACACACCGAGACAAATACACAAACACCCAGACCCAGAACAGATATCTAAATTCATCACTCAGTTTCTGTTCAGAGTTTCTGAATCACACTATCGACATTTTCTCAACATGTTGCATATATACAAGCTGAACACTGAGACTGTCGGAGCATGGCCGCTGTCCGGACATGATCACTATATTTCGATAATCCATATCAACAATCGATATCAGCAGTGATAGCCTAGTGGTTATTAACTCGGCCATCTTGATCGAGCGGTCCGAGGTTCCAACCCTCAAGGCACGCACCTCTGATTCTTCAAAAGTTATGTGCGTATTAGAAATTAATTTATCACTTGCTTACACGGTGAAGGAAAACATCGTGAGGAAACCTGCATACCTGAGACATATTAAAAAAAGAAAAAGTTTTCAAAGGTATTTGACTAGGTGGACTATGGCCTAATCCTTCACATTCTGAGAGGAGACCCGCGCCCAGCTGTGGAACAGTGACGGTGATATAGACAATCTTTCAAGCTATCAATCCACCGATATTTTTCGTTTATTACAAGTTATAATTAATTTAATTTGCGCTAAAGGTGAAGGAGAACAGGTCTAACTTTAATAACCTTATTTTTTGTACAATTAGCAGATGGGCGTAAATACCAATTGAAATGTAGATTCTGATCTCATCGAAATGTTTTAGCTGGATTCAATTAAATATATAGGACGGCGCAAAATTAAAAAATTTTTTTGTTACTTTTGAACGGAAAAAATACAGATTTTGAGTAATAGAATACTTCACCAGGATCTGTAACTTTTTTTGCTAATTAGAAAATATGATATCTGTCAAGTGTCTTCCACCATAGTTGACACAAATTTGCGTCCGTTGCATCATATATCATGTCAAATCTCCCATAATTTAGACGAATCCAACGACACCTGATATGTTAAAATCTGTCAAACCATTTGGGATGTAGGATATGCTAAAGAAATTAATTTTATTGGCAATTCGACTCCGACGGCACCACCGCCATACTTATTTCTACCTAATAACAGCAGTGCTACACTGCGTAGGGATGGCGATCTGAGATCGATTAATCAAAGAATCTGTCTTTTGGGCCAAAAAATCGATAATTTCAATCGATCTCCAGTGATGGATCGAATCAATAAATCGATCTTTCATCCTAGAAAATCGAAAGTCGATCTTATCGAAGTTGGTTGAATGTGTCATACATATTTTTTGGTGACGGATACCTATTTCAGTGCTTCTTTGGTTCTGATGCCCTTCTTTTCGCTATCTTAACCCTTTTTTGTTCGAAAACACTCAAGATTAAATTTGGAGAATCGATTCTTTGGGACTCGATTTTTTTGGGAATCGACTTATTATTCGATTCTAATCGACTCAAGAATCGATCTTTTTTGAAAAGAATCGCCATCCTTATGTTAGCGGATAAACAACGATTTAGCTAGTAAACGGTGATATGACAGTCTTAGTTCGAAGGTCTCTCTGGTTCGACCCCGGCGACACCACCGGCACACCTATTTTTGTTATAACAGCAGTGTTAAACGCTGCTGTGTTTCGGTTTGAAGGATGTGGTAGAGAAGACATACTTTTCCGAGGCGTTCCAACTTAGTCCTTAGGGGTAGCGGCGCATTTGTGACCGACCTCAGGTAGGAATTCAATCTTACCTGGGGTTGATTTCAGGCGGCAGTGCCCACTTACCATTAGGTTGACTGCATGGTCGTCTGCTACTCTTATGTATATGTAAAAATTAATGTTTGTCTATATGTCCATAATAGAATGGTAAACTATGGATTTGATCATGTGATGATCTATAGCAAAGTTGTGTATGAGCCCACGAAGGTTTCTGACGACGACCAATTTTCGACAGATGGCGCCACTGTCATTCCAATGAAGGTACATATTTTCAGTTACAAGTTTGTTATTTTTGTTAAACGCGTGGAAAGCCGCGGGCACTACTAGCATATTATAAATTATACTACTGTAGATACAGTCCGCGCCAAACTGCTAGTCCGCTCTGAAGTTGTTGCGAGCAGGTGTAGTCATACAATTTGCTATGGTGACGTGATTCATTTCTATATTCAGAGCGGACTAGCAGTTTTACGCGGACTATACTAGTCGTGAAGTAGTATATAGGTATGTATAAGTATTTCTTAAAATAACCAGTAAAGTACAGTACACGGAGAGGCGCCGGTGAAAGGAGTTTGCACATTGAGTCGCCCATGTTAGAGTTATCTATGAAAGTTGGTAATTTACGAAATGCCTACTTTAATATTTCCCTACTTATTCCTAGTTTAATGTTTGATCTTCTGTTAAGCGTATCAACTGAATTCAAGATGAACTTTGAAACAAAGTGTAAAATTTGTTCGGAAAAAGCTGAAAGTAGTTACGGGGCTGTTAATGATGAAAACTACAACTGCATCATTTGATTTAAAAAAATATCTTTTTCCCTAAGCGAGTATCGAACAAGTGTAATTTGAAAATTAAAATCTTGTCCTTTTTTCATCGGTAAAAAAATGTACACACACTATAACTTTCGCTCGTTATTAATAATCAATCTATCCATTGTTTTATCTAATAAAGATCGACATTGGACATTTTTTTCATACTAGACATTGTGATTTTTCGTTCTGTGGTACTCAAAAAATCGATAGATTGATTATTAAAAACGGACTTCAACAAGCAGATTTGACACTACCTAAACATACCCCTAGTCTACAACACGATAAACCACAGTACGCGGCGCACAGTACAACACGCGTCGGTCTTTACAAGTTTAATTTAGAGCCGGCTCCTCCACTCTTGTTAATTAACTAACCCACCGGCGCACAGAGTGAGTAGCTGACAGACATGACACGATCATGTAAGCTTTTGGTCCTTCGAGCCGGACCACATGTCTAGCGCTATTTATCCACTGGTTTACTAACCAAAGATCTATATTTGACAGTTACTTCATACCAGACATTATCAAGTTTCGATCTTTGGCACACAAAATATTAGATAGATTTCTTATTAACAAAGGGCGTTATTAATAATCGATTTATCCATTCTTTTCACCACTAAAGATCGATTTTGCTAATTCTTTCTTCATACTACACATGATCAAATTTCGATCTTTTGATACTCAAAAATTTGATAGATTTTTAAAAATAAAATTTGACAAGCACATTTGATACTACGCAGACTACCTAAATCTACCCCTAGACCACAACACGATAAACCACAGTACGCGGCGCACAGTACAACACGCGTCGGTCTTTACAAGTTTAATTTAGAGCCGGCTCCTCCACTCTTGTTAATTAACTAACCCACCGGCGCACAGAGTGAGTAGCTAACAGACATGACACGATCATGTAAGCTTTTGGTCCTTCGAGCCGGACCACAAGTCTAGCGCTATCTATCCACTGGTTTACTAACCAAAGATCTATATTTGACAGTTACTTCATAATAGTAATAATCAAATCGCGATCTTTGATACACAATAAATCGATAGATTGTTTATTAACAATGGGCATTATTAATAATCAATCTATCCAATATTTTGCTTACCATAGATCGGTACTTTACAGTTACTTCAGACTAGATACTGTCATTTTCCTATCTTTGGCACTCAAGATATATTATTAAAAACGGAATTTCACAGATTGGATACTTTGCAGACTATCTAAAAGCACCCCTAGACTACAACACGATAAACCACAGTACGCGGCGCACAGTACAACACGCGTCGGTCTTTACAAGTTTAATTTAGAGCCGGCTCCTCCACTCTTGTTAATTAACTAACCCACCGGCGCACAGAGTGAGTAGCTGACAGACATGACACGATCGTTTTACATGCTTTCATTGCCTATTGCTTGCTATCTGGCTCGAAGGACCAAATTACGTGGATTATTTATAACGACGCACATAGAGATAAAAAAGTAATAGCCAAATAGTTTTAGCTCGGCCTCTCGATCGGGGGTCCGAGGTTCAAATCTTAAGCACGTACCTCTGATCTTTCAAAATTATGTTCGTATTAGACATTAATTTCCACTTGCTTAAACGATGAAGAAAAACATCGCGAGGGAACCTGCATACCTGGGAGATTTAAAAAAATTCTTAAAGGTATGTGAAGTCTACCAACACGCACTTGGGCAGCGCGGTGGACTATGGCCTAATCCCTCCCATTCTGAGAGGAGACCCGTGTCCAGCAGTGGGTCAGTAATAGGTTGACGATGACTACATAGAGATAGACCGAAGTAACACACAATATGTAAGAATAAGAAAACAAAGAGAAATGTAAAAAATAGAAATAAGATTATAGATACTTAATTGTATCAGGCGTTACTTTGCGGAAATCCATGCTATAAGTTAAGATTAAAACTACTTCGCAAAAATCCGCTACAAATATGTATGATGGTATATATTTTAAACTATGCAGTATGTACCACACTCCCTCCCTCAAAGGATGCATGCAGATGCAAAAATTAAAAATATACACCACCATACACACCACCACCAACACGTGTTTCGCTCCAAAACGGAGCGAAACACGGATTGGATTTGTAGCGGATTGTTGCGAAGTAGTTTTTATCTTAACTTAATAACATTATTAGAAGGTGGTAGAACCCTTTGTGGTTCGACTCCGGCGGCACCACCGCCACACCTATTTCTACCAAATAACAGCAGTGTTAGGCGCTGCTGTGTTCTGGTTTGAAGGGTGTGGTAAGGGAGACAGACATTTCCGAGGCGTTCCAGCTTAGTCCTCAGGGGTAGCGGCGCATCTGTGGCCGACCTCAGGTAGGAATATATAGTCCTATCTGGGGTTTTTACAGATGTTCATGGGCGGCAGTAGCCATTTACCGTCAGGTGGACTGCATGCTCGTCTGCTACTCTTATATTATAAAAAAAAATCGATCTACCTTAATACGTCATAAGCTTCGATAATATCAAGACCATTTCTGTAACAGATATAATTCTATGGTAACATGAATACATTTTCATTTACAATAGCCCCTCTTGTTATGTCTCCTGTTAGTTAAGTATTTTGTGTCGTGCAGAAAGTGTTATCGTTAGGAACATGAAGCGTTCCAATTTAGTTCCGCAAAGGACTAAATGATAACGCATTTAGTATTTTAACTTTGTCCTTGTGATGTAACGCGTTTGCTTATTAAATTAAGAAGATAGAAAACATCTTCATTCAGCTAAATTATAAATTTATTAGGGTAACTTATCGTGGCTTCCCACGGTACACGATTCTACGGATCTACACAAGAACGGAGGAAGACTTCGAATAGCCATGGACACTACCAAATTTGTACTAAGAGTAGCTATCGGTCTATCGGTCCTGAGATTCAAAAATTCAAAGTGAAAGAGATTTAAAGTAAGACTCTCAGGAACTAAATTAAACGCATTTAGCACTCTAACTTTGTCCTTATCATGTTACGCTTTTATTTATTCAATTAAGATGTGAAGGATCATCTCTGCGAAATTATCAATCTAATGCAGTAACTAACGCCGGCTTCCAAGGGTCCCTGATTCTACGGATTTACACACGAAGGACGATTATGAAATGCCACGAACAGCACTGAGGCTCTTCAAGTACCTTTTTGTTTGTTTTCGAGGGGGAAGCCTTCAAAAGGTACCCGACGACGTGGGAGCGACGCCGGGTTATGTGGGATTTTTACCGCACTAAAACCCCCCCGGTGGCCGTCCTCAGCGCTTGGTGGAGAACTCCGGGATCTCCGATGGAACACAACCGGAGTCCTCCAAGCGCGATGCCCCGGTCGGACTCTGCCCTGGGGGGAGCAGTTTACGCTTCTCCCGCACACTTGGTGTTTACGACGGCATGCGACCACACATGCCGCCGTCCTTCCCGGGATTGCTTGCCGGACGGTTCGAGCTCCTACTCTTGCCGCCGGCAATCCCGGAAGCCCCCTTTTAGTCACCTCTTGCGACTGGCAGGGGATACCGTAGCCCTAATCTAGTCCCGGAACTACAGGATCACCGCGCCGGGGGGCGCTATTTGTGCATTCAGCGCTTCCTTCTCCGCGCGGAATCGGCGCGCTCCCTGGCCCGTCCGGCGTCCTCTTTTGCGAGCATAACGCGACCACGCTATCCCACGCTTCGCCAAAGGCTCTTGAAGTACCTATCGGTCTGTCGGTCTTGAATTTCAAAGTGAAAGAGATGTAAAAATAGAGGTCGCAATGGAACTTTCAAGTTGCCGCTTCGTCGAAGATCCATGGCGGAGTTAGAGACTTGTCCTCGCTACCAGATTAGCCTATGACGATCTTGATGACGACTTTACGACGACGATTTTACGAAGATCTTTTATTATTCGACAGTGACAGAACCCTGTATGGTACAACTTCGGAGGTAAGCATAACAGCAATGTTAAGCTTTGCTGTTTTCTGGTTTGAAGGGTATTATAGTAAGAGAGGCATACTTATGCGAGCCGTTCCAACTTAGTCTTCTGGAGTAGCAACGTCTCTATGAACGACTTGATAAAGACTTAAATCTTAATCTTATCTGGGATTGATTACAGACATCCATGTGCAGCAGTAGCCTCTTACTGCATGATCATTTGCTACTTCCCTATTATAGAAAAACCTTGTATACGCAAGATGTTAAGAAAACTTCGATAGCGTGATTCAGAAATATTAGTGACGCCATCTCTGGAAGACTTGCAGAAAATCGCCACAATATTATGAAATACTAGCAGGTTATGTTTCATTTCTTATGCCCTTTTTCTGTAAGTTATCTAAATTTAATAGGATTAATCGAAGAGTACCCAAAAGTATATATAAACGAATATATAAACGCTTTCTACACTCACAGCCCCACACTAGGATTCCCTGTATCGTGGGTGCCATGGACACACAGAGACAAATACACAAACACCCAGACTCAGAAACAGAAATCTAAATTCATCATTTAGATATATGTCTGGCCGGGGATCGAACCCGGGACCCTTTGCCGTCAGACCGGTAAGGTGACCGCTCCGCCATGCGGGTCGTCAAAATACCAAGTATCTTACTCATTTATATTTGTATGGTCAAACGCTTATCGCTCATAACTTGCACCACTTAATTCTACACATAATAGATTTTTAGATAGTTTCCAATTGCAATATACGGCGGCATTATGTTACAATGAGACATTATAACAAATTGACATTCAAATTCAGCTTTAATTTTAGGTCCAGCCATTTCATTTAAACTTTTATTACGTCACACATCCACAGAGGTTTTATTACGTCATAGTGTACAAAATAATGCCAGATACATATATTAAAATTTAGAAGCACATTAGCTCAATAAAGCGATTTTAAGCCTTATTCATATTTTGAAGGTGGTAGAACCCTTTGTGGTTCGACTCCGGCGACGCCACCGCCACACCTGTTTCTACCTAATAACAGCAGTGTTCGGCGTTGCTGTGTTCCGGTTTGAAGGGTGTGGTAAGGGAGACAGACTTTTCCGAGGCGTTCCAGCTTAGTCCTCAGGAGCAGCGGCGTATCTGTGGCCGACCTCAGGTAGGAATATTTAATCCTATCTGGGGTTGATTACAGATGTCCATGGGCGGCAGTAGCCACTTACCATCAGGTGGACTGCATGCTCGTCTGCTACTCTTATATTATAAAAAAATATATATATTAAAAACGCTGGTTGCTTATAACTTGCACCATGCGAAATACGTATGCTACTGACTTATAGATATTTTTTCCGCAATATATCATCATAATTATTACGGCTGCTTTAATTATTTACATATAATTATGGCCAGTGTAATGTATGTACCTCATGCATGGAGTGACAGAGACTAAATGGGAAATATGTATGTAAAAATACGCGAAGACCAATTTAGACGTGGGCGCTTCTATATTCGAGTAATAGTACCTTCCAAAATCAGTTTAACCTTTTTAGGATTCCGTACTCAATGGGTAAAAATGGTACCCTATTATTAAGCATCCGCTGTCTGTCTGTATTTCATAGAGCTGTATTTTTTGACCCGTAATGAATACTTGATTTTTTTACTGAGTTAGTTATACATATAACGGTGGCCGCTACAACGAATACGAAAAAAAAAAAATGAAGATCGCGTTAGAAGAAACAGCTATTTTTCGGCATTTTTCGATTTATCTTTTGAATCTTAACCAGTCGAATTGTTACAATGCATTTACTTCTAAGTCTGCTATGATAAGAGATACTAAAAATAAAAAAAAATAACAAAATTATGTGGTAGCGTACAGTCCGCGTAAAACTGCTAGTCCGCTCTGAATATAGAAAATGAGTCGCGTCGCCATAGCAAATTGTATGACTACACCTGCTCGCAACAACTTCAGAGCGGACTAGGAGTTTGGCGCGGACTACACCCCCCTCCGTGTCGCACATTGTGTTCTACTCGTCTTTTTTCAAACATTTATACATATTTTTATTTTTATTTAATTATTTTTATTTTTAAAAAAACACTCACAGCCCACACTATCTGATTCCCTGTATCGTGGGTGCTATGGACACACACAGAGACAAATACACAAACACCCAGACCCAGAAACAGAAATCTAAATTCGTCATTTAGAAATCTGTCTGGCGATCGAACCCGGGACCCTCTGAGCGTCAGACCGGCATGGTGACCGCTCCGCCACGCGGGTCGTCGGGTATATAATACATACATATAATACAGACACGCTAGCCTACAACAGCGTCAGTTTCACTGTACGCACTAAATTTTCGCCATTTTCCGTCAAATCGCCACCCGCTACTATCTTGCACCACACAAAACAGTAGCCGGTCGATCTATAGATAATTTGCCACAGCGTTGTACGCTAGCATTATGTTACAATCTAACTTATTATTACACGACTTGGCTACCTGAATTATTTATATTTATTGCCAGTTTAAATATTGCAACTCTAGTGATATCTCGTGGGTACGTTCGAGGATTAATCTTATTCCACTATATGTATTGTATGCGTCATTTCAATTTGATTTCTTTTTTATAATATAGGAGTAGCAGACGAGCATGCAGTCCAGCTGATGGTAAGTGGCTACTGCCGCCTATGGACATCTGTAATCAACCCCAGATAGAATTAGATATACCTACCTGAGCTCGGCCACAGATGCGCCGCTGCCCCTGAGGACTAAGCTGGAACGCCTTGGAAAAGTCTGTGGCCGACCTCAGCTAGGAATATCTAATTCTATCTGGGGTTGGGGTTGGTACAGATGTCCATGGGCGGCAGTAGCTACTTACCATCAGGTGGACTGCATGCTTGTCTGCTACTCTTATATTATAAATAACAGGACGTGTCAAATGTCTTTCGTAGGAAAAAAATAAAAAATATAAGCCTTCTACACTCACAGCCCCACAATAGGATTCCCTGTATCGTGGGTGCGATAGACTCACACAGAGACAAATACACAAACACCCAGACTCATAAACGGAAACCTAAATTCATCAGACATTTCTGTCTGGCCGGGGATCGAACCCGGGACCCTCTGCGCGTCAGGCCGGTATGGTGACCGCTCCGCCACGCTGGTCGTCAATATAAACGAGTCTTAAACGATAGGTGATTGTGCGATAAATTTCGCGTGATAAAAATACAATGCCAATATTCCAATATGGCGCTATGACGTCATAATGACCTCATTTTTTGCACGGGTTGCATGGACTGAGCTCTTCGGATTTTTTGCTGTCAATATTGTGTTGCATTGCCGTTTTACGCGACCTCTAAATGTTTTTGTGGTACTTGGGTGATGAATGTTCGTGATTTATTAGTATACATTTTTTTGTATTGAACTATGGTGTTCTAGAAGGACGTGATAAGAAAGCAACGTTTGACGATAACATGAAGCGATCTACTCGTAACTTAGTTCTCAAGATAATCAAGTAAGGGGTAACATTAAGAAAGTGGTAGAATCTTTAGTGGCTCAACTCCGGAGACTCTTCCGCTACTATTATGCCGTATAACAGCAGTGTTAAGTGCTACTGTGTTCTCGTTTGAAGGATGTGGTAAGGCAGACATACTTATCCGAGGCGTTTCAACTTAGGCGTTTAACTTAAACGGTGAAGGAAAACATCGTGAGGAAACCTGCATACCTGAGAGATTTAAAAAAAAAAAAAAACTTAAGGGTATGTGAAGTCTACCAATACGCACTTGGCCAGCGCGGTGGACTATGGCCTAATCCTTCTCATTCTGAGAGGAGACCCGTGCCCAGCAGTGGGACAGTAATGGGTTGATGACGATGATGATGAATTTCAACTTAGTAATCAAGGATAGCAACGCATCTGTTTCGCATGATAACAATATGAGAATAATCCAATACGGCGCAATGACACCAATTTGGTCTCATTTTTTGCACGGGGTTGCATGGACTGAGCTCTTCGGATTTTTTGCCGCCTATGTTGTATTGCCATTTTATGCTTTGATGTGACCTCTAAATTATTTTGTATTGATTTATTGGTCATATGGTTTGATACATTTTACAACCTTTTATTTTTTGCACGGGTTGCATGGACTGAGCTCTTCGGATTTTTTGCCGCCAATGTTGTATTGCCATTATATGCTTTGATGTGACCTCTAAATTATTTTGTATTGATTTATTGGTCATATGGTTTGATACATTTTACAACCTTATATTTTGGCACGGGTTGCATGGACTGAGCTCTTCGGATTTTTTGCTGTCAATATTGTGTTGCATTGCCGTTTTGTACGACCTCTAAATGTTTTTGTGGTACTTAAGTGATGAATGTTCGTGATTTATTAGTATATATTTTTTGTATTGAACTATGGTGTTCTAGAAGGGCGTAATGAGGAAGAAACGTTTGACGACGACATAAAGCGTTCTAACTTAGTTCTCGAGATAATCAAGTAAGGGGTAACAATAAGGGTAAGGGTAAGCGGGTAAGGGGTAATTTTACCACCTTTTTATTATTTTTAATCTTAAGTAAAAAAATCGCTATCATCATTTTTCCTAACCTAACCTAACCTAACCTAAACCAAAATACATTTAACAACAGAAAGTTATAAACGATATATCAATCGACGCTTAGCATAAACACTCTGAGAAAGCTCCCCGCTCTTCCTAGCAGTAGCATGATGATGATGATGATGATGATGATAATGATGCTACTGATGATACATACCAAAGCCGCGCGTTCGTCTCCTCGGCGTCGGAGACCGCCTCTTCAGGCTGAGGTCCACCGGCTCCAGCTGGACAGGTGGCTCGCACGCCTGGGGACATAGAACATTCTAATATTAGCAACATATATAGCATTATTCCTCTTTTTTCGATATAGAATGCAAATAAATAGGTAGTCCATCTGATGGCAAGTAGCTGCTTACTATCAGATGTTGGTAGTAGTAGTACCTAGTAGCTACTACCGCCCTTAGACGTCTGTTTTAAACCTCAGATAAGATTAGAAAGACAAAATTAATATTTTTTCGTCGGATAATTGAATAAAATAAGAAAAAAACATGTAACAAAAACAGCATATATAATTTCTGGGTTGACACCGAAGTCACCAGCATCAAACCATTTTTTGACTAATTACTGTCATCATCATCATCAACCCATTACTGTCCCACTGCTGGGCACGGGACTCCTCTCAGAATGAGAAGGATTAGGCCATAGTCTACCGCGCTGGCCAAGTGCGGATTGGTAGACTTCACATACCTTTGAGTTTTTTTTTTTTTTTTATAAATCTCTCAGGTATGCAGGTTTCCTCACGATGTTTTCCTTCACCGTTTAAGCAAGTGATAATTAATTTCTAATACGCACATAAATTTGAAAATCAGAGGTGCGTGCCTGGGATTTGAACCTCGGACCCCTCAATCGAGAGGCCGCGTTTCTTAACCACTAGGCTATCACTGCTGTAGTGATGATGACTAATTACTGTAGTGTACATCATTGCCGTATTCGAGGCTGAGGGATAAGGTAAGGAAGTGTACTCTGTGCGGTAAGGGAGACATACTTTTCCGAGGCGTTCCAGCTTAGCCCTCAGGGGTAGCGGCGCATCTGTGGCCGACCTCAGGTGGGAATATCTAATCCTGGGGTTGATTACATATGTCTATGCACGGCAGTAGCCACTTACCATCAGGTCGACTGCATGCTCGTCTGCTACTCCTATATTATAAAAAACTAGCTGTAAATAAAAAAATGTAAAGGATGAACAACCCTTATCACTTAGGGAAATGAAAAATAGATAGTAGCCGATTCTCAGGCTTACTGAATACGCCTATAAAATTTGGTTAAGTAAATCAGTAAAGCCGTTTCGGAGGAGTACGGTAACTAACACTGTGACACGAGAATTTTATATACAAGATATATATATATGATAAGGCTTACATATATGCCCGAGGCGTTTCAACTTAGTCCTCGGGCAAACAAAATCAACAACAACATATTTGTAACCAATTTGATGACCAGTGTTTTTTACACATATAAAAGACCGGAAGAAACCACTTACCCTCAAGTGGACCGCACGCTTTGCTACATAAGTATCAAAAAAATACATAGGTATTAGGAATCAATTAGTATTAACTAATGAGGTAATTAAACAATTTGGGATATCCGATAGTTTCATATGAATAAATTTGTGTGATTGACGTGTAACTTGGGAAATAGTAGGTACTCGTATTTGTAACTAAAGCATTATTTCAACTAATAAGAACTGCCGTGTTGCTTTTTGGAGGGTAGGAGAGACATACTTAACTGAGGCGTTCCAATTTAGTCTGCAGCGACAGCAACGTATGGGTACGTACCCATACTACGGTACCCATTCAAATACAGCTCGAAAAACATAAGATTTTTATAAAAAAAACATTGAATACCTGATGAAAGCCAATGACCGCCTCCCGGCCCTGTGAATAAGCGTGTTATTTTTCAATATTCCCTCCCCCCCTAAACGTGACCTTTCGTTTTTTCTTTCTTTTCTTTACGAGGACGTGGGAGCGACGCCCAGTTATGTGGGATTTTTACCGCACTAAAACCCCCCCGGTGGCCGTCCTCAACGCTTGTTGAACTCCGGGTTCTCCGACGGAATGCAACGGGAGTCCTCCAAGCGCGATGCCCCGATGGGGCTCTGCCTTGGGGAACAGTTTTCGCTCCTCCCACACCATCATGTTCACGACGGTATGCGACCACTCATACCGCCGTCCTTCCCGGGGTCGCTTACTGGACGGTTCGAGCTCCCACTCTTGCCGCCCGCAACCCCGGAAGCCCCCTCTTAGTCGGTTACGACAGGCAGGGGATACCGTAGCTCTATTCTAGTCCCGGAACTACAGGGACAATGGGTACGTTCCCTACCGTTGCTGCCGCTGAAGAGTTGAAACGCCTCAGTTAAGTATTTCTGCCTAATAACAGCAGTGTTAGGCGCTGCCGTGTTCCGTTCTGAAGGGTGTGGTAAGGGCGACTTACTTTTCCGAGGCGTTCCAGCTTAGTTCTCAGGGGTAGCGGCGCATCTGTGGCCGACCTCAGGTAGAAATATCTTATCCTATCTGGGGTTGATTACAGATGTCCATGGGCGGCATTAGCCACTTACCATCAGGTGGACTGCATGCTCGTCTTCTACTCCTATATATATTTTTTATAATATCTCCTATATTAGCAGAACACCGGAACACAGCAGGGCCTAAAACTGCTGTTATTAGGAAGAAATAGGTGTGGCGATGGTGCCGCCGGAGTCGAACCACAAAGGGTTCTACCACCTTCCACGGGTGTAGAAGGGGTTTCCTTCCTATATTATAACAAAGATTTTTTTGGGTTAGGTTTCCAATTACGAATGTCTATACCACATTGACCATTCACCATCAGATGGACTGCTACCTCGTTGGCGTATTAAAAATAATATATTCAGTAATTCAACAGCAAGTGTAAATAGAATGAAGAATCCGTATTTCACGGTCCGCTGGTGCACGCAACGCCGAATAAGGACGTACAAACAGACAGACATGTCGATACATACATATGTATCGTGCGTGCAACAAGACCAATTAGTTGTTACGTATATACGTTTTGTGCGCTGATATGCTTGTGGCACTGGCATTGCAATTTGCAATTGATACGTCGAATTAAGCCATATTGAGGAAATACTCAAAAAAATGTATTTACCAAATAATTGGTCAAGCGTGAGTCCCACTCGCGAGGGTTCCGTAGCAACAAATTCTCATTTTTTTTTTATTTTTAGTATTTGTTATGATAGCAACCTTAGAACTATATATGCTTTGTGAAAATTCGAACTGTCTACTTATTACAGTTGAATAGATAATGCGATAAATAACAAAAAATAGTTTCTTGTTTCTTGTGTGGCGACACCCATTTATTTTGAAGTTTATTTTTTAATATTATAGCGGGCACCATTATATAGACACTGTAAAAATCGCATGCGTCTATCTATTACAGTTAAGAAAAAAAAATGAACAAAAAAATACAACCGACTTCTATGTCACTACAAGGTAAAAAATAATTCAAATAAATGTTGGTTTAGTACATAGTTCTGAAGTCGCTCAATATATTTCGGTCGATAACGGCGTAAACAGCGTTTCCAATATGAGCACCGACTTCACCGGTTGGGACAGAAAAGTAAATAAATCGAACTAAGTGGTAAACTCTGCGAGTAGCTCGGTCCAATTCACCAAGAAAAACTACAACGTAAACGTTAACTATATTTGACATTTGTAACAATTATACCCATCGGTTCAGGAGTTACATGTTTTGTCTCCAGAACCCACTCTGATCCTCATCATATTTAAATGGGACCAACTTGTAGCAATTGTCCACACACGAAATTCAAGGCATTAAAAAGGTTCATAAACGGCGAAGTTATAGCTGTTATATTTACATGAGTTCCCCTCATTTTCTCCAGAACCCATAGATGGATCCTAACCATATTTAAGTGGGACCAACTTCCACCTCGTCTCTACACCATAACAAATACACAATAGAATAATTAAAATCGGTCCACTAACGGCGGAGTAATTCGTGTACATACATAAAAAATATATATACCGGCCGAATTGAGAACCACCTCCTTTTTGAAGTCGGTTAAATAAAGCTTTATTCGCTAGATAGAGCTTTATTTTCTATTATGGTTAAGAAGATAGAGACGTACAGGCAGCAGAGGCTTAATAATAAGGTTTCTTTTTTACCACATAATTTTAGAAGATTGCAAACGTCTTCTATAATCTTTTACATTTCGCCAATGCATCAAGAACTTCAAGTCACAACACTCTATACTCAACACTGACGACTTATCTGATAGACTAATGGATATATCCGTAATAAAACTAAATAAATAGCTTCAAGCTAATGTGGTTATCGATAAAACGTCATCACACTCCCGTCCCTACCTTACAAGGGGCGCGGCGCGGGCGCGGTCGCTTTCGTAACTTCCGATGTTTCGAGTCGAGATTGGCGAATAGAAATCGATTTCCTCTATGACGTGGTTATACAACGGATGGGTAGTCTTCGATAATATTTATAATATAAGTGTTATGAGCTACTTGAAGAATCTTTAAGACTTAAGTCCAATATGCTTTAAGAAATTGAATTACCAAACGAGGTCCACCTGATATCTACTGCCGCCCATGGACATTTGCAATCAACCCCACATAAGACGCGTTGTTGCCATTACTGGACTAAATTGTAACGCCATGTCATATAAGTATCCCTTTCTTAGTGACCCCTTTTTTTTTGGGGGAGACCTTCAAAAGGTACCCGGTGCCGTGGGAGCGACACAGGGGTATGTTGGATTTTTATCGCACTAAAACCCCCCCGGTGGCCGTCCTCTACGTTGCCAAGAGGACTCCGGGATCTCCTACGGAACGCAACCGGAGTCCTCTGAACGCGTTGCCCCTTCGGGCTCCACCCAGGTGAGCTCCAGGACTCGCCATACCGTCTGGTGTTTACGACGGTATGCGACCACCCACACCGCCGTCCTTCCCGGAGTTGCTTACCGGACGGCTCGACCTTCTTAGTGACCCCTAAAAATTTGGTGGTCCATCAAATGGCGGTATGGTAGTCACTGCCGTATGGGTGTCAGTAATCAACCCCGTGTAAAGAAAGATTGAAGGCGTACCTGTAGTCGGCTACAGATACATTGATACCCTTGACGACTAAGTTGAAACGCCTCGTGCAGATGTCGCTCTTACCACACATACAAACCGCATCACAAAAGCATTTGAAAGAAGGAAAGAAAGAAAGAAAGAAAGAAAGAAAGAAAGAAAGAAAGAAAGAAAGAAAGAAAGAAAGAAAGAAAGAAAGAAAGAAATATTTCTTTTCGTGGGTAGGTGTGAAAAGTTAGACACGTAAATTTTTGGAACTCTATATTATAATAATTAAAAAAAACAGTTATAAGTGTTCTGATGTTAAAATAAACTTCACGAAACCTACCAGCTACTTTCAAAATTGTCCTTAACTATTTACACTCCACAACACTGCACTTTACATCAGCTGATCGTAATGGACTCGCTTAAGGGAACCTTGACTGCAATGTCTGAGCTATTCAACTCTCGCATGGCCGAGTTCCAGCAAGAACTACAAAAAAGTAGCTCCACTGCACCGTCCACATCCGCACTAGCTTCTGAATTCACGGCATTTAAGAAGTTTATTGCCTCGGCGCTGGAAACGGTACAGCGGCAAGTCGAATTTCTCGGAAGAGAATTTGACCGCTTGGAGATGAAAGGCCGTCGCAAAATGCTCCTGTTACATGGTGTCCCGGAAGAGCAGTCGGAGGATACAGCAGCACTGGTTGTGGCTTCGGTCAATAACAGGTTAAACGTATCTGAGTTCACGAAGTCCTCCATCACCCGTTGTCATCGGCTGGGGCGTCCCACGGGGAAAAAGGCCAGACCCATAGTGATTAAGTTCCGTGAGGTACCCGTTCGTGACAAAGTTTGGTTCGGCAAGACGAAACTCAAGGGCACTGGTTTCACTTTGTCCGAGTTTTTGACCAAAACTCGGCATTCAGTGTTTATGCGGGCCAGGCAGCGATTCGGTGTCTCGAAATGCTGGACCCGTAGTGGTGTTATACATGTCCTGGCTCCTGATGACTCCCTCCACCAAGTGGACAGCCTGGTGGATCTCGAGGGCATCGCAGGAGTGGCGGCTGCTGCTACTTCAGCACACCCTTCAAGTCAGACGTCGGACGACAAGGCAGGGCAGCGGCCAAAGAGGACTCACAGAAAGTAACAAGTTGTTGTTTTGTTTTCGCTTCTTTATTACTTTCCTATCACGCTTAATTAACTATTAATCTTCTGCCACTATTACTTATGTACAGTCATTTCTTCTTAGCTTAGTTGATTTTGTATGAATTCTATTAATATCTTACTATTTACTGCTTGGCTGATTCTGTTTATTGTTTAGGTTTGTAAATTATACATGTACAGTAATTAAGGTTATGTTGATTTATTAATTGTTATTATCTTGGTCCATAGATGATATTAGTTGTCAATAGCCAATCGCGTACGTTTTTCTCTTTATCTATGGTGCTGTCATGGATACCACACTTTTGGCCATTAACAATTAAGTTGTTTTTCTCGTTCTGCTCCAGGTGTCACTACTGAGCTAAAGTTCTTACTTTGTATTCAATAAATTGGACACCTGGTGCAAAGGCTATATGGTGACGGTTAAATGTGATTCAGTGTAGTAATTAATTTTCTTTGTATATAATTTTGCTATTACTTTCTGGTGTTGTTTGTTTTTTTTTTAATTATTATTAGTATTATTTTTTGCTTGAGTTTTGCTGAGATTACTTTACTCTGTTGTTATTTCTTAAAATCACTGTTGTTATTCTTAAAATAAGCTGCTGGTGGGTAAAATGAAGCTTAATTTATTGTTTTTTTATTTGTTTGTTTTTGTGTTTTGATTTATTTTACTTTTTAATTTTATTTTCATTTTGAATTTTTTTTTATTTTTTTTTATTTGTAGTACATAGACTGCTATGTCGATAGTCGACTGCGGAAATGATGATAGTATATGTTCCCACTCGTTTTCTTCCGCGTCAGAAGGGGCGAGCAGTGACGCCAGTTTTGAAAGCATTCCTCCTTTAAATGTCACATTAAAGACCCTTTTTGCGGATATTAATAAGAATTTTAATGTCTGCCATATCAACGCCCAAAGCATACCGGCACATTATACAGACTTGATTTCTACTTTCGATAGCAAGCATATTCACGCGATTCTCGTATCAGAAACATGGCTCAAACCTTGTCTTCCGTCTACATCATATTCACTTCCAGGATTTCATCTTATTCGCAACGATCGCTTTGAACGGGCGGGAGGCGGCGTTGCTATTTATCTTCGTTCCCATATTCCCTTTTCAATATTACGCCACTCACAACCTGGTAGTGAAGCCGAATATCTATTTGTGGAAGTCCTCTTTTCTCATACTAAACTACTTCTAGGTGTATTTTATAATCCCTTATCATCATGCAATTACTTCCCCACTTTGGAAACACTAGTGGAAGAATATACTCCTCTTTATTCTCACGTCATTCTTATGGGGGACTTCAACACATGTCTTCTTAAAGATGATAGCAGATCAAACCGACTAAAATCTGTCATTGAAGCGGCTGACCTTCAAATTCTTCCTCTATCTGCAACACATTACTTTCCCAACTGTTCTCCTTCTTTATTAGATTTAATGTTCGTATCTTCTCCTGAGAGTGTTGGGAAACATGGTCAATTTGCTGCTGATGCTTTCTCGTACCATGACCTGATTTATTTATCCTATAAATTGTCACCTCCTAAGGCAAAATCGAGAGTACTTCTTAAACGCAATTTTAGTAGCATAGATCTGGAACAGTTTCGCCGCGATGCGGCGGAAGTGGACTGGAGTGTGATACGCTCTGCTAGCTGTGTTGACGAACAGGTGGCACTTTTCACATCGCTACTTATTCAATTATTGGATAAGCATGCCCCTGCTCGTCCGGTTCGTGTTAAACACCTACCTGCCCCCTGGCTTACGAAAGAGATCAAATTGCTAAGTGCCAAGAAAAACAATGCCAAGTCAAAGTATAAGCTGAATGCAACGGATGAAAATCTTGACAAATATAAAGCTGCCCGAAATCTATGCAATAAGGTGTGTAGAGATGCACAACGACGCCATATCTATAACTCAGTTCAAAACAAAGACTCTGCTAAAGTCTGGAAATTTCTAAGAACTTTAGGAGTGGGAAAGTCTCGCCAAGAGTGTCCATCAAATCTAAATTTAAATCTGCTATGTCAGCATTTCTCCACCACTTCTTGCTTTGATAGTGCAAAAAAACAACAGACATTGAATTATCTTTCTAACTTTGCCACTCCTGGACATCCGGCATTTGAATTTCGCGCCTTCACTGATCGTGATGTTGAACAGAGCCTTCTCACTATCCACTCGGACTCCGTTGGTTGTGACGGCATTTGTCGTAAGATGATCATTCCTATCATTGACATCATAACTCCTATTTTGACCTATATCCTCAATTACTCCATCTCGACATGCAGTTTTCCTCTTATCTGGAAAGAAGCTCAAATTATCCCCATTCCAAAGAAGTCCAATCCCTCTAGCTTCTCTGATTACCGTCCTATATCCATCCCACCTTTTCTGTCCAAAGTTCTTGAGCGTCTCGTATACCAACAACTCAGTTTCTTCATATCCAAATATAACCTTTTAAATCCCTTCCAATCTGGTTTCCGTCCCGGTCATAGTACGACAACTGCCCTGTTGCATATCACGGATGACATCCGCCGAGGCATGGATAACCAACAGCTTACAGTCTTAGTGCTATTGGATTTTAGCAGTGCTTTTAGCTCTGTGGACCATGATGTCCTTTTGTCCATTCTCCGCTCGTTCAACATATCTCTGACAGCGATAGGCTGGTTTCAAAGTTACTTGCATGGTCGCCGGCAACGTATTCAGGTACAGGATACTCAATCTGCTTGGTCTGATATGCTTGCTGGGGTACCGCAAGGTGGCGTGTTGTCCCCTCTTCTTTTTTCGCTCTTTATTAACTCCGTAAGTAACAATTTAACTTCTCTCTACCATCTTTACGCAGATGATCTTCAAATATACCAGCGAACTACGTTAGGAGATCTACCTAGCACCATCCTCTCGGTAAATGATGATCTTGCTCGTATTTTAGCTTGGAGTGATGCTCGAGGCCTAAAAGTTAACCCTAGTAAAACACAGGTATAATAGGTAGTTCTCGCCTATTATCTAAAGTTGATCTCAATGTGTTACCTAATGTAACTTTTAATGGATTACGCATACCATATAGCGATAAAGTCAAGAATCTCGGCTTATACTTTGACAAACACTTATCATGGGCACCTCAAATTGATGAGGTTAGTAAGAAAATGTTTTCCGTGGTTGGCTCGTTCAGGAGGCTTCGTAACTTTCTCCCTACGGCGACTAAAATTGCGTTAACAAAATCCTTACTCTTCCCCATTCTCGACTATGCCGATGTTTGCTATCTTGGTTTAACTGAAGAGCAACTTAATAAACTTGAGCGTCTTCAAAACTTGTGCATTCGTTTCATATTTGGTATTCGCAAATATGAACACATATCCGATTATCGAACTAAACTCAAGTGGCTTCCAATCAGACTTCGCCGGAATGTGCATATACTTTCTGCACTTTACTGCGTGCTGTTTAGCCCCAATGCTCCTTCCTATTTAAAAGATCGTTTTAAGTACCTCCACCTTACTCATGATCACTGTCTTCGCTCTTCCACAAATCTCTCACTCCAAACTCCCTCTCATGCTACATCCTTCTTCAAAAATTCCTTTTCTACTTTTGCTGTTACCTTGTGGAATAAACTGCCCCTCTCCAAACGTCGTGCTAAATCTCTTGATACTTTCAAAAAGGAAGTTATAAAATTATATTCAAATCCATGACCTTCCTTCTCGCTATCGTCATTTGTATATATGTAAAAGATATTATGTTCGCTTTCTACTATCAATATTTATTATTCTGTCATTTGCTTCATGTGTTTGTGTTTATTTCTCTTTTTGTTGTTTGTGTACTATATTAACTATACTATGTTTAATACTCCTTCCCTAACTTGATACACACTTCCCACTTTCCTCACTACCCTCCTTACCTTTTCCATGCATAGGTTGTCTGGAAGAGATCGCTGCTTAGCGATAAGGCCGCCTATTGCATACAATTAACTAATATAATTGTGTACTATTGTTATGTTCTATTGAAGTGTGCAATAAAGAATCTATCTATCTATCTATCTATCTATTTATTTGTAAATAATACTTACAACATTATATGGCATAAATAATAGTAAACATGATTCTCAAATGAGAACATTGCTGCAGTAAAATTTAACAAAAGGGTCCACACTCAGCCTCACCGCGACGAACCACGGCCACTGATTTTCAGTGTGTATTATCATTTGACACTGCTGTTATAGGAAAGAAACAACCGTTTTATTATTTTACTAAAAATCGAGCTCTGTTTAGCCCCTTAGGGGCTAAAGGGGGTAAAATTTGCAAAAAAAAATATTTCAAGCGCATACAAATATTATTAAAGAATCTCTGTTCAAAATTTCATGTATATTACGAAATGGCAAACGACCACGCGATCCAACTAATGATAAATTGTTACTGCCTGAGATCGGCCACAGGTGCGTTGCTACCCTTGAAGACAAAGATGGCACGCCTCACATAACTATTTCTCCCTTACCACATCCTTCAAAGCGGAACACAGCAGCCCTTTACACTGTTTTTTTTTATATAATATAAGAGTAGCAGACGAGCATGCAGTCTACCTGATGGTAAGTGGCTACTGCCGCCCATGGACATCTGTAATCAACCCCAGATAGGATTAGATATTCCTACCTGAGGTCGGCCACAGATGCGCCGCTACCCCTGAAGACTAAGCTGGAACGCCTTGGAAAAGTCTGTCTCCCTTACCACACCCTTCAAACCGGAACACAGCAGCGCCTAACACTGCTGTTATTAGGTAGAAATAGGTGTGGCGGTGGTGCCGCCGGAGTCGAACCACAAAGGGTTCTACCACCTTCTAAAGTAATAAACACCCAAACCCAAATTAGCTAATAAAATCAGCACAGCGTGTCGGCGCGGAGACCATTGTGATAACTCGTCAATATTATAATAATTATTACCCTTTAAAGCAGTGAAACTGTTTCATTCCTTAACACAAACCTGTTCATAATGAATATATTAATAAATGTAATAGTATTGTCTGTATTGTCATTTTATAAGTTTTATAATTTGTTTAGTTTGTTAGCACTGCTACATGATTACCCTTTAGGGGACAAATATTCAAAAAATATTCTATAATTATAGATATTCACAATTGACAATAAAATGAAAATAGTTTTAAAATTGTCATTTTTCTTGAAGTATAAAAGCATTAACAGACTATATATCTCCCTAGGGGACGAATTTTCGAGAATAAGCTTAAGCTATGCATTGTCAGTTGTTCTTCAGTGTTGGAGATTTATTCATTGCATTAAACTAATTATGTAATTGCGGCTAATTTTACATGTACATTATACAGTTAATTTATCGTGTCAAGGAAGATTTATTATTAATGCTTGTGTTAATAATTAATTATTCGAGTTTAGTGGATACAAATATACTTGTTTACATCACATTCAACTCAATTACAGCTATTAAGAATAATTTGTCAAGTGCGAGTCGAACTCACAATCGGAGGGTTCCGCATATATATTATTATATCAGCCATAGAAGTAAATGTATTGTGAAAATTTGAACTGTCTACCTATTACACAGTGCGAATGCTTAGAATAGATAAATCGAAAAACGCCGATAAATAGCGTTTTCTTGCACGATGAGTTGACGACTTCCATTCATTTTCAATCATTTTTATTTTTAGTATTTAAGTAATACACGTCATCTAGCAGAGATGTCTGTTAAAATTCGTAAGGTTCAAGAGGTAGAGCCCTGTGAAAGACGGTCAGACAATGAAGCTTTATTACTAGGGTGCCATTCCGTTCTTTGAACCCGAAAAATAAAATTCTTATTACGTGCCAAGTAGAGTCACAGGCCCTACCTAGCGCACTAGACCCTATACGCTCGACGTTTGTCATAAAACAGGATCCTACGCCGCCGACCGCGTTGTTTATGGCCGTTACAATTTAATTATATTCCGAGTTATGTCCGCTTGTTAATTTCTAACCTTGTATTAAACGCCCACTATATTAAATTGTATCGAATTGCACGGAAGCCCTTTTTAGGGTTCTGTAGTCAAAGGGTAAAAACGGAACCCTATTACTAAGCCTTTTCTACTGTCTGTCTGTCACAGGGCTCTATCTCTTGGACCATAATAGATAAAAATAGTATTTTTAGGGTTCCGTTCCCAAATGGTAATAACAGAACCCTATTACTAAGCCTCCACTGTCTTGAAATCTGTCACAGGGCTCTATCTCTTGAACCGTAATAGATAGACACTTGAATTTACAGAGTATGTATTACGGTGGCCGCTATAACAACAAATACTAAAAATAAAAAGATCTTGAAAATAAATGAGGGTCGTGATTGGGTCACGAAATGAAATGAAATGAAATGAAATGAAATGAAATGAAATGAAATGAAATGAAATGAAATGAAATGAAATGAAATGAAATGAAAAGAAATGAAATATATTTATTTTGTATAGGCCAACGGCGGCACTTACAAATTGTCAGTTACAATATTTTCTTAAACTACTACCGGATCGGAACGCGACCTCTACTGAGAAGATCCGGTAAGAAACTCAGTGGGTTTGTCTTTTTTAATTTTAAAAATAATTATTTTCTTTTTAATTTTTTTTTAATGCCATTATTTTTACATATAATTAATAAAGCATTATTAATAAAGCACGGTTAAGCATAGTACCAAATTTCAAGGCATTTTGTCTGGAAGTCTTAAAGCAAATTGTCTGTGAAAGACGGACGGACGGACACACGAGTGATCCTATAGCGGCTCCGTTCTTTTGTTATATTTTTTCTAGAGTTGCGCCGAATAGTGGTTTCACCGAATAACCGAATACCGAATAATATTCGGTTTAACCTTTACCGAACCGAATATTCGGCCGAATTATTCGGTTTATCATTTCTTTATTGTCAATTTGCCAGTTATGTCTGTTCATTCACACTTTAAAATATTGATTTGAGTTTTAAAAATGAATACTGATGTTACGTTTAAAATAAATGTTGACTATACGAACTATAGAATAAGTAATAAATGTGTGACTTGAGGTTTCAAAATAAATGTTGATTTGAAGTTTGAATCGCTTTATTATATTAGATTTACTCAACATAAATTTTCATAGGATTTGAGTTTGACTTATAATATAACATAAATCTTATAAGAAGTTTTGTGTTTTAGTCCTGTACCATGTCGTTTATACAAGAAAATAGAAATACACGAACCGAACATATTCGGCACTAAAACCGAATAATTCGGCCGAATACAAATAGAAAAAAAGATGCCGAATACGCCGAATACCGAATACCAAACGAATATTCGGCGCATCCCTAATTTTTTCGTACGGAACCCTAAAAATATATTGATGTAGATAACTTGTCAGTGCTTCTTTGAGTGTGTTAATCTATTAATTTCAGGAAATAATGTAAATAATAATAATATGATAAATTCCAGGAAATAAGTATATCGATTTCGACTTCGGTTGCAACCGAAACTAAAACGATTGGATCAAATAAATTGCTTGTCTTCATGCATTTTACTAGCAAAACATTTGATTCAAGATTTGTTCAGCTGAAAGAACTCGTGTCCAGGCCACAAACAATTGCCAAAAACAGCCGCTACACGTTCTTCCATTTTCTCAACTACGCAAATTATAAAGATACTAGTGGTGCCCGCGGCTTCGCCCGCAATCCAAAGTGAAACATTCCAAAATCAACAACTACTTACGAATTAAAAATTAATTAAACAAAACCTTTTCCCACGGGCTAAATTGTGAATATAAACCATTCTCAAGTCCCCTTGAACACACACACCAAATTACATCAAAATCAGTCCAGTCGTTTAGGAGGAGTTCAGTGACATACACACGCACATAAGAAAAGATCTTGAACAAAGATATTTGACGAGTGGACTGGGCATCTGCCGAAGAAATTTGACCAAATATTGGACATTGAAATTGAATTTAATGAGCCTACAGTAGACATCCACGCAATACTGAGTCCTATAACACTAGTTTGAGAGCCGCTCGAGAGCGCCCTATATAGCCCAGAGCCACTTAATTTACCCATTCATTTGTCAGTTATCCCTGAGGATTAAGTTAGAACGCATAGGACAAGTGTGTCTCCCTTACCACATCCATCAAACTTGAACACAGCAGCGCTTAACACTGCTGTTATTAGGTAAAAATGTGTGTGGCGTTACGGCCTCTGGAGTCGAACCACAAAGGGTTTCACTACCTACAAAAGTATATAATTACAAATAATAGTTTCGATTTCAACAAACTAGCATACCGGACCAATTTGAAACGAATCGGATAAGTGTGATTTCCTTACTACACCTTTCAATCCACAACACAGCAGCGCTTAACACTGCTGTTATAACAGAAATAGGTGTGGCGGTAGGACTGAGGTCCTTCCTATTATTGGTCCTATTATCCCAGTATTCGAACCACAGATGACTCTACCACCTTCAAAAGCATTTAACACCAAATAACAGTTTCGATTCACAGATTCGGTTGCACCCGAAACTGTTTTCGCTTTCGGTTTCGGTTGAAAACCAGTTTCTGTTAGAACTATTAATGAGCCACGCAATACTGAGGCCCATAACACTAATTTGACAGCCGCTCGAGAGCGCCCTATATAGCCCAGAGCCACCTAATTGATCCATTCATTTGTCAGTTATCTGATCTCGGTGATGCAGATGGGTTGCCGATACTTAGAAAGTTTAGGGAATGGGGCTCTGATGAAAGTAACTATCAAACTTTAGCTTCTTATAATACCTTAATTTGTACTTAAGTTTCCTGTTTGGTTTTAGAAGTGATAACTTAGTGTGGGTAACTAACAAACAATGTACCTTTAATAAGGTACACTCTTTGTTAGTTACATTTTACATACATTTAAGATGTTACGTTAAAGTTACATACATTTAAGATGTACCTTAATTGGTACTTCAAACTCGTTTTGGTTTTAAAATTGCTAAGAACTTAACATGGTTCTATTGTAGAGGCACCACATCTATTTCTGCCTCATAACGAAAGAAAGTCTTATGCCTTAGAAAGTTGGTTAGGGATTGTAGCTGTGATGAAAATAACTAACAAACATTCTACCTCTTAAGATTGATATAGAAGTAAACAGACAATCCACCTCTTTAACTCTTCTATATAGGCTCTAAAGGAGGATCTTATAAATTCTAAAAGTGGCACCTTTGTCACACTTTGTCTTACAGTTTCCGCTACTTAATATCGATAAAGTCCTAAAGGCAGTTCTTATAAGTTATTAATGTGGCACCAATGTCACACTTATATCTATCTTTCAACAGTCGCCAGCGGTACTAAGCTGTCGGTTGAAAGGTGTGATAAAGGAGATCAACATATGCCCGTTATTAATAATCAATCTATCCAATGTTTAGCAACTAGAACTAGAAATTTGACACTTTGTGTTTGCTAGAAATTGTCTTTTTATCTTTGGTACGCAAAAATTTTGATAGATCGGTTATTAATGGGCGTTAGACGAGGCGTTCCAATATAGTCCCCAGGGGTAGCCGCGTAGCCAACTTCAGATAACTTCAATGCTATTTCTTTCTTCTTTCTATTTTGGATTGATTACACATGATCGACCACTCAGCAGTCTCTTTCAACTGGTGAAATTCTTAATAAAACCTCCAAAGGTTGATGATTGCCTTACCTCCATTGTAGTGGGCAGCACGGCGTCGTGGCGACGCCCCGCGCCCTCTATTTCATCCTGGGAACAAAGAAAAATAAAAATAAGTGTTTTTTTTTAATATAAAAGTGGCATTCGAGCATGCAGTCCACCAGGTAGACATCTGTAATCAACCTCAGATAAGAATAAAGTTCAACCTGAGATCGGCCACAGATAGTTTGCTACTGAGGTGTGAGTTTGAACGCCTCGGATAAGTATGTCAAGTCTACCAATACGCACTTGTCCAGCGCGGTGCACTATGGCTTAATCCTTCTCAGTCTGAGAGGAGACCCGTGCCCAGCAGTGGGACAGTAATGGGTTGATGACGAAAGCCGCGGGTAAAAGCTAGTATTTTGAAGGTGGTGGAACCCCTTGTGGTTCGACTCCGGCGGCACCACCGCCACACCTATTTCTGTCTAATAACAGCAGTGTTAAGCGCTGCTGTGCTCTAGTTTAACGGTGTAGTAAGAAAGATATACTTTTCCGAGGCATTACTTACAGCTTAGTATAAAAGTAGCGGCATGACGACGATGATTAGACGACCCGCGTGACGGAGCGGTCACCATACCGGTCTGACGCACAGAGGGTCCCGAGTTCGATCCCCGGCCAGACAGAAATCTAAATGATGAATTTAGATGTCTGTTTCTGGGTCTGGGTGTTTGTGTATTTGTCTATGTGTGTACGGCACCCACGATACGGGGAATCCTAGTGTGGGGCTGTGAGTGTAGAAAGCGTTTGTTTGTTGTTTGTAACCTTATCTGGGGTCGATTACAGATGTTCACGGCAGTAGCCACTTACCATCAGGTGGACTGCATGCTCGTCCGCTACTCCTGTATTATAAAAAGACGCACTTGTCCAGCGCAGTGAACTATGACCTTCTCATTCTGAGAGGAGACCCGTGCCCAGCAGTGGGTTGATGATGAAAGCCGCGTATAAAAAAAACAGGATTATATATAAAAACACAAGTTCCACCGTGACAGCGTAGTAACGATAGATCGTTATCGCGTGCCAAATGTATTAGGGTCATCGGTTACGGACCGCTGGCGGTGTTAATAGGAACTGTCCCTCGGATCGTTTTGTACGATAAATGCAATAATTGTGTTCGGGGCCGTATTTAGGGGCTCTATAAAAGGGGCCCCAAAATTTCGACAAAATCCAAATGTCGACAAAACTCATAATAAATGCTATAATGGTCTTCAGTTCTGGATTTCAGATGGAGAACAGGGCTACAGCCCCAAGGCCTCTACAAGAGGGGCACCAAAAAAGAGAAAAACATACAAATGTCAAACTCATAAGCAACACATAAGGTGATTTTTTTCAATGAAAACACCGAAATAAATGTATTTATTGGTAAATTATTTATTTGAAAGACTTAACGGAAAGAATTGTTACTTTTAATTCGAAAAATAATTTGGGGCCCTCCTCTTTGGGTGCCCCAGGGCCTCCATATTTAAATCCGGCCCTGATTTTACCAATCAATAACATTGAGCCCTGTCGATGTACAGTACAATGTTTCTTTTTTAGAATTTAAAGTAGAAAACGAGTATCGACCTGATTCTAAGTGATTATTATCTGAACTGTAATTAAACGTTTAAAACTGATATTGTCGACAGCCCGTTATTAATACTCGATCCATACAAAGTTTGCCTAACAAAGAACGATATTTGACGATTTCTAGTATGGAGAATTGCAAAATGTTGATAGGAAATTAGATAGGAAAAACATAGACTTTTTTTTTTTTTAAATGGCCATATATTTACTCATTCTAAATTGGAGATTCGTTCTGAAAACCTACAAATTAATAATAACGAATATTGAACATAATAACAATAATAAAATTAAATGTGCATTTTTAAAGAATATTTTAAATTTGACACTCCATTGTAAAATATAATCCCTTGAGGCCTGAGAAGTCCCAGGTTCGAACGCCAAACACAACTTTTCGGATAAAAGTTCTTTAAAGAAAAATTCTGAAAGGATTGTGAGAACTTATTTGGTGGGTAGATTGGATTGAGATTACGGTTTAAATTTTCTAAAGACCCTTACATACCTATATAGAAACTAAAAATAATAATGTACCAAAAACCTTACCAAATAAATATTGTGGTAATAACATGAAAATCTTAAAAATAAAACAAAAAAAAAAAGGAACATTAATAAAAATATTTATTCATAATACTCGTACATCCGTAATTCTCGTATCGTCTCGTAATTCTACGTTGTTACTTGGTACAAACTTCCAAACAAAAAATATTCCTCTCTACCACATATCCTTCTCACAATTTCGCTCCAAAATATATTTCCTATATCGCATGACCACTGTCGAAATCACAATTGAGCGAAGGTATCGGTAAAGGGATGGCTAATCAGATCAGCCGCATGGGAACTGGCTTTCACCGGCAGCGACTGTGATACGCACAAATTGACGCGTAAGCGAGTTAGTTAGCGAGCGACTATTGCACGCAGACGTTTGCACGCAGGCATTTGCACGCTACCTTTAAGAAACTTGACGTTTGGGATAATCTATAAATTTAATGCCTATGACGTCATAACATCCAGAGCATAATGCCTATTTTATTTTTAAGATAATTGACGCCTTTTTGTGTTTTTTTTAATAACAAATTATACTGTAAGTCAGAGATTGCCCACTACTGTATTTAATCTCATAAAGAATTGAAATACTAAGATTGATCCCAGATACGTTACTGATCCTGAGTTCCTGACAAGTCAGTGTTATTTCAATAATGTACATTTGCAAAATATCGAAAGTCAAAAAGTTTGTGTGTCAGAGAGAAGTAAATTTTAAACTACTTCAAACTTTATACTACAGCATTTAAATAACAAATGTACGTTCTGCCCGTATCGCGTGTTGAAATCACAATGCAGCGAAGGTATCGGTAAAGGGATGGCTAAATATATTTCATTTCATTTCATTTCATTTCAGCGGCGTGGGAACTGGCTTTCACCGGCAGCGACTGTGATACGCACAAATTGAAGCGTAATAGAGTTAGTTAGCGAGCGACTATTGCACGCAGACGTTTGCACGCAGGCATTTGCACGCTACCTTTAAGAAACTTGACGTTTGCTATATTGTATTAATTTTAATGACTTAAGTCATGGGATCCATTACGTAAAGCCTATGTTTTTTTAAGAAAATTGCCGCCATTTTATTTTCATTTTTTTGAGCATTAAAGTGTCAAATACCCATTAAAAAAGTATTTACTTCTGTAAGGACTATGAACATCTCTAATTAAATTCATAAAGAAATGAAATACTAAACTCCGCTACACATTCTCGCGAGAATCTCGCGAAAACGCGAGAAAAGCTAGAGAAAAGAGAATGTGGAGCCTATACGAATCGGGTCCCGTGCCACATTTTCGCGAGAATGTGGAGTGGGCTTAAGATTGACGCGTAAGCGAGTTAGTTAGCGACGTCTGCACGCGGACATTTGCACGCAACCTTAGATACTGACGTTTCGAGTAGCCTGTTAGGAAGTTTACGTTTATGTCATAGAATTCATATTGAAACCGTCGCATAATGCCCATAATAATACATGCATAATGCATGCATGCAATGTTAAGAGAATTCACGTCAATCTAAATATATATAAGTCAAAGGTGACTGACTGACATAGTGATCTATCAACGCACAGCCCAAACCACTGGGCGGATCGGGCTGAAATTTGGCATGCAGGTGGATGTTATGACGTAGGCATCCGCTAAGAAAGGATTTTGATCAATTCTACCCCCAAGGGGATAAAATAGGGGATGAAAATATTACTAAGTAACGCGACCGAAGCCGCGGGCAAAAGCTCGTAATTTAATAGAGCCTAATATGTAACACGTGCTTTGAATAGACTCTTTATAATTGTATTAAATGTAATATTTCTACTGAATAACAGCAGTGTTAGGCGCTGCTATAGTTTTATGGGTGTGGTAAAGGAGACATAATCATCCGAGGCATCCCAACTTAGTCCTCAGGGATACTAACGGATCTGTAGCTGATCTCAGATAGGACTTTAATCCTATCCGGGATTGACAATAGTTGTCCATGGGCGGCAGTATCATCAGCTAGACAGTGTGTCACCATGTTTGTTTGCTAATTCGCTAGATAGAGATTTTATACAAATCTTAGGAGTCTATTAAATATCTGTTACAGATTAGCACTCTATTCAATTAGTAGTCTAAGACGTTGCGTGTTGTTTTTACGAAATCATCCCAATAATGTCCCATAACGCTCTATATAATAAAGTTTGTGCGTCGGTGAAAGCGAAATGCTAAGTTCCCACGATACAGTTCTCATTCGGCGTCCTTGTCTCTCCTTAGCTGTGTGTTATGGTGTAAGAGAGAGGGCGAATGTGCGCTCCTTTCGCTATGTAGATCCTTCGCCGAATTGAATATTGATTCGGATTCAATAGGTAAATCTCAAGCCGTTACTTGGTTCGACTCCGGCGGCACCACCGCCACATCTATATCTGTTATAATAGCAGTGTTAAGCGCTGCTGTGTTCTGGTTTGAAGGGTGTGGTAAGGGAGACATACTTTTCCGAGGCGTTCCAGCTTAGTCCCCAGGGGTAGCGGCGCATCTGTTGCCAACCTCGGGTAGGGCTCTAATCTAATCAAGGGTTTACGGTTTACATGTCCATGGGCGGCAGTAGCCACTTACCATCAGGTGGACCGCATGCTCGTCTGCTACTCCTATATTATAACAAAGACGAAGCACTATGGGTGTTACGGAAAGCTCAGTACAACGAAACATTCGGATCACGACATCACGATGTTTAGTAGGTGAAGGTTAAGATGAGCTATCAACCTACCTTACATCTATATACATATAAAAATGAATGTGTGTCTGTCTGTCTGTTTCCGCCTTATATGTGTAGGAAATAATAAATATAGTTTAAAAACTAAGAACCACGCAAAAATCGCACAAGGAAAATCTTGAATCCTGACAATCCTAAATGGGAGAATGGGACAAAATTGTTAAAACCATGTGTTGTCATCGTTTCTTAATACGTTTTCAAAATTTTTAATTAATCGGACCTTTGAAAGCAGATAAAAATAGAGTTCAAAGATTCCGTTACATACAGGTAAAACTAATAAAACCGTGGTGAAAATCTATACTTATAAATAGATACATAGATTCTTTAGCGTATTTAATAACAATAATTGGCCAAGTGCGTGTCTTGCACAAAAAGGGTCTGTACCCCTAAATTTTAACATTTTTTTTTATAATATAGGAGTAGCAGACGAGCATGCAGTCCACCTGATGGTAAGTGGCTACTGCCGCCCATGGACATCTGCAATCAACCCCAGATAGGATTAGATATTCCTACCTGAGGTCGGCCACAGATGCGCCGCTACCCCTGAGGACTAAGCTGGAACGCCTCGGAAAAGTATGTCTATCTTACCACACCCTTCAAACCGGAACACAGCAGCGCCTAACATTGCTGTTATTAGGTAGAAATAGGTGTGGCGGTGGTGCCGCCGGAGTCGAACCACAAAGGGTTCTACCACCTTCAAAAAATGTCTATAAAAATATCTTTCACCTATTATAATTTATAATCTAGTCAACAAGTCCAAAACATGAAAAATAGAGATAAAGCTTCTGTATAAAATAGATTCATAGATTCTATAGCGAATTTTATAATAATTGGCCAAGTGCGAATCGAACTTACACGGAGGGTTGCGTACCCCCAAATTTTCAGTTTTTATTTTTAGTATTTGTTAATATAGCAAGCATAGAAACACCATAGATTAGTAAAGATACTTCGCCGCCTTGAAATTGAATGAAGCCGCAAATGGCTTATTAGAGTAAGTTCTTTTTTTGAATTCGTGACAAATAAAAACATTTCTAGAGAAAATTTACGAATAAATAACTAATACTGCGTAATTTTCATGATAATTAAATAATTTATAATAATAATTTCAAATATTTTAGGGACATTTTAGCACGGAGACGTGGCAAAAATTTTTTACGCAACTGTTTCAATTCTCAAAACTGGGTATATTTTCTTGTTAGGAGTGAGTAATCTTTACTAATCTATGAGAAACACAAAAAAATCATACCCATCTTCCTATTACGGTTCAATAGATAAAGTGAAAAACGCTAAAAAATAGAGATTAATCGTACCCCCATTTATTTTCATCAAGCGACATTTTTATCCATATTATATTTTCAATAATACTTAGTTATATGAAACAACAATGGATGGCGTTGGTGTGATGATGAATGATACGTAAACAACGTATAATAAAATTAAAATAATATTTTAATATATAAAATAAGTTTTATGGTTCTTATTTGTATTTATTATATTACGGTTCCGAAGATGGAGCCCTGTGACAGACGGACAGACAGCGAAGTCTTAGTCTTAGTTAATAGGGTTCCGTTTTTACCCTTTGGGTACGGAACCCTAAAAAGATGTGTGTTATGGAGTTTCTTTCGCCGCTTCTTCTCCATAACGAAACACCTTGTGAAGTGGCAGTAGATATATACGTTCAAAAAGAGTTCTGTGAAGAATCTACTTTGAACAAAAATTTTTGATTTGATTTTGTTGAAAATAATAAATATTATAATCTACATTTAAGTAAAAAATATTAGTAATCTACGATGATCGAAAAAGTATTATCATAGGTTACTAAACTCTTTGGTATGTTTTTCTGTTAACCCTTCTTGTCAAATATTTGAAGAAATAAATTCATATGCAACGAAGTTACAGGGGGTCAAAAATGGGCCGAATTGCTTCGAGAAAAGAATGCTACGGCCGTGCCGCTTTTTTGGCTCGACTTGGCGGAGGCACTGCCGTGCCTCCTGATGTGTCTGAGCTAAGAAAATAAGATTTTATTATTTAAATAATATCACGATCCTATATTTTAACAGATTTGATAAGTTTGAGAACCTCTGCCATAGGGTCATTAGAGTAAGGTCGGCGAGGTAAGGCGTGTACTACCATTAATCTGTGCTTTATATTGCGAAATACGATTCGAGATGCGTGCGCGCATCTCTATCGTGGGATTAAACAGCTAATCTTTTACACATTTAGTATAAAGATATAGTCTGAAGTTGTTGCGAGCAGGTGTCGTCATACAATTTGCTATGGCGACGCGATTCATTTCTATATTCAGAGCGGACTAGCTGCTTCACGCGGACTATACACATTAAAAGATATCTTGAGATGTTTACTTATAAACTTGAAGAAACAGATGAATCCTAAAATATACAAGGAGAAAGAACACGCAGTCTACTTTTTCTACACTAATAATATTATAAAGAGGAAAACTTTGTTTGTTTGGTTGTAATGAATAGGCTCAAAAACTACTGGACCGATTTTAAAAATTCTTTCACCATTCGAAAGCTACATTATCCACGAGTAACATAGGCTATATTTTATATGAAATATATATGATAAATAGAAAAAAGTCGTAATATTTTATTTTATCATTATGACATATTTAGTTCCTATCACAATATGTTCTTTTCTGCATATTACTTTTACAAAATAATGTCGATGTTTCACATCTGCCAGGCGTCCCGTGACGGCTCACATTTTTTTGTTTTTATAATAACTCTTTAGTTCAAACTTATATTTCCTTTGGGGCGTTTGGGGACAAATTAAAACAGATTTTTTAACAACGACATACAAAATTGATACCATAAATCTGTACTCGTCGACATCAATTATTTTTATAATTACACACGACAACTACGTTTACGACAACGACGTTTTTATAATTACATCATCATCATCATCATCATCAACCCATTAACGTCCCACTGCTGGGCAAGGGTCTCCTCTCATAATGAGAAGGATTAGGCCATAGTCCACCGCGCTGGCAAAGTGCGTATTGGTAGACTTTGCATACCTTTGTGATTTTTTATAAATCTCTCAGGTATGCAGGTTTCCTCACGATGTTTTCCTTCACCGTTTAAGCAAGTGATAATTAATTTCTAATTACAATTATGATTAATTTTATTCTTTTTTATAATTAGATCTACGAGGTACAGACGGAAAGTAGCAATATTTTCCTTTATACAAAGCACATAATTATCAATATTAGAGTAAGGTTACCGCAATGAGGCGTGCACATCGATTATCCTCGCTGTGCGTTGCAAAACTCGATCCGTGGTGCGTGCGCGCATCCTTTGAGATCATATTGTTGAGACCCTGAGAATCAATAGTGAATTAAGGTTGTTCCAAATAGCTAGTGTATCAAGATTGTTCAAAGGTAGTGAAGTCTACCAATACGCACTTGGCCAGCGCGGTGGACTATGGCCTAATCCTTCTCATTCTAAGAGGAGACCCGTGCCCAACAGTGGACAGTAATCGGTTGATGATGATGATGAATTAAGGTTTAGAGGACGTTTTTCGTGCGTATGTTTGTATGTATGTATGTCTCATTCTGTGTCACGCCCTACAACCCGACCGGGTAGTCGGAATTTAACAAGTGAGGTGTCGTTGGCTTCGTCTAAATTGTGGGAGTTATATAAGATTTATTATTGAAGAAATTGGATTATGTTTTTTATTTTTAATTCGTATGTGCATCTTTTAAGAACAAATTGTAGAGCGGCCTTGATAATGATTAATGATGTTATAATTCACCTCTATAACTCACACATTATCTCGTCCGACGTGCCTTCCGCTTGCTCCTTTATTCCGACGTGCCTTCCGCTTGGCCTAACGCATCTCAAACCAAGTTGTGCAATGATTAATAGAGAGACACACCCGACCTCGCTAGCCTCTACTGTAATACCACAGTCACACCCATGCTACTACTATACTGTAGTACACTACTGTAGGTATTACTATACTACCTCTTTTTAGGGTTCCGTGCCCCAAGTGTAAAAAATGTGTCAATTTGTGAAACCTACCTACTATTCTACGATTAAGGTTCAATAGATAAAGCGAAATACGGCGAAAAATATAGATTCATTGTATGACGACCTACTTATTTTCAGACTTTTCTATTTTTTTTTATAATATAGGAGTAGCAGACGAGCATGCAGTCCACCTGATGGTAAGTGGCTACTGCCGCCCATGGACATCTGTAATCAACCCCAGATAGGATCCGCCGCTACCCCTGACGACCGACGACGACGACGAAAAGTCTGTCTCCCTTACCACACCCTTCAAACCGGACCACAGCAGCGCCTAACACTGCTGTTATAAGGCAGCCTTACTCTGTAAACTGTCTATCTATAAAGATTCAAAAGAGCCCTGGGACAGATAGATAAAGGGACTTAGTTATAGGGTTCTATTTTTAGGGTTGCGTACGCATGGATAAAAACCTATTACTAAGCCTCCGCTGTCTGTCCGTCTGTCACAGAACTCTATTTCCTGTAACGAATAGATAGACACTTGATTTTTTTTACAGAAAATGCATAACGGTGGCCGCTATAACAACAAATACTAAAAATAAAAGTTAAAAATAAATGGGGGTTGCCATAGAAGAAAATGAATTTCGAAAATTTGAACTGTCCATCTACAACGGTTCAGTAGATAAAGAGAAAAACGCCAAAAATAGCGATTTCTTGCATATTTTCTTTCAAGCCTTTTTATTTCTAGTATTTGTATTCCTTGCATATTTTCAGGCTTTTTTTAGTATTTGTAGTTATAGCGGCCACCGTTATACATATTCTGTAAAAAAATCAAGTGTCTATCTATTAAGAGCTCAAGAGATAAAGCCCTGTAAGACGGACGGACCTGTAAAGCAGACGGAGAGACAGCCAAGGCTCAGTCATAGGGTTCCGTGTTTACACTTTAGGTACGGAACCCTAAAAACTAGTCTGAATAAATCTGAATTCTGACTCTATATAGTTACGAAATCTTAACTGGAGATGCGCGCGCGCACCGAGTGGCTTCTAACTGTTTCTGTGTCCCATTTGCCTTATTCGTGTGCGGGTAATTTTATAATACAGTCTCCAACTTAACATTTACTTATTTCTTTAATTATTAAAACATTATTGTAAAACTATTAAATACAAAAGGCCGAAATTAACCTAACTCTTATTGATGAAAAAATGTAGGGGATTATATATTAAAATAACTGAGAAAAAATACAAAAGCAAAAAAAAACATGTTTATATTCATTTTTAGTATCTGTTATCGTAGCAGATGAGTGCATTCTGAAAAGTTGTCTTTATTTTTAGCATTTGCTGTTATAGCACCCACCTTTATCTAAACAAAAAGTAAAGTCAAGTGTCTATCAACGGTGCAAGAGATAGAGCCCTGTGGCACACGGACAGACAGCGGAGGTTTTTCCATTTTTCCCTTTGGGTACGGAACCCTAACTAGGCTGTCGAAATAAGACCTAACTCTAACCCTATGTAGTATTTTGTATATTACGAAATGACCCTATATAATGTACTAGTTTTTGCCCGCGACTTCGCCCGCGTTTGAAAGAAAATAATATGACATACTAACATACATAAAACTGAAAATTCGTACCTTCATTGGAATGACAGTGGCGCCATCTGGCGAAAATTGGTCGTACCAACTCTGAAACCTTCGTTGGCTCATGGACAACAACTTTGCTAAAGATCATCACTTGATCAAATGCATAGTTTACGATTTAATCCTTACTAATATCGATTAAAATAATCGACTCTTTTGGTCCAAAAGATCGATTCACCGATTAATCGATCGCCATCTCTAGTTCCCATGGGATTTCCGGGATAAAAACTATCTTATGTCCTTTCTCGGGTTTTAGACTATCTTTGTACAAAATTTCGTTAAAATCGGTTCAGTGGTTTAGGCGTGAAGAAAAGACAACCAGACAGACAGACAGACAGACAGACAGACAGAGTTACTTTCGGATTTATAATATTAAGTAAGGAGTAAGGATAAGGATTGAATCTTACGGAATCTCAACTCGAGATGTGCACGCGCATCCCAAGAGAACCGAGTGGCTTCTAACTGTTTTTGTGTCCCATTTGCCTTATTCGCGCGCGGTTAACTTTATTATACAGTCTCCATCTTAATACAGATATTTATACATTCATATAATTAATGTTTATGTGTCTGTCTGTTAATAACGGCTATTTTCTCAGTTTATGAACGTTATGATTTGAAACTATTAGGGGATCTTTAAGTTAGTGATGAGTGGTTGAAAAATCAGCTTTTTATAATATAGGAGTAGCAGACGAGCATGCAGTCCACCTGATGGTAAGCTACTGCTGCCTATGGACGTCTATAATCTACCCCAGACAAGATTACATTCCTACCTGATGTGCTACTCCTCTGAAAATAAAGTTACGTAAATGAAAAATAACGATACCTAGGATAAGTTTGGCACCCTACCACACACTTCAAACCAGAACACAGCAGCGCTTAACACTGCTGTTATAACAGAAATAGGTGTGGTATTTCTGCTGCAACGCATCTGCAGTCGTCCTCAGGTAGAACTCTACCTTATCTGGGGTTGATTAGATGTCCATGGGCGGCAGTAGCCACTTACCGTCAGGTGGAGTGCATGCTCGTCTGTTACTACTATATTATAAAAAATATTTTTGGTTGTATTATTGGATGTTACAGAAATACGAGCGACGCCACGCCACCCCACCAGTCTCCACGCCCCGCATCCGGCAAGCATCATGAACTATTACTTTACGAGGAGACCAATAAAAATGCATAGAGATTGTAAGGTCGAGACACTGCCTAATAAAGCTTAAGGTGGACTCAGTGCAAGCGATGAGCGATAAGTGATACAAAAATAAATTAATTGGCCAAGTATTACACGGTGTGTGTGTTAGTGTGTGTGTGTGTGTGTTATTATTTTGTGTTATTTATTTTTTTCTTTCTTACAATATTTAGCTGTACGCAATACACACCTTGTGGTTATAAATTATGTAGCAAGTAACGCCATCTATTGGAAGTTCTTTATACTACTAACGTGTTATATTATATACTGTGTGTACTCTGAACTTATTAAATTATGTCTGGGCGTTAATTTCTTGTAATTGCACCCCGTATTATTTCAAACATTATAGAAATACAGTATAAAATACAGTTTCTTAGACTCCGGAATTCCCTTCAAGTCAGGTCTATTTAATTCCATACTCCACAACTTACAATCACCGCCGCCCATTACCACGGACCTCAAAACAAGATCACTAGATGGGCATAGTTCCGACCGTGCGATCTTCACGTGAAAAGTAATGTCTTACATTAATATTATTATTTTTTCATTAATAAATTTTCGCTTGTTTTTTTTTATTAATTTTATTTCATTACACTTGATCCATTTTATTACATTATATTTATGATATTAAATATCATTGGGTTATTTCACTTTATTTTAATAAACATCATTAATAAACGTTTCATTAAAAAATGGAATTGCGTGCGTTCCTGGAATTTGGTATCCCAGTAGTTCTAATTTAGAACTAGCCGCACGGTCGTCCTCCACTGGAGAGCAACTGACCTTTCATTAAATTTAATTAAAATTAAAATTTAGTAATATTCATGCGACTTCATGCGCGGTCTATTTGCTTCTACACTCCACAACTTACAATCACCGTCCCATTAGCACGAACCTCAAAACAAGATCACTAGATGGGCAGAGCTGCGACCTTGCGATCTCCGTGTGAATTTTTATAGATCCTCTCTAAAATCATCTGATGTTTATCTTAATCTGAAGGCGTTTAATTCGACTGCTAGGGTTATGGTATTCGCGGCAATTACATATGTATAAAATGTTCTGATATTAAACTTGATCTTAATGTTTTTTTTATAATATAGGAGTAGCAGACGAGCATGCAGTCCACCTGATGGTAAGCTACTGCCACCCATGGACATCTGTAATCAACCCCAGATACGATTAGATATTCCTACCTGAGGTCGGCCACAGATGCGCCGCTACCCCTGAGGACTAAGCTGGAACGCCTCGGAAAAGTTTGTCTCCCTTACCACACCCTTTAAACTGGACCACAGCAGCGCCTAACACTGCTATTATAATAGGTGTGGCGATGGTGCCGCCGGAGTCAAAAGGGCTCTACCATTTTCGATGTAGTAAGATATATTTCAAATTACATTAATACACCTCATTCTAACTTATTATTCAGGATTACCAACATCCCCAGTGGCCTCAAAAAATAGGACGTCAATTCTATCTGGGATTGATTATAGACGTCCATAGATACTCACCATCAGGTGGACTACAAGCTTCTTTGCTACCTCTATATTATTCAAAAATAGACAGACACATCCCAAGTGATGTTATAAGGGTTCCGTTCTTTCGTTTCGATACATGAAACCCCCAAAAAACCGTACCACAAAGTCTCCAACAATTATATATTACCTATCAATATGTTTATACTAGAATGGAATAAGTGAAAACTAATTAAAACATGTCTATGCAAGACTAATTATAAAGTCGTTAGTCCATGCTCGGATTGGAACGCGATAAGGCACTGGTCGTATCGCTAGCGAATATCTTTCCTCTCCTTTTAATTAAACCCTTTTGGTGGCAGAACCCTTTGTAGTTGGTCTCCGGCGCCACCAATGTCATACATATTTCTACCTAATAACAGCAGCGTTAAGCGCTGCTGTGTTCTGGTTTGAAGGGTGTGGTAAGGGATACACACGTTCTAGCTTAGTCCTCAAGGGAATCGGCGCATCTGTGGCCGACGTCAAGTAGGAATCTAATCCTATCTTGGGTTGATAACAGATGTCCATGGGCGGCCATAGCGACTTACTATGAGGTGGACTGCAAACCTCGTTTCCTACCATAATGCTACAAAAGGAAAGCTAGAAATAAATATGTACTCTTAAAAGCTCGCTTAGCTCGCTCATCGCTACTCGCTTGTGATCAGACAAACGGCGCAATCCGGGAATTTACACAAAAGGCGGAAACTATTCAGATTCCCAACCAAATGGGGAATTATTTAACGTTTATCCGCTGACAGGGGATACTGTCATGTGTAGCTTGCTAATGATGGAACTTCGCAGTCAATAGCTTAGGACATATCGTGGGATGGTAATTAAGGGTGGGATGGGAGATGTTTCCGAAGCGCAAGGGCAATGTTTTCTGCGCGTATGTATATACAGGGTGAATTAACGTAACGTAACTTCTTTCAGCATTTTTCGCTAATCCTTATAGCTTCGGGTTTGGCTCTGAAGGCCTATTTGAAAAACTCACCCTGTATTTCGAACACCCACACACATTCACACCCCCCGACCACCAGGGGGCCGACCGTCAGCTCGGTAGTAACGACGCGATAAGTACCGAACCACCCACTTAACAGTAGGGTTGGTCCATTTTTGATACTTGTTCATTATATTATAATGTTTTAAATAACATTATATTATTATGAATAAATATTATAAATCCAGGGGGCATTTGACCACCTGAGAATCTGCCCGGGCAAAGAGGGTACCCTCGAGACTCGAAATTCCTGCCCACCGCCCTTATGTTGACATTGCCGCAATATATGTGCGCCCGGGGGGGTAAGACGTCCCAGTGATGATGACACATTCACACACCCAGACCCAGAAAAAGAAATCTAAATTCATCATTCAGATATCTGTCTGGCCGGGGATCGAACCCTCTGCGCGTCAGACCGGTATGGTGACCGCTCCGCCACGCAGGTCGTCAAAACAAACTTTCGCATTTAAAATATTAAAAAAGTTAAAATAAACAACAATATGAAAACAACTCACCATATAAACCATCAGCTAATCTTCCGTGCCCGTGAACCATTGCCGCATGAACTGTCGACAACGACACAGTCATTAACCATTATCCAAATGATCACAACTAAATTTACCAAGTAAAAAATGACATTGGTTACCCACGACATTGATTAAAGAATCATTGAGTTTGCAACTGTTTCTTTTTTAAATAATATAGGGGTAACAGACGAGCATGCAGTCCACCTGATGGTAAGTGGCTACTGCCGCCCATGGACAGCTGTAATCAATCCCAGATAGGATTAGGTATTCCTACCTGAGGTCGGCCACAGATGCGCCGCTACCCCTGAGGACTAAGTTGGAACGCCTCGGAAAAGTCTGTCTCCCTTACTACACCCTGCAAACCGGAACGCAGATGCGCCTAACACTGCTGTTATTAGGTAGAAATAGGTGTGGCGGTGGTACCGCCGGAGTCGAACCACATAGGGTTCTACCACCTTCAAAATTATCGTTATCGTACCATTACTGTTTTTTTAATATGTGTGTCTTCGATCACTAATAAGATGTGTGTCTAACGATAAGGCAGACGGGCTACCTGGTGGAAAGCAGTCACCGTCGCCTATGGACATTTGCAACGCCAGAGGAGTCGCCAATGCATCGCCGACTTTGAAGAGCTCTTTTTAGAACCTTCTTGAAGAAACCCATGACACAGCGCTTCGGGAATACCTCAGGAGGAAGTTCATTCCACATTTTGCATGTACGCGGCATGAATGACCGTGCAAACCGAACCGTTTGTGATGGTTTAAAGGTGGTAGAACTCTTACTCGACTCCGGCGAAACCACCGCTACACCTATTTCTGTTATAACAGCAGTGTTAAGCACTGCTGTGTGTGGTTTGAAGAGTATGGGAGACGATTTTTCGAGGCATTTCAGCTTAGTACTCAGGGGTAGCGGCGCATCTGTGGTAGACCTCGATCTGGTGTAGATTACATCTCCATGGACGGAAGTAGCCATTTACCATCAAATGAACTGCATGCTCGTATTCTGCTCTAATATTATTAAGAAAAAAATTACTGTCCCACTGCTGGACTCTGTTCTCCATTCCGAATGTGAGATTTAGAACATAATTTTGTGGAACTCTAAGCATGTAGTTTCCTCACAGATTTTTAGTTGATAATTAATTTCTAATATACTCAACATCGAAAATCTGGTGTGTACCTGGGATTTGAATCCCGGACCTTCTGCTAGACATGCTTATTTCTTTTTCCACCTCTGAAGTTGGTCTTATTCCACCCTTAGTGGTTCAACTCTACAGCACCACTGACACACCTATTTCTGCCTAACAGCTGTATAGCGTTGCTGTGTTATGGTTTGAAGGGTGTGGAGCGTAACACTGCTTATAAGGCAGAAATAGGTGTGACAGTGGTGCCTACAGAATCGTTTACCACAGGGAATTCTACCACCATCAAAGTGTAATACTTTAATTTATTACAAACTAGCTGACCCAGCAAACTTTGTACCGCTTCAAAATCAATTTCTCATATATACTTCATATAAAAATATAGCCTATGTTACTCGTGGATAATGTAGCTTTCGAATGGTGAAAGAATTTTTAAAATCGGTCCAGTAGTTTCTGAGCCTATTCATTACAAACAAACAAACAAAGTTTTCCTCTTTATAATATAATATATAATAGTATCACAAAACATACTTACAGTGTATAGAATAAAAAATCCATCGTAGAATGCATATACCTCGAACATTATATAAAAACTAAATCTATAATTCTAGTACTGGCCTTAAAAATAAAAATACAATAGTTTCACATATTTACCACATTAAAACTATTTAAATACTATGAATTACTTTATGTAATATTAAAACTGATTACATAGTTATTTTCAAATGGTTTATATTTATATCATTGTTTGTTTTTATAGTGAAATTTGAAATTTGCTGCCATATCTGAAACAAAAAGAAAAGTATTATTGGCATTATATTTGCGATACAATATATTGTCGTCAACCCATTGCTATCCCACTGCTGGGCGCAGATCTCCTCTCAGAGTGAGAGAGGGGTGCAGGCTTCACTGTCTAAATGCATATGCACTCAGGTGAGTGAAGTCTACTAATATACATGCAACAAACGGCAGTGATAGCCTAGTGGTTAAGAAACTCGGCCTCTCGATCGAGGGGTTTGAGGTTTTAAAACAAAAATTATGTGCATATTAGAAATTAATTATCACTTGCTCAAACGGTGAAGGAAATCATCGTGAGGAAACCTGAATATCTGACAGATTTAGAAAAAAAAAATCTCAAAGGTATGTGAAGTCTACCAATACGCACTTGTCCAGCGCGGTGGACTATGGCCTAATCCTTCTCATTCTGAGAGGAGACCCGGGCCCAGCGGTGGGACAGTAATGGGTTGATGATGATGATGATAATGATGATGACTCACCTGAGAACTTTTTTTAAAGAGCTCTCAGGAGTGTAGATTTTCTAATGATATTTTCCTTCACCAGTATAGCAAGTATAAAATAGTCCATGTAAAACTGCTAGTCCGCTCTGAATATAGAAATAAATCATATCGCCATAGCAAATTGTATGACTATACCTGCTCGCAACAACTTCAGAGAGGACTAGCAGTTTGGCGCAGACTAATATAGACAGACAGACTAACAATTAATGAAATATTATTTTCAGAGATCCATATTATATATATGACATCGATATGACAGTGATAGACCAGGAAACTGCTTGCCTCTCAATCGTCAGGTCCACAGTATGAATCCTAGGCACAAACCTCTTGGCCAGAGAGATTTTGACCTAAAGCTTTCTAACTTTATAAGGAGACCTTTACCTAGCAGTTTGACAATCCTTTTTTTAATTTATTTAATTTAAAAATACAGAATTTGTACAGATATTATTAAATGGGTAATAAGCATGTAACAACCTTAATTTAAATCAAAAAGATAAAAAGGGGTATTTTGAAAAAAAAATTACATACAAAACTCTGCAGAAGAACTTTTATTCAATTTTTCAAACTTTTTGAACAAAGCATATACTGGTTTGAAAACATGAAATACTGCTTTAACTATATATGTGACATAATATGGTGTTTGTTTATGTGTGAATTATGAAATTATGAATTATTATTATTCCCAAAAGACGTCAACTACAAGAAGTAAATTTTATTAAATAACATCAACGCTACATAAAATTATAGTCTATGTCACCCCACTATTTATGGGGATGACACTTCAAATGTTAAAATCATAAATGCTCGATTGGCTGCAGGGCATGCCAAAGTATGAGACATACACATAAATACCTTAATTCGCAAATCTGTCAACTACACTTTTTGTCAAAATGTTTTTTTTATTTATATTGATTTCGTTCAATGCCATTTACTATCATGATTTTGATAAAAAGTGGACCTGGCTGATTTGCGAATTAAGGTATCGACATATAAATAATTTGAAGGTGGTAGAACCCTTTGTGGTTCGACTCCGGCGGCACCACTGCCGCACCTATTTCTATCTAATAACAGCAGTGTTAGGCGCTGCTGTGTTCCGGTTTGAAGGGTGTGGTAAGGGAGACATACTTTTCCGAAGCGTTCCAGCTTAGTCCTCAGGGGTAGCGGCGCATCTGTGGCCGACCTCAGGTAGAAATATCTAATCCTACCTGGGGTTGATTACAAATGTCCATGGGCAGCTTACCATCATGTGGACTGCATGCTCGTCTGCTACTCTTATATTATAAAAAATTAAAAAAAGGTTAAAAACCCTTATCCACCGTAGTCAGATAATAAAAGATTTGTTCCATTTTAAAGTGAAGTGTTAACTAAAATAGGATATATAGGATACCCTTGAAATAGGAACTGTCATGGAAAAGCTGAACTAATAAGTTAGGTTTATTTAAAGTATAAACTTGAAGACTTATAGAAACATTTTTTAGAAAATGCATTTACAAATTTTTGGAAAAATTTCATGTTGGATTCTAATGTTATTAGATTATTTTTATACTTAAGCATAACCTTCTAATAAGTATTTTATGTAGAAAGTTAATTGAAAAACTTTCATACTTATCCTAAATAGGGGTTTAAAAGTTTGACAACATTCATAAACTTATTATACATATAGGTAACTTTCTAGGTAATATTTATAAATATACTAGATTTCATATATTTTAAGCCGAAAGAATAGTAATGATAAAAAATAACTTCATTTCAGTACACATAAACAACTAAATTTGATAGCAAAATTAGAAAACTAGGAAATACTAAATTAACATACATACCTAGTTTGCGATAAATCCTTTTCCACTTTACTTTATACACCACACTAGATTACAAAATTTTAACATTATAACACTAGACAAACGGATAGATCCTAATTCTTAGCCCATAGTTTTCGTTAAAACTTGCGACATTAGAAAAAAAACAAATACATAATTCATACGTCATAAAAATATTTTCGTTGAACTGTCAAAGTCAACTTTTTTCGAACGAGTGCACAGGTTAAAACGGAACGTCTTTTCCCTCTTTAAATTACACAGCCAAAATAGAAAAATACATTTCGTAAATAATGCAGCAAAACGTTTGCTGTTCCGCGTAGTATACGCTGCTCGTCCGCGGCAGCCTTACACGGCATAAGTAATGTTTCGCGTGATAGTAAAATTACTTAACTGACCGCTCGCTAGCCAGTTAGCCGGTTCGTAGCGCTAGGTACAATGCACCTACAATGCCATAATAATTACAGCGACAATTACGGATACAAAATGGTTGAGCTTCAATTTAGAGGTCGACTGATCGCTTATTTTTTACCGCACCTTAATTGTTCTGTACTGTTGAATTAGGGTAATGAGGTATATTCGCGTGGTAGTCGAATGATTATAATATTACAATGTTGCCTTTGTAACGAATACTTGTTACGTTATTGATTAACTCGTATGATTGACTAATCCGTAATTAATTATTTATGATTGTATTCTTATTGGTACACAGGATAATTACCTGTTAATTTATTTAGCACTTCGGGCGCCATCTACCGATAAATAGAAAAATAAACTGCAATTAAAAATAAGTGTGAGAGCGCCATTTTTAACCGAATTCGGAAAAGTTATTATTTATGAAAATAAATTTTCAGTGACATAACCTTTTTACTTGTTTGGTCTCATAAGTTTTAATACTGTGTTTTGTTTGAAGAGGCATTTTTTATTTTAGCACACGAGCACATAGTACACATTTCTTGTATTAGATACTATACTCTTTCGTCCACATATAGGTGCTAATCCCTTGGAGGTAATTAAGTGCAGATGGTTGCAGTTTTACCTAACATCGGCCACAAATGTATTACTACCCTTAAGAACTAAATTGGAATGCCTCGGATATTGTCTTCCTTATTACTCCTTCGAAACAAAATATACCTCAACAATAACACTGTAATTAGGTTGAAAATAATTTTGTTGTTGATGTCCGAAGCTGAAACACCAATAGTTCTAACTATTCTTCAAAAATAGACTTTAATGTTAATATAAATAAATATTACAGTCCGTACTTAAGTCAATATATTTAAATTATTAGTTATCTACTGTCAATTTTGTTTATTATTAAAATGTTTCATCTACTCGATAATAGATGTCGCGACATCGCCGCATGCTTTAGTATGGGCACGGAACAAGAATAATTGGCCAGTCGAAATCACACACGGAATATTCCGTACCATTTTTTTATTAATTTCTTATTCTAAATATTTGTTATCATAGCAGCCACAGAAGTGAATGCATTGTGAAAATTGGAACTATCTACCTGTGATGGTTCTATAGATAAAGCGAAAAACGCTATAAAATTGCAGTTTGTGCAAAATTGTAAAAATAAAAATAATTTCGAAATAAATGGGAGTCCCATTTATTTTGAAATTATTTTTATTTTTAGTATTTGTTGTTATAGCGGCCACCATTATATATACTCTGTAAAAACATCGAGTGTCTATCTATTACGGTTCCAGAGACAGAGCTCTGTGACAGACGGACAGACAGCAGCATAGTAATAGGGTTCCGTTTTTACCTTATGGGTACGGAACCCTCAAAACAAAAACCCAACTTAGAAATATAACGAAGAATTAAAACCTGAAACTGAATCAATAAAATAAAACAAAAAACTTAATATAAATATATTTATTATGACTCACACTTATAAATAAGACCTTTAGCAAAGGGTTTATCAAATTTAACTTTCTTTAACATTTCTTACGTTTTTGATACTCTATTTTTTCTTCAAGACTGTCTGCAATAAAAAAACGAATATTATTTTAAGTTTTATTTTATAATATAGGAGTAGCAGGCGAGCATGCAGTCCACCTGATGGTAAGTGGCTACTGCCGCCCATGGACATCTGTAATTAACCGCAGATAAGATTAGATTCCTACCTTGAGTGGGAATCTTATCTTATTTAGGATCGCTAAAGACTAAGCTGGAACACCTCGGAAAAGTCTGTCTCCCTTACCACCCTTCAAACCAGAACACAACAGCGCCTAACACTGCTGTTATAAGAAATAGGTGTGGCGGTGGTGCCGCCGGAGTCGAACCACAAAGGGTTCTACCACCTTCACACATACATTCACACAAATATAATACTCACGACAAGTCGGTCGTTCTAAAAGTGGTTTATAAGCTCTAGCTTTCACGCCTGGTATTAAACCGCTGGTGTATTCAATAATTCTGTCTCCCTCTAACTTATCGCTTTTGTCTTCTGTCTCTTTCTGATGTAGGGAAGTGTACATTCCCTCCAATTCTTTTAAACAATCCTTTATCATTGTGCTCCTGTAATATAAATAAATAAAATTATAATAATACTCGACTTGGCGGAGGCACTGCCGTGCCTCCTGACTAGTAATTATAATAAAAACAAAAATCAGTCTTCTTAAAAATATAGTCTATGTCACTCCCACAATTTAGACAAATCCAACGACACTTCATATATTAAAATCCGTCAAGCCGTTTAGGCTGTAGCGTGTCAAAGAATGAGACATACATACACTTGAAAGACATTACCCTCCGCAGTTGAGTAAAATGGTAGAATTTCTGAAGGTAGAAGAACCCTTTGTGGTTCCTCTCCGGCGGCACCACCGCCACACCTATTTCTGTTATATCAGCAGTGTTAAGCGCTGCTGTGTTCTGGTTTGAAGGGTGTGGTAAGATACATACTTTTCCGAGGCGTTCCAGCGTAGTCCTCAGATAGCGGCGCATCTGTGGCCGACCTAAGGTAGGAATCTAATCCTATCTGGGGTTGATTACAGATGTCCACGGGCAGCAGTAGCTTACCATCAGGTGGCCTGCATGCTCGTCTGCTACTCCTATATTATAAAAAAAAATACTGACTACCTTTCAAATACTTAAAATCTATTCAAAACAGATTAAAAACAACATTAATACTTACTTTATATTATGAATAGTCCATTGGTTTTGCAATTCAGATATTATTTGCCTCAATTCATGTTTTTTATATACCCAATTACTTTCATCCAAGTCATAAAAACAATGAAATAAGTTTAAGGGTACATCTAGTGCCATATGGTATTGGGGTGTTCTGAAAATAATTAAACATTACTGTCCCACTGCTGGGCAGGGGTTTCCTCAGAATGTAGGATTAGGTCATAGTCCACCGCGCTGGTCAAGTGCGTATTGGTAGACTTCACATACCTTTGAGATTTTTGAATACGCACATAACTTTGAAAAATTAAAGATACCTAAGATTCGAACCTTGGGCGTCTCCTCTCATAATGATGAGGTTAGGCCAAGGTCCACCATAAGATAATCATAATCGATCTCAGATAAATCTAGAGTCCTACCTGACTTCAGGTAGGACTCTAGATTTATCTGAGATTGATTATAGATATCTAAGGGCGGCAATAGATACTTACCATCAAGTAGCAATATGAGGAGTCAAAATAGTCGATTTTTCTTTCTTCAAAATAATGTTATTTTAAAAATAATCGATTTTTTTTATTTTTTTTTTTTTTTATAATATAAGAGTAGCAGACGAGCATGCAGTCCACCTGATGGTAAGTGGCTACTGCCGCCCATGGACATCTGTAATCAACCCCAGATAGGATTAGATATTCCTACCTGAGGTCGGCCACAGATGCGCCGCTACCCCTGAGGACTAAGCTGGAACGCCTCGGAAAAGTCTGTCTCCCTTACCACACCCTTCAAACCGGAACACAGCAGCGCTTAACACTGCTGTTATTAGGTAGAAATAGGTGTGGCGGTGGTGCCGCCGGAGTCGAACCACAAAGAGTTCTACCACCTTCAAAACCTTTCATTCCACACAAAAATTTGGTAGTCAATGCTCCCTGAAAATACACCCCAAAAAATAGGTCGCGGACCCTGTGAAGCTACTCATTTATTTAAAATAATCTATTTATTTATTTATTTCTTAGGGATAACAACAGCGTACGCCAATTACAGTTATCCACAGATTAACATACATGTAGTAAAATAGACTAATATTAAATTATTTTTACCTACATACAATTGTTTTCATGTGGGTAGACAAGAAAGTAACTTCAAGACATAACTACGACGTTATATAAAAATAAATAAATCTATCAAATACAAATAATAATTATTAAATATGTTTTCCATAAATAGCAATAATAAGGTATATATATTAATATAAATAAAAATATACGTATATACATATATGAAATAATTCGAAAATTATTTTTTAAAAAAAAAAATACAAAGAACCTTTGATTTAAAAGATCTAATATAAATAAAAATCGATTATTTTTTTCACATCCCTAACATCAGGTGGATTACATGCTCGTTCACTAATTCAAAATCATAGAAAAGCAAGTATTTACCACATACCTAGGATTTTTCTCAACATCCAATAACTCTGTAATTATATCAGGTTTCTCTTTACCCTCACCGACTAGCGTTAGTACCGCCATTATACATCTTATCTGATGCCATAAGAACGCATTCCCTTCCACTAACAGGTAGTACATAGCTGTGGCTGGAACAAAAAAATGACATCAAGAACATAACTTGTAAAAAAAACAAGTCACACAACTTAATTCTTCTACCGTAAAGTTGTGAGATCCATGTGTTACCAAGTCGGTTAATTTATTCAGTTCCACCTTAAGAGACGTCCTATATAAATATTTCGTTATTAACTAACTTAACATCTTATGAGACCATATCAACATTGAAAATCTTTTATGTTTTAAATAAATAGATTGACTTGGCATAGATTAACTCAGTTCAAAAAAAAACTTGGTCCTCAGTGCTCTAAAGCTTATCAGAACTAAACTTCAACTCATTTAGTCTAGTAGTTTTTGAGCAAATTGGTTGCAGCAATCGAACAGACACATACGACCCTATAAGGGTTTTGTTATTTCCCTACAGAACCCTAAATAGCCCGGTGGTCTACTCACGTTAATCACTCTCCTCTCGCAACAGGCAACACATCAGCTAATAGAATCTCCCTAGTGTTCTGAGTGATGCCATTCTTACCAATGTTAGTTAAGGTATAATAAAGTAAATAAATAAATAAAAGAAAATGCCCAGCGGTATACTTACGTTCATCACTCTCCTCTCCAACAGGCAACACATCAGCTGATAGAATCTCTCTAGTGTACTGAGTGACGTCATTCTTACCAGTATTAGTTAAGGTATAATAAAGTAAATAAATAAATAAAAGAAAATGCCCAGTGGTATACTTACGTTCATCACTCTCCTCTCCAACAGGCAACACATCAGCTGATAGAATCTCTCTAGTGTACTGAGTGACGTCATTCTTACCAGTATTAGTTAAGGTATAATAAAGTAAATAAATAAATAAAAGAAAATGCCCAGTGGTATACTTACGTTCATCACTCTCCTCTCCAACAGGCAACACATCAGCTGATAGAATCTCTCTAGTGTACTGAGTGACGTCATTCTTACCAGTATTAGTTAAGGTATAGTATAATCATAGATTAGTAAAGATAACTCATTCCATACAAGTAAATGAAGCCAGTTTTGACAGTTGGAATTGTGTGCGTAATAATAAAGTGTTGCCACGTCTCCGTTCTAGTCTCCCTAAAATGTTTGAAATACGTATTTATTTATTATGTAAATTACGTAGTATTCGTTATTTATACGTAAACTTTCTCTAAAAAGGTTCTATTTGTCAAGAATTCAAACAATAAAATGACCAATCCCGTCGTCTGTATCTACACCACATTACGAATTGTTCTCTTAGTAGTATAATTTAGTAGGCGCTTAGAGTAGCAAGGGAAAAGGGATTAAATTAAATGTGTATTACGAAAGTAATGTTTATTTATGAAATATACTCAACGCACACCATAACTAATAAGCAATAAAAAGTAAAATATATTAAAAATTAACTAAAAATATACAGAACTAATAAGCAATAAAAAGTAAAATATATTAAATTAAACGAAAAAAATAATAAATAAACAAGCTTCATGGAATCACAAATCACAAGTTAATGAGGAGATATTACTGTTTCATTATTTTTCGTGTTTGGTCCGCCATGATTAAGTTACTGACAAGAAAGAAACAATGTATTTCTTCCAAAAGTAAAGTGACGCAAAAGTTACGTCGATATTTACGTATGAATATTTTGAAGGTGATTATTATTATTATTTACCCCTTATGATTCGACTGAAAAAAATATTTCAAAAATGTAATTATAATTTAATAATATTATAATATTTCAATTTAATGTTAATCGTACGTAGCTATTATTTCTGTTAAATTTAAATAAAACACATAACATAGGTCAACAATTTTTTAATTTTTTTTGTGCATGAGTTTTACTTAATATATTCTCATTATATAAGCAAATATATATAAATAAATGAAATTACAAATCGAAAATATTTGCTTTTATAAAAATTAGAGCAATTTAACATTTTTTTATTTTCGAGTCCAATAAAGTCGGTCTTACACACTTACGTTGTCAAAAGAGTGGCAAGGGGGCGGAGTGTAGTGTTTTTTTGCATCGCTCCTTGTGTACGAAAGTAAGTGATAGCTTATTTCAGTGGAATAACGTAATTAATTTTTTTTTTCGTTGTATCAGTCTGTACAAAATGACTTCGAGAAGTTGTAAACGAGACGCCGACTTATTTTGTTATATTTGCGGCGAATTTATGAAAGAAAGAGGGAAAAAGTACGATTTATGTACAAATTTAAAGATTTCCGAAGCATAACAACTTACTTCCATATGTATACTGTATACCTGTTAAAAATCAAGATAAAAAATGAGCCTCACATATTGTGTCAGGTAACACTTGCAGAAATATTCTGGACGGTGAGTTTATATTCATTTTTTTTTATTTTAATAACTATTTTATAATAACTTTAATTAAGTTATAATACGGTACGTTTTATTGTAGGTTGGTACCGAGGTGAAAAAAGAGCAATGAAGTTTGCAGTGCCAAGAATTTGGAGGATACTCAGTGATCATCGCATAGATTGTTATTTTTGTATTGTGAATCCGCTCAAAGATAAAAAATCAAAGAAAACATATTATCCTACCAACGACTGTTAAGTGTTCATTAATAAATACTTGGATTCTATTTTAAAACTTCTATTATAAGAATGTATCATTAATTGATGTTTGTGTATCTTTTAATAAATCAACTGTGTCCATTTTTCATGTATAGGGTCTTTCATTGAGCGTTTCCTATCTTTAAAATTATATAAAACAAATTGTGTGTGATATATTATCGATTTTTTTATTCGTTTGAAGGACCTATTGCTGCCATTATGTGTAGAATATAACATCGTTCAAATGTTCGCACGGCTTTTATGGTTATGGTCTGCAAAAGGCAGAGTTCTTATGGGCGACGGGAAATCGACTGTCTCAGATTCTAGTGCACACTCTCACGGACAGCGGTGATGTTTTCGGCAGATCTTCCGTTTCGTTGATATACGGATGTTAGTCAATCATTTAATGACCCAGTATAATTCAATTTATCCACCAGATTGCGAATAGTCCCGTCGGTAAGACGATTATGGCGAACACGCGGTAACTGACGATTGTAGCACGCGTTGCCCGAACAGAATAGCTTTTTGATACAATAATTTTATTATTTGTTCGTGTTGTTGAATGCTATAATCGTCCATAGTAATTTGGTAAAACAAACTGAATAAATTAAAACTAATTTGACAGATGTTGCTTCAGTAAGATGACCGTTATCAACTTTCAAAGTTCGGAAGTCCTTGTTAGAAGACCCTATATTTTCATTGATTTGAATTTTCCAATTTGTACACATAAAAGTAAATTCAGAACTATTTTCTGTTCTTTTTCTTATTTCTAGGTATAAAAGGAATAAAAATAACGTATGTATAACCCATGCTCAAAAATTCTGTAGACCGGTGTAATCAATATCTAATTTTACTTGCAAGTTATTTCCCACATGTAAAGTAATTCACAATGAGGTACTGGCAACACTTAGTACTGTCAATGTTATCTATTTTCGTGTTTGTGAAATATTAAAAATATGTAGTTTTTAGACCACTTACGAATGAAATGATACTTCTCCGCGCTTTTTCTTAGATTCCGTGCTGTGTTTGCACCATTTAACTGCACATGTCGGCATTTTTCCGCGTTAATTACACCACGACGGTCGGAAACGTTATGGGAAAAACCGTAAACTGTTTTACGTGAGTGTGTGCGTAATTTCGTGTACATGCATGAAACCCGTAAGCTGTTTGATTTTTTTTTGACTTCGTCAATTACAAGGCGGTGAGATATCTTTACTTATCTATGGGTATAATAAAGTAAATAAATAAATAAAAGAAAATACCCAGCCGTCTACTCACGTTCATCACTCTCCTCTCCAACCGGCAAGACATCAGCTCGGAGAATCTCTCTAATGTACTGAGTGACGCCATTGCCAACGTCCATCTTACACAGATGTCTGAAGTCGTGCACACCGGCCACGTGCACACGTTTTGTTATTTCCCTACAGAACCCTAAAATGCCCAGCAATGATCTACTCACGTTCATCGCTCTCCTCTCCAACAGGTACCACATCAGCTCGTACAATCTCTCAAGTGTACTGAGTGACGCCATTCTTACCAGTGTTAGTTAAGGTATAATAAAGTAAATAAATAAATAAAAGAAAATGCCCAGCGGTCGACTCACGATCATCACTTTCCTCTCCAACAGGTAACACATCAGCGCTTAGAATCTCCACACCTCGTCTCACGACAGTGGACTACGTTCCTCCAGAACTTTGAAAGTCAGTATTCCTCCACATAACAGTGGCTTCTTCCAATATTCTTTCACAGTACAGGCAATACTGCTATGGAATGCCCTACCCGAAAACATCAGGCAAGCTCCAAGCAGGAGCACTTTCAATAGATTGGTTCGTGAACATTACTTACGACCACCTTCTAGCATTTGAGTCTTTCGATCTTTTATACTTAGCATATTTTTAATTTGTTCTTGTTTTGTATATATTTTATATATCAGAATTATTGTTTATATGTTTTTTATATATTTATTATTGTTACTAGTATGTATATATATATGTATATGTATGTGTATACAGGGTGAATTTTTAAAACGGGCCTTCAGGGCCAAGTCCGAAACTATAAGGATTAGCGAAAAATGCTGAAAGGAGTTACGAGGCCGATTTTGATAAAAACTAAAACTGCATCATTACTTTTTTAAAATATCTTTTTCCCTATCCGGGAATCGAAGAAGTTCATTTTTAAAAAAATTACACCCTCTATATTATTCCACCATCTGATAGCGTCGCTTTTAAGGATCAAATTCTGGGAAGTAATGTTATGTGACAAATTAAAGGAAAAGGAAAATTTTGAAGAAAATACATATTTTTCCATACATTGCCATACTAATCCTTAAGGATTATACATAACAAATGATTTATGTGTAATTATTTCGAAACATACATAAGTCATACCATTGAAGAATTTGTTGGTTAATCAACTAATTATTCGATGTTATAACCGTGACATACGGCTTAGTATGAGAAAGTAATAGTTTGGCAAGTAAATTACCGCCGTTTTTAGGATTTGTTTTTTAATAAAAATAGATAAGTGATTAAATAGTAAATTGTTATTGTTTGTTGTTTATAACTACGTTTCAACAGTAAATATAATTTTCTATATCTCTTTGTTAAGTTACCACTCGGATTTGACTCGAAAAAGACATTCTCGCAAATTGTCAATTTTACATCTGTATTAAAGGAATCTCCGCCCATAGCAAGTTAAATCTATTATAATGGTCCTAAAAGTAACCTTAACTATATGGACATAAAAATATAAATTCTTGAAGAACAAAACGTCCATTTCGAATGATTTGAAACATTGAGCCAAAAAATTGTTAATACGCGGAAACGTAAAATTTATGAATGGCGGAACTTAACTGCCAAATTAATATAAAAAAATATGTATTTTCTTAAAATTGAGGCTTTTCCTTTAGTTTGTCATTTATCATTACTTCCCAGATTTTGATCCTTATAAGCAACACTATCAGATAGTGGAATAATATAGAGGGTGTATTTTTTTTCAAAATGAACTCGTTCGATTCCCGGCTAGGGTAAAAGTTATTTTAAAAAAGTAGTGATGCAGTTTTAGTTTTTATCAAAATCGGCCTCGTAACTCCTTTCAGCATTTTTCGCTAATCCTTATAGTTTCGGATTTGGCCCTGAAGGCCCGTTTTAAAAATTCACCCTGTATATAATATATTACATTTTATTTTACTTTTGTGTAAATGCCTACCACATAATGTCGCCATCGCCCAGGGTTGACTGGCAGAGAATGCCATTAGGCATTAAGTCCTCCCTTGTTACCCTTAGTTTAAGGTGTTTCAAAATTAAATAAATAAAAATAAATAAATTAATCTCTCTAGTGTACTGAGTGACGTCATTGCCAACGTCCATCTTACACAGATGTCTGAAGTCGTGCACACCGGTCACGTGCACACGTTTTGTTATTTCCCTACAGAACCTTAAAATGCCCAGCAGTTGTCTACTCACGTTCATCACTCTCCTCTCCAAGCGGCAACACATCAGCTCGTACAATATCTCTAGTGTACTGAGTGATGCCATTCTTACCAGTGTTAGTTAAGGTATAATAAAGTAAATAAATAAATAAAAGGAAATGTCCTGCGGTCTACTCACGTTCTTCACTCTCCTCTCCAACAGGCAACACATCAGCTCGTACAATCTCTCTAGTGTACTGAGTGACACCATTGCCAACGTCCATCTTACACAGATGCCTGAAGTCGTGCACACCGGCCACGTGCGCACAGGCCGCTCTCATCCCGGACAGGTTTAGTGCGCCGCGGGGGAAATAGTACTTGTACTGACGTTTTGTGCAGTCGAATCTGTGGTTTAAGGGACCTTTTTATTAAGAATTCACGAAAAATAATATACATACCTACATTATTATAATAATAAAAAAATGTATCTAATTTAAAAAATATTAAATATCCGGCAACTATCCGGTATCCGTCCTATCCGGCGACGTAAACACTATCCGGCTAGATACCGGTGAGTATCGCCTATCCGGCCGGGATTAAAGCATATGGAATACATTTTTCAACTGGGCCTTCAGGGCCAAATTCGAAACTATAAAGATTAGCGAATAATGCTGAAAGGAGTTACGAGGTCAAATATGATAAAAAAAATAAAATTGCATCATTCGTTTCTTTTCTATAACCGGGCATCAAATGAGTTTAATTAAAAATAAAGCAGCCTGTATTATTCCATCATCGGATAGTGTGGCTTATAAGGATTAAATTCTGTGAAGTAACTATAAATGACAAACTAAAGGAAAAGGCTCATTTTTAAGAAACGTGCGCACAGGCCGCTCTCGTCGCGGACAGGTTTAGTGCGCCGCGGGGGAAATAGTACTTGTACTGACGTTTGGTGCAGTCGAACCTGCGGTTTCATAGTTGTTTATTAAGATTTACAAAACATATACATAGGTACATATTTATGATAAATAAAAAAATGTTTCTAATTGACATTATTACAACCGATATTCGGCAACTATCCGGTATCCGGCCTATCCGGCGACCTAAACACTATCCGACCGGATACCGGACAGCAGCGCCTATTCGGCCGAGATTAAAACATAGAGAATGCATATTTCAAATGAGCCTTTAGGACCAAATCCGAAACTATAAGGATTAGTTATAAATTCTGAAAGTAGTTACGAAGCCGATTGTAATAATAACTAAAAATGCCTTATTAGATTTTAAAAAAAAAACAATTTCCCTACCCTGGAATCCAACGAGTTCATTACGAATAAAAAAGGGCACCTGTATTATTCCACTATCCCAAAGATGATAGCAGATATAACATAACAAGGTAACCTTTTGCTTCTGTGGCGACTTCCCGCTACTCGAAAAGTGATGGCGCCACGAGTATTCTGAATCACGCTATCGAAGTTTTCTAAACATCTTGTACATATACAAGCTGGGAACTGAGACTGTCGGAGCGCGGCCGCTGTCCGGACATGATCACCTAACACACAGGGAGATCTCCCTTTGCCAAAGTTCGAAACCAAAGGCACCATCACCACACCAGCGCACTAAACTGTTATAAGAGAAACAGGTGGAAGTTTTGGAAGGTGGTAGAACCCTTTGTGGTTCGACTCCGGCGGCACCACCGCCACACCTATTTGTACCTAATAACAGCAGTGTAAGGCGCTGCTGTGTTCCGGTTTGACTGTGTGGTAAGGGAGACATACTTTTCAGAGGCGTTCCAGCTTAGTCCTCAGGGGTAGCGGCGCATCTGACGCCGACCTCAGATAGGAATATCTAATCCTATCTGGGGTTGATTACAGATGTCCATGGGCGGCAGTAGCCACTTACCATCAGGTGGACTGTATGCTCGTCTGCTACTCCTATATTATTAAAAAGGTGTGACGGTGGTACCTGTGGAGTCCACCGACCTACTGTACCTTTTACCTTGCACTGTACTCCGGTTTATCAGCAGGTATCGGCATCCAGGCTATCGCTTTTATATCATTAGGTAGCAATCGAGTGAGGATGTGGCAGTATGGAATCTCTGATGATATGGCCTCGGGTTTGTGTTGCTCCTCTGGGGGATGCTTGCTCCGGATTGTTAGGGATACCACCTGGAAATACAGAAGATACAAAGTTTTTTTAAGTTATTTATTAATTTATAAATTTGTGTATGCAGAGGCATAAAAAACAACATCAAAAAGAAATATAGTACTTATTTCAAACTGAAATTTCTTCTAGCAGCCTTATGGTCGGAAAGTTTATATGAAAGGCATTAACATAGTGTGCACAAAATAAATATGTAGGATTGATTATTATACAAATAAATACACAATACATATGGATATGTACCTAATTGTGAAACAGTGAAGTGAAGTGAAAAGTGAACAAAATTTTTGTAAAAATACAAATACCACCATGGGATGGGATACATGAAAAAAGCCACGATAAAATAAAATTAAAAATACAAAAAAACAAACTTTAAAAAAAATATATAAATTAATAAAAATTATTAATAATTCAAAACGCTTGAAAACGAAAATTAAAAATAGAAGAATGTAACTTCGGCAAAGATCTTCCTGTGGGCTACAGTCACAGTTTGGAGCTTGTATATATACAAGATGTTTGGAAAACTTCGATAGCGTGATTCAGGATACTCATGGCGCCATCTCTTGCCGAGTAGCGGGAACTCACCACAAGCCACTGGGGCAATATAGCGTTAAAACCTTACAAAAGTCACATGCAAACATATAAAATATTATGCTACATATCACCTGTCCAAACGCACTGACCCCCTTATCAGTACGACCACAGCGATGGTACTTCGAAGCCTCCCGACTCTCTATCAAGCAGGCCTTAGTCAGCGCTTGCATTAGATGGTACTCGATGGTGTTAGCGGTGTCTTCCTGTACCACATACCCTTGGTAGTCCCAACCGAAGTACATTATGCGAAGGAGGATTCTTCGGTAGTGACATCTGTAGAAAGTAATGATATAGAATAGTTGTGTATATTAAGATTTACGTTACTGCACCTTTTTTTTATAATATCGGAGTAGCAGACGAGCATGCAGTCCACCTGATGGTAAGTGGCTACTGCTGCCTGTCTGTAATCAACCCGATAGGATTAGGTATTCCTATACATTTGTAATCAACCCTAGATAGTATTAGACATTCCTACCTGAGGTCGGCCATAGAGGCGCTGTTACCCGTGAGGACTAAGCTGGAACGGAAAGTCTCCCATACCACCCAACGTTGAAGTATATAGCCTTCACTGCCGGAATGGGAGTAACCCGGTGGTGCGACCTTTATATCTGCCCTACTCGTGGGAATAACAATGGAAACCACTTCTTTTTCTCAAAACACACACAACAAACTGACGCAACAAGTCTTTCACCCTGGACTGTTTAACAGACCCAGATCGCAGTCATTATCTGACTGCAGCCGTAACACAAATAATGTAACCAGCCCTGTCACTCCTGTGGCAACTCATGGCAATCAAAACAATGTAAATTCAAAGTGGGACGAAGTCCACAACCGCAAGAGGCAACGAAACAGCCCTGAACTTAACAAAAGCCCAAAGCAATCCAAACTCAACACGTATTGGCTAAGCCAGCCTGTATCAACGTCTAACTCTTTCTCTGTCCTTGACAACGAAATAGACAAAGAGGATACTCAACCTCTACCAACTGAAAAAATACCCAGGCCACCACCAATATTCATTGACAAAGTTACAAACATCCGTCCTTTAACTAAATTGCTCAATTAAACTGTGCCAGACCTCTTTGAGATTAAAATCCTACCTAAAGACCAAGTGAAAATACAACCCAAAAACAAGCGATGCTTACCGCACTATTGTCAAAGACTTGGAAGCTAAAGGAACTGAGTTTTTCACCTAAAAGCCCAAGCAGGACAGGAGCTTTAAGGCCATCCTCAAAAATATGCATCCGTCAACAGAGGTTGAAGAAATAAGAGAAGCCCTGGCAAAGCTTGGACACGTCGCTCACAACATCTGGAACATCAGACAACCAAAACACCACTGCACATGTTTGTGATCGAACTTCAGCCAATCTCAAACAATAAAGAGATCTACAACATTAAATCCCTTCTACAATGCCGGGTAAAGGTAGAACCCCCGAGACCAAAGCGCACAATACCACAATGTGCTAACTGCCTAGCTTATGGACACACAAAGTCTTATTGTCGTCGTAACCCAAGATGCATCAAATGTGCTGGTAGTCACTCATCCTCTGCGTGTTCGCGGAAGGAACGATCTGACGACGTCAGATGTGCTCTATGTGACGGAAATCATCCTGCAAATTATAAAGGATGTTCCGTTTATAAGGAGCTGCAGAAGCAGAAATATCCCCCCCCTGCGTAGTAAGGTAGTCAAACCTAATTTGGTAGTTATCAATAATACTACTCCAGTCCCACAAAAACAGCTTAGCCACACCTACACTGATGCTGTTCGCAATGGCCCTAAACAGAAGGAGACACTGCCGCCCAAAAGACAAAAAGGAAAAGAACAAAACCAAATAGCTCAAATACAAGCACCCATCAAGGTTGATACTCACAAACCACTTCCAGGAAAATCTTCTGAAAGCAATAACGACTTTACGGAACTAATCGAAATGTTCAAACAAATGATGCAACAGATGACTAATATGACAAACCTACTAATAAGTTTAATGTCCGAACTGCGGTCGCAGCCCTGCAACCCTGCCCCCCCGCTATTAAGTTCCCTCAAGCCCCTAACCCTCGCCTTATGGAATGCAAACGGGCTAACAAACCACACTCAAGAAATGATCTCCTTTTTGCACACATATAAAATTGACTTCATGCTAATATCTGAAACACACTTCACCGAAAAAAGCTACTTTAAAATACCAAAGTACAAAATGTACCACACAAATCACCCCGACGGGGCTGCACACGGAGGATCTGCCATACTTGTAAAAGAAAATATTAAACACTATATAAACAATCACCTTTGCAGTGAAGAAATCCAAGCGACCACTATCACCATAGAAAGTTCTTCGGGCCCAATGCAGATATCGGCCCTCTATACTCCACCTAAGCACAATTTGAAAACCGAGTTGTATACGTCGTTTTTCAAACAGCTTGGTAGCAAGTTTATTGCAGGAGGCGATTACAACGCCAAACATACCGACTGGGGCTCAAGACTTACCACCACTAAGGGCCGTGAGCTAATGAAAACTATCCATCAGCTAAAATTAGGCTTCAAATCTACTGGGAGTCCGACATACTGGCCTTCTGATCCAAAAAAGAAACCTGACTTGGTAGACTTCTTTGTCACCAGGGGCCTTGCAAATTCTGCCTTGACTTGTTACTCTACTTATGACCTATCCTCGGATCACACAGCTATTATAGCCAAACTCCAAAACGGCTTTGTGGAAGTCACCAGACCCTGCAAACTACACTCTAAAAAGACAGATTGGGAACGCTTTAGAGAAGCCGTAGAAAACACCCTGGACAAAAATATTCCTCTTAAATCTGAGGAGGACATTACAACAGCAGTTGAGATCTTTAACAAATGTGTCCAATTGGCTGCTTGGGATGCCACACCGCCCGGGAGAGCCCCTGAAACCATTCCTTTGTATCCGCAAATCGTAACTGATCTAATACAAAAAAAGAGAAGAGCCAGGAAACTGTGGCAACAAACTCGACACTCTAAAGACAAAGAAATACTTAACAACTTAACTAAGCAAGTGAAAAACATCCTCCTAAACATAAACACCGAAGTCTTAGAGGATCGTTTGACAAAAATAGATGCAACAACTGCCACAGATTACTCGTTGTGGAAAATAACCAAATCTCTTAAAAGAGCAATCGATTTTCAATCGCCTCTACGGCGAGACGACGGGTCGTGGGCTAAAAGTGATGAAGAGAAATCCTTACTATTCGCTGAGCACCTGTCACGAGTGTTCACTCCAAATCCAATTTCGGGCTCGACAAAAGAAAATGAAGTACTTGATGCACTTTCAGAACCATACCAGCTTGAACCTCCAATAGAAAAGTTCACCATTAAAGAAGTCAAATCCACCATCAGAAAGCTCAATCTAAATAAGGCTCCTGGTTATGAACTTATTACAACAAAAGTAATGAAAGAACTGCCCCACAATGCAATTGCTCTACTTACTGCAATTTATAACGCTATCCTTGTACGAAAATACGTGCCTCCCAAAGCCTGGCAAAGACCCACAAAACGTCTCATCCTATCGTCCAATAAGCCTCCTGCCGGTTGCCTCAAAGATAATGGAAGTCCTTATCTTAAAACGTCTGACTCCAGAACTTACAAAATCCAAACTGATACCAAATCATCAATTTGCTTTTCGCGAAGCTCATGGGACTATTGAGCAAGTACATCGACTGGTTGAAAAGATAAACGATGCATTCGAAAACAGGAAATACTGTTCAGCAGCTTTCCTAGACATATCACAGGCTTTCGATCGCGTGTGGCACGAGGGACTCCTGTACAAAATCCTAAAAGCTTTACCAATCAACTTCTTTCTTATCATCAAGTCCTACCTCCAACAAAGGCATTTCTACGTAAAGCAGGGAGAAGCCAGATCTAATCTTCAAGAAATCACGGCGGGCGTCCCTCAAGGCAGCGTAATGGGTCCTATCCTATACCTAATATACACTTTTGACTTACCGACCACAGATGGGGTCCTCTTGGGGACATTCGCTGACGACACTGCCCTAATTGCATCTCATGCCAGTCCTGTGGCTGCATCAGCTATGCTGCAAAGAAGTCTAGATGAGGTTTCGGCCTGGCTAAGGGACTGGAGAATAAAAGCCAACGAAACGAAATCGGTTCAAGTAACTTTTTCTCTCAGACATGCAACATGTCCCCCGGTTGTTTTCAACGGTATAACAATTCCCCAGTCGGACGACGCGCGCTACTTGGGAATTCACCTGGATAGACGCCTAACATGGAGGAAGCACATTTTTACCAAGAGAAAGGCTCTGAGTACACATCTGCGCAAGCTTTATTGGCTCCTTACACAATCAAAGCTGTCTCTAAGCAACAAACTACTCCTTTACAGGGCCATATTAAAACCAATATGGTCATATGGATCCGAACTGTGGGGTACTGCAGCAAACACACATTTGAACATATTACAACGTTTCCAATCAAAAATGCTTCGCATGGTGACTAGTGCCCCATGGTACATCACAAACTCCCAACTACACAGAGACCTAAAAATAACAACTGTAAAGGAGGATGTTACAACTAAACTCAAATCATACTCTCAACGTATAAAGAGACACCCCAATGTGCTTGCCAGTGAGCTAATGAAGTCCACACACACCTTTAAGCGCATCAAAAGGAGAGCTCCCCAGGACCTTCTCCCTTCTTAGAAATTGCCTACGGGGATACACTTATAAATGGGTGCGCCACTGGGCGTAAACCATGCACGCCTTGTAGTAACCACATAACCTCCAGCTAAATGCCTTGAGAGGCAGATTGCAGGATATAAGGAGTTAAAAAAAAAAAAAAAAAAAAAAAAAACAAATATCAAATGCACCTTGGTTTATTAGAACAACAGAGGTCCATGAAATCCTGAACATACCCATGGTAAAAACAGAAATAGAAACTCATGGAGAAAAATATAAAAAACGCCTACATAGGCACCCCAACCGACTGGCGGGGCAGCTGGCAACTGCAGTCACTGAACGTCGCCTAAAAAAGCGGCGGGATATGTTCGATGACGCGTGACTAATAGTCCGAAAATAAAGAAAGGGTTGGCTCCGCTGGGAGCAGTTCCCTACAAGCCTTATAAGACTCACAACACATCTGTTTATAGTCGCAGACAGACTGATCGCAGATGCTAACACAAAAAAAAAACTCTAGAGGTATGCCACACCTATTTAACAGTGTTAAGCACTGCTGTGTTCTGGTTTAAAGGGTGTGGTAAGGAAAACATAGTTTCATGAGGGCATTCCAGCTTAGTCCTCAGTGCTAGCAATTCCTCTGAGGCCGACCTGAGATACAAATTAAATCTTATCTGGAGTTGAATATAGATGTCCATGGGTAGCCATAACCATTTACCATCGGACTTGTGGACTACTCGTTTGCTACTTCTATACTATAATTAAGTAGTTATAGTACAGTAAGGGGTTGATGACGTGACTTGACGTGATGTATGTGTAGTAGTACTACTACTTAAAGATGTGACTTGATACCGTGACGTGACTACTACAAGTAGTAGTACTACTACTACACATACATCACGTATATAGTAGTAGTATTGCACATACATCGCGTCAAGTCACGTCATCAACCCATTACTGTCCCACTGCTGGGCACGGGTCTCCTCTCAGAGCGAGAAGGATTAGGCCATAGCCAACCACGCTGGCCAAGTGCGTATTGGTAGACTTCACATACCTTTGAGATTTTTCTATATAAATCTCTCAGGTATGCAGGTTTCGTCACGATGTAAGCCCTAGATTGGAGTTCTATCTGAGGTTGTTTAATTGCTTTATCCAATCCAATCGTAATTTCATAGTACACAGTACGAATTATTAAAATTTACTCACTTTGTAAAGTCGAACTCTCTTTTCCTTTTTAAATCATAACTTTTCGCGCTCTCGGAAACTTTTCTTTTCAATAAATTACTTAACTGTTCGTTATGGGCTTTATATTGAAGGATTTGCTGCACTAACTCCTGTTAGAAATGTTAAAATAAACGAAATATTAATAAATGCCGCAATTTCATTTTACAAATTTGTAATTTACGTATTTACCTCCTTATCAAGTTGTAATAATTCATCTTTACACGCATTCCGTAATCTTTTACGTTTAGAAAATGTGTCTTCCATATTTAAATACAATGTTTATCACAATTTTTGGAATGCTTTATTTCTTGGTTATGTTTTTACTTTGTAGTTTGTTGTTCAAGTTAAGACTGTCACTGTCATCAAGACAAGATCAATATGTCTTGTCTATGTCAAAAGACAAGTTATAGTTATACGGCCTTGACTTCTTGCCCTCCAGCCTAACTTAAACTTTTTGTTCTCAGATTTTAGCGTTATGGATTTGTTACTTTAATTTTATAGTTTTTTTGTGCTTTTTTGTTTGTATGACTTCAAATACAAATAACAGAGTCATAAATTATTAATTTTATTTCAAAGTTTATGTAATAAAACCTCTTAGTACCTTTGGTTTTTGTTTACGTGTGCGTCCATGGCACCTATGACTTAGGTTACTATACTCTTTTCCTATGACACAGGAAAACTAATATGAGGCTAACAGTGTAGAAACGAAGAGCCCTCTTAGCGCCTGCCTGCCTTGCCGCCTTGCCTGGTCGAGCTCCGCCTAGGTGAGATTGAATCACCACACCGTCTGGTGTATACGACGGAAAGCAACCACACATACCGCCGTCTTACGACAGGCAGGGGATACCGTAGCCCTATTCTGGTCCCAGAACTACACTGTATTAGATACAGGTCTGTTATACAAAATATAATTAAATTAGGATTCTATTTAGTGCCTTCGTCTGTGGCACTCACCGTCTGTTTCAAGTACCAACTATTTACAGATCGTTGACCTAAAATCTTAAATAGTTTCGTCAATCGTCAAAACTAAAATATCTGAGGAAACTTCAGTCAATATGAAATAAGTGAGCTAAAGTGCAATACACGAAAATCAGTATTCTTAATTAATTTATAGCCATCAATAAATACAGTAATAGCGTAGTGGTTGATAGTCTCTCAATCGAGGGGTCCGAGGATCAATTCCAGGAACGCACCTAAAATTTTTCAAAGTGAATTAGAAGAGAACTATCACTTGCTATATAAATAGTTGTAAAGGGAAAATATCGAGTCTAAGTTCTTTAAAAAAAACAAAGAATATCGAAAAGATATACCTACATATATACCTACCATAGATTAGTAAAGATACTTCGCCGCCTTTAAAATTGAATGAAGCCACAAACGGCTTATTAGTAAGTTCTTTTTTTGAATTCTTGACAAATAAAAACATTTTTAGAGAAAATTTACGAATAAATAACTAATACTGCGTAATTTACATAATAAATAAATAATTATTTCAAATATTTTAGGGACATTTTAGCACGGAGACGTGGCAAAACTTTTTTACGCAACTATTTAAATTCTCAAAACTGGGTACATTTTCTTGTTAGGAGTGAGTAATCTTTACTAATCTGTGATACCTACACAGAGAGACCTTACAGAGAGGGTCAAAAGATCAATACTTAGAGATGTTCTGTGAAAAAAAAAAATGTTTTTCTAATCGTATTATGTCTATTGTTTTATATACTACTGTATTTATTTGATTCTATAATACTATAGTTTTGTAGGCAATAAATCAGTATGACACATGGTTCCCACGTGGCTTCGTAGTGTAGTTAGGGAAGTAAATTAATAAAAATATCGATATTTGTATTTAAGGCTCAAAGAATATCGGTGACCTATAAAGTTAAGATATTATCGACAATTCATAGAATATTCAAATCAGAGATCAGTTTTTTGCTGAAGTTCAAAGATTATTAATTTTGACGACTTTTATTTTTTTCCGACCTAGAAAACTAGGTCGGCAAATTATAATAATAATAATAATAAATTTTTATTTCAGATAACAGAGATCCATTTTGTTAGTTACAATTAAACTTAAAACTATGTTAGTACAACTATATCTATACCTATAATCAATAAATCATGTACTTGCGGGGCACCCCGCGCAGACAACGACACCGAGCCATGGGTAGTTCCGTCTTGGTTTCAATCATCGTCCGCGCAAAATGCCTCCAAACAGGTGCATGCACATCCTCACAAACGGTTTTTAGCATGATGTTGTGACTATCCCTTATTCTCCTCATCAGCGATGCGACTTTTTTCCTTATGACGGCATGAAAGCTATCAGTTTGAGTCTAAGCAAACATCTCGGAGGCTCTACAAAAGCGAGGAAGTCCCAACATCATCCTAAAGACATTATTATACTGAATACGCAGAGCGCTTAGTGATTTTTTGGCATAAGCTATCCACAGTCCTCCCGTGTACAATCCCTGACAGTACGCCCTAAAGAGTGTAATTTGGACCTGTCGTGAACAGCGGGCAAACCTACGCGCCAGCATATTACCTCGAACCGCAAGCGCTCTGCGTTCCCTTTCGATATCTACATCATCTCTAAGGCTGTCTGTGAGGAGATGTCCTAGATATTTAAAATGATAAACCCGTTTGAGATTAACACCATTTAGGGTAATCGCAGGGAAGGATTCAGGACATTTACCGGCAGCCTTAAACACCATGTACTCGCTTTTTTTAACGTTATATACTAGACCGTGTGATGCGGCATAGACCTCACAAGCCGATAGCAGTTCTCTGATTGCTCCAACAGTCGGCCCCAACAGCACCATGTCGTCCGCATAGCTAATGTTGTTAAATGGAATACCACCGATACGACATCCTACACGCGTACCGCTGAGCCCGACTATGAGGTCATTGATGTACAGATTGAAGAGCTTGGGCGAGGTTAACCCCCCCTGCCTCACCCCACACTCCAATCTGTACGACTCAGAGACACTGTTCGACCACCTAACGAAGTTAGTCTGATTTGTATACCAGTATCTAAACAGATTAATCAGGTCCGGCGGCATACCACTATCTGCCATTTTTCTCCAAAGCACGTCGTAGGAAACGAGATCGAAGGCCTTGGAGAGGTCCAGAAAGCAGGCGTATACCGGTGTTCTACGATCGGTATAGTATTGGACAGCATGCTTAAGACACAGTATTGCACTCTCAGTTGATAGACCAGGCCGAAAACCAAACTGAGCGTCATGTATGTTTAAATATTTTTGCAAGTAAGAGTCCAGCAAACCATCCAACACCTTAGCTGTAACAGTAGCGAGAGAAATAGGTCGATAATTTCCCGCATCAGAGATATCTCCTGTCCTGCTCTTAACTATGGGCACTACAATAGTTTTCATTAAGTCAGCTGGTAAGTAAGAGTGGCTCATACACATAGAAAAGAACATAGAGAGGACCCTCGGTAGATGCGGCCCCGCGTGTCTTAGGTGCTCGACACTGAGCCCATCGTGTCCTGGAGATTTACCTCGTTTCATTCCTTTAATAACTATGTTGACTTGGTTAGGTGTAAATTCTAATATTGACTGATCCCCACGGTCAGAGGCCCCAGCGTCGAGCACCACAGTGGACGGGCCGAGAGGAGATGCTACCTTAAAGTAATCCCTAAACATATTCGCAATTTCCCCTGGATCGCTTAGGCCACCGATGGTGGCTGAAAGACCAGGCTTTATGTCCATTTTACCAGTGGTCTGCCAGAATTTTTTTAAAGTCTTTCCCAGCCCGTAATTCGGCCAGTCGATCCATTTTTATTTGCTCTTGGTTGCTTTGGCACCATTTTAACCGCCCTTTAAAAACCTTTCCAGATTCACGCATTTTTTCGTAGTATATTCCCGTAGATGGTCGACCATTCAGAACCCAGTGACTGAAACAAGCCCGTGCCTGTCTATGGGCTTCCCCCACATACCTATTCCATCCACACAATACTCGTTTCTTTTTACTGTAAAATATGGTTTCCTTAGTTTGGATAGCCGCATCCCTTAAACTAGTTATAATTTGGTTATACATTTTGTCTAAAATCATCCTATGGCATGTCAAATTACATGGCCCGCCACTGCATTGGTTAAATTCTGGAGGAAATACTATATCACGTAGGGCATTGTTACATAGATAATTATATCTACTAATTTGGGCCTCATCCCTCTCGCCCCAAATTGCCGCATCACACTTTATTGTACAGGTTGACAATTTAGGTCGAATTATATCTAAGTTACATTCAAAGCATATCGGCAAGTGATCTGACACAAAAACATCTTCTATGATATTTAAGCTCTTAATAGTTTGAAAAGCTGACAGGGACACCACACAGTGGTCCAGCCATCTTCTGCTCCCATGATAAAGGTCTACATATGTATACTTATCCGAAGAATTACCACCCATTATTTCCACATCAGCACAAACCCAGGACCGGTCCGAGCAGAATTTACTTAACTCCGAATAAAAAAGTTCATTTGGGTGAGCATTAAAATCGCCCAAAATGTATACAGTTTCTATTTCATTGCTCTCTTCAATTGCACTTATTTCACCTAATACTTCAGCAAAAATTGGTAAGTTATCAGTTGACTTAACCGGCATATATACCGAAAACACTAAGATGGTACGTTGGCCCACGGTGGCCTTAATTGCAGTTAGTCTACTACTAGTACAATCAATAACAGAAACAGTATTAAAGATGCCCTTCCTCCAGAGAATGGCCACCCCACCGTATGGTCTCCCCCTCAGAATGTCCACAGATGTGTCAACAGCAGACTTGCCTGTGTATTCAAAATCATTACTTACAGTTCCTAATAGGCATATATCGTGTTGAAGAAGCCAGGTCTCCTGTAGACACACAACAACAATTATCTTACTATCTAAAGAAATAAAGAATATCGATATCGACATTTGATATATGTATTTGATGTGATAACCGTATCGCGCATAGTCTCCATGACCTTCATTAATAAAATCAATCTGCTCATTGCTTATCAATGATCGAAAAATGACAATGTCTTGTATGAAGAATTTGTCAAATGTATCGTAGCAAAAAGTCGTATATCTAAATAAAAATCGATTTAGACTCCGATATTATCGATAATATCGTTACATCCCTAAGTTTATAATGAAACGCACGTGGCAACACACCTGCCAAAACATTTCATTAATCTTGGCGCCAAATCACTATCAACGATTCCTATATACAACATTTATCGCATGTTAAATTGGATAATGTTTAGACTGACATCTGTAACTAACCCCCAAATAGATGTATTCATCATCATCAACCCATTAATGTCCCACTGCTGGGCACGGGTTTCCTCTCATAATGAGAAGGATTAGGCCATAGTTCAACGCGCTGGCCAAGTGCGTATTAGTAGACTTCACATAACTTTGAGATTTTTTTTTATAAATCTCTCAAGTATGCAGGTTTCCTCACGATGTTTTCCTTCACCGTTTAGCAAGTGATAATTAATTTTTAATACGCACATAACTTTGAAAAATCAGAGGTGCCTAAGATTTGAACCTCGGACCCCTCGATCGAGAGGCCGAGTTTCTTAACCACAAGGCTATCACTCGCGATGTATTAGGCCTCATTAATATCTTTTTTTTTTGAACAGGGGAAAACCATTAAAAGGCATGTCGCACCGGGTAAGTGCCGTGGGAGCGACACAGGGTTATGTGGGACTCTTACCGCACTAAAACCCCCCAGGCGGCCGTCTTCGGCGCTACGTAAAGGACTCCGGGATCTCCAAAGGAACGCAACCGGAGTGCTCTTAGCGCGTTGCACCGTCGGGCTCCGCCCAGGTGAGCCTGACGCGGACCGCACCGTATGCACGACAGTATGCGACCACACATAACGCCGTCCTTCCCAGGGTTGCTGGCAGTGTTAAGCGCTGCTGTGTTCTGGTTTGAAGAGTGTGGTAAGGGAGACATACTTTTCCGAGGCGTTCCAGCTTAGTCCTCAGAGGTAGCGGCGCATACGTGGCCGACCTCATATAGGAATCTAATCCTATTTGGGGTTGATTACAGATGTCCATGAGCGGTGCCACTTACCATCAGGTGGACTGCATGCTCGTCTGCTACTCCTATATTATAAAAATGTTTGAGTTAGTACCCCTGCTCCTCTGTGTAGATATAAATGTACCCTAAAGGTACCTATCCTTCGTAGTTTGACTCTGGAGACACTACTACCACTGTATAAGTATCTATAGATCCTTATACTGTGCTACTACTAAATATTCTTGCCTTAACACTTGAATCAAATAATTTACACGTAAGTTTCATGTAATTATATTACCACCAGGCATTATGTTTGCCCTTTTGTATATTTATTTTTAGAGGTGATGCATTAAATTTTAAATAAATATATTCTAACATAATGACGTCACTTCCATAAAGACGTCATGGAACCAAACGCCATGGTAATTGAGAGATCAATTATTAATATCCTATTCAACGATCGAAGAACCGTGGGACGCATGACGTATATGAACATAGATATCGGATACGGAATAACTTTAATTGACCGCTGAATGAAATATCTATTACATGGATTATATACATATTTGACGTTAATTTTACTACATATATATTATTTTCAACGAGCTTTTGCCCGCGGCTTCGCTCGTGTTATGAAGTAATATTTTCATCCCCTATTTTATGCCCTTGGGGGTAGAATTGATCAAAATCCTTTCTTAGCGGATACCTACGTCATAACATCTACCTGCATGCCAAATTTCAGCCCGATCCGTCCAGAGTTTTGGGCGGTGCGTTGATAGATCACTATATCAGTCAGTCGTCACCTTTGAGTTATATATATTTAGATGCCGTACAGAAACTTATTACTAAGCCTAAATCGTTTCGTTCGGTCTATTTAGGCCTAATATGCAACAGACAAAAAATAAAATATCGAGAAAAAATAAATAATTACAGTATGTATAGTGCGTCATTATAATGTCGTCATTGCGCTGCTCTCTAAGAGATGGTGCCACACGTTGATTCAGTTAATTGGTGAATATAAGGAACTCTAATGCACTCAAATTCAAAATCATGTCCATTTGTGACTTTCTAAGGCGTTGAAATTTAAAAAAATAGGATGATTTCTTGCCGACTATTGACTTGTTTCGTATAATATGTAACTATTTACATTACTGATGAAAGGAAAACCTATTTATCTATCGATATATTAAACTGCTGCAGCAGGGGCGGGTCTAGCTCGTGTAGCGCCCTTGTGCAATGAAACCCTGGCGTCCCCTCTAGGCCTGACTCCTGAAATAAGGTTTATTTCGAGTCAAAACAAAATGTTCGAAAAAGAAGCCGCCCATAGGGCGCTCGCGTTTGACAACTGCCGCCACCGCGCTGGCTGGTGGCTTCTGTCATATCATTGTTGTACCATGATGGTCCAAGACGATGCTCTTAGCTGTCTCAGGGAGCGCCGCGGCGCCTGTGTGTATTGCACACCCTGCACTATAGGTTAAGCCGCCCCTGTGCTGTAGGCAGCGCTAATGTCAATCAACTCTCATAAAAAGTAAGTGCAGGGTGTCCCAGGCCTCATTCCATTCATTGTAAGATAAAACCCATGCCCAGGTAAGAGGGAATTTGAACAATATAAACAATTTTCTTGTATAGAATTTATTATGCCTAGTCTATGGCGCGTGACGTCATACTCTTGCAATATTGAATGAAGTGCTACGTAGTGGGGTCACGTACGGGGTTATTCGCTGATAACACGATAAGAATTAATGAAGAAATAGTCTAGTGGTTGATACTCTGCCTCTAAGTCCTAGGTTAGAATCCCAGACGGGTACTTATGATTTTTCAAAGTTACAAAGAACCGTCTGTGGTTGGACTCCGGCGGCACCACCGCCACACCTATCTTTGCCTAATAACAGCAGTGTTAGGCGCTGCTGTGTTCCGTTTTGAACGGTGTGGTAAGGGAGACATACTTTTTCGAGGCGTTCCAGCTTAGTCCTCAGGGGAAGCGGCGCATTTGTGGCCGACCTCAGGTAGGAATATCTAATCCTATCTGGGGTTGATTACAGATGTCCATGGCGGCGGTGGCCACTCCATCAGGTGGACTGCATGCTCGTCTGCTACTCCTATGTTATAAAAAAAACACTACCACAACACCTATTTCTACCTAATAACAACAATGTTAAGCAATGTTGTGTTCCAATTTGAATGGCTTAGTTACGTAAAGATACTTTTCAGAGGCATTCTAGCTTAGTTCTCTGAGCTACGGGCGCATCTGTGGTCGACCTCAGTTAGGAATCTAATCTTATCTGAGGTTGATTACAGATGTCCATGGGCGGCAGTAGCGACTTACTTTTGGTGTTAGAAATTAAATTATCACTTGCTATAACCGTAAAGGAAAATATCACGAGGAAACGTACTTGCCAGGTTCTTTAAAAATTCTCAAATGGACGTAGTTATGCAAAATAGATCCAACCACAAAAACTAGCTTTTGACAAAATAGGTCTTTTAGTTAAAGTTAAATTGCTTAATTTATGGTTGGTATCACGGGTATCTGTACGTCAAATCAAAAGAAATAATGTACCATGCAACTTGAATATTTTTTGAAAGTTGATGTGGAGATGCCTTTTGTGATAATAACTAAAAAAACGGTTTTTGTGGGTTCGATCAATTTTGCATAACTACGTCCAAATGTGTATTAAATCTCCCAAGCCCCTCTTACTTTACTTAGATCTATGCCCAGAAGTAGGACAATAATGGGTCGAGGAACATGTCAACGAATAAGCTCAGCTTCAGGACTGCATTCTCGTTTGCTATTTTAATCTTATAAAAAGACCGATGGATAACAGTGGGACAGTAATAAGCCACAAATAGATTGCATATACACTTAGTTTTATATAGAACAATTTCGAGTAGCCACACGAAACTTTATCGAACAATCTAAAAATAAACTTACTCTATTTCGGAAATAGCATTCTTATAATAGAAAGTACTGAATATTTTAAGGATGGCTTTTGGCGTATCAAATAATTTCGATAATGACGTCATCAGAGACGTCATTTAATATACGAGTAGGTCATGGAGTTACATAAAAACTATAATAAGAAGTAAGAACTGTTGCTAACTTCACTGACGTAAATTTGTTATAGTCCGCGCCAAACTAGTAATCCGCTCTGAAGTTGTTGCGAGCAGGTGTAGTCATACAATTTGCTATGGCGACGCGATTCATTTCTATGTTCAGAGCGGACTAGCAGATTGGCGCGGATATACCAGGTTAGGTTAGAGGCATTGATAGTTTATTATGTCTATGTTTAGGTATCAGAAATCCGATCTCTCAATCGGGCGATCCAAGGTTTGAATCCTCGGCACACAACTCTGTTTTTTGAAGTTATATCATATGTGCGTATTAGAAATTAATTATCACTTACTTTTTAATGATGCAGCAAATCGTCGTGAGGATACCTACTTGACTGAATTATTTACTGTGAAGGAAAACATCGTGAGGACAGGTGTCCTCACGATTTTTTCCTTCACAGTAAATAGGAGTAGGTACTCGACTGAATTCTTAAATACTCGTAGGTACTGGACTGAATTCTTAAATAAAATTATAGTTTAAAAACTAAAAACCATGATAATCTAACAAGGAAAATCGTTAATCCTAATTCCTGGCGATCCTGATGAGGTGAATGGGATAAAATTATTAAAATCGTGTATTGTCATTGGTTCTGCATGTTCAAAATTTTATTTCATGGTGATCTGAAATATAATTGAGAATTACAATGTAGTATCCTTCTTCCCACTCGTCGGCATCGCGATTGTTTAGCCTTTAAAAACAAAAAAAGTTTAAAGACCACTGACACTGCGTATGACAGTGACAGCTCCGGATTCCTCACTTCTTTTTCGCGCTTCCAAGGCATCGTGATACTATTTTTTCAAAGTTTTGTTAAACGTGTATAGTGAAGCAAAGCTAGTGAAAAAATGAAGAAAATGGAAACTAGGAATGAAGAATCACGTCTGCGTAGTTGTAGTCGCAGTAGCAGGAATTTACGAAGCAATTCTTCGGGTTGGATCACCGGTTCAGAGGTTATGTACAAATTACTTACCAGGTATGTAAGAAAATAATGTATTCATTTATTACAGTTATGTGTACACAACTATAAAAATGCCTAAATAACTAACATATGCTTAGAGAGAAACTATATTGTTTGAAAAACTTTCTCGTATCTACAACTTCAAAACTATTCACGCACGCCAATCTCGCTCTTGCACGTTACAGACACCAAACGGTGCTCATATTCGCCATTAACCGCAAGATGCTTGCATTTTTATGCATATAATTTAGCAATTAATGGTCCAGATATAAAATGCACCCGAGCCACGAGTACCACCTACCCGAGTACGAGATACTCGTGGCGTCGCTTTGTCGACACTAAATGGTTCCCATGCTCACCATTAAGCACGAGATGCTGGCCCTAACATGTATATGTGACAAATGTTCGAATATTCAAAGAGTCACAACCGTCGAGTACGAGATACTCCTAGTTTTACTTTATTGACACTAAACGGTTCACTCATTCGCCATTGAGTACGAGATACTCGCGCTAACATTTCTATGTGGCAAGTGGTCGAATATACAAAGCATCAGAACCGTCGAGTAAGAGATACTCCAAGTGTTACTTTGTTGACACTAAACGTTTTACTCATTCGCCATTGAGTACGAGATACTCGCGCTAACATTTCTATGTGGCAAGTGGTCGAATATACAAAGCATCAGAACCATCGAGTACGAGATACTCCAAGTGTTACTTTGTTGACACTAAACGTTTCACTCATTCGCCATTGAGTACGAGATACCTGCGCTAACATTTATATGTGGCAAATGGCTTGAATGCTTCCATCACTAGCTATTGCACTAACAATACACAATATAAAGCATGAATGATTTATAAGCACCAAGCTAGAGCTGCTACAACACAAGGTTATGCCAACCCTGTTATACCAACTCTGACAAAATAATTTTCAGAACCAGCTATAATTTCAGGAATCATTCATGGAGTTATTGCAAATAGCAAAACATATTTGTAACTATATGACAAAACAGTGTCCTAACAGAAATGGAAAATATTATGTCAACATACTGGGACAACGAGTGAATACAATAATATCATCAGAGTTCTCTAAAATTGGGAGGTATGTGTGAAGCAACTGGATGAATGACATATTCCAATGAGAACTGAGGAAATCAACCTGGTACATTTTGATGCTCTTCTCAGAATAACACTTTAACTAGTGCTACCTATAAAGGTCATAATAGGTCATTTATGCTCCACCACAATACACACGATAAAAATATATGTAATACATGGTGGAGAACAGAAAATAGGAATCATCACATTGCTGGTGCGCTAACCCAAAACAAATATAACCCCGTGCATATAAGAATCTTATCAGGATTCACTGCACAGCATGATGCTCATGAGCTCATGTAACGGAATCATACTGAAGACATTGAAACTCACTTAGCTGCATTACAAATGATAGAAGACTAGCTATCTTATCAGAAAACAATGTCTAAAATAGACATTTGTGACATAAATGTTTTATGCAGCACCCCGTTGCCAATTTGAAATTGGTTGAGATTGGTTGTTCCACACAAATCAATTGTGTTATATGATATTAAAATTTAATATATGGCGTCAAGATAAAAATCTTACAACATTGATGACAAAATTATTTTTGTATACTAGTTAATCCAATGCTCGATCTCAAATGGTAATAGATGTGCTCTTCACATTATCACATACACACTGGTGTATATACATGACAACTGTTTCATGTTAACCTGATATAGAACAGAAGGCATGTTCTCTCAAAAGAACCACCTTAGGAGGACAATGATTAAGCAAACAAGACTCCGGCTTATTGATACTTACACATATCTGTCCAATATATTTTTAGTCACATGAAGAAAGAATACTATAAGTATCCCATATATTGGATCCAGCGTCTGAAGTCCTAGCTTTGATAGTAGCATTCTGTGTTAATACCTCAACACAATTGAGCAGAGTTCATTGATTTGTTATGGATACTCTATAGTTCCTACTCAATTTCAGCTGTTTTATATATATAAGCAAATAACAGGTACCTATACATGGCTCAAAGTAAACAATATTACATGGGTTATATTGTAGTACATCTTACTCACATATATACAAATTATGTATAATAAAAGTTAATCAGTTACCAGCTATATAAAGCTGTTTGATTTGATATCTTGAGGGCTAGGTATATGAATATCCTAACATCCAGATTAGGTGTATTTCAAGATATTGCGGATTTCAGGAAATACTCGTATTATTATGGTATAACTCTAAGGAGATTTGTATCAAGGAGTACAATCAGAACTATAATGCACCACTTAACTACTGGTACAGAGTACCTACTTAAAGTCATTGAGCTTACATAATATATATAACTCTATTATATATAGATGTAACTTGAATTGAAGTTTTTAAATTATCTATTTAATACACTGGTTTACAGTGATAAAATCAATCCAGAAGTCTGGAGTTGTCTCTGGACACAAATACCTTTATGATTTATTCTAAGGCCAGGTACTATAACAATACCTGCAATACTATAACAATACAAATGTGCTAAATAATAAATGTCCATACTTGTAAATAATTCAAAAACCTTGTTTAGTATTACTTATTTATGTGGCATATGTGACATAAATGCAAATATGTGAATGTCAAGAGTGAACTTTATGTACAAATGTGAGAATTTATACAAAATTAACATTTTGGATTTCGTTACACTTATCTTTCAGTGACTCAATAGGAATAAATACAGTAATAATTAAAGGTTTGGAAGTTCAGTCCACAAACATACGGTTAATTATTAAATATCTGCACATATTTTTCACTTTTACTGTACATAACTGCTTAAAATATGAGGTTGATCATCATGAAAAAATTGACTAAAGATTGGTAGTACCTATGTAATGTTCTACAACAGAAGCCTGGTACTCCCAACATTACAAAAAGCAATCAAATAATAATATATTATTTATATGGTTGCTTAAACATTTCCTTTAGCAACTCCGGGTTTATATAGAAACATGCATCATACATTTATACACCAGTCATCAGGTCAACAAATAACACAGCAGTCCATTAATCTTAGAATAAAGACAAGCATAATATGAGAATTGCTATTGCACTTAAGTCTTCATAATGTCTATGTTAGTTACACTAAAACTGAAATTGTTATCATTCATAATGAAATTTAATAATGTCCACCATGGTAATATGTGACACATTAATGATATAAAAGTAATAACAATATTATTATATCATGTGAATGGCCAGCCATTAATATGATATCTTCTTTGGGTCTTTTATGCCTAGTGTGTATACCTAGATGCTCTTATAAAACATAAAACAAAGAAAGTAAGCTGCATGTCCAATCAATTTTCAAATGTAAATCTAGCATCCCTAGAATTAATAGGAATTCCTTAGGGGTATGTGTGATGAATGTTACTATATAGGACACACATGGCAGACATCTGGCCTGGAACAAAGAAAACTATATTATATATACAAATTATTATTATAATTATTATATATAGAAGATTTATCTACTTTCCTTTTCTTAAAGAATTAAGATGGAGAAAAATGTGGGTAATAACTTTATAATTTATCACTGTCAGAGCTGTAACTAGAACCAGTTGTGTTAGTAATCATTACAGGCTAAGTAAGCCAGAACCCCATGGAAGTTATAAAATATTTGACTTATTAAAACTGAATTAATCCTGGGAATGCTCAGCATAAATACTTTTGAGTCAAGATAAGCTTTTCTGGTCTAGTCATGAATGGGGTTTGAAATAATCATATACATAAATACTGCTATGAAAACTGATATCAACTTTTACATACACACAACTGATAGTTACACACATTTTTAGGAAAAGATGTTAGATGGAAAGTCAGATTGGATTTCAAAAGGAAACACATCATAAGCTTTCCAACCAACCATATAGATATGTAACTTTACAGAGGGCATGCATAAGCATGGTACAGCAAAAAGTATAAGTAACTTTTGCAAATCTGATATATACCTACAAAAACAGGAAGTCATATAAAACTAAAATGTTTCATTGATCTAAGAATGATCATGTCCCTCCTGAACATGCACACTAATATAAAGAAACAAAGTAGGTATAACACCCAATATTATACCGGGTATACCTACAACATAAAATATAAATTTATCTCACATGGGGCATATATCATCCCAAGATCAAATCAAATACCCAATCATAATTTGTCAATAAATAATGGTATTAATTCCTTAATATTCAACATGGGATGGCTTCCTATTTTAATAATATTGGAATACATACAATGTACCTACTGGTACATTTAAGTATAGTATTATATAAAAGTACATAATTATATAATGCACATCACATATGAAACATATTTATACACATATTGCTATATAGCAAAGGAAATAGTATTATTTGTGTCAAAAAAATTGACCAAGTAATTCATTCTACACATAATTATGACATACTCGTACTATGGAGGGTAGAAAACATATTTTCGACCTTGTATGTATTTATTTTTTGCAAGGTGCAAAAGCTTGAATTGAATAATTATTAATACTGACTAAATTACAATATTAGTATTATTATTATTATTATTGGCCAACTTTAGTAATAATATATTTAGAGAAAAATATTGCATTATTATTGCACTGAATATTATTTCATCTAATTCAGAGGGAATCTCACTTAGTACTATGTGTTTCAGAACATTTCATCCATATTATACAGTAAGAGTAAATATTCAGTTAGCAATCCTAATAATTATGTATATTTTATAATTATACCTAATTAAGAGAAAAAATTCTTATTAATATGATATTTTCATATTGTATTTTTATATATATATATATATATATTTTATTATTGAGAATAAATCTCACTAAGCACTATGGATTTCACAACATCTCAACCATATGATGCAGAACAAATAAATATTCAGCAATGTAATTAAATCCATATAATAATATATATGTATGGTAATAAATCTCTAATTTAATTACATGTTCCATTGTTGCAGTTGTCTCTAAACATCTACATTGTAATTCTCAATTATATTTCAGATCACCATGAAATAAAATTGAAAATTAGACGAGCTTACCTGTAAGCGAAGTCTGATTATAATTTTATGAATGGTGATCTGAAATATAATTACCCACCCTCCCAAAATCAAAACCCATACTGCAACAATAAGAACAAAAGAGTCTCCTAGATATAGACAGCATGCATATTATCAAGGAGACTAAGTTGGAAATGATAGACTCTAAATTAAGTGAGGAATCCGGAGCTGTCACTGTCATACGCAGTGTCAGTGGTCTTTAAACTTTTTTTGTTTTTAAAGGCTAAACAATCGCGATGCCGACGAGTGGGAAGAAGGATACTACATTGTAATTCTCAATTATATTTCAGATCACCATTCATAAAATTATAATCAGACTTCGCTTACAGGTAAGCTCGTCTAATTTTCAATTTTAAATTAATCGTTCAAAGTGGGTAATCGAGTTCAAAGATTCCGTTACATACATACAGGTTAACCTAATAAAAGCGTGGTAAAAAAGTTCTCAAAGGTGCTTGAGTCTACCATGAATCTACCAATAAATTGGCCAGGGGGGGAGTATAGCCGAAATTCTTGTCACTTAGACGAAGACCCATTCCCAACAATAGGACAATATTTGGCCGACGACGACACATACAGAAATTACATTTATATTTAAAAGGATAACTTATTACGACAAATACACGTTCAACTTAACTCCTAAGCACGTTTGTGTACCAAATATCAATTATCCCAAATAACATGTCTGTGGAAACACTAAACACTTAAACAAATTACAAGAGGTAGTGATGTATTGCTTGTGAAAAAATATCGATAATCTTGATAAAATTTTACGATGGGTATAGTTCGCGGAAAACTGCTAGTCCACTCTGAAGTTGTTGCAAGCAGGTGTAGTCATACAATTTGCTATGGTGACGCGATTCATTTTTATATTCAGAGCGGACTAGCAGTTTTACGCGGACTATACTAAATTTTTTTTAAATGGCAGCAATAACCTAAATGAAATCACTATCATAGAAAATATCTAACTTGTAGATATGATACAAAATTAATGTATTTATACTTTACACACATATATTGAGATTTTTACTGAATTTATAAATAATAATTTTAGATTTATATGTAAGGGAGACATACTTTTCCGAGGCGTTCCAGCTTAGTCCTCAGGGGTAGCGGCGCATATGTGTCCAACCTCAGGTAGGAATATCTAATCCTATCTGGGGTTGATTACAGATGTCCATGGGCGGCAGTAGCCACTTACCATCAGGTGGACTGCATGCTCGTCCGCTACTCTTATATTATAAAAAAAAAGTAATAATAATTCGATAATTATAACTGTGATTTGCTGCATTAGGAATGTTATTTCGCATGACCTGTGGGTTACGATAAGAGTAGTTAATTTAACTTGACTTTATCCTGTGAATATTTATTAATCATAGAAATATTTTAATGGAAGTATTTATAGGTCTAAATTAAGTTGACAACCTTAATTCGACTAAGGATAACCATCCCGTTATCGCACATAAAAATATGTTTTATGTAATTGTAGCTACAAATCCCGTAGCTTTGTCCAACTTTTTTGAAAGACTTTGGATTACGGATAAATGTTCCAGACTCATTCATTCAACTTCATTAAGACTTAACAATTTTACTAATATTTGACGGCAAATCTCTTAGAATAAATGTTATGTACTCTAAACTCTACGCCCATGACTTTCAATTTGACCAAAAAAAATACACTTATTTGATTGTATTCCATATACCTACATGTATATTGTATAGTGTAGGTTTATCGTGTATGTCACTTTATTTTTAGGATGAATCAGAAACTTTCTTTGGGACTAAACAATGTACATATAATCATTGTAGTACTTAGAAGAGGCCGCCAAGACAGATTTATAATACTTCGAAGCGGTCTAATTTAAGTCGAAATCACGCGAATAAACGACCATCCACTTAACATGTGGTAGAGTGCATTATCGTTTGCTGATCAGTATATAAAATCATTATATGTCTATGGGTTTCTGATAGATTTACTGTTGTATATTGTTTTGATTTCGAAGTAACGCTTTAGAACTAATCTTTATTAGTTTTCGTGAGAACCTCTGCGAAATAATTCCATGAACATGGGTTACTTCAAACGATCAAACAGTCGAAAATCAGTTTTGTTAAGTAAGAAATAGTACTAGTAGTAGTGTGCTGAATATATATAGTAATTGCATTGTCAACAAAAGTAAAGTGCGCATCTAATCCCAGAATAATCGATAGATAAACAGGTAGGAGCTAAAATTTCCATCTAGTGATAGAAATTTTGACCCACCAAAGTTAAGCTAAATAAAACTGTTGAAAAATACTTTGAAAGCACTGATTTGAGTTTATAATTACATTGCGTAGTACGTGTATAGTTGTCGACTATTACTTTCCCATTGCTGGGTACGGATCCCCTCTCAGATTTAGAAGAATAAGGCCATAGTATACCGCGTTGGCCAAGTGCTTATTGGTAGACATACCCTTGCGATTTTTTTGATTTTTTGAGGTATGCAGTATGTCCATACCTATTATTATTTTGCGTTTTCTACTATAACCAGACCACGTGGACAGCTAACATGCTATGTGTACAATACTGTCTACATAATCACGATAATTTGAGCGTAACATTTCATCTAGTGACACGCATGCCAACATTACATAGTAATAATAATAATAATAATAATATTCTTTATTGTACCCAAAAAAGAACACAAAACAAAACATACAATTTTGGACGATACAAAAGGCGGTCTTATCGCTAAAACAGCGATCTCTTCCAGACAACCTTAGGATGAGGAGTTAAAGAAGAGATGACTTAAAATAATAGGGAGGGTGCAATTAAATGATAGATGCAGGGCTAATATATAAAATTAAGTGTAAATATAGAGATAGCATACTATAGAACAAATAATAAATAAAGGGGAAAGAAGCTAAAAAAAAAAAAATATAAAACAACAAAAAGAAAGTTAACACAGTTTTATAGGTGAATAGCAAGAGCACAGATTTTGGGAGGAAAAATAGTTAGAGGTGAAGGTAGTGAGATTTTACGAGATTTTTGAAGGAGTATAAGGATTGGGAGTAACGAATAGATACAGGGAGGGAGTTCCAAAGACGGATAGCGGATACAGTGTAGGATTTTTTGTAAAAAGAAGTTGAGTGAGAGGGAGTACAGAGAGCAAGATTTTCTGAGGAACGAAGGGTTCGGTCATGGGACAAGTGGAGGAACTGGAAGCGTTGTTTGAGGTAAGGAGAAGCGGTTGGATTAAATAGTAAACAATAGAGAAGAGATAGAATATGAGCATTCCGGCGAAGGCGAATTGGGAGCCACTTGAGTTTAGCACGATATTCTGAAACGTGGTCATATTTTCTTAGGCCGAATATAAACCGTATACATAAGTTTTGGAGTCGCTCAAGCTTATTTAATTGCTCCTCGGTAATGTCGGGATAACACACATCAGCATAGTCAAGTATTGGTAAGAGGAGGGACTGTGCAAGCGTAATTTTAGTTGGAATGGGTAAAACATTTTTTAGCCTACGTAGCGAGCTCACTGCAGCAAAGAGCTTTCTACTGACCTCTGAGATCTGAGGTATCCATGAAAGGTGTTGGTCCATGTAGATACCCAGATTTTTGACCTTATTGCTATAGGGAATACGCACATCATCCAGTACGATTGGTGGTAACTGGTGCCAATCGATCCTAGAGATCAGACGCGAACTCCCTATGATAATAGCCTGAGACTTGGTAGCATTTAATTTTAGGCCAAAGGTTTTACTCCAAGTCGAGATACAATCCAAATCAGCATTAGTAATCCTGATGGCGTTGAGTAAGTTGTTCAAGCAAGCATGATTGTAGACTTGTAAATCATCTGCATATAGATGGTAGAGCGAAGTGAGATGAAGACTAATAGAATTTATGAAAATAGTAAACAGGAGAGGAGACAACACGCCACCTTGCGGTACACCGGCAACCGTATTCAACCAGTACGAAAATTTGTCATCAATTTGAATCCGCTGCCGGCGGCCATGCAAGTAACTATGAAACCAGTCAATAGCCGTCGGAGATATGTAGAGAGAACGCAAGACCCCCAAGAGGATATCGAAATCAACAGCATTGAACGCATTGCTGAAATCCAACAGCGTCAACACCGTCAGCTGTTGATTATCCATCCCCATGCGTATGTCGTCCGTGATTTTTAGCAATGCAGTAGCCGTACTATGACCAGGACGGAAACCGGATTGTAAAGGATTAAGTAGAGCATTAGCGGACAGAAAAGAGCTAAGCTGATGGTGGATGAGGCGCTCGAGGACTTTAGATAAGAAAGGAAGTATGGATATGGGTCTGAAGTCCCCAAATTCGGAAGGGTTGGACTTTTTGGGTAAAGGGATGACATGGGCATCTTTCCAAATGGAAGGGAAGGAATTATTACGGACGGAACTATTCAGCAAGGACGTAATGCAAGGGAGAAGTATGTCAAGGAGAGGGATGATCATTTTACGGCTAATGCAATCACTGCCGACCGCATTAGATGGTATGGAGAGTATTGCCCCCTCGACATCACGATCCGAAAATTGACTAAACGAAAATAAAGGAGAGGTTGGATTGGGAATATGTGACAGTTGATTTAGAGTTTTTGCTTTTGTTTCGCTATCAATGGAAGACGTGACAGAGAAGTGACGATTTAAATCGTTTAGGTCGAGATTGTGCGGAAGAGAATTATTTGGTGATTTCCCAATTCCTAAAGTTTTTAAAAATTTCCAGACCCTGCTAGGGTCTTCATTTTGAACAGACTTATGAATATGGCGTCGTTGTAGATCTCTACACATCATATTGCACCGATTTCTTGCGAACTTATACCGCTCAAGATTACCTTCGCTGGAATCTAGCTTGTACCTCGCTTTGGCAGAGTTTTTCTTATTAATTAAAGACCTCAAGTCGTCAGTGAGCCAAGGAGCTGGTGGATGTCGTATGCGGACTGGACGAACAGGGGCGTGCAAATCGTACAGTTGTACTAATAAGGAGTTAAAGAGTTCCACCTGTTCGTCGACAGTGCTTACACACTCAATGACACCCCAATCAATATTGGCAGCGTCTTGGCGAAGCTTTGCAATATCCATTCCACTGAAATTACGCTGAAGAAGAATCTTTGACTTAGCTTTTGGAGGACGGATTTTGTATGACATATAGAGAAGGTCGTGATATGAGAAACCTTCGGCAGCACACTGGCCATACTTTGCAACGTGATCCAATGATGATACAATCATTAAATCGAGCAGAGATGGGTCACAGTTCGGGAAAAAGTGTGTTGCACTTAGTGGCAATATATTTAGATTAGCCGCATTTACTAAGGATTGTAGTTTACGAGATCTGACATCCTGCTTGAGTAAACAAGTATTAAAATCACCCATAATAATTGTATGGTCAAAAAGTGGACAATGATCTTTAAGCAGTTTGTCTAGGCAGGAAAAGTAATCGATGGTAAGAGACGGGCTGTAAAAAACGCCAAGAAGTAGTTTAGCATTAGAGAGATGAATTTCCAGAAAGAGATGCTCAGATTCGTTCCCAGAAATGTCCTGCGGAGATATACTTATAATCGAAAAGGGGATATGGGAACGAAGATAGATTGCAACTCCCCCACCGCCCCGAACAGTACGGTCGTTGCGGATTAGGTGAAATCCAGGAAGAGAATATGCCGTAGAAGGGAGACATGGCTTAAGCCACGATTCCGAAACAAGAATAGCATGAATATGTGTGCTATCAAATGTTGACAACAGGTCGGGGTAAAGTAAGTAAAGTAAGTAATGGGAAAAATATCGATTACTTAGTCGCTTTATTTGGTTGAAAGCTTTTTGTCAGATTTCATTATTAAGTTTTTTTTTTTAATATAATATAGGAGTAGCAGACGAGCATGGAGTCCACTTGATGGTAAGTGGCTACTGCCGCCCATGGACATCTGTAATCAACCCCAGATAGAATTAGATATTCTTACCTGAGGTCGGCCACAGGTGCGTCGCTATCCCTGAGGATTAAGCTGGTACGTCTCAGAAAATTATGTCTCCTTTACCACACCCTTCAAACCAGAACATTGCAGCGCTTAACACTGCTGTTATAAGGCAGAAATAGGTGTGGCGGTGGTGCCGCCGGAGTCGAACCACAAAGGGTTCTACTACCTTCAACTTCACTACAAGTTGTATATCTTGCTTTAAAAGGATAAGGTAGTGATAGCCGGCCGTTCTATTGGGGGTCCAACGTTCGAATCCTAAACAAGCACCTCCATTTTTCAAAGTTGTGTGTATGCTAGGAAAACATCATGAGTGTAGATTTCCACTCCTGACTGTTCTAAAATAGCATCAGCGCGGTGGTTTTTGGTCTAATTTCATAGAATAACAGCTATAGTCATTACTCTGAGAATTATTTTTTTCTTTGACAGACCCTGTCAAACAGTAACAGTCCAAGATGACTTCTTTAAGCGTATTAGATATTTGGGAATATTTCCATGAGCACGCACTCCATAACACGTGTAAACGATTTGAAGTTACGTTTTATTAACGTTTTAATAAAATATTTTTTTTTAATAAAGTAGGTACATCCTGTATGTATGTATCTAGGTAGGTATTTAACTGAATCTTTGAACTTGATTTTAATAACACCAATAACCGATTATTGCTTCACAAGGTGTTCAGTTTCTAGAAATATTATCCATTTAAATATGATATCAGATGAATTATTTATTGAACCAGTTTTGTTACCATTAAAGTAAGGTAATTTGAAATTATTTTATTATTGATTTGCAATAAGACTCATGAACAATGCAGACAGAAATATAATTATTGAGCTGAAATTATCACTAGATGAATGAATGAGGAGAAAGCAAAACGCATAGGAATAAGTAGACCCGTATTTGTTCATATTCATAATAAATTATTCATAACACAACTGTATGACGGAGTGGTGTTAAATATTGAATACTAAGTATGCAAATACTAACTTATTTTAGTTTTATTTAAGAGGAACTTTTTATGAAAATCCATTTGAGCATTTAGTACGTCACAATGTCAATGTATATGGACATCTGTAATTAATTAACGTAGGATAAAATCACACCTTGTCCGAAAACACTTGAAGCATTTAAATGTCTTATGCACCCATTACTATCCCACTACTGGATACAGGGGGGTTACTACCATCTCTTAACACAATATTATTTTAATCACATTTTTATTTTTTTTTGCAGGAAATTTAACTTTTTAAGCAAAATATGACAATTTCATTTGGTTTTATACAATGGATAAGCGAAAAATTAATAAGGGTTTAATTTTGTTCAACTATGTATGACGGAATGTTATACTGTTTTAAGGAGAAAATAAAACATTCCTGAACTATGATGGTTTTTAAAAGATGGTGGCACGCCCCCAGGTCTCCTCTCTGAATGAAAAGTATAGTGCCGTAGTTCACCGCGCTGGTCAAGTGCGAGTAGGGAAACTTCACACCTTACTGGGTTTCTTCGCGGCGATTTTCTTCGCCATTACAGCAAGTGATGGCAATTTATAATAGGCACATAATTTTGTATAATCAGACAGGTGTGCGTGTTTTATAAACCTCAGATAACTCAATGAGAGGCTGTGTGAACCAGTATGTTATCACTGATGTCAGAATAAAATAATGGTTCTCGTAGGCCTAAGGCCTGATGCAGATTGAGATAGACACCTTTTCTTAAAATAAGACGATGACACCGGAAAAGCAAATTGTGTAAAATACGGAAGCGTGTGTCTGTACTTGCACAAAACCTTTGGTGAGCTTTACTTTATTTCACTAAATTTTATTAAAACAATATTAATTTTCAACATTTGCTTTTATTAGCAGTATTTTTTGACAATGAGATTACAGTTATTTTAAAATCTACTAGTAAGTATGCGGTATAATACGGTGAATGATTGAACACAAAGACGCAATTTCCGAAATCGAAAATCAATATTAAATGACCTGACCAATATACGATTGTACGATAATTTACAACGTAACCATAAATTATTCTGTAGTTACACGCATACGAAACATCGATACGTTTTCATGGCCACGTCACTAGCTGTCAGTGGCCATATTGGAGTTTTATTTCAGAGTTCGAAGCGGGCGGAAGCACGCGTCATTATGTCTGTGCGCGGGAAATCGTGAAAAAAAACGGTTGTGTACAACAGCGTATTATCATTATGCCATTGAATGATTTTCTCATAATTGTGCTGTGAAGTGCCAGTGTTTTGTGTGAATGGCTTTGTTTTGATATTGGTAAGTTATTTGTTGTTATACAATTTTAATACTTTTTAAGGTGAATATTTTGTTCTGCATTGTGTCTATTATATCGTGCTATGTGCTATTAGCATTGTTCGATCTGTAAATATTTTTTGGCTGTATACGGTGTGAAATCTACAGGTGCGAAATATTTTTTACGAATACGGAAATTCTTGCAGAATGCCAAATAAAAAGAAAATAATTAAATTAACTTTCGAAAACGAAAACATTGAGAATTTGACCTGAATTTTAATTTATTTTGTTATATTATGCACGATGTTTCCAGCATGTGTTCCTGTGCATTCTGTGTCGTTGGTGCCATGGATATAACGATATCCCAGAATAGACATTTAAATTCATCATTCAGTCATCTGATTAGGCGGCGATTGAACCGGTAAACTACATGTAAAACCAATGGGATGTCCAGTCCATCACAAGTCATCAATTATTAAATTTCATTAATAGTTAAAAGTTGAAGTTAATACGTTTTTTCTAGTAAGTAATATTGAAGTAACTACCGAAAATGCAGTCCATCGAATAGTAAGTGGTAACTGCCGCCTGTGGACATCTATAACCAACAGCCATAGATTAGTAAAGATACGTCGCCGCCTTGAAATTGAATGAAGCCGCAAATGGCTTATAATAAATAAATAAAAACATTTTTAGAGAAAATTTACGAATAAATAACTAATACTGCGTAATTTACATGATAATTAAATAATTTATAATAATAATTTCAAATATTTTAGGGATATTTTAGCACGGAGACAAGGCAAAACTTTTTTACGCAACTATTTCAATTCTCAAAATTGGGCACATTTTCTTGTTAGGAGTGAGTAATCTTTACTAATCTATGATTAAATATGATAATATGTTTTTTTATGAAAAAACATTCTTTTTTTTATGGTAGAACCCTTTGCGGGTCGACTCCGGCGGCACCACCGCCACACTTATTTCTGCGTAGTAACAGCAGTGTTAAGCGCTGCTGTGTTCTGGTTTGACGTGTGTGATAAGGGAGACATATTTTCCGAGGCGTTCCAATATAGCCATCAGGTGTAGCGGCGCATCTGTGGCCGACCTCAGGTAGGAATCTAGTCCTATCTGGGGTTGATTACGGATGTCCATGACCGGCAGTAGCCACTTACCATCAGGTGGACTGCATGCTCGTCCGCTACTCCGACATAATAAAAAAAAAAACCTTTAGTTAATTTAACACTATTTTCTCAAAATTTTTCTTTGTTTCTTAAGGAAACAATCACGTGGGGTTTCCCGATACCCTCTCCTCCCCAAAGTAAGATTAGATGACATTTGGTTCGACCCCCTCCCCCTCCTAAACGCCTCATGTAATTATTGGAAGCCCCCTAAGATAATCGCTTCATGTAGCTAAGAGGCCGGCATCACACATCCACCAAATCATAGAATGCGATAGAAATCGGTGTTACTGCCTATTTACATTAAAAACAAAAGTTTTGCCTATTACATCATCATCAACCCATTATTGTCCCAATGCTGGGCACGAGAATGAAATGGATTCTCTCAAAATGAGAAGGAATAGGCCATAGTCCACCGCGCTGACCTAGTGCGTGTTGGTAGACTTCACATACCTTAGAGTTTCTTTTTAATCTATCAGGTGTGTACGTTTTCTCACGATGTTTTCCTTCACCGTTTAAGCAAGTGATAATTAATTTCTAATACGCACATAACTTTGACAAAATCTGGTGCCTGGAATTTGAACCTAGGACCTTTCGATCAAGAGGCCAAATTTCTTAACCACTGGGCTGTCACTGCATATTACATAAATTAATTATTTTATCTACAAGATATTATATAGTCCGCGCCAAACTGCTGTCCGCTCTGAAGTTGTTGCGAGCTGGTGTAGTCATACAATTTGCTATGACGACGCGATTCATTTCTATATTCAGAGCAGACTAGCACATTTACGCGGACTGTACCTATTAAATTATAACTTTTGAGTGGATAAAATAGTATTAAATTACTATAGTTTCGTTTTATTTAAATGTAGGCCACGTAAACCATTCGCCGTGAAGTGAACGCAAGGAGAATTTCTTAAGAAATCTGTACAAAGGTCGAAATTTTGTTGCAATTATGACAATTGGTTGAATATATTTTTAACTAATTAAGTGACTTTTGAAGGTGGCAGAACCATCTGTGCGCCACCGCTGCAACTATTTCTGCCTAATAACAACAGTGTTAAGCGCTGCTATGTTCTGGTTTAAAGGGTGTGGTAAGGGAGATATATGCTCTCGAGGGATATCAACTTAGCCCTCAGAAGTAGCGGCGCATCTGTGGCCGAAATTAGGTAGGAATCTAATCCTATCTGGGGTTGATTACGGACATACTGGTGGAATAACTGGCGGCACTTGCTATATACCATCAGATGGACTGCATGCTCGTCTGCTACTCCTATAATATAAGAAGTGGAGAGAAGTGGAAAATATTAATTATTGCTGATAATATAAGAAACAAAATAATATTTAAAAAACAATTTTGCATTGTTTTAGTAAATCCTGATAGTAGGTGGTGCAATATTTTTTCTTTGTGTATTACTTTCACTTACAAAATGGACTGACGATGGACAATTATTATCTATAATTTAAAAAAAAGCTTTATAAAGTACAATTCATTATATCGGACATCCAATTTGAAACCTGGCGAAATAGCAACATAGTACTGAAATCGGCGGTTAATTTATCAACATATTATTACTTATTACCATAGATTAGTAAAGATTATTCACTCCTAACAAGAAAATGTTACCAGTTTTGAGAATTGAAATAGTTGCGTAAAAAGTTTTGCCATGTCTCCGTGCTAAAATATCCCTAAAATATTTGAAATAATTATTTATTTATTATGTAAATTACGCAGTATTAGTTATTTATTCGTAAATTTTCTCTAAAAATGTTTTTATTTGTCAAGAATTCATGGCGGCGAAGTATCTTTACTAATCTATGCTTATTACCTACATCACGACATAAACGATTTCTAATATTATCGCCGACTTTTATCTTTAGAGAGCGATCTCTTTTTCACGCTTCATTGCTCTTTAAACACTCCAAACACTCCAAGTTTAAACAACAAAATAAAAACTAATATTTTATATTTAAACTTTACCACTTTCTGTAGAGTCCGCGCCAAATTTCTAGTCCGTTCTGAAGTTGTTGTACGCAGGTGAAGTCAGAGAGCTAATGCGGTCGAACAACTACAAGCATATACTCCGTAGAACAGACAGGGCGGGCAGCGGAGGGTGCCGTGGAGGTCCCGCGCTGTCATCGTCCCGCCGATATCTACAATTTGCTGTTGCGACGCGACTCGTTTCTATACTCAGAGCGGACTAGAAGTTTGGCGCGGACTCTACCTTCAATAATATTTGAACAGAGTCGCGGACTAAGCTCGTCGGAAGCTCGGGGCAGAAAGTTGAATGAGGCCCCCAGTCTAAAGAGTTAATTTAATTTTAAAAGCTTTTACAAATGTCTACAAGAGACCTTTTAGACGTTGTTCTTCCCCCCTTTCCCCCTTAGACCAACAGAATTTTAATCAAAGATAATTAAAATGTACGGTTAGCAATTTCGAATTAACTACTAAACGACTGGACTGATTTTGATGAAATTTGTTGTGTGTGTTCAAGGGGACTTGAGAATGGTTTAGATTCACAATTTAGTCAGCAAATGTTTTTTTTCTGACTAGAAAATTTAGTTGAAAAATGTTTTCTTAATTATTTTTTAATTCGTAAGTAGTTGTTGATTTTGGAATGTTTCACATTGGATTCGACAGTCTTCGCTACCATCGCAGTTGCAAATATTCTATCTATTTTTCAAACCCGTAAGTGATAAGGGTTGTTGACCCTTAACATTTTTTTTTATTTATATGGCAACACAACGTTTGCCGGGTCAGCTAGTCTATATATATATATTTCTTATGTGCGTGTGTATGTCACTGAACTCCTCCTAAACGACTGGACTGATTTTGATGAAATTTGTTGTGTGTGTTCAAGGGGACTTGAGTATGGTTCAGATTCACAATTTAGTCCGTGGGAAAAGGTTTTTTTTTAATTAACTTTTAATTCGTAAGTAGTTATAGAATCGGAAACTATGCATTTGATCAAGTGAAGATCCGTAGCAAAGCTTGGGAGGGGAGCCCACGAGAGTTTGGGAGTTGGTAAGACCAATTTTCGATAGATGGCACCACTGTCATTTCAATGCAGGTACAAATTTTCCGTTTTACGTATGTCATATTATTTCTTTAAAATGCGGGCGAAGCCGCGGGCACCACTAGTACTCAATAAAATTTTCAAGTGTCTATCTATTACGGTTCAAGAGATAGTGTGACAAACGGATATACAGCGGAGGCTTAGTAACAGGTTTCCGTCCCTATCCTTTGGAAACGGAACCTTAAAAATAGCGTTTATATTGATCGGAATAAAGGTTGAAAAATACCTCGTTTATTATGAATCTTCATTATTCAGCTGAATAAAGCATTATTCGTTTAAACAGAGCATGACGTGTTTTCCTAACAACCTTAACAATACGGTATTTTTGTTTAATTATATTATTAAATAGACTTTAATAGTCTATTTAAAAATAGTAATTTATAAAAGGTTTTATAGTTATTGTAACATTGATAGCCCAGTGGTTAAGAAACTTTTAAAAATCCCACCTTTGATTTTTCGAAGTTATGTGCGTATTAGAAATTAATTATCACTTGCTTAAACGGTGAAGAAAAACATCGTGAGGAAACATGCAAAAAAAAGAATTGTAAAAGGCATATGTCTACCAACGCACTTGGCCAGCGCGGTGGACTATGGCCTAATCATTCTGAGAGGAGACCCGTGCCCATCAGTGGGACAGTCATGGGTAACATTCAATCTTCTTTAGTTCTAAAAATAATTGTCCTGTTTGTCTGACTGATTGCTCGTCACAGACCCTATTGAAAATAGAAACGTGTTTGGACAATACGTTCCTTTTATAACGTAGGACCCATTTTTTAAGGTGTTAGAACCCTCTGTGGTTCGACTCCGGTTGCACCACCGCCATACTTATCTGCCTAGTTAACAGCAGTGTTAAGCGCTGCTGCGTTCTGGTTTGAGAGGTGTAATAAGGGAGACATCTCTCTAAAGTATATACTTTTACGAGGCGTTCACCGCAGTTTCGCCGTGACCACAATCCATGCAACTGGGTCGAAATATCGGCAATAAAGAAATTCAAAAATCGCATATCCTGATTACTCGTTATATAGTAAAATGTCTCAATTCCGCGATAAATTTAGTCTCAAATCAAATAAATACATTTTTGGTATTTCTGTACCCTCTGCCAGGCCCCGATTTAGGGGGGGCAAGCCGGGGTCTATGCCCCGGGAGGCAAATTCGGAGGGCGGCATAATTCACACTTTACAAACGAATAGACAACTCATTTACTTAACTTTGACCTTCTTTTTTGTTTACGAGAGGGTAACCTTCAAAAGGTTCCCTATGCCGTGGGAGCGACACGGAGTTATTTGGGATTCTTACCGCACTAAAACCCCCCCGGTGACCGTCCTCGGCGCTGCGTTGAGGACTCCGGGATCTCCAAAGGAACGCAACCCCTTAGCGCGTTGCCCCGTCAGGCTCCGTCTGGTGTGCACGACGGTATGCGACCACACATGCCACCGTCCTTCCCGGGGTCGCTGGCCGGGCGGTTCGAGCTCCCACTCTTGCCGCCCGCAACCCCGGAAGCCCCTTTTAGTCGCCTCTTACGACCGGCAGGGGATACCGTAGCCCTATTCTAGTCCCGGAACTACAGGGACAACCTAACTTTGACCTGCACTACGCACAAACATTATTATTCGCGAAGCGCGTAGGCATATTTCGGTAAAAATAAATATATTTGGGGCGTCAATTTTCAGTATTTGCCCCGCCTTAAAAAAATTGAAGATCCGTGTCTGTCCTCTGCAAGCGTACAGTTCCTACATAAATAACATGTTATTATTGCATTATGTAAATAAATACGTTTCAAGAACACCTGTGGCGCGAATTTAAACGCTCATATCGTGTTAGTTACGATTAGTCATAATTTTTGTAACCGAATCGGATTGTTGTACAAAGTTTTACAATACGATTTTTTATAATAAATTTACACCCAATCGTAGATTAGTAAAGATACTTCGCCGCCTTGAAATTGAATGAAGCCACAAACGGCTTATTAATAAGTTCTTTTTTTGAATTCTTGACAAATAAAAACATTTTTTGAGAAAATTTACGAATAAATAACTAATACTGCGTAATTTACGTAATAAATAAATAATTATTTCAAATATTTTAGGGACATTTTAGCACGGAGACGTGGCAAAACTTTTTTACGCAACTATTTCAATTCTCAAAACTGGGTACATTTTCTTGTTAGGTGTGAGTAATCTTTACTTATCTATGCACACAATATGCAAATATGTTTGCCAATTCAACTCAAATATTTTGAAGGTGAATCCTGTGTGGTTTGATTCGGGCGGCACCACCGCCACTTCTGTTTCTGCCTAATAACAGCAGTGTTAAACGCTGCTGTGTTCTGATTTGAAGGGTGTGGTAAGGGAGACATACTTTCCGAGGCATACCAACTTAGTCAACCAACCAAAGATAACAAATGTCCACGGGCGGCAGGAGCCACTTACCATCAGGTGGACTGCAAGCTCGTCTGCTACTCAATATTATAAAAAATATATTTAACAATAGACAAACACATATTTTATTTATAATATAAAAACTTACGCGAGATAATTCACAGTACCTGACCAGTTATAAAAACAAAGATGAAAAAGAAAATATTTAAATATCGACCCCTTTGTCCTCATCGTATCTATAGATTGTTTATATTTAACTGTGATTCATAAACCAAGGATGAAGATTAAAAATACGGTTGTACAACCAATGTCATATTGGTCGAGAATCAAAAGTTTAGCTAGAAATAGAATTCTTCTCAGTTTGATTGCGGCATAGTTACTTTGTCAGTTTTAATGTATGTGAACAGATTTGGAGAGACTTGAAATGTTCACAGAGTGTGTAATTAATTTATCATATAATACTAAAAATAAAAAAAAACCTTCAAAAATTTCGTGGTGAAAATTTTAACTGTCTACATTACGGTTTAATAGATAAAAAGAAAAACACCGGAACCGGTTTCTTGTGTAGCTATTGGCTACCCTTAATTATTTGGTAGCAATTATTTTGTAAGGCAGTGATAGCCTAGGTTAAGAAACTCGGCCTCTCGATCGAGGGGTCCGAGCTTCAAATCCCAGCACCTCTGATTTTTCAAAGTTATGTGCGTATTAGAAGTTAATTATCACTTGCTAAACGGTGAAGGAAAATATCGTGAGGAAACCTGCATACCTGAGAGATTAATAAAAAAAATCTCAAAGGTATGTGAAGTCCACCAATACGCACTTGGCCAGCGCGGTGGACTATGGCCTATTCTTTCTCATTATGAGAGGAGACACGTGCCCAGCAGTGGGACAGTAATGGGTTGATGATGAATTATTCTGTAGCTTTTTTATTTTTAGTATTTGTTGTTATAGTTTAGTATTTGTTGTTATAGCGGCCACCGTTATGTATCCTCTGTAAAATCAAGTGTCTATCTATTACGGTTCCAGAGATAGAGCCCTGTGACAGACGGACAGACAACAAAGTTTTAATAATAGGATTCCGTTTTAAAACGTTGGGTACAGAAACCTAAGAACTGAATTGTCCATTGCCTTTTTGTTGGTTAAAATGAATTTACCATTTATTTTTGAAGGGTGTGGTGGGAGACAGACTTTTCCGAGGCGTTCCAGCTTAGTCAGGGGTAGCGGCGCATCTGTGGCCGACATCAGGTAGGAATATCTAATCCTATCTGGATTTGATTACAGATGTCCATGGGCGGCAGTAGCCACTTACCATCAGGTGGACTGTATGCTCGTGCTGCTTCTATATTATAAAAAAATAACCAAGAAACAAAGTCTTAAGGATAAAATCGTGTGAAGTATAATTTTACGTTAGGATTAACAAAGACCAATTAGTTATTATTGTAATAATTAACTGGTTATTTTTACATATAATTAAATGGCTTAACGATGTTTTTATTGATCTTTCCCACAAGGAAAGAAATCCCACACGGAAAGATAAAATAGTATGTTTAATGACAAAGAAAATATAGGTACAGGAGATAAAAGTACATAAATAGGCAAAGATAGCTTAAAAAGCAGTGATAGCTTAGAACCTCGGCATCTTGATAGAGGTGTCCGAGGTTCAAATCCCAGGCATTTACCGTACGGTGGACTATGGCCTCATCCTTCTCATTCTGAGAAGAGACCCGTGCCGAGCAGTGGGACAGTGGTGGGTTGATGATGATGAATAATTTAGTGCCTTTTTACTTGATTAAAGAGGGTAATGTTTTTCGAGCGTATGTACGTCTCATTCTTTGGCATGTTCTGCAGCCCAAACGGCTGAACGGATTGTAACTTTGACGTGTCGTTGGATTCGTCTAAAATTTGAGAATAATATAGGCTATTTTTTAGGCAGTCCGATTTACGTTATTATAATAATTTTATAGTTCTTGGTGTTTATTTTTGTACCTTTTGGGGAGCTTAAGTGTAATTATTAAAAAAATCTTAAATCCTATATATAAAATTCTCGTGTCACAATGTTAATTACCGTACTGCTCCGAAACGGCTTTACCGATTTTCATCAAATTTTATACGCATATTCAGTAGGTCTGAGAATAGGCTACTATCTATTTTTCATACCCCTAAGTGATAAGGGTTGTTCACCCTTAACATTTTTTTATTTATATGGCAACACAACGTTTGCCGGGTCAGCTAGTTATCTATTATATTATCGTTGTTATCAACCCATTACTGTCCCACTCCTGGGCACGGGTCTTCTTCCAGTGAGAGGAGCTTAAGGCAAACTGTATTCGATTGCCAAATGCGAATTGGTAAACTTCACATAACCTTGAAACTTTTTTGAATAAATGTACCTACGATGTTGTCATTCATCGTTGTTGCAAGTAATATTTAATTTCGAATACGTACATATTTCGAAAAATATAAGCCTGGGAATCAAACCGCGGATCAGATTGAGTGTCCACATTTCAATCACTATTCTATCACCGCCTTAGATAAGTATATCATCAACAACCCATGACTGTCCCACTGCTGGGCACGGGTCTCCTCTCAGAATGAGAAGGATTAGGCCATAGTCCACCGCGCTGGCCATGTGCGTATTCGTAGACTTCACATATTGAGATTTTTTTTTATAATTCTCAGGTATGCAGGTTTCCTCACGATGTTTTCCTTGACCGTTTAGCAAGTGATAATTAATATCTAATACGCACATAGCTTTGAAAAATCAGAGGTGCCTGCCTGGGATTTGTACCTCGAACCCCTCGATCGAAAGGACTAGTTTCTTAATCACTAGGCTATCACTGCCTTAGATAAGTATATACGGAGTTAATGAACAAACATTAAAAAACATATTTACAGTCGAATTGAGTAACCTCCTCCTTTTTTTTAAGTCGGTTAAAAAAGAGACTAATTTAACCCCCTAGCAGAGTGCATGCATGTCCGATTATCCTATTTGTATACTTCGGGTCAAACTGCTAGTCCGCTCCGAAGTTGTTGCGAGCAGGTGTCGTCATACAATTTGCTATGGCGACGCGATTCATTTCTATATTCAGAGCGGACTAGCAGTTAAGGACCCATAACTATGTACTATATGCATGAGCAATAAAAATTGAATTTGAATTTGAAAATTTTGTACATTTATAACAAGGCTTTTTCCAGAGTGAGATCACAGCTACAGAATCGATTTAAATCCCCATTAAAGTCTATGTGATGTATCACAGCTGCTTCCTATACAATTGATTGTGTTTACACGCATTCGTGTGTATTTGCGTATATTTGAGCTTCGTGACGACAGAGTTATTTATTATTTTCTTTAGATTTTAGGAATACTACGAAGGTGGTAGAACCCTTCGTGGTTCGACTCCGGCGGTACCACCGCCACACCTATTTTTACCTAACAGCAGTGTTAGGCGCTGCTGTGTTCCGGTTTGATGGGTGTGGTAAGGGAGACCGACTTTTCCGAGGCGTTCCAGCTTAGTCCTCAGGGGTAGCGGCGCAACTGTGGCCGACCTCAGGAATATCTAGTCCTATCTGCAAAAAAAACCTACAAAAAAACTGTCACTATAAATAATTATAGTTTAAAAACTAAAAACCACAAAATCATGAATCCTGATTCATGAAGATCCTGATAGGGAGAATGGGATAAATTATTAAAATCGTGTATTGTCATCGGTTCTTGATAATTGTTCAAAATTTTAAATTAATTGGACCGTTAAAAGTAGGTAAAAACCGAGTTCAAAGATTCCGTTACATACATACATACGCACATACATACATACATACATACATACATACATACATACATACATACATACATACATACATGCATACATACAACCCAAGCTAATAAAAGCGTGGTTAAATAAATATCCTTACAATTTACTGAATTGGTTGCAAGGGTTATATTATTGGTTGCATTGGTTTATGAAGGTGGTAGAACCCTTTATGGTTCGACTCCGGCGGTACCACCGCCACACCTATTTCTACCTAATAACAGACTGCTGTTTAGGCGCTACTGTGTTCCGGTTTGAAGGGTGTGGTAAGGGAGACACACTTTTCCGAGGCGTTCCAGCTTAGTCCTCAGGGATAGCGGCGCATCTGTGGCCGACATCAGGTAGGAATATCTAATCCTATCTGGGGTTGATTACAGATGTCCATGGGCGGCAGTAGCCACTTACCATCAGGTGGATTGCATGCTCGTCTGCTACTCTCATATTATTAAAAAAAAAGGGTTTTGTTTAGTGGGTCGCGACACAGAAATATTCACCTAGATTGCGCCAGAGTTATATATTTCAGGTATGTTGGAGTCCGAGGTTCGAATTCCACGCACGCTCTGATTATACAAAGTTATGCGAGTTAGAAATTTAATATCACATGCTTATATGTAAAGAAATACATGAGAGATCGATATGTGTAAGAGTTTAGGAGGTGGTAGAACCCTTTGTGGTTCGACTCCGGCGGCACCACCGACACACCTATTTCTGTTATAACAGCAGTGTTAAGCGCTGCTGTGTTCTGGTTTGAAGGGTGTGGTAAGGGAGACCTACTTTTCCGAGCTTAGTCCTCAGGAGTAGCAGCACATCTGTGGCCGACCTCAGGTAGGAATATCTAATCCTATCTGGGGTTGATTACAGATGTCCTTTACGTTTTTAAAGATGACTAGTGCCCAGCTGTGGGACAATAATAAGAAAATAATTTGTAGGTATTATCTATGTGTACTAATATTATAAAGAGGAAAACTTTGTTTATTTGTTTGATTGTAATGAATAGGCTCAAAAACTACTGGACCGATTTTAAAAATTCTTTCACCATTCGAAAGCTACATTATCCACGAGTAACATAGGCTATATTTTATATGAAATATATTTGATAAATAGATTTTGAGGCGGTATAAAATTTGCTGGATCAGCTAGTTACTAATATAATAGTAGAAGAATTTAATGTGTATGATTTCTTATTTTGCACAAACATCATCAACTTATTACTGTCCCACTGCTGGGCATGGATTTAGCAAAGTGCGAATTGGTAGACCTTACACACCTTTGAAAACTTTTTTTTTATACATTTTGTGTATACGTCTCCATTATATTTTACGTAACTATTTTAACAAGGGATAATTAATTTCTAATACGCACATAACTTTGAAAAATCAGAGAGCCTGGGATTTGAACCTCGGTCTCCTCGACCAAGACGCCGAGTTTCTTAACCACTAGGCTATCACTGCTATCGATGGATATTATGATTGGTGGATGTATATTAAAGAATATTATTTGTTTATACTAAAATTTATTATAAGCAAACTAGCTGACCCGGCAAACGTGTTGCCATTATATAAAAAAATGTTAAGGGTGAACAACCCTTATTACTTAGGGCTATGAAAAATAGATAGTAGCCGATTCTCAGACCTACTGAATATGCATGTAAAATTTGGTGAAAATCGTTAAAGCCGTTTCGGAGGAGTACAGTAACTAACATTGTGACACGAGAATTTTATATATAAGATAATATCCATCAATGAAAACGTACATATACGTGATATAAGATACATGTAGATTGTAGGAGCATATAATATCTATTTAGATAACCTCGCGTTCTTTTTTCTTCTCAAGCGAGAAACCTTCAAAAGGTACCCGGTGCCGTGGGAGCGACACGGGGTTATGTGGGATTTTTACCGCACTAAAACCCCCCTAGTGGCCGTCCTCGGCGTTTGGTGGAGAACTCCGGGATCTCCAACGGAACACAACCGGAGTCTTCCTAAAGCGATGCCCCTATCGAGCTCTGCTGGGGGGAGCAAACGCTTTCACATCCCGTGGTGATTACAGCGATATGTGACCACACAAACCGCTGTCCTTCCCGGGGTCGCCTCCTGGACGGTTTGAGCCCCCACTCTTGCCGCCCGCAACCCCGGAAGCCCCCTTTTAGTCGCGTCTTACTACAGGCAGGGGATACCGTAGCTCTATTCTACTCCCGGGACTACAGGGACAGCATCGCTACCTCTGAGGACTAAGCTGTAACGCCTCGAAAAAGTCTGTCTCCCTTACCACACCCTTCAAACCGGAACACAGCAGCGCTTAACACTGCTGTTATAACAGAAATAGGTATGGCGGTGGTGCCGCCGGAGTCGAACCACAAACGGTTCTACCACCTTCAAACCACATGTAGTTATAGGTGCATATAAAATCTATTTAGATAACCTCGCGTGACCGTTTACCCACTAGTTAAACTAACCGCCTAACCTCACGGTTAATGCTTGTTTAACGCATTCAGAAGTTCAATTAGTTTAATCCAAACCCATTTTAGTTACAACAAAGGTGGTTTTTACCTTTTGGATACGGAATTTAAATGGTGATTAGCTTGAGATTTGAACCGGCCTGAGTTCAAACACAAAATAAAAACGAATTATTATCAACCTTGTGATGTTTTAGGATAAAGAGAAAATGGTTATGATTAAATCGATTATAATGTACTTAACCTACACGCTATACGTGAGGGATGTGAACCACGCGTGTCGTAAGAGGCGACTAAAAGAGGCTTCCGGGGTTGCGGGTCGTAAGAGTGGGAGCTCGAACCGCCCGGACAGCGACCCCGGGAAGGACGGCGGTATGTGTGGTTGCATACCGTTGTGCACACCAGACGGTGTGGCGAGCGTCATACTCACCTGGGAGGAGCCCGATGGGGCAACGCGCTAAGAGGACTCCGGTTGCGTTCCTCTGGAGATCCCGGAGTCCTCTACGCAGCGCAGAGGACGGCCACCGGGGGGGTTTTAGTGCGGTTAGAATCCCACATAAACCCGTGCCGCTCCCACGGCACAGGGTACCTTTTGAAGGTTCCCCCTCATAACTAAAAAAAAAAGGACCGGATGAGCATGCAGTCCACCTGATTTTATAGTCCGCGCCAAACTGTTAGTCCGCTCTGAATATAGAAACAAGTCACGTCGCAACAGCAAATTGTAGGTATTAGCGGGATGAAGACGGCGGAGGACCCCCCGGCACCCTCCGCTGCCCGCTCTCGCCCACGAGTACATGGCTGCGTTAGTGTGCCCTTACGTTGCTACGCAGTATATGTTTGTAGTTGTGCGCAAAAACTTCAGAGCGGACTAGCAGTTTGGCGCGGACTATAAGTAGCTACTGCCGCTCATGGTCATTTGTAATCAACCTCCTATAAAATTATTTTCCTACCTGAGGTCGGCCACAGATGCACTATTACTTCTAAGGACTAAGCATTACACATTACATTAAATGTCTCTGAAAAGTATGTCTCCTTTACCACACCCTTCAAACAAGAACAGAACAGCGCTTAACACTGCTGTTATTAGACAGAAATAGGTTTGTGTCTTTTTTTATAATATAGGAATAGCAGACGAGCATGCAGTCCACCTGATGGTAAGTGGCTACTGCCGCCCATGGACATCTGTAATCAACCCCAGATAGGATAAGATATTTCCACCTGAGGTCGGCCACAGATGCGCCGCTACCCCTGAGGACTAAGCTGGAACGCACCGGAAAAGTCAGTCTCCCTTACCACACCCTTCAAACCGGAACACAGCAGCGCTAAACACTGTCATTAGGTATAAATAGGTGTGGCGGTGGTGCCGCCGGAGTCGAACCAAAAAGGGTTCTACCACCTTCAACCTACGAACCTACTACGAGTTCTACCTCCTTCAAAATTTTGATACCAATTTTGGTGACACATGAATATGAGAATAGAAAATGTTTTACTCTATGAGTACAGACCGACGCTTTAATATAGATTTTTGTAAATAGTAAGCCATATTTTTATGATTAAGTAGTAATATTAACACAGATTTTAATATCAGATTAAAGCACTGATAAAATAGATATGGAAAGATAAAATGTTGATCTAAGTGAAGAGTGTACATTTATGAAAATAATATCTTTTTCATATACCAGGCTCCCTAACACTGGGGCCCCAAGGCACAACAAAAAGGGGCCCCTTGAAAAGTGATAATTTAAGAACACAAAACCATACATTATAACTAGTTATAAAAAGTTAAAACAAGCAAACATTCACTGAATTTGAATTTGTTTTTAGTAAATGATCCACATTTAAAATTAGTAATATTTACCGTAATCTTAGGACATTACAGGTATGTATTATGTAAGCGAATATATTGCCCTTTCAAGGGGCCCTTCAGGTCAGGGGCCCTCAGCACGGGGCCCCTGTTATCTTCGGGTTTTAAAAACGAGACTCCCGACCTGGGATCGACCACAAATTTATAGTTTCTTCTGAAGAGTAAGTTACAAAGTTTCGGATAAATATATCTATCTTAACAGCTTTCGAAAACGATACCGAGCATAGTCCGCGCCAAACTGCTAGTTCGCTCTGAAGTTGTTGCGAGCAGGTGTAGCCAAACAATTTGCTATGGCGACGCGATTCACTTCTATATTCAGAGCGGACTAGTAGTTTTACGCGGAATATACCAGAAATATAAAATAAACATTTAGTTCTTGAAGCACACTTTTCAATTTTAAACATATTGTTTACTGCATCTGCTGTTTAAAACATATAAAAATATATTTATGTAACACATTATGTATCTTTACAAATCATTAGTCTTGCCAAATATTTTTCAAAAATTTTTTGGCGCGCCACCAACTTGTGACAAATTAATCATTCATGTCCTAAGTGTTTTAATAACTATAATATAATACTGTGATAGCCGAGTAGTTAAATAGCGGGTTCTCAGAGGTTCGAGGTTCAAATCCCAGGCAAGCACCTCTGATTTTTCAAAGTTATGTGCGTATTAGAAATTAATTATTTATCACTTGCTTTAACGGCAAAGGAAAACATTGTGAGGAAACCCGTATAAATAAAAAATCATAAAAAAAACATTGTGAGGAAAGTATAAATAAGAAATCGTAAAAAAACTTTTCGACGGTATGTAAAGTCTATCATACCAAGTTCATATTTTTTCTATGCTGACACCGGATCACATCTTGACTTTTATGCCCGTTCCACATTCTCGCGAGAACACGAGGAAAGCATGAGAAACGAGAATATGGAGCCAATACGCATCGGGTTTTTCTAGCGTTCTCGCGAGATTCTCGCGAGATTCTCGCGAGATTCTCGCGAGAATGTGGAGCGGACTTTACGGTTTGCTTTGCTGTCTTACGAATTTTCAGGCCACGTGTCCTGACGCGAGTTTAACATTTCTTACCCATCACAATATGCGCACAACGCAAACGAAGCTTTTTTTATAATATAGGAGTAGCAGACGAGCATGCAGTCCATCTGATGCTAACTGGCTACTGCCGCCCATGGACATCTATAATCAACCCCAGATAGGATTAGATATTCCTACCTGAGGTAGGCCACAGATGCGCCGCTACCCCTGAGGACTAAGCTGGAACGCCTAGTAAGTCTATCTCCCTTACCACACCCTTCAAACCGGAACACAGCAGCGCTACACTGCTGTTATGAGGCAGAAATAGGCGTGGCGGTGGTGCCGCCGGAGTCAAATCACAGAGAGTTTTATCACCTTCAAAAAGTTTTCACCCTTCAGTTTCCACTTCAAAAAACTGAACTTATAAGTGTAGGAAACGTTATTTCTTTGTGGTATGGTATAGTTATTTAGTTACATATCTTAGTTACCAGGGAAAGAGCAACTGTTCAACACACCGCGGAATCACACGCCCGTCCGCTGAATTATTGATAGTATCGACCGTGGGTACGGTGGCCAGCCATTCGGTGTGGTGTGGCTTTTCCACATTAAAATAGGACTGTATTTAAAACGAATACGTCTTTAGAAAAGTATACTTACTTACAATCAGTGGCGGACTAAAGTCTTCGGAGGCCCGGGAAAGTTGAATGGAGGCCTCCAGTGTAAGTTCGCCTGTTATTCGGTGACCTTTTTGTTTTTGCTGACTTATACACATTTCATAGATTGTTTATTTCTGAGGATCTTTTTTTAGCATCTGTGTTTGGAGGCCCCCAGGATCGGGGGCCCTATGTGTGGTCGCATTCCGTTGTGCACACCAGACGGTGTGGCGAGCGTCACGCTCACCTGGGAGGAGCCCGATGGGGCAACGCGCTAAGAGGACTCCGGTTGCGTTCCTCTGGAGATCCCGGAGACCTCTACGCAGCGCAGAGGACGGCCACCAGGGGGGTTTTTAGTGCGGTAAGAATCCCACATAACCCCGTGCCGCTCCCACGGCACAGGGTACCTTTTGAAGGTTTCCCCCTCGTAAACAAAAAAAAAAAAGAATCGGGGGCCCGGAGCGGACCGTCCGTTCCGCTCTCCTCCCGCTAAGCCGCGAGTGCTTACAATATGATAATAAAGATTAAAATGAAAGAAGATGAAGATGTAATACTTTTTACAAAAGTATTACATGACGTAACATGACAGTAGATATTAAATTATAAGAAGATTGAATTTCGATGGATTAAAAGAGTTGTTATTGTTCATCTTTTAAATATGTTGAACTCAGGATAATAATAATTATTTAACTATGCTTATATTTAATATTATTTCATATTGTAGGGGTACAATTACCATTTAATCTGTAGTATACCTGTTTTTGCCGAATTACAACTTTGATAAGCCCTGCAGAGTATTAGTTTTGGTGTAGTAAGGGAGAAAATATAAGTTAAATTAATTAAACTTGATCTTTTCTGAAAAAAAAACAATGGGTAATTCAAGTAAAATCATTCCAAAAAATCGTAAAATTTGTAAATTTAATACTAAACTAGCTGACCCAGTAAACGTTATGTTGCCATATAAATAAAAAAATGTTAAGGGTGAACAACCCTTGTCACTTAGGGGTATGAAAAATAGATAGTAGCCGATTCTCAGACCTATTGAATATGCATATAAAATTTGGTGAAAATTGGTTAAGCCATTTCGGAGGAGTACGGTAACTAACGCTGTGACACGAGAATTTTATATATAAGATATAGATGGTACTTTCCATTCAACGAACAAAACAGGACTTGTCCTGTAAACCTAAGAAACATGGTCACCCTGTTCGTCCTGACATTGTTCAAGCACTTCCCCTATTAAAATTTTAATGGCCGTATATTGAATTATATTCTAGTCCAAGAATTCTACTTTGTATAGACAGTTCTAGGACTTCTAACCAGGCTAACAGGTCACCTAGACTTCTAGGAAAGTACTGAAATAAAATAAAAATATGAAGAAGTATAACGTTACAATTTTTATATGATTGAAGCAAACGAGCATGCCCACTTGATGGTAAGTGGCTACTGCCGCTCACAGACATCTGTAAACAACCCTCGATAGGATTAGATATTCCTACCTGAGGTCAGCCACAGATGCGCCGCTACCCCTGAGGACTAAGCTGTAACACTTCGTATGAGTATGTTTCCCTTACCACACCCTTCAAACCAGAACACGGCAGCGCTTAACACTGCTGTGTGGTCGCATACTGTCGTAAACGTACATGGTGTGGGAGGAGCGAAAACTGCTCCCCCAGGGTAGAGCCCGTTGGGCATCGCGCTTGGAGGGCTCCGGTTGTGTTCCGTTGGAGATCCCGGAGTTCTCCAACAAGCGTTGAGGTCGGCCACCGAGGGGGTTTTAGTGCGGTAAAAATCCCACATAACCCGGCGTCGCTCCCACGTCGTCGGGTACCTTTTGAAGGTTTCCCCCTCAAGAAAAAAGAAAAAAAAAAAGGTAAATACATAATTAGATGCAACTTTTTTTAATTTTTTAAAATACCGTGTGCTTACATCACGTTTTTCTAATAAAACTGGTTTGCTGATTTTTCGTTTAACGCAGTCGTTAAACGAAAAATCAGCAGAGTCGTTTTGCATTTAATGAGCAATTTATGTATGGTCCGGAGATGACACCGCGGACCCCCTTACATATACTTGCGGATCCCCAGGGGTCCGCGGACCACAGGTTGGGAAACGCGGCACTAGACCATTACTGTTTTATTTTATACTAATCGTAAAGCTGAAAGCATGACAGCGATGAACAACTATAAATAGACATCAAATTGCTACGAAATCGATTTTGTTCTATTGACGTATGACAATTCGGTCAAGTACGTAACGATGTGATAGCGTGGTTAGATCCTCTCGATCGGTCCTAGGTTCGATACCCAAGCATTCTGAATTTTCAAAAATTGTGCGTGTTAGATTAATTAAAGGCGAAGAAACATTGTGTGGAAACTTGCACTATGACTTTAAAAAATGTGTCCTTAAGGGTGTGCGAAGTTTACTAAAATGAAACACTCCAGTTGATTTGACATGCAAAAACTAAACCCTTTATTCATTATTACTTAATGTTGATTATTTTCTTTACTTATTATTAATTATTTTCGTACCTACAGGTTTTGACAATACCTATTTATATGAAATCGTAATACATAACATTTACCTATCCGCACTTGGCCCGCGCGATGGACTAGTAAGTCCTATACCCCTTTCACTCTGAGAGAAAACCCGTGCCCAGCAGTGGGGCAGTAATCGTTGATGACACACATAAAGAAGCACTGGGAGTGTTGCGGTAAAAAGTCTCATGTTGGGGTCAAGGATTCAAAGCCCTAGCAAGCGTTTCAGATTTTTGGAAATTACATGATTATTAACAATACTTTAGATCCATACATATCGGATACCTATATACCTAGATAGAGCAGTGGCAGTCCGTCCATGGTCTTTTAGGGAACAACAAAATTTTAGAAATAGGAAGCCCGTTTCTTTTTACGATCGAATTCAGACTTAATTCGTAGATTGCATATGCATAATTATACTTATTTTATGGTAACAAAAAATTAGTATAATTATGCAATCTACGAATCGAAGCTATCTTTACCTCATTCTTCACTCAGACCCAAAAACAAAAATCTCAAATTCAAATATATTTATTTGCAAGAACATGGGTTAGACATAAAATAACAGTAAAGGTATATAAGTTCGCCAAGTTCCACCTGTCAAGGCATGCAAATTTAGAAATTGTGATTACAAATAAATTCGAATAAATTATTTTTATAATTATTACCAATTGTCAAAATTTACATTTCAAATTAGTCATCATAAAATACCAATCGTTTATTATTAACGTTAATTATAATCTTTTATTACAACAGTCTTCAAAAAAATCTTTAATACAATAATAGGCTTTTTGTGTCAAAAATGTTTTTAGTGATTTTTTAAAGTCAAATTCACTTTTACTCTTGATATGAATAGGTAGAGCATTGTATATCCTAGGGCCCATGCAAAATATACTGTCGTGGAACATCTAAATTCATCATTAAGATATCTGTCTGACTGGGGATCGAACCCGGAACTCTGCGCGTCAGACCGGTATCTTGATCGCTCCGCCACGCGGTCGTGTAATTCACTACTACACTTCTATTACTGCTACCCTTCTTATTTTGAGAGTCGACTTGTGCCCAGTACAGTAATGTATCATAATATTTGTTACAGTAAAAACGATGGAACATGGCCGCAGTCTTCTAGAAGTTCCTATGAAGAAGGTATCCGTCCGACTGGACCAGCGAGCTCCAAGAATTCTGGAGCATTTGGACAAAATCGGCCACGGCGTGGAGAGAGTCGGTCAAATTGTTAATAGACGGTTGGATTGTGCGAATCAGAGTCTTCTGGACAGAATCACGTTCGAGAGTGAGAGGAGAGGGAGCAGGAGCGAGTCTTCTTCTAGAAGGAACAGCGATGATGCTGGCAGAGCGAAGAAGGAGAGGCTTAGAGAAGGTAATTGTGAATTGCTTTTTCGACTGTGGAGGATGTTTTACATGCGTGTGTGTGTTTGTGTGTGCGTATGTATATATGTAATACATACATACACACACACACTCACACACTCTGCAGCTAAAACTTGGTGTGGTAAAGGAGGCATACTTTTCCGAAGTGTACCAACTTAGTCCTCAGGAGTAGCGGCGCAACTGTGGCTGATATTAGGTAGGAATCTAATCTTATTTGGGGTTGATTACAGATGTCCATGGGCGGTAGTAGCCACTTACCATTAGATGGGCTGCATGTTCAATATTTTAAGTTATGTGCGTATTAGAAATTAATGATCATTTGCTTAAACAGTGAAGAAAAATCGTAAAACCTGCATACCTGAAAAATGTAAATAAAAAAGTTTTCAAAGGTATGTGAAGTCTACCAACGCACTTGTCCAGCGCGGTGGACTATGGCCTAATCCTTCTCATTCTGAGGAGATCCGTGCCCTGAAATAGCAATGGGTTGATGATGATGATGATGATAAACCTTCTTCCAGATGGAACCAGCTCAGAACCACCAACAGCGAACGTGACGAACCACAACGCGTGGAACGAGCTGGACAGTTCCACTTCCACCACCCGGACTGAGCTCAGCGTGTCAGATGGCGCTGATGAGCAGGTCAGTTAAGTTGTGGCGAGTTGCCGCTACTCGTCAACAGATGGCGCCACTTTCCGAATCACGCTATAAAAGTTTTTTTAAGATTCTTGTATATACAGGGTGAACTTTTCATACCTTCAGTGCCATATCCAAAACTATAAGGATTATCGATAAATGCTGAAAGGAGTTACGAGGCCGATTTTGATGACAATTAAAACTACACAATTCAGTTTTAATAAATCGTTTTTCATAGCTTTAATATGGTGCCTCCGGAGTCGAACCACAAAGGGCATAGTCCGCGCCAAACTGCTAGTCCGCTCTGAAGTTAATGCGAGCAGGTATTGTCATACAAATTGATATGGAGACGCGATTCATTTCTATATTCAGAGCGGACTAGCAGTTTTACGCGGACTATACCTTCAAATATATACGTAGTTTATGTAATTTAAACCCAAAAGTAGTTTATTTAACTACTTCAATAAACAACGTAGTAAACTATACCTAAACTTACTACATTACCTTACTGTTGGCAAAATCTAGATCGTAAAATTGTAAATAGTTAGGAATTTGGGAAATCGTTTGATTTATGGCTTTTATATGGTCTTAAAGGAATATTTGCAAATTGAATACATTTTCTGTCGCACCTCACTGCGATACAATTGAAGGTGGACTCTGTGGTTTAACTCCTGAACCACCGCCACACCTGCCTAATAACAGCAGTGTGAAGCGCTGCTGTGTTCTGGTTTGAAGGGTGTGGTAAGGGACACACTTTTCTGAGGCATTCCAGCGTAATCATTAGAGGTAGCGGCGCATCTATGACCGACCTCAGATGGGAATCTAATCTTATCTGGGGTTGATTACAAATGTCCATGAGCGACAGTAGCCAGCATAATATAACCTACATGCTAGTCTGCTACTCTTATATTATAAATAAATTAGGATTTTGAGTAGAAACTCCAAAATATGTAGAGCATTTTATTTTAGTAGCAAAGCGTCATTTTTGCATGTTAAAAAATAACTATAAAACCATACTATGTTTTAGCTATGTATATTTATTTGGTGGAAATATATTGTGTCTTTGAAGCGACACATACAATGAGATATTGTTTTTTCAGCACCCTGTACGGCGTAGAAGCCACGAGCTAGCGCTCCCAGGGACGCCACTCCACGTCAGGACACCATGGAAGTCGGCTGACAGTCTAGCACCAGAATCAGCGTTTGGCACATCCCTAGCTGACATCATGGAGAGTCCTGCTAATAAGGTAGATTGATAAAATATTCTTTATTGCACACTTTAATGGAACTGAACAATACAACATTATATTCCAGGCAGAATTAACTGAACTTTTAGTAGAGATGGCGATTCTTTCCGAAAAAGATCGATTCTTGAATCGATTCGAATTTAAGTGTATTAAATCGATTAACAAAAAATCGAGGCACAAAAAAACGATTCTTTAAAAAACGATCTTCGATCTTTTCAGCTGGAACAGGGGAAAAACCAAAAAAGCACTGAAATACGTATCCGTAAGCAAAAATGACACTAACACATACAGACCAATTTCGAAAAGATCGACTTTTGATTTTCTAGTATGAAGGATCGATTCAATGAATCGGCCCATTACTGGAGATCGATTAAAATAATAGATATTTTGGCCCAAAATATCGATTCTTCGATTAATCGATCTCAGATCACTAACTTTTAGGTAGAGTCCTTGGGAATTCGACTGTAGTACTGTACTAACGTTAGACTTATTTCAAAGAGACTTTCTACCCTCTTTTGAAGGTGGTAGAACCCTTTGTGGTTCGATTCCGGCGGCACCACCGCACACCTATTTCTTTTATAACAGCAGTGTTAAGCGCTGCTGTGTTCTGGTTTGATAGAAGTGGTATGGGAGACATACTTTTCCGAGGCGTTCCAGCTTAGTTCTCAGCGCTAGCTGCGCATCTTTGGCCGACCTCAGGTAAGAAGCTAATCTTATCTGGGGTTATTTGTAGATGTCCTTGAGCGGCAGTAGCCACTCACCATTAGGTAGACTGCATGCTCGTCTGTTACTCTTATAAAAAACCTGCTATAAGAGACATTACTTGAATTAAATTTATATTATTTTAAGGATTTTCTTTATCTGGAGGCACGGCAGTGCCTCCGCCAAGTCGAGTACATATTTATTTATTCTCCACAAGTTAAAAGTATTTAAAATTTTCAGAGCACACCTTTTAGCCAGGCGAGTGAGACAAAGGTACATATATAAATTATAGTTTGTGTTAAATGTTATGTATTCTGTAATGTCTTCAATGTTTGTATATGTGTATCTTTTTCTTGCCGTTTTGTGCTTGTATGTGTTATTGTGAAAAATATTTAAATATTATTTTATCCTCATTGTTAAATACTTAATCTTAGCCGTAATATGCTAGAAAGTTTAAGTCATTTTGATGTTTAATGATCCCGGTAACACCCAAATCTTATTTCCATAGACCCTGGTAAAACCCAAATGTAAAAATAGCCAATCCCATTAATCCCGGTAGAACCAGAATCCAATATTAATTCAAATTTTTCCTGTAAAACGGTAAACGGTATTGTTAAAATCCGTATCAAATTCCTTTGGAACTGATAAAATCCGAATAATTTTTTATGTAAGTTTAGGTCCCGGTAAATTAAACCCAAATTTTACCTCTTAATTCCAGATTAATCTCCGTGACGACCTGAAGTCTAGAGACAGTTCAGAGGAGTCCAAATCGAAGCATGGTTGGCGGTTGGTCAGGAACGTGACGTCAGCTGCCAGTGCGTTCGCCCCCAAAGCTGGTACAGCAGCGTTGCCTGGCACTCCGCTACCGAGCTTCCAGGTTAGTTTCTGGGGATAGCAGATGGCGCTACATCTGTCGAATCCACGCTATCGAAGATTTTTAGGATTCCGTACCCAAGGATAAAACGGAACCCTATTAAGACTTATGATTTTCTCTTTTTTTACATTTGATTATATATATTTTAAATTAGAAATATTTTTTTTATATTTTTAGCTACAATTATTTTCTTGTTATTTAGTTAGAATGTCATTATCCTTGTTTTAACATAATAAGGAAATGTAAAAAAAAGAAATAAATATTGTAGTCGTTCAAAAAAAACCGTATTAATCTACTTTGAATAAAATATTTTGTTGTTATTTACAGTCAAAAAGACACAGCCAAGGTTCAAACTACACTGCTGATGACAGAAAGTCCCCAGCACCTAATTCCCCGAATGAAAAAGAAGAAAATGTAGGCGAAACAAGCCCTGAGGTAAAGTATATTATGTATGAGCTTTTATTTAACTCTGATTAAAAAGCAGTGCAAGCCTAGTGGTTAAAAACTCGGCCTCTTGATCGAGGGGTCCGAGGTTCAAATCCCAGGCACATCTGATTTTTGTAAATTATGCGCGTATTAGAAATTAATTATCATAAGCTTAAACGGTGAAGGAAAACATCATGAGGAAACCTGCATACCTGAGAGATTTATAAAAAAAAGTCTTATAGGTATGTGAAGTCTACCAATACGCACTTGTCCAGCGCGGTGGACTATGACCTGATCCTTCTCATTCTGAGAGGAGACCCGTGCCCAGCAGTGGGACATTAAAGGGTTGATGATTAGCCAAACTGATTTAGCTGAAATTTTGCAAATACGTTTGCTTTGGATGACAATGCATGATCCGTTTAGTGACGGCACGTCATCCAATATGGCGCTTCAAGATGGCTGACTAATTATTTTGTATGTAGCCTATGATATGGGTATCAAATGAAAGGGTTTTATGAGAAAAATATGAAAGAACAAAATGACGTTACTATACATTCAAAATGGCGGACATAATTTTCTCATATATGAATATCAAATTAAAAAGTTTTCTGCGAAAAATACGAAAATGATTATTTTTAAACCGCACCATACCGTTTTGACGCGCAAAGAGTTCCAGGTTCGATTCCCAGCCAGACAGTATGTACTTTCGTTTATATATGTACCCACCTACCCACGACACGAGAAAAGCGTTTTAAAATATATATTTTTTTATGAATTACGGCAAAGAAGTATAAATTTCTACAAGCGTACATAAATACACACACATTTCTTTATATCAATATCATTTATTTCAGGGTCTAGACCCAGATTCCTTGATGTTTCGTGATGGAAGACGGCGGATAGACATGGTGCTAGCGTACGAAGAAGAGGACTATGGTGTCATGACTGAAGCTGAAGCGAAGAAACGGGAGTACAGACGGACTTTTCAGGTGAGATCTTGAAAGTAGTACTGCGAAAATAGGGTTATGTTATTGAATGTGTGTATGTGTGTGTGTGCGAGGGAGAGAGAACGAAAGGGGGATTGTCTTTCCGCAATTGTAAGTTTTTTACAAGCTTGTATTTAACTTGACTTGTTAGTTTTTGACTTGTAGACACCTTCCTGAAGTCGGCCACAGATACGCCGCGACCCCTAAGGACTATGCTGTAAGCGGTGGTGCCGCCGGAGTGGAACCACAAAGAACCCATTAGTGGTTCGACTCCGGCGGCACCACCGCCACACCTATTTCTGTTATAACAGCAGTGTTAAGCGCTGCTGTGTTCTGGTTTGAAGGGTGGTAAGGGAGGCTTATTTTATCAAGGCATTCCAGTTTAGTCTTCAGGGGTAGCGGCGCATCTGTGGCCGATCTTATCTGGGGTTGATTACAGGTGGTCATAGGCGATAATAGTCACTTACCATCAGGTGGACTGCATGCTCGTCTGCTACTCCTATGTTATATAAAAAGACAAGGTTCATCCTTCGATTTGTCATGATACCACTTTTACTATTTTGTTATACTTTTAATTCTGAACTTTTGAGTAGTTCATTATTCTTTTTTCTATTTTCTTGCAGGAAAACCTAATAAAAGAAGGCCTAGAGCTAGAACTAGAGAACAAGTGCCTCTCCTTCGATGGAAAGACCTGGTTCCTGAAGATACACATTCCATGGAAGACGGAGATGAGGCTCGCGGAGGTGATCGGTATGAAGTTACCGACGAAGCGGTTCATCACCATATCGGTTAGAGCGTGGGTAAGTGCTTAGGTTCATCACCATATTGGTCAGAATGTAATTTAGTTTGCTTGCGGAGAGTAATGTTTTAAGCACATTTAAGCCCGAATTAAGTCACAATTAAGACACTTGTCTTACGAAAGAATTCATCATATTGCTTAGGGCGTTAGTAAGTTTGCTTTTAGTGCGGAGGGTAATGTTTGTCGAGCTCATGTTTGTATATATGTGTGAATGTGTATATATGAATTATATAATAATTTATATATATATATATATGAATACCAATGAATATTTAGTATTATAAAAAAAAATACAAAAAATACCTTATAATTTTTAAAATTAACCCTGTATATAATTTATCAGATGAATTACCAGACAATTTATTCCAGAGTGAGGAGAAATTAGCCGAAAAAGACAAAAAGTGGTATTCGAAATGGCGTCGGAAATGGAAGGAGGTGTACGAGTATGAACACAGTCGGATCGAAGCGGAACCTTCTTTTTACACCTCCACCGAACAGAAAGGCGTTAGGCGTGAAGAACAGTTTGTATTTTATCACCCTTATCAATAACAAGTTTGTCAACGAATTCCAATATATGGTTTTTTTTTTATAATTATACCTAAACGATGAGGTAGACGGGCTACATTATGGAAAGCAGTTACCGTGGCCGTTACATTTGCAACAACAGAGGAGTTGGCAATGCAGGCTTTAGAGGAGAGCTCTTTTTATACCTTTTTTGAAGAGCCCCATGTCATATCGCTCCGGGAATACCTGAGGAGGAAGTTCATCTAATGTTTAGTAAGATTGCCAAATCAATCTATTTATTTAAAACATAAAAGATTTTTAACATTGATATGGACTAATAAGATGTTGTTGAGTTGGTTAATTACGAAATAATTTAAAACAGATGGTCCCTTATGTAGCGATTGAATAAATTAATCGACTTGGTAATACATGGATCTCACAACTTTTTACGGTAAAAGTATTAAGTTGTGAGACTTGTTGTTTTTTATTAGTTACATTTTTGATGGCATTACAACTTTGTCAACGACGTCATCATCAAGTTTAGCAAAAATCTCATCATTATATAAATCATTATTTTCTTGTGCTTCTTTCATAAATTAAAGAACCTAGAAAGGACTAGAATACTATCTGAAGTCTGCTATCCCTGAGGACTTAGACTAAGTTGGAAAGCCTCGTGTAAATGTTTCTTTATTTCCACATCCTTAAACCAGAACACAGCACTGTAAGGGAGACATACTTATCCGAGGCGTTTCAATTTAGTCCTCAGGGGTAGCGGCGCATCTGTGGTCGACCTCAGGTCGACCTGATCTTATCTGGGGTTGATTTCAAATATCCACCGGCTTTTCGCTTGCTACTTCCATACAAAAAATATTAATGTGTATGATGATTGATGGTCATGATAGGATCGTTAATTATTAATTTATTTATATATTGCATTTTGCACACAGACATGTATTATATTACGACATCTTAAGCTAACTTCATATATGTTATCTAGACTTTGAGTGCCAACAATTTGTGTATTAAAATACACTAGACAAGTTTTGATGTGAAACATCTATAGCCGCACGTAAAACCGATTTCTGGCGTGGCGACGCATGCCGTGTCGCCACGCTATACGATGGTATATATATACAGTCTATATGCAGTAGTGTGTACGGTGTGGCGACGCGTCGCCATGCGCAATCGACTGTGCGATTGTCTCCCACTCGATCATCGTAATATTTTATTTTATCACTATGACATATTTAGTTCCTATCACAATATGTTCTTTTCTGCATATTACTTTTACAAAATAATGTCGATGTTTCACATCTGCCAGGCGTCCCGTGACGGCTCAAATTTTTTTAAGGATTGAATTGTATCTCAGGGTACCTTACAGTATTAATAAGTACCTTAAGGTAGGAATTACATATTATAATACATTTTTCAAATTAGAATTAAAATAGAAATTAAGAAATATAATTTTACTTCCAGATTTCTAGTCAAGGATCGTCATACGCAGTTCTCGCCGGCACAACGCAGTTTACTTGTGATGCAAATACTCTTGCGTGCTAAATACGACAATAATGAAACAAAGGTAATTGCTGCGTCGGCACGCTTGCCAAACATCGACAAACCGTTACAAATTCACGTGCGGATGTTTGATTTGGTTTCTATAGGTTTGTAAATGCTTGGAACTAATTCATAGAGTGCCAGTTTCTTTAGAAAGTCAAACGAAAAGTTGTGCATTTGTACTTTGTAGAAGTTTGGAGTTTGAGCAAGTTTGACAAGTGTCAAGCATGTGGACGCAGCATATGGGACGTATTTATCGAGTATATCTACAAAGGACGTAACGTTATACCTTTTCCTAATGTGAAGCAGTTCTTGCGATGGAATTTGTGGACGTCTGCTGACTTACATATGAGAACCATCGTAGCCCTACGAAATGATGACACTGCTCCAGACAGAACAACATTATATGGAGCATAGATTAGTAAAGATTACTCACACCTAACAAGAAAATGTACCCAGTTTTGAGAATTGAAATAGTTGCGTAAAAAAGTTTTGCCACGTCTCCGTGCTAAAATGTCCCTAAAATATTTGAAATAATAATTTATTTATACGTAATTATTACGTAAATTACGCAGTATTAGTTATTTATTCGTAAATTTTCTCTAAAAATGTTTTTATTTGTCAAGAATTCAAAAAAAGAACTTACTAAAATAAGCTGTTTGTGGCTTCATTCAATTTCAAGGCGGCAAACTATCTTTACTAATCTTTGATATGGAGTAAAACATTATATGGAGTTTATTATACCATAGATTTTCATAGGCAACTGTGAGCACTTACCATCAGGTGGCACGTTACCTTGCTATTTTTCTCCATCATTCATAATTTAATATAATAATTAATTAATACGCACATAATAAAAATCAGACGTTCATGTTTAAGATTTAGGTACCGGATTTCCAGTGTGTAAAACTAGATTACAAAAACCTAACCTTTTTATTTAGTGCGCCAAAAATATTGTAGAAAATGTGTATTTCCCCACCTTATTTGTTACCGTTGCTTAAACGGCGATGGAAAACAATAATGGGTTGATGATGATGATTTCAGATGGGAATACGTCGTCTCCTAAACGACGGGACTTATATCGCCTGTTTCCCGCTACACGAAGGGAGATATGACATGGACACTCCTGAGGGAACACAGACTGACAGACGAGTGAGTACTAGTATGTTAAAGGGAAGTAAGTTTCCATGAAAGCATAAGAAAGTGTGTCTTAAATAAATCTTGAAGGAGGTAGAACCTTCTGTGGTTCGACTCCGGCGGCAGCACCGCACACCTATTTCTGTTATAACAGCAGTGTTAAGCGCTGCTGTGTTCTGGTTTGAAGGGTGTGGTAAGGGAGATATACTTTTTTGAGGCGTTCCAGCTTAGTCCTCAGGGGTAGCGGCACATCTGTGGCCAACCTTAGGTAGGAATCTGATCTTATCTGGCGTTGATTACAGATGTCAATACGGCAGAAGTTATTTACCATCAGTCTCTTTGACTCCATTTCAAATCCAGAACACAGCAGCGCTTAACATTGCTGTTATAACAGAAATAGGTGTGGCGGTGGCGCCGTGGAATGCGAACCAAAGAAGGTTGTACCACCTGTTTTGGGTTTTTTAACGTTAAAGTTACAACCCAACTTAACTTACAAAGTTACAAAGGTGCAACCCAACTTAACCACAATAATAATAACTTATCGTACATTGATCAATTTATTAAGTACATGGTGTAACAGAGAGTGTTCTGTTAATAAGTTCTGATCCTCCTACCCATTCTTTTGCTCACTAAATTAAATTATTGTTAAACTAGTTTTTGCCCGCGGCTTCGCCCGCGTTGTAAAGAAAATAATCTAACATACTAACATACATAAAACTGAAAATTCGTACCTTCAACTTTGCTAAAGATATTCACTTGATCAAATGCATAGTTTACGATTCAATCCTTACTAATATCGAATAAAATAATCTATGTTTTGGGTCCAAAGATAAATTCTCCGATTAATCGATTTTAGATCGCCATCCGTAGTTCCCGTGGGATTTCCGGGATAAAAACTATCCTATGTCCTTTGCCGGGTCTCAGACTATCTTTGTACAAAATTTAATTTAAATCGGTTCAGTGTTTTGGACGTGAAGAAGAGACAACCAGACAGACAGACAGACAGAGTTACTTTCGGATTTATAACATTAGTAAGGATTTCATTTCTCAGTAAGTTATTGTAAGAAAATCTTTTGAGAAATAAAGAGTCTTAAACAATAAACCATAATAATCCTAAAACAATTCCATTTCTCATCAGCTTCTATACCTGGAATGGGCGCGTCCTTGCAAATGGTTCAAAAAGCAACCTCTTTGGCTAGTAAGGCGGTACTTCGGTGAGAAGATAGCGCTATATTTCTGCTGGCTGGGCTTCTATACGAAGATGTTGTATGCCCCCGCTGCTGTTGGTACGCTGTGCTTCTTGTACGGACTGGCTAGTATGAACTCCGCTGATAATATACCTAGGTAAGACATTTAATCTTTTTTATACCATGGCCACGTGTGATGAGCTTAGTGACGTCATAGAAATCCAATATGGCGAACCAATTACTTTTTATATAACCACGTAAAATGGGTATAAAGGGTTTTTACGATGAATACGAAAAATTTGACGTAATGATAAATGCAAGATGGACCTTTCATTTTTATGCACGATGATATAAGTATCAAATAAAAGGGGTTTTCTACGATAAAAAAGCTTATTTTATAAAACATTTTTTACATAATATACAATTATTTAAGATTATTTCATACTACAAAAGATTTATGTTTTTTAATACTACAAAATTGTTTTATACCTATAGATTTCTGTTTGCAGTAAAGAAATCTGCAACACTAACGGTCCGGGGAACACGACGCTATGTCCGCTGTGCGACAAGGCGTGCCAGTACCAGCTGTTAGCAGACTCCTGTCTCTTCGCGAAGCTGAGCTACCTCTTCGACAACCCCGCTACTGTGTTCTTCGCGATCTTCATGTCTTTCTGGGGTGAGTACTAATGAAACTAAGGTGGAACGTCAGGCATTCCATATTAGTTAATATTGCTATAATGAGTACTATACTATTCTTGGGCATCTTTATGGCATTATGGGCGAATTTATAGTTAAAACTTTTTGGGAACGTCAGGCATTCCAGGTTAGTTTTGGTAGCGATAGTGACTATTTTGCACTAGAATGGCATAATATAGTGAACTAGCGGGGAACACGAGGCATTCCGAGTTAGTCTTCTAATTTTGTAAGTAAATTTAAAATGTGTACATGAGCAAGCTATAATACACATGCATCAAAGACTACTGAAGAACATAGAGCATTCCAAGTTAGTCGTTATACAAAACATACTAAATAAATGAAATGACAATATTAGGACTCAAGGCATTCCAGTTCCTTCGTAACATAGTCAAAGTATCAATGGTAAAGAGAACACTACGCTATGTCCGCTGTGCGACAAGGCGTGCCAGTACCAGCTGCTAGCGGACTCCTGTCTCTTCGCGAAGCTGAGCTACCTCTTCGACAACCCCGCTACTGTGTTCTTTGCTATCTTCATGTCTTTCTGGGGTGAGTACTAATGAAACTAAGGTTGAACGTCAGGCATTCCATATTAGTTTTGAACTCTATAAGTATTTTAGCAATCTTCGTGTCATTCTGAGGTTAATTAAAGTTAAAACGATATGATTAACTAGCGGGGAACACGAGGCATTCCTGGTTATCTTCGAACATGAGTAAGTAAAAGCAAACCAATGTACGTGGTAACTTAATACGCTAGCATGAATGACTATTCAAGGACATAAAGCATTCAAAACATGCTAAATGAATAAAATAACTAGGTTGGGACACTTGGGACACAAAGCATCCCAGTTCCTTTGTAACATAGTCAAAGTATCAATGGTCCGGGGAACACGACGCTGTGTCCGCTGTGCGACAAGGCGTGCCAGTACCAGCTGCTAGCAGACTCCTGTCTCTTCGCGAAGCTGAGCTACCTCTTCGACAACCCCGCTACTGTGTTCTTCGCGATCTTCATGTCCTTCTGGGGTGAGTTACGTATGAAACTAAGACGGGACATTAGGCGTCCGATTTAGTTCTGAACTCTTATGCGTATTTTACGATTCTTAGGCATTGTTATGGCATCCTAAGGCCAGTTAAATTGAAAACTAACTGGGAACGTCAGGCATTCCAGGTTAGTTTTGGTAGCGATAGTGACTATTTTGCACTAGAATGGCATAATATGGTGAACTAGCGGGGAACACGAGGCATTCCGAGTTAGTCTTCTAATATTAGTAAGTAAATTTAAAATGTGTACATGAGCAATCTATAATACACATGCATCAAAGACTACTGAAGAACATAGAGCATTCCAAGTTAGTCGTTATACAAAACATACTAAATGAATGAAATGACAACGTTAGGACACAAGACATTCCAGTTCCTTCGTAACATTGTCAAAGTATCAATGGTTAAGAGAACACGACGCTATGTCCGCTGTGCGACAAGGCGTGCCAGTACCAGCTGCTAGCAGACTCCTGTCTCTTCGCGAAGCTGAGCTACCTCTTCGACAACCCCGCTACTGTGTTCTTCGCTTTCTTCATGTCCTTCTGGGGTGAGTACTAATGAAACTAAGGTGGAACGTCAGGCATTCCATATTAGTTATTATTGCTATAATGAGTACTTTACTATTCTTGGGCATCTTTGTGGCATTATGGGCGAATTTATAGTTAAAACTTTTTGTGAACGTCAGGCATTCCAAGTTAGTTTTGAAAGCCATAGTGACTATAATACACAATGGTACAATATGGTAAACTAGCACAGGACACGAGGCATTCCGGATTAGTCTTCTAAATGAGTAAGTAAATACAAAAAATATTTTATGTAGGTTAGTTAATGCACTAGCAAGAAAAAACTATCGAGAACATAGAGCATCCCGATGTAGTCGCTATACAAAACTTGCTAGGACACAAGGTATACCAGTTCCCTTGTAACATAGCCAAAGTATCATTGGTTAAGAACACGACGCTATGTCCGCTGTGCGACAAGGCGTGCCAGTACCAGCTGTTAGCAGACTCCTGTCTCTTCGCGAAGCTGAGCTACCTCTTCGACAACCCCGCTACTGTGTTCTTCGCTATCTTCATGTCCTTCTGGGGTAAGAAACGTCTTGGAACATTAGGCATTCCGGATTAGTTTTAAACTTTATTCGGATTTTACCATTCTTAGACATTTTTAAGGCATTCTGGGGTGAGTTGGTGTAACCAAGGTGGGACGTGAGGCATTCCATTTTAGTTCTGTGTGCTATAAGTGTTTCTTACGATTCTTCGCAATCTTTGTCATTCTAGCGTTTAATTAAGTAAAAACTAACTGGGAACATCAGGCATTCCAGCTTAATTTTGATAGCCATAGTGACTATTTGGTATCGGAATAGCAGAATATGGTAATCCAGCGGGGAACACGAGGCATTCCGGGTTAGTCTTCTAAGATGAGTAAGTAAATAGAAATCAGTTATACGTGGGTACCTTAATACGCTAGCATGAAATACTACTGAAGAACATAAAGCATTCCGAGTTAGTTACTATTTATAACACACTAAATGAATGAAATGACTACTTCGAAACACAAGGCATTCCAGACTTTTATTAGTTCGTATGTTAGGTTAAAGTCAAATCTTGGAACTAAATTTTAAACAACATACTTCAACCAACTAAGCTGAGTTTGTTTCAAAAAAAAATTTTAAAAAGATTTTTGAGTAGATTTGTTTAAATTGTACGTCTTGTTTCAGCTACAACATTCTTAGAGCTGTGGAAAAGAAAACAATCAGTCTTAAGATGGGAGTGGGATTTGGGTGGAGTTGATCAAGTAAGTTTAATAATCTGTCTATACGAGTATTATAAAGATAACAATGTGACTATTTGTACAGGTACTGGACTAATAAATAAAAATAAATAAAAAAGCCTTTATTTTTCCTATAAACCTAGATTGTAACAGTTGCAATTATTTTGTATTTTCTTAACTCTATGTTAGTAGTAAATCTTATTATAATTGTTAATGTAAATTTTCATTTTATATTATAGGAACCCCATTGTTGGGTATAGGCCTCCTCCAATTTATGCCATTTTTCTCTGTTTTGTGCTAGTTTTATCCAGTTTGACCCCGCCGACGATACTAAATCATCTGCCCATCTTTTTTGTGGTCTGCCCACGTTTCTTTTTCCTTGTGGGCCGGTCCATTTCGTGCTCTTTAAAGTCCATCGCTGGTCTGTGCATCTTGCTACATGGCCGGCCCAGCCCCATTTTAATTTTAATGCTTGGTGTAATGCATCTGTCAATTTTGTCTTTTTCCTTATTTCTTGACTTCTAGTTTTTTGTATTTTCCTTAGGTGTAGCATGCTTCTTTCCATTGCCCGCTGACAAGTTCTTATTTTATGTCTTATCCTGGTTGTAAATGTCCATGTTTGGGAGCCATAGGTCAAGCAGGGCAGAATACAGGTATCCATGATGGTCTTTTTCATGTTTAACTCATAGTTACCTTTAAGTATTTCTTTGTGGGCCCAATATTTGTTCCAGCTGTACGTAATTCTTCTGGTGACCTCTTCTTCTACTGGACTAATAAATTATATTTATTCGTACATTTATTCTATTTTTTTTTAATATATTTATTGGTACATTTATTCTATTTTTTTTTCTTTAAACAATGTGACATTTTTTTTTTTTTTTTTAAATATATTTATTCGTACATTTATTCAATTGGTTAGGTTAGGTTAGGTTAGGTTTTTTTTTTTTTTTTAAATATATTTATTCGTACATTTATTCAATTGGTTAGGATTTTTTTTTTTAAATGAAACGTTTTTTCCCCAGACGGTTCGTCCGTGCCTTTTTTACCCGACTGCCAAGGAAGGGTTATGTTTTTCGCGCGTATCTTGTATGTTTGTCTTTCTTTATTTGATCCGATCTAACAAACGGCTGGATGAATTTCAACAGTTAAAGTGTCATTATATTTGTCTCAATGACCCGAGTGTCCTTAGATAGGTGTTAGTAAAAAAAAATCAAAATGGCGGATTTTTGGCGCGAAATAGTAACACATTTAAAAAAAAAAGTTAACCGAACCTATCGAGTAGGGTATCAAATGGAAGGAAATTAAACGGAGATTATAAAAACATATTTGTATATATATAAAACAGTAAGGTGACTGACTGACAGACTAACTAAATGACTTTTTCATTTTTCAGAAATCAACGTACAGCCTAAACCAAGGACCTTACAGTTCTGAAATTTTGCACACAGGTTCTCTATATAGCTTGAATAAGTAGTAAGAAAGGCCTTTTTGAAATTCTACCCTTAAGAGGGTAAAATAGGGGAAAACAGTTTTTTTGAAATCCTTTAATTTTGAAGCAACTACTATAAAATTTTGCATTTGGCTTTCTGGATAGGAACAAGGACGCTCTTATTTATCCCCCTCCGAAAAATCAACCCCGTAGAGGGTAAAATAAGGGTTAAAAGTTCATTTGAACAATCGTCAATTTTGAAGCAAACACTATGACATTTTTTATCAGGCTTGTTGGATAAAAATAATGAAATGCTACCTCTAACGAGGTGAAATAATGACCGAAACTTTGATTTACTGAAGTTATATATTTTATAGACCGTAAATGGTGAATTTTTTCGCGAAAAAGTAACACGTTTTAAAAAAAGTTAATCTATCGAGTAGGGTGTCAAAATAAAGGAAATTAAGAGGAGATTACACATACATTATATAATATATCTTATATATAAAATTCTCGTGTTAGTTACCGTATTCCTCCGAAACGGCTTCACCGATTTTCACCCAATTTTATATACATATTCAGTAGTTCTGAGAATCGGCCACTATCTATTTTTTTTTACACCTTAGTGATAAGGGTTTTTCATCCTCAAAATTTTTTTATTTATATGGCAACACAACGTTTGCCGGGTCAGCTAGTACATATATACTCGTATATACACATCGAGATGACTGTCTGACTAAATGAGTGAATTGCTGTGCCAGAGATCAACGCAAAGGGAAACCGCTGAACTTAAGCGTGCTGGAATTTTACACATAGGCTCTTTATATAGCGTAAATGAACACTACGAGGATAAAATAGGATAATATTGTTTGAACATGTTTTGTTTTTGAAGCAGACACCTACTATGAAACTTTATATTTGGCTTTCTGGATAAAAATAATGAAATGCCTATTTCACTGCTTTTGGAAATTCTACTTCAGCCTTTCTGGTGCAGTCGGGTTTTTGATTTTTTAAATTAATTAAGATTGTTCTTTATTTTGTCATGTATTCATTTCTAAATACTTAGCTATTATGGGATATATAATTTGTTTTTATGATATATGTTTTTTTTTTTTTTTAGATATATTTATGTACGAGTATATGTTTTTTTTTTTATTTTTTTTTTACCCGACTGCCAAGGAAGGGTTATGTTTTTCGCGCGTATCTTGTATGTTTGTCTTTCTTTATTTGATCCGATCTAACAAACGGCTGGATGAATTTCAACAGTTAAAGTGTCATTATATTTGTCTCAATGACCCGAGTGTCCTTAGATAGGTATTAGTAAAAAAAAATCAAAATCGCGGATTTTTGGCGCGAAATAGTAACACATTTAAAAAAAAAAGTTAACCGAACCTATCGAGTAGGGTATCAAATGGAAGGAAATTAAAAGGAGATTATAAAAACATATTTGTATATATATAAAACAGTAAGGTGACTGACTGACTGACTAACTAAATGACTTTTTCATTTTTCAGAAATCAACGTATAGCCTAAACCAAGGACCTTACAGTTCTGAAATTTTGCACACAGGTTCTCTATATAGCTTGAATAAGTACTAAGAAAGGCCTTTTGGAAATTCTACCCTTAAGAGGGTAAAATAGGGGAAAACAGTTTTTTTGAAATCCTTTAATTTTGAAGCAACTACTATAAAATTTTGTATTTGGCTTTCTGGATAGGAACAAGGACGCACTTATTTATCCCCCTCCGAAAAATCAACCCCGTAGAGGGTAAAATAAGGGTTAAAAGTTCATTTGAACAATCGTCAATTTTGAAGCAAACACTATGACATTTTGTATCAGGCTTGTTGGATAAAAATAATGAAATGCTACCTCTAACGAGGTAAAATAATGACCGAAACTTTGATTTACTGAAGTTATATATTTTATAGACCGTAAATGGTGAATTTTTTCGCGAAATAGTAACACGTTTTAAAAAAGTTAACCAAACCTATCGAGTAGGGTGTCAAAATAAAGGTAATTAAGAGGAGATTACACATACATTATATAATATATCTTATATATAAAATTCTTGTGTTAGTTACCGTACTCCTCCGAAACGGCTTCACCGATTTTCACCAAATTTTATATACATATTCAGTAGGTCTGAGAATCGGCCACTATCTATTTTTTTACACCTAAGTGATAAGGGTTGTTCATCCTTAACATTTTTTTATTAATATGGCAACACAACGTTTGCCGGGTCAGCTAGTACATATATACTCGTATATACACATCGAGATGACTGTATGACTAAATGAGTGAGTTGCTGTGCCAGAGATCAACGCAAAGGGAAACCGCTGAACATAAGCGTGCTGGAATTTTACACATAGGTTCTTTATATAGCGTAAATGAACACTACGAGGATAAAATAGGATAATATTGTTTGAACATCTTTTGTTCTTGAAGCAGACACCTACTATGAAACTTTGTATTTGGTTTTCTGGATAAAAATAATGAAATGCCTATTTCACTGCTTTTGGAAATTCTACTTCAGCCTTTTTGGTTCAGTCGGGTTTTTGATTTTTTAAATTAATTACTTGTTATTAAATATATGTTTACATATGACATTAGCATTTTGTTCCATACGCTGTTACTTGTACTATTTGACTATTACATTTTATTTACCGACTTACGACTATACAATGGGACTGACTTACAACTATACGTGCTATATAATATTATGGTACTTTGCGGAGGTCGCTTCGAGCTTGTCCTTAGACTTGCCAATTGCCTTGAGGTCCCTGCTTCGGATCGCCATAGAGGTGTTATAGTCCTCCAGTTTTTCGTCTGTGGCAGTCATAGCCTTCCGGATGAACTGGGCTATGGCGTCTTCACTGTAGTCAGAGTAGTAGGTACAGCTGATGGTATGACGCGATACTGCCACTACGGCGTGGGGGACACTGTCATGCAGTCGTAGTTGTTGGGTCGACGTGCGCACTATCACCACTGTCTCGTACGTCGATCCCTGTGCTTCGTGTATGGTTAAGATGCACGAACCTTTTCCGCTCCCAAATCCTCGGTCTTCAGACTCTCTTTCTCGGATTGAGTGTGCACCAAGTAGAGAGTCTTCTCGAGTGACTTCGGGATCGGTGCATCTGTGAATCGCTTCAGCTGGAGGGATCTCGTGCGTGGCACGGACGAGTATATGCCGCTATAGACTTTACTAAGGGCGTACGCCACGTCCTTTGGGTTCCTGTGCGTGCATAACAGTTCTTGGCTTATTTTGGCTACTGGTGTTGGGCGGCTATAGAGCAGCTCGAAGAGGTTGTTGCGCTCGATGTAAGGGAGTTGGTTTATGTCTCCGGCGAGTAGTGCTTCCGTCGCTCCGGTTAATCTTATCGCCATCACGATAGCCCCGAAATGGTTCATGAGAGCTTCGTCGATCAGAAGTCGTTCGTAGCTCTTCTCTGAACCATTTACCAATAGCGAAGCCATCGTGCGTACTCTTTTTTGGGCGTACGTTCCGGTGCGGTGGATGAGTCTCGTCCGGAGATCCCTCGCTGCCTCCGTCAATTGGTTACGTTAGGTTAGGTTAGGTATTTTTTGTTTTTTTTTTTTTTTTTTTTAATATATTTATTCGTACATTTATTCAATTGGTTAGGTTAGGTTAGGTTAGGTTTTGTTTTTTGTCTTTTTTTTTTTTTTTTTTTTAATTGATTTCGAACGGGCTGATGGCGATCGATGTAATTTTTTGATGTTAAGAGCTTAGTTTCTAAAATCGATCGGTAGAGCCGTTTAAAAGTTATAAAAAAAACATTTCAAAAAATTTTTTTTTGTAGTTTTTTTGAGATTTCTACCGGTTCGAATCGGATAATAATAAATTGTTTGTCCAGTACCCGTATTAATAATTATAAATTATTCGTACGGTAACCGTATTAATAATTATAAATTGTTCGTACAGTACCTGTATTAATAGATTCAGCCTAAAGATAAATGCTAAAAAAAAAATTGCCAAGTCAATAAAAAGCTAAACAGCGAAGTTATGGCCGAAGAAAATAAGAAAAAACAATTTATTGAACTTTTATAAAGTAAGTAGCAGACGAGCATGCAGTCCACCTGATGGTAAGTGGCTACTACCCATGGACATTTGTAATCAACTCCATACAGGATTAGATATTCCTACCTGAGATCTGCCATATATTACGCTACCCCTGAGGACTAAGCTGGATTCTCGGAAAAGTATGTCTCCCTTACCACCCTTCAAACCAGAACACAGCAGCGCTTAACACTGCTGTTATAACTGAAATAGGTGTGACAGTGGTGCCGCCGGAGTAGAACCACAGAGAAAGTATTACCACGTTTAAACTTTACTTTTGATTCAACACACAAAATTACTCGTATAATGCGTTTCGTTAGAAGGATGCACAGTTGGCTGCCATTTGTGATCGGCTTCTAGTAGAACCAGTTATATAAAAAGTTAGATTACAGATGTAGAGCCCGCGCCAAGTTGCTAGTCCGCTCCGAATATAGAAACGAGTCGCGTCGCAACAGCAAATTGTAAATATCAACCCCCCCGCTGCTCTCTCCCGCGGGCACATAGCGTAGTTAGTGTGCCTTTACGTTACGGAGTACCTATATGCTAACTATACCTGTGCGAAACAACTTCAGAGCGGACTAGAAGTTTGGCGCGTACTATACATCTATACTATATTATCTTAGAAAATATCAGTAAGACAATTTATATTTTTCCCAAAATGAGTTCATTTAGAAAACCTTAATCGATCATATTTTAGATAAAAAACAAGGTTTTGTTTTTATAAATTATTAGCACATAAACAATACATCTTCGGCGTGGACACCAGAATTGGATCTAAACAAAAATGAAGAATTTGTGAGTAAAAAAAGTTAATGGGTAAAAAAGGTTACCTGTCATAGCGTAAATAACTATCCAAATCATCCTATATAATCCTAATCCTATATAATCCAGGTGATTTTTAAGTATTTGCAGACCAAATTCCATTAAAATCCAAACATTTGTTTTTACGTGATTGACAAACATACACTATATTTTTAATCATCTACTAGTATATGATTGCCGAGGTATTCCTATGTCTTAATCCAATTTATAAACTATTTGTGATCCAAACTTCATGAAGATCCATTCAGTTGTTTTCGCGTGTTTGACAAACAAACATTTAAACATAAAAAATTGTTTTTAACCGCTTTTTTGTAACTAATTGCCGTGATTATCCTACATCTTACCTATTCCATAATCAATTTGTTGATCAAATTTTATGAAAATCCATTCAGTTGTTTTTCCCTTATTAAAGAACATTCAAACATAAAAAACCATGTGTTATAACCATATTTTTGTAATTAATTACCGAGATTATTTTATGTTGGTATCAAAAACTTCGCAAATGTATGTCTTAATCCAATCTATGAACTATTTGTGATCCAAACTTCTTGAAAATCCATTCAGTTGTTTTTGCGTGATTGAATAACAAACAAACAAAACAAAGAAACTGTTTTTTTTTTAGATTTCTTTGTGATATTTCTTTTTGCCACGCTTTTATTAACTTGACGTATGTATGTATCTGGGTAGGTAACGGAATCTTTAAAATCGTTTTTTTTATTATCGAGTCAATCCTGTGTCCAATCCTATCCCCAATCTCTTATTCAATTAATAAACATTTTGTGACACTAATTTCATGCAAATAAATTCAGTTATTTTTGCGTGATTAAATGGATGGATGGATGAATGGATTAAAACAAAGGAAGGAAGGAATAACAAATATTCAAATATATACTATATTTGTAATATTAAATAGTATTTTTGTAACAATATGAAGGCATTAAAAAATGAAAAGGAAATAAATATAATGATAATCGAAAAAAAGATAAATCCGCTGAGCTTATTACCGGATCTTCTTAATTGAGGTCGCGTTCCGATCCGGTAGTAGTTTAAGAAAAAATATTGTAACTAACAATTTGTAAGTGCCGTAGGTCTAAACAAAATTATATTATTATTTTATTGTAACTTTCCAGGATGAAGACCCAAGACCAGAATTCGAAGCTTCAGTCAAAACTTTCCGGACTAACCCTGTGACAAGAGAAAAGGAACCGTACCTACCCACTTGGCAGAAGACCATGAGATACGTTGCTACTAGCTCCGCTGTGCTATTTATGGTATGAATAAACGTTTTTTTTAATTACTAGTAGTATCCGCGGCTTCACCCTCGTATTAAAAAACACTAACACGACATACATATAACTGAATATTTGCACCTACATTGGAATGTATGTGGCGCCTGTCGAAATGGTCGTACTAACGCAGAAACCTTCGTGAGCTAATGTAGAACAACAATTTAAACGTTTGTAGAGATTAAAAGTTCGCGGCCAGTGCATATCATAAATCTATCCAAAGATCCAAGCCTTGACTACCGAAGATCGACATTTAAAAATGGTTATGTCACAAGTTACTATAGTCCGTCAAATTTTTCTGTGCGCATACCGTCTTTATAGTCCATTAAAAAGTTACAAATTTTGGTCTTGGACGTGCAAAAGTCAGAGGACGCAATTTTATTTTTCTGATTTCAATAAGAGTTTACACTAAAACCTTACTGATTTGTGGGGCCGCAACTATTGTTCCTCGGCAGCCATATCGATTTTTTTCCATAACATTATGAATAGTTTTTCACATTATTATCAGAGTTTTGTAATAATATGTTAAATATTGATAAAAATAATCGTTAAAATTTCCCATTTCTTTGGTAATTGATATCTTTCCAACATTATAATGGCAAATGGCGCCACTGACTCGCACAGAAAAGCTTGTCGGATTATATTTTTCCTATTTTCTCCACAGATAACAGTAGTAATGGGTGCGGTGTTAGGTACGATCATCTACCGTATATCCATGGTGTCTGTCATTTACGGTGGCAGTGGCTTCTTCCTCAAGAAGCACGCGAAGATATTCACCACCATGACTGCTGCGTTGATTAACTTGATCATCATTATGATACTTACTAGGGTAAGTCTGTATTTAGGGTCCCGTACCCAAAAGCACGACAAACAATATTTTCGTTTTTTACAATCTATACTAATATTATAAAGAGGAAAACTTTGTTTGTATGTTTGTTTGTAATGAATAGTCTCAAAAACTACTGGACCGAATTTGAAAATTCTTTCACCATTCGAAAGCTACATTATCCACGAGTAACATAGGCTATATTTTATATAAAATATATTTCATAAATAGATTTTGAGGCGGTACAAAGTTTACCGGGTCAGCTAGTTGTTTAATAAAATAGATTTGTCTTTCTTCACAGATATATGCAAAAGTAGCCGTATACTTGACTAACATGGAAAACCCACGGACCCAAACCGAATATGAAGATTCTTACACATTCAAAATATTCTTTTTTGAGTTCATGAACTTCTACTCTTCACTTATTTATATTGCTTTCTTTAAGGTAAATATCAAAGTTGTTACCACGGAATTAAGTTGCACGTAACACATGTAACACATAATATATTTATTTATTTTTTATTGTAACCAGCGCCATATAGTATAAATCAAATGATTACATGTGATATCGGTGTTGGATTTATAATGATATCACTAAAATGTTTTTTTTTTATGTCTACACCAACCCATTACTGTCCCACTGGGCACGGGTTTCCTCTCAGAATGAGAAGGATTAGGCCATAGTCCACCGCGCTGGACAAGTGCGTATTGGTAGACTTCACATACCTTTGAAAGTTTTTTTAATATTTCTCAAGTATGCAGGTTTCCTCACGATGGTTCCTTCACCGTTCAAGCAAGTGATAATTAATATCTAATACGCACATAACTTTAAAAATTCAGAGCTGCGCGCCTGGCATTTGAACCCCGGACCCCTCGACCAAGACGCCAAGTTTCTTAACCACTAGACTATGCTTACTTATTGCGTATTTTGATGTGAAACGTCTATAGCCGCACGTCAAACCGATTTCTGGCGTGGCGACGCATGCCGTGACGACGCCACGCTATACGATGGTATATATATATTATATACAGTCTATATGCAGTAGTGTGTACGGTGTGGCGACGCGTCGCCATGTGCAATCGACTATGTTTATTCAATAAATAGTCATCGTTATCTGGAAAAAAATCGTAATATTTTATTATATCATTATGACATATTTAGTTCCTATCACAATATGTTCTTTTCTGCATATTACTTTTACAAAATAATGTCGATGTTTCACATCTGCCAGGCGTCCCGTGACGGCTCACATTGTTTTTTATATAAATTTATTTATTTCAGGGCCGTTTTTACGATTACCCAGGGGATGATATAGCCCGAAAGTCTGAGTTCTTTAAACTGAAAGGCGACATCTGTGACCCGGCAGGCTGTTTATCAGAACTGTGTATACAGTTAGCCATTATCATGATTGGAAAGCAGTGCTTTAATAACTTCGTTGAGTTGGGATATCCGTAAGTTGGTCCTTTTGTAATATTTGAATATACAAGTTGGTAGAACTAGTGACTATGTGATTGGGGAAGATTGGGGGACCAACGCGATGGCAGATTCTACTCGTATCATGATTGTAAAGTATTTCTCGAGTTTCGATCAATCAGACGACAAACCAGTCGACCAGTTGATTAACCAATTGCTCGACTATCCAGTTAACTTATTGAACGACTAATCGAATATCAAACGAATATCAAACAAATCGAAATCTGACATTTCTAGTACGCAGTATCAAATGTCGATCTTCGGTAGGTACAAAACATTGGACAGATTCATTATTAATAAAGGACGATAAGCACTTACCTTAAATAATCGCTTGATATCACTTAACTGACGGCTCGACCAATTGCCTAATCGCTCGACCATCCCCTTAACCGATTGCTCAACTGGTCGACCAACCAATCTTACCTTCGTCGAATTCACCCAAATTAACAGTCGAGCGATAGATCGGGAGATCGGTCAAAAACAACCGTTCAACCAACCTCTCGACCAATCGCAAAACCGGTCGACCAACCAATCCTACCTAAGCCGAATCATCCAACCTACCCGTCGAGCGATTGATCGAGCGATTGATCCGTACCTTCCAGGAAGTTCCACAACTGGTGGCGTCAACGCTCCCACCGCGCGGTGACGCGGGACCCCAGCAAGCCGCACATGGCGTGGGAGCAGGACTACCACCTGCAGGACCCTGGCCGCCTGGCGCTCTTCGACGAGTACCTGGAGATGAGTGAGTCACATCATCACACACACACACGGCGTGGGAGCAGGACTACCACCTGCAGGACCCTGGCCGCCTGGCGCTCTTCGACGAGTACCTGGAGATGAGTGAGTCACATCATCACACACACACACGGCGTGGGAGCAGGACTACCACCTGCAGGACCCTGGCCGCCTGGCGCTCTTCGACGAGTACCTGGAGATGAGTGAGTCACATCATCACACACACACACGGCGTGGGAGCAGGACTACCACCTGCAGGACCCTGGCCGCCTGGCGCTCTTCGACGAGTACCTGGAGATGAGTGAGTCACATCATCACTCACTAGGGACTGAACACACAAACACATAAACGCACACAATGGGGATGGCGATCTGAGGTCTATTAATCGAAGAATCGATCTTTTGGACCAAAAAATCGATTATTAGAATCGATCTCTACTAATGGGTCAGTGAATCGATATTTCATCCTAGAAAATACTGACGAGCTATGTTTTCGCTATATCGATATAGAATATCGATTCTTCAGTGACACTTCAATTCGAATCGATTCAAGAAACAATCTTTTTCGGAAAGAATCGCCATCCTTAACACACAATACGCACTTGCATTGCATGGGGCCCTAAGTCATCACATTGTAATTAAATTTTACAAAATACGTCTGTATCATATCAGCTATATTAGACATTTTTCGCTCACGAATACGTGCTTTAGTGATTTAGGACTCGGGTCTCAGGACGTTTGGTCCTGAGACCTATTTTTCATGCACATATCAAAATAATAAATAAATATTTTTCCCCAGTCCTTCAATACGGCTTCGTGACTCTCTTCGTGGCGGCGTTTCCTCTGGCTCCTTTGTTTGCGCTGCTCAACAATATAGCTGAGATTCGACTGGACGCTTACAAGATGGTGACGCAAGCGAGGCGCCCTCTGGCGGAGCGGGTTGAGGATATTGGGGCGTGGTGAGTTTTAACATAGAAATAAAATGTTTAAGATACACAAAGAATGAAGAAGATGGTAGAACCCTTTGCGGTTCGACTGCAGCAGCACCAATCCATTCTGCCTCATAACAGCAGTGTTAAGCGCTGCTGTGTTGTGGTTTGAAGGGTGTGGTAAGGGAGGCATACTTTTCCGAGGCATTCCAGCTTAGTCCTCAGGGTTAGCGGCGCATCTCTGGCCGATCTCGGGTAGGAATATCTTATCCTATCTGAGGTTGATTACAGATGTCCATGGGCGGCAGTAACCACTTACCATCAGGTGGACTGCATACGTATCTGCTACTCCTATGTTATACAAAAAAAGTTACATGTAAAATATCAGAATTAAAATATATAAATTTTACTATTACGGCACACATATGAAGATCAATTTTGATCAATCCAATCTGACATTATGTATCTTTAACATTCTATTGTATATATATGTCATGAACAATAAGAAATTATTTTTCATTTTTTTATAATTCCGAGTTTATTAGCAAGCCTAATTTATTGTACTTTAATTATACACAATATTATTAGCAACAAGTATATTTAATATTTCGGCAAAGGAAGATCTCGCTGTGTTAGGTGGTCATGCCCAGGAAGCGGACATGCTTAGACAGTCTAAGTTCGAAACTTGTATATATACAACATGTTAAGAAAACGTGTAGCGCCATCTCTTGACGAGTAGCGGGAAGTCACCAATTTCTGATAATCTCTATTTTTATAGGTATGGTATCCTGAGAGGCATTACGTACGCGGCGGTAGTGTCGAACGCATTCGTGATAGCGTACACGAGTGACTTCATACCACGTATGGTTTACAAATATGTGTACTCGCCGGATAATACTCTGGCAGGATACATAGATCATTCGTTATCATGTAAGTATTTTACAAACCATTATTTAACTTGCATTTTTTTATTATATTAGCCTAGGAAACGAGCAAGCAGTTCATCCGATGGTAAGTGGCTACTGTCGCCCATGGAAAACTGTATTCAACTCAGATAGAATTATATTCCTACCTGAAGTCGGCCACAGATGAGCCGCTACCTCTGAGGACTAAGTTGAAACGCCTCGGAAAAGTATGTCTCCCTTACCACACCCTTCAAACCAGAACACAGCAGCGCTTAATACTGATGTTATGAGGTAGAAATAAGTGTGGCGGTGGTGCCGCCGGAGTCGAACACCTGATTGATTTGCTTTGTTTGTTCGTATGTATGTGAGGGTCATCTGGTAACTGAATTTTAAACCAGTGAACTCCAACCAATTGAGCTTAAACTTTTCATATATGTTTGGTTTGGATGATAATGCATGATTGGTTTAGTGACGTCATCATCGTCTAAATTCAATATGGCCGATGCCCCAAAATGGCGGACCATTACTTTTATGTATCCCATGATATGGGTATCAAGGGGTTTTCTGGGAAGTAAAAATAAATATATTTATTTAAAAACAAGCTTTCATTAGGACTAAAATTAAAATAATAATTTCATACGATTTGTTCTATCTATTTGTATAAATGCGAATGTGATTTTTGTTTGTTACACTTTTACAACTATATATAAAATAGGAGTGTCTGTTTTTAATATTTAAATAACCGCTTTTTACTACATGCATATGAATATGCATGCGGTACATATACCAAAATAAAACTTTTTTTTAAATTTTTGTCTGTCTGTGTGTTCTGGCTAATCTCTGAAATGACTGGACCTATTTTGACGGGACTTTTATTGTCAGGTAGCTGATGTAATAAGGAGTAACTTAGGCTACTTATATTTTAGAACTAGCTGTGCCACTTTCTTTTTAACGCGGGTGAAACCGCGGGGCACAGCTTGTAATAAATAAATGTTGATAATTATAATAGTCTGTAAGAAATAATTTTTTGAAGTAATTCATTTTATTCATCATCAACCCATTACTATCCCACTGCTGGGCACGAGTCTCCTCTCATAATGAGAAGGATTAGGCCATAGTCCACCGCGCTGGACAAGTGCGTATTGGTAGATTTCACATACATTTGAGTTTTATTTTATAAATCTCTCAGGTATGCAGGTTTCCTCACGATGTTTTCCTTCACCGTTTAGCAAGTGATAATTTATTTGTAATACGCACATAACTTTGAAAAAATCAGAGGTGCGTGCCTGGGATTTGAACCTCGGACCCTTCGATCGAGAGGCCGCGTTTCTTAACCACTAGACTCATTTTATTATTGATAATTAATTCTTCCAGTATTCAACACATCAGACTACCGTGAAGATTGGGGGGCGGATGAGAACGAAGTGGACCCCCCGACGTGTGCGTACCGGGGGTACCGCAACCCCCCCGACCACGCGGACCCCTACGGCCTGTCCCCCCACTACTGGCACGTGTTCGCGGCTAGATTGGCTTTCGTTGTTGTGTTTGAGGTAAGTATTTTTATTTTAAAAGTGGTTCTTTACCGGCGTTGTGCTTTTTGTGATGGGTAAAAATGTTAATCTGGCGTCAGGATCAAGAATCCCAATCGAAAATTCGTAAGAGAGCAAAGCAAACTCCAAAAATCAAGATGTCACCTGTGTCAGCATAGAAAAATATGTCAATAGGTGTCATCAGTTTCATGTTTTATTTATTATATTTTATTATTCAGGTTAGGTTTCGAAATTTTTCATTTCTGCCGGCACTCCCGGAGTGCAACCCATTTTTTATTCTAATATAGGAATAGCAGAGCATGCAGTTCACCTAATGGTAACAATGCGGGCGGCATTGTTGCATGGATATCTGTCATCAATCCCAGATAAGATTAGTTTCCTACTTGACTACCTGACTTGTTCCATCGGCCACAGATGCGCAGTTACCCCTGAGAACTAAGCTGGAATGCTTTAGAAACATATGTCTCCCTTACCACACCCTTCAAACCAGAACACAGCAGCGCTTAACTTAACTACTGTTATATTAGAAATAGGTGTGGTGGTTGAGCCACCAGAGTCGAACCACAGAGGGTTCTATCACCTTCAACGTCGTCCCACGCACCTATCTTACCACACCTATAGACCAGAACACAGCATCACATCCACAAAATCACCACTCTACAACACACTAAAATTATCAGTCACATTAGCTTTGGCTACTCGACACTAGATGGCGCTACATCCAACAAACGTTTCCAGCACGTGGTCTTCGGCCTCACGGGCCTGATGCAGCTATTCATCCCGGACGTGCCAACAGAGCTCCGCACGCAAATGCAGAGAGAGGCGCTGTTAGCTAAGGAAGCGAAGTATGAACACGGAAGACGGAGACTATCGACGGAGTATAGGCAGCTGATTACGCAGAAGAGTGATGGTGGAGGTTAGTGTGTTGGCAAGGTAAAATAATTAGAGATTTATTATTAAAATAATGAAAAAAAAAAAATCAATTTGGATGGGCCAAATTGAATAATATATTTTTTTTAAATCACTGACATACAAATATATATATAGTTTGTGGTTGAATATAGAACCTAATTTTTTAATCGGCAACAATACACCACCACCGACTCTTTACAGATATAGCATATGTCACTCGCTCATTCTTATAATTTTGATAAATCTAATGACATCTAATTATATTAATTATAATTATGTTATAATTTGTGAAACCGTTTCGGCCACAGGAAGTGAAAGTAGTAGGAAGTAAAAATGAGTGAAACATACGTAAGCTTAAAAATGTTACCCTCTACAATCGGGTTAGAAGTAGAAAATAAAATATGGATCTTGAGCACTACAGATCATTAGTTGAGACTTGGCCTCCTCGAGCCTCGAGCCTGGAGCCTTGGCCATACGAGGGTTCCTCTGATTTTGCGTCATAATTGTGAAAATCCGATCATAGAAGGGAGATCATAAAAACCGAACATAAGTTACACAAAAACGGCTTTGGTTTGAAAGACAATGCGGAATTAATTCAATCATGTCATTTTAAATCCAATATGGCGGACATCTCAAGATGGTCAACTATTTATGTACACCAACAACGTGGAAAGGTTTTCTGTAATGAATAGAGAAAACAAAATAATGTTACTAAAAAAATAAAAAATTGTTAATATAAATTTTATTATAGTATTAATATTTATTTTGATTAATACAATATGAATTGAATATTATTCAATATATATAATTCTACTTCTATAATTCTTTCTCTATAATTCTACTTCTAGAACGTTCTGGAGTCTCTGGACCATGGCGTCGCATGTCTAGAGCGTCGGACGGTTTGGACGCACACGTGGCGGTCGCACAGCGGCCATCTTCTCCACAGATAACACATTGACAGATGACAGATGACATTGACGTACGTCATCAGATGTTAACGGACCACAAAAGACGTAACCATAGACAAGGATGTTTTTTTTATTTGACTGAGATAATTTTTGATGCAACACTTAACTAATTAATGAGTCAAATAAGTTTTTAACGACTTATTAATATAAATGTCATGATTGTGTTATTTGAGAATTATAATGAATTTTTGACTGGTTATTTTTATAGTAACTTTATTTGTTTTTTTTTTTAATATTACATTATTATATATTTTTTAAGTTAAATCAGTCTCTATACTGTTTACTTGTTTTTCTACAAAAAATGACTTAAGTGTTTATTAAGTAATTTAATTTAAAGGAATATATCTGTGTATTTTGCTGTTCCTATTTATTCAAGGCTTTATTGTTAATAATAAGGGTTTCAAATTATTCTATCATCGACAAGTTATTATTCATTACTTTAATACGTAAGTTGGGGTCCAAATCTTAATAAGTGGGACTAGCACCACTTTCGTGCTTTTTATGGGACGTATAAGCAATGGCGTGAGTATCTTATAAGTCAAATCAAAGTTAGTTAAGGTGTTTAAACGTGAGCATCTAGCGCCATCAGTATCGAGTAGTGGAATAACGCCGCATAGGATACGTACTATCTATTTCTAGTAGTAATTTTACATTTACTGTGAATGTCCAAAGCTAAATGTGATATTAGGTATTTGTATTTCAATATTTAAATATTTATTTAGTTATAAGTGCACGGTCTGTGTTGAATCTCTTATGAAATATTGTAATGTGTTACAATACCTACTCATCGAATTAATAAAATATTTGTTGTTGTATCTTTTTGTTTTATTTTCCTTTTCAATACTATTATATTGTTATAAGACTATAGAATTATATATTTCTATACAAAAGAAAAGTATTTCTAATACAGAAAAAGTTACAAATATTTATTTAAGATGAAAACAAAAGAAAATATTGAAGTAAGGGGTAAAAGCAGTGGCACTTTGCCCATTTCGCTGATTCGGGGTTCGAGTCCCCGGCAAACAACTAATTTCTCTATTTTTATTAAAATAGAAAACGATATTTTGATCCACATGAATATTAATTTTCAAAAAGTAAATACAATTTGAAACATACTATGTACGTTCTTACGGTTATGATTACACTGAGATTAAATTTTAAGCCCTAGAATAGAATTTTAAGCTCCTCTACTTTATTAAAATCCATATCATACCTCAAGATTGCTGTAATAAGGAAAAAAAATATATATTTACCATTCTGTTTGACGTAAGTTTGAACTACTCGCCACTAGATGGCGTTACGAGTTATTAATGTCAATACAAGATTTAGTTCATAGATAGAATAAAATCATTGTTTACAATTGCGGCATCATTACAACAGCCATTTGACATATGAACTGAGATAAATTAACTAATTTCCTTAAGTTTTACAATCACGTTATCACAGAATGAAGCGACACAAATGTAATGGCTAATAAAATATTCTTTACAATCTTATTTTAAGGATTTTATTTTATTGTTATCTTAACTACGTAATTGTATGAAAATGTGATAATATTGTCATTATTTAAACCGATTCGAATAATATTTCATAATTAATTATTTTGGTATTTTTTTGTTTAAAAAATATGATTACGGCATTTGCTACTTCTATATTATAAAAAAAGTAAAACTTAGTACATATCAAAATGATGATTATGAGAAAAAAATGATGTAGGAATGAATGGGTTGATTAAGCCATATGTAATCAAATTGATATAAAAATTTCATCTATTTTTCAGTTGGGGATATCTATGCCTAGATACTAAACATCAGATGGACTGCATGAGTGCTTGAATTGCAATAATAAAAAAAAACTTGAAATTTTATTTATGATTAAGTACTTAATAGGGTCCTGTTGTATCCTTAAGGTTCAGACTAACAATAATAAAGGAAGTAGATAGGTATAGTCCGCGTAAAACTGCTAGTCCGCTCTGAATATAGAAATGTATCGCGTCGCCATAGCAAATTGTATGACTACACCCGTTTGCAACTTCAGAGCGGACTAGCAGGTTGGCGCGGACCATAGGTACCTACTTTGTTTTTTATTTCAACTTTATAAGATGAGCAATATGATTAAATGTAGTCTGAGTAGCCACTTAACCTTTACCTACTGTTTAGACTGTTTGTCCACTGCACCGTCACCGAGCCGATACCGAGAACGAGATTATTTCGGGCCGATTCTAATTATGTCGTGACGGCGATAGTTTGTCCACTGCGACCGATATCGGTGGTTTATTTTGTTCCAGCTGTCACTTGTGAGACGGCTGTGTATGGACAAGTTCCAATGTGTTTTACATTGCCGGCTCATCGGCCCGTCAAAAACTCGGTGCCGATCTAGCGGTCACGCCGATCTACTCGGAATATCGGCGGCCGGGATGACAGTGCTCGGGTGACGGACGTTCGGTCATCGGTGGGCAAGCTGCTATAGTAAATGTATGTACGCTACTTCGGCGCCGTCAGTAATTATCGGTATCGGCTCGGTATCGGTAGTTGGTGGACAAACAGCGTAATGATTATAAAAAACATGTTTTTTCCAATTACGTGAATATGTTGTTATAATCGGATTTTCCTGTAAAGATTTTGAATATTGCTTTTTATGTACCCGATTACAATTTAATGTTACGAGTATGTTCATATCGACTTATTAGGGACTAGCTGTGTCCCGCGGTTTCACCCGCGTTAAAAAGAAACAGGGGCACAGCTAGTTCTAAAATATAAGTAGCTTAAGTTACTCCTTATTACATCAGCTACCTGCCAATAAAAGTCCCGTCAAAATTCGTCCAGCCATTTCAGAGATTAGCCAGAACAAACAGACCGACAAACAGACAAAAAATGTTATTTTGGTGTATGTAGTAACAAGCGGTTATTGCAATATTAAAAAACAGACACTCCAATTTTATTTATATGTATAGATTTGTACTGAATTTTAAAGCTAGAACTGTTTCACGGAGGTAATCTCGCCACACCTATTTCTGCTATATTATAGCAATTGCTATATTATATTGCTATATTATAGCAATGTTAATCGTTGCTGTGTGGGCCTCGTGTAAGGGTGTGGCCCTTCAAAACAAAACAAACATAAGGGAAACATACTTACCCGTGGGGTTCCAGTTTATAATAACAATAATCATTTATTTCAGAATTAGATTCCATATTATATAAAATTAAAATCAATTACAAATGAAATGAAATGAAATGAAATGAAATGAAATGAAATGAAATGAAATGAAATGAAATGAAATGAAATGAAATGAAATGAAATGAAATGAAACGAAACGAAACGAAATGAAATGAAATGACTAAGTACTAACTAAGTACTACTTTGGCCACAATTTTGGACTTAATCTTATCTGGGGTTGATTACAGATGTCCGTACGGCAGTAGCCAGTTACCACCAGGGAATGTTAATTTGCGTCGATATTATATAAAAAACTAGCTGACCCGGCAAACGTAGTGGTGCCATATAAATAAAAAATAAAAAAATGTTAAGGATGAACAACCCTTATCACTTACGGGTATAAAAATAGATAGTAACCGATTCTCAGACCTACTGAATATGCATATGAAATTTGGTGAAAATCGATAAATCCGTTTCGGAGGAGTACGGTAACTAACATTGTGACTCGAGAATTTTATATATAAGATATACATTGTTACTATTCTAACTAGTTTTGAAACACCAATGGAAAAGTTATTAATAAATATAGTTTCTAATGGGTTTTGTAATTGATGAGTTACGTCTTGGTATAGGGTGGGAATTTCCGGTCTAGATAAGGGTAGGTCGGGGTAAGGGTATTTTTCCCATGCTTTTATTACTTGACAACAAAAGCAGTGGTAGCCTAGTTGTTAAAAACTCGGCCATTTATCGAGGGATCCGAGGTTCAAATCACAGACACCTCTGATTAAAATTATGTGCGTATTAGAAACTAGCTGACCCGGCAAATTTTGTACCGCCTCAAAATCTATTTATCAAATATAATTCATATAAAATATAGCCTATGTTACTCGTGGATAATGTAGCTTTCGAATGGTGAAAGAATTTTTAAAATCGGTCCAGTAGTTTTTGAATCTATTCATTACAATCAAACAAACAAACAAAGTTTTCTTCTTTATAATATTAGTGTAGATTAATTATCACTTGCTAAAACGATGAAAAAAACCATCGTGAGGAACCCTGCATACTTGATAAATCTTAAAAAAATAGTTTTCCAAGATATGTGAACTACCAATTCTCACTTGGCCAGCGCGATGAATTATGGCCTATCCTTCTCATCCTGAGAGCTACTCTCAGGATGAGAAGGATAGGCCTGTCTTACTGCTGGGCACAGGTCTACACCTGTGCCCAGCAGTAAGACAGTAATGGGTCGATGGAGATGATTAACTTGACCTGTATGATGTATCTGTGATGTAGAAGAATCTTTGAACTCGATTTAAGATTATTTTATACGAGCTTTTGCCCGCGGCTTCGCTCGCGTTTCGAAGTAATATTTTCATCCCCTATTTATCCCCTTGGGGGTAGAATTGCTCAAAATCCTTTCTTAGCGGATGCTTGCATCATAACATCTACCTGCATGCCAAATTTCAGCCCGATCCGTCCAGTGGTTTGGACTGTGCGTTAATAGATCACCATGTCAGTGAGTCCCCTTTGAGTTATTAGAAGAATAAATGATTGACAAGGTGCAAGCCGCGAGTAATGCTAGTAAGCACATAACTTTGAAGAATGCGTGTTTTCCTGGAATTCAAACCTTGGACCTCTGAATTGAGGACTCCTTTTTAACCACTCTCATCTGGGTAAAATGAGCATTGAATGAATGTCGAATACTTGAACGTCAGATATGATAGGGAATCGGAAGTTGTGATACCGATGTGATATCGCTGTACGGACGTTGCATACGACCCTATTTCTGTTATAACAGCAGTGTTAAGCGCTGCTGTATTCTGATTTGAAGTGTGGTAAGGGAGACATACTTTTCCGAGGCGTTCCAGCTTAGTCCTCAGGGGTAGCGGCGCATCTAAAACAGAAACATTAATTCTCATAAATAGTATTTTCTTTTTTTATAATATAGAAGTAGCTGGTGAGCATGCAGTTAACCTGATGGTAAGCTACTGCCGCCCATGGACATCAGTAATCAACATAAGATAAAGATTTTCTACCTGAGGTCGACCACAGATGCACCGCATACCATGAGAATTAAGCTGGAATGCCTCAAAATGTATGTCTCTCTTACCACATCCTTCAAACCAGAACACAGCAGCGCTTAACACTGTTGTTATTAGGTAGAAATTGATGTGACGGTGGTGCCACCGGAGTCGAACCACAAAGAGTTTTACCACCATTATTTTTTGATGACCTCAAAATAAACATTTCTTGATGTTGGTATTTTTTTATTATTTTTTTCAACCCAAGTTCAGTTTTTAACGTTACTCACACAAGTTCAGGCCACAAACCTAATCCAGATATTAAATCTAGTTAGATCTAGCTTAAAACGCAGGAAACCTCAATTGTACTTACGACACGACGTAATTAGGCCGACGACCTGTCGCAGCCGTGAATATACTCAATTGTAAAGATTGGTACACGACGAACGAAATAATAGACTTAATTTATATTTTGTTAACAGTGATAGATACTTAACTGTAAAACATTAAATTAAATCCTAAGTAAAAAAAATAGATAGTATAGTGGTTAAAAACCTCAGCCTCTTGATCGCGGGGTCCGAGATCCAAATCCCAGGCACCTCTGGTTTTGAAAGTTATTTCCATATTATAAATTAATTATCATTTGCTTAAACGGTGAAGGAAAACGTGAGAACACCTACAATCCTACATACCTGAGAAATCTTAACAGTTTACAAATATAATAATATGTGAAGTCTACCAATTTGCACTTGACCAGCGCGGTGGACTATGGTTTAATCCTTCTCTGACAGGACTGACCGTGCCCAGCGGTGGGACTATTGTCCCACCGCTGGGCACGGGTTGATGATGATGATTTGGGTTGATGATGATTTTTGGAGAAAAACATGGTTTGCCGTGTTTAGAAAATGGGTGCTAAGGTAAAGTAGGGATTTAAAGTTTGTATTATTTCATGTTCTGATATAGGTATATTGCACGCGTAAGAAGTTGCTGGTAAAAGCTGAAAAGAAACCGCTGGATCGATTTTGACGGGATTCTTCTTGGCTTTCTTCTTGGCTGGCTTCTTGACGCAGTAACTGGTTGATGACGATAGTACTTGTAATGCGGCCTGGCTATCAAAGATCGAAAATAGACAACCAATTCGTAATTCGAAGGTGGTAGAACCCTCTATCGTTAGACTCCGGCGGAACACCGCCACACCTATTACTGCCTAATAACAGCAGTGTTAAGTGCTGCTGTGTTCAGGTTTGTAGGGTGTGGTAAGGGAGACATACTTTTGGGAGGCGGGATACTTAGTCCTCAGAGGTAACGGCTCAATTGTGGCCTACTTCAGGTAGAAATATCTCCTATTTGGAGTTGGTTACAGATGTCCATGGGCGGCAGTAGCCACTTACCATCAGGTGGACTGCATGCTCGTCTGCTACTCCTATGTTATAACAAGAAACCCGCCTATGACGGTGGCGTCTCCAGAGTTGATCCACGAAGGGTTCTACCTTTAGGGATAAATAAAACTAATTGCATTATTTTTTAAGGTAATAATAACAAATCGTTAAACATTTTGTTATTTTGTACGCTGTCTGTCATTTTCTGTTAATCTCTGACGCATAGTGCCAATGTGTGTGGTATGCTGACCACAGAACTACATACACTTAGAAATGGCTTTAATACTTAGTACATTTTACATACCTATAGGACACAATAAGTAATGAAATATATTTTTTTTATGGTACTGTGGCGACCTCCCGCTACTCGACAAGAGATGGCGCCACGAGTATTCTGAATCACGCTATCGAAGTTTTCTAAATATCTGGCATATATACAAGTTCCGAACTGAGACTGTTGGAGCACGGCCGCTCCCCGGGCACGATCACCTAGCCCGGCGGGAGATCTCCATTTGCCAAAGTGGTGACCCCTGACAAGAATACGTCCCTTCTGACCCTCATCGATGGTGGCAACCTTACTCCCTGGATGGACTGCAATCTCACAGCATCCGTTCAGCGGCTCATCAGGTGCATCGCAGTGCATTATGAAAAAAACACTTCCTGTGCCTGGTCCAGCTGCTCTCCGCGACTGCCCGGACGGCTCGAGTACCCCAGCTCGCCGTCTCTCTCCGCCCCAACTTTGAGGCCTCGGTTCGTCCTCACATCTCGACTCACCGCAGACAGAGTGCGTTCCGAGGCGCTTGCGACCTGGACGAAGACTTCACTGACTACAACGGATCTCGACCTCCGGTACTTCACGGACGGCTTGAGTAGCCATTACTCGCCCTCCACACTTCGCTCCAACCTCAAGGCCTTGGTTTTCCCTCACATCTCAACTCACCGCAGACAGAGGGCGTTCCGGGGCTCTTGTAAGCTAGGCGAAGATTTACCGAAGTACGGAGTACTGAAGATATCGACCTCCGGTCTGAGCAGGGGGTGATGTGGCGACCTCCCGCTACTCGACAAGAGATGGCGCCACGAGTATTCTGAATCACGCTATCGAAGTTTTCTAAATATCTGGCATATATACAAGTTCCGAACTGAGACTGTTGGAGCACGGCCGCTCCCCGGGCATGATCACCTAGCCCGGCGGGAGATCTCCCTTTGCCAAAGTACGGTACCCAACTATTAACATAACCTATTTGCAGGTGGTAGAACCCTTTGTCGACTCCGGCGGCACCACCGCCACACCTATTTCTACCTAATAACAGCAGTGTTACGCGCTGCCGTGTTCCGGTTTGAAGCGTGTGGTAAGGGAGACAGACTTTTCCGAGGCGTTCCAGCGTAGTCCTCAGGGGTAGCGGCGCATCTGTGGCCGACCTCAGGTAGGAATATCTAATCCTATCTGGGGTTGATTACAGATGTCCATGGGCGGCAGCAGCCACTTACCAGTAGGTGGACTATATGCTCGTCTGCTACTCCTATATTATTAAAACAAAACCCTATTACTGAGTCTCCGCTGTTTGTCCGTCTGTCACAGGAACTCACTTGAACTGTAGTAGATATGGGTAGACACTTAATTTTTTACAGAGTATGTATGGTATATCAAAAATACTATAAACTGCAGCCACCGTTGTGCATCCTCTGTAAAAATTTCAAGTGTCTATCTATTACGGTTCCGGAGATATAGCCCTGTGACAGACGGACAGACAGCGAAGTTTTAGTAATAGGGTTTCGTTTTTACCCTTTATGTACGGAACCCTAAAAAAGAACCCTTTCATTCCCTTCAAATACCTTCTATCTATTCAATGTGTCTTGAACACAAATAATACGATCCTAACCGACACCGGAAGACTCCAATTTAACTGCGATCATAAGTGCATATTATGTCACCTACTCCGTCTCTTATATACATTTATCGTTCTACAATATATGCGTTTAATCCCACTGCTATCTTCTAAATGGGAGCAGACTAGAGAATTCTATACAACTTTAAGTTCTTCGATCAACAATACCAACAGATCGAAGTTTAAGTTATATAGCTTTCTGGCTGGGCAACGTGTCTCGTATTATAAGTGGGGAAGGCTGGGGAATTCTCTAATTTTTTTTCAATTGATACGTCATTTTTTCGTTATCTTTTGAACACTTTTTAAGAATTCGCCGCTGCTATTCTTTTATTTTTAGCCCTTACCGAAAAGGTAAAAACGGAACCCTATTACTAAGCCTCCGCTGTCTGTCCGTCTGTCTGTCACAGGGCTCTATCTCTGGAACCGTAATTGATAGATACTTGAAATTTTACAATATAGTGTAATGGTGACCGCTATAACAACAAATGTTATTTTTTTTTATAATAATATAGGAGTAGCAGACGAGCATGCAGTCCACCTGATGGTAAGTGGCTACTGCCGCCCATGGACATCTGTAATCAACCCGAGATAGAATTAGATATTCCTACCTGAGGTCGGCCACAGATGCGCCGCTACCCCTGAGGACTAAGCTGGAACGCCTCGGAAAAGTAGGTCTCCCTTACCACACCAAAAATAAAAAATATTAAAACAAAATGGGGGTCGCTATACAAGAAACTGGTATTTTTTGTACAATTCATTAATTCTATGGCTGCTATGATAACGAATACTAAAAATTAAAAACAAATAATAATTTGGTGGTACGGAACCCTCTGTATACGAGTTCTACTCGCTCTTGTCCATTTTTTTAGTAAAACGGGGTTGATTGCAAGCAATAATAAATCTTATCTCCACTAAATTACACTTTAATATGTTTTCAAAACGCACCAAATATATTTCAATGTGACTATTTGTACAGGTACTGGACTAATAAATTATATTTATTCGTACATTTAAATATTCAATTTTTTTTTTAATATATTTATTCGTACATTTATTCAATTTTTTTTCTTTAAACAATGTGACAAATTCAATTTTTTTTTTAAATATATTTATTCGTACATTTGATTCAATTGGTTAGGTTAGGTTAGGTTTTTTTTTTTTATTTATTTTATTTTTTTACTTTAAACCTCCGGCATATAGGGGTTACGTTAGGTTAGGTTAGGTTAGGTTAGGTTTCAAAAAAAAAATTTTTTTTTTTGTAGTTTTTTTTCTCAAAATCTACCGGTTCGAATCGAATCGGATAATAATAAATTGTTTGTCCAGTACCCGTATTAATAATTATAAATTATTCGTACGGTAACCGTATTAATAATTATAAATTGTTCGTACAGTACCTGTATTAATAGACTCAGCCAATATATTTACCCGACTAGAGCGAAGTAAAAAGGAGAGTTATGATTTTTGACCGGTATTTATGAATGTATTTTGAAGGTGGTAGAACCCTTTGTGGTTCGACTCCGGCGGCACCACCGCCACACCTATGTCTACCTAATAACAGCAGTGTTAGGCGCTGCTGTGTTCTGGTTTGAAGGGTGTGGTAAGGGAGACAGACTTTTCCGAGGCGTTCCAGCTTAGTCCTCAGGGGTAGCGGCGCATCTGTAGCCGATCTCAGGTAGGAATATCTAATCCTATCTGGGGTTGATTACAGATGTCCATGGGCGGCAGTATCCACTTACCATCAGGTGGACTGCATGCTCGTCTGCTACTCTTATATTATAAAAAAAAATGTATGTATGGATATGTAATGGAATGGAATGGATGTATGTATGGATGGTACGGATGTTTGTATCTGCCATCTTGTCCTAAGTAAAAGTGTAAAACCTTCAGAATTAACTGCCATTACTCTAAACATCACTAAATATCTGAATATTTGATATCTTTAGACATTTTAGACGACTATTCAGGACCGGATTTAAGGGAGGGCAACCGGGGCGGCCGCCCCGGGGCCTCCACACAAGAGGGGCCCCACAATAGAGACGTCGGATTTTTTTTTAATTCTACTAGTAAAGACTAGTAAAAAAATATATCTTTTCCTTTAATATATTTTTCGCTGTTTTACCTTTGTCTACAGTACTTTGTACAAACATGAATACTAGAAGAATCTACCTGCGTTTCACAATAAAATATTTATTGAAAAACTCAATTGAAAAAAATGTTCAAAATGAACAATTCGGAAAATAATTTGGGGCCAGGGTCTCCGCTCCTTTGTTGCTCCAAGGCCTCTAGACATCTAAATTCGGCCCTGCGACTATTTCTACCTTATATGATTTGAAGTAGGTACTTTTTAACTTTTTCCAATATTTCTTCCGAAAAGCATCAAATCAATTAACAATAATGAGAATAGGAACGGACGCACTGATATAACAGAACAATTAGTGAATGATTTTAACTTGAAACAAAGTTATAACGCTTATCGGAAGGGTCAGACAACCTTATCAGCAAACCTAAACAGATTGTAACCCTTTAGAAATAAATAAACACATCTGTCAGTATTCTCAAATTCTCAATAGTTATTTTAGCCATATTTGATTTTTTAAATATAGGAGTAATAGAACATGCAGTCCACCTGATGGTAAGAGGCTACTGTCGTACGGACATCTGTAATCAACCCCAGATAGGATTAAATTCCTGCCTGTTGGCCACAGATGCGCCGCTACCCCTGAGGACTAAGCTCGCCACGGAAAAGTATGTCTCCCTTACCACACCCTTCAAACCAGAACACAGCAGCGCTTAACGCTGTTATGTGTCTGAAATAGGTGTGGCGGTGGTGCCGCTGGAGTCGAACCACAAAGAGATAGAAGATTTTTCTGTAAGTGCCATAAACTAAAGCATAATGAAAATTATGAAAATTCTATGGAAAAAACCCCTGCATTGACACGCGACGCCACGTTAAGAAGCTTGTGTATCTAAATAATAATATCATGGTCACGATTGTTCCCTAAATAATAAATAGACGGGGTCATGACCCGTGTCGAAACTTGTCTGGCGGGAGTTTCGCGCTACTCGATAACAGATGGCAGCACATGTATCTCGTATTCTGAATCACGTTGACGAAATTTTTGAGTTTGTAAGTAGCGAATGTTATTTGAAGTGAAAACTTCTTTGGCGGCGTTGTGCACTTTTGTGATGGGTAAAAAATGTTAAACTCGCGTCACGACACGTGGCCTGATCGAAAATTCGTAAGACGGCAAAGCTACTGCAAAAGTCAAGATGTCATCCGGTGTCAGTGAAAAAATATGTCAATGGGCGTCAGTTTCATTTTTTATTTATTATATTTTATTATTCAAGTTAGGTTTCGAAAGTTTTCACTTGGGTCGGCACTGCCGGAGTGCAACCCGTAGATTTTTTTATAACTTTGGAGTAGCAAGCAAGCATGTAGTCCATCTGATAAGTGGCACCGTCTCACGCAATCCACGCCACACACACACACACACACACACACACAACACACACACGAACTCGCACATATATACACACAAACATATTTAAATTATTTTCGTTTCAATGTCTGTTTATGTAAGTGATATATTACTCGAAAATGGGAGAAGACGCTGGTTCCTGAAACACAGTTTCGACTAACTCAGGAGCCAGAGGCTTCAAACTTCTAAAATGTTTTTACAGTTTTTGTGTCAATAACTTTATTATTGTTATTATTACTGTCGAGTTGATTAAGGGGGTCGTAAGGAAGAAACTTATACAGAGGCATTCCTACTTAGTCCTTTGAGGTATCAACATATCTGTGGTCTACCTTATATAGGACTCTTGTCTTAGGGTCACATATGTCGATACGGTAGTATAGTCCGCGTAAAACTGCTAGTCCGCTCTGAATATAGAAATGAATCGCGTCGCCATAGCAAATTGTATGACTACACCTCCTCGCAGCAACTTCAGAGCGGACCAGCAGTTTGCCGGGGGTTATACCTGAAATTAGTTACAGATGAGTAACTCCTGACGACTAAACTGAAACGCCTCGGATAAGTATATCTCCCTTACCACACACAAATAAGGCAGTCTGACCTAAAGTCGATCACGTTGCCCTGTAGGACTAAATTGTAACGCCTCATGCTCAAGTTTACCCATTAGGAGTCTATCGTTTATAACGTCTATGTAATTCGTTTTCTTTGTATTGAAATGTTAATGACATTTACATAAACACACGTTCAAAGTAAATAGAATACTAATCATTCTATTAATTTGATACATTCTACAATATCCATTACTGTCCCACTGCTGGGCACGGTTCAGATAGGATTACAGTTCTATCTTAACAGTTGACCTTAGATTTTCTATAATATTGAAGTTAACGAGCATGCAGTCCAACTGATGGTACGTGGCTACTGCCGCCCATGGACATCTGTAATCAACCCCAGATAATATTAGATTTCTACCTGAGATCAACCATAAATTCGCCGCTCCCCTTGAGGACTAAGTTGGAACGCCTCGGAAAAGTATGTCTCCCTTACCACACCCTTCAAACCAGAACACAGCAGCGCTACACTGCTGTTATAACAGAAATAGGTGTGGCGGTGATGCCGCCGGTTTCGAACCACAAATGGTTCTACTACAAGTTGAACACGGAGAATTTTAAAATAAAAAAATATACACCATGGCACCACCACTAGATTATTTCTGCCTAATAGTAATAACAGCAGTTTTAACCACTGCTTTTATACTTAGGCGCATCTGTGGCCGACCTCAGCTAAGAATCTAATCTTATCCAGGATTGACTACAGATGACCATACAGCAGAAGCCACTTACCATCAGGTGGACTGCATGCTCGTCTACTTCTCTTTTTATACAGGTAATAATTGACTAAACTTTTTATAAAGGTTTATAAAAGTATTGATTGATCAATACCTTTATAAAGGTTTTATAAAGGTATTGATGAAATTTTTTACTAAAAATAAATGAACGACAAATGCTTATATGAATTACAAATTAAATTTAATTAATGATTACAATTGATTATTCGACATTGGACTTATTATAACTAAGTGCCGTTGTGTCCCTTGAATAGTATTATGAATGAAATAGTTAAAATAATTGGCTAAGTGCGAAACGAGCTCGCACATGGTGGGTTCCGTACCACCAAATATTCCTATTTTATTTTTAGTATTTGTTATTTTTTGTATCATAACAGTACATGAATTTTTTCTTCATATTCATGTAGTAATTTATTTTAAATGTATTTACTTCTTATCTATTTATATCTTATTTCTTTTTTTCTCTCTCTTTCTCTCATTCTTTCTTTTTTATGTTCTCCTTTCTCCCCTTTTTTATCATTTTATTTTATTTCCTATTTATTATTATTATAGTTGTTGTTTTTTAGTATAGTTGTACCGCCTTTAATTTTTCTGCACATCCCTAAGGTTGACTGGGAGAAAATGCTATTTAGCATTAAGTCCGCCTTTTGTACCACATTGTTTTTAACATGGTCAATAAATAGTCAATAAATAAATAAATAAATGAATTGTGACCATTTGAACTGTCCACCTATTGCGGCTATAATAAAGATGTAATAGATTGAATGTGGTAGAACTCTTTGTGGTTCGACTCCGGCGGCACCAGCCATACCTACTTCTGCCTAATAACAGCAGTGTTAAGCAGCTGTATTCTTGTTTGAACCGTGTGGTAAGGGACACACTTTTCCGAAGCATTCCAGCTTAGTCCTCTTGGGCGCATCTGTAGCCTGATGTAGAAATTTAATCAACCTCAGATTACATGTCTATATACGACAGTAGCCACTTAGCATCAGGTGGACTGCATGCTCTGCTTACTCATATGTCATATTAAAATTATCGATAGATTCAACATTCTTCGAGCTACAAAAGCATCTCAGATTAGCGATCTCAACACTCCATCTGTACTGTTCACACATCAAAGACCATAATGACATAAAGATAACCCTAAAACGTGTATAGATAAGATGAATTAACCCTTCGAGCGGCCAGTCAGTCGTTAGACTTGGTCGCGCGCGGTTCATATTTATCCGTCACATACTTCGAACTCAAAAAAATCGAATTTTAAATATAAAATAAAAATGCCGAATTTTTGAACAATTTACTTAAATTACGAATATAAATTCTAATTTATTGTGTTTATGGAAGATTGAATCTATCTTTTTCGTAATTTATCTTTTTGACTAAAGACTTTTGAAAATGGATCATCTTAATTTAGATAAAACGACGTCTTCGAGTCTTATGCTTCCTAAGGAGGAAAAAGAAAGAGTTGTGATCCTGCGCCCGAATTCTAATAATCTCGGGAGGCTTCTAATTCGAGAGGATACGGTTTTAGCGAATATACAAGGATGTGCATGTGGTAGAGCGCAGTTTACTTGCGCTGGGGTCAAGAAACAGTGGTCAGTGCTTTGCTGGGGGAAACAATCCGACAAGAAATATTATTCACGTAAGTTTATTTATTATAATTTTTTTAACAAAGTAGATTTGGCAAATTTGTTTAGTATTTATTAATTTAATTAATTAGACTTTGATGTCATGGCACAGTGAACCAGTTTAAAAGAACCCTCTGAGCTTCGACTCCGGCGGCACCGCCACACCTATTTCTGTTATAACAACAGTGTTAAGCTCTGCTGTGTTCCGGTTTGAAGGGTGTGGTAAGGGAGACATACTTTTCAGAAGCGTTCCAGCTTAGGCCTCAAGGGTACCGGCGCATTTGGGGCCGACCTCAAGTAGGAATCTAATCTTATCTGGGATTGATCACAGATGTCCATGGGCGGCAGTAACCACTTACTAAGAGATCGACTGCATGCTCGTCTGCTACTCTTGTGTAAATCTGATGAAACTTATTTTTATAAGCAGGCATAGAGTTCTTAAAACCATTAGAAAAAAATATTTCTTGTAGAAAATAATATACAATTCTTAATATATTTACTAGCTGACCCGGCAAACGTTGTGTTGCCATATAAATAAAAAAATGTTAAGGGTGAACAACCCTTATCACTTAGGGGTATGAAAACTAGATAGCAGCCGATTCTCAGACCTACTGAATATGCATATAAAATTTGGTGAAAATCGGTTAAGCCGTTTCGGAGGAGTACGGTAACTAACATTGTGACACGAGAATTTTATATACATATAAGATGAAACGTAACTCTCTCTCTTTCTCACGAGCTTAGCTACTACTAGTACTACTTACTAGCTAGTAACTTCACATTCTTACACATTATTAGGAACGGTGATCGCTATTGCACCAAATACTAAAACTAAAAAAAATGAAAATATGGGGTCGCCATACAGAAAACCGCTATTTTTTGACGTTCTTCGTTTTGTCCATAGATTAGTAAAGATTACTCACTCCTAACAAGAAAATGTAACCAGTTTGTCAATTGAAATTGTCACTGTCATCTATTTTCGTGCTTGAATAATATTTAAAAAATGACGTTTTTAGATCATTTACGAATGAAACGACATTTCTCCGCACCTTTTATTCGATTTCGTGTTGTTTTTGCACCTCTTAACTGGACATGTCGGCATTGTTCCGCGTAAATTACACCATGACAGCCATTAAATGGCTGACACATTTGCCAGCCGTTTAAGCCATTTAATGGCTTCCTTCAATTACAAGGCGGTGAGATATCTATACTTATCTATGGTTTTATCTATTAAACAGTAACAACAAATACTAAAAATAGATAATAATGAAAATTTGGAGGTACGGAATCCTCGATGTGCGAGTTCGACTTGCACTTGGTCAACTATTATTTTTCTCTACTATTTTTATAAATAGGTAGGTACCTCTTATTATGCATGAAATATAATTATTTAATATTATGTCAAAATTCGCATAAAATTATAATTATTAATTGAAGGTTAATTGATATAAGAACACAAGTATTACAAAATGCTCACATAAGTGCAATCCCCAATCAATCCCAGATAGTTTGACATCTCCTATTTCACACTCCAAAGGATATTGGAAACTCGGCAACGTCAGTATTCTTGGGACCCTGTCGAATCTATAGTTCGAATTTGTAAATATAATTAACTAGCAGTACCCGTGGCTTCGCCTGCTTTTTGTCCTATCATAATAAAACATAGTTTTTTTTTTAATCGTGGGGAAACCTTCAAAAGGTACCCGGTGCCGTGGGAGCGACACAGGTATGTGGGATTCTTACCGCACTAAAACACCCCCGGTGGCCGTCATCTTCCCTTGAAATTGCTTACGAAAGAACTTAAATTTTTAGTGAAACCATCGAGAAAACTTGTTTTTTCATCAAAAATCAATGGTGCTGATATGGTGCCCGGTTATTTTTTTTTTACTCGCACAACTAACTAGCATACGTTTGAAGCACCAGAGCTCGCCTTTTGTACATTGGAAAACATTATCGATTACCGACTCTATTTTGATTCTACAACACATTACTGTCCCACTGCTGGGCACGGGTCTTCTCTCAGAGTGAGGGCCATAGTCCACCGCGGTGGCCAAGTGCGAATTGGTAGAAAATTTTGATTAAATTGTGTATAAAAATTGAAAAATTCTTTGTTGGCCCTTAAATAACTCATTTAACACATTGTCAATAGTTGAATACGGTATGTCGTTTATTATTAAGGAACTCAATCTTAACAATTATCAATTAACAATTCCTAAAGTTGTTTCCACACACTCACACAATAAATTTCAAAAACCTTATCACCCCGCTTTTAATAGCTTGGGTTGTATCTATCTATGTAGGTATGTAACGGAATCTTTGAACTCCATTTTAACCTACTTTGAACGGTCCGATTAATTTGAAATTTTGAACAATTATCAAGAACCGATGAAAATACACGATTTTAATAATTTTATCCCATTCTCGTCATCAGAATTGTCAGGAATCAGGATTAAGGATTTTTCTTGTGCGATTTTAGCGTGGTTTTTAGTCTAAATTATAATTCATAGATTAGTAAAGATTACTCACTCCTAACAAGAAAATGTAACCAGTTTTGATAATTGAAATTGTCACTGTGATCTATTTTCGTGCTTGAAAAATATTAAAAAAATAGTGTTTAGATCATTTACGAATGAAACGATAGTTCTCCGCACTTTTTTTTCGCTTTCGCGTTTTTCCACCACTTAACTGCACATGTCGGCATTGTTCCGCGTAATTATACCATGACACATCGTCAGCCATTTAAGCCATTTAATGGCTTCCTTCAATTACAAGGCGGTGAGATGTCTATACTTGTCTATGTATGTTATAATTAATAAAGGTAGGATTTTACGTAGTAGTACAGAATATAAATATGTTGACCATGAATAAGTTGTTATTTTTTTAGAATATACGCATTGATTTAATATATAAAAAGAAGCAGCAAACGAGGATGTCATAGGCAATAGTTGCCATTTACCATTAAATATATGCCTATAGACATCTATAATCAACCCCAGATAAGATTAAAAGTCGGACCAAGTTCGAAAGCCTCTGATAAGTGTGTTTCCTTTACCACACCCTTCAAACCAGAACACAGCAGCCCTTAACTTAGCTATTACTAAGCAGTAATATGTGTGGCGGTGGTGCAGCCGGAGTCGAACGAGAAAAGTTTCTACCACCTTCAAAATAAAAATATGTAATTATTATTGACAAATTCGGATGAAAATGTTCGAATATAATATACACTATTTCAACCCATTACTGTCCCACTGCTGGGCACGCGTCTCCTCTCAGAATGAGAAGGATTAGGCCATAGTCCACCGCGCTGGACAAGTGCGTATTGGTAGACTTCACATACCTTCGAGAATTTTAATGTTTTTTACAATTTCACAGGTATGCAAGTTCTTTCAACATGTTTTTAAATATTTACCGTTCAAGCAAGTGATAATTAAATTTACCGTTAAAATATAATTATAAGTAAGGTAATTAAAATATTTTTGAAGTCTTCTTCTTTAGGCACGATATAAAAATAACATAAAAGAATTTTTTCTCAGACAAAAAGGTAACTCGCGCCAACCAGAAAGGAAAATTATTAAATAAGACTACAAAACTACAAAAATAACACTTTTTTTTAATCGTGGGGAAACCCTGCATGGGTTCCCCTCAGTCGCGGAAGCAGCAGAGGGGACATTTTTTATAATAATATAGGAATAGCAGACGATAATGCAGTCCACCTGTTGGTAAGCGGCTACTGCCGCCTGGACATCTGTAATCAACCCAGATACGATTAGATATTCCTACCTGAGGTCGACCACAGATGCGGCGTCACTCCTAAGTACTGGAACTGGAAGCTGGAACGCCTCGGAAAAGTACTACTCCCTTACCACACCCTTCAAACCAGAACACAGCGACGTTTAACACTGCTGTCTTGAGGCAGAATGGCGGTGATATCGCCGGATTCGGACCACAAAGGTTCTACCACCCATAGTTTGTTCGAGTAAGCCGATATTCTGGACTCCTACCAGCTAAAACTCCACGGTATTCCTCTGTACGTTTTGTCGGGACCACTAATGCTCACCTGTTATGTCATCTTATATTTGTCTGTTTGTTTTATATATTAAGTTCTATGTACCCTTAATGTAACAGGATGCTTACCGGAATAAATGTTTTCTTTCTTTCTTCCTAATAGCACTCGTTCGTTTAGGAAAAAACTCATGAAGTCCCGACTTGAGTGTGCAGCCGGCATAAAAGTATCCGACTCATATTAATTGGCTTAAATTAACTTCAATCAAAGTAACCTTATGTGTTGCGTTACATTGAAACAATTGGTAATATTAAAAATATTTTCGATTTAATTGTGCCTTCGACTGGTGGACAGTCTGACACCAAGGGTATAGCTATAGATGTTACGGATTTCCAAAATAGTGTCCTAGTACGAAATCTGTCGACAAATAAAAATATAGTTCAAAAAACTAAAAAACACGCTTTTATGATAAAATTAACTAAAAAGTAGAAAATCTAAATGAATCTAGGAATCAATTAAGGAACAGTAAATAGTATAATTGTGAAATAAATCTACAAAGTTTGAACGAAATCTGGCCGTTTAAAGTGGGTCAAAATCGCGCCCAAAGAAGTCGGTTACAAACATACAAACAAACATACAAACATACAGGTGAAGCTAATAAAAAGCGTGTAAAAAGGCATATTTGAATATTTGATTGCATGAACTAAGATAAAGTCCAATTATTTTTATAATATAAGAGTAGCAGACGAGCATGCAGTCCTCCTGATGGTAAGCTACTGCCTGCGACATCTTGCAACCCCAGATAAGATTAGATTCCTACCTGAGGTCGGCCACATGCATAGCTACCCCTGAGGACTAAGCTGGAACGCCTCGGAAAAGTATGTCTTCCTTACCACACCCTTCAAACCGGAACACAGCAGCGCTTAACACACTTTTATACATACTCGGTAAAAAATTCAAGTATCTATCTATTACGGTTCAGGAGATAGAGCCCAGTGTTGTTAGAGGATGCTTCTAGCAATACCATTATTGTACCATTTTTTTATCTATACTATCTATACTAATATTATAAAGAGGAAAATTTTGTTTGTTTGTTTGATTGTAATGAATAGGCTGCAAAACTACTGGACCGATTTTAAAAATTCTTTCACCATTCGAAAGCTACATTATCCACGAGTAACATAGGCTATATTTTATATGAAAATACTAATATTATAAAGAAGAAAACTTTGTTTGTTTGATTGTAATGAATAGGCTCAAAACTACTGGACTGATTTTAAAGATTCTTTCACCATTCGAAAGCTGCATTATCCACGAGTAACATAGGCTATATTTTATATGAAATATATTTGATAAATAGATTTTGAGGCGGTACAAAGTTTGCCGGGTCAGCTAGTCTAATATAAAGTTTTATAAATATGTACTAGTGTTATAAATTATGAACAAATAAAGACACTTACTGACGAAAAACGTCGTGAAGAAATATATTAATTAGAATGAGAAGAAAGGGACTATAACTAATTATTTATATATATATAGGTAGTTTATATGTAGTATTATTGTATAATATGTAGGTATATTTTCATTATTTACTTGTTTCCTTATAATATAAATCGCTATCGTGTCTGAACTATGAACTGTAGAATACTGGGAAATGTACTTTTCCTAGAAATATCTATTTCAATAACACTTTCTACACTATGACTAGCTGAACCGGCGAACGTTGTGTTGTCATATAAATAAAAAAATGTTAAGGGTGAACAACCCTTATCACTTAGGCGTATGGAAAATAGATAGTAGCCGATTCTCAGACCTACTGAATATGCATATAAAATCTGATGAAAATCGGTAAATCCGTTTCGGAGGAGTACGGTAACTAACATTGTGACACGAGAATTTTATATATAAGATTATGCGGGTTTCATGTAAAAATTAGACGTTTATATAATTAGGATGCTCTAGCAGACTAAGGGGGGCAAAAGGGCGGTCCGGGGGGCCCCGATCCTGGGGGCCCCCAAACACAGTTGCTAAAAAAAGGTTGTCAGAACCAAACAATCAAACAATTTGAAGGTGGTAGAACCGCCACACCTATTTCTACCTCATAACAGCAGTGTTAGGCGCTGCTGTGTTCTGGTTTGAAAAGTATGGTAAGGGAGACATACTAATCCGAGGCGATCCAGCTTAGTCCTCAGAAATAGCGGCGTATCTTTGGCCGACCTCAGGTAGGAATATCTAATCCTATCTGGCCTTGATTACATATGTCCATAGGCGGCAGTAACAACTTACCAGCAGGTGGACTGCATGCTCGTCTGCTACTCCTATATTATAATATATAGACAAAACATATACTTTTTCTATACTAATATTATAAAGAGGAAAACTTTGTTTGTTTGTTTGATTGTAATGAATAGGCTCAAAAACTACTGGACCGATTTTAAAAATTCTTTCACCATTCGAAAGTTACATTCCACGAGTAACATAGGCTATATTTTATATGAAATATATTTGATAAATAGATTTTGAGGCGGTACAAAGTTTGCCGGGTCAGCTAGTTCGTTATACAGATAATACATCAAATTTCTACAGCATCCACATTTTAACAAGATTATATCAGTTGAACTGTTATTAAATGCCATCGTACGATATTTATCAGACAAAGGTGATAAGGTCATTTAAATACAACAGATTTTTTTCATGGCCACTAGAAACATTCAGATTAAACTATTATGTCTAATATTTTCGTGGAAACGATTAAAAAAGAGAAACATGATTTAAACCTCGAGTGTGACATAAAAATATAATTTTCGACACTAAAAGTTAGGATTTTTTAAATAATATAGGAGTAGAAGACGAGCATGCAGTCCACCTGATGGTAAGTGGCTACTGCTGCCCATGGATATCTGTAATCAACCCCAGATAGGATTAGATATTCCTAGCTGAGGTCGGCCACAGGTGCGCCGCCACCCCTGAGAACCAAGTTAGAACGCCTCGGAAAAGTATAGATGTAACATCCTTCTAATATTATAAAAGCGAAAGTTTGTGAGGATTAGTAAATTGTCAGATGTAGATCTTTGGCATAACATTGGATAGATTGATTATTAATAATGGGCGTGGGTATAACATAACCATAAGTATCAAGTCAAAAATTCTTACCTTTTTAAGCTGTTGAACGCTGTAAGCCACATACAAAAATAATGAATCATGAAAATATTTGTCTTAAATGAGTAGTCGTTACTAAAAATCTGCAATAGCGTATGTATGTATGTATGTATGTATGTATGTCTGTATGTATGTATGTCTCGTTCTTTGGCACGCCCTTTTTTTTTGTTGACGAGGGGTTTGGCAAAGGGAGATAGATAGATAGGGGAGCGGCCGTGCTCCGACAGTCTCAGTTCGGAACTTGTATATATAAGTGGATATTTAGAATACTTCGATAGCGTGATTCAGAATACTCGTGGCGCCATCTCTTACCCGACGCCAGTTATGTGGGATTTTTACCGCACTAAAACCCCCCTGGTGGCCGCCCTCAGTGTTTAGTGGAGAACTCCGGAATCTCCAACGGAACACAACCGGAGTCCTAACGCGATGCCCTTCTATCGGGCTCTGCCCTGGGGGGAGCAATTTACGCTCCTCTCGCATCCCCTGGTGATTACAGCGATATGCGACCACACAAACCGCTGTGCTTCCCGGGGTCACTTGCTGGGCGGTTCGAGCTCCCAATCTTGCCGCCCGCAACCCCGGAAGCCCCCTTTCAGTCGCCTCTTACGACAGGCAGGGGATACCGTAGCCCTATTCTGGTCCCGGTACTACAGGGACTCTTTGGCACGCCCTACAGTCCAAAGAGCTTGACGGATTTTAACATATGAACATTGGATTAATCTAAATTGTGGAAATGACATAGATAATATATTTTTTAAGCAGTTGGTTTTTTTGTTTTTATAATTCTTCATTAAAATAAGAATTCTGGAATTGAAAAGAAATCTCAAAGGTATGTGAAGTCTACCAATACACACTTGGCCAGCGCGGTGGACTATGGCCTAATCCTTCTCATTCTGAATGACCCGTGCCCAGCAGTGGGACAGTAATGGGTTGACGACGACAATTCGCTATTATAAAGGTTATATTATTAATCTGCAAAAACAAATGAAAACATAGTTATGACAACTTAAAACTATTTTTAACTAAAGTAGCATTATAATAATAAAATTTCAAGTATTCTCAACAAGATAAAAATGAATACTTGAGTCTTTGAGTTCTACACAAGAAATAAAATATATACTTACGTAATATTTTCAAAAGATTATTTTAGTACTTAAATCAATACTTCCGTAATTCACAAATTTAAGATACAATAAGGATTTTATTGTCCATCCGGGTTCATCATCAGATCAGCTAAATAATTGGTGACGCACCGAAGTCCACCACCGGCACACCTATTTGTTATAACAGCAGTGTTAAGCGCTGCTGTGTTCTGGTTTCAAGGGAGTGGTACGGGAGCCAAATTTTCCGAGACATTCTAGCTTGGACCTGAGTAGCGCCTCTGTGGCCGACCTCAGATAGGAATATCTTATCCTATCTGGGGTTGATTACAGATGTTCATAGGCGGCAGTAGCCACTTACCATCAGCTGAACTGCATTCTCGTCTCCTACTTCGATATTACAAAAAAAACACCGCCTCACCTATTTCTGCTAATAACGGCAGTATAGTGCTGCTGTGTTCTGGTTTGAAGTGTGGTAAGTGAGACATACTTATCTGAGACGTTCCAACTTAGTCCTCATTGGTAGCAACGCATTTGTGGCCGACCTAAGATAGAACTCTAATCATATCCGGGATTGATTACAGATGTCCATGGGCGAAGTAGCCACTTACAATCAGGTGGACTGCATGCTCGTCTGCTACTTCTATATTTAAAAAAAAATTATATCGATTTGAATATTTGTAATATCAAATTGTAATATTTGTAATATAGCTTTATCTAATACTAGCTGACCCAGCACACGTTGTGTTGCCATATAAATAAAAAAATGTTAAGGCTGAACAACTCTTATCACTTAGGGGTATGAAAAATGATAGCCGATTCTCAGACCTACTGAATATGCATATAAAATTTGGTGAAAATCAGTAAAGCCGTTTTGGAGGAGTACGGTAACTAACATTGTGACACGAGAATTTTATCAAATACAAATACAAATACAAAGTCTTTATTTGTAGAAGACTTATATAGAAGATTATGCGGATTTCATGTAAAAAATTGGACCTTTAAATAATTTTGATGCTCTAGCAGACTAAGGGGGGCAAAGGGGCGGTCCGGGGGAGCCCGATCCGGGGGCCCCCAAACACAGTTGCAATGAAACAACGAAACAATTTGAAGGTAGTAGAACCGCCACACCTATTTCTACCTCATAACAGCAGTGTTAGGCGCTGCCGTGTTCGTGAAAACGTTTTTTTGTTGTATTACGTTATAATAGGTATGTCACCACCACGCCTACCTACCTACCTATCTAGGGGTCATGGTAAGTGCGTCATTGTTTCGGTAATTCATCTTATTTTCAGGGTTAAAAAAATTCAATTGTTGTTATAACGTCAAGTAAAACTGCGTCATTATTGTATAATGACACTTGACTATTTTGGGATTTCTAATACTAATCTTACGTCAATAATCTATGCGTCATAGTAAGAAAAAGGTGATTTGACATTATTTTCAATTTATCTTAAATACAAATAAACATTAGTTAAGTCTATTGTTGGTTTCATATTGACGTGTCGTCATAGAAAAAGCGTAGGTAATAACTACCCACTTTGTTAAGGCCCCTCCTATTTTTGCTGAGAAGGGGAAACCGATGGTGGTAGAACCCATTTTGGTTCGATTTCGGCAACACCGCCACACCTACTTCTGTTATAACAGCAGTGTTTAGCGCTGCTGTGTTCTGGTTTGAAGGGTATGGTAAGGGAGACATACTTTTCCGAGGCGTTCCAGCTTAGTCCTCAGGGGTAGCGGCGCATCTGTAGCCGACCTCAGGTAGGAATAGCTAATCCTTTCTGGGGTTGATCAGTGAACTCCATGGGCGGCAGTAGCCACTTACTATCAGGTGGACTGCATGTTCGTCTGTTACTCTTGTATTATAAAAAAAACCTTCGAAAGGTACTCAGTGCCGTGGGACATCAGGTTATGTGGGATGCTTACCCACTAAAACACCCCGTTGTCCGTCCTCAGCGCTACGTGTAGGACTCCGGGATCTCCAACGGAACACAACCGGAATCCTCCAAGCAATGCCCTTATCTAGCTCTGCCCTGGAGGAGCTATTTACGCTCCTCCCACAAAATCTAGTGTTAACGACGGTATGTGGCTCCGTATACCGCCGTCCTTCCCAGGGTCGCTTGCTGGACGGTTCGAGCTCCCACTCTTGCCGCCCGCAGCCCCGGAAGCCCTCTTTTAGTCGCCTCTTACAATAACCAGGGAATACCGGAGCTCTATAAGGTCCGGAGACTACATCTTGGTTAGAATAAAGGTATTTATTGATCACGGATGCGTAAACGCCTTTGAGGACCACTTAGAAAGAACTAATTAGAAGTACCTACTACATAATATAAATATGACGAAATTTTTATCAATCGTTTCCCTTCAAGTATTTTTATTGAGGTAACATACGAGCATGCAGTCCACTTGATGGTAAGTGACAATTGCCCATGGACATCTGTAATCAACCGCAGTTAAGATTAAAGTTCTACCGGAGGTCAGCTACAGATGCGTTGATACCTCTTGGGACTAAGGTAGTTAGAATGTCTCGAATAAGTATGTATCCCTTACTACACCCTTAGAACTACCCCTTAGAACACAAAAGTGCTTAATGCTGCTGTTATTAAGCAGAAATAGGTGGCATAAGGCTATACCACCTTTAAACCATTTAATAAAAATACACATGGTAAACACAGGGATATTTGACGACCCGCGTGGCGGAGCGGTCACCATGCCGGTCTGACGCGCAAAGAGTCCCGGGTTCGATTCCCGGCCAGACAGATATCTAAATGATGAATTTAGATTTCTGTTTCTGGGTCTGGGTGTTTGTGTATTTGTCTGTGTGTGTTCATGGCACCCACGACACAGACAAGCGTTTTTTTTTATTTTTTTTTATCACTTGCTTAAAACGGTGAAGGAAAACATCGTGAGGAAACCTGCATACCTGAGAGATTTATATAAAAAAAATCTCAACGGTATATGAAGTCTGCTAATGCGCACTTGGCCAGCGCGGTGGATTATGGCCTAATCCTTCTCATTCTGAGAGGAGACACGTGCCCAGCAGTGGGACAGTAATGTGTTGATGACGACGAAATATAAAATAAAAAAACCAACTGCCTAACTTATAGCAAAGGATGTCACAATTTAGACGAATCAAACGACACCTCACTAAAATCTGTCAAAAACTGTAGCGTGACAAAGAATACCATACTCAGGGTGAGTGTTCCGAGGAACTATTTGACCTAGTGCCTACGTCACCCTTCCTTCATCTCACCACTCGCCGAAGGATAAAGTTCCATCCACACCAACTGGACTCGTGGCGGTCCATGGTTCGGTTTGCACGGACGTTCTTGCCACGACGTGTAAGATGTGGAATGAGCTTCCTCCCGAGGTATTCCCGGAGCGCTATGACATGGGGCTCTAAAAAAATGTGCAAAAGGAGCTCTCCTTCAAAGCCGGCGATGCATTGACTCCTCTGGTGTTGCAAATGTCCACAGGCGACGTTAACTACTTTCCATCAGGTAGCACGTCTGCTTTATCGTCAGGTTAAAAAAAAAATTATGACATTTCTATTCAGTGACTTCACTGGTGTTGCGCGTAAAGTGTGGATATATATGTTTGTCTCTTTCTACGTAACGCCTCAACTTTTCGTGTTACACTTGATTTTACTCCTCATAAAATTTCCGTACCGGGCCTTATAACTCAAATCGTTTCTTAAGGAGTAAACTCCAATAAACTCCAAAAACGTACGTTCGTAAAACACCCTCCGCTTGGTAAACAGTAGCAAAATATTTAAACCAATTCTTATCATAACGGAACTCTCTCTCAAAGTTCATTGATTACGTATCGTCGTTCTAAAGGGTAAAATAATATTGTTTTCATGTTTCTGTGTAAATCGTAAACTCATTTGTACATATAGCACTACCATGAGTTGGCATAGAAACGCCACTATAGAAATTGTAAATAGAAACCTATTGTCATTTTGCTAGTGAATGACATAACTACTATCGTTATGGTATTTCTTGACAACGTCTGTCAAATTAATGACTCATGGGACCGAATTTGTATGGCAATAGATCATAATGACATTCGCTAGTGATGTGATTTCGATAGGGTTTTTACGTATCGAGTTACGTAGTGGCTCACACTACAGATTTTAGTTCTACGAGTAACCACCAGAGGCGCTGTACAATTTTTCATACATTTATTTTACGCAGTCGCTAGCGAGTAATACTTTTGTAAACTCATGGTAGTGCTACTGAGGTGCTGTAGCGGCTTACCCTTGCCAATACCATGCTCTACCCTTACCATGAGTTTTCAAAACATCCCACAATTTTACGTTACGTTTACTCAATCCATTATTCTGTTCCGTTTGCTTAGTAGACTGAGTAAACGTAAAAATATATAATAGTGCTAAAGTATTTTTGTCTACCTCACATGTTCCCAAAAGAGAGAAACAAAACATAAAGCGCCATTTTGTCAATTTAGACATTTATTGTTACGTTACTGACACTATAGTTCTGATACAATCCGCTAGGGGCGATTGGGAATTGTATGGGCAAATACGTAAACAAATACCAAAACAGTCATATTTGTCAAAACGTAAAAACTCATGGTAAGGGTACAGAACCAAACAATCTATGAAATGTGTATCACTCAGCATTGGGGGCCTCCTTTCAACTTTCCGCCCCGGGCCTGTGAAGACCTTAGTCCGCCACTGCTGAGATGCAAAAGGTTCCGGGATCGATCCTCGGCCAGACAGATATATGAATGATGAGTTTAGATATCTCGTCTGGGTCTGGGTGTTTTTGTATTCGTCTTTGTGTGTCCATGGCACCCACGATACAGAGAATCCTAGGCGCTGTGAGTGTAGCGTCTTATGAAAACAAAATAAGTAGGTTGGAATGTAGATAATTCTGAAAGCTTGTAATGCTTATGAAATCTGCATACCGTTTCGCGTGCTACAATCTTTTTAAAGATGGTTACTGTAACATTTGATGGTGGTAGAACCCTTTGTGGTTCGACTCCGGCGGCACCACCGCCACACCTATTTCTACCTAATAACAGCAGTGTTAGGCGCTGCTGTGTTCCGGTTTGAAGGGTGTGGTAAGGGAGAAAGACTTTTCCGAGGCATTCCAGCTTAGTCCTCAGGGGTAGCGGCGCATCTGTGGCCGACCTCAGGTAGGAATATCTAATCCTATCTGGGGTTTATTACAGATGTCCATGGGCGGCAGTAGCCACTTACCATCAGGTGGACTGCATGCTCGTCTGCTACTCTTATATTATAAAAACTCTTATATTACAATTATACTTAAGTAGGTATATTTTTATCTTATATATAAATGTTAGTTACCGTACTCCTTCGAAACGGCTTTACCGATTTTCACCAAATTTTATATTCAGTAGATCTGAGAATCGGCTACTATCTATTTTTCATACCCCTAAGTCAAAAGGGTTTTCCCACTTTACCTTTTTTATTTATATGGCAACACGTTTGCCGGGTCAGCTAGTATAATATAGGAGTAGCGGACGACCATGCAGTCCACCTGATGGTAAGTGGCTACTGCCGTACGGAAATCTATAATCAACCCGAGACAAGATTAGATTTCTATCTGAGGTCGGCCTCAGATGCGCCGCTACAAGGAGGAATAAGAACCTCGGAAAAGTATGCCTCCCTTACCACACTTCAAACCATAACACAGCAGCGCTTAACACTGCTGTTATAACAGAAATAGGTGTGGCCGTGGTGCCGCCGGAGTCGAAAAAAATCTACCTTTTTTTTATAATATAAGAGTAGCAGACGAGCATGCAGTCCACCTGATGATAAGTGGCTTCTGCCGCCCATGGACATCTGTAATCAACCCCAGATAGGATTAGATATTCCTACCTGAGGTCGGCCACAGATGCGCTGCTACCGCTGAGGACTAAGCTGGAACGCCTCTGAAAAGTCTGTCTCCCTTGCCACACCCTTCAAACCGGAACACAGCAGCGCCTAACACTGCTGTTATTAGGTAGAAATAGGTGTGGCGGTGGTGCCGCCGGAGTCGAACCACAAAGGGTTCTACCACCTTCATACCTTTATGAGAATGAGACATACATAAGTACTCTTAAAAACAAAACCTGATACTGTCAGTAAAAATGATGCATGTTCTGGTATTGCAGCAATTAATAAGTCAAGAATAATTCTACAGTAATGCATTGTACATGTAGTGATTACAGAAATGACGTAATGAACACGTGGGAATGTACTTCGTATATGTATGTAGATAGGTATATAAGACGTTTCAATAAAGAATTTCATTTAAAATGGTCGCGGGACATATGTATATTGTACTATAGTCGTCACAATTTAATAGGCCCATTTTGACACATGTTATCCTAATGTCATTAATGTTTTAAACTAACTTTTAGTAGGGAGTTTACGACCACGTGACGACTAGAGCTTGCGACTTCAAACCATTCGTAAGAAACCATAATCGGTTTCTTTGGTTATCGATTTGTATATCACATTCTTAGAGCCTAGCGATGGTATGTGTCAAAATGGGCCTATTAAATTGTGACGACTATAGATTTAAAGAGCTAATTCAAAAATCTCTGTTGTTGTGTTATGCGGAAGGGGCAGGAGGCCCCCCCGGGCCTCCCATCCTGGGGGGCCTCCAAACACAGTTGCTAAAATAATTCGCCAAGTACGAGTCGAACTCGCACATGGAGGCTTACGTACCACCAAATGTTCATTATTTTTATTCATTTTATTATTTCAACAATATTTAGTTATATAAAACAACAATAGATGGCGTTGGGATGATGATGAATGATACGTAAACAACGTATAATAAAATCAAAACAATTGTTTTACAATATGTTTTATGGTTCTTATTTGCTACCATCTTATTTATTATAATAGCAGTTATAGTAGTAAACGGATTGTAAAAATTTCAACTGTTTCCCTAGTACGGTTTAACAGTTGCATCGAAAAATGGCGAAAAATACCGGTTTGTTGTATGGAGACCCCCCTTTAATATTCAACTTTATTTTATTTTTAGTATTTGTTGTTATAGCGGCCACCGTTATGCATCCTCTGTAAAAAAATCATGTATCTATCTATTATGGTTCTGGAGATAATAGCCCTGTGACAGACGGACAGACGGACAGACAGCGAAGTCTTAGTAATAGGGTTCGGTTTTTATCATTTGGGCACGGAACCCTAAAAATCTCAGTTGTTGTGGCGGTCAATCCCGGGCCTCTGATCCTGGAGGGCCTCCAAACACAGTTGCTAAAAAGAGGTCATCAGAACCAAACAATCTATGAAATGTGTATCACTCAGCGAAAAAAAAGGTCACCGAATCACAGGCGAATAATTCTATGACACATTTGTCATTTTGTAAAATCAAATAAACTTTTTACACTTTTGGGGGCCTCCATTCAATATTTCCGCCCCGGGATCCCGACCGACACGACGACACCGGGTGCCTTTTGAAGGTTTCCCCCTCGTTAACAAAATAAAAAAGCAACATGAATACTGGGCATTTTGAGTTTTGCGTGGAATTAAGTTTAGCTAGTAACATACATATAAATATGTTTGTAGGTGCATACAGACAATAATGAACAGGAAAAATATGTAATGGTCGCTATATCTTTAATTATTGACTACTAGCTCTTATCGCGTTGTCATTCGCGTGAACTGTCTTACTTAATGCCTGTTTTAGACATTTAACACGACTTTGGTTATGTTTTCTGTATGTTTGTCTCATTCTTTGGCATCTAGGTATTTTGAAGGTAGAACCATTTTCGACTCCGGTGGCATCACCGCCACACTTACTTCTGTTATAACAGCAGTGTTAAGCGCTGCTGTGTTCTGGTTTGAAGGGTGTAAGGAAGACATACTTTTCCGAGGCGTTATAGCTTAGTCCTCAGGAGAAGCAGCACATCTGTAACTGACGTCAGTTAGGAATATCTAATCCTATCTGGGGTTGATTACAGATGTCCATGGGCGGCAGTAGCCACTTACCATCAGGTGGTCTGCATGATCGTCTGCTTCTCCTATATTATAAAAAGAATCCTGCTCAAACGACTTTACGTATTTTAACATATATATTTTGATTTCGTTCAACATTTACCATTTACTATCAAAATAAATAAAAAAACATTTTGACAAAAAGTGGAGTTGGCTGATTTGCGAATAAAGGTATCGTATATGTATGTATATGTGTCGTTGGATTCGTCTAAATTTTTGGAGTAACATCGAAATATTTTAAGCAGTCATGGTTTCCTTTTTTAAGTAATTAGTACTTATAATATTCAAGTATATAATATTCAAAACGCAGTGATAGCCTAGTGGTTAAGAAACTCGGCCTCTCGATCGAGGGGTGCGAGGTTCAAATCCCAGGCACACCTCTGATTTTCAGAATTATGTGCGTATTAGAAATTATTTATCACTTGCTTAAACGGTAAAGGAAATATCGTGAGGAAACCTGCATACCTGAGAGATTTATAAAAAAATCTCAAAGGTATGTGAAGTTCACCAATACGCACTTGGCCAGCGCGGTGGACTATGGCCTAATCCTAATTCTGAGAGGAGACCCGTGCCCAGCAGTGGGACAGTAATGAGTTGATGATAAATATTCAAGTAGTAACCGAGCATGTAGTTCACACGGTGTAAATGACTACTGCCGCCCATGGCCATCTATAATAAAAAAAGGTCCCCAGGACATCACTAAAGTATGTAATCATGAGCGAAAATTTCTTAGGGCCCCATGCGATGAATTTACCATGGGTCTCTTATGGTATAGTTACGTCACTGGTGTCTACCTCTGAGGATAAAGTTAGAACACCGCGAAAAATATGTCTCCCTTACCACACCCTTCAAACTAGAACACAGCAGCGCTTAACATTGCTGTTATTAGGCAGAAATATGAATATGGTAATTAATAATTTAATGAATACAATTAATACTTATGAATGTAAATTAAGATATTGGTATACCTGAAAGGGTCAAATATAGCGCACTTTATGTTCACAAATAAAGAGATTTGATTTGATTTGAGAAATAGGTCTGGCGGTGGTGCCGACGGAGTCGAACCACAAAGGGTTTTACTACCTTCTTGTTTACATGTAAACTGTAAATGATGATGCCGCCAATCCATCTGTAATCAACCCAAGATTCCTACCTGAGATCGGCCCCATTTGTCTTGTTAATTTCTACCTCTGAGGCCAATTATACCTCGGAAAGCCTTACCACACCCTTCAAACCAAAACATATCAGCGATTATCATGACTGTTATTAAGTAGAATAGGTTAGGATATGAAATCTTGAATATCATTAACTATAAAACACACAAATAGTTACAGTTTCATTGCGATAACAATCTCTCAATTAATGTAGTATAATATTATGTAAAACAATACAGTTCCTATAATATTAAACTTACCCAGGGGAGGCCTGGAGATCTGTCATACAGGTTATCCTAGTACGGACTCCAGACTCTCACAAAGCATTAATGTAATGTACAACTTAAGGTTTTGTATTGTAACCTAGAACCTAAGCTTTGTGAAGAGATAAATAAAGATATTTATTATTTATTTATTTATTATTTATATAATATTTTTCTCTTGCAGTTTTGGTGACTCTCTCTACAACGTTCGCGCTCAGTCTCATCGGGACAATATTCTTCTGTTTCACGAACACTATTAACAATGCCATATTATCTGTAAGTATTGCCCGAAAATACTTTTCATAGTCTATCACTTTAGTTTGCCGAACTTCCGCTACTCGACAATAGATGGCGTTAACGATATATGTTGATTCTGAATCGCGCTATCGAAGTAATCTAAATTAGAATTGAAGTTGTACTAACGTCTTTCAATCGAGTGTGTTGCTTATCCAAGATCGATATTTGACAAAACGTCATACGATGGTTATTAATAATGAATCTAACCAATTTTACACACTAAAGGTAAAATTTGACAATGTCGATAATTTATTTTTTTTATAATATAGGAGTAGCAGACGAGCATGCAATCCACCTAATGGCACTTACCATTGGCTACTGCCGCCCATGGACATCTGTAATCAACCCCAGATAGGATGGGATGACCCTACCTAAAGTTATCCACAGATGCGCTGCTAACCCTGAGGACTAAAGTGGTATGCTACGGAAAAGTATGTCTCCCTTACCACACCCTTCAAAATTAATTGTCAAAATTGAATAAATTCATTATCAATAATGGACGATACTCAAAATTGTTAAATTCTTATCTTTGGCTCATAAAATTTAACATCACGTAACATCCTTGTCAATTTAAAATGGCGGACGACACAAAATGGCGGACCAATTATTGTTTATCCACTTCCATGATATAAATTAAAAACTGAATTGATATAAATTAAAAGAGTTTTATGTAAAGAATACAATAAATACGACAAAGCCTGTTTATAAAATATTTTTATGTACACTTAATTCCATTCTTTCTTTCAATCTTTCATTTCTTTCCAGAACATGGTAATACGAAACAACTCCTTAGCCTACAGCATGTGGAAACGCCCTCCAGTGCACCCTTTGATGAAGGTCCACGTCTTCAATTACACGAATTGGGAGAGAGTTAGGGATGGTTTGGACGCTCGCCTCAACGTGCAAGATGTTGGGCCTTTTGTCTACTCGTAAGTACTCAAAACTGACACAATAATGATAGCCTAGTGGTTAAGAAACTCGGCCTCGTGATCGAGATGTCCGAGGTTCAAATCCCAGGCAAGCACGTCTGATTTTTCAAAGTTATGTGCGTATGAGAAATTAATTGCCAGCTTAAACAGTGAAGGAAAACATCGTGACGAAATCTGCAGACCTGAGAAATCTTAAAAAAAAATTCAAAGGTATGTAAAGTGTACCAATTCATTTTCATTCATTCAAAATTTGGTAGTAGGTACAGAACTGTTCATGTGTGAGTTCGTGTTGCAATTCGCCAATTATTATAATAATTCTGTTTTTACTATGCGATCACAAACCTTTATACTAACCTATCACTATTTTTAACTAAGCTATCACAGTTTTGTGTCATCATCATAAACCCATTACGGTCCCACTGCTGGGCACGGGTCTCCTCTCAGAATGAGAAGGATTAGGCCATAGTCCACCGCGCTGGACAAGTGCGTATTGGTAGACTCCACATATCTTTGAGATTTTGTTTATAAATCTCTCAGGTATACAGGTTTCCTCACGATGTTTTCCTTCACCGTTTAGCAAGTGATAATTAATTTCTAATACGCACATAACTTTGAAAAATCAGAGGTGCCTGGGATTTGAACCGGACCCCTCGATCGAGAGGCCGAGTTTCTTAACCACTAGGCTATCACTGCTATATTCAGTTAAATATTTCACTCGCATACATTGATAATATGGTTATTTATTCAAGATAACTTATAGGTTAAACCAGATATAGTAAAAGTCAAAACATATAATAATAATAAATCATTACACTGACATAGTTTACTTTTATTTTAAAAAATTAATAAGTTTTAAAGGTGATAAAACTCTAGTTCGACTCCGGCGGCACCATCGCCACACCTATTTCTGTTATAACAGTGTTAAGCGCTGCTGTGTTCCGGTTTGAAGGGTGTGGTAAGGGAGACATACTTTTCCGAGGCGTTCCAGCTTAGTCCTCACGAGTAGCCGTATTTGCAGCCGACCTCAAGTAGGATTCTAATCTTATCTGGGTTTGATTACAGATCACAAGGCAGGGATCAGTTACCATCAGTCGGACTGCTCGTTTGCTATTTCATATTATAAAAAACAAATTACCATTTTTTTTATAATATAGGAGCAGCAGACGAGCATACAGTCCACCTGATGGTAAGTGGCTACTGCCGTACGGACATCTGTAATCACCCCCAAATAAGATTACTTTCCTACCTGAAGTCGGCCACGGATGCGTTTGCCTTAAGGACTAAAGTGTAACGCTTCTGAAAAGTTTACTTTACAACCTTCAAACAAGAACACAGCGCTTAACACTGCTGTTATTAGGCGGAAATAGGTATAGTCCGCGCCAAACTACTAATCCGCTCTGAAGTTGCGAGCAGGTAGTCATACAATTTGCTATGGCGACGCGATTCATTTCTATATTCAGAGCGGACTAGCAGTTTTACGCGGACTATTAAATTGTTAGCCGCTGGCATATCTATTTAATAATAGTTATAACTCTATAGCGAACCAAGCCTATCTTTTCTAATATGATATGATAACGCTGTAATTTTGGGTTGTTATTGTCGGGAAGCCAAATTGTCTTTATGGCTGATATAAATTGCGAGCGTAATTGAAAGAATATGGCTGAATATTTTGGATGAGTTATTTTTAGAATAACTAAAGGGTTAAGAGAGCTTATTAATAAGCATCGGCTAACACACAGGGCTTTATCTCTTAAGAGGTTACTAAGTTATTTTTTTTCTTTAACTGATTTCAAATAATTATAGTTTAAAAACTAAAAGCCACGCTAAAATCGCATAAGGAAAATCGTTAATCCTGATTCCTGACGATCCTAATGAGGTCAATGGGATAAAATTATTAAAATCGTGTATTGTCATCGGTTCTTCATAAGTATTCAAAATTTTAAAATAATCGGACCGTTCAAAGCGGGTAAAAATCGTGTTCAAAAATTCCGTTACGTACATACAGGTCAAGATAATAAAAGCGTGGTAAAAAGGATGTTCCGTATTCGACCGCTATGTATGTATGTATTTATGCTTGTATGTCCGCGATTTGCCCAAAAATTAATGATCGAATTTGGATGGGGTTTTGGTTATTTGAAAGAATATATATTACACGACAGGTTTTAGTAGGTAGGTAGGTATGTAGGTCAGTATATATTTTTTTTATAATATAGTAGTAGCAGACCAGCATGCAGTCCACTTGATGGTAAGTGGCCACTGCCGCCTATGGATATCTGTAATCAACCCCAGATAGGATTAGATTCCTACCTGAGGTCGGCCACAGATGCGCCGCTACCCCTGAGGACTAAGCTGGAACGCCTCGGAAAAGTCTGTCTTCTTTACCACACCCTTCAAACCGAAACACAGCAGCGCCTAACACTGCTGTTATTAGGTAGAAATAGGCATGCCTGCGGTGCCGCCGGAGTCGAACCACAAAAGGTTCTACCACCTTCAAAATCATATATATTTTTTTATTCATAATTTCGTGCAAAACCTGAAAAACACATAGGTACACATTTCGTACATAGAAAATTTTAACTGTCTTCCTATTACGGTTCATAGATAAAGCGAAAAACGCCGTAAAATAGCAGTTTCTTGTATGGCGACCACCATTTATTTTCAACTGTTTCACACTCTATAAAAAATCATCTACCTATTACGGTTTAAGAGATAGAGCCCTGTGAGAAACAGACGGACATCCAAGGCTTAGTAATAGGCTTCCGTTCTTCGTCTTACCCTTTGGGGACCCTAAAATCTGACGTGTATTGACGCATATCCTACGTTTAGTCTAAAGTCTAGATCATTTATAAATAACACGTAAACACACTATTCATCTAAGTTCAAAGTTCCTCTGATAATTTTATGAATGAAATGGTTTAGTTAAACGATGTTTACGAGATGTTGAATGTCAAGGAATATAATGTTTTATTATTTGTTTACGCCAGTTGAAGTTTGCACGCCGATAATAAGTGGCGCCTGCTGCCCATGGACATCTGTAATCAACTGCGAATAAGATTAGATTCCTACCTGAGGCACAGTTATTCCGCTGCCCCTCTAAGCTGGAATGTCTCGGAAAATAATGTCTGGCACAGGTGCGCCGCTGTCCATGAGGACTAAGCTGGATTGCAGAACACAGCAGCTTAACACTACTTTTTTTTATAATATAGGAGTAGCAGACGAGCATGCAGTCCACCTGATGGTAAGTGGCTACTGCCGCCCATGGACATCTGTAATCAACCCCAGATAGGATTAGATATTCCTACCTAAGGTCGGCTAAAGATGCGCCGCTACCCCTGAGGACTAAGATGGAACGCCTCGGAAAAGTCTGTCTCCCTTACCACACCCTTCAAACCGGAACACAGCAGCGCCTAACACTGCTGTTATGAGGTAGAAATAGGTGTGGCGGTGGTGCCGCCGGAGTCGAACCACAAAGGGTTCTACCACCTTGATTTGAATTAGACCATGTAGTATTAGGGTCTTACTTACAGTCAACTATCATCTTAAAAATCTTATCATTAAAATGCGGGCGAAGCCGCGGGCACCACTAGTACTATTATATTAACATTGGTACAATTCTGTGACTCTGACTGTTTTGTCCTGAGGACGTTTTTTTAACCCACTTTATTCCATAAAGGGCGGCAATTTACAGCCGGCATAACGGCACTGAGTACACAGTTTCATGTAGATTTTTGACCTGGACCTTGAGTCAGATTCACTAATGTTTTCAATTGTTCCAGGCAACACTTAGAACGTGTAAACGTAAAGTTCACGGGAGATCAAGTTACATATCAAGAGAGAAACAACTTTAAATATATCCCCGAGATGAGCGCTGGGGCCCATTTCGATAAAGTCAGAGTACCGAACCTACCGCTACTTGTAAGTATTCAAAATAATATCATATTTGTCAGATTTTTTTATTTATATTGTATTTTATATTTATTTTTTGTCTACAAAAGATGTGTATACAAACTGAGCCAACAAACTGTATGTATAGTTTGGCAAGTTATAATTAAATTTATTTTATGCGTACCTAATTTGTGATTAAATAAATAAAAAAATATAAATAATATAAGAGCAGCAGACGAGCATGCAGTCCACCATGGTAAGCTACTGCCGCCTATGGACATCTGTAATGAACCCCAGATAGGATTAGATTCCGACGTGAAGTCGGCAACAGATGCGCCCGCTACCGCTGAGGACTAAGCTGGAATCCCTCGGAAAAGTATTGCACGACACAGTATGGAGCTGTGAGTGTAGACAGCTACTTTTGGCGACAGCGCGTACTTCGCGTCCTCTCGTGATCCTGTGCTAGCGACACGCAGGATGCAGCGCTTGCTGGACCTGCTCCCAGAGTGGCTGGATAAGTGGCGTATGGCCGTCAACGTCGGTAAGACGGTCGCGACACTTTTCAGCCGCAGGCGTACTATGCCGCCGCCGCTACGTTTCCGTGATCGGGAAGTAGCTTGGCAACCTACAGTTAGGTACTTGGGATGTCACATTGATCGCTCGTTGCACATGAGGCCTCAGGTGGACCACGCGATCCGACAGGCCCGTGCTGCACGAGCGATGCTCCGACCAGTGCTGGCATCCCATCTACCGACCCGCACCAAACTAAGGGTGTACAAGTTGTACGTCCGATCACGCCTAACTTACGCGGCGCCAGCATGGTATGCTCTGGTGTCGGAATCCAACCGTAAGCGTATCCGTGCCGTGCAGAGCCTGGCCCTACGAACGATCGTGGGGGCGGGCCGCTATGTTCGGAACGACGTGTTGGAGCGCGACCTCAAGGTTCCGACCGTGGACGGGTTTGTGGCCGGGTTGGCGCGTCGTATGTACGCACGCGCCGACAACGGACCACATGCCCATCTGAGAGGCTTCGCGCCCCTTCATGCTCGACCCCCCGACGGTCGCCCGCTCCCTCGTGAACTCGAGGGGCAGGTGTTCTCCGACCATCTGGAGGACTGAAAATCTGCGCACGCAGCCTAGCACAGGTCACGTAGAGGACCGACTGCTGCACCGCTGCCTCACGGCAGCCCACATCACCGGTGGGCAGTGTTACCCACTGAGGAGATTGCCCGGGTAAGGAGGGATCCCTCGAGGCCCGTAGACCCTGCGCCATGCGGCGAAGTCACGCCGCGGCATAGGACGACCGCTTCCGTTCGTTTCTACTTTTGGGGGGCGCCCGCTCCCGCGGGAACTCCCTGGACTGGCGACCTCCGACCATCAGGAGGCCGACCGTCCGCTCGGTAACGACGCATAAGTACCGAATCACCCCCTCAACAGGGGGATGATAGATATTTTTAATATTTGTTCATTATTTTATTATGTTTTAAATAACATTATTATTATGAATAAATATCAAGAATCCGGGGGGTATTTACCACTTGAGAATCTGCCCGGGCAAAGAGAGGGTATCCTCGAGACCCGAAATTCCATGCCCACCGCCCTTATGTTAGCATTGCCTTAGCATATGAGAGACCCGGAGGGTATGACGTCCCGCTGACTGACTGACTGAGCTACTTTTTTTAAAACTACTGTGATAAGTTATAATCTGATGGACTGTGTACTCGTATGCTAATAGTGATAATAATTTATTTATAAAAAAATGATAAAAAAGTAAATTGTTTTGCTTATAATAATTATTACTTATAAACGAACGAGCTTTTGCCCGCGGCTTCGCTCACGTTACGAAGTAATATTTTCATCCCCTATTTTATCCCCTTGGGGATAGAATTGATCAAGATCCTTTCTTAGCGGATGCCTACGTCATAACATCTACCTGCATGCTAAATTTCAGCTCGATCCGTCCGGTGGTTTGGGCTGTGCGTTGATAGATCACTATGTCAGTCAGTCACCTTTGAGTTATATATATTTAGATTGATAAAAAAACATGTTTAAATTTTGAGAGAAGACCTTAGTCACATGTCAATAATGACATATCAAGGTTTATAAATAGGTTTATTTATTAATTAACATCATTATACCTAAGTAAGTCCTTGAACAACAAAATATTAATTACAATTAAATAGATAAGCGTTTTGTTGCATTATCTTAATATAAATAAAATGTTTATTTTAGTTTTATATCTATATGGTTCGATTCTCGATATGTATATAAAAAATAAACAAGTGTCTCAAATAGTTAAACAGATATAAGTAATAACGGATCGTGAGGAGTTTCTTATAATAATTTAGTTTTATTGTCAACTACTTTTTGCCGCGGCTTCGTCCGCGTTTAAAGGAAAAATAATATGACATACTAATATGTTATAATAAAACTGAAAATTCGTACCTTCATTGGAATGGCAGTGGCGCCATCTGGCGAAAATTGGTCGTACCAACTCTAAAACGTTCGTGGGCTCATGGACAACAACTTTGCCAAAGATCATCACTTGATCAAATGCATAGTTTACGATTCAATCCTTACTAATATCGATTAAAATAATCGACTTTTTGGTCCAAAAGATCGATTCTCCGATTAATCGATCTTAGATCGCCATCCCTAATTCCCGTGGGATTTTCGGGATAAAAGCTATCCTCGGCATATCATCCTTTCTCGGGTCTCAGACTATATTTGTACAAAATTTCATTAAAATCGGTTCAGTGGTTTAGGCGTGTAGAAGAGACAAACAGACAGACAGGCAGACAGAGTTATATTCGGATTTATAATATTAGTAAGGATAAAACCACGGTCTACGATTAGTTTTTTAACTTTAAATATTTCATGGCAACAGCAATATAGATCTTATGTCAAAAGGTTACACAGATAACTTACAAATGACAAGTTCAACAACTGTTGATAATAAATTGTTCAATAAAAATATTATTTTTATACTCAGCTGTGATTGGGCGTATCACGCCATTTGTAAATGCACAGTGCAACGCAGTTTAAGCCTACTCGATAACAGATGGCGCAGTTTAAAAGTGCATGCTACTCGATAACAGATGGCGTTGTTTACAGTAGAACTGAGTACATCAATATCTATATGAGTAATTAAAAAAACGTACACCACGCATATAATCTGTTGTTTTATAAACATTATTTACAATTTTTGGACACGTAAAATATATTTACAAATATTCTTCGGGTAAAACTGGAGTGGATAAAAAAACGATAACTCAATTTAACCTTGTCGATAAACCTGACACATATTGTAACAATATTTGAAAATATAACTTTAGTAATTGTTTTTTTATACATAAAAATGCAATAAACTCTACTCTATTTCTCTTATTAATTATACTAAAGTGTTATTATAACATGCATCCTTTTTACTTGATAACGTGTTACTGAATTTTATTTCTTTTATTTTATTTCCAGGGTATAGCGTCTAAGGCCTTAGCACTTCCCTACCTCGTACAGATGACTTTACAATCAAGTTTGTCAACGTTTACAAATCATCATGATGCTTTTATAGAATTACCCGTTCACAGGTAAAAATATTTTTTTTTATTTTGTACAATAGCTATACAATACTAACATTTATATTCATTTTAAAAGATTTTATATAAATATGTAATGAATAGTCCGCGTAAAACTGCTAGTCCGCTCTGAATATAGAAATAAATCGCGTCGCCATAGCAAATTGTATGACTACACCTGCTCGCAACAACTTCAGAGCGGACTAGCAGTTTGGCCCGGACTAATTGCGTGTATGTAAGTTTTAATTTTAAAGTAAGGTACATACTGTAAATATTTAGATGAAATAAATAAATATTAACAAGATATTATGCTATTTTAATTTATAGGTATTTTATTTTTGTTTTATATTAATGGTAGATTGAAATATATGTAAGAATAATATAATTTCGCAGGTTCTTATGGGGATACGACGATGACATAATTGACTTGGCGAAACCATTCCTCAGTTTGCAGGGAAAACTGAATTTTGAAAAATTCGGACTATTGGTTACAGTAAGTACCTTTATAACTATTACTTTTTAATAAATAGACATGCAAAGCAGCTTCTAGGCAGGTCAGTGACAACGAAAACTAAATTTTTGTACCTAATAAAAATCTAATGATATTTTTTTATAAATCTCAGGCAAATTATAACTCGTCCCCAGTGTCTGGAAGCAGCATAATATTATTGTCGTTAATCTGTTCCCACCTTAATGATGTGATTTATAAATAGAAAATTCTCATATTAGGTCTCTTAAACCTACATATTTCCACTTTAACATTGATTTTTTTTTCAGAAAAACGGCACAGTATCCGACGTCCTTACTATTAATACAGGGGAAAATAACATGAACAAAATGAATATTATTCAAAAATTCAATGGACACGAACATCTGTCTTTTTGGGGAAATCCAGAATGCAATAGGTATGTATAATATATTTTATATAAAATTATGACCTGACCCGACTAATGTGGGCTTGGTTGTACGACTATGTGTTCAAACTTGCAGTTACATTTAAAGTTTTTGAAGTAAAAACTTCTTTAGCGGTGTACACTTTTTGTGATGGGTAAAAATGTTAAACTCGAGTCAGGACACGTGGCCTGATCGAAAATTCATAAGACGGCTAAGCAAACTGCAATAATCAAGATGTCATCCGGTGTCAGCATAGAAAAAACATGTCAATAGGTGTCAGTTTTATTATTTATTATTAGGTTTCGAAAGTTTTCATTTCTGCCGGCAACTCCCGGGTTGCAACCTTTTTTTTAAAATTATCACATGAATTGTAATATAAAAAGTTGTCAGTAATTAATTGAAGTGTTCTTCAATGATATTACTACGGTTCACTAGTTTATCATTTCTTGATAAGTGAGACGCCATGTTGATATTGCAATCGGTAACTGCGTAAAATACGATTTTATTACTATTCCAGATCAATTGGCTATTTATTTATTGTATAAGGTATTTTCCCCTAAAGATTACCTGATTATAAAGGTAATTTCATACAAAAGACCAGTAATTTTTAAAATAACAATTGCCTGACAGAGGAGAAGTGTTGCTAGTTATACATTCAAATTTTACATATTCATTAATTGTACACAATCAAGAGTAATTTAAGAGGCAGAAATAAGTGTAAAGGTGGTAGAACCCTTTGTGGTTCGACTCCGGCGGCACCACCGCCACACCTCTGTCTACCTCATAACAGCAGCGTTGAACGGTGCTGTGTTCTAGTTTGCAAAGTGTGGTAAGGGAGATACTTTTCAGAGGCGTTCCAGCTTAGTCCTCAGGGGTAGCAGCGCATCTGTGACCGACCTCAGGTAGGAATATCTAATCTTGGGGTTGATTACAGATGTCCCTGGGCGGCAGTATCCACTTACCATCAGGTGGACATCATGCTCGTCTGCTACTCCTATATTATAAAAAAAATAAAAAGTGTATTGGTAATAATTAAATAGCTAAGGGCTCTACATGGCATTGATACCTTCCCAAATGAATCATACCTTCTGTTATGTGCTAATAAATGAATTATTTCATTCACAGCATAGAATCAACTGACGGCTCAATCTTCCCACCAGCGCTCTTAGACAAAAATACGACACTTTACGTACTCTACGCCAATCTGTGCAGACGGGTTCCGTTCATGTACAACAAGGAAGTCGAGGTGAGAGCAAATAGGATTTATTATATTACTTTGAAGATATTGAGCCTTTTTATTAGCCTAATGATTGCAATTCAGCATCTCATCGGGAGGTTGAAACCCCAGGAACGTGTCTTTGACTTTTTACAATTTTGTGTATATTAAAATTAATTATAACTTCCTTCAAATATTGAAGAAGGAAAACATCGTGAAAGAGCCTACTCAACGGAAAGTCCTTTGAAAATGGTCTCAAAGGTGTGCGAAGTACCAATTCGCAGTCGAACAGAGCGGTAGACTATGGTCTACATCGCTCTCGCTCTGACAAGAGACCCGTGTCCTGTCATGACACTGTAATATGTTTACGACTATCTGCCTACTACCAAGTCCAATGTTACCTTGAGTTTGTGAAACCCTTTATGATCTACAAAATTAATCAACGCCGACCGTAAAAGCCCCGAGGAGCTTAATTCGTAGGCTTCTTTAAACTTATTGACATTTAAACGAATATCTCTAATAATTATCGAGTTAAATTCATAGATTAGTATAGTCCGCGCCAAACTGCTAGTCCGCTCTGAAGTTGTTGCGAACAGGTGTAGTCATACAGTTTGCTATGGCGACGCGATTCATTTCTATATTCAGAGCGGACTAGCAGTTTTGGGCGGACTATACTAATGATTACTAATCTATGGTTAAAGTATTCAGATTTGGATATCTATTTCAGGAAGATGGCATCAAGCTTCTCCGTTACCAAATGCCGAAGGATGTGTTCGACAGCCCAAAGTATAACACGGCTAACCAGTGTTACTGTGAAATCGACTCCGCGACCTGCCCGCCCAGTGGCATTGTGAATGTGACTGCGTGTGCTATGGGTAAGTGACTGACGTTTTCTATAATATTTCCTACGTCGTGGTCGCAGAACCTATGGACACTGATAAAGATAAACTGCCCAGGATATTGAATATTATTTAAGTAACAAATGAGCATGCAGTCCATCGAATGGTAAGTGGCTGCAGCCGTCCATAAACATTGTCCATAAACGTCCATAAAACCCTGATAAAATTAGATTCCTAATAAGGTTAACTAAAGATAGCTACATCTAAAGACTGAGTTAGAACGCTTTGGAAAGTTGAAACCCAGAAGCGTTTGACGCAAGTCTTAAGCACACAAAGATGTGACGATACCTTGGCAGTCGAGACTTCATAACTTTATACTAAATTTCGAAGAAATGGTCCTACCACTTTTGTGCTTACCAAATGTGATAGCCATCGAACCAAGGAAGAATGTCTATAAGTACTCGTAGCTCGAAAACACGGTTTCTAGAAGAACATCGTATCAAATCAAATCATTTTTTTTTAATTCAAAATAGATTCTTTACAGAGCACTTTTTGAATGTCAATACATCTACCACCATTTCACAAGGTGTTTCGTTATAGAGACATTGAACGGGTGATTCTACAGTAATAAATTCATTTATTTTCCAGGTGCTCCAGCTCTAGCGTCTTTCCCCCACTTCTACCGAGCTGATCCGATGCTGCGTGTGAATATCACAGGAATGGATCCCAAACCAACGTTACACGAGTCTTATATCGACGTTCATCCTACTCTAGGACTGGCGTTGAGTGGACGATCAAGGTAAATGTAGCAGTAACAATGATCATGCAGCCGTGTCCTGCCGAAATATACAGTTTGATTTTTTCAAGTGGGCGTTCAGAGTCAAATCCGAAGCTATAAGGATTAATAAAAAATGCTTAAAGGATGTGTTTTTTATGCAATATATATTTGCGCTAATAATGGTTACAATATGATGTTCATAATTGTTACTAGGAATCTTACAATCAACCATGACATGGCATGAAAAAGTTATGGCAAGTTATATCAAGGTATATTGTTTTAATGAACTCGTTCGATTCCTGGCTAGGAAGAAGACTTTTTGTAAACGAATGATTTTATCAAAATCGGCCTCGTTTAGCTTTTTCTTATAGTTTCCGATTTCACCATTGAAGCACACGAATGCTGTGTTGCACCAATTGATTTGTCATTAACGTCATTTCTGTCGCTGTCACCGCATTTTTTATTAGAAATTTACAGATAGGGAATACTGTAACTTTAACCGATCGAAATCGAGCGGTTAAAGTTAAGTATTAGTTATGAGGTAATTTCAACCTCAACTAAAATGGTGCAAGTAATTATTTTCTTAACCATGAATTTGATGGTTGGTTAGGCTTCTGTGATTGTTAAAGTTACTTAATGCAACCCACCCTTAAACAATTTACAATTTTGGGACTAATTTGAAAACATTCGGAAAGACCCGAAATCGGCAATATTTGGATACCAGGAATACATGACACGATATGGCTTAAGTACTAATAGAAATATAATTCATTGTTACAGCTTGCAGATAAACATACAAGTGAAGAAACCGAATTCATTCAGATCTCTGGATTTCTTAGACCAAGGACTCATTCTGCCAATAGCCTGGATTGAAATGGTGAGAATAACTTTGCTATTTCATACAAGTATTCTTTACGTTATTCTAAATATTTATTCACTAAAACTAGTCAGTGTTATTTACAGTTTTTACTTAGGCTGTTAAAAATAATTAAAATCAGACATTGTTTTGTATCGAGAACCAAATACCAGATCATTTGTACTTTATACATATATAGATACATGAAAAAAAATGTAATTTAGGTACATATTTCTTATAAAATGTATTCGTATAAAATATAACTGTAAATATAAGATAAATAAAGCTTTTTTTTTCGCTTAAAGTACACATTTAATTTTACTGTTTTCATAATTATTTTTTAACGTTGATTTATTTTTTCTAGAGCGTGGAACATATACCAGAGAGCCTAAGATCTTTGGTATACCACGGGACCTACTCAACAGCGGCGGCGCAGTTAGGCCTCGTCGTAATGTGTATTTTCACGCTCATAGTGTCAGGATTTTGTCTATTCTTCATGCTTGTGCGTAGACGCAGAAAACCGTGTGCTACGTTGAAAGTTATACCAGTGAATAATGACACGAAGCAAGTATCGCGATGAAAATAGTGTGTTTTTAAACTGGCAATGTCTCACACCAGTGTCATAGACAATTAATAGTTGTATTACATTTGATAGACGTCAATTGACATTGACATTGACAGATGTCAATGCTGTAAAATTTTAATAATCTGTTTGTAGCGCTGACAAGATCCAATGAAAATTAAATATGTATAGATTTTTCTAGTGGAATAATACGTTATTTTTTTTTTGTACAAATCATTATTAAATGTGAGTGTCGTTTCAATTAGTATTCCTTTTCGAATTTACCTAAATTTGACGGATGCTTCTTGGTTTTGTATTAGAGATTTAGAGTTTCCTAAATTTCAGGGACGTCTAAGTTCTATCGATGACTATCCGACTATTTGTGATAGATTTTGCAGTCTACATAACTGGCCATTGTTCGTTCTAGTTCGCGCCATCTTAACGAATTCCGAGACTTTCAAATGTAAGGGCTCCCTACTTGTACCTTGTAACTTGTACCCCTCGTTTCCCTTTTGTGGTCGCCATTACAAACTTTGTTCCTGTGCAAGTGGGATTACTTTTGGTAATCCATTATTATGATAAGTATGCACGAATGAATAGATGAATTTTGAATTAATATTATGTATGGGAGTGTATGGTAAAATTATTTTTAAGTTAATTACTTTATGGTTTAAATATAGTCGGGTTTTTAATAAATTCGTTTTTAACATTATTTATGTACTAACAAGATTTATTGCATTTTTGTCCCTTAATTTAAACGCCGGCTGTGGTATAATGATACTAAAAATAAATACTACCTACTTACTTTTTAAATACACTATTATAGGCCGCGCCAAACTGCTAGTCCGCTCCGAATATAGAAACGAGTCGTGTCGCAATAGTAAATTGCCCGCTCTCGCCCACGGGTACATAACTGCGTTAGTGTGCCCTTACGTTACAGTGCATATGCTAACTAAACCTGCGCGTAACAACTTCAGAGCGGACTTGCAGTTTGGCGGGACTATACGCATCTTTAGAATTACAATGACGTAGATGTAAATACTATGTTCTCGAGAAAAATGCATTTGAATCAGGCGCGTTATCTTCAGCTCCCTCTCAACTCGCCATTGACACTGCTGACATCTAGCAGAATCTACGGTAACTACATGAGAGTCCATTTTGCGTGGAATAGTTGGCGCCTTTTTTTAAAGTGATATATTTATAGCAGTTTGATGTTTTTTGGACTTAAGTCATTGTAATTCTAAGGTGCAATAAGTAACAGTTAATTTTTGATGTAAATAGTAATATTAGGAGACGTGGGATTTGATTTAGAATAAAAAAGGTACTTAGTGCAGATTATTTGTTGATAATAATTTTAGGTTATTTAATTGGTGTGTGTAAAATAATATAGGTTATAAATTCTAATTATTATTTTTAATTATCATTTTTATTTCAAACGATGATTTAAGCTCAGAATACACTAAGGGACAAACGGAGTGACATGTTGCGAAACATGTTGCTCGTAAACTACGTAAAATGTCCCGAGACAAATGTCGCGGCACATTTTGCAGGCCACACTAGTCAGTGTTTATAGAAATGTCGCCCGAGGAGGTTGTGGCTATTAGTGCTGCGTACATTATTTTATCGGGTAATAAGAAGAAACGAAAGAAACGGTGGTGGATGCGTAATTATTTACGGGAACGAGAAACAAGAATCAATATCTTAAGTGACCTTCGGTTATCCGATGGATCATTCACTAATTTTACGCGAATGTCATCAGCCGATTTTGAAATTTTATTGAAAATGATCGGTCCATCTATATACAAACGTGATACAAAACTACGGAACGCTGTTGCCCCTCATATAAGACTTGCAATCACATTGAGATATTTGTCGACTGGCGATTCATATACTTCCTTATCGTACACTTTTAGAGTGTCAAAGCAACTGATCGGTAGAATAGTACCAGAAGTTTGTAAAGAACTGATAAATCAATTGAAATGTTTCGTAAAGGTAAGTAAATACATACAGATTAATTTTTAACACCAGTTTTATTCAAATTAGAATCAACAACTTAAAAAATACAAAATATTAGGCTTAATAATACGATGCTAACATTGCGCATATTAAGTGTGTATTGTTATCATTGCTCGTTTGATGACTCCATCGTTGAAATAATTTTTGTTATAGGGTCATCATCCGGACTAAAATTATTACTACCGGAGACGGTACTATAGTTGCGCTGCCCTGCTGGCTGGCTATTCTCATCTACATAATCAGGACTGGCATAGCTGGATGTAGTACTATAGCCGTGATGCTCAGTCGGCTGGCAATTATGGCCGGAACGGTATTTCCCCAAACGTGCATCAATAAGAATATTATTTATATAATATTTTGCCATCAGTATGGAATTTGTGTCTTTCATTTCACGTAGCTCTGACGCTACGTATTGCCCATATACAGAAAATTCATCTTGAGACAACATTTTGCTTTTAGCAAGACTCATAACTTCATACGCTTCGTTCATTCTATCTTCATTTGGTAAAGTTCTTTTGCGAATTCGAGACGTAGATGGCCTAATGATTTGCGGATCTTGCGGTCCTTCCTGATTAATAACTTGCGATTCTAATTCAACTGTAGGCTGATTATTCTCTTGAAGAGCTTCTGCATTTGGAGACTCAGGAATCGTGTCTTGGCTTTGTTGTGTCTGAAAAACATTAAAAATAAAATTTATTATTCCAGGTTCCAGCTACAACAAATGAATGGAAAGAGAAAGCTCGTGCTTATGAAATTATATGGAACTTCCCTAATTGCCTTGGGGCTATAGATGGCAAACACGTTTCTATTATGGCTCCTGCTAATTCGGGTAGTGACTACTATAACTACAAAGAACAATTCAGCATTATTTTATTAGCTATTGTGGATGCAGATTATAATATTATATATGCAAATTGTGGTGCTAAAGGAAAATCTTCGGACAGTGGAGTATTTCAAGAGACTGCTTTTTATAAAGCTTTGACTGAAAATCAGCTTAACTGGCCAGATCCAGAACCCATACAAGAAGGTGGGCCTAGTATGCCCTTCGTACTCGTAGGAGACAGTGCTTTTGCACTAACAGACAACATGATGAAGCCATATCCTGGTAACCATGAAGCAGGGACAATGAAACGAGTTTTTAACTATAGACTATCAAGAGCTAGACGAATTGTTGAAAATGTGTTCGGGATTTTAAGTGTTGTGTTTCGTGTATTCCGAGGTCCTATTGCTCTGCGGCCTGATAATGTTGAACTGGTTGTAATGGCATGTGTATATCTGCATAATTTTTTAAGACGAAATTGTCAATCAAGATCACTCTATACCCCTCATGGGACCATCGATTATGAAAATTTTGATCATGTTATTGTAGAGGGATCCTGGCGCCGAGAAAGTACACCTTGTAATATGTCTAATTTAAATAATATCGGCAGGCGCAACCCACAGTCGGCTATAGAAATAAGAAACAATTTTGCTGAATATTTCGTAAGTGCACAAGGACGTGTACCTTGGCAGAATAATTTTTAGTACATATAAGAGTATTGTACCCCAGACACTACATTTATATTCTTGCATAATTAAAAATTGGATATTAACTAATTACACTTGACTTTGACTTACCGATATCTCCAATGAATCCACGCCACCAGACGTTGTAGCTCCTTTCAACAAAAACTTCATTGCGTCATACGCAAACCATGTACTGGACTTAACATGATCTCGTCCACTACCCGTAGTTTTGGACGATATTATTTTCTTTTTCTCCCGGATAAATTGGGAACGAAGTGTATGCATTTTGTTCTCTATTTCTTTTTTTGGTATGTTTAGGGCCTTTGCTATGTCCTCCCACGCGTCATTTTTCTTTAATTTATTGCGGTAATCTCGATTTGTAGTATCCCATAGCAATCCGTAACTCTGGTAGAGTTCGATCAAATGTAGCACTGTTTCGTTTCCCCACACTATTGACATGTTGAGAGACACGTTGCGCACGCGTCCACACTCAGCGACAACCTGCGCGGCACTGACGCGCAACACGTGCGCCCGCTCTCAGTACGGGAGCTGGCAACATGTCCCGCGTCACGTAAATGTTCCTCAAAATGTTGAGGGGCATGTTGCGGGACACTATGCAACGTTGCAGCGTCACGTATATTGGATATTGCGCGTCATGTTTCGAGACAAAATGTTCCCTAGTGTATCCGTGGTCTTAAAAGGCGTTTAGGAGTAAAATTGTTATAGTATCCTTTATTTAGAAATATTTAATATAATACTTACTTGTTATATCCGAAAATTTATTTTAAAAATTAAGTTGAAATGTGTTGTTAAATTGTTAAAAATAAGGTTAAGTTATTACGTATGTATATAATTTTCTAGAAACTCATTATTTCCCATATAAATTAGGGAAAATCCATTTACTGGCAACACTCGTGAATTTGTGTCGAATGTGGTAATGTAATGCCGCGTCCACACACGTAGTTTCCGAAAAATCAAAATTTCCGCAAAGATTTGGCTTGATCAAAAGCTATGCTATGCTATCAATAATTGATATATTATTTGTTATAATTATATAGCTATATATATATAAATATTATATGCTATAATGTAAGCGCTACCAAACCTATACAAATCAAGTCAAACGATTTATTGAGTTTATGATTTGAATTCATGAAATATTTTTTTTTATAATATAGGAGTAGCAGACGAGCATGCAGTCCACCTGATAGTAAGTGGCTACTGCCGCCCATTGACATCTGTAACCCATCCCAGATAGGATTAGATATTCCTACCTGAGGTCGGCCACAGATACGCCGCTACCCCCGAGGACTAAGCTGGAACGCCTCGGAAAAGTCTGTCTCCCTTACCACATCCTTCAAACCAAAACCAAAAAGAAACATATCTCAGGGATAGCTGCGCATCTGTGGCTGACCTCAGGTAGGAATATCAATCCTATCTGGGGTTGATTACAGATGTCCATGGGCGGCAGTTACCATCAGGTGGACTGCATGCTCGTCTGTTACTCCTGTGTTAAAAAAGTGTGCAGACGCGTCAAACAATAATGTTAACCATAGATCTTCACTTGTATGACTTTTTAAGCTTGAATTATTTATTATAGAAAAGCGACTTTCGAGTAATATAAAAGCGACAGGAATGTTAAATTTTTAGTTGCGTGATAAAACTTTTAAATTTAGTGTCAGAATAATGCATCAAAAATAAAGACTACGTAACTTTCCTAAAAGCAAAATGTTGTTATATATAATATTTGTAAGTCTTGAATAAATTGTATTATATAAAATATTTAATTGTTATTTATTTCACTTGTAATTTTTTAAAGTTTCCAAATTCCTATTAAAGTATTATAACGCCATCTCACGGACAGTGGCAACAGCATTCAGTATGCGATACGCTCAATCCCCTGCCTAGTAATGAGTATAAGTATGGACTGTACGGTAAAGTGACGAACTTCCTGCTACTCTTCAAGAGATGGCGCTAAACATATTCTGAATCAGTATCTACATACATACAAAGGGTGAATTTTTGAAACGGGCCTTCAGGGCCAAATCCCAAACTACATACCTATAAGGATTAGCGAAAAATGCTGAAAGGAGTTACGAGATTTTGATAATAACTAAAACTGCATCATTATTTGAAACGAACGAGTTCATTTTGAAAAAAAATACACCCTCTATATTATACCACTACATTTTATGATAGTGTTGCTTAAAATTTTGCTAATTCTTATAGTTTCGAATTTAGCCCTGAAGGCCTATTTGAAAAATTCACCATGTATACAAGCTCTAAACTGAGACTATCGGAGCACAACCGCTCCCGCGACATAATCGCCTAGCCCGGCGAGAAATCTCCCTTTACCAAAGTATATAGAACTAGAAGAGGTATGACCCAATCCTCTTCCCAGCAGATGAGTAGATGAAACCACCAACCTCGTCTTTTAAGTCGATCTGCGGACTCCAATCGTGTCACGTAAGTAGGCACTGCCTGATTTTTAGTCCTTAAAAAGTGATAGCATTAAAAGCGGATATATTTTATGCCAGTTGGTAATAAACTAGTCATGCCTACTAAAGTTCAAAATTTGACTTTTCCTAGACAGTAATTGTATAATCTAAGTTCGAAACTTGACAACTACTGTGAACAACTGCAAACTTGGGTAGATATAAAATGGTTAAGATTGTTATTAGGTACGGTCGTTGTCCCTGTAGTTCCGGGACCAGAAGGACTACGGTAACCCCTGCCTGCCATAAGAGGCGACTAAAAGGGGGCTTCCGGGGTTGCGGGTTGCAAGAGTGGGAGCTCGAACCGCCCGGTAAGCAACCCCGGGAAGGACGGCGGTAGTGTGTTGGTCGCATACCGTCGTACACACTAGAATGTGTGGCGAGCGTCAAGCTCACCTGGGCGGAGCCCGACGGGGCAACGCGCTAAGAGGACTCCAGTTGAGTTCTTTTAGAGATCCCCGAGCCCTATACGGAGCGCAGAGGATGGCCACGGTGGGGGGTTTAATGCGGTAAAAAAGTACGGAAGTTATATCATGAATTCAAAATGAATTTTGTACAAATAGATAAATATATCATCTTACACAATAAATACAAATTTCTAGACGTTATAAGATCAATATGGACTTTTTACAGATGCATACATATTGAATTTCAAAGAAAAGTTGACCAAGTATAAATAAAACAACAAAATCTCTTTAAATTTTAATCACTCATACACTCTCTTGCACGGGCGGCTCGTAACCCTCTGGTCTCTCCGACTTATCACCAGCCTCTCCCCTCTTCCCACTACCACCTTCACCGTGCAACTCCATCAGCTTCGAGATCTCGAATCGCGGTCTCTTCAGCACTTTCACCTGCAAGTTATACTGATTGTAGTGGGGTTACAGGGGGTGAAGGGGTGTTATTGTAAGGGTTGTCAGCGGTAAATCAAAAGGGAACATAAGTTATCATCACATATGTTGTCATTGCGAGCTAGGTGTGTCATCATTGAAATAATTTACCTATATTTATTTATACACTAGTCAAAAAAGTTTTACATCTAAACTAACTATATAACTAAACTAAATATATTCATAACATATTGTGTTCTACATTCGTGAATAATTGAGAATTTCTTTCTCTCCTTTTATTTAGAAAGATATCAAGGTAATCTGCATTTATTTCGCGGCAGTATGAGTAAATAAAAGTAAATGTCTAAAAACTCCACTGTGGATTTAAAAATTACATATCTAATTATATATGTAATAATAAAAGATATATTCTAAAAATATATCATATTTCTAAATCAAATTTACTAAACTCGATTGCTGTATTTTGCAGACTGCAAGAGTACAGTTACAATTTTCAAATGTACATATAATATTAACTATTCAATTTTATTTTTTTAAACTATTTGACCAAAAAACCATGACCAAATCCAATCAAGTAACTATTCTATTTCTTTTTCTATTTAACTATTTAACCAAAAAAAAATACATGACCAATTTTATTCAATTCGCTATTCCATTTCTTTTTAAATATTTGACCCAAAAAACATGACCAATTTCAATCAACTATTCCATTTCTATGTTCTATTAAACAATATGACCCAATAGCTTACCTTCCTAATGCACACATCGCGGAGTGGGAAGATGCTGTGGCAGACCTTCTCGATGTCCTTCGCGATGGAGTCCGGGATCAGTTTGTTGACAACCTCGCGGAGCTCAGAGCTGGTGACGTCACGGGTGATGATCTCGCACATCTTCTTCCTGATTGCACGGACCTGGGGAGATAAATAATGATGATAATGTGCTGATGACTTATGTATGAGGAGTCTTAGACCTCAGGATTGACAATAAATATGTGATTGGCTTCAGAACCACTTTTCTATATGGTGTTACTTGCAGATGTCCGTGGGTTAAAGTGAGTCTTACTATAAACCATTAGTATTACAACTTGTTTTGTTTTTATAATATAGGAGTAGCCGACGAGCATGCAGTCCACCCAATGGTAAGTGGCTACTGCCGCCCATGGACGTCTAATCAACCCCAGACCCAGGATTAGATATTCCTAGCTGAGGTGGGCCACAGAAGTGCCACTACTTTAAGGACTAATTTGATTTTATTTGAAAAATGTAGCTACGACCACAAAGGACTAATATAAACAATTATAATAGAGACATAGTGGTGATGGCATTTCATATTTGCAGTTTGAAACGATATAGAAACCATTTTGAATAACTATATAGCTGGACTGCAAAAAAAAAAAATCTAGAAAAGTTTTAGTTTTTGATAATACCAATGAATAAAACCGTTTTAACATCATCAAATTTCAGTCCCATCCCTGGACAGATGCCTCTCTTCAAAGTGTGAGGGCTATCATCCACCTAATGCTAACTGGTAAGTAAGAACTTTACATTTTTGAGAATCTTTTTTCTAAGAAATTAGTCATTTCAATTTCCTTGTGCATTTTTCCTTCACTGGTAAAATGTGTGATTTTTAATGCATGCATAAGTCAGTGACCATACACACATAAGAAACTTGAAATTATCACTTGATGATGATGCAATTTTGTGAGAAAACCTATGCACCTGAGTTAGTTAAAAAAAGTTGTGTGACTACGATAAATCTCATTTTAAGGCAATGAGTATACAAAGCGTTATTATTAATAAAATAACTGATGAGGCAATTTCTAGCAACTCTTGGAGAGATGGCACTCCTGAATCACGCTATCGAAGTTTTCTAAAAATCTCGCATATATACAAGTTCCAAACTGAGATAGGAGTCCTTACTCCTATCTCAGTGTCCTTACACTATGCCATGCATCGCCTAGCCTGGGAGATCTCCCTTAGCCAAACAGTATAGTCTACGCCAAACTTCTAGTCCGCTCTGAAGTTGTTGCGCATGTGGTCACAGACCCAATGCAGTCGAACACAACTACAAGCATATACTCCAATGTACCCGTGGGCGAGAGCAGGCAGCGGAAGATGCCGGGGAGTCCCACAGTCTTTGTTCCGCTAATATCTACAATTTGCTATTGCGATGCGACTCTTTTCTATATTCAGAATGGACTAGCAGTTTTACGCGGACTATAATAGGGCACCCTTCAGGTAAAAAACCCTAAATAGGGAAATATAAATGTAGAATACATACCTGAGTATGCTGAGCGTAGCAGGTCTTGCGCTGGCTGAGGATGTCCTTGTTGGTGAAGCCGATGCAGAACACACGTAGCAGGTAGCCATCTGTTGTCTTCACGTCGATGTTAGCCTCGACCAGGGTCTGCCATTTCTTTACCATCCATCTGTAGAAAAAATATAATTATATGTTAATATTTTGGAGGTAGTGGAATCCTTTTTGGTTAGGTTAGACTCCTGAATATCCTGAGGCATCGATGCAACAGCTATTTCATTCATAACAGCAGTGTAGTGCTGCTGTGTTCTTATTTGAAGAGCATTTTTTTTTAATATATAGGTTGGAAACGAGTATGCAGTCCACCTGATGGTAAGTGGCTATTGCAAACTATAGACATCTGTAATCAATCACAGACGAGATTAAAGTTTTACCTGAGATTGGCAACAAATGCACTATCCCCTGAGGAGAAAGTCAGAAATCTCAGAATAGCATGTCTCCTCTATCACACCCTTCAAACAAGAACACAGCAGCGCTTAACACTACTGTTATTACGCAGAATTAGATGTAACTGTGGTGCAGTCTGAGTTGAACCACAAAGGATTCTACTACCTTCGCTGCGACTCCTTTTATATTGCAAATATTTAGACAACAATTACAATATTTTAATAGGTAGCCAGATTGCCTTATTGCTAAATTTATTTCTTATTAAATAATAATGTAGTAACGACATGAAAGGCCTATATAAACAGTTACACAGGCACTGTATCATGTGGCAACATTTGTTATTTGCAGCTTGAAACGATATAGAGGTCATTGGAAATACTTCTATATAGCTGGGCTGCAAGAGGGGCAATCGAGCATGCAGTCCATCTGACGGTAAGTGACTACTGCTGCTAATGACAATCTATAATCAACCCCAGATAAGATTCTTACCTGAGGTTGGACACAGATGAGTCGCTACCCCTAAGGATCAACTTGGAATGGCATGGATAAGCGTATCTTCTTTGCCACTCTTTAAAGTGGAACACAGCAGTATCAAACACTGATGTTATTAGGCAGAAAACATTCAAATAAAAAAGCAGACCAAAAAAAAGAAGCCATCTAGTGATGATGTCCATGTATAGTCCGCGTAAAAGTGCTAGTCCTCTCTGAATATAGACATGAAGAGTCACCAAAGCAAATTGGACAACTACACCTGCTCGCAACAACTTCAGAGCAGACTATAGTAAAACTAATATAGGTATTTGAAGGGGGTTGTAGAGTTCTGTATACTAACAAGAGTGTTAAGTAAACAGCTGTGAAGGCTGTGGGTAACACAGACATACTTATCTGAAGTTTTCCAACTTAATCCTCAAAGGTCTGCAGAGACCTTATGCTAATCTTATCCAAGGTCGTGTACATGACTATGAGCACCAGAAAGCACTTACCATTAATTGGACTGTACACTAATTCACAGAGCACATAGTCCCCTTGCACATCCTCAGAGAAACCACTTAGCATAGTGTAATCTGTGTAAAACTGCCAGTCCGCTCTGAATATAGAAATGAATCGCGTCGCCATAGCAAATTGTACGACTACACCTGCTCACAAGAACTTCAGAGCGGACTAGAAGTTCGGCGAGGACTATACAAGACTACACACTCGTTCGCTTCTTCTATATAATACAACAAAGCTAACCTATCTCCATCTAGCATCACGGTACAAGATGCCCCTTACCTGAGCTTGTCAGTGGTGAGGTCCATGCCGTGGAAGTTGCAGAGCACATTGCGCCCCTGCACATCCTCGGCGATCAGGCGGAACTTACGGAAAGACCTGGAGAGAAATTATATGTTTACAATAACAATAATTAAATAAAATTGAAATGGTTGTCTAAAAAGCCATTGATTTAATAGATTGATTATAAATCAAAAGAAATAATGATTTTTAGATGGCAGAAGTTATTATTTGTGGTGGAGGATAAGATAGTTATTGTAATTTAATATCTAAATAGACACATTACTGTTCTTCTTAGGAGTCTGCAAAGGATAGTTTTTTGAGCATATGTACTTATTTGCTTCTTAGTATGCTCTGCAGCTCAAATCGTTTGTCAGATTTTAATACACGAGGCATCATTGGATTCATCAAATTCTAGGAGTGTCATAGAGTATATTTTAAGCAGTCAAGTTTTATAACAAACAGTAATTAATCCGTGGCCTTTGATTTTTTAAAGTTGTGTTTGTATTTAATTATCACTTGCTTAAATGGCAAAAAATGTGACAGACCATTTCAATTTCCATTCTTGTAAAAAAAATTATAACCCAAAATTAAATTATTGGTATGTAGAGATGTAATATTCAATGAAATTTTATTTTTGTTCATTAAGTCCTTGTTTTTATTGAAATTTTCTACAATACCTTTCCGCATCAGTGTCAGCTTGAAGATCAGCCAGGGAGACTTCGAAGACACGCCCCTTCAGGCCCTCCGAAGCAATCTTGGTACCCTAAAACAAACTTCGGAAGGTTAGCACAACATATTTGTTTGAAAAACATCATTTTGATGTGGAAAATTGTTTTCAGCGGTAAAATCAAAAGGGAACAAACGTTTTTATCAGGTTTGTGTCATTGCGAGCTAGGTGTGTCATCATGAAAGTACTGATTGACTTAGATCTAGGAATGAAATAGATTTCCGATGTATGTAAACTGTATTTTTATACATTATTCGCTTTTATAATATTAGTAGGATATTATATAGATTCAGAATTACATAGATTAATTACAATAACAGAACATTTACTTATTAACAAATTGTATTTTGAAAATAATGTGAGGTAAACAAAAAAATAGACTTAAAAAGAATGGCTGTTATTGTGTATATACCACAATTAACATGTGTATGTACATTCCTTTAACATAAATTTGCACTAATGTAATTAATAAACATGTTTTAAACAAGATAATGACTTAAACATAATAACAAATCTATCACTACACACATATAATACAAACAATACAACTAATATGGATCTTCTAACAACAACCATTATACTTTTCATGTCCACATTGAAGCCACATGGTAAAGCATACCTCCCCTACATGTGGGGAAAGTAACTTACCGAGCGGTAGCATTTACCCAAGCAGTGGGGTAAGTCCCACGCCCAGTCATGGTACTTATACGATTGTAACCATGTTTTGGTACAGTTTTGATAAAACAGAGTGAATATAACAGATCATTTGCTTCTTTTTAAGAACCAACGACCCACGTGGCCTTGAACTCTCGTTAATATGACGTGCAGTTCCAGATTCGATTCCTGGTCATGCAAGCATTTATATCGATCGAGTTGACATTTTCTGTCTACCTAAATGTGTATATACGACTGTCTTAGCACCAACGGTACTTAATCCCATAGATAATGCGTAACAACTTTTATATATTTACATACAAACGTGATCTCTAACTATTGATAACCTAGAAACAGAAATGGCCGACTTACCTGGGTACGGTTGACAAGCGTGGTCCCCACTTGTCTCTTCGTGAACATTGACGGTGCCTTGACATCATACCAGTCTTTACGGGTAAAAGGATCTACGCTGGAAAAATAAAAATGCTTATTATAACCTACAAAAATATAACTTACCGACGCATCGTTAATACACGAAATATTCACTTTTATACCCAAAAATTGATGTTGTTATCGTTTATTAAGTAGGTTTCTTGCAAATATAACAGAAACACAACTAAATAATACTAATACAATCGGCCTGACACGAGACACGAAACTTTAATCCACAATTACATCGAACATCACAAGTAACTCAACTCTATTTTCACATTTAGCAAAAAGCACGTAGTTTAAAGAATCGAAATTACTGTTTATTCCAAACTTACATCTTCTTTTTAACACCCTTTTTGCCACCTTTCGAGAGGCCTTTATTTTTACCGACCGCCATGTTCAGACTCAAACTTGAGAAAGGCAAGTTTTTGTTTATGGATGGCACAGCTGTCAATATTGTTTATGGTTTAGTTTCTTTTTAAAATGTATGTACTGTGTCTGCCTTTGATTCTATCTTTTTTGCTTTCACTTAATATCATTACTTCTTTCATTAAGGTACACACTGACTATTTATATTTAAATTAAATGTGATAATATTATGATAACTGTAACTTTGGTAATATTTTACATTCAGTAAAATTCAAGCGAAGCATCGTTTTAAGATCTATGCTAATAATAACAATGCATTATTTTTTGCTACTTTTGTGCACGAGATGTTATATGATTTTCAAACATTAGTTAATTCACATTAGGTTGAACCGACAGTTTTACCATTCGCCGGCTGCCAGATTTTGGTTCACAATACAGTGACATTCAATAATAATGTGAACCAAACTCGCTGTTGTTGCTTAATATGAACTGAAATATCTCTCGAATAAGAACTTTGTCATATGGGGAATGTTTCAACAGAACACTCTCCAACCGCAATAAATATTATTTTGAAATTATTTCAAAATCACGCTAGTATAGCAAAAGAGTATGATATGAACTTAACCTTTGCAGACAGAACGAATTTCAATATCATGTCATGTTTTTGACACTACAGGTGATTGTTCAGTCGTAAAAAAAAATGCATGAAACTTGTCTCGTAATCTTTAAGTTTGGTTTTTAAGGTATAGTAACTTCGATTTAATTCAGATGCTTTTTTTGGATTTACGTATGCTTTGATATGAAAAATAGTAAAAAATACCTAGTAACAAAGTACCATTTCCATGATAGCAACCCCGAAGCGAACATAGCGACGTTTCTCAATGCATATTCACAGATAACTTGGTCGCAGTACACTATCCCAATACCATATTTTTTATTTCGATCTGGCGCGAAAATCACGAAATCAACCTTATGATCGACAAACGTCCATCACATGTCACGTAACTAAATAGTCTGTGGAGTATATTATTAAAGCGGAAACGTCATAGCCCGCGTCATTTTCCATCAACTCGTTCGGTTGGCCGGTTCGGTGCTATTAATTTTCACATTCGATTTTCACGTTTATTCAGTTTATAGGCGTGTCGAAATTCCTCGTAACTATTTTTTTTTGCTATACCGTATAATATTTTTAATATTTAATTGTAGAAAAGTGATTTCGGTGTGAAGTGGTGAAATTATTTAATTTTCGACTATGGGTGCGCGAGTATCAAGAGATGATTTTGAGTGGGTTCATACCGAGGAGCCTCATGCAAGCCGCAGGAAGATCATATTGGGTAAGTTACGTCATTCTATTTAAATTAATAGTTAATTTTCGACAAACGATAAATGGATTACAACAGCTCGTAAGACAAAACTATGTAACGGTTCATTCCGTATTTTTCCGGCAATTGTTACCGATTGTGGATATGGACTTTATTAGCAAAACTTTTGCGATGTGAAGTAATAATATTATTACTAAATTCATCATACGTTTTTTACGGGAAGTCGTAATTAAATTACGGAAAAATAAACATGTCGAAATAATGTTCGACCCACCCACCATTCCTACAATTCGTAAACAAGACTTCATTAATCGTAGTAAAAAAAAACTTTATTAAATGAATAACAGTATTTATTATCTCTGTTCTTGGGAATAGAACAATCAATTATTTTATATAACATTTTTTTTTATTTAAATAAAATGTATTCCAAGAAATATTAATGTGTATTTTGTATTTTTCATTTTCATCTATACTGCCCACTGCTGGGCACTATTTTTGGAGTGAGAGTTGGGTTGCCACCTATTTTTTACAGATAAAGTATATTGGTTATTATAGGTAAGAAAAAAAAAGTACTTAGTATCAAAATAAAGTACACTTTATATATCTATTAATATATTTAACTTAAGGGATGTCGCGTTGGCGAGTGACGACATCGATTCAGCACCAATCAATAATTGTCGTTTAAAGAAAAATACTTACGCCTAAACTTTTAAATCAAATCATGCGAAATAAAGTATTTTCATGTATTTTATTGTTCTCATAAAGTATAGAGTATAATTACCTGAAATAACGTACAATACTTAATTGAGTTTACCTAGGTGAGGGCTAAAGCCATAGTCCACCAGACTGATCAAGTGCAGATTGGTAGGCTTCACGATTCATTTAGAACTTTTTTGGAGAACTTTTAGACAAGTTTCCTCATAATGTATTCTTTCACTGTTAAAACATGTATTATAATATGCATAACTTTGAAAAATCATGGTCCTAGGATTCGAACCCCAGACCTCCTGTACCCTTACCATGAGTTTTTACGGTTCAACAAATATGACTGTTTGATATAATGATATGTAATATATTATGATATAACCAAGTTATGATATAATCCGCTAGGGGCGCTGATTGGAAATTGTATGGGCAAATACGTAAACAAATACCAAAACAGTCATATTTGTCAAAACGTAAAAACTCATGGTAAGGGTACTGGATGTGAATACAAAATAGAAGTAACATGGCACTGTAGTTATAGAAAACTTATATAGTACATTGCTATACAAATAATAAAAATATTTCAAAGCAAACAATGTGTATATTGTGTTAAAAATATGTAAGAAAGCATTTAAACATGGTTGATTAGGAGTAATAAAAACTTTGCTCAGTCAGCATACAATTTTTTTGCTTTAAAACCTTATCTTTTAGCCTTGGATATTCAATGCTACTGTAAAATTATGAAACTTATGAATAATAATTATATGAGAATAAATAATTATATGAGACCAAAAAGTCAGGATTTTCTCTATTTTCATGCTAGATAAATAAATAAATGAAAAATCCAAGTCTGTACCATTGTAACTGCAAAAGAAATATGTAAGGAAAAATGAGAAAAAATTACTAATAATTATATGGTTTAGTCACACTTGAAGAAAATCAAGTCATTATTGTACTTTTTTATGATAAGGATAAAGTAGCATATAAGCATGCAGTCCATATGATGGTAAGTGGCTACTGCCACTCATGAACATCGATAATCAACCCCAGATAAGATAAGATCCCTTAAGGTTGGCTGAAAATGTCAACTCCTGTTAGGGGTAGTCCTCAGGGGTAGCATTAAAATTAAAACAAAACAATAAAATTAGAACAAGATTACCTTTAAAAATTATATTTCCCTTACCACACCCTTCAAACAACAGCGCTTAACACTGCTGTTATTAGAAATAGGTGTGACATTGGTGCCACAAAAGTTGAACTACAAAGGATTCTTTGAAATGTGATTCTACGTAAATAATGCTGCCCTAACTTATACAATTTCTTGTATGTAAACAGAGTATGTCAAGTAGTCATGTTCTTAGGGAACGTACCCATACTACGTGACCCATTTAGGGGGGGGGGGGAGGGAGGTCTTTAAAATGTCACGCTAAGTCATAGGAGCGGGGGGGGGGGGGGCTTAGATTTTTGTCACGTAGTACAATTCATCGAGAGAAATCTCGCAAGCAAGCAAGTCGACGAGAATCCGTGCTACAGGCGTATACAATAACGTCGTTGTACGATCGGCTGCTTTTGCTCGTCTCGCCGGCTCAGGACACAGTTCCCGATTTTTTTTTTGTTTTTTGCTCGTCGCGCCATTTCATGACACGTTAAGGCATACCTAATCCCAAATTTACCTAGTACAACCCATCTCTAATACTACGTAACTATTAGAAGGAGGGGGGGGTCTTAGCATATACTACGGGTGGTCACGGGAGGGGGGGAGGGGTCGAAAAATATTAAAAAATTGGTCACGTAGTATGGGTACGTTCCCTTATCATAACAAGTACTAAAATGTACAACTAGTAACCAATCGATTGCATGTATGCGTTGTATTTTACTTGGGTCTTTCAACATAAATACCAGACTATGTTTAAAGACTTTTTGTAATGTACCGATTCGCTAATTGAGATCTGACATGCAGATATTCCCGGGTTTGATTGCCGGCCAGACGGATATCTAAATGATGAATTTAGGTTTCTGGGTCTGGGTATTTGTGTATTTGTCTCTATGTGTGTCCATAGTACCCACGATACAGAGAATCCTAGTGTGGGGCTGTGAGTGTAGAAAGCTAGTTCCAAGAAATATTCCAATATATGTTATAAGCCTAAGTAAAATTTCTAATGATTTTCTCAATTATTTTATAATGAAGAAGTAAACAAGCATGCAGTCCACCTGACGGTAAGTGGCTATTGCCGCCCATGGACATCTGTAATCAACCAAAAATAAGATTAGACTCCTACCTGTGCCTGGTAACAGATATGCCCGCTACCCCTAAGGAGTAAATTGAAAATCCTCAGATAAGTATGTTACTACATCTTTCAAACCAGAACACAGCAGCGCTTAACACTGCAGTTATAAGGCAGAAATGGGTGTGACGGTGGTGCCGCCGGAGTCAAACCACAAAGGGATCTATCTCCTTCTTACTATTATTACTATTTACTCTGCTTTTTGCTTTACTGTATATTTTTACTGTACATATTTTAGGGAAAAAATGTTGAAAACGTAATTATTTTAAAAACGAAAAACCGATTGCTTAAAAATATAGCATTTGTCACTCCCACAATATGGACGAATACAACACCTCATAAGTTAAAATCCATCAAGCCACTTTGTACTTTAGCATAGTAAAGAATGAGACATACATTCATATATGTGGGATCGTAGAAATGAGAGGTCGATGGTGATATTTAATTCTTATTTTATTTCTTAGAGCACATGTCAAATCCTACGTACATCGTTTTACACTCTCTTCAACTGACTTCCTTCTTCAGTGTTGCTACTTTGACTTAATCAAACTACGTCAGAGTTTTTATATAAAAATAAAAAGTAAAACTAAAATCTAACCATGTAGGTATTATCCCACATATATACATACATATGTACATACATATGTATGTATATATGTGGGATAATACCTACATGGTTAGATTTTAGTTTTTTTTTTATTTATATATAAGAACTCTGACGTAGTTTGTATGAGTGAAAGTAGCAACACTAAAGAAGGAAGTCAGTTGGAGAGAGTTTAAAACGATGTACGTGTATTTTGACATGAGCTCTGAGAAATAAAATAAGAATTAAATATCACCATCGACCTCTCATTTCTACGATCCCACATATATATATATATATTATAAAAATCCAAAATCGATTAAATCTAGAGTTCAATCACGCGTAAAGCGGGTGAAACCGCGGGGAACGGCTCGTATCACAATAAATATAGTTATCGTAACAGCCGTAAATAAGTAATCCAAAATATTTACATGCCAGATTACGAAATATTAATCTCATTCCTTGATTACGATTGAGTATTGACGAATTTTTCCATTTATTATCGAAATTATGTTTTGGGTGCGTAAAAAGAAACCGTAAAAAGTTAATGGAATAAGAGAAAATTTGCCCCTAAATTTTGAGCTACTTTCGTTAATAACTTTGTTATTTATGGTTCCACGTAAAAAAGTTAAGTGGAAATTAATTTAGGCGATAAATTCAATTTCATTGTATATTTGGCATGATGACAAATTTTGAAAACCCCTTCTATAATGTACGTACATGTCTACTGATTCCAAAAATCGTATTATTTCGGCAATAAATTCAGTATTAACGAAAATAATAGCATATTTTTATACTTATTTTGAATTAAGCGCGAAAACGCTCGCGGGTGTCATGGCGTCCGTTGGTGACGTCACATTAGAATATCCCATACAAAAGTTCAAGCAATTCAGTGACATACTCAAAAATGACGTCATTCGCGCCCTAACTAGCGTTTTAGACAAGATGGCCGACTGCAGTATTTTATACTTTCATTTTATTGTAAACTAGCTGACCCAGCAAACCTTGTACCGCCTCAAAATCTATTTATCAAATATATTTCATATAAAATATAGCCTGTGTTACTCGTGGATAATGTAGCTTTCGAATGGTGAAATAATTTTTAAAATCGGTCCAGTAATTTTTGAGCCTATTCATTACAATCAAACAAACAACCAAAGTTTTCCTCTTTATAATATTAGTATAGATATAGTAAATCTTATTTTTTTTCTTAAACTGCCTCATTTTTGAGAATCCTTTCAATATATTGTTTTTACATAAATCATTTATTCTTAGATTTTTTAAAACTGTCATCATGCCTATTGCAATTTTTCTATATGATGAATACCATAGTTTACTGGAAAAATCGTGCAAATTATTTGCACCCCATATAATCCCAGCCTCTCAAATAAAATTGCGTCTAATTTGTCTTCTATAATAACAGTGCCATAGTGAAAAAGAAGACATCGCCATCTAGTAAAATGTACAAAATTATTTGACTATTTTTGTAAAAAAAAATTGGTCGCACGATCGATGAGGATAACTAGTTGTATTTAGAAGCTGTTGTTAGCGCATTTGTTTGAACAATACACTAATTAGTTCTAATTGTAAACGAGCATTTATCATTAGACCGTGAACGTGAGAACGTACTTAAATTTGTAGTCAGACTACTATATTTGTAGTTTTTTTTTTTTATAATATAAGAGTAGCAGACGAGCATGCAGTCCACCTGATGGTAAGTGGCTACTGCCGCCCATGGACATCTGTAATCAACCACAGATAGGATTAGATATTCCTACCTGAGGTCGGCCACAGATGCGCCGCTACCGCTGAGGACTAAGCTGGAACGCCTCGGAAAAGTCTGTCTCCCTTACCACACCCTTCAAACCGGAACACAGCAGCGCCTAACACTGCTGTTATTACGTAGAAATAGGTGTGTGTGGTGGTGTTGTATGATTAAAAAGTGGTCGTATAGTTTGATCCAGGATGTACCACCGCGATACGTATATCTAGCGTGTAGTATTTGCGTTTCGATGGAAGGATGGGGGCACCGTCGAACCACCCACTTAACAGTGGGGTTGGTTTATTTTTGATACTTGTTCATTATACAGGGTTACTGAAAATTCGATACATTCCCTTGGAGGGGTAAAAGTAAAGCTCATTTGCAATGGGTTTTGTCATTAAGTACCCTAACCGATAATGATTTGTTTTTGAGATATTCAAGTTTCTGTGTTTTTAATTCTAAATACCGATTTCAGGTAAAAAATAAAATCCTCCTAAGTGAATGTCCTATTTTGATCCTATTTTTGTGCATAATCTTATACCTAACATCTCAACACTTCCTTAGAATGACAATTCTTTTTAAAAGTGTATTTGGAGCACATCTTTCTAAGTTCCTCAGGAAGAGCATTCCTAAGCTGCGCTGATTGGAGCGTGAAAGAATTAGAGAGAAACCCAGACCGGTGAAGAGGTAAAGACAGAGCACGAGAGTTAGATGAACGTAGCTCCCGCTCCCCATATCGTAAAGTTTAAGAGTACTACTACAGCGTATTGTCATGCAGGAACATTTGATTTCATGCTAAATCCAAAATAGTGGATGCCTCAAGATGATAACAATAATCTTTTATGCACGTACTTTATATGGGTATCAAAAGTAAGGGTTTTTTGAGAAGAATACGAAAATCAAAGAAGTTTGTTTTTATTACTTGAATATTAAAAATATTTTAAAATCCATCATCATCATGTCCTTTAGACAAGCTACCGGCAAACAACAAAGCCGGCATTAGTTAGTCATATAAATACCTATATAATTAACACAATTTACCTCTTTCATACATATACCTAATAGACATGACCAATCTATGTGATCACAAACACCGAAGGCATATTAGCAGATTATTTTACCGGATATACATGTAATCAGTGATAACGGCTTATCTCGCACGCCCGTGGGCTCACGTGTGATATATCGCGATTTGACGTGTTTTTGGTATTCGTATTAGTCATAAATAGGGTTGGCACATAAGCAGTTATGTTATGTTACTGAAAGTGGTAGAACCCTTTGCGGTTCGACTCCGGCGGCACCACCGCGAAACCATTTTCTGCCTAATAACAGCAGTGTCAAGCGCTGCTGTGTTTTGGTTTGAAGGGTCATATGGTATGGGATACGTAGTTTTCTGAGGCGTTCCAGCTTAGTCTTCATTCGGTGTTAGCGACGCATCTGTGGCCGACGTCAAATAGGAATATATAATTCAGTATGGAGTTGATTACAGATGTCCATGGGCGGCAGTGCAATGAGTTTACATTGAGTTTCGATAAAATATTATACATAGGCCTCCGGTGGCGGACTAAGGTCGTCGGAGGCCCGGAGCGGAAAGTTGAATGGAGGCCCCAAAAGTGTAAAAAGATTATTTGATTTTACAAAATGACAAATGTGTCATAGAGTTATTTGCCTGTCATTCAGTGACCTTTTTTTTGCCTCAGACGACCTGTTATTAGCAATTGTGTTTGGAGGCCCCCCCAGGATTTGAGGCCCGAGGCGGACAGACCTTAACGAACCCCCCCCCACACCCCTTCCCCCCTTAAGCCGCTAGAGGGTGGTAGAGCCCTGAAGTAGAACCCTTTGTGGTTCGAACACCCGCCACACCTATTTCTGTTATAACAGCAGTGTTAAACGTTGTGCTGTGCTGTGCGCTGTGCAGTGCTCTACCCTGAATTGAAGGGTGTGGTAAGGGAGACATAATTTTCCGATGCATTCTAGATTATTCCTCAGGGGTACATGCTACGTCCCTGTAGTTCCGGGACCAGAATAGGGCTACGGTATCCCCTGCCTGTCGTAAGAGGCGACTGAAAGGGGCTTCCGGGGTTGCGGGCGGCAAGAGTGGGAGCTCAAACCGCCCAGCCAGCGACCCCGGGAAGGACGGCGTATGTGTGGTCGCATACCGTCGTGTACAACAGGCGGTGTGGCGAGCGGCATGCTCACCTGGACAGAGCCCGACGGGGCAACGCGCTAAGAGGACTCCGGTTGCGTTCCTCTGGAGATACCGGAGTCCTTGACGCAGCGCTGAGGACGGCCACCGGGGGGGTTTTAGTGCGGTAAGAATCCCACATAACTCTGTGTCGCTCCCACAGCACCGGGTACCTTTCGAAGGTTTCCCCCTCGAAAACAAAAAAAAAAGGGGTACATGCTACAGCGCGCAGAGTATAATGAGTGATGACCCTAGTTAGGGCTGCGATAGGATCTAAGTTATGTCATTGATATTACTCATTATTTATTTGCAAGGTCGTGATAAACACGCAGAGTGACATTTTGATAACTTGTAATTATATATGATAACAATTGGATTTTTTTTGACATCAATACAACAATAACAATTCTTTGTAAAACTCTTTTTCCATCATCATCATTATCAACAACCCATTACTGGCCCACTGCTGGGCACGGGTCTCCTCTCATAATGAGAAGGATTAGGCCATAGTCCACCGCGCTGGCCAAGTGCGTATTGGTAGACTTCACATACCTTTGAGATTTTTTTTTTATAAATCTCTCAGGTATGCAGGTTTCCTCACGATGTTTTCCTTCACCGTTTAGCAAGTGATAATTAATTTCTAATACGCACATAACTTTGAAAAATCAGCGTGCCTGGGATTTGAACCTTGGACCCCTCGATCGAGAGGCCGAGTTTCTTAACCACTAGGCTATCACTCTTTTTCCACTACCCGGTAACCAATCATGTTGAAATTTGGCGTGCATGTATGCATCTGATGATAATGCAATCACCATTTAAGGTGGTAGAAGCCTTAGTGGTTCGACTCCGGCGGCACCACCGCCACACCTATTTCTACCTAATAACAGCAGTGTTGGGCGCTGCTGTGTTCCGGTTTGAAGGGTGTGGTAAGGGAGACAGACTTTTCCGAGGCGTTCCAGCTTAGTCCTCAGGGATAGCGGCGCATCTGTGGCCGACCTCAGGTAGGAATATCTAATCCTATCTGGGGTTGATTACAAATGTCCATGGGCGGCAGTAGCCACTTACTATCAGGTGGAATGCATGCTCATCTGTTACTCCTATATTATAAAAAAATCACGGGTCTCCTCAGGATAGGAAGGATTAGGCCATAGTCCATCTGGCCACACGCGAATTGGTAGACTTCACATAACATTGAAAACTTTTTTAAGATCTTTCAGATAGTCAGGCATTCACAACATTTTCCAGCAACGTTAAAGCAAGTGACAATTAATTTCTAACACGCACATAATTAAAAAATCAGAGTTACGGGCCTGGGATTTGAACCTAGGCCCCCTCGATCGAGACGAGTTTCAACCACTAAGCTTGAGGGGAAAACCTTCAAAAGGTACCCGACGCCGTGGGAGCAACGACGGGTTATGCGGGACTTTTACCGCACTAAAACCCCCCCGGTGACCGTCCTCAGCGCTGCGTAGAGGACTCCGGGATCTCTTAAGGAACGCAATCGGAGTCCTCTTGGCGCGTGGCCTCGTCTGGCTCCGCCCAGATGCTTATGAAGCTCGCCACTCCGTGTGGAGCGTACGACGGTATGAGGCCACACATACCATCGTTCTTCCCGGGGTCGCTAGCCAGGCGGTTCTAGCTCCCACTCATGCCGCCCGCAACCCCGAAAGCCCCCTTTTAGTCGCCTCATACGACAGGCAGAGGATACCGTAGCCCTATTCTAATCTAATAAGCTATCGCTGTTTACATTACATACATAATATACTTAATTAAATTTTCATTTGTTACAGAAAAATACCCGGAGATAAAGAAGCTGTACGGCTACGACCCGATGTTCAAATGGGTGGTGACGGCGATGGTGGTGACCCAGCTGGCCACGCTGCCGTTCGTTGCGAGCCTCAGCTGGCCGGTGATGCTGCTGCTCGCGTACTGCTTCGGCGGGGTGATCAACCACTCTCTGATGTTGGGTGAGTTAACAGCTCTAGTGATATATTGTAACTTGTAACACATGGTCCCACGTGATCGCACTTAAAATTCCTAAAGCGCATTTTCATCATCGCCACACCTATTTTTGCAATGTTAAGCGCTCCTGTTTTCCGCTTTGAAGGGCGTGGTAAGGGAGACATACTTAGGCTACGTTCCAACTTAGTCCTCAGGGGTAGAAACGAGTCTGTGGCCGACTTCAGTACCCTTACCATGAGTGTTTACGTTTTGACAAATATGACTGTTTTGGTATTTGTTTACGTATTGCCCGTACAATTTCCAATCAGCGCCTCTAGCGGATTGTCTCAGAACTATAGTGTCAGTAACGTAACATTAAACGTCTAAATTGACAAAATAGCGCTTTATGTTTTGTCTCTCTTTGTTGCGAACATGTGAGGCAGACAAAAAAACTTGAACACTTATGGTGACGTTTACTCAGTCTACTGAAGCAAACGGAGCAGAATAATGGATTGAGTAAACGTAACGTAATATTGTGGGATGTTTTGAAAACTCATGGTAAGGGTGGGTACAGGTAGGATTCTAATCTTGGCTGATTACAGATCTCCATGGGCGGCAATGACCTTAAGGTGGACTGCATGCTGTTTACTATTTTTTTATAATATAGGAGTAGCAGACGAGCATACAGTCCACCTTATGGTAAGTTGCTACTGTCGCCAGTGAATATCTGTAATCAACCCCAGATAGGATTAGATGCTACCTGAGGTCAGCCACAAATGCGCCGCTACCCTTGACGACTAAGCTGGAATACTTCGGAAAAGTATGTCTCCCTTACCACTTCACACTGCTGTTAGTATACAGAAATAAGTGTGGCGGTGGTGCGACAGAGTCGAATCACAAAGAGTTCTACCACCTTAAAAAAACACAAAAGAATAGTGCCTCAGCTCGGATATAACCACGAGTAAATTTACTTAATTGAAACTAATAACCATTCATTACTTCAGTCTACGAATGATTAGGGGGGATACAGTTCTCAATCATCATAAATTGAGTACACGACACGACTCTTATCAAATCGAATCGATTTATACGCATTAAATGTAGGTAAATAAAACTATTTGGTATAGCAGATAAAAATAAATATTAAAATATTTGGCCAAGTGCGAATCGAACTCTCGCAATGAGGATTCCGTACCACTAAATTTTCATTTATTTTTCATTTGTAGTATTTGTTATCATAGTAACCATACAAGTAAATGCATTGTGAAATTGTGAACTGTATAGGTACCTATTACGGTTGAACAAATAAAGTGAAAAACGCCGAATAATGGTTATTTGTATTGCGACCCCATTCAATGAGACTTTTTTTTTAATTTTTAGTATTTGTTTTAGCTACCGTTATAAATACTCAAAAAATTACTCGTTAAAATTTTCAAGTGCCTATCTATTACGGTTCAAGAGACTATGACAGACGGACAGATGACGAAGGCTTAGAGATTTGGTTCCGTTTTTAGTCTTTGCGAACGGAACCCTAAAAAGTATTTAAAAACAAACATTTTCGTAATTATTATTGGTTTATTTTTGCAAATACAACTCTGCCAATGATGTCTAAAGAGTAGACAGGCATTAATAATATTTATTAGTATGTTATATACAAGTCATAAAACTAACATTGTACTTACACTTAACTGTGGTGAAGTATGGGTAATACGATTATTCACTTCCAACCAAGGTCACAGACATTTGTCGTCTGAATATGACGTCATGGAAAGTATTAGACTAGCATGCTAGACTATTTTTTATAAAATTAAATATGAGGGTGGTAGAACCCTCTGTGGTTCGACTCCGGCGGCACCACCGCCACACGCACACCTATTTCTGTTATAACAGCAGTGTAGCGCTGCTGTGTTCCGGTTTGAAGGGTGTGGTAAAGGAGACATACTTTTCCGAGGCGTTCCAGCTAGTCCTCAGGGGTAGCAGCGCATCTGTGGCCGACCTCAGGTAGGTAGGAATATCTAATCATATCTGGGGTTGATTACAGATGTACATGGGCGGCAGTAGCCACTTACCATCAGGCGGACTGCATGCACGTCTGCTATTCTAAATTATAAAAAAAATATATTACACTGAGGGCCTTAGTCCGCCACTGATTGCAACTCCTGTGAACTCAGGTCGCCTCATACTCGTAAGTCGTATGTAAGGCAGCCGGCACCCTTCTACCGAAAAAAGTACTGCTTCAAACTAGAAACAGATGTGCCTCTAACACATCCCCGATCACTATATTGGTTTCAAAAGCTTTCAAGTTGCCATAATGTAATCAACCACTTCAAGCGATAGAAAATTATAGGAATCCCGATACGTACATATATAAGTGTTTATGTTACCTTATCTATACAAGTAGATCAATAAAATATACCGAGTATTAGGCTATTAGCGATAAGAAACAGAATTGCCTATTTCATAGAGCTATAATTTCACGGAATTTTCTATGCTTGAAAGACATCACTTGTTTGATATCGTCATAAGTAAATAAATAAAATGCTGTTGTCGTGGAGCGTACTGGGTTTGTATCCAGGCAGGCACAAATTTTGTATTTTTTTTAAAGGTCGTATTTTGTGGTTGCTTAGTACGTATTATTTTCGATTTATGGTAAAAATATTGAGTGGTTTTATTGTCTTGTTTAAAGGGTGTGTTACGAAATAATTATGAGGCATCCCAGCTTAGTCCCTAGTATAATAACGCATTTGTGGTCGAATTCAGTCACGACCTAATCCTTCCTTGGGTTTATTACATTAGGAATCTTACGAATATAGAGTTTCGGATCTAAATACGAATACGGATATGTATTGGATTCGGATATGGTTACGGTTATTTCGGATTATCCGATAGTTTTGTATATTTCCAATTACGGATATGACATTCCGGATTCCGTTAGGGTTTCGGATAAATTTCAAATATCCGATAGTTTCGGTTAGGTCCATAACTCACCAGGGGATAAGAGTGGGGCTTCCATACGTGTTAGACTTAAGCCTTTCTTGACGATAAGTCAATATGGCAATTGCTATTTACCATCTGATACTTCTATCATCATCATCATTCATCATCAACCCATTACTGTCCCACTGCTGGGCACGGGTCTCCTCTCAGAATGAGAAGGATTAGGCCATGGTCCACCGCGCTGGCCAAGTGCGTATTGGTAGACTTCACATACCTTTGAGATTTTTTTTTATAAATCTCTCAGGTATGCAGGTTTTCTCACGATGTTTTCCTTCACCGTTTAAGCAAGTGATAATTAATTTCTAATACGCACATAATTTTTTGAAAATCAGAGGTGCGTGCCTGGGATTTGAACCTCGGACCCCTCGATCGAGAGGTCGCGTTTCTTAACCACTAGGCTATCGCTGCTTACTTCTATAAGAAATCTAAAACATCTTTTTGTTTTCAGCGATCCACGAAATAGCCCACAACCTCGCGTTCGGCCACAACCGACCGCTACACAATAAGCTGTTCGGTTTCTTCGCCAACTTGCCCATAGGCATCCCTATTTCCATCAGCTTTAAGAAGTACCACTTGGAGCATCATAGGGTAAGTATATATTCGTCGTCAACCCATTATTATCTCGTTGGTTAAGGATAGGCTATATTCCACTTGTTTGAAAACCTATTTTTATATTTCTCAAGTACGCAGGTTTCCTGCTCATAATTAATATTAGTTAACCTTTTTTTTGTTGACGAGGGGGAAACCTTCGAAAAGTACCCGAAGTCGTGGGAGCGACGACGGGTTATGTGGACCTTTTACCGCACTAAAACCCCCCGGTGACAATCCTCGGCGCTCCGTAGAGGACTCCGGGATCTCCAACCGGAGTCCTTTTATCGCATTGCTCAATCGGGCTCCGCCCAAATGACTATGAAGCTCGCCACTCCTTATGGAGCGTACGACGGTATGCGGTCACACTTTCCATCGTTCTCCCCGGGGCCGCTGGCCGGGCGGTTGGAGCTCCCCTCTTGCCGCTCGCAATTCCGAAGCCCTTTTTTAGTCGTCTCTTATAACAGGCAGAGGATACCGTAGCCCTGTTCTGGTCCCGGAACTACAGGGACAAATATTACTTAATCTATCACTGCTTCAATTACAGTGAAATAAATTAATTACTAAGCAGTGCATTATTACGCAGTCATAGCCTAGTGGTTAAGAAACTCGGCCTCTTGATCGAGGGGCCCGAGTTTCAAATCCCAGGCACGTACCTCTGATTTTCCAAAATTATCACTTGCTTAAACGGTGAAGAAAAACATCGTGAGGAAATAGAGATGGGCAGAGGATTTAAACCCAATGGGTGGATACGGGTTTAAACCGGGTATTTTGGGTGAAATAGGGTTTAAACCCAAATAAACACCCAAACAGCGGGTGTAAACTATTGTCATTCATATTTTTATTTTCTTCGTGTAATATCATTTTTAAAATAATATTGTAAACAATTCACTAAATATGCGCTCTAAAAGCACATATTTCATTAAACTACGCTGTTATAGTCATGTTATAGTCCATTCGGATGTGTTACATTTGGGTTGCAATTTTCGAAGACCCGATTTTATTTTATAGATGTCAATGATTAGTGTAAAGGGCTTAGTGTACAGTTAAATCTTAATTTGTGGAGTCCCAACTGTTGTCCCTCGGCCGCCATCTTGAAAAAAGGGGCACTAAGCGTTTTTACGCTCTACCAGGCAAACTATTCGTCGCACAGAAATTTAGTAAGAACAATTATGGTTTCAAATTGATTTATCTATAATTTTAGTTCTATAACTTTTTGTCGTTAAACCAAAAATAACAAAGATAATAACAATAATAGATTAAACTTTGGGAAGACTTTTTTTAACTTTTTTCTAATTAATTTACAGAAAATGACATTGAAACATTTTGATAGAGGAGTTTTTATAGTCCGGTCAATTTAGACATAAAAATAGTAATCAAATAACATAAAGCTAAATTTCCGTAGAGACCTTGGGTTTACCATCACAAGTGGAGTTCTAAAAGTCCTCATCGATGTGTGTGTCGGCACTTATTCGGGGTCAAACGTCAAAATTTTCGGCTTTCTGGATTTTTCTCGAAAACGGTAAATTTTATCGAAAAGTACCTTGGACCAAAGTTGTAGCACTTAAAATTTTCTATAAAATAATGTTTATATTTTTTTTCTTAAAGCTATAATTATTAAGATATTACGTAAGAATTACATTTTACATTATATGCCCATATTCCCACACCACCTGTGCAATAGTATACGAGAGGTATATTTATTTGTTTTAGTTGTGCGATATTTGTTTCGTCAAACAAATAATAATTAAAAATGTAATAAAAATAGATGAACCCCTAAAAATGTTATATTTAAAAATGTAAAAACATTAGAAATACAGTAAAAACCTATAGTATATCTATTAAATAAACATTTGAACTATTTTAAAAGCTTTGTGTACATTTTATTAACTCATTTTATAAACACCCAGATAAATACCCAGTGGGAGGAAATAAACGGGTATTTATTGGGTTTAAACCCTGCACAGGGTTTAAACCGGGTTCTTTGCCCATCTCTATGAGGAAACCTGCATACTTGAGAAATCCTGAAAAAAAATGTTTTTAAAGGTATGTGATGCACTTGGCCAACACGGTGGACTATGGCCTAATCCTGCTCATTCTGAGAGGAGACCCGTGCCCAGCAGTGCGACAGTAATGGGTTGATGATGCTGATGAGGATGAAATTAATTACAGTACCAAGGCGACGAGGTGATAGACGTAGATCTACCGACGCTGTTAGAGGCGAAGTTGTTCTGCACTACGGGCGGTAAGTTCGTGTGGCTGGTGCTGCAGCCGTTCTTCTACTCGCTGCGGCCGCTGGTCGTGCGACCGAAGCCGCCCACTCCGCTCGAGCTCATCAACTTGATCGTGCAACTGTTTTTTGATGCGATCGTCATTAAATTGTTTGGTGAGTTTGTACTTTTTTTTTTTATTTAGGCTTCGGGTAACGGGTCTAGTGGACTAAGGGGAGGGAGGCGGAGGGCGGTCCGCCCCGGGCCTGTCAATTATATTGTGCAATATTGCGAATTGTGCAATATTATTGAGCGTATAGGGTTAATATTGAACATTGTGCAAAGATTGAATGAAAGTTTGAGCGTGTTTAATTTTTACTGCACCTAATTTTTTATTGCATCGTTTAGGGTCAGTATTGTGCAATATTTTTACTCAAACCGAATCATCTTTTGTTTTTAATAAAAAAAATGGGTTCTTTACAGAGCACTTTTTGAATGTCAATTCATCTACCACCACTTCACAAGGTGTTTCGTTATGGGAAGAACTATTCTCAATCGATTCTATTCTCTGACTGAACACGAAAACATTGTGCAGTTCGTATTATTGTGCAATATAATTGCTTGTTTGTAATCAGAGCGCCTTTCAATCTTCTTGTACAATAAAAAATATTGAACAATGTTATTGTAGGTCTAAAAAGGTCTTCAGAACCAAAAAATCTGTGAAATGTGTATAAGACGGCGAATAAAAAAAACTCACCGGAAATATACGTATTTTTGGCGAATAAGTCTATGACATATTGTAAAATCAAAAACCGACAGATAAAATCGGCATCATAAAGTTGGTTAGTAAATATTCATTATTTACTAGTCAACTTTGCATAAAATTTTTTTTTAGGGTTCCATACCCAACGGATTAAAACGGAACCCTATTACTTAGACTTCGCTGTCTGTCCGTCTGTCACAGGGCTCTATCTCTTGAACCGTAATAGATAGACACTTGCAATTTTTACGAAATATGTATAACAACAAATACCAAAAATATAAAATCCAAAATAAATGGGACTGTATTTTTTGGAAAAGCTTATGGTATTAAGCTTTTAAGCTCAAAACCAAATAGTAGTCCAACATTTTTCGAAAACAAACAAACTATAATAATATAGATAGGGTTTCATTATGAAAGGTTTTTGAAAACAGTCTGGTGTTCTCATGCATAAGGAAAATCGATTAACATGACGAATACGTAGATAACTAATATATTTACGTTGTAATGAATAATACTAGTGAGCCAGACGGACATCCTGTCACAAAAAAGTGTATTTCCCTCATAGATTAGTAAAGATACTTCGCCGCCTTGAAATTGAATGAAGCCACAAACGGCTTGTTAGTAAGTTCTTTTTTTGAATTCTTGACAAATAAAAACATTTTTAGCGAAAATTTTCGAATACTGCGTAATTTACATAATAAATAAGTAATTATTTCAAATATTTTACGGACATTTTAGCACGGAGACGTGGCAAAACATTTTTACGCAACTATTTCAATTCTCAAAACTGGGTACATTTTCTTGTTAGGAGTGAGTAATCTTTACTAATCTATGATTTCCCTTTAGTTATTCATTTCTCAGTTGAGGTCGCGTTCCGATCCCGTGAAGTTTAAGAAATAAATAATAGTTAAAATAAACTAAAAAAAAACGTTTAAAAACACGCTTTCATTGCTAATCGAAAACTTTTAAACTATTATTTATTTAAATTTTTTTAGTCTGTGACAACAATTGGGGTAATAATTAATCTAATAAGGATAATGGGAAACTGTTAACAAATTATAACAAGTTATAACGCGGGCCGACCCGCGTGGCGGAGCGGCCACCATACCGGTCTGACGCGCAAAGGGTCCCGGGTTCGATCCCCGGCCAGACAGATATCTAAATGATGAATTTAGATTTCTGTTTCTGGGTCTGGGTGTTTGTGTATTTGTCTATGTGTGTCCATGGCACCCACGACACAGGGGATCCTAGTGTGGGGCTGTGAGTGTAGAAAGCGTTTATTGTTTATTATTATTGCATTGTCATCGGTCCTTGATACGTGTGCAAAGTTTAAAATGTATCAAGCTTCTAGAAACGGGTGAAAATTGAGCTCAAAGATTCCGTTACATACATACATACATACATAGATACAACCCAAGCTATTAAAAGCGTGTTAAAAATATTGTAACTGACAATTTGTAAGTGCCGCCGTTGGCCTATACAAAATAAATATATTTCATTTAATTTTGTTAATTAACTTAATTAACCGATTTCCCAAAGGAAACAAGTTATCTATTCGTCGCTTATATATATTTTTATTACACTTTATTGAACACCTATTTCTGCCTAATAACAGCAGTGTTAGGCGCTGCTGTGTTCCGTTTTGAAGGGTGTGGTAAGGGAGACAGACTTTTCCGAGGCGTTCTAGCTTAGTCCTCAGGAGTAGCGGCGCATCTGTGGCCGACCTCAGGTAGGAATATCTAATCCTATCTGGGGTTGATTACAGATGTCCATGGGCGGCAGTAGCCACTTCCCATCAGGTGGACTGCATGCTCGTCTGCTACTCCTATATTGAAAAAATAAATAAATAAAAATAATTTGCCAAGTACGAGTCGACCTCCCACATGGAGGCTTCCGTACCACCAAATGTCCATAATTTTTTACTTATATTAAAATATGTTTTATTGTTCTTATTTGTGTTTATTATAATAGCATTTATAATAGTAAAAGGATTGTAAAAAATCCTAGTATGGTTTAACAGTTACATCGAAAAATGTCGAAAAATACCGGTTTGTTGTATGGAGACCCCTTTTAATATTCAACTTTATTTTATTTTTAGTATTTGTTGTTATAGCGGCTACCGTTATGCATCCTCTGTAAAAAAATCATGTGTCTATCTATTACGGTTCCGGAGATAGAGCCCTGTGACAGACGGTCAGACAGCAAAGTCTTAGTAATAGGGTTCCGTTTTTACCCGTCGGGTACGGAACCCTATAAAACTAATGATGCAATTATAATTTTCGTCAAAATAGTCCTTGTAACTTCTTTCAGCATTTTTATAGTTTAAGATTTTTCCATCCATGTATATTAGTAATAGCATCCTGTTAATTTACAAGTACATATTAATTTCAAGGGTTATAATGCATAAATTAGTAAAGATTACTCACTCCTAACATGAAAATGTACCCAGTTTTGAGAATTGAAATAGTTGCGTAAAAAAGTTTTGCCACGTCTCCGTGCTAAAATGTCCCTAATATATTTGAAATTATTATTATAAATTATTTAATTATCATGTAAATTACGCAGTGTTAGTTATTTATTCGTAAATTTTCTCTAAAAATTTTTTTTATTTGTCGAGAATTAAAAAAAAAAGAACTTACTATAATAAGCCATTTGCGGCTTCATTCAATTTCAAGGCGGCGAAGTATCTTTACTAATCTATGTTATAATGTAAGTTAATATATTATACTTTTATTTTCAGGTTGGAAGACCCTTGGTTACCTATTACTAGGGTCTCTACTAAGCATGGGAGTGCATCCTGTTGCAGGTAATAAATATATAGTTTAAAAACTAAAAAAACACGCTTAAATCGCACAAGGAAAATCATTAATTCTGGTTCCTGACGATCCTGATGAGGAAAATGGGATAACATTATTAAAATCGTGCGTTGTTATCGGTTCTTGATAATTGTTCAAAATTTTAAATTCAAAATTTAGTTAATCGGACCGTCCAAAGTGGGTAGAAATCGAGCTGAAGATTCATTATTTATTTATTTATTTATCTTAAAACACCATTACATCTATCCTTACAGGCTAAACACCCAATACGATAGAGAGGCCTTATTTTAAACATTTAAACTAAATTCCTACCTATATTTTTACTTCATTGTACATATTATATGAAGCACAACTATTGCGAATTCACTCAAGTTACATGAAAAAACGTTACATACTTACATACATACATAGATACAACCCAAGCTAATAGAAGAGTGTTATAAACATATTTTAATCGTTTTTTAGGCAAATATGTATTCAATTCATCTGGCGATGAGTGGTCACTGCCGCCTGTAGGTATCTGTAACCAAGTCCATATTGACCAGGTTCTACCTGAAACTGATCATAGATGCATCGCCACCCACGTTCGCACCCATGTCCGAAACCCAAGAACAGTTTCACGCTAGAAATAGGAGTATCGGTGGTTCCCCAACAGTCGAATCAACCTGCTACGAAACCTTGCTCTTCTGGCTCAGTCCTCAGAGATAGCGGCGCATCTGAACGACCTCAGGTAGGAATATGTAATCCTATCTGGGGTTGATTACAGATGTCCATGGACGGCAGTAGTTTACCATCAGGTGGACTGCATGCTCGTCTTCTACTCCTATGTTATAAAGAAAAACAACCTAACTAAAAAAAAAAACAAAAATCAATGCCAATGATTGGAACCTATACCTTCAGATCCACTAGAATTCAACTCTTTAACAAACAAGTATGAACCGTAATAATGTCCTGATGGCTTTTTCCTTTCCCAGGTCACTTCATATCCGAGCACTACATGTTCAGGAAGGGCTTCGAGACGTACTCGTACTACGGGCCGCTGAACTGGATCACGTTCAACGTGGGCTACCACAACGAGCACCATGACTTCCCCGCTGTGCCCGGCAGCAGGCTGCCCGAGGTGAGTGTTATTTATTTATTTATTTATTTAAATCATAATTACAGCTAACATTACAGGTTTATACCTAATGCGTTAGAGTAAGACAAAAATAATTGTTATACATTAATAAATTTAGTTAATATAGTCAGTTATAGAAAATTTCAGATTAATTGGTACATTTATAATCAAGTAGGTACATCGTTACTTACGTCAGTCATAATTAATTATTATATAATCATTATTTAATTTCCACAATAGATTAAAGTCAAAATTATTATATGTTACAAAAAAAATATGTCAATAATCAAATATGATAATTACATAAATCAAATCAGAAATTAAAGTCAATATATTAAACACAATTAAATATCAGTACGTAGTTATGATAGGTAGTGAGTGAGGTATGTAGATGATTATGTGTGATATGAAGTGGTAGAACCCTTTGTGGTTCGACTCCGGCGGCACCACCGCCACACATATTTCTTCCTAATAACAGCAGTGTTAGGCGCTGCTGTTATTAGGTAGAGTTCTGGTTTGAAGGGTGTGGTAAGGGAGACAGGCTTTTCCGAGGCGTTCCAGCTTAGTCCTCAGGGGTAGCGGCGCATCTGTGGCCGATCTCAGGTCGGAATATTTAATCCTATCGGGAGGTTGATTACAGATGTCCATGGGCGGCAGTAGCCACTTACCATCAGGTGGACTGCATGCTCGTCTGCTACTCTTATATTATAAAAAAAAAATGCAGGTTCAGGAAGGGCTTCGAGACGTACTCATGAAGTATCATGATTATGTCTATGTGCATGTGAACAGGCTGCCTGAGGTGAGTGTTGATGGGTAGGGAGCTAGTTAGGCAAATAGGTAGATTGTGAGGTAGATGTAGGGAGCGAGGTATGGAGGTGGGTATTGAATTAGGTAGGGAGCTAGATATTAAATTAGGTAGGGAGTCAGGTTTTGAGGTTGTTGGGTAGAAAAGCAGGTAGGTAGTGAGGTAGAGAGATAGGTAGGAATGAACCACAACGAGCACCATGACTTCCCCGCTGTGCCCGGCAGCAGGCTGCCTGAGGTGAGTGTTATGATAGATAGGGAGTGAGGTATGTAGGTTCAGGAAGTGCTTCGAGACGTACTCATGAAGTATCATGAATATGTCTATGTGCCTGTGAAGCTGCCTGAGGTGAGTGTTGATGGGTAGGGAGCTAGTTAGGTACATAGGTAGTTGTATAGGTTATCCCTGTAGTTCCGGGACCAGAATAGAGCTACGGTATCCCCTGCCTGTCGTAAGAGCCGACTAAGAGGGGGCTTCTGGGATCGTGGGTGGCAAGAGTGGAAGCTCGAACCGCGCGGCCAACGGCCCCGGGAAGGACGGCGGTATGTGTGGTCGCATACCGTCGTGTACAACAGACAGTGTGGCGAGCGCCAAGCTCACCTGGGCGAAGCCCGACGGGGCAATGCGCTAAGAGGACTCCAGTTGCGTTCCTCTGGAGATTCCGGAGTCCTCTTCCCAGCGCCGAGGACGGCCACCCTGGGGGAGGAGGGGGGGGTTTAGTGCGGTAAGAATCCCACATAACCTCGTGTCGCTCCCATGGCATGGGGTAGCTTTTGAAGGTTTCCCTCTCGTAAAAAAAGGCAGACAGAAAGACAAACAGACACATTTTTGTTTCTGAAAATCGATATCTTAATCCATGCCCAATTAAAAAAACGCCCCGTATGTTAAACATATTTCAATTCAATTTCAAGCAGGCACAAATTGTTAAATCTTTGTAAGTGTATCTATTGGATAGATTGAGGATTAATAACAAGTGCTACTAGACCTTATCAAATTTCGATCTTTAGGCAAAAATTGGATATCGATGATCAATAACATAAGTGAATCATTGTCATTGAAAGATTAAACACGCCAAGTACGAGTCGAACTCGCACGTGGAGGCTTCCGTAACACCAAATGTTCATTATTTTTAAGCTATTGCATAGCTTCTATCGCGGGCCTTGAGCGTGGAGACCGAATCCAGAAATTCCGTAACGAAAAATCCTAACACCCCCCATTCCGACCGGCACAGCGGTGATACTTTTAGTAGCGATCTCTGCGCCCCGGGGCGCACACGCCAGTTGACGGGTTAATGACTTTTTGAAATATCACGCTTTCAATATGCATAAGTTGATAAAAAATGCTATGCAATAGCTTTACCGAGGCAGTCTCCGAGTGCCACACGTATTTTTTACTTATTTTTAGGGTTCTGTACTCAAAGGGTAAAAACAGAACCTTTTACTAAGACTTTGGTGTCTGTCCGTCTGTCACAGGGCTCTATCCCTGGAACCGTAATAGATAGACACTTGATTTTTTTTAACAGAGTATGTATAACGGTGGCCGCTATAACAACAAATACGAATAATAAAATAAAGATGATTATTAAAGGGGGTCTCCTTACAACATTTTTCGATCTAACTGTTAAACGGTACTACGAAGACAGTTGAAACTTTTACAATGCGTTTACTACTATAACTGCTATTATAATAAATACAAATAAGAAGAATAAATACTTAATATTTATAAAATAATTAACATTTCGTGGTACGGAAGCCTCCATGTGCGAGCTGGACTCGTATAGTCCGCGCCAAACTGCTAGTCCGCTCTGAATATAGAAATGAATCGCGTCGCCATAGCAAATTGTATGACTACACCTGCTCGCAACAACTTCAGAGCGGACTAGCAGTTTGGCGCGGACTATAATAGGGTCGGTACCCTATTATACCATACCATTACCATTTTTACCATTTGCTTACGGAACCCTAAAAAGAAAACAATACGTCACAGATTGATACAGTGACATAATGTCGTTATCTTTATCAAACAATGAAACACTAATCCCTCGTATCAGCCCATTGTGTGGAGTGGCTGAGATTTGTTATCTTTTATCTTTTGATAAGATACGCCTTGTGTAAATGCAATCTTTTTTAGAACTAGATTTTGTACTGACTTTGTTTGTTTGGGTTAGTACTGTGTAGCAGTGAGAAGTATTATTTCTTAGATGTACGTTAGTAAGAAGTTACACTTCTTTGGCATTGTCAATGCATAGTTTACGACTTAATCCTTACTAATATCGATTAAAATAATCGAAGTTTTGGGTCCAAAAGAAATTCTCCGATTAATCGATCTAAGATCGCCATCCCTAGTTCCCATGGTATTTCCGGGATAAAAACTATCCCATGTCCTTTCTCGGGTCTCAGACTATCTTTGTACAAAATTTCATTAAAATCGGTTCAGTGGTTTAGGCGTGAAGAAGAGACAACCAGACAGACAGACAGAGTTACTTTCGGATTTATAATATTAGTAAGGATAAGGATTACAAAAATACTACTTAAAAATAGCCTATGTTACTCACACAATTTAGACGATTCCCACGACAGGTTTGGACTACGGAGTGCCAAAGAAAGAGACATAAATAAATAAATAAAACGATTTCAACACTCACAGCCCCACTAGGATTGCCTATATCGTGGTTGGTATGGACACACACAGAGACATTGACACAAACACCCAGACCCAGAACAGATAACTAATTCATAATTCAGAAATGTCTAGCCGGGAATCGAACCCGAACCCGAATGTATGGTGACCGCTCCGCCACGCGGGTCGTCAAATAAAAGCATATATTAAGTATGCGTTTATACAGGGTGATTTTTTCAAATAGGCCTTAGGGCCAAATCCAAAATTATAAGGATTAGCGAAAAGTGCTGAAAGGAGATACGAGGCCAATTTTGATAAAAACTAAATTTGCATCATCAGATTTTTTTTAAATATTTTTCTCCAGCCGGGAATCGAACGAGTATATTTTGAAAAAAAAAAAACAACCCTGTATACGCACGTAAAAAGCGAAACTATTACAAAACAAAGTGCAAAAAATATTACAACATACAAAATACATACGTAATGTATTGTAACATACTTAATTTTCTATGCAACACTTTCAATATTTACTAGCCAACTTTGTGGTGTCGATTTTTCTTAAAATCTCTCATAATTGTAATCTAAACGCCTCAAAAGAGGTATAACTTCAATAATGATTATCTAAATATATACAACTCAAAGGTGACTGACTGACTGACATAGTGATATATCAACGCACAGCCCAAACCACTGGACGGATCGGGCTGAAATTTGGCATGCAGATAGATGTTATGACGTAGGCATCCGCTAAGAAAGGATTTTGATCAATTCTACCCCCAAGGGATAAAATAGGGGATGAAAGTTTGTATAAATCTTCTTAGTTAATAATATTACTTCGTAACGCGAGCGAAGCCGTTGGCAAAACCTCGCAAAACATATGTAAAGAACAAAATGAACGCAACGTTGTTATAAGTCATACTCAAATAGTGATATTAAAAGTTTTTAAAAACAGACAGACAGTTGATATTTTTTGTCTATATATAGGATAGTCGACACCTGTGGGTGACACTTTCATTGTATGAAACGATGAATCAGAATTGTATTGAAGTATTCTTGTAAATGTACTTATGATAATGAGTAGAAGTGAGTAGATATACAAGAAACACTTCATTATGTTGAAAGGTTAGATAAAACTTTGATTTTTTTTATATAATATGGGAGTAGCAGACGAGCATGCAGTCCATCTGATGGTAAGCTACTGCCGCCCATGGACATCTGTAATCAACCTCATATAAGATTAGATATTCCTATCTGAGGTCGTCTATAGATGCGCCGCTATCCCTGAGGACTAAGCTAGAACGACTCGGAAAAGTATGTTTCCCTTATCACACCCTTCAAACCAGAACACAGCATCTTAACACTGCTGTTATTAGGAAATAGGTGTATGTGGCAGTGGTGCGGCCGAAGTCGAACCACAAAAGGTGATACATACACACGCACATAAGAAATATATATATATATATAAATACAGTAGGTCTGAGAATCGGCTACTATCTATTTTTCATACCCCCAAGTGAAAAGGGATGTTCACCCACATTTTTTTGTTTATACGGCAACATAACGTTTGCCGGGTCAGCTAGTTAAATATAAATTCAAATGAGGTTTCATGCACCGTTTTCTGAGAACAATACAATAAACAAAATGATGTTACTAAAAATGTATTTCAAAAATCTTTCAATAGATTGTTTGTCACATTATTTATTATGAAACTTTGTAACTTTTTACTTCAAAATAACTAAAGTAATTTAATAATTTACATTTTCCAGGTGAGACGCATAGCCTCGGAGTTCTACGACAACCTGCCCCAGCACAACAGCTGGTCGAGCGTCCTCTATGATTTCGTGATGGACCCCGACATAGGACCCTACGCAAGGATAAAGAGGAAACACTACGGCTTGGATAGCTAGACTTACCACTGGTATTAGGAATCGCCGCTACTCGATAACAGAGGGCGTTACTGGTTGGGCGCCAAACTTCTTGTCCGCTCTGAATAACGAGTCGCGTCACAATAGCAAGTTAGTGTGCCCTTACGTTGCTACGGAGTATATGCTTGTGGTTGTGTTCGACCGCATTGGCTCTCTGACTACACCTGCGCGCAACAACTTCAGAGCGGACTAGAAGTTTGGCGCGGACTATAACTTGAAACGCGTTATCGATGTTTTCTAAGCTTTTGTATGTATGACGGTTGTTGCTTTTGATGTGAAACATCTATAGCCGCACGTAAAACCGATTTCTACACCGTTTTTACGTGCGGCTTTTACGTTTACCGATTTCTAAACCGTCGCCACGCTATACGATGGTATATATATACAGTCTATATGCAGTAGTGTGTACGGTGTGGCGACGCGTCGCCATGCGCAAAAATCGTAATATTTTATTTTATCATTGACATATTTAGTTCCTATCACAATATGTTCTTTTCTGCATATTACTTTTACAAAATAATGTCGATGTTTCACATCTGCCAGGCGTCCCGTGACGGCTCACATTGTTTTTTTAGGAATGAGATTTTTCCAAAAACTCCCAGTGTAATAGATCTAATGTATTTTTTTTTTACTTATTAGCCAATAATTGGTTGACCTTTCCGAGTTAACGAAAAATGCTTAAAAAAGTAACTTGGCAAAAAGTTAATGGGTATTAAATGATATTGGTAGTCTGTTTCTTTCATCGTCCATGTTTAATCTACATTTGTAGAATGTGTATTGTACATATAATAATAATATATAGAAATAAATAGGTTTCCCAAAGAAAATGGCGCATGAAATAAAATAGCAAACTAACACTGACTCGGATACCCGAGTGTCGTACGCCCGAGTTTAAATGCCCGAGTCTATCACTTTAGAAATGTGCAAATGAAATAAAGCACAGTGATTAGTTTATACATTCATAATGGAATGTTTTTTTTTTATTATTGACTCTGGTACTCGAGTTTCATCAGATTTGAATGTATTATAGCATCTAGAAAATAAAGGCAAATAGATAATGCTGATATATTTTGTCTAATACAGACTCAAATACCCGAGTGCAATATGCCCGGGTCACCAAAATTTATTAGTGTTTAAAAAAAGAACTGTGCATGAAATTAATACGTAATATATTTGTTAAACACTCGAGCATTTGAGCAGCATAAGCCCGAGTGTTACAAAATCACAATTTGTAATAATGTTCACAAAAAACGAAGAGTTAACGTATGCCCGACATTGATTCGGGCACCCGAGTATCATACGCTCGAGTTTTATTAATTTCAATTTATTTGCAACTAAAAAGTAAAAGGCCACAAAATAAAACAGTGAATGCCTGACATTATGTATGTTACTAACTCGGGCATATAAACGTCACAGGCCCGAGTTTTAACAAATACAATTTATTCCATTGTATTACAAAATTTGTTGAATCTAAATGTAGACATTTTTAAATTTTCTACAATAAAATATTTGCGTTTTTGAAAAAATATTTTCAAAATCATTTAGCGCCTAAGTCACCTAATACTAGTTTCTGTCTGCGATAATTTATAATTATTTTTGTAAATGAAATAATGCATTTGTTTTTAATATTAATCATCATTTTTTTCCATTTTCTTTTTATGTACAGTCGAAAGTAAGTGTTAATTTTTCAGATACATTTTTTTAAATATTTTTTTGTGTATCATATATTATAATTTTGTTTTTTTAAGTTTTTTTATTTAACTTTTCCGATGCGTTCCAGCTTAGTCCTCAGGGGTAGCGGCGAATCTGTGGCCGACCTCAGGTAGGAATATCTAATCCTATCTAGGGTTGATTACAGATGTCCATGGGCGGCAGTAGCTTACCATCAGGTGGACTGCATGCTTGTCTGGTACTCCTATATTATATAAAAATAAGTTTTGTTTGTTAGTATGTATGTGAGGGTCAATTTGCAACTGCGTTTTAAACCAATTAAACCACAACCGTTTGAGCTGAAATCTTCCAAACACGTTTGGTTTGGATGGCAATACACTAACTTAGTGACGTCATTCGAAATCCAAAATGGCAGTCGCCCCGAGGCGTACCATTTTTTTTGCATCGATGTGGGCATCAAATAAAAAGGTTTTTTGACAACTTGTAGATGTAAATTAAACCGAACAGCGTGAATAGTATTTTCTGTATTGTATTTTCTGTATTTTATATACAAGAATGAATGAGGGTATGATAACCGAATTGGTATGCATGTATTTTTTATTTTTCAAGTAGTATTTTTAGATAAATATTAGGGCTCAAAATCAGTATCACAGAGGTGGTATGTATATTTTTAATGCACCATAGATACTCGCCGAGTACAGACGAATAAACACGAATACGTGTATGTAGTCTTCTCGGGTGTATTCGGTATTAATCACGTGTACGTGGCCGTACGATAATGATGTCGTGAATTTTTTTGTCTGTATTCGTGCGCGGTGTTCACATATTCGTCTAAGTTTGTCACGTGATTTGAGGAATTGTTAGCGTTGATTAAAATGTGGTGTAAAGTGGAAATAAAATATATTTTTCAAAATGTTACTGTCAAAATTTTATTGAGTCTGTTTCATGAAGACAGTGGCGCCCTCATTTGCTTTCATAAAACCCGTGTTGCCTTGTAGTAGAAGTAATTCATTTATTATAAATGTTGTATTTGTAGAACTCTTCTTGGTTCCATAGGCACCATTGTCACACTATTTCAGCCTTATAACAGCAGTGTAGCGCTACTGTGTTCTGATTTAAAGGGAGTCGTAGTGCACTTTTATATGAAGCGTCCCAACTTAGACCCCTTATTAATTATAATCAATCTATCCAATATTTTAACGATCCAAGATCGACATATTTCTAAATACTCCATAATAGACATTGTCAAATTTTGATCTTTGATAGGCAGAAGGATAGATTAGGATATTAATAACGGGCTTTAGTGTTTGCGGATATATGATTGATATTGTTATTATGTACTCAGAAATATATGGTAATTACATATTTGTTTTATATTAGGAAGCTTATAAATATATTTTTGTAATCTACTAGAAAATCTTGGCGAATATTGTCATATGTATATTTAAATTTACTTATATGTATTTTAAGTAGGTGATTTGTATGTAAAATATAATTTAATAACGCGAAAATATTCTCCTAATACATAACATATAACATACGGTAACAATTTTCGCATATATGTCTTTTGTGAAGCAGTTCTGTGTGCAGACATACATATACATTTGTGTGGTAAGGGAGACATACTTTTCCGAGGCGTTCCAGCTTAGTCCTCAGGGGTAGCGGCGCATCTGTGGCCGACCTCAGGTAGGAATATCCTATCTGGGGTTGATTACAGATGTCCATGGGCGGCAGTAGCTTACCATCAGGTGGACTGCATGCTCGTCTGCTACTCTCTCTCGTCTGCATCGGCTTCAGGTAGAATTTGTTTCATATGGAGTACAACAGATAGCAGTAGCTACTTATCAGATGGATTCCATGATTGTTACTACCGCGCATAATGGTGTTCTTACCTATGCCTATTGTTCGTACACGAATAGGCTCGTTCTTTATCTTATATATAAAATTCTCGTGTCACAACGTTAGTTAGCGTACTCCTCCGAAACGGCTTTACCGATTTTTAACAGATTTTATATGCATATTCAGTAGGTCTGAGAATCGGCTACTATCTATTTTCCATACCCCTAAGTTATAAGGGTTGTTCACCCTTAACATTTTTTATTAATATGGCAACACAACGTTTGCCGGGTCAGCTAGTACTACTATACTTAATAGTTTCTCAGATTCATTAATAAAAAAAATGTATTAAAATCAAGTTTTATTTTTAATATTTTTTGATCTTGTATGTTATCTCTTAGTTAAGCGTCAAGTGATTGTATTTTTGTATTTAATACTTCCATGTATTTTTAAATGTTTATTGAATGTTCTCGTTGTAAATATAAATATTTTGTATTGATTTTTTTGTTTTATTTTTATTTTATTCTCTGCAAAGATATGGTTTGAGGAAACGAGACGAAACCTTTAACCTGCGAAAATATATTATACTTTATTCCTGTAAACGACACTTCAAATCCTTCCGGAAACAAATTGTAACATATTATATTAATTATAGTTATAAACTAGAAACCACGCTAAAATCGGACAAGGAAAATCGTTAATCCTGATTCCTGACGATCCAAATAAGGTGAATGGAATAAAATATTAAAGCCGTGTATTCTTATCGGTTCTTCATAAATGTCAAAAATTTTAAACTTATCACTACGTTCAAACTGGATAAAAATCGAGTTCAAAATCCGTTACGTACATACAGGTCAAGCTAATAAAAGCGTGGTAGTATTAATTATTATATCATGTTAATTAATAAATTTATTCGAGGAAACATGTCATGCGAATGTTTTAGAACATGCCAAGAAGCAATAGCATTTTGCTGTTATATAAATTGAACGTATATCCTTTATAAAACTCAGTAAAAGTAAAAATTGTAGGTCTTAAAATTGCAGCAACACAATAAATTTATGTACCACTAGTTTTTGCCCGCGGCTTCGCCCGCGTTTAAAAGGGAATAATATGACATACTAACATGCATAAAACTGAAAATTCGTACCTTCGTTGGAATGACAGTGGCGCCATCTGGCGAAAATTGGTCGTACCAACTCTGAAACCTTAGTGGGCTCATGGACAATAACTTTACTAAAGATCATCATTTGTACAAATGCATAGTTTACGATTTAATTCTTACTAATACCGATTAACATAATCGATTTTTTTTGGTTCAAAAGATCGATTCTCCGATTAATCGATCTTAGATCGCCATCTCTAGTTCCTGTGGGATTTCCGGGATAAGAACTATCTTATGTTCTTTCTCGGGTCTCAGACTATCTATGTACAAAATCTCATTAAAATCGGTTGTGGTTTAGGCGTGAAGAAGAGACAACCAGACAGACAGACAGAGTTACTTTCGGATTTATAATAATAGATAATATAAGTAAGGATTTTGATACTTCGAATACATCGAGCGTCAAAAGATATAGAAATACTTTCTGGAGGCACGGCAGTGCCTCCGCCAAGTCAAGCCTTCCTTTTCATAATTTTGTTTTTATCAATTTTATTGCTACAATACAATTTTATCCATCCATCGATCGTTCAAGATCTTTTTTTATTTCGTAACCATAGATTTTTTCGCTTGTCATCCTATATCTATGACGTAGATTAGTAAAGATTACTCACTCCTAACAAGAAAATATACCCAGTTTTGAGAATTGAAATAGTTGCGTGAAAAAGTTTTGCCACGTCTCCGTGCTAAAATGTCCCTAAAATATTTGAAATATTTATTTATTTAGTATGTAAATTACGCAGTATTAGTTATTTATTCGTAAAATGCAGACATCTCTTATGAAATTTAATATATGTTTTATTTTATACACTTTATTACGTTGCTTGTGTCGATAAAACAATAAAATAAGGCAACTTATGCGATGAAATCGAAAAGGTACTTTTGTGGGCTACGATATTATACGTGGCAGGGGTCGATTTGTAACATTTCAATGAACTATAACTAATCCGAGGCCTCCAATTGACGTCACTGAAAACCAGCCCTGTACCATTGCATGATAATTTTGTAAATATTAAATTTCATGTACATAGTATACAAAATAGTAGATATAGCTATTTGAATGTATGTTACCTTAACTAGAGATGTCTAACAAAATATATATTTGTGTATGTTTTAATAAAAAATCCAGTGATATTTATGAGTTTTATTTTTTTATAAAAATAAAGAATTAAGTATATATTTGGTCCATATTATACTCGTATTTCTATGAATTCATACAAACGAGCTGTTCCTGTTAAAATTGACCTCTTGTTAAAATGATCAACTTGATGACGTAGAGCATTTTCAGCCAGCTATTGTGTCGGGGCAGATTGTCATAGAATTCGGATGCTATATATGAATGCTAAATAAATAAATGTATTACTAGGTCTGGATATGGACTCCGGGATTGGAGGAGGACAGACGGAGCTTCGCCCCAGAGCCTCCACAAGAAAGTCTCTACAATAAGAATGAAAAAAAAAATAACAGAATTTGACGGGTCTACAATTTTTACACTTTTCCAAAAAGCATTTTTAAGCATTTCTTTTTAATTTTAATATTATTTTTTATTGATAATAATTTTTAGGAAATGTGGCCGACCTCAGGTAGGAATATCTAATCCTATCTGGGGTTCATTGCAGATATCCATGGGCGGCAGTAGCCGCTTACCACCAGGTAGACTACATACTCTACAGACTGTATACAGTATTCATCAATAAAATGTAATACTCTTCCTTAAAAAAAAACGCGCGTGGCGGAGCGGTCACCGAGTTCGATCCCCGGCCAGTTAGATACCTGAATGATAAATTTAGATTTCTGGTTCTGAGCCTGGGTGTTTGTATTGTTTATGTGTGTCCATGACACCCATGATACAGGGTATCAAATGTAAGTCTTTGTTTACATTTTGGACACCTAATTAAAAATCGACTTATTTTTAGGACACCTAATTAAAAATATACTTGACCTTATTTTGTTTTTTTTTCTTAACGAGAGGGAAACCTTCAAAAGGTACCCGACAACGTGGGAGCGCCGCCGAGTTATGTGGGACCACTAATTGACTCAAGAAAATACGTTTCAAACGGTAGTTTCTTATTTTTGACGACATTAAAGTAATACAACGGTAATAAAATAATAATATTATATTTATATTATAAATATAGGTTTCGTAGCTGACATTATTAATTTTCGTGATCGTGATCGAACTAGAATGTTCTCGTTTTCATAGCGCGTTTGTTAAATTGTGTGTGGTTGTTAAAGTTTTCGTTTTTTGTTGAGTTTGTTAAAGTTTCCTTTCTTGTTAAATTGTTAAGGTTTACAATACCTCTAATCGTATTTTGACAATGAAATATCTTTGTTTATATTTTAGACACCTAATTATGACTTAGACCAGGGGTTCCCAATCTTTTGTAACCCGCGGCGCAGTTACAAGTTTAATATTCTTTCACGGCGCCCTGTGCCCTGTCCTAGCTAACTATTTGAAGAAGACAGTCGAAAGAAATAGGTAACTACAATAATAGTAGTTACCTTAGGTTGATCGAAAGGAATTTAAAACACCACAATATGAAAATTGTACAATACGTTATTATAAAATAATTTAAACGGAAAACAACAAGAAAGACTTGAGGATAACAAAAATAAAATACAATATGTATTTAGTCAAATCAATGTGAAGGGTGAGCTTAGTTATCGCCGTGCAGTTTTTCAAAGCGGGGAATATGACTTGACACTGTTACTCTAATTTCTTGCTCCACATTGATCCTTAGCGATATTTGTTCTTTATCACAGCTACATCTGAAAACGCAGCTTCACATAGATATGATGTTGCAAACGGAATGAAATTTTTTAATGCTTTGGATGTTAAATTTGGATATTCATTTTGAATCGATGACCAAAACGCCAATATTTGTGGTGTCCAATGATTAGAGGATCGACTCACGGCGCCCCTCTTTACTTTCTACGGCGCACACTTTGGGAACCCCTGACTTAGACTAGTGTGAGTTTGTGGGTGGGGAAAACATAGAAAGCGTCTTTCTAAAAAAAAAAGATATAAAAATAGAAATAGTTTATTTCAGTAAATACAAATCTGTCATACAAACGCATACATAAATGGTGTATATTCTTACAGTTTATACTACAGCTACATTCTAGTGTTAATTTTATTATTAAATAAATGCTTTTACATTTAATGTGCGTCATATTTAAATACATTTCGGAAGGAATCGTTCACATTTTTAAGATCATGATTTAAATGGTAATTTTATATAATGGCTCCATTATCTAAACTAATATTATAAAGAGGAAAACTTTGTTTGGTTGTAATGAATAGGCTCAAAAACTACTGGACCGATTTTAAAAATTATTTCACCATTCGAAAGCTACATTATCCACGAGTAACATAGGCTATATTTTAAATGAAATATATTTGATAAATAGATTTTGAGGCGGTACAAAGTTTGCCGGGTCAGCTAGTTATAAATATTGTAATACCAGACTGTAAATATAACAAACATTTATATATTTAATAAGTTGCACCAACAATCAGTAATGGTACAATGTATAGGCGCAAACTGAAATGCAAAAATAAAAACATAAAATACAAAAATAATTATTAACAGTTAGATTAAGACAATCGGCCATCTTCGGATTTATACAGAGCTGTTCCCGAAACCACAAAGTCAGTTATTAATAATAGATCTATTCAACGTTTACCAAGGATCGCCATTTGACAGTTATTAATAATAGATCTATCCAAAGTTTACCAAGCATCGTCATTTGCTAATGTCTCCATATTAGACAATGTCAAATTCGATCTTCGGTTAATAACGAATATAAAAGTACAATTCGATATTTATTAAGAGTATACCATACCTCCTATTTTCTTTTAATAACTACTATTTTTTTTAATAATCAGAGATTTTTATTTATACTCATTACTATTTCAAACACCAGTAACAAACAGACGAGTGTTACAAGTTCAAAGTTATATAACTTTCATTTGTTTGAAAGATTCCATTGAGAATATACTTGGCAATGAATAAAGAAAATCGCTTCAGCTGTTTTTTTAAGTTTTCTTGTAATATTTACGACCTGATAGCGTGATATGTAATAATAATCTTTACTCCAGCTCACAACAGTGCTAGCCTTAACAGATCTACATTATAAGGCATAAATTGGTGTGACGGTGGTGCTATCATCAATTTTAAAGTTCTACCACCCTTAATATACCCATAAAATGTTCTTTAGAATTACACTGACGTAAGTGTCAATACTATGAACTCGAGAGAAATTCATTAGAATGAGGCGTGTTGCCTTCAGCTGCCTCCCGACATCGACACTACCGCCATCTAGCGGATACTGTGATCACACGAGAGTCATTCATTAGGGATTAGGGGATATCATCTAAATATATATAACTCAAAGGTGACTGACTGACATAGTGATCTATCAACGCACAGCGCAAACCACTGGACGGATCGGGCTGAAACTTGGCATGCAGGTAGATGTTATGACGTAGGCATCCGCTTAGAAAGGATTTTAATCAATTCTACGCCAAGGGGATAAATTAGGGGATGAAAATATTACTTCGTAACGCGAGCGAAGCCGCGGGCAAAAGCTCGTTAAGGGATAATTTCCTAAACAAAAAACAAAACTAAATAAAATTTTAAATGATTAAAAAGGTATTTTCAAATAAAAATGCTCCAATTTCATTTTGCTGTAAAATTACTAGAAAAAAAAGTTATAAGAGAAAATTTGTTCTCAAATTTTAACGTTATTAACTTTGTTATTTTTGGTTTTATTACAAAAAGTTATAGGACCAAAGTTATAGATAATTCAATTTGATACCACAATTCTCCTAACAAATTCTTGCTTACACACACATACCGTGCACTCGAGAGAAATGCATTAGAATGATTAGAATCAGGCACATTGTCTTCAGCTGCCTCCTGACATCGACACTACCGCCATCTAGCGGATACTGTGATCACACGAGCCAATGTCGCATTGGATAGTTTAAACAATTTAAAAACTATTTCTATATAGACCGCGCCAATCTGGTAGTCCGCTCTGAAGTCGTTGCGAACAGGTGTAATCTTACAATTTTCTAAAGCGACGCGATTCATTTCTATATTCAGAGCGGACTAGCATTTTTACGCGGATTATACCATAGATTTAGACCAACTAGAATAAGACCAAGAAAGCACGAGAAGATACATGTGAACCCATATAAACAATCTACTAGTGAGAAAGGGATGCCTAGAAAAGTCACGTAATCTTAATTTATTCTTGAATTACAAAAATGACTGTTGTTGTATTTGTTTACGTATGTATGTTATCTGAGTATGTAACGGAATCCTTGAACTCGATTTTTACTCACTTTGAATGGTCAGATTAATTCAAAATGTTGAACATCATTATCATTACTGTCTCACTGCTGGGCACGGGTCTCCTCTCAGAATGAGAAGGATTAGGCCATAGTCCACCGCGCTGGACAAGTGCGTATTGGTAGACTTCACATACCTTTGAAAACTTTTTTAACATTTCTCAGGTATGCAGGTTTCCTCACGATGTTTTCCTTCACCGTTTAAGCAAGTGATAATTAATTTCTAATACGCACATAACTTTGAAAAATCAGAGGCCAGTGCCTGGGATTTGAACCTCGGACACCTCGACTCTAACCACTAGGCTACCACTGGTTATATATTTTACACTTACATCATTTAAATTCTAAAGTTGTAATAACATTACACTTATGAACTAACTTGAACACGGCACATTTAAGACATAATTAATATTAATTTGTTATAAAAGTGTATAATACAATAACTAATTATAATTGTTAATATTTGATACCTTATATAAAAAGTTAAGGTAGTATAAAAATAAAACGAGATTCTTAACGTAAGTTAAAACTAAAAATAATTCTAATTATATTGACTTATCAATAGACTTATTGGTAAATCAATATAAAATTGGTAAAACCATTGGACGGATTCGTATTACCAATATAGGGCGTTTGGATTTTAAGTATAAACATAATTAAGCTCAGTATTAGTCAAATACTTCACATAGAAAACGGTGGTAGTTACAAGTTCGTAACAAATACTGAAATTATACAAAAAAATAAAAAATAATATAACCGCCTGTTAAAAGTGACTCTTCGAATATATAGTAGCTGCATCAGGATTAAACTTAGAATAAACTTCGTCCCACGATAAAATTATGTGTTACATCGTCACGCTACTTTATCCCAAGCAAAAAATGTGTTACTTCAGCGCTCATTACTTCGTCCGACATTAAAAAATATGTGTTACAATAAGAGCGGAGAATTTTGTCTCACGATATGTGTTACTTTATAGAGGGCAACTTTCCCCGCGCTAAATATTATTTTATTACATTACTGTCCATAATTTTATCAAAACAGGGACAAAATATGTGTTACATCGTCGCATTACTTTGCCCCACGCCAAAATTATGTGTTACATCGTGGCACGGATCTCCATCAAAATTATGTGTTACATTTTTTATATACTCCATTGATTAATTTTGTCCCACGCAATAAAATATGTGTTACATCGTCGCACGCAATTCCGCGCTAAACATGTGTTACATTTTATAAACTTTCCATTCATTTTGTGTTATTTTGGACCCTCAAACACCCAAACAGTCACTGCAACCTACACGGGGGTCTCGAGCGTCGCCTCGGGCGCCAGCAGCGGCGCGGCGACTTCGCCCCCGCATCATATCTGCGACGCGGGCATCGTCGACACCGCGCTGTGCGGCGTCGTCGGCCTCGAGCCCGCTAGAGATGCGTTCAGAGATGCCATTGTGCCCATCTGGAAACAAAATTAATACGTAAGCAAGGTATCAATTATTCGGTACGTCAACCCATTAATGTCCCACTGCTGGGCACGGGTCTCCTCTCAGAACGAGAAGGATTAGGCCATAGTCCACCGCGCTGGACAAGTGCGTATTGGTAGGTTTTTTATTATTTTTAAATCTCTCAGGTATGCAAGTTTCCTCACGATGTTTTCCTTCACCGTTCAAGCAAGTATATGCGTTGTAGCAATTAAATTCATTATCATCCGTCCGTCGTCCATTGAATAGACAATGAGACTGGGACAGTTCGCACTGCTGGGCACGGGTCTCGAGCCAAAACACATTCTTAATAACTTTTAAGAACTCTCAGGGATGCTTGACGTTTACCTTGATGATGGTCCAGCATCGACGAACCTGCATGTCCTACCATGGTCAATCTACAATAAATACCGAATACTTTACCGTTTTGACCCCAAAAACATTTTTTTCTTTTTTATTTTATTTTTATTTTTTTACTTTGACACCGCATGTTTCATCATAACCCACTTCACCCATCATGACCCAGCATCCACAATCCTGGGGCAGCATTGACCATAATTAGTCCTGAACAACAACCAAAGTGGCCCAGCGTGGCCCAGTATGCCCCAACACTCACCCGCAAATGCGCCAGATCCTCCAGCTTAGTAAGATCAGCCAGCTCGAGATACAAACTGTACACAAGCAGCCACCCATACGCCCCAAGCACTCACCCGTAAATGCACCAATACTTCTAGTTCCGTAAGATCCACTTCAAAGGCCCAGCATAGACCCTGATGACCTAGCAATGACCATATTTTTTTTATAATATAGGAGTAGCAGACGAGCATACAGTCCACCTGATGGTAAGTGGCTACTGCCACCTATGGACATCTGTAATCAACCCCAGATAGAATTACATATTCTTACCTGAGGTCGGCCACAGATGCGCCGCTACCCCTGAGGACTAAGCTGAAACGCCTCGGAAAAGTCTGTCTCCCTTACCACACCCTTCAAACGCTTAACACTGCTGCTATAAGGCAGAAACAGGTGTGGCGGTGTTGCCGCCGGAGTCGAACCACAAAGGGTTCTACCACCTTCTTAACCCCCTGAACAACAACCACAGTGGCCCAACGTGGCCCAGTATGCCCCAGCACTCACCCGCAAATGCGCCAGATCCTCCAGCTTAGTAAGATCAGCCAGCTCCAGGTACAAACTGTACACAAGCAGCCACCCATACGCCCCCGCCACACACACCGCCGCCCACACCAAACAGCTCAGCACGTTGTACGCGAATATCATATCGTTCACTATAGCAGCGAATATGAACGCGACGAAACGAAACGATATGAACACGCCGAACGTGTAGAGCCACGGGACTATCTTCTTCTCGTATTCCTGGAAGGAGACATAAAATAAAATTTAAAAAAAACCTGCGAGATGTACTCCGGGAGTGCAGGCAGAAGCGAATACTTTCGAAACCTTACCCGAATAATAAAATATAATAAACTAGCTGACCCGGCAAATTTTGCACCGCCTCAAAATCTATTTATCAAATATATTTCATATAAAATATACCCTATGTAATTACTCGTCGATAATGTAGGTTTCGAATGGTGAAAGAATTTTTAAAATCGGTCCAGTAGCTTTTGAGCCTATTCACTACAATCAAACAAAATAACAAAGCTTTCCTTTTTATAATATTAGTGTAGATAAAAAAATAAACTGACTACCATTGACACATTTTTCCTTGCTGACACCGGATGACATCATGACTTTTGCAGTTTGCTTTGCCGTTTTACTAATTTTCGATCGGGTCACGTGTCCTGACGCGAGTTTAACATTTTTTATCCATCACAAAATGTGCACAACGCCGCTAAAGAAGTATTCACTTAAAAAATAAAACGCTTCTACAGTCACAACCCCACGCAATTCATTATATGGACTGTGGGTGTTGTGGACACACACAGAGACAAGATACCCAAACACCCAGACCCAGAAAGACATATTATTTTCATCATTTAGATATCTGTCTGTCCGGGGATCGAACCCGAGACCGTCTGCGCGTCAGACTGGTACGGTGATCGCTCCGCCACGCGAGTCGTCAATTCACATTTTTTTATGAGATAACGAAGTCTGTGGAAGGCGGTTCTGTCAGCAATATTTATCCAATTATTTTTTAAAAATTGGTAATTTCGATTTCCAATCTCCGAAGAGGAGAGATTTGCTAATTTTAACTGACAAGGTGGTCGAAAATTACTAAAATTTTCTTTACATAACACTCGCATGATCCCTTATATTTGTATCAAATGTTTGTTGTAGATACCACTATAAATATGTACATATTATTATCCTATCATATATGTAGATTGCAGATGCATAATGAATAATCAAAATTAGAAAATGCAAAATCATATTAATGAATGAAAACATTATAAAAAATACAAGCAAAAAAAAATGCAACAAATTTCCAAAAAAAAGGCAATAAAAGCCAATTAATTGTGAAATGGATATACCTTGTTCTTTCCTGTCTTCACTAACTATTTCGAGCAGCGTGAATGAACGAAAATGAATGATTGTATTTAATAAATGATTGACATTATGATTTGTATCTCGGAAAAGTATGTCTCCCTTACCACACCCTTCAAACCGGAACACAGCAGCACTTAACACTGCTGTTATTAGGTAGAAATAGGTGTTGCGGTGGTGCCGAAGTCGAACCACAGAGGTTTCTACCACCTTCAAACATACGACTTACATATGAGGCGACCATCTTAGTCCTCAGGGGTGGCAACGCATCTGTGATCGGCTTCAGGTTGAACCTGTTCTATATGTTTGAAGGTGGTAGAACCCTTTGTGGTTCGACTCCGGCGGCACCACCGCCACACCTATTTCTACCTAATAACAGCAGTGTTAGGTGCTGCTGTGTTCCGGTTTGAAGGGTGTGGTAAGGGAGACAGACTTTTCCGAGGCGTTCCAGCTTAGTCCTCAGGGGTAGCGGCGCATCTGTGGCCGACCTCAGGTCAGGACCTATCTGGGGTTGATTACAGATGTCCATGGGCGGCAGTAGCCACTTACCATCAGGTGGACTGCATGCTCGTCTGCTACTCCTATATTATATTTAAAAAAAACGTTGGTTACAGATGTTGATGGGTAGCAGTGACCTCTATTTTTTTGTTATATTTGAAACTAACGATGAAGCAGACGTGCTACCTGATGGAAAGTAGTCAACGTCGCCTATGAACATTTGCAACACCAGAGGAGTCGCCAATGCATCGCCGGCTTTGAAGAAAAGCTCTTTTTGCACCTTTTTTGAAGAGCTCCATGTCATAGCGCTCCGGGAATACCTCAGGAGGAAGTTCATTCCACATCTTGCACATACGTGGCAAGAACTTACTTTCAGTTGGACTGCAAAAGCGTTTACCACCTCATTCTTACACTACAATAAAATTGTGAGGTGAACAAAATTGTTTCTACGTTAATGTCTAAAAAGTAATTTAGAAACTACTCACCTTTCGTAGAGCGATTATAAGTAGGATACTCGTTATCAGCACAGCCACCGATCCAATCCAGGAGAACAGAGAGAATACTATGAGTACATTGCGCACTGTAAAAAAACAAATATAAAATTCATTACACGTTACATATTTTTAATGAGAGAAAAGACGCAACTGCTTAAAACTATAGCATAATAATATGTCACTTCGATAGTTGAAAGAATTCGACACCTCATATGATAAAATCCATCAAGCCATTTGGGCTGGAGGGAGTGTCAAAGATTGAGACATACATATATGTGTCTCTCAAAATATATTACCATACGCAGACAGTTTAAATAAAACTGATCTACTGGTGAATGAAATTGTAAGTTTTTTTAAATATTTTTATATTAAAACAATGAGGCAGACGGGCTACCTGATGGAAAGCAGTCACCGTCACCTATGGACATTTGCAACAACAGAAGAGTCGCCAGTGCATCTCTGGCTAGGTAAAGCTAAATAAATACCCTTATTATATTATTTTAAAAGTGTGCAAACTCTAATAATCTGCACTTTGTCACCACATAGTGCACTAAAATTACTCAAGTTTCCCTCAATATTTCCTTTAAATATTTTTCTTAAAGAGATTTGATTAAAGAGAGAGACCAAACGTGAACAGCGCTGTGAACTGAAGTGAGTACACGACTCACCCGGAGCACTGCCCACATACACAAACTGGAAGCTGATGACGTAGTAGCCGTAATGGACGGAGCCGGGCGTCGCCATGCCCAGACAGTACAGGTCGAACACGCTCTGACCAAATGTGAACAGCGCTATGATCTGAAATTTATAACATGACAAAAATTACATTACAAATTGGAAATTAAAGTAATGAAATGATTAAATTTATACAATTTTTTGTTTCGATCATTTATAAGTTTCAAAATAATTTTCAAATTTTTTCATATTACTTCACAAGTATAAGCGGGTTTATGTCACACGAGCTATAGAATATTATACGATACTTGTGACATAAGTAGCCTATTATGTGCACGGCGTTTAGTAAGCCTTGCCATGCTGTGCAATAATAGGCTACTTAGGCCACGCGTATCGTAATGTACTATTCTGTTAGTTTAAAAGTGGTACACTATCCACCACCTCATTTCACATCATTACGTACACCATCTATACTTTTGGTAAACAAAGGCCATAGAGGTTTAATAACATTGTAATCCATTTTTTTATAAGCCTGGAGTAACTTAAAGCATGCAGTAGTCCACCTGATGCCACATAGTCACTGCTGCCAATGGATATCTGCTACCAACTTTATAGAATAAGTTTTCTACCTGAAGTTGATTGCAGATGCACTCCTAAGGGCTAGATTAATTGCCTCTTATATAAGTCTGTTAGCATCTACGGCCTTTCACCAAAACAAAGAACTGCTTCACATTATAAATATTATAATTATAAATATAATTTTGAAGGTGGTAGTACCCTTTGGGGTTCGACTCCGGCGGCACCACCGCCACACCTATTTCTACCTAATGACAACAGTGTTAAGCACTGCTGTGTTCTGGTTTGAAGGGTGTGATAAGGGAGACATACTTTTCCGAGGCGTTCCAGCTTAGGCCTCAGGGGTAGCGGCGCATCTGTGGCCGACCTCAGGTAGGAATATCGAATCCTATCTGGGGTTGATTACAGATGTCCAGTAGCCACTTACCATCAGGTGGACTGTATGCTCGTCTGCTACTCCTATATTAAAAAAAAAGAAAATTAGGAAGGGTTAACTATTATAAAATTGAAGATTTGATAAATCATACTTACAACAGATATAAAACCAGTAAGGAGTGACCCTCTCTGCAGGTCCAAGACCACAGCATCGTGCAGTATTGGCTTCTGGTACCACGGCACTCGTAATGAACGGACAGACTTCGATGAACGAAGGTTCGTTGATGATCTGAAAGATTATAAATGTTTAAGTGTTTTTATTTTGGGCAGGGCTTTGGCTGTTTTTATATTATAGGAGTAGCAGACAAGAATGCAGTCCACCTGATGGTAAGTGGCTACTGCCGCCCTTGAACATCTGTACTCAACTAGATAAATTTTGATTCCTGCCAGAGGTCAGCCACAGATATGCTGTTACCCTTAAAGAACAAGGTGGAATACCTTGACAAAGTATGTCTCCCTTACCACACCCTTCAAACCAGAACACAACAGCGCTTAACACTGCTATTATAACAGAAATAGGTGTGGCGGTGATGCCGCCGGAGTCGAACCACAGAGGGTTCTGCCACCTAACACACAAACACATATCCTTTAATTAGGGATAGTGAAGCTAGGGCATGCAATACCGTTTGAAGTTGACTACAGATGTCTAAGGACGGCAGTGAGTTAACATCAGGAGGATTACATGTTTCTTTGATACTGTGGTGACCCGCGTGGCGGAGCGGCCACCATACCGGTCTGACGCGCAAAGGGTCCCGGGTTCGATCCCCGGCCAGACATATATCTAAATGTTGAATTTAGATTTCTATTTCTGGGTCTGGGTGTTTGTGTATTTGTCTATGTGTGTCCATGGCACCCACGACACAGGGAATCCTAGTGTGGGGCTGTGAGTGTAGAAAGCGTTTGTTTGATTGTTACTATATTGTGACAATATATCTTGTATATACTTACTTCCCAGTATAATGCGAATACACAGAGGGTGTGGAACGGTAAGTCGATGGCGTCTTTCGGCCGTACATTGTAATTTGTTTACTTCGCCAACGCCCAAAAATACAGCTCTAAGATTACGCACTTTTATCACTCAAAACAGTGTCCATGCCATTGGCGGACTATTTTGTTGTGATTTCAGTTAGTTCTGACGTCAAAATACGGTTTTCGTTGCAAAAACCACACCTAAACTTTCGTTTTCGACAGTTAAATTGGAAATTGTTTTTAGAACTTCATTCTGCCAAACTCCATTGACAATTTGACATAGCGTCATACTGCTACAGACTACGAAAATCACAGATTATATAATTATCACAGACTACACAGAGTGAATTATTTCTGTAACCCTAAATTCGTTAATAAGATAACTAAATGCTTTTGCTATGACTTTCCTTGGTTAAATAGTCGTTTAATATATGAAAAAAAGTAAATAACCCGACACCTTAATATATTTTATGGTCCCTGAACTGCTTACTATGAAATAATTAATAACTCAGTTGATGGATGCCATAAGACTAAAAGTAAATTATTAAAAAGATAAACTGAAAAGTCTTGGAGGAAGAACTGCGAAAAATAAAACAGACGCATGTCAAATCTTTGTCAAAAAATAAATGATTTAAAACCAACATCCTTCGATCACTAATAAGAACCAACATCACATATATAAAAAATAAAAAAAAATACAAAAAAATGGAAACAAGTCCCTCAAAATTAAGCAATCTGAGCTTCGAAGAAGAGTGCTCGATAACGAATAGAACACAATCCGGATTATGTTGTAAGTTTATTATGTATTCTTCAAAGGTAACCGCTAAAACTGAGGCAGTTACACGGTTGCAAAAATACTTTCAGCGTCGTTAATGTACGCGGTTTTTACACTTGCAACGAGTATTTACGTAACGTCCGCTCATAACTTTTTTTCCCCAAACTATTTGAGTCTAGCCGCTGTAATCCGGTTCGCTGGTAGTGGGCACCTGGCTTAGATTTGCGTCGAAAGTCCGGAACGAACACTTACTCTTGTACCCGCGCAAATTTTAGTGCACACTTTGCTAATCGTAAGAGTCCCTCAAACAATTCAATGAAGAAGCACGGCTACAATTTTGATAATAGGAAACCAGCTGGAAGTAAAAACTGAAGGTGTAGAGCTTATCTAGTTATTTGACGTTGCGTTAATTTTTGAAAAAAAATAATTAAAACTGTACTGGGCTTATAAATAAAAATCAAAATGAGCTCAAGTAGCTCGTCTTATCACGTTTAATTTTTTGTAATACATAATATATTCGTGAAACTGGTAGGTGACAGTGGTAGTACACCCCTTTGTGGTTCGACTCCGGCGACACCATCGCCACACCTATTTCTGCCTCATAACAGCAGTGTTAAACGCTGCTGTGTTCTGGTTTGAAGGGTGTGGTAAGAGAGACATAGATTTCGAGGCTTTCCAGCTTATTCCTCACGGGTAGCGGCGGATCTTTGGCCGACCTCTGGTAGAAATATCCTATCTGGGTTGATTACAGATGTCCATGGGAGGCAGTAGCCACTTACCATCAGGTGGACTGCATGCTCGTCTGCTACACCTATTTATTTAAAAAAATAACTTTTGATTTCTTATTACAGGCGTTTGCCACAAAATACCCAACAGTATAAGAGTCTACTATGGTCTTTTATTTTGTTCAATCTGTTTCCACAAATATATCTGGTCTTCAAGCCGCGATTATGCTGGAAGTAATAAGAAGATTTAAGGAAAAAGTAAATTGATAATTGTATTAGTAAGTTGAAAACCAAATAAACTCGTGATGATTGCTTATTTGATGGTAGATTCAATTTATATTAAATTCACTTATTTTACAACAAAGAAACATTACATTTAGGACACACACATCAAAATTTTCATGATGATGACGGATCCACCACCATATCAGCGCCAAATTCAGCTATACGAGTAGGCCCTACCTTAAATCTGTGTGGATGAGGGGCAAGTCATATGTCATATTCACGTAACAAACCCACAGATACCGCTTACGTGGGTACCAGGACACCAAGACTTCGTCATCAACGGATTACTATCCGGGTACGGGTTTTCCCCTCGAAGAAAAACTTCTTAAAAACTTTTTGGATAGAGTGCACCGTGCTGGCCAAGTGCGAATTGGTAGACTTCACACACACCCTTGAGATTAACTTATCCCATTGCCATCCAGGAACGGGTCTCCCCTCGAAAAAGAAAGTTTTAGGTGTGCAGGTTTCTTCACGATGTTATCCTTCACAGTTGCAAGTAATAACTTCTATACCAATAACCAAGACTGAAGATATGTCCATTAAAGAATTAGGTCTATGAAAACCTGTTTACTTGAGCTAAGTTCTAGATACAAAACAAACGCATCATACATTTGACATCACATTTTATTAATTTTAATTATCTCCGCAAACCACTTGCTTCTGTAAGTAGTCGTCGCTCACAAAAATAGGACCATACTGCCACAAACACTTGGGACACTCGATAGCACTCTTCCGTACCTTCGAATCTTGGAGGTCTATCCATCCGAAGCACGATATATCCGACGCGGAAGACACGTCGTCTTGTTCCGCAAAGCTTTTCCACTTTTTCTCGTATTTTTCCGAACAGTCTGCTTTTTCGTGTAGATATTTCGTCAGCTTTTCAATTTTTTCAGCTGCATCCTCCACGTTTAAATTTTCTTGATTTGCTGATTCGTCGATGGCGCTAGACTCTGGTTGTTCGGACACTTCGGTACGATTCTCGAAGGACAGGTCGACGGTGCAGTAAGACTCCTCCCCGATGGAAATCGTACCCGGTGTCGCTGTTGCAGCTGTGAAAATTTTCTATGTTCAACTCTTACGCACCTATAATCAAAGGGTTGTGATATAGCGGTTTGAACGTTCATTTTTGCCGCGTACGTGCAAAATGTGGAATGAACTTCCTCCTGAGGTATTTCCTCAGTACTGTGACATGGGGCTCTTCAAGAGGGGTGTAAAAAGAGCTCTCCTTCAAAGCCGGCGATGCATTGGCGACTCCTCTGGTGTTGCAAATGTCCATAGGCGACGGTGACTGCTTTCCATCAGGTAGCCCGTCTGCCTTATCGTTAGGTTACATATATACATATATACATATATACATATATAAAAAAAACATTTCCTAAAGTTGAACCTAAACTTTAATTTCATAGCCTATTAAAGACTCGTGTCAAGGAACATGGGCGAATTAGATATACATTTCGTAATAGAAAGAAACTGATTTTTTTAAATACATAAGTATTACAGAGGCGTATACTATAATAGTAGCATTCATTCTACCCAATGCTAAGTGACCACTCGACCGTGGACATATGTAATCAACCCCAGATAGGATTAAGCCCTATCTGAACTCCGTCACAAACGCATGGAAATGCCTTATTTCTATTTCATACCACACGTTTCAAACTAGAACACTACAGTATCTGACACAGTTATTACTTCAAGGAAATAAGTCCAGAGGAACACCGTATACACCGGCAGTAGTCCGGCATATGCCCTCCGTTGCCCCTGCGGCTGAGAGGAACCCATGGAGATGAACGCCTCCTCTACAATATTATAATAACAGCTAAAGTACAATCTTATCTTAATACCCAGCTTAGGGTAAAATACTACAAAAACTCAACAGGCAAGACAAAAATACTAACACTTCTTGGGCTCGTTCGCCTGAAACCAGTCGTGGGGGCTGGGTCCGCACCTGTAGAAGGGCTGAGTGCCTTGCATCATGAACACGAACGGCGAGCTCTCCTTATTCCCCGACATAAACTCCCTCATGTGCTCAGAGAACTGCGCGTTGTTCTGCCACGTTTCGAAGCAACTCCTGAAGAACTCTGAGGGGTTGTCCTTGTTGCTGTTCAGCACGTAGCGGTGGAAACAATCCTCGCAGAACACTTGGCCGTAATAGATCTTCACCTTGGACGTGGGTACCGTGCGGCAGAAGTCTGGGGGAAATGGTTACTACATTTTAGATGACTTGAAATTAGCAGATATTTATTACTTATATATTTATTTTTAATTTTTAATTAATAATAGAAAAAGCATAAAAAAGCTAGGAAATTAGGTAGGAATATCTAATTCTATCTGGGGTTGATTACAGATGTCCATGGGCGGCAGTAGCCACTTACCATCAGGTGGACTGCATGCTCGTCTGCTACTACTATATATTTAAAAAAAGTAATTAGTTATCAAATAGTATAATATAAATTAGGAAGCTACCACACCAATGCAAATCAACGCGCGATATTTTAAAACATCGGTTGACTACTAAGTAGATACACCTGTAAATTACCCCTTGTACAATTTGAGAAAGCTTATTAAGAAATATCGACGATAATATCTAACAAAATTACTTATAGGTAAAATAAGCCAAAATTACTAAAAATTTTGCATGTATGCGTCACGTTTATTAACGAACACTAAGTACTCCACTACTCAATATATATTTTAGTTTATATTTTATATAAAGTAAGTAATAAATAAAAAGTAAAGTTTTATATAAAATAAGTAAGAATATTTTAGTTTATATTTTATATAAAGTAAAATAAAATACTAACAGCATTGAGCGCAGTGCCGGTGGAAAATTTGATCGCCAATTTGCACCTTGCAACATTCGTCCACCGGTTGCAAGCACCGCGCGCAAATACCCCGTTTCGGCGCCTCTTCTGATGGATTTTGAGGAGGTTTCGCTAAAAACATAATAGAAAATCAAAAAAGATATACTTAGTACCATAATCTTAATTTTATATACGCTTGAGTAACATATAGGGAGTAAATCTTAAATCTGCCCCAATTGTTTATATTTATTGTCAAAAGATGGCGTCAATAGTATTCCTGAATCACGCTATCGAAGTTTCGTCAACATTTTGAATATATACAAGGTCAGAACTGATATTATCGGACACATGGCCGCTCCTCAAACATAACCTAGCTTAGTTAGAGATCCTTTTTATAAAAAAAAAAATATTCACAGATTACATACCTATGTTAACAAAAAACTTGTAAAAACGTATATTTCTGTAATGATAAGTTCTGCTAGAAAATTATTTTTTAAATACAGAAGACTAATAGCAGTAGTTAGTAGCAGTAGTTACGAGTAATAGTAGTAGTAGTATTTAGTAGTATAGTCCGCGTAAAACTGCTAGGCCGCTCTGAATATAGAAATGAATCGCGTCACCATAGTAAATTGTATGACTACACCTGCTCGCAACAACCTCAGAGCGGACTAGCAGTTTGGCGCGAACTATACTAATAATTTAGCATTAAGTCCGCCTTTTGCACCACAGTTTTTAACATGGTCAATAAAGAGTAAATAAATAAATAAAAAAAAACTAGTCTACGACACAAACCTTCAGTCCCGCTCTCCGTTGTGGGCTGCTTCGCGGTCGGCGCCCACTGCATCCACCAGCTGTTTGAGTGCACCCGACTGTCGCCCTTCAAACGGCTCAACACGTGCGTTTTGAAGCACGACTCACAAAATACATGACCATAGAACATTTTGAGGGACTTTGGAATAGTTCGGCACACACCTGTGAAATAAATAAAATGTGTGTAGTTCTTAAAGTTTTAGTTTGTTGTTAATTTTTATAATGAATCAGACAATACGTGTGCAGTGTGTGCGTTGATAACCTGATATAGTTAACCCAAACTGAACAAGATGGCGTAACAGGTAACGTAGGGGCGTTGATTTCTTGTATTTGCACCCCCTTTTATATCCATCTTTTTTATTTTTAGTATTTGTTGTTATAGCCCACGATATATATACATTGTAAAAAAATTCAAGTGTCTATCTATTAAGGTTTAAGCGGTAGAGCCCTGTGACAGACGGACAGACGGGCAGACAGCGGAGTCTTAGTAATAGGGTTCCGTTTTTACCCTTTGGGTACGGAACCCTAAAAAGCATAAATAATAGTACTGGTTATCGATATACTGTATCTTAGTTTAATAAAGAAGTTTATTGGTTACAAAGAAGTTTATTAGTTACACATAGAGAGCGACTAGAAGTAAATAACGCCACCACTTTGGATTATGATTCTCATTGAACCAAGCAATTAATTTAATTAACAAAATCCACTGCAAGCGAAATAAACTTCGAAATGAATTATTATATTTGACAAACTGTACGTAGTGTGAGTAGGCCTTAAGATATGGAATTGGCAGTGGCACACCATAGACAACGCAAACTGTTGTAGTTGTAGTTTTTCAAATAAAGAAGCCTTAAAATTAGGAAATAGATCTATTTTATCGATTTTAATCTATTTCAAATTAATTAATCGATTAGAAACTTTTCAAGTGTATGGAATTTGAATGACAATCCAATAATTTGTAACATTCAGTGAAGACTAGGAGGTGGGTAATCTGACTTTATATCTCCTATGGTTTCCTTCGATAAGTTCAGTACTATAAAAGATTGCATTTCATTATGAGGGTTTGTTGATACAACATACAACCAAAGGTAAGTAAGTGATACTCTTCAATAGCTACATGTTTCTAAGTTTTTTTAGCCATACTTATAGATATACTTAGATATTTTACTTACAACACATGCTGCAAGTCCTATGGAAGTTCTGGCCTTCTATGTCCACCCTGTCTTCTGGATCTACTGGGAGAAAACATCGCGAACAGAAGCATTTCTTTGATTCATTAGTTTTATCCATTCTGAAAAACGTTTAATTTAGCTTTGTAAAAAAATAATGGAAGTATGAAAACTGTCTTTGGAATCAGCAATTTTCCATGGCAGATTATTGTGAAGTGAAAATAAAGAAAAACAAAAGAATCGTTGTTATAATATTTGAAATTTCGAACAATCTTCTAGCAGCGAGAAAGTTTTACAACCAGTTCACTTGTACAAACATTATAAAATACAAAATATAAACATGTGAATCGTATGTTTTATTAAATATTTTAAGACCATGAAAAGATTTGGAATTAATGTTAAATTTCATTTAAATTCTGTAAAGATTTCATTACGAATGTCAAATTGACAACCGCAGAGCAACACTAGAGTGACGAATCGTTGACCGTGAAAAAAACCAGTATGAATGACATCACTAGTTAGTGCTTGTGTGTTGTCCAACCGTTTGTCATTTGTGTTATCTGCTATGTTTTTATCAAAAAGTAATGTTTGTGTGGTTGTTTGAGCCCAAATCCATGTATATTTAGTGGTAAATATCTTGTTTTATCTCCACCTTATCTTTTTGCATGATAACATTTAGGTATAAAAGAGTTTGGTAAGGTTATGACAGATTCTATACATTGTAGCTATCGAGTCATGTTTTTACGTTTTTTTGTTAGAAAATCCCCTCGTAATACAAATACAATGCAATAAAACGATGACTAAGTGTATTACTTACTGTCTACACAACTTTTTGGTACTAATAATGTACTCAAAGATTAATTTTCGAGGTATTTTTTCTACGTAAAATATTTCGTTTTTGGTCGACCTCATTTTATTATGATTATTTGGCGGGACTATTGGCTAACAGCGTTTCAATACGGTATCCATACGAACCAGCCAGCTATTAGCATTTAACGATCTTTCTTACCAAATTCGTTACATGATCGCTTGTTTGTAAATAAAGACTTGAATAATTTGAATACTAATTTTGTATGATTAGATTCCAAACCTATGTTAGTTATTTATTATCGTATTTTCGAAGTATCTTATAATGCATTTCATATGAACTATATAATAATAATAATAAAATTCATTTATTTTCTCTCACAAAAGGACTTAATTTATATACATTTAACAAAAACGAGATAAAATTATTTGCAAGCCTTCTTAAGCCTTATAAATCGTATTAATTTAATGTAACAATAAAACACTTTTCAACTACAAGTATTTTTTGTTTTTATTAATAATATAACCATTACAATTAAATAGCTTAAGAGAAAATACGAAATTTCTTAGGTCATACTAGATATGTGGGATATGTATCTTACATGTGGGATATATTTTGTGTCCAGCATAGAAATAGAGCAATTTCAAAAAACTTTGTTACCAAAAAAATAATTAGTAGTAACAGTATTTATGTGGTGAACTTGTCTTATATCCCACTGCTGCACACAGATCTCTCTTCTTTTGAAAGGGGCTGGATCATACTACACCATGCTGATTTATTGAGTGGAGATTAGAAATTTACTACCACTTGTATTTGTGTGGTAAGGGAGACAGACTTTTCCGATGCGTTCCAGCTTAGTCCTCAGGGGTAGCGGCGCATCTGTGGCCGACCTCAGGTAGTAATACCTAATCCTATCTGGGGTTGATTACACATGTCCATGGGCGGCAGTAGCCACTTACCATCAGGTGGACCGCATGCTCGTCTGCTACTCTTATATTATAAAAAAAAAAAAAAAAAATTATAAACATTATAGTGAGAAAAAAACTGACATTCCTGAGCTCTCTGTAATAATAGTTAATTATATCAGGCGTTACTTTGCGGAAGTCCTTGCTATTAAGTTAAGATTAAAACTACTTCGCAACAGTCCGCTACAAATATATATGATGGTATACATTGTTTAAACCATACAGTATGTACCACCCTCCATGCCCAAAGGATGCATGCAGATGCAAAGAAAAAGAATGTGTGTATTTTTAATTTTTTGCATTGTTGCGAAGTAGTTTTAATCTTAACTCTGTAATAATGTTCAAAGTATATTTGAAGGTGGTAGAACCCTCTGTGGTTTAACTTCAGCAGCATCACCATCACACCTATATCCACACATTTAGTATATATACAAGCTCCTTGCAAATATATACAAGCTCTACTTGCATGAGATATTATGACCCATTTCTTCTATCAATATTTATTCTCTTATGTGCTTTACTTTATTCGTCTGTGCTTGTTTCTGTTTTTTTTTTCTTTCTTGTTGTTTGATTTATCATTGTGTACTATATTAACTATGTTACCTTTCATATTCCTTCTCCAACTTCATACACACTTCCCACTTTCCTCACTATCTTCCTTACTTTCCCATGCATAGGTTGTCTGGAAGAGATCGCTGCTTAGCGATAAGGCCGCCTATTGCATACGATTAACTATATAATTGTTTATCATTGTTATGTTCTGTTGAAGTGTGCAATAAAGAATATCTATCTATCTATCTCCGTGACTCTAGCAAAGCACATAACTCTGTAGTATATTTTCACTGCATCTATAAAATGATTTATAAGTTATTTATATACATTATAATGAAGATATTTTTTATTATTTTCAGAATGGTGCGCCTGGATGTTAACAAAAGAAAAATGTCCCGCCATGAGAAAGCGAAGAGTGGCTTTGTAAGTATTATACAAGTTTCTAATACTAAATCAGCATTTAAACATAAATAAGAAAATATAATATCACAGCAACATCTTATATGCAAGTACTAAAAGAAATACTGTTGTAACTCATTTAAGGGTATTTTCATTACAATACTTTATTAACTATTTTATATTAAATTAAGATTAAAACTACTTCGCAACAATCCGCTACAAATATGCTACAAAGTGTCTTAACTTACCCTGATGTTCCTCCGTTTTGGAGCGAAACACGTGTTGGTGGTGGTATGTATGGTGGTGTATATTTTTAATTTTTGCATCTGCATGCATCCTTTGAGGGAGGGAGGGTGGTACATACTGCATGGTTTAAAATATATACCATCGTAGATATTTGTAGCGGATTGTTGCGAAGTAGTTTTAATCTTAACTTAATAGCATGGATTTCCGCAAAGTAACGCCTGATACAATTAACTATCTAACTATTTTATGTTAATAAGTGTCTATTTAGTTGCTGGTGAGTAGCAATCTAGCGGGAAACTATATAAAAAGAAAGAAGGATATTTATTATATTGTTTAGAGAGTATGATGTCATAGAATGGATTGTCAGAGAAAGTAAGAATGGAGCTGTTATTGAATCTTTTATTATATAAAATAGTCTTTTAGGAATAATGAGCGTACACTAATAATAAAATACATTTAATTTCAAAACACATTTAGTTTGCCATTATAAAGTATCTCATTTGATGATTTGATGATGCAGTGATAACCTAGGCACTAGAGCTATGAATTTTGGTCTCACACCAGGTGTGCCTTAAATTCTAGGCAACCTCTAATATTGTCCCTGTAGTTCCGGGACTACAATAGGGCTACGGTATCCCCTGCCTGTCGTAGGAGGCGACTAAAAGGGGGCTTCCGGGGTTGCGGACGGCAAGAGTGGGAGCTCGTACCGTCCAACAAGCAACCCCGGGAAGGACGGCGGTATGTGTGGTCGCATACCGTCGTAAACACTACGTGGTGTGGGAGGGGCGAAAACTGCTCCCCCAGGGTAGAGCCCGTTAGGCATCGCGCTTGGAGGGCTCCGGTTGTGTTCCGTTGGAGATCCCGGAGTTCTCCAACAAGCGTTGAGGACGGCCACCGGGGGGGTTTTAGTGCGGTAAGAATCCCACATAACCTGGCGTCGCTCCCACGTCGTCGGGTACCTTTTGAAGGTTTCCCCCTCGAGAAGAAAAAAAAAAAGGCAACCTCTAATATAACAAAAGTTATATGCGTAATAAGTTGCTTTAATATTGAAAATGTTCTGGAAATGGTTCTTAAAAAAGTTCTCAAGGGTCTGTTAATGTTACAAAAGCATATGTAGCCAGCATTTGGATTGTGGCCTAAACCCCTCTCGCTCTGAAAGGAGATTGTGTTGTAATTGTGTTGAAGGTGGCAGAACCCTTTGTGGTTCGACTCCGGCGGCACCACCGTCACACCTATTTCTGCCTCACAACAGCAGCGTTAGGCGCTGCTGTGTTCTAGTTTGAAAAAAATGTGGTAAAGGAGACATAATTTTTCGAGGAGTTCCAGCTTAGTGCTCAGGGATAGCGGCGCAATTGTGGCCGATCTCAGGTAGGAATATCTAATACTATCTGGGGTTGATTACAGATGTCCATGGGCTGCAGTAGCCATTTACCATCAGATGGACGGCATGCACGTTTGTTACTCGGATTATTATACAAAAAAATACTTGTAATTTTCTTTTCACTTAGTTAAAGATGTATGCTTAAAAATAAACTGCAAATTGTAGTAATATTTTTGACATTGAATGGTATTTAATATATAAGATATATAAACGGAACCTTAAGATATATCTACCTTAAGTAGACGATCGCTATTTAACCTCTTTATGATGGTAATTAGTGAAGGATATAGGGATATAGGTAAGTAGGGATAGCAAAAAATGAAAGAAAAAAAGAATATTAATATTTCATATTTTGTTTACTTGTTTTTAACCATAACCATCTGTTATTTTTTATTTTATAATGTTTAGATACATTTTATTATATTGGATATTACATTGAATATTAAATAATGTTACATGAATGCAGGCAGAAAATATATGAAAATTATTTCGAAAATCTTAACTTAAAAAAGATTATATGAAAAGTTACATCTTATTCCATTCCACAACCTCATTATGTGTTGTGGTACTACATTCTACTATGGTGCCTCTATGTCAAACTATAAAGGTTCTACCACCTTCACAACCTTTGCTCTTGTAAATTTCATTTTTTACACCCTTTAAATCAAATTACATCAGCGATTGACAATTGCTGTTATAATACAGAAATAGAAGACCGAGAGAGAGACAATTGTGCCTCTAGAATAAAAAACTACGAAATTATACTACTTTAGAAATATTTGAACTCCTTTGCACTTGATTGGAATAGTAAAGACTACATTTTTATATTTATTTGTTTCTAGTTTTTTCGCGCGTTTATTTCGATTCGTCCATTCCATTTATGTTGCATTTTTTTATCTTTTCATAATTTACAATTAAAATTCAATTGATCATTGATTTATTTCATTTACTCATTATTTTATAGTATTTCACTCCCAATAAATTAAGTATTAAATTTTCGTAACGCTCTTAAGATCTTTATATATAAATCAATTGCTGTTCGTTAGTTTCGCTAAAACTATAGAACGGCTGGACCGATTTGACTAATTTTAGTTTAGAATAATTTGGGGAAGTTCAGGGAAGGTTTAAAAGGTGAGTAAATATGAAATATATTTCATAAATAGATTCTGAGGAGGTACAAAGTTTGCCGGGTCAGCTAGTAAAATATAAAAAACACAAGGGTGTACTTCCGAAAAGCGCATACCGCCGATAGACCTAAAATTTGGTAGACTAACGTATTTTGACCTCCTGATCACGAATATCATAACGTAAATTGGCGCAAACGCCATTTTGAATAAGAAAAACGAAGGAGAACCACTTTTCGTTCGGTGTGCATGATCACACACACACACGCACACAGCGGAGAGGGTTTTGAGTTGTTAAAAAAGTGGGAGTGACGGCCCACAGTCAGGAGGTCAAAATACGTTAGTCTACCAAATTTCAGATTGATTGGCGGTATGCGCTTTTCGAAAGTTTATCCAAACCCAACTATAATAAATTAAATACCTTAAGTTTTTTGCCGACGCTACCACATGACACTACGCATACACGCGATAACTTATCAGCTATTGAGTTCAGTTTTCAGACCACATTCTGTGAGTGTGGTTGTTCTGTGTGAAATTTGTTGATTGTGAAAAAGTGTGTGTGATTCTTTGTGTTATACTTGTGGAATACTTTATGTGTAATGTGGATAACATAGATTTATTTGAAGGATTGTAAAGGGATTTCTTGTAATTGGATTGTATGGCGCTATCAGATCGCCACACCTTCATTCCGTTTATATATCTTCAATAACATATCAGATATGTGATACGGTTTGTTTTTGGATTGTGGAGAGTAATGTTTTTCGTTCGTATGTATGTCTTCTATCCTCATTCTGAGAGGAGACTCGTACCCAGCAGTGGGACAGTAATGGGTTGATGATAATGATGATGATGTATGTATTATTCATGGCACGCCCTGCAGTCGTGAACTGAACGGATTTTTAACATATGAGGTGTCGTTGAATTCGTCATAGATTTTTAAGCGAAAATAGGATTAAAAAGATAGTACATAGACAATGTGAGCCTGTGTGTGTGTGTTTTCTTGTATGTTATTATTATTGCTCAATTGATTGCGAATTGTGAATTTCTTCGTAGTTAATCTGCTAAACCTACTTCTGTCTTGTAGTTCTGTATAGACGAGCTGCTGTGTTCTGGTTTAGAATGTTTGATAAGGAAAGGCTTCATAGTTTTATGTACAAGTTTTGAAGGTGGTACGATCGTTTGTGGTTCGACTCCAGCGGCACCATTACCACATCTATTTCGGCCTACTAAGAGCAGTGTTAAGCGCTGCTGTGTTCTGGTTTGAAGGGTGTGGTAAAGTCCTACTTAAAATTTGTACAAAACGTTGTTATACTTAAGGACTAAGTTTGAACAGGAGACCTGAAATCAGATTTTTTAACTATACTATAGAAGTAGCAGACGAGCATGCAGTCCACGTGGTGGTAAGTGGCTACTGCGGCCCATGGACATCTGTAATCAACAAATAGGATTAGATATTCCTACCCGAAGTCGGTCACAGATGCAGCGCTACTCTTGAGTACAAAGCTGGAACGCTTCGGAAAAGTATCTCTCCCTTACCACACCCCTCAAACCAGAACACAGCACTTAACACTGCTGTTATTAGACAGAAATAGGCTTGTCGGTGGTGGTGCCGGAGTCGTACCACAAAGAGTTCTTCCACCTTCATCGTCTTCTGTGTTAGGTTGTCCTTGTCACCTTCGGGTATTTACGGCAATATGCGACAACTTACTGCCGTCCTTCCCGGAGCAACTAGCCGGGTGGTACGAGCTCCCACTGTTTGGTCACTCATACGGTCGTCCTTCCCGGGGTCACTTGCTGGGCGGTTCGAGCTCCCACTCTTGCCGCCCGCAACCCCGGAAGCCCCCTTTTAGTCGCCTCTTACGACAGGCAGGGGATACCGTAGCCCTATTCTGGTCACGATACTAAAGGGACATGAGGAAGGATTTATCAAGGTTAAATTGAATACACCAATTATCCTCTTATTTTATTGTTATGATTATAATTTGTATATTACTATGTAACATAAGTTAAGATAAAATACTCTTTATTGCACACTTACAGTTGAAATTTTACAATACACAATATACATAACAGGTGAAACAGTATGCAATAGGCGGTCTTATCGCTAAGTAGCGATCTCTTCCAGACAACCTATGCATGAAAAAGAAAAGAGAGACAAGCGAAGAAAGGAGGATAGTGTGCGTGAAGTTAGAGAAGGAATAGGTTATAAAGGATAGGATACATTTAGTATTAGTGTTAAAGCAACAAAAATAGAGAGAAAAAACAACACAAACAAAACAATGACACGGTACACATGAAAAAGACGAAAACGAGGCGGAAAATCATACGTTCGAGTAATATTTTAAAAGTTGTTTTTTAAATGAATCAAGCGATTCAACACGGCGTATGGACATGGGTAACTTGTTCCATAAGCCAACAGCGACTGAAGAGAAAGAGTTTTTGTAAAAGGATGAAGAATGAAAGGGAGTTTGGAGAGAAAGATTTACAGAGGAGCGAAGACAGCGGTCGTGTGCAAGGTAAAGGTATTGGAAACGGTCTTTTAGATAGGTGGGAGCGATGGGGCTGAACAGCACGCAGTAAAGCGCAGAAAGAATATGCATATTCCGGCGAAGTCGGATTGGGAGCCACTTGAGTTTAGTACGATACTCGGATATGTGATCATATTTGCGAAGACCAAATATGAAACGAATACATAAATTTTGGAGACGCTCAAGTTTGTTAAGTTGCTCCTCAGTGAGGTCGAGATAGCAAACATCGGCATAGTCGAGAATAGGAAAGAGTAAAGAATGAGTTAACGCAATTTTAGTAGCAATAGGAAGAACGTTGCGAAGTCCCCTGAGGGAGCCTACAACGGAAAACATTCTTCGACTTACTTCCTGAATTTGAACAGACCATGATAAATGCTTATCAAAGTATATACCAAGATTTTTAACTTTATCGCAGTAAGGAATACGTAAGCCGTCGAAGGTTATATCTGGTAACGTACTCAGGTCTACTCTGGATAGTAATCGGGAACTGCCTATTATAATAAGTTGCGTTTTGCTAGGATTTATTTTAAGCATTTGCTAGGATTTATTTTATGTAGCAATTGATAAAACTAAATAATTTTGAATTGTTACGATTCAATGGGATTTGTAAATTATGATGTCATCATGCGATTAAAAGAATTGTAAGGCATGAAACAATATAGTATTATTCCATTATATATGAAAAGATAAGGATTTTGTACAAAGTAACAAAATAAAGGGACTTATGTATTTTTCCACTGAAAGCGGAGGGTTATGTTTTTCGAGCGTATGTATGTATGTATGTATGTCTCACTCTTATTCTCTGCCACGCATTGCAGCTCGAATTTGGTTTAAGGTTAGATTAGGATAATTTCAACATATCGACGATGTAGTAGCAATAACTCGTATCTCACTTTTTTTTACGAAAAAGGGATTCTTGCATATTTGGACTTAAAATGAATTATTACAGGTCGTCCTTAAGACACTGTCTTAAGCTTAAGGACCTGGGTCCTTAGGTTCAAAATTGAGCAAAATATTAAAGTGTGACCAGTACGTTCAATGTCTTTTTTAAAGTAGCGTTTGTTCTTATGTAAAGTAGCGTTTTTTTGAGTTACGAGTTATTGCCAATTCGTCGTCGATATGGGGTGTTGTTAGATAAGTGTACATTGCTAGTAGTGGTGCTGCTAGCTTTTACCCGCGGTTTTGCTTGCTTGCCATATGTTTTATGTATCCCCGGGGAACGGTACTTTCTTCGGTATAAGATGCACCAATGCTTCAATGTAGATTGTACAGAATATTCAGTCTTTAACGACGCATGTGGCGATGCGGAACTATACTGGTCGTAGAGGGTCTCCGGTTCGATCCCCGACTCTACATACCTAAATGATGAATTTAGATTTCTTTCTGGGTCTGGTCTGTGTCTATGGCACCCACGACACAAGGCATCCTAGTGTGAGGCTGTGAGAACAAAAAGCGTCTTTTCTTTTCTTTCAAATGGCAATAGTGCCAATGTGAAGGTGGTAGAAACCTTTGTGATTCCACTCCGGCGGTATCACCGCTACACCTATTTCTGCCTCGTAACAGCAGTGCTAAACGCTGCTGTGTTCTGGTTTAAAGGGTGTGGTAAGGGAGACATACTTTTCCGAGGCGTTCCAGATTAGTCCTCAAGGGTAGCGGTGCAACTGTGGCCGACCTCAGGTAGGAATATCTAAACCTATCTGAGGTTGATTACAGATGACCATGGGCGGCAGTAGCCACTTACCATCAGGTGGACTGTACGCTCGTCTGCTACTCCTATATTATAAAATAAGTTTTGAAATTGCATCAACCCACTTCATTTATATAAGTGTCTAATGGCGTGTGATTAACACATTTGTGGCTTCAGTTATTTGCTTTAGTAATTAGCGCTAATAATGCGGCGAGACTTGGTTTCGTCACGAATTCATGACATGTTCGCATTTGGTTACAACATGACTTACATGATTAAGGGCGGGTTGCATCGAAAGCCCGGTTAAAGTTTACGTTAAAGTTAAATATAACAGTAACTTTGACGGTAGCGATGGAATGTAGATATTCTGTGTTGCATCAATTGATTTGTCATTAACGTCATTTGTGTCGCTGTCATCGCAATTTTTATTCGAAATTGACAGATAGGGAAGTTGACAAATACAGTAACTTTTACCGAGCGAGTTCGAGCGGTTAAAGTTAAGTATTAGTTATGACGTAATTTCAACCTCAAGATCACCTACCCGGCGGGAGATCTCCCTTTGCCAAACATACTTCTTTGCCAAAACATTCAGTACTTTTAAGCAGTTTTTGTTTATAAGAATTACTAGTTTTATAGGGTTGAAATTGCAAATGAGTCAAGGTTGCAGTCCATCTGACGAAGAGGCAACTGCAACCCATAGACATCTGTAATCTCTCTCGGTTAAGGTTAGATTTCTATCTTAGGTTGGTTATAGATGTTTTGCTACCCCTGAGAAGAACTAAGAAGGAACGCCCTAGGGAGACATTACGCATTATATTTACTTATTTATTTTTTATGCACACGGATAATTAATATAAAAAACTTATAAATAAAAATTCGTGCAGAGGTACTGCTTATCCCTAACTAAATAACTTCCAGCAGAGCTGTAAAAGGAGATGGGTTACCAAAAGGTGGATATATTCTATTTTATTCCTCAGGGGTAGCGTCGTCTCTGTGTCCGACCTCAGATAGCAATCTAGGTAGGATACCTAGGGTTGAATCCAGATGTCCGTGGTCGACAACCACTTACCATCAGGTGGACTGCATGCTCGTCTGCTACTATTATTTTTATAAAAAACCGCTGAGTCTTACGAGTAAAACCTATAACGTAAGCATTGATGATATACTATCATGACGTCGTAATCCAGTCTAGCGTCATCTGTTTTCAAACATTTCCCATTTGTCAATCGTAACGTTATCCTGCGAGGTATGTTTGTAAATATCGCTTCTAGTGGTGATTTCATGATCAGTTGTGTTGTACTACGTGTGATGTAATGTGTTATGTTACAAGTAATTAGGGATTTTCGGTTGCGAAATATTGTATTATAGAATAATAAGACAAGTGTTGTTTTTTTTTAAACGCTTTTATTAGCTTGGGTTGTATCTATGTATGTAACGGAATCTTTGAGCTCGATTTTCACCGATTTCCACAACTCTGATTTATTTGAAACTTTGTACACGTATCAAGGACTGATACAATTATTTGATAACAGTTCCCCATTATCCTTATTAGATTAATTAATTCCCCAATTTATGAGTTTGTCACAGAATAAAAATTAAAAATAAATAATAGTTAAAAAAAAAAAAACTAAAAAACACGCTTTTATTGCTAATCGAACTAAAAACTATAAATTAATTTAAGTTATTAAATTAATAATTCAATTCAGAGTTTAAAACGTGGGGTTCATCTTACTGCGGTTCATAACTATTCTCTCATAGATAATTGCCAATAGAATTATTGTAACATTTAAAATATCAAGCATGAATAATCATGTAGTTCAGAAGATGGTAAGTGGCTACTGCCGCGAATGACATCTGTAAACAATCCCAAAAAAAATAGCGTGCCACTTGAGATCGCCGAAAAATATATTTTCACCTTTGAGGACTCAGTTGGAACGTCACGGATAAGTATGTCTTTGTATCACACTCTTCAAAGTTGAACACAGTAGCGCTACACTGCTGTTGGCAGAAATAGGAGTGGCGTTGGTTACTCTGGAGTCGAAGGGTTCTTCGTTTCTCTCTGTGACTATCATCCCAGTTATGATATTCCATGAGCAAAAAAAAATTGTGACTTTTATTTTTGTGACTGATTCGGGTCTAGATTATATGTCGGTTTGTTTTCGTGTTTTTCAGTGCAGGTGTGTGTGACAAATCTGGTGTTTGAATAATCATTTTCGTCTTTTATTCGTTTATTTTCTAAGCTTCCCATTAGTTTTGGCTTATGCTTCGAACTCTCTTTAAAAAATGGATAAATTTGGCATTTCCATTAGCCTTTAACAGTCCAGTGCTGGACATAAGACACCCCTAATCTGCGCCACTCCGACTGGTCTTGAGCCGTGTTAATCCAGCGGTTACCCGCCGCACTATATCTGTACTCTTTTTGCCGATACGTGGTCACCATTCGAGGACCTTACCCCACCGGTTGTCTGTCCTGCGAACTATGTGACCAGCCCATTGCCACTTCAGCTTGCTTATTTTAAGAGCTATGTCGATAAATTTCGGTCGCCTACGGATTTAATCCTTCTTGTGGTCTAAGTTCGAACATTTAAATAATGTTATTTCCTTTATTATACCTACCTAATATACCCTATATGTACATTTCCTTAGTAATTTCGTATAACAAAATTGACTAATGTAATCCCGCCAAATCGATATCTATGTTTCCACAAATTGTTATCTTGCATTCTTTGATTAGGAAAATGTATATATCATGTCTTTCTGTAGTTATACCTATTTATAGTTTTGGGTATTTTCGTGAACTGAATAGATAATAGTGGTATCTGATACTTCGTTTTTTGTTTATTTTTCCTTGAAAAAGGTTTTTGAGAGGGTTTTGAAAGTAGGTTCAGTTTTAAAGGTAGAAACTTTTGTGAAACGTATGTCAATGTATGTCCAATGTATGTCCTCATCCCACTAATATCTGCAATTTGCTATTGTGACGCGACTCGTTTCTAAATTCGGAGCGGACTAGTAGTTTGGCGCGGACTATACTAGTGTTATTATTGTGACAGATTGATGGCAGTGAAATTAATAGTGATGTGACCATGTTTAGTGAGAAAATGTTGAACATAGTGATGGCGATGAAATGTAGTGATGTATAAATAAAATAACTTGGTCAAAATGAGTGCGGACAAAAAGTACAACAGTTTGCCCCGGCTGAAGCGGAAGGAGACGTGGCGGAAAAAGGGGGTAAGTTTGACATTTTAAGGGGGTAAGGGGAGGGATGGCCATACGTTTAAAAGAGGATACCTGGCTTAATTTGCCAGAAGGAAACGATCATGTCTTACTTAAAAGTTCCACTAACTTTTTTGTTTTAGAACAATATTTTGCAGCGTCCTCCATTTTTAGGTTTCCGTAGAACTCTAGTGAGTAGGATAGAATTCTAGTATAGAGATAATTTATTTATAAACAAAATAGGTATATTTTGTGTAAATAACTTGTGGATTCGTAATCAACACAAAGAAAACTACAAACATTAGAACCGTATTTAGCAAGTGCAATAAAATTAACTGACGTCTAAACTCACGTACTCGATATGAAGGTGAATCGGTTTGTAGTGTACAGAGTAACATATCTGTAGAGGTGACGACACTTGTTACGACAATGTGAGTGAGATGACAGCAAGAATTTACTGACTTCTAATAAACGAAGGTGGTAAAACCCTTTATGGTTCGACTCCGGCGGCACCACCGCCACACCTATTTCTACCTAATAACAGCAGTGTTAGGCGCTGCTGTGTTCCGGTTTGAAGGGTGTGGTAAAGGAAACAGACTTTTCCGAGGCGTTCCAGCTTAGACCTTAGGTAGGAATATCTAATCCTATCTGGGGTTGATTACAGATGTCCATGGGCGGCAGTAGCCACTTACCATCAGGTGGACTGCATGCTCGTCTGCTACACCTATATTATAAACAAAAAAAACATGTACTCGATACGAAGGTGAATCGATTTGTAGTGTACAGCGTAACAGATCTGTAGAGGTGACAACGACACTTGTTACGACAATGTGAGTGAGATGACAGAAAATTACCTGACGTCTAATAAACTCACGTACTCGATACGAAGGTGATTCGGTTTTTAGTGTACAGAGTAACATATCTGTAGAGGTGGCAACGACACTTGTTACGACAATGTGAGCAAAAAATAACTACTGACGTCTAATAAACTCACGTACTCGATACGAAGGTGAATTGGTTTGTAGTGTACAGAGTGACATATCTGTAGAGGTGCTATGGTGAAGGAAAACATCGTGAAGAAACCTGCATGCCAGAGACATATTAACAAAAAAATTCAAAGGTGTGTGAAGTTAACCAATTCGTATTGGGCCAGCGCGGTGTATAAGCATTTGCTTATCTTGTAGTTCAACGCAGAATGTCGATGCCATCTCTACACGTATACAACTCTATGGTCCGCCACATTCCTAGATACTGTAATGTCAAGCAGTGTCCTTATATTGTTTACAATACACGTTAGCCAATGTTTGTGTGAGGAGGCGGACAAATCACGTTATCTTATCTATGTTTTAGAGATAAAGATGAAAATGTCTGCTATTAGTTAGAAAGAAGGAAAGAAACGGATAATTGTAAAATAAATGAAATAACAGAAAGAGAACAAAAATTAAAAAATAACATAAAACAAAAGAAAAAAACAAAGTTAGAAAATCTTTCTTAAAAGAATCACGACTTATCTTAAGAGAGATCTTGATGAAGGTGAAAGAACCTTCTGGTTCGACTCCGACACCACCACCGCCACGCTGCTGTGTTCTGGTTTGAAGAGTGTGGTAAGGAAAACACATTTTTCCTGGGGTGTTCCAGCTTAATCCTCGGGTGACTTGTTAGTCCACCTGATGGTAAGTGGCAACTGCCGTATGCACATCTGTAATCAACCCCAAAGAAGTGTACCTTCTTACCTGAAGTCGGTCACAGATATGCCGCCACCCCTGAGGACTAAGCTGGAACGCCTCGGAAAAGTATGTTTCCCTTACCACACCCTTCAAACCAGATCACAGCAGCGCTTAACACTGTTGTTATAACAGAAATCTGTGTGGCGGTGGTGCCGCCGGAGTCGAACTAGGAAGGGTTCTAGGAACTAGAGCCCGGAAGCTCTGTGTTGCACAAAAGCGTTTAACAGTAGTACGATAAAAACTTGAATAGCATGTCAAGACTTAATAATTATTAATATATTCGCATATTTTCCGCCCACAAGTAAACTTCTTCGAAATATATCTATAGAATGAAATAAACCGGTTCTAATTGTTTAGGGTATTGTCAGATTACAAGCGAATAACTATGTCTTCAACCAAATTTTTATAATATAGGAGTAGCAAACGAGCATGCAGTCCACCTGATGCTAAGTTACTGCTGCCCATTATCATCTGTAATCAACCACAGATAATATTAGATTCCTACTTGAGCTCGCCTACAGGTCACCGCTAACCCTGAGGACTAAGCTGGATTGCTTTGAAAAAGTATGTCACCCTTACCACACCCTTCAAATTAGAACATAGTAGCGTTAACGCTGCTGTTATTAGGCAGAAATAGGTGTGGCGGTGGTGCCGCAAGAGCCGAACCAAAAAGGGTCGATTACTGTCCCACTGCTGAACACTGTTCTACTCTTAGATTGAGGAGCTTATGTCATAGTCCACGAGGCTGGTCAAGCGCGAATTGATAGACTTTTTTTTATAATATAAGAGTAGCAGACGAGCATGTAGTCCACCTGATGGTAAGTGGCGACTGCCGCCCATGGACATCTGTAATCAACCCCAGATAGGATTAGATATTCCTACCTGAGGTCGGCCACAAATGCGCCGCTACCCCTGACGACTAAGCTGGGACGCCTCGGAAAAGTCTGTCTCCCTTACCATGCATCTGCAGCTACATTACTCACTCTTTTACAATAGGTGTCAAGATTATATACTAATTACATCTTACTCTACACACCCTTCAAACCGGAACACAGCAGCGCCTAACACTGCTGTTATTAGGCAGAAATAGGTGTGGCGGTGTTGTCGTCGGAGTCGAACCACAAAGGGTTCTACCACCTTCAAAACTTCACACACCCTTAATTTTTTTGCGAATTCACAAGGGTGCAGGATTGTTTCACAATGCTTTCCGTGACCGTATAAGCAAGTAATAAATAATTTCTAGTAAGTGTACTTTGAAAAATCAGACGTGTCTGGGATTTGAACCTCGGACCCCACGAGTTTTTTAACCACTAGGAAACAATTGATGCTAAAGTCAGGATGAAGGGACTGTGACCTTATTTCCACTTAAAGGTGGTAGAAGCAATCGTTTGTAGCTCGAAAGCGTGTAATATGACAAGAGCTTGTATAAATTAAGTAGGTGATATCATGGTGACATCACGGTAGGTCAGTGTCAACTTGTATGCAGGTGAGATGTAATGCGCTGTTTTTGTTATACACGGATTCTTGGATTCATATATCATAATTCTTCAGAACTCCTATAAATATAAGAGGTGAACGTAAACTTCTCTCTCTACCTATTGTAGCTCATTTAGCAAATAAAGTTTACGATGATGATGATTCTTTAAAGAAAATTGAGTTTCTCGTAGTTTGAATGTGGAGAAACTCCATTCTTTCGTTCTCTTATTCATCAGTCGTAGAATCTAAATCCACTCTAGTTCTCAAGTTCCTCACTCGTAGAATCCAACTTCATTCTACAGTTCTCTAATTCATCAGTCATAGAATCTAAATCCACTCTAATTCTCAAGTTCCTCATATGTAGAATCTAACTTAATTCGATTGTTCTTTAGTTCTTCACTCGTTGAATCCGACTGTCGTTCTCTAGTTCCTCACTTGTAGAATTCAACTACGTCGATAATTCTTTAGTTCTTGACTCGTAGAATCCAACTCGATCCTGTCGTTCTCTAGTTCCTCAATTGTAGAATCCAACTACGTCGATAATTCTTTAGTTCTTGACTCGTTGAATCCAACTCGATCCCATCGTTCTCTAGTTCCTCACTTCTAGAATCGAACTACGTCGATCATTCTTTAGTTCTTGACTCGTAGAATCCAATTCGACCCTGTCGTTCTCTTGTTGCTCACTTGTAGAATTAAACTACGTCGATCATTCTTTAGTTCTTGACTCGTAGAATCCAATTCGATCCTGTCGTTCTCTAGTTCCTCACTTGTGGAATCTATCAGATATTGATTCACTTGTGTCACTCGTGGAATCTAATCCTATTTGAGCATTATCTTTTTTTGCATGTGTAAAATACCGAATGAGTAATAAGGTATTTTATATTAATTACTTTCCAGCCCACTATAAGATTAATGAGTAATTTTACGCTAACGAAAACTGCTAAATAATCATATAATGAAGGCGTCCTCTGACACTGAATTATCGATTTCATCAAAATTATTGTTCCCGTTACCAAATTTGAATTTCTCATGAAATTCTCTTACAATTCCACGTACGGTGATTGATGACCAACATGCACGGTGATATTCCCGTAAAGGGTGACATGCTCGCAGTGACCTTGGTGGTGCGTGATCAATCCGTGGCTTGCGTCAGATTGGGCGCGCCATTGTGCTGGTGACGTTGACGAAGTAATTAAATAGACTGCTAATGTCAGATGTGATGTTACAAAGGAGTTCCCGTAAAGGGTGACATGCTCGCAGTGACCTTGGTGGTGCGTGATCAATCCGTGGCTTGCGTCAGATTGGGCGCGCCATTGTGTGCTGGTGACGTTGACGAAGTAATTAAATAGACTGCTAATGTCAGATGTGATGTTACAAAGGAGTTCCCGTAAAGGGTGACATGCTCGCAGTGACCTTGGTGGTGCGTGATCAATCCGTGGCTTGCGTCAGATTGGGCGCGCCATTGTGTGCTGGTGACGTTGACGAAGTAATTAAATAGACTGCTAATGTCAGATGTGATGTTACAAAGGAGTTCCCGTAAAGGGTGACATGCTCGCAGTGACCTTGGTGGTGCGTGATCAATCCGTGGCTTGCGTCAGATTGGGCGCGCCATTGTGTGCTGGTGACGTTGACGAAGTAATTAAATAGACTGCTAATGTCAGATGTGATGTTACAAAGGAGTTCCCGTAAAGGGTGACATGCTCGCAGTGACCTTGGTGGTGCGTGATCAATCCGTGGCTTGCGTCAGATTGGGCGCGCCATTGTGTGCTGGTGACGTTGACGAAGTAATTAAATAGACTGCTAATGTCAGATGTGATGTTACAAAGGAGTTCCCGTAAAGGGTGACATGCTCGCAGTGACCTTGGTGGTGCGTGATCAATCCGTGGCTTGCGTCAGATTGGGCGCGCCATTGTGTGCTGGTGACGTTGACGAAGTAATTAAATAGACTGCTAATGTCAGATGTGATGTTACAAAGGAGTTCCCGTAAAGGGTGACATGCTCGCAGTGACCTTGGTGGTGCGTGATCAATCCGTGGCTTGCGTCAGATTGGGCGCGCCATTGTGTGCTGGTGACGTTGACGAAGTAATTAAATAGACTGCTAATCTCAGATGTGATGTTACAAAGGAGTTCCCGTAAAGGGTGACATGCTCGCAGTGACCTTGGTGGTGCGTGATCAATCCGTGGCTTGCGTCAGATTGGGCGCGCCATTGTTTGCTGGTGACGTTGACGAAGTAATTAAATAGACTGCTAATTTGAAATTACTGTCTCGACTATCTTTGTCATTTGGACTGGCAATGTATTTGATCGGTTTAAGATAATATGTCTGTGCTATATGGAGTTTGTTACAGATCTGAAAGTAGCTACCAAAACAGAGTTGTTTCACAGTCAAACTGTGTAAATTACGCTTGCTGATAGAGTAGAAGGCATGAGAGGCTTGTTTCAGCTAATCAGTGTACCGTTTTAAGTGTACTAGCGAGCAGTACGCGTGAAGTCTTTGTACCACAGCGGGTTTACAAACTTATCGTATAATTTCCTATTAGCAGTCTATTTTAGTTACTTCGTCTGTGACCAAGATGACTTAATATGCAAGTAGTAGTCACATAAAAAATGCGGATAAAGAGATCTATTATATAATTGATAGGTTGTTTTGAAAAATAAAAAACCGGATATACAGCATTTCCTGCATAATAACAGCAGTGTAGCGCTGCTGTGTTCTGGTTTGAAGGGTGTGGTAAGGGAGACACTTTTCTGAGGCGTTCCAGCTTAGTCCTCAGGGGTACAAAGCATCTGTGGGACAACTCAAGACTCCAATCTTATTTGAGGTTTATTACAGATGTTGAACCTATTGAAGGTGGTAGAACTTTTTGTGGTTCGACTCCGGCGGCACCACCGCCACACCTATTTCTACCTCATAACAGCAGTGTTAGCAGTGATAGCCTAGTGGTTAAGAAACGCGGCCTCTCGATCGAGGGGTCCGAGGTTCAAATCCCAGGCACGCACCTCTGATTTTCAAATTTATGTGCGTATTAGAAATTAATTATCACTTGCTTAAACGGTGAGGAAAAACATCGTGAGGAAACCTGCATACCTGAGAGATTTATAAAAAAAAAAAAAAAAAATCTTAAAGGTATGTGAAGTCTACCAACACGCACTTGGCCAGCGCGGTGGACTATGGCCTAATCCTTCTCATTATGAGAGGAGACCCGTGCCCAGCAGTGGGACAGTAATGGGTTGATGATGATGATGAACAGCAGTGTTAAGCGCTGCTGTGATCTGGTTTGAAGGGTGTAGTAAGGGAGACCAGTATTCTGAGGCGTTTCAGCTTGGTCCTCAGGGGTAGCGGTGCACCTGTGGTCGATTTCCCTTCACACACTACACCCTAAGTGTGTTTTTGGCCATGAATAACTGACGTAATCACTCAAAATATATAGAGAAAATTGTAAACATAATTACTATTAAGGTCATAAAATTTTCCTGCTTGGTTGTACATCGAATTTTAGTTAGTATATAATTAATATAATTAGGTATGTATATCTAGCGTATGTAGGAATGTATGTCTCATTCTTAGGCAAGTCCTGCAGCTAAATCTGCTTGACGGATATGAGGTGGTGTTGGATTCTTATAAATAGTGGGAGTGACATAGTCGAAGTTCGAAGGTGGTAGAACCCTTTGTCGTTCGACTCCGGCGGCACCACCGCCACACCTATTTCTCCCTAATAACAGCAGTGTTAGTCGCTGCTGTGTTCCGGTTTGATGGGTGTGGTAAAGGAGACAGACTTTTCCGAGGCGTTCCAGCTTAGTCCTCGGAGGTAGCGGCGCATCTGTGGCCGACCTCAGGTAGGAATATCTGATCCTATCTGTGGTTGATTAGAGATGTCCATGGGCGGCAGTAACTTACCATCAGGTGGACTGCGTACTCGTCTGCTACTCCTATATTATAAAAAATAGTCTTTATTTTAAGTCGTGTTTTTTACTTTTATAATATTTCTCTAGTTTCACATTGTTTAGCTTTTCATCTCCCACTGAGCTCAATTGAATGTGTCATCATGAGATGGGGATATAGGCTGTCCCTTTCTGTCTTTTGATGAAAAAGCGGGTGGTTATGTCATGGCTATAATCATCAATTAAGTGTATGGGGCACCGTTCGCGGTGCCGTATTTATAGTGATGTTCACTTGTATGGATTGGGAAAAAAAAAGAAGGAAAATATTATTACGAAATGTAATTGTATGTGGGTACACATAACAAAAATATTTTTTTTAATATAAAAGGCACATGGGTACAGAAATACAGATAACCTATATTAATAGCATGGATTAATTTTAAATCCATATTTAATTGAAATATTATTTTGATTTTGGTTTGCACTTTTAAATGGTGTTTCCCAATAGAGAGTGAGACAGTAATGAGGCGAAAACAAAATTATTAATTAATCAATGTATTCTAAATTTTTTTGGAAAATAAAGTTAAATAAAAATGTTAAGAATATTTAGTCTATAAAACAAAATCATCTTCAATCAACATTTCTGATTTTTCAGACTTAAATGCATATTAGCAATTAATTATCATGTGCTTAAGGCAAAGGAAAACGTCATGAGAAAGCCCGAGAGTACTTTAAAAAAGTTCTCAAAGGTATGTGATGTCTACCAATTCGCACTTGTCCAGCGCGGTGGACTATGGCCTAAACCTTTCACGGTGAGAGGAGACTCGTGCCCAGCAGTAGGAGAAAGAGTTGACGATGACTATACATACGGTCCAATCGACTCATGTGCTAAAAATTACATTGTGGAGTTTGCGAATGCAGTGCGGGTATCAAATTCGCGATTATTGCACGCAGTTGAGAGCGGAGTTCAGTGTCGCGACATCGAGTGTATTGTCTGTGTCTTAGTGTCGGAAGTGTCTTATAGTAGGGAACAGGTGTTTCTATGAAGTGTCTAATGGAGGCCTAAGAAGGACGATATCAATGTAGATCATATTCATAAATGCTCAATAATAACTCTAAGTAGACGATCTAAGCTTTAATCTAAACCTCTTATGCCCGTTTTTAATAATCAATCTATCGATAATTTTGGGAATAAGATTACCTATACTTAAATTCTACACTGTATACTGAAATTGTAAATTTAGATCTTTGGTAAATATTATATGTATAGAATAAATAATTATTATAGTTTAAAAACTAAAAATCACGCTAAACTCGCACAAGGAAAATCGTTAATGATTCTTGACGATCCTGATAAGGAGATGATGAACGGGATAAAATTATTAAAATCGTTATTGTCATCGGTTCCTGATAGTTGAAATTTTAATTTTTAAATAATCGGACCGTTCAAAGTGGGTAAAAATCGAGTTCAAAGCTCCGTTACATACAGGTTAAGCTAATAAAAGCGTAGTAATATTATAACTTCATTAAATGCTATATTCAAAAACCTTTAGTAATTGTGGTGTTTTTAGTTTTGGCAAAGTGAAATCTCCCATCAGGCGATGCCTGTAGAGCTCCTTACTCCGCTAGGATTAACTCAGAACTTGTATATATGCAAGATGTTTAGAAAAGTTCGATAGCGCGATTCAGGATCGAGTGGCGCCATCTCTTGGCGAATAGCGGAAAGTTGCCACAATTATAATGTTTTGTCATATTATTTGGGAGGTTAAGGTCAAAACATACAATAATTGAAACGATTTTAGGTAAATATATTCCGGGAAAATTTCTCGTTATTATTATATGTGAACTTTTCCCTTCTGCGAAATTTACGTAAATATAGGTTCAGTTATTCCCTGTCTGAAGTCATACACCAAAATGTTTTGGTAATGTTTTGTAAAAGCCTTGAAGTTAGAAGGAAACAAACACTGTAAAATAATTTATTAGCTCATATCTAGCTATATCTAAGTTGCTTGTTAGTGTATAACTGTAAGCTGACTGAAAGGCAGTGATAGCCTAGTGGTTAAGAAACTCGGCCTCTCGATCGAGGGGTCCGAGGTTCAAATCCCAGGCACGCACCTCTGATTTTTCAAAGTTATGTGCGTATTAGAAAATTAATTATCACTTGCTAAACGGCGAAGGAAAACATCGTGAGGAAACGTGCATACCTGAGAAATTTATATAAAAAAAAAAGAAACTCAGGTATGTGAAGTCTACCAATACGCACTTAACCAGCGCGGTGGACTATGGCCTAATCCTTCTCATTCTGAGAGGAGACCCGTGCCCAGCAGTGGGACAGTCATGGGTTGATGATGATGATGATGATGAACTGTAAGCTTGCCTGGAAGTGGAGTGGATCTCGAAAATTTTCGACGAGTAATAGCCGTTTTTTGTTTTGAAAACAAAACGTACAGAATTAAAATTGATGATTGATGAGATCAGAAATTCAATCAAGAATACCAAGACAATAGTTGGTTTTGTTGATTAGAATTAAAATTGATGTAAAAGATAGTTTTCATCTTAAATCCACCACTATACTCGTCTGGAGAAAGATCCGTATCTTTCTTCACAATTCTAGTAAAGATTTGAAAACAAAGATTTTCTGTAAGTCTAACCTATAAGTAGAGTGAAACGTATACCACATTTATATTGTAGGAATTTATAATTACGACTAAAAAGAGGCTTACATATATAATTCAGTTTAATTGGTGATTGTTTGCTGTTTGTCGACACAGCTGCTCCGTCTTCATTATGATTGATTTTTAATTATGTATATTATGAGATAATTGTCGTATTGAAGCAAGCGGATGATTTAAAAAGTCGTATAAATCTAAGATTTGAGAAGACACAATAGCTACACTTATATTTACTGTATATTACTATCGAAATTCGTACTTTCGTCCGTAAATTCGTGCGAAGTTTCGGCCTTTAGGGGGCGTTCAAGTATTACGTAACGCAATTTGGGGGGAGGGGGGGTCTTGTAAAACGTTACGATGCGTTACAGGGGCGGGAGGGGGTCTTTCTTAATACACGTTACGTACCATTTTTTAATAAAAAAATAGAGAATTAAAACTCCTAAATTGGCAACCCTTTTCATTTACGTTTTACGGGGAATCCCTTGAATGAGTGGGTTCAGCCGAACTAAGTCCTGAGTATTCTGAGATAGACTAAGTATAGTACAGTATAGTAGTATATATGCTTTGACTATACTTAAACTAACTTAGAATTCTCAGGAGACCTAGTTCGGCCGAGGATAAAAACTATAACATAACTTTTTAGCGAGTTTAGTGTAAAAATTGACACTTGAGTGTTACGTAACGTTTAGAGAGGAGGGGGGGGGGGGTATAGAAAAACGTTACGGTGCGTTAAAATACAAGGGGGGGAGGGGGGGTTAAAAATCCTGAAAAATTGCGTTACGTAATACTTGAACGGCCCCTTACCTACTTTGTTATATTTGTAGCTGACCCGGCAAATGTTGTGTTAACAGATAATTAGTAAATAACAGAAATAGGTGTGGTGGTGGTACCCTGCCCAATCGAACTAATCGGCTTCACCTTTCAAAAGTTGCATTTTGTTGATTTTTTTTTATATAATATTTTAATTTTATTTTAATTTATATTATTTTTACTATTTATTTTAATTTTATATAGGAGTAGCCGACGAGCATGCAGTCCACTGAATTGTGGAGTGGATACTGCCGCCCATGGACATGTGTAACCAACCCCAGATAGGATTAGATGTTCCTGGGGCCGGCCACAGATGCGCCGCTACCCCTGTGGACTAAGCTGGAACGCCTCAGAAAAGTATGTCGCCCTTACCACACCCTTCAAACCAGAACACAGCAGCTTAACACTGCTGTTATAACAGAAATAGGTGTGGCGGTGGTGCAACCAGATTCGAACCACAAAGGGTTCTACCTTCAAATAAAAACAGAGAGGGGTAAAGGGAGAGAGGGGGGATAAAAGACTCGTGACATCACTTGGATGAGTTCCAGATGAAATCATCCACGTGATGTGAATATTGGGGCTTTATCAGTGGCTCTGCTTTATAATACATTTGGTTAAGATAGTTGGGTTTTTGATTTATTTGATAGGAGATTAGTGTTTCCGAAGTGAATTGTTTTTGAAATTTTCATAGATATTTTGGATTAAAATGTTATTATATTTAGAAATAGCAAACGATGAAGTCCAACTGAGGGTAAATGGCAACTACCGCACATAGAAATCTGTGACCTCAGATAGTATCAGAGTTCTACCTGCAGTCGGACCCAAAAGCGGTACTACCCCCAGAGGATTCAGCTTCTGAGAATTGTGTCTCTCTTACCACACTCTTCAAACCAAAACACAGTTTCACCGACGCATCTGTGCGGCGTAATCTCAGATAGGAATCTAATCTTATCTGGGGTTGGTTACAGCTGTCCATTGGCGGCAGTAGCTTACCATCAGGTGGACTGCATGCTCGTCTGCTGTTCCCATATTGTAAAAACAGAATTAAATACATTTTTCATACTTTTACGCATCTTAAACAGCACATGTGGGTCAATGTCAATCACCTTGTAAACTTCTTGCCTCACCTATAAATATAACTCAATGTAAACAATGATTTCATACGTCTAATTTTATATGTATTTAAGTGAATATAAGGTTCAAAATATGACTTTATTTATGTGTTGCTGACAGATGTTTTTGTCATACATGGTCAATTGGATGTAGGCGACAGTGATTTTTTTATATATAATATAGGAGTAGCAGACGAGCACGCAGTCCACTTGTTGGTTGCCTACAGCTGCCCATACACAACTGTAATCGACCCCAGATAGGATTATAATCCTTCCAGAGGTCGGCTATAGATGCGCCGCTTCCCCCGAGGACTAAGCTGGAATGCCTTAGAACAGTATGTCTCCCTTACCATACCCTTCAAACTGGTATAAGCAGAGCTTAACACAGCTGTTATTAGGCAGAAATAGGTGTGGCGGTGGTGCCGCCGGAGTCGAACCACAAAGGGTTCTAACACCTTCAAAACTCTTATATGGAGTGTACACTTAACATCAGGCGGACTGCATGCTTCTTTGCTATTTATAAAAAAAATATATATATAAAGAAATCATTGATAAAAAATAAAGTTGGTGTTCAATTTTGAATCTTATATAGTTAGATTTAGTTTGAATTTTGTGCGTTTTCGAAATATAAAGATGAGTTCATTTTCTTTGAGATCATTTGAATTGGAAAAGTGACAAGTTAGTCAGTTTATTTTTGCACCTGATACAATTGAAAATGTAAATATACTTCTTAAGTCAGGTCTAAAAGTGGGTGTTTTGTTGGTGTAAAACAACAATGAATTTTAATTAATGGTAAACTAAGGTGTATTACGGTTGATCTGTTTTAGTAGAGTATTAGTAGTACTGTACTCTTGTACATTGTACTATTATACTACTTGAAAGTAGAACCTCCTATCGAACAAGAAATGAGGTTTAAAGATACATTTATTTGACAGTAATATGTTATCATAGTTATCAATATTTCACTACACTTAAAACAAATTGGGAATTTGCCATTTTTATATAAAAAATGAAGATCTGAATTTTTTATATGTTTTGTGTAATAATTTTAAGAGCTCAGATTTTAATTTTCTTTTAATCCAGTAATAAACAATGGAGTCATTTTTAAAAACGACCGATTCATTTTGATATATTGCACTAAACACCTAAATATCTGATGATAATTTTCATAATATTGTGAATTGAGAATTTATTATAATTATTATATTTAATTAATTGAATTGCGTGTATTGAGAATTCATTTTACCGAGAATTTTGTCAATTGATAATGCAATGAAAATAATTTTTAACGAAAATTGAGATTTGAGGGCCTAATTATTTCATGAAATTGATGACAAAAATTTAATGCACTAAGAAAATCTAAAATTATTAAATTAATATTATACGTTGACAATTTTACTATCCGGAAAAGCATTGTTTATCAATCAGTCTAGCTTCATAATCTCAACTCTGGCGACATAAGTAAAGACATGATGATTCATACATAAATTTAAATATTATTATGTGTGTTGTTGATTTTAAAATTAGATTTTACGACACGAATCGAGTACATCAGCTATATTATTTTAAGCTAGTCTTTCATAAGCACTGGGTGATCATAAGCTTAGTGGAGTTTGTTGCGTTTACCCGTCTTTAGAAGTTTTTGCGAAAATTTCTTTTGTTGAAACGAAGTGAAGGTTAAAATTGTCTTTCAAGATGTTATTATATTGTTACAAGTGATGCTGATTTAAAAGTTGTTTAGTTCTCGAGTGTTTTTAAGTGAATGTGTCTTGTGTTCATGGTTTATTTTTTTATGTTGTAGTATCAAAAGTGTATTTTAGGAATTGATTTTAGAATGGTCTAATGTTTTTTTTTAATTTGTACTCCGTAGGCCACTTTTAAGTAACATTCAAAATATTTATAAAGTAGAGATTACGAGAGGGATAGATTATTTTTTATTCTTTTTGATAAATTATTTTTATTGATAAAAATAAACTACCGTAGTAAAATTCCTAATTGAAATTGATTTTAAAAACTTAAGTCTATATTTTTTGAATTTAATAACATTTTTTTATAAAACTACTCGTACATGACATATTTTGGAAAAATCGTTTATTATTCTTTTTGAATCTCTAAATACGAGTAAATTCATATTTTTTAGAAATCTAAGACAACGTTTATAGTGATGTGATATTTTAAAGTGTGGACTATTCAGTGTTATTAGCTTTATTAGCTTTAAAGTTAAAAAATAAGTCAAAAATGGACACAATAAAGGTTGTTGGTGATTATGTACGCGAACGGTCGCCTTTCTCGGTAAGTTTCAATGCTGTAGCTGTAGAATTATTGTAGATGATCTAATAATCTCGTATTAACATCGAGTAAGTAAACGAGTAGACTCCTAATGTTGACAATAAACCGTGTTAAATGGGCATTATTAGGTACTAATTGCAGCACTACACAGGTAATGAACGAAATATTTTGTTTGATTTTAGACTAAAATTATCGCGGAATTGAGATATTTTATTATGTAACGGGTACTCACGATATGCGTTTTTTATTGCCGATATTTTTATGCAAGTCACAAATAGTGCAGAGTACGGGGCGTAAGGATATTGTCAGTGTTGTGTGTCGTGATATGAAACATAGAAAAGAAAAACGAACTAGACGTAGGGTAGATAGATTAATCTACCACTAGTACTTGTCAACGGTTTCTCCCCTCCACCTCAGTTTCGCCGTGACCACGATCTATGCAACTGGGTCGAAATATCGGCAATAAAAAACGCATATCGTGAGTACCCGTTACGTAATGAAATATTTTGTTGTTGTTGAAGTTGTTGCGTTATATCGATACCTTAATTCTCAAACCAGCCAACTCCACTTTTTTTTTAATGTTTTTTTTAACTTATTTTGATTTCGTTCAACGCCATTTATTATGAAAATAAATAACAATACATTTTGAAAAATAGTGGAGTTGGCTGGTTTCCGAATTAAGATATCGATATGTAAAAATGTAAAGAAAATTCGGTATGATGTAAGTATAATACAATTTGAAGCAATGTGCAAGGCTTATTTTATGTATTTGATATTTGTTAGATATTTAATCCATCACATTTTTCAAATATCGATCAATTATTTCAAATAGCCTATGAAATATCGAAAATTTTGCACTTTTATTTTACAATTGTCATATTGTAATCTTTATTAGGCAGAAATTTAAATAAATCGATTAATAATAAGAAGCAATATACATTTAATATAATTTAATAAGTAGTTATGATCACTCGGTTGAGATGAGAATTAGGAGTCTATTCTATTGCTCTGTCAACGTTACAAGGATATCGAAGTAGCGACGTCATTGGTCTGATTTTAATTGTCCGAATTGATAATAAAAAGCAATATAATAAATTTAACAACTAATTAAAATTACTAACTTGAAATCGGAATTAGGTGTCTGTTCTATTACTCTGTCAACGTTACAACGATATCGAAGTAGTGACGTCACCCACATTATTGGTCTGATTTTAATTGGCTGTACCCTTATAAGGGTTAATGGAATCCACGATCGATTGGACGCCATTGCCATTGTATTAAATGAGGGCATGCTATATGTACTGTGTATGTAATTGGCCTTATGTGTTTTATTTGGAGCAGCATTCATTATCAATTTATCATAAACTTCTCATAGGTAGTGTAACTCAGCCTCTCGATCGAGTGGTCTTTCTCTTCTCTGATTTTTCAAAGTTATGTGCGCATTATGAATTTATTATCACTTGCTTTAACTGCTTGAAGAAAAACACGCGAGGAAACCTACACGCCTGAGATTTCTTAAAACAAAGCTCTCAAAGGCATGCGAAGTCTACCAATTCGCACTTAGCCAGCGCGGAGGACTAATCCATCTCATTCTGTGAGGAGACCCGTGCTCAGCAGCGGGGCAATAATTTTTAAAGGATGACATAAACTTTTTTTTGAAAGATGGTAAAAACTGTATGATTCGCCCAAGGACCATCGCCTTACTTGTTTATTCTTTGAACCAGTTGTGTTTCGTTTTCAACTGTTGTATTCGTAAAACCTTTAGACTTTGACTTGCGTATAATGCGATCATCTTAGTCCAGGAGTCAGGAGTGGACCATCTGTCATTAGCTTCGGGTAGAATTCCTATTCCATATGGGGTTGATTGCGGATGTCCGTGGACGGCAATGGCCATTTAACAACAGATGGCTTCATGCCATTTGTTTTATGCTGCTGTTATAAGGCAGAAATTGTTGACGGTGTGGTGCCCCTGGAGTCGAAGGATTCTATATTTTTTTTGCATGTTCATGTGCTACTTGTGTCATAAAAATCATTGTCCTCAATTCACATGGAGTCGATCGCAATGGTCCATAATTGATTCGCGATTCAATTCGCCCTTACAAGGGACAGACAATGCGATCGCGTCACGCTTTTCATATGGGTAATGTGACCTATGTCACATATACCGTTAGCTCAGCGAAATTCTAATGCTATCATTGTAGTAGCTAACAAAAGATTTTCCTTATTTACATGCGAGGTACTCTAAATCATGCGGGGTACTAAAAATTATGCATGGAGCTACTTTAATTATTAATGATTAGCACCAATTCTCTCTATTAGCACCAATTTTATCTATTAAAATCTAGGTCATGCGGAAGGGATACTCAAAATCATGCTAGCTACTTAAAATTATACACCGAGCTACTTTAAACTGTGCGGGGCGGAGTTACTTTGAACCATGGAAGATGGTTACAGGCAATATTCTAAAACGGATTATTATCTTATATTCTTTTGATATCAGAGAAGCCTATAAATCTAAGATATATTATACGTGACTGTGTAAAAGACGTTTTAGTCTACGATACCCATGTGCGAAACTTTACATATTGCTCAGGTCTTTTCTTTTAGATAACTCTCAAGCATGTAGGTTCTTTCACCGTTTTGGTCCTGTAGTCCCGGGAATTGAATAGGGCTAACGTATCCCCTGTTTGTAGTAAGAGGCGACTACAAGGGGGCTTGCGGGGTTGCGGGCGGCAAGAGTGGGAGCTCGAACCGTCCAGCAAGCAACCCCGGGAAAGACGGCGGTATGTGTGGTCGCATCCCGTCGTAAATACCAGATGGTGTGGGTGGAGCGAAAAGTGCTCCCCCAGGGCAGAGTCCGATCGGGGCATCGTGCTTGGAGGACTCCGGCTGTGTTCCGTCGGAGATCCCAGAATTCTCCAACAAGGGTTAAGGACGGCCACCGGGTGTTTTTAGTGCGGAAAAAATCCTACATAACCTGGCGTCGCTTCCACATCGTCGGGTACCTTTTGAAGGTTTCCCCCTCGTAACCAAAAAAAAGGTCCTTTCACCGTTTCCGTTACTGATAATGAAATTTTAATATGCACATATCATTGAAAAATTAGCGTTACCAGCCAATTATATTAATTGATATTGTTATTTATCAGTGCCCACATTTTATTCTCCAAACATTGACCAAACCGTTTCTTTATTTCCAGCTGGACACATGGTTCGGGCGGCCGAAGAAGGCGGGCGCCACGATCGAGCGGGGCTACGACACGGTGCCCCGGGGGACGGAGCCCCGCGCCGAGGATGAGGAGCCCTCCGCGGCGACCGAGTACACGAGCAAGATCGACGCGCTGGACGACGATCAGCTCGAGCGACGGTTCGAGGAGATGCTTGTGAGTGATTGGTTATGTGGGTTGGGTTAGTTTAGATTGTACTGGGATCGATATAGGAATCGCTGAAGAATGCTAATGCGTTTCGGATCTCATGATAAAGGGCGTTCAGAGAAACACCATGGTGTTTAGTCAGTAACAGTCCGGCATAGCTTCTCTGCTGTTCCCGTGATAGAAAATAATCTAGGATAGATTTTTCAAACCGAAAAAGGTAGAAATCTAACTTAAAATTTGGATAGTCAGCCAAAGAAGCCGATCGTCACCATCATGCCAGGCAAAGGTTTCCATTTGACTCTTCGTATACAGATTTATGAAATTTGATTTATTTTCTGGATCTTGGTGGTCAATGGAAAGTGCTATAATTGTTGAATATTGTATAATGGTTTATTTTTCGATTTTGATTTTTAAATTGCAATAAGTGCGACTTCTTGTTTTCAGACCGACATGAACATAGGGGAAAAGAAAAAGGAACCGCTCAGAAAATATTCTAGAGATCAAAAGAAGAAAATGCTCGTAGCATACAAATTCGTCAATGCTCAGGTAAGAAATTTGCTTAAATAACATTAAACCTTTAATTTTAATCTTTATATGGTCTAATAAAATAAAGACCTTTAAGGGTTGGCAAAATTTCAGGCATAGGCAAAATATTTCGTCTTATTTCGGGAAATTATATTTCTCTTACCGAAAGATTATATCTTTTCATAGTCAACTTTTTTGAAAGCCTACCTTTGGCTGGATCAAAAAAAAAAACCTTTGGTAAAACAATAGTATTTTTTATAATTATGATCTTTGGGATAGTATGCTCTTCTTATATTAGCGGAAAAAATATTGAAGAAAAACACACTATTCGTAAAGTGTTCTTGTAAAAGACCAATTTAACCGTTTTTCCCCAAGAGTAAAGAAACTTATAAAATGTTTACAGGAAGGCCGATCAAAATTCGAAAAGCCATCCGATTACGTCACATACCTGAACCAGCCGGAACTATCCGTGGGGAAGCTTCACGGATGCTTGGAGAACCTGAGGATCGCGCTGACCAACAACCCGCTGTCCTGGATCGAGGAGTTCGGGACCAAAGGCATCGAGAGTCTGCTGACTACTCTCAACGTTTGTTATACTAAGTGAGTAGCTCTCCATATTGCTCAGTGGGGAAGTTGCACGGGTGCTTGGAGAACCTGAGGATCGCGCTGACCAACAACCCGCTGTCCTGGATCGAGGAGTTCGGGACCAAAGGCATCGAGAGTCTGCTGACTACTCTCAACGTTTGTTATACTAAGTGAGTAGCTCTCCATATTGCTCAGTGGGGAAGTTGCACGGGTGCTTGGAGAACTTGAGGATCGCGCTGACCAACAACCCGCTGTCCTGGATCGAGGAGTTCGGGACCAAAGGCATCGAGAGTCTGCTGACTACTCTCAACGTTTGTTATACTAAGTGAGTAGCTCTCCATATTGCTCAGTGGGGAAGTTGCACGGGTGCTTGGAGAACCTGAGGATCGCGCTGACCAACAACCCGCTGTCCTGGATCGAGGAGTTCGGGACCAAAGGCATCGAGAGTCTGCTGACTACTCTCAACGTTTGTTATACTAAGTGAGTAGCTCTCCATATTGCTCAGTGGGGAAGTTGCACGGGTGCTTGGAGAACCTGAGGATCGCGCTGACCAACAACCCGCTGTCCTGGATCGAGGAGTTCGGGACCAAAGGCATCGAGAGTCTGCTGACTACTCTCAATGTGTGTTACACTAAGTGAGTAGCTCTCCATATTGCTCAGTGGGGAAGTTGCACGGGTCATCGCGGGTGATTGGAGAATCTGAGGAGCTATATATTATTATAAAGTGGATGGTGGTCAGAATTAGTAGTCATTGTTATAGTAAAGTACTCCGAAATTATATAAATTATCGCATAAATCCCACAGAAATATGTTTTTAATAAGAACGCAGTGCTGTTAAATAATAAGTAGAGGTCGCCACAGTACATCATGTGGGTACGCAAAAAAATCTTGTAAAATGATTTTTTTTAGCTTGGGTGGGTATAGTAATATATGTTAAGTTAATCCTCATTCTACAATTAAGTTGCTCAATTTTTTCGCATTGTTTCATGCTATCAGTGGAAGTGGATTTTATCGGTAAGATATAATGCATCAAAATATACCTAATTTACCAAAGTAAATTATGTTATGTATGATATATTATGTACGTTTGACATATCTGATATACATTTTTGACATGTAACATTTTTTTCCAATATTTGAATAGTAAATGTGCATGCAGTCCATCTGATGGTAAACTACTACCGACCATGGATATCTGTAACCAACCCCAGAGAAGATTAGATTCTTACCTGAGATCGGCCACAGATGCGCTTAGCATGAGGACTACGCTGGAATGCCTCAGAAAAATATGTTTCCCTTAGCACACCCTTCAAGCCTGAACACAGCAGCGCTTAACACTGCTGTCATAACAGAAATAGGTATGGCGGTGGTGTCGCCGGAATCGAACCACAGTATTCTACCAACTTCAAGCTACCTTCTTACATACCCATTTTAACTTAAACTGTATTTTTCTCCCCAGCGACGCTCGCTACGACCGCGTTCAGTACGAATGCATCCGTTGCCTCTCAGCGATACTGAACAACACGGTCGGCATCCGAGCCGTGTTCGAGTGTCGCGAGGCGCTGCCGGTGCTCGCGCGCAGTCTGGACGCGAGGAAGCCGCATTGCGCGCTCGAAGCCGCCAAGGTATACACTTATATTCGACAATATGACATTTATATTGTGCAATATAAGACAATATGACATTCATATTGTCCAATATGAGACAATGTAAGGTTCATATGGACCAACATGAGACAATATGATATTTATATTGTGCAATATAAGACAATATGACATTCATATTGTCCAATATGAGACAATATGACATTCATATTGACCAATATGAGACAATGGGATATTCATATTGTGTAATATGAAGCAATGTAACATTTTTATTGTCCAATATGAGGCAATATGCCATTCATATTGTCCAATATGAGACAAATACAGTTTAATGTGAGACAAATTTACACTTACTTGCTATAGAGACGAAGGAAAACATCGTGAGGAGACCTGCATACCTAAGAGATAAAAAAAAATCAAAGGTATGTAAATCCTACTATGGCCTAATCCTTCTCATTCTGAGAAGAGAACTGTACCCTTAGTATGAGGTTTTACATGACAAAAATTACAATTTTGGTGTTTGTTTACGAAATGCCCATACATTTCCAATCAGCGCCCCTAGCGGATTGTATCAAAACTGATTGGATATGAATTTATGTATGTTAGTATGTTATATTATTTCCTTTTAAACGCGGGCGAAGTCGCGGCAAAAACTAGTGATCCTATATTTTTTTCTGTCAATTGCAGGTGCTAGCAGCGATATGTCTGATCCCGAACGGCCACGAGAAGGTGTTGGAGGCGATCACGATGGCCGGCGAGTCCGCTCGACGACCTCGATTGCTTCCCATCATCGAGGGACTCGAACCCAAGGCGCCGGAGAGTCTCAGGGTATGGAACTATCGCTTTTTTCTATACTAATATTATAAAGAGGAAAACTTTGTTTGTTTTATTATAATGAATAGGCTCAAAAACTACTGGATCGATTTTAATTTTTTTTTTTTACCATTCGAAAGCTACATTATCCGTGAGTAACATAGGCTATATTTTATATGAAATATATTTGATAAATAGATTTTGATGCGGTACACAGCTTGCCGGGTTAGCTAGTATATAATATGGGAGTAGCAGACGAGCGTGCAGTCCACCTGATGGTAAGGTACTCCCCCCCATGGACATCTGTAATCAACCCCAAATGAGATTCTTAGCTGTGGTCGGCCACAGATGCGCCGCTACCCCTGAGGACTAAGCTGGAACGCCTCGGAAAAGTTTGTCTCTCTTACCACACCCTTCAAACCGGAACACAGCAGCGCTTAACACTGCTGTTATAACAGAAATAGGTGTGACGGTGGTACCGCTGGAATCGAAGCAGAAAGAGATCTATCACCTTCAGGTGCTATGGACAAACGCGAATACACAAACACCTAGACCTAGGAACAAATATCTAAATTCATCATCCAGATATCACTCTGGTCGGGGTTCGAACCCGGGACTCTCTTCGTGTCAGACCGCTCTGCCAAGCGGGTAGTCAAATTTTATTGTCATCGACCTCTAATCGCGAGGAAAGCCGCGGATAAAGCTAGTATACTATAACTGTTATTCTATCGTTTATATTAAACGTATCTATCTTTCAGAACGGCTGCATGCAACTGATGAACGCGATCATAACGGAACCAGAGGAGCTGGAGTTCAGGATGCACTTGCGAAGCGAGTTTATGAGGACGGGGCTGTATGACTTGATTGGTGAGGTTTATTGCTTTGCAGTTTCTGTACACGAAAAAAATAATTATTAATAGCAAACATTAAGGAAATATAGTACAAAGGACTGCTTATTTCAAAATGACATCTCTTTCAGCATCCTTCTGTTTTTGTCTATACTTCTATACTAATATTATTTTATTTTATTTATTTTATTTTATTTTTATTTAGGAAACATACAATATAACATGATACTTAAAAATAGATTAAAAAACTAGTTCACATATCAGTAAAGTTTCCACTAATATCTTATTCATAAAATTACTAGTAAGAGATGAAGAGATGAAAATTAAGTAATTATCTTAAAGTAAAGTAGAATTTCACGTTGCAATGACCTGTCTTATGTTGCTTTTATATTTACCAATGGGGCAATTCATGATTTTTTTTTTTTTTTATAATATAAGAGTAGCAGACGAGCATGCAGTCCACCTGATGTTAAGTGGCTACTGCCGCCCATGGACATCTGTAATCAACCCCAGATAGGATAAGCTGGAACGCCTCGGAAAGGTTTGTCTCCCTTACCACACCCTTCAAACCGGAGCTTCAACAGCAGCGCCTAACACTGCTGTTATTAGGTAGAAATAGGTGTGGCGGTGGTGCCGCCGGAGTCGAACCACAAAGGGTTCTACCACCTTCAAAGATTATCATGATATCTAGGTTGAAAGTTTTAGTTGTAAGAGTTACAAGAACGAAGATTATAAAGAGGAAAACTTTGTTTGTTTGTTTCATTGTAATGAATAGGCTCAAAAACTACTGGACCGATTTTAAAAAATCTTTCACCATTCGAAAGCTACATTATCCACGAGTAACATAGGCTATATTTTATATGAAATATTTGATAAATAGATTTTGAAGCGGTACAAAGTTTGCCGGGTCAGCTGGTCTGAAATATTTCGGTCAGTAAGGTTATGGATGAGCAGTGATAGCCTAGTGGTTAAGAAACTCGGCCTCTCAATCGAGAGGTCCGAGGTTCAAATCCCAGGCACGCACCACTGATATTTTCAAAGTTATGTGCGTATTAGAAATTAATTATCACTTGCTAAACGGTTAAGGAAAACATCGTAAGGAAACTTGCATACTTGAGAGATTTATAAAAAGAAACTTGTCCAACGCGGTGGACTATGGTCTAATTCTTCTCATTCTGAGAGGAGACCCGTGCCCAGCAGTGGGACAATAATGGGTTGATGATGATGATGATGAAGGTTATGGTAACAATTTTCAGACGAGCTCCGAGCCGGGGCGGAGGAGTGTGGCCGGTCCATACAGATGAACGTGTTTGATTCACACGCCGCGGCCGATCAGGAGGAGTTCCTAGCTAAGTTCGATGACGTCAGGTGATTATTATGTTGTTGTTGTCTAATCAGCTACTGAAGGGTTACCTTAAAACTAAATTTGAAAGGGTTTTAAGGATCAATTTAAGTCCCCTTTCCCTTCCTATCGCCCATATTCACCCGCTTTTGATGTATTGGTGTATCTTTGACCTACTCAAGGGCTTCATCTGTTTTGAAATCGTACGAACTAAAATTTGAAGGGCTGTTAAGGTCAGTTTACGTCCTCTTTCTCTTCCTGTGGCCCATATTCCAGGTGATATCCATCCGCTTTTTTTTGTATTCTGATCTTTGACCTACTGAAGGGCTTCATCTGTTTTGAAATCGACCGAACTAAAATTTAAAGGGCTGTTAAGGTCAGTTTACGTCCCCTTTCCCCCTCCTATCGCCTGTGTCCCAGGGGTTATCCACCTAATTGATAATTCGCAGGCGCGATCGCAGCATCAGATTGGAGGAGGGAGGGTACACACAGGGGAATTTGGCTACTAATGTACCACTTTTTTAAATTTCTATTATTGTAAAGTCCGACATATCCTCTCCGCTACCCCCGGCAAAGAGGTATCCATGCAGGGTTGCCCCACGAAAAAAAATTATCGAGTGCGAGTCGGACTCGACTTTTGGGGTGGTTATGACTCCTGTGACCTACCCCCTAGAACCGCACCTGCGGATTTTAAGGCGAGAAAAGCTTTCAGAAACCAGATCCCCCCTTTCCCCTTAACAAAGCTTTAATTTTATAACGGTTATGGTTCTCAAAGTTGTGAAAAAAATCAAAATAAAGGTTAAAGGGGCGAATGCACCTTCTTATTCTTCAGAAAATAGATAATTAACAAATTCTTAAAATTGCAAAAAAATCAATAAGAATTTTCTCTAACCTAACCTAACCTAATCTACCGGTTTATTTTATAGGAATATGACTCATACCCATATAACTAAAAATTTCGCACCAAATTCCAGGGTCGACTTCAACGACGCCAACGAGTGCTTCGAGCTGGTCAAGAACCTGGTCATAGACACACCAGCGGAGCCCTATCTGCTGTCCATCTTGCAGCACCTCCTCTTCATCAGGGATGACGAGTTGATCAGGTATGGTATACTGATGATGGCTAAATAGTTCTCATACTCATAGAGCAGTTAATCTGATGGTAAGCTACTGCCACCTATAGGACCCTCTGTGGTTCGACTCTGGCACCACCGTCACCTATTTCTGTTATGACAGCAGTGTTAAGCGCTGCTGTGTTCCGGTTTGAAGGGTGCGGTAAGGGAGACATACTTCTCCGAGGCGTTCCAGCTTAGTCCTTAGGGGTAGCGTGGCCGACCTCAGGTAGGATATCTAATCCTATTTGATTACAGAAGTCGATGGGCGGCAGTAGCCACTTACCATCAGGTGGACTGCATTCATACTTGCTACTTCTATATTAATTAATTTATTTTATTTTGGACGCAAAATCTCATAAATAACATTACAGATTTATAAAAAGATACTAAATATAAAAATGAAACTGACAATATGTCGGATCATCCCTATCAGTATTTTTATTTACCATACCATTATTTTTATTTTTAAATGAAAGTAAATATTTGTTCTTACAGGCCAGCATTCTACAAATTAATAGAAGAGTGTGTGACACAAATAGTGCTGCACAAGAACGGATACGATCCGGACTTCAGAGCGACACAGCGGTTCAATATTGATGTACAACCGCTGATAGATGGGTTAATAGGTAAGGAATGATTGTATTTTGCATATTTATGTTACTTATGTTATAGTAAAATTCTAGTCTATAAATTCAAAGTTCATTAAGAATTAACTGTCTTGAACGGTGTATGGATTAACTCAAAAATAGAAAAAGTTATTTCGATGGGCTTTTTGTAGAAATATAGATATTAACCTAGTTCTTCAGTAAATTGTCATTGATTCAGATAGGATAAGTCTTCTATATGGAGTTGGTTCTATTAAAATTATTTTTACTATTAAATTATTTAATTTCCATTAAATTAAATGAACCTACCATTTAATTCGCATGAAATCAGTAGTTTACTCCGAATTTTTTTGATTGAGGCCGGTGGTTTTATAGGTATCTGTTTTAAACGAATGTTCAAATTACTTCTATAAATAAAACGTCTTTTTTTCACAGAGAAGTCCAGAGCGGAAGAGGAGCGTCGCGCCGAGGAGCTACGATCACAATTAGAGGCCGCGATCGCCGCGAGGCAGGAGGCCGAGGCGAGAGCTGCGAGGCTCGAGGAGAAGCTGCGACAAGCGCCTGCCGCTGCTGCTTCACCAGGGAACGTAGCCGCCATCGCCAAGGTGAGGGGTGATGACGTCACTAGGTCGCGAATGTAGGTAGTGCGAGGTGTGACGTCACTAATGTGTACGTGCTCGCGGCTGAAGCGGTGAGGAGTGTGACGTCACAACGCGCGCTACTTGAGGCGATGAGCGGGTGACGTTACGTGAGAGTGATGTCACGGATCTGAATGTACTCGTAGCTGGAAGTGACGTCACTACGCTCGCAACTAGAGGCCCGCCACGGCCGCTTCGCCGGGCATCGTCGCAGCTATCGCCAAGGTGACGTCACTAGGTCGCGAGAGAGTGACGTCACATCGCGTGCTCGCGTCGGAGAGTGGGATGACGTCAACGAGGCGCACGCGCTCGCATCCTAAGGCTATGACGTCACCACGCTCGCAGCTGTAGACAGTATGCGGAGTGACGTCACGGAGTCCTGAAAGAGCGGCTCGCAGGACTAATAAGGGGTTAGCATAGGAAAATATTGTCACTATTATCATGCCGATGTCTTGTTCTGGTATTTTGTTGTATATTGCACATAGGCTAGCGCTATCATCGCCATGATTATACAAATGATTTTGTTTTGTTATGTGATATTAATGAACTAATTTAAATTATTTAATTTCAGGTCATAGGAAGTCCAGGTGGTCCCCCACCACCGCCACCACCACCCATGCCAGGAGGTAATTGCATTTTAATATCACATGATTTATACTTGATTTCAGGCATGCGTAACTTGCATGCTAGTATGCTTTATTTTAATTTGTACCATTTCACTGCAATTTATTTAAATATTTTCTTTTATTTATTTAATTTTAATCATTATTGCATGTCTATAATTGGCACTTTTTTATTTTATTTAATGATTTTATTTGTTATGCTAACAATATGAGTATATCGCGGTGTACGAGTCAGATGAACGTATGGACAAAAAATTAAAAAAATTTTTTTTTTTTTTCACTAAACGGTTAACAATGTAATGTTTTATGAAATGGCAAAACGACGTAACGCTATATTCAATATTTAATAAATAAAATACCGAATAAATAAAAATATATATATATTTATTGTGTCTTTGTAAGCATTTATAAACATTTTTTTTTCTATTTTTCAAAACTCTAGTAGTAGGGCAATATTATATTAATATATATTTGTATATCATATTATCTCTATTAATGATCTGGTAAAGTTTGAAGTGGCAAATTTTCACACAATTTTTGCTCTCCTGTAAAACTGACAAAATGTAGATACGTTCATCTGACTCTTACAGTGCGATATTAAATATTGATTTATCAAAGTTCCCTTATATCTACAGACGGTAATGTTTAAAATCATGATATCATGATAACGATGTAAATTTATTGTTGAATAATTCTAAATTTAAATAAAACAATTTTATGTAAAACATGTCCGAAAAAGTCAAAATATGCAAACGAATAATACCCTAACCGATACTAATTTCGTCTGGCACGTTACGTGTCTGAAGCGCTCTATGTCTGTAGATATAATCGAACTCTTTTTCTATCTTTTTACTTCTTACTCTAATCGATTACACTTTTGCAAAGCGTTTTCAAAATATATTTTTAATAAGATATGTTATGATGGTGTTGGATATTAATATCACTTGCATGTAAGCACTATATGTCTGTACGTGTATTCTAGGAGCCGGTCCGCCCCCGCCACCCCCTCCGCCTATGCCGGGAGGTAATTATATAATTTAATAATTATAATAATTTTGAAGGTGGTAGAACTCTTTGTGGTTCGACTCCGGCGGCACAACCGCCACAACTATTTCTGCCGAATAACAGCAGTGTTAGGCGCTGCTGTGTTCCGGTTTGAAGGGTGTGGTAAGGGAGACAGACTTTTCCGAGGCGTTCCAGCTTAGTCCTCAGGGGTAGCGGTGCATCTGTTGTCGACCTCAGGTAGGAATTTTTGGTCCTATCTGGGGTTGATTACTGATGTCCATGGGCGACAGTAGCCACTTACCATCAGGTGGACTGCATGCTCGTCTGCTACTCCTATATTATAAAAAAAAAGTAGACGAAAATTTGCAGGCTAGACATAGTAATGGTTATATTTTTGAGACTGAAAATGGTAGTTCGTTAACTCGTTCGTGTCGTCATATTTGACGTGTAAAATGGTGGGGAAACTGCTGTGTTCTGGTTTGAAGGGTGTGGTAAGGGAGACACTAATATGAAGACCTGATGGTAAGAGGAGATCAGACATTTTCTGCCAGTCATAGTTCACACAGAAAATTTCGATAGCGTGATTCAGAGTTAGTAGTGGCGCCATCTAATGACGAATTGCGAAAAGTCCTCACATCAAATTTTAAATTAAAACAACATAAAAAAATAGTAATTACTTTGTTTTTCACATACATGTATGTTTCCAGCAGGTGGCGGTCCGCCCCCGCCGCCGCCGCCCCCCTTCCCGGGGATGGGGGGCGCACCCCCTCCCCCGCCGCCGCCCGGCGCGGGGGGCGCGCCGCCGCCACCCCCCATGATGGGGGGGCCCCGACCCCCGCCGCCTTTCGGAGGACCCATGGCGCCTAGGATGGTGAGTGGAGCAATACTATTTAAAGATTGTAATCTACTGTATATAAGTATTTATTTATATATTATTATGTATGTATGTATAGTATAATATGTAATGTTATTTTAACATCTTTATATAAGTACACACAGATTCTACCATTCTGCACCCCCTATCCACTCACAGGTCTGCTGGAAGAAATCTCTTACAGAAATAAACAGTGTCTTTGTACATACGATTTCATTTTATGTTTGTTTTCTTCTTGTATCTATATTGTGTGTGCATAAATAATAAATAAATAAACAAAGTTTAAGTATTGGCGACCTACTTGTCAAGTAACTTGTCGAATGATGACGAGTGTTTAAATTCCGCGCACGAATAATATATAGACAGACGTCATACAATGCTTTTATTGCCTAACAGCCTTATTTTGCTTCATACTTTTTTACTTAAATACTCCGTGTATTTAAGTAAAAAAGTATGAAGCAAAATAACACTTAAATAAATAAAAAAATAATACAAAAAAGAAAGTGAATTACATGTTTATATTTCCGTTCAAGATCAACTACATATAAATGTTAATAATACAAACTTTGCTTTTGATTCTAAATAGGCGTTATGTTTAATTAGTATAATTGTGTTATTAATAGAAACATTAGCTCAAAGTTTTATTTAAATCGAATCTGATTATCTTCCCCAAGTTCGTTCAACTTCTTTACACCAGATTAATATGGATGAAATATAATGTGAAACTGCATATATTATAAAGAAGAAAACCTTGTTTATTTGTTTGATTGTAATGAATAGGCTCAAAAACTACTGGACCGATTTTAAAAATTCGTTCACCATTCGAAAGCTGCATTATCTACGAGTAACATAGGCTATATTTTATATGATAAATATTTTTGATAAATATTTTTTTGAGGCGGTACAAAGTTTGCCGAATCTGCTAGTAAAAAATAAAACAAAAAATAGGTGAATTAGATTTTTACTCAATACGTTAGTTTTATGTGGTTGATATGTAATGTAAAACTTATCACAAAGAAAAAGATCAGAAAATTTTAAATAATATATGGACAACAAACCTATAACAATTTAATTAATATTTCATTTTTAATTATATTTCCAGCCTCAACCAGACGTGCTGCCGTACGGTCTGAAGCCAAAGAAGAAATGGGAGGTGGAAGGTCCCTTGAAGCGAGCTAATTGGAAGACTATCATACCGCAAAGGATGTCTGAAAAGGCCTTCTGGGTTAAGGTAAGGGTTGAATAGTTATATTATTGACGTGAAAACTACTTTTGTGCACGTTGTGTACTTTTTGTGATAGGTAAAAAATATTAAACTCGCGTCAGAACACGTGGCCTGATCGAAAATTCGTAAGACGGCAAAGCAAACTGCAAAAGGCAAGATCTTATCCGGTGTCAGTACAGAAAAAATATGTCAATGGGTGTCGGTTTCATTTTTTATTTATTATATTTTTTTATACCTGAATAAGGTTAGGTTTCCAAAGTTTTTTGATGATTTTTTTTATGAATTTGTAGTAGGAAATCGGTGTAGTTCACCGGATGGTGAGTGGACATTGTCCATGTATATGTGCGATGTATCTCAAATGATATTGAGGTCTATAGATACCCCTTAAGGCTGCCACCCGTTATAAATAATCAATCTATCCATTTTACGTACCAAAGATCGAATTTTGAAATCGAATATGTATCCATTTTTTTGCCTAACAAAGACCAAAATTTGACGATTTGATTTTTGGGTGGCTCATTTATTTGGTAGGATTATTAGTCACGTAATAAAGGATTATTAGTTAAGTAAACGCCTTATGTAAGTATGTTTCCCTTACCGCACCCCTCAAACCAGAACACAGCAACACCCATAGATAAGTATATATATCTCAACGCCTTGTAATTGAAGGAAGCCATTAAATGACTTAAACGGCTGACAGTTCTGTTAGCCGTTTAATGGCTGTCATGGTGTTATTTATGCGGAACAACGCCGACATGTGCAGTTAAGTGATACAAAAGCAGGAAGTCGAAGAAAAAGTGTAGAGAAATATCGTTTCATTCGTAAATTATCTAAAACTATATTTTTTTAAATATTTTTCAAACACGAAAATAGATGACAGTGACAATTTTAATTGTCAGAACTGGTTACATTTTCTTGTTAGGAGTTCGTAATCTTTACTAATCTATGGCAACACCAAACTGCTGTTATAAGGCAGAAATGTATATATAATTAAATATAATTTATACCTTGATTGTAATTAAATTTAAAAAAATCGGAGTGGCGGTATTGTCCCCAGAGTAGACCTATGAAAGGATCTGTAAATTCCTACATATTCTGAAGTCAAACAATGTCATTGTTATACATTTTCAGCTCAATATTATCCGGTATTTTTTAAACAATACATCACTTCTAAATCTTCTTCTTCTTCTTCAGCCCTTTGTCATCCACTGCTGGATGTAGGCCTTCTCACTCGACTTCCACAAGTCCCGATCTCGCGCTGTCCTCATCTAGCCTCTTCCCACCACTCGTATGTTGTCATCGGTCCATCTGGCTGGTTGTCTGCCGACGTTTCTGTGGCCCGTCCGTGGTCTCCATTTTGTGACCTTGAGAGTCCCTCTTTCCACTGACAGACGGCTTAGGTGCCCTGCCCATCTCCATTTTAGTGCAGCAATGCTATCCCCTATGTCTACCACTTCTAAATACCCTCTTTTTTAATTTTATTCGCTCAAATATCTTATTACATTTATATGTTATTTACAGGTGCAAGAAGACAAGTTAGCGTCGCCGGACATTCTCACCGGATTAGCGCAGAAGTTCTCCAGTAAACCGGTGGCGAAGAAAAATGAGGATGCAGTTGATAAGTAATTATTTTTTCATATTATATGATAAGGACGTTGTTCTCAACCAATTACTGTCCCACGGGTGCCCTCTAGAGTGAGGTTTGGGCAATAGTACTTCACATAATTTTGAGAATTATTTTTTTAAAGATCTCTCATGCGTATAGAAGCAGTGATAGCCTAGTGGTTAAGACACTCGGCCTTTTGATCGAGGGGTCCGAGGTTCAAATCCCAGGCACGCACCTCTGATTTTTCGAAATTATGTGCGTATTAGAAATTAATTATCACTTGCCAAAACGGTGAAGGAAAACATCGTGAGGAAACCTGTATACCTGAAAGATTTATAAAAAAAAATATCTCAAAAGGTGCCTATGTGAAGTCTACCAATACGCACTTGTCCAGCGCGGTGGACTATGGCCTCATCCTTCTCATTATGAGAGGAGACCCTTGCCCAGCAGTGGGACAGTAATGGGTTGATGATGATGATGCGTATAGGTTTCTTCACGAAGTTTGCTTTCATTGTTAAAGCATGTCAATGCAAGTTAATTATCACTTATTATTTTTTTGCAATATCAGGGGTATAGCCTGAAGTACACTACTATAGAGGTACAACTAGGACGTACGAATGCATAACTGTATTATATCAGTCATAAGTAATTGTTTTAATTGTTATTTTGTGTATTGACGATAAACGTCATAATATCTTTCAAAAACATTATTTTAATATCACTTTTTCCTCATCTCCAAGGGTCCACACGATGAAGAAGGTCAAGGACCTGAAGGTGCTGGACAGCAAGGCGGCCCAGAGCCTCTCCATCCTGCTGGGCGGCTCGCTGAAACATCTCTCCTATGACCACATTCGAACGTGTGTGTTACGTTGCGACACCACCGTGCTCTCCGCTAACGTGCTCGATCTACTCATACAGGTGAGGCTGCGTGTCGTCGTGCCGCGTGACGTCATGCCACGTGACGTCACGCCGCGATCACGTCCGCACGTGCGCGCGACACCGCCGTGAGGGTCACGTGACGCTCGCGTGACGTCACGGCTCATGACGTCATGGCCACGATCAAATATTATCTCTTAAACTCAGCCTACTTCGAAAGTTATTCGATTCGGTTGCTGAGTCCATTTTCCTAAATTTTATCGACTTTAAAGGTCCTGTACGCCACATATCTTTTTTTTTATAATATAGGAGTAGCAGACGAGCATGCAGTCCACCTGATGGTAAGTGGCTACTGCCGCCCATGGACATCTGTAGTCAACCCCAGATAGGATTAGATATTCCTACCTGAGGTCGGCCACAGATGCGCCGCTACCCCTGAGGACTAAGCTGGAACGCCTCAGGAAAGTCTGCCTCCCTTACCACACCCTTCAAACCGGAACACAGCATCGTCTAACACTGCTGTTATTAGGTAGAAATAGGTGTGGCGGTGGTGCCGCCGGAGTCGAACCACAAAGGGTTCTACCACTTTCAAATCTATTTTAAAGTTGAATTCTATCACATGCCTATTGAAAACTGTTGAAAACTGTTCTCTCTGCTTACAGTACCTCCCACCAGCGGACCAACTGAAGAAACTGGCCGAACTGAAGTGCAACGCGTCCGAACTGACCGAGGCCGAACAGTTCGCCGCCACCGTCGCGGACGTGAAGCGCCTGGGGCCGAGACTCCGCAGCCTGGCCTTCCGCGAGCACTACGCCGAGATCATCTCGGAGGTCAAGCCGGTGAGTGCGGGAGGGAGAGGGAGAGTGTGCTAGAGGGAGAGGGAGAGAGCCGACCGTGGCGGACGTGAAGCGCCTGGGGCCGAGACTCCGCAGCCTGGCCTTCCGCGAGCACTACGCCGAGATCATCTCGGAGGTCAAGCCGGTGAGTGCGGGAGGGAGAGGGAGAGTGTGCTAGAGGGAGAGGGAGAGAGCCGACCGTGGCGGACGTGAAGCGCCTGGGGCCGAGACTCCGCAGCCTGGCCTTCCGCGAGCACTACGCCGAGATCATCTCGGAGGTCAAGCCGGTGAGTGCGGGAGGGAGAGGGAGAGTGTGCTAGAGGGAGAGGGAGAGAGCCGACCGTGGCGGACGTGAAGCGCCTGGGGCCGAGACTCCGCAGCCTGGCCTTCCGCGAGCACTACGCCGAGATCATCTCGGAGGTCAAGCCGGTGAGTGCGGGAGGGAGAGGGAGAGTGTGCTAGAGGGAGAGGGAGAGAGCCGACCGTGGCGGACGTGAAGCGCCTGGGGCCGAGACTCCGCAGCCTGGCCTTCCGCGAGCACTACGCCGAGATCATCTCGGAGGTCAAGCCGGTGAGTGCGGGAGGGAGAGGGAGAGTGTGCTAGAGGGAGAGGGAGAGAGCCGACCGTGGCGGACGTGAAGCGCCTGGGGCCGAGACTCCGCAGCCTGGCCTTCCGCGAGCACTACGCCGAGATCATCTCGGAGGTCAAGCCGGTGAGTGCGGGAGGGAGAGGGAGAGTGTGCTAGAGGGAGAGGGAGAGAGCCGACCGTGGCGGACGTGAAGCGCCTGGGGCCGAGACTCCGCAGCCTGGCCTTCCGCGAGCACTACGCCGAGATCATCTCGGAGGTCAAGCCGGTGAGTGCGGGAGGGAGAGGGAGAGTGTGCTAGAGGGAGAGGGAGAGAGCCGACCGTGGCGGACGTGAAGCGCCTGGGGCCGAGACTCCGCAGCCTGGCCTTCCGCGAGCACTACGCCGAGATCATCTCGGAGGTCAAGCCGGTGAGTGCGGGAGGGAGAGGGAGAGTGTGCTAGAGGGAGAGGGAGAGAGCCGACCGTGGCGGACGTGAAGCGCCTGGGGCCGAGACTCCGCAGCCTGGCCTTCCGCGAGCACTACGCCGAGATCATCTCGGAGGTCAAGCCGGTGAGTGCGGGAGGGAGAGGGAGAGTGTGCTAGAGGGAGAGGGAGAGAGCCGACCGTGGCGGACGTGAAGCGCCTGGGGCCGAGACTCCGCAGCCTGGCCTTCCGCGAGCACTACGCCGAGATCATCTCGGAGGTCAAGCCGGTGAGTGCGGGAGGGAGAGGGAGAGTGTGCTAGAGGGAGAGGGAGAGAGCCGACCGTGGCGGACGTGAAGCGCCTGGGGCCGAGACTCCGCAGCCTGGCCTTCCGCGAGCACTACGCCGAGATCATCTCGGAGGTCAAGCCGGTGAGTGCGGGAGGGAGAGGGAGAGTGTGCTAGAGGGAGAGGGAGAGAGCCGACCGTGGCGGACGTGAAGCGCCTGGGGCCGAGACTCCGCAGCCTGGCCTTCCGCGAGCACTACGCCGAGATCATCTCGGAGGTCAAGCCGGTGAGTGCGGGAGGGAGAGGGAGAGTGTGCTAGAGGGAGAGGGAGAGAGCCGACCGTGGCGGACGTGAAGCGCCTGGGGCCGAGACTCCGCAGCCTGGCCTTCCGCGAGCACTACGCCGAGATCATCTCGGAGGTCAAGCCGGTGAGTGCGGGAGGGAGAGGGAGAGTGTGCTAGAGGGAGAGGGAGAGAGCCGACCGTGGCGGACGTGAAGCGCCTGGGGCCGAGACTCCGCAGCCTGGCCTTCCGCGAGCACTACGCCGAGATCATCTCGGAGGTCAAGCCGGTGAGTGCGGGAGGGAGAGGGAGAGTGTGCTAGAGGGAGAGGGAGAGAGCCGACCGTGGCGGACGTGAAGCGCCTGGGGCCGAGACTCCGCAGCCTGGCCTTCCGCGAGCACTACGCCGAGATCATCTCGGAGGTCAAGCCGGTGAGTGCGGGAGGGAGAGGGAGAGTGTGCTAGAGGGAGAGGGAGAGAGCCGACCGTGGCGGACGTGAAGCGCCTGGGGCCGAGACTCCGCAGCCTGGCCTTCCGCGAGCACTACGCCGAGATCATCTCGGAGGTCAAGCCGGTGAGTGCGGGAGGGAGAGGGAGAGTGTGCTAGAGGGAGAGGGAGAGAGCCGACCGTGGCGGACGTGAAGCGCCTGGGGCCGAGACTCCGCAGCCTGGCCTTCCGCGAGCACTACGCCGAGATCATCTCGGAGGTCAAGCCGGTGAGTGCGGGAGGGAGAGGGAGAGTGTGCTAGAGGGAGAGGGAGAGAGCCGACCGTGGCGGACGTGAAGCGCCTGGGGCCGAGACTCCGCAGCCTGGCCTTCCGCGAGCACTACGCCGAGATCATCTCGGAGGTCAAGCCGGTGAGTGCGGGAGGGAGAGGGAGAGTGTGCTAGAGGGAGAGGGAGAGAGCCGACCGTGGCGGACGTGAAGCGCCTGGGGCCGAGACTCCGCAGCCTGGCCTTCCGCGAGCACTACGCCGAGATCATCTCGGAGGTCAAGCCGGTGAGTGCGGGAGGGAGAGGGAGAGTGTGCTAGAGGGAGAGGGAGAGAGCCGACCGTGGCGGACGTGAAGCGCCTGGGGCCGAGACTCCGCAGCCTGGCCTTCCGCGAGCACTACGCCGAGATCATCTCGGAGGTCAAGCCGGTGAGTGCGGGAGGGAGAGGGAGAGTGTGCTAGAGGGAGAGGGAGAGAGCCGACCGTGGCGGACGTGAAGCGCCTGGGGCCGAGACTCCGCAGCCTGGCCTTCCGCGAGCACTACGCCGAGATCATCTCGGAGGTCAAGCCGGTGAGTGCGGGAGGGAGAGGGAGAGTGTGCTAGAGGGAGAGGGAGAGAGCCGACCGTGGCGGACGTGAAGCGCCTGGGGCCGAGACTCCGCAGCCTGGCCTTCCGCGAGCACTACGCCGAGATCATCTCGGAGGTCAAGCCGGTGAGTGCGGGAGGGAGAGGGAGAGTGTGCTAGAGGGAGAGGGAGAGAGCCGACCGTGGCGGACGTGAAGCGCCTGGGGCCGAGACTCCGCAGCCTGGCCTTCCGCGAGCACTACGCCGAGATCATCTCGGAGGTCAAGCCGGTGAGTGCGGGAGGGAGAGGGAGAGTGTGCTAGAGGGAGAGGGAGAGAGCCGACCGTGGCGGACGTGAAGCGCCTGGGGCCGAGACTCCGCAGCCTGGCCTTCCGCGAGCACTACGCCGAGATCATCTCGGAGGTCAAGCCGGTGAGTGCGGGAGGGAGAGGGAGAGTGTGCTAGAGGGAGAGGGAGAGAGCCGACCGTGGCGGACGTGAAGCGCCTGGGGCCGAGACTCCGCAGCCTGGCCTTCCGCGAGCACTACGCCGAGATCATCTCGGAGGTCAAGCCGGTGAGTGCGGGAGGGAGAGGGAGAGTGTGCTAGAGGGAGAGGGAGAGAGCCGACCGTGGCGGACGTGAAGCGCCTGGGGCCGAGACTCCGCAGCCTGGCCTTCCGCGAGCACTACGCCGAGATCATCTCGGAGGTCAAGCCGGTGAGTGCGGGAGGGAGAGGGAGAGTGTGCTAGAGGGAGAGGGAGAGAGCCGACCGTGGCGGACGTGAAGCGCCTGGGGCCGAGACTCCGCAGCCTGGCCTTCCGCGAGCACTACGCCGAGATCATCTCGGAGGTCAAGCCGGTGAGTGCGGGAGGGAGAGGGAGAGTGTGCTAGAGGGAGAGGGAGAGAGCCGACCGTGGCGGACGTGAAGCGCCTGGGGCCGAGACTCCGCAGCCTGGCCTTCCGCGAGCACTACGCCGAGATCATCTCGGAGGTCAAGCCGGTGAGTGCGGGAGGGAGAGGGAGAGTGTGCTAGAGGGAGAGGGAGAGAGCCGACCGTGGCGGACGTGAAGCGCCTGGGGCCGAGACTCCGCAGCCTGGCCTTCCGCGAGCACTACGCCGAGATCATCTCGGAGGTCAAGCCGGTGAGTGCGGGAGGGAGAGGGAGAGTGTGCTAGAGGGAGAGGGAGAGAGCCGACCGTGGCGGACGTGAAGCGCCTGGGGCCGAGACTCCGCAGCCTGGCCTTCCGCGAGCACTACGCCGAGATCATCTCGGAGGTCAAGCCGGTGAGTGCGGGAGGGAGAGGGAGAGTGTGCTAGAGGGAGAGGGAGAGAGCCGACCGTGGCGGACGTGAAGCGCCTGGGGCCGAGACTCCGCAGCCTGGCCTTCCGCGAGCACTACGCCGAGATCATCTCGGAGGTCAAGCCGGTGAGTGCGGGAGGGAGAGGGAGAGTGTGCTAGAGGGAGAGGGAGAGAGCCGACCGTGGCGGACGTGAAGCGCCTGGGGCCGAGACTCCGCAGCCTGGCCTTCCGCGAGCACTACGCCGAGATCATCTCGGAGGTCAAGCCGGTGAGTGCGGGAGGGAGAGGGAGAGTGTGCTAGAGGGAGAGGGAGAGAGCCGACCGTGGCGGACGTGAAGCGCCTGGGGCCGAGACTCCGCAGCCTGGCCTTCCGCGAGCACTACGCCGAGATCATCTCGGAGGTCAAGCCGGTGAGTGCGGGAGGGAGAGGGAGAGTGTGCTAGAGGGAGAGGGAGAGAGCCGACCGTGGCGGACGTGAAGCGCCTGGGGCCGAGACTCCGCAGCCTGGCCTTCCGCGAGCACTACGCCGAGATCATCTCGGAGGTCAAGCCGGTGAGTGCGGGAGGGAGAGGGAGAGTGTGCTAGAGGGAGAGGGAGAGAGCCGACCGTGGCGGACGTGAAGCGCCTGGGGCCGAGACTCCGCAGCCTGGCCTTCCGCGAGCACTACGCCGAGATCATCTCGGAGGTCAAGCCGGTGAGTGCGGGAGGGAGAGGGAGAGTGTGCTAGAGGGAGAGGGAGAGAGCCGACCGTGGCGGACGTGAAGCGCCTGGGGCCGAGACTCCGCAGCCTGGCCTTCCGCGAGCACTACGCCGAGATCATCTCGGAGGTCAAGCCGGTGAGTGCGGGAGGGAGAGGGAGAGTGTGCTAGAGGGAGAGGGAGAGAGCCGACCGTGGCGGACGTGAAGCGCCTGGGGCCGAGACTCCGCAGCCTGGCCTTCCGCGAGCACTACGCCGAGATCATCTCGGAGGTCAAGCCGGTGAGTGCGGGAGGGAGAGGGAGAGTGTGCTAGAGGGAGAGGGAGAGAGCCGACCGTGGCGGACGTGAAGCGCCTGGGGCCGAGACTCCGCAGCCTGGCCTTCCGCGAGCACTACGCCGAGATCATCTCGGAGGTCAAGCCGGTGAGTGCGGGAGGGAGAGGGAGAGTGTGCTAGAGGGAGAGGGAGAGAAAATAGGGGAAAAGGGAAAGCTGTGTTAAAGTCAGGTAACTTGGAAAATAGTTATAGAAGGGAGATAAATTTATTGGATATGGGAAAAAATTGTTTAGGATAAAGAGAAGTGGAAAAAGAGAGATGAAATTTTGTAACTGAGAAAGAGTGTGCAATACGTAAGATTGGACAGTAACTTATAAGCAAAAGTAAATTAAAGCTAGTGAGAAAGAGGAGGATTTTCGAACAAAGATTTTAGAGGAAGAGGAGTTAGAACCCTTCGTGGTTCGATTCCAGCGGAACCGGTGCCGAAAACATGTGAGGAAACCTGCATACCTGAGACATTTATAACTATGGCCTAATCCTTCTCATTCTGAGAGGAGACCCGTGCGCAGCAATGAGATAGTAATGGGTTGATGATGATGATGGGCTACTTACCACCAGGTGGTCTGCATGCTCTGCATGGTCTGCTACTTTTCTATATTATACAAAAAAAATATGTTTTCTTCCTGGTTTCCTTTATTTATCCCTGTTCCCGTCTCCCACAGGACATAGTCTCGGGAACGGCCGCCTGCGAAGAGGTGAAGTCTAGTAAGAAGTTCGCCAAGATATTGGAGTTGCTGCTGCTGCTGGGCAACTACATGAACACCGGCTCCAACAACGCCGGGGCTTATGGGTTCGAGATCAGCTTCCTTACTAAGGTGGGTTGGATGAGGGGGAAGTGGATTCATAGATGGGGGGGTTGAATTCTTGAACAAAATGCAGATTTTAGGGTAGTTTCGGGGGAGGGGTGAGCGGATTCATGAATTGGGGGAGTGGATTAATGGATTACGGGAGTGAAATGGGTAGTGGATTTATGGATTGGGGGAGTGGATTCAGGAATGGGGGGAATCATGGTTTGGGAGAATGGATTCATGGCTTGGGGGAATGGATTCATGGCTTGGGGGAATGGATTCATGGCTTGGGGGAGTGGATTCATGGAGAAGTACGGAGATATGAGAAGGATTTGTTAAGAAGAATTCTAAGATTAGTGGATAGGTACGAGGGGCTCGATCTATTCAGTAGATTCATAGGGTAGATTGGTCGATTGTTGGATGGGTACATTAGTTCGGAGGTGAAGGCTAGTAAGAAGTTCGCCAAGATATTGGAGCTGCTGCTGCTGCTGGGCAACTACATGAACACCGGCTCCAACAACGCGGGCGCTTATGGGTTCGAGATCAGCTTCCTTACTAAGGTGGGTTGGATGAGGGGTTTTGGGGGAGGGGAGTGCATTCAAGTTTGGGGGAGTGGATTAGGAGAAAGGATTCTTGGCTTTAGGGTGTGGATTCAGTGATTGGGGGGTGGATCCAAGGATTGAAAGAATGGATTCTTGGAGTGGGTGGGAGGTGTTGAATTCCTGGGGAGAGGATGGATTCCTAAGGAACGAGTAAGGGAGGATTTACTCTGTGGTTCATTCCTTACTAAGGTGGGTCGGATGAGGGGGAAATGGATTCGTAGATTTATAAGGTTGATTTTTGTATTAGAAGGGTGGATTTAGGATATATGGAGTATATTTGTGACTGTAGGGGGGTGTTATTCGTAGGTGTAGGAGGGTGGATTTATGTATTGAGGGATGGGTTTCGATTCAAGGGGCGGATTCCTGATGTCATAGCGTGAATTCATGGATTGAGTGGATTCGTGATTTAGGAACATTAGTGGGCTAGAGCGGATGAATTCAGCGGATTTGTTGATTCCCGGATTCGTAGATTTATTTTTTCACCGAAGTGTTTTTACTATGATCACTAATACTGATTATTAGAGATGCGCCGAATAGTGGTTTCACCGAATAACCGAATACCGAATATTATTCGGTTTTACTTTATCCGAACCGCATATTCGGCCGAATTATTCGGTTTACCAATTCATTGTTTTGCCGCGTAAACAGGTTCTAATATTTCTTTTATAGTATCCATTATTGTCAATTTGCCAGTTACCTGTGTTCATTAAAACTTTAAAATGATGATTTAAGTTTTAAAAAGAAATACTATTTTCAGGTTTAAAATAAATGTTGACTATACTAACTATAGAATCTATACAAATAATTAAAATTTTAAGTGTCTGTTTGTAATGTCAAAATAAAAACATTTTACTAATAGCATATATATTTAAAATAAATAAAAGAAGAAAATATAAAATAAATGGATATACGGTACTTATAAAAAATATTATTTCTATTTTGGTTTGTTCCGGCTAATCTTCAAAATGGCTGTACTGATTTTGACGGGACTTTCACTGGCAGTTAGCTTATGTTATAGACAGTAACATAGGCTACAATAATTTTGGAAAAAGATTTAGGGATAAGCTCAAAAAAGTTAAATCCCATGAAAACTTCAGAGTATTTACACTTTTAACGCGGGTGAAACCGCGGGGCACAGCTCGTAAGTAATAAATATGTCCATTTGACGTTTCAAAATAAATGTTGATTTGAAGTTTAATTGCTTTATATTATTAAATTTGTCATAGGATTTCTATGACTTTATAATATAACATAAATCTTACATAAGAAGTTTTGTGTTTTAGTTATGTACCGTGTCGTGTATACACGAAAATAGACATACCTACTCGAACCGAATATATTCGGAACCAAAACCGAATAATTCGGCCGAATACGAATAGCATAAAAGATGCCGAATACGCCGAATACCGAATACCAAACGAATATTCGGCGCATCACTACTAATTATGCATTGTGTTGTTATTCTAAAGGTATAAGCTTTTTATTACTTGATATTTCAAATATTAATATAAATGTTATCTGTTCACAGTTAACGTCAACGAAAGATCTGGAAAACAAACAAACGCTACTGCACTACTTAGTTGAAACCATAGAGAATAAGTTCCCCGATGTACTTAACTTCGCCGAGGAAATACCGCATATAGACAGGTGAGTTGTTTAATTATAGAAAGAAAGAAGTATAGAAAGAATTATAGAAATAATTAAGGAAAAAGAAGAAAAAAATATAAAACACGAAAGACTGAACGAACGAATGTAAGAACGAAATAAATAAAAGAGGGTGAATGAAAGAAAGAAGGTCTGGAAAATAAACATAAACCATAGAGAAGTTTCTTGTGTATTTAGCTTCGCCGAGGAGATGCCATATATAGACAGGTGAGTTGTTTAATTGTTTATGGACAGAAAGAAAGAAAGATTGAAAGAACGTATGTCAAAAAAAAGGAAATAATAAAGAACAAAAAAAAGAAACGAAGGAATGAATGTAATAAAGAAGAAATTACTAAAATACGAAAAGAAGAATGAATTAAAGAATGAAAGTAAGAAGTATAGAAGGAACTGAAGGCAGATAGAATGTATGTAAGAACGAAATAAGTAAATGAATGAAAAAAGAATGAGTGAAGGAAAGAAGATCTGGTTAACAAACAAACGCTACTGCACTACTTAGTTGATACCATAGAGAATAAGTTCCCCGATGTACTTAACTTCGCCGAGGAGATACCGCATATAGACAGGTGAGTTGTTTAATTATGTATAGATAGAACGAAAGAAAGATAGAAAGAACGTACGTAGGAAAAAATAAGGAATGAAAAAAAAAGGATGAGTGAAAGATTTAATGTAAGAAAGAAGAACTTACTAAAGAACGAAGGAAAAAAATAAGACACAAAGAAGTATAAAAAGAACAGAAAGACAGATAGAATGTATGTAAAAACGAAATAAAGAAAAAAAAGAAGGAATGAAAGAAAGATTTGAAAAACAAACGGTACTCCATTACTTACTTGAAACCGTAGAGAATAAGTTCACCGATGTACTTAACTTCGCCAAGGAGATTCTACATTTAGTTGAGTTGTTTAATTGTTTATTGAAAGAAAGAATGAAGCATAGGAAGAATTAAGGAAAAAAAAAGAAAAAATATAAAGAACGAAAGACTGAACGAACGAATGTAAGAACGAAATAAAGAAAAAAGGATGAATGAAAGAAAGAAGGTCTGGAAAATAAACATAAACCATAGAGAAGTTTCCTGTGTATTTAGATTCGCCGAAGAGATGCCCCATATAGGCAGGTGAGTTGTTTGTTTGTGTATGTAAACGAATGAATGAAAGAAGAACTGGAAGACAAGAAAAAACATAGAAAGATTAAAGAAACACTAATTTTGATAGGAAAAAACAAATAACGAAGAAATTTTAAAGTAACAAAGAAAAGAATGGTGAAAGAAAAAACTTTCCTTTATGAAGTTTCTTTTATGAATTTATTTATTTATATCAGGTCAAAAAAATCTTATGTAAAATCTAATTTTACGATTCTATTTATTTTGTCTTTGTACTTGTTGTAATTTACACACATTTATATATTTTTAAAATGATTATTAGGATTGCTTAATTTATAAGATGAATAAATAAGTAAGGTAGGCTTGAAGGTGGTAGAACCCTTTGTGGTTCGACTCCGGCGGCACCACCGCCACACCTATTTCTACCTAATAACAGCAGTGTTAGGCGCTGCTGTGTTCCGGTTTGAAGGGTGTGTTAAGGGAGACCGACTTTTCCGAGGCGTTCCAGCTTAGTCCTCAGGGGTAGCGGCGCATCTGTGGCCGACCTCAGGTAGGAATATCTGATCCTATCTGGGGTTGATTACAGATGTCCATGGGCGGCAGTAGCCACTTACCATCAGGTGGACTGCATGCTCGTCTGCTACTCCTATATTATATATAAAAATAAATGTGAATATTCTCCACAGGGCGGCGCGGGTGTCGATGGAGAACCTCCAAAAGGCCCTGAAGAAGATGGACAACGACATAAGGTCACTAGAGATGGATTTGAACAACTCGAAGGTACCGCAGTGTCCGGACGACCTCTTCCACGAGACCATGAACGTATCCTTTACTAAAAAATATGTCACATTTTTTGCAATTTTATATTTTGAACTAGAAATCCTTATCCTTACTAATATTATAAATCCGAAAGTAACTCTGTCTGTCTGTCTGGTTGTCTCTTCTTCACGCCTAAACCAGTGAACCGATTTTAATGAAATTTTGTACAAAGATAGTCTGAGATCCCACGGGAACTAGGGATGGCGATCTAAGATCGATTAATCGGAGAATCGATCTTTTGGACCCAAAACATCGATTATTTTAATCGATATTAGTAAGGATTGAGTCGTAAACTTGAAATTTGATCAAGTGATGATCTTTAGCAAAGTTGAAGGTACGAATTTTCAGTTTTATGTATGTTAGTATGTTATATTTCTTTTAAACGCGGGCGAAGCCACGGGCAAAAACTAGTAATATTATAAATCCGAAAGTAACTATGTCTGTCTGTCTGGTTGTCTCTTCTTCACGCCTAAACCACTGAACCGATTTTAATGAAATTTTGTACAAAGATAGTCTGAGACCCGAGAAAGGACATAGGATAGTTTTTAGCCCGGAAATCCCACGGGAACTAGGGATGGCGACCTAAGATCGTTTAATCGGAGAATCGATCTTTTGGACCAAAAGTAGATTATTTTAATCGATATTAGTAAGGATTGAATCGTAAACTATGCATTTGATCAAGTGATGATCTTTAGCAAAGTTGAAGGTACGAATTTTCAGTTCTCAGACTATCTATGTACAAAATTTCATTAAAATCGGTTCAGTGGTTTAGGCGTGAAGAAGAGACAACCAGACAGACAGACTGAGTTACTTTCGGATTTATAATATTAGTAAGGATTGTAGTTTTCTCCCTGTTCCTCTCCCACCCTTAACGTGTGACGTCATTTATAGATGTCCCCTTCTTATGTTCAATTGTAGTGTAAGATTACATTTTAAGTGAGTTTAAATAAAAAAAAACATTGATGTAAGAAATGGATTAAAAAGCTTGCATTCGGGTTTCATTGTTGGCCATATCTATGACATTCTGGTATGAAATTAAAAAAAAAAATGGAAGCTTGGGCGCGAAAAAACGGAGGGAAAGGGGGCTAATATAGAAGTTGCTAGTTGAGTCGTGGCTTGTGCAGTGATTGATGTACTAGATATATGATGGTAATAATATAATGGAAGCACAACAATCTGAGTTTTGCTTTGGTGACCCGAACTCCCCAGCAGTAGTTTTCTCCCTGTTCCCCCCCCCCCCCCTTCCCAACCCTTAACATGTGACTTCATTTATAGATAACCCCTTCTTAAATTGTAGTTTTCTCCCTATTTCGTACCCAATTCCTTAACAAAAGTCTCCAGGACTTCGCCAAGGAGGCGCGGGAACAGTGCGACCTGCTCCACTCGATGTTCCGCAAGATGGAGGCGCTGTACTCGGAGCTGGCGGAGTACTACGTGTTCGACGCGGCCAAGTACACGCTGGAGGAGTTCTTCCTGGATCTGAAGACCTTCAAGGACTCCTTCGCGGTGAGTGACTCATATAGGGTTCGGAGGCACCGATGTCACACCAATTTCCGATATGACAGCAGTGTGGCGCTGCTGTGTTCCGGTTTGAAGGGTGTGGTGAGGAAGACAGATACAAGGCGTTCCAACTGACAGCGGTTATTAATAATCGATCTATCTTCATTTACTGTATCAAAGATCGAATTTTGACTGTTTATTTTAATTGTCAAATGTCGATCTTAAGTTGGGTAAACATTGGATAGATTGATTATTAATAATGGGCGATATAAGAGATTGTCAAATTTCAATCCATGATTTTGAAAATTTGGATAGATTAAATATTCAAAAATGTGTCAGATAGGGTTGGAAAGAGTGATGGGTCGTACGGTATTTATTACGTGTATGTATGTATGTACGTGTGTATGTGTGTGTGTGTGTGTGTGTGTGTGTGTGTGTGTGTGTGTGTGTATCTGTGCATGTGTGAGAGTGTGGACACCAGTGTTCATTGTGACACTGGATGTTCCGCAAGATGGAGGCGCTGTACTCGGAGCTAGCGGAGTACTACGTGTTCGACGCGGCCAAGTACACGCTCGAAGAGTTCTTCCTGGATTTGAAGACCTTCAAGGACTCTTTCGCGGTGAGGATTGTAGTATAGTCGACCCCCAAACTTCAAGTCCGCTCTGGAGGTCAGGTTTCAGTCAGCGAGCTAATGCGGTGGAACACAACCACAAGCATATACTCCGTAGCAACATAAGGGCACACTAACTGCGCTATGTACCCGCTGATATCTACAATTTGCTGTTGCGACGCGACTCGCTTCTATATTCGGAGCGGACTAGCAGTCTCGCGAGGAATATACTATTTTCGATTAATACTAGGCGGCTGGATTTCAACCTTTGCGGGTCGTAGTTTGCCCACACCTGTCTTAAACAATCATTCTGAGACGAGACCTTACCCAGCGGTGGGACAGTAACTGGTAACGGAACGTCTACCTAATTTACTCTTATCTTTTCTCCCCAGGCGGCTCATCAAGAGAACGTGGTGATCCGAGAAACGGCCGCTAGGGCGAGAAGAGCCCGTGAGGCGAGAGCGGCCGCGGAGAGAGAGAGACGCGACAGACAACATCGGTACAAACAGTTCGTGGACATGGAGAGCGCACAGGACGGCGTTATGGACAGGTGTGTACTAGTAATACACACACACACACACATACACAGAGAAAGAGAGAGAGAGAGAGAGACACATGCACAGACAGACACACATACACACACACTCACACACACACACACACACACACACACACACATACACAGAGAGAGACAGACAGATATGCACAGACAGACACACACACACAGGGAGAGAGAGGGAGACGCACATACACACACAGAAAGAGAAAGACTATGAGAGAGATAGAGAGAGACTATACTGTACTAAAGTTGGTGGAATCTACGTGGTTCGACTCCGGCGGCACCACCGCCACACCTGTTTCCGTTATAACAGCAGTGTAGCGCTGCTGTGTTCCGGTTTGAAGGGTGTGGTAAGGGAGACTTACTTTTCCGAGGCGTTCCAGCTTAGTCCTCAGGGGTAGCGGCGCATCTGTGGCCGATAGCAACTAGGAATCTAATACTATCTGGGATTGATTATAGATGCCCATACGGCAGTAGCCAATTACAATCAGGTGGACTGCATACTCGTCTTCTACTCCTATATTATAAACAGACTTATCTAACTTTTTGGCTTCGGTATATAAACATCCGAATTAGTGTTCCTTATTATAATTACTCTAATTATACTAATTTCATATTTGTCTGTTACAGTTTAATGGAGGCTCTGCAAAGCGGTTCAGCGTTCAGCAGAGAGAGGCCACGGAAAAAGGCTAATCCGAGGGTAGCTGGAGGTATGTGTTCGTATAGAAATAATTTTCAAAATAGTTTAAAAACTAAAAACCACGCGAAAATCGCACAAGGAAATAGTCATTCCTGACGATCCTGATGAGAGGAATGGAATCAAATCAAAATCAGAATCAAAAATATTTATTTCTTCAACAATGAATTGGTTTACATAATAAGTGGTTTGGACGAGGAATAAAATTATTAAAATCGTTTATTGTCATCGGTTCTCGATAAGTGTTCAATACTTTAAATTAATCGGACCGTTCAAAGCGGGTAAAAATCGAGTTCAAAGATTCCGTTACATACATACATACAGGTCAAGCTAATAAAAGCGTGGTAAAAATTCTTAATAGAACTATCGGGGTGAGGTCTGGGTTCGATCCCCGACCTAGCAGATACATATTTTGATTTTTTTTTATTTCCTTTCCAAACGTCATGTGAACGGTGTACAAATAACTTAAAATTTTGAACTATGTAAAACTATCGGTGAGTTCTGGGTTAGAAACCCAACCTAGGAGATACTCGTATTTTGAAACCGTTTTTTCAGTAGTCTCACACAACCGTTATCGATACTCAATCTATACAAATTTTACTGAACAAAGATCTAAAATTGAAAATTTTTAGTATGATACGTTATGTTATTAATTGTTGATTTTTAATAGAGAAAACATTGTATAGATAGATTATTATTGGATCGGATTTATTTCATTTCGATTCAATTCTTTCGGGAACTGACTTTGAAGTTTTGATGTGAAACATCTATAGCCGCACGTAAAACCGATTTCTGGCGTGGCGACGCATGCCGTGCACGCTATACGATGGTATATATATACAGTCTATATGCAGTAGTGTGTACGGTGTGGCGACGCGTCGCCATGCGCAATAAATAGTCATCGTTATCTGGAAAAAATCGTAATATTTTATTTTATCATTATGACATATTTAGTTCCTATCACAATATGTTCTTTTCTGCATGTTACTTTTACAAAATAATGTCGATGTTTCACATCTGCCAGGCGTCCCGTGACGGCTCATATTTTTTTTATGTAGGGTCTTATTTAATTTTATAAAAACGCCTTTTTTTCGATAATTTTGATGGCACTTAGTGCAGTTCGTTTCAAATCAGTCAAATTAGTTAAAATAGTTTTTTGTCTCATATTACATTTTAAAGTGGGTTATGCGAAGAACTTCATGTATCATTACAAGAGTATGATCATAAAGCACATTTTTGCACGCACTCGCATTCAGAGGACGCTACCGAGGAGGAGGGAATCGTGCAAGCGATTTTGCACCGTATCGCAGGTATTTTGGTAATGTTGTGTAGGCTTACACTGAAAATTTGTTAAGCATGTTACTGATTATGTAATTTCATTTGGATTTTGGATTTTTTTTATTTTTAGGTTTGTATTTTTTTCTTATAGGACGGCGTGACGGGATAAAAGTACATTTTTCTTTAGTTAGGGATGCAAGTTTGTGAAATAGTACATAATATATAATATCAATTCTGAGATGATATTGTGAATTATAACGTAATAATTGAATTTAAGTAGAATGACATTTTTTCGCCGACAAATTTCGAATTTTAATAATTTTGACGAAATATTTGATAAAAAAAAGTAATAATAAGATCCAGAGAAACTATAATAAATAGAAAAAGTAACGATATTTTTTTTGCTTTTTTTCTTTATAAAAAAACATAGTTATAATAAAAGAAAATGAATTCTTATGTTGTTTTGCCCGAAACGTTCAGTTAAAATCGTTAAGACTTAGGACTGAGCACAAACATTTGAACACATATTTGAACACATGTTTGAACACAGTGAAGCACCGGTATTTGAGTATTCGTTCAAAGCTTGCTTTAAATATTTGCACTTTGACATTTGGTGTCGGTTTCTCGAGTGCACAAAAAAAGCGTTCAAACTTCAAATATATGCGGAGCCTGCTACACATGCGCAAAGTCCAGTTGCCAGGAGACCATGACATGAGAGACAAGTTAAAAAATTAAACAAACAAGTGTTCAAATGATTGAGCAAAGTCTTTGTACAAATATTTGTGTATGACTGACACGGGCCTTAAAACAGAACAAACAAAGAGACGACAAAAGAAAATATAATCGATTTTCTATTATATACATCGGAGCATCATAATTATGATATTTTTAAAACAGAACAAACATACATTTTTATTTTTATTTATATATCTAGATCCCCGGCCGATTTGCTGCGATCGACTTCGGCGCGTACGCAAGTCGTCCCCAAAACTAGAGACATACAGACAAGTCGATTATGTTATATATAGATGTTTTTATTATAACACTGGCTGATACATTCTTATGAGCTTTTTATGAGCATTTTGGAATATCTGAAATTCGGCCATTTTGAAAAAAGAAATAGTATTGGCTGCCAGTGATACATGTCTATCGATAGCCTAAAGGCCGATATTAATAAACAATCTATCTATGTTTTGCCTATCAAAGATCGTCATTTAGCTATTTCTTCATACTAGACATTATATCTTTGATAGGCAAAGATTGGATAGATCGATTATTAATAAGTGATTACAATCAAAACTTATTCATGTAATTTTATAAGAGATATTTTGTATGGTATTTCATTTAATTTGTCATTTGTGATCTACTGAAGAAAATGATAATATTTTTATTTTTTGCAATTGACATTGAAATAAAGTATATCTTAGAAAATATCATTACTGGCCGCCGAAACACAATTTTTATAAAAAATGTAATATAAGTTACCCATTGAAGATGTCAGCATACATAAATACATAATTTTATCTTTAATAAATATAATATTTTTTGCACAAGCTCGTAAGAATAAAATCAGCAAATAATATTCAATATTTAATAGTGAATTTGCTTTAGATGTTGTCAGTATGAGAGATTTAGTGTTTCTTTTATACATTACAAATTACTACCTTCAAACCTTCTATTTAATTCTTAAAATAAATTAATTGCCTACTAATACTTTTAAACAAAATATTGATAGAGCTTGGTGCAGTATGGGCCAGCTTCATACAATGTTTGAGATTGTTAAATGTCTGATATTTATGTTGTTGTAGATCAGAATTAATACACTAATAATAGTAAGCAACGTATTATCAATGGTTTTGTAATAGATTTAATTTAAGAATATTCGACATATGTTAGGATTCCTGGTCTGTTTTTCAATTTATTTTCAAGTAACTGTATTTAACAGAAAATATCATAAAGAAAGAAAAAAGGCAACGAAATTTTAGGTCTAATTTACGCAATTGATTGAGATTCAGGATCATTAAATTCAATTAAATTGAACACTCAAATCAATTAAATTGGATTTTCCATGCAATTAAAACAAATGAAATTAAAAATTCAATTTTATTAAATCGCAAAAACAATGGTTGGTAAATTATGATCATTCAATTCAATTAAATTGAAAATTCAATTCGATTAAATTGAAAATGCAAGTCAATTAAATTGAATACGCAATTCAATGAAATTGTAAAGACAAAAATTAAATACATAATTAAAAATGTTCATTTTAATTTATTTTAGCTGAACGGCGAGCCCAGCTGAGTAGGACCCGCTCTAGGTCTGGACTTACGGGACCTCTAACCAGCAGAGAACTAGCGAAGTGAGTATATTGACTATTATAATAATAATCATTTATTTCAGAATTAGATTCCATGTTATAAAATTAATCACAAATGTAATAAAATACTGTTGAAAGGTGATAGAACCATCTGGTTCGACTCCGGCGGCACCACCGCCACAACTATTTCTGTTATAACAGCAGTGTTAAGCGCTGCTGTGTTCCGGTTTGAAGTGTGGTAAGGGAGACATACTTAAGAGGGGTTTCAACTTAGTCCTCAGAAGTAGTAACGCATCTGTGGGTGATCTGAGATATGATTTTAATTGTATCTGAGGGTTGATTATGGATGTCCATGGGCAGCAGTAGCCACTTACCATCAGGTAGACTGCATGCTCGTTCGTTACTTCCATGTTATAGGACATATTTCTATGTTATATATTTAAATTTAAATATAGAATAAATATACATGAATACTTTTTTATTTTGGGTATTTTAAAAATAAAAATAACATTTTTTATTGACTATAAAATAACTTTTTATGAACATAAATTTTATAAATGAATTATCTTCTGATATTTTGCTTCCAAAATGGGTATCGTCATTTTATTATATTTTAGTATGGAATAACTTTATTTCAAACATGTTCATATGTTTTATTATTAACTTTTATTTAATAAAATACAAAATAATACATTGTTTTTGTCCACAGCGAGTTACTGAGCAACGCGTGATGCTCACAGTGATATTAGTGTTGTAATATAATATTAGTTTTAAGCGCAACCATTCTATATCAACTCCGGCCTAAGATTTATTCAATGTTATAAAAAAATTATTTGAAAAAATTTTATGCATCACATCATTTTTTTGACAAAAAAGGCTATATGATCCAAATTAAGTTTTGTTTGTATCAGACAGTCAACGTGTCAGGCACTGACCGTGTCAGGCACGGGCCGTGTCAAGCACGTGCCGTATCAGACAAAATCATTTTTCTATACAATATTTTGATAAGTATGTCTACGTAGTGATAGCCTAGTGGTTGCCTAGGTGTCGATCGAGGGGTCCGAGGTTCAAATCCCAGCCAGGCCTCTGATTTTTCAAAGTTATGTGCGTATTAGAAATTAATTATCGCTTGCTAAACGGTGAAGGAAAACATCGTGAGGAAACCGGCACACCTGAGAAATGTTAAAAAAGTTCTCAAAGGTATGTGAAGTCTACCAATACGCACTTGTCCAGCGCGGTGGACTATGGCCTAATCCTTCTCATTCTGAGAGGAGACCCGTGCCTAGCAGTAATGGGTTGATGTTACAGTATAACGGTAAATATAAATACGTCAATACATATTGTATAAGAGAATACTATTTGCCTGACACGATACGCGTCTGATACGTTCTGTGTCTGTCGAAGAAAATGAACTCATACAAATTGTATTTTTATTTTGTTTAAAATTTCCGTCATCTTTGAAAAATACTAATATTCTGGCTACATAATATTTGGCCGACCTCAGGTAGGGTCCAATCTCCTATCTGGGGTTGATTATAGATGTCCATACGGCAGTGACTTACCATCAGATGGACTGTATGATCGTAAATGCTTCCATTTTTAAATACTTAATCTAATGTGTCAAATAAATTGTTATATTAAATAAATTGAAATTGATTTTGTGTATATAATGATAAAATTAGAAAAATATTGTCCGTATACAATAATTGTGTTTGAAAATGTTTTGGATGTATTATGTCGCGAGGAAAATAGCCTATGATAAATTTTGGTTTTTGACTTTAGCGGTCTGGGGTTCGATTCCTGGATCAGTGATTTTTCGAAATTATTTGCGTATTAGAAATTTTATTATTATTTGTTTTTAACTGGCAAGGAAAATATAAAAAAATATAAACATTTGTAAAAAAATGTTACTGAAGGGCGAAGTCTACCAATACGCACTTGTCCAGCGCGGTGGACTATGGCCTAATCCTTCTCATTCTGCAGGAGACCCGTGCCCAGTGGGACAGTAATGGGCAACCTTTTACTGTCTTAATGTAAAAATATTAATCTTAAGATGGATTCACACTGTGTATCAAATAAATATACTCTATTGATATAAACAATAATACAAAGTTATGAAAAAAATACAGTTATATATTTTTTTTACCGCAAATAGTACTAAATACTACAATAAAATAATATAAAGATACAAAAATAGTTTAAAATTATAACAATTAATATATAAAATAATATTTATTTTCACACATTTATAAAATGATATACAATTTATATTAAAATTATGATATTATTTTCATTTACTGTTTATTAAAATCCTGCCATTTTAATTGTAATAAAAAGTATGACGTAATATTTATACAATAATAACGTTTTGAAATAGATTTCGAATAAAAGATTTTTTAAGAAAAATTTAATAAATACCATTTGTTATACAGTGTGTATTCATCTTAAATACGTTTTTATCACATGCAATATGTAAAAAAATATAATGTAAAAATTATAAATTGCAACGGAATTACGGATAACTTCGAAGTCGTTTTATATTTATATATTTGAAGCTACATAAATAATATTTCACATATTTTATACGCACAAAATTCAATTTTTAAATGGGATTGTAGTTTTTAAAAAATATTCGTGCCCCAAAATATTGATATTAAATTAGAAATTCACATAATGTTCCTCTCACGGATTTTGATAACACCAATTTATTGTAGAATTAATGTTTTTTTTATATTTATACTGATGGATATAAAGTGCATCAAACTAATCTTCGGAATTGAACGTTGTTTATTATTATACATAAAATGTATGAGAGGTTTTTTAAATTATGTGACACTTTTTATATATACAGCAGTGATAGGTAAGTATTTCATATCTAATGCTACTGTTAGGGGTTTAGATCCTAGGCAAGTACTTCTGGGTGAATCTACTCAAGATTATTCTTCACATAGAAAAAAAAAATCTTATAAAATATCCCGAGAATAGCCTTTATTTGAAGCTTAGTCTATAAATACATCAAATATATGCTGTGTTATAATAAAGTTATGCTAGAAAACACAATATTTTCGAAAATATTGGCAAATATAAAAATGTTGGTGTTGGTAATAATGACGATCTATGAGGATAATGACGTTGTTGCTGATTATAATGACGGACTGTTGCCGACAGTGACGAATGTATTGAATGTATTATGAAGTTCAATTATTTTGATGTTAATAATGAAAGAAAATGCAAGAATAATAAACACTATTTATTTCTTTAATTATATTATCACAATTATTTCTTAAATTAGGTAAGCATATACATATTATAGTAGATATTAGTAAACTTAATATTATTATCTGACAAACATTACTAAAAAGACTGATTATTAGGATGAAGGTCTTCATCCTAATAATCAGTCTTCTTAGTTTCATTAGTTAACTATTAATCAAATAATCATTTGGTACAGACATTTGGTATATAAATCAACAACGTAGTAGACTTCACATGATAGATTCTTGAGTATCCTATGTCAAATATTTAAAAAATAAATCAAAATTATCAAACTAAAACTACACACAAACTACAACACCCCCACAAATATTTTCATTGAATCATTCTTCCTACCGAGCATTTTTACTGACCGTTCTTTATTCCTAATATCACTTTTTAAAATCAATCAAAACTGCTTATTTAGAGATATTAAAAATAGAAAAAAAAAGAAATAGATTTAAGAAAAAACGTTAACATTTTAATATGTTTTTGAGGTAGAAGGCTTACATAATATGTTCCCTTGATTATTTAAGTTTTTGAGTGTTATATCGGATAAAATTCTAACTTTTTGTAGCTGTGGCGGATTTATTACATAATATGCCAAATGTTTTCCGTGCATGCATATGTCTAAAAAAGAACATTCAGTACAACTCATCTTTCTCAAAGTTATTCGAGTTTTGTTTGATTTATCCCACAAAACTTGATGCACTAAAAGTGTGCCCTTAAAAGGTTTAAGACTTTTGGGAATTGAGTTGGATTTGGCTACTATATCTTCTTCTTCTACTTTCTCTACGATAATATTCAACTGTTCATTTTCGATCTGGTTTTTAATTATATCATAGAATTGATTATATGTTCCTACGTCCCTGCCAAAAAGAACCGTCCTATCTGCTGTTCGTTTTAGCGTTGCGCCAACACCGTCTGGGGCACCCTTACCGTGCCCTGCTTCTGAATAATTCCAAGTAATTTTACTTAACTGCGAAAAATCTGTATATAATTGTGTGATTATAAAAAACATGGTCTTGTTTCTATACTGAGACGACGGCGAGTCCGATACAAAGTGTATCGTATCAATTAATGGGTTCAGTTTGATAACTTGTTTTAACAACGGGACTAGATGAGCCCATACGGCTGACGCATCGTGACGCAAACAATTACTTATTGTACACATGGATGTTGGGGTTACTTGACCAGTATCAAAGTTGTGCGTATATACAACTGCAGTGTGTAAGCAGACTTGTTGTCTGCTACCTCCGAAGTGGAAGGATTGCACTTCTTCTGCGTATTTTAGGGAATAATTTTCCGAGAAATCTATGTGTACCAAAGCTTCTTGAATGGTTATATTATTCTTTATATCTTTGATAGTATGATACTGTCCGACCATTTTGTATGTGTGCTCTAGAAATGGTATTATTTCTTTTTCTATTTTAACAATAGCTTCCTTACAGTTGATATTAATGTTCTTCTTCACGGTTATTTTTTGTTTTTTCTGAATACCATTTTTGGTTATGTTTTTAGATATTTTGACCCATTGAAAATATGTAAAAGTGTTGCTATCATCGTTCTTAAGATTGTATTCTAGACGATTTGATCTGCAGGTATTACAAATTCTTTGTAAGCAATCAATATTTCTCGAATCACAACATAATTTGGAGATGACCTGTTCACTGTTTTTCTCTTTTAATATTGATTGCTTATTCATCGCAGATATTAATAATTCCATATTAGTATGAATACTGCACTGACATGTTTCCCTGTTGATACTTTTCGGAAAAAGAACCCAAAATGGCCGGTGCTTGCAAAAAAATGAATAATGTACTAGTGAATTAGTCTGTGAACAAAATTTTTTGTGTAAGTCTTTTAAAGGTAAACATAAATACCTTTTCTGCATGCGGACTTTATCGCGGGTAATAAATTCTTTTTTACCAGCGCTTATTACGCTATGTACATCTTCTGTATAAAAGTTCTGTATGTGTTCGATTAACGATAATCCCGTTTTCTCATTTGTGTTAATTTGTATTGCACTCTCTTCAATATTTGGTTCCTGTCGTAAGTTTTTTATTTCTTTTATTTTTTTCTTTAGTCTCTTAATTTGTTTACGTTGGCTCCTGTCTCTTTTTTGGTAATCCGCTATGATGCGCAATAATCTTTTCCGTTTTTTCAACTCAACATAGCGAACTTGTTTAACTTTTGCATAAGCTTGTGAAATCTCACACAATGGGTCAACTTCTTTGGTATATGGGACTTCAGTATCTGTATGGTTTTCATTGTTCTGATGTTCTACAACAGCTTCAATATTAACTTTCTCTAATAAGGGATCAACTCTTTCTTCACTAGCTTCTTCCTTTTTCTTTCGACGATATCTTTTAGAATTTTCTTTCCATCTTTTCCTTTGTTCCTTTATTTCACGAAAAGATTTTTCTTTTTTTGCTTCTTTTTGTTTTAGATATCTTTCTCTTCTCTTTTGTTTTTCTATTTCTAATAACTCCGGATCATTTTTAATTTCGTTATACTTTCGTTTTTTGCAAATTCTCTGAGCCAGTCTTCTATTCTCTACATATTTTTTATTTTTGGGAGGCATATTTGGAGGGCCATTTACGGGGGTCAGTCTTAGTTTTTACGATCTGCAAAAGGCATAGTAAATTAATATGTAATATCAAACAAACAATTTCAACATGCGCACTATATATACAAGCTCTATTGTTACGTTTCCCATATCCAAAATGACCACTACACATAGGTACATAAATTAAAATTTTAAATGGTTAAATGAACAAACTCTAACATAATGCTCCTCTATCCTCTACTTCTCCAGTTACATGTATATTCTAAGCAAACAACATAAAACTACGTAATTTTTTAGATACTGCCTAAATGTTATAACTACTCATGAAAAAAGTTATTATTACATAATTATAACAAATCTCTTTGATTCCATTCATCAACAATTGTCGCTCCGTCATCATTTACAAATTGGTACATATCTAATAAGTGCTCTGGATTACTAGAGTGCATTATCATGTGTACGGATTCATATCGATCATGGTTAAATTCTCTGTATAGTTTCCAATTCTCTTGATCTTCGTATAATGATGTTGCCGACAGTGACGAATTCTGGAAAGATCGCCGCCACGACCGATATACGTTAATAGTTACAAAAAACAATCACTGCATGTCATTTGTTTCAAGAATACTTCACCATCGTTAATAAATAAGGGTTAACCATGCACACATAATTAAGATAAAGCTATATATAAGAATGACGTTTGGGATGCTAAACTTTGGAGAATGATATTCAATAACTTACGGTCGAAAAATAAACGTCCTTTCGCTCTGATGAGTGGCGATCGACTGAGGCACGAGGGGGGCTCGTCTCTTGAAAGAAATGCGACGCTTCGGGCGCGTTCCGTTTTCTCAGAATTTAGCAAAACAATCGTGTTGCCGATAATGACGGATTTTTTTTGAACATTTTTTGATTCAATTTCTAATTGATTTACGACTTAATTTTTAAATATATTTTGTATGAAATACCTTGAGTATTTAATAATAAGTAATATAAATACACAGACGGGTCTACTTTACTGATCATTTTTGATTCATAGCATAAAATATCCAAAACCTAGCAATTGGGACATCTGAAATATTGCCGTTTTTGAGAGTTTTTTTCTAATTGTTCTTATTTTTGATTTATAATCACGGAATGGCTTTGATTGCTTCTGCTTCATTTATTTAGGTAGCAGATTAAGAAGTAAAACTCCTGAATTTGTTTCATAAAGAGGAGTATTAAGGCAAGACATAAATTTTGAGCCTCTTGAAGATCCACCCTTCTGATTTTTTTTAGTTGTGTTCGAATTTGTTCGACTCCGGCGGCACCACCGCCACACCTATTTCTGCCTAATAACAGCAGTGTTAGGCGCTGCTGTGTTCTGGTTTGAAGGGTGTGGTAAGGGAGACAGACTCTTCCGAGGTGTTCTAGCTTAATCCTCAGGGGTAGCAGCGCATCTGTGGCCGACCTCAGATAGGAATATTTAATCCTATCTCGGATTGATTACAGAAGTCCATGGGCGGCAGTAGCCACTTACCATCAGATAGACTGCATGCCCGTCTGCTACTCCTATATTATAAAAAAAAAAGAATTAAAAATGAGTTTCATATGGCAAAGGAAAATATTATAAAGAGACCTGTACTCTTAAGACCTTTTTTTAGAAAATCCAGGTATGTCTACTTATCCCCACTTGGGCAACTCGGTGGACTAAAGTAAAGGCTGACTCCGAATTATCAGTTATTGATTAAAATGATGAGGTATTTTCCTCCAAAAAATAAAAAAAAAATATTTTAAAAAGGTGGTTTCAATTTTTGTCAGTTTTTGTAAAAAGTCACTTATAATTTTTCGCAAACGCCCCAAAAGTTTATACCATTACTAGCTGACCCGGCAAACGTTGTGTTGCCATATAAATAAAAAAAATGTTAAGGGTGTACAACCCTTATCACTTAGGGGTATGAAAAATAGATAGCAGCCGATTCTCAGACCTACTGAATATGCATATGAAATTTGGTGAAAATCGGTAAAGCCGTTTCGGAGGAGTACGGTAACTAACACTGTGACACGAGAATTTTATATATAAGATTGTAAAATGTATTAGTGATCATTATTAATAATTATTATAGTTTGAAAAACTAAGAACCACGCTAACATCGCACAAAGAAAATCGTTAATCCTGATTCCTGACGATCCTGATGAGGTGAATGGGATAAAATTATTAAAATCGTTTATTGTCATCGGTTCTTGATAATTGTTCAAAATTTCTAATTAATCGGACCGTTCAAAGTGGGTAAAAATAGAGTTCAAAGATTCCGTTACATACATACATACAGGTCAAGCTAATAAAAGCGTGGTAAAAATAGCTCCCATATTTACTTTTAAAGACAATTCTATAAAATTTGATGCATTTTATATTCCATAAGTAGTAATATAGTTGTAACAGGTGATATGAATGGCTTGATGAAATTTTAGGCTTTGTAAAGCTTGCGTCCATTAGAAATTTTAATATTAATGTCTATCTATCCATTGGTCGGGTTAGTATATTGATGTAATCTATGGACGTCGGGTCTTTGAAACGTACGAAATATAAGAGCAACCATAAATAAAAAAACCGACTCTGTATAAAGAATTGAAAAGGGGGTTATGTAATATCTTTGTATGTCAATTTGAGTATTTTTTGTAATTACGCCTTTGTCCATTATAAACAAATTGTCCAAAAAATATTTAAGAAGTTTAAATTGACACTTAATATTTTATAACAAAGTTTCAAAATTTTTTATATTTTTTGATATTACAATATTAGTCAAATAATGCGTAATAACAGTTATAGTCCGCGTAAAACTGCTAGTCCACTCTGAATATAGAAATGAATCGCGTCGCCCTAGCAAATTGTATGACTACACCTGCTCGCAACAACTTTTTATTAATAATACTTATTAATTAATAATTCTTATTAGTTATCAATTAACAAGAATTATTAATATTAATTATTATTAATAAAGCCCAATTATTATTAATCATTAATTTTATTTTCGTGTTTTTTCACTTAGACCCAACGTCCATATTTAATTGTAATGATGATGTAGTGATGTAATTTTTAATAATATTCAAGGCTGGAGTAGTTTCTCGTTGATAATTGTAATTAAATAAAATTTTACAAGTTTTTAAACTATTATTTAAAATTTGAGTCGCAGTCGAAAATCTTATTGCGAGATAGCGACATCTATTGATGTGATTTCGAATTAATATTTGTATAAATAATTATGCTTGCACTTACTTATTAATATTGTTTCTGTCAGAAATAATATAAAATTTTTAAACTGATTTTCATTTTTCGGTATAATTTTGGTAAATATTCTAGTATTTTATTTATTGTGTATAAAATTGTAAGACCTTAAAGAATAATATTGTAATGTTAATTTTATTTATAGAAATGGAGTTAATTGTAAAAAAAGACACTTATTTTGTTCTGTGTCTATTTATTTAGTTATTAACTTGTATGGATGCGGACTATATAGCTTACGATTGAAGAATTAGATGCCATATAAAAAATAGTTGAAATAATAATACATGATTGAGACTCCGGCGACACCACCGCTACACCTATTTCTGTTATAACAGCAGTAGGGGTGTGCGAATATCGTTCGAATCGAATCGAATCGAATATCAATATTCGATTCGAAATTCGAATCGAATTATTCGAATTTTCGAATTATTCGAACTTCTTCGAATAATTCGAAAAATTTCGAATAATTCGAAAAATTTCGAATAATTCGTAAAAATTTCGAATAATTCGAAAGTTTTCGAATAATTCGCGAATTAAGGGGGTATTCTAGTCTAGAAGCATGAATTTCAGGTAATTTTTTGAAGTGCCGTAAAAAAAGGCAATCAATATTTTTACCATCCATTTTTTTATAACTTATTTATTAACATTACAAGATTCAGTATCGTATTTATTATTTTTGAACAAAAATTTGTAGCAGATTTTCAAATCTTGATTTTTCATAATACTTTATTTGCTATAATATAATTTTTATTATTTCATTATTTAAAAAAAAAACTATATTAATTGTTCTATTTGTGTAACTATATGGTTTAAATAAAATGTATATTGATTATTGACTGTTAAATTTTTATTCGAAAATTGAAAATAAGAAACCCTGAAAAAATTCGAATTATTCAAAAAATTTCGGATTATTCGAAAATTTTCGAATTATTCGAAATTTTTCGAATTATTCGGGAACTTTCGAATAATTCGAATTTTCGAATTATTCGATTCGAGTTTCGAATCGAATATTAATATTCGATTCGGAACGAATAATTCGTAAGTTCGAATTATTCGCACACCCCTAAACAGCAGTTTTAAGCGCTGCTGTGTTCTGGTTTGAAGAGTGTGGTAAGGGAGACATACTTTTCCGAGGCGTTCCAGCTTAGTCCCCAGGAGTAGCAATCCATCTATGGTCGACTTCAGATAGGACTGTAATCTTATCTGAGGTTGATTATAGACGTCCATACAGTGACTTATCATCAAGTCTCCTTTGCAATTTCATTAAAAAAACAATGTTATATAGTACGCATCTGCCTAAATACTGCACAATTAAGATCTTACACAAAAGTGTACATTTTTATATAGTTTTTAATTTGCATTTGTTTTCTCTCACACAATGATTATAATCTAGTGAAGCTGTAAATGAAATCCTTAATTGTTTCCAATACTTAATTAATTATTTGATATAACCTTAGTTTTAGGCTAGCGATGCGTCGGTATACATAGTATTTCTATACATGTAAATATATTTTTGTAAAACGTTACATTTTTAATTAATTATAATGTTTTTTGAAACTATGGTTTGTTTTGTTTTATACTAACAACCTTCCGCTACTTGGCACCAGATGGCGCCATATGTATCTTAAAAGGCCTTATATAAATTTTTATTTTCGCGTTACTGTCGATTTAAATTTATATGAACCCATCTACAAACATACATACATATACATACATATGTATGGATTTTTAATAAAATATTGTTAAATGCAAATCTTTGTTTCGAAAGTCTGCAAAATTTGTGACTATCGAGGAGACTCCGCTACTCGTCAAGAGATGGCGCTAGAACCATTCGAATCAAACGACAGTTTATTGTATATCTCACTCGCACCTAGTACTAACTATATTTTGTCTCACTCGCACATTTTTTTACACTTTTAGAGCGAGAGAGATGCATATGAAAAATCTTTTTACCTCCTGTTTATTTGTTACTCTGGTACTTCGTTATTAATATTCGATCTACCCAATGATTTACCTACAATTTTATACTTGGTTCCTATAGAAATGGCCAAATTACGATAGTTGGTATGTAAATATTTACTGTAATTGGTAGTCTGGTAGAAATTTGAACTATTTTTTCTATGCGATTTTACTGTCCAATTATGTAGGATAAGAGCCCCATTTACATTTACAGACATTCAACATGTCCTGTCTGACAAAATCATATTATCCTAACTAATATTATAAATGCGAAAGAGTGTTGATTTGCTACCCGTTCACGGCTTAAGTACCAACCTGCCATAAATGTTGTACCTTTACTGTAGAAAAAAGTAATGTTCCCCAGGGGTGGTTAAAACAGATAGTCCTCGTCCCCTGACCGCGGACGAAGCCGCGCGGGTAATAGCTAGAAGTATTGTACAGAACAATATGATTTTGTTTCGTCACGGACGCGGTCCGAAACGTTAAAAAATATAAATACAGCATAGGGTCGGTACATATCCGAAAAATGGGTCGAGCGTATCAGATGCTCGACGCACTAACGCATCATCGGTTAGGTGTGAAAGGTTGATGTTTTATTATATAATTGTCTGTTCTGGCGTAACGCGACCGATGATACGTGTCGTATTTTCCGTCAGATATGTACTGACCCTGAGCTTTCAGTCCTGGTTGTCATCATCATCAGGTTTGTCGTTAAACCTTGTTGATCTTATGGGCAGTTTAAAAACATCTCGACACAGTATGACCACTACCGTCCCATCACAATGGACTGTGCCTACGAAATCGTGAGAAAGCCTAAGCAATTAGGTTTGTAGGTGGTTAGGGTGTATAGAAATAAAACAACAATTACATTTTGTATATATTTATTACACATTGGAATAGGATATGACATAAAGTGCGCGATCATCGCATACACTACACTTAACATACATTACGTTACACATAATTAAAAACTAATAATAATCGACAATACAAATCATTTAGAAAATAAATGCGGCGATATCAAAAAAAGTTCTGAAGTTTTTATTCTCATCTGTGATGTTGACGCCAGATGGCAACACTGGATCATTTTAACGGCCAAAAGACTAGGATTCGAGGCAAGAAACAGGGTAGGTTTAAAAAACGAATTGACATTTTTTTTTGTTTTTCCGATTTTATTCCTTTTTTTATTGTTTTTAGTAATTTTTCAAAAAGGAATGTTTAAAGTAAATAATACGCCGTTTAAATAATCCAGCGATAGGTGGATTTCCCGTTTGTCAAAATTATTATTAGCGTTACCGCAAACCTTGTTTGGTTTTAAAGAAATAAGAAGAATTTCGAGAAACGGTTCAAAGACGTCGAGAGATTTTACGCAGATTTATGGAGAGCGCGTTGACTTTCAAGTAAATACACTTTGACCATCAAAATCATTAAAACACCGTTTTCCTAAACTATTTTGTTATTTTCAACTGCCATAGTTTGTCCTATTCTTCTTAATTTTATCCAAAGAGACATTAGTTGCCAAATTTTCCACCAGCTGCCTTAAATTTACAATAACCTGCCGTATTTATTTGTTATACGAAGTCTTTACGTATCCGCACTCTTGCCAAACTATCTCAAATTCAAGTGTGTAGATACGAGTTTGACTTTGTTTGTATAGGTTTGCAAGCGCTTGTAGCCTTTTGATCAAATGTTTAATATTTGCGGGAATTGTAAATCTATAGATTTCTAACCGCTTCAAGTAGTATTTTAATTTTATAATAGAGCGAAAGAAACAAAACATCTATCTATCGTTGTCTATCAATTACATCACAAATCTCAAAGATTTGTAACATAACTCGACAATTTTGAATAAGTCATGTGTATACAAAAAAATATATATTTTGATTGATTTTTTAGTGATCTTTGGTCAAAGTGCAAAAACCCAGTCGTTACACTCTCAAAGTAATTAACAATAAATAACGCTTATTTGGAATATATTTCAATTTACGTTAATCTTAAAACGTTAAATATATATGTTACCAGACACACATTGTTATAATACAACTTTATAAGTCATAAGTCAACTTTACACCCGCCTTATCTTTTATCTTTATATTAGTTATATATAAATATATACATACATATAATAAGCGAAATGTATAACTCCGCTTATTTTTATTTTGCTAAAATTTTATTTGCAAATCCTTTTTTTATTTTAACCCTCCTAATTTTCCACGCCCCTAAAGTTATACCAACCCTTAATATACCTTATACACGTAATACCAAAATCAGTATTTATTTTAAAATCTCACATACTCGGTATGGGAATTCTATCGAGTTATACATAATATACTTACACTTCCACACAACTGTATGTGCGTGTTTATACTCACTCACACATGAATACGAAATAATTCCAAATAAGCGTTACTTGAAACAAAATTTTTAAAAATAAAGAGTTTTTTTCCGAATTTGTTAATTACCTAACGCTTTTTGGCAAATTTGAATACTAATTTAGCACCAATTTTGGCTAAATTACGTTCATTTTGATATTTAGAAAGTGCCGAAATATTACGCCTCTGTCGATAATTTTTCCAAAAATTAGTTTTAGAATTTTTTAAATTAGATCTTTCAAACCAACTTTCTTTTAGCTTTTTGACGGCGGTGGTCGTACAACCAAGATCTCTTTCGTCGGGTGACCATATTAAGACCGTCCATACCGTCATATAACCAACATTTAATATTAATCCTTTGATAGCGGCCGAAAGGTGGTCGTACGACCAAGATCTCTTTCATCGGGTGACCATATTACCAACCAATTTTATAAATTTATTTCATAAATATAAAGTTTAACTTAGTTTTTGAAACTCAACAAGAAAACTTTATAAGAAAGACAGAGGCGTTATTTTAAATGTATAATTCAAGAGATAGTTGTCCGGCCTTGCCGCACGAAGATACATAGAAACTAAATCAATACTAAATTGTTCCTCATTCAATGAGATCGTATCAGTCTATATGGTAATTTCACAAACGGAGGTACTTAGTGGTTTAAAAGGTAATTCATGAGTTGATTGCATTTAGTTCTGAAATATAATGCGTATGAAAGATTCGTATGCGTAAGAAAGATTTTTGACGAAGAAAGAAAGTTAAGGTGAAATACGCTGTACCTTGAAAGATTTCAAAGTATTCACATTCACCCTCCCCCCTTCATTTCCTTTTACACCCTACAAGAGAAGAGGGGGTATCCCTCTTCCACTCTTAGACATAGACTCAATATGAAATTGTCCTCCTTTCAGTCCCCCCCTCCCCTTCTTCTGCTACACCCCCTACACTACTCCCCTTCTTTACCCCTCTCGAATGCCCCCACGCCCTATAGAATCGACATACCTTACCCCCTCCCCATCTTAACTCAACTTAGGTCTTACTTCTGTCCATTATGACTCCTACCTCTTTTCAAATAGAACTGACTTACTTTACCCCCTCTTCGCTTCGCTTAGGTATCCTGCTCTGCATATAGGTTTGACACAATCTGACTTCAAAATTTCACTTACATGTTGCATGTTGTTTACCCCGCAAATACCCCCTACATTTACCCCTCTTCAAGACTCGACATTCTATGTCTCCCTTACTAGATTGACCAAACATTCCCCAGAAGTCTTACGTACGAAATTGACCCGACATACCACAGTGACGACACACTTCCCCAGATTGACCCGACATGCCCCAAGGTCTCTCCGCTCAAAAAGACCCGTTTTTATAGCCCTGATCTTTATCCTAAATGTATGATTAGAATGTTAGAATGCATACATGCAACATGAATGCATACATGCATGCCTACATTGTTAGACCCATGCAAGAATTTTGCCACATCTTTAGCAGAAAATTTAAAATTTTAAATGCTTTCATACGCATTACATTTCAATTTTAAAAGTAGAAAACTTAAATTTTAAAGTAGAAAGTTTTATTTAAGGCTCTGCGCTTTAAAGTCAAAATTATTTATTCAAATTTTTAATTTCGTTTCATATACATTTTTTTTTGTTAAAATAATCAATATTGATTTTTTGAAAGAGATAAAAACTGCTTTTTTATTTTTTTAAGAAAAGAGTTAAAAAATAGTTGGTTTCTCTGAAAACCACACCAACGCCAGCCTAACACACTATTAGTAGGTGTGTTACCACACTGTGACTGAAGGTGTGACAACACACTTACTGGTAGTGTGATAGCCAGCGTCAGTGAGTGATAAACCTGATCTTATGGCGCTTAACACACTGTGATAGGGTCATGTGACTACTAAAGTATGTATCAGAACCTATCCATTGTTAGTAGAGCCCTAACACACTGTTAGGAGGTGTGTTAACACACTGTGACTGTAGGTGTGACAACACACTTACTAACGATGTGGTAGCTAGCATCAGTGACTGACCCCTACTTTTACCCCTACCCCCTACCCCTCTAAGTTTACCCCTACCTTTAATCCCCTTGTGACCCTTAACACACTGTGAAAGACACTTTTGACTAGAAAATTAATCGTTTCTTACGGAACCCTAAAACACTGACATGTGAAAAAATGAAAATCTTCAAACGTCAAACTGTTTAGAAAGAGTGTGTTAACACACTGTGACTGTTGGTGTGATATCACACTGTTACTCACAGTACAAAGTTTGGACATGCGGGTAGTTAAACTTTAGTTTTGATGATACTAGTGGCTCCATCTCTGTTTTATTAGCGGAAACTCGTCATAACTGAACTGCTATCCGTCGTGTGCAGACGTGTAAAGTGCAGAGCCTTAATTTGTAATAAATTGGTAAATAAAATAATAATTAATCATAATCAGGTACGAGTGAAACATTAGTGAAGTGAATATAAAATAGTGATTGAAATATATTTTTAATATATTTTAGATTCGAGTAGAGAGATAAAAAATAATTCTTAAGAGTAAAATCGCAATTTTATAAACTTCATAAATAGTAATTGGATTAAAAAATATAAAAAATAATTTGTCTAAAAAACAAGTTTTTTAAACCACTAACACCTCATAAATAAATAAAATAATAATCACAATATTCCAAGTTTTAAAACAACTGAATCGACCGGAATCGATAATAAAAAACCTAAACTAAAAATATAAAAACCGCTTAAAGGGTACAACACTATATAAAAAAATGGCATCGCGATCACAGATGTGTACAAAAACGGTAAAACTATACGGATCACATCGTTAATAATAAAATTATAATAATTTAAAATCACAGGCTCCATACAGATCTGAGTACTTAAAACTATTGGGAATTCAGAAATAATTTGCGCTGAATGTTCTTTCGAATACGCGCAATTTACAGTAAAAAAAACATAACCGTCTGTTTTTATGGCGTTTAAATTTACGGATTTATTCAGAAGATGTTTTCTCAAGTTGATTCCGCGTAAAATGCATTCGAAAACCATAAAAAACAGACGAGTAATACTGAAAAACTTATACCCGACAATAAATATAACTAAACTAAACAGAATGTGATAGCCTACGTAGAGTAGACGCAAACGCCAGTAAAAATAATCAGTACTGAAAAAAAGCGGAAAAAATAACGCCGCGTTAAAAATTAAATGCGAATCACGCGCGTTAACTAACCTAACACGAAACGCACGCCGTTCTACATTAAACACGTAAAATCGGCACGGACGCGTAAAAATTACGCACGGGACCGTAAAATGCACGTGCGGAACCGTAAAATGCACGCACGGAACCGTAAAATGCAAGTACGGGACCGTAAAATGCACACACGGAACCGTAAAATGCACACACGGGACCGTAAAATGCAAGTACGGGGCCGTAAAATGCACGCAACGGTGCGTAAAAGCCAACGCACTGGTCATCTGTGCGCTTCGAATTGAGAGCTTACCCAAATATATATTAAAATTCACGTCATAATGTACTAGAATTAGAACAATTACGCACATTTGCGCAACTTTTACGTAACCATGCGTAAGTTTTACGTAACCATGCGTAAGTTTTACGCATCCGAGCGCGATATTTACGCATTTACGGCGTGGGGGGGATACGATTAAATGCAAGGGGAACATCGAGGGTGCGGGGGGCGTGGGCTCCGCTTTTTCACTGTACTGACGTGGTTTTAATGGTTAAGGGCAATGTTTTTTTGGTTTCTTTAGATTCTCCTCCTCGGCGCCGGGCTTGGGTACCTAGTTGGGGAATAATATGAATTAGAAATAGTACTTAAAGTTAAAAAGTTTTTAAAAATAAGCGAGAAGTTAATGATGATAAATTTTGTATTAATTGGTGGAGTTCTGTAACGGCCGTGAAATAAAATTCAACCTTCTCCACTCTATTGTAGCTTCTCAGGCTCTATATACGTATATTGAACAATGTATGTACAAAACATATGTAGAATACCTGAGTCTGTTAATTTTACCTGCTGCTGTATCCTGTACCTACAGGTACAAAGTGTATCTAAATCCTCAGCTCATTGTACCTGAAGCTATACAGTGTACCTACAGCTATATAGTGTACCTTCAGTTATATCCTATTTCTAAGCTGTATACTGTACCTTAAGGTACATAACCTCTCCTCGGTGTACCTCTCGCCCTTGAGACAGTCTACTCATTGCAGTACCGCGCCAATTTTAATTGTACCTGAAGCTATACATTGTACCTATAGCTAGACACTGTACCTAAAGGTACAAATTGGACCTAAACCGCTACCTCATTATACCTGAAGCTGTATAGTGTACCTTATAAGGTACATGACCTCACCTCGGTGTACCTCTCGCCCTTGAGAGAAACGATCTTCCCGTCGCGGTAACGCACCATACTTACTTGCAGCTATAAATTGTACCTAAAGCTATACAGTGTACCTGTAGCTAGACAGTGTACCTTAAGGTACATAACCTCACCTCTGTGTACCTCTCGCCCTTGAGAGACACGATCTTCCCGTCGCGGTAGCGCACCAGCTTCTTCGTCTAGATATATAGCGTAAGTGAAGCTACACAATGTACAAGCTATACAATGTACCTAAAGGTACAAATTGCACCTAAATCTCTACCTTATCGTAGCTGACGCTATATAGTATACCTACAGTAATATTCTACTTCTAAGCCTGACACTGTACCTACAGCTAGACACTGTACCTTAAGGTACATAACCTCACCTCAGTGTACCTCTCCCCCTTGAGAGACACGATCTTCCCGTCGCGGTAGCGCACCAGCTTCTTCGTCTAGATATATAGCGTAAGTGAAGCTAGACAATGTACCTACAGCTCTATCTTATCGTAGCTGACGCTATATAGTATACCTACAGTAATATTCTATTTCTAAGCCAGACACTGTACCTACAGCTAGACACTGTACCTTTAGGTACATAACCTCACCTCAGTGTACCTCTCCCCCTTGAGAGACACGATCTTCCCGTCGCGATAGCGCACCAGCTTCTTCGGCTCCATCTTCGGAGCCAGCGGGCGATGCTCCTTGTTGCCAGAGTCCTCGTCCACGTAGGAATAGCTAGAAGAAGGACTTCGGATTGGTACCTTTGTCACAATAATTAGACTAAGCGAGAATTAGCTAAAAGGTAATAAAATCAGTCATTTTTTTAAATATAGATACCATCAATAAAACTAAAAAGCACCACTTAGTGGTCAAAATTCGACCATCTCAATCAAAGTGTCAAAGTGATGTGCGTATTGCAAATTATTAGTTGCTCTAACGATGTTTTATCGTGAGAAAATCTGCACACCTGAGAACAAATCTAAAAAAATCTAAAATAAAATATAGTCCCCAAAGTCTACTAATACGCACGTGTCCAGCGCGGTGGACTATGGCCTAATCCTTCTCATTCTGAGAGGAGACCCGTGCAGCAGTGGGACAGTAATGGGTTGATGATAACTAATAACTAGCCTACCTATAACGAAAGATTTGTACCTCACCCTTAGCTTACTTTAACTTATTAATACCTCAATGTTTATTTATTTATTTATTTAAAATTTATTGCATCACCTCTAACAAGAATATATATCCCGGAAATTCCACGGGAACTAGGGATGGCGATCTAAGATCGATTAATCGGAGAATCGATCTTTTGGACCAAAAAAAAACGATTATTTTAATCGATATTAGTAAGGATTGAATCGTAAACTTTGCATTTGATCGAGTGATGATCTTCAGTACGATTCAGTTTTATGTATGTTAGTATGTCATATTATCTCCTTTTAAACGCGGGCGAAGCCCGGGCAAAAACTAGTAAGTAATGAAGAAATTTGACTAACGAATTATCCATTCCTGTAATGTTGGTGAATAAAAATAAATAATAATGTTAATAAATAAATAATGTTAGTAAATAAATAAATAAATATTGATAATTAAAGTTGTCTCACCGTTCAATGATGCGATACTTGAGCGTGACATCATCTATGACGCTGGTCCGCGGAGTGGGCAACGCCACCGCGGTCAACGCCTGTCCGTTCTCACGGCGATGGAGCAACGTGGCCGCAGCTAACTCCACGTCCCCATCCGCGATAGAGACGCAATGCTTGATCTGTGTTTTGGAAGGATTTAAAGGTCAATTAAACAGAGCTATTTGAAGGTGAAAAAGAAAAATCTTCGAATATTATCGAAAAACAAAAAACTTAAGGTTAGGTATATATAAAAAAAACAGTAGAGATGACCTACAGCATTAACAGTTTTTTAATAAATAATTTAATAACTATGGTTGTATGTGTGGCATTCAAGGTAGGTACTCACTCAGCATTATATGCCGTAGTATGTATGTATGCCGTGTTTGTGATATAGAAATAGCTAGTGAGCATGCAGTCCACGTGATGGTAAGTAGCTACTGCCACCCACCGCCATCTGTAATCAACCCCAGATAGGATTATATTCCTACTCGAGGTCGGCCACAGATGCGCGACCGCTGAGGACTTAGCTGGAACGCTTCGGAAAAGTATGTCTTCCTTACCACACCCTTCAAACCAGAACACAGCAGCGCTACACTGCTGTTATAACAGAAATAGGTGTGGCGGTGGTGCGGGCGGCGTCGAACCACAAAGGGTTCTACCACCTTTAAAGTTACCATTAATGTACCATCATGCTTATCTGCTACACCTATATAAAATACAAATTACAAAAATATAGTGTATATTTTTGTAATTTGTAATACTGTGTCCCTGGAATTCAACACAACTAACCTCCATGAGGCTGGTATTCGGGAACATCTCCCGAAGCGCCTCGCACTGCTGAGTGTACTCCTCGCACTCGTAGACCACGTGCTCGTCGTGTTCCTCCCCTTCGGAGTCTGAGCGCGAACTGACAATGGAATTTGGTCTTTGAGGGTAGTCTAAACTTTGGCGACGAAAATATTTCGTTTTTGAGGGTAGTCAAAAGTTTGGCGACGAAAAAATTTGGTTTTTGAGGGTAGTCAAAAGTTTGGCGACGAAAAAATTTGCGTTTTATAGAGGACTAGCTTTTGGTGTCTTTGTAGGCATACATCATAGCGTAGTATAAAACAAACTTTAAACATATTTAGGGGAATAAAAAAAGCCTAAGGTCGATTTTCTAAATAACTAAAATAGGTATTACATTAATTCTAAACAGAAAGCCAAATAGTAAGTTTCATAGAGCTTTCGAATTGTTGGTTTTTCAAACAAACTTTCAAATACTATCACCTCAATAACCTATCAATATTCCTTTCAAACCCCTTAGGGGTAGAAGATCAAAGAATCTTTTTAAGTACTACTACTAGGACCGAATAAGAGGAGGCAGGTGGAGCCATTGCTCCGGAACCTCCACAGAAAAGGGGCCACAAAGAGGTAAAATTCCAAATTTAGATCAATTGATTTCGCATTATCATTTTTTTTCAAATTCTACTTATTCTCATTTTTACTGATAATACTTTCAATTAAATAATTACTACATTCTTTGTTAAAAAAAAATAATTTCTTACAAATACATTTTTTAATAATGAGACAGAAAAAAAAAACTTCTATTTGGAAAACAATTAGGGGTCTCCGCGTTTCGTTGCTCCAGTACTCCAAATGTGTCCTTAGCTACTAGAAATCAGTAATTACCGATTACGCTCAGTCTTGGTGTTAGGCGGCGGCAGCATCGCGCTCAGGCTGGGCATGGCCACCACCAAGCCGGACGACCCCGGGGACGAGGCACCTGGGAAGATATAACATCTGTAATTCACACTTCTGTTGTTTCAATGATAGCTCCAAATTTAAGAATAGACAGACTTTATCAATATTGGGCGAGATTGAGAGTTTTTTGATTATATTGAAGTAGCAAAATAGTGCAGTCCACCTGATGATAAGTGGCTACTGCTGCCCATGGGCATTTGCAGTCAACCCAAGATAAGATGAGATTCTGACCTGATGTCTGCCTCGTAAGCGCTGCTTCCCCTGAGGACTAAGTTGCTACGCCTTGGATAAGTATGTCTGCTCAGCACACCTTCATAGCGGAACTCAGCAGCGCTCACAACTGAAGTTATTTCAAGGTGAAATAGATGTGAACAGCTCGCTTCCCCCTCGTTCTTCTGGCGGATCAGATCAGCTTCCACCTCCAGTACCCAGGTGCACACCTGGCCCTCGTCAATGTTGCAGAATATGGTATGAATACTACAGAAACTCTACCAATCATGGCAGACTTTACAGGATGCTTACCAGAACAGCTGGCTTCCCCCTCGTTCTTCTGGCGGATCAGGTCAGCCTCCACCTCCAGCACCCAGGTGCACACCTGGCCCTCGTCAATGTTGCTGAAGTCGGGCACGTATGCGTCCATCATCTCCATGAAACCTAGAACAAAGAAAAATTCGGTGTACTTCTGGATAAAAATCTACAAGATGTAAAATTCGTGAAATTTTAGAATTTAGCATATTTATATTTATTAATAAGTCTCGGATGATTTGCAAAAAAGCTGAGCTAAATGTCACATAGCCTTTTGAAGTATATAACCTAGAAGATAGTAATCAGATATCTCATATAATAAGTATAGGATAAAGAATACACATACATACGTGGTTCGACTCCGGCGGCACCACCGCCACACCTATTGCTACCTAATAACAGCAGTGTTAGGCGTTGCTGTGTTCCGGTTTGAAGGGTGTGGTAAGGGAGACAGACTTTTCAGAGGCGTTCCAGCTTAGTCCTCAGGGGTAGCGGTGCATCTGTGGCCGACCTCAGGTACGAATATCTAATCCTATCTGGGGTCGATTACAGATGTTCATGGGCGGCAGTAGCCACTTACCATCAGGTAAACTGTGCTCGTCTGCTACTCCTATATTATAAAAAAAATACAGGTCAATCGAATAAAAGCGTAGTAGAAACATCTAAGATAATAAATAAGCATGAAGTTTCTTTTCGAGAATTGTAAGGTGATGACGATGACGCTACATCTGAGAACTAAGTTTGAACGCTTGAACTAAGTTATAACGCTTACATGGTGTGATGACGCTCGCTTAAGAGAGAAATAAGTGGTTTTTAAAAATTGAACTAATACAACTACTGAATTTAATGAAAGCCTCATTCAAAATACAACTTAAATAAGGATTTTTGGAACTCTGGAATTCTAACTGATATCTTGGAATTCTTAACAAGAACAATTGTTTTAAAACATAACTTTTTCTCGAAGAGAAAGTGAAAAGGCTGTCCTTGCTTCTTGAACTATGAATGAAAGTAGAATCTGATAATTAACGAAGTTTAAAACAAAAGCTCGCCACGATATCGTTTCAGTAATCTTCAAGGTTGAGAACTAGAGATTTTTATCAAGTTGTTTTCATGGACACTATGGTTAGTAGGCAGTTTTTCAAGGGTAAAAACCTTCTAGATATTTTTATACTATAGGAGTAGCAGACGAGCATGCAGTCCACCTGATGGTAAGTGGCTACTGCCGCCCATTGACATTTGCAATCCCAGATAAGATGTGGTCGACCTCAGATAGGACTCTAATCTTATTAGGGGATGATTACAAATGTCCATGAGCGGCATATATCCTAATCCTAACTAATATAAATGCGAAAGTGTATTTGTTTGTTTCCTACACCTTAACTACCAAACCGGTTGTCCACGCATCAGACGTCAAAAAGTATGTAATGTTCCCGGGGGACAGATAAAACAGACTATGGCCGCGAACGGAAAAGCTACATAGTTTCGAATAAGCCAACAAGGACACTCGACAAAGTCTGCCTATTCTACCTGACCTGACACTTTAGTCTTATTATATTTTTTTATATTATATTATAAGAGTAGCAGACGAGCATGCAGTGCACCTGATGATAAGTGGCTACTGCCGCCCATGGACATCTGTAATCAACCCCAGATGGGATTAGATATTCCTACCTGAGGTCGGCCAAATATGCGCCGCTACCCCTGAGGACTAAGCTGGAACGCCTCGGAAAAGTCTGTCTCCCTTACCACACCCTTCAAACCGGAACACAGCAGCGCTTAACACTGCTGATCTGAACTTATTAAAACTGACCCTGAGATACAAAGCTTCAGGTGGGTAATTTTCACTGTAAGAACTAACTCCGCCCAGAAGGCCAGCCGCGCATGCGTCAAGGCTCTATCGATTGCCCGGTGCATCGGGTCACCTGGCGAGATTTAATGGTGTTATTGGTTCCTTGTTTAGTCTGTGGTTTCGAAGAGCAATTCTTATAAAAACCTGACTGCTTAAAGCCAGCCATTGGCTCCCGTAATCAATCACACTAAAGAACTATAAATGGTGAACTATAAATGGTAATTGACGACCCGTGTGGCGGAGCGGCCACCATACTGGTCTGACGCGCAAAGGGTCCCGGGTTCGATCCCCGGCCAGACAGAAATCTAAATGATGAATTTAGATTTCTGTTTCTGGGTCTGGGTGTTTGTGTATTTGTCTATGTGTGTGTCCATGGCACCCACGACACAGGGAATCCTAGTGTGGGGCTGTGAGTGTAGAAAGCGTTTAAAAGCGTTTAATGGTTACTTCCGAATCAGATTAGAATCCAACGACACCTCATATGTTTAAATCTGTTAGACCAGCGTTTTCCACCCTTTTTCAGTCCACGGACCCTTAGGAAATCAAGCACAGTTTTCACGGACCCCGTTAATAAAATAAACAGCGAAAAAGACGCAATCCCTAATATAATTGTTTTACAGAACAGCCAAAACATCAATCATCATCAACAACCCATTACTGTCCCACTGCTGGGCACGGGTCTCCTCTCATAATGAGAAGGATTAGGCCATAGTCCACCGCGCTGGCCAAGTGCGTATTGGTAGACTTCACATACCTTTGAGATTTTTTTTATAAATCTCTCAGGTACGCAGGTTGCCTCACGATGTTTTCCTTCACTGTTTAGCAAGTGATAATTAATTTCTAATACGCACATAACTTTGAAAAGTCAGAGGTGCGTGCCCGGGATTTGAACCTCCGACCCCTCGATCGAGAGGCCGAGTTTCTTAACCACTAGGCTATCACTGCTTTTTTTTACAGCCAAAACAAATTTTGAAAAACCAATTTAAGTATTTTTTCTTTTTTTAAAATACCGTGTGCTTAGATCATATTTATTTTTATTTGTAACAAAATAATCATAGTATTACTGATGATTATTTTGTTAGAAATAAATAGTCCTACTACTAAAAATAAATTTTGAAAATTTGGATGATAAGGATCGCGCTGTGATCGACTCACACTAGCTTGATATTGATATATTTCACTTTATATTGATCGCACTATATTGATATATTTATATTATAAAAATGAAATTATAAATTTAATAATAAAAGAAATGAAATTTAAATTTCATTACATTTTTATGATACAGAATTCGGACCACCACTAGTATACGATTATTATTTTATTGATTACGAAGAGCGTAAAATAATCTTTAAAATTGTGTCTGCTAACGGAATTTTATTATTAGTATTTAAGATTTATTTAACCAAAAATTGTTCCGAGCAAATATTTTTTAATTTCGATCTTGTAATACATCAAGTTATCACTATAAGTATTCACGTACGACGCATTGTAAAATTGCAAATGACCATAGGAGCGACCTACACCGCTGACCTTACCGTTGCAATCTGAATAACATGACAAACACGTTCCAGAAATCTTATTTTCCGACAGAAAGATTGTTTGTGATGATATGAGTATATTCAGATGAAAACATTCATTTAAATATTTCAATAATAACGTCGCAACACCTTATTTTCGGATGCAAGTGTTCAAAGATTTTGTCTCTTACGAAATAAAGATTAAACTAAGTAGGAAATGAGATTTTTTTATAATATAGGAGCAGACGAGCATGCAGTCTACTTGATAGTAAATGGCTATTTCCGCACATAGACATCTGTAATCAACCCCCTATAGGATTAGATATTCCCTGAGATCGGCCACAGATGCGCCGCTACCCCTGAGGACTAAGCTCGGACGCCTCGGAAAAATCTGTCTCCCTTACCACACCCTTCAAAACGGAACACACCAGCGCCTAACACTGCTGTTATTAGGTAGAAATAGGTGTGGCGGTGGTGCTGCCTTCAAATGTATATAGTATAGGAGTAGCAGACGAGCATGCAGTCTTGATGGTAATTGGCTACTGCCTCCCATGGACATCTATAATCATGCTGCCATTTTCACCATCCACCCAGGGTTGTTGAGGGCAGAGAATGCCATCAGGCATTAAATTTACCCTATTGTATCTTTTTTATAGAAGTGCGATAAATAAATAAATATATCAACCCTACATAATATTAGATTCCTATCTGAAGTCGGTCACAGATTGGCCGCTATCCCTGAGGACTAAGGTGATGTACCACACCCTTCAAACCAGAACACAAAAGCGCTTAACACATTTGTTATTATGCAGAAATAGGGGTGGCGGTGGTGCCGCTAAAGTCGAATCACAGAGGAATCTACCACCATTAGACATCATTATCACATCTCATATCATTTGCTAATTCGTTCAAATTACTACATCTCAATTCATTTGCTATGTCAATCAGATAAAACTACTAACTAATAGGACAAAAGGCGGTGCAACCGGATAAAATCAATATCGCAGAGCAGACGGATATACGCAGTGTCACCCGGGTACGCATGCGCTCACCCGGGTGTGTGGGCTGAGGCAGGTCAGGTTTCATAACGACCGGGTTTCGAAATTCAAAAAACAAAAGCAGTTTACCTATTTTAATTTTTTACAGAGATAACGATACATGAGATACAATCTCATAAAAGATTATCTTATATAAAAAATTCTCGTGTCACAATGTTAGTTACCGTACTCTTCTAAAACGGCTTTACCGATTTTCACCAAATTTTATATGCATATTCAGTAGGTCTGAGAATCGATTACCTACTATCTATTTTTCATACCCCTAAGTAATAATGGTTGTTCAGCCTTAACATTTTTTTATTTATATGGCAACACAACGTTTGAAGGGTCAGCTAGTTTTTTATGTAATACAGTAGTAGTCATCTGTAATCAACTTCAAATAGTCATATATGAAGTGAGTGAGCCACACATGCCTTGAGGGCTAGGTTGAAATACCCTGAATAACTTTTCTTTTTATAATATAGGAGTAGCAGACGACGAGCATACAGTCCTCAGGAGTAGGGTAGGTATCTAAAGCCGACCCTGAGGTCTGATAGATCGGATAGAAACTGATACTGATAGTATCTGATAGATACCTACCCTACCCTAACTACATAGGTGCTTCTCCTGAGGACTGCATGCTCGTCTGCTACTCCTATATTATAAAAAAAATAAAGTCGGATCGGTTACAGATACCTACCCTACTCCTGAGGATTAAAGATTACAACTACAACCAAAATTTAAATAAATTCAGAAGAGATTAGAGGTATAAGCAGGTCAGGTTTGAATAGTAACCAGATTTGAACATTTCGAAAAAAAAAACTGTTTTATTTACTAATTTCTCAAATTGGATTTTTAAATATTGTAATAGATCTGAGCAGAAGTATATATGCAGGTCGAGTAACCGGAAACTTGACATTTCCAAAAATGTATTTCTATTTATCACCTTTATTAAAACCTAATAAAAAGTTGCAACAGGTTTTGCCGAATCAATTCATAGGTAATTCGAAATCATGACCTAGATGAAAGCAGTTCAAATTTTGAATGCGACCCGGATTTCGAAACTTAAAAAAAAAAAAAGATACCGGCCGAATTGATATCCACATCCTTTTTGAAGTCGGTTAAAAACATCTATTTGTACCTAATAACAGCAGTGTTAAGCGCTGCTGTGTTCTGGTTTGAAGGTTGTGGTAAGGGAGACATACTTTAGCGAAACGTTCGAGCTTAGTCCTCAGTGGTAGCGGCGCATCTGTGGCCGACCTCAGGTAGGAATATCTAATCCTATTTGGAGTTGATTAGGGGAGGCCATGGGCGGCAGTAGCGTACCATTAGGTGGACTGCACGCTCGTCTGCTACTCCTATACTATAGAATAAATTCATGGCTAAGTCGAAATCATGAACTACAACGTTTAACACTGCTGTTAATCATATTTATTTTATTGTATATATCAGAAAGTTTTTTCTTATTTCTTGTCGAATTGTACTGTCTCTACCTTCCAAAGTGACATTATCCTTTGCTACTTTTATTTCATAAGTTCAATACAATCTGTCAATCAGGACACGTAATAAATCAGTTATATAAATACTCGTATAAAAGCTGTGGTAATAAACACCCACACTAGAAGGGTGAGGGGTGGTAGAGGGTTGCTATATTGTATGCTTGTATCTACGAAGCATCCTAGCTCCACCCCCGTTGCCCGGGTGACGTATTGATTTTATCTCGATGCAAAACGCACTGGGTGTCTCAAATGTAATTTATTACGAAACAATGTATTAGATTTTAACTGTTAGTTCGTATGTATGTGGGGTTTGTAACTGATTTATAAACTTGTTCAACCCTAATTGATCGAGCTGAAGTGTTTTATACATGTCTTTTTAAAACATAATAGTAGCAGACGAGCCTACAGTTCGCCTGGAGGTAAGTGGCTACTTCCATGGACATCTGTAATCAAACCCAGATAAGATGAGATTCCTACCTGAGGTCGCCCACAGATACGCCGCTACCCCTGACGATTAAGCTGGAACACCTCGGATAAGTATGTTTCACTTACCACACCCTTCAATTCAAAACACAGCAGCGCTTAACACTGCTGTTATTAGGCAGAAATAGGTGTGGCGCTGGTGCCGTCGGAGTGGAATCATAGAGGGTTCTACCACCTTGAATAATTTATCATTAGCTTAGTGACGTCATTCTAAACCCAATAGGTCGAGCACCTAAAAATGGCAGAGTTTTTATGACATATACCTAAACACACACCTCTAAAATTTATAATATCCACGTCAAAAAGTATCATCACTTGCTTCTTCGGTAGAGAAAATCATCGGAAGTCTACATGCCTGAGTACTTGAAGTGCTCAGTACCCTTACCATGAGTTTTTACGTTTTGACAAACATGACTGTTTTGGTATTTGTTTACGTATTGCCCATACAAATTCCAATAACCGCCCCTAGCGGATTGTATCAGAACTATAGTGTCAGTAACGTAACATAACGTCTAAATTGACAAAATGGCGTTTTATGTTTTGTCTCTCTGTTTTGCGAACATGTGAGGCAGACAATAAACTTGAGCAATTACTTATTGTCATAAGTTTACTCAGTCTACTAAAGCAAACGGAACAATAATGGATTGAGTAAACGTAACGTAAAATTGTGGGATGTTTTGAAACTCATGGTAAGGGTACAGGCGTGAAGTCTGTTAATTCGCTCGGCCAGCGTGGTGGACTATGGCCTAATCTCTCTCGCTTTGAACACCCGTGCCCAACAGTGCGTCAATAATAGGTGACGAAAATATCCCTTTTATCCTGTCCTCCATCCAAACTTGGTTCCTTTTTACAATTTTACGCTAAACAATGTTTGGCCGACTTATTCCCCTACGTTTAAAATTTCAAGACAATGTGGATATTGAATTTCAATTCAGAGCATTGGAGTAGGGGAAAAGTCGGTCAACATTCTTATCTCATTCACTACACCTTTATTTAGGGGACATATTTTGTTCACAACTTCCTTCCCGAAGACTTTTTTTTATAATATAGGAGTAGCAGACGAGCATACAGTCCACCTGATGGTAAGTGGCTACTGCGGCCCATGGACATCTGTAATCAACCCCAAATAGGATTAGATATTCCCACCTGAGGTCGGCCACAGCTACTCCTGAGGTCTAAGCTGGAACGCATCGGAAAAGTATGTCTCCCTTACCACACCCTTCAAACCGGAACACAGCAGCGCTTAACACTGCTGTTATTAGGTAGAAATAGGTGTGGCGGTGGTGCCGCCGGAGTCGAACCACAAAGGGTTCTACCACCTTCAAAACTAGCCTATTAGCCGTAGACTATTATTTTCAAACCAACTTCTCAAAAGAAGGAGGTTATCTATTCGGGATTTTTATATACGTCCAGTGATTACTTTGCGATACCGGGACCGATTTAAATGATCCAAACACCATTGTATGCGACTATTTCATAACTTTTCATGAAATAAAAGTAGTAATCTAGCATGCAGGCCAACTGGTTATAAGCCGCTATATAACGGCTGCCGGCTGTCCATGGACATCCATAATCATAGATAGATTAGGAGTCCTATCTGAGATCTTCCATAGGTGCACCGTTATCCCTGAGGACTAAGCTGGAATATCTCCTTTACTCTTCAAATCAGAACAAAGCAGCGCACTGTTGTTATTAGGCAGAGAGTTGTGGTAGTGGTGCCTTTAAATATGTATTCATATTAATTTGATTAATTAAAACACTCAACACAGCGCTGCAACCCCATAAATCAATAACCGGCGGACGGATATAGACACAGCTCACCCGGGCATCGGGAGGCAGTGGGCGTGCCCTAGAACATTCTGGAACCTACGCGCAGGATCAATATAGCACTATTTATTTTAGAGTTACAGCATTCGCCAAAATATATCTTGAGTAATTATTAACAAGAAATAAACACAATTATTCATGGCAATTGTAATTTATTATAGGAGCTAATGATGGTTGCGAATTATGAATGATTTTGTTTTTGATTTTATATGGCTTTATTTTTCGTGACATATTTTTTCACCACAAGTAGGTTTTTAGGGTTCCATACCTAAAGGATAAAAACGGATCCTAATTCTAATTCTCCACTGTTTGTCCGTTTGTCACAGGGTTTTATCTATTGAACCTTAATATTAAGTTCAAAATTTCGCAATGCATTTACTTGTGTGACTGCTATAATAACAAATACAGTAATACCCCTATTTATGCTACCCCGAATTACGCGAATTCGGAGTTACGCGATTTTCAAATCTCGTCGATTCTCCTATGGTTTGAGTGTCCCGCAATTTCCGATTATAAAAAAATAAGCTTACTAACCCTACAATTATTCATTTAAACATTTGTATTTGTTGCGCGAAGTCAACACAAACACAACAAGACATAATACATTCGAAATCATACCATACGATGGTATATACTTGCATACCTGCATGCATGCGACTTACGCGAATTCGACTTACGCCGTTATTACTTGGTCCCGCCAATCGTGTAAGTCCGAGGTATTACTGAACTAAAAAATTAAAAAAAAACAACAAAAAATTTTGTGGTCCGGATTTCTCCGTGTGAGTTCGACGTGCATGCAGTCCACATTATAAGTGGCTACAGTCACACAAGGACTTCTGTAAGTCCCATTAAAATCTATTTAGCGATTCAAGGCTAGACAGGGCAAATATTTTCTTTACAACTCTGTGTTTTGTTGTCATGTTATTTAGTCATAATATTTATTTATTTATTGTAACACTAACAGAAAGATAAGGTACAAAAGGGCAAACATAATGCCTGATGGCATACTATCAAGGAATATTATTATGTTTTTCGATCATCGCGATATAAAAAAAATATTCTAAGTACATAAATTTATATGGAATAAAAATTATTTAGAAATAAGCTATTTAATAGTGTAATTATATTTTTCATATTCTTAAAAATATCCTTTCATTTATTACCCATGTTTTAACGGTGCATGAAATATGTCTGCCGTATTCGGGCGTCCGCCATTGGATTTAGAATGACGTCAATAATCTAATCATGCACTGTCATACAAATTAAATTCTATATTTTGCAAAATTTCAGCGTTAACTTGCAAGATACGTACATACGAAAACACAAAGCAAGTTAAATAAAAGCTTGTAATAAAATGTAAACTTTCTATCAAAGATACACACTGTCAAAATCAATAACCGGCAGACGGATATAGACACAGCTCACCCGGGCATCGGGTAGTGGGCGGCGTGCCCTAGAACATTCTGGAACCTACGCGCAGTATTTATTGGCCACTATTTATTTTAGATCTACAGAATTCGCCGAATTATATTTTGTTTCTTGCGACAAATAAATGTACACAATTATTCTGTAATTTAAGGTAATATAGAAGGAGCTTATGACGGTTGCGAATTTTCAATAATTTTGTTTTTGATTTCTTATGGCTTTAATTTTTTTGTGATGTATACCATATTGTTTTCACCACGCCTTTATTAGCTAAACCTGTATGTATGTATATAATAGAATCTTTGAACGCTCTTTTTACCCACTTTGAATGGTCACTTTCAAAATTTTAAACGATCGTCAAGAATTGATGACAGAAATATAAAAATATTTTAAAAACAGGCCTTTTAATAATGTCATTTTATTTTTCATTTACTTCTCAAAAACTCTTTCATTTGATATCCATATCATATGAGTGCTTCTTTTTCCCCGCCATATTAGGTTGTCCGCGAAACGGTTTATATTGACGAAAATAGAAATAAACCGTATCATGCATTGTCATCCAAACCATTCAAGATTTAACCCTTATATATTCGAACTAACAAAGCAAGTTAAATAAAAACTTGTAATAAAGTTTGGAAAATCCAAAAGTGCACGACTTATAATGCTCATTTAATTATGAAATATAAAAAAAAAAAACTTAAGTCGTTCAAAATTAATTGCCGAAAAAACAGCTGTAGTAGGAAGAAGGTACTGCACAAGCGCCCCTGGTGGAATAAATGTACATAATATCTATAGATATACAGTCTTGTAGTTTTCGTTTTTTATTAATTGCAATTAAACTACACTGAATTAATTAATCATTCGCATTCAGTGACCTACAATCGTGGATTAGAATTTTTAAATTTTTTTTTTAACTCAATTGATGGATTTTTTCACAAGTTACAGTGTTTTCAGGTTTCACACATGACGGACAGGAAAATTTTTTGAACTATTTTGGTGATTTTTTCCAATTCTATTGCAGTAAATCAATTTTTAAAAAGTATGGAATTAATCTCCATTAAATTATCTCGACAATAGTATGCAAAATATCTTGATTCCGTGAACTATCAAGGCTATAACAATAAAAATAGCCGCCAAAATGAAGCGAAAAAAATTTTTCGATCGTAAAGCACTCTCTGATGCTTCGCAACATGAGTCGTGCAAAAATGTAAACTTTCCATCAAAGATACACACTGTTGCATTCTCATAAATCAATAACCGGCGGACGGATATAGACACAGCTCACCCGGGCATCGGGCAGTGGGCGTGGCGAGCCCTAGAATATTCTGAACCTACGCGCAGGTTCGATGCATTTCGCTTCTCATATTTATTTAAGAGAAAATACTTTACGAAATTATTAAAATAGTCTTAATGAAAATATATCAAACAAACCTATTTAATGCAAATTCTTTAGAAGAATAAAATAAATGACATTATTAAAAAGCCGGTTTTTAAAACACGTATAGGGATCCTGAGAGCTGCTGCAATGTTGCTGCTATTAAAAAAAACGACTTTACAATTGTCGAAAGGTGGTTGCACCAGTATGGTTCGACCAGTTGACGCGTTCCACCATCACATCTATTTTTTATAAGAGTAGCAGACGAGCATGCAGTCCACCTGAAGGTAAGTGGTTACTGCCGCCCATGGACATCTGTCAACCTCAGATAGGATTACATATTCGTACCTTAGGTCGAACATAGATGCGCTGCTACCTTTGAGGACTCAGCTGGATCGCCTCGGAAAAGTATGTCTCCCTTACAATACCGACCGCTTGTGTAGTGTGAAGCAGTTAAAATTTTTTGATACAACTCTTAACCTTCTATCATAACTGTGACTGTTGCATTCTCATAAATCAATAACCGGACGGATATAGACACAAGTCTCCCGGGCATCGAGCAGTGGGTGTGGCCAGCCCTTTCCCCAGCTAACGAGGGGAAACCTTCAAAAGGTTCCCAATGTCGTGGGAGTGACACGGGGTTATGTGGGATTCTTACCGCACTAAAACCCCCCGTGTGGCCGTCCTTGGCGCTGCGTAGAGGACTCCGGGATCTCCAAAGGAATGCAACCGGAGTCCTCTTAGCGCGTTGCCCCGTCGGGCTCCAACCAGGTGAGCATTACGCTCGCCACATCGTCTGGTGGGTACGACGGTATGCAACCACACATACATCCGTCCTTCCCGGGGTATTATAGTGTATTCACATTTGGGGTATTCACATTTGTAAATACAACACACCGCTGCAAATAAATCAATGAGCGGCAGACGGATATAAACACAGGTCACCCGGGCATCGGGCAGTGGGTGTGGCGAGCCCTAGAACATTCTGGAACCTACGCGCAGGTTCGATGCACTTTGCTTTTGATATTTATTTAAGAGAAAATACCGTACTTTTATAATTATGAAAACAAATATTTCAAACAAAAAATTTAATACTTTAGCGTGCAGTTATCATAATAATCAAAACGGATTGGATCAGTAGTTTCTAGAAAATCGCGGACAAACAAGTTTACATACATACATAGCGGTGAATACAGATCCTCTCTTTTTTGATGTTGATTAAAAAATAATTGGTACTTGATAGATATACATCGTATATATAGAGATCCTGGCAGATGTTGCAATGTTGGCTGGTATGAACAAACATATTTAAAATTCGGCTTACAATTACGAAAGGTAGCACCAGTATTGTTCGACCGGTTGGGGGTTCCAACGTCACACCTATTTGTAGCTTTAACCATTTATAAGAATCCTTTTCGATACAACTCTTAACTTCCTATCAAAATTGTAACCGAATCATTGCATCAACATAAATCAATAACCGGCAGACGGATATAGACACAGCTCACCCGGGCAACGGGAGGTAGTGGGCGTGCCGAGCCCTAGAATATTCTGGAACCTACGCGCAGGTTCGATGCACTCCACATTTGAAATTTATTTAAAAGAAATACTTTACGAAATTATTAAAACAGTATTAATGAAGGTATATCAAAGAAACCTATTTAATGCGAATTTTTAGCGTGCAGATAATATAAAGAATCTTATAGCTATACATCGTATATCAATAAGATCATCTATATCAAATGAGAGGGTTTTTCAAGAAGAATATGAAAAATAAAATTACATTATTAAAAAGCCTGTTTTTTAAATACATATAGGAATCCTGAAAGTTGCTGTAATGAAGTTGCTATTAAAACTACAATCGTCGAAAGGTGGTAGCACCGATATGGTTCGACCGGTTGGAGGCTTCCACCATCACACCTATTTTTTTTTTTTATAATATAGGAGTAACAGATTAGCATGCAGTCCACCTGTTGGTAAGTGGCTACTGCCGCCCATGGAAATCTATAATCAACCCCAGATAGAATTAGATATTCGTACCTGAGGTCGACCACAGATGCGCTGCTACCTCTGAGGACTAAAATTTAAACTTTCTATCAAAGATCTCAACGAACTGTTGCATTCTCATAAATCAATAACCGGCAGGCGGATATAGACACAGCTCACCCGGGCATCGGGCAGTGGGCGTGGCGAGCCCTAGAACATTCTGGAACCTACGCGCAGGTTCGATGCACTTCACATCTCTGTATTATATCTGTTTTAAGAGCTTCCCGCCCAGATAAATAATATTTTAACAAAATATTTCTAGTATAATAAAATAAGACTTCTATCTATGAAAACAAATGCTATTTACACATACAAATTCATAAATATGAGTATATTTTGTTTGAACCTTATTAAAACAAACTAGGCGACCACATAATTATAAGAACGGACTCTCCTACCATAGTTTTATATAAATTTACCAAGAGAGATCCCATACTTTTTAAATTTACCTGATATTGTTTAAATAAAGAATTTTGACGTGACTTAAAGATATGTCCAACAAGTCTACGCGATACGGATATATTTTGTACTACAGGCCAGCTATAGCCACGTAGTATCATTATAAAAGTAAGCTAGGGGTTCTTGCCTAATCAAATTAAATCATTTTTTTAAATTCAAAATAGGTTCTTTACAGAACACTTTTTGAATGTCAATACAACTACCACCACTTCACAAGGTGTTTCGTTATGGAGAAGAAGCGGCGAAAGAAACTCCATAACACACATCTTTTAAAAAAAATGTTTTTTACAATGTCAAACTTAACCTAATGGTACATGAGGAGCTGGAACTACTTCAAACCACATGTCAGTCAAATAATCACTTAGTTTATAGTACGCTTTTTCTATAGCGTTTGTTTAACGACATGTTTGAACTTTTTTTCTGTGTGAAATGTGGTCGGGTATTTTATTGTAGTAGCGAATACAGTTACCCATGAAAGATCTAGCTACCTTACATAATCTTTAAATTATGAAACATATATGAAATTTAAACTACACATACACATAAATTAAAGCTGCCGTGCCCTAATGATTCACGTGACTATTTACATTATTTTGATCAAATGAAAAGTGAGAGCACTTAAAATATCGTGCAAGTAAGAAAATAAGCAACACTTCATAACTTTGTTTAAAAACATAGTATGTATATAATAAACTAAGCATCAGCTGATAGGTAATGTGTTTGTTTCATCCGGGGTGGGGCAGGAGGGGCAGGCGGGGCAGGTGGGGTAACAGGTAGTGTCAGCTCTACGCGCTGAAATCCGCGCAAGTTCGATGCACTAGGACGCCATCGATCATGATTTCAGGTGGCTGTACCTTTTTATTTGCTTTATCTCCTGGAGAGTAAATTATGATATACTAATTAAAACCACACTATGTTGGGGTTCGGTCTCATTTTCCCATGGGCACCTTAGTATAAAAAAATATTTATTTGAGGTAGCAAATATGTTTACGATCCACCTGTTGCTAAGTAGACATTGCCCACCCCGTAATCTCACGAGTAACGGCGCATTTGTCACCGGTAGGAAATTAATCTTATCTGGGGTTCGTTATAGATGTCCAGCTAGATTGATAAAATTAATATTAACTTTAGAATTAATAATACACATTATAATTTTATTTCGATGAATCTTAAATCGTAATTATTAAATATTTTATTTAATGTATTATACATATATGTGTATGATATAATGTATATCATACACATTGTTTTTTTTTTTTATAAAATAAGAGTAGCAGACGAGCATGCAGTCCACCTGATGGTAAGTGGCTACTGCCGCCTATGGACATCTGTAATCAACCCCAGATAGGATTAGATATTCCTGAGGTCAGCCACAGATGCGCCGCTACCCCTGAGGACTAAGCTGGAACGCCTCGGAAAAGTCTGTCTCCCTTACCACACCCTTTACAGCGGAACACAGCAGCGCTTAACACTGCTGTTATTAGGTAGAAATAGGTGTTGCGGTGGTGCCGCCGGAGTCGAACCACAAAGGGTTCTACCACCTTCAATTACCTTCAATTGTACGCATAAATTAAGCATAAGCTATTACTGATAGGTACTATCTTTGTTTCATCCGGGGTGGGGCAGGCGGGGCAGGCGGGGCAGGTGGGGTAACAGGTAGTGTCAGCTCTACGCGCTGAAACCCGCGCAAGTTCGATGCACTAGGACGCCATCGATCATGATTTTAGCGCCCCCACGCTGTTTCAGGTGGCTGTACTTTTTTATTTGCACTTTATCTCCTGAAGAGTAAATTATGGCCTCCTGACTAAACCCGGGTATGTTTTTTTGTGACTTAGTCTGACATTCTCGTGGGAATTTTAAATGAAAGTATATTTTTATAAGATTGAAATAATTCCCATCCACCTGCTGGACATGCTAACAATACCTTGAAGGTGGTAGAACCCTTTGTGGTTCGATTCCGGCGGCACCACCGCCACACCTATTTCTGTTATAACAGCAGTTTTAAGCGCTGCTGTGTTCTGGTTTGAAGAGTGTGGTAAGGGAGACATACTTCTCCAGCGTTTCAACTTAGTCCTCAGGGATGGCGTCGCATCTGTGGTGTGGTGTAGTATGGACCTTAGGTAGGAATAATCCTACCTGGGGTTGATTACAGATGATGTCCATCAAGTGGAAAGCATGCTCGTCTGCGAAACTGACATATTTAAAAAAAAATCTATGAGTAGTAGTATTCATATACGACAGCGATCTTGCTGAAGTCGATCTCAGATACGTTGCAGCTTCCGAGGAATAAGATAGTCGCCTCATATGTGAGTCAGCAGGCATTTGCACTATTCCACCAAAACTTAAAACTGCGTCACTATAGAAATAGGCGGTGGTGAAACCTACCCTGTCTATTATAATGGTTTTACCACTTTTCATTTATATTTTTTTTTTATAATATTGGTGTTGCAGACTAGCAAGCAGTCCATCCGATGGTAAGTGGCTACTGCCGCCCATGGACATCTGTAATCAACCCCAGATAGGATTAGATATTCCTACCTGAGGTGGGCCACAGATTCGCCGCCACCCCTGAGGACTAAGCTGGAACGCCTCGGAAAAGTCTGTCTCCCTTACCACACCCTTCAAAACGGAACACAGCAGTGTTAAGCACTGCTGTTATTAGGTAGAAATAGGTGTGGCGGTGGTGCCGCCGGAGTCGAACCACAAAGGGTTCTATCACCTTCTGATATATGGAGATGCAACCTTGTATAAAAAATAAACCACAATATGAATACTGATTTTTTATACGCAAGGTACAGGATTTTGTTGTCTTTTCTTTTGTATATTCTATATAAGTTGACCATTTACCACAAAAATACATTTTATCTACCTTTCTATTAGCTACTCTCATGTTACCAATAGCTTTTAATGTAGACAAAACATTATAAAACTAATTAACTTTTAATAAAATGCATCTTTGCCACGGTGATAACAAAATAACGCGATTCGGGAGGCAGTAGGGGAGAGTGGGGAGGTGACGGTGAGTTACATGAAATCGGGGATGATTTGAGCCCGAAACTATCACCGATAAAAAATATATCCGAAACCATAACTAAATTCGATATGAACGTTTCGTATTATTTTTTTTAATAAAGGCGGAGTCTAAAAGAAACACTTATGAAAAGTATTCACCAAGCTACCGCTGTTCAGTGCAAATAACATGGAATCGTAACCTATTTGCATATTATAATCGATAGTATCGAAAATCGTATCCATTATAAAACTTTTAATAAATATACGTAGCAGTGTTGTTCTTACGCTTAGTCCACAGAAGTAGCAACGCATCTGAGGCCGATTTCAGATAGGAAACTAATCTTATCTGGGGTTGACTCCGGATATGCATCGGCGGCAGTTGTCACTCACCACTTACTACTGTTCCAAAAAAAGGATTCCATAATATATTTCTATTTCATAAATATTTAATTGTAAAAAAAGCGTGGGGTGCACACTCTCGGTAGTTATAAATATTTTACTGACAGACATGAGCAGAAGGACCAACATTTTGATATTTTCAAAAGCACCCCACGCTTTTTTTTACAATTAAATATTTCTTTTTTCGTTGTTAATTCAATTTTTCATTAAAATTTTTCTAAGTTTATTTTATATTTTTTAGTTAAATTTCTCATAAAAGCGAGTACTTTCGTTTTTTTAAACTATATTTATTTTTTATTTTTTAGTTAAGTTTCTTATAAAAGCGAGTTCTTTATTTTATTTAATAATTATTTATTGTTTTATTTATATCTGCTGTTCACATTAAGTATCCACAAAGCGTCATAATTATAAGGATGTATGTTGATCTCTTTCTACTGAAAAACGGAGTTACTCTGCCAAACATACAAGTGAAGCTAATATAAAGCGTGTAAAAAAGGAAAAATAAATACATATAATCTTGTCAGTTTTCCACCAAGTATTTTCATAAAATGCACCTTTGACATTACATTAATAAATCTGATACGAACATGCGACGTGGGAGGCAGAGGTGCAGGGGAGATTGGGGAGGTGAAGGTGTTATAAATACATCAAATAGGTGCTGCATAAATCCTGTGCGCAGCGCTCTAGGGCTCTACGCCCACTCTCCCCCGCCGCACCCTGGTAACTTGTAATAATATCCGTCTGCCGGATATTGATTTTGTTTCGCTGACTCAATTATAACTATGATTTAATAGATAGATAGATGTAACATCGACTAATTAATTGATACTGCTAATATTGACAGATTCTATAAGAGTATTACAAAACGACAAATTAGTATCATTAGTTTTATCTTCTTTTTATATAATATAGAGTAGCAGACGAGAATGAAGTTAACGTGATGTTAAGTAGCTACTGCCGTCCATAATCCACCCCGGATAAGATTAGATTCCTACTGGAGATAGGCCATAGATACGCAGCTACCCTTAAGGACTAAGCTGGAACGCCTCGGAAAAGTATGTCTCCCTTACCACACCCTTCAAACCAGAACACAACAGCGCTCAACATTGATGTATAAGGCAAAAATAGGTGTGGCGGTGGTGCTATCGAATTCAAACTACAGAGTGTTCTACCACCTTCAATACCTGTTGCAAGCAAGCATGGGCTTAGTAAACATTTTAAGAGGGTTGGAGGGAGGGGTGTCTCCCAAAGCGATGGCGTCAGAGGAGTGGGCGGCGCAGATCACAGTTGAGTTATAAGCTACTGTCATTGTCCATGAAAAATTGTGGTTACCACCTATGTAAGTAACTCCTATTTGTAAATCATAAACTAACTTCACATAGAGCGAAGATTCAACCAGAAACCAATTACAAGTGCTGGTGACACACGTGTAATTGCTGTAATACAGGGTAACACCTAGCACGGCAGACAATGCCTTCTGAAATATTTTTTAAACACTAAGCTAATTTAGTATGTATCATATTAACTTTGTAACATTTTTGGTCAAATAAAGTGTTATTATTATTTATTATTAATTACTCCTGGTGACTAAGATAGTCACCTCATTATATAAGCCAGCCGGCATCAAGACTACCACCGAAACGAAGCAATTACTTCACGCTAGAAAAAGCTGACGATGGTATCCTCCCGGTCAAACCATACTTTTCTAATAGCTTTCGAATTTATATGATAATCTTAAAGTTACTACAGCTAGGGACCTGCTATTATTGGTCTTTTTTATATTTTATAAGAGTAGCAGCGTGAAGTCCACCTGATGGTAAGTGGCGATCGTCGCCCATGGAAATCTGTAATGAACCCAAGATAGGATTAAATATTCTTATCTGAGGAGGTGAGAACACGCATGCACCGACACCCCTGAGGACTAAGCTGGAACGCCTCGGAAAAGTATGTCTCCCTTACCACACCCTTCAAACCAGAACACAGCAGCGTTTAACACTGCTGTCTTAGGCAGAAATAGGTGTGGCGGTGGTTCCGCCGGCATCGACCTACAGAAGGTTCTACCACCTTCATATTTGCGATCGAACCATACCTACTTTGTCAACCACCTCTCTATTTTAGTTTTAGAAATTCACTTCAGCGAGGCACCATAAAGCACAATGCAACGATGCTATGATGAGTCTATTCAATTATTCAAATAGTTTGATGCTTGTACCACATAAAGGACTCGATAAACTGATACGTGGGGGCTTATGGGCGGTGGGTGGAATGGGGTGGTTCGAACATGCATATAAATACACGTGTAGCCTTCGTTGCGTCTAGCTCATTCTGCGGCCCCTGGATGCCCGGGCGAGCTGATATACTGTATATAATAATATATATGTACAGTGTACTTTAAATAATGATTTTAGTCCAAAAACGTGGCTTGTTACAGTCCGCGCCAAACTGCTAGTCCGCTCTGAAGTTGTTGCGAGCAGGTGTAGTCATACAATTAATTATATGTTAATTTGCACACCTTATAAAGGTAGAATAAGAGACGATGTAATTTGTAAATTAAGATCATTTTATGTACCTTATCCTTATGCAAATAAAGAAATTGAATTGAATTGAATTTGCTATGGCGACGCGATTCATTTCTATATTCAGAGCGGACTAGCAGTTTTACGCGGACTATACCTGGTTATGAAGGGTAATTTTTCGAGCGTATGTATGTGTGTATGTATGTATGTATGTCTCAGTCTTTGGCGCGCTCAACAGCCCAAACGATTTGACGGATTTTAAAATATGAGATGTCGTTGAATTCGTCTAAATTGTGGAATTGACATAGATAGCCTATGTCAATTCCACAATTTAGACGAATTTAAGCAATCGGGTTTTTTGTTTCTATAATTTTCAGTTAAGTTTCTTATTCACATTTAAATGAGAGGTAAAAAATCGTTATTTTGGATAACATTATTTAAGCATTTATATGTGTATATAAAAAGCAGTGATAGCCTAGTGGTTAAGAAACGCGGCCTCTCGATCGAGGAGTCCGAGGTTCAAATCCCAGGCACGCACCTCTGATTTACAAATGTATGTGCGTATTAGATATTAATTATCACTTGCTTATACTGTGAAGGAAAACATCGTGAGGAAACCTTCATACCTGAGAGATTTATAAAAAAAAATTAAAGGTATGTGAAGTCTACCAATACGCACTTGGCCAGCGCGGTGGACTATGGGCTAATCCTTCTCATTCTGAGAGGAGAACCGTGCCCAGCAGTGGGACAGTAATGGGTAGATGATGATGATGAAGCATTTACATTACATTCATTTGTTGTATAAAGGCTTAGAATAGTCACAATTCTCTTATTGCCGATATTTAGATTTTTATAACATTCAATTATTGAAATAAGTTGGTGCTTGTATTACATAAAGGACTCGATAACGATACGTGGGGGTTGTGGGCGGTGGGTGTAAGGGTGGTTTGAACATATAAATAAACCTGTAGCCTACGTTGCGTCTAGCGCATTCAGGCCCCTGGATGCCCGGGCGAGCTGATATACGATATATAATTATTTAGGTATATGTAGACTTTGGACTTTAAATTATGATTTTGAGTATAAAATTGCAGACTTTTGTATAGTTCTAGCTCAGAGATTCTAGAATGGGAGTGAGGTAGAAATAACATTACTTTGGATAACATTATTTACGCACTAAGTTATATGTATGTATTTATTATTATTTTTTATAATATAGGAGTAGCAGAAAAGCATGCAGTCCACCTGATGGTAAGTGTTTACTGCTGCCCATGGACATCTGTAATCAACACCAGATAGGATTAGATATTCCTACCTGAGGTCGGCCACACATGCTCTGCTACCTGGGGACTAAGCTGGAACGCCTCGTAAAAGTATGTCTCCCTTACCACACCCTTCAAACCAGAACAGAGCAGCGCTTAACACTGCTGTTATAAGGCAGAAATATGTGTGGCGGTGGTGTCGCCGGAGTCGCACCACAAAGGGGTTCTACCACATTCAAAATCGAAAATATAAATTCTTTTATATTTTCTTCATGTCGACCTACAAGTGTCAATTATCTTATTGCCAATTAAATATTGTAGTAATAATAGAGCATGCAGTCCACCTAGTAGTAGGACCCTTTGTGGTTCGACTCCGGCGGCACCACCGCCACACCTATTTCTGCCTCATAACAGTAGCGTTAAGCGCTGCTGTATTCAGGTTTGAAGGGTGTGGTAAGGGAGACATACTTTTCCGAGGCGTACCAACTTAGTTCTCAGGAGTAGCGGCGCATTAAGGGCCAACCTCACGTAGGAATATCTAATCCTATCCGGGGTTGATTATTGTCCATGGGCGGCAGTAGTCACTTACCATCAGGTGGATGGCCGCCTCATATTTAAGTCAGCAGACCACGCCCCTCCATCGAAACGTAAGAACACCGTCACGCTAGAAATAGGTGTGTATAGGTGGTACTTCTCCGATCGATCGGTATTGGTTTAACCACCTATCTATGTTTGGTTGAAAAATCCCAGCAAATCAATTGTAACCATTATAAAGATTAGCCATATGTTTCGATTTCGTGCAAATAAACATAATTCTAAGTTATTTTGTTACTAACACTTCAAATTATATTTAAATACGCAAAAACTACTAAATATATTTGCGCTAGCAGATGGTAGTACCCATGTACCAGTCGCAAAAGCTGATATATTTTCTGTTTATATTATAAACACTTAGTTTAGTTTTATAACTTAGTAAAAGTACGCATAATTTTGTAGTACAAAAATGCCACACTAGCTTTTCAAACAACTTCTGTAACAATATCTGGTAATTTTGAAGCAAGTTCTATAAAACAATGAGATCCTATGTCACCATTATTTGAAAATCAACACTAAGGGGAAGGGGGGGGGGGATAGGGGTTTGACTAAAACGTTATTCTAGAAATTGTCCGATTTCAATCTTCGGTAAAAAAAATGGATAGATTGAGTATTAACAACGGACGTTTCTCGAATTTACCAAGTCTCGATTTCAAATTTTAATCTTTGGTAGACAAAATTTCAATAGATTGCGTATCAATAACGGACGTTTCTAGAATTTACTAAATATCGATTTTTTAAAGTTAAATTTGGATGGATAGATTATTAGTACCGGGTGTTAACGATAGGGTACTTTAAGCTCTGCATGACAAGAGGCGACCAATTAGCGACCCAGCCCGGATACCCGGGTAACCGCCTGTCTCTATTGATTTCCGGATTAAATGCAACCGGCTCGCTGTCTAATCTAATGTTTAACGAGTTTCAAGGGTCCGTAGGAATAGTAAAAACGGAATTTTGTCCTGTTCTCGCATGTAAAAGTTCTATTTTAAAAAAGACGCTTTTTACAATACAGCCGCACACTAAGTTACCCTGCGCCGTGGGTGTCATGGACACACACAAAGACAGACACAAACACCCAGACCCAAACAGAAATAAAAACTCATCATTCAGGTATCTGTCTGGCCGGGGATCGAACCGTAGATCGGTATGGTGACCGCTTCGCCCCGCGGGTTGCAGTTGAGAAGTGATATTTCTTTTGAAGTCTTATCCGTTTGTTCGTATGTCTCAATTTTTTCAGAAGATTTATGTCTTAGGACATATGTATACACGAGCTTTTGCAAGCGGCTTCGCTCGCGTTACGAAGTAATATTTTCATCCCCTATTTTATCCCCTTGGGGGTAGAATTGATCAAAATCCTTTCTTAGCGGATGCCTATGACATAACATCTACCTGCAAGCCAAGTTTCAGCCCGATCCGTCCAGTGGTTTGGGCTATGCGTTGATAGATCACTATGTCAGTCACCTTTGAGTTATATATATTTAGATATATCTGTCTGCCTTTGTCCAGTAGTGGACCTTAAAAGGCAAAATCATACCCTTCAAACCGGAACACAGCAGCACTGTTATTAGGCAGTGTAATGAACTGAATACTTGATAAGTCAAGTATTCTCTAGTAAGCCTCTAGTAAGCTAGAGAATTACATTAAAAATAGAAAATTCATTGCTTAAAAACATGACTCCCGCAATTTAGATGAATCCAACGACACCTCTTGTTTAAGTTAATATTAATTAAAGTTAATATTTGTAATTGTGCGTTGTTTGGGCTTTAGGGTGTGGTCAAAGAACATGTTCATAATACTTTATTCTCCACAGTTGAGTAATAATGTGGTAAGGGAGACAGACTTTTCCGAGGCGTTCCAGCTTAGTCCTCAGGGGTAGCGGCGCATCTGTGGCCGACCTCAGGTAGGAATATCTAATCCTATCTGGGGTTGATTACAGATGTCCATGGGCGGCAGTAGCCACTTACCATCAGGTGGACTGCATGCTCGTCTGCTACTCTTATATTATACAAAAAAAAAAAAAAATAATAAGACAGGAGATCCCAAACCGATTTTTTAAAAGAACTGTTAACACATAACCGAGGAAATCAGAGGCATGTGCCTGGGATCTTAACCGTGGACCTACAATTGAGAGTTTCAACAACTGGGCTTCCATTGCCTCGCATCACTTACCAAACATTCTTTTTCCCGATAGTTATAACAATGGAACACAGTCCATCTTTTCCTTTATAATAATATAGAAGTAGCATGATGCCAAAGGGCTACTGCCATACTGATATAAGTCCTACCTGATGTCGGCTACAGATGTGTTGTTATAGTCCGGGCTAAACTGCTTGTACACTCTGAAGTTGTTGCGAGCAGGTGTAGTCATACAATTTGCTATGGCGATGCAATTCATTTCTATATTCTGAGTGGACTAGCAGTTTTATACGGACTATACTTCTTGGGACTCAGTTGGAATGCCTCGGAAAAGTATGTCTCCCTTACCACACCCTTCAATTGGAAGAAAGCAATGCCGAACACTGCTGTTATTAGGCAGAAATAGGTGTAGAGCTGGTTCCTCCGGAGCCAAACCAAAAAAGGTTTTACGATAGGAGAGTAAGTAGCAGCTGCTGCCCGTAGTCTTCCATAATTAACCTTAAATAAGATTGGAGATTTACCTGATATCGCCACAGTAGCGTTATTAACCCTGAGGACCAAGTCAGAACAACTTAGTAATAAGCATAGATTAGTAAAGATACTTCGCCGCCTTGAAATTGAATGAAGCCGCAAATGGCTTATTATAGTAAGTTCCTTTTTTGAATTCTTTACAATTAAAAACATTTTTAGAGAAAATTTACGAATAAATAAATAATACTGCGTAATTTACATGATCATTACATTATTTATAATAATAATTTCAAATATTTTAGGGACATTTTAGCACGGAGACGTGGCAAAACTTTTTTACACAACTATTTCAATTCTCAAAACTGGGTACATTTTCTCGTTAGGAGTGAGTAATCTTTACTAATCTATGGTAATAAGGCAAAAATGGGTGTGGCTTTCTGCCTCTGGATGCATACTCTGTTGACATATATATACCACCTTTCAATGAAGTCCCATTCGCTATATCCGGCCTCATGAAGATTCCTCCTATGATTGATTTGTCCAATTTTCATTAGGAAGTCTGGGAATGAACTTCCCATAACTATTTTTAGAGTAAATAATGATGATAATTATGCAAACGCAAATTCTCGGTTATAAAATGTCTAATTAATAGTGTATTTAGTTTAATTTATATATTTTTTTCAAAAGTATGTCAAAAAATCTTATTAGATATTTTAGAGGCACCTTCCATTTTGAATTGCAAATGCTAAATTTAAATTACAATTTTTTTTTAGAACATAATGCATAAATTTTCGCCCAGAATTTAATATATTTTTATCTAAACATTAGAAAATAGGCAGTTGCGCTCTTGCTAGCATTCAACAATTGATTTTCGCATTTTAAGAAAATTAATTTTAAATATAGAAATGCCTTCGCTAGAACGCCGGGTTCGAAATTCGAATTTATTTGACCTAAAGTTAAAGTGAGACTTAGAAAAAATAAAAAACTTACCTTCGACGTCAAAGCAGGAATCGCGAGATGCCTCTTCGATGATGGTCACAACATACGAGAGCACGATATCGTCAATCGCGCTCACATTAGCGGTAGGGATATTTTTATTGATGAAATTAAACAAACTCTGCTTAACTTCAGACGCTAGGGAAGGTTTTGCCTGAGATTCTACGCTAGTCATCTTTGCGAAAAATCGAGGACTTAACCGCGTTCCGGCTCGATACCCAAGCTCACTAGGCGCTCTGGCGTAACGTAAGAAGCGAATTAATGGCTCAAATTTTAATTTTAGAAGCCAAGTTCAGTGATGAGTTATTGCTTATCAGACCTTCAAACGAAAACTGAAGCGAGATCGCCTGAACAGCCGAAAGCTCAACTCGACGGAAACGGGAAAATCAATAATACGGTGTTTTTTTTTAATAAACAAATTGTTTCTTTCTCTTTTAGGGCAAAGGTGTACCACCAAACATCCTTGTTTCAATAATATTTGTAAAAAAATTACCGTGTGCTAATAAAAAAAATATATAAAATCAATGGAATTTTTGTTTGTAATTTAATATTGATTTTGTTTTCAGTGCAAATTTAAGTTTGTAAGTTGTGAAATCGGAACGCAATTGTCAATTATAAGGGCGCGAATTTTGAATCTCGACTTGAGATTACGACATTGTAACAAAAACCTTTGAGTTCATTGTTCAAAAGAAATTAACCTTCCATCTTCTTGATTAATTACACAAAGTCATAGTCATTTCATTATAATCATCTGTTTTTTTTTTTTCAAAAACTATTCTATTGTTTTCTAGATGAAAATAATTATGTGGAATGTTGTGCTCACGGCTGAATTTAAAAAATGCACAATACTATTAGGTTCACCTTTAAGATTAGATAGAAAAGTAAAAAAATTGCGTTTCAAATGTTCTATTAACTTTTTACATCTAATTTTATTTAAATAAGTTATAACAGAAGAACTTATATTACAGCGCCATCTAGTATCCAGTAGCAGAACATGATCGCATCAAATTATTCATCAAGAGTTTTTGCCAAATATTTTTGCTCATGTATTTTTTTGTGGAAACTTGTATAATAGTTTTAAAATAAAAGCTAATAATGTATTCCTACTGTACCAGTATTTTTATATTACTTAGAAGTACTGGATCTTCTGATAAATCAAAGGGTTTATCCCTATATGGTTTGACTTCGGGGATACCACCTCCATACCATAGATTAGTAAAGATTACTCACTCCTAACAAGAAAATGAAACCAGTTTTGAGAATTGAAAATGTTTTTATTTGTCAAGAATTCAAAAAAAGAACTTTTGCCGCCTTGAAATTGAATGAAGCCACAAACGGCTTATTAGTAAGTTTTTTTTTTGAATTTTTGAATACGGGTGTGATAAATAAAAGTGGATAGAATAAACTCCCTCATCTTTTTCAAATCGATATATTTCAATTAAAATTTTAAAATATAACGAACAATAATATTTAAATAGCCTTAATACTAAATGATTGGTAACACAACGCCGATTTCACAACTACATGGTTTTTAACAACAATTTATTTTAGTTAGGAAATAAGATATAATTTGATTATATCCGCACCATAGACAAAGGTATTTGACATAAGAAAGCGCGCTAAAAATATTTTAAATGAAAAACAATTTGTTAGAATTTCAATTTTAAATTTAAATAACGTAGTTTCTGATCTTCATTCGTTTTTATATTGTAATTAATTAATAATTATATCAAAGATGTTACCAAATTATTTTATCTAGTATTTTTAATGTTTATATTATAGGTACAACATACATATAAATATACTATTCAGATTTCCAAACTATTTTGTTGATAAAACTTATTGTGTTTTATAAAAAAATCAAGTTTAGCAAGATTTTAATAATATTAAGCTACAATAACACGTAATATGTATACACATAATATTTCTTTTTATATAAATAATTTTAAACAATTTCTTCATATTACAAATACCTTTGTGTATGTTGCCAGCTTACAAAAAGTAGAAAGATAAGAAAAGGTAGATACAGATAGAAAATTAGGATTAGAAGGCAGTTAGGAGTGTCGCGACAGACTGTGTTGCAATATTATTTATAAAAGCGTGATTTAAACCTCGTACAATTAAATAATACAAAATAACTTTCTACACTCATAGTCTTACAAGGATTCCATATTACATATATAATTCGCGTAAAACTGCTAGTCCGCTCTGAATATAGAAATGAATCGCGTCGCCATAGCAAATTGTATGACTACAACTGCTCGCAAAGACTTCAGAGCGGACTAGCAGTTTGGCGCGGACAATACCATGTTCACACAAAGACACACAAACACCCAGACCCGGAACAGAAATCTAGATTAATCTGTGCCCGTTATTAATAATCGATCTGTCCAATGTTTTGCATACTAAAAACGAAATTTGACAATTTCTGCCTACTTACCTATTGACAAATTTCGATCGCTAGCCAAAAGTTGATCAGATTTGTTGTTGGAATATTAATAATGGGTTTTAGATGTTTACTTGGGCGGATATCGAACCCGGAACTGCATGTCAGACCGATATGCTGGCATACAAGTCGTCTTAAATAGTGTCTTTACTATATCCTGGCAAATACATATACTTTTTTCTAATTTCATTTTCTTATTGATATACTATTCAATAGTCATTTAGTATACCTGTGGCGCCATCTATTATCGAGTTGTATTTTTGAGAACTTATTTCCGACCTCTATTTTGACAACCATTATTATTCTATGTGCATCTATTACTAGGTTTCAAGTGTAGGAGACTAGGTAGATTTTTCTTATTTTTATGGAATACTTATAACTGTATATAAATAAATTATGTTTTGTTTGTTATGTATATGTATAACTATTATATATTACAGGTACTTGGATGTGAATAATGTTATGAAAATAAATTTCTATCCTTGAAGTTATTTGGTGAAAATAAGTATGCTTTTTAGCCCTTTAAAACTGCGAATTATAAGGATTTTAAAATGATCAAAATATAATAATTTAATAACAAAAATTCTGAAACTATAAAACAATTTGGCTTTTCATAAACAGTATTTGAAATCAAGCTTATCTTTTTAAATACAATTAAATTGTATAATTTTATATATAAGTGTATTACTTTTCTTAAAACAATTATTCTCATATATTTCTATAGCTGCCATTATTATGTTGTTTACTAATATACATATAATTATTTATATTACAATATACATAATTGTAATATTTTTCAAAATTATATTTTGATTTGTCGAGCTCTGTCTATATAAATTTATAATTAAAACATATTTGACATTACAACAAATAGATTAATATATATTCTTTCAACAATTCTGTTATAAAAAAAAACGCGCCAAATGAACTAAATATTTGAAACAAAACCATAAACAATGGTCTTAATGTTTACTTAGGAATAGGGATGGACTTAAGTCAGAAAATATGACGTCAATGTATCATAGACAATAGTATTTTTTATTACAATTCTTAAAGATGAGATAGACTTTGAAGGAAGTTAGAACATAATTATAATTTTTACGATTCTTCAACATTTTAATTTTATAACAACTATATTTTAGGAGAGAATAGAAGTATAAAATAATAAACATCTTTTTCATTTAAATAAATTTAAAATTTAAAGTGAATTCATCAGATTAGGTATATAAGAATGGTTAAAAGTCATAAAAAAATATCAAAAAATAATAAAAAATCTGGATCTCGACAACAGCGACATCTAGCAAGTCTATTTATACCTGAGAATTAATTCTCCATAAGTCCATAAGACCATAAATCTGACATTCGTTTAAAAATAAAAATAATGTATTTTATTTACACTTCTATATGAAGATGTGCTATTTGGTAAAACCAGTGCATATATATTTATGTATAATTAATTTCATACATTATTTCTACATGTTATCATTTATATGTTTATTCTTTGATTTTATTCTTAATTGACGACTAGAAATGTACTTTGGCAGTTGGAGATATTATGTGGACTTATTTTTATACAATATTTTAATATAATCTTTTATTTTGGAAATAACATTTAAATTTTACTTATACTAAGGTAGCCTCAAGGACAAAGTTTCATTAAAAATTGTTTTTTTTGACTTAAGACTGTTTCATTACTTATACATCTTTTTTATGACTGGCAGGACTTCAGTCGTCTGCAAATATTTATTTACCCCTAAGTGTATATAAAATGGATTGTTTGTATGTATGTTATGTATAATATTACAAAATCATCTGTGATCAAGTATCTATACAATTATACTAATTTTCATGGCGATCCTTAAACTGTATAAATAAGCTTACACAGCGTCATCTAGTGGCAAGTTACAACAACAAAATTAAAAATCATTATGAACTAGCAATTATTGTAAAAACTAAAATCCGTCTGCTCTAAATATTAACTATGGTTACTCTAGCAATTAAGACGAACTAGCGACATCTCATTTGTTAAAATCAGTTGTGCCATTTCGGCTGTAAAACGCGCCAACGAATGAGACGAGACATACGAATAGTCCGCGTAAAACTGCTAGTACGCTCTGAATATAGAAATGAATCGCGTCGCCATAGCAAATTGTATGACTACACCTGCTCGCAACTTCAGAGCGGACTAGCAGTTTGGCGCGGCTATACATTCAAAAAACATTACCCTCCGTAATCGGGTAAAAACATTTTTCAACTGTAATGACGTTCGGTGTCCAAATCAATAAATGACAAACATACTAAAAATCCATTTTATATAATTGTGTTACGATAATGAAATTTAGTCTTTGAGGCTAAGGTATCGTCCAAACTAACCCGCTTCCCGCGCGGAATCATACTTTGAACACTATTCTTACAATATACAACCTAACAGCAAAAAATTCAATATCACGTAACAAGCGTATTTACTCTCACAAATCGACAAATATACATAATAATATATAATATTCATTTCGTATATTTAATATTAAATGTACATCAATAGATCGCGCTTTTAGAATTACTATGACGTGGATGTAAATACCATGTACTCGAGAAAAATGCATTTGAATTACCCTTAGTATGAGTTTTTACGTTTGCTCGAAAACATTCACTGTTTTTGTTTTTTTTTTTTATAATATAGGAGTAGCAGACGAGCATGCAGTCCATCGGATGTTAAGTGGCTACTGCCGCCCATGGACGTCTGTAATCAACCCCAGATAGGATTAGATATTCCTACTTGAGGTAGGCCACAGATACGCCGCTACCCCTGAGGACTAAACTGGAACACCTCGGAAAAGTCTGTCTCCCTTACCACACCCATCAAACTGGAACACGGCAGCGCCTAACACTGCTGTTATTAGGTAGAAATATGTGTGACGGTGGTGCCGTGTGGTTCTACCACCTTCGAGGTATTTGGACATACAGCGCCCCTGTGGACTATATCTTTAATTTGACAAATATAAATACAATGCATTTATTTTTTCATATTTAATTTAATTTTGATAACGTTATTGTTCTGTTTTTAAACTTATACGACTATTGTAGAATTTTAGTTCCGACACGGTCCACGGGGGCGCTGTATGGGCGAATTTGTAAACGAACGTTTTCGAGCAAACGTAAAACCTCATACTAAGGGAACAGGAGTATTGCCTTCAACTCCCTCTCAACCCAACATCGACACTACTGCCATCTAGCGGGTACGGTGATCACACTATCACTTTTTAGTGTTTTCTTGTACATAACTTTGACGATTGCACATAGATACGTTATTGTAATTCTAAAGGTGCGTAATATTTATATTATCTTTATTATATTAAAATTTCTCACATTCAACTCTTAGATGAAAATAATCCATAAAGCGTATTGGTTTAAATTTTACAATGTGACTATTTGTACAGGTACTGGACTAATAAATTATATTTATTCGTACATTTATTCAATTGGTTATGTTAGTTTAGGTTAGTTTAGGTTACGTTAGGTTTTAATTTTTTTTTTCTCAAAATCTACCGGTTCGAATCGGATAATAATAAATTGTTTGTCCAGTACCCGTATCAATACTTATAAATTATTCATACGGTAACCGTATTAATAATTATAAATTATTCGTACGGTACCCGTATTAATAATTATAAATTGTTCGTACAGTACCTGTATTAATAGACTCAGCCTAAATTTTAAAGGTACTAATTTATAGATGCTATGGATAAAGTGAGTTTTATTATTTTGGCAAGATGGGGCACAAATATCACGTAGTTTTTTTCACAAGAAACAAAGTAAAAATGAAATAAAGTATACAAAACATTATCAGTACTCACTGTGTAAGTATATACTTATACTAGCTGACCCGGCAAACGTTGTGTTGCCATATAAATAAAAAAATGTTAAGGGTGAACAACCCTTATGGGGTATGAAAAATAGATAGTAGCCGATTCTCAGACCTACTGAATACGCATATACAATTTGGTGAAAATCGGTAAAGCCGTTTCGGAGGAGTACGGTAACTAACATTGTGACACGAGAATTTTATATATAGGATTATCATGCAATATGATAAAATCATATACACAAATATTTATCGAGAATTTGCGAAACACAACTTGAACAATTTGGAAAATTAGGAGATGGGGGAGGCTTGAGCCAAATTTCACATCTCATCAAGGAAAATCGCTAAAATGTCTTACGCAATTAAATATGCCCCATTTATATTTATGTCAACAAGAAAACTTTTAAAGGGTATCGCTGGTCGATTTTTTTGTACTTTTTTAATAACACTTTATCCATAACATTTATAATATTGTAGATATGGACATTCCATGCATTTTCATTATTTTAAGTAATATAAATTCTTTCTACATCGCGTTTCATTTATTCTCACAGGAAAATATAATGTCTATGCTAGAAAATATATCTTTATTCATGATTTATCTGTTAAATATATAGAATTGCTTTGTTCTCACAGATTCAATAAAATATAATACACTTCGTTTTCATAACCTGTGGTGCCATTTTTAAAAGTAAAAACTATTTTTTTTCTGAAATTATTTTGCGTGTTATCAGGGCTTAATAAAATGTTTTTCTGTTAAATTAAACTATTATAATAAATTATATTTTGGTGAATTACTTATTTCTAACTTTTTCTTCTCATTCTAAGATATTACATTCGAATTTTTGTTTGTTCATGTTTTGATTGTTGCATGATTTAAATCCGTCGGAATTAAATCCCTTGAGTATTTCACTTCAAAAAGATGTTGATAAACATGTTGGTTCAAATGTTAGTTGTACGGTTTTGAGAAATAAATTCCATTGGTCACAAGTGTCGCAATACAACTTCAATGTTGGTTAATGTATTGAGAAACTCAAAATTTACAAATATATTGTTACCAATACTGGCAATGGCAAAATTCGAAATATATTTGAATGTTGGTTATAAACCTGGTATCAACCTGTTTGAAATATCAAAACATTTCTCAATATAGGTTAAAATATTAGTAAATTTGGAGAAACTTGACGACGATGTCGCGTCGACGTACAGATGTATCATGTTTGTCATGTTGGCCGCCAACGTTTGAGTTCAAAGTATAGAAATACCTGTCAATATTTGTTCCAACGTTAGCTTCAATAAGTTGGACTGTTGGCTTAACAGAGATATATTTTGTTTGATAGGCCCGTGCCAGACATAAACAAATATTTGAACAAAGATTTTTCTCCCACATTTGAACACTTATTTGTTTAAATTTTCAAACCTGTCACCTATGTCGTGGTCTCCTAGCAACTGCACTTTGCGCATGTGTAGCAAGCTCCGCACATATTTGAAGTTTGACTTTGATGTGCGCTCGAAAAACCGACACCAAATAGCAAAGTGCAAATATTTGAAGCAAGCTTTGAACACATACTCAAATACCCGTACTTCACTGTATTCAAACATGTGTTCAAATGTTTGTGCTATGTCTGGCACGGGGCTTAGGTTGGCCGCCAACGTTTGAGTGAACCATAGCAAAGAAGTACCTGTCAATATTGGAACAACCAATGTTAGCGCCAATGAGTTGGACTGTTGGCTAATACCTGATTTAAACGCTGGAAGTGGCTTGTTGGCTGCTGTGGTCAGATAAGACTGAAGCAAGATCCGAATCCCGAAGAGTTGGCGGTGTTCCGAATGGGAAGTCCTGGAATACCATTTTAAAGTTGTTAGCATAAAACTTATAGTGGAGTACGTGAATAGTTGTGCATACTGCAGTTCTATTAACTTTTTTTTTACAATATAGGAGTAGTAGACGAACATGCAGTCCATCTGATGGTAAGTGGCTACTGCTGCTAGACATCTGTAACCAACGCCAGATAGAATTTGATTCCTACCTGAGGTCGGCTACAGTTTCGCCGCTACCCCTGAGGACTAAGTTGGAAAGCCTCGGAACAGTGTGTCTCCCTTATTTTTTATTTTATTTTTTTCTTAACGAGGGGGAAACCTTCAAAAGGTACCCGACGACGTGGGAGCGATGCCGGGTTATGTGGGATTTTTACCGCACTAAAACTCCCCCGGCCGTCTCAACGCTTGTTGGAGAACTCTGGGATCTCCGACGGAACGCAACCGGAGTCCTTCAAGCGCGATGCCCCTGGAGAGCAGTTTTCGCTCCTCCCACACCATCTGGTGTTCATGACGGTATGCGACCACACATACCGCCGTTCTTGCTGGTGTCGCTTACTGGACCCGGAAGCCCTCTTTTAGTCGCCTCTTACGACAGGCAGGAGATACCGTAGCCCTATTCTAGTCCCGGAACTACAGGGACAAAAGTATGTCTCCCTTACACACCCTTTAAACAACATGAAGGTGGTAGAACCCTTTGTGGTTCGACTCCGGCGGCACCACCGCCACACCTATTTCTACCTAATAACAGCAGTGTTAGGCGCAGCTGTGTTCCGGTTTGAAGGGTGTGGTAAGGGAGATAGACTTTTCCGAGGCGTTCCAGCTTAGTCCTCAGGGGTAGCGGCGCATCTGTGGCCGACCTCAGGTAGGAATATCTAATCCTATCTGGGGTTGATTTCCGATGTCCAAGGGCGGCAGTAGTCACTTACCATCAGGTGGACTGCATGCTCGTCTGCTACTCTCATATTATAAAAAAAAAAAAAAAAAAAAAACACAACAGCGCTTAAAACTGCTGTTATAGCAGCAATAGATGAGGCGGTGATGCCGCTGGATTTCACACAAACGTATCTACCACTTTCATTCTATACAAGCAAAAGTATATGCTTGTAGTTGTGTTCGACCGCATTGGCTCTCTGACTACACCTGCGCGCAACAACTCCAGAGCGGACTAGAAGTTTGGCGCGAACTTTACTTTCTTTCCGATCAGGGGAGTGCAATTGCACCCTTTGCATCCTCCTGCCGGCGCCTATCCACGCGAATACGTACACGAATAAGTACCAATGAATAGAGTATTATATTTGTTCGTTGCTTATCCTAGTTATCTATTTACTTGCTATATATCTATTTATATGTCCTTTTTTCACTCTCTTTTCTTTATATTCTCATGTTTGACTTTCTTTTTTTATCCTTCTATTCTTTTGTTTTCTTTTTTCTACATATATTTTTTTCTTCTTTTAATTATCTTAAATATTAAATGTATTTTGCGCCGCCTTTATATTTTCTGCACATCCTTAAGGTTGACTGGTAGAAAATGCTACTTAGCATTAAGTCCGCCTATAGTACCACTTGTTTTTATTGGTCAGTAAAGTGTACTAAAAAAAAATAGCATCAGTATATGGCCTATGGCCAGTATGCGATTTAAGGTCGCATAGTAACGTACCTGCGTCGGCAAGGTCCTCGGCGCAGGCGGCGCGGGGGGCGGAGCGCGGGGCGCGCGGGGCGACGCGCACTCCGCGCACTCCGCGCCCGCCGCGCCGCGCGAGCGACGCGACCACGACTCCGGCATGCAACTGCGAACAATGTCAAAGTTACTGTAATTATAAAGTCAGGTAACTGTCCCGTTGGGCACGGGTCTCCTCTCAAAATGAGGATTAGGCCATAGTCCACCGCGCTGGCCAAGTGCGTATTGGTAGACTTCACATACCTTTGACATTTTTTTTTAATCTCTTAAGCGTCCACATGTGTCCTCACGAGCAAATGATAATCAATTTCTAGTTTTCATAGCATATGAACGCTATTTACATAACTTTAGAAAATCAAAGGTGATTTGAATCTTGGAACCCTCGATTGAGGCTGAACTCAACCACTAGGCTATCACTGCTGACTAAATTGTTAAGTATGATCGAATATAGCAGATAACGTGTATATAGCATATAACGTGCGTATAGCTATACTGCGACGCTATTTATTACGCTTTATTGTTGTTAATATGTAGCGTTTAAAACATTATTTATTGCGTTAATTATTTTTGTAACGTTATAAATAACGTTTTAACTGCTATAATGTTATAAATACTATATGTATCCGCTGTAAATATAGCGTGCTATTATTATAACAATCCAACATTTGGACCCGTAAAAGACTAGTAGAAGACTAATTTTACATGCTTGCGTATGTAAATTATGTAATAAATTACACAAATAGCATGTATTGCTTACGCATTTTTTAGAAGAACCTCACGATAAAGCAGACGTGTTACCTAATGAAAAGTAGTCAACATCACTTATGGACTTTTGCAACACCAGGTTTGAAGGAGAGCTTTTTTGCATCTTTTTTGTAGAGCTCCATGTCACAGCACTCCGGAAAACTCAGGAGGTAGGTCATTCTTCATCTTGCTGTAACACCGCCACACGCTCGCTACTCACGCGTGGTGCACGATGTGCGCGCAGGGCAGCGAGGCGAGCGGCTCGGCGCGCGCGGCGAGCGGCTCGCGGCACCGCGCGCACGCGGGCGCGGCCCACGCCGCCGCCGCGCGCTTCTGTCTCGCCGCTGCGCTGTTGTCGCCGAGCGCTGTGTAGATCTCGGCGAGGCGGAGGCGTACGCGGCCGACTAGCATCTAGGGGAGAAAGGGGAAATTAGGATACATTATTTTGCGATTTATTAATTCCATATTAGCGTTTTTATTGACGTGTTGATCTTAACGAGAGGTCTGTTATTTTCGTCTTGAAATACAACCGACAAACCAAACGAATAAACACTGCGTTTGCTAATTTAAATTAAACAAGTCAAACGCTCTATCCAAACGTTTGAATTTGTGACAACTTGTTGAGCTTAATAAGTTCAAACGTTCGAATAGAGTGTTTTATTTGATTTATGTATGTTTGCGCTTGTAACCGATCCAAAAGCATGCGGGTTTTTTTTAGCAAATCAAATCAAATTCTTCACACGGTCGTGCGTTTGTTAAGGTTTAGAATTTACGGTAAGGGTCAAGAATACTGATTCAGCATTACACTTAAGAACGACCAAACGGTAATATAGCCAGATCACCTAGTCAAAATCCAATTAAATCCAGACTAATCCATTACCTTCGAGCCAACAGACGTAGCAACCTCCAACAACCGCGTGTTGAACTCCAAAGGGCGGCAGTTGCAGATCCTGCCCTGCAGCCGGAGCGCCTCCAGACACCTCGCGGCGCCGTCCATGGCTTCCATCTGGGCCAACCTGTCGCCTAAGGCCTGACCAGCTCCCATGGCTAGCTCGTAGTTCCTGTGAAGGTAAGAATCGTCTTTCCAAGAAACATTCATGTTGATAAAATTGAGAAACTTACTTCCTGTCTTGGCTAATCAGTCTTTTCTAAAAAAAAATCCACGTTAAAATAATAATTCTGAGCACGGATTTCCCATACCAAATGAAATGTCTGTCTAATGATGTGTTCTGTTTTGAAATGTGTATTGAGAGAGAGATAGAGAGATGTAGATAGAGACATGGGGATAGATAAAATATGAGACGTTCTAACTTCGTAGTAACAACGCAAGTCAGCCTCAAACCTGCCCCTGTTCTTATATTCTATGTTATTCTTTTCTTATCTGTTCTTGCCCTGTTTTTACTCTTCTCTCTTACATTGTACCCTATCGTCACCTCGCGCTTATACTTTAGTGCTTATAATTAAACTTACCTCAATGCCCTGTTAATATCGTTCTTCCGGCGGTAGACATCACCAGCTATCCGCATGGCGCGGGCGTAGCATCCCTGGTCTCCAGCCACGCCTGCTAATCGTAGTGCCTCCTGAAATGAAATACCATAGTAAATTTAGTTTGTCCTTCTGAACACAAGGATCTATTAGTCCTAAAGATGCCTATGAATCAGTGAAGTACAGTGAAGTACAGTTTGATATACTTCACCCACCCTCAACTTTTAATTTATTTTTCGCATTGGCAAGCGCGTAGGTTTTCTTATAATGTTTTCTTTAATCGGTAAGACAAGTGATAATTAATTCCTAAACATTTCACTCACATTACAGTAATCATGCGCATCACCCAGCTCCCCCCTCGCGCGCAACGCGGCGGCCATTTGCAATAACGCGGTGCGGTGGTGCCGCGTGTTGAGATCAGTCGACCGCGGGCCGCGGCCGAGGTCGCACGCGCGCGCTGCGCAGGCAACCGCGCGCTCTGTGTCGCGGAGACGACGCCATAGCTCCGAGAGGCCTACGTATACCTGTGAATTGAAAGAAGCTTTTGCATATTTAAGGTAATAGAACCTTTTGTGCTAATCACTTCTCTTTCTTTCTTTCTCTTTCTTTCTTTTGTGCTAACCACAAGTTAGGAGGTATCATACCAATTGTTACTGTTTATAACAGCAGTGTTAAGCGCTGCTATGATCCGCTTTGAAGGTGGCATCTATGGCTAAGGTACAACTACGAAGACCTCAGACATGGACCTAATATGACCTAGAGTTGTTTACAGATGTACCCAACCGTATTTCACCATATGGTACCCCACATGACTTCAAAAACAACGATTGCCTGAGGTAAGGTCTTAAATTCTTAGATAAGCTTTTGGAAAAATATGCAAATATTTTGGCTAATTAAATGTTCAACCAAAAAATATAGCAGATAAGTTCCCACAAACTGAAGACAAAATATAACAATACCTGGAGCAACAGTGTGTTGTCATTCTGCGACTGTGCAACCGCTAGGGCCTTTTGGAAGCCATCCATTGCCTTCGAAAAGGCTCCCAGCTCCAAGCTGACTGATGCTACTGTCAGGTGCACGCATCCTGCTGTTGAACCTCCGCCACAGTCGTTGTAGAGGGCGTGACGAGCGTAGGATAGAGCTCTGGAATATTCCATACATTATCTTGTGGATAGTATTAAAGATATGATGAATAATGGCAACTGTAGGTGTATAATCTGCTGTATGAAAGCAACAGTAGTCATCGTCAATTCTTATAATTGATACCTGTAGGTGCAGTTTTAGAACATTGTTCTACCTGAAGATGGAAACCTTGTCTACCAAAACTTTGTCTGGTAGAGTGATCATAAGGTTTTTTGCTTTACACTTAGTAAAAAATCTCCAAAGCCCAGATTTAGACTTTCACTAGTAGGTTTATTCAGAAGCTCGAAGTCACTTAGCAATACTCAACATACTAATGACTAAGTTATTCTTGGTATTTCGCTTTAAAGTAAATGCGTATTTAAACAATTAATGCGCACAACAAAGAATAAATATATTATACTGTATAATTTACGATTATATGATATTGATGACTTTTGGAGATTATGAGACTGATTCTTTAAAATTCTTAAAAACAAGTGAGAAGTACGTAAAATAACTAAATTACTATAAATACCTGTCAAGACCACCCAAGGTTTGATGAGCGCGAGCTAAATTCAAGTATGCTTCAGCTCGCATCGGCGCAGAGTCCAGTTCCTCCGATATGCCAAGTTGACGGTTCGCGAATTCCAGAGATTCTCTGAAATGACACGTATTTTCATGATAAAGGAACTTCTAGACAATATCCTATGTTCTTACAGGTCCTCTTCAAACATAAGTTACCTCAAATTTCTAGGAAGGACAGAAGCTGTATACCTCTGTCGTCATTAACCCATTATTAATCCATTGTTGGACACAGGTCTCCTCTCGTGAGAAAGGAGTTTAGGCTATAGTCCACTGTGTTGGCCAAGAACAAATTGGTAAACTGCACACACCATTGATATTTTAAACACTCAGGTATGTAGGTTTTCTCACTACTTTTTCCTTCGCCGTTATAATATAACGTAATAATTAATTTCTAATCCGCACATAAATCCGCACTTTGAAAAATCAAAGACGAGTGCTCAAACGGGACTCAAAACTCCGACAACATCAGTCAATCACTAGCCTATCACTGCTTTATTTGCCGAGTTTTAACCACCATCCTACCACATACCTCCGATCTTCCTAATAATCTTACCTATATTTCCCAAAGTCCATGTAAGCCTGATACAGGTGGCCTAGTAGCGAGAACTTGTCGCTTCTGTGTCGTACTCCGCGTAACGCAGAGAGCCATATCTTCACGGCCAAGCGCTGCTCGTTTTGTCCGTATAACCGGACACCACGCTCGATCTGGAAGTATATTAGTAGTACCATCAAGTGTGATGGAGATTTATGTTATTTCTGACAGAAGCGGCGAAGGTGACAGACTTCTTCGTGGTTTAACTGCAGTGGCACCACATCTATTTCTGCTTAATAACACAGTGCTACATTATGTTGCATTGTAGTTTTTATAGTATGATAAGGAAGAGGAACCAAAACAAGGTATTTGAATATGGTCCTCAGTCGTTGCGACCCACGTGTGGGGTTTTGTTGAAACATTTTAAGACAGAAATACATAATACGGCTTGCTAACGCTAATAATGAAGAACTTACACTACTAGTAGAACTACAGCTTTATATGTTTTCTGATTGCTAATTTGAAACGCATAGAGCGCCAGGTTCGTTTCTACTCTTAGTTTGACCCTGGTTGTTAGATTAGTCATTGTGTCCGTAGCACCCGAAACAGAAGAAACCCTAGGATACCCATGAAATAGCACTTTAACAGCGCATAGTACTTTAACAGCACTAGATAATTATAACCTTTGTTTTGTTATTGCCTTTTGTTTGTTTTGTTCAAGTTTTTGTTTCTTTATTTTTTCTTGTTATTATTTTTGTGTTTTTTTTGTGATTTTTGTATTTTTTTTCTTAAATTTATTTTTTTAATTTTTATTTTAGTATATTTAGTTTTAAAAATTGTACTGTGTACTGCAATTGTGGTGAATAAATTATATTATTATTATTATATTATTATTAAATAAGACTAGAATGTAAGAAGTCCCTCATCATACCAAGACCCTTAATATCGTACCTTCCGCCTCGCTAAATACTGATCCAGCCTGGACCGACACACGCGGAAGCACTCGAGCACGCCGGGCGGCGGCCGGTGCGCCGGGCCGAAGCGGGAGCCCCATCGTAGGGCTCCGTTCCGGCCTTCGGTCGGGAACTCCTCCGCAAAGGGGAAGAGCTCTGGAAATGATTATAAAGAAGAATATGATTAAAATATACATTATTCTTCTTCTTTATTCTTCAACACCTTCCGATGCTGTGGTAAATTAGTTATTGACGTTTTAAAAGAGTTATATATGAATCAACACTAAATAAATGATTTTACTACCAAACCGTTTATCTTGAAATTTTGTACACACGGTATTAGGGGTCTAAAAAAGGACATAGGGTACGTTTTACCGAAAAAATGAAAGGTTCCCGAGGGATAAGTAAAAACAACTCAAGTTCCTCTCCTCTCTCTGTCAGTGAGCGAAACGAGCGTAATCTAGTTTTAAATAATATTGAGCAGACTAAACATGATGAACCTTTATTGAAATAATACTAAGAAGAACTTGTGACGTCATTACTGGTATTACTTCTTTTACCTGGTGGATCATCGAGGTGGTGACGCGACGGGTCAGGGGAACTGAGGAGTCGCGTCGCTGAGAGCTGGTGCGCCGGCACCCCGCTGTAAGGAACCATGTTGAAAAAACATTAAATGTCTTAGAGTGACTTTAAGCAATAAAAGATCATACTTATAAAACCATTTGTACCCGAGCGGCTAATTCTACTTAATGTATGAAGACTAGTAGTCGAAAAACCAAATGCTGTGTCTACACACTTGCCAAATCTCAGCAAATCGTTACAAATTCAAATGTTCATGGTTCATTTGGTCTCTGTAGGTTTGCAAGCGCTTGTAACTGAAAAATGAAGTGTCAGTTTTTTAACAAATTAAAGGGAATTAGCCGCAAGCGCTTCCAACCGCACGGGTTTGTAAAGGTTCGAAATTTACGGCAAGTGCCAAAAGTATGGATGCAGCATTTAGCGTGCAATGAAAAATATTTTTGGAAAAATGGGGCCACAGAGAAGAGTTTGTGAAAACTGCAGGGCATATTAAGTTACTTTAAAAAATATGTATATCTCACCCGAGGTAGTCGCGCGACTCGATCGAGTCCCATGACATGTTCCGCGGGTGTAGACGGCAGCGTCACCTGGCGGCGGGGTGCATCTCGTCGTCCTGCTCGCACACTGCGGCCGCCTTACTGCTGAAAGAGATGGCGATAGTTTCTTGTGTGAAGGGATTAAATTTAACATGTTGTATAATATTTTATTAAGTCATAAATATGTAGTTTATGGTATTTATGAGAATTAACGGGATGTCCTCATATGAGTAGGTATCTAGTTCTAAACACCTAAATCAGGGTACAATACAAAAACAAAGAATAAAAACAGATATTATGATCACTAATGTGTTAAATACCACGAATACTAACTGTTAAATAACACTAATATATGCTATACGCTACTCTATCAAATATATTATGTAGCGCGCTATTTTTACGTTGTGTTATAACGTATAACGTTTTGGGCAAATGCATCGTTTACGCTACTATGCTATATTCTTTTTAAATGTCGTAACTCAAACTATGTTCCATAAAAATCGAAAAATAGGATTTACTTAATCTTTTTTACAAAGTTTAATTTTTAATAGGGTTTTTTTGTATTTAACTCCGATATTGCCATCAATTGTAATAAAATAATATCAAACCGAAACATCGAAGTAGTTGACAAATGAGAAGTTAACGAATTAAACTTTTTATAGTTCATCTGTTCCTGTAACTTTGGCATTTTATACATGACATGACATTGACAAGACTCTTTTTCTTATGCACACTAGAGCCTCTAGCGACAATAAATAGAACTAAACGTACCTGCCCGATTTCGGCAGCTTAAACTCTGGTGCCTTCCGTGTCCATTACAAAATTAACCGTCTCCATTGTTCAAGATGACATAATCTGGAACAAATATCAGTAAATAATTATTTCAAATAAGATATGGTGACTTTTTGCAAGCTGTCAAGAGATGGCGCCACTAGTATTTCTGAATCATGCTAGCAAAGTTTTCTCAACATTTTACATATATATAAACTTCAAATGGTTGCTTCATATGTTATTCTGCTGGCATCCACACCTTCCACCTAAACGCAAGAACTGCTTCACGCTTTTGTTTGAAGGCCCTTTGTTCGACTCCGAAGGCGCCACCGCCACATAACAGCAGTGTTAAACGCTGCTGTGTTCTGGTTTGAAGAGTATGCAAAGGGAGGCATGTTTTTCCGAGGCAGCTTAGTCCTCAGGAATAGCGCACCTGTGGCCGGCCTCAGGTCGAAAACTAATCTTATCTGGGGTTAATTACAGATATTCATGCGCGACAGTGGCTACTTACCATCAGGTGGACTGCATGATCTTTTGCTACTACTTATAATATTATAAGAAAAAGAAAAAAAGCTATAAATAGATGTGATGGTATTACCTTTCCATCTTAGTTCTACCACCCTACCTATAAAGATACAGTTATTTTTGGTATTAGGCCGAAAACAATAAAACCTCTCGAACTTATTTAAACAAAGTTCTTCCGATTTGCGTAAATAGTAAATAATTTTCATTCAAGTCATTCGAGTACTAAGCAGAAAATCAGACGAATCGTATATTGTTTTATGACATTAAATTTGCTATTAACCTTTTTTATCTATCTAAGTATTATGTCTGTAAGAGGCGCAATATGTGCTATATTGCCGCGTCTACGCATGGGCATTTGCTGACAACTTCAAATCCCTACAAAGATTTAGCTGGAATTGTTTGGTATGGTCCGCTTAAAACTGCTAGTCCGCTCTGAATATAGAAATGAATCGCGTCGCCATAGGAAATTGTATGACTACACCTACTCGCAACAACTTCAGAGCGGACTAGCAGTTCGGTGCGGACTATACATGGCCTGCAATAGCCACTTGCCATCAGATGGACTGAATACTCGTCTGCTACTCTTGTATTATAAAAAATAATAAATAAAAATGCGGAGTTATGGTTACAGATGTTCATAAGCGCCATTAAACACTAACCATCGAACATCAGATGGAATGCATGCTAGTTCTTCAATGTTCTTTAATTCGTACTCCCTAAGAGCTTGTTGTGAATAAATTACTTAAGTAGAATTGTATCGTCACTATTTTATTTAACCCTAAAATAATCTTATAAAAATAAAATTAACTGTTATTATAAGAAAAACATCATTTAGTAGTTCGAACACTTTTTGTAATTATTAGGCATAGATTAGTAAAGATTACTCACTCCTAACTAGAAAATGTGCCCAGTTTTGAGAATTGAAATACTTGCGTAAAAAAGTTTTGCCACGTCTCCGTGCTAAAATATCCCTAAAATATTTGAAATAATTATTTATTTATTATGTAAATTCACGTAAATTACGCAGTATTAGTTATTTATTCGTAAATTTTTTCTAAAAATGTTTTTATTTGTCAAGAATTCAAAAAAAGAACTTACGATAATAAGCCATTTGTGGCTTCATTCAATTTCAAGGCGGCGAAGTATCTTTACTAATCTATGTTATTAGGACAAAAAATAATACTTAGTTCGTAACTAGTAGGTACAAAATTTATCTAGTAAAAATCAACATTACAACAGTATAATAATACCTAACAATATTTTCTCAAATTAGTATTAATATGGAAAATAATACGTTTCTAACACTCATTAATATTTCCAAAACGTTCCAAGAATGGTTTTATTTATTCTCCCAAGACTCACGGTCATTTTGGTCTAGAATTTCATTATTCGCTAACTTTCATAGATCAGCCTGAATGACCTAGGTCGCTCGTACATCTAGGTAAATGTCAGAGAATTAGGTCATACCACCTTCGATTGGTAATAAATAATTTAAGCTAGTTCTACACTTTAAATTACATAACAACGTATAAGAAAACCATTTATCGACTCAAAATTCAAATAATTTAATAATAGTCACAAAAAAATCCCAACCTAACCTATAATGTCTGGCTGAATAATATTGGATGTCTTAGAATAATGTCTGTTTAAAAAAACAACTGTCAAACGCAATAAACAAAAAAAAAGAATAAGTCGGGAAAATCAATTTCAATTTACGAAAATAGATGGAAATGTCAAAGTTAATAGGGATGCGAAAAATCGTTACACACTCACCTCACAAATCAATAACAGTTTTTTCGTATACACAAATGCACAGATATTATCCAAATTCGTACGATTTTTATCGTTTTACGACGGAACGGTATCGTTTTTCTGTATTATTTGTTAATTTTATAGCGCGAGTGTCCTTGCGAGCGGATCACACCCCGGGTTGTGGGATGTTGTGCTACAGAACAGAGGGATCTGTGGAGTCGATGTCTGTCGTAACAACGTCCGTATAATTTTCGGAAACTTTGTTTAATATAATAATTGTGTGATATAAGTATCAAAGATTTAAATTTGTGAAATATTAAATATATCATCAATTATAATTATCTAGAAATTCTAGAATATGTATTCAATAATAATTCAAATGGTAGCAAAATGGTTCAATTTCTAGATGATTCAGATACTCTTTATTTATAGAAAATAATTACTATAATAACTTATTATATTCTATCTTCTTAAATTTATGCAGAATGTAACTATGTATACCATACAAGACAGTAAAAATGACCAAAGAGTTAAATATTTTTTATTTTATTGTGTATAAATGTAGATTTTTTTATAAAAACGCGATTGCCTAAAATATAGCTTAAGTATGTCACTTCCACAATTCAGATGAATCTTAACACACCTCAGAATATGTTGCTAAAATCCGTCAGTCTGTAGAGCTACCAAAGAATAACATATCTACATACCTACGCTTGATACATATAGGTGTAGCAGACGAGCATGCAGTCCACCTGATCGTAAGTGGCTATTGACGCCCATGGACATCTATAATCAACCCCAGATAGAATTAGATATTCCTACCTAAGGTCGGCCACAGACGCGCCGCTACCCCTGAGGACTAAACTGGAACGCCTCGGAAAAGTCTGTCTCCCTTACCACACCCTTCAAAACGGAACACAACAGCGCCTAACTCTGTTGTTATTAGGGAGAAATAGGTGTGGCGGTCCCACCACCACCATCTTCCACATTACCCTCCACAGTCGGGTAAAAAGTGCACAGTCTTATTAATATTTCATATTTACTTAATACAAAGTAAAGTATAAAGATACATTAAGATAAAATAACTTGAACAAAAAAATGGTATTATGAATAAGTCTCCACGCCACGCTCTGTTCTCGCAGCATCTCTCCATCCCTCTCGACGCCTGTACCGCGCGCGCGCGGAGCGCTGCTCACCTGTTTTTCTACTATGATACTGTAGTTTAATAGCTGCAACCTATATACGTCAGGCCTGGAATATACCCACACATAGAGGCAAACTATTATCATCATATTTTTTTTATATAATATTGTAGCAGACAAGCATACAGACCACCTAAGTAAGTGGCTACTACTTCCTGCTAATCAATCCCAGATACGATTAGATTTGGATAAGATAAGATTAGATCAGGCCACCGGGCTGAATTCAGGTAGCGGCGTATCTACCTATATGCGCTGCTACCCCTGAAGACCAAATTAGAAAACCTCGGAAAAGTATGTTTCCCTTACGACACCCGTCAGACCATAACACAGCAGCATGTAACACTGCTGTTATTAGGCAGAAAAACGTGGGTTCCACCTTTGGTTTATTATTATCATCAAACTCTCCCACTGCTCGGCACGGGTCTGCTCTCAATGTGATCTTATGGCAGTCCACCGGGCTGTCCAAGGACGGATTGGTAAACTTCACACACCTTTAACAACTTTTTTATAGATCTTTTAGAAAAGTTTCTCGCGATGTTTCATTCACCTTTAAAGCAATTGATAATTTATTGCTATTATCATTTGCTTTCCTTAAATATATTTTCCATTATCCAAATTATCCAAACCAAGCCATAGCTAGTAGAAACTGTGGTACGTTATCATAGAAACCACCGGTAAACTTTTTGCTGCCTTAAAACAGCAGTGTAGAGTTATTTTTTTATATAATATAGCAGTGCCAGACGAGTATTCAGTCCATCTGATGGCAATTAGCTACTTCAGGCAGTCGACCTGACGGTAAGTGGCTACTGCCGCCCATGGACATCTGTAATCAACCCCAGATAAGATAAGATATTCCTACCTGAGATCGGCCACAGATGCGCCGCTACCCCTGAGGACTTAGCTGGAACGCTTCGGAAAAGTAAGACTCCCTTACCACACTCTCCAAAATAGAACCCAGCAGCGCCTAACACTGCTGTTATTAGGAGAAATAGGTGTGGCGGTGGTGCCGCCGGAGTCGAACCACTAAGGGTTCTACCACCTTCAATGTCTTATGGTTTTAAAGGTAAGGTTCTATTAAGGGTACGGCAGTAGTAGTAGCTCGTATACTACGTCCTAACTTAGTCCTCTCAGGGTCTCAGGGATAGTGACGCATATGTGGCCGACCTCTGGAGTCCTGTCTCAACTACTTAACAATTAATATAAATATTAATTTACTTCAAGTGCATATAGAAAATTTCTTTATTTTTTTTATTTACATAGATTACTAATATTCTTAGTATGACAATCGTAATAAATTAAAAACGGAAAACTGTATATTTTTTAAACAACGTAGTACGGGATTACATTGTGAGAATGTTTTCTTTTAGATATTGTTAAATTAAGCTATTAATACTACTTAAGACTATTATTAAAGAGATTGTTAGAAGTCTTCCTTCATAGTTGATCATCTTTTTTTGGAGATTGGATCTGCGTTTTTAGGAGAGACTGTCTAGAGCCGGTCGACTTATATGCACTGTGGGATGCATGAATACGCTATAGTTCATAATATAAAAAATTACTTTAAAACAACAAACATTTTAAGCATAATTTAAATTAAGTATAAAAGTTAAAATAATTTACATTAAGTATACTGAGACAGATTATATCAAGTAAGGAGTGCGTATTCGTACGTATATTACATAAAAAGTAAAATTAATAATAGCCCTTGACACGTGAATATAAATAAAAGAGCTCGTTATTTTTAAAGAGTACATTAAAAATCGATACTCAACGTAAACGAGGGAGTGAATAAAAACGTCAGAACACTTTCATCGCAGCAAATTCAACGGAAAAATATGGCGCGCATCAATTTCAATCCAAACACTAATAAATTGGCATCTCTCAACGATGTTAGCCGCACACAGCTAGACAGTTTATTAATAGAGAACATATTTTGTAAATCTCGACTTGAGAATCACCCCTCGGCTGAATTCAGTGTCGTGTATGTCGCGGCGCGCGGCGCTCGAAAAAAAACAAAATAGGGCGCGAAACGCGGCCATTTTTAAATTATATCCGCCATTTTTGTGCTGTCAGTGAAAAAAGGCGCGAAACGTGTGCGATTTTTTTTAATTGTTGTCAATGTTGAAAAATGAGTTATACAGCCATGTATGATTTTAATTATAAAGGTTTTGAGTTTCAAAAAGCCAATGATGATAGATTGAATGAGGAGTGTTGTCTTAAGGACGTAAAGAAAGTTGAACTACAAGATAAGGGTGATGATAAGGAGGACCATGTGCAGCATGTTCTAGGGCCAAGTAGAAGATGTCTGGCGTGGGCCTGTAAGGCCTGTAAGCGGAAAACAGCGGCAGTCGACCGTCGGAAAGCAGCAACACTGAGAGAAAGGAGGAGGCTACGAAAAGTAAGAATGGATTAATTTTAATAGATATCTGTTAGTAATAATCAATCTTACAAGAATTTTTGTCAACTTATCAGTATTCGCAATTTGTTAATTTTTGCCTACCTATACAATTGAAGTGACATTAAGAACAAGAAGTGACAAAGATTAATTGTGATCTTAAAAAAATATCTGAACGCCTGAGCCCGCCTGAAGTTTTGGGTTCTTCTCCGGTGATCGAATGCCTGTGTCTCTCTAATACTTTTATCTGACCGTAACTTATGGTAACTTATCGTCCAATTTCGATCTTGGATAGGAAAAAAAATGTCAGGTTACTTACTTAACTCATAGATTAGTAAAGATACTTCGCCGCCTTGAAATTGAATGAAGCCACAAACGACTTATTAGTAAGTTCTTTTTTTTAATTCTTGACACATAAAAACATTATTAGAGAAAATTTACGAATAAATAACTAATACTGTGTGGATTTACATAATAAATAAATAATTATTTCAAATATTTTAGGGACATTTTAGCACGGAGACGTGGCAAAACTTTTTTACGCAACTATTTCGATTCTCAAAACTGGGTACATTTTCTTGTTAGGAGTGAGTAATCTTTACTAATCTATGACTTAACTATTAAAAAGCAAAACGGCCAATAATAGCTAAGCTGTATTCCGTGATATTTTCTTTCGATAAATTGAATGTAAAATTTTCAATACTTATGTCAAACAGAATTTTGGAGAGATCCAAATCTTCGCTTACGTACGAGTAGAATATCGAAATATTTTTCAAAACAAAAAAAGTCTTAAAACCGTTAAATTTGCGTCTGAATTGGACAAAGTTTCTGTGCCATATGCTAGAAGCTCTAACATATTCTTCAAACCAGAACAACATCATTTGCAATGAATGAACTTCCTCCTGAGGTATTCCCTTAGGACTATGACATAGGGCTCTTCAAGAGAGGTGTAAAAAGAGCTCTCCTCCAAAGCCGGCGATGCATTGACGACTCCTCTGGTGTTGCAAATGTCCATAGGCGACGGTGACTGCTTTCCATCAGGTGGCCCGTCTGCCTTATCGTTAGGTTACATATATAAAAAAAAATGTCATTATACCGCTATATACCTTATAGTAGATATGATAGTGGCGAGTTCTAACTTGTTTAATTAATAGGCTGATACCATAGATTAGTAAAGATACGTCACCGCCTTGAAATTGAATGAAGCCAAAAACGGCTTATTAGTAAGTTCTTTTTTTGAATACTTGACAAATAAAAACATTTTTAGAGAAAATTTACGAATAAATAACTAGTACTGCGTAACTTACATAATAAATAAATAATTATTTCAAATATTTTAGGGACATTTTAGCCCGGAGACGTGGCAAAACTTTTTTACGCAACTATTTCAATTCTCAAAACTGGGTACATTTTCTTGTTAGGAGTGAGTAATCTTTACTAATCTATGGCTGATACTTTGAACACTGATCACATATCACAACTTTGTAATTAAAGTCTCTTATAACAATAATAACACATCTATTTCATTTCGATTACACACTTCAAACACAGTCGTAAAACCCCTCAACCACTAGTTACAAACTTAAAATTTAATTTCGAAAAGTCTAACTGCAGCAGACTTACTTTTAGTGGCAATTAGCGTTTTGACGATTGCATCGATACTGCATCACGTTTTTGCGATTAGCTTCAGTCGCAGTATTGCAAACGCATGTTTTAGCGACTGCATTGCTACTGCATCGGGTTTTATGCGTTTAAAAGCCATGAGCGTTCAAAAGTGTATTTGATCGCTGCGTCTAGCTTACGTAAGTAGAAGATGTCTGGCGTGGGCCTGTAAGGCCTGTAAGCGGAAAACAGCAGCAGTCGACCGTCGGAAAGCAGCAACACTGAGAGAAAGGAGGAGGCTACGAAAAGTAAGAATGGACTAATTTTAATAGATATCTGTTAGTAATAATCAATCTTACAAGATTTTTTGTCTACTTATCAGTGTTCGCAATTTGTTAATTTTTGTCTACCTTACGAAAAACAGCTTAATCAGCGATAAAAATGCTTAAATCGATAAGTACCAGTCATGAATATGTTATAAGTAAGTTTTTTGAAGGTGGTACAACCCTATGTGGTTCGACTCCGGCGGGACCACCGCCACACTTATTTCTACCTAATACAGCAGTGTTAAGCGCTGCTGTGTTCTGGTTTGAAGGGTGTGGTAAAGATAAGACATACTCTTTTGAGGCATTCCAACATAGTCCTAAGGGGTAGCGCACATCTGTATCTGATCTCGGGTAGCAATCTAATCTTTGGGGTCGATTTCCATCAGGTGGACTGCTTGGCCGTCCTATATATCCTATATTATAAAAAAACTAGCTGACGCGGCAAACGTTGTGTTGTCATATAAATAAAAAAAATGTTAAAAGTAAACAACCCTTATTACTTAGGGTATGAAAAATAGATAGTGGCCGATTCTCAGACCTACTGAATATGCATATAAAATTTGGTGAAAATTGGTAAAGCCGTTTCGGAGGAGTACGGTAACTAACATTGTGACACGAGAATTTTATATATAAGATATGTTTTAAATCATAATAAGCATAAGGATTACATCATTTATTGAAACAAACAAATAAGTCAACGGGTCTTTATGACCGCACACATGCAAGTTATGATTTTTTAAATAAATCTCACCAAAGAGTACAAATCATCATCAACCCATTATTGTCCCACTGCTGGGCACGGGTTTCCTCTCAGAATGAGAAGGATTAGGCGCGCTGGACAAGTGCGTATTGGCAGACTTCACATACGTTTGAGATTTTTTTAACAATTTTCTCAGGTATGCAGGTTTCCTCACGATGTTTTCTTTAACCGTTTTAAGCATAGATATAGGATGTCGAAAAAATTCTAAGTCTATGGTTTTAAGCAAGTGATAATTAATTTCTAATACGCACATAAATTCGAAATATCAGAGGTGCATGCCTGGGATTTGAACCTCAGATCCCTTGATCGAAAGGCCGAGATTCTTAACCACTAGGCTAAGAAAGAGTACAAATGGCTGCTATGAAAAAAGGGTGTGCATTTTCGACTTGTTAACTTATTCACGCTAACGGAAATTCGGTTGTCGTGCCTAAACGATGATTGAACCCAAGGGGGTTACTACCATCTCTTAAAACAATATTATTTTAATCATACATTGAAATCTCGTACCACGATCTCGTTAAAGTAAAATTGTTTTTATAATATTAAAATAAGCAGTTTTGTATTATGTCGGTCGAAATTATTCATTCTTTTTTGCAGGAACTTTAACTATTTAAGCAAAATATGACAATTTCAGTTGTGTATACAATGGATAAGCGAAAAACTAATAAGGGTTTAAGTTTGTTCAACTGCGTATGACGGAATATTTTACTGTTTTAAGGTCGTGGTTCGAAACAAAATAATGTTGATGCAATATTAAAATACATCTTTCCTGAACTAATGGTTTTTAAAAGATGGTGGTAGGCCCTCAAAACCTTTGTGAAACCTCGTTTTATTTCAACAAGCCGAGATTAATATCTATTTCCTAATCTAAGAACATATATAAATAACATTTAAACTCAGTTCGTCCGTGTATCACGCGCCGGGGCTTAAGGGATTAGACGACGGGAACTGTCAGCTCGCCTGAACTGGCATGCTTCGTGTTCTAAGCTTAGATTAATTTAGTTTATTATGTCTGTGATTTTGTTCTCAATAGTTTCTAGGGTTTCGTATTTGTCTCTGTAGTCTTGGGACTAGAATAGGGCTACGGAATCCCCTGCCTCTTTTTTTATATTATAGGCAGACGAGCATGCAGTCCACCTGATGATAAGTGGTTACTGCCGTCCATGGACATGTATAATCAACCCCAGATAGGATTAGATATTTCTATCTGAGGTCGGCCACAGATGCGCCGCTACCCCTGAGGACTAAGCTGGAACGCTTCGGAAAAGTCTGTCCCCCTTACCACACCCTTCAAACCGGAACATAGCAGCGCCTAACACTGCTGTTATTAGGTAGAAATAGGTGTGGCGGAGGTGCCGCCGGAGTCGAACCACAAAGGGTCCTACCACCTTTAAAATCTTTTTTCGTTCTGTCGTAAGAGGCGACTAAAGGAGCCTTCTGGAGTTGCGGGCGGCAAGAATGGGAGCTTGAACCGTCCAGCAAGTAACGCCGGGAAGGACGACGGTATGTGTGGCCGCATACCGTTGTAAGCACCAGGTGTGTGGGAGGAGCGTAAACTGCTCCGCCATGGAAAAGCCCAATTGGGCATCGCGCTCGGAGGACTCCGGTTGTGTTCCGTCGGAGATCCCGGAGTTCTCCACCAAGCGCTGAGGACGGCCACTTTATAGTGCGGTAAAAATCCCACATAACCCGGCGTCACTCTCACGTCGTCGGGTACCTTATGAAGGTTTCCCCCTCGTAAACGTTCTATGTTTTTTAATTTGTATATATTTGTTGTTATAAGTAGCAGCCAACACATCCTCTGTTCAAATTTCAAGTGTCAATCTATTACGATTCAGGAGATAGCGTCCTGTGACAGATGCATAGACAGCGGAGGCTTAGTAATAGAGTTCTGTTTTTACCGTTTTGGGTATGGAACTTTAAAATATGGGAATAAATATGATAATAATCGCAAAAAAAACAAACTCACTGAGTTTCCGATCCAGTAGTAGCATAAGAAACAATGGGCATGATGACAAATTTTGAAGTCCTCTTCTATAATGTAGGTACATTTCTACTGATTCCAAAAATCGTATTATTTCGGCAATAAATTCAGAATTAACGGAAATATTGGCATATTTAAAACAAATTTTGAATTAAGCGGGAAAACGCTCACGGGTGTCATGGCGTCCGCGAGTGACGTCACACTTCAATATCCCATAGAAAAGTTCAAGCAATACGGTGACACACCAAAAAAATGACGTCATTTCGCCCCGATTAGCGTTTTAGTCAAGATGGCCGACTGCATTATTTTACAGTTTTATTTTATTGAAAATATAATGATTCCTAAGGTTTTTATTAAAACTGGGCTATTTTTGAGAATGCTTTCAACTTATTGTTTTTAAGTAAATCATTTATTCTTCGATTTTTTAATACTGTCATCATGCTCATTGTAACTGACAATTTGTAAGTGCCTCCGTATCCCTAAACAAAATAAGTATATTTCCTTTCATTTCATGCAAGCTTGGTATATTTTTCTTCGCAGTAAAATGTTGTCACTTGAACTAGTTCAAACCGCATTGCAGCCAAGAAAAATAAGAAATGAGTGAGAATTTTATTTGCCGCTATTGTCTCGTTTCCTAGTTTCAACAATAGGAGTTACGGGGTGAAGTCACCCCCTAGTTAAAAACAAGGAACTTCATAGAAGACATTGTCACATTGTACAATAAGCCCTACTTTTTTACATAAAAGAGGTTCTGTATTCGACCACTGTATAGCTTGTATGTCCGCGGTTTTCTCACAAACTGATCGAATTTAGGCGTTTTGATTTTTTAAAAGATTGTTACAAAGTAAAAATAAAACAAAACAAAGATAGGTTTCAGATGTGGGTCTGAGGTTCGATTCCAAGACAATTAATTGATACATTTTTAATTACTAACATACATTAAATGTTCAATATAAACTAAAAATGGACTTATTTACAAAATATATACAAGAAAATTATAAATAAAATAAGCCATCTAAAATTGCCGTGTGAGGCATGGTTCCCAAAACGCTGGCGGCGTTTCCTTGCTGCACGGCAAGACTTAATCTTTGTGCAAAATAGCCGCCAGCTTTTTGGACACCGGAAGCAGTTAATTAATTAAGACAATTAATTAGCTTTTTCAATTAATTAGAAGATAATTATTACTTGCTTTAACGTGAAGGAAAATATTGTGAAAAAACCTGGAAAGTCCTGTAAATATATTTACTTACTTACTGTTCATTCTTTTACCTGTTTATTTTGACATTACAGACATTTTTTGTATACTTATATTTGTAACTAACGATAAGACAGACGGGCTACCTGGTGGAAAGCAGCCACCGTCGCCTATGGACATTTGCAACACCAGAGGAGTCGCCAATGCATCGCCGGCTTTGAAGGAGAGCTCTTTTTGCACTCCTGTCACCCCATGTCATAGCGCTCAGGGAATACAGGAGGAAGTTCATTCCACATTTTGCCCACCACACTGCAATTATTTAGTTATATAGATTTATTTATTTATTTGGGAAACAAACAATTACTACATAACTTAGGTGAATGGTTCATAGATACAGAGGAGTAATTACAGTTTCGACTATTAAATTTTACAACAAGATAAAAAACAGTAAACATGAAGTACCACAATGAAGAGGTAGAGAAACCTGGATGGATGTAAAAATCTATTTAAGTTTTCGTAGGATCTGTCGTAAATCAAATCAAATTTATTTTGTTCATATACATTTTGTCATCACTGACGTACAAAATTATTATAAAATTACAGGATTATTTAAATTATTATTATTTAAATATAAAATAATATACACAAATATCATAATTAATAAATTAGAATACATTATAATTACAATGTCAAGACTCTTCAACATTGATACAAAAATAAAATTTCAATTTAATAAAACTTAATATTACATACCTACCGAATAAATTAATCATTTTATGTCAAGAAATTCTTGCACATTGTAAAAACATTTGTCAATTAGCCATAATCTTAGTTTATTTTTGAATTTTGTTAGTTTTTGAAGGTGGTAGAACCCTTTGTGGTTCAACTCCGGCAACACCACCGACACACCTATTTCTACCTAATAACAGCAGTGTTAGACGCTGCTGTGTTCCGGTTTGAAGGGTGTGGTAAGGGAGATAGACTTTTCCGAGGCGTTCCAGCTTAGTCCTCAGGGGTAGCGGCGCATCTGTGGCCGACCTCAGGTAGGAATATCTAATCCTATCTGGGGTTGATTACAGATGTCCATGGGCGGCAGTAGCCACTTACCATCAGGTGGACTGCATGCTTGTCTGCTACTCTCATATTATAAAAAAAAAAAAAAAAAAAAAACAAATATATTACGAAGAAAACCGCGTGCAGCATCTAGTGTTTTATCTAAATAGGAAGATGTATCCCTCAGTTTATTTTGGTCATAACGTGTTAAGTGCTCAATGCACTCGAGAACGGCTGTCACATCGTATTAACTGTGCTACTAAAATTATCTATATATAAATAATAGGTTTGGAATGTCTGTCCGTAATTTAAAAGTAACGGGATATCTTATTCACATATACTGCATGGTTTAAAATATATACCATGATACATATTTGTAGCGGATTGTTGCGAAGTAGTTTTAATCTTAACTTAATAAAGAAGATACTTAAAGTAAGTAGTAATAAGTCAAAAAAATTAAATTTTTCGTATTATGAATGTTCTTTTTATTATTATTATTATATTGAAGTACTCGTAGTAAAATAATATGCCGTCCACCTGATCGTAATTGGGTCTTGCCCATGGCCATCTGTAATTAACCCCAAATAGGATTAGATCCGTACCTTAAGGTTTCCACAAATGCATTGTAACCCCTTTGATGCATTGATAGCAGTGAAGGCCTAGCGGTTAAGAAACGCGGCGTGTCGATCGAGGGGTCCGAGATTCAAAACCCAGGCACGCACCTCTGATTTTCAAATTTATGTGCGTATTTAAATTAATTATCACTTGCTTAAACGATGAAGGAAAACATCGTGAGGAAACCTGCATACCTGAGAGATTTATAAAAATAAATCTCAAAAGTATGTGAAGTCCACCAATACGCACTTGTCCAGCGCGGTGGACTATGTCCTAATCCTTCTCATTCTGAGGGGAGACCCGTGCCCAGCAGTGGGACAGTAATGGGTTGTTGATGACGATGATGATTGTAACCCCTGAGGACTAAGTTGGGACGCTTCGGATAGGTATGTTTCCCTTACCACACCCTTCCAAGCGGGAACTTTGACATACTCTGCAGCCCAAACGGAACGGAACACAACGTATGCCGGGTCAGCTTGTATTAATATGAGGTGTCATTGGATTCGTCTAAATTTTAGGAATGATATGTTATATTTTTAAGCAGTCGATATTTTTGTATGTATAATAATTCTGTCGTCATCAACCCGTTATTGTCCCACTGCTGGGCACGGGTCTCCTCTCATAATGAGAAGGATTAGGCCATAGTCCACCGCGCTGGACAAGTGCGTATTGGTAGACTTCACATACCTTTAATTTTTTTTTTATATAAATCTCTCATGTATGCAGGTTTCCTCATGATGTTTTCCTTCACAATTTTAAACAAGTGATAATTAATTTCTAATAATTCTGTAGTTTTATACAAATAAATGTCTGTTATAAATTGTTTGACTACCAATTAATGCCCAGTCAATCAACCATGTCAGAATCCCTTCGGGTAATCCCTTAAGTGCAGCGGGGGTGTTTAGACTGCGTTAGGGATTGGTGGGATTCGATTTTAACGACACATTACCAAAATACATTGGTATGGGAACATTATTTATAATTTATAACCAATCCTGATGCCACTGCTGGGATCTCTACATTAAGAAAAGTTAGGTACATTTTTTTATAATATAGGAGTAGCAGACGAGCATGCAGTCCACCTGATGGTAAGTGGCTACTGCCGCCCATGGACATCTAGTATCAACCCCAGATAGGATTAGATATTCCTATCTGAGATCGGCCACAGATGCACCGCTATTGACAACTAAGCTGGAACGCTTCTGAAAAGTAAGTCTTCCTTACCATACTAATTTAACCCAGAATCCAGAACATAACTCTACGTCTTTAATTTTAAATCAAATAAGTTTATTCATCAACGACCATTATTAATAAACAAAATATCCTACCTACAAATGATCAAAATTGCCAGTTTTATTACCTGAGCGTAATTCTATTTATTGCACAATTTAAGTTATAGTCCGCGCCAAACTGCTAGTCCGCTCTGCAGTTGTTGCGAGCAGGTGTAGTCATACAATTTGCTATGGCGACGCGATTCATTTCTATATTCAGAGCGGACTAGCAGTTTTACGCGGACTATAACAAGCAGTAAATTAACTGTGACGTGCTATCCCAGGGGTGCAATGGGGATATTTAGACTGCATTAAGTGACAGGAGGGATACTTTTATTCCCGAAATAAAATTCGGGATAAATATAAAAAAAAGCTTTCTACACTCATAGCCTCATAGGATTCCCTGTATCGTGGGTGTTATGGACACACACAGAGATAGATACACAAAGACCCAGACCCAGAAACAGAAACCTAAATTCTTAATTTAGATGTCTGTCTGGCCGGGGATCGAACCCGGGACCCTCTGCGCGTCAGACCGGTATGGTGACCGCACCGCCACGCGGGTCTTCCATTATATACGAGTATATGTACTAGCTGACCCGGCTCACGTTGTGTTGCCATATAAATAAAAAAAGTGTTAAGGGTACAACCCTTATCACATAAGGGTATGAAAAATAGATAGTTGCCGATTCTCAGACCTACTGAATATGCATATAAAATTTAGTGAAAATCGGTAAAGCCGTTTCGGAGGAGTACGGTAACTAATGTTAGTACCATGAGAATTTTATATTAAGATTATTATAATGATAGCCTAGTGGTAGAAACACGTCCTCTCTATTGAGTCCGAGGTTCAAATCCCAGGCACCTTTGATAGTTTAAAGTTATGTGTGTATTAGAAATTAATTATCATTTGCTCGAACGATGAAGGAAAACATCGTGATGAAACCTGCATATCTGAGAGATTTATAAGAAAGTCTCAATGGTGTGTGAAGTCTACAAATATGCATTAAAGCCGGCGCGGTGGACTATGGCCTAATCTTTCTCATTCTGAGACGACCCGTGCCCAGCAGTGGGACAGTAATGGTTTGATGACGACTGTACCCAAATACGATATAGTTATCCATAATATCATCATAAAATCCTTCGAATTAAAATTCAAATTCAAATCTCATTTATACAAATTTGATTCACGTAGAAAGAACACTGTTTGAACATCAACAAACTACCACCGCTTCAGGTGTTTCGTTATGGAGAAGAATTGGCGAAAGAAACTCCATACGTGTGCAAATTTGCATCTTTTAAAACCTAAAGATATGAAATTCTAAGTTGGTACCACTCTTTGCGGTTCAACCCCGGCGGCACCACAACCACACCTATTTCTGCCTAATAACAGTAGTGTTAAGTGCTGCTATTTTCAACTAATTTCTGCCTAATAACAGCAGTGTTAAGCACTGCTATTTTCAACTCATTTCTGCCTAATAACAGCAGTGTTAAACCCTTTTTTTCAACTAAGCAGCTGAAACAAAGCAGCCATTTTGAAATCACAACGACACATCAATGGTAATGATAGATGCACACTATTTATTTTATTTCTAATTGAATGTCATCCATACATACATAAAAACTTAAATCTCTCAACGATCTGAAATCAAAGAGGTTATAACATAAAAATATCGTCACGTGAATAAAATTATTTTTAAAAATGTGGACGTAAAAATATTTTTAACACGAACAGCGTAGGATGGTTGTACAACCAAGTAAACGTCAAAATATCTGGACAAATAGGTCACTATTAAAGAATGAAAGATGGATTAAAAGAAAAGATAGATAAATGTGTCTCCTAAGATGTTAGGCTGGCTACAAACGGCAGGATTGTCGCATAACCGAAAAATCGCTGCTATTAAGAATTCCTTTCAATTTGTTGACACAGTTTTTTGAAAAAACATCAATCTGTCTGTCGTATGACTCAATATTGAAAAATTTAAGAAATTTTAAGGAACGTAATACATTATTCTTTATTAAGCATTAATAATCTACCGTCGTTTCACATAATCCGTTTATGAGCACGAAACTGCGAAAAATCTGTATAACACGCACATTTTTTCTGTAACAATATCATTTCCAATATTATACTTACTTAACACAGTAAGGCAATGGAGCTGAAACTATTTTACACAAAACAATATCGTCATTTTTGAATTGAGTGTCCATTCCATCCTCCTATCCCCTAATTTAAATTTTTTATAGCCTGGTATAGTTCGCGTCAAACTGTCCGCTCTGAAGTTGTTGCGAGCAGGTCATACAATTTGTTATGGCGACCCGATTTATTTCTATATTCAGAGCGTACTAGCAGTTTTACACGGATTATACGTATTTCAATAATTATGATTAATGAATGTCATACACAATTATTCAACTGTAACGACTAGGTTTCTGTATTTCAGACATAGATTAGTAAAGATACTTCGCCGCCGTGAAATTGAATGAAGCCACAAACGGCTTATTAGTAAGTTCTTTTTTTTAATTCTTGACAAATTAAAACATTTTTAGAGAAAATTTACGAATAAATAACAAATACTGCGTAATTAACATAATAAATAAATAATGATTTGAAATATTTTAGGGACATTTTAGCACGGAGACGTGGCAAAACTTTTTTACGCAACTATTACAATACTCAAAACTGGGTAGATTTTCTTGTTAGGAGTGAATAATCTTCACTAATCTATGATATCAGATTAGTTAGTAAGATATAATTATTGTTGATTTATAAAAATATATATTATTAGAACAGTTATATACCCAACTTCGTGGATTTAATTTATAAGATATGTATTTTTAATTTTAGATATAATTTGGCTCTTAAAAACAGCATAACATCGCAAATTTATGTCCTCACAGTAATTTTAAGCCTATGTTTAAAATTATTTACGCGCCTTATTCAATCGTAAATCATTTTGAATATCGTACGACAGCTACAGACAAACTATTAAAATTTTACTGATTTATTTTTATGTTGGAGAAAAATGTTTTTAGTAACTGTAGTTAATATAATATAAGATAGTCCGTCTGTAGTTCTTATATTGACCCTCCTACGTATAATATTGTAACTGCAAAACATAGATTAGTAAATTACTCACTCCTAACAAGAAAATGTACCCAGTTTTGAGAATTGAAATAGTTGCGTAAAAAAGTTTTGCCACGTCTCCGTGCTAAAATGTCCCTAAAATATTTGAAATAACTATTTATTTATTGTGTAAATTACGCAGTATTAGTTATTTATTCGTAAATTTTAAAAACTAATAAGCCGTTTTTGGCTTCATTCAATTTCAAGGCGGCGAAGTATCTTTATTAATCTATGACTAAGTATTATAGAAACTCTATAATTTTTTACCTGTTTTTCAAACACGTATTGTTTTTGTATTAATACATAACAGATAACATATTCACACTTGTACAGATTATACTAAAAATAAAAACTGTCACATGTTTGTAACCCGCCTAAAATTAAAAATAACCGCCCAACTTCAATAAACACTTGAATATACGGCGGACATCTTAATTTCACATAAAAATAAATTTATGGCGTCCCTCAAAGAGAAACAATTTACGTCTATTTTAAAATACTTGTACCATTTTGTTAGAACCGTTAAATATTATGATTGCGTTGTGTAAATCTGTCGGGATCTTGTCTTAAGCTTGGGATATGTCAAAAAAGTTGAAATGTCACTAAAAGTAGATTACAAAATATTTCGAATACTTATTAAAGCTGTTATGAATCATTGCACGAATATATATTGCCACATTTTAGTATACTAATTATCCATGTTTTTCCTACCAAATATTGCAATTTGACAATGTCTGCATACTAGAAATGTTAAAATCGATCTTTGGTAGTAAACATTAGATAGATCGATTATTAATAACGGCGATAGAATAACAAACAAAGAAAAATTGCATTGCATACAGATTACAAATTTTATGAAAACAATTTTAATATTTTGGTACGAAACTAAACATTTAACGAAACTTAAATGAAGTAAATTCTATAGACAAACAGACAAATCAATTATATTTTGTTTATAGTCATCATAAACAAGGAACTTGAATAAAATTTCAAAAATAAAATGGACAAGCCGTAGGATATAATTTTATTTGATGTTACGCCTTTAGCGTTTCATGCCGCTTGCTTCAAATGACGTAGAACTAATAAGCTGGGTCTAATTTTACTGTTTTATCAGATTTATTCACTGTTTTTATTTTTATATTTTAGGCAGGGCTGCATTTAGAGGTGTGGAAGTCCTGGGGTGATAGAGCCCCTAATTATTTTCTGAATTACAAGGAATAATAGTAAACCGTCGCTTTTTCAAAAAAAATATCTCAACTCCATAGATTAGTAAAGATACTTCGCCGCCTTGAAATTGAATGAAGCCACAAACGGCTTATTAGTAAGTTCTTTTTTTGAATTCTTGACAAATAAAAACATTTTTAGAGAAAATTTACGAATAAATAACTAATACTGCGTAATTTACAAACTAAATAAATAATTATTTCAGATATTTTAGGGACATTTTAGCACGGAGACGTGGCAAAACTTTTTTACGTAACTATTTCAATTCTTAAAACTGCGTACATTTTCTTGTTAGGAGCAAGTAATCTTTACTAATCTATGCTCAACTCCCTTATTATTTTCCTTATTAAAAGCAAGATGACTCTTCTGTCAAGATTCTCAAAATAATACTGCTAACTAATAAAATTATTTCGACACTGTTTAAGAAAATACATAATACTGCATGGAAAATTCTTAGTAACTTGCCAGTCAACATTTTAATGTTCTCTATTATGGGGCCCCTCTGTTGTGGAGGCCCCAGTACAGTAATCCCACTTGCCGGTCCCAAAATCCGGCCCATTATAGTTCAAGAAAGTTTTATTTTCTCCTTAAAACAGTAAAATTTTACACCTATTTCTACCTAATAACAGCAGTGTTAGGCGCTGCCGTGTTCCGGTTTGAAGGGTGTGGTAAGGGAGACAGACTTTTCCGAGGCGTTCCAGCTTAGTCCTCAGGGGTAGCGGCGCATCTGTGGCCGACCTCAGGTAGGAATATCTAATCCTATCTGGGGTTGATTACAGATGTCCATGGGCAGCAGTAGCCACTTACCATCAGGTGGACTGCATGCTCGTCTGCTACTCGTATACTATAAAAAAAATCTCCGTCATACACAGTTAAAGAAAGTTAAACCCTCATTAATTTTTCGCTTATCCATTGTATAAAAACCAACTGAAATTGTCATATTTTGCTTAAAAAGTTAAATTTCGTGGAAAAAAGGTAAAAGTATGATTAAAATAATATTGTGTTAAGAGATGGTACTAACTTCCCTGATTTGAAGCATAAAAATTTGTCCTCGGGAGAAGTAAAATCCATGTTTATTTAATGTTCTCTATCAGAAATGGTCAGGATTTAAATTCCAAGCATTTTTCATAAGTTAAATGAATTATTGTCTCTTCCTTAAACTTCTGTTTACGTTGTTGTTTACGCAATTCTGTTTACGCTTTTGATGGTGGTAACCCCTTTTGTGGTTTGACTCCGGCGGCACCACCGCCACACCTATTTCTGTTATAACAGCAGTGTTAAGCTGCTGTGTTCTGGTTTGAAGGTGGTAAGGAAGATATACTTTTCCGGTGCGTTACAGCTTAGTCCTCAGGGGTAGCGGCAGTTATAAAGAAATAAGTGTGGCCGTGGTGCCGCTGGCCAGCCAGCGAAACCAAACGAAAGAAAGAAAAATAATTTATTCGGCAAATATACATGAAACAAAGGTTCTACCATCAAATATACGTATTAAATAAATATTTAAAAAAATATTAATACGGAAGGTCAAGCCACCCATCCGTCACAGATTATGTCAAACAAATTTAATTTGATTGCTCTGAATCTCGCTTCCAAATGGGGCGGGACTAATTGACCGATGCTAAATTTAATATGTTTTATTTGTACACTAGTTGTATCTTGTTTTAACTAATGTTGAAATGAAAGACATTTAATGCAAATATAGTGTACGGAATCCTAAGTGTAAAAGTTCCACTCAATGTGAGGCTCCCAGCATCGAAGTATCATGTTTTTTTTTATAATATGCTAGCTGACCCGGCAAACTTTGTACCGCCTCCAAATCTATTTATTAAATATATTTCATATAAAATATAGCCTATGTTACTCGTGGATAATGTAGCTTTCGAATGGTGAAAGAATTTTTAAAATCGGTCCAGTAGTTTTTGAGCCTATTCATTACAATCAAACAAACAAACGAAGTTTTCCTCTTTATGATATTGAGTATAGAAGTAAGAGACTAGTGAGCCATTTACGTCATAGTAAGCTACTGTCGCCCATGGACATCTGTAATCAACCCTCGATAAGATTAGATTCCTAGCTGAGCTCGACTACAGATGCACAGCTACCCCTGAGGACTAAGCTGGAATGCCTCGGAAAAGTATGTCTCCTTTACCACACCCTTCAAAACGGAACACAGCAGCGCTTTACACTGCTGTTATTAGGCAGAAATGGACTGTGGTGTCGCCGAAGTCGAACCACAGGGGATTCTACCACCTTCAAACCATTTGTCTATTAGATACTCTTCGATCAACAATTAATCGAAGAGCTAATACTGCTTATAAAATAAATCTAAATTCTATTTCAGGTAAACGCAGCGTTCGAAGAGCTACGAATACGAGCGCGAGCGGGCAGCGGGCGATTACCAAAACTTGAGATACTGCGCGCTGCCATACAACACATTGAGAGGCTGCAGGCTGCGCTTCGAGCGGCTGCAGTGGTGAGCAAATGCTGCAGATTTTAATTGGAACTAGATTTTAACTTTCAAATTAAGTTGGATGCCGTAAAACTCTTCGTAGGATGAGCTATCCAGTTACTTTTTATGTGAAATGAAACAAAATGATAGGCTTAGCCATAGTCGTCCGAATGCACTAATAAGAAAATTGAAACAGTTTTTTTATAATATAGGAGTAGTAGACGAGCATGTTATGAGGCAGAAATAGTTGTGGCGGTGATGCCGCCGGAATCGAACCACAAAGGGTTCTGCACCTTCTATTATAATATTTATTTGACAATTTTTAGTAACTAGGCAGAAATTGCCTAATGTCGATCTTTGATAAGCAAAACATTGGATAGATCAATTATTAGTAACGAGTAACCTATAATAACGGTAATTGTCAAGCAATAAAGGCGAGCGAACCCAAGCGACAAAGCTAGTGAAATAATGATATAATTATCCCTTTACCAAGAACTGCGATGTGATCCACATCTGATATTCGCGACTGCAAATATAACTCGTTTATTTTCTATTTCAATATAAACGCCGTCCTTAATACGCAGTCATCATAGTATCATCTATAAGGAATACTTGCTCTTATTTTTAAGGTATATGTAAGTTCTGTTTAATAAGTGGTTGTATTTGTCTGTTTGTTTTTAATAAAAAAAGTACTTTAGTGCCACTTTTGTTTTGTACTTTTAGACACGTTTAGAAAAATAAAAATATTTTTTGTTAATATTGTAAAATGTTGATCATTGGTACATAAGAAATGGATAGATTGATTATTTAATAATTTGAAGTATTTAAAATATAATTTGAAGGTAGTAGAATCCTTTGTTGTTCGACTCCGGCGGCACCACCGCAATACTTGCTTCTACCTTTTACACATCAGCTCAATAGTGCCGTTAAACCCTGTGTGGTTTGACGGTACCACCGTCACGCCTATTTCTACCTAATAACAGCAATGTTAAGCGCTGCTGTGTTCTGGTTTGAAGAGTGTGGTAAGGGAGACAAACTTTTCTGTGGCGTTCCAGCTCAGTCCTCAGAGGTAGCGGCGCATCTACAGTCCACCTCATGTGGGAATCTAATCCCATCTGGGGTTGATTACAGATGTCCATGGGCGGTAGTAGTCACTTACCGAAAGGCGGACTGCATGCTCGTCTGCTACTATTATAAGTATCATAACAAAAAATAATAATGTTTTCTTTATAATAGAAATTTGTCAATTCTAGTTCTTATCCAGACATCTGTAGGTATATTCCGATCTATGGTAGGTAAAACATTGAATCGAATAATTATCAATAAAGGGAATTATTAACTATTAAATTATCTACTAAGTAGTATTTTGTTGGCATGTGATTTGTTTTGTTTTGTTATTTGTTACCTCCATAGATAAGTAAAGATTACTCACTCCTAACAAGAAAATGTACCCAGTTTTGAGAATTGAAATAGTTGCGCAAAAAAGTTTTGCCACGTCTCCGTGCTAAAATGTTCCTAAAATATTTGAAATAATTATTTATTTATTACGTAAATTACGTAATTATTAGTTATTATTAAAATTACTTATTTATTCGTAATTTTTCTCTAAAAATGTTTTTATTTGTCAAGGATTCAAAAAAAGATCTTACTAAAATAAGTCGTTTGTGGCTTCATTCAATTTCAAGGCGGCGAAGTATCTTTACTAATCTATGTTTACCTCCCTTATTCATAGCGGCGGACAAAGTAGCAAAGCACAGCTAGTACCTATTTAGAGGATATTTTACTCTTTTTGTGTTACTAATGCAGCAAGCATATAGCCTCTATGATGTTCATGATGTCATTCATTTTGTTTCTTACCGAGAAATTTCTAAGCTTTTCAATATTGACTAGTTATATTTCGCCGATCTCCACAACAACGTGGCTTTTGGAACCATTCTTTAACAACGATATAACTACACCCAAGCTTGCCACGTTTTTGAAAACAAAATACATTTTACATCGATATTAAAGACTTTTGACTTTTCCGAGGCGTTCCAGTTAAGTCCTCAGGGGTACCAGCGCATCTGTGGCCGACCTCAGGTAGGAATATCTGATCCTATCTGGGGTTGATTATAGATGTCCATGGGCGGCAGTAGCCACTTACCATCAGGTGGACTGCTCGGCTGCTACTCCTATATTATAAAAAAAAATATAGGAGTAGCAACAAAGGTTTTCTTGAACTCGTATGAAATTATATTTGTTTTAAGTTTATTTGATAAATTTGATACATACACCACAAATCTGTTTAACTTAAATAATGTTTATCAGATCTAACCAATTAAACTATCCGAATCTGGCGTCGGTGCGCTATTTCCGTCGCGCGGCGATAAATAATGCGCGACGTCGACTGATGGCAGCTTAACGCGAAACACCGTTGTTGAAATGATATCGCATGGTGCATCAATAAACATAGACATGCTTAGATTTTTTGATTTAATGATAAATTCAAAACTTAAAATTATTTCGCTAATCTTAGCGTATCATAAAATGCGAAGATCATCTTCATATTTTCATGATATTTAATAATAATTAATTAAAAAAAAAAATACTTAAAACCGATATCAAGATTTTACTTTTACCTTATTTTTGCTGAAAATTTCACAGTTACTTTTTCTTACATAAGAACAAGAAAACTAAAGTACTTAATTCAGATTTATAGTAACAACTTTTCTGTACCAAACGAAACGTTTGAACATTGTTTTATGACTTATGAGGCTCTTTTAAAATTGTTATTTTAATTTAAATAATTATTATACAAGCTTAGACCAAATAAGAAACTGAGAGTATGAATATAGAAAAATAATGTTGATCAAATCTAACCAATTAAACTATCCGAATCCAGTGTCGGTGCGCGCTATTTCCGTCGCGCGGCGATAAATAATACGCGACGGCGACTGATGGCGGCTTAACGCGAAACACCGTTGTTGAAATTATGTCGCGTGGTGCATAGATTCGAATTATTAACGGCAAAGATAGATCACAAATCTGTACTTTTATTTAAAACTAGCTGACCCGGCAAACTTTGTACCGTCTCAAAATCTATTTATCAAATACATTTCATATAAAATATAGCCTGTTACTCGTGGATAATGTAGCTTTCGAATGGTCAAAGAATTTTTAAAATCGGTCCAGTAGTTTTTGAGCCTATTAATTACAACCAAACAAACATTTTAAAGTTTTCCTCTTTATAATATTAGTGTAGAAAACATTACTAATTACTTATAATAACAAACTATGCAATGTCTTACTTATCAAAAAAATGCATTTGAAAAATTCTTAATAAGTACTGGAAATTGTTCAATTTCGAAATTTCATACTAAAACTTTGAATTGATTGAGTGTTCATAATGGACGTAAATAAACAATTCTTTTCTTTTTTGACTATCCCAACCGCGTCGGAGCGCGCTATCTTCAAATTATTACCGGCGAAGATAAAAACAGAAATATGTACTTTTAATCATTAAAACCATTATTTAAAATAAATCTATTCAGTGTTTTGAATAATAAAGATCGAACTTGGCAATTTCTATCAAGCAGAAATTATTAAATCTCGATATTCTGAGTAGAAAAAATTTAGATAGATCGAATATTAATAATGAGCGTATATGAACTATTTTATACTTACTTTAACTAACCAAATCCCGAGTCGCGGCGTTATTATTTCCGTCGCGCGTCGATAAATAATGTGCGACGACGACTGATGGCGGTTTAACGCGATGTTTTGCGACCAGTTGCGAAATATAGATAAATTACAAAGTATAGCTTAATGGCTAAATATACTTAACTAGTTTTTGCCCGTGGCTTCGCCCGCGTTTAAAAGAAAATAATATGAAATACTAACATACATAAAACTGAAAATTCGTACCTTCATTGGAATGGCAGTGGCGCCATCTGGCGAAAATTGGTCGTACCAAAACTGAAACCTTCGTGGGCTCATGGAAATGCACTTGATCAAATGCATAGTTTACGATTCAATTCTTACTAATATCGATTAAAATAATCGATGTTTTGGGTCCAAAAGATTGATTCTCCGATTAATCGATCTTAGATCGCCATCCCTACTTCCCGTGGGGCTTCCGGGATAAAAACTATCCTATGCCCTTTCTCGGGTCTCAGACTATCTTTGTAAAAAAATCATTAAAATCGGTTCAGTGGTTTAGGCGTGAAGAAGAGACAACCAGACAGACAGACAGACAGAGTTACTTTCGGATTTATAATATTAGTAAGGAAGTAAAGATAAGGATAATACATGAAATAGATCAGTACAGATAATTATTACATTTTTATTCTTACTAACGGGGATAATAAATTAATCGATTGGAATAATATCGATCCGAGCTAAGAGGGTGAAATAGAGTGTACTTTTAAGGGTAGAAAATGTTTGTTTCACAATGACCAGCAAAACTAGACCTAAAAATGTTAACAATAAAAATTCAAAATACATTTTAATTTCAGCATAAAGCACTGTATGAAAAGCGTATCTTTTTGAAAACAAATCTTTAACCAGAAATGTTTGCCCAACTTTTGCCCACAGTTGGAGTCGGAAAGCTGTAAAGGTTACGTGGAACCAATCACAAGAAGTCAAGGTGATGTCAGAGACCCTAAAATAGAGAAAGAACGACCTTTTCTTAGCGGTAAGTTGTAGTTTGTTTTGTTTTGCTAGAATTGTAATTTGGTGAGACTTTATTAATTCTGATGGTCTGAAATTTAATTAATGAATATCATAAAAGGATCTGATATTTGAAAAAATATATCATCACTTGCTTTAACAAGGACGAAAAAACTTGTTAAAGAACATGTCATGTTTACAATGTTTAATTTTGAAAAACTGTGCCATCTAGCCACAACTTTACAGACTTATTTTTTTGAATACCTTAATTTGCAACATATTTTTAACTGACGACCCGTGTGGCGGAGCGGTCACCATGCTGGTCTGACGCGCAGAGGGTCCCGGGTTCGATCCCCGACCAGACAGATTTCTAATGATGAATTTAGATTTCTGTTTCTGGGTCTGGGTGTGTGTATTTGTCTATGTGTATCCATGGCACCCACGATACAGGGAATCCTATCGTGGGGCTGTGAGTGTAGAAAGCGTCTAAAGCGTCTAAACTGACATACTTATTATCTAACGTGAGAATATTTTTATATAATATATAGCAGACGAGCCTGCAGTCCACCCGATGGTAAGAGACTACTGCCGCCTACGGACATTTGTAATCAACCTCAGATAACATTAGATTTCTACTTGAGTTCGGCCACATACTTTGATACACTTGAGGACTAAGTAAAAATGCCTACTTTAGGTCTTTTCTTTATCTCACTTCAAACCAGAATACAGCAGCGCTATACAGCCGTTGTAAGGCAGAAATAGATATGTCCAGGGCCGGATTTAGAAGTCTAGAGGCCTTGGCGCAACAAAGGAGTGGAGGCCCCCTGGCCCCAAATTATTTTCCGAATAGAATGAACAATTTTTTCAGTTGAGTTTTTCAATAAATATTTTATTGTGAAACGCAGGTAGATTCTTCTAGTATTCATGTTTGTACAAAGTACTGTAGATAAAGGTAAAACGGCGAAAAAAAATATCAAAGGAAAAGATATTTCTTTTACTAGTGTTTACTAGTCGGAATTAAAAAAAAATCCGACGTCTCTATTGTGGGGGCCCCTCTTTTGTGGAGGCCCCGGGGCTGCCGCCCCGGTTGCCCTCCCTTAAATCCGGCCCTGGATATGTCAGTGGTGCATCAGAATAAAACTAAATCAAAATATGATTGTAACCTATATTTGTTTCAGGTGACAATTCAGGTTGTGGTCTCAACAGTTTAGCGAGATTAAAGTGTATTGTACAGGCACTATCTACAAATAAAGACAGTCAGTGATATTCGTGTAAATAATGACTTTTATGAACTGAAAAGTGAAATATACTTATTAAACAATTTTATAGTGTGAAGATTGAAAATACTTGGTCATCATCTGTGTAATTCTATTTATGTGCCTTATTAATGTATCAGCCACAGACCTAAGATATAGATCTGTGGTATCAGCCAAACTGCTAGTCCGCTCTGAAGTTATTGCGAGCAGGTGCAATATACAATTTGCTATGGCGATGCGATTCATTTCTATATTCAGAGAGACTAGCAGTTTTATGCGGACTATACTTAAATGAATTTATTTAATTTTTATACGAAACTAGAATAGCGCGTGGCATCGCCCGCGTTTTAAAAAAAACATGACATACATATAACTGTAAATTTGTACCTTCATTGAAATGACAGTGGCGACATCTGTTGAAAATTGGTTGTATCAACTCAGAAACCTTCGTGGGCTCATAGACAACAACTTTGCTAAAGATCACATGATCATAGCATAGTTTACGATTCTATAAAAGACATACAGTCATTCATTTTTATATATATAGATTTGAAGATATGTATTAGACAGAAGTCGTCACATATAGATTATATATAAAACGGGCGATAGTGGATTATTTCATGCATTATTTATTTACACCCATTTTTAAAATTCAATCTATGTTTAACTTTTACCCACTAAAATACCTTGACAGAAACATAGATTAGTAAAGATTACTCACTCCTAACAAGAAAACGTAACCAGTTCTGACAATTGAAATAGTTGCGTAAAAAAGTTTTGCCACGTCTCCGTGCTAAAATGTCCCTAAAATATTTGAAATAATTATTTATTTACTATGTACATAAATTACGCAGTATTAGTTATTTTTTCGTAAATTTTGTCTAAAAATGTTTTTATTTGTCAAGAATTCAAAAAAAGAACTTACTAATAAGCCGTTTATGGCTTCATTCAATTTCAAGGTGGCGAAGTATCTTTACTAATCTATGATATAGATGTGTAAATTTGTATTAGGCAGAAGTCATCACATATAGATTATAAATAAAACGGGCGATAGTCAATGAATTTCATGCATTATTTACGCCCATTTTTAACATTCAATTCATATTAAACTTTTACCCACTAAAATGGAAATTTTACAATTTCAAATACCTATCAATTTATATTAAACTTTTACCCGCTAAAATGGAAATTTTACAATTTCAAATACCTAGGCAGAAGCTGTAAAATTCGATCTTCGGATCAAAATATTAGATAGATTGATTTTTAATAATGGGCGTTATTGAAAAACGTATTGTAATTATTTATTGAGTAGATATGTATGTTTTATTTTGTAACTATTTATAATGAAGTTAGCACGAATAGGTATATCTAATTTAGATAAATTTAAATTATTGTTTATAAATATTTATGTAGACAAGTAATAAAATATTGCTCACTAGATTTACGTGAAGATTTTAATAAATAAGATAATGTAATTACTGTCTATTAATTTAATTTACAGACATTTTCTAATTTTAGTAACTATTGCAGCCCACCGGTCATTGTAATCAACCCCAGATAAGATTAGATTCTTATCTGATGTTTTTTTATAGGTATATATTTTTTTATAATATAGTAGCAGTAGCAGTAGAGTAGAGTAGCAGACGAGCATGCAGTCCACCTGATGGTAAGTGGCTACTGCCGCCCATGGACATTTGTAATTAACTCCAGATAGGATTAGATATTCCCACCTGAGGTCGGACCCAGATGCGCCGCTACCCCTGAGGACTAAGCTGGAACGCCTCGGAAAAGTCTGTCTCCCTTTACCACACCCTTCAAACCGGAACACAGCAACGCCTAACACTGCTGTTATTAGGTAGAAACAGGTGTGGCAGTGGTGCCGCTGGAATCGAACCACAAAGGGTTCTACCACCGACAAAATGATATTGGTTATGTATGCGGCGTACCCCCGAGGAGTTTTTTACTAACCACACTTTTCAAACCAGAACACAGCAAAGCTTAATACAGCTGTTATGAGGCAGAAATGGGTGTGGCGGTGGTGCCGCCGAAGTCGAACCACAAAGGATTCTACGTTTGACTTTGCACGTATGAATTATTTAAAAATTAAAATGAAATGTACAATAAATAATTAGATTTCTAATTTTAATTGAATAAATATTTATATAGATATTTGAAATAACATTTATTTAGATATTATGAGAGTTATTTAACTAGTAGTATTGTCATAACAGTTTAAACGAGCCGTTACGACTTCACGAACGATAAATCATAGTTCAGTGTGAAATGTCCCAAGAATTATTCAGTATTTAGTTAAACAGTGCGTATTTTAGGAAATGTTAAATTAGTGTCTTAGGGTTATGTATATTTTTTACAAGTTTTTCTATAAACTTAATATTTAGTATTATCTACGGGTAAAATATTGAAACAACATTTTCGAGGGGGAAACCTTCGAAAGGTACCTGGTGCCGTGGGAGCGACACAGAGTTACGTGGGATTCTTACCGCACTAAAACCTCCCCGGTGGCCGTCCTCGGCGCTGCGTAAAGAACTCCGGGATTTCCAGAGGAACGCAACCGGAGTCCTCTTAGCGCGTGGCCCCGTCGGGCTCTGTCCAGGTGAGCATGCCGCTCGCCACACCATCTATTGTACACGACGGTACGCGACCACACATACCGCCGTCCTTCCCGAGGTTGCTGGCCAAGCGGTTCGAGCTCCCACACTTGCCGCCCGCAACCCCGGAAGCCCCTCTTAGTCGCCTCTTACGACAGGCAGGGGATACCGTAGCCCTATTCTGGTCCCGGTACTACAGAGACATCTTAACCGATACCTACTATCTTCGACTTAACCAATTGAGTTGAACAAATGTCTACGTATGTAACTTCGATGGCAACACAATAACATATAGGTAACTATAGTCAGCGCCAAACTGCTAGTCCGCTCTGAAGTTGTTGCGAGCAGGTGTAGTCATACAATTTGCTATGGCCACGCAATTTATTTCTATATTCAAGGCAGACTAGCAATTTTACGCGGAATATACCTATATCTTTGTATAATATTGGAAAAACAGACGAGCATGCAGTCCACCTAATGGTAAGTGGCTACAGCTGCCCATGGACATCTGTAATCAACCCTGGATAAGATTACCTGCCTGTAGTCGGCTACAGATGCGCCGTTACCCTGAGGAGAATTGTTTCCCTTGCCATACGCTTCAAACCAGAACACACCAGCGCTTAACACTGCAGTTATTAGGCAAAAATAGGTGCAGAGGTGGTGCCGCCGGAGTCGAACCACAGAGGTTCTACCACGTATTTACGTAATTACCTGCTAATACTCTCGAATATAATTACAAGACGCTCGGTGACCCTTGCTTGTGTCAATATTTCATAGTGTGTCGACTGTTGTTAAAACCGGTGGTGGTACTTCAAATTTCACCTTAATCTTAAATCCAGTTGTTATAAGGACAGCAGTCTACCTTTGGGAATGCATTGCATCATGGTGGTGCTTCGGTCCTCTCCCAGCAGTGAGAAAACCCGTGCGCAGCAGTAAGAAGAATTCCAGCAAATTAATAAAATATACGACAAGAAAGTGAGCTAGTTTCAGAAAAGCAAAAACGTTTTTTCCCATCCCAGTACGACATTACAGCTACGTAAGGCCATTTCGACACACGAACGTGTACATACGAACACACACACACGCACACACACACACACACGCACACACACATCAACACACACATACACACACACACACACACACACACACACACACACACACACACACACACACGCACACACAAATGTTAAACTCTGAGGCAAAATGTACAATATACTTAGAAGTAAATTAGCGTAACGGCGATCGGGGAATGAACTCTTCACTCCCCAAACAACACCTGAGGGAGAGTCTGAAGAACAGCGCTGCACGAGGTAACCCGTGCTAGCACAAGCTGAGACTCCTCCTTTGCTCACAACTAAATGTAAATTAGATTTAAGTTTGTTATCTTTTTTTTTGTATCTTGTGTAATAATAATATAATAATAAGTAATAATAATAATAATAATAAATAGTCCGGTCAAATTAGACATTCGGTGCTACATAAATTCGCAACAAGCTGAATTTTGGTACAATTGTTCAAAACCCGATTATAAACAATAGCTGAAAGTTCCCCATCATTCCCGTGTGTGGAAATTTTTTTATTCAAGGTCAAATGTCAAAAAAATGAGTTTTTCGCGATTTTCAGCAAAACGGTAAGTTTTATCAGAAAAATTTCACAGACTAAAATTGTAGATCATTAAATTATCTATAAAAAATATATCAATACTTTTTTTCTCACGAGACACCGTTTCGGAGATATCGCAGTGTAACGACCGATTTTAGCTCCAGTGGTAGGTCTCAAGAAAGAAACATAGCAATCATGATGATATTTAGCTTCACAAGCAACAAAATCATGTTCAAATCCGACTCGAGCAACAACAGCTTTTGCTGTAGCATCGTCACGAGTCCGAGCTACTTCCAGAATTGAATTTATAACTTGAAGAGTACTAACGTGGCTAATTCGACGGCGGAATTTTAAAGATCTTTTTTTTCATACTCTTCATTCAACTCCTGGCCACAAAATAAGCATTGTTCTTTAAAACAAAAAGCGGATTCACTGACACGTGACCTAGTACGAGGAGGACTTGCTGTGGAAGTACTGGCTTCTTGCTCTTCACGTTCTCTCTTTTTAGATGCAGCAATAGAAGACTTTCGGGTATAATTTTTACGACACTGTTCATGTATTGTCACAGATTTCTGATTTTGGAGATATTCCGAAAATTCATCTTCTCTTTCGATACTTGCATTAATCAATGTCTTTATACCACGTTCAACAGTAACAACATCACTTTCAGTTAAAAGTTTAGAACAAATAAAACAATATTCAGACATTTTTGTTATAAAATTCAAAATAGCACGATATTGGTTAGGATAAACACGTGTTTCCACTGTAGCGTACTGCTTCAGACTAAAATCATGCTATTTCATTTATCATAGCAGGTATAATACCCTAGCCACGCACACAATTGAACAGAAGACAGATGTTGTCCCAAGGCTACACTTACGTATAAATGAAGGGACTGGGTTTCATTTCACCTGATATTCTTATAGTTATAGCTGATGTATATTTTATATTTTAAGTGCAAGTTACAATGACCGACAGAAAAATATTTTAACCTATACTAGATAATATTACAACTCTAGGGATGAATATACGTGACGTACTCATGCATGTTATGACAATTGCAACTGTTACAACTTTTTACACTGCGATATCTCCGAAACGGTGTCTCGTGAGAAAAAAAGTATTGACATATTTTTATAGTTAATTTAATGATCTACAATTTTAGTCTGTGGTATTTTTCTGATAAAACTTACCGTTTTGCTGAAAATCGCGAAAAACTCATTTTTTTGACATTTGACCTTGAATAAATTTTTTTCCACACACGGGAATGATGGGGAACTTTCAGCTATTGTTTATAATCGTGTTTTGAACAATTGTACCAAAATTCAGCTTGTTGCGAATTTATGTAATTTCACCCTAATTTTTTGGTCTAATTTGACCGGACTAAAAGCATTATTATTATTATTACTTAGTTAAATTAGGTAGTATCCGCGTCAAACTGCCAGTCCGCTCTGAATTTGAGTCATACAATTTGCTATGGCGACGCGATTCATTTCTTTATTCAGAGCGGACTATTACGACGCAACTAAACAAATTTCACTGCTAAATTCCTTCTAATACTGAACAGATTTATGCTTATTATTAATAATTTATCAATGATTATAAATTTCAAAATTTCGATTCTTAGGCAAAATTAAGATATATTGAGGATTAAATTGAAATAATGGGCGATATCATGATATTATTCTCAGTCATCTAATTCTATTTTGCCAAAGACAATAGCTACTAATTCTATTAAAATAAATTTGACAATTTGGCAGCCCTGTAGCTTGCGCATACGCCTGTGGGCGGCGCTTGGCACCAGTATAACTCCGCCTTCATCTAAGATTTCCTACTCTATATATTATTTAGACATGTTGTTTATAGATTGCTGTACAATTGTAATCATTCATCTAGCTTAGCTCGTGATCTAATGAAACTTAAGGCAAGAGACAGTTATGGAGTTCCGTCGCTTCGTTTCAAGAAAACAGCAAAGTGCTAGAATATTACGTACGAAAGTTCTGTAAAAAATGTATTTTGAATAAAAGATTTCTAATTTTGAAAAAATAATGGAAGGTTTGTTATGCTGTTGTTTTTATAAAACTGTAATCTTCCCAGGTAAACTTCACACGTGAAATATTTGACTGAATGCGAAAATGAAGTATTTGGATACTTAATACCTTTTTTTACAAAATTGCAAACAAGTATGTCGGTATGTCGGTGGTAGTGATAGCCTAGTGGTTAAGAAACTCGGTCACTTGATCGAGGGGTCCAAGGTTCAAATCCCCAGACACACACCTCTGATTTTTCAAAGTTATGTACGTATTAGAAATTAATTATCACTAGATAAACGGTGAAGGAAAACATCGTGAAGAAACCTGCATACCTGAGAGATTTATAAAAAAAAAATCTCAAATGTACTTAATGTGAAGTCTACCAATACGCACTTGGCCAGCGCGGTGGACTAGAGCCTAAATCCTTCTCTTTCTAAAAGGAGACCCGTGCCCAGAAGTGGGGCAGTAATGATGATGATGATAGGTAGTGTAGGTATTGGTAACAGTCATTAATACTTAATCATCTGTAATCAATTCAAAATAGAATTATAGATATTAGAAAAATACCTATTAGGAACACTTGAGGTCGAATACCTTTGTCGAATAAAGGTACCACACTTTTCAAATCAGGGGGGTTACTACCATCTCTTAACACAATATTATTTTAATCATACTTTTACTTTTTTTACAGAGAATTTAACTTTTTAAGCAAAATATGACAATTTCAGTTGGTTTTATACAATGGATAAGCGAAAAATAAATAAGGGTTTAAGTTTGTTCAATTGTGTATGACGGAATATTTTACTGTTTTAAGGAGGAAATAAAACTTTCCTAACCTATGTTGATTTTTAAAAGATGGTGGTAGGCTCCCAGAACAGGAGCGTAAATCATTACTTCTATAAACCCGATATTTTTGGGGAAAGAAAAACCTCTACGATTTCTATACCTAGTCTAAATACACAGAATCTCAAGAATCGATTACATTTTTTCTTTTTTGTACGTGATTTTCAATGTTTCTCTCTCGCAGAATTATTGTAAGTAGGTAGGTATAGTACGCACCAAACTGCTAGTCCGCTCTGCAGTTGTTGCGAGCAGGTGTAGTCATACTATTTGCTATGGCGACGCGATTCATTTCTATATTCAGAGCGGACTAGCAGTTTTACGCGGACTATATATATGTTTTGAACTAGGTCATCTCTTTTCCACGATTAAATGTTCTTTGCAGAGGTCTACGATACATTAACGAATTTTATGAATGACAACCATATTTATAAACGTACGAATTGTTTTATTACTACCTATATATGCACTCACAAATCATACCCTGAATAATGTATCACGTTGACTATGCTGTTTTTATTATAAAGATAAATCTATTAGCATGCCAAGTCGGCCGCTCGTCCTATTTCCATTCATAAACTTAGGGCTTGTTGCACATTGCCAGTTACATTTCTTTTGCATACTCGCTGAGTACAGGCGAGTAAACGCGAGTACAAGTATGTAAATAAGTGTACTCGGCTCTCGCCGCCATCTTTGTCTACCTCCGCGTGTTTCAGCGTGAATCAAGAATTATGTTTGTCGTTTATATATTCGTCATTTTTCGCCGAGTTACTTGGCAGATTGTTTGCGAGTATCTTAAACTGGCATTATATGTACCATCTGCGCCGTTATTCATGTTATTCTAGTCATCCAATTTAAATCGAACCAAGGTATATTATGGCGCTGAAATTCTTGAATGCATCACAATAAAAGAAGCATTTTGAGGAAGACCTTTAAACCAAAATTTTATCCAAAAAATATTTCTCCAAAAATTTGTACAATAGTGTTGGATCTTCTCTCTTCCCCTCGTCAGACACATTGACACCACTTTTCACCACATTAAGGCACCTCACAACTGCTTCGTTATGATATTGTATTTCTTTTATCCTTTCAACTAGGCCGAAATACTAAACAAAATATAATTAGAGAACAAAATCATCAACGAAAATACCTGACAGCATTTTCTTTAGAGTAACATTATATAGCATAATAATGTACATACCTACATTTTTAAATATTTGTAAGTACAGTATACAACTGCGTCGCATTTATACATTGTATCGTAAATTATGGCAGAATATATTTATAACATTCGTCGAAGTTGACATCAAGATTTTGGCGGGAAGTTAAATTTAGTAAGCAGATAAAAAAATCCAACAATATGTTAAAAAGAGATTTATAAAAGTAAAGCTAATAGAAAAACCACTTTTAAATTTTCTCATATGTGTATGTGCGATCCAGCTCGAAGGCCAGAAATTATTGTACGATCTAGCTCGAATGTCAGACCGAATTTGTAGTATGTGGGCAGGGCCACGCAATCCTAAAATCCGCTCCACATTCTCGCGAGAATGCGAAAAAAGCACGGGAAACATGAATGTGGAGCCGATACGAATCGGGTTTTTCTCGCGTTCTCGCGAGAATGTGGAGCGGGCTTTAGGGTATGTAAGGGACTGTATGGTATATGATTGTAAGAGGTATGACCCAATCCTCGTCCCAGCAGATGAGTAGATAAAACCACCAACCTTGCCTTCCAAGTCGATCTGCGGGTTTGGATCGTATCAGGAGGGATGCGGACGGCGCTGTCACGGGGCTCAAGGAAGCAAGCACGCCCTGATCATCCTTAGTCTCTGCACTTCACAATGCACACGCGGTAGCCCGGCTAGTCCACGTGGAAAACAGGAGCGAGAGCATGTACAGAACGTCTATTCTCGCCTAGTGCAAGACGACGACTGGTCGCACGAAGCGATTGACAAGACAACTCTGGCGCAATATCTACCCACCTAAAGTTGACAGGGATTGAGCACTGTAGCTACACGAAACATTTAATTATTTTAATACGAATACCTCATCATCATTATCAACCCATTACTGTCCCACTGCTGGGCACGGCTCCTCTCAGAATGAGAAGGATTAGGCCATAGTCCACCGCGCTGGACAAGTGCGTATTGGTAGACTTCACATACCTTTGAGATTTTTTTTTATAAATCTATCAGATATGGAGGTTTCCTCGCGATGCGATGCTACAGCGTTTAGCAAGTGATAATTAATTTCTAATACGCACATAACTTTGAAAAATCAGAGGAGCGTGCCTGGGACCTCTCGATCAAGAGGCCGAGTTTCTTAACCACTAGGCTATCACTATACGAATACCTGCTTAACACAAAACTTGTCAGAAATCCGTTCCTAAAACATTTTGACGAGTAAATATCAAAGGCCAAAAATGGAAATCCTGTGTTAAGAGTATAGTTATATTTTTATTAACTTTAATAGAATAAAATAATAAAGAGAAAACCCCACGTTATATCAATCAATATTTAACAAACCTTTTATTATTGCCGTGAAAACATTATCTGAGCATTTTAAAAGTGTTTAAGTTAATAATATCACAATGAAATCTACTGCAGAACAATTATTATTTTTTATTTAAGTGGTCATTATATCAATTCGATCCAATGTTGGAATCCTAGCCAAGGTCGGTCCCAGGTGCATTACAATCTCTGAGGACTAAGTTGAAACGCCTCATATGTCTTACCACACCCGTCAAACCAAAAAACAGACCTTTTTTATAACATAGGAGTAGCAGACGAGCATGCAGTCCACCTGATGGTAAGTGGCTACTGCCGCCCATGGATCTCTGTAATCAACCCCAGATAGGGTTAGATATTACCACCTGAGGTCGGCCACAGATGCGCCGCTACTCCTGAGGACTAAGCTGGAACGCCTCGGAAAAGTATATCTCCCTTACCACACCCTTCAAACCAGAACACAGCAGCACTTAACACTGCTGTTATGAGGCAGAAGTCGACCTACAAAGAGTGCTACCACCTTTAATATTAATAATAATAATAATAAAAACGTTTTTTGCCATAATAATACAGGTTACACACAAAGAAATAAATGTACATTTTACAATATTATTAACATGGCAAAAGGAATTCGGCTCAGCTTTGCTGACTCAGAATCAGAGATTCGAGTAGCGCTGTTTTTCAGCCGCTCCTATAATCCCTGTGGTGTTAGTTGGGGTAAGAGTATTGCCAGCCGCCGATGCATCTCCTGGGTTTTTAAATCCAATGGTGTATGTGTATGTGTGTATGTGTGGGTGAGTGTGAGTGGGTGTGTGTGTATGGGGGTGTGTAGGTACATATATGTAGGATAATTACTGTGCTTACTAAGTGTTTAGGAACTCTTTTAGTGATAGATACTGCATGTAGGCAGGTTTCAAATTTTCAGCAGCAAATTGTCTTTTTAACAGATAACTATAGATAACTTTAAACCTTTTGTTATAAATAGGTACAAAATAAAACAACAAAATAAACTAAAATAAATAATTTAATAAATAATATCTTCATAATCTCCGTATTAACTAACAATTTGCTACTTAACTATAATTTATTTATAATCACTATAATTTTATTTGTAATTATATTTCCTTTCCAAGACAACCTTAGGCATCTTCACGAGAATTCCCAAGTTAGCTAAAAAATGAACACTTAATTTATAATACCAACATTTATCAGACAATAATACAAAAATCTTAATTATTTTATTAAACAATTCATATTTTTTATATTATAGAAATAGCCAAGCATGCAGTTCATTTGATGGTAAGTGGTGACTGTCGCCTATGCACATCTATAACCAATCTTAGATTAAACAACTTACTATGTGAGGTCGGCCACAAATGCGCTGCTACCCCTGAGGACTTGGAACAGCTCGTATAAGTATATCTGTCTTACTGCCAGTTTTATCCCCTTTAAGTGTACTTTGGCGCACCAATGTTTAGGTCGAAACCGATCTACTAACCCCCGTTATTAATAATCGAACTATTATATTTTTGCGTACTAAAATCGAAATTTGAGAATTCTTAGTAGGCAGACATCGTAGGCAAAACATTGGATAGATTGATTATTGATAACGGGAGAAAGAGAAACAACTGTGCAGTCGACAATAGGTCAGGCCTCTAGTGGCTATACACACTTTCGTAGTCCAGAAGACAACGTCTGGTTACCAATCACATTCTATCGTTTCATAGATACTTTTCCTGGCTTGTGGCTTCACGCATGCTATGTAGAAATTGCAGTGGACTAAACCCGCGTGACAAGAAAAAAGCCAACCGTGTTCTACCAAGATTTTGTAAGGCAGAAATATATGTGACAATAGTACCATACCATACTCTGAACCAATCTTATAAAGGCATATCTTGACTAATATCTCAAAGCAAATGTCCGAAAATTGGCGTGACAAGGGTACCCATGCCCCCCCCTCTCCTGTCCCAACGTGTTTAATATCTAATTAAGCTCAAAAAAATAGACACGCCACAATTAGCCGAAAAAAATAAGCACATAAAGAAATAAAAATTTTGAATAAGCGGTGTCTACTTCAAAAAATGTATTTAACATAGCGTAAAAATACAAAACATGTATTGTATCTTGTTCAACTGATTGAACTTCAAAGTATACTCCGTCCACTATCTTACTATTTGACAGATTAGTCCGCTCTGAAGTTGTTGCGAGCAGATGTAATCATATAATTTGCTATGGCGACGCGACTCATTTCTATATTCAGAGAGGACTAGCAGTTTGGCGCGGACTATAATGATGCTTAAAATGTGAAATACAGACTATGAAATAGATTTTATATATAAAAATACGTGTGGCACTCGGAGACTGCCGCGGTAAAGCTATTGCATAGCATTTTTTATCAACTTATGCAATTACAATTATATATTTATTTTATTTATGCAGTATGCAAAAAGTCATTAACCCGTCAACTGGCGTGTGCGCCCCGGGGCGCACAGATCGCTACTAAAAAGTATCACCGCTGTGCCGGTCGGAGTGGGGGGGTGTTAGGTTTTTTCGTTACGGAATTTCTGGATTCGGTCTCCACGCTCAAGGCCCGCGATAGAAGCTATGCAATAGCTTAATACCTAGCTTTGTATACCGAAGCGATTAAGTAGTGGTTTAGTGGCCATATTATAACATATAAGTAGCAGACGAGCATGCAGCCCATCTAATGGTAAGTAGCTACTACCTCTGCAGATAACACACTTGAGATCGGCCACAGGTGCGCCACTACCCTTACGACTAAGTTGGAATGCCTCGGAAAAGTATGTCTCCCTTCCCACACTAGCAGTTGTTAAATAATTTAAAAAATACATTTATACCTATATAGATGTATACCTATATTAATTTAGGATGTATTTTTGTTAAATAAAAATCGCTACAATTTCAAGTAAAATATTGCGTTGTTTCAATACTCTTTGTTTTCGAAAATTACGGTACTTTATAGGCATTTGAACGTCAAATAGAAGTTTAAGTGGACGAAGTATAAGGTATTATAGTTACTATAAATGAAACTACACCTCAAATGATCCAATTTATTATTTTAAAAACTAAAATAAATAACAATATTACCGCCGTAATACTTTTAGGTAACTACAAACACTATGTTATACATAGCCATCGAAAATAAAACAAAAGAATACAATTCGAGGAAGTAATACTTGGATACATGTAGCTGAAATACAAACAATACATATAGCTAAAGAATACAATACATTAATAGCACACTACAGACAATATTGATTTAAAATCGACATGTATTTTTTCTCTATTTCACTAATTTTACTACTTTTAAACTTATTGATTTAATTTTCAGTAAATAAACGAAATGTTTTCTTCTAATTAATATAAAAGTAGTGTAAAAGTTGATGTTATTTTTATTCCTTTTTTTGTTTTTGTACAAATATTTTTGAGATAATTTGTTATGAAGATTCTAAAAGTCTTATCAGCTTAAGTAGATTTTTGAACTATTTGGGGTATTTTTTTGGAAGATTACCTTATGAGGTAACGTGAGGAGACGTAAACGTCACTTAAAAATACGGTTGGTAGAAAATTCGAATAAAATTTGGATTTATCGGAGAGAGAATTAAGTATTTTATAAATGAAAAATATGATAGTGATGGGGTATTTATATAAAGTTTAAGATATCATCATATCATCCACCTGATGGTAAGCTTTCGACATCTGTAATCGACCCCAGATAGGATTAAATTCTACCTAAGGTCAGACATATGCGTTGTTACTTTCGAGGACTAAATTAGAGCGCCTTATGAGCGATTAAAAGTACTAGTAAGTCCAATATATATTGTGTTAGAAATCTGTCAATATTAGATCTAACTATTTTATTTTTTTATATAAAATTTTGATATAGTATATGATCTTTTATAAAATTCTGAAGTAAAGAGAAAGTGCTATATCCTTTCTTGATTTAAATTGTGGATATATTTATATAAAATTTTCGATCTTGAAGCTTATTGTATTGTTGTTATTAAAATACAAAATTCAATCCAAAAAATGTATATAACTACAATTTTAAATGAGGAATAAAATACTGAAAAATAAATTCAGGTGAAATTCTTTGTATTTGGCATTTTTAGTAGAAATAAATATGTTAACACTAGAATAATTTAGCGTATTTCAAAAGTAATTTTACACTACCGTAGCGAAATGTTTAACAATACTACTTTTGTATTTTTACTGTTTAAGTGTAAAATGTAAAAAATGATTCTAGCTATTTTTTACAAATTGTTGTTTAAGAAAAACTACAAAACACAATCATATTTTGGTTTCTATATATTCTAATTATATTTTGTTGTGTGAAATAAATAAGCAAAATAATAATTTATTCTTTTCAGGAACCTAAGAATTTTTAAAAGTTATTTTTAAGCTATTTTTGGGGAGTTTAGAAAACAATATGAGTATGATTTTCTCAAAACGAGATCTAAGTCGACACCAAATGTAGCAGGCTTTATTGCTAGGATAGCATAACAATAAAAGAGATGAAAAGATTATTTATTTTAGATATTATTTTCAAGTCATAGTCTTTTAGCATTAACGATTTTTATTGTTAAAGTTGGTTTGTAATAGTTTATTTAGTACAATTACCTTCTTTATTAGCACTAACACTTTAGCATTAGTGCTAAAAGTTTGCAAGTATTAACTTTATTTAGCATTACCGCAATTATTAGCAACAAGATTTGTCTAAAGTAACTTTATTTAGCAATAACGTCTTTATCATTAGCAGTAAGACTTTTAGCATAAATGCCTTTAGCATTTACATAAATGTGATTAAAAAGGTTGGTAGGTAGTTATTATTTATATTACCATTAATGCCTTTCTCATTAGCAATATTTTTTTAGCGATAGCGTCTTTAGCGTTACCGCATTTTTACATACATACAAAACGATACAGACAAGAAACATATAAATATAGTACCGATATCTATCGTTACCGATATAATAGATATTTAAAGCGATACGTAACACATTGAAATATATATTTCACACACACAAGCACCAAAATATGATCGCGTGACGTCACAGAGCGTGTCTACATAATGATAGCGTTCGTTACTGTTGTAATATAGGTATATTGGTTTTGACTTTTTTTATAGTCCAATTTAAAAAAATTGGTACTTAAATCCGTGTAAATAAAAGAAAATATTATTTTACATATGACTAATCTGACTTTTTTATAATATAGGAGTAGCAGACGAGCATGCAGTCCGCCTGGTAAGTGGCTACTGTATAGACATCTATAATCAACCCCAGATAGGATTAGATTCTAACCTGAGGTTGGCCACAGATGCGCCGCTACCCCTTAGGACTTAAATGACTCACAAAAGTATGTTTTAAGTGTGGATTATGAGACTATTTGGTTACTAAGTCGTTCACCAATAGTTTGCCGCCAACATTTGTCCAACATACCAACATTCCAACAGTACCAACGCCAATAACATACAAACTTCAATTAAATTCCAATGTTACCTATGACGGACTTCACAACTTCCGTTGATGTGGCGGTGCCTCCGATGTCTGGGGTGTGTACTCTGAAATAAAAACAAATTAAAATAATAAAATAAATAAATAAAATATTAAAAGGTGGTAGAAACCTCTGTGGTTCGACTTCGGTACCACCGCCACACCTATTTCTGTTATAACAGCAGTGTTAAGCGCTGCTGTGTTCCGGTTTGAAGGGTGTGGTAAGGGAGACATACTTCTCCGAGGCGTTCCAGCTTAGTCCTCAGGGGTAGCGGCGGATCTGTGGCCGACCTCAGGTAGGAATATCTAATCCTATCTGGGGTTGATTACAGATGTCCATGGGCGGCAGTAGCCACTTACCATTAGTTGGACTGCATGCTCGTCTGCTACTCCTATATTATAAGAATCAACAAGTACTAGTCTCACCTGCCCATTCTTTTCTTAGGAAACGTAACCCTAATGTTTTATATGACAGTTTTGTTTACTAAATTATGACGTCATGAACTTCAAAACCGTTTTTTCTTAGCCGTCCAGCACCCTTATAAAGTCATACTTCGTGTGTTTAAGAAATTATGTCACGTTTCCCCTTCTTACCGATCATGACGAAATTCTGACGTCATACTTTCGTGACGTCACCCCCGTCCCCACACCTGTCCGAAGTGCTCAAACATGTCGACGGACGCGTTGGTCATGTCACCGTCTGCCGTGGGCGTGACATCACGCCGTGTGACGTCACGCCCCTCACCTGTCAACGTTGACGGTCTTGTCGACGGCGCGGCGGATGAGGTCCGCGTGGAAGTGGTGTCCGAGGTGCTCCGGCGTGTGACGTCACGCCGTGTGACGTCACGCCCCTCACCTGTCAACGTTGACGGTCTTGTCGACGGCGCGGCGGATGAGGTCCGCGTGGAAGTGGTGTCCGAGGTGCTCCGGCGTGTGACGTCACGCTGCGTGACGTCACGCCCCTCACCTGTCAACGTTGACGGTCTTGTCGACGGCGCGGCGGATGAGGTCCGCGTGGAAGTGGTGTCCGAGGTGCTCCGGCGTGTGACGTCACGCTGCGTGACGTCACGCCCCTCACCTGTCAACGTTGACGGTCTTGTCGACGGCGCGGCGGATGAGGTCCGCGTGGAAGTGGTGTCCGAGGTGCTCCGGCGTGTGACGTCACGCTGCGTGACGTCACGCCCCTCACCTGTCAACGTTGACGGTCTTGTCGACGGCGCGGCGGATGAGGTCCGCGTGGAAGTGGTGTCCGAGGTGCTCCAGCATGTCGATGGACGCGTTGATCATCGCGATTGGGTTCGCTACGTTCTTGCCGGCGATCGCCGTGCCTGGAAAAGGTGGTGAGTGGTTTAGTAACGTACAAACTACTCAAAAATCATTATAAGGTCATCGAATTTATAGCTTTGGAAAGTCCATGTGACTTCTGCGAAATTTAAAAATACTAATGAAAAATTATAACGTAGCTATCTCTATATTACCTCAAGAACCCTACAGAAATCATACTAATCTCACTAAAGAGGTAAAAATCCCACTATGATCATAGCATCCCTACTAATTAGAATTAACCCGTCCATACTCATACTTTCTCATCAAGATTACTTTAACCCCACCACAATCACTCGTACCCTCCACTAGTACTAAGAAAATCACCTAACCTACCCACCAAGAATCAACAAGATTTGCCTTTACCCCTCAGTGCACTTAATACACAGTACCCCACCCTACCCCCAGTCGCCGCACGCCACGTTGGACACGATCGAACCGTACAGGTTGGTCATCAACCACGTCGAATAGGTGGTGTCTCATACCCACCAAAATCCCACCCATCCCACAAAATCTCATCAGAACCAACCTAAGCCTACGGGAATTATGACAAACCCTTCTACCCAAAGTGCCCCCAAACCCCATTGTACCCCCATACACATCAGTAAAATCAGTCACCCTACCAAAATCACTCAGAATCACAACCTATCTTACTTGTACCACACAGTTACCTACTCAACCCCAAAGTACCCCTACGTCACTCCACAGTATCTCCTACGTCATTCCACAGTTCCCCATACCTCACCCCACAATACTCCCTCTCCGACCCCATACTACCCCACACTATCCTCTCCCCTACAGTCCCCCTAGCTCACCCCACTGTACCCCCTACCTAACCCTACAGTACTCCCTCCCTGACCCCACAGTACCCCACAGCAGCCACTCACCAGTGTTCCTGGTGCCGGGCTCGAACACGGCGTAGTGGTCGCCGTAGTTCCTCCCCGAGAGCAGCCCGGCGCCGCCCAGGATGCCGCACACCACGTTGGACACGATCGACCCGTACAGATTGGTCATCAACATCACGTCGAATAGGTGGTGTCTTATATCCCCCAAAATCATACCAATCCCACGAAACCTCATCAAAACCAACCTAAGCCTGCGGGAATTATGACAAACTCTTCTACCCAAAGTGCCCCCAAACCCCATAGTACCCCATACACATCAGTTAAATCAAAGAAATCCCACCAAACGCAACCTTAACGTACCAGAATCACAACCAATCCTACAGTACCCACAATATCTTACCCAACCCCAAAGTAACCCCTATCTCATCCCAAAGTATCTCCTACGTCATTCCATAGTTCCCCATACCTCACCCCACAATACTCCCTCTCCGACCCCATACTACCCCACACTATCCTCTCCCCTACAGTCCCCCTAGCTCACCCCACTGTACCCCCTACCTAACCCTACAGTACTCCCTCCCTGACCCCACAGTACCCCACAGCAGCCACTCACCAGTGTTCCTGGTGCCGGGCTCGAACACGGCGTAGTGGTCGCCGTAGTTCCTCCCCGAGAGCAGCCCGGCGCCGCCCAGGATGCCGCACACCACGTTGGACACGATCGACCCGTACAGGTTGGTCATTAGCATCACGTCGAATTGCTGGGGTCTGGAAGGTTAGAAGGTACTTTAAGGTTGGATTCTGAAAGCACCGCCGCGATTTCGGCGTTATTAGTAGGTTTAAATGTAGAGTGCTTTGTGGTTCGACTCCGGAGGCACCACTGTCACACCTATTTGTTTTAACAGCTATGTAGCGCTGCTGGGTTCTGGTTGTGATATGGAAGACATTGTACGAAGTAATACATCATTAAGAAATATCTTAGTCTTCAGTTGTATCAAGGCATCTTTGACAGATAGGTTGTAATTTTATTTGAGGGTTGATTATAGACGTCCACATGGACCTCACTATGGACTGCTATACTGCTATATGGCTGTGACTTACCATAAGGTAGCCACTTATATTTGAAATATTAGTATGGTAGGCTATGCTAAATTTTCATTTAAACTCTCACTCTGAGAGAACGCCCATGCCCAATAGTGCGATAGAAATGGGTTGACAAACCCACTTTCCATCAGATGGTCTGCATGCTCATTTGGCAATTCTATTTCAGAAATTAGTGTGATAAACTATAGCCTTAGCCCTTCTCAATTTAGGAGGAGACCCTTGCCCAGGAGTAAAATACCATCAGGTGGACTACATGTTCGTTAGAAACATTTTTTTTTTAATAAGATGGCACAAGCAGTGGCTGACTAAGGTCGTCGGAGAACCAGGGTGGAAAATTGATTTGGTTTTACAAAATTACAAATGCCACATACACTTATTCACTGGTTTGATTCCAGCAAACATTTCTTGTCGCTGATAGCAACTGTGTTTGGACGCCCCCCAGCATCGGAGCCCCGGGGCGGATCTCCCTTCCGCCTCCAATTTAGTCCGCTAGAAGGCACGATGGTAAACATTTCTCACTCTAAGAGACCCATAACAGACAAATAAGGGCCAATTGAAAAGCTCACCTAGCCACAAGCTGCATACAACAGTTGTCAATGATCATATCGTTGTGTTCAATCTCAGGGTACTCCTCAGCGAGGCGGCGAGACGTCTCCAAGAACAGACCGTCTGACAGCTTCATGATGTTGGCTTTGTGGACTGTTGTCACCTGGAATACACAGACATTTTAACGATGTGATATGAACTGTTGAACAATATGGAATCATTCCATCCATCAATTCATACGTCTATTAAAATTACACTGCTGGACATACGGGTCATTCAAGTATTACGTAAGCGCTTTTAGGGGGGCGGGGGGTCTTAGCTTTGCTTATCTTGGATGACATGGGGGGTAGGGGAGTCTAGACGATGATTACGTCATCGGTAGTTTGGTACTTGTTTACACGAATAGCAACCCTCACATTGTCTTTACTTGAAAGCGAAACGCATTTTCGGGGATTCCTGCAAATCATGAATACGTTTAGGCATTTTTAAAATTATAATTATAATACATAATGTATAAAATGTATATATGTATAAAAAAAACAATACATTAATTGAAAAATGTTTACGTAAGCATGGGGGAGGGGGTAAGAGCTTTTCTTACTTTTGCTGACAAGGGGGATGGGGGGGTAAATAATTGTAATAAATCTGCTTACGTAATACTTGAACGGCCCCATAGGCATCCTGTAATCTACTACAATACATGGAATCATTGCTGATTGAATAGGGTATGGGATTGGAAGATAGTAAAACCCTTTTTGATTCGACTCCCGAGTCATCATCACCATACCCTTATTCAGTACTTCTGTATTCTAGTTTAAAGCATGTGGTAAGGGTGACGTAATTATCCGAGGCGTTCCAGTGTAATCCTCAGGGGTAGCGGCGCATCTGGGGCCGACCTTCCGACCGATTACAGATGTCTATGGGCGGCGGTAGCCACTTACCATCAGGTGGACTGCATGCTCGTCTGCTAATCCAAAATTATAAAAAAATAATTGAACAAATATATAATATGAACAATTGAACATCATATCTGTGTAATCTATCCCAAATAAGATTAGATTTCTACCTAACATTGGCCGCAGATGCATTGCCCCCTCTGATTGCTTAGTGAAAATCGTCTATTTTCGTGTTTGAGAAATATTAAAATAAAGCAATTAAATTACACCATGACAGCCATTAATGGCTGACAGAATCGTCAGCCGTTTAAGCCATATAATGGCTTCCTTCAATTACAAGGCGGTGAGATATCAATACTTATCTACGGTAGAAATATAAAAAAAAATGTACATAATCAATCGACACTCACCTTCTTCCTACCATTCCTTTTAGCAAACTCGAAGGCGAAGCGAGCGACCCTCTCAGAATTGCTAGCTGTCACCACCTTCATAGACTCAATGACTCCATGTACCGACTCATGCTCCAACATGGCGTATTCACCTTCTGTGTTTTGCCTGCAAAAAGGTACTAGTTTATTACTATAGGTATTATTACTATTATGAAGGTTACATTCCTAATGTCTCGGGTATGGTGTGGAGTGATCCACATGGTAGAGTGCTCACCATACCGGTATAACGCGCAGAGGGTTCCGTGTTCGATTCCCGACCAGATAAATATCTGAATAATGAATTTACATCTGGGTCTGTTAGGGGTCGTTCAAGTATTACGTAACGCAATTTTTTCTTGTGAAACGTTACGATGCGTTACAGGGGCGGGAGGGGGTCTTCCGTAATACACGTTACGTAACATTTTTTTAATAAAAAATAGGGAATTAAAACTCCTAAATTGGCAACCCTTTTCATTTACGTTTTACGGGAAATCCCTTGAATGAGCTGGTTCAGCCGAACTAAGTCCTGAGTATTCTGAGTTAGACTAAGTATAGTACAGTATAGCAGTATGTATGCTTTGACTATACTTAAACTAACTTAGAATACTCAGGAGACCTAGTTCGGCTGAACACGCTCTTTGTACGAGTATAGTCTGGTTGTCATTTTTAATCTGTTCTCGCAAGTTGGCAAATCTTTTCGTTCATATTTCACGAGGAATCCCTAGATTGTATTGTACGTCATTTAATGTCGTTTCCGTTTTCAGTATTCGTACGTAGTGTTTATAGACAAGTAGAGATGGGTTGTACTAGGTAAATTTGGGACTAGGTATGCCTGTTCCTAGTATTTAAAAATACGTGATCCAGAATCCTGTTCCACCTAGTCCCATAAAGTCTCATTAGTTAGTACTTGTTCTTAGTTCTAGTATTAGTTCTTGGACTAAGAAGCTAGTTCGTTCATGCCTTGCATCAATACGTAAGGGCGGTAAGGTTTGCACGCGCACTCACTAGTAATAATGAATTGTAATCTTTCCTTCATACTTTATACAGGCTTAGAACTATCAACGTTAGATTTATCGAAATAGTAGTTTGATTTATCATTAAAGGTTTCGTGAGCCGGCGCGGCGTCCACCTAAATGACATTCGTATAGATTCGGAATAGATGCACGACTGAACAATTCCGAATTTTCACACATTTGACATTTCATACTTAATTCGCATCGAGTATCTTTGATCCGACAGCGACTAGGTGTAGTTAAAAAGGACAAGTATATTTTTGCCTGCCCATGAGTGGATGTTTTATTAGTTTTTACTCTTATTCGCATTAAAAATCTCTTGTTTTATTTCTTAGTATTATAAAGTAAATCTGTAAGTAAAAGTATCCCAAGGATAAAAACTATAACATAACTTTTTAGCGAGTTTAGGGTAAAAATTGATACTTGAGTGTTACGTAACGTTAGGGGGGGGGGATATAGAAAAACGTTACGGTGCGTTACAAGGGGGGAGGGGGGGTCAAAAATATTCAAAAATTGCGTTACGTAATACTTGAACGGCCCCTTAGACTCCGGCGGCAGTACCGCCACATCTATTTTTGCCTAATAACAGCAGGTTTAAGAGCTGCTGTCTTTTAGTTTGAAGGATATCGTAAGGGAGACATACTTTTCCGAGGCATTCCAGCTTAGGCCCTAAGGTAGCAGCACATCTGTGGATCTCAAGTAAGCAACAAATCTAAGGTTGATTACAGATGTCCACATTGGCAGTACCCACTTACCATCAGGGGACTTGTTCGTCTGTTACTCCTATATTAAAAATACTTATCCAACATACCTAATAATGCAAATATCAATATCCTTATGCCGTGTAGCGACGCCGGGGAAGGACTTGCAGTTCAGCACGTAAGCGTACATATCCAACTCGTTACGGAGAGCCACATTCCTCGATGTTACGTAGGCCGCTTCACTCTTTGTTTCAATGTTACCCTGAAAAGAAAACAAATAGTTTAGAGAAATTAATTCGTGACTTTCCTCAACTCATCAACGGATGGCAAGGTTGAATCACGCTATCGAATTTTCTCAACATCTTGCAACAAGCTCAGAATTGAGACTGTTGGAGCAGGGCCACTGCCCTTGCATCACCTAGCCCAGTGGGAGATGTCCATTTGCCAAATATTATCAAAACAAAAAACCTGATTGCTTAAATATAGCCTTTGAAACTTCCACATTTTATACAAATAAAACGACACTTCTTAAAATCCGTCAAGCAATTTTGGCTGTAAGGTATGTCAAAAATGAGACTTACACATATGTTCAAAAAACATTACACTCTACATTCAGTAAAAATTTAAAATCGACACTTTCAACCCGGACTCATAGATCTTAAAACCACTTTCACTATGAAATCAAAGTAGCTAAGATCAATGTTGTGCTGTTGCACAACAACATTATACTGCTGTTGTATAAAGCATCTGCGATGGTATTGCCTCCAGACGAGAATGAAGGATTTTATTATCTTTAAAGAACCAATTCCTAAAGAAAAAAAAATGTTTCCCTTTCTACACCTATGACAGCAGTATTATTACGAAGCGCAGCGGAGCGATCATCATACTGGTACTATACACAAAGGGAGCTAGGTATGATCCCCGATCGGACAGAATGATTAATTTATATATCTGTTCTGGATCTGGGTGTATTTGTTTTAGTGTAGATAGCATTGAGAGCATCATCATTATCATAATACTAAACTACCCAGTACTTCAAAGTAATGTACTTCATAGGGAAGCTGTAATAATAAGTCAATTTCACCTTAAGACCAACACCGTTCCTCTTGATAGTGGTAATGGCATACTGTACATCATCATCATTGTCCACATTTGGATCAATATCAACCACTTCAAAGTCAACCGGTGCACCAATGTACCTGAAAAATTAACAAACATATTATTATTTTAAGATCAAAGTTGAAACCTTGTTCTATATTATCAGAGTAGCAGACGAGCATGCAGTCCATCTGATGGTAAGTGGCTACTGGTGAACATAGACATCTATAATCAACCTCGGATAATATTATCCCTGAAGACAGATAATGTTACCCCTGACTAAGCTGGAATGCCTCAGAAATGTGTGTCTCTGTAATCACATCCTTCAAACAACCACACCTCTTCTGTCTAATTAAGATGGTTCTTGGTGATTCCACTCTGGCGGCACCACCGCCACACCTATTTCTGTTATAATGGCAGTGTTAAGCGCTGCTGTGTTCTGGTTTGAAGGGTGTGGTAAGGGAGATATACTTATCTGAGGTGTTCTCTAGTATCTGCGGGTGACCTCAGGTATCCTCTAATTTTATCTGGGGTATTACTGATGTCCATGGGTCGCAATAGCCATTTACCCACAAGTTGATTGTACACTTTGGTACTTCTATATTATGAACAAACATCTTCATTACATTCCTAAGATGCGACACTATATATTCTGCCCTTGAAATCATTTACCTTATTAGTGTTGTCATACTCTATCATTGAATAAATGGATGAAATAGATACATCTCAGTTTTAAATTGCAGAAATATCTATTTATGTATCTATCTTTGCGAGTATACACTGTACCTAAATCATTTCAATAGTTGCATGGCCTTAAGCTTAAAGCGATATTTAATTTTATTGTCGCCACAAATGAATTGCTACCCAAGGCCTCAGCTGGCATGCTTCGGATATGTATATATCCCTTATCACACCTTTCAAACCAGAACACAGCAACGCTTAACACCGCTGTTATTAGGCAGAAATAGGTGTGGTGTTGCACCGAAGTTGTACTACAAAGGGTTCTACTACATTTTGATGTAAATACTGTAAGACAAGACGCATCATACATTTTGTTTATCAGTAATTGACATATTTGTCAATTTTTGATTTGATAAGAATTGATACATCAACTTATTTTAACAGGTACATACTACTAGACTTGCTACATTGTAATAGCCTTCAAGGATTAGGCACAGATTTATGATACCAATTTTACTTTTGTTTTTTTTTTTAGGAGTTGCATGTAGACAAAGACCTATCAGCTAATTACTTAGCAGCCAGTATTCGCAAAGGAATCTGTAGTTCCTCTATCATACAGTCCCATCACGAGGGAACAAGGGCTTATTTGGACCTTCAGGGAGATTAGGAGGATAAAATAAAAAACTTACTTGAAAATATCCCGAACGTAACCCATACACTCTGGACCGATACCACCACCAGGGAGCATGGTTACTGCATGTCGTCCACCGTATTGAGCTACAGGAATCATTTTTTGCTTCCTAATAACTGGGGTCTTGTGTTGAAGATCGAAGTCTGATAATGTCGCGGTCGCAGCCGCTGAGCTTGCAAACACCGCATTCTTCAGCTCAGGCAACAAGCTCGCCTTCGTTAATAATCTCACAGCCATATCTATTTGCGATTAATTAATTATAATTATAATTTTCCGACGGAGTTGGAGTTGGGTAACCACAGGAAGTGGTAGGTGACAGATGGAAGGAAGTTACGAGTTTTACGACGTTAGATGGCGCTGCGCTGTCACAAAATGGCTGCATGGTTATCAGCTGAGCTGACCGATTTGTTGATTTACTCGTTTTTTGCGAATATTATAGAATTAAAAACGTTTATTTTAAGCAAAATAATGTGAGTTTTAATAAAACGTTTTTTTAAATATTTATACTTTCTTTAATTTGAATTTAAATTTAAATTTACATACGAATTACTTTTGTGTTATGGCAACATTGGTAGTATTACTTTTTTTCTAAACTGCGCGTGTGGTAATCGCTGTGGGCTTTTTCTTCACCGGAGTCGAGAGCGATGCGACGGGCGGGCGTCCATTTTGTATCGCCATATTGAATTTGGTCGGACATCTTTGGACGCCATGTTTAGTCGGACATATTTTATAAACAATTTCGCGTAAATTTCAAATATTTTTAAGGACTAAATATCAAACTTTTTTTCACTGGAGTGTGTGTCGTTGATTGTGGTAAAAATTGCAAGGAAAAATCCGGTGCCTACGCAGCAGTCCATATATGTCTCCAGGGGGCCGTGCAGCTTTTGTTATAAGCTAAATAAAGGTAAACTATTTCGGCCGAAAACAATCTTACTTTTTTGACACATTGTAACAAGTGTTTCGAGTTTTCTGTGTAATTACGTATCGGGGTGTGTTCTAGAGGTGACGAAATGAAGGTCATATCGCGAGGGTTTTGTCTTGCGAGCGATTGGCGTGGTCGTTTTCTATTAATCTAAAAAATCATTCAGTTACGATCCGGCCGGCAGTCGGTTGGTTGGATCGCACCTGCCGAGTCCGCTAACCGCTTTTGGAGCCCGATGCAGCATTTTATGCACCATAATGCGTTCTATATTCATCATAAAGGAACAAAGATCGCCTTTGACAATTAATTACGTATGTGTTGACTTGAAACTTGATATCGCAACTGTAAACTCCCGACTTCCAACGCCCAGTCGCTTATCAAACGAATAACAAACTTTTAAACCTTTTACTGTTTGTTTATGAATATGCAAGCTAAAAATAACACCTGCAAATGCAGATAAAGTAGCATTGAAATTAAGTATTTTGACAAAAGTCACTTCTCGTAAACAAAACGAGTTTTTCTTCGCGCAGGTAACTGGACTAACTGGCAAAGGTAAAAGTCTATTGAGCCAATTAACATAAAATTAAATTTTAGAGTATTTTTTTATAAATTAAAGTTTTATCAAGTTGTTAATTCGATTTATTGTTTAATTATAATTAATTGCAAATCGTTTAAAATAACTCAATTGATAACAACATGCTACTGTAATATAACACTTATCCTTGAAGGAAAAATTACTACATTGTAAAATTAACTGTAAATGCACCTATATGAAATATGAGTGGCAGAGTAAAGATTATAAGTATTAATAAATAATGCAGTACTCAAGAAAATCCAACTATACATTTCCCTTTGCAATGTCACACGTGAATAGTGGTACTTCACCACTAGTGAACTTATCACACAATTCAATAAATAATTAACCTAGTAAATTATTTATTACATTTATATCTCATATTACATTATTACAGCAAAGGAGCTTTTATAGAATGTTTAAATAATTTCTAAAAAATCTATTTAAAATAAAACAATGACATTCTACACTTTCCAAGCTTTATGGGTCTTCACGCGCGTTTAGACCCATAAGCGGCCAGTAGCAGCTTTTAGCAAATGTCGACGTCCCAACGCTACAACGCATAGAAGTTACGATCTAAATAAGCCACGTCGAAACTACACCTAAAATCTAAATTCCTACTCCATCATCAGACCCTGGTCAATGTCACCATCTGTATTGCTATCTACTCATCGAAACCAATGCAATGAGCCCAAACACGAAATATTAGCTGTAAGATGTTGAGGAGTTCTGTACGCTGCAGACTCATCTGGTTGCAGCATCGAGTTGTCGAGCGACAAGTTGAGTCCTCTTAGCGCGTCGCCCATGTGAGCTTGACGCTCGCCACACCATCTGGGCGTACGACGGTATGCGACCATACATACCGTCATCCTTCCCGGGGCCGCTGGCCGGGCGGTTCGAGCTCCCACTCTTGTCGCCCGCAACCCCGGCCCCTTTTAGTCGCCTCTTACGACAGGCAGGGGATACCGTAGCCCTATTCTGGTCCCGGAACTATAGGGACAACGATCGACACACCTATGTCTGCCTTACGGCACTTGAGGTGGGCCGTCAAACATATCTGGGGTTGATTACAAATTTCCACGGGCGGCAGTCGCCTTTATCATAAGATTGACTGCATGTTCGTTGGCTGTTTATGTACTAATCACTCATCAATATTATTTTGACTTAAAGTCTAATTTATTCTAGTCTATTCTCAATCAAGCATTTGTATGCAAGCGATGTTTGTATTCAACTATGTGATTGAGTAATGTATTGCCTTTTACTATTAATGGTAACTGATTGTTTTAATTAAGTATAGTCCGCGCCAAACTTCTAGTCCGCTCTGAAATTGTTGCGTGCAGGTTTAGTTCGCACTAGCTGACCCGGCAAACGTTGTACCGCCTCGAAATCTATTTATCAAATATATTTCATATAAAATATAGCCTGTGTTACTCGTGGATAATGTAGCTTTCGAATGGTGAAAGAATTTTTAAAATCGGTCCAGTAGTTTTTGAGCCTATTCATTACGATCAAACAAACAAACAAAGTTTTCCTCTTTATAATATTAGTATAGATATACTCCGTAATGTAAGGGCACACTAACTGCTCTATGTGCCCGCGGGCGAGAGCGGGCAGCGGATGGGTGCCGAAAGGGTCCTGCGCTGTTATTATCCCGCTAATATCTGCAATTTGCTATTGCGACGCGACTCGTTTCTATATTCGGAGCGGACTAGCATTTTGGCGCGGACTATAGTAGCTGTAAGATCTCCGTTCTACGTCCTCGGCGTTCGCTAAAAGCGACGCGTGTGCTATAACAACAAATACTGAAAATAAAAAAAGTTTGAAATAAATAGGCCATACAAGAAAAACCGGTATTTTTCAACGTTTTTAGTTTTATCCATTGAACTGTGATAGGGTGACAGCTCAATTTTTTACAATGCATTTACTTCAATGGCTGCTTCAATGACTAATACTAAAAATAAAAAAATAAGAAAATTTTGGTGATACGCAACCTTCCGAGTGCGGGTTCGACTTGCACTTGGCCAATTATTTCACTCGATTTCGTTGCTCCGGTGCGAATTTCTTTTTCAAAACGCCCTTAAAGTACAGATTAATAAATGTATAATACCTTGTAATATGTAATTACTAAAAAACACTAAAATGTACCTTGAGATACAATTCAACAACTTAAAAACTTGTCTAATGTATTTTAATACACAAATTGTTGGCACTCAAAGTCTAGAATAACATATATTAAGTTAGCTTAAGATTTTGTAATGTAATACATGACTGTCTGTGTCCAAAATACAATAAAATAAAATAAACTAAATAAAGTCTTGGACGTATATCAGCCTCCTTTACGGTAAGAGGAGGCCTGTAGCATAGGCGAGAAAATAAAAAAATCTCAAAAAAGAATACATTTTTTTATGTTTTACGCTGTCAAATTTTAAATACATTTTATTTCGACGAGATATGATCGATTTCGGTTCTCTACTTGCTTTTGTCCCTAAATAAGAAAGCTAACATGCTTCCAACAAAGTTGAACAACTGCTTCAATAGGAACAACCGTAATCGCCTTAACTTGCGTTCTGGAAGTCCTGAAAAAGTGCCCTTTAAAACCACACCAAACACATCAGCGCTTATTATTATTATTTTTTTATAATATAGGAGTAGCAGACGAGCATGCAGTCCACCTGATGGTAAGTGGCTACTGCCGCCCATGGACATCTGTATTCAACCCCAGATAGGATTAGATATTCCTACCGGAGGTCGGCCACAGATGCGCCGCTACCCCTGAGGACTAAGCTGGAACGCCTCGGAAAAGTCTATCTCCCTTACCACACCCTTCAAACCGGAACACAGCGCGCCTAACACTGCTGTTATGAGGTAGAAATAGGTGTGGCGGTGGTGCCGCCGGAGTCGAACCACAAAGGGTTCTACCACCGTCAAAACTGCTATGCCTAAATCTTATCTGGGGTTGATTACAGATGTCCATAGACGGCGTTAGCCACTTACCATCAGATGGACTGCATGCTCGTCTGCTACTCCTATATATAAAAAAACAGTCAAATGTCTCAACAATAAAACTTTTAACACCGTCATTTTTGACTTCCAGGTGGAGTAACCCATGATGATGAACCAGGAGATCATGTGTGAGGTGGAGATCGCCACCCATGGCGGCATGGTGGAGATTGACGGCAAGGACCAAGTGGGAGTCAAGGTAGAAAATGATTGCTATTATATAATCAGACTAGTAGTGCCCGCGTTTAAAAAAAATAACATGACGTACATCTAACTGAAAATGTTTACGTCATTGGAATGACATTGGCACCATCTGTCGAAAATCGGTCGTAACAACTCAGAAACCTTCGTGAGCTCATGGACAACAACTTTGCTGAAGTTCGACACATGATCAAATGCATAGTTTACGGTTCTATAAAGGATAGACAATTTTTTTTTATATATGTATATAGATAAATGGAGTCCGTGGTCTTTATGTTTACATTCCATTTTTTGAAGATATACTTCTTTTGGGTTTAGGGAAAAATTATTGCGATTGTTTTACGAAACAGACACATAAAATCGACACCAAAAGTCGTGAGTGAGTGAGTCGTTGGCTACTAAATATAGGAAGATTTTCTGGAAATATATTTTGTTATGTTCCATATGATACAATATAAAACGATATGTGTCGTGTCGTATTATTTTGTAAATAAAATGGTTTGAAATTATTCACTTCTTGCGTGTGTACATAAACGCATTATTTTTGATGCAATTTTTATTAAATACGACTATGTAGTATAACTTTTTAGCAGAAGATTTTTTTTAACACATAATACTTAATGGGGATAAATCTCATAATTATATACGACATCACATATTGACATATTGCATCGTCGTGCAAATTTCACCATGCACCTCGTAGATTTTTCACGACCCGACAATGTAACATTTGTAATTAATCGCGATTTGACGAAAGTCGCTATCGACGGGAGCCAGCGAAGATCACTATTATAGGCGATCGTCAGCGACAGTTGCTGACGACAAGCGGCAACAATGGGTGACTGTAAAACGTGATACTCACTGTCAACTTTTATCCTATGTTTTTACGTATATTGCCCATATTAACAATATTTTCAAACGCCCTCAAAGAATTCAGCGAAATAATTTGTATCACAGACATCTGTCTCCGACATAAGTCGGCGTAAAATATAGGCCCTATAGAAAAACATTTAGTCTATTTAGTACTTGCCTTGCTTTGTTTTTTATTTAGTATTTGCCTGTCGTAAGAGGCGACTAAAAAGGGGCTTCCGGGGTTGCGGGCGGCAAGAGTGGGAGCTCGAACCGCCCGGCTAGTGACCCCGGGAAGGACGGCGGTATGTGTGGTCGCATACCGTCCTGCCCACCGGACGGTGTGGCGAGCGTCAAGCTCACCTGGGCAGAGCCCGATGGGGCAACGCGCTAAGTGGACTCCGGTTGCGTTCCTTTGGAGAGCCCGGAATCCTCTACGCAGCGCCGAGGACGGCCACCGGGGGGGTTTTAGTGCGGTAAGAATCCCACATAACCCCGTGCCGCTCCCACGGCATAGGGTACCTTTTGAAGGTTTCCCCCTCGTAAAAAAAAAAAAAAAAAAAATTAGTAAATCGCAATTTCATCTTTCACCTGTAGGCCGCTAATGCCCCTGAGGGTTCTTTATTGCAACACTGGTTTATAACGTTAACTTATAATTTCAGTACGAGGAGATAGAAACGGGTCAATATGAGGAGTACATCACGGACGATCAGTACGAAGAAGTTGAGGAACAGGTCATCGGTATGCAGCACTTGGAAGAAGGTTAGTGTGTATAGATCGCGCCAAACTTCTAGTCTGCTCTGAAGTTATTGCGCGCAGGTGTCAGTCAGAGAACCAATGCGGTTGAACACAACTACAAGCATATACTCCGTAGCAACGTAAGGGCACACTAACGCAGCATGTACCCGCGGGCGAGCAGTGGAGGGTGCCGGGGGACCGCGCTGTCTTCGTCCCGCTAATATTTACAACTAGCTGACCTGACAAACTTTGTACCGCCTCAAAATCTATTTATCAAATATCTGTACCACGCGTGAATATGTTGATATGTCGATCTACTGTAAATATATTTATGTACATTATTTTGTTTTAGTCATAATAAACATTAGGGTTGTTTAATAATTTTAATTTATAGGGTGAATAAGTGAGTTAACGGGTCTTAATTACCGTACATACACAACTTGTCAAATTTTAAAATAACCCTCTCACCAAAGAGTACAAATAGCTGCAATGAACATTGTACATTTTCAACTTATTAACTTATTCACGTGTGGTACGGATATATTTCATGTAAAATATAGCATATTTCACTCGTGGATTTTTTAAATCTTTTTCATTTTTAATCAATTTTTAAAATCAGTCCTGTAGTTTTTGAGCCTATTCATTACAATCAAACAAACAAACAAAGTTTTCCTCTTTATAATATTAGTATAGATTTGTTGTTGTGACGCGACTCGTTCCTATATTCGGAGCGGACTAGCAGTTTGGCGCGGACTCTACCTCCCTTGTCGAACCATACTACTTCTTACTACTTTGTAAGCATTGTATAAGCGAGAAAAGTTCCAAAAATTTGCCAAGTCACAACCATCACATTATCCATAAGTTTTCACTTCAAATTATTCGTGTTAATTAACACACTTTTTATTTATTAGCTTGGGTTGTATCTATGCCTTTTACCCCACGCTTTTTACACTGAAACTCTCTCTCTTAAATAAACTAAAAATTATTTTCTAGTTTTTAGTTCGACTAGCAATAACAGTGTGTTTTTTTAGTTTATGAAACTATTATATTGAAATATGTTAAACAGATTACACGATAGCGGTGGGCAGTGAGGAGGTGATCCTCCCGGGAGTGCCGCCCGAGGACCTCCGCCCTGTGGACGTGCCCTACGAGACCCACTACGCACCGCCCAGCACTAGCAGGTGGGTTCAAATGACCTTTCATCATCAACATTATTTAATCATTTTTGCCCTACAGCGAATTGTCTTTTCAGGGTAAAATGTTTTCGTCCAGAGGTACTCAAATATATCTCGTTTACTGCACTTATAGAATCAATTGTTGTCTAGTGTCTCCAAAATTATCAACTTCCACTCCTTGGGATTTGATCAGCGAGAAAAAGTAGTTTATCCTATAACAAAAAAAAGGGTTAATTACAAAAACAAATCAGCCATCACCTCCTAAACAGATCACCCTCTTATTTGCTCCTTCACAAACCCCTTTTTCGCCTTAGCATCTGCCCCCCTTTCCTACCTTCCCTATTATTTATCCCAGGATGTTTTCAAGAGTGTATTTGTAGACTTCGCACATCTATAACATTTTTTTAATTCGATCGTCGACTTCTAATTACTGTCCCACTGCTGGGCACGGGTCTCCTCTCACAATGAGAAAGATTAGGCCATAGTCCACCGCGCTGGACAAGTGCGTATTGGTAGACATCACATACCCCTAACTGCATAAGAACTGTTTTAAAAGATCTCTCAAGTATACAGGTATCCTCACGATGTTTTCCTTCGCCGTTAAAACAAGTGATAATTAATTTCTAATATGCACATAATTGAAACATCAGAGGATTTGAACCTCCGACCCCTCTAGCAAGTGATAATTAAGTTCTAATACATACATAATAGAAAAATCTGATGATTTGAACCTTGGACCCCTCGATTCAACCGCTTCAACCGCTGGGCTATCACTGTTTTTTCCTACATTCAATTATACTATTTCCATTTCTTTATTTTCTCGATGACAGATGAACGCCCATGTAATTTTGTGTTGTTTACGTTAAAATGTCACACACTATACAAACTTTTTTTGCACTTCTTTGCAGCATTTTTCATATTAAGTTTTGTATTTTTGTTTTTTCGAACACCACACTTATGCTCAGCGAACATATCGCTATGTTCCAGAAGGGGGCGTGGCCGGCCGCGTGTTAACGCGAACAACACCAACAATATACACCATTTGATGCCTATAGGTAAGTATTTGTATCTATTATCTATACCCGCGTTTCCCAACCTGTGGTCCGCGGACCCCTGGGGGTCCGCGAGTATATGTATGGGGGTCCGCGGTGTCTTCTCCGGACCATACATAAATTGCTTATTAAATGCAAAAGGGCCGCAAAACGAAAAATCAACAAACCAGTTTTATTAGAAAAACGTAATCTAAGCACACGGTAAAAAATTAAAAAAGATGCATCCAATGATGTATAACACTATTATTAATCTAAAAAAAAAGAAACAAAATATATAAATCGGTCTTTCAAATTTTGTTTTGGCGGGGAATGTTTTTTTTTTGCTTTTTGCTCTTCATTTTATTAAGGGGTCCGTGAAAAATGTACTTGATGTCCTAATAGTCCGTAGACTGAAAAAGGTTGGGAAACGCGGATCTATACTAATATTATAAAGAGGAAAACTTTGTTTGTTTGTTTGATTGTAATGAATAGGCTCAAAAACTACTGGATCGATTTTAAAAATTCTTTCACCTTTTCGAAAGCTACATTATCCACGAGTAACATAGGCTATATTGTATATGAAATATATTTGATAAATAGATTTTGAGGCGGTACAAAGTTCGCCGGGTCAGCTAGTCTTATATAAGTGTAGAAACTTCGAAGGTAGTATGTAGATCTCTCAGTGGTTCAACTCGAGCAGCACCACCGCCACACTTGTTTAATAACAGCAGTGTTAAACGCTGCTGTGTTCTGGTTTGAAGGGTGTGGTAAGGGAGACATACTGTTCCGAGGCGTTCCAGCTTAGTCCTCAGGGGTAGCGGCACATCTGCGGTCGACCTCGTGTATAAAGAAAACTTCATATTGTCAATGAAATTGATAACTCGCATGGCTGAGCGGTTATACCTAACGCTCGAGGGTCCCAGGTTCGATCCCCGGTTAAACACAATCTAACTGATTAATTTAGATTTCTGTGTCTGGGTGTTTGTGTGTTCGTCTTTGTGTGTTCATGGCATCCTGATATGGATGGGGCTGTGAGAGTAGAAAATGGTCTTATATAGCACTAGCTGACCCGGCAAACGTTGTGTTGCCATATAAATAAAAAAATGTTAAGGGTAAACAACCCTTATCACTTACGGGTTTGAAAAATAGATAGAATATTTGATACTGCGATGGTAGCGAAGTCCGCCGAATCCAATGTGAAACATTCCAAAATCAACAACTACTTACGAATTAAAAATTAATTAAAAAAAAACCTTTTCCCACGGACTAAATTGTGAATCTAAACCATTCTCAAGTCCCCTTGAACATACACAACAAATTTTATCGAAATCAGTCCAGTCGTTTAAGAGGAGTTGAGTAACATACACACGCACATAAGAAATATATACATATATAAAGAAAGATATGCCATGCAACCAAATACATTGTTTAATGAATTCCACCACTATAATCTTCCAGGTGAAGTCCCAATGGGGTTGATGGAGGGTGTGGGTGCCGGCAGGGGTGCGGCGAGACGCTGGGAACAGAAACAGGTGCAAATTAAGACCATGGAGGGGGAGTTCTCTGTTACCATGTGGGCTACGGGAGAGGATGATGGTAAGTGTTTTTATCTAGAATAACTTAAATTTGTAGGTAACCCATTACTGAGAGGTCTACCTTGATCACTAGGCAAGTGCGGATTGGTAGACTTCACATACTCTTGGGCTTCACATACTCGGAGGTGGTAGAACCCTTTGTGGTTCGACTCCGGCAACACCACCGCGACACCTATTTCTGCCTCATAACAGCAGTGTTAGGCGCTGCTGTGTTCTGGTTTGAAGGGTGTGGTAAGGGAGACAGACTTTTTCGAGGCGTTCCAGCTTAGTCCACGGGATTAGCGGCGCATCTGTGGCCGACCTCCGGTAGGAATATTTAATCCTATCTGGAGCTGATTATAGATGTATATGGGCAGTAGTAGCCACTTACCATCAGGTGGACTGAATGCTCGTCTGCTACTCCTATGTTATAAAAAAAAAACTCTTTGAGTTATTTTGTAAACTCACCTGTGTAGATTTCCTTACGATGTTTTCCTGCTTTAAAAAAGCGATGAGTAAATAATTTCTAATACGGTGGTTATAGTTTTGAAGGTGGTAGAACCCTTTGTAGTTCGACTCCAACAGCACCACCGCCACACCTATTTCTGTTATAACAGCAGCGCTTAAGGGAGACATACTTATCTGAGGTATTCCAACTTAGTCCTCAGTTAGGAACACATCTGTGGCCAACCGCAGGTATAGGTTTTGTATAGGTATCTAATCTTATATAGGGTTGATTACAGATGTCTATGGGCTGCAGTAGTCACTTACCATCAGGTGGACTGCATATTCATTCACTACATGCATTCTATAAAAAAAATCTATGCTCTGATTAATTGTAGTATCAAGACGGAATTATTCAAAAGACAGTGATAGCTTAGTGGCTAAAACTTTTCAGTTCCATCGTAAGTCCGAGATTCAAATCCTAGATACACCTGATTTTGAAAAAATATTAACCTACTTTCCATACACAATGACTCCTCACTTTCTCATTTATTAAAAGTAATATAATTAAGGTGCAGTTAAAGTTAAGTATATAGGTTAAGAGACTCGGCTTCTCGATCGAGGGGTCAGAGGTTCAAATCATATATCCTCTGATTTTCAAAGTTATGTGCGCATTAGAAATTAATTATTACTTGCTTAAACGGTGAAGGAAAACATCGTGAGGAAACCTGCATACCTGAGAGATTTATAAAAAAAATATCAGAGGTATGTGAAGTCTACCAATACGCACTTGTCCAGCGCGGTGGACTATGACCTAATCCTTCTCATTCTGAGAGGAGACCCGTGCCCAGCAGTGGGACAGTAATGAGTTGTTGATGATGATTAGGTTATGGACCTTGATTAGGTTATGGAATGGTTTAGTTATCAAATAATTTGTATTCCAGATGACGGATCAAATCCAGACCCGGATCCAGACTACACGGAGTATATGACGGGAAAGAAGAATGTTCTAGGAAATGAGAATATGCCAGGTAATAACTGGAATCTAAAAAGCTATATTAGGCCTTTTTTTAATTTAATATAATTTTGCTTACTAACAGTTGCTGTCTTAGATTGTAATGAGTGAATTTTGAAATTGGTAGTATTTGTGGTTTGTGGTTTGAATCCAGAGGCACCACTGTCACACCTATTCTTGTTGTAACAGCAGTGTTAAGCGCTGCTGTGTTCTGGTTTGAAGGGTGTGGTAAGGGAGACATACATTCCAACTTAGTATTCAAGGGTAACAACGCATCTGAGTTCCTATCTAACCTCATTTTATCTGGGGATGACTACAGATTTCCATGGGAGGCAGTAGCCACTTACCATCAGGTACATTCCATCTTTGTTTGTTATTTTAATTGTTTAGGTTAAAAAAATGCATTACATTACTCAAGTTTTTTATTAATGTGTACCTACATACACATACCAACACGCACGCACACACACACACACACACACATACACACACACACACACACACACACATACATAGACACAGAGAGAGAGAGAAAGAAAGAAAGAGAGTGAGTCATGTACGCACGTATAGTCCGCGTAAAACTGCTAGTTCACTCTGAATATAGAAATGAATGGCGTCGCCATAGGAAATTGTATGACCTGCTCGCAACAACTTCAGAGCGGACTAGCAGTTTGTAGCAGCACATACAAACGCATACATACATACGTACGCACATACATACGCGCACTTAATTTTTCGCTATAACATAATTATAAGTCTATCATTGTAACTGACAACATACTTCTAATGATATCATGTGTTAAATCTATCTTCAACCGACGTCCAAGGGCCGTATGACGATTAACAATATATATAATAAGGATAGACCCCTGATATATGACCCCTGAAAGTACAAATGAATGGTGAAATGTTACACGTTTCCAGGTTTAGACCTGTCGGACCCCAAGCAGTTGGCCGAGTTCGCGCGCCCCGGACACAAGATCAGGCTTAAGAAACCCTCGCCGGAGTCCTCGGATAGAACTATAGGTAATGTTGAATTGATTTTATACTTTTCCGAGGTGTTCCAGCTTAGTCTACAGGGGTGGCGGCGCGTTAAATTTGTGGGCGACCTCAGATAGGAATGTAATGTTATCTGGGGTTGATTACAGATACAGATGTCCATGGGCGACAGTAGTTGCTTACCATCAGGTGGACTGCAGTGCACCTGATGGTAAGTGGCTATACAAATATTTATAATTATTTTTGATGTAAAAATATGTGTACGTAATATACTTACGTACACAATAATAATACGATATGACACATCGCGTATCGTAAATCGTCATCAACCCATTACTGTCCCACTGCTGGACACGGGTCTCCTCTCAGAATGAGAAGGATAAGGCCATAGTCCACCGCGCTGGTTTAATGCGGATTGGTAGACTTCACATACCTTTGAGATTTTTTTTATATAAATCTCTCAGGTATGCAGTTTTTCTCACGATGTTTTCCTTCACCCTATAAGCAATGATGATTATTTTCTAATAGGCACATAACTTTGAAAAATCAGAGGTGCGTGCCTGGTATTTGAACCTCGAAGTTTTCGATCGAGGGGCCAATTTTCTTAAAATGTTTACTAGCTAATTTTATGCTGTAGATTTAATAACGTCCCAAAAGAAATATAATAAAAAACTCAAAGAATTAAATGATTTCTTTTTGTTTTGTTCCCAGCGTGTCCACAGAAGGGCTGCACGAAAATGTTTCGGGACAACTCGGCGATGAGGAAACACCTACACACACACGGGCCAAGGATACATGTGTGCGCTGAGTGTGGTATGTATATACTGTTATTATGTTATTATTTTCAAGGTGGTAGAACCCTTTGTGGTTCGACTCCGGCGGCACCACCGCCACACCTATTTCTACCTAATAACACCAGTGTTAGGCGCTGCTGTGTTCCGGTTTGAAGGGTGTGGTAAGGGAGACAGACTTTTCCGAGGCGTTCCAGCTTAGTCCTCAGGGGTAGCGGCGCATCTGGCCGACCTCAGGTAGGAATACCTAATCCTATCTGGGGTTGATTACAGATGTCCATGGGCGGCAGTAGCCACTTACCATCAGGTGGATTGCATGCTCGTCTGCTACTCTTATATTATAAAAAAAAAATAAAAAATAATGTACAACCGCTAGACTAGAGTCTGTCTATAGGTGGGTACGGTGTGAAGCAAGGATTTCCAATAAATTTTAGGGCAAGGGAACCCTTTTCTAAAATGAATTGATACCTCAGACCCGAATAGGCAAACTTTAAAAATCCTATCTTTGGATTTTTTCCTTTCATACAAAATATTTTACAACTTAAAAATAACTTATTAATTCAAAAATTGTGTGTAAACTTGAAATCATTTTCTCATCAAAAGTTAACAAAATACATTGATATAAAATTCAGTTATTATCAAGTGCAATTAATAATTATTATTGCAAATGGGAAATAAGTGTGCTGAACGAATCTCGTATTTTATGAACCTAGCTAAATCTGGTAAGAAATAAGAAAATTTGTTAATGAATAGGGGCTGATTTGTAGACTGTCGAGCCCCAAAATTCCCCGAATCGAAACTCGAATTCCTCGAAACTAAAATACTTCAAGGGGTTGATATTCAAATCTCATTTATTCAAAATTGATTTACAGACAGTCCTCGATTTACGTCGTTTCAAGTTAATTTCAAGTTAAAGTTCAAGTTTCAAGTTAATAATTTTTTGACACTATTCATTAAGCTTACGTCAATTGTTTCGATTTACAGCATAGGAGGGTCAATATAATTATTTTAACTTACTTTTGATAATTAAGTATGTATATACTTTGTTCTCTGTTGTTATTGATCCTAACCCTTGAGTTTTACATTCAAACATATGAAAAAATATGTCTCGACTTACGTCGTTTCAATTTCGAGGACCTAACATGCTGTAAGTACGAGAACTGCCTGTATATAGAACTCCTTTTGAATAAACTACCACCACTTTCATAACTGGATATTTAAGTACATATTTTATAATTTACATAAATAATTTTCTATTTTCCAGGAAAAGCATTTGTAGAGAGTTCGAAATTAAAACGTCACCAGCTAGTTCACACGGGGGAGAAACCTTTTCAGTGTACCTTCGAAGGTTGTGGCAAGAGGTTCTCGTTGGATTTTAATTTAAGGTAAGTTTGGATTTGCGCTCGTTATTAATAATCAATCTATACATGTTTTGATTACTAAAGAATGACGTTGACAGTTTTTGCCTATTAGAAATTGTCATGTTTCGGTTCTTTTTACCCAAGCTTGGATAGATTAATTATTAATAACTAAAGTTGAAATGTCGTCATCACCTCATTACTGTCCCATTGCGGGTCTCCCTTCAGAATGAGTATTAGGCCATAGTCCACCGCACTGGACAAGTGCGTATTGGAAGACTTCGAAACAAATTTTAGATCTTTCTCTTTTAAAGAACTTGCATCATTTATATTTGATATATTGCTAGGAATATTTAAAAATAGCCCACAGGTGTAACATTTCTATTTATAGCACTTTACCATGGAGAATTTAAGGCACATACCCATTACTTCGAACTTATTATTTATTAATATTAGAAATAAATAATAAAGTTTTTTTTTTTCAGAACACACGTCCGTATACACACCGGGGACCGGCCGTATGTTTGTCCGTTTGATGGCTGCAATAAGAAATTCGCGCAGAGCACCAATCTCAAGTCACACATACTAACACATGCAAAGGCCAAGTATGTATCATTTCTTTTTTATACAATTTTTTTGCTTTTTTTATAATATAGGAGTAACAGGCGAGCATGCAGTACGCCTGATGATAAGTGGATACTGCCGCCTATGGACTTCTATATAATCTTAGATAAGATTAAAATTCTACCTAAGGTCCTGTCCACCCCTGAGAACTAAGCTGGGACATCTGGGAAATGTATGCAGCGCTAAACAGTTGCTATGAGGCAGAAATAGGTGTGGTGGTACCCGGAGTCGTGCAACAGAAGGTTCTACCACCTTCAGAACAGAATAGAATGTTCAGTTATGTTGACAATAATAGAGTCTGCCTTATGGTAACTGTTACTGCTGCCCATGGTCATCTGTAACTCGAACTCTTTATAGAAAAATATTGAACCTCAAGCCAAATATAGATTCGTTTTCACTTTTGAAGACTAAGATCTCCTCGTCGCCTCATATGTAAGTCAGCCACTGAAACAATGTGCTTAAAACTAAAAATTTCAATTAGGTACGGTAGTGATACACATTTTGTATCACCTTAAAATGATATTTTTTTAATAAAAATACAAGGCATTCTAAGGCGACTTAGCATTTAACTTCGTTTAAAAAAAACTGTATTTCTAGTTATATGTATTTGTAATTGATCACACAATGTGGAACTTGCAGATTTTGCTTGTATTACTGCCAATTTATTTTAGTGTAAAAAACTAACTTATTTTATACTAAAACGATCTTTGTAAATAACGAAAACCTCATCCAAATCACATCAGTAATTTTGGTATAAATGTTTGATAAGTAATAAATGAAATCTGAAAATGAAATGAATCATATATTACAGATCAAGAAACTCGCTATCAAGAAACGGCGGCGGTAACTACGAATCGGCGAGAACAACGCCACAGTTCGTGCAACTCGAGGTGTCACCGGACGACTCGAATCCACAGCTGATCTTCTATACTCACGAATGAGATGTGAACGTGTTGTTATTGTGTACAGTGGTGTGCGGAGCGACGGTTGTTGAAATTGCAACGGTTGTGGGAATTGTGACGATTGTGGCGGTTGCGGGAGAAGTGACGGTTGCAGTGGTTGTGATGGTTGCAACACAAGTGACGGTTGCCAAAATTGCAACGGTTGCGGAGATTGTGACTATTGCAAGGATTGTGACCGTTGCAGGAAAAGTAACGGTTGCAGTGATTGTGAAGGTTGCAAGAAAAGTGACGGTTTCCAAAATTGCAACAGTTACAGAATTGTGACGGTTGCGGGAATTGTGACCGTTGCAGGGATTGTGACTGTTGCAAGAAAAGTGACGGTTGCAGGAATTGTGACGGTTGCGGGAATTGTGACCGTTGCAAGAAAAGTAACGGTTGCAGGGATTGTGACAGTTGCAAGCAAAGTGACCATTGCAGAAACGGTGATCGGACGCAAAAATATTACTAAAATGGACAATTGTAAAAATAGTGACTATTGCAACATATAGTGATTGGTTGTAGAAGTGACATTTGTATAAAAAAGTGGTTTCAAGAATTGTTTAGTCAACAAAATAATTATTATAATAAAAGTGAAAGTTCAAAAGTTTTCCTAAGTGACAAAAGTGTGGAAAGAATTGTAAAAATGCAAGAAATAGTGAATTGATAGGTAAATTGCGGAAGGGAATGTTGCAAGGAATGTTTTTTATACTGAGATCGCCTTTGGATTGAAATGATGTAAGTGCAAATATTTATATAATTAAATAATGCAGGTCATGATGTCTGTAACGCTACTCGACGCGAATGACGTCATGCCTCATTACAAGTTTGAAAATGATGAGGTGTGACGTCACTAACGGACGCCATGACACCTGCGAGCGTTTTCGCGCTTAATTCAAATTAGGAAAAAAAATGCGTTGAAACTTAATTTACGAAATAATATTATTTTTGGAATGTAGATGTGTATAGTTATCGCCAAACTGCTAGTCCGCTCTGAAGTTGTTCCGAGCAGGTGTAGTCATACAATTTGCTATGGCGACGCGATTATATATTCAGAGCGGACTAGCAGTTTTACGCGGACTATAACGTAGGTAACGTTATAGAAAGATTTCAAAATCTGTCATAATGTTTATTTTAAGCAATATGTCTGATTGAAATGCATTTTTCGTCAGTGCATGATATTTGTACTTATGTCATTCTTCTAAAGGTGGTATACATGTTAAAAATAGTGACCGACCGAACATTCGGTTTTTGCAAAGTTTCGGCCAAAAACCAGTTCAACGATGCGTTCGGGAACTTTCGGATTGCGTTCGGCTATACTCGGGCGTTTGATTAGCAGGAGTTGATTTTTTTTTGTAGCCCTATCCATTCAAGAAATATAAATTTATACAGGTAACTTGTCAAAATACGTTTGTGTGCGTAAATCTTTAAATTCTAGAATTGTATATATTTTCATAAGTTTAATAACCAAAACTCCATCAAGATTGCATCAGTAGTTTCTGAAAAAATCGCGGACTTACAAACTTACATACGTACATCTTGGACAAAATGAATCTTGGACGAAAACCGCAAATTCGGTTTGGGTTATGGCCGAAACTGGGACGAAAACCGGATATTCGGTTTGGGCTTTGGTCGAAACTGGGACGAAAGCCGAATATTCGGTTTGGGCTTTGGCCGAAACTGGGACGAAAACCGGATATTCGGTTTGGGCTTTGGCCGAAACTGGGACGAAAGCCGGATATTCGGTTTGGGCTTTGACCGAAACTGGGACGAAAACCGGATATTCGGTTTGGGCTTTGGCCGAAACGGGGACGAAACGCGCAGATTCGGTTTGGGCTTTGGCCGAAACTGGGACGAAAACCGGATATTCGGTTTGGATTTCGGCCGAAAAACCGGTTTCAGTCGGTCACTACTACAATGAAATTGATTGTATCACAATTTGTGATGATAAGACTTATAGATAAATATTGTATATACTTAGATAGTTATTTTCTTATGATCCGATGAAGTGTGAATGGTTTAGGTAAATTTGTTGCCGTATTTAATTAAATATTATGATGAATAGCTAACATTTTTTAACATGTTATTAAATATGTTACAGTTAAATCCGTTTTTAGTTAGAACCGGTTTTTCCTAGTTACAACTAGTTGTTACTAAACGCCTTTCTTAAAACTAGCTAAAATTGAAATTACCGCAGATATTTTACCAGTAAAGGAACATTTTAGGGAACATCAAAGTTTGGTTAGGTTAGGTTGGAACATATAAGGAATCAAAATGTAAGCAGTGATAGCCTAGTAAGTAAGTCTTCCTCTTGTTCGAGGGGTCCGAGGTTCAAATCCCAAGCACACACCTCTGATTTTTCAAAGTTATGTGCATATGAGATATTAATTATCACTTGCCTAAACGGTGAAGGAAAACATCTTGAGGATACCTGAGAAATCTTTAAAAAAAAGTTTTCAAAGGTATGTGAAGTCTGCCAATACGCACTTGGCCAAATCCTTCTCATTCTAAGTTTTACCTGATATTAAATTTTGAGTATTAGTTAATTCTAGTTATAACAAAGGTACTAAGTAATAACTACTTCTAACTAGGCAAAACGCGTTCTAACTAAAATCTGGTTTTAACTATAACACATATATTATGTACTTGCTTATGTATGTATTAAAATTAGTATGGTTTGAGTGTGCACACTGCCGGCATAAATGAAGATGCTTTTTCGATTTTAATTAAACACGTCTGCCTTATATATTTCCAAAAATATTAGTCATTTTAGGTGTCGTTTTGAAAGTTGTGGGCCAAATTTAAGAATTCATGGGTTGTGTGATTGTTCTACCAAGATTAGTTAACAAAAATCCCTATAAATGTCTTTGTCTCACCCCCACTACCCGCCTGTAATAATACTAATAATCAATATTAACTTTTAGCCCCAATTAACTGTTTGACAATTATTACCTAAAAAAATCTAATTGGCAGAAATTGGTTGAGATTGACTATTACTAACGGATTGAACTAGCCCCCGATGATCGATAAAGAAATCTAATATTCCATTTTTTTTTATTTTGTTGGCCCCTTAAAGGGCCCGCGGGCCGAATCCGGACCGCGGAACGATGCTTGTCCACATACGATTTTTACTTGAAACTTAGAAATTTTTGAAAAAAAAATATGCACAGTCATAAGATTAACATCATAATGTAAGAAAAGGTGTCATATTCATTTGACATGTATGGGGACGAGGAAGAAAAGTTCTATGACGTCATCAAAGACATCACATGTATTAACAATGTGACATGTTTAAACCCTTGTTTAGTCCTTGCATAGATAAGTATAGATATCTCACCGCCTTGTAATTGAAGGAAGCCATTAAATGGCTTAAATGGCTGATAATTCTGTCATGGTGTAATTTGCGCGAAACAATGCCGACGTGCGCAGTTAAGTGGTGCAAAAACACGAGCGGGAAATATAGTTTCATTCGTAAATAATCTAAAAACTACATTTTTTTAATATTTTTCAAACACGACAATAGATGACAGTGACAATTTCAATTGTCAAAACTGCTTACATTTTCTTGTGTAGGAGTGAGTAATCTTTACTAATCTATGATTCCTTGTTACAATTCTAGTTAATGCTACCCAGGTTTTAGCTTTACATAAACTTACATATCAGTAACTTCACTGTTTGTTCTTTTGCCTTTTGCACTGATATTATACACATTATTATACATGTATCTATTAATGTTGTGCTTATTAGAAACCTGTATATGTAGACAGGATATTTGTCAACCAAACATAGGAATTTTTTTGAATTCCAATTCGTATTGTGGTATTTGGAACTGTGAAAGCAAACTGCAAATAATCCATAATTTTTGACTTTTGATTACTGGACTCGAGTCGGTTTGTATGTCCGAACATAAAGTACTACAAAATTGGATAAGAGCTACAATGGCGAAGTAGGTGCTTGATTCAATTGATTAACGCTTTTTCGATACACATTATTATTCAAACAGTAACATTAAAATATAAATGTTTCATTTCATTAATTCGAATTGAATTTATAATAATGATTCTCAAATAATCTTGTTGAGCAATTTTGGCAAAGGCAGTTCTCCCATCAGATGAGGTGATCATAACTGCTCTGTTAGTTTCAATTCGGAGCTAGTATATATGCAAGATGTTGAGAAAACATCGATAGCGTGATTCAGAATTCATATAGCGCCATCTATTGATGAGTTGTGCGAAGTCGCTACAATACGCTTTCTACCGATGTTTCGCGAAAGTAAGGTTCATTTATATTTACAGACTTGTGTCTGATATATTCAATGTCTGTAGAAATAAACGTCTTAAAACAAAAGACTCGACGTCCATACAAAATAAGTCATTGAATTTGTTTAAATGAATAGCTAAGAAGCTTTAGGGCCAATGTTTTGTGATAGACAATAATTGTACAATGTTGCTATTATTTGTTATAAGTATATCCTATATGACACCAATGTAATGTAAAAACAACTTCTTGTATGTAACATGTAATATTTTATACAATTTACGAAACAAAACTATATATTGCACCTTTAAAATTAGAATGACGTAAGTGTAAAATATTGTAAATCTGACTTCGCACAAAAAATTGTTTAAAAGTGATTTTAGCCTAATATTATCACGGAATTGAGACTTTTTAATATGTACCAGGTACACACGATACGCGATTTTCAATCGAGAAATCTAAGAAAAGTTTTCAAAGGTATGTGAAGTCTACCAATACGCACTTGTCCAGCGCGGCTGACTATGGCCTAATGCTTCTCATTCTGAGAGGAGACCCGTGACAGTAATAGGTTCATGATGATGATGGCATGGCGGAATTGTCTCACTTGGTCAGTCAGTATCACTATGACCACGATCCATCGAAATATTGGCAATAAAGAAATTAATAAATATTATTATAGTTAAAAATTAAAAATCTCGCTAAAATCGCATAAAAATATCGTTAAATCTGACAAGTCTAATGAGGAGAATGGGGCAAAATTATTAAAATCGCGCATTTTAATCGGTTCTTGAAATTTAAATTTTGAATTAATCTAAAGTTCAAAGCTGATAAAAGTTGAGTTCAAAGATTCCGTTACATACATACAAGATACATACATACATGTCAAGCTAATAAAAGTCTGGTAAAATCTGCATATCGTGAGGTACTCATTTTACATTTAAAACGCTTCAAAAGTCTAAACTATTTAATGCAATATTGACTCGTGTGATCACCGTATCGGCTAGATGGCAGCACTGTCGATGTCTGGTTGAGAGGCAGCTGAAGTCAACGCTTCTAATGCATTTTTCCCAAATGCACTTACGTCATTGTAATTTCGAAAATGCATATAATATACCATTTGTGCGCTCGGGCATATGAGTGATTTTGAAAAAATACTGTTTAGCTTACAATGCCCCAATTTTTCAACTTTTTTTACCGTTACTTTACAATTGAGTAAGTTTTTGTTACTGTTCATTGAAAATGGCTGATGTGTGATAAATAAAATGATGACTTCTCTGTGTGTAATGGAAGTAGTGAATGAATATACAGTTCTCTTACATTTCTGCCTTATAACAACAATTAATTACTTGTTATCATTTTAAAAGTGAAAGGGCACTCTTATAAGGCTTTAGTCCTCAGAGGTAGATCACCAATCCCGGGTAAGGTTTTAATCCTATCTGGGGTTGCTTATAGATTCTATTTGGTGGACTGTGTGCTCATGTGCAGTTGTTACAATAAAAATGAAAGCTAAACTAACAAATGTTAGTCTAGTCAATATAACAGATTTATTATTTCTATCTATATAATATTACACAATAAACTCTTATGTTATTTTTTGTTATAACTTAAAGATAGCTTATTTGTAATTTATTTTAATGAGAACTGTAATTCAATAAGCGGGTTTACTGTCTCTAGCTCACATTTAGGGCCTTTTCTTGTCACACAGGCTTACTACTGCGTGACAAGAACGCTTTAGTAACCCCGATGCACTATGTCTGCGTTCCATGCGTGTATGCATGACAGGAAAAGTATCTATACGATAGGTTGTGTCATGAATGCGGGCCAGGTCCGGGGGCGGGATTTATGTACGACAGGAAAGAGTAGTCATTTTGGATTACAATATTTATTGAAATAAATTACATGTATGTATGTAATGTATGTAAGTACATTTGAATGTTTAATGCAAACATGATAGATACATTGTCTAGATTGAAAAATGATTTCAAGATTGGTTCATTTGTTTTCTAAGATTAGCCTTCGTAGCTGTAATCCCAAAATATTATTTTTAAAAAAAAAATGATAGTATTTTTTATCGTAAATATTTTTGAGTCAATCAAAATGAACCTGAAATAAATTATTTGTATGAAATTGTGAAAATAATATGAAATATGATAAAGTTTGTTAACCCGAGGCTTCGTTTTTCCACTGATCTCAATAAAATTTGGCATAAAAATTATTTTCCAAATATACCTAAAATTCTAAAATCGATAATGCAATGCTTAAGAAGAAAATACATTTTTTTTGTAAATATGTGTTATTTAAAAAGTCTCATTATTGTTTTATTTTAAACACGAATTCTGTGGTATTTTATAAAAATCTTGTCTATTTTTTCAAGTTTGGTACACTCAGTGGTCAATATTGTACCATCATTATAATATTATTGATTGAAATGTCGAAGAAAACATGTAAATGTTCATTTTTCCATTCATTTCTCTTTCTTGAAGTTCTTAGCTACAAAACAAAAAAGAAAAAATACTGAAATGTTTTGATTCTATAGTCCGCGCCAAGCTTCTAGTCCGCTCTGAAGTTGTTGCGAGTAGGTGTAGTCATACAATTTGCTATGGCGACGCGATTCATTTCTATATTCAGAGCGAACTAGCAGTTTTACGCGGACTATACCTATTTATATAAAGATTCGCATTTTATTATGATTAATGTTTGGAAGGTAGTAATGAAGACGCTTAGGAAATGCCTGTATTTTTATTATTGTAAAGGAAAACGTGAGAACTGCCCGAAAATTTACGCTTGTTAACAATGGCAACACTATAACATAAGTGTCAAAATGGTATATCACAATTTCTTTTTCTTATAAAAGTAGCAGACGAGCATGCAGTCCACCTGATGGTAAGTGGCTACTGCTGCCCATGGACATCTGTAATCAACTTCAGATAGGTAGAACGATTAGAGTTCTACCTGAGTTCGGCTACATGCGTTGCCTGAAGACTAAGCTGGAACGCTTCACATAGTGTATTGCTCTAAGCAGAACACACCAGCGCAAAAAAGTATTTAGATTACAGCGGCACCTATCGGGTCCACCTAATATAGTTTTCCTATGTTCTGATTTGTTTGTAGTGATGGAAGTGTTCCAACTTAGTCCTCAGGCCGAGCAACGCATCTGTGATCGACCTCAGTTATGAATCTTATCTGGGGTTGATTATAGATGTCCATACGGCAGTGACTTACCATCAAGTGGACTGCATGTTCGTTCGCTAATTTTATTTAAAAAAACAAATTGCCATGAACCATTTTGAAAGTGTTGCCACATTGTACATTTTGTACTATAAATATGCCAAAAATAAGATGTTTGTAACATAGATAGATATATTATAAATATATTTTTAATTAAAAGATGGCGTACAAGTCGTTTTTATTTTGTGAGTGTGTGTTACAACTTATATGTCGAAAATTTGATAAATTTAAAATTTAAGTATTTACTCTGAAAAGTAGGGGTCTTACAGCTTGTACACAAAACTGCGATGCGTTGTCGCATCGTAAAAATGTGCGAGCTCCCTCAACGCATCGCAAGAACTTGCGAATTGATTCGCATCGCGCATTCCTGCGATATTTCGTCACAGTTGTTGTTGTTGGTCACCCTGGGAGACCCTATGCCGCACGATATTGCATCCAGCAATTCGTGTCGCAATTTTCTGCGTTGCGAATTCGCGTCGCGTCGCATCGCAGTTTTGTGTACGAGCCCTTAGTTGGCTATTTTTTGTGGTTGCCAAGGAGGACTTAGTCCCCCAAAAAAGATATTTATTCATGTTTTTTTTCTCATTTCGGATTGAACCTAGAACTTTTTGGGAGACTAGTATAGTAACCATTTTCATTTGAACCACGAGAAGAGTATAAGAAAGAAGGAAACTTTACCCATTAAAATACGATTATATTTTTATTAATATTTGAAACACATAAGTTGTAACACATAATCAATTAATTGTATAGATAAGGATTAGTTTGTGTGTTTTTTTTTCTATATTTGTGTTTTAAGTTTTATGGCCATCATTGACCAGTAAGTGATATTCAATTCTGTGCTTAAAATATCCGGAATAAAAGTAATGCAAAATGAAAAAAGTGCTACAATGGCAGTTTAGTTGTCTGTAAGAAATAGAATTAAACAAATATTATTGTTCTAAATTTCTTTTTAACATAAATTTCAAGTAAAAATTTTTTATTGTTTATAAAATAAATTATTAAGATGCCTCAACAATATTTAGCCACAGAGTACAGACGAATAACCGCAAATACTACATGTAAATAACTTAGTTGGGTGTATTTGGTATTTCAATACTTATCCTTCGCGCGGTTTATTTTGGCGCCAATTAAAGGATTATGCGTCTGTATTCGTAAGTAGCCTTTACATATTCGTCATTGTTTATAACGTTGCTAAATTATACCATTTTTTAACGTATTTTCATAGTAATTTTTTCGCGATTTTAGTACTAAAGTAGATGTCGATTTATTAAGTCAGTGGTGGCCATTTTTTGTATGTATGTTTGCTTGTATGACTGATGTATATAATACTTTAATTTTAAAAGGTCCAAGGTATACCATATTGCGGTATTTGGAATTGTGTCTTAGTTAAGAGCAAAATTTTTGCGTTTTCATATTGTAAGTATTAGATTTTCATTTTAGGGTTTCAAATATTGCAATATGGCGATTGTAAAGGTAAAGCAATCAAACGAAATAAATTGTAAATATTTATATAAAAATGCCTTTTATTTTCAATTTTTCCTACCCTTTTTTTAATACAGGAGTAGCAGACGAGCGTGCAGTCCACCTAATGGTAAGTGACTACTGCCGCCCATGGACATTGATAATCGACCCCAGATAGGATTATATATTCCTACCTAAGGTCGGCCACAGATGTGCCGCTACCCCAGAGGACTAAGCTGGTTGCCTCGGAAAAGTATGTCCCTTACCACACCCTTTCAACCAAAACAGCAACGCTAAAACACTGCTGTTGCGCGCTAAAACACGCTGGTGCCGCCGGAGTTAAACCACTAAGGATTCTACCACCTTCAATATTGTAATACCTAATCAGTAAATAAATAGCTCTATTCAAAATTCTGTAGAATAGTCTACATCAGGGGTTCCCAAAGTGTGCGCCGCGGCGCCCTGGTGCGCCGTAGAAAGTAAAGAGGGGCGCCGTGAGTCGATCCTCTAATCATTGGACACCACAAATATTGGCGTTTTGGTCATCGATTCAAAATGAATATCCAAATTTAACATCCAGAGCATTAAAAAAATTCATTCCGTTTGCAACATCATATGTATGTGAAGCTGGGTTTTCAGATGTAGCTGTGATAAAGAACAAATATCGGATCAATGTGGAGCAAGAAATGAGAATAGCAGTGTCAAGTGATATTCCCCGCTTTGAAAAACTGCGCGGAGATCACTTAGCTCACCCTTCACATTGATTTGACTGAATAAATATCGTATTTTATTTTTGTTATCCTCAAGTCTTTCTTGTTGTTTTCCGTTTAAATTATTTTATAATAACGTATTGTACAATTTCATATTGTGGTGTTTTAAATTTCGTTTCGATCAACCTAAGGTAACTACTATTATTGTAGTTACCTATTTCTTTCGACTGTCTTCTTCAAATAGTTAGCTAGGACAGGGCACAGGGCGCCGTGAAAGAATATTAAACTTGTAACTGCGCCGCGGGTTACAAAAGATTGGGAACCCCTGGTCTATTACTGGACTATAACTGAAATTAATCTGAAACTAAAACACGTTTATTACTGAAAAACGCTTTCCACTCAGCCTCACACTAAGATTACCTGTTTCGTGGGTGTCGTTGACACAAATAATCCAAATTCATAAACTTAATCTAAATTCACAATTGAGATATCTGTTTGATCGAGGATCAAAACCGGGACTCTGCGCGTCAAAAATGGTCATCTCTGTACTACGCGAGTCATAAACATAATAACGAGTATCTTTGCGATTGATAACTGAAAATATGGAACAATATTATTTTACGATTGAAAACGTAAGCGGGATCGAGTTAGAGCGAGTATCCGATTCCGATCGCATTTGACAACCAGACAAAAGTGACATAGGGCTGCGATTCTTTTCGAATTAGATCGATGTTGAAATCGAAGTCGCAACAATCGATCCACAAAAGCATCGAAGACTCGAGAATTAATTCCTTATATATGTTGCTTTTAGAATTATTTATGGAAAAACTACACTTCAATTTATGACTACTTACGATCATTACAAACAAAGGCAACTGCCAATTTATTAATAAGTGTTGAATAAAAAATCGATGTTTTTTTCCTAAAAACGTTATCGATCTACACATCCCTAAGTGACATGTCAAAATTTACCAAAATGACGTGTAAACCACAGACCGCCTATGGATACTACGTATGTGTGAACTGAAAGCTGTATTCGTCGGCACCTTATAACTTTTTAATATCGCCGAAGAAGAAGCTCAAGATGAGCTCTTTTAAGCGTGACAAGAAGGAAGAGGAGGAGAGCGCAGCGTTACCCTTCCAGAACTTGGATAAAACCATCATTTTGCAAGAGGCGAGATACTTCAACGAAACTCCAGTTAATCCGAGAAAATGTTCGCATATTTTAGCGAAAATCCTCTACCTTCTGAACCAGGGCGAGAAATTAACAACGCAGGAGGCTACAGACGCGTTTTTCGCGACCACAAAACTTTTTCAATGCAAAGATGTTATGTTACGACGTATGGTATATCTTTGTATAAAAGAGCTGAGTACGTTAGCGCAGGATGTTATTATCGTGACGTCCTCGTTAACTAAGGACATGACTGGCAAGGAGGACTTGTACAGAGCGGCTGCGATCCGCGCGCTTTGCAGTATAACTGATAGTACAATGTTGCAAGCCATCGAGCGGTATATGAAGCAGGCGATTGTCGATAAGAACCCCGCCGTCAGTTCCGCTGCTCTGGTGTCAGCGCTGCACCTGTCGTCGACTGCGCCGGACCTCGTGCGACGCTGGGCGAATGATGCTCAGGTGGGTTTTAATTTTTTTTTATGTAAATTTTAATGCGAGTTTTTTTTTTTATAATTTAGTAGTAGCAGACGAGCATACTGTCCACCCGGTGGCTCTGCCGCCCATGGATATTCGTTATCAACCCTAGATAGGATTAGATTCCTATCTGAGGTTGGACACGGGTGCGCTGCTACACCTGAGAACTAAGCTGAAACATCTCTGAAAAGTATATCTTCCGAATCACATAGGTACTTCAAACCATATTCAACCTGAAGGTGGTAGAACCCTTTGTGGTTCGACTCCGGCGGCACCACCACCACACCTATTTCTACCTAATAACAACAGTGTTAGGCTCTGCTGTGTTCCGGTTTAAAGGGTTTGAAGGTGTGGAAACAGACTTTTCCGAGGCGTTCCAGCTTAGTCCTAAAGGGTAGCGGCGCATCTGTGGCCAACCTCAGGTAGTTATATCTAATCCTATCTGAGGTTGATTACAGATGTTCATGGGCGGCAGTAGCCACTTACCATCAGGTGGACTGCATGCTCGTCTGCTACTCCTATGTTATAAAAAAAAAATACAGCAAGACTTAACACTGATGTTATTAGGTAGAAATATATAGAAATTGTTTGTTATACTTTTACATCTTAACTACATAGCCGATAATCATGAAATTTTGTACACACGTCAAGTTGTGTAAAGGACATTAGATACCTTTTATCCCCAACCATAGTATAGGCCGCGCCAAATTGCTTGTCCACTCTGAAGTTGTTGCGAGCAGGTGTAGTCATACAATTTACTATGGCGACACAATTCATTTCTATATTCAGAGCAGACTAGCAGTTTTACGTGGACTATACCATTCTCGAGGGATAGGTATAAACCTCTGAGTATAAGTGAAGCTGTGTGTAAAAGCTACTTTAAATAATGCCCAAGGTCTCTTTCGAAAACTGGAAAATTAGACCAAAAATTATTAGTAATTGGTTTAATATCCCACCTGTGGTGTGAAAATACACAAACTTAGTTTTTTTTATAATTTAGGTGACCACTTCTAAGTTGACATGCATGCAGTCCTGATAGTAAGTGGGTCCAGCCGCCCTTAGACATCTGTAATAAGCCTCAAAGTTGCCAAAGTTGTGTTTCAATAGAAAGGTGTGATTGTCGGTTGTTTCATATGACGGAACTAACTTAGATTTCAGAAGTGGTCATGCATATTTAATCAGCTGCATGTAAAACCTCTTTTCTATATGGAGTTTGTTACAGATGTCCATCGGCTAATAAAGCCACTTATTAAATAGACAGCAGGTTCACTTGATACTTGATAGATTTTGAAAAAAATATATTATGAGCATGATTGTTGACAATATTACAGTTGTGAATATGTCTATTTTCAGGAAGCAATCAACTCCGACAATGCAATGGTATCGTACCACGCTCTGGGAGTGGTAGCTGGGTCACGGAAGAACGACAAGCTGTCCACAGCCAAACTCTTCGCTCGCCTCGAGAGAACCCCACTAAAATCACCATATGCTCTATGTCTCTTAATCCGTCTCGCTGCTCAATTAGTTGACGACGAGGAATCTGAGGCTTCCCAGAATTACATCGACTTTATAGAAGGCTGTCTTCGCCACAAATGCGAAATGGTTATCTATGAAGCTGCTCATGCGATTGTCAACTTGAGGAAGTCGGTACGGGACCTCGCGCCAGCGGTGTCTGTGTTGCAACTGTTTTGTGGGTCGTCCAAAGCGTCTATGCGCTTAGCGGCTGCCCGTACATTAGCCAGATTGACGGTGAAACATCCTAAGGCAGTCGCAGCTTGCACTGTTGATTTGGAGAACCTCATTTCGGATCCCAATCGTTCTGTTGCGACGTTAGCGGTAACGACTCTGCTAGCGACGGGAGCTGAAAGTTCTGTGGACAGACTCATGAAGCAAATCTCAACTTTCGTCTCCGAAATATCGGATGAGTTTAAAATTGTCGTCGTAAGAGCTATTCGGCGACTTTGCACGAAGTTCCCCAGAAAGCATCAGTCTTTGGCTGCTTTCTTAGCAGGTATGCTTCGAGATGAAGGCGGCTTGGAGTATAAAGCAGCTATTGCTGACGCCATCATCGCTTTGGTCGAAGAAAACCCAGACGCGAAGGAAACAGGGTTGGCGCATCTCTGCGAGTTTATCGAGGATTGCGAGCACACAGCTTTGGCTGTCCGTATCTTGCATCTACTGGGGCGTGAAGGTCCGAAATCGCGGCAGCCTTCCCGTTACATTCGATTCATTTACAACAGAGTCATTCTAGAGTCCGGCCCTGTGAGAGCCGCCGCTGTGTCCGCTGTAGCTCAATTTGGCGCCCAAAGACCTGAACTCCTCCCGAATATAAGGGTTCTGCTTGCGCGTTGCGAACTAGATGATGAAGATGAGGTTCGCGACAGAGCTATTTACTACAGCGCCATTTTAGACACAGGCGATCAACAACTGATCAACGATTACATCATAAACGTACCAAAACCTAACCCGGTGTTGCTAGAAAAGGCCCTGAGAGACCATATCGCGACGAATCCCGACGAACCGTTCGATATCAACGCCGTTCCGACCGAGGAACCGAAGGATTCTAAGGAGGATATAGCCGAAATCGAGGTTCGGAAACCAGTACCGGTTTCGTTAGAGGAGATGTACTCTGAACAACTGTCCAAGATACCAGGAATAGAGCGACTCGGACCGATATTTAAGACAGTAACTCCAACTGAATTGACCGAAGCAGAGACAGAGTACAGAGTGAGGTTGATCAAACACATCTACCCGCGGCACGTTATTATGCAATTTGAGTGTATTAACACTCTAAATGACCAGATTCTGGAACAAGTGCACGTAAGGCTGGAAATGCCGCCGGAGTTTGAGATTAAATCGATAATTCCTTGCCAACAACTAGTCTATGACAAACCGGGGAGTGTTTACCTCATTGTGGAGTTTCCGTGCGCATTTCTGGACAGCTTGGGTACGTTTGGGGCTACTCTGGAGTTTGTGGTTCGCGACTGCGATCCTAATACAGGTGTCCCGGATCCTGGGGAAGGCTACGCGGATTCCTACCCCCTGGAAGAGTTCGATATGGGTTGCGCTGATCAAATCCGGGGTATCGCTGGCGGTGATGAGTGGGAGGCGAACTGGGAAAGAGCCTCGAACTTCCCTGAAGTTAGCGACACATTTGTCTTAACTCAGAATGACGTCAACGTCGCTGCTAAAGCAGTTTGCGAGCACTTGGGTCTCCCACGAGGCTCTATTACTGGTGAAGCGGTGAAGGAAATCAGGGGTGGAGGAATTTTCAGGGGTGGTGCACCTGTTATAGTGAGGGCCCGCCTCGCCGGCAGCAGTGCAGGGGTTACCATGCAGCTGGCAGCTCGGTCTATGAGGGAAGATGTCGCTAAACTCCTCTTGGCAACCGTAGGTTAAGATTTACACATATTGCATTTATTCACTATAATACCCGATCGTGATAGGGATATTCAACGCATAAACTAAGTATGGTCGGCACCAAAGTGCTAGTCCGCTCTGAAGTTGTTGCGAGTAGGCGTCGTCATACAATTTACTATGGCGACGCGGTTCATTTCTATATTCAGAGCGGACTAGCAGTTTTACGCGGACTATAATACAAATAAGGCTTTTTATAATCCTTGTGACGTTTTATGTTCCCTCTCGTTTTAAACCTACATCCTGAAGGAAAGAGGTTATCAATTCGTTGCGTATATTTTTGTTAAGTTACTTTTTTATAGCAACACTTTTATTAGTCACGAAATTATGATTCTCCATTCTTGTCGAGTTGTCACGCCATGCCACATTTTTAGACCCCTTCCTTCTCTAAAAATAATTGTTGTTGAATATTTGGTTTTCTAAAATACTTTTGTTACTTTCGAGTATATTAAATTAGTATATATATTTTTACTATGTTAACGAATATATAAAATAAAAATCTTATTTCAAATTTTATTGCTGTTTAGATTAAAGTTGTTTAGCAACTAAATAAATAATTTCCTACGTATTAAGTACTTATTTTATTATAATATAATGAATATATAACACATTCCATACATTTGGAAAATTTAAAAATAATCTTTCAATATGAAAATTCATACATATATATTAAATAGTTAATAACTATATTATTTTGCTTTTTATATAAAATGTCTACTACTAAAATTACTACAATTGTCTGTATTTTTAAAAATAATTGCCATTTTTTAAGTTCATATGCTTGCCATAGATTAGTAAAGATACTACACCGCCTTGAAATTGAATGAAGCCACAAACGGCTTATTAGTAATTTCTTTTTTTGAATTCTTGATAAATAAAAACATTTTTAGAGAAAATGTACGAATAAGTAACTAATACTGCATAATTTACATAATAAATAAATAATTATTTCAAATATTTTAGGGATATTTTAGCACGGAGACGTGGCAAAACTTTTTTACGCAACTATTTCAATTCTCAAAACTGGGTACATTTTCTTGTTAGGAGTGAGTAATCTTTACTAATCTATGATGCTTGCATTAAAAAAACCGCGGGAAATTTCTTCGAATTATAAACAAGAATGCTATATCCCACCATGTTTGTAAATTTATTGTATTTATGTTATAAGTTATTAGATTTAATGTATGTCTTGAAATTTATTAGTATTTTATTTAGCATATTCTTTATTTCTATGATAAGTGGTTACGACCGCACGTCTATGACTCCATATCCCCCATTGAAACCTTCGAGTTCGACTCTCAATTGATCAAAATGTTTTGTTGTGGGGATACCCTGCATGAATTCCTTTCTGCCGGGGGGGTAGCGGAGAGTATACGCCGGTCTTAGCAATAAATATTAAAATATACATTTAAGGCACTACGAAAAAATGGTACAATTTAACCAAATTTCTTCTGTGACCCCGCCCCCTTCCTCTTCCAAAATCTTATGCTGGGATCGCGCTTGCACCTAGCCCATGCTAATTATGCTAAATTGTACTGTTTGGTCTTTGATAAGTAAAGATACTTCGCCGCCTTGAAAATGAATGAAGTCACAAAAGGCTGATTTGTCAGATATTTTATGAATTCTTGACAAATAAAAAACATATTTAGAAAAAAATACGAATAAATAACTAATAACTGCGTAATTTACATAATAAATAAACAGGTATTTCAAATATTTTACATTTAGCACGACGACGTCGCAAAACTTTTCGCAACTATTCAATTCTCAAAATTGTTTACGTTTTCTTGTTAGGAGTGAGTAATCTTTACATTAAGGAAATCAGGAACGAGAAATATAAAATAAAACAATAAACGTTCCAAACAAATGTTTTAATTCCACATGAAAAAGTAACAATCACAGAAAAAATACACATTTTTAATGTTTTTTAGTATTTTTCTTAAGAATATAAAAAAGAGTGCCTATATTTACGCGACTTCAATATACACTTCGTTACATTTATCTTTAACATTAAAGTTAAATAGAAATGTATTTAACTCACTATACTGGAAAAACAAAGATAAAATTAAACGCACTTAAAATTAAAACCCTAGAAAAAATATTAAGCTTAAGGCTATCATTTAGTCAAATTCTAATTTGATGTTTTTTATAATATAGGAGTAGCAGACCAACATTCTCCCTAATGGTGAGACTTCTGTCGCCCATGGATATCTGTAATCAACCCCAGATAAGATTAGTTAGCAATTCCTAGCTGAGGTCGGCCACAGATGCGCCGCTACCCCTGAGGACTAAGCTGGAACGCCTCGGAAAAGTCTGTCTCCCTTACCACACCCTTCAAACCAGAATACTTCCCACTAAAAATATGGGAATCGAACATTAACAAAACAAAATTATAAGAACTAAAAAACAATATATTTTTTGAAACTTAACAATATTTTTCCAAATTATTCCAAAAATTGTGCTTTAATCTGTCAAACTAACTTATTCTATGATTTCCTAATATTAGAAGTAATAAAAGAGCATGCAGTCTACCTGATGGTAAGTCACTACCATTTGACCACCTATAATCAACCACAGATAGGACACACACACACACACACACAAATACAAGCGTGGCTACCCCTGAGGACTAAGCTGGAACGCCTCGGAAAAGTATGTCTCCCTTAACACACCCTTCAAATCAGAACACAGCAGCGCTACACTGCTGTTATAACAGAAATAGGTGTGGCGGTGGTGCCGCCGGAGTCGAAACACAGAAGGTTCTACCTCCTTTAAATTTACTTAACTAAATTGATCATTTTTCAACATTTTTTCTTACAAACTAATAAAGTAATGTATGTCTTATTTATATAACAATACGTAATACGCATTTATTTAACAACAAACTTATAATCAATATAAGAAATACAATAAATTTATGTAAGCATAGTCCGCGTAAAACTGCTAGTCCGCTCTGAACATAGAAATGAATCGCGTCGCCATAACAAATTGTATGACTACACCTGCTCGCAACAACTTCAGAGCGGACTAGCAGTTTGGCGCGGACTATGCATAATATCACATATGCATGACCTCAGACGATAAAAAATAAAGCACCGATATTTGGAATAACAAAACATAAATTGGCAACTTTTTTGTTTTAATTCCTCGAGAACTTAGAAAATAAACTATTTTATAAGGAATATGGAGTGTCATTAGAATTTAAGAAACCAATACATTATTGGGTTTCTTTGAAATCTAATATATCACATTTAATTTTTTTTTCAGATATTTCTTCGTAAATTTTGTGCTATACCTGAACTGTATTTGTTACTAAATCAATGATTACATCAATCTCTAATGATATCAATTAATGATGACATCAATCAATGATGATATGAATGAATCAATCAATAATGATTTCAATGAATGATGACATCAATCAATGATGATATGAATGAATCAATCAATAATTATTTCAATGAATGATGACATCAGTCAATAATGATATTAATGAATCGATCAATAATGATTTCAATGAATGATGACATCAATCAATGATGATAATATGAATGTATCATTCAATAATGACTTCAATAAATTATGAAATCAATCAATGTCATCATTATTATCATTGATTCTATAAACGCCCATCAATATCAATGAACGATGATATACCCAACGATTTTATCAATCAATCATTAATGACATCATTCAAAAATATTAAAGTATCTGACATTATGATCATTTTCGTCCACAACCACAGCAGTTATGTCGCAGTGTTCGTTTGTAAGCGCCAACATTATCTTCAACGCTCCTTCAAGCAGTTGTGCTTGTTCAAGACATTTTATGACGACTTGCCTGTAAATTATTAATAATAATATAATAATATGTAATATAGTATAATATGTAATTTAAAGGTGGTAGAACCCTATGTCAGTCAGCAAACTAGCATACAGTCCACCTGATGGTAAGTGGCTACTGCCGCCCATGGACATCTGTAATCAACCCCAGATAGGATTAGATATTCCTACCTGAGGTCGGCCACAGATGCGCCGCTACCCCTGAGGACTAAGCTGGAACGCCTCGGAAGTCTGTCTCCCTTACCACACCCTTCAAACCGGAACACAGCAGCGCCTAACACTGCTGTTATTAGGTAGAAATAGGTGTGGCGGTGGTGCCGCCGGAGTCGAACCACAAAGGGTTCTACCACCTTCTTAAGGGATATGTAATATAGTATAATGTAATCATATGTAATTTGAAGGTGGTAGAACCCTTTGTGGTTCGACTCCGGCGGCACCGCCACACCTATTTCTGTTATAACAGCAGTGTTAGGCGCTGCTGTGTTCTGGTTTGAAGGGTGTGGTTAGAGAGACATACTTTTCCGAGGCGTTCCAGCTTAGACCTCAGGGGTATACTTAAGGACCGCTACTCAGTGGCGGTGGTGCCGCTGGAGTCGAACCACACATGGTTTTACCACCTTCAATAAAATAATGAGTGACTGTATTCAATGATTTTGTTCATACAATCATTAATGATTGTATGACTTGAATCTCGTATTTTTTTCGTTAGTAAAGAGTTCCACCACCATCAATAATAAATGTATTAATGACGAGCTTTTGCCCGCGGCTTCGCTCGCGTTACGAAGTAATATTTTCATCCCCTATTTTATCCCCTTGGGGGTAGAATTGATCAAAATCCTTTCTTAGCGGATGCCTACGTCATAACATCTACCTGCATGCCAAGTTTCAGCCCGATCCGTCCAGTGGTTTGGCTGTGCGTTGATAGATCACTATGTCAGTCAGTCACCTTTGAGTTATATATATTTATATATAGATATAGATAGATTAACTGTATTTCGTCATTATTCTGTTCATAAATTTATTGATGAATTCAATCATCATTTTGTTGATAGAATCATTAATGAATCACCTGTATCTCGTCATCCTCTTGTCAGCTGAGGCTTCGACACCCGCCTTTATGATCAAAGACTTCAATTTCGTATTGTCGGCCGCTTCTCTTTCTATTATTCTGTAATCGTTATATTTATCCATAGATTAGTAAAGATTACTCACTCCTAACAAGAAAATGTACCCAGTTTTGAGAATTGAAATAGTTGCGTAAAAAAGTTTTGCCACGACTCCGTGCTAAAATGTCTCTAAAATATTTGAAATAATTATTTATTTATTATGTAAATTACGCAGTATTAGTTATTTATTCGTAAATTTTCTCTAAAAATGTTTTTATTTGTCAAGAATTTAAATAAAGAACTTACTAATAAGCCGTTTGTGGCTTCATTCAATTTCAAGGCGGCGAAGTATCTTTACTTATCTATGTATTTATCATTAAATTATCATTATATCAAATCCATTGTCGCCTTTGTCAATAAGTAATCGAAACTTCCATGACTGCTAGTACCCTAGACTTTTGATGGTCGGTCAGACAATAAGTGAGTGACAAAATTAAAAACCTTTGACTAGCTGTAATTCTTAAATTATTAGTACAAATTGAATGAAATTTGGTATATACCGTGTTTATGCAATGCCTGCTTGGTTCCTGACAATTCAGACTTCTAGTTCTATCTACAACAAAGTTAAAGGGAATCGAAGATAGCCTGAATTACTTCGAGAAACCACCCACTGATGGGCACGGGTCTCCTCTCAGAATGGGAAGGATTAGGCCATAGTCCACCGCGCTGGACAAGTGGTATTGGTAGACTTCACATACCTTAGAAAACTATTTTTTTAAGATTTCTCAGGTTACCTCACGATGCTTTCCTTCACTGCTTAGCAAGTGATAATTAATTTTTAATACGCACATAACTTTGAAAAATCAGAGGTGCCTAGGATTTGAACCTCGGAACCCTCGATAAGGAGACCAAGTTTCTTAACCACTAGGCTATCACTGCTGCCCTTATATCAGGTGACCTTAGTTCACGATTGGAACTTACCGTTTCAATTTCCCAATAATATCTGACACGTGTAAGTGGGTTTCATTCGCTCTATTGTATAGTTTTCTCTTCGTTTCGTATTGCATTTCATCGCAACGGAATTCTTGTATACTTTCATCTCTGGAATATAAAATTTGTTTATTTATTAACACTGGGTATCAATAATCTATCTATCCAATGTTTTGTCTACCAAAGATAGATGTTTGAAAATGAATACTGGATACATTTTTTGATTATTCATAGGTAAAAATCGGATAGATTGCTTAAAAATAAATTATAAAAATTAAACAAAATTATTGCTAAAGTATCTAAGTATTTTTCATATCTATAGGAGTAGTAGACGAGGCCTGATGGTAAGTGGCTACTGTTGCTTATGGACATCTGTAATCAACCCCAGATAGGACTAGATATTCCTACCTGAGGTCGGTCACAGATATGCCGCTACCCCTGAGGACTAAGCTGGAACGCCTCGCAAAAGTATGTCTCCCTTACCACACCCTTCAAACCAGAACACAGCAGCGCTAACACTGCTGTTATGAGGCTGATATATGTGTGTGGCGGTGGTGCCGCCGGAGTCGAACCATGAAGGGTTCTACCACCTTCGAAATAAATCAATTATTATGCATAATTATACATTAAAATATTAGAAACTATAAACATACTACTTAAACTAGAACAAAATTAAATTATACAGTCATAGAAAGTTATACAAAAGAAACGAAACAAATACAAAAACAGTCATTTTTATAAAAAAACGTAAATACGCATACTAAGGATGGACTGCATGCTCGTCTGCTACTTATAAAATCATACTCACACAAAACTGTATATAATTTTGAAAGATTCACTCAATTCTGACAAAAATGATTTAATAAATGAACAGGTGCGTAGACTTTCGTTTTCAATGCCACTATCATCGTTACAATCATCATTATTATGTGCCTTTTCATCATTAATCGGTGCATAATCAAAGAGAGCATCATCATTAATGACATCATCCGCGAAATTATCATTAAATTGTGCGAATTGATTGTATTCATCCGTTTTCGCGTCTCCCATATAGAAATTATCTGTGGATTTCGTTGAAAGGTAGTCATTTTCAGAATAGTCTAATCTTTCCATATCGAGCGAAACTTTATTTTTGATATTTTCTTCAAAATCTAATATTGTGTTAAAATTTCGTATTATTTCTGTCTTTTTTTCGCCGTTAATTAAAGGATTTAACCCACTTTTGAAGTAATCATTATTATGTGTAATATTTATGTCTGCTTGATCATTTTCTTCCACTATTTTCTCATTTTCATCAAAATTTTCTTTTAGTTTGATTAGTTTTTTTGAGACCGCATTCCCGAAGGTGATCTGTTTGGCTTTATCGATTATGATGGTGTTTAAATCTTTGCCAAAAGTGCGAATAATTGTAGGGTTTTGATGTCGGCTTTTTTCATCCTGTAAAATAATAATAAAAATAGTTATTGTCATAAAATATTAAATCTAAATTTAAATTTGTGTGGTAAGGGAGACATACTTCTCCGAGGCTTTCCAGCTTAGTCCTCAGGGGTAGCGGGGCATCTGTGGCCGACCTCAAGTAGGAATCTAATCTTATCTGGGGTTGATTACAGATAACCATGGACTGTAATAGTCACTTATCATGAAATATAATACATGCTTTTATATTTTATACAAAAAAATAGAGCATGCAGTCCACCTAATGGTAAGTCACTGCCATATGGACATCTGTAATCAACCCCAGATAAGATTAAATTCCTACCTAAGGTCAGCCACAGATGCGCCGCTACCTAAGGACTAAGCTGGAACGCCGCGAAAAGTATGTCTCCCTTACCACACCCTTCAAACCGGAACACAGCAGCGCTTAACACTGCTGTTATAACAGAAATAGGTGTGGCGGTAGTGCCGCCGGAATCGTACCACAGGGTTCTACCACCTTCAAATCAAAATTATTAATATAATTGTATGACAAATAATTTCATTTGAATTTAGATTTAATATAGATACCTGTATATTCAAGCTTTCTGGAGAAACATCTTCTTCATTATATTCACTCCACGCCGAAAAATGTTTTTTCAAGTAACTTATTATTTCTGATGGTTTCTTCGGACCTGATAAAAGAAATATACAATGAAATATACTATATTTATGACTAGCTGACCCGGCAAACTTTGTACCGCCTCAAAATCTATTTATCAAATATATTTCATATAAAATATAGCCTATGTTACTCGTGGATAATGTAGCTTTCGAATGGTGCAAGAATTTTTAAAATCGGTCCAGTAGTTTTTGAGCCTATTCATTACAATCAAACAAACAAAGTTTTCCTCTTTATAATATTAGTATAGATAGCCTGGTAGTTGCAAGCTCAATTGAATGGTCCGGGGTTCGAATATTTTTTCAACGTTATGTGCGTTTTAGAAATTGATTATCACTCGCTTAAACGGTGAAGGAAAACATCGTGAGGAAACCTGCATACCTGAGTTTTTTTTTTAAATAAAGTTGTAAAAGGTATGTGAAGTCTACCAATACGCACTTGTCCAGCGCGGTGGACTATGGCCTAATCCTTCTCAGTCTGAGAGGAGACCCGTGCCCAGCAGTGGGACAGTCATGGGTTGTTGACGATCACTGTTGTTCATTATTGCCAATCACTTCACACTGATTACTCACTAACAAGATAATGCAACCAGTTTTGATCATTTCATCATCTATTTTCGTGTTTGCAAAATATAAAAAAAAATGTAGTTTTTAGATCATTTACGAATGAAACGATATTTCTTCGCACTTTTCTTCGATTTCGTGTTTTTGACAGCCATTAAACGGCTTTGTCAGCCATTTAAGCCATTTAATGGCTTCCTTCAAAGACAAGGCGGATATCTATACTTATCTATGCTGGTTATTGATAAATTATACCATTTGTGAATACTTTTTATATTTTAGAAATATTCAGACTTGTTTTCAGTTATAATATGTATTACCCGACTGCGGAGGGTAATGTTTGATGTAGACAGTATGTAATATGTATAATCTTGTATGCTCTGCTGTAGTAACTTTACAGTATTAAAGTCCACGTAAAACTGCCAGTCCGCTCTGAACATAAAAATGAATAGCAAATTGTATGTCTACACCTGCTCGCAACAACTTCAGAGCGGACTAACAGATTGTCGCGGACTGCGGAGGGTAATGTTGCAAACTCACATATATTCCTGTTCGCGGTGTGTTGATCACCGGCAGCTCCACATCGGTCCTGTATGCTGTGCTGTAGTAACTTCACAATGCGGAGGGTAATGTTACAAACTCACATATATTCCTGTAGGCGGTGTGTTGATCACCGGCAGCTCCACATCGGTCCTGTATGCTGTGCTGTAGTAACATCACAATGCGGAGGGTAATGTTACACTCACATATATTCCTGTACGCGGTGTGTTGATCACCGGCAGCTCCACATCGGTCCTGTATGCTGTGCTGTGGTAACTTCACAATGCGGAGGGTAATGTTACAAACTCACATATATTCCTGTACGCGGCGTGTTGATCACCGGCAGCTCCACATCGGTCCTGTATGCTGTGCTGTGGTAACTTCACAATGCGGAGGGTAATGTTACAAACTCACATATATTCCTGTACGCGGCGTGTTGATCACCGGCAGCTCCACATCGGTCCTGTATGCTGTGCTGTGGTAACTTCACAATGCGGAGGGTAATGTTACAAACTCACATATATTCCTGTACGCGGCGTGTTGATCACCGGCAGCTCCACATCGGTCCTGTATGCTGTGCTGTGGTAACTTCACAATGCGGAGGGTAATGTTACAAACTCACATATATTCCTGTACGCGGCGTGTTGATCACCGGCAGCTCCACATCGGTCCTGTATGCTGTGCTGTAGTAACTTCACAATCATCATCATCATCATCACCAACCTATTACTGTCCACTGCTGGGCACGGGTCTCCTCTCAGAATGAGAAGGATTAGACCATAGTCCACCGCGCTGGACAAGTGCGTATTGGTAGTTCACATACCTGTGTTCGTTTTTATAAATCTCTCAGGTGTTCAGGTTTCCTCACGATGTTTTCCTTCACCGTTTAGCAAGTGATAATTAATTTCTAATACGCACATAACTTTAAAAAATCAGCGGTGCCTGGGATTTGAACCTCGGACCGCTTGATCAAGAGGCCGAATTTATTAACCATTAGGCTATCATTGCTTTTTGCTGCGCTGTAGTAACTCCACAATGCGGAGGGTAATGTCTGAAGGCGGAGGGTAATGTTACAACTCACATATATTCCTGTACGCGGCGGGATCGTCGCTCTCGCTCCTACGTAGCGGTGTGTTGATCACCGGCAGCTCCACATCGGTTGAAGGATCCTGTATGCTTTGCTGTAGTAGTTTCATTGACTTATCACAATCCTGTAAATACTCGCTGTTGGGTAGGATGGGCTGTAAATAAATATATGGAATGATGTTAGAGTCTAATTCTACTATAACAGCATGAGAGAGGCATTTTTTTTATAATATAGGAGCAGCAGACGAGCATGCAGTCCACCTGATGGTAAGTTACTGCCGTCCATGGACTTTGGTGATCAATCCCAGATAAGATTATTATCCTACCTGAGGCCGGTCACAAATGCGCGGGTAACCCTGAAGACTAAGTTGGAATACCTCAGATATGTATGTATGTCTCCCTTACCATACTTAAAAACCGGAACACAGCAGCGCCTAACACTGCTGTTATTAGACAGAAATAGGTGTGGCGGTGGTGCCGCCGGAGTCGAACCACCGAAGGTTCTACTACCTGCAAACTTAATCTGCCACTGCTGTGTTGCACCAAGTGATTTGTCAATATGTCATAATTTTTTGAGGCGTTCCAGCTTAGTCCTCAGGGGTTGCGGCGCATTTATGGCCGACCTCAGATAAGAATCTAATCTTATATGAGCTTGATTACAGATGTTCGTGGTCAGCAGTAGCATCAGGTGGACTGCATGCTCGTCTGCTACTCCTATATTATAATAGATACCTTAAGAGATTCCACTAAGAGTACCCCACAGCCAAACAACTTCATGAAATCAGCTGATTTTATTGTTTTTTTCAGGTTACCTGAAACAAAAATCTATATTAAATAAAAAAATGAATGAAAGTTGATGGAACAATGAATAGATAGATAATTGAATATTGGTCGTTACCGTTATAAAATGTTAAAGATAGAAATTTAACACTGTCTAGTATGAAGAAATTCTCAAATTTGGATCTTTGATAGACATTGGATGGATTGATTATTAATAATGGCCTTGTGGCATGTTAGCCACAACCTTTACCAAAGCGAGTGTTAATTAATTTCTACTACGCACATCAACCCATTACTGTCCACTGCTGGGCACGGGTCTCCTCTCAGAATGAGAAGGATTAGGCCATAGTCCACCGCGCTGGACACGTGCGTATTGATAGACTTCACATACCTTTGAGATTTGTTTTTATAAATCTCTCAGGTATGCAGGTTTCACGATATTTTCCTTCACCGTTTGCGCAAGTGATAATTAATTTCTAATACGCACATAATTTTGAAAAATCAGAGGAGCGTGCCTGGGTTGTAACCTCGGACCCGTCGATCGAGAGGCCGAGTTTCTTAACCACTAGGCTATCACTGCCATAGATTTCTATGTAAATCCATTTTGAGTAAATTACATTTAAATTTGAATAAACAACTCACCATTCTTATCACTTAAATTTAAAATAATATCAGTCATTCTCTCCGTAACGGTTTTAATAGCGGTATCAGTAGAATATAAATCTTTGATGCAATGCACAGCTTCTTGTAATGTCCACGGCGGTCTAAGATTATTCTGAATATTGTTTGAATTATTCTGAAATTAGATTATTTTTAAGTAATTAAAATCTTTATTTACAAGGTTTTCTTTACCATCACCAACCCACTTTCTTGTATACAGGGTGTATTTTTCAAATGGCCTTCAGGGCCAAAAACAAATCTATGATGATTAGCGAAAAATGTTGAAAGGAGTTACGAGATCGATTTTGGTAAAAACTAAAACTGCATCATTATTTTATTAAATCTTTTTCCCTAGCCGCGAATCGACCGAGTTCATTTTGGAAAAAAAACACATCCTGTATTATTCCATCATCGGGTAGTGTCGCTTATAAATATCAGATTCTGGGAAATAATTATAAATGACAAACTAAAGGAAAGAACCCTTTGTGGTTCGACTCCGGCGGCGCCACCGCCACACCTATTTCTACCTAATAACAGCAGTGTTAGGCGCTGCTGTGTTCCGCTTTGAAGGGTGTGGTAAGGGAGACAGACTTTTCCGAGGCGTTCCAGCTTAGTCCTCAGGGGTAGCGGCGCGGTGGCCGACCTCAGGCAGAAATCTAATCCTATCTGGGTTTGATTACAGATGTCCATGGGTGGCAGTAGCTTATCAGGTGGACTGCATACTCGTTAGATACTTCTAATACAAAAATAGTCTTACCATCAAAACATAAGTCAAAAAATCCTCCATAATTTGCACGAAACAGCAAACCCATTCGTCCATGCGACAAACAATCCGTCCACATATAAAGGAATCTTTAACATGAAACTTTTTTAACATATCATCCACAGTATACGCGTTTATTTGTCTATTCTCATTTTTAGTCGGTGCCTTCAAAACTTTTATACTCTGTGGACACTTAGTTTTAAATTCGGAAGTAGAAGTCACTTTGTCTATGTCGCTTTTCGAATCGTTTAGCGGTTTCATAATCACTTTTTGTATCTGTTTCGGTTCTGAATTTTGTAATCTGTTATCATAGACATTATTTTGTTTTTCAAAATTAGTATTTATAATGGATTTCCTAAAATTCAAATCTCCAAATCTATGGACTTCCATAGAATTTTCTTTTCTTTTTTCAGAGATGCCTTCTATGGACAAATTCCTAATTTCTTCAATACTAGACTCTATTTTTGAATCATCTTCGAGAATTCTTTGATTAACTTTCATATCGTTTAAATATCGTTTCGTGCGAGTAATATCGATTATTTTATCGAAAATTATAGGCGACGTACTTGCATTAATTACACTTTTTTGAGAATTTCCATTATTTTTAACCATTGGCACTTTGAAAACATGAGAATCGTTATGATTTTCAAAATTTGTGGTTTTTGCAAAAATATTATCATTATTGACTTTAATTTTTTGATTTTCCAAATTTTTATTTTGTGTAAAAACATTATCATTGTTGATTTTATTTTTATTTTGTATAAAAACATTATCATTATTAATTTTAAAGTTTATCTTTTTTATATCGAACGTTACTTCGGGTTCGTCTGTGACACTGTTTTTGACGTCATCGAGTTTGTATGTGTGTATGTCTGACGTCACAGCCTTGTTGTATAGTTCTGTGTCTGTTGTTATTAAGACCTGTTGATTTGAAAAAAAAAACATTAAGATTACATCAGAGTCATGAATCAGAATTAGTAGAAGTCATAATTCGAAAATTCGAAATAAAAAAAATAAAATTATAATTTGTGCAATTTAAAAATTTATTTAAAGTAATTTGTTATAAGAACGACAACTAAAATCGACACCATGAGGTAGGCTGGTAAACATTGCAAGTTTTGGGGCAAATTATATTTCTTAGGTATGATTTTCTATTGAAACCCTACTACTTAATGGTAGTAGAAGGTATTTAGAGGTGGTACAATCTTCTATGATTCAACTCCGGAGGCACCACCGCCACTCCTATTTCTGTCTCAAACGCTTCTATCTTCAGTAATTTAGGCTCGGCGATGATAAATTAGTCAGTCGGGACAAATTGTTTTAAATTAATAGATTTTCGCGGCAGGATATCTTCCTGTGTTAGGTGATCATCCCGGACAGCGGCCATGCCACAGTTGGAGCTCGGAAACTTGCAAAATACATGTTAAGAAAACTTCGATACCGTGATTCAGAAACATGTGGCGCCATCTCTCGACGAATTGCGACGATTCACCAAACGTAGAGAATCTTATATATAAAATTCTCGTGTCACAATGTTAGTTACCGTACTCCTCCGAAACGGCTTTACCGTATTCACAAAATTTTATATGCATATTCAGTAGGTCTGAGAATCGGCTACTATCTATTTTTCATACCCCTGAGTGATAAGGGTTGTTCACCCTTAACATTTTTTTATTTATATGGCAACACAACGTTCGCCGGGTCAGCTAGTGAAATATAAAATAGTACTTACTACATGATGTTCTTGTCCGACTTGAACACAACATTCTACTATACCGTCTATGGCTGAAGTGGATACTTTTTCCATAACAGGTGGTTGCACTGGAAAGGGTTAAAATTAAAAATACTTAGTTATTTTTATGATTAAACTAGTTTTTGCCCGCGGCTTCGCCCGCGTATAAAAGAAAATAATATAACATACTAACATACATAAAACTGAAAATTCGTATCTTCAACTTTGCTAAAGATCATCACTTGATCAAATGCATAGTTTACGATTCAGTCCTTACTAATATCGATTAAAATAATCGATGTTTTGGGTCCAAAAGATCGATTCTCCGATTAATCAATCTTAGATCGCCATCCCTAGTTCCCGTGGGATATCCGGGATAAAAACTATCCTATGTCCTTTCTCGGGTCTCAGACTATCTTTGTACAAAATTCCATTAAAATCGGTTCAGTGGTTTAGTCGTGAAGAAGAGACAACCAGACAGACAGACAGACAGACAGACAGACAGAGTTACTTTCGGATTTATAATATTAGTAAGGAAGTAAGGATAACACTTTTTTAGTACATTTGTTTTGAACTAGCTTTTACACGCGGCTTCGCTCGCTGTTAGGGTCGACAATAGTTATTTTTACGTATGCTTCGGGAACAGTACTTTATTTGATATAAAAGTTACCTTATGTCTCTCGCAATTTATGTACAAAATTCCATGACAATCAATTTGATAGTTAAGACGTAAAAGCGTATAAAACAAACAAATAACTTCACTTTTGTTTTATTGTCCTTTTTTTGTTGTTTTATTTTTTATTTTTTTCTTTTGTGTTATTTTATTTTTTTGTCTCTCCCTTCTTTCGCTTGTCTATTATAGTATTTCATTTGTGTTGCAATTACCCGAATAAATTTTTCTTTCTTTCTTTCGCATTCGCTAATATAATATTAATTAATAATAGTTAGAATAGTTAGTATTAGATTAGACTTTCGATACAATTAAAATGTGTGATCTAAGTTTTTTGTAACATATCAGTATCAAGCATCAGGTCTGCTGTCAGTTTGACATTTGCATCCTTAACTACTTCATCATCAGAAACTCACAAACAACATGTTGTCCCGGTGCTGTTAATCGTCGTATAGCCTTCCTGGCCAACATCACCCGACTCCGACCGGCGTACTCACCGACCGATATTGTTCTTATGTACGCACACACGGAGTTAGGGACTAGGAGCCTGCATGTTATGTCTGTAACACATAATTTTTTTATTATATAATTTAAAAAAATGTGAGCCGTCACGGGACGCCTGGCAGATGTGAAACATCGACATTATTTTGTAAAAGTAATATGCAGAAAAGAACATATTGTGATAGGAACTAAATATGTCATAATGATAAAATAAAATATTACGATTTTTTTCCAGATAACGATGACTATTTATTGAATTCGATTGCGCATGGCGACGCGTCGCCACACCGTACACACTACTGCATATAGACTATATATATACCATCGTATAGCGTGGCGACGCGACGCCACGGCATGCGTCGCCACGCCAGAAATCGGTTTTACGTGCGGCTATAGATGTTTCACATCAAAAGTAATTTTGTTTTTCATACTCTAACCCCGGCGCCAGTCAGAAACAAACATTTGAACAAAGACTTTAAAGAATTTGCTCACACATTTCAACACTTGTTTGTTTCACCAGCCACACATGTATTGCCAACACGTCCACTTAAGGCAGACAGACATAGCACAAACATTTGAACACATGTTTGAACACAGGGATATTTGAGTATTTGTTAAAAGCTTGCTTCAAATATTTGCACTTTGCCATTTGGTGTCGGTTTTTCGAGCGCAAGTCAAAGCGTTCAAACATCAAATATGTGCGGAGCCTGCTACACATGCGCAAGTCCAGTTGCAAGGAGACCATGACTTGAATGACAGGTTAAAAAAATAAACAAATAAGTGTTCAAATGTGTGAGCAAAGTCTTTGTTCAAATATTTGTTTATGTCTGGCGGCGGGGTCAAAGTTATTCAAAAGCCGACAAACAAGATGGACGACGAATGTGTGGATGCGATATACCTAAATTATTTAAGTATTTATTACATGACAATGTGTAAAAAAATAAACTTAAATGTCCCCGAAGAAGATGGGAGTCGATGTCTATTTTTATAATATAGGAGTAGCAGACTACTTGATGGTAAGCTAGTAATGCCCACCTGAGGTCGAAACCTTTGATGAAGGTCGATGAAGGTGGTAGAAACCTTTGTGGTTCGACTCCGGCGGCACCACCGCCACACCTATTTCTACCTAATAACAGCAGTGTTAGGCGCTGCTGTGTTCCGGTTTGAAGGGTGTGGTAAGGGAGACAGACTTTTCCGAGGCGTTCCAGCTTAGTCCTCAGGGGTAGCGGCGCATCTGTGGCCGACCTCAGGTAGGAATATCTAATCCTATCTGGGGTTTATTACAGATGTCCATGGGCGGCAGTAGCCACTTACCATCAGATGGACTGCATGCTCGTCTGCTACTCCTATAATATAAAAAAAAAAAAAGGTCGGCACAGATACGCCGCTAGCCATAAGGACTAAGCTGGAACGCCACAGAAAAGGTGGTAGAACCTTCTGTGGTTTGTTCGGCGAAACCACCACCACACCTATTTCTGCCTAATAACTTAAATGTTGCTGCGTTCTATTTTAGAGGGTATATTTTAAGAGACATTTAACTTAGAACCTGAGTACCACTGAGGGTAGCAATGCATCTCTAGCCAACCTCAGATAGAAATCTAATCTTATCCAGACTTGATTACTGATGTCCATGGGGGGCAATGGCCACTTACTATTGGATTGACATGCAGTCAACCCTGCTTCTTTGCTACTTGCATATTATAAAAAAAAATTTTTTTTGAAAAAATAGCTTATAAGAGTAAGAGGAGTTTGGGCGATAATCCATGAAAATTCTTCACTGGCTTCAGAAACTTATTTTTAGATAATATCCACGTGTTAAAAAAAAAGAAATAAAAGCAGATATACTAATAATAAAAATATTAAACATACCTTTTTTCACAAAATCATCAATAAACTCGAAGTCATCCAGCAGGACCCCCATATCGATTACAATGTACCACGGGTCCGTCTTGAGATATGGCCCGGACAGGCTCTTCAAATACGAGATATTTAGCACTTGGGGTGAATTGGCCTGGAATGGTCATTGAAGGATTAGACGTAAGTGAACATGAAAGATAGATTGAGAGTAGAAATAGGAACAAGAGCCCTATTTCTCTTGAGAGTGAAAGAGAGTATAATATGCAAGCAGAGAGAGACAGAGGTAAGTATAAATTTCTATCTAGGAAGGAGAAGAAGGAAAGAAAATTAGAACGGGAGAAACAGATACATAGAAAAAAAAGAGAAGTTAGGGAGAGAAAATAGGAGAGAGAGATATGGACAGATGGGTAGGAAAAGGTAAAAGGGTGAATAAGATAGGAAGGTAAGGACTGATAGGTAGAGTAAAGGGAATAAAGATGATAAGGAAGAGAAACAAGGGGAAAAGAAATAAAAAGGGAATAGAGAAAATAATGGACGAAGATAAATTTTAATTTAATTTAATTTAATTTTTTTAATTAAGTTTAGCATATATAATAAATTATTTTTAGTTTATTCTGTGTTATTTTAATAGTGTTCATTTTAATTATTATGTAGGGTGGTAGGTGTGGTGGTGAAGGTGGTCAGTTGAGCAGGTGTTTAAATAACTCAAGTCCAGTTTCACGAATGCACAATTTTTATTACACCACAGTACACCATACAAAAATACAGAAGGGGAAGCAGAGCGAGAAAGATGCAGAAAGATAGAAAGTTCAGCGTTCACATACACACAAGCATAAAGTCCAAAAATTAAGCGATACACTAATAGAATTTGCAAAGCGGCGCGAAAAATAAGTGGCGCGGTGTAGCCGTATATCGATGCGGGACCGACTGGTCGTTCCGACGCGGCGCGCGCGCAGGCGGCCGATCGGGAGGGATCGCCTGCGCTCGGCGCCGGTCGGCCATACCGTAAGCGATAATGCCACTATATAAAATTAGAATCGGTTGTCCAACTTTTACATACAAATTTTTTAAACATTTTTTATTTTAATTTTTATTCTTAATATTTTAACATTGCTCTTTTAATTTATTGTTTTAGTTATTATTTTACATAATTATTTTTGTTGTAAATATTTTTATTCCAATTAATTTTTTACATTTATTTTTACTCTTATTTCATTTTTACATTTATTTTTATTATATTATAATTTTTACATTTATTTTATTATGCTTTTATTTTTACATTTGTTTTTACTATACATTTATTTTAAACAACTACATATGAAGTAGGGCCGCTACAATTACGTTAATTCCTTATCTTATTAATCAGTATACATGATTGAGTTGACCATTCAAACTCTAATAAAAACAAATATATGGGCAGATAGAAAGGAATAACAGAAGAAAGAGAATAAGAGAGGAAAATTATTTGTTCCTACTGACAGGTTGTATGGGAAATAGGGTAATAAGAGAGATGTTTTTTCATCTTTGTGTGTGACTAGCTGGCACAGTTTAAATCCTATTCTAAAGATATATATGTAACATTATTATTATTGTTATATGATATACAGGATAATCTTACCTCAGTGACATCCATACTGTGTAGTTCACTGTCCGTTATATCCATTTCATCTGTCGGCGTTCCCAGATCAAATGTAACATGTTTTTCTTTCTTCACACTAGTATCATTATTAATATTTGGTGTATTATCTGAAATATTGACATAAAACATAATTCACATTTTACACTTAGCCCCACACTAGGATCCCCTGTGTCGTGGATGCCATGAACACACACAAACACCCAGACCCAGAATCAGAAATCTAAGTTCATCATTTAAAAATCTGTCTGGCCGGGGAGCGAACCCGGGACCCTTTGCGCGTCAGACCGGTATGGAGACCGCTCCGCCACGCGGGTCGTCAAATAATAATAATAAATTTAACAGACATAGAAAACTGTATATTCAATGCAGTTCAAATGATAAGTGGTCACTTGAACTACATCAAGCATGCAGTCAACCTGATTATAAATGGGTACTACCTCCTGTGTTTTAGAACTGTTCTGAGCAAATTTAGAAGCTAATCAGTTTTTTTATAATATAGGAGTAGCAGACAAACATGCAGTACCTGATGGTAAGTGGCTACTGCCTTCCGTGGACATCTGTAACCAACCCTAGGTAGGATTAGATTCCTACCTGAGGTTGGCCATAGATGCGCCGCTACCCCTGAGAACTAAGCTGGAATCTCTCGGAAAAGTATGTCTCCATTATCACACTCTTCAAACCAAAATAAAACAGTACTTAGTACTGCTGTTATTAGGCTGAAATAAGTGTGACAGTGGTGCCACCGGAGTCCAACCACAGTGTTCTACCACTTCTTAGTAATTTTAATTAAATATAGTCATACCTTGATCATGTACCGACTTTCGTCTCTTGGCTTCCAAGAAGAATCTTAGATCATTACTATTCAAATTATTTGAACCAACATTTTCTTCAGTAAAATTATCTGATGTATTTTCTTTCAAAGTCAATCCTCTGTTTATTTTAATGTCAGTAGTTTTAATATTTTCTTTAGTATTCACACTTTGTGTAGGCTGTTTAAAGTCATTAAAAATATCTTGATTATTTTGTATGTTTCTCGAATTTATATTAATGTTTAATTCAAGTTCATTTTGAATTGGTTTAAACAATTTGTTATTAAAACCCGTATTTTCTTTTACTATTTCAGTTTTTTGTGGTTTAAAAATAGGTTCTTTAATTAAACTTTTTGTGTTTTTAATTTTATTTTCATTATGTGGTTTTGTAAAAATACTATCTTTTGCGCAAGTTTCAGTAATATTTTGATTTTTTATATCACAATGATTTTCAGTTGCACCAAAATTGACTTTCTGACTATCTAAAATCCACCAATTAGAATCTGTTGTATGTACATTCGAAGTTTTGGGAACTTTAGTTTGATATGTGCTAAAACGTTTGGACAAAGGCATCGTACAACATTGGACAAACATGTCCCTATCCGGCTCACTAGTTTGTGTTATTTGATCAAACACCCGTTTCTTCTTTTCGGGTTTATTTGGCACAAACATTTGCGGCATTGGTAATACATATGGCATGTACTCATTAGGGACGTATTTAGGGAAGACAGGTTGGCCAAATATTTGCGGTGTTGGCATGAAGCTTAGCGGTATGTTTGGTTGGGTGAAGTTGTAACAAATGTTGGATGTTGGGCTTTCTACTGGTGGAGTGTTTGGTTCCGGATATGAGTGGCTTTTGTCGGAGACTCTTTTGATTGGTGATTCTTTTGATAGTGCTTTTTTCTGAAAATAAAAATAGTTATACAATAAGTACCCAATTAACATTTCAAAGATAAATTATGGTTAAATAAATAAATTTATATTGATGACCGACATGCCAGAGCTGTTACCATTATGGTTTGACATGCATAAGGTGCCAGGTTCAATCCCCGGTCAGACAGATATCTTTTTTTTATAATATAGAAGTAGCAGACGAGCATGCAGTCCACCAGATGGTATATGGCTACTGCTGCCCATGGACATCTGTAATCAACCCCAGATAGGATTAAATATTCCTACCAGAGGTCGGCTACAGATGCGCTGCTTGCCCTGAGGAATAAGCTGGAACGCCTCGGAAAATATGTCTCCCTTACCATAACCCTTCAAACCAAAACACAGCAGCGCTTAACACTGCTGTTATTAGGCAGAAATAGATGTGGCAGTGGTGCCGCCGGAGTCGAATCTGAATGATGAATTAAGATTTCTGTTTCTGAATCTGAGTGTTTGTATATTCGTCTATGTGTGTGAACAGGGAATCCCAGTTCGAACCCCAGGCAATATAGACGCCAAAAGCTTTAAAAGTTGTCAAAGGAATTTTAAGGCTACCAATTCGCACTTGTGTTTTTCTCTAAGAGGAGATACGCACCAAGCAGGGGGATAGTAATGGGTTGACGACGATAACTTATAGTCTCTAAAAAAATACAACGAATTAGTTTCCAAAAAATTTCAAGAAACTTACGAAAATTAAAAATAGTACCTAAAGCTTTATATATTAAAAATATTTAAAAACATACCTCCGCGTCGGTAAGGCACCAAGCAGCTTCACCATTCACGACATTGAAATAATAAAATTTACCGGGAAAACTTTTCGAAGGGCACAAGATCCAACCATCATTATTTTTTTTATTCATTGTTAAGCGGAATTACATGATTTTCACAGAACAACTTTATCTTTGTTTTACAATTATTTTTACTGAGGGTAAGCACTTTTGAAGCTAAAGAATTCGTTATATGACACCCATAGTGTAATGTTTACATTTGTTTTAAAAAATATAATCAACCCACACCGCTTTTATGATTGGTGCGTTCAGTAACTAAAATTTATATATTATAGGCAGAGTATTAAATAATTTGATTATCTTATATTTATATTCGAAAAAAAAAATCAATATTTTTCTGTATTTTACTACGATTTTTGAGTTATACATACTGAAACTTGAAAGAGGTTGAGAGGTTTGAAACTGATTTTCTCTATTTTTTCTAGTAAAAGAGTACAAAACGATTGAAGTGTTTGAATACAACCTCGTTGTTGGGATTTGCTGAAGTTGACATTTTTCGGTTGAAATGTTGCCAGGTAGTATTTTTTACTACTATTAAGGTAATGTCATGAATTAAAAAGTACTTTTTCTTATTTATTTAGCGGGATAAATGTTATTATCAGAACTATTATAATACGTGGGTTAGTTATGCATGAGTGATTATGTCGCCATTTTCGCCATGACCATAAATCACAATCCATGGGTCGATATCGGCAAAAAAGAAATTAAAACCGCGTATCATGGGTATCCATTACATATCTAACTTAGTGACCGAAGTTCCCGTTATACAAATTGTGGTCAAGAGAGGTTTCAGTTGAAGTTTAGGTTTCTGCCAAATATCAGTCGAACTTTTCGGCACAACCGCAAATTACGTTTGTGAACGTTTGGGTTGCGTTTGGCTGCGCTCGGACATCAAATCCCAGCCATCAATGCCACCAAATGTCAGATTCTTCTTTTTATTTTATATATTATTGCATTAAAAATATAAATTAATGCAGGAAACATTTTTTATGCGTTTGTACATTTTGATAGGAGAGGTTTTACGGTAAAGCAAAGAGTATAGTAACCTAGTAAAAAAGAAAACATTAAAATAATATATTTGTATTTATTTCAAAATAACCTTAAAGCTATCCATGAGCAAAATGTTTACAAATTACTTAAATTAGGAACAAACATAATTCACAGCTATATTTAGCTAACCCTTACAACTATTTAATTCTAAATTAATATGTAGCAATGGTAACAAACACCTTTATATTATTATTATATAGTACCTAATATCACAAAGACATCAACTACTTACTATATTCTAACTAGCGTTTACCCGCGGTTTCGTTCCCGGTCACAGCTTTTTATCTATCCGAAAGGAACGGTACTTTTTTTCGGGAAATTGTAGCTAACAAACAAACAATCAAACTCACATACGGATTTATAATATTAGGATACAGTACCAAATTTAATAAGGCACTATATTATATTTATTTGTAAAATTCCAAATATTAAGACTGGCCTATTATTCGAAGTGGATTTTAAAAGGAAATCAGTCTTAAAGGGTTTTAAATAAAATAAAAAGTAATAACATTGAATTAAGATTTGATTTTAATATATCTTACACAGGAAAAAAGCTTTTTGACGGGTTTCAAAATGGCTTAGTTTCTGTACTATATTTCTCTATAATTATTTGTGTTTGACACAATTCTCGCTTAAGTTAACAAACATACTGTAATAGAAAATTTAAGGTCAACTCCTAGAGTTCTCATTCTCTGGGAATTGAACCCGGGAACTTTCAGATCATGTTCCCTAAGTGACCTATTTGGAATGTCGATCGAATGTTTTAAAATATTCAAAAAATAATTTATATGAATATACATTTTCAGAATTGCAAAGATATCAGGTTACTTTTTCATTTTTATTTACTTAAATCTCAACATTGGCAAGATTTATTTCTAACTATGTAATAATTAATTAATATTGACTGTCCTCCACATAACACGATGAAAGTATTGAACGAATCGTATTTCCGATAATTGTGTGACATCAGACCCTTTAAACGGAATAAAGTAGGTAGTAGTATTTAATTACAGTACTTTATAGCAAACTCAGGGGCCTACCACCACCTTTTAAAAACCATCATAGTCCAGGAAAGCTTTATTTCAATATTGCATCGAAATTAATTATTTATAAATTTAATCGAATGATGGTACGAAATTTCAATGTATGATTAAAATAATATTGTTGATGTGAAACATCTATAGCCGCACGTAAAACCGATTTCTGGCGTGGCGACGCATGCCGTGGCGACGTATATATATACAGTATTATATATATACGTCGTCAATCGTAGTCGTCAATCACATCTTTTTTAGAGATGGTAGTATCCCCCAGGACTTTAATTGTGGTAGACAAAATTGATTATAAAAACAAAAACACTTTGAGTGTCAAAATAAAAATAATATGACACTCCTATAATTGATAAGAATTCAATGACATTTCTTATAGTTTGGTCTGTAGGGCATGCCAAATAAGACACATTTTCGTACGCTCGAAAAAACATTATTCTCTCTACAGTCATAGATTAGTAAAGATTACTCACTCCTAACAAGAAAATGTAACCAGTTTTAAAAAATGGAAATTGTTAGTATCATCTATTTCGTGTTTAAAAATACTAAAAAATATAGTTTTTAGATAATTTACGAATGAAACGATATTTCTTCGCATTTTTTCTTCGATTTCGTGTTTTTGAACTAATTCTGCATTGTTTTGCGTAAATTACACCATGACAGCCATTAAATGGCTGACAGAATTGTCAGCCGTTTAAGCCATTTAATGGCTTCCTTCAATTACAAGGCGGTGAGATATCTATACTTATCTATGTCCACAGCTGAGTAAAAATTTATGAATATTAATTGACGGGCGTCAGTGGAACACAGTCAAACCTAGTTATTTAACCTTGGGGGTTAGCTGGACCTTTTCAAAAATTTCTCCTTTTCGAACGTCATAATTTTATTTTTCACTAGAGTGTCAACGTTTTTGCTTTTAAGAGTGAAGAATTTTGGTAATATCCTGCTGCGTAGCTTATGTAGGCAAATTTGTTTCGCTATCAGGTAACACCCTATTAGGAACATGCAAGTTAGCACGAAAATGGATAACGGTGGGAGAATTTTAACCATAAAGTATATTGTGTTCCGAATATGTGGTGGCAGGCCATGTTGATGCTGAAAAGAAAAAAATACATTGTATTATAAGTGGATATTTTTTCCTTTAACTACTTATTATTAAAAGTCAATTTATATTTTTAGTTGTTCCCGCCATAAATAATACGTTGTACTACCATCGCCATTCAAAGATGGCAGTAATTTCATTTTTTTTTATAATATGGAAGTAGCAGACGAGCATGCAGTCCACCTGATGGTAAGTGGCTACTGCCGCCTATGGACATCTATAATCAACCCCAGATAGGATTAGGTATTCCTACCTGAGGTCGGCGACATATGCGCCGCTACCCCTGAGGACTAAGCTGGAACGCCTCGGAAAAGTCTGTCTCCCTTACCACACCCTTCAAACCGGAACACAGCAGCGCCTATCACTGCTGTTATTAGGTAGAAATAGGTGTGGCGGTGGTACCGCCGGAGTCGAACCACAAAGAGTTCTACTACCTTCAAACTACTAATAATTGAACTACGCGCCTTTTACTAGGTTATCCAAGACCGTATTTATTTATTTCTATTGTTGATTCGACGTTCAAAATTAATGAAAAACCATTTAAAGTAACCTATTTAGTTAATAGATTCTAAAAGATACTTACGTATTCAATCCATCCAATTGGTAGTATAAGATTTGAAAACTTGTTAAACGCCGGTGTATAAAAACCTGAGAGGTCGTGAATCCATAAATTACTTTGCATTCTTGCGATGGCTTTAAAGGGTATTCCGGTAGTCTGAAACAAAATTGTTGTATAAATCTTTTTATTCAAAATAGGTTCTTTACAGAGCAGTTTTTGAATGTCAATACAACTACCACCACTTCACAAGGTGTATATAACACACATCTTTTCTATAGTACTGTGATGCCATCTATTGTCGAGTAGAAATAACGTTCAAATGTCAATTGTTATTGATTATTGATGAAATAATTTGACAATAGATGGCGTTATTTACGCCAATAGCAAATTTCGTAGCTTCTCAAATTGCGAAATGTAGTGCAACCATAAAACGAAAAAAATGAAGAATAATCGCGATAGTTTTGTTTACAATTAACGCCTGTTATTATTACTCAATCTATCCAAACGTTGTCTAGTAAAGATTGAAGTTAGCACTTTCTAGTAGGAAGTCATTATCAAATGTGATCTTTAGAATGCAAATCATTGGATAGATTGATTATTAATAACAGTTGTAAGTGTATTAGACGCTTAGTAAGTGGTAAATGTTACTCGCCATACTTTTTGAATAATTCAAAATTAACTCACTGGTTCAACTAAAACATATGAATTATGTTTTTCTCGATCAGGCTGGAGTCCTGTGACGTATGTGTCCTTTGGTGGACTCCCTGTGTAGAAATGGGGATATGACATCGCCATAGGAATACCTGAAATAAGAATATGTACATAACTAGATATTTTTTTTATAATATAGGAGTAGTAGACGAGCATGCAGTCCACCTGATGGTAAGTGGCTACTGCCGCCCATGGACATCTATAATCAACCCCAGATAGGATTAGATATTCCTACCTGAGATCGGGCACAGATGTGCCGCTACCCCTGAGGACTAAGCTGGAACGCTTCAGAAAAGTATGTCTCCCTTACCACACCCTTCAAACCAGAGCCCAACAGCGCTTAACGCTGCAGACAGAAATAGGTGTGGCGGTGGTGCCGGAGTCCAACCAAAGGGTTCTACCAACTTCAATATATATATACCTACTTATATAAACTACTCACCTAAGAAGCATCTCTTGGCATCACTCAACCCTGATGGCAAAGCAGGTTGACCCGTGTAACAATCGGTTTGATTTGACAGCCTGTCAAACGAGTTTTCAGATAAATTGTATCTGTACACAGACACACCGTCTGCTACAGTTTCTCCTGAAAATAAAGTAGTATTATTAAGACAATTATATATAAAATTCTCGTGTCACAATGTTAGTTACCGTACTCCTCCGAAACCAAATTTTATATGCATATTCAGTAGGTCTGAGTATCGGCTTGTCCCTGTAGTTTCGGGACCAGAATAGGGCTACGGTATCCCCTGCCTGTCGTAAGAGGCGACTAAAAGGGGGCTTCCGGGGTTGCGGGCGGTAAGAGTGAGAGCTCGAACCGCTCGGTAAGCGACCCCGGGAAGGGCGGCGGTATGTGTGGTCGCATACCGTCGTTCGCACCAGATGGTGTGGCGAGCGTCAAGCTCATCTGGGCAGACCCCGACGGGGCAACGCGCTAAGAGGACTCCGGTTGCGTTCCTTTGGAGATCCCGGAGCCCTCTACGCAGCGCTGAGGACGGCCACCGGGGGGGTTTTAGTGCGGTATAAATCCCACATAACCCGGCGTCGCTCCCACGGCACGCTCCCCGGGTACTTTTTGAAGGTTTCCCCCTCGTGAACAAAAAAAAAAAGGTCTGAGTATCGACTACTATCTATTTTTCATGCTCCTTAGTGATAAGGGTAGTTCACCCTTATTTTTTTTAATTTATATGGCAACACAACGTTTGCCGGGTCAGCTAGTAAAATATATTATTTTATGTAAGAAATCGCGGGGAAATAAACCACGTATTGTCCACTACCGCATTTTTTATTTATAATATTTAATACTTAGAAATAGCAAATGACCATGTAGTGTCTAATTCAGTGTCTAATTCAGCCCTTAGAAATCTATAATCAATCTTAGATAAGATTAGATACCTACCTGTAATGGGTAATAGATGCGCCGCTACCCCTAAGGACTAAGAAGAGACGCCTCGTATACGTATGTCTCCATTACCACACTCTTCAACCAGAACACAGCAGCGCTCAACACTGCAATTGTTTGGAAGAAATAGGTGTGGCGGTGGTGCTTCACCACCACCATCATATAAATATAAATTGTTCTTCCAAGATTTTAAGGTGGTAGAACCCTTTGCGAGTCGACATCGACATCGCCACCGCCTCACCTATATCTACCTCATAACAACAGTGTTAAGCGCTGGTGTGTTCTGGTTTGAAGTGTGGTAAGGGAGACATACTTTTCCGAGGTGTTCCAGCTTAGTTCTTAGGGGTAGCGGCGTATCTATGGCCGACATCAGGTAGGAATATCTAATCCTATCTGGAATTGCTTACACATGTCCATGGGCGGCAGTAGCCCCTTACCATCAGGTGTATCCCGTATTTTGAAAAATAAGCTTTAAAAATGATTGAGCAATAAGTTTACTTACGGTCGTAGTATAGAGGTACAATCTTGCAGACGGTCTTCCTCAGATACAGCAAAACATCATCTTTCTTCATATGTTGATGATACATCACGCCCTCATTGGAACCTAATACCGAGTCTGGGCAAGACTGCAATAAAATAGATTTTTATATCAAGTCCCATCATATATTAGCAAAAATTTGTTTTATAAAGTCATTTTCATATTCTGTTTAGAAAACCCTTTAATTTGATACTCATGTCATGAGGGTGCATAAAAATAATGCGTCCGTCCTATTGGGGAATCCGCCATGTTGGCTTTAGAATCATCTATTAAAAATTAATTATCACTTGCTAAAAACGTTGAAGGAAAACATCGTGAGGAAACTTGTATACCTGAGAGATTTATAAAAAATAATCTCATAGGTATGTGAAGTCTACCAATACGCACTTGTCCAGCGCGGTGGACTACGGCCTAATCCTTCTCATTCTGAGAGGAGACCCGTGCCCAGCAGTGGGACAATAATGGGTTAATGATGATGCAAAATATCAAATTTATCGGAAGTGTGTCAATTAATTAGCAAGATTCTGACCCCACATACATACGAACTGTCAAAGGAAGTAAGGAGTACTGGTGCGTACTTTGGCCAAAGAATAAGTTTGGCCATACAACGCGGCAACGCAGCCAGCAGTTAGCGGGTAGGGACTCTACCGGGAGGCAGTGATTTGGACTCATTGTTTTATATTTAATTTTTTATATTTCCTTAAGCTTTAATATTCCTTTTTTTGTTAAATTATATTTTTCTTATATATTGTATATAGATTTATAGTTTGTAAATAGTTAGATAGATTATATTTTGTAAATTTAATTAATTGTGATAAAAATAAAGGAAGTTAAATAAAACTTGTAATAAAAGCAAGTGTTTTTTAATATTGGTAATAAGCGCAAGAGCTAATAAAGTGGCATTTGGATTCACAAACATATATTTTTTATAGTTGTACCTATAAAGGCAGACGGGCTACCTGATGGAAAGCAGTCACCGTCGCCTATGGATTTGTAACACCAGAAGAGTCGCCAATGCATCGCCGGCTTTGAAGGAGAGCTCTTTTTGCACCCTTCTTGAGGGATATATTTAATTATCTTAATATTTCTTTCTTTGTCTTATTATGTTTTATGTTTTTTTAAAGAATCCTTACAGATTTCTTATTAATAAATAAAATTACACCTATTCGTCAAGACACTTCGTAAGATACTAACCTGATCGTAGCCCGGGAAATGAGACCTTCCTCTGTAGTTATCCACTTTGAAGAAGTTCTCATGGCCCCATTCAGGTCCAATTTTGACTGTGATGTTGTCGACATGGTCGTTATATATCTGAAACAGAACCGATAATAATTGAAGGTTCGTACCCTTCGACCCTTCGTGATTCGTACTCCTGAGGCACTACTGTCACACGTGTAGCGCTGCTGTGTTCTGATTTGATCTGTCTTAGTACTCTGGAATAGCAATGTGGATGACCTTAGATAAGACTAATTCTATCTGGGATTGATTAAAGACCTTCATGGGTAGCAGTTGCGGACGTCAAAAAAGACTAATCCTCTCTCAGGTTTATAGATGTCCTTGTGTAGCATTATTATTGGTTACGTCTGTGGCATAAAAGAGTAATCTAAACTTATATTATAAAGAGGAAAACTTTGTTTGTTTGTGTGATTGTAATGAATAGGCTCAAAAACTACTGGACCGATTTTAAAAATTCTTTCACCATTCGAAAGCTACATTATCCACGAGTAACATAGGCTATATTTTATATGAAATATATTTGATAAATAGATTTTGAGGTGGTACAAGTTTGCCGGGTCAAGTAGTTCTTTATATAATGACGTCATTAATACCAGATGTTGAGCCTTACCGTTGCCAGCATGCCAATATTGGTAATAGGAACCATATCAGGCAAAAGATTTTTCGATGTAGACAATACTGGCTCTCTGAAATCCCACATATATTCGTAGACAGTTTTATTCAGAAACAGTTCTGTTGCATGCGTTGTAATCAGCAAGCGTATTGCGCTTCGAAGGAAATAGTTCGCGTCGTGAAGGAATGACAGGATTCCCTGAAAATAAATCAAATTTATTTTATATCACGGCGTGCGTAAATTGACGTTTTACGCACGCTTCGCGTGCGCAAAACCCCAATTTCCGACCCCGTAATATAAAATTTTATACAACACGCGGACGAAAAATGTTTTTCTGACTCGTGTGATTGCAGTCCTCGCCTGCGGCTCGGCCTGCAAACTCACACTTGTCAGAAAAAAATTTTTCGTCCTCGTATTGTAATGTACTAATATGTCCACAAATATGTGTATGTGGTAGAGCTCTTTGTGGTTCGACTCCGACTCCACCGCCACACCTATTCCTACCTAATAACAGCAGTGTTAAGCACTTCTGGGTTCTGGTTTGAAGGGTGTGGTAAGGCAGACAAACTTTTCCGAGGCGTTCCAGCTTACTCCTAGCTAGCGGCGCATGTGTGGCCGACCTCAGGCCTCTTATCCTATCTGGGGTTGATTACAGACGTCGATGGGCGGCAGTAGCAACTTATCAGGTGGACATGCTCGTCTGCTGCTCCTATATGGTAAAATAAAAACAAGAAGTATGGAGTGCGTAACCAAATTCCTCGAATGCATGCAGTGGGTACTGCTTTGTACAGAAAAGATTTCAGCGTGTTTCACCCCTATAATAACTTCGTTATCGTTGCACTTAAAGGCATAGTAATTAAAAAATATAAATGACAACCGTCCATAGTCCACAAAATAGAAGGTGGTAGAACCCTTTGTGGTTCGACTCCGGCGGCACCACCGCCACACCTATTTCTATCTAATAACAGTAGTGTTAGGCGCTGCTGTATTCCGGTTCGAAGGGTGGTAAGAGAGACAGACTTTTCCGAGGCGTAACAGCTTAGTCATCAGGGGTAGCGGCGCATCTGTGGCCGACCTCAGGTAGGAATATCTAATCCTATCCGGGGTTGATTACAGATGTCCATGGGCGCCAGTAACCACTTACCATCAGGTGGACTGCATACTCGACTGCTATTCTTATATTATAAAAAAAATGTTTAGAATCACTGTGGAATAGTATACTCTATATACGTATATACATAGTATACAAGGTTTTTGAACTAGTTCTCGCGTGTTCGTCATTACTCGCCGAGTAAGGACACGAAGACGCGAGAATAAGTAAATAACTGAATCGGGTGTACTTGGCACTTGCGACGATGCTTCTCCGCTGCGTTTACACACACTTAATTGTTCGGCGAATTACTTGGCAGATTGTTCGTGAGTATCTAAACCTGACATCTCAGTGTAGGTTGTCTGTACTAATTCGCGTTTACTCGTCATGGTTCGACGAGTTATTCGGCGAGTGTTTGTTACATAAAAACTTACCAATAACGCCGTATTCGGTATAATGAGTGTAGCGTTTAAGTCGATCGTGTTTTCATCCGGCAAATATATCGGATAACGTGTGGCTGTGTACGTCAGCGTATTATTATCGTTGAATTGTATGTTTGTGTGTGTCAGCTTTTCTCTGCAACAAAAATATATATTCAATTAATATTTGTATAGACGTCTTATCTGCACCTATTTGTCTATTAGCAGCAGTGTTAAGCGCTGCTGTGTTCTGGTTTGAAGGGTGTGGTAAGGAAGACATAGTTTTCTGAAGCGTTCCAGCTTAGTCCTCCGAGGTAGCGTCGCATCTGTTGCCGAATTCAGGTAGTAATATCTATTCCTACCTGGGGTTTATTACAGTTATGTTCATGGGCGGCAGCAGCTTACCATCAGGCGGACTGCATGCTCGTCTGCTACTCCTATATTATAAAACAGTAGGTAACGAGCAGAATCGCTGATGGTAAGTGGCTACTGCCGCTGATGGAGATGTATAAGAAGAAGCGTCCCTGCGAAGAAAATCCCACATAACCCGACGCCATGGGAGTGACGCCGGGTTATGTGGGATTTTTACCGCACTAAAACCCCCCCGGTGGCTGTCCTCAGCGTTTGGTGGAAAACTCCGGGATCTCCAACGGAACCTTTTGAAGGTTTCCCCCTCGTCAACAAAAAAAAATGGTATCATGAGGAAAGAAATCCAATAAGTGTCTCCCTTACCAAGTTCTACCACTTTTGAAACAATCATATATATTCAGTTAAATAATTATATATTTTATATTGTAGAAGTAAAAAATGAGCATGCAATCCACCTGATACTGCTGCCCATGGACATCTGTAATCAATCCCTGATAAGATTTAATTTCTACCTGAGGTCTAACAAATACCCTTACCACACCCTTCAGACCAGAAAACAGCAGCGCTGCACTTCTGTTATCTATACTAATAATAATTATAAAGAGGAAAACTTTGTTTGTTTGTTTTGTTGTAATGAATAGACTCAAAAACTGGACCGATTTTAAAAATTATTTCACCATTCGAAAGTTACATTATCTACGAGTAACATAGGCTATATTTTATATGAAATATATTTCGTAAATAAATTTTGAGGCGGTACAAAGTTTGCCGGGTCAGCTAGTAAGACATAACAGGTGTGATGCCGGTGTTTCCGGAGTAGAACTACAAAAGATTCTACCACATTCAATCATAGATTAGTAAAGATACTTCGCCGCCTTGAAATTGAATGAAGCCACAAATGGCTTATTTTAGTAAGTTCTTTTTTTGAATCTTTCTTTGAATCTTTCTTGAAATCTTTTTTTGAAAATTTACGAATAAATAACTAATTTGCGTAATAATTACGTAATTTACGTAATAAATAAATAATTATTTCAAATATTTTAGGAACATTTTAGCACGGAGAGGTGGCAAAACATTTTTACGCAACTATTTCAATTCTCAAAACTGGGTACATTTTCTTGTTAGGAGTGAGTAATCTTTACTTATCTATGCATTCAATAAAGGTATAAAATTTCAAACAATGGCAACACTCAATCATAAGTCAACGAATGTAACGCCATCTACAGTTTATTCGGAACATTATTTACAGTTTCGGTTCCAACTCCAACCCACTAGATGGCGCTGTTAAGTTCCTGAATCACGGTAACGAGTGTACGCTCGGAACTCTATATAAGGGCACGCTTAGGGAATTATTGCGTTAGTTTAATCTGAAAAAAAATTCATATTTTTGGCAAGGATCCATTATTATGCGAACCTTTTATTACTAAACACAAGTGTTTCATCTATTATTTTACCAATACAGGCGGTACTGCTAAAAAGCAGTGATAATGGAGATGGGTTGTACTAGGTAAATTTGGGACTAGGTATGCCTGTTCCTAGTATTTAAAAATACGTGATCCAGAAACCTGTTCCACCTAGTCCCATAAAGTCTCATTAGTACAATTTGGTGTGGACTAGGTACTTATTCTTGGACTAGGGAGGTAGTTCGTTCATACCTTAAACGTGTCAGTGTCATGAGCCGGCACGGCGTCCAAACAATAAAAGGAAACATGTTCTGAGCCGACGCGGCGAGGAAAAAAAAGGAGCGCAACTAAAATGTAATAAATGCTACCTAGTCCGAGAAACAACCTAGTCGGATAAACAACCTAGTCCGGGAAACTACCTAGTCCGGGAAACTACCTATAGTCTGATTCATAATTAGGTGTCCAAAATGTAAACAAAGAAATGTCATTGTCAAAATACGATTACAGGTATTGCAAACCTTAACAAATTAACAAGAAGCGACAACTTTCACAAATTCAACAAAAAACAAAAACTTAATAACTGCACACAATTTAAAAGAACGCGCTATAAAAATTAGAAAACATCCGACTTCCACCACGATCACGAAAATAAATAATATAAACTACGAAACTTAAAAATGGCGGCACAAAAAATGTTTTGGATCCCGATTGTGTTACCATTATCACAATTTAATTTTCTACCATACATCTTGTTTTTTATTATTATTAATGTATGAAATTAAATTAGGTAAATATAAATATTGGAAAATGTCATTGATTTTAATTTATTTAGATAATTATTTTTTTATCCTTGTATTAATTTAATATTGTCAAAAATAAGAAACTATCATTTGATACATATTGTTCTTGATAGGTCAACACCTTTGTTTACATTTTGGACACCTAATTATGAATCGGACTATAGTCCCTGAACCTGTTCCACCTAGTCCCATAAAATCTCGACACGCGTAAAATCTAGTCTTGGACTAGGTACTTATTCTTGGACTAGGTACATATTAAAACTTGGACTAGGTCTGACCTAGTCCGGTAAAATACCTAGTCCCTGAACCTGTTCCAGTATATACGCCTCACCTCTAAGTGATAGCCTACTGGTTGATACAACAAACAAGGTTTTAGAACCCTTTGTGGTTCGATTCCGGCGGCACCACCTTCCTTCTGCCTAATAATAGCAGTGTAAGGCGCGGCTGTGTTTCGTTTTGAAGGGTGTGGTAAAGGAAACATACTTTTTCGAGGCGTTCCAGCTTAGTCCTCAGGAGTAGCGGCGCATTTGTGGCCGACCTCAGGTAGGAATATCTAAACCTACCTGGGGTTCATTACAGATGTCCATGGGCGGCAGTAGCCAACTTACCATCAGGTGGACTGCATGCTCGTCTGCTACTACTATATTATAATAAAAAAAAACAAACATACAAGTTTTAAAAACAATTTGTTCTACCGCTTGATTCTTTTGAACAAATTGTCCACAAATATTTCAGGAAACCATTGAATCAGACTAACAATTTCTTAAACCTCTAGTTTATTTACTTGTAAAAATGAGAGGTGCGTGCCTAAAATAATAATGTCGGACGCCTTGATCAAGAGGCCGGGTTTCTTAACCAATAGACTATATCTGCTTTGTCAGGGCCGGATTTAAGGGAGGGCAACCGGGCCGCAGCCCCGGGGCCTCCACAAAAGAGGAGCCCCCACAATAGAGACGTCGGATTTGTTTTAATCCCGACTAGTAAACACTAGTAAAAAAAATATCTTTTCCTTTGATATTTTTTTCGCTGTTTTACCTTTATCTACAATACTTTGTACAAACATGAATACTAGAAGAATCTACCTGCGTTTCACAATAAAATATTTATTGAAAAACTCAACTGAAAAAATTGTTCATTTTATTTGGAAAATAATTTGGGGCCAGGGGGCCTCCACTCCTTTGTTGCCCCAAGGCCTCTAGACCTCTACATCCGGCCCTGTGCTTTATGTTACAATCGGTTATGTAGTTATTTAAAATCTACCTCTTTACTTTCTATTTTTACACTTTTTATTTCGGATATCCAAACTATCCAATTATCCTATAAGTCAACTATCCATAAGCCAAAAATAAGTCAACAAATACAACCGTAACGCCATCTACACTTTATCCAGAACATTGCTTACAGTTTTAATTCCAACTCCAACCCACTAGATGGCGTTGTTTAGTTTCTGAATCACGGTAACGAATGTACGCTCGGAACTCTATATAAGGCAAAACCTAAGGTTAATTAAAATAAGCATATTATAGGTGAATGTGTATTTTTGACAAGGATCAATTGATATGCGATCCTTTTATCACAAAACATAAGTCACACGAGGTGCCAATCGTACTAAACAATACAGTTTAATTATTTTGACTTATATAAAGTCATATTGACATTGTATTGTTACCAGTCCCCTGACATACACACACAGAAAAGTTTATCAAACTATATTTGGTCATAGAGTTACCTATTGACATTTATAGACAATAATGATAACAACACTCGAGCGCAAGTCAACAAATACAACCATAACCATCTACACTTTATCCCGAACATTCTTAACAGTTTAATTCCAACTCCAACCCACTAGATGGCGTTGTTTAGTTTCTGAATCACGGTAATGAGTGTACGCTCGGAACTCTATATAAGGCAAAACCTAAGATTAATTAAAATAAGCATATGATAGGTGAATGTGTATTTTTGACAAGGATCCATTGATATGCGATCCTTTTATCACAAAACATAAGTCACACGATCTCGTGTGAGGGCACCTGCCAATCGTACGAAACAATACAGTTTAATTATTTTGACTTATATAAAGTCATATTGACATTGTATTGATTTGAACTTATTAAAAATGTATTTTTGTAATGTAATGTATTTTCCATTTTATATAAACAATGAAGATACTAAGTTAAGATAAGCTAATGTGAATGTATTACATTGTAATGCCCCAGCTGGGTGCATGCATGTTCGAATACCCTATTTGTAACACCATAATTGGCATGATGACAGTATTACAAAATCAAAGAATATATGATTTAAGAAAACAGTATACAGGGTGAATTTTTTAAACGGGCCTTCAGGGCCAAATCCGAAACTATAAACATTAGCGAAAAATGCTGAAAGGAGTTACGAGGCCGATTTTGATAAAAACTAAAACTGCATCAATACTTTTTTAATATAACTTTTTCCCTAGCCGGAAATCGAACGAGTTCATTTAGAAAAAAAAAATACACCCTCTATATTATTCCACTATCTGATAGTGTGTTGAAAACGAAAAATAATAAAATTTGCCATGATTTCTTATTCCAAAATCTTCTAATATAGAATAAAACCCCTAACGATGGCAACACTTAATCGTAATTCAACGAATGTAACGTCATCTACACTTTATTAAGAATATTGTTTACAATTCAGTTCCAACTCCAACACACTAGATGGCGTTGTTTAGTTTCTGAATCACGGTAACGAGTGTACGCTCGGAATTCAATATAACTTAATTAACTTTATGGTGCAGATTGCATTATAAATATTTCGCATTTCATATTTTTGGCAAGGATCCATTATTATGCGATCCTTTTATTACTAAACACAAGTGTTTCGTCCATCAATTTACCAATACAGTTCGTATTGGACAAAAGCAGTGATAGCCCAGTGGCTCCTGTTGAAACAACCAACACATATGCTTTTAAAATTATTGTACTAGAATAGTGTAATTTCAAATATTTATTTATTACTAGCTGACCCGGCAAACGTTGTTGCCATATAAATAAAAAAATGTTAAGGGTGAACAACCCTTATCACTTAGGGGTATGAAAAATAGATAGTAGCCGATTCTCAAACCTACTGAATATGCATATAAAATTTGGTGAAAATCGGTAAAGCCGTTTCGGAGGAGTACGGTAACTAACATTGTGACACGAGAATTTTATATATAAGATTAATTTAATTCTGTGCGTGTGGCGGTTTTCGAAAACAGTCATTTGTTGTAAACTCGTAATCGATTTTTCAGTTTCAGTTATTTTTTTATTTTTAAGATAATTTAATAAAATTACGATCTTTAAATATAAAGCTTATGTTATCATATAAAAATGATTATTTTTTCACATTATTTTTAAAGAGTAGTAATAATAGTATAATATGTTATGTTAAAAATGTATATTTATAATCGGTAAAATTTACCATTTGTTAGGTGGTTTTGAAAACCTGGCAACATTGTACTGCCGTCGCAGTATACTGAACGCAGTATTTGCAAAATGATAGTTCCGAGAAAACCGCGTTCAAATTAAGGATTACTATCTAATCTGGTGCAAATAATGCAAATTTCGTTACTATTTGACAAAAATCCAATGAAAAAAGATTATTTTCTTCCTATCAGAGTATTTGGTGCCATTTCTGCAAAAAAAAACTGATTTTTGGCACAAATCAGTTTTTTAGTAAAGAACGCAATAATGACGATTATTGCGTTCTTTATTACGATGGCAGTATAATTGGCTACTTGACACTTTTTGGGAAAGTGTTTTAATAAATTAGTATACGTATTATATATGCCTTTCATTGATCACTTTTTCGAAAAAAGGGCTATTCATTAATAAAAATCGAACTTTCTTTACGGTGAACGGAACGTCGCGTTAAATCAGGCGGTCAAGTGTCATTTTGTGGCGGAACGTCATTACACTGTAAACAAACAACGCTTAGAATAAAATTGAGAGTTATTTAGCTATTATAACTAAAATTTAAATAAATGACAAGTTATAAGACGTGTGCAGTGACGATGTGTACAAGTACGATCGCTAAATATCCTAACAAATTTGCTTATACAAGTTCCTAAACCCAAATCTCATAAACGTTAAAGAACTTGCAGATTCTTATATGTTTAAATCCTCTGTTTCCAAGCAATGCCATTTTATACTATCTATGTAAGAGAAGTATTATTGAAAAAAAGGAATAAATTTAGTAACTCTCGAGTGATTCGTCAATTCCAAATCATTGGAACGGGACGTAATCAAAACAAAACAGCAAGTGGAAGTATTCATATATTTAATATATTATATTTTCTATGATAAGAATATAATTATAAGACGTCTATGAGAATTCTATTTTAAGGGCCCATTCTGTAATTAATAGGACATAATTAAAATATTTCATGACTGTGTTATTATTGATGGTGCATGTGCACTGATTAAGTTACAGGACTGTATAATTACAAATACATGATTTGCTAATATTAGTATTTTATTAACCGATTTCTTTGTTTATTTGGTTTATATGGTTCTATTAGTGAGTACACACAGTACAACTTTTGTATATATTTATCATATGTTACAGTTACAATAATTACTACAGATCACCTAAGCTAAATTTTTGTGCTGCTTGCATGTCTGCTTTTCTTCATTACTAAAATTATTTTCCGTAACAAATGGATATATATTTTTATCACTGTCATTTTCAGAATTAAATTGCAATGCAATAATAGGAACTGTATGGTCACTTTTCTTCCTTCATCTTGTTGGGTAGGTTACGCAAGTAAAGAAGTACTATTTCCCGTGTACTTTACTTTATGTATTTCAGACTGGTGCCCACTTTTGGCCCCTCACTTCTTCTAGGCAGGACAGTCATCACATTTTCATTTTCATTGATGTATTGTGTTCAGGACAACTTTTACTTTTCATGAAACACAAACTTGCCTTCCTCTTAAACTGCACATACTCTATAACGTCGTCACTATACGATTGTCGGGAAGATCTGTAAATATAAATATAACCAATTAATAACCTTAAAACAGTTCACATAAGAATATAAGTATATTTAAAAAAATCTTAATAATCACTTGAAGACAACCTTTCTTCTGTCTGAAGTCAGTTAAGAAATGTTTTAATTGTCTGATATGATTAAATGTAAATATAAAGAATGTTTTACTTACGTTGGTTATTTGATATTTCCATAGGTTATCTCACGGAAGTTTTTGTATCCATTTTGATTTATTGCACTGCATATATGGAGATTCTTTAAGCAGGTTCACGCTATCAGCTTTAATATAGTATGGCTTCATTTCGGTTCACAACATAAATTCAACCAACTCTAACAGCAAACGATTTAATTATTATTTGTCTTGTTTGGTTTCGATGTAGTGACGTCACATGACATTTGAGGCAGCACTGTCGCCGTTTTGGGACTTAAAATCCACAGATAAAAAATCGAAAATTTCTTTTTAAAAATTAAAATACTTAGAACGTATTAAAAAATAAACGAAATACTGCATAATTTATGTTTACTTATAAGCTATCATATCCAACATATTTCATATTTTATTGTTATAACTGTCAAGTACCCAATTACTAGTCCCCTGACATACACACACAGAAAAGTTTTTCAAACTATATAATAATAATAATAATAATTCTTTATTTCGGACAAGATCCATATATCGTTAGCAAATACTTATTATCTATGTTATATTTGGTCATAGTGTTACCTATTGACATTGATAAACAATAATGATAGCAACACTCGAGCGTAAGTCAACAAATACAACCGTAACGCCATCTACAGTTTATTCAGAACATTGTTTACAGTTTTAATTCCAACTCCAACCCACTAGATGGCGCTGTTTCGTTTCTGAATCACGGTAACGAGTGTACGCTCAGAACTCTATATAAGGCTAAACCTAAGGTTACATAAAGTGCAGAAATTATTTAGATTATGTATTTTTGACAAGGATCCATTGATATGCGATCCTTTTATCACAAAACGTAATTCACACTAGTTGTTGGCAACACCAACGAAAGTGAAAACATAGCGGTCATTGTTTTTTTTTTTTTTTTTTTTTATAATATAAGGGTAGCAGACGAGCATGCAGTCCACCTGATGGTAAGTGGCTACTGCCGCCCATGGACATCTGTAATCAACCCCAGATAGGATTAGATATTCCTACCTGAGGTCGGCCACAGATGCGCCGCTACCCCTGAGGACTAAGCTGGAACGCCTCGGAAAAGTCTGTCTCCCTTACCACACACTTCATGTGGCAACACCGAGCGTTCTTCCGCTCGCCACCATAAAGAAGCCTGTACGTGTAATTAATTAGTGTGAGTAGGTTTCGTTTTTGCGATGTCCAACACTCAAACAAAAATCAAGACATGATGAAATTTGCTACTACTTATTACGTATTTTAAATTCTTCTAAAATAGAATAAAATCCCTGACGATGGCAACACTCGAGCGTAAGTCAACAAATACAACCGTAACGCCATCTACACTTTATTCCGAACATTGTTAACAGTTTCAGTTCCAACTCCAACCCACTAGATGGCGTTGTCTAGTTTCTGAATCACGGTAACGAGTGTACGCTCGGAACTTAATATAAGGGCACGCTTATAACCTTTATGGTACCTTGATTTTTGTGTTTACTTACAGACATTTTTTGCAAGGATCCATAATAATGCGATCCTTTTATCACAAAACAAGTATTCCTTCTATCTTTTATCAAAACGCATTATAATGATGAGTAATGATTAATGAAGCTAAGTACATTAGAATAAAATTTATAAAGCGATTTTGTTTTATCAGTGGTCCTAAGAACCAGTTAAAAAATAAACCTTAAGATAATATAAAAAATTAAAGATAAAAAATGAGTCCATATCACTGCCTGTCGGTAGGGCCCCAAGAATTGAATATTTACTTTAATACTAGTGGTGCCCGCGGCTTCGCCCTCATTTTAAAGAAATAATATGACATAATAAAACAGAAAATTTGTACCGTCATTGGAATGACAGTGGCGCCTTCTGTCCAAAATTTGTCTTACCAACTCCCAAACCTTCGTGGGTTCTTGGACAAAAACTTTGCTAAAGATCGTCACTTGATCAAATGCATAGTTTCCGATTCTATAAAACTGCGATGGTAGCGAATTCTGTCGAATCCAATGTGAAACATTCCAAAATCAACAACTACTTACGAATTAAAAATCAATTAAAAAAACCTTTTCCCACGGACTAAATTGTGAATCTAAACCATTCTCAAGTCCCCTTGAACACACACAACAAATTTCATCAAAGTCGGTCCAGTCGTTTAGGAGGAGTTCAGTGACATACACACGCACTTGCGTGCGTGTTTATCATTACTTCCCAGAATTTGATCCTTATAAGCAACACTATCAGATAGTGAAATAATATAGAGGGTGTATTTTTTTTCAAAATGAACTCGTTCGATTCCCGGCTAGGGAAAAAGTTATTTTAAAAGAGTAATGATGTAGTTTTAGTTTTTATCAAAATCGGCCTCGTAACTCCTTTCAGCATTTTTCGCTAATCCTTATAGTTTCGGATTCGGCCCTGAAGGCCCGTTTGAAAAAATCACCCTGTATATAATACATATAGCGCAATAAGTAAATATTGCATTTTACCACATATATATGACAATATTTTTATACTGTACCCTTAGTATGAGTTTTTACGTTTTGACAAAAATGACTGTTCTTGTTTTTGTTTACGTATTTCCCATCAGTTCTGGTACAATCCGCTAGGGGCGCTGATTGGAAATGTATGGCCAAATACGTAAACCAATACCAAAACAGTTATTTTTTTCAAAACGTAAAACCTCATGGTAAGGGTTCTGATAAATTAAGCAGTTCGTGCAAAATTATTCCCTAACCATACCAAAATATCAAAAATTACAACGTTAATATTCAAGTTTTCATTTCTGGCACTCCCGGAGTGCAATCCGTTGATTTTCTTATATTAAACTAGCTGACCCGGCAAACGTTGTGTTGCCATATAAATAAAAAAATGTTAAGGGTGAACAACCCTTATCACTTAGGGGTATGAAAAATAGATAGTAGCCAATTCTCAGACCTACTGAATATGCATATAAAATTTGGTGAAAATCCGTCAAACCGTTTCGGAGGAGTACGGTAACTAACATTGTGACACGAGAATTTTATATATAAGTAAGATGTATATTTCATTTCTATAGCCTTCGATCAATTATACAGTTCTTAAAGGCAATATTCGACTGGAATGCGAAGTGTGATCGGTGAAAATCTTAAAGAAAGTCGCGGAAAATATGATAAAACGGGCATAAAAGTTTGTCAATGGTGGAACACACTTGACAGATATCATCTTTTCTAATTAGCAAAAAAAAAGTTACACGTCGTAGTAAAGATGTATATTAGTCAAAATAACTTTTTTATTCAGTACAACAGTTCGAAAATAAAATTGCATGATTAAGTTGCGCCACCCTATATATCGACGTCTGTAGCATAGTCATAGATAAGTATAGATATCTCAACGCCTTGTAATTGAAGGAAGCCATTAAATGGCTTAATCACTGACACACTAAACTGACAATTCGGTCAGCCGTTTAATGGCTGTCATGTTAATTTACGCGGAACAATGCCGACATGCGCAGTTATGTGGTGCAAAAACAAGAAATCTAGAAAAAGTGCGGAGAAATATCGTTTCATGTGTAAATGATCTAAAAATTACATATTTTTAATATTTTTCAAACACTTGTTTTGAAGGTGGTAGAACCCTATGTGGTTCGACTCCGGCGGCACCACCGTCACACCTATTTCTTCCTAATAACAGCAGTGTTGCTGTGTTCCGTTTTGAAGGGTGTGGTAAGGGAGACATACTTTTCCGAGGCGTTCCAGCTTAGTCCACAGGGGTAGCGGCGCATCTGTGACCGACCTCAGGTAGGAATATCTGATTCTATCTGGGGTAGATCACAGATGTCCATGGGCGGCAGTAGCGACTTACCATCAGGTGGACTGCATGCTCGGCTGCTACTCCTACTAAAACTATAAAAAAACTTGTCGTGACGTGACAGTGACAATTGTCAAAAGATTACATTTTCTTGTTAAGAGTGAGTAATCTTTACTAATCTATGAGCATAGCATAGCTTGCGCTGTACTCCAGCCCTACCAAAACCATTGACCTTATGAATGAGTGATTACAAAAGGCATTACGTCACGATCGTGATGCAAAACGCATCATTTATAAGGCTTGCCTCTGATGAGTTATATACAGTAATGCTTGGTGGCTTAGTTAAATGCCTACATACCGCTCTTTTATTTCTGTTATTATTTTTTTATAATATAAGAGTAGTAAACGAGCATGCAGTCCACCTGATGGTAAGTAGCTACTGCCGCCCATGGACATCTGTAATCAACCCCAGATAGAATTAGATATTCCTACCTGAGGTCGGCCACAGATGCGCCGCTATCCCTGAGGACTAAGCTGGAACGCCTCGGAAAAGTATGTCTTTCTTAGCAAGCGCTTAACACTGCTGTTATAAAGCAGAAATAGGTGTGGCGGTGGTGCCGCCGGAATCGAACCACAGAGGGTTCTATCTTCAAAAATTGGACTCACCTTCAGGAATCGACATGATACAAGGCATAAAGTGTAAAATAACTGTTCTATTATATAATAAGGTAACTGTTCTATTTATAAATAATCTATGATATTAACGCATTATTACTTTGCAATCTACTTCGTCCTTGAAATGTAAGCTCTACAAATCGTTTGTTTGTTTATTTTGATGTCTTTATGGGAAAGGGAGATTGTAAATTGATTAAACTTCACAATAACACCGTGAGAAGAAACAATTTTGACTGATTATGTTATGTTAATGGCATGTGTTATGTCATCAGCATCATCGTCAACCCATTACTGTCCCACTGCTGGGCACGGGTCTCCTCTTATAATGAGAAGGATTGGGCCATAGTCCACCGCGCTGGCCAAGTGCGTATTGGTAGACTTCACATACCTTTTGAATTTTTATTTATAAATCTCTTAGGTTTCCTCACGATGTTTTCCTTCACTGTTTAGCAAGTCATAATTAATTTTTAGTACGCACATAACTTTGAAAAATCAGAGGTGCGTGCCTGGGATTTGAACCTCGGACCCATCGATCGATAGGCCGAGTTTCTTAATCACTAGGCTATCACTGCTTCCATGTGTTATGTGTGATGTGTTATGTGATGTATCTTAATAAATTAGTATGATAATATGTAGTACCTACTTCGGTCGCTGTGTCGTATCCCTTTAGGATTCCGTACCCAAAGGGTATAAACGGAACCCTATTACTGAGCTTCTGCTGTCTGTCCGTTTGTCACGGGGTTCTATCTCTTGAGCCGTAGTAGATGTCTATCTATCCTTGCAATTTTAGTGTATGTTTTTCTTTCTTTTCTTTCTTTCTTTTATATTTTCGAGTGACGTTCCTTATTACGTATGAAAACTTACCTATTTTCGACTGACTTTATTGGCCATGACTTTTTCTTTCTTTGTTTCTTTTATACAGCGTGATTTTTTTATGGGCCTACAGGGCCAAATCCGAATCCATAAGGATTAGCAAAAAAAGCTGAAAGGAACTTGAAAAAAATAAAGCATTTCCTTTAGTTCTTCATTTATCATTACTTCCTAGAATTTAACCTTTATAAGCGACACTATGTAATAATGGAATAAAACCTATAAGTAGGGTGTGTTTTTTTTTCAAAATGAACTTGTTCGGTTCCCGGCCAGGGAAAAAGATATTTGAAAAACTAATGATGCAGTTTTAGTTTTTATCAAAATCGGCCTCGGAACTTCTTTCAGCATTTTTCGCTAATCCTTATAGTTTCGGATTTGATCCTGAAGGTTCATTTGAACTCACTCTGTATTTGCCGACTTAATTCACGAAGAGTACTTATTAGCTTCAAAAGGAGGAGGTTATAATTTTCGTAACACCAACAATAGACATAATAACATAGTTAAGCTTAAATCAAGGTTGAGGCGAACCACAGAATGTTATTCTAATTTGTACGTTCGCTTTTTTACACTAACTTTTGCCCGCGGCTTCGTCTGTATTTATAGGCTACTGCCGCCCATAGACATCTGTAATCAACCCCAGATAGATATATTCCAACCTGAGGTCGGCCACAGATGCGCTGCTACCCCTGAGGACTAAGCTGGAACGCCTCGGAAAAGTATGTCTCCCTTACCACACCCTTCAAAACGGAACACAGCAGTGCCTAACGCTGTTTGTCCACTGCACCGTCACCGAGCCGATACCGATAATTAATCTCGGCGCCGAAGTAGCGTACACATACATTTACTATGGGATGACGGTGCTCGGGTGTCGGACGTTTTTTTTTTTTTTTTTTTTTTTTATATAAAATATAAGAGTAGCAGACGAGCATGCAGTCCACCTGATGGTAAGTGGCTACTGCCGCCCATGGACATCTGTAATAAACCCCAGATAGGATTAGATATTCCTACCTGAGGTCGGCCACAGATGCGCCGCTACCCCTGAGGACTAAGCTGGGACGCCTCGGAAAAGTCTGTCTCCCTTACCACACCCTTCAAACCGGAACACAGCAGCGCTTAACACTGCTGTTATTAGGTAGAAATAGGTGTGGCGGTGGTGCCGCCGGAGTCGAACCACAAAGGGTTCTACCACCTTACCACGTTCGGTGGACAAGCTGCTATAGCAAATGTATGTACGCTACTTCGGCGCCGTCATTAATTATCGGTATCGGCTCGGTATCGTGGTTGGTGGACAAACAGCGTAACACTGCTGTTTTTAGGTAGAAATAGGTGTGGCGGTGGTGCCGCCGGAGTCGAACCGCAAAGGGTTCTACCACCTTCATGTACCTAGTACTAACGGACAGACATTCTTTACAATAGTACTTATAGATAGAGTAAACATAAACATTGTTTGTGTGAGATTTCAAAATTGCTATTTCCTAAGGTCATGCGCTTTTGTGCGATGTAAAACACAATTTTTTGTTGTTTATTTTTAGCTTTAAGGCTGCCGTCGCATTATCTATACAAATAAATAAAATATAATCTATTTGTAATGACAAAGTAACAGTTTTTTAACTAATAGTTAACTAAATGAAATAATATAATGTATTCATAACAAATAAACAATTATTAAAATTTTTCTTCTGTCTGTTTGTTACGATTAATCTCCGAAACGGCCGAACCGATTTTGATGGGGTTTTCACGTTGATGCTATGAGGAATAACTTAGACTTATTTCATTTTAGAACAATAATTAGGATTCCGCATAAAGTAATTACTTAGTACCATTGAAATATTACACGTCTAAACGCGGGTGAGACCGCGGGGTACATTTTGTTTGGTTATTTTTTTTATAAAATTCCTAATGTTAAGTTATTGTTGTTAAGCATCTACTGCCGCTTATGGGTATCTGTAATCAACCCCAGATAAGATAAGATTCCCACCTGATCGCTAATCGCTACCCCTAAGAACCAAGTTGGTACGCCTCGGATACGCATTCCCTTGGTGTAAACTTGTCTTTAGGTATACAGGAAAAACAGACCAAATTTAATATAAATGGTTGAAGTTAATGATTGTAGCTTAGGATTCAGTTTGTTTCCTCATAGACGGAGCTAATGAGCTTAGATTATCTTGTGTTTTGTTTTAATGAAATTAAGAAGTAACTAGGTATACAGGGTGAATTTTTCAAACGGGCCTTCAGGGCCAAATCCGAAACTATGAGGATTAGTGAAAAATGCTGAAAGGAGTTACGAGGCCGATTTTGATAAAAACTAAAACTGCATCATTACTTTTTTAAAATATCTTTTTCCCTAGCCGAGAATCGAAAGAGTTCATTTTTAAAAAAATACACCCTCTATATTATACCACTATCTGATAGTGTTGCTTATAAGGATCAAATTCTGGGAAGTAATGTTATGTGACAAATTAAAGGAAAAGAAAAATTTTGAACAAAATACATATTTTTTTTTGATTTGGGATTTGGCACTGAAGGCCCGTTTGAAAAATTCACCCTGTGTACCTAACTACTTTATGTTTATTTTATTATTATATTCGTTTAATCGATTCCCAAAAACAGTTCTATGCGAGGTCGTTTACAGATGCGTCGCTACCCCTGAGGACTAAGTTAGAACGCGTCGAATAAATGTCTCCTTTACCACACCCTTCAAACTGATATATCACTCTTATAAGGTACAAATAAGTGTGACGGTGGTACTGCTGGTCTAAGCAGACCAAGAAAGTATCTTAAACATCATCAACCCACTACTGTCCCACTGCTGGGCACGGGTCTCCTCTCAGAATGAGAAGGATTAGGCCATAGTCCACCGTGATGGCCAAGTGCGAATTGGTAGACTTCACATACCTTTGAAAACTTTTTTAAGATTGTTCAGGTATGCCGGTTTCCTCGCGACGTTTTCCTTCACCGTATAAGCAAGTATCTTCTAGTAAGCACATAACCTTGAAAAATCAGAGGTCTGGGATTTGAACCTCGAACTCTAGATCATAAGGCTGACTTACTTAACCGCAAGGCTGTCACTGCTGACTTAAAGATCAAGTGAACTACAATTTGATATAAAAAAACCCACTGCTTTCGTGGCATTTCCATTCTTTCCGGTGGTTTGTCATTAAGTGTTGCAATATCCTACATATTGCGATAGTGTTGGAAATATTATGTGGTGACTCTACATTTAATGGGCTTTAATAATGAGTTCACATGGCGTTCATGTATGCTAGGTTGGTAGGTAAAATGTAATGTAATACAGTCATAGATTAGTAAAGATTACTCACTCCTAACCTAACAAGAAAATGTACCCAGTTTTGAGAATTGAAATAGTTGCGTAAAAAAGTTTTGCCACGTCTCCGTGCTAAAATGTCCCTAAAATATTTGAAATAATTATTTATTTATTACGTAAATTATGCAGTATTAGTAATTTATTCGTAAATTTTCTCTAAAAATATTTTTAAATGTCAAGAATTAAAAAAAATAACTTACTAAAATAAGCCGTTTGTGGCTTCATTCAATTTCAAGGCGGCGAAGTATCTTTACTAATCTATGAATACAGTACAAAACCTGATTAATGGGACAAGGATTATTGCTACAAGCAGTGGCGTGCCTAAATGGGCCATTTATCAAAAATTGTTGGGCCCCCAAAAACGTTTCCTTTTTACTCATTTTGAAATTATACTTGTTTAAATCTGTTTATGATATGTGTTTTCTCGGTAAGTGCGGACTAAAAGTTTAAGTGAAATTGTTAATAATATTTATCACGGTAACACATGGGGGCCTCAGTCCCTCAGGGGCCCCGTATTATTGATACGGTGGTAGTTACGCCTCTGGCTATATAACAAGGTAAGATAAGGTACCAACCCCAGATAATAGTACATACCTACCCGATGCGTTGCTACCCCTGAGGATTGAGTTAGAACGCTTCGAATATGTTTATTTGCCTTACCACACTTCAAAGCCAATCTAATGTAAGAATCTATTCTTGTCTGAGGTTGATTAGAAATGTGGTGGTATGCTGGTGTATATTTTTAATTTTTTGCATCTGCACGCATCCTTTGGAAGCATACTGCATGATTTAAAATATATACCATCATAGATATTTGTAGCGGATTGTTGCGAAGTAGTTTTAATCTTAACTTAATTGATTAGAAATGTCCATAGGCGGGAGTAGCCACTTACCATCAAGTGGACAGCTTGCTCGTCTGCTACTCCTATACATATTATAATAAATATCAATACATGAGTGGAACTTACAAGAATACAATTGGTCCGATCTCCTGATAGTTCATCTTCTCATCCAGACCCTGGAGGAACCTCTCGTGGTTCGTCACGTTGAACATGTAGACCCTCATCTTCACTTCATCCGGGGGGTCGGACCACCACTCGTAGGGGGGTAGCCCTGGAACAAGGGTGGAAGGTTAAATAAAGAATTAGCTAAGTGCAAGTTGAACTCGCATACCAGGGATCCGTAGCAAAAAAAGTACATCTAAATATATCTAAATATATATAACTCAAAGGTTATTGACTGACATAGTGATCTATCAACGCACAGCCCAAACCACTGGACGGATCGGGCTGAAATTTGGCATGCAGGTAGATGTTATGACGTAGGCATCCACTAAGAAAGGATTTTGATCAATTCTACCCCCAAGGGGATAAAATAGGGGATGAAAATATTACTTCGAAACGCGAGCGAAGCCGCGGGCAAAAGCTCGTATATTATATGTATATTTTTAAATAAAAAATTATATGTATTTTTTTATTTTTAATATTTGTTATTGTAGCGGCCATAGTGACAATTTGATTTGTCTACCTATTACGGTTTAATAGATAAGGCTAAATACGTCGAAAAAAGCGCTTTCTTGTATGGCGACCACATTTTTTTTATTTTATTTTTATTTTTGGTACTTGCTGTTATAGCGGCCACCGTTATACATACTCAGTGAACGTGGTTTAACTATATTTTTTATATTTCTATCTTGTTTGTTATTCGAATTACTGATTTTCCAAAAATAAAACTAAAAAGGCCACTTTATAATTGATTATGATCTGCACAAACTGTGTTTTTTAATGAACAAAAACATTGTGCGCAAAATTTTAAAGAAAAATGAGAATTTAAAATTAAGTTAACAAAGAAGTTTTGATGGAATGTTAATTAATTTGATATGACGTCAATATTTTTCGATAAAAACCCATTTCTGTTAGTAAGTCCGGATTTCTATGGTGTATCTATAAGGAAAATAACAAAATCAGTAAAAAGTCTAGGCGGATCTGGTGCCGAGAAATGTGAACTGGTTTCAATTATGCCCAACCCATCACTGCCTCACTGCTGGGCACGTGTCTCTTCTCAGACTGAGCAGGATTAGGCCATAGTGCGCCGCGCCGGCCAATTCCGAATTGGTAGACTTCAAATACCTTAGAAAACATTCAAGTGATCAGCTCATCTTACGATGTTTTCTTTCACCTTAAAGTAAGTAATCATTATAATATAGGAGTAGTAGACGAGCATGCAGTCCACTCGATGTAAGTGGCTATTGCCGCCCAAGGACATCTGTAATCGACCCCAGATAGGATTAGATATTCCTACCTAAGGTCGGCCCCAGATGCACCGCTACCTCTGAGGACTAAGCTGGAACGCATCGGAAAAGTATATCTCCCTTACCACACCCTTCAAACCGGAACATAGCAGCGCCTAACACTGATGTTATTAGGCTGAAATAGGTGTGGCGGTGGTGCCGCCGGAGTCGAACCACAATTGATTCTACCACCTTCAAGGTAAGTAGTCATTAATTTTACACACGTAACTTTTAAAAATAAGAGGTGTTGGAAAATTCTTGTGATGCCTGGTGTTTAAACCATCGAAGGTTCAAATCCCAGAGATTGACACTCTCGATTGAGAGATGCAGACTGCGGAGGCTTAGCAATAGGGTTTTATTTTACTTTTTTTTACCGCACTAAAACTCCCCCGGTGGCCGTCCTCGGCGCTGCGTAGAGGACCGGGATCTCCAACGGAACGCAACCGGAGTCCAATTGGCGCGTTTCCCCGACGGGCTCCGTCCAGGTGAGCTTTGAAACTCACCACACCATCTGGTGTTCACGACGGTATGCGACCACACATACCGCCGTCCATCCCGGAGGATTTTATTTTACCTGTTGGGTACGGAACCCTAAAAATTGTATTGGTATTTCCAAAAGATTAAATATACATACCTGGTCTCATATTCAGCTTCTCCCATAACATGAGGTCGAGGGGAGTGAAAATAAAACCGCCGATAGAAATGATGAGCAGCATAATTCCCCATACCCACTGGAATACTGAATCTGGAACGAAAAAAGATAATTATATTAAAAATAAAAAAATGTCCTTTAAAATAGACCCATAATTTCGATGAGTCCATCAACACCTCATATTTTGAAATCTGTGAAGCCGTTTGGACTGCAGGGCGTAATCCTCTGCAGTTTGTGAAAATTCGAACCCATTCCTATATATACCATATACCACGGGCCGGATCTAGCCCGCATTTGCGTCGAATCCGGCCCGCGGAACGATTCAGGTCCGGCAAGAACCATTCTTTCTTTCATTTCTCGTGTTTTTTAGTCAACGCGCTCTTTTTTTCAACCTATTTCCGAGATCAGCTCGACCTCCACGCACTAACAAATATTTTCACTGTTCACAGGTGGATCGAATTTGAACATATACTCGTATTTAGCTTTTACTCTTGTATTTTGTACAAGCTACCTGACAACTGCAATGTTAAACCCAACATTGATCCGGTTTGGAGGATGTGATAAGGTAGTCCTTTTTTTCTGTTTACGAGAGGGAAACATTCAAAAGGTACCGGGCGCTGTGGGAGCGACGCAGGGTTATGTGGGATTTTTACCGCACTAAAACCCCCCCGGTGGCCGTCCTCAGCGCTGCGTAGAGGGCTCCGGGATCTTCAAAGGAACGCAACCGGAGTCCTCTTAGCGCGTTGCCCCGTTGGGCTCTGCCCAGGTGAGCTTGACGCTCGCCACACCATCTGGTGCGTACGACGGTATGTGACCACACATAGCGCCGCTCTTCCCGGGGTCGCTTACCGGGCGGTTCAAGCTCCCACTCTTATCGCCCGCAACCCTGGAAGCCCCCTTTTAGTCGCCTCTTACGACAGGCAGGGGATACCGTAGCCCTATTCTAGTCCCGAAACTACAGGGACAAAGGGAGACATAGTCCAACGTGTGTGTAGGAGACATCCAAGGCGTTCGAACTTAGTCCTCAGGCGTCGGTAGCGGCGCATCTGTGGCTGACTTCAGGTAGAAATCTACTCTTATCTGGTTGATTGCAAATGTCCATGGGCGGCAGTAACCTCTTACTTTCAGGTGAACAGCATGCTCGTCTGCTCCTATATTATAAAATACCACAAGGCAATAATCTTGTCAATTTATATAACCTTTCGTCATTACCATTCCGTGGAATGGCAATTGTTAAAAATATCCGCTTGGGTTAAATTATGTTGGCATTGACACACAAATTAAGGTTGAAAATCTTATATTAATTGTAAAAGTATACAAAATTGCTGTCTCTGGTATATGCGTAAATATTATAAACTCGTTTTATAAGTATGTAGTAGCAACGGTCATGTCAATCGGATGGTAGGTCACTGTTGTATTCGGCCAGAATAGGCAGGGCCGGATTTAAGGGAAGGCAACCGTGACGGCAGCAATGGCGGGGGGGGGGGGAGCAATTTACGCTCCTCCCGCACAGCTGGTGTTCACGACGGTATGCGACCACACATACCGCCGTCCTTCCCGGGGTTGCTTGCTGGACGGTTCGAGCTCCTACTCTTGCCACCCGCAACCCCCGAGGCCCCCTTTAATCGCCTCTTACGACAGACAGGGATACCGTAGCCCTATTCTCAGGGCCGAATTTAGAGGTCTAGAGGCCTCGGGGCAACAAAGGAGTGGAGGCCCCCTGGCCCCAAATTATTTTCCGATTAAAATGAACAATTTTTTCAGTTCAGTTTTTCAATAAATATTTTATTGTGAAACGCAGGTAGATTCATCTAGTATTCATGTGTGTACAAAGTACTGTAGATAAAGGTAAAACAACGAAAAAAACATCAAAGGAAAAGATATTTTTTTTACTAGTGTTTACTAGTCGGAATTTAAAAAAAAAATCCGACGTCTCAATTGTGGGGGCCCCTCTTTTGTGGAGGCCCCGGGGCGGCCGCCCCGGTAGCCCTCCCTTAAATCCGGCCCTGTATAGACGCCCTCTATTCTATTTTTATATACTCTAAGTAGAAGGTAGTTTTGAAGGTGGTAGAACCCTTTGTGGTTCGACTCCGGCGGCACCACCGCCTCACTTATTTCTACCTAATAACAGCAGTGTTGGGCGCTGCTGTGTTCCGGTATGAAGGGTGTGGTAAGGGAGACAGACTTTACCGAGGCGTACCAGCCTAGTCCTCAGGGGTTGCAACGCATCTGTGGCCGACCTCAGGTAGGAATATTTAATCCTATCTGGGGTTGATTACATATGTCCATGGAAGGCAGTAGCCACTTACCATCAGGTGGACTGCATGCTCGTCTGCCACTCTTATATTATAAAAAGAAAAAAATATATAGATTAGGAGTCTACCTGTAACTACATCCGTGTACATGTCATTGGATTCGCTCTTAACACCAAGTATTAATTTGCTACTTAACAAAAAATGTGTAAACAATTACTTTTTGGTCAATAAATGGTACTTTAAGGTCACAATATTAACCTTGCATGATTTAACGTCACGTAAGTGTAATTATGACAACATACCACAACATATGACTCAGTAGAACCATAATTGACCTTTTTTTTTTTTTTTTTTTGTTTTCGAGGGGGAAACCTTCGAAAGGTACCCGGTGCCGTGGGAGCGACACAGAGTTATGTGGGATTCTTACCGCACTAAAACCCCCCCGGTGGCCGTCCTCGGCGCTGCGTAAAGGACTCCGGGATCTCCAGAGGAACGCAACCGGAGTCCTCTTAGCGCGTTGCCCCGTCGGGCTCCGTCCAGGTGAGCATGCCGCTCGCCGCACCGTCTGTTGTACACGACGGTATGCGACCACACATACCGCCGTCCTTCCCGGGGTTGCTGGCCGGGCGGTATGAGCTCCCACTCTTGCCACCCGCAACCCCGGAAGCCCCTTTTAGTCGCCTCTTACGACAGGCAGGGGATACCGTAGCCCTATTCTGGTCCCGGAACTACAGGGACAGAGAACCATAATTGACCTACTAAATTGTCTAGACTTAACGGATACTACAGTGATAGCCCAGTGGTTAAGAAACTCGGTCGATCAAGCGCTCCGAGGTTCAAATTCCAGACCACCTCTGATTTTTCGAAATTATGTGCGTATTAGAAATTAATTATCACTTGCTAAAACGGTGAAGGAAAACATCGTGAGGAAGCCTGCATACCTGGGAGATTTATATAAAAAAGTCTCAAAGGTATATGAAGTCTACCAATACGCACTTGGCCAGCGCGGTGGACTATGGCCTAATCCTTCTCATTCTGAGAGGAGACCCGTGCCCAGCAGTGGGACAATAGTGGGTTGATGATGATGACGATGAACGGATACTACTCCGGCGTGGTGAAGCCTTTTATATAATGTAGGAGTAGCAAACGAGCATGCAGTCCACCTGATGGTAAGTGGCTACTGCCGCTCATGGACATCTGTAATCAACCCCAGATAGAATTAGATATTCCTACCTGACGTCGGCACAGATGCGCCGCTACTCCTGAGGACTAAGCTGGAACGCCTCGGAAAAGTATGTCTCCCTTACCACACCCTTCAAAATGGAACACAGCAGCGCCTAACACTGCTGTTATTAAGCAGAAATAGGTGTGGTAGTGCCGCCGGAGTCGAACCACAAAGGGTTCTACCACCTGGGGCTACGGAACTCTAAAAGTATACGCGATCAATATTAGATGTATCGATAGATCGTGTATATGAATACGAAAGCGACAGATGCAAATACATAAATATAAATCGGTTCGTTACGCAATCAAACGGTGTTTGCAAGTTTCGTAAATATGTAAATTCAATGACACCAAGTGCTATGACGAACGCAAAAACCACTATGAAACTCGGCTACTCAATCAAGGGTCCGAGGTTCGAATCCTTGGCATCTTGTTTTCAAAATTATGTGCGTATTAGAAATTGTCACTTGTTACTCGTACATAGTTGAGAGTTATTTGAATACTAGTAATTATTATAAAAACAAAAAAAAAATGCTTAAAAATCATCATTATCATCATCAATGACCCAACACTATCCCACTGTTAGGCACTTGTTTCCTCTTAGAATTCAGAATGAGAAGGATTAGGCCGTACATCGCGCAAGTTCGAATTGGTAGATTTTTTTAAGGTTATCTGCAGATTAAGATGTTCTGCAGAGATCAATAAAAGATAGACATTTAAATTTCTTATAACAGACGTATAACGGTGGTCGCTATAGCAGCAAATACTAAAAATAAAATAAAGTTGAATATTAAAGAAGGTCTCCAGGCAACAAACCGGTAATTTTCGGCATTTTACGATCTAACTGTAAACCGTATGAAGAATCGGTTGATTTTTTACAATCCGTCTACTACTATAACTGCTATTATAATAGTGTATTTATTACTTAAGAACAATAAACAAAACAAACAAGAACAATAAAAAAAAAAAATAACAAAATAAAAAACAAATAAATATAGGTGATAGAAATTTGAGGTGCACACATATGCACGCAAAAACACACACACACACACCTCACACACACACACACACACACACACACAACTCACACACACAACTCACACACACATACACTGTGTAATACTTTAAATATTTGTTGTATCCAATGTTTTTCTATGTGCAATGTTGGAAGAGCGGGGTTCACCTAACACAAGTAAGTAACATTGCTTATCAGGTGGGCCCCAATAACTTTATATATAAGGAAAACATTGTAGAGAAGTAAATATTTTTTTTTGATTTTTTTGATTTTGATAAACATATTGGTGTGGCGGGTTTTGATGCCTATTTCTTGTGTACACTGGAACTAGGTAGACGAAATAGAGAAAGCGCGGAGAAAGAAGAATTGGGTAGCTTTCCCTATGGAATAACGCACGTACCTGTGGTCTTGTAGTTGCAGCTCGGCAGGTCTTCTAGTTTCTGTGCACTGATTGAAGGCGGGAAAGCGGTTTGCGGCGCGCGATTAAAAAAGCGGAAAAATAGAGCCACGTGGTCGCGAAAAAGAGTACGCAATTGCGGCGCGGTGCGTAAGGTTACGTAGCTCAAGGCCCACTCAATGACTCAACCGTCCTTGGGACTAGTGGCCAATGTGCATACAGTACGTCATCATAGACGTCACCGGAGTACGTGCGTCGGGATTGGATGATTGCGGATGGGACTGTATGCACAAGCGAATAAGCGTTGCGGCGTAACCACATATTTTAATATAACAGTTATTTTCCAACGCCATCTATTGTTGTTTCATATAACTAAGTATTGTTAAAAATAATAAAATGAATAAAAATAAGTAAAAAAATAATGAACATTTGGTGGTACGGAACCCTCCATGTGCGAGTTCGACTCGTACTTATATAGGCGAATATATTACCTTTATAATATAATATTTCGCGAATATATTATATTAAGTATCTTTGCTGTACGGAACACTATAAAAACTAAAATATTATTTCTTATTAGATTTTTTTGTTTTTTTGCATCTTATAACAAAGATAAATCACGTTGCACGGACGTAAAGACCTTTTTTGTGCGGCACGAAATTATTTCTGCGATACAAACGAGCATTTGACGTGATTTCAAAAGGTCAGTAACCCCGTGGAGGTCTGCCTAAGGTCGATTATACTGATAGGAACCCTTTGTGGTTTGACTTTAGCGGCAACACGGCTCCATTTTCGGCCTTATACAGCAGAAGAGCTACTCTCTCTACTTGTCTACGCTAGAGTGTCTCTGTTTCAAAGTGTGGTAAGGGAGACTTTTTTTTGTTCACGAGGGGGAAACCTTCAAAAGGTACCCGGTGCTGTGGGAGCGACGCAAGGTTATGTGGGATTCTTACCGCACTAAAATCATCCCGGTGGCTGTCCTCGACGCTGTATTGAGGGCTCCGGGATCTCCAAAGGAATCAGACCGGAGTCGTCTTAGCGCGTTGCCTCCCCTTTAGTCGACCCTTACGACAGGCAGGGGATACCGTAGCCCTATTCTGGTCCCGGAACTACTGGGACAGTGGTTAAGGAAACCTTAACGGATGCGTTCCAACTTAGTCATCAGGGTTAGCAGCGCATCTGTGGCCGTTCTCTTATTTCTATTATATCTTCTTTGGTTATATGTATAGATGTATAGACAGCAAGTAAGTAACTATTACAATCAGGTGGACTGAATGCACATCTGGTATACTATTGGCAGAAATAGGTGTGACACTAACTATATGGCTAATTCGATCCTGCTCACATATTTCTGAGATAAAATATTAGTTGAACAATCAAGTTTTTGTTAGAATAGTCTATAGATCAAAGGCGTAGTACCGCAGGCGAAGAGAGAAGGTCGCCCCCGTGTGGCATTTATTAGCTGCACAATTTCGCAATTCAGATTTTTAATCGATCCTTACTTGGAAGTCAATATCTGTATTAATTAATAATATCATCAATAATAACTACATGTTTATAATAAAAACAAAAAAAAAAACAAGTACCTAAAAAACTCTTTCATTCGCAAAATTTCCACGAAACCAACGACACTTCATATGTCAAATCCGTCAAGCTATTCGGACTGCAGGGGACCTACCACCATGTTTTAAAAACCATCATAGTTCAGGAAAGTTTTATTTCAATATTGCATAAACATAATTTCTTTCGTAGCACGACCTATTTTAAGGAGGTCGTGGTGCGAAATTTCAATGTATGATTAAAATAATATTGTTTTAAGATTAAGAGATGGTAGTAACCCCGCAGGGCGTGGAAAATAATGAGAATTACAAACATGCGGCCGAAAAACGTCTGAGCGAGTGATAGCGGTTCAGATACTCAACCTATTGATCGAAGGGACCGAAGTTCAAATCCCAGGCGCGCACCTCTATTTTTCGAAAGTTATGTGCGTATTAGAAATTAATTATCACTTGCTCAAACGGTGAAGGAAAACCTCGTAACCTGCATTCCTGAGAAATCTTAAAAAAAAGTTTTCAAAGGTATGTGAAATCTACCAATTCGTATGACGACGACGTAATGTACGACTATGACCTAATTCTCTCATTCTGAGATGAGACTTGCCCAGCAGTGGGGCAGTAATGGGTTGATGATGATGATGACCGAAAATATTACCCTCTGCTCCATAAGGGTCCGTTCACATAGACCGGCTGGGTATACACTTGGAATTGACTGGAACGGAGCCGCCAACTACTTCACATAGACCGGTTGGTAAAGATCTGAAAGCGGATGCACTCGCAATCGGAACCGATCGGCTGTGCGAGGGAGAAAACGCTTTCTACACTCACAGCCCCACACTAGGATTCCCTGTATCGTGGGTGCTATGGACACACACAGAGACAAATATACAAACACCCAGACCCAGAAACAGAAGTCTAAATTAATCATTTAGAAATCTGTCTGTACGGGGATCGAACCCGGGACCCTCTGCGCGTCAGACCGGCATGTTGACCGCTCCGCCACGCGGGTCGTCATATGAGCACGCAGTCAGAGCCGGCCGGCTGCTCTTATTATTTCACACGAAGCGCGTTCAAGCATTCTTAGTGACAAAAGAAGTGCATATACAAAAAAAAAACCTTAATACAATTAGGTACTCAAAACTCTGTTTCCAACGTGATAAAAATCAGCTCTCCTCTCTGAGCCGGTCCGTGTGAACGGACCCTACAAATGTACTAGACCATTCGTTTGCTTATTTATATATAGAATACTAAAATACACACAGTAATACAAAGGACACAATCGACGTGGTAACTTACAAAGTTACTGTGCCTATAATGGTAGAGTTAATAGTTCGTAACGATGACGTAACAGTAGGGTCACCAATAATTTTGTTTATTATAGACTTGTCCTGGTTTCCAGAGGTTCTTGGGGAGCGACTTCAAAAATGAAAGTAATTTAGAATAAAAATAATAAAGTTATAAATAAACTTTAATTTAACTATGCATCTGAAATGGTAGTAATATAAATGTAACAAACCTACATGTAAGGAAGATTTATTATTGAAGGTGATCGACCCCTTTGTAGTTGGACGTTGAAAGCACTACACAACCACAATACCTATTCGTACTTGTAACAGCAGTGTTAAGCTGCTGTGTTCCGGTTTGAAGGGTGTAGTATGGGAGAGATACTTATCCGAGGAGTTCCAACATAATCCACGGGGGTAGCAACGCGTCTGTGGCTGACCTTAGGCCTCTTTGCTAGGTTTTTTTTTATAATATAGGAGTAGCAGACGAGCATGCAGTCCACCTGATGGTAAGTGGCTACTGCCGCCCATGGACATCTGTAATCGACCCTAGATAGGATTAAATATTCCTACCTGAGGTCGGCCACAGATGCACCGCTACCCCTAAGGACTAAGCTGGAACGCCTCGAAAAAGTATGTCTCGCTTACCACACCCTTCACAACGGAACACAGCAGCGCCTAACACTGCTGTTATTAGGCAGAAATAGGTGTGGCCGTGGTGCTGCTGGAGTCGAACCACAAAATATTCTACCACCTTCAAAGGTTTTGATTACAGATGTCTTTTGCCGTAGTAGCCACTTAGCATCAGGTGAACAGCATGAAATTGATAGTATAATACTCGTATTATTAAAAAAATTTAAAAACTGCGTTGCAAGATTGACCCATAAGTACTAAAGCGGAGAATAATATGCAACATTTAAGTAGATGTATTATGTGTTACATCTAGAGCATTACAGCAGTGAATGCTAACAAACGGTTCGATGTGATGGCCATGTTTATGTGTTACACAAGGTTACGAATAAGACATTACAGGAAATGTTGTGGTAAATCGCTTAACATAGTCAGTTAATAATTAGGAATATCTAATTCTATCTGAGGTTGATTACAGATGTCCATGGGCGGCAGTAGCCACTTACCATCAGGTGGACTGCATGCTCGTCTGCTACTCCTATATTATAAAAAAAGTAGGTATTTTTTCGGGCAAATTCTTAAGTTAGAAATGAAGGATTATGTTATGGAGTTTCTTTCGCCGCTTCTTCAAATCAATAACAAGACACCTTCCCAAGTAGTAGTAGATTATGTACGTTCAAAAAGAATTCTGTAAAGAATCTACTTTGAATAAAATAGTTTGATTTTAAATTCGAACCACTTCACTTTGGGACATTTATCCGGTACATTTTATTTTATTTTATATTTTAGTAGGGACGTCCCGACAAAATAAGGACGCTGACAGTCACCCTACAAAGTACGTCACAACCCTAGGTCATGTTATGGATCTGTGCTAGTAGGTCAGGAAACTAGCCATAATGAATGGTTTAATACTTGGCCGCCACCCATATATATTCTATGAAAATGCACGGTGAACAAGGTTTAGATTTGCGTCGGGATCTATAATTTTATTACGTCATAATGCATATCGTAGACAAAGATGACACAATCAGAAAACCAGCATATCTTGTGCGAAAGGGAAATTAAAAGACGCCGTAGCTGATTTGGACACAACCGCCAGGTGAAAGTGGTAGAACCCGGCGACTCCACCGCCACACCTATTTCTGCCTCATAACAGTAGTGTTAAGCGCTGCTGTGTTCCGGTTTGAAGTGTGGTAAGGGAGATATACTTATCCGAGGCGTTCAAGCTTAGTCCTCAGGAGTAGCGGCGCATCTGTGGCCGACCTCAGGTGGGAATATCTAATCCTATCTAGGGTTGATTACAGATGTCCATGGGCGGCAGTAGACACTTACCATCAGGTGGACTGCATGCTCGTCTGCTACTCCTATATTATAAAAAAAAACCTTCGGGGAGGCGCTCTCACTTTCTAAATCATAATTATCAAACTTGATTAATTAGGATAATTAATTTTCTAGAAAAAGTTACCAGGGGGCGCAACCCTCTTATTTTGCCAGGGGCTCAAACTTAAAATTTTGCTCAGGGTGGAAATTTTAAATATTGCTAGGGGTGGAAACGTAAATTCTTGCTGGGAGAGCAAACTCCTAATCTTGTGACGGGAGCAAAATTCAAATACTGATACAAATTCCTAAATTTACCGGGGGCGCGAAATTCAAATCTTGCTAGGGGCTCAAATTTTAAATCTTTTCAGGGGCGAAAATTAAAAAAAAATGTTAACTCCAAAAACCTGGTTTGAACAAAATTATTCTATAAGCGCTTGAAAACCAACAAACCAAGCAAACATTTTATTCACACGTTTAAATATGCGACGATTTGGCAAGCGGCATCCGGGGCACGAAATTCAAATTGCCAAGGGCTCGCATGACCCTTACAGTAATTGAAAGAAAGAAAGAAATACTTTATTCAGGAATATTGCAACACACAGTACAATTACAAACAGACAAAATAAATACACAAACTGCACGGTTATAAAACTAGTTAATAAATAAGACAATCAATTTAGAATAGATCCTTTAAAAAAACAAATAAGATTAAAAAGATACAATACACAACTGAACTTATTTATTGCACAATAAATGAGTTTATTATAACATGCTATGTGCTGCAACAAACGTGAATGGGGATAAACTCAGTGAATGCCATGAGCAGGTAGACTGCGTCTTGGCCCTGATTTTCAGTTAGCCCCGTGGAGGAATTGGGGATAAGTCAATCAGTAAGCTATTCAAACACGAGATATCCCACGAATATAATTACGCAGTTATGAGGCTGCCACGCAAACACCTTGAATACACAATTTGAGACAATTGCCTCTAATTAGTGTTATTATATCTTTAATATGTCGCGAATTGGCATCGTGAGTTACTGGCATTGTTTGGCATGCTATTACATAGGGTTATTAATTATCGATCTATCCAATTTTACATACGAAATTTGGCATGACTAATAGAAGATGTTGTCGAATGTCGATCTTTGTTTGGTAGGTAAGTTGAAAATAAAGTAATGAATTGAATTGATATGAAGGTAAGGTGGTAGAATCCTTTGTGGTACGACTCCAGCGGCACCACCGCCTCACCTATTTCTGCCTCATAAGTGCTGTGTTAAGCGCTGCTGTGTTCTGGTTTAGAGGGTGTTGTAAAGCGTGCTCGCCTGCTATTCCTATATTATAAAAGAAATATATAAGTTAAAGATGATAAAACGACCCGCGTGGCGGAGCGGTCACCATACCGGTCGGACGCGCAAAGGGTCCCGGGTTCGATCCTCGGCAAAACAGATATCTAAATGAAGAAATTAGATTTCTGCTTCTGGGTCTGGGTGTTTGTATATTTATCTGTGTGTCTATGGCACCCACGACACAGGGAATCCTAGTGTGGGGCGGTGAGTGTAGAAAGCGTTTATATCTAATCCATCAAAACCCTTCGTTCATCTTCGAGGCATCGCTCGCGCCAAAGATGTTTATCCATCCCTAGGGAACAGTACTTTTTTGCGGGATTAAAGGTATCATATGTCCTTTTCTGGACCCCTGACAACGTGGACAAAAGTTCATGTTAATCGGTTATGTAGTTAATAGTTGGGGAGCCCAAGAGGGGAGTCTCGAGCGGATCACACTAAGATATGGGAGATACCTTACACCCTGTAGAGTATCCTAAACCATAAACGAGCTTTCTATGTCGGGGGGTTTGCAGAATCAAAAAAATCGATCACTGGACATGCTCGAGCGCGGTCAATTTTCTTTTTAATATAAAGGAAGTAATGCTAGAAAACGAGAAATATCATAATCTGCCGATTACCACACGTCGAAGTAGTGAAAAAAAAATGATATTGAAAAAAAAACATCTCGTATGATTATGCTATCTGATAGTGTCACTTATTAGCATGAATCCCTGGGAAGTAATGATGTATCACACACTAAAGGAAGAGGCTCATTTCTGGGAAAATACATTATTCTTCATACATACTCATACAATTTTTCAAATCGTCAGAATAAGAAAACCCCCCGCTGAATCAAAAATATCATATAACCTTTTCTTCATTCTAATGTCTAATCTACACACTCGTATAGGTCTCAATGTCGCTCGAGTTTCTACACATTTAGCATTGCGGGCTCTTCTACTATAAGGCGTGAAAGCTTAGCAAAAACAACCAAACTCACATTCCCATTTATAATATTTATAATATCACTAATTGGAAGGTGGTAGAACCCTTTATGGTTCGACTCCGGCGGCACCACCGCCACACCTATTTCTACCTAATAACAGCAGTGTTAGGCGCTGCTGTGTTCCGGTTTGAAGGGTGTGGTAAGGGAGACAGACTTTTCCGAGGCGTTCCAGCTTAGTCCTCAGGGGTAGCAGCGCATCTGTGGCCGACCTCAGGTAGGAATATCTAATCCTATCTGGGGTTGATTACAGATGTCCATGGGCGGCATATATATATATATATATATATATATACAATATTAGTTAGGATTAGAATACGTTACCCCCTATCATTTGAGTACCCGGCGTGAATATGTTGATATATCGATCTACTGTAAATATATTTATGTACATTATTTCGTTTTAGTCATAATAAACATTAGGATTGTTAGTAATTTTAATTTATACGGTGAATAAGTAAGTTAACGGGTCTTAATTACCGTACATCACAACTTGTCAAATTTTAAATAACCCTCTCACCAAAGAGTACAAATAGCTGCAATGAACATTGTGCATTTTCGACTTATTAACTTATTCACGCATGGTACGGATTTTTAATGATAATTAATGATCAAATCAAATCGTTTTTGTTAAATAATTTTATTAGTAAACATATCTGGTTTGTCTAGTTTATCTCGTAGATAGTCTGGTCTGAATTTACAACTTTCTATAATTCGAGCATAGATTAGTTAAGATACTTCGCCGCCTTGATATTGAACGAAGCCACAAACGGCTTATTAGTAAGTTCTTTTTTTGAATTCTTGACAAATAAGAGAAAAAATACGAATAAATAATACTGCGTAATTTACATAATAAATAAATAATTATTTCAAATATTTTAGGGACATTTTAGCACGGAGACGTGGCAAAACTTTTTTATGCAACTATATCAATTCTCAAAACTGGGTACATTTTCTTGTTAGGAATGAATAATCTTTACTAATCTATGAATTCGAGCTCTAACTTCTTATTCGTTGAAATTTCATTCAATTATAATACTTAAGAAATAATTAACAACAAAAGTCCACCAAAATAACACTATTTATTTTAACACAAAGACTTAATAATATAATTAGGCACACATTCAAAAGTAAGTAACAACAAAATAATTAATATAATATTTTTTGATTGCATCTTTTGTTATTTTTTACGATGATTCGAGTTTCCCGAGTGCCCTAATGACGTGGGTGATCATTTTATAAGTATCAAAATAAACAAAAAAGCTTTTGAAGTCTTGTACTTACACACAAAACCTTTTTGTTAATTTGGGTATGAATGAAATAAAAAATATTTTGATGACGGACAAAAAAATTTAAGGAAATTTTTACTTACGTAAGATTACATATTTGAATCGTAAAACCCTTACAGTACCCTTACCATGAGTTTTCAAAACATCCCACAATTTTACGTTACGTTTACTCAATCCATTATTATGTTCCGTTTTCTTCATTAGACTGAGTAAACGTAACAATAAGTAAGTGCTCAAGTCTTTTTGTCTACCTCACATGTTCGCAAAAATGACAGACAAAACATAAAATGCCATTTTGTCAATTTAGACATTTAATGTTACGTTACTGACACTATAGTTTTGATACAATCCGCTTGGGGCGCTGATTGGAAATTGTATGGGGATATACGTGAAGAAATACCAAATCAGTCATATTTGTTAAAACGTAAAAACTCATGGTAATGCTACAGGTTCGGCTCATATTTGTTTCTGCCTAATAACAGCAGTGTTTAGCGTTTCTACTTGTGTAGTTAAAAAAACTATCAGAAAATGCACTGACCATTTTTTTCTAAGAGAAGAATAACTTCTACACTAAGGGCGTGGGCACATGTCTACGGTACGGCACCGGATAAGAAGTAGCAGACGAACATACAATCCACCTGATGGTAAGTGGCTACTGCCGGTCATGGACATTTGTAGTCGACCCCAGATAGGGCTAACCCTATTTAAATTCCTACCTGAGATCAGCCACATGTGAGTCGCTACCCCTGAGGACTAACCTAGAAGGCTTCGGATAAGTATGTCTCCCTTACCACACCCTTCAAACCGAAACACAACATCGGTTAACACTGCTGTTATAACAGAAATATTTGTAGCGGTGGTGCCGCCGTAGTCGAACCACAAACTCTATAATAAACTCTATTATCTATAAGAAACAGACTATACAGTCCATAGGTTTGTTGGCCCTCAGATGACATCTAAGACCTAGCTTGCATCATAACCGAACACAACAACGCATACTAAACAGACATAGAAAATAAACCACATGCTTTTGTAATTGATATTGTAATTTATGCCAACGCCGTTGCAAAATTTACTATCCTTGAAATTTAATTATCCCGTTGTTAGAGGTCAAAACATCAAAATTGGTGGCATAGATAAGTAAAGATTACTCACTCCTAACAAGAAAATGGACCCAGTTTTGAGAATTGATATAGTTGCGTAAAAAAGTTTTGCCACGTCTCCGTGCTAAAATGTCCCTAAAATATTTGAAATAATTATTTATGTATTATGTAAATTACGCAGTATTAGTTATTTATTCGTAAATTTTCTCCAAAAATGTTTTTATTTGTCAAGAATTCAAAAAAAAGAACTTAATAATAAGTCGTTTGTGGCTTCATTCAATTTCAAGGCGGCGAAGTATCTTTACTAATCTATGATTGGTGGTATAAAATTCTATAAACAAAAAAATGCGATGCGAAGTTTTGAAGGTGACAGAACTCACTATGGTTCGACTCCGGCGACACCACCTTCACACCTATTTCTGTTATAACAGCAGTGTTAAGTGCTGCTGTGTTCTGGTTTGAAGGGTACGGGAGACATGCTTTTCTGAGGCGTCTAGCTTAATCCTCAGGGGTAGCGGCACACTTGTGGGCGACCTCAAGTAGGAATATAGGTAATCGTATCTAGGGTTGATTACAGATGTTACTTACCATTAGGTGGACTACTTTGGCTCGTCTGCTACCCTTATATTATAAAACATGCAATATCTACCTTACCACAGCACTGATTTGAAATCAGCATACAGCAGCGCTTAAAACTGCTGTTATTAGGCAGAAATAGGTGGTGGTGCCGCCAGTCAAACCACAGAGGATTTTGTACCTTTATTTGGCATTGTGCAAATATAGCAATTGAAAATAAACACTCTTAAGAAATTTTATAAGTATTTAAAATTTATTACTTAAAATTGTACCTAACATTTATTTCTGCCACTATTTAAACATAAGTTTTTATCTTTTGCGTATTAAATTAAATTGAGTAAAAACAGTTTCGAGGTACATATGAATTAATTTCTTAATGATGAAAAAAGTACATTTCAGAATTTTATTTACTTAAAAGTATAATTATTATAACTTTGTGTTGTACCTTGTTCTTTTGTCTGATTATAATGATTAAAATATTTGTTTGACGGTTTCCGTTATTTTTTTAAAACTTTTCGAGTTTTTCGAGTGTCCAAATGACGTAGATCATGGGATGAGTGTCAAAATTAGCAAACAACAATTTAAAAACCATATACTGACTGACACACAATGCACTTTTAATTTGAGTAAGGTATAAAAACATTTTTATTTTTGGGCATTAAATATAAAAGGTGTTGTTTAAGAATTTGTTTGAAGGTGGTAGAATCCATTGTTCGACTTCGGAGATGTAACCGAGATGCCAATTTCTGCCTTATAATAAATGTTACTGCTTTGTTCTGGTTTAAAAGATAAGAGAGACAGCGTCTCGTTATTAATAAGCAATCTATCTATTGTTTAGCATATCAAAAATCGACAGTGAAATCAAAATCAGATGGGCTGCATTCGTTTGCTAATTTGAATAATCTATATAAATAAAAATGAATGTTGGTCTGTTTGTCATTTATTGAATCGTAAACTATGCATTTGATCATGTGGTGATCTCCAGCAAAGTTGTTGTGCCTTAACTCACGAAGATTTCTGATTTGGTACGACCAATTTTGACAGATGCCGCCACTGTCATTCCAATGAAGGTACAGATTTTCAGTTATATGTATGTCATGTTTTTTTTAAACGCGGACGAAGCCGCGGGCACTATTAGTCAAAATAAAATTAAAAAGTACTTACTGCAGAAAATATACCTTCTTTTCTTGTTTTTCTCTGTATTTTCGCCAGTCACACACTGGTTCGACATAGCACACGACATATCGATGCAATCCTTTGGAGTGGCGCCCTCTATCAAACTGTTAAGGGAATCGTTCGGGTCCATATTTGTGAGTGAGGTCTGTGAGGTATACTTGATGGTCACCGTTGGGACAGCTTCTGCCATTGTGGTTAACTGGAACAAGAGAAAATATGTGATTTTTAAGGAAAACTTCTTTAGGTGGCCTAGAGATTTTTTTATAATGATAATATTTTATCGACCTTAGATAAAAATCTAACCTTGTCTGGGGTTGATTAAAGAAGTATAGTCCGCGCCCAACTGCTAGTCTGCTCTGAAGTTGTTGCGAGCATGTATAGTCATACAATTTGCTATGGCGACGCGATTCACTTCTATATTCCGAGCGGACTAGCCGTTTTACGCGGACTATATGTATTAATCAGTTGTAGTTTTTTGTTTTATTATCCGACAGCAGGGGGAGATGTTTTTCCAGCTTGTATATAATGTATGTCTCATTATTTGGCACTACAGCCCAAACAGCGTGATGGTTTTTAACTTTTGAGGGGTTAGATTTGTCTAAATTGTGGGCATGACATAGGGTATATTTTCAAGCAGTCGGTTTTTTTTAACACGCTTTTATTAGCTTGGGTTGTATGTATGTATGTATCTATGTATGTACGTAATGTAGTAACGGAATCTTTTAACCCGATTTCTATCCACTTTTAACGTTCAGTTTAATTCAAAATTTTAAAGAATTATCAAAAACCGATGACAATACACGATTTTAATAATTTTGTACCATTTTCCTTATCAACATCCTCAGGATTAACGATTTTCGAGGCGAGATTGTTCAAGCGCCTTAGACAAAGTTCATCGCAAGTTACTAGATTGCAAATAATTATTGCTTTTTAGTTTCAATAAAGCGTAACTGTTGTAGCGTTATTTTTAGTTTAGAAAATAATAATTATAATAACAGTTTCACTTTTTGGCGCAGAATTTGTGACTTATATCGAATTATTTTATTTATTTATTTGTTACCGTACAGAACATATAACTCACTAACGATTAACATGAAATTTAAAACATTTTATTCTTCAACAAAGGGGACCACCCCTTTTTTCACCTTAAGTGAGATAATCATGCCTGTGGAACAGCCGTGCTTCGACAGTCTCATCTCTGAGCTTGTATATATGCAACATGCTGAGAAAACTTCGATAGCGTGATTCAGACTTAAATGGCGCCATCTCCTGGCGAGTTGCGGAAATAAGCGCATACAAACAGAATGACACGTGATATAAAGATTACCTTACATTAATTATTTCAAATGTAATCAATGCGGTTACAATTTAATTGATGAGGTAAACTGGGCTATAAAAGTTGTTTAAAAACCATTATTAATATTTTCCTATGGAAAATGCCAATAACATGGCTTTTTCCTTCCTTTTCTATATAAGTAACGACATTTTCAGAGGTATAACGTGGCATAAATATATTTCTAACTATTTACATAGATAAGTATAGATATCTCACCGCCAATTCTGTCAGCCATTTAATGGCTGTCATGGTATAATTTACGCGGAACAATGCCAATATGCGCAGTTAAGTGGTGCAAAAACACGAAATCCAAGAAAAAGGGCTGAGAAATATCGTTTCATTCGTAAATTATCTAAAAAACTACATTTTTTTATATTTTTCAAATACGAAAATAGATGACAGTGATAATTTCAATTGTCAAAACTGGTTACACTGTCTTCATCTTCATCAGTTACGACCATTTTATTAGACCTCTCTTATGTATGAAATCTCATTCTTCCGAGAGATCAAGCTGAATCTGTGGTTCCAAATCATTGATTTTCATAAACTATTAACTTAAATCTTTCTCAATAAATGATCTGTTGTATTCAAAAATATTTTTTCACAAACAAGATGAAGGCGATTGAAGAATCTTCATCAGCTTCATAAATCATACATGAAGTATGATGTATGAATGTATGAAGTATGAATAGGTTTAATTATGGTACCTATCGATTTTATCTTAATAATAACTACTTAAATAATAGTGCAAAATTATTATGAAGCTGTGTTCTTGGACAAAATCACTTGAATAATCGTGTCTAACTTAAATCGGTAATTTAAACTGTATTCTGCAGTTAAGTCGGAATAAACTTTATCATTATATATATACCTACTAGCTGACCCAGCAAACGTTGTGTTGCAATATAAATAAAAAAATGTTAGGGGGAACAACGCTTCTCACTTAGGGGTATGATAAACAGATAGTAGCCGATTCTCAGACCTACTGAATAAACATATAAAATTTGGTGAAAATCGGTAAAGCCGTTTCGGAGGAGTAGGTACGGTTACTAACATTGTGACACGAGAATTTTATATATAAGAAAATTATGATGCTATTTTATCTACTTCTTCTTAAATATTATTTATGCAATTATTATAAAAAAAATTAAAAAAAGGTTTTTTTATAATGTAGAAGTAGCAGACGAGCACACAGTCCACATTAGGTAAGTGGCTACTGCCGCCTATGGACATCAGTAATTAACCCCAAACTAATCTGGAACGCCTCGGAGAAGTGTATCTTCCTTACCACGCCCTTCAAACCAGAACAGAACAGCACTTAACAGTTAACACTCCTATTATTAGGTAGAAATATGTGGCAGTGGTAAAATCCTTTATGCGCCACAAAGGATTTTACCACCTTCAAATACATATACATATGCTTAAAAAATGTATGTCTTAGTTTTAACACACGGAACTTGCTTTCGGATGCACATTTAAATTTCAGGGCTGTTGGAACATTTCATTTTTTAACAAACAATTGTTAATGTATTTGTTTAATGTTTGCTTTTAATTACTTTTCCGTGTACAAAAACATATAAATAAATAAACATTACCCTCCGCCGAAAAAAGCTTTTAAATATTACGTTGATCAAATCAAAAATACCGTAAAGGCAATAAAATTATGCAGTTTTCAAGGTCTTTCTTTAGACGTAGTGTGTAATAATGAATATTTAAATTTCGTTATGGCAATATAGAATGCTGAAATTAGGTGTAGGTCAATGACCGAATAATTATTTTTGTCTATTTAAAGTATTTCGATCATTTTGGATGATAAAATTCTAATTTTAGTGTTACATCGTGAATGAAGAAATTGCCGACCTATGAATAAAAATTTGTATTTTTTTGTAATATAGGAGTATAAAACGAGCATTTTTCGATTTTCACCCAGTAACTCCAAATATTGAATAATATCTCCAATATTGACGTGTCATCTAGTAATTTTGACCTACTGATTATTTGGCAAATAATAATAAATAACTCGGGTTCGATCGTCATAAAATAGTTATTTAACACATTTTTTACACATATTTTGTGATCGGCGACTTGCCCAAAATATTGTGTCGCGGGCCATTGGTTCGCCATCCATGATCTATACAAACATGCATGCAAATATTTGGCACTACAAATGTGTATGCCTGGTGGTTAGGGAGACATAGTTATCCGAGGCATTCCAGCTTAATCGTCAGGGGTAGTGGCGCATTTGTGGCCGACCTCAGGTGGGAATCTAATCTTACTTGGGGTTGATTAAAGGAGAAATATTAATCCGAGGCATTCCAGCTTAGTCCTCGATGTTAGCGGCGCATTTGTGACCGACCTCAGGTAGGAATCTAATTTTATCTAGCGTTGATTCCAGATGCCCATGGGCGGCAGTAGCCACTTACCAGGTGGACTGCATGTTCGTCTGCTACTCTTATATTATAGAAAAACATGAAAATTTAGGCGCGTAAACATAAAGGATTCTTCCTCGAGTCTTCAACACCTGTATTTACTTAAAACAAGTGTTACGATGGTGTTACGTAATTATGTTTTGTGTTATGGCAAGGGTCGCTTATGTTTTATTTGCACAAGACGAGACAAAGTTGATTTTCCTGTAATAACCAGGTTATGGGGACACAACTGTAAGACACAGCCTTGTAACTAGCCTTCAGAATTCAGCAGAAACGACGTAATTTTTTACAGAAATAACAAAATATTATTAAAAGTATTGTTATATTACATTGAAACAGCTGTCTTCCTGATGCTAAGGGGGCCATTGCCATCCATGTACGAAATAAATCTTTAACAGGTATCGGCCACAGGTGGTCGACCACAGATACGTTGCTATCATCTGAGGATAGTTTTGAAGATAGTAGAACCCTTTGCGGTTCGACTCCGGCGGCACCACCGCCACACCTATTTCTGCCTAATAACGGCAGTGTTAGCCACGTTAAGCGCTGCTGTGTTCTGGTTTGAGGGGTGTGGTAACGGAGACATACTTTTCCGAGACATTCCAATTTAGTCCTCAGGGCTAGCGTGCATCTGTGGTCGACCTCAGGTAGGAATTTAAACTCATCTGGGTTTATTTCAGACGTTCAAGGGCAGCAGTAGCCATTCACCATCAGGTGGACTGCATGATCGTCTGCTACTTCTATCTTATACAATACGAAATTAAATGAGTAATGTAGGTTTCTTGTTCGCCAATTCGTTTACGAATGATGGGAATTAATTGTCGTACATTCAAAATGTAGGTCAATCAGCCAATACAATATTTGGGTCACAGATACATGGATAGAATTGATATTCTATTAATGACGTCATGAGATTCAAATTGTCGTCAACCCATTACTGTCCCACTGCTGGGCAAGGGTCTTCTCTTAGATAGGTTTAGGGCTGTACTTGTACGGCGCTGGCCAAATGCGAATTAGTAGACAGAAGGTAGTAGTTTTGAAGGTGGTAGAACCCTTTGTGGTTCGACTTGGCCGGCACAACCGCCACACTTATTTCTACCGTATAACAGCAATGTTAAGCGCTGCTGTGTTCCGTTTTGAAGGGTGTGGTAAGGGAGACATACTTTTCCGAGGCGTTCCAGCTTAGTCCTCAGGGGTAGCGGCGCGTCTGTGGCCGACCTCAGGTAGGAATATCTAATTCTATCTGGGGTTGACTACAGATGTCCATGGGCGGCAGTAGCCACTTACCATCAGGTGGACTGCATGCTCGTCTGCTACTCCTATATTATAAAAAAAAAATACTTAAAATCTTTTTAAGAACTTTCTGGTTTAAAAGGTTTCCTTGTAAGTAATGTTTCCCTTTTTTATTGCAAGTGATAATTGATTTCTATTACGCACATAGTTTTAAAAACCTGATTTTTAAATTGTGCCTGGGATTCGAACCTTGGACACATTGAGAGGTCGAGCGTGACCCACTAGGCTATAGAGTCAAATAAATTAATTACTCATTTTAGTCACTTTTTATTATTACCACGCTTATAAAGAACGCTTATAAAGAAAAAAAATATCAACTTTAATTTTATGTTTTATGGTGCTTTATAAGTACTTGTGTCTACAAAAAAATATTTAAGTATGTACAAACTTATAACGTAATTACGTAATTTTGTATTTTATTTGTGTAAGGAATTAAAACCAAAACATGTATAATTTGCTGTAAATAACAGTATTATTAATTTTATTCATACATTGATATAGTAATTACATATTTTTTTAAAAAAGTCGTCACGAAAAAAATATATTTGAAAGACGTATTTGAATACAATAAAAGTTTGTTCTACAAAAAAAGAAAGCGAACATTATTTTTAGTAGTAGCATACGAGCATGCTGATGGTAAGTGGTTACTGCCGCCCATGGACATCTGTAATCAACCCCAGATAGGATTAGATATTCCTACCTAAGGTTGGCAACAGATGCGCCGCTACCCCTGAGGACTAAGCTGGAACGCCTCGGAAAAGTCTGTCTCCCTTACCACACCCTTCAAACCGGAACACAGCAGCGCTTAACACTGCTGTTATTAGTCAGAAATAGGTGTGGCGGTGGTGCCGCCGGAGTCGAACCACAAAGGTTTGTACCACCTTCAATTCAATTTTATAACATGAATTATTAGTGTTGTCACAAGTGATCCGTAAACAAAAAGATCTGAAACATTATTTTTCACAAGCTTTTATTTAACTAGTTATGTTAGTTATGTATATGAGGGTCAAATCTTGCGGAAATTTTAAACCAATAAACCCCAATAAATTGAACTAAAATTTTCCATACATTTTTCATTTGGATAATTATAAATTAGTGACGTCATTCTCAATGCACGATTGCTGACCAATTATTTTTTGTGCATCCTCATGATACGTGTCAGATGAAAGGATCTTTCTGAAAATAAATACCCCATATTTTGAATCTCACAGAAAAAAAGTTCAAACATGTCGTTAAACAAACGCTATGTAAAAAAAGTACTATAAACTATGTGATTATTTGACTGACAAAACGGTGTGGTCTGAAGTAGTTCAGCTCTACATGTACTATTAGGCTAAGTTTAACATTGTTTAAAACATTTTTTTAAAAGATGTGTGTTATGGAGTTTCTTTCGCCGCTTCTTCTCCATAACGAAACACAATTGAAGTGGTGGTAGTTGTATTGACATTCAAAAAGTGCTCTATAAAGAACCTATTTTGAATTAAAAAAAAATGAAATTTGAATTTGAATAACATTTTTTTATTTTTTCATGCCCTTGGATTCTTGCCTTTCGGCCTAAAGTTATTCACCTTCAATATGGTAAACGGGGTTATTATATTATTATGAGTAATAACCAAAGCGCAATTCAAGAGTATTAATTAATTTTATATCTACTTACTTAGTCGTATTGTTTAAGTGATAATTTTAACGGAGTTGTTTAGAAAGGTGAACTAATATAAGAACTTTGAAACAAAACTACCCAAATAAATAAAATTATAATATTTGTGCAACTAAATTCAAAATCATAGGTTCTTTATATAACGCAAGTGCTAGCTAGTAAGTAATTTTTAAAAATATGGGTGATTTTTTTTCATTCGGATGCAAACACTATAAAATTTCGATCTTTTCATTTCATTACGTTTAAATAGTTATTTTTACATTTTTGCAGTCGAGTGTTTTATTTTATTATTATAATTATTTATATTTGTTTTAGTTATGTTGTAATGTAGATTTCCGGGCACGGATCTCCACTCAGAATGAGAAAGATTCGTACATATTCGAATGTGCAGTTTTCGTAAAAAGTAACCCTAAAGAGTTCCAGTTCCGTTCAGGACCGCGTCACAAAGATAAACTCACATTATTGCCTGCTCGTACACACTTATTCAGCCAAAGCTTTTACGGAAGAGCACCAAATATATATAATAATATACCAGATGATATTCGAAATTGCAAGGATATCCATGCGTTTAAAAATAAACTAAAAACATATATAACTAATAAATGCTACTATAGTTTAAAATCCTTTTTGAGCGATAAAAATAAGTAATCCAATTTGTTATCAAGTCATATTGAATGTCATAATTGTTAGAATTAAAATTATAATAACAGTTTTTAGATGACATGTATATTTGTAAGCCACTTAGCGGCAGAATAAGCGACTATGTAACAAAAATGTGTAACAACTAACAATTACCTTATTCACAAATAAACTGATTTGATTTGATTTGATTTGAAAGATTAGGCGATAGTCCACCGCATTGGCCAAGTGCATATTGATAGACTTCACATACCCTTGAGAATATTTTTAATATCTTTCAGGTATGCAGGTTGACTCGGGACGTTTTCCTTCACCGTTACAACATGTAATTATTACGTACATAAATAAATTATTTAAAATCAGAAGTGCGTGTCCGGATTCAAACCTCGGACCCCTCGATCGAGAGGCTCAGTTTCACTAAGCTACCACTGCTTTCATGGTTATTGAACTGCAAATATATAGAACCATATAAGTATATAAATATTTAATCTACTATCAGATAAAAAGTCATTAACAGTTACATTTTTGCAATAATGTGGAGTGGAATGTTAAATATTGATTTATAAGTTGTTTATATTAACTGTGTATCGAGCCGAGGTGATGAAAATTAGGATTCTGTACAGAAAGCAATCTGAAGGGAATGACGCTTTGTAGGGTTCTGCACTTTTTTGGTTTCGGGGCTATCTTCATAAATATACCCGAGATTTTGGGGTAAAGGCCAGGTTATGTAAGATTTTTGATTTATGGGTTTTGTACCCACCTAAAAGACAAAACAGGCTATGCTCGGCGTCTCTTTGCGGGATAATACGGAGATCCGGCAAAGAACTGGAGTAATCGACATAGCTCAAAGAATGAGCAAGCTGACACTTCAGAAGTGGGCTGGTCACATATGTCGCAGAACGGATGGCCGATGGAGCAGGCGAGTTCTCGAATGGTGACCACGCTTCGGCAGACTGAGTGTAGGACGCCCTCCTGCTCGCTGGACTGACGACCTGAGGAAGGCTGATGGTAGTGGCTGGATAAAAGCAGCACAGGACCGAGTGTTGTGGCTATATACTAGGGGACCTTAAGGAAGGCTAATGTCCAGCAGTAGAACGATAAAGGCTGAAGTAATGATGATGATGAAGGAGGACACTAATACCAAGCCTCCATTATCTGTAAATGTGACCATCTGTAATATGATTCTATCTCTGAAACCGTAATAGAAAGACACGACCTAATCTTCCAGATTCCATATTATGTTTACGAGGGGGAAACCTTCAAAATGTACCTTTTGCCGTGGGAGCGACACACTGCATTTATGACTCTGGGATCTCCAGGGAACCCAACCAGAGTCCTCTAAACGCGTTGCCCCATCGGGCTCCGCCTAGGTAAGCATAAGCTCGCCACACCCTCTAGAGTGTACGGTATGCGGCTACACATGCCGCCTTTCCCGTGGTCGCTGGCCGGGTGGTTCCAGCTTCCACTCTTGCCACCCGCAACCCCGGAAGCCCTCTTTTAGTCGCCTCTTACGACAGGCAGGGGATACCGTAACCCTATTCTGGTCCTGGAACTACAGGGACACTATGTATTATAATACCTAGAGCGAACAGTCTCCGAAAAATAAGGGTTTAAGTTTTTGCTGCACTTGGTTACAGAGGTACCCAAAAAATGCAGTAACTTAGGGTCAAAGCTTTTAGACCTCTGAGCTTATCTCGAATATTAATCATTTTGTTGGTACATCAACATTTAAGACCAATTTTATTATGAGTCTTCATGGTACTTTCTGCCTGCATATCATAAGTTTTTTATAAGTAGGAATGTCCGTCTAATTACAATCTTTTTTTATATTCAAATATCAAACGAGTATGCAGTCCAACTGATGGTAAGTGGCCATCGAAATTAGTAACCAATCCTCGATAAGATTAGATTCCTACCTGAGCTTAGCCACAGATGCATTGCTACCCCAAAGGACTAAATAAGAATGCCTCGTATACTTCACCCTTCCAAGTGGAACACAGCAGAACTTAACACTGTTTTTATTAGACAGAAATAGGTGTGGCGGTGTTGCTTCAGGGAACGTACCACAACACCAACTTTAAAATATAATAATTGGGTTCTTATAAATATGGAATATATTTTTGAATTGTCAAATAACAGTCAAATTCTAAGTCTTTGGAGATCTCTAAATGAGATTAAATAAGAAATAAAGTTTCCGAATGCGAAATCAAATCTTGCTTAACAGTTTCATAATTATGGTTTCGAATATTAATATAAAAATAAAATATGCATTGAGATCAAACGTACAAAGTATACATCACTTATACATTTAAAAAAAGGGTTCAATTGTCTTCATAAAACATAACCATTTTTTGTTACTTGAGGACTTCATATTCATTATCCTTTTCGGAAAAAAATCCAAATGAAAACTTAATAACCCAATATGAAATATGAACTGTCATCCAAACTACAAAATACATCACTCATCACACTTTAAAGAGGGTTCAATTGAAGTCACAAACTTTTTGTTACTTGAGACATAATAATTATCATTTTCGGATCAATATCCGAATTCGTACATCCTATGATACTAACATAAAATATACATCAATAATACAAAGCAAGCATCAATCAAAGCCTTTAATTAATTTAAAAAATCAAAAACCCGACTGCACCAAAAAGGCTGAAGTAGAATTTCCAAAAGCAGTGAAATAGCCATTTAATTATTTTGATCCTGAAAGCCAAATACAAAGTTTTATAGCAGGTGTCTCAATGACATTTATTAGTAAACAAAAGATGTTCAAACAATATTATCCAATTTTATCCTCGTAGTGCTCATTTACGCTATATAAAGAACCTATGTGTAAAATTTCAGCACGCTTAAGTTCAGCGGTTTCCCTTTGCGTTGATCTCTGGCACAGCAACTCACTAATTTAGTCAGACAGTCATCTCGATGTGTATATACGAGTGTATATGTATTAGCTGACCCGGCAAACGTTGTGTTGCCATATAAATAAAAAAATGTTAAGGGTGGGCCCTTATCACTTAGAGGTAAAAAAAAATAGATAGTGGCCGATTCTCAGACCTACTGAATATGTATTTAAAATTTGGCGAAAATCGGTGAAGCCGTTTCGGAGGAGTACGGTAACTAACACGAGAATTTTATATATAAGATATATAATGTATGTGTAATCTCCTCTTAAATTTTGACACCCTACTCGATAGGTTTGGTTAACTTTTTTTAAAACGTGTTACTATTTCGCGAAAAAACCACCATATACGTTCTATAAAATATAATAACTTCAGTAAATGAAACTTTTGGTCATTATTTTACCTCGTTAGAGGTAGAATTTCATTATTTTATCCAACAAGCCTGATACAAAATTTCATAGTGTTTGCTTCAAAATTGACGATTGTTCAAATTAACTTCCCCTTATTTTACCCTCTACGGGGTTGATTTTTCGGAGGGGGATAAATAAGTGCGTCCTTGTTCCTATCCAGAAAGCCAAATACAAAATTTTATAGTAGTTGCTTCAAAATTAAAGGATTTCAAAAAAACTGTTTTCCCCCAATTTTACCCTCTTAAGGGTAGAATTTCCAAAAGGCCTTTCTTAGTACTTATTCACGCTATATAGAGAACCTATGTGCAAAATTTCAGAACTGTAAGGTCCTTAGTTTAGGCTTTACGTTGATTTCTGAAAAATGAAAAAGTCATTTAGTTAGTCAGTCTGTCAGTCACCTTGCTGTTTTATATATATACAAATATGTTTTAATAATCTCCGTTTAATTTCCTTTCATTTAATACCCTACTCGATAGGTTCGGTTAACTTTTTTTTTTAAATGTGTTACTATTTCGCGCCAAAAATCCGCCATTTTGACTTTTTTTTACTAACACCTATCTAAGGACACTCGGGTCATAGAGACGAATATAATGACACCTTAACTGTTAAAATTCATCCAGCCGTTTGTTAGATCGGATCAAATAAAGAAAGACAAACATACAAGATACGTGCGAAAAACATAACCCTTCCTTGGCAGTCGGGTAAAAAGGGGTTCAATTGACGTCATAAGTCATAACCAGTTTTTTGTTACCTGAACGGACATAATTATTATCCTTGTCGGATCAAGATCCGAATTCGTTTATCATTAACTACTCACGTGATCTTTCACGGATTACACTGAGATTAACAATAAAACAATATTATTTTATTATAACACGTGACCAGTTTTTTATTGTTTAAGTTTCGGATCTTTTCGGATCAAGATCCGAATTCAACATCCTTAACTGCTCGCGTGAAATATGCACGAAAATCAACAGTAAAGTAATTTATCAAAAAACATGCACTCAAAATATAAATTAATATCATAAGTCTTAGTCAGTTTTTTGTCATGACTTCGTGCATTTTTTTTAAAGTTTCCTAAACGATTGTAAGGGTGCTTGCATACAATTTGACAAACTATCCGCGTTTTTCCCTTCATCATCGACCCATTACTGTACCACTGCTGGGCACGGGTCTCCTCTCAGAATGAGAAGGATTAGGCCATAGTCCACCGCGCTGGACAAGTGCGATTGATAGACTTTACATACCTTTAAAAACGTTTTTTTGAAGATTTCTCAGGTATGCAGGTTTCCTCACGATGTTTTCCTTCGGTGATATTTAATTTCTAATACGCAAATAACTTTGATGTAAAGCTACGTGCCTGGGATTCAAACCTCGCACCCCTTGATCAAGAGGCCGAGTTTCTTAATCACTATATTAACTGGTTTTTTCTCCCTCACCACACACTTATAATAATTGGGTAAAATCTTAAAGTTCTCCAAAGCACGGAAGCACAATTTATTTTGTGACGGAAGCGCCTATCTTTACTAGCTACTAGCGTACTTATCTTTGCTACACTTTATAGTACACGACCAGGGCCGAATTTGGAGCGGGGGCCCCTAGTATAATTTATTTTGTGGCGGAAGCGCGATCGTTCCTAGCTACTAGCGTTCTTATCGTTGCTACATTTTATAGTACACGAGCAGGAGCGAATTTGGAGCGGGGGCCCCTAGCATAATTTATTTTTTGGCAGAAGCACGTATCTTTACCAGCTACTACCGTTCTTATCGTTGTCACACTTTATAGTACGCGATCAGGGCTGAATTAGGAGACGGAGCCCTAATTATTTTCCGAATTAAAGAAACATTTTTTTTATATTCCGTCTTTTTTTCAAAGAATTAAAATAATTTCAACAAAGAACTACCTATTTAAATGGTTAACGGTTGAATGCGAAAACACTACATATTTGGAAAAAACGTAATAACTGACCCGTATAAATTTAAATATTTTTCCATTTTTTTTATATATAATATAGGAGTAGCAGACAGGCATGCAGTCCATCTGATGGTAAGTGGCTAATGCCGCCCATGGACATCTGTTATCAACCCATAATTGGTGGAGACCTCTTTAAGGTGGTAGAACTCTTTGTGGTTCGACTCTGACGGCACCACCGCCACACCTATTTGTGCCTCATAACAGCAGTGTTAAACGCTGCTGTGTTCTGGTTTGAAGGGTGTAGTAAGGGAGACATACTTTTCCGAGGCGTTCCAGCTTAGTCCTCAGGGGTAGCGGCGTATCTGTGGCCGGTCAGGTAGGAATATCTTATCCTATTTGGGGTGGTTGCCAGAGAAGTTACCTTCAGAGAGCCTATTTTGCTGACCCACTGACAATGACTCGGCATAAGAATACATCGTAAATAACAACGGAAAGACACATAATTTATCATACATAATTATAGTCATCGAAATAAGTTGGCTAAAAAAGGTCGCCAAGATTTTTGTTCACAAAATTAATGTGATGTAAAGTCACCAATCCACTTGGCTAGCTTGGCCGGATTTAGGAAGGGCAGAAAGAGCCACTACTAGTACCTCCACATAAGAGGGGCCCCAAAAAAAAAACTCAAAAGTTAGATAATTTAGAATTTTTTACTATTTTTTCGCAATTCTATCAACAAATCTGCACTGAACTAATTAATACAGACTTTATTGAAACAATTTTATTTCTTACTAATAAATAATACATATTTGAAATACTTATCAGAAAAATATATTCCTTTTATGCTTACAATAATTAGGGGGCCCTGCTTCTTCGTTGCCCCAGGGCCCCCAGACAAATCCGACCCTGCGTTGGACTATGGCCTAATCGTTCTCATTCTGAGACATACGTACCCACCAATGGACAGTGACAATGATACGATTACTTTGTAAGGGTATCAGTTGGGGTTATCGACAATGAAAGTAGGAAACTGTGATAGCCTATAAATGTCGGCCTCTTTAGAAGTCTGGGGCAGCTCAAATTATTCTATGTACTTATTAGAAATGAATTATCACAAGTTTTAACGGTTAAGGAAAACAGTGAAACCTTCAGAGTTCTTTAAAAAAATACCTCTTCTACAGCGTTTTTCTACACTAATATTATAAGAGGAAAACTTTGTTTGTTTGGTTGTAATGAATAGGCTCAAAAACTACTGGACCGATTTTAAAAATTCTTTCACCATTCGAAAGCTACATTGTCCACGAATAACATAGGTTATATTTTATATGAAATATATATGATAAATAAATTTTGAGGCGGTACAAAGTTTGCCGGGTCAGCTAATTAATATTGGAGTAGTAAATGAACATGAAGTCAACTTGATGATAAAGGGCTTCCGCCCATGGACATCTGTAATCAGCTCCAGATAAAATCAACCTAAATTCGGCCATAAATTGACCTCAGATAAATATGTTTCCTTCACACCCTTCAAACCAGAGCACAGCAGCGCTTAACACTGCTCTTATAGGGCAGAAATGTGTGTTGCAGTGTGGTGTCTAACCCCTAAACCCTGCTCACTTTGAGAGAACAGCAGTGTTAAGCGCTGCTGTGTTTTTAAGGGTGTTATTTTAAGGGAGACATGCGTTCCCGATGCATTCCAGCGTGATCAACAGGGCTAGCGGCGCATGTAACCGACCTCAGGTAGGGATGTAATCTTATCTGGGGTTGATTACAGTTGTCCGTTTGCGGCAGTGTCTACTTAGTATGCCTGCTACTTCTATATTATAAACTAGCTGACCCGGCAAACTTTGTACCGCCTCAAAATCTATTTATCAAATATATTTCATATAAAATATAGCCTATGCTACTCGTGGATATGTAGCTTTCGAATGGTGAAAGAATTTTTAAAATCGGTCCAGTAGTTTTTGAGCCTATACATTACAATCAAACAAACAAAGTTTTCCTCTTTATAATATTAGTATAGATTAACAACGAATAACTTAAGCCCTGTCCAAATCGTGTAAAAATCAATTTTACAAAATTCAAACGTAAACTCGGTAATATTACATCGTAAATAGGTTACGTTAGTTTTGAGCCGGTTGCAGTGAATGTTGGTTGAATGAACGGCTCCAATGTAAGTTCAGGGCTGTTTCTAGTTTTAGCGATAGGTTTGGTTTGGCGTTTAGATCTTATATTACAAGTATAAATCTTTCGGTTCAAAGTAGCGTAGATAGCCACGGAGATCTACGCTTATTAATCATCACCATCAACCCATTACTGTCCCGCTGGGCACGGGTCTCCTCTCAGATGAGAAGGATTAGGCCATAGTCCACCGCGCTGGACAAGTGCGTATTGGTAGACTTCACATACCTTTGACAACATTTTTTTTAAGAATTTTCAGGTATGCAGGTTTCCTCACGATGTTGACAACTTATTTATTTCTAGTACAGTCCGCGTAAAAAGCTAGTCAGCTCTGAATATAGAAATGAATCGCGTCGCCATTGCAAATTGTATGACTACACCTGCTCGCAACAGCTTCGGAGCGGACTAGCAGTTTGGCGCGGACTATACCTACACAAGCTTAAATCTTTCGGTACAACAAAGTAGCGTAGATAGCCAAGAGGATCTATTAATAATAATACTCAATCTGTCGAAGTTTTTCTTACAAAAGATCTAAATTTGACAATTTATATATTTCTAGTACCTATGCATAAATTGTCCAACGTCGATCTTTGGTAACAATAATATTAGATAGATTGATTATTAATATCGGTAGGGCTCTCTTTCGTAAATCATAAGTAAACGAACGCATGGAGTCTGTTCTGTTCACAGACTTGTATTGTACCTTCTGTGGTTCTGTTCTTATCTATACATCTAAATATATATAACTCGAAGGTGACTGACTGACATAGTGATCTATCAACGCACAGCCCAAACTACTGGACGGATCGGGCTGAAATTTAGCATGCAGGTACATGTTATGACGTAGGCATCCGCTAAGAAAGGATTTTGATCAACTCTACCCCAAGGAGATGAAATAGGGGATGAAAATATTACTTCGTAACGCGAGCGAAGCCGCGGGCAAAAGCTCGTCTATACATATAAATAAAATTGGAGTGTCTATTTTTAATATTGAAATAACCTTTTTACTAAATGCATATGAATATACATACGGTAAATACACCAAATTATCATTTTTTACAATTTTTGTCTATCTGTCTGTTTGTTCTCACTAATCTCTGAAATGGCTGGACCGATTTTGACGGGAATTTTTTTGGCAGGTAGCTAATGTAATAAGGAGTAACTTAGGCTACTTAGATTTTAGAACTAGTTTAGTTTATTTTTAACGCGGGCGATACCGCGGGGCACAGCTAGTTGTAAATACAGTCCACTTAACCTTCTTCGGGACACGAACATCCTGTCCATCGAAAGGATCATTTGGCCCCTTCGACCAAAGTACATTTCGATGCTTTAGCCGCTTAATTAACACCAAAATACGACTCAAATATACGGTCAAATAAGGTTTTAGGACCTTCGGATCTTTCCCCATAGAGTAGACAAGAAAAAAATCTCCAAATGGAAGAACCGTTTTTGTTTTCCGCCGACTAACTTGATACTTTTATTCCAGATCGCTTAGCATAGGGTGTAAAAATAGAGATTTGCAGGTTCTATATCTAACAACTTTAAAAATTACATCACGTTGACTGTATGCGTTTTTAATCTGTAGGAATTCTTATTTCTATTTCACGATAAAAATTTCATGATAGTTAACTAATTTGTATGTTATATTTCGTAAATATGTAAATATATTACAAAAAAACAATTTCGTAATTTAAATTATCATTTTATTTCAATCTGAACTGGTTTAGTGTGCGAGTGGCAGACTTGCAGTCTAACAATAATCTATTATACCCATTTATATCAGAAAAGACATAAATCTGACAATGAATGGATGACACAAAAAGAGAATACCTTTCTAGATTAATATGAGTACACTAGTAGTGCCTGCGCACGCGTTTTAAAAAAGTAATATGATATACATATAATAAAACTGAACAAACAAACAATTTTATAAAAAAAAACCATTACAAGGACAAGCATTTCTAAGATAATGTAAAACAATTAGGGCGATTTAAAAATAATATAATTTTTTCATTATTGATTAGTGTTTAGTAACAATTATATAGGCCGACAACTTTTCTGTGCATTTGGCTGTTTACAAAAAAATATAAGTAAACTTTTTAAATAAACTTCACGAACTTAAAAACTAGATATAATTTAAGAAAAAAATATAAGTTTAAAAACTAAAAACCAGGCTAAAATCGCACAGGGAAAATCATTAAGGACGATCCTGATGAGGTGAATGTGATAAAATTATTTAAATCGTGTATTGTCATCGGTTCTTGATAATTCAAAATGTTAAATTAATCGAACTATTCAAAGTGGATAAAAATCGAGTTCAAAGATTCCGTTACATACATACATACAGGTCAAGCTAATAAAAGCGTGATAATAAAAACCCGACATAGAAAGTCAACAAAAATTTAATTTAGTTAATGTTAAAATGTTGAACGTTAAACTATGCTATGTAAGCGAATATATTATATTTATTTTTCGGGGCCCCTGTTATGGGGGGCCCTCGGTACGAGCCCTTTGTGCCCTTATAAACATATTTATAGGAAACGATGTTCACTTCTATTTCTTATTCATACGAGTAATAAGGGGGTGATGTTCAAACGGAGCGGCCACCATACCGGTCTGACGCGCAAAGGGTCCCGGGTTCGATCCCCGGCCAGACAGATATCTAAATGATGAATTTAGATTTCTGTTTCTGTGTCTGGGTGTTTGTGTTGTTGTCTATGTGTGTGTCCATGGCACCCACGACACAGGGAATCCTAGTGTGGGGCTGTGAGTGTAGAAAACGTTAATTATAAACTAAGATGCGGAAAAGTGTGACAAAATTGATACTAATCGATTATAAATGTTGCCTAAGCAGGTCCGGATTAGAAGGTCTGGAAGCCTTGGAGCAGCGAAGGATAATGCACTAATTATTTTCCAAATAAAGGAACATTTCTCGTAGAATTACAAAAAAAATATATTATGTCAACGAAGAATGTAATAATTAGTTAAGTGCAAGTATTCTCTGTAGAAATGCGAAATTATACTGCTTGATAAAAACGATAAAGTTGCCGCCTGCCTGTCGTCCCCCAAATCCGACCCTGACCTAAGTCGATTACTTGTAACACACAAGATTTTTGGCCAGTGATGATTCATGTCAAAACTTACTGCTAGACATAGATTAGTAATGATGCTAGATTTAAAAGTTCGATGTCGATCTATCGTCCATTAGTGGTGTGGTAAAAACTGATGATCGAATTTAATAGTCGATTCTGCCATCGCCCTATGATTGCAATCGTCGATCAGCCCTTTCACATGTACGCTAGGTATTTAGTAATATCAATATTCAATCCAAAGTTTGCCTATCAAAATATGAAATTTGACAATATGATATCCAGTATAAAGTGATTGTCAAATATTGTTCTTTGCTATGCAAAACATTGGATGGTTAGATTATTGATACCAAGCCTTAACAGTATTTTTAAAGGTTTGTGTTTTTCTTAAGTTTCCACTGAATGAAATGGTAACAGATTTTATTAACTTGCACGCAATGTAGAACTTTTCTAAGAACCAGATATCTCATTTAATTAGACCTTATCCGATTTGTAAAATGCACCCCATATTTAGATATATGTACTACTTAAGAAAAAAAATATTTTTAAAATGTTTTGTTTTTAACGATGTTGGGATTTTTTAATATTGGATTTCAATGTCAGATTTAAAATATCCGAAGGAATAGTTTTTTTTTATTTACAATGATTTAAATGGAACAGTAATTGGTACGTTGTTTTATGTTATATTTTATTGCTGAAATTGATAATAATTTAATAAAAAAAATATTTAAATAAGTATTAAAAATTACCTTGCAACAGCTCTGTAACACGAATTTAATTATTAGAACCACCACTCACTTCAACAATAAATCCTTAAAAAAAACGCGTAAAATAAAACAATTTTTAAAATTATTTACCACTTTCCGAACGATAATGGCGCGAAATAAATTTGAAAATGGAAACGTCAGCGCGCGTCCGAGCGGCGTTGCGACATGCAATGATAGCGAGTTGCACGCGGTATGAAGCATAGGACTTATATGAGTAGAAATGGCATTTGGCGCCTTCAAATTAGCCGTTGTGTCGCGGTGTAATCTACACTAATATTATAAAGAGGAAAATTGTTTTGTTGTTATTGTTTGTTTGATTGTAATGAATAGGCTCAAAAACTAATGGACCGATTTTAAAAATTCTTTCACCATTCGAAAGCTACATTATCCACGTGTAACATAGGCTATATTTTATATGAAATATATTTGATAAATAGATTTTGAGGCGGTACAAAGATTGCCGGGTCAGCTAGTGCTTTATAAATCTATATTAATTAAATACGCGCGGTTGCTAGGATGCGGATAGTAGTGTTTTTTAGTGACCGATCGAATCTTTTTTTACAGCCCAAACTGAAGCTTATTAAGACGTATGGAAATTGACACAATTATATTTTTTATTCAATTGGGGTAAATAAAAACCTAAGTATTTTGTAAACGCCTGCTATTCAAAGACCCTAGTACAGCTGAACCATAAAATATTCGTTTTTATTTGTGGATGAGCGCTACCCAAAAGATTACGCACTTTAATTATAATCAACAAATTAGCAACAAACACGTAAAATACTTTAACGACCCGCTTGGCGAAGCGGTCACCATACCTGTCAGAAGCGCGAAGGGTTTCGGGTTCAATCCCTGGCTAGACAGATATCTAAAAAAATACAAGATTTCTGTTCTGAGTCCTGGGTGTTTTTATAGTTTTCTATATATTACTAGTGGTGCCCGCGGCTTCGCCCGCATTTTGAAGAAATAATATGACATACATAAAACGGAAAATTTGTACCTGCATTGGAATGACAGTGGTGTCATCTGTCGAAAATTGGTCTAACCAACTCCCAAACCCTCGTGGGCTCTTGGACAACAACTTTGCTAAAGATCATCACTTGATCAAATGCATAGTTTCTGATTCTATAACTACTTACGAATTAAAAATTAATTAAAAAAAAAACCTTTTCCCACGGACTAAATTCTAAATCTAAACCATTCTCAAGTCCCCTTGAACACACCCAACAAATTTCATCAAAATCAGTCCAGTCGTTTAGGAGGAGTTCAGTGACGTACACACGCACATAAGAAATATATATATAAAGAATGTGGTAACGACATAGGGTACCCTTTTTGAGGGTGAGTATAGAAAGCGTTGTATATAGCCGTAGATTTAAATGTGACAAATTATAATATTATGCCGAAAAGTTGTATAAATTAAAATACACCTCTTTTGTGATTTTGTCGCAATTTTTTCCTATATGCTGTTTCAAATAACCCAAATATGAATTCAGAGGCTACAAAAATACTTATATTTCTATGTTCTGTAGTAGATAAAACTGTTTCCGTTTTATGTATTAATATCAAAAATATAAAAATAATCATTGAAATACAGAATAATTCCTGTTATACTTCGGTGATTCTCTATTTTAGTTTGTATTTATATCTTTTAATCAACTATAGTTACCAAAAAGGCTGGCGACTAGTTTCATATTCAAATTCTATCACCGGCAAAGTAGATAACATTTTTATTTAAATAAATATAAGAGTAGCAGACGAGCATACACTCCGCCTGATGATAAGTGGCTACTGCCGCCCAAGGACATCTGCATTGAACCCCAGATAAGATTAGGTTCCTACCTGAGGTCGGCTATAGATGCCCCGCAACTTGAGTACTAAGCTGGAACGCCTCTGATAAGTCTGTCTCCCTTACCACACCCTTCGAACCAGAACACAGCAGCGCAACACTGCTGCATTAGGCAGAAATAGGTGTGGTGGACAAAGAATTCGAAACGAAACAAATGCACACCAATTGCATTAAATATGGTGAAAGTCATTTCTATTTTTTTAGCGTTCTATAGACTGAAGCGTAGCCCATTCATCGCCCATCACCGCTTTGGAGATTGTATACAAAAATATTGCTTGACCTTAAACTTTGTTCATGTAACAATTTTTATGAAGTTAAACCAGCGAGCGTGCATTAGGTAATTACAGCTAGATAGAATTAGAATCCTACCTAAGGTCGATCACAGATACGTTATTCTGTAGGATACGTAATGCTTCGTATAAGTATGTGTGGTAAGGGAGACAGACTTTTCCGAGGCGTTCCAGCTTAGTCCTCAGGGGTAGCGGCGCATCTGTGGCCGACCTCGGGTAGGAATATCTAATCCTATCTGGGGTTGATTACAGATGTCCATGGGCGGCAATAGCCACTTACAATCAGGTGGACTGCAGGCTCGTCTGCTACTACTATAATATATATAAAAAAAGTCTCCTCAGCTCTAGCAGACTAAATTGGGAAGATAGGGACGGTCCGCCCCGGGCCCCCTACCCTGGGGGACCCTAAACGCAGTTGTTAAAAACGATCGTCAGAACCAAACAATCCATGAAATTTGTATCACGGCGAAAAAAGGTCACCGAATCACAGTCGAATAATTCTATGACACATTTGTCATTTTGTAAAATCAAAAAACTTTTTCCGCTTTTGGGGGCCTCAATTCAACTTTTTTTTAAAAGACATTCAAATCTCAAAAATATTTTCTTAAAAGATGTGCGTTATGGAGTTTCTTTCGCCGCTTCTTCTGCATAGCGAAACACCTTGTGAAGTGGTGCTAGTTGTATTGACATTCAAAAAGTGCACTGTAAAGAACCTATTTTGAATTAAAAAAATTGATTTGGTTTGACTTTCCGTCGCGGGCCTCCGACTCCCTTAATCCACCAATGGATAGAATTAGAGTCCTACTTAAGGTCGAATGCGTTCCTAGGTAGGACTACGTAATTCTTCGTATAAGTATGTCTCCCCAGTGGCGTAACTATACCATATGAGACCCAAGGCAAATTCATTGTATGGGGCCCTAAGAAATTTTCGCTTAAGGGCCCTAAGAAAACGTACTTTAGTGATAGTTTGGTCCTTTTTTTGTTTACGAGGGGGAAACCTTCAAAAGGTACCCCATGTCGTGGGAGCGACACGGGATTATGTACGATTCTTACCACATTAAAACCCTCCCGGTGGCCGTCCTCGCCGCTGCGTAGAGAACTCCGGGATCTCCAAAGGACGCGACCGAAGTCCTGTTAGCGCGTTGCCCCGTCGGGCTCCACCCAGGAGAACATGTCGCCCGCCACACCGTCTGATGTACACGACAGTATGGGACCACACATACCGCCGTCCTTCCCGGTGTCGCTGGCCGGGCGGTTTGAGCTCTTGCCACCCGCAACTCCGGAAGCCCGTTTTAGTCGCCTCTTACAACAGGCAGGGGATACTGTAATCCGTAGCCCCTCTGGTCCCGAAACTACTGGGACAAGTGATAGTTTGGTCCTGGCGACTTTTTTGCACGACTCATGCGAAGCATCAGAGAGTGCTTTACGAACGAAAAATTTTTTTCGCTTAATTTTTTTATTTATACACATTTTTGGTCACTTTTGAGCTCGCAGTCTCTCGGACCGGGGGTCCCATAAGACCGGAGTCCCGTGGTATTTTGCCAGCCCTGCCACCCTATAGTGACGCCACTGTATCTGCCATATCACACTCTTCAAACCAGAACACGGCATAAGGCAGATAAGCAGATATATCTGTAATGGTGGTAGGTACCTTCGGAGTCAAACGAAATATTCCTAAAATAATCTTTATTGCATATGTGATTACATAAATAAGTTCATTTTTATTTCATATTTAATTCTAAAATATTTATCAATAAAATTATTACGTAAACTTTACATATTTTTATTCACATTTTGAAAAAAAAGGGATAAGTATTTATTTATTTATTGCACCTCTATAAACATAAAATATACAATAGGACAAACTTAATGCCTGATGGCATTCTCTGCCAGTCAACCCTGGGTGGATGGAGAAAATGACGGCAGGTGTTTATTAAATATCATCATCATCATCATCGTCAGCAACCCATTACTGTCCAACTGCTGGGCACGGGTCTCCTCTCGGAATGAGAAGGATTAGGCCATAGTCCACCGCGCTGGCCAAGTGCGTATTGGTGGACTTCACATACTCTTGAGAATTTTTTTATAAATCTCTCAGATATACAGGTTTCCTCACGATGTTTTCCTTCACCGTTTAGCAAGTGATAATTAATTTATAATACGCACATAATTTTGAAAAATCAGTGGTGCGTGCCTGGGATTTGAAACTTGGAATCCTCGATCGAGAGGCCGAGTTTCATGTAATTATATATGTAATACATGAAATTAATTACGTTATTTATTATAAATACATAAATAAATACGTATAGTTCAGTAATATATCAAAATATTTAATCAAATACATATTATATAAAATAAACAATACAGATGATTAAGATATTGACGAGGTGTTAAGAAAATGCTCTCGGACAAGTTTTTTAAATACTGTTTTACTGGGTGCTTTCCTGATATGCACGGGCAAAGCATTCCAAAGCAGTACTGCCTGAATAGTAAATCCTTACTAATATTATAAATCCGAAAGTAACTCTGTCTGTCTCTTTGTTTGGTTGTCTCTTCTTCGCGCCTAAACTACTGAACCGATTTTATTGAAATTTTGTACAAAGATAGTCTGAGACCCGAGAAAGGACATAGGAAATTTTGGATAATTTTGAACTAGGGATGGTGATCTAAGATCGATTAATCGGATCAAAAATCGATAATTTTAATCGATATTACTAAGGATTGAATCGTAAACTATGCATTTAATCAAGTGATGATCTTTAACAAAGTTGTTGTCCATGAGCCCACGAAGGTTTCAGAGTTGGCACTACCAATTTTCGCCAGATGGCGCCACTGACGTACCAATTAAGGTACGAATTTTTAGTTTTATGTATGTTAGTATGTCATGATTTTGTTTTAAACGCGGGCGAAGCCGCGGGCAAAAACTAGTTTGAAATTTAAAAAACCGCTCGTATGCAGTGAAATCTGCCCTTAAGTTATGAGACGACCGAAGCATTTTGTCATGGGTTTAGAACCTTTTAATCAATAAAGATTTTTTATCAGTTACATAATTATTTACTCTCACTTAATAAATTAAGAATACAAACTTCACCGAATAACAAGCATTTTCATGAGACTGTACTTGCATTTAAATGCATACGACTTTATGTGACCTTCCTTTGTGTTCCTTTTTGACTTTATGTGTTTAGGCAGAAATAGGTGTGGCGGTGGTGCCGCCGGAGTCGAACCACAAAGGGATCTACCACCTTCAAGTTCATTATATTTTACGTATTTTTATCAAATTACCATATTAAAATATGTTCTTATTTGTATTTATGTGTTCCGTACTAAAGCTCCGCTGTCCGTCTGTCTGTCACAGTGCTGACAGGGTTACATCTCTTGAACTAACTCTTATTTAGCCAGTTATATTTGACTTTATTTTTCTTTTATTATATGTTATTACGGCAGTAATATTACGGTTCTAGAGATAGAGCTCTGTGGCAAACTGACAGATAGTGAAGGTTTAGTCAGGGCCTCCACTAAAGAGGGGCCTCCACAATAGAGACGTCGGATTTCTTTTTTAATTCCGACTAGTAAACACTAGTAAAAAAATATATCTTTTCCTTTGATTTTTTTTTCGCTGTTTTACTTTTATCTGCAGTACTTTGTACAAACATGAATACTAGAAGAATCTACATACGTTTCACAATAAAATATTTAATGAAAAACTCAACTGATAAAATTGTTCATTTTATTCGGAAAATAATTTGGGGCCAGGGGGCCTCCATTCCTTTGTTGCCCCAAGGCCTCTAGACCTCTAAATCCGGCCCTGGGTTTAGTAATAAGGTCCCATTTTTACCCTTTAGTAAACAAAGGATTATTTTGATTATTAAATGTGTTTGAAAAAATAGCCAAATACGCCATTTGGCTATTTTTTCTCGATCTTAATAATATAAATATATCATTTTATCAATACCTAACGGTGGTACCTGCTCATAATACGGAATCCTTTAATATTTCCAACCTCCACTTAGTCCGTTTTCTCTTGCCCTAATTATTGAAGGGTTTTACCTTCGACTTCGCCGACCACCACACCTATTTCTGCCTTATATAAATTAATTCAATATAATATCTGGTTTAATTGTCATTGAATCTTCTGGCCTTAATTATCTTAAGAGGCAGGAATGTTGCTTTCTAGTATAACTTGCTAGATTATGAAGGTTTACCTTATTTTATGATTGCTTATATGTAAATGATCTGTATGTTTTTATAATATAAGAGTAGCAGACGAGCATGCAGTCCACCTGATGGTAAGTGGCTACTGCAACCCATGGACATATGTAATCAATCCCAGATAGGATTAGGTAGTCCTACCTGAGGTGGGCCACAGATGAGCCGCTACCCCTGAGAACGCTTCGGAAAAGCCCGTCTCCATCACCACACATATTTTCCAAAAATAGACCGCTCTACAAAAATGTTTCATTTAATTATTTATCTGTTACACAGACAGATACTCCAACTTTATTGAGTTATATAGAAGATATTAAAAGTAAACATCATTAGTACACCGTACCACAGATAAATAAATAGTTACTACGTAAACCCTTACAAAACTTATCTTAATTATATTATTTGGCAGATCGTAGACGTCACCCATTTGACATAGAGGATTTCGGGTTCGATCTTTCCAAAATACATATAATCGATCTTTCCAAAATAATACACTAATAGTATAAAGAGGAAAGCTTCGTTTGTTTGTTTGGTTGTAATGAATAGGCTCAAAAACTACTGGACCGATGTTAAAAATTCTTTCACCATTCGAAAGCTACATTATCTACGACATACATAGGCTATATTTTATCTATACTTATTATAAATCTGTAGAGAGGTCAATTCTGTACATGAAATATATTTCCAAAATAACTATCAGGGGGTGATTAGAGATCGATACTGATGCCAAAAATGCAATCAGTAAAATTTTTGTCTGTCTGTCTGTCCGTATAACCGTTATAGAAACAAAAACAACTCGACGGATTTTAACGAAACTTTGTACAATTATTTTTCATACTCCTGAGCTGGTTACAGTATAATTTTCATCACGCTACAATCAATAGGAGCGGAGCAGTGATGGGAAATGTTGGGAAAACGGGAGAAGTTACTCCATTTTTTAAGCTTTCGTCGCGTGTGAAACCTTAATGGTTAAAGCTATACAGAAATAATCTATGACGGAATTGTTCTCCTTAAAATTATATAAAAAAATATCCCACGACAGCATATGTCTATCTTTTATGGTTGACTCACAACACGTGTAACTCCCGATAGCTTAGCAGTTCGAAGCTTTCTGATTATATTTGTCTACTCCTATGTTTATAACACTCTCAGTCATCCCTAATTAAAAAAGTTGTGATAAAAGATAAGGGTTGTTCACCCTTAAATTTTTTTTATTTATATGGCAACAAAACGTTTTCCGGGTCAGCTAGTATGAAATATATTTGATAAATAGATTTTGTTGCGGTACAAAGTTTGCCGGGTCAGCTAGTCTTTAATGTTTTTATATATTAAATATGGGAGTAGCAGACGAGCAAGCAGTCCACCACATGGTATGTGGCTACTGCTGCCCATGGACATCTGTAATCAACCCCAGGTAAGATTAGATTCCTACCTGAAGTCGGCCACAGATGCGCGGCTACCCGTGAGAACTAAGCTGGAACACCTCGGAAAAGTATGTCTCCCTTACCACACCCTTCAAACCAGAACACAGCAGCGCTTAACACTGCTGTAATGAGGCAGAAATAGGTATCGCGGTGGTGCCGCCGGAATCGAACCACACAGGGTACTACCTCCTCCAATTTACCTTTTTTAAAGTGTCTTTATATTTTTTAAATGTCTGCAGAAAACTGGTAGTCCGCTCTGAATATAGAAATAAATCGTGACGCCATAGCAAATTGTATGACTACACCTGCTCGCAACAACTTCAGAGCGGACTAGCAGTTTGGCACGGACTATACATTTTGGTAGCTACCCGTTTGAATTATGCTCATTCTATCTTTCAAATTAAAATGTTAATTTAAGGATAATACTCGTAACTAAAGAATTATTATAAGTAAAAACAAAAAAAACGACTACTTAAAACATAGACTATTTCACTCCCGCAATTAAGACGAATTCACCAAGACATAGATATATTAAAATCCGTTTGTGCAACAGAGCTTGAAAAATTATGAGACACGAGCTTTTGCCCGCGGCTTCGCTCGCGTTACGAAGTAATATTTTCATTTCCTATTTTATCCCCTTGGGGGTAGAATTGATCAAAATCCTTTCTTAGCGGATGCCTACGTCATAACATCTAACTGCATGCCAAATTTCAGCCCGATTCGTCCAGTGGTTTGGGCTGTGCGTTGATAGATCACTATGTCAGTCAGTCAACTTTGAGTTATATATATTTAGATAAATATTAGGTATATATGCTCGAAATACATTTACCCTTCACAGTCAAGTAAATATGTACATATATTAAGTTTTTAAATTGGGTATATCAATTATAATTATTATGTTTTATTGCTTGTTATATTATGACAAAACAAGGTCCGAAACATTACCAAGCAAACTGTAATTTAACTAGGAAAATATGTATTTTTGTGAATTTGTAGGTAATTAAAGGTGTTATAAAAGGTTTGACTCTAGCGGCACCACCACACCTATTTCTACCTAACGACAGCAGTGTTAAGCACTGCTGTGTTTTGGTTTAAAGGGTGTGGTAAGGGAAATACTTTTTCGAGGCCTTTCAGCTTAGTTCTCAGGGGTAGCGACGCATCTATCGCCGATTTCGGGTAGGATACTAATCTTATCTAGGGTTGATTACAGATGTACATGGGCGACAGTGAGCACTTACATCAGGTAGACTGCATGCTCGTCTGCTACTCTCATATTATAAAATAATTCGCAAAGTACGAGTCGAACTCGCACATGGAGGCTTCCGTACCACCAAATAATCATTATATCTAACGTATTTTTATCAAATTACCATATTAAAATATGTTTTATTGTTCTTATTTGTATTTATTATTATAGCAGTTATATTAGTTAACAAATTAGATCGAAAAAAACAAAAATACCGGACCTCCTTTAATATTTACTTTATTTTATTTTTAGTATTTGTTGTTATACCGGCCACCGTTATGCATCCTCTATAAAACTTTCAAGTGTCTATCTATTACGGTTCTAGAGATAGAGCCTTGTGACAGACGGACAGACAGCGGAGTCTTAGTAATAGGGTTCCGTTTTTACCCTTCGGGTACGAAACCCTAGACATACTGGCTACTTCTCCATAACGAAACACAATTGAAGTGGTGGTAGTTGTATTGACATTCAAAAAGTGCTCTGTAAAGAACCTTATTGAATAAAAAAAATTGATTTGATTTGATGATACTAAGTGAGTAATTTTACCGTTAAACATTAATTCAAATTCAAACTTGGGGCCGTTATAACAATAAATCATATTTACTTTCTACTCTCATGATAACGAGTTAAATAAAAAACTGTAACCTATTTTTTCGAATGCCAACTGCGCTAAATTTTAACTGGAACTGGCGAGGGTGACCAACTTGTCGTGTTTCTTCGGATTTTTCCTATTTCTGTGTGAAATACACTGTCACAAGACATTCCAACTTAATCCCGGCTAGCGACACATCTCTGATCAATCATTTTTAGTGTTCGCACAGTAAAAGGATCTATATATATATATAGATACTAGTGGTGCCCGCGGCTTCGCCCGCATTTTAAAGAAATAATATGACATACATAAAACGGAAAATTTGTACCTGCATTGGAATGACAGTGGTGCCATCTGTTGAAAATTGGTCTTACTACCTCCCAACCCTCGTGGGCTCTTGAACAACAACTTTGCTAAAGATCATCACTTGATCAAATTCATAGTTTCCGATTCTATAACTACTTACGAATTAAAAATTAATTAAAAAGACCTTTTCCCACGGACTAAATTGTGAATCTAAACCATTCTCAAGTCCCCTTGAACACATACAACAAATTTCATCAAAATCAGTCCAGTCGTTTAGGAGGGGTTCAGTGACATACACACGCACATAAGAAATATATATATAAAAATATAGATATTTGTACCGTGGTGTTGGTTACGGAAATGTTGAAAACGTAAAACCTTATGGTTAAAAATTCGACCTCTCCATCTGGACGTCCGAGGTTCGAGGGTATGTGCGTATTTAAAACAGTTATCACTTGCTTAAACAAAGGAAAGCATGAGGAAACTACCACGCCTAAGAGTTTAGTTTTAGGTTTAACACCGTGAACTGGTAAGATCAAGCTTATCCTTTTTAGAACTAAAATATTGCAATACGACCCGTGTGGCGGAGCGGTCACCATACTGGTCTGACACGCAGAGGGTCCCGGGTTCGATCCCCGGCCAGACAGATATCTAAATGATGAATTTAGGTTTCTGTTTCTGGGTCTGGGTGTTTGTGTATTTGTCTATGTATGTGTCCATGGCACCCACGACACATGGAATCCTAGTGTGGGGCTGTGAGTGCAGAGAGTGTTTTTTTTTTTAATAAGACGATAAGCCCGACCGCCCGCGACTCGAAATATATTACCCTGGCCAATTAGGACAAAAAAGGTTTTATCTAAGACTATCCTTCACTCTTTACAAGATGGTCTCCCTACCTAGCTTGACCTACATTTCCTATATTATGAATTTGGGAAGGTCAAAAAACTTAAATGTTGTTTACTATTTAAATTCGTAAATTTTCGCACATTTAGCCGTCTGTAGTAAGATTAATGTAATTATAGGAAGTACTAGCTTTTCCCACGGCTTCTCTTGAGATCAGAGGTCGTTAACTTAACGATTCTATCTTTTTTATAATATAAGAGTAGCAGACGAGCATGCAGTCCACCTGATGGTAAGTGGCTACTGCCGCCCATGGACATCTGTATTCAACCCCAGATAGGATTAGATATTCCTACCTGAAGTCAGCCACAGACGCGCCGCTACCCCTAGCTTAGTCCTCTAAGCTGGAACGCCTCGGAAAAGTCTGTCACCCTTACCACACCCTTCAAACCGGAACACAGCAGCGCCTAACACTGCTGTTATTAGGTAGAAATAGGTGTGGCGGTGGTGCCGCCGGAGTCGAACCACAAAGAGTTCTACCAACTTTAAGTATAAGTATAAGAATGTGTGCTTCGTACTGCACAAGGATGATTTTAAAAACACAAATAATAATTGTAAATAATTATTATTGGTAAGCTTCCATTCCTTTGGATTAGGTATAAGTATTTTTTCCTTAAACCAGTTATTAGGGGATTTTACTGAGCAAGCGATTATATCTCATATTTAAGTAATTTAAAAGATACAGCATAATTAATACAGTTGCACAATTACGTAACCAACAGCCATTTATCAACATGATGCGGTTTTTCTGATTACATGCAGTATAATTGTACAAATAAACCTATTTTAACACGCTTTTATTAGCTTGGGTTGTATCTATGTATGTATGTATGTAACAGAATCTTGGAGATCAAATTTCACTCGTTTCTAAAAGCTTGATAAATTTTAAACTTTGCATACATAGATCATAGATTAGTAAAGATTACTCACTCCTAACAAGAAAATGTACCCAGTTTTGAGAATTGAAATAGTTGCGTAAAACAGTTTTGCCACGTCTCCGTGCTAAAATGTTCCTAAAATATTTGAAATAATTATTTATTTATTATGTAAATTACGCAGTATTAGTTATTTATTCGTAAATTTTCTCTAAAAATGTTTTTATTTGTCAAGAATTCAAAAAAAGAACTTACTAATAAGCCGTTTGTGGCTTCATTCAATTTCAAGGCGGTAAAAGTATCTTTACTAATCTATGACATAGATTAGTAAAGATTACTCGCTCCTAACAAGAAAATGTAAACTTTTGATAATTGTCACTGTAAATTATTTTCGTGTTTGAAAAATATTAAATATTAAAATGTAGTTTTTAGATCATTTACGAATGAAACGATATTTCTTCGCACTTTTTCTTTGTTTTCGTGTCTTAACTGCGCATGTCGGCATTATTCCGCGTAAATTACACCATGACAGCCATTAAACGGCTGACAGAAGTCAGCTGTTTAAGTCATTTAATGGCTTCCTTCAATTACAAGGCGGTGAGATATCTATACTTATCTACGTTTGCATACTGCATTTTACTGTGGTTCATAACTATTCTCTCATAGATAATTGCCAATAGAATGATTGTAATATTTAAAATGTCAAGGACCCACGCTTTTTACTCTGAATTGAATTATTATTTTAATAACTTAATCTTTATTATGATTTTATTTTGAGGCGATTCATTAAAATTGATTGATTTATTTTCTAGTTTTTAGTTCGATACGCAATAAAAGCGTGTTTTTTAGTTTTTTAACTTTTTTAAATTGAAATAACAAACAAGCAGTCCATCTAGTGGTAGACTTTGATAAATAAAATAGAAAGATACTTCACCATCTTGAAATTGAATGCCTTACCAATTACTATCCCACGTGCGCAGTCACTGGATTCTTATAAAATCAGGTAAAAGAATTTTATCTATCATTATAATCTGCTTCCTAGTTACTCTGTTATTTTTATACTATTCTATTATTTCCTACTTTATGCATTCTCCTCTTTCTCTCCTTTTCTTCCATTATTTACTACTCTAGCTGCTGATATATTTAAAATATGACTCTCGCTACATTATACTCATGTACACCCCTACCCTGGATCTCTTTTTATACAAAATTACTTTCTTCCTATTTGTAAACGGTTGCCTGGAAGAGATCGCTATTTAGCGATAAGGCCGCCAGTTGTACCTTTAATTAATGTTTATTTTGTATTTTTTGTTTCTTACTATAAATCTGGTGTACAATAAAGAGTATTGTATTGTATTGTATTGAATGAAGCCACAAAAGGATGATTTTATCATTATTATTTTAATTTTTGACAAACCAAAATCGTTTTTAGAGAAAAATTACGTATAAATAAGTAACTTTACGTAATAAATAAATAAGTATTTCAAACATTTTAGGGACATGTTAGAACGGAGACGTGGCAACACTTTATTTACGCAACATTTAAATTCGCAAAAATGATCAATCTGTATATTTTACTCATCTAAGGTGGTAGAAGGTCACTACCGCCCATGAATATGGGCAACTAACTCCATATAACAGAGGTAAGTATGCTGAACTTTAACTTTACAACAGTGTCACTCCAATTTTTTTTTTATAATATAAGAGTAGCAGACGAGCATGCAGTCCACCTGATGGTAAGTGGCTACTGCCGCCCGTGGACATCTGTAATCAACCCTAGATAGGATTACATGCCTTCCTGAGGTCGGTAAGTGATGCGCCGCTGCGCCTGAGGACTAAGCTGGAACGCCTCGGAAAAGTATGTCTCCCTTACCACACCCTTCAAACCAAAACACAGCAGCGCTTAACACTGCTTTTATTAGGCAGAAATATACGAATAACATAGTACGTTTGAGACTTCATGTTAGTCTCCAATTCTATTCCAAATTCAAATTAATGTTCATGAAAGGTATCTCCAGCCAGTGCTCGTTTACAAGATTAAAAAAAAGAAGTGTGTCTATGACCGTACAGATGATAAATAAATGTTATAACAAGCTCAATTAGTATCGACCTGCTAATCCTGTCCTCGAAATAGTATTTGGTGAAGCACGTAGCGAGGTCAGACGCAACTCGAATTAATTTTTGTGTACATTAATTGCCGATACCGTACGCAATTAATATTCTGGGATTAGTCTCTTTGTTTTGGATACATTAAGTATTTCCTGTATCTTTGTTGTTTACGCAACAATATCTTTTGGGTCATAGATTAGTAAAGATTCGCTCCTAACAAGAAAATATAACCTTTTGACAATTGTCACTGTCATCTATTTTGTGTTTGAAAAATATTAAAAAAAAATTTAGTTTTTAGATCATTTACGAATAAAAACCATATTTCTTCGATTTCGTGTTTTTGCACCACTTAACTGCGCATGTCGGCATTATTCCGCGTAAGTTACACCATGACAGCCATTAAACGGCGGACAGAATTGTCAGCTGTTTAAGTCATTTAATGGCTTCCTTCAATTACAAGGCGGTGAGATATCTATACTTATTTATGTTTGGGGTATATAAAAAAGTGAAGGAGTTGTTTATGGTTATGCTCCGTTGTTTTGTAAATATATGAACTGTAATGCCGAGTTTTTATACTCACCAACTGAATACGAATAATTATAGTAAGTAAATATGTAATATGGGAGTATCTGATGAGTATGTAATTAGAATGTTAAGTAGCTACTGTCGCCTATGGACATCTGCAATCAACAGAGGCCAAACAAGACAAGATTATCAGTTGAGGTCGGCTAAAGTTCCGCTGCTAGACCTGAGGGCTAAGCTGGAATGCCTCGAAGAAGTATGGCTCCCTTACCACACCCTTCAAACCAGAACACAGCAGTGCTTAACACTGCTGCTGTTAGGTAGAAAAAGTCCTAAGGACTCCACTCTATATTCGCCTCGATGATTGGTCGTTCTCTGTGGGATGTAATTTTTTTTTTTTTTATAATATAAGAATAGCAGACGAGCATGCAGTCCACCTGATGTGGCTACTGCCGCCCATGGACATCTGTAATCAACCCCAGATAGGATTAGATATTCCTACCTGAGGTCGGCCACAGATGCGCCGCTACCCCTGAGGACTAAGCTGGAACGCCTCGGAAAAGTCTGTCTCCCTTACCACACCCTTCAAACCGGAACACAGCAGCGCCTAACACTGCTGTTATTAGGTAGAAATAGGTGTGGCGGTGGTGCCGCCGGAGTTGAACCACAAAGGGTTCTACCACCTTTAAATGCGCTTACATCCTTGTTATTGTTTAGTAGTTAGGTGGGTAGGCTGATTATTGGCGAGCAGCTAAACTCAGTCCTAGAAATATAGCCCCCTATTAAAAAAAATAACTTGTTTGTTACTACACATTAGTGATTTCAAGCAATATGCATTAAATCACTAGTGTGTAGGTGGAGGCGCTGCTGTGTTCCGGTTTGAAGGGTGTGGTAAGGGAGACAGACTTTTCCGAGGCGTTCCAGCTTAGTCCTCAGGGGTAGCGGCGCATCTGTGGCCGACCTTAGGTAGGAATATCTAATCCTATCTGGGGTTGATTACAGATGTCCATGAGCGGCAGTAGCCACTTACCATCAGGTGAACTGCATGCTCGTCTGCTACTCTTATATTATAAAAAAAAATCACTAGCGGACTTGTAAAGGGCGGAAGAGATAATCCGTCGCGGGCTTCCGGTCCTTGCAGGGGCTCCAAACAGAGTTGCTTGTTTTAAAAAGCAATGGTTAAAATGTTAATATAGATAAAAATCTATGTGTATGTAATGTGTCACCAACGAAAACCAAGGCTAATCAAGACCAAACAATCTGTGAAATGTGTTTAGATCGGCAAAAGAAAATGGTCGCCGGAGTCAAATCACCACTGAAACACTGAAATATGTATTTGTCGGTGAAAAATGTCTATGAGACATATAAACGTTTTTAAATAAATCAACTTTTTAGACTGTGGTCCTCATTCAACTTTCAGCCCAGTCTCCAGCAAGTCCGCTACTGCATTCGATACACCTTACGCCATCTATTATCGAGTAGTAAAAATTCATTGAATTATTGATAAAAAAATAATCAACTTTTTTCGTAATGGCACAGGACAAAGACAGTGTCTTTGTATTCTTTGATATTAATAGTATAATATGCGAAAATAAATAATAAAATACACTTTTATTTTATAAAAATCTTATACATGTTAAACGGAACATTATCTTACATAATGCCAATGTCATTTAATCCAAAACTGACAGTACTAAGTCGGTAGTGTCAAGTGTCATTTTTTCATTTCCATTCATAGTCCGGGATGATATCATAATCCGACAAAAATGCAATTATAGTTGTTATTTCGTTTAAAAATATACATTTAACATGCGATCATGGCTGACCGTCTCCGGCAGATCGCTCAGCGGTTGAAAGATAAGTTACCTTTGACTCAAATAAGTTCGAATGGTCGTGAAAAAGTTGACCAGTTGATAACGAAATACGCGCCAGGCAACAAAGTTACTGAGTTCGCTGAAAAGTTCAAACATGAGAACATTACGCAGAAAGTGAAAGAATTAGTCTCTAGATATGAAAAATTCACGGGTGTTGAAGAAATTATGGCGATACAGAACACCGTCATAGAAGCTCAGGTATTTTTGCGTTTATTTTTAATCATTGGCTTATGTTTTAAAAATTACAAAGACGTCAAGTTACAATGTATGACGATGTTTGATATTGTAATCAATTTATTTATATACTTACCCTAATCTATGCACATACCAAATTTATTGAATTTTTCCTATAGTAGATTAGACTACCTATACTTAACCTTGGCTGTAACACTTATTATATCTCATTATTGCGCATAAATCTCTCTGTAAGGCTGATGGAGGCCTACAGCATACTCTACTATGTCTTTCTAATGTAGATTTGGTTTAGAAGCTATGAGTTAGTGGCCGAATTTTGTTGGATGTTTTTCAACGATTTACAAGGCCTCAACAGATCATTACTGAGTCCTTAATACTGTCTGTACTTTTAATAGGACTGCTATTCAGTTCTGTCAACAGTACACACAGTTAATACACCCTCTGAAGCACAGAATCGGTTGGTAGATCGTTGAAGTGGTCGTCATTATAAAAACATCTGAGACTTATCAATCTTTCTTTTCGCTCAGTATTTTAGACTCCTCGCTTTCTTAACAAAACTATATATGCACCCATCGTCAGCTGTGCACGGGTCTCCTCTCGGAGTGAGAAGGATTAGGCCATAGTCCACCATGCTGAAGTGTGAATTAGTAGATTCACATACCGATATCTCGAGTATCTCAAGTATACAGGTTTCCTCACAATTTTCATTCAGTGATAATTAATTTCAAATACACATATAACTTTGAATAATCAGAGGCATGCCTGGGATTTGAACCTCGGATCTATCAAGAGACCGAGTTTCTTTACCACTAGGCTAGGCAACTTCACATTTTGTCAAAATGTTTTTTTATTTATTTTCATAATAAATGGTGTTGAACTAAATCAAAATAAATTAAATTGCAAATAAAGATATTGATATGTAACTTAAATTTAATCTATTTATTTGCGAATAAGTAAGTCAGTGATATTCAGGATTTTCAAAAATGTCCAATCTCTCAGCTAGAACCTTAAGTATAATTTTAGTACTTACATATTAGTTAAATTATTATTTCAAATTAACAAAACACATTCAAAAATGAGAATAGTATACTTAAGAATCTTGATATTTTCTGTGAACACCTTAAAAGTAAATATTTATTCTAGATTAGAGTGGGCGGTTGTGTAAACTGTTTTATAAAAGAATGTTGTTTATGTATGGTTTACTCATGTGGGATTTGAGTTAAACATTTCAATTTGTGAGGTGTATTTAAATTTTTTCATGAACCTTTCACTGTCCCACTGCTGGGCATAGATATGCCCTTAGAATGAGAAGGGTTTAAGTAGTCATAACTCATAATGCTGCTGGGCATAAGTTTGATAGACTTCACATACCTTTAAGATTTTCTATTTTATAACCAAGGTGTATTTTTTTAAGTAGTGATAAGTTTAAGTGCAATTTGAACTTGCACAGGGAGGATTCCATACCACCAACATTTTCATGTCTAAATATACATATATAACTCAAAGGTAACTGACTGCTATAGTGATCTATCAACGCACAGCCCAAACCACTGGACGGATCGGGCTGAAATTTGGCATGCAGGTAGATGTTATGACGTAGGCATCCGCTAAGGAAGGATTTTGATCAATTCTACCCCCAAGGGGATAAAATAGGGGATGAAAATATTACTTCGTAACGCGAGCGAGGCCGCGGGCAAAAGCTCGTTTTTTATAATTTTAGTATTCATTATTGTAGCAGCTATTGAAGTTAATGCTTTGTGAAAATTTGAACTGTCTACCTATTAACGTTCAGGAGATAGAGCTCTGTGACAGACGGACAGACATCAGAGGCTTAGTTATAGGGTTCTGTTTTTAACTTTTTACCCTTTGACTACTGAACCCTAAAAATCATAAACTGGAGGTCACCTCTAATTTTAAAGTAAATGAAATAAAGGTGGTACTAAATATTGCTAGTATTGTAGAAAATGTTATTGAATTGAAGTATAATTTGATATGATGCTATACATATATATTGTATTGTGTGGTTTCATATTGTTGTGTCGTGACGACAATCATTTTGTAATAAGTGTTTTAATATTTATATTCCTTGTGCATGTACTCCTTAATATAGGCACTCTCTATTTTTTTTTATAAATACATAAAATTTTTAAAAACCCTCCCTTTTATTATATTTTCAGGATCGCTTCATCCACGCCCAGGACCGCAGACGGGAGATGGGGCGAGAGGTGGCGCAAATAGAGGCACGGTTGAAGGAACTGCATGCGGAGATGCAGAACACCATGAAAGGAGATGAGAAATACTTGCAACTGTGCACTGAGGAGCATAAGGTGTGATTTATATTCTATCCCTGTAGTTCCGGGACAAAAATAGGGCTACGGTATCCCCTGCCTGTCGTAAAAGGCGACTAAAAGGGGGCTTCTGGGGTCGTGGGTGGCAAGAATGGGAGCTCGAACCGCCGGGCCAACGGCCCCGGGAAGGACGGCGGTATGTGTGGTCGCATACCGTCCTAGGCACCAGACGGTGTGGTGAGCCATAGCTCACCTGGGCAGAGCCCGACGGGGCAATGCGCTAAGAGGACTCCGGTTGCGTTCCTTTGGAGATCCCGGAGTCCTCTACGCAGCGCTGAGGACGGCCACCGGGGGGATTTTAGTGCAGTAAGAGTCCCACATAACCCTATGTCGCTCCCAAGGCATCGGGTACCTTTTGAAGGTTCCCCCTCGTGAACAAAAAAAAGCAGGGTGTGATTTATATTCAACATTCGAAGGTGGTAGAAATTTTTATGGATCGACTCTGGAAGCACCATATATTTTTCTGCTTAATAACAGCAGTATAAAGTGCTACTGTGATCTGGTTTGAAGGTGTCGTAAAGAAGATATGCTTATCCGAGGCATTCCAGCTTAGTCCTCAGGGGTAGTGGGGTATCTGTGGCTGACTTAGGGTATAAAAAAATAAATAAATATCTGGGGTTGATTACAGATGTCCATAGGCGGCAGTAGTCACATACCATCAAGTGTATTGCATGCTTGTCTGCTACTCCTGTACTATAATAAAAATCACGATAATTTAATATGTTGAAAGAAAAAAATAACGAATTCGAGCGAGTTCGACTCGTACTTAATTATATTTTAGTATTAACCAATTATTTAATAGTTTTTCTCAAATGTGGTTCTAACCAACACCACTATATGATTATGAACTGTTTCTAACATACCCTCACCGATTTCCAGCTGATCATCCAAGAGCGAGCCCTCCGAACTCTATTCGCGGAGGCGGAGCGGGAAGAGAGAGAGCTATTCGCTACTATGTCTGCCGCGGTGAAGCTGGGCCACGAGCGGGAAAGAGCACACGCTGAGAGGAACAAGTATTGGTACATCGTCGCCTCTATCGCAGGTAATTAGTTAACGAAGGAGAAACCTTCAAAAGGTACCCGGTGCCGTGGGAGCGATAAGGGGTTATGTGGGATCCTTCATCCATCCATCAGTCTTTAAGAGTCCACTGCAGGATATAGGCTTCCCCTAATCTGCGCCACTCCGACTGGTCTTGAGCAGTCTGGGTCCAGCGGTTATCCGCCGTCCGCTTCAGGTCATCAGTCCACCTGGTCGGGGGGCGTCCTGCACTCCTTTTGCCTCGTGGTCTCCATTCGAGGATCTTCCTGCCCCATCAGTTATCTGTCCTACAAACTATGTGGCCAGCCCATTGCCATACCCATTGTGGGATTCATACCGCACTAAACCCCCCTCCCCTCCTGGTGGGTGACCGTACTAGACGCTGGGTTGAGGACACCGGGATCTCTAATGGAACGCAACCGGAGTCCTATAACCATCTTGCCCCTCAGGCTCTACCCTGGTGAGCATGAAACTCGCCTAACCATCTAATTTGTATCACGGTATGCGACCACACATACCATCGTTGGGCGATTCGAGCTCCCACTCTTGCCGCCCGCGATCCCAGAAGCCCCCCTTTTAGTCGCCTCCTACGACAGGCAGGCGATACCGTAGTCCTAAGTGAAGATTTTTTAAATCTATAAGATTTCACAAAATGTTATATGTACTGATAGAGCAATTAATAATCGATATATTAATATCCACATAACTTTGAAAGTGAAGTAGCACCTTAAAGTCATAGTGCAGAGAGGGTAGATTACAATCCACACCATTGGGCTATTAAAACCCATCTACCATTTGTTAAAGCATAGCGCCTCTCGTTCCACAATGAGAGGTCGCCATCCGATGTCGGCTGTACGGTCCCCTTGGACGAAGCTTTAAAGGAGAGTTTTTAATGGGTTGGTCCTCCCTTCAGGAGGTCCTTTAAAAAAATTGTTAAAACATTTTAATTCACAATTTAAGCTGCGATACCTTATTTAATTTCACTAAATCCACAAAATGATACACTATACTAGTGCTGCCACCAGTGTATTTAACTGGAACTACACAACGCCATCTGTCCCCACGTCGCTTTATAACTCCAAGGTAATAAACTAGATGGCGTTGTGCCTTTTCTGAATCACGCTAAGGAATGTACGACGGCGGATGTTTAAGAGTCATTCTTTTGTAAGACCATAGGTACGGGTTTCTACAATGTCATATGGTTAAAGCTACGGGTAGCACTGAACTCCGATCCTGGCGTTCAGAGCGTACTCGGGTTATAATACTATTTTTGAGAGGATCGACTAATGGGGTCCTTATAAAAATTTAAAAATGGTTCGTAAAGTGGGAAATTATGTGCCCTTTTAGCGTCAAAAAAGGGGCTCTTCAAAAAAGGGACAAAAAGAGCTCTCATACAAAGCCGACTGCATTGACGACTCCTCTGGTGTTGCAAATGTTCATAGGCGACGGTGACTACTTTAATCAGGGAACACGTCTGCTCAATCGTTAGGTTAAACAATTAAAAAAAACCATAGGATCTAATCTCTAGAGCCGCGTTTCCCAACCTGTGGTCCGCGCACCCCTGGGGGTCCGCGAGTATATGTACGGGGGTCCGCGGTGTCACCTCTAGACCTCATTAATATATAAATCGCTCATTAAATGCAAAAGGGCCTCTTTACTGCTTTTTTCAACCACATACCTACCTTAGTAGCAACATCAACCCGAATGTCCCTGATTTAGTTGCAAAAAAGCAACACCAACCTTCACATTCATTTTTTTTCATATTTTTCATAATAAATAGTTATAATTACCTTCTGTATTTGTTTTTTTTATCTGTAATAACTAAAATAAATACCTAATCCGTTTTTTTTGTTGTTTATTTTATTAAGGGGGTCCGTGAAAACTGTGTTTGATTTCCTACGAGTCCGTGGACTGAAAAGGGTGGGAAACATTGCTCTAGAGGGTAGATGATAATCCTCTACATAGGGTAATTTTAAACTGATCTGTTGTTTATCAAAACATTTTCTTTGACAATTTTCATAGATAACGTCTTATCTCTACAGTAATTTAAAATTGGGAAGCGTATTTTATTTGAATAACACAAAACGATACGACTAGTGCTGCCACCAGTGTATTTAACTGGAACTACACAACGCCATCTGTCCTCACGTCGCTTAATAACTCCAAGGCAATAAACTAGATGGCGTTGTGTGTCTTCTGAATCACGCTAACGAGTGTACGACGGCGGATGTTTAAGAGGGTAGGAGAGCGTGTAAACATTGTCCATTTTAAGTAGATTAGGTATTAGGTATCAGTTCGTCTCAACATACCTTATATGGTCCGACCACCCCATTTGACTCCTGGTACTTAGAGTACAGTATCATACTATTTTTGAGAGGATCGACTCATGGGGTCCTTATTAAATTTTAGAAAAAAATCTCAGTGGGAAATAATGTTCCCTTGTGGGTATCGGCGGAGGCAACAGTGAGGAGTTCTAAAGAAAAATTGTTAAAGAATTTTATTGCAGATAGGTATTATTGTAATTGTCTCTGTAGCTCAAGGACCAGAATAGGGCTACGGTGTCCCCAGCCTGTAAGTAAATGGGGGCTCCGGGGTTGCGGACGGTGAGAATGGGAGATCGAACCCTCTAGCAAGCGACCCCGGGAAGGGCGGCGGTATCTGGGGTTGATTACAGATGTCCATGGCCAGCAGTAGCCACTTACCATCAGGGGGACTGCATGCTCGTCTGCTAAAATTTATCAAGCTACTAGAAACGGGTGAAAATTGGGCTCAAAGATTCCGTTACATACATTAAGTATGTATACATACGTAAATACAACCCAAGCTAATAAAAGCGTGTTAAAAATAAACATACCTATTTATATAATAACTATTTCTAGGCACGGTATTAGGTATAGCGGGATCAACGATCAACAACCGTCTCAAGATGGCCGAGTTCAGAGACATGATGGAACAACAGATGGCGCGCAGTGCGAGCGTGCTCTACACTATCGCGGGCGGCGGTACCGCCAGTAGAGCTGACATCACCGAGGCTATGAAGACTGAGTTCGCTTATCAGGTATGGTTGAACCATTACTATAATTTATTATTGTTGTTATGGTTTTTAAGGTGGTAGAACTCTTTGTGGTTTCACTCCGGCGGCACCACCGCCACACCTATTTCTGTTATAACAGCAGTGTTAAGCGCTGCTGTGTTCTGGTTTGAAGGGTGTGGTAAGGGAGACATACTTTTCCGAGGCGTTCCAGCTTAGTCCTCAGGGGTAGCGGCGCTTCTGTGGCCGACCTCAGATAGGAATATCTAATCCTATCTGGGGTTGATTACAGATGTCCATGGGCGACAGTAGCCATTTACCATCAGGTGGACTGCATGCTCGTCTGCGGCTCATATATTATGAAGAAAAAAAATACTGTCCCACTGCTGGGCACGGGTCTCCTCTCAGAATGAGACGGATTAGGTCTAAGTCCACCTCGCTGGACAAGTGCGAATTAGTAGACTTGTGACACCTTCGTCATATTTATTTTACGAGTTTTTAACCACTAGGCTGTCAGGTATATAGCCTTCACACTAGTTATAATATGTAATTGTAGTATGTAAATGTAGTGGTGGTAGGACACTCTGTTCGGTTCGAGTCCGGCGGTACCATCGCCACATCTATTTATATCTATTAACACCAGAGTTAAGCGCTGCTGTGTTCCGGTTTGAAAGGTGTGGTAAAGAAATACTTTTCTGAACCGTTCCATCATAATTCCCAGGGGTAGGGGCGCGTCTGTGACCGACCTCTGATTGGAATCTAATCTGGGGTTGATTACAGATGTCTATAGGTGACAGTAGCCACTATCATCAGATGGACTGCATGCTCGTTTGCGAATCCTACATTATAAAAATCATACTGATCGCAATTTGCAATACTATTTGGCTCGCTAACGTGGTGTTGCCACGTGCGCTCGGGCCGACGGTCGCATACAAACTGACTCACTTTATGACAGTAGTGACGTATGCGCTCAAGTCAAATACCCTACCCACATACACTACAATAATCACATAATATTGTTATACAGGGTAAATTTTTCAAATAGGCCTTCAGGGCCAAATCCGAAATCAAGTCATATGTTATGTATAATTCTTAAGGATTAGTATGCCAAGGTATGAAAAAATATGTATTTTCTTCAAAATTTTCCTTTTCCTTTACTTTGTCATTTATCATCACTTTCCAGAATTTGATCCTTATAAGCAACACTATGAGCTAGTGGAATAATATAGAGGGTGTATTTCTTTTTCAAAATGAACTCGTTCGATTCCCGGCTACGGAAAAAGATATTTTAAAAAAACTGATGATGCCGTTTTAGTTTTTATCAAAAACGGCCTCGTAACTCCTTTCAGCACTTTTCGCTAATCCTTATAGTTTCGGATTTGGCCCTGAAGGCCCGTTTGAAAAATTCACCCTGTATATCTTTATATTAGATTAATTTTATATACATTTTCTTTCTTTGCATTACAGGAGCAGCTCGCGCAAAACCTACGAACTATGCAGGATAATATCGAACATTTAATTAGTAAACAGACCTCGTTAATAGGTAAGTTTGTATCCATTCCTGTTTTTAGTAGAGAATTGAAAGAAAAAACGATCCTGGGGTCAATTGGAGAGCTACCTGAGATCGGCCATAGATGTGTTGCTACCCTTAAGGACTAATTTGGAATGCCTCTGATAAGTATGACACCCTTAACACACCCTTCAAAGTGGAATATAGTAGGCATGCTGTTATTAGGTCCTAAAAGGACAAGGACCTAAAATGGTTATTATAGGGTGAAAATCCACCCTTAGATCAACCACAGATGCATTACTACTCCTGAGAACTAAATTTGATTTTTTTTTATAATATAGGAGTAGCAGACGAGCATGCAGTCCACCTGATGGTAAGTGGCTACTGCCGCCCATGGACATCTTTAATCAACCCCAGATAGGATTAGATATTCCTACCTGAGGTCGGGCACAGATACGCCGCTACCCCTGAGGACTAAGCTGCTGTTATTAGGTAGAAATAGGTGTGGCGGTGGTGCCGCCGGAGTCGACCCACGAAGGGTTCTACCATCTTCAAACCCTGTCGTTAGTAATTTGGTATTAATTTTATCATCCTGTCCATCGAAGAGAGGAAGGTTCGGTTCCTTATTTGTTCTATCGGCCTAAAATCCTTCATTGGGCGTTCGAGCCGAATCATTATTCAGTTAGAATCCTTTATATTAAGTACATTTAAGTATTAGAACGAAAGTGCTACATAGCTAGATACTAAACTTTATGATAACAGAATACCTTTAACAGCATCTGGATAGCAAGCAAAAATAAAAAAGAAAATTATAATAAGAAAATTATAATTCCTTGGCTGTTATCTAAAAACGCTAAAATTGTCTTCCAGAGCACATGAACCACCAAGAACACACAATGGAAATGCAAATACGCGATTTAAAACGCACGATAGTGGTCGCGTCTCAAACCAGCGCGAAATCGGACGCGGAAATCGCTAAAGCGCTCTCCGTGGTTCACCACGATTTGGACGAAGCCGATAAGGAAAGGGAACATAAGGTCAAAGGGCTGTTAGAACCGAATCAACTCTTGACGGGATTAGGGATCGTTATGTGTGCGGCTGTTATACTGAGTACTATCATGGGAAGGGTTAGTTGAATCGAGGGTAGTTGCAATATAACCCGATTTTGTTGTTGGCAGCATTTTTAGTTTTAGCTGTACTGTTTATAAATTTAAATAACTAAAAATCGGGTTGTAATTTATTATAGATGTTTAGTTGAAATGGTGTTGTCTCGAAAATTAAATGGGAGTCGAAAATCTGTATATTTTTTGTTGAAAACTAGACGTTTCTGCTTATTTTGAGGGTAGTTATAACAACACGTAATGTTGGCGTATTTAGAAGTTTTTAAGCTGTTATGAAACTCTCATGATATTCGCTCGTACGATGACCATATCATATAGAAGAGGGCGCCACTGTATACTAAACTGATTTTTTCTACCTTCATTATTGTATAACTTGTTTCAATAAAGTTTCATTTCTACAAAATATTCAGATTTCTTTTTACATGTAATTCGAAATAACGAAAACTTGAAACATTAAAAAACCGTTTTTTAACAGAATCTTTATTGAACCGAGTTATAACAATTATCTAAGAATGGCGGCTGTGTTAAAAATCTTGTTAGATTACCCACATTATTATGAATTACCCCTTAATAATTTACCGTCATTGTCGCCTAATTTTATCAGCTGGCAACACTTACAGTGCATTCAACTTGACATCTATATATTCTGAGGATCAATAAATGTGTAATTTATTCTTTTAGTGGATATAAGCTGCAATAGTGAAAAGCTGAATCTATTATTATTTAATAATTTAATATATTTAACATCCTTAAAGATAAAAGTCATTTACTTTTAAAATACATACAAAAACTAATTAGTATGGAATTTTAATAATATTTTTATTCTTGATCCAAAAAAAAATTGATTTAAAAATAAAGTTAAATGTAATTTATAATCTATTACTAATTCTCACAGTTTAACTTTTATTTGCAATATCACAAATACTTTGAGTAGTAACTGACCATTTTAACAGATCCCTCTTACTATGAGACTTCGTGTTTGACAGAGTTCAAGCTAGATCTCCGGTTCTATCTTCCCGATTTATATAAAGTATAGCTAAAAAGCTTCCTTAATAAATAGCCTCATATTAAAACGATTTATTCGAATCTGACCGATAAATTTCGAAATTTGAAAATGTTATAATCGATTCAGCATTTTACTTGATAACTTCGCGCTGTGACTATCATAAAATATATTTTCTTTTATTGTCAAAAGTGTCTATATATCAAAGCTGGGTATATTATGAATAAACAAAACACCCCTTTTTGCTAAACAACACATTATTTTCTTTATTTTATCAATGTGACAAAATTATAACAAGAAAATTAATAAATGTCTAAAATTTTAATGGATTAAATGTATTGTGTCGCTTATGTAGTTTGTTATAGTATATTATATGAATTATAATGTTTAAACTCATATTGTAAGCTACCATTCTTAAGTCTAACCTTTATTAGAACATAACATCTTTCTGTCGCAAAATATGATGCCGCGTACGTTTGATCTCTACAAACATTTGGCTTAATTCGTTTGGTACACAAATCAAGTCAAACATTCTATCCACACGTTCGAATGTGTAACGGTTTGTTGGGATTTGGCAAGCGTGTGTATCCGGTATAATGTAAGCCTGTTTTACAATGTCAAAGTAAAGTAAAAAAAAATGTTTAGAATAAATATATCAATTGAGTTTAAACATCTTCAAATTGAAGTTAATGTCAAATGAATACTAATGACAGGTTATCTTACTCGCCGAGTAAAGACGAGTATGCTCGAGAGCGAATATGTAAATAACTCATTCGGTACTTGACATTCGCCAGAATGCTCGCCCGCGAAGATTTCGTGTCAATCCTCGTGCGCGGCGTTTACATCCTTGTCATTGTTTAGTGATTTACTCGACCGATTCATTGCAAGTATCTCATTCAAATAATTAATTCTCTGTTATGCTGCACTCACATGCTTGTTCCTTGCCAGACAAAAAAACCCTTTAATCTAAATATATATATATTATATAACTCAAAGGTGACTGACTGACGTAGTGATCTATCAACGCACAGCCCAAACCACTGGACGGATCGGGCTGAAATTTGGCATGCAGGTAGATGTTATGACGTAGGCAACCGCTAAGAAAGGATTTTGATCAATTCTACCCCCAAGGGGATAAAATAGGGGAAAATATTACTTCGTAACGCGAGCGAAGCCGCGGGCAAAAGCTCGTTTACTAATAAACCGACACTTCATTGGAAGGACTACAAGCGCTTGCAAACCTACACACACATAGTCAAACGTTGTATCCTCACGTTTGAATTTGTAACTGTTTGTTGAGGTTTGGTAAGCGCAGTATTAAATAACTTTACTCAGACATTGTAAAATAGATTCTAAATGAAAAACGTAAAAAGCTTAGTACTTATCGAGTTTTAATTTTATGGTTTTGGGTTTATTTTTTTTATCTTGCCTCAGCTCTCCACTATCGAAAAAACTGAATACAGGAATACGTACATAATGTAAAATAACTTTGTATATTTGTTATTTGTTTTTCGTGTATTTAATACAGATATTTATTTTAAACACGATTTTTGAACGAAACTGTGTTGTGGTTTTATTTTACCTATGATTTACTACTACTAATATAATTGAGTGAATATATAATTTTATAATAGGAGTAGCAGACGATCATGCAGTCTACCTGATGGTAAGTACCTACTGCCGCCCGTGGACATCTGTAATCAACCTCAGATAAGATTTGATTCCTGCTTGACGTTGGCCATAGATGCGCTGCTAGACCAGAAGGCTAAGTTAGAATGCCTCTAAAAAGTATGTATTTTTTATTAAACCCTTCGTAAATCCTTGGTTCGGGAATACAGAGGATTTTTATTGTTCTGTAACAGTAAAGCTAAAAGAGATTTCATTTTGAAATAAGCAGTCCGTTGTACTGTATATCTATAATGTCTGCTAATGATAACTTTTTCGTGTACAGAAGTATAAAGATATAAATAAAATGTCTGTTAGAGAAGTGGGAGGGAAACATTTGATAGAGCTGGTAACACAGACCGATAAAGTCAGTTTGATTAGATTAAAAAGTAGGAAGTCAAAGCAAAGGACATATAAAAAAGTCAGATTGTCACTGTCAAATATGTCAAACATTTGAAACGTCATACAAATTATTGAAAATAGATTGTAATTTCCCACCAAGAAATTATATTTCAGAAATAAATACTACACGGAAGCGAATAAAGTGATAATTTTAATCAGAAACTTTATTTCACATCATCCAGAATGCAAGAGGGTATGTATGTTTACATCCATTAATTTATCAATTGCGTCGTTAAAGCGTACATGTTTAGAGTATTCATTAGTATAGAGCGCGTCCGTGCCGTCAAGTTTTAAGTATCGTAGATATGTGGTAGAACCCTTTGTGGTTCGACTCCGGCGGTACCACCGCCACACCTATTTCTACCTAATAACAGCAGTGTTAGGCGCTGCTGTGTTCCGTTTTGAAGGATGTGGTAAGGAGACCTCAGGTAGTAATATCTAATCCTATCTGGGGTTGATTACAGATGTCCATGGGCGACAGTAGCCACTTACCATCAGGTGGACTGCATGCTCGTCTGCTACTATTATATTATAAAAAAAAAACTATTTCTACTTAATAACAGTGTTAAGCGCTACTATGTCCTTGTTTGAATGGTTAGCTATGGGAGACTTACTTATCCGAGGCGTTTTAACATAGCCTCAGGCTTAGCGGTGCATCTGTGGCTGACTCCAGGTGGGAACATAATCTTATCAGGGGTTGATTACAGTAACAACTGCCGCACATGGACATCTGCAATATGGGTTGCCACCTTTTTTTTCTACATATAAAGTATATTGATTATTATAGGTAAGAAAAAAAAAGTACATAGTATCAAAATAATAATAATAATAATGCTTTATTGCCACACAAGATACAAAAAAAAAGATAACAAACTTAAATCTAATTTACATTTTGTTGTGAGCAAAGGAGGAGTCTCAGCTTGTGCTAGCACGGGTTACCTCGTGCAGCGCTGTTTTTCAGACTCTCCCTCTCCCTCAGGTGTTGTTTGGGGAGTGAAGAGTTCATTCCCCGATCGCCGCTACGCTAATTTACTTCTAAGTATATTGTACATTTTGCAACAGAGTTTAACAATTGTGTGTGTGTGTGTGTATGCGTGTAGGTGTGTATGTGTGTGTGTGTGCGAGTGTGTGTGTGTGTGTGTGTGTGTGTGTGAGTAAGTGTGTGTGTGTGTGTGTGTTCGTATGTGTACACGTTCGTGTGTCGAAATGGTCACATGTAGCTGTAATGTCGTACTGGGATGGGAAAAACAATATGCCTATGATAGTATAATTCAGAATAAAATATATATAGAATATGTATAGAATAATTAAAATATATATATAGAATAAAAAAAACTACTTAAAAACTCATTCAGGGCTATGCACTTCCAGTAAGCGTGTTTCAGGTTTTCTGCAGCAAGTTGCTTTCTTAACAAGGCCGATTTATATTTTGTTTTGAAGGTGTCTGGGCTCATTTTAGTTCTTAGTGGTGGAGGCAGATCGTTCCAAATGCTTGCTGCAGCAAACTTGAAACACGCTCGATATCTCTTTGATTTACATGCAGGCTTCACTAAAAGAGATTGCGAGTTTGAACGTACACTTCTATTAGATATATCTTTAACCCAAACAAGCTTTTCAAATAGATATTCAGGTTTCTTATTCCATAGTATTCTTTGTACGGTACAAGCAAACTGAAGCTCTCTCCTAGCACACATATTTAGAATACCCTTATCATTTAGGTAGGGGGTAATGTGCTGCCTTCTGGGGACATTGAAGCAAAAACGAACGCACGCGTTTTGTACTCTTTGTAAAGCTCTTTCAATGTTGGCATTCAGTCTAGGCCCGTATATAGAGCTGCAGTAGTTAAACTGCGAGAGCACTAAGGTGTCACATAGCAGTATTTACACTTTATTTTTCTCTGTTAATATATTTATGTTAAGAGATGTCGCGCTGGTGAGTGACGACATCGATTCAGCACCAATCCATAAATCTCGTTTAAAGAAAAAATACTTACAACTAAACTTTTAAATCAAATCATGCGAAATAAAGTGTTTTTGTGTACTTTATTGTTCTCATAAAGTATAGAGTACAATTACATGAAATAACATACAATACTTTATTATAAATTACGCGTGTAAACCCTATCTGCAATCCACCCCAGACAAGACCAGAATCCCACCTGGAGTTTGGCACAGATGCACCGCTACCCTTGTAGACTAAGCTGGGATGACTCAGAAAAGTATGTCTCCCTTACCACACATTTCAAACCAAAACACAGCAAAGCTTAACACTGCTGTTATTACGTAGAAATAGGTGTGGTGGTGCCATTAGAGTTGCATAGAGGGTTCTACCCTTAAAGACTATTTCTACACTATACTAAACCACTTCAGATCTAGAGGTCACAGGGGTATCCCGCAGCGGACGTGTTCGGAAGAAGAGCTCCAAGCTCATGGACTTCGAGTCGCCGGACGACATCGAGACAAGGTTCAGGAGGCAGACGCCAGTGAAGCCCCCGGTGCGGCAAGAGGAGCCGGAGTACCAAGAGCCACCGCGAGAGGACCCTGGGACAGCTTCTGGCAGCGAGTCTGACTTTTATGAGAATAATGGGGAGGGTGGTGAGAGGTACAGATTTTTTAACTTTTTCAAGTTGTTTTAGGGTGTTTAGAAAAATCGTGATTACTCTTGCAATTTACAAAAGCGACAGACAAATTAGCACCATAAATTTGGGTGGTACAAATTGTTAGTTTTTTAACAAATTATATTTCTATTTATAGGAAATTTATAGAGGCATATAATTTAATTTAATATTTCGTATTTTCTCTTTTTAGATATATGACAGAATACAATACATTACATTGAGTGTCATATTTTTCAACACTAATATTTCTTTATTTTATAATATTTGATGGTACTGCGACCACAGTAATAGACGCTCTATAAAAATTTAAAGTGTCTGTTTTTGTTTTTAAATAATGGATCTGTATGCTGTTTATTATGGTTCAGGAGTCCTGTGGCAGGCAGACATTTTTTTTTTTTTTAATAATATAGGAGTAGCAGACGAGCATGCAGTCCACCTGATGGTAAGTGGCTACAGCCGCCCATGGACGTCTGTAATCAACCCCAGATAGGATTAGATATTCCTACCTGAGGACGGCCACAGATGCGCCGCTACCCCTGAGGACTAAGCTGGAACACCTCGGAAAAGTCTGTCTCCCTTACCACACCCTTCAAAACGGAACACAGCAGCGCCTAACACTGCTGTTATTAGGTAGAAATAGGTGTAGACATACAGCAAAGGCTTATTCATAGATTCTCATCTTCATCATTTTTACCCTTTGGGTACAAATCCAAAAAATACCATCATTAATATTCACAATTTTAACACAACCTTTCCAGCATGGAGTCTGACAGTTCAGGATCAGAGGAGGGTTCCACCCGCACCCCGGCTAACTCCCTCTACATGATGGAGAAGAGTAGCAAGAAGAAGCTCATCGTGAAGGATGGAAGGGTGGTCGGGAGAGCTAAAGCACAGAGGAAGGACAAGGGTATGTATCTATTTATGGTATTTTTTTATGATATAAGAGTAGCAGACAAGCATGCAGTCCACCTGATGGTAAGTGGCTACTGCCGCCCATGGACATCTGTAATCAACCCCAGACAGGATTAGATATTCCTACCTGAGATCGGCCACAGATGCGCCGCTACCCCTGAGGACTAAGCTGGAACGCCTCGGAAAAGTCTGTCTCCCTTACCACACCCTTCAAACCGGAACACAGCAGCGCCTAACACTGCTGTTATTAGGTAGAAATAGGTGTGACGATGGTGCCGCCGGAGTCGAACCACAAAGGGTTCTACCACCTTCAGATGTATTTTAGGTTGCTTGATTATATTAAAGGTGTTAGAACTTTTTGAAGTTAGGTTAGGTACCACCGCCACACTTTTTCAGCTTAAAAATGCCATAAGATAATGTTTTGTATGGATTTCTACTTATTAATTAGAATTTGATCTTATAGTGGCCATAGCACTACTAAAAATTTCTAGTATTTGTCTATTACAATTCAAGAGATCCTATGACAGATGGACAGAAAGATAGGCAGTTCTGTTTTTCATTTCTCCATTTTTAGTATGTTTCTGTTTTTACCCTTTGGGTATAAAGGTCACAAATGGGTAAAAAGGTACCTTAAAAGTACGCAATATTCTACTATTTTCATTTTCATTAATTGTAATAAATATATGTTTGTTATTTGTTGACAGGTAAAACCCGTATAACAGCGTACATGATGTGGGCTAAGGAAGCCAGGAATGAACTGCTCCGGAAGCATCCGGATATGGACTTCTCTGCCATATCCAAAAGACTCGGAGAGTTGTGGGCTAATGTGAGTTTTATCATTATCATCCCACTGCTGCAATGAAATCTATTTTTTATAATATGGTTGACAGATTAACAGATGAGAAAGCAATCCAGTTATGTTAATAGGAACTGTCGCCCATGGACATCTGTGATCAACCCCAGATAGGATTATATATGCCTATCTGAGGTCGGCTACAGATGCGCCGCTAACCCTGAGGACTAAGCTGTAACGGCTCGAAAAAGTATGTCGTCCTTACCACACCCTTAAAACCAGAACACAGAGGTACTTAACACTGCTGTTATTAGGCAGAAACAGGTGTGGCGGTGGTGCCGCCGGAGTAGAACCACAAAGGGTTCTACCACCATTGAAATCGATGACACACCTTGACTATTATTAAATGTAGTTTTGTCCATTGCTAAAACGAATTGTAAAAATATTGCTTGTGTCGCCAGGTAAACTACAACGAACGTTATCTGTGGAAGCGCAAGGCAAAAAGATTCGCGATGCAACGGGAACAGAATACTCAGCCGGCCAAGATTATATCTAATCCAAGTGGGTATTATTTATATATATATTAGGGATGCGCCGAATATTCGTTTGATATTTGGTATTCGGCGTATTCGGCATCTTTTTTGCTATTCGTATTCGGCCGAATTATTCGGTTTTAGTGCCGAATATATTCGGTTCGAGTATTTCTATTTTCTTGCATATACGACATGATACAGGACTAAAAACCCAAAACTTCTTATATAAGATTTACGTTATATTATAAGTGAAACTCAAATCCTATGAAGAATATGTTTAATGAAACTAAAAAATAGAGTAATTAAACTTCAAATACACATTTATTTTGAAATCTCAAGTCAACACATTTATTACTTAATCTATAGTTAGTATAGTCAACATTTATTTTAAACCTAAAATCAGTAATCATTTAAAACTCAAATAAACATTTTAAAGTGTGAATGAACACAAATAACTGGTAAATTGACAATAAAGATGATAAACCGAATAATTCGGCCAAATATTCGGTTCGGTAAAGGTTAAACCGAATATTATTCGGTGAAACCACTATTCGGCGCATCTCTAATATATATCATACCATAAATTATCATGTAAATGTATGGATGTCAAAATCGTGTGTGTGACGCTCGGATGTTCGAAGTTTATATCAGAGTAGTCATTATTCGTATCTTTGGATTTTTTTTATTTTTAAGCAACTCTAAAATAAAATATAACTCATTGATATTGTAAACGATTCTACTAGGTCCTCAATCAAAAAATCCTGTATTTATCTCACTAACGGCAGTGATAGCCTAGTGGATAGGAAACGCGGCCCCTTGATTGAGGGGTCCGAGGTTCAAATCCCAGGCATGCACCTATAATTTTTAAAAGTTATGTGCGTACTTTAAATTAATTATCATTTGCTTAAATGGCGAAAGAAAATATGGTGAGAAAACCAGCACAATCTAAAATAATAAGTATTCAAAGGTATGTGAAGTCTACCAATACGCACTTGTCCAGCGCGGTGGACTATGACCTAATCCTTCTCATTCTGAGAGGAGACCCGTGCCCAGCAGTGGGACAGTAATGGGTTGATGATATTCCTAATTCTTCTACTAAATTATTTATTTTATTATTTCAGGTTTCCGCGCCAGTCCCCACGCGGGGCCAGGCCGCCCGCCTGCTAACCGCGCCCAGAAGCAGCCCCAGCCTGTGACTCCACCGCAACAGGCTTTAGTTGTGAGTGCCATATGCATCTGATTGGTTTGTCATTCATTTCCGGTCGCGTTCCGATCCGGTAGTAGTTTAAGAAAATATTGTAACTGACAATTTGTAAGTGCCGCCGTTGGCCTATACAAAATAAATATATTTCATTTCATTCATTCATTTCATTTCATTTTTAGCTAAAAGTTGTATATACAAAAGTCACAAATATTATGTAGATTTTATAGTAAATGCACATAGATTAGTAAAGATTACTCACTCCTAACACGAAAATGTAATCAGATTTGACAATTGAAATTGTCACTATCATCTATTTTCGTGTTTGAAAAATATTAAAAAAAAATGTAATTTTTAGTTCATTTACGAATGAAACGATATTTCTCCACTTTTTCTTCGATTACATGTTTTTGCATCACTTAACTGTGCATGTCGGCATTGTTCCGCGTAAATTACACCATGACAGCCATTAAATGGCTGACAGAATTGTTAGCCGTTTAAGCCTTTTAATGGCTTCCTTCAATTATAAGGCTGTGAGATATCTATACTCTCTATACTATAATTAAAAACGTAATATAACACACACTCATTTCACATCCCTATTTTGCCCCCTAAGGGTTGATAATTCCCTTAGGGTTTTCAAAAGTAGATTCATAAAGCTTGCTTAAAATTCTGGAAAGTTAAATGTTAAACATTCCTTTTCTTTCAAACAATTTTCATGCTTTATTTTAACCCCTTAGGGGTGGAATATCCATAAATCTTTCAGTGAATGTATATGTAATAAAAGGAACCAACTTTTACCACTGTCTGAATTTCATTATAACTATCTTCAGTAATTTAGGCTCTGCGACGATCAATCTGTTAGTCAGTACATTTAAAATCTTTTTAAAAACATAGATTTTAACGTCTACTCTTTCTCTTTCAGCCTGTGGGTCCATCGAGCACCCAGCCGGCCAGTGCGGCAATGTACCGCGTGACGGGCTGTGGGGCTGTTGAAGTGGCGGCTCATCTGAGACTGCTGGGGGAGAGTCTGGCCATCATCGGGGAGAGACTGAAGGAACATGAGGTATGGAGTGACTTTTACTTATAACATGTAGATTGAAGGCATAGATTAGTAAATATTATTCACTTTTAACAAGAAAATATAACCTATTTTGACAATTGAAATTGTCACTGTCATCTATTTTCGTGTTTGAAAATATTTAAAAAAAAAGTAGTTTTTTAGATCAAATGATTCCTAAATACGAATGAAACGATATTTCTCCGCACTTTTTCTTCCATTTCGTGTTTTTGTACCACTTAACTGCGCATGTCGGCATTGTTCCGTGTAAATTACACCATGACAGCCATTAAATGGCTGATAGAATAATAATTGTCGGCTCACACAGCTACACCTGTTTCTGTTATAACAGCAATGTTAAGCGTTGCTGTGTTCTAGTTTGAAATAAAAACACATAAACCTGAATATCTCAAAAACAAATCACTATCGGCTAGGGTACTTTATGACAAAATCTATTGCAAATGAGCTCTACTTTTACCCCTCCAAGGGAATGTATCGAATTTTCGGTAACCCTGTACATCTCACCGCCTTGTAATTGAAGGAAGCCATTAAATGGCTGTAATGCTGTAATTTACGCGGAAAGTAGTGCAAAAACACGAATTCGAAGAAAGACACAATTACAATTTCAACTGTCAAACCTGGTTACATTTTCTTGTTAGGAGTGAGTAATCTTTACTAATCTATGTGTCGCATGTTGTTTCAGGGTCAGATAGCGGTGTCGGGCTCGGTGTCCGTCCTCCTGGACACCCTGCTCTGCTCCCTGGCGCCGCTGCTGGGCGTCGCCCGCGCCCTCCCCGCCCTAGCGCCCCCGCCCGCCCTGCTGCAGGACACCCTGCACAACATCGCGTACATCATGCCCGGCCTGTAGCTCCCCGCCCGCCCTGCTGCAGGACACCCTGCACAACATCGCGTACATCATGCCCGGCCTGTAGCTCCCCGCCCGCCCTGCTGCAGGACACCCTGCACAACATCGCGTACATCATGCCCGGCCTGTAGCTCCCCGCCCGCCCTGCTGCAGGACACCCTGCACAACATCGCGTACATCATGCCCGGCCTGTAGCTCCCCGCCCGCCCTGCTGCAGGACACCCTGCACAACATCGCGTACATCATGCCCGGCCTGTAGCTCCCCGCCCGCCCTGCTGCAGGACACCCTGCACAACATCGCGTACATCATGCCCGGCCTGTAGCTCCCCGCCCGCCCTGCTGCAGGACACCCTGCACAACATCGCGTACATCATGCCCGGCCTGTAGCTCCCCGCCCGCCCTGCTGCAGGACACCCTGCACAACATCGCGTACATCATGCCCGGCCTGTAGCTCCCCGCCCGCCCTGCTGCAGGACACCCTGCACAACATCGCGTACATCATGCCCGGCCTGTAGCTCCCCGCCCGCCCTGCTGCAGGACACCCTGCACAACATCGCGTACATCATGCCCGGCCTGTAGCTCCCCGCCCGCCCTGCTGCAGGACACCCTGCACAACATCGCGTACATCATGCCCGGCCTGTAGCTCCCCGCCCGCCCTGCTGCAGGACACCCTGCACAACATCGCGTACATCATGCCCGGCCTGTAGCTCCCCGCCCGCCCTGCTGCAGGACACCCTGCACAACATCGCGTACATCATGCCCGGCCTGTAGCTCCCCGCCCGCCCTGCTGCAGGACACCCTGCACAACATCGCGTACATCATGCCCGGCCTGTAGCTCCCCGCCCGCCCTGCTGCAGGACACCCTTTGAAGGTGGTAGAACCATTTGTGGTTCGACTCCGGCGGCACCACCGCCACACCTATTTCTGTTATAACAGCAGTGTTAAGCGCTGCTGTGTTCCGGTTTGAATGGTGTGGTAAGGGAGACATACTTTTCCGAGGCGTTCCAGCTTAGTCCTCAGGAGTAGCGGCGCGTCTGTAGCTGACCTCAGGTAGGAATATCTAATCCTATCTGGGGTTGATTACGGATGTCCATGGGCGGCAATAGCCACTTACCATCAGGTGGACTGCACGCTCGTCTGCTACTCCTATATTATAAAAAAAGCACCCTGCACAACATCGCGTACATCATGCCCAGATTGTAGATCAGCGGGGCTTGGAACTGAGCTACATGCCTGGCCTGCAAAAATCGAAATTTGGCAAATTCAGCAAGCCAAAACTTGGATAGATTTTTACTACATGCGTATGAATATATACATACGGCACATACACCACGATAAAAAAAATTACAATTTTTGTTTGTTCGTCTGTCCATTTGTTCTGGCTAATCTCTGAAATTGATTGGTTGTTGATTATCAATTCAAAAAGCCTTGCATACCACTTCATATGCTCGTTATAATAATCAATCTATCCATTTTTTGCCTACCAAAAATAAAATTTGACAATGTCTAGTATGAAGCAATTGCCAAATTTCGATCGTAAGTAAAAATTGGCTAGATCGATTATAAGTAACGGATGAAGAAGAATTTTCTATTCCCGTCATATAACATATTTAGTTTGTAGGTTTTATGTAAAGTTTTTTCATTATTTTTCTTCAACATAACTTTTCTAGGTCGTAGCGATAAAGACTACATTTGGTGAGTCCAAAGTAGTCAAAGAATATGCCTGTTACGGCATTCATAAAAAATCATAAAACAAAAATGAGCCATGTACACCATGTTCTGAAAATATGACTTTGATATGTAATAATTTAGAAATAGTGTGTAAAATAGGAATAAGAGATGAATAAATATTTCTTTATAAATTTGTCTTTTATTTTGCAACAATCTGCATCATGCACCCGTATATTATATTTTAGTCTATGGTAGGCACCATTGGGTTCTTAAATCTAGTCAAAGCCAAGACGAAAGTTTAAACGCCTTGTGTATCCCTTATCATGCCCTTCGAACCAGAATACGGCAGTGGTACATGCTTTGCATATACGAAATGTAGCCAGAAAAAAAATATATTAAAAAAAATGTGTTTGGAAAAATTATGAAACTTAAACTTTATATGAAATTGAAAATTAAATAATTTAATTTAAATAATTTTGTTTGAAAAAATTAAATTATTTTATTTTACACGATTTTATTGAAAGATACTCTAAGTGAAGGACTCCATATAAATAATGAACATTGCGTAAAAAAAACAAAAATAAATTCCCACTTTTATATATAGTGACGCAAAGTGGAGTCCGGGAACGGACAGAGGGAACTATTTTCCCACTTGCAAGAACATATTTCAAATGAATCAAAAACATACAAAACTACGTTTTAGTACACAGAATATAGAAAATTACTACATAAAAAATCAAATATCTAATTACCAGAATCTTTTTTTAAGAAACTTTGCAGATTTATGTCTCCACAATATGAAACTCGCGCGTTTTTTTCAAATGTGAGATTAGTTTCATTCTGACGTTGACACTACACATTTGAAAATAATTACGTAATTATCTTAAATTACATTTGTGAAAAGATTACAACATAGAAGGTTGCCATTTCAAAAATATTTGAAAATTTAACTATAGTCCGATTCATAATTAGGTGTCCAAAATGTAAACAAAGAAATGTCATTGTCAAAATTCGATGACAGGTATTGCAAACCTTAACAAATAAACAAGAAACGAAAACTTTCACAAAATTCAACATAAAACAAAAACTTAATAACTGCACACAATTTAAAAAAACGCGCTATGAAAACTAGAAAAAAAAGGTTCCCTGTGCCCGATTAAGGGTTAAGGTATAAACCTTTGGGATGTAATTTCTTAGTACGAGTAGAAAATATATTTTAACTCTTTCAACTTACATCTAGCATGTGAATTAAAAAGAGACAAACATACATTTATCGCTGTAACAAACGTGACGGTATATTTTATATAGTACTCTCGTTATTTTCTTTTCTCCTGTTTAAGATTTAATCTTCAGAAGTATGAAACCAATATTCTGTTTACAAAATGCTTAGATTAGTAAAGATACTTCGCCGCGTTGAAATTGAATGAAGCCACATACGGCTTATTATAGTAAGTTCTTTTTTTGAATTCTTGACAAATAAAAACATTTTTAGAGAAAATTTACGAATAAATAACTAATACTGCGTAATTTACAATTACAATGTACAATTTACGTAATAAATAAATAATTATTTCAAATATTTTAGGAACATTTTAGCACGGAGACGTGGCAAAAATTTTTACGCAACTAGTTCAATTCTCAAAACTGGTTACATTTTCTTGTTAGGAGTGAGTAATCTTTACTAATCTATGACAAAATGTTAAATAATCTAAACAATACTATGTGAGGTTGTAATCGATTTGTCGCTAAAATCGGTTTCTTTGGTTATCGATTTGTATATCACATGCTTAGTGCCGTACTATAGAACCCATCTAAACTCAGGTAGTCTACATTTATAGGGTAGGAAGTAAAAATAAAACAAATATTTAAGATACATTTTACTTACAAACTGAATTTTTTTTCCTACTTACATAACATACAATAATGGAAACAAACATCGATTTTATACGACTTTTGTGTTTACAATTCGAGGAAATTATATACAGAGATTCAGTCCAACTTAAAACATAGCTGTAGTGCGACAAACTTTTTTGTGTGTGACCAGCATAATGTTGCCAGGTTGACAAAACTACCTAAAAAGTGGAGAATTTAATAATCATATTACAAATCTAATAATAATGTAAATAGTTACGCATTTTATTGACAAATAAATAAGTTCTTCTTTTGAAACGTCGTAATTTTATATAATTAACCTCAAAAGTCAAATTTTACGTAGGGAAATTGAAAAATTACCGTTTCCAAAACCACACAACACAAAAAAGTTTATCGGACTATATTCTCTTTAGAAAACTGTATGTATTTCTATGTTCCAAACACCACTAACTGTTTCATAATTTTTACAAATTTTCGCTATTAGACAATATATGACCTCAACTTTTATTATTATTCGATTCCTAATAAAATTTGAAGTTGTTGAAGTAAAAAAAAATACTTATTTCACTTCGTTCCGCCCATTTTATGATATGTATTATAACCACTAATAAGATCTTCATTATAAAACATTTAAAGTAATTAGTTATATTACCTATAGTTTCAGTAAAGTTTCGAGTATATATTAATTCGAAAAATCATTTTTTACTTGACAAAGATGAATAGAGAAGTCATGACCAAAAATATTCAGTACCAAATTATTGACAGATTTTTTTATACTAATGACTGATAATATTTATAATGTACGTATTATTTACTATGTTTTACTAACGACTGATTTGATACATTATTTACTAATAGTAGATTCGATATTCTGGTAATATTCGAATAAGTGCCTATTTTATAATGTCTGAGTAAAGTATGAGTGAACACATCAGCTTCGCACATCAGTTTAAAAGTAACTTCAAATATAGCAAAATATATTTTTAACGAAATTTAACTATTAAACAATCTGTCAAATAACTATATCTTTGTTTATAAGTATACCTAACGATAAAGCAGACGTGCTACCTGACGGAAAGCAGTCACCGTCGCCTATAGACATTTGCAACACCAGAGGAGTTGACAATACATCACCGGCTTTGGAGGAGAGCTCTTTTTGCACCTTTTTTGAAGAGCCCTATGTCATAGCCGTCCGGGAATACCTCAGGAGGAAGTTCATTACACATCTTGCACGTGTTAAATAACTTTACTCGAACATTGTAAAAAAGGTTCTCTTTGTAGATAATTTTAAGTTACTTTTAAATACATACAGGAACAAATAAATATCAGTACCCTTAGTATGACTTTTCAGGACTCGATCAATTGAATCCAGATCTCGGTAGCTCCATCAATGTACGTACATTAAAATGACAAATTTTAGTTCGAATTCAATCCACCAGAGGCGCTGCATGTCGATTCGATCAGACATACATAACTCATACATACATAATACAGTTAACTGTTGGTTGAGGATTTTGTGCACCACCCGCGTTTGTACATCTAGAATCAAATAAATAATACTTTTAATATATAAATAAAAAAAACATAAAATTTTACATACATTTGGAGAAGTTATGTAGTCCTTTATTGTAGAATATATTATATGAATAAAATAAAAACAAGGGTTAATATCGAGTTAAAAGTATGGAATTAACGGTTTAATGATATTAAAATAATGAATAGAGTGAATCTCTATCAACAATAAATCGAGGGTTTATTTATATCGACAGACACAGAGCGTGTCAGACACGTGTCGTGACAAAAGTATTCTTGTACAATACAATATGTATTGACGTATTCATATCTACCTGCCTGCCTGTGCCTGTGTTTTGTCTGACACGGGGCGTGTCTGATACGGTCTATCTCTAGATATACGCCAGTTTTCAATAATCTGTCTATCCAATTTTCATATATCAAAAATTTTAATTTGACTTTGTTTTATATAAAGACATTTTCAAATGATAATCTTTGGCAGTCATAACACTGGATAGATTGATTATTAATAACGGACGATAAACAAATTATGTGTTATATCGGCGCGCACAACTTTGTCAAACAGCGTATAATTTAAAACCGAATAAACATATTGTATACAAAAGAGTACATAACATTTAAATATATTTATTTACATGTATGGTATATAGGGTGAATTTTTCAAAAATGCATTTAGTAAGATACTACTCAGTAGAAACTATAAGATTAGCGAAAAATGTTGAAAGGAGTTACGAGGCCGATTTTGATAAAAACTAAAACTGCATCATTAGTTTTTTAAAATGTCTTTTTCTCTAGTCGGGATACGAAAGAGTTCATTTTGAAAAAAAAATACACCCTCTATATTATTCCACTGTCTGATAGTGTCGCTTATAAGGATCAAATTCTGGGAAGTAATATTATATGACAAATGAAAGAAAAAGGGAAATTTTGAAGTAAATACATATTTTTTCATATTAATTTGGCAGTTAAGTTCCCGCCATTCGTTATTTAAACATTTCTGAAAGAAATTCCAATTTAGAATAAGCAATCCTTTGTACGACATTCCTATCTCTTTTGTATCGTTATATATTTTTGTGTACAAGAACTTATTAAAATAAATAAATAAATAACCAACATCAGTACCTTATAGCAACCGTCCGCGGCAATTCGCCGCACCGCAGTAGCAGTAGAGTGCCTTACCCGGCACCGAACCCACGTCGTAGTTGTAGTTCCACGTCAACTCAGTACCGGCACGAATATGTGCGAGCGCGAAGAACGCCACCCACGGGAAGCGCGGGTCGTGTGTGTCCACGAATACGTTCTGCACGAACACGTTCGGGCAACACGAGTGCTGGGGACGAATGTGTGGATGAGAATGTGTGGAGTTGTTGAAGTATGTGTGTATGGAAGTATGTAAATGTTGCAGGCATATTCGAGCTAGAGGCGTATTGCTTGAAGACTTTATTATGATTGTCTAATACTAACCTTAACCTAATTTATATAACTAGGAGTCTTCCCAACCCAGTACAGGGGTCCTTGCGCCTTGTTTTGTATACAGGGTGAATTTTTAAAACGGGCCTTGAGGGCCAAATCCGAAACTATAAAGATTAGCGAAAAATGCTGAAAGGAGTTACGAGGCCGATTTTGATAAAAACTAAAACTGCATCATTACTTTTTTAAAATAACTTTTTCCCTAGCCGGGAATCGAACGAGTTCATTTTGAAAAAAAATACACCCTCTATATTATTCCACTATCTGATAGTGTTAATTATAAGGATCAAAACCTGGGAAGTAATGATAAATGACAAACTAAAGGAAAAGCCTCAATTTTAAGAAAATACATATTTTTTCATATTAATTTGGCAGTTAAGTTCCCGCCATTCATCAATTTAAAAATTTCGCGTATTAACAATTTTTTTGGCTCAATGTTTCAAATCATTCAAAATGGACGTTTTGTTCTTCAAGAATTTATATTTTTATGTCCGACTTAGTTAAGGTTACTTTTAGGACCATTATAATAGATTTAACTTGCTATGGGCGGAGTTTCGTTTAATACAGATGTAAAATTGACAATTTGCGCGAATGTCTTTTTCGAGTCAAATCCGAATGATAACTAAACAAAGAGATATAGAAAATCATATTTACTGTTGAAACGTAGTGAATAACAACAATTTACCATTTAATCACTCATCTATTTTTATTAAAAAATAAATCTTAAAAACGGCGGTAATTTACTTGCCAAACTATTACTTTCTCATACTAAGCCGTATGTCACGGTTATAACATCGAATAATTAGTTGATTAACCAACAAATTCTTCAATGGTATGACTTACGTATGTTTTTAAAGAATTATACATAAATCATTTGTTATGTATAATCCTTAAGGATTAGTATGGCAATGTATGGAAAAATATGTATTTTCTTCAAAATTTTCCTTTTCCCTTAATTTGTCACATAACATTACTTCCCAGAATTTAATCCTTATAAGCGACACTATCAGATGGTGGAATAATATAGAGGGTGTATTTTTTTTTAAAATGAACTCGTTCGATTCCTGGCTAGGGAAAAAGTTATTTTAAAAAAGTAATGATGCAGTTTTAGTTTTTATCAAAATCGGCCTCGTAACTCCTTTCAGCATTTTTCGCTAATCCTTATAGTTTCGGATTTGGCCCTGAAGGCCCGTTTTAAAAATTCACCCTGTATATGTAATTGTACTTTAACGAATAAAATATTTTTTTCACACATTACATATGTATGTATGGAAGTATTTATGTATGTACGTTTAGAAGTCTATATTGTATGCAAGTGTTTGTATTGTATGGATTATGTATGTATGTCTCATTCTTTGGCATGCTACAGCCCAAACAGCTTAACAGATTTTAACATATGAGGTGTCGTTGAATTTATGTAAATTATAGGAATTACTTAGATTTTTATTCAATATAGAAGTAGTAGACCTGATGATAAGTGACCACTATCACCCTTAGTCATTTGTAATTAACCGCAGATAAGATTAAGATCTTATCTGAGGTCAACCACAGATATGTTACTACCTTCGGAGTTAAAATTTAATTAACTTTCTTAAGGTGGTACAACCGCTTACCATCACATGGGTAGCATGCTCGTCTGCTACGCCAATATTATAAAAAAAGCAATGAAAATAATCATCTTACATTCAAATATCTGCCAATATTCCCCTGAACCTTAGCGTCCATGATGTAACACTTCTCATCTTCGCCGAATAAAGCGCGGACCGATCTGAAACATACATAAATATCATTAAATATATGACGTATTACCGCAACTAGTCAAGAGATGGCGCCACTGGTGTTCTGAATCACGCTATCGAAGTTTTCTTAAATTACTTTAACGGAACTTTACATTGATTGCAGGTTTTTAAAAAATGTGTATATTCTTAATTCTTAATTAATAAAATATATATTAAAGGGATGTATGTGTAAATAATTTATACACACGCAAAAAGTAAAAGTATTATGAAACAATAAGTTATTACCAAATCACACGACACGACACGACACGTCACGTCAGGTGACGTATCGTATCGTATCGTGTGTCTAAAAATATTTTTCCTGCAAAATTTGCATAGTAGCCAAATTCAAGGTGTAAATAAGACGACTTTGTAAAAAAAATCACTCATAATTTTTTGTAAGCGCTCCAAAATAAGCATAATTTAAAATAAATGTTCACAATCTTGTGAATATAATCTACCAATCAACCCACTTGGCTAGCGCGATAGCCTATGACCTCGACCTCTCACTTTAAAAGAAGACCAGTTGCCAGCAGTGGGACATAGATGAAGACGTAATCTTATAATATACTTATAGAAAATGAAAATAACCTCTTTGTGTTCCGTTTCGTAAAACAGTTTTTGGATCAAATCCTGCAATTCCGCGCCTTTGTAAGCTGTTGAATGGGTGCGATGGATCTTTGGATATAAACTCAAAACCATCTCACAACCAAAGATTTTAAGAAGTGTATAACTTTTAAAACGGATTGAATCATTCGTTTAAAACTTTATTTCTATAAATAAATTGTGCATGCTGAGTTTGCCTTAAAAGGTATACACATACTCATTTTGAATTGGCTTAAGATACATGTGTTATTATTATTGTATGTGATGTAACCATTGGCAAACCGAATAAATAAATGAATATACTTATTTTTAATACATTTTTTTTTTTCAAAAATAACTTACCTATATTTCGATATGAACTCATCAGCACCCATTCCTGCCGCGGCAGCAAAGCGAGACGGTTCTCGAACTGATAACCAAAAGAAACGAAAATATTATTAAAAAAATAAATAAAAACATCCTATCATTTATTCTGTAAATAATAAATGATTACTCGTACGATATTACATTGAAATTTAATGAGTTCGGATATAAATAAATTTAAAAAACATAAAAGAAACACACAATTTTGAAGTATTTATGGGGCGCTTAAATCATTTTTAAAACAAAAACCAAAAGAACAAAAAAACAAAAGAAAAACCTTTTTGTAACTTAGTAATATTTTTTGCAATTGTAAAACCGATTCCGATTCGATTTTGTATATTTACACAAAATGAAAATTCCAAAAAGTGAAAAATCTTAAAAATCGATATTCAAATTATTTTCATACTTACATTAATTGATTTATGAAAGTTTTATAATATTTCATATTTATATACCTTTATTCATTAATTTATTTTATTATAATTTTGAAATATAATAATTTTCAATATATTTCCCGATATTTACGTAAAATGCTAAACCGTTTCTAACGGACTTTTCACAAAAAACAATACAACATTTAAGGAACATACCTTCATCATCATCACTTATAGTGATGCAATCATCTTCTGCATTCTTCTCCTTCTTGGGTTCTATCTTCTCTTCTTTCTTGGGCTCCTCCTTCTCGGTTTCTTCTTTATTACTCCTCCTATCTTCTTTATTCTTCTTTCTCTCACGGAGACTTTTACTGAAATAGTATATTACAATTTACAATCAAAATAAAAATGGCGGTATATACTAATTTTTTTATGTTATAGGAGAAGCAGACGAGCATGCAGTCCACCTGATGGTAAATGGCTACGACCGCCTATGGACATCTGTAATCAACCCCAGATAGGATTAGATATTCCTTCCACCTGAGACCTGTACAATCTGTACAGGTCTCAGGTGCATCTGCACCGCTACCCCTGAGGACTAAGCTGGAACGCCTCGGAAAAGTCTGTCTCCCTTACCACACCAAGCAATATTAAATAAAAATCCCACCTCACACCTACTTCTGCCTATTAACAGCAGTGTGAGGCGCTGCTGTGTTCCGGTTTGAAGGGTGTGGTAAGGGAGACAGACTTATCCGAGGCGTTCCAGCTTAGTCCTCAGGGGTAGCGGCGCATCTATGGCCGGCTTCAGGTAGGAATGGTATATTATCTGGAGTTGATACAGATGACCATACGGCTGTAGGATACTACTACTCCTTAATCTAGTACTACTCCCATTTTATAAAAAAACACTGATGTTATAACAGAAATAGGTGTGACGGTGGTGCCGCCAGAGTTTAACCACAGCTACTACCACGTTAACACATGACATATACAATTACGTACGTCTAGTCCGCTCTGAAGTTATTGCGAGCAGGTGTAGTCATACAATTTGCTATGGCGACGCGATTCATTTCTTTATTCAGAGCGGACTAGCAGTTTGGTACGTTATTTCTCCCTTCAAAAACATCTCACCTGAAAGTAGCCACACCGAGACCTATGTACCCAGGGCGGAAGTCATCATCCTCACTCTCGTTCTTTGTAGACTCCTCTTCATCTTCTGTAGTCGGATCGTCATCTTCTTCGTCTTCTTTTACATTCTTCTTACAATCCTGTAAGAGGAAACAGTAATTTTTCATGTTTAAATATAACTAGCTTTTACCCGCGGCTTCACTGGCAATTACAAGTCGATGACAAATATAATTTGATATGAATTCGTTATTTATCCCTGCGGAACAGTAATTTACTCGAGATAAAAGATGACCTATGTCCTTTTCTGAATCCTTGACAAAGTGTGAACAAAATTTAATGACAATCGGTTATGTAGTTAAGGCGTGAAAGTGTAACAAACAAACAAACAAACAAACAAACAAACAAACAAACAAACAAACAAACTCACATTCGCATTTAAAATATTAGTTAGGTTAAAAGTACCATACAGTGCACCTGATGTTTAGTCACTGCCGTATGAACATCCATAATCGACCCCAGATAGGATTAGATATTCCTACCTGAGGTCACACCTGCCCCCTTACGTCTGAGGACTAAGCTGGAACGCCTCGGAAAAGTATGTCTCCCTTATCACACTCTGCAAACCAGAACACAACAGCGCCTAACACTGCTGTTATAACAGAAATAGGTGTGGCGGTGGTGCGAAGTCGAACCACCAAGAGTTCTACCACCTTCTATAACCCAGTGTACCTCGGTGGTACTGTACTTGTTAATAAAACTACATCACACCACAACACCCTTCTTGTGTGACGGTGGTACCCCGGTGGTACCATACTGGTTAATAAAACTATATTTTTTTTATAATATAAGAGTAGCAGACGAGCATGCAGTCCACCTGATGGTAAGTGGCTACTGCCGCCCATGGACGTCTGTAATCAACCCCAGATAGGATTACATATTCCTACGTGAGTCGGTCACAGATGCGATACCCCTGAGGACTAAGCTGGAACGCCTCGGAAAAGTATGTCTCCCTTACCACACCCTTCAAACCGGAACACTGCAGCGCCTAACACTGCTGTTATAACAGAAATAGGTGTAGCGGTGCCGCCGGAGTCGAAACACAAAGATCTACCACCTTTTATAACCCAGATGCTCCGGTGGTACCTAGATGGATAATAAAACTACATCTCAACGTAACAGCCTTCTTATGTGACAGTGGTACTTCGGTGGTATAGTCCGCGCGAAACTGCTAGTCCGCTCTGAAGTTGTTGCGCGCCAGTGTAGTCAGAGAGCCAATGCGATCGAACACAACTACAAGCATATACTCCGTAGCAACGTAAGGGCACACTAACGCGGGAGCCATTGATTAGTAAAGATTACTCACTCCTAACAAGAAAATGTACCCAGTTTTGAGAATTGAAATAGTTGCGTAAAAAAGTTTTGCCACGTCTCCGTGCTAAAATGTTCCTAAAATATTTGAAATAATTATTTATGTATTATGTAAATTACGCAGTATTAGTTATTTATGCGTAAATTTTATTTGTCAAGAATTCAAAAAAAGAACTTACTAATAAGCCATTTGTGGCTTCATTCAATTTCAAGGCGGCGAAGTATCTTTACTAATCTATGGCGGTAGCGGAGGGTGCCGGGAAGCCGCAGTTCCGCTGATATTTACTATTTGCTATGGCGACGCGACTCATTTCTATATTCAGAGCGGACTAGTAGTTTGGAGCGAACTATATCAGGTTAATACAACACAATCTCACCACAACACCCTTCTTGAGTGCCTCCGGTATGTCCTCTTCGTAGCCCTCCTTCATCTGCTCTACCACCTCGATGTAATCCAATTCCGCTAAGTACTCGTCACCTTCGATCAGGCCGTCCTGGGATTAGAAATATAGCGTGTGAGTGATATACAGTGTGTGAGATCGAAATAGAATGTGTGAAAATGAAATACAGTGCGTGAGAAGAAAATACAGCATGAAAAAATAGAATACAGTGTGTGAGAACAACATATAATGTGTGAGAATGGTATACAGTGTGTGAGAGCGAAATAGTGTATGAAATAAAATACAGTGTGTGGGAACTATATATAATGTGTGAAAATTAAATACAGTATGTGATAGCAATGGATAACGTGTGAAAATGAAATAGTGTGTGTGAAAACAATAATTGTACAATGTATGAAAACAATATATAGTGTGTGATAATGAATTACAGTGTGTGAGGACAGCGATTGAGAATATAATACTGTATGTGGAATTTTCTTTAATTGTTTTTCTTTTAATTTCTTAGAAAAAGAGTTATTTTGTATTGCATTGTAATGTGTAATATAAGTGTGATAAATAAGTGGATAAAGATGTATTATCGTTAATATTGATGATTATAAAATATAAATCGTATTTTTTTAATGCCTTCTAATTTTATATTAATGTGTAAGCAAAATTTGGATAGATTGATTTTTTTTTTTTTTTTTTTTATATAATATAAGAGTAGCAGACGAGCATGCAGTCCACCTGATGGTAAGTGGCTACTGCCGCCCATGGACATCTGTAATCAACCCCAGATAGGATTAGATATTCCTACCTGAGGTCGGCCACAGATGCGCCGCTACCCCTGAGGACTAAGCTGGAACGCCTCGGAAAAGTCCGTCTCCCTTACCACACCCTTCAAACCGGAACACAGCAGCGCTTAACACTACTGTTATTAGGTAGAAATAGGTGTGGCGGTGGTGCCGCCGGAGTCGAACCACAAAGGGATCTACCACCTTTAATTATTAATAGAGTGGTGGAGAAATCACAGTGATTGTTTTACAATATTGAATTAACAAAGTATATAGTAAATATAATAAGTATATAAGTACTAGCTGACCCGACAAACGTTGTGTTGCCATATAAATAAAAAAAATGTTAAGGGTGAACAACCCTTATGTCTTACGGGTTTTAAACGTAAGTCAAGTTTTAAACGTAAGTAAGTCTATCGATTCCAATGTGAAACATTCCAAAATAAACAACTACTCACGAATTAAAAATTGATTAAAAAAACCTTTTCCCACGGACAAAATTGTGAATCTATACCATTCTCAAGTCCCCTTGAACACACACAACAAATTTCATCAAAATCAGTCCATTCGTTTAGGAGGAGTTCAGTGACATACACACGCACATAAGAAATATATATATAAAGATATAACAAGTATATTCGTATAGGCAACTGACCAGGTTAGCTGTAGCGTCAGTGAGCAGGTTCCCGGCGTACACGCACAGGAAGGCTCCCTTGGGAACATCGTTTAGGGCGCGGATCCCCCAGCCGCGGTTAAGGGTTTTGAACACCTGGAACAGGGCGGGGGATCAAAACATTTTTGATAGGTTCTTTTTTAATTTTAATATTTTATTTATATTTAAATTTACGTATATCAATCAAATTTACACAAATCACATAGCAGTGATAGCCTAGTGGTTAAGAAACTCGGCCTCTCGAACGAGGTGTCTGATGTTCAAATCCTAGGCCTCTGATTTTTTAAAAAGATGTGCGAATCACAAATTAATTATCACTTGCTAAACGGTGAAGGAAAACATCGTGAGGAAACCTGCACACCTGATTGATTTATAAAAAAAATATCTCAAAGGTATATGAAGTCCACCAATACGCACTTGGCCAGCGCGGTGGACTATGGCCTAATCCTTCTCATTCTGAGAGGAGACCCGTACCCAGCAGTGGGACAGTAATGGGTTGATGATGAATCAAATTTAAAAGTATGTAGAAATTTAAAAATCATTTTTACACAGAATAAAATTTCATATTTTTATAATTTATTTCAATTTCAATTTCAATATGCGTATATTTACTGAATTTCAAACTATGAATGAATTGTGATACAAAATACACCAAGTTTTCAAAAATAAAATTATTTCTTTTTTCGTGTTTGTTTGTTCTATAGAACAAACAAACACGAAAACATACCTGTAGTTTCAGTTGCAATGGGTGTTGCGCAACTCTGTTCAAGCAGGTGTGTTTACATTTACATCTGAAAAACAATTCAATAAATAATTATTTTAAATAACAATTGAAAAATGGGATTAGTGCAGTCTGGCTATGAAGGAATTTTCAAATTAATCATCATTATCCCAAACGCCCCAAATAAGTATAACTTCCAAAATGTCTTTTACTTGGTAACACATAACTAGAGTTACAGTCGTAGATACCCGACGGTAGCGCTTCAATTTTACTTGTGAGTTTTTTAGTCACTCATATTTTTTCCCAAACACCCCAAAAGGAGCACAACTTCCAAAATATTCTTTTACTTGGTAACACATAATGTAACACATACCTAGAGTTGCCCTCGTAGATACCCGAGGGTAGCAGCTACATTTTAGTTGTCAGTTTTTTATAAATCACTCATAATTCTCTTATAACTTCCAAAATATGTTTTGCTTGGTAACACATAATGTAACACATACCTAGAGTTGCACTCGTAGATGCCCGAGGGCAGCGGCTCGGGCAGTCGTTTGTACACGTAGCCGACGTTGTCCCCCTCTAGACCGATCGTGCGGGCTCCCTCTAGCGTCAGTGTAACACATAATGTAACACATACCTAGAGTTGCACTCGTAGATGCCCGAGGGCAGCGGCTCGGGCAGTCGTTTGTACACGTAGCCGACGTTGTCCCCCTCTAGACCGATCGTGCGGGCTCCCTCTAGCGTCAGTGTAACACATAATGTAACACATACCTAGAGTTGCACTCGTAGATGCCCGAGGGCAGCGGCTCGGGCAGTCGTTTGTACACGTAGCCGACGTTGTCCCCCTCTAGACCGATCGTGCGGGCTCCCTCTAGCGTCAGTGTAACACATAATGTAACACATACCTAGAGTTGCACTCGTAGATGCCCGAGGGCAGCGGCTCGGGCAGTCGTTTGTACACGTAGCCGACGTTGTCCCCCTCTAGACCGATCGTGCGGGCTCCCTCTAGCGTCAGTGTAACACATAATGTAACACATACCTAGAGTTGCACTCGTAGATGCCCGAGGGCAGCGGCTCGGGCAGTCGTTTGTACACGTAGCCGACGTTGTCCCCCTCTAGACCGATCGTGCGGGCTCCCTCTAGCGTCAGTGTAACACATAATGTAACACATACCTAGAGTTGCACTCGTAGATGCCCGAGGGCAGCGGCTCGGGCAGTCGTTTGTACACGTAGCCGACGTTGTCCCCCTCTAGACCGATCGTGCGGGCTCCCTCTAGCGTCAGTTTCCAGCACGCACATTTTGATTTATCCTAAAAAAAAACATAGAAAAATGTAGTTGCCAGTTACAAAAAATTGATTTTGGGAAGATATTTTTAATAATAATTTTATTATATTTTTTTATACTTATTCGTAAATTATTACGAAAAGTTCTTTCCATTATAACAGTGAAGGGCCAGTAAATTTGACCAAAGGATGACATTTTCATCTTCAGCTCCGGGCGGCAAATTTTACCTAACTTGTGTGCGGCAATTTGATCCTGTGCTCCGTCTATGCCGGGCGGCAAATTCATCCTACGCTCCAAGTAGTACATTCACCCTGCATCCCAAGCGGCAAATACACTCCACCCTTTTGGGGTGGGTGGGCGTTTTATTGATGAACTTTAGCGGGAAGGGGGTTTTGTTGGCACACAGTGGGATGGGCGGTTTTATTCCCGTGATTTAGAGCTATCAGGGAGAAGGGGGGGCTCCTACCTCGCAATCATCCTCGCAGTCGCAGCCGCACAGGAACTCGGGGTCGAGGTTGAGCGGCACGCCGGCGGTGGGCGTGCGCTCCGTGTTGTAGGAGCAGAACTCCGGCAACGTCTGGTCGTAGTAGTTCACACAGGGGACCGGCACGTTCTCCTTGCCTTGGGAGAGATCCTGGAATGAATATTGTTGGTTAGTTGTTGGTGATATATTTGGCACCGTTTATAAGAGGGGAAAATTTAAATGCCATCAAAAACATAAGTAAAAAGAACCAAGTCTCAAAACTTAATTTTCCTACCGTAAAAAGATGTTAGACCCATGTAATACCAAGTCGGTTGATTTATTCAGTAGGGTTTGAAGAGGAACCTACGGGACCTATTGTCTTAAATTATTTCGTAGCTAACTTAACAACTCATGAGCCATATGCATAATAAAAATCTTTTATGTTTTAAATAAATACATTGACTTGGCAATCGTACTAAACATTGTTTTATAAAATTTGACTAAAGTAGCAAAAGGCGCAGCTTTGTAAGAGGTCGCATATCGTGCATGATATATTCAGTTCAAGATCCAATATCAGTAAAGATGATCTGGTCACTTTAAATCTGCCTTCCATCAGAAAACACACGAAGAGGAACGATTGTCGTTTTTTGTATAAATCGTACTAAACTGAACGTTTAACTTTATATATTTTCATATTTTTCACTGACGTAATTATGTCAAAAATGTTTTTATTCTACATGATGTTTTTTTATTCTTCTATTATGTAAACGCAAATAATCCAAGTCATACAGCCTTCAAAAGGTACCGAACGATGTAGAAGCGACGCCGGGTTATGTGGGATTTTTACCACACTAAAACTCTCCGGGTGGCCGTCTCCTACGCTTGTTGGAGATCTCCGGAGTCTCCGACGGAACGCAGCCAGCTCCAAGCGCGATACCCCGATCGGGCTCTGCCCTGGGAGAGCACTTTTCGCTCCTCCCCCACCATCTGTAGTCCGGTCAATTTAGATAATTGAAATAGCAAAAATTCCGGGAAAGCTTCATTTCTGTAGAAACCTTGGACTTAACATTAAAATAAAGTGCCAAAAGTCCCCATTGATCCTATGTGTGCGCCGGCACTTATTCGGAACCAAACGTCAAAATCTTAGATTTTTTTGGATTTTTTTCTCGAAAACGGAAAGTTTTATAGAACAAGTACTTTAGACCAAACTTGTAACTCTTAAAATTCTCTATAAAATGGATCTTATGTTTTTTTTTTTTCTCTAAAACCTATCATTATCAGATATTGCACGTGTAAGAATTACGTTTTATATATATATGCACATATGTGCTTATATATGCACATATTTCCACATCACTTGTGAAATAGCGTACTCAGAGGGTTTTTTTTAACGTGGTTTCCCCAGGAGGACTATCCCACGAACCTTTACGATGTTATTTTCAGGGACAATACTTATTTAATAGTATGAATATTATTGATATTAGTTATTGACTTCAACTGTCGTCTAATTTTTTGTTAGTTTAATCTTTTTTTATATATTATTGGAGTAGCAGACAAGCATGCAGTCCACCTGACGATGCACACATCGGATCGTTGGGGACTTTTGGAACTATATTGGTAATGGTAAACCCAAGGTCGCTACGGAAATTTAGTTTTCCGGAATTTTCGTTGCTTGATCACTATTTTTATGTCTGAATTGACCGGGCTACTGACTAAATTGACGGCAAAATGTAAAACATTTATTGTGTTCTTCATTTGAAGTTTCTATGTATGCTAGAAGTACCTTAGACTTTTCATGATCAGTCAGTCCGCGAGTGAGTCAGTCAGTGAGTGAGTGTCAAAATTAAGAACTTTGACTAGTTGTAATTCTTAAACTACTGCTTCAAATTGAATGAAATTTGGTATATACCGTGTTTCTGCAATGCCTGCTTGGTTCCTATAAATTCAGGCTTCTAGTTCTGTCTATAACGAAGTTACGGGGGTCTAAAAAGACCTGATTTGCCTCGATAAAATAATGGTACGCTACGCTTTACTTTCTTTTTTTTTCGACTTGGCGGAGGCACTACCGTGCCCCCAGAATTTTTTGTAATGGCAACGATTATATTGAAGGGGATATTGTTCCCGATGCGTTAATTTCAAATTTTGCCAGTAGCACTAACTTCAAATTTGCCAGAGCGTGAAATTCAAGTTTTAAATGTTGTTACGAGCATAACATTCAAATTTTGCCATGTACGAATATTGCCAGGGATGTAAATTCCGAAGCGTTACTAGGGCGTAAATTTAAGATTTGAAATTATTATTGTGACTAGTAACTTTGTTTAAGAGAGTTGAACACCTAAGGGATGGTCATGACCAACGACGCTACAAAGACCTTACCGTCTTCATAACAGTGGCTACCTTCTTCATAATAAGTTTAACGCTCACTTTCTTCACAAGATCAGTGCTCACCTTTTTCACAAGATCAGTGCTCACCTTCTTCACAAGATCAGTGCTCACCTTCTTCACAAGATCAGTGCTCACCTTCTTCGTAAGATCAGTGCTCACCTTCTTCACAAGATCAGTGCTCACCTTCTTCACAAGATCAGTGCTCACCTTCTTCACAAGATCAGTGCTCACCTTCTTCACAAGATCAGTGCTCACCTTTTTCACAAGATCAGTGCTCACCTTCTTCACAAGATCAGTGCTCACCTTCTTCACAAGATCAGTGCTCACCTTCTTCGTAAGATCAGTGCTCACCTTCTTCACAAGATCAGTGCTCACCTTCTTCACAAGATCAGTGCTCACCTTCTTCGTAAGATCAGTGCTCACCTTCTTCACAAGATCAGTGCTCACCTTCTTCACAAGATCAGTGCTCACCTTCTTCACAAGATCAGTGCTCACCTTCTTCACAAGATCAGTGCTCACCTTCTTCACAAGATCAGTGCTCACCTTCTTCGTAAGATCCGTGCTCACCTTCTTCACAAGATCAGTGCTCACCTTCTTCACAAGATCAGTGCTCACCTTCTTCGTAAGATCAGTGCTCACCTTCTTCACAAGATCAGTGCTCACCTTCTTCACAAGATCAGTGCTCACCTTCTTCGTAAGATCAGTGCTCACCTTCTTCACAAGATCAGTGCTCACCTTCTTCACAAGATCAGTGCTCACCTTCTTCGTAAGATCAGTGCTCACCTTCTTCACAAGATCAGTGCTCACCTTCTTCACAAGATCAGTGCTCACCTTCTTCGTAAGATCAGTGCTCACCTTCCCACTCATCAGAACTCATCTTCTTCATGATCAGACACTTGTTGAGCACGAACTCGGCGAGGCAGTGCGTGTGCGGCGCGAAGTCGAACAGATCCACGGGCAGGTCGCAAGCGGTCGCTCGCAGGTATCGATGTAACTACTGTACGTGTTATATAGCCAGAGACACTCACCTTCTTCATAAGACAGTGCTCACATTCTTCATAAGATTAGCGCTCACCTTCTTCACAAGATCAGTGCTCACCTTCTTCATGATCAGATAAGATTCGTGCTCACCTTCTCCACTCATCAGAACTCACCTTCTTCATGATCAGACACTTGTTGAGCACGAACTCGGCCAGGCAGTGCGTGTGCGGCGCGAAGTCGAACAGATCCACGGGCAGGTCGCAAGCGGTCGCTCGCAGGTATCGATGTAGCTCCTGTACGTTGCGGACACGTCGACCGCACGGGGCGCGGTACGCGACTGACTTCTGACCGCGGCAGCGGACTATTTGTCTGTGGGGGAAAGGAGGGGGGAGGTTAGTGATGTCGCAAATGACACTAACGCTGTTTGTCCACCAACCACGATACCGAGCCGATACCGATACTTAATGACGGAACCGAAGTAGCGTACATACATTTGCTATAGCAGCTGGTCCACCGAACGTCCGTCACCCGAGCACCGTCATCCCATAGTAAATGTATGTGTACGCTACTTCGGCGCCGAGATTAATTATCGGCATCGGCTCGGTGACGGTGCAGTGGACAAACAGCGTAAAGCCCGCTCCACATTCTCGCGAAGACTCGAGAAATGCACGAGAAACGAGTATGTGGAGCCGATACGAATCGGGTTTTTCTCGCGAGAATGTGGAGCGGGCCTAACGCGCGCTACTACGCTTTAGACAAATTTTTGAACGTAGCTACGTGTGTAATATATGAAACACTTTTTATAATATAACAAGCATTTGCCCGCGTCTTCATTCACACGTTTTCAGTAAATTAATCCCTAATGTGTGTATACACACACATTAGGGATTGATTTACTGAAAACGGCAAAATAGGAGTTTATTTATTTCTATCCAAATACCTTACACAAAATTTCTGAATGTTTGGTTCAAAATTGATAGATTTTTAAATAAATTTTACTGCCTTAGGAGTAAAATTTCCAAAATTTCGACCGAAAATTCGTGACTACCTTTATATGTGTGTGTTCATATATTTATGTATATGTGAGTATATAATTACTATCCATCTATACATCCTTTTTTCCATCTCTCTCTTGCCATTTCCATACACGTCTGTGTATTTTATGTATGAATTCTGTTTGTATTTATTATATGTATCTCTGCAATTCCACTCACCTCTCCCATCCACTAAGCAAGGGCTTCGCGAGCGGGTTGTAGGTCCTGAGGTCCTTCAGGGCCAACACGTCACTCCTCTTGCACTTTGAACTGCGTGTCTGTGCCCCTGTCTCTATGTCTTTATTGTCTATGTTTGTCTTTCTGTTCGTCACATATTCATGTCTAACTGTCCGTCCGCTTGACTGCCTCTATGTGTGTAACATACCTATATGTGTGTAAGCGTATATTTGTGTGTGTATACCTTTTTTATTTGTCTATGTCTTCATCTGACGTTCTGTCTCTCTCTTTCTCTTAACATGTCTGTGTAGGAATGGATCATATGTATGTAAATTTATAATTTATATATCAACTCACCTCTCCCATCCACTGAGCAAGGGCTTCGCGAGCGGGTTGTAAGTCCTGAGGTCCTTCAGGGCCAACACGTCGCTCCTCTTGCACTTCGGGCTGCACGTATGAGGCACCATCTTGTGTGGTTTCACCGCATTCTTCGGCGTGTAATACTGTTGATAAAAATTGTGTTTTTCAATAACTATATCAGTTAATTATTAGGATTTAATGAAGTGTGAATGGAAGGTGGTAGAATCCCCTGTGGTTCGACTCCGGCGGCACCGCCACACATATTTCTGTTATAACAGCAGTGTAGCGCTGCTGTGTTCTGGTTTGAAGGATGTAGTAAGGGAGCTCTTATCCGAGGTGTTCCAAAAGTCCTCAGCGATAGCAACGCATCTGACCGACCTTAGGTAGAAATCTTCTCCTATCCTCTCCTATCTCCTCGAAAATTGATTGATAATCTTGGATTGATTGTCTATGGGCGGCAGTAGCCACTTACTAGCATACGTAGAAAACGAGCATCAGGTGGACTGCATGCTCGTCTGCTACTCTTATAAAACAACTTACATACATACATACATACATACATAGCAGTCGAATACGGAACCTCCTTTGTTTATGCCGGTTAAAAAACCCAGTCTGCACACGTTAAACCCCAGTTCACTACGGTGACCACTAAGCTCAAACGGCAACTGAAGGTGGTAGAACTATTTGTGGTTCGACTCCGGCGGCACCACCGCCACACCTATTTCTGTTATAACAGCAGTGTTAGGCGCTGCTGTGTTCCGGTTTGAAGGGTGCGGTAAGGGAGATAGATTTTTACGAGGCATTCCAGCTTAGTCCTCAGGGGCAGCGGCGCATCTGTGGCCGACCTAAAGTAGGAATATCTAATCCCATCTGGGGTTTATTACAGATGTCTATGGGCGGCAGTAGCCACTTACCATCAGGTGGACTGCATGCTCGTCTGCTACTCCTACATTATAACAAAAAACAAAACTCACCACGACTCTGCTGGTGACGTTGTCCAGGTTCGGTCCCAGCGGAGGTCTGATCGGCGGCGGTGGCATGTACGTCACGCTCGGCGAGGTGGTCGACTTCTTGGCCACGGCTCGCTGACGGCTCAGCTCCACGTCCTGGGGGTTGGAATGTTTAGGGGATGAGAGAGAGAAATAAAGGGGGAGTAAGTGAGGTAGAATAAGAATAAAGGAGAGAATAGAGAAATTAGAAGGAGGAGGAGGAATGAGAAGAGAGAGAGGTTAGAGAAATAAGCCGAGAAAATAAGGGGTGAGTGAAATTGGAGTACTGACTAATGGGGTGGAAATGTTATATGAACGAGTAAAATAGGAAAAGGGGGGGAAGTTAGATAAGTAGGGTAAAGGAGAGAGAAATTATAAAAATAAGGAGATATGTAATGAGAGAGTGAAGTTAGAGTAGTGACTAAGTAAGAATAAAAAGGAGAAAGTAAGAGCAAGTTAGATAAAAAAAGTAAACCAACAGACCTGAGAATTCTTAAAAAAATGTTCTCAAAGGTAAGTGAAGTCACAATCCGCACTTGGCTAGCGCGAAGGAGTATAGCCTAAACCTCACTCTGAGAAGACCCATGCTCAGCAGTGGGACAGAAAACTTTTCCGAATAAATAAATAAATAAAACAAAATGTGAGCCGTCACGGGACGCCTGGCAGATGTGAAACTTCGACATTATTTTGTAAAAGTAATATGCAGAAAAGAACATATTGTGATAGGAACTAAATATGTCATAATGCTAAAATAAAATATTACGATTTTTTTCCAGATAACGATGTCTATTTATTGAATAAACATTTATTTTCATTAAATACAAAAATTTACGAATTTATTTCAAATCGTGACTACTTAATTCGTTTAATGAATCGCACAGTCGATTGCGCACGGCATGCGTCGCCACGCCAGAAATCGGTTTTACGTGCGGCTATAGATGTTTCACATCAATAAATAAATTATCCGGGTTGATTACAGAAGTCCGTGAGGTGGGAGGGTGGTAAGCCACTCACTATCAGGTGGACTGCATGCTCGTCTGCTACTCCTGTATTATAAAAAAGTAAAAATAAATAAACTACATACTATTGGTTGTTGTTGTGGTCGCTGTTGTTTGTCGCTTTCGGATTTGATCGACTGCTCGTCATCTCTCGTGTACTCGACCACCGGCATATGCGACTGTAAAACATAACATTTATATAAGTTGTGTTTATATACCCTTATAGGTATAGTTCGCGTAAAACTCTAGCAGTTTCTGCTCTGAATACAGAAATAAATCGCGTCGCCATAGCAAATTGTATGACTACACCTGCGCGCAACAATTTTAGAGCGGACTAGCAGTTTGGCGTGGACTATATCTTCATACGATGATGAAGATATGGTCACACAGAATGATGTGCTGGTCTGAAAAAGCTTTATTTTTTCTCCTTTTGTTATCTACATTTGCTAAGATCGGACACGACACCCGTTCTTATCATCTAGGTGATGATGATGATGATGATGTTTAATGGTGGTAAAAACCTTTATGGTTTCACTAAGGAGGCACCACCGCCACACCTAGTACCTAATAACAGCAGTGTTAAGTGCATTCCAGCTTAGTCCTCAACGGGTAGCAACGTATCTGTGGCCAACTTCAGGTACGAGTCTAATCTTTTGTGGGGTTGATTACAGATGTCCATGGGCGGCAGTAGATTACCATCTGGTGGATTGCATGCTCGTCTTCAAACCAGAACACAGCAGCGCTTAACACTGCTGTTATACCAGAAATAGGTGTGGCGGTGGTGCCGCCGGAGTCGAACCACAAAGGGCTCTACCACCTTTAGTTTATATATAACCTCAATCACACCTACCCTCGAGTGCGCCTGTGTCCTGGGCATCGCTCTAGGGCGGTGTCGCTCCGCGGCCTGCAGCTCTAGGTAGAGCGGCGCCAGTCTAGTGGAGCCGCGGTAGATCCACTCGTACCGATTGTGTACGGGGAAGTGGACTTGCGCTAGAGAAGCGTCGACTGCGCTCACTTTCGATGTCCACCATTTACCTGAAAAACATTATAATACTAGATTTAATCGCGGCTTCACTTGCGGTCAGAGGTTTTTATCTATCGTGATAATCATGCCGGACCATGGGTCGAGCGGGATAAGTCACGGGTGGAGCGGAGTAAGTCATTGGTCAAGCTGCTCAAAAACAAACAACTCACCGTTCCACTCTGTCTTCAGCGCCTGGAACGGGTGCAAACAGACCACGGGTCGAGCGGGGTAAGTCACAGGTGGAGCGAGGTAAGTCATGGGTTAAATGGGGTGAGTCACGGGTAGAGCGGAGTAAGTCATGGGTCGAGCGGCGTAAGTCATGGGTGAAGCGGGGTAAGTCATGGTTGTAACGCCGTAAGACATAGGTCGAGTGGAGTAAAGTCAGGTAAAAGCACCTTCTTACTAAAAACACCAGAAGAAGCACAAGTAGACCATGGGTGGAGTGGGGTAAGTCGTAGGTCGAGCGGGGTAAGTCACAGGTTCAACGGGGCAAATCATGTGTCGAACGGGGTAATTTTTGGGTGGAGCGGTGTAGTCAGGTTCCTACAAACTCACCGTTCCACTCAGTCTTGAGCGTCTGGAAGGGGTGCAAGCGGACCATGGGTCGAGCGGGGTAAGTCCTCAGGTACTCCTTCACGAACTCCCTGCTGAAGGGGTGCACCTCCTCCCAGACGAGCGCGGAGCACTCGCACACGAGGCGGGTGTCCGCGTGGCTCGCGTACTGAGCGTAGCCGTCGTCGAAGAATATTAAGTAGCTGGGGAGAGTGGGGTGATGTGGGTTAGTTTAGTATAGAAGTACAGTAAGGGTGTAAATTGTGTTTGTTAAACGCGTAAAACTAATTTACTATCAGAGTCCTAGACTAAATTCACCAACTGAGTCTTAATATAAATTTTCCTCACAGTTAAATTTCATCATCCGAATTAGTTTAAATGAGCATAAACTCTTCACTTGAGTCCTAGGCTTTATTTACAATTCTGTCCCTGTAGTCCTGGGACCAGAATAGGGCTATGGTATCCCCTGCCTAAAAGGGGCTTCCGGGGTTGCGAGCGGCAAGAGTGGGAGCTCGAACCGCCCGGTCAGCGACCCCGGGAAGGACAGCCGTTTGTGTGGCGTTTGTATTCGCATATCCCTGTAATCACCAGGCGATGTGAGAGGAGCATAAATTGCTCCCCCGGAGTTCTCAACCAAGCGCCGAGGACGGCCACCTGGGGGGTTTTAGTACGGTAAAACTCCTACATAACTCGGCGTCGCTCCAGCTTAACGCGTCCAAATTAACCAACCGAATTTAAGGTTAAATTTACTACCAGAAACTCAGCTTAAATTTACCACCTAAGACTTAAGCTAATTACACCAGGTGGTGTTTATAAGGTTAAATTGACTACCCAAATATGAGAAAAATTCACCACCCGAGTCTTAGCCTAAATTGATCACCTGAGATTAATTTTACATCCGACACTTAAACTATATTTACCAATTATGATCTACAAAGAGCCTACTTCTACTACCGTTACTTATTAATAGCTTAGCCTATTCTACTACGGTTATCTAATTATTTCTAACTTACGGGATAATATGTGTATTTACTCAGCGTATTCTGCTATGGTTACTGAATTATTTTTAATTTACATATCACATGTTCGCCCGATAAAATCCCTTTATAAATTACAATAAACAAATAAATACTTAATAATGACTTACCGATAACTATTAACAGGATTGGGCACTTCGGCGACTATTCCCGAGTAGTACGTCTCCCGCCTTAGTTCGTTGCCGGTGTCCTTGAAGAGCGCGATCACGCGGGTACCTTGAAATAACAGGATTTGAAATATAGTCACGTGGTCTAACGGTCTAACGTGGTTTAATATGACGTAGTTTTTTTACCAAATGATAAAAGTTGAGTAAGGTGGTCTCACATTAAGATATCGATACCTTAATTCGCAAATCAACCAACTCCCCTTTTTCAAAATGTTTTTTTTTTATTTATTTTGATAATAAATGGCGTTGAACGAAATCAATATAAATTTTAAAAAAACATTTTGAAAAAAGTGTAGTTGGCTGATTTGCGAATTAAGGTATCGATATGTGGACTGTTATAGAAATGAGAAAGACAGTCACGTGGTGTAACTTTTACATGACGTCATAATACGAGTACATTATTTCTTTGTGGGTTATAACAGCAGTGAAGCGACTATGTGTTCTAGTTTAAAGTGTTGTAAAGGAGAGACTTATCCGAAGTGTTCCTTAGTCCTCAGGGGACGCATCTGTGACTGACTTCAGGTAGAGTTGATGACTCTTTGATTAATGGCACTAATTGTATAGAAATATAGTGGCTTACTTAATCCTTCTGATGATACGTAGCTACTACGGATAGGATTAGAGTCCTATCTGGGATAAATGTTCACAGATCTGCGTAGATACATTACCACGCATAAGTATAAGTTCGGTCATAAGTATTGGTAGTTTTTTTTTTTTTTTTTTATAATATAAGAGTAGCAGACGAGCATGCAGTCCCCCTGATGGTAAGTGGCTACTGCCGCCCATGGACATCTGTAATGAGCCCAGATAGGATTAGATATTCCTACCTGAGGTCGGCCACAGATGCGCCGCTACCCCTGAGGGCTAAGCTGGAACACCTCGGAAAAGTCTGTCTCCCTTACCACGCCCTTCAAACCGGAACACAGCAGCGCCTAACACTGCTGTTATTAGGTAGAAACAACAAGATGTAATGACATTCAAAAATTGCTCTGCAAAGAACCCTTTTTGTAAAAAAAAAATAGATTTGTATGATTTCCCCTTAGCACACGTTCTAAACCAGAACACAGCAGTGATACCCTGCTATATCAAAAACAGGAGTGACATCAGTACCAACAGTCCATCGGACTTATTTAATTGTTGTGTATGTCACTGAACTCCTCCTAAACGACTGGACTGATTTTGATTAAATCTGTTGTGTGTGTTCAAGGGGACTTGAGAATGGTTTAGATTCACAATGTCGTCCGTGGGAAAAGGTTTTTTTAATTAAATTTCAATTCGTAAGTAGTTATAGAATCGGAAACTATGCATTTGCTCAAGTGATGATCTTTAGCAAAGTTGTTGTCCAAGAGCCCACGAGGGTTTGGGAGTTGGTAAGACCATATTTCGACAGATGGCACCACTGTCATTCCAATAAAGGTACAAATTTTCCGTTTTATGTCATATTATTTCTTTAAAATGCGGGCGAAGCCGCGGGAACCACTAGTATATTATATATCAGCGGAAACTTTGCTGATTTTTGTGATGTCTATGTGAAAGTTACTGTATGTATTAAATATTGTATGTTTCCCAAATAAACATAAAATATAAATATACTCACCAATGGTCATTCTGGCCGAGGCCGGTTCAGCATACGCCAAGCACCTCGCCGGGAGCACCGGCGTCTTACTGTACTTGTTCTCCAACTTCACACGACAGGATGTGAACACAGACTGCGGATACACAGAAATACATATTATTATATACAATACAAAACTATTTATTAGTGTGCCTGGGAATCGAATCTCGGACCCCTCGATCAAGAGGCCGAGTTTCTTAACCACTAGGCTATTACTGCTGCCTCAAACAGTAATCAGATCTTATCTAGGCTTGATTACAGATGTCCTTTTACTTCAGTAGCTTACCATCAGGTGGACTGCATGTTCGTCTGCTACTCCTATATTATAAAAAAAATATATTAAAGTAACATAAAAATTAGAACGACAGTTGAACTCAATAACCAATATAAATAAGTATTGTTGCTGGAAACAACATCATAAAGGTTATAAAAGAAATCCACTCACCGTCCCTTTGGGAAGGACCTCCAACACCTTCGCCCTGATCCAGGAGCCGAAGGAGTTCTTCATTGCGTACACTGTCATGCCGACCCTTAAGGGCGGTCGGATGGGTTCCCCGGGGGGTGGCAGCCCCGGCGGAGCGCTCTCAGAGGATATCACCGTCACCACTGATACGTCCACGTTCTGCGGAGAACGGAATAGAAGAGAAGAGAATATTATCATTAAGAAAAAAAAACAAAATAAAATACAATCTGTAATTATTATAAAAAAACAAAACCCCCATTGTTTAATATTACCTACAGGATGAATTTTCCACATGGACCTTCAGGGCCAAATCTTTTTCGCTAATCCTTATAGATTCAGATTTCGATCGAAAAATTAATTCTGTATATATTATGTTACTCTCACAATTTAGACGTATCCAACGACACCTCATATCGCTTCTTTGCAAGAATAATGGCACAAGTAAAAAAGGCAATTTTCCAGGAGAGCCAGTTTAAAATTAAACAATGTTTTTGTTTCGAAAACTTTTATTTAAATAAGAATTAAAATAATGATAAATACAATTATAAGTAGTTATATATATAACCACAGTACTGTTGGGACACATTAAAATAGTAAATATTTGGGATTAAATTGTATCTTTAACAGAAAAATGAATTTTGAGTGTTGCCATTCTTCTTGCAAAGAAGCGATATGTTAAAATCCGTCAAGCCGTTTGGGCTGCAGGGTGCCAAAGAATAACACATACATACATACATACATAAATGTGTGAAAAACTTCGACTTCCCTCCGATTTTCTCCAAAATGAGCCTTTTCCTGTAGTTTGTCATTTATCATTACATCGCAGAATTTTATCCTTATAAATGACACTATCCGATTGTGGAATAATACAGGGTGTTTTTTTTTTTCAAAATGAACACTTTCGACTACTGGCTAGGGAACTAGATTTAAAGAAAAATCGAATGATGCAGTTTTATTTTTAATCAAAATCGACCACGTAGATCCTCTCAGTACTTCTCCCTATTTCTTATAGATTCGGATTTGGCACTGAAGGCCCCCATTTGAAAAATTCACCCTGTATATATACAAGTTTTTATTTCTACTTACATCATCGTCTTCGACTTTCTCCTCTATTTCGACGGTGGGCGTTGCCGTAGGCTTATTATCAGTCTGTAGAGAAAAAAAAAAGAATCATCATCATCAACTCATTACTGTCCCACTGCTGTGCACTAGGATCCCCTGTGTCGTGGGTGCCATGGACACACACATAGACAAATACACAAACACCCAGACCCAGAAATAGAAATCTAAATTCATCATTTAGATATCTGTCTGGCCGGGGATCGAACCCGGAACCCTTTGCGCGTCAGACCGGTATGGTGACCGCTCCGCCACGCGGATCCACGCCACGCGGGTACATTCAAATGTCAAATGTCCAGTGATCGATTTTTTTTACTAATCTGACGGGCTCTCCTGTGCAAACCTTTCAACATAGAAAGCTCATTTATGGCTTATAGTCTGATTCATAATTAGGTGTCCAAAATGTAAACAAAGAAATGTCACTGTCAAAATTAACATGAAAACAAAAACTTTAACAAACTCAACAAAAAACTAAAATTTAAACAAATATACACAATTTAACAAACGCGTTATGTAAACGAGTTCGATCACAATCACGAAAATGAATAATATCAGCTACGAAACTTAAAAATGACGGCACAAGAAATGTTTTGGATTCCGATTGTGTTACCATTATCACATTTTAATTTTCTACCATAAACTTTGTTTTTTATTATTATTACCTTATGAAATTAAATTGACATAATATAAATATTGGAAAATGTGAATTGATTTTAATTTATTCAGATTATTATTTTATTATCGTTGTATTAATTTAATATTGTCAAAAGAAGAAACTACCATCTGAAACATATTTTCTTGATATGTCAACACCTTTGAATCAGACTGTAGATTCCTCTACAGGGTGTAAGGTATCCATATCTTAGTCTGCCGCGCTCGAGACACTCACGACATCTCCTCTTGGGCTCCCCAACTATTATTCTATTCTATTTTGTCACTCACCGATTCAGTCTTAAAGTTCAGTTCATCCAACGGAGTATACCCCAGCGGTATAGCGGGTCGCTTGGCGGGCGTCTCCGAGGCGGCAGTGGCTTCCAATCTCCGTTTGGACAAGCGGGTTTGCGCTGCAGTTGGTGTCTGTACGTCGAAATATTAGTATTAGTGTAGAGATGTTCTGGGTTCGATTCCCGACCAAGAACAATTATTAATGAGACATTTAATTTATGATGATTTTTTGGATTTTTGTTAGATGTCAGGGATTTATAGGCATTATATTAATATAGAGATCTACATGTAGTGTGTTCTGGGTTCGATTCCCGACCTATTGTTAATAAGAGATTTCATAAGTTAAATAATTTTAATTATGATTTTTTGGATTTTTGTTAGATATATGGGAGTTTATAGTCATTATTGTCAATACAGAGATTTGTATGTAGTATGTTCTGGGTTCGGTTCCCGACCAAGCAGTAGTTAGTGAATTTCAAATATGTTTATTAAGTTATAAGTATATATGAATATGTATGTTAGTCTGTAAGGTATATATGATATGGACCTCTGTATTCAATTATACTTTTTTATATCTTTGTTTATATTGTATGAAATAAATTATTAAATGAATAAATAAAAATAATAATTTAAATACTGAATTTGGTATTTTGTTCTGGGTCTGGGTTTTTGTTTTTATAATATAGGAGTAGCAGACGAGCATGCAGTCCACCTAATGGTAAGTGGCTACTGCCGCCCATGGACATCTGTAGTCAACTCCAGACAGGATTAGATATTCCTAACTGAGGTCGACCACAGATGCGCCGCTACCCCTGAGGACTAAGCTGGAACGCCTCGGAAAAGTCTGTCTACCTTACCACACCCTTCAAACCGGAACACAGCAGCGCCTAACACTGCTGTTATTAGGTAGAAATAGGTGTGGCGGTGGTGCTGCCAGAGTCGAACCACAAAGGGTTCTACCACCTTCAAAATGTGTTTATATATTTATTTGTTTGTGTGTAATTTTTTACGTATTATAGCATTATGAAAGAATAGGGAACGTTATTTATCAACAGTATCATAATAATAATAATAATTTAGGGGCGAAATTCATTTTTTAGAGATTAGAGTTTAGTCAATGAGTGTAAGAAAGATAAAAAATGCCTTGGACGCATACATTTTTTTACAAGACTGGTATTTTTATTATTATTCGAATAATATAAAAATACGGTACCTATTTAAGTATAAAAAGTGTACCCTATAACTTATGTACTACCAATTTTTAGAAACTACAAATATAATAAAACACTGAGACCCTATACATCAAATGACCAATCAGATCTCCCATCTAGGAATCGAACCCGGTACCCAAACTAGCAGGTAACACTCACCTCTGCTTCATTCGTCAACTTCGTAGTGGATTGTGGTAACGCCTGAACGTAGCAGTACTGAAACAAATATAACACTTATATCATAGTTAAATGGCACAGATCGAAACTATTGGGCAACAGTTGCGGTTGTAACAGTATTACCATGCTCAGTCAGCATTATAATGCTTCCGTATGGTTCGATTTGTTCCATACAAATTAAAAATATAAACTAATATATAAACGTTGTTCATGCCTATATATGGCACTCATACGAGCCTTATTATTATTAATACTACTATAGTGTACTTCTAAGTACTATATAATGTAAATTAATAAATAAATTAATAGAAAAAATAATATGAATCTCATTGAAAGAATGACCAGCTCTATACTCATGTTACCCTTTACCCTAGTACCAGAATTTGGTACATTTTCATATCGTATTGTAAAACATGAAGTTCACTAGAAAATATTTTACAAAATGTGCAACTAACTTTACGGTGTTGACAAAAATCTGTCGGCTTTTGTAATAATCATCTTTTTCCAAACGCTTGTAGAAGAAGTAACTTCTTATGGGCAATAAGTTATAAATGAAAAACACATGACCACCTTAAAATTATTGCCTAAGCCCCCATCCGAAAAGAACCACGAAGGTTTGAAGGTGATAGAACTCTTTGTGGTAGACTCCGGCGGCACCACCGCCACACCTTTTTCTGCCTAATAACAGCAGTGTTAAGCGCTGCTGTGTTCCGGTTTGAAGGGTGTGGTAAGGGAGACAGACTTTTCCGAGGCGTTCCAGCTTAGTACTCAGGGGTAGCGGCGCATCTGTGGCCGACCTCAGGTAAGAATATCTAATCCTATCTGGGGTTGATTACAGATGTCTATGGGCGGCAGTAGCCACTTACCAACAGGTGGACTGCATGCTCGTCTGCTACTCCTATAATATAAAAAAAAACCACGCCCAGCTGTGGGACAGTGGATTGTTAAGGCCCACCTGTTATTCCGGCGTGAAATAACTTAACGTAAGCTCTCACAATGGAAGGAGAGTCATACCCAACAGTGGGACAATGGGTCATTGACGCTCATCTGTTGTTCTGCTATAACCTAACCTAACCTAACCTAACCTACCCTACATTCTCACTCTGAAAGAGCCATACCCGGCAGTGAGACTGTACGTTGATGACGCCCATCTGTTATTCTGATCTAACCTAACCTAACCTACACCTTTTTTTTTTTATTTATTTATTTATTTATTTTTTTGGTGCCCAGCGTGGCAGGCCGAGCGGCAGATCCTCGTGCAGAACATAGGGCCGGACCTCTCCCCGGAGACTGTAGTTGCAGCGATGGCCCGTTCTGACGAAGCGTGGGATAGCGTGGTCGCGTTCTGCGACCGCGTTATGCTCGCTAAAGAGGACGCCGAACGGGCCAGAGAGCGCGCCGATCCCGCGCGGAGAAGAAGCCGCCGAAGGCGCAGATAGCGCTCCCCGGCGCGGTGTCCCTGTAGATCCGGGACTAGAATAGGGCTACGGTATCCCCTGCCTGTCGTAAGAGGCGACTAAAAGGGGGCTTCCGGGGTTGCCGGCGGCAAGAGTGGGAGCTCAAACCGTCCGTAGAGCAACCCCGAGAAGGACGGCGGCATGTGTGGTCGCATGCCGTCGTAAACACTAGAAGTGAAGGAGGAGCGTAAAGTGCTCCCCCCAGGGCAGAGCCCGACCGGGGTATCGCGCTTGGAGGACTCCGGTTGTGTTCCATTGGAGATCCCGGAGTTCTCCACCAAGCGCTGAGGACGGCCACCGGGGGGGTTTTAGTGCGGTAAAAATCCCACATAACCCGGCGTCGCTCCCACGTCGTCGGGTACCTTTTGAAGGTTTCCCCCTCGAAAACAAAAAAAAAAAAAATGAAACCTAGTGACCCGTGGCCAGTGGGACGGGGGGTCGATGCGCACCTGTTGTTCGGGCGTGTCGTATATCAGCAGCGGCGGGTCCTCCTTGACCTCCTGCGAGAACCTAACCTAACCTACACCTAGTGACCTGTGGCCAGTGGGACGGGGGGTCGTTGCGCACCTGTTGTTCGGGCGTGTCGTATATCAGCAGCGGCGAGTCCTCCCTGACCTCCTGCGAGAACCTAACCTAACCTAACCTAACCTACACCTAGTGACCTGTGGCCAGTGGGACGGGGGGTCGTTGCGCACCTGTTGTTCGGGCGTGTCGTATATCAGCAGCGGCGAGTCCTCCCTGACCTCCTGCGAGAACCTAACCTAACCTAACCTAACCTACACCTAGTGACCTGTGGCCAGTGGGACGGGGGGTCGTTGCGCACCTGTTGTTCGGGCGTGTCGTATATCAGCAGCGGCGGGTCCTCCTTGGCCTCCTGCGGGAACGTGGCGTACAGCTCGTTGCGGACCCGGTCCGTGCTCGCCTGGCACTCGTCCAGGAACGACTTCATCTCCTTGGTCTCCTCTGGGAATTCAAATAAATAAAAGTTTCATTTTAAAAATGTTTAAAAGGGAATGAAAAAAACATTTTTTTTGGGGTTATTCTTCTATTCATCTCTTATTTGTCCCTTCTTTATGTGTGAGCGAGAAACGTAGACCAAATTAAACGTAGTATATTTGCGTTACGTTTTGTTATTCAAAGAAGTCATCAATACATTTTATTTGAAATTATTTTGTCTCATTAGTGTCCTAATTAAATAGTATATCAAAATTACAGACAGAATAACACAAGTTTTTAAAACTATATACAGTTTATCAATAGTATTTTTTAAACAAATGATACAGCTCGAAGGACCTTTTAAATTTTGGCCCTTTGAGATAAATACCTACAAGCCATGTACTCCAACGTTATTTTTTTATACATCTATTACTTTGAATATTAAAAACCACTCACTCTCAAGTGTCCTCAGCTCCATTTGTAGTACCATTTCGGTGTCGGCGAGACGCGAGTCCATATCATACTTCCTCCATGTTTCGTTGAATAAATCCTCTAGATGTTCCTCTACAAATCTGAAAATATATAAAAAACGAAAGACTGAAAAAATTAGATGACATATCATAACTTGGCAAGACTGAATATTCCAGAAATATAATATTAGGAATATTATTTAAAAGTGACAAAAAACGCAATAATGTGTATGTATGAATCAATGTGATGTGACTGTAACAATAAATACATTAGACGTACTTAGCCCCAGCCTCTCCAAGCTTCTCCTTGACAATCACATCTTCCTCCTCCTCCCCGTCAGACTCAGAGTCAGATATCTCCACCAGGTCATGACCGTACGTGTTCATATTCAACTCGAGCAGCGGGGTCAGGTTTCTGATACCTTCCATAAGATCCTGTAGTGATAGGATTAGAATTAAAAAGAGACTATAATATTAAGTATACTTGGTACCTGGAAGGTGGTGGAACCATTTTTGGTTCGACGCCGGCGGTACCAGCGCCACACCTTTTCTGGCTAATAACAGCAGTGTTAAACGCTGCTGTGTTCTGGTTTGAAGGGTGTGGTAAGGGAGACATACTTTTCCGAAGCGTTCCAGCTTGATACCTCAGGGGTAGCAGCGCTTCTGTGGTCAACCTCAGGTAAGAATATCTAATCCTATCTGGGGTTGATTACAGATGTCCATGGGCGCAGTAGCCACTTACCATCATGTGGACTGCATGCTAGTCTACTAAACGTATATCACACTAAACGTATATAAACGTCACAAAGAAATATTAATTAGGCTTCTAGTTTTATCTACAACGAAATTAGAGGGTGGTCGGAAACGACCGGAACTGCTTCGAGAAAGGTGGACACACCCTTTTTTGCTCGACTTGGCGGTGACACTGCCGTGCCACCACATAAGGTGAATTAGTAACTTTTTTGGTACAACATATAAATAAATAACATTATTCACACATTAAAGAAATAAAATTTGAACTATTACATTATGAAAATTAAAAATGAAAAAGTGAGGAAACAACAAATATTCTTGTTCAAAATGTCCTAATTTAAAGTGCTACTATACACAAAAACAGCTACAATGGTGCGCCAGTTGTCATTTACAAGAGTAATGAACCAAATATAGTTTTCAATGATGAGATAAAACTAATAAAAAATTACAATACATTTTGACGTCATTTCTATATCTTTCTCGTTCGTTCACTAATATGTGTAAACGAGAAACATATATAAAAACCATCATTTTGTTTTACAATCCTTATCAAAATAAGAGGTACATAATTATACATATTATGTCTGTATACTTATAACTATAATATTTACATTTTATCAATTTATTCTAAACATTTTGATCAGCACTCAGATCTTTGACCTCTTTTTAACATTATTTAAAAAGGTGATAATAATACAATTGATATCTTCTGAACTTTTACACATTTTATTTTCCTATAATCTTCAATTTCTTGCGGCAACTTGCAATTTCTCCAACAGCACTCCATCCAACAGGCGTATGTAGAAGCGTATATTTTTTCACTCATCTTCTCGTATTTTTCTTACATTTTGTCCCAAATCTCAGTAGCAAATATTATATACTTAAACTAAAAACTACAGTAAGTTTGAGGTACGCATATTTTTTAACTTTTAAAAACATGTTTATCAATCATTGCTATTATAATGCCATCTGTTTTCCATATTCAGTTGGATACGCAAGCAATATATATTATTGGTTATCGCCATGGTGGGAAAGTCTGCAGCGTCGTAACGGCCACCCGGCAGCCGATTTTGTATGCCGGAGTAAGGCCGATTGACCATCGCCACCGTCACCGAACCGTCACCGAGAACGAGATTATTTCAGGCCGATTTTAATATGACGTGACGGCGATAGTTTGTCCACCTTGAACGATATCGGCGGTTTATTTTGTTTCAGCTGTCACGCGTATGACGGCAGTATATGACTAGTTCCAACGTGTTTTATATTATCGGCTCGTCAAAATCTCCTTGCCAATCTAGTGGTCACGCCAATCTACTCGAAATATCGGCGGCCGGGATGACGGTACTCGGGTGACGGACGTGCGGTGGACAGGTGGCTATAGTAAATGTATGTACCGCTACTTCGGCGCCGTCATCTCGTTCTCGATGACGGCTCGGTAACGGTGGCGGTGGACAAACGGAATTACTCATGACCCCAGAGAAATGGCGCCGATCGCTGCGACGGAGAATGTGCTTTCCTAACATGGTTTTGTTTTTCGCTCTATGGCACTGTTCGTACTATTTTTTAATTTAAACACAAGAGTGTGCACTCGCGTCAGCTTTAACCTATGTTCTTTACCTGATTACTTAAATTTCATAATCGAATCCTTAAAGATCAGAATCATAAACAGCAGCAAGTCTTGTGTTTTTTCATTAGCGCCATATACGTATCTTTGTTTTAGTGTGATTGAAAGGTGGCTTGAAATGACCATTTAAATTTACCTACCTACTGATAGCCTAAAATATAATAATAAATTAAACGATCTCAAAATTTAATTATTCAATCATACTATTATTAATATCTGGAAAACTAATTCAATTCAATATTTTCGAGTTATCAGCCCATAATTGTCCCACTGCTAGGCACGGGTCTTCTCCCAGAATAAAAAGATATAGATAAAAGTCTACTGCGCCTGCCAAATGCGTATCAATAGACTTATTCATATATACAGTAGCAACTCGAATAACCGGACTATTTGTCGTACGGCATCCGGATAATCGAAAATCCGGATAATTGAGTTTATGAAGAAAAACTATTTACCTGACTGAGGAAACTAATTTTTATTTTGAACGTAAGTATGTAAGTCTCATTGTTGACAAGCCCAGACCACTTCACGAATTTTAACATATGAGGTGGATTCATCAAAATTGCGAGAGTAACATAGGCTATATTTTTAAGCAACAGAGTTTTTGGTTTTATAGTAATTCTCGAATCTTGCAAAATGGTTTAGTGTCCCAGCAGAAATATTGGTACATCGACGAACTGCGATTTGGCTGCTTTCCAGAATCAGAAGCACCTATCAAAACTAAATACTTCACCTGATGCTAAAAGCAGCTGGTCTGTAAAGTTCTTCACGTTTGGAAGTCCGGATATTCGCGAATCCGGACTATAGAGTGAATACTGTATTTCTATTTATATTTTACTAGTTCTTTATAATGTGTAAATAAGAGACTTGTACAAGCCATTTTAGAATTCAATCGTTATTGGACTAAATTATATTTATCCATTTTATTAAAACATGAAATAATAAAAATCAAGGAAAAACACATATGCTTTCAACATTTTATTTAACAAATGCCCTTTATTTACAATAAAATTAGGAATAAAATGTACATAAATTATTTTAATAACTATATATTTACATTTTCATAACTCTATACTTAAAATTACCTGTATTGCCTTGCTTAAAATATACAAAAAATAACATTTAAAGTAGATAAATGCAGTATATTTCATAATTTTCCTTAATATGAAAAATTATAATAACCCCACGTGCACACATGTAAAAAAATTAGTAACATTAACAAACATTTATATTTTAAGAGTAATGGAAAATAATTTAGTAATCCTATCCAGAAGTATACTAAATAATTTTATAAAATTAATAATATAATCAATACATATTTGTACTTATAATTATTAACAATAAGTTAATTTTAAAGTTTGTAGCATGCAAGTTACCCAATTAAATTTAAATTCCCCTTTTCCACATTTATTTGCGTTACAAGCTTTGAAAATCATTTATTGTGACAGAATTTAAAATATAATTTCTCACATAACATAAAAGTACCTTCGTATGACGACATCTTATATATAAAAGTCACGGAAGTGATTATTTTCATCATTTACATTACATGATTTTTTACCTTTTCAAATGACTACTGGCGCTACATTGTTTTTTTACTTTTTGTGTCTATTAGTGTGTTCATAAAATTAATATTGAAACTACAATACTAGCACTACTTATTTACAATAATATACAACTAGCAAACAAGTATTCATTCCACCTGTGGCTACTGACAATGGACATTTGTAATCAACCCCAGATAAGATCCCTATCGATGGTTTTTCACAGGACTAAGTAGATCTTGGATAAATATCTCCCTTACTCCTTTACCCTTCAAATTGGCCAACACAGGAGCTCTAAACACTGCTATTACCCAATAACGTATGACAGTGGTACCTGCAAACCCAACCCACAGTCTCCAACCCCTAACAAACCACCCCATTCCGAGCCCCTACCTCCTGCCTATCCCGCACACGTTGCAAGCATTCCTCGCACACCAGCGCCCGTCTCCGTCCGCCATCATAGAACTCCAACGTCGCAGCATCAGCCAGGAAGTAGGAACCAGCTGGATGCTCGCACAACGGGTTCACACACTTGATGTCCCGGAGGACGGGTTGAGGTGCTGTTTCTGTTGCTGTAGTGTCGCTGGGGGCTAGAAGGTAATGTGAATTAAAATCATTTTTTGAGGAGGATTTTGTGTTTTTTATGTTTGATTGTGCAGATGTGGCTCATCTTAAAGTCTTAAACACTTAGTAAAAACATTGCCTAAATAAATCCCTCCCTCCCCTCCCTCTATAAATAAAGTCATGTTCTGAGACTTTACAGCTTGAAAAGGGCTAGGATTATCCTAGAATAATATAGCCCCTTTTGACTTCCTACACAAAGATCTATATTAAGTAGATTATTTAGGGGTTAACATGTAATTTTCCCCTCTTTACATAGATGTGTTTTACACTGATCATCAATCCATTACTCCCATTTCCTATTTTCTTCCCACATAATTAACAATGAAAAACTGTATTGCACTCATCAAATACAAGTTAATAGACTTCAGAACAACATGGAATTGTTCTTCAATAGTACCATGGACGAAGTAAAAAAATAGAGCCCTACTATACAAGTCCACTTCAGCGCAAACAAACTAACACACAAAACATTAAAAATAAATTACCATCGCTTGCAGTTGGTGTTGTATCATCATCGGAGTCTATATTAAACACTTCATGACTCTTAGGTTCCTCAGATGTTACTGCAGTGTCTTTGAGATCATCTGGTACCGCTTCAGTCCCTTCTTCTGAGGCTTTAGGCTAAAAAAAAATCTAGATGGTAAAGTGGAGACTAAGATTCTACTGAAAAATAGTCTCCATAAGCTGCCCTGAAGAATGTTTTAAATAATATTTTGTACTAAAATAAAAACAAAGTAATTAATTTTTTACATAGAAACATGGTTAAGTAATTTCTAAGATTTCTAATTGGTATGATTTTGGACTTATAAAATATTATATTAATACACTTTTAACATATTATAATTATTGTTTAATAAAAAACTGTTAGCTTTAGCACTATGACATATAATTTTTTTATTGATTAAATAAATATTATGATTAGAGTTCTTCCTCCTCATCATCATCCAAATATAGTAGATTCCACAGCTGGATAAAGGCCAATTTACAGAATACTTGTCATTTAATTCATCATCATCATCAACCCATTACTGTCCCACTGCTGGGCACGGGTCTCCTCTCAGAATGAGAAGGATTAGGCCATAGTCCACCGCGCTGGCCAAGTGCATATTGGTAGACTTCACATACCTTTGAGATTTTTTTTTTTATAAATCTCTCAGGTATGCAGGAGGAAACCTCACGATGTTTTAGCAAGTGATAATCAATTTCTAATACGCACATAACTTTGAAAAATCAGAGGATGGGATTTGAACCTCGGACCCCTCGATCGAGAGGTCGAGTTTCTTAACCACTAGGCTATCACTGCACCATCATTTAATTATATTTAGTTATTTAACCATTTAGATAACTATAAGAAATTTCTTATTATTTCTTCATAAATGCCATAATATACTATGTAGGTGCCACTTTTGAGTATGGCTCTTTTTTAACACACTTTTATTAGCTTGGGTTGGGCTTTTCGAAAACTGATAAGTGGAGCACCCCACGCTTTTTTCTTAATTATACTATTTAATAATAATAATAGCCCTTTATTTCCGAATTTTACATTTTTTTCGTAATACATTACTTATTATACTATTTTCACAAAATGTCTCTCAACTCGGTGTGCCTTTCGGCATAGGCCTCCTCCAACTACTTCCATTGCTGTCTATCTTTAGCTACTCTTAGCCAGAGGGGACCCAAGGTTAATTTTAGGTCGTCCTCCCATTTCCTTGTTTTTCGACCACTTGTCCTAAATCCGTCCCGTGGGTACCAGACTGTCACTTGCTTGCACCACTTCTCTATTCTGCAACGGAGCATGTGCCCTTTCCATCGCCACTTCATACTATTTACTGTTCCTTAATTGATTCCTAGATTGAAAATTATTTTCAACTTTTTAGTTGAGTTTATCATAAAAGCGTGTTTTTTAGTTTTTTGAACTATATTTATTCAGAATATGGATCAGGCAGTCCCCCTTAGTGCACCTCAAACATTGTACATGTCGGCGATATCCCACTACCGCACTTTATTAATAAACTGAACGAAACGACTTTAATATGAGAATGACTTATATTCACTTTTATTTACAATTCGGGTAGAGTAACGGCTTACACGACTGATTAAATGCGAATGAATCACGCTCTACCAGCGCGTGGACTTAAATACTACTCGAGTGACAAACAGCGTAAGAACTACCCTCTCACATCACTTGTTTTGTTATAACAAGTGACGTGATTCACAATAAATTTAATTATTAATAAAATAACATTATATTTAAAATATTGTTTTAAAAATACGAGAATAAATATTTAATATTATTATAATTCATATAATTTATTTGGTATGACTAACAAAGTGTGTTGAAGTACTACCGGAAGTCGTCAATATTTTAATCTAAATATTAATTCCACATTGACAATCAAAATTAACATGATAAACATTAATATTATATATTATAAAATGTCTCGCCGCCCATATACACTTATATGAAGAATTCTATGAATCTTTATAATTAGATTATGTGGCATATTGCATGTCAACCACAATTTTCCTTAATCATTAAAACAAGTGACCAATTTAAATACGCACATTATTTTCAAAGGTGCTTTGCCTGGGATCGGAACCTGGATCTCTGGTCCAAGACATAAATTCATTGCACAAGACATTTTGAAGCAGTGGTATGCTTCAAAAATCCAAAGTAATAACATGCCTCAGTGATTTGATTTGTATTTCAATTAATGATTCCATATTTCATGATACTCTCCATTGCTTCATGACATTTTTTGTCACAAAGCACACAATTTTACAAATCCACTTTATTTTGCAATAAAATTGGGGTAATCTTTTGTAACGGTAGAAAAAATATGAATTGCCTACATGTTCACCAATGTCATCCATATTTTTACCAATTCCATCCACAACTCCATTCACAGTATCACCTATATCTACAATATGAGCAATTTGATCCACAATATCACTCTTTTCTGTTTTTGAATCCAAATTATTTGAATCTATACTTATAACCACATCAAGTAATGATTTATTTCCACACATATCTGTTTTAAAAACATCTTTAGTTTTAACAGACTTCTTTCTCTGTAAACCAAGTTTCTTCCTGAGTTTGTAATCCCGAGACCTCTCTGCAACAGTTTTTTTAATCGTGATCGGAGCTCCTTCTAACTGTAGCTTGGTTAACAGTTCCAATTTTTTTCGTCTACGATCATTTTTGCAATTCTCTGCAATCGTTTTCACAATTAATAAAACTAAAATAAAAACATTGCATTAGAAACTTAAAAGTTCATGAACAAAAATCAATAATGTGTCTGTAATTCTATTAATAATTTATTTTAATCAATTGATTCAATAACAGCAATGGCTATGAAACTCTAAATATATAGATAACTTAAGATATGAATAATATATTTACATAAAAAACAAAATTAAATGTACATTTAAAGAATCTAATACTAATCAGCAAATAAGTAATGAAATGACACAAAATTAATTCTAATTTTAAATTAAGAATCCGTAAACATTCAAATTCGTATCCTTCTAATTACGAACAATATATTCACATCAATTTACATTTAATAACAAAAAACAATACTTACGCAGATTTAACCTCAAATCTTATAAACACTTATCGACATTTATGTACACAACGTATATAATTAACAAATAAGTAAAAAAACAAAGGTATAAATAAGACATCCAAGTAGTTATAGACGAAACCTAAATACTTTTGTATACAAACATATATGTATATATATTTAATTTATTTAAACATGTATGTATATTAGACTTGAGTAGCTCGCGAGTGAGTGATATAAAAGATATATATCTTCACCAAAGAGCTAATCACTCATCAACTCCGACGAATTTGAATTATATCTTTATATCCGCGTCACATGGTTGAGTTCATAGGTCCATACGATTCCGGATATAAGATCTTCTTCAACTCAACAGTTCTATACTCGCTCGCGAGTGAGTTATGAGTCAAATGAGCGACTGACTGAGAGAGTCTGATTCGAGTCAAATGCATTACGTCTTAAACACTAATTAAAATCTTTTTTCTTTGCTAAGAATATGAAAATAAGGATATACAAATAGTGTTGGATGTGAAATTTATATATAATTTCTTGCCAGTTTTGTATTAATTATAGGAATCAAAAATGTTGTCAAAACATTTTGATCTGATTCTCTGATATACTGATATAAAATGTCGCTTATATCTTTACAGAGCTACTGAGCTAAAGTGAGTTACTGAGCTAAAAGAGTGATATATATCACTGAGTTGAAAAGATATATCTCTCTCTTTTCACTTCAGTGATATATAATGCGCACCTCTAATGTATAGTATATTTGTATTTTATATACAAACAATAACAAGTCAAATCGGCTTCCAAATTCAAAACAATTTTGACATTCAAATGTCAATTTTGATGTTTCAGTGTTGCTATATGTCTTCTATTATAAAAATGTCCATAATATTTTTAATCGAATTTTTTTTTCGCACACCAAGTTAGATCTCCCACAAATTTATTTTAATTTTCCAATGAACGCTTTTTTAGGCACGCACGTAAATAGTACTAACGCATCGAAAGTTTCCTAATCTTTGTAGTTATCGAAAAATATCGAATATTATTATAGATTAAAATTTCAGTGTTCTCTAACGCGCAAATAAATACATACACACAAACTGCAACAAACACATATTATATAATTAATAAAAATAAACTAAATAACTTACCTTTATCATATTAAAAAATGTATACCGCAGCTGTTTGTCGACACAAGAAATTGCTTAATCTATTAATTATTTTATTGTTTCGATTTAACCAAAAAATATTGTCGTATTATTATTATTAGTTTATTACAAAATATATGAATTCACTCATACCTTTTTACCACTTTGATGATTTTAAACATATTATTATTAAGAATATAATAAAGGTATTAGATTAAAAAAAACTATTTTCGATGCACACAAAACATTACCCAGAAATGTAATTAAATTGATGTGGGTATTTAAAATTATCAAATGCTTATAAAAAAAAATGCAACATTTAGATACCGAAATAGTCCGTCGATCGCACCAAACAATGATGAATATGTAAAGACCAGGCTTAAATAAAGACAGATACATAATCATAATACGAATGTAGTGGCAAATACCGAACACACCCAAATAGGTTATTTAAATCCTCATATTCGCGTTTTCGTCTCTACTCGGCGATTATATTGTATTAGAAACAAAACATCACTTACCTCGGTGTCCGTTACCACCTCATCTGTTTGTACATCCTTAACGCTGCTCATTACGGCGTCAAATGCTTTATCTGCCATCTCGGCTGCGTCCATTTCCTTCTCTCCGGTTTCATCACTCAGCTCGGAACTTTCTATGTTTATCTCCTGTGTGTCTCTTTCTTCTGTTACTTGAGTGTTGTCGTTGCTATCTTCATGTAGGTGTTTGGTACCATCGGCTTCTGTATGTGCGTTTGATTCGTCTGAATGCTCCGCTGTCATTAAGTTACTGCTTTCTACAACATAAACATTGACAAATTAAATAGAGAAGGTGGTAGAAGCCTTTGTGGTTCGACTCCGGCATCACGGCCACACCTATTTCTACCTTATACCACCTATTAATACCTAAACAACAGTGTAGTGCTGCTGTGTTCTGGTTTAAAGGATGCGGTACGAGAGACAGGGAGACATATTTTTCTGAGACATTCAGCTTAGTGCTCAGGGGTAGCGGCGCATCTGTGGCTGACCTCAGATAGGACTCTACTCCTATCTGGGTTTGATTACAAACATCCATGGGCGGTATTTGCAATTAACCATAAGATGAACTGCATGTACCTTTCTCTCCGTAGTTCAAAGTGTTTTTTTTTAATGATAATTTATTTAATAGAAAATCTCTTTCCTTTAAGAAAGTCGTTAAAAATAGTGAGCTGTTTGTGATAAAACATAAGTTTTCTTAACACTAAAATATAGATATCTTTGGCCAATAGGGATCCCACAACTATATGATGCAATATTGATTACACAAGACTCTATTTTGTGTTAGATACTTAAGCATTATAAATGTTCTTATTATTTTATAATTGGACAAACAATTACATATATTACGTAACCCAAAAAAACCATGGATATTCATGTACATACATAAGAGGTTATAATTCTTTGGGGTATTCAAAACAAGGAGTGCATTTTACAATGTATGTACAATAGAACGTCGATTATCCAAATTCGCGATTATCCGGACTACCGAGACAACCAATTCATACCCTGGAAACAGGTCTCAAGTGATTTCAAAACAAACAGAGAGTAATAATGTTAGTTTACTACTAATTATTGTTTTTAATAAACATAACATTATATACTACATATGCACAAAACCGGCTATTCTTCATACATTCAACTATCTGGATTTTCGACTATCCAAATGCTTAATGACAAATTAACAGGTAATCAAGGTTCTACTGTAGGAAGAAATTAATTTATTACAAACTCATAAAAAAAATAACAAAATGATACAACATGACACAACATATGTGATATTGTGTCATATCATACTTAAAAAATATTTTTTACTGAAAACTTGCTTAATTTGCAATATCTACTAGCCAACTTATGATGTTGATTTTAATTGCATATTTCCTAACACCCCAAAAGAAGTTTAGCATCAAAAATGAATATTTAATCAACTTACCATCATGATAAAAGTCCTCATCATCATCATCATCCTCCTGATCATCGTCATCAGCCCTCAATCTCGTGGACTCAGCCAGTAGGTCCATGCTATCATGATGTTCTGGTACATCGGAAGACACTCTGCGCTCCAACTCCTTAGACGTTGATGGCTGTGGCTCAATACACTCCACATCTTTCTGAACAGAATCTGGTGTGTCTGTCTCTTTCTGTTCTAAGGGAATAATAGCTGCATCCTTGTCTACGACAGACGGTATTTCTAAACCTTCAGCTTGTACTGATGTTATCTCTGCACTTTGTATAACGTCATCTCTGTCCATATCCTGAACAGTTTCAGTTTTATTTTCAACTAATGTTATTTCCGCATCTGAAACGTCTACTGTAGTTGACTCTTTGGATACTTCTAAAACTTGAATATTTTTAGTAGAATCCGGTTCTAATTCAACTTGTTCCTGTTTATCATTTTTCTCAATACTTGATTCTTCCATACCTTGTTTATCTGTAGATACAGGTGGTACATTTTCAGCATCAGGTACTAATATGACAGGATCTTCATCATCACTGTCTTGTATCACTGATATTTCTGACTCGTCGACTGATGCTTGAGGTTGCATCTCCATTTCGACACTATCATCATCTAACACTAGCGATATTGATTGGTCCTCATCCTCAATAACAGATATTTCTGATAACTCATCAGCTTTGAGTACACTGACCACTGGTGTTGGTTCAACAATTTCTGTGCTTTCTTCAATAGTTTTAACGGCTAGAGCTATTTCGTCTTCCTCCTTTAGTTTAGCTTCTTTTTCAGTTGTTTCACTACTTTCAGGTTCTACATCAGGTGAAGAATCAATATTATCTGAATCAGAAACTGTTATTTTATCTTTATTTTGTACTTTTCTTTTTTTCGTTAGTTCTATATCTTTTTTAGTACCTTTATCTTTATCTGATTGTAGAATATGTGTTACATTTACAATCTCAACATCATCCGTTTCGTCTTCCATTAAATTTTCTGATGTTACTTTTTCTGGTACATCATCTAATGATATCACATCTTCTGTTACCTTCTTTATTTCCTGAACATCTACATCCATTGCTTCAGCCTCATTTTGAGCATCTATTAGCTGCATTTCCTCCTCAATATTATTAATAAGAGTGGAGACTTTCATATCAATCTCTCTCTTTCTTTCTTCAGCTGTTTTCGGTACAATTCTTACAACTTTCTCATCACTTTTCGGTGCATTTGTCACCATTTTTGAAGCCTTTGTCAAACCTATCTTTTCAGGTTCAGGGGGAGGCGAATCTAAGAGTTCCTGCTCTTCGATGCTAGACATTGTATCTGCTAATGCCTGAACTTCATTTTGGATGGCTTCTATTAAATTTGATTTGTCAGTAGGTGCATTTACTGTATCAGGCTGACCTGAATCTGGTTGACCTTGTTCTTCATTAGATTCTTCATCAGACGATATATTCACTTCCTTCTGTCCACTTTCAGTATTATCCACTTCATCTGGTATTTCTAACTTACAGGCATCAGAATCATCTATAGCAGATATTGTTTCAGCGATTTCAGCATTGACTTTCGAGAGTAAGTCTGTTAAATCGTTAGTCTCATCTGGATTTGAATCCTTATCGGATGACATCTCTAAGTTAATTAAATCCTGTTCTTCCTCCAGTAACTCTTGCATAGGTATTTCTAGCATTAGATCTGGTTTCTTTAACCCATGGTCCTTGTTCTCAATAGAGTTTCCGGATGAGTGGGTCTCTTCATCCGGTTCATCAGAATTAAAATCCTGTTCCATGTCTAGCAATTCCTGTGTTGGTATGTCTAGCATAACGTCTGGTTTAGTTACGGCATGTTCTGTGTTGATATTTATAGACATGTCGGTATCGTTTAGGGATGTCATAGAGTCATTAATGTTAGAAATAACTTCGGAGTTACCATCACTAGTCAAAATCTTACTTGGTTCTACGATTTGTATATCTTTGTCAATTTCATCAATGTTGGAACTTTTGGTATCGTCTGGGGATTTCTGGCTATCATCAGGAGATTCTTTGGTCTCTTCCGGAGATTTTTTGGTTTCTTCCTGAGATTTTTCCAGAAGGTCCTCTGAGTTATCGTCATCATCCCACAGGAGTTTAATCTCATCTTCCAGAGTATCGTTACTGCACTCTTCAGCCATTTCAACCATAGCCTTCTCCTCTTGTTCTGCTAAATCTTTCTCAACATCTGCAGCTATTTCGGGATTTTGTTCTGGTACATTAACCTCCGTCAAAGTATGGTCTTCAGGTACAGTTGTCTTAGAATGACCAGGTTTGTCAATTTCTAAAGTTATACTTTCTGTTACAACACTAGGTTTTACAAATTCGTCAGCACTTTTGCTCTCATTACTCTCGTCACTAGCTGCAGATATGTCCCCTTCGCCTTCTTTAGAACTCATCTTAATAATAAACTAATATAATATAATAGTAAATACCTTTAGACACTTAGCGGGTACGCAATATATTATGCGATTCAAATGAACACATAAACACTACACTTTTATATACGACACTTACACAACGAGAAAGGTATAATATTAAATCACCAATTCACATTTTTTATAGTAAGACCAATATTTGTAATAATTCGCAAAATATTAGTTTACAAAGAACGATTCAATAAATCGGCATTTTAATTGACAACTGTGACAGTTTAGTTCTATTGTGTTTTTCATTCTTTGCGATAGATACTTGGCTTTTTAACCATATTGCCAATAAGTGTTATAACTGTTATAAGATTTCAAAAAATAATTTGTAAAGTACGTTTACTGTTATATATATCATACGAATAAAAATTATACTATAAATTTATTTATCATTTAACAACATTGTGTCTTATTATCGTTATCTTCCGACTTATCCGGCATTTCCATATCTTTATAATCAATGCAAAATTTTATAAATAAAGACTGTTTATAGCACTTGTATAAGCTCGAATAGTACGTTAAAGTTATTCTTAATTATAAGTTACTGAGATACAGTGGATTTATTATTCAATGATACCTGTACGAAATCAATCCGGCCCTTTTTGCGGCATGTGGACGGTACGAAATAACGTACCGTTTTTGATTGAATAGTCAGCTTTATTTACCGTATGAACTTTTAATGATTTGACAATTTAACATTGACACGAGCAGACTTGAGTACTTGACAGTTCGTTTGATTTGACTCGAGTTTGTCACGGGTCTACAAAAATCAGCAGAAATAATTTTAATTTTTTCTTTATTTCGCATTCTCATTATAAAAAATTATAAACCGATGTACTCAATACTAACATTCCGCTAAACAATTACATTTGTATAACAACTCCGTTCCCACGTACACCTAAACATTGTATTGCATTTTTAGCGTATAAAAACTTAATTATCAAGCATATTAATAATTCCAGCTCTTAATAGCACAAATTTTAATGAATTAAATCATAGGTAGTGTAAAAAAGAAGATAAATACATAAACTAAGTACTTGGATCGTAATTATTTTGTATTGTTTATTTTGCGCCGCTAATTTTCCAAGATTTGCACAAAATTCACAATGAATAGCGTACCGAATATTCTATCTTCCCGTATGATGGTCGGAGCAGCGATAGTGGGGATCGTTGGGGCCGCCGGAATGTTTATTTATGAGCAAGTGTATGCAGAAAAACGAAGAGCGATGCTGGGTGAGTGAATTCTTTAAGAAATTGCCAGGAACATGTGCTTCTAAGGTATACTTTGGTAGAACTCTCTGTGGTCGACTCCTGCGACACCACCGCTACACCAATTTTTGCATTATAACAGCAGTGTTAAGTGCTGCTGTGTTCTGGTTTGAAGCATGCAGTAAGAGAGGCGTTCCAATTTATTCCTATGGAGTAATAACAATCCATGCCCGATCACAGGTAGGACTCCAATCTTATCTGAGGTTAATTACAAATCTGTGGGTGGTAGAAGCCACTAGATGTTTTTTAAAATAAATGAGTAGCAGATGAGCAAGCAGTCCCCTTAATGGTAAGTGGCTATTGGCACAAGTAATAAACCCATAGAAGATTAGACTTACCTGCAGTCGGCCACAGATACCGCTACCACTGAAGACAAATCTGGAATGCTTTGGAAATTAATGTCTTCCTAACCACATCCTTCAACAGAACACAGCAGCGCTTAACACTGCTGTCATTAGAGGTGGCGGTGGAGCCGATGGAGTTGAACCACAAAGGGCTCTAGCTCCTTCAAATAAATGAATTTATGAATGTTTTTATTCCAGTGAGTGAAGTTGCGAGACTGGACAAGCAGGTATCAGCGATGAGAGCAGATTTGGAGGCACTCCGAGAACTGCAGAAAGAAACGTATGATATTTATTAATACTAGTTTTCATCTTGTGATTCATCTTATATATAAAATTCTCGTGTCACAATGTTAGTTATCGTACTCCTCCCAAACGGCTCTACCGATGTTCACCAAATTTTATATGCATATTCAGTAGGTCTGTGAATCGGCAACTATCTACTTTTGATACCCCTAAGTGATAAGGGTTGTTCACCCTTAACATTTTTTTATTTATATGGCAACAATGTTTGCCGGGTCAGCTAGTTATCATTATACAAAATTGAATACAAAATAAATAACTTTATTCTATTGCATCATAGCAATATTTTGGTTTTGTAGCACTTTCTCGTTTGACATTTTGAGCATCATTGATAAAAGGAAAGTTTCTAAAACAAAAGAGAAATAAAATAATGTACTATTTTGTCTTACCTATTTATGGGCTTGAACACAAAACTGCGATGCGACGCGATGCGAATTCGCAACGCAGAAAATTGCGATGCGAATTGCTGCGATGCGATATCGTGCGGCGTAGCGTCTCTCAGGGTGACGAACAACAACAACCACTGTGCGATGCGAATCATTTCGCAAGTTCTTGCGATGCGTCGAGGGAGCTCGCAGATTTTTGCGATGCGACGTCGCATCGCAGTTTTGTGTACGAACCCTATATGCAATGAGTATTTATTTAAAATTGAAATTCAACCATAATTGTAACTTTGCCATTGTGTAATTTTATTATTTTTTTTTTATTTTATTGATAACACTTAAGCTTCGGCAACTATTGTTCTGTTTTTTGAAGATTCATACATATACTAGTTTGAATTTTTATAATTCTCATATTTAATGTAAATGTTCTTCTATATTTTATAGACAAATGCGTCGAGCGAAGCAGAAGGCTAGAGTCCGCCGTGAGGCTCCGAAGGCAGCGCCTTCTGGCGACGCCGTAGACGCGCCCGAACAGAGCTATGCTTCAGATTCGGAGTATTTCACTGATTATCAATCTGTCTTGGGTGAGTATATGTTAGATTGGTTTATATAACGCATCAAATGGAATATATAGACTTTTCGTTACATGAGACATTTTGCTGATTAACTAATTTTAAATACGACAAGATAATTTACAGATTACAGATAAATATTAGGTAATTAAATGTTCTTACAATAGAACATAGCATTTATTCGGTTTGCACGGACGTTCTTGCCACGGACTTGCAAGATGTGGAATGAACTCCCTTCTGAGGTATTCCCAGAGCGCTATGACATGGGGTTCTTTAAAAAAGGTGTAAAAAGAGCTCTCCTCCAAAGCTGGCGATGCATTGGCTACTCCTCTGGTGTTGCAAATGTCCATAGGCGATGGTGACTACTTCCCTTCAGGTAGCCCGTCTGCCTCATCGTTTAGTTATAATTATTAAAAAAAAATATATATAATAATTTTTGAAAAACTATATTTTTAAAGCAAACTAACTTCTATAGTTTTAATGATACTTCTTTCTATAATTTGACAGTGACAATTTTTTTTTTTAAATGATTGTAATAATAAATGAGGTAATATCATTCAAAGAATTACATTGGCCTGTAGGCATTTCTCTTCGTAGTACTTTATAGCACTTTCACTTTTGAAATATTGATCATCTTAGCCCACTGATTCGTCAATATGATAAGTGTATGGTTATGCTCTTAAGGTACGGACGGTGAGATGGATAGTGAGGAGTTCTACGACGTGCCTACGGATGATGAGGACGACACGCTCAGAGAAAGTCTCCGGAATGGACATGCGGGGGATTCCTTAGAGGAGGTAAGAGCTCGGAGGGAGAGGATTATCTATTTCTTTTGTTATGATGGTAAGTGCCTACTGTCGCCCATGGACATCCGTAAACGTCGGCGACAGATATGCCGCTACCCCTGAGGACTGGAACGCTTTGCAGAAGTATGTTTTCCTAACTACTGTTTTCCTAGCCAAACAACAACATTCAAAAAACGAACAATTCAACACCTTCTATCAATAAATTGGCATTATTCTCTACCTGTATCACTCTCATTTAATTTTTTATTGTACTTTGTTTGCTATTAAATTTATATCTTACGTATGTAGCAATTAGTAAGCAAAATCTGTAAATGCTGCGCACGCCTATAATTGGTATGCACACGTGTCTAGTACCAATAGTGTAATACTTATAGAAAGAATTGACTGTACTGCTGTTATCATGAAAATAAATAAATAAAGTCCTAACTACACCCTTTGAAACAGTACACTTAACACTGCTGTTATTTGGCATAGGTGTGGTAAGTGGCCATTGTGGTTCTGTAATCAACACTAGGAAGAACATACTATATAATAATTGTTGCAAACAAGTAACTTTGTCTGAACACCGTCACGAAAATAATGAATTCTGATGATCTCGATTAGAACAATGGGACAAAATTACTAAAATTGTGTATCGTGTTCTTGTATTGTGTAATTGTGGCATTGGTTCTTGGTAATTGTTTAAAATTTGGAATTAAACGGGTCGTTCAAAGTGGGTTAAAATCGACTTTAAAAATTCACATACATTCAAAAATTCACATACATAGATACAGGCTACTAAAAGCGCGGTAAAAACTGTTCCTATCCATACATTTGTAAACAAACTGCATAAATAGATTTATTAATAACTTGTACTATTATTTAAGGTTAAAATGGTTTTTTGGCGGCGGGATATCTCCCTGTGTTAGGTGATCATGCCCGGGAAGCGGGCGTGCTCCGACAGTCTCAGTTCGGAACTTGTATATATGCAAGATGTTTAGAAAACTTCGATAGCGTGATTCAGCAACGCCATCTCTTGACGAGTAGCGGAAAGTCGCTACAGTTTAATAATTAATGCTTTTTGTTACAGGATCACATTGAGAAAGATAAGCCAGATATAACCAAATCATCCCTACAGAATAGTACATAGCTGTTCATTTAAATGGTAATTATTATATTCATATTTTCATGAAACATGTACTTTTCATGTAATATAGAAGGAGCAGACGAGCATGCAGTCCACCTGATGGTAAGTGCCTACTGCCGCCCATGGACATCTGTAATCGAGCTCAGATAAGATTACAATCCTACCTTCCTGAGATAGGCCACAGATGCGCCGCTACCCCTGAGGACTAAGCTGGAACGCCTCGGGAAAGTTTGTCTCCCTTACCACACCCTTCAAACCAGAACACAGCAGTGCTTAACACTGCTGTTATTAGGCAGACATAGGTGGTATTTTAATCAATCATAATTATTTATGTTTTAACTATTTTTAATGCACTTTTTTGTTTTCAGGTACTATGGTTTAGCTTAGTCTATGGTTAGTTATATGGGAAGGCATAGACAATTTCGAATTGTATTATAGGAGTATGGGGCTCATTCTATGTAGATCTTGTATAATCAAATATATTCCATAATAAAGTTTTATATGACATAGTATTTAATAATATAATGTAGTTATTTCGCCGCATTTAATATTTTGCGCACATTTATATGAATCAATGCTACACATAGTGGCTATGGGTGTTACACAGACTATAAAAACACCCAGGCTCACATTACATAGATACTTAAATTCGTTGTTTTTCTGCTTGACCGGGAGTTGAACCTAAGACGTATGTGACCAATAGTATTTTGACTTGAATTGTGTTATATGACATTTCTAATTATTATGTTTGCAATATTGTTATTACGTTAATTAAATTGAAAGTTGTGATAATATCTACACAAATTTTAATATACTTAAATTACAATTTCTTCATAATTTTGAAATTGTGGGTTTTTTGTTAATGTTGTAATAATTATTAAATATATTTTCCATTTGGAGAATTGTTCATCATTTTTCAATATTCTTCTTCAATATTGTATGACTAATAATAATTGTTTAGACATTCGCAATAATATTTTTTTACTGTATACGAAATGTTCTATATATTAAACAATCTTATTATACTTTATAATATGTGTTAATAAGCCGGTTGAGAATTTCAAACATTTATAAGTCACAGGCTCTTAACATCGCTAATGAAAGGCTAATAACACCATCATAATATAAAATAATAAAAATCAATATCAGTTTAAAAAAAAGAGGCTAATATTTATATTCAGTTTATAAACAAATAACTATATTTATTATTTGGGGATAGGAGTTGATTTTTTATTTTAATCCATCCGAGGGAGAGGGAAGGCGACAGACATGCCCGGTATTAATAATTGATCTATTCAATGTTTTGTCAAAGATTAACAATTGACTATTTCTTCATACTATATAGACATTTGTATTGTAATCATTGATTAAAGCAGTGAAAGCCTAGTGGTAAAAACTCGGCCTCTCGATCGAGGGACCCGAGATTCAAATCCCAGGCCCTTCTGACTTTTCAAAGTCATGTGCGTAATAGAAATTAATTATCACTTGCTAAAAGGAAGGAAAATATCTGCATACCTCGAGAGATTTATTAAAAAACATCTCAAAGGTATATGAAGTCTACCAATACGCACTTGTCCAGCGCGGTGGACTATGGTCTAATCCTTCTCATTCTGAGAGGAGACACATGACCAGCAGTGGGACAGTAATGAGTTAATTACGAAGTAGACATTGTCAAATCTCATTCATAGGTGAGAATTGGATAGATTGATTATTAATATGGGCGATAAACGATTCCAACTTACTGTGTCCCGTGGTAACAATTTTCATATCGTTTATATATTTAAATTGTGTAATGTGTAACTTTGGTGCTACAGTACATGTTTTAACAATATTTTTTACAACAATAAACATTTTTCTTTGTATTTTCTTGAATTTGTTAAAGTTGTATTGCTTCATTGTTGTATTTTAAATTATTAAATATTTCTTCAATATCATGTCAATAATATCTGGTATAGCAAATTGTTTATGTAGTCAAATATATATCATTATTGTTATATTATTATGTCGAAATGTGTAAGGTACACTGATTAAGTAACGAACTAGACTCCTAGGCATTAATGTTTTCATATAAATCTGTGAACCCAAATAAGTATATGTCGATGGTAGGAGTCTATTATAATATTTTAATGTATATCTAGATTTGGATATGTATGTGGATAGGAATTATTTTATTGAAAACACTTTGTACTACTCTACGCAAACCCATGACCAGAACTACTTTAATTTACTACAAATAAAAGATATAAATAAAATTAAATTTATGTTTATTAAATGCATATTACGAAATTGTTTAAATAGAAACATTAAAGAATATATTTTTCAAAAATCATTCCACATTTAGGTATACTAATTATTTAATTCCAATTTTTATTGGAACGCCAATAAACAATAATAATTTATTGTTACTTATAAAATGAATATAATTATTGTGTCTATCCTCGACTCAAATTATATTTTATTTCTTTAATAAAAAAAATTATAATTAGCACAAATATTAAATAAATGCATAACGTGAAAATTGACTTCCAAAGATGATTTTTGTTTTTTTTTTTTAAATGAGGCTTTGCAATGTTAGGTTCAAAATCTTTGTATTTAGACGTTTTTGCAAATGTATTGATGTTTGAATTTAGTATTTAGCGCAGTAACGATGTAATTCTATTATTTTTTTGGGATACTTATGATGTGTATAGGAATTGTAAAGCATTTATTTTTCCTTCCAATAAATTCTATCTTAATAATTGTAGCGAAATCTGTTTCAATATGCATAATATTTATTAATATTTTTTTATATATAATTAAGTAAATTTTATTGATATTGTTACTTATAAATATGTCCGTTTGTTTATTCTTCGTGCCATGTACGTTAAACTAAAATCTATTCTATGTTTTTGTGTATTGTCTATTTAAAATGTGACTTTATTGTAACTTGATTTAATAAAGATTTTAATTCAAAATAGTATATAGAATTTTGAAATTCGTCAAGAGATGGCGCTACTGGTATTCTGAATAACGCTATCGATGTTTTCTCAACATTTAGCATATATTCAAGCTCTGAAAATTAGCAGAGAATAATACTCTTCAGATGAACCTTCACTAGTGTAGATATCTCTTTGCCAAACCATTACTATACCTCTCTCGTTCTTTCCTTGCGTGTGAGCGAGAAATATATACAACAGCCACTATTTTTGATTAAAATCTTTATTAAAACAAGTCATAACTTTTTACTTATATCCGACGAGGCTACTGTTACACAAGTTATCGCTCAAAATATATACTTATTTCATATGTTAATATAATATTTTCGTCGTATATGAACTGATTTGCTACTAAATGGTCGAGAAAAAATAGTACTAATACTAGCATGCCTCGAATGACGCAAGTTACACTCCTATTCCCAGTTTTTTCTAATTTATTCTGGAATCCTTAATAATTCCAAAAAACTGCCGTTTTTTAAATAATACCTATGTTATAATATGTATGTTTCAAACATTCAAAGTGGAATTGTATAATCTATGTGTTACGTTCAAATCAACTTATATGACCATATATCTGGGGGCACGGCAGTGCCCCCCCCCCCCTCCCCCAAGTCGAGCAAAAAAAAGCAGCACGGCCGTAATATTCTTTTCTCGAAGCAATCGATCGTTGTAGTTATAATTTATCGGTACATAGTAGCAAAACAGTTCCTATACATATTGGGAGTTTATTTTTGTATAAATGTATAGTCGAGGGCTCGAACATTATGTAGATATTGTAATTGTTTTTGGGACATGGTATTATTTTGTTGAAATAAATTGACTTTTTTGAAAAAATAATTTTATTTCATCTTAATTGTTATAGTCACAATTTAAAATTGGTAAAACCATTTGTTCACTCCGGCGGCACCACCGCCACACCTATTTCTGTTATAACAGCAGTGTTGAGCGCTGCTGTGTTCTGGTGTGAAGGGTGTGGTAAGGGAGACATACTTGCCTGTAGTACTCCATCTTAGTCCTCAGGGGTAGCGGCGGATCTGTGACCGACTTCAGGTAGGAAGGGATCTTATCTTATTTGGGGTTGATTACAGAGGTCCATACGGCAGTAGCCACTTACCATCAGATGGACTGCATGCTTGTCTGCTACTCCTATATAATAACATTACGACATACTTAAACCTTTATTCCTTACAATAACATTTGAAATGTTGGTATAACAGAGGTTTGAAATAAAACAACAATATTACTTTACGTAGTGTTTACTACACAATAAATAATCTCCACATAAACCATTTATATCAATAAGTTGCACTTACAAATAGTAATACTGTAAATAGTTTTAGTAAGTAGTGTGATGTGCACTAAACTTTATTTATTTATATACCCTAGTGACATCTAGCGGTACTATGCAACATTTTATAAATACAGCCTCAGAATATTTAAAGTTTTTAAATAAAATTTCGTACAACTTGTCTCACTAAATAATGTAAATCAAAATGCCATTTGTATATGTTACTCGCTCACACATATAGAAAGAGTGAGAGGGAAATAGAATTTGACGCCATTTTGAATTACAGTCACAAAGTATACATTACAAAAGGAGTAATATCCTCAGAAGGCTACATTTAAAATTAGAAAATATACTTGTACTTTAAATTTGACCGATACTAGTTATTTTTTTAAGCTTTTTAAAATATTATGAACTTGAATCAGGCTTTGTGATATATGAAGAAATGTTTTATGACAGATGTCGAGTTGGTTGTCAAGGATTAAAGAATTATAATGTGTTCGCTGTGTTTTCCTGAGTTTATAGCTTCCCAATATATAATAATTGGCGACGAGTATTAATTCACGCGTGATTTATGAAGCTTAGCAGTAGTTATGTTATAAACAATGGCTAAAGAATGCACAAAAATTATGTTCGGTGGCAACCTCTCCTATGATCACCGCACACAAGAGTGGAGCATTTTTAGCAGCCGTTTCAAGCAATACTGCGCGGCCAACGATATCGGCGATGCTAATGATAAAGCTGGTAAGAGAAGGCGAGCTCTATTACTCACTGCATTGGTGGAAGACACTTATCGTGTTACGAGAGATTTGGTTTTTCCTGAAGATTTGGACAGTATCGCATACAACGTACTGCTAGAGAAGTTGGATAATCATTTTCAACCAAAGAAGAGTACTTTTGCAGAAAGGTATTGTTTTTATAAGGCTGAACAACGTCCAGGGGAGGATTTAGCCGAATGGGCAGCACGAGTGCGTAATTTGGCGCAATTTTGTGGCTTTAAAGCAGAGTTAGATATGGCTTTGCGTGTTAGGTTTGTATTGGGATTAGAGAATTCTAAAGAAAAAGAAAAATTGTTTGCCGAGAGCATCAATGATTTGACTTTCAGTAAAGCATTGGAATTGGCACAGAGCGTGAGGTGTGCGCGTCTCGCGCTGCAGACATCGCGAGCAGGCAGCGACGTGGTCGGAGCGGCGTGCGCTGGTGAGAGCTCGAGGAACTCGGCGATGGCACAACCCATGTTTGCTATGCAACGGAAGGTCGTAAGCGTACCGGACACATGCAATGATAATTCTCGAACGTCAAGATGCTGTGAGGTATGCGGTTATAAAAATCATTCTAAAGAAAAATGTCGTTTTGTAAATTATACCTGTCAAAAGTGTAACAAAAAAGGTCATTTAAAAAGAATGTGTAAGACTAGAGTAAGTAATAGTAATTTTGTTGGCACGGATGACGATGGCGCTGATGTGGGTTATAATTTATTTAACATGATAAATTCGATAGTAGATGAACCGTTTACCCGGAAAGTTCTGTTAGATAATGTAGAAGTAATTTGTGAGGTTGATTGTGGCAGTGCTGTTTCGGTTTTACCGGAAATTATTTATCAGCAACTGTTTGGATGTAATAAGAATTATTATAGGATTCAACAATGTAAAGAGGTTTTTAATTTTTATACAGGTATGAAAATTATACCTATAGGTTGTTTAACTTTGTCAGTAACTTTTGAAAGCTACGTAAAACCGATAGTATTTTTTGTTATAAAAACCAAAGGGAAGCGTTTGCCTCTGTTAGGACGTGATTTTATGAAACAATTTAATTTGCAATTATGCAGCTTTAACTGTCATAATGTGTCAGTGAATAAAGATGCAGGTGAGTTACTGATGAATAAATATTCAAAATTATTTTCTGACGAATTAGGTAGGTTTAATAAATATAAAATTAATTTAAAAATTAAACCTGACGCACAATTAAAATTTTTCAAACCTCGACCAGTACCATTGGCTCTAAAACCTAAAATAGAACAGGAATTAAATAGATTAGTTGACTTGGGTGTTTTAGAGAAAATAGATCATTCTGATGTCGCTACGCCAATTGTTCCGGTTTTACGACCAGATGGTGATGTTAGGATTTGTGGGGATTTTTCAGTTACTTTAAATAAAGTGCTGTATGTAGACAATTATACACTGCCACGAATCGAAGATTTGTTTGCTAAACTTCATGATGGTGTTGAATTTAGCAAGTTAGATTTAAAATTAGCTTATCTTCAGTTGGAGCTGGATGATTCAAAGAAATGGTGTTGTATTAATACACACAAAGGCTTGTATAGGTATACACGTCTCGTGTTTGGATTAACGAATGCGCCATTTATATTTCAGCGTACTATGGAACAATTATTAGGTGATATAGATGGTGTATGTATTTATTTGGACGATATATTAGTAACAGCTCCTAATAGAGTTTTACATTTGGAACGCTTAGAATCAGTTCTTAAGAGATTGCAAGACGCAGGTTTACGTGTTAAACGCGATAAATGTGAATTATTTAAAAAATCTGTAGAGTATCTAGGTTATGTTATTGATAAAGACGGTTTACATAAATCTAATGATAAAATCTTGGCTATTTTGAATTGTCAAGCTCCGAAGAACGTTAGTGAATTAAAGTCCTTTTTAGGTATGGTAAATTACTACCGTTGTTTCGTTCCAAATTCGTCCTCGGTGTTGTGCCCTTTAAATAACTTATTAAAGAAGGGTATTAAATGGGTGTGGGATAAAAGTGAGCAAGATTCATTCGAATGTATTAAGCGAGAACTTGCGTCGGATCGTGTGTTAGCCCACTATAATCCGGAGTATTCCACGTATGTAACGTGCGACGCGGGCCCGGCCGGGCTGGGCGCCGTGCTCGCGCAGCGACAATCGGACGGCACTGAGCGAGTGGTGGCTTACGCTTCTCGTTCGTTATCTAAGGCGGAGTTGAACTACGCGCAAATACAGAAAGAAGCTACTTCTATCATATTCGCTATAAAAAAATTTAATCATTATTTGTACGGTCGAACAGTTCCTTTCACATTACGTACTGATCACAAGCCGTTGTTGTCAATTTTTGGAAATAAGAAGGGCGTTCCGGTTTTAGCGGCAAACAGATGGCAAAGATATGCTTTGTTTTTATCCGCATATAATTTTAATATTGAATATGTAAAGAGCGATAATAATGTAGCCGATTTCCTGTCTAGATCAGTTAATACTCAATTTAGGAATGAAGTAGAAGAAATAGATCGTTCGTTATATTTGAATTTTATTGGTGAATCTGTGTTACCCATAACTTCTGGCGATATCAGATTAGAAACGGCTCGGGATGAAATTTTGCAACAAGTTGTAGGATTTATTAAGAAGGGTTGGCCTATTAAGGTATCTAACATGGCACTGCGTCCCTACTTTCTGTGTCGTCTCGATCTCGCAATTGAGGACGGATGTATTTTACGGGGTCACAAAATTGTAATTCCTTCGTGTTTTCGTGAAAGGCTATTAGAGGAATTACATAGTTCACACTTTGGTGTGGTAAAAACAAAGTGTGAAGCTAGAGCACGTATGTGGTGGCCAAATATAGATAGGCATATAGAAGAAAAAATTGGTTCTTGCAGTATATGTAATACGTTACGAAATAATCCACCAAAAGCTCCGCTTTCACCCTGGCCGTATCCAGAGCGCGCTTGGGAACGTGTGCATTTGGATATGTTCACACTAAGTGGCAAACAATTTTTAGTTGCTGTAGATAGTTTTTCTAAATGGGTAGAATGTTTTACAATGCAAAAAAACAGACAGTGATACGATAATTAGCAAATTATGCGAAATGTTCAGTAGATTCGGTTTAGTGCGCACGTTGGTAACTGACAATGCTTCAAATTTCACCTCAAATGAATTTGAAACTTTCTGTCGTGTAAATGGAATCCGACATTTAACGGGAGCCCCTTATCATGCTATGTCAAATGGGCAAGCGGAAAATAGCGTAAAAACCGTAAAAAATGGTCTAAAAGCGATGATGGGCAGTAACGCAACCCAGAAAGTTTTATTAAAGATATTAAATAAATTTTTATTTGATTATAGAAATTCTACTCATTTGACTACTGGATTTTCACCGGCACAATTAATGATAGGTCGTCCATTGCGTTGTCGTTTAGATTTATTGTGTCCAACATCAGTAGCCACTTCACCATCTTCACCCGCTGCAGCCAAGAATAATGTTTTGAAAGCTCAAACGAACCAATGTAACCAATTTAATGGTAATAGAAATGTAAATTTTGTAGTAGGAGATAAAGTGTTGGTAAAATATTATTTCCTTAATGGTACTAAACATACTTGGAAAATGGGTATTATTAAAAAATGTCTAGGCTCACGTATGTTCAATGTGTATATTGATGATTTAAATATGTATGTTAGAAAGCATGCTGATCAGTTATTAGCATATAAAGGGAACTCATCTTCCGAGGAATCTGATAATTCTGATGATATTAGTGTCTCGGGACACTGCGTGACCGGTAGAGTAGAGTCACAAGAATATTGTCCGACAGCTCAGGAAGCTCCGGTGCAAAATGTTAGTGGGGAGGAAGGTTCGGATACAGATAATGAGTTTGTCGATGCAGATTCCGGTTCGGAAAATGAATTTTTGTAGGAAAATGAGTTTTTTGTAGAGGGAGGCCAAAATAGAGAAAGAGAGATTGTGATATATGAAGAAATGTTTTATGACAGATGTCGAGTTGGTTGTCAAGGATTAAAGAATTATAATGTGTTCGCTGTGTTTTCCTGAGTTTATAGCTTCCCAATATATAATAGGCTTAGGCCAACAGTTTTAAATTTCTTGGTAAATTATAAACAGATACCAATACCCATATATCGATCCTACGATATCAGTTTTAATATCGGTGTTCTTTTTAGGACACCCTGTATATGTAAATAACTTTATTTCTTAAAAAAAATTACTGCACATCACACTAAAAACAGCTCTTTTCATACATAGCGCAGTTAAAAAAACAGTTTTTTTTACAAAAAATCGAGTAAATTTTCCAAAATACATATTTCAATATAAAGTTATGAGTAGGCTTTAAAATTATTATTTAAATATTAATTATTATTTAAAATATTAAATGCTAATAAAACTTAAATGTAAGTTAACGGTGGGCATTAAAATAAATAAAATTAAGTTTATTTTTAAATAATATTTTATAAAATGAGCTAACTTCGAGTGACCGATTTTATATTACTACGAGCTTTTGCCAGCGGCTTCGCTCGCGTTACGAAGTAATATTTTCATTCCCTATTTTATCCCCTTGGGGGTAGAATTGATCAAAATCCTTTCTTAGCGGATGCCTACGTCATAACATCTACCTGCATGCCAAGTTTCAGCCCGATCCGTCCAGTGGTTTGGGCTGTGCGTTGATAGATCACTATGTCAGTCAGTCACCTTTGAGTTATATACAGGGTGAATTTTTAAAACGGGCCTTCAGGGCCAAATCCGAAACTATAAGGATTAGCGAAAAATGCTGAAAGGAGTTACGAGGCCGATTTTGATAAAAACTAAAACTGCATCTTTACTTTTTTAAAATATTTTTTTCCTTAGCCGGGAATCGAACGAGTTCATTTTGAAAAAAATGACACTTCTATATTATTCCACTATCTGATAGTGTCGCATATAAGAATCAAATTCTGGGAAGTAATGTTATGTGACAAATTAAAGGAAAAGGAAAATTTTGAAGAAAATACGTATTTTTCCATACATTGGCATTCTAATCCTTAAGGATTATACATAACAAATGATTTACCTATGTATAATTCTTTAGAAACAGACATAAGTCATACCATTTAAGAATTTGTTGGTTAATCAACTAATTATTCGATGTTATGACTATGACATACGGCTTAGTATGAAAAAGTAATACTTTGGCAAATAAGTTACCGCCGTTTTTGGGATTTATTTCTTAATGAAAATAGATAACTGATTAAATAGTAAATTCTTATTGTTTGTTGTTTACAACTTCGTTTCAACGTTAAACATGATTTTCTATATCTCTTTTTTTAGTCATCACTCGGATTTGACTCTAAAAAGTAATTCTCGCAATTGTCAACTTTACATCTGTATTAAACGAAACTCCGCCCATAGCAAGTAAATCTATTTTAATGGTCCTAAAAATAACCTTAGCTAAGTCGGACATAAAAATATAAATTATTGGGAAACAAAACGTCAATTACGAATGATTAGAAACATTGAGCCAAAAAAAAATGTTAATACACGAAATGTTTAAATTGATGAATGGCGGGAACTTAACTGCCAAATTAATATGAAAAAATATCTATTTTCTTAAAATTGAGGCTTTTCCTTTAGTTTGTCATTTATCATTACTTTCCAGATTTTGATCCTTATAAGCAACACTATCAGGTAGTGGAATAATATAGAGGGTGCATTTTTTTTTCAAAATGAACTCGTTCGATTCCCGGCTAGGGAAAAAGTTATTTTAAAAAAGTAATGATGCAGTTTTAGTTTTTATCAAAATCGGCCTCGTAACTCCTTTCAGCATTTTTCGCTAATCCTTATAGTTTCAGATTTGGCCCTGAAGGCCCGTTTTAAAAATTCACCCTGTATATTTAGATTATTTTTACTATGGCACAGTAGACCATCGTCTCATGCAAAGTTTCGGGTACAACTCGTGACAAGTTTTAATTTTTGCAAATGATACACGTAATACAAAATTCTCGTGTGATAAAAAGGTTTTTATTGTAAGAGCAAAATACTTTTATTTTAATATTAATTAAGAACGAAAGTACATGTCTCTTATTAGAGATGCGCCCAATAGTGGATTCACCGAATAACCGAATACCGAATATTATTCGGTTTAACCTTTACCGAACCGGATATTCGGCCGAATTATTCGGTTTACCATTTCATTATTTTCAATTTGCCAGTTATTTGTGTTCATTAAAAGTTTAAAATGTTACTTTTAAAAATAAATACTGATTTAAGGTTTAAAATAAATGATGAGTATACTTTAAACTAAAAATCTTGACTTGAAGTTTCAAGGTATATAACATAAATCTTACATGACAAGTTTTGTGTTTTAGTTCTGTCACAGATTAATAAATAGTTACTACGTAAGTTCTGTACCGTGTCGTGTATACAAGAAAATAGAAATACTCGAACCGAACATATTTGGCACCAAAACCGGCCGAATACAAACAGCAAAAAAGATGCCGAATACCGAATACATAACGAATATTCGGCCCATCTCTAATCCTTATCTTTTATATGAGAATATATTAGAAAAATATTACGCACGAGTAACTTTTTAACGCGTATTTTTAACTTTGGACTCCCCGAACGAGAAGCAGAGTTTATATTTTTAAGTACGATACGCCAATTCCTCACATAAATAAAATAATAAATCAATAATTAATTTCATATTATGTTAAAATTTAATTATAAATTTAAAATATATTTTTATCTCAGTCAATCCAAGTTAGCTCTAAAATCCTTCTTATATACTTGTCCTACTTTGAAAATAAATACCATATTTATAATTAAAAAAATCTTAAAATTATTAAATGAATATAAAAAACAATTAAAAATAAGACAATTATGAAAACAAGTTCTGTAGCAATTATTAATACAAAAACATAGTTTAAATAAAGCATAAATATTAAGCAAAATAATTTACTAGCCCGCAAATAAAATACAAATTATGTATTCAATATTTTCCTTTTCATATTAGGGATCATCCATACAAGTAATACACTTTTGACTTACTTATAATATGATTCAATAGATACTGTGTTCCGAACTATGTGTATCTCGCTCACACATTATAGAGGACGAGAGAGAGGCAAATAGACATATCGGTCTTCTCACAATATTTATAGAACAAGTTATACATATTAGTTTGAAAGCCCTCCTCTCTGCTGTGACGTCATTATTTTAGTTTTTTTTTTAATTTAAAGCAATAAATTGAAAATAATTAGTAAAAAAATAATTTAATAATATTTTTTTAACATAATTTAGTATTATCAGTGGATAAGTCAAATTTTATTCCATATCCATAAATTCATATATAACACTAATATATTGATGATCCCTCATGTATACAAAATTGAATAAAACATTGCATTAAATATTAATTCAACTAGCCCCATACTCATATTATACAGTATACAAAAATAAAAATATACAAAAATAGTCACCTACACAATAAGAACCATGATGAATAGACACACATTAAAACAAACAGTATGTATGTTGATGAAAACAAGCGTATTTAACAATTCAATGAACAGCCTAGCCACTTTATATAAACGGCACCTTCCTACTAGTTTGTAACTAGCTTCCAAAATGTTTTTCAGCCGTAGCATCCAACACAACATTCACGCTAATTAATATTCAATCTATCCATCTATTTTGTGTCTGCAATGTTTTGCTATAGATTAGTAAAGATACTTAGCCGCCTTGAAATTAAATGAAGCCAGCCACAAACGACTTATCAGTAAGTTCTTTTTTTGAATTCTTGACAAATAAAAACATTCTTAGAGAAAATTTACGAATAAATAACTAATACTGCGTAATTTACATAAGAAATTAATAATTATTTCAAATATTTTAGGGATATTTTAGCACGGAGACGTGGCAAAACTTTTTTACGCAACTATTTCAATTCTCAAAACTGGGTACATTTTCTTGTTAGGAGTGAGTAATCTTTACTAATCATGTGTTTTGCCCACAAAAGGTAAAATTTGGATAGTTTGATTATTAATGCCGGGCGTCAATGCTGCATTCACATTTGCCTCAAACTCCAAACCTCTACAAATACACACAAACACACGCACACACGTGTAGTTACGTCGCAAGTGTCTACGATTTGTTGACATACTGACACCCCATTGGATCGGCTAGGCTAGCAAATATACACAAACCGAGTCAAACACTCTAACCACACGTTTCAATTTGTAACGGTTTGTTGTGGCTTGGGCAACTGTGCGGATGCTGCTCAATGAATTGGCTGGCCGCGACTTAAATATATTATGGAAACCAAAAATTAATCAAAATTTTGTTTGCTAGCAAAAATGGGTATTTATTAAAAAAAACTTAAATTCTATAAAAAAAAATGCATCATTTTATATTCTAATATAGACAAACAATTTGTTTTCGCCAACACACAAAATTTTGCCCACTTTTCGATTTACTCAATACATATATGTTCATAATTATAGCACAATTTTGTAAAAAAAAATGCGTTCTATTCATAAATTACTTGAACATCGAACAATTGTACATAAAAAATGTTAATAAAACCTTAAATATATAACTGTAATATATAAACTATTATTATATACATCTAAACGACAAACATTTAAAGTTAATTAAGTTATTTAGAGCCCATTTAGGCCTTCAACAAATGATCATATGTTTAGGGACTTTTCATTTACGAGGCAAGCAAATATACTCAAAAATTCTAAGAATAAGAGATACCATTTATAAATACAGACATTGTCGTGTCAGACGTCGTAGTCGTCGACCCATTGCTGTCCCACTGCTGGGCACGGGTCTCCTCTCAGAATGAGAAGGATTAGGCCATAGTCCACCGCGCTGGACTAGTGCGTATTGGTAGACTTCCTTCATTCTGAGAGGAGACCCGTGCCCAGCAGTGAGACAGTAATGGGTTGACGACTTACCACGGACCGTGTCTAACACGTTCGATGTCTGTACATATAAATGTACCATAAGTGCGTTTGTCCACCGCCGCCGTCACCGAGAACGAGATGACGGCGCCGATGTAGCGATACATACATTAACTATATCCGCATACTATAGCGCGTTAAGGGTTATCACAAAGTGATACATACCCCACATTTTATTATCATTATAAAAAGCCAAGTGATTGTAAAGCCTTATTGGTATCCCCACATAAAACGATAATTAAACACACACCGTCTAATATTATGGTGTGACATATCTTTATATATATATTTCTTATATGCGTGTGTATGTCACTGAACTCCTCCTAAACGACTGGACTGATTTTGATGAAATTCGTTGTGTGTGTTCAAGGGGACTTGAGAATGGTTTAGATTCACAATTTAGTCCGTGGGAAAAGGTTTTTGTGCATGAGCCCATGAAGGTTTCTGAGTTGGTACAACTAATTTTCGACAGTGGCGCAAATTGTCAGTTATACGTATGTCATGTTACTTTTATTAAAACGCGGGCGAAGCCGCGGGCACCACTAGTATTATATAAGAACTATTTCACTGATGACCTTTAGAAAATGTATGAATTTTAAGTTCTATAAATGTAAATTTAACCGATTTTAATTCCAATGAGAATTTGAAAAATGTTTGTATTTAACTTCCTACATCCCGTCTGTTTGTATGGAAATATTGAATCAACATTTTTATATTAAACGAGCTGTGCCCCGCGGTTTCACCCGCGTTTAAAAGTGTATGCACTCGGGAGATTCAATCTGTTTAATTTTTTGTTCACTTCTTATTTTTTTTAATAAAAGTAGCCTAAGTTATTGCTTATAACATCGGCTAACATCCAGTGAGAGTCCCGTCGAAATCGGTCCAGCCGTTTCGGATATAAGTCAGAACAAACAGACAGACAGACAACGATTTTAATAATTGTTTTATATTATAAGTATTTCATATGAATTTAGTAACATCTCTTTATTATGACTTACAAACAGACACTTCATAATTATTTATTTGTATACATACCTAATCACCTACCTACCCAACTACCTATAGTTGGGTAGGTAGGTGATTAGGTATTGGGTATTGGGTATTAAGTATGGTAAGGTATTAAGTAGGTTAGATTATCCTTCCTTAGTATTTTTAAGAGATATTCTTTATTTTAAAATAGTTACTAACGATAACTATCAATTCTTTATAAAATTAATTATTTTTAATATTATATATAACATAAATTAGTTTATATAATGAACTTATGTAGTAGTTATTGCAAGGATGTATTTTAAAATATTTTTTATAAAAATATTTAAAATTCGATATTTATATTTAACTTTCAGAACAAAAAAAATAGATAAAGTCTGCATTAAAGCCCTAAATTAATTTATACACAAAAATGTATAATTAATGATTAATTAATGTTTTTTTTAATATTTCAATTTCCATACATTTAATATTGGCCTTTGTATTATCTCACTTAACTGTCCCTTAAAATTCAGTTTTAATTTTATTTTTCAATAAATTATATTTACAATTACATTTATTTAGAAGGTAGATTCAATAAATACGAATACCCTTAATTATGAGGATGTCTATCAAACATAGTGATATTATATTCGACACAATGTTTTTACAAATATTTTTAAAACAGATCTTTAGAGAAGAGATGCTGTATCATCAATTTTTCAAAATGAATAAGCAAATTTAAACGAAAAATTCCGTCAACCAGGTACATATGATTTATTTATACTTTCCATAAATCTAATACGAGATAATAAGAGAGTTTTAATAAAATAGAATTAGCAATCGAGCATACAACCCATCTGATTTGGAGGAGGGTAGGCAGGACTACTTTCCGCAATACAGAAAAAATCAGCTGTTTCAGGTTTTTTTAATGCCCAAACAGTATTTTTTCACATTTTACTTGTATTTAAATCATTACTAATTTCGTTGTTCAAATAATTATATTAATTGGCAATATATTTTAGACATTTGACGAAAAGAAAAATCCATTATTTCGAAAACATATACCACCGCTTTTTATTAACCCAAGGCCTCCACACCTCCAAATCCGACTTGGCATAGAAACAAACCCCTTAGGGGGTCGAATTTTAACCCCTTAAGGGGTAAAATCTCCCTCGATTTTTAATGCAACGAAATATTTTTTCAGTTTTTCTATAAAAAAACTATTAGGAGTTCAATTCAAATAACAGCTGATACGTAACACATAAGTAGTTTATGTATGTAACACACGCACACATACGACCGCGTATACGAAAGCTTTATATCTATACACATTACGACAACATAGACATTTATTCACACATAGTGTTTAAAGTGCGTTTAAAATGAACGTTAAGGATTAACGGATTATATTGACTAAAGGACCGGCCCTAGCTTTTAGATCCTACACTGGACCTAAATTAAAATACGCCGTTCTTGTAAATGCATATCGTATGTAGGTGAATGATAGTAACATTTTGGCCAATTATTACTACAAAATTTATAAAAAATGGCAACATTTTTTTTTCCAATAATGTGTTTTTTAACAAGAATACAGCTAATATTACAGCTACATTTTTTATGTTAAACTGTAACTTAAGTTCACAAGTTAGGGCCGGCCCTACATTTAAATTTATTAAAATAAATTTGATTCATAAAATGCCTTGATTACAATTATCGTGAAAATTCTTTAAGGTGATCGACATATCCTTAATTCTATATATTTTATAGATTCCTCCAAGATTCTATAATGTTCTAAGGATGATGTCACATTGTGCGTTAGGATTCATTTATATCCACATACATTGAATGTGTCCTTACTATTTTACAATACTAGCTTACATCAGCGACTTTGTTCGGCATCGACCCATTACTGTCCCACTGCTAGGCACCATTCTCCTCTCATAGTGAGTGAGGTTTAGGCCATAGGCCATAATCAGTGGTGTGACTGAACGGTGGCAGAACTGGCAAAATGCCACGGGGCCCCCGGCCTTATGGGAACCCGACATTATGGGACCCAGACCTTATGGGACCCCGACCTTATGGGGCCCCCGAACTTATGGGACCCCGACCTTATGGGGCCCCCGACCTTACGGGACCCCGACCTTATGGGGCCCCGACGTTATGGGACCCCGACATTATGGGACCCAGACCTTATGGGCCCCCCGACCTTATGGGGCCCCCGACCTTATGACGCCCCCGATCCGAAAAGTTGTGAGCTCAAAAGTAAACAAAAAATTGTGTAATTCAGTGAAAAAAAGGTCGCCAGGACCAAACAATCATTAAAGTACGTATTCGTCAGAAAAAAAATTAGGGCCCCATGCAATGTATTTGCCAAGGGTCTCCCATGGATATAGTTACGCTACTGGCCATAGGACTTATCTCTGACACGTACGGTATTGTAAGGAAGGTGGTAGAACCCTTTGTGGTTCAACTCCGGCGGCACTACCGTCACACCTATTTCTGTTATAACAGCAGTGTTAAGCGCTGCTGTGTTCTGGTTTGAAGGGTGTGGTAAGTGAGACATTCTTTTCCGAGGCGTTCCAGCTTAGTCCTTAGGTAGCGGCGCATCTGTGGCCGAACTTATGTAAGAATCTAATCCTAATTGGTGTTCATTACAGATGTCCATGGGCGGCAGTAGCTTACCATCAGGTGGACAGCATGCTCGTCTGCTACTTCTATATTATAAAGTACAACGTTTGTAGATATAGATGAACCATTACAGCGCAATAGTATTATTTATTATCTTTATAAGTTGATATTAGGCTTTTAATATTAAAATATTAATTAAAATATCACCAAGTAAACCACATTTTTACGGTATTTATCGCAACTGACTGTCTTATATTTTATTTATAATAAATTATGTACCAAACTGTGATATTTTTTTTGTAATAAATAAGAATTAAAATTTGTGCGCACATTAAATCGTTATATTTGTTAAATATATTAAAATTACTTCATAATAATGGGCATGATGACAGATTTTCAAATCCTTTTCTATAAAAAAAAAATCAGAAATAATATTATTTTGGCAATAAATTAAGTTTTAACGCAAATAATAGTATTTCACCTATTTTGAATATAGCACGAAAACTCAAATGATAGGAATTTTTCTTCCTATTTTGTATTAAGCGCGAGAAGACCAGGTGTCATGGCGTCCGCTGATGACGTCACGCCTCAACATTACATAAAGATATAAGCGTTACGGTGATGCGTAGTGAGGTGTGACGTCATTCGCTCCCATTAACGTTACAGACAACATGACCGACTGTAGTATTTTATATTTCTATTTTATTGAAAATATAAATAATCTTATTTTTTTTTATTAAAAATGCATCACTTTTTTACAAGTTTTTTTTTAGAGTCAATTCAATATATTTTCGACTTAAATCATTTATTTCCTTTATTCTTTGATTATTTCCGTCATCATGCCTATAGTAGTAATTCCTTGTGACCACACCCACATTTTCCTCAGTTGACTCCTCCGGAATCGAACCCCGAACGTAACCGTATGTATCAACGTACCTTGTGAGTTCGTTAAGTTTCCCGCCCAGAGCAGTATAGCGTTGACTGCCTCATATCGCCCGAAACTGAAATTTAATAATGTTAGTTTAATAATTAATTAATTAGACTTGCATTTTCTTAATCAAATTGCGAATAGAGTGGAATTGTTACGAATTAAAAAGGTATATGTCGCTGCTTTGTAAGAATAATGGCACAAGTAAAAAAGGTTATTTTTCAGGAGAGACAGTTTAAAATTTAACAATGTTTTCGTTTCGAAATCTTTTATTTAAATGAGAATTGAAAAAATGATAAATACAATTATAAGTTGTTATTTATATAAATGTACTGTCGTATATTAAAATAGGAAATGTTTGGGAATAAATTGTATCTTTACCAGAAAAATGAATTTTGAGTTGTGCCATTCTTCTTGCAAAGTAGCGATGATATTTTTGCATATTATCATAGAAGAACAATTTAACAAAATGGAGGAAAATATTCAATAGAGTGAGAACGATTCAGAATAACAAAAGAAAGGAGAGAAAGATATAGATTGGAGGAGCTAAACAAAAATGAAGAGAGAGAAGTATAAATAAGCTAGAGAGATAGCAGCACATTATATGCAACAGTACTGTGTTACAGTAGTATGTAATAACAGCAGTGTTAGGCGCTGCTGTGTTCCGTTTTGAAGGGTGTGGTAAGGGAGACAGACTTTTCCGAGGCGTTCCAGCTTAGTCCTCAGGGGTAGCGGCGCATCTGTGGCCGACCTCAGGTAGGAATATCTAATCCTATCTGGGGTTGATTACAGATGTCCATGGGCGGCAGTAATCATTAACCATCTGGTGGACTGCATGCTCGTCTGCTACTCTATATTATAAAAAAAAGAAATAAAATGTCTTACAGCAGTCCGTGTGACAGTAGTATGTGTTACAGTCTTTTGTATTACAGGAGTATGTGTTACAGTAGTATGCGTTAAAGTACGACGTGTTATAGCACTACGTGTTACAGTACGACGTGTTATAGTACTATCTGCTACAGTACTATGTGTTACAATATTATGTGTTACAGTATTATGTGTTACAGAAGTATGTGTTACGGTATTATGTACTACAGTATTATTTGTAACAGTAGTATGTGTTACAGTATTACGTGTATAGTACTATCTGCAATAGTACTATGTGTTACATTATTATGTAATACTGTAGTATGTGTTACAGTAGTATGTATTACAGCAGTATGTGTTACAGTTAAAATATTATGTGTTACAATACTATGTGTTACAGTACCGTCAGTGGGCGGCGGCGGCGGCGGCACGAGCGCGGCGGGGGCGGTGGGCAGGCAGGTCTCCACGAGCGCCTCTAAACAGTTCACGAACAGCTCGCTGCTCTCAGCCGTACACTGCTTCTGTAACACAGACACGAGGATGACATTACTTGAGTACGCGCCAAATATAGTCCGCTCTGAATATAGAAATAAGTTGCGTGGCATCAGCAAATTTTATATATCAGCGGAACGACGCGAGCACATAGCTAAGTTAGTGTGCCCTTAAGTTGTTACTGAGTATATGCTTGTAGTTTTGTTCGACCGCATTGGCTCTCTCGACTAAACCTGCGCGCAACAACTTCAGACCGGACTTGAAATTTGACGCGGATTATACGTGGACTACTGTTGCAAACACACAATCAAATACTTAATCATACTTTCTTAATCGTCACATTCATTCGATCATTCCTTCATACACTCATTCACTCATACTCATTCACCTATTCACACTCAGACACTCATTCAGTGAAACACACTCACATTCTCATTGACCCATATACACTCATTGTTAATCATTCACTCATATTCACCCACCCACTCAATTTCAAATTCACTCATACCCCTTAATGATTCCTCAATCATTCAAACACACACGTTCACATACTCATTAACTTTCACAACACACTCATTCACATATAGTCACTGACATTCGCTCACACTCACACCAACACTCAGATACTCTCTCCCCTCCCCCTCTTCTTTCCTCTAGTCGGTCACTCACTCACACTCTTGAATCAATCATAAAATCCTTGATCTTTATTATAAATATAACTATTTAGTACTCTCAAAATTCCTTATAATTTACGTTCAGAAGCCCACAATCACACTAGACGTCATACAAACAAACAACAAATATAAAAAAATATTTATTTAAGAAAAATCCTTAAAAGTTATAGTCGGTGCTTCCTGATAAGTAGTCAGAGACACTTGTGATAGGAACGCCTCGCTCTTCCACAGTTGGGTATATTAATAAGCATTATACATCTTTATATATACATATATTTCTTATGTGTTGTCACTGAACTCTTCCTAAGCGACTGGACTGATTTTGATGAAATTTGTTGTGTGTGTTCAAGGGGACTTGAGAATGGTTTAGATTCACAATTTAGTCCGTGAGAAAAGGTTTTGTTAATTATTTTTTAATTCGTAAGTAGTTATAGAATCGGAAACTATGCATTTGATAAAGTGATGATCTTTAGCAAAGTTGTTGTCCAAGAGCCCACGAGGGTTTGGGAGTTGGTAAGATCAATTTTCGACAGATGGCACCACTGTCATTCCAATGCAGGTACAAATTTTCTGTTTTATGTATGTCATATTATTTCTTTAAAATGCGGGCGAAGCCGCGGGCACTACTAGTAAATATAAATATATAGATATTGGTCAAAATTACTTACCTTAGTGAAGGGTCCAGCGAATCTCCATAGACCACCAAAACCGCAGCTTTGCATGTAGTGCAACTGTTGTTGGCTGGCGTCCTCCGACGCTATCATGTTCTGTGAAATTATATACTAATTAATATAATAAGGATAAAAATGAACAGTGGCGGTAGTGGGTGGATGAGAGCAGCGGAGGATCGAGTGTTCTAGCACGCCTCGGGGGAGGCCTTTTGTTTTGTTTTTTTGTTTTGTTTTCTTTTTTTGTTTATGAGGGGGAAACCTTCAAAAGGTACCCGGTGCCGTGGGAGCAACACAGGGTTATGTGGGACTCTTACCGCACTAAAACCCCCCCGGTGGCCATCCTCGACGCTTGGTGGAGAACTTCAGGAACACAACCGGATTCCCGTGGACGGGACGCCCCGATCGGGCTCTGCCCGGGGAGAGCAGTTTACGCTCCTCCTACGAAGCCCCCTTTTAGTCGCCTCTTACGACAGACAGGGGATATCGTAGTACCCTATTCTAGTTCAGGGACTACAGGGACACTTTGGGAGAGGCCATGTTTAGTAGGGGAATGATAGAGGCTCAAGTGATGATGATGTTGATGATGACAAAAATCATATAAATTAATACAACAAAAATCCGACACCAATTAAAAAAATACCTAGAATTCCTATTAAACAAAAAAATTGCCAAGTGGCTCGCACACGGAAGGCTCCGTAACATGGCATTTTAATTTATTTTTATTATTTGTGTTTGTAGCAGCTTTTGAAGGAAACGCACTATAATAATTTAAACTGTCTACCTATTGGGTTGTTCGGAAAGTCAATTCGTTTATTTTTGTGAAAATTAAAGACAATTTTCGTATAATGAATAAATATTTTATAAAATTACTAGTGGTGCCCGCGGCTTCGCCCGCATTTTAAAGAAATAATATGACATACATAAAACAGAAAATTCGTATCTGCATTGGAATGACAGTGGTGCCATCTGTCGAAAATTGGTCTTACCAACTCCCAAACCCTCGTGGGCTCTTGGACAACGACTTTGCAAAAAATCATCACTTGATCAAATGCATAGTTTCCGATTCTATAAATGTTATATAGACAAATATTCATTTTCATATAAATAGATAGATGATCGATTAACATGGATAAGTAAAGTAACTGTAGGTATATTATAAAATCGAATTTCGATCTTCTGGGTTGAAAGATCGATTCACTGAATCGATCCGTTACTGGAGATCGATTAAAATAATCGACTTTTTGGTCCAAAAGATCGATTCTCCGATTAATCGATCTTAGATCGCCATCCCTAGTTCCCGTGGGATTTCCAGGATAAAAACTATCCTATGTCCGTTCTCGGGTCTCAGGCTATCTTTGTACAAATTTTCATTAAAATTGGTTCAGTGGTTTAGGCGTGAAGAAAAGACAACCAGACAGACAGACAGACAGACAGAGTTACTTTCGGATTTATAATATTAGTAAGGATCTTTCTGGTAGGAGCGTGATTCCACGTTCTTAATTTGTTTGGTCGATTTTTGCAAAAAACTGTTGCAGGTGATTTTTGACCTCTTTATTTGAAGTAAAGGTTTTACTGTCCAAAAAATATTGCAGTGATCGGAAAAAATAAAGGAGAATATGGTAGGAGTGGTAGAGTAACTTATTCGCTTCAAAAATGGATCATTTTCGTGACGTTTCGGGAGCAGATCATAGACGTCAACGCGACGACGCAACTTTTTCATCGTGAGAAATCGGGGGACTCATATATCGAACTTCAAGCTTAAATCCAGGCCTTTCAAGTGGTCATAAACGGTTTATTTCTATAAATTTAAACTCTGGCCGATCTCACGTATTGTTATTGGCCGGTTTGCATTAACTAATGCTTTAAGGCTGATAAAAGCATTAGTTAATGCAAATCGGCCTACCAAAACGTGGTGCATCTTCGACTTCAAAATTGCCGTATCTAAATTTTGTAAACCAGTTCTGCCACTGGCGTACTGACAACACATCTTCTCCATAGCCAGTAGTTATTTTTTTTAAAAATAAAATATGACGAAAGTGCTGCTTATTGCTCTCCATATTTAAAAGGGCACCCACCAAAAACTATTGCATAAAATCAATTGAACTTATCCACACACAAGCCTTGCTATATCAGCTGTAAAAACATATAATGACAATGCAACTTAAGTGTGAAGTTAGCTGTGAAAAAATACAATTAAATCCTCTATCGGGAAAAAACGAAATGACTTTCCGAACAACCCAATATTATTGTTTAATACATACGTTAAAAAATAACAATTTGTTGTATGGCAATCCCATTCTGAAGCTTTATTATTTTTAGTAATTGTTGTTATATCTTCCAAGATACATACATACTCTGTGAAAATCTATCTATTACGGTTCAAGATATACAACCCGTGTGAAAGATGGACAGACAGCAAAGGTGTATTAAGGGTTCAGCTTTTACCCTTTTTGTACGGAACCTTACTAACTCTGCCCAAGGGTAACCTGTACGGTGACGTCACGTACCTGTATGATGCTCTGCACCGCGCTCAGTATGAGCTGGTCGTGGCAGTGCATCAGCACGTGATTGATCTTCATGTCCAGCAGGCTGTGGCTGCAATGTTCATATCAATTTTAGTATGCTGTTGTTCTTCACGAAATTATTATTAATTAAAAAAAAAAAATATATATATATATATATATATATATATATATATATATATATATAGTAAAATATATATATTTTTACTTTACTACAACTTCCATTACTCACACTCATATATGCAATATATACAGTTCCACACCCACTTACATTAATAACACCAGTATAGTCAGCCCCAAACTGCTAGTCCGTTCTGATGTTGTTGCGAGCAGGTGTAGTCATACAATTTGCTATGGCGACGCGACTCATTTCTATATTCAGAGCGGACTAACAGTTTTACGCGGACTATACAGGCGTACATTCTCACGTACATACACACAACCCAATGCGACCCGCGTAGCTAAGCGGTCACCATATCGGACTGACGCACAAAAGTTCCTAGGTTCGAGCCCCGGCCAAAAAGATCACTAAATGATGAATTCAGATGTCTGTTTCTGGGTCTGAGCGTTTGTGTATTTGTCTATGTATGTGTCTATGGAACAAACGACACAGGGAATCCTACTGTGGGGCTGTGAGTGTAGGAAGCTTTTTTTTAACTCATACACAAGCATCCACATGTATATACAATACATGTCTATGTATTACTCTATGTAGTACATGTCTACACACTTAACACACAAAAATGCGCTTGTAAAAACATACATTAAAACGCATACAACCATAAATGAACTAAAACTATCTTGTTACACACATACACACAAACAAACAAACAATATTGTATACGTACATGACCGGGAATACTTTAGGGAACACAACCGATCCCTCAGCAAGATATTGATATAGGATACGTATTTCGTCTTCATCTGAAAACGAAAAATATATGTAAATAAATAGAAACACGAAGCATTACAATATTTCAAATTCGCGCTTTAGTTTGAAGTTTTTTTTTTTATAATATAGGAGTTAAGCATGCACTCCACCTGATGGTAAGTGGCTACTGCCGACTGTGGACAACTGTAATCAACCTCAGGTACGATTAGATTCCTACCTGAGGTCGGCCACAGATACGCCGCTACCCCTGAGTACTAAGCTGGAACGCCTCGGAAAAGTATGTCTCCCTTACACATCCTTCAAACCGGAACACAGCAGCGCCTAACACTGCTGTTATAACAGAAATAGGTGTGGCGGTGCCGCCGGAGTCGAACCACATAGGGTACTACCATCAACACATCGAAGGTCTCTCGGTGGCCACTGTCCCCGGAGGTGCCGGTGGCTACTCACCGGTGGTGTACTTGACGAGCGTGGCCAGCATGGTGAGCACCAGCGCCTGGCTGGTGAAGTCCGACAGCACCGACGGTGGCCACTGTCCCGGTGGCCACTGTCCCCGGAGGTGCCGGTGGCTACTCACCGGTGGTGTACTTGACGAGCGTGGCCAGCATGGTGAGCACCAGCGCCTGGCTGGTGAAGTCCGACAGCACCGACGGTGGCCACTGTCCCGGTGGCCACTGTCCCCGGAGGTGCCGGTGGCTACTCACCGGTGGTGTACTTGACGAGCGTGGCCAGCATGGTGAGCACCAGCGCCTGGCTGGTGAAGTCCGACAGCACCGACGGTGGCCACTGTCCCGGTGGCCACTGTCCCCGGAGGTGCCGGTGGCTACTCACCGGTGGTGTACTTGACGAGCGTGGCCAGCATGGTGAGCACCAGCGCCTGGCTGGTGAAGTCCGACAGCACCGACGGTGGCCACTGTCCCGGTGGCCACTGTCCCCGGAGGTGCCGGTGGCTACTCACCGGTGGTGTACTTGACGAGCGTGGCCAGCATGGTGAGCACCAGCGCCTGGCTGGTGAAGTCCGACAGCACCGACGGTGGCCACTGTCCCGGTGGCCACTGTCCCCGGAGGTGCCGGTGGCTACTCACCGGTGGTGTACTTGACGAGCGTGGCCAGCATGGTGAGCACCAGCGCCTGGCTGGTGAAGTCCGACAGCACCGACGGTGGCCACTGTCCCGGTGGCCACTGTCCCCGGAGGTGCCGGTGGCTACTCACCGGTGGTGTACTTGACGAGCGTGGCCAGCATGGTGAGCACCAGCGCCTGGCTGGTGAAGTCCGACAGCACCGACGGTGGCCACTGTCCCGGTGGCCACTGTCCCCGGAGGTGCCGGTGGCTACTCACCGGTGGTGTACTTGACGAGCGTGGCCAGCATGGTGAGCACCAGCGCCTGGCTGGTGAAGTCCGACAGCACCGACGGTGGCCACTGTCCCGGTGGCCACTGTCCCCGGAGGTGCCGGTGGCTACTCACCGGTGGTGTACTTGACGAGCGTGGCCAGCATGGTGAGCACCAGCGCCTGGCTGGTGAAGTCCGACAGCACCGACGGTGGCCACTGTCCCGGTGGCCACTGTCCCCGGAGGTGCCGGTGGCTACTCACCGGTGGTGTACTTGACGAGCGTGGCCAGCATGGTGAGCACCAGCGCCTGGCTGGTGAAGTCCGACAGCACCGACGGTGGCCACTGTCCCGGTGGCCACTGTCCCCGGAGGTGCCGGTGGCTACTCACCGGTGGTGTACTTGACGAGCGTGGCCAGCATGGTGAGCACCAGCGCCTGGCTGGTGAAGTCCGACAGCACCGACGGTGGCCACTGTCCCGGTGGCCACTGTCCCCGGAGGTGCCGGTGGCTACTCACCGGTGGTGTACTTGACGAGCGTGGCCAGCATGGTGAGCACCAGCGCCTGGCTGGTGAAGTCCGACAGCACCGACGGTGGCCACTGTCCCGGTGGCCACTGTCCCCGGAGGTGCCGGTGGCTACTCACCGGTGGTGTACTTGACGAGCGTGGCCAGCATGGTGAGCACCAGCGCCTGGCTGGTGAAGTCCGACAGCACCGACGGTGGCCACTGTCCCGGTGGCCACTGTCCCCGGAGGTGCCGGTGGCTACTCACCGGTGGTGTACTTGACGAGCGTGGCCAGCATGGTGAGCACCAGCGCCTGGCTGGTGAAGTCCGACAGCACCGACGGTGGCCACTGTCCCGGTGGCCACTGTCCCCGGAGGTGCCGGTGGCTACTCACCGGTGGTGTACTTGACGAGCGTGGCCAGCATGGTGAGCACCAGCGCCTGGCTGGTGAAGTCCGACAGCACCGACGGTGGCCACTGTCCCGGTGGCCACTGTCCCCGGAGGTGCCGGTGGCTACTCACCGGTGGTGTACTTGACGAGCGTGGCCAGCATGGTGAGCACCAGCGCCTGGCTGGTGAAGTCCGACAGCACCGACGGTGGCCACTGTCCCGGTGGCCACTGTCCCCGGAGGTGCCGGTGGCTACTCACCGGTGGTGTACTTGACGAGCGTGGCCAGCATGGTGAGCACCAGCGCCTGGCTGGTGAAGTCCGACAGCACCGACGGTGGCCACTGTCCCGGTGGCCACTGTCCCCGGAGGTGCCGGTGGCTACTCACCGGTGGTGTACTTGACGAGCGTGGCCAGCATGGTGAGCACCAGCGCCTGGCTGGTGAAGTCCGACAGCACCGACGGTGGCCACTGTCCCGGTGGCCACTGTCCCCGGAGGTGCCGGTGGCTACTCACCGGTGGTGTACTTGACGAGCGTGGCCAGCATGGTGAGCACCAGCGCCTGGCTGGTGAAGTCCGACAGCACCGACGGTGGCCACTGTCCCGGTGGCCACTGTCCCCGGAGGTGCCGGTGGCTACTCACCGGTGGTGTACTTGACGAGCGTGGCCAGCATGGTGAGCACCAGCGCCTGGCTGGTGAAGTCCGACAGCACCGACGGTGGCCACTGTCCCGGTGGCCACTGTCCCCGGAGGTGCCGGTGGCTACTCACCGGTGGTGTACTTGACGAGCGTGGCCAGCATGGTGAGCACCAGCGCCTGGCTGGTGAAGTCCGACAGCACCGACGGTGGCCACTGTCCCGGTGGCCACTGTCCCCGGAGGTGCCGGTGGCTACTCACCGGTGGTGTACTTGACGAGCGTGGCCAGCATGGTGAGCACCAGCGCCTGGCTGGTGAAGTCCGACAGCACCGACGGTGGCCACTGTCCCGGTGGCCACTGTCCCCGGAGGTGCCGGTGGCTACTCACCGGTGGTGTACTTGACGAGCGTGGCCAGCATGGTGAGCACCAGCGCCTGGCTGGTGAAGTCCGACAGCACCGACGGTGGCCACTGTCCCGGTGGCCACTGTCCCCGGAGGTGCCGGTGGCTACTCACCGGTGGTGTACTTGACGAGCGTGGCCAGCATGGTGAGCACCAGCGCCTGGCTGGTGAAGTCCGACAGCACCGACGGATCCAGCAGGCTGTTGCACTCGGTATTGTCGTCCGTGTCCTTGTCTGTTGACGATTGCTAGAACAACAACAACAAATTTATAGATTTTTAAAGTTATACTTCATTTGGGGGTTTTGGGAAAAAAATGGAGGAAAAAATTGAATTTTTAATAAAAATCGACACCACATTATTAGTTATTGATCGGTTTGTTACAAGTTTCACTTAAAAAATAAAAATATTTAGGATATATGTTAAGTTTCGTTACTGTCCGTGAAGTTACGTTACACTGTTACGTCTGGGAATAACATCCATTACTAATAATCGATTTTAACAAAAAAATTCCCACCAAAGTTGGAAACTTGTCAATTTTCAAACTGTAGTAGGCAACATTGACCATTATTAACGGATAAAAATTGAATTGTACATATTGTTATACATTTCTCTTAATTCATCCTTCAAACCAGGACACACTAGCGTTACACTACTGTTATTAGATAGAAATACGAGTAAAGTTAGTGTCTGGAGTTGAACTAAAATGTTCCACCACCAACTTGAGACTGAGTCAATAACCATACCTTAACACTCGTATCAGGATAGTCGCTGTCACCAGACTTGGTGGAAGCTGGTCGGTCGGTGTCATCCAGGCTGCCTGGAGACCCTCGACCCTCGTCGTCAGCTCCCTGGGGAAGTAAGAGAAACGTAAGACTGGAAAGGAGGATCCTAGGCTGATAGATAAGAATGAGGATGCCCTTTTACATGAAGTAGGGCGAGAATAGAAAGTGGAAGAATAAAAGGAACGATAGAGGGGAATAAGGCACAAGCAGAAAAGAGGGGAGTGCGAAGCGTGAGGGAATAAAAGAGTGAGAGTGAGTGAAAAGTGATAAAAAGTGAGAAAAGATTGTGAGATGCAAGAGTGGAACGAAATTTAATAAAGACCACCTGATACATTTTCCAGTTACTTAAGATATCCACGAAAAGAGATTTTTAGAACTTGTCGTACGATGGTTTCAGAAGAAAAATAGCGGTGTTATTAGGAACAAACATTATCTCCCTTTTTCTTTCTAAAATCTCCCATATTACTGAACACAAACGTAGCCAACTACCGCTACAAGTTACAGGCTATTTGCTCTCCAGTCCCTCAACAGTGCACCCCCCACTCATACGTAACCATATTTATCTTTTTACCCAGATATCGCCACTCAGCATCAAGCTGACCTGGGTGGAGCCCGATGGGGCAATACGCTAAGAGGACTCCGGTTGCGTTCCTTTGGAGATCCCGGAGTCCCGTACGCAGCGCAGACGACGCCCCCCGGTGGCCGTCCTAGGGCCGTTTTAGTGTGGTAAGAATCCCACAAAACCTTGTGTTACTCCTACGACCTCGTGTACGGTTCCCCCTTGTTGAAGGTTTCCCCTTGTAAGTAAAAAAAAAGTCACCACTCACATCTATCCCGCGGTCAGAATCCGCCATCTCCCGCGCAGCATCCCCCGTCGCGCCGTGTTGCATACTGTGCGCACGACCCTCACTATCCTGTATATAACACACCAATGTATATGTTATTTATGTGTGTTATATGTATGTGGGAGGGGGGAGGTATAAAGGTAGGGGGAGTTGGTGCGCTTTTAGAATATTTTTTTAACCATTTATTTAAGGCTTTTTGGTGAATAAAAATTGTACATCTTATTCTGGCACTCTGGGATTTTTTACTTTATCTTTTTTATTCTGGAATGTGCTCGGAAAAGTATATCTCCCTCATCTCATCCTTCAAACCAGAACACAGCAGCGCTTAACACTGCTGTTATTGGTGTTGTACCACAGAGGGTTCTCCCATCGTCAAGTTTTTAATGATCAGCATATTACTGCTGTTTACAGACTTTTGTAAAAAATCAAATAGAACAGGAGTCTTATTTGGTATAGATTATAAATGAGCAGAAACACTTGAAGACTAAGTTTGAACTCCAGGTAAATAATCCTGCCCGATACTGCTGTTATAAGGCAGAAATTAGTGTGACAATGGTGCCACTGGAGTCTAACCAAATCGAACTCACTACCTTTAACAGGTTTATCATTCTAAAAACGCACCCTTAAAATATAATAAATCAGGCAATATGCTGAATTCTCTTTGATATTTGTAAAAATAAAATTTATTCAAAGCCGTATCTATTTTTATGGAAAGGGAAACTATACCTTACGATGTCTATTTTAGGGCTAAATAAAAGCTAGAAGCAAATATTTTCGTGTCGTGTGAGAATCGCATATTTGTGAGTAGTGACGTCATTATGACATTATTTTATTTGTGACATACATTGATTATTAGTGACGTACATTGATTATTGTATTTATATGTGCATTTTTAAACATTGATATAAATACTCACGAAGTATTTTTGTTTGTAAAAGAGTTGAATATTTCGGGGGTAACAAATACCCCACCAAGTAAAAACTAACTTAACTGAAAATATTCTTAATATTATTATTATATACAAATTTGGTATTAATTTTGCTATACAATTAAATATAGTGTTTTTTTTTGCGTGACCGTGTTATATTGGCAAAGATTTCGCTTGGGACATATTCAACAACACTGAAGTAAAGTGAGGGTTATTAGTGAAGTGAAGGTTGTTATTAAATATAGACATGACTGTATTATTGAAAGATGTATATTCTGTCATGAATAGCTATAGCAAATTTAAAGTTTGGGGTCAAAAAGGCCAAGGGCAATCTATGGGGTTAAACCATGCGGGGTTTATTAGAAATAACAACTTTTTAATATTAATTTTTAAACTAATTTCAACGTCACACAGGGATTTATAAATCTAGTTAATTTAATAGTTATAAAATAACGATATAATTTAACGAAATATATTTTTATAACATTTTAAAATATAACGGTTAATAATTTTAAAGTAAATAACGATCGTTAATATTAGCAATCAAATATAACAAGTTTATCTGAAGCAATCTTCAAACTTCAAATCCACTAGACATAAATAAAGGTTTTCAATTTTTGATTGATTGATTCGATTAGATATATTTATAGTTGAAGTGCGTAGATATCTATAACCTATCTCAAGTTTAATAAACACATAACTCATAAAAATATTATGGTGTTCTATTTACACAATATCAAATACACTAAACCAAGCTTGCATTATTATGCTGCATTAAGTAATACATGAATATATAACATTGAAATTATTTAGAATGACTTACTGCTTATAATCAAACCAATATCACCTCAATATTCACTTCAATTTATTTTCAATACAACCTTTTCACGAAATAAAACAAATTTCATCGTTGAATAATCGAGAAGTTAAAAAGAAAACGTATTTATACCTATCAAATACACAGTTACAAGAAATTATTATTGCATCATAACTTTTTAAAGAATTTGGAAAAGAGCATCTTATAACATAAAAAATCATGTACAAAACCTTTTCCATTTCAAATCAATAAATATTTATTAAATAGTAATAACACTACACTAATATAAAACCATATACCCTGGGAGGTCCAATAGTATCCTTGGAAGTGGGCACAGAGAACGATCTTTGGGTCTTGAAAAGCATTCTAGCGGAGTTCTATACGATCAGAAGCAGTGCACAAGCGTTCATGGATCAAAAACATTCAATAAAACGATATGCGTTTATAAGGAATGTTATTTTAGAAGATATTTATCGATATTCGTTAAATAACAAAAATATATTTGACAAATATTTTTTTTTTTCGTCAAACAAGTATATATTTTCGTCGTCGTAATATATAATAATTGAACATCCAATGATTTAAACGAAACGTTATGATTATCGTTATATTACAACAGTTAATGAAAATAACATAATCGTTGTAAAATAACGATATAACGAATAACGAATTATTTAAACATTATTTTTAATAACGTTGCGATAACGTTATAACATTTTATCGTTATAACACATTAGTTATGTTATTTTCAACGAATATCAACACAGAAAGGCAGCGGGGATGAGTGGTAACATAAAATTCGAGACGAAATACAAACGATAAACGATTTTCAACCAAGTCCGGTAAGAAGTTGCATGTAAAGACACAATGATTAGAATATAATGAGTAACAATAATAGATCGCGATCCGTTAACTGAAAAGAAAGGTAGAGTTATGTGGTGACAGGGAATGGAAGAAAATTATAATTATATTTTTTTTATTTGGTAAAACTGTTACATTAGTAAAAACTGATATAGTGAATTGTTTTATAAATATTAATGAAAATACTGTTAATCAAGTTACGTTGCTGTTTTTTGTGCCCGAAGCGGAGGGTAATGTTTTTTGAGCGTATCTGTGTATGTCTCATTCTTTGTCACGTCCTGCAGCACAAACGGCTTGACGAATTTTTACATATATGGTGTCGTTAGATTCGTCTAAATTGTGGGAGTGACATACATTACATTTTTAAGCAATTTCGCCTTTTATTTCTATCCAGTTCTTTATAGTAATGTTTGTAATCGCTCTTACATAAATATATTGTCCCTAAATTTATAATAATATCTTCCATTCAATGTCGGAAAAGAAAATCAATTACTATAGTCACAACTATAATTATGATTCTTGAAGAGATTAACTACTTTATAAAATCTTGCATATGGTTACTTTTTTACTTCAAAGACTTCTTAATAAAAATAATAGCATATCAACCGCAAAAAAGATATCAAATATTGAACTGTATGATTTTAATAATTGGTCTTCAAAAAATTACCAAAAATGTATGTAATAAGGTACTGGTCCTTTTTGACAAATTATGACATGCACATTTTCTCATCCAGAATCTACTTTTAAGCTATTCCTTATTTATTTTAAGTCAATAATAGAACTAAACTATATTATTTAAAAAAATGAAAAAAAAATCCTTCGAGCCGGAAAGGGATTTTTTTCAGACACTCATGCTATATCTACAAGTAAATTTTAATTTATAATAACTTAAGATTTTTTTATTTTCACTGATAATACATTTTAATGGATATCTTTAATATTCTTATTGCATCTCTTATACACCACGACGACTACAACCAACTAATTCAAACTAGAATTCTCTATGACTCTATTGCCAGTTAGTAAATTCAAATGCATACCGACGACAGATTATTAATACATGTCATAGGCAAAAGTTAACAAAGATATTATATACTACTCATATGTTTATATTTTATAGTATTTGATATCTGTTTCGCGTGTAACCATATGCAGAGCCTTCATCACAATGATATAGTAACACCATGAGCGGTCTCAATACACACATAAGCTGATACTAATATAACTGATGCGCCAATCAACTGTATATTGTAGAATATTGGTCTATTTCACGGTGTTACAATAGTTGTTCGAGATTATTCGACATATATTTATGCATATTGATAAGTTTTTTTTGCATTAAATAGTAGTGTCCGACCAAAACTACTTCTACCGACCGAAACTTCAGTCTACGGTTTCTATCTTAGTTTCGGCCGTAAAGGCAAACGTAACTGGAACTTTTCTAGACATGACAATTAACTAAATTCCCTGTATTCAGGTTTATAGAGTAATTATAATTGAATAAGTTACCTCTATTATAGTCGTCACAATCTAATAGGCCCATTTTGACACATGCCATCCTAATGTCATAAAATTTTTGAACTAACTTTGTATGAACGCATAACACGTAATTGGAAAGTCAAATACTTCTAGACATACATTTACGAAATAATTTATTAACAAGAATAATTAGTAAAATTTATAAATTGTATTAGACATTTTATTTCAATTAAAATGTGTCCAGAAACCAATTTATCCTACATCAAAAAGTATCATAGGGCGTCTTTGCAATGTTATATCATTCGGGTAATTTAGCAGTGTACGACAATTTACGGCTACAGCTTGCAGCTTCAAATCATTCGGAAGAAACCATAATCGATTAACTTTCAAATAATCGAAACTTATAATTACCAATAATTATTTTTTTATCGCTTTTTCATCATAACAACAATAAAATAATAGAGACTTTGTTCCTCAGTGATTGTTAAAATGAAAAAAAAAAAATACAGGTTACGATAGCACGGACTTCCTTTATTTAATCTTCTGAAAATGAATATTTTTTTGAATTACGAAATAATTTATTTTCTTTTCTTTTTTTTATTAAATCTTAAGATGATATAGAAAAGTACTAAACAAATATTCTGTTTAAAAAATATTAAGTAATATATACAGAACGATATGGAGTTGTAATCGATTTGTAGTAAAAATCGGTTTCTTTGGTTATCGATTTGTGTGTCACATGCTTAGTGTCGTAGCGATGGCATGTGTCAAAATGGGCATATTAAATTGTGACGACTATAATTTATATTTTTTGATTCAATAAAAGTACATAAAATATAACAAATCTAACTTGTCAGATACGGGTCGTCGGCATATTGTAGATCAAGTATACAAAACGCTTGAAATGCAAATACCCGAATACAGCCGATCACAAGCCGAATATCCACGAATGGACGATTGAGCTACGGCGGATTTATTACAAGTTTCGAACAAACGGAACAGTTTTCTATTTAAGAAAACGTGAAAGTTTGGCCTTAAATGGCTTAAATACAACTCATTACTTGTAATATATTCTAGATACACGTCTCAACATTACGTTATGTTATTATACGTGTAGTTACAAAAACATTACTTATTATTACAAAAACACCGTGAAACAGACCACTAAATAATATTAAATGCTCGGTTATATATGATGATATCATTAATATAATTATATAAAACACATTTAAATATAATACATTACCTGATGAGGTATGTTTGGTAGATGGGGACTGTGGCCACCGCTCCCAGACTGTTGGAGGGTGGGGGATTTACCTGAAAAAAGGTAGATTAAATTCAATGTTGGCAATAAATAAATTTTAAACAGATCTTAGTAGTGTTTCAGTATATTTATACTGTGTTGCTTACATTGTGCATAGATTCGTAAAGATTACTCACTCCTAACAAGAAAATGTACCCACTTTTGAGAATTGAAATAGTTGCGTAAAAAGTTTTGCCACGTCTCCGTGCTAAAATGTCCCTAAAATATTTGAAATAATTATTTTATTATTATGTAAATTGCGCAATATTAGTTATTTATTCGTAAATATTCTCTAAAAATGTTTTTATTTGTCAAGAATTCAAAAAAATAATTTAGGTACTAATAAGCCGTTTGTGGCTTCATTCAATTTCAAGAAGGCGAAGTATCTTAACTAATCTATGACATTGTGTAATTGATATAGACATGAGGGTAGACCAAGACTAAAAGTTAGAGAGATATAAATAGAGAGAAAGAGATAATTTATAACGCAGAGGTAGCAGACGAGCATGCAGTCCACCTGATGGTAAGGGGGTACTACCGCCTCTGGATATCTGTAATCAACTCCAAATAAGAGTCCTGCCTGAGATCGCCCACAATGCGGCCGCTACCCCTGAGGACTAAGCTGGAACGCTTTGGAAAAGTATGTCTCCCTTCCCACCCCCTTCAAACCAGAACACAAACGCTTAACGCTGCTGTGTTCTGGTTTATTACGCAGAAAATCGTGTAGTGGAAGTCCTACGGAGTCGAACCACTTGGTTCTACCACCTTCAGATTGAATATTAATAATGAACATAAGACAAGATGTACCTCCGTGCGCTGTTGATATGGCAGTCTGGTCCAGTACGTCCCAGGACTTCTGGCGACGACTCTGGCACGAAGAATGTGACGCGGATTGAGGCTGGATCAGCATGGACGACTGTTGAGTTACATGGAAATATTATAACACATTTTTATTAAATAATAGCTTGTAGAAAGGAGGATTTTACTCGACGTCAATTTTTAGGGTTCCGTACCCAAAGCCTACACTTCCGCTGTCTGTCCTTTTGTTCGACTGTCCTCCTGAACCGTAATAGATAGACAGATGATTTTTTTTATAGATTACTAGCTGACCCGGCAAACTTTGTACCGCCTCAAAATCTATTTATCAAATATATTTCAGATAAAATATAGCCTATGTTACTCGTGGATAATGAAGCTTTCGAATGGTAAATTAATTTTTAAAATCGGTCCAGTAGTTTTTGAGCCTATTCATTACGACCAAACAAACAAAGATTTCCTCTTTATAATATTAGTGTAGATAAATGTTTGATTTATGACGATGTCTATTTTTTATGGTTCTGTACCCAAAGGGTTAAAACGCAACCTTATTACTAAGCCTCCGCTGTCTGTCTGTCTATCTATCCGTCTATCACAGGGCTCTATCTCTTGAACCGTAATAGACACTTGAATTGTACAGAGTATGTATACGTCGCCGTTATAATAACACATGTTCAAGAAACCGCTATACGTGCGGCCTTTTTCGCTTTACCTATTGAACAGAAAATAACTACGGAACCCAACGTGTGCAGACCGACTCGTACTTGGCACATTATAATGATAATGTTTGGGAAATTACCATTTGATAAATATAAAAATAGTTATTGGTTACGCCGCAACGCTTATTCGCTTGTGCATACAGTCGTATCCGCAATCATCCAATCCCGACGCACGTACTCCGGTGACGTCTACGATGACGTACTGTATGCACATTGGCCACTAGTCCCAAGGACGGTTGAGTCATTCAGTGGGCCTTGAGCTACGGAACCCTACGCACCGCGCCGCAATTGCGTACTCTCTTTTTTCGCGACCACGTGGTTTTATTTTTCCGCATTTTTCCACTTTTCACATCGCGCACTGCAAACCGCATACCCGCCTACAACTAGTGCACAGAATCCAGAGGACCTGCCGAGCTGCAACTACAAGACCACAGGTACGTGCGTTATTCCATAGGGAAGGCTATCCAATTCTTCTTTCTCCGCGCTTTCTCTATTTCGCCTACCTAGTTCTAGTGTGCACAAGAAATAGGCATCAAAACCCGCCATCCCAGTTATTTAAAAAAAAAAAATAATAATCATAAGCTGTACCTGATGTATGTCGGAGATGGTCGGACAGTAATGATCGCAGTTGTCCGGCAGCCACTTCGGAAGGGAATGTTTCACGTGACACCGCGACCTCACCTCCTCGCTCACGCTGACCAACGCTGAAATAGATACATATTGTTAGGAAAAAAAAATATGAATTGTTTAAAAATTTGTATGGTTTGCAAAATGATTCTTTATATTATTGTTTTCGCTGCTATGTACCTGTGTTGACTTTCAAATGAGTGTTTCAGGAGTGTTGCATCTATTATCGAGTTCAAATCAAAACATGAAATAAAAAATACCATTCACCACTATGTACCTAGGTAGGTACCAACCTACCTACTCGTGTAGGTACCAACATAGGTACTACCGTCACAGCTAATACTTATGTGAAGAAATTCTTGCGTTGATGTGGATACCAGCTGACTTACATATGAGACGATCATCTCATCATTTTAAGTGGCAACGCAACTGGGATCGGATTTAGGTAGAACTCGTTCTATATAGAATTGGTCACAGTTGCTATGTGTGTGTGTGTGTATTTACGCGTGAGTGCGTGCGTGCGTGTACGTGTGGGTGTTTGTGTGAGTGTGTGCGTGTCTGTGCATACGTGCGCGCGCGTCTGTGTGTGTGTGTGTGTCTGTGAGCGCATGCATGCGTGTACTATGTATATATGATGCATGTATGTGTGTATATGACGTATGTATGTATGTATACCGGTGAGATAAGCCACGGAGGCCCTGGTGAGCTGGAACTTGTCGCGATCCGGGCGAGCGACGGCGGCCAATAAGGCTCCCAGCACACGACACGTGCGGGATACCGTCGCCGCTTGCGGGTGTCGGTAGCCTTTTATCAAATGACCGGCGAGCGCGAAGTGGAAGTTTGAACGGAAGCTGTGGGATAAAAACATAATTCATAAGTTAGCACAATAAAATATAGTTGTGTAGAATTATATGCTTATTAAGTAGTTTCTATAAAGGTTTAAATAATTTACTATAAATTGTATCATCATTATTATTATTAAATATTTTTATGATTTTTTGTATACAGATACACTATCAGCGGTAATCCGTAACCCGCAGGCCTTCCTCAAACCATTCATTGCGGCCCACAGACTTTTTAGAACCTAATTTCTCATACATGTTTGTCGCTATCTAATTTAAAAGAGTATGCGACCCACTATTACTTTGCCACTATGTAGCCAAATTGCTTAAAGGATTGCCAACCGCTATACTGGTCAACTGAGTCGATACGTCATTATACTGATAAGTTTTGAAAAAATACTTCAATAAAAATTAAACAGTGCCATCTTGAATGATTGATCGGAAGTAAATTTTAAAAATAAGCTAAATATTTCGTTAAAACCTTAACTTAATCTTTACAATTTCGAACATAATCTTAGATTTCAAATATAAATCATTTGACCAAAACAGAATGGTAATGGAATGGAAATGGTTATAAAATAATACATTACCTCAAACCAACAGCATGATCCATTTGTTTGAAATGCCACTCCAGAGGCTCTCTGGTCTCCATCATAACTTGTTCCAATGACTGAAACAAATATTAATAATACAGCATTAATATATTCATTTCATTATCAAATGTAACTCATAGCTAAATAACTCTATAAACTCATGTAACTCATAGCTAAATTCTAACTAATAACAGCAGTGTTAGGCGCTGCTGTGTTCTGGTTTGAAGGGTGTGGTAAGGGAGACAGACTTTTCCGAGGCGTTCCAGCTTAGTCCTCAGGGGTAGCGGCGCATCTGTGGCCGACTTCAGTTAGGAATATCTAATCCTATCTGGGGTTGATTACAGATGTCCATGGACGGCAGTCGCCACTTACCATCAGGTGGACTGCATGCTCGTCTGCTACTCTTATATTATAAAAAAACTTTTTAAAAGTACACATGAAACATATATTTTATGGATTGAACTGATTCCCCTAACTTGCATTTCACTATTCAAAGTCAAATACAATTTTTAATGATAAACAAAAACCTCTAAACTTAGCTTTTTTATGCTTAATCTATTTGTACTTCTTAGTTATTAATAATACCATTATAAATAATGTGAAGTATGAAGCGATTCTCAAATGTCGATTTTTAGACACGACATTGGATAGATTGATTATTAACAATGGTTTTAAGTACAGAAAAACCTTACCTTCTCAGCGAATTGCCCCTGAGACTCCAACGTATGTAGATTCTGTTCCATCAGCGCCAATCCAGCCGCGTATAGTGTCGGTTCGTCCAGTTGTAATACTGATAATGCCACCCAAAATAGCGCCTTGTGGATTGGTGATTCCTGGGCACAAAATATATTAGGAGTAGCGTTTAGTACTGTTGTAAGGAAGAAATTGACAGATTTATATTTTTAAGGAAATAAAAGAAACTATTAGTAATTTCTGAAGAAAAATATTATTTGTAGAAATTATTTGGAAAAGCATTTAGTTGTGTTATATCTGTTACTAGCTGACCTGGCAATCTTTGTGCCGCCTCAAAATCTATTTATCAAATATATATATAATATATATATATAATTTTGAAGGTGGTAGAACCCTTTGTGGTTCGACTCCGGCGGCACCACCGCCACACCTATTTCTACCTAATAACAGCAGTGTTAGGCGCTGCTGTGTTCCGGTTTGAAGGGTGTGGTAAGGGAGACAGACTTTTCCGAGGCGTTCCAGCTTAGTCCTCAGGGGTAGCGGCGCATCTGTGGCCGACCTCAGGTAGGAATATCTAATCAAATCAATCTGGGGTTGATTACAGATGTCCACGGGCGGCAGTAGCCACTTACCATCTGGTGGACTGCATGCTCGTCTGCTACTCTTATATTATAAAAAAAAAAAAAAAAATATTTCCTATAAAACATAGCCTATGTTACTCGTGGATAATGTAGCTTTCGAAAGGTGAAAGAATTTTTAAAATCGGTCCAGTAGTTTTTGAGCCTATTCATTACAATCAAACAAACAAAGTTTTCCTCTTTATAATATTAGTATAGACAATCTCTTTCCTGTACTTTAGGTTTGTGATCAATAAAATAAATAAATAAATGATAAGGAGTTTTACTTGACACTTTTGCAGTGATTTTGTGGTTGAAACTCAGTCACTGAATCGACGGGTCCGAGGTTCAAATTGACAGGCATTGACATAATTTTTTCTAAGTTATGCACGTATTAGAAATTATCACTTGCTTAAACGGTGAAGAAAAACATCGTGAGGAAACCAGCAAACCAGAGAAATCTTAAAAAAAAAATTAAAAGGTATATGAAGTCTACCAATACGCACTTGTCCAGCGCGGTGGACTATGGCCTAATCCTTCTCATTATGAGAGGAGACCCGTGCCCAGCAGTGGGACAGTAATGGGTTGATGATGGTGACTCACCGGGTACAATAAGGGTTGTAGTCTCGTGAGGCACATGATGATCGCCTCCAACAAAGCGAGGTCGTTGAAGGACTCCAGCGCTTTCACCAGGATGCGCAGGAGTTGCTTCATGTCGTCGTCTGTTACGTTTTTACCTAGAAAATGTTTCAATTTCTGTTACGTTGTTCCGTCTGTCTGTTTGTATGTTTGTTTGTCTATATAAGTTATTCTGGACACATATTTAGAACTGATTTTAAGGGGACTTTTACAGTTAGAGGGTTGATCTTATTTACAGTTCTTTCTCACCCCGAAAGTAGAGTGCAAAAGATAGCCTTTTTCAAACTTTACTTAAAAAAATGTCTACAATAACTAATATATTTTTTTAATGTTTAACAAGACAAATTAAATTTTGCATTGACTTAACAGTTCCAATTTCCCCTAAGAGGCTTTTTTTATAATATAGGAGTAGCAGACGAGCATGCAATCCACCTGATGGTAAGTGGCTACTGCCACCCATGGACATCTGTAATCAACCCCAGATAGGATTAGATATTTCTACCTGAGGTCGGTCACAGATGCGCCGCTACCCCTGAGGACTAAGCCTCTAAGAGGAGGAACACCTCGGAAAAGTCTGTCTCCCTTACCACACCCTTCAAACCGGAACACAGCAGCGGAACACAGTAGGTAGAAATAGGTGAAGCGGTGGTGCCGCCGGAGTCGAACCACAAAGGGTTCTACCACCTTAAAAGGCTAAATGGAGTATGAACACTTGTGATGATATTACTTAGATAACTTACTTATACATCCGAACACAATCAGCGCTCGCGGCTGCAACGCCGGGTTGAAGCAAAACGCGAAACTTTTCGCCAAGGATGTCCTGTGAACAGAAATGTATTATAATGTTTTAAGTCTTGTGCTTTTTGAAGCATTTTCGGCAATTTAATTTTGTGCTGGTTTGAAGTGTCTCGTAAGAGAGGAGAGAGCGGGGTAACGGCGTATCTGTGGTGACCTCAAATAGGAATCTAACCTTATCTGGGGTTGATTACATATATCCAGATGGGCGGCAGTAGCCATTTCCCATCAGGTGTGTGGCATGATTTTTGCTAATTTTATTACTCCACCGTTAAAAATAGCCTCCATGATCTCTAGCAGAGCGTCCGCGATGGTCTCCAGAGACTGCAGCGAGAGTCTCAGGGTGCGTGTGACGTCACCTGGCACAGAACAGTGGCCACTCACCAGGTGTCGAGCCAGTCGCAGTCCGGTATGTCCCGCATGCAGGCCTCCATGATCTCTAGCAGAGCGTCCGCGATGGTCTCCAGAGACTGCAGCGAGAGTCTCAGGGTGCGTGTGACGTCACCTGGCACAGAACACTGGCCACTCACCAGGTGTCGAGCCAGTCGCAGTCCGGTATGTCCCGCATGCAGGCCTCCATGATCTCTAGCAGAGCGTCCGCGATGGTCTCCAGAGACTGCAGCGAGAGTCTCAGGGTGCGTGTGACGTCACCTGGCACAGAACAGTGGCCACTCACCAGGTGTCGAGCCAGTCGCAGTCCGGTATGTCCCGCATGCAGGCCTCCATGATCTCTAGCAGAGCGTCCGCGATGGTCTCCAGAGACTGCAGCGAGAGTCTCAGGGTGCGTGTGACGTCACCTGGCACAGAACAGTGGCCACTCACCAGGTGTCGAGCCAGTCGCAGTCCGGTATGTCCCGCATGCAGGCCTCCATGATCTCTAGCAGAGCGTCCGCGATGGTCTCCAGAGACTGCAGCGAGAGTCTCAGGGTGCGTGTGACGTCACCTGGCACAGAACAGTGGCCACTCACCAGGTGTCGAGCCAGTCGCAGTCCGGTATGTCCCGCATGCAGGCCTCCATGATCTCTAGCAGAGCGTCCGCGATGGTCTCCAGAGACTGCAGCGAGAGTCTCAGGGTGCGTGTGACGTCACCTGGCACAGAACAGTGGCCACTCACCAGGTGTCGAGCCAGTCGCAGTCCGGTATGTCCCGCATGCAGGCCTCCATGATCTCTAGCAGAGCGTCCGCGATGGTCTCCAGAGACTGCAGCGAGAGTCTCAGGGTGCGTGTGACGTCACCTGGCACAGAACAGTGGCCACTCACCAGGTGTCGAGCCAGTCGCAGTCCGGTATGTCCCGCATGCAGGCCTCCATGATCTCTAGCAGAGCGTCCGCGATGGTCTCCAGAGACTGCAGCGAGAGTCTCAGGGTGCGTGTGACGTCACCTGGCACAGAACAGTGGCCACTCACCAGGTGTCGAGCCAGTCGCAGTCCGGTATGTCCCGCATGCAGGCCTCCATGATCTCTAGCAGAGCGTCCGCGATGGTCTCCAGAGACTGCAGCGGGAGTCTCTCTCGGTCCGTGAGGCTGGATGGGGATATCATCCCGTACGCGGCAGCTTCGGGGCAAGAGTACGTGTGCTCTGTGTAGTACCTGGGGGATGAAAAGTTAGGGGGTGAAAACTTAATTGAAATAATCATTCGTTGATACTTTCGTGTACCATGGACGTGTTGTTTCTCACGTCACAGGTACTGATTTAGACCGCCACGTAAACTTTTAATGCAAACACATCGGCAAACAGATTTAAAGAGAAAAATATAGTTAAATTGTTTGAAGAAAATATATAGCTTAATGAAATTAAATATATTTATTTTGTATAGGCCAACGACGGCACATACAAATTGTCAGTTACAATATTTTCTTAAACTACTACCGGATCGGAACGCGACCTCTACTGAGAAGATCCGGTAAGAAACTCAGTGGGTTTGTCTTTTTTTTTAATAATAATTATTCTCTTTTTTTTGATGACGTACATAGTAAAGGATAGACTTTAACCTGCCTGACCACTGATAAACAATAATTCTAGAACAAGTCACCGTACAAACAGCAAGGGGAAACTGCTATTAAAATTTTAATACATATTTAAACGTTCATAAAAAATAATTATTATATGTGTCATTTTGTATGATAAGTTTAAGAGTAAATATGTTCTTTATTTTTTTATAGTTGTATTCCTGGTTCCTTCAAATATAGGGCATAACTCTCCTTTAAATAGATCAGTCAGAAGCTATAATGTCATTCATCACCGCAATGCAGACATTTCTCCATGCAGTGTACATGGTAAAGAACAGTCACACCCTCAGAATAGCATAGATATTTTCTCAAATAGCATGTACAATTTTAAGCATAACCTAATTAACATTTTGAAATAAATTTCTACATTTTTAATTACTTTTATGATTGTTTATTTTCTTTTTGTATGTAATAATGCTAATTTTTTTTCATCAACGTATTTTTATAATAATAATCAACAAGTTATTTATAATTGTTATGAGAAATTTAAGTGTTAACATTTTACAATTATTTCATTAATTTATATTTACAATTTTATTCAATTCTTTCCATTTTAATTTGTATACTATTTTATGTTGATATATTATTTGCATTGTAGTTTGCACCTATAATTGAGGTAGCACTTGTACCTGTGTCTTATTTCCTTTCGTGTACCTTTACCAATTGTTGGTGTATACTTTGTTGGTGTAACATAATAATAAATAAATATTATATTATAATTCTATATTTCAATAAATTTCATATTGTAAACTTAGAATAATTTACAAAACAGACAATCAATTTTATTCAGATACATAGCAACATAACTCACCAATCGGTGGTATATCTCTGATGCGGATTCCTGAAGGCAGTACACGCGGCGCTCTTCACCTTCGAGATGCCGAACATCTGGTAGAACTTGGGCAGCGCGAACTCGTCCAGCGAGAGCATCAGCACGCGTTGAGTCTCCTCTGGAACGTCGAATTGCTACGTTGTAACTAATTTAGGTGTGTATATGTACTTACACAACGTACGTCTATGAAGCTTAAAAGTTATTTTTTTTAATGAAAAATGGTCTGTGGTACGCTTAACTCCATAATCGAGCTGCGTCCACGTGTGGAACATGTGCAAGTGACGTCATTGCATACAAGCATCGATGCCGCGTGGGACAAGCACGAGTGACGTTACTCTGCACAGGAAATGCGTCATAGAAAGGGCATAAGTGACGTCACTATGCATACGAGCACTGACACCGCATTGGACGGGCCGAATGACGTCACTGCGCTCGAGCAGCATCGCCGTGTGGAACAGGCATTAGTGACGTCACTCAGCATAAATGCACGACCACCGCATGCAACGCGCACAAATGACGCGCACATTGCACGCGAGCAGTGTCGCTGTGCGGTACAGACCCGAGTGACGTCACTACACGCGAGCACCACCGCCGCACAGAACGGGCGCTAGTGACGTCACTGCATATTAGAAGCGTCGCCGCGCGGGACAACTCCACGTGACGTCACTGCACACTCGCAGCGTCGCCCGCTCGACGTCACCGCCCCCGTACCGTACCGGAGAAGCCGGGCGCGCTGCACGTGCACAGCGAGTGTATGATGTTGACGACGAGCCCGTGCGTGGCGGCGCGCATCGACACCGTGCCGGAGCACACGAGCAGCGTCGCCGTGTGGAACAGATATGGCAGCTGCCGGGCGACGTCCAAGCAGTTGTTGAACGAGAGCATCAGCTGGAACAAAATGATCGAATGAATTCGGTATAAAATCAATAACGATGACACGCGACGAATTAAGTTAAAACGGTAAAGTCCGCACCAAACTTCCAGTCCGGTCTGAAGTTGTTGCGCGCAGGTGTAGTCAGAGAGCCAATGCGGTCGAACACAACTACAAGCATATACTCCGTAGCAATGTTAGGGCACACTAATTGCTCTATGTGCCCGCGGGCGAGAGCGGGCAACGGGGAGTGCCATGGGCGACTCATTTCTATATTCAGAGCGGACTAGAAATTTGGCGCAGCCTCTTAAACGAGTTATTGTATTTGAGCGAAAAGCGAATGCGTCCCGAATGCTTAGCGCGCATGCAATGCACCGCTCGCGAACAGATACTGCGTCAATTTGACGTGTCTCTAATTCTTGCGGTTATCAGAACGCTAGCATGTACTTCCATTCGTTCCTATATCAATAAAATAGCGACAGCGCAGTTCGCGCTCGGCGCAGGAGCGGCACGTAAACAGAACACGCTATATCACGCTACAAAATTCGTCAAATTCATCATATTTGTACATGCTTTATGATATGTTGATGTTATGTTGATATTATGCCTACCTAAGGCCGACATTTGACAATTTCAGCATACTACAAATGGTAAAAGATTAAGTATTATTATTAAGACGTAAGATTCATAGCGTTACGGTGTACTTACCAAGTATCTCGCGAGTATCGCGATGTCATCCCACATCATGTGCTGCTCCAACATTGCCGTTGGCGAGTGACACGTTTTGTCTACCACCTGCAATGTATGTGTTTATGTTAGTCCAGAGTTGCTTACGTCTGTCGCTAGGGGCGCTAGTGTCGTGCGATGTATTTATTGTATATTATTTTTATTGGCTTTAAATTAATTTTATACGAGAATGATTGAAGTTACATTTCTTTGGATGCTTTTGGGAAATCATTTTTTTAGAAGAGGGTAGTTGCATGAGCCGATGTAACACATGATGTATTTAATTTTGATTGTAACAGCGCCATCTAGTATGATATTTACTTCCAGTATACGAAAGTTTTTGAAAAGTTTTCTAAATAAGGCGGTAGAGCAAAGATCATTATATTAATGAATAAACACGTTTGTGAAGTCAATATTCTACACTGTTAAGTTACTTTCTCCGTTAATGTATTGAATTATAAGTATTTATGTCTATTAATAGTTTGCTCTGTTGTATTTATTCAAATTTAAAAAAAAAAATATTAGTTACGCCAAAGAAGTATAATTTCTGTCATAAATACCTTAGTACTACAGTAGTTTGTACTTAGTACTTTGTCCTACTGCTAAGCCTTGTTGCTCTCGGAATAAGCAGGATGAAAGCCAGAATATATCGCACTGGTCCAAAGAACATTTTAAAAGTACTCCTTTGAGAATATCATAAATAACTTTTAGTTATGTAGATATCCTCACAATGTTTTCTTTACCAAAAGTAATACTATAGCCCGATTCATAATTAGGTGTCCAAAATGTAAACAAAGGTGTTGACCTATCAAGAAAATATGTGTCAAATGGCAGTTTCTTATTTTTGACAATATTAAATTAACACATCGATAATAAAATAATAATCTAAGTAAATTAAAATCAATTCACATTTTCCAATATTTATATTAACTCAATTTCATTTCATACAGTAATAATAATAAAAAACAAGATTTATGAGAGAAAACTAAATTATGGTAATGGTAACACAATCGGCATCCAAAACATTTTTTGTGCCGCCATTTTTGAGTTTCGTAGTCGATATTATTCATTTTCGTGATCGAACTCGAATTTTTTCTAGTTTTCTTAGCGCGTTTTTTTTAAATTGTGTGCAGTTATTAAGTTTTTGTTTTATGTTGAATTTTGTGAAATTGTTCGTTTCTTGTTAATTTGTTAAGGTTTGCAATGCCTGTAATCGAATTTTGACAATGACATTTCTTTGTTTACATATTGGACACCTAATTATGAATCAGACTATAGTATAGGCTCATTTATGCCCCCACTGACTTGCACGGGTCCCCAAATGGTTATTGTGATATCTGTGATGCCCTCATCGTCCGTACTGTGAACCATTTTCCTATCACGCACGCGTGTGTTAATTCCTCTCTAAGCCCGCGTGCATGAGGCTTAAATTTCGCATGGCACTCATAACAGGAAAAGTATTTATAGAACGAAAGGATGCATACACACCAGAAAGAAATGCGCTCACAAACCTGCGTGCTTTGAAAAAGGCCCTTAGACAAGGAGACTGGTAATTTTCAAATGGGTCAAATGGTATTGTTCCAAATCTTACAAAATATCTATAAATCAGTATTTAATGTTTAATTATTCATTAAAAAGGATTTATTTAGGCTTTAAACCCATTACCAAAAATATTATATACGCCTAGATTACATGTAGTAGAAACATTACTGAGAACTATATTAATCGTCATGGCTAGGAAAGCGACGAGTAAATGTAATCTGTATTTTGTTTAAAGTTATACTTCTTTTGGAGCGTTTGGGAAAAATTATGAAGATTTTTTGCAACACAAACAGATAGAGCGACACCAGAAAGTCGGGTAAGTATTGCAAGTTCAGATCATTTAATTAACGATCCGTTACGTGTGTATTTATACACGCAATCTTTTATTTTTTTATTAAATACGTGCATACATTAGTAAACGTACGGGTTTTTTGTAATTATTACTCGAGTGTGATTTTCTGTATAAAACTATATAATTAATATTATAAATACTCCAGACATGTACAATATCTTTGCTCAAAACAACCTCTAAACAACAGCAAAGCAATTGGTTAATTAATTATTAATTGAAATATATCCTAGCTAATTATAGCATATAAATTTTATATAATAAATTTGGTGGAAAATGATTGAATGCTTTCTTGCAAACCGGTTATAAGTATTAGCAGTTATCGATATTTATGATATTAATATGCTATCCGTCGTACTTTATTTAACATATTAATATTTGTTTGCAAACTGATTATAAACGTCAAATGTTATCGATATATTTCTGTATGAAATCGTTACAATTCATATAATTTCAATATTTATGCAAACTAGTTATCAATGTTATTTTTATTACTTTATAAGCATATTTGTATATTGAATTATATTGCATATCGTAATCTCTTATGCAAACAGGTTATAGGCATTAGCAGTCTTTAGCATAACCATATTTAGATATATCAAAAATCGTTAGTTCACTTATGTTTATGTTAGCAGTATTATAGTTAGTTATATTATATTTTGACGCATTCAAGCAAACCAGTTATAAAGGTCACAAACCGATTTTAAATAAACGTCAGCAGTTATTAAATACTAAATAACCACGTCGAAGTCATTACAAATTACTTAAGTTTTTATGTTAGCAGTTATGATCAGTTATTAGCATAACGATATTTATATATTATATCTGCAACCATTATAGTTTACTTATGTTTTATATTAGCAGTTACTCAAGCAAACCGGTTATAAATATAAGCAGTTAGTAAAAACGTTATAGAAGTTAGCACTCAGTCAGTCAGTCAGTATAACCATATTTAAATTCAGAAAACGTTAATTTATTATGTCAATAATTTGTGTTAGCAGTTATTCAAGCAAACCGGTTATAAAATTAAGCAGTTATTAATAACGTTAGCAGTTATAACGTTAAACGTTAGCAGTTATATTTGTATAAGAAGAAACTCACAGTGGCTGGGGTGACAGGACCGAGGATATTATTAGGCAGTTTGGATAGGGCCTGCGAGAAGAGAAACGTCACGTTAGGGCCCGTACACACTGGCCGTTAAGGCTTGTTGTACATGGTGCGTTTTTTATCACTTTCTTAAATATCACAAGATAGTAAAGTAATTGAACCGAAAAGAAAAAAATCGAATTAAAAAAAAAAAATTTACACGTGTATTTTTATGATTGATGTAGAAGCTCTTTAGTTTAACAACTGTTTAAAATTGCCACATAACTTAATTGAACGTAAAAAAAAACATTTAAAAAATTACAAATATTATAAAAAAGGAATATAAAAAAATATATTTTTTATGACTTTGTCAATAATTCTAACTAGAATTGACTGAATATTGAATAGATTTTTTTTAAATATTTTCTATTTAGTCGCTCGCCAATCACTTGTAAATTCCGAATCGCGAAATTGTAAAAGACAAAAAATTAAACAGGATATCAGGACCAATATCAGGACTTTGAAAGAACTACAAGTAATGTCCCTAATAATATTTCTTTGAATAACTGGTATATTTTTTGATAAGTATAATTTTCCTTTTAGAACATTATTGAAGGTGTTAAAAAGTATAAAAGTAATAAATAATAATAAAAAATCAACTTAAAGATTTTTATAAGAAATGCCACAAGTATTTTGCCGAATACAGAATACAAATATTTGGCAAGGCTAGGTAAATCAAATTAAATGTTTTGTTAATGGATGCAAATGGGCCGAATACCGAAATGTAGCGAAATATTCGCGGCATCTCTCATTTTTATATTTCCGTTAGGAGTTATAATAATTGGCAGTGAATAACAAATGATAACTTTAACAGTAAAAATGATGTCAACATATATAAATAACACTTAAATTTACACACTCAAACCTACACTAGGAAATGTGAAAAATGAGGTACCATTACAAAGTAATATTATAATACTGTAAAATTATCCTATAAAATCCCTCGTAACAATTTAACCCAAATATTTTCAAGGATTTTTCTCTTGCAACAAAAATATCCTCTTTCCTTCCTTTCTCCGAAAATTCATTCAATGTTCTTCTCTACAATTTTCCACTATACAGCTCGTCATAGTCGTAGAACAAAGTCGGATTTAACAAATACCAAATTTTACAGGGCAGCCATTTAAAGTTATTCACAAACGTCATTTACTATGAGCGCATTTCAAATCCGTCGTTATGCCGACTGATTAATTTGAAAACTAAAATACATGGATTTTTTTCTGTAATGCAGGAATAATATTTAGAAAATATGTTTTCCAAATATGATAAAAAGTGAATTTCGCATTTTTGTCAAATCCGTCTTTGTTCTACGACTATGACGAGCTAGTTAACAGCAATGAAACCAACTCCTAAATAAACAAAACAATGCTTAAATGCATACAAAGAGTACAAAATAAATTACCCTCAGGTGTATACTACTAACTACTAACATGAAAGAAAGAAAATTATTTATTTCGTCATGAAACATAAACACTACACATAAAGATAGTTTTTAAAAAGAACAAATTAATGTTTAATAATACCACGATATAAATATAAGAAATAATAAGTTGACAAAATGAATATTTAACATTAAAATAAAGAATTAACTAGACAGATTAACGACCGTTATTAATAACCAATCCATCCAATCTTCATTTACCAAAGATTTCTTTTAAAAATTGACAAGTGACAAGAAAAGTTGACAATGTATGAACAATTGCCGATCAATCTTTGGTACTTACAACAATAGACAGATTGATTATTAACAACGGATGTACTAAAAGCATATCCCTATCCTTGTATGTGTATATTATATTAATATCATACTCACCCTGCACATCCTACCGATGACCTTCTTCGATACGAGTTGTACGTTGGCTGAGGCGAGAGCGACCGCAGTGTCAGCCATTATCTCTATCATTGGTGACCCGAGACCTGGTGACATTATCGAGATATTATCATCAACATCATCACCATTATTATCATCATCTTTATCATCATCACTATAGTTATAGCCAAACTGCTAGTCCGCTCTGAAGTTGTTTCGCGCACGTGTAGTCATACAATTTGCTATGGCGACGCGATTCATTTCTATATTTAGAGCGGACTAGCAGTTTTAAGCGGACTATATACAATATTGATACCTGTTAAAACAACAAATGTTATCGACTTCTGGCTGGTAGCGAAGCCATGGGAAATAGCTAGTATTTTAAAAATGTTAGTTACCGTACTCCTCCGAAACGGCTTTACCGATTTTTACCAAATTTTATATGCATATTCAGCAGGTCTGAGAATCGACTACTATCTATTTTTCATACCCCTAAGTGATAAGGGTTGTTCACTCTTAACGTTTTTTTATTTATATGGCAACACCATCACTGAACCGGCAAGTATGCCGGGTCAGCTAGTAATTGTGTAATATTTTAAAACAAAATTATTTTACAAATCTACTATAAAATATTTTATTATTAACTTTTGAAGAACATTCTACCCACCAGAGCTCACACTGCGCTGTATAAAGCTATCCAGCACTGTATCAATCAATTCAGGTATATGTCCAATGGACCCCCAGATCTTGGCTTGGACTGATGGATACATCTCCGTCTCCTCGATGGTGAGGGTGATCAGCTTCTCCAGGATCTGCGCCACTTGCTTCTGGCGGCGGGACTCCTCGGAGGGCTTGCAAAACCTGGAAGAGGTAGAGACAATTGAAGGTTATAGAAGAAGGTGAAGGTTTTGAAGGTGAACTCTCTGTGGTTCGACTCCGGCGGCATCACCGCCACACCTATCTCTGTTATAAAAGCAGTGTTAAGCGCCGCTGTGTTCTTTTGAAGGATGTAAGTAAGGGGTTAGGGGGACATTCTTTTCCGAGCGGTTCCAACTTAGCCCTCATGAGTAGCAACGCATCGTTTACCAACCTCAGATAGGACTCTAATCTTATCTGGGGTTAGTGGTAGAATGGTTCGATAGGGAAGTACTACCCCTACCCCAGTTTCTACCTTGAAATATTTCTTGCATTTCGGTGGAAGGGTGTACATCAGCTGACTTACATATGAGGCGACCAGCTTAACCTCATGAGCGACAACGCTGTGATCGGCTTCAGGTAGAACCTGCTCTATACGGAGTTGTCCAGATGTCCATACAACAGTGACTTATTTATTTTATTTTATTTATTTTATTGATCTAATTAAGCCTCGGCCGTTCCGAGGCCACTTACACTAACTTGACAGATCTAACATACAGACATCTCACAGAACTCCAAGCATACAGACATGATCAGCTTCCAGTCATCAGCAAGCACATCACAGTTCGGATAACGATCCATGAGCGCGTTCAATGTCGCAAGTGTGTGCGGAACAGGTGAATTTACCATCAGGTGGACTGCACGCTCGTTAGCTACTTTTGTAATACATAAAAATGCAAACATAGCTTACCTGACCAAATTAGCCAACCAGGGCGTCATATATTCCAAGCACAGATGTTTGAGTTCTATAGTCGATGTCCTGAATCCCTGAAAAAATATACGAACATTATCATCATTCTACTTCACAAATGAAATCGTACGTTATGGAATTAGAATTCGATCTATTGTAAAGTACAGTAAAATCAAATAAAAATAGAACTTAGATTACCTGAATACATTCTTCGAGAAATTCTAACGTAAGATGCGGTTCATTGTGCGCCAACTTCTCGCTGACAGATTTGATGAATATCGTGTTGTTGGAGGGGATGCACAGACCTGGAATAATAATAATAATTTACACTCATGACTCCAATAAAGTCATATAATGCCTATGAGTGTCTTCGCGACATGACGTACATATACCTATAGTCTGATTCCTAATTAGGTGTCCAAAATGTAAACAAAGATATGTCACTATCAAAATTGACAAGAAACAAAAACTTTAACAAACTCAACAAAAAACGAAAATTTAACAAATATACACAATTTAACAAACACGTTATGTAAATGAGAAAACATTCGAGTTCGATCACAATCACGAAAATTAATAATATCAGTTACGAAACTTAAAAATGACAGCACAAGAAATTTCTTGGATTTCGGTTGTGTTACCATTATCAAATTTTAATTTTCTACCATGAATTAATCTTAATTTATTTAGATTATTATTTTATTATTGTTGTATTACTTTAATATCGACAAAAATAAGAAACTACCATTTCTAACGTATTTTCTTGATAGGTTAACACCTTTGTTTACATTTTGGACACCTAATTATGAATAAGACTATAGACAGATCAGATATCTTCGTGGCGACTTCTCGCTATTCGTCAAGATATGGCGCCACGAGTATTCTGAATCACGCTAATGACGTTTTCTAAACATCTTGTACATATACAAGTTTCGAACTGAGACTGTTGGAGCACGGCCCCTCCTCGGGCACACAGGGAGAATATGAGACATATTGCCAAACTTTAATCATCGTCATTTAGATGGCAGGGATTGAAGCCGAAATTTTATTTTAATTTTTTATAATATAGGAGTAGCAGACGAACATGCAGTCCACCTAATGGTAAGTGGCTACTGCCGCCTATGGACATCTGTAATCAACCCCGGATATAATTAGATATTCCTATCTGAGGTTGCCTACAGATGCACCGCTATCCCTGAGGACTAAGCTGGAACGCCTCGGAAAAGTATGTCTCCCTTACCACATCCTTCAAACCGGAGCCGCGCTTAACAGTGCAGTTATTAGGTAGAAATAGGTTTGGCGGCGGTGCCGCCGGAGTCGAACTACAAAGTCTACCCTTCGAAGTTCACAATATTCAGGAGGGTTCCCGGTGACGTCACACACTCACCAGAGGACTCCAGCAGCTGGCCCTCGATCTTCAGATGGAAGGTGGCCGTGAGGGCGCACAGGTGGTTGTAGGCGGAGGTCCGCAGCACCGGGTCCGAGGAGCCCAGGTTCAGCAGGGCCATGTTCAGGAGGGTCCCCGGGACATCCTTGGGTCTTATCTTCTGGTGGACTGTCACGGAATCCTGGGGAGAGAGGTAGATTTCATGTGAAACCCGTGGGACATATTTGTTTAAAAGGTTGACGACGCTTTGTAATTCATAATATTCAAATTACGTATATCTGTATGTGTGTGTGTGCGAATATGTAATAATATTAAAATAAAGAATGAATGTGTGAGTGTGAAATGTTGAAATGAAATGTATTTTATTTGGAAACTTACTGTGGCATTTACAAAATGTCAGTTACAATGTTTTTTAACACTATTTCGGAATTTCATAAATATGTGTCATCGTGTGCATTCGAGCGTGACATGTATACGAAAATCAAATTTGTACCTTTATTAAATTCCCACTTTAACGCGTCCCACCAACAGGGATTCAACCTGAAGTCAATCTCAGATGGGTTACCACTCCCGGCGAATAAGATGGTAGCTTCATATGAAAGCTAGACTGCATTCACACCACTCCAACAAACGCAGAACTGCTTCACGCTAGATATGGGTCGATTTAGTCCACGCCAAGCTGCTAGTTCGCTCCGAATAAAGAAACAGGTCGCTTCGCAATAGCAAACTGTAGATATCTCTCTTGCCCGCGGGCACATAGCCTTACTGTTGCAAAGAGTATGTGCGGACAGTGCGCTTCGGAGCGGACTAGAAATTTGGCGCGGACTATATAATACCTCTCCTGTCGAACCATACTAACTCTACCACCGTTTAAGACATACACATACACACCACAGACGGACTAACACCACAGAGCGCCAACACTCACCGGCTGGCTGAGCTCCCAGCGGTTCCGTATGTGTATGATGGATTGAACGATGTTGTCGCAGTCGTTGTGTATGAAGCTCAGCGGCGTCGGCTCGTTGATGATCGACAGCGAGAACTGGTTGTCGTCCACGAGACACACCTGGTAGGAGACCTTACATCATTATATATTAGATAGACTGCACTAGGACACTAGGATTGATTGTAGTCATAAATATAAATAAATAAATAAATAAAGTAAATTAATTAATAAATAATAATAAAGCATTGAAGTTTTGGTTTCCACCAAGAAAGTGATTTCTGTTGAAGTTTAAGCAGACTTTTTCTATTTTACCTTTTTTGAAAAACAAAAATTAAAAAGGGAATTTGTCCACATGTGTATGAAACTAAGGTTCCAGGGAATTGTGTGAATTTTCATTAGGTCTAAAAGAATCGACTTTAACAACTAAAACAAAACTAGGGCGGAGACCGAAACTTCTATTTTTGCTGAAAAAGTAGTTTCGATCGATTACTGATTATCATCTACCCTCACAGCCCCACACCAGGATTTTTCCTGTGTCGTAGGTGCCATAAACCTAGACCCAGAAATATAAATTCGTTATTTAGACATCTCTCTGAACGGGGATCGAACCCGGAACCATGAGACTGATACGCACCGATATGATGATCGCTCGACTACGCGGATCAACAATTATTGGTGTATCTATTTGTTTGTTAAAATCTCAAAACAACTGCCAATTGAATCATATTTAATTATTTATTCTAAATGGAAACAAAGATGACATACAATAAATTATTCTAATTTAATCCTTTGTTTTTATTCCAACCCAATTAAATGTGAGTTTTAACTATACACTGTATGTCTGTGCTATGTTATGTTTGTCACTTATCAAATTGTACACAATCACAAGAATAAAATGTTCTACTTAACTATCTTTTTCTATAAGATAATTAAATAATTATGGAAGAATTTCATATATTAGGAATATATTGTCACTTACATCAACTAAATATATTTTATTTTCTGCATAAAAAAAATCAACACAGTAAAATGCATTAAAACTCAGACAAATAAGGAAAACACTACAAAAATGTTAAGCTAATAAAAATAAGAGAATTAAATGTTACACTAATTATAAAGTATAAACAATATTATAATACTCACCTCATCGATTTCGGAAGCATAGTATACGTCGTTGAGCAGTACCGGCAGCCCTAGGACTTTGGTCTTCTCAATCGATGTTATTTGAAGGGCCGTTGGACCCACCTGATAACAAATTAATTTTAGTATGATATATAATATGGCAAAGGTGTATTTGGCCTTTTGTGCAACATGTTTCTTCCGCCTCGTAATCCAATGCGTAACCGCAACCTAAATAAATATGAATTACATATTTATATTTATTTATTATTAACTTAATGACAGAGAGAGTTTCCACGGTGCGATTTATTTTCGCTGCCTATGCGGTTGTCTGGTGTTTTCACTGTAACGGTGTCTAACGTATCATCATCAACCCATTACTGTCCCACTGCTGAGCACGGGTCTCCTCAGAATGAGAAGGATTAGGCCATAGTCCACCGCGCTGGACAAGTGCGTATTGGTAGACTTCACATACCTTTAAGATTTTTTTTTTATAAATCTCTCAGGTATACAGGTTTCCTCACGATGTTTTCCTTCACCGTTTAAGCAAGTGATAATTAATTTTTAATACGCACATAAATTTGAAAATCAGAGGTGCGTGCCTGTGATTTGAACCTCGGACCTCTCGATCGAGAGGCCGCGTTTCTTAACCACTAGGCTATCACTGCTTTTAACGTATATCGATCTCTTTCTATACAATTTACGATCGTGTTCGAAAGTTTGTAGGCGCCTCCATAGCCGTAGCGGCTAAGTAATTGCACAAAACTGCAGGTTTGAAATAAAATACTTATTCTGCTACGGTCACCATACCACCACCCGACCACCCACCTTGATGGCGACCTTGGTGTCCTTGTGCGACAACTTGAGCGCGTTGTTGAACACCTTCAGGTCCTCCTCCAGCGCCAGCGTGGCTCCCGGCAGCTTCTGCTGCTCAGGGTCCACGTAGTCCGAGAGGCGGCTGTGGTTGTCTATGAAGATCAGCTTGCGGTTACCCTGGAAATTGAAAATATTTTATAGGTACTAAATCTCATTGTGGTCGACTCCAGATATTTATGCCTTGTTACAGTCGTGTGGGGTTATATCTGTAACGAAGACTAAATGTAATGTTGGTTTAATGTAATAATCGCTAAAAAATATGTAAGCTTATGTAATATTAGCTCAATTTTGAATATCTAAATATACATAACTCAAAGGTGACTGACTGACATAGTGATGTATCAACGCACAGCCCAAACCAATGGACGGATCGGGCTGAAACTTGGCTTGCAGGTAGATGTTATGACGTAGGCATCCGCTAAGAAAGGATTTTGATCAGTTCCTCCCCCAAGGGGATAAAATAGAAGATGAAAATATTACTTCGTAAAGCGAGCGAAGCCGCGGGCAAAAGCTCGTGAAGCCATATAATCGGTAAAATGGAATATTGGCCAAATGTAAAATTGTTCAAATGTAATGTTGTCCTATAGTAACATTGTCAATATGTAACATTGTCCAAATTTTACAATGTCAAAAGATAACATTAGCCACACGTAATATCATCTAAACACGACATCCTAGTTAAATATAACATTGACCAAATGTAACGATGTCCAAATGTAACGTCATGCTAATGTAACATTTCTGCAGGAGTCTGTCCTGGAGGAGGTGGAACCAGGAGTGCACAGTCACCACCTACCCTCAGCGGCGCCAGGATAGCGTCGTGGAACTTGGTGTACTCGCGCACCCAGCCGTTGCAGTTGTAGATGTAGCTGGCCACCACGCTGAACCACTTCTGCAGGAGTCTGTCCTGGAGGAGGTGGAACCAGGAGTGCACAGTCACCACCTACCCTCAGCGGCGCCAGGATAGCGTCGTGGAACTTGGTGTACTCGCGCACCCAGCCGTTGCAGTTGTAGATGTAGCTGGCCACCACGCTGAACCACTTCTGCAGGAGTCTGTCCTGGAGGAGGTGGAACCAGGAGTGCACAGTCACCACCTACCCTCAGCGGCGCCAGGATAGCGTCGTGGAACTTGGTGTACTCGCGCACCCAGCCGTTGCAGTTGTAGATGTAGCTGGCCACCACGCTGAACCACTTCTGCAGGAGTCTGTCCTGGAGGAGGTGGAACCAGGAGTGCACAGTCACCACCTACCCTCAGCGGCGCCAGGATAGCGTCGTGGAACTTGGTGTACTCGCGCACCCAGCCGTTGCAGTTGTAGATGTAGCTGGCCACCACGCTGAACCACTTCTGCAGGAGTCTGTCCTGGAGGAGGTGGAACCAGGAGTGCACAGTCACCACCTACCCTCAGCGGCGCCAGGATAGCGTCGTGGAACTTGGTGTACTCGCGCACCCAGCCGTTGCAGTTGTAGATGTAGCTGGCCACCACGCTGAACCACTTCTGCAGGAGTCTGTCCTGGAGGAGGTGGAACCAGGAGTGCACAGTCACCACCTACCCTCAGCGGCGCCAGGATAGCGTCGTGGAACTTGGTGTACTCGCGCACCCAGCCGTTGCAGTTGTAGATGTAGCTGGCCACCACGCTGAACCACTTCTGCAGGAGTCTGTCCTGGAGGAGGTGGAACCAGGAGTGCACAGTCACCACCTACCCTCAGCGGCGCCAGGATAGCGTCGTGGAACTTGGTGTACTCGCGCACCCAGCCGTTGCAGTTGTAGATGTAGCTGGCCACCACGCTGAACCACTTCTGCAGGAGTCTGTCCTGGAGGAGGTGGAACCAGGAGTGCACAGTCACCACCTACCCTCAGCGGCGCCAGGATAGCGTCGTGGAACTTGGTGTACTCGCGCACCCAGCCGTTGCAGTTGTAGATGTAGCTGGCCACCACGCTGAACCACTTCTGCAGGAGTCTGTCCTGGAGGAGGTGGAACCAGGAGTGCACAGTCACCACCTACCCTCAGCGGCGCCAGGATAGCGTCGTGGAACTTGGTGTACTCGCGCACCCAGCCGTTGCAGTTGTAGATGTAGCTGGCCACCACGCTGAACCACTTCTGCAGGAGTCTGTCCTGGAGGAGGTGGAACCAGGAGTGCACAGTCACCACCTACCCTCAGCGGCGCCAGGATAGCGTCGTGGAACTTGGTGTACTCGCGCACCCAGCCGTTGCAGTTGTAGATGTAGCTGGCCACCACGCTACCGTACGCCACCTCGGGGAGAACGCTGAACCACTTCTGCAGGAAGTCCGTCCTGGGGGCGGTGGAATGGAAGTTAGTGGTGGAGGTAATAGTGTGTAGTGTGCTATATTCCGCGCACAACATCTACCAGGCGTTCACCAGCAAGCTGGGGAATCCCATGTACTACTTCATATCCCGGAGATACATGTAAGTTTTGTAGCTTAGAAATGAGGAGAGATGTTACCTGCTCAAGGCCTTAAACTGAGTTGTTTGCTGTGTATTTAATAGTAATGTTCTTTTTAACTTTTATTTGTTTTGTTTATTTTTCTAGTAGTCCGCTTTGAATATATAAACGAGTCGCGTCGCAATAGCAAATTGTAGATATCAGCAGGACTCCCCGCGGCTCTCTTCCGCGGGTACATCGCGCGGTTAGTGTGCCCACACGTTGCTAAGGAATATGTATATGCTTATACATAGTTGTGTGTTACTGCATTGGCTCTCTTTGACTTGAGTTGACTCTGGACTTGAAGTTTTGCGCGGACTACACCTTCAAGAGTGTGTGTGTGTGTGTGTGTGTGTGTGTGTGTTTATGAAATTACATTTATTAAATGTACGCACTCTCACGCACACTCACACGAGCACGCACACACACACACGCACACACTTAGTTAGTAAGTGAAGAAAATTTGTAATTTTAAATAAATAATATTTGTATTATTTATTTAAATATATCCGTCTATCCAGTTCCTTGCATATCTTTAAGAACCAAGTCAAGGCTCATTACTTGCAGCTTTGACTTGGTTTCCTTCTTCTTTTTATCCCTTCTTCCTCATAACCTATATTTCCTTCTTACGTTTCTCTTTTTACCTCTATTACACCATTAATATGTATTTATGTATATAATGTCTTTTCTGTATGTGTACCCTACCTTTCACGATCTCACATATCTTTCACTCCATCCCAAAGGTTGTCTGGAAGAGATCGCTTCTAAGCGATGAGACCGCCTATTTGTATGATGTCTCATATATTGTTTTTATATGTTGCTTATATTTGGTGTACTAATAAAGAATATGTTGTTGTTGTTGTTTTTGTTGTTGTTGTTATTATTATGCTATGGAAGAGCGAGGCTTCCTGTCACAGGTATAAATATACTAAAAAGGAGACCCCAACAATGGATTACTAATGTAACTATATTGTTACAAATAAAATATTTTAATTTTTTCATTTTTCAAGTGTATACGTAGTAAGTAGCCTAGTGATACTAGGCCTCTCAATCAAAGCATCCAAGGTTTCTGTAATTTTTCAAAGCTATGTACGTAATAGAAATTAATTATGATTTCCAACAGTGAATACATCCCGTGGAAACCTGTACATCTGAGAGATCTTAAAGTAAAAAAGTTGAAAACCTTTTACGAGTACGCCAACCATTACACATGCTATCTTTACAAATATGCAATTTATCGCACAGAACAATCTGAAATTTACTGAATAATTTTTTCTAATTTTATTAAGAAAACTCTTCATATTTATATTCCGAACTAAAAGTAAGTTTATGTTGTTCATTTCATACTCTAATATTATAAAGAGGCAAACTTTGTTTGTTTGTTTGATTGTAATGAATAGGCTCAGAAACTACTGGACCGATTTTAAAAATTCTTTCACCATTCGAAAGCTACATTATCCACGAGTAACATAGGCTATATTTTATATGAAATATATTTGATAAATAGATTTTGAGGCAGTACAAAGTTTTCGGGGTCAGCTAGTAATTTATAAAATAGTACATACCTGAACCTATTATCCGAGTTGGTGTGCGTGAAGTCGACGATCAGCTCGAAGGGTTGCTGGCAGAACGGCTTCAGCGTCAGTATCACGTGGTAGATCAGCAGATCTGCGTTCACTTCGCCGATCCTGGGGACAAGAGATCAAAGGATCACAATAAGATCGCAAGTGGCGCCTCTTTTTTTTTATATTATAGGAGTAGCAGACGAGCATGCAGTCCACCTGATGTAAGTGGCTACTGCCGCCCATGGACATCTGTGATCAACCCAGATAGGATTAGATATTCCTACTTAAGACCGGCCACAGATGCGCCGCTTCCCCTGAGGACTAAGCTGGAACGCCTCGGAAAAGTCTGTCTCCCTTACCACACCCTTCAAACCGGAACACAGCAGCGCCTAACACTGCTGTTATAACAGAAATAGGTGTGGCGGTGGTGCCGCCGGAGTCGAACCACAAAGGGTTCTACCACCTATAAAATCCTCTCCTCTCTCCTCTGTCCTGCCTCTCCCACACACACAAAAGTTTGTCGGATTATATTACAAGATTTTCTTAAATATACACAAAACACATTGTATGTATAGCTACTGTTTGCTACTGTAACTTTAGAGTAAATAATATTAAAGTATTTTTTACAATATAGTAGTAGCAAACAATGCCGTCCACCTGATGATAAACCACTGCCGCCCATCGACATCTGTAACCAACTCCAGATAAGATAAGATTCCTAACTGAGGTGGACAACAAATGCGCCGCTACCCATAAGAACCAAGCTGGAACGCCTCGGAAAAGTGCGTCTCTCTTACCACACCTTTCAAATCAGAACATAGCGGCGCTTAACACTGCTGTTATGACAGAAATAGGTGTGGGTGTAGTGCCGCCGGAGTCGAACCACAAAGGGTTCTACCACCTTTACTTAAGGCAACTCACTTGTATCTCCGGGATATGAAGTAGAACACGGGGTTCCCCAGCTTGCTGGTGCCCGCCTGGTAGAAGATGTTCAGGCTCTCGATGCTCTTGCACTGCCACACTACAACTCACTTGTATCTCCGGGATATGAAGTAGAACACGGGGTTCCCCAGCTTGCTGGTGCCCGCCTGGTAGAAGATGTTCAGGCTCTCGATGCTCTTGCACTGCCACACTACAACTCACTTGTATCTCCGGGATATGAAGTAGAACACGGGGTTCCCCAGCTTGCTGGTGCCCGCCTGGTAGAAGATGTTCAGGCTCTCGATGCTCTTGCACTGCCACACTACAACTCACTTGTATCTCCGGGATATGAAGTAGAACACGGGGTTCCCCAGCTTGCTGGTGCCCGCCTGGTAGAAGATGTTCAGGCTCTCGATGCTCTTGCACTGCCACACTACAACTCACTTGTATCTCCGGGATATGAAGTAGAACACGGGGTTCCCCAGCTTGCTGGTGCCCGCCTGGTAGAAGATGTTCAGGCTCTCGATGCTCTTGCACTGCCACACTACAACTCACTTGTATCTCCGGGATATGAAGTAGAACACGGGGTTCCCCAGCTTGCTGGTGCCCGCCTGGTAGAAGATGTTCAGGCTCTCGATGCTCTTGCACTGCCACACTACAACTCACTTGTATCTCCGGGATATGAAGTAGAACACGGGGTTCCCCAGCTTGCTGGTGCCCGCCTGGTAGAAGATGTTCAGGCTCTCGATGCTCTTGCACTGCCACACTACAACTCACTTGTATCTCCGGGATATGAAGTAGAACACGGGGTTCCCCAGCTTGCTGGTGCCCGCCTGGTAGAAGATGTTCAGGCTCTCGATGCTCTTGCACTGCCACACTACAACTCACTTGTATCTCCGGGATATGAAGTAGAACACGGGGTTCCCCAGCTTGCTGGTGCCCGCCTGGTAGAAGATGTTCAGGCTCTCGATGCTCTTGCACTGCCACACTACAACTCACTTGTATCTCCGGGATATGAAGTAGAACACGGGGTTCCCCAGCTTGCTGGTGCCCGCCTGGTAGAAGATGTTCAGGCTCTCGATGCTCTTGCACTGCCACACTACAACTCACTTGTATCTCCGGGATATGAAGTAGAACACGGGGTTCCCCAGCTTGCTGGTGCCCGCCTGGTAGAAGATGTTCAGGCTCTCGATGCTCTTGCACTGCCACACTACAACTCACTTGTATCTCCGGGATATGAAGTAGAACACGGGGTTCCCCAGCTTGCTGGTGCCCGCCTGGTAGAAGATGTTCAGGCTCTCGATGCTCTTGCACTGCCACACTACAACTCACTTGTATCTCCGGGATATGAAGTAGAACACGGGGTTCCCCAGCTTGCTGGTGCCCGCCTGGTAGAAGATGTTCAGGCTCTCGATGCTCTTGCACTGCCACACTACAACTCACTTGTATCTCCGGGATATGAAGTAGAACACGGGGTTCCCCAGCTTGCTGGTGCCCGCCTGGTAGAAGATGTTCAGGCTCTCGATGCTCTTGCACTGCCACACTACAACTCACTTGTATCTCCGGGATATGAAGTAGAACACGGGGTTCCCCAGCTTGCTGGTGCCCGCCTGGTAGAAGATGTTCAGGCTCTCGATGCTCTTGCACTGCCACACTACAACTCACTTGTATCTCCGGGATATGAAGTAGAACACGGGGTTCCCCAGCTTGCTGGTGCCCGCCTGGTAGAAGATGTTCAGGCTCTCGATGCTCTTGCACTGCCACACTACAACTCACTTGTATCTCCGGGATATGAAGTAGAACACGGGGTTCCCCAGCTTGCTGGTGCCCGCCTGGTAGAAGATGTTCAGGCTCTCGATGCTCTTGCACTGCCACACTACAACTCACTTGTATCTCCGGGATATGAAGTAGAACACGGGGTTCCCCAGCTTGCTGGTGCCCGCCTGGTAGAAGATGTTCAGGCTCTCGATGCTCTTGCACTGCCACACTACAACTCACTTGTATCTCCGGGATATGAAGTAGAACACGGGGTTCCCCAGCTTGCTGGTGCCCGCCTGGTAGAAGATGTTCAGGCTCTCGATGCTCTTGCACTGCCACACTACAACTCACTTGTATCTCCGGGATATGAAGTAGAACACGGGGTTCCCCAGCTTGCTGGTGCCCGCCTGGTAGAAGATGTTCAGGCTCTTGATGCTCTTGAACTCCTCCTTCTGGTGCATGTTGTGCTTCACTATGAACTCCTCGAAGTTGGTCGACGACATGTCGATTGATGACCAGCGCGCGTACGACGAGAATAGCAGCCCTGATGTGCTGGAGACGAAAGTTACGTCGAAGTTTAGTGATGATGATTGGGACTAACTTGATGTAACAAGTTACCACGCTGTACATTTTTGTACTAGGGTCAAATCCCAGGCACGCGCCTCTGATATTCAAAGTGTTGTGGGTATTAAAAATCAATTATCACTTTATTTAACGGTCAATGACAACATCATGAGGAAACCCGCAAAATGTTTTCAAAGGTATGTGAAGTTTACCAATTCGCACTTGGCCAGCGCGGTGGACTACAGTCTACTCCTTCTCACTCAGAGTTATAGGTTTATCACGACAAGAACGTATCAAATTTCAAATGAGGCTAATCTCGAATAGATTGGTTATCAATAACGGGCGTAAGTTATTTTTGAATAGTAAATTGTAATCTGGTTGTATTAGACTGATTTATAATTCATCCCATTCTCATAATATTTTTTGCATAATAAAAAAAAAATAGCTTACGACTCCACTGGTTTATGCTCAGGTGGTCCTAAATATGCCAGAAGAGTTGCCATCTGTAATAATCAAAAATTAACATTTTGTAAAATTGAATCCGTAAAATAAGTATTGATTTAACATATATTACAATCATGAAATAGTATTTCAATCTATCATTAACTTACATGTTTTTACATATTAGTTAATTACATGTCCACGGTAGACAGGAGTCACTAAAAATCAGAAAAATCACAAATTAATAAAACACAAATTACATACCTTGTCAAAAGGCCTCCTTCCAACCGCCTTATGATCCCTACTACAGGACAGATAGTCTCCTATTCTCTCCTGATGTGTCCACAATAGACGATGCAGGGCGACCACATTCGCATCACTTATGAAGGACAGTGTGTGAGAGGAGGCCTCTGCGCTCTCGCAGTCTGACGCTATTTGGATGAAGAATCTGGAACGGATGGTGTTGTTATAACTATGTATGTGTTACCTTGAATAGAATAATGATTGTTGATCATTGGAAGTAAAAATATCAGTAAAACAATATTTATAGGACTTTTTAAAACTGGAATGTCCAATTAACATGCAATCTACTAAGTAATGATAGGAGAATTCTTTGCGGATCTACTTCGGCCGCACCAGCGCTATACCTAAATAATAGCAGTGTTAAGAGCTGCTGTGTTCCCCTTAAAGAGGGATCTCAACTTAGTCCACGGGTATAGCGGCGCAATTATTGCTGACCTCAGGTACGACTCTCATCTTAACTGTGGTTGAAAACAGTTGTCTATGGGCGGCAGTAGCCACTTACCATCAGGTGGACTACATCCTAATTAGATACTCTACTATTATAACACTTCTATCACCTTATTTACCAGCGCCTGAACTAAATCTAGAACACTCTAGAGCCGCGTTTCCCAACCTGTGGTCCGCGGACTCCTGGGGGTCCGCGAGTATATGTATGGGGGTCCGCGGTGTCATCTCTGGACCATACATAAATCGCTCATTAAATGCAAAAGGGCCGCTTTACTGCTTTTTCCAACCTATGTGAAAAGGCATTCTCTACTCTTATTTATACAAAAAACAAATACAGAAACAGATTACAAGTAGCATCTGATTTGAGATTACAGCTTAGTAGCAACATCAACCCAAATATCCCTGATTTAGTTACAAAAAAGCAACACCAAACATTCACATTATTTATTTTTCATATTTTTCATAACAAACAGTTATAATTACCTTTCGTATTTGTTCTTTTCTTGTATCTGTAATAACTAAAATAAATACCTAATCCGTTTTTTTTGTTGTTTATTTTATTAAGGGGGTCCGTGAAAACTGTGCTTGATTTCCTAAGGGTCCGTGGACTGAAAAAGGCTGGGAAACGCTGCTCTAGAGTCTACAGGACCACTCACTTGCGTCCAGGCTCGAAGTGCGCCCTCAGGAAGTCGTTGAAGGGCAGCATGTGTTGTTCCTTGGAGAACTCCACGTGGTTCGCGATGTTCTGCAGTATCTTGGACATCAGCATCAACCCGCGGCGAACGTTGGGTGGTACGGAGCGACGGACTATGCCCATCTCTTGTGGGGACACTGGGGTGGAAAGGAATTATAGATTATAATACAAAAATATATATGCTTTGACGTAAAAAAACGTCTAATATCTGCAAGGGTATATTTTAATTACAATACTTTTTAGTTAATTTATGTTAATAAGAGTTTATTTAATTGTGGCAATGTAGCGAGAAACTATAGAAAAAGAAAGAACGATATTATATGTTGATTAGAAAATAAGATGTCATAGAGTTGTTACTGAATATTTTATGACATAAAATAGGCCTTCAGGAATATTGAGTTTATATATCTTTCTTCGTGTAAACTAAGAGAAGCATTTAATATTATTTTAAATATAGTGATTACAACAAAAACATATGCATACATACAAATGACTCGAATATTTATATATTTTTAAAGGTGATTATTTCTCTCATAAATGTAAGATAGTAGGGAAAATAAAGGGCACATATTGCAATGAATATACACAGTTTTAATTTTACAAATGAGGATAGAGACAAATATGAGCTATAATATTAATAAATAAATCAACTCACCTATAGCAGGATTGATGAACCTCAGAAACAGCACAGTACCGACCGCGCCCACACTCGTCTGCGGGAACTGAGCGAACCTTTTGCTCAACACCTGGAATATTACAAAATATAATATTATACCGATAGCCTGAAATATGACAAAAATAATAATAAATATTGTATATCGTCGTGTCTTGATTCCAAAGCTTACAGTGTTAAGCGTTGCTGTGTTCTGGTTTGAAGGGTGTGGTAAGGGAGATACACATAATGCGTTCCAACGTAGGTCTCAATGGTCGCAACGACGAGTTTCTAGTTTAGATTTTTTTTTTTATTTAATTATTACATAGGACTAGTAGAAGAGCACGCGATCCATCTGATGGTAAGTGGCTACTGCCAAAAATGGGCATATGTAATCAACCCCAGATAAGGTTAGAGACCTTCCTGATGTCAGCCACAGAGGCACCGCTAAGAACTAAGCTAGAACACCTCAGAAACCTTCCTTACGAGGAAACGAGGGGGAAACGCCGGGTTATATGAGATTTTTACCGCACTAAAACCCCCGGGTGGCCGCCCTCAACGCTTGTTGGAGAACTCCGGGATCTCCGACGGAACAAAACGGAGCCCTCCAAGCGCGATGTCCCGATCGGGCTCTACCCTGGGGGAGCAGATTTCGCTCCTCCCACACCATGTAGTGTTCACGACGGTATGCGACCACACATACCGCCGTCCTTCCCGGGGTCGCTTACTGGACGCCCGCAACCCCCTTTTAGTCGCTTTTACGACAGGCAAGGGATATTGTAGCCCTATTTTAGTCTCGGAACTACAGGGACTAGGGTCACATTACCTGGTACAAACAATGGCACATGCTTCTCAGTTGCGGCGGGAAGGTATCGGCCGAGTTGACGATACGGTCGAACACCTCCTTGGTCAGTTCGATCAGATTCGCCCTGTTCACTTCGATGTCTTGGCTTGTGTCCAGTCTGAAATGATTTTTTCAATTTAAATAATGAAATTAAAACATTTTTAACGCCTATCGTTTTAATCATCGTGTGAATTAAAAGTGACAAACTAAAAAAAAATAAACACATACAAATTCAAGCTAGCTTCTTACCTAAAAGTGACAAATTAAAAAAACATAGAAACACAAATTCAGGCTAGCTTCTTACCTAAAATGAAAAAATAAAAAAAAAGTTTTCAAAATTCAGGCCAGCCACATACCTAGCGGGGTCCACCTCGAAGCTGAGCTCGGGCTCCTCCAGCGCCTGCTCCAGCAGCGAGCTGATGAGCGGCTCCAGCAGCCCCTGGAGGTACGTACACCCGTATATCTTGAAGCAGTGCGCCAACATACCTAGCGGGGTCCACCTCGAAGCTGAGCTCGGGCTCCTCCAGCGCCTGCTCCAGCAGCGAGCTGATGAGCGGCTCCAGCAGCCCCTGGAGGTACGTACACCCGTATATCTTGAAGCAGTGCGCCAACATACCTAGCGGGGTCCACCTCGAAGCTGAGCTCGGGCTCCTCCAGCGCCTGCTCCAGCAGCGAGCTGATGAGCGGCTCCAGCAGCCCCTGGAGGTACGTACACCCGTATATCTTGAAGCAGTGCGCCAACATACCTAGCGGGGTCCACCTCGAAGCTGAGCTCGGGCTCCTCCAGCGCCTGCTCCAGCAGCGAGCTGATGAGCGGCTCCAGCAGCCCCTGGAGGTACGTACACCCGTATATCTTGAAGCAGTGCGCCAACATACCTAGCGGGGTCCACCTCGAAGCTGAGCTCGGGCTCCTCCAGCGCCTGCTCCAGCAGCGAGCTGATGAGCGGCTCCAGCAGCCCCTGGAGGTACGTACACCCGTATATCTTGAAGCAGTGCGCCAACATACCTAGCGGGGTCCACCTCGAAGCTGAGCTCGGGCTCCTCCAGCGCCTGCTCCAGCAGCGAGCTGATGAGCGGCTCCAGCAGCCCCTGGAGGTACGTACACCCGTATATCTTGAAGCAGTACGCCATTATCTTGCTGCCCAGCGAGTTGCCGCGGAACAGGGTTTGCATACAGTCTGACACCTGGGAGAATGACAGAAAAGAACATTAAAATGTTTCAAATTAGAATATACCACGGCATAACATCGTTATGCACTATTTCTGGTATGAGGCATAAATAGGTGTAGCGGTGGCGCCGACGGAGTAGAAACATAGAGGGTTCTAGCACCTTTACAAATTTGTTTAAACAAAAACTTTTGTAAACTAGACTCATTTTCGCCTCATAATCGATATTACATCACAAACATTATAGTTTTTACCACGCTTTCATTATGTGACCTGTATGTATAGTCCGCGCCAAACAACTAGACCGCTCTGAAGTTGTTGCGAGCAAGTGTAATAATTCAATTTGCTATGGCGACGTGATTCATTTCTATATTTAGAGCGGACTAGCAGTTTTACGCGGACTATAACAAAATCTTTGAACTCGATTTTTACCATTTTGAACAATCAGTTTCGTTCAAAATTTTGAGAAACATCAATAAAATTGGTGACAACATGCAATTTTTTATTCTTTTGACCCATTGTCGTTATCAGGATTAACGATTTCGAGGCGGTGTTTGACCGCCTTAGAGAATTGTTCATAGCAAAGTTACTAGATTGCAACAATGATTACTTTTTAGTTTGATTAACTATAAAAGGTTTATAGTTTTTTTTTCATGATAATACCATTCATTGATAACACTAAAGGTTCTTTCAAATTAGCGACGCGACCAAAACTAATCAAGAGCTAACAAAACAAAAAAAAAACATCCTACAAAAACTTTTTTAAACTACAAAAATCCAAAAATGTAAGACCGAAACATGATAAAGTCTAGAATGACGAAATTCTCAAACGTAAGTTAGGTAGGTTAAACTAATAATGAATAAATGTAAGTCCTCACCTCGACCTCCCGATAGAAGATGTTCCACAGTAAGGGCGCCAGCAGGTGCTTGGCGTCGAACAGTGTAACCAACACTCTCGCTAGTTCGTCCATCTGCGACGTACTCACTACGTTCGCGAGCGCCATTGCTATCGGTAACTCACCCTGTAACAATTATCATGTTTTTTATTATACAGGGTGAAATTTTCAAATAAGCCTTCAGGGCCAAATCCGAAATTATAACGATTAGCGAAAAATGCTGGAAGGAGTTACGAGGCCGATTTTGATAAAAACTAAAACTGGATCATTCGTTTCTTAAAATATCTTTTTCACCCTCTATATATATCAAACAAGCATGCAATCCACCTGATGGTAAGTGGCTACTGCCGCCCATGGACCTCCGTAATCAACCCCAGATAAGATTAGATATTCCTACCTGAGGTCGGCCACAGATGCGCCGCTACCTGAGGACTAAGCTGGAACGCCTCGGAAAAGTATCTCTCCCTTACCACACCCTTCAAACCAGGACACAGCAGCGCTTGACACTACTGTTAATAGACAGAAATAGGAGTGACGGTGCTGCCGCCGGAATCGAACCACAAAAGGTTCTACCACCTTCAAACAAGTACATAACCAATGGCGCCTCCTACCTTATCTGATATCATAGTGACGAGCTGTACAAGCTGTTCGAAGCGGTCGGCCAGCACTGTCTCCGCCAGGGTGTCGAACTCCGTACCCTGCTGCAGGATCTTGGTTAGAACTTCCATGAAGGCCGCTCGAGTTTGCAGATCGCGGTGGTAGCCCAGGTCTGGAAGAAATATACGTCTTCGGATTTCGGAGTTTCTATTGGATTTTGCAAACTGACATACTAAGTATCAGAGATCGGGTTTATGCTGAATAATAGTCAAATTTAAAATAAAAAAATTGCGCTGTTGTCCGTACTACAGACAAAAATCACAAAAACACAAAAATAATGTTGTAAAATAAAAAAAATGGTAAAGTTTTTGATTTTTTTTGACGTTTTAAAACTTTTTCCCGTTATTTTGTTTCTAAAATTTATGTCCATCGGTCACAACATAAATGCATTATTTATTTCTACTATATCGAAATATAAATAAACAAGAATGTTTCCTTAAATATTAATTAACTAGCTGACCCGGCAAATTTTTTTCCGCCTCAAAATCTATTTATCAAATATATTTGATATAAAATATAGCCTATGTTACTCGTGGATAATGTAGCTTTCGAATGGTGCAAGAATTTTTAAAATCGGTCCAGTAGTTTTTGAGCCTATTTATTACAACCAAACAAACAAAGTTTTCCTCTTTATAATATTAGTATAGATAAATTAAATCCCTTAATTTACTTTGTCTCCGGTTTTTGTACGATGGGATATATTCCACGACGTCACTTAAAATAGAGCTCATATAACCTTTCATCCTAAATTAAGAATGAGATTACTCGTGCCCAGCAGTGGGATGATTATGGATAAGGATGTTTAAAAATTTAAGCAGTGATAGCCTAGTGGTTAAGAAACTCGGCCTCTTGATCGAGGGGTCCGAGGTTCAAATCCCAGGCACGCACCTCTAATTTTTCAAAAGTTATGTGCGTATTAGAAATTACTTATCACTTGCTAAACGGTGAAGGAAAACATCGTGAGGAAACCTGCATACCTGAGAGATTTATAAAAAAAAATCTCAAAGGTATGTAAAGTCTACCAATATGCACTTGGCCAGCGCGGTGGACTATGGCCTAATCCTTCTCATTATGAGAGGAGACCCGTGCTCAGCAGTGGGATAGTAATGGGTTGTTGATGATGTTTAAGAATTACTTACCGATACTATGCATAAGCCCCGAGTCAATATTAGCACTGAGTAGGTTAGACATGGCCTGTATGGTGGCCTTGCGGAGGGCTTGTAGCCGACCGTGCCCTTCAGCCGCTTCCACCTCGTTGCAGTCATTCAGGAGGTTCATGAACAGGCTGAAATACCTGGAAGAACAGATAACAGTTTTAGAAAAAGAAACGTTTGTATTCAAGAAAGTGGAACAATATTTAGAGATTTAGGAATAGGTCACAATTAAGTTCTCGGTGAAACAATTTTATAATGATAAAAAGATAATAAAACAGCGTAAAAATCATACCTACACACTAATTTGACAAAAGTAGATATTCCTCTAGATCAAGTGATCCCTAGAAAGTACCGTACTATAAGCACGCAAATTGCTTAATTTTTTGACAAAAACTAAAATTGTATTAAGAAATTCACAGAAATTTGGTTCCCTAGCCGCAAATCGAATGAATTCATTTTGAAGAAAAAAAACATACAACATAGTATTATTGTAGGATGAGTGTCACATAAAAAGACAAGTCTTGGTTATTTTATTCTAATTGTACCATTTAATTAAGTTAAGTATTTGTTTGCATGTAATTTGTGTGTTGCAAAGGTTCAACATAAAATAGTTTTGTTTGTAACAAACTGACTTGAGGAAGAGCTGGCTCTTGGCCTCCATGAGGTCGCCGCGGTCGGACTCCTCGGGCTGCAGCGGCAGCCCCTTCAGCAGCGCCGCCACCGCCTCCATGCACGCCTGGTCCAGCTCCCTGCGGAACACCACAACGCCACAGACTTAGCTACCAACTAAATTGAGATTCACTACATAGTTCACACAGGTTCACCACTTTACTTATCGAATTGCTTATTAATATAACAAGCGCTTATCGTTTTATTAAATAGAATATGGGGCCTATGTCCAGCAGTGGCCTAAATGGGCTGAAGATGGATAGAAATAGAATATAATAGTCTGTAATTTCTAACAATAATTTGAAGTTGATGACATGATGGAAGAAAAGCTCTTACTGACCGTTAAAATTGTGAGGTCAGAACCACAATCATCCACAAGATGTGGAGTAGTGAAGGAGCAGGCTCGTGTTGTATTGATAGGCGTGTTTATAGGTTGATGTCTTTATTAGTACTCTCTTAATACTAAGCTTAACCTAACTTATATAACTAGAAGTCACACTACACAGCTCCACATACTCTTTAAGCGTAACTTGACATTCTACTCGAAACTTTTAAGTGTGTTATGAAGTTTCTTAATTTTTCATATTAAATCATAATACCTAACGTAATCTAACCTAACCTAAAGATAAAATAGACATCAAGAAAATAGGACAATAGTCATCGTCGCCTATGGACATTTGCAACACCAGAGGAGTCGCCAATGCATCGCCGGCTTGAATATCATTTTTTACATTTTGAAGAGACCCATAGTAGCTCACTGGGAATACGTCAAGAAATTCCACTAAACATCTTATTTTTTAATTAATATATTTAATACATATATTACCTAGTAATAGATGATGCGTCGCCTCTCAACGGCGGTGCTATTTGATGGCTCGTGCCTAACACCCAATCCGTTACGTATTCCACCATTTTATTTCTGAATTTCATTTCCTGAAGAAAAAACACATTATAGGAATAGTATACAGGAAAAAATAAGAAATTAATGCTTTATAATATACTACCTAATAACACATAAGTCAAATAGATCTTATGTAATGTTAGAAATACTAAATGTTCGTAAGATTTTCTGGTTATTGAATATATTAAAACAATTAATTTTATTTAAATAAATACACTTATCGAGTAATACCAGTCAACTTTACATTTTTTAGTTAGTTTTGTATGGTAGATATTAATGAGCTTATTTCATTAAAAAATGGAAATATTTGTTCTTATACTCCTCAACTTAGTAAATATAAATAGCCAGTTCTAAAATTTATCCCCTTTACAAAAATCCATAATAAACTTGAAGGTGGTAGAACCCTTTGTGGTTCGACTCCGGCGGCACCACCGCCACACCTAGTTCTATCTTATAACAGCAATGTTAGGCGCTGCTGTGTTCCGTTTTGAAGAGTGTGGTAAGGGAGACAGACTTTTCCGAGGCGTTCCAACTTAGTCCTCAGGGGTAGCGCGGCACATTTGTGGCCGACCTCAGGTAGGAATATCTAATCCTATCTGGGGTTGATTACAGGTGTCCATGGGCGGCAGTAGCCACTTACCATCAGGTGGAGTGCATGCTCGTCTGCTACTTCTATATTATAAAAAAAAAGTAGTATAGAATCGTGTACTACCTGTCTGAAGGCTAGATCATCCCGCCGCCTCATCATGGCCTCTACGACTTGGCAAAGTTTCGTCTTGATGTGTATCGACAGCACCGTCATGTCTAAATGGCGAACGTATCTGTTGAAAGAGTATTAATCGATTGTTAATAAATGTAAGTGAGACATACTTATCGAGGGGTTTTAACTTAGTTCTCTGGAGCAGCAACGCATCTGTGGCCGATCTTAGGTTAGAAGAGACTAACCTTATCTGGGGTTGATTATAAACCTCCATGGAAAGCAGTAGCCACCCATGCTACACTTTGACTATCTTGCGTATCTTTGCGTATCTTGCTGAACAAACTTCTTTTTTAGATAAATGTAAAGCAAGATACTGGAGCTAATGCTTTATTATTTGTAAAAATGATGGCATTAAAACAACAGAATAATTATTATTAAAAAAAAAAGACAAACCCACTGAGAAGATCAGTTCGCGTTCCGATCCGGTAGTAGTTTAAGAAAAATATTGTACCTGATAATTTGTAAGTGCCGTCGTTGGCCTATACAAAATAAATATATTTCATTTCATTTCATGATACGGTTGACTTTTCACTTCTATATCATAAGAAAAGTATTGTTATGTGACTGATAATGTTATAAAAAGGTGATAGAATGCAAATGGTTCGAAAGACACGCCAATACCTGATCGATTTCAGGTAGAACCTGTTCTAAATGGACTTCTTACAGCTGTACATACGACAGTGACTTACCATCAGGTGGTAGAACCCTTTGTGGTTCGAGTCCAACGGCATCACCGTCACACCTATAATTCCTACCTCATAACAGCAGTGTCAAGCGCTTCTGTGTTCTGGTTTGAAGGGTGTGGTAAGAGACATACTTTTTGGAGGCGTTTCAGCTTAGTCTTTAAGGGTAGCGGTGCATCTGTGGCCGACCTCAGGTAGGAATATCTAATCCTATCTGGGGTTGATCACAGATGTCCATGGGTGGCAGTAGCCACTTACTATCAGGTGGACTGCATGCTCGTCTGCTACTCCTATATTATAAAAAAAAAAAACCACTGTAGTCGAACCACTGTTCTACCACCTTTAAAACCTTCCCATTTGCATCTTAAACGTCACTTACCTTACAATCGCCAGCATGAGACCCTCAATGGACGTAGTACTGAGGTGCTCTGAGGGTTGTCCACTTTTCTTGTTGTCCAAAATACTCTTCATTATGAAGATTGTGTGCTCCACGAATTGTGTGTTAATGTCCGTTAGGACCACCTGGTGAATAAATAAAAACTTCGATAATATTTTACGAATAAACTGAACATCATTTTGATTTTTTTATTAAATAATAAAATGTAAGTAGATCATGAAAGTATGATGAGGAAACTGGAACTAAGCCATGAGAAGATTATGAAAACAATATGAGAATATTATGAAAATACCATGAAAAATACTTAAAATAATAATTCATTAGAATAAACGAACGAATGAATTCAATAATTAGATTATAAGGAATACACCATGAGAAGCCTGAAATATCTAGGACTAAAAATAAATAAAATAAAAAAACGGAAAAGACCAGAAGCTTACTCCTTCAAATGTCTTGAAAGCTTTTGATAAATTTTATTTTTTTGTATTTAAGTTTTTTTTTATTTTTACCCATACCCACACTGACCGACTATCATTTTTACTCACACGAAAATTATCTCACAAAAACCTTTAATAGGATTTTTTTTTGCTTTCCGACTACTCTCAATATTTCTTATGTAATATAATTTGTTTTAACCGGCTTAAAAAAGAAGGAGGTTCTGTATTCGGCTGTATTGTTTATATGCATAAAAAACTAACAAAAAAATTGTAATGAACCCACCTGTTGCTGCTGATCGAAGAACTTGTCTACAACAGCCTTGATCTGATCGAAGAGTATCGGGTAGAGAGCTGGGGACATCTCGTTACCCACTAACTCCTTCACGTGGTTTTGGATCTGGGTTCCGAAGCGCTCGTTCGTGCAGAGAAGGAGACGTAACAGCTGGCCTAGGAATCTGGTTTGAAAGTTTTATGAGGGTAGATATGAAAAAAAATTACAATAGACGAAGGGTAGGTTTCAAAAACAAAGTTTACCAATGGGACGAAATTTTCGTTTTCTGAAAAAAATATGATGGTAGATTTGAATGATTGGCTAAGTGTGAGTGGAACTCACGGAAGGGGCCGTACCACCAAATTTTCATTTTTTTTTTAGTATTTGTTATCATAGCGCCTATAGAACTAAATGCATTGGCAAAAATTGAACTCTCTACTTATTAAGGCTTACTTGATAAAACGAAAACGTCCGAAAAATACAGCTTTGTATTTGTTTATTTTTAACCTTTTTTATTTTTTATATTTGTTGTTATAGATAGTACCATAATAGTATGGGTCCGGAGATAAAACCTTATGACAAACGGACAGACGGCAAAGTCTTAGTAATAGAATCCCATTTTACCTTGTGGATACGAAACACTAAAATCAATACAGAATATTTTTTGTACATAAAGAGGGTAGAATGAAAATTAAAAAAATATATATTATATTTGAGAAATGACAAGGATGAAGAAAATAAATAGATATTACTTACTGGGTAACCGGGCAGTACTGCACTTCTTGCGAACTATTCGCCAATACATTATATTTCCTTGCGTCTGTAACAAATGAATTGTGTTATAACAGTTCAAAGATATAATAATAACCCGATAGAATATAATAGATTTGTGAATTCAATTCGAATTTTGTAATATTATAAAATATCAACACACAAAATTCTGTATCTTTTTTTTTTAATGTTTGTCCTCACAGTTTAATATCAGAATATTTTACATCTTCTTTTCTTGTTTGGTATTTATAACACTGCTGTTAAAATCAAATCAAATTTATTGTGGAACATGGGTCCATGGTGCATGGTACAAACATATTTTGAGTCCAACATATTCCCGCCACAGGTGGGCATACAATAATTGTGCAGTAAAATATAAGTAGCAATCATTAAAAAAATATTAATTACAACAATAGAAAGTGAGTTATGTCCCGATGTGTTCTACAATTTACAAAACCTTTATATTAATAAGTTACACAACTTACATATACACATACAACTTACCGTGTAAGTTGGACCACACTGGCAGAGGTTTCCTTTGAAGACACACTCCACCCAATGCGCAGAGAAATGATGTGATGTTCGCCCATTCTTGTACTTGCATCTGTAAACATTTCATCATCATCATTTTCAACTTAATCATGATTTACGTAATTACTATAATCCATTGTTTTTTTAATTTTAGACACATAACTTTTTTCCGAATTAATGTTTTGGTAAGAGGAGTATTAAGGTAATCGTCCACCATATTGTCAGGTGTGGATCAGGTAACTTCACATATGTTTGAGTTTGTGGTAAGGACGATATAGTTTTCTGAAACATTCCAGCTTAGATAGCTATTCTATCTATATTAGGGTAGCGATTCATCTTTTATAATATAGAAGTACCAAACGAGCATGCAGTCTACACGATGGTAAGTTACTACTGCCGCCCAAAGAGATCTGTAAACAACTCCAGAAAGATTCGATTCCTTCCTCAGATCAACCACAGATGCGTCGCTACCCCTGAAGTCTAAACTGGAACGTTTCGGAAAATATATCCCTCTTACCACACCCTTCAAACCAGAACAAGCAAGCGCTTAACACTATTGTTACTAAAATAGGTATGGCGGTAGTTTGAAGATGGCATAACAATATATTTTTCAATTACCTCCAAATCATGTTCCGAGGAGGTAGGATGTTGTGAGACTCTTCGCTTGGCGGCCGTGCGGTGCAGGGGCTCCGGGGGCTCTTCGGGACCTCCCACGCCTTTGGGGTACTTCTGTAACAGCTTGCACAAGGAGTCCCTGGAATATAAGGATGGGTCAATATGGAATATAAAATAAAAAAAATGACATGAGTGCTATGGTCAAACAAAAATTTATGTTTAGTGATAATGTATATTGTAGTGATAATGTGGTTAGTGACGAAGACATATGTGATAGTAATGATGATGATGATGATGATGATGATGATGATGATGATGATGATGATGATGATGATGAGAATGGCTATGATAATAAACATCACTATAGAGTTAAGCAGTAGTAGATTATCGCAGGAATCATTTTAGAGACGATAATGACAATGATTGCAATTATGATGATACTTATGGTGAGGAAGAGAATTATAATAATGATAGCGATATTCACAATGAAGAACCTACATGTACCACATATGTACGTATAGGAGGAGATACGTATTACGATTATTAAAATACAAAAGTACCCACCAACATCGAAAGGTCTCCTCCCAGACCGGTTGAACACCATTCACACAATGTTCGATTTTTCTTAATAACGCCATTATCCGTTTTTGTAAAGCCGCTGAACCTGTTCAATAGAATTTATAATTAATTTAAAATAAAAGTATAGAAAATATAAGGTGTCAATGTTTTCGACGTCGGCGTTATTTTTGTTAATAAGTTTCTTAAATAATTATAATACTTACTATGAATATTCTTATAGTAGCAACCCCGTCCCATATCCTGACTAGCTGCTTGCAAAGATAATTAATTCGATATTATACAATAAAATACAATACATTTATATTATTAATCATTTAAATACGATATATTATATACGATTCATACGATATAAAAATATTGATTGATGAGGTTGGCAAATTGATGCTGCACATCGGGCGGCAAATTTACAGTCGCGGGCGGCGAATTTCTTCTATTGCCCAGACGGTAAATTCATCCTGAGCCTCGCCTGCGCCGGGACAAATTAATTCTACACCCCAGAGGGCATATTAAATTATGTCCCGGGCGGCAAATCGATCCTGCAACTGTGCGGCACATTGATCCTGCATTGTTCCTGCATTCCGGACGACAAACTCACACTGCCCTGGACGGCAAAGTGATCCAGCGCTCGAACGGTAAATTGACACTGCCGGGGACGGCTAATTGATGCTGCGTTCCAGGCGGATAAATAACACATTGGTGGCGAAAGAGCTGAGCTGAGAAGCTAGTAAAGGTGTGGTGTAAGAAGTCGGTGGTACAACTTAACAGTCGAAGGTGGTACAAATCAGTGGTACACCCACAGAACATCGCGACCGCGCCAATTCCGTGTGGATAGACCCTAGACACATGGCCAGTGACCCACCCGTGGTGAGCACGGTGGAGGTGTGCGCGATCTCCTGGAACACGGCGTAGTTGGGCAGCAGGCAGTGCACGGAGATCTCGTCGGGCCCGCAGCGGATGTCGGCCTCCTGGCACAGGATAGACCCTAGACACATGGCCAGTGACCCACCCGTGGTGAGCACGGTGGAGGTGTGCGCGATCTCCTGGAACACGGCGTAGTTGGGCAGCAGGCAGTGCACGGAGATCTCGTCGGGCCCGCAGCGGATGTCGGCCTCCTGGCACAGGATAGACCCTAGACACATGGCCAGTGACCCACCCGTGGTGAGCACGGTGGAGGTGTGCGCGATCTCCTGGAACACGGCGTAGTTGGGCAGCAGGCAGTGCACGGAGATCTCGTCGGGCCCGCAGCGGATGTCGGCCTCCTGGCACAGGATAGACCCTAGACACATGGCCAGTGACCCACCCGTGGTGAGCACGGTGGAGGTGTGCGCGATCTCCTGGAACACGGCGTAGTTGGGCAGCAGGCAGTGCACGGAGATCTCGTCGGGCCCGCAGCGGATGTCGGCCTCCTGGCACAGGATAGACCCTAGACACATGGCCAGTGACCCACCCGTGGTGAGCACGGTGGAGGTGTGCGCGATCTCCTGGAACACGGCGTAGTTGGGCAGCAGGCAGTGCACGGAGATCTCGTCGGGCCCGCAGCGGATGTCGGCCTCCTGGCACAGGATAGACCCTAGACACATGGCCAGTGACCCACCCGTGGTGAGCACGGTGGAGGTGTGCGCGATCTCCTGGAACACGGCGTAGTTGGGCAGCAGGCAGTGCACGGAGATCTCGTCGGGCCCGCAGCGGATGTCGGCCTCCTGGCACAGGATAGACCCTAGACACATGGCCAGTGACCCACCCGTGGTGAGCACGGTGGAGGTGTGCGCGATCTCCTGGAACACGGCGTAGTTGGGCAGCAGGCAGTGCACGGAGATCTCGTCGGGCCCGCAGCGGATGTCGGCCTCCTGGCACAGGATAGACCCTAGACACATGGCCAGTGACCCACCCGTGGTGAGCACGGTGGAGGTGTGCGCGATCTCCTGGAACACGGCGTAGTTGGGCAGCAGGCAGTGCACGGAGATCTCGTCGGGCCCGCAGCGGATGTCGGCCTCCTGGCACAGGATAGACCCTAGACACATGGCCAGTGACCCACCCGTGGTGAGCACGGTGGAGGTGTGCGCGATCTCCTGGAACACGGCGTAGTTGGGCAGCAGGCAGTGCACGGAGATCTCGTCGGGCCCGCAGCGGATGTCGGCCTCCTGGCACAGGATAGACCCTAGACACATGGCCAGTGACCCACCCGTGGTGAGCACGGTGGAGGTGTGCGCGATCTCCTGGAACACGGCGTAGTTGGGCAGCAGGCAGTGCACGGAGATCTCGTCGGGCCCGCAGCGGATGTCGGCCTCCTGGCACAGGATAGACCCTAGACACATGGCCAGTGACCCACCCGTGGTGAGCACGGTGGAGGTGTGCGCGATCTCCTGGAACACGGCGTAGTTGGGCAGCAGGCAGTGCACGGAGATCTCGTCGGGCCCGCAGCGGATGTCGGCCTCCTGGCACAGGATAGACCCTAGACACATGGCCAGTGACCCACCCGTGGTGAGCACGGTGGAGGTGTGCGCGATCTCCTGGAACACGGCGTAGTTGGGCAGCAGGCAGTGCACGGAGATCTCGTCGGGCCCGCAGCGGATGTCGGCCTCCTGGCACAGGATAGACCCTAGACACATGGCCAGTGACCCACCCGTGGTGAGCACGGTGGAGGTGTGCGCGATCTCCTGGAACACGGCGTAGTTGGGCAGCAGGCAGTGCACGGAGATCTCGTCGGGCCCGCAGCGGATGTCGGCCTCCTGGCACAGGATAGACCCTAGACACATGGCCAGTGACCCACCCGTGGTGAGCACGGTGGAGGTGTGCGCGATCTCCTGGAACACGGCGTAGTTGGGCAGCAGGCAGTGCACGGAGATCTCGTCGGGCCCGCAGCGGATGTCGGCCTCCTGGCACAGCAGCGCGAAGCACGACATCGCCACTAGGACCACGTCCGTGTCGATCGACCACAGGCACATGAAGAACACCACCTGGGATACGTACGTAAGCATAAAATAGACTGTATAGTTCGCGCCAAACTGCTAGTCCGCTCTGAATATAGAAATGAGTTGCGTCGCAATAGCAAATTTTAGATATTAGCGGGACTGCGACAGCTGCTTTCGCTCGCGGGTACATAGCACAGTTAGTGTACCCTTACGTTGCTACGGAGTATATGCTTGTGGTTTTGTTCCATCGTATGTTCCTCTGACTACACCTGCGCGCAACAATTTCAGAGCGGACTAGCAGTTTGGCGCGGACTATACCTTTCAGTTGAAAAAAAACAAAAATATATTATATATGATTTAACGTTTGGCAAAAGCCCCATTATAGTATACCATAGTATTTTGAAGGTAGTAGAAACCCTTTGTGGTTCGACTCTGGCGGCCCCACCGCCACAACTATTTCTGCCTCATGACAGCAGTGTTAAGCGTTGCTGTGTTTGAAAGATGTAATACAGAAGACATACTTTTCTGAGGCATTCCTTAGCTGAGCTTAGCGTAGCGGCGCATCTGTGGCCGACCTCAGGTAGGAATCTAATCTTATCTGGAATTGATTATTGATGTCCATGGGCGGCATTAGCTACTTACCATCAAGACTGCATATTCGTCTGCTACTTTCGTATAATGTAAGAAATCTCACTATTTTGTACCAATAACTCCTTTTTACCCTTCCACTTACCCCATTTAACCCCTTACCTCAAGTTTAATATGCGCCTGCTTGCATATAGGCACGTGGCACCCAACGTTGGCGTACTCCTTGTGGCTCGCGAGGAACTGGTTCCTGCAGGTGAGCACGTCCCGCAGCCAGCGGAGCACCTCGCGGTAGTTGCCGATCTGCCGCTGGATCAGCTTCTGGCTGATGTTGTACAGCACCTGCGAGCTGCCGGGCGGGGACCCTTGGTGAGACGAGTGTGGTGCGAGAGGAACGGTCAAGCGCGAGTCCGACTGACTAAATGACGTCATCGACAACTTTCCAGACAGGACAAAAACGAAAAATTGACAAAAATGGCAAATTGACACAAAAACCCCCGCAAAGTGTTTATCGCATTTGCGAATTGAAAACTGCCAAGAGTGAGTCGGGCTCGCACAGTAACGTTAAAATCCTCGTTATCAAGGAGACCCTAGAAAGTCTAAACTTTGAGTCTTCTGGCTGATGTTGTACAGCACCTGCGAGCTGCCGGGCGGGGACCCTTCGTGAGACACGAGTGTGAGGTGAGATAGGGTCAAGCGCGAGTCGGATTGACGAAGTGACGTCACTGAGAGACTTGATCAAACATAAGTATAGTGCGCGAGCAACGGTCCAGCGCGAGTCGGATTGACGAAGTGACGTCACTGAAAAGACTTTTGAGATAAAACATAAAAATTGTTAAAAATGGCAAATATGACAAGAAAAGTCTCGAAAAGTGTTTGTCGTATTTGCGAATTGAAAACTGACACGACAGAATCGGGCTTGCACACTAACATTAGAATTTAAGTTATCAAAATAAGCCTAGAAAGTCTCTATGAGGTGAGAATAATTAGTATGACATTTAACTAGTGTACAATAATGCCACGTGTTATAGCGTCTCAATCATAAGTATAATGCGCGAGGAATGGTCAAGCAAGAGTCGGATTGATGAAGTGCCGTCATTAACAACATTTTGGTACCAAAATAATGACAAAAATAAATCAAACTGACACATATGACATGAAAACCCCTGCAAAGCGTTCATCGCATTCGCGAATTGAAAACTGCCAAGAGTGAGTCGGGCTCGTCCACTATAATTAAATTTCTAGTCGTCGAATAATTTAAGATAATTCTTTGATCAATATACAGAATCTTTAAGCTAGGAAAAACGAAGAATAGCTAGATAGTGTGACATAAACAATGAAGCGTGTTGTGACGTCACAATCGGTCAAGTGCGAGCGGGGCTGGTGATTCTTAAAAAAATGTCCTCAAAAGTGTGTGGAACTGTAGCAATTCGCATTTGTCCAGCGCGGAGGACTAAATCCCTCTCACTTCAAGAGGACATTGGGGCTTAACAGTGGGACAGTCATAGATTCACGACGACATTTTTCGTATAAAGCAAGTGTTTTGCAAGAAAATACGATTATTTTCAGAATTGCTGCATGTTGCCATACTTAATACATTTAACTATTAAAATGTGTTCTAGATTCGACCATGGAAATAGAATATGAGACCAATTTGCCTATTTATTTATATAGGAAACAAATGAATACATAGTATCATTTATTAAATCTTAAAAATAATACATAAATCAGACAAGTTTCCACTTAGTATGATGTTACTTACACATGTATTATGCATACTAAAATTCAGATCAATTTTGAGGTGGTAGAACCCTTTGTGGTTCGACTCCGGCGGCACCACCGCCACACCTATTTCTGCGTCAAAACAGTAGTGTTAAGGGCTGTTGTGTTCCGGTTTGAAGTGTGGTAAGGGAGACATACTTTTCCGAGGCGTTCCAGCTTAGTCCTCACGGGTAGCGGCGCATCTGTGGCCGACCTCAGGTAGGAATATCTAATCCTATCTGGGGTTGATTACAGATGTCTATGGGCGGCAGTAGCCACTTACTATCAGGTGGACTGCATGCTCGTCTGCTACTCTTATATTATAAAAAAAGGTATGACCTATTCGACAGTCTCTAAAGTTCCCCACAACATACCTGATATCCCAGAAGGTATTCAGCGGCGCCTCAGGATTCCACATGTGCACTCTATCCGGGCGATGTAGTGCTAGGAGCGCATCCATCGCCTCCTGGGCGATCTCGCCCATGCCCGTGTGGTGGACCAACGAGACCAGGCCGTTGATCAGCTCCGTGGTAGACGACTGGATCTCCACGCCGGAGCGGCCTGGGTTCTGTGGGGTAATGTTAAAACCAAAACATTTAGCTGGAGCGGCCTGGGTTCTGTGATCAAAATATTTAGGTTGATTCACAAAAAAATAGTGATTGGACTGATATAGGGATATCAGGACGGCCCGGGTTCTGTGGGAAAATATCAAAACCAAATATATTTCATTGAATTAATAAAATGTAACAGTGATAGCCTAGTAATGAACAAACTCGGCGTCTTGATCTAGAGGCCTGAGATTAAAATCCTAAGTAAATGATCACATGCTTTAACGGTGAAGGAAAACATCGTGAGGAAACCTGCATACCTCTGATATCTTGAAAAATATATATCTTCAAAGGTATGTGAAGTCTACCAATCCACTTGGTCAATGCGTTGGACTAATGCTTCTCACTCTGAGAGGAGATACGTGCCCAGCAGTGGGACAATAATGGGTTAATGATGAATATTATCATGTATTACTAAAAATATTATAACTGAACATTTCGTGGTACAGAACCTTTTTTTTTATAATATAAGAGTAGCAGACGAACATGCGGTCCACCTGATGGTAAGTGGCTACTGCCGCCCATGGACATCTGTAATAAACCCCAGATAGGATTAGATATTCCTACCTGAGGTCGGCCACAGATGCGCCGCTACCCCTGAGGACTAAGCTGGAACGCCTCGCAAAAGTATGTCTCCCTTACCACACCCTTCAAACCGGAACACAGCAGCGCTTACCTTCCCTGTGTGAGTTCAATATATTCAATTATTTAGTATGTACTCACACTCAACATCAACATAGGGTCAGCGTGTATCAACTTCACCAACAGTAGCAGCAGGTTCCGATAGGCCTGCATCTCTTCTGTCTTGTTGAACTTGGTCTGCACTTCCTTGGACTTCAGCGACAGCGATATCATGCGGAGAGGCGTGTGGACTATGTAGCCCTGGAAATAAATATAAATCAAATCAAATCATAAATATTTTATTCAAAGTACATTCTTTACAGAACTCTTTTTAAACGTCAATATGTATATGTTCCGCCACTTCACATATACAGAGAGTTTTTGTCAAATGGGCGTTAAGGGCTGAATCGGATACCAAAGGGGTTAGCGAAGAGTAGTTACCGGAATTACGAGTAAGGTTTTAATAACAAAAAAACCGCATCATTACTTGTTTTTTTTTATCTTTTCTCTAGCTGGGAAACGAATGAGTTCATTTTGAAAAAAAACACACACACTATACAGGGTGAATTTTTAAAACGGGCCTTCAGGGCCAAATCGGAAACTATAAGGATTAGCGAAAAATGCTGAAAGGAGTTACGAGGCCGATTTTGATAAAAACTAAAACTGCATCATTACTTTTTTAAAATAACTTTTTCCTTAACCGGGAATCGAACGAGTTCATTTTGAAAAAAAATGCACCCTCTATATTATTCCACTATCTGATAGTGTTGCTTATAAGGATCAAAATCTGAAAAGTAATGATAAATGACAAACTAAAGGAAAAGCCTCTATTTTAAGAAAATACATATTTTTTCATATTCATTTGGCAGTTAAGTTCCCGCCATTCATTATTTTAAACATTTCGTGTATTAACATTTTTTTTTGGCTCAATGTTTCTAATCATTTGAAATTGACGTTTTGTTTCCCAATAATTTCTATGTCCGACTTAGCTAAGGTTATTTTTAGGACCATTAAAATAGATTTACTTGCTATGGGCGGAATTTCCTTTAATACAGATGTAAAGTTGACAATTTGCGAGAATTACTTTTTAGAGTCAAATCAGAGTGATTACTAAAAAGAGAAATATAGAAAATCATATTTAACGTTGAAACGAAGTTGTAAACAACAAACAATAAGAATTTACTATTTAATCAGTTATCTATTTTTATTAAAAAACAAATCCTAAAAACGGCGGTAACTTATTTGCCAAACTATTACTTTCTCATACTAAGCCGTATGTCATAGTCATAACACCGAATAATTAGTTGATTAACCAACAAGTTCTTGAATGGTATGACTTATGTCTGTTTCTAAAGAACTATACATAAATCATTTGTAATGTATAATCCTTAAGGATTAGTATGCCAATCTATGGAAAAATACGTATTTTCTTCAAAATTTTCCTTTTCCTTTAATTTGTCACATAACATTACTTCCCAGAATTTGATCCTTATAAGCGACACTATCAGTTAGTGGAATAATATAGAGGTGTCATTTTTTTCAAAATGAACTCGTTCGATTCCCGGCTAAGGAAAAAAATATAAAAAAAAACTAATGATGCAGTTTTAGTTTTTATCAAAATCGGTCTCGTAACTCCTTTCAGCATTTTTCGCTTATCCTTATAGTTTCCGATTTGGCCCTGAAGGCCCGTTTTAAAAATTCACCCTGTATATTATTCCACTATCGGATAGTTTTGCTTATAAGGATTACATTCTGGGAAGTAATGACAAATGTCATACAAAACGAAAAGCCTCATTTTTAAGAAAATACATATTTTTTCATATTACGCTGGCAGCTTAGTTTCCGCCATTTGTTAAATCAATCATTTCGCATATTTACAAATGCTTGTGGCCTCATGTTCCAAATCATACGAAAGGTTTTTCTTACAAGATTTATACTTTTATATTTGAGAAAATTAATTTATATATTGATTACACACACAAAGACGAATAAATAACACCCAGACAAGATATCCAAATTCATCATTAAAATGTCTGTCTGGCCGGGGATCAAACTCGGAACCTTTTTTGCGTGAGACTGGTATGGTGGCCACTCTGCCACACGGGCGTCGTGTATAAATATAATAGTTCTACCATAGATTAATAAAGATACTTCGTCGCCTTGAAATTGAATGAAGCCACAAACGGCTTATTAGTAAGTTCTTTTTTTGAATACTTGACAAATAAAAACATTTTTAGGGATAATTTACGAATATATAACTAATCCTGCGTAATTTACGTAATAAATAAATAGTTATTTCAAATATTTTAGCACGGAGACGTGGCAAAACTTTTTTACGCAACTATTTCAATTCTCAAAACTGGGCACATTTTCTTGTTAGGAGTGAGTAATCTTTACTAATCTATGAGTTCTACAAACAGAATCACATACCTGTGTAGCTTTATTCAAAGTGTCAGTGAACATTGCTCTTAGTTCCGCTGCCCTTGGGTATAACAGCTCAATTTGAGGCCACCACGGTAAACGGGGTTGTTTTATTATCCTGTAAAGAAAGAGGGTATCTTGGTTTAAGAAATGAAACTATAAGTAACGAGCTTTTGCCCGCGGTTTCGCTCGCGTTACGAAGTAATATTTTCATCCCCTATTTTATCCCCTTGGGGGTAGAATTGATCAAAATCCTTTCTTAGCGGATGCCTACGTCATAACATCTACTTGCATGCCAGGTTTCAGCCCGATCCGTCCAGTGGTTTGGGCTGTGCGTTGATAGATCACTATGTCAGTCAGTCACCTTTGAGTTATATATATTTAGATAGAGAAAAATGCTGAAAGGGGTTATAAGGCTGATTTTTATAAGACCTAAAGATCTAGTTCCCTAACTGGGAATCGAACGAATTTATTTTGAAAAAAAAAAACCACAATTTGTATCATTTGTACTATCAGATATTATTCTATCTGTAGCAATAGCCGTACTCGAAAATTCCAACTTCGATCTTTAGCAATTAGGCAACACATTGGATAGATTGGTTATGCACAACGACATCTTACATACCTGAGCAGCGAACTAACAGTCACATAGTGATACGAGATATGCCCGTCTGTTAAATCTATTACACTAATCTTTTATATTTTATGTAAATCTACGTAAGTTACTGTCCATCAAACGCCAATCTCCCTATATGTATTAACCCTCCGTCGAACCACAATCCCTCTTGCCTCATTTGTAAATCTATGTTACCCTCCCCCAATGTTTAAATTTAAATTATTTTTCATTGTTATCAAAATTTGTAAGTTTTTGTAATTGTAGTGATTGTTTGTAATAATTTGACACAAACTTGTAATAATTGTTGTAATTTTAATTAAATTAGAAATTTTGTTATCATTTGTACGCCAATATTTGGTACAGTAAGCGTAGTTCCCAAAGTGCAAACATCCAATATTGTAATCCTTACTGACAAATGAATAAATGATTATGATTATGATTATCTTACCTGAGCAGCGAGTTAACAATCACATAGTGATACGAGATGTGAGTGTGCAACGAGAGGCACACCTTCAGCGCATCGTTGGTATGTGGCGTGATGCGGAACAAGGAGACCAGGCAGTCCGTCATCAGCTCCAGCTCCGGCAGCCCGGAGAGCACCCCGCTGCGGATGTAGGACTTCGCCGGGTTGAATAGCAGCGACTGGAATAAGAAAAAGACGTGATAAAGGATAAAGTAGTGTTGGGTTGATAGTAGCGACTGGATAATAAAGTAGCGCTGGGTTGAATAGTAATCCCTGGAATTAGAAAGAAAAAGGTGTAGTAGTGAAGTAATCAAGTAGTGTTGAGTTAAGGAGGAGTAACGAGAATTGATACGGTGGTTTTAAGTACTCGTTGCTTGAGGAGTAGCGACTTGAATTAAGAAAAAGGTGTTGTAGGGCTCTGGGGGCTCGCAGCAGCACTTATAGTAAAGGCTATTCGAATAATCGAGGTTTGTTTAACTTATATTGGGAATCGGAGAAAAACAATGTTCCTTTCTTTTCTTAGTAGTCAGAAGTGACATATACAGGGTGAATTTTTAAAACGGGCCTTCAGGGCTAAATCCGAAACTATAAGGATTAGCGAAAAATGCTGAAAGGAGTTACGAGGCCGATTTTGATAAAAACTAAAACTGCATCATTAGTTTTTTTAAATATCTTTTTCCCTAGCCGGGAATCGAACGAGTTCATTTTTAAAAAAAATTACACCCTCTATATTATTCCACCACCTGATAGTGTCGCTTATAAGGATCAAATTCTGGGAAGTAATGATAAATGACAAACTAAAGGAAAAGCCTCAATTTTAAGAAAATTCATATTTTTTTTATATTAATTTGGCAGTTAAGTTCCCGCCATTCATCAATTTAAACATTTCGCGTATTAACAATTTTTTGGCTCAATGTTTCAAATAATTTGAAAGCAGGTAGGTAGTAGCATTCGAGGCCGACCTCAGGTTGGAATTTAATCCTATCTGGGGTTGATTACAGATGTCCATGGGCGGCAGTAGCCACTTACTATCAGATGGACTGCATGCTCGTCTGCTACTCCTATTAGAAAAACAAAAGACCCATGTTCAGCAGTGGGCCAATAACAGATTTTTCATATTCCGATTCTAATTTTAAGAGAATACTCGACTCCGGTCATCTGCTTCGAGTTGTTCCGCGGAGCTGGATGGTAACACACCTTGAGGTCGTTTATGGTGGCCTTGACGAGCGCGAAGGTGACGTTGCCGGAGTCCGCGATGTTGATGTACGTGGACGCCTTGCACAGCTTCACGCAGCTCACCACCGCCGCCTCGGTCATCTGCTTCGAGTTGTTCTGAGGACCTGGGTTGAAACGAATAGTCAGTATTGATTGAACACATACAGCATAGCTCTGTCCTGAACGTCACACAAGCACACAGACAAACGCACACATGCACAACAACGAACGCGCATGCATTAACCAACAAACATGATGATTATACACTTTGTTTTTGTTGTACATACAAACAGAAACATACATAAATTAATAGTACATATATGCATAAATTTATATTACTTGTCTCATAAAAAGTATTACTTAAAATTGTGGTTTTTGTATTTTTCTCGGTAACATGCATTATTGAAACAAGTCATATATGAGTATGTCAACGAGTATATCAGAAGGTATAGAGTATACCATCTTAGAAGGTGATAGAACCCTTTGTGGTTCGACTCCGGCGGCACCACCGCCACACGTATTTCTGCCTCATAACAGCAGTGTAAAGAGCTGTTGTGTTCTGGTTTGAAGGGTGTGGTAAGGGAGACAGACTTTTCCGAGGCGTTCCAGCTTAGTCCTCAGGGGTAGCGGCGTATCTGTGGCCGACCTCAAGAATCAATACAGTTAACACACGCGAAACATACAAGATACACATACACACACAAATGCGTGCGCGTATTCACCCACGCACACATCCACAGACTTACGCACTCATGTACGTTATTACGCACACACACATGTAATGTAAGGCAATCTAAATTAGTATTTACAACAACATACTGTACTTACTTAATCCCCTCTTAACAGAGTCAATGAATATTTTCTTCTTTGTATGTCGCGGGCTGCAAGGCGCGCCGCTGTCTGCATTCACTATTTCTTCTAGGACTTTCTATTGTAACAAAAACACTTTGTTTAGAAATGTATAGTGTCAGAAATTCCGAATGATACAGGTTTTTCAGCAGTTCAAGTATTGACCAAAACAGATTTTTTTACACTTATGAAAACCCAATTCTTTGTAGTTTCCACTCTTAAGGGGCAAGATGTTCGCGTCATATGTAAGTCAGCAGTTGTTCACCCTCTTGCACCTCAACATAAGAACTATATAACGCTAAACATATGGTTGGTAAGAATTGATTCATACTACACATGGGCGTGATCGTGGTACTACTGGGATCTATTCGGTCTAATCATAATTCGATTATGTTGTGAGTACATTTATATTTTTATAGTAACCCCGTTTATAGGGATAAAGCAGTTGGTCATCCAATCTTACTTATTGTTACTACCAGTATTCAAAGGTCTAGCGGTCTCACGAACTGCCGAGTGTCCAACATAGCGCTTTATACATTATAATCTATATTCTACACGCTATATATTCATAGAAGTAATACTTACAGGGTTTAACACAAGTAACATAATCTGTAGCGGCCACATAGCGACCCTGGATTTCTTGTTGTCGGAGAAGTTGTCTTGCAACATGTCGAAGAGCGTGTCGCAACACTTGCTCAGTTCGTCGTTAGGCCGGCATTGGACTTCTGCGAATTCCTAGAAAAGAAAACAAATTTATTATATTGATAATCATATTATGCATGTTTTGTCGTGGTATCCGATCACAGGATTCCGATTTGTGATTCTTGAGCTTACGACACGTCCGTCTCTCGCCGCTGCCGGGACGAGACTGACTCGAGTCGACCGATGGCTACAACCTCACATATATTACACAAACGGCGGGTAGTACAACACATCTTATGCTTGCCAATCCTGTCATACACACTGCAGAACACCAGAGACGTCTGTGATAATAAATCAATATTTTAGTGTGTCACCGTACAGAGCGTCATAGGATTCAATCGATGTCATCGCAAACAGAACTGAACACCGTACGATACACCGGAACGTCCCCATACACGCTACGGACGTGCGGTTGACGTGTACAGGTAAACCGTAGAATGTACGGCTTACATTATTGTACAAAATGTAACTTCGAAAATCAGAATTGTATATATCTTGGGTTCAAACCTCGAAACCTCCTGGGGGTTCGAGTTACAACCACTGTTTAGTTAAACATTCACACAAACTTCAAATGGGCAAATGACCAATAGATAAAGGTAAATACTAGAAATAAACTCTGTATTACAGCAGAACCTAACTTCGTCCTACGCCTAAAAATAAACTGTACCAAACGGGCCACAAAAAGTATAACTTCACACAAACACAACTTACTTGGGGGTATGTGTCCATCCAATTCCATACAGCTTTCTCAAGGGATGACACTAGTACTATGTGTGCTGATTTCCTTAACAATTTAAACTTTTGTATTGATTCTGAAACAAATATATAATTTGTAATAAAAAAATAAAAAAGTTTGGAAAATCCAAAAGTGCACGCCTCATAATTTTTTTTTTACAATGAAATTGATTATTTGTAAAAGTGTATATTATACAAATATACAAATACACTCGTTCTCATGTGCCAAATTCTTGTACTGTCTCAAGATCTTTCACGGTGTCACTACTGTTGAATTGAGTGGTAATTTAAATTAAAAATTTAAATAATAATAAATGGAGTAAAGGAGATCCAGGTGACAAGTATAGTGTAGTATAAAGAAGCAACATGTGAATTTAAAATCGTTTTGTTTAAAAAATTCAAAATTTTAGAGGCTCTTTATGAGAAAGCTGTTAAATGCTCAATAACAATCGACTCAAATGAAAACAATTTGTAATCACACCCACCTCCACCCTCATTCCACCACTACAAATCTATCGAAAGTTTTAATCTAGGTAATTAATTAACAAATTAAGAGCAGAGCACGAAATAGAAAAACACCTCAATAGTCAATGTAACTTTACAGTGTCTTGTAAAAAAGTACCATTTATAGATATCAGATGGAGTTATATTCACGAGGTTACAACTTAAGATTTTACATTTGACTTTTTTTTTTAAATTTTTTATTATTTATTTCTATTCAATAAACAAATAAAAAAAATGATTTTAAAGAAGTTTAGCAATTTTTTTTTATTGTTGTTGTATTAGTTTTTTATAAATAATAATTTAATGACAGTGAATTAAACGCTCATATTGACTAAGAAATTATTTCGTGTGTTACTTTAGATAATTAAAAAAAAAATATTCCGATACGATCATTTTTTCGACCAATTTTGATGCCACATAAACCCGTCCATACACGGACGTCCAGAAAAGATTATGTTTCATATTATTATTTACTATGTTAAACAAAAAAATTGTTATTAAAATATATTTTATGTGCCTGATAAATTATTTGACTTGATATTAGTGCACTCAAATTAACCTATAAATGCAATATAAATAACAAAAAATCAATTTCAGTTTCGAGAAAACTGCTTTTTTTGAAATGTCGAGAGTAGAGCACAACCTCAACGCTTCGCTTATGAGGCGTGCAATAAAGTCACTTATGATTTCAAAATAATTAGATTTTTTCTTATAATTTGCATACTTTTGTGATATTTAAAAAGATTACCCTTTTTTTTAAACAATGTTAATTTGTTATTCGTTTTGTTGGTTTAATTATCAAAACTGATTGGAACTGATGTTCTTGTAAATATATTAGAGTTCAGTGAGCCTAAGTAAGAGTTGCACAAAATGGTATGATTATATGATGATATTTAGAAAACATCGATAGCGTGATTCATGATGCTAGTAGCGCCATCTGTTATCGGTATATGTCCTGACCTTGTAACAGCCGTATAAGCCTCAATATATCAACGTTGACGTGTTGTATCAACTCTATATCTGTATAATCGGGGTTTTCTTCTGAGCTAGATGATAGTTCCTGAAAAAAGAAATCATTATAACAAATTTTACTTGGAAGGTACTTTTTACCCAACAGCGGAAGGTAATGTTTTTTGAGCGTAAGTATCAAGTGTAATTCTTTGACACGCCTAACAGCACAAACAGCTTGAGCTATTTTAACATGTGAAGTGTTATTAGAGTTGTCTAAATCGTGGGAGTTGTATATTTTATATCTTAAAGCAGTCGCGATTTATATTTTTATGAAATAATAATCGTTACTTATGTTTTGCTTCACTTAGCACAAAAATTCATATAAGAATATTATTTTAAAAGTTTGCATATAGCAGGCGATAGGTACCAAGATTTGCTAAATGCAGTAAAACATACCTGTAATCGCGCACTGATTCTGTTAAACACGGCATTGAAGAAGTTCAAGCTGAGAGCAAACAGAACTTTGCTGGCCAGCTGTCTGAGTAATGTATTGTTTGCGTTCGTCTCATTGCGCATATCTGAAACAAAAGTGTATTGACGACTTGAAAACATGATAGAATCCATAGTTACAGTGCAATCTCATCTCTGCTACAAATTAACATTTTCTTTATAATAAGAGCGACCATACTCCTATATACTTCATTCATTCGGATTTCTTCATTCATTCTTTATTCAGATTTTGTTATTCTTGCGAGTAGTTAACAAAACTTCAATAGCATGATTCAGAAATTGGTGAGGCTATATCTTGCGGACTACCACCACAGTATTTTATGAGCCAAAGAAAAAAAACCATATTGCTTGGTTGATTTAATAGGCGTGAATAGATTTCTTCTGGTATAAGTTAATGCTTCATGACATCTCCATCATATTATTAACACAGTAATATATAATTTTGGCATTTTTTTTTGTTTATATATTACATTTGAAGGTGGTAGAACCCTTTGTGGTTCGACTCCGGCAGCACCACCGCCACACCTATTTCTACCTAATAACAGCAGTGTTAGGCGCTGCTGTGTTCCGGTTTGAAGGGTTTGGTAAGGGAGACAGACTTAGTTCCAGCTTAGTCCTCAGGGGTAGCGGCGCATCTGTGGCCGACCTCAGGTAGGAATATCTAATCCTATCTGGGGTTGATTACAGATGTCCTTGGGCGGTAATAGCCACTTACCATCAGGTGGACTGCATGCTCGTCTGCTACTCTTATGTTATAAAAAAAAAAAAACACTCACCAATAAACTGGCAGACTTCACGCAGCAGAATCTTCACATTCATAGCCTCGTCATACTTAGCGGTGTCTTTAGGCTGTGAGCTGAGGCAGATCTCCAAAGTATCCAGTACTATCACGAGGCTGTCGTGGTAGCCCTTCTCTAGCTCTGTTTGTGGCCGGTTGACGCAGGTGGTCAGCGCTGGTTGGTATTGTTGGCAGTACTGTGGAGAAAATAATTGGTTTGATTAAAGAAATTGGTATGTGTAAATTATTAATTGTTAAATAGGGTTTTAAAATAGATATCACATTACATTTTGATTTGTAAAAAAATTTTTTAACAAAAAATACAACAGACTTCTATGTCACTACAAAGTTAAAAATAATTCAAATAAATGTTGGTTTAGTACACATTTCTGAAGTCGGCGCTCAATGTGGATAACGGTGTAAACAGCATGTCTAATGTCTGTCTATGAGTCTCCTCCTTTTTTGAAGTCAAAAGTTAGTTAGAAAAAAAGTTAAAAAGTGAAGTAAAGTCCATTGAATTGAAAGGATTCTTAACATAAAAAAAGTTAAAAAGTGAAGTAAAGTCCATTGAATTGAAAGGATTCTTAACATAAAAAAAGTTAAAAAGTGAAGTAAAGTCAATTGAATTGAACGGATTCTTAACATAAAAAAGTAAAAAAGTGAAGTAAAGTCCATTGAATTGAACGGATTCTTAACATAAAAAAAGTTAAAAAGTGAAGTAAAGTCCATTGAATTGAACGGATTCTTAACATAAAAAAAGTTAAAAAGTGAAGTAAAGTCCATTGAATTGAACGGATTCTTAACATAAAAAAGTAAAAAAGTGAAGTAAAGTCCATTGAATTGAACGGATTCTTAACATAAAAAAAGTTAAAAAGTGAAGTAAAGTCCATTGAATTGAACGGATTCTTAACATAAAAAAAGTTAAAAAGTGAAGTAAAGTCCATTGAATAGAACGGATTCTTAACATAAAAAAAGTTAAAAAGTGAAGTAAAGTCCATTGAATTGAACGGATTCTTAACATAAAAAAGTTCAAAAGTGAAGTAAAGTCAACAGTCAGATGGGGTACCACTAGCGGCTAAATATGGGAGATTTTAAGCTTCTGAAGACACATTCACTTAGCAGTCTTAGGTGTTCGGACTGGGTTGTTAAACTTTGACACTTATCAGAAACATTATGGGCCAGGGCCGGATTTAAGGGGGGGCAACCGAGCCGGCAGCCCCGGGGCCCCTACAAAAGAGGGGCCCCCATAATAGAGACGTCTAATTTTTTTTTAAATTCCGACTAGTAATCTACCTGAGTTTCACAATAAAATATTTAATGAAAAACTCAACTGAAAAAATTGTTCATTTTATTCGGAAAATAATTTGGGGCCAGGGGGCCTCCACTCCTTTGTTGCCCCAAGGCCTCTATACCTCTAAATCCGGCCCTATTATGGGCGGTTAAAAAGCTGCTTACTAAAATTAATTTATTACATGTTTCTATGGTAAAGAACTCTTAAAAGAAATCTAGTCTGAGTGGTAAATATTCTGGTGAACTTTGCGCAGCAGGCTTTTTGTGTAAATTGCGTTTTTTTTGCGATACGCAGCGTATTCGCGACATCTACGGCGCGAGAGTCTATCGAACACTTACGCTGGAAAAACGCAAGTGTGAATGAGTCCTTAGTCTTTAGCTGTGATGATGTTGATGTACCTACAGAATTAAAAAAATTACCAGCTCGTTGACACGCTGTAGAATCTTAGTCAGGCCAGAGATAACCAGTGAAAACCGGTGCCGACTGATCTGCACCAGACATGCCTTGCACTGCTCTTCGTTGATCCGGGAATGAAGGTTTTGTGCACCAGTTTTGTAGGGTAGCTGAGGAAAGTATTTATACAAAAAAAATTAAATAAGGAAGTGTCTTTATATTGTATGTATATATGTATTTTCAAAATATTTTATATGTTAAACCTCTGTCTTAAAGAAAGTGATAAGGTACTCAAATTTTCTTATAAAGTTCTCAAGGTGATATCAATTTTTGGTAGGATTCCTATCTTATTTAAGGATGGGATCAGGTATTGGGTAACCGGGTCCACCTATCTGGTGGAAATTATAACTTTCTGTCTGTGTGTAAAAATCACAATGTGTGAATGATGCCTTTAAAAGTAAATATATCTTATTTTATTCATAAAAATTCAGATAACTATTTTCTGCAAGATATTGGCTAAATGTTTTGGAAATAGTTAAAGTAAGTAAAATGTATAGTAATCATACATTAGGTTTCTGAAATATACATTATACATCGCGAAATATAAGGCGTAGTTTCTGTAGAAATGGCGAATTCTGCCGCCGGATGCCGAAATACGTGGGCGAGACGACATAATCTGTATGTTTACGATTCATTAATATTAATATCTCTAATTGGAGATCATTTTCGTATTATTCATTATTTTCCCGTCTATTTTGTGGCCCAATATTCATTAATAACATCGATATTTATTACGATAAAACTGCCGAAGTAGCCGACATAATAACAAAACATTGTATAGATATGTTATGATTTATTGATTTTTGTGTAGGCGATGGAACTTTCTACGCAATTACGCTTTATCTACGAGAAAAGTGAAAATCTATGCCCTACAGAACGGATTTTTAACACAATTTACAGAGAATGTAAGTGAAAATCAAATTCCAGATTTCGTGCATACATATAAATAAACACCGATTATGGGTGGGTTTGTACCGAATGTTATTTTACCGTAAAAACAACGAAAAGATAGTCACCTGTTCTTCGAATCTGGCTATAAGCGAATTCGCCCATTCTCCTGGCTTCTGGGTACCCATATTGTATAAAATATTTTGTATCTTTACGTAAATAAAATATTTAAATCGAATATTTTGCGCGATCCCATCTCACTTCGTCAACTTCAATCGATCACTGTTTTTTTTAACTGGATTCAATTTTAACAGTTCTACTTGATTGATTTTTATCTGAATTCTTGTTGTTTGAGCCAGACATATAATAATAATTAATTTAAATATAACTTTATTTGCTTAATATTGTGATAAATAAATATTTATTTGGTTACATAAAATCACTTTGCTATTTATCAATAATATTATATAAAATTATTATCATTTTATTAAAATGGCAATGCATATTTGCATCCGCCGCTATCTGACGTGACATGACAAGATAAATTGACAACTGTTTTTTGTTTAGCGGAAAGCATAGGCGCAAAGTGATTTTTCTTATCGGAATTTCTGTGTTTTTTTGCAATCTTTCCTTGTTCGAGGTGCTAAATCGATATCCTTGCAACCATGATGGTGAGTTGGTGGTTTGTTAGCCAATTTACGTTTAATTATCGATTTCTTTATCTTCTAGGGGGCGTAGCCGCTAATAGTTTTTCGTGTCATTTATTCAATTAATATTTTGCTTTAATTTTACGCTGTCTACGTAGTCGCTATGCAGTACATTGCACGTTAATAATTACAGAGATACTAATTAAAACTGTTGTATGAATCTTCAGAGTTTTCCTACATTATTATTCTAAAAATATGACGTGGATGCTCCCAACTATTTGTTTTGTTTAATCAAGGTTGTATCTTGTTAAGAGGTCGTTTACCTAATGTGCAACTTCTTTTAGAATGTCAAGATTGTAATTATAAACTCAATAAGAATCGTGTCTAAGTATAAATCTAGACTTAATGTCTTAGAAAATGGCTGTTAAACTATGCTAATTAAAAGTTCACCTAGTGGTCGTAATTCTACCGACATCATAAAATTTTCAAAAGATTTACTTTGATTTTTTTTTTTTTTTTAAATTTCTATACTTACCACTATGAATGATATGAAACTGACTTGTAATTTCTGTGAAAGATGTGGAACACACATCTTTTATGTACACCATAGATTAGTAAAGATTACTCACTCCTAACTAGAAAATGTACCCAGTTTTGAGAATTGAAATAGTTGCGTAAAAAAGTTTTGCCACGTCTCGGTGCTAAAATGTCCCTAAAATATTTGAAATACTTATTTATTTATGATGTAAATTACGCCGTATTACGTATTTATTCGTAAAATTTCTCTAAAAATGTTTTTATTTGTCAAGAATTCAAAAAAAGAACTTACGATAATAAGCTATTTGAGGCTTCATTCAATTTCAAGGCGGCGAAGTATCTTTACTAATCTATGATGTACACATAATTAGAAAGTTTGTGGAAACCTACCTGCTTCTATCTATTAATGTTTGCAGGACTGTGTGGAAGAGACCAACCATGACCCCCTGTCAGCTCCACAAGTATCTTCTCCATCAACTGGAGAACCCAAAACGGAGAAGAAGAAACCCAGTGAGAATGTTTCTTTGGCTGACAACAGCTTACTGGTAAGAACATTTTAACCTTGTGGCTTATTTTGCCTCTAGTTAATTGATATGATACATTTGTGGTGCAATAGTCTGAGGATGCAATTCTATTAGGATGTCAAGGGTTTTGTTAAGCTAAATCGGAGTTTCTGGGGCCATTTGAAAAAAGTTTCTAAAACGTAATTAATCCTTTATCAGGTACTTATTGATTACACATAACAATTTGTGTAATGTATATTCATACAGTTACATTTGTATGAGCATCAAATTATTCTATTAATTAAAATAAGGAAAACATTACAGGAAAATGTACCTTTTAATGTATTTTTTATATAGTTAATTGTTTATCTACCTTAATGCTTATTTGCATTTTAATGCAATTATTATATAATTACTAACTGCCCCGGAAAACGTTGTATTGCCATATAAATAAAAAAATTTAAGGGTGAACAACCCTTATCACTTAGGGGTATGAAAAATAGGTAGTAGCCGATTCTCAGACTTACTGAATGTCCATATAAAATTTAGTGAAAATCGGTAAAGCCATTTCGGAGGAGTATGGTAACTGACATTGTGACATGAGAATTTTATATATAAGGTTTGAGAAATAGGAAAAATGAACTTCAACTTCATTAAGCCATATTTTAAACTTTATTTTCTGATTTGCCCAGCAATCTAGTGATCTGCTGCTTGATGCTAGAAGTAAGTCAGGCAGTGGCACCTTCCCAGTTGAACCATACCAGTTTCATGCACAAAGGGGTTCTGGGTTCAATCCCCGGCCAAACACATTTGAATGATAAATTAGGATATCTGTTCTGGATGTTTGTGTATTTGTCTTTTTTTGTCTGTGGCACCCATGATACAAGGAATCCTAGTGTGGGGCTGCATAGAAAGTGTCCTTATTATACACATTGTACCATATTCGAATAGGATTATTATTAATCCTACTTCCATTCCCCCAGGTGGACATATCAGATGCCCTGAGCGAGAAAGAGAAGGTGAAGTTCACGGTGCACACTAAAACCACACTGCCGGAGTTCCAGAAGTCAGAGTTCCTGGTCGTGAGGCAGCATGAGGAGTTTGTGTGGCTTCATGACCGATATGAGGAGAATGAAGAGTATGCTGGGTATATTGTGAGTATCATTCTGTTTTTCTTACATACTATTACTTAGTTTTTTAATAATCAAAAGCCCATCCACATTGGATCAGGAGTTTTTGAGAAAATTGCAGATATACAAACTTACATACATACATAGTGGTTGATTACAGAACCTCCTTAGTTGAAGTTTATTAAAATGGTACTTATTTTGAATATTTAATATATTTTTTTTAACTTAAACCCAACAATGACGCAGATGGAATATCTGATAGCGACACTAGACGAGTCCCCTATGTACTGTCAGTTTTGGAGGAGAGCTCTTTGCAACATTTTTGAAGAGCCCCATGTCATAGGGATGAATTTCAATGTCACTCCTTGAATACCTCAGCAAGAAGTTAATAATTAACATGCAGTTTGGTGATGAGTAGTCATTGCTGCTTATTGACAGTGTTCAACCTCAGATACAATTGTTTTCATTGAAGACTATGTTGGAATGCAAACATACATGTCAACTTGCCATTTGCTATCACAGGCAAACCACAATGGGTTCCTATAATTTTACACCAACCCATAAAGATTGGATCATGGTTGGTGATTGTATAAGTGTATTTTTCTTACCACAGATCCCACCAGCCCCCCCGCGTCCGGACTTTGACGCGTCCAGGGAGAAGCTGCAACGCCTGGGCGAGGGCGAGGGTGCTCTCACACGCGAGGAGTTCCTCAAGATGAAGGAGGAGCTGGAGGAGTGAGTATTACTATGGTTATATGAGTCCACTGCTGGGAATGTCCGTCTTGGGGAATATGTATGAAATTGCCAGTTAAAATGTGGTTACAAGTTGTATTTTTTTCTTCAAATTAGAATTAATAGGGAGGTTCAATTGCATATTTATTTTCTACCATACATTTTTGGAAAAAGTTTACTATAATTAAAACATGACATATGAACGTGGTAGAACCCTTTGTGGTTCGACTCCGGCGGCACCACCGCCACACCTATTTCTACCTAATAACAGCAGTGTTAGGCACTGCTGTGTTTCTGTTTGAAGAGTGTGGTAAGGGAGACATACTTTTCCAAAGCGTTCCAGCTTAGTCCTCAGGGGTAGCGGCGCATCGTTGGCCGACCTCAAGTAGAAATATCTAATCCTATCTGGGGTTGATTACAGATGTCCATGGGCAGCAGTAGCCACTTACCATCAGGTGGACTGCATGCTCGTCTGCTACTCTTATATTTAAAAAAAAAACATGACATGTGCAGGTAGATTTTAAAGTACAAGGATGACTGCCAGAGAATTTTTACTAAAATTCGAAATAAAAAAACGATTTTGATTTTTTTGTATGATGGTTGACTTAGTATATTTTCGGCATCATTATCATCATCAACCCATCACTATCTCACACTGCTGGGCACGGGACTCCTCTCAAATTAAAAAGGATTAGGGCATATTCCACTACGCTGACCTAGAAATTTTTATTAACATTTTTATTAACGGATATTAAAGAAAATCAATTGGTCTGTTCGTAAACAGCTCATTTCTAGTAATGATGATGTGTGTGTGATCAATTTCTAATAATGATTATGTGTGTGTGAAGTGGCCATGATCGGGTGTATTTTTGGTTTGTGATGTAATGAAGTATAATTTTTATATTTATGTTTTGTGTTTTGTAACTTAAGTTATTGTATTACAGTGAATATCTAGCAACATTCAAGAAGACGGTGGCGATGCACGAGGTATTTCTCCAGCGCTTAGCCGCGCACCCAGTGTTCCGCGGGGATGCCCATTTGCGAGTGTTCCTGGAGTACGAGCAGGATCTGTGCGCTAAGCCTCGAGGAAAGATGGACCTTATTGGTGGGCTGGTGAGTTTGTGACAGTTGAGGATATAAGGCATTGTTATCGAATGATATGACTGAATAGTTATAAGGTGGTGGTAGAATCCTTTGTGGTTCGACCCTAGCGCCACACCTATTTTGCTTAATAACTTTGTGACAATTTTCCGCGACTCGTCAAGAGATGGTGCTATACGAGTCTGAATCACGCTATCGAAGTTTTCACAAAATTTTGCACGTATACAAGCTCAGAACTCTAGACTGTCTGAGCACGGCCGCTCCAGGGCATGGTCACGTAGCTCACAGGGAGATCTCTCTTTGCCAAAACAGCAGTGTTAAGCACTGCTGTCTTCAGAATCGAAAGGTGTGGTAAAGGAGAAATACTTTTTCAAAGCTTTTCAACTTAGTTCTCAGAGTTAGCGGCGTATCCGGTTGTGACATCAAGTAGGAATCTCATCTTATCTAGGGTTGATTACAGATGTCCATGGGCGGCAGTAGCCACTTGCCATCAGATGGGCTGTATGCTCCACAGCTACTCTTATATTATAAAAAAACAACTAATGCAGTTTTCAAGATATGTATTTAAAAATTTGGCTCTAAATTTTTATAAGAACATTTAGTGCTCTCACTTTGTTATTTTTTTATGTATACAAAACATTTAGCACTCATCATATGTGGTAAACCCCACTACCTTTCACATTACTCCATGTAATGACAACAACAACAACAATGTTATCATATTCCTAACAACTTTTGTCATCACCAGGTCCGCTCAATGACAACAACAACAGACGAGATCTATCTAGGCGCTACCGTCCGCGACGTGAACGACTTCTTCGAGCAGGAGACCGCGTTCCTGCAGGAGTACTACTCGCACCTCAAGGAGGCCGTGGCTAAGGTGGACCGCATGACCTCCAAGCATAAGGGTGAGTTGAGTAATAGAGCTCTTTTATTATATAGGAGTAGCAGACGAGCATGCAGTCCATCTGCTGGTAAGCTACTGCCGCCCATGGACATCTGTAATCAACCCCTGATAGGATTAGATGTCTATCTGAGGTTGCCACAGATGCGCCGCTACTCCTGAGGAATAAGCTGGAGCGCCGCGGAAAAAGGAGACTTCCCTTAGCACACATACACCCTTCAAACCAGAACACGGCAGCGCTTAACACTGCTGTTATAACAGAAATAGGTGTGGCGGTGGTGCCGCCGGAGTCTAGCCACAAAGGGTTCTACCACCTTCAGATGTTGGATTGGAACTCAAAAATGTCCAGACTGTACATGCTACAAAGCGAACAAGTACTACAATGGAGCGTTAGTTGAAGATCTATCTAGGCTTATTGATAGACGGAAATAAGTGTGTGGCTCCGGTGTCGAACCACAGAGGGTTCTACCACCTGCACCTTATATCTTCGCTCCATGCACCGCCAAACCTTAACCGTTAATTTCAATGAGCCTTATTTTACAGAAGATTTTTTTTCTAATTTACACAAAGCCTTATATAACATCGTTATATTCCAGATGTGGCGGATGCCCACATCAAGCTGTCGTCGTGTATCACTCAACTGGCGACCCGGGAACAGCCCGCCACTGAGAGGTTCCTCACTCGGGCGGCGGACACCTTTGATAAGTGCCGGGTAATGTATTGTTTATATTTTTGTATGTTACGAAATCTTTTCGTTTGTTTTGTATTTCTAAGAAATTTTGTTCGAATTCGCAAAGTAGTGGATGGATAGATTTGATTTTTTATGCATAATGTTGCATTATTCTACTGCTGTATAAGAGTGCTTTTTATACTTTTTGTGCTGGAGGAAATATCAAACTGAGCTACAGTTCAGTCTACTGTTGTTTAGCTTAGTTTTCTTGTCTTAGTGTACGTGATTGCATCTATCTATGTGTATGTGTGAGTGTGGGTGTTTACGTACGTATACGCGTACATGTGTAAATGTGTGTGCGGATGATATAGATAAATACGAATTATTATATTGAAATAATGTTAATATACAGTTTTAGTGACGAGAAATATGGCCCAACATAACTTATGAAACACTCTCATCTAATGGCCGTTATTAATACTCAATCTATCAAAATTTTGCCTACTGGATATCGAATTTTGAAATTTCTAGTATAAAATATTGTTAAATGTCGATATTTGGTAGGAAAAAAAAATTGGTATTTAATGCAATATTTTAAAAACGTGTAACGTGAAATAATGCATGATGTAATTACCCGTAATAGTAAGAACAGTTGGAATGTATCCTTCGAACTTATTTATTATTTATTCATTGTAACCACTGTTTCTTAGCAGTGATAGCCTAGTGGTTAAGAAACGCGGCCTCTCGATCAAGGGGTCCGAGGTTCAAATCCCAGGCACGCACCTCTGATTTTCAAATTTATGTGCGTATTAGAAATTAATTATCACTTGCTTAAACGGTGAAGAAAAACATCGTGAGGAAACCTGCATACTGAGAGATTTATTAAAAAAAAAAAAAAAAAAAAAAAAACTCAACGGTATGTGAAGTCTACCAATACGCACTTGTCCAGCGCGGTGGACTATGGCCTAATCCTTCTCATTATGAGAGGAGACCCGTGCCCAGCAGTGGGACAGTAATGGGTTGATGATGAACCACTGTTTCTTATTTGGGTAATCCATTCAATAAATAACATTCAGGAATAATTGTTATTTTTTCTTTCGTTATACAGAAAATTGAGGGCCGTATGGCTTCGGACCAAGACCTGAAGTTAGCTGATACCCTGCGCTACTACATGAGAGACGCGCACGCCGCTAAGGCCGTGCTCGTCAGGAGGCTCAGGTAATGTATCGGACTTAGACATGCAGCTGAAAGTGTTATAAAATGAAATAATAATAATACGCACAATTGCTGTGTTAGAAGATTAGTAAGTTTTATAATATAGGAGTAGCAGACGAGCGTGCAGTCCACCTGATGGTAAGTGGCTACTGCCACCCATGGACATGTGTAATCAACCCCAGATAGGAATAGATGTTCCTACCTGAGGTCGGCCACAGATGCGCCGCTACCTCTGAGGACTAAGTTGGAACGCCTCGGAAGTATGTCTCCCTTACCACACCCTTCAAACCGGAACACAGATGCGCCTAACACAGCTGTTATTAGGTAGAAATAGGTGTGGCGGTGGTGCCGCCGGAGTCCACAAAGGGTTGTATCATATGGTCAAAGGATTATAAAATATGTCTCAGTTAGAAACGCTAAGCGGGACGAATGACGTAATGCCCCATACTCATTTTGTATGTCGAGGCGTGACGTCATCAGTGGACGCAGTTGAATCTATCATTTGCGTTGTTTTAGTAATAAATTAAGAATGTATCGTCGAAATAATATTATTTTAGAAACAGTAGACGTACCTACATTATAGTAAGGGATTAGAAAAGATTTCGAAACCACTGCTAATACAATTTCAGATGCCTAGCAGCGTATGAGGCGGCTAATAGGAATCTGGAGAGGGCTAGAGCTAAGAATAAGGATGTACACGCTGTAAGTACTTTCGATATTAAATAGAAGTCACCACAGATAACAAAAAATCAATAAAACTATCAAGTAATGTCAAATAAGTAATGTAAGTGAGTCAAGTAATGTCAAGTAAGTCAAGTAATGTCAAGTAAGTTAAATAAGGAATTTCTACACGAATAACAGTTCGTATTGACGATCGTCGGCGACTGTCGTCGTTTGTTGTTAGCGATCGACGATTGAAGATTGACGATGAAGACGTCATGATGCGACAATCGGCGTAAAATGTCGCTCGTGTGTTACCTCCCTTAAGTGTACTTGTTGTAATATGACTATAGTATTTTTGGAAAAATACAATACACATCTTTATAACTTTGTAAACACTTTTGGCAACATATACACAAAGTTTTTTTGTTTTCATTATTAATTACATTAACTTTACATTTATCACTGACACTGTATATTATTAAAATTAGGAATTTATGTACATACGTAAAAAATATACTTCTTTGTATAACTAAAACAATAACATTGTGTTCAAATGTGTTTGAACAAATTTTATTAAGAAAATGACCCATAAGCAAAAAAATATTACAAACTAGCTGACCCGGCAAACTTTGTACCGTCTCAAAATCTATTTATCAAATATATTTCATGTAAAATATAGCCTATGTTACTCGTGGATAATGTAGCTTTCGAATGGTGAAAGAATTTTTAAAATCGGTCCAGTAGTTTTTGAGACTATTCATTACAACCAAACAAACATACAAAGTTTTCCTCTTTATAATATTAGTGTAGATAAATTATGTGTTATGTGATACAATATCCTTTGATCCGTTTTCCAAAAGAAGTGTAACTTCAATAATTATATTTTATATCCACATTAACGAACCAACTCATAAGACTTCACACATGATAATCATTTTTCTTCATATCTCTCTTACATACTCACTCATACAGAGACCTCGTTTATATCTACAGACACTAAACGTTTCAGACATGCATTGTGTCAGACGAAATCGTACTTTTCTATTCTATACAATATCATGACAGGCACGGCCCGTAACGCGGCTGTTAACCGTAAAATATAATGTATTTCTCGGTAGATACAAATACGTCAATACACATTGTATAGCAATCCGTTATTAATAATCAATCTGTCCAATGTTTCGGTTACTAAATATTAAAGATTCTCAATTTTTAATACGTAAAAAAATAATAAATTAATTATTAAAAACGGGCGTATGAGAAAGTTTTTGTCTGTCACGACACGCGTCTGACACGCTCTATGTCTGCAGATGTTAATGAATGAATGAAATGATCGAATATTTTGTGCAATTTTGAATAATACAGTCACCATTCTTGTTTTAACGCTCGCACAGCCGATGGAAGTACAAGAGGTAATGCACGCTTGTTGCTAATGTTTAATATATTTATTATTATGCAAAATAAGTTAGGGAACGTACCCATACTACGTGACCCATTTTTCAATTTTTTTCCTCCCCCTCCCCCCCTCCTGTGACCACGCGTAGTATATGCTAAGACCCCCCCCCCCTCCTCAAATTGTTACGTAGTATTTGAGATGGGTTGTACTAGGTAAATTTGGGACTAGGTATGCCTGTTCCTAGTATTTAAAAATACATGATCCAGAAACCTGTTCTACCGTGAATGGCGCGACGAGCAAAAAAAAATAAAAAAACGGGAACTGTGTCATGAGCCGGCGCGACGAGCAAAAAAAATAGGTTCGACCTAGTCCGGTAAAATACCTAGTCCCTGAACCTGTTCCAGTATATACGCCTCACCTCTACGTAGTATTACGAATGTGAATTTTTTGTGAAGCTTTATAAAGCCGATCGTACAACGACATTATTGTATACGCCTGTAGCACGGATTATCGTCGATCTCTCGTCGTCTTGCTTGCGAGATTTCTCTTTATGAACTTGACTACGTGACAAAAATCTAAGCCCCCCCCCCCCCCCCCGGTCCTGTGATTTAGCGTAACATTTTAAAGACCTCCTTGGGTCACGTAGTATGGGTACGTTCCCTTATGTAGTTATGTTTATATATTTTATTTTTGTAATATTTCTATAATCTTTTTGAGATAAGATGTACAATTCGATGCAAGTTTTGGCAAAAATAATATAGATTATTATATGTAAGGTTATTTACAATAATTAGAAATTAGTTTTTGTCATTTTATAATCGTATGAATATTTCTAGCGTTTTGTTGTTTTTTTAATTACAACTAATAAGTAAATAGAGCTTTATCATGAGTAAATGTGACATAATAATTCTTAATTTATTTATACATTATTTCATTATTTGTTTCAATATTTATCTTGTGTCGCTTGTGACAATTATTTGTAAATTCCATTTTTTCTTAATTATCTATTGCATGTATTTCGTAATATCAATCTTAACTCTTTGCTCTGTTTCATTTCATTTCAGTCTACCTTCTATTCTATGGACTATTTATTCCTCTCTCCCTCTTTCCTCTCTTCTTCTTCCTTTAACATTTTCTCTTTCTCCCGTTTGACATTTCCCTTTCTCTGTATATCTCTATCATCTTTCTCCTTTTCTCTCTCGCTTTAGTATAGTTCATAACTTGTTTACTCCGGTAATTCCAGGCGGAGCAGACGCCTCCTCTCTATCTTTCTCTCCCCTATTCCCCTCTCTCTCTCTTTCGCCTTAGTATAGTTCGTAACTCACTTCTCCCCTATAATTCCAGGCGGAGTAAGCGCTTTCTCTCTTTCTCTCTCTCCTCGCCTCCTTCCCACACTCTCTCTCTCTCTCGATTTAGTATAGTTTGTAACCCATCTCCCCAATAATTCCAGGTGGAGCAAGCGCTTCCTCTCTCTCCCATTCCCGTTACCCCACTCTCCCATTCTCTCTCTCGCTTTAGTAAGGTTTATAACCAGCCTCTCCCGTATTCCAGGCGGAGCAGGCCCAGTCGGACGCCTGTGCCCGCTTCGAGCAGCTGTCGGCGCGCGCCCGGGAGGAGCTGCTGGACTTCCGCACCCGCCGCGTCGCTGCTTTCAGGAAGAGGTAGGGGGAACTTTGCAGGTGGTAGAACCCTTTGTGGTTCGACGCCGGCGGCACCACCGCCACACCTATTTCTGTTATAACAGCAGTGTTAGACGCTGCTGTGTTCCGGTTTGAAGGGTGTGGTAAGGGAGACATACTTCCGAGGCGTTCCAACTTAGTCCTCAGAGGTAGTGGCGCATCTGTGGCCGACCTCAGGTAGGAATATCTAATCCTATCTGGGGTTGATTACAGATGTCCATGGGCGGCAGTAGCCACTTACCATCAGGTGGACTGCATGCTCTTCTGCTACCCCTATATTATAAAAAAAAGAACACAGCCGACACGCACACGTACATACAAACACACACACAGGCGCGCAGGTTGAATGATAATACATTTTTATGGATTTAATTCTACACCCAATGTTCATTTACTAAATGCGTTTAATCTTTCAGCTTGATCGATTTAGCCGAGTTGGAGATCAAACACGCCCGCTCCCAACAGGAGTTGTTCAGGAAATCCCTGCAAATCTTACGGGAGTGCCAGTAAAATAGGATGGTAACAATGCATCCGGTGACGTAATGTTGCCATGTATATAATATATCCCTTTTGAAGGGGAAATTATTATTCCCAATATGTCGGAACTGTGTGTTAAGGAGTAAATATTATAACTTAAGTGAAATAAATATTAAAGTATATGTTATTATGTTTAATGATTAGGGCTGTCACAATGTTTGAGTAAAGTTTTTTTAACAAATTTATTTATGTCTTGTTTTATAGATAAATTCCCTGAAAATTCGATCTGAACTTAATTGTTTTCGAAACGTTTAAACTCAATTGATGTATTTACCTAAAAGTTAAGCTTATTTGGTACTTTATTCAGATATTGTGAAGCAGACGCTTAATATATAAGAAATAAAAAGGTATTATATATGTCTAGAATATAACATATAAGCAAAGATATAAGTTTTTTTTATCTAAAAACTAGCTCTTACAATACATTTTTTGTAGTATTTGTGACGTCACATTTCGTTACGTAATAAAACACTGTCTCTGTGTCTGTGAGTATTCAGGCACGATATAAGGCTCTCTACGCTCATATTCATAGTAGATTACGTTTGTGAGAGCGTTAGACACACACAAAGATATGTACACAAAATACCCAGGATCTAAAAACTAAATTTATTTCATCATTTGGATGTTTGCCTGACCGCGTATCGAACCTTAGACCCGTTTACAGACTGGTGTAGTCCGCGCCAAACTGCTAGTCCGCTCTGAAGTTGTTGCGAGCAGGTGTAGTTATACAATTTACTATGGCGACGCGATTCATTTCTATATTCAGCGCGGACTAGCAGTTTTACACGGAGATATATCAGAAGAGATATATTCTGAGATTTTAGTCTGTATTTTAACGTTTTGAAACTAAATCTAGACTTATATAGTACCTTTTAATATAACTACTTGAAGAGATTCGTTTAAAATTGCTACAAGAGCCTTCGCTCAGCTACAAGGCTGTTTATTTGTCCTCTATTTTATTCGTAGCTCAACTATGTTAAACATATTCCTTTTATGAATGTAACTTTTATTAAGGCTAAATTTTAAACACGTTTAAGCGTGGATTTTGCATTATTGTATGGTCAATATTAATAATCAATCTATCCACTGCCTTATCAAAGATCGACGTTTGCCAAATATTTCATTATAGAAATTGTTAATTTTCGATCTTCGGTAAGTAAAATCTGTATAGATTGCATATTAATAATGGACGTTGGAACATATATTAAAGAATTATTAGGGATTATTCATGAATGACTGTTTTTTGAAAAATTTTGTATTTATAAAATTAGAGACATCTAGATGTCTATGCACATATACAAACGGTAGCGTATCAGCCAAGTTTAAAAAAATAATTGACTTAAAATTAAAGAAGTTGTATTATTAAATAGCAAAACTTGTTATAGTAGCGAGAAACATGAAATTGTATTTTTAATTTATTTGAGAATGTTGTATAAGGTTACTACAGAACTTGGCACTCACTTAGTTTACATTTCTTTTGCGATGTACACAAATACGCAGAATTTTAATATTTAACTTGGCTTTCTCTTTCACATTTTTGTATTTGATGGGATTTTGGGGAGGACATTTAAGTCGTGAAACTTAATCTCTATTTTCCTCTCAAATGTTTAAATTTATGAATCCCCTAATCCTCTAAACGTGAGATTATTTACGAAATAAGCCCTAAAATTAATTAATGATGAACTATTTTATAATTCATCATTATAATTAAAATTATAAAAACCATTGTGGTAAGTGCAAGTATATAGTTTATATTATCTCCAGTAAAATGATCTATGGCCATTCGTATGTCCCACTGTTGGGCAAATATCTTCCCACGTGTGGGATGCCTAGACTAGACTAATTGTTAAATGAATATTGTTTGTGTCAAAAATATAGTATGAAAATATATCATTTTAGTAAAGTTTTTGTAAGTGATAAGGTCACTAAAGCGACTATTAATACGGCAACGCCCGTTATTGATAATCAATCTATCTGTTGATTTGTCTACCTAATCGATACATCGATATTTGGCAACTTCTTCCTACTAGAAATTGTCAAATTTTGATATTTTTAGGCTAATTTGGATAGATTGAATATTGATAACGAGCTTAAGAATATCAAGCTGGTATACAATTAGTGACGTAAGGTGGCGATAAGTTCAAAAATAGTAATTCCATATAACATAATAGCGCGGGTGGACTTAGTAAGCGAAAAATAAATATATTTTAATAACAGCGCCATCTGTCGGCTTCAATTATTATATCTTCTAAGACCAATCACCCACACACACGGAGATTAACGTGTACGAACACAGTGACACGCGATTTTTATATTATTTGTTAAATAAGAATGCTTATGTGCTAAAGTTGGTGTTTATTTTATCTGTACGGATACACTTGTTTTGGCTATGCAATTGATGTTATGTATAATGTATGTATAATAAGATGTATATGTATAATTGTAAGGAAATATACGAATTATAATAATATGCTATTGTAATCTTGTTCTTAATTCCTCTTGATTCTTTTTTTTACGAGGGGGAACCTTCGAAATGTACCCGATGCTGTGGCACCGACGCGGGGTTATGTGGGATTTTTACCGCACTAAAACCTTACAAATAATGAATCGTTAACATGAATTTTCTTACCCTTAAACGATCCAGGTAGAAATCTAAACTTATCTAGGATTACTGATGTCTATAAGCGACAGTAGCCATATAGGGTCTTTTGCTACTTCAATTTTATAGAATTAAGTTCTTTAATGAAATACATGATCAGTAAGAATGATCTACACTGCTGGAACGCCTTCCACTTATGTTGGTGTTAAAAGATCTGTGTACATACAACTATGAAATTAACTAGATAATAATATATCCTATGTTATTACCACAATTTAGATGAATTCAACAACACGTTATTAAAATCCATCCAACCATTTGAGTTACAGAACAAGCAAAATAATGAGACATGCATACGCTCGAAAGCCATTACTCTCCGTAGGCGACTACAAAGAATTTCTTTTATAATGTAAGAGTAGCAGACAAGCATGCAGTCCACCTGATGGCAAGTGGCTACTGCCGCTCATGGACATCTATAATCAACCCCAGATTAGACATTCCTACCTGAGACCGACCACAGATGCGCCGCTACCTCTCAGAACTAAGTTGGAACGGTAAAAGTATGTCTCAGTTATGTTGTTAGGTAGAATTAGGATAAACGCAGTTCATTTCAAAAATCATTAAAACAAATTAACAATTTTAAATTCATACTTTATTGCTATGACTAGAAAATGAACATTCGTGACTACATCAAAACCTGAATAAAACCGTGTTATTTACAAAATTGAACCGAAATATCATTTATAAAGTTATTTACAAATTATTAATTTAAATTTGAACTAGCGTGTCCCTTACGCTGTTTGTCCACTGCACCGTCACCGAGCCGATACCGATAATTAATCTCGGCGCCGAAGTAGCGTACACATACATTTACTATGGGATGACGGTGCTCGGGTGACGGACGTTCGGTGGACCAGCTGCTATAGCAAATGTATGTACGCTACTTCGGCGCCGTCATTACTTATCGGTATCGGCTCGGTATCGTGGTTGGTGGACAAACAGTGTTAGTATGAGTTTTCGATCGAGGACTCGATCAATCGAGTGCTTGATAGATCGATTACCAGTCAACGCAGCGCCCCTAGTGTTCGTTTGGGAACTAAAATTTATCATAATGAATGGAGATCGAGCTTTCGATTCGATTGATCGAGTCCTCGGCTGACAATTCATACTATATAATAGATCGAATTTGGTATCGATCAAATAATATAATATGATTTAGCTTTTGACCAGCGTAAAACTTCATTTACAACTTATAATATATTTCTATACGTTCTTAATTTTATTTACTTATATCCTAACCAATTCCATCTACGTCACACTTTTCTATATTATTATTTCTCAGAGCAAAAACATGCGTACATTTCAACGCGGTAGATGTAAAATTTTCAGAAAACAAAACTTTTAAATATAGTTCTATTTGCAAATCAATCATATTAATAATTAATCAATACAATAATAATAAATCTATTTAATTTTAAATATGTAACGGGTAAGTATTACATATTTAAAATTAAATAGATTTATTATCACGATACGCGGTTTTCTTAATTTCTTTTCGATACTTCGACCCAGTTGCATGAATCGAGGTAACATACCATACGTTACGTGGTCGTTATAATACTTATATGTTTGTTTCTTTCTAACTTTCCACTTCAAAATATGATTTCTAATCATAATAATAGCAATTGCCGTAATTTAAATTATCTTAAAGAAGTTAAATCACCCCGAATAGTGGTAAATTAACTTACTTGTACTTTTAAAATAAGGAAAAAGTATTTGTATATGCTACCCTCTATTCCCCGCACTAAACAAGTCAATGGTAGCTTTACTAACAGTGTTGCTATAGTTCTGTATGTGTCCCTCGTGGATGGTAGAAATCTCACCAGCGCTGTGTTGGAATCCGTTTCGGACCGGTGGTACTTTCCTGCCGTTCGTTAGGAGTAGGCTCCCGTTGGCAGATTCTGGAGAATCTGGGAATAAAATAGTTCAGATCATTTTTCAAAAGTTTAAATATGTTTTAAAATAACTTCTCTACTTTTAAATCATAATAGCACGTAGTTCTCACTGAGCTGCAAGTATTTTTATATCCGATTTCTGAGAAATGGCCTGAACAATGTATTTCTGAGCAATGGCAATCCACAAGGGGGGAAGATCGAGATCATACTGTAACACATGACTCCATTAGTGGAATAAATTAATAAGCAACCCTTAACATTCTTAACGTACCCCCGAAAGCCCATTTTAGCCACACGCGGTCACCCATCTTATTGTCCACAACTTGACGTTTCGTTTATGGATCAGTGATGATCTAGATAAACACCATGATCAGGCATATAGAATAGATTCGCTACCTCATTGCAATAATTATAAATTACGTACCATTATCATCTGTGGGTTTCGTCTTAAGTTGCATAGCAACAACACAAGGTCCTTTAGCTAGCGACCAAGAAGGCACATTATCTCTTTTAATAGGCTCCAACATATTCCGCCTCGGCCTTAGAGCCGGCAAGTCAGCAGAATCACTTTCTGTACTATCCTTTTTTATTAACTTCTGTGAGCTCTCAACTGGCAACACCGCTGCGTCGTTGTTTGACACTGACAGATCGTCGCGCGCTTTTTCGATCTTTGACATTTGACTTTCAACTGTGAAGATTTCTTTTTCGTTATCTTTTGCGATGTAAGGATTTATGTCGTCAGAAGTATTTGTATCTGTGCTGTCCTGTTGGATAAGGCCGTTTCGGGATCTGAAGGAATCTATTCGTTTTGAGACGCCATTCAATTTGGGAGTTTCGTTCTCTAAGGATAGAGGGGGCGCAGTCGCCATGTACTGGTTGTACATATTGCCTATTAGCTCTTCTGTTCTCCTGTGAAATAATCAATTATAATTAAACTTACTACTGGTAAAAAAACTAAAGGTGGTGTAATTTTTTAATCCAGGTTATCATTACGCCTATTTCTGCCTTATAATATTTATGATCTACCTTCACGTGAAAACCCCTTTACAGGTAGACGGTTTGTTTTTTTATAAGAACTAAAGTTGGCTATTAAAGGTTTTAAAACCTAAATTTAATGAATTAGTGGAATCTGTTTCTACGACATCATGACAACATCTAAAAATTTAGGCATAATTGAGATCTCCACCTAAGCGTAAATGTAAATAATAGAATTTTAGAAGTTTTTTAAAAATGATTTTTTTACTTACCTAGTTAGTGGTATTATTACAGTTTGTCCAGCGCCGTTGCTTGGGTGGTAGGCGGTAGGACCAAACCCGTCTAAGCCAGCGTTACCTGTGACCTGAAAAAAATCAAATAAAAAGAAAACTGTATATTTAAAACCATGATCATGTTCCTGAAGGGCTTACGTTTATAGTTTACGCATAAATAAATTGATTTAACAACAAATATATGTATATGGAATCTATAGAAAATTCCCAAAAAAAGTGCAAAAACGTAAAAAAAAACATCTAGGAAATTTAAAACATTTCAGTTTTAAATATTACAAAACTAAATTTGGAGCAAGAATATGCAAGTAATATATTTGAGTTTTTTTTTAAAAGAATTTATAATAGAGTACCACACCCATTGTGGTATATTATTCGAGCAAATTAGATTGTGTTGCCTACTATAGCACATTTTCCAGTTTGTAGGACTTTTGCCTCGGACGTTGTTGAGTATGAAAGAAAATTTATTGATGACCTTACCTCCATCACACCAATCTGTGTCGTCCGTACATGGTACGGAAAGTTCTTATTCGCAAATACCGGTAACGTTAACAGCTGAAAAGGATAACATTTCAAATTATTGTGTTGCCATTACATAATTCAAAAATCTACTAAATTTATAAATGCGTATATTTAACTTGTTCCGTTACTCATAAAATTAGTCTAAGTCAGCCTTTTCCAGCCTTTTTCAGTCCACGGACCCTTAGGAAATCAAGCACAGTTTTCACGGACCCCCTTAATAAAATAAACAGTGAAAAAAACGCAATCCCAAATATTATTTTTTTACAGGAGAGCCAAAACAAACTTTGAAAGGTCAATTTCTGTATTTTTTTCTTTTTTTTTTATAGATTAATAATAGTGTTATACACATAGAAAAGAAACTTGTTTTTTCTGTTCCATGGTTATGCATCATTGGATGCATCTTTTTTAATTTTTTAAAATACCGTGTGCTTAGATCACATTTTTCTAATAAAACTGGTTTGTTGATTTTTCGTTTTGCCGCCCTTTTGCATTTAATGAGCGATTTATGTATGGTCCGGAGATGACACCGCGGGCCCCCGTCCCCAGGGGTCCGCGGACCACAGGTTGAGATACGTGGGTCTAAGTCATAGATTAGTATGTAGTACTTATCTATGGTCTAAGTATTCAATATTTCGTCTACCAAAGATCGGTTTTCACAATTTCTGCCTACAAGAATTTTCAAATTCCGATCTTAGATACGTAAAGCATTGGATAGTAGATTATTAATATTGCATGTGTGATGTGTTTTTGTGATGTTTAGAAAAAAATATTTTAAAACCTTACCAAAAACATAATATGACCGCTAAAAGTAATGAACAACAGTACTGCAATCACTACACTTTCTCTCACCCACTTATCTGAAAAATATCATAATATTGATAAACATAAACACATTGTAATAAACGAACTTAGCTAACACCCGTTACAAATAATCAATCCATCGAAATTTTGCCTAATATCGACATTTGATAATTTCTAGTAGGCAGATTGAATATTAATAACGGATGTATGTAGGTAAATAAAAATACAAACCAATATAAGAATTAGCCGTAAGTATGAAGAGGGGTCCCGCGAAGAACCACAATGTACCGCAGATGAAAAACGGACAGTAGAACATATTCTGAAATAGTGAATGACAAAGTAAGAATACGTATTTAAGAGAAACATTGTCAAAATAAAAAAAAATATTTTTCTGTCTTGTGTCATTGTTTCTTAATCTCTTCCTTTCCGTTCCATTTTATACCACCCAATTCCAACCTACACTATCCTATCCTATTTAGCCCTACTCTATCTTACTTATCTTATTTCTAGATATTTCTTTACACGTCCACTTTAAAAATTACTTGATTGATTTCTAAGATTATAGTCTTAGTTTTAAGGTGGTAGAATCCTTTGTGGTTCGACTCCGGCGGCACCATTGCCACACCTATTTCTGCTTTATAACAGTAGTGTTAAGCGCTGATGTGTTCTGGTTTGAAGAGTGTGGTAAGGGAGACATACTTTTCCGAGGCGTTCCAGCTTAATCCTCAGGAGTAGCGGCGCGTCTGTGGCCGACCTCAGGTAGGAATATCTGATCCTATCTGAGGTTGATTACAGATGTCCATGGGCGGCAGTAGCCACTTACCATCAGGTGGACTGCATGCTCGTCTGCTACTCTTATATTATAATAAAAAAGTTTAGTTTTAGTTTAGCCCCACACTACTGATCACAGATCTTACAGATGTATTGTGCTACCAATCGACGGTCAGTATTAATAATATTTCATACAAATATGTGTATCGAGTATCGATAGTATTTCACACCTTGTTTGTGTACATTTAAGCTTTTTATACACTTTTTCTTTTAAAGCTTTACTAATTTAAAAAAATCGTTGAAAAATAGACGCGAAATAGTTATTAAAAGTGAGTAAATCATTACCTTCTCCGGATATTTCCTCACAGTGAAGAATGTGGAGTATGCGAAGGCACACCAGCCAGCAATGCGGAGAACTATGATCCCGTAGCCGGCCGGACTTTCGTACAGGTATAGTACTTCACCGGGATCGAACGCCTGAAATCAAAGTGTAAACTCTTCATGGTTTCAGTATGAGGACAATATGGTCACACCATTACTTATATACAGCAGAAGTAGCAAACAGGGATGGAAGACCAAGACTAGAGTTTTCGTGCTTTTGGACGCATGTTAAGGCGTACCAATTATCATTGGATACTAAAATCAGTCTTTAAATTTTGTCGGAGATTTGAAATTATGCGTTCCGGTTTGACTACTACTTTTTGGCCATAGACCCATATTGGACCAGAGTAGTAATGTATGCGCTAAATCTCCTGAGAAACCTGTGCCTTGGGCACTTAATCTACAACCGACTCCGAAATAAGATAAATTCTATCTAAAGAAGGTCACAAAAATCTTTCTAAGGACTGTACTACTGGAAACAACGCCATAATAATATAGTGACACTCACCTTAGCTTGATAAACGAACAGCACAATTTAAGTGACTACGTAGCAGCACATGAAGTCGGTCAGCTTGATCGTGAAGGCGACTTTGAGGCGACCTTGCCTGATAGTATACTCTTTCACCATCAAGATCTCAGACCTACTGGAAACAACGTCATCTAGCGACTCACCTTAGCCTGATAAACGAACAGCACGATATAAGTGACGACGTAGCAGCACATGAAGACGGTCAGCTTGATCGTGAAGGCGACTTTGAGGCGGCCTCGTGTGATGGTATACCCTTTCGCCATCAGGATTAGGAGCAAGAGAAACGTCATCTCAGATACGCCGCAGAGGAATTCACCTAAAAGATAGAGCCAGATTTATTATTATTTTAAAGTATTATTAAATGTTAAAACCAAGCACAAATAGATTTGTGCACACGCACAGATGCAGAGCTTATCCTGAGGATGGAATGCCTCAGATAAGTATGACTCCCTTACCACACCCTTCAAACCAGAACACAGCTGTGGAACAAGAGAAGGTTTTCAACATCATCATCAACCCATTACTGTTTCACTGCTGGGAGCGGGTCTCCTCTCAGAAAGAGAAGGATTAGGCCATTAGGACAAGTGCGTATTGGTAGACTTCGCTAAAAAAGGCTATCACTGCTTTTAGTTTTACCATCTTCTAACTCTACATTACCCGCAGTCCTCGCCGCAGTGTTGCTTACGCCGGTGACCGCGGCGCGCACGGCCGCGAGCGCCTGCAGCGCGGCGCCCGCGTGCTGCGCCGCCGCCGACGCCAGGAACAGCTTGTACGTGGTGTGCAGCAGCTGCCGCGCGCGCAGCTCCACGCTGCACATCACTACCGCTATCAGCACTATCACGTAGGCGAACGTGTATGTTAGGAGGATTGGGAGCACGTCTGCAATAGAAAGGCTTCGGTAAAAATAAATGTTTTATTCGCAGTTAGTAGATTTTGCAAGTTGTAGAAATTTAAACTTGATGTCTAATGTTAGATGTTTCAAAATTTTGTGCAATATTTACGTCAACAATTCAATAGGGTGAAATTTATCTCGACCAAGAAATTATATTTACGTTTTGAGATCATTAGAAAGCTATTGAAATATGTAAATAAATTGCTTTTTAAAATTCGAAGTACTTACTTTAATATAAGATTCGTTTAACCAAAGAATATGATGAATGATTTTACTCACAAAATTCGTCCGCTGAGAAATGTTCGTGCCAAAAATCACCTTCAGGTCCGTTGGTCATCAAAAATTTATATTTCACATCCAGACCCTAAAACCAAAATGATGTAAATGATCCTTCCTTAGCAGTCGGGCAAAAAAGGACGACTTATGGTGGCAACACACCATCAGCTATATTGCTACGAGTGAATCGTTTGCTACTCATAAATAAATAGATTATTTGTGATTACCTACCGCTATATTAAGAACGTTCTCAGGGAGTTTCTCAGTGTTACCACTGTTGAGACCGTTCTCATTCAATATTATTATTATCGAAACAAACCTTGGGGCTGTCACACTTGCTGATAGCCAGAAACCACCAGCGCTTTTAGCGGAGTGGAATATCGTAGTGTTGTAGCACGACACGATAAGTTTCTCAGTGTTACCACTATTGAGACTGTTCTCATTCAATATTATTATTATTATCAAATCAAATCAAAATTTTTTATTCAAAATAGGTTCTTTACAGATCACTTTTTGAATGTCAAAGCAACTACCACCACTTCACAAGGTGTTTCGTTATGGAGAAGAAGCGGCGAAAGAAACTCCATAACACACATCTTTTTAAAAAAAATGTTTTTGACAATGTTAACTTAACGTAATGGTACATGTGGAGCTGGAGCTAATTCAGACCACACCGTTTTGTCAGTCAAATAATCACTTACTTTATAGTACGCTTTTTTACATAGCGTTAGTTTAACGACATGTTTAAACTTTTTTTCTGTGAGATTCAAAATGTGGTCGGGTATTTTATTGTAGTAGCGAATACAGTTGCCCACGAAAGATCTAACCACCTTACATAATCTATGTTTAGGAATTGCTAATTTATTTCTATTTCTGGTATTAAAGTTATGGTGGTTACTATTTTTTTCAAACATATCAGTGTGTTTTCTTACATACATAATATTTTCATAAATGTATTGACTATGCACCGTCAATATATTAATAGTGGGAAACAGTTCTCTTAGGGACTCACCACGCCGCAGACTATTAATAAAACAAACCTTAGGGCTGTCACAGTTGCTGATAGCTAGAGACCACCAGCGCTCTCTAGCGGAGCGGAATCTCCTAGTGTTGTGACACGACACGATGAGTTTCTCAGTGTTACCACTATTGAGAGTGTTTTCATTCAATATTATTATTATCAAAACCAACCTTAGGGCTGTCACAGTTGCTGATAGCCAGAAACCACCAGCGCTCTTTGGCGGAGCGGAATGTCCTAGTGTTGTGGCACGACACGATGCTTTTCTTAGTATTACCATTGTTGAGACCGTTCTCATTCATTGTTATTATTATTATCGAAACAAACCTTAGGGCTGTCACAGTTGCTGATAGCCAGGAACCACCAGCGCTCTCTGGCGGAGCGGAATCTCCTAGTGTTGTGGCACGACACGATAAGTTTCTCAGTGTTACCAGTGTTGAGTCCGTTCTCATTTGCTTGTGAGTTCAAACGACGACGGCGGTATCGCTCGTAGAGTTCTATTGAGCGCTTTATTTTGTGCTGTAATGATATTTATTTAACTAAATAAAGTAAAAAGTCAAAACCTTATGAAGTTATCTCTATTTCTTTACTTAATAAATAAAATCTTTAAAATAAAACTAGCACGTTCTGAAGCAATTCAAGTATGTCGTTTTTTATTTATTTTTTGGTTTTAGTATCATTATTCTTATGGGTTATGTAAGATAGAAATTATTGAATCCTGTACAGATGCAATTTTTTTTTGGGAAACTAACTTGTTATACAAAACAAATTAAATAAATACTTTTTGAATTAATAAACAATTTTAATAGATTTTTGTAATATTTATAAACCGAAAATAAGTTATTTATATTTTATACTTACCCCACTTTTATTACTATTATCAAACAAAATTTCAACATCTTTTAAATATTCCAAAAAACTACCATTGCTCTCAGGGCCGATACTCTCCCACAGCTCATCTGGCAACTCCGTGGTAGAAAAATCGAAATCTGTTGGCAACAGTTCATACCACGTGGTAGCATTTGTGTTTGTAATGGTAGATTTTGGTTTCGGTGTTGTCGTCTTCAAAAATTGATCGTAATACGACGGATCGGAGGGTAGATCGTTTTTGGTAGTATTTGAGCCGTTTTTTGATTTGGTTACGATGTTTTTTGTAGTTTGTGGTGGCGGGGTCGATGTACTGAAAGGAAGGTAATAATTAAGTTGGGTAGTTTGGATGCATTGACTGAAGCACTAATTAATTTCGAGCCTAGTACCAAATTCACGTAAAATGCCGCCAATCCCGCCTATTTTATCACCTGATGATAAGTGGCTACAGCCGCCTATGGACATTTTTGATGAACCCCAAATAAAGTAACATTCCTACCTTAGGGCTAAGATAGAATGCCTATGATAACCATACCCTTCATAATTCAAGGCGCAACATGCTACTATTAGGCTGAAATAGATTTAGTGGTGGTACCTTTGTAGTCGAACTATAAAGACTTCTCAGGGGGTAGCAATGCGTATGTTGCCAATCTGAAGTTGTAATATAATCTTATCTGTGGTTTACTACAGAATTACAACTGTTCAAGTAGCAATAGAAACTTACCATTATGCTCGTTTGCTACTTCTAAATATAATATAAAAAAGTCAAAAGGGAAAATGTATGTTGTACTTACCTTTTCCCCGCCGGCAATTCTTTATTTGCCTTCGTCAGAATGCAGCCAGAGTATTCGGTATCCGGGTACCAATGGGACAGCTTTATTATTTGATTCTGTCCCGCTTTGTTGAGCACGGCTTCCCGTTCTTTGCACGACTGAAAACATTTTAGATTTATTAATTTAATTTATATCAGATAGGTACTAAAGAGTTAAATTAAAGCGTGTGTACGCGTACATAAGGAGTACGAGGGTTTGTCCAACGCCGCCGTCACCGGACCGTCATCGAGAACGAGATGCCCGAGCACCGTGACGGACGTGCGGTGGACACGCGGCTATAACAAATGTATGTATCGCTACTTCAGCGCCGTCATATCGTTTTTTTTGCATTCAAACACATTTTAAACTCTGCAACCGATCACTAGACAAAGTTTTATAAATATCAGATACAGTGTACAATGTTAGCCTCCGGGAATTTGTCGAAAAGGAAAATATTTTTGCACTACCGCCACCAATAATTACAAAAAATCATATACCGTCGCATGCAATCATTTAATATTTAAACTAGATGGCGCTGGTTACAGTCAAAGTAAATAAATTGTAACACATCGGTGCGTGCAACTTCCAATCCCGTTAAAATACCAAAAATGAGTATTTTATAAAAAAATATGTCTTAGTAGCATTAGCAACAATCTTCTCCTTAGTTTTAATAGGCTTAGATTCTTATCATACTCGTAATTTCTTTAATAAAATAAATTTTCCTTACCTTGCTACTATGGTAAACTGCTGGCCATTGACTATCATCGTCGTAATAGAGCAATAGGTTAGGTGTTCCCATATCTCTCTCATATTCTATCAGATATTCAAACTGGCCCTCCAGGGACAGAAAGCAGAAGCGAGCCAGGAAAGCCCAGTTCTAGAAAATTACACGTTAAGATATTTCCTACGTAGTTGGTAGTCATAGACGCACACAAACGCGACAAAATAAATACCCAGGCATCGAGTAGAAATCTAAATTAATCTTTTATATAAATGTTCGTTCGAGAATCGAACCCGAAACACTGCGTGTACCGCTCGGTCACGTGGTTTGTCATGTATCAATGAGCACGCAATCCACTTACGGTAAGTGGTCATAGCTAGATACCTGAATCAAATCTAAATAGGATAAGTTCTGCCTAAATATATTTTGTCGTAATACAAAATTACACCTAAGAGACCTATTTTTTTTCATTTACCAGTATTTCTGAGTTAACTTCTCGTGTATTTCAGTTTTTATAAATCCTGCAAACCTTTATTAGTATTATAACACCCTTACCTCCTTTGTATCAACCCTTCCTTGCACCCACTTCCCGTGGGCTCCTAGCAACGCTCCCAACAAGCAAAACAGGACTAAACCCACGGGAACCATATCGATTGCTTAATCAATTAATACCTAGGAACAAAGGATTCTTAGTTAACCTTGCTTGATACGTGTAGTTTAATGAAATGAAAATAATTAAGTTTAAGATTATGACGTCTCTTAGTTATACCCTACACAAATACCAATACAAAATTACAGAATTCTTTTTGAACGTCAGCTTACTTCTACCGCCACTTCACAAGGTGTTTCGTTATGGAAAGAAGAATAATTAAATATAACTCGTTTAAAATTATTACTTTTTTTAAACACTACTGTATTCATTTGGTATTTTTATCCTTATGTACGAGTATGCTGGAATGCCTTGGATAAGTATATCTTTACCTTGCTAATACACAACAGTTACACATTAAAAGTAGTATGTAATCTTGTTATGTTTTTATTTAGTAAGGCATCTAAGGATGTTAGTAATCATCTACCATCATGATATATACATTGATTACGTACATGAAAAACTAGAACAAGGTTTTTAAATCTTTTCAAAATTAGCATAATACTTACAATAAATTCCTGAGCAAAAAGTATCAATTTCAACTTATTATTTAACATATTTATAACTCGTTGGGTACTATAAAACCTTACCTAACTATTTACACTATGAATTCCTAGATTTTCAGTTAGATATTTTAACTATAGTTAATTTTTGGTAAAGTTTAGCGCAAAGTAGTGTTTTGAAATATTAAACTTGTTGTGAACTTCCGTTGCTAGGGAGACGCGTCTAGTTTTGTCATTCCGTTTTGCATGACTTTATTACTAGTAATATAATTGCTTGCTTTAAAAATGGGTATTTTTGGTAATCTATTTAAATGAAATAGTAGTTAAACTAATAAATGGATGAATTATTAATATCCATACGCAAAATTTAGGTAAAGCTATAAAATTGAATTTAGTCACATAATTGATTCCTTAATATACAAAAAATGCCATTTCTTAGGCAAAATGTATGTTTCATACAAAAATCTTAGCTTGTTAATCTATTTTTAATAACTTGCCGTCTGTAGTACCTACTAGAGCTATGAGACAGTGTCTCGACTAAAATATCATATGAACATGATCTCAATATATTCAGAAGCATAGATATATTATCCTACTGACGTAGGGTATAATAGGTTAGTATAATATATCTATGTTCACAAGTTGCCAAGTTATTGATAACAAACATATCAACAACTAGTTTTTGCCCGCGGCTTCACCCGCGTTTAAAAGAAAATAATATGACATTAACATACATAAAATTGAAAATTCGTAACTTCATTGGAACGACAGTGGCGCCATCTGCCGAAAATTGGTCGTACCAACTCTGGAACCTTCGTGGGCTCATGGACAACAACTTATAAAGATCATCATTTGAGCAAATGCATAGTTTACGATTCAATCCTTCCTAATATCGATTAAAATAACCGTTTTTTTTGGTCCAAAGGATCGATTCTCCGATTTATCGATCTTAGATCGCCATCCCTAGTTCCCGTGGAATTTCCGGGATAAAAACTATCCTATGTCCTTTCTCGGGTCTAAGACTATCTTTGTACAAAATTTCATTAAAATCGGTTCAGTGGTTTAGGCGTGAAGAAGAGACAACCAGACAGACAGAGTTACTTTTGAATTTATAATATTAGTAAGGATTATCCTTTAAATTCAGCTTGTGTTTAAGAAATGGTGATGATGCGTTCTAGTCGGAAATAAAACAATTACATTCATAAGAAATATTTATTTTATTATATACAGTCTTATTACAAAATACATTAATTTACTAAAATAAGGACAATTATGTGCATTTTTTTTATTAATTTTTGTAAAAGCAACAACTTACAATGGGAACTTGTGGGTAATGTAATAGTTGAAAGCATTACACCAGTGCAGATACTTGAAATTACATCAGAAATTGAAATGATGTATTACCTGTAGTGCGCGACTTTGTAATATTAATAAATATTACAAGACGCACGTTTGTAATATTAACATTACATCAGTAATTACGTCGAATATAACAATATTTTTTATAATACTAGAGTAGCAGACGAGCATGCAATCCACCTGATGGGAAGTGGCTACTGCCGCCCATGGACATCTGCAATCAGCCCCAGATAGGATTAGATATTCCTACTTGGGGTCGGCCACAGATGCGCCGCTACCCCTGAGAACTAAGCCTAAGCCTCAAAAAAGTATGTCGCCATTACCACAAAATTATCAACTCAACTTAATCGCTATTAAATTATATATTATTAGCTGACCCGGCAAACTTTGTACCGCCTCAAAATCTATTTATCAAATATATTTCATATAAAATATAGCCTATGTTACTCGTGGATAATGTAGCTTTCGAATGATGAAAGAATTTTTAAAATCGGTCCAGTAGTTTATGAGCCTATTCATTACAATCAAACAAACAAACAAAGTTTTCCTCTTGATAATATTAGTATAGATTACATCACGCACTCTTGTAATGATAACGTTGTAGTAAATCAGAGCCGAACATTACAGTGTTCAATACAACACACATTTTCCATTTTTTCATAGTTTACACAAAACTGCACTATTGTAATGCTCAAAGTACAGATGTATTACAATATGTGTAAATTTCAGCACAAGATACTAATAATGTACAGGGCAAGTGCGAATTTTAGGATCATATTAGCCAGCGATTCAGCTAGAGACATATCCTCTTTTTATAATCTCAATTTTTAAACAAAATATATATTTGCTTGTAAAAAGTACAATAATACCTTACATTTTATTAACCATACAAAAAAGTTCAGGCAGTGGTACCACCTCAGTAAAAACATCTTTAGATGTGAATGGTATAGTCCAAGCCAAACTACTTGTCCGCTCCAAATATAGAAACGAGTCGCGTCGCAATAGCAAATGTGATATTAGCGAGACGGAGACAGCGACACTTGCCCACGGGTACATAGCTGCGTTAGTGTGCCCTTACGTTACGGAGTATATGCTAACTAAGATATAACTCAAAGGTGACTCACTGACATAGTAATCTATCATCGCACAGCCCAAACCACTGGACGGATCGGGCTGAAACTTGGCATGCAGGTAGATGTTATGACGTAGGCATCCGCTAAGAAAGGATTTTGATCAATTCTCCCCCCAAGGGGGTAAAATAGGGGATGAAAATAATACTTCGTAACGCGAGCGACGGGCAAAAGCTCGTGCTAACTAAATCTTCGCGCAACAACTTCAGAGCGGACTAGAAGTTTGGCGCGGACTATACAATACTGAGAGTAGCCCTCTTCATTATTAACATGATTGTATGTTTTTTCCTTATGGTGCTCCTATGGTGGCTAATATATTATTTTTATAAGAGCATGCAGTCCAGCTGAGTAATTTATTTATAGATGCAATGCAAAACACCAAAAACTGTATATCAAGGCAGACTTTTAAACGGGCTAAGACATATCCTTCTACACTCGTTATTAATATTCAATCCATCCAAATATTTCCTCCCATACCATATCTGACAGTAGTATGAAAATAATGTATGTAGTTAGAAGTATCAAACATCGATGTTTGGTAGGCAAAACATTGGATAGATTATTAATAACAGTTGCTAATCTTTAGGTCATCTCAACTTTTATGTCATCAATGGTGAAGGAAAGCATTGTGAGGTAAGGTAACACTTGAGTTGTGTATAAAAACAGTTCGCAAAGGTGCGAAGTCTACCAATACGCACTTGTCCAGTGCGGTGGACTATGGCCTGATCCTTCTCGTTCTGAGAAGAGACCCGTGCCCAGCAGTGGGATAATAAAAATGATTTAGGAGCACCATTAGATAAATGTAAACTTAACTGTCCCATTTCTTAAACTCTAAGCCATCTGGTGGTTGTGCCGTCACCTTCTTAGCTGCAACGTCGGCCCAGTTCGTGCTTAGCACTGTGCCTCCGGACTCCATCTGAAAAGATAAGTATACAATTAGGCGTTAGAGCATAGATTAGTAAAGATTACTCACTCCTAACAAGAAAATGTAACCAGTTTTGAACAATTGAAATTGTCACTGTCATCTCTGAAATGTGTTTGAAAAATATTTAAAAAATGTAGTTTTTAGATCATTTACGAATGAAACGATATTTACGAGATTTCCTGTTTTTGCAACACTTAACTGCACATGTCGGCATTGTTCCACGTAAATTACACCATGACAGCCATTACATATTTGTCAGCCGTTTAAGCCATTTAATGGCTATGAATGGCTATTTATCTATGAAGCAACTGATAAAAAAGCGATTTTTTAACGATAGAAGTTTGCTAATAAATCCGCTGACGCTTAGAGTTGCGGGTTCGATCTCCGGCCAGACATACATCTGTCTGATAAATTTGAATATCTGTTCTGGGTGTGAATACTTGTGTATTTATTTTAGTGTGCCTCCATGGCACTCACACACGGAATCCTAGTGTGGGGTTGCAAGTGTAGAAAGCGCCTATATAAATATTACAAGTTTCACACAATTGCAAATTGCCTCCATGCAATGATCCATGTGCCTTTGACAAATTTTCTTTGATTTTTGTCGGCGAAAGATCTCCCTGTGTGGTAAGTGATCATGCCCAGGGAGCGGCCGTGCTCCGATAGTCTCTGTTCGTAGCTTGTATATATGCAAGATGTTGAGAAAACATCGATACCGTGATTCAGAATACGTGTAGCGCCATCTCTTGACGAGTAGCGGGAAGTCGCCGTTTGATATGAGGGAAGATAGGTAAATAATAACTTACAAAGCTCTTATTCATAGCGCGTCGAACCTCATCGGAACCTTCACCGTAAATTTTCTGGAATAGGGCGTTAAGGGCGGCCTCCCCTTTGGGCTCCTCATCGTCCTGTAAGAATTAAAAAATTAAAGTAATTAAAAATACGCACGCACATTTACTTGCCACAATACAATAATTATGAGAGTTTAATTGAATCTCATAGAAAAAAACTTATCGTTAAACAAACGCTATGTAAAAAAGCGTACAATAGGCTGAGTGATTATTTGACTGATAAAACGGTGTGGTCTGAAGTAGCTCCAGATCCACATGTACCATTAGGTTAAGTGCCATTGTATAAAACATTATGGAGTTTCTTTCGCAGCTTAATAAGCAAGCAAGTGAGATTTAATTTCTTATACGCACATATACTGGGATTTGCACCTTGGATCCCACGACTGACAAAGCAGAGTTTCAATCCTACTTAGCTATCACTGCTTTTTGGAAGCCCTACAAAATAATTAAGAATTTATTAAGAGTAAATAATTTTCTTACCATTTTGCTAATATCCTTTTCAATCTTATCCCAGTCCTTCTTATAAATTTTTGGTAGTTGTTGTGTTGGTGGTCCGGATGCGTCGATTACAGCTAAAATTGCAGAAAAACTTAAACAATTAGATGAAATAAGTAAAAAATGGAGAAAAAAAAAGTGGATTGGAAACTTAGATAATGATTTAAAGGTGGTGGAACCCTCTGTAGTTCAACTCTCTCAATATTTCTGGTACAACAGCAGTGTTAAGCGCTGCTGTGTTCCTGTTTGAAGGGTGTGGTAAAAGAGACAAACTTTTCCGAGGCGCTCCAGCTTAGTCCTCAGGGGTACCGGCGCATCTGTGGCCGATCAGGTAGGAATATCTAATCCTATCTGGTATTGATTACATATGTCCATGGCGGCAGTAGCCACTTACCATCACTCGGCCTGCAAGCTAGTCTGCTACTGATATATAATACATAAACGAAAAATGTCTGCCACAGAATGCCTAAGACAAGCAGGAGACCAATCACTTTGGCGAATATTGCAGCACACCTGCACAGTACGACCTTCCGCAATGAAGTGACTCAGAAGACTCACCTTGAGGTATGGCCTTCACGCTGGCCTCCTGCTCCTCTCCCTCCAGCAGACTCCACCGCAGCCCCTCCTTCTTGCGCAGCTTTACCTCAATCTTTGACGGTGACACCACATGCATACACATCTCTGGTATGATCTCATGGGCCAAGGACAGCTCTAGACTGTATTCCGAGTCGGAGTTTGGTATTATACTTGACACCGAGAGCTGTAAAGTCAAATTGGAAAATTTTATTTAATTTTTTTATGGCTTTTTACAGAATTCTTATAGTTTTAGGATATATATTTAGTTGGAGACATCCGGTCAGTTTCAGTTTGGTTAGATTAATCTTGTAGGTCTTCAAACTTATTTCATTAAACACATCAAATACTTTGGGAATCAGTTATATGCCAGAAGAAGTTATGCTATAATAGAAAAAACAAGTTCATTTCAATAACAAATCTGCCAGTGTACACATAATTGCTTCAAAACGCTTCCAATTTTCTCTGCACCCTTCACTGTCCCTTGAAGGTCTCCGACAACCATAAAGGGCTACTATCCCCTACTTTAAGAAGTACTATTCTAAATTGGTTCTCAAGGGCAGAGCTATACAGGGTTTTCCTAAAGTACTTACACTACGCTCCCCATACTGCACTTTTACTTTGTCGCCGGGTGCGTTTTTGAGTAGAATGGTCACTACCACCAGTGCATCTGTTTGGTACCAATCGTGCTTGATTTTTGGTTTGTCGGGCTGTAAAAAAAGTCTTTAATTAATAAAGAAATCTTCTTGCGCTGCCTCTCCAACTAGTGAAGGTCGGCTATCAGCTAAATCTCTCAGGGTTTTTTGAGGGGCGAAATAGTTAGCTGCGCTTGCTATCCCCTTCCACTCTCTAATGTTCCATAGCCAATATTTTTTTTAGTTTTTTGTTAGTGTATGTTTGTGCATGTGTTTTTGTTAGTGTTTTTTAAGAAATAGTATTAATAAATTTGTACCTATAATTGAGGTGACACTCACCATGGATGTAAATCTAAACTTATAAGATGTAAAAATAGTGTTAACCTTGTTGGTACAACTTATGAATAAATAAATAAATAAAAATGATTCTTCAAAACAGTGAGTCACCGACTCATTCCTATGGTCCAATATTATTCACAACTTATACACTATTACTATAGAAATGAAATAGGTAAATGGTTAGGTAATATTGTTTTAATCATAACTTAATATGACACATATTATCAGAAAAATACTCATATACTGTGAGAAAGCAATGTTAGAAAATAATCTTATACCATGACTTCAAGTGTAAAAGGACATAAGGGAATTTAGGTCATCCAAGGTGCCTTTATGGTCCTTCTCAACCCTTTGTCCTAACTGCTATCAAAAGGGTAAGCAAGCCTCAAAAATTGACCAGATATTTTGGCAAAATACTTTTTAACACTTTTTTAACTTTCTATAAACCTCATCAACTTGTTAGAATTCCATGAAGGTAGACAACGAAGAAAGGTGACTCACTTACCTTCTTACAGAAAGTACTGAACCTAAAATAGTTATAGAGCTTCTATAAAGCAAACTTACTGTTGCGTGATGTTCTTTGTAAAAGGATCGAATAAGATATTTTTAGTAGAGATGAAATGGAATATTTTTCTCCTATGTTTACGTATTAATATTTACAAATTTAGTCTAAAACTAACCTCCGTAGCAGTAACTTCCATTGTTCCAGCTGTTAGTTACTAAATCTCGCGCTAAATGCAATTTCGCCGTCTCACTGTTCTGGTTGAAATACTTATTTTTAAAACAAGCGACTACAACGACAGCAAATAAGAAATTACGAAATGTCAATGTCATAGATTTTTCTAGAGTTTATAAACAGATAACAACATATTGAGCGTTTAGTTTTGAAACCTTGTTTTTTTGTAAATACATATTTAAAAGAATATTTCCTTAAATCTTTAACTATGATAATGTAATCAATAGAATTACATGTATCTACAAATCGTGAAACTTAGTACTTGTACATTAAAATTTGTACTCTGTAGCCATTATTTCGTTGTGTCTATACTAAGCGTTCAGTTTTGCAACCTCAGAGTATGTAATCCTTGTACGTTTCATATTTATTTTAACTAGATATACTTATTGATACTTATGAAATAGTGATCTAAAAGTTACAATTAAACAGTCTGATTAATGTTATTAAAAAAAGGTAAATGTAACCTATTATACTACTTAGAATTTTTCTATTTAAGTTATCTTCAATACTTGGGTAAGTTGGGTTTTTAAAACAACAAATATCAACAGTCAATGTCAAGTCAACTGTCACTTGTTAAAGTTCCTCAAAGTTCATATGAAATTTTCGCAATTTTCCGAAAATTTGTTTTATCTCGTAATTGAAGATATATGATATATTTCAATGGTTATTCTCTGAACTGTAAGACATATTAGGGGCTCAAGATGCGAGTAAGTTAACTGTTAGTAAAGTTTTATTTTGATCATGTTATCTATGCATGTTATCACTTATCAGTTTATCATAAAATGCGTCGTTAAGTCATAGATTACTACGTTAAGTATGATAAATATGTAAAATAAAACTTTTGTATCTATCTGAGTAACAAGATTTATTTATTTAGATTTAATTTTTTTTATTTTGAATTAGAATCTATATACTTCACTTATCTTATACAATAAATTAAAATTATGACTGTAACGTATTTTTACTAATTTAAATATTATGAAAAAAACTAACTAAAAACATGTTTTCGTGTATATAACAATCAACTCATATAAATGTCTAATATCATAATTTAGATATTCGCCTCCATGAACATCAAACTTACAACCACCTGCATAGTAACCAACTTGGTGTGCATTTGTTTTTAATTTTTAAGTAATGTGCATGATTTGAGTTGATTTTTCTTTTATTTTTTTATGTACTCAGCCAACATACTAAAAGGAGACTTACTCTATTTGTAAATGGTAAGACAATATAATTTCTTTTGTCTTCTTTAAATAGTAACAATATGTTGGAATTTTCTAAAATTCTATATCATCGTTGTTTTACCCAAGGTTTTTAGCAGGGTAGACATGTGTTCATTAATTGACTTCAAATATGTTTGAAAATTTTGTATAGATTATCTTGGGTATTACCTTACCTCGGGTACAGGTTTCCACACAATGTTTTCTATCCTAGTTTAAGCAAATCAAGAATATCAAATAGCAATTTAAAGGTGGTAGAACTCTCAGTGGTTCCACTTCGGCAACACCATCTATTTCTACCTAACAGCAGTGTTAAACGCTGCTGTGTTCTGTATTGAAGGGTGTGGTAAGGGAGGCATACTTTTCCAAGGTGATCCAGCTAATAAATTCCAGTAAATGGTAGTAATAGATGTGGCAATCAAACCATACTGTATCTACCTTTCAAATGGTCAGTATAATAAAAAAAATCTTTAATTTTTTTCCCATAGTTAAGTATAGATATCTCACCACCTTGTAATTGAAGCCATTAAATAGCTTAAACGGCTGACAATTCTGTCAGCTATTTAATGGCTCTCATGGTGTAATTTACGCATAACAATGCCGACATGTCCAGTTAAGTAGTGCAAAAACACGAAATCGAAGAAAAAGTGTGGAGAAATATTGTTGCATTCGTTAATGATCTAAAAACTACATTTGTTTAATATTGATGACAGTGACAATTTCAATTGCCAAAACTGGTTACATTTTTTTGTTAGGAGTGAGTAATCTTTACTAATCTATGTTTTTTCCTTTCAGCGTCTCAGCACGCCGTTTCTTCGGAACCTCCTCAACTTTTGTGTAATAAAACAACAAAGAATCTCCATTCACACAACAATGGCGACAAGTGACAAAAGCAGGATAGCGGTTTGTCAAATGACGTCAGTCGCTGACAAGGCGACTAATCTGAGTGTCGTTAGTCAATTAGTCAAGGATGCTTCGAAGGAAGATGTACAGGTGAGCGTGTTTCTTATAAAGAAGTAGTGGTGGTAGACCAGTGGTTGGAATTCAATCATAACCACAAATATACTTACTATTTTTATTGATGACACACAAAAAAATGTTGACAAACAAGCTGCAGAGTAAAATTTTAACTGTCTTCCTATTACGGTTCAATAGTTAAAGCGAAAATCGACTATAAATAGTTATTCCCTGTATGGCAAAACCCATTTATTTTCCATTTGTATATTTTTTGTATTTGTTATTATATTGTCCTATGTTATACATAAAAAAAACAAGTGAAAAATATCAAGTGCTTTTCTATTATGGTTCAAGTGCTGTGTGACAGACGGACAGACAGTGAACGCCTAATAATAGGGTTCCATTTTTATCCTTTGGGTAGGAAAACCTAAAATGTAGTCACCTATTTTGTCTTTACCTGTTTTTATATATAGATAATATTTGTCTTTTCAGATGATGTTCTTCCCCGAAGCGTGTGATTTTATTTGTGATAATATAAAGGATACGTTAAAATCAGCAGAACCACTGCTAACTGGTGAAACGGTAAAGGCGTACCGACAGTTGGCGAAAGATTATAACGTCTGGTTGTCGATGGGAGGGTTACATGAAAAGGTAAGATGGGTAGAAAGGCATCGAAAGTGGCGCCCTCAACTTTTATATGATTTTTTTTTAAATTTTGTACCTACTCCATTGAATCAGTGTAGATAAATCATAAATATAGGTAAAATTTGTAATTTAATTGAATGGCTGACTGCCTAGGTAGATTTACCCGCTATAATGCAAGTTTCGATAAGTTTAAAATTATATATCTACATATTAAAAAAATATATCTGATTTAAAAGTTATTTATACTTAAAAATAGCTAGATTTTTATGTAAAGAATATGACATTGAAACACAAACGACTTTTACATTTTTCTTGTAATTCGAAAGTAATTTTGAATAGGAATAAACTAAATTTAACAGAACCTTCACTAAGGTAAATGTGCTATTGGGTAAATTTTACCTGAAATATAATTGTATGTCATTTGTATTTCTTATAGAACGAAGAGGACCCATCAAAACTCTTCAACACCCATGTAATAATATCCAATAAGGGAGAGATAGTTCAAACATATAGAAAACTGCATCTGTTCGATGTAGAAATACCGGAGAAGAAAATCCGTTTAAAGGAGAGTGACTTCTGTAATCCTGGCAGCCATATTGTTACACCTGTGGAGTCGCCTGTTGGGAATATTGGTGAGAATTTTGAAATTTTGTATTAAATGTAGTAGAAAAGCAATGAAAATTAGTATTCCCTAAGATAGTTCAACATTAACACTACTGCAACATCTACTTCTGTCTAATAAGAGCAGTGTAGTGCTGTTGTGTTTTGGTTTGATATGTGGTAAGGAAGACATACTATTCCGAGGCGTTCCAGCTTAATCCTCAGGGGTAGCGGCGCATCGATGGCCGATCTCAGGTAGAAATGTAATGTTATCTGAGGTTGATTGCACTTGCCATAAGGTGGACTGCATGCTCGTCTGCTACTCACCTGTTATATTAACTTTTGATTCTAATCTTTATTAACTCAGATTTTTAAAATAAGATTTTTAGATAACTAAAAATCTATATACAATATATACAAAACATATAATTTAAACCCAAAAAAGTAATAATAAAGCTTAAGGTAATATAAAAATTTAAATATACCAACCTATCTTTTTCAGATTATACTTGAATCGATAACCTCACTTCTGTTTTAGGTCTAGGCATTTGTTACGACCTGCGTTTTCCAGAACTCAGCACATCCCTGAGTATATTGAATGCCCAAATTCTGACTTATCCGTCAGCGTTTACTTATACTACAGGGGAAGCTCATTGGCATGTCTTGTTAAGGTAAGTTAAGTTAATGTTAATTTTAATGTTAAGTACAGATTATGTTATTATTTAACTTAAAATTTGGGATTAAAGAGTAGTTGAAATTCGCTTCTTACATACACACACACACACACGTACATACACATAAGTTGTGTGTGTGTGCGTGTATGTACACGCACACACACACAACTTACTTTGACGCCCCGCGTGGTGGAGCGGTTACCATGCCGGTCTGACGCGCAGAGGGTCCCGGGTTCGATCCCCGGCCAGACAGATTTCTAAATGATGAATTTAGATTTCTGTTTCTGGGTCTGGGTGTTTGTGTATTTGTTTCTGTGTGTGTTCATAGCACCCACGATACAGGGAATCCTAGTGTGGGGCTGTGAGTGTAGAAAGCTTTTTTTTTTTTTTTACTAATACTTGGGAAACAACAAGTAACTCAGTCGACAAACAAAAGATAATTTATTTTGAATAATATTGCAGTAGTAAATTTATATTGAAGAAGCATACAGTCCACATGTGGGTAAGTGGTTTCAGCCGTTCATGGACATCTGAAATCAACTCCAGATAAGATTAGAGTACTACTTGAACTTGGCCACATATGCATTGCTACTCCTGAGTACTAAGTTGGAACGCCTCAGAAACATAATCTTGTGTTTTTTTTATCCTGATGGTAAGTGACTACTGCCGCCCATGGACATTGTAATCAAACCCAAATAAGATTACAGTCCTACTTGAGCTCGGCCACAGATGCTTTGCTACTGAGCACTAAGCTGGAACACCTCGGAAACTTAAACTGTGGACTTCTTCCAGATCCCGTGCAATAGAAAACCAATGTTACGTCATCGCAGCGGCCCAAGTGGGTAACCACAACGCCAAGCGTCGTTCCTACGGACACGCTGTGTGTATCGACCCCTGGGGGAGCGTCCTGGTGGATTGTGGGGAGGCCTCTCCTATGTATATGGTGGCGGAGCTGGTGCCGGCCAGGCTGGGGGACGTCAGGCGGAATATGCCCGTGTTTCAACATAGACGGTGAGTTTGTGTTTATTAAGATTTTTTTACGGGACATAAAAAGTAAAGAATTGTATTTTTTTTTATATAATATAGGAGTAGCAGACGAGCGTGCAGTCCACCTGATGGTAAGTGGTTACTGCTGCCCATGGACATTTATAATTAACCCCAGATAGAATTACATATTTCTATCTGAGGTCGGCCACCGATGTACCCCTACACAGGGATAACCCAGAGGTTTAACTTGGAAGGCATTCTAACTTAGTTTTCAGGAGCTACGCATCTGTTGTCAACCAGGCAGGCAGGAATTGAATCTTATCGGAGGTTGATTTTAGATGTCCATGGACGGCAGTAGCCACTTACTATCAGGTGGACTGCACGCTCGTCTGCTACTTCAATATTATAATAAGAAAACATGATATCCTCGGAATCAGACCTTGAAGAAATCTAACCTTTAAAGTCTATGATAAAAGTAAATAAATTAAATACATAAATAAATCTATCTTTCTAGACCACAAGTCTACTCGCTCTACACGCTAAGCCTCCGCAAAGACCTCCTCCCCGAACATTCGGAATCTCAGGAAGATGTTGCTACAACGGCGGACACCAAATGCCCGAGCGAAGGGCGAATATTCGGGCATGTTCGGATACCCGAGTCCTGTGTGTTCTATACGTCCGAGTTGACGTATGCTTTTGTTAACTTAAGGTAAGTTTATAGATGGTAAAAGACGGATACCAAATGCCCGAGTGAGGGCCGTGTATTCGGGTAGGTTCGGATACCCGAGTCTTGTGTGTTCTATACGTCCGAGTTGACGTATGCTATTGTTAACTTGAGGTGAGTTTGTAGATGCTAAACGGAAAGAGGAAAAATACCCGAGCATTAATCGTATATTCGGGCATTTTCGGATACCCGAGTCCTGCGTGTTCTATACGTCATGGTTGATTGACGCTTTTGATAACTTAAGGTAAGTTTAAAGACGCTAAAAGCCTGACACCAAATGCCCGAGTGTTAGTCGTATGTTCGGGCATGTGCGGATACCCGAATCCTGCGTATAGAACAATATGTCCGAGTTGATGTATGCTTTTGTTAATTTAGTGTGAGTTTGGTCGTGTTAACATACAAATATTTTGTACTTACTACTGACTTATACCCATTAGTATTAAATTTAGTGAGGCAGAAATTGTTAAATGTCAATATTTCGTAGGCAAAAAATTGAATTAATTGAACGAGCAATCTGTACTTCATACTAGAAAACGTGAAATTTTGATCAATGATTGGCAAAATTCGGATAGATTGAATAAATAACGTGTATTGTTATAGATGTGTAACCCCGGGTCATGTGCTAGTGGCGCCGATACGGTTGGCGGAGAGGAACAAAGATTTGACTGCCGAGGAAGCTAACGACTTCTATAGGACCATTCGATTGGTTCAAATGGTAAGTTTGTAGTAGTTTGAACTTTTATATCTTTTTGGTATATTCGAAAGAAAGAAAAGAAGTGATATTAAGAGTAAGAGATTGAATCGAAACGTTGTATTCGCAAAATATGTTTGATTTAGAGAAAGAAGATAAGTGAGTGCTTATAAACGTTTAATATAAAGATGTTACATAATGAAAAATGTGATACATTCTCACGAAATGACATTAAACAATAATGTCGGTTGTATGGTAAATAACTACTTCCGCCCATGGACATCTGTATTTAACCTTAAATAAGATTAGATTTTTACCTGACGTCGATCATAGATGTATTGCTAGCCTTAAGTACTAAATTGGGATTCTTAGGCAGAAATTGAGATTTCTACCACCTGAATTTATGATATAATTAGCGCCAAACTGCTGGTCCGCTCCGAATATAGAAGCGAATGGCGTCGCAACAGCAAATTGTAGATATTAGCGAGACGAAGATAGCGTGGGACCCCCCACTGCTCTCGCCCGCGGGTACATAGCTGCGTTAGTGTGCCCTTACGTTGTTACGGAGTATATGCTTGTGATTGTGTTTCACCGCATTGGCTCTCTGACTGACACTTGCGGGCATTATCTTCAAAGCGGACTTGAAGTTTGGCGCGGACTATACCGACATCTATCTATACTAATATAAAGAAGAAAACTTTGTTTGTTTGGTTGGTTCGTCGGTTGTAATAATAGGCTCAAAAACTACTGGACCGATTATAAAAATTCTTTCACCATTCAAAAGCTACATTATCCACGAGTAACATAGGCTATATTTTATATGAAATATATTTGACAAATAGATTTTGAGGCGGTACAAAGTGTGCCGGGTCAGCTAGTAATATATATTTGTTTGCAGTTGATGGAGCGTGTGCACCAGACGGAGTCGTGCACGGTGACGATACAGGACGGGCCGGACGCGGGGCAAACAGTTCGTGTAATATTGGAGTTTTTATATTTTTGTTTGTTTTGTTTTGACGTTTATTTGTTATCTATTGTTTGTTATTATTTTTTTTATTTCCCGTTTTTTCTTTATGAGTTTTTGAGGTATAGATACTATGTGTTGAGGAGCTTTTTCTTAAATTGACTTTTTATCTGTTTTTTTTTTTATTTTTTTATTTTGTGCTGTGTTATAACTTTTTTAGTTACTCAGCCTATGTAAAATTATTTCTGTTTAAGTGTTTAGTTATTCACGTTTTTTTTACAATTAGATCGTTAAAAGCGATACTATCCGATGACGCAATAATACAGAGTGTTTATTTATAAATAAACCCATTTAATTATGATTTTTTTCAATCTGATTAAACAGCTTTTTTTATCAAAATCAGATTTCTTAAAACATTTTTGATTTTAAGAAAAAATATGGGAGTGAATTTTCCCTACGACAACTATAATCGACACCATAAATCTGTAAACAGCGCCATCTATTATCATCTCATGAGATATATTTTGTTACAGCATCTCCACTGTCACATAATGCCCAGGAAGCGCGGCGACTTCATTCAGAACGATCTGATCTACTTGGAATTGGCGAAACATGACCAGTGAGTATTAAAATGAAGAATTAAAGGTGGTATAGTCCGCGCCAAACTACCAGTCCGCTCTGAATATAGAAATGAATCGCGTCGCCATAGGAAATTGTATGACTACACCTGCTCGCAACAACTTCAGAGCGGACTAGCAGATTGGCGCGGACTATACCTTCTGTGGTTCGACTTCGGAGGTATCGCCGCCACACCTATTTCAGTTATGACAGCAGTGTTAAGCGCTGCTGTGTTCTGGTTTGAAGGTTGTGGTAAGGGAGACTCTTTCTTTTTCGAGGCATTCCAGCTTAGTCCTCGAGGTAGTAGCGTACCTGTGGCCAACAGGTAGGAATCTAATCCTATCTGGGGTTAATTACAGATGTTCATACGGCAGTAGCTACTTACCATCAGGTGGACTGCTACTCCTATAGTATAATCCTTGTGTAACTTCTAAAGTAAAAACATGAGCATGCTCATTTTTTTTTGCAGATTCTCGTCTTCTCATCCAGGAAAGCCACCCCGATCTCTTACTGAAATGGAAACAGAAGCAGCTATGCTTCGACAAGAACTGATGAACATACCAATCAACCCCAATATATGACATATAGACAACCAAATACCAAAAAACCTTCGGGTCTAGATAATAATGTCTGAAATAAAATGCTTAGGTAGAAATTATTTATCACTGGCTTTAATAAAGAAAACGTCGTGAGGAAACCTGTATACCTGAGAGATATATAAAAAAATCTCAAAGGTATGTGAAGTCTACCAATACGCACTTGTCCAGCGCGGTGGACTATGGCCTAATCCTTCTCATTCTGAGAGGAGACCCAGAGCCCAGCAGTGGACAGTAATGGGTTGATGATATCTTCACACGTGGTATGAACACTCAAGTTTAGTAATAATTGACGACCCGGTCTGAAGCGCAGAAGGTCCTGGGTTCAATCCCCGGCCAGACAGATATCTAAATGATGAATTTAGATTTCTCTTTCTGGGTGTTTGTGTATTTGTCTATGTGTGTGTCCATCGCACCCACGACACAGGGGATCCTAGTGTGGGGCTGAGTTAATAAAATATAATTTTAGCGCATACGTATAAAATTAATTTAAAGGAGAATGCCCATTCTTGGTACTGATTTTTCTCATGCGTCAAAATGAAAGTTATATTAAAATTATTTTTTGATTTTTTTACATAATTTGTCGATCAGAATAGTTGCTTTGAACAGGGGATTCCATTTAAGATAAAATAAGATGAAATTTTGATTGTTGTTCTCAAAAATTAAAATGGCGGAATTTTGTACTCAGAATTCAATAAAGATCTATTAGTGTTTTGACTTATGATTTTTCTCATGCATCAAAATGAAAGTAATATTAAAATTATTTTTTGATTTTTTTACATAGTTTGTCGATCAGAATAGTTTCTTTGAACAAGGGGGTTCCATTTAAGATAAAAAAGACGAAATGTTGATTGTTGTTCTTAAAAATTAAAATGGCGGTTATTTATTCTCGGAATTCATTATTTTAGGTTTTTTAGGATTATTTTAGGTTTTTTTACCTACTACCTTTAAAAGTAAATGGAATATGTTAGTCGAACTACATTCTAGGTACCTACTGTCAATTAAAACCGACCATCAATCTATCGTCGGATATTTTCGATTTTGAGGTTATGTAACATTTCGGTAAATAACTTCAGAACCCGGGTGCTGATCTAAAAAAGAATTATTGGAGGTAGTATTTGGTTAATTATACATTGTCCACAACAAGTTTCAATTTGATGCAACCCTGGACGGCGGTCCATACTTTCGTGGGCATTGTCCTTTATGACTATTATCTATATTTCAGACGAAATTGTTAATAGCTTAGGCAATCTGTATTATAATAAGTTTTGGTAAATTATATTAAACATTATTATCTTAAAAGAACTTTTGTATAATACACATTAATTTTAATTTAGTAAGCTTCATACGTCATGTTACTTATGAAAATTAATATTTTCTTACTAATATTTCGTTGTTTTCATGAAAAGATACGTCTCAATCATTATATATAGAAGATGGTTTGCTTAAGGCGTTACCACTGTCACACCTATTTCTGAATAACAGCAGTGTTAAGCGCTGCTGTGTTCTGGTTTGAATGGTGTGGTAGGGGAAACTATATATTGAAGGTGGTTTGCTTAACGCGGCACCACTGTCACACCTATTTCTGGATAACAGCAGTGTTAAGCGCTGCTGTGTTCTGGTTTGAATGGTGTGGTAGGGGAAACTATATATTGAAGGTGGTTTGCTTAACGCGGCACCACTGTCACACCTATTTCTGGATAACAGCAGTGTTAAGCGCTGCTGTGTTCTGGTTTGAATGGTGTGGTAGGGGAAACTATATATTGAAGGTGGTTTGCTTAACGCGGCACCACTGTCACACCTATTTCTGGATAACAGCAGTGTTAAGCGCTGCTGTGTTCTGGTTTGAATGGTGTGGTAGGGGAAACTATATATTGAAGGTGGTTTGCTTAACGCGGCACCACTGTCACACCTATTTCTGGATAACAGCAGTGTTAAGCGCTGCTGTGTTCTGGTTTGAATGGTGTGGTAGGGGAAACTATATATTGAAGGTGGTTTGCTTAACGCGGCACCACTGTCACACCTATTTCTGGATAACAGCAGTGTTAAGCGCTGCTGTGTTCTGGTTTGAATGGTGTGGTAGGGGAAACTATATATTGAAGGTGGTTTGCTTAACGCGGCACCACTGTCACACCTATTTCTGGATAACAGCAGTGTTAAGCGCTGCTGTGTTCTGGTTTGAATGGTGTGGTAGGGGAAACTATATATTGAAGGTGGTTTGCTTAACGCGGCACCACTGTCACACCTATTTCTGGATAACAGCAGTGTTAAGCGCTGCTGTGTTCTGGTTTGAATGGTGTGGTAGGGGAAACTATATATTGAAGGTGGTTTGCTTAACGCGGCACCACTGTCACACCTATTTCTGGATAACAGCAGTGTTAAGCGCTGCTGTGTTCTGGTTTGAATGGTGTGGTAGGGGAAACTATATATTGAAGGTGGTTTGCTTAACGCGGCACCACTGTCACACCTATTTCTGGATAACAGCAGTGTTAAGCGCTGCTGTGTTCTGGTTTGAATGGTGTGGTAGGGGAAACTATATATTGAAGGTGGTTTGCTTAACGCGGCACCACTGTCACACCTATTTCTGGATAACAGCATCTGCTGTGTTCTGGTTTGAAGGGTGTTGTAAGGGAGACATACTTTCCCGAGGCGTTCCAGCTTAGTCCTCAGGGGTAGCGGCGCATCTGTGGCCGACTTAGGTAGGAACCTAATCCTACCTGGGATTGATTACAGATGTCCATACGACCTCGATAATAGATATATTGACGTTAAAATAGTTCCGTAAAGAATCTACTTTGAATAATATATTTTTGATTTCATTTATGTCATTTGTGAGTCAGACACCTAAAGATGGTATTCAGAAGGTTTCGAATTATAGATAAGTTTTCTAGAAAAGTAAGTTAAATATTATATATTATGTATATAAAAATAACAATAAAGATGCCGTATGTATATATATTTTATTTACTTATGTCTGTCTTTCGGTGTATTTTTGATTGCCTGTGATGTAAGAAATGTATGTATCTCAATCTTTGTGTACGGGCATATTAGTTTATATGTATATAATATAATATAAATAAATGATTTCAAAACACTTTTGTGATTTTAATTTAACCCTTTTCTATGTCCCACTGCTGGGCAAGGATCTGCCTAGAACTTGCAGACTAGACTACTAATGGTCTCACTAAGTCGACTGCCGAAGAGACATACTTTTCCGAGGCGTTCCAGCTTAGTCCTCAGGGGTAGCGGCGCATTGTGGGCGATCTCAGGTAGGAATAACCAATCCTATCTGGGGTATCCTTACTAGAATGTAAAAAGTACAATTTTATTATAACTCAAAATTAAGTTCACGTGGTAATGTTCTGCAAGTCTCCAATGTCGATTTTTTTAAACATTTTTTATTTATATATTTTATTTATACACGCTTCAAACTGAGACTATTGGAACACAGCAGCTCACTAGACATGATGGTGAAGATTGAAGTTCTAAATTAAATACTTCTTTTTTATAATATAAGAGTAGCAGACAAACATGCAGTCCACCTGATGGTAAGTGGCTACTGCCGCCCATGGACATCTGTAATCAACCCTAGATAGGATTAGATATTCCTACCTGAGGTCGGCCACAGATGCGCCGCTACCCTGAGGACTAAGCTGGAACGCCTCGGAAAAGTATGTCTCCCTTACCACACCCTTCAAACCGGAACACAGCAGCGCCTAACACTGCTGTTATTAGGTAGAAATAGGTGTGGCGGTGGTGCCGCCGGAGTCGAACCACAAAGGGTTCTACCACCTTCAAACCATCATTCATGGTACCATAACACAGGGAATCCTAGTGTGTGTGAATGTATTAAGCGTCTTTATGCTTCATTTCTATTTCAAAAAACCAAGTTATGTGTTTCAGGCCGACACTTCAGCTTCGATTAGGGGGTTCAAAATATAAGGAATGACTTTTTACTTTGAAACTCAACGCTGAAGGATGGGTACATGGAAATGTTTCGGAAATATAAACAGGACCTTACATTACCGAATCTATTATTACACGAAATTGGGGTGCCCCAATGTTAATAAATTATGACGCCATTGCGGCTCCTGAAAGGATGTGTTCTATTCCAAACGGGAAGCGATTGAAAGAGAAACTATATAAATACACCATGACCACCTTATTTTTTATATGATTTTCATAAAGTAGGAGATTCTTTATAGCTTAAACGAGTCCATTTTATATATTTTTTGTAATATAGGACAAGCAGACGAGCATGCAGTCCACCTGATGGTAAGGTACTGCTGTCCAAGGACATATGCATTTAACCCCAGACAGGATTAGATACTCTTACCTGAGGTCGGCCACTGAGAACTAAGCTGGAATGCCTCGGAAAACTGCCTCCCTTACCACGCCCTTCAAACCAGAATACAGCAAGTCTTAACGCTGCTGTTATGAGGCAGGAGCCGATGTGGCGGTGGTGCTTCCGGAGTCAATCTACAAAGGGTTCTACCACCTTCAATATTTATCTGTTGCTTTAAAAAATAAATCAATTATTTTCCTTCAATTTAATAAACAATACATAAATAGATATACAAGCGCTTATAAAAATCACTAACTACAAAATTGAATTTAATTTTTGTTGTAATCTCGAAGTCAGTTGTATTGATTTTTAAATTTTGGACTATTTTCTATATATCAAAGAAAATTACTATGTATTTGTTTGTATGTAGGTAAGTATACAGGCACGTGTCTGACACGCTCTGTGCCCTTAGACTCTGTAGATGCAAACCAACCCTTAGATAATATATTGTATATTTACTCGCTGACGGTGTAACAAGTGGCCAAGACACATCGCTTTCAATATGAGAGCAACGCATCCTAAAATAACACAAAACTCATTCCCAAAACCTACACAGCATTAGATATAATTTAATATCTTTATGAAAACAATGTTTCTATTTTAGTAACTGTAGTCAAATCTTAAGTTATTATAAATGTAAGTTAATTATAGATATAATTAAAGCCATATTTGCGATATTTCGGTTTCGAAACTTTATTGACGTTAAACGTCTTCGATCAACAATACTAATTCTTGATCGAATTTAAACGTCTATAAATTACAAGCATTCTATATGGTAAACTTGAATGGAGGCCCCCAGTGTAAAAAGTTCGCCTGTGATTCGGTGACCTTTTTTTCGATTGATGCACATTTCATAGATTGTTTGGTTCTGACGACGTTTTTTTAGCAACTGTGTCTGGAGGCCCCCTAGGATCGGAGGCCCGGGGGGGCCGCCCTTTCCGTCCCTTAAGCCGCTAGAGGTGGTATATGTTCTTCAGAGATGTGTAAGGTAGCTACATTATGGATGTCTGTCAAATCCACCAAGCTTCCTAGCTTCATTTTCATTTGTTTAGCTAAGCTCAAAGCTCTAGTAGCTACGTATGTTCTGGTTTGAAGGGTGTGGTAAGGGAGAGGCCTTTTCTGAGGCCTTTTAGCCTAGTCCTCAGGGGTAGCAACGTATCTGTCGCCAATCTCAGTTAGGACTCCAATTCAATCTGCGCTTGAAAACAGATTACGGATGATCACTTCATCAGTTGCACTGCAGGTTTACAACTTCATAAAAAAAAACGATAAAAATGAAAATCTATTATACAGCTCTATTCTAATCGCAAAATGAATATTTCATGAAGTATTTCTAGAATCCGCGATAAATCCACTCGACCTAATTCATCGCATTATTTTATTTTCCATTCAAATGACTCTCAGAGAAATAGGGTATATCAATGCTTATAAGCTTAATGCTTTCAACAAGCATATACTGATTATCATCAACCCATTACTGTCCCGCTGCTGGGCACGGGTCTCTTCTCAGAATGAGAAGGATTAGGCCATAGTCTACCGCGCTAGCCAAGTGCGTATTTGGTAGACTTCACTTACCTTTGAGACATTTTTATAAATGTCTTAAGTATACAGGTTTCCTAACGATGTTTTCCTTCATCGTTTACGCAAGCGATCATTAAAATCTAATACGCACATAATTTTGAAAAATCAGAGGTGCGTGCTAGAGTTATTATTATAAATATTATTAAAATAGTCCGCGTAAAACTGCTAGTATAGAATATAGAAATGAATCGCGTCATCATAGTAAATTGTATGACTACACCTGCTCACAACAAATTCAGAGCGGACTAGCAGTTTGGCGCGGACTATACTAGTATTCTATGTATAAGATTGAAGTAGCAAAGCATGCAGTTCATCTGATGGTGGTCACTATCGCCCTTGGACATATGTAAACCATTTTATAAAGAACAGGGGGCCTACCACCATCTTTTAAAAACCATCATAGTTCAGTGAAGTTTTATTTCCTCCTTAAAACAATAAAATATTCCGTCATACACAGTTGAACAAACCTAAACCCTTATTAATTTTTCGCTTATCCATTGTATAAAACTGAGATTGTCATATTTTGCTTAAAAAGTTAAATTTTCTGATGCAAAAGTATGATTAAAATAATTTTGTTTTAAATAAATGAATAAACGCTTTCTACACTCACAGCTCCACACTAGGATTCCCTGTGTCGTGGGTGCCATGAACACACGCATAGATAAATACACAAACACCCAGACCCAGAAACAGAAATCTAACATCTTTTAGATATCTGTCTGGCCGGGGATCGAACCCGGGACACTTCGCGCGTCAGACCGGCATGGTGATCGCTCCGCGTGGCGGTGGTGGTGGCGCGTGATGGTGGTGGGTCAGGGTTTTAGGAGATGGTAGTAACCCCTCAGGTTCTACTTGAAGCCGATCACAGTTGCGTTACTCCTGAGGGCTAAGATGGTTGCCACATATGTAAGACGGCATCCATACCCGCACACCGAAATGCAAGAGCTGTTTATTATTCGGTGGAACGCATCGGTAAGGATAGGGAATATTGGGGAAAGTGAAACAATTGATTTTTTAATAATCGCTTTTTATAGATTACTAGCTGAACCGGTAAACGTTGTGTTGCCATATAAATAAACAAATGTTAAAGTGAAAACCCTTATCACTTAGGGGTATAAAAATAGATAGTAGCCGATTCTCAGACCTACTGAATATGCATATTAAAGTTGGTGAAAATCGGTGAAGCCTTTTAGGAGGCGTACGGTAACTAACATTGTGACGAGAATTTTATATATAAGATTACAAAAATGGTTCTTTTCACGCATGGGTGGGTCTTAAATCCCATTGAACTTGATTGATTGAACTAATATCCATCTATTCCATGGGCGACGATTATTTATCATCAGGTTGAAAGGTAGAGCTAACTACATAGTATGGGTTAACTGATGATGTACCACCGCTACACCCATTTCTATCGTGAAGTAGTTCTACCTTTCGAGAATGGATGTCGGCTGACTATCATATGAGCTATATAAGCTATAATAGTGTTAGGAGCTGCTGTGTTCCGGTTTGAAGGGTGTGGTAATGGAGACAGACTTTTCCGAGGCGTTCCAGCTTAGTCCTCAGGGGTAGCGGCGCATCTGTGGCCGACCTCAGGTAGGAATATCTTATCTGGGGTTGATTACAGATGTCCATGGGCGGCAGTAGCCATTCACCATCAGGTGGACTGCATGGTCGTCTGCTAATCTCACATTATAAAAAAAGATAATAAAAATAAAATATGAGGCGACCTCGTAAGTCAGAAGTGGACGCATCTGTGATCAGATTTAGGTAAAACGTGTTCTATAGGGATATTGTCACAGTGCACGGGTGGCAGTGGTCACTTACCATCAGGTGATCTGCAAGATTTTGCTACTCTTATCTTAAAAAAGTCAGGCAGTGGTAGCCTAGTGGTTTAGAAACTCGGCCTCTCGACCGAGGGGTCCGAGTTTCAAATCCCAGGCATCTCTGATTTTTCAAAGTTATGTGCGTATTAGAAATTAATTATGACATGCTAAACGGTGAAGGATAACATCGTGAGGAAACCTGCATACCTGAGAGATTTGTAAAAAATAAAACAGTCTCAAAGGTATGTGAAGTCTACTAATACGCACTTGAGCAGCGCGGTGGACTATGGCCTAATCCTTCTCATTATGGGAGGAGACCCGTGCGCAGCAGTGGTACAGTAATGGGTTGATGATGAATCTTAAAAAATATGGACTGCATGGGTACTTGCTCTTTTAAAAAATATTACTAATTTTGTTGATATTCTACTGTCCACTTACCACACTTACCATCAGGTGGACTGTAGACTAATTTCCTATGTTAATTTAATAAAAATATCCTTATTTTAATGAACGCCAAAACAAAAAATACAATTGTATAAATGAGGGTATAATGAGGGTATCTTAATATAAACACTATCTTGTTGGATGGAAATTGTATTGTCTGTGTGTTTTAGTATAATTACATCGTTATAATAAATTACCTAGAGACAGCTTGGCGAAACGGAATAGTAATAACATAGACATCACCTTGAACATATTTAAATGTAATTAAAGTTACTAAACCAGAGGGTAATTATAAAAACAACAACCTAACTACTTGTAAAATTATGACTTTCCACCTCGTTTTCGTCTTTTCATATTGTTAGCAATATATTCAAATTATTTAATGATGAATGATGTGTTATTTTTATAATATTAAGTGCCCATTTTTCTTTTATAATATAAGAGTAGCAGACGAGCATGCAGTCCACCTGATGGTAAGTGGCTACTGCCGCCCATGGACATCTGTAATCAACCCCAGATAGGATTAGATATTCCTACCTGAGGTCGGCCACAGATGCGCCGCTACCCCTGAGGACTAAGCTGGAACGCCTCGGAAAAATCTGTCTGCCTTACCACCCCTAACACTGCTGTTATTAGGTAGAAATAGGTGTGGCGGTGGTGCCGCCGGAGTCGAAAGAAAGAAAGAAAATAATTTAATATGTACTTTGTTACAGTTTTGTATGTGTGCGTTTTTTATCATTTTCTATTGCTTGTATTTAATTGTTTCACATATTGCTTTAACACTAATATACCTACTACATGTATCCTATCCTGCATAACCTATTCCTTCTCTAACTTCGCGCACACTATCCTTCTTTCTTCGCTTGTCTCTACTTTCTTTTTCATGCATAGGTTGTCTGGAAGAGATCGCTACTTAGCGATAAGACCGTCTATTGCGTACTGTTTGACCTGTGCATGTATTTTGCTATTATTTAATTTCAACTGTAAGTGTGCAATAAAGAGTATTCTATTCTATTCCATGCCTATATCACTCTCACAATTTAGATGAATTCAAAGTCATCTTAGATATATGGTAAGATCTGTCAAGCCGGTTAGGCTACAGGGCTCGCCAAAGAATGGGACATAATTATAGTCCGAAACTGCTAGTCCACTCTGAATATAGAAATGAATCGCGTCGCCATAGCAAATTGTGTGACTACACCTGCTCGCAACAACTTCAGAGCGGACTAGCAGTTTGGCGAGGACTATATAATACCCCTCCTGTCGAACCATACTGACTCTACCACCCTCTACCACAGACTCGCTAACAGCACAGATCGCCAACACTCACCGGCTGGCTGAGCTCCCACCGGTTCCGTATGTATATGATGCGTTAGAAAAGCCGTTTGCAATCGGGTAAAAACCTTAGTGCTCACAAATTTGGCTACTTATTCGGGTTAGAAGTTCAAATTTCAGACACGCACCGAAATTTCAAAATTATGTGCATATTGGAACTTAATGATCACTAAAACGGTAAAGGATTACATCGTGAGAATACTGCACGCCCGACATTTTTATGGTGTTACCATTAGGTGTTTCAAGTTTACCAATTGGCACTTGGGCAGCGCGCTGGACTCTGGCCTAAATCTTGCAACTGCTATACCCCTAGCATCATCAACCCATTACTGTCCCACTGCTGGGCACGGGTCTCCTCTCAGAGTGAGAAGGATTAGGCCATAGTCCACCGCGCTGGCCAAGTGCGTATTGGTAGACTTCACATACCTTCGAGATTTCTTTTTTTTTATATAAATCTCTCAGGTATGCAGGTTTCCTCACGATGTTTTCCTTCACCGTTTAGCAAGTGATAATTAATTTCTAATACGCACATCATTTTGAAAAATCAGAGGTGCGTGCCCGGGATTTGAACCTCGGACCCTTCGATCGAGAGGCCGAGTTTCTTAACCACTAGGCTATCACTGCCTTAGCCCCTCACTCCTATACCCTCACTGTTATACCTCTAGCAGTGGGACAGAAATTCGTTGACGACATACTCTAATCAATTTACAAATTATATTTCTGTAATTTTAAGTTTTTACTTTAGGCTTTAACCGCACGCTTTTTTATGTATTCCACATCAGTGGTTTAGAAAATGACAGATGATTAAATCTAGGAAAAACGTTTTATTTTCGACCGACTGTAGAGAACAGCCTTCGTATGCCTATCTTTTGAACCGAGGTGTTCAAAAGACAGGCATATACATGAGTTATTATGTTACACGGGTTATCTAAACGAGCCCACAGAAGCTCTCGTATCACCAGATACACGATAAGCAATCTCTTTATGAAACCTTTGGGATAGGGATTCTAAATATATATCTATGTACCTAAGCTTTTAGTGACTGGTCTTAATTTAGAATTATATTCTGTTGATTACTATTAAATAGAAAATCAAAGATATTTTGTCATTTTTCGACCAAAGTTGGGCGAGGTAGCTACACCACGTAGCGAGGTCGATCTGAGTTACAAAACTAATGTAATTTAAACGAGTAGCATGTGCTATGAATATAATTAGCTACACCTGTCGCGTTCCTTAGCTGACATCCGTAGCTCCAATCCATAGCTCGCATCGCTCCAAATAAAAATATAGCTTGACTAGTTTTTGCCCGCGGCTTCGCCCGCGTTTAAATGAAAATAATATAACATACTAACATACATAAAACTGAAAATTCGTACCTTCAACTTTGCTAAAGATCACTTGATGAAATTCATAGTTTACGATTCAATCCTTACTAATATCGATTAAAATAATCGATGTTTTGGGTCCAAAAGATTAATTATCCGATTAATCGATCTTAGATCGCCATCCCTAGTTCCCGTGGGATTTCCGGGATAAAAACTATCCTACGTCCTTTCTCGGGTCTCAGACTATCTTTGTACAAAATTTCATTAAAATCGGTTCAGTGGTTTGGGCGTGAAGAAGAGACAACCAGACAGACAGACAGAGTTACTTTTGGATTTATAATATTAGTAAGGAGTAAGGATTACCAAAGCTAGGTAAGCGAGTAAGATGTACTATGTAAAAACTTAGCTACACCGGTCGCGATCCTTACCTCTCATCCCTCCAAATGAAAACAGCTTAGCAAACGATGACCTATGAAAATACTTAGGTGTACCTATGCCATGCTTCGAACTTTATACTTGCACCCCTCCATATAAAAATTATTACAAAAAATGAATATTAGATTCAGGTCATCCTATAGCTCGAGCGGTGATACATATTTTTAGCGTGAAGCAGTATTTCTTCTCGGTGGAAGGGTATGGCTGAGTTTCATATGTATCGTGGTTAGTGATCCCTTACCATGAGTTTTTACGTTTTGATAAATATTTTTGTCATTTGTTAATATATGTTTTGGAATTCAATCAGCGCCCCTAGCGGTTTGTATCAGAACTATAGTGGCAGTAACGTAACATTAAATGTCTACATTGACAAAATGGCTTGAAGACTTGAGCACTTACTTATTGTTACGTTTACTCAGTTTACTGAAGCAAACTGAACAGAATAATGCATTGAGTAAACGTAATGTAAAATTGTGGATATTTCGAAAACTCATGGTAAGGGTACAGCTTCACGTAGATTCTGTTCTATAGAGTCGGTTATTGAGTCCATGAGCCACATTTATCACTTACCATCAAGTGGACTGCAAGCTCGTTTGCTACTCCAATTTTACATAAAGAAGCTACAAAGCTCCTGGAGAATACGTTGATATAAGTACGTGAAAGTAGCTTGTTTTAACACAAGACAGTGTTAAAACAAGCTAGTTTCACGTATCAAACCTAGATACTACATTGAGATCGACTTGAAACTTTCAAGTGAAACTTCTTTAAGCGCGTTGAACACTTTTTGGTGATCAAAAATCGCTTTATGATTAAGGATCAATCGTTCAAATTAAACTTCAAAGTTCAAATTGGTAAACACTTCTCTACAAACAAAAATAATGCAATAGCTTGACGATACAATTTACAAGTTATAAAACTAACTTAACTATTTATCGGCAGTCCCCAAAGACTGCCCGCATTTTAAAGTTATGTAACCAAGGGTAAAAACGGAACCCTATTACTAAGACTTCGCTGTCTGTCCGTTTGTCACAGGGCTCTATCTCTGGAACCGTAACACTTGAAATTGTTACAGAGGGTGTATAACAGTGGTCGCTATAACAACAAATACTAAAAATAAAATATAGTTAAATAGTAAGTTTAATAGTAGGGGGTCTCCATACAACAAACCGGTATTTTTCGGCATTTTTCGAACTAACTGTTAAACCATACGTCATATAACTAAGTACGGTTGAAAATATTAAAATGAATAAAAATAACTAAAATAGTACATTACGATACGCGTGGCCAAAGTAGCAAATTTTTGCACGGCGTGAAGTACGAGCACATAATAGGCTACTTATGTCACAAGTATCGTATACTATTTTATAGCTCGTGTGACATAAACCCGCTTATACTTGTGAAGTAATATGAAAAAATATGATAATTATTTTGAAACTTATAAATGATTGAAATTAAAAATTATGAACTAAAAAAACAATAAATATGTGACACAACCAAAACCATTGAAATTTGATGCGAAGAAGTCTTGATTTAGATAATTTAGTAATTATTCTGCTCTTGTGATAAAGACAAATAACACCACACATACGTCGAAATCTATCAAGCCATTTAGGCTACATACAGGCGTCTAGACCAATGGCTTATAATGGGAACTCCACCTAAACGTATTAATGAAACATATGATAAGCAATCACATAATGTACTAATACATGACTAATACTAGTGATACAGTAGAAAATCGATTATCCGGACCTCAGTTATAAATATAAATATTCGCGATTATTCGGATTGACAAACGTGAACAAGTAACTTTTTAATAACCTTTGCAAATCAGCCAAATTTTGTGTGACATGTGCATTTAAAATTCCGGAAAGTCGCCAAATCGCACCTAAAAAGTCACTATAAAAAACAAAAACCCGTTTGTAAAAATATAGCCTATGTTATCTCCACAATTTAGACGCATCCAACGACACATCATATGTCAAAATTAGTGAAGTCGTTTGAGTTTGCCAAAGAATGAAAAATACATACGTAACAAACATATAGTCGAAAAACATTACCTGCCTAAATCGGTTTAAATAGCTTTGCTTCATAAACTCGATTATCCAAATTTTCGACAATCTGAATGCCACAAATAGGTTGCTTAGTCGAGATTCTACTGGAGTAGTTATGGCTAATTTTGATAATGATTCCTAATTTAAATATCTCCTACTATGGTGTGTAGCGAAAATACACAGTCAAAACAGACAATAAAACTCGATAAAGCTCAACAGTTAGTCTTATAGTGATTATATTGCTTAGTATATACACAATGGCAAAAACATTTATAAATACGTCCAAAATAAAATATTAAGATAATTATAGCTTTAAAAAAATACTCATTACTCACTTTTAATTTTTAAATGGCATTTAAAAGTATGAAACGTTTATAGCGATGTTTATTTTTTACGACTGTGAGGGTAATGTATTAATATTCGTACAGTGTAAAAATCGGCTACTTTGGACACAGAAATGAGTAGCTAAAATGCGGGTTTAGGTCACAGAGTGCTATAAAAATAATGAATATTTAAGTGGTACGGAAGCCTTCATGTGCATTCGACTAGTACTTAGCGAATTATTTCTATTTAAGTAGTAAAAAGTAAAGTTCGCTCGTTCCGATGTCCTGCGAAGCGAGCCAGTCTGTTCGCGGAGGCTTCGACGGGCGGTCGCGTTACGTTCTAACGTAGAACTTACGGTTGTTACGTGTTGTGTTGTGTTACTGTGTTCAGTGTTACCAGTGCAGTGTTAAGGATTTTCCGCTGTAACAGGTAAGTTTTTTAAATATTTTTTGTCATTATTATTATTTTTTTTAATTTTTTAAAGAAGTTATTTAAAAGACGTATTCGATGTGTTATGAATCGTCATGTACGGAAAAAAACGTTATGCTGTCAGTGTTTAAAGTTTTTGAAACGAAGCTCCTTAAGAATGCTTGTTCGGTATGTCGTAAATCGTCAAGTAAGGAAAACGCGTTATGCGATGTAATCTATACGTTTTCTCTGTCTCTGTCTATATACTAGTGCAATATCGTCTCATTATTGCAATTTTACGATGTTTTTTTTAAGAAATCGGCATTACAATAATACTTAACTTAGGAATAAACTTAGAAAATTAATAAAATGATAAATTGATACAAGTATTAAACATTTACATACGTTTAAAGTGTATGTCGTATTTGTCCAGCGCGGTAGACTATGAACTAATCCTTCTCACTCTGAGAGGAGACCCGTGCCCAGCAGTGGGACTGTAATGGTTTGATGATGATGATGAAAGTGTATTTGATGTGAGTGTTTCGTATTTACGATTGCTAAGAAATAATAAGAATTAGGTTACTGACTGGAATCTGATCCTCCAATCGCATATCTATATCATTTTATAATATGTAGTTAAGAAGCATGCAGTCCTATCTGAAGTTGGACACAGGTGCGTACTATCCCTGAGGACTAAGTTGGAACGACTCGTAAGTCTTCCTTGCTGTGCTTGCTTCAAATACAGCAGCGCTACACTGCTGTTATAAGGCAGAAACAGGTGCGGCGGTAGTGCTTCCAGAGGATCAATAATATAATTAAGCATTTTAAAATAATATAGGATTTGTTTTCGATTGTGTTTGTTTTTATAATATAGGATCAGCAGACGAGCATGCAGTTCTGATGGTAAGTGACTTCTACCGCCCATGGACATCTGTAATCAACCCCAGATAAAATTAGATTCCTACTTGAGGTTGCTCTACGCTGTGTACGTACCTATACTACCTATGGACCTTCCGGTACCTACGGACTACGCTGGAATGCCTCGTTAAAGTATGAGTGATATATTCGTAATCTATTTCGTTTTTATAGGTATGGTAAATATATTTATGAATATTGATTTACAAAACAAAGGATGTACGTAAACAAGGTTGTTTATTACATAATGTTGTTTGTCGGAAAACAGAAATATCCTCTTTGAAATTTCATTAAGTTTTATATGTTTTTATTTAAATTTTTATATTTCATACAGATATAAGAAGCATGTATGGGACTTTCTTTTATAATTAAATTAGCACAGCAAAATGCAGTTCAACAAGGTAAGTGGCTATTGCCGCTTATAGATATCTCTAAGATACGATTGGATTTCCATCTGAGATTGGCTAAAGATGCGTTGCTTTTTTTATAATATAGGAGTCGCAGACGAGCATGCACCACCTAGTGGTAAGTGGCTACTGCCACCCATTGACACCTGTAATCAACCCCAGATAGGATTAAATATTCCCACCTGAGGTCGTCCACAGATGCGCCGCTACCCCTGAGGACTAAACTGGAACGCCTCGGAAAAGTCTGTCTCCATTACCACACCCTTCAAAACGGAACACAGCAGCGCCTAACACTGCTGTTATTAGGTAGAAATAGGTGTATAGGTATATAGGTAGGAATACGGCGGTGGGACCGCCGGAGTCGAACCACAAAGGGTTCTACCACCTTCGTATCGGATATCCGAAAACAAATTCGAAACCGTAATTGAATCCGATATAAAAGTTTCAAATCATTTCCGATGAGGTCCGAGTCTAATTGGCACACTATTAAGAAAACTTTTCGCCCTGCTCAGCCGATACTGTTTGACCTTCGAAATAAAAGCAAATTACCTATTTGTAATATCTTTTCTGTTACAATTCTTTAAATATATCTAAAACCGATGTAATATCTTCTCTAAATGTATATAACTACAAGGTGACTGACTGACATAGTGATCTATCAACGCACAGCCCGAACCACTGGACGGATCGGGCTGAAATTTGGCATGCTGATAGATGTTATGACGTAGGCATCCGCTAAGAAAGGGTTTTGATCAATTCTACCCCCAAGGGGATAAAATAGGGGATGAAAATATTACTTCGTAATGCGAGCGAAGCCTTGGGCAAAAGCTCGTTTTTAATAAATCAGTATTCCTAATAACAGCAATCTTAAGAGCTGCTACATTCAGGTATGAAAGGTCGTAAGGGAGACATTTATCCGAGGCATTTCAGCTTAGTTTTGGGGTAGCAACGTATCTGTGGCCGACCTCAGGTAAGAAGCTAATCTTATCTGGGGTTGATTACAGATGTCCATGGGCGGCAGTAGCCACTTACCATCAGGTGGGTGCATGCTCGTCTGTTACTTCTATATTAATTTTTTTTTTAATAAATTCGTATCGATATCCAGATCCGGAATTATCGTAACATCCCATCCCTAGTATAGAGTTGTACTGAACCTTCAGTACCTCTTCGGCCCTAAACAACGTCAACAGCGCTGTAACAATATACAAATGTTTGTAGTGTCTGTCGGTTCAGCAAATATATAGCGACCCTTTCTTTTGTGAGTTCCTGGGAATTTAGGAGAGGGCAAATATTATGCTCGTTTTCATTGTACGGTTCAGTGGTTTGATTGAGGTCCAGGTTCGAATTCGTTGGTTTTTGTGGTAGGAAAGAACCATGCAGTTTATGTGATGGTAAGTGACCACTGCTGCCTATGGATATGATAAACCTCAAATTGGATTGAATTTCTTTTGAGGTTGACGATAGATGTATTTTGCTCTTGAAGACTAAGTTGGAATGCCTCGTGTCTTTATCGAAACCTGAAAACGAAAAAAAAACTAAACCGCCGCTGTTTTTAAAACTAATCAAACTTATTTGCATCGTTATGGCTTTCCAATTGAGTCCTCAGGGGTAGGAACGGATCTTTGGCTAACTTCAAGTAGGAATCTAATTTCATCTGAGGCTGATTTCGATGTCCAATGGCGGCAGTAGTCACTTATAGAAGAATTTCATGCTCGTATGTTTCTTCAGTATTTAAAAAAAATAACAAAGAATCGAATTAGAAATTTATAGGTTTTTTTTTGCAAAAATAAATCACATTATTTTATTACCCGACTGCAGGTAATGTTTTCGAGTATGCATGTATGTATGTTTGTTTAAAAGTCTTATTTATTAGCAAGCCCTCAAGCAAGCTCAAACGGCCTGGCGCATTTTAACCTTTTTTCTTTTTTTTTCTTTTTTGTTTACGAGGGGGAAACCTTCAAAGGGTACCCGACGACGTGGGAGCAACGCCGGGTTATGTGGGACTTTTACCGCACTAAAATCCCCCGGTGACCGTCCTCAGCGCTTGGTGGAGAACTCCGGGATCTCCTATGGCACACAACCGGAGTCCTCCGCGCGCGATGACCCTATCGGGCTCTGCCCTTGGGGGAGCAGTTTACGCTCCTCCCGCACACCTGGTGTTTACGACGGTATGCGGCCACACACACCGCTGTCCTTCCCGGGGTTGCTTGTTGGACGGTTCGAGCTCCCACTCTTGCCGCCCGCAACCCCAGAAGCCCCCTTTAAGTCGCCTTTTACGACAGGCAGGGGATACCGTAGCCCTATTCTAGTCCCGGGACTACAGGGACAGGCGGATTTTAACCTAGGAGGTGTCGTGGAATATATTTTTATAATAATTGCTAGTTGAAGCAACCAGTCCCTCATTACATTAGCTTCTATATAAACGACCTTTGGTCAACCTATAACCGGACCTTCCGTTAAAAGCATAGTAATTGAACCCGTCACACTATAATTACTTAGTTGAACCTAAGTAATTACATTGCGTGATCTTTCAGCGCCATTGTAACGGTGTAAAATGCAACTTTGTCATTAGCTACGTGAAATATAGCTTTTTTTTAATATTTGAACCTGACGATAAAGCAGACGTGCTACCTGATGAAAAGTAGTCAACGTCGCCTATGGACATTTGCAACACCAGAGAAGTCGCCAATGCATCGCCGGCTTTGAAGGAGAGCTCTTTTTGCACCTTTTTTGAAGAGCCCCATGTCATTGCGCTCCGGGAATACCTCAGAAGGAAGTTCATTCCACATCTTGCACGTCCGTGGCAAGAACGTCCGCGCAAATCGAACCGTGGAGGACCGCCACGAGTCCAGTTGGTGTGGATGGAACTTCATCCTTCGGCGAGTGGTGCGATGGAGGAACGGTTTAGCTTTAGAAGTAGCGAACGATAATGCAGTCCACATTTTTATAGTATAGAAGTAGTGAACGAGCATGCAGTCCACCTAATGGTAAGTGTCTACAGCTGCCTACGGACATCCCTAATCAACACCAGATAAGATTAGGTATAGTCCGCGCCAAACTGCTAGTCCGCTCCGAATATAGAAACGAGTCGCGTCGCAACAATTTCACAGAGTACTAGCAGTTTGGCTTGGACTATACCTACATCATAGATTAGTAAAGATTACTCACTCCTAACAAGAAAATGTACCCAGTTTTGAGAATTGAAACAGTTGCGTAAAAAAAATTTGCCACGTCTCCGTGCTAAAATGTCCCTAAAATATTTGAAATTATTATTATAAATTATTTAATTATCATGAAAATTACGCAGTATTAGTTATTTATTCGTAAATTTTCTCTAAAAATGTTTTTATTTGTCAAGAATTCAAAAAAAGAACTTACTATAATAAGCCATTTGCGGCTTCATTCAATTTCAAGGCGGCGAAGTATCTTTACTAATCTATGACCTACATAAGGTCGGCTACAGATGCGCAGTTACCCATGAGGACTAAGCTGGAATGCCTCGAATAGGTATGTGACCCGTACCAAACCCTTCAAATCACAACACAGCAGCGTTTAACACTGCTGTTATTAGGTAGAAATAGGTGTGGCGGTGGTGCCGGAGTTGAACCACAGAGAGTTCTACCACCCTTCAAGCACGTATGCTATTTATATGTATATGAAAAAACACAATGGTTTTAAACATGTTTGATAATCGCTGCGGTACGAGGAACTCTGTAAAAAGATTTTAATAAACGAGTTTAAGCGGATTAAACTGGGTTCAGTTATAATCTTGCTTAGATTGGGAATTATCTGAATTCGTTGTTAAGTGGCGATACGATCCCTTGGAGCAAGTGGAGCATGCTTCACCACGTTCATACAGTGAGTTTAAGATAAGGATTAATTATTAATTATTCGTGAGATCCCATTTTGTCGCTTCTTATAATAAGAATAGTAGACGAGCATGCAGCCTACCTGATGATAAGTGGCTATTACCGCCCATGGACATCTGTAATCAACCCCCGATAGGATTATATATTCCTACCTGAGGTCGGCCACAGATGCGCCGCTACCCCTGAGGACTGAGCTGGAAGACCTCGGATTAGTATGTCTCCCATACCACACCTTTCAAACCAGAGCTTTTAATACTGCTGTAATTAGGCAGATTTTTTAAAAATGTAAATATTTTTTTCATATAAGTAGCATACTTTTTGTCTTTTTAAGAATAAATTCCTTAAACATTATTATAAATAGCAGTATAGTATAGTTAATAATAGCAGTGATAGCCTAGTGGTTAAGAAACGCGGCCTCTCAATCGAGGGGTCCGAGGTTCAAATCACAGGCACGAACCTCTGATTTTCAAATTTATGTGCGTATTAGAAATTAATGATCACTTGCTTAAACGGTGAAGGAAAACATCGTGAGGAAACCTGCACACCTGAGAGATTTATAAAAAAAAGTGTGTGTGTGTCAGCTACGACGCACGATTGGAGTTTACTCCTTACGAACGATAATTATGATATATATCGAATAGAAAAAAAGGGTAAATGAACGCATCTGCTAAAATGATAAGAGAAACAAACATATATCTGTAATTATTCGGATTATTTATATTACTTCAATAATGCGTATTACATAAAGTATGTTACAAAATAATATAAATAATAATAATATTAATAATTGTGTTCAATTTATACAAATCCAATTTTAGGATGATTGATTTCTTTCACTTTGAATTATAAGTTGTGGCAGAACTTCGTAATACGCAGGCGCGCAACACACACGTACAAACATACGCACACATTCAACTCTCAGACTGGAGGTAGTGAACTATACAGTGAGACTACGAAGTATCGCGCAAAGAGGAGACCCCGAGAATGAGATACGCTGTGTAATGTATTCCATCTCATTCTTTTACACGTTCAATCCTACAGATATATATGTTTGTCTCTTTCTACGTTACGCCTCAACTTTTCGTGTTACACTTGATTTTACTCCTCATAAAATTTCCGTACCGGGCCTTATAACTCAAATCGTTTCTTAAGGAGTAAACTCCAAAAAAAAAATCTCAAAGGTATGTGAAGTCTACCAATACGCACTTGGCCAGAGCGGTGGACTATGGCCTAATCCTTCTCACTCTGAGAGGAGACCCGTGCAGCAGTGGGACAGTAATGGGTTGATGATGATTATTATAAATTAATTGGGTTTCTCTTTTCTGCCTTAAATGACATTTTATGAATGTACCATATTATTACGTATATCTTCGACCTATCAAAATATTTCTGTCCTTGTTACAATGTTTTAGAAAAATCGTTTTCTTATTTTTTCCAACTCCCACCCTAATGACCCGCGTAAGATATCTTCAAAAGCAAATTGCCAATGTATCCCCAGCTTTGGACATAAGCCCTTTGGGTCGAAGTCCTTTCTGATCGCCTACTTAAAACAGATAAAAGTTTTATTGAGTTTCAAAGATTTGTTGTTAAATACTTTGTATCTAAGATAAAAATATTATATATCAGCCATCTGTTTCAAGTTACTGCCTTGCTATATTTTTGCTGGTAATTTTTTTTACCTCGACTACTAAAAGTTTCTATTTTGCTCTTCAAACTGTTATAAAACACATTTTTTATAAATGGAATAAATTTTATTTTGAGGCGAATCATTATGATTGATTGATTTATTTTCTAGTTTTTAGTTCGATTAACAATAAAAGCGTGTTTTTTTTAAACTATTATATTTTTAATATTTAAGTCTGTGACTAACTCTTAGATTGGAGAATTAATCTTATGAGGATAATGGGAAACTGTTATCACATTATTGCATTGTCATCAGTCCTTGATACGTGTGCAAAGTTTAAAATTTATCAAGCTTCTAGAAACGGGTGAAAATTGAGCTCAAAGATTCCGTTACATACATATATTCATACAATCCAAGCTAATAAAAACGTGTTAAAAAGGAGATTCATTCTAAGAGTAAGATCCGAAGGTGAACCCTCGGAGGTTCACCTTCGGATACCCTTATTTCTGTCTAATAACAGCAGTGATAAGCGCTGCATTCTGGTTTGAAGGGAACGGAAACATACTTAGCGGAGGCAGTTCAAGTTAATTCTCAGGGGTAACGACGCAACTGTGGTCCTATCTAGGAACTGATGGTAAGTATAATTGCCCATAGACATCTATAATGAACATTATAGATGTCTATGGGCAATTATACTTACCATCAGATGGACTGCATGCTCGTTAGATACTTCTATATTATAAAAATACTAATTATATTGGCAATGTTCTTATTACACTAATATTTTTTCTAAACACTAAAACATACCGATTAACTATTTAAATAAAATTACCCATTTACCAAAAATGCCTTATAACTAACTATAAGATGGAGAAACGAAAATAACTGTAAAATAGCTAGTCATTTTACATTTATTACAGCAACTTCCATTCGGTAAATGATATTAATTTACATAAAATTGCCCGTTAAAGCCTTATTACCAATAAAACAATAAACTAACTGTGTAATACCTTACATTAGTGATAGTTATTTGCATATTCCTTCAGTGATCTTCTTTTTACCACGCTTTTACTAGCTGTATGTGTGTATGTAACGGAATCTTTGAACTAAATTTTTACCCACTTTGAATGATTCCATTAATTTAAATTTTGAACAATTATCATGAACAATACATATTTACAATACATGATTTAAATAATTTTATCCCATTCACCCCATCAGGATCGTCAGGGATCAAGATTAACAATTTTTCTTGTGCGATTTTAGCGTGGTTTTTAGTTTTTAAACTATAATTATTATTCGTTATCAATCCATTTTTGTCCCAATGTTGGGAACGGGAGTCTCTCAGTGTGAGAAGTACTTACGCTGTAGTCCACTTCGCCGATCATGTGCGGATTGGTAGACTTGACACACATTTGAGAACTTTTTTAGATGCTTGCGGTTTCTCACGATGCCTTCCACCGTTTAAGCATAATAATTCACTTTAATACACAGGTTATTTAAAAAATTGTTTTTTTATTATCAAAACCTAAAAGTGCTAAAAATATAGCCTATGTCAGTCCTTCAATATTGACGAATCTAACGATAACACATTCATTCATACATACATACATACATGCATACATACATACATACATACATATATACATACATACATACATAAGTATATTGACTCGAAAAATATTACTCTCCGCAGTCAGCTAAAAAGATACACAACTTTAAGGTAAAAACCTATAACGTACTCGTATATATAAATTTAAAGAACTTACTGTGTTCAGACCTTGATTTTCCGGCGCATTGCTTTTCAAATTACACTTCATTCTGACCTTTTCTTTGTCTAATTTATTAGAAAGTCTAACAGTGTTTACACATTATCCGATCCGGTATACTGTTACTGCTTTTACGATAAAACTTTTAATTTCGGTATTTATGACATACTGAATACCACCTGAATAAGTGACGAAACGGGTGATTAATCATTACCGCTAATACGGATTTGATTTAAGGGTTTCTTAGGTTTGTAAATGGATTTCAAGTCAGATTTTGAGTGTAGAAAAATAATTTCTATGAAAAATACACAGATTGAAAATTGATGTCTAAATTCATTTCAGCTTGGTCAGGGATCGAACCTAGAATCCTTTGCCTTAACCGATTAACCATTGCACTACGTGGACTAGTCTCAAATATTACGTGCATCCGATAAAACGAATCGGTTCTCCGACAACCCATATCGGACCAGATGTGCAATCACCAGACATTACTTAAGATTTACTGTTACATCGTCCCGGCAATCTCCTAGTCGCCAGAACCCTCAGAGTTACGACCGGTCCACATCGTACGCGAATTAATCTCACAATCTATGTGTATCCGACAAAACGGATCGGTTTTCCATCCGATACCGGACCGGACATCGTGCAATCGCCCTAACGACTCATTATTTAAGATTTACTGCTCCACCCGGCAATTCCTACGTTTCAACTTGTTCTCAAATGTTTTCATTTTGTTTCCTTGAATTATTCAGTTCGCGTTCAGAAATAAGCAACCACCATCTTGTTTATTTCAAGTGCCTTTGTGGGATCCTGGGCGCTATTGTGTGGGTGTTTTGTATAGAATGCTAGATTTTAGGTACACTACGCATAATTACTGCTCACCACTTCAATATTTTTATTTTAAAGAAGTACTAAATGTGGAATCCACTTAATTGTGTCATCGCTGCAAATGGACAAATGATATAATCATTAGAATTCTGAAGGTGGTAGAATCCTCATTGGTTCGACTCCGGCGCCACACCTATTTCTACCTAATAACAACAGTGTTAAGCGCTGCTGTGTTTTGGTTTGATGCGTGTGATAAGGGAGTCATACTCTTCCGAAGCGTTCCAGCTTAGACTTCAGGTAGGACCTAATCCTATCCGGGGTTGGTTGCAGATGTCCATGAGCCACATTGGCCACTTACCATCAGGTGGACTTCATGTAGGTACGTCTGCTACTCCTATATTATAAAAAAAGATAGGATAGATAGATAGGTAGAGTTAATTATCCAATTCACATTCCTAATCTTAACCAAAACTTTAAAATGTCCTTAGAAGGAGTGACGCATCTCGGTTCCGTTTCATATATCCATAGGTGGCCGTAGCCACTTACCATCAGGTGGACTGCATGCTCGTCTGCTACTCCTTTATTATAAAAGATAGTAACTCATATTTCCCTCATCTCTACATAAATACAAAGGAAGAGAAATACAGCGCCTCCTACCGGAAAAGCCAGAAATATAAGACGGTCAAAATTTGAATATAAGACGAAATATAAATTTATAATGACTACACACAGATCTGTAGTACTCATTAATGAGGTATCATTAAAATTGAAGGCTCTGAGTGTACTCTAATGGAATGTCTCTTGAGCTTTTTTATTGTTTAATAAGGAGCTTTGGAAGGTTGTGTTAAGTGCGTAATACGAGTAGTAGTCTACTTGCCCGGTTTTGCTTGTGATGATTTTTTTATTTATATTTAAATAATTCGCAATTCAAAAACGGTGCTAAAAGCTCTCCTTCAAAGCCGGCAATACATTAGCGACTTCTCTGGTGTAGCAAATGTTCATAGGCGACGTTGACTACTTTCCATCAGGTACCAAGTTTGCTTTATCCTTAGGTTCAAGAATAAAGAAAAAAAATCGCAGTTATTATAAATTTAGTTATATCAAACGTTGACTTCTTGGTTTTTATTTTGGCTTTTCATGGCTTTTAATAGAAGTAGCAAACGAGCATGCAGTCCACTTGATTGTCAGCTCATCGATTAGGAACCAAGTTAGAACTAGGTATCTGAAATAGATTGAAAATGCGTCGCCACTCCAAAGGACTAGAATGTCATCTCATATGTAATTCAGCCGGCATATTTTTTTTATAATATAGGAGTAGCAGACGAGCATACAGTCCACCTGATGGTAAGTGGCTACAGCCGCCCATGGACATCTGTAATCAACCCCAGATAGGATTAGATATTCCCACCTGAGGTCGGCCACAGATGCGCCGCTACTCCTGAGGACTAAGCTGGAACGCCTCGGAAAAGTATGTCTCCCTTACCACACCCTTCAAACCGGAACACAGCAGCGCTTAACTCTGTTGTCATTAGGTAGAAATAGGTGTGGCGGTGGTGCCGCCGGAGTCGAACCACAAAGGGTTCTACCACCTTCTATAATCCTCCAAAACGCATGAACTGCTTCACGTTATAAATAGGTGTGACGGTGGTACCCCCATCAAACCAATATGGTCAAACCATAATGGCCCTACAACCTTTTAATTTTAAAAACATCAGACATAAATTTGCCAATTACTCCACGACTTACATCGAGGCGACTTATATAGGAGCTGCCTTGTGGAATACGCTTAAGGCCTTTTCCAGCAGTGGGACAGGTCTGTGCTGTGAAATGGAACTCTAAAATTGGTGCAACAAAAGCATTTTAGGGAGAGGTTGATTGGCTGAATAGATAAAATGTATGTCGTTCACGTAGCAATAGCGTAGAGGTGCTACGCTCGTAGCAAAATCGTAGCAAGAAATACGTAGCATTTTGCTTATAAAACATGTTAATTTATCTTACTTTTCACCCGAATCAAATGAATATGTGACATGCTCAAATCTTGTTCTGTCTTGTCTACACTTATCTTGTCCTACCCAGCCCTATCGCCTACCCTACTTAAACGCTAAAGTATAAAGTAATATAATATGTAATAATAACATATGTATTATATCTTAAATATATATTTCTTATGTGCGTGTGTGCGACTGGACTGATTTTAATGAAATTTGTTGTGTGTGTTCAAGGGGACTTGAGAATGGTTTAGATTCACAATTTAGTCTGTGGGAAATAGTACATTACAATACGAGGACGAAAAATTTTTTTCTGACAAGTGTGAGTTTGCAGGCCGAGCCGCAGGCGAGGACTGCAATCACACGAGTCAGAAAAACATTTTTCGTCCGCGTGTTGTATAAAATTTTATATTACGGGGTCGGAAATGGGGGTTTTGCGCACGCGAAGCGTGCGTAAAACGTCCATTTACGCACGCCGTGATATAAAGGTTTTTTTTTATTAATTTTTAATTCGTGATTTTTTGATTTTGGAATGTTTCACATTGGATTCGACAGACTTCGATACCATCGCAGTTTCAAATATTCTATCTATTTTTCAAACCTGTTAGTGATAAGGGTTGTTCACCCTTAACATTTTTTTATTTATATGGCAACACAACGTTTGCCGGGTCAGCTAGTAATCATATATATTTCCAGAGGTTCGGAGTTCGCAGCAAATGCCAACGCAGCATAAAACTTTATTCTTTCAGAGCTACTTCCGTAGAAATTTGTAGTTTGCGGCAAGTGTGGACGCAGCATAAAACCTTATATCGTTTCAAGCTAAATACGTAAATGTTTGGAGTTTGTGGCAAATGATAACGCAGCATATAATCTTATTCGCTTCAGCCTAATGATTTAGAGGTTTGTAGTTTGCAGCAAGGAAGAACACAGCATAAAAGCTTATTAGTTTCAAGCTAAATGCATAAAGGTTTGTAGTTTGCGGCAAGGAAGAACGCAGCATAAAACCTTGTTGATTTCAAACTAATTACGTAGATGTTTTGAGTTTGCGGCAAGTACAGACGCAGCGTAAAATGGTTTTCGTATCAAGTTAATTGCGTAGAGGTTTGTAGTTTGCCACAAGTGAGAACGCAGCATATAACCTTATTCCTTTCAAGCTGAATGCGTGAAACCTTTAATCGAATCCACATATTGCTCCAAATGTATTTCCTACGAAAGTTTCTATTTCCGAACGTACATTTCACTGGATTTAATACCGTGTTGTTCTGGAAATGTTACGTAGATATTCCACAAAATTCTTGCCCTGGAAAACTGTAACACATTTACGTTTGTTAACTTTCTTCAGAAATACGACATGTGATTTATTTTTGTGTTGCCAAAAGTTTATATGGTTCTGATATGACATAAAAGATACACGGTTTCCCTAGTCTTCGGTGTGGCATTTGGTCGACCTCAGGACGTCAATATAAGTATTATTTTTTTATAAGTATACCTAATGATAAGGCAGACGGGCTACCTTGTGGGAAGCAAACACCGCCTATGAACATTTGCAACACCAGAGGAGTCGCCAATGCATCGCCGGCTTTAAAAACAAGCTCTTTGTGCACCACTCTTGAGGAGCCCCATGTCAAAGTAGTAGTAGTAATAGTAAGTATATCGGAGTCCTGAGGTCAGATAATAGCCACTTTATTGAGTAGCTAGGTTGCAGTGCACCTGATACTACTAACTCTTTTAAATTATTTTGTTTAAAAGTCGAGTGCTACGAGATGCTACGTCCTTACTACGAGTGTAGCATCGCTCTACGCTATTACTACGAACGAGCCATATATCTTTTCAATCAAGCAGCCTCTTCCAAAATACAATAAAAAAAATTATGTATTATTTTCAAAGTCCCACTGCGGAGCACGGGACTTTCCCACAGCTGGGCTAGGCTCCCAGCATAATCCAGTTCCTGTGTGGAGTTGTGAAAGGGATGATTTAGTGACCAACATGTTTGATGTTATCAAATTTTTTTTGACCTTCAACAAGGTTTTGTAAACATGGCATTGGTATGAAAAAGAATAGACAGATAAGACGGGTTATTTCTGATAATTAGGTCTGTCTGAGAGATTTTTACAAAAAAAAAAAAACAGAATTGGAAGTTGAAGTTGAATTTGCACTAAGTTGAAGGTGGTAGAACCCTTTGTGGTTCGACTCCGGCGGCACCACCGCCACACCTAGTTCTGTTATAACAGCAGTGTTAGGCGCTGCTGTGTTTCGTTTTGAAGAGTGTGGTAAGGGAGACACACTTTTCCGAGGTGTTCCAGCTTAGTCCTCGGGGGTAGCGGCGCATTTGTGGCCGACCTCAGATAGGAATATCTAATCCTATCTAGGCTTGATTACAGATGTCCATGGGCGGCAGTAACCACTTACCATCAGGTGGACTGCATTCCCATTCGCTGTTCCTATGTTATAAAAAATAAAAAAAGACCCGAGCCCAATAGTGGGACAATAATAGGTTGACGACAATTTTTAAAACTCACGGGTGCTTTTCTAAAAATCGAACCCTGGACCTCCAATCAAATCACTACTATGCAACCTATACACATATTATTGGATCTCAATACACTATTTATAATTAAATTCCCTCCCCTATGTAGACGTAAGTTCAACTAAGTTAATTATAAACATTATATTCCCTAGGCACACTAGAAACATGGTTAGATTGTAGCTGTAATTATATTATAGTTTAATTTACTCTATACATGAGGGACATGAGGCATTCCAACTTAGTCTTAAGGGAAAACAATGAAAATATCGTATTAAGAACTAATATTACTTTTGGTGAAGATTTAAGCCGCTTTTTTATAAAATGTATGTCATTATTTAATTTGTAATATATTATTCGATTAGAAGGGTAATGTTTTTAGAGCGTATGTATGTATGTATGTATGTATGTATGCATGTATGTATGCATGTATGTATGTATGTATGCATGTATGTATGTATGTATGTATGTATGTATGTATGTATGTATGTATGTATGTATGTATGTATGTATGTATGTATGTATGTATGTATATATGTATGTATGTATGTATGTATGTATGTATGTATGTATGTATGTATGTATGTATGTATATATTGACGGATTTTAACATATGAGGTGTCGTTGGATTCGTCTAAATTGTAGGAGTGACGTAGGCTACATTTCTTTCCAGTTTATATTAAAACAGTCGGGTTTTTGTTATTATGATATGTACTAGTTATTATTATAACTGTAAGTAATCTAGGTTTAGGTTAAGAGAGGCTGGAATCTTTTGGGGGTCCAAGCTTTAAATTCCAGGCACGCACCTGTGATTTATAAAGTTATGTGCTTAAAATCATCGCGAGGAAACCTGAATGTCTTAAGGCCCGAAAAAAATTCTCAAGTGTGTGTGTAATCTACTAAGTCTTCTGTGTCTGTGTGTAATCTTACGCTGGCAGAAGACCTGTGTCCAGCAGTGGGACAATAACAGTGGTTGACGATCACTATAAATCTAAAGGCAAAACGAAAATTTCCATGAACCGATATCATACTGTAGTGGGAAAGGAATATTTTATTAAAATGGTTTCCAGAGGTCACCGCTCGATGAGCTTTGTAACTCAATAGTTTACCGGAGTTTGTTGTTGAAAACGTGATTCTCTTATGAAACATTCACGTTGGCTATTGATTTCTGTCAGAAACCATTTGACGACCTGCGTGGCGGAGCGGTCACCATGCCGGTCTGACGCGCAGAGGGTCCCGGGTTCGATCCCCGGCCAGACAGATTTCTAAATGATGAATTTAGATTTCTGTTTCTGGGTCTGGGTGTTTGTGTATTTGTCTCTGTGTGTGTCCATAGCACCCACGATACAGGGAATCCTAGTGTGGGGCTGTGAGTGTAGAAAGCGTTTTTTAAAGAAACGTGGCTTAAACGGAATTTTGAAAAATATTTATGTGTTTGTACTATCGATAATAAAATATGGGAGGTTAAGTTAACAATACTTTATGTGCGTATTAGAAATTAATTATCACTTGCTAAAACGGCGAAGGAAAACATCGTGAGGAAACCTGCTTACCTGAAACCTTTAAAAACGTTGTCAAAGTTATATGAAGTCTATCAATTCGCTCTTGGCCAGCGCGGTGGACTATGGCCTAATCCTTCTCATTCTGAGAAGAGACCCGTGCCCAGCAGTGGGACAGTAATAGCTGGATGATGATGATGAATTTTGGAAGGTGATAGAACTCTCTATGCGTCGACTTCGGCGCAACCACCGCCACAACTATTTGCCTTATAACAGCAGTGTTAGCGCTGCTGTGTTCTGGTTTGAAGGGTGTGGTAAGGGAAGCTATTTTCCGAGGCATTCCAAATTAGTCCTCAGTGTAGCGGGGTATCTGTGGACAACTTAAGACAGCTATTTAACCTTATCTGGGGTTGATTATAGGTATCCATGTGCGGCAGTAACCACTTCCAATCAGGTGGCATACACGTTTGCCATATCTAATCTAAATATATATAACTCAAAGGTGACTGACTGACATAGTGATCTATCAACGCACAGCCCAAACCACTGGACGGATCGGGCTGAAACTTGGCATGCAGGCAGATGTTATGACGTAGGCATCCACTAAGAAAGGATTTTGATCAATTCTACCCTCAAGGGGATAAAATAGGGGATGAAAACATTACTTCGTAACGCGAGCGAAGCCGCGGGCAAAAGCTCGTTCATAATATCAAACTAAATACGATTCGTAATAATACGCTTCAAGTTTCGAAAACAAGATAACAAAGCTCATTGACCATGTCTAACGCTGAACTAATTTAAGGTCAATGGTACTTTATGGTAGTTCTGAGAAATCGTTTTTATATTCCGACGGGTTTAGCAGTAAAGCATCGCATGAGTCGTGTCGCGACACTAAAATAGAATGACGAACTTTAACTGGGTTTGAATAAAAAGAAAAATAAACCTTAAAGAAAACAGTTTTCCTTTTTTGTTATAGCAAGCAAGCAAGATTATAATTTTCTTTTGATGATTTATGATAATAATGACCCAGAAAAACCAAAGATTCATGTGTGGTATTCGATGCTCTAAACTGGAGAGGCCAAATTTAATACACTAATGAAGCTGTAGATTCTTAAAATAATATAGTTCAAAAAACATAAAAAACACGCTTTTATGATAAAATCAACTAAAAAGTAGAAAAGTATTCTATTTCATACATGCAGGGTAAGATAAGGATGTATGTTGATCTCTTTCTACTGAAAAACGGAGTTACTCACTGACAAACATACAAGTGAAGCTTATATAAAGCGTGTAATTAAGGATGCATATCTGGGATTTGAACCTCGGACTTTGAAAGGCCAGATTTCAATACACTAGTATAAACAAAGTCTATTTAGGGCCCTTTTCTTGCCACGCATATTTATGTCACGTAACAGGAAAAGTGTCTATGAACCGACAGTACCCTTACCATGAGTTTTTACGTTTTGACAAATATGATTGTTTTGGTATTTGTTTACGTATTGGCCTATACAATTTTCAAGTTCTTACATAATCCGCTAGGGGCGCTGATTGGAAATAGTATGGGCAAATACGTAAACAAATACCAAAACAGTCATATTTGTCAAAACGTAAAACTCATGGTAAGGGTACAGGATGAAACTTATGCGGAACAAAAGCACATGCGGGCACAAACCCGCGTGTGAGGAAATAATCCTTAGGATGTTTTTCTTGTCACTCGCGTTTACAGGCATGTCTCATCCTCACACATGAATTAACTCGTTGCGTTGCGAGCCGTATGCATATGCGTGACATGATAGGATGCAGGCACGCGTGCAGTCATAACACGCATGACAGGAAAATATACTTAAACGGTTTTTTTTAATTTATTGTAAGTATCAAACAATAAAGAAGGTATTAAAAAGTATGACAAGGCAAATTTCGGAATAGGCAAAGTTGTATAAACAAGATTTGCGAGAAACTTATACAATAATCGCAGATATTATACCAGGGCTTACCGCCAAAAGTTTGTAACTCAACTAATCTTATTTTTTCTTTGGGCAGTTTGTTGCTTTTAGTTTTGTTTGATTGCTTTTTACATTTTTCTGAGGCTTTGGTTGTATTTATTATTGATTTTGTAACAAATTGATTTCGGTTATAGTGTTTTCATCAAAAAGTTCGTAGAAAAAATTGTTTGAAGGTAGGACTAGTATTACACCTATTTCTGCCTTCAGTGTACCGCTGCTGTGTTCTGGATGAAGAGATATGCTTAAAGGTAGTAGAAGCCTTTGTGGTTCGACTCCGGTGGCACCACCGACACACCTTTTTATGCCTAATAACAGCAGTGTTATGCTGCTGTGTTCTAGTTTGAAGGGTGACATACTTTACGAGGAGTTCCAGCTTTGTCAAAGGGTTCTAGCTGAAATAGGTGTGGCTTTGTTACCGCCAAAATTAAACCACAGAGGGTTCTACCACCTTCAAAACATACTAAACAGATACTTCATTTTTGAATCTTATATATCAACGAGCTTTTGCCCGCGGCTTCGCTCGCGTTACGAAGTAATATTTTCCCCTTGGGGGTAGAATTGATCAAAATCCTTTCTTAGCGGATGCCTACGTCATAACATCTACCTGCATGCCAAATTTCAGCCCGATCCGTCCAGTGGTTTGGGCTGTGCGTTGATAGATCACTACGTCAGTCAGTCACCTTTGAGTTATATATATTTAGATTTTCTACACTTATGAACTGACTTTTGGCATATTTAACAACAAAACCTTTTCGTCCTATAGCACTTTGACTTCAGACATTTTTGAGTGTAAACCCGATGTATATTCGTCGATATATCACTGCCACTAGAATTAATGACCTCATTTAACTTCCTCGAGAGCGTCGGATAGATCTGATAACGGAAGGGAAAAAAAGAACTCCCGGAATACATTTGTGCAGGAAACTTTATGTTATACGAGCTGTGTCTGCGACTTCGCCTGGATTCAGAATATAATATTAATTGTATAACTTCAATATATATAGAGGTAGAAACTTCTTTAAAGGTGGTGGAACTCTGTGGTTTAACTCCGGCGGCACCACCGCCACACCTATTTCTGTTATAACAGCAGTGTTAAGCGCCGCTGTGTTCTGGTTTGAAGTGTGGTAAGGAAGACATACTTTTCGGAGACATTTCAACTTAATGCTTAGAGGTATCGACGCATCTGTGGCCAACCGAAACACAGGGTTTTACCACCTTTCTTTAAGTATCATCAGTAAAATAATAAAATTCTGATAAAAAATACAATTTCTAAATATTGGTTTAAGCAAAATGACTAATAATGCGGAAGTTATCATTTTATTACTTATATAGTCCCAAAGTTTCTGACAAAATTTCCGATTTAACGATATCATCGTTGGCTTTTGGCTATTAATCTTTGTTTTTGGACAGTTTTGGCGTTGTTTGAGGTACTCTTTTGTGCTTATTAGGATTGATGAAGCCTCAACACAAGTTGACACTTACTTAGTTTGGTTAGCTTAATTCATAACTTAGTGCAGTTAATTTGTTAAGACTTTATTTAGCATTTCTTTTTTATATTATAATATAGGAGTAGCAGACGAGCATGTAGTCCACCTGATGGTAAGTGGCTACTGCCAACCATGAACATCTGTAATCAGTTACATTGGATTACAACCTTAGGTCGTCCCTGATGCATCCGGGGGCTTAAGCTGGAATGTCTCGGAAAAGTATGTCTCCCGTCAAACCGGAACACAGCAGCGCTTAACACTGCTGTAATGCGGCAGAAATTGGTATGGCGATGGAGTCGCCGTAGTCGAACACAGGGTTCGACACAGGGTAAGTGGAGTTATGGATGTTCAATTTTCCATGGGATAATGACTACTTTTACCATCAGTGCTGCTTCAATCTTATAAAAAAATAAGTGACACACCTTTAGATGTGTTGCCACAGTTGGAATTCTAAGTCTCCTTTACGACTCTTCTATACTAATATTATAAAGAGGAAAACTTTGTTTGTTTGATTGTAATGAATAGACTCAAAAACTACTAGACCGATTTTAAATTCTTTCACCATTCGAAAGCTACATTATCCACGAGAAACATAGGCTATATTTTATATGAAATATATTTGATAAATAGATTTTGAGGCGGTACAAAGTTTGCCAGGTCCATCCATCCATCCATCAGCCTTTTGAGGTCCACTGCTGGACATAGGCCTCCCCTAATTGGCGCCACTCCAACCGGTCCCGTGCCCTTTGAATCCAGCGGTTTCCCGCCGTCTTCTTCAGGTCGTCGGTCCACCTGGTCGGGGGGCGGCCTGAACTCCTTTTGCCTCCGCGTGGTCGCCACTCGAGGACCTTTCTTCCCCATCGGTTATCGGTCCTCCGAGCGATGTGGCCGGCCCATTGCCACTTCAGCCTGCTAATTTTGAGAGCTATGTCGGTAAGCTTAGTTCGTCTACGGATTTCATCATTACGAATCATGTCTCGTAGCGAAATACCAAGCATAGCTCTCTCCATAGCACGCTGAGCGACTCTGAGCTTTCGAACGAGGCCTACGGTAAAGGACCACGTTTCGGCGCCGTAGGTCATCACTGGCAACACACATTGCTCGAATAGTTTCGACTTCAGGCACTGAGGAATTTTGGACGAGAAGATGCTCCGTAATTTCCCGAACGCAGCCCAGCCGAGTTGGATTCTTCGAGTGACCTCCCTCTCAAAGTTGGACTTACCCATCCGGATCGTTTGTCCCAGTTAATTGTACTCGTCGACAACTTCGAGAGGAGTGCCATCAACAACTACCGGTACGGGTGTGACATGGACATTGGACATGATTTTCGTCTTGTCCATGTTCATCTTAAGACCCACCCGTTGTGAGGCACTGTTGAGGTCTCCTAGCATTTTACTGAGGTCCCTCAGCGAGTCTGCCAAGATGACTATATCATCGGCAAATCGAAGGTGTGTGAGGTGTTCACCATTGATGTTAACGCCAAGACCTTTCCACTCCATCAGCTTGAACACATCTTCTAACGCAGCGGTGAACAGCTTCGGCGATACGACGTCGCCTTGTCTGACTCCCCGCTGCAATTGGATAGGGTTCGTCCTCTGGTCGTGTACTCGGACTGACATGGTGGCGGCTTTGTATACACACTTCAACACCTCGATGTACCTATAGTCGATCTGGCATCGCTGAAGGGACTCCAGCACCGCCCAGGTCTCGATAGAATCGAAGGCTTTCTCATAGTCCACATAGGCAACACATAGCGGCAGATTATACTCCTCGGTCTTCTGTATAATCTGCCGGAGCGTGTGTATGTGGTCCATGGTGCTGTAGCCTTTTCGGAATCCGGCTTGTTCGGGAGGCTGAAAGTCGTCAAGCCTGCGTGCAATACGGTTAGTGAGGACCCTCGAAAAGAGCTTATAAACATGGCTCAGAAGCGCAATGGGCCTGTAGTTCTTCAGTAGGGTTTTATCGCCCTTTTTGAAGAACAGTACCACTACGCTTCTGCTCCACGCTTCCGGGGTAGTTCCGCTATTGATCACGGAATCAAACAACTTTTGGAGCGCCACTAGTACGGGTTTCCCGCCAGCTTTTAGCAGCTCTGTTGTGATTCCGTCATCTCCCGGTGCCTTGTTGTTTTTAAGCTCTTTGAGAGCCCCTCTAATCTCGTACAGGCTGACTTCCGGGAGGTCCTCGGTGTAGTGTCGGGTCAGCTTGGCACGTTTGTCGTTCACCATCTTACGGGCTGGAACTCGTGCGGAAGTATACAGCTGTCCGTAGTAATTCTCGATTTCTCTCAGAACTTCAGGCTTAGACGAAACTATGGTGCCCGACTCGGTCTTCAACCTCGTCAACAGACTCTGCCCAATGCACAGATCTCCTGCGAACACTTTCGAGCCGCGGTTTCGCTCAATAGCGTCTTTTACGCGATTAGCGTTATAAGAACGCCAATCGCGTCGCCTACTTTGGGAGATCTGTTTATTAAGCAGCCTGTATTTCGACATTGAGGTTGGAGACTGCACACATAGTTCTCGTCTCTCCCGCATAAGACCGAGAGTATGCTCTGAGAGAACTCGAGACTTACCACCGGAGGGGGCCTTGAAGTACTGAGACCCTACCTCGTGGACAGTTGCTACAACCTGGGTGTTAATATCGTCCACGGAAACGCAAGGATCGAGGCACGCGAAACGGTTTCGTAACTCAATCTGAAAGTCTTCGGAGCCCTGGATCTGGACAGGTGTTGGGCGGAGCGTAGACTTCATCAGGCGTGACCGTTCGAGCTTAACGTTGATATTTAATGTGCCTCTTACCATCCGGTGATCACTTCCGGTTTTCACCCTGTTGATCACAGAGACATCATTAAATATGTGCCGTTTGTCTGCCAAAATGAAGTCTATCTCGTTCTTAACGGTACCATCGGGACTTATCCAAGTCCACTTTCGCTGTGCCTTCTTCTTGTAGAAGGAGTTCATCATAAAGAAGTCTTCCCTCTCCAAGAAGTTGGCAAGCAAGTGGCCTCGATGGTTTCGTTGTCCAACTCCAAAGGGCCCCACCTTCAGTTCGTCACCATTCCGCACGCCCAGTCTTGCGTTAAAATCCCCCATAACAACGGTATAATGGGTTTTTGAGGTATGTATGGCTCTACTTATGTCCTCATACATAACCTCAACCTCATCGTCTGGGTGTGTCGACGTCGGCGCATATACCTGTATGACCTTCAGCGAATACCGTTTAGATATTCTGAGTATAAGGTACGCTACCCTTGCCGACACACTGTCGACCGTTACCAAGTTGTTTACGAGGGATTTGTGGACGAGGAACCCGACACCTCCTTGAGACAGGTGTTCGCCCTCCCGGTGATAGAACAAGTTACCGGATTTAAGGATTACCGTGTCCTCCCCCTGTCTTCGGACTTCTGATAATCCTAAAACACTCCAGTTTAACTTGTCTATCTCTTCTTCCAGCTCCTGTATCTTCTCGTCGGTCCTCAGTGTCCTGGTATTGTATGTTGCCAGGTGCAGAAGTCGTCGTGTGTGGTAGCCGACTCTCTTCCGGGGATTCTTAGCACCCCCTGCCCCGCCGTTACCTTGGCCGCTACCATAGCCCGGAATAGCGGGGCCGCCGGGGACTGGGGGCCGTGGCTTTTCTGCACCTTTCATAGGGGGTTTATTGCCATAGTCACCGCGCCTGGCATGCGTGTTGGTGACCGCAGTGGGTGTTATTTATTTTACACAGGAAGATGCTGCTGCCCATCTCCTGGTATTGTCCCTTAGTCGACTCTTACGACATCCACGGGAAGAAAGGGAGTGGTGCTATTCGAGGCCGACACCACACGGCAGTTTGCCAGGTCAGCTAGTCATAAATATAAGGATAGCAATCGTGGATGCTATACATAGACAAATATACAAACATCCAGACCCAGGCCAGAAATCTTAATTTATCATCTAGATGTCCGTTCCGCCGGGGATCGAACCCGGATCTACACGTCAGACTTTATTTCTATATTCACTATGTATTACATCACTTTATCTATATCTCAATTCATTATATTTGCTTCATAAGCTTTTTTACTACTTTTTTTAATTAGCATCTTTATACTGTGTTTCTATATTATTTGATGTTAATTACATTTCCGTGTACAAAAACTTATAAATAAATAAATAAAGCTCACGTTGGTATTGTATTGTTGGTATTTAAAAGCACTATCATGTTTATTCCGTCTGTCGCAGCCAATAAAGCTCAGTGTTAAGCTTACGCGCGTTCAAAGCTCGCGGTATTATTTACACCGGAAAACCGGGATGCTTTCAGCTGAAAACTGGGACAAAGTCAGAATTTTAGTGGATTTATTGTATTATAGAAATGGGTCACAAGTATTGCATTTGAATGTAATTTTGTGCTAGCCTAGTGGTTAAGAAACTCGGTCTTCTGATCGAGGTGTCCGAGGTTTGAATCTCAGGCACCTCTGATTTTTCAATTTTATTTGCGTACTGGCTGACCCGGCAAACTTTGTACCGCCTCAAAATCTATTTATCAAATATATTTCATATAAAATATAGCCTATGTTACTCGTGGATGCGTGCTAGCTGACCCGGCAAACTTTGTACCGCCTCAAAATCTACTTATCAAATATATTTCATATAAAATATAGCCTATGTTACTCGTGGATGATGTAGCTTTCGAATGGTGAAAGAATTTTTAAATTCGGTCCAGTAGTTTTCGAGCCTATTCATTACAACCAAACAAACAAAGTTTTCCTCTTTATAATATTAGTGTAGATTACAAATTAATTATCATTTGCCTAAACGGTGAAGAAAAACATCGTGAGGAAACCTACATATCTTATACCTTGGTTTTTAAAGGTATGTGAAGTCTACCAATACGCACTTGTCCAGCGCGGTGGACTATGTCCTAATTCTTCTCATTCTGAGAGGAGACCCGTGACAAACAGTAGGTCAGTAATGGGTCTATGATGATGACGATGACTTTCGATATTGAATTGGCACCCAGATTCTCGTGTGCCTAAGGGCCCCGGACCTTAAAACAGTTATAAATGTTAACGCAGTGGAACCATAGATTAGTAAAGATACTTCGCCGCCTTGAAATTGAATGAAGCCGCAAATGGCTTATTATAATAAGTTCTTTTTTTTAATTCTTGACAAATAAAAACATTTTTAGAGAAAAATTACGAATAAATAACTAATACTGCGTAATTTACATAATAAACAAATAAGTATTTCAAATATTTTATGGACATTTTAGCACGGAGACGTGGCAAAACTTTTTTACGCAATTTCAATTCTCAAAACTGGGTTCCTTTTTTTGTTAAGAGTGAGTAATCTTTACTAATCTATGAGTGGAACAAAGAACTTTTAAAGCGGCTTATATTAAAAAATCTGTCTATTCCGCTTATCAGCCGTTATCAGGCACAACGCACTTACTTAATGAAATATCGAGCGGACTATCTTATCAGCAATAAACTTGCAGCTTATCAGCTTACCGGTGAACCGATAGCTTTTGAAGGGACAAGACATATCATTGGATTTACTAATCATATTATAGGGATATATATTTATCCTACCATTAAAGTGGGTAGAAAAGGTTGCAGGACCACTATTTTTCCCTGTAGTTTTGTAATACGGCTACGGTATCCCATGCCTGTCGTAAGAGGCGACTAAAAGGGGGTTTCCGGTGTTGCGGGTGGCAAGAGTGGGAGGTCGGACCGCCCGGCCAGCGACCGCGAGAAGGACGGTGGTATATGTGGCCGCATACCGTCGTACACATATGGTGTGGCGAGCTTTATGCTCATCAGGGTGGAGTCCAACGGAACAACGCGCTTAGAGGACTCCGGTTGCGTTTTAGAGATCCCGGAGTCCTCAGCGCAGCGTCGAGGTCATCGGGGAGGTTTTTGGAGTTTACTCCTTAAGAAACGATTTGAGTTATAAGGCCCGGTACGGAAATTTTATGAGGAGTAAAATCAAGTGTAACACGAAAAGTTGAGGCGTTACGTAGAAAGAGACAAACATATATATCCACACTTTACGCGCAACACCAGTGAAGTCACTGAATAGAAATGTCATAATTTTATTTTTTTGTACTAGTGACGTGAAGGAATGCGTTGTATCGGTAAAATAGGTTCACAGACTACATATTTTTAGCCACAAATAAAATATAGATAATTTAAAATAAGCCAAATACGAAGGTGCTAAACTCGGACATGTATACATGTCCGTGGACGGTTACGGTACATTTCGTTTCGGACATATATACATGTCGCTGGGCGGCAACGTAACCCCCAAAAAGGAAGTAGCGTTTTTAACCAAAATATGAATCAAGAGTGCTTTTATTAATTTAAAATACAGTATGTTCAAATCCCATATGAAAGTAATTATTACAATAAAAATAATTAGCAATATATAAAACAATAAAACGTCATTAACTATTTTCTATTCGATATATATCATAATTATCGTTCAGGAGTAAACTCCAATCGTGCGTCGTAGCTGACACACACACACTTTTTTAGTGCTAAGGACTAAGTTGGAATGCCTCGGATAAGTAAATCACCGTTACCACACCCTTCAAACCAGAACACAGCAGCGCTTAACACTGCTGTTACTAGACAGAAATAGGTGTGGTGGTGGTGCCGCTGGAGTCTAACCACAAGGGATTTTATGATCTTAAACTTCTGCTATATTGCAATTACCATATTAATTATAAAAAAATATGACCTATTCTGCCACGTGACAAGAAAATTAACGAAATATTTGAAATAGGATCATGAACATTCATCTTCTTTAAATGCTAATTTAGGGACTAAAGGGTTTTGTACATTATCCGATCCGATATTGATACGATAAAGATAATCCGGATAAAGGTTTGATTTTGTCCGTTTATAGATAACCGTATGTTATCCTTAGATCAGTTATGTAAACATATATGTTATCTTTTGTTCGATAGGGAGAATAAGAGACCCAATTCAAAGTGTACATTTTTTGAAGTGAAAAAAACGGCGTTGTTCATTTTTTGCGATGGGTAAAAATATTAAACAGGTACCAGGATCACGTGTCCTGATCAAAAATTCGGAAGAAGGCACAGCAAACTGCAAAAGTAAAGGTGTCATCCGGTGTCAGCATAGAAAAAATATGTCAATGGGAGTCAGTTTCGTTTTTTAATTATTATATTTTAACCGACTTCAAAAAAGGAGGAGGTTACTCAATTCGACCGTATATATATATATATATATATACGGTACTACCTGACCTACCGGTACCTGAATATATATATATATATATATATATATATATATATATATATATTCAGGTTAGGTTTCGAAAGTTTTCACTTCTGCCGGCACTCTCGGAGTGCAACCCGTTGATTTTTTTTATAATATAGGGTCTCAGTGGTTCAACTCCGGTTGCATCACCGCCATATTTACTTCTGCCTAATAACAGCAGTGTTAAAGCTGTTGTGTTGTGGTTTGAAGAGTGGGGTATAAAGGTAACTTAATTTTTCCGAATTGCAGCTTAGTCCTTAGATGTATGGCCGAGCTCCAATGAAGCTAATCTATGGACTATGTTGTGACTCCTCGGATAAGTTTGTTTTCCATACAAAACCCTTCAAATCACACAGCTAACCTTTTTCTTGGCTGTAACATTTGGTGTAATTTTTATACACTTTTTATTATTAAATTTCGTATCAAACAATGTATAAGCTCTCTAACGCCAAATTATTTGCATTTTGACTTTTGTCGTACTGTGGTGTCATCTTCGCCTTTATTTTATTAGAAATAAGGCTGTATTTTGAGCGCCAAGGTCATCGGATACGTTAGTTGGAGCCTAAGCTTAATTACAAAACCGATATTCGTTTATTTGTATGAGAATTGTTGCGTAAAATGTTGTAATTTATGTAAAATATTAAGTTGAAAATGAGCCTTTTTACCCGACTGCAGAGGGTAATGTAAAGAACGTTTTTAAGGTGGTAGAATGCTGCTGTTATAACAGCAGTGTTAAGCGCTGCCGTGTTCCGGTTTGAAAGGTGAGGTAAGGGAGATATATTTTTCTGAGGCGTTCCAGCTTAGACCTTAGGTGGCGGCGCATCTGTGACCGACCTCAGGTAGTAATATAATCCTATCTGTGGTTGATTACAGATGTCCATGGGCGGCAGTAGCTTACCATCAAGTGGACTGGGTGCTCGTATATTATAAAAAAAGTCTTATTCAGTCGTCCTCTAGCCCAAACGGATTGATGGATTTTAACACACAAGACGTCATTGGATTCTTAATTGTGGTATTGACATACTTTTTAGTTAATTATTTTTAAGTTAATTATGTTATACACGTTTTCGAGCTTTTCGGTTTTAATAATACATCTTCGTCATACGTAATTGTTCAGTAACCTTACCATGAGTTTTTACGTTTGGACAAATATGACTGTTTTGGTATTTGTTTATGTATTTGTCCATACAATTTCCAATCAGCGCCCCTAGCGGATTGTATCAGAACTATAGTGTCAATAACGTAACATTAAATGTCTAAATTGACAAAATGGCGCTTTATGTTTTGTCTCTCTTTTTTGAGAACATGTGAGGCTTTACTCAGTCTACTGAAGCAAAGAATAATGGATTGAGTAAACGTAACGAAAAATTGTGGGATTTTTGAAAACTCATGGTAAAGATAGGTACAGTTAATCACACAATCAAATGGATAGGATTCTAGAAACTTAAATATCAAAATTGTGGGAGTAACGAAGCATATTTAAAATCGAGATTTTTTTACTAATAATGTTTTTTTCAGAGCTAAATCAAATTACTTATACGTATTTACTGTCAGTTGAGGGGACAAACAATTTTCTTGATCAATAATCTTCATCTGCTCAATGATACGGAACGTGTCTTTCCACTCGACTGGGTTTGTTGGCACATGTATAAATTAAAGGAATGATAGCTTATGTAGCGCCTATGGTTCCGTGGCGTGAGAGAAACGAAAACGAGAGATAGGCACAGAAAGCATATCTGATAGTAGTCTGCTTTATAACAGCAGTGTTAAGCGCTGTGTTCCAGTTTGAAGGGTGTGGTAAGGGACATATACTTGGAGTTGATTGCAGATGTCCATGGTAGTTGCCACTTACGGTGGACTGCAAGCTATTCCTTTATAAAATACATTTTTTTTCTTTTTTTTACGAGGGGGAAACCTTCAAAAGGTACCCCATGCCGTGGGAGCGCCACAAGGTTATGTGGGATTCTTACCGTATTAAAACCCCCCGGTGGCCGTGCTCGGCGCTGCGTAGAGGACTCCGGGATCTGCAATGGAACGCAACCGGAGTCCTCTTAGCGCGTTGCCTCGTCGGGCTCTGCCCAGGTGAGCTTGTCGCTCGCCACACCGTCTGGTGTGTATAATGGTATGCGACCACACATACAGCTGTCCTTCCCGAGGTCGCTGACGGGCGGTTCGAGTTCCCACTTTTGCCACCCGCAACCCCGGAAGCGCCCTTTTAGTCGCCTCTTACGACAGGCAGGAGATACCGTAGTCCTATTCTACTCACGGAACTACAGGGACGATATTATAAAATGCCTACAGTACTTAAGTCTAAACTTTCAGAAGTCCAATAGTGGGACTAAAACCACAGATAGAGAATACAAAATGACATTTAAACAAGGTCGATTGACTAATCGCGGTGGCTCAAGGTTCTTTAATATTTAAGGGATATCGATCTACTGTTCCACTGTTATATTGTAAGCTGTAATTATTATGATTGTCAGTTGAGTTCTGACATTGTAGTAGTGATAAGCTAGTCTATCTGATTTTATGCTTGATATTGGTTACTAATATGGATATCAGTTCTAATTGAAGTTCATATTTTAATAAGTAGTAAACGAGAATGCAGTCCACATGATGGTAAGTGGTTAGTGTCGCCTGTACCCTTACCATGAGTTTTCAAAACATCCCACAATTTTACGTTACGTTTACTCAATCCATTATTCTGTCCCGTTTGCTTCAGTAGACTGAGTAAACGTAACAATAAGTAAGTGCTCAAGTCTTTTTGTTTACCTCACATGTTCGCAAAAAGAAAATAAAGCGCTATTTTGTCAATTTAGACATTTAATGTTACGTTACTGACACTATAGTTCTGATACAATCTGCTAGGAGCGCTGATTGTAATTTGTATGGGCAAATACGTAAACAAATACCAAAACAGTCATATTTGTTAAAGCGTAAAAACTCATGGTAAGGGTTCTGTGGACGTCTGTAATCAATCCATCAGGTAGCACGTCTGCCTAATCGTTAGATTATACGATTGAAAAAAAAAATCCAGATAAGACAAGACTCCTATCTGAGAACACATTTGCGCTGCTACGCCTAATGACAGCTTTGTAATGCTTCGTAAAATGTCTCCCTTACCACACACTTCAAACCAGAACACAGCAGCGCTCAATACTGGTGTTATGAGGCAGAATTGCCGCCGGACTCGAATCACAAAGGATTCTACCACATGTTAAAGTAAACTTAGTTACACTGAAGCCAAATATAGTCTGGAAAAACTAAAAGTAATTTACATGAACCAAATTTAGTCGACGTTTTCACAAACCAACTAAATGTAGTCTATTCTATTCTATTTAATTGGTAGATTTAGCTTTTATTATTGTATTTTTTCAAATCTAATCAAATCAAAGTTATTTTATTCAAAGTGCATGCATATACTACCACTTCGCAAAGTATTTCATTATGGAAAAGAAGCGGCGAAAGAATCTCCATAACACACATTTACAAAAATAAATTTTATCTACAATGATAAACTTAACCTAATGGAACATGTGGAGCTGGTGCTTCAGACCACATCGTTTTATCTGTTAAATAATCGCTTAGTTTATTGCACGCTTTTTACATAGCGTTTGTTTAACGATTTTAGGAACGAGTTCTGATTTACAATCAGAAAGTCAAAGAGTCCAATAGAGTTGATTGCGAAGCGGATTGATGGAATTTCAATCACAAAACTTCGCTGATTGGTCTTTGTGTTATCAATGTTTCAATGGGTTGCTTGTGAAATTTATTGTTTTACTTTTTGTGTATGGTTTGTCCGCATATACGCTATTGAAATAAGTCGATTAATTCAAAAGTATCATTTTCTTACATGAGTCCACACATAAGCTGACAATATATAAACAGTCAGAAAGATAGATAGATAAATGAAAAGATATATACCTAGTTATAAGGATAGATAAATACCTGGTTACTACCTACGCAGGTTTATTAATTTTGCTATGTATTCATTTGTTGTTTGGTTTGTATTCATATTTATATTGCTTCTAAATACGGCTCCTACTATTACATATGTTGCAGGATATTCTCTATATAGGTGATTCTTACATAAGTGTGATTTTTATGACTCAACATTTTTGACAATTACAAATGTTCCAAAACTTGTGTTCTGGGTACTTTTGGTCCTTTATTATGCTAAGAGTTAAACCTGTGACGTGGTTTTATCAGTAAATTGAACAAAATTGAGAATTTTAACGCCACGGTACTGACGACCACGGGACTGACATTTTAATGTATAATTAGTATTGTTTGATTTCTTATGCACAATAAAAATAATTGTCTAAATAATTTCGATTTTACACGTAAAATTTTATATATATTTAGTATGATTAACCTAAACATTGTATTGACACGCGTTAACTTCAATACCATGATACTGACATGTAATTGTCTGACTTACCTTTTTAAAAACAAAACAAATTATGTCTGTCATAATATAGGGATCAAAAAAAATGGACATAAAAAATCACGGCTATCTGAAAATCGCCCATATATGAGTAATACTTCTAAAGTACAGGTATTTAACTTCATTAGTGAACAGTAATTCAATGATATCTCACATGAGGATCGCGAACGCCGTATAAAGTTGATTGCGGAGCAGATTGATGGAATTTCAATCGTACAACTTCTCTGATTTGGGCTTTGTGCTCCAATCTACATTCCAGTTGGTTTGCTTGGGAAATTGATTGTGATTATTCGTTTATCTGCACCGAAATCCTGCGAATTACTATCGAATATAAAAGCAATAAAAATTTTCGAAATCTGGCGATGTTTCGAACGTTCATCTCTGATAAATAAAAATCTGAAGCGACAACATATAATTCTTTGGGACAAGTCGCTAATATAATTGTTTTGTGACAAAAATAGCGCATAGAAATCTCTAGCACGAGCTTGAATAGATAAGTTAAGAAAGAAAATCAGACAGGATGACAATTCATAGACCCATTATCGACTGACAAACATTTAATAAGCAGATCCAAGGCCCTATTGTCATATTACTTAATAGAATGCTTAAGGACTATCAACTCTACATTACTAGATAATTATTAAAACAATTTTTAACTGATTTAAAATGTAGCTTATGTTACTTCCATAATTAAGACGAATCCAATGTCACTTTATATGTTAATCATACATGCTTACATACGCTCCAAATACATTACCCTCCGCAGTCGGATAAAAGTGTATATTTTTTTTTATAATATAAGGGTACCAGACAAGCATGCAGTCCACCTGATGGTAAGTGGCTACTGCCGCCCATGGACATCTGTAATCAACCCCAGATAGGATTAGATATTCCTACCTGAGGTCGGCCACAGATGCGCCGCTACCCCTGAGGACTAAGCTGGAACGCCTCGGAAAAGTCTGTCTCCCTTACCACACCCTTCAAACCGGAACACAGCAGCGCTTAACACTGCTGTTATTAGGTAGAAATAGGTGTGACGGTGGTGCCGCCGGAGTCGAACCACAAAGGGTTCTACCACCTTTAAACTTTGTAGAACTTAGACTTTGTAGAAACTACAGAATGTAATATTTATTAGTAGAACACTATTCAGCACTAGAGATATTTCACGTGCCTTCCAATCAGAACGTCAAAGAGACCTCAATCAGAGAGCATAGAGTTGGTAGCGAAGCGGATTGATTGAATTGAATCACAGAACTTCGCTGATTCTTGCATTGCATTTACAATCAGTGTCAGATTGATTTGCTGCGTTTATTTATTTCTTTATGAATATTCAGTTCTTTTTAATTTTTACGCAATTAGCCCTCATATTTTCTTACTAAAAAGTTACTATCTCTTTTTTCCTGTAAACAGTCGGATGTTATGACAAGACATGGAATTTCAAGGACCCTTTGTGGGATGACTTCGGAGGCTCCACAGCTAATATGTCTGACTAACGACATCAGCTTAGCGCTGCTGTGTTCCTTTATGAATGCTGTGGTAAGGGAGATATAAGGAAGTTTATCAGAGACGAGCTTTTGCCCGCGGCTTCGCTCGAGTTATGAAGTAATAGTTTCATCCCCTATTTTGACCTTGGGGGTAGAATTGATCAAAATCCTTTCTTAGCGGATGCTTACGTCATAACATGTATCTGCATGACAAATTTCAGCCCGATCCGTCCAGTGGTTTAGGCTGTGCGTTGATAGATCACAGTCAGTCATGTCAGTCAGTCACCTTTGAGTTATATATATTTAGATGTTCCAAGTTAGTCCTCATAGACAGCTACGCGTCTGTAGTTGACCTCAGGTCTAACCCTATCTGCGGTTAATTAAAAAAGTCCTTAAACGACAGTAGCATCTTACTATCAGATGGACTGTATACTCGTTTTATCATCAATCCTTTCAAGGTGGTAGAACCCTTTGTGGTTCGACTCCGGCGGCACCACCGCCACACCTATTTCTACCTTATAACAGCAGTGTAAGGCGCTGCTGTGTTCCGGTTTGAAGGGTGTGGTAAGGGAGACAGACTTTTCCGAGGCGTTCCAGCTCAGTCCTCAGGGGTAGCGGCGCATCTGTGGCCGACCTCAGGTAGGAATATCTAACCCTATCTGGGGTTGATTACAGATGTCCATGGGCGGCAGTAGCCACTTACCATCAGGTGGATTGCATGCTCGTCTGCTACCCTTATATTTAAAAAAAAAAAAAAATCCTGTCCCACTGCTGGACACGGGTCTCCTCTCAGAATAAGAAGGCTTAGGCCATAGTCTAACGGGCTAGCAAAGTGTGTGGTGTTGGCAGACTTCATATACTTTTGAGAGCTTTTTTAAAGATCTTTTAAGTATGCAGGTTTCCTCACAATGCCTTCCATCACCATCTAAGCAAGTGATAATTAATTTGTAATACGTACATAACTTAGAAAAATTATAAGTGCGTGTCTGGGATTCGAACCTCGGACCCTCTATCACCGTTGATGCGTGCTTGGAACTTCAGGGATGACCCTGGTCTATATAAGCCAGGCTAGCGTGTTTCAAACATACATTCAATTTTACTCTTACCTATTACATTGCTACTATTTGAGTAGCACTGTAATTTACATTTAAAATACCGGATTTCAGTGAAAGCCACGAGATTACAGTGTGTCTGTATTGATGGCTATGAGATAATTTTTAGTCCGTCCACTTGATGGTAAATTAGTATAGTGCGCCAAACTGCTAGTCCACTCTGAAGTTGTTGCGAGCAGATGAAGTTATAGTTATATATAATTTACTATGGCGACGCGATTGATTTCTATATTCAGAACGGACTAGCAGTTTTTAGCGAACTATACTGTCGTCCATGGATAATTGGACATCTGTAATCAATCCAGAAGTAAGAAAATAACCTAAAGTCGATTAAAGATACGTTGCTACCTCTGAGGACTAAGTTTGAAAGCCTCTTTTTTTTGTTGACGAGGGGGAACCTTCAAAAGGTACCCGACGCCATGGGAGTGACGCCGGGTTATGTGGGATTTTTACCGCACTAAAACCCCCCCCGGTGGCCATCCTCAGCGTTTGGTTGAGAACTCCGGGATCTCCAACGGAACACAACCGGAGTCCTCCTAACGCGATGCCCTTCTATCGGGCTCTAGCCACACTCTTCAAAGCGGAACTCAGCAGCGCTAACGCTGCTTTTATTATGCAGAACTAAGTGTAAAAATGATAACTTACGTATTATAAAAAAATTGTAAAATTCAGTCTTACGTTCTACTCAAACGAGGTTGGCGTACTTCAATAGTACATTTAATATTACTCTTATCTACTACACTACTATTTGACGAACACTGTAATTTACATTTAAAATACTGGATTACAATGGAAGCCACAGTGTCGAGTTGATTGCGATGCAGATTGATAAAATTACAATGACAGAACTTCGGAGCGTAAATAAATGGGTGCGGCTTTTGTTCGATCGATTGCTCCACTTGTTTTTTGTTCTCAATAATTAGATGTTGTAAATTTAATGCCTGGTTGTGTGTTTGTGTGGCATTTTTTATAGAAGTAGCTAACGAGCGTATACCTGAGCAACCTGGGTGCGTATAAGTGGCTACTGCCGCCCATGAATATCAATCAATCCTAGATAAGATTAGAGTCTTATCTGAGATTGGTTAAAGATACGTTGCTATCCCTGAGGACTAAACTGGAATGCCTTGGAAAAGTATGTACCCCTTATCTCATCCAGCGAGCCAAAACACAGCAGCGCTTAACACTGCTGTTATCAGGCAGAAATAGGTGTTCTATTACTCGTATCTACCAAGTCAACACTAATATTTGACTAGCACTATAATTTACATTTAAAATACTGGATTTCAATGGAAGCCACAGTGCCGAGTTGATTGCGATGCAGATTGATAAAATTACAATGACAGAACTTCGGAGCGTAAATAAATGGGTGCGGCTTTTGTTCGATCGATTGCTCCAATTGTTTTTAGTTATAAAAATGGGTGTTGTTAGTTTGTGTGTTTGTATGTCTGTATAAATGACTGTGGCATTTTTGTAATATACTTAGAACTAGCAAATGGGCGTGTACCTGAGTGAGTTCGTGTAAGTGGTTATTTCAGCTCCCGGATTTTTATAATCAAGCTCAGTTAAGATTAAAGTCCTACCTGAGATTGATCACAAATGCATTGCTACAGCTGAGAGCTAAGCTGGAATGCCTCAAAAAGATATGTCCCTTACCACACCCTTAAATTCAGAACACAGTAGCGCTTAACACTGATATTATGAGGCAGAAATAGATGTGGCGGTGATACTGCTGGAGATATACTTTTCCGAGGCGTTCCAGCTTAGTCTTCAGGAATATCTAATCCTATCTGGGGTTGATTACAGATGTCCATGGGCGGCAGTAGCCACTTACCATCAGGTAGACTGCATGCTCGTCTGCTACTCCTATAATTATAATAAAAAAATGCATAAATTATGATAATGATCATGACTTTAGACATTTTAATCTGTAATTTTTTACCAGACCCGTCCATTTGTAGTGTCAGCGGGAGGATACAAAAAGCTTTAAAAAAGCTTCAAAGCCACGCGGAAAAGCTCCATAAACTTACGTAGAACAACCGCGGCTTACGAGAGCATAATTGAAAAAGTTTTTGCTGCGTTAGTTGTGCGGTTACGTTGCGGTTCCGTTAATGCTTTATGTTGTTTCTTGCATATTAATTAAATTGAAGATAAATGAGGAGTTATTCTTCCTGGTGGTACGTGGTCATTATCTTCTATGAACGTGTACTCATGGGTACTTATGGATACTCGTGGGTACTCATGGATACCCAGCGCTACAGATTTTCATAGGAGACGCATGGGGTTTTGGGGTCGAGTCCATACTCTCCTCTTAGCAACACAAAGAAAAAATCTTAAAATTAGAGGACCCGTTTTATCTAAAAAATTCTAACCTTCCTTATGATAGAGTAAAAATCAAAATCTAGTCAATCTTTTTGACGACTGGCACTGCTGCTCTCCTTACAAGTACATACATTGTAAATAAGATCATAACAGCGTTAAAAATTCTGTTATAACTATGCATAGATTAGTAAAGATACTTCGCCGCCTTGAAATGAAATGAAGCCACAAACGGCTTATTAGTAAGTTCTTTTTTTGAATTCTTGACACATAAAAACATTTTTAGAGAAAATTTACGAATAAATAAGTAATACTGCGTAATTTACATCATAAATAAATAATTATTTCAAATATTTTAGGGACATTTTAGCACGGAGACGTGGCAAAGCTTTTTTACGCAACTATTTCAATTCTCAAAACTGGGTACATTTTCTTGTTAGGAGTGAGCAATCTTTACTTATCTATGTAACTATGTAAACATTTTTCACTATGTAATGCATAATTTACTTGAAATAAAGGTTTATAAAAAAGGTTTATACTTACTTTATTAATTATCACTTTAAAGGCGAAGGAAATATCGTAAGGAATCACACGTCAGGGAAAACGAAGAACAGAAAACACTTTGTTACAATGATATGATTTGACCTTACCCTATCTAGAAGGGTGGGAAGAGTTAATTGAAAAAGTTTTCAACCCCTAATGTAACTTGATTGTCGTTATCACGGAAGTAGCAAGCCAATAAAGGGCTCTTCAAAGTAAAAAGGGTTTAGGCTATAAGCCAGCAACCTTACCAAGTGAGAATTGGTAGACACTTTCATTTATTGTGTGAGGTCTTGGCAGCACACAATTTGCACCTGGCCAGCGCGGTGGACTATGGCCTAATCCTTCTCATTCTGAGAGGAGACCCGTGCCCTGCAGTGGGACAGTAATGTAGATCATATTATTAGGAATATATTATTCCTGGGAATTTCCACAACTTACTAGAGTCTACAAATCTACAAAGTGACGCATTGCAACAGATTATCATTATTTACTCTGTGGATATTCCAACTGCGGTTCGCATAATCTGTGTAAACCGCAATCCGTGCTCAACTGGCATTCGAAATTTGAAATTATTGGCTGAATGGACTCTATATTTTATGGTTATCATAGATTTTTCTCTTTTATAGCTCTGGATTATACATTCAGCTAATAAGCAACTAGCATAGATTATTAAATAGGAGTTGCCGCTGTTTCTAGTTAAGGAAAGAAGTCATTTAATATTTGTGTTTATTAATGTTCAATATAATGTTCATCGACCCTTTACTGTCCAACTGCTGGGCTTCGGTATCCATTCATTCAAGGTTTAGTTAGTCCACAATGCTAACCAAGTGAGTATTTGAAGATTTATTTCTTTCCGAAGTTATTACTAATACTTCCCTACAATGTTTTCGTAATTCTTAAAACTATCATAAATAATCTTATATATAAAATTCTCGTGTCACAATGTTAGTTACCGAACTCTTCCGAAACGGCTTTACCGATTTTCACCAAATTTTATATGCATAATCAGTAGGTCTGAGAATCGTCTTGTCCCTGTAGTTCCAGGACCAGAATAGGGCTACGGTATCCCCTGCCTGTCGTAAGAGGCGACTAAAAGGGGGCTTCCGGAGTTGCGGGCGGCAAGAGTGGGAGCTCAAACCGCCCGGCCAGCGGCCCCAGGAAGGACGGTGGTATGTTTGGTCGCGTACCGTCGTGTACAACAGACGGTGTGGCGAGCGGCATGTTCACCTGGACGGAGCCCGACGGGGCAACGCGCTAAGAGGACTCCGGTTGCGTTCCTCTGGAGATCCCCGAGTCTTTTACGCAGCGCCGAGGACGGCCTCCGGGGGGGTTTTAGTGCGGTAAGAATCCCACATAACTCTGTGTCGTTCCCACGGCACCGGGTACCTTTCGATGGTTTCCCCCTCGAAAACAAAAAAAAAAAAAGGTCTGAGAATCGGCTACTATCTATTTTTCATACCCCAAAGTGATAAGGGTTGTTCACCCTTAACGTTTTTTTATTTATATGGCAACACAACGTTTGCCGGGTCGCTAGTATACATATAATATGCATATGTCTTCGAAAAATCACGAGTGCTCGGAATCGAAACCCCAAACCACCGATATTTAATACAGTTACTTAATATTAAATACACATTTTTTGCTATCCTCTCTATATTTCTTACCACAACTTTCAAACTAGAACACAGCAGCGCTTCACTGATTTTATAAGACAGAAATAAGTATGACGCTAGTCCGTCTGTAGTCGAATCACAAAGGGTTCTATTTTGTCTAGACTAAGATATAGCCTTAAGCAACAAAATGGATACTCAATTCAATGCTTAAATTCTAATGACAAAATAGTTGAATATTATTACCATTCAGTCATTTCTTTAATACCCTCTATTACAGTGTTTCTCAAACTTTTTCGTTTCGACCCCCTTTGTATGTGAATATATTTTATGACCCCTGCTTTTGTCTGCATTTTATTATTTTCGTGGTAAACACTTTTGTTTTAGAGTAAAAGGGATTTAGTACACCGTTGTGGTCAACTGCGGATTGGTAGACTTCACATACCCTAAAGAATGTTGTTTAAGAACTCTTAGGCTCGGTTGAACGGGACTAGAATAGGGCTACGGTATCCCCTGCCTGTCGTAAGAGGCGACTAAAAGGGGGCTTCCGGGGGCGGCAAGAGTGGGAGCTCGAACCGTCCAGTATGCTACTCCGGGAAGGACGGCGGCATGTGTGGTCGCATACCGTCGTAATTACCAGATGTTGTGGGAGGAGCGAACGCTCCCCCAGGGCAGAGCCCGATCCGGGCATCACGCTGGGAGGACTCCTGTTGTGTTCCGTTGAAGATCCCGGAGTTCTCCAACAAGCGCCGAGGACGGCCACCGGGAGGGTTTTAGTGCGGTAAAAATCCCACATAACCCGGCGTCGCTCCCACGTCGTCGGGTACCTTTTGAAGGTTTCCCCCTTTAAATAAAAAAAGGCTCGGTTGAAAGGGTGACTGTTAACTGCTGGCTATTTTATTTTGTTAACATATTAAATTCATAGTTATTTTTTTTATTTTTCATAGTAAGGTGGCGGTTAAAAACATTAGTAAACATTTATAAATGTCCTATAATTAATAATTCAGTCATAAAAATATCTTCGGTCGTTCATATTTTTACTCACACTTCGAGAGGGGTCGTGCCCCCGAACAGAAGCATTACGAAAACTCAGGTGGTGGCGTACACTTTGAGAAACACTGCCCTATTGGAATACCCTTAGACATTTGCGAAGGACGAATAGAACATTACGAATCTTTAATATTCCTTTCAATAGTAATATTTCTTTATTTCGTAGATAGATAAGCACTGGCATAGATAGATTATTGTACTATGTAACGGGTCTTATTTGGTGTAGTTTGAATACTTGGCAGGCATCTCTGATTTTTCGAAATGAATTATCATTTTCTTTTGTGAAGAAGAATGAACTGATTGGAAATTTATGGGAAATACGTAAACAAATATAATAAATATAGTTTAAAAAACTATATTTTTATTAATTTTTAGTATTTGTTGTTATAGCGACCGTCATTATGCATCGTCTGTAAAAAAATCAAGTGTCTATCTATTATGGTTTAAGAGATAAAGCCCTGTGACTCATGAACACACAGCGGAGGGTTTCGATTTACCCTTTGAGTACGGAATCCTAAAAATCATACTAAAGATGGTATTATATATATGTTTCAGTACATTTGAGTTATAGGGAAATAACATTATTATTTTTCAAAATTAAAAATCAATCTAGTAACTGCCTGAACTGCCCCGTAGGCGCTTTCTCTCGCTTCGAAAAACGTTTATTCCTAAGGATGTTGATAAGGACTATGGTACAAAATTATTAAAATCGTGTATTCGGTCATGGTTGGTCATGGTGTCATCGGTTTTTGATAATTCTTCAAAATTTTGAATTAAACTGAACGTTCAAAGTGGATATAAATCGGGTTCAAAGATTCCGTTACTATTACGTACATACATACATACATACCTACATACAACCCAAGCTAATAAAAGCGTGTTAAAAAAAGTCATTTATGTAAAAACTCACACTAAGAGTACTGAAATTTGACGAATACATTGGGTTGTTATAACAATGCAAGATTACATACACTTACATACATAAATTAAATACTTTACAATATTAGATACTGAAGCATTCTAAATCTAATAAGGCAAACCCAATATGGCGGGCTAATTATTTTTATGCACCTCCATAATACAGGTATCAAATGAAAGAGTAGGGTTATTAAAAAAGTGCTAGAACCCTCTGTGATTCGACTCCGGCGATACCGTAATACCGCCTAATAACAACAGTGTTAGGCGCTGCTATGAACTGGTTTGAAGGGTGTGGTAAGGGAGACATACTTATCCGAGACTTAGTCCGCAGGAGTAGCAATGGCTCTGTTTCTAACCTTAGGTAGGTATCTAATCTTATCAAGGATTGATTACAGATATCCATATGCGGCAACCATTAAAATTACAAGTCTAACACGCCCATTTATTTTTCTAATCTTATCACGAACATCCGAACAAAACCTTATAAAATAAATTGAAAATGCCACCCTTTGCCCAGATCGAAGGGCACGAATTAAATATATAGGTAGAGTATCCTTGGAACTATCGAAGGTCCTCTTAAAATGTCATACGTGACTTGAGTCAGACCTTTTTTGAAAAAATGGGTCCCCTGAGGCTGGAAACATACTGGACAGAATCACGTTGGACATTCATTTTCTTTGGGTTGAAAACACATTTTTTGGAAATTAGTGGTAGGTATTTTTTACAATGTGAGCAGTGATAGCCTAGTGGTTAAGAAACTCGGCCTCCCGATCGAGGGGTCCGAGGTTCAAATCCCAGGCACGCACCTCTGATTTTCAAAAATTATGTGCGTATTAGAAATTAATTATCACTTGCTTCAAAGGGAAAACATTGTGAGGAAACCTGCATACCTGAGAGATTTATAGAAAAAAATCTCAAAGGTATGTGAAGTCTTCCAATACGCACTTGGCCAGCGCGGTGGACTGTGGCCTAATCCTTCACATTATGAAAGGAGACCCGTACCGTGTAGCAGTGGCACAGCAATGGGTTGATGATGATAATGATTTTGATGAACAAACGAGCATGCAGTCTACTTGATGGTAATAGCTTCTGTCATCCATGGACATCTGTGATCAACCCAGGGGTCAAATCTGTCATATATACATCGCTACCTGAGAACTAATTAAAATGCTTTGTGTGTCCTTAACAATTCCTTAATCAAAACAGCAGAGCTACAATTAGGCTGTAATAAGGCAGCCTAGGTATCCTCTGTGGTTCGACTCTGGCGTCACCATCGCCACTATTCTGACCAATAACAGCAGTGTTAAGTGCTGCAGTTTCGGTTTAAAGGGTTTTATCATAGATACATACTTTTCTGAGTTCGTTAGTTCTCAGGGGTAGCGACGCATCTGTGACCTACTTGAAATTCAAATTAAAATATATTTATTTGCAAGAACATGGGTAAGAAAAGATAACAGTATATAAGTTCGCCAAGTTCCACCAATCAAGGCACGCAAATTTAGAAGTTGTAATTACAAATAAATTCAAATGAATCATTTTTATAATCATGTCATTAATTATTATCAATTGTCAAAATTTACATATCAAATTAGTCATCATAATAATACCAATCATTTATTATTAACGTTAATTATAATCGTTTATTACTTTAGGTAGGAATCTTATCTTATCTGGGGCTACAGATTTAATATAAGTGACAGTAGCCACTTACTCTCGTATGGATGCTCGTCTACTATTTCTATATTACATATTATTAATATATGAACATAAAATCGCCGAAATGGACCCACAAAGGGTTTTACCACATTTAAAATCACTTTGAAACCCGTTAGTGAGCTGCAAGCTCTTTTGCTTTCAACAAAGTGAGTACGGGCAAAGCAAAACAGAATTATTGAAGCCTTTTATGAATAAACAAAAACGTTTTATTATTTATGAAATACGGCCCCTAAAGGGGTAACTTTAAATGGAAAATACAGATGTGGTAAAGCGTTTTCATTTTTTGGAAATAATAGATGAGTACCATTTTACATTTTAATTTCCAATCATCAGGTAAGCGATAAAATGGATAGATATGGGAGTAAGGGAGTTCCCTTAAGGAATAATCTTGAAATATAAAAAAGTATAGCGTTTCAAATTTTTCGGAAACATAAATAGGCACAAAACCGTATTTAAGTACAAACATCGGTACCCAGCGCCCCTAGCGAACTGTATCAGAACTGATTGGCAATTTATGTGGAAATACAAATACAAAAACAGACATTTTGGTTAAAACGTAAAAACTCATACTAAGGGTGTACGATATGTAGATCGTAAAACGATAAAGCGTATAACTCCCTAAAGGAATACCCTTAATATTAAAGATAAATGAAATATTTTAGGAAACAATGGAATTATTATGAAAATGTGCTATATGAGAGACACTTTAGGAAGAATTTCAAGTCAGTCCTCAAGGGACGCATTTGTGATCGACCTAAGCTTTGATTCCTATAGATCTGTGGTTGATTACAGATGTCCATAGTCACCACTGGCCACTCACTATCAGGCAGTCTGCGTGCTCATTAATTACTTTAATTCTTTAATAAAACGTTTTTTACAGTGATTCAGAAAAAATGCTGAAAATTTCCGATTTTCGGACACCCTGTGTAACTAGGTGCATACTAATGCCGTTGAAATTGTACCAATCGGTTGATATATTGCGGTCTATTCACCGTACGTAATTTTGTAGTGGGTGTGGATGGCCATATACAAAGATATACGGCATAATAACGTTTCAAAAAGTTTATATTCGTAACCAGGATTCTTATTTGTTCATTTTGAAAAAATAAACATCCTGTACAGAGCTCTTGCAATAGAAAACCTCTTGCCTGTGAGTCGGCTAATAAAATATTTAGTGATATTTATAAATGCCAAAGGCTTAGTCCTTTTGGGGTCAACTCTAAACTGCTTTGCGTATTGGTCCCCTGAGGGGCCGACGGCAACGAAGCGCTGTCTTTACAATATTGATTCCGAAAGCAAAATTAGGTACAGGTTTGATTTCTTGCCGTGTTTTTTGAAAGATCGTTTTATAATCTTGAAGTTACATTAAATATAATTAAGTATAGAGATTTTCTAATATTCAAACCTGCTTTGCTTTAAAAAGCAGGTAATAAAATATTTATCACATAATAAATATCAATGTATAAATGCTAAAGGCTTAGTTCTTTTAGGATCAACCCTCAACTACTTTGCGTATTGGTCCCCTGAGGGGCTGATTATGGATTTTGAAAGCAAAAATAAGTACAGAATTGACAATTTTGTATGTTTTAAAAAGCTATTATTTAACTACAATGTGTATGTAAAGGTTAAATATTGTAAGTTCCCGGAGCGCTATGATATGGGGTTCGTCAAAAAATGTGCCAAAAGGGTTTTGCTTTAAATCCGGCGATGTATTGGTAACTCCTCTGGTGTTGCAAATGTCCAAAAGCGACGTTGACTACTTTTCATCAGGTAGCACGTTTGCTTTATCATCTAGCTCGAATATAGAAATAAAAACTAATTTCCTCAGACTATTTAATTTAATCTTTATATTAAAATAAGTGTTTATAGTTTTTCTAACATAGATTACTTCTTTCCTTAAGATTCCGGTTAATAAAATATTTAGTAGTATATCTAAAAGCCAAAGGCCTAGTTGTCTTGGGCACTGTAACTGCTGTGCGCATTGGTCCCCTGAGGGGCAAAGAAGCGATGTCTTTGCAGTATTGATTTTGAAGTCAAAATTGGGTACAGGTTTGACTATTTGCAGTGCTAAAATATTAAAGGTGGTAGCCCTTCCTGAATCGAGTCCATTGGTGCATGTTTTAGATGTATGTATTATGTATGTATGTCGTTTTTGGCACGCCTTAAAGTCCAAACTGCTTGACGAATTTTAACAAAATTATGAGGTGTTTTTGAATGCGTCTAAATTGTGGGAGTGATATAGGCAATAGCTTAAAGCGATGGGTTTTTTATGGTTCCGTACCCAAAGGGTAAAAACGGAACCCTATTATTAATTGTCCGTCTGTCATAGAGGTCTATCTCTAGTAACGTGATAGGTAGATAGTTCAAATTTTCGCAATACATTTACTTCCATGGCTGCTATTTTGGGCTGCTATGATAACAAATACTAAATTTAATGAAAATTTGATGGTACGAAAACCTCGATGCGAATGTGCGAGTTTGAGTTGCACTTGGCCAATTATTTACGATAACTCTCTAGTACTTTAGCGTTATTACTTTAATTTGTATCAACTTTGTCACATGTATTTTCGATGGAGTTAAAACAATAAATGTTGAAATAAGAACGTTTCAATATAGTGTACAACCCAGGTAAATGCGCCATAATAATATATTTGTGAAAATGCCAACCGGTCACCTATTACGGTTCAAGAGATACAGCCCTTTAAAGGACAGACGGCTGGATGAACCGTAGGCTTAGTAGGGTTCGATAGCTAAACTAAAGACTTATTATAAAAAAAACCTACTGCATAATATGTAGCCACATGTATGTATGTGTGTATGTATGTATGTACGTATGTATGTATGTATGTATGTATGTATGTATGTATGTAGCTTCCACAATTTAGACGAGTCCAACGACATCTCATATGTTAATCCGTCAAGCCGTTTGAACTGAAGGTCGTAGAACCCTTTGTGGTAAGGCTGCGGTGGCACCACTGCTACACCTATTTCAGCCTAAAAACAGCAGTGTTACGCGCTAATGTGTTCTGGTTTGAAGGGTGTGGTAAGGGAGACATTTTTCCGAGGCATTCCAGCTTAGTCCTCAGGGGTAGCGGCGCTTTTGTGGCCGATCTTAAATAGGAATCTAATTTTATTGGGTATTGATGTCCTTGGGCGGCAGCCTCTTACTATTAGGTGGACTGCATACTCGTTTGTTACTCTTATATTATAAACACAGTTTTCATATTCTTGCTCGATTTAATTGTGAACAATGAAGGACACAAGACTATGTAACATCTCACTAGCTGGTGAGCCAGCTTAACCACTAGAGGTCTTACTTTAACCACTTTATTTTGTTAATCTAATAATAATAGTTAAAAAAACTAAAAACCACGCTAAAATCGCATAAGGAAAATTGTTAATCCTAACGATCCTGCTGAATGGGACAAAATTATTAAAATCGTGTATTGTCATCGGTTCTTGATAAGTGTTCAAAATTTTTAATTAATTGTACCGTTCAAAGTGGGTAAGAATTGAGTTCGCAGATTCCGTTACATACATACATACAGGTCAAGCTAATAAAAGCGTGGTAATATACAATCTTTACGAGCCTCGCTCAAGTTTTCGATCGCTTCAATATTAAAATTGAACTTAAATCATCAGTTTTCGTCGCTGATCGCTCTCTATCAAACACGATACTAACACTGTCGTGGCAAAGTCGTATTTTTGTCCGGTTCCAACAATAATTTGCAGCTGAAACCACTTTTATGACGACAGTAAACAAGCGAAGTATCTTCGGTATTACTTTGTCGTTATAGTTATTTGAAAACGGTTATGTAACTGATATTTTCGTATCGATATGAAGAACTGTTTTTAGATATTGTTATTAGAAGCCGTTTTTTAGATGTCAATGTAGTTTCAATCGGGACTTTTGAAGTGAAAACTTCTTTAGCGGCATTGTGCACTTTTTGTGATGGGTAAAAATGGTAAACCCCCGTTAGGATCACGTGCCCTGATCGAAAATTCGTAAGATGGCAAAGCAAACTGCAAAAGTCAAGATGTCATCCGGTGTCAGCATAGAAAAAATATGTCAATGGGTGTCAGTTTCATTTTTTATTTATTGTATTTTATTATTCAGGGTAGGTTTCGAAAGTTTTCACTTCTGCATCATTCCTAGAGTGCAACACGTTGATTTTTTTATATAGAAGGAGCAAACGAGCATGCAGTTTATCTGATTGTAAGTGATCTCTGTCCTCCATTGACGGTAACCCCAGAGAAGATTGGAGTTCTATCTGAGGTTGGCTATAGATGAGTTTATAACCTTGAGGACAAAGTTGGAACGCTTCGGATAGATGTCTTCCCTTACCACTCTATAACCATCGACATCGCTTTATCTCTTTCTTTCCTTTACGTTTATTGAAAGTTGAACAGAGACAGAACGAATATAGGATTGAGAACGGTTTTGGACCTTTGGTAATTCAATTTCGTACATTTGAAGATTCATTGATTTTGTTATAAGTTATAACGGTAGCGTATCTCTTGTATCGATATGGTATTATATATAAAAACGGTTTATGTTACGATATTTTATAAGAAACTTTGCCTATTCCGTATACTTTTAGTTACATAACTTGTGTTTATAACTTTGCATAAATTTTATAACACAATAAACTTTCGCAACCTTGTCAGTCTTGTAACAAACATAATATACAAGTCTTTGCGCATTTTTGAAGGTCTAGCCTCTACAAATTAATTATCACTTGCTGTAAAGGTGAAGGAAAACATCGTGAGGAAACCTGCATATTTGAGAGATCATAAAAAAACTCAAAAGATACCTTTGTAAAGTATACCAATACGCACTTGGCTAGCGCGGTGGACTATGGCCTAATCCTTCTCATTTTGGTAGGAGACTCGTGCCCAGCAGTAAGACAATAATGGGTTGATGACGTGATAAATACTTCGACGAATCATACTGGTTCTACCAACTGGAATCTACTTTCTAAGTAAACCTTAATAAAATACAAAATGACCTATACTTAATTAAAAGTATTAACTTTACCGAGTCATAAATATTGTTGACACACCTTTATCTGTTAATTGCTTTTATAGTGTACTTTCTAATTACGAAAGTATTGGAAAATGAGTTTTTAATGAAAGAAGGTTTTTTATATATTTTTTTTATAATAAAGGAGTAGAAGACGAACATGCAGTCCATCTGATGGTAAGTGTCTACTGCCGCTAATGGAAATCTGTAATCAATCCTAGATAGGATTAGATATTCCATCCTCAGGTCGGCCACAGGTGCGCCGCCGTATCTTAAGTAGTGTAATGACTAAGCTGGAACACCTCGGAAAAGTATGTCTTCATTACCACACTCTTCAAAACAGAAAACAGTAGCGTTTCATCCTGATGTTATGAGTCAGAAACAGGTGTGGCGGTGGTAGCCACTAACCATCAAGTTGACTGCGTGCTCGTTTGCTATATTTTCATATTTACTTTATATTATAAATCCGAATGTATCTCTGTCTGTCTGTCTGTCTGTCTGTCTGTCTGGTTGTCTCTTCTTCACGCCCAAACCACAGAACCGATTTTAATAAAATTTTGTACAAAGATAGTCTAAAACCCGAGAAAGGACATAGGATAGTTTTTATCCCGGAAATCCCACGGGAACTAGGGATGGCGATCTAAGATCGATTAATCGGAGAATCGATCTTTTGGACCAAAAAGTCGATTATTTTAATCGATATTACTAAGGATTGCATCGTAAACAATGCATTTGATCAAGTGATTTGATCTTTAGCAAAGTTGTTATCCATGAGCCCACAATGGTTTCAGAGTGGTACGACCAATTTTCGCCAGATGGCACCACTGTCATTCCAATGAAGATACGAATTTTCAGTTCTATGTATGTTAGTATGTCATATTATTTTCTTTTAAACGCGGGCGAAGCCGCGGGCAAAAACTAGTAAAAAATAAATAAATATGTAGAAGTATATATATTGAATATTGTATATTATTGAATTATTATACAAATTGCATAAGCTTTGCTTAAGCTCAAAATAATAAAATTACATACCAACATTAGAAGTTAATAAAAAACTTATAAAACGCATACCTATGCGGTAAATACAATTAGTATAAAACCATATTCTTTACTCGTTAATCATGACATCCATGCTGCATGCATAGCATCGTGCATATTAACGTTAAACTAAAAAGTTCTGTGCATGCAATGCTTCGCTTCGCATATAAATGAGCTGGAATTAACTCGGCTCATAATTTGTAGTTTATTAACGAGTTGTTTATGTGGAGTGTTTTGAATTTTGAGTTAAGTGGCTATTTAATCATTTGATTTAATAATTAAATTAAAACGAAAATATTTTATACTGAATAGATTCTGTACAGATTTATATGTCTACAAAAGTTATTATAGTTTCATTGAGTATTTTGTTATTCCATTTAATGGTGAAATGATTAAAATTAAAATATTTTTATATGGAAATGTTTTTATTAATATTGTATAAGGTATTATGCAATACCAGTATGTATCAATATTATGTATACATCATGAAGTAATAAAATACATTGCGGCATGCATGTGTGCATATAATTACTGTGTGTAGAAAAAAGGAAAAGCTATTCTAATAGGACAAAACCCATACATGCAAAGGTACAATATCAATAGAAGTAAGTCTTCTATGTATGTAGCAAAAATGAAAAAAGAGATGTACTGTTTAATTAAATTACATTTCAGTTTTTGCTTTTTAAAAGAACACTTACTGCTATCTCGACCGACATTAAAATATATCTCTATATTTCTGGTAAAATATTACATTTAATATTATATTTGTGTGCGTATTGGTCCCCTGTGGTACATATTGTAGGTCAACAGAAACCACATAGGTACGAACACGAGATGTCCATTAAACCTTTGTTTCAAATGGGGACAGAAGGACCCTACTTCCATATGTACGTATGTAATTCTAAAATAAGACATCAAAGTTTTAATAATGAAAATACTAATGATAATTTGTTCGTAGTTTACAACTGTATCTTGCATTGTGTATAACATAATGTTTTTTTTTTTCATTTTAAGTCCGCGCAAATCCTGTTTTTGTTCGACTGTAGAGGGATTTTTTCGAGCTTATGTATGTGTGCACGATTGTATATACATACATACTATATGTATGTATGTGCCATTCTTTGGCACCCCCTTTTTTTTGTTTACGAGGGGGAAACCTTCCGGGATCTCCAAAGGAACGTAACCGGAGTCCTCTTAGCGTGTTGCCCCGTCGGGCTCCGCCCAGGTGAGCATGACGCTCGACACACTGTCTGGTGCGTACGACGTTATGCGACCACACATACCATTTACCCATTCTTCCCGGGGACGCTGGCTGGGCGGTTAGAGCTCCCACTCTTGCCACCCGCAACTCCGGAAGCCCCCTTTTAGTCGCCTCTTACGACAGGCAGGGGATACCGTAGCAATATACTGGTCCCGAAACTACAGAGACAACTTTGGCACCCCCTACGGCCCAAACGGCTTGACGTATTTAAACGTATGAAGTATTGTTAGATTCCTCTGGAATGGTTTGGATTGTGAGAGTGACATAGGCTAAATTATTAAGCAGAACATTTTACATAATTTTGTGTTTATATATATTTAAACCCAGCAATTTATTAGCCAATACAAGAAGTACAACTAGAATATGTAGAGTAGAAGTAGCATTTGTAACATGAAAGAACATTTTCCTTGCAGTTTTTTGAATAGCTTTTTTATTACTACTATGAAATAACATTAGGCACGCAACGCGAACTTTCTTGTTGGTTATTACAAAGCTCTGTTGCAAATGTTGTTAAATTAAATTAGAATTAACGTTATTTCGCGTAACAGTTGGCAAGTTTGAGCGAGTTTTAATGGTTTCAGCAGTTTACAGAACACTAAACGTTATTTATTCTCTTATATTATAAGATTTTTCTGTAGAAAAATATATTATTTCCTCTATAAAGGAAAAATAAAAATGATTTAAGTCTGTTATATTGCAAAGATTTTAGAAATCTAGATTCACAGCCTAAAAGTAAAATATTTTGGAACAATAAACCTAATTATGAGAAGTGAAAACAAAATTCGACTACCTAAACCTATAGCCTATATCAATTCTATAATTTAGATAAATCCAAGGACTCTTCATATGTTGAAATCCATCAAGCCGTTTGGGTTTCAAGACGAACCAAAGTATGAGATATATAAATGTGAGAAAGAATGAAAGATATCTTTATTTCCATACATACATACATACATAAGCTTAATTTACTACCTGTAGCGCTTTTACATTTAAATCACTTTTTTATATTATACCTAACGATAAGACAGACGGGCTGCCTGGTGGAAAGCAGTCACCGTCGCCTATGGACATTTGCAACACCAGAGGAGTCGCCAATGTATCGCCGGCTTCGGAGGAGAACTATTTTGCATGCTCCATGTCATAGCGCTCAGGGAAATACTTCACTTAAGTTGCAAAGTTTAATTTCGAAATTAAATAATACATTAAGAATGAATTTTCCTTATAAAACCGGTTGTATACAGCTTTCAACTTGCAATGTTTTCTAACCATGAAATTATGCATAGTTGTTTCTTATATAACAAAGATGAGCACTAAGAAATATTGTAAAATTGAAAATTCTTCCCCAAGCGGATAAGTGGGCGAAAAGCCAATAAATTCAAAAAATGTGTAAAGTTTCAAGCTAAACAACAGAATTATGAGCCACGTTTCGTTCTGCTCATTTTTATGCAAAGCGAAGCATTGCATGCGCAGAACTTTTTAGCTTAGGTTAATATGCAATGTGGTACATGCATGCATGACCCGGTTATCAAGTAAGGAAAAATATTATTGAATTGTAAGTTATTATGTGAAGCACCTAGTTTAGTGCACCTAGTGTAGTGGAAGTTACTGATCATAAAATATTTTAAATTATATTTTATGAAATTGAAGTAGCTAATGAATGTGCTGTTCTGATTTTTATAATATAGATGTAAATGACCATGCAGTCTACCTGAAGGTAAGTGCCTACTGCTACTAATGGACATCTGTTAACAACGCCATTCCTACCTGAGGTCGACCACAGATGCGCCGCCACCTCTGAGGACTAAACTGGAATGCCTTGGATAAGTATGTCGTTTTGACCACACCCTTCAAACTAGAACTTAGCAGTGGTTATCACTGCTGTTATAAGACAGAAATAGATATCACAGAGGGTTCTGACTTTCACCGCCCTGTGAAACTTTTCATGGGTCCAATTAAGTACATTATTTATTCAAAGGTGGTAGAACATTTCATGATTCTACTCTGTACCCTTACCATGAGTTTTCAAAATATCCCACAATTTTACGTTACGTTTACTTAATCCATTATTCTGTTCCGTTTGCTTCAGTAGACTGAGTAAACGTAACAATAAGTAAGTGCTCAAGTCTTTTTGTCTGCCTCACATGTTCGCAAAAAAGAGAAACAAAACATAAAGCGCCATTTGTCAATTTAGACATTTAATGTTACGTTACACTATAGTTCTGATACAATCAACTAGGGGCGCTGATTGGAAATTGTGTGGGCTAATACGTAAACAAATACCAAAACAGTCATATTTGTAAAATCGTAAAAACTCATGGTAAGGGTACTGGGGTAAGACATAATTTTGTAATCAAATAGCATAGACGTTATTCCCTGAGATGTTGCTATCTCCTGGATTCAATCTATTTCTGGCCTACTTTTACTAGAAAGGATATTGTTAGTCATTGAACGAAATAGCTCGAAAAATAGGATATTCTATTTAAGGCTGAAATCAGTCGCTCGATCAGGAAAAATATGGCAAAATACAAAAAAGCTTCAGCTTATCTGAAACGTTATCTTTTAGCGGAAAACTTCAGCTGTTTGCAGGAAATATTTAGTTTCGAACAATATTTTATCGATACATAGAATTGGATATGAATAAAAATAAACGCGTAAGGCAATCACCCGATATATAAAGATCCAATCTCAGCCTGAAATCCATCCTATTGTGCCCGACGGCCACTTGAAATGTATACCAAATAAGCGAGCCTTGCGGTTTTCAGGGTTCCGTGCCCAAAGGGCAAAAACGGTGCCATATTACTAAGCCTCCGCTGTCTGTCCGTCTGTCACACTTCTCTATCTTTGTAACCGTAATAGCTTTTGCCCGCGGCTTCGCTCGCGTTACGAAGTAATATTTTCATCACCTATTTTATCCCCTTTGGGGGTAGAATTGATCAAAATCTTTTCTTAGCGGATGCCTACGTTATAACATCTACCTGCCTGCCAAATTTCAGCCCGATCCGTCCAGTGGTTTGGGCTGTGCGTTGATAGATCACTATGTCAGTCAGCTTTGAGTTATATATATTTAAATGACCACGTTTTTAATCTACTACGTTTTTTTAGAATAAATATAAAGAGCAGAAGACGAGCATACGTCTACCCAATGGTAAATGGCTAATGCCACCCATGGACATCTATAATCAATTACGGACAAGATTAGATTCCTACCTGAGGTCGGCCACAGATGATGAAGGTGGTAGAACCCTTTGTAGTTCGACTCCGGAGGCGCCACCGCCACACCTTCCGCCTAATAACAGTATTGTCAAGCGCTGCTGTGCTAAGAACAGAGCTGGAATGCCGTCGGAAAAGTCTGTCTCTTACCACACACTTCAAACCAAAACACAACAGTAGCATTACCATGAGTTGGCATAGAAACGCCACTATAGAAATGGTAAATAGAAAACTAATGTCATTTTGCTAGTGAATAACATAACTACTATCGTTACGGTATTTCTTGACAACGTCTGTCAAATTAATGACTCATGGGACCGAATTTGTATGGCAATAGATCATAATGACATTCGCTAGCGATTTGATTTCGATAGGTTTTTTACGTATCGAGTTACGTCACTACGGATTTTAGTTCTACGAGTAACCACCAGAGGCGCTGTACAATTTTTCATACATTTATTTTACGCAGTCGCTAGCGAGTAATACTTTTGTAAACTCATGGTAGTCCTACAGCACTTAACTGCTGTTATTAGGCCGGTATGAAGGTTCATACCTATTTCGGCCTAACAACAAATATACCTATATCTCCGAATTAATTGTACTACTCTCATCGACACTAATTGTTCTCCATTATTGAATTCTGTTTCAAATTATCTTCGACTTGATTCATTAATATTTAATGAGCTTCACCGTTCGGCGCCCCTCGAACATATTTTGTTATCTTACGTATTTTTAGATCAATTAAGATTTGTTCTGAATTGTCTGAAGTTGGCTGATTTTTTATTATCTCCGTCATCGTCATCAACGCATTACTGTCCCACTGCTGGGCACGGGTCTCCTCTCAGAATGAGAAGGATTAGGCCATCCACCGCGCTGGACAAGTGCGTATTGGTAGACTTCACATACCTTTGAGATTTTTTTTTATAATTCTCACAGGTATGCAGGTTTATTCACGATGTTTTCCTTCATCGTTTTAGTAAGTGATAATTAATTTCTAATACGAGTACGCACATACTTAATTTCGTAAATCAGAGGTGCGTGCCTGGGATTTGAACCTTGGACCCCTCGATCGAGAGGCTGAGTTTCTTAATCACTAGGCTATCTCTACCTTAAGGTATTTGTATAAATACCATAAGATAGGACATGATAAATGCTCCCGACCTCAACCCATCTTTAGTTAGGTATACGAGTATATTCCTATAATTATATAGCTTACTTCGAGATAACGGTTTACTAATGATACTTTAGAACTTGGGTTTGTCGATAGGGTCTCTTGTATTAGATATTAGTGTCTAACACTCCCTTTGAAGATTAGGGAATTTCTACCTGATTTTGATATAGATTGTTTGGAAATTTGGACCCTTTTTAAGGTTACGTACCCAAAGGGTTAAAACGGGACCCTATTAAGCCGCTGTCTGTCCGTCTGTCACAAGGCTATATCTCTTGAACCGTACAAGAGACACTTTTAACCTACTTCAAAAGAGGTTCTGTGCCCTAGTACCATGAGTTTTTACGTTTTGACAAATATGACTGTTTTGGTATTTGTTTACGTATTTGCCCATACAATTTCCAATTAGCGACCCTAGCGAATTGTATCAGAACTATAGTGTCGGTAACGTAACATTAAATGTCTAAGTCAAAATGGCGCTTTATGTTTTGTCTCTCTTTTATTCGAACATGTGAGGCAGACAAAAACTTCATCGTTACTTGAGCACTTACTTATTGTTACGTTTACTCAGTCTACTGAAGCAAACGGAACAGAATAATGGATTGAGTAAACGTAACGTAAAATTGTGGGATGTTTTGAAAACTCATGGTAATGTCATGCGTCATGTAAAAAAAGAAAAAATCGATTTTTGAGGACACAAACGCATCTTGATTTTTTTATGTATGTACAGATGAGATTCCGTTTCACGATACTTGAGTTTTCCCTTGTGATTTTAAATATATTCATGTGGACGCAGCTGCCTTACATATTCTCGGATAAAAAGTAGCTTTCGTATGCTTTCTGTGACATGTTTCCCTTTCTATTTTTGTGGGGAAGTTGTGTGGAAATAGTGTACAAGATTTTAGGCAGTTACATAGATAAAAATTAAAAATATCGGTCAATAACAAGAAAATTTAAATTCGTGTGTTCAAGACAACGCAGTTTTTAACTCATCAAAACTAAACGAGTATCGAAAATTTGGGGTCAATAATAAACGCTTTCTACACTTACAGCCCCACACTAGGATTACCTGTAGTCGTAGTTGCCATGGACACCAAATACACAAATTAAATACACAAATATACATAGACAAATACATCACAACGAAATCCAGAAACAGAAATCTAAATTCATCATTAAGATATCTGTCTGGCCGGGGATCGAATCCGGGACCCTTTCCGCGTCAGATCCGTATGGTGACCGCTCCGCCACGCGGGTTGTCAATGGGTTGGGATTAACTGGTTTAAAGTTAAGTTGCAACATTTGACCCTTACAACCTAACATATATAAATACTAGTGGTGCCCGCGGCTTCGCCCGCATTTTAAAGAAATAATATGACATACATAAAACGGAAAATTTGTACCTGCATTGGAATGACAGTGGTGCCATCTGTCGAAAATTGGTCTTACCAACTCCCAAACCCTCGTGGGCTCTTAGACAACAACTTTGCTAAATATCATCACTTGATCAAATGCATAGTTTCCGATTCTATAACTACTTACGAATTAAAAATTAATTAAAAAAACCTTTTCCAACGGACTAAATTGTGAATCTAAACCACTCCCAAGTCCCCTTGAACATACACAACAAATTTCATCAAAATCAGTCCAGTCGTTTAGGAGGAGTTCAGTGACATACACACGTACATAAGAAATATATATATATAAAAATGAAGAAACAAAGCAAGTTAAACAAAAAATTATAAAACATCTATAATGAGTCACATAATTAAATCTAACAATACCGTGACGATATAAATTTAAAATTATAGAAGTTGATCCAGTTGATCACTATTGAAACACTTAAAATTCTACCTAGATGAACAAAACCCAAAGTTAGTAAGTCACTATCTAGGATAACGACTTATTAGATGTAAGTCGTCGGTCTTCGGGACTTACAATTTGTTTTCATAGCATCCCTTGCGCGTATTCACCGACAAATTACTTCACACTCCCTGATTTCAAAGTCTATTTAAACAGCATGTTCCGAATTAACTGAACCGGGTTTTAGTAAGTCACTATCTAAGATAACGCCTTATAATTTGTTTTCATAGCATACCTTGCGCTTTCACCGACAAATTACTTCACACTCCCTGATTTCAAACTCTATTGAAACATCATGTTCCCAATTAACCAAACCCGAAGTTAGTAAGTCATTATCTAGGATAACGACTTACAACGGTCTTCGGGACTTACAATTTCATAGCATCCCTTGTGCTTTCACCGACGAATTACATCACACGACTCTATCCCAGATTTGCATAGAGTTAAGTACTAGGATAAAACAACTGTCGTTTGAGAATTGTTAAGTGTTCAAATTACTTCATACTAACTACCTTAAAACTCTATTGAAATACTTTAAGTTTTATATTAACCAAGCCCATACACAACCAATTTTTTTTTAATAATTAAAGTAGTACACAAGTATGTCCACCGGATGATAAGTGGCTACTACTGCCTATGGACATCTATAATCAATCTGAAATTAAATTAGATTTCTACCCGAGGTTGGCAACAGACACGTTTTGTACCCCTGAGAACCAAGTTAGAACGCCTCAGAAAAGTATGTCCCCTTTACTACACCTTTCAAACCAGAACATAGCAGTGTCTAATATTGCTGTTACTAGGCAAACACTTTAAGTTTCGAATTAACCAAGTCGAAGTTAGTAAGTCATTATCTAGGATAACGACTAGATGTAAGTCGTCGGTCTTCGGGACTTACAATTTGTTTTCATAGCATCCCTTGCGCTTTCACCGACAAATTACATCACACTTCTCTATCCCAGATTTGCATAGAGTTAAGTACTAGGATAAAACAACTGTCGTTAGAATTGTCAAGTGTTCTTGAGTGGGTGAGATTCAGAAACTGTTTAAAATGATAATGTCTTAGTGGTTGGATGTTAGAAGTTTTTTTAGTTATTTAAGTAATACTCGTAAATAAGCATGTCCAACTGATAGTAAGGGGCTACTGCCGCCCAGGGACATCTGTAATCAATCTGAGATGAGATAAAGTTCCTACCTGAGGTTGGCATTAGATGCGTTTCTACACCTGAGAACTAAATTGGAAAGTCTCGGAAAAATATGTTTCCCTTACCACACCCTTCAAACCAGAACATAGCAGCGTTTAATATCGCTGTTACTAGGCAAACACTTTAAGTTTCAAATTAACCAAATCCGAAGTTAGTAAGTCATTATCTAGGATAACGACTTAGTTGTAAGTCGTTATCTTAGATAATGACTTACAACGGTCTTTGGTACTTACAATTTGTTTTCATAGCATCCCTTGCGCTTTCACCGACAAATTACTTCACACTCCCTGATTTCAAACTCTATTGAAACAGCATGTTCCCAATTAACCAAACCCAAAGTTAGTAAGTCATTATCTAGGATAACAACTTACAACTTTACTTTTAGGACTTACAACGGTCTTTGGTACATACAATTTGTTTTCATATAATCCCTTGTGTGCTTTCGGCCACAAATTTCTTCGCACTACCCAAATTTGAAATCTATTGAAACACCTTACATCCCAAATAAACCAAACCCTTCATGGGTTGACTTAAAGCTAACCAAGAAGATTTTTTATTATTCAAGTACTAAACAAGCATTTCTTCCTGATGATAAATGTACTGCTGCTTTTTTTTTTTTTTTTTTTTTATAATATAAGAGTAGCAGACGAGCATGCAGTCCACCTGATGGTAAGTGGCTACTGCCGCCCATGGACATCTGTAATCAACCCCAGATAGGATTAGATATTCCTACCTGAGGTCGGCCACAGATGCGCCGCTACCCCTGAGGACTAAGCTGGAACGCCTCGGAAAAGTCTGTCTCCCTTACCACACCCTTCAAACCGGAACACAGCAGCGCTTAACACTGCTGTTATTAGGTAGAAATAGGTGTGGCGGTGGTGCCGCCGGAGTCGAACCACAAAGGGTTCTACCACCTTTAAGCTGCTTATGGATATTTGTATTCAATCTGACATAAGATTAGATTCTTGACTAAGCTTGGCAACAGTTGCGTTTCTACCCCTGAAAAATATAGTTAGAACGCCACAGAAAGTGTGTCTCCCTTACCACACCCTTCAAACCAGAACATAGCAGTGTCTAATATCGCTGTTACTAGGCAAACACTTTAAGTTCCAAATAAACCAGACACGAAGTTAGTAAGTCATTATCTAAGATGCGGTCTTTGGAACTTACAATACGTTTTCACAGCATCCAAATTTTGCATACACCGAAAAATTACGTCACACTACCAAACTTCAGACTTTATCAAGACACTTTAAGTTTCGAATTAACCAAGTCGAAGTTAGTAAGTCATTATCTAGGATAACAACTAGATGTAAGTCGTCGGTCTTCGGGACTTACAATTTGTTTTCATAGCATCCCTTGCGCTTTCACCGACAAATTACATCACACTACTCTATCCCAGATTTGCATAGAGTTAAGTACTAGGATAAAACAACTGTCGTTAGAATTGTCAAGTGTTCTTGAGTGGGTGAGATTCTGAAACTGTTTAAAATGATTATAATTCTTAGTGGTTGGATGTTAGAAGTTTTTTTAGTTATTTAAGTAATACTCGTAAATAAGCATGTCCAACTGATAGTAAAGGGCTACTACCGTCCAGGGACATTTTTAATCAATCTGAGATGAGATAAAGTTCCTACCTGAGGTTGGCATTAGATGCGTTTCTACACCTGAGAACTAAATTGGAACGTCTCGGAAAAATATGTTTCCCTTACCATACCCTTCAAACCAGAACATAGCAGTGTCTAATATCGCTGTTACTAGGCAAACACTTTAAGTTTCAAATTAACCAAACCCAAAGTTAGTAAGTCATTATCTAGGATAACGACTTAGTTGTAAGTCGTCGGTCTTCGGGACTTACAATTTGTTTTCATAGCATCCCTTGCGCGCTTTCACCCACAAATTACTTCACACTACTCTATCCCAGATTTGCATAGAGTTAAGTACTAGGATAAAACAACTGTCGTTAGAATTGTCGAGTGTTCTAGATTGAGTGAGATTTTGAAACTGTTTAAAATGATAATATTGGTGGAATTAGTGGTTTGATGTTATAACTTTTTCCTATTACTGCGTAAAAACAGCAATGTTAAGCGCTGTTGTGTTCTGATTTTAAGAATGTGTTAAGGCAAACATACCTTAGTGAGACATTTCAGCTAGGTTAGGTTAAGTTAGGTTAGGTTCGCGGGGGTAGGGACGCACCTGTGGCCGACTTGATGGTAAGTGGCTACTGCCGCGCATGGATTTTTGTAATCAACCTCAGGTAAGATAAGATGAGGATAAGAAGAGGTTGGCAACAGATGCGTGACAGATGCTATCCCTGAATGTTGAAGCGCGTCGAATAGGTAAGTCTTCCTTTGTCCCTGTAGTCTCGGGACTAGAATAGGGCTACGGTATCCTCTGCCCGTCGTATGAGGCGATTAAAAGGGGGCTTCTGGGTGTGCGGGCGGCAAGAGTGGGAGCTCGAATCGTCCAGCAAGTAACCCCGCGAAGGACGACTGTGTGTGTGGCCGCATACCGTTGTAAACACTAGGTGTGTGGGAGGAGCGTAAACTGCTCCCCCAGGGAAGAGCCCGATCGCGCTCGGAGGACTCCGGTTGTGTTCCATCGGAGATCCCGTAGTTCTCCACCAAGCGCCGACGACGGCCACCGGGGAGGGTTTTAGTGCGTTAAAAATCCCACATAACCCGGCGTCGCTCCCACGTCGTCGGGTACCTTTTGAAGGTTTCCCCCTCGTAAACAAAAAAAAAAAGGTAAGTCTTCCTTACCATATGATTAAAACCAGAACGCAATAGTGATTTACATTGCTGTCATTGGGCAGACATAAGCGTAGCGATGATGCCGCCGGAGTCAAAGAGGGTTCTACCTTTCAAAATATGTTATTTAAGTAACAAACGAGTACAAGTCTGATTTATTCGAAAAATATATCAATGGTGTACGCGTCACAGAATGTAATTCCACATCATAGATTAGTAAAAATTACTCACTCCTAACAAGAAAATATAACCAGTTTTGACAATTGAAATTGTCACTGTCATCCATTTTTGTGATTAAAAAATATATAAAAATGTAGTTTTTGGATCATTCACGAATGAAACTAAATTTCTTCGCACTTTTTCTTCGATTTCGTGTTTTTGCAATACGTAACTGTGCAAGTAGGCATTGTTCCGCGTAAATTATACCATAACAGCCATTAAACAGCTGACAGAATTGAAAATTTAAGACATTTAATGGCTTCCTTCGATGACAAAGCGGTGAGATATCTATACTTATCTATGTTCCACATGTACATGCTCGCTTAGTACAGGATTGAACCGAGAATCCACTGTGTATCCGATCCTATCCGATCCGAACCCACACTGAATATAACGTTACACAATTTTTATATCGGGTAAAACATCGCTAAATATTTTACTTTTAAATAAGTAAGCTTGTAAGTAAGTAATACTTTTAGCAATGCAATTAATATAACCCTGGAACTGCTGGAATTCAGTTTGAATAGCATTCAAGAGGGATAGAAGTTGCAAGCGGGTTACTCAAGCTGGTTAAAGAGTAGGGTAGGGGTACACTGAGAGAATAATAACCAATATTTCATACAAAGCCAATATTCTTTAATTGTTTTATAATAAATCAAAAATCTTTGATACATTGTATTTTGTATGTATGTATTGTATTTGTATGTATTGTATTTGTACATATTGATAGAGGTAAGTGTTCATAAAATTTAGAATCTAATATCAACTGTCTATCCCGAAAATTCTAGACCTTTTTTCTATTCTTGTAACGTAGAATTACCAAACGCATGCTGTCGCTCGGCTACTGCCGCCCATACTCGTCTATAATCGTCACCGGATAAGAAGAGATTCTTACTTGAGGTCGGCCACAGATGCCGCTACCCCTGAGGACTATATTGAAAAATCTCGAAAAAAGTATGTCTCTTACCACACCCTGCAAATTCGAACACAGCGGCGCTTAACACTGCTGTTATAACAGAAATTGGTGTTGCGGTGGTGCCATCGGAGTCGAAACAAATGTTTCTACCACCTTCATAGTACTCTCTTTCAAACCAAGTGTATCTACATCTTTACTTATAGTTTAAAACTTTTAAACACCGCGTAAGTTCTCAGAAGGACGGAATTTATTCATGGATTTTTCTGTTTAAATTTAAAGCAATTTAAGTTAAAACATTAAATAAAATATTTGTACTTGTGTAAGTATTTGAATTTATTTATTTATTTTTTATTGTGTAAAGCATTTAGTACAATAGGTCAATAGTCAATAACAATACATACAGTTCAATTAAATGCTACCTTTACAGGTGTTACACATGTCAAACTTAAATAATATGTTAGGATTAATAATAAAGTATTAAAGGTAACCGATATTTAGATTAAGACGAATTATGTGACAAAGCTACTAACTCCATATAAAACATGGGTTCCATTTGAAGCCGTATATGGGTTTTTCTTGAGGAATAAGATAGACCTTGGAGTACCTTCTAGAATGCTAGGGCTCACATTATGTGACAAACAGAATATATAAAACAGGCTCAGTTCCTCGACCGGGAGGTTTAAGGGATGATTTCCAGCTATGCACCACTTATTTTCAAAGTTATTCATATTAGAAATTAACTATCATTGTAACGAGAGGTCCCAAATAAAAAAGAAATAAGTTTAAAATATGGTTATATTATTTCACTATCTTTTTATATTACATTAATTATTATAATGTTTTTGTTGTATTTATTGCTGTAACAAATCTTGAAAATAAAGCAATAAGTCCTAAAAGGTATGTAAAGTCTATCTATTCGCACTAGCCCAGCGCAATGACCTTATAGCCCTTCTGTAAATAGAGGGTTATAATAAGGTGTAGAGGAAATAATTAGGCGATGACGATGACGATAATGATTAAATTCATAAAAAAATGGACCGAATCTAAAGCTACATGAAAACCTTTACTTGATTTTTTTTTAAAAACCTGGTAAAAGTTTCTTAAAAACCTGGTAAATACGTGGTCAATAAATATAACGTTTCCCGACTCGGCAAAGTAAAAAAGTTCAAAAACATGTAAATGACGGCTCGAAACTTTAGTACGAGATGAGATGCCAGGCACATTTCTTACTGTAGAATGTTTCGCAACTTTGCGAGTTTCCTTCTGTTGGTTGTAAGTTGGTACCTAATTTGGGGAGTTAATGTATCTCAGTGATAAATTCTTTGATGATTTCTGTTGGAAGATGTTATAAAAGCTATTTATCTGACAGCGGAGGGTAATGTTTTTTTGAGCGTATGTATGTTAAATTTTTTGACACGCCTTGTAGTTCAAACGGCTTATGTGGTGTTGTCAGATTTGTCTAAATCATAGGAGTGATATAAGCCACTTTTTAAGGAGTCTGGTGGAGTTAAATGAGTTTGCAGTTCACCTTATGACAAGCGCTCCTACCGCCTATGGATATTTACAGTCCAGATTAGATTAAATTCCTACCTTAGGTCGGCCAAAGATGTGCTGCTATCCCTGGGGACAAACCAGAATACAGCAGCGCTTAACACTGCTATTATTAGGCCGAAATGTGGTAGAAGTAATCTTTATAAGTACGTGTTTATTAAACTTGTTTACGTTAAAACAAACACACTGAGCCTTATTTACCAAATTAACATTCAAACTTTTGTAATGGCTTCCGGGAGAAATTGGCCACGATCACGCTATAGCATCAGGTGGTTATTTCAAGTTAAGGTTGGTTTTAAGTGAGATGAAGTATCCATTTTAAATACTATTGAAGTCATATTTCTTTTGATGATATGTCTCTTGCGTGGCGGAGCGGTTACCGGTCTTCGCAGAAGGTTTCAGGTTCGATCCCCGGCCAGACGAATATCTGAACGATGAATATAGATTTCTGTTCGCCCCATATGACAAGAGGTGGATGGTCAGGACTCCGGCAGTAGCTGGGTCCGCAACCGTCTCTCCCTTCAGCGAAGGTGGACGGCTTAGGGAACCGGCAACGGTGACCAAAGCTATCCCTCCCTTCCAGTTCATAGTCTTCTTGTCCCGGCTGAGCCTTAGGCTCGCCTCCCAAAACCCGGTGAAGCTGTACAGGTCGCTAGGACCATTTTTTTTTTTTTTTTTTTTTTGTTGACGAGGGGGAAACCTTCAAAAGGTACCCGATGCCTTGTGAGCGACACAGGGTTATGTGGGACTCTTACCGCACTAAAACCCCCCCGGTGGCCGTCCTCAGCGCTGCGTAGAGGACTCCGGGATCTCCAAAGGAACGCAACCGGAGTCCTCTTAGCGCATTGCCCCGTCGGGCTCCGCCCAGGTGAGCTTATCGCTCACCGCACCGTCTGGTGCATACGACGGTATGCGACCACACATACCGCCGTCCTTCCCGGGGCCGTTGGCTGGGTGGTTCGAGCTCCCTCTCTTACCACCCACGACCCCAGAAGCCCCCTTTTAGTCGCCTCTTACGACAGGCAGGGGATACCGTAGCCCTATTCTTGTCCCGGAACTACAGGGATATCTCGCCGGGGACCGCTAAGTACGGCCGCGGCGATTTCTCCTCCGAGCGGGTTCAGCGCGCTCCCTTGCTCGCTCGGCGTCTTCCTTCGCACACATGACCATGTCGCAGAAGGTGATCATGAGGTCGCTAGGACCAACAGTAACTACACAAATCGAAAAAAAAAAGATTTCTGTTCTGTCTGGATGTTTATGTTATTCACGGAAATCTAGTGTGAGTGTAGAAAGTCTTCCTTTATAGTTGACTTACGCCCGGTATTAATGCTCGATATATATAATTTTTGCCTGGCATAGATTGAAATTAGATAAATTCTAGTAGACAGAAATGGTCAAATGTCAATCTTTGATAAGAAAAACATTGGATAGATTGATTATTAATAACGGGCGTTGGACAGACGAGTTATATTCCACCGCCACATTTATTTCAACGTGAAGCGCATATAAGGCGACCAGCTTAGTTCTCAGGAGATGCAATACATCTGTAATCGTCTTCACGTAGGACCTCCATTCCTCTATTCCGTTATTTCATGGACTGCAATGGCTACTTAAGGTGGTATGATCGTTTACTATTTTAATACTATAAAAAAATAAAAGATACAAACAATAAATACAAGTAGTTTAATTGAACATATCAAAAGTATCCAAACCATATTTTGACTAAATGCAGTCTCCATACTAAGACATTTGGTACACAATTCTATTATGGAAACGACGTAGGTATTTCCACATTTATGGTTTAGTATGAGGTTTTTAATGAGCGGGAACAAGGCCCGGGCCTCTTGGGCCGTTTATTAAAAGCTTTTGTTAAAAACTCCTCATGTATTATGTCCTAGGGATGGGGCGGATCGTTTAAATATCCGCGGATACATTTATTATTTATTGGTTACTTGATCCGAAGTTATACATTGCAGTTTAGTTCAGACACATTATTTTTGATTTTAATGGTTTTATATTAAGAATTTTGCCCGGTATTCAATACTGGCATGATTTAACTTAAATTAACTGAAAACTAAATTAGTAAAAAAATACAACCCTGTTTTCATCAGTACGGTGTTTTGTAGGTGGTAGAACCCTTTGTGGTTCGACTCTGGCGGCACCACCGCCACACCTATTTCTACCTAATAACAGCAGTGTTAAGCGCTGCTGTGTTCCGTTTTGAAGGGTGTGGTAAGGGAGACCTACTTTTCCGAGGCGTTCCAGCTTAGTCCTTAGGGGTAGCGGCGCATCTGTGGCCGACCTCAGGTAGGAATATCTAAACCTATCTGGGGTTGATTACAGATGTTCATGCATGCTTGTATGCTTTTCCTATATTAAAACCCTCAAACTTCGAACTTCTTACTGTCTATTCAATAATTTTAAACATATTAAAGATCCGCTAAAAAGTTGCGGATCTTTTTGTTTCTGCGGATCCAGGTATCGAGCACATCACTATTATGTACCTATGTGTGGGCGTTAAATCCTTTACGGCCGTTACCCCACGCTCCTATTAACGTGTGCCCTTATGGCATAAAATATGTGTGTTCTTAACCGTATATTGTGGGAGATATCTTGTTTGTTTTTCTTTATTCTACATCATTAGGGGTGATAGAACTATCCGGTTCAAAAAAGGTACACCTTTAGGTAAAATCTGTTTATTTTGTGTATCCGGGGTGTTGTGTGTTTTTTTTTAATATAGGAGTAATAGACGAGCATGCAATCAACCTGATCAACTCAAAGGTAATCAAATCAAGATAGGATTAGATATTCCTACCTGAAGTCGGCTATTTTTTTAACCGACTTCAAAAAAGGAGGTTCTGTATTCGATCGCTGTGTTTGTATGCTTGTATGTCAGCGATTATCTCAGATTCTACTTATCCAATTGGTGTGGAGTTTTGGTTTTTTATGACTGTCCTAATAATAAGCTTAAACTAACTCATATTACTAAGAGCCTTACGCACCAAAGGGTTTCAAATGTGACATAAACCTATTTCTGCCCCATAACAGCAGTCGAGCGTACAAAACAAATACAGCTCTGTGCTTACAACATTGACCATTATTACTGTGGCGACCTCCCGCTACTCGACAACAAATGGCGCCACGAGTATACTGAATCACGCTATCGAAGTTTTCTAAATATCCTGCATATATACAAGTTCCGAACTGAGACTGTCGGAGCACGGCTGCTCCCTGGGCATGATCACAGCCCGGCGGGAGATCTCACTTTTCCAAATTACTGTTTAGTTTAACTATAAGAGCGTAGTTTTTAGTTTATTTTTACTTTAATTTATTATTATTATTATTAGTTTTAAAATTCAATATACCGTTTTAAGTTTTCACTACGGTCACAGGCAGATGTCTGCTATATACGAATCTATACGTTAGTTCAGCAAATATAGGCCAAACAGAATATATTGATTTATCGATTCTCGGTAATCGGGATAGTAGCTTCTGAGAATGGATCTGTTTGAAAAGCTGTTAGGTCAGTGGTTTAGCCGAAGTTAGGTTTCAAATTTCAGGGAAATTATGTGTGTATTAGAAATTAATAACTTGCTTTAAAGTTAAAGAATAATATGTTCCTGAGAATAAAAATGTGTATAAGAATACAATTCTTAAAGATTTTTTGGCTATATTTCTGTTTGATTGTAATGAATAGGCTCAAAAACTACTGGACGGATTTTAAAAATTATTTCACCATTCGAAAGCTACATTATCCACGAGTAACATAGCCTATATTTATATGAATTTATTTTATAAATATATTTTGAGGCGGTACAAAGTTGGCCGGGTCAGCTAGTATATAATATAGAAGTAGCAGACGAGAATGCTGTCCCACTGATGTTAAGCAGATACTGCCGCCCATGGTCATCATCATCGACCCATTATTTTCCCACTGCTGGGCACGAGTCTCCTCTCAGAATGAGAAGGATTAGGCCATAGTCCACCGCGCTGGGCAAGTGCGTATTGGTAGACTTCACATACCTTTGAGAATTTTTTTTAATAAATCTTTTTGGTATGCAGGTTTCCTCACGATATTTTCCTTCACTGTTTTAGTAAGTGATCATTAATTTCTATTCGATATATCTACTCGATCGAAAGACCGAGTTTCTTAACCACTAGGCTATCACGACCATGGTCACCTGCTATAAACTACAGAAAAGTCCGCATTTCCATCTGAGTTCCGGCACAGATGCGCCGCTATCCCTGAGGACTAAGCTGGAATGCTTCGGAAAAGTATGTCTACTACATTGTTGAAAACATTTGTGTAAAGAACTTTTACTTGAGTAGGTTCCCGCACCATTAAAGCAAGTCATTATTTAATTAATTTCTAAAACGTACATACCTTTGAAAATCAGGGATGCCTTTGAACCTGAGACCCGCACAGGAGCCGTTCAACCACTAGGCTTTTACACGTTGCAATCTACATTATATTATAAGCGTATAGAGGTTAAAAGTAGTTTAACTATCTGTTATAACCGCTGAATGTGAGTTTGTCACGCGAGTAGTTTTGGGTATTTGATCAATGTTTGATAGTGTTAGTATTAGGGGAAGTTTTATTAAGTTATCTGTAAATTCATTTAGAGGGTTGGAGGTGATAGAACCTTTTCAACCACTCCAACGGCAACACCGCCACACGTATTCCTGCCTCAACATCAATGTTAAATGGAGACACTGTGTGGTAAGGGAGACGTACTTTTCTGAGGCGTTCCAGCTTAGTTCTCAAGCGTAGCGGCGCGTCTGTGGCCGACATCAGGTAGCATTTTTTACTTTAATAATAAAATAGGAATAGCAGACGAGCATGCAGTCCACCCGATGGTAAGTGGCATCTGTAATCAACCCCAGATAGGATTAGATACGCCTACCTGAGTTTGACCACAGTTGCGCCGCTACTCCTGAAGACTAAGCTGGAACGCCTCAGAAAAGTATGTCTCCTTTACCTCACCCTTCACACCAGAACACAGCAACGTTTAACATTGCTATTATGAGGCAGAAATAGGTGTGGCGGTGGTGCCGCCGAAGTCGAACCACAAAGGGTTCTACCACCTCAAGGGTCGTGTGAGACCTGTTTACACTGTACAATGTACATGGTGCTGTACAGTGTCTATGTGTGTGCGCGCGTATGTGTGTTTGTATGTGCGTTATCAGGCGTTGACACAACATTCGTTTTAATGTAATAATTTTAATATAAAACGACCCGCATGGCGGAGCGGTCGTTACTGGTCTGAGGAATAGAGGGTTCCTGGTTCGATCCCCGGTCACACAGATATCTAAATAATGATTTTTTTATTTGTTCTGGGTATGTGTGTGTCTATGGTACCCCAAGGAACCCTAGTGGCTATAAGTGTAGAAAGCTGTGTACTCTTATTCGACCTCTATGTGACCAATAACAAAACATATATCAAATATTTTTCGTACATGCCATATACGAAACATATTCGATATATTATTTTCATTCAACCTATATGTGACCAACACCAAAGCATATATCAAACATTTATCATACATGCCATATACGAAACATATTCGATATATTATTAACATTCAACCTGTATGTGACCAACGCCAAAACATATATCAAACATTTATCATACATGGCATATACGAAACATATTCTATGTAATATTTTCAATTGTAACGGTACTAGTGAAATATGATACACTTACAAAACATTTGCGTGTCAGACACCTATTATTTCCCCCGGGGTTGTGGTAAACTATAGCTCAATGATATGTGAAGGTTGAACGTATCAACTAGATATTACCAAAAATTTTAATGGAATTGTCTATAAGATTGAAGTAGTGAGTATGCAGTCTATAATAATATTTTTTTAACATATCTAATATATAAAATTCTCGTGTCACAGTTTTCGTTGCCATACTCCTCCGAAACGGCTTGACCGATTTTGATGATTTTTTTTGTGCTTATCCGGTATCTTTGAGAATCGGCCAACATCTATTTTTCATCCCCCTAAGTGATAAGGGTTGTTCACCCTTAACATTTTTTTATTTATATGGCAACACGACGTTTGCCGGGTCAGCTAGTGTGATATAAAATAATTAAGTAGCCTAATATATATATATATATATATATATATATATATATATGTCGGTACAGGATGGCCGAAATAGTTGATTTTGTATGTATTCCCGAACCGACATCTTTGTTACTTCATATTTGTCAGGATTACTATGATACAGGTACACGTAGGTATACAGTCGCAGATATTCTTATCATTAACTTATGTCTCTTAACTTAATCACTTTTAATGCTATACATAGTCCTTAAATCACTATACTGAGAATACTCTAATTAATCGAACTACAACTAAATGGACACTATCAAAGCGGAGACAGTTCCTCGGCGCGCGCGAGTCAACTTCACTCGTCAGTTCCCAAGTCGCTGTGTATGCGTTCGCCCCTTACGACCGCCGCACCGAGACTCTGTCGAAGCCACCAAGTTCCACCAAGTGCTTTAGGTGTAGCTTGTGTTCTGAAGTACCCATTTTATGACGTCACAGACCACTCCGACATATATATATATTATTTTATTTATATATAATAAAACAAAAAAAGATACACATGACGCTCACTTGGTGTAAGCCCGTGAACGCCATTAGTAGTACCGATTCGCCTACATCTGAGTCGAGACTTTTAAGAAGTATACATAAGTAATAATAATAATAATACTTTATTTGACCAAAAAGTTACAAAGTTAATATGATACAAAATAAATTAGCTTAGTGTTTAACAAATATTTCAGAAGGCATTGTCTGCCGTGCTAGGGTTTATCCTGTATTACAGTCTATCCTCGTAAGGATAAGGGTTGTTCACCATTAACATTTTTTTTTATTTATATGGCAACACAACGTTTGCCGGGTCAGTTAGTTTTTTTATAATATAGGAGTAGCAGACGAGAATGCAATCTACTTGATTGTAATACTAGCTATTGCCGCCCATGCATACCTGTAAGTAACCCCAGATAAGATTAGATTACTACCCGAGGTTGGCACAAATGCGCCACTGTGAAGACTTCGAAATGGGAATAAATACCTTTTTACCTATTTGAAGGCGTTAGAAGCCTCTGTCGTTCGACTCCGGCGACACCACCGCCACACCTATTCTTGCCTAATAACAGCAGTTGTAAGCGCTGCTGTGTTTTTCAACTGCAAACAAAACTGCAGTTGTATTTAAAATCGATATGTTATTTACATTCCATTTTCAATTTGTTATTTCGTTATTTACCATAAAATGGTAAACATCGGTAACAGTATTAGTATCGTGAGGGAATACATTTTGTTCTTTGTCACGCGATATTCGGAAATACGTAATGTATCACGAACAGCGTGACGCGTGACGAAATATTGATAGTGATGTTCCCGACGTGGGAGTGTATAATTGAATTGTATATTACCACGAAATATTATAGGTGTATGTCACCTTAGACAAGTAAAATACATAGATACATACATACCCGCGTGGCGGAGCGGTCACCATGCCGGTCTGACGCGCAGAGTGTCCCGAGATTTCTAAATGATGAATTTAGATTTCTGTTTCTGGGTCTGGGTGTTTGTGTATTTGTCTCTGTGTGTCCATAACACCCACGATACAGGGACTCCTAGCGTGGGGCTGTGAGTGTAGAAAGCGGATTTTTTTTTTATTTTTGACCAGTTTTGAGAATTGATATTGTTGCGTAAATAAACTTTTTACATCACCGTGCTAAATGTCCCTAAAATGTTCGAAATACTTATTAATTTATTACGTTAAAAATAAAAAATATACACCACCATACATTTTTAATACATTTTTATTTTTTTGCATCTGCACGCATCCTTTGTAGGAGGGAGGGTGGTACATACGGCATGGTTTAAAACATATACCATCATACATTTGTAGCGGATTGTTGCGAAGTAGTTTTAATCTTAGCTTAATATTTAAGTTTAATCGTATTTGTTTTAGTTTAAAGTATTTTTACTACGCTTTTATTAGTTTGACCTGTATCTATCTAGGTATGTATGTAAGTGCGAATCGAACACGAAAAACGGAGGGTTCCGTACCAAGATTTTTATTTTTAATTTTTAGTAGTAGGGCTAAATGCATTGTAAAAATTTTGTATTGATAAATGACAAGTGACAGTTATTGATAAATTATGACGTCATAGATAGAAACTACTAAAATAGCATAGTGATATATTTTGTTTTATACAAATTATAAATGCTTATATCAAGATATGTTGGTGAAATATATTTTTTAATTATAACATTTCATGTCTATAAGATTTCCAAAAGACATAAAGACGGATTATATTTATTAATTTCATGATTTATGACTACATAATTCATTAATAAACGACTACATAATTAAACGTTGTTAAATTCGGTTTTATTTTACAAAATTTGGCTTATATCCATTTACGGTTTCGTTTTTACACACTTGTGTAAGGAACCCTAAAAGTGAATCGTCAACAGATAAGTTATCAAAGCTGAGGTCAGAAGTGAAGAAAACACGATTGTATGGGCATTTACGAATCATTCTTAAATCAAAATGGTTGAAATTAAGTTGTTTATTGTTGCTTCTCTACTTTCTCTTACGAGTGGTGGTGACCTGCAGGGTTTCCTCGGAGAATGGTCACCAGCAATGGTCTTCTTTAACTCTTCAACGACTATGTTCTGTAAACGCCTGTACATAGGTGGGTATACTTTCGCAGTTCAAGTGACAAGATGAGCTGCACATACATTTTTTTAAAGATCGAAGATGCAAACCTGATGGTAAGTAGGTATAGTATATGATGATTGTCACAGTGCTCCATAGACAACAGGAAGGTAGAACCCTCTGTGGTTGGACTCCAACGGCACCACCCGCCACACTTATTTCTGCCTAATAACAGAAGTGTTAGGCGCTGCTGTGTTCCGTTTTGAAGGGTGTGGTAAGGGAGACATACTTTTCCGAGGCTGGAACGCCTCGGAAAAGTATGTCTCCCTTACCTTAGTCCTCAGGGGTAGCGGCGCATCTGTAGCCGACCTCAGGTGGGAATCTAATTTTATCGGGGCTGATCACAGATGTCCATGGGTGGCTGTGGCCACTTACCACCATGATAATTAACTTTTAATACGCACATAACTTTGAAAAATCGGTGCGTGCCTGGGATATGTACCTCGGCTCCCTCCATCGAGGCCGCGTTTCTTAACCACCAGGCTATCACTGCTCAAGATTATTTATAATGTGATTTATTTATAGACCTGGATCCCTCCACATGCGTCTGCGACGGCACCTCAACCGCAATGGTCACAGCTCGAGGTTACGAGCCTCTACCTACCAATCTAGCTCTAAAGTATCCCACATTAGTTGCTGATACACCAGGCGACGTGCCCATCGCATTGTCGAAAACTTGCGAGTGCGATGGGCGGGACTATCCACTGATTGTATTCAGAAGAATCAATGATAACTGTGTTGTTCAATACGAAATACATGATGGTAGGAAGTACACTGAAAAGGAGCCTAATGACGCGATGTTGCTGGTCAGAACAGCGCCGAAAAGTGTCAAAGAGTTGGAAGAGCTCTGTAAAGTCGAGGATTTGAAAGACAGGACTGGATATTTGGCTTGTCCGACTATGTTTTCTTAGTTTTTCGTTGAAAATACATATTTGGATTAAGATAAGATATACTTTGTTGTACCCAAAATATATATTTTGTTGTAACCAAACATGAAATAACAAAGTAACATACAAATGTAAAACAATACAATAGGCGGCCTTATCGCTAAACAGCGATTTCTTCCAGTCAACCTTAAGGTGAGGAGTAAAAGTTAGGATGAGTTAAAAAAATAGAAGGACTTAGAGATATTAATATTTTATTGACAGCCATTGTAATTTTTATCTGTATGCTATCAATTGCAATAATTTGTTCTAATAATGATGTTATAAAAACGAAATAAAATAATGTTATAAACAGTTTAAAGAGGGGTTTATGTTGTTCCTTTAAGATTAAAGAAAATAATGCTGATAATAGTAATGGTGTTATTTATATACTACTGGTACATACACGTTGATAACTTTGAAAAATCAGAGATGTTTGACTCGGATCCGTCGATCGACAGGCTGTTTCAACCCATGGGCTATCTGTGCTTGAAAGTACAGCCTATTTTACATTTTTTCAAGTAACGATATAATTGTATAATCATTGAATTAACGCGTGTATATTTTATCAAATATTTTAAAACAATTATATATGTTAAGCAAGTCGTTATGTAAAAACTTGGGTGAAAATAAATTATATAATTGTTTATCATACAATTGTATATTACACATCAGTACTCAGCCTAATGTGTTCGTTTTATAAAGTTATTTGTATTTTTTAACCAACATATAAGTATGTTAACTTCAACGTCATTCTTTAAAATTAAAGTACCTACGAGTATTTTCAAGTAACTGGATGAAAAGAAATGATATTTTTTTTATCATTGTACAATTGTATATTACACATCAGTACTCAGCTTAATGTATTCGTTTAATAAACTTATTTTTAATTATAATTTGCGATATAAGTATTTTAATTTCAAGTCATTTTTTGAATTAAAGTACCTACGAGTATTTTCAAGTAACTGTATAATTGTATAAAACACAAGTCAGTACCCATCCCTACGCCCTTTTACTGAAAACCCAAAAAGAGACTAATTGAATTAACGCGTGTAGATTTTATCAAATAATTTGAAAGCGGTATTAAGTAAGTCATTATGTAAAAACCCTTGTGGATAAAAAGAAACGTTATAAATGTTATAGCAATGTTATCAGATTATATAATGTTGACAAAACATTATACGGTAGTTATGTAATTATTATTTAGGCGGTAGAACCTTGTCTCTGTAGTTTCAGGACCAGAATAGGGCTATGGTATCCCCTGCTTGTCGTATGAGGCGACTAAAAGGGGGTTTCCGGGGTTGCGGGCGGCGAGAGTGGCATCTGGGGTATATGTGGTCGCTTACCATATGTCATATGTCATATGCACTAGACGGTGGGGCGAGCGCCAAGCTCACCTGGGTGGAGCCCGACGGGGTAACGCGCTAAAAGGACTCCGGTTGCGTTCCTTTGGAGATCCCGGAGCTCTCTACGCAGCGCCGAAGACGGCCACCGGGGGGTTTTTAGTGCGGTAAGAAACTCACATAACCGTGCGTCGCTCCCAGCGCACCGGATATCTTTTGAAGGTCTCCTCCTCGTAAACAAAAAAGAAGGTGGTAGAACCTTTGTGGTTCGACTCCGGAGGCACCAGAGTCACAAATATTTCTGATTAATAACAGTAGCGTTAAGGGCTGCTATGTACCACTTACACCTATTTCTACCTAATAACAGCAGTGCTAAGCGTTGCTTTGTACTGGTTAAAGAGTGTGGTAAAATACATACTTATCCGAGCCGTTCTTACTTAGCTTTCATGGGTAGCCACGCATCTGTGGCTGATTTCAGATAGAACTCTCTCATGTTATATAATATTGGAAATAGGTCCTCAAGGAATGTAGGCACATGTTTGGAATGATATTAAATTCGGCCGGCATTCTCGTGGTTTCGGGTTGGAATCCCAGGTATGCATGTCTATTTCTGCTTTATATGAGAAATTCTTAGAAATATAAGACATTCTACTTACTAAGGGTTTCTACCCCCTGGAAAGGAGGAAACCTAAATCTTGGTAATTCACCCAAAAGACCAACTTGAAAAATTTACACAGGGTAACGTCCTCAGGGGTAGCGGCGCGTCTGAGTCCGACCTCAGGTAGGAATATCTAATCCTTATCTGGGGTTTTATTTATTTATTAATTGTAACACTAACAGAAAGTTAGGCTACAAAAGGGCAAAACATAATGCCTGATGGCATTTTCTACCAGTCAACCCTTGGTGAATGCAGAAAGTTTGCGGCAGGTGTTAAATAACATAAAACATTATAATACTTAGTCTAAATATAAATATAAATATATTATATATCATATATATTATACATACATATATATATCTAAAATATAGCAATACATAAAAATATGTAACTATATATTATATAGGTGGTAATAAAAATGCTTTATTTGTCAGACGAGGTGCTCAGATGCTCTCGGACAAGTTTTTTAAATACGGCTTTGCTTGGAGCTTTCCTGATGTGCACGGGCAGGGCGTTCCAGAGCAGAACTGCTTGAACAGTAAAAGAGAAATGGAAGAAGCCACTGTTATGTGATGGAATATCTGCTTTTAAATTATGAGATGACCGAAGCGTTTTATCGTGTGTTGAGTACCGGTACTGGAAAGAATCCTTCAGATACACAGGTTGATTACAGATGTCCATGGGCGGCAGTAGCCACTTACCATCAGGTGGACTGCATGCATGTCTGTTCAATATTATTATATAGGATTCATATTATTAAAGCTGCACTTAGATAGACTGTACATTTAGCGTTACTTTTAAACTATCTTAAATCGCTTTTCGCTTGCAATACAACATGTACATACTAGTAAGATCTCTCGAACAAGTTAGCACGTCGCCAAAACTTGACAAACTTGGTAAACAAGCAGTATTATGATTTTATACCCTTGTTTGTTCTGAATAGGGGTGGTACTTTCATTAGTAAGAAACTTACAGGAGGCGTTCCGTGTAAGTCCTTGGGGTCACGATGTTTACAGGGGGAGTTTCAATTTAGTTTTAGGGATAGCAGTGATAGCCTAGTGGCTAAGAAGCTGGGCCTCTCGATCGAGGGGCCCGAGGTTCAAATCCCAGGATTTTTCAAAGTTATGTGCGTATTAGCAAATTAATTATCACTTGTTTAAAACGGTGAAGGAAAACATCGTGAGGAAACCTGCATACCTGAGAGATTTATAAAAAATATCTCAAAAGTACGTGAAGTCTACCAATACGCACTTGTCCAGCGCGGTGGACTATGTTCTAATCCTTCTCATTCTGAGAGGAGACCCGTGCCCAGCAGTGGGACAGTAATGGGTTGCTGATGATGATGATGATAGCAGTGACACTAAGTTCGTATTAGAATAGAAAATATATCTTATTTCGTACAGCGTTACAACTTAGGCGTTGTTTCTTAGACCTCAGGGGCCGTATTTTAACTTGTACTAGTCATTACAATTTAGTCCATGTGGCCTCAGTTAAATTTACAGAAGGCTTTCTTACTTAGTCTTTATGGGCAGCAGAATTCAAATAGGCTTTATTTTACGAGTGTATGGTTTATCTTTGACAATAATATCAAAGGTAACAAATAACATCAGTTGGACTGCTATTGACGTTAGCTAAATTACATGCTTGTTCAAAGTGTAAATCCATATTTAAATGCTTGATTTTTTTTTAATAAAAAAAATAGTGAAATCATTATGAGGCTGCTCTTTACATTTTAAAATCAGACTTATGACTGCCCGTGGGAAATTATTATTATTATTTTTTTATAATATAGGAGTAGCAGACGAGCATGCAGTCCACCTGATGGTAAGTGGCTACTGCCGCCCATGGACATTTGTAATCAACCCCAGATAGGATTAGATATTCCAACCAGAGGTCGGCCACAGATGCGCCGCTACCCCTGAGGACTAAGCTGGAACGCCTCCGAAAAGTCTGTCTCCCTTACCACACCCCTCAAACCGGAGCACAGCAGCGCTTAACACTGCTGTTATTAGGTAGAAATAGGTGTGGCGGTGGTGCCGCCGGAGTCTAACCGCAACGGGTTCTACCACCTTTGATATAAAAATATCGTTTGTAGCTTTGACTCGCTTATCACTACACACTGTCAGTATGACATGACTAAGATCCCTCCGACATCCCTCCGACAAAGTTAACACGTCAGAACTTGACAAACTTGACAAACTCGACAAACAAGCGATATTGTAAATACCCTTGTTTACTCTAAATATCTTGCTCAATCTTTGATATACACCTTTATCTTATATATATATTTCTTATGTGCGTGTGTATGTCACTGAACTCCTCCTAAACGACTGGACTGATTTTGATGAAATTTATTGTGTGTGTTCAAGGGGACTTGAGAATGGTTTAGATTCACAATTTAGTCCGTTGGAAAAGATTTTGTTAATTAATTTTTAATTCGTAAGTAGTTGTTGATTTTGGAATGTTACACATTGGATTCGACAGACTTCGCTACCATCGCAGGTTTATAGAATCGGAAACTATGCATTTGATCAAGTGACGATCTTTAGCAAAGTTGTTGTCCAAGAGCCCACGAGGGTTTGGGAGTTGGTAAGACCAATTTTCGACAGATGGCACCACTGTCATTCCAATGCAGGTACAAATTTTCCGTTTTATGTATGTCATATTATTTCTTTAAAATGCGGGCGAAGCCGCGGGCACCACTAGTCTTGATATAAATTAGTGACCGAAGTTTCGGCCGAAAAGGAAATTTAGCGGAAGTTTCGGTTTCGGCCAGAAATTAGTCGCACCAATCTGCCAAATCGTACGATCCTGAATTATCGGGTTGCGTTTGGCCGTACTCGGTTATTTTAAATTTCGTACTTTTCCACGTATGTAAATCTGTAAATGTAGAAAACTAGGTTTATATGTTAATGTTGTATATTTAAAAAAAAACGCACTATCGTAAATATAAATAAATCACGTGTCACTGTTTGTTGCCTACCTCCAAAGCCGTTAAATCAATTTCAATGAAACTTTGTAATAACTAAAACCTTTCTAGTACAGTAACATCAAGTACTTAGCCCTTAATATTTTTTATTTGCAGAGTAGATTTAAAGACTACTTATCACTCGCAATCACTATTTTTCCACTCCTAGACCTATTTTAGTATTCAATAATACAAATAATATACATGTTTTACTTACCCATACCACTTGCGTAAGTAATATTAATATGTATTTCGTCTTTCATATGTAAATCTAGGCGAAATATATCTTAATAGAGTGCGTGATTACAATAATAAATTTCAGCCTTATAACAGTAGTGTTACACGCTGTGTTCTGGTTTAAATTGTATGCTAAAGCTATGCTTACAGAAAACGTTCCGGCTTAGTCTTTAAAGAAAACAAACATATCTATAGCCAATGTAAGTTAGGAATGGTCTTGAGTGCAGTGTTACGCGCTGTGTTCTGGTTTAAATTATGTGCTGAGGCTATACTTATGTATACGTTATGTAACGTTTTATAAACGTTCCATCATAGTCAAAAGTTCTACCTATTTGTCTGTGGCCCATGATAGGTAGGAATATTCTTCGGAGTTGATTTCAGTGTCCGTAAACAGTGACACATGTGCTATTACGATTCATAACTCTAATAAATTTCAGCCTTAAAACAGCAGTGCTACATACTGTGTTCTGGTTTACAATGTAAAGCTATACTTACACGAAACGTTCCAGCTTAGTCCTTAAAGAAAGCAAACATATCTGTAGCCAATGTAAGTTAGGAATGGTCTTGAGTGCAGTGTTACGCTGTGTTCTGGTTTAAATTGAGTGCTGAGGCTAAACATAAAACGTTCTATCTTAGTCAAAAGTTCTACCGATTTGTCTGTTCTTCACGTTAGGTCACGTTAGGTATGTTCTTTGAAGTTGATTTCATTGTCCATAAACAGTGACTTATTTTCTATTACGATTCATAAAAATATCATCTAATCCATCAGCCTTTCAAGGTCTACTGCTGGACATAGTAGTCTCCAATTGGCGACATTCAAACCTGTCCTATGCTCTTTGAACCCAGCGACTTTCTGCCGTCTTCTTTATGTCAGTCCACCTGGTCGGGGGCGATCTGTGCTCCTTTTGTTTAACGAGAAAACCACTCATGGACCTTGTTTTGTGTAACATAGGAGTGGGAGACGAGCATGCAGTCCACCTGATGATAAGTGGCTACTGCCGATTTTTTATTTAACCAGATATTTCCTACCTTAGGCCGGCCACAGATACGCCACTACCTGAGAACTAAACCAGAATGCCTGTGTAAAGTATATCTCCCTTTACACATTATAAATTTAAAATCCGCTATAAAACACAAAGAAATCAACGTATCGTAGACTAATTTATAAAAGGGCGCGCCTCGCTGCCCTTTCAGCACGAGGGAACTGAGCCATTTTTGTGGCTTTCTATCGATCTGCTAATGATGTGTACTATATGAACCATAGATTAGACATATGCAGAAAATTCTATTGTGATACCATTTTCTTATAAAATATTTTTAGTAATTTTGTTGCATACAACTTATGTTTGAAGAGTGCGGTAAGGGAGATATTTTTCCGAAGCGTTTCAATTTAGTCCTCAGGGGTAGCAACACATTTGTGACCGACCTTGGATAGGAATCTAATCTTATCTGAGATTGATTACAGATTTTTATGGACGGTAGTAGTCACTTGCCGATAGGTGGTCTGCACGTTGTCTACTTATATATTATATAAAAATAGAATTGACAACGTTAACAAGAATTTGAACAAAATATCCTCCAAGCATCAGCTGTTATTGTCTCAACAATTTCTAAGCCACCACAATATTTAATTAGTACTTTATTAACTTATCATATTGGATTCATATTTATTCTAAATATATTTTATTGACGAGATAAATCGTAGATGTGTCAATAGAAATAGCAATTTTATTTATGTTGATGATTTTCTTGTCTTTTGGGAAGAAAGGAGAGAAATCTTATTTAATTTAAGAGTATTAGAGAGGGGGTATCAGGTGGTAAACTGGCCTATTCCATGAATTACAAGGGGTCCTTAAAGAAGGTCCAATACCGGGGACGTAGAGGTAGAGTTTGAAACCCAGCTTGTGGCCTTCACTTCAGGTAGATTGGAATATCGTGAGGTTTTAACTTGTAAGAGTGCCTCATTGTATGACGGATTTTCTCATGTAAATAAAACAGATCAGATTGGTCGAAGGAGGCCTGATCTAGGCGCCTGAATTGTTTTTTTTTTTATAAAATTGAAGAATGAAACTAGTTCGCACTGCATATAAAACTGTAGATTTTCCTAAAACCGATATCAGATACATTGTATGAAGACTAAGATACCGCCCGGGTCGAATAATACTCTCATCATCATCATCATCATCAACAGCCCATTACTGTCCCACTGCTGGGCACGGGTCTCCTCTCAGAATGAGAAGGATTAGGCCATAGTCCACCGCGCTGGCCAAGTGCGTATTGGTAGACTTCACATACCTTTGAGATTTTTTTTTTTTTATATATCTCAGGTATGCAGGTTTCCTCACGATGTTTTCCTTCACCCTTTAGCAAGTGATAATTAATTTCTAATACGCACATAACTTTGAAAAATCAGAGGTTTGGCCTGGGATTTGAACCTCGGACCCGTCGATCGAGAGGCCGAGTTTCTTAACCACTAGGCTATCACGGCTATAATACTCTACCACCGTTCAAATCCGGTATTCGAAATGTTCAACATATCAGTTGTTCTGGCCTAGAAAGGAGGTCGCTACGCGGTTTAGATTGTCTCGTCTGTACTTCAGTCTATGTCCCTTAAGGTCAGGCGTGTTTACACCGCTCGATACCCATTGTACTGTGGCGTAAACATGCTTTAATTATTTTTTCTATTATGCCAGTGTATCGTCTACTTATTACGATCATAATCATAATCTTTTTTTTTTATAATATAAGAGTAGCAGACGAGCATGCAGTCCACCTGATGGTAAGTGGCTACTGCCGCCCATGGACATCTGTAATAAACCCCAGATAGGATTAGATATTCCTACCTGAGGTCGGCCACAGATGCGCCGCTACCCCTGAGGACTAAGCTGGAATGCCTCGGAAAAGTCTTTCTCCCTTACCACACCCTTCAAACCGGAACACAGCAGCGCCTAACACTTTACAATGGTGGGTGTACAATGGTGGTAGTACAATACTTATTATTTACATATAAATGTCAAACATGTCATGCAGTTAATTAATAATAGTTTAGTAATATAATAATAATACATTCATAAATTGTCAAAAAAATCTTTTAGGCTGTAGAAATTATTATGAAGAAGCCATTAATTTAAACGTTTTTTAAAAATAGTAACAGGCAGATCTTTCAAATGGTCAGGTATTTTATTAAAGATTTGAATAATCGAATGATGTGCATTTCTTTTGAGCGTCTGTAATCATCATCTTTGAGATTTTTTTAAATCACCGGTGTGTAGGTTTTTTGCACAATGTTTTCTTTACAGAGTGATTATTAACTTCCAATGTACACATAATTATGAAAGACTTGTAGTGCCTGGGGTTTGAACCTCAGACCGAGCGATACAGAGGTCGAGTTTCCGCCTATGGACATCTGTAATCAACCTCAGATAAGATTAGATTCCTACCTGAGGTCGGCCACGGCGCCCCTGAGGATTAAGGCGGGACGCCTCGGAAAAGTATGTCTCCCTTGCCACACCCTTCAAACCGGAACACAGCAGCGCTTAACACTGCTGATATTAGGTAGAAATAGGTGTGGCGGTGGTGCCGGCCAGTAAGTGCAATTTTAGAACCACAATTGGACCGAATTTTCCTTTCCAAAAGTTATAAATGAATCATGTCTTTTCATTTATAAATTAGAAAAGTTTAGTTAATGAAAAATTGTACACGAATTTTTCTTGTCAATGGCTATTTCAATTTTAATGGAAAAGGGACTTAAGCGATGTGTTTCATTTTCAACGAAGAAACGACATGCGATTGTATATTTTAGTATTTCTTATCATGTTATTGGTTCTTATCATGTTCTTGAAGTAAAATATTTAATCCAGAAGATAATTCTGCTTGCAAATTTCCTTTACTGCAGTCAGTAATTACCGGTTATAACAGGATTTTCCCCTCTTTATGATGAACCACGTGACTATAGTGTGACTTTAGTACTTTATAAAATATGTCATTAGTATTTCTAGATCACACTATGGAAGATTTCTCAACATTTGGCATATATACAAGCATATACAAGCTCTGAATTAGACTATTCGGGCACGTCAGCTTCCCAGGCATGATCTCGACGATCTTCCTTTGCTAAAGTTCTATGTATTGATTCATAAATGGCTCTTAATTATTATAACTATTATATTAATTATTATATTAACTATTATATTAATTATTATAACTATTTTATACATGTCTAACATCAATTAAAAAGTTATATTTTGAAACTTCATTAATACATATTTCTTTATCGCTTTAAATTAATCGCTTCACGCTGTTAATAGAACAACTACTCTAACAAAAAGTACCTAATGTAGAAACAAATTGAGTTACCTGCCTATCTTCTTCGTTATTTTTATTTCCCGGGAGATTTTAATGTAATTATGAAGATAATTAACAAAAGCGCTTAAAATACGTTATATATTTGATGAAAGATAAATATTGACGCTTATTCTTGTAAGAAATTAAATTATTAAATTATGTTTTGTAAGAAATTGAATAAAATACAATAAATTTAATTAAGTCGTCAGGGCCTTTTATAGTTCTCTTTAAACAATTCTAAAATTGAATGGGAATCTGCGTAAGGTTAGTATAGCCTGCGCCAGACTGCTAGTCCGCTCTGAAGTTGTTGCGAGCGGTGTAGTCATACAGTCCCTGATAGGGAATAGAATAGGGCCACGGTATCCCTTGCCTGTCGTAAGAGGCGACTAAAAGGAAGTTTCCGGGGTTGCGGGCGGCAAGAGTTCGAACCGTCCAGCAAGCAACCCCGGGAAGGACGACGGTATGTGTGGTCGCATACCGTCGTAAACTCTAGATGGTGTGGGAGGAGCGAAAAGTGCTTCCCCAGGGCAGAGCCCGATCGGGGCATCGCGCTTGGAGGACTCCGGTTGTGTTCCCTCGGAGATCCCGGAGTTCTCCAACAAGCGCTGAGGACGGGTACCGGGGGGGTTTTAGTGCGGTAAAAATCCCACATAACCCGGCGTCGCTCCCACGTCGTCGGGTACCTTTTGAAGGTTTCCCCCTCGTAAACAAAAAAAAGGTGTAGTCATAGGATTTGTTATGGGGACATGATTAATTTCTATATTCAGAGCGGACTTGCAGTTTTACGCGGACTATAATAGTGTTTGAAATTGGTAGAATTATTTGTAATTTGTCTCCGGAAGTACCACCACACCTATTTCTGCTTCAACAGTAGTGTTCAGCGCTGCTGAATTCTAGTTGACAAGGTCCAGTAAGGGACACTTATTGGAAGTGTTCCAACTTAGTCATCAGGGATAGCAAAACAATGTGTCTGTGTCCAACCTAAAGTAGGAATACAATTGTATCTCTGGTTGATTACTGATCTCTACGAGGGCCAGTTGACACTAACCATCAGGTGGACTGACATGATTGTTACTTGAAAAATGAAGAAAAATAATTCGCCAAGTACGAGTCGAACTCGCCGTCCCACCAAATGTTTATAATATTTTACTTATTTTTATAAAAGATTTGAATATATGTTTTATTGTACTTATTATAATATCAGTTATAGCGAAAAATACCGGTTTGTTGTATAGAGACCCCTTTTAATATTAAACTTTATTTGATTAGTATTTGTTTTTATAGCGGCCGTTATGCATCGTCTGTAAAAACATCAAGTGTATATAATAACAATAATAATAATAACAAATTTTTATTCACGGAATACATAGCAGCACACACATGACTAAAAAAACAAGAATCAAAACAAAACATAAACATAAAAAAAAAACGAGTTCTTACAATATTAAAAAATAAGGAGGGTACCGCGCTGCGACATAATAAACCGTAAAACGGACTACCCTCAGCCTAAGCCATGGTAGTGTAACCAAGGCGCTGATTTTCAGGGTACACCGAAATAAAGGGACAAACATGGACATATATCTATTACGGTACCGGAGATAGAGCCCTGTGACAGATAGATAGACAGCGAAGTCTTAGTGATAAGGTTCCGTTTTTACCCTTTGGGTACGGAACCCTAAAAATTTAGAAAAATAATGAACTCTTAATTTTTATTTTATTTTATAATATAAGAGTAGCAGACGAGCATGCAGTCCACCTGATGGTAAGTGGCTACTGCCGCCCATGGACATCTGTAATCAACCCCAGATAGGATTAGATATTCCTACCTGAGGTCGGCCACAGATGCACTGCTACCCCTGAGGACTAAGCTGGAACGCCTCGGAAAAGTCTATCTCCCTTACCACACCGTTCAAACCGGAATTCAGCAGGGCCTAACACTGCTGTTATTAGGTAAAAATAGGTGTGACGGTGATGACGCCGGAGTCGAACCACAAGGGTTCTATCACCTTCAAACCTGTGCCAGATATCAAATTCTAAAAGCTGATAAGATCCTTTATGCATAGTAAAGTATACTAAAGTGCATATTACTACCAGTATCGATACCACAAACTTGATTTATCTGATTATGTCGTGCCTTCCATTACTCGTTCAAAATTGAATTTCAAGTTTCTGAGCACGATGCACGGCCTCATTTAGTCTGAAATGTGTTTAACTAAGGGTCTGTTTGCTTAGAAGACTTAGTTTCATTAATTAATGCATATTATCGGTGTTTTAGGCGTTGTGTGCTTTCTTTTCTTTAGATGAGAAGTATTATGTGATGATTTTTAGAGTTCCCTATGCAAAGAGAAAAACGGAACCTTATTACTAATCCTCCGCTGTCTGTACGTCTGTCACTGGGCTCTATCTCTTGGACTGTAATAAATGGACATTTGAAATTTTCAGAGTACGTTTAACATTGGCCGTTACACAAATACCAATAGTTAATTGGCCAAATAAAAGTCGAACAAATTATAAAAATACAAAAAAGTAGAAAATAAATGGGGGTCTCCATACAAAACACAACATTTTTTGATGTTTTCCGCTTTATCTGTTAACCGTAATAGATAGACAGGTTAATCTTTCATCTTATTATCTTCAATGCTTTAACAAAAATCACTAAAGTTTAAAAAAATATGAAAATTTCAGTGGTACGGAATCCTCCTTCGTTCTATTTCGACTTGCATTTGGCTAATTATTTATAACACAAATATAATTTCGGAAAATCAAATTTGCCCAAGATACAAACATAAGGTGTTTGGAAGTAGAAAATTTGAATAGTATCACTGCACAGAAAATTTGTAATTCCGTTTTAATATGTAAAATAGATTGATATGTAATATAGATGAGGTGACCGAACCTGATTAACTTTGATGCATATGTAGTATGTACTAATAGAGTATGTGTTTCACATTTCTATCGCTGAATAGAAATATGAGCTGAATAGAATATCCCTTTGATGCTATTTCTATGAAACATTTTCTATGTAATTTACTATTAATTTTAGCGTGCCATTTCAAATAAGTAGGAATTTTGCGTAATTATACAGTATAAAGTTTATATTTGATGCCACTCAATCTCATTATTAATAATCAATCTATCCAATGTTTGTCTATCTCAGATTGACATTTGACTAGTACTACAAGAAATTGTTACATTCCGATCTTTCGTAGGCAAAAATCAGATATATTGAACACTAGCTGACCCGGCAAACGTTGTACCGCCTCAAAATCTATTTCTCAAATATATTTCATATAAAATATAGCCTATGTTACTCGTGGATAATGTAGCTTTCGAATGGTGAAAGAATTATTAAAATCGGTCCAGTAGTTTTGAGCCTATTCATTACAATCAAACAAACAAACAAACAAACAAAGTTTTCCTCTTTATAATATTAGTATAGATAAATTACGGGCGTACAGTCAACTAAGAAATTTATCGTTAGTTTTCATACATAAGAAAATTTTACTTAATTAGGCAGACTTTTACACGAGACATTCTAACTCATTCTTTTGTAGCAATCTGTGAGCGTTTTTATGTAGTCTTATAAAGTCATATTTGGAGTTGATTTATAAAGATTAATGCGATATATTCGATATGTCAGTGATAGCCTAGTGGTTAAAATTTGGTCAGTCGGAGGTTCAAGGATCGAATCCAATTATCACTTGCTATAGCGGTGAAGTAAAATCATTGATAGCCTAAGTTAAGAAACTTGGCCTCTTTATCGAGGGGTCCGAGGTTCAAATCCCAGGCACGCACCTCTGATTTTTCGAAATTTTGTGCTTATTAGAAATTAATTATCACTTGCTTAAACGGTGAAGGAAAACATGGTGTCGTGAAGACACCTGCACACCTTAGAGATTTAAAAAAAAATCTCATAGGTATGTGAAGTCTAGTAATACGCACTCAAAAGTAAACGTATGCGTCTACCAGTGGTACACTGAAAGAATTGATGATAAGAGGTGAAGGAAAACATCGTGAAACCTACAAAATGACCTAAAAATAGTTATTAAAGGTGTGTGCCTTCTACCAATTCGCAATTCGCTAGCGTGGTAGACCATGGTTTAGCTGTCTTACCCTGAGTTGAGACATTTACCTTCAAAAGGTAACCTATGCTGTGGGAGCGACACGGGATGTGGGATTTTTACCGCACTAAAAACCTCCCCGGTGGCCGTCCTCGGCGCTGCGTAGAGGACTCCAGGATCTCCAAAGGAACGCAAAGGATTCCTCTTAGCACGTTGCTCCGTCGGGCTCCGCCCAGGTGAGCAGTTTGACGCTCGTACACATACCGCCGTCCTTCCCGGGGTCGCTGGCCGAGCGGTTCGAGTTCCCACTCTTGCCGCCCGCAACCCCGGAAGCCCCCTTTGAGTCGCCTCTTACGACAGGCAGGGGATATCGTAGCCCTATTCTAGTCCCGGGACTGACAGGGACAGAGACATTTGCCCAGCAGTACGAAAATAATGGGTTGTCGACGCTCGATAAAGCAGAATACCAAGTTGATTAAATATTTAACTTAGTCAAAGCTTCACTGGTTTCAGAGGTTTAATAAAGTTCTAGTAAACTTTGACGACTATTTATCATTCTGGCATATTGCGGGATTAATAAATCTATGTAGATTTAAATTATTAAACAGATCACCGTCTTGTTCTATTGAGAGAATCCTAATCCTTTCAATAGAATATAGAATTGAAGATAGAATCCTTTGTGGTTCGACTTCGGCGGCACGACCGCCACACCTATTTCTGCCTCAAAACAGCAGAGGCACTGCTGTGTTCTGGTTTGAAGGGTGTTGTAAGGGACATACTTATACGAGGCGTTCCAGCTTAATCCTCAGGGATAGCGGCGCATCTGTGGCCGACCTCAAGTTGGAATATATAATCCTATCTGGGGTAGATTACAGATGTCCATGGGTAGCAGTAGCCACATACTTTCAGGTGGACTGCACGCTCGTCTGCTACTCCTATATTATATAAAAATATATATTAAGCAGATCACAATCTTGTTCTATTGAAAGGATCCTATTTTATCCAATAATGGACCAATTTCGCATTTCGGAGTTGTCTAAGATTTATTGAACTTTGTCAAATAGAATCTGAATTAGGGACGACCTTCAACCATCCGTTTAATGGATATAACCTTTTTTATATGAAACTTAACATTTAAAAGAATTGTAAGTCGGTTGCTTGAAAAACAATGCTGGCTTGAAGATGATCAATTAAATTTTTAATGGGTACAAAAATTAAAAAAAAAAGCTTTCTACACTCTCAGCCCCACACTAGGATTCCCTGTATCATGGGTGCCATGGACAAACACATAGACAAATACACAAACACACAGACCCAGAAACAGAAATCTAAATTCATCATTTAGATCTAACCTTCAAAAGGTACCCGACGACGTAGGGGCGACACCGAGTTATGTGGGATTTTTACCGCACTAAAACCCCCCCGGTGGCCGTCCTCAACGCTTGTTGGAGAACTCCGGGATCTCCGACGGAACGAAACCGGAGTCCTCCGGAGTTCGGAAGGGCGCGAAGCCCTGATCGGGCTCTGCACGCCTCTTACTGGACGGTTCGAGCTCCCACTCTTGCCGCCCGCAACCCCGAAAGCCCCCTTTTAGTCGCCTCTTACGAAAGGTATGGATGAAGTTTGTCCCTAGGAGTCCCTAGTTTGTACCTTGGATCTTAGAAAAGATTTTTAACCGACTTCAAAAAAGGAGGAGGTTTCGCAATCCGGCCTTACATTTTTTTTCGTGTTGGTCGCAGGTAACTTCGTCGTTTATAAAACGATATTGATGATTATTTTTGTTGCAAAAAAGATATTTCCAAGGTGGTCCCACTATAAAGAAAACAGGATCTGATGGTGGCGACCAGAGAAATCGAGGGGAACTTTCAAAAATCGTAGAGGCGACTAGTGTGTTTGTAAGTTTATTATATACTTTGTAGTGACATAGAAGTCCGTTGTATTTTTGTGTTAAAATGTTTTAATGGTATTACACGTGAACTAGATCACAGTATCGTTCCAATGCCGAATAGAACTAATAATTTCATTTTATCGTGTAATAGAGAAGGGCGGGTTGATAGAATGTAATTCGATTTGCGGCAGCGACAGACGCAGGGGGTCTTATTTCTATCGCTAAATGGCTAATTTTCTTTATAGTTATGTTTTGAGTGCTAGTATTACAAAAGCATTATCGTCTACACGTTATTGTCTTACTGCTTGGCATAGGTTTCCTCTCCAAGAGGTTTAGGCTATATACTAGGTGTTGGTTAAATCCGAATTGGTAGACTTCCCACTATTACGTTCAGGCATGTAGGTTTCGTCACGATATTTCTTCTTCATCGTTCAGCGATAATTAATTTTGAATACGTAAGTATTTTGGAGAAATTCGTGTCTATAAGATTCGAACCTCGAATATCCTTTCGAGAGGCAGAGTTTCAACTAGGACTTTCATCACTGTTTACTAGCTACACTGCTTAAAAAATCATATAGTATATTAAAATAAGCAATGATAGCCTAGTGGTTAAGAAACTCGGCCTCTCGATCGAGGGGTTCGAGGTTCAAATCCCGGGCACGCACCTCTGATTTTTCAAAGCTATGTGCGTATTAGAAACTAATTATCACTTGCTAAACGGTGAAGGTAAACATCGTGAGGAAACCTGTGAACATACATGAGAGATTTGTAAAAAAAAAATCTTAAATATATGTAAAGACTACCAATACGCACTTGGCCAGCGCGGTGGACTATGACCTAATCCTTCTCATTATGAGAGGAGACCCGTCCCCAGCAGTGGGACAGTAATGAGTTGATGATGATGGATGATGATAATGATTAAAATATAGTAAAAACATGTTAAAATTAAGTATGAACTTCAAATTTAATTACTAAGTTAGTGATTGTGCGAGTGTCCACCGACTTGCATTTATAAGTCAGATAGTTGGTGCTGCAGTAAAACACATAAGGCGTTCTATTTTAACTGCAAACATATGTTAATTGTCCTTATAACTCAATTTTGTCGTGTAATGGAGAGGGACAGTTGATTCCAAGTAGAATTATTTGCGGCCCTCGCAGCGACAGATGCAGTGAATCTAATTTCTATCGCTAAATGGGAATGACAGCAGAATTGATGTGAAACATCTATAGCCGCACGTAAAACCGATTTCTGGCGTGGCGACGTATGCCGTGGCGTCGCCATGCGAAAAAATCGTAATATTTTATTTTATCATTATGACATATTTAGTTCCTATTACAATATGTTCTTTTCTGCATATTACTTTTACAAAATAATGTCGATGTTTCACATCTGCCAGGCGTCCCGTGACGGCTCACATTGTTTTTTTCTGTTGAATTGATTCGTACTGATTTCTTTTATGATAGATGTTTTGTGACATTTATTTATTGGATTGTAGGATATATTGTCAGGTTTGTCAGTGTAGATAAGGGTTTGGCAAGAAGAACGTGCTCTAAATCTATAATTCTATTATGTATATAGTTGTTAGAAGTTCCTGGTCTTCACTCTAAATAAGCAATCTCAGATATTATGGGAGTTTTATCTCAGATTACTAAATACTGTAATTCTATCCCTGAGGACTAAGTTGGAACGTCTTCTTTAATTTTGTCTTCTTTACCACATCCTTCAAATCCCGAATACAGCAGTGCTTAACACTGATGTTATTAGGAAGATAAAGGTGTCGCACTGGTGCCTCCGGAGTCAACCATAGAGGGTTCTACCACTATTTCAGTAATCAAATCCGTATAATATCCCATTCACGGTCCTTATAACTCAATTTTGTCAAGTAATGGAGAGGGACAGTTGATTCCAAGTAATTCTATTTGCGGCAGTCACAGCGACAGATGCGGTGAATCTAACTTCTGCGGAATTTTCTGTTGAATTGATTCGTACTGATTTTTACGCTAGCGTTTTGTAGCGTTTATTCATTGGATTGTAGGATACACGTCTGACAGTGTAGATAAGGGTTTGGCAAGAACGTGATCTAAATCTGGGGATGTATTCTGCACGAACAAGTCTTATTTTTAACAAAATATTTGTTTCCTTTCTACACACAGCCCTACACTAGGACTCCCCGTACCGTGGGGGTCATGTACAAACAAATATTAATACACAAGCACCCAGACCCAGAACAAAAATCTTTAGATATCTGTCTATCTGGGACTCGAACCTGGAACTCTCGGTGTCAGACTAGTACAGAGACCACTCCCCCACGTCTTCAATTGTCAATTATATTTCCTGTATATCCTGTGTATTTATATATACAAGAAAACTAAATCTGTTTAGAATATCAATTCTCCGTTCAAAGCGTAACGAGGCAACATGTCGCCGGTCGCAGCATCCAATTTGTATAATGATGTTCAGATGCATCTCAGATTCGTGGAGTATATTATATGATACCTTCATAGTACAGTCATAGAGCCTAACGACTTTCAGATGTGTTAAAATCGCCTGAAATTAATGTGCTCCAAATGGGAGAAGCAATGATAGCCTATTGGTTAAGAAACTCTGCCTCTCGTGGGGTCCGAGGTTCAAATCCCTGGCACCTCTGATTTTTCAAAATTATGTGCCTATTAGAAATTAATTATCACTTGCTTAAATGGCGAAGGAAAATATCGTGAGGAAACTTGCATACCTGAGAGACTTATAAAAAAATCTCAAAGGTATGTGAAGTCTACCAATACGCACTTGGCCAAGGCCGTGGACTATGGCCTAATCTTTCTCATTATGACACGAGACCCGTGCCCAGGACAGTAATGGGTTGTTGAAGATGATGATGATGAAATGGGAGAAAAGTTACACAGATGGATTTTTGTCAAAAAATTGTCGAAATCTTTTTATACAAGTTCCGTTGGAAAAGGGCTAACAGTTTTCGGGATTTGACGTCAACCCATTACTGTTGGAAAAAGGTCTCCTCTCAGGGTAAGAAGGATTAAGATCAGAGTCTAAAGTTGGGCAACTGCATATAGACTTTACGGCTACTCCCATTTCTAATAACAACAGTGTTAAGCGCTGCTGTGATCTGTTTAGAGTATAGTAAGAGAGACATATTATTTATCTGAGGCATTTCAGCTTAGTCCTCAGGGGTAGCAACGCATCTGTGGACAATCTCAGATTGGACTCTAATCGTATCTTGGTTTAATTACAGATGTCCATAACATCAGTGACCACTTACCAAAAGATCAACTACATTCTTTTTTTTTTTTTTTGTTTTGTTAGGCCTTATCACTTGTCATTTATTTCAATTTTATTAATTAAAAAAAACATTAATTAAAAGAAATAAATTAAACTATAAATATAAAACAACTTTTTTACAAAATTTACATATATACAAAAATGAAAAACAAAAATATAAAAACAAAAACACTACCATAAAAAATTGTCACCATCACTGTCTTTGGGCAAGGTTCCCAAGACGCTGGCAGCATTTCCTCTCTGGATTGCTATACCAATCCTTTGAGCGAAATGTATACCAGCTCTCGGGTCCCCAGAGACGTCGACCAAACGAGTTGACAGCTGTTTAAACAGCTGCCAAGCATCCGGACCCCATGGGACTACATTCTTATTTCAACTTAAATATTACAAAAAAAAATATTTATAGCCCCCATATCCCCTAATTCCGACCCACGTTTATTATAACAAAGGATAATTAGGCGTCCATTATTCTAGTAATTATTATTCCCATTTATATATCCTTGACGTGAAATAGCGCGCTAATGGCGAAGTCTATTAATATAATGAGATTCGGGATAATTTCGGGATCAAGGAGTATATTATTTTCCGGGAATTGTTTACATAAAAATATTTTACATATATTATCTTAAGTTTTTACAGATTGCGAAGGAGGATGCTTAAGAGCGTATGTATGTATGTATGTAACGAAACACCTTGTAAAGTGGTGGTAGTTTGACATTAAAAAAGTGCTCTGTAAAGAACCTATTTTGAATAAAAAACTTTGATTTGATTATGATTTGACGTATGTCTCAGAAAAATAGGCTTGATGAATTTAACATATGATTTAAACATATGTGGTAGAATAATAGAACACTCTGTGGCTCGACTCCAGCGGCACCACCGCTACACCTATTTCTGCCTCATAACAGCAGCGTTAAGTACTACTGCTACTACTACTAGCGGCGCATCTGTGGGCAACCTTAGGTAGGAATATTTAATCCTATCTGGGGTTGATTACATATGTCCATGGGCGGCAGTAGCCACTTACCATCAGGTGGGCTGCATGCTCGTCTGCTATTCCTATATTATAAAAAAAAAATATGTATTCGTCAAAATTGTGGGAGTGAGGTAGCAATTTAGGCAATCGAGTGTTTAAATTTTTTTCTAAAATTTTCTAATTTCTGATTTGTTTTTAAAAAAAATCTGTTAGTTAATATACCTTTTTTGAGTGTATCATTATGTTTTCATCATATCACGATGTTGATAAATAATTTACACATAATTTCGAAAAATCGTAGGATGAGATATTAAATTAAAATTATTTTCCATGATTTCCTAATTTCGAAGTCTTGTATCTTTTTGACGCCTATTATCATTAAACAATTTTGACCCTAAACAGAGCAACTCAATTCGGTTTTAATTTTCCAAAAATTGTTTTTCCTTTCCATTTCCATTAGAACTAAAGTCATTGAAAGTCCTTCCCGTGATTTGACGAAGTTTTAGTTAATTAAGGAGACGGGAGGTGGATAATTCTTTCATAAATTATTCATAGGGTATTCAAGGGCAAGGCAGGTCATCTGCATTTTTTATGAATAAACGACCATACAGTCGGAATATTTTTTATAATATAGGAGTAGCAGACGAGCATGCAGTCTTTCTGATGGTGAGTGGAGACAGAGCCCCCTTATATGAGACTAGTTTTTGCCCGCGGCTTCGCCTGCGTTTAAAAGAAAATAAAATGTCATACTAACATACATAAAACTGAAAATTCGTACCTTCATTGGAACGACAGTGGCGCCATCTGGCGAAAATTGGTCGTACCAGCTCTGGAACTTTCGTAGGCTCATGGACAAGAACTTTGCTAAAGACCATCACTTGATCAAATGCATAGTTTACGATTCAATCCTTACTAATATCGATTAAAATAATCGATTTGTTGGTCCAAAAAATCGATTATCCGATTAATCGATCTTAGATCGCCATCCCTAGTTCCCGTGGGATTTCGGGGATAAAAACAATCCTATGTCCTTTCTCGGGTCTCAGACTATCTTTGTACAAAATTTCATTAAAATCGGTTCAGTGGTTTAGGCGTGAAGAAAAGACAACCAGACAGACAGACAGACAGACAGACACAGATTTAATTTCGGATTTATAATTTTATTAATGATTACTATCTGAGGTTGGCCATAGATGCGTCCGTACCCCTGAGGACTAAGCTGAAATCCCTCGGTGAAGTATGTCTCTTTTAACACACTATTTAGAACAGAACACAGCAGCGCTTAACATTGGTGTTATTAGGCAGAAATAGGTATGACGATAGTGCCGGAGTCGAACCACAAATGGTTTTACCACAGTTACTCTTGATTTATTTATATCAACACAAAATAAAATGAGAAATATTTTGAAGATAGTAGAACCCTTTGTGGTTCGACCCTGCCCCAGGAAGGCAGTTGAAGTTTTTACAATCCATTTACTACTACAACTGTTATTATAATAAATACAATAATAACAATATAACATATTTTAATATAATTATTTCAGATTTCCTCATGATTTCCTTGTGATATGATGATATTTTGTGGCAAGTCTTTAGTTCTCAGAATTCATATAAACCTGCTTCAACTAACATACGTAACATACGTGGCTTCATGAAGCTTAATTCACTAGAATTATTAACTAATTTACGTAACATCCATTCCTACGTTCACATAACGACGTATGATTATCGATAAAATATGCAAAGGGTAAACGCTACCACAAAAATGATACGGCATTTTCGGTATTCGTATGTTAAAGGTTTTGCTTCTCATTACATAAGTATCTTATGATTTTTTTTTAATATAGGAGTAGCAGACGAGCATGCAGTCCACCTGATGGTAAACTACTGGCACTATCTGTAATCAAGCCCAGATAGGATTAGATTCTTATCTTAGGTTGGCCACAGATGCGCCGTTACTCCTGAGGACTAAGCTGGAACGCCTCAGAAAAGTATATCTCCCTTACCACAGTTCAAACCGGAACGCAGTAGGCCTTAACACTGCTGTTATTAGGTAGAAATAGGTGTGGCGGTGGTGCCACCGGAGTCGAACCACAAAGAGATATATAAAGTCTATCAATACGTTATATTACTTAAATCCTAAATTTCTCTAAGAATCCTCCCCAGTAACTTAAAGAGGGAATTTTTAAATCAAAATGTTGATTTATCGCTTCTTTCTAAAAACCAAAAATCTTCCTTTCGAAGATTATTGACGTTCAAAAAAGATTAGATCAAGAATCTACGATTGATTTTAAAATTATTGAAGACCTATAAAAATAAATTTTATTCATCATTAATATTTAATCTGAGTGAGGACCTCGGAGATTTCAGAATACTAGAAAAACTAGAATAGGTACTTACCATGAAGGATTTTTTAAAGTAACTAACTATGAAAGTTTTAAGTAGCTAATCGTTTGAGTTTTTAAAAGCATTTAAGTTTTTAAGTATACTTGTATTTAAAAATTTAAAATTTTAAAAACATTTTTAAAAGTTAAGTAATAAACTTTGTAGTCAGCTTCAGATAGAACCAGTAGTTTATATGGACCCCATTTTTTTACAATATAGGAGTAGTCGACGAGCATGCAGTCCACCTGATGGTAAGTGGCTACTGCCGCCCATGGACATCTGTAATCTACCCCTTAGGATTAGATATTCCTACCTGAGGTCGGCCACAGATGCGCCGCTACTCCTGAGGACTAAGCTGGAACGCCTCGGAAAAGTCTGTCTCCCTTACTGTGGTAACACTGTGGTGTTCAAAACGGAACACAGCAGCGCCTAACACTCACACAGTGTTATTAGGTAGAAATAGGTGTGGCGGTGGTGCCGCCGGAGTCGAACCACAAAGGGTTCTACCACCTCCAATACAGATCCACATGGGTGGCACTTATCACGTGGATTGTGTTTGTTACTTCAGACTTTAAATAATTGTTCAAGTGCGAGTCGAACTCGCACACTGAGGGTTCCGTGCTATCAACATTTAATTTGTTTTTATTTTTAGTATTTGTTATCATAGCACCCATTAAAGTGAAAACATTGCGAAAATTTGAACTGTCTATCTAATAATGTGTGAATAGCGAAAAACGCCAAAAATTAGCGATTTCTTGTATGGCGACCTCCATTAATTTTGTAACTTTGAAAAAGGTTTTTTATAGAGAGGCCACCATCATACATATTCTGAGACAATTTCAAGTGTATATCTATTACGGTTCCACATATAGAGCCCTTTTTTTTTGAGGACTCCGGGATCTCCAAAGGAACGCAACCGGAGTCGTCTTAGCGCGTTGCCCCATCGGGCTCTGCCCAGGTGAGCTTGACGCTCGCCACACCATCTGCTGGGCACGACGGTATGCGACCACACATACCGCCGTCCTTCCCGGGGTCACTAGCTGGGCGGTTCGAGCTCCCACTGTTGCCGCCCGCAACCCCGGAAGCCCCTTTTAGTCGCCTCTTACGACAGGCAGGGGATACCGTAGCCTTATTCTGGTCCCGGAACTACAGGGACAACATATAGAGCCCTGTGATAGACGGATAGACAGCAGAGGTTTCGTTATAAGCCGTTTTTATCCTTTGGTTACGGAACCCTAAAAAGTGGCTGCGGAGGTGTCGTTAGATTCTGTAAATTGTGGAAGTGATTATTATTCTTTTTATTATTTTTTAAGTTTTTATAATAATTCTCGAGTAATCGACTAATTTTCTAACTTGTATATTTGAAACACACAGACATTTAGATTTGATATGTAGATAGATAATTAGATTGATATATCTCTTGACAATGAGATTTCACGAATACAAGTGATTGAATCAATCGGAGCCGAAACGTCTAGTCTTTGATTGAATCTATACGACAAGGTTGATTGAATCGTAAATGTTTTGTGTTGAGATCTTATCGGAATTATACCTTATTCGTACAGGGCCACAGTGATAGTCTTGTGGTTAAAACGCTGCCTCTGAAATCTGAGACACGTATATTTTTCAAAATTGTGTATATTATATGTATGTGTGTGTATATACGTTTTTCTTATTCTATAGTATGCGCAACTAAAATGGCTTGACGGATTTTAACATATAGAATATCGTTGGATTCATTTTAATTGTGGGAATAACGTAGGCTATATTTTTCTGTAGTTATTTTTGTTATTTTTTTATAGTAATTGATATTTACAAACAGACAAACATGTAGATTTATTTTGTTTTTAGGTAGATAAGCTTTTACCCTTGACAATGAGATTGCTCAACAAGTGATTGAATCAATCGGAGCCGAAACGTCTAGTCTTTGATTGAATCCATACGACAAGGTTGATTGAATCGTAAATGTTTTGTGTTCAGATCTTATCGAAATTACGCTTTATATACAGGGTGAGCTTTTCAAATGGACCTTCAGGGCCAAATCCGAATCTATAAGGAATAGTGAATATTAATGCAAGTTTTTTTTTTATAATATAGGAGTAGCAGACGAGCATGCAGTCCACCTGATGGTAAGTGGCTACTGCCGCCCATGGACATCTGTAATCAACCCAGATAGGATTACATATTCCTACCTGAGGTCGGCCACATATGCGCCGCTACCCTTGAGGACGAAGCTGGAACGCCTCGAAACAGTATATCTCCCTTTCCACACCCTTCAAAACGGAACACAGCAGCGCCTAACACTGCTGTTATTAGGCAGAAATAGGTGTGGCGGTGCGAGGTGCCGAGGGTGGTGGGAGTCGAACCACAAAGGGTTCTATCACCTTCAAACAAGTAACAATATATTGATATGCTTCTCCCAGGCGTTCCAACTTAGTCATTAGAGGTGGCATGTGATCAACTTCAGGTAGGAATTTGATCTTATCTGGGGTTGATTAAAGATGTCCATGGGTGGCAGTAACCACTCACTAGGTGGAAAGCATACTCATTAGTTACTTCAAATTATAAAATAATGTGTATTGCCAAAGTTGTCAATAAAAACACTCTGTATAGCTTACCGCCTACATAGTATATAGTACCATCGAAAATACAGGGTGTCCTTTCCTATCAATCCATACGTCATATACCCTTTGACAGCTCATGGAAGATTGATGGGATATTACGAAATTGAATCTGGGACCTTCGATCAGTTTCAAAACCTCTATGAAATTTTAGTGCAGTAAAAAGAACAGTGATAGCCTAGTTGTTAAGAAACTCGGCCTCGCGATCGAGGGGTACGAGGTTCAAATCCCAGGCACGCACCTCTGCGTTTCGGTAGAAAGGTGTGAAAGATAATAAACGTCTTTCTGAAGGTAGTCATGTATAAATATAGCCACGTATACGGTACGGAGTAATGATATTACAATTACACATAAGTAAGTTACATACGCTGAAGTCTCCGACCAGAATGCCGCTCTCTGTTAATTCGACTCAGTTCGGAGCTTGTATATATGCAAGATATTAAGAAAACTTCGATAGCGTGATTCAGAAACGTGTAGCCATCTCTTGGCGAGTAGCGGGAAGTCGCCCCAGTCTTTTATTACGGTTCAATTTTTAACCAACTTCAAAAAAGAAGGAGGTTTCTCAATTCGACTGTATATATGTTTTTTTATATTAGTTCAGCGAATACTTCGTTGTTTATGAACCGATTTTGATGATATTTATTTTGTTGGAAGGAAAATATTTCCAAGGTGGTCCCAATAAGAAAATCAGGGTGTGATGATGGCAGACTAGAGAAATCGAGGGGAACTTTCAAAAATTGTAGGGGCGACTAGTGTGTTTGTAAGTTTTTGGAGTTTACTCCTTAAGAAACGATTTGAGTTATAAGGCCCGGTACGGAAATTTTATGAGGAGTAAAATCAAGTGTAACACGAAAAGTTGAGGCGTAACGGAAACCAAAATATGAATCAAGAGTGCTTTTATTAATTTAAAATACAGTAAGTTCAAATCCCATATGAAAGTAATTATTACAATAAAAATAATTAGCAATATATAAAACATTAAAACGTCATTAACTAATTTGTTTACATTTTTGCATAAATTAAGTTACAGGTTTGATCATTTATAAACACTGTGAAAAATATGAACATTGGCGCCATAATATGATTAACAATCTTTTATGAACGTTTTCAAAGAAGAGTAACATATAAAATCAGTAAGCAATTGAATAAGATATAATATTAGCAAAATAAGTTTTTAACATAAAAAGGCTTTTGTAAGTTACTGATATATTAATTTAACTTATAAAAATGGATGCATTATTGATCAGCACCATCTATCAACGATAAACGGGCAAAATCAAAACAGTATTAGGTATTTAATATTTATTACAGAATTATTGCTAATGAATTATGTTCAAAATAAGTTATATAAAATTAGCAATACGTTTTAAATGAATTCTAGAATTATAAAACATTCAGAAACAATCCAAATTACATATAAACATGTTTATTGAGTCTCATATAAATTGCATCCGTAAATTGCAACAAGGATATTTTATAGATGGCAAAGAAATTATAATTATTAAGTTTTAAGTTATAAAACGTTTAACATTGTTTTAAATATAAATAATTATATTATATTAAAATTTACTTTAATATAAACAATTATATTAAGTTACCATTATAATATTTGGAATCAAAATACATAGATTGATAAACTTGCAAACTTACAATTTATAAAACTTGCCACTAGATGGCGCTATTTTATATTATTTTGTAACATACTTTATGTAATACGCATTATTGAAGTAATATAAATAATCCGAATAATTACAGATATATGTTTGTTTCTCTTATCATTTTAGCAGATGCGTTCATTTACCTACCCTTTTTTCTATTCGATATATATCATAATTATCATTCGTAAGGAGTAAACTCCAATCGTGCGTCGTAGCTGACACACACACTTTTTTTCATTAAATATTTTCAATTATACATTATATTAATATAAACGTTAGTATGTCATCACTGTCATCAAAGAAGCAATGATAGAACTTAAGCAACTCGTTTAATTAAGAAACTCGGCCTCTTGATCGAGGGGTCCGAGGTTCAAATCCCAGGCACGCACCTCTGATTTTTCAAAGTTATGTACGTATTAGACATTAATTATCACTTGCTTAAACGGTGAAGGAAAACATCGTGAGGAAACCTGAGAAATCTTAAAAAAAAAACGTTTTCAATGGTATTCCTGGCCTAATCCTTCTCATTCTGAGAGGAGACCCGTGCCCAGCAGTGGGACATTAAAGGGTTGATGATGATGTCATCACTAAGTTATTTTTTTAATTGAGGTATTTGTTTTTATAAAGATCTAAGAAATACACACGTGTCTATCTATCTTTTAAGTGATGGACACTTAAAAGATATTACAATTCAAGTGATAAAAACCTGTGACAGACTGACTGGAGGCTTGTAATAGGGTTCTGTTTGTATCATTTGTGTACGGAACCCTGAAAACGGGTCCACAACGGATCTTTAAGCCGATCAGCCTGTTTTCAGAGCCCACAAAATCTGAATTATTCAATAGCTAGCGAATATTCTCCTGAATCGTCCTGAAATCGTATTAAGAGTATCTTCAGGAAATTGAGCAAGGGCTTTAAGTACTCGGGGCGTTGAGATGAAAATTTATGGCCCTTTTATATTTGCAATTGTTATCGCGTTTTTATGAGTACTTTTAAAATGTCTGCCCTTTTAATTTTTTTTTTATAATATAGGAGTAGCAGACGAGCATGCAGTCCACCTGATGGTAAGTGGCTACTGCCGCCCATGGACATCTGTTATCAACCCCAGATAGCATTAGATATTCCTACCTGAGGTCGGCCACAGATGCGCCGCTACCCCTGAGGACTAAGCTGGAACGCTTCGGAAAAGTCTGTCTCCCTTACCACACCTTTCAAAACGTAACACAGCAGCGACTAACACTGCTGTTATTAGGTAGAAATAGGTGTGGCGGTGGTGCCGCCGGAGTTGAACCACAAAGGGTTCTACCACCTTCAACCATAAATGTGGTTCAACTTTGTGGTTAAAATTAGACTTTGAAGGTGGAACTCTCTCTCTGTGTTCAACTCCGGTGGCACCACCGCTGCGCCAATATTTGTTATAACAGTACCCTTACCATGAGTTTTTACATTTCGACAAATATGACTGTTTTGGTATTTGTTTACGTATTGGCCCATACTATTTCCAAGTTCTGACACAATCCGCTAGGGGCGCTAAATGGAAATTGTATGGGCAAATACGTAAACAAATACCAAAACAGTCATATTTGTCAAAACGTTAAAAACTCCTGGTAAGGGTACAGCAGTGTTAAGCGACATACTTTTAAAAACATAGCTTAGGGGTAGCGGCGCATCTGTGGTTGACCTTAGGTAGGAATCTAATCTTATGTGGGATTGGATTGATTACGGGTGTCCATTTGCGGTAGTATCCATTTAACACTTTACTGCATGCTCGTCTGCTACTTCTTTATTTAAAAAAAAAAACTTTTGCTATTTCGAAAATAAGCCACTCACAAAATTGGGGTCCCGCATTTAACTCGAAAAGCCAAAAGCGTGACAGAAATGTTTGAAAAAAATAGTAGCCGCCATAACTTTATTACTAGAAATAGAAATAAACTATCAATACCTATGTATAGAGTATGTAAGGTGGCTATATCTTTCTGGGGTAACTATATTCGCTAGTAGAATAAAATATCCGACCACATCCTGAATATCACAGAAAATAGTTTAAACATGTCGTTAAACAAACACTATGTAAAAAAGCGCACTATAGGCTGAGTGATTATTCGACTCATAAAACGGTGTGGTCTGAAGTAGCTCCAGCTCCACATGTACCATTAGGTTAAGTGCCTATATATAATACTTTATTTTTTTAAAAGATGTGTGTTATGGAGTTTCTTTCGCCGCTTCTTCTCCACAATAAAACACCTTGTGAAGTGGTAGTAGTTTGACATTCAAAAACTGCTTTGTAAAGAACCTATTTTGAATTAAAAAAATGATTTGATTTGATTTAAAGGGAAAATAAAAGGCAAAGGTAAAGTAAAGTTTGAAGGTGGTAGAACCCGTTGTGGTTCGACTCCGGCGGCACCACCGCCACACCTATTTCTGTTATAACAGCAGTGTTAGGCGCTGCTGTGTTCCGTTTTGATGGGTGTGGTAAGGGAGACAGACTTTTCCGAGGCGTTCCAGCTTAGTCCTCAGGGGTAGCGGCGCATCTGTGGTCGACCTCAGGTAGAAATATCTAATTCTATCTGGGGTTGATTACAGATGTCCATGGGCGGCAGAAGCCACTTACCATCACGTGGACTGCATGCTAGTCTGCTACCCCTATTTAAAAAAAAAGTAGATATTATGTTGCTACAAAACAAATTCTAACACAAAATAGGTCCCCTATAGATATTTCCCAACAAGAATTAAAGTTTTATTACATCGAGGCATTTATTCCCGAAGCCTTCGGAATTTTCTCGCGCACGTGATCGGAATTGATTGAATTAAACGCGGGAATAACATAAATTGGTTGCCCAATTGACCAATTTTTCTTGTAGTCATTTGAGAAATAGAAGTATTAAAATAACATGGATTTTTTTATATAATGTAAGAGTAGCAGACGAGCATGCAGTCCACCTGATGGTAAGGGGCTACTGCCGCCCATGGGCACCTGTAATAACCCCAGATAGGATTAGATTCCTATCTTAAGTCGGCCACAGATGCGTGGCTACCCCTGAGGACTAAGCTGGAACGCCTCGGAAAATTCCTTACTTGTCCTTCAGACCAGAACACAGCGCTTAACACTGCTGTTATAACAGAAATAGGTGTAGCGGTGGTGCCGCCAGAGTCGAATCACAAAGAGTCCTACCTACCTCTATCTAAAGACTAAGTTAGAACGCTTCTAATGTAAGTGTCAATCTCTCCATTACTACCCTATTTGAAGCAGAACACAGCATCTCTACAGTATCCCCTATGCTTTCACACTAGGATTCCCTGTGTCGTGGGTGCCACACACACATAGACGAATATACAAACACTCGGACCCAGAACTCAGAAATCCATTCAGATATCTGTCTGGACGGGGATCGAAGCCGGTACCCTCTGTGCGTCACACCGGTATAGTGGCAGTTTCGCCACACGAGTCAACAACTGAAATAAAGTAAAAATTAAACGTAAAACAAACCATAAAAAAGTGTTAGGAGTTTTAAACTGTCCCTAAGGTCGACCAGGGCAGTTTACTATAACAACGAAAAAACAACCTTTGTCCTATAACAAAAGTCATTAGGACCTACAAATAATTAACATTGTTTACATTAAACAATGTCTGTATTTAACACTGACTAAATACATTTAAAAATAGTCCTAATTTTATGTAAACGTCATTTTTTGTTTCAGGCCAATAATTGTTTAAAGAATCCTAATTACTTTCTTTCTTTAATTACGAACAATTCTCTTCTCTTATATAACGAAAATGAAAAGATTTGAGATATAAATTAACAATGCTAAATGAAAAGTAAATATTTCTAATGAAAATACTTCGAAGTTCTTAAAGATATCATTGTCGTTGAAAATTTTGTGTGACGTAATAATGGCGATAATGTTGGTCAAACAGACCTTTTATTTTTTGACGAAGGGGAAACCTTCAAAAGGTACCTGGTGCCGTGGGAGCGACACGGGGTTATGTGGGATTTTTACCGCACTAAAATCTCCCCGGTGGCCGTCCTTGGCGCTGCGTAGAGGACTCCGGGATCTCCAAAGGAACGCTACCGGAGTCCTCTAGGTATGTTGCCTATGTCCCTGTAGTTCCTGGACTAGAATAGGGCGAGTTCTCCAACAAGCGCTGAGAACGGCCACAGGGGGGGTTTTAGTGCGGTAAAAATCCCACATAACCCGCCGTCGCGCCCACGTTCTTTGAAGGTTTCCCCCTCGAAAAGAAAAAAAAGGCATGTTGCCTATCCAACCTGTAGTTCAGGCCATAGTCCACCGCGCAGGCCAAGTAAGCATTGATAGACTTCAATACCTTTATGAACTTTTTTAACTTGGAGCCGTGGAGATTCCTTCACGATTTTCATTTATCATTAAAACATGTAACAATCAATTTCTAAAACGCATATAACTTCTTACACTAGAAGTGCCTGGGATTCCTAACCTCGTACTCATAGCAAAGGAAACCTAATTGGAAACAGCTTAACTCTGACTGCATTTATATTCGGTGACATTTCACAAAACTTTTTTAAAAATAATTTCAAAATCAAATCCAAGTCATTTTTCATTCGCTAGAAATTTTCTTTTACATTTTTAGCAATTCATCAAATTATAGCCTTCAATTATGAATCAGCTGTTTAACTGGCATCGTTCAGTTTGCTAATTACTGAGCTAATTGCCTTAAATACTTAATTGACGTAATGTTTTAATTACTGTTGATAGTCTTTATTTACTTCGTTTTAATTCTATATAATTAGGTTCTGATTTAGGAATTTAAGGGATGTTTGAAAATGTTTTTCATTAAATCCTATTACCACGTCAAAATTAATAAACATTAAAATGTATATCAAATTGTAAAAAGTTGAAAGTGGTAGAACCCTATGTGGTGTCTCTCCGGTGGCATCACTGTCACACCTATTTCTGCATAATAACAATTACTACTGCTGGCCATGGATATTTGTAATCAACCTCAAATAAGATTACATTCTGATATAAGGTCGCCCAAAGATACTCCGTTACCCCTGGGGACTAAGCTGGAATGCCTATGCTGACATGAAAAAGTGTAAGTAGCAATCTTCAAACCAGAACACAACAGCATCGCTTAACATTGCTGTTATTAGGCAGAACCTCAGAGGGTTATACCACCTTGCAAACTGCCCCGCTACTGATACGGGCTACGGGCACTGGTCTCTTCTCAGAATGAGAAGTGTTAGACCATACTCCACCGCACTGGCCAAGTGCGTATTGATAGACTTCACATACCTTCACATACCTATTTGTTTCAAAGGTATGTGAAGGTAAGATCTCTCAGGTTTCCTCACGATGGGTTCCTTTACTTTTTTTTTATAATATAAGAGTAGCAGACGAGCATGCAGTCCACCTGATGGTAAGTGGTTACTGCCGCCCATGGACATCTGTAATCAACCCCAGATAGGATTAGGTATTCCTACCTGAGGTCGGCCACAGATGCGCCGCTACCCTTGAGGACTAAGCTGGAACGCCTCGGAAAAGTCTGTCTCCCTTACCACACCCTTCAAACCGGAACACAGCGGCGCCTAACACTGCTGTTATTAGGCAGAAATAGGTGTGGCGGTGGTGCCGCCGGAGTCGAACCAGAAAGGGTTCTACCACCTTCAAAACAACGCAAATATAACGCATTATAAATTATTTTTTACTTTTAAAGCAAGTAAAAATTAATTTATAATGCGCACATAACTGAAAAATCAGTGCATGCCTGGGATCCAAATCTCGGACCTCTTAAACGAGAGCTTCAATCACTAGGCTACCACTGCACCTGTCCCTGTAGTTCCGGGACCAGAATAGGGCTACAGTATCTCCTGCCTGTCGTAAGAGGCGACTACAAGAGGGCTTCTGGGGTCGCGGGTGGCAACAGTGGGAGTTCGAACCGCCCGGCCAGCGGACCCGGGAAGAACGGCGGTATGTGTGAGCGCATGCCGCCGTACGCACCAGACGGTGTGGCGAGCGTCAAGCTCACCTCGGCGGAGCCTAACGGGGCAACGCGCTAAGAGGACTCCGGTTGGGTTCCTTTGGAGATCCCGGAGCCCTCTACGCAGGGCCGAGGACGGCCACCGGGGGGTTTTAGTGCGGTAAGAATGCCACATAACCCTGCGTCGCTCCCACGGCACCGGGTACCTTTTGAAGGTTTCCCCCTCATGAACAAAAAAAGGCTACCACTGCAATTTCCCGAGTGCCACCAATCCGGTAGAAGTCATATTATCCAAACATTACTCAATATTTATTCAAAACACAAACTTAATTTAAATGTAAATTACACTTCAAAGTGCCAACACCTTTGATTGCGTTGCATCGCTAATGAAATTGATTAAAATGTAAATATATCTTGATTGTACCGTAAATATTAATATACTCGTACATATTTTAATCAATTAATTTTTATTTGCATTTGTTTTTTAGGGTTCGTTCTTAAAGGGTAAAAACGGGACTTTGCTAAGTATTCGCTGTCTGTCCACTTGTCCATCTGTCTGTCATAGGTCTCTATCTTGAATCGTAGTAGATAGACACTTGATCAAAAATATTTAAAACTAGTTTTTGCCCGCGGCTTCGCCCGCGTTTAAAAGAAAATAATATAACATACTAACATACATAAAACTGAAAATTCGTACCTTCAACTTTGCTAAAGATCATCACTTGATCAAATGCTACTAATACTACTACTAATATCAATTAAAATAATCGATGTTTTGGGTCCAAAAGATCGATTCTCCGATTAATCTATCTTAGATCGCCATCCCTAGTTCCCGTGGGATTTCCGGGATAAAAACTATCCTATGTCCTTTCTCGGCTCTCAGACTATCTTTGTATAAAATTTCATTAAAATCGGTTCAGTGGTTTGGGCGTGAAGAAGAGACAACCAGACAGACAAACAGACAGACAGAGTTACTTTCGGATTTATAATATTATATAGTAAGTAATAGTAATAGTAAATAGTAAACAGTAATAGTAATAGTAAGGAGTAAGGATAAGGATAACGGGGGATGCCATATAAGTAATCGCGACTTTTCTACTAATATTACACCTGAGAAATAAGTTGGAATGCCTCGGATAAATAAGCCTCCGTTACCATACCTATCAAACCAGAAAACAGCAGCGCTGAACACTGCTGTTGTTAGGCAGAAATAAGTGTAGAAGTTATGCCGCGGGAATCCAACCACAGAGGGTTTTACCTCCTATAAACAATTAAATTTTGTCTGTAATAAATACAGAATCTAGCCTACTTACATATCAAGGGAGATCAGAATAAGCGTTTGTTACATAAGTCTGAAGTAGTTTGTACTCAGTAAACTTTGCGAAATTTCGCCAGCGTTTCGTTATACAAATAGTCATTGTTTGAATAGTAGAGGATTTGGTTAACTTTGAAAGTGATTGGTTTGATTTCGCATTACTTTTTGGAACGATATTTGTCTAGTCTAGATGTGTATTCAGAATGATATTCATTGAAAAATTTTGGTTCAAAATAGTTTATTCTTATGTATCCATCTACGACGGTCTACAGTCCACAGAATAGTTTACTTGCGCAGATTTGCATGTACAGTACCCTTACCAGGAGTTTTTACGTTTCAGGTATTTGTTTATGTATTGGCCCATACGATTTCCTAGTTCTGACACGATCCGCTGGGGGCGCTGATTGGAAATTGTATGGGCCAATACGTAAACAAATACCAAAACAGTCATATTTGTCGAAACGTAAAAACTCATGGTAAGGGTACAGTTCTGTAGCGATGGCATCGATTGACGATGATGCACCGTACGGTGTCACACGAAATAATTGATTTTTGATCGCCTGTATAGGTTCAAAAAATTGCACAGGGCCTACCACCATCTTTTAAAAACCATCACAGTTCAAAAAAGTTTTATTTCCTCCTTAAAACAGTAAAATATTCCGTCATACACAGTTGAACAAACTTAAACCCTTTTTAATTTTTCGCTTATCCATTGTATAAAACCAAGTGAAATTGTCATATTTTGCTTAAAAAGTTAAATTTCCTGCAAAAAAAGAAAAAGTATGATTAAAATAATATTGTTTTAAGAGATGGTAGTAACCCAGGTCAATTCCTACACACAGTCCGGTCTCTCTGCGCAGGCATATCTGAACAGGTAGACCTCTCCGGTGCACCGTAGTGTGTATGTCAGGGACCGTGCGAAGATTAGTATCCTTACCATGAGTTTTCAAAACATCCCACAATTTTACGTTACGTTTACTCAATCCATTATTCTGTTAAATTGACGATGACGCACCGTACGGTGTAACACGAAATAATTGATTTTTGATCGCCTGTACAAGTTCAAAAAACTGCACAGGGGGCCAGTAGGTCAAAGATGGTGGTAATTATCTTTTGAAAACCATCATAGTTCAAGTAAGTTTTATATCCTCCTTAAAACAGTAAAAGATTCCGTCATACACAGTTGAACAAACTTAAACCCTTATTAATTAATTAAATATGACTCTCATTGTCGGCGACTAACCGATGTTATTTAATTAAGAATTGTAATTAACTTGTTTTTTATGTCTGTCTGAATATGTTTTTATATGTTGAATAAGAAAAATACATTACGTAAGTTTTAAGTTTAGGGATAAGACACGGTAGATGGCGCTATCGGTCGCATTTGTTGTATTTTATTCGAGTTTTTAGGTATTTTTATGAAAATTGTATTATAGGTTAAGATTTTGAGATTAAGCCATGTTTTATATTTCTAATGTTTATGTTATCTCCTAGAATATGTTTCTAGCTTCATATTGATGTACGATTAGTAAGAATCAATTGTGATAATTTCGAGATAATTAGGAATATTGACATGTGAAATGACGTAACTTGTAAATTTTTGGTATATTTTCACGAATAACTTTATAACTAATTTAGGTATGATAATGTAACTTATGTGGCTAAATAGGGCTAATTATGAGGATTCCAACGATGTATGATACATGTATGTAGATTTTGGGAAATTAATAAAGAAAGGGTGAAAACTAGGTCAGCCAAAGCGAAAATGACATGAAAATGGGCCTAAAAAGCGCGGCTCTCTTTACGGTATTGCTCTGGGGTAGCTCAGAAAACCAGTTTTCCGGCCTTAGCATGGTCTCAGCAGAGAAGAATACGAAGAAGACTCCTGAAGAAGAAGAAGACTCCCGAAGAAGAAGACTCCTGAAGAAAAGAAGACTCCTGGAGAAGAAGAAGACTCCTGGGGAAGAAGAAGGAAAATCTGAAGACGGAAGCGTTCCTGCGCAAGAAGAGGAAGTAGGGGTTAGGTCGGGATAGGGAAGAGGCTTTGGCTGGCCTACACTCTTGTTTCTATTGCACGTCAATTATTGTTTCTATTGCACGTCACCCCTTCCCCGCACCTACCCTCTCTACGGCACGGGACAGGCGCAACTCCCCGACGCGACGACTATCACCACGAGCGGGCTTCCGGCGCCGGACGGAAGAAGGCCGTCCGTACAACATCACGCCCGCACCCCTATACGGTCGCAGGTTAGGTGGCGGCGTGGCATACCACCACACCGCCGAACACACAGCGCCCCGCGACATCAGCTGGTCCTTCGAGCCGGATCATCGTGCTAGTCGTCATATCGTCGGGTTACTGACGCCGCCATGCCAGTCACACGGAGCCAGAGGAGAACCTCGTCGCCGAACCAGTCTACTGCGCCCCGCGCCACGGAAAGCGCGCAGGGGACAACTGACTCTTCGGGGACATCGGGCACCGCAACTGAGGGTACGCTTACAACATATGAGTCTAGAGTCACTTCAGGCACCTTGGCGACTGTTCCAGCTACTCCAGGTGTTCCAGCTGCTCCAACTGCTGCAACAGCTGGAACCCGGAAAACGCGGTCGGTGAAGTCGACGAAACGTCGGGAGATGGAAGCCAAGCTGGAATTGGCGCGCCGACAGCTGGAAGAGGCGAAGGCAGCTGCAGAACTCGCCAAGGCGCAATGGGAGCTGGTCCAGGTGGAGAATGAAGAGTCCGAGGTCGAGGATGAAGACTGGTCGCATAACGCGAACATCCACACATGGGTGCAGTCGACGGTGGAGAGGATGTCCGGGGAGGGGCATCAGGGGGAGGTGTCCGGGGAGGGGCACCGACTGGGGGCGTCCGGGGAGGGGCGAGCCAGTCAACCTCCAGTCACTATCGTCAAGCCTGAAGACCAAGCGGAACCTTCAAGCAACGGGACCAAGGAATTAGCTGAGGCCATCATGAAGGCCATTAGTGTTGCGCCGAGGAATGCATCGCAACCTAACTACGTACATGAATTACCCGACTTCGATGGAAGAAGCGAAGAATGGATCGCCTTCAGGACGGTATATGAGGACACCGCACCGCTGTTTACGGATGCACAGAATATGGCGCGGCTGCGGCGGTCAATTAAGGGCACGGCAAGGGAGGCTATCAAGAGCCTATTATATTCAGAGTGCCCTCCTGAAGAAGTAATAGAAGCTCTTCGTCGAAGGTTTGGAAGACCAGAAGCCCTGATCCTCATGGAACTGGAAAAGGTAAAGGATCTTCCTAGGATCAACGAAAATGCGCGCGACATCTGCGTGTTCGCCAGTCGAGTGAACAACACCGTCGCGACAATACGGGGGCTAAGAAGACCGCAGTACCTACACTCACCTGAAATGGTAAGGATCATCGTGAGCAAGATGCCGGCGGTATTGCAGTATCGGTGGTACGACTTCGCCGCCGACGCAGAAGATCAAGATCCAGACCTGGTGCATTTAATGAAGTTCCTCAACAGGGAAGCGGACCGGTGTGGACCATACGCGACGCAGGAGACTACGCAGCAGCCGCGCCAGCCTCCCAGACGTCAATTCACGAACACCACGTCCGAACAACTGGAAGAAAAGAAGACCTGTCCACATTGCCAGTACGAGCATCACTTCGAATGTCGCAAATTTCTACAGATGCCAATGAAGGAACGGTGGGACGTCGCTACCAAGTCGAAGATGTGTTTCAAGTGTCTTCAAGGACGACATCGGAAGGAAACATGTCGGCGACCACCGTGCAAGACATGTAAGCGGTGGCATCACTTCGTGCTTCATGAAGAACGATGGGATCACCCGAAGCCCGAAGAGAAGAAAGAAATTGCGAATAACGTCATGCTCCCGGTGAACACTGCAAGGACAGCGAAGGCATATTTGAAGATGGTTCCTGTTGAGCTATATGGACCGAAGGGAGCTGCCCGGATCCTGGCGTTACTGGATGAGGGGTCAACTGTCACGCTTCTCGACTCTGCGGTTGCAAGACAAATCGGCCTCAAAGGACCCGTGGAAGCACTCACCTTGGAGACCGTAGGTGGGAAGACCATCTCCAAGCAAGATTCAATGAAGGTCAACGTCAGATTGAAGGGAATGCACCAGACCAAGAAGAGAACCATCTCTGGGGCCCGTACGATAGATGACATCAACCTGACGCCTCAGAGATTGGAAATAAGAAGGATTGAAGAATGCGCTCATCTCAAGCCAATGTCGAAACAATTGCATTATGAAGAAGAGTCACCCAAGTTGTTAATCGGTCAAGACAATTGGGAGCTCATCGTGTCCAGAGCCACACGCAAGGGGAAAAGAGGTCAACCCGTAGCATCATTGACCTACTTAGGGTGGGTGCTACACGGGTCCGATGGAGCAGCATCAAGACCTGTGAACTTCGTAACCTGCGCGCACGTGTCTTCTAAAGAAGAGGATTTGGAAAAGGTCATCAAGGAACATTTCGCCGTGGAATCGTTGGGGATCCAGCCACGTCGACCGACCACAGACATAGAAGAAAGGGCTCTGGCAATTTTGGAAGAAACGACAAAGAGATTGGACAATGGGCGCTTCGAGACCGGCTTGCTATGGAAAAACAAGGAAGGGAAAATGCCTGACAATTACAAGCAAGCGGAAAACCGGTTAAGGAACATCGAAAAGAAACTGGATGGGGATCCGGCACTAAAGCAGGATTATGGAAGTCGGGTAAAGAATCTCAATAGTAACGACGCAACGAGGGACGTGCCCAAGGACTTCGGGAGCGGACACAGATGGTTCAATGGACCTTCGTTCCTGGCACAAGAGGAGGAAGATTGGCCGAAACCACGTACCTTCAAGGCGGAGCTCACGGGAGAAGAGAAGGAGAGGTCAACTGTGGGGGCAACGAAGCCCGTTGATCGACATCCAACTCCGAACCCAGTCAAGTTTTCAAGTTGGACTCGACTAGTAAGAGCGACCGCGAGGGTACTACAGTTCGTCGACCTGTGCCGAAAGAAGAAACACGCAGTGAACGTGTCCCGTAAGTCTGAGCGTCAAGATTCTACCTGGAAAACAAATAAGAAGAAAGCCAAGGTAGCAATGAAGCCCGTGAACAAGAACACCCAAGAAAGGAGATTCATTCCCCTCGAACCCGACCAAATAAAAGAAGCCGAAAAGATCCTATTACGAAGAAGCCAAGAAGAGAGCTTCCAAGATGAAGTACGCTGCGTCAAGAAGATGAAGCCATTCGAGAAGAATAGCAGGCTTAAGAAACTGGATGTCGTCATGGAAGATGGATTACTACGACTCCGAGGAAGAATCGACGCGGCAAGACACACTCGGCAAGATAAGAAACCTGTGGTGTTAGACAGCAAGCATCACATCACCAGACTGCTCATCGCGTACTACCATGAAGTATTCAACCATGGTAACCACGCGACGGTGATCAACGAGTTGAGGCAGCGCTACTGGATCCTGGGACTACGGTCTGCAGTGAGAGCGACGGTTCATCGGTGTCAGTGGTGCAAGGTGTACCACGGCACGCCACGACTCCAGCCGATGGGGAATCTCCCGCTGGAACGGTTACGGCATGGGGAACCGCCGTTCACATGCACCGCCGTGGACTACTTCGGGCCCATGAGCATCACGGTGGGTCGGCGTCATGAGAAGAGGTGGGGCGCTCTGTTTACGTGCCTCACAACCAGAGCCGTCCACGTGGAACTGGCAGCATCTCTGTCAACGGACTCCATGATCCTGGCGCTACGAAGAATGGCAGCAAGAAGGGGGATGCCGAAGACGATCTTCAGCGACAACGGCACCAACTTCGTGGGGGCCAACAAGGAACTTCAAGAAGCCCTCGCCAGCCTCAACAAAGAAGACCTCATCACCACAGCCGAGCGGATGAGCATCAGGTGGAAATTCATACCACCTGGGGCTCCGAACATGGGCGGGGAATGGGAGCGCCTGGTCCGTTCCATCAAAACGGCCTTGACGGTTACCCTCAAGGAAAGGCATCCCAAGGAAGAAGTCCTGCACACTCTGTTACTGGAGGCGGAGCACCTGGTGAACTCAAGACCTCTTATCGAAGCCGACGAAGACAATGAAGAAGGTGCCCTCACTCCCAATCACTTCTTAATTGGGAGATCCTGCGGCACAAGATTGGGGACATTCACCGACGAAGACCTCACCGGCCGGCGCACATGGAGGACAGCGCAGCGACTAGCCGACCACTTCTGGAGCAGATGGGTGAAAGAGTATCTTCCAACTCTGATCCCGAGAAGAGTCGACGCGAGAGCTGCCGCAAGGGACTTGCAGTGTGGAGACACGGTCCTAATAGTGGACTCCACGCTGCCACGAGGAGCCTGGCCGAGGGGTGAGGTGGTCCGAACCTTCCCTGGGCCCGACGGTCGCACCAGGATATTGGAGGTGCGCACTACGGGGGGCGTGTTGAAACGTCCCAGCTCCAAGTTGGTGCTGCTGGTACCAGCACGGCGTGATGAAGAGCAAGCGGTCGACGACACAGGCGGTGGAGCATCGACCAGCGAGCCAGACTGCGGGGAGGCGGTCGTCACGTCGAGCCACGAGCATGGAGTCGCCGGGCCAGGAGTTGGTGCTACGCACGAGGGGGAGGATGTCGGCGACTAACCGATGTTATTTAATTAAGAATTGTAATTAACTTGTTTTTTATGTCTGTCTGAATATGTTTTTATATGTTGAATAAGAAAAATACATTACGTAAGTTTTAAGTTTAGGGATAAGACACGGTAGATGGCGCTATCGGTCGCATTTGTTGTATTTTATTCGAGTTTTTAGGTATTTTTATGAAAATTGTATTATAGGTTAAGATTTTGAGATTAAGCCATGTTTTATATTTCTAATGTTTATGTTATCTCCTAGAATATGTTTCTAGCTTCATATTGATGTACGATTAGTAAGAATCAATTGTGATAATTTCGAGATAATTAGGAATATTGACATGTGAAATGACGTAACTTGTAAATTTTTGGTATATTTTCACGAATAACTTTATAACTAATTTAGGTATGATAATGTAACTTATGTGGCTAAATAGGGCTAATTATGAGGATTCCAACGATGTATGATACATGTATGTAGATTTTGGGAAATTAATAAAGAAAGGGTGAAAACTAGGTCAGCCAAAGCGAAAATGACATGAAAATGGGCCTAAAAAGCGCGGCTCTCTTTACGGTATTGCTCTGGGGTAGCTCAGAAAACCAGTTTTCCGGCCTTAGCGTTTCTCACAAACGCCCAAAGATTCTACACGCGCAAAAGTTAACGAATGCGATACGGTTTCCGTTCGGCCCAATACAGGATTGCAGTGACTTGGATTACAGTGTCTTGGATTGCGGTGGCTTGGATTTCGGTGTCAAACGGATTGCAGTGCAGGACCCCCGGTTGGAGACCTCAGGTTACCGCTGGAGAGCTCCGCGCTAGCGAGAGGTAAGACCCGAGTACCCCCCATTCCATCTTTTCGCGATTACCCTCCGCAGGCTTGCTTTGGGGTGCGAGTGAGAAAGCACCATTGTGTGCCTCCGAACACTACCCTCCTTTATTGGATAAAGAAGGGTGTGCTGGAGAGACCGCGCGTCAAGAAGAACCGTCGTCCGTCGCTGGCACCCTCACTGGGCTTTGCACCAGCGCACTTCACCCGGTGGGGGGATGGCCGCGCGGCGACCGAAAAAGGAGGAGGAGACGCGCCGGTCCTCCGGCGCTCCCTCAACATCCGTGGATGAGGGTAGGCGCATAATGGTGCGCGACTTGTTCGCGCCCCCTAGCGAGCCAACTCGTCCAGCGGAGGACCCCCTGCACACGATGTTCGTGCGCGGGGGAAGACGGGGTACTCGGAGGCGCGTAGCCTGCCGGGAGGTCCCACTGCCGACCACCAGGCCGGAGTCGGACGCACCCCCCGAATTACCCGAACCCGAGCAAGAGGAAGGCCCCGGACAGGACATGCCGACGCTGGACCCAGAACCAGCACCTGCACCTACAACACCACCTAAGAGGGCGAGTAAGATCCCGAGACGGGTCTCGCCCTCAGACCCAATCCTGGAGAGACCAGCGAAGTTGCAGGTGCTGGAAGCGTCGACGGGAACATCCTCCGAATATGAGGATAGCGTGGAGGAGCAGAGCGCTGGCGTGGAGGCTGCTGCTGCTGTGAAGGTCATCGCGCACCGGTCACCCCCGCGTTCCCCCTCCCCATCCCCCCCGCCCCCGAGGGCACCCTCCGTCGAGGCCGGCCTCGACTCAACCTCGTATGTGCAGATGGCATCGAGGTCGTCACCGTCCGGCCACACGGAGGCCACCGAAAACCTATCCATTCCCGCCCAGCCCCCTACCCTTCCTACCCGCGAAGCCGCGAACGAATTGTTGTCAAGTGTAAGTAGGGATAGGGATATTGATAGTCCGGCCTCGCCTAGTGGCTTGAGGCAGGGCGTCACGTATGCTGCGGCAATGTCGACACAGGCGCCACGGAGTGCGCCCACCCCACCATCCCCGACAACAGCGGCTGCTGACTCAGCACCGCGTTCACCCGTCGTTGGTGGACCATCCCAGGGTCCTCGAGCTGACGACAGGCCCAAGGGTTACCCCCCCATTGTGGTGGAGCGGTTCCCAAATTGGACGCAGCACTTCGAGGTGCTGCGAGCCCGATTGGGTCGCGCGCCGAGCGCACGGCCCTATGGACGAGGGATTAGGTTTATCCCTCAGACGCCCGAAGAGTACCGGACGGTCCAGGCGTTCCTGACCGACTTAGCAGGCACAGAGCCAGATCTCTCCTGGTTCTGCTATACGCCGCGCGAGAACCGCCCCACTAAGGTGGCTGTGTGGGGCTTGCCGGCGGATACGAACCCGGAGAGAGTATGCGGGGCGCTCAGGGCGCTTGGATTTCCGGTACGTTTCGGGACGTACATTCCACCGAGGCGAGGACGCCCGGGTTGCACGTTTCACGTGCAGATGGACCACTTGGGCCAGGAGGAGCTCGCCCGCCTTTACAGGGTGGACGAGCTACTTAACATGCCGGGGGTGGTTGTCGAGGCGTGGAGGGGCCGAGGTGGCCCGGCCCAGTGCCACCGCTGCCAAGGCTTCGGCCACGCCTCGTACAACTGCTTCAAGCAGCCGAAGTGCGTCCGTTGCGCGCAGGGACACGCAACTCGGGATTGTCCCCTACCGCGCGATGCCCAAGCCAAATGCGCCAACTGCCATGGACCGCACATGGCCAATGATAGGCGATGTGCGGTTCTTAGGCGAGTGGCGCGGGCCAAAAGCATCGCGCTACCACCACCTATTCCCGGCCCTCGTCAACAGCGGGGCGCCGCACCTGCTCCGGCGCCTCCAGCCAGGAGCCGTGCGCCGCCCACCGCAGTGGGGCCCTCAGTGCGGCAAGTGGAGGAGTATGAGCCCGCGGCCGGTGCATCTCTAATGGCACCGGCGAGGCGCCCGACGTCTGCTAAGCGTAAAAGGCATAACAGGCGTCGGAACGCCGCGCGTCTTAGGAACCAGAGGGAGACCCGGCGGGTACCCCTCGCCGAGTCGACCCCCCAGCCGATGGAGACAGAACACCCAGCTCCAGAGACGCATCCGGCCGCGGGGCCAGCCCCCGCTCCGGCGGTGGAGCCGGCCCGGGCACAGGTAGTTCCTGAGTCCGCGCCGGCCCTACAGCCGCGACAGCCCGCTCCGCGCCCCCGCCGTGCCCAACTCCCGGCCCAGCCTGTCGCAGAGGAGGGCACCGGCCGCAGGAGACCGCAGAGGCGGCTAAGGATCGAGGAACCGGAGGAGCGACCAACACCCCGCCCCCGTCAGACCACAACACCGGTCGCCGTTGCGCGGCCCTTTCGTGCCCTCGGGCTTGACACGCCCGCAGATGCCCTTGTCACAGCAGTGCAGTCCATCTGCGAGGCAGTGGCCCGGCACCCGGACTTGGTTGCGGCCGTGCAACGGATTGTCTCAGACGTCCTCGGGGTCCGGTGCAGCGTCCCTCAGGGTGCTGTACTGGAATCCGGGCGGCGTCACTAGACACCTGCAAGCGCTGCGTGGTCTCATACAGGCGCAGGACATTCACGTCGTGCTCCTGGGTGAGACCAAGCTGCGTGCAGGCCTCGATCTAAGGCTACCTAATTACCACGTGTACCGGCGTGACGAACAGACGCCCACGGGATTTCCCTTCAGGGGAACCGCGGTTGCGGTTCGACACGACTTGGTACACGAGGAATTGCCACACCCGCCGTTCACCCATACGCGCTCCATAGGGGTAGCGTTGAGTGCGGCGGGAAGGGACCTGCGACTCTATGCGGCGTATCGCCCACCAGGTCCCCAATTTGACCCGCAGGACATCTCGAACATCATGGATGGTGGTGCTCCGACCTTGGTGGCTGGTGACCTCAACGCCAAGCACTTGGCTTGGGGGTCCAGAGTCATCAGTCCCGTGGGACGGAAGCTGTATGAAGACTCCGAGGCTAAAGGCTATGAGGTACAGGGTCCTGAGGCCCCTACCCATATCCCCTCGGACGAGTCCCACCGCCCAGATGTCCTGGACATCATACTCCACAAGGATCTCGCGTGTCCAGTCCATGTGGAGGTGTTGTATGACCTGGACACACAACACCTGCCCATATTGGTCGTTCTTGGCCTTGGGGCGGCGTGTGTGGAACCCCCCAGACTCCGCAGCAAGACGGACTGGGATAAGTTTAAAAACACTTTAAATTCCATTAAGTTTAGCGGCTCGCTCTCCTCCACCGAGGGGGTCGAAGCCGCCACCGAGGCGGTTCAAACCTCAATTATTAATGCCCTGGCGGCTTCGACTTCGCAGTCCCCTGTGGAGACGGGCCGCTACAGTACACCACTCCCAGTCCGTCTTAGCGAAATGCTCGCTAAGAAGCGTAAGCTGCGCGAGCTCTGGGCGCGCACACGTTGTCCCCGGGTCAAGCGCGACCTGAATGCGTTGGCCGAGCGGCTGTCTGCTGAGATGGCGGAGCTGCGAGGGGCCACCTGGGAGATGAGAATCGACCAGGCTGGCGAGTCGCAAACGTCTCTCCATCATCTCAATAGACAGCTAACTCGCGCTAAGGTCCCCGTCACCCCTCTCCTAGATGGCGGGGGGAGGCGGGTCCACGCAGCAAAGGACCGCGCGGAGATACTTGCGGAGTATATGGAAGAGCAGTTCTCGCCCCATCCACCCGCACAGTCAGCCTCCGCGCATCACGAGGATGTAGGGCGTAGAGTAGGGGATCTTCTTAGGGACCCGACACCGGCACTCGAAGGGATCGAGTTTATCTCTCCCACTGAGGTAAGGAAGGCGGCCTTACGTCTACCCAGGCGTAAGGCTCCAGGTCACGACGGGATCCCCAACGCGGCGCTAGGTATGCTGTCCAGAGGGGCCCTTGTCTCAATGACTCGGGTCTTTAACGCCATCCTACGCACAGGCCATTTCCCGACCATCTGGAAATTAGGGAAGGTAATCGTCCTCCCGAAACCGGGGAAAGACCGCCGTCTCCCGGGTAACTACCGCCCCATAACCCTGCTATCAACCACAGCTAAGCTGTTTGAGAGACTGGCGTTGAAACGACTGCGTCCGTTCCTTACTATAAGGGACGAGCAGTTCGGGTTCCGCGCCGGTCACTCTACAACGCTGCAGCTCACGCGGGTTATTCATCATTTAGCATCCGAGCTCAACTACGGCCGTCACACGGTCGGCGTCTTTCTCGATATTGAGAAGGCGTTCGACCGCGTATGGCATGAGGGGCTCATATGCAAAATGATGAATACACCTGCCCCGGCGACGCTGATACGGTTGATAGCATCGTTTTTAAGTGAGCGGCAGTTCTATATTTCGGTCGAGGGCGTCGCCTCAGACCCTAGGCCCATACGTGCGGGGGTGCCGCAGGGCAGCTGCCTCTCTCCGTGGCTCTATGCTCTGTATACCAACGACGCCCCCACTCTCCAAGGTCACCTGGAAGACTGGGAGCGCGACGTTATGCTCGCGTTGTTCGCAGATGACAGTGCGTACTTCGCGTCGTCCCGCCGAGCGGACTTAGCTGCACGGAGAATGCAGCGTCTGCTCGACTTACTACCTATGTGGCTGGATAAGTGGCGCATGGCTGTCAATGTCGGAAAGACAGTCGCAATACTGTTCGGCCGCAAGCGTATCATGCCGGCTCCGCTGAGGCTCCGTGACACGGAGGTAGCTTGGCAGCCAATAGTGAAATACCTAGGATGTAACATCGATCGCTCGTTGCACATGATCCCGCAGGTGGAACAATCGATCCACCAGGCCCGAGCGGCCCGAGCGATGCTCCGACCGGTGCTTACATCCAGGTTACCGTTAAGGACGAAACTAGGGATCTACAAGACCTACATTCGTTCACGACTTACCTACGCGGCGCCGGCATGGTACGCGTTGGTATCTAGGTCGCAACGCCAGCGTCTCCAGGCCCAGCAGAACCTGGCCCTACGAGCAATCGTGGGGGCGGGTCGCTACGTCAGGAACGAAGTGGTGAGGCGCGACCTTAAGATCGAAACGGTCGAGGAGTTTGTGGTCCGCCTCGCACGCTCAATGTATGAGCGGGCGGAGGCCGGACCATACTCCCATTTAAAGGGGTTCGCGCCCCTACACGATCGACCACCTACGGGGCGCCCGCTCCCGCGGGAGCTCCCAGGGCTGGCGACCCCCGACCATCAGGGGGCCGACCGTCCGCTCGGTACAACGACGCGATAATTACCGAATCACCCCCTCAACAGGGGGATGATAGAAATTTTTAATATTTGTTCATTATTTTATTATGTTTTAAATAACATTATATTATTATGAATAAATATCAAGAATCCGGGGGGTATTTACCACCTGAGAATCTGCCCGGGCAAAGAGGGTATCCTCGAGACCCGAATTTCCTGCCCACCGCCCTTATGTTGACATTGCCGCAATATATGTGCGCCCGGAGGGTAAGACGTCCCAGCGATAGATAGATAGGCCTTAGCATGGTCTCAGCAGAGAAGAATACGAAGAAGACTCCTGAAGAAGAAGAAGACTCCCGAAGAAGAAGACTCCTGAAGAAAAGAAGACTCCTGGAGAAGAAGAAGACTCCTGGGGAAGAAGAAGGAAAATCTGAAGACGGAAGCGTTCCTGCGCAAGAAGAGGAAGTAGGGGTTAGGTCGGGATAGGGAAGAGGCTTTGGCTGGCCTACACTCTTGTTTCTATTGCACGTCAATTATTGTTTCTATTGCACGTCACCCCTTCCCCGCACCTACCCTCTCTACGGCACGGGACAGGCGCAACTCCCCGACGCGACGACTATCACCACGAGCGGGCTTCCGGCGCCGGACGGAAGAAGGCCGTCCGTACAACATCACGCCCGCACCCCTATACGGTCGCAGGTTAGGTGGCGGCGTGGCATACCACCACACCGCCGAACACACAGCGCCCCGCGACACTCATGTACATCCCTACACTGGATCTCTTTTATATAATTCTCTCTTTCTTGCAATAAGTAAATGGTTGCCTGGAAGAGATCGCTATTTAGTGATAAGGCCGCCAGTTGTACCTTTAATTATTGTAAATATTTTGTATTTGTTACTATAAATTTGGTGTACAATTAAGAGTTTTTGTATTGTATTGTATTGTAATTTTTCGCTTTTCCACTGTATAAAACCAAGTGAAATTGTCATATTTTGCTCAAAAAGTTAAATTTCCTGCAAAAAAATTAAAAGTATGATTAAAATAATATTGTTTTAAGAGATGGTAGTAACCCCTAGGTCTATTCCCACACACAGTCCGGTCTATCTGCGCAGGCATATCTAAACAGGTAGACCTCTCCGGTGCACCGTAGTGTGTATGGCAGGGGCCGTGCGAAGATTAGCATCCTTACCATGAGCTTTCAAAACATCCCACAATTTTACGTTACGTTTACTCAATCCATTATTCTGTTCCGTTTGCTTCAGTGGACTGAGTAAACGTAACAATAAGTAAGAGCTCAAGTCTTTTTGTCTGCCTCACATGTTAGCAAAAAAGAGAGACAAAACATAAAGCGCCATTTGTCAATTTAGACATTTAATGTTACGTTACTGACACTATAGTTCTGACACAATCTGCTAGGGGCGCTAATTGGAATTGGTATGGGCAAATACGTAAACAAATACCAAAACAGTCATATTTGTCAAAACGTAAAAACTCATGGTAAGGGTACAGAAGACGCAATTTTACTTTTTGGATATCAAGGGGATGTTGTTGTGAAGGAAATACAAGTTTTTGGGGTCTTTTGTCCCTTAGCGGCAATCTTGAATTAGGGTCGCAAATTGTTTTCACGCTCTATCAAGCAAACTATTCGTCGCACAGAAAATTTGTAAAAGCAATTACGGTTTCAAATTGAATTATCTACAACTTTTGTTTCATAACTTTTTGTTGTAGAACTAAATATAACAGAGTGAATAATGGAAATAGATCATAATTTAGAAAAAAATCTTTTTCAACAGCAATATATCAACATCAAAGTTATTCCTTGAAATCCTTTGCTATAACTGTCTAAATTTCAACGCTTCGTCTTTCACCTGGCAGAACAGGTGTTTAGAAGGTGGTAGAGCCTTTTGTCGTTCGACTCCGGCGCCACCACGACCACACAATATATTTCTGTCTCATAACATCAGTGTTAAGCGCTGCTGTGTTTTGATTTGAAGGGTGTGGTAAGGAAGACATACTTTTCCGAGACGTTCTAGCTTAGTCCTCAGGGGAAGCGGCGCATCAGTGGCCGACCTCAGGGAGGAATATCTAATCCTATCTGGGGTTGATTACAGATGTGTATGGGTGGCAGTAGCCTCTTACCATCAGGTGGACTGCGTGCTTGTCTGCTACTTCCATATTATAACAAAAGAACAGCTGTTACAGAAGTACATAGTTAGGTACTGCAAAATAAACATTGTTTTAAATTGCAAAGTGCGGACAATACTTGAGTCAAGTCAACGTAATTAAAAGTCTCAGTCAATAATTAGGTGCTTTGAGTCCGGAGATTGGCGAGGGCAGTAAGGGTACAGCTAGGGTTGTCAAATTCTTTGTTGAATTTTTTATTGTTTTGATTTTTTGTGTTTTTTATGTAATTTAAACCGGACCTTATTGCTTATCCATCCCTAGCATATTTCTTCGTTATTGATATAGCACTACATATTTTTCTTCGATTTTTATCCAACTGTAGAGGGTAAGGTTTTTCGAACGAATTTAACATAAAATAATAAATAATAAAAATAGTTTATGAGATTGGATTCGGTTTGAAGGATGTGGTAAAGGAAACATACTTAACCAAAGCGTTTAAACTTATTCCTCAGGTATCGGAACCCAACGGATATGTGGTCCACCTCGCATAATATGTTTATCCTATCTTCGATTGATTACAGATGTCAATGGACGGCAGCAGACACTTACCATCAGGTCGACTACATGCTTGTATGCTACTTCAATATTATGATAAAATATACAAAAAAGACTTCAAAATAATCGAACCTGGTACCTTGCAGAATATAAGCGCTATGTCACGTCATATTAATTGACCTATTTGTTTTACCAACGGATTCTCGTATTTCAATATAAATGGAATTTTAACGACTCTTCACGTTGTATGCAGTTGACGTAAGTACTCTTATTCGAATTAATGGATTTGAGGATTAATTTTTGGTGGATATATGCACGAGGTAAATAATATACTTGCATCGTGTATACATCGTGTAGGTAAATATTGACTTTTTATAATATAGGAGTAGCAGACGAGTATGCAGTCCACTTCATGATAACTGGCTACTGCTGCCCATGGACATGACAATGTGTACTCAAACCCAGATAGGATTAGACATTCCTACCTGAGGTCGGCCACAGATACGCCGCTACCCCTGAGGACTAAGCTGGAACGCATCGGAAAAGTATGTCTCCCTTACCACACCCTTTAAACCAGAACACAGTACCACTTAACGCTGCTGTTATGGGGCAGAGATAGGTGTGGCGCTGGTGCCGCTGGAGTCGAACCACAAGGTGTTCTACCACCTACAATATCTGTGTATATAAAACCTATATTTTTGACATTCGACCCCTTAGGGGTTTAAATTAGGATTGAATGTTTGTATCACAATCTACTGATTTCATGGAAAAAACATGAAAATTAGAATTTGATTTACTGGTTAGGCTTGCGTTAAAAAGCGCAAAATCGCAAATTTCTGTTCCCAAATGTAGCTAGTCTGTTACCCTTGTTAACAGTGCCGGATTTTCAGGTCAGAGCCATAGGACAACGAAGGATGCCCTTTATTATTTTTTCTATCAGTCTTTAAAAAAATATTGCCAAAAAATTTAATTATTTCAACAAAGAATTTAGTAATGCAAATGTAAAAATGTGAAAAAAAAAAACACTGTTTATAGAAAAAAATACTGTTGACCCGTCGAAGTTTGAACATTATTTAAAAAAGTATAAGTTGTTGACATGACGAAATTTAAACATTTTTCTGTGGTCCCCCGTCCCCTCTCTCACAAAGCCGACCCTGTAACGTTTAGAGCAACAAAAATTACGTTGCCCTAAGAAATATCGTCTGCGTCGACTGCTTACCAAGAATACCCTTAATATATTGCTATTTAAATTTTCTGAAGCTAATGCCCCTGGGAAGTGGGGCATTGTGTGTGTCGTTTATGCGCACTGTGGTTTGTAGTGAAAATGTTCTTATTTCCATAGTGTGTTCAATATATTGACTAGAGGTGAAAGAATCTTTCGATCTGTCTAAATATATAAAACTCAAAGGTGACTGACATAGTGATCTATCAACGCACAGCCCAAACCACTGGACGGATCGGGTTGAAATTAGGCAGGCAGGTAGATGTTATGATTATGGTAGGCATCCGCTAAGAAAGGATTTTGATCAATTATACCCCCAAAGGCATAAAATAGGGGATGAAAGTTTGTATAAAACTTCTTGGTTAATAATATTACTTCGTACCGCGAGCGAATCCGCGTGCAAAAGCTCGTTTATGAATAAGCACAGAATGCATTACCAAATTACGGCATTATTACTAAATATTATAAAGATATGTTTTTGTTTGGATTAAAAGGGCTTCAATTTAAGGGGCTTTAATTTTAAACATTGACTTTTAAAATTACCTTATTAACAGGAAGTGAGAGATTTTATAAGACTTCTCTTTTATCTGGGGTTGATTATAGATGTCCATGGGCGATAGTGGTCACTTATTATCCAGTTTATCCATATCAAAAAGTCCTAAACTAGTATTATTTGTGAAATGTGACGTTAAATTTTGTTTCTTTCTTTCGCTCCTATAAAAATGCAGTGCGAACAAACCTCATCTAATCCACCATAAAAATGAAAAATTACCTGAAATATACGCTTGATATCGCGATGCTCCTGAAATATTATTATAGTTACTTATTCAAGAATCTGGCTACTTGAAGCTTTATGGAGCTTTTGGAGATTATAAATGTCATTACGTCATAATGTGTGCCATTGAGTATAATGTACGTCTTTCAATCAGGATGTCCATGTGTGTGTGTGTCATGTTCGAATTGAAGGCACCTCTTATTTTTCGAAGTTATGTGCGTATTACAAATTAGTTATCACTTGATTTAAAGGTGAAGGAAAAAATCGTGAGTACCTGAGAAACGCATACCTGAGAGATCTTTAAAAAAAATTCTAAACCGTATGTAAAGTTTAGCAACACGCATTTGGTACGCAATTTGGACATAGGTTATCAACCCCAGATAAGATTGGAGTCCTATCTAAGGTTACAGATGCACCGCTAATCACGAAGACTAAGTTGCAACGCCTCGGAATAGTACCTATGTCTCCCTTACCACACCCTTCAAGCCAAAACTCAGTTTTAGCTAACATAAATTCGGTGGCAGCATCGCTTCTTATCATAGCAGTATATCCGCATAGACCTGCCTGCCTAAAAATCTGCCTTTTAAATTTCCCCACAACTCTTAACAACAATATACAATTGACAATATTTAACTCAAAAATTAAGATACCATGCCAATTTTGAAAACTGTGAACCCGGGTAAACGTGCAAAGCTACAAAACCTAAAATAAAATTGTAGAATACGAAGTCGTTAGAGACCCAAAGAGTAACATTTGAGAGGATCTTAAGCTTTTTGCTCTCAGTTGGGACACAATTTGGATGTCCTTAAAATATTATATTGGAGGCGATGTACGATAAAATAAATAATATAAAGGATAACTTTATTCAGTAAATGTTATTTTTCACGTGTTTGAATCATTTATGGTACGTCTCCGGGGGCACCTTTTTGTATTTTTTAACAGCAGTGTTAAGCGCTGTTCTGTTCTGCTTAGAAGGGGAAGGGTAAAGGGTGGTAAGGGTGGTAAAATTGTGAATTTTCCGAAATATGCTAGTTTAGTCCTCTGGGTTAGCAACGCATTTGTGGCCGACTTCAGATAGAAATGTATTGTTATCTAGGATTACAGATATCAATGAGCGGCAGTAGCCACTTATCATCGGATGGACTGCATGCTCGACTGCTACTCCTATATTATAAAAAAGTGCCTTATCGATTAGTTTAAGTACAAATATTTAAAACATCGCTTACCTCGCCCATCGTTTATCGTTTCCACTGTAGCACGTTCCTTAAGAAGGACTTTTCCATTTAGTTTTCAGAAGCAGCCTGTAGACTTGTAGAGAATTTTGTGCGATGTCGTTAGGTGAAGGCTTCTTGAAAGTTTGTAAGAAACAAGTGTAGAATGTCAATGTGACTGTTTTGTTAAAGTTATTTAGTGTCTTAGTTCGTTTGTTAGTATTTAATGATATACTTTAGTTTCTAAGTTTGGTATACTGTTTAAAGCTTGCATGTATTCCTGATTGTCTGTATGACTTTTCTTATAATCTGAAGGTAGCATACGAGCATAGCCTAGTGATATCCTAGTGGTTAAGAAAATTATTAATGCGTATTAGAAAGTAATTATCACTTGCTTAAACGGTGAAGGAAAACATCGTGAGGAAACCTGCATACCTGTGAGATTTATAAAAAAAATCTTAAAGGTATGAGAGGTCTATCAATACGCACTTGTCCAGCACGGTGGACTATGGCCTAATCCTTCTCATTCTGAGAGGAGACCCGTGCCCAGTAGTGGGATGATAATGGGTTGTTGGTGTGATGATGATGATACGAGCATGTAGTTTAATGGTTTGTGGCTACCGCCGCCCATGGACATTTGTAATCTACCTAGATAACAATAGCTTACTACAGATACACTGCTAACCCTGAGGAATAACTTGGAACTCGGATAAGTCTCCCTTACCACGCCTTTCAAACCAGAACATAGCAGGAATGAACACTGTAGGCAGTATGCAAAAATAGGTTGTCCCTGTAGTTCCGGGATCAAAATAGGGGTAACTAGGGTAAAGGCGACTAAAAGGGGGCTTCCTGGGTTGCGGGTGGCAAGAGTGGGAGCTAGAGCCGCCCGGCTAACGGCCCCGGTAAGGACGGCGGTATGTGTTGTCGCCTACCGTCGTACGCACCAGACGGTGTGGCGAGCGTCAAGCTCACCTGGGCGGAACCCGACGAGGCAACGCGATAGGAGGACTCCGGTTGCGTTCGTTTGGAGATCCCGGAGATCTCAACGCAGCGCCGAGGACGGCCATAGGGGGGGTTATGGTGCGGTAAGAATCCCACATAACTCGATAAAAAAAGGCAAACATCTCCCTAAAATCTTAGTCAGACTGTCATTGGGTTTCCATATTACTATATGCTTCAAACCAGAACACAGCAGCGCTACATTGCTGTAGCAGAACCACGCAGGGTTCTACAACTTTAACGTTTTAAAAGTAATTAACACCAATAACCAATATTGATTGACCTCTTCGCAGGTACTAAAGATCGAAGGACTTTTAAAACATTGAGAATCATTAATCAACGCCATTGCATTTGAATAATCGATCTTTTACCTTGGATAGCTTTTGTTGTGCAAATTTCTTTTGTAAAAGACGCTTTTATAAGACACCTTTCAACTAACTGGAATAAACTTGGGGAACCCGGTCTGACGCGCAGAGGTTTCCGGGTTCGATCCTCGGCCAGGCAGATATCTAAATGATGAGTGTAGGTTTCGGTTTCTGGGTCTGGGTGTTTGTGTGAATTGTCTCTCTGTATTTGTCTTTATAGCCCCCACATAACAGGGAATACTAGTGTGGGGCTGTGAGTGTAGAAAGCGAAAAAACTGTTAGTGGGCTAAAAAATGTGGTTGTGGAGTACAAAGGGTTCTATCATCTTCAAAGTTTACTTATGTCGCTTTAATCATCGTTAACCCATCACTGTACTAACCCACTGCTGGGCACGAGTCTCTCGGAATGAAAAGTATTAGGCCATAGTCCACCGCGCTGGCCACGTACGTATTGGAAGGCTTCATAAACCTTTGAGTACTTATTTAAATTTCTCAGGTTTCCTCACGATGATTTCCTTCACGGTTTCAGCAATGATAATTATTTTCTAATACGCACATGGCTTAGAAAAATCAGAGGTTAACGTTCGACCTCAGACCCTTCGATCAAGAGGCCGAGTTTCTTAACCACTTGACTATTACAGTTGTTATAAGGAATATATAGGAATGACGGTAGTGCTTCTGGGTTCGAAGAACAATGGTTCTATCACCTTCAAAGTTATTGTTATATCACTTTAGTATTATATGAGAGGTCACGTATTTTATGATGATTGTGACTTACACTTAAAATTAATATTCTCACGAAAACAATTGTATGAACCAGCAAATCCCTAATGACGAATAGAGGAACAAGCCGGGTTGAGAACAGGCAGATAAGCTGAGCACGCCCTTGAGACTTGTACTAGCGAACCATTGAGCTAAGAATGGAATAGATTGCTAGTGGTTGTGTCAAATAAAACTGGAAGCTTATGACAAATAGAGGAACAAGCCGGGTTAAGAACAGGCAGATAAGCTAAGCACGCCCACGAGACTTGTTCTGGCGAACTATGGAGCGAGGAATGGAATAGACTGCTAGTGGTTATGTCAAATAAAGTTTATGGCAAATAGAAGAACAAGACGGGTTAAAATATGTTTTATGGTTTTTATTTCTATTTATTATAATACCAGTTATATAGTAAACTGACTGGAAAAAAATCCGTCTTCTTAGTACGGTTAAAGTGTTAGATCGAAAAATGCCGAAAAATACCGGTTTGTTGCATGAAGACCCCTTTTATATTCAACTTTATTTTGTTTTTAGTATTTTTTGTTATAGCGGCCACAGTTATGCATCCTTTGTAAAAAAATCATGTGTCTATCTATTACGGTTCCGGAGGTATAGCCCTGTGACAGACGGACAGATGGACAGACAGCGAAGTCTTAGTAATAGGGTACGGAACCCTAAAAATGAATGAGAGAGGTTACGTCAGTAGAACAAATGTTTGAAGACTTCATATTAAATTCTTGGTATCATATAGTGCCTTTGCGTTTGTGGTACTACCTTTTCATTTCTTTCTCTCATTAACTTCTGTTTTTAATGAATGCAGGTTCGAAACACTATATTCTACCTGTCTGAACAACGGTTTACAATAGTGCCCATAACACGACGCGGTTCAATAAAATGAAATTAAGTTTTTATAAATTAAGGGTCTACTTGATTCTTTGTCTATGTACAAATGGCACTATTTGTTTTCCTTCACTTCGTTAGGAGTCGTCTGTGGTAACATTTTGAAAGCAAGATATCTTCCACCTTAAATAAGGATCTTATTATTTATTGAAGTGAGGGAACCATAAAAAGCCCGCAACGAAGCTTTCGAATGGTGAAAGAATTTTTAAAATCGGTCCAGTAGTGTTTGAGCCTATTCATTACAATCAAGCAAACAAACAAAGTTTTCCTCTTTATAATATTAGAAAAGATGTAATTGTTATAAAATTGATAACTTACTTTTCCACTTTTCTTTACTTTTCATATCTTTACATTATTCATAGTACAGTCTCTACATAGAGTAATGAACAAAGTTGGCATGAAAGGGGCAAGAAGTGACAATAGAATACAAGAATAGTCCTCAATACAATGGTCTATTCATTACTTCTTGTGATGTGAATGAAAGATTGAAAACTTAGTCATAGATAGTGAGTTGTCCCCTGAGGGGCAAGTATAATATGAAACACGTCTAAACGTTTCTGAGGACGCTTTTCCTATTGAGCGTGTTTATGCGGGCTACTCACATCTGCTGCAGTGGCAATCTAGAGTGTAAGAGTGAGGATGACCCTTGATTGCCTCCTTGATTGTGATGTGTATAGGCAGCGGCAATTTCCAAGATTGGCCTTACGGCAGAGTGACAGGGGCGCGAGACCAACGTTAGCTGGTCTGAAGATGGTAGAACCTTTTGTGGTTTGACTCCGGTGGCACCACCGCCGCAATTATTTCTGCCTATTAACAGCAGTGTTACGCGCTGGTGTGTTCCGTTTTGAAGGGTGTGGTAAGGGAGACATACTTTTCCGAGGCGTTCCAGCTTAGTCCTCAGGGGTAGCGGCGCATCTGTGGCCGACCTCAGGAATATCTATCCTATCTGGGGTTGATTACAGATGTCCATGGGCGGCAGTAGCCACTTACCATCAGGTTGACTGCATGCTCGTCTGCTACTCCTATATTATAAAAAAGCCCCTAGATTACCCCTGCTACCATAATCTAAGCAGGTCAAAATACTCTGCAACACTGCACAAACAAGTGTGCAGAAATATTCCCGATATCACCAGTTTCCTCTAGATTGCCCTTGAGACAGGTGTGTGAATAGCCCATCATATGCTAGTTCGCGCTTCGTTTGTCTCGTTGTCTCATTTGTATCATTTCACTCCCATACGGGTAGCAAAGAGACGATAGAAAGATTTTATTTATTTATTTATTAACTCTTTATTGACCATGTTAAAAACAGTGCAAAAGGCAGACTTAATGCTAAATAGCATTTTCTCCCAGTCAACCCTAGGGATGTGCAGAAAAATTGAAGGCGGTACAACTGTATTAAAATAATAATAATAATAATTAGGAAATAAAATAAAATGAAAAAAAGATAGGGAGAAAGGAGATCATATATATATATATATATATATATATATATATATATATATTATTTATATTTTTGTATCGTATGTATATACTGAATTATTAGTTTAATAGTTTATAGTTTTGTTTTTATGCACGGTAAATTTGTTTTTGTTTGTCAGTTGTTTCCACTACGAGGAGCTCAACTCTTTAATTTTTTTTTCATAATATTGGAGTACCAGACAAGCATGCAGTCCACCTGATGGTAAGTGGCTAATGCCGCCCACGGACATCTGTAATCAACCCCAGATAGGATTAGGTATTCCTATCTGAGGTCGGGCACAGATGCGCCGCTACCCATGAGGACTAAGCTGGAACGCCTTGGAAAACTCTGTCTCCCTTACCACACCCTTCAAAACGGAACACAGCAGCGCCTAACACTGCTGTTATTAGGTAGAAATACGTGTGGCGGTCGTGCCACCGGAGTCAATCCACAAAGGGTTCTACAACCTTAAAATTACAGTTTTATTTTTCTAGTTGGTTTACTCGTTTATAGTTGGTTTCGAATTTTTCTTATATACTTAGACAATGAGTTGCAGAAAATATTGCACAACGTAATACAGTACGGTGATATTGCAGTTATGTTTTTATGTCGACTCATCGTGTTCGGTGTCTACCGGGTAGATTACAGTGTTGCACAATTTCCAGTAAACAATTTTCAAGCTAAGGACATTTTTTGTCCTAAGGAGTTGAATAAAGTTTTAACTCAAAAGAAGAAAGGTCATAGACATAAATTCGAAAATACACTCATTATACACTGCTTAATAGTTTCGGAATATTCAAACTCGCTCGGAAAAAAATAGCGGGCTGCATTCCGGGAGTGCCGGCAGAATTGAAAACTTTCAAAACCTCACCTGAATTAATATAATAAATAAAATATGAAACTGACACCTATTGACATATTTTTTCAATGCTGACACCGGATGACATCTTGACTTTTGCAGTTTGCTTTGCCGTCTTACGAATTTTAGATCAGGCCACGTGCCCTGACGCGAATTCAACATTTTTTACCCATCATAAAAAGTTCATATACCGCTAGAAAAAAGTTTTCACTTCAAAACTTTCACTTCTTTTGGAGTCTAATCAATTACTTCGTCTATGAGAATACTAGATGTTTTCAGTATTCACATTCGAAGATAATAGGGTACAAACTTGTGTGAATAGAACTACAGTTGACAATGGAATATCAGAATGGTTCGTACTTCAATGGTTTTGATGTAATGATTTGATTGTAAATGAAAAGTGAAAAACAAAACCAACGGACTATTATTTTGTGTGGTAAGGGAGATATACTTTTCCGAGGAGTTCCAACTTAGTCCTCAGGGGTAGCGGCGCATCTGTGGCCGACCTCAGGTAGGAATATCTAATCCTATCTTGATTACAGATGTCCATGGGTGGCAGTAACCACTTATCATCGGGTGGACTGCTATTCCCAAATAAAAAAAAATACTATCTCATTACGTCTTTTAATGTAAACTTTTATTTTTACTGAATGAGTAGTAAAAGTACTTTAAACACAATAATTATATTAGATTCACATAAATCCCACGGGGAATCAAATTGGTTTAGGAGGATTTTTAAAATTTAACATTTTGTTATTTGCTTTACATAAATGGTGTCTTAAATTAAAGATTTATTATAAAATAACCTTTATAATACTGACATAATATTTGAAATAAAACAAATAATTGGTCAAGTTCGATCTTGGTCCTACGGGTTGAAATTGAGTGGTAGAAATGTGAAAAAAATATAAATTATATTTTTTTGTATTTGTTGTTATTGCGATTCACATTGTTAAAAATGTGTATACCTATAACCCTTAGACAGAGGTCTGTGACAGACCGACAGGCAGTGGAGCCTTAATAGGGACACATATTATAAATGTCCACATATCCGTGAACAGGGTCCTATTTATACCCTTTGGATATGGAACCCCAAAAAGGAAAATAATTAATACAACCTTTCTATAAAATAGTACCGCTAAGGGAAATGTAGGAAATTCTGGCAGCTTTTCTTTGTATAGCTCTAACAATACGCTGAATGAATAGAACGGAAAAGCCAAAAGTTACGGTTAAGTTGGTTAAACTTAAGTTTCTTAACTAAGAAAGATGTGGCAGTAGACATATAGATGTGGGAATAAAATAAATGAATTGCAGAATATATGGGGTTAGATTTTGAAGTGGAAACTTCCTTAGCGGCATTATGCACTTTTTGTGATGAGTAAAAATGTGAATTCGCATCAGGACATGAGACCTGTACCCTTACCATGAGTTTTTACGTATCGACAAACATGACTGTTTTGGTATTTGTTCACGTATTTGCTCATACTAATTCCAACCAGCGCCCCTAGCGGATTATATCAGAACTTGGAAATTGTATGGGCCAATATTTACATATAATATACAAATACCAAAACAGTCATATCTGTCGAAACGTAAAAACTCATGGTAAGGGCACTGATCGAAAATTTGTAATGCGGCAAAGCAAGATGCAAAAGTAAAGATCCCAAGGTGTAAGAATTGAAAACTATGTCAATGTGTGTCAGTTTAATTTTTTATTTATTATATTTTATTATTCAGTTTAGGTTTCGAAAGTTTTCACTTCCGTCGGCATTCCTGGACTGCAACCCGTTGTTTTTTTTTGCTGAATGTGTATGTCGAAGGAATAGTGAGAAAACCCCTTAAGGGAACAAGGGGCCGAAAAATAAAACGGCATACTTTATTTAAGAACATCAATTTCCTCAATTATGAATAAGTTAATTTTGGAAAAAAACATCCTGTGTTATTGCGTCCCATGATGTCGCTAAGGATCAAGTTCCGGAGAGTAGTGATAAATTGCAAACGGAAAGAAAGGGTCCATTTTTATATATTTTTTTCTTTATCCGCCAATGTGTATCGTAGCAGTATTAAAATTACTCAAGAATTTGTCCAGTTTCAGGGAAATATTGCCCGGCAATGGGTCTGGTTTTAGTAATATAGAAGTAGCAAATGAGCACGCATTCCACCTAATGGATAGGGGCTACTGCACATCTGTAATCAACCCTAGATAAGATTCCCAGTCGGTCATAGTTCCTGAGGACTATGTTGGAAAGCCTCGGATAAGTATGTCTCTTACCAGCCAATTAAGATACTCAGTAGTTTTTTCAGATACTCTAAAAGTTTACAAAAATATCAACGGCTTGCACTCCGGGAGTGCCGGAAAAAGCGGAAAGTATCGAAACCTAACCTGAATAATAAGATATGTGAAATAAAAAAATAAACTTACTCTTGTTGACATCCTTACTAATATTATAAATCCGAAAGTAACTCTGTCTGTCTGTCTGGTTGTCTCTTCTTCACGCACAAACCACTGAACCGATTTTAATGAAATTTTATAGAAAGATAGTCTGAGACCCGAGAAAAGACATAGGATAGTTTTTATCCCGGAAATCCCACGGGAACTAGGGATGGCGATCTAAGATCGATTAATCGGAGAATCGATCTTTTGGACCCAATACATCGATTATTTTAATCGATATTAGTAAGAATTAAATCGTAAACTATGCATTTGATCAAGTGATGGTCTTCAGCAAAGTTGAAGCTACGAGGTTTCAGTTTTATGTATGTTAGTATGTTATATTATTCTATTTTAAACGCGGGCGAAGCCGTTGGCAAGAACTAGTATTTTTATATGCTGACACCGGATAACATCTTGACATTTGCAGTTTGCTGCACCGTCTTACGAATTTTCGATCAGATCACGTGTCCTGAAGCGAGTTTAACATTTTTTACCCATCACAAAAAGTGAATAATGCCGCAAAAGAATTTTTTTCTTCAAAAACACAATTCAAATAATAAAAATAGCTTTTTGAATATTCAGAGTGGTTTCTACCAGTTAAAACTTTTATGTTGATCTAAATTAAGAAATCACTAGAAACTTGAGCAAAAGCTTCAAGTCTCAACCCTCATTATTTGTTTAGTAAGTTCTAAAGTGAAGCGGAAATCGACGTTGTCTGTGGAATTTTTAATAATTTTCTTTAAAATATGCTTAGAAGTAAAGGAGCTACTATTCTACCTGCATTGTAATCTGAAGATAGGATGAAAGTCCTACTTTTGATACACTTGATGGTAAATGGCTACTGCCGCCTATGGACATCTGTAATCGACCCCACACAGGATTATTCCTAATTGAGGTCGCAGATGCGCCGCTACCCCTGAGGACTAAGCTGGAATGCCTCGGAAAAGTATGTCTCCCTTGCCATATCCTTCATACTAGAACACAGCATGTCGATTGTGTGAATATGTGCTCAGGGATTAGTGATCAGTCTGTGAGTATTGCTGAGGATTAACTGAGAATGCCTTGTATAACAGTCTCTTCTACCAAATCATTGTTGTAACAGACAGACAGATGAAACGGTTATGGCTCCAGAGTCGATTAACTTTTGTTTTGCTTTTCCCTACTTTATTTTTTAATGTAATGGCAGCAAAATGACATCTCTTCTCTTCTGAGTCGCTTCTTCATTACTGAAGGTCGTGCCTGCTCTGGGCGTCTACTGTGCAGGTGTGCTGCAAATTTCGCCAAAGTGCTCTGCTTCTGCTTGTCTTAGGCATTCTGTGACAGACATTTGTGTGGTAAGGGAGAGATACTTTTCCGAGGCATTCCAGCTTAGTCCTCAGGGGTAGCGGCGCATCTGTGGCCGACCTCAGGTAGGAATATCTAATCCTATCTGGGGTTTATTACAGATGTCCATGGGCGGCAGTAGCCACTTACCATCAGGTGGACTGCATGCTCGTCTGCTACTCTTATATTATATAAAAAAAAAAACAAAAAAAAAAGACATTTTCGTTAGGTCCTTGATCTGGTCAGACCATCTGGTTGGTGATCTTCCTCGAGGTCTTTTGATGACATAATGACAATGACATAATGCAGCGGAAAAAGAGCATACATTACTCAGTACTGATGTAAAGTGGCTACTGCCGCCCGTGGACATCTGTAATCAACTCCAGATAAAATTAGTTTCCTACCCCAGGTCAGCAACATATGCATTGCTATCCCTGAGGACTAAGTTGGAACGTCACGGATAAGTATGCGTCCCTTACCACGTCCTTTAAACCAGAACACAAGAGCGCTATACTACTGGTTTAAGGCAGAAATAGGAATGGAATGAAATGAAATATACCATAACGAAACACCTTGTGAATTTTGAATAAAAAAAAATTGATTTGATTTGATATATTTATTTTGTATAGGCCAACGGCGGCACTTACAAATTGTCAGTTACAAAATTTTTCTTAAACTACTACCGGATCGGAACGCGACCTCTACTGAGAAGTTCCGATAAGAAACTCAGTGGGTTTGTCTTTTTTGATGTGAAACATCTATAGCCGCACGTAAAACCGATTTCTGGCGTGGCGACGCATGCCGTGGCGACGCGTCGCACGCTATACGATGGTATATATATACAGTCTATATGCAGTAGTGTGTACGGTGTGGCGACGCGTCGCCATGCGCAATAACTATAACCGAAGTCACTGATTAAACGAATTAAGTAGTCACGATTTGAAATAAATTCGTAATTTTTTGTATTTAATGAAAATAAATGTTTATTCAATAAATAGTCATCGTTATCTGGAAAAAAATCGTAATATTTTATTTTATCATTATGACATATTTAGTTCCTATCACAATATGTTCTTTTCTGCATATTACTTTTACAAAATAATGTCGATGTTTCACATCTGCCAGGCGTCCCGTGACGGCTCACATTTTTTTTTTATTAATAATTATTATTCTCTTTATTTTTAAATGCCATCATTTTTACATAGGCGCGATGGGGTTGCCTTTACATTCGATCAAAAGTTCTACTTTTTGCAGACTAAGTTGGAATACTTTATATCAATCGTTATTACCACAACTTTACTAGGCAGCATCGCATTACAATGATTTTATATCTTTTTCATATTCCATAAAAATAATGAATTCTCCGGATTTTGCGGTAATATCCAGAATCCGGTAAAAGGGTAGCGAAAATCAAATTACGCTTAATTGAAAGCTTTCACTTCAGAAATAAAATAATCTTAAAAGGAAATCTTGGGGGCGTTGACGAGTTATGGAGCTAGTCTCACACAAAACGGTTTGATAAGGAAGTAGAGAAAATCGTAACATTATCTCGTTTTGGTGTTTTTTTCTATGTTTCTTTGTTTGTGTTTGTCTGTACTTAAAATGTTTTTTGTATATATATAATGAGAAAATTGACAATTTTTTTTTGTTTTTCTTTCGTGTTCTTTTACTTTTGTTCGTGTTTTGTCACCTACGGTAGTTTCCACAAGAATGCCAGAAAATAATTTCCTTACTTATTTAGTTTTTTGTTCGTTAGTGTTGTTCATTCGTTTGTTTGTCTACTCGTATGTTTGTTTTGTCTCTTTTCTTTCGTTCGATTATTTGTTTTCTTTTCATTTTTTACCCGACTGCAGCCCAAACGGCGTGCCGAATGGGAGTTACATAGGCTTTATTTTAATCGGGTATTTGTTTTCATCATTATTCTTTAATCTACGTGTCAGTTCATTTATTTCTTTCTCCATTTCTAAGTATGTCTGTTTGTCTATTTCCATGTTTCTATGTTTATATTTTCTCTATCATTCTATCTTTATTCCATTCCTTCTTTTCTTGCTCTTAAGTTAAATGATCATATTTCGTGTTTTATTAATTTGCTCCTACACTTGTTTTTTTTCACTTTTGTTCATCATTTGATATATCTTTAACATAGTATATCGTTACCTCGTCCTTTATATGACAAGGGTCTCCAGTAGGCCACTTAATAGGCCCTAATAGAATAAGCCCATTTAATTTAACTACGTAATTACATTTGGGAATTAACCTATTAATAACATAGTTAAATTATTTAACTTAGTTTAGAAATTGTTTGGAGTTACGAACTGTTCTTTACCACAAATTCTATTACATGTATGTTTGAAATGGCTTTTTTGCTTCCAAATATTGCTTTTTTCTTAACTCAGATGTTTATTAATCGTAAATTAATAGTTTCTTTAGTTTTTTGGACTGAACGTACCCGCATGACATATGCTTCTGAAAAGAATACAAATAATAAAATTACATTGCTAAAAATACTTGTTTTTGAAAACTTTTTAATCATATAAAATATTTTTTAATTTTACGCTTTTCTATCAATCTGATATATATTTTTTAATAAGCACATAAAGGGCCAACGGTTTCCAGGTTCTATCTCTGGCCAGATATCTAAATTAATTAGGGCCTAGTTTTTATATGTATTTACTCTACTGACCATGTTAAAAACAGTGTGGTACAAAAGGCGGACTTAATGCTAAATAGCATTTTCTCCCAGTCAACCTTAGGGATGTGCAGAAAAATTGAAGGCGGTACAAATATACTAAAAATAATAATAATAAATAGGAAATAAAATAAAATGGAAAAAAAAGTTATCGCTATTTTTCGCTTTTTTACTGAAGTGCAAATCCTTTTAGGTAACGTATGTAATTAAAATTTAATGTATGTAATTAAATTTCCACTATTAACGTACTTTTAACGCCTTGATAACAAATACTCGCTAAAAAATTGGGCAATTGTTGGGGACCGCCTATAGAAGTGAAAACTAAGTAACTTGTGAATCGTAGTAACTAGTGAATCGTCGAACTATTATATGTTTTTTTTTTTTAATAATATAAGAGTAGCAGACGAGCATGCAGTCCACCTGATGGTAAGTGGCTACTGCCGCACATGGACATCTGTAATCAACCCCAGATAGGATTAGATATTCCTACCTGAGGTCGGCCACAGATGCGCCGCTACCCCTGAGGACTAAGCTGGAACGCCTCGGAAAAGTCTGTCTCCCTTACCACACCCTTCAAACCGGAACACAGCAGCACTTAACACTGCTGTTATTAGGTAGAAATAGGTGTGGTGCGCCGGAGTCGAACCACAAAGGGTTCTACCACCTTTAATTTTATTTCTGGTTTGTAAAAAGGTGTTAATGACCAATTTACTTCTATCGTTAATCATAAAGCATTCGGTGACGATGACGCGAGTTCCATGATTTTTATTCATCAAAAAAAAAGTTCAACGCGCCTAAAGAAGTTTTCACTTCAAGAAGGTCGGAATGGAACCCTCACTATATGTTCTGATCGCACTCGACCAGTTTTTCAACCTCGTAACATACATACATAACTTGGCATATAAATGTCAACACCTCTTGTAATCAAGTTTAACGTATGAATGCGCCAGTAAATAAAACCTCTGAGGCATTTACGTCGATAGGCTAATTAAGTTATTGATTTTTGTAGTTCACGCTCAGTTGGGTAGACCGGGTAATTTTATTTTGCGAATTTTATTTTTCATTCGAAGTTTTGGGAATTTTCTACTTCGGTTATTTTTTCTATTTCTTCCCCAACTACGGCAAATTAATAAGGAGGATATAGGCGATATTTTTATTGTGGTTTTTATTTTTAATGCGTATTTTATATGTATAAAATAATAATGACAACACTAAGCCTAATACTTATTCAAAGATAATTCTAAAATAGAATTCCATAACAGACAAATTATTGTCAACATTTGAACCTCACAAATAGCCGCTTTTTGTTGTAAGTTTGGTTTAGTTCGCGCCAAGAAGAAGAAGAAGTTGTGTTGCGAGCAGGTGTAGTCATGCAATTTGCTATGGCGATGCGATTCATTTCTATATTCAAGCGGACTAGCAGTTTTTCGCGGACTTTACTGGATCTATGTTTTTTTAACAGACTTATGTATGTATGTTTATCCGTTTTCTTAACCTCTTTACATACGTACATAAATTGTCATGAAAATGAATAAACCCCTTGTAATCAAGTTTTATGCATGAATGCACCAGTAAATAAAACCTTTGAGGCATTTACATCGATACGCTAATTAAGTTTATTTTTGCAATTTACGGGTAGAGCGGGGAATTTTATTTTGCGATATAGCAGCAGAAATATAATTTGCCCGAAGTTTCGGGAATTTTATACTCTGAGTGTCTTTTTCTCTGTTTCTTGGAATAACTGATATACTGAGTAGAGCGAAATATATTTCGCGATATAGTTGCAGAAATATAATTAGTTCGAAGTTTCGGGAATTTTCTACTCCAATTGTCTTTTTTATTTGTTTCAGAGAATTGGAGAGACTGTACAATATTTCGCGATATAACAACAGAAATAAAAATCGTTCAAAGTTTCGGGAATTTTCTGCACTCGTTCTCATTTTTCTGTTTCTTGGAAGGACTGATAAATTGGGTGGACTGTACAATATTTCGCAATATAGTAGCAGAAAAATAATTCATTCGAAATTTCAGGAATTTAAATTTGAAAATTTGAAAAATAATGATTTCTTATGTGGCGACACCTATTCATTTTTAAGCTATTTTTATTTTTAGTATTTGTTGTTATAGAGACCGTTATTGATCCTTTGTAAAAAATTCAAATGTCTATCTGTTACGGTTCAAGAGATAGAGCCCTATGACATGGACATACACTAGAGGCTCAGTAATAGAGTTCCGTTTTTATTTTTTGATACCGAACCCTAGAAAATGAAGCACTAGATTTGAACGATATAAATCTAAATAAAACCGTATAAAAATAAACAAATACCACTTCAAACCAGCTTTTCAATAGCCAAACCTTTTCACTGAATAAAAACGCGAAAACAACAGAATTTTGTTTTCGTTTTAATTGTCATGAAATCATATCGTGTTATTACGATGTCTGAAACAATGCTGCCTCGGGTAATAAAGGACTTTTTTGTGTAACACAGAGTAGAGAGAAAGTAGAGACAATGTAGAGATAATGTAAAGTAATATTTAAATATTTATGGTTAAATGTAATATTTTGGAGGTGGTAGAATCATTTGTGGTTCGACTCCGGCGGCACCACCGGCGCACTTATTTCTGCCTCATAACAGCATTGTTAAGCGCTGCTGTGTTCTGATTTGAAGGGTGTGGTAAGGGAGATATACTTTTGCCCGGTTACAGACTGAATAATTAATCTTCACTACAACGGTGTGACGCGCAAAGCGTTTCTGGTTCGATTCCCGGGTAAGACAGATATCTGAATGATGAATTTAGACATCTGTTTTGGGTCTGGCTGTTCGCGTATTTTTTGTGTGTGTCCATGCATTAACACACAACGACATAAGGAATCGTGTGTATCTGTGTAGTAAGTGTCTTTAAAAAGAAAACATAACAATTTGTCAGATAGAGGCAATTTATCAGACATTCAGAGCAATTTATCAGTCACCAAGCAGATGTTAAAAAAACAACAGAGGCAATTTATTAGAAATAAGGAAGTTTGTTAAACATTAGACGCAATTTGTCAGACATTGGAGGCAGTTTATCAAAGATCAGAGGCAGTTTGTCAGACATCGTAGGAGGACGTTAATCCTCAAGGTTAGCGGCGCAGCTGTGGCCGAATTCAGGGAGTCTAAGGACTGCAACACGGCGGCCACTTACCATCAGGTGCTGCATGCTCGTCTACTATTCCTTATGTTAAAAATGTGTATATGTTCTATCCACATCTACTGGACCCGTGGCGGTCCTCCACGGTTCGGTTTTTACGGTAATTTTTGCCGCGTACGCGCAAAATGTGGAATGAACTTCCTCCTGAGGCATTCCCTGTGCGCTATGACATGGGGCTTTTCAAGAGAGGTGCAAAAAGAGCTCTCCTACAAAGCCTGCATTGGCGACTCCTCTGGTGTTGCAAATGTCCATAGGCGACGGTGACTGCTTTCCACCAGGTAGCCTGTCAGCCTAATCGTTAGGTGTAAAAATAAAAAAATATATATTAAATGTCTCTGTGCTGTAATTACTCTGTGCACATCGGCTGTTGTAGTCTGTGTTTCAATATCAATTTGTAATGTACAATGAATTGTTCATACGAAAATATGTGTCATTACGTAGATATGAGCTCGAATTCAGTTCATTAAAATGATAGGTATATATTTGATATTAACGTGAGATTTAAGCTTTACCTACTGCGTCATACTAGCACATTACAGTCCCACTGCTGGGCAAGGGTAACGTCATAGTCCTTTACAGTCCCACTACTTGGCACGAGTTTTGTCAAGATAAAAAGGATTAGGCCATTGTCGACCGCGCTGGCCATGTACGTATTTATAGACTTTTGAGGCCTTTTGAGGATTTTTATACTTTTGAGGCTTTTTGTCTTAAAAAACTTACAGGCGTGGAGGTTTTCTCACGATATTTTACTTAATCGATAAATCAAGCAATTAATTTTGAATACTATCATGGACATCTTTTTTTTTAAATATAGGAGTAGCAGACGAGCATACTGTCCACCTAATGCTAAGTGGATACTGCCGCTCATGGACTTCTGTAATCAATCCCAGATAGGATTAGATATTCCTATCCGAACTCAGCGAAGGATACGCCGCTTCTCCTGAGGACTAAGCTGGATACCTCGAGACTATTCCTTACCACATCCTTCAAAACAGAACACAGCAGCGCTACACTGCTGTTATAACAGAAATAGGTGTGGCGGTGGTGCCGGAGTCGAACCACAAAGGGAAGCATTCAGTATTCAGAGGATAAAGCGACATAAAATCAATTATCCAACAAAGAAGTAACGTACCCGTAGAACACGTAAGTAACGTTGCCGTTGCATACAAATTACATACAATTCCGTTAAAAGGATTGGACAATTCTATTTGGTCGGTTACTTTAAGGTGCAACTATTTATGTTATAACAGTGTAACGCTGGTTTGGTTTACATGGTAACATAAAAAGAAATAGAAGAAAGAATAATAATTTGGAAGGTGGTAGATCCCTCAGTGATTAGTCTCCGGCGGCACCACCGCCACGCATCATCATCATCAACCCATTACTGTCCCACTGCTGGGCACGGGTCTCCTCTCAGAATGAGAAGGATTAGGCCATAGTCCACCGCGCTGGACAAGTGCGTATTGGTAGACTCCACATACCTTTGAGATTTTTTTTTATAAATCTCACAGGTATGCAGGTTTCCTCACGACTTTTTCCTTCACCGTTTTAGCAAGTGATAATTAATATCTAATACGCACATAATTTCGAAAAATCAGAGGTGCGTGCCTGGGATTTCAACCTCGAACCCCTCGATCAAGAGGCCGAGTTTCTTAACCACTGCCCTTACCCGCCACGCATATTTCTGCCTAATAAGAAAAGTGTTAAGCGTTGCTGTGTTTTGGTTTGGTAAGAGAAATATAGGTACTTATCCGAGGCATTACAGATTAGTACCGAGGGAAGACGGCGCATCTGTGGCCGACCTCAGTTAGGAATCTAATCTGGAATTGATTACAGATGTCCATAAGGCAGTAGCCACTTGCCATCAGGTGGACTGCATGGTTGTCGACTACTCCTATATTACTAAAAGAATAAGAATAAGAATATACTATAAGAAGAAGAATAAGAATATAAGAATAAGAATATACTAAAAGAATAAAAAAAAGAAAGAAAGAAGAAAGAAAGAACAAAACTTTGTAATACAAAAACTTAATTAAAACTAAGTACACAATTAAAACTAAGTACTAAAAAAAACATCCTGAGGATTGCACCTCGGACCTCTCGATTGAACCCAAGTTTCAACCACTAAGCTATTGCTTTCTTACATTTCTGTATTCTAAGGACTACATTTATGTGAAAATATTTTTATTTATCTCTGAATCGAAATTATGACTCAATTACATAAATGGGTTATTGAAACTTTCAGCATGATTCAGAGGCTTTAAAATGAAACTTATGGTATCGTAATAAAGGCTATGTTGCGGTGGCAACATATCGAGATTATGTACGACTTCATAAATATTGTAGTGTCTTCGGAATTCAGTACTCAATAAATTCTTTAGTATACTGGATGACGTAACCACGGATTATAAGTGGTATTTCAGATATATTCAGATATAACTTTTTTTTTTTTTAATATTTGAACCTGACGATAAAGCAGACGTGCTACCTGATGGAAAGTAGTCAACGTCGCCTATGGACATTGCAACAACAGAGGAGTAGCCAATGCATCGCCGGCTTTGAAGGAGAGCTCTTTTTGCACCTTTTTTGAAGAGCCCCATGTCATAGCGCTCCGGGAATAACTATCCCACTGTTGGGCATGGATCTCCTCTTAAACTGAGAGGTTTTAAGTATGGATTATTTTTAAGGTTCCGTACCCAACGGGTAAAAACGGAACCCTATTACTAAAACTTCGCTGTCTGTCCGTCTGTCCGTCTATCACAGGGCAATGTCAATGTTACGTTACTGACACTATAGTTCTGATACAGTCAGCTAGGGGCGCTGATTGGAATTTGTATGGGCAAATACGTAAACAAATTCCAAAACAGTCATATTTGTCAAAACGTAAAAACGTCATGGTAAGCGTATTGTAATCAACCCCATAAGATTAAATACCTACCTAAGATCGGCCACAGATGCGCCGCTACCGTAGGCTAAGCTGGAATTCCTCGGAAAAGTATGCCTCCCTTACCACACCCTTCAAACAAGAATGCAACAACCCTTAAAATTACTGTTATTAAATGTTTTACACCGGAATGCAGGCGTGTTTGCCTAAATAAAGCTTTATTTGAGCTTTTAGCAGCTTTCAAGGGTAATTGGCGTTGAAAGCTTCTTATACATGTAGATAATATGTATAAGTCTCTGTAGCATGGGGAAATTTGCCACAAAATGTTGGTTATAGTGTGGTGTGAAACGTAGAATTAGTGTGGTTAGACCGGGGAGGTAACATCGACACCTCTTCTTCTACTATGAGTTTCTCTACCATGAGTTTTTACTTTTTGACACATATGACTAATGTCATTCTAATTAGCGCCCCTAGCGGATTGTAACAGAACTATAGTGTCAGTAACGTAACATTAAATGAATAAATTGACAAAATGGCGCCTTATGTTTTGTTTCACTTTTTTGCCAACATACGAGGTAGACAAAAAGTTCATCGTCACTTGAGCACTTACTTATTGTTACGTTTACTTAGTCTACTGAAGCAAACGGAACAGAATAATGGATTGAGTAAGCGTTACGTAAAATTGTGGGATGTTTTGAAATCTCATGGCAAGGGTACAGTTCTGCGTTTGGTGGGAGGGTGTGGATGCCGGCAGACTTAAAGACGTGACCGTCTTAGACTTCAGGAGTAACACAGATAATGTAGCTTTCGAATGGTGAAAAAATTTTTAAAATCGGTCCAGTAGTTTTTGAGCCTATTCATTACAACCAAAACAAGAAACAAAGTTTTCCTCTTTATAATATTAGTGTAGATATAACGACACCTGGTGCGTAACGGCTTCCGTTACAAAATCATTTCACCAACTTTATTTTTAACGGTACACATAAAGAAGTGTAACTTCTGTATATAAGTTCCTTCGATAATCTTTCCAGTAAAACTAACAAAAACATAATTAACAAAACAACAAAACAAACATAATTACAAAACAAAACAAAACAAAACAACAACAACAACAACAACAAACAAAACAAAAAACAAAACACAACAACAACAAAAGCATAATTGACAAATGACTGCCGATTATCGGGTAAATTAGTTTCGCGCCATTAATTATTTATTGTATGTAGTAATTAGTTATTGTATCTTATCGATAAACAAACGTTCTTAAAAATTCCCCACTTGCTCGTATCTTTGATTTATAAACAAACAAACGAACGAATGAACGAACGAACGAACGAACAAACAAACAAACAAAGTGTTATTACTGTAACGTTACGCTCTATCGTAGCAGCTTCCGTTACAAAATCGCTTCACCAACTTTTTTCTTTCTCATGGCGCACCTAAAGAAGTCTAACTTCTTTATTAAAGTTCCATCGACAGTCATTCAAGTAAAACGTTCGAGTAAAACTGGTAACACAAGGTAATTGACTAAATGGCTGCCGATTATCGGGTAAATTAGTTTCGCGTCAGTAATTGTTTCCTGCAGCTCGCCGCGACAGCATAATTAGCTTTGCTGATGAAACAAACAGGTTTACGACATCCAGGTGATGTTTACTTGAAAAATTGGAATAACAATGATTTGGCTCGTGTTTCTAGTCAATGGAATATAATAATAATAAGGCAGTGATAATATATGTAGCCTAGTGATTAAGAAACTCAGCGACTTGTTCGAGGGCGAGGGTTTTATAAAAAAAACCTCAAAGGTACGAGTATGTGAAGTCTACCAATACGCACTTGGCCAGCGCGGTGGACTACGGCTTAATCCTTCTCATTTTGAGAGGAGACCCGTGCCCAGCATTAGGACGATAATGGGTCGATGATGATGATGAATAATAATAAAAATAATACCTTCTTATCATGAAAATTTTGTCTTGTATTCCCATAGATTAGTAAAGATTAATCACTCCTAACTAGAAAATGTACCCAGTTTTGAGAATTGAAATAGTTACGTAAAAAAGTTTTGCCACGTCTCCGTGCTAAAATATACCTAAAATATTTGAAATACTTATTTATTTATTATCTAAATTCGTGTAAATTACGCAGTATTAGTTATTTATTCGTAAATTTTCTCTAAAAATGTTTTTATTTGTCAAGAATTCAAAAAAAGAACTTACGATAATAAGCCATTTGTGGCTTCATTCAATGTCAAGGCGGCGAAGTATCTTTACTAATCTATGTGTATTCCTTGTAGTCTTCAGGAGTGGCAGCGCGTCTGTTGATCGGCTTCAGGCAGAACCCCTGTTTATTACAGATGTCCCTATGTGGTCACCTACCCTTTCATTTGATCATGTATCATGTAGAACGTAGATGCATAAAAAAATACCTCTCCATCTTGACACGGTCGCCATATTGAATTAAGTATAGCATCACTTATCATGCATTATTATCCAAACCAAACTTGTATGAAAAATTTCAACTCAATTGATTTGAATTTAAAAATCCGTTTCAAATTTGACCCTCACATACACATCAACTAACATAATATAAAATAGTTTCATCAACAACACATTCCTGCCCCAGTGCTGGGTCTCCCCACAGAATGGGAAGGATTTGGCCATAGTCCACCGCGCTGCACAAGTACGTTTTGGTAGACTTCACATTGATACCTAAGAAAACATTTTTTTTAGTTTTCTCATGTATGCAGCTTTCCTCACGACGTTTTCCTTGACCTTTTTAAGCAAGTGATAATTAAATTCTAATACGCTCATAAGTATGAAAACTCAGAAGGGCGTACCTGGGATTTGAACCTAAGACCCTTCGATTAAGACAAGGTAGAATTTCAACCACTACTCTATCACTGCTAATCTAATGTAATATTATACTAATTCAAATTTCCTTTGTTTCAGGTACTAACTCTACAATCATACAAATACAAGGTTTTGTCAAATTGAACACGTCCTTCTAGTCCCATTTGTCATCGGAACGTGCGTGAACATGTTGGTGACACGAATGATTGATGTTGTTGTAAATCAAATTTACCAACGACAAATTGTTGTGTTACTGTGAAATTGTTCGGCAATAATCGATTTGACATTCGAACGATTTTATATTATGAATAGTTGTATTTTTCTGGGGTATTTTCTTTATTATTTGGATATAATACAATAGAAGAGATTCTAGAAATGTGGTGGTGACAGAAATGATTGATGTTGTTGTAAATCAAATTTACAAAAAACAAATTGTTGTGTTGCTCACGTTTTCGCTCAAATAGCGCCTCAGTGAACCATATTTTAGACTAAAATTATCGCGGAATTGAGACATTTTATTATGTAACGGGTACTCACGATATGCGTTTTTTATTGCCGATATTTCGACCCAGTTGCATGGATCGTGGTCACGGCGAAACTGAGGTGGAGGGGAGAAACCGTTGACAAGTACTAGTGGTAGATTAATCTATCTACCCTACGTCTAGTTCGTTTTTCTTTTCTAGGTTTCATATCACGACACACAACACTGACAATATCCTTACGCTCCGTACTTTGCACTATTTGTGACTTGCATAAACTAACCACTGGATTCCACGTATGGGCTAACTTAAAACCATCTTCTCTATTGAAGTTCCTAGGATGTTTCTTGATCTCTATTGCTTCTCTTACTAAACGAGGAAAGTAATGACGCTCAGTGGAGATCACCTGAGGTTTGTGTAATTCAATCCAGTGGTTACAACCTGAACTGACGATGTGTTCGGCTACCGCAGATTTCTTAGGGTCATTATTTTTGACTGCGCTGATATGTTCCTTAATGCGTTGTGATATGGCTCGTTTTGTCTGCCCAATATACGAGCTACCACAACTACAGTCAACCTTATAGACCCCTGGGCACTGGTATGGAATAGTATCCTTGGGGGAACGAAGATAGGCCGCGAGCTTTTTAAAAGGCGTAAATATACTTTTTATGTTATATTTTCGATCTAAAATCCTCTCTATCCTATCCGTGACACCTTTCACATACGGGAAATATGCGGAATGCCTTTCTACTACGCTGGTGGTGTTATGATTCCGTTCAGTTCGTTTGGCTATAGTTACGTGGCCATTGAGACGCAGGACCTTCTCCAGGTGTTCCAACTCCTGCGCCAAATGATCATTGTCACATAATTCATAGGCCCGGTTCGTGAGGGACTTTGCAACCGAAGCTAAGTGTCTGGGGTGGTGGTGTGAAGTGCCGTGTAAGTATCTATCCGTGTGAGTAGGTTTCCGGTAAACTGCGTGACTAAATGTACCATCAGGGCGGGCCTCTAATGCGACATCCAAGAATGCCAACTTCCCATTGTCCCATTTACTTTCTGTATAACGGTAAATATTTTCTTCAAATAAATGGTGTAGCCATGGGTAGTCCAGTCGCTCCAGTAGTCGCAAACATATGGATGGAATATTTCGAGGGGAAAGCCATTGCTACTGGGCCCAATTGCGTTAGAGTTTGGAGAAGATATGTAGATGACATCTTTGCCATCATAACAGGAGGACGGGGACAGGTAGAAAGTTATTTAGATTATCTGAACTCAGTACATGCCAGTATTAAATTCACTTGCGAAATGGAGGACAATGGGAAGTTGGCATTCTTGGATGTCGCATTAGAGGCCCGCCCTGATGGTACATTTAGTCACGCAGTTTACCGGAAACCTACTCACACGGATAGATACTTACACGGCACTTCACACCACCACCCCAGACACTTAGCTTCGGTTGCAAAGTCCCTCACGAACCGGGCCTATGAATTATGTGACAATGATCATTTGGCGCAGGAGTTGGAACACCTGGAGAAGGTCCTGCGTCTCAATGGCCACGTAACTATAGCCAAACGAACTGAACGGAATCATAACACCACCAGCGTAGTAGAAAGGCATTCCGCATATTTCCCGTATGTGAAAGGTGTCACGAATAGGATAGGGAGGATTTTAGATCGAAAATATAACATAAAAAGTATATTTATGCCTTTTAAAAAGCTCGCGGCCTATCTTCGTTCCCCCAAGGATACTATTCCATACCAGTGCCCAGGGGTCTATAAGGTTGACTGTAGTTGTGGTAGCTCGTATATTGGGCAGACAAAACGAGCCATATCACAACGCATTAAGGAACATATCAGCGCAGTCAAAAATAATGACCCTAAGAAATCTGCGGTAGCCGAACACATCCTCAGTTCAGGTTGTAACCACTGGATTGAATTACACAAACCTCAGGTGATCTCCACTGAGCGTCATTACTTTCCTCGTTTAGTAAGAGAAGCAATAGAGATCAAGAAACATCCTAGGAACTTCAATAGAGAAGATGGTTTTAAGTTAGCCCAAACGTGGAATCCAGTGGTTAGTTTATGCAAGTCACAAATAGTGCAAAGTACGGAGCGTAAGGATATTGTCAGTGTTGTGTGTCGTCATATGAAACCTAGAAAAGAAAAACGAACTAGACGTAGGGTAGATAGATTAATCTACCACTAGTACTTGTCAACGGTTTCTCCCCTCCACCTCAGTTTCGCCGTGACCACGATCCATGCAACTGGGTCGAAATATCGGCAATAAAAACGCATATCGTGAGTACCCGTTACATAATAAAATGAACCATATTTTACCTAAAATTCGGTAGCATAAGTTTCAAAAACGGAACGCTAACGCTATGAAAATTCAATTAAAATTTAAAATTGTATATTTGTAAAATAAAATGTCTGTACCATTGGCTATTCAGTTTTTTTAAACCCTTAATGCGAAATTTAGTTCCGATAGAAACTAATTTTTTGAAGTATCAAAAGATTGTAAATGGTAAAAAAATACACAGTATTCATTCCCTTGAATGTGACTTTTAATTTTGAATTAATTTAATATGCTAACCGTACTTTTGTAACTGTACCCACTCTTTAATCATTAACTATTCAGTTCCCAGTAATCTTCACAACCTTAAGGTTAATTATTCATTTAAATTACAGACCGTTTCGTGATGCTAGCCTGTCTAGTTTAATTGCAAGATTTTCTTTAGCCAAGTAATTTTTCAACATTTTGAAATTCAGATTTCTAGACTTTTGACAGACTTTTTTTTTGAGGGTAATTGACTTAGAGCGCAATTTATGAAAATATTCACATTGATGAATAAAATTTAACTGCAGATTTTTAAAGTTTACTAAATAGTTTTTTGTTTACAAGTTTGTCAGTTTATCTTTTTAACTGACTGCCGAGGGTAATGTTTTTCAAGCGTTTGTTTGCATCTAAGTTTGTTTCATTCTTTGTCACCCCCTACAGCCCAAACGGCTTGATGAATTTTAACATATGAGATGTCGTTGAATTTGTCTAAATTGTGGATGATAAATGCCCTCTACGCACATCTGTAATCAACCCTAGATAACATTTGATTCCATCCTGAGATCGACTACAGGTTGCTAGCACTGAGGACAGAGTTAGAACGTCGCATAGGTATATGTCCCTTACACTCTTCAAACCAGAATTCAGCAACGCTTAACATTCCTGTTATTAGACAGAAATAGGTGGTGGTGGTGGTGCCGCTAGAGTCGAACCACAGAGGGTTCCACAGGTAACCCTTCAAAAACATGTACCTACTGTAACATCTACTGTAAAGGTGGCTAGATCTTTCATCGGTAACTGTATTCGCTACTACAATAAAATACCCGACCACATTTTGAATCTCACAGACAAAAAGTTCAAACTTGTCGTTAAACAAACGCTAAAAAAGCGTACTATAAACTAAGTGATTCTTTGACTGACAAAACGGTGTGGTCTGAAGTAGTTCCAGCTCCATATGTACCATTGGGTTAACATTGTAAAAACATATTTTTTTGAAAAGACGTGTGTTATGGAGTTTCTTACGCCGCTTCTTCTCCATAACGAAACACCTTATAAACTGGTGGTAGTTGTACATTCAAAAAATGTGTTCTGAAAAGAACCTATTTTGAATAAAAAAAAATGTGAGCCGTCACGGGACGCCTGGCAGATGTGAAACATCGACATTATTTTGTAAAAGTAATATGCAGAAAAGAACATATTGTGATAGGAACTAAATATGTCATAATGATAAAATAAAATATTACGATTTTTTTCCAGATAACGATGACTATTTATTGAATTCGATTGCGCATGGCGACGCGTCGCCACACCGTACACACTACTGCATATAGACTGTATATATATACCATCGTATAGCGTGGCGACGCGTCACGGCATGCGTCGCCACGCCAGAAATCGGTTTTACGTGCGGCTATAGATGTTTCACATCAAAAATTGATTTGATTTTATTTAACTATTATAAGTTTTTCCTTGCAAATTGTATTCGTAAATTCAATACTAACCTACCCCTTTGTTTATAACAGTAACTCCCTAAGGACAACAACCCCATACATATCCAATTTAGTATAAAGCTCGTTATCATAAAATTTAACGAGTACCCTATCAACTCCATTAATTTAATAACCTATTACAGAATGTTCTGCATTTCAATACGGTGTGTAATTGTATTGTTAACGCGATATCTACATCATCAACAACCCATTACTGTGGCACTGCTGGGCACGGGTCTCCTCTCATAATGAGAAGGATTAGACCATAGTCCACCGCGCTGGCCAAGTGCGTATTGGTAGACTTCACATTCCTTTAAAAAAGTTTTTATTAATCTAAACCTCGAAGTTGGCCACAACGAAAATGGCCTGAACTGCTTCCAGAAGAAGATGGTAAACCGTGCCGCTTTTTTGCTCGACTTGGCAGTGAAACTGCCGTGCACCCAGATTGCAATTTTGACGTAGAAAATGAGTATGTAGTTAGCCTAACGGTTAGTGGCTACTGCCGCCCATGCACGTCTGTATTGAACCTCAGATGAGATTAGATTCCTACTTAAATGACTAAATTTAAACGCCTTGCAACTCATATCATTGTTTACAACAGTAACTCCCTAAGGATAACAACTCCATACATATCCAATTTAGTATGAAGCTCGTTATCATAAAATTTAACGAGTACCCTATCAACTCCATTAATTTAATAACCCATTACAGAATGTTCTGCATTTCAATACGGTGTGTAATTGTATTGTTAACGCAATATCTACAAGTATCTACAAGTATATTTACCTATCTTTTAGATGTAATAATACTTTTAGAAATTTGAAGTAGCAAACGGTATTAGTCCTCCTGATTGTATAGCAGAAAATTCTGCATTTCAATATGGTATCTAATTGTCTTTTTTGTTAACGTGATATGACTATCTTTACCTATCTTTAGAATGTAATAAATCTTTTAAAAATTTGAATTAGCAAACGGTATTAGTCCAGTATTCTGCTATACCATCAGGAGGATAGCAGAAAATTCTGCATTTCAATATGAATTATCTCTATTGTTAACGCGATATCTACAAGTAGCGTCACCTATCTTTTATCTTTTAGATGTAACCTTTTAATCCACAACGAAGTTATTGGGGGTCGAAAATGGCCTGAACTGCTTCCAGCAGAAGATGGTAAACCGTGCCGCTTTTTGCTCGACTTGGCGGCGAAACTGCGGTGCCCCCGGATTTGATATTGAAGAAGACAATCAGCATGTAGTCCGCCTAATAATGAGTGGTAACTGCCACCCATGGACATCTGTAATGAACCTCAGATGGTATTCCTACTTGAATATTCCTACTTGAAACTGTTTAAATCTATAAATATGTTGACAGTGCCTAGTCAATATATTTATGAAAATATCTTATATGCTCGCAAAAATTATTCTTCTTTGGAAAAAAAATATAATAGGCATAGTCATAATACTAGAAATAAAGATAAACTGGTCATACCTCAATTTAGATTCAGCAAGGTGTGTAATTCTTTTATGGGGAACTGTATTCTTTTCTACAATAAAATACTAAAAACATTATCGATCTATCCGAGAATAGGTTTAAATCTACTATAAAAATAACTTTATGTAAAAAAGCTTATTATAATGTAAATCAGTACTTAAATGATAAATCCGTATGGTATGACAACTCCAGCTCCATCATCAATTATTAATTATATGTACCACTATGTAAAATTGTATATTATTTACCTTCCGAAGCGGTGGTAGTTTGTTGACTTTCAAAAAGTATTATATATGAATCAATTTTGAATAAATAAGATTTGAATTTGAATTGAATTTGAATACCTAAATTTTAACCCGTTACAACTGCATGTCTCCCTTATAAATAGAAACACAGCTAGTTTTAACACAGACGTTGTCAGTGGTGTTACCTCCGAACACAGAGCAAAAACTCATCAATAACAAACTTTTAAATAGATATCACATGACAATCTAAGTAAATAATTTTCTTAACATTTCTGCCTAACTGTGTTGAAGAAATGCTTAGAAGAGGCAATCTAACTTATGCCTCAGGAACCAGTTACTCTTCAAAATACAGTGTAAACTTTTTTTTTTTTATAATATAAGAGTAGCAGTCGAGCATGCAGTCCACCTGATGGTAAGTGTCTACTGCCGCCCGTGGATATCTGTAATGAACCCCAGATATGATTAGATATTCCTACCTGAGGTCGGTCACAGATGCGCTACCCCTGAGGACTAAGCTGGAACGCCTCGGAAAAGTCTGTCTCTCTTACCACACCCTTCAAACCGGAACACAGCAGCGCCTAACACTGCTGTTATTAGGTAGAAATAGGTGTGGCGGTGGTGCCGCCGGAGTCGAACCACAAAGGGTTACCACCTTCTACCACCTTGATTGTTCTTTCATTATAGTCATAACATTCCATAGTATGTTATGCCAATACACACTATAATGGTGGACCCCATACATTTTTATAGCGTCATAATTAAGCACTTGCAGTAATGGATGCCATATTCTGTGTTATGATTTATTTCGATCATAACTTTTATCACCAACCATATTATCATTATCCTTATTCCCAGTAATTATGACATCATAATCAACCCGTAATTTTCCCACTACTGGGCATAGGTCTCTTCTCACAATAAGGAAGATTGGCTCATAGTCCACCGCGCTGGCCAAGTGCGTATTGGTAGATTTCACTTTTTTCCTCAGGTATGCCTCACGATGTTTTCCTTCACCGTGATGATGTTAGATTTTTTAATGAATCTGCAGCTAATCACATATTTTCAAAAATGTGAAGACCTATCTTTGTATATCGCGTATGTCGTGAGAAATAATTGTAACTAAAGAATTATATTAAAAATAAAAACCGACTGCTTAGTCTATGCCCCTTCCACAATTTAGACGAATCCAACGACACCTCATGTAAAATCCGTCAAGCCGTTTGGTTTGGCGTACTAAAGAATGAGATACATACATACATACATACATACATACATTCTTACATACATACATACATACATTCATACTCTCTATAACATTACCCTTAACAGTTGGGTAAAAAGGTAATTACAACAACTATCTGAATCTGAGTACAAGAGGGTTACCACTCCTCAGGACCAAGATGGTCGCCATGAGCCAGTTAGCTTCCATACCCTTCCACCTAAACACAGAACTTCTTCAAGGAAGAAATAGGTGTGACGGTGGTACCCCACGAACCATACTGCCTCTGACACCTTTCCTTTCGTGTTTGCTACTTCGTGGTCAACCCATTACTGTTCCACCGCTGGGCACGAGTATCCTCTCAGAATGAGAAGGATTAGGATGTAGTCCACCGCGCTGCCCAAGGACGTATTGGTAGACTTCACATACCTTTGAGACCCTTTTTAATAATCTCTCAGGTATGCAGATTTCCTCACGATATTCTCCATCACCGTCAAAACAAGTGATACTTAATTGAAATACGCATACTTATAAATATACATATATACTTATAAAAATTTAAAGTGCGTGTCTGGGAATCGAACTTCGTAACCCTCAATTAAGAGGCTGAGTTCCAACTAGGCTATCACTGTCTCTGTTTGCTATTCGAATTTTAAAAATATCCAACAGTAAATGACGTCACGCACGTTATTAAATATGCAGAAAGATCTCATTTCGGCTACAATTTCCATGCACTGCACATGCGTGGCATGAATATTGAAGTTTGAAGTAAATTTGCATGAGCATATATCAATACAGGCTCACGCGTTGATGCATAAATAACTTATGAGGTGGATGTTCTATCGCTAGCGATAAGAGAAGAGCGAATTTTTCGTCGCTGTCATCAACTTATTATTGTCCCACTGGGCACGGTTGTCCTCAGAATGAGAAGGATTAGGCCATTGTCCACCGCACTGGTAAAGTGCGTATTGGTATTAAAGATTGGTTTGAAAGGTGATAGAACTCTTTGTGGTTGACTCCGGCGGCACCACCGCCACGCCTATTTTTGCCTAATAACAGCAGTGTTAAACGCTGTTGTGGTTTGAAAGTACGGAAGACATATTTTTTCGAGGCATTCCAACGTACTCCTTAGGGGTAGCAGCGCATCTGTGGCCGATGACAGGTAGGAATATATTACCCTATTTGGGGTTGATTACAGATGTCAATGGACGGCAGTAGCCACTTACCATCAGGTAGACTACATGCTCGTCTGTTAGTCATATATTATAAAATATATATATTTCTAATTTGTAATGTGCACATAACTTAAAACCTCAGAGGTAACCTGGGATTCAAACCCGCGACCGTTAGAATACTTATTTCAGAACCATTCGTCACTTAAGTATCTCGTCAATAAATTTTTCAACGATTCGCTGAAACTATAAAATATTTGTCCCAAAAATCGCTTAATGATCGTAATCAGACACATGGCTATGAACGGCTCACATTTCACGTATGTCGCTCGTAGCTCACGTAGCGTTCCAAATAGCACTGTATTTTCTCCTGTACATAATGTACTATGTCTATGATACCATAGATATGGTATCATAGACATAGTACCACACTGAAAAACAAGATTATGCTATCACTTGAGAACAAAATTATGAGCATATTTTTATGGTATATGGTTTCTGCCGCCAATGGACATCCGTTATCTACTTTTAGTCCATTATAAGGTGAAACTTATCCGAGTCGTTCGAATTTAGTCTTCAGCAGAAGCAACGCATCTGTAACCTAAGGTACCTACCACCTAAGGTAGAAAAGAGTTCTACCTGAAATCAATTCCAGATGATAAGAATATTATATCTTATCTTAAAACAATACTACTACTTGAAGGTGGTAGAATCTTTTGGTTCGATTCCGGCGGCACCACTGCCATACCTAATAACAGCTAGAGATGTGCCGAGTCAGTACTCGAGTACTTACATAAACCCGCATACTCAAGTACCAATAGTGATACTCGAGTACCAGTAATACTCGAATACTGACGATACTCGTACACTACAACTACTACTCGTACAAGTAAAAACTTGTTTAATTTTGTGTAGTGAGTGGCGTTTTTTTTTTTTTTGCTCTTCCGTGCTATTGGACTGTATGTTGTGCTCGAGTACTGACTCGATTCTTTTTTATATGAGTACTAAAGTACTCGAATACCAAAAATGGCCGACTCGGCACATCATTAATAACAGCAGTGTTAACCGAAGCGCTGTTGTGTTCTGGATGGTAAGAGACATAATATTTCGAGGCGTTCCAGCTTAGTCTTCAGGAGTAGAGACGCATCTGTGGCTGACATCAGGTAGGAAAGTAATCCTATGTGGGGTTGATTTGGGGTCCATTGGCGGCAATAGCCACTTACCATTACTGCATGCTCCTCTGCTACTCCTATAAAAACAAAACATAAAAATCACTCTAAAACAACGAACTAACTTGAACACTCACTTAACACGTTAGCTGCGGAACGCGGCTTAAAACACCTCGTCCATGTCTGGTCGTTATAGCGGTAAGAAAAAACTTTAACTTCTCTGTGGTGCGAGAGGCATAACTTCCGTCTGGTTCAGTGTAGGAGAGTGATAACTATATGTTTGTGATGTGCTACTGATTCCTAGTTCTACGGTACACCAACCTCATGTCGGGTTTGTTAGACCTCGTACCGCACTGAACAAATAATAATGCTAACACAGTGCGGAACGAGGTTGGGAACGCCTCGTTTCCCCACGCACCTCGTACCGCACCCCACGCTAGCTTCACGTGGTTAGTGTTGTGCAACGCAGTCGAGGCTGCGTAGCGACGAAGTAGGACCGCTGTCTTTATGTTGAAAATTATCATGTCGAAACGTTGCCGAAAAAAGTTGATCATGGAGGAAGATGAAGAAAAACCGGTTGAAAAATCTGAGCCAGAATCAGAATACAGGAAGATATTTCAAAAACAGGTAAGTCACAAATATACTCTGTCTAGGTGAAAGTCCAGTAGTGAGACTTGGCAGGCTAGGCGTATATCCGTATAGTAAGAAATTACATTATAGATAATTACGTTTCCTGTTATGGTTCAAACAAAAGTAAGTAGCTACATTATTGATATAGGAAACGTAGGCAAAATCGTTACCGAGTATTCCGATTACTCTTTACCCTAATCTACTCGCTCCTACTTTTCAGAATCCACTGCAAAGAAAGCACATCATCTCGATAAGGGTCCAAAGAAGAAGAGATGTGTCGGATGCTACGAAAAACTCCGCACATTCTTGACATGTCGTGAGGCAGACAAAAAAACCAAAAAAAAAATCTCACGGAATGCACTGTTTGCAAAAAACCTTAAATGTTTCAATGAAATGTTTCAATGAAAAACATCCATAACTTTTCCCCTTTTTGTATTCATTCTGTCCATAACGTTGATAAATAAAAACAATAAAATAAAATCGATATTTATTTTCCCATCACTAAATTATATGGAAACCTGCCATTTTTCAGTGCGGTCCGAGGTGCATTAGACCCACATTTTATTTTACCCATAGAATCTAAAGTAACGAATTTAACCAAGGGCGGCGGCAGTTTTAGGTTAATCAACTCATTGTTAATAATAATCAAGACAAAAGCCGTCGATTTTGTCTTATTTGGCGCCAAGAAAAGGATTTTAGTCTCCTTCGGGCGGTGGGATTTAACACGCCTCGTGCCGCCACAATGTCGGATATAGGACGAGGTTTAAAACAACTCGTAACGCAGTAATGGAAAGTACAGAAAAATCTGTGCCGCAGGGAACGTGTTAAGCAATCTAGTTAAACAAGTTTAACTTTATACGTGAGCTCTAACTGTAGAAAACTTTTATTTTAACCAATCAGTATTGTTTTCGAAAACTCCGTAATTTACTTTGTAACTTACCTATCTGCTGACTTGACTAATTTCATTCTGAAGTATTCTCCTTTTTTATTTTTTTATTTTACCTGCGGAGGGTAATGTGTTTCGAGCGAATGTATTTGGTATGTTGCTCAAGGGATTTAACGGATCATTAGTTCGACTCTGGTGGCACCACCGTCACACCTATATCTACCTATTAATAGTATTGGTACGCATTGCTGAGTTATGGGTTTAAGGGTGTGGTAAGGGAGACGTCTGAGGCGTTCCAGCCTAATTTTTTTTTTTATAATATAGAAGTAACAGACGAGCATGCAGTCCACCTGATGGTAAGTGGCTACTGCCGCCCATGGACATCTGTAATCAATCCCAGATAGGATTAGGTATTCCTACCTGAGATCGGCCACAGATGCGCCGCTACCCTTGAAGACTAAGCTGGAACGCCTCGGAAAAGTCTGTCTCCCTTACCACACCCTTCAAACCGGACCACAGCAGCGCCTAACATTGCTGTAGGTAGAAATAGGTATGGCGGTGGTGCCGCCGGAGTCGAACCACAAAGGGTTCTACCACCTTCGACTAACTAAGGTACTAAGTACGTAGGTAAGTACTAAGTGATAACGATGCTTCTGTGGAAGACCTCAGGTAATGTCGAATCCCATCTGGGCTAATTACAGATGTCTATGGGCGGCAGTAGCCACTTACCATCAAGTGGACTGCTTACTCGTCTGCTATTCATATATTATTTAAAAGAAAAATAGAATAAATCGATATCGCTAAAAGTAACCTAAGTAGGTACCGTAAATTCGAACACTTAATATTTTTCCATATGTTTCCATACTGAATGTGATGGATTTACGCTCAACGATGCTAATATAAGCTCATTAATCATATAAGCACTTGTCATATTACAATGATTGATGATTCAACGTGAATTTCGTAAATTTTCATAACACACGGGATAGTGTTTTGGGGATTTATTTAATTTGCATGCAGTCCATCTGATGGGCATTGAAATTGACCGATCACTGCAAAATTTGGCGCATGTGAGGACCTCTTTCCTGTCACGCGGGCTTTGATGCATCGATGCGTCAATGCGACTCTTTACGACTCACGTATGAGTAGCATTCTTGATAAAAAAGTATCTATGAAAAGCGCGACACGAAAAGGACATAAGTTTATTTAAAAACTCTTATTTGTTGGGCTTTGGAAATTAACCGATCACCGTGAAACTTGGCATCTGTTTGGGTCTCTTTCCTGTCACGCGGGTTTGGATGACTCGCTGCAATCTCTTTACGACCCGCGTACGTATAACATGACAGGAAATCTATGAAGCGACAGGAAAAAGGCCTTAAATATATTTGAAAATTCTTATATTAATGTAAGGCTTACTTTAATTTTGTGCGTCGCTCCTATTAAACTAAAATGGAATTCCTAATACAAGTAATTGTTTATTGATAGTACCTTTAATGGAGCAACAGCGGTACTAACGCCTATCTTAGTTTAATTAGTGTAAAGTTTAAAGCAGTGTTAAGCTGTTGTATTCAGGTGAAGGTGGTTGAACCCTTTTTGATTCGACTCCAGCGGCGCCACCGCTACACCTACTTCTACCTATAATAGCAGTGTTAAGGGAGTGTGGTAGGGGACATAGAGTTTTCCGAAGCGTTTCAGCTTAGTCGTCACAGTAGGTAGGAATATAATCCTATCTGGGGTTGATTAATAGATGTCATTTTGTAGCCACAAATGGACTGCTACTCCTATATAATAAAAAATATCACTTTTCGCCAGCTCCCACAGAAGCCACAAGAAATCTAGGTATCCACAAAAGGGCCAAAACATTTACGAACAGTCTACTTGGTCGGAAATAAAGGTTATAAAGGGCTCGGATGTAATACTCGACGTTTGAAATGGGTCGACTTCTGTCCAACTGATCCCTTAGAGCTAAGATTGATGGTTTCTGAAGCTGAATAAGTATTTATGAAGCATTTTTTGGGTTAGATCCAGGTTTATTGAAACTGTAGGTTATATTGTCTGAATTTGCTGAATAAATTAAAACCAATACCCAATGTATTTTACTCGTATAAGTTTTATATTTAACTTACGCTTTCGTTTTCTACTCACAGTCCCACATTCAGATTCCCTGTACCGTGGGTGCTATGGACACACAGAGACAAATATAAAAACACCCAGACCCAGAAACAGGAACTTAAATTCATAATTTAGATATCTCTCTGGCTAAGGATCGAACCCGGGACCATCTGCGCTTCAGACTGGTATGGTGACAAGCCTTATCTTGGAGACTAAGATGGTCTCATACCACTCCAGATAAGATTAGATTTTAATCTGAGATCGGCTTAGAATGTGTGGCTCACTTACCACACCCTTCTTTCCCTCCCACCAGAACACACAGAGACACACTTAGTAGGGCTTAATACTGCTGTTATAAGGCAGAAATATGTAGTTGTGGTGCCACCGGAGTTCTTCCATCTCACAACCAGGTGGATATCTCGCTACTTCAGTGTATAAAAACATTTTCTTCCCGACTCTACACGCTTGGTAAGTTAGGAGCAAATTGCAAAGGCAAAGATTTATGGCTGCCATAAAACTTGTCTTGAGGGTAGAAACTTAATAACACATACTTTGTACTTTACAAGGAAATACCTCTTGAAGAAGATTTCTCTTGATAATACTTTACACTTCATTTGCAACGCTTTATAAAAGCGCAAGGTAATGTTTTTGAAAAGTATGTGTGGGTGCGTGTATGTATGTATGTATGTATGTATGTATGTATGTATGTATGTATGTATGTATGTATGTATGTATGTATGTATGTATGTATGTATGTATGTATGTATGTATGTATGTGTGTGTGTATGGATGTATGTTTATTTTCTAAGAGAATAATACATTACGTACCATAGGGTCAAGATGTTTAGGGCTTCATATGTCGGGCCTTTGACCTCATGTATTGATCTCTAAGGACTAATTTGGAACGCCGCAGATAACTATGTCTTCCTTACGTTGCTACCCTTGAGGACTAAATTGGAACGCCTCACAGAACTATGCTTCCCTTTTCACCCTTCTTTTGAATTGGACAGTAGTTGAGTTAAGTGGGTGGTAGAATTCTGTGTGGTTTGACTCCGGCGGCATCATCGCCACATCTTTTTGCAGCGCTTAACAGTAATATGTAGTGCTGCTGTGTTGTGGTGCGAAGGGTGTGGTAAGGGAGACTTACTTTCCGAGGCATTCCAGCTTAGTCCTCAGGAGCAGCGCATCTATGGCTGACTTCAGGTAGGAAACGACTCTTATCTGGGTTTGATAACAGATATCGATGTGCGGCAGTAGCCAATTACCATCGGGTGGACTGCATGCTCGTCTGCTACTCCAATATTATAAAAAAAAATAAAGTATGACGTTCAGCTGACTAAGTAATAACTGTATGTACAATATGTATAAACGCCACAGATAACTGTCTCTGCCTTACGTTATTACCTTTGAGAACTAAATTGGAACGCTAAAATAACTATGCCCTTATCACCTTAATTTTCAATTGGACTGAAAGTAGAAACTATGACCTCACCTTTACCAAGCAATGGCCGTATGTACTCATAACATATGTTTATTCATATGTAGTAAGTATATGACTTTAATTGTTCTTACCTTGTAGACAAAGTTTATGGCCGCTATAAATCCTGGAGTTGCGCTCTGTATGCCTTGAGGTGTAAACATATAGTCTAAGACAGTGATTTACACGTGTTATGACGTCATATGGTCTCCCATTAATTAGAAGAGGTGTGGCGTATACTCCAAACTTTAATAATATGATAGGGCATATGGAGCAAGAACTTTTTAGGGTTCCGTACCCAAAGGGTAAAAACGGAACCCCATTACTAAGACTTCGCTGTCTGTCCGTCTGTCCGTCTGTCACAGGGCTCTACCGCTTAAACCGTAATAGATAGACACATGAAATTTTGACAGAGGAGGCATTACGGTGGCAGCTATAACAACAAATACTAAAAATAAAATAAAGTTGAATATTAAAGGGGGTCTCGATACAACAAACCAGATTTTTTCGGCATTTTTCGATCTAACTGTTAAACTGTACTAGGAAGACGGTTGAAATTTTTACAATACGTTTACCACTATAACTGGTATTATAATAAATACAAATAAGAACCATAAAACATATTTTAATATACTTATTTTAATTTTATTATACGTTGATGTTGATAATCGTCGTCCCATCGTCACCCCAACGCCATCTATTTGTGTGTTATATAACTAAGTATTGTTGAAAATTTACGTATCATTCATCATTACCCCAACGCCATCTATTGTTGTTTCATATGACTAAGTATTGTTGAAAATCATAAAGTAAATAAAAATAATGAACGGTAGTAGGGAAGCCTCCATGTACGAGTTCGACTCGTACTTGTCGAATTATTTATAGTATCAAAGTAACAAATAAGCTTGCAGTCAACCTGATGGTGAGTAGCTACTACCGCTTATTGAAATCTTAGGCGATCTCAGATAAAATTAGATTCCTACCTTAGATCGTCGGAGTACTACCCATGAAAATCGGCTCTTTTTTTTTTTGCACAGATAAAATTCCTACCTTAGAACGGCCCTAGATGCATCGACCTTTAAAGACTAATTTGGAACGCCAATCTCCTTCTCTCCTCCGGGATTTATCTATCTTTCCCTTACCATACTTCTCTTAAATAGATCGAAAGTAGAAAGTATGTCCTCACCTATACTAAGCAATATCTGTATGTAACATATTTATTCAGGTGTCGTAAGTACATGACATTAATTGTTCTTACCTTGTAGACAAAGTTTATGGCCGCTATAAATCCTGGAGTTGCGCTCTGTATGCCTTGAGGTGCAAACATATAGTCTAAGACAGTGATTTACACGTGTTATGACGTCACGTAGTCTCCCATTAATTGAAAGAAGTGTGGTGCATACTCCTTACTTCATACTACTTAGTGCATACTACTTAGACTATATGTTTACACCTCAAGGCATACAGAGCGCAACTCCAGGATTTATAGCGGCCATAAACTTTGTCTACAAGCAAGGTAAGAACAATTAATGTCATATATTTATAACATCTGAATAAACATATGTTACGAGTACATACAGACATTACTTAGTAAAGGTGACGTCATACTTTCTACTTTCAGTCCATTTAATTGGACTATTTAGGTGATAAGGGCATAGTTATTGCAGCGTTCTAATTTAGTCCTCAAGGGTAATAACGTAAGAAAAATATAGTTATCTGTGGCGTTACAAATTAGTCTTTAAAATTCATTGCATAAGGCAAAGTCGATCTAAGGTAGTAATCTAATCTTATCAGAGATTGGTTAAAGATGTCAATAGGCGGAAGTAGCCACTTACCATCAGCTTAACTGCATTCTAATTTCCTACCTCAATATTATAAAAGAAGTTCCTCCTCCATCCCCCTCATCATAGTGAAGTATGGAGTATGCGCCACACCTCTAAAGTCTAAGACCCGGTAGCGTTATTTACACGCGTTATGACGTCATTCAGATGTCGTAAGTATATGACATTAATTGTTCTTACCTTGCTTGTAGACAAAGTTTATGGCCGCTATAAATCCTGGAGTTGCGCGTTGAGTTGCGAATTTTCAAAACATCCCACAATTTTGCGTTACGTTTACTCAATCCAATATTCTGTTCTGTTTGCTTCAGTAGACTGAGTAAACGTATCAATAAGTAAGTGCTCAAGTCTTTTTGTCTGCCTCACATGTTCGCAAAAAAGAGTGACAAAACATAAAGCGCCATTTTGTCAATTTAGACGTTTAATGTTACGTTACTGACTATGCTTCTGATACAATCCGCTAGGGGCGCTGATTGGAAATTGTATGGGCAAATACGTAAACAAATACCAAAACAGTCATATTTGTCAAAACGTAAAAACTCATGGTAAGGGTACAGATAACTACCTCTTCCTTACGTTAGGTATATATAAAAGTGGTAGTCACGTCAATTTGTCTGTCGTTTTTTTCTTAGAAAACTCTTTAATTTGATACCTATGTCATAAAGGCCATATGGAGCATAAATCATTCAATCCGCCATATTGGGCTATCGCCATATTGCATAGAATGACGTCACTAATCCACGTGTATGCAAAATTTCACGATCGGATATCGGAAAGTGGATTAAATTTAACTTCCAATATTTCACTAATACATCATCATCATCATCATAATACATGTCACTAATATGTCATCCTCGTCGTCAACCCAGTACCCTTAGTATGAGTTTTTTTACGATTTTACAAAAATTACTGGTTTTGTCTTTGTTTACACATTTCCCATACATTTCTAATCAGTTCTGATACAGTCCGCTAGGGGCGCTGATTGGAAATGTATGTCCAAATACGTAAACAAAGTCAAAAACAGTCATTTTTGTAAAAACTCATACTCCTCATGTCTCCTCTCAGAGTGAGAGGGGTTAGGCCATAGTCCACTACATTGGCAGGACCTTTGAGATCGTCTTTCTTCTCAAGAAATCTCATGTGTACAGGTTTCTTCACGATGTTTTTTTCACCGTTATAGCAAGTGATAATTAAAATTTAATACGCACATAACTTTGAAAAATCAGAGGTGCATGCCTGGGATCGAACCTCGGAACCCTCGATCAAGGGACCAACCTTCTTAACCACTAGGCTATCACTGCTCAAGGGCAAAGGTTTCTACCACCGATAGATATAATTGCTTCATGTAAAATTTTTAAAGTTCCAATATTCAACAATCAAACATTGAGAGCGAAAGTATTTACATTTATTTCAATTCACGATAATATTTTATTAATTTCAATCGGTAACTAATGATTCCCACAAAACCACAAACCTTTGTATTAGAATTTGAATGGGATCTACATAATTTGAATAGAAACCTTCGCCTTTGATATAAACAAGCTTTGCAGCTTTCAAACGAAGCTTAACATAAGCTCAAGTTTAAGTTATTTGTTTGTATGTTTATTTGTAAATTTTTAAAATGTTGTAATGTTTTATTAGTACCAGTAATGGCTGAGTGGTAGGTAATTTGACTTCTCTATTGAAAGGTCCTAGGTTCGAGTCCCTGGTAACTTTGATATTTCATACTTACGTGGGTCATCATCAACCAGTAATTGTCCCACTGCTGGGCACGGGTCTCCTCTCAGAAACAGACGGATTAGGCCACAGTCTACCGCGCTGGCCAATTGCGTATTGGTAGATTTCACATACCTGTGAGATTTTTTTTATAAATCTCTCAGGTATGCAGGTTTCCTCACGATGTTTTCCTTTACCGTTTAAGCAAGTGATTATTAATTTCTAATTCGCCTTATCACTTAGGGGTATGAAAAATAGATAGTAGCCGATTCTCAGACCTACTGAATATGCGTATAAAATTTGGTGAAAATCGGTAAAGCCGTTTCGGAGGAGTACGGTAACTAACATTGCGACACGAGAATTTTATATATAAGATAACAGCTCTTCATGGGCGGCTGTAGCTACTTACCATCAGTTGGACTGCATGATCATTGCTCATTTGCCATTTTTTTATTTCAATAATTGGCCAAGTATGAGTCGAAGTCGCACAAGGCGGGTTCCGTACCACCAAATTTTCATTTATTTTTTATTTTCAGTGTTTGTCATCATAGCAGCCATAGAAATAAATGCAATGTGAACATTTGAACTGTTTATCTAGTACAGTGCAGCAGATAAAGCGAAAAACGCCGTAAAATAGCGGTTTCTTGTATGGCGACCTCCATTTATTTTGTACATTTTTTTTTAGTATTTGCTGTTATAGCGGCACTATTATACATACTCTGTAAAAAAATTCAAGTGTCTATCTATTACGGTTTAAGAGATAGAGCCCAGTGACAGACGGAAAGACATCGAAGTCTTAGTAATAGGGATCCATTTTTTACTTTTTAGGTACGGAACCCTAAATGTGTAAGAGTACTAGAACCAAATTAAGTTTCTAGAGCGCCATATATTAATCATTTGTAGCAACAATAGAGTATTGAAGTATGAAAGGTCTTCAAAGGCTATATTTCATCGAAGTACAATAGTAGCTGAGAATGGAGGCAAGATAAATGCTTTAACGTTTCACGACCGTGTGGTGGAGTCACGCAGGTTTCTGGGTTCGATCCAGACTTGTAAATGAATTAAGATTTTATAGTTGGTTTTTTAATGTAAATTTGTGGTGATTTTAGTTTTCCAAGGTATTCCAGCTTAGGGATAGCGGCGCATATGGCCGACTTCAGGTAGGAATCTATTCTTATCTGGAGTGGGATGACAGATGTTCGACCCAGTGAAACTTGTAAATTAATTTAGATGTTTATTGTAGTGGTCACCAATCACCATGCTAGTCTGTCGCGCGAAGGGTCTCGGGTTCAATCCCCGGTCAGACAAAATTAAATGAATTTAGGTCTCTGTTACTGAGTCTGGGTGTTTGTGTATCTATGTGTGTGTGTCTATGGCACCCACGACTGTTGCGACGGGCTGTGAGTGTAGAAAGCGTCCTGTGTCTGTATTATAGGTCTAGAAATATTTTGTGGTAATTTTAAGTAAACTATATGTCTGAAGTGAGGGGATAGCATTGTGGTTGAAACTTTCGGGGTCGGAAGTTCAAATCTCAGGCACGCACTGATTTGTCGAAGTTACAGTGCGTATTAGGAATAATTATAACTTGCTATAACGCAAGGAAAACAGCGTGAGGTTTCTAAGGTTTCTAACAGCGTTTCTAAGGTGGTAAAACCCTTTGTAGTTCGACTCCGGCGGCACCACCGTCACACCTATTTCTGTTATAACAGCAGTGTTAGGCGCTGCTGTCGTTTGAAGGGTGTGGTAAGGGAGACATTTTTCAGAGGCGTTCCAGCTTAGTCTTCAGGGGTAGCGGCGCATCTGTGGTAGAAATAGGTGTGGCGGTGGTGTCACCGTAGTTGAACCACATAGGGTTCTACCACCTTCCAAAGTCTATGTAACGGTGGCCACTCTCAGGCGAACTACTTGCCATTTTCTTCTACAGTATTAAAATGAACATTGTATTTTCGAGTGAAAATACTTTGTTGAAAATCCTAAAGCAATTTTGACTTTCCTGGAAATTTCCATTTTGTAAACAGTATGCGTCGCTCCACGCAGATCCTGCAATGCAGATGTTCTGCACGCTTGAAATTAACAGCTGTTATATGATTAAAGTTAAAATTTGAAACATTTTGAGTTAATTAATTTTGTTTATAATTATTATGTGTATGTTATTAGATCGTAAGTAATTGTAATAAAACAAAATATTCGCTTAAATTGACTGAAAATTGAATGTGGTAGAACCTTCTTTGGTTCGATTCTAGCAGCACCACCGCCACGCCTATTTCTATTATAACAGCAGTGTTAAGCGCTGGTCTGTTCTGGTTTGAAGGGTGTGGTAAGGAAGACATACTTATCCGAGGCATTCCAGCTTAGTCTTCAAAAGTAGCGGCGTATCTGTGGCTGACTTCAGGTAAGAAAATAATCTTATCTGGGGTTGATTACAGATGTCCATGGGCGGCAGTAGCCACTTACCATCAGGAGGACTGAATGCTCGTCTGCTATTCCTATACAATATAGAAAACTGAGGATATCTGTGCCCAGCAGTGGGATAATAATGCTTAAATAGTATTATATCTTTGTAAGCAGTGGCAAAGTCGCCGGCTGTTCCTATTAAGATTAAGGGCTTATACTAATCTTATATTTGCGGTTTAACCTTAGGGCCACGAAAACTGATGCTAAAAACATTTTTTTTACCATTTTTGGTATAATCATCATCAACACATTACTATTCAACTGCTGGGCACGGGTCTCCTCTCAGAATGAGAAGGATTAGGCCATAGTCCACTGCGCTGGCCAAGTGCGCATTGGTAGACTTCGCATTTGTGCTATACTGTGAATGAAATTCGTAGTAACAGTCGACTGACCGATTGGCTACATCGCTTGAGCGATAAATGTAGAATGTATGTGGTTCGACTCCGGCGGCACCACCGCCACACCTATTTCTGTTATAACAGCAGTATTAAGCGCTGCTGTGTTCTGTGCTTCTAGTTTGGAAGGTGTGGTAAGTGAGACATACTTTTCCGAGGCTTTCCAGCTTAGTCCTCAAGGGTGGCGGCGCATCTATAACTGACCTTATGTAGGACTATCTAATCTTATCTGGGGTTGAATACAGCTGTCCATCAGCGGCAATACCCACTTACTATCAGGTGGACTGCATACTCGTCCGCTACTCCTATATTAAAAATCTTAGGGCATATTGTTATAAGAATTTGATCCGCTTTTGTTAGCGTTTTGTGGCCTAACCACAAGAGCGGGTTCTCTGCCTTTTACTGATTAAATGGATTAATTTAATCTTCGTATCTCCTAAGTTTGGAAATTTTGAGTAAAATTTAGTTGAATATACTTGAGGCATAAACGATGATTTGACGAAATTAGAATTTGTTAATAAAATAAAAATGAAATATTGAAAAAAAAAATACTTGTAAATTTATATAATTATATAATATAATGTATGTATAGTGAATATGTTTCTTTGTCACTTTTAAATAATGACTAATCATTTTTTGTTTTGCATTCATGAAATTTACGATTTCTGAGAAAATTATTTTAATGTGGCTCTCTCGAAAAGATAAAACTTTATAGAAGTATTTATCCCTCCATATTATCAATGTATATATTTAAAAATTAAAACAAAATATTAAATAAAATCGGCCAAGTGCAAATCGAACTCGCACCACTGAGGGTTCTGTACCACCAAATTTTAATTTAACCAAATTAAATTAAATTTTATTTTTTACTATTTCTTAACGGCTCTAAACATACCTAAATGTAGACATATAGCGGCTTAGTAACAGGGTCCCGTTTTTAGCTTTTGAGTACTGAACTCTAGAAAAAAAAGACAAGATAAGTGCTTTATTAGAGTGAATACATAAGGGACATACACGAGTCAAGCTAGGAGCAAAAGCTAGTCTTAAACATCTTGTCTGAATTAAGTTCAGATAGGCAGCGATCATTTGACAGAATTGAAATCACATTGGAATGGAATTGTAAATGAGCGAACATTACAGATATTAGGAATAAATGCTCAGAGTTCACCTAGAAATATATTCTGAAGGATCTTTTGTAATTCGAGAGCTGAGTTATAAATTGAGAGTTTATTTCTGCTGTATTCTGGCTCTATAGATATAGTCACAATTATCTTAAGTTCTTTGGCGTTTACTTAAAACGAGCATATTTTTACTCGATAGCGGAAGGTAATGTTTTTTGAGCGTATGTATGTAGGTATGTCTTCTTTTGCACGTCCATCTGTGCAAATGGCTTGACGGATTTTATAATTCGTCTAAATTGTGGGAGTGACGTAAGCCAAATTTTGAAGTAGTTGTTTTTTTTTTTCATAATTAGGCAAGTTTATGTAAGTGTCTTAAACCCTACTGTGTTCCGATATTTATGCGAGGGTTTCTAATTTAGTCCTCAGAAGTAGCGATGCATAATCTACATTAACACTCCTGAGGCTTCAATTTACATCTGTGACCGACCTAGAGGAAGAATCTTATCTTACCTGGTCCATTACGCATGTCCATGGGCAGCAGTAGCCACTTACCATCCGGTGGAATGCATGATTTTTTATTATATCTGTAGTATAAAAACACTACTATAAATAAAATACCTAAAATAAATATAAAACACTTATGTATCTGTCAGTACGAAGCCCTAAAAGTAATAAACGTCTCACCACACGAAAACCGAATCTGACATAATATATTTTGCAAAAACCTTTTTGTAACGCAAAATAAAAATAATAAACGCAATTCCGCGTAACAAGAGTGACGTGGATGAAATAATATAACGTTATTAAAATCAGTGTACGTTTATAAGAAAAAAATGGTATTATTTTTTGTGAACTTGGCTGACACGCTACCATGTGTCAAGATTTAATTTAACAGAACATATGGTAGTTTTGTACGTCTCACTGTTGGGCTTGGATTTTTTTATAATATAGGAGTAGTAGACGAGCATGCAGTCCACCTGATGGTAAGTGGCTATTGCCGCCCATAGAGATCTGTAATCGACCCCAGATAGGATTAGACATTCCTACCTGAAGTCGGCCACAGATGCGCCGCTACTCCTGAGGACTAAGCTGGAACGCCTCGGAAAAGTATGTCTTCCACACCCTTCAAACCAGAACACAGCAGCGCTTAATACTGCTGTTATTAGGTAGAAATAGGTGTGGCGGTGGTGCCGCCGGAGTCGAACCACAGAGGGTTCTACCACCTTGAGAATTTTCTTCTTCTCATGGCAGTAGCCACTTACCATCAGGTGGCCTGCATGTTCGTTTGCTACTCTTGTATTATAAAAAAGGCGTGTAGCAAGAAGCGTTTCAATTCCACTTGCTATGAATTCATGTGGATATAATACTAATAATACTTTATAACACATTTTTCTAGGAAACACCTATAAAAGATCGGATACAATTTTTCCTACCTCTTCTGAGGTTAAGTGCTAAGGTTAGTGCCGTAACAAAAGCGATATTCTATGAAATAGTTGTTAAGTGCGAGTCGGATACAATGATATAGGACGTGAAAAATTTCGTAGTTGGATAAACTTTTATTTTATTTGCAGAAAAATACTTATTTATTTTATATTAAGTAACGGAACTAGAAAAGTATTATTAAAACAAAAGACCCGACTGTTTAAAAGTATCGCCTTTGTTATTCTTACAATTTAGACGAATCCAACGACACCTCATGTGTTAAAATGCGTCATGCTGTTTGGGCTACAGTACCCAGTTACCATGAGTTTTCGAAAGATCCCTCAATTTTACGTTACGTTTACTCAATCCATTATTCTGTTCCGTTTGCTTCAGTAGACTGAGTAAACGAAACAATAAGTAAGTGCTCAAGTATTTTTGTCTGCCTCATATGTTCGCAAAAATTGAGACAAAACATAAAGCGCCATTTTGTCCATTTAGACATTTAATGATACGTTACTGACACTATAGTTCTGATACAATCCCCTAGAGGCGCTGATTGGAAATTGTATGGGCAAATACGTTAACAAATACAAAAACAGCCATATTTGTCAAAACGTAAAAACTCATGGTAAGCGTACAGGGCGTGCCAAAGGGGGAGACATACATAGATAGAAAATATACGCTTGAAATACATTACCCTCTGCAGTCGGTAAAGAAATAAATGCGTGTTTCACATTACATTTTGAAAACACCCTATAATTAAAATTTGGTGTTTGGTGTTGATACTTCTTACTTTATAACTTTTAACTTTGGGAATAAAATGGAAGTAAAGCATAATAAAAATTACTTAACTGTAAATTAATTATACAGTTAGTTAATAGTTATATAATTAGATAATAGTTATATAGTTATCGCCTATCGCTTCCCATCTGACCATAAAAACTATAGTCGTTACGAATCGTACTTCGCATGCAAATGTTACAACCCTTATTTAGACAGGGGATTTCGTACCGGTACTTAGGGGAAAGGTCGGGAATTTGGGAATTTTTAGTACGGATTTTACGATATTCCCTATATGAGTGGCAACTGGTAGGGCTGTTAACTTGTCGGGTTTGATTAGAAAAGTTTGGCATTGGTCATTTACCATCAGGTGGACTGTATGCTCGTTTCAACTTCTATTGTCGTCAACCATTAGGCCGTTTGTCCACCGCCACCGTCACTGAGCCGATACCGAGAACGAGATGACGGCGCCGAAGTAGCGGTACATACATTTACTATAGCCGACTGTCCACTGCACGTCCGTCACCCGAGCACCGTCATCCTTACTGTCCCACTACGGGCACTGGTCTCCTTTCAAAGTGAGGGATTTAGGTCATAGTCAACGGTATTGGCCAAGTGCAAATTGATAGACTTCACGCACCTTTGATATTTTTTTTTAAGTTCTCAGGCGGGCAGGTTTCCTTGCGATGTTTTCCTTCACCATTTAAGCAAGTGTTAATTAATTTCTAAGACTCACATAACTTTGAAAAATGCTGACTTTGATTCTTGAAAATGAATCGCAAAATTGTGGGATTTGAACCTCGGATTCCTGGAATGAGATGCCGAGTTTCTGAAACGTAAAAAAATTGCTTACCTCAGAACATAGATCATCATATTGTGTTACTGTGTTCTGGTTTGAAGGGTGTAGCAAGATAGAGTTATTGTGGAACATTCCAACTTAGTCCTCAGGAATAGTAACGCACCAGTTATTTCGTACTGCTAGATAGAGTTAATATTGAGCGTTCCAACTTGATCCTAAGGGATAGCAACACACCAGTTACGTTGTACTGTCAATAAAGTTCGGAATTATTCGGAATTAAACGTAACATAAGCCCGAAGACAACTGTCAAATTCCATTATTCAGGACACAAAGCCGTGCTGAGTAGGGTTTAGCTGTCAAATGTTATTCATCATTCATTCGCAGAACTTATCCGAAACAAACAATTAAAGTATTAAATTCCCGAAATTTCAGGTGAAATTCCCGACAAAACTTTCGACGAAATTTCAGATGTTTCGGACGAAACTTCTCACGAGACTTCGGATTATCACAATTTATTCCCAGCAATTCATCCAAAACAAACAATCAATGCATTAAATTTCCGAAGTTTCGGACAATACTTATTACGTTTTAGACGAAAATTCACACATTTAGGACGAAACATGAGACAGAATTTCGGAAGAAATTTCATTATAAATTTCGGATGAAAGTTCACACGAAATTTCGGACTATTTCATTATTAATTCGTAGAAATCCGTCCGAAACAAACAATCAGATTATTATATTTCCGAACTTTCGGACGAAATTTCGCACGAAACCTCACACGTTTGGAACGAAACTTACGACGAAACAGAGGATGGTATTTCCGAAGAAATTTTGAATGAAACTTCGTTCAAAGCTTCATTTTTAAATTAATCTAAAATAAACGACCAAAGTATTGAGTTCTCGAAAACTTGGACGAAACCAGATAAAAATTCGGATGAATCATCTGAGGAAGCTACAGGCAAAGTTTCGAATAAAATTTCGTATAATACTTCCGAAATTTCGGACAAAAATAAGGACAAAACTCAAGACAAAATTTCGGACGAAACTTTGGACAAAATTTCGGATAAAATAATTCAATAAAAAAACAGAGTTGTTTATCTACGTGAGTTCCATTCCACTGCTTCATTGTTATGCCGTCTCGTATATTCCAAAATAAATCTGAAATCCAAATTAATCCCAATTGTATTCAGTCGTTACAGCATCATCGTAAACAAAGGGATATGTTATCTCATTTAATGTAAATGAGTTTAGGTAATTGTATAAAATAACACATTAATGTTTAAAACAAAAGATTTGTTTTGACCTTTTGAAGGTGAACCAATACGCACTTGGCCAGCGCGGTGGACTATGGCCTAATCCTTCTCATTCTGATAGGAGAGTGCTCAGCAGTGGGACAGTAATGGGTTGATGATGACAAAAAGATGGTGAAGGTGGTAGAACCCTTTGTGGTTCGACTCCGGCGGCACCACCGCCACCACTATTTCTGCCTAATAACAGCAGTGCTAGGCTTTGTTGTATTCCATTTTGAAGGCTGTACTTGACATACTTTTCCGAGGCGCTCCAGCTTAGTCCTCAAAGGGTAGCGGCGCATCTGTGGCGGACCTCAGGTAGGAATATCTATTCCTATCTGGGGTTGATTACAGATGTCCATGGGCGGCAGTAGCCACTTACCATCAGGTGGACTGCATGCTCGTCTGCTACTCTTATATCATAAAAAAGCAATGCAGTCAGGGGTGGAACACATATTTTGCTAATGTGAAGCAGTTTTGACTTATCAATAGTAGGGGGATGCCAGTTGACTTACATATGATTTTATTTTTATTTTTTTATTTTATAATATAGGAGTAGCAGACCAGCATGCAGTCCACCTGATGATAAGTGGCTACTGCCGCCCATGGACATCTGTAATCAACCCCAGATAGGATTACATATTCCTACGTGAGCTCGGCCACAGATGCGCCGCTACCCCTGAGGACTAAGCTGAAACGCCTCGGAAAAATCTGTCTCCCTTACCACACCCTTCAAACCGGAACACAGCAGCGCCTAACACTGCTGTTATTAGGTAGAAATAGGTGTGGCGGTGGTGCCGCCGGAGTCGAACCACAAAGGGTTCTACCACCTTCAATGAGGCGATCATCTTAGTCTTCAGGTGTCGCATCAGATATTAGTTTTATGTACAGCCCCTGTTTTTTGTGGAGTAAGGTGGTAGAACCCTTTGCAATTCGAGTCCGGCACATCTATTTCTAATTAATAACAGCAGTGTTAGGCGCTGCTGTGTTCTGGTTCGAAGGGTGTGGTAAGGGAGACATACTTTGCCGAGTCACTTCTGCTTCTCAGGGGTAACGGCGCATCTATGGCCAACTTATCCAAACTATCAGTATTACCTAATGCTATCTGGGATTGATTAGACAAGTCCATGGGCGTAGCAGTATAGGAACAGTATAGGAACAGTAGATAAGCATTCAGTCCTGATGGTAAGTGGCTATAGCTAACCATGGACATAATCAATCTCCGGTAAGATTAGATTTCCACATGAGGGTACCACTTTCTTACTATACATAGCGCATGCCTATTTGCTAATTCAATTACGTAGACACAAGCATTGTTTTAGATAACTCCTCTTATCATTCCCATTATTCCCGTAATAATACAAGGGATGAACAGGGATGAACAGGGATGAACAGGTCGTTATCGTAATGAAATCTTGTTTATCATTTGTTCGCTGAATATTAAGCAAAAGATAACTTTAATATTATGGGTATACTTTTTATCTAAATAAATATAATTGTAGCCTTTTAGTTATTATATATACGGTACTTATGTATAACAAAAATAAACCCGACAAGTGCAGTAAAACTCGCGTGGACAGGGATCCGTACAAATATTATAACCGATTTTTTTGTCTTAACGAGGGGGAATCCTTCAAAAGGTACTCGGGAACGTGGGAGCGACGCCGGGTTATGTGGGATTTTTACCGCACTAAAACCCCCCGGTGGCCGTCCTCAACGCTTGTTGGAGAACTCCGGGATCTACAAATTTAACCCTATAAATGGAAAACATGTTCTTCCATCTGATAATCTATAGTCATAATCCAAAGTAGGGACGATGTTCACCCATCCGTTCAGTGGATGAAATATATTTTATATCAGAGTTAGTGATAGCCTAGTGGTTAAGAAACTCGGCCTCTTGATCGAGGAGTCCGAGGTACAAATCTCAGACGTACCCATTATTTTTCAAAGAAAGAATATGTATTATTAATTAATTATCACCTTCTTAAATGGTGAAGGAAAGCCAGCATACCTGAGAAATCTTAAAAAAAGTTTTCAAAGGTATGTGAAGTCTACCAATACGCACTTGGCCAGCGCGGTGGACTATGACCTAATCCTTCTAATTCTGAGAGGAGACCCGTGCCCAGCAGTGGGACAGTAGTCGATGATGATGATAATGATGACTGAGATGAAGTTTTAAGTTATATTTGTATGACAAAGCATGATTCTATTAATTACGTAATTCTTAATCCAACATAGCGCCCCAAAATTACGTAGCATTTTATTATGTCTCCTAATGACTTGGGTATCAAATTTAATGGTTTTAATAAGAATAAAAAAACTTAAAATATAACTAAAATGCTTATTTTTCAAGAGGTTTTTAAATAAAACTATCTGACCACGAAAACATATAAATAAAAAATGTTATGGGTGAACAACTTATCACTTAGGGGTATGAAAAATAGTAGCCGATTCTCAGACCTACTGAATATGCATATAAAATTTGGTGAAAATCGGTAAAGCTGTTTCGGAGGAGTACGGTAACTAACATTGTGACACGAGAATTTTATATATAAGATATTGTATATAAGTCCTGTTTCTGTTATATTTTTACCAACAAATAAACAATGTCGCCTATAAAAGCTTAACACATAAATTTCCCCTCATTACTATGTAGGAACATACATAAACTGAGATTAGTATTCGTATACCCAAAACATTTCTAGGGTTACAGTATTGCATACAGTATTATGTACTAATTTATTCTAGTCCAATAAGGCAATTTAGGGTTAGTGTAACTCATGAATTTGTTTTGTTGATCTAGAAATACGAGTATATGCCGAATTCAGTACAAGTCTAATAACAGAAGTGTTAAGCACTGCTGTGTTCTTTTTTTTTACGTTTTCTACACTCACATCCCCACACTAGGATTCCCTGAGTCGTGGGTGCCATGGATACACAAACATACATAGCCAAATACACAAACCCCAGACCCAGAAACAGAAATCTAATTTCATCATTTAGAGGTCTGCCAGGGATCGAATCCGGGAATCTTTGCGCATCAGACCAGTATGGTGATAGCTCCGCCACACGGGTCTTTCTGATTTGAAAGGTATGGTAAGGAAGACATAATTTTCCGAGGCGTTCCAGTTTTGTCTTCAGGGAAAGCGCGCATCTGTGGCCGGCCTCAGATAGAACTCGTATCTGAGATCGATTACGAATGTCCATGGGTGACAGTAGCCACTTACCATTAGGTGGTAGTTCATCTCGTTTCTTGCTTCTATAAATACTATAAAAATATATTCCTGTGCTAAATTTCAGTTTTATGCCAAATGGTTTCTGCTATGCGTCTAACGCCATCTATCGTAAAATTGTTATACTAATTTTAAAACGTGGTCTGCAAACAAATTACCTGTTTTATAGTAAGATAAGCTAAGGTATTGTGAAGGTGGTAGAACCCTTTGTCGTTCGACTCCGGCGGCACCACCGCCACACCTATTTCTGCCTAATAACAGGAGTGTTAGGCGCTGCTGTGTTATGGTTTGAAGGGTGTGGTAAGGGAGACAGACTTTTCCGAGGCGTTTCAGCTTAGTCCTCAGGGGTAGCAAAGCATCCGTTGCCAACCTCGGATAGGAATTTAATGTTATCGGGGTTTTATAACAGATGTCCATGGGCGGCAGTAGCCACTTACCATCAGGTGGACTGCATGCTCTTCTGCTACTCTTATATTATAAAAAAAAATAGACACAGTCATAAATATTTAATTTTTATATACCCCGGGAATCGAACCCCGAACCCTGTTAGATGTGACTTCTGCGCCATAAGAGTCAAGCCAAGGGCATAGGTAGAGTCATTAATATTTCCACTCAGGTCACTGTTACAATCGATTTAACTTATTTTCGGAGAGTTCGTATCTATACTTTGTCTGTAGAGACCGTGCTTCGTTCACACGGGCTAGTTTACTTGCTTGAAGTTGTCGAGAGTTACTGGCGCAAGTACTGGGTAACAACATATATATAGATATGATGAGGATTTTTTTATAATATAGGAGTAGCAGACGAGCATACAGTCTACCTGATGGTAAGTGGCTACTGCCGCCTATGGACATCTGTAATCAACCCCACATAGGATTGGATATTCCTACCTGAGGTCGGCCACAAATGCGCCGCTACCCCTGAGGACTAAGCTGGAACGCCTCGGAAAAGTCTGGCTCCCTTACCACACCCTTCAAACCGGAACACAGCAGCGCCTAACACTGCTGTTATTAGGCAGAAATAGGTGTGACGGTGGTAACGCCGGAGTCGAACCACCTTCAATGTGAAAGGAAATTCTCACCCTGTGTTGAAATTTATTTACAATCGTATTGTGTGATATCAATACGATTGTAAATGGCAATGAAATTCATGCTCCTTTTCCTGTATGCTGTCTCAATGCGATTGGTGGAGGAAGTGGATTAGTGTCCACCTGTAGTAAAATAACGTCTCTGACTAGATTTGACAAAGGATTAAAAACTAAAGACTAATACTGATAGTTTAATGTGCTCTCTGAAGCATGAAAGTGTGCATATTTTAAACACAAAGGAACATGCAGTCCACCTGATGCCCATGTACAGTACAGCCGCCCATGGATTTTAGTAATCAATTCTAGATAGGATTGGAGTCCCATGTGAGATAGGGTACAAACGAGTTGCCACCTAAGAGGTCTAAGGGTAGCCACTGAGGGTCACCCATCTGAATACAGACCCCTTCCGATGTTGCTTAAGTCTTTAGATTAGTAATGATTTACACGGGGTTATACAACTTTTAAACGTATATTAATGCTTTGACGTAAACTATTTACATCTTATATTTTAGGGCACAAGTAACCTATTTAAATATTTCTGTCTAGGTCAGTGTCATAATCGATTAAGTTTATTTTGGGAGCAACTCCACGGATTGTATCTATCTAGTCTTTGTCTAGAAGCTGTGCTGCATTCACACGGGCAAGTTTGCTAGTCTTGAAACATGATAGTCGTACTAGACTAGTTACTTATTGAGAAATTTTAGACCGAATCAATATTATTTATTTCAATTAATCATTTGTAATTATATGTTTCTTTTGATGTGCCCTATACTTTTGGTAATAAGTTTTCTATCTTAAATAGCCTTGCAAGAACCTTGCTCCAGGCGATAAAACCGCTTATAATTACCTGATTGGAAATGTTATTCGATTGTATATATGTATGTATATCTTCTGTATATGTATATAGCATGAATTCTTTGGCAGACCTAGCCCAAGCGGCTTGACTGATTTTAACATGTGAGGTGCAGTCGGACTCGTCTGCGGTGGTACTGAAGTAGGTTTGTTGTTATAATAATTTTTATTTATATTTCAGTAAAGTACAAATCCAATCCAATACAGACTCCAAGTTGACTATTAACATCTATTTTAGTCTTATAACTTATAAATGTCATAAAAACAGATTCTTACAACTTACTTCTCTGATAGTAACTGATTTCTAGCCAATCTCAGACGTTCAAACTTATTTGATGTCATTTTCATATTGTTCATGATCAGTGACACCTTATTACAAGGTTGCCTGCATGCTTGTTAGCTACTACACTGCATAATCTAAAGTGTATTATTCATCTTGTAAGTGAGAGTTTCATTACATATACATCATAGCTAAATAATGGTGTCTTCAGTTAGTGTGTTCAGACGCGACATATTTAATTTAAATTAAGCAATCGGGTGTTTCATTATTTTTAATTATAGATTTCTGCTTATATTGTGTGCGCCCTTAAGTATTCATATGATGTGGTCGCTTAAGTTTTCTTCTCATACGATCTACTCGCTTAAGTACTAGAGCAAGTAAACTCGTCATACTAAACGCACTCGGGTCGATCGTCCGCCAAAGCGCCGCATCGCGTCCGCATAGCCCTCCTCATTCTACACGTTTCGGGGGCTCAGCTTGGTACCATTGTCACATTATTTTGATCAACATAATCAAGATTGGTTTTCTTGCTTATGATTCTTATGAAATATTTTTATGACTGCGGATGGTAATGTTTTTGGAGCTTATGTATGTATGTATGAATGTTTTATTAGGCTACATTTTTAATTCAACTTCAAATTTTCGTCGTACACACCAGACGGTGCGGCGAGCGTAAAGCTCACCTGGGCGGAGCCCGACGGGGCTATGCGCTAAGAGTAAGTTGCGTTCCTTTGGAGATCCCGGAGTCCTCTACGCAGCGCCGAGGAGCCGCCGGGGGGGGGGGGGTCCATAACCCTGTGTCGCTCCCACGGCATCGGGTACCTTTTTAAAGACTCGAGCTTTCTGAGGTCTTGCCGGTGACATATAGACAGACAGTACCGGGTTCTGTCCTCGAACAAGTAACCAAAATTATGAGATTTTTAAATTAGTTAGTCGTCAATGTGTGTGTTTCTCTATGACATAATTATGAAATTTGAGTTTAAGTGGAGATTGCCACCCATGACTGTCTGTAAAAACCCCCAAATAAAATTAGTTCCCGACATGAGGTTGGCCACATTTACGTTGCTATCATCATCATCAACAATCCATTATCGTCCCACTGCTGGGTACGGGTCTCCTCTCAGAATGAGAAGGATTAGGCCACAGTCCACCGCGCTGGCCAAGTGCATATTGGTAGACTTTACATACCATTGAGATTTTTTTTTGTAAATCTCTCAAGCATGTAGTTTCCTCACGACGCTTTCCTTCAACAAATGATAATTAGTTTCTAATACGCACATAATTTTGAAAAATCAGCTTGGGTTGTGAACCTCGGACCCCTGGATCGAGAGGCCGAGTTTCTTAACCACTAGGCTATCTCTGAGGACTAACTTGAAACGCCTTATATTCTTTACAACTTGAAAGTTAAAAAGAAACTGGAAAACATTACCTTCCACAGTAGATCAAAATACACGCAGTTTAAAACCTATAAGAAGTCTACTATAAATAAATCTCCAATGCCATAAGAAATTGACCCTTTTGAAACTAAACCGGACGAACTTTAGGGCCTCGACGACAAAGTTTGACAAAGTTGTGCAAAGCTCTGCTTACGGCCCTTCGGATCCATTTGCGAGTTACATTTTCACCTGATAACTGGAACTGATAATGGGTTCCTTTATTCAAAGGTGGCGATTTTGTTACAAATAATTTTGAAGGGACCTTTAATTTGAAGGATTTAAAACTTTCACAAAGAATTAACTTCTATTTCAAAAGGGAGGTGTGCGGTGATAATTTGAAGCCAAGAATTATGTTTAAGTTGTGTGATAGAAAAATATTTTTAAAAAGATAATTGTTGAAACAAATGGAGGTGGTAGAACCCTTTTACGATTCGACTCCAGAGACATCGTTGACATACGTATTTAATAACAACAGTGTTAAGCTCTTGTGTTCCGCGTGACGAGTGTGGTAAGGGAGACATACTTATTTGAGGCGTTCCAAGTTATCCTCAACGTGACGTAGGCTGCTATCTAGTCTAGCGCTCCCCGGCGCGGTGTCCCTGTAGTCTCGGGAATAGAATAGGGCTACGGTATCCCCTGCCTGTCGTAAGAGGCGACTAAAAGGGGCTTCCGGCGTTGCGGGCGGCAACAGTGGGAACTCGAACCGTCCAGCAAGCAACCCCGGGAAGGATGAAGGTATGTGTGGTCGCATACCGTCGTAATCACCAGATCGTGTGGGAGGACCCAAAAGTGCTCCCCCCAGGGCAGAGCCCGATCGGGGCATCGCGCTTGGAGGACTCCGATTGTGTTCCCTCGGAGATCCCGGAGTTTTCCAATAAGCGCTGAGGACGGCCACCAAATCCCACATAACTCGGCGTCGCTCCCACTTCGTCGGGTACCTTTTGAAGGTTTCCCCCTCGTCAACAAAAAAAAAGGCTGCTATCTAGTCTGGGGTGATTGTTTGTGTCTATAGACGACAGTAGCCACTTACCATCAGGTGGACTGCATTTTCATTCGCTACTTCACTATTCAAAGTCTCTCAACAAAAAGTCTGAAGTTTTCGAATGTTACATTTTACATTATTATTTACATTTGTTAAATGCTACACTTATAAAAATATTTATATGGTATAATTCTAAAAATAGATGATTTTTGATGAAAGAATTTATAAGTAGCAATCTGTAAGCAGCTGTTAGACGGTGATAGCCTAATGGTTATAAAATTCGCTCTTAATCGAAAGGTTCAAGTTTCAAATCCTAGGCATCTCTGATTTTTTTTTAATTGTGCGTATTAGAAATTAGTTATCACTTGCTTGAACCGCGAAGAAAAACCATCGCGAGGAATCCTGCATACCTGAGAAATCTTAAAATAAAGTTTAAAGGTATGTGAACTCTACCAATACGCACTTGTCCAGCGCGGTGGACTATGGTCTAATCCTTCTCATTCAGAGAGGAGACCCGTGCCTAGCAGTGGGTCAGTAATGGGTTGATGATGAATCTATTACCACTTATTTCTTAGTATTTCCTACGCTTTGCAAAAATTTAGATCTTCAATAGTAAAATTTCAGTTGCATATTTGGAATTTTGCTTTGTGAAATTTTAGAAATGACAAAAATTCGCTATATCAACTCGTAAAAATTCGAAGCTAAGACTCAGCAATTCAAAACGTCGGCAAATGAAGTCACACAACAGAATTCTCTTTCGTATTTTCAATTTGAAACACAAACGTTTACTTTTCAAAAACTTCCTTACGTCCAATTTCGTAAAAAATTCCCGGAATTTTCTACACCAATTCCAACTCTACTTCTTAGAATTAAGGTTTAATTTGTAGTGTAGGATAAGGTACCCATGTCACAGTAATTCGTATTCAAGTGTCGTTCACAGAGCAATTGGGCGACAATTTAGAGGCAATAGAATTAGTTACATAAGCTAATAGGCATTGATGGGCTCTCTGTAACTTAATTTGTCTGTGCTGGTGCGGGAATTTTTTCCACGTTTATTGGGAATTTTGCTGATAAAGATTCTGGGAATATATCAAATAGGTTCGAGAGCGAGATTTATCGTCGTCAACCCATTACTGTCCACTGCTGGGCACGGGTCTCCTCTCAGAATGAGAAGGATTAGGCCATAGTCCACCGCGCTGGCCAAGTGCGTATTGATAGACTTCACATATCATTGAGAACTTTTTCCTAGGTTTTCTCAGGCTTGTAGTTTCATTTACGATGTTTTCCTTCACCGTTAAAGCAAGTGATAATAAAATGTAATTGAGAGCGAAATCAATAAAAATAATTGGCCAAGTGCAAGTTGAACTCACACACGTAGGATTCCGTACACGGAACAGAAAAAAACTAGTTTTTCTGAAAACTAGTTTCAGAAAAATCTAGTTTTTCTCTTCCGTGGTTCCGTAGCACCAACATTTTCATATTTTTTGTTTAATATCTGTAGTTATAGCGGCCACTTTTATACGTGCTCTGTCAAAATCAAGTGTATACTTACTATTAATAATGATTTTACTTTGGTTACAAAATGTATTTACTTTGTGTTGCATGCAATAATAATATGAAATATTTGTGAAATTGTACTATAAATAAAACCTACTTAAGTAAAAATAACTTTAAAATAACCTTATAAACCTTTAAAAGTAAATAAAACGAGCATAATGAAACTACCCTGAGAGCTTCAAAGAAATCTCTGAAGGCACGTATCCAATACTACTCATATAACACAGATTAAATATGCGCGCTGAATACAGATTAAGTAATAGATTTGCGTTCGAACTTTCACAGATAAAATATGTGTTTTGTGTCTCAAGTTCACTGTCGTCTTCGAATGACAGGTTTTTTGTTTTGATTTTAGTTTTTAATTTAGGTGCACGAAATTGTATTAAAATGTATATCGATAAAATTGACGTGTGTTTCCTCGATTTACAAGAATAATGTTAAATCCATAGATTAGTAAAGATTACTCACTCCTAACAAGAAAATGTACCCAGTTTTGAGAATTGAAATAGTTGCGTAAAAAAGTTTTGCCACGTCTCCGTGCTAAAATGTCCCTAAAATATTTGAAATAATTATTTATTTATTACGTAAATTACGGAGTATTAGTTATTTATTCGTAAATTTTCTCTAAAAATGTTTTTATTTGTCAAGAATTCAAAAAAAGAACTTACTAAAATAAGCCGTTTGTGGCTTCATTCAATTTCAAGGCGGCGAAGTATCTTTACTAATCTATGGTTAAATCTAATAGCATTTATTAAGCTCACAATAAGTCTTATCATTTGGGGTCTGAGATTCAAATCCCAGCGCGATTTCCAAAATGGACATGATGACAGTATTAAAAATCAAAGAATAAATGATTTACGTATTTGAATGACGTGATTTTTTTGTGTGTCACCGTATTGCCTGAAATTTTGTATGGGATGCGGAGCGTGACGTCACTTGCGGACGCCATGACACCCGCGAGCGTTAACGCGCTTAATTTAAAATATTTTTTAAATGCTATTCTTTTCGTTAATACTGAATTTATTGCCGTAATAATATTATTGGACTTAGTAGGCATGTATAGTTATCGCCAAACTGCTAGTCCGCTCTGAAGTTGTTCCGAGCAACACCTGCTCATATTCTCAGTCATACAAACAAACAAACGCTTTCTACACTCACAGCCCCACACTAGGATTCCATGTGTCGTGGGCGCCATGGACATAGACAAATACACAAACACCCAGACCCAGAAACAGAAATCTAAATTCATCATTTAGATATCTGTCTGGCCGGGGATCGAACCCGGGACCCTTAGCGCGTCAGACCGGTATGGTGACCGCTCCGCCACGCGGGTCGTCAACAATTTCCTATGGCGACGCGATTCATTTCTGTATTCAGAGCCGACTAGCACTATTACGCGGACTAAACCTACATTATAGCAGGGGATTTCAAAATTTGTCATCATGCCCATTATGCGCGTGTAAGATATAATACACACGTTCTCAAAGAAAAACCTGAATCAGTATATCTCAATCGTTTTCCTTGCGAAAAAAACAATGTGAGCCGTCACGGGACGCCTGGCAGATGTGAAACATCGACATTATTTTGTAAAAGTAATATGCAGAAAAGAACATATTGTGATAGGAACTAAATATGTCATAATGATAAAATAAAATATTACGATTTTTGCGCATGGCGACGCGTCGCCACACCGTACACACTACTGCATATAGACTGTATATATATATACCATCGTATAGCGTGGCGACGCGTCGCCACGGCATGAGTCGCGAGTGTGTGAAGTCTACCAATCCCCAATTGGCCGTGGCACTTCGCAAGTTGGACGATGTCATAGAACTTTCTTACTCTGAGAGTCTGAGAACTGGGACAACAATACTTTGTCTCGTGTACAATAGATACATACATTTCACCCTGGAAGCCTCCGTTCTGTAATCGAGTGAACAAATTCTATGAACGTCGACAGAACGTGGGAGGCCGTTGAAAATTGAGTTACTGTACCCTAGATATACGAGTGACAACTATCAAATTACTTATAACGTGCTATTTTTAACACGCTTTTTATAACAGGTATTTTAGCATGTTAAATAACATGTAAACTATTAAACATTAAAAAATACTCATAAATTTAAAAGGTGATATAACCCTTTGTGCTTCGACGCCGGCGCCACCGCTACACCCATTTTTGTTATAACAGCAGTGATAAGCGTTGCTGTGTTCTGGTTTGAAGGGTGGTAGAGAGACATACTTTACCGAGGCATTTTAGCTTAGTCCACAGGAGTAGCGACGCTTTTCTGATCGACCTTAGGTAGGACTCTTATCTTATCTGGGGTTGATAACAGATGTCCATAGGCGGCTGTAGCTAGTTAGGTACTTACTATCAGGTGAACAGCATGCTCGTCCGCTTCTCTGATATTATAAATAAAAGCCATTTCCTAAACTAAAACTGAAGTCTAATGGTCTGTAATTGAGTGAACAAATTGTATCACGTCAGGACAGAACGTGAAAGGTCGTTGGAAATTGAGTTACATCTCTGCGTATCGTATCTATCCGTATCATTGACAACTATCAAATTACTTTTAACATGCTATTACTTAACGCATTATTTATAACAGGTATTTTAGCATGTTATTTTAAATTTGACCATGTATTTTTTTATGGATTTTTACTAAAATGTACCTAATAGTATTTTTTTAACTAATCAAAATGTTGGGCTTGAGAGCCGGATTTTTGTTAACGTGCTTTTGAGTTTTGACTTACTACGGAAGATAATGTTTTTCGATCGTATGTATGTAGTTGTAGATATGTATGTCATATTCTTTGAAAAGCTTTCCAGACCAAACCGATTGACAACAACCCATCATCAACAACCCATTACTGTCCCACTGCTGGGCACGGGTCTCCTCTCAGAATGAGAAGGATTAGGCCATAGCCCACCGCGCTGGCCAAGTGCGTATTGGTAGACTTCACATACCTTTGAGTTTTTTTTTTTTTTTTATAAATCTCTCAGGTATGTAGGTTTCCTCACGATGTTTTCCTTCACCGTTTAGCAAGTGATAATTAGTTTCTAATACGCACATAACTTTGAAAAATCAGAGGTGCGTGCCTGGGATTTGAACCTCGGACCCCTCGATCAAGAGGCGAAGTTTCTTAACCACTAGGCTATCACTGCTTGTTATTTATAATTATGTAATTAAAATACAAGATTTTTTACAGTGTTTTCATTATGCTTTTCTCTAGCACATTTGTTAACAAGGTTTTAAATTTAATAAATCTAATTGCATATAATAGTTCTTACAATAAATTTTCACAATGAACTATTAAATTTCGAGTTCTATTCTATTCAGAACATGTGTAACATATGCGAACATTTACGAACTAAATTGGAACTGAAAGGCTGCTGCATAATTGTATGAACGTCAAGTCTAGGCAGCGAAAGGAAATTGAGTTACTTTGAACTGTGATACGTATCAGCGACTGTCTGTTCACATGTATACAATGTATGTATGAAAGATACGCTTTTATTTAGCAATTCTATCAACTTACTTTTAATATGACTTTTAAATCGCTTTTTATCGAGTTATTATTAATGCGCTTTTTATAACACGTATTCCAGCAAACTATTTTTTTACATGTACGATATTTATACGTGTTCGTACAGCACTATTAAATGCCAGATCGATTTAATTTTACATTTTTAATGTTTTAACACATTCGATAGCAGGTTTTTCAATATAATATGTGTATTACACGTATTTTTAGCACGCTTTTTATGTTATTACTTATAGATAATTTTACCCCACTGCTATCCAGCAATGCTTTTGGGCGTATGTTGTGTCGTGTCCATACGCTTGGCATTTACCGCAAACTGTATACCTCTACAAACGTTTCTCTCGATCGAAACTTATACTACAAGCGCTTGAAAACCCACACAAACCAAGTCAAACACTCTATCCACATGCTTGAATTTGTGACACTTTGGCAAGCGTGTGGCTTCGGCAAGTATTTCGCCCTACTGGAGTAGTCTGAATTTTTAATGAAATATTCGGAGTATTTGTGTACTATTTAGATTAACTGTTGCGGGCACCATGCAGTGGCTTTAAAACTGCATAAAACTAACTGCAGTAATTAAACCAGGAATTTGGTACACAACATAAAAACAAACAAGATTCTCTAAGCACTAACAAGCAATAAACGTCGTAACTGGCTGTGTTGTGTACTACGGAAGTTATTAAATTCGGTCCTAAAGTTTAAGTGTAAAAAAGTGCCAAGTTCTGTTACTTTAGTACCCTACACTCGTCTATTATTAATTAAAGGTTACGTCTATTTATTAATTAAAGGTTTATTCAAATCTCAAATCTTTGATGTGTTACATAAGTAGATTCAGTGATGTTTTAGATACTTATTTATTATTTAAAAAATCATGTGCGGCTTTTTCTAAAAAAATATGCAAAATATATCGAGGTTTTAGGTTAGAAAGGATTTTAAAACGCTGATATTATTATGTAATTATTATGTAAACGATTTTGTGTCTTTTTGTGTGTTATGTTCCATCCATAATGGTAACAACTATTTATTTGAGTGTCCTATAAACATTTTCTCTCGAAGGAAATCTAACACAGTGATGTAGATAGTAGTAATTTATTTCACTACATCCCTATCCATCTTATTACTACTATGTTTTTGTTTTCAATTGTACTATTTGACTACAAATATATTGGATATGTACTTTGCTTGTACCAAAACAATAATATGGTTAGTTATACGATTTACAGAACTTGGCTCTACAACTCCCGTGCGCCCAAAACAGTAGAACTTGGTAACGCGCCAAATGAAGGTGTTCATTGTATTTATAGTTATGTCCATTCCTCTAGAACCTTATTTATGGGTTCCAATAAAATATGATTTGGTTATATGTGGCTTATTATTGACATAATAGTTCGAAGGTGGTAGAACCATTTGTGGTTCGACTGGCGACACCACCGCTATACCCACTTCTGCCTGATAACTATTTCGGACATGTTGACCGAAATCAAAACTCCATGGAACGGCTCTTTGTCCAAGGGCACATGGAAGGCAAGCGGTCACGCGGACGATCACCTACGCGTTGGACCGACTTAATAAAGAGTACCACACAAGCCTCCATTATCCAATGTTGCCGCAACGCTGAAGACCGCAACAAGTGGATGCGTATCGCAAGGGCGGCATCGTCCAGAACTGATGCAACATCGTGAAACCACGACCGCTCAAGAGTGAACGACTAAAGAGAGAGAGCCTAATAACAGCAGTGTTAAGCGCTGTTTTATTCCGCTTTTAATAGTGTGGTAAGGGACATATTTACCTTGTAGAAAGTGTGCATGCACCACCTGATTGTAAATAGGCTGCCCGTGGACATCTGTAATCAACCCCAGATAAGATTAGAGTCTAATCTGAGATCGGCCACGAAGATAGGATTAGATATTCCTACCTGAGGTCCACCACACATGCGGCACTACCCTTGAGGAATAAGCTGGAACGCCTCGGAAAAGTATGTCTCCCTTACCACACCCTTCAAACCACAGCAGCGCTTAAATCTGCTATTATTAGGTAGAAATATGTGTGGCGGTGATGCCGCCGGAGTCGAACCACAAATTTACAATAATAAACTGCGATTCTGATCAAGTTGTTAACTATTGGCTAACTTAGCCACAATAGGAATCGGAATCGGAAGTTCTTAACTGAAACGGCTAACCGAATTTGTTAACTATATTTCCATTGTAAGGCATAGTTCAGAATGGTTTTAAAAGTACTCTTGTTAAAATAAAACTATGTATAATAGTTTAAAAACTTAAAAACACGCTAAAATCGCACAGGGAAATCGTTAATGATTTCTGACGATCCTGATGAGGTGAATGGGATACAATTATTAAAAACGTGTATTGTCATCGGTTCTTGATAATTGTTCAAAATTTTAAATTAATCGGACCATTCAAAGTGGGTAAAAATCGCGCTCAAATATTCTGTTATATACATACATACATACATACATACATACATACATACATACATACAACCCAAGCTAATAAAAGCGCGGTAAAAAGGTTTTCAAATGCGTATGTAGTTTATAAATACGCAATGTGCCAGCGTGGTTAACTATGGCCTAAGCCTTGCTCTCTTTAGGAGAAGTCTCGTGTAGATAGGTATCGACTATCTATTATTATTAATAATAATAAACCTGTCTATTTCTTGCTTACCAACGATAGAAATTGACAATTTCTAGTAACGCCAATGTTGAAAAAAAATTGTAAAATGTTAGTCAGCGTAAAACTGCTAGTCCGCTCTGAATATAGATATGAATCGCGTCGTTATAGCAAATTGCATGAGCGGACTACCGTCTTATCATTTACATTTTGATCGATCTTTAGTAAGCAAAGCATTGTCTAGATTGATTATTAATGACGACTGTATATCATCAGCTATTAGTCTCAGTTAAAGGGGTGAAATTATATAAAGGGACAGATGCTTGGATATTAAGGCAGAAACGCCAATTATTTAATGTGTATGTAGGAGTAGCAGACGTGTATGCAGTCCACCTGGTGGTAAGTGGCTACTGCCGCCCATGGACTGTAATCAACCCCAGATAACGTTAGATTTGTACATTAGTTCGCCCACAGATGCACCGCTACACCTGAGAACTGGAAAGCCTCTGAAAAATATGTCTCCCATTCCACGTTCAAACCAGAACACATCAGCGCTTATCACTGCTGTTATTAGGCAGGTATAGGTGCGGTGGTGTCGCCGGAGTCGAACATGACTATTCGACATTAAAACTCAATTCTATTGAATATTATCTTTAAAAATATTTAAAATCGAAGGTGGTAGAATTCTTTGTGGTTCGACTCCGGCGGCACCACCGCCACACCTATTTCTACCTAATAACAGCAGCGTTAGGCGCTGCTGTGTTCCGGTTTGAAGGGTGTGGTATGGGAGACAGACTTTTCCGAGGCGTTCCAGCTTAGTCCTCAGGGTAAGCGGCGCATCTGTGGCCGACGTCAGGTAGGAATATCTAATCCTATCTGGGGTTGATTACAGATGTACATGGGCGGCAGTAGCCACTTACCATCAGGTGGACTGCATGCTCGTCTGCTACTCATATATTATAAAAAAAAAACATAATATAGACTCCCCTTAATAATGTCCATAGGCCTGGCATTCGCCCAAAGAAGTTGGCAGTAAACAGAGCATAGTTGAAAATTTAAATGCAAAATGGTTTAAAATCCAATTTCGAGTCCCTCAATGTTTTGGTAATGGCTTGTTTCAATATAAGATTTAGTTCAGTTGATAGTAAACTGTATTTGATCTAGATTTTTTACTTTTTGTAATTTGGAAGCTTTTTTACATTGAACTACATGCAGTCCGCCTGATGGGAAATGGCTACTATCGATTATGGACATCGGTAGCCCCAGATAAGATTAGATTCCTATCTGAGGTCAGTCACAGATCCGCCGCTACCCCGAGGACTAAGTTGGAATTCCTCGGAAAATTATGTTTCCTTTACCATACTCTTCTAACCAGAACACTGCTGTTATGAGGTTGAAATAGGTGTAGCGGTGGTGCTACCGGAGTCGAATCACAAAGGGGTCTACCCCCTTAAAATTATGTTTTCCTTATCATACTCTTCAAACCAGAACACAGCATCGGTTAACACTGTATGACGATGTGAACATTGAACCCCCCGAATGAGAGGCTGGGTTTCTTAACCACCGGGAGTAGAATAGGACTACGGTATCTCCTGCCTGTCGTAAGGGGCGACTAAAAGGGGGCTTTCGGGGTTGCGGGTGACAAGAGTGGGAGCTTAAATCGCCCGTCAGCGACCCCGGGAAGGACGTGTGTGTGCTCGCATACCGTCGTACACACCAGACGGTGTGGCGAGCGCCAAGCTCACCTGGGCGGAGCCCAACGGGGCATCGCGCTAAGAGGACTCCGGTTGCGTTCCTTTGGAGATCCCGGAGCCCTCTTTTTAGTGCGATTAGGAATACCACATAACTCTGTGTCGCTCCTACGGCACCGGGTACCTTCCGGTTACCTTCCCCCTCGAAAATAAAAAAGGCTATCACTTTCAAGGTCACTTAACCTGTCATTGTCATGTGACGCATGAGAGCACGTTTTCAAAATTTGTTTAACTTTTTGAAATGGGCAAATCGTGTTAGGCACTCAGAAATTACTAAGGCAAGACCTCACATCGTTTTTATACCGTGTGAATACAAATTAGCCACTTAAAAAGTTAGGATAAAACTACTTTGCAACAGTCTAGAAACATATATTATGGTATATATTGAAAGAATCCTTTGTGGGTAGACTCTAGCACCACCGCTACATATTTTTTTGGCTAAAACAGCAGTGTTAAGCGCTGCTATGTTTTGGTTTGTAGGGTGTGGTAAGGGAGACATACTTATTCGAGACGTTTCAGCTAAGTCTTCAGTAGCGTCGCATCTATGGTCGACCTCTGGTAGGAATTAAATCCTATCTGGGATTATTACAGATGTCCATGATCGGCAGTAGCCACTTACCATCAGGTGGACTGCATGCTTGTTTGCTACTCCAATAATACAAAATAAATTATTTTTAAACTATTTTTCTATTAGGTTTATTCCACTTAGATCATTTGAATGTCACTTGAACAAAAATAATTTGTTGACAATTTTCAAATGCATACATATCGGAGCAAAGAAGAAATAAGTATGCATGAAATTCTTTGAATAAAATCTCGAAAGCAATCCGTATTCAACGAGTATGTTATTCTTCAGAATTTTTCAAGGAAGAGAATTCTTTCATATTTTAGAACGAGCCACATTTTTCGATTTTAATACGGAATCCTAAATATTTTCTGGGAAAAAGTGGGCTTCTTCTTTTAATATAGAAGTAGCTAACGAGCATGCAGTCTGATGGTAAGTGGCTACTGTCGCCCATGTAGATAATGGCCTCAACCCCAGATAAAATTACAATTCTATCTGACAACGGCTACAGATGCGTTGTTGATTGAGGACAGAGTTGAAACTCCTAGGATAAGTATGACTTCTTTACACCCTTCAAATTAGAACACAGCAGCGTTTAACACTGCTGTTAGTAGGCAGAAGTAGGAGTGGTCATAGAAGAAGTGAAGAAGTGCGCAGAAGTGAAGCCGGAGTCGAACCACAAAGGGTTCTACCACCTTCAAAATATCATCATTCTATTGTATTATTACAAAAAAAAAATAATTTGACAACTTTTACTCACTTGGATTGTCGAATTTCGATCTTTCTTAGACAAAACATTAGATAGATTGATTATTAATAACAGGGCTAAATAAGTAAATGTCTCTCTTGCCGAGAATCGAACCCGACATCCATTACAACGCCGAAAATACTACCAGGGTACCACAGTAACAGCGCTTTAAGGAGTATCGATATATAAATTTATTTAAAACAAATGTTTGTTCCAGGTCACAATGAAGAAGAGTGACGTGGTGTTGATTACGATCCTGAGCTGCGGGGCATTAGCTGTCCTTTTCGCTATTGGAGCGTACCTGTACTTGAGGCGCAGGAGAAGAAAGAGAGAGGATGAGGAGGACGGCACCAGCTGTGCTATTCGGTAAGTTGGAGTTTCTTTTCTTATGAAAATTGAGGTGATTTAGATGCTATGAAATTTCCACTAAAATAGGAGTAAGTTAGAAGAACCACAATAAGGATATGAGTGACTAAAATAGTATATTGCAGCGAAAAAAAAAATTAAATAAATACAGTTAAATGACTAATTCGATTAAAAATGAAAGATAAATTTACTATATTTTAATGGCGGTTAAAAGTTACGTAACTTAGTCGAAAGCATCCAACTTATTTTTCAATATCTACCTTCTGGCTTCATGGTTATCAGAGTAAGGGGTTTAGACCACAGTTCTCCACGCTGGTCAATTGAATTGGTAAACTTCATACACCTTTGAGAACTTTTTTTAAAGCGGACGAGTTAGCGTACCCGTGGTCCCGAAAAATGGCGTTCAGAGGAACACCGTGGGGTTTTAGCCGGTAAGAGTCCGGCATATCCTGTCCACTGCCCCCGCAGCCGAGAGGAACCCATGAAGGGATTCCCCACGAAATAAAAAAAATAATAGGTATGCAGGTTTCCTCAGGATGATTTCCTTCAACATTATAAAAAGTGATTAATTAATTTCTTATAACTTTTTTAAAAATCAGAGGTATGTGCCTCAGATTCGAACTTTGGCCCCCTCAATCGAAAGGCCTCGTTTCACTGAAGGCCACTAAAAAAATATGTTTTTTTTCGGAAAAACATACCGGGGCTATCCATTAGATTCTACCAAAAGTTCAGCAAAAATTCTAAAATATTTATATTGTTATTTTACATACATTGGCACGCAGTATTGTTTACTATCAAAATATTTGGCTTAGAAAACCCATCGTGCTGGCAGTATTGGCAATCAATGAGATATATGGCTTGTGGGCAATCCGATAGTTCGAAATGGTTTACGAAACGACCCTATGAGCCTATATAATATATTAGTAGACAGATTTAGGTATGTAGAAATAGGAATTGTGCTCTCCTGTACAAACTTGATTACACATATCTATTGGCAGTCAAAAGAAATAAAAAGCAGTTATAGTAAAGTGGTCGCTACTCGGTCTCTCATACGCGGGGCTTGAGGTTCAAACCCGGCACCTCGTTTTTTCAAGTTATATCCGTATCATTTGCTATAACGATGAGGAAAAACATCGTAAGAAACCCTGAATATCTGATAATAAAAACAAAGTTCTCAAAAGTATAAAGTTTACCAATTTTTCTTTTACTCTGAGATTCATGCTCAACAGTGGAACTGTAATGGGCTGACGACAATGGACAGTTGCCACTTATCATCAGTAGGTTCAATCCTAATAACAACGGGTTTTACTACCACCAAATTCGTCTGTAAAAAAAATAAAATGAAAAAAAAAATACAACCGACTTCTATGTCACTACAAAGTAAAAAATAATTCATATAAATGTTGGTTTAGTACATATCTATATTTCGTTGAATAACGATGTAAACAGCGTGTCTAATATGAGCCGACTTCAGAAATATGTATCGATCCTAACCATATTTAAATGGGACCAACTTCCAGCTTGTTTCTACACAATAAAAAAATAATTATTAAAATCGGTTCACTAACGGCGGAGTAATTCGTGTACATACATAAAAAAAAAGATACCGGCCGAATTGATAAGCATCTCCTTTTTGAAGTCGGTTAAAAATAGTTTATTGCTTTCAAATGGTGTCTACAAAACAAGTGGCCCTGTACTGGGTTGAAAAACTTGTGTTACTGGGTACCCCGCTCTTCCAAACAAGGCGATATTAACAATTTGAAATCTAACTTTAGTCGAGAATATAATGAATGGTTACCATGGAGTTAAGGTATGTTATAAAAGTGTGTGAGAGGGTATGTGTGCGTGCGTGTGTGTGTTGTGTCTGTCGGTGTGTGTGTGAGTGTGTGTACGTAGATAGTGTGAGTGTCTGTAGATAGGAATTGATCAAAAATCGCCAGTAAGACGAGACATCGTAAAAATGTTTACAAGTCGCCAAGTAACGATTACAAACGATATATTGATCCAACAAACTCAAGGCTTTACTAATAGAATACTTTATTGTTTGTTGGTTAGAAAATATGTAGGAATTATTAAGTTGATTCTAACAGTGATAGCCTAGGTTAGGGACTCGACCTAATATTAAAAAATAAGATTTATCTAATATTAAAAAATATGTGATATATTGTGTTTTGTAAGGTGGTAGAACCCTTTGTAGTTCGACGCTGGTGGCAGCACCGCCCCACCTATTTCTGCCTCATAACAGCAGCGTTAAGCGCTGCTGTGTTCTGGCTTGAGGGTGTGGTAAGGGAGACATATTTTCCGAGGCATTCCAGCTTAGTCCTCAGGGGTACCGGCGGATCTGTAGATGATCTCAGGTAGGAATATTTAATCCTATCTGGGGTTGATAACAGATGTCCATGGGCGGCAGTAGCCACGTACCATCAGGTGGACTGCATGCTCGTCTGCTACTCCTATATTATAAAAAAACAATCGAGGTATTGTCCGCGTAAAACTGTTAGTCCGCTCTGCATATAGAAATGAATCGTGTCGCCATAGCAAATTGTATGACTACACCTGCTCACAACAACTTCGGAGCGGACTAGCAGTTTGGTGACTGCCATTTCTAATTACCATCTTATAAACAGTTTTGTCAAGATCCAAAGCATCCTCATAATTCAGTCTCTAAACGTCTTACTCTTTGTTTTTATCAAGTCAACACTTTTACGATCTGTCGATTATGTCCTCTGACATTAATTGTCTGATAGCAAAAGATAAACGATGAGCGATGATCCGCGTGAAATTGCTGTAATAATAATGTTTTCAACACTATAACACTTTATCACAGCCAGAAAGATGCATCAACAGACTCACGTAAGATTTTTATCACTTAAATGTCTGCCTATTCGGGCATCGAACGTCGGGAATGTGTTAATCTCAGTTCCGTTAGGCGAGTCACCATACAATTTTTTTTTCTTGACAGAAGCAGTAAGGAACAGTGTTGCCAACTGATATAAAGTTATAGTCCGCATTAAATTGCTAGTCCGCTCTGAAGTTGTTGCGCACAACTACAAGCGTATATTCCGTAGCAACGAAAGAGCATACTAACGCAGCTATGTATCGCTGTCTTCGTCCCGCTAATATCTACAATTTGCGACGCGACTCGTTTCTATATTCAGAGCGGACTATACCTCGAGTTGATCATAAGTCCTGCTAAAATAGATAAATTGATGTTTGAAATACAACACATGTTTGTGTGTCATATGTCATATGTCAAGCTATATCACACTCTTCGAATTCAAACATATGTACTTAGCTTAAAGCATTTCAATCTCTGCAAAGAGTTTTATCATATGAGTTAGGGTTAAATTCGTAGTAGTAATATCACGCTATACTTTAAACACTCGAGTTTTTATTTTTAAAATAATTCTCTAACAACCTAAGAACTTAAGTAAATTTTGGAGGTGGTAGAGAACCCACTGTTGTTCGACTCTGGCGACACCACCACACCAATTTCTGCTTAATAATAACAGTGTTAAGTGCTGTGTGTATCTGAAGGGTGTGGTAGACGGTATTCGGAGGCATTCAAGCTTAGACCTCAGGGATATCGCATCTATGGTTGACTTGTGGTTGACAGGTAGGAATCTAATCTAATCTGGGGTTGATTACAAATGTCAATGGGCAGGTCGCACTTACCATCACGTGGAATGCATGCTCGTCTCATAGGTAAATACATATATATTAATGAAATTTTGACACGTTTTGTCACATAGTATATTATCTTTACAGTTTTTCGCTTAAAGTGAAACAATTTCCTTAATTTTGTTTGTTCGTTCTGTCGAAAACATTGTTGTTTTTCGTGTCAATCGTAATTCTTGCGCTTATCACCAAAACAACCTTGGAAGTACATTTTTATATTCGGATTTTGTTCCGAAAATCATATTTTTGCGACCTTTGTGGCATGGTTTTACTGATTCGATTTCATTTAGCAATGCAGTGTCATCTTGGTTTCGAGTATGTATTTCGCAGAATGAAAGGGATTTCAGCCCTCCAGTACCTTTAGTATGAGTTTTTATGTTTTAACAAAAGTGACTGTTTTTGTATTTGTATACGTATTTCCCATACATTTCTAATCAGTACTGATACAGTCCGCTAGGGGCACTGTTTGGAAATGTATGGGCAAATACAGTCATTTCTCTTAAATCTTAAAAACTCATTCTAAGGGTACAGGTCAAGTATAGGTTGCTAGAATTTATGGTATGTAATCATAGTAAAAACATTATTGTCCTACTGCTGGGTCTCCTTTCAGGGTAAAAGAATTTGAGGACCTAAACTGGGCTAAATAGAGACTTGGTAGACATCACGCACCTTCGACTTTTATGTTTTTTTTTAGAACTCTCATAGCATATACCCGACAGCATACAAAAACCATAATACACTCAATTTAGACGAATCCAAATATGGGGCTCTTTAAAAAAGGTTCAAAAACAGCTTTCCTCCAAACTCTGAGTCGCTCCCACGGCACCGGGTACCTTTCGAAGATTTCCCCCTCGAAAACAAAAAAAGGTATAAATATGTAAAAAGAACCTGATAGTTAAAACCCGCCAAGCCCTTTGGACTATAGCACGCGCCAAAGAATGAGACGTACATATGCATGCACTCGAAAAATATTACCCTCCAGAATTTGGTTGACAGGTTGATTTATCACTTATTCAAGAGGTCTACACTAAAACGGAGTTTGTTTTGCAATAAATCCTAGATAAATCCCAAGTTTACGTCTATTTACGATACCAGGACAGAATAGCGAGCTTAAATCTCATTTTCTGCAGAATAGTCTAATGTAAGCTTGGTTGAACTACTGTGGATCTTTCTATATTGATAGGTTCTGTACCCTTGCCATGGGTTTTCAAAACATCCCACAATTTTACGTTACGTTTACTCAATTCATTATTCTGTTCCGTTTGCTTCAGTAGACTGAGTAAACGTTACAATAAGTAAGTGCTCAAGTCTTTTTGTCTACCTCATATGTTCGCAAAAAAGAGAGACAAAACATAAAGCGCCATTTTGTCAATTAAGACATTTAATGTTACGTTACTGACACTATAGTTCTGATAAAATCCGCTAGGGGCGCTGATTGGAAATTATATGGGCAAATACGGAAACAAATACCAAAACAGTCATATTTGTCAAAACGTAAAAACTCATGGTAAGGGCACTGTAGGTATATTCTATTGTATGGGAACTATCAAAAAGTTTTCGTTTTCATCTGTACTGTCCCACTGTTGGGGAAAGCTCTTCTATCGGACTGAGAAGAGCTTAGACCATAGTTCACCGCGCTGGCCATGTCCAGACTTCACACACCTTTGAAAACTTTAAGAATCTCAGGTGTGGAGGTATCCTTACATTGTTTGTTTTCACCGTAAAAGCAAGTGATACGTAATTTCTAATACGCACATAACTTTGAAAAATCATCGTAGGTACCTAAGGTTTGAACCTCGGAGCCCTCGAGGGGCTTAGTTTGAACCACTAGGCTATCACTGCTCAAAGAGATGATAAAAACCTTACTGGTTCGATTCCGGCAGCACCATCGCTATAACTAATTCTGTTATAACAGCAGTGTTAAGCGCTGCTGTGTTCTGGTTTAAAGTGTGTGGTAAGGGACACATACTTATACAAGCTCCAATTCAGTCCTTAAGAACAGCAACGCATTTGTATTCAACCTCAGGTAGGACTCTGTATCGTATCTGGGATCGATTACAGATGTTCAAGGGTGGAAGTGGACACTTACTATCATTTTTTTTGCTACATATAAGCTACATTACGATGTTTTCATTGTGAAAGCAGTTATATAAAATGTAGAAAAGTATCTAACTTAGAATTAAATAGTAAAATCGAAAGCCTCATATGATATTCAAGAAGAGTGCCGAAATTGAGGAATTGCTCATTTAGTCTCTAAAAGTCGCAATTCCGAGCTCAAAGTAGCGTCTTTTATATAATAATCGATTCCCCATCCGGAATTCCGACAGTTTCCGGGCGCAAAACTTATTCTGTATCGTTATAACTTGACCCTTTTGGTCCTTCGAGCCAGATTAATCTAAGACCTTAGGTTTTGCGCGATTAGGAAGTAGACAGCTAGCCTTGACCTTTATAACCTTCAAAGGATATTTTATAACTTTCGTGTTTCGCAATTTCGGCCCTTTATCTTGTCCGAAACATATTTTGGTCCTGCGAGCCGGATTAACAATAAAGATAGCCTTTGAGTATATCGTAACATGAAATTACGTTATAAAAAGTATATATTTTTAAACATAATCGCTCTAAGCGTTGTGTAGTACAGTATAGTAGTAATATCGTCCGCGTAAAACTGCTAGTCCGCTCTGAATATAGAAATGAATCGCGTCGCCATAGCAAATTGTTTGACTACACCTGCTCGCAACAACTTCAGAGCGGGCTAGCAGTTTGGCGCGGATTATAACTTTACACACACTATGATTCCCTGTATCGCGAGTGCCATGGACACACACAAAGATGAATATACAAACACCCAGACCCAGAACAGATATCCAAATTCATCAATCAGATATCTGTCTGGCCGGGGATCGAACCCGGAACCCTTTGCGCGTCAGACCGGTATGGTGACAATCTTTATACATTGACTAATTCTATATGTGTTTCGCTTCGCTTCTGCCGCCCGTGGACATCTGTGATCAACCCCAGAAAGGATTAGATATTCCTACCTGAGGTCGGTCACAGATGCGCCGCTACCCCTGAAGACTAAGCTGGAACGCCTCGGAAAAGTATGTCTCCCTTACCACACCCTTCAAACCGGAACACAGCAGCGCCTAACACTGCTGTTGTTAGGTAGAAATAGGTGTGGCGGTGGTGCTGCCGGAGTCGAACCACAAACGGTTCTACCACCTTCAAAGTAGTCAATAGACTTACTTGAAATTATTAAATAACCTTGCATACTACTTAATACTTACTTTTACTCCAAACTTCTATGTACTAATACTATGCTTTTGGCGACTTCCGTAGTGAAGCAGTTACCATATCCGTCTGATGTTTAGAGGGTTTCGGGTTCGATCCCCGGCCAAACAGACATCTAAATGATGAATTTAGATTTCAATTTTGTTGTTTTTTTTTTAGTTATTTGATATAATTTTGCTTTTAGTTTAACTTTAGCTTACTTATCATTATCTTCTTATATATAAAATTCTCGTTTCACAATGTTAGTTACCGTACTCCTCCGAAACGGCTTTACCAATTTTCACCAAATTTTATATGCATATTCAGTAGGTTTGAGAATTGGCTACTATCTATTTTTCATACCCCTAAGTGATAAGAGTTGTTCACCCTTAACATTTTTTTATTAACATGGCAACACAACGTTTGCCGGGTCAGCTAGTATTTTATATATAGAGATATAGATTCATTATTAATTATGGATAAACTCATTGATAAATTAATGAGACTTGAGAGATAGAGAGCCAGAGAGAAGCGCTTTAAAGCGCTTTTACAACGAAAATACAAAATATAGTTAAGTATCAGTTTATTAGTTAGACCGAAGAGCATTGTTCAGTCAGATAGAGTTAATAATCTAGCCAATTAGTAAAAAAAATCTAAAAACCAGCCAGTCACTTCAGACGAGCTAAATTGAGAATTGAGAATGTTCTAGAGTCAAATTTGGCGTTGAATTTTCGACCTTATAAGCTTAAACTTTATTTTAGAGTGGTAAGAAATTCGGCTCTTATATAATGCAGATTGAAGATAAGACCAGATATAGTTTTATTTTATTATATTATAGGAGTAGCAGACGAGCATGCAGTCCACCTAATGGTAAGCGACTGCCGCCAATGGTCATCTGTAATCAACCCAGATTAGATTCCGAGGTCGGTCACAGGTGCGTTGCTACCCCTGAGGACTAAGCTGGAACGCCTCGGAAAAGTATGTCTCCCTTACCACACCCTTCAAACCAGAACACAGCAGAGCCAAACACTGATGTTATTAGGCAGAAATGACATTTACCCAGATAGAATTATAATCTTAACTGACATCAACTCCAGTTGCGTTATTACCCCCGAGGATTAAGCTGGAACGCCTCAGACAAGTCTGTTTCCCTTACCACACTTCAAACCAGAACACAGCAGCGCTTAACACTGCTGTTATTAGGCAGAAGTAATGCACCAGATGCTACCACCGCGAAGTACCTATTTACACACATTTCACTTCTTTTAATCTAGCCATTTTATCGTTTAACATTTATTCAGACAGAGATTTTATCTTAAACATTCAAGACACGTATTTTTAAGGAGTTACACACGTTCTAAGATAAAGGGTGGTAGAATTCAAGGAAAATCTTCACGAATTTTCTTTATACTAGAAATAATACCACTTCGAATAAAAAATGGACTTAATCTGGCTTTCTTTGCTAAATTTCAATAAAAACGTAAAAGTGGATGTTAAGAAAATACTAAGTTTCGTTAAAAAATCTTCATGTAGTCAAAAAATTAGATTTTTGTAGTCTACATTTTATTTTTATTTTTATGAAATTTAATATTGACTTCAAAGGCTGTTGTTATAAATTCGACGGTAAGTGTTGGGGAGTGGTCACCATCGGCCTGACCCGCATGGGGTCCTGGGTTCGAATCCGGCCAGAAAATATCTGAATTTAGATTTCTGTTTCTGGGATTGGGTCACTCTGAGTGTTTGTGTATTTGTCTATGTGTGTGTCCATGGCACCCACAACATAGGGAATCTTAGTGTGAGACTGTGAGTGTAGAAAGCTTTTTTAAATACACATACTTATATTATGAGTAATATCAATATTGAAGGTGGTAGAAACCTTTTATCTGAGCTTGATTACAGATGTCCATGGGCGGCAGTAGCCACTTACCATCAGGTGGACTGCATACTCGTCTGCTACTCCTATATTATAAAAAAAAAAAAAAAATAATTTTTGTATAGGAATTGTTGTTACAAATTTTAGCGAAGTATCGCGTCAAAATTTATTACCAAAATGCCGCAGTACAAAAAGTTGGAACTTTGAAAAACCACAACGTCCAATCTACCATAAATGTACATTGCCCATAAAGCTTGTTAGAGTCCAGTTATATGACATTCAACCTCTCTCTTTGGAGGTCCAGGGTTCAAATCCCAGTAATGTTCATCTGATTTGTCTAAGTTATTGTGTAGGAGAAATCAGTTAAAATATTTTTACGGTGAAAGAAAACATTGCGAGAAAAAATTTACTTAAAAAAATTGTATGTAAAGTCTACCAATTCATACTTGGCCAGTATGGCGGACTATGGCGTGAATTTTTTTACTCTGAGAGGAGACCTGTGCCCAACAGTGGGACAGATTATAATGATAATGAAAAAATCTTTCCCAAATTTAAATATTTGGTAAAATTATAAAGTAATATTAAAGTAACCTAATTGGTTAGACATATAACTCAATAAAGAAAAAAGATAATTATCTTTTACACGTTATGACACCAGGTATAACGGAAAATACGCAATCGTGTCAAAATTGGCGCAGTGTGAAATTTATGGAACTTTAAAAAACCGCAGAACGTTCGAACTATATAAATAAAGTGGATATAAAACTTGGTGCAAAATTATTTATATATTATAGAAGTTGCAATCGATCATGCAGTCCAGCTGGTAAGTGGCCACTGCCGCCCATGGACATCTATAATCAAGCCCATATAAAAGGGTTCTACCACTTTTAATATTGATATTACTCGTAATATATATGTATTTAAAAAAGGTCTCTATACTAACATTCTCACACTAAGATTCCCTATGTTGTGGGTGCCATGGATACACACAGACATATACACAAACACCCAGAGTGAACCAAATCTAGAAACAGAACTCCTAATAGAACTGCAGTCTTAACAAGGTCTTCCATAAATGTGTTTTGATGGTAGAACCGTGTGTGGTTCGACTCCGGCACCACCACCACCACACCTATTTTTGCCTGATAACAGCAGTGTTAAGCGCTGCTGTGTTCTGGTTTGAAGGGTGTGGTAAGGAAGATATAATTTTTCCGAAGCGGTTCGGCTTCTCTGGGGTAGCAACGCATCTGTGGCCGATCTCAGATGGGACTGTTATCTTAACAGGTATTGATTTTAGACATCCATGGCAGCAGCAGGCACTTGTGATCCTGTGGCTTGCTTGTTTGCTACTTCGATATAAAAAAAACTGCAACCTTGCCAAGGTCTTCCATATATGTGTTGCTACCTAAGACTAAGTTGGAACGCTTTGTGTGTCTCTCCTTTACCAAATGCTCCAAACTAGAATACAGCAGCGCTAGCAGGCGAAATAATACTATGGTAAGTAGCCAAATAACTAAATAAAGAAAAAAGATAATTATCTTAAAACCATTATGGCTATAACGTGTAAAATTTACGAACTAAAATGGCGCAGTATAAAGTTATAGAACTTTGAAAGACCGCATAATGTCCGAATCATATAAACAAACTGGCCACAGAATTCTCTATGAACATAATTTTATTATTGTTACCGTTTCACAAACATATGTTTGATTTTTTATAATATAGGAGTAGCAGACGAGCATGCAGTCCACCTGATGGTAAGCTACTGCCGCCCATGGACATATGTAATCAACTCCGAATAGGATTAAATTCCTACCTAAGGTCAGCCATAGATACGCCGCTACCCCTGAGGACTAAGCTGGAACGCTTCGGAAAAGTATGTCTCCCTTACCACACTTCAAACCAGAACACAGCAGCGCCTAACACTGCTGTTATAACAGAAATAGGTGTGGCGGTGGTGCTGCCGGAGTAGAACCACAAAGGGTTCTACCACTGTCACTCAATTCTCCCTTAAAAACAAAAGGACTAAGTAGAATTTTCGCAGCAGTTATATCTTTATACTTTGTATCTTTTTATACGTATTCATTTTATTTTCAGCTCTAAGAGCGGTTGATACAGTTGACTATTAACAATTTGCGCACAAAATACTTGCCGTTGAAAACTGAGCTCTATGTCATTGGCTAAACCCGGTCTTGCTTTGATATCGCTCAGCGTAATTCTCATGGGAATTTTGAGATGACAAGTATATAGAAACAGTTTTAAATAAAAATGCAATGAAGTGTGAAAATTTCAAATTAATCCGTCGACCTGTTTTTGAGATTTGCGGTTACAAACGTACACAGATTTTTTGATATGAAGATTAGTAATATCGTGCTATTTCGTCTAAGTTTAAAATCAGTTTGTTACACATTATTCTAAAATTCTATTTCCCCTTATCACATCCTGCCCCACTTTGCACTATTTCTAAAAAAAACGTCAATATCCATTTTTATCGACCTCTCGTGTATATGACAACGCATACTACAGAAAGGTCAATCTAATACTCAGTTTTCACATTACAAATTCATATAAATTATAACCTTATAGCGTCTTCAATAAGCGGCCTATTGTACACGCAAAGATTTTTTCAAATACGATTGTTACTTCGAGAGATAAGCGTTCAAATATTCCCTACAGCTTTATAATATTAGTGTACGTAATAGAGTCGAGTTTCGACTACATACAAGTAGTAGGAGCGGGACGATTCAAGCGGGGAAATTCAGTTCATTCGTGAAATTGGTGGGTCGAAGTTGTTTTGACTTCCATATTCGTTCCAAATATAAATTTCGAATGTTGCGCTCCATTTCTGCAGATTAAAAATGTGACGGTGTAATTTAAATTTCGAATATAATTATCGGGAAAAGTATTTCGATTTTTGCGCGGAAATACGAGTTTGTTTTGTTTTATAAGTTTGAATTTGGATTTTTTGACTGCGTTAGACATGTGACTGTCTAAATTTGAAATTGGAATTTTGCGCGTAAACGAGTGTTTCCATTTTGTTCAGTGAGTTTGAATTAGGAACAATATTTGTTTTTCTGTTACTGGATCGTAATTTTTAAGCAAGGATTATTGCATATATACAGCCAAGTTCTCTTTAAATAAAATTATTAGTGTGTGTGGCCTTTCTACAATTTAAACTTTGGGGATGAGCCTCCGAAGGTAAGTTTAGATAAAGTTATGTTAAAGTATTTAAAAGTTAAATTATATTTCAACAAATTTCTTCTAAAAATAATATATGCTCGTTGTTATTTTGTTTTATAATATTCCTACGAACTATTAAATCCTTTAAGTGCAAGATAAATGAGATTGATTTTAATAACATGAATATTTTTTTATATCATTACTTCAGTTTTTATTAAAATAAAGTTTTCGAAAGTCTGTATTCATCCTATACTTAAAGTTTTTAAATAATGAACGTTATTGTCTAACCTCCTACGTATTCAATTTATTTACTACCGGCGTATCTTATGATATACCGTAGCCGTATGCGAAGCAGAAGTTTCCGGGTTCAATTCTTGACCAAGCAGAAATATAAAGGATGAATTTAGATTTCTAATTTAATTGTCCAAACAGACAAAATTTAAGTCCATTCTCAAACAATGGTAGAACCCTTTGTAGTTCGACTCCGGTGGCACCACCGCTACACCTACTTCTGCCTAATAACAACACTGTAGGGCTGCTGTTTTCGGGTTTGGAGGGTATGGTAACTTAGACAAACTTATTCAAGATATTCTTGCTTAGTCCTCGGGGGTAGTGGTGCATCTGTGGTCGACCACAGGTAGGTACGTAATCTTATCTGGGGTTGATTACAGATGTCCATTTGTGGTAGCCACTTACTATCAGGTGGACGGTATGCTCGTCTGCTACTCTTATATTAATAAAAAAATATATATTTAGGGACAGCCAGATAAACAAATTATTACGCTGGAATAGTCGTGTAAAAACATAACCCCTCAGGGGCAGTCAGATAAAATGCCTAGTTAATTTGCGTAAAAGATTTACCTCACAATATCTTTTGACACATCTTAAATTTGCAGAGGTATGAAAGCATAAAGTTTTGGAAAGCATTAAGAAATGAATATTAAAATTTTAGCTCCTAAAACAAAATAAGGGATAAATACTTGTAAAATATAACATACTAAACAATAGTTTTTTTTTGTATGTAGTACCGAATGAGTAATAAGGTACTTTATATTAATTACAATCTAGCCTAATTTAAGACTAATGAGTAATTTTATGCTACCCTATACTGCTAAATAATCATATAATTGACACCGAAGTTCTTTTTTTTATCATATAAGAGAGTAGTCACATTGTTCTTGTGTACTAAAAAAATAGGTATAAATATTATCTTTCTGGGGCAGTTAGATAAACATTATCTTTTTTACGAGCTGTGAGATAAACACATTATTATTCTGGAATTGTCTCGTTAAAATAGAACCCCTCAGGGGCGGTCGGGTAAAAGGCCAAGTTCAGTTGCGTAAAGCGTTTACCTTATCTTTTGACTTATCTTAAATTGGCAGAAGTTTGGAAGCGTGAACTTTTCCATAGCATAAAGGAATTAATGTTTAAAATTTAGCTTCTAAGACTAAATAAGGAATAAAAAACTTGTAAAACATGACATACCTGACAGTAGTAATAGTAATAATTAGGTATGAATATTACCTTTCTACGGCAGTTACATAAACATTATCTCCTTCAGGAGCTGTGAGATAAACACATTATTATTCTGGAATTGTGTTGTAAAAATATAACCCCTCAGGGGCAGTCGGGTAAAAGGCCAAGTTCAGTTGCGTAAAGCGTTTACCTCACGAAGTCCGCTACAGTTTATCCGCGCGTTATCCGAATCTCGAATTTGGCACCGTTCCCTCTCTTATCGTCAGATTTATGTGATTCCCACGTCAGTTTTATAAGACTTTATTTAACCACGAAGACCTGGGTTTGAATCCAAGACACGATCTTTAATTGGAATAAGTATAGCTGCTTTTTTAACGAGCATGCAGTCCATGCGATGGAAAGTAATGTAGTCACTACCATCCTTACACATTTATTACTTTTTATATTCTATCTGGGGTTAAATATATGTCTATGGAGGGTAGTGCCGAGTTGCCATCGATTGGAATATGTACACGCTTACTACGACTTATATATTAAAATAAAATACCAGTACATTGACTAATGTTGCAGCCCGGATACCTTACGATTACCACATTATTTTACCCATAATTATTGTTCGCCCAATTTTGCCCATTATTTATTATTTTGCTCATCATTATTACCTTAGTTCTCTCTTCCTTTTCATTTTTCAGCTTTCTGATGCTTGGAAATGATATCGGCTCTATGTAACATGTACCCAAAATTTTCGTATTAATGACTCGGATTACCTCTTATTTTTACCGCTCTAGGAGACAACATGAGCTACATCTGAGGACGTGCCCGAGGCATACCACTTTTCTCTTCTTCACTTTCTTCTTTCACTTTCTCTCGCGTTCCGATCCGGTAGTAGTTTAAGAAAATATTGTAACTGACAATTTGTAAGTGCCGCCGTTGGCCTATACAAAATAAATATATTTCATTTCATTTCATTTCATGACTCCGACCGCTTTTATTTTTTCTATCGTGTAAGAAAATATCACCTATTACCGTGAAAGTACGCTATAATATTGCAGTAGCAGACGAGCATGCGGTCCACCTGACAGTAAATATTTACTGCCACACATGGACATGGACATCTGTAATCAATACCAGAATAAGAATTCCCATCTGAGGTTCGCCACAGATATGTTGCTATCCTTGAGAACACCCTTCTAAGCGGAAAGCAACCCTGCTGTTATTAGGCAGGAGTAGATATGGTGGTGGTGAAACGGAGTCAAAACACAAAAGGTCCTACAACCTTCAGAATGTAGTACATCCATTGAACTTTTTGCTTCAGACACTTTTTCCGTCGGTAATTGGTCTGGAGACTATGTTGGTCTATTCGATAAGCCCATTCGTCAGATAGTATCAAAATGCCACAAATTCAGAAATGGACCAAATAGGTCAAGTTCAATAAGGTGCAGCCAAGTTTAAGGTTCTATAAATTTATCTCGATTTTATCTGAAAACGAAATTTGGCAGCGCTCCACCGTTGACGTGCATTTATGACAGGAATTTTTAATGTAATTGAAGTAAGTGTAGCGTATTTAAATAAAATATTACTTAATAAAAAATCTAAACCGTCTCTCGAAAGAGTATAAACGGAAATTTTGTATAGGATAAACAAACTATGTTTTAAAATTTAGCTCCTAAGGGGTTAAATAAGTAATAATAATCATCATCAACCCATTACTGTCCCACTGCTGGGCACGGGTTTCCTCTCAGAATGAGAAGGATTAGACCATAATCCACCGCGATGGCCAAGTGCATATTAGTGGACTTCACATACCTTTGAGATTCAGATAAATCTCTCAGATAATTAATTTGTCCCACACTAGGATTCCCTGTATCGTGGGTGCCATTGACACACACAAAGATATACATAAACACCCAGACCCAATCTTGGTTTACTACTTCTATTACATACAAATATACGAAAACAATCCATTCTGATGATAATTAACTAATAAATAAGCTTCATCTTATCTATAAAATTCTCGTGTCACAATGTTAGTTACCGTACTCCTCTGAAAGGGCTTTACCGATTTTCACCAAATTTAATATGCATATTCAGTAGGTTTGAGAACCAGCTACTATCTATTTTTCATACCCCTAAGTGATAAGGGTTGTTCATCCTTAACATTTTTTTATTTATATGGCAACACAACGTTTACCGGGTCAGCTAGTATTATATAAAAAATGAAACTAACACTAACTAACAAAATTCATAATACAATTACTAATAAGTTACATAGAAAATTTCTGAACACGTATAAATTTTAAAAAATATTTATCTTTCAGCATTCAAGAAAGAACTCTACATATTGTAGAGTCTCTTAATACAAGCCTCACACGGCGTCAAGATGATGAAACCGACCTCTTAAGCCTGATATACTTTGTAGAGTGTTCTCTACCCTCTTACATCCCTTCAACTCTACATAACTACACACAATAATAATGGTTTGAACTCATATGACGTGGTTGTCGAAGGTTTTAGAGAAGATTGGTTCGATTTCCAGCAAGAAATATTATAATTTAAATATCTTTCTTTGCTTATCTGTGCAATAATTAGAACATAGAGAAAAATTTAATTCAAACTTATAGACACAATAAAATAATAAAATGTCTCAGACTGGTCGCAGATATGATGTATTCTAGGATTAGATTCCTACCTTCGGAGACATCTCCGAGGCGTTCTAGCTTAGTCCTCAAGGCTAGCGTCTGTGACGGACATAAGATAGGAATATCTAATCCTACCTGAGATTGATTACAGATGTCCATGGGCGGCAGTAGCCACTTATCAGCTGTACTGCATGCTCGTCTGCTAATCATATATTATAAAAAAAATGTTTAAACTGGAACAGCGGCGCTTAACACTGCTGTTATAACAGAGATAGATGTGGCGGTGTTGCCTACGGACCCGAGCCACAAGAGTTTCTACGATCTTAAATTATCCTTGTATAAAACCTCTTCCTTATTTTACACCTTAACCAAAACAGAGTTTCGTAATCTGCTATTATAAGGCAGAAATATGATTTTAAAGATTTTAAATTTTAATTGAATACATTAAATTTTCTTTAATTTTGATGATATGTAAAAAAGCTGTCTGAGGTGGCCAGTGGACTATGTTTTAACCCTCTTACATTGGGACCGAGATGGATTGATGATGATGATAATGATTAGATCTTCTTTAAGAGCTATCTTCAATAATAATACCATTCGTCATAGTTAAACTACTCACTACGAGTCAAATAATAAGAAAATATTCAAAGCTTCCATAAGCTCTCTCTATCGAAGCTTCGTAGATAAAATCTGACAGCTTTCAAAACGGAACAGGCTGCTATAATATTAAAAGGTTTTCCGGTCAAAGGTTCTTTGAATGAAAGAGTTATACCAGATATTATATGGCAATACTTTAACTTTTGTGCAACGTCATGATTAGATATGGTTTTTAGTTTTAGTCGATAACGGTTTGCGATATTTGCCGATATATCGTTTTTGTATCGATATTAAATACTGTTAAACCTATTTTATTTTTTTGTTTATTTAATTATTGCACCTTTATAAAAATAACAGATACAATAAGGCAAACTTAATGCCTGATGGCATTCTCTGCCAGTCAACCCTTGGTGGATGGAGAAAATGGAGGCAGGTGTTAATTATATAAATGATTAATATTTTCTTGTGTATGAAAAGCGGTTATGGTTAAATATGGTCGGTTTCAGTTATATTTAAATACTGTGAAATGGTTTTGTGTTGAAAACTGTATTCTTGTATTGATATCTATCAGACACAGTCATGATCACAAATAACAGTTTTTAGTTGAATTTGAAAACGGCTAAATAGTCGATGTTTGATTTTCATATTGACATAGAAAACTGTTTTCTTTCAACAATATCTGAAGCAGTTATGATTAGATTACGGTCCTATCTGAGATCGGCCAGGGGGCCTACCACCATCTTTTAAAAACCATCATAGTTCAAGAAACTTTTATTTCAATATTGCATTAACATTATTTTGATTCGTACTACGACCTCCTTAAAACAGTAAAATATTCATACGCAGTTGAACAAACTTAAACCCTTATAAATTTTTCGCTTATCCATTGTATTAAACCAACTGAAATGGTCATATTTTGCTTGAAAAGTTAAATTTCCTGCAAAAAATAATGAATAATTTCGACCGACATAATACAAAAATTCTTATTGTAATGTTATAAAAACATTCTTACTTTAACGAGGTCGTGGTACGAAATTTCAATGTATGATTAAAATAATATTGTTTTAACAGATGGTTGTAACCTCCCATGTATGCCATATACCCCAAGTATTGCTAACTAAAAAGTAAGGGCCAAAGGAACAATATAAATACAGGTCTGTGGGCCAATGCTTCCGATAAAACCATTACTTTACCATCTTACAAGTTAAATGACAATTCTTAGAAATACAGTAGCCACGAACCATTAGGTAGCTAGCAACTTTAATATATAAAAGGTACTTATGCAAGCGAACTAAACACATGCAATGAAGTGGCAATTACCCTATTTTCTAACTATTAAGTCCGATCGTTATGAACAAATTAGTCATTCAGGCGACTAAATTTGCTGGAACTTATTTTCATAATTTCAGCTGAACTTCACCGACCTATGTAAGGAATTGGTATACTACAAGCGTTGAAAGATTTTCTTAAGAGACCTGAGGAAATCTTCACGCTTAATAGTCCTATGAAGGAAAATTCTCAAAGGCTACTGTTTAGGCCATATTGGATTGATAGACTTCACGCACTTTTTACCCAACTTTACAAGCTTTTTTTGATTGAAATTATGTAAGGGCCAATTGCAACTGTATTTGAAACTTTTTAATCTCAATTGATTGCACGACTAGTTATACAAAACATTTGATTTTTATGATACTTACTGCACAATTAGCTTTCTAATGTGACACAATATGGTATTCCAAGATGGCAGATAAATTATGTACCCTCATGATAAGGGTATCAAATTAAAGGGTTTTCCAAAAATATTGTTACGGACCCCTTCGTATAACGACTAGCACTTGCCCATCGAACCACCAGCTTAAGAGGTCAAATTTCAAACCTGTAACTATCTCTTTCGCTCGCTTATCGCCACTCTCTCTCAATACAACACCAGCTGAAACTACTTCAACAAATTCCCGACCTCCACAAAGTTAGCGGATTGGAAATGGTTGGGAAAATTCCTAAAACCACCAAAAACTTATATTCGACTCTATTCGTTTAGAAACAGGTCTAATAACTGTGTGGCGTTTTTAAACAATGTCATAGTATTATGGTAATAACTCAGTAACATTAACAATTCAAATGTGGGAATTTCGTATATGGCGGAAATAATGGGTTAGGCGGGTTATCCAAACATATGGTAAATTATTGTTTTAGGGTTCCGTATGCAAAGGGTAAAAACGGAACCCTATTATTAAGCCTCCGCTGTTTGTCCGTTTGCCCGTCTGTCATAGGCATGTACCTCTTAAACCATCATAGTCGTAATAGATAGACACTTCAAATTTTACAGAGTATGTATGAAGGAGGCTGCTATAACAACAAGTAATAAAAATAAAAACAATCTTGAAAATAAATGAGAACACCCCTATTATTTGGCGTTTTTCTCCTTATCTATTGAACCTTAATAGATAGAAAGTTAAAATTTTCGCCATGCATTTACTTTTATGGCTGCTATTACCTATAAAAACTACTACTAAAACAATTGGTACGGAACCCTCCTAGAGCGAACTCCATTCACATTTAGCCAAAGGGTTATTAAGGTTTCCGTGCTCAAAGACATTCATTATCACTTGCTTTAACGGCAAAGAAAAAACATTATAAAAAAACCTGCATACCTTAGAGTTTTTTAAAAAAGTTCTCAAAGGTATGTGAAGTCTACAAATACACACTTGGCCAGCGCGGTGGCCTATGGCCTAATCCTTCTCATTCTGAGAGGAGACCCGTGCCTCAATTTGATCCTTAGACCTCAGGCTGATAAGACAACTTTAAGCGTGTATGAAGGTGGTAAAATCCCCTCTGGTTCGACTCCGGCGGCAACACCTATTTCTGCCTTATTAACAGTAGTGTTAAGCGCTGCTGTGTTCTGGTTTGAAGTGTGTGGTAAGGGAGACATATTTTTCCGAGGCGTTCCAGCCTAGTAGGGGTAGAGGAGCATCCGTTGCCGACCTCAGGTAGCTGGTAGGTTAATCTTATCTTACCTGGGTTGGTTAAATATGTTTATGGGTGGCAGTAGCCACTTACCATCAGATGGACTGCATGCTCGCCTACTACTCCTAAATTATTATTTAAAAATAATAAACGGGCTTTTTATTTAATTTTATTCATTTCTGTAATATATATTAAGTAAAGACTCAGGAAAAGTCTTTTCATATTTTTCATTTTCTAAAAGGAACTCCTGATATTGCAGTCCTTTTGAACTCTATTTATGTAGAGCTTTGTAAAAAGCTACACGAAGACTCTAACAATGACTCTACAAAGTATCTACAAAGCCTGACAAAGTCAATACGGGTCTTGTACTCTGTGAATAAAATCTTTATGAAATATAACATTTTATTTTTAATGATCGCCTTTGAAAGGAAGTAGAAATACGTTTTATTTTTTATTGTTATTATTTTATGATAACACATAAAAAAGACTCCAAGGTTTAAAATTATATTTAAAGTATAATTTAATTATTGTATTTTATTATTTATTTATTCATTATTTCTATTTTTTTATAAGCAATATGAATATTTTTATTCAATTATATACAAATTATATTACATTACTACTACTATAATATAATAAATTTGTCCATTCTTCTCATTAGGATCGTAAGAATAACCGATTTTTCTGTGTAATTTTAGCATGGTTTTAAGTTTTTTAAACTTTAATATTATTATTTATTAAATATGCCAAAAAACATCACTTCTTACGTAAGCATATACTTAAGTAACCCCTCTCATAATATATTACATTTTTTTGTCTCGTACGTGCAAAATGTGAAATGAACTTCCTCCTGAGGTATTTCCTGAGCGCGATGACATGGGGCTCTTCAAAAGGCGTGCAAAAAGAGCTTTACTTTAAAGCCGATGCATTGGCGACTCGTCTGGTGTTGCAAATGTCCATAGGCGACGGTGACTGCTTTCCACCAGGTAGCACGTCTGCCTTATCGTTAGTTTTACATGTGGTATGTGTTGAAGGTGGTAGAACCCGTTGTGTTCGACTCCAGCGGCACCACCATCAAACCTATTTCTGCCTAATAACAGCAGTGTTAAGCGTTGCTGTGTTTCGTTTTGAAGGGTGTGGTAAGGGAGACACACTTTTCCGAGGCGTTCCAGCATAGTCCTCAGGGGTAGTGACGCATCTGTGGCCGACCTCAGGTAGGAATATCTAATCCTATCTGTAGACAGTAGCCACTTACCATCAGGTGGACTGCATGCTCGTCTGCTACTCCTACATTATATATAAAAAAGGAAAAAAAAATGTACACTAATGTTTCGGTGAGGTATATATTGTAGCGAATGATATAAATACAGACATATCTAACATTAGGGGATGAAATAGCCCGGTACGGGCAGGGTGAACAAATTTCACGGGTCGCGTGCCGTGGCGCTCGGGCGATTTGATAACGTTAAGGATTGTATATATGATCCGTAAGGGCCTTAAAATTTAAGCAGAATAACCTTGTTGAAACTCGGAATCATCTTGATCGAGGGCTTCGAGGTTCAAATCCCAAGCACGCACCTCCGATTTTTCAAAGTTATGTGCTTATTAGAAATTAATTGTAATTTGCTAAACGGTGGAGAAAAACATCGTGAGGATACCTGCATACCTGAGAAATTTATAAAAAAAAAGAAAAAAAAATCTCAAATGTATGTGAAGTCTACCAATACGCACTTGGCCCGCGCGGTGGACTATGGTGTAATTCGTCTCATTATGAGAGGAGACCCTTGCCTAGTAGTGGGACAGTAATGACGATGATGATGATGATGATCGAGGCCGAGTTTTTTAACCACTCGGCTATCAATGCTACTATATACTGATATGAGATAGAACATTACATAATACTCGGTTTATGTAAAAAGCCCTTTATAAAGTTCTCTTGACGAACACGCGCGCTTCAGCGATTCAAATTGATTGTGCTTTTGATCTTTTATCAATAAATATCTTTTATCTTTTCTGGTATCTATTATTGTTACCATGTACCACTGCTAGGTGGTACAGAAAAGGTACAGAACCCTTACCATGAGTTTTTATGTTTTGACAAATATGACTGTTTTGGTATTTGATTACGTATTTGCCCATACAAATTCCAATCAGCGCCCCTAGTGGATTGTATCCGAACTATAGTGTCAGTAACGTAACATTAAATATCTAAATTGACAAAATGGCGCTTTGTGTTTTGTCTCTCTTTTTTGCGAACATGTAAGGCAGATAAAAAGACTTGAGCACTTACTTATTGTTACGTTTACTCAGTCTACTAAGGCAGCGGAACAGAATAATGGATTGAGTAAACGTAACGTAAAATTGTGGGATGTTTTGAAAACTCATGGTAAGGGTACAGTACCCTGAGTCTATTTATTTATGGGTGAAAACATATAAGCGACATTCCACCTGACTGTTATTGAAGACGAGTTTTTGCCCGCGGCTTCGGTCGCGTTACGAAGTAATATTTTTATGCCCTATTTTATACCCTTGGGGGTAGAATTGATCAAAATTCTTTCTTAGCGGATGCCTACGTCATAACATCTACCTGCATGCCAAATTTCAGCCCGATCCGTCCAGTGGTTTGGGCTGTGCGTTGATAGATCACTATGTCAGTCAGTCACCTTTGAGTTATATAAATTTAGACATCTGATATCAGTAGATAACGACAAGCGACAACAATCGCCGGCTGTTGTCCACGACTGCCGGCGAAATTTTGCGTCCATCGGTGACTGTCGTCGGCTGTCGTTAGCGATCGACAACAAAACATGATCGCCGTTTTACGATCGTGTTTTGTTATGGATCACTGACGACAGTCGGCAACGGTCTGTGATCATCGGCGAAGGAAAAATAACAGGCGACGACAGTCGGCAGCAGTCACCGGCTGTTGGTGAAAGTCTTATACGAGGGTTTCGTTCGTATATTAGAGCCCTTAGGTTCATTACAGACTATAGAGTTACTCCATGGGGTTCATTAGCCCATAGAAAAAAATGTCATTGTCCCTGTAATCCCGGGACCAGAATAGGTCTACGGTATCCCCTGCCTGTCATAAGAGGCAACTAAAAGGGGCTTCCAAGGTTGCGGGCAGCAATAGTGGGAGCTCAAGCCGTCCAGCAAGTGACCCCGGGAAGGACAACGGTTTGTGTGGTCGCATATCGCTGTAATAACCAGGGGAAGTGAGAGGAGCGTAATTGCTCCCCCCCAGGGCAGGGCCCGATAGAAGGGCATCGCGTTAGGAGGACTTCGGTTGTGTTCCGATGGAGATCCTGGAGTTCTCCACCAAACGGCGAGGACGGCCACCGGGGGGGTTTTAGTGCGGTAAGAGTCCCACATAACCCGGCGTCGCTCCCACGGCATCGGGTACCTTTTGAAGGTTTCAACGTCAACAAAAAAGGGTCATTATTACAGACGTCCGTGAATGGCAGTAACTACTACCAAGAAGTGGATTAATTGCTTTTAATTTAAAATTGAAAAGTAACTTTGTAAAGTCATAGGTACGTGCTTGAGATTCGAACTTTATCTCACTGATTAAGAGATCCATTCGCGGTTACCAACGTCCGATATTAATAAACAATCTATCCAACTCATACCCACCAAAGATCAATTGAGAAATTTTCAAATGCCGATTTTTGATAAACAAAACACTGGATAGATTGAATATTACTAACGGGCCTAACTTGTCACTGCTTTTTCTCTCCTTACGTAAATTGTATTAACATATCCGCGGCAAAATCCGAAATCCAATTACATTACATGAAGAAAGTCTACGTATATGGTAAAATACATGCGTAATTCACTTACCATGAAATTGTCGCTGAAATAAAGTTATCGTCTAACTTATTCCTGAAAATGACTTATGAAACTCGAAGTTACTGAACGACTGAAAGTTCGGCTTGTTTTTGTGCTAAGGAGTAAGTTTGAGCTTTAGTCATACATTTCCGATATTTTGAGTATATAGTCGTGATGGTAAGCTGCTGTCGCTCAAATACATCTATTATCAACCCCAGATAAGATTCGAGTCCTACCTCAGGTCGGCCACAGATGTGCCGCTACCCCTGAGGACAATTATGTAACGCCTCGGATAAGTATGGCTCCCTTACCCATGCCCTTTATTACTATCCTTGAGGGCCAAGTTGGAATGCCTCAGATAAGTCTTCCTTACCACACCCTTCAAACCAGATCAGAGTAGCGTTATACTGTTGCTATAAGATAATCAGTAATCAGTATTTATTGCATAATATAGTTGTTTACAAGGTTTTTGGGCGGTTTTACATTTCTCTGTACCCAGTGGGCATGCAATTTTTTAATTAAACTAAAACATATATGTACATATATGTAAGACGGTGTAAATAAAGGCAAAGTAAAGGCAGAAATATATGTAACGGTGATGCCGCTAGAGTTGAACCACAGGAGGTTCTACCTTCAGAACCCATTCATCCATTCCCAGGAATAAGTATGACTTATCAAAGTTCAAAGTTACTGAAAGACTAAAAGTTCAACTTCTTTCTGTGCGATTGGAGGCAGTTTGAGCATTATTCGTACATTTCCGAGTATTTTATAATATTGATAAGAAAATGAGTAAGCAGTCTTGATGGTAAGCTACTGCCGCTGTAATCAACCCCATATAAGTTTAAATTCCTACCTAAGGTCGGCCACAGATGTGCTACCTTTAAGGACTAAGTTGGAATGCCTTGGATAAACACTTCAAACCAGAACACAGCAGCGTTACACTGCTGTTATTAGGCAGAAATAGCTGTGGCGGTGGTACCGGAGTCGAACCACAAAGGGTTTGAATTACTTCTATATTAAATGCAAATCATTATTAGCAAGTCTAGTAATTAATGTCGGAAACCATTCTCTTTAAAGAAGATCAGAGAATTACTACGACTGCTCTGAGGTAGAAATAAGCGTGGGTGCCTTGTAGTTAAACATCAAAGAGGTATATGGTGCTTCATTAAACTTATAGTGCTTTGAACCGATAAACCTTTGACAAGTAAAATAGAAAGATACTTCACCGCCTTGAAATTGAACGAAGCCACAAATTTATCATTTATTGTTTGAATTCCTGACAAATAAGATAAGGTGGTAGAACCCTTTGTGGTTTGACTCCGGCGGCTCCACCGCCACACCTATTTCTACCTAATAACGGCAGTGTTAGGTGCTGCTGTGTTCCGGTTTGAAGGGTAAGGGAGATAGACTTTTCCGAGGCATTCCAGCTTAGTCCTCAGGGGTAGCAGCGCATCTGTGGCCGACCTCTGGTAGGAATATCTAATCCTATCTGGGGTTAATTACAGATGTCCATGGGCGGCAGTAGCCACTTACCATCAGGTGGACTGCATGCTCGTCTACTACTCCTATATAATAAAAAAAAACATTTTGTAGAAAATTTGCTTATATCAAATAATTTATTTGCATCAATGTATCTAAATACAACTGTTATAACAAAATAACTGCTATAATAAACAACTAATACTACGTAATTTACGTAATAAATAAATGTTTCAAATATTTTAGGAACATTTTGGAACGGAGACGTGGCAACACTCTAATTATGCTATTTTACGCTATTACATTTCTCAACCCTGGTTACACTTTCTTGTTAGGAGTGATCAATCTATGTATTTTACTCATCTAAGTTATCAATGTTAAACTATAATAAACCCTATAAATAATATTCGATCCATAACAGAAATAAATAGAACTCGCTTATTCGAGTTGCACTATCCTGTATAAAATAAGGTTTTCTTTGTATAAAAAACTAGCTGACCCGGCAAACGTTGTGTTGCCATATAAATAAAAAAAAATTAAGGCTGAACAACCCTTATCACTAACGGCTATGAAAAAGAGATAGTAGCCGATTCTCAGACTTACGGAATATGCATATAAAATTTAGTGAAAATCGATAAAGCCATTTCGGAGGAGTACGGTAACTAATATTGTGACACGAGAATTTTATGTATAAGATAAACAAGCCTTTATTTAACTCATTATATTCGTGTATTAAGCAGTGATAGCTTCTCGGTGGAAGGGTCCTAGGTTCGAGTCCCAGGCGTACATGTCTGATCTTTCAAAGTTACTTGCGTATTAGAAATTAATTATCTTGATTTAACGGTGAAGGAAAACATCCCGAGAAAACCGGTATACCTGAGAAATCTTAAAAAAACGTTTTAAAGGTATGTGAAGTCTACCAATACGCACTTGTCCAGCGCGGTGGACTATGGCCTAATCCTTCTCATTCTGAGAGGAGACCCGTGCCTACTGGGACAGTCGAGTAAATTAGCAGATTTCTATTTGAGAACTTTTTTATTTAAAAATCTTCTAGTTATGCAGTTTTCCTCACGAAGTTTTCCTTTTAATAAACCATATTTAAGGCATTATGTACCACTTTATAAAGATTCCAGTCAGTATACAGTCCTCTAAAATTCCGACTCAGTAGGAATTGTTTTCCCCAACTTGGAGCAACTTGGGGCATTACTCATAACTCATAACTTTGTGAGAAATTCCCTGTCTATACCGAGATTTGTGTGTGCATTCAAATATTTATTGAAGTGGAATATATTATGTGATTTGAGTTATGTGAGATTTTGTTTAAAGTATGTACTTATGAGAATGTAGATAGATTTTGATAGGTTCAATAAAATTTATTGTAAGAAATATTTTAAAAAAAATTAGCACAATCAGGAGTTATCTGATTTAAATTCAGTTGCAATTTTTGACATATACCCAATTTTTATAATATAGGAGTAGCAGACGAGCATGCTGTCAACCTGACGGTAAGTTTCTGCTGCCGCACATGGACATCTGTAATCAACCCCAGATAGGATTAGATTCCTATCTGAGGTTGCCCACAATAGCCCCGCCACCCCTGAAGGCTAAAATGGAACACCTCGGAAAAGTATGTCTCCCATACCACACTCTTCAAACGAGAACACAGTAGCTGTCAACATTGATGTTATGACGCAGAAATAAATGTGGCGGTGGTGCCGCCGGAGTTGAACCACAATGGGTCCTTTTTTTTTTTCTTCTCGAGGGGGAAACCTTCAAAAGGTACCCGACGACGTGGGAGCGACGCCGGGTTATGTGGGATTATTACCGCACTAAAACCCCCCCGGTGGCCGTCCTCAACGCTTGTTGGAGAACTCCGGGATCTCCAACGGAACACAACCGGAGCCCTCCAAGCGCGATGCCCAACGGGCTCTACCCTGAGGGAGCAGTTTTCGCTCCTCCCACACCATCTAGTGTTTACGACGGTATGCGACCACACATACCGCCGTCCTTCCCGGGACCGCTTGCTGGACGGTTCGAGCTCCCACTCTTGCCGTCCGCAACCCCGGAAGCCCCCTTTTAGTCGCCTCCTACGACAGGCAGGGGATACCGTAGCCCTATTCTAGTCCCGGAACTACAGGGACAACCACAATGGGTCCTACCATATTCAAACTAACTACAACTTAAATAATACCTTGTAAATAATAAAAGAGATCTTTAATTTTCACTATTTCAAGCCAAGAAAAGTTGTTAGTAGTTGTTTTTCTGCCCGCGATTGGAGTAAGTTGGAGCATGGCAGTAACTTCGTATTTATGACTTGGTTTATGGTTTTCTGTGATCTAATAATATTGATATTCTTTCGAGGAAATGTAACACGTATTTTTTGGTATCTCTTCTTTGTGTTACTTTATTTTACTGGTCTTTTTATTGATATAGAAGAAGCAAACAAGCTTGCACCTTATGGTAAGTGACCACTACTGTCCATAAACAATTATTACATATGTAACAAGCTAAAAGGTTGTAGAACTCTCTTTCGACTCCGGCGGCACCACCGCCACACCCATTTCTGCCTAAAACAACAGTGTTAAACACTTTTGTGTTGTGGTTTGAAGGGTGTGTTAGCCCTCAGGAGTAGTGGCACATCTGTGGTCGACCTCGGGTAGTCATTTAATCTTATCTGGGGTTGATTACAGGTGTTTATGGGCAGCAGTAGTCACTTACCATCAGGTAGACTGCATACTCATTTCCTACCTTTAACTCTAAGTAAAAAAACTGAAGTCGATTAGGAATTCGATAGATTTTATGAAAATGAAAAATAATGTTTTCGTTTTTGAGTTAGCATCCACTAAATAACAGGAACTGAATATTAATTAAACTGGCGTTTAACACAACGGTTATCTCAACCACGATTTTAATTGAAATGCCGACGTTACACGGTTTAATTTCGATATACAGAAGTTTAGATTAAAACATGTTTTGGGGTGAACTAGATGTTTTTCTTTATGATACAGGTTGCAAGCTAGCATGCAGATTATTAGATAGAAAGTTGGTACTACCGTCCATGGATTATTATTATTATTATTATTTTTATAATTAGATTAAAGATGAGCATGCAGTCCACATGGTGGTAAGCTACTACCGCCCATAGACATCTGTAATCAACCCCAAATAAGATTAGATTTCTACCTGAGATCAGCCACAGATGCACCATTACTCCGGAAGACTAAGCTGGAACGCCTTGGAAAAGTATGTCTCCTTTACCACACCCTTCAAAGCAGAACACAGCGTTCGACACTGCTTTCATTATTAGGTTGGGTTATTAGGCAGAAAAAGGTGTGGCGGTGGTGCCGTCAGAGTCGAACCACAGGGTTCTACCACCTTCAAAGACATTTTAATTCCTACTCTTCTTTTTAGCGATGATCTATGTTAAGCAGAACTTCTGAAGGTTGTAGAATAACTTGCCTATAAACTAACTTACTTAGTTACTTTTTATACAAAGTTAATAAAGTTAGGAACATTTTAAGAATTTTTCAGCGGTTGAAATTCACTTCTATTATAACTTTGCGTGGGAATATTTTTTGTCTTTAGAATACCTAAAAGTTATATTTTCTTTTCTTCCCTGGGAATTCTTTTTAACTTCATTCGCCCACCATTTTTGTTTTTACGCATTGTCCGTAGCTATTTTAAGGAAAATAAATTAGCCAATATCTTTCTCAGTAAATTGAGAAATCGTCTATAATTTACATATTATTATGTATATTGCTCGCACTGATAATCTAGTGGTTAAAAAACGTTTGATTTTTCAAAATTATGTGTATGTAAGAAATTAATTATCACTTGCTTAAACAGCGAAGGAAAACATAACAAACTACAAAACAATTGCAAAGTCACCAATCCGCCCTTGATCAGTACGGTGAACTATGGCATACCCCTCTCACTCGGTGGAGATTCGTGTCAAGCAGTGAGACAGTAATGAAAATAATAAAATTTTAACAACTGGTACCGTAAAATTAACGTGCTGCCAAGCACAGCAATTTAGCACAAGTGGCTAAATTAAGTGCTGACCGCCTGACGTAGTAGAGCGTTTTTTCTATCGCGCGTATTCACTCTTGCACACGCGTCCCACCCACACACATAATCTCGGTGCAGTCTCTGCGCAATCCGTGTATGTGTGCATATGACACGACAGCATGCACGAAAGCGCTATACCCGTAGCGCGTGTTTACCCACCCGCACACATAAACTCGCTGAAGTCTCAACGCGAGCTGTATGCAGATGAGAAGACGCACGATAACGCATTTCCGGTCGCACGTGTTTACCTACCCGCACACATAAACTCGCTGCAGTCTCTACGCGAGCTGTGTGTGTGCGTATGACAAAGATAGGATGCACGAAAGCGCTTTTCCTGTCGCGCTTGTTTAGCCACCCGCACACATACACTCGCTGCAGTCTCTGCGCGAGCTGTGGGTGTGTGCGTGTGAGCGTTTACACGTGCGACAGGAAAACCTTTTGATTTACACAAATGTATCTTTACATTATTGTTTATTTATTGCCGACCCACGTGATGAAGCGGTCACCATAACGGTCTGACTCGCAAAGGTTTAGGGTTCGATTCCCGGCCTGACAAATATTTGAATGATGAATTTAGATATCTGTTCTGAATCTGGGTTATCGTATATTTGTCATCACATAGAATCTTAGTGTAGGGCTGTGTTTGTAGAAAGCGTTTTTTTTTGTAAAAATATATTCAATAATTGATTCCACAAAAGGCAAAGAATTTGAGTCTATTGAGCCACCACTTAGTAAATTACTTCAGCTCAGTCTAGGTACAATAGATGAAGCTTATGTTCTGAGTGGATTGAGCTTTTAGGCTTTATCATGCTTCGTAATGCAATATAATCTGTTAGGAGCTTATGTGACATTTTCTTTGAGTAATTAAATGTATTACTAAAAAAACTGAAGGTGGTAGAACCCTTTGTGGTTCGACTTTGGCGGCACCACCGCTACACCTTTTTCTGCCTAATGACAGCAGGGTTAGGCGCTGCTGTGTTCTGATTTGAGGGATATGGTAAGAGTAACACTTTTCTTATATTATAAAAAAAAAAAAAAAAAAAAACAAAAAAAATCTAGCATACTTAACTGACTGATAATCTTTTTTTGTGATTTCTTGAGGTAATATTATGTAAATTGTAAACATTTGACCTGATGGAATGTGGCTACTGTCACCCATAGATATCTTAACCACAGACAGGTTGTGCAGAGTTCCAGCATGGAACTGTGATCGAGTGGACATTTAATTGGAATGCCTCCCTTCAAACTTCCTTCTTACTCCCTACAAAGTTACAAACCAAAAGATACCTTTTTACCCCAAAAGAACCCTTTGTGGTTCGACTCTGGTGGCACCACCGCCGCACCTATTTCTGCCTAATACCATCAGTGTTAGGCGCTGTTGTGTTCCGTTTTGAAGGGTGTGGTAAGGGAGACATACTTTTCCGAGGCGTTCCAGCTTAGTCCTCAGGGGTAGCGGCGAATCTGTGGCCGACCTCAGGTAGGAATATCTATCCTATCTGGGGTTGATTACAGATGTCCATGGGCGGCAGGAGCCACTTACCATCAGGTGGACTGCATGCTCGTCTGCTAGTCCTACATTATAAAAAAAAAAGATAACCGCGCTCAATACTGCTGTTATTAGGCAGAAATATATGTTGTGCCGTCGGAGTCGAACTACAAAGGGTTCTACCATCTTCAAAACCTAAACAAAATTCTGTACATAATCACATACAGCTAAGGACATGGGACTAGCATCGTTAGTTTCAGAGCACGTGCACTTGATGTATCTGACCTATATACTCGTGTACGGAGAGTTATGTAAAGTATGTAATATATACGAGTATAACGAATTTAGACATATGGCGTATGAGCTCTTGATAGGAAATAAGTTTTCGTGGTAAGAATATGAAAGTAGAAGCCTCAATAGACTTTTTTAAATGAAAAGGAAGTTTAAAAAATACTTTTTTAGTAACATCGTTTTCTGTTTCAGATTTCAATTCGTGTTTCCTATATTTTCAGAAAACTTTTTTATTCAGTACATTTGATACATATACCTTTAATGGCTATTTTTTTATATAATATAGGCGTAACAGACGAGCATGCAGTCCACCTGATGGTAAGTGGCTACTGCCGCCCATGGGCATTAATAATCAACCCCAGATAGGATTAGATATTCCTACCTGAGGTCGGCCACAGATGCGCCGCTACCCCTGAGGACTAAGCTGGAAAGCCTCCGAAAAGTCTGTCTCCCTTACCACACCCTTCAAACTGAAACACAGCAGCGCCTAACACTGCTGTTATTAGGTAGAAATAGGTGTGGCGGTGGTGCCGCCGGAGTCGAACCGCAAAGGGTTCTACCACCTTTTAAACCCTTTTAATTAATACACAAATAGACAAACAGATAAAAATGTATTAATTGAACTAATTTTGATAGAAAAATTAGAAAATAATAAAGCTAGGTATAACTTGTAGATGTCCCTGTAGTTCCGGGACTAGAATAGGGCTACGGTATCCCCTGCCTGTCGTAGGAGGCGACTAAAAGGGGGCTTCCGGGGTTGCGGGTGGCAAGAGTGGGAGCTCGAACCGCCCAGCAAGCGACCCCGGGAAGGACGGCAGCGTGTGTGGTCGCATGCCGTCGTAAACACCAGGTGTGCCGAAAGAGCGTAAACTGCTCCCCCCAGAGCAGAGCCCGACAGGGGCGTCGCGCTCGGAGGGCTCCGGTTGTGTTCCGTCGGAGATCTCGGAGTTCTCCAACAAGCGCTGAGGACGGCCACCGGGGGGGTTTTAGTGCGGTAAAATTCCCACATAACCCGGCGTCGCTCCCACGTCGTCGGGTACCTTTTGAAGGTTTCCCCTTCGTAAACAAAAAAAAAATTATAACTTGTAGAAAGTAAATTTTAAATTTGATCCCCTCTAATGACACCACCGCTTCACATATTGCTGCTTAATAACAACAGTATTAAGCGCTGCTATATTCTAATTTAAAGGTTGTGATAAGGGAGACATACTTTTCCAAGGCATTCCAGCTTAGTCCTCTACCCGCTCCACTTATGACTTGGGCCACAACCCACAACTTAATATCGCAGTGTTAAGGCGTCATCTGAGTTAGACGGCGTGATGTAACTATAATGTTAACTTTGTGTAAACAACACCATCTTTTATCGCTTGAAGGAAACGCGAGTTTTTTTTTATAATATAAGAGTAGCAGACGAGCATGCAGTCCACCTGATGGTAAGTGCCTACTGCCGTCCATGGACATCTGTAATCAACCCCAGATAGGATTAGATATTCCTACCAGAGGTCGGCCACAGATGCGCCGCTACCCCTGAGGACTAAGCTGGAACGCCTCGGAAAAGTCTGTCTCCCTTACCACACCCTTCAAACCGGAACACAGCAGCGCCTAACACTGCTGTTATTAGGTAGAAATAGGTGTGGCGGTGGTGCCGCCGGAGTCGAACCACAAAGGGTTCTACCACCTTCAGAAGTAGTGTTAAGAATAAACTTGTTTTTCAAGTTTTTATCTTAAGTAGATATCTCTAGTAAATTGTTAGATGTTCACACTATGGTAACAAAATAATTTTATGTTATAGCTGTTATTGTACAATGGGTGGGCAAAACATATAAATAATGAATTATTTAATGTCAGTTGGTAGAACTCTCTGTGGTTCGACTCCGGCGGCACCACTGCCACAACTATGTTTGCTTAATATCAGCAGTGTCAAGCGCTGCTTTGTTCTGGTTTGAAGGGTGTGGTATGGGATACACTTTTCCGAGGCATAACAGCTTAGTCATCAAGGGCGGCGCATCTGTCGCCAATTTCAAGTAAGAATGTTTTTTTTATTTTTATTTTTTTTTTAACCTAACGATAAGGCAGGGCTACCTGATGGAAAGCAATCACCGTCGCCTATGGACATTTGCAAAACCAGAGAAGTCGCCAATGCATCGCCGGCTTTGAAGAAGAGTTCTTTTTACACCCCTATTGAAGAGCCCCATGTCATAGTCCTGAGGGAATACCTCAGGAGGAAGTGCATTCCACATTTCGCTCGTACAGGGCAAAAACGACCGTGCAACCCGAACCGTGGAGGACCCCTACAGGTTCAGTTGATGTGGATGTAACCTCATCCTTCGGTGAGTGGTGCGATGAAGGAAGGGTGATGTAGGCACCAGATCGAACAGTTCCTCAGAACACCCACCATTGTAAAGCCGGTAGAACATGCAGAGGGAACCTATGTCCCTCCGCAGGCTTAAGGGTTCTAACCGATCAGAGATCGCTGGGTCATTGACGATTCGCACCGCGCGTTTCTGTACGGAGTCCAGTGGGTTAAGCTGGTGTTGTGGGCCTCACTTGTGCTTCATAAAGTAAAGGAGTTGCCCCCCAGTGAAGTGAACCTCTTGGCTCTGTTCAGGACGCCCAGTTTCTTTGATGGCAACTTGGCTTTAACTTCCAAATGACTTCGATACTGCACGTCACACGAGATGTCAACTCCCAGGATCCCTACCCTTTTACCAATGGTGAGCGGGGTACTTTGGAACTTAGGCGCTATGACGAATGGGGTTTTTTAGCGGTAAACGCGCAGACTTGTGTCTTCGTGGGGTTGAACTCAACAAGGTTAAGACGACCCCATTCCGAGACCCGCTCCAGAGAGTTCTCGATTTCAGACAAAAGTCAGATTCTGCTTTCTTCCACGATTGTCCGAGAGGTGTTCGCACGGCCTGCGTACACAACATCTCCCGTGCTATCCGCATAGCAATGAATGCTACCGGTTTGTAATCTTATCTGGAGTTTATTACAAATTTCTATGGACAGCAGTAACCACTTACTATCAGGTAGACTACATACTCCTTTACTCTTCTGTTAGAGAATATACTAGAATAATGATAAAATGTAACGCTAGATGGCGTTGTGCCTCCACAACCAACTCCGCGTGTCACGTGGTGTTACCAACTGCACAAAAATTACTGTAACTTGTATTTTATTAAAAAATGATCATGCATGTTGTTAGTATAATGCAATTATATTGGCAACACTTGTCAAGTATCATATTAGTGACATCCGGGTTTGACTTTTCCTTCTTCCTTCGATGGCCTTTCGATAGCATTGTTTGTGAAATGTAATAATTGAAATAAAGTGTAATATTAAAGCAGTAAGCTAAAATAGGCAGTAATTAAAGACTTACACATGTAACGCTAGATGTCGCTGTAGCATTATAAATGTAACCCGCTCCGCTTGTGACTTGTGCCAGCTCCTACGACTTAATATCGCGGTGTTTGCAACATCTGTGCCCGACGGGGTTGTGGGGCAAAAATTTATTTTCATTTTGTGTAAATGTCGCGAATTTGACATTGAATTACAGTTAATGCAAAGCAGATCGTGTAAACGGTTTTACAAAGTGAAGTTGTGGAGGGTAATGTTTTTCGAGTGTTTGTATGTATGTCTTGTTCTTTGGGACGCCCTACAACCATTTAGGTTTGACAGATTTTATATTTTTTTTATAATATGGGAGTAGCAGACGAGCATGCAGTCCATCTGATGGTAAGTGGCTACTGCCACCCATGAACATCTGTAATCAACCCCAGATAGGATAAGATATTCCTAACTGAGGTCGGCCACAGACGCGCCGCTACCCCTGAGGACTAAGCTGGAACGCCTCGGAAAAGTATGTCTCCCTTACCACACCCTTCAAAACGGAACACAGCAGCGCCTAACACTGTTATTAGGCAGAAATAGGTGTGACGGTGGTGCTACCGGAGTCGAACTACAAAGGGATCTACCACCTTCAAAAACATATTTCTACTAGATATGTAATACACTATGCAATGTTGGCAACCGCACTAATTATATTCTAGAACATGAAGCATTCCAAGCTCTAAACTAATTGCTTTCTAGTATACTACATACTGAAATGCTTATTAGTTGTAATCATTGTTTATGCATAATATTTGGTTTATGCAATGTATATGCTAATGATAATAATTTGCCAAATACATACTGGATTAGGTAAGATTGGTTATCTATTGTTATTATAAGTAAATTAACACGGCTGGAACCCATAACATCATATAATCACAACTGGGTAGAAACAAACAAAATAAATAAGTGCGAGACCAACTCGCCCTTGGAGTGTTCCGTGCCAGCAAATATTAAATTGATTCAAATATATTTCATTGTTCATTACAAGAACAATGCATTTTGAAGAAATAGAGGGTTTAATCTTTATATATATATTTCTTATGTGCGTGTGTATGTCACTGAACTCCATCTAAACGACTGGACTGATTTTGATGATATTTGTTGTGTGTGTTCAAGGGGACTTGAGAATGGTTTAGATTCACAATTTAGTCCGTGGGAAAAGGTTGTTTAATGAATTTTTAATTCTTAAGTAGTTATAGAATCGAAAACTATGCATCAAGTGATGATCTTTAGTAAAGTTGTTGTCCAAGAGCCCACGAGGGTTTGGGCGTTGGTAAGACCAATTTTCGACAGATAGCACCATTGTCATTCCAATGCAGGTACAAATTTTCCGTTTCATGTATGTCATATTATTTATTCAAAATGCGGGCGAAGCCGCGGGCACCACTAGTATTATATAAATAAACAAAAAAGAAGAAATATCTTTCTTTATGTGGGTTCCTTTATGTTTAACTTAATTTATTTTTAAATTCAATTTAATTTTTGCTCATGCTTAAATTCATAGGTCTTAAATTAATTATAATACAAGCATGCACCCTGCTAGGGTATTGCAATATAATATTTACAATTTTATTTTTTAACACCGAAATATCTTTATCATTGTTAAACAATAATTAATATTAATAATAGATATAATTTTAACATAGTCAAGATATAATTAAGTATATAATGTCAATTATTTTAAAGAATTAATATAATGTAATAATCATAATAGTTAAGTACTTGTTGTTACAATTGCCATAGTAAAACAAATGATGATTAAATTTTAAGTGCCTGTCTATAACAGTTCAAGAGAAAGAACCCTGTAACAGCAAAACAGATCCTCCTGGTCTGTTTTTCTTAGTAATACGGTCCCGTTTTTACCCTTTGAGTAGGGAACCCTAAAAAGTTAAGAAACCGCTTTGCCATTGTCTATTTATATACGCCTAAAGGAAAATATAACATTAATATCTGTAGTACAAAAATAACCCTTTTCCTTTATAATGACCTTGACCCACGATTCTTACGATTCCTTCCCTTTGGATTACAAATACAAAGGCTACTTGACATTTGAGTGACAGTGTTATTAAGAAGAGCGGGTTTAGGTTCTGGTCTGATCCATATTTTTGAAGCTATAAGTAAATATTATATTAGATAGATTTTAAGCTATTGCATAGCTTTTATCGCGGGCTTTGAGCGCGGCGACCGAATCGAGAAATTCCGTAACGAAAATAAGTAACACCTTTCAACAACTCGGTTGCCTGGAGACTTGATATCCAACTATCAAGTCTCCAGGCAACCGAGTTGTTGACTGTCAATAGAAAAATATGGATATAATTGAATAAAGTATTATTTTACATTCCTTATTATTTTATTTGATATTGGCGACGAGATGTCGAATGAACTAAAAAACAATAAGGAAATACGAGCCACATTACGTGGGTTAATGAAACGAACCGAAAATTACATTTCGGGAATAGAAAAAATTGACATTGAAGAAATAAATATACGACTGAATTCTTTACAAGAAAATTTGAACAAATTCTACGCGATTCAAGAAAAAATTGAATGGCTTACAGAAGAAGAAAATTTAGAAGAGGAAATAAAATACAGGTACGAATTTGAAGAAATATATACAAAGCTAAAATTTAAATTTTTGAATGTACAAAAAGAAAATAATCGGTTAATACCTGAATGTTCTTTTATATCAGCAAGAGCGGAAGTTTATTTGATAAACTGTTAACTGTCAAGGCACGCTTGAGACGTACACCTAATACAAAAGAGTTATCACCTTATCAGTTAATGTTCGGCAGAGAGGTAAGAACCTATATGCATGCCTTATTTAAGAAATCCGCTCCACTATCCAGATTACATTACAATGCACCGCCAACGCAGGAGTTCGGACAAGGTGATAAGGTACAAGTCCGCAGTTACACCAACCCAAGAGTTAAATGGGAGTTCGGAGTCGTCATCCGAAGATTAGGTAGACTCCATTATGAAGTCAGAACTGAAAATGGCATACTGGTGCGCCGTCACCTTGACCAAATGCTGCCGGCGCCCCTGGTGGTGTAAGTGAAAATAGCGGTGGAGGACTGTTGGATATCAAGTCTCCAGGCAACCGAGTTGTTGACTGTCAATAGAAAAATATGGATATAATTGAATAAAGTATTATTTTACATTCCTTATTATTTTATTTGATAACCTGAATTCGTCAACTTGAACACAGATGGCAGTAATACACATTTTTTTATAATCCGTGCAGAAATCTTAAAATTGCGTGAAATATATTTTATATTCCCATTATAAAATTCAAAATTATATTACCATATTATCCAAATAATATGTTTTATCAACATAAGCTATGTTGAATTCTGGATTGATAAAATAACGTAAAAGAGTGTTTGTTATTTTTAAACGTACAATTACAACTGACAGACTTGACAGCACAAAATCAAAACGCCATTATGATTTATGGTACAAATAATTTGTGTACAAAGTGTTTTAAATATTGTGGCAGAGTGATTTTTAATCTGTGGTGCGGAGAGGCGCGGTGCGGTGCAGCGCCAATTTTTGGCGTGCTTTTGAATTTGACGTTTTGTTGTTTTCATATATTCTCTTTCAGTGTAAAACAAAAGGAAGTAATAAAAATCTTTGTCTGGATTAATAATTGTTTATATTATATTCAGAAGTGGTATAAAGTGCTCACAATGAAGAGAGTAAAGATATAAAAAGGATATTATGCCAGATGAGAGAAAATAAATTATTCCAACTAATGACGGAACATTAAAGTCGTAATTTGTAAGCACCATTATCGATGATGGTGATGATGAGGATGATCGTAGATGATGATGGCGATGATGATGGCAATTTATGAGAAGTACCGGCTGATGAGAAATAGAAGGCCCAGTAGGTGAAGTCGTACCTGAGTAAATGCTTTCGGCGCAATTTATAACATGCTTCAAGTCGGACTCTGTAAGTCATTTTTCTGATAAAATGAGCAGCAAGGGGAGCAGCATTCATTAACCAGATAAGTATGACGTGTGTTAACAGCTGTTAATACACTTGGGGTAAGGCTTTGATATGCTGGTGAGAAGTTTTATTTTACATTGAATAAGGGAGCTGACTGCTTGCATATGATAATTATTATTAATTAGTAGCTTACGAATTTTGAAGTAAAATGCAGCAGGCGTTACATTGGAGGTTCTTCTGAGGTTACAGATGTCCGGCCTATGGTGACTAACTTCTATAAGCTAACTCGTCAGTCTTATCTAGATTTTTTTATGACAAAAATAGTTGTGTTACTACATGTGTGTACTATGCGTGTTGTGTACTGGATGTATGCCTTGATTTCTTTACTTACACAAGTTTAATAGTCTTTTCTATATGATGTTAGTTGCAGTACTTAAAATAAAACTTGTTGTTAACAATTAATGATGCTTGTTGTAATGTTATACAGCCCCGGCCGCTCAACTAATATTATGAGGATGGGCAATGTTGAAGGTCTTTTATACTGTAGTTGTGTTTATTTCTCTACAGGAGCTTCATACAGGGACGTGTGACTTGTAACAGTTATAACCTTTCAAGATAACCATGATGTGGAGTAGAGTCAGAAGCTTAAAACTCATGTTATACCCTTGACAACGAAGACTGGGTTATAGAAGACAAACTGCAGGTAGTGATGGTGCTGTTGGTGGCACTCTTTGAGCAGTTTCCACACCACATGATGCATGATTAACGCAAGTTAAGTTTTCAAAAATTTTGTGAGGATCTGGTAAATAATCTTCTTTATGGTATGAGCATGGAGCAGCAGCATATTCTCTATTAATTTAGAAATTTGAGAGTGAGGTGATATATGTATTACTGAGAAATCTCCAATAAGATATTGTAATGAAACCTGAGGTTTGGTTAAAGAGACAGTCATAGGTACATAATATGACTAATTACATTTTGAGTTTTAAGAAATTAATATTGTATACAAATAACATCATTAATATTACACGCTTTTTATTAGCTTCACCTGTATGTTTGTATGTTTGTTTGTATGTTTGTTTGTATGTTTGTAACCGACTTCTTTGGGCGCGATTTTGACCCACTTTAAACGGCCAGATTTCGTTCAAACTTTGTAGATTTATTTCACAATTATACTATTTACTGTTCCTTAATTGATTCCTAGATTCATTTAGATTTTTTACTTTTTTGTTAATTTTATCATAAAAGCGTGTTTTTTAGTTTTTTGAACTATATTTATTTTATTATAGAATCAAAGTCAGAGACATAAGTAGTGATAGTGACATAATTATTGGTTTGAGACTTGAGGGTTCGGTTCGGTTAAGCATTATTGTGTGCCTAATGCAGGGTAAGCATTAATGATTAGGAGTACCGGTTAAGCATTCAAGTTATGAGTATTGCTTATTCAACATTAGTGATATAAACTTTTCTGATTGAGCGTGTTGAGTTACAGTTGCAGGAGAGCTAGATTACTAGAGAGGAGAGCTAGATTACTACAGTCATAATGGTTTAATAGGAAAATATTGTTTGTGGACTATTGTACTGTTTCGTTATGGATATAAGTCAACCAATTTGTTTCTGTGTTATTCGATGTGACTTTTCAACTATTTTGCCACCCACAAAAAGGAAATGTCCTTGTATGTTCTTAATATTCCTAAGTATGAATGTAGGCTATGAACATAGAAAGTTCTACATTGGATACCTTCTATAAGTACGCTCACAATTAATTTAGAGAAATGTCTAAAGGAAATATTTATGAACAATTTGATGATTATATCGAGTACACGAATGCAGCGAGTAGTGGTACTTCAAATAATAAACTCTGTTATTTAGCTTATAGCTCTTTCGTTCCATGATTGCTGGTTAAGTGTTAGTGGTTGAGTTAGGCTGGTTAAATATAGCGAGAGAATATTGACGAGATATTGAAATAACTGTGTCACGAGTACCTAAACGATATTATTATTTTATTAATTTTGGAATTAAACAGATTTGTACAGGTATTAGATATCAGAGCTAAATAACTTAAGTTATCTCTGTTGGTATTCTGCATGAACAAGAGGAACTGTTGGTCTATTGAAAAGCACACCATTCTCGATCCTCGTTTCCGTAAATGCGGTGGTGAGATGAGCTGAGTGAGATGAGTATTGTTAGTGCGAAAATGTGATGAGACGCTGAAGTAGTGTTAGTTGTCATATAAAGAAAATATCCTTGTTGCTACAAACCCTATGTTACTTATCAGAGTTGTAAACATAAGATGAGCCATTATAGCCGACATCGTATGAAATATTTTAATTTATTTGGGGTGTTCAATGAACCATATTTAATCTTTTAGATTTTGATGGATTCGGTTTAAGTTTTAAAAAGTATTTTGTTAATTCATTGAAGAAAGCAAATTTAATTTAGTTTTCTTGTGGTGGGAATTCTAATACACATAGTCTAAAATAGCATTTTTGTAGTCAGGATACCCTTATAGTAGCCAGATAAGGAACACACTTGCTCTCTGAGATTTCTTATTACAGATATCTTTGGCGAATAAAGATTGGGGTGTCGCCTGCTAGATGAAGTGATGCGCTGGGAGTCGAGTAGAGAATGGATGTGAACAAACTTAACTCAAGCAGGTAGCGCCCTGAGGAGAGTCCTGAGTGGTTGAATGAATTAATACGGACTAAAGAAAGACGGAGAATAAGATGCTTCACTCGAGTACGAATGAGAGGTCAGAACGCGTCGGAGAAGAGGATACTGACATGCTTGAAAAGTTTTTGTGGCCAAGGACAGTGGAGCCTAGATTGAGTGGTACCTATGCACACTGGGTAGAGAAATAATTTGCGTGGTCAAAGGCTATTTGAAAATATGTAATTCATCGGAAATAGATCTATCATATGGAAATGGATGGAACTATTACCAGAGCAAAGATATGAGAAGTAGTAACAGAAGTGAGGTGAGGTGAGGTGAGGCGTCAATTGCGGCGCAATTGTGGTCGGATGGCCGACTGTGGCAGAGTGATTTTTAATCTGTGGTGCGGAGAGGCGCGGTGCGGTGCAGCGCCAATTTTTGGCGTGCTTTTGAATTTGACGTTTTGTTGTTTTCATATATTCTCTTTCAGTGTAAAACAAAAGGAAGTAATAAAAATCTTTGTCTGGATTAATAATTGTTTATATTATAATATGAATAAACAAAGTGCATTTATTAATGAAAAATGCGATGTACCTGTAACATTCGGCCAAATGTCACAGGCACATCGCATTGATCCATTTATATTGCTGGTTGTTAATACTTTATGTCACTTATTAAATACTTTTCTATTTTATATTTTAGAATGTTCAGTCTTGCTTGGAGTTATGAAATGTCAGCTGATATTTGCAATGTCTTATATAATGGAGATATGATAAAATAGTGGATAAAGATGTATTAATGTAAATGTTGATGATTATGGAAGAATATATTGTATTTCTGGAATTCCTTCTGAGCGTTTTCATAGCATAAAAAATGCTATGCAATAGCTTTACCGCGGCAGTCTCCGAGTGCCACACGTATTTTTTTTATTTCAAAAACTTAAGCAACAACAACAAATTATAACACATAATAAACAACGAAATCCAAAAACACACACATCGAAACACAAACTTAATTACTTTTGAACTAATATGATTCTTAGATGGTAGAACCCTATGTGGTTCGACTCCGGCGGCACCACTGCCACACCTAGAAGTTTTCCGTTTCCGTTTTGAAGGGTGTGGTAAGGGAGACATACTTTTTCGAGGCGTTCCAGCTTAGTCCTCAGGGCTAGCGGCGCATCTGTGGGAAACCTCAGGTAGGAATATCTAATCCTATCTGGGGTAGATTACAGATATCCATGGGCGGCAGTAGCCACTTACCATCAGGTGGACTGCATGCTAGTCTGCTACTCCTATATTATTTATATTTATTATAAATTATTTATTTAAAAAAATGATTTATTATTGCTACCTTGAATAATATACAAATAAACTTATATTATGTTGGAAACAGCGACATCTATGAAGCTTCAGCCGAATCTTTTTGGAATCACCAGGAGTTGCTTCGCACGTAGTTAGCTGACTGAATCGTTCGGTTTATTCTCAACAGATGGCGTTGTAACCAACTTTTATAACATAGTATATTTAATGAAGAAAAGTACCTTTTAAAATACTTTGCTACGGAAAATACAATAAAAAATAGAAAACTCAATTGATTTACTATTTTTTTCCTTGTAGTAGTATAATTCAAATGAAATATAATTTCTTATTAATAATAATTACAATAGAAATAAAAAACTAAACAGGATTTAAAATAAAAACGAATACAATTAGCACAAAAAATTTATAAAAAGAATAAATGAGCCAAATCGCAAAAGTAAATTAATAAATCGTAATTATTAAATTAGTTTTATTTTAAGTGTTATATTTTTTATTGTTTCAGGATCGATCAATCTTCAACCACGGATGGCGGCAGGGAAAAAAATATGAACCGACTCAACGGTATCCTGAACTTGAAGACACCACTTATAAGCACCAAGACTTTGGGGTAAGTATGTAATTATAAACACTTACTATAAGTCAGCGACATATAAGACAGTGGATGGTGATTGGTGGTGGATGGTGACAATTTTTATGGTAGCATTGTTGTTTGTTTTTTTTTCATTTTTTATATATGTAAATTTTGTAAATAGGTTCTTTTATATTTTTAGTTTAATTTATTATTTTTATTTTTTAGTAATATGTATAAGTAGAATTTTAAATATATGAATTAATTAACTGAGAAAAAGAAGTTAGCGACCTGTTTTACGAAATTGCTATATTTTTGTTCTATAGATTTTTGTTGTTTGTGTTCTGCAGGTTTTTTAGTTATCTTTTACCATCTGCATAGATTAAATTATTAATAAAGGCTGGTTGTGACCATAAAATAGACAGTAGCTTTAAAAATAAAACATTTGCAATACTTGTTGTTCGGTGTAACTGAACTAAGTTACTTTACAGAATTTTCGCTAGATGGCGCTGTATCCAAATATTTTAACATAAAGAATTGTGAACGTAATGAATACGTAAAAACACTATAGTTAATATAAAATGAAGTAAATATATTTTAATATTGAAATAATTTTATTTCCGTGATATATAAAATATAAATAGGTATACCATGACTATGTATGCAATGTATGCTTCTGTGAAAGTGTACGGGCTTAATTAAAATAATATAATTATTATTTATTTTACTACGCAAAGTTGTTTCACTTTGCTTACTGGTGTTTATAAGGAATATATTCTGTTTTGTTATTGTTTTCTTTGTATTACTATCCCACAGCTGAGCTGGCTCTAGAACTAGAAGGTTACAGACTATTTAACTGGTCAAGTACGAATACTTGAAGTAATTTTATGTCTGAACAAGAAAAAAGTGAAACGCGCTTTACGCTTGAGCACATTTTATTTGCCACGGCACGTGTCTGGTACGCTCTATGCCTGAACAAGAATAACACGAAAAACGCTCTACGCCTGAGCACATTTATGTGCCACTGCACCTGTCTGGCACGCTCTATGCCTGAACAAGAATAACACGAAAAACGCTCTACGCCTGAGCACATTTATGTGCCACTGCACGTGTCTGGTACGCTCTATGCCTGAACAATAATAAAAAACACGAAACACGCTCTACGTCAGAGCACATTATATCTGCCACGGCACGCGTCTGATACGCTCTATGCCTGAACAAAAAGAAAAGCACCAAATAATATTAGGCCTAAGCACATAATACACTTTGTCTAAGCACAATTAGGCAATTTGGTAAACTCAGACCATGCCTTGGGTTCAATAAACTAGATATAGGTAATATATATGACGCTTACCTAACATGTCACCTAGTTTCAGACGCTAGGTGCCGTAATGCAAGATTCATGTCATCTTTGATAAATGTCTTCCGGTGAATGTGAGACGCTTGTGTGAGATTCTACTATGATTTTTATACTTACAACACTTTGTAACTATCTCTATATTCGGTAGGTACTATACCTTTACCATGAGTTTTTACGTTTTGACAAATTTGACTGTTTTGGTATTTGGTACCATACGATTTACTAGTTCTGACACAATCCGCTAGGGGCGCTGATTGGAAATTGTATGGGCAAATACGTAAACGAATACCAAAAAAGTCATATTTGTCAAAACGTAAAAACTCATGGTAGGGGTACAGTCCTCTTTTAGTTATGGTTTAAACACATTTTAAATCGTTTAGGTAAGAAGCCTTTGTGGTTCGATTTCAGCAGCACCACGGCCACATCTATTTTTGCTTAAAAACAGAAGTGTTAAGCGCTGCTGTGTTATGGTTTACAGGGTGTGGTAAAATAAACATACTTTTTCGAGACATTCAACTTATTCCTCAGGGGTAGCGGCGCATCTGTGGCCGTCTTAAGATAGGAATGTAATCCTATCTGGGGTTGATTATAAATGTCCATGGGCGGCATTGGCCACTTACCATCAGATGGAATGCACGCTCGTCTGCTGCTCCTTTGTAAAGACTCGTTTGTTTACTGAAAATTCCTTTCCTAATAACATACCCGCAAATAATATAAATACCTTATGCGAACCTTTTGCGTTGGGTTGGTTTTCTTATTTACAAATATACTCGTAAATAGACGTAGTAGTCAGTGAGGGATTTGGAGATGGCGGTGTCATAAGCGGAAGCGGACGAATTAGCGAAAATATTATTTTACTGGTAATTAAATTGAATATGGGTTGGTGTAATGTGTATGATATTTTGTGTGTGTCTATTATACCAAGTCTTAGATAATCTAGGTACTCTTTTGCTATTTTTATTTTTGAACAATTAATATTATGCTAAACTTTTTTCCTGAAAAATATTCTTTTTCTGTGCAATAATAATTGACTTTCGAACTTTAATAGGAAACAGGTATATTATAATTACGATTTATTAATGAAGGTGGTAGAAAGAACCCTTAGTGATTCGACTCAAGCGGCACTACCGCCACACCTATTTCTGCCTAATAACAGCCGTGTTAAGCGCCGCTGTGTTTCGTTTTGAAGGGTGTGGTAAGGGAGACAAACTTTTTCGAGGCGTTCCAACTTTTTCCTCATAGGCAGCACCACGTTTTTAGCTGACCTCAATTAGGAATCGAATCTTATCTAGGGTTGATTACAGATATCCATGGGCGGCAGTAGCCACTTACCATCAGGTGGACTGCATGCTCATCTGCAACTCCTACATAATAAAAAAAAAAGTTAGCGATGTTTTTCATTTAATTATTTTTTTAACCCGCTGTCTTCCTATAACGTACCTTCAATACAAATTTCTGTCAATGATGTTCGGGTCGAATGTGGGTAGTTACTGTCACTTCGTATTTTTCCCGGATTGGTCTCTACTGGTTTGGGGTCTTATTATTTTAGAAGAGGCCGCATTTTCGTGGTATCACATTTTTTTTCATAAAATAGGAGTGGAAAATTAGCATGAAGTTTGTTAACATTACTTGAATTTGATCCTTATAAGCGACACTATCCGATAATGTAAAAATATAGTTTTTTTTTTCAAAATTCACTCGTTCTATAGCCGTATATATTTATAATAAATGTTTGTCTGTATGTATTTATAGAATCATAAAGTATGCATTTGATTATGTAATGATCTTTAGCAAAGTGTTGTGCATGAGCCCACGAAGGTTTCTGAGTTGGTACAACCAATTTTCGACAGATGGCGCCACTGTCACTCCAATGAAGGTACAAATGTTTAATTATAAATTATATCGTGATATTTTTTTAAAACGTGGGCCGAGCCGCGGGTACATCTAGTTAGTTAGTTAGTGCAAAACCATACGTCTGTTACTAAATGAATGTTGCCAATCTATATCTGCCACTGAGTACTATGAACTACAAATCAGTCCCACTTCATTTAAGGTGAAGATGCACTACAGCTACAGTTCGACTGCGGTTAAACCCCACTACAGATGTTTCAACCTGAACTGTTGAATTTAGTAATTATGATGTTCTGACTAGGTTTTAGGTTCGAATCCCGGCCAGAAATTTGAATTATTTTAGATTTATATTCAACTGTTGTATTAAGTAATTATGACGCTCGGTCTGACAAACGGCTCTGGGTTCGATTCCCGGCCAGAAATTTAAATTATTTTAGATTTCTTATCTGAGTGTTTGTATGTTATTGTGTGTACGTCTACCCACGAACAAAACATTTTCACACATTTTTGAAAACTTTCCTACAGAAGTGTAATGCATATTTTTTCCTCACAACGTTTTTCTTCACTGCTTAAACTTAATAATACAAAATAATAAAAAAAATATATATATAATGCAGTAGTTCAATATTATGGATTATATAGTACCTGGGATTTGAACCAAGGACCTCTAGTGTAAGAGTCCGAGACACTGAGAGCCTACTTCATTAGGCTATCACTGTTTCTAATTCTACTTCAAGTCTTAATAAATCAGCCTCTACAAATTAGTCTCTACATAAGATGGAATCAGTAGACTCTACCTCACTGCTTAATTACTGAGAAACAATTTTAATTAATCCCTATGAACGACTCTATGTAGATCCCGTTTTGAGTAGGTTGGTAGTATTGGTGGCATAAAAGGTAAGCTTTTTGTCATATAGGGGTAGCAAACGAGCATGTAGTCCACCTGATGGTAAGTGGCTACTGCCGCCCATGGATATCAGTAATCAATGCTAGATAAGATTACATTTATATCTGAGGTCAGCCACAAATGATCCACTACTCCCGAGGACTAAGCTGGAATGCCCCAGAAAAATATGTCTATCTTACCCCACCCTTCGAACCAGAACACAGCAGCACCTAACACTGCTGTTATTAGGCAAAAATAAGTGTGGTGGCCGTGCTTCCGGAGTTAAACCTTACAGGATTTTGTTACCTTCATCATCATCAACCCATTACTGTCCCACTGCTAGGCACGGGTCTCCTCTCAGAGTGAGAAGGATTAGGATTAGTCCACCCCGCTGGCCAAGTGCATATTGGTAGACTTCACATACCTTTAAGATTTTTGTTTTTTTTTTCTTTATAAATTTCTCAGGTATGCAGGTTTCTTCACGATGTTTTCCTTCGCCGTTTAAGCAAGTGATAATTAATTTCTAATACGCACACAAATTAGAAAATCTGAGGTGCCTGGGATTTGAACCTAGGACCCCTCGATCGAGAGGCCGCGTTTCTTAACCACTAGGCTATCACTCCTTTTTTACCTTCGAACGTTCGTTTACTGCTTTTTTGCTACCTTCGAATGATCTTATCTTCACTTATTTGTCGGTAACGCCCATTCCCAGCAGTGAGACAGCCGAATGTGACACTAATCCCATTTGTAACTTAAGTTATTTTAGTTCCAAATGTTCCATTTTAGTTACAAATGGTTAACCATTTGGAACTAAAATTGACAGTCCCAAAACTACTCTTTTACAAAATAGAGATACAAAAATAAAATTCCATTTTTCAAAATATATTCCAGTTGTCATCGCAATTCCGAGCGATAGTCTGATTTATTGGAAATAAATCGCCTTTCAGGCTTTATCTGCGGATGCTTTTCAGTTACGGTTTTCCAAAAATATCATGTGTGTTACAAATGAATTCATATTCAAAGAACTTTTAAAATAAGCCTTTTAGTGATATCTTTTTTTGCCGTTTTCTGAGGAAACCCTTTAATTTTATACTCATTTTGTGGTGGTGATTTAAACTAAGTTGACGTCCATGTTGGATTTTGTGACGTCATCAAACTACTTGATTACTATCATCCATAGACATCTGTAATCAACCGTAGATAAGATGAGATTCTAAATTAAGGTCGACTAAAAATACGGTGCTACCCCTGATGACGAGGACTAAGTTCGAACGCCGTAAATATGTCGAACCACAAGAGGTTCTACCTTCAAAACTACGCCCTTCACACCGGAACATAGCAGCTCTTAACACTGCTGTTATTAGAAAGACATAGGTGTGGCGGTGGTGCCGCTGGAGTCGATTAACAAGAGGTTCTACCACCTTCAAAATTACGCTCTTTACATCGGAACACAGCAGCACTCAACACTGCTGTTATTAGACAGATATAGATGTGGCGGTGGTGTCGCCGGAGTCGAACCACAAGGGTTTCTTCCATGTTCAAAACTTCATCCTTCATACCTCAACACAGCAGCACTTAACACTACTGTTATGAGGCAAAAATAGGTGTGGCGGTGGTGCTGAAGGTAGGTACAGTTTTTCAGATAAATGTGACACTGGTAATGTACCCTTACCATGAGTTTTTACGTTTTCACAAATATGACTGTTTTGGTATTTATTTACGTATTTGCCCATACAATTTCTAATCAGCGCCCCTAGCGGATTGTATCAAAACTTGGAATTGTATGGGCCAATACGTAAACAAATACCAAAACAGTCATATTTGTCAAAACGTAAAAACTCATGGTAAGGTTACTGATGCAGTACATAATTCTTCCTTTTGTCATCAACTTCAGTAAATTGTCGAAGAATAAAATTGCAACGTTGCATATTCCTTTCAATTTAGATTTAAATGCCAATTTCTCCCATTCCGATTTTCTGTACCGTGAAATGGATTGAATTTTAATAGATTTCTGTGATTAATGTTCGTTTTGATTACAGATTTAAGCTGATAGAACCCTTTATAGTTCGACTTCGGTGGTACCACCGACATACCTATTTCTGCTTAATGACAGTAAGCGCTGCTGTGTTCTGGTTTGAAGGGTGTGGTAAGGGAGATATACTTTTCTAAGCTCTTCCAGCTTAGTCCTCATGTAGCGGTGTATTTGTGGCCGACCTCAGGTATAAATCTAATCTTATCTGCGGTTGATTACAGATTGCTACTATCCATGGGTGGCATCTGTAATCCCCATCTGTAAGCCCTTACCATCAGGTGGACTGCTCGTCTGCTACTCCTATGTTTATATATACCTATAGTCTGTAACACACTAGATAATTATTATAAAAACAAAAAACCCAACTGCTGAAAAATATAACCTATGTCACTCCCACAATTTAGACGAATCCAACGACACCTCATATGTTAAAATCAGTCCAGACATTAGGACTGCAGGGCGTAACAAAGAATGAGATATATATACAACCTCTCGAAAAACATTACCTTCCGCACATACTAATAGTATACATAGTTGTTATAATATCATTAACTAAAATGTGGGTTTCTGTAATTGTAGTTTGAAAGCCCGCTTTCCGCTCCGTTTATAAATCCGCTATCACTACTACCCTACACAAACCGCACACCCCACTGAACTGTAAACCTCAACATTAATTTATTCTTGGTTTCAGATGGCTGAATATGTTGTAAAGCCTGTTTTAGAGGAACTGGAAATATCAAAATTAAATTAAACCCTTTGTTTCAATTCCAAAGTACATACATATTTGTGCCTAATAACCGCAGTGTTAAGCGCTGCAGTGTTCTGGTTTGAAGGGTGTGGTAAGGTAGACATACTTTACCGTGACGTTCCAGCGTTGTCCTCAGGGGTAGTGGCGCATTTGTGGCCGACTTCAGTGAAGACTCTAATTGTATCATGGGTTTATTTCAGATGTTCATGGGCGGCAGTAGCCACTTACCTTACTTTTGTTATAAAAAATACAGAATGGGTTAACATTGCTACCTCCAAACATGTTACAGTTAAATATAGGTTTTTTACCGGATCTGGGTTTTTTTTATAATGTAAGGGTAGCATACGAGCATGCAGTCCACCTAATGGTAAGTGGCTACTGCCGCCCATGGACATCTGTAATCAACCCCAGATAAGATTAGATTCCTACCTGACGTCGGTCACAAATGCGCCGCTACCCCTGAGGACTAAGCTGAAACGCCTCGGAAAAGTCTGTCTCTCTTACCACATCCTTCAAACTCTAACACAGCAGCTCCTAACACTGCTGTTATTAGGTAGAAATAGGTGTGTGGCTGGGGTGTTTGTACATTCGTCTTTGTGTGTAACCATGACACCTAAACATGATTCTTTTTAGCCAATTGTCCCCCTGTTGACACGGGTACCAGAGGAGTCGCAAATGCATCGCCGGCTTTGAAGGAGAGCTCTTTTTAAACTCTTTCTGAAGAGAATAAATATTTTACTTGTAATTCCTCTAGATATTCTCAGAAACTCTACCAATAGAGCTTATAACTATACGCTTAACTAAAGCCCTCTCTGTCAGCTTAAGAATTCCTTGAATCCAGTCTTGTAAGTTTTCTCTCAAGGAAATAAATCAAAAAGTAATATTCAACTCTACATTGCAAAAAGGAAATTGCGAAGTTACGAGATCAGCTCTAGCTAAGACGTAGCTTACAAGTACCCTTAGTTTGAGTTTTTACGTTTTTACAAAAATTACTGTTTTCGTTTTGGTTTACGTATTTCCCATATTATTCCAATCAGTTTAGATACAATCGACTAGGGGCGCTGATTGGAAATGTATGGGCAAATACGTAAACAATATCAAAAAAAGTCATTTTTGTAAAAACGTAAAAACTCATACTAAGGGTAAAGTTCTAGATGCAGAGTTCACTGTTAGAAATCTCAAAGGTATGTGAAGTCTACCAATACGCACTTGTCCAGCGCGGTGGACTATGGTCTAATCCTTCTCATTATGAGAGGAGACCCGTGCCCAGCAGAGGGACAGTAATCGGTTGTTGATGTGATGATGACCCTATAACTAAGGGGCTGAGTTTCAACAAGACTACGTCTTTGATGTTCCTTCAACTACTTTCACATACAAAAATACACGGATCAGATTTTTGTATATAAAGATACAAAGATAAGATTTATTTCTAAAAAGAAAAGCGTAGAAACCTCAGTGTAAGCCTCGAATTTATTATTTACTACGAGAAGAAGCTTCATCTTAATCATAAAATCTTATGAGCATCTGCGAACATTTCATTAGACCCTACGAATGAATGACGGTACTCTGATTTATATGAGTTGCGTAGTTTTAGGGTTACGTACCCAAAGGGTTAAAACGGAACCCTGACGGAACTCCGCTGACTGTCCGTTTGTCACAGGGCCCTATCTCCTGAACCGTAATAGATATATACTTCATTTTTTACAGAGAAGGTATAAAGGTGGCCGCTATAACAACATATATGCAACAATGCAACTTTTGAATAATGATAATGAATGATATAAGGAATGTATAATATTATATGAATACTAGCAAATTTGACTACATTTACTAACGAATTAGGCATTCCTGTAATGTAAGTGAATATGATTTAATAAATAAATAAATATTAAAAAAATAGAAAATTAAGGTGGTCGTCATAAAAGAAACCATTATTTCTCGACGTTTTTCGCTTTATCTATTGAACCGTAATATCTGCTGTTCAGCTGTTCAAATTTTCACGAAGTAGTTACTTCAGTGGCTGCTATAATAAGTAATAAAAATATTAAAAATTAAAAAAAAATGTAAATGTTGGTGGTACGGAACCCTCCGTGTGGTTCGTATTGCACTTGGACAATTATTACTAGACTGCGGAGGGTAATGTTATGTATGTATGTATGTGTGTATGTAATAATAATAATAATAATAAAATCATTTATTCGCAGTTGTAGCCACATGCACACATACATAAAAATAAAAATAAAAACACAATGATATAAAAAATAGACAACACAAAAAAGAAATGATAATTAAACACAATAAAACCTACTCGTAAAACAAAGTATAAAAAATAATGACTTAAAAACAATAATATAACAATTTTGACAAGTGTGCTGCAGCATAACACCGCGAAATGGGCCGAACTCAGCAATGCCATTGCCGGTGACACCGCACAAGAATGCTGATTTTCAGTCCGCCGTTGTTTTGGGGCAACTCGCACGACCGTACGCGCATCCCATCGGCACCAAATTATAAAAACGGCACAAAATGATATGTATGTATGTATGTATGTATGTATGTATGTCGTGGGAGGGAAATAGGCTATATTCCTCAACTATTTGATTTATTGTTATAGTACTTATTTACTTATTTTATTTATTTATTTTTGTACACCTTAAACTAAGGGTTACAAAGGGTAAACTTAATGCCTAATGGCATTATCTGCCAGTCGACCCTGGGTGATGGCGATAGCATGTGGTAGGCATAAACATAAGCAGTAATGATAAAATATCAAGAAATACAACTATGGATAAAAACATACAATATCTACATATAGTAATTATAAATAATATATAAATATATAATAAAAATATAATATATACAAATAAATATATACAACACAGTGAATTAAGGAAAGTTGAAAGACTCAAGTATTGGAGGACATACGTAAGTAATGCTCCCGAACCATTCTCATATTCTTATATTGTTTTCTGACACAAAAATGTTTTATAACATTGTCTGTCTGAGTGTCTGGTCTGTCTGGTTTCAGCTCACGGATAAACTGTTTTTTTTTTTAATTTCGAAAATTAAAAATAATAACTACCATATTAACTTCCTTAATTAAGTGCCATATTAAAGTGCAAATGTTATGTACCATAAAAACGCCAGTATATAAGGATATTAAGGATTTTAGATGCAATTTATCGCGCTTTTAATTCACTCTCATCATTTATCTTAAACGCGCCAGTATCTTCAATATAAAACTAGTGATTATTTTAAAAATCACATAATATTGCACCCACGATTTTGACAAATCCAACGACATTTCATATGTGAAAATTCGTCATACCGTTTAGTTTGGAAGACGTGTCAAGGGATGAGACATACATACTCGTACATACAAACAAACATACCTACTCAAAAGACCCTCCGCAATTCAGTAAAAATACGAAGCAAAGATATTTTACACAAAACAATTGCTAAGTAACAAACATCCCACTCAAGCCTTAAGGATCAATATTCCGTGCACTTCCCATTAATTACTAGACCTCTGCGGAACGCCTGTAATCCGGTGTTATAATCAACGCTGTGCACTTGATATGCAAATCTCGATCTTATTCGCTCGGAAGACGGGACGTGCGGATTCGATTTGAGGGGAGCTGACATACGGAGGGAAAGGATGGAGATCAAAATTAAAAAAAAAAAATGTGAGCCGTCACGGGACGCCTGGCAGATGTGAAACATCGACATTATTTTGTAAAAGTAATATGCAGAAAAGAAAATATTGTGATAGGAACTAAATATGTCATAATGATAAAATAAAATATTACGATTTTCTTCCAGATAACGATTACTATTTATTGAATTCGATTGCGCATGGAGACGCGTCGCCACACCGTACACACTACTGCATATAGACTGTATATATATACCATCGTATAGCGTGGCGGCGTTTTACGTGCGGCTATACATGTTTCACATCAACAAGCTTTTGCCTGCCGCTTCGCTCGAAGTCGGATGTCTATGACAGTATAGTAATTGAATTTCAAGGTGGTAGAACCTTTTGTGGTTCGACTCCGGCGGCACCACCGCTATACCTATTTTTGCCTCATAACAGCAGCGTTAAGCACTGCTGTTTTCTGGTTTGAAGGGTACCAGCTTAATCCTCAGGGGTAGCGGTGCATCTGTGGCAGGTAGAAATCTAATCTTATCCCTGAGGACTAAGATGGAAAATTACTAACCTGGAAAATATTAACCACACGCTTCTAAGCAGAACACAGCAGCGCTTAACACTGCTATTATTAGGCAGGAATAGGAGTTGCAATGTTTCCGCCGGAGTCGTATTACACAGAGTTCTACCACCTTCAAAGTTACATCTCAGTGTGTGTCATCCGTCGAATTTAAAGTTTCATCGCAATTATTTATTTCATACATTTTTAAGAGTAAATGCTTGCGTGTCATCCGTGGGTACCGTATGTATCGCAGTTCGGCATAGTAATTCATCTTACTTGTCTGTCAGGCCGCCAGCCTCAAACAGACGGTTCAGCCGGATCTAGCTGTATAATGCAGCCTGCATCTAAGACCTGTATAATGCAGTCCACCTGATGGTAAGCCGCCCATAGACACTTGTAACCAATCCCAGATAAGATTAGATTTCTATCTGAGGTTGAGCACACATGCACCGCTACCTTTGAGGACTTAGCTGGAATGCTTCGGATAAGTATGTCTCTCTTACTACACCCTTCAAACTGAAACATAGCAGTGCTTAACACAGCTGTTATTAGGAAAGAGGTGTGGCGGTGTTGCCACCAGACTGGAACCACGAATCCTACCACCTTCAAAGTTACATCTCAATTATTTATTTCCCCCATATTTTGAGAGACCCAAATGCGTGTCATCCAACTAATCCAAAGTTTCATCGCAATTATTTATTACACACATTTTCAAGAGCTCCAAATGCTTGCGTGTCATCCGTGGGTACCGTATGTATCGCAGTTCGGCATAGTAATTCATCTTACTTGTCTGTCAAGCCGCCAGCCTAAAACAGACGGTTCAGCCGGATCTAGCTGTATAATGCAGACTGCATTTAAGATCTTCGCATTTTTTAATATAGGAGTAGCACGAGCATACAGTCCATCGAAGGTAAGTTACTACCGCTCATAGAAATGTGTAATCTATTCCAGATAAAATTAGATTTCTATCTGAGAACGGCCACAGATGCGACGCTACCTTTAAGGACTGAGCTTGAATGCCTCAGAAAAGTATATCTCCCTTACTTACCTTCGAACCGAAACACAGCAGCGCTTAGCAGTTGTTAAGAGGCAGAAATAGGTGTGGCGGTGGTGACGCCGGAGTGAACCACGAATTCTACCACCTTCAAAGTTTCATATCAATTTATTTTGCACACATTTTGAGAGACCCAAATGCATCCAACGAATCCAAAGTTTCATCATAATTATTTATTTCACACATTTTTAAGAGCTCCAAATTCTTGTTCGACATCCGTGTGTACCATATGTATCGCAGTTCGGCATAGTAATTCATCTTACTTGTCTGTCAGGCCGCCAGCCTCAAACGGACGGTTCAGCCGGATCTAGCTGTATAATGCAGCCTGCATTTAAGAGCTCTGAAATGCTCCGTTTATGGCATCTCCGCCTATGTTTTGACTGTGACGTTGTCTGCATTTATGATTAGTTTATCGGGAAGTTGGCGTGGCGGAGCGGCCACCATACCGGTCTGACGCGCAAAGGGTCCCGGGTTCGATCCCCGGCCAGACAGATGTCTAAGTGATGAATTTAGATTTCTGTTTCTGGGTCTGGGTGTTTGTGTATCTGTCTATGTGTGTGTCCATGGCACCCACGACACAGGGAATCCTAGTGTGGGGCTGTGAGTGTAGAAAGCGTTTATATGTTTATTATTAATTGTGTGGACGCCAGCTGATTTATATAGGTGATATTAATACTCGGCGGGAACGCATCTGTGATCGACTTTAGGCATAGATAAGTAAAGATATCTCACCGCCTTGTAATTGAAGGAAGCCATTAAATGACTGACACATGTAAAATGGCTGACTGTTTTCCCATTACGTCTCCGAGAGTCATGGTGTAATTTACGGGGAACAATGCCGACATGTGTAGTTAAGTGGTGCAAAAACAACACGAAAACGAATAAAAAGTGCGGAAAATATCGTTTTAAATGCTCTAAAAATTACATTTTTTAAATATTTTTCAAACACGAAAATAGATGACAGTGACAATTTGAATTGTCAAAACTGGTTACATTTTCTTGTTAGGAGTGATCAATCTTTACTAATCTATGACTTTAGTTTAAAACCCCTGTTGGCAGAAAGATGAATGAAGTTAGTTACAGATACCGCATGTTATCAATAGCAATCTAATATTTTTTTAAGCTATTTATGTTTCACATATTACTACGTATGTTACTACTACTTATGGGTCAAATCTTGCTACTAAATTTTTTTACTTCCACTTAACCGATTGAACTGAAAATTTAAATACTTATACAATTGATAATCTAAATATATATTTATAACTCAAAGGTGACTGACTGACGTAGTGATATATCAACGCACAGGCCAAACCACTGGACGGATCAGGCTGAAATTTGGCATGCACGTAGATGTTATGACGTAGGCATCCACTAAGAAAGGATTTTGATTAATTCTACCCCTAAGGGGATAAAACAGGGGATGAACGTTTGTATAAATCTTCTTGGGTAATAATATTACTTCGTAACGCGAGCGAAGCCGCGGGCAAAAGCTCGTTTAGTAATAAATTACTATTGCTGATATTGTAACGATGGACTTTGAGTCTAATAAATTTCTTTGATCTAATGAGGTTCGACGAGGAATTTTAAAAGCAGGTATCTCAGATACTGAATAAAGTAACTTTCGTTTCTATGTTACTATTCAATATAAAAAGAATGGCAGCATTTTACTGCTGTTATAATTAAAACAGATGTGGTGGTGGTGCCTCTACCATCAAACCCACGATTTAAGTAATGGTATCTGAAATATTTACCATAATCCTTGATACATTTATCTACAAAACTCGAATAAAAGAATAAATCGAAAGCCGATGTTACATCAATAGCTTTTATTAAATCCAAAATATTTTGGTCTGAAGTACATGACAGGTTGGTTACCAAGAAAATGCCAGTAGAAAATATATTGCATTTGGAAACGAAGAAAATGTATTGTAGTGAATATTTTAGATTCAACACCTGTCTGTGTAAAGGATGTGTTTCACCATCAACGAGAAAGAGAAAGCTAAGTTATTTTATAAAAAAAAGTTGAAGGTGGTAGAACAACTTGTGATGCGACTCCGGCGGCACCACCGCTACACCTATCTCTCTTATAACAGCAGTGTTAAGCGCTTCTGTGTCCTGGTTTGAGGGTGTGGTAAGAGAGACATACTTTTTGAAGGCGTTCCAGCTTAGTTCTCAAGGGTGGCGGTGCATCTTTGGCCGACATTAGGTGGAATTCTAGTATTGTATGGAGTTGATATCAGTTTTCCATGGACTGCAATAGTCACATACCATCAGGTGAAGAACATGCTCGTCTGCTACTCCTATATTAATATTTAACGTCGAAGGCTGTTTTGATGTCTTGTTGCTTTTGCGCGATTCGAAGCAATAGTTTATTTCTGAGATGGTCGCTTCATATTTAAATCACCCAGCATCCACACCTTGTCTGTCACCCAAATGCAGAACTATTGCGTATTGGAAAACAATTATCACTTGCTTAAACGGTGAAGGAAACATCGTGAGGAAACCTGTGTACCTGAGAAATAAAAATAAAGTTTTCAAAGGTATATGAAGTCTACCAATACGCACTCGTCCAGCGCGGTGGACTATGGCCTAATCCTTCTCATTCTGAAAGGAGACCCGTGCCCAGCAGTGGGACAATAATGGGTTGATGATGAGATGAGATGAACATGAGGAGATGTGTATACTGTGTAACTTTATTATCGTTTATAGTTAAACCCGTCAAGGTACAACTTCTCAACTACAAAATTCTAGCACTGACACGTAGTGAGAAAATGAGATGTGTTTCGCAATATAACTTATAGAATAAAATTTGGGATAGTATATTTTGAAAATTTGTGCTATTTCGTATTTATCTTGGTCAAGGTATTGATATCGCATTTTAAATTATTCCTGTCACGGAGTACAGTACGGTGTGTCTCTAGGACCTATTCTTGTCATGATTTATGCTCACGGATCTGGTCCGCATGCGTGCCAATAAAATCCACTTTTTTTTTTTTTTTTTTTATTATAATATAAGAGTAGCAGACGAGCATGCAGTCCACCTGATGGTAAGTGGCTACTGACGCCCATGGACATCTTTAATCAACCCCAGATAGGATTAGGTATTCCTACCTGAGGTCGCCCACAGATGCGCTGCTATCCCTGAGGACTAAGCTGGAACGCCTCGGAAAAGTCTGTCTCCCTTACCACACCCTTCAAACCGGAACACAGCAGCGCCTAACACTGCTGTTATTAGGTAGAAATAGGTGTGGCGGTGGTGCCGCCGGAGTCGAACCACAAAGGGTTCTACCACCTTCATGATACTTTTCCTTCTTTCATAGATACTTTTCCTGTCATGCATGTGATACGCACTCGGGTCGTGAAGATACGGCAAAATGCGTCATGCGTGTATACACCCATTGTTTCATATGCACATGTATATAGGTCGCGATAAAAGTGTGGTTGGTTTATGGGCGTATTTGAGATGTATGCATGCAAAAAAACGCGTCACAGAAAAATCGCCTTAATAACATACGGATGGAACGCGAGAACCGCGTGACAAGAAAAATGCCTTTAAAAGAAGTATAACAAGCAAATATTAAAGAGGTACCTATGATAAAAAAAATATTTTAAAAACAGTTTTAAAAGTAAGCCCTTATTTTAAATGAAGTACGTAAAGTCTTGTCACAATCTCATAAGAGGTATATTTAAGCACGTTAAACATTATTTTTTTTTTTTGTTTTGTAGTACCTACTATAGAATTAATATTTCTTGAGAAATGATGATAACTTCAGACTGAATTATAAATTTATTCATTCGAGTTACGAGGTCAGGGGAGAAACTGAGGGAAGGTTTAAAGTGATGCGTAAATTATAGGGTGCGGTTACTGTACTGGGTGTGCGAAGGGTTCCGGGTTCGACTCACGGTTAGGTATTTTTTATTATATAGAAATGGCAAATGGGCATACAGTTAATTTTTTATAATATTAAAGTTGCAAACGAGCACGCAGTCCTCCTGATGGTAACTGTAAGTACCCACTGCAGCCTATCTGTTATAAATCCCAGATAAGATTAGGACTCTTAATAACTTTTAATAATAACTTGAGATCGGCCACATAAATCAAATCCTCTAAAGACTAAGTTGGAATGTGTTATTGTCTTCCTTTCTTGAAGGTTGTGCCCTTCAAGTAACATAGCCGCGTGGAGGTAGAAATAAGTGTAGTTGTAGTTGATACATTTTCAGTCAAACTACACAGGGTTCTACAACGAATAGGTTGGGCTTGGGCCATGTCCCAAACTCTTCTCAAAATAACTCATATAAATTAGAATATTAGGTATACCATTATCACACTTTTCAACAATATTTATCCGATTGCGGATTTTTTTCGAGTTGCATTCGTTAAAATTGTGGCAATGACATACGATATAATTTTAGACAATCGAATTTTTGTCTTTATAATTCTCTAGTTTTAGTTTAAGCCACTAACAAAATTCCGAGCATGTTTTGAACGATTCAAGAATGAGGCTTACCGCAGAATTACAAAATCCCTCTCCGAAGTAACGCTAGGATGAGAATAGCTGATAACTCCAATTTATAACTCTATCTTAGTAGTAAATTTATTTAAATTATTCACCTTTAAGTTATAATTTCTCGAGTTTTGACTCAGCTTTATTTATGGTGAAATTTTTGATATCTTATTTAAGTTATACTTAACGGGTTTGGGGAAATAGATTAAAATTGTTTTAGCGTGGAACGAAGTTGCGGGCCGATGTAACACATAATTGATTTGTAAAATTTATTTCTGTCTATTTGTTAAGATTAAACTATTTGTTGTGATTTACATACTTCTAAAGTGTTCCAGCTTAGTCCTCAGGGGTAGCGGCGTATCTGTAGCTGACCTCTGTAAAGAATCTAATAACGGTAGACGGTACTAGCCACTTATCATCACGTGGACTGCAAGCTAGTCTCTTACTCTTATGAGATGGCACCACCGTCACACATATTTCCGCCTAATAACAACGGTAGTAAGCGCTGCTGTATACTATTTTAAAGTAGAGATATTTATATTTATAACGAATCCTTTTAATTTAAGTCGTGATGGGTAGCAACGCATCTGAGGGAGATGTTAAGTTGATCTCAGATCTCATCTAGAGTTGATATAGATTAGTAAAGATATCTCACCGCCTTGTAATTGAAGGAAGCCGCAAATGGCAGACACATACGTAAAATGGCTGCCTGTTTTCCCATTTCGTCTCCGACTGTCATGGTGTAATTTACGCGGAACAATGCCAACATGTGCAGTTAAGTGGTGCAAAAACAACACGGAGTCGAAGAAAAAGTGCGGTGAAATATCGTTTCATTCGTAAATGCTCTAAAAACTAGATGTTTTTAATATTTTTCAAACACAACAATAGGTGAGAGTGACAATTTAAATTGTCAAAACTGGTTACATTTTCTTGTTAGGAGTGAGTAATCTTTACTAATCTATGGGAGTTGATTATACATGTCCATGGGCAAACCACTTACCATCATTTCGTCAACAACCCATTACTGTCCCACTGCTGGGCACGGGTCTCCTCTCATTATGAGAAGGATTAGGCCATAGTCCACCGCGCTGGACAAGGTTATTGATAGACTTCACATACCTTTAAGATTTTTTTTTTAAATAAATCTCTAAGGTATGCAGGTTTCCTCGCGATGTTTTCCTTCATCGTTTAGTAAGTGATAATTAATTTCTAATACGCACATAACTTTTGAAAAATCAGAGGTCCGTGCCTGGGGTTTGAACCTCAGATCCCTCGATCGAGAGACCGAGTTTGTTAACCACTAGGCTATCACTGCTTCCATCGTTTGTTTCGTCTTTATTACAAAAAAAAATCGACTTAAACTTACTGCCCTTCACAGTAGCTCAATACTATATACAGTATTTTCTAATAGAAGATGTTCGTCCACTCTCTATTCATTTGCACATTTACTCTTATTTAATGTCGACGGATACCGCAGACAAAAGCCTGCGGTTTACACGGGCTTGTAAATGTAAAAGTTTTAGAAGTACCATTGACAAAAAAATTCAAGTCATAAAATATTTTTTTATTTTTAAAGTAAGAATTTTGAAAGGGTTTTTTTTTATAATTGAAATACTAAATTAGTGTGCAGTCCACCTGATGATACTGTCTATGGACATATGTAGCAAACTGCACTTTTGATATCACTTCAATTTGCATGTCGATACCTTAATTCCCAAATCAGCCAACTCCACTTTTTGTCGAAATGTTTTTTTTATTTATTTATTTTGTTAGTAAATGGCGTTGAAAGAAATCAAAATAAATAAAAAAAAAAATTTGAAAAAAAAGTGGAGTTGGCCGGTTTGCGAATGAAGATATCGATATCTGTTATAGGTTTTGATATTTGTGTATTAATTTTTGTGTCTATGGCACCCATGCTACAGGAAATCCCGTTGTGGGGCATTGCGTATAGAAAGCTTTTTATTTCATACAAGATCGTGGTTCTACCTGAAGCCCTTTACTGATGCGTTAGCACTCCTGACGACTAAGATAGTCTCCTCATATGTTAGTTACCCAGCATAGACACTCTATCTTTGAAACATAATTTACGAAAAAAAATGTGACGAAACTTATGTCTGAGCATGACTACAAGTTTTTTTAGAGTCTAATGAACTTTACTTGGCACGGAGCCTAGCCACGGCGCAATTTTAAGGCCGGTAAAATTATATGTATGATGCACCTTGCCAATATGCCCTGCGGTGTGGGGTTCAATTCCTGGTTAAGATGCTTTTGCACTTATTTGTGCATCTACGATATACGCATATTCTTTTATTTTACCGGCCTTCTTAAGGTACACTAAAATTATGTGTCCACTGTAAGGTACATATTATATAATGTAATCATATTGTTAATCTGTAATAAATGTCATATTCTATTTTTTACCACATTATAAATTCCTATATTATTTTTTTGCACTCAGTACGTTATGACGTCATGTCTAGTCGCTATCTCGGCTGAATAACGCACCGTATAATTACCCTCGCTAGTTAGTCATTCTAGTGGTAGGACCCTCTGTCATTTTACTGAGTGGTACAAATTTACAGAGAAATATACAGAGATTAAGTCTGCGATAATATGTCTACGATTAGTGTGAATTAAAATAAAATGAAACTCGTCAGTTGTAAAGTTCTACACATTTAGCGACAGACACGAAACTAAATGATATTCGCCCTTTATAAAATCTTTCACACATACATACAAGTGAACACCACTCATACAAACACACTTGCACGTTAATGCAGATACAAATACAAGTACTTGTGTATACACGTATGCACACACTGACACACTGTGTAAGTACACAAAAACACACGCATCCACCTAAGTATACATAATAACGTACATTTATGCACATAGTTAAACATTCTATTTTGACGTGACTATGTTCAATATTCGGTGCTTTTTTGCACTCAGTACGTTATGACGTCACGCCTAGTCGCTATCTCGGCTGAATAACGCACCGTATAATTACCCTCGCTAGTTAGTCATTCTAGTGGTAGGACCCTCTGTCGTTTTACTGAGTGGTACTAATGTCACGCTACAGCGGTTTAGTCTGATAATGCCTATGTTGAGTCCTAATCGCGCATAATAGTCTGTTTTAGTTTACGTTGCGTTTACGTTTAGTCCTAATTGTATTGCCGTCAATCCATTACTGTTGCACTGATGGGCACGGGTCTCCTCTTAGAGTGAGAGGGACTTATGCTATTTGCCATGGTAATTAATTTGTAACACATGGAACTTCGAAGAATAAGAGGTGCATGACTGGGATCTGAACCTTGGACTATTCTATTTAGAGGCCGAGTTTCAAAGAGTTACGAGATTATAATTTGCTGCTATCAAAAAAACTAATAACGGCAATGTTAAGCGCTTGTGTGTTCTGGTTTCAATGTTGTTATAAGGAAGATATACTTTTCCAAGGCGTTCCAGATTAGTCTTCAGGGGTAGCGGCGCATCTGTGGCTAACCTCAGGTAGGAACATCGAATCCTTTCTAGGGTTGATTACATATCCATGGGCCGCAGTAGCCAATTACCATAACGTGGATTACATGCTCGTCTGCTACTCCTATATTATTAAAAAAAAAACATACGGTCGGAAATCATTACCCTCCGGAGTAGAGTAAAAAAGTTCCACCGTCTTTAGACCTGAGCGTCTCTTTCTTATATTAAAAATGCTATACCCCAAAATAATCTTAAAGATTATGCCAAAAAACCGTCGTGGGAATTTCACGTAGATTTTCATAAAAATATCAAGATAAGAAGGAAAGTTGAATTTAAAATAAAGATGATCTTTATATACAAAAGTTTTGCCAATTTGGCCCCAAGGCATATTTATGGCGTAACATTTGGAATTATTTACTAAGTTGAAGTAATAAATGAAAATTGTGTGTTATCATTACTGTCCCAATGCTAGGCACGGGTCTCCTCTCAGAATGAGAAGGATTAGGCCATAGTCCACGGCGCTGGCCAAGTGCGTATTGGTAGACTTCACATACCTTTGACAACTTTTTTTAAAATCTGTTAGGTATATAGGTTTCCTCACGATGTTTTCCTTCACCTTTAAGGCAAGTAATAATTAATTTCTATTACGCATATAACTGCGAGTCTGGGATTCGAATCTTGAACTCTTCGTGAACTACCCTCCGCAATCAAGTAAAATCCTTTGAACTTAACCACCTACAAATCAAATCAAATCATTGTTTTTAATTCAAAATAGGTTCTTTACAAAGCACTTTTTGAATGTCAATACTACTACCACCACTTCACAAGGTGATTCGTTATGGAGAAGAAGCGGCGAAAGAAACTCCATAACACACATCTTTTAAAAAAATGTTTTTACAATGTCAAACTTAACCTAATGGTACATGTGGAGCTGGAACTACTTCAGACCACACCGTTTTGTCAGTCAAATAATCACTTAGTTTATAGTACGCTTTTTACATAGCGTTTGTTTAACGACATGTTTGAACTTTTTTCTGTGATATTCAACTAAATTTAATTACCACCTACTTTTATATAAAAGTACAGTATTGTTCCTACTTAACTACCTGAAAGTAGATTATGACCTACTTTAAAGTTACGCATTAATTAAGAGTCTTATAATCAGTTCATTTAGCTTTGAAACGATGGAAAAATATTAAAACGTATATATTTTCAGTTTTAATCGTATGTTCATTAAAATAAAATACAATCATCTGGATCAAAACTTATTGTAGTACGAACATCCATGTGTGTATACATATATGTGCGCATTCATGTGTGTGTATGTGTCCATGTCATCATGATAAAAAAAACGATTCAAAAAAGTAGCTTATAAGAAACTGGATAAGCCACATGTTTTTATTCGAATCATTATTTTCATGATTATCATGTTAGTAAATATAATTTATTAAATCGCGTATTTTTTCATTAAAAAAAGCAAAATAATTATTAATAAAAAAAACGTACTACATAGACACTACAACATAGAACTAACTATGCCACACTAATTTCTGCCTCTGATTCTAATCTTATCTCGGATTGATTACAGTCCATGGGTGGCAGTAGTCACTTACTATTAGTGGACTGCATGCTCGTCTGCTACTTCTTTATTATATTTAGGGACCGAAAATATAATCCCCTTATACGTTGATATTGAAACAAAGTCCTACCATATTGTAGACTATGAATTCATTCATACAAATTAGTATAAAAAATCAATTTTTCAACACCGCTTCATTCACCTGCCAAGTAAAGTCCGTTAAGAAAACCGCCCATATAAAAAGCCGCCTAAAACGATGTAAATATCCTACGCTACGCTTTCGTAGCGGTCCGTAGCGCTACGCGCAGTTACGATGCTACGGCCCGTAGCGCGTAGCAGTGTCGTGTCAGATGACGTCGGGGCTACACGTCTCTCGCTTTACTCTGTCTCTTTCCATCTCTCTCTAATATTTCGCGAATTTCAAAATTCAACCTTCAAACCGAAAGCAATAAATAAGTGGTTTATTCCTAAGTGCTAAGTGTTATTGTTGGACTGTTGTTATCATAACACTTCTGTTGTTTTTTTGTTATCGGTGACGTTTTCGTTACGGAGCTTTGTTGTTGTTATGTAACAGGTTTGTTGTAATTATTAACTGCTTTCCTGACATATAGTATATGCAAAAAATGTAAATAAAAATTAATTATTTTACACATTAAATGTAAATCAAATTTATTAATTTTAAAATTTAAACTATATTTCTAAAATTTGTATATACTTTTGTCAATACCCAAATATATGTTAATGCCTTTAAAAATTAATTAAAAATTATAAAAAAATTAAGAACAATAACCATGATTAATAATTTTAGAACCGTTCAAGTTTCGCCTAATTAATGTACTTGATTGAAAAAAAATTGTCCGTAGAACAATAGAATAGATGAACGAGTGACTGAATTCAGATGAAGGTTGCTCCCGAAACAATGGGGTTGTAAATAAAATACATTTCTTTACAACCGGGTTGTACCTAGATCTAGTTGATAGTTCGCGACAGCTTATTTCGAGAATGTTTGAACCGCGCGGAGTGGTTACAAGGGTTGCGGGTTCGATCTCCGGTCCAGTAATAATTTAAATAATGCATTTATCTTTCTTTCTGGGTCTGGGTATTCGAGTATTTATGTTTTTTATGTCTCTGGTACTCACAAAAATCATGATTGTAGCGCTTATTTTTTACAAAATTAATGTTTTCTCAATATACATATATTTCTTCATTTTTTTTATGTGGTACACATATCTCTTTGATACGCCCTTGCAGGCTTAAAAGCTTAATTGGATTTTAATAGGAAAGGTATCATTGTATTCATGTTAATTGTACCTAACATGGCTATATTTTAAAGCAGTCGATTTTTTATAATAATTCCTTTTTATTTGTAACTAGCTGACCCGGCAAACGTTGTGTTGCCATATAATTATAAAAAATATGTTAAAGGTGAACTACCCTTATGACTTAGGGGTATGAAAAAGAGATAGTAAACGATTCTCAGATCTACTGAATATGCATATCAAATTTGGTGAAAATCGGTGAAGCCGTTTCGGAGGCCGGTAACTAACATTATGACACGAGAATTTTATATATAAGATGAAGTTTCCGTACTGTTCACTATTTGAGTAGGCTGTAATTTACTTGTAACGAGCAAGGGTTTTTCAGAGTTTTGACCTGTATTTGAACAATGTCCGAGTAATGAGTTAAGCGTCATTATAAGACAAAGGCAGTTTAAGCCTTTTCTAGTCCGCCTGAAGAACCACTGCTATTTTTTCTTTTTTTTATAATATAGGAGTAGCAGACGAGCAGTCCACCTGATTGTAAGTGGATACTGCCACAGATGGACAAATGTAATTAACCATAGATAAGATTATTTTCCTACCTGAGGTCGACAGATGCACCACTACTTCTGTGGACTAAGCTAGAACGAATCGAAAAGTATGTCTTCTAAGAATAAAAATAAAAAATAATGATTTTAAGTATCTTCTTAGTAGCGGAGCATGATTGAATGCTATTTAGATATGAAGAGACTGCCAATGCACAGATACGCAATTCCTACTTAGTGTTTTGATGTAGGACTCTAATACTACGTGAGGTCTTTGAAGGTGGTAGAACCGTTTATGGCAACCGCATACTATTTGTGTTCAAGGTACATCTAGGAAAACTAAAATTTTTGGAGATTGGACACCACAAACTAAAAATTAGTTTTTAAGTAATAATAATCAACATTAATTGAAACCAAAGAATTAGACGAACGAAACAAAACGCCCCGCTCGTGCGCTCGCGTGATTTGTGTAGGTATTTTACTTACCCTTACTTACTTACTAAAATAATTTTATAAGATAACCTTATTTCTCCGCGGCAGACCAACTAATGGTCACGGTACACCAGTGTGCCGGTACACGCTTGCAGAACACTGCTTTATGGATCAAATACGTAACTACCACACCTTCTGTCTAATAACAGCAGTAGTAAGCGCTGCTGTATTCCGGTTTGAAGGGTGTGGTAAGAAAAACATACTTAATCGAGGCGTTCCAACGTCCATAAGCGTAATAGCGCATATGTGGTTGACCACAAATAGAAAGCTAATCTGATCTGGGATTGATTATAGATATCATGGACGGCAGTTGCCACTTACCATCAAATGGACTGCATGCTTGTTTGTTACTTAAATATTATAAAAAAATCATGTGCGGTAGTACCATTTACCATGAGGTGAAGTGCATACTTAGAAATTTCATAAAATAAAAAAATTACTTCTAGGGAGAAAAAATAAGCATAATAAAATATATACAAGAAACTAGCTGACCCTGCAAACGTTGTGTTGCCATATAAATAAAAAAATTTTAAGGGTTAACAACCAGTATCACTTAGGGGTATGAAAAATAGATAGTAGCCGATTCTCAGACCTACTGAATATGCATATAAAATTTGGTGAAAATTGGTGAAGCCGTTTCGGAGGAGTACGGTAACTAACATTGTGACACGAGAATTTTAAATATAAGATAATGTTCAAAATCTCTTATTGATACTCCTAAGTTTTTCTAAAGTTCTATTTAAGGGCTAACTTGGTTTATCCCTCAAACAAAGATCTGTTCCCGCGGGAGTCGTAACAGGAAACTAACAGAACAGGGTTCCAAGGACGTAGGGATTAACTTGATGGGCGGTCCTTTTCCCATTTAAGGTTACTAATATTATACGAATCTGCTAAGTAGCTAAGTACTTAATAAAGCCATGATCATATGAAAGATTTTTGTATATAATATGGGAGTAGCAGACGAGCATGCAGTCCACCTGGTGGTAAGTGGCTACTGCCACCCATAGACATCTGTAATCAACCCCAGATATAATTAAATTCCTACCTGAGCTCGGCCACAAATACGCCGCTACCTCTGAAGACTAAGCTGAAACTCATCGGAAAAGTATGTCTCCCTTACCACACTCTTCGAAGAAAAACATGCCTCCTTGTCACACCCTTCAAACTAGAATACAGTGGCACTCAACACTGCTGTTATTAGGCAGAAATAGGTATGACGATGCCGCTGGAGTAGATTCACATAAGTTTTATCACCTTCATTGACAAAAGGTGATAAGAGCAATATAGTTGAAAGGTACCGTCACACCTATTTCTAGAGTGAAAGTATTCTTGCGTTTTTATGAAAGTATGTGGATACCATAATCAATCCTCAAATGTTTTGTTCACCAACGATCAATATATTATGTGAAAAACTTCATACTAGCAATCAAATTTTTTTTATCTTTTGTAAGTATGGATAGGTTAAGTATAACAAACGGACGCTAGACGTTAGGTGTCGTAACGCTCTGGCCGGTTTAAAGTAGAATCTACTCGTATGTTTTCGAGTAAAACTCAAACAAAACCCGTAATTTGGTATTACATCTCCATGGGTATGGGTTCCATGGGCCGAAATTGTAAAATAAGAGGATTTTTGTATCTTAGGACAGATTTAACCAGAGTTTTGTACCTCATTTGACAAATAAAGATATTTGTTTGTTTTGGGGCTCAGTTGCAGCTTACCAACAAAATCTTTTTTAGTGGGTGCTGAAACGATCCTAGGCCACGTTCCGAAGCTTCCCAACTCGGTTTTCAGTTAGCAATGCCTCTGTGGCTTATCTCGGGTAGGAATCTAATCTACGTCGAAGGCGTAGTCCTCAAGAGTATAAATATAGAAATAACGCATCGGTGTGTATTCAGATAGAATCCCTTATCTATAAAGAAATGGTTACACTATCCATCGGTGGCATTTACCCTTATCGACTGCGTGCTCGTCTGCTACTCCTATATTATAAAATCAACTTCATACTATATCTTTAACCTCCACTATATCTATAACTTTAATTCCTATGTATGTTTTAGTAAATGATAGGGCGTAAAGGGATCGGTTGATAGCCCAACCTTGACCTCAGAAGGGATCCGAACCCCGTATAATATAATTACAAAGGGATGACAGTCGTTTTCACAAACCGTGTTAGGACAACGTAACGTTATGTGGAATTGTTATTAGTATTTTTATTTTGTTTGGTTTTTTTTTACTTTTTTAATATTGAAGTAGTAGACCAGTATGCTGTCCATCTGATGTTTAGTGGATTTTGTGCACTCTATACATCTGTAATCAATCTCAGATATGATTAGATTCCTACCTGAGGTCGCCCACAGGTGCGTCGCTAGTGCTACCCCTCAGGACTAAGCTAAAACGTCTCGGAAATGCATGTATCCCTTACACACCCTTTAAACCATAACTTAGTGGCGTTTAACACTGTATTTACTCGTATTAGGCAAAAATAGGTGTGACGGTGATGACGCCAGAGTCAAACCACAAAGGATTTTGTAACCTTTAGAAATTCTTCTTTTAAAAATGTGTCTTTTATTAAAATAATAAAAGCATCATAATAAAAACATAGTAACAAAAAGTACTACTTACCGTCAGGTAGACTTCACATAAATACTCCAGTTTGATAGAAAAATTCTAGATTTTAACAATAAAAGAAAATCCGACAAAATGAAAGAACCTTGAACTAAAAAGTAAAAGCAGATATACCGACAGACCCAAATCCATTGTTCACCGTTTTTCCATTAGACATACGCAACTCTAAACGTGCAATTGTGGCGCCATCTTGCCTTTTTTCAAAATGGAACATTCGCTCAAAGAAAGAGGCTTTATAATTACAGGCATACACAGCTATAAGCTGAATTACAGGCGCTTAGACTTCAGCATACTTGTTACTAAGAGTTTAGGTAGTCAAATTTTTAGGCATTTTTGTTTTACCTACGAAAGGAGGGTTATGTTTTATGTGTGTGTGTGAGCGTATGTGTTTCATGTATAAGTGTAATATGTGTATGGTAAATGGCCATTGCCGCCCATGGAAATCCACCCAAGGGTTCCGAGGTTTAAATCTCAGGTACCTCTGACTTTTTAAAGTTGTGTGCGTTTAAGAAATTAATTATCACTTGCTTAAACGATGAAGGAAAACATCGTCAGGAAATTTGCATACCTGGGAAATTAAAAGTTTTCAAAGGTATGTAAAGCTTATCAATACGCACTTGTCCAGCGCGGTGGACTATGGCCTAATCCTTCTCATTCTGAGAGGAGTCCCGTGCCTAGTAGTGGGGTAGTAATGGGTTGATGGGTTGATGTTAAGTATCCGTTCCCAACTACACTTCTTGAACGAGGACATAGCAACATAGTGGTGGTACTTACGGAGTCAAAACACGAAAGGTCCTACCAATTTCAACCCATTTTAATAAAAGACATAATATTATAACGTAGAAGCTAAAAATAATGCCGAGATCAAATAGATGTTTGTTATAAATAAAACTCCGTGAGTTTACTTTCTTATGGCTCATAATAAATTCCCATATTATTCACTGAAGCATATTATAAACACGGCTTCTTTCCATCAAAACTTCCGTCTTTGTAGTCATATGAAATTCCCGGGAATATTTGCTCAAAGGATTCCCGAAAAAGCGTTGTGAATATTAATTTTCGAACGTGATCTTTTAGAGTATTCTTTTGAATATTTGAATTTTGATGTTTTTACTCTACGAGTAAATAATATTATTAGAATTGAAATAATATTCCTGATAAATTTCGTTTTAATTTCATTTTAAACCTCAAATGTGTATGGAATTTTAGTTAAAAATCTTAATTAAATAATAAAAAATAGAATAAAACAAAAACATAAACCCAGTATGATTCGGTGAAGTATCACCGTCACACCTATTTTTGGTGGAAAGGTTTGGATGCCGGCTGACTTTATATGGGGCGACCATATCTTTCCCTTACCACATCGCTCAAATCAGAACACAGCAGCGCTCAACACTGCTGTTATTAGGCACAAATAGGTGTGGCTGTAGTGCCGCTGGAGTCGAACCAAAAAGTGTTCTACGAGTACCATCTTCAAAATATTTGAAATAAACTAAATTTAAATATAAGTACTCTTTCCTGGTTTAAACACGTATCTCTGAGTTTGCTAAGCCAAGTATGCATAAGTGTCGACGTGACTAATAGAATTAATTGTCTCTTGCTTAAATGACGTCACGGAACCAGGGCCGGATTCAGTGGTATGGAGGGCCTAGGACGACGAAGGTGTGGCGGCCCGTAATTATTTTTCGAAAAAAAGGAACAACTTCTTTCAAAAATATTGACTACAAATAAAATTGTTTCATACACAATTATGTACGGAATACTCATATTAATTTATCAATGCATATTTATTATTAATTTTAGATATTTTTTCTTAATTGTGGGGGCACCGCTCTTTGGTGATCCTGGGACAGTAAAACCATGAGCCCTCCCCTAAATCCGGCCCTACGTGAAAGCCCTGAGAGGTGGCTATAATTTTCCCGAAGGTACGTCAAGTGTACCAACCGCACTTAGTCTAGATGTGGTTTTGCCCTAATTTCTAAGTGGTCTAGTTAATTGAATTAAAATATAAATAAATGTTTTATTAATATGACGAAAATTAAATAAAGTTTAAAGTCTGAAAGGTGGGTTTGTGGTAATCACCACACCTATTTCTGTCTAATAACAGCAGTGTTAAGCGCTATTGTGTTCTGGTTTGAAGGGTGTGGTAAGGGAGACAAACTTATCAGTTGAGGAGACCCAACTTAGTTGTAAGAGGTAGCAAGGTATCTGTGGCCAAGCTGAGGTAGGATCCTAATCTTATCTGTCCAGCTCAGTCCTCAGGTTTAGCGGCGCATCTGTGGCCGACCGCAGGTAGGATTCTAATCTTATCTGCGGTTGATTACAGATGACCATGGGCGGCAGTAGCCACTTACCATCATGTGAACTGCATGCTCGTCCGCTACTTCAATATTATAAAAAAATCACCTAATTTTAAATTTTATTAACATTGTATTTTATTTTAAATAAAATGTTATACGAGTAATATGAAGAAGTTTTAATATAAGTATATTAAAATCTTGTATTTAGAAAATCTTGTATTTAGAAAATCTTGTATTTAGAAAACCTTGTATTTAGAAAATCTTGTATTTAGAAAACTTGTATTTTGTGTTAAAATCTTGAATTTACGACTTCTAATAGTCACGAATAGTCGTGACTATTAGAACTCGTAAATAGTAACAAAAAGCCACAACCTAAACTGACATTGAAAGGGAAATATCACTAGAATTACTCAACGATGGGTCGTATTTAGGGCCCAATGGCGCGTAGGGAAACAATCTTGGCTATCTTTCTTTATCTATCTAATTATATTGATGACTACATTTGTAGCGGAACGGTAGGAAATCAATTTGATGTTAAGTATTGTTGAGAGAATATTTATTTGGTATTTATTGGTTACAAGATGTATTGATCGAATGAAATGAATGAGAGAACGTTTTGTTACGCGTTTATTAGCTTGACCTGTATGTATCTAGATATGTATGTAAAGGAATTTGAACTCGGTTTTACTTCCTGGCAAGTGATAGCCTAGTGGTTAAGAAACTCTGCCTCTCGATCGAGGGTCCGAGGTTCAAATCCCAGGCACCTCTGATTTTTAAAAGTTATGTGCGTGTTAGAAATTAATTATCACTTGCTAAACGGTGAAGTCAAACATCTTGAGGAAACCTGCATACCTGAGAGATTTATGTAACACAAATGTATGTGAAGTCTACCTATACGCACTTGGCCAGCGCGGTGGACTATGGCCTAATCCTTCTCATTCTGAGAGGAGACCCGTGCCCAGTGGGTCAGTAATGGGTTGTTGATGATTTACTTCCTGTGAACGGTCAGTTTAATTAACTATTTAGTCAAGTGATGCTGATCTATCTATAAAGTTCGCCACTGAATATTTGGAACCAGACGTTTTAATTTTTCTATTTTGATAAAAAAAAAACTTTTATCTAGAATAATATAAGAAAATCAGTGTTATTATTAAATAATAACCTGTATTCATGTTTTAAATGATGAATTTTAAAACATTTTAATTATTTAATAACATTATTATTTTCAAAATTAAAAATCACGCTATAACAGGTATTGAAACTAAAAAGCAATAATTGTTTGCAATCTAGTAACTTTGCGATGAACTTTCTCTAAGGCGCTCGAACACCGCCATCGTTAATCCTGATGATGTTGATAAGGACAATGGAACAACATTATTAAAATCGTGTATTGTCATATGTTCTAGATAATTCTTCAAAATTTTGAATTAAACTGATCGTAAAATGGAAAGAAATCTGGTTCAAAGATTCCGTTACATACATAGATACAACCCAACTAATAAAAGCGTGTTAAAAAGAAGAATATTCTGCAACCCCTTTTATTATTTGAATTTTTCCAGACTCTAGCAACAAAAGCCATATGCAAAACGTGGCTAAACACAAAAATGTTAATGTAAGCCTCTCAAAGCAATTGCAACGAATCAAGCCGCTCACCGGAGCCGCATATTAAGCAGATTAAAACCAAGTCGAATGTAAATTCCGTACCACATATCATGTTCACTTGTTTTGTCATGACCTTGTCATTTTATAAATGATTTTTACCACGCTTTTAATAGCTTGGGTTGTATGTATGTATGTATATATGTATGTACGTATGTATGTATGTATGTAGGTAGGTATGTAATTATGTAACGGAATCTTTGAACCCGATTTCTATCCACTTTGGACGTTCAGTTTAATTCAAAATTTTGAAGAATTATCAAAAACCGATGACAATACACGATTTTAATAATTTTGTACCGTTGTTCTTATCAACATCCTCAGGATTAACAATTTTTGAGGCAAGATTGTTTCAGCGCCTTAGAGAAAGTCATGGCAAAATTACTAGATTGCAACAATTATTGCTTTTTAGTTTCGATATCTGTTATGGCGTGTTTTTTTAGTTTTTTAAACTTTATTTATTATTATATTAGCTTGGTTTGTATCTATGTATGTATATATGTAACGGAATCTTTGATAAACATTATTTTTTTTACCTAATTTTAAACGTGAAAATATTCTAGTGATTTCATGGGTTTATTTTTTTTGTGCGGAATCCTAGTTATTTTCCTGAAAGTAAAAGCTGTTATATTGACATCACAAACACACAATTCAATTATATTTATCTGTATAAATTTGTTAATGCTAGTTTTACTAGATAGATGTATGTACTGTAACAATTGTTTTAACATTAAAATGAGACAAAGAGTAATTTAACCCTTATTACTAAAACACTTTGCATTAATGAATGAAGGGTTAGCCACCCTTACGCATACATTTGAAAGGTAGCACCAAAATCATCTAGGCAGGTACTACCGTCACACCTATTTCTATAGTGAAGTAGTTCTTTTGGGTGGAAGGGTGTGGATTAGGGTGGGAGTGGACATATTGGGTGACCATCTTAGACCTCAGGAGTGGCAATGTATCAATTCAAGGTAGATTCCTCTGTGCTACTCCTGTTTGCTACTCCTATATTATAAACAACTAGTTTTGGCCCGCGGCTTCGCCCGCGTTTAAAAGAAAATAATATGACCTACTCACATACATAAAACTGAAAATTCTTACCTTGATTGGAATGACAGAGGCGCTATCTGGCGAAAATTGGTCGTACCAACTTTGAAACCTTCGTGGGCTCATGGACAACAACTTTGTTAAAGATTATCACTTGATCAAATGCATAGTTTACGATTCAATCCTTACTTTTTATATCGATTAAAATAATCGACTTTTTGGTCCAAAAGATCGATTCTCCGATTAATCGATCTTAGGTCGCCATCCCTAGTTCCCGTGGGGTTTTCGGGATAAAAACTATCCTATGTCCTTTCTCGGGTTTTAGACTATCTTTGTACAAAATTTCATGAAAATCGGTTCAGTGGTTTAGGCGTGAAGAAAAGACAACCAGACAGACAGACAGACAGACAGAGTTACTTTCGGATTTATAATGTTAGTAAGGATAAGGATTCTATGTAAGGCTTCAGGCCAAATATGGAGTTGATTACAGTACCCTTAGTATGAGTTTTTACGTTTTTACAAAAATGACTGTTTTTGTATATATTTACGTGTTTCCCATACATTTTGATACAGTCCGTTAGGGGTGCTAAATGGAAACGTATGGGCAAATACATAAACAAATACAAAATCAGTGATTTTTGTAAAAACGTAAAAACTCATACTAAGGGTAAAAAATCTATGGGCGGCAGTAGCCACTTACCATCAGGTGGACTGCATGCTCGCTAGCTTCTTAAATCTTATAAAATAAACTCATAACTTTAAAAGACTTTCATTCTTTTAAAAGAAGTGATAACATTATTTTAAACTACCACTAATTGAGTTTCCTGCATTTAGTTTCAAAGTAGTTTTCGCTATCAAATGGTAGAGTAGAAAAACTAAATTAAAATCACTTACGACTCTACTCTCGACACAGGAGAGCACTCTACTTAAGCGGTCTTTCTGACGTTAGGGATGTGTCTTATTAGTTACGATAAACGATAATAGAAAACATTTGTAACAAAAAATATAACCGACTTCTATGTCACTACAAAGTAAAAACTTATTGAAATAAATGTTGGTTTACATAGTTCCGAAGTCAGCGCGCTATATATTTTGTTGGATAACAGCGTAGACAGCGTGTCCAATGTGAGCGCCGACTATAAAATAAAGATGTCGTCCAAAACTCTTTCTTATAGCTTACTGCTTGCTTATAGCATAATGCTGGCTGCGTTTCCTCGCTGTATAGCGAGGATAATTTTTGGGTAAAAAAAAAACAATAAAAAAATATTTTGGTCAGTAACGAGCAAAAAAAATACACATTAAAATATCGGTTATCGCTCACCGCTCGTGGTGAAACCAATCGGGAACTTAAGTATCCATTCCGACTCTAAATTCCAGACACCACTCCCGACCACTCTCATTTTGTAGTGACTTTAAAAGTCTCTATTTTGTATGTACAGACAGATATGTTTATACGTTTTAAATTGGCCAAGTGCGAGTCAAACATACATATGGAGTTTCGTACCACCTAATTTTAATTAATTTTATTTTTAACTTAAAAATGAGGAGGTTTTTGTTTGGCTCTTTGTATTTATAGCAGTAATACAAGTAAAAGCATTGTGAAAATTTGAATTGTCTACCTAATACAGTTGAATGGAAAAAACGAAAACTATGAAAAATAGCGGTTTCTTGTATGGTGACCCCCCTTTATGTTCATGTGTTTTATTCAAATACATACTCTGTTAAAATTTTAAGTTCAATATCAGGTGCGGTTCAAGAGATAGAGATCCGTGACGACGGACAGACAGCGGAAGCTTATTAATAAGGTTCCATTTTAATCTTTAAGTACATCATCATCATCAACCCATAACTGCCCCGCTGGGCACGGGTCTCCTTTCAGAATGAGAAGGATTAGGCCATAGTCCACCGCGCTGGACAATTGCGAATTGGTAGACTTCACATACCTTTGAAAACTTTTATTTAAAAAAAATCTCAGGTTTCCTTCCCAGTTCCTACGATGTTTTCCTCCACTGTTTCAGTAAGTGAAAATTAATTTAAATGTGACTGACTGACATAGTGATCTATCAATGCACAGCCCAAACCACTGGACGGTTCGGGTTGAAATTTGGCATACAGGTAGATGTTATGACGTAGGCATCCGCTAAGAAAGGATTTTGATCAATTTTACCCCCGAGGGCATAAAATAGGGGATGAAAATATTACTTCGTAAAGCTGTCGAAGCCGCGTGGAAAAGCTCGTTTCTCATAAGCACACAACTTCTAGAGGCCGAGTTTCTTAACCACTAGGCTATCATTGCTTTATTGGGTACTTTGGGGTAAGAAACTCTAAAAACATGACGTAATATTTTATTAAAAAGCATATATAGTCCCCATATGTATCTTTTATCTCAACATAGATACAAATATCCCCGGATGAAGTAGAAAATGGAAAAGAATATTTCTAAACCTTTGTGCAATTGTTTCAAGCATTCTGTAGTGCAGTACTAATGGGAGCGATGCTTTGAAGGAATTCTTTCAGTAGAATTGCTGGGAATTCTCTTTTTACCAATTTTGATGGTAAATCTTTATCTAACACTGCTAGGGTAACCGCTGTCTATTTCTGGATTATTATAACGGTGTAAATTATGTTATAGTTTGAAAGATGTGGTAAGGAAAAACGTTTTTTTGATAATGTAAGTGGCAAATGAGCATATATTTGAAGGTGGTAGAACCCTTTATGGTTCGACTCCGGCGGCACCGCTACACCTATTTCTACCTAATAACAGCAGTGTTAGGCTTTGCTGTGTTCCGTTTTGAAGGGTGTGGTAAGGGAGACAGACTTTTCCGAGGCGTTCCAGCTTAGTCCTCAGGGGTAGCGGCGCATCTGTGGCCGACCTCAGGTAGGAATATCTAATCCTATCTAGGGTTGATGACAGATGTCCATGAGCGGCAGTAGCCACTTACCATCAGGTGGACTGCATGCTCGTCTGCTACACCTATACAAAAAAAAATATATATAGACCACCTGATGCTAAGTGAATACTCCCGCTCATGACCATTTGTAATCAACCTAAGGTAGGATTAAATTCCTATCTGAGGTCGGTTACAGATTAGTTACTATCCCTGACTAAAATGCAACGCGTTGGAGAGTTTGTCTCCTTTTCCACATCCTTCGAACAAGATCACAGCAGCGCTTAATACTGCTTTTATAAGGCAGAAATAAGTACGGCAGTGGTGCTTCAGGTGTCTATCTATTACGGTTCAGGAGATGCCTGGAGGAGAGGAGAGCCCTGTGACGGACGGACAGACATTGGAGTCCTAGTAATAGAGTTCCGATTTTACCCTTTGCGTACGGAACCCTAAAATCTCGGATACAATATTATTTCCGTAACAATCGTACAAAGAGAAAATTACTAGGAGATTTGCTTGAGTCAAAAATTTATAAAACATTCCGGTAGAGTCTCAGTTCATCAGATGCCAGTATATTTGTTGTTTATTACATACCTTCATTTTATGAGAAATGTTTATTAAACTCAGAAAAACCGACTCTACTAACCTACTTTAGAAGTAGGTAGAATTCTCTGTGGTTCGACTCCGGCGGCACCACCGCCACACCTATTTCTGTTATAACAGCAGTGTTAAGCGCTGCCGCATTCTGGTTTGAATGGTGGTAGGGGAGATACTTTTGCGAGGCGTTCCAACTTAGTCTTCAGTATAATCTAATCTTATCTGGGGTTGATTACAGATGTCCATGGGCAGTAGCCACTTACCAGGTGGACTGCATGCTCGTCTGCTACTTCTATATTGAGTTTTTTTTTTTTTTTTTTTATAATATGAGAGTAGCAGACGAGCATGCAGTCCACCTGATGGTAAGTGGCTACTGCCGCCCATGGACATCTGTAATCAACCCCAGATAGGATTAGATATTCCTACCTGAGGTCGGCCACAGATGCGCCGCTACCCTTGAGGACTAAGCTGGAACGCCTCGGAAAAGTCTATCTCCCTTACCACACCCTTCAAACCGGAACACAGCAGCGCCTAACACTGCTGTTATTAGGTAGAAATAGGTGTGGCGGTGGTGCCGCCGGAGTCGAACCACAAAGGGTTCTACCACCTTCAAAACAGTAACAGGGGATATTCCATATTTACACAACTCTATATAAATTCAATATCTTCCCAGAACCCGCACTTAGTACTAAAGGACTAAGATGGAACGCTCATCATTCCAACTTCTAAACTGTCACTATATCGACAGGTAATGATTGACATTACCTAAAATAAGGCCTTAAAATTATTTTCAAAGTACTTTGCATATACTTCAGTTATGTGAGTACAGTACTTGTTTCACTAAAAGCGATTAAAGTATCATATGAATTTAATGCGATAATAATAATTTAACAATCATAAATAGCCCACAAAATAAAATAAAGGGTGAATAAGCATTAAGAAAGGATTTCTATATTGAACCCCTAAGGGGCTATATATAGTATTTTAAAAGTTATTTATTTAATAATTAATTTTCTGCCTATTAATTTATTTGCATGGTAAACTTGTCAAGTTAAGGTCACAGTTTTACCAATTATAGTATGTATCATTTTTGGTACAATCCACATTACCAGGTACCTTTTGAAGGTATCCCCTTGACAACAAAAAAAATGTGAGCCGTCACTGGACGCCTGGCAGATGTGAAACATCGACATTATTTTGTAAAAGTAATATGCAGAAAAGAACATATTGTGATAGGAACTAAATATGTCATAATGATAAAATAAAATATTACGATTTTTTTCCAGATAACGATGACTATTTATTGAATTCGATTGCGCATGGCGACGCGTCGCCACACCGTACACACTACTGCATATAGACTGTATATATATACCATAACGGCACACGTCCACGTACACGGCCACGGCATGCGTCGCCACGCCAGAAATAATTTATATAAAACGTATTTTGAAGGTAGTAGAACCCTTTGTGGTTCGATTCCGGTGGCACTACCGCCACACTTATTTCTGCCTCATAACGGCACTGTTAATTTATCGCCTGGAGTACTAGTGTATCTTTTCTCGCTAACTTGTCTCTATATGACATGACCCTAAGGTAGACTACAGTTGTCAAGGTAAAGTTCCAACCCATAATACATCGCTAAGTAATGTATGGAAATTATAGCGATGACGGAGCAATATAACTTGTTACATATTACGTCATCGTGTGTAGTCTTAATTCTTCCAAATGATAGCGTAGTTGTCGAAATTCGTTGTCTACGTGATCGTATGTAGTCTTCTTCACAGTAATCATAGCATAGTTGTTGAAACGCTGTGTCCAATCGCAGAGTCCGTGGTTCAAATCACGTATGACTTACGTGGCGAAGCTGTACTGGTCTGACGTGAGAGGGTTCCGGGTTCGATCCTCGGCCAGACAGATAATAAAATGATGAATTTAGATTTCTGTTCTGGGTTTGGGTGATTAAGTATTCGTCTTTGTTTATTTCTGTGTGTTATATAGTTCCACTGCAGGGAACAAGTTCCTTCCCAGAGTGAGAGTGGTTAGTAGGTGAGGTTGGTCAAGTGCAAATTGAAAGACCTCACAAACCTTGGTAAAGATTTTCTCAACACGTTCAGATATGAAGATCTCCTCAGAATGTTTGTCATAACCTTTACAACAACAACAACAACAACAACAACTAATTTCCAATACATTTAGGAAAATCAAAGTGCTGGGATTTGAACCTGGGAAACCTCGTTTCAACCACTGGGCTATCAGATGTAGCAGCACTGTAGCAATGTAGCAGACAGATTAAGTATATAACAAGTTATTTTAAGTATACCATGTTTCTCTTAAGAAATATTCCATCCAGTTTAAATATTAGCTTGTATGAAATTCCAATACAGTCTCCAATATCCTATCTCCAGCGATGTTGCCACAAGACGTAATAAGTTATGTGGAAATTGAAATATTTCTCAATCTTGGAAGTACAGTCTGTACTGAATCTAGTTTAATATGTTAAGTATTATAATACTAAGCTACACGATCGGGTATTTTCGGCTGTCTTCGGATTTGTAGATCTATTAAGAGTTGTTACAACATTTTTATTATAGATACTCTAGTAAAGTTCTTATGCTTTTGGCGAATTAGGTTGGTGTTTACAACTCTGTAGCTTGTATGAAATTCTAATAGTTTCCACAAATTATTCCTTAAACGACGATCAGCTATCTTCGGATTTGTAGATCTTTCAAGAGTTATTGCAACATTTATTTTTGGTATAGATACTTTAATAAAGTTTTTATTCTTTTGGTGAATTAAGGAGGTCTTTGTTTCTCTCGTAACTCTGTAGTTTGTATGAAATTCCGATACAAGTTCCAATATTTCAGAAATGTGCCACAATACGTAATTACTTATGTGGAAATTGAAATATTTCATCTTCAATCATCTTGGAAGTAGGGTCGGTACTGAGTCTTTGTGTAACAGGAGTATACAGTTATAAATGAACTGTATAGAGACCTGTGTTTATTTACTCATTATTGACCATGTTAAAAACAGTGTGGTGCAAAAGGACTTAATGCTAAATAGCATTATCTCCCAGTCAAACTTAGGGATGTGCAGAAAAATTGCGGTATTGTGTAACCATTTTATTTTTTGTAGTTCGTCTAGAGACGCCATCACTGTATTTCTGCATAATAACAGTGTTATGCGCTGCTATGTTCGGGTTTAAGGGTGTGGTAAGGGAGACATACCTATCAGAGGCGTTCCGACTCCGTTCAGGTAAAGCTCCGATATTATCTGTTGTTGATTATAAATATCCATGAGCGGCAGTTGCCACTTACACATGGACTACATGCTCGATTGCTACTGATGTTTAAAAAAAGTGAAAAGTCCAAGGTTCGAATCCCAGTCTCAACATTGCCTTTGTCAAAGACGCGTATAAATTATAACATGCTTTATGATCAAATAAAATATGGCCAGAAACTAACAGTCGTAAACTCTACATTTACGATACCAGTCTCTACATGAGTAGAGTATTGCCAACGTCCATTCAGCACATGGATCTTGATTTCTTTAAAAGTAATACCATTAACACTACGTCTTACCACTTCAGTTACATAAACTAGGGTAGAATATAAAACTCTTACATTGAAACCCTTTTAGCGTGCGGAGAAAAAGGCATAAGTTTTGTGGTTATTGATTTAGGTCGTAATGTTCCTGTTTGATGTGTAGCTCTAGGATTAAGCTATTTCTTCTAAAAGATGATCGGCTATTATCGGCTGTCGTCGGATTTGGATCTATTAAGAGTTGGTACAACATTCTTTTTTGTTAAATATGCTTTAATAATTATAGTTATGTCGTTTGGTAAACTAGGGTGTTGTTTTCAACTCTGTATTATATACTCTATATTGAAGTAGATGTACCTCTAGACTATAGTCTTTTTACTGAAGTACCTCTAGACTTTTTACTGAAGATAATATGTCTCTTATTTGTTTAATAATTATGAAATAAAAATAATATAGAAAAAAATCATAAAATGCTTAGCCATTATCGACAAAAACATTAATAATTTATATTGAGAAAGGTTAATAATATTTGAAACAAACAGAAATACTTATTGATAAACGAATTATAAATGTAATAACAATACACAGTCCTTTCAAAATAAAGATAGCGTGACTCGCGCAGTGACACACATCGCCACGCCAACGACCGGTTTCGCTGCACATCATCATCATCATCAACTCATTACTGTTCCACTGCTGGGCACGGGTCTCCTCTCAGAATGAGAACGATTAGGCCATAGTCCACCCCGCTGACCAAGTGCGTATTGGTAGACTTCACATATCTGTGAGTTTTTTTTTTATAAATCTCTCAGGCATGCAGGTTTACTCACGATGTTTTCCTTCACCGTTTAAGCAAGTGATAATTAATTTCTAATACGCTTATAATTTTGAAAAATCAGAGGTGCGTGCCTGGGGTTTGAACCTCGGACCCCTCGATCGAGAGGCCGCCTTTCTTAACCACTAGGCTATCACTTGCTTTTACATGCCGCATTGCCGCACATGTTTCACATCAAACAAATCAAATAAAGTTACAACAATGTCATCAATAAAACAAAAACGTCCTCAAGTACCATAGAATAACAATTCAAGTACACATGAATTATTGAAAACCAAAATCTCCTTCCGAAACCGATACCCTCAATTATCAATCGGAATTGGCCCCGTTTCAGCCTATTTGTAATTCAAATATGACCACTGAGTATGCTAAATAAATGTATTTTAGTCTGTAGTTCTGTAATTTTCATGTTTAATGCTCATTATATAAAACTGATCGATGCCAGACATACTTAGACATTTTCCTATAATATAGGAGTAGCAGACGAGCATGCAGTCCATCTGATGGTAAGTGGCTACTGCCGCCCATGGACATTTTTGATCAAACCCATATAAGATACGATTCCTACTTGAGGTCACTAATGTGCCGCTAACTATAATGATTGTCTACCTGAGTTCCGCCACAGATGCGCCACTACCCCATAGGACTAAGCTGGAATACCTCAGAATGGCATGTCTCCCTTACCACCCCCTTCAATCCAGAACACAGCAGCGCTTAACACTGCTGTCATTAGACAGAAATAGGTGTAGCGGTGGTGCCGCGGGAGACAAATCACAAAGTGTTCTACCATTTATTCTATTAATTACATATAATTACTTTCCCTAATTAACTAACTATTAATTAGTGGCTTATAATTAAATAATAATTAGTGAAAGCATTACACATTAAAATTAAATTGAAAATATCGAAAACCACTTACGAACGCTTCGGTGGTATAATTCAAATTAATTAATGAACAATTCATTATTTTTGATGCATCGGTAACTGAACTCATTCGATTGACCGATTTTCGCCGATTCAATTCGAATGAGCCATAATTGTATTGGCTCTTTGAGGAATGAGATCGGAGTATCTGACAACAAAGTTCTGCAATTTTGTATTTAAATCGGCAGTAAAGATATGTAAAAGTGAAAATGGAACTATTATTAAGCCTCCGCTATTTATCTATCTGTCTGTCTGTTACATGGCTCTATCTATTGAAACATTAGCATAGACACTTGATTTTTACAGATGTATAACAGTGGCTGTTATAGAAACAAATAAATATTTGACAATAAATTGAGGTCGCTATACAAGAAACCGCTATTTTTGGCGTTTTTCGATTTTATGTGTTACCATAGATAGCATTGTTAGTGTGGTTGTAATAATATACTAATAATGACAATTGCCTGATCACAAAATATATTAACAAGATAACCCTTGTGTTTTCACACTCTTTTCTGCCTATTAATAGGAGTAACGCGAGAGTAACGCTTTCTACACTCACAGCCCCACACTAGGATTCCCTGTGTCGTGGGTACCATAGACACACACAGAAACAAATACACAAACACCCAGACCCAGAAACAGAAACCTAGATCATCATTTAGATTTCTATCTGGCCGGGGTTCGAACCCGGGACCCTCTGCGCGTCAGACCGGTATGGTGACCGCTCCGCCACGCGACCTGCGTGGCGGAGCGGTTTCTATGTAACCTATGTAACGGTCAAGGTTTCTATGTAACCACTAGGCTATTATTACTTTGCCTACTTATTTAATTACAAAAAATAATTTAGTCTGAATTTATGATACTGTATACACAAAAACATTACCTTTTTCAGTTACAGAGTGTAGGAGTCACTCATACATTTTTCACTACTTAACTTTTCTCTGGCCTACAGAGATGCGTTTAGGTGTAACGACCACGACACGATTAATAAATCGTATAGAAAAGTTTGTATTACGTTTACAAGGGTGTTAGGTATATCTATGCTCGTTATTTTTAATCTATCCAAATTATATCTACGAAAGATTAAAATTTGACAATTAATTATCCATCTTTGACAGGACAACATTGAGTAGATTGATTATTAATAACGGACATTAATAGGTGAAATGACGTAAATACGAGTATATTTATGGTGTCATTGGATAAATCTAAATTGTGTTAGTGACACGGTTACATTAATTCCCTTTTCAGTTATTATGTTATAAGCAGCTGAGTTTTTGTTTTTCTACGTAATAATGACAGTTCCTAGCACTATTTTGTAAATTTGAAATGACTATAATGGAGACACAAATTATATTTATATTTCCAACTATAAATAGTCGTAAGAAGAAAGAAGTATATAGGGATATCAGTCTGTCTTTTTTTATGATATTGACAAAATATGAAACAAATGTTACACATTTTGCTGAAATTGCGAAAACACGGTCGTCGTCGTGTCGTCGTCGTCACCAATAAACGTCTTAAGACATCACGACTTATAATGAAAAAACGCATTAAAATTCCACGGAACACATCTCATTATGTCAAGGGTGCGCACACTTTAATGACATATCTTTATTTCAACACACGTCCCGTCATCTCAGTCAAAACAACCCTTAGTTTGTACGAAATGGGGGTGGATTTTGTGTGGCTGTTGATTTTTGCCATTTTTGAGGTCTGAATTAATATAGAGTCAGTTTTGTTTTGACTTTATTCAGGTGGTGACAAACTTTTTTTTGAATGGCAATACTTGATGTAAGTGGCCAGTGTTGCCCACGGCTGCATGATCTGCTGCCATACAAATTATTTAAACCTCTACTAACTTCAGTTTGTTGTAATAAAAAAGTTTTAACGGTGAAAGTAAAGGAAGAAAACAAAATATACTAACGCCTGAAGGTTATGTTTAAAAAGTTCTTAAAGAAAGCCTATCAACTTTGAAAGGTAAAATTCTTTGTGGTTCGACTCCGGCAGCACCACCGCCACACCTATTTCCGCCTTATAACAGCAGTGCTAAACGCTGCTGTGTTATGGTTTTAAGGGAGTGGTAAGGGAGACATACTTTTCTGAGGCGTTCCAGCAAAGCCCTTAGGGGTAGTGGCGCATTTTCGGCCGACCACAGGTAAGACTGATTCAATCTGAGCCTAATTAGAGATGTCCATAGTCACACAATTAAAATTGATCAACATTCCGGTTTAAGTGATGAAAACCTATTTTACCGTTCTTAGATATTTACCCCTAAGGGGTTGAGTATTTGTTGAAAGCTTGTCACATAAAAAAATGTATATTGCGCAAATGTTACGTGTCTTTCATTCAATGCTCATAGCGGGTATAAAATACTCCGGTTACGGACATCAAAGGGTCTAAACGGCAGTCGTTAATCCGCCATATTTGTTTTAAACTCAGATATTAAAACCCTGAGTTGTAAATTCAGCGCGTGGGCATTGAAATGACGGGTAACGTTTATGGGGTTGAAATGTAAAGTTTAGCAGAAAATATGCTGTGAGGAGTCCCACAGCTGGGTACAGCTTTTTTCATATTTGAGGAATGAGTAGCTTCCTACCTTCTTATTATATTTTTGAGATATAGCTTATAACTTCGTATAAGCTTTTTGAAGTTGTAAGTCTAAAATGATGTTAATGAGGTCTTAAGTAGTACGAAATAGGTAATTGCAGATCGTGATACAGAATAAAGACATGAAGCCTTTTTATTCTAGAGTTCTAGCTGTCCTGCAAAAATATATTACCAAAATAAAGGTACATGGCCGCCCTCATAAAAGTTGCCGCCCCTGGCATGAGTAAAATTTTGCCGCCCAGGAAATAAGTTCATGAAATTGGTTATCCAATCCTCTATACATATTTTACTAGTAGTATATCAGTGCCTCCATATATAAAATTTTGCCGCCCTTAAACTGTCACTCATGCTACTCAGATGGTTTGTATTTGATACATAATACACATTCATTTTTTTAATAATATAGGAATAGCAGATGAGCATGCACCTGATGGTAAGTGGCTACTGCCGCCCATGGACATCTGTAATCAACCCCAGATAGGATTATATATTTCTACCTGAGGTCGGTCATAGATGCGCCTCTACCCCTGAGGACTAAGCTGGAACGCATTGTAAAAGTCTCTCTCCCTTACCACACCCTTCAAACCGGAACGCAGTAGCGCGTAACACTGCTTTTATTATGTAGAAATAGGTGTGGTGGTGCCGCCGGAGTCGACCCACAAAAGGTTCTAGCACCTTCAGGTTCATACATACTACACACACATACGCTGGAAACAGCAAACAATTAAATTCCACATAACATTTCAAATATTTTTGAGATAAGCCCTAGAAACGTAGGGTAGGGTAAATGTACCTAATTTCGGCTTAAATATTCTGGAACGTACGTGTAAATATATGAAAGAGGCGACGCGTTTAGATGTTATTAAGGTATTCATTCGGACCCTTTTTATACAGTCATTGACCTGGTTTACGTATGTGAATGTGGAATTAAGAATTTAGGTCTACTTGTGTGCTAGAACGCTCGGATTTATTTATGACTAAGATTTAACTGCGGGTCTGTTTGCCTTTTTAAAACAACAAAATAAATAGATATGGTGGTGGTGCCACATCATTTTTTTTTATAATATAGGAGTAGCAGACGAGCATGCAGTCCACCTGATGGTAAGTGGCTACTACTGTAATCAATCCCAGATAGGATTAGAGGTAGGTAGAGATAGGATTAGAGGATGAGGTCGGCCACAGATGCGCCGCTACCCCTGAGGACTAAGTTGGAACGCCTCGGAAAAGTCTGTCACCCTTACCACACCCTTCAAACCGGAACACAGCAGCGCCTGACACTGCTGTTATTCTATATGCGCCTGACACCGGTCGACCTCAGGTAGATATATATAATACTATCTGGGGTTGATTACAGATGTCCATGGCCGGCAGTAGCCACTAACCATCAGCTGGACTGCATGCCTATTTGCTGTTATATTATAAAAGATACCACCTAAGTAATAAATAGTTTATACGACTGTAACTTCTAAACGACTTGAGCGATTAAGGTCACATCCATTCAATATATTTGTTTTGTCGAGATGAAGGTTTATGCTATCATAGGAAATGGAATGTGGCTGTATACTCAAATTATACTAATACTATTTTTATGGTAATGTATCATATTCGTAACACGTATTAATTTGGAGCCAAAAATGAAATATAAATTATTTCAAAATTGATTTCTATAGACTTTTTGACCGCATTCAATCTACCACCCCTTCGTACGGTATTTAGTTATGAAGAATAAGCGACGAAATTAACTTAGTTGTGTATTTTTTTGAAAAAATGTATGTAAAGTGAAAATGAAGGTACTTATGCACCCAATAGTTGATGCTGTGGGGACTGTGGATATATTTTTAAAATTAATTTCACCTCTCATTTTGATCTCAAAAAGTCGTTAAAATCTGCTAAACACATATTGCGTCATCTACCGGAACATGTATATGGCGAGCAAGGCATATTAGATCTCGTTAACCCATCACTGTCCCACTGCTGGGCACGGGTCTCCTCTCAGAATGAGAAGGATTAGGCCAAAGTCCACCACGCTGACCAAGTGCGTATTGGTAGACTTCACATACCTTAGAGCACAGCTTTTAATTAACTCTCAGGCGTGTAGGTTTCCTCACGATGTTTTCCTTCACCGTTACAGCAAGTGATCATTTATTTCTAATACGCACATCATTATTAGAAATCAGGTGTACCTGGGATTCGAACCTGAAACCCTCCCGGTGAGAGGTCGAATTTTAACCACGGGGCTATCACTATGTAGCATATAAGGTAAAAGATACAATTATAAAGGTGAGAATTTGGCAATTATACCCTACATACATTCGTAGTCCCCAAATACGTTTACGCTTGACCCAAATAACTTCTGTCAATATCACCCAGTATGCATCTGTTATACGTAATTCTGTTTGACATTACACCTATCAATTTCAATATTTCTTGACAGAAAAATAAAGTAACAATGACATGCTTTATTACACATAATAAAGTTCTTACTCGAATATTCATAAAGAAATATTTACGGGCCCATTTTTCTGTCATTCAATTATTTATTTGACTAAAAGCCCTCTTTTTACAATGAGTCATGTTATTTGACATATTTATAATTTGACGGATTAATTGACAGTTAATGTCAAAAACAATACAATTAAATTTTGGAATGTGTGGTAATGAATATGTACCTATAGGAGGCGTTTCGTTAAATATTATCTGGGATTGAATACAGATATCCATGGACGGGGTTATCGGGTGGATTACTCATAATCTTTTTCTATATAACAAAAATTATATAGCTATTACGAAAACACGAAACCTAATATTATTGATCATTCTAAACACTAAGGTGGAACGCCTTATGTGCTATAGAGCTGTCGTGCAACCCAATCCCAGTAATGGCTGCAAATCTCCGTATCTCTCGCTTCCAAGCAATGGGTTTATTGGATATCAATTAATTGAATAGTCAACGATATTTGGTTACTCAATCATATACGTAATATGTTGATTGTATGTGACTTGCTGTGATAGCGTTATGATCTCAATTTGGGCATTTTCAATTACGGTATTTCATGTTATTGGCTTACAGTTTGAATCTCAGGATAACCATTTTTTTGAAATTATTTATTTTTTTTTTTTTTTTATTTAGGCACACAAAATATAATACATAACAGGACTTATATCTAAAATTTAGTGCAAAGGCACTGCTTATTTCTTATGAAATCTCTTCCAGCAGACCTGCGATTGGAGATTGGTTAACTCCTGGTAGTAATGGTAGTAATGGTGGTAGTAATGGTAGTAATTATGTGCGTATTAAAAATTAATTATCCCTTGTTTTAACGGTGAAGGAAAAACAAGACGAAACCTATCTTACATAATTATTCGGGACTTTGAAGTATTAGAAATTAATTATCACTTTAACGATGAAGGAAAATATCATGAGTCATGACTGAACTAAGTTACAATTATGAGAGTCCTTTAAAAACCTTTTCAATGGTTTGTAAAGTCTATCAATCTTTGCCTTTATTTTTTATATATTTTTTTGTTATCGCGGGGGAAACGTTCAAAAGGTACCCGGCGCTGTGGGAGCGACACAGAGTTATGTGGGATTCTTACTGCACTAAAACGCCCCGGTGGCCGATCTCGGCGCTGCTTAGAGGACTCCGGGATCTCCAAAGGAACGCAACCGGAGTCCTCTTAGAGGGTTGCCCCGTCGGACTCCGCCCAGGTGAGCTTGGCGCTCGTCACACCGTCTGGTGCAAACGACGGTATGCGACCACACTTACCGCCGTCCTTCCCGGGGATGCTGGCCGAGCGGGCAATACTTGCCTAGTTACATAATCAAAACTAGTCTATTATGACGTCATTACAAGATGATTTAATGCTACTAATATTCGAAATTTCAGGCATTGATAGCCCAGTAGTTGAAACGGGGCTTTTCAATAGAGGGGTCCTAGGTTCGAATCCCGGGCGCCTCGCCTTGAAAATCATGTGCGAATTATAAAATAATAACTTTAACGGTGCTTGCTTTAACTTGCTTTAATGGTGAAGAAACATCGTGAGGAATCATGCATACCTGAAATATTTTTGACTGATACTACTAATACCTGAATATAAAAAACATACTTATGTGGAAGTCTACCATTTTGCACTTGGTCAGCAAGGTGGATTACCGTCTAAACCATTCCCACTCTGAGAGGATTCCCGAGCCCGTGAGATAGTAATACATTGATGACGACGACGTAATCCAACCAATTGAAATGCTAGAAGTGATTCAATTATAAATTACATAATCAATAATTCGTGTTACAATTCGTTTATTCAACATTTACAAATTGATTCAAATCCATCTGAATAACAACTTCATTAGCCATAAATAAACGTGATCACAAATCAAGGTATAAATCCGTCGTCATAAATCCATTCACTACCCTTACCAGGAGTTTTTACGTATCGACAAATATGACTGTTTTGGTATTTGTTTACGTATTTGCCCATACAAATTCCAATCAGCGCCCCTAGCGGATTGTGTCGGAACTAGAAAATCATATGGGCCAATACGTAAACAAATACCAAAACAGTCATATTTGTCGAAACGTAAAAACTCCTGGCAAGGGTACAGGTACCTTATTCATTATTTGAATGATTTGTGTAAATCACATTTAATATTCTGTTTATAGTATTTCGTAGCTTGATTGAACTTGGGGCTTAAATCATTTATGATCAAACGATACGATGTCGTTTCGACGTGTCGTGTCGTGTCGTGTCGTGAAATGGTAGTGATAAGCGCTACTGTGTTCTGGTTTTAAGGATGCGGTAAAAGAGATATAGTTTTCCGAAACGTTCCAGCTTAGTCCTTAGGGGTAGCGGTGCATCTGTGACCGATCTCAGGTAGGTTTCTGCTCTTATCTGGGGTTGATTACAGATGTCCAAGCGCGGTAGTAACCACTTACCATCAAGTGACCTGTATTTATTTATTTTATTTAATAAGTTTTTTGTACACAAAATAAATCATACAATACAGAAGTCGAGTCTGTATGCTTGTCTGCTAATCTTATATATATTTTATAAAACAAACAAACATACATGCATACATACATACATACATACATACAGACATACATACACCAGTCATAAACATAACCTTTCTTTTTGCGTCAACCAGAAAGGAGAGTTCTATGTTCAAATATAATAAGTAAATACCTACTAACATAAGAACGGTATGCTACTCATTATCTTTTCATAATACTCTGCTAACGCAGGGCTGAATTAGGGCAAGGGTCACCGCAAGAGAGGAACGAGAAGCGAGTGAGTTTGTTTATCAAGCGAGTAGATAGATGGCGCTAATGTATAGACATTTGAAATGCTGTTTGCCCAAGATACATATGTACGAGTATAGGTACTACATGGTAAATGTCACCTATTTCTGCTTTATAACAGCAGTGTCAAGCGCTGCTGTGTTTTGGATAAAAGGTACATAAGGTTTGAAGGCGGTAATGCCATCGGCGGCACCACCGCTGTACCAATTTCTTCGTAATAACAGCAATGTTAAACGCTGCTGTGTCCTGGTTTAAAGGCTGTGGTAAGGGAAACATACTTTTCCGAGGCAATCCAGCTTAGTCCTCAAGGGAAGCGGCATATATGTGATCCGACTGGACCTCAGGTAGGAAATTAATTTTAACTGGGATTGATTACACATGTCCATGGGCAGCAGTAGTAACTTACCTTCAGGTGGACTGAATATTCGTCTGCTATTCGCATTATTATGAGAGAACATACTTCTCACAGGGGGCAACACGGGGGCAGCCTACCTCAAATAGGATTCTAATCATATATGGGGTTGATTATAGATTATGTCGATAACGTTATGTAAATTCTTTTCGATCTGTGTATTTTGTTGAAATTTAAAATTTATCTTAGGGTTTTAACAGCCTCTTAGGGGATGGCTACCTAAAAAGAATATTCTTAGTTCAGTTAAATAATCAGGTACTGTTTTTCGTGCCTATGTATAATTCTTTAGGACACCCTAAAGCCCATATGCGGTTTTAGTATAGGACCTGTCGTTGGATTCGTCTAAATTCTCGAAATAACATATTACTCATTTATTTTATTTATTATAATTTTAGTTATTTTTTGATTACTGTAAATGATTTTATTTGTTTTTTTTTTAATTTAGTAAGTTATTATAATATTGTAAATAATTAAATAAAGGATTATTACATATAGACTATATTTTTATGCAGTCAGATTAGTTTTCGTAATGATTCTTTAGTTCGCTAATTATAATCGCTTCATCGCTAGTGGTAGGACAGAACCATAATACATTTTTAATATCACTAAGTGCTTTTATCACCCTTACAGGGCGAAAATATGAGTTTTGTTATTATTATACTAGGAATATGGCTTAAGGCTGGACTTAGGGAAAACTAGGTCTAAGTAAGTATTACGGTTATGAGTATATAAAAGTTGTATCCACACAAATGAACAAATATAATTAAGGTCCTTTATATGTACAGGCATTGAACGTGTCGTGACAGACAAAATTATATTTTTAGGGTTCCGTACCCAAAGGGTTAAAGCTGAACCCTTGACATTTTTACACAGTATATATGAGGCTGTTAGAACCAGAATAGCCTAGCTACAAAAACCGATTTACAATATGGAGAAAAGTAAGAGTGTATAGTCCGCTCTGAAGTTGTTGCGAGGTGTAGTCATACAAATTACTATGGCGAAGCGATTTATTTCTATATTCGGAGCGGACTAGCATTTTTACGCAACTATACAACATTTTTAAATTACGAAAATACAGATAGGAAAATACAAAAATAATTAAAATGTAGTTAGGCCATTCTGGTTCTAGCAGCCTCATATAACGGTGACCGCTATAACAACAGATATTAAAGACTAACTGACCCGGCAAACTTTGTACCGCCTCAAAATCTATTTATCAAATATATTTCATATAAAATATAGCCTATGTTACTCGTGGACACTGTAGCTTTCAAATGGTGAAAGAATTTTTAAAATCGGTCCAGTAGTTTTTGAGCCTATTCATTACAACCAAACAAACTAACAAAGTATTCCTCTCTATAATATTAGTGTAGATAAGATGTAAATAAATGGGGGTCGCCAGACAAGAAGAATTTTGAAGGTGGTAGAACCCTTTGTGGTTCGACTTCATGGGCACCGCCGCCACATCATTTTCTGCCTTATAACAGCAGTGTAGCGCTGCTGTGTTCTGGTTTGAAGGGCGTAGTGTTTGTACGAAGCATTCCAGCTTAGTCCTCAGGATGTGGTCAGGTGTGGTGAAGTCTGTGGTCGAACTTAGTTAACACCACCTTAAACTTAGTTAGTTAAATAAGTGTGGCACCACCGCCACACTTATTTCTACCTTATAACAGTAGTGTTAAGCGCTGCTATGTCCTGGTTTGAAGGGTGTGGTAAGGGAAACATACTTTTTCGAGGTATACCAGCTTAGTCCTCGCCATCAGGGGACTACATGCTCGTCTGCTACTCTAATATTATAAAAAATATCCACAGATAAAAAAATAAAAACTATTTTTGTATGTTTGTCTGTTGCGGATAATCTTTGGAACGGCTAGGCCGATTTCGATAGGACTTTCACTAGCATTTAGCTAATATTATAAGGAGTGACGTGAGTAGGTACTTTTATTTTAGAAAAATAGGGGTCTGCGCAGAACACTAAATTGGCCAGGTGCAAGTCAAACTCGCACACGGAGGGTTCCGTTCCACCAACATTTTCATATATATTTTTTATTTTTCGTATGTGTAATTTTAGCAGCCACTGAAGTATACATTGTGAAAATTTTAATTGTCTACCTATTACGGTTCAATAGATAAAGCGGATAACGTCGAGAAATAGTGGTTTCTTGTATGACGACCCAATTTATTTTCAACTCTTTGTTTATTTTTAGTATTTGTTGTTATAGCGGCCACCTTTATACATACTTTGTAAAAAAGTGTCTATCTTTAAAGGGTTCAGGAGATAGAGCCCTGTGACAGATGGACAGACGGCCAGACGGAGAGACAGCGGAGTCTTAGTAATAATAGTAATAGGGTTCCGTTTTTATCCTTTGGGTACGGAACCCCAAAAACACAAGACAATCTAAAATTTTAACTGTTACTCTTTGAAACATAGGTCCAACCGCGGGGCACAGCTAGTTAAATAAGAATTTAAATCCGACATACCTTCGTCATTTAAATTACTATTTAACTAAAACCAAGTTGTAGCTGAAATAGAAAGACATTTTTCTCTCAAGATTTCTTTTAGAAAAAAAACCATTAAAACTCTTTGAAATATTCTTTAATTAACCCCGTACCTACTTTACATTATATTTTTCTTTGTTTATGAAAAAGTACTGACATTTTTCCTTTTCGAAAATAAGGTTTAACGTTGCCTTTTGCAGAAAATCTCATTTTATAATGAATGAGAAATATAAAATTATTATTTATTCTTTCCTTTCCTTAAAAGGTTTCATCCAAGAACCCTTATTATTATATAATTAAATATAAGCTCCTTTAAATGAGATTTTCATAGGGTTATTGACTGATTGAGGTGGTAGAACCCTCTGTGGTTCCACTCCATGGGCACCGCCGCCGCATCTTTTTCTGCCTTATAACAGCAGTGTAGCGCTGCTGTGTTCTGGTTTAAAGGGCGTATTGTTTATACGAAGCATTCCAGCTTAGTCCTCAGGATGTGGTCAGGTGTGGATAAGCAGTCTGTGGTCGAACTTACAGCAGGTGGATGCAGTGGATACTCACCACCATCATCACCATCATCACCATCATTATCATCATCATCATCAACCCATTACTGTCCCACTGCTGTGTACGGGTCTCCTCTCAAAATGAGAAAGATTAGGCCATAGTCCGCCACGCTGGTCAAGTGCGTATTGGTAGACTTCACATACATTTGAGTTTTTTATAAATCTCTCAGGTATGCAGGTTTCCTCACAATGTTTTCCTTCACCGTTTAGCAAGGGATAATTAATTTCTAATACGCACATAACTTTGAAAAATCAGAGGTGCATGCCTGGGATTTGAACCTCGGACCCCTCGATCGAGAGGCCGAGTTTTTTAACCACTAGGTTATCACTGCTTGGATGCTCATTTACCTCAATCCTGTACAAAAAATATCTCTTATCTTTATATATATATTTCTTATGTGCGTGTGTATGTCACTGAACTCCTCCTTAACGACTGGACTGATTTTGATGAAATTTGTTGTGTGTGTTCAAGGGGACTTGAGAATGGTTTAGATTCACAATTTAGTCCGTGGAAAAAGGTTTTTTTAATTATTTTTTAATCCGTAAGTAGTTAAAGAATGGGAAACTATGCATTTGATCAAGTGCTGATCTTTAGCAAAGTTGATGTCCAAGAGCCCACGAGGGTTTGGGAGTTGGTAAGACCAATTTTCGACAGATGGCACCACTGTCATTCCAATGCAGGTACAAATTTTCCGTTTTATATATGTCATATTATTTCTTTAAAATGCGGGCGAAGCCGCAGGCACCACTAGTATTTAAATATATTTTTTGTTGAAAAGAGACTGTATGTGAAGTTACTCAGCTACAAGATCTAGTAAAAGACAAAGTATAAAACGTTTTAAGTCCTAGATTCTAGGTCATAACGCTTGTCTAGACTAGCACGGACAGCTTCCGTCCGAAATAGTCTGAGAACAAACATTGCTCGCTTTTGAGGAAATGAAATTCTAGCTTATTGTCGTGTTTGTTTGTTGTTTGTTGTTTGTTAACATTCTTGTTTTATATTGTTGTGTTTGTATATGTTGTAAGCATAGATTAAGGGAGGTTTCATACGTTTTTGATGGTAAGAAACTCTGTGGTTCGACTCTGTCAGCACCACCGCCACACATATTTCTGTTTAAACAGCAGTGTTAAGCGCTGCTGTGTTCTGGTTTGAAGGGTGTGGTAAGGGAGACATAATTGTCCGAGGCATTTCAACTTAGTTCTTAGGGGTAGCTACGCATCTATCGCCAACCTTAGGCAGGGATCTAGACTATAGTTTTTCGTAGATTGGTGACATGTGGTACTTTAAAAATCTGGGATATTTATAGTATAGGAGTAGCAGACGACCATGCGGTCCTGATGGTAAGTGGCTACTGCCGACCATAACATTTGTAATCAATCCAAGATAAGATAGGAATTACGGATATTTCCATCGTAGAAAACCTCCCACATATGGAGTATGTTGATGTGTTTATAGCTTTTACGCAGAATATCCGGATATTTTCGGGTTTTAGTGTAGAAAACCCGGATATGTTTGGGTAACGTATCATTCGCTGCTCGTCTCTCACATTCGTCTCTGCGGATATTTTTCCAATTTTTACGCGGAATACCCGGATATTTTCGGATGAAAATGTTTTTTCTAGCATTCCCTGTTCGTTATAGTTTCACGAGGATCCCAACAGATTCACTTGATCCGTTACGTTAGCCAAGAATCCCGGCATAGGACAAACATACAAAAATTATATAAACATAGTGAAAAAATATCATTATGCAGTAAAATGAAGTAAAAAAGCAGTGATAGCCTAGTGGTTAAGAAACACGGCCTCTTGATCGAAAGGTCCGAGGTTCAAATCTCAGGCACGCATCTCTGATTTTTCAAAGTTATATGCGTATTAAAAATTAAATATCACTTGCTTAACCAGTGAAGGAAAACATCGTAAGGAAATCTGCATACCTGACAAAAAAAAAAACGTTTTCAAGGTTATGTGAAGTCTACCAATCCGCACTCGGCCAGCAGGGTGGACTATGGCCTAATCCTTCTCATTCGGAGAGGAGACCCGTGTCCAGCAATGGGACAGTAATGGGTTGATGAAGAGTAAATTAAGCTTGGATGTCAATGTCACTCTAAAATCACATACCTGTTTTTTTACTGTTTAGGTCTATAAGTGTGTGTGCTTACGTGCTTTTTGTGTGTATGTGTGTGTGCGTGAAAGAGAGAGAGAGAGATACTGAGTGTACGGCTAAATGTGTATGTAATGTACATACAAATATTTCTACATACATTGTGATTGCGTGTGACCATGTTACATTACTAAATGTTTATTCTTCATACTTCTTCACTTAACAACCCTTTGTGGTTCGACTCCGTCGGCACCACCGCCACACCTATTTCTGCCTAATAACAGCAGTGTTAGGCGCTGCTGTGTTCCGGTTTGAAGGGTGTGGTAAGGGAGACATACTTTTCCGAGGCGTTCCAGCTTAGTCCTCAAGGATAGAGCCGCATCTGTAGCCGACCTCAGGTAGGAATATCTAATCCTATCTGGGGTTGATTACAAATGTCCATGGGCGGCAGTAACTACTTACCATCAGGTGGACTGCATACTCGTCTGCTACTGTTATATTATAAAAAAAAACATACAAATATTTGTACATACATTGTGTTTGCGTGTGACCATATTACATTAGTAAATCTTTATTCTCCATACTTTTTCACTTATCAAATATTATACGCCTTTTGTTATAACTACAAAAGAAAACGCAATACAATATAAGAAAGTTATTCATTTGAAACGTTCATATTTATCTCAGTTTTTCTTGTAATACAATAAAGATGGCCATTTGGACCGTCGAGCGTCTGAAATTCATGAAATAATAAATATTTATGTATAATTCGTTTCAATAAATGTTGTAATCCAAAATGGTTTTATTGTCTTTCTCACACGTTATAATAAATGATACCTATCTCTCACATTATTTACTATAATCTGTGATCAAAAAGAACCAAGTTTTTGTAAAAACTGATTGAAATAACTACAAAATATCTTTGAATATTTTGGCAAAACTTGAACGATATGATATTATTATTATAAAATATCTGTTAATCGTTACTTCAATGGTAATTATTCTTGAAAAATTGAAAGGCACTAACACATTGGGCAAAAATAAAATATATTCTAAATTGACCTAATATTAATTCAAAAAATATCTATTTCAGGTTAATCAAAGGACCGGGTCCTGTTTTTGGAAGTTTACTAATGTTATAACAAGGAAACATCGATAAAATCTGTGATAAGTAGGAAAGAGAGAGAAATAGTGATTATTGTTGTTGTTGTAAGCGCGTTAATTGTTGCAAAACCTAAAATTCTTTATTCGATGTTGTGTTGCCATTCGAAAAAAGAGTAAGTGCTCTAATTTTATTGAGTGGTTCGTAGATACAGGGTGTAGTTTTGTTTGTGGATAGAGCGTACGGGGTGTTGTTTTTTGTTAAAAAGTTTTTTTTGAGCTAAATTTTTGTGTTTTGTGACGCTAGTGTCCCAGGAGTCGACAATGACGAAGAACTTTCTTACCGTTACCAACATTGTTAATGAGGGGATCAAAGGAAGCAAGATCACGAAGCTCGGCCTCTCCAAGTACCTGTCGCAGTCACTGTAAGTAAACCTTTTTTTATTAAAACCCATTTCAATCTATACATCTATAAAAATAAATAAATATGGAGTGTCTGTTTTTAATATTGAATTAACCGTTTTTTACTACATGCATATGAATATACATACGGTACATACACCAAAATAACATTTTTTACAATTTTTGTCTGTCTGTTTGTTCTGGCTAATCTCTAAAATGGCTGGACCGATTTCGACGAGGCTTTTATTGGCTGACTGATAAGGAGTAACTTAGGCTACTTATATTTTAGAACTAGGTGTGTCCCTCTTTCTTTTTAACGTGGGTGAAACCGCAGGGCACAGCTAGTAACAAATAAAATAACATATTTGAGAGTTCATTCTACTCACGAAATTTTATACTTATATGTATTGTTTTCTTAACAGAGAGGAAGTAAAAGTCTTTACAATAGAAGTATTAGTATACGAGTATTCCCCGGTTTTATTTTGTTTACTTCTTTCTTTCGTTGTATGATTAAAATTGTTGTTGATACAGGATGTTTATTGAAATTAATGTATTCTTTCTTTATTTCTAATTGAAAAAATATGATTATGACACAATATTTCTTTAACATTATCATTTCAAATCATTGGCGATCTGGGATCAAATGTAAACTATGCAAATCGTATTCGAAAATATGAGTTATCAGTTATTTTAACGCAGTGCAAATATTACAAGTCATTTATATTGCTTCCTAAGGTATTTAAGATGAGAGATTTTTATTTGTATGATATGATATAGCACTATGGACCTGAATTAGATCAGGGTTGTAAGGCATGGACCATACTTACAAATTTAAGCATAGGTTTTAGAATAATATAGACGTAACACACACACACACACACACACTCACGCTATCTCTCTCTCTCTCTCACACACACACACAAACAAACACACACACCCATGTGCACGAACGTACGCATAAACGCACACCGTCAATTATTTTCTGCCTATACTAAATGTGTAATCCTGTTTTGGCTTAATTTACAACATACTGTATATATTGTGAAAATATTATACGTATCGCTGTTGGATTACCTAATAAACAAATAAATAAATAAGTAACAGTCGAGCATGCAGTCTACCTGATGGTAAGTGGTTACTGGTACGGATGGACATCTGGACAATCCCAGAAAATGTTAGATTCCTACCTGAGGTCGGTCACAGATGAACCGCTACTACTAAGGACTAATCTGGATACCTCGGAAAAGTATATCTCCCTTACGACACCCTTCAAACTATAACACAGTAGCACTTAACACTGCTGTTATTAGACAGAAATAGATGTGACGGCGGTGCCGTCGAATTCAAACCACAAAGGGTTCTACCACCTTTAGAATCTATCAGTCGCTCTAAAGGGTTGAGGACATTGACCTATCAAGAAAGGGATGAAATTAACTTACTAACTTGGTTTAATTTCCTTTGATAACCAATTTGCGCTAAGTTAATTATCTATTCGCGTAAAGTTATGAAATCCACGACAAGTTATCTAATTTAAATTGCAATTTGTCAAGAAAATTGAAATAAGTATAGTTGAATTGTTTAACTTAATCTGAGAAAATATTATAACCAACTAGTGGTGCCCGCGGCTTCGCCAGCATTTTAAAGAAATAATATGACATACATAAAACGGAAAATTTGTACCTGCATTGGAATGACAGTGGTGCCATCTGCCGAAAATTGGTCTTACCAACTCCCAAACCCTCGTGGGCTCTAGGACAACAACTTTGCTAAAGATCATCACTTGATCAAATAGTTTTCGATTTTATAACTACTTACGAATTAAAAATTAATTAAAAAAACCTTTTCCCACGGACTAAATTTTGAATCTAAACCATTCTCAAGTCCCCTTGAACCCACACATCAAATTTCATCAAAATCAGTCCAGTCGTCTTTTATCATGGAGGATGAAAATATTTTTATTTTTCATTTTTGTACATATGTAAATTTTGTAAATAATTTATTTTATATCTATACTTTAATTAATTATTTTTAATTTTCTGTATTATAAATGAAAATACTTTTCAGTTAATAAATTAATTGTATGTAACTACAAAAAAACATGATTTACAATATGGAGAAAAGTAAAAGTGTGCAACATTTTTAAATTCTGAAACTACAGATAGGTCAAACGTCATTTGTCCCTGTAGTTCCGGAACCAGAATAGGGCTACGGTATCCCCTGCCTGTCGTAAAAGGCGACTAAAAGGGGCTTCCGGGGTTGTGGACGGCAAGAGTGGGAGCTCAAACCGCCCGGCCAGCGACCCCGGGAAGGACGGCGGTATGTGTGGTCGCATACCGTCGTGTACAACAGACGGTGTGGTGAGCGGCATGCTCACCTGGACGAAGCCCGACGGGGCAACGCGCTAAGATGACTCCGGTTGCGTTCCTCTGGAGATCCCGGAGTCCTTTACGCAGCGCCGAGGACGGCCACCGGGGGGATTTTAGTGCGGTAAGAATCCCACATAACTCTGTGCTAATCGCTCCCACGGCACCGGGTACCTTTCGAAGGTTTCCCCCTCGAAAACAAAAAAATAAAATAAAAGGTCAAACGTCATTAAAATGCAGTTAGGCCACTCTGGTTCTAGCAGCCTGAATTATAACTGTATCTGAAAGTAACATATAGAATGTAATTCATTTATCTGTAAACATTACGAGCGCTCCATTTGCGAAATAAGAGATAAAACAGGTTGAAAATGTTTGATTGTGATAAATTTACCTCCGCCATTAAAGAGATATGGAATTAAAAAGCTTTTTCGCGAAATAGAAATAAAATTGTGTGCGTAAATATATAAATAATCTTACGTTATAAAATAATAATCATCATCATCAACAATAACCCATTACTGGCCCACTGCTGGGCACGGGTCTCCTCTCATAATGAGAAGGATTAGGCCATAGTCCACCGCGCTGGCCAAGTGCGTATTGGTAGACTTCACATACCTTTGAGATTTTTTTTTATGAATCTCTCAGGTATGCAGGTTTCCTCACGATGTTTTCCTTCACCGTTTAGCAAGTGATAATTAATTTCTAATACGCACATAACTTTGAAAAATCAGAGGTGCGTGCCTGGGATTTGAACCTCGGACCCCTCGATCGGGAAGCCGAGTTTCTTAACCACTAGGCTATCACTGCTATATAGCGTTATAAAATAATGCGTTTTAAAATAATGCTTTCTAAATACATAACCTCAAAATAGATGCTGAGCCAATGCTGGACATGAGTTTCTGCCCATAACTGGGGAAAGCTTCTCTACGATGCTCCAAAGAGGGTTTGTGGAGGGCGATGGGTTAGTAAAGAGTTACGAATGTTTAAAAAAGTGAAAAAAATATAAGAAGTCTATTAACGACTTGTCGTCAACTACTGTCCCACTGCTGGACACGAGTCTCCTATCAAGTGACTAAGAGAGGTTTCGGCTAGTCTATTGTACTGTTTTGGCAATTGCGTTTTTGTTTAAAAGGTGTGGAAAGGATATGTGTATTGGAGGCATCAGCTTAGTCTTTCAAAGTCATGTCAATCCTTCAACCTTATACTGGGTAACGAAGGCCTTAGCGCCAGTATGACTAACTTCCAGCAATACACACATTTTTAGCATCAGTTTTACATTTTAGTGGAAAGTTGTGGTTACCGGTTGACTTACATACGAGACGACCATCCATAGCCTTCAGGAGTGGTAACACACCCGTAATTTTAAGTATAGTCCGCGCCAAACTGCTAGTCCACTCTGAAGTTGTTGCGAGCAGGTGTAGGCATACAATTTGCTATGGCAACGCGATTCATTTCTATATTCAGAGCGGACTAGCAGTTTTACGCGGACTATAGAACCCTTTACAATATTCACTTGGCTACAAATATGCAGCGATCAACCATATGGATCATTGCTTACAACTTTACTACATCAGTTCCGTAAATAATATAAATAAAATTAGGTCAAATTGATCATCCTATCACGTCAGCAAACACATAAAAAAGATGACGTTAATAAAAATATATATGTGATACGTTTAACCCGTAAACGCTGAGGTTGGCAAACAAGAATCACAACAACTTTCGTAGCCATAAACATCCCATGTCAGACGTAAACCAATAAAGATGGGATTACGAGCGTAATGTTAGAATTATATAAAATTCGTGCTACATCAATAGGGTTGTCACTTTGCGATTATTTAGTATTTTTTAGCGAATGTTATCTTTTAGGCTTATAAAACTTGTCCTGACTGACTGACGTAAATAGAAGCGTGAATTTTGGGCAATAACAATATACATCTCTTATAATAAAGGACAGATTTTTTTATATTCAACTCCTAAGGGGTTAAATGGGGTATAAAAATTGATTATAGATACGTCATTTTTTAAAGCGAACTCAATTAAATTAATTTGGCTTTCTGGTTGGAAATAATGAAATACTTATTTCATCGTTTTTGGAAAATTGACACTAAAGAGGCTAAATAGAGGTTTTAAATTTGTATGATATTATGTCATGATTACACGTACAAAGTTGCTGGCAAAAGCTGTAGAAAGGGTTGTTGAACCCACGAGTTTGATGTCACGGAGATTGGTTGTATACCCCTTTACACCCGAGATGATATGAGCGTGAGTTTCACTTTAAAAAAATTCCCACGTGATAGCTTCTTATTTTTCGAAACGCAACCGATGCCGATCGATCGTGAGGAGAGTATCGCACGTGCTACCGGCTAAGTGAGCGGGGTGCAGGCGGTCAGTTGTGCTAGGGACTCGTCCAAAGATGGCAGATTTTTTCGACCCGCGCACTGTCACAGGTATATAATTATTTTTGGTATTAAATGTTTAGTATCTATCATTAATTATAGCTAATTTGAAAGCTTAAAGAACACTAAATACGTGGAATTTAGTAGTTTATTCGATTAACTTGCAATTTAGATACAATTAGGTTGCAAATTCTAACTGTTACGATCGTGTGCCTACGGTTGTTGGTGCAGAATAACGTTTGATGAAAATGCTTTTATTGCTATTACCAGTTATGTGTAAGTTTCGTCAATATCAATTTTGTTTGTTACAATTTTAGGGGTACATTTAAATGACGATCAGATTTTGCCAGTGCGGGGTGAGGAGAAATGTATCGGACATTGAAGATCTTCATGAAAGTGAAGAGCTTCAACCAAATAGATTAGAAGAGTTTCAATTTGAAGAATTGTGCCCTGAAACAGATCCAGAAGCACATGCAGACCTTCAAATAGAAACTGACCTAGAATTGGATCTGCAACTTGAGCCTAAACCTCAACCATCTACTTTAACATCATCCCTAGAAATTTCTCGCCGCCGAGCATCTTCACGTCCAACAGATCGAAAAAAAGCTTGGAAACGAATACGTTTTCTGTCTTGAAAAGGTCTATACATCCCTACCAACATCTCCAGTAAAGTTTCCAAAGAAATATTTTTCTTAATATTTTAATTATGAGGCTCTTGATATGTAACCAGATGCACAAATTTCTATTATCTAAGAAGAACCGGTCGAAAAGTTAATTTAATTGCAATAGATATGGCTAAAGTTTTCTCCATCTGCATTATCATTGGATGTATTCCCTAGCCAAGAATACCTACGCCTTGGAGACCTGGATTGAAGACGGAGGCAATAACGGAAGAAAGAAGAATGTTGATTTTCATAGAATTACGTAGTTTAGGTTTCATTGCCAAGACAGATTTTTTATAAAGACTAATGAAAATAAAGACAGTGATATTAAATATCTCCAAATTGTTTTAATTTTCTAATATTTTTTGATAAAAAACTATTTTATTTTGCAATTTTCACGATCGTGAGTGTGACAGTTCCCACCGGAGACTCACGATCGTGCGGGTCGATTTCTGGATTAAGTATAAACTCTGGATTTTTTTTCGTATTTTTGTGGATCCCTTAAGCTACATAAAAAGCCGTAATAAACGTCTTGAATCGGAAATTGCGAAAAAAAATCTTCGGGTGTAAAGGGATACAGAGAGCTTCCAATCGAAGCGACAGCTCGATATTAATTACATTACAATGGCAAGTTCTAGTTCCTAAACGATCCACTGGAGGCGCTGCATGTGAATGTGAGAATTCGATATCAAGGACCGACTCGATCAACCAAAAAAACCTCATAATGTTACTGTTTGCCTAACACTGTTTTAACCCTAGCAATCTTCGTTATCGACCCATTATTGTCCCACTGCTGGGCACGGGTCTCCTATCAGAATCAGAAGGATTAGGCCATAGTCCACCGCGCTCGCCAAGTGCGTATTGGTAGACTTCACATACCTTTGAAATGTTTTTTATATAAATCTTTCAGGTATGCAGGTTTCCTCACGACGTTTATTTTCTCCGTTTAAGCAAGTGATAATTAATTTCTAATACCCAAATAATTTTAGAAAATCAGAGGTGCGTGCCTGGTATTTGAACCTCCGACCCCTCGATCGAGGCCGAGTTTCTTAACTACTAGGCTATCACTGCTTTGTCCCTGTAGTTCCGGGATCAGAATAGGGCTACGGTATCCTCTGCCTGTCGTAAGAGGCGACTAAGAGGGGGCCTCCGGGGTTGCGGGCGGCAAGAGTGGGAGCTCTAACCGCCTGGCTAGCGACTCCATGAAGAACGATGGTATATGTGACCTCATACCGTCGTACGCTCCACACGGAGTGGCGAGCTTCATAATCATCTGGGCGGAGCCAGACGGGGCCACGCGCCAAGAGGACTCCGGTTGCGTTGAGGTTGCGGTGAGTCCTCTACGCAGCGCTGAGGACGGCTACCGGAGGGGTTTTAGTGCGGTAAAAGTCCCACATAACCCGTCGTCGCTTCCACGGTGTCGGGTACCTTTTGAAGATTTCCCCCTCGTCAACAAAAAAAAAAGGCTATCCCTGCTTAGCAATCTTATTCAACTTAAACTATTTAAAAATTAATTTGGCGCACGTAGAACTTCACAGACTTAGTTGTCACGCATCAAAATGTCGTATTAATGATGATGAAGTGCGTGACGCCTTGAGCCTTGTGTTCGTAAGAATTTTACAAAACTAAGTTGGGCACGACAGAGTTGATTGGGTAAAGTCCGCGCCAAACTGCTGGTCCGCTCTGAAGTTATTGCGAGCCGGTGTAGTCATACAATTTGCTATGGCGACGCAATTAATTACTATATTCAGAGCGGACTAGTTTTACGCGGCCTATACCCCCAGTAGTTAATTTTAAGCACTTTCATGCTTTAAGTCATCCGTCAGTTATCATTGTAAAAGTAGTAATTAAATCTGAACGACCCTTATGGGAGATTTGGAAACATCCGACATCGATTTACTATTAATCCGTACTTAAGCGGCGTATCCTTACTCCTAATCACATTGGAGTGGCGTGGTGAAGTAATCCCAGTCTTCCCTTTCCGTGGGTCCAAGATCTGTGCACAGTAGGACATAAAACGTGTTACCATCAGCCCATAATATGACTCTACACCATGGAGTGCACTAAACATGGCTTTAGGCATGCAATAAATTAATGAAAGAAATATATTCACTTTTTTACACGCTTTATATTAGTTTCACTTGTATGTTTGTCAGTAACTCCGTTTTTTAGTAGAAAGAGATCAACATACATCCTTATCTTACCCTGCATGTATGAAAAAATTAAATAGAATACCGAAAGCTTTTTAGTTGATTTTATCATAAAAGCGTGTTTTTTAGTGTTTTGAACTATATTTATTATTAGTTTTTGCCCGCGGCTTCGCCCGCGTTTAAAAGAAAATAATATAACATACTAACACACATAAAACTGAAAATTCGTACCTCAACTTTGCTAAAGATCATCACTTGGTCAAATGCATAGTTTACGAATCAATCCTTACTAATATCGATTAAAATAATCGATGTTTTGGGTCCAAAAGATCGATTCTCCGATTAATCGATCTAAGATCGCCATCCCTAGTTCCCGTAGGATTTCCGGGATAAAAACTATCCTATGTCCTTTCTCGAGTCTCAGACTATCTTTGTACAAAATTTCATTAAAATCGGTTCACTGGTTGAGGCGTGAAGAAGAGACAACCAGACAGACAGACAGACAGAGTTACTTTTGGATTTATAATATTATAGTAAGGATAAGGATTTATTGCATAGAAGTAGCAAATGAATATGTAGTCCACCTTGTGGTAAGTAACTACTGCCGTCCATAGACATCCATAATCAAACTTAGATAAGAATAATGGATCTCTGTCATGGAAGCTATGATACCTCTAAATATTATGTCACCCATATTACACTCGTCAAATCGGTACACACGCGTTTAACATTGCTTTTTTTAGGCAAAATAGGTATAGCTATGGCCAGATCCCGGAGCCCTCTTGGCAACGTCGAGGACGGCCACCGGGGGGGTTTCAGTGCGGTTAGACTCCCACATAACCCTGTGTCGCTCCCACGGCACCGGGTACCTTTTGAAGGCTTCCCCCTCGTGAACAAAAAAAAACGTATAGCAATGGCCATGTTCTCAAGGCACACTTAAATAACTACTCACACTACATACGTTGTCTAATAGATTGTGCACATAGCTTCTAACCCGCTACGGTATATTAAATTAGAACGGGTCGTAACAGCCCTGCAACCGCACAGAGGTAGGATATTCACATGACATTTTATACTTACCAAGTTCTGGCGTTTTGCCAAAGTCAACAAGTTTTGGCCACGCCGCGGAGGGTTAGCTGAATTTAAAATATGTTTTATTCGAAAGCTAAATATTAAATTTACAAGATATTTTTGTGTTAAATATTTTTATGCTGCTAAATGGATGAATAATTACAATAAGTGTTGACATGGTTTATTTGTTCAATGGATTAATGCTTATATATGTCAACATGGAAAGGCATTTGTAAGAGGAATAATTTTCTTACATTTGCTTGTGATGTCTCACGTATTTATAGTTAGTTAATTATTAAGTTCAAATACTTTTTGTCAGTCAATCTTTTTATAAGAATAAATTAGGAGAAGATTGAGCTTGCACTTCACATAATGGTAAGTGGCTGCAGCCGCCCAGATAAAATTTTCGATATATATTTATATTCGATTTCTACCAAAGGTTGACCACAGGCTAAATACCACTGAGGATGATGTTGGAACTCCTCAGATAAGTATGTCTCCCTTACCACACCTTTCAAAGCGGAATACAACAGCACTTAGCATTGCTATTATGCAGACATAGATGTATCGGTGGTACCTACGGAGACGAACCACAAATGGTTCTACCAACTTCAGAATAGAAGAGCAGGTAGAACAGGTAAGTAGCCTGCTTTTGATTTACATCTATATACCTACTATTACATAAATAGTATGTATATGACTACCTAAACCATATCACACTACAGTACTAATAAACATCCTTAGCATTTCTGGAAATGTGCCAACGTCAACAAGTATTTCGCATTTTGCCGCTCTGCTTAGTTTCGTGTTAAATATCGTGGAACGCTCAAAATGCAGTTAACTAAGCATATTCATGAAAAGCATATAGCTATGTGGCTTGAGTAGATCTTAATATATCTAAAAAGTTAAGTTAAGATTTAAAGATTAGAACTTAGAACCAATATGGTGCAACTGGGTAGGAGCCACCCATTTTGTCAATATAGTTCCGGGACTAGAATAGGGCTACGGTATCCCCTGCCTGTCGTAAGAGGCGAATAAAAGGGGGTTTTACGGGGTTGCTAGCAAGAGTGGGAGCTCGAACCGTCCAGCAAGCGACTCGGGGAAGGACGGCGGTATGTGTGGTCGCATCCCGTCGTGAACACCAGATGGTGTGGGAAGAGCGAGGAGCTGGTTTGAAGGGGTTGATAACTAAGGGAGATATTAAGGGAGACATACTTTTCTGAGGCATTCCATCTTAGTCCTCGGGGGTACCGTGTCTGTGGCCATGCGAAGCGACCATGCTATTACATACGGCTTAAGTAAAACTTGTTTTGTATGGAGATGTTAAGATGTCCATATCACATGCCGTGATCACATATAATAATAAGATTTAGTAATAAGATTTATATAATACAATGAGTAAATCAAATGATCTATTCTAAAGATGGTAGAAACCTTTGTGGTTCGACTCCGTTGGAACCACTGCCTAACTTATTTCTGACTAATAACATCAGTGTTAAGCGCTGCTGTGTTCCGTTTTGAAGGGTGTGGTAAGGGAGACATACTTTTCCGAGGCATTCCAGCTTAGTCCTCAGGGGTAGCAGCGCATCTGTGGCCGACCTCAGGTAGGACTATCTAATCCTATCTGGGGTTGATTACAGATGTCCATGGGCGGCAGTAGCCACTTACCATCAGGTGGACTGCATGCTCGTCTGCTACTCCTATATTATAAAAAAAAAATCCAAGCGACCATGTTATTACATTCGGCTTTAAGTAAAACTTCTTCTGTATGGAGATGATGTCCATTTGGGGCCGTGATCACATATCTTCGGACTGCAAGATCCTTTCTTACATTTCGTATAAAAATACAACTGTACCTTGAAATAAACTCTACAATTTTATAGTCTTGTTTACTCGTTTAATTCAAGGTTCCCGTTATTTACTCGTAGTAACATAAAAAGGCCAATTTTCCCCAAGTCACGGAATAAGGGACAGAGATTTTTCACAATTTTCTCGACAATAATCTCTTCTCAGATTGAACAAGAATTAGTCTACAGACCACCATGGTGGCCAAGTCACGTGAACTTCACATGTCTTTGAAAACATTATACTAATAGACTTAAATTAAAAAAAAAAAAAACAATTATACTCTATTATACGGTAATTTTGACCATCCACATTTAATTACCGTAGACATATCATAATAAGTTTCTCTTTAAAAATCTAGATTTAATTTTGCATCATAAATTTTGAAAGTTAAAAGAGTTCCATCCATTCGTTCATCCATCAGCTTTTAGGGTACAGTGCTGTGCCAATGGTTTCCCGCCGACTTCTTCATCTTTTTGTCTATCCGTGGTCGCCATTCGAAGAGCTTTCTTCACCAAGTACACAGGAGTGACTTTGTAGAAATTAAGCAAGTAATTATTTCTAATACGCACATAAAGTTGAAAAATGAGTGATACCTGATATTTGACCTTAAACCCTCCACAGAGGGGCTGAGATTTTGAACCACTAGATTAGCAGTGCTTGCAAAAACTTAGTATAGTACAGGAAACCTACTCATATATAGGTACTCAGAATACTCTCTGGATTCTATCCGGAAAATTCTCCTCTAAGAAATTGGATTTGAATCCGATAATGCGGACCCATCGCATACTAGCCTGTCCACATACCTTATTGGAAATACGGTGGATCCATTGGAATTTACGGTAGGGAATTGGAAAAAATATCTTGGAATTCTATCTACTTTAAAGTTGCTGGAATTTAGAGGAATGGAAATTGATGTTGTGGTTATACTTTTAAGTTTAGGAGGCCGCCGCTACGCCTATTTCTGCCTAATAACAGCAGTGTTAAGCGCTCACTCACATTAAAAGGCCGAGTTTCTAACCATAAGACTATAACTGTGCACATACATAAATAATTGATTAATAAACATACCCTTCAATCCCATACATACCCTAAAATCGATCCCGAGACTCTGATCAGAAACATTATCAAAGGCACAAGCACCTTAACAAAGTAGTTACTTTTCCCTTAATATTTTCCTTTTAAGGTCGTTCCTTATACAATCACCGTATAAAGTATAATATAAAAGGGTTGCTTTTAAAAACACAAATAATGGATAGGAAGTTACATAGAGGGTAAGATTTATAGGAAAAGTTTTCTATACCCTTTTACCATAGTTAATTCAATAATATTTTTCCACATTTTCTTTATGTATGATGTGAAAAATGGTTACTATTTTCAAGGAAAGAAAAAATAATTTGTATAAAACGAATGAGCATACCACTTAATGGTAAGTAAAATAATATAATATATGAGTAGCAGACGAGCAGATACAGTCCACTTGATGGTAAGTGGCTACTGGCGCCCATCTGTAATCAACCCCAGAAAAGATTACATATTCCTACCTGAGGTCGGCCACAGAAGCGCCGCTACCCCTGAAAACTAAGTTGGAACGCCTCAGAAAAGTATGTCTCTCTTACCAACCGTTCGACCAGAACACAGCCCTTCAGGGTGTCATCATCTCATCTCTCTCATCATCATCTCTCATCATCATCTCAAGGATCTCTGATTTTTCAAATTTTGTTCGTATTTGAAATTTATTAGCACCTTTAAAAAGGTTCTGAAAGATTATTGTATGAATTCTACCACTTCGCAACTAAACACAAAAAAACAACTGGTATACAAAGTATACATTTTTGATATAATTATATAAATGCAAAACAGACAACTTCAAAAACATATACAAAGAGTAGAACTTAACCTATAAATTGTTGATTAAAAAATTGCACCAAAATTGCACCCAAAATTGAACCTGGGACGTTACAGTAGGCGTTAGTGCTACGTGAGCTTCATAAATTCTACCCTACTTTCACAGAATTAATTAAGTACGTATTCCAAATACTCGAGCAATCAGTAGTAAACTCAGCTTTATGTTACCCGTGTTATTAGTAGAACAATTTCCTCTATAAACCATCTAAACAAATTGTTCTCGAGTTCCCAAAGGAACAACTATGAACAAAGTCGGCTTCGAACAAAATTATTTTAGCGTTCGCTCGGGATCGATGCATTCTATATTCGAAAAGAGAACAAAGTTGTTAGACAAATACTAGAGCGATCAGTAGTAAACTCAGCTTTATGTTACCCGTGTTATTAGTAGAACAATTTTCTCTATAAACTATATACACAAATTGTTCTCGAGTTCCCAAAGGAACAACTACTATAAAAAAAAAACAGCTTCGAACAAGAAAATTATTTCAGCGTGCTCTCGATCGATGCATTCGAAAAGAGAACGAAGTTGTTAGTCAAATACTATAGCGAGTAGTAAGCTCAGCTTTATGTTACTCGTGTTATTAGTAGAACAATTTCCTCTATAAACTATCTAAACAAATTGTTCTCGAGTTCCCAAAGGAACAACTATGGACAAAGTCGGCTTCGAACAAAATTATTTTAGCGCGCGCTCGAGATCGATACGTTCTATATTCGAACTGAACGTGAATAAAGTTCTGTTATTCTAAACCGCGCAACGTTATATTATAAGTAGGGTAAGCCAAGTATGATAGAGTTCCACAGTAGGATACGGTGGGGTCTTAGTATTGTAACTTTTTAATATAATTTAAGGGTAGCAGACGAGCAGGATTACAGATGTCCATGGGCGGCAGTAGCCACTTACCATCAGATGGACTGCATGCTCGTCTGCTACTCTTATATTATAAAAAAAAAATAAGATTCCTACTTGACTCGGCTACAGATGCGCCGCAAATCCTTAGGACTAAGCTGAAACGCCTCGGAAAAGTTTCAACATCACACAAATAGAACGCCACAGTAGGATACGGTTGGATTCTAACTTTTGTAACTGTTTTAATGGTTCTTTAATAAACAGTATAAGTAGAAACCTGTGGTTTATTATAGTAGGTTTATTAGTACATCGACCTTCGTACTGTGGTCGTATCTTCTTAAAGTCCAACCTGTAAAAATCGTTCGTGATTTCATTCATCAAAATCGTGATTTTCTTGTAATTCCGTTCAAGAAATAACACGAATTTGTAATAGTAATATATAACAAAACAATATAAATTGTAACAATCTTAGTAAGGAACAAGATTTAACAAAGTCTAAATTAGTTTAACTCTGCGACCGATGTAACTTTCCACTTGGTTCCGGAGTATCGCCAAGTTACGAACGCGTCAAAGTTCTCAATTAATTCTAAACAGTGCTCAAGTGGAGTAACGCGAAGTATAGTTAGTTGGCTTAACGCCAAAACGGCTTAGAGCAAAGTCATACCCACTGTTATTGTCCTCTAGGTACTTTATATTAGGATTTATAATATAACCATTGTTTTGGTGTAGTAATTGATTTTATTACGTCAGAGATTCATCTTAAAATGTAAAAAATAGGATTAATACCAAATTATAAGTACACCCAATTTAAATTATCTGCCAGAAAAGTCTACTAGTATAATGGTAGAGTAGTTACAAATCCATATTTATTCTTATTTATATTTCTAAAATTAAAGTGCTGATTATATGTTAATCTTTAAAGATAATCCATATTTATATTTTTAAAAACAAAATACAGACAATAGCTGATGCATCTAAAACACATTTATAAAAGAAAAAATAAAACTTGTAATGAGACTACGTGTAACAAAAAACGAAGTACAAAAGACAAATTCAGTAAAGGAACAAGAACCATTAACAAAGTCTGTTAGTTTAGAACCCGCTTGCGTCCGGTAGAACTTTCCGCTCGGAGCCTGACTATCGCCAAGTTGTGAACGCGTCAAAGTTCTCAATTAATTCTAAACAGCGCTCTAGTGGAGTAACGCCAAGTTTTGCTGGCGTGTCGCCAACGCGGTTTAGAGCAGAGTCATGGATACTGTAACTGTCATCTCCGTACTTTATATTGTTATTAATAACATAAAAAATAGATTTTTTGTTATAATGTTCACTTAATTGACTTACAGATTCGGCCTAAAAGCCTCAAAAATGTTTTCTTTAAACCAAAAAAATGTAAATAGCTAGTGTACAGCTAAAAGTGTATCTAATTCCCTTATAATTTTTTTAAACACAAAGGATTTGAAAATATGCTTGATAATATCAAATTCAAATATGTTTCATTTAGATTTATAATAGAACATTCGAAACTGATTTAAAACGAGTTTGTACTTCTAATTAAATACGAAATAAAAGACAAATTGAGTAACGGAACAAGAAAAGTCTGTTAGTTTAGAGCCCGCTTGCGTCCGCTAGAACTTTCCGCTCGGAGCCTGACTATCGCCAAGTTGTGAACGCGTCAAAGTTCGCCGAGTGGAGTAACGCCTAGTTTTGCTGGCGTGTCGCCAACGCGGTTTAGAGCAGAGTCATGGATACTGTAATTGTCCTCTCGGTGCTTTATATAAGTATTTATAACATAAAAGTCGTGTTTTGGTGTAGGTATTCACTTAATTGAGTAATAATTCATCCTGAAAGCTGTGAAAATGCTTCCTTTAAGGAATTATGTACATAAAAATTAGCAATTAGCTAGCGTAAGGCTAGAATAGTACCTAACTACCTTATATTTTTTTAAAACACAAAATACTTGGTGATACTTATTCAAATCAGTTTCATTTAGATTTATAGTAGAACAGTCGAAACTGATTTGAAACGAGTTTGTACTTCTAATAAAATACGAAACAAAAGACAAATTGAGTAAAGGAACGAGAAAAGTCTATTAGTTTAGAGCCCGCTTGTGTCCGGTAGAACTTTTCGCTCGGAGCCTGACTATCGCCAAGTTGTGAACGCGTCAAAGTTCTCAATTAATTCTAAACAGCGCTCGAGTGGAGTAACGCCAAGTTTTGCTGGCGTGTCGCCAAAGTGGCTGGAGTAAAGCCGTGGTAACTGTTACTGGTTTTATTTTGGATGTTTTACTATAGTTAATTCAATTACTAATACTAAATACTGATTATGTTTGTAGATTGATATAAATATTTTTTTGTATTAATTATGTATTATAATCCGATAAAAAATGTGAATAAATTATTTACAATTCTTAAGGATACATTAAAATAAAAACCTTTACTTAAACTATTGTATTTCATACTGTTTTTATTTAAAAGTACGAGTATGTATTTAAAAGTATGCGATTATATTTCGATCATCAATTGAAATATGCTGTGGATTAAAAAACTCAATATTAATAATTTTGTTGCTTTTTTTCATACTTGATATTAACTTCGAAATTTAATTTAAAAAAATCCGTTGTCTATAAAGTCGGTTTACTGACGATAGTTGAACGTGACAACGTCATAAGAAAATACTGATGGAGTGGTTGCATAATTCAAAAGAAAATTTTTACTTTATTTGTTTGATAGATATTATGTATGGATATAGAGAAGGAGGTAAATGGAAATCACGCTGGAATTGATCAAGTTACATTTATTTGTACGCATAAATACAATAATGTCAATTTTGTTTTACAATGTACATTGTTTTACAAGTATGAAAATGCGTTGAGCAGTTGTAACAAAGTTGAGCAAAAGGAACGCCTCAGAGCGAGGTAACGCCGCATGTCATGTTTAAAATGCGTGCAGCCGGCTCCATCGAATTATAAGACGTTGTCAAGTCAAAAATATATATACAAAATTACAATAATAATACACATACGTGAATTAGGCTTTTTAAATGAATGATTATTTAAATTAAATATCACACAAAAATCAGTAACCCGATCTGTCACAACTGGATAACAAATTGTTTCAGCGCTCCCAAACCAGCAACTTTCCCCTTGAATCCAAACTATCGTCAAGCAAACGCCTTGTCAATTAAATCTAAACATCGTCCCGGAGTAAAGCCAACTAGGAAACTTGGCAGTGCGCCAGAGCATCCGTGTAACAACTGTTACTGTTTACTGTACTCGAACGCTTCGGTGAGTCACGTGATTATAAGAATTAAAATTGTAAATCATAAAATAATATAAAACTTACTATATAGTTAGGCTAGGCGGTCTTGCCCGGAGAGCGGCTGTGCTCCGACAGTCTTAGTTCGGAGCTTATATATGTGTAAAATGTTGAGGAAACTTTGATAGCGTGATTCAGAAACGTAAAAAGTTGCAAGAAGTCGCTACATTAGCCACAGTAGTAATACGATTCGTCTAAGGCCTACAATAAATAGTATTAGCGCGTCGGCGGCACAAGTAACGCCAAGTAGGAAACTTGGCGGTGCGCCAGAGCATCCGTGTAACAACTGTTACTGTTCACTCGCACTTCGGTAACTGGCGTGATTATGAAGATCGAAATAAAAAAATGAATAATTAAAGAAAGAAAATGGACAAATTTAGAATTAAATATAGAGTCTCAAACAAATATATTTGTATTAGATTCCTTACAGAATTATTTTTGAACGTCAATAAGTTACAACTGCTTCACAAATTTGTTTATATAGAAATAATTGGCCAAGTGCAAGTCGAATTCGCACATGGAGGGTTCCGTACCACGTGTATATTATGGTTCAGGAGATAGAGCCCCGTGGCAGACGGTCAGACAGCGGAGGCTTAGTATTAGGACTCCTTTTTTACCCTTTGGGTACGGAATCCTAAGAACCGACGAAAGAAACTCTATAACACATATCTTAAAGTATGCCGTACTGTCATGATTTCGAAAATCTCGCGGATTTTGTTAAATGACGTGGATGTTGGTTGACTTACATATGAAGAATCTTAGTCCTCAAGAGTTGCAACATCTATGATCGGCTTCAGGCAAAACCCATTCCATATAGAGTTGGTTACGGCTGTCCATCATCATCAACCCATTACTGTCTCACTGCTGGGAACGGGTCTCCTCTCAGAATGAGCATGATTAGGTCACAGTCCACTGTGGCCAAGTGCGTATTGGTAGACTTCACATACCTTTGAGATTTTTTTTTATAAATCTCTCAGATGCTTTCTTCACCGTTTAGCATGTGATAATTTTCTAATACGCACAAACTTTGGAAATCAGAGGTGCCTGCCTGGAATTTGAACCTCAGACCCCTCGATCGAGAGGCCGAGTTTCTTAACTACTAGGCTATCACTGCTTACTTGCTTAGCATGCAGTCCACCTGCTGGTAAGTTGCTACTGCTGCCCATGGACATCTGTAATCAACCCCAGATAGGATTACATATTCCTACCTGAGGTCGGACACAGATGCGCCGCTACTCCTGAGCTAAGCTGGAACAATGTATCAATTATATTAGAAGACGTACCTACATATTTTTACAGTTATTCAAACACAAGCACGACATTGTTTAATAAATTACAAAATTAACCAGATTTTATGTTATTAAATTTAATGAATCCCATTATTAATCACAGGCAATAAATTCCGTTCTCCTAAATTAAATTATCGTCTTATAATAATAAATTTCAGCTGAATTAAGACGAGATTCTGTACCCGGGGATAAACACGACAGAAATGCTGCTTGGATTGTGGTGTGGTGTAAGTCATGAGAGACCTAACAATATATTTGACAAGCTAACCGGATGAGAGATTTAACAGTATAGTACAAGACAGTATTGAAGGTGAAAGAACCCTTTGTAGTTCGACTCCGGTACGCCATTTCACACCACCACTAGATCTATTTCTGCCTTATAATAGCAATGTTGCTGCTGTGATCTAGTGTTGAGGGTGTAGTGCGAAAGACATCCTTTTCCGAGGTTAGTAGCGATAGATGTGTAACCTATCTCAGGTAGGTATCTGATCTTATCTGGGATTGATAATAAGGGTCCGGCAATAGCCACTTACCAGGTGGACTGCATGCTCATTGGCTACTTCAATACCTAATAATAAATTTCAGCTGAATTAAGACGAGATTCTGTACCCGGGGATATACACGACAGGAATGCTGCTTTCATTGTGGTGCAGTTTTAAGTCATAAGAGACATAACAATATAGTTAACAAGGCAGTAATCAAAGGCGAAAGAACCCTTTGTAGTTCGACTCCGATAGCACCACCATTACAACTATTTCTGCCTAAAAACAGCAGTGTTAAGCGCTGCTGTGTTCTGATTTGAAAGGTGTGGTAAAGAAGACATACTTATCCGAGGCGATAGTAGAGACGACCTCAGGTAGGAACCTAAGCTAATCTTAGATTACAAACTATGGGCAACAGCAGCCACTTGACATAAGGTAGACTGCATGCTCGTTTGCTACCTCATATGAGAACCACACGTTTGAACAGACAAAGCAAGTTTAATAAGATCTTGTAATTATAATCCATAAAAATAGAGTCACTGGAAATCCGCTTCAGCTTATCACTGACACCGCGGGGCCCAGATGTCCAACGCAGTGTACTGATTAATTAAAATTAACGCCACAACGCCAAGAGTTAGAGGAAATGACGCTTGGAGAAAAAGCGTTGTAAGAAAACTCTTATTTTTCTAATACTTTTCCCTTTGGTTACGACGTGATAAAAGTTGTATAGAGCCAATTTCTAATAATGTAATAAAACAGTAAAAAAAAACAAAAAATACAATTTCGAATGCGATTTATATGATACAGCGGTCACTGTATCGATTTGATGCACCGCAGAGGTTTCCAGATTCGATCTCCAGCCAGACATGTAAATGAGCTTTTAATATTTCTGATTGTAAGTGGCAACTGCCACCCATGGACATCTGTAATCAACTCCAGATAGGATATTCCTATCTGACGTCGGCCACAGATGCTACTCCTGAGATCTAAGCTGGAACGCCCCGGACAAGTATATCTCCCTTACCACACCCTTCAAACTAGAACACAGCAGCGTTTAACACTGCTGTTATTAGGCAGAAGTAGGAGTGGCGGTGGTGCCGCCGGAGTCGAACTACAAAGAGTTCTACCAACTTTAAAGACTGTAGCAACATCCAACATTGTGGTTTTAAAACCGAAGATTTATGTTGAAAATATTTAATTAAAATCTGCATTTTGCAAAAAGAACTACACAGTGAAGTTTACAAGAATAGAACTGGAATATAAGAGGAAATTGGCTATTTTACTGAAGGCTTTGTGAGTTCTATAGAAAAATAATTGGAGCTTCTTCACTCTTTGTTGAAGTCAGCGTGAAGTTGAAGCTTCTGAAAAATTTTATATTATAGTCTAGACGCACACAATGTGCATTACACGAAATGTATCACTCAATATATTTATTTATAATTTGTTACATAAATGACTAGTAATTTCAGCCATATAATAAATAATACATCTCAACAAAATAGTAACAGTACCCTTACCATGAGTTTTTACAATTTGACAAATATGATGCGCCCCTAGCGGATTGTATCAGAACTATAGTGTCAGTAACGTAACATTAAATGTCTAAATTGACAACATGGTGCTTTATGTTTTGTCTCTCTTTTTTGCGAACATGTGAGGCAGAACAAAATACTTGAGCACTTATCTACTTATACTCAGTCTACTCAGTCTTACGTCTTACGTTTACGTGAGCTGCACAAAGCTGCAGCGATGGTGCTTATGAAATCAGGAATAGTTGTACCACCACGCTTCCACACAAATTCTATATAATGTATTAGTTTTAAATTGATTCTTGTATTCGATATACTCATATTTTTGTAAACTGATACTTTGTCTCATCTCCCTCAATACGATTTAGACAACTATGGGTTTCCACAAAGTTAATCCGCTCGCAACATTGATTCATAGTCTCTTGTTTGTTCAAAGTTCTGTACTAGTTCCCCATTTTTATTTACTTCCAGTTAGTACTGACCTAGTTTTATACAATGCCTTTTATGTCATTGAGACTAACGTGGGTTTACACGTGGTGTTCTAACTAAGTCTTCAAAGGAAATAGCCAATGAAAAGAATTCCAATTGTATGTGACTTAAGCGACTCTTCCAATTTACCAATTCTATTTGAATTTTAGGTGACCTCAGATAGGACTCTTCCAATTACTGTATACTTTTTGAAGATGGTAGAACTCTCTGTGGTTCGACTCCAAAGGCACGAGCGTCACTCCTATTTCTGCCTAATAACAGCAGTAAAGCGCTGCTGCGTTCTGGTTTGAAGGGTGTGGTAAAGGAGACATACTTTTCCGAGGAGTTGCAAGTTTGTCCAAGGGTAGAGTTGATTTTTTGAAAAGCGGTGAAATACGGTGTTTCATTATTACTAACCAGATAATACTAAGTGTCATAGAACTTGCTTCAAAATTGGCAAATTTTCAAACAAACTTTTTAGCCCTATATAAATCCCTCAAGGGTTCTTCATTCATTCCTCCTTAATAAATATCTACTTTAAATAAATAGTCTAAGATTCATGGCTTCCACCATGGATTCATTGGCAACCATCTTAGCTTTTTAGACTCTGATATGACCCACTAAAAACCAAATACAATAATTTACTTGACTTATCGAATAAATTTCAGTCCACAAACGCCACCGAGCTTAAAGCACCATAAATAACTAGTCAACACGTTTCCACATCAAAGGTACTTTAAGTTGAGCTTTTTGCCCTTAAAGCTCATTAACGAAACTCAACCTTTCGCAGACCTCGAGAGCGCTTGAACTCCTCAGAACCAATCATAGGACGTAACTTGTACGTTATGTAGGTTAGCCGTTGTATCGTAAGCGATAAGCGATGCTCAAGCTATTACTGTCTCAATTGACAACCCGCATGGCGGAGCGGTCACCATACCGGTCTGACGCGCAAAGGATTCCGGGTTCGATCCCCGGCCAGACAGATATTTGAATGAGATGGATTTAGATATCTTCTGGGTCTGTTGGTGTATGGTTTATGTGTATCCATGGAACCCACCATACAGTGTGTGAGTGAGGGCTGTGAGTGTAGAAAGCGTTTATTAATGCTGGGTACACCTCTCCTGTCAGAGAATAGTTTAGGCCCTAGTCCACCGCGCTGGTCAAGCGCTTCAAAACATCATGAAACATATACCTATACAAGAAACATCATAATCATCATTACCATCATCATTATCATCATCATTATCATCATCATAAACACATAACTGTCCCACTGCTGGGCACGGGTCTACTCTCAGAATAACAAGGATTAGGCCATAGTCCACCGTGCTGGACAAGTGCGTATTGGTAGACTTCACATACGAGTACTTTTGACTTTTTTTTATTTTATATCACTTTCTCTTTTTTATATCACTGCTGTTATTATAAATCGTACTCATCTTTGGTGGAATGGCACTCTCTCTCCAATCTCGCTTCACTTATCCATCGCTGTCAATACAACAAGTACCTCATTCCTTTTATTACCAAGTTTGAGCTCCTCAGGTTGTTTGTTCATTTCTTGCTCCAACTTTGAGATCTTTTGAGGTCCTTTGTTTCGTGATTATGATTGTAGCGAAGCATTTTGACTTTCGACCCTGAAGCCTGAAAATAAACCACAAAGAATATAGCGAAGATGTCACTAGTATTAAAACTGTAATTTTACAAGGTTTTTTGAGATTATTCTTATGAAAGTGATTTTTAGTGTTTTGTACCCAAAGGGTAAAAACAAAACCTTATTTTTAAGCCTCCGCTGTCTGTTCGTATGTCACAGGGATCTATCTCCTACACCGTATTATTACGGTCTATCTATGTAGACACTTCATTTTTTTTACAGAATATATATAACGGTGGCCCCTAGAAAAACAAAAATATTGTTATTGTATAGAGTCCTTTTTTTATCTTTTTTTTTTCGAGGGGGAAACCTTCAAAAGGCACCCGACGACGTGGGAGCGACGCCGGGTTATGTGGGATTTTTATCGCACTAAAACCCCTCCGGTGGCCGTCCTCAGCGCTTGTTGGAGAACTCCGGGATCTCCAACGGAACACAACCGGAGTTCTCCAAGCGCGATGCGCGGTTCGGGCTCTGCCCTGGGGGAGCGTTTGCTCTTCCCACAACATCAGGTGATTACGACGGTATGCGACCACACATACCGTCGTCCTTCCCGGGGTAGCATACAGGACGGTTCGAGCTCCCACTCTTGCCGCCCGCAACCCCGGAAGCCCCCTTTTAGTCTTTTACGACAGGCAGGGGATACCGTAGCCCTATTATAGTTCCGGAACTACAGGGACACCCGTTTTTACCCTATTTAGCTAGTTTTAGTATTAATACATTTTAGTATATTAATTTATTTTCTATTATTATAGTTTAAGTATTAAATACCGTACAATTTTAACTGGAATTCGGTAAACTAATCTAACTCCGTTACCTAACCTATCTATATCCGGTAATGACTGTAGATTAACCGGTTGGGGCGAGCAAGTTAATGGGGTTGAAACTTTACCGGTTTATCCGGTTCGAAACAGGATAATTTGAGACTTATCTATTTGGGGAAGTGTATCCTGGCTAATATAAATACGAATGTGAGTATTTTTTATTTTTTGCCATACTTTCACCACTATGTATACATGTTGTCAACGGTTCAGAAAAGAACATAGGGTACCTATATTATAAATAAGAGGATAGAAAAAACGATGGACCGCGCGCGAAACTACGGGTCAAAGCTAGTCTTAAATAAATAACGATTTTATTTTGATTTTATATTTTTATTAAATAACGATTTTACTTGTGACATAGGTACTCAAGACGAATGAAATACTCATATCTATCGAAGGTGGTAGAACCAATCTGGGATTAATTATAGATGTCCGAAAGCACTGACAACATGTTTGTTTAACCATTCTATATAATAACTACACTTAGATGGTCGGACCAGCGTTGAACCCGGGGCCCTCCCCGTATCAAATCAGACGAACGCTTCGCAGAATAACTACTCAATAACAAACCACTGCCACGATAATGAATTACCCTAAAAACCTTCTCCTGTAAAATCATAAAACTTAAAAAGCAACGTCACTCTTTTCTTAATAACTTCTAATTAATAAGTTTGGAAAAATCTCTGTAATTTTTCTTAGGACAAGGCAATGTTAAGCTGTGTCACCTGGTACAATGAACAGAACCTTTTTTAAAGAAAGAAAAGTAATATATTCAGGAAAACTGCAACACAGAATACAATTGAAAGCAGACACAATAAATATATAAGTAAAAACAAACTTCACAATTAAATAAATAAAATACAATAATGAGTTGCTTTGGTGACTGAGGACTAAGTTGGAACGCCTCGGATAACTATGTCTCCCTTACCACACCCTTCAAACCAGAACACAGCAGCGCTTAACACAGCTGTTATTATGCAGAAATAGGCGGAATCGAGCCACAAAGAGTTCTACCACCCTCATAATAATATCTTCATATAATAAAGTTTGATTATGGCGCAAATAATTTACTTAAGCTAGAAAAATGAATACATATTTTCGCATCAATTTTTTATTTATTTTAACAGATACTTCCATGCACTTTAATATAGTGAAGAAATAGGAAAATCTCATGAGAAAACGTATTTCCAACGAAATAGGTCAATGGGTCTTCGCTTGAAAAATTCCTAGCGTATTATCAGAGGAATTCCCGACGGTTCTAGGAATTGAATAATTAATCTTCCTTCGGATATCTTAGATTGCTTTAAAGGTGAACGGGATAAATCGTTTATCTTTCTTCCTCGTTAAGCTATTAAGAAATTTAGAAGGTATTTAGGTAGCAAGGTATTTAGTTTAGAAGGTGGTAGAACCCTTTGTGGTTCGACTCCGGCGGCACCACCGCCACACCTATTTCTACCTAATAACAGCAGTATTAGGCGCTGCTGTGTTCCGGTTTGAAGGGTGTGGTAAGGGAGACAGACTTTTCCGAGGCGTTCCAGCTTAATCCTCAGGGGGAGCGGCGCATCTGTGGCCGACCACAGGTAGGAATATCTATCCTATTTGGGGTTGATAACAGATGTCCATGGGCGGCAGCAGCCTCTTACCATCAGGTGGACTGCATGCTCGTCTGCTACTCTTATATTATAAAAAAAATACTTTAATTGTGAAAGAAAATATCGTGAGGAATCTACACATTTAAGGGTTTGTTGTTGTTGTGTGTTTGTGTGTTGTGTAGTCTACTATGACCCTCCACTCTGAGACGAGATCCATGTTCAGTAGTGAGACAGTAATGGATTGGTGACGACATGACGGCATATTTCCATCTCGACAATGATAAGGTTTTGGGCGTTTATCGCGCTGACCAAGTGTGGATTGGTAGATTTCACACAGGTGCCATTGACAGGACGCAGATAAGACTAAGATGACTTTTGTATTTAATTTAGAAGTAACAGATGACACGCAGTCTACCTGACGGTAAGTGGCTGACATAGACACCTGTAAGCAATTGAGGTCGGCCACAGATGCAACGCTACTCCTGAGGACTAAGCTGGAACCCTCGAATAAATATGTCTCACTTACCTCATCCTTCAAACCAGAACATACCAGCGCTTAACAAATCTGTTATTTGGTGTGACGGTGGTGCCGTCTTAGTTGTTCTATCTTCAACTACGACCTATATGCCCATATCAAATCTAAGATCGAAACCATGTCATCCTCATTCGAGGCCACGAAGTCACTTCAACAGAATCTACATACACCGTCATATAATGCACAAATACTTGAATATGTGCGAAATTTGAATTTCAGCTAAACTTGCAAATTGCTCGCTTGACACAACTTGTGATTTCATGCAAATTTTGATTTTGGTTTCTTGAAGTGTTGAATAAATCTTATTGTTAGTTTAAAAAGCTTGTACTTAAACCCATTACTGTCCCACTGCTGGGCTTTGAGTGGGGAGAAGGTCTTAATGTAAATCTTTTTTAAAGAACACTTAAGGTTTAAGGTTTACTTACGATGTTTTCTTTCATCGTCAAAGCTTATAACAGCAGTGTTAAACGCTGCTGTGTTCCGCTTTGAAGGTTGTAGTAAGACTTAGTCCTCAAGGGTAACAATGCATCTGTTGCCGATCTCAGGTAGAAGTTTAATCTTATCTGAGGTTGATTATAAATATCCATCGGCAGCAGTAGGTTCCCATTATCATAATGCATGCTCGTTTGCTACTTAAAAATTACAAGAAAATGTGAAAAAATATAAAGTTACGTTACACAGTTAAAATTAAGCGTTAAACCTGACACCTAACAGTTTAATATCCTGCAGTAACAAATAACAGATGCACTAGTGTAATACACTCCCGACACTGATGTATGGTCTCTACGACCCCATTAGAGCTAGACTGGAGCTAGCTAGGCTAGTGTCGGAAGTAATGAATCAAGTGATATGATTTAATATTTGTGTTTAGTGTTTATCAACGTCGTTGTCAACCCATTACTGTCCCACTGGGCACGGGTCTTCTCTCAGAATGAGAAGGATTAGGCCATAGTCCACCGCGCTGGCCAAGTGCATATTGGTGGACTTCACATACTTTTGAGAATTTTTTAATATCTCTTAGGTATGCAGGTTTTGTCACGATGTTTTCCTTTAACGTTGAAACAAGTGATAATTAATTTTTAATAAACGCATAACCTTGAAAAATTAGATGCGTTTCTGGGATTCCAACTTGGTCGCGAACATCCAACAGACTTGCACACAAAACATGTACATTGCATACATTACTACTTTAAAAAAGGAAAAACAATTCCACGAACAGCACAGTCATATACAATGTGCACTAAGCCGCGATTCCGCTGTTAATAGCGTTTCACCCTTTCAGCAAACATTAATATTTGTTAGTAGTAACATAGTAGTGTTGTAGTAACATAGTAGTTATAAGTATAAATAAAAATATCATATTTTAGATGTATCGTGTTATATATTTTGTGGTTTATATAAGTACAAATTATAGCTGATAGACAGACAAACAAACAGGCATTCACTAAGCCGCGATCCGCTGTTATTAGTTGAGTTTCAGATGCAATTGGGATTGTCATTTAACAAACATTAATATTTGGTACCTACTCACAGTTGCAGTTATATAAATTCCAATTTTATATTTTGCTTTTGTTAATTTTTTCTAGTGATATATGTATAATGTGGCTTATTAAACTTAGACGAACATGTATATTGCTATCTAGCATTAGGTGCGCCTTTTGTACCACAACGTTGTTTTGGACCATAAATTATAAAGATTTAAATAAATAAACATATACATACAAAAATACTCATGTTGGCCATGAAAATAAAATTAAAAAACAAGAAAAATAGAAAAAGTACAAAGCATATTTTGCCAACAAAAGGTAGAGTCGTATACAATGTGTCGTGCACTAAGCCGCGATTACGCCATTATTAGTTGCGTTTCAGCTGCAAGCGGGATTAGCTTTCAGCGGATATTAATATTTGTTACTCATAATAGTTGTATAAATTAAAATATTATATTGTAGATGCATTATAGTATACAATATTATGGGGTGTACAAAACTACATGAGACGCAGTAATTATATTACAAATTATAGCAGATAGATAGACAAACGAACAGACAAACATACAAGTGTACTCATGTTGACCATGGAAATAAAATTTTAAAACAAGAAAAATAGAAAACAATCACAAAGCATATTTTGCCAACAAAAGGTAAAGTCGTATACAATGTGTCGTGCACTAAGCCGCGATTACGCCGTTATTAGTTGCGTTTCAGCTGCAAGCGCGAGTAGCTTTCAGCGGATATTAATATGTTACTCACTGTAATTATATAAATTTAAGTATAGGTGATATATGATTTAGGTGCATCATGTTGCATACAATATTTTGTTTTCTATAAAACTACAACTTATATATTATAAATGATAGGAGATAGACAAATGAACATATACCTACATACAAGTAAATACAATGTTGATCCTAAAATTGAAACGAAAATTGAAAATAAAACCAAAAAAGAATAGAAAACAAGTATAAAAAAGCACATTTTTCCAACAAAAGGTACAGTCGTATACAATGTGTTAAGCACTAAGCCGCGATTACGCTGTTATTAGTTGCGTTTCAGCTGCAAGCGGGATTAGCTTTCAGCGGATATTAATGTTCACTGTTCCATTACACAAAGTTTTGAACTCGTTCTGTATATAGCATTTCGCAAAAATATGAATGGTTGTTCACTAATTGAAGTTTGTGAAGTAATTATAAAGCGTTCGGGTAAATAAATACACATACAAGCAAAAAAGGCAGTGTAAAGATTTTAACACGGTGCAAATAAACAAAGGTAGAGACTGACTCGCAAGTTACGAGTAAAATCAAAATGAAGATTTTATATAGACGATCAAACACATGTACATACATACATGCATTAAAGCACACATATACTCATACACACAATGACTGTAAAACAAGCAAAAATATTTGTCTCAGCAAATAGTAGCTGGAGAGTCGTTTACAAAGAGACGTGCACTAAGCCGCGATTACGTCGTTATTAGTTGCGTTTCAGCCACAGCTGGGATTAGCTATCAACGGATATGAATGTTCACTGTTCCAGTACTGGAAGTTTTGAAGGTATTCTCCATTTAACTCGGGGAAAAAGTAATAATTGGATTGTGGATGTAATGAAGGAAGTAATGTGTTTGTTGCTGATTTAAAACTACTTTTATATAAAATTGAGGCTATATTAAGTTGAGATAAACTATGTTCCAATTATTTATAATAATGTATAGACAAAAAAGAAATTAACATAAAGAAAGAGAGGATGACATAAAAATTAATTGTATTTTAAATGATGACGTATAAAAATATTTTGAGTAATAATAACTAAATAAACGAGAAATACCTACCTATAATAACCTAATAAAAATAATCAAAATGTGGGTAGAATAACATTCATACAAACGATTATGCAAAAAACGTAAAATAAACACATTAAAATATACATACATACTTTGGCCATGAAAAGAAAACATTTTTTTCTCAACAAATAGTAGTCGTATACAATGTGCACCAAGCCGCGATTACGCTGTTATTAGTTGCGTTTCAAACTTGGAACTGAGATTAGCTTTCAGTGGATATTATTGTTCGCTTTTCCAAGTTTTAGAGTTACTCTCCATTTAGCTCAGAACAATAGGAATAAATGCATTGGATAAAATGAGGGAAGTTATTTGTTTGTTAATAAAATTGAGGCTTTGATAAGCTGTAAGAGATGTAGTCATAAATAATAATAATAGTCATTATTATTCATGTTTATAGAAAAACAATGAGAGAGAGAAAGGGAAAGTGACTGTCATACAAATGCATTTTAACGATGAAGATATTTATGATATTGACCATGATGTTGGTGTTTGTGTGATGTTATGATGTACGATGGTTATTATGATTATTCATTTTATTGTATTAAACTATAATAATATAACTTGAATGTAGGAAAGAAATGACTAGACAGTCCTACAGATAATTGAAATGACGAAAACACACATAAACACATTAAATAGATGAAATCAACATACTTCGGCCATGAGAGAAAAATACAAAAAAGAAAACATTTTTCTCTACGGATAGTAGTCATATATAATGTGCACCAAGCCGCGATTACGCTGTTATTAGTTGCGTTTCAAACTTGGAACTGAGATTAGCTTTCAGTGGATATTATTGTTCGCTTTTCCAAGTTTTAGAGTTACTCTCCATTTAGCTCAGAACAATAGGAATAAATGCATTGGATAAAATGAGGGAAGTTATTTGTTTGTTAATAAAATTGAGGCTTTGATAAGCTGTAAGAGATGTAGTCATAAATAATAATAATAGTCATTATTATTCATGTTTATAGAAAAACAATGAGAGAGAGAAAGGGAAAGTGACTGTCATACAAATGCATTTTAACGATGAAGATATTTATGATATTGACCATGATGTTGGTGTTTGTGTGATGTTATGATGTACGATGGTTATTATGATTATTCATTTTATTGTATTAAACTATAATAATATAACTTGAATGTAGGAAAGAAATGACTAGACAGTCCTACAGATAATTGAAATGACGAAAACACACATAAACACATTAAATAGATGAAATCAACATACTTCGGCCATGAGAGAAAAATACAAAAAAGAAAACATTTTTCTCTACGGATAGTAGTCATATATAATGTGCACTAAGCCGCGATTACGCTGTTATTAGTTGCGTTTCAAGCTGGGAACTGAGATTAGCTTTCAGTGGGTATTATTACTCACTCTGAGTGTAAAAGTTTTATAAATAAAAATATTTTTATACTTAAACGTGGGTGGATTCATTGTATAGTTATTGCAGTGAACTGTGAATGTGTTTACAGCAAAAAATAATAATCTTTAAATCCAAATATTTTGTGATTTTTGGGGCATTTTTGTGACCAATATTTAGACATACGAGTAGTTATAGACAGAAACATATAGTAAGATAGAAAGCCAGAGAGAGGGCAAGAGAAAAGAAATATGAAAGAAAGATATTTGACTAAAAATCAATTAGATAAAAGAAAAAGATATTCCTCTATCAATTAGATCTTAAAGTTAGATTTAGATATTTTTTTTTTATTTTTAAAGCAGTGGCGCATTTTGCTGACCACCATAAGAAGAATAAATAAAAAAATCCAAAAATGTGAATAAAAAAATCATTATACATAAATTATAGTAGTAGTTTTTGGAACAAGTAAGATAACAAAAAATGAAGTAACATTATGGTTTTTAAGCATGATTTATTAAAATTTAAAAAAATCTCTAGGAGGTGTATAATTCAAACCTCGCTAGGGACGCTTATGACCTTAGGACACTGATCCCTTCCATTAAGCTAAACAGCTAGACACATTATTAAAATTCTTACAAATGAAGCAAAACTCTAAATTATATATATATATATATATATAATACCTTATATATTATAGAATACCTTTTCTTTGCAGAAAAAGTAAAGCACAAACTTAACCCTGATTTCACGTCAAAATACTTGCCCACCGGTATTCTTAGTGCAATTTTGAATGCAAATGCCTTTGCTACTGGAATTTCAGAATTCGGGGCAACAATCTATCGTTGGCTCGGTATCTTGGAATGGAATGTCCAGTCGCCAATATGGGATTATGGCACTAGACTTCACTAGAGCATAGCTGTGGTATCCTCTGATTTAGTTACCCTAAAATCAATAGAGATTTTAAAATAAAGGTTTGGAAGTTGTTCAAAATCGGGTTTTCTTTTCAGACAGACTTTACAGAAAATGACAGGGTACAGGAGAAAAATACAGGATAATTTACATGTCCCATAAGACAGCAATTCGAAATAGTCTTAAGTCAAAGTCAATGTCAAAAATATTTTATTCAAAGAAGATTGTTTACAGAGCTTTTTGAACCTCAATATATCTAACCCCACTTCGCAAGGTGTTTCGTTCGTAAACAACATGAAAGTGGTAGAACCCTTAAACTCTACTCACTGCTTGCAATCGTGTTAAGCGCTGCTGTGTTTCGTTAGTAAGAGAGGAATACTTATCTGAAGCGTTCAAATTTAGTCTCAACACGGGCAACCCATTTGTGGCTACCTTCAGGTATCAATCTAGCCTCACCTGAAGTTGTCCATAGACATCAGTAATCACTTACCATTAGGTGGACTACATGCGCATTTACGACTCACAACAACAAAAAAAAAATGTGAGCCGTCACGGGACGCCTGGCAGATGTGAAACATCGACATTATTTTGTTAAAGTAATATGCAGAAAAGAACATATTGTGATAGGAACTAAATATGTCATAATTATAAAATAAAATATTACGATTTTTTTCCAGATAACGATGACTATTTATTGAATTCGATTGCGCATGGCGACGCGTCGCCACACCGTACACACTACTGCATATAGACTGTACCATCGTATAGCGTGGTGACGCCACGGCATGCGTCGCCACGCCAGAAATTTTTTTTTACGTGCGGCTATAGATGTTTCACATCAAAAGATAAAATATGTAGAATTAAAATGAAAAAGTTGGGGCCACGCTCGGAAATTTCCGAAACAAACGAAGCTATGTATGTTTGAGTTATGGGGAAACTTCAAGCTCTGTTGGAAGTTTGTAAAAAATAATTGGTCAAGTGAGCCTGGAGTTGTTTGAAGAGGGTTCCGTAGGCATATTTCCTGTGGGATTTTTGTTTTTTAGAGTTTACTTGAAAACGAAAGAAAAACATAAGATTCCATTGTTTTCTCTGTGGAATAAGTTATAATGCGCTGTGCGATATACTGTGTTATTATACCCAAACCAGAACAATTAATAATCATAATTAATATATAATTAAAAAAAAATCTGATTGATCAATGGCCCAAGTCACTACCACAAATAAGACGAATCCAACAACACCACATATGTTAAAATCTGTCAAGTCGCTTGGACTATAGAGACTATAGAGAAAGTATGAGACATACATACACACATACATGCGCTCCCAAATATTATCCTTCGTAGTTGGCTTAAAAGTATATCGGCTATAATCGGCTTTCTTCGGATTAACAATATCTACTAAGAGCTGTTACAACATTTATTTAACGCTTTGATCCTTACTTTTTCGTTAATATTAAATGGTATTTACAACTCTATATCATATGTAGTTGTAATCCGAACCCACAAACGTTCTACCTTTGAACTCACTACATTTTAATATCACTCGTATAATTAAAAGAACACATCCAAAGAAAAACAAGGTTCCCAAAATGAAAGGTTCGAAGCGTGCTATATAAATATTCGAAAACAAAACTGTACTGTGGTTTGGTAGAACTTATTTAAGCTTGAATCCAAGTTGTAAAAATCCAGTGTAAACTTTAGGGATAGGAATTTGTAACAAGGGACGGATTATGCTTATTATTTTTGCTTGTTTCGAAACTTTTCAAAACAAAATGTCTCTCTATTGGATCATGATAATTATCATTTGCTTTTTGTTTCTATGTAAACTAATTATGCCGCGTAACGCTTGCCAAACCTTGACAAACCGTTACAAATTAAAATATGTAGAAAGATCATTTGAATTGGTTTGTGTAGGGTCGCGAGCGCCTGTAGTCGATCCAATGGAGTGTCGGTTTTTTAGCAAATCAAAGGCAATTTGCCGCAAGCGCTTGCGACGCGACTACTCGTTTGTGATTGTAGAAATTTGGAGTTTGTAGCCAATGCCAATCATATTTATGCAGTATAAGGTGTTATAGCAGTTAGGGTGATAACACACAAGCGACAGTGTGGTATTAAGGTGGTACAACCCTTTGTGGTTCAACTCCGATGGCACCACCGCCAAATCTATGTGTGCCTCATAACAGTAGTGTTAAACGCTGCTGTGTTTCTGCTGTGTTCTGGTTTTATAAATGTAGTAAGGGAGACATACTTTTCCGAAACATTTCAACTTAGTCTTCCTGGCGCATCTGTGGCTGACCTCAGGTAGGAAACTAATCTTATCAGGGATTGATTTCATGATCAGGTAGTCACTGTTCCACTGCTGGGCACACGTCTCTTCTCAGAATTGGAAGGTTCAAGACATAGTTCACTGCGATAGCCAAGTGCGAATTGGTAGACCTAACATACCTTTAAAACTATTTTTTCACAATATGCTTACGTCGCCGCCACAGATTTTTCCACACTTTTGCCACACTTTTGCCAAATAAACAAAAAAGATCTAACCAAAATTACAACGTTCGAGCACGTTTTGCAAAAAAAATCGGACACAAACCCGTAGCGATACAGAACTTTTTAGGGGTAGCAATTTAGAAGTTGTATAAAATTTTGCTGAAAATCTTTAGGGTTGAAATTCGTGACAAGGGGTGGACGGCACATTTAATTTAGAATAATTATTAAAAAGTGGGTTAGTTTGCGTCGGGCTACGTACAATAATGGTTCCGTTTTCAGGGTGAACAATTATTTTAGTCAACAGTTAAATAATTTAGAATTTTATGCGGAAAATGAAAACGAAATATTTTTTACAAAAATAATCTGACTCAATTTTTTTTATAATATCGCATTAGCAGACGAGCAGTTCACCTGATGATAAGTGGCTACTACCACCCATGGACATTTATAATCAACCCCAGATAAGATTACATTCCTACCTGAGGTCGGCCACAAATGCGCTGTTACACCTGACGACTAAGCTGGAATGCCTCGGAAATGTATGTCTCCCTTACTACATTTTTTGTAATTAATACATAGTATAATAATGATATGTCTATACTTATAAGTTTAAGGCTAATTTATATAACACAGAGAGCGATTTTAGGGTTCCGTATCCAAAGGGTAAAAACGTTGAAAAAAAAACATTGAATAAAAAGAAACCGTTATTGTTCGCTTTATCTATTAAATAGATAGACAGTTAAAATTTTCACAATAGATTTACTTCAATAATAACAAATACTAAAAATAAAAATGTATGAAAATTTTCGTAGTACGGTACCTTCCGTTTACGAGTTTGACTTCATTTGGCCAATTCTAGTGGCGCCTGCCGCCTGCGCGGTTGTGCTAGTATGTAGGATGCATAAGATTATTTGTGAGGTGCCATGTCACCTAGACGCCACCTAGATCCGAAGTAGAAACAATAGTATAGTTATAATAACCAAATCTCTGTATCTCACTAAAAGTAAACTAAATGTTTTTATGAGAAATAAATTTCTTTTAACCTAAACCTGAACGCATCATTTATCTTTGTCTCACGGGCGTCGAACCTCGACGATAATAATTAAAACTTTAAACACGACATGCTTTAAAACAAAAACAATATTGCCACATATGAGTTATAGTTGCGAAGTTGAAGTTGGGAGTTTTGTACAAAATCTGTAAAAACGCTTCAGGGATGGGTTTTTGAAACAGGGGATAGATTGAAAATTTTTATATTTACTAATATTGTTTTGAATTGAAGTAGTATTTGCCACAGGTTATTATATTTAATTACTTACTTTTGAATATTTATGAATTTTATGTTTTTAGTTGTGACACAAATTTAAATTTTTTCACATTTTTGACAACCTACGTAGCGTAGCGGTCACTACTCTGACACGCAGAGGGTTCCAGGGTCGATCACCGGCAAGACAGATATCCGAATGACAGATTTAGATTTCTGCACAGTGTCTAGAAGTTTGTGTACTTATAAATGGCATCTCCCACACATGGAATCCTAATGTGGACCTGAGAGTGTAGAAATTGTCTATGCGTCTCTTACATTATTTATTTCTCGATACTGTCTTCCGAATATGTGATATTTTAAAAATATCAAATTCCTAGTTTAAGGGGAAGGTAATATAAAATTGTTTACAAAAGTCCACTTTATTCAAAGATCCAATGGAAATAACAAAAATAACAATCTCGCCTCGAAAATCGTTAATCCTGAAGATGTTGATAAGGACAATGGTACAAAATTATAAAAATCGTGTATTGTCATCGGTTTTTGATAATTCTTCAAATTTTTAAATTAAACTGAACGTTCAAAGTGGATAGAAATCGGGTCCAAAGATTCCGTTACTTGTTACTTACATACATACATACATACAACCCAAGCTAATAGGTGTAATAAAATAGGTGTGACAGTAGTGTTGTCGGAGTCGAACCATAAAGGGTTCTACCACCCTAAAATCCATTCCATTGCAAAGGCATTAGCCATCATATGGACTGGATGCTTTTTTTCTACCTGTAAATCATTATTTTCTAGTCTAGAATTTCTCGTTATTAGTAGGCTCTCATCAATGACAATAGACAAGGTTCTACGATGCATTGTAAATGAAAAAGCACAGATAAGTACCTGTATTATAGTAGTATGAGCTTCCATGTTAGTTTTATGAAGAACAGACATTCATGCTGCCTTTTAGGTATATAAAGTAATCATTGTTTTAAATGCAATAACACTTAATAGATTTAATTAACGCATTTTTTGTCATAACAATGGAAGGATTGAAGTTAAGAGAATACTACTAGGAATCTTATTTTATCTGGGGTTGATTACAGATGTCCATTGGCAGTAGCCACTTACCATCAGGTGAACTACATACTCGTCTGCTATTCGTATGTTATAAATTGTAACCAAAACCTTATAGAAATTGGATCAGTAGTTTTTTGAGAAAAATTGCGGACATACAAATAAACATACATACATACATACATACACATACATACATACATACATACATACATACATATCATCGATTGTTAATCGACGTGCACAGTCATTGGACTCTTTTAAAAAACAAGTGAAGGAATATTACCTAACCCTTTAATCTCTCTCTTCAATCTTTTATTTTCCTCATTCTGTGTTTTTCTCCATTTGCTATTTTGATGTTAGATACAAGCTGCTGACATATTAAAGTTGGTATATACATTTCGTACACCCTACCCTGTCTCACTTGCTACAAAATTATGTTATCTTAAAATCAATGGTAGTCCGGAAGAGATCGCTATTTTAGTGATAAGACCGTCGGCTGTACCCTTAATTATTAATTATTTTTGTTTATTTAAATGTCTCTTTGGTGTGCAATAGAGAATTATTGTGTTGTATTGCATACATAGCGGTCGAATACAGAACCTCTTTTTATGTTGGTTAAAAATACAACCTATCTACCGTAGTTGTTCCGTGAACCGTAATCCATTTCCATCCTTAGATAAGTAAAATAGAAAGATACTTCACCGCCTTGAAATTGAATGAAGCCACAATAGGATGATTTTATCATTTATTGTTTGAATTCTTGATGAACAACAAACATTTTTAGAGAAGATTTACGTATAAATAACTAATTCTACGTAATTTACGTAATAAATAAATATTTCAAACATTTCTCGGATATTTTAACATGGAGACGTGGCAACACTTTATTTACGCAATCATTTCAATTCCCAAAACTGGTTATAATGTCTTATTAGGAGTGATCAATCTATGTATTTTACTCATCCAAGCATACAAAGGCTTATATATAGTAATACTTCTCATTATTTATACGTGAAAAAGACACAGCCAAATAACATTTCTCTCGTAAGCCCATTACTGTCCTACTTGAAAAGGCTTCCTTTCTCAGAGAAAAGGTTTCTGAGGAATAGAATGGGAAGGATTAGGGTGGTGATCCTTACGTTAGGGTAAGACTGTTATGTTATAACTAAAATTTCTATAATATATGTTATATATTCATGTTTACTTGAATGCAGATTTTTAAATATTGAAGTTGCAAATGAGCATGCAATAGTAAATTATATAAGAGTAGAAGACGTTCTTGCAGTCCACCTGATGATCAGTGTCTACTGCCGCCCGTGGATAGCTTTAATCAACCCTGGATAAGATTATATTCCTATCTGCGGATAGCTACAGACGCCTTGCTACCCTAACCAAGTTACTAAGGATTAAGTTGGAACTCCTAGGATACGTATAAGTCCCTTACTACAAACCAAAACACAGCAGCGCCTAGTACTGATGTTATTAGATAGATATTGGTGTGACGGTGGTACTTCCAGAATCGACCCTAAAAGGATTTACCACCTTCAATACATATTTATTCATCGCTAAAGTATATTTTATAGCAGTAAAGACTCCCATTCGATAAGAAAACAAAGTTTCCTAACATTAAAGAGCGCCTAATAAACATAGAACTAAATAAACCATCGACTAAAAATAAACGACATATCAACTAAATTAGAACGCAATACCCTTGTTAAGCACGTCACTCATAAATTAAATTCGTAAATGGAATACATCCGTTAAATTGGAACGCTGGCAACATTTGTAGGACGGTTCTTGAATAATGATAGTTCGGAATGTTGCCATGTGTAGCAGTTGAAATGCAAAATTGTACGTACAAAATAGACTGCTAATGTGAAATGAATTTAATGTAGTTTAGTTTACATGTTTTGTTACGAAATATTACTTGTTTTAAAATATTTTTTTATTCGACTGTAGATGGTAATGTTTTTCGATCGTATCGATCGTAGGTCATTATTGTTATCATCGTTAATACGAAGCTTGAATATTAACGATATCGCATTTTTATATTAGTACTTTAAAATAATAAGTCACTCATTTGATTACTACAGTTCAAACATAGATGCAGTGGGGATGTCAAGTGGGGATGATATCATGGCGACGCTCGAGTTAACAGAGAGCGACATTCTGGTCGGAGACTTCAGCAAGAACAGTTTAATAACGGGAATAGTTATAATACCTCTAATCACTAGTGTGTACCTACTTACGTGTAATTGTAATATCGTTACTCTGTACCGTATATGTGACAATATTTATACATGACTACCTTCAAGAAGGCTTCGATCACATTATTTTTGGCGCACCCTGTTACTTGTATGGGTGTTGTATGTAAAACATCAGTTAAAAATAAAAGGGGGTCCTTTTTATGTCCCGTTTGTTGTTATAACGGCCACCGTTATTCATGCTCTATAAGAAAATCAAGTATCTATAATAGGTTTAGAGATTGAGTAATGTGGCAGGCTGTTACTGAAATAGGGTTCCGTTTTTACCCTTTAAGTACAAAGCCTTAAAATTAACATAATATAAGGACTAAACAATTAAATTAGATAGTACAAAACCCTCGTTCAACTCGTAATTGGCCTATTCATTATTATTTGTCTTTAATTATACTGGTATCATATACTGCCATGAAATTTAGCTGTTAGGACTCTATTATTACGTAGCTCATTGGCACAGCGTTTAATGCTTGCTAAACACTGTAACTCGAATTTAACATGATTATCACTATGAGCACCGTTTTATTACGAACGAAGTACTATCCCGTCATTTAGACACTTTGATGATAAATTTTGATGGTATTCTGGTATTATATCTGTGTGTGTGTTAGAGAGAGAGTGGGTGAGTGTGTGTGAGAGAGAGAGTGAGTGTGTGAGACTATGTGTTTATAGTATTCAGGCATGAATTGAATGTTTGTTAATTTCTTAAATATACCCCAATTGAATAGGCAAAGATGGGTTCAGATTTATTTTTATAATGTGTAATTAATCCCAGATGTGATTTTTATTCTACCTCATATCGATTACAAATGAGCCCCTGAGAAAGAAGTAAAACGCCTTGTATAAATATTTCTCACTCACATCACCAGAACACAGCTGCGCTGAAATTATTAAATGTATTTTTTTTCTTAATTATTTTTTTTATTTCTTCTCTTTTGTTTTATGTTATTTTTTTTTGTCTTTCCGTTATATTTCTTTTGTGTTGCAACTTATCTGAATAAAAATGTTTTTTTTCTTTCTTCTTTCTTTCTAAAAAACTCTGTTACAAAGTAAGACGAAAACGCGTAAAAAACATAAGTTTGAAATGAAAATACAATTTCTTTCATCTACCAAGCAATTACAATTCAGTGGTTGTAAAGAAATTGCTCACAAATTTCCCAGTAGAGAAAAGTCTTCTGAAACCATCGAAGTTAGAAAACTTAAATAAATTGATCGAAAGTCAAATGCAATTAACTTTACCTTTGTTTTTAAAAGCTTTTGAAGTGAAGCTTTGGAAGCTTAATGTAACGAAAGGGACTTTTTGCGAAATTTAAAAATATGAATGAGTTCCAGGTGGTAGAATCCTTTGCGGTTCGTTTCTGGAGTCCTCACCGCCACACCTAATTAATAATTAATAACAGCAGTGTTAAGCGCTGCTGTGATCTGATTTGAAGGTTGTGGTAAGAGAGACATACTTAGCATTAGGTGTAGCAACGTATATGTGGTCGACCTCAGATAGGACTCTTATGTTATCAGGGTTTGATTATAGATGTCCACGAGCTACAGTGGCCACTCACCATCACATAGACCACCTCCACATCTGTTCCTAGCCTGAGGCAGTTCTTGCGTTTCAGTGGAAAGCAGTGGATGCAGACTGACTTACATAGCTATCAATCGTCAGATGAACTGCTACTTTATCATCTACTTTATCATCATCAACCCATTTCTGTCCCACTGCTGGGTACAGGTTTCCTCTCAGAATGAGACTGATTAAACCATTGTCTACCGCGCTGGCTAAGTGCGTATTGGTAGACTTAACATACCTTTAAAAACTTTTTTTTAAGATTTCTCTGGTATGATTTTAAGGTTTCCTTACGATGTTTTCCTTCACCGTTTAAGTAAGTGATAAATAATTTCTAATGCGCACATAACTTTGGAAACTCAGACACGCGTGTCTGGGATTTGAACCTCGGACCCCTCGATCAAGAGGCCGAGTTTTACCCACTAGGCTATCACTGCTTTATTTACTTTGTCTTTTCCTTCATGAAAAAGCTGCATTGTACATCGTTTCGTTAAGTTAAAATGTAGCTGTAATTAATATTGTTCTAATTATACTTTTTCTTTGTTTCAGGTAAGTTCCGGTCTTTGAAAGTTTTCAGCATTCTTAGTAAATCCGTTTTTTGTAAGCAAACTAGTCAGTCTTTTACGGAATTTTCTTTTACAAAATTGATTCTAAAGTTTTAATTTAGTGCAATTTTACATGAAAGTAACTTTTTTAAAGTTTATTGGTACTGACTTCCGCCTGTTATTAATATTCAATCTATCCAATGTATTGCCCACCAAAAATTGAGATTTGACAATATCTTCTGAAACTTGCCTATTTTCAATATTTGGTAGGAAAAATGAGGATAGATTGATTATAAATAACGGTCGTAAGCTTTAACAGTAGTTAGCAATTCTTGTGAGGATATTTTTATCGTATAGACAACAACGCGCAGTCAACTTTACGGTAAGTGACCCCCATTTGACATCAAATTAATTTATTTATTAAAGTCACCAGCCGAGGCATTAATTTTGCACTAGCTTATACCAGCGGCTCCACTTAAAATTAGAGGTTTTATATATCTCTCGAAAACGGTACTTATTTTTTGACTAAAAGTCATTTTTCCAACCCCTGACAACACGTAAACAGTACCCTTACCAGGAGTTTTTACGTTTCGACAAATATGACTGTTTTGGTATTTGTTTACGTATTGGCCCATATGATTTTCTAGTTCCGACACAATCCGCTAGGGGCGCTGATTGGAATTTGTATGGGCAAATACGTAAACAAATACCAAAACAGTCATATTTGTCGATACGTAAAAACTCCTGGTAAGGGTACAGAATTTCGTGACAATCGATTATGTAATTAAGGCATGAAAGTGTAACAAACAAACAAACAAACATTCGCATTTATAATATTAAGTCAGGATGATACTTTATACTAAACATTTTTGTTGATTTACGATTATTAAACTTTATATTTCCTATTATGATGCCGCCTATAAAACTCTTAAGGACACTTCAATTCTTTTGAACGATGGAAATAACTTTGAAATATCGTAAAGAGAGGTCAAATATATTTTTAAGTGCTCGTTAAACGAACGAGACTGAATGAGTACTTAAACATACTATTTTTAAACGTTTGAAAAGAGACAAAGACTTTATACTTTTAATCCTGTATACCGCTACGCCTGGACTAAGTTGAAACGCTTCGGAAAAGTATGTCTCCCTTAGCTCACCATTCAAACCAGAACAAAGTGCTTAATACTGTTGTTATAAGGTAGTAATAGGTGTGGCGGCGGTGCCGCCAGAGTCGGACCGCAGAAGGTTTTTCCACCTGTGTGTTACATTTACAAAGACGAATACACAAACATCCAGATTCAAAACAGAAACTCGTCGTCTGATCTCTGGCTGACAGGGAAACAAACTTGGTACCCACCGCGTGTCAGAACAGTATGGTGACCGCTTCAGCATGCGGGTCGCTAAATATAGTCAAAAGTGGCAGAATCCTTCGTGGTTCCACATCAAAAGCACCACCGCTACACCTATTTCTACCTTATAACAGCAGTGTAGCGCTATTGTGTTCATAACACAAGTGTAATGACACAACAAGGTCGACTTGGCGGAGGCACTGCCGTGCCTCCAGATAAAGGGGCATTTACACGAGGCGTTACAATTTAGTCCTTATGGACAGCAAACACTTACGCTAGGCGTTGCAATTTAGTTCAAATTGTTAGTAATGGGTAGCCAAGCTCGTATAGGATTCGAAACCCATTTGAGATTGATTACAGATGTCCATAGAGCAGTGACTGCTTACAGATGGACTGCATGCGTGTTCGCTACTTCTATACCTACTGATAAATAATATTCATATAATATTCACTTTTTGGTATCCACGGGATCAATGATCTACAATCACAGGGGTTGTTAGGGGTAAGGGGGTGTAATAGGGATTCTTGAGGCTCTTTTACGAAACTATCTAAGGCTTATTGGGGGTCAAACGGTTTTTCGTACGAATATATTTGATTTGATTTATTCCATTTCTTGGACAGGAACTTTTATGTAGGAGTTTTGAGGCTGTACCTACTGTGTGTTTGTTTATGTTTATTATTTTTTGTAATATTGGTGTAACAGATCCTTATCTTAGACAAAAAAAAACCTAGGATTATTTTTTACATTTATTCGTGAGTATTAGTCTTCATTCTTGAAGACTACTACTGCTTCAAACCCTCTCTTCTCAAGTATTTTTATAAGTTTATATTTAACGTTTTTATTAACTGTTCTTTTATAAAATAGTATCAAAAGCAGTTTTTTTGTCTCTCTGTTCATTAATGACCTTAGAGGTAAAGTATACAAAAAAATATAGCTAAGAATTCAGTTTTAAAAACCGTGTTGCCAACGTCATTTAATGAAACCGTACTTCTATATTCTACCGGAAAATGCGAAAACATAAAAAGACCGAAATGCTTTTTTCGCAATAATACGTCTAACCTTTTCGTGTGCTGAAATTTTACGAGGAAAATACATTTTCCGATTATCAAAAGCTGGAAAATCCCGGGAAATTCGGGTGTCGCTTTTAATTCGTTGTAACGGAAATTGCGTAAATATTGTAACAAAATAACTTCAGTAGAATCGCTAATAGATATTGTGTTCCCTTTCGTGCCTTGATTGCTTTTCAATTCGATTAAATAAAAATCAATATGGAAGCTATTGAAGACTCGAACATTGCCTGTTTTACGTTTTAATTCACGTTTAGATTCCCACCTAAGGTCGCCCACAGATGCGTCGCTTTAGAGACTACCTTTAGAAACTAAGCTGGAATGCCTCGGTTAAGTATGTCTCCTTTACTACACCTTTCTACTACCTTCGAAACTAGTAATAGGAAATGTGCAGGGCGTAAAGCGTATGTAGATCTTAGGGTCTCTTTTTTGTCAACAAGGGTGTACCTTCTACATATCCCAGTGGCTTGGGTATCTTTGGCATTCCTTTGAACGAGCTGCCCCGTCGGCCTCTGCCCAATGAGTATGACTCTGGCTAAACATGTGTATATGGGCGGCGAGGCATTATATAATATATAATATTAATTTTTATCATGTTAATTTTGATTGTCAATGTGGAATTAATATTTAGATTAAAATATGGACGACTTCCGGTAGTACTTCAAAACACTTTGTTAGTCATACCAAATAAATTATATAAATTATAATAATATTAAAATATTTATTCTAGTATTTTTTAAACAATATTTTCAATATAATGTTATTTTATTAATAGTAAAATTTATTGTGAATCACGTCACTTGTTATAACAAAAGAAGTGATGTGAGAGGGTAGTTCTTAGGCTGTTTGTCACTTGAATAGTATTTAAGTTCCCGCGCTGGTAGAGCGTGGTTCATTCGCATTTAATCAGTCGTGTAAGCCGTTACTCTGCCCGAATTGTAAATAAAAGTGAATAAAAGTGATTCTCATAGTCGTTTCGTTCATTTTATTAATATGGAACCAAATAAGTGCGGTATAGGGAACACGCTGACGGTATGCGACCACACCTCAAGCCGCCTCAAGCCCCCTTTTAATCGATCCTTACGACAGGCAGGGAATGCCATGGATTATCCGGTATTGTTGGTCCCAATAAGATGTATTAGAAACCCTTGTACATTTCCGTCTGATGGAAAATATCCGGAGATTAAATTTACATGTCAAACGCAATGTTGTGATAATAATATCGTACGGTTCTTTCATGATTATTTTTAGTATCTAAACAGATGTCTTTATTTATTATATTTTTTATAATATTGCAGTAGCATACTAGCAAGCCGTTTACCTAAAGTTAAGTGACTCCTGCCGCTCATGGACATCTGAAATCAACCCCAGATAACATTTGATCCCTACATGGTCAGCCACAGATACGCTATCCCTACGGACTAAGTTGAAACGCTCCGGATGAGTATCTAATTTCCCTAATTCCTACGTACAATAATTTATATGCACCCCGAGTGATTCCAATAAAGGTTAAGTTAGCTGAAGGATCTTCCATTAACGAGTAGGGTTCTTGAAGAACCCTCGACACCTTTCAACCATGTTTGTTATTCGGGATTTGATTACACTCAGCACCTCAGGATCTCGCTAATGGAATTCATTTGATTGATGCGAATTTGTTGAACTATCTTGTTGGGTAAAATGTTTGAAGTTATATTTGGAGCGGGTTCTTGATATTTTAAGAACCCTTTTCATTTTCTATGAACGTGATAGATGTGGAATGAAGTTTCTTCTTCTAAATATATTCGTATTATAGACTTTAAGGATAGTAGAAACTGTTACGGCTGATTTACATAATAATATGAGTCCTCCTAGTCCTCACGAGTGGCGACGCGTCTGTAGATGTATCTGAAGGCTTCAGGTAGATCCCGTTCTTTATGGCGTTGGTTACAGATGTCCAAGACTGCCTTTTCCGCTTACCACCAGGTAGAATGTATGCAGTTTGACTCCGGAAAAATCACCGCCTCCACCAAGTCCGAGGCGTTGTAACTTAGGCCTCGGGAGTAGCGTCGCATTTGTGCCCGATCTAGGCAGGGCTATAATTGTATGCAGCATATAGGCGGTAGCTAGCATTTACCAGGTTGGCGAAAAAAGGAATTATACATTTATAAAAGGGATCTAACAAAAGGTTCAATTTTCTAGACATACGGACCCATAATAACACAGTATGGATCGCTAAAGGATTTGTCATCCAAATATGTGATTGATGAGAGCATCAACAAGATTGTTTATCAAAGATTTGTCAAATCTGTCAATTTAGTTTTATATGAGATAGATTTACTCAAGTTGAGTACAGTTAACATAATTCTATTTTAGTATCCAGATATAAATATAACTTTGAATTTTAGAAAAGGCTGTTCGGCTAAAGTCGGCTATCTTCGGATTTATAGAGAGCTGTTTTCGTTGCATGGACAGTCTTGTATCTATTCAAAGTTGTTACAACACTTTTTGAAGAATATGTTGTGATTCGTAACTTTTGCTGAATAGAGTGATTCGTACAACTCTGTATTATATATTTAAAAATTTATGTTATTGCATAGAAACAGGATTTCTAATCACAGAAATATTATAAAAACTCGATTTTGACGAATTCAACGCCGTATTTTATGTTAAAATTCGTCGAGATTGAGACGTACATATATAGTACATACATACGTTCGAATAACATTACTCTCCGCCGTTGGGTAAATAAAAGAATGAGATATACATACACAAAAACAAATCAATAAAAGAAGAAAAGTACTCAATTAACAATTTCACGTTTACATACATACAACATAGGCACATACATATTATTGTACATACAAAAACATTCGGGTACAAAACCTTTATGGAGCTGACGCTCAAAGACAATTAAGGTACTGTCAGCGAAAAAAGTTTTGGGACGTAAATTAATTATCCTGGACGATTTTTCGAGTACTTGAAGTTGAATTAGGAGGGAGCGATGACTGGAATATAGAATGAGTACTTGTGTATTTCATGTAGCGTCCACACGTTTGCCGAAGCTTGAGAAACTGTTACAAATTCAAGCGTGGATAGAGCGTTTGACTTGGTTTGTGTAGGTTTGCAAGCATAGCCGATCAAATGGTTATTAGCAAATGGAAGAGAATTAGCCGCAAGCACTAGTGTCGCGTCCACATGTTCGTGCGGTTAATCCTGCCGATCTTGATAAAGCGAATGGAACAATATTATTAAAAACGTGTATTGTCATCTTCTGTTCTGGATAATTAATAAAAATTTAATTAACCTGTTTAAAGTGGGTTGAAATCGAGTTCTAATCCGTTACGTACCCACATACATGGAGGTCATGTTAATAAAATCGTGGTTAAAAAATCTACTCGATAATTTTCATAATTTGTCATGTTGTTGCCCCATACATACAATCTGGGATTGTTCAAGGGTGAATAGGCTACTTCTAGAGCTTTTTTTATCCAAGGCTGCGTCTCAGTTAACATCGGGTAACATTTCAGCCAAACGCAAGCCTATAGTATAAGGTAAGATAAATAATCTACTTTACTGCTCTGAATCATCCTGTATATCACATAGTACGAGTACAATGTCAACGAAAAACGTTTGTTATTGACACGCGTGCGTTCAAAGACAATTAGGGTACTGTCGGGGACAAAAGTTTTTGGGACGTGAATTAATTGTTGGATATTTTTCCACTTAATTGTACCGATGTGATCTGAGGGAAATTAAATTATAGCGTAATAAGGGTTCCGTTGAAATTAATTTGAGAACATTATTTCGTTAAAATGTATGAGAGATGAATATTAATTTTTTGTTAGGTTTCATCTTGTTTTATGTAGCAAGTATATGTATGTATACTTTTAAAATACAAGTGAAAAATAACCAAAGGATCTTTCACGTTGTTTTTTTTTATAATATACAAGTAGCAGTTGAGTATGCACTACAGTCTGCGGTGGTAAGTGGATACTTCCAAACATGGGCATCTGAATCAATGTTAGATAAGATTAGATACCTAATGCGCCGCTATATTGAAATAAATTACAGATTTTTTTTTTTTTTATAATATGAGTGGCTACTGCCGCCCATGGACATCTGTAATCAACCCCAGATAGGATTAGATATTCCTACCTGAGGTCGGCCCCAAATGCTCCGCTACCCCTGAGGACTAAGCTGGAACGCCTCGGAAAAGTCTATCTCCCTTACCACACCCTTCAAACCGGAACACAGCAGCGCCTAACACTGCTGTTATTAGGTAGAAATAGGTGTAGCGGTAGTGCCGCCGGAGTCGAACCACAAAGGGTTCTACCACCTTCAAAATAATACCCACAGGTAGGCCATAAGAAGGCCACAGATGCGCCACTACCCTTGAGGATTAAGCTGGAACGCCTCGGAAAAGTACCTACGTCTCCTTTACCGCACCCTTCAAACCAAAACACAGCAGCGCTTAACACTGCTGTTATAACAGAAATAGGAGTGGCGCTGGTGCCGATGGAGTCAAACTATAAAGGGTTCTACTACCTTCAAATATTGATATAAAATTGTAACAAAGTAAACCCACAGGCAAAACTTTGTACTACAATATTGGACGAAATGTCATCAACTTTACGAGATAATCATATTGAAGCTGTTTTGGCATCAAAATGGTAGTAAAGTTGCAGATTTTATTACTACATAATGTTTATTAACTTCTATAAGAAGGTCCTCATTTCGGAGTTAATGTTGTAATAGTTAAGGGTGCTAAATATTCAATGTTTGAAGCTTCCCAAAACCCTTATATACTCGTAGTACTACGATGCTGAAGGAACTCTGTGGTTCGACTCCGGCGGCGCCACCGCCACACCTATTTCTACCTAATAACAGCAGTGTTAGGCGCTGCTGTGTTCCGGTTTGAAGGGTGTGGTAAGGGAGACATACTTACCCGATGCGTTCGACCTTAGTCATCAGCGGTAACGGCGCATCTGTGACCGACCTCAGGTAGGAATATCTAATCCTATCTGGGTCTGATTACAGATGTCCATGGGCGGCAGTAGCTTACCATCAGGTGGACTGCATGCTCGTCTGCTACTCCTATATTATATCTTACCCGAGGATTTCCAACTTAGCCCTCAGGGGTAGAAATGCAACTGTTGCCAATGTCTTATAGGGAGAATCTTATCGGAGATTGATTACAGATACCCATGGACGGCAGTAGCCACTTATGAAAATAACCCAAGTTCCACAATATTTATTCAGAGTTTCCTGTATAAATACGAGTAATTTAAATAAACACTAACTATTTACTTACAAGTAACGTTTGTTTTTATACCGGGTCTATGCAAATGAGAATTCAATCGTAGCTTCAAACTGATAAACTTTGACTGAATAATATGAATATATTAGCTGACCCGGCAAACGTCGTGTTGCCATATAAATAAAAAAATGTTAAAGGTGAAAAACCCTTATCACTTAGGGGTATGAAAAATAGATAGTAGCCGATTTTCAGGCCTACTGAACATGCATATAAAATTTGGTGAAAATCGGCAAAACCGTTTCGGAGGAGTACGGTAACTAACATTGTGACACGAGAATTTTATATATAAGATAAAGGGAGGCAACCCTTTGTCGATCCACGTGGCAGTCAATATACCACGTAGAGGGTTCCAGGTTCGGTTTCCGATCAAACAGATATCTGATGAATTGAGACGTCTGTTCTGGGTGTGGGTGTTTGTGCAATGTCTATGTATGTGTGCATAGTACAAGGAATCCTGCTGTGGGGATGTGAGTATAGAAACTCTGACGTTCAAATGCCATGAACTGACTTCTGATTTTTCGAAGTTATGAGAATACAAATTAATTATCACTTGCTGAAACGGTGAAGGAAGACATGAGGAAACCTGCCTGAGAGATCTTTAAAAAAAGTTCTCAATAAGCACAGTCTACCAATACGCACTTGTCCAGCGCGGTGGACTATGGCCTAATCCTTCTCATACTGAGAGGAGATCCGTGTCCAGCACAGTTGAAGACGCGGTGTAGTGGTGGTGCCAGAGTGGAACCACAAAAGTGTTCTTTTATGATGTAAGTACGAACACTCAGCAAATTTAACGTTCAAGAAATTCCATTTCACAATGAAAATATATAACCCAGCTTCACCAATATATTTGCGAATATAATTAGCGTATCGCAAATATTTGTAGAGCAAATATCAACATGGCGGCACATATCTGAATATACGGGTATATAAATTGAATAAGTTACATCACTTTATTGGTCTTGTATAAATAAAATATTGAAGAGAGTTATCATTTTAATATTTCGTTATTATTTTCGTACTTTATGATTTATATATGAAAAATTCGAGAGATCCGTGCCCAGCCAGGACACATTGCTTAATCATGAAGTAGCATTGCCAAATTTATTGTTTTAAGAGTATGTTTAAGGGTTTTCTATGCTATACCTGTTTTCTGTTTTAATTTCCTTCTCTCCTCAGAATGAGAAGTATTAGGCTATAGTCCATCGCGCTGGTCAAATGCGAATTCGTAGACTTCACATATTTTTTTTAAGATTACTAAGGTATTCAGGTTTCTTCACAATGTTATCCTGCACTGTTAAAATAAACGATAATTAATGTCTAATATGCTTCGGATTTGAACCTCGGACCTCTCGATCAAGAAGCCGAGTTTCTTATTCACTCAATAACACACTTCAAACCAGATCACAGCAGCGCTACATTTCTGTTACACACTCGTGCGTAAAAGAATTTGAATTCGAATAAAATCTAATAACAATATATCATTTTCGTTACCGACAGGAAATTTTATTCCTGTCAGCTTCCAGTCAAGCTCAGCAAAAAGTGTTATTACTTTTACGGGGTACAGCTATTTAGGTCATACACCCCTATTTGGGTCAAGTGCCTCAGTCGGTTCGGCAATGACAGATCCCGGAATAAGAGCTTGCTTCAAAAACGAGCGATTTTCAAAAATATTTTTTTTTGTAAAATTTTGCTGTTGATTGTAAGTTTTATTTAATGATGGTAAAAAATTTAATTGCCTTGTTAGTTCTTATGTATGTAAGGGTAATTTCTTGAAACAGAATTTTAAACAAGTTACCTCCAAATAACTCCAGGTGAAATTTTGACAAGGCATAATTATTTGTCACGTCATACAAAATCCAAAATGGCGGACACCCCAAGATGCTGGCCCAAATATTTCTTATATACCTCCATGATATATAATGTATGAAACGTTAGAATTTTCTGAGAAAATCTGGGGCAAATTTCGTTACTAAAAACCTTGTTTTCAAAAACTTTTTACTTTATAATAATATACATTTATTTATGATTTAAATATAGCGGCATCATCGCTATATCTGTTGACTTAGACCGACTCGCTGTTGTGTTCTGCTTTGAAAGGTTACATGTTATATTCAGCTTCTGCAGGGATCAATTTCCAAAATTCCCTTTTTAGCCATCTTCGTTATACATAATATAAGGAATTCCAATGCAAAATATCTGCTTCTAGTATAGATTGTTAGTCAAATGAAGATTTCTTCTAGGTTAACACGTCAAGTCATTATTGTCCCACAGCTGGACATAGATATCATCTAAAATGAGAAAGATTTTGATCGGGGTCCACCATGCTAACCAATAGCGGATTTGTAGAATTCACACACCTCAAATACTTTTTATAGAACTTTTAGCCTTGCAATCATTGCCTTTATTTTGAAAGTACGTTATAAGTATTTCTGATGTCCATCTCAAAATCAGTCAAACTTCAATCCCGAACTCAACTAGAAGAATCAAAATTAATTTCACTATCATACCATATCTTCATTTTAATTCTAGAACCTTAATAAAAATCTAGATTATTTTCTATACCAGATAAGAAAGGAATTCCAATATCTTCAGCAAGTCTCTAGCAGTGGTCGAATGTCAATTCCGTCAAGTGCGATCTAATTTCCTGGTTTACTGCACTTGCTAGTGCCCGAGGGAAGGCTATTCAGGAATTGTTAAGCTTAGCTGGAATTGTACCTGGATAACTTCAAACTTGGATTTAGGTATTGAAAATTTGCATCGAATTGGTTATTATTTTCAAGTCAGTTTTCGAAATCAGTTTTCGAAGGTGGTAGAACCCTTTATGGTTTGAATCCGGCGGCACTACCTCCACAACTATTTCTGCCTAATAACAGCAGTGTTAGGCGCTGCTGTGTTCCGTTTTGAAGGGTGTGGTAAGGTAGACATACTTTTCCGAGGCGTTCCAGCTTAGTCCTCAGGGGTAGCGGCGCATCTGTGGCCGACCTCAGGTAGGAATATCTAATTCTATCTGGGGTTGATTACAGATGTCCATGGGCGGCAGTAGTCACTTAACATCAGGTGGACTGCATGCTCGTCTGCTACTCCAATATTATAAAAAAGAAAAGTCATATTAAGAGTAATGTGGCAGTGGTTAAAAAACTCGGCCGTATCGAGGTGTCCGAGGTTCAAATCCCAGGCCACCTCAGATTTTTCAAAATTCACATTTGGCCGGCGTTGTTATCCATGGCCTTACCCTTCTCATTCTGAGAGGAGACCCGTGCTCAGCAGTGGGACAGTAATAAGTTGATGATGACGATGAACTGCTTACTTCATTGGCTTCTACATTTACAATAATGATAGTAAACACCGACTCTAATATTAAACATTTCTTACTCGCGAAGTTTAATATTTTAATCGACACTGCTACCTCGAGTGTGAAACGAAATCCTTAATCTAGAACGATTTATTATTAAACGATCCCTGGAAACAATTCTTGATGGAAACTATTGATAACAAATTTATTATAGCAGCGAGGCTTATTATTTACTAGTCTTCTAAAGTTTATAATTATTTAAGTAATCATAACATCATTTAAAATATGGTAAACTTTTTGTGGTTAGATTTCGGAGATATTACCGCTATTTCTGATTTTTTTTTCGTGGTTAATGATGAATGGAGTGGTATGATAAGGAAGACATACTTATCCGAGGCGTTCCAACTTAGTCCTCAAGGGTAGCAACCTGTGGCCAATCTCAGATCGGACTTTTATCTTATCCGGAGTTAATTCCAAATATCCATGGGGATTAGTTGCTACTTACCATGGTGGACTGCATGTGCGTTTATTACAACAGGGAATATAGTTTCAAAAATCCGTCCTTAGCCCTCATCAACATTACCTTCTTATATATTTTATATATGAAAGCATAATAAGCTCATATTGTATACGAAATATAAATCATCCCCTTATATAAATCATCCCCTTGTTCTAATGGAGTGAAAATATATTAGGTCGGGAAAAGGGTGCACAGTGAATAAGTATTATGATTCTTGTTTGCAGTTGTTTCTTACAAGAAGATAGAATGTTCATGTGTTCATAGTTACGTTATAAATATTATCTTCGGGGTACCACCGTCACACCTATTTTTGGCCTGAAGCAGTTTTTGTGTTTCCGTGGAAGAGTGGATGCCTACTGGCTAACTAAGGCGACCCTGTTAGTAGTACTCAGGTGTGCCAATGCATCTGTGATCAACTTCAGGTAAAATCTCTGTTCTATAGTTCTTATTAGTGATCGAAGGTTCTAAATTAGTTACTGATGTGCATAGAAGGATGGGACCATTTTCTATCAGATATCCAAAGGTGGTAGAACTTTCAGTGGTTCGACTCTGACGGCACCATCGCAACACCTATTTCTGCCTCATAACAGCAGTATTAAACGCTGCTGTGTTCTGGTTTGGGTGTGGTAAGGGAGACATACTTTTCCGACGTTCAGCTTGATCCTCAGAGATAGCGGCGCATTATGGCCGACCTAAAGTAGGAATCTTATCTGAGGTTGATTACAGATGTCCATGGTCGACAGTAGCCACTTACCATCAGGTGGCCTGCATGCTCATCTGTTACTAAAATCCTATTCACTGACAATTAATATGAAATTTCGACAGAGCAAAGCGCCTGTTTATTATTATTGTATAATTATGTTATTTACTCTGTGGTTAAACGATAATTTAGTGTGTTTACAGAAACCGCAAGTACAAGATAGCAACAGCTAAATCCCGAACTATAATTAGATGTTGTACTAACTAACTTGGTTTTGTATGATTTTAGACTAACATTATCGTGGAATTGAGACATTTTATTATATAATGGATACTCATGATGTGGCTGGCTATAGCAGTGATAGCTACTGGTTAAGGAACTCGGCTTCTCGATTGAGGGTTCCAGGTTCAAATCCCAGGCACGCACCTCTGATTTTCGGTATTTAAGTTTTCTTGCCGCTATTTCGATCAACAAGGAACAGTGTCTATTTCTGCCTAATAACAGCAGTGCGCAGGCGCTGCTGTGTTCCGGTTTGAAGGATGTGGTAAGGGAGACAGACTTTTCCGAGGCGTTCCAGCTTAGTCCTCAAGGGTAGCGGCGCATCTGTGGACGACCTCAGGTAGGAATATCTAATCCTATTTGGGGTTGATTACAGATGTCCATGGGCGGCAGTAGCAACTTACCATCAGGTGGACTGCATGCTCGTCTGCTTCTTTTATATTATAAAAAAGTGTCAATGTGACCACGATCCATGCAACTACCATAGATGGTGGAGGAAACCTTCGTGTTTTGACTCCAGAGGCACCTATTTCTATGCAATAACAGCAGTGTTAAGCACTACCGTATTATCATTTGATGTGGTAAGTAAGTTTGATGTGGCTGTGGTAAGAGAGAAACACGAGCCATTTCAATTATACCTATTTCCACCTAATGACAGCAGTGTCAAGTGCTACTGTGTTCTGGCTTGCTGAGTGTTATATGGGAAAAACACGAGGCGTTCTAACTTTGTCCTTAATTAGTTGGTCTACAGTTTTAATTACTCTGTAGTTAGATGTTATAGCAACAAGCTAAATCACCTCAAACTATAATTGAGACGTTGATTGAATAATTACTACAGTAACAAGCTCGGTTTGCCGGAGGGTAAGCCATTTACTATTAATATACAAGCCACCTCCTAATTTATTTACTGGAGTTGGGTCTTACCTGAGATAATTATAATTATGAGGAACTTGACCTATTTTAGCTTATAAGCTCTCTAAATGGGAAAGGAGTTATTATATATAGTTGCGTCAAGCGACTTACAGAAACTTCTGACTTATAAGTAGTGTCAATGTTGTGTTCTAGTTTGAAGCGTACAGTAAGGGATACTACAGGAGGTGGTAGAAGCCTTTCTGGTTCGACTCCGACGGCGCCGCTGTCACACCTATTTCTGTCCAATAACAGCGTTAAGCGCTGCTATGTTCAGGTGGTAAGGGAAACATACTTTTTCGAGGCATTCCAGCTTTATCCTCAGAGAGTAGCTGTGGCCGATCTCAGGTAGAAATCTAATCTTATCTGGGTTGATTACTGAGCACTAACTATCCATGTACGGCAGTAGCGACTTATCATCAGGTGGACTACATGTTTGTCTGCTACTTTTATATTATAAAAAAAATCGTTTTATATTATAAGCACTTTTAAATGTTCAATATTAAAGTGCTACAATGTGGAAATATAATACAATGACTTTTTTTTTAATTTGGCGATAACTGACTCACAAAAATTGGCAGTTCACAGATAATAAATACAAGGTCAAAAGGGAACGGGGATCATATTGGACCCTTTTTATGACCTAATACCTATTTCGGATATCACATATATTTGGTGAGAGCGTGACTGTCGTCTGTGCGTGACGACATCAGGATTTACTGAAAGATCATTTTATATATTTATTAGAGTAGTTCTGAATCTTCTTTGGGTCGGAAGAACTATTTTTTTTTTACTTATATGAACCTATTTATTATTCTTTACGATTATTTCACATTACCTCATTTTCATTTATTTTTGCCATATCTTTTACATGTTATAAATATTATATTACTATAACACATACTTTTCTGAGGCATTGGTGCGTTTGCCAATCTAAGGTAGGATCTAATCTTATCTGGGATTGTTTACTGATGTTCATGGACGGCAGTAGCCACTTACAATCAGGTAGACTGCATGCACGCCTGCTATTCCTGTATTATAATATAAAAAATCTTTATTGTATTATAACACAAAAATTACTCAAAATATTACCTGGAACAGAAAGTATATGGATTTCAAAAGTACCCCTCTCTTATCACCTTTCTTAATTCTCTCTTCAAAACTCAACACTATAGCGCTACATTGTGGTTAAGAGGCATAAATAGGTGTGACAGAGGTGCCTTCGGAGTCGAACCCCAAAGGACTCTACTATTTTCCTCAAATATAAACCCAAAATGACAAAATACAAAAGTAAGAATAAGATACAAATACAAATTTTAAAGTTTCTCAAACTCAAGGAAACCAATTACTCGGGATTCTGTTCAAAACTTTGACAAACTTTGGAAAGATATCTAAAGCTTTGCAAAACTAGCTTCACTTTGAACTTAACTGTAACGAAACTTAAAAAGACATTTATATAGACACACAAACACCCAGACCCAGAACAGAATCTTAAATTTAGATATTTGTCTGACCGGGGATAGAACTTGGAACCCTGATCAACAAACTTATATTTAAATTGGTATTACAAAAGCTAAGTTGCAATCTCAGATAAATATGTAATATCACACCCTTCAAACCAGAACACAGCAGCGCTTAACACTGCTGTTATAACAGAAATAGGTGTGGCAGTGGTGCCACCGGAGTCGAACCACAGAGGGTTCTACCTTCTACGGGCGTAAGGAATGGGTGACATGGGCCACCGCCCCTGGCATTTCGACCCAGGGGGCCTCGCGCCTCTAGCGGTCAAAGAAAAACATCACTAAAATCTATATGACCCAAAGGTCAAAATTACAAAAATTTTGTACAGTCAAATCAACTTTTTAGACTAGGGGCCTCCGTTCCACAATCCGCCCTGGGCTTCCGACGACCATAGTCCGCCAATGTTTATATTATATTGTGGCAGAGCGACCCGAAAAGTGTATTTTTCCCATATAAAATTTAGGTCTTACGCCGCCATTGATGGCACATAACAGCATTTAAGCATAGTCACTTCATAATTCTCTCAATGCTACATAGTCACTATTATAATACTCTTAATGCTACAAGATTCAAAATGTTGTTTAAACTTCGTATAAGATTTAAATTTACGAAGAAACTTTCGTCGGGTGTAACGGGAAATGAAGTTTTGGTACACTATTTACGGAACTTGAAATATTTCTTAACTTAGACGACTTAGCTATAAGTTATAACTTATTTTTAGCCGACTGGCGAGGGTAATGTTTTCCGAGCGTATATTATTCGTCTCATTCTTTTGCAGCTAAAATGGCTTGACTGATTTTACCATAATTATGAGGTGTCGTTGGATTGGTCTAAGTTGTGGGAGTAACATGCTATATCTTTAAGCAGTTCGTTTTGTCGGGCTTACCTACCTATCTTCCTATCCGCCAGGATAGTTCAAAATTTGACAATGTCTGAATATTAAAAGTTATCAGACTACGATATTTGGTAGACATTTTTTTAATCTTTCAAAAGAATATTAAATTAAATTATTAGGCATAAATAGGTGTGACGGTGGTGACTCCGAAGTCGAACTATAGAGGGTTTTACCATCTTGTAAATAAGTGTAAATCTCCTGGACCACAATGCCACAAAACAGCACATAACAGGCGCTTCATAATTCTCTCAATGCTACATATTAATATTATAATACTCTTAATGCTACAAGCTACAAAATGTTGTTTAAACTTCGTATAAGATTTAAATTTACGAAGAAACTTTAGTCGGGTGTAACAGGAAATGAAGTTTTGGTACACTATTTACGGAGCTCGAAATCTTTCTTAACTTAGACGTCTTAACATTTAACTTAGTTATAAGTTATAACTTATTTTTTACCCGCGGAGGGTAATGTTTTTAGAGCGTATTAGAGCATATATTCTGAACGGGGGAGAACACTTTGTGGATCGACTCCGGCAGCTTCACCGCCACACTTATTTCATAGCAGCAGTGTTAAGCGCTGCTGTGTTCTGGTTTAAAGGGTGCGGTAAGGGAGACCGCACAACTTTTCCGAGGCGTTCCAGCTTAGTCTTCAGGGGTAACGCGTCTGTTGCCGACCTGAGGTAGGAGTCTAATCCTTTCTGGGGTTACTTACACTTACCATCAGGTGGGCTGCATGCTTGTCTGCTACTCCTACATTATGAAAAAAAAAAGAAATTAAAATCGCGTACCGTGAGCATCCCTTACATAATTAAATGTCTCAATTCCGCGATAATTTCAGTCTAAAATCATAAACTTAATTCTAAGAATTTGTTCATTTTACAAATATTACCAACGGCGGACAAAGCAAATTGACAATTGAACTTTAACAAGAAGTTATTGGCACAAACCGTTGTTAGTCGACTCAAGGGGAGCCGGAACCCGGAGTATAGAATGGAGTGGAGTGTATTATATTGTATTTATCAAACAAAGAAACGGAGTATCAGCAGGAAATTGGAAATTTCGTACGGTTCTTTTTGAAATTTTTGCTGACAATAAACAAACGTTAACACTTTAAACGCTTTTGTTATTATCGTTAATACGAAGCTTGGATATTAACGATATCGCATTTTTATAATAGCACTTTAAAGTAATAAGTCACTCAAACATAGATGCAGTGGGGATGTCAAGTGGGGATGATATCATGGCGGCGCTCGAGTTACAGAGAGCGGCATTCTGGTCGGGGACTTCAGCAAGAACAGTTTAATAACGGGAATAGTTATAATACCTCTAATCTCTAGTGTGTACTTACTTACGTGTAATTGTAATATCGTTACTCCGTACCGTATATGTGACTATACTTATACAGGGTGAATTTTTAAAACGGGCCTTCAGGGCCAAATCCGAAACTATAAGGATTAGCGAAAAATGCTGAAAGGAGTTACGAGGCCGATTTTGATAAAAACTAAAACTGCATCGTTACTTTTTTTAAATAATTTTTTCCCTAGCCGGGAATCGAACGAGTTCATTTTGAAAAAAAATGCACCCTCTATGTTATTCCACTATCTGATAGTGTTACTTATAAGGATCAAAATCTGGAAAGTAATGATAAATGACAAACTAAAGGAAAAGCCTCAATTTTAAGAAAATACATATTTTTTCATATTAATTTGGCAGTTAAGTTCCCGCCATTCATCATTTTAAACATTTCGTGTATTAACATTTTTTTGGCTCAATGTTTCTAATCATTCGAAATTGACGTTTTGTTTCCCAATAATTTATATTTTTATGTCCGACTTAGCTAAGGTTATTTTTAGGACCATTAAAATAGAGTTACTTGTTATGGGCGGCGTTTCGTTTAATACAGATGTAAAGTTGACAATTTGCGAGAATTACTTTTTAGAGTCAAATTCGAGTGATTACTAAAAAAAGAGATATAGAAAATCATATTTAACATTGAAACGAAGTTGAAAAACAACACACAATAATAATTTACTATTTAATCACTTATCTATTTTCATTAAAAAATAAATCCCAAAAACGGCGGTAACTTATTTGCCAAACTATTACTTTCTCATACAAAGCCGTATGTCATAGTAATAACATCGAATAATTAGTTGATTAACCAACAAATTCTTCAATGGTATGACTTATGTCTGTTTCTAAAGAATTATACATAAATCATTTGTTATGTATAATCCTTAAGGATTAGTATGGCAATGTATGGAAAAATACGTATTTTCTTCAAAATTGTCCTTTTCCTTTAATTTGTCACATAAAATTACTTCCCAGAATTTGATCCTTATAAGCGACACTATCAGATAGTGAAATAATATAGAGGTGTAATTTTTTTCAAAATGAACTCGTTCGATTCCCGGCTAAGGAAAAAAATATTTTAAAAAACTAATGATGCAGTTTTCGTTTTTATCAAAATCGGCCTCGTAACTCCTTTCAGCATTTTTCGCTCATCCTTATAGTTTCGGATTTGGCCCTGAAGGCCCGTTTTAAAAATTCACCCTGTATATGACTACCTTCAAGACGACGTCAATAGTCATAATCATAAACAGTAAAGATGCAGAAAGTAGTTTTATTGCTTAATAATAAGTTATTGGCACAAAACATTGTTTGGACTTCTAGAACGGAGTGGAGTGTATTATATCGTATTTATCAAACAAAGAAACAGAGTATCAACAGGATATTGGACATTTTGTATTGTTGGCGTCATATTGAAAAGTATACGGTTCTTTTGTAAATTTTCTGCTGAAACTGTAAGGTTGAGTTTCATCGATTTTAGAGAAAAACAATGAATTAGAAGTATTATTTTTTGATATTATTGTAGAAGAAAACGAGCATGCAGTCTAACATCTAACGGTAAGTGGCTACTGCCGCCAATCAACATCTCAAATCAACCCCAGATAAGACTGGATTCCTACCTGCGATTGCCCACAGGTTCATTGCTACCTCTGAAGATTAAACTGGAATGCCTCGGATAAGTCTTTTACAGCTGAAGATAGCAGTGCTTAACACTACAGTTATTACGCAGATATACATAGATGGGACAAAAGTGTGTCTAGAGTTAGAAAGGTATTGACTGCAGCAGTTAAACTGTACCTTTGGAGTCAAACCCCGAAGGTTTCTATTACCTTATACATATAGATGACTGCAGCAATTAATCTTAGCAAGACGCTGTCCAATTCCTAGATCCCTCAGAAACCTATAGTTAAAAATAATTGTTCCAACAAAACTTTCAAGAAATTTCAAGTTATACGTCAGTGGCAGGAACTCTAAAACTCCTGAGCGTTAACTACAAATATTATTTAACTGGGAAATAACATTTCCACACCACTAAACATCAGTTGGAAAGAAAGTAGGAAATATATCCACCAATTTAATAGTTCTAGCAACTTTCTTTTCCATTTCTCGAAGTTAATTGGTATTTTTCTGGATTATTATTCCAACTTGACATTCTAACTTAATAACATATAACGTTTCAATTGTTTCTTTCATAGCTAGTGGTAAGTGGCTACTGTCACCCATGGCCATCTATAATAAACCCCAGATTAGATTGCTACCTGAGGTTAGCTACAGATGCGCCGCTACCTGAGGACTAAGTTGGAAAACCTCGGAAAAGTATGTCTCCTTACCACACTTCAAACCCGAACACAACAGCGCCACCGCCACACCTATTTCTGCCCCACAACAGCAGTGTTAAGCACTGCTGTGTTCTGGTATGAAAAGTGTGGTAAGGGAGAGATACTTTTCCGAGGCCTTCCAGCTCAGTCCTCACGTGGCGGCGCATCTGTGGCCGACCTCAGGTAGGATTATCTAATTCAACCTGGGGTTGATTACAGATGTCTATGTGCGGCAGTAGCCACTTACCATCAGATGGAGCATGCTCGTCTGCTACTCCTATATTATAAAAAAGTAACCATAAGACTCCAAGCTTGATGTGGGGAGAGTTCTTGCTGAGCAGTGGGAAAAACTGTACAAATAACATGGATATCTTTTTCTCGTGACATAGTTAAGACAAAGTTCCGCAAACGATATCTTTTGACGCAAAATATTATGAAACTTGTCACGAACGCGCCCTGATTTTATACGAATATAGATAAAAGTATTCTGATTTGTATGTATGTAGAATATTTATTACAATGGAGAGTAGATACCAAGCAAAGGATATGGATTCGATTCTCGGGCAAGTCACCAATATTATAGCGAACTTAGAAGACTTTGATATTTTATATTTAATGATTTTGGATTAAATGATGAATAATTAAAATATACATTTTGGATTCATTAATGAATTTAAATTTTGGATTGTACATTTTTGTTCTGGGTCTGGGTGTTTGTAATATAGTCTTTGGGTATCTATAGTTCTAGTAAAATCCTGGTTTACGAACATGAGCGTAAACAGCATTATAAATGTATTTAATTTCTAAAACATTTCTTAATTTGTATATTTGTATACGTTTTGAAGATGACAAAAATGTATTTCTTCTGTGGCGGCATCGGCATCATATATAACACGTATATAAGACAATCCGTTATTAATAATCAATCCATCCCTATCCTTCTACCAAAGATATAAATTTGACAACGTTTAATATGAACAAAATGTTAAACGTCGATCTTTGGTAGACAAAACAGTGGATAGATTGATTATTACTAACGGGCATTAGTCGTATCTTTTCCCCTTAGATAGGCATTCAATGACACAATCATATTTAAAGACGATACATTATTGCAATGTCCATTCGTGGTAGTAATCACTTACCATCAGGTAAAGCATGCTCATTTGGTTCTACCTACCTGACATTCAATTCGAAATGACATACGGTCTCCATTGTGTGATTCTATTTCTAGAGCAATATGGAGGCTTAACTCAAAATTGACCCATTTCTGTTGTAACAATGTAACATCACTCTCATCTGTTATTACCTGTTATTATTTGTTGTTAAAGCAGTGATTGAAAGCCTCTAAACGAGGGGTCCGAGGTTCAAACCACCACGCCACTGACGACTTTGACGACCCGCGTGGTGGTATGGTCACCATGCCGGTCTGACGCGCAAAGGGTCCCAGGTTCGATCCCGGCTAGACAGATATCTAAATGATGATTTTAGGTTTCTGTTTCTGGGTCTGGGTGTTTGTGTATTTGTCTCTATGTGTGTCCATGGCACCCGATACAGGGAATCCTAGTGTGGGGCTGTGAGTTTAGAAAGCGTTTTTTCCCTAACCGGGAACCGAACGAGTTAATTTTGAAAAGAAGCGCATCCTATATTATTCTACTATCGGATAGTGTCACTTATAAGGACCGGTATGGTGACCGCTCCGTCACGCATATCGTCAATGATTTTTTAAAAGTTGTACAATATAGTTTTAGTTTTCCCAAAATCGGCCTCGTAACTCCTTTCAGCATTTTTCGCTAATCATAGTTTCGGATTTAGCCCTAAAGGTCCATTTGAATTCACCCTGTATATTCTCCGACAAATTATTCAAAGGGCCATATCAACGTTAAAACGTTGGCATGTTAAATCACCAATGCATCCGACTTATCTCTCACACGAAAATAGCCGAGCGCGCCCGAAAATAGCCGAACCAAAATCGATAGCCTCTCTTCCAAAATTCGAAATACGAATCGTCAATTATGTAACTGATACTGTGTTTGTGTCAATATTTTGTCAGAGGTGCGTGCCTGGGATTTGAACCTCGGACCCCTCGATCGAGAGGCCGCGTTTCTTAACCACTAGGCTATCACTGCTTTTTGTAATTCGAAGGTGTAATTCGAATAAGTCAGTAATTCGAAGGTGGTAGAACCCTTTGTGGTTCGACTCCGGCGGCATCACCACCACACCTATTTCTACCTAATAACAGCAGTGTTAGGCGCTGCTGTGTTCCGGTTTGAAGGGTGTGGTAAGGGAGACAGACTTTTCCGAGGCGTTCCAGCTTAGTCCTCAGGGGTAGCGGCGCATATGTGGCCAACCTCAGGTAGGAATATCTAATCCTATCTGGGGTTGATTGCAGATGTCCATGGGCGGCAGTAGCCACTTACCATCAGGTGGACTGTATGCTCGTCTGATACTCCTATATTATAAAAAGAAAGTCAAATACACTTCTATTGATAAAAATACTAAAATATTTATATATAGAGGCAATATTTGAAAAAGAAGCGCCTCCAATTTTACTAATCAAAGGGTACCGAGAAATATAGGTTACGTTACGTTTTAATTATCTACTAAAACGGGTCATGTCTGATTGGTTTGTCAGTTGCTTTTATCAACCAATGTTGTCCCACTGCTGGGCACTTCTCAGTGGGAAGGGTGTGGGCCGTACCACCACGCTGGCCAAGTATTTAATATGAGTAGATGAGAATTCAACCTGATGGTAAGTGGCTACTGGTCATGGACATCTACAATCAACCTCAGTTGAGATTAGTTTCCTACCTGAGGTCGAACACAGATGCGCCGCTAGAGCTAAGTTGGAACGCCTCGGAAAAGTATGTCTCCTTTCCCACATTCACAGCGTTTAACACAGCTGTTATGAGGCAGAAATTGGTGTGACGGTGGTGCCGCCGGAGTCGAACCACAAAAAGTTCGACCACCTTTAAGTTGTAGTTTTAATACTCTTTGAAGGTTGTAGAACATATTATAGTTCGACTCCGCAGACACCATCGCTACATCTATTTTTATATGCCTAATAGTGTTCAGCTCCAAGACCTAAATTGGAATGCCTCAGAGAAGTATGTCTTTCTTTACATACCCTTCAAACCAGAACACAACGTTTACCACTGTTATTAGGCAGAAATATCTGTGACGCGGCTGAGTGGACCATTTTTCTTACTTTGTTTTTACAGCAACCACTCTTATACATCCGTAAAAATCACAAATGTGTACCTATCACGGTTTAAGAGATAGAGCCCTGTGACAGACGGACAGACAGCGGTAGCTTAGTACTAGTTCAGTTTTTCCTTTTGGTAAAACTCTAAAAATATTCGCTAGGTAAACTTTCAGAAGCTTATCTGCATAACTGACTCCAATTCCGTTGTAACCCGATTAATTTGGCATAATTGCCTCCATTGAAGCTTTTATACTAATGGATTTAAATTAAGATAGCTGATGAAGGCAACGTTATTACATCTTTTATTATTAGCTCTTTATTAACTTGAATTTATTTACTTTATTAACTTAAATATGCAGTGGTAGCCTAGTGGTTAAGGATCTCGGCCTCTTGATGGAAGGGTCCGAGGTTCAAATTCCAGGCCGTTATTTTTAAAAATTATGTGCGTATTAGAAATTAATTATCGCTTGCTTAAACGGTGAACGAAATCATCGTGAGGAAACCTACATACCTGAGAAATGTTAAAAAAAAGTTTTCAAAAGTATGTGAAGTCTACCAATACGCACTTGGCCAGCGCAGTGGACTATGGCCTAATCCTTCTCATTCTGAGAGGAACCCGTGCCCAGCAGTGGGACAGTTATGGGTTGATGATGATTATTAGCTCTTTATTAACTTGAATTAGAGTGTCTGGGTTTTGATCAGAGACGCTTTCTCTGAAGATGGTAGATTATAATGTGTTTCGACTCCGACGGGACCATCGCTACACCTATTTCTGCTATAACAGCAGTGTAGCGCTGCTGTGTTCCGGTTTGAAGGGAGTGGTAAGGGAGACATAGTTTTCCGAGGCGTTTCAACTTAGCCGTCACGGGTAGCGGCGCATCTGTGGCAAACCTCAGGTAGGAATATCTAATTCTATCTGGGGTTGGTTGCAAATGTTCATTGGCGGTAGGCTACTTACCATTAGGTGGACTGCAAGCTCGTCTTCTACTTCTATGTCATAAAAAAATTGAGATTTTTTGAACTTTTAGGCGTACAGATCAATAATTAATTTCTAATACGTACATAATTTTGATTACTGAGTAGTGCATGCCTGTGATTCGAACCTCAGCCCCGCAAATAAGAAGCCAAGTTTCTTAACCACTAGGCTATCACTCCTATTATAACCACAATAAAGTATGAATTTTAAATTAATTTATTCAATATTCTTCTACGTTCCCGTAATAATTTATTCTATTACGAATATTTTAACAAAGAGGTAAGTTTGAGGCTTCCTTACCGCGGAAGCCTTAATATTTAGAAAGGTAGATAACAAAATTACCTTTTTGTAATTAACTAAATAAACCAGTTATTTTTGTTTTATGATTTATGCTTGTTTATTTTATGTTATATTTATTTTGGGTTATTACGAACTTGGGTTTATAGCAGCAGTCTGTTGCATAGGTAGTCTTTGTGGTTCGACTCCGGCGGCACCACCGCCACACCGATTTCTGCCTAATAACAGCAGTGTAGCTTTTTTTATAATATAATATAAAAGTAGCAGACGAGCATGCAGTCCACCTGATGGTAAGTGGTTACTGCCACCCATGGACATCTGTAATCCACCCCAGATAGGGTTAGATATTCCTACCTGAGGCCACAGATGCGCCGCTACCCCTGAGGATTAAGCTGGAACGCCTCGGAAAAGTCTGTCTCCCTTACCACACCCTTCAAACCGGAACACAGCAGCGCCTAACGCTGCTGTTATTAGGTAGAAATAGGTGTGGCGGTGGTGCCGCCGGAGTAGAACCACAAAGGGTTCTACCATCTTCAAGCTGCTATGTTCTGGTTTAAAGAGTGTGGTAAGGAGATTTACACATGAGACGACCGTATGATTAGCCTTTAGGATTGGCATTGTATCTGCTATGGGATTTAAGAGGAACCTTTTCTGTAATTACAGTGTTGGTTACAGATGTTTACTGGCAGTTAGAGGCCACTTGCCATCAAGTGCATTGCATTTTCGTTTGCTACTTCAATGTTATAAAAACTCCACTTAAGTGAATACAGCCGTCTATCCATCTGGAACCATTTTTTGTATATTTATACCTAAACGATGAGGCAGACGGGCTACCTGATGGAAAGCAGTCACCGTCGCCTATGGACATTTGGAACACCAGAGGAGTCGCCAATGCATCACCGGCTTTAGAGGAGAACTCTTCTTGCACATTTGAAGAGCTGCAAATACGTGTATGTATAAGAGGGTTTCTACTAGTACTAGTACTTCAAGTCTTAAAGCCAATCACGGAGGCATTACAATCACACCTGAGGACTATGATAGTTACCTCGTCTACAAGTCAGCTGGCTTCAACCTTAAATTAAATGTTCAATCCAGATCTTTGTAGACTATATTACTCTAGATCTTGTAGCGAATTTTTGCGAAGTTGTTTTAATCTTAACTTTACTCTAGATTGTTTCACGGTCTCTTTAATACACTACATTGCTCTACGCTAGAGCATGCCCCTAAAACTACTTTTTTTTGTACACTAGAGTCTTCTACAATATTCTTAGTTGATCTAAACTGACCCTACAACAATATTCTAGATTGCTCTACACATACTAGCATCCTTTAGACTGAAGTCAGACTCAGAGTCAGAAATCAGACTCTACCACAATACCCTATGCATCCGTTTCTACCACAACACTCCAGATTGCTCTACATCACACTACTACAATACTCTAGATTGCTCTACATCGCAAGTGCCACAATACTCTACATACCGTATAAGTTTTTGGCGTGATAAATTGCGATCTATTCGTTACAGTTCGCAAATTTGCAACTTTAGAAGGCGGTGTTCCATGCTATTAATTTCCACTCTAAAGTTTAAAATGTTTTTGCGAAGTAAGAAATTTTAGCTTGACTTTTTTTCAAGTAATTAAAGTTTTATCTCTACATAACTTTTGACTGACTATAAAATGAAACAATCTTACTGAGTATTTATATTAGATATAAAATTCTCGTGTCACAATGTTAGTTACCGTAATCCTCCGAAATAGCTTTACCGATTTTCATCAAATTTTATATGCATATTCAGTAGGTCTGAGAATCGGCTACAATCTATTTTTCATACCCCTAAGTGGTGGGTTGTTCACTTTTAACATTTTTTTATTTACATGGCAACACAACGTTTGCCGGGTCAGTTAGTTCTATATAAGATGAATGTTTGTCTGTATGTCCTTTACAGAATCGTAAACTATGCATTTGATCATGTGATGATCTGTAGCTAAGTTGCTATGCATGAGCCCACGAAGACTTCTCAGTTGGCACGACCAATTTGGTAACACCATTTTGTTTTTCAAATTCCTCTCAAAAAGCACTTTCATTTGATACCCATAGCATGGGAATACATAGAAAATAATATGTCCGCCATATTAGATTTAGTATGACGTCACTTGATCATTCATATTACCCTTCGCAATCAGTGAAAAAAATCATTTGTCTTTAAAAATTGAAAATTTTCGAAACTTAACCTGAATAATAAAATATAATAAATAAAAAATGAAACTGACACCCATTGACATATTTGTTCTATGCTGACACCGGATGACATATTGACTTTTGCAGTTTGCTTTGCCGTCTTAAGAATTTTCGATCAGTTACCATGAGATTTTACGTTTTGACAAATATGACTGTTTTGGTATTTGTTTACGTATTTGCCATACAATTTCCAATCAGCGCCCCTAGCGGATTGTATCAGAACTATAGTGTCAGTAACGTAACGTTAAATGTCAAATGGACAAAATGGCGCTTTATGCTTTGTCTTCCTTTTTTGCGAATATGTGAGGTAGACAAAAAGACTTGAGCGCTTACTTATTGTTACGTTTACTCAGTCTACTAAACAAACGGAACAGAATAATGGATTAAATAATGGAGTAAACGTAACGTAAAATTGTGGGATGTTTTGAAATGTCTGACGCGAGTTTAACATTTTTTACCCATCACAAAAAGTACACAATGCCGCTAAAGAAGTTTTCACTTCAAAAAATCTATTATAATTTTCTATATCTTCGACAAAAAACTCCATAGGTCTATTCCAATGGTTAGTAATGAAACTAATGTTAGGCGTGAATATCACGGCATTTTTCAAAAAGATTTTTCGTTTTCATACTGAAAGGGTAGAATTCATAGAACAATAGGTGACTGCTAGCCTACCTTGATCTGGCGGAAATGATGGCCACGAGAACAGCGTTTATGGTGAAAGCCTTTTTTAAGTTAGAGCTTTTTCTCACACAAAACTTAATAAATCAAAAAAAAATAGCCAAGTGCGAGTTAAAATCGCACTGAGGATTCCGTACCACCAAATTATAATTTGGCTTTAGTATTTATTATCATCATACCAGCCATAGAAGTAAATGCATTGTGAAAATGATAACTATCTATCTATTACAGGTCAATAGATAAATCGAAAAATGTCGAAAAGTAGCGATTTCATATACATTGACCTCCATTTATTTTTACCGTTCTACATACTCTGTAAAAATTTCAAGTGTCAACCTATTATGGTTCTGGAGATAGAGTCATGTAACAAGCGGACAGACGGACAGACAGCGGAGACTTAGTAATAGGGTTCCATTTTTACCCTTTGGGTACAGTAAGTACCCTTACCATGAGTTTTTACGTTTTGACAAATATTACTGTTTTGGTATTTGTTTACGTATTTGCCCGTACAATTTCCAATCAGCGCCCCTAGCGGATTGTATCAGAACTATAGTGACAGTAACGTAACATTAAATGTCTAAATTGACAAAATGGCGCTTTATGTTTTGTCTCTCTTTTTTGCAAACATGTGAGGCAGACAGAAAGACTTAAGCGCACAGAAAGACTTGTTACATTTACTCAGTCTACTGAAGCAAACGGAACAGAATATTGGATTGATTAAACGTAACGTTAAATTGTGGGATGTTTTAAAAACTCATGGTAATTTTTATATTTAAACGATAATTACTTATAGTACTTGAAAAACATTTAATCAAGTATAATTAAAAAAATGTTCCCAACGTGGTTTATTAGCGTTCTCCTAATTAGTTTTTAACAAGAATCTGAAGGGTACTCCATCATTAAATAACGTTTATAAATTATTTTGGTAAATTTTTACTTTCCAAGTCCTTAAGAGTGTAAGTACGGCCTTGGAGAGTACCTACTTAATTAATTGAAATAAAAAAGTTATGAGAAAAAATATTTTTTTAGTATATAATTAGTATAAGTATATAAACATTACGATTTATATAAAGAATAGTTCTACAACATGTAATTAGTATTACTCACAGATTTGTATTTGTTTGAGTGTGATATTATTCTTGCGAACTTTTATTTAAATTTTATTTTATTTTAAGGGTTAATATTTAACCTCAACAGAATTTTAAAACAGTTAACTCTAACCTAGTTTCTACATTTCATTTCTATCACAACGCATGACTAGTTTTATGACGTCATTGTAAGTTCAATATGGCAGACGCCACAAGGACCTATTATTTTTGTGCTACCCTATCAAACGTGTTAAAATGTCTACGAAAAAAAATTTACTAAGATAATTCGCCAAGTGCACGCCGAACTCACATACTGAGCGTTCCGTACCACTAACATTTTCATATTTTTTTATTCTTAGTATTTGTTTGAAGTAAATACATGAAAATTTAAACTGTCTACCTATTACGATTCAATAGAAAAGCGAAAAACATCGAAAAACAGCGGTTTCTTGTATGGCGATCCCCATTTATTTTCAACTTTTTTATGTTTTTAGTATTTATTGTGATAGCGGCTACCCTTATGTACATTCTGTAAAAAAATCACGTGTCTATCTATTACAGATCAGGGGATAAAGTTCTTAGTATTAGGGTTCCGTTTTTACTTTTTACAAACATTGTTATAAAAATATTTGTTAAATTATTATAAATAAAATATTACTCGCTCTTTTTATAGCCCCATTGACTTTTGTCGCAAGATTCATGTTGAAGCCACGGTTCACATTCAACAATAGTACATTCTGCGGGTTTTATTTTAAAAGGCGTTTTGTTCTTTTCATGAACAATTTAAACAATATCTTGGGTACAATACTTTTATGTAAGTTATGATTGAATAGATGATTTTAGTGCTTTAATACTGAAATAGTTTTGTTCAGAAAAGATTTTCTTAAAATGATTCTCCGACAAAAATGATTTAAAACACTCACATCCAGAATATAACTCCATTAAAGAGAATTTAATACAACTATTCGATATAGTATATAATTACCGCTACACCCCTTTTTTTTCGGGGAATACCTGCATTGTTTCCTCTCTGCTGCGGGGGCAGCGAAAAGGATATGGCGAGCTCCTACCGACTATACCTCTGGACGCCCTTTGTCGGGACCTCGGGTACGCTAATAGCACTAGCTGTCAATAACCGCGAAACCGAGTAGCAGACGAGCATGCAGTCCACCTAATGGTAAGTGTCTATTGCCGCCCATGGACATCTGTAATCAACTCCAGATAGGATTAGATATTCCTACTTGAGGTCGGCCACAAATGTGCCACTACCCCTGAGAACTAAGCTTAGTTCTCAGGGGTAGTGGCGCATTTGTGGCCGTTCCAGCTGGAACGCCTTAGAAAAATCTGTCTCCCTTGCCACACCCTTCAAACCGGAACACAGCAGCGCCTAACACTGCTGTTATTAGGTAGAAATAGGTGTGGCGGTGGTGCCGCGGGTGCCTTCAAATTAAGGTACCTACCACCTTAATACTAAGGGTACTGTTCTCTTTGAAGTTGGTTATAGATGTCACTGGCCATTTACCAGCAAGTGGACAGTACTGGTTTCTTACTTCAATTACATACATATATTTTATCAGTCATATACACTCCGCAAGTTTCGTGGCCCGACTGCCTCCTAAGCCTTATTTTAGGTTCGTTGTTTCTTCATAGTTTCTTTGTATCTCAGTTTATTTTCCAACAATCCAGTGCATTTCTAAGAGCCCTTTTGTTCTCAAACAATCCCCATATTTTGTTTCAGTCTTTGTGCTTTTGGGAATTATTAAATAGTTGCTATTTTTGTATCACTTTCTTTGCTTGTAGTGCAATAGTTTTTAGGTACTTTTTAAATTGGTAGCATACACTTAGATTTTTTCTCTTCGCATATGTAGCGCTGTTGTGTTCTGGTATAAAGTGTGATAGGGCAGAGATTTTTACGAGGCGTTTCAACGTAGTCTTCAGAGATAGCAACGCATCACTACCTGTCTCCAATCCTATCTAAGGTTGATGATATATTATGTCCATATGTCAGTGACTTAGTATCAAACGGACTGCATGGTTGCCTGTATAAGTAACAACGAAAAAACTACGAAATATGTAAACTTTTCATTAAGTAACTAAGTTGAACAGTGTAAAATTTAAACACCCGCACATGCGCGCACTCACACACACACACACACACACACCCAGACACAAACACACTCACACACACACACACACACAAATACACATACAACACATATAGGCATACCGGACACATATAATAATTATAATTACTTTTATTATATGTGTCCCTACAAAGTAAAAGTTTCACCTAAACTTAAAACTTCTGACTTACTTTTTGTAATTTATCAAATAATTTTAATGCATTTTCCAAGTCATTTACATAACATAGAAGTATCAGTATCAGATGAATATGCAACCAATGAAAAGTGGCTACCGCCGCTCATGGAATTCAGCAATCACTAATCGGTTGATTAGTGATTGCAGAATTTCCTGATAACATTAGATTCCTATTTAAGGTCGGCCACAGATGCGCCGCTACCTTTAAGGACTAAGCTGTAATACCTAGGAAAAGTATGTGTTTCTTACCATACCCTTCAAACCAGAACACAGCAGCGCTACACTGCTGTTATAACAGAAATAGGTGCGGCGGTCGTGCCGCCGGACTCGAACCACAGAGGGTTCTACCATGCTCTACTGGTTGTACTTTCGTGTGGCGTTCATGTCTTAGTTTTTCGCTGTGTGTTGTATCTTTAACACAAATGTGACCTGTTTTCGCAAACACGCCTAACGATGTTCAAAAAAATATATTTTTCTATTTTTTTAATATAGGTACACGCAGGGTTCAAATGAAGGTCTCATAAATGTAATCCCTAGAAGGACCTTTTCACTCCATTCCTTTCTTTTATTGGACCCTTCTGTAGGGTCCCGATAATTTATACAAGTGGGTCCTGTTATTGAGTTAGACCCAAATTCTAGGACAGAAATTTGGTCATAATGAGGATTATTTCATACTTAGATGATTAAAATGAATTTGTGTTTGGGATTTTTCGTTTCCGTTTAACAGAAATAGAAAATTCACACTCAAATATATAGAACATTAAGATTTTTGTTTCATTCTGAATATTATAACAATAGGAAAATGCAACCTCTATAGTATTTTCTTAAAAATGAGGCTATTCCTTCAGTTTGTCATTTGTCATTACTTCCCAGTATTTAATCCTTATAAGCGACACTATCCGATAGTACAATAATATATTGTGCGTTTTTTTTAAGAAGAACTTGCTAGATTCCCGGTTACAGAAATGAGAGAACATGAAAATGCATGAGACCTGATGGTGCAACTCTGGTGCCGTGGAAATTAGGTCGTGCCCTGGTGTGGGACGTTACATGTGCGGACACACTAGCCCCAACCTACATACATGACACCTGTAGTAGTGCTGGGGCTGCAGCCGACCGCGCTCAGTTTCTCAAGCGCCGCAAATATTCTTCAATTACAAATGATTATGAATTTGCGGCGCTTGCAACTGAGACGTTGGGTCCGTGGTCGGCTGATATGAAAAAAATTGTAAAAGATATGTCCCACAGACTTATCCTCGCTTCGGGTGACCAGAGGGCTGGCAGCTATTTCGCACAAAAAATTAGCCTCGCTATACAGTGAGGAAACGCTGCCAGTGTTCTGGGCACTATGCCACAAGAAAGGGTTTTGGACGACATTTTTATTTTATAAGTCTAATTTTGTTATTATTTATATTTTAATTTAAAATGGTTATGTTTAGGTAATTTAATTATTTGTATATAGTTTAATTTATTTTAATTAGTAGTTACAGAAATAGATTTTTTAAAAATCTAATGACGTAATTTTGATTTTTATCAAAGACGGTCTCGTAACTTCTTTCAGCATTTTTCGCTAATTATAGTTTCGGATTTGGCCCTGAAGGCCGATTTGAAAAATTCACCCTGTATACCAGTGCCAGGTATGAGAAGGTCGGAGATACCATCGTCATATCGTCATATGACTACCCGCTTGGCGGAGCGGTCACCATACCGGTCTGACGCGCAAAGGGTCCCGGGTTCGATTCCCGGCCAGACAGATATCTAAATGATGAATTTAGCTTTCTGTTTCTGGATCTGGGTGTTTGTGTATTTGTCTATGTGTGTGTCCATGGCACCCACGGCACAGGGAATCCTAGTGTGGGGCTGTGAGTGTAGAAAGCGTTTATATCTATTTGTATCATGACGCAGTTCTCCATTTTGGTGTGCGAGTTTGGATAACTGACTTACATATGAGGCGACCATCTTAATTCGCAGGACTGGCACCTTTTTTTTATTGACGAGGGTACCTTCAAAAGGTACCCGACACCGTGGGAGCGATAACGGGTTATGTGGGACTTTTACTGCACTAACCCCCCCCCCCCCCCCCCCCGTCACAGTCCTCGGCGCTGCGTAGAAGACTTCCAAGGATCTCCAAAGGAACGCAACCGGAATTCTCTTAAAGAGTGGCATCTGCAATCAGCTTCAGGTAGAACCTGTTTTACAAGGGTATTGTTGCATATTCACGGGTCGTAAGCGTCACTTACAATCAGATGGACTGCAAGATGGTAACTTCAATCTTATAAGAAAACAGAGGTTGCGGATAGAGAAATCATTGTTACAATAAAATTATGTATTTTCTGTAATTAAGATAAAAAGTATGTACGTAAAAAGATACTAACATACATACTATACTAAGGGTAAACCTTTTCATAGCGCCAAAGCCTAGTATTAGTCTCTGAAAGAATCAAATCTGGGACAGTACTACAAAGGGCGGCTGAGCGGAAATGAGACTTCGCCGCACAAGATGGCGGCCCGCTTCCGGTTCACTCATTAACGCAATTATACTTTCAGGGGATGCAGGGGTAACGTGATAACGCGTAATTGGACAGTGGATTCATTTCTGAATTTTAAGGCTTTATATAATTGAAAATTTGTGTTTAAAGTCTTATAGCAACAAAATTACAAGAAAGCAAATTCAATATAAAAGTGAATGATAATAGATAAGAAAGAAATACAATAGAAAAGAAGGACAGAAATAGAGACCTAAGAAATAAAAATGGATTCATGTTTGGATTTAAGATAAAATATCAATAAAACGATTAAATTCTGGTATGTTTGCGTTTAAGATCTAAAAAACTGAGTGAATAAAAAAATAGGAAAAAAAAAGAAATAAAATTACTTCTTTTACTTAAAAGTCTTGATATTTTAAGTATTTTAAGAAAATAAACAAAACAATATTCGTAACCAATCGCTCTACTGTTAATTTGCTGTTAGGTTGCTAAAGAAATAGTGTAAAGACAAATAAAGAAAAAAAAGAAAGAAACAAAAAACAAACTCAGTTTCTTAATGTAAGCAGTTGGGGGAGGTCCAGGTTACGAAAACAGGACCACATCTCCGATTTTTCATTTATCAACATTTTATGCGTAATATTAATTAAATAAAACTTACTATAACGGTAAAAGATACCTTACGAACGGTAACGGTAAAAAAAAAACATGAGGAAACCTACACACCTTTTAATTCTTTTAAAAAAAAGTTGTCAAAGATGTGTAAAATCTACCAATTTTCACTTGTCCAGTCCGGTGAACTACAGCCCAAAATCCCTCTCACTCTGAGAAGATCCTTGCCCAGTAGTGGGTCAGTAATGAATTGACGATATAATTGTTCATGATTATGTTTATTCGGACGAGGCAACATATTAGAGTAGATAAGGCTTGACAGGTAAATAAAGCTCCGTTATTCCGGAGATGAATTAACGCCGGAAGCTCTTAAGCTCCGAACCAAACAGGAAGTGAGCTTTCACGCTCTGCCTCTACATGTGGAGACGAAATAATAAAATTACGTATCCTTTCGTAGAGTTATTATGACGATTTACGCCCCAAAGTACCATTTTCGCGTAAAAAGACGGTGTTATAAGAATACCGTGTTTATGTTATGTGTTTATCTATGTTTGTTACATCGTACATTTAAACGAATGAACCGATTTTGATGTAGTTTCTCTTGTTTGAAAGGCAACTTAATTGTGAGTGTTCTTAGCTATGATTAAAGAAAAGTGTTTTAGATTTTTGTAGTTTACCTACTTTACTAGTTGAACTTTTTTCTATTAAAGTTGTTTTTTTTTATGTTGTTAATCCCCAACTTTAGCTTATTGTAGATTAACAGCTTTTTTAATTACAGTTATATTTTCAATTAAAGCTTTTTGGTTTTATTTTATTCATCTCTAATTTTATGAATGCTATCATTCCTTAGTGCATTTTTATCAAGAGTAAAAAATCTTGTAGTCACTGATGGTAAGTGGCCTCTATGTATGGACATCTGTTCAAGCCCATATAGGATTGGAGTCCTACATGAGGTTGACCACACATACTTTACTATTTCTATGGACTTAGGTGTAACATCTCTTATAAGTGTCTCCATCCTTAGTCCTTAGTAATATTATAAATCCAAAAGTAACTCTGTCTGTCTGTCTGTCTGTCTGGTTGTCTCTTCTTCACGTCTAAACTACTGAACTGATTTTAATGAAACTTTGTACAAAGATAGTCTAAGACCTGAGAAAGGACATAGGATAGTTTTTATCCCGGAAATCCCACGGGAACTAGGGATGGTGATCTACGATCTATTAATCGGAGAATCGATCCTTTGGACCCAAAACATCGATTATTTTAATCGATATTAGTAAGGGTTGAATCGTAAACTATGCATTTGATCGAGTGATGATCTTTAGCAAAGTTGAAGGTACGAATTTACAGTTTTATGTACGTTAGTGTTACATTATTTTCTCTTAAACGCGGGCGAAGCCGCGGGCAACAACTAGTACAAAATAATATCTTAAACCCAACTTCACAGACAGGTAAGCCGTAACAAGTAAATAAGGGTTGCTATTCCGGGGATGAAATTCAAGTCGGATGCTGGGAAGCGAGATGAACAGGTTTTAATCTTAATAGGCATTATGTTTTAGATGTTCATGCTACTAAAGTTATAAATATTAGGATCTGGAGGCACCGCTACACCTATTTCTGCCTAATAACAGCTGTTTAGCGCTGCTGTGTTCTGATTTGAAGGGTAGAGATTTTTTTTTTTTTTATATGTAACCTAACGATAAGACAGACGGGCTGCCTGATGGAAAGCAGTCACCGTCGCCTATGGACATTTGCAACACCAGAGGAGTCGCCAATGCATCGCCGGCTTTGAAGGAGAGCTCTTTTTACACCCCTCTTGAAGAGCCCCATGTCATAGAGTTTGTGGTAAGATACTTATCTGAGATACCAATGCATCTGTAGCCAACCTCAAGTATGGGTCTATTCTGGGGTTGATTACAGATGGGGTTTGAAGGTGGTAGAACCCTTTGTGGTTCGACTCCGACGGCATCACCGCCACACCTATTTCTGCCTGATAACAACAGTGTTAAGCGTTGCTGTGTTCTGGTTTGAACGGCGTGGTTAGGGAGACATACTCTAACAAGGCGTTCCAACTTCTCTGGGGTAGCGGCGCACCTGTGGCCGACCTCAGGTAGGAATATCTAATCCTATCTGGGTTGATTACAGATGCCTATGGACGGCAGTAGCCACTTACCATCAGGTGGACTGCATGATCGTCTTCTACTCCTATATTATAAAAAAAAATATTCTGTGGCTGACCTGAGGTGGGAATCTGGTCTTGTCTGGGGTTGATTGCAGATGTCCATTTGCCGATAGTAGCGTTACCATCAGGTAGACTGCATGCTCGTTTGCTACTTCTTTATTATATACAAGAAGATACAAAGAAACTTCTTCAAATTTATCCCAACAAACTTGAGTGAAATGACGCCAACATTCCATTCCAACATAAACATAATCACGAAACCACAACCGATTCAACGTTTACGAGCCAAGACACTTTACGATCGCAAAGAATTTACATTGTAATTCCAGTTGTGGGGAGGAGGTTTACGATTGTACTGTCTGAGCGTAAGCATAAACGCATAAACATAAACGCATTCTACACTCACAGCCCCACACTAGGATTCCCAATGTCGTGGGTGCCATGGACACACACATAGACAAATACACAAACACCCATACCCAGAAACAGAAATCTAAATTCATCATTTAGATATCTGTCTGGCCGGGGATCGAACCCGGGACCCATTGCGCGTCAAACCGGTATGGTGACCGCTCCGCTACGCGGGTCGTCAGAGGAGCGAGGAGCTATTTTTTGTAATATAGAGGAAGCAGACGAGCATGGGCTCCACTTGATGGTAAGTGGCTACTGCCGCCCATGGACATTCGTTAACAACCCCAGATAGGATAAGATATTCCTACCTAAGGTCGGCCACAGACGCGCCGCTACCCCTGAGGACTAAGCTGGAACGCCTCGGAAAAATATGTCTCCATTACCACACCTTCAAACCAGAACACAGCAGCGCTTAACACGTTATTACGTCGTTAGAATTACCAAATACTTACATTTAAGTAACTTGAATCAGCATTAAATTCTTATCGGTACAAAGCTAGGCACATGTCTTTTTTAGAGGAGTTGCTAAGTATGGGATAGTTACCAATTTTGACAAATTTATGAACAAGCATATAAGACGGATATATACGCGATATTTTCCTTCACTGAGTGTTAACTGATAGATTATAGTGAGGTTAGAAAAATAAATTAATTTTATATTTTATCTTTTACGTCTATCGCTTATCTCTTACCCGTTCTCAGTAAAACAGACACTCAGCTTTATGACAAAGTGTCGGAAGAAAATTGTTTTAGTTAAAATTATAAATATGACGGCGAATGCCTATTTTTAATTTTAACAATCATAACAAAAATATTTTATTGGTGGTGGAGGCACAGACCACTAAGGGTACAGGCTTCTGATGCCATTAAGGCCTACGTGGGTTGGCTATTTTAAAATCACTCGAAAACGTCTCTGAAAAGGTTTAACCACTGCTATCCGATCTGGATTGACACAAAGCCTTGTTGTGGTATAGAATTTACTTATCCGAGGCGTTCCAACTTAGTCCTCATCGGTGGCTAACCTCAGGTAGGCCTCTATCAGAAGTTAATAGATAAGACGCTTATAATAATAATAATAATATACTTTATTGCCTCAATATACAATTTTAGAAAAAAGGGCAATATTTACAAAATTTACAAAAAAAACAAACATAATCCCTCTGATGTCAGGCGCGAATAAGTGACCGCTGCCTTTTAAAATACAGTTTCCACACCATTTGCATTACAATTTCTATTTATTTTCAATTTCACCAACTCGAAATTCAAATGCTTAAAGTTATAACTACATAAATATTTAAAATACCCAAGAAATATTCTGACAAAACTTTATTGAAATAAAAAATCAAATGGAAATCAATTTTCTTTTTATACATCCGAAATAACTTTAAGTACCTTTTTACAAAAAGCTGAACTACTAAGACTAATGCGGTTCTGTCTTTAAACGACTTCAACCGCACAGCTCTAGCTGTAATTACACGAAATGCTAGATTTTAGTTGGTTTTGGATGAAAAGAGAATTTTCAAACTAAAATTTCAAAAAAATTCACATACTTATTTAGTCGCTTTTGAGGGTTTAAATGTGGATAATTCCTTCGAGGTCCACACCTATATCTTATTTATTGCCTTAAATTGTAGCCCCAATTTTATTGGTTCGGAGAGTTTGAAAAGATTTACAAGATTTTTTCTCAGTCTTAATGGGTAGCTATACGTCTTTTGACTTTATCTTTTTTTTATAATATAGGAGGAGCAGACGAGCATGCAGTCCACCTGATGGTAAGTGGCTACTGCCGCACATGAACATCCGTAATCAACCCCAGATAGGATTAGACATTCCTACCTGAGGTCGGCCACAGGTAGGACTTATTATTATTATAAAAGATATTATTAGGTGGAAATAGGTGTGGCGGTGGTGCCGCCGGAGTCGAACCACAAAGGGTTCTACCACCTTCAAAAGCACTTCCGAGGACTATAATTACTTCACGCTAGAATTATATGTATACCACACCGTTTCTATTACCTTTTTTGATAATGTGATGTATGACTTTTTCATCAAACATTTTCCCAAAATGTAGTACTTGTATTAACCCCACGTCCATTTCACCAAGTCATTCCTCATTTCTCCGCCAGATGTTAATGGAGAATATTCACCGCCTTCGCTTTTTTCAGACAAAGGCTTTCACAACGAAGCTGCCAAAAACTCATCGGTACAGACACTTCATTATGTTGAGATGGAACATTTTTGGCTTGCAGTAGGGGTAGTATTCGACTTTTATTCATCATGCCTATCTTAAAGTCTAGAGTTCGATTCTTGATTTAGTACACGACACAAGAAAAAATATTTCCAATGTTAGAGTACCGTACGAAAAAAAACGACTAAAAACCGAAAAACAAAATACAAAAAGCCTTATAGAATCACTCGTGTGTCTGTTTGTCTGTCTGTATGTGTGTGTGTCTTTCTGTCACAACCAATTTGAGCTCCAAAACTGCTGGATCAAATGAGTTAAGATTTAATAGTCATTTGCTCTTCGGTGACCCAAAAACGAAAGTATAACATTAAGAACTAAATTGGCTTTTGGCTAATTACTAAAGGACTAACAAAGGTTTGGCTAATTACTAAAGGATGGCTTCGTGTACTTATACCTTTTAAACTAGAACAAAGCACTTTGTCGTCAACTCATTACTGTTCCACTGGGCACAGATCTCATCTCATAATGAGAAGGACTAGGCTATCGCGCTGACCAAGTGCGTATTGGTAGACTTCACATACCTTTGGGATTTATTTTTTTATATCTCTCGGGTGTGCAGGTTTCCTCATGATGTTGTCCCATACCGTTAAAGCAAGTGATAATTAATTTGTAATACGCACATAACTTCAAAAAATCATTGCATGCCTGGGATTCGAACCTCGGACCAATCAATCAGGACCGAGTTTTAATCACTAGGCTATCACTGGTTTTTAATACACTATACTGGTATTATGCAGAAATAGTTATGACAATGGTACTGTAGCCACTCCACGTCATCGACATCACGTCGGGGTCACCACTTTGGCAAAGGGATATCTCCCGCCGGACTAGGTGATCATGCCCGGCGAGCGGCCGTGCTCCGACAGTCTCAGTTCGGAGCTTGTATATATGCAAGATTCTTAGAAAACTTCGATAGCAGGATTCAGCAGCGCCATCTCTTGATGAGCAGCGGGAAGTCGCTACAGTACCTTCAAAGTCGGAGGAGTTTTACCACCAAAAACAAACATAAATGCATTTGTGCAAAACATCATTCAAAACATTACTTCAAATAGATTTCCCACACTGGAAACAGCTCCACGATCGAACTTTACAATTGAAACGAGCTTTGTTTTATGTTTGTTTATTTTACAGTTTGTAGGATACTTTTACAATTGAACAATTGTTTCAAACACTGAGTGTACATAAAAAAATGAATTTATATAAAGAAGGAGGAGGATTAATGGAGTATGTGTTAGTAAGGGTGTGGTAAGGGAGACATATTCTTCCGAGGCGTTCCAGCTTAGTCCTCAGGGGTAACAGCACAGCTGTGGCCGACCTCAGGTCGGAACATCTAATCCTACCTGAGGTTGATCACAGATGTCCATGGACGGCAATAGCCACTTACCACCAGGTTGACTGCATGCTCGTCTGCTACTCCTATATTATAAAAAATCTATAATCAAAATAATATTAGAGTCCTACCTTAGAAGGGGGCTTCCGGGGTTGCGGGTGGCAAGAGTGGCAGCTCGGACCGTCCAGCCAGTGATACCGGGAAGGTCGGTGCTATGTGTGGTCGCATACCGTCGTGTACACCAGACGATATGGCGAGCGTCATGCTCACCAGGGCGGAGCTCGACAGGCAACGCGCTAAGAGAACTCCGGTTGCGTTCCTTTGGAGATCCCGGAGTCCTCTACGTAGCGCCGAGCACGGCCACCGGGCTTTAGTGCGGTAAGAGTCCCACAAACTTCTATGTGGCTCCCACGGCACCGGGTACCTTTTAAAGGTTTCTCCCTTCGATAACAAAAAAAGATTGTAGATGCGTATAGAAGCCTAATTTGGAACGCCTCGAAAAGTATGTCTATATTGTATACTTTATACCCTTCAAACTACAATAAAGCAGCGTTACATAACTGTTTTATGCTTGTGTCTTTTACAATTGTTTCAAAAAGCGACTGAATGTGTAATTAAATATAAATAAATATATACAAAAGGTTAATTAGATTGTATAAACAATATACAACTAGATTTATTTCGAACAAATAAAATACTTGAAATATATTTAACTATCTATATTTATAAAAATAAAGTTTGTCAGTATGTCCTTTATAGAATCGTAAACGATGCATTTGATCATGACAATGTGATGATCTTTAACAAAGTTGTTGTGCATGAGCCTACGAAGGTTTGTCAGTTAGTACGACCAATTTTCGACAGATGACGCCACTGATGACATTAAAATGAAAGTACAAATTTTAAGTAATATGTATGTCATATTATTTTTTTAAATGCTGGCGAAGCCGCGGGCTCTACTAGTGATAAATAAATATTTTTATGATACATAATTTAGTATAATTTAGTTTGAACGGATCCCTGGAGACACGACCGTCAAAGAACTCACTTATTTATGCTCTACTGCGGAGGATAATGTTATTTGAGCGTATGTACTTTGTGTCTCATTTTCTTTGACACGCCGTGCCTACGAGTATGTGGCTTGACGGATATTAAAATAAGGTGTCGTTGGATTCGTATTTATAATTTATGGGAGTGACTATATTTTTAAGCAATCTGATTTTTTTGTCACAATAATTATGTTTTAAAAGTATATAATATGAATAGGGTTAGTTTGAAAAAATATGAAATTATGAAGCTTATTTGATTGCATACAGATCTAATTTTCTTTCTTAGAAGACATTCTTTGGACAAGTAGTCAGATTCTTGGTTCTATTTTTATTAAGTTTATAACCTCTTTTGTATGAATTTTTTATAGGGTTCTCATGTAAAAACATTAAAACCATGCTTTATTAATTGCATAAATATCTATTCACTTTGCCACTTAGGTACATTTTTATTACGAAAATAGGAATAACAATAAACATGTTTTAACTTCTAACAATGCAAATCCGTTCTGATATATTCTTTATAATATAGGAGTAGCAGACGAGCATGCAGTCCACCTGATGGTAAGTGGCTACTGCTGCCCATGGACATCTGTAATCAACTCCAGATTTGATTAGATATTCCTACTTGACCACAGATGCGCCTCTAGCCCTGAGGACTAAGCTGGAACGCCTCGGAAAACGCCTCCCTTACCACACCCTTCAAACCAGAACATAGCAGCGCTTAACACTGCTGTTATGAGACAGATATAGGACGATGGTGAAATTGTGCGTTATAACGGAATTGTAATATCGTTCCGTTATCACAATTTCTCTTTTCAAATTCCGTTCCGTTACACAACATTAATGTTCAACAAATGAGCGAGTTTTCAAACGATTAAGTTATTGTTTCAATTTGAATTGTCTCGGAAATTTCCAAATCGTGTAAAGTTTTCTTATCTGTGCAAAGTAGGAATGGAGATAAATTATGGATTGTTTTTGAGGCGCTAATATTTAGTTTGTAGTCATTATTGGGTATTAATGCGATTATTAATTGTAATTGTAATGTACATTTTTGAAATATCTACACTAATATTATAAAGAGGAAAACTTTGTTTGTTTGTTTGGTTGTAATGAATACGCTCAAAAACTACTGGACCGATTTTAAAAATTCTTTCACCATTCGCAAGCTACATTATCCACGTGTAACATAGGCTATATTTTATATGAAATATATTTGATAAATAGATTTTGAGGCGGTACAAAGTTTACCGGGTCAGCTAGTTTGAAATATGTGTTTGTCAACTTGCGTGGTGGAGTGGTCACCAACAGTTTGAAGAGCAAAGGGTTCCGGATTCGATTCCCCTTCAAACAGACATCTAAATAATGAATTTGGATATTTATTTTGGGTCTGGGTGTTTGTGTATTCGTCTTTGTATGTGTCCATGGCACCCATGGCACAGGGAATCCTAGTGTGGGGCTGTGAGTGTAGAAAGCATCGTTTTATATTTTTATAAAGAGTTGCGAATAAACATGTAATCAACGTAGTCTATATGGCCACTGCATTATAGATATCTAACCAAACCCAGGTAGGATCAAAGTCATCTGTAAGATTGGCCCCAAATGCATTTACCTCTAAGGATTAAGTTGGAACGTCTTTTATGTTTTATTTGCTACATTTTCATACCTTAACTACATAATCGATTATCATGAAATTTTCTACACACGTTGTCAGGGGTCCAAATAAGATATATACCGCTTTCTACACTCACAGCCCCACACTAGGATTCCCTGTATCGTGGGTGCCACAACTATAGACAAATACACAAACACCCAGACCCAGAAACAGACACCTAAATTCATCATTTAGATGTCTGTTTCTGGGCTGTCTGGCCCAGGATCTGTCTGGCCTGGCCAGCATCTGTCTGGCCGGGGATCGAACCCAGGACCCACTGCGCGTCAGACCGGTATGGTGACCGCTCCGCCACGCGGGTCGGATATATGGTACCTTTTAACCCCAAAAGAATACTGTTCCCAAGGGAAAGATAAAAACCTTTGATCATGAGTGTAGTCGTAGTAAAAGCTAGTCATAAATAAATCAGATTAAGTTTTTAACGAAGTTAGGTCTTATATTTTACTAAAACTAAGTAAATTCCGAGATAATCTTTTAACAGTCTTAATAACCAAGTAAGCCGCGACTCAGTTAAATTTGCAACAAAGAAACAAAGGGATTTGCTCAAATGAATTTTAAAACACTAATTTTAAATTCTGTGGCAGTCGTCCCATTTTTAAAATTCAATTACACAATTAACTCTCGGTTGAGTTTGATAGAATTTGATTTGAAATTTGCCGTTTCAAAATTTGTTGTCAAATGAAATTGATTGTGATTGAAACGAAATGGTAGCTTAGTGGATCGGATTTTGACGTCACATGTTGAGGTCCAAGGTTACTAAACAAGCAGTTGTTGACGTGTGTCAAAGTCAAAAATAAAAATCTAAAATATTTTATTTAAAGTAAGATTCTTTACATTACCCTTAGTATATGATTTTACGTTTTTACAGAAATGACTGTTTTGGTATTTGTTTACGTATTTGCCCATACATTTCCAATCAGCGCCCCTAGCGGATTGCATCAGTACTGATTGGAAATACTTAAACAAAATTTTTTTGTAAAAATGTAAAAACTCATACTAAGGGTACTGAACTCTTTTTGAACGTCAATACACCTACCGCCACTTCGCAAGATGTTTCGTTATGGAGAAGATGAATGATACCAATGCCCAGCAGTGGGACAATAATGGATTAACAATTGCAACCGACTAGTGGATCAAATATCGAGCTTTAACCGTAGCTTTATTAGGGTATCATGTTCAAAAACGGAATCCTATTACTTAACCTCCGCTGTCTGTACGTCTGTCCATCTGTCTATCCGTCCCTCAGAACGTCTGCCCGTCTGTCACAGGCTTCCATCTCTTGAACCGTAATAGATAGGCACTTTAAATTTTCACAATAATTGTTGTGATAATACTAAAATCTAAATAATTGGATATGCCAGTTGAGCTCGCAAGCGGAGGGTTCCGTACCAACAATTTTTTAGTAATTGTTATCATAGCAGCCATAAAAATGAATGTTTTTAAAAGCGAAAACGCAGAAAAATAGCGGTTTCTTGTATGACGAGCCCCCATTTATTTTGAAGATTTTCTTATTTTTAGTATTTGTTATACATATTCAAGCGTCTATCTATTACGGTTCCAGTAATAGAGACCTGCGACAGACAGACAGAGCGACACACAGACAGACAGCGGCGGCTTAGTAATAGGGTTCCATGTTCACCCTTTGGGTGCGGAACCCTAAAGAAGAAAATTTGGTGATACAGAACCCCGTATGTGTTCAACTCGCACTTGTGTAATTTTTTTTTAATAGTCTTTATATATATATTTCTTAAGTGCGTGTGTATGTCACTGAACTCCTCCTAAAGGCTAAACGAATGGACTGATTTTGATGAAATTTGTTGTGTGTTTTCAAGGGGACTTAAGAATGGTTTAGATTCACAATTTAGTCCGTGGGAAAAGGTTTTTTTAATTAATATTTATTTATTTATTTATTTATGCACACAAAAATACAATACAAAAGAGAGCTTATATCTAAAATTTAGTGCAAAGGCACTGCTTATTTCTAAAGAAATTTCTTCCAGCAGACCTGAGATTGGAGATTGGTTATCTGATGGTAGTACAGCGTTCAGCGTGGTTTTAAATAGTAAGTAGTTATAGAATCGGAAACTATGCATTTGATCATCTAAGTGATGATCTTTAGCAAAGTTGTTGTCCAAGAGCCCACGAGGGTTTGGGAGTTGGTAAGACCAATTTTCGACAGATGGCACCACTGTCATTCCAATGCAGGTACAAATTTTCCGTTTTATGTATGTCATATTATTTCTTTAAAATGCGGGCAAAGCCGTAGGCACCACTAGTTACTTTATGAATATCAATTAAAATTTAGGAATACTAAGCTTAAGCATAAACAATAAGCTTCTAAAGCTAGCTCCAGTGATTACGTCACACGTAAGCTTCCCAAAGCTCTCAGCTAAGGCTTCATTATTTAAGCTCTAACGCTATTTACCTGAAATACCTGGTTGAAATATTGCGCTGAATATTTTCATAAGGAATTTCAAACACCGTTTTTTAGCTACAAGTTGTGTAAATTCTGTCAAGTGGCTTTTAAATTTAAGTAAATCATTCAATTTTCATTGTTGACATCATTATCAACTCTATCCCACTGTTGGGATTGGGTCTCATTTCATGGGAAAATATTATGCTATGCTATGATGTGAAGGTGGTACAACTTTCTGTGGTTCGACTCCGGCGGCACCACCGCCACACCTATTTCTGCCTAATAACAGCAGTGTTAAGCGCTGCCGTGTTCTGGTTTAAAGGGTGTGGTAAGGGAGACATACTTCTCCGAGGCGTTCCAGCTTAGTTCTCAGGAGTAGCGGAGCATTTGTGGCCGATCTCAGGTAGGAATATCTAATCCTATGTGGGGTTGATCACATATATTCATGGGCGGCAGTAGCCACTTACCATCAGGTGGAGTGCATGCTCGTCTGCTACTCCTATATTACAAAAAAAAATGCTACTTTACACGGACACAAAGAAATATCAATTTCACACAAAGACGTAGTTTACTACATAGCTTTAATAATTCAGTTTCCGAGTATCCGGACACCGGATTCCAGTTACTCAGGTTTGGCGGCCATTTTGGGTTTGCCTTTTGACGTAACATTGTGGTAAATTCTATGTATATTTGTAAAACAAGCAGTAGTCCGTCGGTTTTTTGTCTGTCTGTTTGAGCGCGATATAAAGCGCCTAGTGGTTAAGAACTCAGCCTCTTGATCGCAAGGTCCGAGGTTCAAATCCCAGGCACGCACCTTTGATTTTTGAAAGTTATGTGCGTATTAGAAATTAATGATCACTTGTTTTAGCGATGAACGAAAACATCGTGAGGAAATCTGCATAACTGCATAAACATGCGAAGTCCTAAAAAACTTTTCAAAGGTATGTGAAGTCTTCCAATTCGCACTTGGCTAGCGCTGTGGACTATGGCCATCCTTCTCGTTCTGAGAGGAGACCCGTACCCAGTAGTGGGACAGTATTGGATTGATGATGATCATGATGTGTGAGCGCGATATAGTTAAAAACTACCGAAGAAATGTTCGTTGTCACTTCTGAGAACAGCCACCGAAATGCAGGACTATACACTAGAAACAAAACTTCAACAAACCTTGATTTCTACCATCTCTACTAACTTCTTACTCGACTGAGGAGGGTAATGTTATTTCGTTTACATGTATATCTGTATGTATGACTTATTCTTAGGCGCGACTAAATTTTGCGAGTGACAGGCTAAATTTTTAAGCAATTTAGTTTTTTTTTATAATAAGTTTCTTAGGTCTGCGATCTTCAAGATTCTCAAACGTAACGCAAAACCTTGGAGAATAAGCCTTTGATAATCTTCTCCACTAACGAAAACCCTTTATAAAATGCAATTTTCCTAAGTAATTCATTAAATGGAAAACGAATTGTACAAAGCATTCGATCAATCACGCTCAATCCTTCATCAATACCGTTCATTCGTTCATTCAAATTTTCGTCTTAATCTGTCACTTGCTTAATAAGGTACTTGCTGCATTCTCCACGATAAATGATAGCGGATAAACTATTTAATCTTATTGGAGTGGTAAAATACTGTTTCAATTTATGTAATTTAGTCTGAAATTGGTATTACAACAAATGCCAAAAGAATTGATCCGCGTGGCGGAGCGGTCACCATACCGGTCTGACGCGCAGAGGGTCCCGGGTTCGAGCCCCGGCCAGACAGATGTAAATAATGAATTTTGGGTTTCTGTTTCTGGGTCTGAGTGTTTGTGTATTCAATGTCAGCAATGGATTTTTTTTTATAATAACCTAGGAGTAGCAGACGAGCATGCAGTCCACCTGATGATAAGTGGCTACTGCCGCCTGTATTCAACCCAGATAAGATTAGATTCCTACCTAAAGTCGGGCACAGATGGAACGCCGTGGAAAAGTATGTCTCCCTTACACCCTTCAAACCAGAAAGGGTTCCATCAAACTTCAAAAAAAGCGAAGGAAAGCGAAGGGTTTTAAATTACCATATTAGTGAATTTCACTACAGGGGTTGAGGGTGGTGAGGGTAAATTATTATCAAAAGCCTATGTCGTAACCCAATTAAGATTATTGACATAGTTTAATTAATGCGTGTCAATCAAACTTCTAATTAATTATGTAGAACACATAGGCATGTGTGTTTACAATAATTATAATTGGTATCGATTAATATAACCCTTAGGAATTAAACGGAATTAATTATTCAATTACATGAGAACTAATAATCTACTTAATCTTCTTTCTTAATCAGAATAATTTTTCTTAATTATTCATTGACTATCGAACCCTATTAAAAATATGATTCGTAATTTTGCTTACGTATTTTTGAATTAAACAATATTAGATTCCAACCTAAGGTTAGCCACAAATACTTTCTACCCCTGAGGATTAAATTGGATCACCTTGGATAAATATGTCTTCCTTACCACACCCTTCAAACCAGAACAGAGCAGCGCTTCACACTGCTGTTATAACAGAAATAGGTGTGACGGTGGTGCCGCAGGAGTCGAATCACAAAGAGTTTAACCACATTTCACCTCATATAACTGACTAGCTGACCCGGCAAACTTTGTACCGCCCCAAAATCTATTTATCAAAGATATTTCATATAAAATATAGCCTATGTTACTCGTAGATAATGTAGCTTTCGAATGAAAAAGAATTTTTAAAATCGGTCCAGTAGTTTTTGAGCCTATACATTATAACGAAACAAACATAATTTTCCTCTTTATAATATTAGTGTAGATTAAAAATTCAAGAATGGTTAGTAAGTAAATAAAATAATTTTCCATGAAAATGAGGCTTTTCCATTGATTCTTCACAGAGTTCAATCTTCATAACCAAAACACAGCTTAACACTACAGGATGTTTTTTTTAATGAATACCTTTTGAAGAAGCTCGTCCCTAATTCGGAACTTAAGTTATAAGCACTAACTTAGGCATAACTACATACTCACCAGTTATACACTCACTCACCAGTTATAAAGGTGTGTCCATAACAAGCATAAGGGTGTGTACAACGTTTATAGGGTGCGATTATCACGGGGTTGTTAGGCAGCGCCTTTGAGAAACTTCTTCATAGTACTAAATTACTAGGGTTGTACATCGTCGAGAATTATTGTACATTTTTAACCGAAAGCGGAGGGTAATGTATGTATGTATCGTCTTTAACCCATTGCTATCTCACTGCCCCGTACGGTCCAAATTACTAGGGTTGTCGCTTGTAATAAATTCATATATCTATTTTTACCCGACTGGGAAAGGTAATGTTTTGCGGAGATTGTTTTTTGAGATTTTTAAGGAACTCTGGCAATGCCGTAGGTGAAAGCTAGTACTGTTGTAAAAAAATATGTTTTTTAAAATCAGTGTCCAATACCGTCGAATTCACAACAAAATTGTCTAACTTTGGGATTGAAATGTTTTGAGGCCAGGTCGAGTGCCGGTCGATATAATTGCTTTTAAACTTTTAATCTACTATTTGTAGTTTGTGGACTTCTGCATTTTTTTAAATACATACAGCCGAATACAGAACCTTCTACTTTTCGTAGTAGTTTAAAACGTAAATATTATAAAGTTCACACATAGATTAGTAAAGATTACTCACTCCTAACAAGAAAATGTACCCAGTTTTGAGAATTGAAATAGTTGCGTAAAAAAGTTTTGCCACTTCTCCGTGCTAAAATGTTCCTTAAATATTTGACATAATTATTTATTTATTATGTAAATTACGCAGTATTAGTTATTTATTCGTAAATTTTCTCTAAAAGTGTTATTATTTGTCAAGAATTCAAAATAAGAACTTACTAATAAGCCGTTTGTGGCTTCATTCAATTTCAAGGCGGTAAAAGTATCTTTACTAATCTATGAGTTCACATAATTACACAGATAAGTAATTATTTATAGTAGAGCTGGAGTTGTTACACCATGCGTATTTATCAATTTAATAGTGTAACATTACATTAGTAATTTTTACATATAAAATATTTTAAATACATTTATAAAGTTTCAGAATCAGTGTCCAATACTGTCGAATTCACTACAAAATTGTGTAACTTTGGCACTGAAATGTTTTGACGCCAGGTCGAGTGCCGGTCGATTTAATTGCTTTTAAACTGTCACGGTTGAAAAAGGTGTTTTATTTTTCGTGAAAAATGTATAGTACTATTTGCTTGTGGAATGCTTGTGTTATGAAATTTTATTCAAATTGGGATAATATATGATACTTTAGTATTTATTGCCATGTAAGCACGGAGTGCGTTACCAAATGCTAGGGATACGCAATACTGTATGTCATACGAAACATTTCTGCGTATTTTCCTTCTATCATAATTTCGTTATTACACTTAGAAGTTAGTACACTTACACATTTTGTTACGTAATTCATTAAAATAGCTACATATTTCACTCTTTCTTGTCTCTTATGTCATCATCAAAATATTCTGTCCCACTGCTGGGTACAGGTCTCCTCTCAGAGTGGGGTTGACATCATTGTCTACACTGATCTACTACGTCTGATTACTTTTACTACAAATATGAAATTATTTTTTTTCTATATATTTATTACACGTATGTGTGTATTACTTTATTATTTCCTCTCTTACCCACACACCTATAGCATACTGTGTATAAGAATATGTAGTTATAATTCAAAAAAAATATTATTTAAATGTAATCTTTACAATTTTATTAATATTATAGATAATTGTATCACTAAAAATAAATAAATTATAAAGTGCCAACCGTAACGTTACACCGTGTTCACGGTATACTAACAAGTTGTAAACAATTTGCTTAACAAGGCGTGCTTATGTTGATGGAAGTGTTATGTGACGTACGAAGTTAATACTAAAAGTTGTAGAATAAAAACTGGCGAGGGAAGATTAGAAATTAAAAAATAAAGGAAAACATCGCGAGGAAACTGCCATTACTGAAAGTTGTGGAAAACACATGCGTATCAAATTTGAACATAATAATGCGGTAGAGTAGATTTATAGGAAAGTGGCTGAGAGCAGCACATAAGCAAAGGGACAGACACACGAAAGATCTTATAAATTAAAATAAAATCAGAATCAAAAATCGATATGCTTACAAATTTTACATTTTATGCAAGGTATTGGGATCCACCTGTTAAGCAATTAGGGTTCCGTTTTTACATACGGAACCCAAAAAAATCTTAAAGATTCATATTCATTCATATTCATTTATTTGCTTTTAAATGTGGTACAATGTGGGTTGGTAGGAGTATTACAATTTTTCTCACACTTTTAACTTCAGGGAAGCATGCAAAATTTTAAAATTTCATTATAATTATATTAATAATGATTCCATTTCATTTGATTATACAATATAGATTATAGTGTTTACTTCATGTGCTAGTGACAACCCTAAGGTTACACCGTGTTCACTGTATACTAACAAGTCGTGTACAATTTGCTTAACAAGGCGTGCTTATGTTGATGGAAGTGTTATGTGACGTGGAAGTTAATACAAAAAGTTGTAAAATAAAAACTGGCAAAGGAGAATTAGAATTTATTACGCGTATAAATTACAAAAAAAATCGTTAGGAAACCTACACTCCTGATGTTTCTTTAAAAAACTCAAAGGTATGCGAAGTCTATCAATTCGCACTTGACGAGGGACTATGGTCTAAAACCCGTCTCATTCTGAGAGGAGACCCGTGCCCAGATGTGGGACAGTAACGGGTTGATGATGATGTTGTTGATGATTTTTTTTTATAATATAGAAGTAGCAGACGAGCATGCAGTCCACCTGATGGTAAGTGGCTACTGCCGCCCATGGACATCTGTAATCAACCCCAGATAGGATTAGATATTCCTACCTGAGGTCGGCCACACATGCGCCGCTACCCCTGAGGACTAAGCTGGAACGCCTCGGAAAAGTATGTCTCCCTTACCACACCCTTCAAAACGGAACACAGCAGCGCCTAACACTGCTGCTAGGCAGAAATAGGTGTGGCCAAGGTGCCACCGGAGTCGAACCACACAAGGTTCTACCACATTCAAATAAATTATCTATTCAAATTAAAATATTACAGTATATAAAGGGTACTCAAGATACGTGGTTTTAATTTCTTTATTTATCGGCGACATTCACTGTGAAATATAGGCAATAAAAAATGAGAACCGCATAATTACGAGGTCTATATCTGTAATTACTTGTAAAGGAAAACACCAACCGGTACCCTTAAAGGTAAAAATTGGTATTTTGCACTTAGCCGACATTTTATTATTACTCTTCTCACTATAAAGGGAAAATGGTATGTAGGAAAAACCATAGATATATAGCGTAGCGAAAAAATTCTAAGTCTATGGGAAAAACATTACCGTCCACAATTGGGGAAACAACTGCATCCAGATGCTCCTGTGTGCCCCTTTCATGGGTGTGGTAAGGGAGACATACTTTTCCGAGGTGTTCCAGCTTATTCCTCAGGCGTAGCGGTGCATCTGACCGACCGAATATCTAATTCTATATGGGGTTAATAACAGATGTTTATGTGCGGCATATCATCTATCTATCGTATTGGCATCGTATCTATCGTATTGGCATCGTATCTATCGTATTGTTATCGTTATCGTATAGTGTCTTTGTCTATGTAGATGTCTATGGGTATCCACTTACCATCAGATGGATTTACATGCCCATCTGCTTTCCCGATGTTATAGAATAAACCCTCCGCAACCAATTCTAGTGAGGCTATAAATAAACCTATAATAAACAGAATACTCATAATACTCATACCTTAACAATAACACAACATAATTCAATCAAAGTTTAAACGAACCCAAGACAAACTTACACAGCGACACACGCTAATCTTACACACCTCGCTTAACATGTATACGCGTAATCCCATGTTGGGATGTTCTAATAAGTAAACCGAAGCGGATTATGTGTTTATCCCGTAGGTGCCATTTATGAGGTGACACACTGAGAGATAGGATGGAAAATCTACATTTATAATGAAATTTTTATATAAAGGTGGTAGAACCCTCTGTTGTTCGACTCCGGTGGCACGACCGCCACACCTATTTCTGCCTAATAACAGCAGTGTTAAGCGCTGTTGTTTCGCATTTGAAGGGTGTGGTAAGAGAGACATGCTTTTCCGAGGTGTTCCGAGGTGGTCTTTAAGGGGAGCAACACATTTGTGTCCAACCTCAGGTAGGAGTCTAATCTTATCTGCGGTTGATCACTTACCATCAGGTCGACTGGATGCTCGTCTGCTGCTCCGATTTTATTATAAAAAACCTCCACAGTATAAACAATATAGTCAAACAATAACTCATAACCCAACATAATTCAATCAAAGTTTAAATGAACCCGAGACAAACTTACACAGCGGCACACGCTAATCTTACACACCTTGCTTAACATGTATACACGTAATCCCATGTTGGGATGTTCAAATAAGTAAACCGAAGCGGATTATGTGTTTATCCCGTAGGTGCCATTTATGAGGTGACACACTGAGAGACGGACTGGAAAATCTACATTTATAATAGTGTTTTTATATAAATGTGGTAGAACCATTTGTGGTTTGAGTCCGGCGGAACCACCACCACATCTATTTCTACCTAATAACAGCAGTGTTAAAAGCTACTGTGTTCTGGTTTAATGGGTGTGGTAACAGATGACGGAGACAAACTTTTCTGAGTCGTTCCAACTTAGTCCCCACGACTAGCGACACATCTGGGGCTAGTCTCATGTAATCTTATCTGGGGTGTACCACATATGTCCATGGGTGACAGAACCCACTTACCATCAGGTGGATTGCATGCTCGTTAAGACAGAAAGATTTCGGCTAAAAAAACAGTTTTCGCTCGAGGTAGCTAACGAAGCTATGTTAAGCTAAGCAAGTTACATGGTAATATGATAAGGTTACACAGATTGCGAATATATGTATGTATGTGTAAAATGTGTTTCTTATTTTTACAGAATAATTGATAGATGATTTGTACGTCTGTGTGTCACGGTACTAAGCAGCCATTTGTAACCATGTAATCCAGATAATCTGATATAAATATTTGTATTCAGATATTCTCTTTCAGAATTTCTTCGATATAAATAAGAGATTTAATGTAGCGCTATTCATAAATTTCTTTATACTACAGAAGTAGTTATGAGCATGCAGTCAATCTGATGGTAAGTGGCCGCGGCCGCCCATGGACATCAGTAATCAATCCCAGATAGAATTGCAGTTCTACATAAGATCGGCCATAGGTGCGTTGTTCCTTCTGAGAACTAAGTTGGAACGCCTCGTATTCGTCTCATCATTCTGACCAGAAACCACTGTTGTTATAAAGCAGAAATAGGTGTGGAAGTAGTACCGGGAATGGAAACATTAATATTTCCACGGATTTTTACAAGTTTTCATTTAACTTGCTGTGTTAGTTCGTATTTATTTGAAGATGAATTTTCGCAACTAATTGTTTGAATAGTTAGCCAAAATCAACTGAGCTAAAATCTTGTGCACACGTTTAATTCGAATGACATTACATCATAAGCTTTGTGACGTCATAAATCCAATATGGCGGACGCACAAATATCAATCATTTGGATGCAACAAATGAAAGGGTGACGGAAATATAAAAAAACTTGTTTTTTAACGTTTTTTAATATGAATTTACTAGTAGTACATTGATTTTGTTTCATTTACTGTTTTTTTACAATTACATTTTTTATTGCAACGAAGTTTTATTCATCTATATTACATTATTTTCAAAAAACATATTTACAATACAGTTCATATTTACTCTAGTATTTCCCGTAATAATTTAGAGTGTTTACAAAATATACCCAAACTTCAATCGCTTACTCAACTCAAATAAATGAACATCAAAATATTCTTCGCGAAATTTCGTGGTATATTTTTCAACAAAATATAAGGCGACAACAAGTACTAAATCACGTAAAATGTAAATGTAATATCATCATTGTAATAAATTTCCTCGCTACATTTTTATTGAAGAACATCTTATAGTAAGCGGTTACTCGAAAAATTAGATTATTACCAGAAGGTAAAAAATACTTTCAGTTTTGATTTTGGTATTTTTTGGTTTCGTAGTGAACGTGGTAGAATCCGTTGTCATTCTCTGAAGGCACCAATGTCATACATACCTTTTCAGATTTATAGCAGCAGTGTAGCGCTGTGTTCTGGTTTGAAGAGAGCCGTACTTCTCTGAGGCGTTCCAACTTAGTCTTAACGGGTAACGCTGCTGTGCTATGTTTTAAAGTCTTCTTCTTTTTCTTCTTCAACCGCTATTCACCCAACGCTGGGTATAGGTCTTCTCATGGTGTTTCCATGTGGCTCGATCGCGTGCCACAGTTATCCAGTGGCGGCCTGCTATTTTGACCAGTACCCTTACCAAGTTCTGACACAATCCACTAGGGGCGCTGATTGGAAATTATATGGGAAAATACGTAAACAAATACTAACAAAAACAGTCACTAAAAACAGTCATATTTGTCAAATCGTAAAAACTCATGGTAGGGATACAGGTCGTCGGTCCATCGTGCCGGTTGCCCCCAACTGTTTTAAAGTATTGTATCGTTTTTCGCAGGAGTAAAGTTGTATCTCTTGACAGTTGCTGACTACCTGGTCTCGGGTTCCATAAAACATGTGTTACCTTTAAATACTAAGTTGGAATGCCTTGTGTAAACATGACTAGTTTGAAGGGTAAGAAAAGGCATCTTGTAAACCACAAACAGCAGGCTGATATTTATTTTAAAGCAAAAACAAATTCTCCCATTCACTCAACATTCTTCCATTTTTTTAATAATATAGGAGTAGCAGACGAGCATGCAGTCCACATGATGGTAAGTGGCTACTGCCGCCCATGGACATCTGTAAGCAACCCCAGATAGGAGATATTCCTACCTGCGGTCGGCCACAGGTGCGCCGCTAGAGTACTAAGCTGGAACGCCTCGGATAAGTATGTCTCCCTAACCACACAAAAAAGCTTATATGTATACAGGGTGAATTTTTCAAATAGGCCTTCAGGACCAAATCCGTAACTATAAGGATTAGCGAAAAGTTCTGAAAAATATGTTATGTATAATCCTTACGGATTAGTATGCCAATGTATGAAACAAATATGTATTTTCTTTAAAAAAATCCTTTTTCTTTACTTTGTCACATAACATTACTTCCCAGAACACTATTAGATAGTGGAATAATATAGAGGGTGTATTTTTTTTTTCAAAATGAACTCGTTCGATTCCCGGCTAGGGAGAAAGATATTTTAACAAACGAGTGATGCAGTTTTAGTTTTTATCAAAATCGGCCTCGTAACTCCTTCCAGCATTTTTCGCTAATCCTTATCGTTTCGAATTTGACCCTGGAGGCCTATTTGAAAAATCACCCTGTATACGCACGTATATCATACATCTGTCGCTCGCTCATGTTTTGAATTGCCATGCTTCCATGATCACGAACAAAGCGCCAGATTACTTAAGAAACTAATGGATCTTTTTGCCTCCAAATCGCCTTGGCAGAGACGAGGCTATAAAATTTATGTTTGCCTACAATTTAGTATTCATGAAGTCTGGATAACGTAACTTGATAAGATGACTGTATTTTATGATGTTTTTATAAGATTGAGTAAAAAAAGAATGCTGGTTGATTGTACGTGGCTACTTGCACATGAACATCTGTAATCGACTGTATATTTAATTATTTATGATTAGAAAGCTACCTAAAGAAAACTAAGTTGGAACGCCTCGAATAAGTGCGTCTCTCATAAGACGCCCTTAAAGGGCAGAGATAGGTGATTTTTTTCTGATGTAGAAGTAGCAAACGAGCATGCAGTCCGTCTGATGCCAAGTTGTTCTTGACACCCATTGATATCTTTAATCAACCCTAGATAAAAATCCTATCTGAGGTCAGTCACATAATGCGTTACCCCTGAGAGTAAGTTAAAACGTCTCGGAAAAGTGTGTCTCTCATACATCATCATCATCATCATCAACCCATTGTCCCACTCAGAGTGAGAAGGATTAGTCCATAGTCCACCGCGCTGGCCAAGTGCGTATCGGAAGACTTCACATACCTTGAGTTGTTTATAAGTCACTCAAGTGTGCAGGTTTCACGATTCCTTCATCGTTTCGTCTCATACAACATCCTTTAAACCGGAACACAGCAGCTCTACAGTACTGTAAGCTAGAAATAGGTGTGAGGATGGTGCCAACGAAGTCGAATCAAATATATATCGCATGAAGAATTCACTGCAAATTCTTAATGCGAATTACTGAACATTATCACTACAAATACACTGTAAGTTTGTATTTACTCAAATTATACGTTTAATTTCATTTATGCCTATTTTGCCTTATAACAGCTTTATTAAGTTAGGACTTAATTGTATTTTTATTTGAAGGATGTGGTAAGGGAGACATTTATTCGAGACTTTTCAACTTAGTCCTCATCGGTAACAACGCACAAATGCCAACCTCAGATAGAAATCTAATTTTATCCGGGGTTGACTACAGATGTCCATGAGCGAATAGCCACTTACCATCAGGTGGACTGCGGGCTCGTCTGCTACACAGATTTTGCAATGCAAATCCGCTTTAAGCATTTTATTGTAATTGTAACATTACAAAATTATTAACACAGTTAAATTTGGACGTTTATTATCATTAAGGCTTTAATGCCAAAATAAGGCTGTGTCTAATAATTATCGTATAATCCCATTAAATTCGCTAAATAGGCAAGTATAATTAATTTAATAACGCTGTGTTGATTTCCCTTTGTTTCACAAATTTCATTAATTATGATCAGGATCTTTGTTTGATGTACCTACCAATTATATTTTAATGCATTTATTTAGTTACTTTTTGAAGTGAAAACTTATTTAGTGGCGTTTTGCATATTTTGTGATGGGAAAAAGTTGTGGCCTGATTGAAAATTCGTGAGACAGCAAAGCAAACTGCAAAAGTCAAGATGTCATTCGGTTGACGACATATGACGCTGACGCATAGAAAAAATATGTCAGTTGCATTTTTTATTTTTTATAGTTTAATAATAAATAATTATAGTTTAAAACTATGTGTTGCCATCGGTTCTTGATAATTATTCAAAATTTTAAATAAATCGGGCAGTTCAAAGTGGGTAAAAACGAGTTTGAAGATTCCGTTACATACATACATACATACAACCCAAGCTAATAAAAGCGTGGTAAAAAGCATGCAGTCCACCTTTTCATAAGTCCTTGCCGCCTATAGGCATGTGAAATTAATATTCGTAAGGTTGTAGAACTACTATACTTCAAACGGGGAGGTACAACCGTCACACTTATTGCACAGCGTGATGCATTTTCGTTTCGGTAGAAGGGTATGGAACCTATGGAAGGGTATTTATAGGTATAAAGAGATGATCGAAGATCGATCTAATAAGATAGGCGCCTAGTATGTAAGTCCAACTTCATATAGAACGGGCTACCTAAAGCCAATCAAAAATACTTTCGCAACAGTGACGGACTGGGACTACCTAATCTTATCTGGAGTTGATTACAGATGTCGATGGGCGGCAGTTACTTACCAGCAAATGGATTGCACACTTATTTTCTAATTTATTCTTGTACAAAAGTGAAGCAATAATGAAATCAATACCAAATTATTATAAAAACAAAAACCAGAAGAATCTGGTCGGCCAAATTGTCGGAGTAACACGCTGTAATTTAGAAAATTACAGCGTGTTACTCCGACAATTTGGACCAATCGAACGAAACCTTATTAAAATCCGTGAAGCCGTTTATGCTGTAGTGCCAAAGAAAGTGCCAAGGAATGAGACATACATACAGAAGTATAGTCCGCGTAAAACTGCTAGTCCGCTCTGAATATAGAAATAAACGCGTCGCGGTAGCAAATTGTATGACTACACCTGCTCGCAACAACTTCAGAGCGGACTAGCAGTTTGGCGCGGACTGCACCAAACACACATACAGTAGTAATACATACAGTAGTTTAGTAGTAGTACTGTAGTACCAAAGACTGAGACATACATACATACATACACACATACATACGCTTAAACATTACATTCCACAGGCAAAAGCTCACATCAAAGCTACATTAAGATAAAAATCGAACTTTGCCTAAACTCAATATCCTTCCCCCTAAAGCCTTGCACATCGTAAACACTATCTAAGCTCCAATGCCGGATGTATCACGCGAAACTTCACGTTAGCTTTTAGATAAGCTTTCGACACGGTATAAAGATAAGGACGTATAGACGTTCGACTCTTTATTATATACTTTGAAGGAAAACATTATGAAGGAAAAGACCTGTAGGGTTCCGTATTCGAAGGGAAAAAAGCAGCAAGAAGTACTAAGTCTCCGCTGTCTGTCCGTCTGTCACAGCCCACAGGGTGCTATGTCCAGAACTGTGATAAATAGACACTTGAAATTTTACAGAGTATGTATAATGTAGGCCGCTATAACAACTAATTCTAAAAATCAAAAGTTTATGAAGCTTTTGTGGGTACGGAACCCTCCTCGACTTGCACTTGGCCAATTATTTTGTTACACAACTAGCAAATGAGCATGCAAGTCTATCTGATGTAAAGATTAAGTAGCTTCGCCTACCCATGGACATCTGTAATCAACCTCAGATAAGATTAGATTCCTACCTGAGGTCGGCCACAAATGCGCCGCTATCCCTGAGAACTAAGCTGGAATGCCTCGTAAAAGTATGTCTCCCTTACCACACCCTTCAAACCAGAACACAGCAGCGCTTAACACTGCTGTTATTAAGCAGAAAGTTGTAGTGGTAATGGTGCCGAAGTCGATCCACAGAGGGTTCTACCTTCAAAAAGACCTTCTCTTCAGGCCTGCCCATTCTATCACCTTCAAAAAACCTCCAAGCTTCCCCCAGCAGCCACGAAGAACACTCAAGTGTACGGATGTCCTCTAATAATTAAAGCAGTGTCTGACACAATCTTGACACTAAATCATGTGAGTGCTAATCCATTGCTGACACTAATTGTTCTCTTGTATTATTGTTAATTATTATAATTTATGTACGTATAAGGCGTATAACTTAGTTCTAACTATTAATGTATTCCTAACTAATATTATAAATGTGAATGTTAGTTTGTTTGTTACGCTTTCACGCCTTAACTACATAACCGATTATCATGAAATTATGAACACAGGTTATCAGTACCCTTACCACGAGTTTTCAAAACATCCCACAATTTTACGTTACGTTTACTCAATCCATTATTCTGTTCCGTTTGCTTCAGTAGACTGAGTAAACGTAACAATAAGGAACTGCTCAAGTCTTTTTGTGTACCTTACATGTTCGCAAAAAAGAGAGACAAACCATAAAACGCCATTTTGTCAATTTAGACATTTAATGTTACGTTACTGACGCTATAGTTCTGATACAAGCGCTAGGGGCGCTGATTAGAATTTGTATGGGCAAATACGTAAACAAATACCAAAACAGTAATATTTGTCAAAACGTAAAAACTCATGGTAAGGGTACAGGAGTTTTGAAGGGAAAAGGAATTGTGTTTGTTGTTGTTGTGAATGCTCGTCTAAACTGTATGCTCGTCTGCTACTATTATATTTTAAAGAAATGTCATCGGCCTCTGACAGCTGACAAAACCGCGGGTAATAGCTAATATCTAAGCTAATATATTAATAAAAAAAACTTCAAAATCCAGAATTAGAAAGTAGAAAAATATCCTCCTATGGTCCGTCGAGCCGGATTACGTCCAATCGAGGCCACGTTCCATTTCCAAAGTTCAAACTGCAAAGCTTTGGCTTTGCGAGCTGTGTTCCGGTGTGAAGTGATAGCGAATGGCTTGGGGCTTTCAATTTTGAGGTCTTTTCAAAGTTTTTTGAGTTCGTGTGATGAGTAATTCACTCAGGTTCGATCTCTTTTGGGGTTGATAACTGATTAGGGAAGTAACTTTTTTATAGGAGCCATATCCATATTATGAGGGTGCAATAATAATTGGGTAGCCATTGTGACATCACTAATCTAATCATGCATTTTAATCCAAACCAATCGTGTATACTCAATTTCAGTTCAATCGGTCGGTTAATATTTTATTACATAATTGTGTTTTTTACGCTTCAATAAAGTTTGAAAACTTTTTATTATATAAGTGTGTTTCGAATTCACTCTCAAAGTCTACACGGAAACATTATGAAGTAAATCTAAAATAATAAATTCCTAAGGTACACTTTGAGAGCCTGTGATTTTTTTTATAACAATTATGTTACTACAAAATTTACTCTCAAAGTTTGCAATACACAAAAGAAGTTTGAGAACCTCTGACAGACTATATTTTTAACACTAACCCCAATAAATCATGTCAGACGAAGCTGGAACTAATTTCCTGCTTCATACTCGCAACTTGAATTAAGTTTTTAAAAGCGTACGTAATTGTACGATTTATCACTCGGCTCTGTTCTTTCAAGAAATTCAAGAAGAATAAGTATTCTGGAATGAATAAGAAGATTGAAAAATTTTTACCGATAGGTTTAAGCTCTGTTCCAATATCATTAACCCGTTACTTTCCCACTGCTGGGCACGTCTCTCCAATCCTCTCAGCTTTTTTTATAAGATTTAAAGTATAATATGAGTATGTGGGCACTGTGGGCAGGAGGCCTTTAAGGGGGACGGTAAGGGACCCAAAATAAATTGGGGGAGCTGAAATTTTTCTGATTATTAAAACTATATTCCTCAAATCTACATAAACCCTAATAGATTATTCTATTAATATTCCTGACTTACTTGTTTCATCTATCTGAACTTAGGATACGATAAATCATTGATTTTTGATCCGCTACACTAAAGTTTGAGAATCTTTTAATCTTAATAAGTATATAGCACTACAAAATTAACACTCAAACTACAGTATTTTATTTATTTACTTTAAGAATTTACTTTGTATATGAAAGAAATTTGAAAAACTCTGACATAGAGTATACATTCCTCTCCCATTTAATTTTTTAACACTAACCCAATAAATCACGTCAGACGAAGCTGGAACTAATTTCCTGCTTCATACTCGCAACTTGAATTAAGTTTTTGAAAGCGTACGTAATTGTGCTATTTATCATTCGGAGGAAACGTACAGCTTCTACTGCTCTGTTCGTTCAAGAAGTTCGAGAAGAATTAACTGAAATGAATAAACGAAACTTTAACGATGTAAATATAAATGTAACTTAATAAATAGATTTTTGATTTTGTACACTAAAGTTTGAGAACCTCTGATTTTATAAGTTTGTTACTACAAAGTAATTATGTTACTACATACTGTGAAATTTGGCCTTAGAAACATATACGAAAACATTTTGGGGTACATCGAAAATAATTGATTCTTGACGTGGTTACCTAAAGTTTAAGAACACAGACCTATAACAAATACAGGTCTGTGTTTGAGAACCTCTAATTTTATGATTATATGTCATACAATAAATGTTCAAAGCAGGCGATACGATAGAAGTTTGAGAACCTCTGACAGACAGTATATCTAGCTACTCACGAAACTGGCTCTCAAAGTGGGCGATACATGAAAGAAATTTAAGAACCTCTGACAAAGAATATCACATAATTGTCTCTTAACGTGGCTGGCGCGCGACAGCAGTTTGAGAACCTCTGGCTCAGTATATATACTTATCTCCTATTATTTTTTAACACTAACCCAATAAATCATGTCAGACAAAGCTGGAACTAATTTCCTGCTTCATACTTGCAACTTGAATTAAGTTTTTGAAAGCGTACGTAATGGTATGATTTGTCACTCGGAGGAAACGTACAGCTTCTAATGCTCTATTCGCTCAAGAAATTCTAGAAGAATAAATCTTCTGGTATTAATAAATTGTGAAAGATTAATTATGTAAATATTAAATGTAGATGTCAAGTTGTTTTAAATGTTACCTTAGAAATAGATTTTTGAAGTTGTTGTTGAATGTTTGAGAACCTCTGATTTTATAAGTATGTTACTACACAATAATTGACTGTGAAAACCCTCAAAGTGTCCACGAAAACATTTTAGGGTACATCAAAAGTAATAGATTTTTAAGGTACACTAAAGTTTAAGAAACTCTGATTTAAGGTATATTTTACTATATAATTGCCTCTCAAAATGAGTGGTGTTGCTATAGAAATTTAAGAACCCCTGACACAGAGTACACTCAAAACATTGTTTCTCAAAGTGCACAATACACGAAAAAGTACCTGAGAACCTCTGACAGAGTATATATAATCGTCTTCCATTTAATTTTTTAACACTAACCCAATAAATCATGTCAGACGAAGCTGGAACTAATTTCCTGCTTCATACTCGCAACTTGAATTAAGTTTTTGAAAGCGTACGTAATTGTACGATTTGTCACTCGGAGGAAACTGCTCTGTTCTTTCAAGAAATTCAAGAAGAATAAATGTTCTGAAGTATGTATTTTTTTAAACTTTAGGTAAATAAAATTAGATGTCAAGTTGCTTTAAAGGTTATTTGATAAATAGATTTTTAAGGTTGCACTAAACTTTGAGAACCTAATTTTTATAAATATGTTACTGCAAAATACTTGACTTAATGGATTCTCAAAGTGTATATGAAAAAATTTTGACGTACGTGCAAAATAATTTGTTTTTTAAGGTGCACTAAAGTTTGAGAATCTCTAGGACATAACGTACATAATTGACGATCCGGGTGGAGAAACGGTCACCATATGTGTTCTCATGCGCAAAGAGTTACGGATTCGATCCCCGGCGAGACAAATATCTGAATGATGAATTTACTTACTTGTTCTGGATTGGGTGTTTGTGGGTCTTTGAGTGTAAAAAAACTACTCTTTTTTATAATAAATCACGTCAGACGAAGCTGGAACTAATTTCCTGCTTCATACTCGCAACTTGAATTAAGTTTTTGAAAGCGTACGTAATTGTGCAATTTATCACTCGAAGGAAACGTACTGCTTTCTACTGCTCTGTTCGTTCAAGAAATTCTAGAAGAATACTCACAAATGTTCTGAAATGAATAAACATAACTTTTACTATATAAATAGTAAATTTAGATGTCACATGGTTTTACAAGTAACTTTCGGATATTTAATAGATTTTAAGAAACTGCAATGTACAGCATTACAGTTTGAGAACCTCTGATTTTATGTCTGATGTTACTACAAAATAATTGACTGTGAAATTTGACCTTAAAGTATACACGAAAACATTTTGGAGTATGTTCAAAGTAATAAATTTTAAGGTACTATATAATTGCCTCTCAAAATGAGCGTTACTATAGGAATTTAAGAACCCCTGACACAGAGTACACTCAAAACATTGTTTCTCAAAGTGCACAATACACGAAAAAGTTTGAGAACCTCTGACATGACGTCTGCCATTTAAATTTTTAACACTAACCCAATAAATCATGTCAGACAAAGTTGGAACTAATTTCCTGAATTAAGTTTTTGAAAGCGTACGTAATTGTACGATTTGTCACTCGGAGGAATCGTACAGCTTCTAATGCTCTGTTCGCTCAAGAAGAATGAAGAATACTCACAAATGTTCTGAAATGAATAAACATAACTTTTACTATATAAATAGTAAATTTAGATGTCACATGGTTTTACAAGTAACTTTCGGATATTTAATAGATTTTAAGAAACTGCAATGTACAGCATTACAGTTTGAGAACCTCTGATTTTATGTCTGATGTTACTACAAAATAATTGACTGTGAAATTTGACCTTAAAGTATACACGAAAACATTTTGGAGTATGTTCAAAGTAATAAATTTTAAGGTACTATATAATTGCCTCTCAAAATGAGCGTTACTATAGGAATTTAAGAACCCCTGACACAGAGTACACTCAAAACATTGTTTCTCAAAGTGCACAATACACGAAAAAGTTTGAGAACCTCTGACATGACGTCTGCCATTTAAATTTTTAACACTAACCCAATAAATCATGTCAGACAAAGTTGGAACTAATTTCCTGAATTAAGTTTTTGAAAGCGTACGTAATTGTACGATTTGTCACTCGGAGGAATCGTACAGCTTCTAATGCTCTGTTCGCTCAAGAAGAATGAAGAAGAATGAAGAAAGAAGAATAAATCTTCTGAAATGAATAATTTTCGAAAGTTTATGTAAATAGTGGATGTAGATAAAGTGTTACAAGTAGTTATATTTTTTATGCAGCCGTAGCAAACAAACATGAAGTCTACCTGATGGAAAGTGGCTGCTGCCGCTCATGGACATTTAACCAACCCCAGATAATATTAGTTTCTTACCTGAGGTCAGATGCAATGGTACCCCTAAAGACAAAAAGTATCGCCTCGGATAAGTATGTCTCCCTTCCACACCATTTAAACCGGAGCACAGCAGCGCTTAACACTGCTGTTATTAGGCAGAAATAGTTGTGGCGATGGTGTCGTCGGAGTCGAACCACAAAGGGTTCCACCACCTTAAAATTTCAGATGTATATATACATAGGCAGAAGCTACTTACCTTCAGATTAACTGCTTGCTTATGCTAGAATATTATAAAAAATCGTTAAATAAGAATACTGCAACGCTGAAGTACATATATAAAAGAAATAGATTTGGTGTCTCGTGGCTCGAACCATTCATTTCTTACTTTTAGATATTTCTATTAAATTTCTTTTCTCTTTTACAGGTAAGTATCCAGTTATTACGTCACAACTACAGAACGTAAGATAAATGGAGGTGCAATATTTTGTAAGTTTTTGAAATGTTAGAAAACTTATTTTTTATTTTTCAATTATATTTTTAGCAGCGACGGAGATTTATTGTAACATATTAGCATGTTTTTTTTTAATATATAAGAGTAGCAGACGAGCATGCAGTCCACCTGATGGTAAGTGGCTAATGTTGATCACGGACATTTGCAATCAACCCCAGGTAAGATTACATTCCTACTTGAGGACGGCCATGCCTCAGGACGAACAGATATGCCGCTACCCCTGAGGACTAAGCTGGAACGTCTCGGAGTATGTCGCCGGCGATTCCGGCGGCACCACCACCACACCAATTTCTACCTAATAACAGCAGTATTAACCTGTGCTGTGTTCTGACTTGAAGAGTGTGATCCGGGAGATATATTTTTCAGAGGTGTTCCAGCTTAATCCTTAGGGTTAGCGGCGCATCTTCGGCCGACCTCATGTAGGAATCTAATCTTCTCTGCGGTTGATTACTAATCTCCAAGGGCGGCAGTGACTTACCATCAAGTGGACTGCATGCTCGTCTGCTACTCCTATATTATAAAAAAGATGAGCTCGTTTGGTAAAAATTCTTCTAAACTTTTTCAACTTACGATATATTTGTAACACCTACCTTATAAATAACAGACGTTTTACAAATAGAATTAATATGGTCTCGAGTAGATGTGACGTGTTACTTTATTGAGATACAGTGGGGTTCGAATACAAATGATGTAAGGACGTACATGTGTGATATTGATTGAGTCAATATTGTATTGACTCAATATCTCAGGCATACCCGTACATTTATACTAACGTATACAATTTTAACCTATTTTCGTCTACAAAATCTAAATTTGTTAATGTTTTAGGCATAGATAAGTATAGATATCTCACCGCCTTGTAATTGAAGGAAGCCTTTAAATGGCTTAAACTGCTGGCAATTCTGTCAGCCATTTAATGGCTGTCATGATGTAATTTACGCGGAACAGTTCCGACATGCGCAGTTCAGTGGTGCAAAAACACGAATTGGAAGAAAAAGTGCGAGAAATATCGTTTCATTCGTAAATGAAACGATATTTCTCCGCACTCCGCAGAGATGTGAGCAGTACCCCACATGGAGTACTGCTCACATCTCTGGGCAGGGGCGCCCTAATACCAACTTAACCCACTTGACTCCGTGCAGAAACGCGCGGTCCGAATAGTCAACGACCCGGTGATCTCCGATCGGTTAGAACCTTTGAGTTTGCGGAGGGACATAGGTTCCCTCTGTGTGTTCTACCGGATTTACAATGGTGGGTGTTCCGAGGAACTATTTGACCTGGTGCCTACGTCACCATTCCTCCATCGCACCACTCGCCGAAGGATGAAGTTCCATCCACACCAACTGGACTCGTGGCGGTCCTCCACGGTTCGGTTTGCACGGACGTTCTTGCCACGGACGTGTAAGATGTGGAATGAACTTCCTCCTGAGGTATTCCCGGAGCGCTATGACATGGGGCTCTTCAAAAAAGGTGCAAAAAGAGCTCTCATACAAAGCCGGCGATGCATTGGCGACTCCTCTGGTGTTGCAAATGTCCATAGGCGGCGTTGAATATTAAAGGGGGCCTCCATACAACAAACCGGATTTTTCGGCATTTTTCGATCTAACTGTTAAACTGTACTCGGAAGACGGTTGATTTTTTTATAATATGTTTACTACTATAACTGGTATTATAATAAATACAAATAAGAACCATAAAACATATTTTAATATACTTATTTTAATTGTATTATACTTTGATTACGTATAATCGTCGTCCCATTGTCACCCCAATGCCATCTATTGTTGTTTCATATGACGAAGTATTGTTGAAAATCATAAAATGAATTAAAATAATGAACATTTGGTAGTACGGAAGCCTCCATGTGCGAGTTCGACTCGTACTTGGCGAATTATTAAACATTTTCCAAACACGAAAATAGATGACAGTGTCAATTTCAAATGTTAAAATGGGTTACATTTTCTTGTTAGGAGTGAGTAATCTTTACTAATCTATGGTTTTTGGCAATAAATTTCAAATTTCGAACAGTGCAAAAAACCAAGTGCTCAATTGTTTTTTTTTTTAATATAGAAGTAACAAATATAGAAGTAGCAGACGAGCATGCAACCTGATAGTAATCTACTACTGTCGCCCATGAACATTTATTATCAACCCCAGATAAGATTATATTCCTACCTGAGATCAACCACAAATGCACCGCTACCCCGAAGACTAAGCTGGAACGCCTCGTATTTCTCCCTTACCATACCCTTCAAACCAGAACACAGCAGCGCTTAACACTGCTGTTATAACAGAAATAGGTGTAGCAGTGATGCCGCCGGAGTCGAACTACAAAGGATTCTTCCAGCTAATGATATAAAAGAATAATAGTGCACTATAATAATAGTTAGTACGTAGTACTTCTATGTAAATGTGATGTTCCCTGCGAATGAGGATCGAATACAAATAGCAAGGGATCATGAAATTATTTTTATGTAAATAACATCTTGTATGTCATAATGCTGGTCTAGAATAACAATACTACGTTCTTTGAACATCAAAAAGATTATTGTAGGATTCTAGTCAGGAAACAGATTACAGCGCCTGCCTAGATATTTATCATATTAAGGGTAGTGGTACGTCGTCGACCTCGTGTATGCATCTAATCTTATCTAGAGTTGATTACAGATGTCCATGGGTGGCAGCTTACCATCAGGTGGACTGCATGCTCGTCTGCTACTCCTATGTTCTAAAAAAATACCTTTATATAGACTATGGGCAATTATGGATCTCTTAAGACTATAAGAAATTCTAAATGCAGTTTAATATATTCATTGTAATTACTGAAAAAAAAACATATTTTGTACCGTTGATAGATTGTTCACATAAAAAATTAAATTAATTTATGGCTAGCGAATACTAGCGATATTGTGGACTTTAATTTTACTTTTAATTTTGACTCTCAACCTTATTTTGGTTTTGATAGCGATTCTGATTCTGTTCCTGACTTCGATTTGCACTTAAATTTACGTTACCTAATTTGATCCATAATTTCTAATTATATCTTCGACAATCATTCTAATTTTTATTCTGAGCCTCATTCTGATTCTGACGGTGACTCTAATTTTAATTCTGGTTCTGACTTCGACTTTTCGAATTCATTCGCCTTTAGCATGACAAAATTCAAAGCCTACATTCTATTTGCACCACATATTTGTCATTTAATAATATTGGGCTATTTGCAGACAGAATGTAAATAACATTATAGTGGTGTGAACGTATAATTGGTGTTTGTAAACAAAACCCCAGACTTGGTTTGAATACAAATAATCTAAGGGCCCTTATAGGGACTTAGGGACTGTAAAGGGATGTAGGGAGAAATAGTTAACAGTTCCTACAGTCATAGGATACTAGGATTTCCTGTATTGTGTGTACAATGGACACACACAGAGACGAATACACAAGCACTCAGACCCACAACAGAATCTAAATTCATAACTTAGTTCAAATAAAAATGTTAAATAGCGTTAATTAATACATGTCGTGCAATATCTTTGACTATAATTTTAATTCTCTTTCTGACCCTCACTCTCATTCTAATTTTGATGGCGATTCTGATTTTGATTCTGCCTCTGACTTCGATTTGCACTTAAATTTACGTTACTTAATTTAATCCATGCCAATTTCTAATTATATCTTCGACAATCATTCTAATTTTCATTCTGAGCCTCATTCTGATTCTGACAGCGACTCCGATTTTAATTCTGGTTCTGACTTCAACTTTTACTTGAATTACCGTCATTCTAATTAATTCATTCGCCTTTAGCATGACAAAATTCAAAGCTTACATTATATTTGCAAAACATATTTCCCTCTATGAAATAATATAGACCTATTATATAAACAGATATAATGTAAATAACATTATAGTGGTGTGAACGTAGAATTGGTGTTTGTATAGCGTTTGTAAACAAAGACCCAGACTTGCTTTGAATACAAATAACCTAAGGGCTCTTATGGCTGTAAAGGGATGTACGGAGAAATAGGCAGTTTCTACACTCATACTAGGATTGTCGTGTCGTGGGTGCCTTGGACACACACACACATAAGAACACACAAACACACACACACAGAGATGAATGCACAAACACCCAGACCCAGACCGGAACCAAAATTCAAAATTTGACTTCTGTCTGTCCGGGGATTGAACCTGGAACCCAATGCTTGTCAGATTGGTATGGTCGCAGTCTCTGCCACGCGGGTCGTTGTTTTATTATATTTACTAGATATATTGGTTTTGGGTTCGATCCTTGGTCAGACAGATCTAAGTGATGAACTAAGAGTTCTTTTCTGGGTCTGGATGTTAGTGACTTCGTTTTTGTGTGTGTTTATGGCATCCATGACATCGTATAAATCCGAATGAAGGCTATAAGTGTAGATAAAAATATTTGTTAAGCACTGCAAACATTAAGCAAACAAGCATGTAGCCAACCTGGTATGGTAAGTGGCTACTGCCGCCCATGGACATCTGTAATCAACCCCAGATAAGATTATATTCCTATCTGAGGTTGGCTACAGATTGCGCTTCAAAACGGTTTACATTACCACTTGACACTGTTATTAGGCAGAAATAGGTCGTTTGTGTCAATTGCAGACATAACTAATTTTATACGAACAAAAGGTCAGACTATAAACCGTCTGACAAATTTATTTAGAAATAGAATAGAAATAGATTCGACCACTCAGTTATTCGATTTAACACGAACCCTCCAATTTCAGTATTTTATTTAGTTTCAGGTGAAATTTATTTCTGTAAGCCCTTTACGGGTAAATAGAAATTGATGTGACAAAATAGTTTTCATAAATATTTTATGATATAACTAGCTTTTGCTACCGGCTTCGTACCTAAAAATATAACATAATATAAAACAAAATGTAAACCCCTTATTTGGAAAATCAACCCCAAGCAGGGTACCCTTGGGGTTGATTTTCCAAAAACGGTGAAAAAGCTACAAGACCGTTTAGGGCCGGAATATCAAAAATCCTTCCTTAGTTGCCAACTTCATGAAAAGAGCCTATCGTACAAATGACTCCTGAGGTACCTCCAATTATCACCACTTATGTCTGCCTTATAGTAATGTCAGGAGGTATCAGAAGAAAGGTATGTTCTTTAGTTGCCTCTGTACTCGAACTACGAAGTTAGTGAAGTTAAACTTCTTAAGCGCAATAGGGAAAGGTGATTTTTTTCAAAAACGACAACTGAAATCGACACCAAAAATGTTGTCCGAAAATTTTACAAAAATATGTTACCAACAAAGCAACTTCAAATATTTTATTTACAAAACTGCGCAATTTATAACGTTACACACTTGAAATTTCAGGAAAGCTTTTTGAACGTCATGTAAAAATTAAGTTGTGTAAAATTTCAAGCTGAAATACGTTGTTCATAAGGCTCTTGGGAACTGTAAACAGCTTGAGACAAGAGCGCTCTACTGTAGAGCTGTAGTCGACTCTACAATCGATAATGTATAGAATTACTTAATAACTTTCAACTCTGCTCTTCATAAAAGACTTTTAAGAGTGAAACTACATAGTTTTTAAAATGAAGTAATTATAATAATACAAAAATCCGACCGTTTAACAATATAGCCTCTTCACAAACACACACACACACACACGCGCGCGTGCGCACGCACGTACACGCACACACACACACGCACCCACGCGCACACACACACACGCGCGCGCGCACGCATGTACACGCACACACACGCACCCACGCACACACACGCACAAACGCACACACGCGCGCACACACACAGTCAATAACACCTCGTATGTTAAGAGCTCTCAAGCCGTGTAAGCTGCATGGGGTGCTAAAGAATGAGACATACATACATAATTCAAATTCAAACGTTTGAAGAACATTTCTCTCCGCAGTCTGGTAAAAATAATGAATACATGTACTAACTAATCATATGTCACTAAAGGCAAGTATTGTTCTTCCACACAAATTCGACATCTTCCACCCATCTGGTCTAAATTATGCAATGTTATTAGGGATTGCTATGTTCTGGTTTGAAGGCTGTGGTAAGGGACACATTGCATTCCAATTAGTCCTCAGTGATAACAGCGCTTCTGGGGTCGACTTAAGGCAGAACTCTAACCTATCTGGGGTTGGTTATAAACTCCCACGAACGGCAGTTGCCACTTACCATAAATGGCTCAAAATGTCTTTCGCAACTTTTTTTTTGTTTTTTTTTTAATATAGGAGTAGCAGACGATCATGCAGTCCACCTGATGGTAAGTGCCTACTGCCGCCCATGGACGTCTGTGATTACAGATATCCAAGGGCGGCAGTAGTTGATTTACCCCAGATAGGATTAGATATTCCAATTAAGGTCGGCCACAGATGCGCCGCTACCCCTGAGGACTAAGCTGGAACGCCTCGGAAAAGTCTGTCTCCCTTACCACACCCTTCAAACCGGAACACAGCAGCGCCTAACACTGATGTTATTGGTTGTCCCTGTAGTTCCGGGACTAGAATAGGGCTACGGTATCCCCTGCCTGTCGTAGGAGGCGACTAAAAGGGGGCTTCCGGAGTTGCGGACGGCAAGAGTGGGAGCTCGAACCGTCCAGCAAGCGACCCCGGGAAGGACGGCGGTATGTGTGGTCGCATACCGTCGTAAACACTACGTGGTGTGGGAGGAGCGAAAACTGCTCCCCCAGGGTAGAGCCCGTTGGGCATCGCGCTTGGAGGGCTCTGGTTGTGTTCCGTTGGAGATCCCGGAGTTCTCCAACAAGCGTTGAGGACGGCCACCGAGGGGGTTTTAGTGCGGTAAAAATCCCACATAACCCGGCGTCGCTCCCACGTCGTCGGGTACCTTTTGAAGGTTTCCCCCTCGAGAAGAAAAAAAAAAAAAAAAAAAGTAGAAAAAGGTGTGGTGGTGGTGCCGCCGGAGTCGAACCACAAAGAGTTCTACTACCTTCTACAATATATAAAAAAAAAACCTTTAAAAATCATTATTCTACGAGAAATTTTCGAAATCTACCAAAAATCTAAAACCTAAAATGCCTCAGAAGTTAAAACCTTCAGGGTTGCACGTGCGATAAAATTTGAAAACCTGAAAGTAACAAGCACGTATGAAAGCTGAAATTCCAGCTGAAGTCAGTTAAAAGCTGGAAAGTGCAGTTCTATGTACACGAGTTGTTAGACCTTATAAGCGAGTAAGCTATAAGCGATATCTGTAATTTTTTTTATTATCTCGGCCATAGATTGGTAAAGATTACTCACTCCTAACAAGAAAATGTAACCAGTTTTGAGAATTTAAATAGTTGCGTAAAAAAGTTTTGCCACGTATCCGTGCTAAAATGTCTCTTGTTTATTTATTATGTAAAATGTTTTCTCGAAAAATGATTTTTATAAGTATTCAAAATATAACTGACAAATCAGCCGTATTGTGGCTTCATTCAATTTCAAGGCGGCGAAGTATCTTAATCTATGAGCTTGACCTGTATGTATGTAACGGAATCTTTGAACTCGAATTTTACCCACTTTGAACTCTCCGATTAATTTACAATTTTGAACAATTATCAAGAACCGATGACAATATACGATTTCAATAATTTTATTCCATTCACCTCATCAGTATAGTCAGGAATCAGGATTAACGATTTTCCTTGTGCGATTTTAGCGTGCTTTTTAGTTTTTGAACCATAATTTTTATATCAAAGAAGTAGGAAACGAAAGATGGTGTCCATTTCATCTTACCATCTTTAAGTGTTTGAAGGTGGTAGAACCCTTTGTGGTTCGACTCCGGCGGCACCACCGCTACACCTATTTCTGCCTAATAAAAACAACTGTTTAAAACTTTAAGTTGCTGTGTTCCGCTTTGAAAGATGTAATAAGGGAGATATACTTATCCGAGGCGTTTTAACTTAGCCCTCAGGGGTAGCAACGTAACTGTGGCCAATCTCAGATAGACAGTCTGATTATGAGTCTAGGATTGATCAAAGATGTCTACGAGCGGCAGTAGCTACAAGATGACAAATCGATTATTTTTTTATGAATACTGCATACCAATATGAATATCAAATGAAAGAATTTTCTAAAAAGAAGGAAAATTACATTACCAAAGAGTTTATTAAAAAAAAATGGAATATAAATTTAGTTTCCATTAAAATAGATGGTCGCGTTCCATCTAAATATACATATATAACTCAAAGGTGACTGACTGACATAGTGATTTATCAACGCACAGCCCAAACCACTGGACGGATCGGACTGAAATTTGCATGCCGGTAGATGTTATGACGTAGGCATCCGCTAAGAAAGGATTTTGATCAATTCTACCCCCAAGGGGATAAAATAGGGGATGGAAATATTACTTCGTACGAGCGAAGCCGCGGGCAAAAGCTCGTCGCTTATATAATTATATTTTTGTATAAAGCAATTATTTTCCATCGCTTATCGCTAAATACTTACAGTGTAACACATATACACGAGTCTCTTCAGAAGTTTTCAAATCCTCGCTTTGAAGAGACGTCTATTCACGACGACTTTACTTCGTAATGGCAAATCGTTCTGTAAGCTTTCAAATTAATTACGGATTTAAGATATAAGAGGATATAAGAGAGGTGTCGTAACACTCGTATATAATGAAGTTTCTTACCTTTTTATAACTAATGAAATTGTGCAAAAAATAAATTAAGGAATGGTAATAAAATTGTAATGCTTTATTTCTCGCGACGGAATTAAGACGGTATATGGGTTTGGAGTGAAAGGATCTTTGTACAATCCTATGTTATCATTGATCTCCAAAACCATTGACACGATTTTAATGCGGATTCCAGTTATGGGTTTTGATTTCATTGGTGCATATTGTTAGATAGATTTTACGGGAACAATTCAAATTAAAAATGCTATAAACATTGTTTGTGCAAAATTTGTGGTTGTTCTGGATGTTATTATCAATTTATTATTATTAATATATTCAGTACAATACTAATCTCTATGTGACATTATGATCATAAATATTATTTTCTTATTATAGGTAAGGTTTGATATTTTATTAATTAACACATTTTATAATAACGAAAATGCAGCCCATATGGTGGTCATTTGTAATGAACCCCAGATAAAATTAGATTCCTACCTGAGGTCGGCCACAGATGTGCCGCTACCCATGCGGACTAAGCTGGAATGCCTCCGAAAAGTATGTCTCCATTACCACACCCTTGAAACTATAACACAGCAGCGCTTAACACTGCTATTATTAGGCAGCAATAAGTATGGCGGTGGTGCCGCCAGAGTCGAACCAGAGGGTTTTAAAACATATTTCATTTTGAGATGAAAATTAGAACCCAAATGGAATTGGTTTTTGGCAGATTAATAATTACTTTTATGATTTATTGTACTTCACATACCCACTTACAAAAGCTAAAAGGACCATTTATAATATTTTCACAAAACGTTCCATTTCTTTCCATAAATAATCCATAATGTCAATTCTTTTCTCTCGCTCATTATTGATAATGTGTGAGATGGAAAGATAGACGAAGGTATAGTGATAGAACCCTTCGAGGTCGTACTTTGAAGGCGCCACCGTCACATCTATTTCAGCCTAATAACATCAGTGTAGCGCTGCTGTGTTCTGGTTTAATGTGTGGTAAGAGTGATGTAAGAGAGACACTTATACGAGGCCTTCCAGCTCAGTCCATAGGGGTATAGTCCATAAGCTACACGTTCGATTCCCGGCTAGGGAAAAAGATATTTGAAAAAAGTAATAATGCAGTTTTAGTTTTGATCAAAATCGGCCTCGTAACTCCTTTCAGCATTTTTCGCTGTGGCGACCTCCCGCTACTCGACAAGAGATGGCGCCACGAGTATTCTGAATCACGCTATCGAAGTTTTCTAAATATCTGGCATATATACAAGCTCCGAACTGAGACTGTCGGAGCACGGCCGCTCTCCGGGCATGATCACCTAACCCGGCGGGAGATCCCCTTTGCCAAAGTGGTGACCCCTGACAAGAACACGTCCCTTCTGACCCTCATCGATGGTGGCAATCTCACTCCCTGGATGGACTTGCAACCTCTTCAACATTCGTTCAGCAGCTCATCAGGTGCATCGCAGTGCATTGTGAAAACACTTCCTGTGCCTGGTCCAGCTGCTCTCCGCGACTGCCCGCACGGCTCGAGTAGCCCAGCTCGCCGTCTCTCTTCGCTCCAACCTCGAGGCCTTGGTTCGTCCTCACATCTCGACTCACCGCAGACAGAGGGCGTTCCGAGGCGCTTGCTACCTGGACGAAGACTTCACGGACTACAACGGATCTCGACCTCCGGTACTTCACGGACGGCTTGAGTAGCCATTACTCGCCCTCTTCACTTCGCTCCAACCTCAAGGCCTTGGTTCCCCTCACATCTCGACTCACCGCAGACAGAGGGCGTTCCGGGGCGCTTGTAAGCTAGGCGAAGATTGCCGAAGTACGGAACACTGAAGATATCGACCTCCGGTCTGAGCAGGGGGTGATGTGGCGACCTCCCGCTACTCGACAAGAGATGGCGCCACGAGTATTCTGAATCACGCTATCGAAGTTTTCTAAATATCTGGCATATATACAAGCTCCGAACTGAGACTGTCGGAGCACGGCCGCTCTCCGGGCATGATCACCTAGCCCGGCGGGAGATCTCCCTTTGCCAAATTCGCTAATTCTTATATATTCGGATTTGGCCCTGAAGGCCTATTTGAAAAATTCATAAGTGTATATGGCAACACAACGTTTGCCGGGTTAGCTAGTTATATTTTATATTTTAGGTTAAAAACTAAATACCACGCTAAAATCGCACAGGAAAAGTCGCAAATCCTGACGATCCAGATGAGGAAAGTAGGACAAAATTATAAAAATCGTGTATTGTCATTAGTTTTTGATAATTTTTCAAAATTTTGAATTGAACCGCTAAAGTGGGTAAAAATCGAGATCAAAGATTCCATTACATACATACATACAGGTCAAGCTAATAAAATCGTATTAAAAACAAAAACATCCCTTATTGAAACGAATTTAACATACTTATCTCTTAGAACAGGCTGCCATTAAACTTGAAAAGGGTTCTGAAATTTTACGACCGATAAATTGAAACGGCTCTGAATTATTGATTTCCGATATATGTGTTGTCTCACGACTTTGCATGTTTTTGATCAAACGTGTTATGAAATTGAGAACGTGGCAGAATCCTCTGTAGTTCAACTCCTGAGGTATTCCCTCAGGACTATGACATGGGGCTCTCCAAGAGGGGTGTAAAAAGAGCTCTCCTTCAAAGCCGGCGATGCATTGGCGACTCCTCTGGTGTTGCAAATGTCTATAGGCGACGGTGACTGCTTTCCGTAAGGTAGCCCGTCTGCCTTATCGTTAGGTTAAATATATTAAAAAAAACTCCATCCTTCCATCAGCCTTCTAAGGTCCGCTGCTGGTCATAGGCCTCACTTAATAGGCTGGAAGGTGGTAGAACCCTTTGTGGTTCGACTCCGGCGGCACCACCGCCACACCTATTTCTACCTAATAACAGCAGTGTTAGGCGCTGCTGTGTTCCCGTTTGAAGGGTGTGGTAGAGACAGACTTTTCCGAGGCGTTCCAGCTTAGTCCTCAGGGGTAGCAGCGCATCTGTGGCCGACCTCAGGTTGGAATATCTAATCCTATCTGAGGTTGATTAGAGATGTCCATGGACGGCAGTAGCCACTTACCATCAGGTGGACTGCATGCTCGTCTTCTACTCCTATATTATATAAAAAAAGGCGCCACTCCACCCGGTCCCGTGTTCTCTAAATCCAGCAGTCTTCAGGTCGTCGTTCCATCTGGTTCCATCTGGTCTGGGCGACCTGTACTCCTTTTGCTTACACTACTATTACTACACTTTCCTTGCGCTGCTGTGTTTCAGATTAAAATGTATGGCACGAGAGATATACTTTTCCGAGCTATCCAGCTTAGTCCTAAGGGCAGCAACGCTCCCGTTACAAACAGGGTTCAATACAGATGTCCATGGAAGGTAGTTGTCACTTACCACACCCTTCAAACCGGAACACAGCAGCGCTTAACAGTGCTGTTATTAGATAGAAATAGGTGTGGCGGTGGTGCCGCCGGAGTTGAACCACAAAGGGTTCTACCACCTTCAAAACTTACCATCAGATCGACTGCATGCTCATCTCCTACTTCTATATTATAAAAACAAAATATTGGTATGGCGGTAATGCTTCTGGTGTCGAACTACAAAGGCTTCTACCACCATTTTTACAAATTTTACATTTATTGGTAAAAAATTTACACATATCAAACATACCCAATTCTGAACTAATTCAGGAATATTTCATAAAATAAACTGAAAACCGTTGAAGGCTTAACGTAGCCATAAACTTGGCTAACATAAAAATGTCATCATAAATCCCTCGCTACGTATAATTCTTCTACGCTCAGTTTCATTTTTAGGGTTCCGTATGAAAAAACAAATATCGGTGATAAATAGCAGTAATAGCCTAGTGGTTAAGAAACTCGACCTCTCGATCAAGGGGTCTGTGGTTCAAATCCGAGGCACGCATCGCTGATTTTTCAAAGTTATATGCATATTAGAAATTAATTATCACTTGCTTAAAACGGTGAAGGAAAACCTCGTGAGGAAACCTTTTTTTTTTTTTTTTTTTTTTTTTTTTTTTTTTTTTTTTTTTTTTTTTTTTTTTTTTTTTTTTTCTCTCGAGGGGGAAACCTTCAAAAGGTACCCGACGACGTGGGAGCGACGCCGGGTTATGTGGGATTTTTACCGCACTAAAACCCCCCCGGTGGCCGTCCTCAACGCTTGTTGGAGAACTCCGGGATCTCCGACGGAACACAACCGGAGCCCTCCAAGCGCGATGCCCCGATCGGGCTCTACCCTGGAGGAGCAGTTTTCGCTCCTCCCACACCATGTAGTGTTTACGACGGTATGCGACCACACATACCGCCGTCCTTCCCGGGGTCGCTAGCTGGACGGTTCGAGCTCCCACTCTTGCCGCCCGCAACCCCGGAAGCCCCCTTTTAGTCGCCTCCTACGACAGGCAGGGGATACCGTAGCCCTATTCTAGTCCCGGAACTACAGGGACATCGTGAGGAAACCTGCATACCTGTGAGATTTATAAAAAAATCTCAAAGGTATGTGAAGTCTACCTATACGCACTTGGCCAGCGCGGTGGACTATGGCCTAATCCTTCTCATTCTGAGAGGAGACCCTAGCAGTGGGACAGTAATAGGTTGTTGATGATGACGAAAAAACAAAAATCCAAACCCGTACAGGATCACTCGGGCGTCAGTCCGTCTGTCACAGCCATTCATTTCTGAAACTACTATACCAAATGAGTAGAGATTTTGTGAAATTTAAAAAACAAAGGTCTAACTTAAATAACTGAATTTTGAACTGGGGCTTGACTTTTTAAGGGCCGAAACAAAAAAGTATTTTTTTTACAAACTGAACTTAAATTTTTACAATCAATACAGAAAATAGTTCTTTACTTAAATATTACAGGAAAACTTTTACAAGTCTGTCTTTAAAAAAAAGAACAATCTTACATTTTCAGTTGGTATTACGAACAAACTTACATTTTCAGTCATATTTTCCCATACATTACATATGGGAGAACATGTTTATAATTTACAGTTTTAAATTTGTACGTAACCCTCTCGACGCGCTGCTGTGTTTTGGTTAGAAGAGTATGGTAAGGGAAACATACTTTTAGGAGGCATTCCAGCTTAATCCTCGGGGTTAGCGGCGCATCTGTGGCCGACATCAGGTAGAAATCTAATCCTATCTGGGGTTGATGGCAGATATCCATACGGCAGTAGCCACTTACCATCAGGTGGACTGCATGCTCTGCTACTCCTATATTATAACACGTCTTATAATATTTAAAAACATGTTTTCACTTGAAAATTGTATAGTCACTCCTAACAAGAAAATGTACCCAGTTTTGAGAATTGAAATAGTTGCGTAAAAAGTTTTACCACGTCTCCGTGCTAAAATGTCCCTAAAATAATTGAAATAATTATTTATTTATTACGTAAATTACGCAGTATTAGTTATTTATTCGTAAATTTTCTCTAAAAATGTTTTTATTTGTCAAGAATTAAAAAAAAGAACTTACTAAAATAAGCCGTTTGAGGCTTCATTCAATTTCAAGGCGGCGAAGTAGCTTTACTAATCTATGGAAAATTGTAATAACTTTTGATAGAGAAAATCAATTGATAGAAAGATATAGAGCTTGTGAAATTTGTATCAACGCTGGTGGAAGATACTTGACAGATATATTTTCTATTTGACGCAAAAAAAGTTACAGGTCCTGGTAACGATTTCTATTACTCAAAATCACTTTTTTATTCAGTACAAAAGTTATTAAAAAAAATGTGAGCCGTCATGGGACGCTTGGCAGATGTGAAACATCGACATTATTTTGTAAAAGTAATATGCAGAAAAGAACATATTGTGATAGGAACTAAATATGTCATAATGATAAAATAAAATATGACGATTTTTTTCCAGATAACGATGACTATTTATTGAATTCGATTGCGCATGGCGACGCGTCGCCACACCGTACACACTACTGCATATAGACTGTATATATATACCATCGTATAGCGTGGCGACGCGTCGCCACGGCATGCGTCGCCACGCCGGAAATCGGTTTTACGTGCGGCTATAGATGTCGATGTCTATAGATGTAGATCACATCAAAATACGGTGATTAATTTTGCGCCACCCTGTATAAGAAAGACTATATTTACTTACTACACTTATAAATTTACTTAAGAAATTAAAGACCTTACTCTCTACCCTATTAAACTTTGTGACTAATTATAACACTAAATTAGTCATGATTAATTCACATTATGACGACAAATAGTTATAATTAATGCGTCAAAAACATTATGATAAACGATGATGTTATTGGACAAAGATTGATGGAAAATCTTGTAATTTGTAGTGACAGATCTTACGCCCACGGGAAAGACGATTTATTTTTCCGATCTCTTAAAGCGTCATTACACTTATTTCTGCCTTTTAGGGTCCGTACCCAAAGTAAAACGGAACCCTATTACTAAGGCTTCGCTGTCTGTCCGTTGAACTCAAATTTTTGTTTACACGTTTGGTTTATTTAGTGACGTCATTATAAATCTTATATGGCGGATGCCCCATATACGTCGATTATTTTTATATGTACCTTTTTTTTAATAATATAGGAGTAGCAGACGAGCATGCAGTTCATCTGATGGTAAGTGACTACTGCCGTCCATGGACATCTGTAATCAACCCCAGATAGGAATAGATATTCCTAACTGAGGTCGGCCCCAGATGCGCCGCCACCCATGAGGACTAAGCTGGAACGCGTCAGAAAAGTCTGTCTCTCTTACCACACCCTTCAAACCGGAACACAGCAGCGCCTAACACTGCTGTTATTAGGTAGAAATAGGTACCTACATAATATATACCTTTTTTTTTGTTTACGAGGGGAAGCTTTCAAAAGATACCCTATGCTGGAGCGGCACGGAGTTATGTGGCATTCTTACTGCACTAAAATCCCCCGGTGGCCGTCCTCGGCGCTGCGTAGAGGACTCCGGGATCTCCAAAGGAACGCAACCGGATCCTCATAGTGCGTTGCCCCGTCGGGCTCCGCCCAGGTGAGCTTGACGCTCGCCACTCCGTCTGATGTGCACGACGGTATGCGACCACACATACCCTTGCCACCTGCAACCCCGGAAGCCCCTTTTAATCGCCTCTTACGACAGGCAGGAGATACCGTAGCCCTATTCTGGTCCCGGAATTACAGGGACCATATAATATATACCTTTTTTTTTGTTGACGAGGGGGAATCCTTCAAAAGGTACCCGGTGCCGTGGGAGCGGCACAGGGTTATGTGGGATTCTTACCGTACTAAAACCCCCCCGGTGGCTGTCCTCAGCATTACTAAGAGGACTCCGGGATCTCCTACGGAACGCAACCGGAGTTCTCTGAACGCATTGGCCCTTCGGGCTCTGCCCAGATGAGCTTCAGGGCTTGCCACACCGTCTGGTGTTTACGACGCTATGCGACCACAAACCGCCGTCCTTCCAGGGGTCGCTTATTAGACTCTCGCCGCCCGCAACCCCAGAGCCCTCAATTAGTCGTCTCTTACGACAGGTAGGGGATACCGTAGCCCTATTGTGGTCCCGGAGCTACAGGGACAATATAATATATCCCTACAATACATTCTACATTCTATGGCGACCCCCATTTGTTTTCAACTTTTTTTATTTATTTTTGGTATGTGTTATAGCAGCTACCCGTAACATTATATATACATTGTAAAAAAACAAGTGTCTATATATTACAGTTCAAGAGTTAGAGGCCCGTACAGACAGACAGTGGAGGCTTAGTAGTAGTAGTTTAGGGTTCCGTTTTTTACCTTTCGGTACGGAACCCTAAAAACGCTATAAAATGCATCGTATAGAAAACTACAAATCTCTAAGGAGCTGATTCAGTATAAGTCAGCAACGAACTATTGTCATAAAAGTTTGTAGAACCATTTTATTGCCCCAACACGGGGTAAAGAGAAAACTTTGACCGTCTGCGGAAAGTCCACGTAATACATATTCGCTGTTTTACGATGGGATATATTTGTACTTTACAAAACTCGTGACTACCAATACCGGTACTATATTTATTAATTTGAAAATATTTTTAAGAAATGAACTATTACTAAGCCTCCTCTATCTATCTGTCTCTTGAGCCGTAATAGATCAACACTTAATTTCTTTACAGAATATATATAACGGGGCGGTTATAACAACAAATATTAAACATAAAAAGTTGGATATAACAGGGGCTCCCCATACAAGAAACAACTATTTTTTGGCGTTTTTCGCCTTATCTGTTGAACAGTAACAAATTTTCGCGAAGCATTTTCTTCTACGGCTGCTATGAAAACAAATACTAAAAATAAAAAATAAAAAAATTGTGATACGGAACCCTCCGTGTGCGAGCTCGACTCGCACTTAATACACAGCAGAAATAGGAGTAGCAGTGGTGCCACAGCAAAGAAGTATTGTCATATAAGTCTGTAAACAAAATTTTATTGCCCCAACACGGGGTAAAGAGAAAACTTTGACCGTCTTCGGAAAGTTTGCACGTAATACACATTCGCTGTTTTACGATGGGATATATTTGTATTTTACAAAATTCATTTCAAATTCAAAATTCAAACGTTAAAAAAGGAATTATTACTAAGCCTCCGCTGTCTGTCCGTCTATCTATCTGTCACAGGGTTTTATCTCTTGAAATAGATTGACACTTATTTTTTTTACAATATATATATATAACGGTGACCGCTATAACAACAAATTTAAAAAAAAGTTGAATATAAAAGGGGGTCTCCATACAAGAAACTGCTATTTTTTGACGTTTTTCCTCCTATCTATTGAACCTTAATAGTTAGGCCGAAACGAATGTAGTGAACGATACGACGAGTGAAACGACAGTATTGAACGAGTAGTTAGACAGTAAAATTTTTCACAATGCTTTACTTCCATGCTTGCTATGATAGCAAATACAAAAAAAAAACGGTTGTCTGTAAAGTCGGTTTTCTGACGATAGTTGAACGTGACAACGTCATAAGAAAATACTGATGGAATGGTTGCAAGTGGGAGAGAGACAGATGTCGAACGCTGCCAAACGAGCAGGCCGATTGTGCCTCTTTGTCACTTGTGCCGCGCTCTCGTTTGCTCTTCAAGCCTTAAATGGAACGCCTCAGAGCGAGGTAACGCCGCATAAGTCATGTTTTTTGGTGCGTGCAACCTGCTCCATCGAATTATAAGACGTTGTCACGTCAAAAATAAAATTGGTGGTACGGAATCCGCCGTCTGAGAGTTTGACGCACTTGGCCAATTTATTTTTGAGACGTGGTCCGTTTCCCATTTCCTAGCGCTGAAGCTACCTAATTTCTATGTAAATAGCCCTTCAAATAAATAAATTAGAATATTATAATACCTGATTAGCATAGAACGTAAACAAGTACAATTCTGATTAACATTCTATGAAAACAACTGTAGTTATAAATAATTCATTATAACATTAATTACATAATCATTTCCTTTGTAATATCAGTTCGTTTCTACAATGTTAAGTTTAGGTAAAAAATATTTTTTATAAATAAAATGTTAAATAATATATATATACTAGCTGACCCAGCAAACGTTGTGTTGCCATATAAACAAAAAAATGTTAAGGGTGAACAACCCTTATCACTTAGGGGTATGAAAAATAGATAGTAGCCGATTCTCAGACCTACTGAATATGCATATAAAATTTGGTGAGAATCGGTAAAGTTTTGAAGGAGTACGGTAACTAACATTGTGACACTAGAATTTTATATGTAAGACAATTAATATTTTTAATAGGTATACTACACATTTTGTACAATATTGAAGTAAAAACGAGCGTGCAGTCCACCTGATGGTAAGTGGCTACTGCCGCACATGGACATCTATAATCAATCCCAGATAAGATTAGAGTCCCATCTTTAGTCGGCTACATTTGCGTTTCCACCCCGGAGGACTAAGCTGGAACGACTCATAATTGTCTCCCTTACCACACCCTTAAAACCAGAACACAGCAGCGCTCCATTGTTGTTAGTAAGCAGAAATAGGTGTGACGGTGGTGCCTCCGGAAATACAAAAAGAGTTCTACCTCCTTTAAAATTATAATAGTTCAGTAAGTATTAAATTAATTTATATAAGATTAGCTGTGCAACGTTGAAAATATATATTGATAATATACTAAATGTAGTTGTTTCCTGAAAATCCTGTAGTTATAAAACTTTAACTGAACGTTGAAATGTTGAAGTTTCAGGTACTTTCCGACGAATTCAGAAACTATTTCGAGTTTACAGTTTCAGTGAATCCTGTAACATATTGTAACAATTTACAAGTATACATATTACACAGTTCTACATTAGTTTGGCACCACCGTCACACCTACTTCTACCATATAACAGCAGTGTTAGGCGCTGCTGTGTTCTGGCTTGAAGGTTTTGGTAAGGGAGACATACTTAGCCAAGGCGTTTCAGTTTAGTCCTCAGGGTGCATTTGCGGCCGGCCTTAGGTAGGAATATCTAATCCTATCTGGGGTTGATTACAGATGTCCATGGGCCACTGTAGCCTCTTACCATCAAGTGAACTCCTATACTATATGAAAAAAAAAACATTTCTGAGGCGTTCCGGCTTAGTCGTTAGGAATAGCGGCGTATGTAATCTTCTCGGGGGTTGATTACAGATGGGTGAGAGGATTACAGATGTCTATAGGTGGCAGTAGCCACTTACCATCAGGTGGACTGCATGATCGTTTGTTACTTCTAATTCAAATTCAAATTCAATTAAAAAAAAAAATAGTTCAAATTGAAATTCACATTCAAATTCTATCAAATTCAAATGTCATCTACCTGTTACCATTTGGTAATAATTCATTCTAAAATACATGTCAAACGTCAACCAATTCGAAATGGTGTCAGTATACAAGATGATGTTTTTGTACGAAAACCTTGACATTATCCACTCTGTAGCCCTATATTAATCCCTTAAGTATAATTAAAACTACTTTTAAGTCTAAGAAAGATTATGCTGAAAACTGTAAGCTAAGGATTTTCTTCTTAAGCACGGTAAGTCTAAGATTTCAGTGCTCAAACAACTTGATAGCTAAGTAATACTAGTTTTAAGCTCTAAAGATAGCGCTATAGTAATTATAGAAAATTATATCAAAAACAAAAGCAGTGATAGCCTAGTGGTTAAGAAATTCAGTCTCTTGATCGAGGGGTCCGAGGTTCAAATCACAGGCATGCACCTTTGATTTTTCAAAGCAATGTGCGTATTAGAAATTAATTAGATATCACTTGCTTAAACGGTGAAGGAAAACATCGTGAGACCTGCATATGAGAGATATCTTAAAAAAAAGTTTTGATAATATATGTGAAGTCTACCAATTCGCACTTGGCCAGCGCGGTGGACTATGGCCTAATCCTTCTCATTCTGATAGGAGACCCGTGCCCAGCAGTGGGACAGTAATGGGTTGATGATAATATAAGTTAGTTATGTGAGAAAAATCCTATGAAATTACTGTTTCACTTTGCTATACATTTGTTTTTGATATTCCGCTGGGTTAGAAGGGTATGGTAAGGGAGACATACTTTTCCGAGGCGTTCCAGCTTAGTCCTCGGGAGTAGCGGCGCATCTATAACCGACCTCAGGTAGGAATATCCAATCCTACCTGGTGTTTATTACAGTTGTCCATGGGCAGTAGCCACTTACCATCAGGTGAACTGCATGCTCGTCTGCTACTCCTATATTATAAAAAGTTCAGTCAGTTTCTAGTTTTGGTCTTAAGAGCATGCATATAGCATAGTGTTGAACTATTTTAATCCCGAGAAAACAACGTATAAAACGATAGCTCAACAGATTTACGGAAAACCAAACAGATAGAATGCTAAAATATTTTCTAAGCCCAAGAAAGATAGCCATAAAGCAGACAGCAAACGAAGCGTTCGTAAAATGGCGTGGAATGGCGTTTGAACCGCCCTAAACGGCCTTGACAAGATAAAAAAGATATTCGTCGAAGAAAAAGCTTTTTAGTATAGTATTACTGTGGCATTACTTTTTACTACTTTTACTCTTTGTAGTAGAGATGTGAGCAAAAGATTCGGAGTAAAAATCACGGACGCTTGCCTGGCGTCCAAATGCATAAAAAACTAAATTAGAATGCTTGTTGAAATACTGGTTTGAAAGTGTAATGGTTGGAACTAGTCCTCTCATTCAGGAGGTCTGAGGTTCGATACCCAGGCACGCAATATTAGATTTTTCTTAAATTATTTGCGTATTAATTATTAGAAATTTCATAACTTTTGCTTTATAGATGAAGATAAACGTCTTGAGAAAATTTGCATACCTGCGAGATCTTTAAGAAAAAAAGTTCTCAAAGGTATGTGAAGTTATGTATGTGACGTTATGTGATTATGTGAAGAAAACGCACTTGGCCAGCGCGGTGGACTATGGCCTAATTCTTCTCATTTTGAGAGGAGATCCGTGCCCAGCAGTGGGATATGAAAGGGTTGACGATGGACTAAATTAAGTTAAGATTGAAACTACTTCGCAACAATCCGCTACAAATATGCATGATGGTATTTTAAACCATGCAGTATGTACCACCCTCCCTCCCTCAAAGGATGCGTGCAGATGCAAAAATTAAAAATATACACCACCATACATACCACCACCAACACGTGTTTCGCTCCAAAACGGAGCATCTGTAGAAAGTACATAATCTGTAGAGATTTAATGTGTGTATCTATTACGGTTCATGAATCGTATAAAGTTTTCGTGGTATAAAGCCATGCGCTAGACCGACAGACAGCGAAGTCTTAGTAATAGGGTTCCGTTTTTACCCTTTGGGTGCGTAACCCTAAAAATAACTTTTCAAACCAGAAACGTAGAACAGCGAAGCTATAAAACAGACATAGGTTCTTCAATCCGAGATAATAATACGACGTAGCTAATACACACGTATGTTTTATAGTCAGAAATGCAAAACCATTTCAAGTAATCTGAAATAGCGTCATAAAATAGAAAGGATTGTATGTACGTAAAAATACTATAAAATGGCGGTCGAACTTCTACAGCTACAGATAAAGTTACTTTAGTATTTATTGCTAGTTTTATCCGCGGAATCATAAAAATCATTCTATAAGAGGGCATTATAGATATGTTTCAGAACATTTGAGTTATAGGGAAATAACATTATTATTTTCAAAACTATAAATCACGCTATACCAGTTATTGAAACTAAAAAAACAATAATTGTTGCAATCTAGTAACTTTGCGATGAACTTTTTCTAAGGCGCTCGAACAATCTCGCCTCGAAAATCGTTAATCCTGAGGATGTTGATAAGGACAATGGTACAAAATTATTAAAATTGTGTATTGTCATCGGTTTTTGATAATTCTTCATAATTTTGAATTAAACTGAACGTTCAAAGTGGATAGAAATCGGGTTCAAAGATTCCGTTACTTAGTTACATACATACCTACATACATACATGCCTACATACATACATATTTACATACAACCCAAGCTAATAAAAACGTTTAAAAAAAGTTTTCAATGGTATGTGAAGTCTATCAATATGCACTTGGCAAAGCGGTGGACTATGACCTAATCCTTCTCATTTTGGGAGGGGATTGTACCCAGCAGTGAAACAGCTCAATTCCTACATATATTTCATAAAAAACAACTACATTTCAAACCAGGAACGTAGAACAGCGAAGCTATAAAATAGAGACAGGTTCTTCAATCCTAGATAACAATACGACGTACTTAATACACACGTATGTTTTATAGTCAGAAATGCAAAACCTTTTCAAGTAATCTGAAATAGCGTCATAAAATAGAAAGGATTGTATGTACGTAAAAATGCTATAAAATGCTAGTCGAACTACTTCAGCCACAGATAAACTTTAGATTTATTTATTGCTAGCTTTACCCGCGGATTTGCTCGCAGTCAGCGGTTTTTATCTATCCCTCGGGATTTTACTTTTTTGGGATAGGAGCCTATGTCCGTTTCTGAACCCCTGATAACGTGTGTACAACATGAAAATCGGTTATGGAGTTAAGGCGTGAAAGTTTTTTTTTTATAATATGGGAGTAGCAGACGAGCATGCAGTTCACCTGATGGTAAGTGGCTACTGCCGCCGATGGACATCTGTAATCAACCCCAGATAGGATTAGACATTCCTACCTGATGTCCATCACAGATACGCCGTTACCTTTGAGGACTAAGCTGGCACGCCTCGGAAAAGTATGTCTCCCTTACCACACCCTTCAAACCAGAACACAGCAGCGCTTAACACTGCTGTTATGAGGCAGACATAGGTGTGGCGGTGGTGACGCCGGAGTCGGACCACAAAGGGTTCTATCACCTTCAAAAGTGTAGAAAACAAACAAACTCACAATCGCATTTATAATATTAGTTAATACAAGCTATGTCACGCGGCTTCACCCGCGTTTTTAAGTGTAAGTCCTCTGGAGATTAATTAATTAATTAAATTAAATGAAAATTAATTAAATTATTTTTGTGTATTAAAGAAGTCCAGCCGTTTCGGAGATAAAAGGGAACAAATAGACATACTGACATAAAAAAGAAATATTTACTGGCAATAAATATAGTATTTGGCAATAAGTACCTATAGTATTTTATTCACATATGCAATAAACAAAAGTTATGATTTCGACAGTACAGACAGACACATATTTATTTGTGTGTATAAAGTAATATGATTTTTGAAAGGAATATAACTCTTTATGGTTCGACTTCGACAACAGCGGCACACCTATTTTTGTCTAATAACAGCAGTGTTAAGCGCTGCTGTGTTCTGGTTTGAAGGGTGTGATAAGGGAGACAAACTTTTCCAAGGCATCAGTGAACGACCTTAAGCAGGAATCTTATCTTATCTGGGGTTGATTACAGATGTCCATGGACGGCAGTAGCTTTTAGGTGGACTGCATGCTCGTCTGCTACTCCTATATTATTAAATACCCAAATGATATTTCTAGCATCCCTTTGGCCTTCTCCTATCTACAACTAGATACGATTTATCTTGACAGAGGACGGATGGGTATGTCTTCGAAAAAATAAATTATATTGTCACGGTAAAGATCAATCCGATCTGTTACAACGGATTGGTTTTGTAAGATAACCATTTGTTGGGGTAGCCAAGTATTTTTTACCTAAAAAGTAAAAGCCTACTGATCTCTGCCCAATAACAGAAGTGTTATGCTGCTGTGTTCTGGTTTGAAGGGTGTGGTAAGGGAGTATTACAGATACATAACTAATTAATTTTTTAATAATATAAGAGTAGCAGATGAGCATGAAGTCCACCTGATGGTAAGTGGCTACTGTCGTCCGTGGACATAATTTACACCAGATAAGATTAGAATCCTATCTAATGTCGTCCACAGATCTGCCAGTCCCCCGGACTAAGCTGGAATGACTCGAATAAGAATGTCAAACTTTTTTTTAAATTTTTCATTTCCCCCCAAAAGCTCTGCCCCGAATTCAAAATTCAGTTGATTGCGTTATCCCTTCGTCTTGGGGTGAACGAAAAGATTAGAGTAACAAAGGACAATGCCCATGAAAGTATGGACCGCCGTCCAGAGTTGCATCAATTTGAAACTTGTTGTGGACGATGTATAATTAACCAAATACTACCATCAATAATTATTTTTTAGATCAGCACCCGGGTTCTGAAGTTATTTACCGAAATGTTACATAAACTAAACATCGAAAATATCCGACGATAGATTGATGGCCGGTTTTAACTGATAGTAGGTACCTAGAATGTAGTTCGATTAACATATTCCATTTACTTTTAAAGGTAGTAGGTAATAAAACCTAAATAACCCTTAAACAATTCTAAAAACCTCAAATAATGAATTCCGAGTATAAAATACCGCCATTCTAATTTTTAAGAACAACAATCAACATATTTTCCTCTTGTTTAATTTTAAATGGAGTCCCCTGTTCAAAGAAACTGTTCTGATCGACAAGCTATGTAAAAAAATCAAGAGATAATTTTAATATTACTTTCATTTTGACGCATGAGAAAAGTCATTAGTCAAAACACTAATAGATCTTATTGAATTCCGAGTATAAAATATCCCCATTATAATTTTTAAGAACCACAATCAACATTTCGTCTTGTTTTATCTTAAATGGAATCCCCTGTTCAAAGAAACTATTCTGATCGACAAATTATGTAAAAAAATCAACAAATAATTTTAATATTACATACTTTCATTTTGACGCATGAGAAAAATCAGTACCAAGAATGTGCATTCTCCTTTCAAATCATTTGGTCCGATATATGGTTTTGAAGTAAAGTGGCTGTGACAGACAGACGCACGAGTGAGAATATAAGGTTTCCGTTTTATGATTTTTCTTACGGAACCCTAAAAACTGTAATCAGCTTGCACAAATGTACCATCAATAATAACAATATTATTCGTAAATGCTTAATATAAAACCTATTTGGCAAATGACGCCAAATACTTTGTCTTCCGTTAAGACTCTATTATATTCGTAACTCATAAGTACTCATAAGGAAAAACTTTTCATATAATATTTCCGTGTAGCATTTTCTTGCGTAATACAATAATGTTCTTTCCCCAAGAGAATAAGTGTGCAACGAGAATACCTGCTCTTCATAGGAATAAATAAGCAAAACTTAATTAAATTATCTCTGATTTTGTTAATGTTACCATTATTTTGGTATAAGCAGGACATATTATTAAACTTTGAGCCTGGCAACTTACGCTTGAAAATTTTAACAGCGATCTTCTATTTGCTAAACATATTTCTATATAATATAAGAGTAGCAGACGAGCATGCAGTTCACCTGATGGTAAGCTACTGCCGCCCATGGACATCTGTAATCAAACCCAGATAAGATTAGATGCCTATCTAAGGTCGCCCACAGATGCGCCGCTAACTTTGGACTAGAGCTAGAACCTCTCAGATAAGTATTTTTCCCTTACCACACCCTTCAAACCAGAACACAGCGCTTAACGCTGCTGTTATGAGGCAGAAACAGGTGTGGCGGTGGTGCTGCCGGAGTCGAACCACAAAGGGTTCTACCATCTTCAACGTGTGCGACAGTACGCTATTTAACTCCCATCACCATCACGGTACCTATCCGTCTGATATGCAGGGTTTCGGGTTAAGTCCCTCGCCAGGCAGGCATTAAAAGTTGTATTAATCGAAATTTTGTTCTATGTCAATGCAGTAATTTCGAATTTAATTATGAGTTATTATGTATTATGCCAAAATTCATAGAATAAAGTTTAAAATTTACAATTCCTATGTTACTTCCACAATATAGACTAATTCAACGACAACTTATATTATGTTAAAATCGGTCAGCCCGTTTGGTATGCAGGGATTGCCTAAGAATGAGACATACGTAATTACATCATCATCATCATCATCATCAACAACCCATTAACGTCTCACTGCTGGGTACGGGTCTCCTCTCAGAATGAGAAGGATTAGGCCATAGTCCACCGCACTACCCAAGTGCGAATTGGTAGACTTCACATACCTTTTAGCTTTACCTTTTTTTATAAATCTCTCAGGTATGCAGGTTTCCTCACGATGTTTTCCTTCACCGTTTGAGCAAGTGATAATTAATTTCTAATACGCACATAATTAAAAAAAATCGGAGGTGTCTGGGATTTGAACTTCGGACTCCTCGATCGAAAGGCCGAGATTCTTAACCACTAGGTTACTGCTTTTGTGCTACACGTAATTACATACTCTCGAAAAACATTACCCTCTACACACTAAAAGTAACAATATTAAAACAACAAGCCATATCTATACAAAGCCGATGAAAGCACGAAAGCTTAACAAAAGTACAAAAAATGAAGTGAACTCTTTCAACGCAGATTGACTACATTTTTCACCCCATTGTTATCATACGTTACGCAATTTATTATAGCCTAGTCACCCTACACTGATTCGCTGGTTCCCGCTAAAGGTGGGTACAGACTGCTTTAACGTTGTCCCTGTAGTTCCGGTACTAGAATAGGGCTACGGTATCCCCTGCCTGTCGTAAGAGGCGACTAAAAGGGGCTTCCGGGGTTGCGGACGGCAAGAGTGGGAGCTCAAACCGTCCGGAGAGCAACCCCGGAAAGGACAGCGGCATGTGTGGTCGCATGCCGTCCTAAACACCAGATTTGCGGGAGGAGCGTAAAGTGCTCCCCCCAGGGCAGAGCCCGACCGAGGCATTGCGCTCGGAGGACTCCGGTTGTGCTCCATTGGAGATCCCGGAGTTCTCCACCAAGCGCTGAGGACGGCCACCGGGGAGGTTTTAGTGCGGTAAAAATCCCACATAACCCGGCGTCGCTCCCACGTTGTCGGGTACCTTTTGAAGGTTTCCCCCTCGAAAACAAACAAAAAAAAAAGACTGCTTTAACGTGACATGAAGTAGAACACTTTGTGGTTCGACTCCGGCGGCACTGCCACACCTATTTCTGTTATAACAGCAGTGTTAGGCGCTCCTGTGTTCTAGTTTGAAGGGAGACATACTTTTCCGAGGCGCTTAAGCTTAGTCCTCAGGGGTAGCGGTGCATCTGTCGCCGACCTCATAGGAATATCTAATCCTATCTGGGGTTGATTACAGATATCCATGGGCGGCAGTAGTCACTTATTAGGTGGACTGCATGCTCGTCTGCTGCTCCTATATTAAAAAAAGAAAACATAGTGTGCGTTTTGTGCGCGTAAGGCGTCCACACTATAAGAATTCTGGTACATTGCATGATGCATTGCGACAATGTGGACGGTAAATTCTTTCACTGCGTCTTACATTGCACGTTACGACATCAGTCTTTTTTTGGTGACGAGGGGGAAACCTTCAGAAGGTACCCAGTGCCGTGACAGGGACACGGGGTTATGTGGGATTTATGCGCACTAAAACTTTACTTACTTTAAAGGTGGTAGAACCCTTTGTAGTTCGACTCCGGCGGCACCACCGCCACACCTATTTCTACCTAATAACAGCAGTGTTAGGTGCTGCAGTAGCCACTTACCATCAGGTGGACTGCATGCTCGTCTGCTACTCTTATATTATAAAAAAAAAAAAAAAAAAAAAAACTTTCCCGGTGGCCGTCCTCGATGCTGTGATGAGAGCTCCGGGATCTTCAAAGGAACGCAACCGGTGTCCTCTAAGCGTGTTGCCCATCAGGCAACCCTGGTGAGCATACATTGCACCACATCATCTGGCTGAAGATATGCGGTCACACATACCGCTGTCCTTCGCGGGGTCGCTGGCGGGGCGGTTCAAGCTCCCACTCTTACCACCCGCAACCCGGAAGCCCCCTTTTAGTCGCCTCTTACGACAGGCAGGGGATACCGTAGCCCTATTCTGGTCCCGTAACTACAGGGACAATGTTACAGTGTGTACCCACCTTAACGCGGTATTCAAACATATTTCCCGTGAGAGATGCCTGTCAAAGCCTTTATTATGTGTCGCCACAATTTCTCTACGGGATTTATACAGTATCGTAAAGGTAAATACGGTGAAGTCATATGTTGTAGGCGTGTGGTGACATCTAGCGGCAGTTGGGGACATTACGTGTCTGTTATTATAAAAGTAAATACGGTGGAGTAATTTGTTTTCGTCTACTGCCATCTAGTGGCGGTCAGGGAAGTTATTGTGTTTGTTATGTACTGGTGAAAGCGCCATCTAGCGACAGATTAAAGTAATATTTGGTTCTGTACTACAACTGCGCAAAAATGGTAGTAGAGCCATCTGGCGAGAAGTGAGACTATACTGCTACAGTGCCAGATTGTAGTAGTTTACGTTTGTTTACAACGCCCTCTATGATAAAGCAGGGTATGTCATACGACAAGCTTATATTGCCACCTAGTGAAGTTTGTTGGAACTACCCAGACTTTCTGTTTACTGGCATTTCAAGTGTTTTAAAAAAGGCGGTTAATCACAACGTCGTTTATGTTAGTAAAATAGATGGCGCTATCGTAAAGTTGTTTATGTAAGTGAAATAGAGATGGCACTAAGATCGGATATTTATGCAGCCATTGGTTTCTGCGGATATCGTGAGAAATATTGTGCTTCGGTTCTTCGCTTTTGCAAAAATAATACGAATCCATGTTAGTGATAAATAAGTACCATAAAATTGTATTGTGAATAACCGATCCACATGTTATGGAAGAAAAACATTACGTAACTTGAAATAAATATTGCTATATTTAATTAATTAAATAAAAGTAATATTAAAAAAATATGCAATAAAATTGTTTACACAATTTTGTACTGAATTATTATTTTTTTTTAATTTACACAAATTTTACAATTACAATTTACAATTAACATAATTTTTACAATTACAATTTACAATTTAAACAATTTTATTATTAACAAAAGGCACAATATTTCAAGGAATAAAATTATAAAATCGCTACTATTCATATATATATATTCTCCAACTTTACGCAGATTGATAGAACTTGAAGAAAGTTCCGCTTCAACTTAAATCAACTTTGATTAAAATCACAAGAAACTTTATAGATACTTTGAACTTGCATGATAGGTAACGTAACTTTTAACTTTGTATCTTATTACCGACGGAGGATTATGTTTTGGAGTCTATGTGTGTATCGTTCTTTGGCACGCTACAGCCCAAACGGCTTGACGGATTAACATATGAGGTGTCGTTGGATTCGCCTACATCCGCGTTTCCCAACCTGTGGTCCGCGGACCCCTGGGGGTCCGCGAGTATATGTATGGGGGTCCGCAGTGTCATCTCTGGACCGTACGTAAATCGCTCATAAAATGCAAAAGGACTGCTTTACTGCTTTTTACAACCACATACCTATGTGAAAAGGCATTCTCTACTCTTGTTTATACAAAAAACAAATACAGAAACAAATTACAAGTAGAATCTGATTTGAGATTACAGCTTAGTAGCAACATCAACCCGAATATCCCTGATTTAGTTGCAAAAAAGCAACACCAACCTTCACATTATTTTTTTTTCATATATTTCATATCGTGCTTGATTTCCTAAGGGTTCGTGGACTGAAAAAGGCTGGGAAACGCTGGCCTACGTTATGAGAGTATAAAGGCAACATTACGTCCCTTTTTAGTTCCTCGTAATTAGTAATTAGTCTTAAATGGTCGGGATTTATGTCTTTATAAAACTTATGTTTTATTTTCTGTACATGAAGTAGTAACTTAAAAAGTACCTTAAAATTATTATTTGCCGATTACCAACAGCTGAACTACATGTTCGTTTGGTACTTCAATCTTGCAAAAGATGTAGATTTTCTCATAAACTTTTCCTTTATCTTAAAACATGTGATACAAATTTGTACCATGGTCTTAATTTCGAAATATTTAGCTGTGCCCGACACTAGTGGTACTCTTTGTGGTTCTACTCTGGCGGCACCTTCGCCACACCTATTTCTACCTAATAACAACAGTGCTTAGCACTGCAGTGTTCCGTTTTGAAACGTGTGCTAAGGGAGACATACTATTGCGAGTCATTCCAACTTAGTCCTCAGCCCTCAGCAGCGCATCTGTGGCCGACCTCCGGTTGGAATATGTGATCCTATCTGGTGTTGATTACAGATCTCCTAGGGCAGCAATAGCCGCTTACCATCAGGTAGACTGCATGATCGTTTGCTTCAAAGAAATTCTGAACTTTAACGCCGAAATTACAACAAGGCTATGCTAAAATTATCATCAACCCTTAATGTCCCACTGCTGAGTACGGGTATCCTCTCAGATTGACGATTAGGCCATAGTCCACCGCGCTGGCCAAGTGCGTATTGGTATGCTAAAATAGTATAATAGAACAGGATAGGTCAGTAACGTGCAGTGGACAATACTACAACCGAAACACAGTAATATCCTGTAATTGAGACCAATTCGTAAATTCGCGGTATCATCTCATTTATACCCTAACGGTGGTATGACCTCAATTTTTGTTATATACAATTAATGTATAGAAAGTAATGAATTAGTATTTTTAGTGTTTCGTATCAAAGGGTGAAAATGACCCTATAAAAAGTCTCTGCTGTCTGTCCGTCTGTCTTAGGACTAATAAATAAAATTAAATAGACATAACTAATAAAGTCAACTTATACTTAAACTTACTTTTGAACTCTTTCTTTAATCGAAATACATACTTAAAATTTATACAAAGTATGTTGAAAGTTGAAGGTGGTAGAACCCTTTGTGGTTCGACTCCGACGACACCACCACCACACATATTTCTGCCTAATGACAGCAGTGTTAGGCGCTGCTGTGTTCCGTTTTGAAGGGTGTGGTAAGGTAGATATACTTTTCCGAGGCGTTCCAGCTTAATAGTCCTCAAGGATAGCCGCGCATCTGTGGCCGACCTCAGGTAGGAATATCTAATCCTATCTGGGGTTGATTACAGATGTCCATGGGCGCCAGTAGCCACTTACCATCAGGTGGACTGCATGCTAGTCTGCTACTCCTATATTATAAAAAAAAATGTTATACTATAGTAGCTATAACTACAAATACAAAAATAAAAACTTAAAAATTGGGGTCTGCATACATTATCTATATATATCTATTGGTACAAAACAAATACAGGTTTGTGGGTCTGCCTAATAACAGTAGTGAAGCGCTGCTGTATTCCGGTATGAAGGGTGTGGTAAGGGAGACATACTTATCCGGGGCATTCCAACTTAGTCTTAGGCTAGCAGCGCCTTTGTGGCATACCACAGGTAGGATATAATTCTATCTGAGGTTGATTACAAATATCCATGGGCGCCAGTACTTACCTTCAGGTGTACCTACTGCACGTTAATTTACGACTACTATATTATAAAAATAAAAAAAACAGAAGATTACAAGTATAATACTTGTTTTGAAAGGGAACGGACCGGAATCAAACTTGAGACAGTCTGAACATTGTGACAGCAATTCTAACCAACTTGCAACTGTATCGCAGAAACTCGGACGTACATTGTTACGGTACCTCTTGTTAGACAATGTACGGTCAGCATAATCATTTATGTAGATATTATTATTTATAACTTTTTACAAGTAATTCTTATATACTCCTACTAGCGGACTGTGCAAACGTTGTGTTGCCATATAAATAAAAAAAAAGTTAAGGGTGAACAACCCTCATCACTTAGGAGTATGAAAAATAGATAGTAGCCGATTCTCAGACCAACTGAATATGCATATAAAATTTGGTGAAAATCGGTAAAGCCGTTTCGGAGAAGTACGGTAACTAACATTGTGACACGAGAATTTTATATATAAGATATTACACATTATATCACTGGATAAAAGTAACTATGTATTTTTTGCAACCTTTAATATAAGTTGCTTCGTTGGTTCTTATGTATGTGAGGGTTAAATACAACTGAACTAACCAGTTCAGTTCAAGAATAACCATTCTTAATAATATAGGAGTAGCAGACGAGCATGCAGTCCACCTGATGGTACGTGGCTACTGCCGTCCATGAAAATTTGTAATAAAGAGTTTGTTGTTTATCAGAGTAAAATTAGATTCCTACCTGAGGTCGGTCACAGATGCGCTAACCCTGAAGACTAAGCTGGAATACCTCGGAAAAGTATGTCTCGCTTACCACACCCTTCAAGCCAGTACACAGCAACGCTTAACACTGCTGTTATTTAGCAGATTTAGCGGTGCTGCCGCCGGAGTCGAACCACAAAGTGTTCTACCAGATTCTATTTGAAGGTGGTAGAACCCTTTGTGGTTCGACTCTGGCAGCACCACCACCACACCTATTTCTGCCTAATAACAACAGTGTTAAGCGCTGCTGTGTTCCGTTTTGAAGGGTGTGGTAAGGGAGACATACTTTTCCGAGGCGTTCCGGCTTAGTCCTCAGGGGTAGCGGCGCATCTGTCGCCGACCTCAGTTAGGAATATCTAATCCCATCTGGGGTTGATTACAGATGTCTATGGGCGGCAGTAGCCACTTACGATCAGGTGGACTGCATGCTCGTCTGCTGCTCCTATATTATAAAAAAAAACACCTTCAAAAATATAGTAAGTTTTCCATTAAAATGATTATTCAGACGGTACCTCATACACAAAGCATTAGTGCAACAAATAAGTAATGCTAACAATCTCTTTGTGCCCTTGTCCTTTGTGCAAACCCTACGGCTAATTACACGAATATTTCAGACTACCTTCATATAAATAAAAGTTTTATATACATAGCCCTATTATTTACTGTCTCCTGGTTGTTTGTAGACGAATTACATTTGTACCTTAGAAAGTGGTAGAACCCTTTGTGATTCGAGTATGGCAGCACCACTTCCACACCTTTTTTAATATAGGTGTAGCAGACGAGCATGCAGTCCACTTGTAAGCTACTACCACTCATGGACATCTGTAATCAACCCCAGATAAGATTAGATTACCGGAGTTCGTCCACTGATGCGCCGATACCCCATAGAGACTAAGCTGGAATGCCTCGCAAAAGTATGTCTCCCTTACCACACCCTTCAAATGAGGATACAGCGTTTAACACTGATGTCATTAGGCAGAAATAGATGTGGTGGTGCCTCCGGAGTCGAAACAAAAGGTTTAGCAATGCATCTGTCGCCCATCTCTAGGACTCTTATCTTATCTAGGGTTGGTTAAAGATGTTCATGGACAGCAGACTGTTCATGGACAGTAGACTGCATACTCGTTTGCTGCTATATGTTTTAAAATGTAGATGGACATAAAGAAAAGATTTTTGAAAATTCATCCCCTTATTTTAAATAGAAGAAAGCTTGTTTAAATTTTTAAAATGTAATCTATTTTCCACTTTTAGTTAAGCCTAAAAGATAAATACCTTTTTTGTGGTACCCTTAAAAGATTAAGGTTCGAACTGATGAAACCTTTTACATAATCCGTAATTGAAAATGTGAAAAGACTCACATATGAATAATAAGGCTTGTGACAGATCAAAATTAAAATTTAAGTGAAGTTTTATGTTTAAGTTAATTATTTTTTACTTTCTCATTTATAACATACAGTTTCCAATAAGCGCACCTAGCGGATTTTATCAAAACTATAGTGTCAGTAACGTAACATTAAATCTTTCGTCGTTTTATGTTTCGTCTCAATTCTTTGCGAACACGTGAGGTAGACAAAAAGACTTGAGCACTTACTCATTGCTACGTTTACTCAGTCTACTAAGCAAACGGAACAGAATAATGGATTGAGTAAAAGTAACGTAAAATTGTGGGATGTTTTGAAAACTCATGTAAAGGTACAGAACACAACAGCACTATATTGCTGTTATAAGAAAGGTCACCGAAGTGAAAACACAAAATTCTACCCCCAAAAAACCAAAATAGAAGTCCGAACTTAAGTAGCTACTTATTTGCAACAAGAAAATCTAATTTTCCCTTCACAGTTCAAAATTACTACTTTCTCAACTCGAAAAGTACTTTTGAAGCGTTAGACATAATTTTCTACCTCAGTGAAGTTTAGTAAAGTTTTTTAACCACTACTCTTACCATAAACGAGAAGCGAGTAACGATTGTGTAGCGATATACTAATATTTGAAGTTCAGAAGGTCGACCTCTTTGATGCGTTGAAGTTTATTTTATTTAATACTAGCCTTTACCCGCGGCTCCGCTCGCAGGCAGATGTCGATGACAATAGGAATATCTAACCCTTGGAAACAGTACTTTTTTTTCTTGACAACGTGTGGTCAAAATTTAATGACAATAGGTCTGATAGTTAAAGTCGTGAAAGCGTAGCAAATACCCACTTTCACATTCAGAATATTAAGCTAGGACCAGCCATATCCCTGTAGGACTTGTCCCTGTAGTTTCGGGACCAGAATAGGGCTACGGTATCCCCTGCCTGTCGTAAGAGGCGACTAAAAGGGGGCTTCCGGGGTTGCGGGCGGCAAGAGTGGGAGCTCGAACCGCCCGGTAAGCGACCCCGGGAAGCGACACGGTATGTGTGGTCGCATACCGTCGTACGCACCAGACGGTGTGGCGAGCGTCAAGCTCACCTGGGCAGGCGCTAAGAGGACTCCGGTTGCGTTCCTGCCATATGGACCTGCCATATGTTTATAAAAGCTTATTTAAATTAAACTTTACGTTCAGGTTTACAGTCTATCAAACCGGAATTGGTCAGCTGATGGAATATGGTTCAAAGCCTTCTTAACATAAAATGTGACCCGTGACAAATAGTGGGACAGAATAATGAGCTAACAATTATTACTACTATTTATAAGAAAAATCTTCGATAAAAATGTAAAATCGACTATTTTCCTTATCCTTATCCTTACTAATATTATAAATCCGAAAGTAACTCTGTCTGTCTGTCTGTTTAGTTGTCTCTTCTTCACGCCCAAACCACTGAACCGATTTTAATGAAATTTTGTACAAAGATAGTCTGAGACCCGAGAAAGGACATAGGATAGTTTTTATCCCGGAAATCCCACGGGAACTAGGGATGGCGATCTAAGATCGATTAATCGGAGAATCGATCTTTTGGACCCAAAACATCGATTATTTTAATCGATATTGAATCGTAAACTATGCATTTGATCAAGTGATGATCTCGGTTGTTGTTGTTAGTATGTTATATTATTTTATTTTAAACGCGGGCTAAGCCGCGGGCAAAAAGTAGTTTTTAAATAATTTTGTAAAATTTCGTAGTGGTACATGAACGTACTCTTAAGAGTCCACCTGATGAGTTTGGCCACTGCAGACCAGCTGCAACTGCATGTCAATTGTCAATTAGTCTAATAACTAATCATAGATTGTAGGAGCTCTAAATAACAATTCGAAACTTTTACTCAGCCAAATCATTTTATCGCTACGAAAACATAGTTATTCGTTGACCATGAGACATGTACCTAAAGTAGCGTCCGAAATTCTAGGTATGTTTATTAAAACAAACTGCTAATAATCTCTGTAGAGTTTTCAAAAAGTTTTTGATGGAACGAATGGTCGCGTTTTTGTTTTTGGTTCTGTGCTAAGTACATTTTTGTTAGTCATTTTAGTGCTTACTCTATTTTTTATGAAGTTAGTAACTGTAATTGTAAATATATAGGACTACACTGCTATTACAAATCCTTTATATTATACATACATTTGCATTTCCAAGGCAGTGATAGCCTGGTGGTTAAGAAACTCGGCCTCTCGATCGAGGGGTCCGAGGTTCAAATCCCTAATTTTTCCTCTCCTCTACCTCAGATTTTTCGAATTTATGTGCGTATTGGAAATTAATTATCACTTGCTAAAATGGTGATGGAAAACATCGTGAGGAAACCTGCATACCTGAGATATTTATTAAAAAAAATGTCAAAGGTATGTGACCAAGTCTACCAATACGCACTTGGCCAGCGCGGTGCAGTATAGCCTAATCCTTCTCATTCTGAGAGGAGACCCGTGCCCAGCAGTGGGACAATAATGGGTTGATACATACATTTCATTGTACTGCTTACTAAATAACATTTTAGTGTTGAGGTTTTTTAGAAAATTAGAGTGACAAATAAGCATGGAGACCTCCTGATGGTAAGAGGCTACTGCCATGGAAATGTGGAATCAACCCCAGACAAGATTAGATTCCTATCTGAGGTCGGCCATGAATTCATTGCTACCCCTGAAGACTAAGTTGGAACGCCTCGTATAAGCTTTACAGAGCCCTGAAAAATAAAACGCAGCAGTGCTATACTCCTGTTCATCATCACCATCAACATCATCAACCCATTATTGTTCCACTGCTGGGCACGGGTCTTCTCTCATAATGAGAAGGATTAAGCCATAGTCCACCGCGCTGGCCAAGTGCGTGTTGATATACTTCACATACCTTTGATATTTGTTTTTTTATAAATCTCAGGTATGCAGGTTACCTCAAGATGTTTTCCTTCACCGCTTTAGCAAGTTATTATTAACTGCTGTTATTAGGCAGAAACAGGTCTGACGATGGTGCCTACATAGTTAAATCACAAAGGGTTTTCTAAAAACTGTAGATTCAAAATATGGAAGAATACACCGTTTTTGAAAGCGCAATAGAAACCTAAATATCTTTAATCAAAAAACACAAAATGCCTAGTAAAAAACACCCCATTTTCCAAATCCAGGAGTGGACTTATAAAACCACAAAGTACCATTTAGAATTTCAATAAAAACAGAAGCACAAAGTGGAATATTTGAAATAATAAGCGCGGGAGTGAGACAGATGTATCGGAAATTGGTAAGAGTGAACGAGACAAATGTATGGTATCAATCGATCAGGTTGCTATGGCAACGGACGGAGCTAGCGGTGTACTAGTGGTCTGAATACTATGGGTTTATATTCTTCATTTTTCTGGCCGCCTAGTACTTTGGTTGTAAGACACCCTTATATCTTTGAAAGGGGTTGAGGGATGATTTTGTAATTATTTTTTTTGAAAAATTGAAGGAATACTTGCAGTTTATCTGATGGTAAGTTTGAAGGTGGTAGAACCCTTTGTAGCACGATTTCGGAGGCACTACCGTCACACCTATTTCTGCTAATAACAGCAGTGTTAAGCGCTGCTGTGTTCTGGTTTGAAGGGTGTGGTAAGGGAGATATAATTTATCCAAAGCGTTCCAATTAAGGCCTCAGGAGTAGCATTTGTGGTCAACTTCATATCGATACTTTTTCTTATTTATTTTGATAATAAATGGCGTTGAACGAAATCAAAATAAATAAAAAAAAAACATTTTGAAAAACGGTGGAGTTGGCTGATTTGCGAAATAAGGTATCGATATAGGAATTTAGTCTTAACTGGGGTTGATATTAGTTTACCATCGATGGATTGTATGTTCATTTGCTTCAGAATTTGAATCCTACTTAAAATCGGTCACCTTACCTTAAGGACTAAATTGGAATGCGTCACACCTTACATCCTTTAGACCAGAACATAGTAAGAGTTACTATGTTCTGGTCTTAATATAAAACCCTTACTGTTTTGTATAATAATGCTTATATTTTATAGATGACTAGCTGACCCGGCAAACTTTGTACCGCTTCAAGTCTATTTATGAAATTTATTTCATATAAAATATAGCCTAGGTTACTCGTAGATAATGTAGCTTTCGAATAGTGAAAGATTTTTTAAAATCGGTCCAGTAGTTTTTGAGCCTATTCATTACAATCAAACAAAGTTTTCCTCTTTATAATATTAGTATAGATTAGTATACATTTTTGTCTGTTCGAAAATATTTCAATAAAACAACATTGATAATGTCACATATAGTAAAGAATTCGTTATTAAATTTTTGAATGTTAAAATATTTAAACGTTTTATTAAATGAAAATTCGATATGCTATGACACAGTTACTATACCGATTTGTCATATAGGTTCCGGGTTTGAACCCCGATCGAAAAATATCAAAATGGCATCTGCATTAGATCTGAGTGTTGTCTGTGTCTGTGTGTGTGTATGCGTGTGTGTGTGTGTGTGTGTGTGTGTGTGTGTGTGTTGTCATTGAAAAAGACGCTTTCTACATTCATAGCCCCACACTAGGATTCCCTGTGTCGTGGAAGCCGTGGACACACACAAAGACGTATAAACAAACACCCAGACCCAGTATAGAAATCTAAATTCATCACTCAGACATATGACCGGGAATCGAACCTGGAACCCTCTGCCCGTCAGACCGGTATGGTGACCGCTCCGCCACGCGGGTCGTCTTTGTGTATATGTTATAGTCAAAGTCCGATACACAGTCTCTTCGCGGAAGGACTGGTTTATCCTAGGTTTGGCCAAAGCCATCAGGCAATCCCCGAAATACATTTCAATTTCGCCCTTTGCCTGAAGTATTTTTAGTCAAACCCAGGAGCTCCTAACTTTTCAGTCAAACGTCGAAAGTAAATTATTCTGTTTCGGTCTTGGCCTAGTCAATCCTAGAAGCGACTGCAAAACTCGGTCAAACGTTGATCTGAACATGTTTAAACAGGTTCATAATGTCTCTCGCGGTGTTCCGACCGATTGTTTTGTCATTTCATGTTCGTTCATTGAGCGTGCGGGCGTGTAATTGTGTAAAATTGAAGATGAGTGAGGTTAGGTTAGGTTAGGTTAGGTTTTTTTAAATTATTAAAACAATAAACATCAAAATTTTAAAAATGTTATTTTTTATACCTAATCTTACAAACTAACCTCCGTATATTCCAAAGCATTTATTTATTTATTTTATACTTTATTGCACATCGTACAAAAGGTGGGCCTAATGCCACACGGCATTCTCTCAAAGCATCTCAAATATAAAAGTGAAAATCACGTAAGCTGACCAATCAGGTGTCAGAACTGGCAGAGTTAAGCGGTTCTTAAGACTTGAAAGCTGCTTAAATGATAAAATGCTTCCAAATATACGAAGATAAGACACTTCATACCTATATCGGAGTTTGACTCGTCAAACCCCGATTTAATAAAATTGTGTTTTGACGTTTGCCTGACCAAATTAGTTTCTCCCAGGTTTGACGAAAATTGTTTAGTCAAAGGCCGATAATTTACATTTGTTTGGGCTTTGACTAAGTCATTCAGTCTGACCTGAGGATTGACCAGTCCAACCTAGGAGCGCCGGAGCTTCGGAGTTTGCCTATAACATATATACAAAATATAAAATGTTTGTAAGTAGGAATTATTTATAAAAAATCCTTTGCGGACTATTCTTGTCCTATGAAGTGTATCCATTTGTACTGAAATGCTTTCTAAAGTAGAACCTCAGAATAAAAAGCAAGACGACGCCTAACAAAAGATTCAATTGAATTAAAAGTTACTCTTTTGAAAATAATTATGAACGCAAAAAAGATGTTCGTTTAGTTTGGATGACAATGGATAATTAGTTTGTGACGTCATTTGTAATCCAAAATGGCGGATGTCCCAAGATGGCGACCAATTATTATTTATGCACCCTCATGATATGGTTATTAAATAGAAGGCTTTTCTGAAATAGATGGTTTTCTAGGCGGAAATCAATGTGACGCGACTAAAGCTTGCTTTTTAAAGTTTTTTTACAAATATATTTTTTTATTTTCAAGCTTTAAAATTTATACACAATCTGCAGGTTTTGCTATATCTACGTAATTTTCACTAACAAATCAGCAGAATAGTGTCTTCTTTAAAATTTGACTCAGAAGGCTACGTCTATATTTTTTAATCTGTGGTAAATCTGAGTACTATTCAATAAATTTTCAATTTCCAATCGTGTTTCACGTTCAGAGAGATTTTTTCAATAAAAATATAAAGTACAAATCCACTTGAAATAAAAAAACCAATTCCTCTCGAACTCAACAACCATGTTTCAATATGTCTATGTTGAGTTTTATAAATTTAACTATATAAAATGTAGTGTTTGTCTGTGTTTTCATATTATATTTTTACTATCCAAATGATTTTTATACGACAAAAGTATGACGCATGCAGTCTATCTGATGATAAGTGGCTACTGCCATCCATGACCATCAAGCAACCTCAGATAAGATTACAGTCCTACCTGAGGTTGTACTGCCGCCTATGGACATTTTAATCAACTCCAGATAAGATAGAAGGTGGTAGAACCCTTTGTGGTTCGACTCTGGCGGCACCACCGCCACACCTATTTCTACCTAATAACAGCAGTGTTAGGCGCTGCTGTGTTTCGCTTTGAAGGGTGTGGTAAGGGAGTCAGACTTGTCCCAGGCGTTCCAGCTTAGTCCTCAAGGATAGCGGCGCATCTGTGGCCAACCTCAGGTAGGAATATCTAATCCTATCTGGGGTTGATCACATATGTCCATGGGCGGCAGTAGCCACTTACCATCAGGTAGACTGCATGCTCGTCTGCTACTCCTATAAATTGTGTTATAAAAAAAAGATTATTGGCCTGTGTAAGTTTGGCAACAGATGAATTTCTACCCCTGAGGATTTGGTTGGAACGCTTTGGATAAGTATGTCTCCCGTACCACACTCCTTCAAACCAGAACACAGCAGCGCTACACTGCTGTTATAAGGCAGATGTGTATTTGCAATTGATGCACAAATAGTGTACAAAATTTCAAGATCAGTTAAGTAAATAAGGCATGAAAGTGTACGAACCAAACAAACAAACGCACAATCGCATTTATAATATTAGTTAGAAATAACGGGCATATTCGTGGACAAAAGCTAACTTGCAATAAAATGGCGGACAACAATCCGATATTCAGGCAGAGGCTACACATTTTCAGTGGCTATTGATATTGCTAGCATTTGATTTTTGAATTTCCAAAAGGCTGTCGGATGCTGTGAAAAATAAAAATAAATGTGATGGCAATTCTTTCAGGTCTTTTATGTTTTCATATGTTCATTGATCGGGCCTTTTTCCTGTCATGTGGGTTTGTGTACGTGCGGATCTAGTCCGTATCGTGTGATAGGTACTTGTCGTAACATCAACCCATTTCCCCCATTGCTAGGCACGGGTCTCCTCTCAGAGTAAGAAGGATTAGGCCATAGTCCGCCGCGCTGCCCAAGTGCGAATTGATAGACTTCACACACCTTTGAGATTTTTTTAAGAGCTATCGGGCATATACGTTTTCTCAGGAAGTATTCCTTTACCGTTTAAGCAAATGAGAATTAAGGTGCAGTCATAGTATGCGAACTTTGGACCCCTCGATTGAGGGGGCTTATTTTTAAACGCTGTCACTGCCTTCTAAATATATATAACTCAAAGGTGACTGACTGACATAGTGATCTATACACGCACAGCCCAAACCACTGGACGGATCGGGCTGAAATTTGGCATGCAGGTAGATGTTATGACGTAGGCATCCGCTAAGAAAGGATTTTAATCAATTCTACCCCCAAGGGAATAAATTAGGGGAAGAAAATATTACTTTGTAACGCGAGCGACGCCGCGGGCAAAAGCTCGTTTTTATACAAGTGCATGAATTTAAAATTATCATTTAAAAAATCATAGATTCTACAGACAAGAAGTAAAATTTTACTAATTTGTACAACAGACAAATAAATTGGAGTTTTACGTAACAACTTTGCCCAATGGGCACATTAATCAAAATATACAAGTGACCTTTAATCAATTGACCTTTTTATTGACCTCGAGGGATATTTGAAAAGTTTAGGTTTTTGATTGCAGACCCTTGTTAATCGTCTGTCAAAGTTCATTGTACTTTGTAGGGCTGACGTATTGGAATCAGTATACTACGAAGGTTTACCCATTATTGTCCCACTGCTGTACACTGGTCTCATGTAAGGGTGAGAGGGGCTTAGGTCATACTCCGATGCGCAGGCCAATGCTGATTGGTACACTTCACACACCTTAGAGAACAGCATTACAAGAAACGAACTAAATAACTAATATGAACTAAATACATGTTGTATTTACAAAAATTTAAGTGTTCTCAAAATGTTTTTTATTTCATCGTTAAAGTAAGTGATTATTAATTTCTAATACGCATATAGCTTTGAAAAATTGGATGTGTCTGCCTAGGATTCGAACCCTCGATCCTTACACTTTAGACCAGAATCATAGGCCGAATTATGCCTGTGCTACGATTAATCAAAATTATATTAATTGTAAAAATAAGTATTAGTTTTGTCTGCCACGACTCGTGACTGATACGTGTTATGTCTGTAGACATAAATCAGACCTTCATCATCATCATCATCAATCCTTTATTGTCCCACTGCTGGGCACAGGTCTCCTCTTAGAATAAGAATGATTAGGCCATAGTCCACCGCGCTGGCCAAGTGCGAATTGGTAGACTTCACATACCTTTGAGATATTTTTTTTGACGTGACAACGTCTTAAATTAGGTTGCGGCTGGGAGTCACTTATGAAAAAGTGTAACGCCCGGTAACGTTACGATGAGTCACCGAACGAGAGAGAGGCCCGCCGAATGCCTTGCGTCTCTCTCCCACTCAACTATGATCGGTCTGCCGCGCGCGCAGCACTAGAGAATTAGGCGCATTGAATCGGCGCATGCTTGTGTCTCTGTCTTTGTCTTTCTCGAACGTTCTTGGCGTTGGAAAAACAAGAAAGCGTCACAATACAAGTTCACACGTGTGGTTAAAGTATCGTCAGCTGTGTCTGTAGTGAAAATATGGAGTGCTTAGATTCGTCATTTATCATTTACAACAACTACAACAATAAAGGTAAATAATTGTACACTGATATTTCATTATCGTAAACTATGATTGATTGATTAATTGTTAGATTGACACAAAAGTTGAGAAACTGAGTTTATAGGTTATGTCATACTATTGATAAATGTTGATAGTGTTAAGTAAATTATTAGTTTAAAATTAATTAATTAATTAATTATTTTCTTTTGAAAAATGCAACCGTGTCATCAGTATTTTCTTATGACGTTGTCACGTTCAACTATCGTTAGTAAACCGACTTTACAGACAACCGATTTTTTTATCTCTCAGGTGTGCAGGTTTCCTGACGATGTTTTCCTTCGCCGTTTAAGCAAGTGATAATTTATTTCTAATACGCACATAAGTTTGAACAAACAGAGGTGCGTGCCTGGGATTTGAACCTCTAAACCCTCGATCGAGGCTATCACTGCTTATCAGACCTTAGAAGTTTATTATATTTAAATTCTGGCCACAGAGGATTTACATCCCCTGTCTAGGTGTTAACACCCCAATTGACCCCTAAGGGTCCAACCGATCAAGATCGCAATGAACCTGCTATCGGGAGCACCCGATACTCAACTTCCGCTCCACTGGATACGGGGGTCGGTACGATAATTATTTTCTGTACGGTTCGCAGAAACATCTAGGAACTTTTTTTCGAAAAAAATGCATCTGTATGAATAAAAGGTCAAATTACTCAAAATTTTACTACAAACTAGCAAAATTCCAAATTATAATTTGATAAGGACAATAAATTTTAAAAGTAGTTATTTTTTTAATATTTTTGTTCCTTTTCTTATTTTTTTTATTTTTTGTTATCTTCTTACAGTCCTTTATAAGAAACTATTGATATTATTTGTAGTAAATTTCGTAAATAATGCAAGATACCACAATATTAAACGTTGCTGTATTCTGATCTAAAGGATTTGTTAAAAGGAAACACACTTATAGGTGACCTTCTACTTAATATAATGTGGACAGCATGGTATTTCTGAAAAAAAAAGAACTTACAACCCGATGTGTAGGTGTTAACACCCCAGTTGACCCCTAAGGGTCCGACCGATCAAGATCGCAATGAACCTGCTATCCGGAGCACCCGATACTCAACTTCCGCTCCACTGGATACAGGGGTCGGTACGATAATTATTTTCTGTACCGTCAGCAAAAACATCTAGGAATTTATTTTGAAAAAAAATGCATCTTATAGTTCACTATTTCTTATAGTTTCGGATTTGGCCCTGAAATCCCATTTGAAAAATTCTCCCTGTACACTATTTAACAGCAATGTTAAGCGTTGCTTTGTTCTGGATTGAAGGTAATAAGGGAGAAACGTGCGAAGCATTCCAGAATAGACCACAGATATAGCAATCAACTTCAGGGAGCCAATCCTATCGGAGATTGATTACAGATTCGCATGGGCTGTAGTTACCTTACAGTAAGCTGGACTGCATGCTCGTTTACTTGAATTAAATGTTATACATATTTCAACCTTGTTTGGCTTGTTGTAAGTGAGACATACTTATCCGAGGCGTTTCAAGTTAATCCTCAGGGGTAACAACATATCTGTGGCCGGCCTAAGATAAGAATCTAATCTTATCTAGGGTTAATTACAGATTCTCATGGGCGGCAATAAGCACTTACTATCAGGTGAACTGCATGCTCGTTACTTCTATATTATAACAAATATGTTATAATACAGAAGTGTTGTTACACAACAAAATATTGTTATTAATTACAAGTAATATAACAAACTTATAACGTACATTATAAACAAACATGGCGGTGGTAAAGTCGAACACGGCTGCCGAATACAAAGCGTCAGGTAATTGGGTTATTGATTTGTTTTAATATGCAGATTAAAATGGGTGGGTTCATTGGGTGATTGTAAATCCATTAAATTAATTATTACAGCTTAGTGCACATAAGCAGTGATAGCCTCGTTGTTTGGTGTTCGATGCGCAAAGTTCGAGGTTCGAGTTCCGCTTCCGTTCCGTTCCGAAGGTCCTTTAATGAAACTAATTATCCTTTACTTTAACTGTTAAATAACTAATGAATAATAAGCAATGGGGGTAGAGCCCTTTCTGCTTTGATGCCGGTAGCTCTACTATTATAGCTATTCGTATTTCTACCTAATAACAGCAGTGTTAAGTGTTAATGTGTTTTAGATAGAAGTGTAATAATGCATCTGTGGCCGACCTCAGGTAGGAATGTAATCTTATCTGGGGTTGATTACGGATGTCCATGGGCGGCAGTAACCACTTACCATCAGCTAAACTGCATGCTCGTTACCCACTTCTATATCATCACAAAATGTAATTATTAATTATAAGTCAGTAAACAAACATGGCGGTGGTAAAGTCGAACTCGGGGTACAAATACAAAGCGTCAGGTAATTGGGTTATTGATTTATTTTAAACCATCACATGAACTACATGCTCAAAACCCACTTCTATATTATTACAAAATGTTATTATTAATGACAAGTCAGTAAACAAACTTGGCGGTGGTAAACTCGAACTCGGGGTACAAATACAAAGCGTCAGGTAACTAGGTTATTTATTTGTTATAATATGCAGATTAAAATGGGTGGGTTCATTGGGTGGTTGATTGTGTCGTTAAATTAATTATTACAGCTTAACGCACATAAGGAATAGTAGCTTAGAGGTTTGAAATTCAACCTCAAATACGTATTCGAGGGTTAATCTCATGCACCTCTGATTTTACGAAGTTGATGACGTGTTATATATGGGAATTACAAATTAATTATCATTTGCTGCGACTGGCGCATAAGTTAAGAAAAATCAATGAACGTGATCAAAGGTTGTTTTGTTGTGGCGGTAAGTCCATGTTTTTTTGAAGTAGGTAGCAAATGTGCATGCAGTCCATCTGATGGTAAGGGGCTACTGCCGTCCATGGATGTCTGTAACTATCCCCATACAGAACAGTACCCTTACCATGAGTTTTTACGTTTTGACAAATATGACTGTTTTAGTATTTGTTTACGTATTGACCCATACAATTTCCAATCAGCACCCCTAGCGGATTGTATCAGAACTATAGTCAGCAACGTAACATTAAATGTATAAATTCACAAAATGGCGCTTTATGTTTTCTCTCTTTTTTGCGAATATATGAGGCAGACAAAAATACTTGAGCACTTTCTTATTGTGACGTTTACTCAGACTGAAGCAAACGGAACAGAATAATGGATTGAGTAAACGTAACGTAAAATTGTGGGATGTTATGAAAACTCATGGTAAGGGTACTGTGGTTTTACCTGAAGCCGAACACAGATGCATGGCCACTCATACTGAAGACTAAAATAGTAAGTAAATCAGCCGGCATGTTAACTCTCACCTCTAATAAACATTGATTAGTTCAGCGCGAATCAAGATGAAATGTCATTGAACCTGTCGTTGTAGCGTGACGGTACTTACCTGCATATTAAAATTTAACATACATAATGTGCAATAACTATGCATTTCTATGATTTAGTAGCGCGAAAAAGGCAATCAAAGGTCATTAAACCTGTCCTTATAGTGTGACGTCATGTGCATACGTTAATATTTCAGTCTGATCTGTATCTCTAACAAGCTTAAAGAAGTTGCACATAAAAAAGGAAATAAAAAAATACTGGCCATAAAAAAGTACTTTTTCTGTACACCTTACAGTAACCATTACATCTCTTCGTATGTATTGCTAAAATCTTCCAATAAAAAGTCAAACCAACTGTGGATTCGACTTATGTGTACTGTATACATTTTGTAGCTGTTAACCTAACCAGATTATCCTGAGCCCCCATATCACTTATGTAAGCCCCGCGGTCGTCCAAACTTGCTACAGACGGGGGAGGAGACGGAGCTCTTTACAACTGGTCATCCAGGGTACAATTTTGTTGTGGGCATGCGCTGTCCTGCCAAGCCAGTCCGTTCTAGCCGGCTGTTTGGAGCAAACGCATCACGCGGAATCGGGATTTAAAAAAAAAGAGCGTTAGTTAAATAATTTATTTTTAATCTGTGTTTCGCGCGTAAATCTGACGCTGTCAAATCGAGTGTTTTTTTTCGCAGGCAAAGGTTATTGTTGTATGCAGCCAGTTGTGTTATTATATCCTTTATCTAGGTCAATTACCTGTTGCGATACTACGGCGTAAAACGTAGGCGGTACGTAAGGTGAAAATAGATTGTTACTAAGCGAAAATTAATAATTTTCTCTAAAATATTTGTAAACTATGAATTTTATTAAATTATAATTATTATTTTTAAACTGCAGTTTCGGATTTTAAATTAGGTTCAATTATTAAAATGAAATTATTAATTATTCAGCAGCTTTCATAACAGCTTTTCGTAAGCTTTTCGTTTTGTTAATAAATCCTGTTTAAAATTTTAAATGACTACAGATTAAAAAAATCTACTTTAAACTATATAGTAAGAAATAACAAAACAGATAATATAAAACTAATTTTAGATAACTTAAAATGTTTAAAATGTATTTTACTTTTGTCATGGCTAACTTACATAATTCAGGCGACCATTTTAGTCCTCAGTAGCAACACATCTGTGATTGGCTTCAGGTAGAGCCTGTTCTATGGAGTTGGTTTCAGATGTCCATACAGCAGTGACTTACCATTATATGGACTGCATGCTTATCTGCTCATTAAATCTTATAAAAAACTTTTTTATAATATAGGAGTAGCAGAGGAGCATGCAGTCCACTTGATGGAAAGTGGTTACGGCACGTGGACATGTGTAATCGGCCACAGATGCGCCGCTACCCCTGAGGACTAAGCTGGAACGCCTCGGAAAAGTCTGTCTCCCTTACCACACCCTTCAAACCAGAATACAGCAGCGCCTAACACTGCTGTTATGAGGTAGGAATAGGTGTAGCGGTGGTGCCGCCGGAATTGAACCGCAAGGGTTCTACCACCTTCAAACTTTTCCTAGTGCCTTAAGCCTGATTAAACAATACCTAAAGTATACTAAACGCAGAAGTTTAAAGACCTAAGAATTACCTACAAAAGCTTTTAACATCAACAGCTTTTAAAGCGCATAAAAGCGACCGAGTGGAAAAGGTAGGCGATCTGTGATTGGTTAGATGCATTAGGCTATTTGTACATGAGGCTAGAAGCCTCATGAAGCCGTAAAAAATATAATTTATCGGGATTTCATTTCGAGTTTCGTTTAATTTTCAAAATAATAAAATCTTAAACATCTGAATAAACGGATTGTAAAATAAATATTAAAAAATAATAATAAAATAAATTTTATTTTTTTAATAAATATAACTTAAATTTATTTTACTGTTATTGCCTATTCGTAGAATTAAATGATTTAGTATATTTTAATTCTAAATAAAAGATAATTGCTATTACCCATAAATATTTATTGAAAATTAATTTGTTTTTTTTTTTTGTTTTTCTATTATTATTTAAGTATTCGTTTTTTTAAAGATATTTTTAGTACAGTTTTTTAAAATCGAATAATTAATCAAATTATTTAAAATATTATGTTTCAAAACTGAAATCTGAAACTGAAAATTCTTAACGCGTGAAATTTAAGGAACTTATTATTATTCATATTAATACGCTATACAGATCATTTTGCAAACTATTCATCAATCATCATCATCAACAATCCATTACTGTCTCACTGCTGGGCACGGGTCTCCTCCTCCTCCAGGTCCTCCATAATAAGAAGGATTAGGCCATAGTCCACCGCGCTGGCCAAGTGCGTATTGGTAGACTTCAGATACGAGTAACTTTGATTTTTTTCTTATACATCTGTCAGGTATGCAGGATTCCTCACGATGTTTTCCTTCACCGTTTAGCAAGTGACAATTAATTTATAATAAGCACATAACTTTGAAAAATCAGATGTTTTGGAATTTGAACCTCGGACCCCTCGATGGAGAGGCCGAGTTTCTTAACCTGCTATCACTGTTTTACGCAAACCATTACTTTAGATTAAGTCAATACGTTATATCAAAATGCGATCTTATTTCTAACTAGCGATTAATTTCCGCTTCGTGTGTAAACAGCCAAAGTTATCCGATTTGAATATCGAGTTTTGCGACATGAAGTGTAGGATAAGAACCTTAACTGCAGCTTTCAGACTAAAGGCTTCTTCTTGTTAGTGGTTAGTTGTTGTTTTAACATTATACCTCCCTATGATATCTACCTGCATTCATATACCTGTATCTTTTCTTGGGTAAAATATTAATTTGAAATTTATTATAAATTAATTCAATACTGTTTTATTTATTTAAAAGTCTTGTTTTTCATTTTATTTACATTTCATTTTTTTATTATAAATGTAAACAACTTAGTAGCTATTATATTATTTTACTCTGAAATACTTATAAGCTAAAATAACTAATATTTTTCGTTATATCTAAAATATTGTTTCAAACTTGAAATATGAAATTAAAATTCTAAAAATAAGACTTTAATTTTCGTACTCTTTTTTATTTAAAACAAAAATGGTATCTAAAATTTTGAATTATTTTACTGATTAAAAAATATTGCAACATTTATAAATCGCTAAATCCCTCCAGTAATCACCATATCCCACGAAATACATATTTTGTGGGATTTGTTGATTACTTGAGAGATTTAGCTTGGAAGGTGGTAGAACCCTTTGTGGTTCGACTCCGGCGGCACTACCGCCACACCTATTTCTGCCTAATAACAGCAGTGTTAGGCGCTGCTCCGTTTTGAAGGGTGTGGTAAGGGAGACATACTTTTTCGAGGCCTTCCAGTATAGTCCTCAGGGCTAGCGGCGTATCTGTGGCCGACCTCAGGTAGGAATATCTAATCCTATCTGGGGTTGATTACAGATGTCCATGGACGGCAGTAACCACTTACCATCAGATGGACTGCAAGCTTGTCTGCTACTCCTATATTATAAAAAAAAAACAGCTATTATTTGTGGCGTGGGATAAAATACCGCATAAAACAGAGTAGACTTATTATTTAACAAAAGAAGTACTATTATCTAACAAAAGAAATATCCCACCACATGAGATGATTATACTAAATGCTAATTTGCATATTTCATATAGATTATACACGCATTTCACTTAAAGCATGTTGAATAACAACGTTTATCACAAAGCCAAATTTAAACGAGTCATTACGTTGATCCACGATATTAAACGCTTTGATAAAAATGGCAACGTACGTTCAGTATAAACGTAATTCAACATCACATAAAAAGTTAATGCCTATAAAATATTCACGGTGCAATTCAGATTTACGCAATCAATGCCATTCTGTTATTCAGATAAATGCAAATTGTGCTCGAATGCTATGTTCTGTCACATAAAATAAAATCAGCAAAAAAAAAACACGTAATTCACGTAGGCGTGCACAAAAGTCACGAAGATCATACTAGTGTAATTTCTGTTTTAATGCAGTTTTCCGTTAGGTTTCAGTATGTTTTTGAATTATGTGAGTGACGTACGCTACATTACGCCCTTCCTTTACAGTACAGTACAGTTACTAGAGTACTTCTTTAAATTTTAAATAGGGTTTGTGTTTTATAAATATTACTAGATTTTGGTTGGTTTCACGTACTTATCATTTATGAAACGTAAAACACAGATTAAAAATAAAATTCATCGCAGTTTTCGCCAAAAAATCTTCGAATTGTAAAAGTGGTGATATTAAAATAAAACAAACATTAATAGTTGTGTTTGTGATAGTTGGTGGGATTCAGTGCTTGTACGAGGGATTGCAGGAGGGAGAGGAGATTTAGCGATTACAAGACGGAATTTAGTAATTGCAAGACGGATTTTAGTGATTGCAGGAGGGATTTATTGATTGCTGGAGGGAACAAGTGATATTTTGTGGGATTCAGTGATCGTTGCTATTATGTAAGAGGGTAATGTCCGAGGAATCGCCGCGGCACTCTCCGGGGGACTCAAAATGCAAAACGCACGAAATGTGGGCCGCTATGACTAGATCTATCGAGATCCTTGTTGCCTTCTTCGAGTATTATGCACAGAGGTAAGATTTTTTATATAACATTTATCTAGTTGAGTAATATAAAATAAATAAAGAATCATTTTGATAACAAACGTGCGGGAATATATACGCATATCAAAAAAGATACTTTTCCCGTTGGAGACGTTTACAAAACAAATATAATAAATTTTGGAAGAACAAATACAAAGGAAGTTGGGAAGGAAAAAAATCTTTATACTGTCGTCAATTCATTACTGTTTCATTTTTAGGTTTATTTATATACTATTCGAACCTAAGACGTTCAGCGTCCAATACCGAACTTTGCATTAATGACATATAGTTATAATAATTATGTACGGTAATTTTCTTGTCACGCGTGTCCCATTCGCACGCGCGTCTGGTACATCCTATCGTGTCATACACACACGAACATAACTCGCGAAGAGATTGGCAGCGAGTTAATATGCATGCGAGTATCACGCGTGTAAATCACACACGCGTGACAGGAAGCCCTTACTTTATTACGCACACGCACACCTCTTGCGTAGAGTCGGCAGCGAGTTAATGCATAATAAAGGAAAGGAAAGGAAAGGAACTCAAATTTTGGCATCTTTTCTACTAGTCTTAAGAAAATCAAGTGTACTGCATTGTGTTATGATTTTAACCCTTAATGAGAATTATGTATATAAAATATCTATATATTGAGCTTCATTCAATTCAATTTATTCTCTCTTATTTTTCTCATCTATTGTTCAAGATGTTCCATAGAAAAGTTGTTAACAAAAACTTTGCTTTTAATTTTAAGTAGGCGTTGTTGTATGTAATAAATTGGATCGGTGGTGTGCTGCACAGTAACTGAGCTGAAGTTGTTTTTTTCTTTATTTAAACCTGATTATCGACCCCAAGTTCGTTCATGGTCCGTAACGAGCCGGATTAGAAGCCCAATTAAGGATACACTGTGGATCACCAGCAAATTACGCGAAAACAACAATAATTATAATACGCCGTGTCGCTGGGTCACATGTGAAGAGGTTAACCACGCCGCTTAAGTACCAAAAGTGCATAAAATATACGTTGTGTTAAGCAAATTATTAATTTTACCATATTATATAGTGATCACCCATCACCGGTAATCAGGTAACCAGCTAAATTGTGTAATAGTACCAGTATTAAGGTTAGTACAATTTCATATGCGTTGTAACTTTTATATTAAGTGTGTGTCGATACAACTTTTTGTACAAAACTCTCTAAAACAATAATTTTAAGTAAATTGTTACATATTATTATTACACAATAGTTTAAATTGCAGCAGTAAATCCAGTTCATTTTAATTGTATGTGCAAAATTGAATACATTGCAAAATTCAGTCCCTTTTACAAGCATTGTAGTTTACAGTTTACATTGTAGTTTAAATCTAGGTTGCTAAATGTAATTAAACTTAAATTAACATTATTATTGTATAAATTCCAGGTCTACCATACACGTTTCCCAAATGACTTCTGAAACAGATACCAGGGAGCTTAAAAGAAAGCGAGGCATTTACAAGGGAAGACTTACAATCTTTTCTGCTTATTTATCTTCTTTAAAGTCGTCCGAACTCACATCAGCTCAGATAATAGAAATGCAAATGCGTATTAATAAACTGGAGGAACTATACAACGATGAATTCGAACAGGTACAATTTGAAATAGAACGTTTAGCAGATAATTCTGAAAGTGAGATGTCTGAGAGGATTAAAACTGAGTCTCAATATTATACATTACTTTCAGAAGCCAAAGATATTATAAATAAATATTCTAAGTCAAACAATGATCAAAATTCTGAATGTAGCCGTCCTAGTGCTAATCGTCTGCCTGTTAGGTTACCTACCATTCAGTTACCCAAGTTTAGTGGTTCATATGATGACTGGCTTGAATTCCGTGATACATTTACCAGTCTCGTCCATAACAATGTCGACATAGACGAAATTAATAAATTTCATTATTTGAGATTGTCATTAGAAGGGTCGGCAGCTGTTATGTTACAATCTTATGAATTTTCGGCGCAAAACTATAATGTGGCTTGGAAACTCTTATGTGAGAGATTTGACAATAAACGTTTACTAATTCAGAATCATGTTTCAGCCTTGTTTAACGTAGAACAACTATCTAAAGAGTCTTCAGCTTCGTTAAAACGCATTATAGATCAAGTTAATAAACACATTCGAGCATTATTTGCATTAGGCGAACCGGTTTCTAGTTGGGACACATTATTAATTTATATTATCAGTCGAAAATTAGATTCGAAGACGTTCCGTGAGTGGGAAGAATATAAAGGGAGTGTAGATAAATCTCAGCCGATTCTATTTTCACAATTTATTCAATTTATACAAAATCGTGCCGACTTGTTGGAAACCATAGAATTATCACGAACTTCATCTAATAATTTAGTACATACACAATTAGGCTCTAAAAATAATATGAAATTAAAAGCTATGGTTTCAATCGATAAAGCTTCAATTGCGTGTTGCCCAAACTGCAGTAAAGATCATAGACTTAACAACTGTCCACAATTTCTTTCACTAAGCCCTAAGGAAAGAATAGCAACGTTACAAAACTATAAAATCTGTTACAACTGTTTTCGTAGTGGACACTACGCGAATCAATGCAAAAAACCAAACTGTAAATTGTGTAAACGCAAACACCATAGGCTCATACATATCTCAAATATTAAAGAAAATAATAATGACATTATTGCATCAGCTGAGTGCTCCGACGGCAATGTCAAGGTCAAGACCTCCTCTCTCGCTCCCACCCACGGCGTTCCTGTAGCTCTGTCCGCTAGTGTCATTGCGCATACGCATAGCGATTATTATTTACACTACTCAGGTAACGTCTTATTATCGACTGCTCTAATCAAGTTATATGATAACAATAACCGTGAGTTTATTGCTCGCGCATTACTTGATTCTGGCAGCTCATCATGTTTAATGACTGAAAAATTGCACAAACAATTAAATTTACCGTTTATAAAAGTAAATAAGTCTATTCAAGGTATTAATAATTCGTTATCTCGTGTCGGAAAAATGTGCAAGGTGCGCATTGAATCATTAAATGAAAATTACTGTACCGACCTTCATTGTTTTGTATTGCCTACAATAACAGATAACATGCCTACAAAATACATAGACTTACGCAATTTAAATATCCCGTCGGATATTAAGTTAGCCGATCCAAGATTTAACGCGCCTGGTTCAATAGACATAATTATAGGCGCTGATATATTTTGGTGTTTATTAGGATCAGAGAAAATATCTCTGGGTGAAGGTAAGCCGACGCTTTGTCAAACTAGACTAGGATGGCTAGTTTGTGGCCCAATTAATAGCGGCTATATTACTTCGAGCTCATCGCCACTGATAAAATGTAATTTTACAAATATATCAATCCCTAATGTCATTGTTTCTTCAAATTTAAACACTTGTGATGATATACAAACCCAATTAACGCGGTTTTGGCAACTGGAAGAAGTTAGCCATCAATCATCTGCTTACTCTGAAGAAGAGAAGCTGTGTGAAGAACATTTTATTAAAAATACAACGCGGTTAGATGATGGCCGTTTCTGTGTTAGAATTCCGTTAAAAGAGTGCGCTGACACTTTAGGCGATTCATTGCAACGAACAAAACGTTGTTTTCTATCTCTCGAGCGTAGAAATCAGAATCGACCGTTATTTAATAAAATGTACAAAGACTTTATGTCAGAGTACAGGTCCTTAGGACATATGACTAAGTGTGACATAGACGCAAAAAATCTGTGTTATTTTATGCCTCATCACGGGGTGCTGCGTGAAAGTAGTATCACCACCAAGATGCGCGTGGTTTTCAACGCCAGTGCTCCTACGACATTTGGTGTTTCATTAAATGATTTACAGATGGTAGGACCCACTGTCCAAGATGACTTGTTGTCAATATTACTTAGATTTAGGATGTATAAATACATCATCTCCGCAGACGTGGAAAAAATGTACAGGCAGGTAACTGTGCATCCATTAGACAGACACTTACAACAGATTATATGGCGTGATGATCCAACCGCTCCTCTCGAAGCTTATAAACTGAATACAGTCACTTATGGGACTGCAAGCGCACCATTCTTAGCTACGCGTTGCCTAAAACAAATTGGGCTTGAGTGTGCTGATCCCAGAGTCGCAGAGGTCATCATTCACGACCTCTATGTGGATGACCTTTTGACAGGTGAAGACGATCTGGATCGGGCACTCGCTTTACGTGACAAGGTTGCCAGCGCTCTTGCTTCCTCTTGCATGCCTTTACGGAAGTGGAAGTCCAACGAGCCTGCCCTAGTGTCGGAGAAGTCTTCACACTCATCTCTCAATTTAAATATGGGAGAGAATGAAGTGACAAAGACTCTCGGACTTTGTTGGCAAACGCACGCTGATAACTTGCAGTTTCCCATAAGTGTCCCTGATAACATAGGGAGTACAAAGCGTGACATTCTCGCTGTTATATCACGTATCTTTGACCCTTTAGGGCTACTGTCACCATGTGTCATTCGCATGAAACACCTGTTACAACAGCTTTGGCTAGAAAAGCTGTCGTGGGATGAACAGTTGCCGGACCACGTCTTTAAGGCTTGGGAAAATATAATTAAAGTACTTCCAATGCTCAATGAAATGCGGATTCCTCGTCATGTAGTCTGTGATTCATGCAAACTGTTAGAACTACATGTTTTCACAGATGCATCCGAACAAGCTTATGGTTCTTGTGTTTATGTCCGCAGTGTCAATGAGCAAGGTTGTGTCCAGGTACGATTACTTGTAGCCAAAAGCCGTGTTGCACCCATAAAGCCAGTAACAATACCTCGATTGGAGCTCTGCGCTGCATTAGTAGGTTCACGGGTTTATAATAAAGTAGTCGGGTCTATACGAGCTCAAGTCTCTAGCGTCACATTTTGGACTGACTCCATGGTGGTCCTTGGATGGTTAAAGACCATGCCCAATAAATTAAATACATTTGTTCGTAATCGAGTTGCAGAGATTTTAGAGACAACCAATTTGACCACATGGAGACATGTACCGACACATGATAATCCCGCAGATTTAATTTCGCGCGGTGTTAAAGCTAACGCGATGCAGTCACTAGATATTTGGTGGACAGGCCCTTCGTTTTTGAAGGAAGATAAGACTCTCTGGCCATCGCCACGTCAATGTCCTGTACCATTACCCGAAATAAAAACATTGCACGCAGTTAGTAGTGATGCAACCTGTAATAACGATATTATAATTAATTTTCGACGTTTGTCGAACCTTTTACGACTTCAAAGAGCTGTAGCATATATGTTTCGTTTTATTAACCTCTGTAAAAAACAACGTGTTACTTGCAATCATTTAACCACTGAAGAGCTTCAAAATGCATTAAAATTCATTATTATTCAGTCTCAAAAGGAGTCCTTTCCGGAATATTACTTATTGATAAAAAATTTTAAAACTTAATCCGTTTCTTGACGGTGATAAAATTATGCGCGTTGGAGGACGTTTATGTAATTCAAATTTCGCGTATGATAAGAAACATCCGGTTTTAATACAGTCCACACATCATTTCACTAAGCTTTTGTTTCGATTTGAACACATTAAATTGATGCATGCGGGACCTCAAATGTTGTTATCTAGTATACGAGAATACTATTGGCCTTTACGTGGTAGGAATCTTTCTAAAGCTACTTATCATAGTTGCGTTCGATGTAAGCGCATGAAAGGCAAAACGGTTGTTCCTCAAATGGGAAATTTGCCCTCCGAACGACTTTCATCAGCTGCTTTCCCGTTTCAAAACGTGGGAGTCGACTATGCGGGTCCCATTATGTCTGCTAGTCGTCAGGGTCGTGGATGTAGACTTGTAAAGGTATACATTGCGCTTTTTGTTTGTTTCTCGACCAAAGCTATTCATTTGGAATTGGTAGGTGACCTAACGAGTAGCAGTTATATACAAGCTTTACGTAGGTTCATTTCTCGAAGGGGAAAACCTTCGAATATTTATTCGGATAACGGAACCACATTCGTTGGGGCCGCTAAAGAAATTGGTAATTTTTTGAAGAGCAATTGCATTTCTGTTTCTGAAACCTTAGCTAACGAAAATATTAATTTTCACTTTATACCGGCGTATGCTCCACATTTTGGTGGTCTTTGGGAAGCGGGTGTGAAGTCGACCAAATATCATTTAGTTCGTGTGATGGGAAATTGTAACCTTACTTATGAGGAGCTTAACACAACTTTAATACAAATTGAGGCAATCCTCAATTCTAGACCGCTTACTGCACTATCATCTGACCCTGAAGATTTGACGCCGCTTACTCCGGGGCATTTCATCATTGGAAGACCGCTTACATCTCTTCCAGTCGAGGATTATAATGACCACTCTGCTCACCGCCTCACACGCTATCAACGAATAGAACAGCTTCGACAACATTTCTGGACGAGGTGGAGCAAGGAATACATTTGCGAGCTTCAGGAGCGAGTGAAATGGCGCTCTTCTAAAGATGCTTTGAAGCTAAACTCCCTTGTTGTCATCAAAGAAGATAACCTTCCTCCGCTGAAGTGGAAACTGGGGCGTGTGGTGCGTCTACATCCTGGTACAGATGAGATAAGCAGAGTGGCCGATATTAAAACTTCATGTGGAGTGGTGCGTCGTGCCTTTTCAAAATTATGTCCTCTCATCGAAGTCGATGGTTGAAAGACTAGCTTTCAACGGCTGGGGGCATGTTCAAGATGTTCCATAGAAAAGTTGTTAACAAAAACTTTGCTTTTAATTTTAAGTAGGCGTTGTTGTATGTAATAAATTGGATCGGTGGTGTGCTGCACAGTAACTGAGCTGAAGTTGTTTTTTTCTTTATTTAAACCTGATTATCGACCCCAAGTTCGTTCATCTATGTTTGTTTTTACTTGACCTGCATGTAGTCTACACCTTTAATTATAGTGGCATTAAGCTGGCCCTTTATGTGTTTTGTTGTACCTTTAATGTAAAAATGTACATTATATTGGTGTTCTATAAACAAAATAAAAAAAAATAAAGAAATAGTAGTAGGTTAACTAAGGACGCTCGGCGAGATAACTACCTACCCTTGCAGTGATGCTAGGGTTGTCACTTTTATTTTTAGTTAAATTTTATTTACGTATTATAACAGCACTAGGATATAATAACGTAATATAATGAAATGTTGTACCAATTCATAAATAGTTTGTAAATAAGGAACGTATAATATAAAATATAAAAGACATGTTTCAATCATTATAAATTAGACACTGAAAACTCTTTCTTTACTATGGTTAATGTATGTATGCGAGTAACACGCGTGCTCTTTACACACGCGTGACAGGGAAAAGGCAATTATTATATAACATACAGTTAAATATCAAAATACAACCCTCCATAAATAACCCACCCTCATAAATTTCACGAACCGTCACTGTAAATTTATAGCAGTTTTGGCTACCTTTATGGGGTATAAAATTTTCATATTTACACCATCTTCGAATATTCGCTATTTAATATCGAAGTGTTTGAAATAAACATTAAAAATATTTGATACTTTGAAATTTAGTGACGTGTCTTCAATACAGCAGTTAAATGACTTATTTTTTAAACTAAATTTCAATATACTTCATGGTGTTACATACATGGTATCTACTTTTGACGCGCTAGTGTATACCTACTTTTGACACTTTGTGATGTTACTCTAATTATGACGCTATGGGTGTTAACCGACTTATGAACGCTTGGGTGTATACCTATTTTTTGAAATCTTAATATGTTAACCTACTTTTGAAGCTGACTGTACATTTGTTGGTATAGAATCCTCCGTGTGCGAGTTATTGACCAACGCGCACTATGCCAATATTTTCTTTTCCTTACCACACCCTTCAAAGAAGAACGCAGCAGCACTTAACACTGCAATACTGCATCTATTACCTTATCTGGTACTCTTATTATATCATAGATTTATTACGCAATTCCAAAGTTTTGTCTATTTTTTATCCGAGTTGGAGCTAAAACTTTTCCGACAGAAGTTGGAAGCTTTTTGTTCCCATCGGACTCAAAGTTCTGTCAAAAAATAACAAGTAAAAGGACTTAAATATTTCTCCATTGTGTAAAAATACTTTTCGTAGTAATAGTAGCTAGCTATATAACCCTTCTTAGGGTTCCGTACCCAAAAGGTAAAATGGAACCCTATTCGTTATATATAGACACGTTATACTAACTAACCTCATTAGTAACAAAAACTTTGTACTAAAAATAAAGCCTAATACTCAAAAACAAATAACCCACCATCATGCAGTCCTCTGCATGCATTGCTATTAAAATGTTATAAAAAAATAAGCGCTGCGTTATCCCGGTTTGATAGGTCATCATCATCATCATCATCAACCCATTACTGTCCCACTGCTGGGCACAGGTCTCCTCTCAGAATGAAAAGGAATAGGCCATAGTCCACCGCGCTAGCCAAGTGCGTAGACTTCGCATCCCTTTGAGATTTTTTTGTATACATCTCTCAGGTATGCAGGTTTCCTCGCGATGTTTTCCTTCACCGTTTCAGTAAGTGATAATTAAATTCTAATACGCACATTATTTCGAAAAATCAGAGGTGCGTGCCTGGGATTTGAACCTCGGACCCATCGATCGAGAAGGCCGAGTGGTTAACCACTAGGCTATCACTGCCTGGTATGATAGGTATGGTTAAGGAAACATACTTATCCGCGGCGTTTCAACTTAGTCCTCAGGAGTAGCAAATCTTTGACCGATCTAAGGTTCTCGGATCTTATCAGGGGTTATAGATATCCATGGGAGGCAGTAGCCACTTTCCATCAGGACTATGCTCGTTTACCAATCATTCTATATTAAAGAAGTCTAACTTCTCAGCCACCATATACACATGTAAGGGTATATTTTTATAACAATATTTTTTAGTTAATTTATGTTAATAAGAGTCCATTTATTTGCTGGTGAGAAGCAATGTAGCGGGAAACTATATAAAAATAAAGAAGGATATTATGTTTTTTGAGAGAATAAGATGTCATGGAATGATATTTCAGAGAAAATAAATAATGGAGTTGTAATCGAATCTTTTATTATATAAAATAGTATTTTAGTAATAATGAGCTTACACGTTCTTATTAGTGATCGAAGGCTTACACACTAAATGCATTGCTTCTTAAATTTAACAAAAGAATACATTTTGATCAAAGAAGTTTGACTTCTCAACCTCATATAACACGCAAATTGCAGCTATAATTCCACTGTAACAATACAGGTAGAGCCAAAAGGACAGTTTAATCCCAAAAGCGTACTTAGCTACGAAACTCATTAGCTCTATGTTAGCACCTGCTCTACTAGATTACGTTCTCTACCATGGAATAGTGCAAAATCTACATTTTGACTAGTTTAAATTTTTTTCTCAGATATTTGTATGTCAATTGTTGTCTGAGTTTAGAGTCCATTTGCTGGGCACGGATCTCCTCTCAGACCAACTTAGTCCTCAGGAATGGTAACGCATCTGTAATCGGCTTCAGGTAGAACCAGTACCCTTACCATGAGTTTTCATAACATCCCACAATTTTACGTTACGTTTACTAAATCCATTATTTTGTTCCGTTTGCTTCAGAAGACTACGTAAACGTAACAATAAGTAAGTGCTCAAGCGACGATAAACTTTTTGTCTCCCTCACACGTTCGCTAAAAAGAGAGACAAATCATATAGCGCCATTTTGTCAATTTAGACATTTAATTTAGACGTTACTGACACTACAGTTTTGATACAATCCACTAGGGTCGCTGTAGGGAAATTGTATGGGCAAATACGTAAACAATTACCAAAACAGTCATATAAACAGTAAGGGTACTGTTGTATATAGGATTGGTAACTGATATTCTTAAAAGTATTCTATAATAATACGGAACTTGTTACAGTAAATGAGCAGTAGCAAGTTACCACAAGATAGACATTATGCATTGCTTCTTACATTTTACAAAAGAATACATTTTGATCAAAGAAGATTAACTTCTCGACTCATATTACACGCAAATTGCAGGTATAATTCCACTGTAATAATGCAGGTAGAGCCAAAAGGACAGTTTAATCCCAAAAGCGTACTTAGCTACGAAACTCATTAGCTCTATGTTAGCACCTGCTCTACTAGATTACGTTCTCTACCATGGAATAGTGCAAACTCTACAATTTAACTACTTTCAAAAATTGTATCTGATATTTGTAGGATTGAAGTTTGATATTACATAGAGAATTCCTGCGTCGTTTTGTATAGAAGTAAAGGATTTACAAGCGAAGATAGATAGGATTTCAATCACGGTTGGGGTTGAAAATATATTTTAAAAATTGACGTATGTAGTTTCAAATTCATCTAAAGAATCTTATTACCTATAAAAGTTCATAAAAAGAAATTAATAAAAAAACTAAGAGTTTTGCGAGGCCCAAATTTTATAATCCAAACAAGACAAATACACAAACACCCAGACTCAGAAACAGAAATCTAAATTCATCATTAGAAATCTGTCTGGCCGGGGATCGAACCCGGGACCCTCTGTGCGTCAGACCAGCATGGTGACCGCTCGTCCACGCGGGTTTATATTCCAGAAATACCAAATCGGTAAATTGAAAATATAAATATTTTGACAGCATCACCTACTGCGTATAATAATTCTCGATCCATGTATATTTCTATAAAACGATTCTATAGAAACAAAAAAGTCGGTCAAACCGTCAATATCCGTCAAGCCGTTTGGACTGTAGGGTGTGCCAAAGAATGAGACACACCTACATGAAGGTGGTAGAACCATTTGTGGTTCGACTCCGGCGGCACCACCGGAACACCTATTTCTGCCTCATAACAGCAGTCTTAAACGCTGCTGTGTTCCTGAAGGGTATGGTAAGAGAGACATACTTTTCCGCGTTCCAGCTTACTCCTCAGGAGTAACGGCGCATCTGTGGCTGACTTCAGGGAGGAATATCTAATCCTATCTGGGGTTAATTACAGACGTCCATGGGCGGCAGTAGCCACTTACCATCAGGTGGACTGCTCGTCTGCTACTCCTATATTATAAAAAAACATACGCTCGATTAACATTACCCTCCGCAAGGTAAAAAACACACACCGGAATTTTCTTAACATGAATACAATACCAAAGAAGTTTAACTTCTAAAGTGTGTGCTTAACCCACTTTTGCTAAATAGAAGAGACTAAATTTAATTATAACGACGGGAAAATGTAAAGTCGATTACATGATCAAATATTACAGAAATTCCCGATAAGAACTCAATGATCATTTGGGAATTTCACTTTGGGAATTTCATTCGGGAAGCTGTTAATTTGAATATTTATTCAAGTTTTGAATTAAAGAAACGCTGAGGACAAAAAGTTGAACAGAAAAGGCAATAGTCTTTATCTTTTAAAGATTACATAATGATTGTTTTTCTTTTTTTTATATATTTTAACCTAACGTTTAGGCAGATGTGCTACGTGATGTAAAGTAGTCAACGCCGCCTATGGACATTTGCAACACCAGAGGAGTAGCCAATGCATCGCCGGCCTTGTATCAGAGCTCTTTTTGCACCTCTCTTGAATAGCCCCATGTCATAGCGCTCCGGGAATACCTCAGGAGGAAGCTCATTCTACATCTTACACATCCGCGGTATGAACGTCCGTGCAAACCGAACCGTGGAGGACCGCCACGAGTCCTCCACGGTAAAATATAAAGTATATTTTAACCGACTTCATAAAAGGAGGAGGTTTCTCAATTCGACCATATATACGTTTTCCTCATATTGGACACGACGTTATCCAACGAAATATATTGAGCGCCGACTTCAGAACTATGTACTGAACTAACATTTATTTGAATTATTTTTTACTTTGTAGTGACATAGAAGTCGATTGTATTTTTTTAAGCTATTGCATAGCTTCTATCGCGGGCTTTGAGCGTGGAGACCGAATCCAGAAATTCCGTAACGAAAAAAACCTAACACCCCCCACGCCGACCGGCACAGCGGTGATACTTTGTAGTAGCGATCTGTGCGCCCCGGGGCGCACACGCCAGTTGACGGGTTAATGACTTTTTGAAATATCACGCTTGCAATTTTCATAAGTTGATAAAAAATGCTATGCAATAGCTTTACCGCGGCAGTCTCCGAGTGCCACACGAATTTTTATTTATTACATATTACAAACGTGCAATTCATATTACAACTTACAAAGGTTTTTATATAATATATGCAGACGAGCATGCAATTGTACCTGATGGTAAGTGGCTACTGTCATCCATGGATATCTGTAATCAACCCCGGGTAAGATTAGATTCCTTCCTACCTTACATCAACCACAGATGCGCTACCCCTAAGGACTTAGCTGGAATACCTCGGAAAAGCTTGCGCCCTTACCACACCCTTCGAACCAGAACAGAGCAGCACTTAAAAATATCTTATTGTTAGCAATGACTCAGTACTTATAAGAAGTAGAACCCTTCATTATTCGTCCCTAGACGGCGTAACAAATACTTTTTACAACAATATTTTATTACATCATACAAATTTGCTTTCAAGAAATTTGTTGTACGGAAACTTCAGTTTTATTACTCGCAAAAACGGTCGTAAAGATTTTCTTTTATAAAAAATATAATTTCCCGGAAAGAAAAACGGTTAAAGTTTCATATCGAAAAGGGATCGACGGAAATTATGCGGAAAAACTTGAACATACCGAAGGTTGCAATCCCCTTCGGATGAAACAATTGCTTAATAACTATATGAAGCTTAAGCTTACAAAAGATAACAAAGGTTTACATTCCCTTCGGATTAGTTACGTAATAAAGGATATACCTACATAAAAGATTTTGAAGGTGGAAGAACCCTTTGTGGATCGACTTCGCTACACCTATTTCTGCCTAATAACAGCAATGTTAAGCACTGCTGCGTTCTGGTTTGAAAGGTGTGGTAAAGGAGACATACTTTTTCGAGGCGTTTCAGCTTAGTCCTCAGAGGTAGCGGCGCATTTGTGGCCGATCTCAGGCAGGAATATCAAAACCTATTTTGGGTTGATTACGGATGTCCACGGCAGTATCTACTTTGCCCTTTGCTACTTGCGATGGACTGCATGCTCGTCCGTTACTGCTATATTATAAAAAACTATCTTTATCTCGATGGAAATTATGATTTGCCGTAGTCACCGCTTGGTTGCGCAAGAACTTCCGAGGAAGACGATACTTAGTAACTTAGTCCGAGCCAAAGGCAGACTACAATTATGTTCCTAGAAATACCTACATCATGCAGTTTATAAAAAGTTTTTTTATCTATACTAATGTTATAAAGAGGAAAACTTTGTTTGTTCGTTTGATTGTAATGAAGAGGCTCAAAAACTACTGGACCGATTTTAAAAATTCTTTCATCATTCGAAAGCTACATTATCCACGAGTAACATAGGCTATATTTTATATGAAAAATATTTGATAAATAGATTTTGAGGCGGTACAAAGTTTGCCGGGTCAGCTAGTAATACATAAGTATCAAACATGCAATCCACCTGACAATAAGTGCCGCTCATAGACATCTGTAACTAGCTCAATATGGAACAGGGGCTACCTAGACCCGATCAAATGCAGAACACTATAAATAGGTGTGGCGTTAGTACTTTCCCAGTGGAACCAAACCATACTACACCACATAATTCATTAACACCTTTAAAAACTATTCATGAACTATTCACGCACCTTAGATTTTTCAAAGTTATGTGCGTATTATAAATTAATTATCACTTGCTTAAACGGTTCAGGAAAACATCGTGAGGAAATCTGCATACCTGAGAAATCTGAAAAAAGTTTTCAAAGGTATGTGAAGTCTACCAATACACAGTAGGCCAGCGCGGTGGACGGTCGCCTGATCCTTCTCAATCTGAGAGGAGACCCAAGCCCAGAAGTTGGACAGTAATGGGATGATGATGATTTATGGGCTGCAATAGCGAACTATCTGGTTCTACCATCTTTCAACCAAACAAAACTATTCAAAGACCTAAGTATACCGGACTATACATTACATAACAACTGATAAAAAGCAACAATCGCAATATAAGATACTAAAGGTTTAAGATACCCTTAAGTCAAACAATAAGTCACCCTGACCCTAAGCTTGCTAGCTTTCGACCCAATCCAACTGGAATTAGGTCCAAATTTGTCTACCCGTACATTACCCGGGTGACCGTTAATTAATCCGGTTATCCGGGCAGGCGCTGTACCGTGATTAATGTGGACATTTAGTTTTCTTGCCATATTTGTTTAGAACAAGTTTTCTGCTGTAAAGGGCGTGATAATAACTGATATTACATCGTCACTGTCGTTCATGGTTTCAATTTGACGTTCATAGAGTTTTCGGTTCGATTCCAGTTCAAATATTTAAAGCGATAGAGATATTTATATCAATAGCACTTGCGACAGGGAAATTGTAAAAATATATAGTCTAGGTTTTAAATTTAGATTTAGTATAAGTTTGAGGGGCATGTGATATAGAAGGGAGAAGAGAAGCATTGCAACTTAGTCTTCAAAAGCGGCATTAATTATCGACATCAAATAGGAATCAAGTTCTTCTTCGTCATCAACCCATACAGCTACAGCTGAGCACGGGCTTACAGTGGGACGGGGTTTAGGCCATAGTCCGCTAGCCAAATGTGGTTTTGTAGATTATTAAGAGTTTATTATAAATTTGTATGATTTTAGTTTTTGTGGTTTTATAATTTATAATTATAGTTAAAACTAAAAATGACGCTAAAATTGCACAAGTAATTCGTTAGAATGGGACAAAATTATTAATTAAAATCGTGTATTATCATCGGTTTTTGATTAGTTTTCAAAATTTTAAATTATTCGGACCTTTCAAAAAGGTTAAAAATCGTGTTCAAAGATTCCGTTCCGTTACATAACATTTGCATGGAACTATCATAAGATAAAATAAGATAAGATAAGCAACTACCTACCATATGAAATAATGCACATTACCTAATTCAAGTTCATAAAAATACTTAATAAGATAATTCCGTCCTAAAACCAAGGTACCAAATGTTTCCAACACCCTCAGCCCAAATATTTAGTCAACTACAGACCCTATAAAACCTAAATACCAAATCCGGCAAATCAGTTTCCAGACTTTACGTACGAAATCCGCCCTTATTACAACAAGATGAAGTTTTAGTTTGCTTATAAGCAAAGACATTACCCGGGTGAGCGCTTTAATAGCTCAGGTACATCCGGGTATCATCACCCGGGGAACATCTGTTACACTGGGAATTATTAATGTAGTTTGTTAATTTTGTAGGCATAATGTATTTTGGGTAATTAGATAAAATAATAGCTTGTAAAGTTGCTTTAGGTCAGGCAAATATATATATATGAAAAATGAATATTTTAATATATTTAACTTCAAAGCGTTCAGTGCTAACACTTGACATAAGTGTGATAGTATTCATATAACATTGTCACTTATTGGTCGGATTTTTATTTTAACAGTCATTTTTATTACAAGTATTTTATTTAGTTCCAGGAAGGTGGTAGAACCTAAGCATGCAGTCCACCTGATGGCTACTGCCGCCCATGGACATCTGTAATAAACCCCAGATAGGATTAGATATTCCTACCTGAGGTCGGCCACAGCTGCGCCGCTACCCCTGAGGACTAAGCTGGAACGCCTCGGAAAAGTCTGTCTCCCTTACCACACCCTTTAAACCGGAACACAGCAGCGCCTAAAACTGCTGTTATTAGTTAGAAATAGGTGTGGCGGTGGTGCCGCCGGAGTCGAACCACAAAGGGTTCTACCACCTTCAAAATTCAAATTTATCTACTTTCTCTCTACTTTCAAATTTATTTCAATATTTTACCGTCACGTGCATACGAACTAACAAAAGTAAGCAAAAGCTCGTTATAATAAAAAATACAGATAATTTATAGTATACAGAGCCCTGGCGAGCGTGAGTGACAATATAAAATACAAAACGTAATTTTATACCTACGTGTTTGGTATCAGGCGACTAGTGCCAAAGCCATTGTCAACTAATGAAATATTCAAAGGGCCAGTTTAAACCTAATTACCCTGTTACACAGTTCGTGTGAAGCGCGTAGCCTCGTGGCTTGTGTCGATCGGGACTAATCTATAAAGCTGCAACGTCGTGTGGTCGGCAGTTGGTCAACCCGCTTGTCCCTGTAGTCTCGGGACTAGAATTGGGCTAGGGTATTCCCTGCCTGTCGTAAGAGGCGACTAAAAGGAGGTTGCGGGTGGCAAGAGTGGGAACTCGAACCGTCCAGCAGCCAATCCCGGCAAGGACGGCGGTATGTGTGGTTGCATACCTTTTGAAGGTTCGCCCTCATAAATAAAAAAAGTTGGTGAAACCGTTCGCGCTTCGGACCACAGTAAGGCATTTATATCAATTAATATCTGGATAATAGTTGTAAAAACCTTTCTCTGAAAAGAGATGATCTCCCTGAAAGGTTTAACTGAAGTATGGAATTATTGGTAACACATTACAAAAAACAGCTTTTTCATATCATCAAGTATGCATGGAATATGCTGCGCGGCTCTTTTAGTGGACTGTAAAATTTTAAAATTTTCGACCTCACCGGACCGGCCTTTGATATGAAAAAAAAATATCGTGGTGAGCATGGAATAATCAAAAAGAAATCCTAGACAATGGCACCAAATAAGAGGAACTTATTTAGCAGACTTAGACGAACTATTTATCTTTTACAATCTATTGTTTGTTCTCTCACCGACCTATTCTATTCATCATCATCGTCCATGGTCAACCCATTACTGTCCCACTGCTGGGCACGGGTCTTCCCTCATAATGGGATTAGACCATAGTCCACCGCGCTGGCCAAGTGCGTATTGGTAGACTTCACATACCTTTGAGATTTTTTTACAAATCTCTCAGGTATGCAGGTTTCCTCACGATGTTTTCCTTCACCGTTTAGCAAGTGATAAATAATTTCGAATACGCACATAACTTTAAAAAATCCGAGGTGGGTGCATGGAATTTGAACCTCGGACCCCTCGATCGGGAGGTCGAGTTTCTTAACCACTAGGCTATCACTGCTTACGGCGTTGTAAACCTTCGTATAAATTGTTTTTCCACCCTAATTTACTATGCAGTATTTTTAAATCGGTTTCCCATTGACTTGAAAACCTATAAACTTCACACGAACGAAGCGCCTGCGATGTCGTAAATATTTCTATGCCATTTAACTTTACCTTACGAAGTGAACGTGAATTTAGATTAAAGAAAAAGGTTTGAGCCTTTTAGTATATTCATGTGTCCAGGGTTTTGTTTTAAAATTAAGGTAGCAAGTAAGCATGCAGTCCACCTGATGATGAGTCTGCTTCATAGATATGTAAGCAACTGCGAATAGTTATGTCACTGGAAGGTATTTAAATGTGAATATGATAGATTAACGGTTGACGCATCCAAGGTTTTTTTTATAATATAAGAGTAGCAGACGAGCATGCAGTCCACCTGATGGTGAGTGGCTACTGCCGCCCATGGACATCCGTAATCAACCCCAGATAGGATTAGATATTCCTACCTGAGGTCGGCCACAGATGCGCCGCTACCCCTGAGGATTAAGCTGGAACGGCTCGGAAAAGTCTGGCTCCCTTACCACACCCTTCAAACCAGAACACAGCAGCGCCTAACATTGCTGTTATTACGTAGAAATAGGTGTGGCGGTGGTGCCGCCGGAGTCGAACCACAAAGGGTTCTCCCACCTTCAGACGAATCCCAGACAAACCCACGACGACCCACTTCAGATTTTTCAGTTACTGAAGTGTATATTACAAATTAATTATCCCTTGCTATAACAGCGAAAGAAATCATCGAGATTAAATCTACTCGCTCAAAAGTTAAAATAAATGTTAAACAAGTAATTAATTTAAAAAATCAAAAACCCGACAGCACCAGAAAGGCTGAAGTAGAATTTCCAAAAGCAGTGAAATAGGCATTTCATTATTTTTATCCAGAAAGCCAAATATAAAGTTTCATAGTAGGTGTCTGCTTCAAAAACAAAACATGTTCAAACAATATTATCCTATTTTATCCTCGTAGTGTTCATTTACGCTATATAAAGAACCTATGTGTAAAATTCCAGCACGCTTAAGTTCAGCGGTTTCAATTCAGCAATTCACTCATTTAGTCAGACAGTCATCTCGATGTGTATATACGAGTATATATGTACTAGCTGACCCGGCAAACGTTGTGTTGCCATATAAATAAAAAAATGTTAAGGATGAAAAACCCTTATCACTTAGGTGTAAAAAAAAATAGATAGTGGCCGATTCTCAGACCTACTGAATATGTATATAAAATTGGGGGAAAATCGGTGAAGCCGTTTCGGAGGAATACGGTAACTAACACGAGAATTTTATATATAAGATATATTATATAATGTATGTGTAATCTCCTCTTAATTTCCTTTATTTTGACACCCTACTCGATAGATTAACTTTTTTTAAAACGTGTTACTATTTCGCGAAAAAATTCACCATTTACGGTCTATAAAATATATAACTTCAGTAAATCAAAGTTTCGGTCATTATTTCACCTCGTTAGAGGTAGCATTTCATTATTTTTATCCAACAAGCCTGATAAAAAATGTCATAGTGTTTGCTTCAAAATTGACGATTGTTCAAATGAACTTTTAACCCTTATTTTACCCTCTACGGGGTTGATTTTTCGGAGGGGGATAAATAAGAGCGTCCTTGTTCCTATCCAGAAAGCCAAATACAAAATTTTATAGTAGTTGCTTCGAAATTAAAGGATTTCAAAAAAACTGTTTTCCCCTATTTTACCCTCTTAAGGGTAGAATTTCCAAAAGGCCTTTCTTAGTACTTATTCAAGCTATATAGAGAACCTGTGTGCAAAATTTCAGAACTGTAAGGTCCTTGGTTTAGGCTGTACGTTGATTTCTGAAAAATGAAAAAGTAATTTAGTTAGTCTGTCAGTCAGTCACCTTACTGTTTTATATATATACAAATATGTTTTTATAATCTCCGTTTAATTTCCTTCCATTTGATACCCTACTCGATAGGTTCGGTTAACTTTTTTTTTTAAATGTGTTACTATTTCGCGCCAAAAATCCGCCATTTTGATTTTTTTTTACTAACACCTATCTAAGGACACTCGGGTCATTGAGACAAATATAATGACACTTTAACTGTTGAAATTCATCCAGCCGTTTGTTAGATCGGATCAAATAAAGAAAGACAAACATACAAGATACGCGCGAAAAACATAACCCTTCCTTGGCAGTCGGGTAAAAAGGCGAGGTGATTATTATTGATTGTATCTGATTTTACTATCTAGAAAACTTAAAACGTGTTTGCTGACCGCCAACGTGAACATCTGATAAAATAATAAACGAAATTTATGTTAAATTTATGATAAATGTACGAGAAATCAAAGTATCAGTATTCTGAAACCACATCACGTAAGGAGATAAATTCTCCGTTAAGTTCCCGTTCACGACCGGCTCTGCATCTGTAAGTGAAACTTTTGACAAAAGGAAAACTAGGACGTGTTCTGAGATAGTTGCAACGACACTTTGTGATTTTCAAGCCATTAACATAAATATAGAAAGGAAGGTAAAGAATGGAAGATATTTTAGTGTGGAAACTTGCACAGAAATTTTAAAGGTAGTAGAACTAAGCTTCGACTCCGGCGGCACCACACACCTATTTCTGTTATAACAGCAGTATTAACCAACACTGTGCTCTAGTTTGAAGGATGTGGTAAAGAAAACAGATAAGTGAATAATTGATTCTGGAAAATTGCAACACATCGTAGGTCAATTATGATTACATCCGGTAGTATTAGGATAAATGAAAAGTGCTGAACGTTACGTTACCAATTTTGACACTGAATCAGTACTTTTATTTTTCACTTGAAAATTTGAATGAGTTCACTTTTAAAAAGCACCCTGTATTATTCCATCATCGGATAGTGTTTTTTAAAGATCCAATTGTAGGAAGTAATTATGAATGTCCATTTAAAAGGAAATACTTATTTGGAAGAACATACATTTGTTCTCATACATTTTCATACTAATCCTGAACTCATTCTACCATGTTTAAGAACATTTCGAATTCATTTGACACAATTTACAATACCAGACAAGTCATAACTTAGATACTTAGCTTTTTGCCCACAATAATTTCTCTAAGCCACTAAATCCATCAAATGACCGGCTTTCGACAAAAAGCGGTACGCACAACGCCCACTTTTTTATCCGGTCATAAATTTACCCGGATGACACCCGGGTATAAATCATAGGGTTTTCATACAGGTGAAATCGACCCAACATTAATTAATGATACGTAAACATTTAATGTGGATTCATCGGGTGTTTTTATTTTTAAAAGGGTTAACCTACTTGCTTAATGATTAGGATTAGCCAAGTAATTACCGGCTTTTATGAAGGTGTAAAAATAGGTATTAATATGTATATTGTTGTGACCCTTTTAAGGTGTTTGGTACTTTTTACGTTCTGATACAATGCCCCTTGAAACAAAGACGTGAAAGTTTTTGTATCCCACCAATTTCATGTAGAATTTCTTAGTCCTTAAATATGATATTTGAGAGGTGGTAGAACCCTCTGTGGTTCGACTCTGGCGGCACCACAGGGAGGCCACACATAACCACTACTGTGTTCTGATTTGAAGGGTGTGTGAGAAGCATACTTTTACAAGGCATCTCAGCTTAGTCCTCAGGGTTAGCGACATCTGTGGCCGACCTCAGATGAATTTATCCTATCTAGGGTTGAACACAGATGTCCATGGGCGGCAGTAGCTACTTACCAGGTGGATTGCATGCTCGTCTTCTACTCCTATATTATTAAAATAGGTTTCAAGTGGTCCAAAGCACGGCAGCGCGTGTCAGCTACTAGCGGTCTCGCCAACTAACGACCATGACGGTAATACACGACGATCAATGACTTATATAAGTTCTTTCTGCTTTAGGGTGGTATTCCACTCGTCAAATATCTCTGTCCAATTTCAATGTCCAACATTTGACCAAACTTCTTTGACAGATGCCCATTCCAATTGTCTAATATCTTTGTCCAAGATTTCTTTATAATTTGCATAGTTGAAAACATGGAAGAACGTGGAACGACTGTTTCTAGCGATTGTGAAACGAATTCCTTTAGCTGGAAAAATCTTTAATCAAATATCGGTGTGGCTAATAAATTGGATGAAGTCAAATTATTTGATCAAATGTTGTTTAAATATAAAGATATTTAACAAGTGAATACCACCCTTACATAACGGGCTTTATGATTTAAAATATCATTAACAAAACGATCACGTTAATACCGAAGCTTAAGCTGATCCCAGGACAGGATTATGCAAACCCGAATTAGCGACTGTGAAATCTAGAATTTTGGTAAATTTTGTTAAATTTTCCTAAGCTTTCAGAATACTTAACAGAGAATATTTTGCAGCTAGTTACGTAAGGGTAATACATAAAAAAAAACCCAAAGAAAAAAAGGTTAAAGGTGGTAGAACCCTTTGTGGTAAAGGTGGTAGAACCCTTTGTGGTTCGACTCCGGTGGCACCACCGCCACACCTATTTCTGCCTAATAACAGCAGTGTTAGGCGCTACTGTGTTCCGGTTTGAAGGGTGTGGTAAGGGAGACAGACTTTTCCGAGGCGTTCCAGCTTAGTCCTCAGGGGTAGCGGCGCATCTGTGGCCGACCTCAGGTAGGAATATCTAATCCTATCTGGGGTTGATTACAGATGTCCATGGGCGGCAGTAGCCACTTACCATCAGGTGGACTGCATGCTCGTCTGCTACTCTTATATTATAAAAAAAAAACATAAGGTTGACTTAACTAACAAATAAATTAATTTATACCCATAATTAATATTCAGTCTATCCAATGTTCATCTCTTCCGGTCTCATACGCAAAGGGTTGCGGTTCGATCCCTGGCCAGACGGACATATCAATGATGAATTTAGATATCTGTTCTGGGTCTGGGTGTTTGTGTATTCGTCTTTGTGGGTGTATATAGAATGCATGATACAGGGAATCCTAGTGTGAAGCTGTGAGTGTAGGAAGGGCCTTTCTTCTTTTTTTGCCAAACAAAAAACGACTTAGACCGTTTCTTCTTACTAGACATTTCAATCTTTGGCTGGTAGAAATTGGATAGATAGTAAGTAAAGATAAATATTTTTGGAAAATTTTCTCACAGTTACATTACAGATTTACAAACATAAAAGTGCCATCTTATATTTAAATCATTTAGTGTCTCTTACGTTGAAAAGGGTAAAGGTCAGCCCATGGTCTGACATATCGCTAAGTGCGAGTTGACAGTTTTTTTGACAAACGCCCTTCACATAATAATAACATATGGCCCTTTGTGGTTCGACTCCCAGCTCTAAAGGTGGTAAAATTTACAGAACCCGGTGTGGTTCGACTTCACCGTTACACCTCATCATTATCATCATCATCATCATCATCATCTTCATCATCATCATCAACCCAATACTGTCCCACTGCTAGGCGGGAGTCTCCTCTCAGACTGAGAAGGATTAGTTCACCGCGCTACACCTATTTCTGCCTAATAACAGCAGTGTAGCGCTGCTGTGTTATGGTTTAGGGGTGTGGTAAGGGAGACATACTTTTCCGATGCGTTCCAGCTTAGTCCTCAGGGGTAGTGGCGCGTCTGTGGCGGACCTCAGGTAAGAATCAATCTTATCTGGGATTGATTACTGATATCCATGCAGTAGTAGCCACTTACCATCAGGTGGACAACATGCTCGTCTACTCCAATATTATTAGAAAAAAATGAGGAATATAGTTTTTACACAATATTCGTTCATTTCACTGTACTTTGATACTTTACTCAGTTTAACCACTACAAAGTATTCAGAAAGTACAATATCTGCAGTGTAAATGAAAAACAAAGGGGGAACACAAGAACTTCCAATTAGTGCCGTATGAATGAAAGCTGTGGCTTCAAGGGGAACGAAGCTTTCTATACGTGAGTTACGCAATCATATTGATTCACATAGGTACTACACGTATGATTAAAAGTACTGATAGGTTGGAAACTGGAGACTGAGGATTTTAGGCACTACTGTCACATTTATTTCTGGTTTATAATAGCAGTCTTGCGCTGCTGTGTTATGGTTTAAAGGGTGTTGTAAGACAGACATACTATTTCGAGGCATTCCAGCTTAGTCCTCAGGGTTCATTCAATCTTATCTGTGATTGATTACTGACGTTCATGCAGTAGAAGCCACTTACCATCAGTTGAAATGCCCGCTCGTCTGCCAATCCTATATTATTAAAAAAAAACAAGTAACATAGTTTTTACGCACACATATACATTTTTTTTTAAATTTCACTGTACTTTGATACTTTACTCAGTATAAACTACAAAGTACAATATCTGCAGTGGAAATGAAAAACAAAGTGGGAACACAAGAACTTCCAATTAGTGCCGTATGAATGAAAGCTGTGGCTTCAAGGGGAACGAAGCTTTCTATACGTGAGTTACGCAATCATATTGATTCCACTGGATTACAATTTCTTTTCAATATTGGAGTAGCATATGAGCATGCAGTCCTAATGGTAAGTGGCTACTGCTGCCCATAGACATCTGCAATCAATCTCAGATAAAATTGGATTCCTACCTGAGGTCGCATAGGTGCAACGCTACCCCTGAGGACTTAGCTGGAATGCCTCGGAAAAGTATATTTCTCTTACCCTTCAAACCAGAACACAGCAGCGCTTAAAACTGCTGTTATTAGGCAGAAATAGGTGTGGCGGTAGTGCCGTCGGAATCAAACCACAAAGGGTCCTACTACCTTGAAACTACTAATACTATAAAATAAATATAGTTCAAAAAACTAAAAAACACGCTTTTATGATAAAATCAACTAAAAAGTAGAAAATAATTTTAAATCTAGGAATCAATTAAGGAACAGTAAATTGTATAATTGTAAAAAAAGCGTGGAGTGCTCCACTTATCAATTTTAGAAAAGCACCCCACACTTTTTCCACAATTATACAATTTACTGTTCCTTAATTGATTCATAGATTTAAAATTATTTTCTACTTTTTAGTTGATTGCCTCGAAAATCGTTACTCCTTAGGATATTGATAAGGACAATGGTACAAAATTATTAAAATCGTGTATTGTCATCGGTTCTTGATAATTCTTCAAAATTTTGAATTAAACTGAACGTTCAAAGTGGATAGAAATCGGGCTCAAAGATTCCGTTACTGTTACGTACATACATACATACAAACGTAGAACCCAAGCTAATAAAAGCGTGTTAAAAACTGGTTCTATTCAGTGAAACAGATTCGAACCTCAGACCTCCTGAAGAAGTCGGGTCTTAATCACGTTCATTAACGACTATACTTCCAAAACGTATAAATTACACCGTGATCTCGAAGACGTCTTGCCAGAGGAAATCGGTAATTCCCACAGTTTTATACCTCAAGACTAATTTACGCGAATTAACGCCTCTCGTGAATGCAATCTTTACCGGCTCGAGTTAATGACAGATCATTATGACCGGGTTTAACGAGATGGTCGTCATTTACGCTTGTCATTATTCCTTTATCTGTTCTATATTTAGTAACACACCTGTAATTGTTATGGTGGTGAATTTAGGACCAATGCTCTCTCCCAGAACGGCATGGCAGAAGCATTTTGTGCGGCGAATTAAATTGTACCTTAACAGCCAAAGTCAAACCATTACTGTCCCATTGCTGGGTACTGGTCTCCTTTTAAAGTAAGATGGGCTTATGCCACAGACCACTGCGCTGGCCAAGTACGCCTAGTGCAAATTGGTAGATTTTACATACCATTGAGATCCAGGATTATTTACGTTTTTTTCCTTCACCGTTAAAGCAAGTGATAAATAATTTCTAATACGCATATAGCTTTTACAAAGTGATATCGAAGACGTCTTGTTAGAAAAAATCGGTCATTCCCACGGTTTTATACCTCAAGACTAATTTACGCGAATTAACGGCTCTCGTGAATGCAATATACCGGCTCGAGTTAATGACGGATCATTATGACCGGGTTTAACGAGATGGTCGTCATTAACGCTTGTCATTATTCCTTTATCTGTTCTATATTTAGTAACACATCTGTGATTACTATTGTGTAGAGCCAGCGCTTACTCCAGGCACGGCACGGCAGAAGATTTCGCGTTAAATAGAATGGTCTCCTCTCAAAGTAAGATGTGTTCATGTTCAATACACTGGTTACCGCATTATTAAACTTTACAGTCATTTGAGAAGTTATTTTTAAAAATATTCTCAGTTTCTCCACATTACTTTCCTTCGCCTTTGTGCTGTATACGAGTATTATTAGATAAATGAATGTACTTCAAAATGTACAACAAACGGGTTGATTACAGATTCATGGGCGACAGTAGTCTTCCTCAGATGGACTACATTCTCCTTTGGTACTCCTATATTATAAAACATCAACAACGCACAGATTATACCATTAAATAACGTCTGGCTAAAGTAAATCAGTCATAACCGTAGGGGTTTTATACCTCGAGACTAATTTACTCGAATTAACGGCTCTCGTGAATGCAATCTTTACTGGCTCGAGTTAATGACGGATCATTATGACCGGGTTTAACGAGATGGTCGTCATTAACGCTCGTGGTTTATTCCTTTATCTATTTCGGTTTTACTTAACGTAATGTCTATAATTGAGGGTGGTAGAACCCTCTGTAGATCTACTTCGGCGACGTTACCGCATTACCCATTTCTGCCTAATAACTGCAGTGTAGGGCAGCTGTGTTCTCGTTTAAAGGGTGTGGTAGCGAAGACATACTTAATCGGCGTTCCAACTTAGTCCCTAAGAGTAGCAGCACATTTGTGGTCGATTTTAGGTATAAATCTAATCATAACTGGGGTTGATTACACACGTCCCGGCAGTAGTCACCATCAGGTGAACTACATACTAATCCGGTACTTCTATATCCTAAGAAAAAACTCAAAAATGCATAAAACAAAATCTATCGATTTTTAAAAGTTCTTTGAAAAGAATTTTTTTCAAGGTTCATACTCGTCTGCTACTTCTATATCCTAAAAAAAATAAAAAAACAGCCCATAAAGCCATAAAGCAGCCAAAAAACACTATAAAACGAAATCGATTTTATTTAAAGCGTTCTTACGTCACGAGAGTAATTTGCAAAAATTTCAGTCATTAATACAATTGTTCTGGCCCGAATTAATGGCATATCGTTATGGCTCAGTTTAACGAGAGTTTGCTTGTAATTAATGGCAGTTGAGGTTTGATTCTGCTAGGGATTAACTTTCAACGTTTGTTTGAATTGGATTCTAAATTATAACGATTAAATTTTGTTGGTATTGCACGCTTGGTTTAAAGGTGGATTAATCGCTTTGTGTTATGTATGTATGGTGTATTTGGCTTGTTAAAAAATAGACCTTTTACTATAAATATTTTTTGGTCTAACAGATCCAAAGCTAAGCATGTAATATTATACAAAATTAAGAAAATATATTTTCTTTTATAAGCATTAAACATATTTTTGTAAAAGTTTAAAAATACAAAACGACAGATTTTATTTGCTCATTTATGCTATACGAAGTGAGAATTAAAATTAAAATAAATTAATTTTCAAATTAATTGTATATAGCTATTTGTCAATTTTAAAAACCACTCTAAAATCAGTCAAAAAAAGTGATAGGAACAGACACGGTTTTGAAGGTGGTAGAACCCTTTGTGGTTCGACTCCGGCGGCACCACCGCCACACCTATTTCTACCTAATAACAGCAGTGTTAGGCGCTGCTGTGTTCCGGTTTGAAGGGTGTGGTAAGGGAGACAGACTTTTCCGAGGCGTTCCAGCTTAGTCCTCAGGGGTAGCGGCGCATCTGTGGCCAACCTCAGGTAGGAATATCTAATCCTATCTAATCCTATCTGGGGTTCATTACAGATGTCCATAGGCGGCAGTAGCCACTTACCATCAGGTGGACTGCATGCTCGTCTGCTACTCCTATATTATAAAAAATGCTCATTTATGCTATACGAAAAGAGAATTAAAAATAGAATAAATTAATTGTATATAGCTATTTGTCAATTTTAAAAACCACTCTAAAATCAGTCAAACAAAGTGATAAAAACAGACAAGTAGAAGATATTTTGTATAATCAACTAATTTTTTGTCCCAAAAATAAACATCATAAATAATTTTACTACATTAAATTATGCTAAATTACATTATACAAAAGATTATGTCATTGTAATATCTTTTTATTTTTACAGTGTCAGAAATCTGTAGACGAATCAATTTTGAAACAATCTGTCACTCAATTCTTGTTCACCGCTTTGAAAAGTTCTTTCTAAAGAAATTCCTTCAAGGTTTTAAATTACAATAATTTAGGTTCAGAAAAGATGTGTAACGAACCATAATTACAGAGGAGAGTTTGAATAATGAAAAGACTACGTTTTTATACTTACTCTTATACAGCGTGGGTTTAGAATAATTTGATACTTATAGTCGTTTTCAGTTTCAAAAACGGTTAACGGATATTTGGTTGAAGTACCGATATTGGAAACGGTTTTTTAAACCGATATCAGTTTTAGTATTATTTTCATGGGTTTCGTTTTAACAGTTGATAATATCTAGTGTTTCTTTTTGTAATATATAAGCAAATGATTTATATTATTGTAGCAAACGAGCATGCACCTGATGGTAAGTAACTACTGCAGCTCATGCACATCTGTAATCAACACCGGATAAGATTAGATTCCTTTATTTTGTTTACGAGGGGGAAACCTTCAAAAGGTACCCGACGACGTGGGAGCGACGCCGGGTTATGTGGGATTTACCGCACTAACCCCCCCGGTGGCCGTCCTCATCGCTTGTTGGAGAACTCCGGGATATCCGACCCCACAACTGGAGCCCTCCAAGCGCGATGCCCCGTTCGGGCTCTGCCCTAGGGGAATAGGTTTCGCTCCTCCCACACCATGTAGTGTTTACGACGGTATGCGACCACACATACCGCCGTCCTTCCCGAGGTCGCTTGCTGGATGGTTCGCGCAAGATTAGATTCCTACCTGAGATTGGTGACAGTTGAGTTATTACCATTGAGGACTAATTTGATGGTTTGGAAAAGTATGTCGCTCTTACCACACCCGTCTAACCAGAACACAGCAGCGCTTAACACTGTTATTATTAGGCAAAATTCAACAGTGTATTGATATTGTACGATATATAAATTAAAACGGTTTTTATAACGATATGGAATATTAATAAAACCTTGCCTAATTTGTCGTTTTTACCTCGAATGAGTGGGTAGTAAGAAGGCTTATATTGACGTAAATTCTTTCTTAGATTCCCAGTTAAATTCCCTGAATAATAAAGTATGTTTACAAGTAAAAATAATGAACAAATAATGTTTTGTATATCTTTTTTCAAAATATTTCTTTGTTATTAACTGATATTTGTGTGTAATAATGTCTCACGTTTCTAATATATTTCTTTAGGTTGAAAAAAGTTATGAATAAAATATTTATTCCTATTTGATATAGTTATATAATTATAATTATTGATTTGGGTTCACCCAAAGGGTAAAAATTGAACTATATATTACTAAGCTACCGCTGTCAGTCTGTCTGTCACAGATATCTCTTGAACTTCCATAGATAAAGTCTGATTCATAATTAGGTGTCCAAAATGTAAACAAAGAAATGTCACTGTCAAAATTAACAAGACACAAAAACTTTAAATTCAACAAAAAACTAAAACTTTAACAAATATACACAATTCAACAAACGCGCTATAAAAAACTAGAAAACATTGAGTTTGATCACAATCATGAAAATGAATAATATCAGCTACGAAACTTAAAAATGACGGCACAAGAAATGTTTTGGATTTTGATTGTGTTAACATTATCACATTTTAATTTTCTACCATAAACCTTGTTTTTATGATTATTACTGTATGGAACGAAATTGAGTTAATATAAATGTAGGAAAATGTGAATTGTTTTTTATTTATTTAGATTATTTTTTTATTATCGTTGTATTAATTTAATATTGTCAAAAATACGAAACTACCATTTGAAACATATTTTCTTGGTAGCTCAGCACCTTTGTTTACATTTTGGACACCTAATTATGAATAAGACTATAGATACTTGATTTTTTATGTAATCTTTATAATGGTGGTGACTATAACAACAAATAAAACAAATAAAATACGAATAAAAACCTTCAAAATAAATGGTATTCACCATACAAGCAACCGCTATTTTTCGGCATTATTCCTATTTCTGCTATAACAACAACTATTAAAGTAAGTAACTAACAATACAAATACTAAAAAAGGCAGTGGCAGCCTAGTGGTTAAGAAACTCGGTGCTTTATCGAGGGGTCCGAGGTTCAAATCCCAGGCACGCAAACACCTGTGATTTTTTTCAAGTTATGTGCGTATTAGAAATTAATTATCACTTGCTAAACGGTGAAGGAAAACATCGTGAGGAAACCTGCATACCTGAGAGATTTATAAAAAAAATCTCAAAGAGATGTGAAGTCTACCAATACACACTTGGCCGGCGCGGTGGACTAAGGCCTAATCCTTCTCATTCTGAGGGCAGACCCGTGCCCAGCAGTGGGACAGTAATGGGTTGATGATGATGTTCAAATACTAAAAATAAATAAAATAATCCTGGTACGGAACCCTCGGTGTTCAAGTTTGGCACTTGGCGAATTTCTTCAAAACTTGCTGAAGTCCAGTTCAACTGACCCAGTGTTCTAAGCATCTAGATAAATCAGATTTCCGCTGACCTAAAAACCTAGGATATAATAAAAGGTAAAAGTTTTCGGTTTTTATCGAGTGACTAGCAAAGTTGGTATTCAATGAACCGTTTCGTAGCCCTAGTTTTACTTTGGATTTATTTTATTTCGTTTGACAAGGTTTCTTTTTGCTTAGGCCCCTTAGGGGGCGAATTTTGGAGCACCTTTTCGTAATATTGATCTATGTGACATGAAGTTATTTTTTACACTATAGGAGTAGCAGACGAGCATGCAGTCCACCTGATGGTAAGTGGGTATTGCCGCCCATGGACATCTGTAATCAACTCCAGATAGGATTAAATATTCCTACCTGAGGTCGGCCACAGATGCGCCGCTACCCCTGAGGACTAAGCTGGAACGCCTCATAGTAGTCTCCTTTACCACACCCTTCAAACCAGAACACAGCAACGCTTAACACTGCTGTTATGCCGCAGAAATAGGTAGCGGTGGTGCCGCCGGAGTCGAACCACATAGGGCTCTACCACCTTCTAGGTACTTTTCTATAAAATTTCATGGTTCAAAATCCTACGGCTTAAGCTGTACGTTTTTTGTCTGTAAGTGCTAGATTTTTTTTTATTTAAACTATATTGTCGCACTGCTGGGCAAAGGTCTCTGCTGGTGTTGTTAGGCAGGTTTAGGACGGCGATGGTCTTCCCGGAGTAGAATAGCTTGTTAACAGTAGTGATAGCGCTGTTGTGATGTGGTTTAAAGGATGTGGTAAAGGATACCTACTTTTACGAGGTATTCCAGCTTAACTGCGTTCTCGTCTGCTAGTATTATAATATTAAAAAAGAAATATGTGATCTATACATGAACCAATGTGATGTGACTGTAACATTAGTTATAACCTAACATATCTCTGGTGTAGCTGTACCCTTATTTTATTCTACTGATCTAGAACAATCTAATTATACTCGGAATAATATTAAAACTTCCAAGAAAATAAGAAGCCAAACTTTGAGGATCACTTGCGATTCGCAACTTATAAGTATAATTCAATAAGTCACTCGTATTGAAGTTACTTGTCGTAAAAGGAAGAATGGCGCCTTACGGCTTATATAGATCTTAAGAAATTCACAAAAGCAATGTTTGTAGTTGGTAAGACCTAGTGGCTGGAAATTATTATTATTGATGTGGTAAAATGTATGCTAATGTATAAGGAATTGTTTATCACTTGGTTAAATGGCGAAGGGAAATATCGCGAAGAAACCTGCAAGCCTGAGAGTTGGAAAAAATAATTCAAGGGTGTGTGAAATCTACCAATTCGCACTTGGTCACCATGGTGGGACAGTCAATGAAACTCGGCCTCTCAATCAAAGGTTGAAACCCAGGCATTTTCTCTGATTTTTCAAAGTTATGTGCATATTAGAAATAGATTATCACTTATTGTAATGATGAAGGAAAAGGGAAAAATTAGGTTGCTATCACACTTTCTTCTCTCAATAGAAGGTTCGCCAAAGTGTGTGAAGTCTACCAATTCGCACTTGGCCAGCGCGGTGGACTATGGCCTAAACCTTTCTTACACTGAGAGAAGACCCGTTCCCAGTAGTGGGACAGTAACGGGTGGGCGACGAGACTGTAGTTATAGGTAAATTATGTATGTCAATGCTTCCGTAGTTGCAATTTCACAAAATCCAGATCACCACCATTACGTCATATTTCATACGTAAATATTGTCATATCGAATATTTGATGGAAAATTTACATGTAAATCCTCGTGTGACGTAATTGCTAGATTGATTACACCACTTCATACATGCGACTTGCTGTTGATTATGAGTTGTTCTACGCTTAGCTATGAACGATGAGCGATGAGACTTTACTCACTTAGAAAATAAAGTCATAAACATTTCTTTCTGCTTATATTAACGTTAAATATAACGTCGTTTAATATAGCATTTTCTATATTTCATTAGGCTTCCCTGTTTTTTTAGAAACAAAAATACCCAGACCTCATGATTATGGAATCAGGGTAAGTCAACAGGTCAGATGTTAGATGTTTTGAAACTGCATACAAGGCACTTCACCTCATACGCAATAACTACGACTAATGCTTTAACTTGGTCCAAAGCAAGGCAGTGCGGTCTGACGAACTGCGACGTTGCTTCGTGACGTAGAGTAATTACTATCTATATAAGCCGCCGAGCACCGCGCGCTTCCTTTAAGCAGAAAGATCAGTTACAGCTGACTTAAAAGTGGTAGAACCCTTTTGTGGTTCGACTCCGGCGGCACAACTACCACACCTACTTCTGCCTAATAAAAGCAGTGTTAAGCGCTGCTGTATTCTGGTTTTCAGGGTTTGGTAAGGGAGACATACTTTTCCGAGGCGTTCCAGCTTAGTCCTCAGGGGTAGTGGCGCATCAGTGGCCGACCTCAGGTAGGAATATCTAATCCTATCTGGGATTGATTACAGTTGTCCATGGGCGGCAGTAGCCACTTACCATCAGGTGGACTGCAAGCTCGTCTGCTAATCCTATATTATAAAAAAAACCGTTTTAAAACCATAATTGTTCTTTAAAATTGTCTGTGCTTTAAAATTGATTTGTATGAGATAAAATTGTGTCCTCTGACTTTTGTACTGTACGGCTGTTTGTCCACCGCACCGTCACCGAGCCGATACTGAGAACGAGATTATTTTGGGGCCGATTTTAATATGTCGTGACGGCGATAGTTTGTGTGGACAAACCGACGACGACGACGCGACCGATATCGGGGGTTTATTTTGTTCCAGCTGCCACGCCTGTGACGGCAGTGTATGGATAAGTTCCAACGTGTTTTATATTGCCGGCACATCGGCCCGTCAAAATCTCGGTGCCGTTCTAGCGGTCACGCCGATCTACTCGAAATATCGGCGGCCGGGTACGCTACTTCGGCGCCGTCAATAATTATCGGTATCGGCTCGGTGTCGGTGGCGGTGGACAAACAGCGTAAAGGCCAAAAATTGGCACTTCAATGTCACATAAAAGAATCGTTACTCGTTTCTTACTCGCGATCGGACAAGTTCCATATTCATAGCCAGGGTGGCAATATTTAACCCTTATCAAAGTCCAATATTATCGGTACACGTCAGAACATTAAAATGATTTATGCTGTTGACTATTTCATGTGAAAGTATTACAGCTTATCGATTTTTATGTACTGAATTCACTGGTTTTATTACGTTTTTCCCGTCTTTGAATATACTTTAGGGTGGTTTTCCTTTGTATTTTAAAATTATTAACTTAAATTAAAATTTAACTTTTTACTTAACATAAATTTAAATTTAACTTTTAACTTAACTTTAATTATAATTTACTTAAAATTTAAAGGTAAATGGCTGTGTAATTTGAAAATTTAACGGTTTCAGTATGTAAATTATACTCAATTTTTAATACGTAAATAATTTTGTTTAAATAATACGGTTTGATGGTGGTAGATAATCTGTTCATCATCAACCTATTACTATCCCACTGCTGGGCACAGGTCTCCCCTCAGTATGAGAAGGATTAGGCCATAGTCCACCGCGCTGGCCAAGTGCGTATTGGTAGACTTCACATACCTTTGAGATTTTTTTTAATCCCACAGGTATGCAGGTTTCCTCACTATGTTTTTCTTCGCCGTTTAAGCAAGAGATACTTAATTTCTAATACGCACATAAATTTGAGAATCAGAGGTGCGTGCCTGGGATTCCAATCTCGGACCCCTCGATCGAGAGGCCGCGTTTCTTAACCACTAAGCTATCGCTGTTTAGTTAGGACCTGAGTTAGGAATTATCTGGGGTTTATTACAGATGTCCATGCGGCAGCAGCCAGTTACCATCAGGTGGACTGCTCCTTTACTCTTCTAATTATTCATAATTATTTACGTATTAAAAATTGAGTATCATTTACTTACTGAAAACGTTAAATTTTCAAGTTACACACTCATTTATCTTTAAATAACGGTCAAAATAAAGACAATAGCGAAACAGCGCCATCTATGGACCACGTGAACATTACCATCCATTTAAACTTCAGATCAGATAAGTGTACCGTTTCTGTTTGTGTAAGTTAACAAACATTAAGTTAAGTGAAGTTTAATCAAGTTAATACATTAACGTAATTTACGTAACTTGAATGTTTGTACTGTTATATACGAGTATATGTTAAGTAAAGTGCAATGCTATGTAGGCAGTGTAATGTAATAAAAACAGTGTAATGTTTAGTAAACAGTAGAATGTTAGATAAACAGTGTAGTCCCTGTAGTTCCGGGAGTAGAATAGGACTACGGTATCTCCTGCCTGTCGTAAGAGGCGACTGAAAGGGGGAGCTCAAACCGCCCGTCAACGACCCCGGGAAGGACGGCTGTATGTGTGATCGCATACCGTCATACACACCAGACGGTGTGGCGAGCGTCAAGCTCACCTGGGCGGAGCCCGACGGGGCAACGCGCTAAGAGGACTCCGGTTGTGTTCCTTTGGAGATCCCGGAGTTCCCTACGCAGCGCCGAGGACGGCCAGCGGGGGGGTTTTAGTGCGGTAAGAATCCCACATAACCTCGTAAAAAAATGTATATTTGTAATCAACTTTACATGAGATTAGATTCCTACCTGAGGTTGGCCACAGATGCGTCCTGAAGACTAAGTTGGAACGCCTCGAAAAAGTATGTCTCCCTTACCACATCCTTCAAACCAACACAGCAGCGCTTAACACTGTTGTTATTAGGCAGAAAAATGTGGAGAGGTGGTGCCGCCGGAGTCTACAAAACACATAGGTACATACATACATAAATACATTCATACATACATACATAGCGGTCGAATACAAAACCTGTTTTTTCGAAGTCGGTTAATAAACACATGAATTTTCAAAGGAATTCCAGTAAAATCGATGCTAGATACGTAGATATCTCACTATCAAAGAAATATATCCGTATATACCTACATGTTGATATACCCGGTCAACGATATCCAATAAGCCTCGACCCGACCTGTAACCGGATAAAACCGGTCAAGTGTTACGGATATTTCTTAGGATCCGGTTTATTCTGGTATATTCCAGTATTTTGATAAGACTACAATAAATATATCTAAGAAGGTAGCTTATAAGGTAGAATTCTTGGTTCGCCTTTGACGGCACCAACGTCACACCTATATCTATTTAATAACAGCAGTGTTAAATGGTGTTGTGTTCAGTACCCTTACCATGAGTTTTTACGTTTTGACAAATATGACTGTTTTGGTATTTGTTTACATACCATACAATTTCCAATCAGCGCCCCTAGCGGATTGTATCAGAACAATAGTGTCAGTAACGTAACATTAAATGTCTAAATTGACAAAATGGCGCTTCATGTTTTGTCTCTCTTTGCCTGGGATTCGAACCTGTACAACGGGGAGTCCAATTTTCTAACCATTAGACTATCCTTGCTTTTAAGAATATGAATGAAGTATACTAATTAATTCCCCGTTGTAACGAATACTTAATGAATATTAATGAACTTGGGGGAAAAAGTAAGATTAATTGGGTATTATGGCTAAAAACCGCTTTTTATAACACTTAGGCTGTTTGTCCACTGCACCGTCACCGTGCCGATACTGAGAACGAGATTATTTCAGGCCGATTTTAATTATTTCGTGGCGGCGATAGTTTGTCCACTGTGAACGATATCGGCGGTTTATTTTGTTCGATCGATATCGGCGTATGACGGCAGTGTATGGACAAGTTTCAACGTGTTTTATATTGCCGGCACATCGGCCCGATAAAAACTCGGAGCCGATCTAGCAGTCACGCCGATCGAAATAGCGGCGGCTGGGATGACGGTGCTCGGGTGACGGACGTTCGGTGGACAAGCTATAGTAAATGTATGTACGCTACTTCGGCGCCGTCATTAATTATCGGTATTGACTCCGTATCGGTGGTTGGTGGACAAACAGCGTAAGTGTCAAATGATACCCATGGCCATTCGTTACCAACTTCATGTAGAACAAGGGTTCTAACTGAAGCCGATATCAGATGCGTTGCCATTCTTGATGAGTTATGTCCGTTATTTATAATCAATCTATCCATATTTTGTCTACCTTGTCTCAAAGATGGAAATTTTAACAATTCTGCTTACTAGAAATATGCTTTCGGTCCTACTTTACTTTTACTAGAGAATTATTATAAAAAGAAAACAAAACGACTTGTAAAAAATATAGCCGATTTTACTCCTACTTTAGAGCAATCTAACGATACCTCATATAATGAAATCCGTCAAGGTATTTATGCCAAAGCATCATACATACAAACATACATACATACATACATACATACATACATGCAAACAAACGTTACATTACTCACCGCAGTCATACAAAAATATTGGGAACGAGCTTTTGCCTGCGGCTTCGCTCGCGTTACGAGGTAATATTATTAAGTAAGAAGGTTTATACAAACTTTCATCCCCTACTTTATACCCTTGGGGATAGAATTGTTCAAAATTCTTTCTTAGCGGATGCCTACGTCATAACATCTACCTGCACGCCACATTTCAGCCCGATCCGTGGTTTGGGCTGTGGCGATCAGTGGCTGTGGCGATCAGTGGTTTGGGCTGTGCGCTGATAGATCACTGTGTCAGTCAGTCACCTTTGAGTTATATATATTTAAATAAAAGAAGATTTAGAATAATTTACTTCACCGGTAAAATCATTAATTTTAAATAATTATATAACTTCGTCGTTAAAGAAAACGATAATTATTTTCAAGAGCAGTGCTCAAATCAAATCATAACTTGAAATGTTATAGTTACTTCGTATATTTCTAGAAATTCCTGGAAATGTATCTAGGAATTTCTAGAAATCTATTCGACGCTGCTACGTGACACGTTACGACGATCGCACCGGAAATTAAATTAGGTCTTGAACAGACTTCATACGTGCATCACATATTTTCTGAAATGTACCTAACATTTGAGTTTGAAATATTTCTCTTCCTTTGTCATTTTAAACTTGGCAATAGTACAATTTTGATTGTAGATGGAATATTTTCGAAGTTATTTTTAAAATGTTTGGAAAAATTGAGAATATTTTGAGCTATTTTATTTTATACCTTTCTGCCTTATAACAGCAGTGTTTAATACTGTGTTTGGGTTTGAAGGGTGTGGTTAAGATACTTGTACGAGGTTTTCTTTAGTCCTCAGGTTAGTATCGCACCTGTAGCCAACTTCAGGTAGGACTCTTAACCCTTCTGGTGTTCTCGTAAATCCATGGGGAGCAGTTCCCACTCACCATCAGATGGACTACATGAGTTTGCTAATTCTGTATTAGACAGTATTTCGTGGCGATTAAGTTTTTTTTTTCATAATATTGAAGCAAACGTACACGCTGTCCAACTGATGTTAATTGACATCTGTAATCAACCCCGATAAGATTCCTATCTGAGATTAGCCACAGATGCGTTGCTATCTCTAATATGGAACGACTGATACGGAACGACTCGGATAAGTAAGACTCTCTTACCACACCCTTCAAACCAGAACACAGCAGCGCTTAACACTGCTGTTATTAGGCAGAAATAGGTGTGGCGGTGGTACCACATTTTTCATAAACATGCCTCGCACATGTCAACTCTATACCAAAACAAATAAATCACGTATTCGTTTTATTAATTATTGTCAGGTATTGTAACATGATTTATATTCAGGTGTGCCCGGGTGAATTTATGACTGGTTAAGTAAAAACCGGGCACGTTTCGACCGTATTGTGTACCCGGGTAGCCAAGGTTAACCGGTTTCGTACATTCATTCTACATAAATACATTTTGGTGTATTGTTACTAAAATATTAATAATATGTATAATATGGGAGTAGCAGACGAGCATGCAGTCCACCTGATGGTAAGTGGCTACTGCCGCCCATGGACGTTTGTAGTCGATCCCAGATAAGATTCGATTCCTACCTGAGGTCGGCCGTGGAGTGCTGCTACCCCAGCTAAGTCGGAACGCCGAGGCGTCACCTATATAAGTATGTCTCCCTTACCACACCTTTTTGACTTTGATTTTTGTGGTAAGGGAGACATATTTTTTCAATGCGTTCCAGCTTAGTGCTGTGGGGAAGCCGCGCATCTGTGGCCGACCTCAGGTCATATCTAATCCTATCTGGAGTTGATTACAGATGTCCATGGGCGGCAATAATCACTTAACATCAGGTGGACTGCATGCTCGTCTGCTACTCCTATATTATAAAAAAACTCCCTTCAAACCAGAACACAGCAGCGGTTAACACTGCTGTTATACAGAAATATGTGTGCCTTCAGATTCGAACCACACAGATTCTAACACCGTAAAAAATGTATTGTGCGGATAACTACAAATAATACTTTGTCATTTGTCATTTCTCTCTTGGTCAAATCATTATTTCGTTCGTAATGTCTTGACCAAGACGTATTGGTCAATCAATTCACTATTGGACTTAGATTAAACGATATATTGGTAAAACTTATTTGTCATTTTATTTGCAGAAATGGTGGCCTTTCCATGGTTTTAACAAACGAGTATTCAATCTAACAGATTAATTACCACTGCAGTAGGAACTTCTGTAACCAACCCCAGATAGGATTAGAGATCTACCTGAGTTCCGATACAAGGATACATAAGTGATTAGCTAAATAAGTGATTTTTCAATTTCCACATGTAATTTTTTTTTGTTACGATGTTTAGAACTTATGTTATCTTATATATAAAATTCTCGTGTCACAATGTTAGTTACCGTACTCCTCCGAAACGGCTTTACCGATTTTCAGCAAATTATATATGCATATTCAGTAGGTCTGAGATTCGGCTACTATCTAGTTTTCATACCCCTAAGTGATAAGGGTTGTTCGCCCTTAACATTTTTTTATTTATATGGCAACACAATGTTTGCCGGGTCAGCTAGTTTGTCAATAAAAGGAATAATTGTTCACATTATTATGAGACAAAAAATGTTAAATATTGAACAATGTTGAGTTGATATTTATTTTAAGAAATGTTAAATAAAATTGTTTAAATTTTAACTTCTTAGGTAGATTTGACAACCTAGTAGCAATGTGATGGCCAATGGCGCCCATGACCCACGAATAGAAAAGTCTGTCGGGCTATCATCATCATCAACCCATTACTGTCCCACTGCTGGGCACGGGTCTCCTCTCATAATGAGATGGATTAGACCATAGTCCACCGCGCTGGCCAAGTGCGTATTAGTAGACTTCACATACCTTTGAGATATTTTTTTTAATAAATCTCTCAGGTGTGCAGGTTTCCTTCATCGTTTAGCAAGTGATAATTAATTTCTATTACGCACATAACTTTGAAAAATCAGAGATGTCTGGGATTTGAACCTCAGACCCCTCGATCGAGAGGCTGAGTTTCTTAACCACTAGGCTATCACTGGTTTTTCGGGCTATATAGACTTCTATTGCAAATTTTATTTATTTAAGTATATACATTTTCTTATATAAATTCCACTGTAATATTATCCATTACCGAATTCGCCGTGTAATATTATTTCCCCCAAACGTTCTTTTTGCTTACAGAAACGTTCTAGCAAAATTATTTCAGACCGAAACGTGACCCTAGTCGACTTCAGGACATGTTGTATATCGAGCGAGATACGACCCCAACATTGTAAAAGCTATGCTTTATACTTTGCCCAATTTGTTAATTGAAACGGTTTTGAGGGTGGCAGAAATCTGTGGTTCAACTCAGGAGACCGTCACATCTATTTTTGTCTAATAAGAGCAGTGTAGCGCCGCTGTATTCTGGTTTGAATGGTGTGGTAAGGGTACATACTTATCTTCGGTGTTTCAACTTAGTCCTCAGGGACAGCAACGCATCTGTGACAGACTTCGGAATCTGATCTTATTTGGGGTTCATTTAGCAACAATATAATCACTGGCGATCAGGTAGACAATTATTATTTATTTAAACAAAAAACCGATTGCTATAAAAATTATAACATTTGTCACTCCCACAATTCAGACGAATCCAACGACACCTCATATGTCAAAATTCGTCAAGCCGTTCAGGCTTCAGGGCGTGCGAATGAATGAAACATGCATACTCACATACAAACATACATACATACATACACAAGTTCACGCAAGATTATCCTCAACAATCAAGTGCAGAGCCTTTAATTAGGTATTCTATCATATTTTAGGCTATTTTCAAATGCTCTAGAATCTATTTCAAGTTTGATTATCGTCTATCGCTTGTACCACGCTGGGTAACCAATGGTTTATAGTAGGGATGTGACATTCAAGAGTATCGGATTATATTACACCTAATTCAGATGCGCGGTTTGAACGCGGCGTTATTCGCGCGTTTTTATTAGCTTTACTTATATGTATACTTAGATGGTAAAAGCCTTTGTGGTTAGTTTCCGAAGGTACCAACGCCACACATACGTATATCTGATTATAAGAGCAGTATTCGGCAATGCTGTGTTTTATGCGGTAATGGAGACGTTCCAAAAAGGCCTCAAAGGTTGCAAACCATGTGGGGCCAATATCAGGTCTCTTATTTCTCGGATCTCTGATCTCTTATCTTATCTGGGGTGCATTCTTTTCATTTTCAAACTGTCCAAAATTTGCCTACCAAAGATTGAATGTTGACAACGTATAGTATGCATAATTTTTTCAAAAGTCGATCTTTGATAGGCAGAACAATGGATAGATTGATTGTTAACAATCGACGTAAAACACTAATGAGTTAAAGATCATGTCATGTCAATCCTCAAAGATTATTACTGGAACTAGCATTTCCGAGGCGTTCCAGCTTAGTCCTCAGGGGAAGCGGCGCATCTGTGGCCGACCTCAGGTGGGAATATCTAATCCTATCCTGAGGTTGATTACAAATGTCTTGGACGGCAGTAGCCACTTACCATCAGGTGGACAGCATGATCGTCTGCTAATCCTATATTATTAAAAAAAAATCATATAGATAAAAAAAAGCAGATATAATAAGGGCCACTTTAATAATTTTGAATAATATCAGTAGAAAAGGAATCGTTCATAAGTTAGCTTTTAAAAACTTTTTTATGTCATTGCGGCGACTATACTATGAATGTCTCATTTTTAGAACGAACTGCAGCCGAAGTAGTTTGACGAATTTTAACGTTACCAACGACTGCATTTATCTGAATTATAAGATCGGGCTATAGTTTTTAAGTAGTCGGATTTGTTTTGTTTTTTAGTTGCATAATTATACTTCAGTATTCAAATGTTTTCAAACTGACAAAAACCGTTGTAATTGCATGAACGATTTAAAGCAAGCGTTTGAAACGCTGCATCCAGATTTACCCTAAGCAAGATTAGAGTCATGTTTGAAATAAATTGATGGGGATTCCGTACTCGTCTCACACTCTTAACGGGTTCGTTCGCTTACAGACAGACTGCTTATATGGAGATCCTCTGCTAACGATGTCATGCAGTCTATTCCCCCAGGGACCCTGATATATTAGGGGCCTCTTTAAGCCAATACACTTAATACGTTACGATTTACGTTGATCATTTGTGTTTAAAAAAATCACTAAATAAGTTATTTTTACTTTTTGGGTATAGTCGGTATTTTTTTAACCTATTTGAAGGGGAAGGGGGGCTCCCCTTGGGGCCCCTGAATGCTGGTGTGTTCAGAGGCCCCAGCATTTCTTAAGATGGACCTGCATGCAGTTTTCCTTAAGGTTCAAAAGTGTTACCTATTTCTATTTTCGGTGATTATGGTTCCTATGTTCTGGTTTGGAGGGTGTGGTGAGAGACACGCTTTTTATAAATTAAGAGTAGCAGACGAGCATGCATACCTGATGGTAAGTGGCTACTGCCACCTTTGGACATATTGACCAATCTGAAATAAGATTAGATTCCTACCTAAGGTCGGCCACAGACGAGCAGCCCTGAGGACCAAGCTTGAATGTCTTAGAAAAGTATTGGGAGACAAACCACACCCTTCAAACCAGAACACAGCAGCATTTAACAGGATACATACAAATCATACATCAACATACATACAAATCAATCATACATAAAACAATACACATAGGCTAAAAACATTACGTTGCGGGCGGCAAGATTGGGAGGTCGAGCCTTCCGGTAAGCAACTCCGGGAAGGACGGCGGTGTGTGTGGTCGCATACCGTCGTAAACACCAGACGGTCTGGCGAGTCCTGGAGCTCACCTGGGTGGAGCCCGAAGGGGCAACGCGTTCAGAGGACTCCGGTTGCGTTCCGTAGGAGATCCCGGAGTCCTCTTGGCAACGTAGAGGACAGCCACCGGCGGGGTTTTAGTGCGGTAAAAATCCCACATAACCCTGTGTCGCTCCCACGGCACCGGGTACCTTTTGAAGGTTTCCTCCTCGTAAACAAAAAAAAAGGCTACAAAGATTACCCTCCGCAATCAGGCAAAAATAAAAACAAATTCGAAACACAACCTATCAGAACGAGCTCGTTAAACACAAAACCGAACTCCCGAAGGGAATCCACTACAGCGTAATAAAGGTATGAACCGTAATCGAACCCGCTACCTGCTACCTGCAATTAAACTAATCACTTCCCCGATCACGTAAGGGATAATGGTTAATCGATTTGGTGTTTTACGGATTCACATTTTGTGGGTTTTCTTGTATTTTTGACGTAACTATTTATTGTTCAGTACCCTTAGTATTATTTTTTACGTTTTTACAAAATGACTGTTTTTGTATTTGTTAACGTATTTGCCCATACATTTCCAATCAGCGCCCTCAGCGGACTGTATCAGAACTGATTGGAAATACATGGGCAATACGTAAACAAATACAAATACAATCATTTTTGTAAAAACTCATACTAAGGGTACACGTAAAATAAATACATCATGTACGAGTCGCATTTAAATTTAGTGCTTTATATAGGAGTAGCAAACGAGCATGTAGCCCACATGATAAGCAGCCACTGCTGCCCATGGATATTTATAATCAACGCCAGATTAGATTACATTCCTACCCGAGGTCGACCATATGTGCCATTACCCCTGAGGACTAAGCTTCGAATGCGTCGAAAAATAATTTCTCCCTTACCACACCCTTCAAACCACAATATAGTAGCATTTAATACTGCTGTTATTAGACAGATGTGACGGTGGTGCCGCCGGAGTCGATCCATGGAGAGTTCTATCGCCTTTGAAGTAATTTGCAGATACTGGAATTGATTCATGTTAGCTAGGTAGGTTAGGTTTAACTAGATTACTAGATCTAGTCGTGGTTGTGGTTAATAATAATAATATAATTTATTGTACCTACAACATGAAATACCAAAGTAATATACAAATATAGAACAATACAACAGGCGGCCTTATCTCTAATCAGCGATCTCTTCCAGGCAACCCTAAGGTGAGGAGCAAAAGTAAGGATGAGATAAAAGATAGGTAGGGTACAAATAGAGTGCATTTTTAAATAACAGTAAAGTAGAGAAGTTAAATTGATGATAGCATAGAACATACAATAAAAGGAGAAGGAAGGTTAAGTTACTTGGGAGTGCGAAATGGGTGTAACATCTAACATACCTTCAGTTGGTAAGCGACGAGCGATATTTTTGTGTGACAATAGTACCATATTATAGTACCATTACGTTAAGTTTAACATTGTAAAAAAAAATCTTAAAGGATGTGTGTTATGGAGTTTCTTTCGCCGCTTCTTCTCCATAACGAAACACCTTGTGAAGTCGTGGTAGTTGTATTGACATTCAAAAAGTGCTCTGTTTAGAACTGATTTAGAATTAAAAAAATGATTTGATTTGATTTATTTATAAAAATAAATAATTTAACAATATCAACAAAGGATTCGGTAATCGGTATATTGAAACTTGACCAATAGGATGTACAATATGTCAAATTTAAGTGTCTGTTTGTAATGTCAAATAAATGCATGTGAAGATACTTAACGAAAAAACGTAATAAAATCTTTTTTTTGTGTTTTTGTGTGCCACTGTGGCTGACTCTTTGTTTGACTGCCTGTTTGTTTGTTCGTTTGTTTGTTCATTGTTTCTTTATTGATTTTGACGATATTTTACTGACAATTGGCTAATGTTATACGCCCGTTTTTAATAATCAATCAATCTAATGTTTAGCCTACCTAATTTATGTCTGTTTGTAATGTCAAATAAAAGCTTTTTGCTAAATGCATATTATGAAAATACTTAACGAAAAAACTTAATAAAATCTTTTTTTTTGTGTTTTTGTGTGCCACTGTGGCTGACTCTTTGTTTGAATGCCTGTTTGTTCGTTTGTTTGTTCATTGTTTCTTTATTGACTTTGACATTATTTTACTGACAATTAGCTAATGTTATACGCCCGTTTTTAATAATCAATCTATCTAATATTTTGCCTACTAACTATCTACATTTGACAATTTTTTTCATACTAGAAAATATCTATCGATTATTGATTAGTAAAAATTGGATCGGATATAAATAACGGGTGAGAAGTAACTAGAGATCACAGATAAATCTGTATTTTGCTAATATTTATTACATAAAACTACACTAAAATACCACGTTTATTCATAATTGATAAAAGAATATTGTTTTCTTCTCAGGAGTTAAATAAAACAGATGAGAGCTAAAAGATTTTTGAAATTCATCCCTAAGACCTAAATAGGGGATGAAAGCTTGTCATATAAATCTGAGTATAACGTAATTTATCCATTCTGATAGTACCATTAGTTACCTCGAAATTATATCATGTTCTCGGCAGATCATATCTCACGTAAATAAATACATTTGTAAATAGAAATATCGTAGTATCTTTCATCTAGCATTATATTTTTTACTAGCTGACCCGGAAAACTTTGTACCGCCTCAAAATCTATTTATCAAATATATTTCATATAAAATATAGCCTATGTTACTCGTGGATAATGTAGCTTTTGAATGGTGAAAGAATTTTTAAAATCGGTCCAGTAGTTTTTGAGCCTATTCATTACAATCAAACAAACAAACAAAGTTTCCTCTGCCACCTTCAATACAGTCAAACATAGAATTGGACATATTTAATTGCTCAATACTTGCATACAAGCAGGAACTGAAACAGACTCTTGAAATTTGCACTATGTAACAATTTACTTTTGATGTGAAACATCTATAGCCGCACGTAAAACCGATTTCTGGCGTGGCGACGCTATACGATGGTATATATATACAGTCTATATGTATACGCGTCGCCATGCGCAATCGACACAGTAATACCGTCCTCAGAGGCAACATCGAATATAACTATTACCGAAGTCACTGATTAAACGAATTAAGTGGTCACGATTTGAAATAAATTCGTAAATTTTTGTATTTAATGAAAATAAATGTTTATTCAATAAATAGTCATCGTTATCTGGAAAAAAATCGTAATATTTTATTTTATCATTATGACATATTTAGTTCCTATCACAATATGTTCTTTTCTGCATATTACTTTTACAAAATAATGTCGATGTTTCACATCTGCCAGGCGTCCCGTGACGGCTCACATTTTTTTTCTTTCAAATTTACTTGTATATATATTTATTATTTTAATATATCTACTCTTAACACTGTAAACAATTATCTTTAAAACCTTATGTATCATATATTAGTGGAATATTTGCGGATTTTTGTTATGCCTATGTGAAAATTACTGTGTGTAGTAAATATTGTATTTTTCCCAAATAAAAATAAAATAAAATAGAACCTACATTTATAAGTTGGTTAAAGAGATTTCAAACACTTATTTTACAGATATTTTTGCATACCTTAACCGAGACAGAACTCCGTATCTTTGTTCTGATCGGTAAATAGATCCGTATCTATATCCAGATCCGAAACTTTATATCCGTAACATCCCTATAATAAATATTTACACCTACGCGTCTTGACACTTGAAACGCTTGAAGGATAGAATAATCCTTTGTGACAAATTGCTTTGTGGCTAAGTTTCATTCTTTGTTTCGCTCCGATCTTAGTCGTCATAGGAAAAAGTTTATTTTTCAATACGTTTTCTTTATCATCTTTGTACAGTTGAATACTCTGTTTTTAACATAGCAGCGCTGCTGTGTTCTGGTTTGAAGTGTGGTAACGAAGTATCACTTGCACTTGCAATTCCTTTAAAATGATATATCGTTACCAAAAGTATCAGATAATACAAAGTAATTTCATACTTAAAGATATGATACCATGTCCGAAACCGATATATGCGTATCGATATTTACATCTGAAATTCCGTATCCGTAACGTCCCTATTATAAATATTTACAGCCACCTCGCGTTTGGACACTTGAAACGCTTGAAGGATACAACAATCCTTTGTGACAAATTGCTTTGTGGTCAAGTTTCATTCTTTGTTTCGTTCCAAACTTGGTCGCTTTGATAGGAAGAAGTTTATTTATCGCTCATTTCTTTGTCATATTTATAATCAGGATCTGTTTCTAAAATTGGTTGAGCTGTTCATGTTCACACATTTTAGTTTAGTTTTAGCCTCCGCTTTAAGGACCCTCAGTACACTGTGGTTGTGTTCTAGATGAAGTATATGGTTAGGGAGTTATATTTGGCTGACTTGAAGTGATATACACAGATATGTTGCTAATTTTCTGGCCTAAGTTGCAACGCCTCGGAAAAATAAGGTGATGGGAGAAATAGGTACCCTCTGTGGTATGACTCTAGCGGCACCACCTATTTCTGCCTAATAACAACAGTGTTAAGCGCTGCTGTGTTCTGATATGAATATTTTGGTAAGGGATAGCAGCGCTTAACACTGCTATTATTCGACAGAAATAAATGTTAACGATGGTACCTCCACACCATTCACTAATAATATTCACTAGCTACTCATAAAAAGTTAAGTTAATTAGTCTAGTGGTTAAGAAACTCAGCCTTCCGGAAACATCGTGAGGAAACCTGCATACCTGAGATTTATAAAAAAAAAATCTCAAAGTATTGGTAGACTTCACTACCAATACGGACTTGTCCAACGCGGTGGACTATGGCCTAATCCTTCTCATTATGAGAGGAGACCCGTGCCCAACAGTGGGACAGAAATGGGTTGATGATGACTCACAATAAGTCAAACAAATGTAAACTTTCTTTTGAGCTTGATGACCATGTAACCTTAAGACCAGGTGGAGTATATGCTCAGTTTCTTCCATTATTCATTTCTACGTATCGAGCAAATTCAAATCTCATTTATTAAAAATTGATTCATATAGAATACTTTTGAAAGTCAACAAACTACCACCGCTTCGGAAGGTGTTTCGCTATGGAGAAGAAGCGGCGCAAGAAACTCCATACGTGTGCATATTTGCATCTTTTAAAGGGTAAATAATATACAATTTTACATAGTTGTACATTAATAATTAAATTTATAAATTAATTATTGAGTTGTAGTTGTCATACCATGCGGATATATCATTTAAGTACTGATTTACATTATAATAAGCTTACATTAAGTTAATTTTATAGTAGATTTAAACCTTTTCTCGGATAGATTGATAATGTCTTTTGGTATTTTATTGTAGAAACGAATACAGTTCCCCATAAAATAATTACACACCTTGCTTAATCTAAATTAAGGTATGGCCAGTTTATCCTTATTTCTAGTATTATAACTATGCCTATTATATTTTTTTCCACAAAGAATAAGCATTCGAAGGTGGTAGAACCTTATGTGGTTCGACTCCGGTGGCACCACCGCCACACCTATTTCTGCCTAATAACAGCAGTGTTAGGCGCTGCTGTGTTCCGTTTTGAAGGGTGTGGTAAGGGAGACATACTTTTCCGAGTCGTTCCAGCTTAGTCCTCAGGGGCAGCGGCGCATCTGTACCCGACCTCAGGTAGGAATATCTAGTCCTATCTGGGGTTGATTACAGATGTCCAAGGGCGGCAGTAGCCACTTACCATCAGATGGACTGCATGCTCGTCTGCTACTTCTTATATTATAAAAAACAAAAACATTTTGGATATCCAAACAAAGAAACGTAAACAACGGCCTCAGGTTTGGTGCGACAATAAAATTTCCATTATTTATAACTTGCAAAATTAGGGATGGATACATAAATTCAGCTGAAACATTGGGGTTCTGTAATTAGAGACCTCTGAACAAACGGGAAAACTCTGGATATTCCAGATTGGGATTCGGGAATGGAATATTTGGGATGTTTCGACGACTTCCGCGAGTTATTGCGTATTAGCCGAACCAAATCTTCATCGTTTCTTTTTATGTAGGTTAAAGGTGGAAATCTTTGTACTTCAATACCAATGGCACCATCGTCACACATATAATGGCTCATAACAACAGTGTCAAGCGCTAGTATTATAAGGTTACATTTAAAGTGCGTTTTGAAGGTGGTAGAACCCTTTGTGGTTCGACTCTGACGGCTCCACCGTCACACCTATTTCTCCCTTATAACAGCAGTGTTAAGCGCTGCTATATTCTGGTTTGAATGGTGTGGTAAGGGAGACAAACTTATCCGAAGCGTTAAAACTTAGTCCTCAGAGCAACACATCTGTGGTCGATCTCAGGTAGGACTCTTGTATTCTCTGGGGTCAATTACAGATGTCCATGGGTGGCAGTAGCCACTTACAATTAGGTGGTGATTCACTGCATCCTTGTTGACTACTACAATATTACAAAAAGAGTGTATACAAAGAGAATATATTTCTTGAGTGTATCGCAATAAAAGAAACATTAAGAGGAAGATAATATATTTTAATAAATATTTTATCCTCCTCCTCTGAAAACCGCACCACTCCGCACCGCACCACATCATCATCATCATCAACCCATTACAGTCCCACTGCAGGGCACGGGTCTCCTCTCAGAATGAGAAGAATTAGGCCATAGTCCACCGCGCTGGCCAAGTGCGTATTGGTAGACTTCACATCCCTTTGAGATTTTTTTTCATACATCTCTCAGGTATGCAGGTTTCCTCGCGATGTTTTCCTTCACAGTTTTAGCACGTGATAATTAAATTTTAATACGCACATAATTTCGAAAAATCAAAGGTGCCTGGGATTTGAACCTCGAATCTGTTGATCGAGAGGCCGAGTTTCTTAACCACTAGGCTATCACTGCTTTTTTTATCAAATGTCACTAACCACACTATTAAACTAGAACAACGATACATGCTTTTATAAAGCAGAAATAAGCTGGTGCCAGCAGTCGATCGTCGAGGGTTTTACCACCTTCAAAACATGTCGTAAAATACAACCCTTAAAGTAACTTCATTCGAGCATTTTTACGTAATTCCAAATGACCCTCCCTCACCCTTTCATGTAAATGGTCGGAAACTCCACTAATGGGCGCTGAGTAGCCAATTTCAACTTTCCTTTTGTAGCTGTTTTAGATCTTAGTGCTCACGGAGAAAGATTTTACATTTTAAAAAGCTTTTATTCAACTTGCTTTGTTAGTTCATACGAATGTCAAATCTTATAATTTTGAAACCGTTTCTTTTATAATATAGGAGTAGCAGAAGAGCATGCAATCCACCTGATGGTAAGTCACTGCCGCACATGGACATTTTTAATCAACCCCAGATAGGATTAGATATTCCTACCTGAGGTCGGCCACAGATGTGCAGCTACCCCTAAGAACTAAGCTGAAACGCCTCGGAAAAGTCTGTCTCCCTTACCACACCCTTCAAACCGGAACACAGCAGCGCCTAACACTGCTGTTATAAGGCAGAAATAGGTGTGGCGGTGGTGCCGCCGGAGTCGAACCACAAAGGATTCTACTACCTTGTAGGTGTTGTTGTTGTTGTTGTTGTTGTCCTCATACAATAAATCCCTATTTTTAGTGTTTTATTACTTATCTATTGAACTTGAATAATAGACAGTTCAAAGCTTCACAATACTTTTATTTCCATGTTTGCTTTGATAACAAATACTAAAAATAATTAAACAACAAATGAAAATTTGGTGGTACGGAACCCTCTGTGTGCGAGGTGAACTCGCGCTTGACAAATCATTTACGTACACGTTTAGTTTCGATAATAATGCAAAGTTTGTTTTGTGACGTCATTCTAAATATGGCGGACGCCCCAATATAAATTTACCTAATGTAAGGTTGCTTAAAAATATAGCAAAGGTAACTTTCATAATTTAGACGAATCCAACGACACCTCATATGTTCATCGTAATCATCATAATCAACAACCCATTACTGTCCCACTGCTGGGCACGGGTCTCCTCTCATAATGAGAAGGATTAGGCCATAGTCCACCGCGCTGGACAAGTGCGTATTTGTAGACTTCACATACCTTTGAGATTTTTTTAAAAATCTCTCAGGTATGCAGGTTTCCTGACGATGTGGTCCTTCACCATTTAGAAAGTGATAATTAATTTCTAATATGCATATAACTTTGAAAAATCAGAGGTGCGTGCCAGGGATTTGAATCTCGGACCTCTCGGTCGAGAGGCCGTATTTCTTAACCACTAGGCTATCACTGCTTTTTATATGTTAAATCATATGTTAAAATCCTTCAAACCGTTTGTACTGTAGCGTGCCATAAAATTAGACATAAATACATACATACGCTCGAAAAACATTACCCTCTGAAGTCTTATCACGCTAAAAGCTTGTTTGCTTGAAACTGTTCAATATTTCTCGTAATTTTTCACACGAAGTGGTCTTAAAAAGAACAGTAAAATGTTACGTTCCTGTAAGCTTGGGTAGGAATTTAGGAAATTGCCATGCTCTCTTGCTCAAATTTTGTAATGTTAGCAGTTTTATCTTATGGTAATATTAGTTTTCTAAAATTACCGGGTGTGTGGTTATTTGGGAATATAGGTCGTATGTGGAGAGTATATTTGTAAACTATGTATTTCTTACGTTGTATTAGGAAAACTGAAATGTAACCGAAATTTTGTTTGGTGGCAAAATATAACAAATGATTTAAGAAATCTTAAATGATTATCAATTAAATCATTTTCATCATTTTTCAACGGTGACAAAGACTGTAGAACCCTTTGTGGTTGGACTACTGCGGCACCACCGCCACACATATTTCTACCTCATAACAGCAGTGTTAAGTACTGCTGTGTTGTGGTTTGAAGGGTGTGGTAAGGGAGACATACTTTTCCCAGGCTTGAATGCTTAGTCCGACCTCAGGTAGGAATATCTAATCCTATCTGGGGTTGATTACAGATGTCCATGGGTGGCAGTAGCCACTTACCATCAGGTGGACTGCATGCTCGTCTGCTACTACTATATTATCAAAAAAGTTACGGTTACTTTTTATAACTCCATGCAACAATGTCGTATTCTCTTTATGTACGTGGTTATCGATGTCCATGGGTGACATTGACCACTTACTTTCAGACATACATACACATAATTGCATGTATATATACGAGCATTTACTGTCGCGTAGTAATAACATCGATCATCTCGCAACCAGATTCGCAAAAAAATTACTTTTTGAAATACTAAAATAAATTTCGCTACATTTAGAAAACATATTTCATCTCAAAAATAAAACGTCTACATCACACGTTACATCATCTGTATTTACAACGAACAATAGCGGACCCAGACTGGTGCCCTGACGTACCCCACCGTTAGACTACAATTATTCTCAGCGATGAGGCGTTTATCATAGAAAATGCAAGATTAATGGTCGCATGCTTAATAATAGTCCGTCCTGTGGAACATTACTCTGCGGGATTAATTGAATTGAAAACTATAACATTTTGTAGACGCCCATTATTAATAAGCAATCTATCCAAAGTTTTGCCTACCTTAGATCGACATTTGATATTTTTTTATTGGATATAATGTCAAACTTCTATTTTTGGCACGTTAAAATTGGATAGATCGTTTATTAATAACGGGCGATCTTAGATTAGATCGAAAGGTTAATGTCATTTTCTTAAACAATTTCGTTCTAAAAGCAATTGATAAGGTCACCTACGTTGTCGATTATTTAAAATATGCAACGAAAATCTCTAAAAATAACAATTAAAATATATTTTGCTACATTTAAAAATATGTCCACTTAACAATAACATGGTAACATCATCTGTATTTACAACGAACAATAGCGCTCCCAGACCGCTGCCCTAACGTACCCCAATGTTAGACTACAATTATTCTCAACGGTGAGGCATTTATCATAGAAAATCCAAGATTAATGGTCGCATGCTTAAGACTAGTCCGTCTTGTGGAACATAACTCTGCTGGATTAATTGAATTGGAACCATCATATTACACTTTTGTCCGTTATTAATAATCAATCTATCCAAAGTTTTACCTACCTAAAATTGAGTTGAGACAATTTTTTCTTACGTTACAATGTAAATTTTCGATCTTTAATAGGTAAAAACTGGATAGATTGTTTGAATAACGAACGTTAGAGCGTTAAATCGAAGGCTTAGTGTAAATATCATATCACATTTTGTCCTGAAAGTAATTGAAAAATTGTTTTCAATCTAAAATAATCTATATAATACTTTCATTTAATCCTTTCATACGCATCGTACCCAATGTAAATATGTTTTACATACAAACATTGTAAATAAGTTTTATGTATCAATTTTTATTAAAATTTACAAAATGTACTTTGTAAATACCAATATTAATTTTGCTACACTTAAAAATAAAATCAAAACAAAATACTTTTTAAAAAGAAGCTTTTATTACTTGTTAATAGAAAAGTACCAAAAAGTAAAAATAATTTAAGCCCGATGTATTAAATATTTGCGTTTTTATATCACACACATTTTTTTATAAATAAAAGCGTGTTACATTGATGGAAGTAACAAATTTAAAAAGCATTATAACACCTTAAAAGTTTTTTTGTTTGTCAGTTGTGGTGTCCTAGCTCCCTGAGGTCCCTGACTGCTTCATCTATCCAGCGGTATTTAGGTCTTCGCCCGTTAGGTTAGGTTAGGTTACCTGGATGTAATAAAATAGTATGCGTATCTTTACCGGTAGCATTACCATGAGTTGGCATAGAAACGCCACTATAGAAATGGTAAATAGAAAACTATTGTCATTTTGCTAGTGAATAACATAACTACTATCGTTACGGTATTTCTTGACAACGTCTGTCAAATTAATGACTCATGGGACCGAATTTGTATGGCAATAGATCATAATGACATTCGCTAGCGATTTGATTTCGATAGGTTTTTTACGTATCGAGTTACGTCACTACGGATTTTAGTTCTACGAGTAACCACCAGAGGCGCTGTACAATTTTTCATACATTTATTTTACGCAGTCGCTAGCGAGTAATACTTTTGTAAACTCATGGTAGTCCTACGGTGCAAGAGATAGAGCCCTGTGACAGACGAACGGACGGACAAACAGCGGAGACTTAGTAATAGGGTTTGTTTTGCACTTTGGGTACGGGACCCTAAAAACATACTTTTGAACATTCAACAGATCATAGAAGTAATTGTATGCATATATGCAAATTTATTCAGATGAAAATATTAAACATATCATCTTACTTGCATACACAAAATATACTATTATTTATCTTAAAATTTAATGTTTATCTTATAAGCTTCTCTCTATAATTCATTAAATTTACTATTCGAGGCAAAAGCATTTATCGAGGATCCTCAAAGAGCAGTAAATTTATTGAGTGTTCATAAAATTAAGGAGCTCTTCATAACAATACCCTATTGAATAGTCATAAATGAAAATTTAAATGTGAGTTTAAGACCATTTAAGTAGAGATAGCCTTGTGGAGTAATTTTTGTTTTTGTCTGTTATTGTCAGATCCGATCCGATCCGATTAAAATTTATTTTTAACAAGATTGAAATGTGAAATGAACTGTCCCTAATGGTAACTGGTAATGGCCACCTGTGCTGCCTTTTATTTATTTTTTTGTTAACGAGGGGGGAAACCTTCAAAAAGTACCCGGTGCCGTGGGAGCGACACAGGCTTATGTGGGACTCTTACTGCACTTAAACCCACCCGGTGGCCGTCCTCAGCGCTGCGTAGAGGACTTGGGGATCTCCAACGGAACGCAACCGGAAACCTCTTAGCGCAGTGCCCCGTAGGGCTCCGCCCAGGTGAGCTTCAGGCTCACCTGGGCGCCACACCGTCAGGTGTGCACGACGGTATGCGACCACATATACTGCCGTTCATCCCAGGGTCGCTGGTCAGACGGTTCGAGCTCCCACTCTTGCCGTCCGCCATCTTGCCTATGGCCACCTGTAACCCAATCTATATAGAAGAGTAGTTCCACTCTTACCGTCCGCAAATCCGAAAGCCCGCCTTTTACGACAGACGGGATATTTCAGCTCTTCTCTGTACCAAATCTTCAAGGGCTCTCTCTGCCTTACCGTCTCTTTACTTCTTATTTTTGATCTCCTATTCTTACCTTCCCTAAGGGAAGGTCCTATTCTAACCTGTTTCTCTACTCTCTTACTTAAATTATAATTTTACTCGAGGGCGGAAAGTAATGTTTTTCAAGATATGCACGTCGCATTCTTTAGCATACCCTCCAACTCAAACGGCTTGATGGATTTTAACGTAAAAGTCGTTGGATTTGTCTAAATTATGGCATTGACTTTATTTTTATACAGTTGTGCTTTTCATAATTACCAGTTATTTCTAATCATTTTTTTCTTTTATTTCCTATTTATCTCCCTCATTCTCTCCGTCACTCTTTCTCTTCGTTCGTCTGTCCTTGTCTTTCTCTCTTATTCTCTTCTCACATTTTATTTTATCCCTTTCTGCCTGTATTTTCCTCCCCTGTGTCGCATTACTTCTTCCCTTCCTTCAAGTCCTTTAAGTGTTGCATCATTATAGTGATAATTCCGTTGTCCAAATCATTATCCCAGGCTATAAGCTCACTTTCAAGCGAAATAACTTTAAAACATAACCTAATAAGCAATATTCGCTATCATTTTCCATTCTGCAATAATAACTCGACTTCTAATTCAATTTACGATGCTTCTACAGTAATGGATTCTACAGTGGTCTATTGTTGTCCGCGCAATAAATTAAATTCTGAAGGAGTACGAAAGAATACTTAAGAGAGATATTTTGTGTATTGTACTACTCAGTATTGTTGTAATTGGAAACTTGGCCTTTCAATCGGTGGGCCCGCGGTTTGATTTTCGGGCAGCTTTGAAAATTCGTAAGTACAAATTTTCAAAGTAGCGTATTAAAAATTCATTATAACTTGCTTGGGGAAGGGAACATATTTTGAGGAAACCTACGCGCTTAAAAGTTCGTAAAAGAATGGCAAATTTCTCAAAAGTCGCTCTGCCTAATAACAGTGTTAAGCGCTAATGTGTTCTGGTTTGATTGGTGTGGTAAGGGAGACATACTTTTCCGAGGCGTTCCAGGTTAGTCCTCAGAAGTAGCGGCGCATCTTTGGCCGACCTCGGGTAGGAATGTCTAATCCTGTCTGAAGTTGATTACGGATGTCCATGGGCGGCAGTAGCCACTTACCATCAGGTGGACTGCACGGTCGTCGGCTACTCCTCTATTATAAAAAAAAGGTCTACCAATTCGCACTTGGCCTTTCGCATTCGCTTTCGCAGTCGCTTGGCGCATTCGACAATATTTTGAGCCGAAAACGAAGGTTTTTATAACTTAACAAACCTTATACCTAAGCCTACAAACGTAAAATTGGATTAATAGCTCTTTATAACCCTTAACGTAGCCCTTTGAGGGTAGTAAACATACCACATTGTTAGGTTTAATAAAAGTAATGCTAAAGACAGGTAAATATCCCAAACATGCGAGGTTCGTATTACGTACATTGTACACTGTCGAGCATAAAAACGGTACAGTCAAACATAATTAAATTTTCAAATAGTTTTTAAAAACAAGGCTTTTAGTATAGTCTTAGTGTTTTTATATTCTTCTATTTTACCAAATGAAAACAAAGGACATAGGTTGGATACTTAAAATAGAAATGGTTATTATATTTCTGTCTGTCTGTCCGTCTGTCTTTCTGTCTATCTGTTTTCCGGCTTATTTCCGAAACGGCTGGACCGATTTTAACGGGACTTTTACTTTTATTTAAAAAAAGAATTAGGGTTCCGCGTACAAAAATCAAAACCCATGAATCTCCAGAGTATTTACACTTTCAAGCACGGTAACAGTTCTTGAAAACTTTTTTACTTTGAACTGCATTTCAGGTTGACGTTAGTTTAATTGCATGCAGTATTCAAGTTCTGTACATAAACCTAGGAGCGGTTCATGAGAGTTAACGAGAACTCTTGTGTTATATTGTCTGTGGTAATTCTGCGAGAGACTTAGTTTTATGAAAGAGTTTAAAATATTAACATACATATAAAATCGTCTGTAAGTTTAATGGTTTATAGGTAACTAGTTTTTGCCCGCGGCTTCGCCCGCGTTTAAAAGAAAATAATATGACATACTAACATACATAAAACTGAAAATTCGTACCTTCATTGGAACGACAGTGGCACTATCTGGCGAAAATTGGTCGTACCAACTCTGGAACCTTCGTGAGCTCATGGACAATAACTTTGCTAAATCACTTGATCAAATGCATAGTTTACGATTCAATCCTTACTAATATCGATTAAAATATTCGATTTTTTTGGCCACAAGATCGATTCTCCGATTAATAGATCTTAGATCGCCATTCCTAGTTCCCGTGGGATTTCCGGGATAAAAACTATCCTATGTCCGTTCTCGGGTCTCAGACTATCTTTGTACAAAATTTAATGAACATCGGTTCAGTGGTTTAGGCTTGAAGAAGAGACAACCAGATAGACAGACAGACAGACTTCCTGTCGGATTTATAATATTAGTAAGGATTGTAAAACAGTAGACTACATAGTGTAAACAGCATACTGCTTTGATAGATATCTGACCCAGAGACATCTGTTATCAACCCCAGATAGAATTACATGTTCATACCTGAGGTCGGCCACAGATATGCCGCTACCCCTGGGGACTAAGCTGGAACGCCTCGGAAAAGTCTGTCTCCCTTACCACACCCTTTAAAACGGAACACAGCAGCGCCTAACACTGCTGTTATTAGGCAGAAATAGGTGTGGCGGTGGTGCCGCCGGAGTCGAACCACAAAGGGTTCTATAACCTTCAAAAACTCTTATTAAAATAAAATAAAAAAGTACTCGAGATTGAATACAAAAATGTTTATCGGCGAAGACTATCTACTAACATGGACTGCATGCTTGTCTGCTACTACAATTTCAAACAGAAACTGCAATGCAGTGTTGTACATTGAATATCATATTGCCTTGTTTATTCAGAATTGATGCAAATATACCTGTAGGACTACCATGAGTTTACAAAAGTATTACTCGCTAGCGACTGCGTAAAATAAATGTATGAAAAATTGTACAGCGCCTCTGGTGGTTACTCGTAGAACTAAAATCCGTAGTGGCGTAACTCGATACGTAAAAAACCTATCGAAATCAAATCGCTAGCGAATGTCATTATGATCTATTGCCATACAAATTCGGTCCCATGAGTCATTAATTTGACAGACGTTGTCAAGAAATTCCGTAATATAGTATAGTATAGTATAGTATAGTATAGTATAGTAGTTATGTTATTCACTAGCAAAATGACAATAGTTTTCTATTTACCATTTCTATAGTGGCGTTTCTATGCCAACTCATGGTAATGCTACTGGAGTTTGATATTGTATACCCTTACCATGAGTTTTTACGTTTTGACAAATATGACTGTTTTGGTATTTGTTTACGTATTTACCTATACAATTTCCAATCAGCGCCCCTAGCGGATTGTGTCAGAACTTGGAAATTGTATGGGCCAATACGTAAACAAATACTAAAACAGTTATAATTGTAAAAACGTAAAAACTCATGGTAAGGTTACAGAGCCGGATTGTGTGATTGTTCCCTGAAGGAACGAAGGGCCCCATTATTATTTTCAGAATAAAAATAATATTATTGCGTGTCTTTAAAGTTTACCGATAAATAAAATTGTTTGAACAAAAAATATAGTACCTAATTAGTAAAGTGGAAGTATTATTCGTAAATGCGAAAAAATATTGCAAGGATTAATAAATAAATTTGATAACCTATCGAAATGGTAAAATGAGAGGATTCTTGTTGACGACCCGCTTGGCGGAGCGGTTACCATGCCGGTCTGACGCGCAGAGGGTCCCGGGTTCGATCCCCGGCCAGACAGATTTCTAAATGATGAATTTAGACTTTTGTTTCTGGATCTGGGTGTTTGTGAATTTGTCTCTGTGTGTGTCCATAGCACCCACGATACAGGGAATCCTAGTGTGGGGCTGTGAGTGTAGAAGCGTTTATTGTTTATTATTATTATTGTATTTTATGACACATGTTCAAAAGAGATTTGTACCTCCTTTTAGCAAATAAGGATTCTGATTTGAAATTTTGATATTTCTTTCTCCATTGTGGGGGCACCTTCCATGTAGAGGCCCTGGGGTAGTAGCCCCGCTACTTTCTCCCAAGCCCGGGCCTGATATCTTGTGCAAATATTTGACCAAAACACAAACTATGTACCAATATTGGCCAAGCAAAACACAAACTAGTTGAATCGCACCTCGATATCCAAGTAAATATTAATTAAATCAACAACAGGCAGTATATTCAGTTCTGCTCAATTAATCCACTAATGAAAGCAGCCACTTATATTGGCGAAGTAGAAGATGAAAGCCAATAAAATTAAGGAAATGAAATTGACGTAGGCAAGGTACGAATATAAGGCTGGTTCGCATGTGATGGTTTTGCGTAAATTGAGTTTGAAGCCCTTAAAAATGGTTGTGGGAAAATAAGGCTGGTTACGCGTGTAGCTGTTTTTCGTAAATTGCGTTTGAAGCGCTTAAAAAATGTGTGTGGGGAAATAAGGCTGGTTGCACGTGTGAGGGTTTTGTGTAAACTGCGTACTTGGAATCGCCTAAAAATTTATAAGTGAGAAAATAAGGCTAGTTACACGTGTGACGATTTTGCGCAAACTGCGTTCGAAATTGTTATAAATAAAAATACCTTCTATTTACTTTGTAACACTAAATAATGAATATAATACAATACAAAAATGCTTTATTTTACACCAACTAATACATGAAAAATATACATAAACATAATGAAAAGTACAACAGGCGGTCTTATTACTTAAAAAAGCGTATTAAAAAAAATACGTGTGGCACTCGGAGACTGCCGCGGTAAAGCTATTGCATAGCATTTTTTATGCTATGAAAACGCTCAGAAGGAATTCCAGAAATACAATATATTCTTCCATAATCATCAACATTTACATTAATACATCTTTATCCACTATTTTATCATATCTCCATTATTTAAGACATTGCAAATATCAGCTGACATTTCATAACTCCAAGCAAGACTGAACATTCTAAAATATAAAATAGAAAAGTATTTAATAAGTGACATAAAGTATTAACAACCAGCAATATAAATGGATCAATGCGATGTGCCTGTGACATTTGGCCGAATGTTACAGGTACATCGCATTTTTCATTAATAAATGCACTTTGTTTATTCATATTTAAAACACTTTGTACACAAATTATTTGTACCATAAATCATAATGGCGTTTTGATTTTGTGCTGTCAAGTCTGTCAGTTGTAATTGTACGTTTAAAAATAACAAACACTCTTTTACGTTATTTTATCAATCCAGAATTCAACATAGCTTATGTTGATAAAACATATTATTTGGATAATATGGTAATATAATTTTGAATTTTATAATGGGAATATAAAATATACTTCACGCAATTTTAAGATTTCTGCACGGATTATAAAAAAATGTGTATTACTGCCATCTGTGTTCAAGTTGACGAATTAAGGTTATCAAATAAAATAATAAGAAATGTAAAATAATACTTTATTCAATTATATCCATATTTTTCTATTGACAATCAATAACTCGGTTGCCTGGAGACTTGATATCCAACAGTCCTCCACCGCTATTTTCACTTACACCACCAGGGGCGCCGGCAGCATTTGGCAAGGTGACGGCGCACCAGTATGCCATTTTCAGTTCTGACTTCATAATGGAGTCTACCTAATCTTCGGATGACGACTCCGAACTCCCATTTAACTCTTGGGTTGGTGTAACTGCGGACTTGTACCTTATCACCTTGTCCGAACTCCTGCGTTGGCAGTGCATTGTAATGTAATCTGGATAGTGGGGCGGATTTCTTAAATAAGGCATGCATATAGGTTCTTACCTCTCTGCCGAACATTAACTGATAAGGTGATAACTCTTTTGTATTAGATGTACGTCTCAAGCGTGCCTTGACAGTTAACAGTTTATCAAATAAACTTCCGCTCTTGCTGATATAAAAGAACATTCAGGTATTAGCCGATTATTTTCTTTGTGTACATTCAAAAATTTAAATTTTAGCTTTGTATATATTTCTTCAAATTCGTACCTGTATTTTATTTCCTCTTCTAAATTTTCTTCTTCTGTAAGCCATTCAATTTTTTCTTGAATCGCGTAGAATTTGTTCAAATTTTCTTGTAAAGAATTCAGTCGTATATTTATTTCTTCAATCTCAATTTTTTCTATTCCCGAAATGTAATTTTCGGTTCGTTTCATTAACCCACGTAATGTGGCTCGTATTTCCTTATTGTTTTTTTAGTTCATTCGACATCTCGTCGCCAATATCAAATAAAATAATAAGGAATGTAAAATAATACTTTATTCAATTATATCCATATTTTTCTATTGACAGTCAACAACTCGGTTGCCTGGAGACTTGATAGTTGGATATCAAGTCTCCAGGCAACCGAGTTGTTGAAAGGTGTTACTTATTTTCGTTACGGAATTTCTCGATTCGGTCGCCGCGCTCAAAGCCCGCGATAAAAGCTATGCAATAGCTTAAAACGATCTCTTCTAGACAACCACAGAGTTGTTGAAAGAAAACCATACAGATGCAAATACAGGGTAGGGGTGCAGAAATGTAATACATAACGACTCGAAAATTATCTTTGAACATATCAGCAGCTCGTGTAGAAGGTGAAGAAAGTAAGGGATAAAAATAGTGGCAATACACAGAATAGGAAAGAACGATAGAATAAATACATACAAATAATAATAATAATGTTTTATATATGCAGCAGGTTAACGTGGCAGGTCAATGAATGAAGTGTTTTAAAATTTCTGAATTTATCTGACCATTCAAATTGAGTAAAAATCGAGTTCAAAGATTCCATTACATACCAACGAGTAGGTATGTAACTGAATCTAAATGTGGTTAAGGTTAGGTTAATAATAGCGTGATAAATATAGTTGATAATTCAAATAATTATTATTCTAGTCTGCAACAAGCCTAACATTTCAGCAATAAAGCGAGCGGGGCGCAATTTTTTCGAAATTGTAAGACCTTTATTACTTTGAGCAAGATGACGCAAGGGCGAAATTCGCTTGACGGAACGCTATGCTAATCTTCGTAAGTACTTCCAGCGTGGAGGAAAGGCTTAGGTGACGTTACATGGCATTCTCGCATTTATGACTAAGATATGTGATGTGATGGATAATGTTGTGTTGATGTGTGGTGTCATATCTCAAGAGTTGAACTTTTGCGTTCTCTAAGATTAGAGTAGCAAACGAGCATTCAACCTGATGGTAAGTGGCTACTGCCGCCCATGGACATTTATAATCAACCCCAGATAAGATTACATTCCTAACTGTCGACCGCAGATTCGCCGCTGCTTCTGAGGTCTAAGCTGGAATACCTCGTAATACGAGTAGTAACGCATATCTATTTCAGTCTAATAATAGCAGTGTTCAGCGCTGCTGTGTTCTGGTTTGAAGTTCTGGTAAGGGAGACATACTTATCCGAGGTGTTCCAGCCTAGGCTTCATACTCTGTTGCATCCTTTAGGTAGGAATCGTAATACGTATATCATTATCATCAACAACCCAATGTTGTTCCACTGCTGGGCACGGGTCTCCTCTCAGAATGAGAAAGATTAAGCCATAGTCCACCGCGCTGGACAAGTGCAAATTGATCACTTCACCATTGAAATCATTTTTTTAAACCCTAAAGTCAAGCGATGATTATTTTCTAATTTGCACATAATTGAAAAATCCGAGATGCTTGCCTATGATTCGAACCTCGGACACTTCGGTCGAGAGGCCGAGTTACAACTAGGCTATCACTTCTCTTACATAAATATGCTCGTAGAACATAACCCTTCTCACCTACTCTTTTTGTTACTTCAATTTAATAAAAAACTATTAATTCTCCATCAGTACCCTTAGTATGAGTTTTTACGTTTTGACAAAAATGACTGTTTTTGTTCACGTATGTCCCATACATTTCCAATCAGTTCTGATACAATCCGCAAGGGGCGCTGATTGCAAATGTATGAGAAAATACGTAAACAAATACCAAAACAGTCATTTTTGTAAAAACGTAAAAACTCATACGAAGGGTACAGTAGGGCAAGTACCTTACGTTATATGACGAAAATGTTACCTAATCTACCCTCATATGTTATTTGACGTATGTGTAGGTAGGGGTGTGCGAATAATTCGAACTTACGAAATATTTGTTTCGAAACAAATATCAATAATCGATTCGGAACTTGAATCGAATATATTGAAAATTCGAATTACTCGAGAACTTTCAAATTACGATTTTTTTTTCGAACTAGTACATCATGTATTTACAAATTTTCGAGTATTTTGAATTGTGAGTTTATTAATATTTTGATACACTGTGTGATGGAATTCATATTGGAAAATAGAAAATCCAGTGATACTTCGATATTTCGCGTATTGGTCGAATTATTCGCAAGTTTTCAAATTATTCGATATTTTTTTTTTCGAATGATTCGATTCGTATTTCGAATATTTCACTCATTTTGAAGGATAATGCACACCCCTAGTTACGGGCTCACTTCTGGTTTTTAGATAAGAAAAGGGTTTAAGAAATTCTTAACTATGATAATATGACGCATGGTGGAGTAACTGCCTTCTGACATGTAATGTTTTGGATTCGATGCCCGGTTAGGTAGATCTAAATAATGCGTTTAGATTTCTGTTCTGGGTCTGGGTATTTTTGTAGTTTACGTTTGGGTCCATTTAACCCACGACTTTCGACATAAGATCTTGCCTACCACTTTACGGTGGAATAAGTTTGAAGGTGGTAGAACCCTTTGTGGTTCGACTCAGGCGGCACCACCGCCACATCTTTTTCTGCTTAAGTGTTCAGCGCTGCTGTGCTCAGATTTAAAAGGCGTAGTTAAGAAGAAATACTTATTCGTGGTGTTCCAACTTAGTCCTCAAAGTAGCCACTTACTATCAGGTGGACTACATATCTCTTCGTTTTCTATACTAATATTATAAAGAGGAAAACTTTGTTTGTTTGTTTGGTTGTAATGAATAGGCTCAAAAACTACTGGACCGATTTTAAAAATTCTTTCACCATTCGAAAGCTACATAATCCACGAGTAACATAGGCTATATTTTATATGAAATATATTTGATAAATAGATTTTGAGACGGTACAAAGTTTGCCGGGTCAGCTAGTCTTTTAGAATACATCAGTATTATAAAAAAGATATATGGATTATGACTAATAATTAATTCAATATAATTTCCATTCCATATCATTCCATTTCTTAATATATAATTTAAGTAATTTATAATTATTTTAATATAATTCATAAAGATTCATCATTTCTACATACAAACCAAGAAAACCTAAGTTGAAATATCAGAGGAATCCATGAAACAATTCTACAAGCAAGATTTCATATAAACGCTAAAGACATAATGTCTAATTTGGTTTAAGATCCCCATTTATATGCCAAAGTTTCTGAATATATTCTTATGCAAATTTTATATGGGGCCTATCGATTTCTGCGTTTTAATGTGAGAAAATGATTTTTGAAATTACGACGTGTTGTAGGTCGTAGGGTTTTTTTTTATAATATAGGAGTAGCAGACGAGCATGCAGCCCACCTGATGGTAAGTGGCTACTGCCGCCCGTGGACATTTGTAAAATACCCCAGATAGGATTATATATTTCTACCTGAGGTCGGCCACAGATGCGCCGCTACCCCTGAGGACTAAGCTGGAACGCCTCGCAAAAGTATGTTTCCCTTATCACACGCTTCAAACCAGAACACAGCAGCGCCTAACACTGCTGTTATTAGACAGAAATAGGTGTGGCGGTGGTGCCGCCGGAGTCGAACCACAAAGTGTTCTACCACCTTCAAATCTCGTTCTTTATGTCTCATTCTTTGGCACGCTAAAGCCCAAACGGCTTGACGGATATAATATGAGGTGTCGTTCGATTCGTCTAAATTGTGGGAGTTACATAGACTATATTTTTAAGCAGTCGGTTTTTCGTGTTTATAAACAATAATTTATTTAAACTTTTTATTAATGATGTTATTCCTAACAATATATTTCTTTGTTACAGGTAAGTACAGCACCGTATTGGTCTCAATAATGTACAGGAAACACAAAGTCGACAGGTTTCCTTAGGGTGGGTAAGTGGTACAAATCCCTTAGGGGAATAATGGGGTAGTTTACATTTGGATTGTATTTGGGGTGTGTAAGGAATGTTTATAAGGTTGGTATTTTAGTAAACAAATATAGTCCGCGTAAAACTGCTAGTCCGCTCTGAATATAGAAATGAATCGTGTCATCATAGCAAATTGTATGACTACAGACTAGATGTATTTCTACTTTTATATTGTCAACGAGGGGGAAACCCAGCATATGTGAGAGACCTTTACAAAACATTTCAATGGTATGTGAAGTCTACCGACAGGCACTTATACACACCTATTTCTACTGCTACACAGCAGCGCCTATCTTTGCTGTTATTAACAGCAGAGATAGGCGCTGCTGTGTTCCGTTTTGAAGGGTGTGGTAAGGGAGACATACTTTTCCGAGACGTTCCAGCTTAGTTCTCAGGAGTAGCGGTGCATCTGTGGCCGACCTCAGGTTGGAATATCTAATCCTATCTGGGGTTGATTACAGATGTCCATCTGCGGCAGTAGCTTCTTACCATTAAGTGGACTGCATGCTCGTCTGCTATTTCAATATAATAAAAAAATGTTATTTAATGTATCAATATAATTAGCTACTTAAAATAGACACAGGTAAAACCACAAAGCACAGCTAGTGTACATTCCCAATAGATTTATTACTTTTATTCAAAATTCCTTGAAATACGCCACTTGCCCCGTTCAATATAAACTACAAATTTCCCTAGGGAGTGATAGCAGGTAGTCAAAACAAGTGCTTCGAAAATTGTGTATAAAAGATAGACCAAATCATTTTTATAAAGTAGTGTTCGTTCCGTGGTCGATTTCTAGGATTTATAATATAGGAGTAGAAGACGAGCATGCAGTCCACCTGATGGTAAGGTAACTGCCGCTCATGGACAAATACCCAAATAAGATTAGATTCTTACCTGACGTCGGCGACACATGCGCCGCTACCTCTGACGACTAAGATGGGATGCCTCGGAAAAGTCTCCCTTGCCACAGTCTGCAAAGCAGAACACAGCAGCCTAACACTGCTGTTATTAGGCAGAAATAGGTATAGCTGCCAGACTCAAACTGCACAGGATTCTACCAACTTTAAACTCTTATCTTACCGACTTCCTATCTCATCTGTAGATCAATACTAGTGTCCATGTGCGGCAGTAGCCACTTACCATCAGGTGGACTGCATGTTCGTCTGCTTTCATATTATAAATGTCATTATCTCACACGTATGACCATCACAAGGACTTTGACTAATATTCAGTTTAAGATATATATATGTTTGTTCAGTATATCATCACAAGAAATTTGACTAATATTCAGTTTAAGATATATAAAATATGTTTGTTAAGTATCTCGGACTGACTGAAATACTAAAATACTCGTAAAGTAAAGAATAAATTAAAAAATTAAAATGTTAACGTTTCGTTCACTACAGACGGAAAATAGTCAGTCATTATCTCGTCACGGGACGGTATATAATTATATATATCATGGAGGGTCCTGGGAGGACCCATTCGGAGGACGCGAGTGTGTGTGTGCATTACACAATTATCATTCGAAAATAAACCAGCAACCTGAAAATCATATAACGTTTATCCATACGCAATATCCAGAAATAACCCTCTCGATACAAAGGGATTAAAACGTTACACGTGAAATCCAATCGTACACGTGAGATACGGTGACATTTATCGATGAGTTTCTAGAATAGCTGCCATTTGAATGCTACGGCTGCAATGGGTTTTATTTTACACATACTGTATATTGGTTTAACTTGATTGATATAAGCTTTATTTAACTTTAATTTGAAGGTGGTAGAACACTCTGTGGTTTGACTCCGGCGGCACCACCGCCACACCTATTTCTGTTATAACAGCTGTGTTAAGCGCTGCTGTGTTTTGGTTTTAAGGAAGTAAGGAAGACATATTTATCCAAGGCATTCCAGCATATTCCTCAGCGGTAGCGGCGCATTTGTAGGCGACCTCAGGTAGGAATCTAATCTTATCTGGGGTGTATTACAGATGTTCATGGGCAGCAATAGGCACTTACCATCAGGTGGACTGCATACTCGTTTGCTTTTAATATCATAAAATTATTCTGTCTGTCACTGTCTCACATGGATTATTTTTGATTGATTCAGTTTGAGATGTACCTGTATCCCTACGCAATATCCAGAAATAACCTTCTTGATACAAAGGGATTAAAACGTAACACGTGAAATCCAATCGTACGTGAGATACGATGACATTTATCGATGAGTTTCAGGAATGGTTGCTATTTGAATGCTTCAACTGCAATGAGTTTTATTTTACACATACTGTATATTGGTTTAACTTGATTGATACAAGCTTTATTTAACTTTAATTTGAAGGTGGTAGAACACTCCGTGGTTTGACTCCGGCGGCATCATAACAGCAGTGTTAAGCGCTGCTGTGTTTTGGTTTTAAGGAAGTAAGGAAGACATATTTATCCCAGGCATTCCAGCATATTCCTCAGCGGTAGCGGCGCATTTGTAGGCGACCTCAGGTAGGAATCTAATCTTATCTGGGGTGGATTACAGATGTTCATGGGCAGCAATAGGCACTTACCATCAGGTGGACTGCATACTCGTTTGCTTTTAATATCATAAAATTATTCTGTCTGTCACTGTCTCACATGGATTATTTTTGATTGATTCAGTTTGAGATGTACCTGTATCCCTACGCAATATCCAGAAATAACCTTCTTGATACAAAGGGATTAAAACGTAACACGTGAAATCCAATCGTACGTGAGATATGGTGACATTTATCGATGAGTTTCTAGAATAGCTGCCATTTGAATGCTTCGACTGCAATGAGTTTTATTTTACACATACTGTATATTGGTTTAACTTGATTTATACAAGCTTTATTTAACTTTAATTTGAAGGTGGTAGAACACTCTGTGGTTTGACTCCGGCGGCACCACCGCCACACCTATTTCTGTTATAACACCAGTGTTAAGCGCTGCTGTGTTTTGGTTTTAAGGAAGTAAGGAAGACATATTTATCCAAGGCATTCCAGCATATTCCTCAGCGGTAGCGGCGCATTTGTAGGCGACCTCAGGTAGGAATCTAATCGTATCTGGGGTGGATTACAGATGTTCATGGGCAGCAATAGCCACCTACCATCAGATGGACTGCATGCTCGTTTGATACTTTAATATCATAAAAATATGTACCTATATCTCTACGCAATATACAGTAACAAATCTCTCGATACAAAGGGATTAAAACGTAACACGTGAAATCCAATCGTACACGTGAGATATGGTGACATTTATCGATGAGTTTCTAGAATAGCTGCCATTTGAATGCTACGACTGCAATGGGCTTTATTTTACACAGTATTTATATTGAAATGGGATATTACTAGCTTTATTTAACTTGTTTTGTTAGTTCGTTTATAAGCAGGCAGATTTAGATGTTTGGAAGTCCTGGGACAACAACAGAGTGGTCTATAATTATTTTCCGAATTAAAAGAAACAATTCCACGAACAGTTGAAGGAGTGGAACTTCCGGAAAGCAGACTTTGGGAAATTATACTCTCTAGTACTTGACATCGACTGGAGCGAATTGTATAATATAAAGGATCCCAATTTAGCTCTTGACCATTTTTATAGTACTTTGGATGATATTTTTGGACAGTGTGTACCACTAAAAATTAAAAACTTGAGGCAATCAAAGTACGTTTACCCAGTATGGTACCCACCACAACTTATAAAAAATATTCGTGTCAAATACGACCTACATAAAACTTTCAAAAGGACTAAATCTATGCAAGACTACGAGGCATTCTCACAGTGCAGGGCAAAAGTGAAGACAGAGACCGCGCTTGCTCATGACCAGTACCGAAACCGCGTTCAAAATCATTTGGCTTTTGAACCGAGAGCTTTTTGGGAATATATAAGATCAAAGAGGGGTAGTAGTGGGCAGCCTAAATTAGTACAAAACGAGCGGACGTTGTCAGATCTGGAATGTGCTGAAACATTTGCTAATTTTTTTCAATCCATATACAACCCGGAGCCGGCGCGGCTAGATGTGTCAGCGGTCAGCGCGTCAATACGGGACGGCGGCGCGCGCGTACACTTGCCTGGCCTGACCCCGGCAGAGGTGGCCGGCGCTCTTGCGCGAATCGCACCTAAGCGCTCAGTAGGACCAGACGGCATACCTCCATATATCCTAAAGGATTGTCGCTATGCTTTAAAAGACCCACTACTGCACATTTTTAATGTGTGCCTTACAAGTGCGACATATCCTGATAGATGGAAGCTCACCAGAGTAGTGCCTGTGCCGAAAGGGAGGGGAGGTCCAGAGCCAAGTGATTATAGACCGGTGGCCCTTCTGTCTGCGCCGGCAAAGGTGTTCGAATCAGCTATACAGCACTCATTGTATGCACAGGTGAGGTCTCAATTGTCTGATGCTCAGTACGGATTTCGTCCGGGGCGTGGGACAACGGGAAACTTACTGCATTTGATGACGAAGTTGGTTCCAACAGTGGATGCAGGGGGACAAGTAGATGTTGCCTATTTTGATTTTAGAAGGGCTTTCGATACAGTGGATGGTGACGTACTGCTCTCAAAGCTGGCTGGCATGGGCTGCACGCCCCATACGCTTAGTTTTTTCGCCAGTTACATGAGAGACAGGCGTCAATATGTCGACTGTGGCGGATGCCGTTCAGGCGAGTACTGGACAAGATCAGGCGTCAGCCAGGGCAGTAATTTAGGGCCCCTTCAGTTTATCATAATGATAAACGACTTGCCGGAGGCGGTTCAGGAGTCCACGTGCCTTCTATTTGCTGACGACCTGAAATTAGTACGGGAAATAGGCGATATCTCGGACCATGACAGGTTGCAAAGGGATATAGATCGATTGGTTGAATGGAGTCGGGAGAACAAGCTATTATTTAACGTAGCAAAGTGCTCTGTGCTCTCATTCAGCCGCGCGCTTGCTCCACGCTGGCACCTATACAATGTCGGGGGTGAGCCGCTCCGGCGCGTCACAAAGGTGAGAGATCTTGGGGTACTATTTTCGGATCATCTTAACTTTGGGGATCATATAGCTGAAGTGTGCAAGAAGGCGTACCGGAACCTAGGCTTCATATTGAGGCAAGCGAGGGATTTCACCAACTTCAAAGCCTTACGTGCCCTTTATGAAGCCCTGGTAAAGAGTCACTTAGAGCATAATTCGGTTGTATGGGCTCCAAATCAGATGAAATATAATTTAATGTTAGAGCGGATTCAAAATAAGTACGCCCGTTACCTGTATATGAAAATGTACGGTACGTATCCTGGCTATCCTCTGCTGTACCCCACCTTATTCGTGCTGGGTATGGTGGGTTACAGTAAGCTTCAAACGAGAAGGGAGGAAGCCATGGCCAAGTACTTGTTCCTTGTCCTGCGGGGTGAAAAGGACAATCCAGCCATGTTGGAATCACTGCGGCTCAGCGCTCCGGATAAGAGCATAGGACAGCGACGATCCTCACCTCTGTTGGCGTTGCCGCGCGCTCGTACCAACTTGCTGCGTGACGCGCCCGCTACTAGAGCAATGTGCATCCTTAATTCCGTAGCGCAACGCATTGACCTTTTCAGCTGTACACTGAACGAGTTCACCAGGGTGGTCAGGGAAATTATAGAAATATCTGTTTATTAAATAGGTAAATAATTTTGAATAGAATCAAATGACATTAATATATTGTTATAAGAATTATATAGTATAATTTATCTTTGACCACAATTTTAATTTTAATTTTAATTTTAACTTTTAAATTTAATTTGAATATTTTTTTATTTTAATGTATTTTTATTAATCTGAATTGGTAATGTTCTCGGTATAGTTCTTTGACATAATTTGATAATTTGACATATTTGGACTGTGAGTTACCAATAATAATTACTTTACTAATAATTTGATTTAGCTTGTATTGACTTATATTATATTTGACTTAGGTATACCTCAATATTGACAAATGCTAAAACGATTAAACTTTTATATAATGATAATGAATGAAGATTATAAGTAATTAATAATATATGTATACTAACACATTGGACTACATTTACTAACGAATTAGGCATTCCTGTAATGTTAGTGAATATGATGTAATAATAAATAAATAAATAAATAAATAAATTTTTCCGTGAAATCTTTAAAAAATTCACTGCAACAAAAATATTTTAAACACTATTTAGAAAAATATATATGGATACACGAAAAACACATTATGTACATTTTATTGTCCTTTTGTTGTTGTTTAATTTTTGATTTTTTTCTTTTGTTTTATGTTTTTTTATTTTTTTTTTGTCTCTTTCTATTATAGTATTTTATTTGTTCTGCAATTATCCGAATAAATATTTATTTATTTCTTTCTTTCTTTCAAAAAACATTTAGACTCTTTATGAGCTGATCTGCCAACATATGGATATTATTTTCTCTCTTTGGACCCTCTCTTGTAAAGGCTCCGGAGCAGTAGCCTCGCATGCCCTCCCCTAAAGCCGGCCGTGTATGTGAGGATCAGATCTTGCGAATAAATTTTATTTTATTTTTTTAATTTTTATTTTATTTTATTCGGAAAACATACAGTGCTTAAAAACTAAGTTAATTACAATATAATCGAATGAATCCCGAAAATTAGCACTGAAATTTGCATATAGGTTTGATTTGAATGACAAAGTATAATATAATTTTCAAATAACGTCATTTTAAATCTAACATAGCGGACTCCCCAAGACGGACTAATTATTTTTTTAACCTTCGCTACGATATGGGTATCAAATTTAAAGCGTTTTCTGAGAAGAATACGAAAACAAATTTATGTTACTAAAAAAAGGTTAAATAAAAATATATTCTGCTTTATAACAGCAGTGTAACGCTACTGTGTTCTGGTTTCAAGAGAGGGGAGACATACTTGTCCGGGGCTTTGCAGGGGGCCTACCACCATTTTTTAAAAACCATCATAGTTCAGGAAAGTTTTATTTCCTCCTTAAAACAGTAAAATATTCCGTCATACACAGTTAAACAAACTTAAGCCCTTATTATTTTTTCCCTTTTCCATTGTATAAAACCAACTGAAATTATCATATTTTGCTTAAAAAGTTCAATTTCCTGCAAAAAGGTAAAAGTATGATTAAAATAATATTGTGTTAAGAGATGGTAGTAACCCCCCAGATTGGAAATACGACTACTTAGGCTTCGAATCTCCACAAGGCATTCTTTCAAAATAATACGAATAAAACGAGATTTAGAACATTAAAATATACGCGTAAGAAGTACAATTCGATTTACATAACACAAATGTAATTCGAATACATTGAGGTTTGAATACATATGGGATTTGAATACCAAATATATTGAATAATATTGAAGTGGTTTAACGCTTTTGGAGATATTTCATAGCTTTATTTAGAAACATATTTCCTTTTTTATATAATATAGGAGCAGCAGACGAGCATGCAGTCCACCTGACGGTAAGTGGCTACTGCCGCCCAGGTAGGATTAGATATTCCTACACTGTCGGCTACAGATGCCCTGGTACCCCTGAGGACTAAGCTAGAACGCCTCGGAAAATTATGTCTCCCTTACCATACCCTTCAAACCAGAAGCGCTTAACACTACTGTTATTAGGCAGAAATAGGTGTGGCGGTAGTCCCACCGGAGTTGAACCACAAAGGGTTCTACCACCTTCCAAATTGTATTATTATTGTTGGTATTGTTTTATTTAATAAAAAGTCCTAACATTTGTTAAATTTTTTACATTTTTATTTTATTGGAAAAGTAATATTTTTGTGCGCAAAGTATGCAGTAGTAGAATTCAAAGGGATTTATTAATTTTCACAATTCGATTTATTTTATGTTTCAATTGCATTGTACGGATCAAATTGGATGTACGCACGAATACAAGTCTATGAATACATATGGGATTTTAATACTAATCGCTTTTGAATAAAGTTCAACGAATTTTAGATAGGATACAGTCATTACTGGTCTGATACGTGATGTTCCAGGTTCGTTCCCGGCCATACAAACATTTAAATAATGTATTTAGACTAGGTGATCCGGCAAACGGTGTGTTGCCATATAAATAAAAAAATGTTAAAGATGAACAACCCTTATCACTTAGGAGTATGGAAGATTCTCCGAGTAGCCGATTCTCAGATCTACTGAATATGCATATAAAATTTGGGGAAAATCGGTAAAGCCGTTTTTCGGAGGAGTACAGTAACTAACATTGAGACACGAGAATTTTATATTTAAGATTTATTTCTTAAATGTACTTGTTTATGCGCTCTATAAAGCGGAGGATTCTGGGTTCGATGCCGGGCTAAGCAGACATTTAAATAGATCGACTATAAATTATATTAACATCTTATCTACTATAATTTCAAGACTCTTTCTACACTCACAACCCCACACTACGATTCCTTGTGTCGTGGATGCCATAAACACACACAAAGACGAATACACAAACACCCAGACCCAGAATAAATATCCAAATTCATCAATTATCTGGCCAGGAATCGAAGCTGGAACCTTTTGCGCTCCAGACCGGTATGGTGACCGCTTCTCCACGCGGGTCGTCAAAATAATTTAGATAGTTTAGATGTACTACTACTACTACTATTACAACAGACAAACAAACATCGAAATAGTTTCAGAGTTCTGTTTCAGATCTTAATATATTCGTCTGTATGCACTATATAGCCATACATAGAACACGTACATCGTAAAGAGCTAAGAATGTATGTTATTTATAGTCCGCGCCAAACTGCTAGTCCGCTCTGAATTAGTTGCGAGCAGGTGTAGTCATACAATTTGCTATGGCGACGCGATTCAATTCTATACTCAGAGCGGACGAGCAGTTTTACGCGGACTGTACCTACAGCAAAGATGATAAAACAAAGCTAGCCACAAACCTGCTACAACAAACATGATTCTAACAAAGCGGACAGTGCCGTCACAACTCATTGTGTAGCTCATCATGAGCGCGCTTTGTTATGTTACAAGTAGGTTACTTTAATGAAAGTTTCTTTTTTATTTAATTCAGGCTTCTTACCCGACTGCAGAGGGTAGAGATTTTAAGCGTGTCTCATTTTTTGATATAAGCTGCAGCCCAAATGGCTTGATAGACTTTAACATAATATAAGGTTACGTTGAATTCGTCTACATTATGAGAGTGACATAGACTATATATTTAAGAAGTCAGGTTTTTCTTTCTGTAATACTTATCTAGTGTATGTGGACTGCAGAGGGTAATGATTTTGAGTGTATTACATATGTCTCATTCTATGGCACGCCTTGCAAACTAAACGGCTTAACGGATTTTTAAATATGAGGTTTCGTTGGATTTATCTAAATGATGTGAGTGGCATAGACTATATATTTAAGCTGTCAGGTTTTTGTTTTTGTAATAATTCTCTAATATATGTTTCGATGTTTTTATAGTTGTGTGTGTAACACCCACTTCGTTGTGAGTATAATATACTTTATTCTTGCAGCAAAGATAATAAAACAAAAGCTAGCCACAAACCTTGCAGAACAAACATTCTTCGAACAAAGCGGACAGTGCCGTCACAACTCATTGTGTAGCTTATCATGAGCGCGCTTTGTTATGTGGTTACAAGTAGGTTACTTTAATGGAAGTTTCTTTTTTCTTTAATTCAGGCTTCTTACCCGACTGCAAAGGGTAATGATTTTGAGTGTATGTACATATATATGTCTCATTCTTTGGCAGCCTTACAAACCAAACGGCTTAACGGATATACATATGAGATTTCGTTGGATTGATATAAAACGTAGGAGCGGCATAGACTATATTTTTAAACTGTCAGGTTTTTGTTTTTGTAATAATTATCTAGTGTTTGTTTGGATCTTTTTATAGTTGTGTTTCTAATACCCACGTTTGTATAGAGCCCTATATTCCTGTAGCAAAGATAATAAAACAAAAGCTAGCCACAAGCCTGGCAGAACAAACATGCTTCGAACAAAGCGGACAGTGCCGCTACAGCTCATTGTGTAGCTCATCATGAGCGCGCTTTGTTATGTTACAAGTAGGTTACTTTAATAGAACTTTTCAATCTTCTTACCTCACTGCAGAGGGTAATGTTAACGCATATGATACACCGCAAGAAATGTATTTATTTAAGGATTATTACACATTTACCTATACAAAAGGTGGTAGAACCCTTTGTGGTTCGACTCCGGCGGCACCACCGCCACACCTATTTCTGCCTAATAACATCAGTGTTAGGCGCTGCTGTGTTCCGTTTTGAAGGGTGTGGTAAGGGAGACATACTTTTCCGAGACGTTTCAGCTTAGTCCTCAGGAATAGCGGCGCATCTGGGGCCGAACTCAGGTAGGACCATCTAATCCTATTTGGGGTTGATTGCATATGTCCATGAGCGGCAGTAGCCACTTACCATCAGGTGGACTGCATGCTCGTCTGCTACTCCTATATTATAAACAAAATTAATGTATGAATTAAAACCTGTGTCACTCTCACAATACAGACGAGTCCAAGTACACCTCATATTTTATTATCCATCAAACCCTTGGGGCTGCAGAGTGCGCCAAACAATGAGACATACATGCATACGCTCGAAATACATTACTCTTCGCGCACGTGTAATGATAAACATACCAAAAAACTTCGTTTTAATACCAAAAACCTTTTGTATAAAGACGTGAAAACGTACAGAACATTTGAACAATGTTTAAACATCTTCAGTATACCGGACATGTTTGAACAAAGACTCATCAGAAGGGTCCTTATCGGAACAAATGAATGCGGACTCTTCAAAAATCCAATGAACATTTTTCCATGAAAACGTATTGTTAAATTGATTTCCTTTTACTAAGGAAACATCTTTCGTTTTTCTTTTTCAACAAAATTTTACTAGTTGAATAGCTTCGCATATCAACAAATGTAACTGTGTTCTAAATTAGACGAAAGAGAATATTTTGTTCTCTCATAATTTATGCTTTTTTTACTTGACTGGAGAGGGTAATGTTTTTCGAGCGTTTTTATGTATGTTTCATTATTTTAAGCCCAAATAATTTTAAGAGTTTTATTAACATATCAGGTGTCATTCTATTCGTTTAAAATTTGGAAGTGAAATATGCTGTACTGTTAATCACTTCCATTAGTTTTTTAATTAATTCGTATCGTTAAAGATATATCCATGCAATAATGGAAATATCATATTTCAAAATATAAAAGCAAAGACCTTTTATATGAAGACGTGAAAACCCACTGAACATTTGAACTGTGTTCAAACATCTTCAGTATCCCGGACATGTTTGAACAAAGACTCATCAGAAGGGTCCGTCTCGGATCAAATGACTGCGGACTCTTCAAAAATTCAGAGAATTTTTTTCAGTGAAAAAGTATTATTGTTAAAATTGTTAAGCGTTTGCAATTTTTACAAGTTTTTATTAGTTGGCAGTAATTTTGCGCTTAAACAATTAGTATATCAGCACATGTTTATGACCTTATGTTTTAAATCTTTTGAAAAAGAAAATTTAGGGGTCTCGAAGTTTATGATTATTTTTTCTTGAATGAACCAATTTAGTTTGTAAGTTCTTACATTTTTGATGCAAATTTTTTTCGACTTTTTCGAGTCTACGTGATTTCTACCAAAATAGGTATTAAAAAGTGGCGGAAACTTAGTTGCCAACCTAACAATGAAATTTATTTTTACATTTATTATTCGTTTTCCCACATTATTACTAGTATTAACTTACTACTTATTAACTTCCTTACTTCGTTTAAAAATTAGGTTACTTGTTTAGTTAAAGTAAGTTAAGTATGTAATTTAAGCACGTTCGGGTCTAGGTGTCAGAACCACGAAAAATTCTACCACATTTACGAGTATATAAATGTCAATAAAATTTAATATGTAAAGTAATGGTGCCCCATAAACCGTAATTTAGTCGCGTGACGTGAAAAATATCGTGCCACGCCATGGCTTTCAAAATACCCTCTGAATAGGGCTTCAAAATTTTGACGGGTCACCTAGGGCTGGCAGTTATAAATTTACATAATATATTCAGCAAAATAATTGTTGATGTGAACCATCTATAGCCGCACGTAAAACCGATTTCTGGCGTGGCGCGATCGTCGCGCGACGCGTCGCCACGCTATACGATGGTATATATATACCATCTGCATATAGACTGTATATATATACAGTCTATATGCAGTAGTGTGTACGGTGTGCGCAACGCCATGCGCAATCGAATTCAATAAATAGTCATCGTTATCTGGAAAAAAATCGTAATATTTTATTTTATCATTATGACATATTTAGTTCCTATCACAATATGTTCTTTTCTGCATATTACTTTTACAAAATAATGTCGATGTTTCACATCTGCCAGGCGTCCCGTGACGGCTCACATTTTATTTTGTAACCCTGTAAATTACGAACAATGTTTCTGAATTTAATTGTAATGAATAAGTGCTTAAAATTATTACTTTCACAATTAATGTTAATTTAAAATTGCATTATCATTTAAAGCAATGATGGAATTGCTGTATAAAAAATCGGGAAGATAAATTAAATAAACTTAGTAATTATAAAATTTATTTCAATTCAAAATTACATTCCCGTATAATTTGAGACTTTGAGGACATTTTATACGCTAGATATTTGTAAGAAACAAAATTAAATTACTTATGTTATTTACGTCACATATTGAAATACTTTTTTAAAATAATGATAATTTGAATCGCAACAGATATTATAATATTTATTAGTTTTTACTTTATCCTATATTCGGAACGACTATAGTTGCGATAAAACTGTCAAAAGTATTCAAGTAATTATTATTCTAACATTTTCATATATTCACGTGATAAATTTCGCTTTAATAACATTATAATTAATAACATTTCCATTAAATGAACAGGGATTGAATCCCTGTGGAAAGCCGACCTTTACGCCAGTATACCGTGTTTCTCTTCCGACAGCTGTCATACTCATAATTGACAGTTGCTGTCAATTTCACATAAAAATTCGTGCATTAATAAGGTGTTTCACTTAACGACGAACATAGCTAAAGTTATGGGTATGGATTGGATTATCTACACTAATATTATAAAGAGGAAAACTTTGTTTGTTTGTTAGGTTGTAATGAATAGGCTCAAAAACTACTGGACCGATTTTAAAAATTATTTCACCATTCGAAAGCTACATTATCTACGAGTAACATAGGTTATATTTTATATGAAATATATTTGATAAATAGATTTTGAGGCGGTACAAAGTTCGTCGGGTCAGCTAGTTGCTTATAAAAATAAAAAAATATTATTGATTGTGGTAGAGCCCTCTGTGTGTCGATTCCGACGGCGTCACCGCCGCACCTATTTCTGCCTAATAACAGCAGTTTTAAGCGCTACTGTATTGTGGTTTGAAGGGTATGGTAAGGGAGACATACTTATCCGAGGCATTCCAGCTCAGTCCTCAGAGATGCGGCGCATCTGTGGCCGATCTCAGGTAGGATCTGAGGTTGATTACAGATGTCCATGGGCAGTAGTCACTTATCATCAGGTGGACAGCACGCACGTCTGCTATTCTTATATTATAAAAAAAATAACTTTTATAAAATGTTCATACAAAAGGTCCTATAAAAAATTGTTTTAAGGATCAAACTTCTAACTTATAACAAGTTCAAAAAATAATTTTGGCAACCCTAAGCATGACTCGTAAAGTCGTAAAGTTTTAACAAAAAACATATTCCACATGATAACGGGCAGAGGCTAATCGTTTTGAAACTTTTAATAATTTTAGCGTGAATTGGGAAAACCCAAGCTTTTATATTGTATAGAGTTTGTATATTGATACCCTCATTATCGTTATTCTATAGATACCTACTATATATTATATATAAAATTCTCGTGTCACAATGTTAGTTACCGTACTCCTCCGAAACGGCTTTAGTGATTTCCACCAAATTTTATATGCATATTCAGTAGGTCTAGAATCGGCTACTATCTATTTTTCATACCCCTATGTGATAAGGGTTGTTCACCCTTAACATTTTTTTATTTTTATAGCAACACGTTTTCCGGGTCAGCTAGTATACTATATGTAAAGGAGGCATTCCAGCTTAGTCCTCAGGGGTAGCGGCGCATCTGTGGCCGACCTCAGGTAGGAATATCTAATCTTATCTGGGGTTGATTACAGATGTTCATGTGCGGCAGTAGCCACTTACCATCAGGTGACTGCATGCTCGCCTGCTACTCTTATATTATAAAACTAAAAAGAAAAAAACCACCACCACACCTATTTCTGCCTAATAACATCAGTGTTAAGCGCTGCTGTATTTTGGTTTGAAGGGTGTGGTAAGGGAAACATACTTTTTCAAAACATTTCTGCATAACTCTTACGAGTAGCGGCGCATGTGTGGCCGAACTCAGGTGGCCGAATCCGGTGTTCTCTGGATTTGATTGCAAGTGCCCATGGGCGGTAGTAGCTACTTAATATCAGGTGGACAGCAAGCTCGTCTGCTATATCTAAATATATATAACTCAAAGGTGACTGACTGACATAGTGATCTATCAACGCACAGCCCAAACCACTAAACAGATCGGGCTGAAATTTGGCATGCAGGTAGATGTTATGACGTATGCATCCGCTAAGTAAAAGTAAAAGTATTTTGATTAATTCTACCCCCAAGGGGATAAAATAGGGGATGAAAATATTACTTCGTAAGGCGAGCGAAGCCGCGGGCAAAAGCTCGTTTACTTATATAATTTTATAAAAAAAAAGGCATAATGGAAGGCCTATTAGAAAAAAATATGGCATTTCGATGAAACTGGTACATAAAATAGTTATCGCAATTGTAGGTGAAATACGTTTTTTTCAGCTATATAAATAGCAATAATATAATCAATTGAAAGTCTTGAAATCATTCAATCTTGTAAGGTTTCATTTGATTTCATTACGAATACAGTCATCTCGAAAAGAACTAAGTGTTTTATTAAATGTCAACATGTTCCGTAGACGGAGAAAAACTTTGAACCAAAAACATAAATACAGACCATAGTGCCTTCTTCTATTAAGTCGGTAAAAATATAGCTGATGAGGGGGAACTCTTCGTTTCTCGACTCCGGTAGCACCAACGCCAAAACTATTCCTACCCATAGATTAGTAAAGATACTTCGCGTCCTTGAAATTGAATGAAGCCACAAATGGCTTATTAGTAAGTTCTTTTTTTTAATTCTTGACAAATAAAAACATTTTTAGAGAAATTTACGAATAAATAACTAATACTGCGTAATTTACGTAATAAATAAATAATTATTTCAAATATTTTAGGGACATTTTAGCACGGAGACGTGGCAATACTTTTTTACGCAACTATTTAAATTGTCAAAACTGGGTACATTTTCTCGTTAGGAGTGAGTAATCTTTACTAATCTATGTTCCTACCTAATAACAGCAGTGTTTTGTGCTCTGCTATGTTTTGGTTAGAAGGATATGGTAAGGGGGAGACATGCTTTTTAGAGGCGTGCCAACTGAGTCCTCAGGGGAAGCGGTGCATCTTTGGCCGACCTCAGGTAGGAATCTAATCTTATCCGGGGTTGATAACAGATCCCCATGAGCGGCAGTATCCACTTACCATCAGGTGGACTGCATGCTCGTCTGCTACAGTTATGTTATGAAAAGGCTGGACTGCATTCTTATATTCTACTTCAATTTTATTATGTAACGGGTACTCACGATATGTGTTTATATTTTTCTTTTTAAAATATGCGGATTGCCTTTCTACTACACTGGTAGTATTATGATTCCGTTCAGTTCGTTTGGCTATAGTTGCGTGGCCATTGACACGCAGGATCTTATCCAGGTGTTCCAAGTCCTGCGCCAAATGATCCTTTTCATACAATAATTCATAAGCCCGGTTCGTAAGGGACTTTGCAACTGAAGCTTAAGTGTCTGGGGTGGTGGTGTGAAGTGCCGTGTAGGTATCTGTCCGTGTGAATAGGTTTCCGGTGAACTGCTGCTCCGGTGCGGGCTTCTAATGCGACATCCAAGAATGCCAACTTCCCATTGTAAACCATTTCGCAAGTGAATTTTATACTGGCACAGTGTTCAGATGATTTAAATCATGACCATGATGATCGCCGTGTCCACGATCCATGCAACTGGGTTGCAATAAGCAATAAAGAAATTAAAAAACGCATATCGTGAGTACCCATTACATAATAAAATGTCTTAATTCCGCGATAATTTTAGTCTAAATTCATATTCTACTTCAATATCATAAAAACTAAAATAAAAAATTCAAAAGCAAGTATGATTTATTATCAGTCGGACATAATCATTTGTTACCTCAATTTAATTAAAATTTAGCGACATTTACGACTCGAATGAAGTTATTTTAGTTCTGTAATCGGTAAAACCTAAAATGTAATAAAGTAAGTAATAAAACTAGGTACTGTACGTAACAATTACTGTTATGAGGTCAAGGATTACATTTTATGTTATAATAGTTAATTGTTAGCGCGTTTTAGAGTATACGACACGACACGACTACGACACGAGGTCACATACGAGCGATAGTAAGTTAATTTAGTCCGCGCCAAACTGCTAGTCCGCTCTGAAGTCGCGTGCAAGTGTAGTCATACAATTTGCTATGGAGACGCGATTCATTTCTATATTCAGAGCGGACTGGCAGTTTTACGCGGAGTATACATGAGTTGGAGCCTGCTAAGTTTGACAGTACATGACACAAAGATGTGAGTTTGAAGGTAGAACCCTCTGTGGTTCGACTCCGGCGGTACCACCGCCACACCTATTTCTGTTATAACAGTAGTGTTAAGTACTGCTGTGTTCTGGTTTGAAGGATGTGGTAAGAGAGACATATTTATCCGAAGTATTTCAGCTTAGTCTTCAGGGGTAGCGGCGCATTTGTGACTGACCTCAAGATCATTTGATCAAGTGATGATCTTTAGCAAAGTTGTTGTCCATGAGCCCACGAAGTTTTAGGAGTTGGTAAGACTAATTTTCGACAGATGGCACCACTGTCATTCCAATGAAGGTACGAATTTTCAGTTTTATGTATGTTAGTATGTCATATTATTTTCTTTTAAACGCGGGCAAAAACTAGTTTATTATAAGGTCATACAATAAAACCTTTTTCATTACATAATTAACAAGCAAAGTCATGATCGCCAACTAGTCATTTAATACAAAGGCTTCACAAGGGTATCTAATTACACAAAAAGGGCAAGTAAGGGCAAGTACCAAGGGACTGAATACATACAAAATGTAATAGTAATTTATACTAAAGGCAACAATACAATCACGCTAGGGCTTTTCCACTATTTTATTGAATTGTACCAACGAATGCAGTTCTGAAAAGTATAATTATTTGTCTTTTTTAGTAATATAGGAGTAGCAGACGAGCATGCCGTCTGTCTTCAAGTCATTACTGTCTCACTGCTGGGCACGGATCTCCTCAAAATGAGAAGGATTAGGCCATAGTCCACAGCGCTGGCCAAGTGCGTATTGGTAGAATTCACATACATTTGAGAACTTTGTTTTTTTTTATAAATCTCCCAGGTGTACAGATTTCCTTACTATGTTTTCTTATCCGTTTAAGCAAGTGATAATTAATTTCTAATACGCACATAACTTCGAAAAATCAGAGGTGCGTGCCTAGGATTTTAACCTCGAACCCCCCGATCTAGAGGCCGAGGTATAACCACTAGGCTGTCACTGCTATTATTCGCTATATCTATCGAACCATAATAGACAGTTCAAATTTTCACGTTCAAAAAAGGAAATATGTTAAATACCTTGTAGCGACTTCCCGCTACTCGTCAAGAGATGGCACTGCTGAAACACGCTATCGAAGTTTTATAAATATCTAAATATATATAACTCAAAGGTGACTGACTGACATAGTGATCTATCAACGCACAGCCCAAACCACTGGACGGATCGGGCTGAAGTTTGGCATGCAGGTAGATGTTATGACGTAGGCATCCGCTAAGAAAGGATTTTGATCAATTCTAAGCCCAAGGGGATAAAGTAGGGGATGAAAATATTACTCCGAACTGAAACTGTTGGAGCACGGCCGCTCCCCGGGCATTATCACCTAGCCCGGCGGGAGATCTCCCTTTGCCAAAACCTAATGCTCCACACACACCGTAACGAGAGTATATCATTACCTTTATGTCTTCAGTACAAAAGCAAGTGACATAAGACTGAAAAATGTTTTTTACACAATAGAGGCCATTTAGGAGATAAAATAGACAAAACCGCCCCATCTCCTTAATTTGAAGATGGCTTCCGTTCCTAAAAATAATCCAAAATGGCCCTTTTACAGACATGTCATTTAGATAAAATTATAATAGTAAGCGACGAAAATTATGTTTAATGATAAAAATATGGTAATTTTGAAGATGATACGTAGTAGAATAGTATTTTTTTGTAATATAGGAGTAGCAGACGCATGCAGTCCACCTGATGGTAAGTGGCTACTGCCGCCCATGGACATCTGTAAACAACTCCAGATAGAATTAGATATTCCTACCTGAAATCGGCTACAGATGCACCGCTACCCCTGAGGACTAAGCTGGAGCGCCTCAGAAAAGTATGTCTCCCTTACCACACCCTTCAAACCAGAACACAGCAGCGCTTAACACTGCTGTTATTAGAAATAGGTGTGACGGTGGTGCCTCCTGGAACACAAACCGTTCCACCTAACACAAAGCTAACATAACACCGAATTGTTTGTAAATAACCAGTTCAATTGACCTGAAGTCAATGTTTGTTTTAACTAACGCAATTTAGACGCGAAATGGGAATTGTACAGATTTAACGGTACAATTCTTTTTATTTTTACTATGCGTCACGTAATTGGAAAAATAAGGTAGAGTAAGGTTGAAGGTGGTAGAACCCTTTGTGGTTCGGCGGCCCCACCGCCACACCATTTTCTACCTAATAACAGCAGTGTTAGGCGCTGCTGTGTTCCGGTTTGAAGGGTGTGGTAAGGGAGACAGACTTTTCCGAGGCGTTCCAGCTTAGTCCTCAGGGGTAGCGGCGCATCTGTAGCCGACCTCAGGTAGGAATATCTAATCCTATCTGGGGTTGATTACAGATGTCCATGGTGGGCAGTAGCCACTTATCATCAGGTGGACTGCATGCTCGTCTGCTACCCCTATATTATAAAAAAAGTCCGCGCCAAACTGCTAGTCCGCTCTGAAGTTGTTGCGAGCAGGTGTAGTCATACAATTCGATATAGCGACGCGATTCATTTCTATATTCAGAGCGGACTAGCTTTTACATGGACTATACCTGTTATCACGGGAACATAAGTGTGAAGGTGGTAGAACCCTCTGTTCGACTCCGGCGGCACCACCGTCACACTTATTTTTGTTATAACAGCAGTGTTAAGCGCTGCTGTGTTCTGGTTTGAAGGGTGTGGTAAGAGACATACTTATCCGAGGCGTTTTATCTTAGTGCTCAGAAGTACCTAACAATTAACAACCTATCTGTAACCGAAATCAGGTAACTCATCTTAACGAGGGTTGATAACAGATGTCCAATTGTCTAACCACTTTATTTTCCTTTTTTTTTGTTATCGGGGGGGGGGGGGGGGGGGGGAACCTTCAAAAGGTACCCGGTGTCGTGGGAGCGACACAGAGTTATGTGGGATTCTTACCACTCTAAAACCCCTCCGGTGGCCGTCCTCAGCGCTGCGTAAAGGTCTCCGGGATCTCCAAAGGAACGCAACCGGAGTCCCCTTAGCGCGTTGCCCCGTCGGGCGCCGCCCAAGTGAGCTTGACGCTTGCTACATCGTCTGATGTACACGACGGTACGCGACCACACTTACCGCCATCCTTTCCGGGCAGGGCGATCCGAGCTCCCACTCTTGCCGCCCGCATCCCCGGCAGCCCCCTTTTAGTCCCCTCTTACGACAGGCAGGATACCGTAGCCCTATTCTGGTCCCGGAACTACAGGGATAGGGACTAGCCACTTATCGAACCATAACCAGTTCTACTATCTTCAAACCCACAAACTTTCATTATGCATCGAAAATCTATTTATCAAAGCGAAAATCATAGAACAATTTTATTGTTATTAAAATAGACAAGCTAAATTGGTAACGTTGATTAATCATTTGTTATATTAGTCCAACTTCTTAATTAGTTTTTAGTTTAGTTTAGTTTTTAGTTTAGTTAACTAAATTAGTTAATTTGTTTTGCCAGTGCGTTACGCGTTTACCTTCCCTATAACAAGTTTTATGTTTATTCAGATCGAAAGGTGCGTTCATATGGATGCAGAATTGAGTTAGTATCGGTGATTTATTGCTATTCTGATTTAGTGCAAGCTTGTGAATTCGAAAGGTTTAGTTTAAGATCTACGCCTGTTATTAAGTTAAGATTAAAACTACTTCGCAACAAGGGTAAGTTGACTCTACGACGGTGAATCGTTAATAACGTTAATTTGACTTATATACCATTATACATATATGTAGCGGATTGTTGCGAAGTAGTTTTAATCTTAACTTAATAGCATGGATTTCCGCAAAGTAACGCCTTATACAATTAACTATCTACGTCTGTTATTAATAATGAATCTTTCCAATGTTTTGCCTACCAAAGATTGAAATGTGGCAATTTCTTTCAGGTATACTACATGATTATTTATTACTTCCGTTTTAAATTATTTTATAGATTTCAATTACATTTTAAGCGTCGTGGATATTTTACAAAAATTTTAATTTCGTTTGATATTACAAACTTAATACAATACAGGTACTATAGAATCATTATAAAAACAAAAAAAGTCCGAATGATTTCCACAATTTAGTCGACTCTACCAACACCTATTAATATTATATTACAATCCGTCTAGATTTTGGATGTAGGTCGTGCCAAATGAGATAAACATACATACGCTCGAAATCATTACCCTCCGCAGTGTCAATATACAGTTGCGCACGACTATTATGCGTTACCAACTTCTCTATAACCGCACCCACGATTGTCTGCAGTCGGGTAAGAATACAGTTGCGCACCAGTACTATGCGTCATTAGCTTCTCTATAAACGCACCCACGAGTGTTTTATTTGACTTTCCAGTAATTAATTCGGCTGTCCAATTCGGAATTTTCGAAGCGCTTCGGTCAGCTTAATGTTCCCATTGGCTTCTACCTATTATCTGAAAACTTCATTATGCTTAAATCTGGTTTAGGACCGCATCCCTGATGCGACGTGTGACTGGCAGCACCAACAACCTCGTGAGCGTCATCAGTCATAAGATCAACAGCCCAATAACGAGCCACTGGAATATGGTGCACGTGATCTCCGTAGGAATGTCGCGTAGAAAATAATTTTAGTTGTATTGTTTTCTTTGTTATTTATTATTACTATTTTTTGTTTCTTTTTAATTATAATAAATTTTACTAACATAGGTTTTTAAGTACAATGTAAATACTAACAAAATATGGACTATGTCTGAGTTAAATGGAAATAAATAAATAAAATAAATTACAAAATTACATATAACATACTGTTGAATCATTATAAAGACAGAAAATATGACTGATTTCCAGATTTTAGTCGAATACAACGATGCCTATTAATATTATGCTATAATCTGTCAAGAGACCAGTCCAGTCCAGTCCTGTCCAGTGGGTGACCCACGACTATCTCCAGTCGGGTAAAAATACAGTTGCGCACCACTATTATGCGTCAACAGCCTCTTTATAAACGCACCCACGATGTGTTTTATTTGACTTTACAGTAATTAATTCGGCCGTCCAATTCGGAATTTGGGAAGCGTTTCGGTCAGCTTAATGTTGCCATCGGCTTCGAGCTATTAACTGGGAATTTCGTTAATTGTAGTCTCTTTGATATACAGGTTTCGAATAAATGGATTTTGGATTTTTTAATTGTTTTTAATGATGTGAAATCTTTATTTTGTTTTCAGTAGAGGTCGCGTTCCGATCCGGAAGTAGTTTAAGAAAAATAGTGTATCTGACAATTTGTAAGTGCCGTCGTTGGCCTATACAAAATAAATATATTTCATTTCATTTCATTTCATTTCAAATTTTGGATTGCTTTTTTCCATTTTTTTACTTTAATTGTTTTGGTTTGTATACATCATATATACGAGTAGTTAGACATTGATTTTTAAATGGCAATTAAATTTTAAAAAAGACGCACCGTATATAATTAGATATTGTTTGTCTTTTTAATAGTAGGTAATTCTATTAGAAAAACGACGATTATTACACTCACAGCCTCACACTAGAATTCACTGTGTTGTGGGTTCCATGAACACACACAAAAACGTATAAATAAACACACAGACCCAGAAATAATAACTAAATTCATCATTTCAATATTTGTCTGGTCGGGGATCGAATCTGGAACCCTTTGCTCGTCAAACCGTATGGTTACCGATTCATCCACCTCGTTTAAAAGCAGTATCAAAACATGACACTTGAGGCAAACACAGTATATGCATATGTACAAGGCTTTCATTTCCTATCTGTCTGTCAATGTAACAGACATACTAGAACAATAGATATTCATACTACAAGGAAATTAACTGTTTACTTCTTACTTGTCTAAAGGTGGTAGAACCTTTTGTGGTTCGACTCCGGCGGCACCACCGCCACACCTATTTCTACCTAATAACAGCAGTGTTAGGCGCTGCTGTGTTCCGGTTTGTAGGGTGTGGTAAGGGAGACAGACTTTTCCGAGGCGTTCCAGCTTAGTCCTCAGGGGTAGCGGTTTATCTGTGGCCGACCTCAGGTAGGAATATCAAATCCTATCTGGGGTTGATTACAGATGTCCATGGGCGGCAGTAGCCACTTACCATCAGGTGGACTGCATGCTTGTCTACTACTCATATATTATAAAAAAAAAACTACTACTACTGTACTCTACTACATTGTATCTTTTTTTTAATAATTTCGGAACAGGAAACGAGCATTTAGATCCCCTGATGCTAAGTAGCAGAACTGGATTTCGGTAATCAACCCCAAATAAGATTAGAGAATGGCCACAGATGCGCTGTTTTCCTTCATCATCAACCCATTACTATCCCACTGCTGGGCACGGGTCTCCTCTCAGAATGAGAAGGATTAAGCCATAGTCCACCGCGCTTGCCCAGTGCGAATTGGTAGACTTCACATACCTTTGAGAAGTCTACCATTTTCCTTCACCTTTTAGCAAGTGATAATTAATTTCTAATACGCGCATAACTTTGAAAATTCAGAGGTGCCTGGGATTTGAACCTCGGACCCCTCGATCGAGACGAAGGCCGAGTTTCTTAATCACTAGGTTATCACTGCTTTCCTTAGGCGAAAGTATTTTTCCCTTACCACAACCTCCCAACCAGAATACAGCGGCACCTTGCTGTTATCTTTATCTAATCTAAGTATATATAACTCAAAGGTGACTGACTGACAGTGATCTATCAACGCACAGCCCAAACCACTGGACGGATCGGGCTGAAATGTGGCGTGCAGGTAGATGTCATGACGTAGGCATCCGCTAAGAAAGAATTTTGATCAATTCTACCCCCAAGGGGATAAAATAGGGGATGAAAATATTACTTCACTTAGGCATAAGTAACCACCTGTAATTTGTGACTTTTATTGGTGCAGAAAGCATGTAACCCTTCCGCTTTAGATCAAAATTCTAAAAGGTATGTGTTTGCCTAATTTATCAGTCGATATGAGTGTCCACGACTCTCCTAGAGGTCTAACTACGGTCTTAAAATTTAAGCCTTTTAAGACCAGGGGGCCTAACACTATCTTTTAAAATACATCATAGTTTTGGAAATCATCATCGGCATCGACATTAATTATTTATACATTCAAAGGAATTATGGTACGAAATTTCAATGCACGATTACAATAATATTGTTTTAAGAGATGGTAGTAACCCCCCAGTACTAGATACAAGTAATAAAAGTAAATATTGTATTAAATATGATGTTGATTTAATCATAACGATGTACTTCAAAGTACAAATTTTAGAAAACCCTTTCCGAGAACTCAGATACTTAATAACGAGCCCCTGTGCAAAAACCCAGTATTCTGAATATATTTAAACTTTTTTCTCAAGGTTGGAGTGTTATTAATTGAATATTTTATAATAATTAATACTTAAAATATAATTTATAGATTGGTCTGAAAATAAGTGTTTTTATTTGATACTTTATGTTAAAGACTACGCTACTTGAATACCTAATTAAACATCTGAATGTGATCCCACATTTCTTCTTGAGTTATGACGTCATTACTTTTGTTAATTCTAAATTAAACAGACATTTAAGGTTAGTTTATAATATAATAGTAACAGTATTCTTTAAAGGTGGTAGAACCCTTTGTGGTTCGACTCCGGCGGCATCACCACCAGGTCTATTTCTACCGAATAACAGCAGTGTTGAGCGCTGCTGTCTTCTCGTTTGAAGAGTGTGGAAAAGAAAACATACTTTTTCGAGGCGTTCCAGCTTAGTCCTCAGTTGTAGGAATATAATCCTATCTGGGGTTGATTATAGATATCCATGTGCGGCACTAGCCACTTACCGTCAGGTGCCTAGAAAGTGTATATAAAGAAATCTTCTTAAAATACCTAATTAAACACATCTGAATGTTAATCCCACATTTCTTCATGAGTTATGACGTCATTACTTTTGTTGGTTCTAAATTAAAACAAGGGAGATAACAGACCCTTAGTTTAACTTTAAGAGTATTTTTGGTGTAAAATTGTATGTAGTTGTGGCGACTAATAAGTGTAAATTGTCCAATAACCAACAAGGAAACGCCGCCAGCGTTTTGGGAACCATGCCTCACACGGCAATTTTAGATGGTTTATTTTATTTATGATTTTATCTTTTTTACTCTTGATTGTATATATTGTTAATTAGAAATAATTTATATATATTTTAGCTTTAATAATTTCTTGTTATTTAGTAATAAAATTATAATAGATTATTAAATAAATATAATACTAATAAGTTTAGAAAAAGAATTATATCGAAAACGGATAGTAAGATCGATTCAAACGTAGAAAGACAATTATTTTGTCTCATTTATTGAGTATTATAGTACAATAATCCACTTTAAATCTTACATATAAAATTCGACGAGTAGTTACCCTACTCCTATGAAACGGCTTTATCGATTTTCACCAAATTTTATATGCATATTCAGTAGGTCTGAGTATCGGCTACTATCTATATTTCATACCCCTAAGATAAGGGTTATTCACCCTTAACATTTTTTTATTTATATGGCAACACAACGTTTGCCGGGTCAGCTAGTTTACTTATGTAATATAATGGATAATTATGAACATAGCATAGTTAGTCACACCTATAACAGAAAATGGTAGGCGCTGCTATATTCTGATTTGAAGGGTGTGGTCAGAGAGACATACTTTTCCGAGGCCGAAGATTCCAGCTTAGTCCTTAGGGGTAGCGGTGCATCTATGGCCCACCTCAGTTAGGAAACTAATCCTATCTGGGTTTGATTACAGATATCCATGGACAGTAGCAACTAACCATCAGGTAGAATGTACACTCGTGTGCTACTCCTATATTATATAAAAAACCTTCGACTTCTGTGCAAATATGACCACACCTTTCAAACCTGAACACTGTAGGTTTCCCTTGTCACCATAAGGTAATAGTGCTGTTATAGTCAAATCCCAAAGAATTCTACCATTAAACTAAGGTCACATAAGAATAGCCATTAGATGACATCCATTTAGGAAAATTGAAGAGGTTGTAAAGATAATATATTCGGGTAAAAAGGACCGTTCATCCATCCGGGCCCTTAGATCTGATAAAAGAGACATATTGCGCACAATTTAGCTAAAGAATGACCAGGTAGGATGGGACCCGTAATCTATGAAAAATATTTTTATTTTGGAAAATGTTTGTGCAATTTTGGAGACGGTATTTTCGTTTCGTAATAGGTTACGTGGACAATGGAGCAGCCTTTTTTGGGACTAGAGAGTTATTTTAAATAATTATAGTTTAATTACTAAAAACTCACTAAAATCGCACTACGGAGATTGTTAATCCTGACGATCCTGATGAGGAGAGTGGGGCAAAATTAATAAAATCGTGATTGTCATCGGTTCTTGATAATTGTTCAAAATTTTCAATTAATCGGATTCGTCAAAGTGGGTGAAAATCGAATTCAAAGATTCCGTTACATACATACATAGATGTGAAGCTAATAAAAGCATGGTAAAATAATAGAAAGCGTGTTAAAAATTGGTCAAACTGTTTAGGAGAAAGAATAATGAGCAGGCGCCTACCGAATTTTATATTTAAAGATTTTATTCCGTAAAAACTTTGTACAATTTTATGACAGAATCTCTGCCTCTTGCCTGGTATATTGCGTTCAATTTGGCTGAAAAACAGCCAGGTAACACCGACGAAGCTACAGAAAAGACTCCTAATCTCCCAGTGGCATATACAAAATGCATCTACCCGCGTCATAACAATTATGTAAGCCACTATTTTGAAAGTAATTTAGATAATTTGTTGTTGATATGTGTGTGTACAATGCATTACGTAATAAAGTTATTTCTTTCTTTCTTTCTAATCTATAGGAATACTAACTATGCCCGCGGTTTCACTCGCGTTAAACAAAATAGAACTTGGAAATAGTATGGGCCAATACGTAAACAAATACCAAAACCGTCGTATTTATCAAAACGTAAAAACACCTGGTAAGGGTACTGCTCGCAACAATTTCAGAGCGGATTAGCAGTTTGGCGATAACTATAATAAATTACTTCTGCAATCAAACTATACCTACTATCTTAAAGTTTAATTGTGTCTATTAATTTAGGAGTCTATTCCATTACTAAGTCTACGGCAGGTAATAACCTAGTTTTAGGACGTATAAACTTTAGTCCTTACAAATTTTATGTCTTCGACTTTGTGTAGTATCTTTTTGTTGGTTTTAGACTTATTTATTTTTAACGAGCATTTGCACGCGGGTTAGCTCGCGTTACGAAGTAATATTTTTCTCTCCTATTTTATCCCCTTGGGGAAAAAATTGATCAAAATCCTTTCTTAGCGAATGCCTACGTCATAACATCTACCTGCATGCCAAATTTCAGCCCGATCCGTCCAGTAGTTTGGGCTGTGCGTTGATAGACCACTATGTCAGTCAGTCACATTTGAGTTATATATATTTAGATTAAGCTTCGGAAAATAATGTTACATTTTCGAAGTAAGCATCGGAATATAAATTTTAGTTACATTTTGTAAATAATGACAGTTACTTACTGTAAAAAAAGGAATACTTGTGTAATATTTTGAATTGTTTTTATTAAATTGAAGTAACTGACGAGCATACAGTCCACCTGATGGTAAGTGGCTACTGCCGCCCATGTAACATGGACATCTGTAATCAACCCTAAATAAGTTTAAATTAGGTACTCAGGTACCAGGTACCACACCAGGTAGCCACTTACCATCAGGTGGACTGTATGATCGTCTGCTACTATTATATTACAAAAAAAATCTTACCTGAAGTCGGTCGCAAATGCGCCGCTACCCCTGAGCACTAAGATGGAATTCCTCGGTAAAGTATGTCTCCCTTACCACATCCTCGTAACTTAAGGGCAGATATTCCACCGCATACGAGTGGTTTTTTTCATTTTTCTTTCTCTGTTCAGGCAGTACTGCTTTGGAACGCTCTGCCCGTGCATATTAGGAAAGCACCAAGTAAAACAATGTTTAAAAAACTTGTCCGAGAGCATTTTCTAAACACCGCTGCAATATCGTAATCATCTGTATTGTTTAGTTTATATAATATGTATGTATTTGTATATATAGTACTGGAAAAAATTAAGGGATCAAAAAAAATTTCCAAATTTTTCGGTAGTTTCAACAGGCCGTAACTTTGAGAGAAATGGTCGTACAGGAAATAAAAAAAAAGGAAATTGTAGCTCCAAGTGTCTAGTTTTTGGATTAGAACTTCAAAATTTTGTAGCCTCCGCGGTTTCTGAGTAATCGTAGAAAAACCAGCAACAAAAAAATTTTCAAAATTTTTTTAGTTTTTTTTTGGTCTACGGGCGTGGAAAAATTTTGTTTAGCTTAACCACCATAAGGATCGGATACTTTGTTCATTTAGCTTTAATTTCTTTTTTTAAACACCCTGATACGTACACTCCTCGCTGAGATATCGGTCTTCAAATGGAAAAGGATCTTTTTGTCTTTGATTATCGATATCTCAGCAACCAATGATCTTACAGAAAGTTAAAGATGGGTTTCAAGAACTTGAATAAATTCCCCTTAACTAATATCCATTGTTTTTTCGAAAAAAAAATTTTTTCTTTCTGTCACATGAATTTGAAAATGCAACAAAAAAAGGGCTTTTGGTGGTTTTTTGGAAAATCAAGCGCTGGATCGTAAATATTGAGGAAACCACTAATGTTAAGTGTGCCTTTTACAGTTCAATATGTCCACAAAAACCCTACAAAGAATCAAATTAATCCAGCCAGCCGTTTTTTTGTTTCACTTGATCGAATTTTTGAAAAAATTAAAGGATCATGTTTTTTGCTCTGAAAAGCTCATAATTTTTAAAAATGAGAAAAAAAAAATTGTTTTTCCGAGCTTTTTCCACATTTTTGTTCCAGAAAGTGCTTAAATTTTCAAAAAGAAAAGAAAAAAAAACTCCGAAAAAACAATGGACAGTCGTTAAGGGGAATTTATTCAAGTTCTTGAAACCCATCTTTAACTTTCTGTACGATCATTGGTTGCTGAGATATCGATAAGCAAAGACAAAAAGATCCTTTTCCATTTGAAGACCGATATCTCAGCGAGGAGTGGACGTATCAGGGTGTTTAAAAAAAAAATTAAAGCTAAATGAACAAAGTATCCGATCCTTATGGTGGTTAAGCTAAAAAAAATTTTTCCACGCCCGTAGACCAAAAAAAAAACTAAAAAAAAATTTGAAAATTTTTTTGTTGCTGGTTTTTCTACGATTACTCAGAAACCGCGGAGGCTACAAAATTTTGAAGTCCTAATCCAAAAACTAGACACTTGGAGCTACAATTTTCTTTTTTTTTATTTCCTGTACGACCAATTCTCTCAAAGTTACGGCCTGTTGAAAACTACCGAAAAATTTGGATTTTTTTTTTGATCCCTTAATTTTTTCCAGTAGTGTATTTTGATATATATCTGAACTATATATATCTATGTATATATATAATATAATATAATTTATTTAATGTATATATAATTAACACCTGCCGCCATTCTCTCCTTCTACCCAGGGTTGACTGGCAGAGAATGCCATCAGGCATTAAGTTTGCCCTATTGTATCTTTTTATTTTTATAGAGGTGCAATAAATAAATAAATAAATAAATAAATAAATCCTTCAAACCAGAACACAACAGCGCCTAACACTGCTGTTATAACAAAAATCGGTGTGGCGGTGGTGCGCCGGAGTCGAACCACAAGAGTTCTACCTTCAAAACCACCTACAGGTAAATTCGGTTACAATAATCACGTTTTCGTCAAATTTCCAATTCAAATCGTGGATTAATAAATCCTGGAAAAATGATTTCGCCATTTTGAATATTCCCAAATCCGTAAGGAATCCTTCGGGAATCCATTGGGAGTGGAGATAATGAAACGGGAATTTCATTTACATGCCAAATTTTAATTTTGGTAAATGTCAAATTTTGTTAATGTCCATTTATGATCGAGTGCCATGGGCTTAGTGGTTAGGCGACGTGACGCTAGGGGTTCTGGGTTGCATTCTCGGTAATATTTTATCACATGCCACAACCTTAGCGACATGAATGGAATCTTGTTCGGGATGAGTTCTGGATTCGATTCTCGACGCCAGTTGAAGACTCGTCATTTTTTCCTTACTTGGAAGTTCGTAGAAACATTCACTTCAGGAACTATTCGGGCCCACTGCTGGGCATAGATCTCCACTCAATTTGAGAAGGGTTTAAGTCATAGTCCACCATGCAGTTTTACCTAATAACAGCAGTGTTAGGCGCTGCTGTGTTCCGGTTTGAAGGGTGTGGTAAGGGAGACAGACTTTTCCGAGGCGTTCCAGCTTAGTCCTCAGGGGTAGCGGCGCATCTGTGGTGGACCTCAGGTAGAAACATTATATTATTGGTAATGTCTATGGGCGGCAGTAGCTACATGACATCAATTGACTGAATACCTACTCGTCTTTTACTTCTACATAATAAAAAATAATTTCAATTATCAATTATTGCTTCTCATTTATCGCTTCGAGTAAAACCTGTTCCTAATGCGGAAATAAGGGAAGTTTTGGGGATGGGTTCACGTACTAGATCGAATACACACGACAAATGAAGCAACAAATCACAAGGGATGTACGGAGATAATAAATAGGGGTTGTTGTAAGGGAATGACAATTTTTCAAGCCCAAATTGTTCCATTTATGCAGGTAGATTGGATATGTACAAAGTCTTGAAGGTGGTAGAACCCTTTGCGACTCCGACGGCACCACTGCCACACCTATTTCTGCCTAATAACAGCAGTGTTAAATGCTGCTGTGTTCTGGTTTCAAAGGTGTGGTAAGGGAGACATGCTTTTCTGAGGCATTCGAACTTAGTCCTCAGGGATAGTAGCGCATCTGTGACCGACCTCAGATGGGAATCTAATCTTATGTAGGGTTTATTACAGATGTCCATGGGCGGCAGTAACCACTTATAGTCCGCTCCAAACTGCTAGTCCCCTCTGAAGTTGTTGCAAACAGGTGTACAATACAATTAGCTATGTCGACGCGATTCAATTCTATCTATCATTGGGACGTCTTATCCCCCGGGCGCACATATATTGCGGCAATATCAACATAAGGGCGGTGGGCAGGAAATTCCTGTCTCGAGGATTCCCCTCTTTGCCCGGGCAGATTCTCAGGTGGCCCTAGATTTATAATATTTATTCATAATAATGTAATGTTACTTAAAACATTATAATATAATGAACAAGTGTCAAAAATAGACCAACCCCACTGTTAAGTGGGTGGTTGATTCAATTCTATATTCAGAGTGGACTGGCAGTTTTACGCGGACTATACCATCAGGTAGACACCAACTAATGTCCATTAATGTATGGGTTGCTACAAAATAGCAATTTTAAACGTAAAATGGGTTCATTGCAAATAAATTTCCTTCTTACGTTGTTAAACGCTTTCCTCAAATAAATTATGACGGAAATGAAAACTTCTTAAATAGGAAATGGCTTGCGCCTGCTACGCTACTTAGAATACGAGGTATATAACTACTGGGTCTTTGCTCTGTTCTTCATTGTGTTACAGTCATATCACACTCATGTCTCATGTATATGTTACAGTCAAAGTAATAAATTCGGACATTGTACATTAGATTGAGTCAGATTTTTTTTTGAGTAAATACATGTAAAAATATACTTTGATAGACAAAAAAATCTCCTAAAATTTGAGCTTGATATCTTAAAGATTGAGCTGGCGCATCGGGGGACCCCCCGTTCCAATTAAAATGCATTGAAAAAAAAAACTTTTCTTTTTATTTTTATTTTAATTTTCAATGTAAATCATCAAGAATTTTATTTTCTAATTTCCGTCTTTATAATCTTGTAGGAAATTAAATTATCTACAAAAAAATCTTGTGTTCCTTTTGCTCCCCATGAGCCGGCTCAATTTTTAAGATATCAAGCTCAAATTTTAGGAGTGTTTTTTTTGGCTATCAAAGTAACTTTTTACATATATTTACTAAAATTAAACAAAAAAATGTTTGTTGACTCAGTCTATTATACATACATACATGTTGCCATTTTATATAATATCTTCAAAGACTTGGATATCATCTTTCTTATTTCACCGTTTTTGAAAATTATATACAGCTTTTTAATGCAGTCGGGTTTATTTTTTAAAATATTAATTTATTAGAGAAAAAAAAACTGTAACAAAATACAAAATTACAGAAATATGATTACATCTAACATTTTATTTAACTTTCCTACCCAGCACCGTTTCCACGATTTACTCTTATTAGTGGTTCTTACAAAAATAAGTTACTTTATTTTTTTAAAAAGAGTCTATTTTTATGTTTCAAAATATAGTACAAAATTAGATATTTTTTTGATTTTTTAATTAAATTACTTGTTAGTATTTTTACTGAACAGTAGCTCAATGTTACTACAAATTGCATCCACAAACGTTAATAGCTGATGCGTTACCAATCAGCTCGGACAATCAAATTAACAGTACAAATAGCCTCTTGATTGAATGTGTGTTAATTATAAAATGTTTTTTGTTTCATGTGCTGTCCATGCAGAGCGCAACTCGAGTGAGTATACATTTTATTTTCTAGTAAATAAGGTTTATTTTTATATGACACTCAATGCGATTTTAATTGAGATTAATTTTTTGTAATTGAGATTAATTTTATAATGCGCCTTACTCTTTTTTAACGCATGGTGGAGTGGTTACCATACCGGTGTGACGCGCAAAGGGTTCCGGGTTCGATCCCCGGCCAGTCATCTGAATCAATTTTGATACTTTCGTGAAAATGGTAGAACCCTTTGTGGTTCGACTCCGGCGGCGCCACCGCCACACCTATTTCTACCTAATAACAGCAGTGTTAGGCGCTGCTGTGTTCCGGTTTGAAGGGTGTGGTAAGGGAGACAGACTTTTCCGAGGCGTTCATTCTAAGTCCTCAGTGGTAGCGGCGCGTCTGTGACCGACCTCAGCTAGGAATATCTAATCCTATCTGGAGTTGATTACGGATGTCCATGGGCGCCCGTAGCCACTTACCATCAGGTGGGCTGCTACTCCCATATTATTAAAAAGCCTTCAAACCAAAACACAGCAGCGCTACGCTGGTTATAAAGCAAGGTTTTGCCAGCTGGGAATAGCCGAGCCCAGCAGTGGGATATAAAGTTTGCAGTCTGTCAATTAAGTACCACATTTTATTATCTTTCATAAACTATGTAAGTAACGAAGAAACTTCCTTACTATGTAAGAAAAATAAGTGATATATATATTTGTATAGTTGTCTATTTTCGTTCGCTTATTGTTTATTTTACACTGTGAATCATCATCATCATCATCTACCCATTAATGTCCCACTGCTAGTCACGGGTCTCCTCGCAGAATGAGAAGGATTAGACCATAGCCCACCGCGCTGGCCAAGTGCGAATTGGTAGGCTTCACAGACCTTTGCAAGCTTTTTTTTAGATTTCTCAGGTATGCAGGTTTCCTCACGATGTTTTCCTGCACCGATTAAGCAAGTAATAATTAATTTGTAATACATAACTTTGAAAAATCACAGGTGCTAGCTTGGGATTTGAACCTCGGACCCCTCGATCAAGGCCGAGTTTCTTAACCACTAGGCTATCTCTGCTTTTTACTGTGAATACTAAACATTATTTATTTAATACTAAATCATTTCTCAATTCCTCTCCATAGAAATACCTAAAAATAAAACAATATAATCATCTTTATTTCTTATAAATGTTATTTTGCTCTAGATATCGGGGTAAAATAGAATTTTCTTACGAGTTTTTCTCTTCGCCTCATTATTTTGTATACACATAAATAATAAGCGTTTGAAAATTATAAAAAATGCTTTTCCTTCGCTAGATAAAGTTTATTTCGTGTAAAAATGGTGAAAATAAAAACGTGTGTGGTCTCATGTATAAAGAAGTACTTTCTATAACGTTAATAAAACATTTTGTGTATGCTTTTTTTATGACCACATTTTTTTCGCTCCAAAAAATTTTGCTGAGCAAACGAACGACGACGGAAATAAATACTATTAATAACTAATTTATGTGTTACATTGACGCGCCTAACTCCGTGCCACATTAAAAATATTTTCCTAAATGTGATAAAATAAGTATAAATCATTTACACACGTAAAAAACAACAAGTAACTATGTCACGCTTGACTGTAGGTCATTCGTTTATTCCCGTGAGAACTTTCGGATCAAAACTATATAGAAACACTCTTAAATAGAAATAAAACGTTATGTATAAATTGTAAGTAAATCCCTTGACTACTTTCCGAGTTTTGTTGATACAAACATACAGTGAAATTATATACATAATACATACCCTCTCTGCCTCGATGGTTCGAAACCCCTGTCCGAGGTTCAAATCCCAGATTTATAAAAAAAGAAAAACTATGTTGCGCGGTGGACTATGGCCTACTCCTTCTCATTATGAGAGGAGACCCGTGCCCAGCAGTGGGACAGTGGGTTGCTGATAATGACGACCTGCGTGGTGGAGCGGTCACTAAACCGGTCTGATGCGCAAAGGATTCGATCCCTGGACAGATATCTAAATGATGAATTCAGAATTGTATGTGTCCATGACACCCACGATACAGGGAATCTTATCGTTGGGCTGTGAGTGTATAAATTGTTTATTATTATTATTAAGTTATGCTAAAATAACAGCTATTCACTGTCGTAGGAGGCGACAAAAAGGGGGCTTCCGGGGTTACGGGCGGCAAGAGTGGGATCTCGAACCGTCCACCAAGCGATCCCGGGAAGGACGGCGGTATGTGTCACATACCGTCGTAAACACCAGACGGTGTGGAGAGCGCCTGGGCTCACCTGGGCGCAGCCTGATGAGGCAACACGTTCAGAGGACTCCGGTTGCGTTCCGTTTTAGATGCTGGAGTCCTCTTTGCAGCGCTGAGGATGGCCACCGGGGGGTTTTAGTGCGGACAAAATCCCACATAAGCCCGTGGCGCTCCCACGACACTGGGTACCTTTTAAAGGATTCTCCCTCGGCAACAAAAAAAAGGCTACATTTATCTTAATAAAAGAATTTGGCTTTCACGCAAAATGAAAAAAGCCCTCGATACATTCCAGTTTATTTACACTTTAAAACGCGGGTAAAACCACGTTTCATAGCTATTAATGCCCTAAGATTATCATCATACATATCAAAGTGAATATATTTCAAAGCCGATTAGAAAATACGATTTATTAAGATATGCGAATATGAACCTTATTTAGTGGTACTACAGGATATATTAGAGTGACGGTAGTGCTATAGAAATGGCGTCGGTATTGAGAAATATTCCCCCTTAAGTAGTTTTCCTTGTTCTAGCTTAATTAGGGTTGATTTAATTTATTTTCAAAAAGAAATGCTTTTCATTTCTATTTTGTAAGCTTTCTGGAAAATAGTTTTCAGATTTAAATAGTAATGAGGTTTTCAAAGTTTGCTAACGTCTACTGTCCCACTGCTGGGCTCGGGTCTGATCTCAGAATGAGGAGGATTAGGCCATAGTGCACCGCGCTGGCCAAGTGCGTATTGATAGACTTCACATTCCTTTGAGAACTTTTTAAGGAAGTGTAGAAATGAAATGAAATTAAAATTATTTATTTCCAGAATGTAGTTGAAGTAGGTGACAATACGACATATTCTTACGTTCTACTATTATAATGTGCAATGAAAAATAACAGTTATGCTAAAACCGTTATATTTTTGTTTGAAACTAAATACTAAGTTCCTTATCATCGTAAACACATCGTAGAACCACAAGACATTTTAGATAACGTTACTTCCACCATTTCAACGGAAAGTAACACCGTTTTTTGAAACAAGAAGCGAATAAATAACAGGAGCATAACAGGAAAATAAAGATAATAATATAAGCGATGTATTGTTTTAGACTATTGGATGCTTCCAATAATGTACGTTTTCACTTGTCCTGAAAATAAACAAAGGGTTAAAAAGCATCTAATTAGAAACAGTGACATTAAACAGCAGTTATTTTGAAACAACGACCAAATTTAAAGGTGGTAGAACCCTTTGTGGTTCGGCTCCGGCGGCACCACCGCCACACCTATTTCTACCTAATAACAGCAGTGTTAAGCGCTGCTGTGTTCCGGTTTGAAGGGTGTGGTAAGGGAGACAGACTTTTCCGAGGCGTTCCAGCTTGGTCCTCAGGGGTAGCGGCGCATCTGTGGCCGACCTCAGGTAGGAATATCTAATCCTATCTGGGGTTGATTACAGATGTCCATGGGCGGCAGTAGCCACTTACCATCAGGTGGACTGCATGATCGTCTGCTACTCTTAAATTATAAAAAAAAATTAACAGTTATTTGATACATTAACTTAAAATGCGATAAATTGAAACAGCGGCCAATAATATTATCAGATATTTTGTAACATTAGCCTGAACTTTGCAGTTATTTTGAAATAACGGCCTGAAATAGCAAATACTGTGAAATCGTCACAAAACATATTTTACTTCCAATTATTTAAAACAAGCTTTTGTCCGCGGCTTCGCCCGCGTTTATAAGAAAATAATATGACATACTAACATACATAAAACTGAAAATTCGTACCTTCATTGGAATGAAAATTGGTCGTACCAACTCTGAAAACTTCGTGGGCTCATGGACAACAACTTTGCTAAAAATCACCACTTGATCAAATGCATAGTTTTCGATTCAATCCTTACTAATATCGATTAAAATAATCTACTTTTTGGTCCAAAAGATCGATTCTCCGGTTAATCGATCTTAAATCGCCATCCCTAGTTCCCGTGGGATTTCCGGGATAAAAATTATCCTATGTCCTTTCTCAGGCCTCAGACTATCTTTGTACTAAATTTCATTAAAATCGGTTCAGTCGTTTAGGCGTGAAGAAGAAACAGACAGACAGAGTTACTTTCGGATTTGTAATATTAAATTGTAAGGATAACAATTTTATATATCATCTGATCAATGTATCTAATAAAGTTGTGAAACCACACAAGACATTTGAGATAACGATGTTACTTTTCCCATTCTCTGTAACTAGGACATCGTGTTTTGATACAAGAATACTAAATAACATGAAAACAACAAGAACATTTAGATAAAGTAGTTGTTATTTTTGAAACACGGAGCTAATGCATTAAGATGGTTAAGGAAGGTGGTAGAACCTTTTGTGGTTCGACACCGACGGCACCATCGCCACACCTATTTCAGCCTAATAACAGCAGTGTTAGGCTCTGCTGTGTTCCGGTTTGAGGGGTCTGGTAAGGGAGACAGCCTTTCCGAGGCGTTCCAGCTTAGTCATCAGGGGTAGCGGTGCACCTGTGGCTGACATCAGGTAGGAATATCTAATCCTATCTGGGATTGATTATAGATGTCCATGGGCGGCAGCAGCCACTTACCATCAGGTGGACTGCATGCTCGTCTGCTACTCCTATATTATAAAAAAAAGGTAAATGTATTGATTTTGTTCATTAAATGCGCGAACAAAATTGAGACATACGTAAGTGTTATGTATGAATTTAGACAACTGGGCCTGTGTAGCATTTTTCCGTTTTGCAACTATTTTGGTTTAGACGTTTTTTATAATCCAGTAAATGAACAATAAGTTAAAATTAATCATTTCAAAACAATGACGTAGGATATCAGTTACTTCGAAACTTGGACGAAAAATAAATTATTTTGAAAAAATAAGCTTGATTTTTTTTATTTCGAAATAACAGATAAAAATAGCAGATACGTCGTATAACTGGCCTCAAATAGCAGTAACTGTTCAATAACGGCATGAAATAGCAGTCAATGTGAGACTATTATAATAACATTTAGATAAACTAAGTAGTTGTAATTTTTGAAACACGTAACTAATACATTAAGGCAAACACTAGCCTAAAATAGCAGTAATTTTAAATAACTAACTGAAATAACAGTTATTTTGAAATTCTTATAAGTGAAATATTTTCATTCAAACTAAGCAGGTATTTATGAACTTAAGAACATATCTAAGACCATACAAAACATTTCAGATAACGATGTTTCTTTCCCCATTTCAACTGAAAGTAGAACACCGTGTTTTGATAGAAAAGCAAATAAATAACATGAACATAACAACAACATTCAGACAATATTTCCAAACAACTGTAATATTTCAGAAATACGGAACTAAATTCAGCTGGATGTGTTGTTTTAGTCCACTGGATATACGAAACAATATTGTAGGGGTTCGAAATTTGTAATTTGCGAAATTCGAACATAATGATAATAATTTTGAAGGTGGTAGAACCCTTTTTGATACGACTCCGGCGAAACCAGAATACAGCAGCGTTAAATGCTGCTGTATTCTGGTTTGAAGGGTGTGGTAAAAGAGATATACTTTTTGGATGCGTTCCAACTTAGTCCTCAGGAGCAGCGGCGCATCTGGGGCCGACCTAAGGTAGGAGTATCTGATCCTATCTGGGGTTGTTTACAGGTGTACATGGCCGGCAGTAACCACTGATCATCATGTGGATTGTATGCTCGTCTGCTAATCCTATATTATTATTTGGAAGATAATCATAATTAATGAATTTTGATACCTCGTCAACAGCTAAGTATTAGAGAACAGTGTAAAAAACTTTGTAAGTAAAGATAGAAAATGGAAAATGTTAGATTTTTGTAAAAAGTACCAATGCAAAAAAGAGTTTCATAAATGTGGTTCAATTGCGAATCAACAAACGCCACATGTATTTCGTTTCTATTTTCTAATTCTAATCTAATATAGTCTTCTAATATAGGCAGTGATAGTCTAGTAGTTAAGAAAATCAGCCTCTCGATCCAGTGGTCCAAGGTTCAAATCCCAGGCAAGCACCTCTGATTTTTCAAAGTTATATGGTTTTCAAAGTTAACCGATGAAGAAACATCGTGAGGAAACCTGCATCTCTCAGATTTATAAAAAAAAAAGTATCTCAAAGGTATGTGAAGTCTACCAATACGCACTTGGACAGCGCGGTGGCCTACGGCCTAATCCTTCTCATTTTGAGAGGAGTGCCCGTGCCCAGCAGTAGGACAGTAATGGGTTGATGATGATGATAGTCTTCAGGGGTATTACTAACCTGTAAATGCAAATGCAGCAAATGCTGCAATGCAGTACCAATTATGTCAAATCTTAACTTGTAACAAGGTTTCCTTTTATTTCTAGAACAACATCTACAAGCTCGCCCCAAGCGAAGTCGCCGGCTGGCAGCAGCGCTGGCGCCCAGGCCAGCGCATCTACAGCACCTGTACCCGGCGAGCGGACCCCGACAGCTCACAACAAACAGCTGCAAAATGTCAAGGGACAGGACCACCCGCCGCATCCTTCTGTAAGTTCGATGTCCTAGAAACAGTAGATTTAGATGAGGATTTAAGAGTAATGGAATATGTAGAAAATGATCTTATAGTTGAGGAAATAAGGGTAATAGCATGTGTAGGAAATGATGTAATAGATGAGGATTTAAGAATAATAGAATGAACGAAATGATCTAAGAACAGATTTAATAATAAAGATTAAATTAAGGAACGTAGGATAATTAGCCTTAGACTTGAAAATAAGAGTAAAAGTTTTTGATGATGATGGTAGTTGTATGACCAAAATATTTAGATTTTCAAAAGATGTAGGTAAAGAATTATAAATTTAAAGGGGTATAATTTAAAGAACGAAAATTAAAGAGGTAATGGGGCAACTAGCTCTGCAGATGATGATATTATTATGGTAAATGATGATTACTTTTTAGAAGTATGATTTGGTTTAAAAGATTTGTTTTAAGACAAAGGAAGACAAGTAATTTTGTTTTAAAGTAATTTTTAGGAGTATTATTTATCCAATTTAATATTGAAATAGTGAAGAAGGAATACTTAAAAATGTAATTTAAGTTGACATGATAAAGAAGAAACATGTGATAATTTTTAAATAAAATATTTTTTTGAAAAATCTGGTATTCTTTTCGTAAGAACTTTTAAGGCTTTAGAAATATTTAACAATGAATGGTTAAAGAATGATATAAATAGATCTACTTTCAAAGAAGTTAACACAGCAGAAACTCTTAACAAATATAGGTGAATTATTATATATACATAAAGGGAAAGTAAACATTAAGTTTCGTCTAAAATTAGTTTTGAAATTGTGGAAGACTTTGATGCCAGAAAGTTAAATTTCGTTTGGAAAGATAGAAGTTAGAAATAGATTTCAGATAAGTAATTTAATGAAAGTAATAAAAGTAGGGAATTAGTCTTTTGATTATTAGATCATATATAATGAAAGTTTTCAATAAATTGATTAAATATTATTATTGATTTTAAGATTTCTACTATGGAGTATGGAGGATAAAATAATTTTCATTTCATTTGATAATTTTAAAATATATTTCAAATTATTTTCATCTTAATTATTTTATTAGAAAATGGCTCTAACTTTGGACTCAATATAACATTGAAAAGTTTTTTTTGTATTTTGAAAAGAAAAAAGAAATAATACGCATTATTAGTCTAATTGAGTGTTCTAATTTCGAAATTGAGTACTTAACTAATTGTAAGCATGACGACGTAAGTATAATTGATGGAAATTGTCTGTTTGTTACTTTTCCCATTTATGACTAAATGTTAGTTACGTTGATTGGCTGTAATATGTTTCTGTATAATTAGCAGTCACCGTCAGTTGATGTTCATCTATCATTTTGATGTTTTCGGAATATGTTGTTCTATTGAAATGTTACATTTAGGTTGCAATGTCAGAGGACGCTGTTTCATTTTTTGGATGTCAGGGGATAGTGTCAACCTAAGTCCTAATTTGTAGGGTCGAAACTGTTATCTCTCGGCCGTCATCTTGAAAAAGGGGTGCAAGTCGTTTTTACGTTCTATCTAGCAAACTATTTGTCGCACAAAAAATGTATCTACATACAATTGAATTATCTACAACTTTGGTTTTAAAACTTTGGTGTTAAACCAAAAAAAGCCAGATTAATAACAAAAATTGAATAAAATTTGGGAAAAAAATTTTGCAATTATAACGTTTTTTGTCGAGCAAAATTACATCAACATTCTAATAAAGAAAATATTTTTTACTTGTACCTATATATTCTAAAAATAAATTAAAAAAGATGCTCAAGGAAATATAAAAAAAAAACTTTTTTTTAATCTTTGAAATCTCCTTATTGACATCCAAAAAGTAAAATTGCATCCTCTGACTTTTGCACGCTAAGAACCAAAAAATATAACATTTCAATGGCATACTGTTATATTTTGGTGTTTTGGATATATGTTATATGGTGTTTAATTGTTTCATTTGTGATGTCTTATTTTAGGTACAATCAGGCCATTTACTATATATATTATATATATGATAGTATTACTTTTGAAGTAGATTTTGGGAGTAAAATATTGAAGTTTAATATTAATAGTGTCATAGTTACGAATATCTATTATAAATGTAAGTAATGTACAGTTAATAAAAGTTAATTAGTTCAAAACTAACTAATTGTTTGAAGACACTGAATACTACAATGAAATTTTATCACGAAATAATTTTATCAAAAAATTAGTAAGGAAATATAAGATAAAAAGAAATCGGTTTCACTGTTTACTAAAAACTAATCTTAAAGGCAAACGTAATGTTATTTAACTAAAATCTTAGTAACTCACTAAGTTCATAATGAATTTCTGATTTTCTTATAGGATCTTCTCAGTAGAGGTCGCGTTCCGATCCGGTAGTAGTTTAAGAAAATATAGTAACTAACAATTTGTAAGTGGCCGTTGGCCTATACAAAATAAATATATTTAATTTATTATACTTGATTACTAAATAATCACCATAAATATTAGCATAACATATTTGGTTCCTAAACCATCATTATAAATTTTACTAAAAAAAAGTTATATAGATAATTCTTTACTTTTAAAATACCATAAACGGTAGATATATCTATTATTATCTGTGACACATTTTATCTGGGTCCGGGCATGACCTTTTGTCGGTATTTAATGAAACGGAAACACTTTCTGCCCTGCCACCTTCACTTTCCCCTAATATTCACTTTGCTAGATAAAAATAACTAAAATCTACATCTGTAGATTGAAGTTATAATGTAGAATCATTTATAAAAGTTGGTAGAACCCTTTGTGGTTCGACTCCGGCGGCACCACCGCCACACCTATTTCTACCTAATAACAGCAGTGTTAGGCGCTGCTGTGTTCCGGTTTGAAGGGTGTGGTAAGGGAGACAGACTTTAACAAGGCGTTCCAGCTTAGTCCTCAGGGGCAGCGGCGCATCTGTGGCCGACCTCAGGTAGGAATATCTAATCCTATCTGGGGTTGATTACAGATGTCCATGGGCGGCAGTAGCCACTTACCATCAGGTGGACTGCATGCTCGTCTGCTACTCCTATATTATATAAAAAAAAGAATACTCTGTGGTTCGACTCCAGCGGCACCACACCTATTTCTACCTATTTTTTTACGAGGGGGAAACCTTCGAAAACCGAAAACCGAAAAAGTTACGACGTGGTACGACATGGGAGCGACGCCGGGTTATGTGTGATTTTTCACCCCCTGGTGACCGTCCTCAACGCTTGTTAGAGAACTCCGGTATCTCCAATGGAACACAACAGGAGTCCTTTAAGCGCGATGCCCCGATCGTGCTCTGCTCTGGGAGAGCAGTTTCTGCTCCTATTTTCACCCCCTGATGGTCGTCCTCAACGCTTGTTAGATAACTCCGGTATCTTCGACGGAACACAACCGGAGTCCTCCAAGCTAAATGCCCCGATCGGGCTCTGCTTGGGGGAGCAGTTTTCGCTCCTCCCACATCACGACGGGATGTGACCACACATACTGCCGTCCTTCCCGCGGTCACTTGCTGTAAGGTTCCCACTTTTGCTTCCCACATAGAAGTCTCCTTTTAGTCCCTAACTATTCCAGTCCCGTAACTAACCTATTTTTACCTAATAACAGCAGTGTTAAGCGCCGCTGTGTTCTGGTTTGAAGGGTGTGGTAAGGGAGACATACTTATCCGATGTATTCAGCGTGGTTCGGTAACATTTATTTCCAACTATTTTTATTTTAATAATAATAATAATAATAATAATATGCTTTATTGTACCCATAAAAGAAATATACACAAGGAAAATTATAATTTTAAAAATGCAATAGTATAAAGTAACAAGAAATAGAATAAGAGGTAGGGTGCCAATAACAGTTGTAAGGAATAAAATACAAATTTTTATTTAAATAAAATTTTTATTTTAATAATTGTGGTTATAGCTGACACCGGTACACATACTCTGTAAAAAACACTATGACTATGATTATGTAACTATGACGTACAGGGAGACGTAAATATAAACAGACGGACAGACACCGGTGGCTTAACAATAGGGTTTCCTTTTCACCCTTTTTTATAATATAGGAGTAGCAGACAAGCATACAGTCCACCTGATGGTAAGTGGCTGCTGCCACCCATGGACACCTGTAATCAACCCCAGATAGGATTAGATATTCCCACCTGAGGTCGGCCACAAATGCGCCGCTACCCCTGAGGACTAAGCTGGAACGCCTTGGAAAAGTCTGTCTCCCTTACCACACCCTTCAAACCGGAACACAGCAGAGCCTAACACTGCTGTTATTAGGCAGAAATAACCCCTTTAGGCAGAAAGAACCCTTCGACTACAGAACCCTAAAAACTTCTAAAAGATTTCTTCATAAGAAATGACATCGCAACAATGTTTCGTATCTAAATGTTAATTAAATTGTATCTTACGTCTTAACCATATCTAACATTGTAATCACTTCGCGAAGTCAGCTCTACAATACAATATTAATTAGAAACTTGTCAACAGACTGTATTAAATTGATACAAAGTTGTATAAACTGTAGAAAGTTGGTAGTCTAGACAAAGATTAATCTGAATAAGATTGTGTGTTTTCAGTTTAATAGAAAGATTCATTCTTTTATACATACTGAAAGGTAAGTTACATAATTATAATAAAAAGTAGTAGATTCCTCTGTGGTTCGACTCCAGCGGCACCACCGTCACACCTATTTCTGTCATAACAGCAGTGTTAAGCGCTGCTGTGTTTTGGTTTGAAGGGTGTGGTAATAGAGATATATTTTTCCGAGGCGTTTCAGCTTAGTCATTAGGGGTAGCAGCGCATCTGTGCCCGATCCCAGTTAGGAATCTAATCTCATCTGGGGTTAATTATGTCCATGTGGCACTAGCCACTTTTTATAATATAGGAGTAGCAGACGAGCATGCAGTCCACCTGATGGTAAGTGGCTACTGCCGCCCATGTACACCTGTAATCAACCCCAGATAGGATTAGATATTCCCACCTGAGGTCGGCCACAAATGCGCCGCTACCCCTGAGGACTAAGCTGGAACGCCTCGGAAAAGTCTGTCTCCCTTACCACACCCTTCAAACCGGAACACAGCAGCGCCTAACACTGCGTGCAATAAACCCCAGGAAGTATTAGATTTCTATATCATTAGGTGGACTGCATGTTCGTTTGCTATTTCTGTATTAAAAAAGAAAGGTTCACATCTATTTTAGAACCACTCAAATACATAATACAAAGACCTATTAGATCTAAAATCAGAATTACGCTACAAAAAGACCTAAATGTTCAGAAAATTGGGATCCGTCCTATATTGTTAGTGACTTTGAGAAAGTTTCATAACAATGATTGAAATTGAAGTACTGGTAGGTCGTTATCATTTGAAAGTTAAAAGGTTTTTGGTAGACCTTTATTCCAAAAAATATTCTAAGCCTTAAAACTTACTTTATTAGCCGCGGTATCGTTTATGTAATTAGTTACTTTATTTTTAATATTTTATAACTAGCTGACCCGGCAAACGTTGTGTTGCCATATAAATAAAAAAACGTTAAGGGTGAACAACCCTTATCACTCAGGGGTATGATTTCTATGATTCTTTTGTATGGAATAGTTAATGTTAACTTTTTTAATTAGGGATGACTGAGAGTGTTATAAACGTAGGAGTAGACAAATATAATCAGAAAGTTTTGAACTGCTAAGCTATCGGGAGTTACACGTGTCATTGTGAGTCAACCATAAAAGATAGACATATGCTGTCGTGAGATAAGTTTTATATAATTTTAAGGATAACATTTCCGTCATACATAATTTCTGTGTAGCTTTAACCATTTAGGTTGCATCGCGTGTGCAGAAGCTTAAAAAATGGAGTAACTTCTCCCGTTTTCCCAACATTTCCCTTCACTGCTCTGCTCCTACTGATTGTAGCGTGATTAAAAGTATACTATAACCAGCTCAGTAGTATGAAAAATAATTGTACCAAGTTTCGTTAAAATCCGTCGAGCAGTTTTTGTTTCTATAGCGGTTATACATACAGACAGACAGACAGACAGACAGACAGACAGACAGACAAAAATTTTACTGATTGCATTTCTGGTATCAGTATCGATCCCTAATCACCCCCTGATAGTTATTTTGGAAATATATTTCATGTACAGAATTGACCTCTCTACAGATTTATTATAAGTATAGAATAGTATAGATATAGAAGAAATAGCAAACATGCACACCATCTGATGATAAGTGGCCAGTACCGCCCATGGACAACTATAATTAAACCCAGATAAGATTAAGTTCCTACCTGAGGTTAACCACAGATACGCTTCTACCCCTGAGGATTAAGCTGGAACGCCTCGGATAAGTATGTCTCCCTTACCACACCCTTCAAACCAGAACATAGCAGCGATTAATACTAAGGTTATTAGACAGAAATAGGTGTGGCGGTGGTGCCGCCGGGATGGAACTACAAGTGTTCCACCTTTAACTTATAAATACCATATTACGGAAAATATTTTATTAATCCTTACTAATATTATAAATCCGAAAGTAACTCTGTCTGTCTGTCTGTCTGGTTGTCTCTTCTTCACGCCTAAACCACTGAACCGATTGTAATGAAATTTTGTACAAAGATAGTCTGAGACCCGAGAAAGGACATAGGATAGTTTTTATCCTGGAAATCCCACGGGAACTAGGGATGGCGATCTAAGATCGATTAATCGGTGAATCGATCTTTTGGACCAAAAAAATTGATATTTCGATATTTTAATCGATATTAGTAAGGATTGAATCGTAAACTATGCATTTGATCAAGTGATGATCTTTAGCAAAGTTGTTGTCTATGAGCCCACGAAGGTTTCAGAGTTGGTACGACCAATTTTCGCCAGATGGCGCCACTGTCATTCCAATGAAGGTACGAATTTTCAGTTTTATGTATGTTAGTATGTCATATTATTTTCTTTTAAACGCGGACGAAGCCGCGGGAACCACTAGTCTTAAATAACAGTAAACTCAGCAAATCGTTATTAATCCACCCCAGTCCTTCAAAAACAAAACATATTCGAGAAGAAACAGCCACTTGTTTCAATTGAGTGCCATAAAATCAATTCTCTGAAGTGGCATTTGGAAAACGTACTGAGAAATAAATTATTCAAAAAGCGCTCCAAATAGAGATGCACATTTTCGAAAATATCGATATTTGTATCGAAGGCTAGAAGTTATCGCTGTTCGACAAAATCGATCGATATATCGATAAATAAATATTCGTAATTTCACGCGGATAAATTTTTATCGAAATATCGATAACTCATAAAATATTTAAGTAAGAGAAACTTCTTTTTCACCAAACTAGTCCGATCACTTTATACATAAAATACTATCAGTACCCGTGGCTTCGCCCGATTTATGTTCAATCATAATACAACATAGCCTATAGCACTCCTGAATAGTGTAGCTTTCTGATTGTGAAAGAATTGTCATGATCGGTCCAGTATTTCCGAAGATTAGCCCTTACAAACAAACAAACAAAGTTACAAACTTTATCTCTTTATAATATTCATATATAAATATAGATAAAAAATCGATATTGATATTTCATAATTTTCAATTGATAATATCGATATATTCGGTATTATCGAAATTACGATATCGTCGCATCCCTAAATCCAAGTGGCTAATTCGGGGGTGACAAAAAATTGTTTTTTCCCCAAAAACATCTATTAATCATTCTTATATTTGTTATTCAAATTGCAAACCGGCATACAATCCACTTGGAGGTCGGCCACAGATGCGCCGCTGCTCCTAAGGACTAAGCTGGAACGCCTCGGAAAAGTATGTGTCCCTTACCACACCCTTCAAAATGGAACACAGCAGCGCCTAACACTGCTGTTATTAGGTAGAAATAAAGCTTCAAAATCTTTTTAAATTAACTACCAAAACTTTATTATATTCCATCTTATTAAAGTGACTTCAAAAATTATTGTCTAGGTACAACAAAAGGAGGTAAAGTACTGAGAAATAAATTATTCATTAGACGCCCGGAATGGCTCATTCACATAACTGAAAGAGCATTGTTTTTGTACGTAAGAGGACTGAATTGAATAATATAAAAGTCACTTCATAGACCTTGATATAATGCGATAAAATGAAAATAATTGTGCTAATTTATTGTGGTATTATTATTTAAATCTCCCCCTTGTAGGTGGGCCCTCTTATATGTGGGCGCGAGGTTCAACTCAAGGATGTAGCTTTGATCTGTCAAAGTTATGTGTTATAGAAATTGATTGGCATTCGATTAAACGGCGAAGGAAAATCTGCACTGAGAATTCTAAAAAGTTCTCAAGTAGTATGGAGTCTACCAATTCGCACTTGGCCAACGCGGTGGATTATGGCCTAAGCACCTTTCTCTTTGACTTTGACAGGGGACCCGTGCCCATTAGAAGGACAATAATAGGCTAACAAAAAATCCAACTACAATATATCTAAATTTGACAAAGGTAATAATCAAACGTCTGCCAAATATTGAAATTCTGATGGACAACTTTTGCTTGCTACAATTAGCAAGTTGCGATCTTTGGTAGGCAAATATTGGATAGATTAATTATTAATTTATCTGACTGTTAGAATTGGATAAAATTCGAGTTTAAGGATTCCGTTACATAGGCAGATACATACATACAAGTCAAGGGTTCTGTACCACCAAAACTTTTATTATTTTTATTTTTAAGACCACCATTACACATAATCTGTCAAAATTTCAATTGTCTATTTATTACAGCTCAAGAGATAGAGCCCTGTGACAGACGGACGAACAGACAGCGGAGGCTTAGTTATAGCACAGTACAAATAAATAAATAAATGGATGAGACGAAGGAAAATAACATGCTAATGATAATTTAGCAAAAGCTATTCTCGTTGAACATGAACAAATTATAATTACAAATAACTTATTAATTTACTTATTATTTTCCACTTAAACAAAATGTCAGTCAACCTATCGCCTACTAAGGAGCGGCTATGTAAAGGCTAAAATATAATATTTTAATTCCAATACTAAAAACGGATGTTACTGTTAAATTGTGTTCATTGAAAACCAATCTAAAATGTAAATTCAAAACGACTAAACTAATCGATAATTGAATAATGCACTATAATTTACTGTCAATAGTCTAGGAGCATTTGAAAGAGCACGTTCGGGTGATAAATTATTCATTCGACGCTCAGAGTGGCTCATTCGCATTGTTTTCTCATTGAAAAGGACTAAATTGAATTCTATTAATGTCTATAACTGTTCAGAGTTCCGTAGAGGAACTTAGACTCTGTGGTTCGACTACTAATCTTTAAATCTACATTAAAATTAACTTTATGTAAAAAAGCTTATTATAATGTGAATCAGTACTTAAATGATAAATCTGCATGGTATGACAACTCCAGCTCCATCATCAATAATTAATTATATGTACCACTATGTAAAATTGTATACTATTTTCCCGTTAAAAAATGCAAATTTGCACACGTATGGTATGGTTTCTTGCGCCGCTTCTTCTCCATAGCGAAACACCTTCCGAAGCGGTGGTAGTTTGTTGACTTTCAAAAAGTATTCTATATTAATCGATTTTGAATAAATAATATTTGAATTTGAATTTTACTCCCGCGGCACCATCGCCACACCGTCTAATAACAATTGTGTTAAGCGCTGTGGTCTAGTTTGAAGGGTGCGGAAACAGAAACGCATCTGTTTCATCATTATTTTTTTTTTTTTTTTTTATATGTAACCTAACGATAAGGCAGACGGGCTACCTGATGGAAAGCAGTCACCGTCGCCTATGGACATTTGCAACACCAGAGGAGTCGCCAATGCATCGCCGGCTTTGAAGGAGAGCTCTTTTTACACCCCTCTTGAAGAGCCCCATGTCATAGTCCTGAGGGAATACCTCAGGAGGAAGTATTATTATCATCATCAACCCATTACCGTCCCACTGCTGCACGGATCTCCTCTCAGAATGAGAAGGATTGGGCTACAGTTTACCGCGCTGACCAAGTGCGAATCGGTACACTCCACATACGTCTGAACATACCACACTATCTCACGTTACAAAAAAGTGTGACGGTAGTACCTCCTTTCAAAAACAGCTTAAAGATATGTATTACATCAGAACAATATGTAATACTTGTAATATATCCTGCATTGTACGAGTAAAATGCAAATCTCAGCTGACCTTCCAACAAAATCTAAAACTCAAATTTTATTTTAATAGAAAATCCCAAACTAGACGCTATTCATAAAGATGATAGATGGTCCTGACAGGGTGCCCATCTACACAGATTTGCGTGGATATGTCCCATTATCCCAAAAAACTGAATCCAAAATTATTTAAATTTTTTCAAGATCCTTTTCATTACCCGACATAAAAAGAGAGTGTTATTATTTTCTATTATTCACAACGTTTCATTGTAATTTAATAATTTGACATGTGTCTATAATCTGATGGTAAGTTGCTACTGCCGCCCATGGACATCTGTAATCAACCCCAGATAGGATTAGATTCCTACCTGAGCTACCTTCAAGAACTAAATTGGGATGCCTCAAAAAGTATGTTCCCTTACAACCAAACACAGCAGCGCTCTGCTGTTATTAGGTAGAAATAGGTGAGGTGGTGGAGACACTGGAGTCGAACCACAGACGGTTCTACTACCTTCAGTAAATATAAGTAGACATTTCAGATTATCATTACAAGTTTATTGCATAATAGTATGCCTAGTTTTGAACCAATATCGCTCTACGGTTTTCATTTCATCCACAAAGGTTTTCAAATCATAACATTTACTTATCAAACAGAAGATAATGAGCGGTTCCAAATGACAATTTTGGAAATTCGATTACAGTTCGAATTCTATGATCCGCCTGCAAGCAGCTTAATGATTGAAACTCGACTAACCAATCAAGCTTTGAATACCAGGCACGTACCACCTATTTCACAAAGTTATTTCCACGTTAGAAGTTAATTATTTAGAAAACAATCTTATGACCCAAGAAAGGATTTCGGGAGTATCTCGAGCGCGTCAGACTAAGATATGGGAGATACCTGTAGAGTATCCTAAACCATCGTCATCGTCAAAAAAGTCGATCCTTGGACATACTCGAGCGCGGAATTTCTTTTTAATATAAAGGAAATAATGCTAGAAAACGGGAAACCTAATCTGCCGATTATCACACGTCGAAGTAGTGAAAAAATAGTCATTTTGAAAAAAAAAAACACTTCTCTCTGATAGTGTCACTTATTAGCATGAACCCCTGGGAAATAATGATGTATCAGAAACTAAAAAAGGCTAATTTTTAGGAAAATACATTATTCTTCATACATTCTCATACTATTTTTTTTTCAAATCGTCAGAATAAGAAAACACCCAGCTAAATCGAAAAATATCATATAACCTTTTCTTCATTCTAACGTCTAATCTACACAATCGTATAGGTCCCAATGACGCTCGAGTTTCTACACATTTATCTTATGGGCTGGCCTACCACTATTAATAGCAGTGTTAAGCGCTGCTGCTTTCCGCTTTGAAGGATGTGGTGAGGGAAACTTACTTATCCAAGGCTACTTAGTCCTCAGAGGTAGCAGTGCATGTGTAGTCAATACCAGATAGGACTACTTATCTGCGATTGACAAATGTCCAAAAAAACATATATATCTAACATTTCCTTGCAAGTCACATTTAATACGCTCGAAAAATAAAATTAGGCAAGAATTCAAAAATATGATTTTCAGTGTAAAAATGTATGAAACCTGTCATCCCCATAACATCGCGAGAAACGCAGACAGATCGCTTGCATTGTTATGTAAATAAAATCATATCGTACTCTGCGTATTGGTAAAATGTAGAGATTTTTGGAAAATATTTTCAGATATTTTTACGGTTTTGAGCAAATCTTTGTAAGTAGTAAGCGAACTTACAGAACTAGCCGCCCTTTGACATCTGTAATAAACCCCAGATAGGATTAGATATTCCTACCTGAGGTAGGACAGATGCGCCGCTACCCCTGACGACTAAGCTGAAATGCCTCGGAAAAGTATGTCTCCCTTACCTCACCCTTCAAACCAGAACACAGCAGCGCTTAACACTGCTGTTATAACAGACAGGTGTGGCGGTGGTGACGCCGGAGTCGAACCACAAAGGCTTCTTCATCATCTTCCAGTGTGTCTTTGTTACCTAATGGACTACCCCTTAATTACCCTTCTTGGGGTATGATTATTTATTAAAATTATCATACCCCAAGAAGTTGACCATACATATTGTGCTCCAATTAACACCCCGACCACAAGAGCGATTATTCGCATAAAACCGTTGTTAGTTATTATAAGGGTCTGCAATATTCAACTGCCTTGTCTGCACGGCAGAATACCACATGAATTATTCAATGCAAGGTTGGATGTGTGGTGTGGTCTAAGTAATAAGCGAAGGACGCCTAAAATATTTGTAGGCCAATGCGAAAATATTAATTTTTCTGCACATCCCTACAGTTGACTCGGAGATAATGCCATTTAGCATTAAGACCGTTTTTTGCACCACATTGTTTTTAACATGGTAAATAAAGAGTAAATAATAATAATAAAAAAGCGAGCGATAATTTATTAAGCGCCCTTAAAATAATCATAGAAAAAGAAGTACATTTCTCTTGAATTCCATAGCTGCATATATCCTGCTTTTAATAATGAGACAATTATTGTCATAACTGTCAGGTTTAAAGTTACTTATCCAGTGTTACTCGCGGCTGCGTTTTGGTTTGAAGGGTGTGGTAAGGGAGACATACTTTTCCGAGGCGTTCCAGCTTAGGCCTCAGGGGTATCGGCGCATCTATGGCCGACAGGTAGGAATCTAATCATATCTGGGGTTCATTACAGACGTTCTTGGGCGGCAGTAGCCACTACCATCAGTTGGTCTGCATGCACGTCTGCTACTCCTATAGTATAAAAACATATATTCCTTTCATGTTGTCTTCAAATTAATAATGATGTTAGAGTGGTTTTTATTACATTCTATTACATATAAAATATAAACAGATATGCTTTATATGTTTTGGATTCTACCGGCCAGACCAAAAAACTACATTATGAATAACTAGATTTCTCTAGGTGTTTGATTGTCCATGGCATCCATGTCAAAATATTATTGTTGAGATATCAGGCGACAGCGTTTTTTTATTATTTACAATATTTTAAATAACGTTTCATGCTTAGAAATATTTTTTTTATTTAATGTAAAGCATAGAGGAAAGAAAATTATGACGTCTTATAAAATTATTCTAAATCCGCTACCGCCTCTGCTTTGGGCCAACGTACCAAGCGGATGAATTAACAGTTCCAACTCCTGTACACCAAAATGCGTATATTATTTATTGGTGCGTGAACCAGTCCCTTATTATTTTGGGCTGTCATGTTAACTTGAGAATTGTGTCAAAGGCCAAAGCTGTTATAATTAAAGTTACTTGTATCAGGCGTTACGTTGCGGAAATCTATGCTAAATATATTTATATACTTAAGGTTAAGTTTTTTTTATAATATAGGAGTACCAGACAAGCAGTCCACCTGATGGTAAGTGGCTACTGCCGCCCATGGACATCTGTAATCAAGCCCTGATAGGATTAAATATTCCTACCTGAGGTCTACCATTCGATATCTATAACTGGCCTCATATAACACAAAGTATGAGGTCTATCCCAGTTTTTTTACTGTACTCGAGAATTATTTATAGGTTCATGGTAATATTTCCTTTCGTGTATCTTAGAAACCAACACACAGCAGCGCCACTTTGCTGCTCCAAAGTATGTTAATTAAAATGCTTTCATTTCATTATCTATCCAAGTTAATCTAGTACTCTTCGACTATTCCTGTCTAGAAAAGAAAATTCTAAATAACTTAGCCGTATAAAATGTCTAATTAAATACTCAGACTTAATTGCATTCTACGATTGTGAGGTCGATCTGAGCCTTCCGATATAGTAGACTGACCTCATTCCTCTCAATATAATCCCCATTGTCTTCAGAGATAAACTACTTATTTATCTAGACAGATAAATCTTTTTGTGTCTCGTTGGATTTTTCTGATTTGTGGAAGTGACGTAGTCTATATTTTTAAACAGCTGGATTTTTTGTATTTCACTTAATCTAATTTAAATATTGGAATTTTAATTATAGGAGTGACGTTGGCTATACAGGGTGAATTTTTCAAACGGGCCTTCAGGGCCAAATCCGAAACTATAAGGATAAGCGAAAAATGCTGAAAGGAGTTACGAGGCCGATTTTGATAAAAACTAAAACTGCATCATTAGTTTTTTAAAATATCTTTTTGCTTAGCCGGGAATCGAACGAGTTCATTTTGAAAAAAATTACACCTCTATATTATTCCACCATCTGATAGTGTCGCTTATAAGAATCAAATTCTGGAAAGTAATGTAATGTAACAAATTAAAGGAAAAGGAAAATTTTGAAGAAAATACATATTTTTCCATACATTGCCATACTAATCCTTAAGGATTATACATAACAAATGATTTATGCATAATTCTTTAGAAACATACATAAGAATTTGTCGGTTAATCAACTAATTATTCCATGTTATAACCGTGACATGCGGCTTAGTATGAGAAAGTAGTAGTTTGGCAAATAAATTGCCGCCGTTTTTAGGATTTATTTTTTAATAAAAATAAATAAGTGATGAAATAATAATTTTTTATTGTTTAAACAGTTAATATGATTTACTATATCTCTTTGTTCAGTCACTATCACTATATCACTCAGATTTGACTCGAAAAAGACATTCTCGCAAATTGTCAATTTTACATCTGTATTAAATGAAACTCCGCCTATAACAAGTTAAATCTATTATAATGGTCCTAAAAGTAACCTTAACTAAGTCGGACATAAAAATATGAGTTCTTGAAGAACAAAACCACCATTTCGAGTGACTTGAAGCATTGAGCCAAAAAAATTGTTAATACGCGTAATGTTTAAGTTGATGAATGGCGGGAACTTAACTGCCAAATTAATATGAAAAAATATGTATTTTCTTAAAATTGAGGCTTTTCCTTTAGTTTGTCATTTATCATTACTTCCCAGATTTTGATCCTTATAAGCAACACTATCAGATAGTGGAATAATATAGAGGGTGTATTTTTTTTCAAAATGAACTCGTTCGATTCCCGGCTAGGGAAAAAGTCATTTTAAAAAAGTAATGATGCAGTTTTAGTTTTTATCAAAATCGGCCTCGTAACTCCTTTCAGCATTTTTCGCTAATCCTTATAGTTTCGGATTTGGCCCTGAAGGCCCGTTTTAAAAATTCACCCTGTATATTAAGTAGAAGGAGGATTTTTTTTAATATAGTCGTAAGTAAGTGAACTATTGGGTATCTATAACTGACCTCATAAAACACAAGTATGAGGTCCATTACAAATGTATCACTGTATGTGAAAATGAAGTTACATGCTTCATGTAATTGTGGCGACCTCCCGCTACTCGTCAAGAGATGGCGCCACGAGTATTGTGAATCACGCTATCGAAGTTTTCTAAATATCTTGCATATATACAAGCTCCGAACTGAGACTGTCGGAGCACGGCCGCTCCCCGGGCATGATCACCTCGCCCGGCGGGAGATCACCCTTTGCCAAATAATTATAACATCTTTCGAATATCTTTGAAACTAGTACACAACAACGCCATTTTGCTGCTGCAAAGTATGTTAATTAAAATGCTTTCATTTCATTATCTATTCAAGTTAATCTAGTATTCTTCGACTATTTTTCTAGTATTCTTCGATGAATTTTCTTTTCTAGACAGGCTAGAAAAGAAAATTCTAAATAACTTAGCCGTATAAAATGTCTAATTAAATACTCAGACTTAATTGCATTCTACGATTGTGAGGTCGATCTGAGCTTTCCGATATAGTAGACTGACCTCATTCCTCTCAATATAATCCCTATCGTCTTAAGAGATAAAGTTATATATCTAGACCGTTTATTTATCTGTTAATTACCTACATCATATTCTTTCGTTATCTTTATTTTAATGTTATATAAGGTTACATTTTAATTAGGTAGCAGAAGCTTAATTAACATACACTTAACCTAATTAATTTAACAAGGGCAGTGATAGCCTAGTGGTTAAGAAACTCGGCCTTTCGATCGAGGGGTCCGAGGTTCAAATCCCAGGCACGCACCTCTGATATTTCAAAGTTATGTGCGTATTATAAAATTAATTATCACTTGCTAAACGGTGAAGGAAAACGTCGTGAGAAAACCTGCATACCTGAAAGATTTAAAAAAAAAAAGAAAAAAAAATCTCAAGGGTATGTGACTCACAATACGTACTGGCCTAATCCTTCTCATTCTGAGAGGAGAGCCGTGCCCAGCAGTGGGAAAGTACTGGGTTGATGATGATGATGATAGCGTAATTTATTAATGATTACTCGTGCATAACTATGAAAGAACATAATCGTGCATAACTAGAAAGTGGTAGAAGCGTTTGTGGTTCGACTCCGGCGGCACCACTCCCTATTTCTACCTAATAACAGCAGTGTTAGGCGCTGCTGTTATTTCAGTTCCGGTTTGAAGGGTGTGGTAAGGGAGACATACTTTTCCGAGGCGTTCCAGCTTAGTTCTCACGGAAGCGGCGCATCTGTGGCTGACCTCAGGTAGGCATATCTAATCCTATCTGAGGTTGATTTCAGATGTCCATGGGCGGCAGTAGCCACTTACCATCAGGTGGACTGCATGCTCGTCTGCTACTCCGGTATTTATAAAAAAAGGAACATTATATATTTAGTCCCAAAATATGTTCTCTACAATATAAGTGTTAAACATGATCGATCGATATAATGATGCTTCTTATGAGTTTTAAAAACGCCTAATATTACAATTTCGGCTTTACCTACATCTTGATAAAATTTTCTAGCTTTAAACAGCTATAAAGCAGAAATAGGTGTAATTTTTTACGTCGTAGATTCACCACGAAATAGTATATTGTATAGTGGTCAACAACATGTATTGACCAAGGGGCCTATCATCATCTTTTAAAAACCATCATAGTTCAGAAAAGTTTTATTTCCTCCTTAAAACAGTAAAATATTCCGTCATACACAGTTGAACAAAATTAAACCCTTATTAATTTTTCGCTTTTCCATTGTACAAAACCAACTAAAATTGTCATATTTTGCTTAAAAAGTTAAATTTCCTGCAAAAAAAGTAAAAGTATGATTAAAATTATATTGTTTTAAGAGATGGCAGTAACCCCCCAGGACAGAACTTAACTATTTAAATGGTGTTTTAAATAATAATAATAATTTTGTATAATATTACATACTATGAACACAAATAGTGTTTGAGTGGTCATTGAACATTTTACTTGACCGTGGAAGGTAATGTTTTTCGATTGTTTCTATGCCTTACTAGATGTGCCCCGCGGTTTCACCCGCGTTAAAAAGAAAACCGCGGGGCACAGCTTCTTCTAAAATATAAGTATCCTAAGTTACTCCTTATAACATCAGCTACCTGCCAATAAATGTCTCGTCAAAATCGGTTCACCATTTCAGAGACTAGCCAGAACAAACAGACTGACAGACAGACAAAAATTGAAAAACAAAATTATTTTGGTGTATATACCGTATGTATATTGATATGCATGTAGTGAAAAGCGGTTATTTCAATATTAAAAACGGACACTCCAATTTTATTTATATGTATAGATGTATAGATAGCCCAGCCGGCTTGACGCATTTTAACATATGAGGTGTCGTTGGATTCGTCTAAATTGTGGGAGTGACGTAGGCTATATTAGTAAGAAGTTTCTTGGGGTGTACTTCCGAAAAGCGCATACCCCCGATCGACCTAAAATTTGGTAGACTAACGTATTTTTACCTCCTGATCACGAATGTCATAACGAAAATTGGCGCAAACGCCATTTTGAATAAAACAAACGAAGGAGAACCTCTTTTCGTTCGGTGTGCATGATCGCGCATTCCTAACCGAATTAGTGTGTGTTTTCATACAATAATATTTTTTAAATCATTTATTGATACCATTAACGATCGTCATTACGAACGATAAAAATGAAAAATAAAAGAGGAAATGATACTAAAATTGTTTTGTCTTAGTCTACCTATAAGTATATTATAAAAAATGTAAATATTATGTGCATATATATCGAATCATGTCGTGAATACAAATGCTTACAACAGTCAAATTGTTAGTTCACGCAAGATAAACATAGAGATGTTAATACAATATTAATATTTGTAGGAATCATTACGTTTGCCTTTGAGAGATTAGTATCTATTGAAACAGTGACTATAGTGCTTCAAAGATAATAAGTGTTGAAATAATACAAAAAACTGTTATATATATTATTTTTTTGTTATTTTTTTCAATCTTTCTTCTATTTTTCAGTTTTTTTCACTCAATCTGTGACTTGTTTTAACTATGGACTCTTTTTCCATGCTTTCTCCTTCAAAAATGGTAGGTAGAAGAGGTTGTATATGAAAAAAATAGAAAATTTCAAAAAAGCTTTTCCAAAGCAACTTTTAATGAACCACCGAAAAGCGCTTTCAATTTTGCATTTTTAAGCTTAAATTTTGCTATTACAAGCTTAAAATGCTTTTTGAGTAACCAAAAATTTGAAGCGCATTTGAATTTTTAAAAATGTACACTTTTTTAATCGCCACTTTAAAACTGGTACCTCACGTTTTGAAAAAACACTTACGAAAAATGATTCTAACACAAAAATCACTTTGTAAAATAAAAATATAGTTTTAGATATAGTATACACATTAGAAATATATATAATAGTAAAAATAGCACTCATTCACGGAAATATAGATAATAGAAATCATATAAATAATTGATTAAAAATATAATTAATAAAAATAATAGATTAGGAGTAGTGCGGTACAGGATAATCAAAACAATAAATTAGTATCGATACATATATAATCATATTCATATATATATGAATATATATATACATGGATCACTATGCATGCTATATCATATATATTGACAAAATATTGCCATACATCATAATATTAATAGTAAGTAATTAATAAAAAGTTCATGATTATTAAATTAATATAATATTTTTCATGCTTCTCTTCTCTTTTTATAAATATATTGAAAATCGTCATATATCTTTATAAATTACTTGTATGTGTATGTTTTATCAACGCTATCTATTATCACATTGCGAAATTAAATTAATAATATTTGTTTTAAAAAATATCGACGAATATAATAATTCCAACTGGTTATAATTATAATTAAAAATAACTAAGACTAAGCTTATTATTAAAACATAAAAATACAGAAATACTTAAATAACATCCTAAATAATAATTTATAGAGACGCAAAACTTTTAAACTGAAAAATAAGAACAGTGTCGTAACATTATTTTCAAAGTATAATCCGATTTCTGTTCGAGTCATAGACGATGTAACGGAATAGATGCCGAATATTATGTAATAGTTGTTCTCTCGTTATAATAAGCAGGGAATATTCCGATATCTATTATATCCCTATAATATGTATAATATATATAATATATTATGCTCATTAAATAGAATAGCTTGTTTTAATTAAACAAAGACTTCACTATTAGGCATTTAAAAATAATTACTTAAAATTAATTCAATTATTACATATTAATTCATTTATTCAATTATTAATATATACAGAAATGTATTAATAACTACTTATAATTCACAAAATTTAAGTATAGCTAGATATATTTAGATTTAGATTTAGATAAAATCTCTTTGATAGTTTACACGAAACTCTGTATCGGAATTAGGAGTCCATTCAGTTACTTCGTCTACGGACCGAATGTTTCACAATACTTTCTGTGAGAGAAGTTTGTATTTTATCGATAAAATATGGCAATGTTTGTCGATATAAATGAAAATGTTTCACCAACTTTATCGTGGTCATAAAATATCTTGTGTCGCACTGTAGTTGTTGGCTTAACTTGAAGTTTATGTTAATGTTTGTATCGATAAAATGGTAAACAACAATTTTACGGAAGTCTTTGGTAGTTTTGAGTTTTATCGAGCGTGATTATGTAGTGGACAATCATTATTTATTTATTTTATGAAGCTAACATACTGTTATATATAAATATTTGTTGATTGAGTACAATAATTTGCAAATCCGTTGTAGTGTTTTATTTGAATTAAAATTTGAAATATGGCGAAAACTTAGTTGCAGACCTATTGCACTACGTACTGAATAAATTGTTAAGGCTTAGTATGAGATTGTATCAAAATAAAATGTATTTTAATAATTTGCAAAATGCCAGTACAATTACAAGTATCGATATGACGCAAAACTGCATAATTAAATAAGATTTATTCAGAGAAAATTTAGTAATAATACTACAAAAATATGAACTATGAATATAACGTTATTTTATAATAACAGTTATTTTTAACACGTTATTTATAACGTTTTATCGATACAGATATTTAACATGCATGTTATTCAAAAGCACTGCATTGGTAGTTTCTAGAATCGTATAGTTTAAATTTTATACAAATATTTTAAATATTAAATACCTGTTCTAATATTATTATTACTAAATACGTGTAATCATCTTCCATAATATTGTGTATACAAAAACGTTAAAATAGTTATATTATATGAATATATACGTTTGTAAAATATATTATATTTTCATATATTTTTTATAATTATATCAAAATTTATTTTTTGTTTTAAAGTTTTTTTTAGTATTTGTAAATATATATAGTCCTTCATATATTATATTTTACATTATATATTTTATATGCCACATTTTTTTAATATTTATTAACAGAAGCACAATTCTAACCTAAATACAACCTCATTTATAAGATTCTACATAAAATAAGTTACTAGGTCGTCCATTACCATATGTCTTACCCTTCAATCGGGGGATGAATATTGTGTATGGAGATTTTCCAGGTAAGTAAATTTTCAACTCATATTTTTAGATAAATGTATGGTAATATATTAACCCTTAATCGGCCATGGCTTCAAACAAGTTGATTTTAATATACAAGTACGAGGTTATATTGAGATTAAAGACTTGAATACTAAAAAAAAATTAGTAGGTAGCAAGTAGTTTTTTTTTTGCAGTGGGAAATGATTTCCCTATAACCAATAAAAATTATATTTAGTGGGAAATGATTTCCCTATGTCCATGAACATAATAATTTACCACTTGACTAACTTTTGTAAGCGTCTTTACTCGTCGATTTTTATGTAGGGAAAAAAATAGACAATGCAACATTAAATAAATTATTTATTATAAGATTAAACAAATATAATTAATCAACTCTTTTTATTATTTACTTATGATTCTAAAAATAATCAAAACATTTCGTAATCCTTAAGGGTTATAGGGAAATAATTTCCCACTTGAAGACTTCATACACGGCTATAGGTTAATAATTTCCCACTATTTTCGAATGAGAAAAAATATATCAACGTAACTTATTTCGTACGTTATCTTTATAGTAATAGATAAAATACATGTTTTACTTTATTACATGAAAACAATTACATATTTGCAGGAATTTTTCTGGGCGTAGTTTCAAAAACTATTTCAAATTTTGGGAGAAAATGACCGTTAAAATGAACTTTTCACTTTGAATGACCATTGACATTGACAGCTGACGTTTAGAAAGAAGTGTTGCTAGAAAAAAACTTAAATAAACGACCCATCTTAATATACGTTCGATTTATTTTATTATATCTGTAGAAATAAAAAAAGAAAAATAAGTTTATGGGCAACTTTGAGGTGGGAAATAATAGTCCTATGGCTTATTAAGGGTTAAATAATGCATATCAACGTGTAGTAGGATGTGTGCGTGCTTACGTATATACTTATAATGCATATCTACGTGTGTGGATGTGTGCTTACGTATCTATATAATTATGTGTTTTTTATGTATGTATGAGAGTAAGCTTCTTAAGGCGACTGTGTGAATGAATGTGTGTGGTGCGACTTGAATTTGTATGTATTTCCATGCCTTTTTGCATATACGTTTTTGTGTGAGTATATGTTTATGCGATAGCCTATTGTATATGAAAATCGGCCTCTCATTCGGGAAGGCCAAGGTTTAAATCCGGTACATGTATGTATGTGATAGTCATACAAATGAAAATACGTTTAAGTACTATACAACGTAAATTCTTTATATATTGTATCATATAACAGTAATAACAGTTTATTCCCGAGGGGTAGATATTATTGGAAAATACATAAATTATTGTCGTAGACGGTAACCGCAATATTTTCTACTAAACTCAGCGAAAACCTTTTAGTTCCTATGTATGTATGTGTGTATGTGTAAGCAATATGTATGTGAGTGAGTGGATGTGTGTGTCCGCAAAACTCAAAAGTTAATGGATTATTTTTTTATACAATAAAGCAGCAGATTATTTTTTTATACATAAAAGATTCTTAATGAGAGTTTTTTATATACTTTTTTATCTAATTGTAAAGGGTTATGATTTTCAAATGAATGTTTGTTTGTATGAATGTCTTATTTTTTAAAATGCTCTACAGTTCAAACGGCTTGACGAATTTTAACATACGGTGCCGTTGGATTAGTCCAAATTGTGGAGGTTACATAGACTTGATTATTTCTTTTTCAGTTTATTATTTTTAAACAGTCGGTTGTTTGTTTTACAATATGCATCAGTTCTCTCGAACAACATAAATAAACCTTCTATTTACGTCTCTAATAATACTTTACATCAGTCAGCCAAAGGCAGAGTTTAGGTGACATTTGAGAGGAAAACGTAACAAAATTGCATCTTCAGAAAATGTTACACATATTGCAAAACATCGAAATGCAAGCAATCCACCACATATTGACGTATATGTCAAGCAAGATTCTACTAAGCTTTTACTCTAAAACCTTAGCAAAGCATTGAACAAAATATTGAAATGCATTTTCTTTGAAACGACATTTTATATTTCTCGCGCTCTGAAAAATTCAAATAGGCTATTTTGAATCAAAAGGCGAAATAATTTCTATTGCTGTATTTCTTAAATAAAAATGTAACAGCTACTTACATTTTGTGAATAAGAATATGAAATAAAATTGTAATAGGCATACATATCTTGATAAATATGTAATTTTGTACATTTATCTGTCATATAAATGTGTTATATTTAAAAATTACAAAGAGACACATTCAGATTAAAACTTTATTTAGCGGTTCGACTAGGTGTACCAATACGCACTCGGCCACTGCGGTGGAATATGACCTAATCCTTCTCATTTTGAGGGGAGATGCGTTCCCTAATAATAATTTATCTCAGTCAGCCACAGTACAGTCAGAGGTAGGTTTAAGAACCTTTATTTCTCATAAGACTTTTACATCACTTAAAATGAGAAACTTAAAAATAATTATAATTATTATGTGTCCGGTATGCCTATGTGTGTGTGTCTGTGTGTGTGTGTGTGTGTGCGTGTGTGTGTGTGTGTGTGTGCGTGTGTGTGCGCGCGCGCATGTGTGGGTGTTTGTGTGAGTATGTTCGTTAATGTGTGACTTATTGTATGAGCGTTGTATGAGTATGTGTATTCAAGGTTGTTTAAGTAATATTTCAAAAGAAAAAGTAAAAAAAGCAATGTCTTCAGAAAATATTGCAAAATAACTAAATGCAAGCAATCCACCACATATTGACGTTTTATGTAAAGCAAGATTCCGCTAAGCTTTTACTCTAAAACCTTAGCAAACCATTGAAAAAATCATTGAAATGCATTTTCTTTGAAACGACATTTTACATTTCTCGCGCTCTGAAACATTCAAATACGCTATTTTGAATCAAAAGGCGAAATAATTTCTATTTCTCTAGTTCTTAAATAAAAATGTAATAGCACATTTCGTTAAAAAGAATATGAAATAAAATTGTAAAGAGTACATTTTATGGCAAGAAATGTTTTTATATTTTTACATTACATATAAAGACAGTAACAGTTAAATTTTATTTAGAAGTCATACTAGATGCTTCTAGGTTGAATTCCCGGCTAAGCAAACATCGAATGATAAAGTTCAATGTGGGTCGGGGTATTTTTATACGTGTATGCATGTAGGTTTGATGAGTGTGCGCGCGCGCGTGTGTGTGTGCGTGGGTGCATGTGTGTCTGTGTATTACCCACAGCCTTATATGCGAATAAATTTTTTTTTTTTTCTAAATAATAACTCAGGTAGGTAGTAGAATCCTTCAACCCCATGTTACGTCCAAAATATCTGATATTTCATGCTCCAACCCCATAAAGTTCCATTTGTACAATATTAAAACGTTGAAACAAGGGGAGCAGAATCCCTTACATTACGGGGTAGAACCCCAGTTATATCAAGGATAATAACAAAATTTATTACTAACTCTGCCTCATAAAGAATGGTTAAGTTTTGCGTAGCAAGTCTAATGTCGATTTAAGTAGATTTATCAGCCCTTGCCTTTAGCCCTTAAGACCCTTTTGAGGATGGGAAATTGCTCTGAATATCCGGTTGTTAACCTACAAGCTAGATCCAAAATGGAAAATCCAGGACTAACATTTTAACCAAATATTTACTCGAAAGTTGGAGATACATATTTTTAAAAAATAATCTTCAAGGACATAATATAATAATAAAAGTAATAATAAAAGTAAATAATAAAAATATTTAACAAATAAGAAGTTCTTTTTTAATTCGGAATCATTTTTCAAAAACAAGCACGCCATTACATGTCTTTCTGATTTAATTACGTTACATTTTAAATAAAGTCAAACAAAAAACAAGCAATAAAATAGTTGAAATAATAAATAGTTGAATAAGAAATAAATTACACAAATTTTAAATTAAGAACAGTCCATTCTAACACAAAATAATTCACACTTAATTGTAATGAGAAAATAAATGTACGTTTATAACCGTTATTATTTGTAATGAAAACGGTCTGTAATCTCATTGAATTTACGATTATCTCTAAATATCTTTGAACTTGGAACACGAGATTAAAACAATAAATATAAACGAAACATGTGAATGTAATGTTTATAACATTACATTATAATAACGTTACAATAACATAACGTTAAAATAACAGTTTATTTAAATTTATTGTTAGATTATTATAAAATTGTGAATGTATACTTATTTAATTATCAAATTATTACAGCATATTTTACGACAATTATGATAATTACAGGGGTCCCAAGTATAAACCTCATCCTCTGAGTTTTCAAAGTTATGTGCGTATTAGATAAACTTACTTAAACGGCGACGGAAAACATCGTGAGCATACCTACACATCTAAGAGTTAAAATAAATAAATAAAAAATAATAACTGGCCAAGTGCGAATTTTTTTTAATATTTTTCAAACACGAAAATAGTAGACAGTGATAATTTCAATTGTCAAAATTGGTTATATTTTCTTGTTAGAAGTGAGTAATCTTTACTAATCTATGACCATGGCCTAAACCTCACTCTAAGTAATAATCACTACGTAGTTCAAACAATTTTAAAAAACTATTAATAAATTGCGTAGAATTTCGTTTAGTTTTAAACACGTTTTAAACTGCCCAGATCCAGCTGGAATTTAATTTAATTTGCAAAACTTTCGCCTTCAAAAAAAATTTAGTTGAAGCACGTTTTTGTTGTATACGGCTTAGATGCATAGCTTATAGGATTAAGGATTTTGAAAATCTGGTGACCAGCTTGTTTAAAGTTTATGTAGTTATCTGGTGTAACGGTTGAGGGTCCTGGGTTCTATGCCTGGTCATACAGAAATCTTTAATAAATAACTGTTTCTTTGCCTATGCCACGTTATAGGGCTAAAGTAACAAATAATTATATAAATAATTAATATTATAATTAAGAAATAATTAATAATAGTTAAGAATTAATTATTCAGTGTAAATTTAAAAAAAAATGTTTATTAACACGCACATAATTTCAAATTTTTGGTAGGTCTGGGATTCGAACCCTGAACCTTTAACGGTAAAGAAAAATACCGTGAGCAAAGAAAAATGTAGAGTCATCAAGTTCTTAAAAAAGAGTGAGTAGAGTCATCAATTTCTTAAAAAAAATCCAAAGTCCTATTAAGCCACTATAATGGACTATGCCCTAAATTTTGAAAACCCACCCGTGCCCAGCAGTGGGATAATTGTAATAGTGGGGTAAGTGCAATAATTGGTTAAAAATAAACATTACAACTGCAATTACCACAAAAAGTTCGGCTTTTAAACGAAATTTAATGGGAAAAGTTTCGGAAAATTAAATTAAATTCTAGTCGGGTTTTCGAAGGTTGGCTAGCGTGAAATTAGGGTAGTTTGGGCTACTCACTGAAATTGCCTGAAATTTCAGTAGAAAAATGTTGATTCCAAAAAAATATACAGAATACGTCCTATAATGAAGTGATAATGAATAGAGATATGAGACATTTTTCTATGTTCATTTTATTTTATTATTTCTATGAGAATAACAACTGATAAAAAACTTAGATTGCAAAAAATATACACACCGTATTGTATGTAAAATCTATTTTTAGTACAAAAGTGTTAAGATATGAAGTTGACCTGATGGTAAGTCAAAACCGCCCATAGATATCTGTAATGACCCTCTTACAATGAATAAAGTTAATACTTATTTATTTTTTGTAGAATTGTGCTTCTAAATATTTTCAAATACATCATTAATACAATAAGATCAAAATAGTATTAAAAAATACTAGTAAAAAAGCAATACATGCTTTATTATAAATATTCAACACTTCGTAAGCTCCTAAACTGTTTAGTTTTGTATACATTTCTTGCTGCAATTCTGTTAATCAAGTTACAAATCACATTATGTAGTGCAATACTTGCTGCAATATTATAACGGCAATATTGCAGTTATTGCAAGATTTCGCTACATATTCGATATCTAACCGCTAGAATGCAGTTGTGCACTATAAGACACAAAATTGCAGCAAGAAAATATCGGTATCAATATTGATATCGGCTATATGCAGTGCTACTAAAACACAAACACATTGCCGCAAGAATTGTGGGCAATATTGCCGTTCTCGGCAAGATTGCCAGTTATATGATATTATTAAAGCCTGTTTAGGAGCCTCATAACATTATAATTATATTGATTATATTTCATTTCACATATCAACCGTATTATATTAAAACTCATTATGTATAATACATATATTATTTATGTAATAATATGCTCCTTGTATATTTCATATAATGCGCTTCTAATAGCATCTTTACAATATTTTTATCATCAAATCTATCAATATCAAATTTAAACATAACTGCGTCATTCTGATTACGTCATAAAATATATAATATTATAAGATCATTAATAAAAAATCGTCATATTTAAATCTACTAATCTCAACCACAAGTATAGTCCACGTAAAAATGCTAGTCCGCTCTGAATATAGAAATCAATCGCGTCGCCATAGAAAATTGTATGACTACACCAGCACGCAATAACTTCAGAGCGGACTAGCAGTTTGACACGGACTATAACATATTACGGTTTAGTCTGTATTTCACATATTATTTTAATATATAAATAGTGTTATGTAATTATATATACTTGGACAATAATTGTACATATTTATTATAATTAGCTGCTTTCGTGAATAAATTAGTATGCTTACATTAGCTTAGAGAATAGTGTAGTATTAGCTAAATATTTAAGTCGATCATTAGTGTTATGATCAAGAGAATTTCAAGTGAGTATTAGGTTATTAAAATATACTGTGCGACTTGCGTTTTATAATTGTATAATTTATCATTAAGATTTTATATAATTTTATAAAGATACACTTATAATTACTACGTAACATATTCCTATATGATCATATACAAATTAATTTGAATTTATTGATGACATTTTCATACACAAAGTAGTTAAAATTGACACACGCACATCACTAGAACAAAAAATACAAATTTCTAAAATAATCCATATAATAATATCTTTTAAGTAGATATGTGTTACGATTTATTATAGGTTAAATACCTATAATAATGTCACATACATACAACCTATAATAAATACAATTATGTCACATCCTTTATGCGTATTGTCATATCCCTTACGCGTATCGTCATATCCGTTTTGCGTATTGTCATATCTTTTACACGCATTACGTCACACCCGTCACGCGTATCACTCAATGCACCAGCCACTACGCAAGTTAAGTCTGCGTTCTGGGCTAACAGATGGCGTTCCTGCAGAACCGTTCCATATCGCTGGTCGACATGTACATCGACAACTCGGAGCCGTCAGAGAACGTCGGGCAGATCCACTTCTCCCTGGAGTACGACTTCCAGAACACTACGCTCATTTTGAGGATCATTCAGGTATGTCATGTAACTTTTAAGGAACCCTTTGTGGGCCGATTTTGAAAGTACTTACTTTTGTAACCGACTGCGGAAGATAATGGGTAATATTTTTAGAGCGTATGCGTGTAAGTTTGTGCCGTGCATGTCTCATTCTTTGGTACCCAAACGGCTTAACAAATTTTAACAATTGACATGTTGTTGGACTTGTCTAAATTGTGGGAGTGACATGGACTATAATTTTAAACAGTCGGGTGATGGGTATTTTTATTTCGAACGAATGTATGTATGCATGTATGTGTGTATGTCTCATTATTTAGCCCACCCTGCAGCTCAAACGGCTTGATAAATTTTAACAATTGTCATGTTGTTTGCTAGTATTGTTCTAAGTGTTGTTGGACTTGTCTAATTTGTGGGAGTGACATGGGCTATATTTTCAATCATTCGGGTTTTTGTTTTGTTATAATTATTTAGTTTATCTAATAACAACAGTGTAACAATTCCGTATACTGTTTTGTAGTAAGAGAGACAATTATACAACTTAATTAGTTTCAACTTAGTCCTCAGGGGTATCAACGCATATATGACTGACCTCAATGGAGACTCCAATCCTATCTAAGCTTAATTACTCCATCTTTACTTTAATCCGAACTCCAGTCTTATTTAAGACTAGCTGACCCGGCAAACTTTGTACCGCCTCAAAATCTATCTATCAAAAATATTTCATATAAAATATAGCCTATGTTACTCGTGGATAATGTAGCTTTCGAATGGTGAAACAATTTTTAAAATCGGTTCAGTAGTTTTTGAGCCTTTTCATTGCAATCAAACAAACAAACAAAGTTTTCCTCTTTTTCCCTGTATCGTGGGTGCCATGGACACACACATAGACAAATACACAAACACCCAGACCCAGAAACAGAAATCTATATTCATCATTTAGATATCTGTCTGGCCGGGGATCGAACCCGGGACCCTTTGCGACAGACCAGTATGGTGACCGCTCCGCCATGCGGGTCGTCAAACGTCAACGTCGGGTTATTACTCTTCATATCTAACGTTTATAATCTATCGAGTGAACTTCACACTTGTTTATTTTATCTACCCCTGAGGACTAAATTCTAGTCGTAAGTATTTCGTAAAATAATACATAGTTTAAAAACTAAATGCCATGCTAAAATCGCACAAGGAAAATCATTAATCCTGATTCCTGACAATCCTGATGAGGAGGATGGAATAAAATTATTAAAATCGTGTATTGTCACCGGTTCTTGACAATTGTTCAAAATTTTAAATTAATCGGACCGTTCAAAATGGGTAAAAATAGAGTTCAAAGATTCCGTTACATAGATACATACATACATACATACAACCCAAGTTAATAAAAGCGTGGTAAAAACAGGATATATTGTACTATATTTTTATTTCATGAAAACAGTAAACATTACTTTGCTTCATCAAGTATTCATGATGTTTACAAAATAAATTCACACACATTCTGTCCTTTGAACGTATGTGTTCATGTTTGGAGTAAACATTATGGTTTAGTGCGCAATACTGGCAACAATAAGTTTAGTGGTCTTGTTACAAAAATAGCAAATATACATCGATTAACCTGATTAATAATCAATCTATCCAATGTTTACCTACCAGAGGTTAAAATTTAACAATCTGCCTAGGCCCGTTTTTACTACACAATATCTCGTATTATTTATTTCTAAATTCCCACTAAATGTTATAATTATTATGTTTCATATCATATGCAATTATTCAATAAATGTTATGCAGATATCATGGCTTGCTTTTGTTTAAAAATATAACGCCAAAATAAATAGGAATCCTAGGCTGAAGGACCAAATGATTGTGGAAGGAAAGGAACCCGCACTCACCTGTTATCTTGTCTTCGTTATTTCCAAGGACCCTATCTTCAGTCCATGAAGGTATTGATGTTGATTGTTGAGGTCCAAAACTTTCTCTTGCGTTCAAAATGTGTGGGTTGACAGACGGAGATTTGACACAAGGAAAAAAGGACGTAGACAAGGATGATGGCATAGACAAGGATTTATATTTTATTAAGAAAGGCATAAAGATTGATTCAAAAAATATTAATTACGGGCCTAGATTGTTATTAAATTTCGATCTTTGGTAGGCAAAACATTGAATAGATTGATAATTAATTATGGGCACGACTAGAAAATGTCAAGTTTCGATCTTTGATGGGTACCGAAAAGACTTGAGACTTAGCATAATGTTTTCAGGTAAAACTTTAAACTTAAAAAAGGCAATTCTATTCCACGGGAATCATACATTTTGCCAGGATGAAAAGTAGCCTATGTCCTATTCTTGGCTGTAGTCAATGATATGATCCTGATCCATTGAACTATTATGACGTCATAGATTTACATACATCCATACATCCAAACATTCGCATTTATAATATTAGTAAGATCTTTTTTATTTCAGTAGACAACACTATATTACACTTACTGAACAAACTTTATTCTTTAAAAAACATCCTTACATTTATTCAGACAATTAAAAAATATTTACTTCATCCCTCAACCAAACCACCCTCACTTTATTCCTAAAGAAAAATTATTGTTATAAATTATTCAAACCGTTTAAAAATATACATATTTTATCCCTAAGAAATCTGTTTTCGTCCCTCAGGGCAAGGAGCTACCAGCGAAGGATCTGAGCGGCACGTCCGACCCTTATGTCAGGGTGACGCTCCTACCGGACAAGAAACACCGCTTGGAGACTAAGATCAAACGTCGCACCCTCAACCCTCGCTGGAATGAGACCTTCTACTTCGAGGGGTTCCCTATACAGAAGCTGCAAAGCCGGGTAAGAGAACGGTTTTCAATAACAATAACAAAAAGAACAGCAACAGTTGTAGAACAACAACAACAAAATGTGGTAGAACTACAACAATAAAGGTAGTTAAACGACAACAATAAAAAAACAACCGCAAAGTGGTTGAACAACAACAATAACAAAGCTGGTAGAACACTGAGTTCGACCTCGGCGGCACCACGGCTATACCTATTTTTGCCTATTAAAAGCAGTGTTAAGCGCTGCTGTGTTTTGGTTTGAAGGATGTGGTAAGGGAGACATACTTATCTGAGGCGTACCAGCTTAGTCCTTAGGTGTAACGGCCCATCTGTAGCCGACCTCAGATAGGAATCTAATATAATCTGGGGTTGATTACAGATGTCCATGCCATGGGCGACTGTAGCCAATTACCATTGGCATCAGTTGGGCTGCATGCTCATCTGCTACTTCTATACTTAAAAAAAGAAATATCTGTCTGCTACTACATAAAAATACTATTAAAATCATAAATACTATTAAAAAAAATCGTTCTTCTTTCTTTCTTTCTTTTCAGTCTGGCCAGTATTCTGACAGCGTCGCGGCGCACATTACCACGTGGGTCTATAAATGATGTGTGTATTGAATGTTCCAGGTGCTACATCTACACGTGTTCGACTATGACCGCTTCTCCCGGGATGATTCCATCGGCGAGGTGTTCTTGCCACTTTGTCAGGTAAAATCACAATTTATAAAATGCGTTCCTATGTAAAGGAAACCTTTGTCATACAACTTGAACGGCATAACTATAAAAGGAAGATGCTACTGTTTGACCCATGAAACAGTTCCCATTCCAAACCCATTCCTGAAACAGTTCTTGAGTTTCGATACAAGGGTGTGCGCTTACACGCTTGCAATCAGGTGGACTGCATGCTCGCTGGTTACTTAATCTAGCACCAAACAAGATGCTTATACAAAGATGAAAAAACTATTTGTGATTTTATTCCGGAGTCATTATCACCACAACAGCTATTTCGGCCTTATAACACAGTGATCTATAGCGCTGCAGTATTCTGGATTGAAGAGTATGGAGAAATAGACGTTTATATGAGCCCTTCCAACTATTTAAAGGTGGTGGTAAATTAATTTATATTTCTCTTGAAATACATTCCGTACCCATATTATTGAGGTAGATATGGTTTGTGGTAAATTATGGTTAATAGTGGGTACCTCTATACCCACCATCCAACTCTCCAGTTGGAGCTAACTGGTATAAAATTCAGTTACATTTGACCCTCACATGCATACGAACTAACAAGGCAAGTTAGGAACCCTATCTATGTAGGAACCCTATGTAGGAACTTTTCTCGACAATATGTACAAAATTTCATGATAATCGATTTTGTAATTTTTACTTAAGGCTTGAAAGCGCAGCAAACAAACAATCACACTTTCGCATTTATAATTAGTAGGATAATTTTACTTTTGCTTTGTCCTTCCAGGTGGACCTTAGCGAGAAGCCGTCCTTCTGGAAGGCCCTGAAGCCCCCAGCGAAGGACAAGTGCGGGGAGCTGCTGACGTCACTGTGCTACCACCCAAGCAACAGTGTCCTTACCCTGACACTACTGAAGGCACGGAACCTCAAAGCCAAGGATATTAATGGGAAATCAGGTACTGTATGACTTATTTCATCGTCATCATTACTGTCCCACTACTGGGCACGGGTCTCTAAGAATGAGAAGGATTAGGCCATAGTCCACCGCGCTGGACAAGTGCGTATCTCCCTGGTATGAAGGTTTCCTCAAGATGTTCTCCTATATCGTTACAGCAAGTGGTCATTAATTTGTAATACGAATTTAACTCAAAGGTTAAAAAAAAGGAAAAATGGCAGGTGGCTTGCCTGGGATTAGAATCACAGACCCCCAGATTGAGACGCCGAATTTCTAACCACTACCTATACGATAGGATTATAACCACTACTGGCATACATCTTAAGGTTTTACCCTTGATAAGTAAAATAGAAAGATACTTCACCGCTCTGATATCTGAAGAAGCAACACAAGGATGATTTTATTGATTTAAAAAAACATTTTTAGAAAATTTGCGTATAAATAAATAAGTAATTCAAACATTTTAGTGACATTTAAGAATGGAGACGTGGCCAAAATTTATTTACGCAGTCATTTGAATCTTCAAAACTTATTACACGTTCTTGTTAGGACTGATCAATCTATGTATTTTACTCATCTAAGACTTTTACGTTCAAAATGTATCATACCCGTTTTAAGCCTCTACAACGTAAAAGAGAATAAACAAACAAACGTTCGTTTTCCGCCATTTTAAAAAGCCCAAAAAGATTATTTGATACATTCCCCGAATCGTGACCGTGTTTGAATAAAAGATTTGGCGGAAAATGAGAATTGTACGCCATTTTGGTTGTGTACAAAAGATATTTCCTTTGTTGCTTTGTCTCGCGATAAATTAGGTTGCACTTCTGTTTGGAGATATGTATATGTAGGTACAGCCAGGTTCAAAAGTAGATGAACAGATTAAGGTAAAAATACATATACACCCAAGTGTTAATAAGTAGCTGAACACAACTTTAGTCACAATTTAATAGGCCCATTTTGACACATGACATCCAAATGTCATTAATGTTTTAAACTAACTTTTTAGTAGGCAATTTACGATCACGAGACGGCTAGTGCTTGCGGTTTCAAAGCATTCGGAAGAAACCATAATCGAAACTTAGAATTACCAATAATTAATTATTTATTCCTGTTTCATCATAACAACAAAAAAATAATCGAGACTTTGTTCATTAGTGAATGATAAAATGAAAAAAATTCACGTTATGATAGCACGAGCGATGCTTTATTAAATCTTCTGAAAATGATTAAATTTTTAAATTACAAAAGAAAATAAATTTCTTTTCTTCTTTTTATAAAATCTTTAGATGATTTAGATAAATATTAAACAAATATTATCTTGATAAAAAGTATTAAGTAAACTATACAATACGTTATGAATCAAAAAAATCGTTTTCTTTGTTCTCGATTTGTATAAAACATGGTTAGTGCCTAGCGATGGCATGTGTCAAAATGGGCCTATTAAATTGTGACGACTATAACACCATAATTAGATGAATGTCGTAAAGTTTCAAGAGTATATGAACTACAGTGTCAAAAGTAGCAGAACAGTGACATATCATATTAGTCACTTTTACTTTTACTGCGCTACTGTTCACCTAATTTTGACGCTTTACGATATTCATCTAATTATGATGCCAGTGGTGTTTAGCTACTCATGAACGCTTGAGTGTATAGACATTTTTGGAATTTTGATCTGCTTATCTACTAATGACGCTGACTGTTCGTGGTAATTTGAAGGTGGTAGAAGTCTCTGTGGTTCGACTCCGGCGGCATCATCGCCACACCTATAACACCTAATAACAGCAGTGTTAAGCGCTGTTGTGTTCTAATTTGAAGATTTTAAGGTATGGTAAGGGAGACACACTTTTCCAAGGCGTTCCAACTTAGTCCTCAGGAGTATCGATGCATCTGTGGTAGGAAGGAATCTAATCTTGTCTAAGATTGATTACAGATGTCAATGGGCGGAAGTAGCCATTTTCCATCAGCGGGACCGCATGCTCATCTAATATGTATTAAAAAAATACATAAAATTTACCTATTTCTGCCTAATAATAGCAGTGTTAAGCGCTACTGTCTTCTGGTTTGAATGGTGGTAAGGGAGACATATTTTTCCAATGCGATCCAATTTAGTCTTCAGGGGCAGCGAGCCATTTGTATTTAAATATCTTTAAAAAAACGAAATTATCATTCAAACTAATTTTTGACGACAACTTTTTACATATAAAATTTGTCACAGTAAATGCATAATTATCCAAAAATGGCGTGATCTAACACTGAAACTTATTAAAAAAGCGATACAATTAAAAATTATGGCATCATTTCTCCCCAAGCTCCCCTAGACTCTATAAATCAAGATGCGGTGATGGCCAACTTCCAATTAAGGGTTTCCTTGAAAAAATAGGGTTGGTGCATTAGTAAAATATATAAATAAAAGAAAATAAAACAGGTGTTTCTATTTGAATAACTGTATGTCAATACAAATAAATAAAGTCATAGTAACATCTTATAATTAAAGAATATGTAATTTATTCCGAGACTACCTTTTTTCTCGATAATTTTAATAATAAAATATTATTAATTATTTAGTTACTTTAATTTTAGTAATACAATTATAATAAAAAAAAAATAAGTAAAGTAAAATTATACTTTACTTATATTTTGCAATAACAAATAATTCGGTTTCTGTTTAAAGAATTTTATTGTCCAAAAAATAAGTTCAGTAAGCGTGCTGGAAAACTTGAAACACATTTTTATTTGTAAATAATTAGTTATATATGTACTTAATCAAATTTCAATGTTTTTAATGAAGTGCGCTAGTGCTTCCTCTTAATTTTTTTTTTTGATATTATTTATGGATTTGGGTACAGTGTTGCTTATTTTAGTCCTTTCCCATTATTTGTGAATTGTAAAGTACTTACTAATTCTACATGAACTTAGGAGATCTTTACTCAGATTATTCAGAATAAAATATATTTTATTATTGGAATAACAATTCAATTCAATTAAAATATTTTGACGTTGACAACCCTAGTCACTCCAGGGAAAATGGGGAAAACTAGACCGCTTGAAATATAGCCAGTTTTTATGGATTAATGATAAGTCGAAAGATTATTTATCTTTATGGCCTAACCGACACCGTTCGGCCATTTTTACGATTTTCTTACTTGAAAATAATATTTTTTATGTTACTACCTCGCAAAGTAAATTCTCGCAGTGGTTGGTAATATTTATGCTGTGGCGACACTGATGACGGCTTTTATTAACAGATATTATAAAATTTAAATATATTTAATAAGATGTGTCTATATTTATTTATTTCGTACATAATATGAACGTATTAGAAGCCTTTGTGGTTCGCTTCCGACGGCGAAACGCCGCACCTATTTCTACCTAATAACAGCAGCGTTAAGCGTTGCTGTGTTTTCTTTCTTACATATGAAGCCTAACATATGAAGCATATCCTTCAAATGTAAGGAAGACATACTTCTCCGAGGCATTCTAGCTTTGTCCTCATGGGTAGCGGTGCAACTGTGGCCGACCTCAGATAGGGTTCTAATATTTGATCACAGATGTCCATGGACAGCACTACAAAATAATAGTAATAATGATCTTTGAAATATTCTAGGGGGTTAGTAAAGTGGACCTCCTAACATAAAAACCTGATCTGTGTACAGTACAGTGTCAGATGATTGGTGCTAGAGCCCTTAATGCATAGATTAGTAAAGATACTTCGCCGCCATTAAATTGAATGAAGCCACAAATGGCTTATTGTCGTAAGTTCTTTTTTTAAATTCTTGACAAATAAAAACATTTTTAGAGAAAATTTACGAATAAATAACTAATACTGCGTAATTTACATGAATTTACATAATAAATAAATAATTATTTCAAATATTTAAGGGATATTTTAGCACGGAGACGTGGCAAAACTTTTTTACGCAAGTATTTCAATTCTCAAAACTGAGTACATTCTCTAGTTAGGAGTGAGTAATCTTTATCTATGCCTTAATGGGATTAAGTAAAATTCATTTTAGTAAAATCATTAGTTTTTGATTTTTTGCTAACCATTATATAATGGAATTCATTTTGACGTTTATTTTAATTTAGTATGTGTTTTAATTTAGCTAATGCTCAGTTAACGATAAGCCAAGCGACTTTACAAAAACTATTGTTATTAATTATAAAGCTACATAAGTATTAATGTTTATACGATTACTTAATTGAATAAAGGAGTTCTATACTGACAGCATCTGAGCAAAGAAATATTTTCATTTCCCGGATTTCCCATAATTATTTAGTTATATCTACCAAATCGAAGTCCTAATATTAATAGTACAATATCTTATCTTTTTCCAGATCCCTACGTGAAAGTGTGGCTACAGTTCGGCGACAAACGCATAGAGAAGCGCAAGACCGCTATCTTCAAGTGCACCCTCAATCCGGTCTTCAACGACTCCTTCTCCTTCAACGTCCCGTGGGAGAAGATCCGGGAGTGCTCCCTGGACGTCCAGGTTATGGACTTCGACAACATCGGGCGGAATGAGCTGATCGGGAGAATACTGCTAGCTGGTAAGTTTACTGACTAACTCGTACACGCAATCAGACAGACAAAATGAGCAGAATTTTGGGGAATAATAATTTACAGGGTAAGAATTATTCAAGAATTAATTTAATTTTGAAGGAGGTAGAACACTTTCTGGTTCGACTATTTCTACCTCATAACAGTAGCTTTAAGCGCTGCTGTGTTCTGGTTTAAAAGATGTGGTAAGGGAGACATACTTTTCCGAGGCGTTCCAGCTTAGTCCTCAGGGGTAGCGGCGCATCTGTGGCCGACCTGAGGTAGGAATATCTAATCCTATCTGGGGTTGATTACAGATGTCCATGGACGGCATAAGCCACTTACCATCAGGTGGACTGCATGCTCGTCTGCTACTTCTTATATAATATAAAAAATCGGATGGCATTAAAGCCAAAGCAGCTGTATTGCTGTGTTTTTTCATTTATTTTAATTATTTATTGCATTGCCTCTAAAAAGGAATATATAAAAGGGCAAAAATAGTACCTGATGACATGAGTTGTGGTTTGAGAGAGAAATATTTGCACAAATGGCGTTTTAAGAAACGCTATAAAGCTAATGCTACTAGCAATGCATTTGTGTCTGACCCTTTAGAAGAGAAATTTAAGTTCATTTAAAAGAATGGAAAAGCTCTTGCTTCATCAAAAGGGTCATTTGGGCGCAAAGTTTTAACGGCCATAAAATTTAGGGTAAACATTTAATTCATTAAACTTTCAAGTGGTGATTAAAAGTTATTCTTCAGTACATTTTGAAGTTTCAAGCAGGGCTATGATGAAACATTTTGCTATTTCAATTCTTACAGGCGTTTTCGTCGTTTATTTATTGATAATTTTACAATTCCTTCACCTTTTCTATTTTTAACAGACTTCATGAAAAATTTAACATTTTCGTTTTAACTGCTACTGTATTCGTCGTTAAAGAACAACTTTATAAGGTGATTGATTTAACTACCGGAACGTGGTAGAACCTTGTGTTGTTCGATTCCGGCGGCCAACCTCAGGTAGCAATCTAATCTTATCTGGGGTTGATGACAAATGTTTATGGGCGGCATTAGCTTTACCATAGGATGGACTTCTTGCACAATTGCTTCTTCCATATTTATTTATCTTTATATATATATTTCTTATGTGCGTATGTATGTCACTGAACTCCTCCTAAACGACTGCACTGATTTTGATGAAATTTGTTGTATGTGTTCAAGGGGACCGTGTTTCCGTGGGAAAAGGTTTTTTTTTTAATTAGTTTTTAATTCGTAAGTAGTTATAGAATCGGAAACTATGCTTTTGATCAAGTGATGATCTTTAGTAAAGTTGTTGTCCAAGAGCCTACGAGGATTTGGGAGTTGGTAAGACCAATTTTCGACAGATGGCACCACTGTCATTCCAATGCAGGTACAAAATTTCCGTTTAACCCTTTACACCCGAGATGATATGAGCGTGAGTTTCACTTTTAAAAAAATCCCACGTGATAGCTTCTTATTTTTCGAAACGCAACCGATGCCGATCGATCGTGAGGAGAGTATCGCACGTGCTACCGGCTAAGTGAGCTGGGTGCAGGCGGTCAGTTGTGCTAGGGACTCGTCCAAAGATGGCAGATTTTTTCGACCCGCGCACTGTCACAGGTATATAATTATTTTTGGTATTAAATGTTTAGTATCTATTATTAATTATTGTTAATTTAAAAGCTAAAAGAACACTAAATACGTGGACTTTAGTAGTTTATTCGATTAACTTGCAATTTAGATACAATTAGGTTGCAAATTTCAACTGTTACGATCGTGTGCCTACGGTTGTTGGTGCAGAATAACGTTTGATGAAAATGCTTTTATTGCTATTACCAGTTATGTGTCAGTTTCGTCAAGAACAATTTCGTTTGTTTCAATTTTAGGGGTACATTTAAATGACGATCAGATTTTGCCAGTGCGGGGTGAGGAGAAATATATCGGACATTGAAGATCTTCATGAAAGTGAAGAGCTTCAACCAAATAGATTAGATTAGAAGAGAAAACTTAATTTAATTGCAATAGATATGGCTAAAGTTTTCTCCATCTGCATTATCATTGCATGTATTCCCTAGCCAAGAATACCTACGCCTTGGAGACCTGGATTGAAGACGGAGGCAATAACGGAAGAAAGAAGAATGTTGATTTTCATAGAATTACGTAGTTTAGGTTTCATTGCCAAGACAGATTTTTTATAAAGACTAATGAAAATAAAGACAGTGATGTTAAATATCTCCAAATTGTTTTAATTTTCTAATATTTTTGTTACAAACATATTTTTTTTTTTTTGCAATTTTCACGATCGTGAGTGTGACAATTCCCACCGGAGATTCACGATCGTGCGGGTCGATTTCTGGATTAAGTATAAACTCTGGATTTTTTTTCGTATTTTTTGTGGGTCCCTTAAGCTATATAAAAAGCCGTAATAAACGTTTTGAATCGGAAATTGCGAAAAAAAATCTTCGAGTGGGGTTAATGTATGTCATATTATTTCTTTAAAATGAGGGCGAAGCCGCGGGCACCACTAGTTTATTATAAAACTTTACGATCAACCCTTCGATATTATACAACTTTACCAATAGATGGACTGCATGCTCGTTTGCTACTCATATTATAAAAAAATACTTTTCTTACTCTTTTCAGGCAAGAACGGGTCAGGTGCAACAGAAACCAAGCACTGGCAAGACATGATAACGAAGCCGAGGCAGACCATCGTGCAGTGGCATCGCCTGAAGCCGGAGTAATTGTAAAACAAAAGAAGTTGAAAACGTCATAAGACTGAGCGGTTAAAAGTAAAGGCACAGGTAAATCTTCTATCCGTGGATTTGAATCACAGATATGTCTTAGTTTGGATTTGTGGGTAATTTTTGGGAATTCCTATGTGTTTTCGTTAGTTTGATATGTTTTATTATTTAAAAATCAAAAAGTTTGAAAGCTAGAATTTTATGTACATTTAGGTAAAAGTCACTCAAAATTAATTTATCAATTTTGAAAATATGTCAAGAGAACTTAGAAAAAGTTTTATCGTTTGCTATAATTAAAGTATGGTTTATTATATTTCTGAGGTTATTTTGGAAATATTTAGGTTTTTTATTATTTCAAATTGAATTTACCTTTTTTTAGTTATTTTGAAAACATTCAGTCAGTGTTTTTTTAATAAGTTTTAATTTACTTTCTATGTCTATTTTATTTTTTGTATTTACTTATTTTATTTATTTTTGTTTTTATTTATCTTCTACACTTCATTTATTGTTTTTTTGAATTTTATAAAAAAAACTGATATAAATCTAGCATTTTAAGATTTCGATTTCTTTTTTATTTATTTTAATTTACTTTCTGTAACTTAACTTTAATTTTTATAATTACTTTACCTCCACATCCCTCCACATTCTCCACTTCATTTATTATCTTCCTAAACATAAAAATTGTTATGAATCCAGCATTTTTAGATTTCTTTTTTAATTACTATTAATTTACTTTCAATAACTTAACTTTATTTTTGATATTTACTTTATATTCTTCCCTTCATTTATTGTCTTTCTAAACGTAAAAAACCATTATTCCATGAATCCAGCATTTTTAAATTTATGGATTTATTTTGTCAGCTAATAAGGCATATTTGTGATTTAAATCCAGTCTGTCTATTTCTTGCTACCTTCGGCGCTGTGCGAGGTTTGGACAAAATAACCAAGACTTCTTTTTGACAGCTCCAAATGTTTTATACAACAAATATTTATATTTCTACCAATGTTTCTAAGAGTTTTGATGAAGGTAACACGTGAGAGCTGGATGGTTCGATAGGGCTTTTGTTGAGGACATTGGGGTAATATAACCACTTTGATTATTCAATACAATTTATGACATTTTTTATGTTAGTTTATGGATTGTGTATTTCTTTTTGTTATTTTTAACTAAATCAATAAAATTAAAGGATTATGAAATTACAAATATTTTTTAAGTTATTAATCACTATTACTTATTACAAAAACGTTTATAAAGCACTATATTAAATAAATAAAATGCTATTAAAAACTTATTTATTATTTTTTCATCAGTTTGAAAAGATTTTTTTCTTTCAATATTTGGATCCTTTAACAAGTAATTTATTGAGTTCAGCATGTCACTAGCTTTTCATAAAATTATATCAGAATTTAAGCACAAAAGTTACTAATATTAACTAACTAACTAACTAAGCCTCAAGTTCCGTTGAAGAGCCATATCGAATCATAAAATTATTTGTATAAACGTGTTACCCTGAAATGATCCCAAACTTTGAGTATAAAATGTTCGCAGTGAATTTGCTAAATCGTAATCAAATGCGCAAGTATTTTTCGAAAAAAATATTATATTCTATAACATATTAACAGTTATGAGAGTCGAACATGTAACTCATGAAAATAATGTATTGTTTTAATAAAATTCATTTTAAATCATACTGATAATATCCGTAGAATTGAAATGATGTAAGTGCTCCTACCATGCACTCGAGGAATGCATTGGAATCAGCGTTTTGCCTTCAATTCGCTTTCAATTCGACATTGACACTACTGCCATCTAGCGGAATTTATGGTAATTTTACAAACTAATGTTGCATTCGAACGCTCTGCGCTTTTCTAAGTGTTTTTTTGAAAATAAGCAAATTTAACAATGTTTGCACTTACATCATTATAATTCTAAGGGGCCTACTAAGCTTTGAATTATTTTTCATAATATTTAAAAAGTTATTTAATACTGTTTAGGTTACGTATTCATATATATCAAAAGATCATAAAACATACATTTTTATTTATAAAATGAATGTACTACGTATTAAAAATATTTCCCATGTAAAATTAGACGTTACGTCACTGCGTAAAAGTGAGAAATATAGCAATATGTCTGTCCTCGTCTAACTTGAATTAAATCAAAGAAAACAGAATTTGCTATCTCACTTTGACGCGGACTCGCTTTTGTCTTCAAACTTATAGTTTTTCGGTTACTACCGTGGTCAGTGTTTAGAATTGATGTATTTAGCATCTAAAATAGAATGTATGTGTAGTACAGTTTTAGAAATCTATGGAATTGCATGTCATAATACTATTTATCGAAAATAAATGTCTATTTATATCCAAGTCTATAAAATTAGCTAAACTGTTATGAATGGTCATTGTGTAGTTGAAAAAGAAAGTAATTTTTGAGTAATCTGTGTAGCTGTCATTTTGACAGTTCATTTTTACATTCCCGAATGAAAACAACATGGCGCCATTCTGTCAGCTGTATTCAATCATTGACGTTTTAATATAAGAGTTAAATCTATGTTAAGAGATTTAATAAATTGTTAGACGTATGATTAAGGGATTATTGTTAAACTGTAGAAAATGTAATGGTCGTTCATATCGCACAAAGAGAGTAGAAAATTTGGTTTTATTAGCCTATATTTTTCTTTTTTTTTTAATTTAAAAAGATCATAATGTTATGGGCATTTCAATATTCATCCATCATTTAAAATATTGGTCAATAAATAATTGGAAAATCATATTATTATTGCTCAAAAAATTCTTTGACATTTCAATTATTTACGTCATCTTAATGTAAACATTGTTGAAAAAATCAAGGAAGTCATTATATTAAATACTGCCAAAAGACAAAATATGAAAATATTAGTGTCAAATTTGAATTTCAGTTGAATTTATATTTGATATAAATTGATTAGGAATTGTTCAAAAATTCTAAATTAAAAATAAAACGTATGGAATAGGTGAATTGAGGTTGGTCAATTTTAGGGGTGTATATTATCTGTCGGAAAGGAAACAGATTATAAATGTAAGTTTTTTTTAGTTACCATATATATACATACATATAGGTGGTTAAAAAAGTTTAAAATTCAGTTACCCATTATAGAATTTGTTTATTATTAATAATAAATTAGTATTTATAGCTTGTTGTTAAAATGTTGAAGCTTACATTCCATGTACTTAGTTCGATGTTGAAAAAATATATTCATCAAAATCCAGTTAACATTGTATACATTTATAAAAGTTTTATAGAGAAAAGTAGTATATTTATAGAATTAAAATAGCTTGTTGTTATAGATTTTAGGCAGATGTGTGTCTATTTGAATATTAGTTTCAGAACGTGTACTGAAAAAGTCAAATTTTGAAAATCGAGAATTTCTTTTTTAATCCTTAACCGAGCTTGGTAACCCGATTTTAGATGATAATGCCAACAATATTATAATTAGATCGTCTGTTAAGATATTAATAGTCATCTTAGACATAGAGTTATCTGAGCCTTTTGACCGAAATGGTACAATAATCGTTACTCTTTGCGACAAAAAAATAAACAAGAAACCACAAAAATAAGACAAGTGTATGATTGCGCTTTTTATCGTGGGGAAATGGTGCATGGGTTCCTCCAATTCCTTCCTTTCCCCTTCTCTATAACTTTTCCCATTAAACTTTCCCAGTGAATTTTCATATCTTTTACTTTTATGTAGTTTCTCCCTACTCTCCTCTCATTCAATCGAGTGTTCCTGAGTTATATCAAAAATAATTCATATTATGATTTTTACGATATTTATTTTTTTGTTTTAATCTACTTGGAAATGGCCATCTTCAGTACGTAACTAAGTAGTTATAAGTATGAAGGTAACAAAGTATGAAATCAATTTTGATATTTAAAAAATGTATAATCATATTTTTATCATTTTTGTGAAGTAAGGACATTTGAAAGGCTAATGTTGAGCTACGGACTCTCCTAACAAAGGATTGATAACGTATTTTCTTATATAGCAATGAAATTGAAAATCTCACGAATGGATTTAACTTTTAACAGAAAGATGTTTTGTAAAACATGACTTAAAATTTATATGGTCATAAGCGTGTCAAAATAATAAACTTGTACCCAAATATAACGGTAAATTTAATATTTGAAATTTTAAAATGGCCGATACAAAAGTTTTGGTAAAAGGCTCAGAAATAAATGTTATATAGACAATGTTTAAAAAACTCATTAACCATCGTAGTTGAAGGCTAAAACTATATTTTTTACTCTTGAATTTTGAATGCAAGTGTAGATGTACATTTGGTCTGGATAGATCAGAGTTGCTTTTCATTATTTTTGCTAAGCATTTAATATTGTTAATTTAAATGTATGCTATTTAGCTTTTAAGCTCATGTTATGGCGGATAGACTAAAAATGATATAAGAAATTTGGGAAGGGGAAAGATAGAATCAGGGGAGTATCATTCGCCAATACTCTCTGGTCGGAGTTATTTATGCAGGATGTTGAGAAAACTTCGATAGCGTGATTCAGAATACTAGTGGTGCCATCTCTTGATAAGTTGCGGAAAGTAATTAATAACTTAATAATTTATTTTATAAGTGCAATTATACTTGTGAATTCAATAGCCAGATAGCTGTCTGTGTTTGTGTGCATAGCACCCACAACACACACTTGTTGTTGTTTGACGTACTATGAGTGGTGAAAGCTCTTACGTTTTGTGTTTGTAACATAATTTAACTATACCCTTTTTTCTGTTCCGTGAACTATACCCATTATTTTACATTCAAATACTTATAACTACTATAATTGTTATAATACTTATAACAGTTATGCTCAGGTACCTACCTTATAGTACGATTTTAAAATGAAATACACAGTACAGATAAATCTTAATGATGGGTTTATCGTATAACTTTATTATTATCTTTTTGGCATAAAAAACTTCAACTTAAATCATTTTTTTAATGGTTTCCTGCTATCATCATTTTTAGTCTGTCTCTGCCAAAATGTCATCGTATGGAAAGCATATCCAGATTATAAAAGGTAGTGAAGTAAAAATAAAAAAATATTGTAAGTATAAAAGAAAGGTCAAAATGAGAGGAATTAATGTAAATGTAAATAATAATAGAAATATTAACTTGCGTCGTTATGCAATTTTCGAGTTTCGAGTATATTATTATCTTAGTTGTAATTTTTTAAATTATTTCCTACTTCCAATAAACTACCTCCGTTTATTTTTTAAAGTTTTAAAAACAGAGCACAAAGATTTTTAATTTTTAATTGCGGGAAATACATATGTTTAACAAATACGCTTCTTAATGTCATATTGATGTACAATATTAGAACATATCAAATATTTTGGTTCCAAAACGCCTTGAACAAAGATATATTTTCATGAAAATAATACTAAAGAAAGAGATAACTATATTTTTCGCTGCATACTCTAAATTATTTTTACTATTCATACGAAATATAAATCTATTCTTCATAGCACAAGTTTCTAGCATTCTATAGTCTAATATTTTTATTGACGTTATTATATGTATCGCATCTGAAGAATTACAATGACGAAGTGCAAATACCAGAAAAATATGCATTTGAAGGCATGTTGCCCTCAATACTCAATCTGGCATTGACACTACTGACATCTAGCGGAATTTACGGTAACTACACGAGTTAATTCGTCAAATTGGCACTTTTAAACGTGATTTTGTACATAATTTTGGCAAATTTTGCAAGTACATCATTGTAATTCTAAAGATGCAATTATTTAAATTCTATAAAGACAGTTAACGACTGAGGATTATTATTTTAATTGTATAGTAACGTAGCTTTAGGAATTGCGCGCTTTTCACAAGTGACATAAGCCCGCCATTTTGTTTTGGCTTGGATTCGTGTACTGGCTCAAAATATAAAGCCTCTTTCACACAATGCTATAGTTAGTGTACTTAATAATTCTGTAATCCAATCTTATTTTGGATTGAATGTTTGAGCTGCAAATAATATGCTGAACTCTTCAAATATATACGTGTTAATCTTTTTATTACAATCTATATTACACTGAATAAAGCGTTATGAAAAAGGGGCGTAAATTGTAATGGTGTTCGATGTCTATTTTGTGCAATATTAAATGTTATTGTAACTTAGGAACATTGTGATTTTAAAAATATAGTTGATTATTTTACCTATAGTTAATCGAATCTGTTTTAAAATATAATATCATGTATTAATAAGAATCAGTGTTAGATTAGTGGATTAAAAGTTGACGTGTGTTAGTCTGTTATAGTCCGCGTCAAACTTCTAGTCCGGTCTGAAATTGCGCGCAGGTGTAGTCAGAGAGCCAATGCGGTCGAACACAACTACAAGCATAAACTCCGTAGCAACGTAAGGGCACACTGACGCAGCTATGTCCCCGCGGGCGAGAGCGGTCTCACCCCGCTAACATCTACAATTTGTTGCGACGCAACTCATTTTTATATTCAGAGCGGACTAGAAGATTGGCGCAGGCTCTACGTTTGAAAATGTAACTTGTTTTAATTTTATCTGTACTCGATTTCAGTATTCGGCCGGTACAATGAAAATTCTTTGACGAATCTTTTACTAGATGTTTTAGTTGATAGACATATGGATATATTATACACGTATAAGTGTTGATCATGTATTGTGTATTTATTATACTTACGAAACTAATTATTCCCAATAAAATATTGAGTTAAGTTTTTCGTTATTACTCAATTCCTTATCTACTAACTAATAATCTTCTGTAAAACGCGTTATAAATTTTAAGCGATATATTAGAGTCTAATATATCCTTGAATCGTCTAATAATTAGACGATTCAAGGAAAGTAAAACTGTTTCTTTTTTTAATGTCGCCCATGGACATCCGTAATCAACCCCAGATTGGATTACCAGAGGTCAGCCACAGACGCGCCGCCATCCCTGAGGACTAAGCTGGAGCGCCTCGGATAAGTATGTCTCCCTTACCACACCCATCAAACCAGAACACAGCAGCGCTTAACACTGCTGTTATAAGGCAGAAATAGGTGTAGCGATGGTGCCGCCGGAGTCGAACCACAGAGGGTTTATTTATTTATTTATTTATTTATTTACATGCCAACAGCAACACACACAATACATTATATAGTACTTAAAAGTACACTATAGTAGTATTAATAATATAAGGTTCGTATGAGTGCCAATTATAGGCATGAACAACGTTTACATATTAGTCTGTATTTTTAACAGTGGGACAGTAATGGGTTGCTGATGATGATGATAAGTGCTACTTATGTGCTAAAATTTTATTTTTTAAAATAGATAATGTATCAAAGAAAATGTCGAATTCCTTATCTATATTGCATAGTCGGTTGTATTCGGCGCAAATTCGAGGAAGAGGGGAGTGTTTGAGGATGTTTGTTCTACACGCAGGAATGTGGAAAAGTTTACTAATGTGATGGCGTGGGTACCGAGAAGGAACGTTCAGTTTAACGTCGTTCAGTAGACTGTTGGAAACTATGACTCCACTCAAAAGTTTTTTGAGAAATAATATGTCTGCAAGTGCGCGACGTTTGTGTAGTGATGTCATTTTAAAGTGTTCTAGACGAATATCATAAGTTGCTCTGTGTGAAATATCAGCTGCATGGAACGCCAGGTGTCTTGTGAAAGATCGTTGGATGCTTTCTAAGCGCTGTGAATGTATACAGTATTGGGGATTCCAGACTACAGACGAATACTCAAGTTGACTCCTTACCAGAGCATTGTAAAGAATTATTTTTGTTTTTGGAGAAAAAAACCCTTTGGTGTTTCTTTTAATAAAACCCAGCATTCTGCCTGATTTTTTAATAACAGTATCAATATGAGATGTAAATTTGAGATGTGTATCTAGTGTTATGCCAAGATCTCGGATTTCAGTCACCTCAGACAAATTTTCACTACTTAGGATATATGAAGACTTAATAGGTTTGTGTTTTCTAGTATATTTTATATGGAAACATTTTTTTAAATTCATATTCATACCATTCTCTTCACACCACTTATTAATTCTGTCAAGATCATCTTGCACAAGCTGGACATCTTTTACGGTTTCCACTTGTCGGTAGATCTTTAAATCATCAGCAAAAATAGAGAATTTGCAATTTTTGATGGCTAATGTAATGTCATTTATAAAGACAGAGAACAAGATGGGGCCCAAGTGAGATCCCTGTGGAACTCCAGAGTCAGCGCAATACTCGCGTGATTTATATCCGTTAATTGCCACTACGAGAAGTCTTTTTGAAAGATATGAGTTGAACCAGTCCAACAGGGAATTTTGTACGCCAAATTTGCCTAACTTGTTTATTAAGAGATGATGATTCACTTTATCGAAAGCACTGGAAAAGTCTGTGTAGATGGCGTCAACTTGTTCGCCTTTGTCAATTTGCTTCGTTAGATAGGTGACGAGACACACTAGATTGGTTTGAGTAGAGCGTCCACTTCTAAAACCATGCTGGTGTTCGGATAAAGCCCGATCTACGTGTCGCGTGACGATCGGACAAACTAGCGACTCAAATAGTTTTGAAAGACATGACAAAATTGAAATTGGTCGATAATTCTTTGTGTCGTGGATATCACCACGTTTAAAAATTGGAACAATTTTTGCTCTTTTCCATTCGTCAGGAAATACGCCGTCCTTTAGGGATCTATTAAAAATTATAGAGAGTGGTAGGGCGAGAGCAGACCCACATCGCTTTATTAAAACTGGAGGAATTTCATCAGGACCGGCTCCTTTGTAAATACTGAGCTTTTTGATGGCCCGTCGAACATCATTTTCGCTTATTACAATGCAGCATAAGTCGTTCGTAAGTTCCGTATAGCTTGATTTCATTAAATCTGATGACGTCTTGCCAAATACCGAAGAAAAGTTACAGGCAAAAAGTTCAGCGATGTCAGGAGCTGATTTTGCCACGCGATCGTCTAAATGCATTTCTGATGGAATTGTTGAGTCACCGTTTCGTCTATCCTTTATAAAACGCCAAAATATTTTAGGATTTTTTGCGATGTTAGATTCTATCATTGTCTTGTAACTTTTTAGACACATATTTTGTAATTTGTGACTACGTTCACGAAGAATTTCATATTCAAAATTATCGCGTGGGTTTTTATATTTACGATACTTTTTTCTCAATCTATTCTTTTCGGCAAGCAATCTAATAAGTGACCTGGTAAACCACGGTGGGAATTTTGTATTTCTAGGCTTGGATATTGGAGTATGCAACTCTATTACTTTAATAAGATGTTTGTACAAAATAGTGGTCATTTCGTTAACATTTGGAGATCTATCGAATTCAAGATTCCAGTTCACGTTGTTTAATTCTTGTATAATTTTAGTGTAGTCAGCTCTGAAATAATTATACCTAGGATATATACAGGGTTTTATGAATGTAGGTTTATGATCAAATAAGGAGATAAGGAGAGGAGGATGATGTGGGTCAAGTCTGCTTAATGTATTAGGCGATTGAGTAACATGCACTGTATTAAAATCAGAGAGTACAAGATCTAATAATTTGCCATTTGTATTTAATACACCATTCATTTGTTTTAAGTTATTAATAGATAAGAAATCGACAAAAGTATGTCCCAATTTACAGTTATAGTTACTCGGGACATAAGAGTCATCATCTAAGCGCCGCGACCAACTAATAAAACTTAAATTAAAGTCACCGATGATTATTGTTTGATCGGATTTTTCAATAACTTCATTTGCGTTGGTTAAGAACTGTTTGAGAGAATCCAAATTGACAGGTGGGGTTAGGTACACAACACATATTGATATAATTTGTACAGTATTGTTATTTCTTAATTCTATTGTCACCCACAGATCTTCTTCTTCCGATTCGTATTTAAGAAGGCGACATGACTGAATTTTTTTAGAAACAGCAATCATAACCCCCCCTCCGTCTTTTTTGGATTCCCTGTGACATAGGGTTCTACCACCTTTATATACCTCTTACAATCATACACCATACAGTCCACTATATTCCATTAGAAACGCGTTGTCGTGCCCGCATACCTACAAATTCGGTTTGGCTTCGAGGCTTTCGAGCTGGATCGTATATTTTCTGGCCCTCGAGCTGGAACGTACAGTACTTAAGCCTCATATACAAATATTTGCCTCTCTAAGCAAGATCACAGTAGCTTAAAACATATAAGGCAGAAATATTCTATTTTCGAGGTAAGGAAAAATTTTATGCGTCGAAATCACTGTTTTTTAAACAATATTTTTTTAAGAAAATCTAACAGAAACGGGAGAGTGAAATAAAAAAACAAATGTAGAAATTTTGTATTTTTTATTGAATAACTTTTCTATTATTTATGTATCAATATCACAAACCTTATAATAGGCAGGTATTCAAGTAAAAAAGCCGATAAACTTCTAAAAATCGACAATCACATAAAATATAAGCGCGTTCCATAAAGAAACTATTTGCCCCATCATTTCTAACAATGAAACAAAAATTTGTCATACTTTGAATAAAGAACAGGAAGTGGGAAGTCGCTTTGAATTTGGAACAATTGACCCATTGTTAATCTGTATCAAATGTTATTTAGAAAGTATCTAACGGATGTATTATGAGTAATACTTTGTTATCTGTTTATAAATAGTTTTAACGCTAAAGGCACATTGGCTTTTGATTTCAATAAAAAAGAACAGTGAATGACGGCATTAGAAAATAAAAAATATCAGAATGTTTAAAACTACTTTTAAAAGATAATTTAATTAGGAGACTTTGGAAAACTTTGTCAACTCCCTTCTAAGCAATTTTGGTTCTTAATTTGAGTCTAATATCATTCTGATAAAATTAATAGAATATAAAAAAATCATAAATCAAAACAGACTCAAAAGACAATCCGTCAAAGCGCGTGAACGATTAAAAAATAGAACTGTCAAAATTGCCGTGTTTAACAATCGTTCACTGGATTTGGATTTGGAACTTATTTTATTTTTTACATTTTAAATTAAATTAGGCCTTGGGCTTCTCTTCCTCCTTCTTCGCGTCTTCTGGGGGAGGAGTGGGCAGCTCAGGGTACTCTAACTTGACTCCATCCTCGCATGTGAAGATTGGACAGCATCCGGGGAAGGGCGCGGTCTTGTTAGTCTTGTCTGTAAAGAAAAAAAACATTGTCATTCTTACTTGTCAAAAGTCCACCTGTCATTAATGTTCCACTTAACATAGTTAAGGAACGCGGTCTTTTAATAAAATCATTTATCACACAAATGTTCCACTTAATAAAGCTAACGATTACGATATTTTATTTCGGACTGTCAATAAGCTTTAAACCTATAAATAAAAGAAAAGTAAAAGTGATCAATAAACCCATTTAACGTCTAGTATATTAATGAGAATCAAATGACGCAATCCGTTCTAATTTTCACGACAAGATACATTTTGTTGATAAAAATGCAATAAAATATGTTGCCGTTTTCGTAACTAGATCAATGACGCAACAACTAAGTTGTAAGACAACTTTTCCATCTAAATGTCACAGATATACCTACATAATGCGTACATTAATTCACTTCGATTTGGTCGCTACCTTAGCGCACCGGACACACCTTTCTTATAATATAGGAGTAGCAGACGAGCATGCAGTCCACCTGATGGTGAGCTACTGCAGCACAGACACATCTGTAATCAACCCCAGATAGGATTAGATATTCCTACCTGAGCTCGGCCACAGATGCGCCGCTACCCCTGAGGACTAAGCTGAACGCCTCGGAAAAGTGTCTCCCTTACCACATGTGTGTTACGGAAGCCTCCATGTGAGAGCTCGACTTACTTGGCCAATTATTAAACAGGCAAAGCCGCGAGTGCTAGTTGAAGATAAAGATCAAATTGGATTAAATGTCGTGCCATCGTGAGACATTTACGTAAGAAACTTGTTTCAACGATACATTCACTTTAAATACTAAAGGTGACAGAGCCTTCATTTGTTTTACTGTTGCCCCAAGTTACCCAAGTTATCCCAAGTTATCCCAAGTTATCCCAAGTTAAATAACATATTTAACTTGGGGTAATAAAGTATTTTTACACCGACTACGAAGAATAATGTTCTTCAAGTATATGTACATACATATCAAAAAGATGATATCCTAGTAAAGCAGTGATAGCCTAGTGGTTAAGAAACGCGGCCTCTCGATCGAGGGGTCCAAGGTTCAAAGGCTAGGCACACCTCTGATTTAAAAAAAAATGTGCGTATTACAAATTAATTATTACTTGCTTAAACGGTGAAGGAAAACATCGTGAGGAAACCTGCGTAACCTGAGAGATTTATAAAAAAAAAAGAAAAATACCTCAAAGGTATGTGAAGTCTACCAATACGCACTTGACCAGCGCGGTGGACTATGGCCTAATTCCTTATTCTGAGAGGAGACCCGTGCCCAGCAGTGGGACAGTAATGGGTTCTTGATGAGATTCGATGATTCAAGATTACAAGAAATATGACGCGCTACGTAGTTAATTGCAATGTTATTGCATTTTACTACACAAGCTTGTAGACAAGACAAGCTTCTACTTAAATTTCTAGAATTCGTATTTCAGTTTTCCTTAATTTTTATTTTAAGTTCTTTGTCCTTTAAAATATTTTTTAAGCATGACAACTCACATTAACTAGATTGCTTTCCGAAATGACTTAATAAATTGTACCTAAGTGACTTATAAATTATGTTTATACGTTGTCTTAAGTAAAATAATTTTAAAGCAAAACAACTTATGTTTCTAGAATTCGTGCCTGAGTGACTTAATAATGTGCCTGAGTGACTTATAAATAAGTGACTTATAAATAAGGCAAGGCGGCCACACCTAAAACTTTGGAATTGAGGTTACACTAATCGCAGGGCTGGTCCTAGAGTATTAGAGCAGAAAGTTTCATAACTAATCATAGCTCACGTAACTTTCAAGTAAAAACTGTATTTTATGTAACTTTGGTATTTATTGCGATTATGCTGTAAGCACACGAGTATAGTAATAATAATCGTAAAGATTGAAGAACTTCCACCTACCCTCAAACATTAAATTTTTAAGAAATGTTAAACGTGTTGATTTTCCTAAATACGTATTTAATGTATGTATAATTTATCCTTATTATCCTAAATATAACTGATATCAATTAATGATACACTTTTATCAAGGCAGTTTAATTTCAAAGTCAGAAACAAAATTCTGTCGTTATAGACTAAGGAATTCCTCATTTGAACTTGGTAAGTATCAACAATAGATATTGCAACTAAACCTCCACAATTCTACGATAACTGTCGAAAATCATCCAAATTTCTGGAAGTCTTCTATTCAATCCAGAATATTGGGATAGTTGTGGAAAATTTCCCAAATTTCTTTGAAACCAGAGAAATATGGAATTCAGTCACAAATCGATTCAGAACTCCTCCAAAGTTGTCAACTTACCAGTGTCAAGTTTGCACTTAGGGTTCGCAAGCGGCAAGGGCCCGCAGTCCTCCACCAGCTCGAGCAGCCTTGGGGGCTTGTCCTCGCTGACCACGCAGGTGCTGCGGCCGCAGAAGGGCGCCAGGTCCCAGGAGTTGCCAGGCTCGACCGTCGCGCAACGTGTCGACGCGAAGCACATGCCAGGGAAATCTGTAAACGATGATTGGTTAATGGTTGCAGGTAGGTGGTATATGGATTAAATTGTGGATAATTGAACAAAATATTGGATAATAAGGAGACAAGTAATCATAATATTAAATTAAGAGATATACGAGGCGTAAGATTAGTTAATGGATAATAATTTGTGAATAATTAGAAAACATCTTTAAGAAAAACAAAGTAAATAAAAAGTAATTAAATTAAAGTAAATATGCAACGTCCACATATTACAGTTTTCTTATAAATAACAGTTCATTGGTCCTCCCTTGGAAATTTACTCCCAAATCTCAAAAGAGATAAATGTTCTAACATTGATAGAAAACTGGCAACCCTCATGACTAACACACATAATTTTAACCAAGTATAATATTTGTCAATTTTTCTATGCAATAATCAACGTCTCCTATCTACGTATATTAAATTAATCAATTTCTGTTTATCTCTATACTCATTTACGTCCCTACTGTCTTATACTACAAGTAAGTATTCATTTAAGAGCTCAAAATAAACATTTATACCTATTCCTACTTTCTAACAGTTGAGAGGTAAAGTGTCAATAATTTCTATTTGCTATGTATTTGTTATGGCTTAAGTGAGCGTGTAGTTTAAACAGAGACTTTCTTAGCCATGACTAATTAGTCAATACTCAATCGTAAACTCGTTTATTTGTATTAGAACCGGTGGAATTAAGTTTACTAAAATAATTTAATTTTGGAGAATCAGAAACATTAATTGACTGTTAAATAATATCAGTGTCAAAAACTGTAATAGCCTAGTGGTTAAGAAACTCGGCCTCTTGATCGAGAGGCCCGAGGTTCAATTCCCGAGCAATGGTGTGGAATTTGTGTGGATTTTTCAATGGTGAGGAACCCTGAGAAATCTTAAAATAAAAGTTTTCAAAGGTATGTGAAGTCTACCAATTCGCACTTGGCCAGCGCGGTGGACTATGACCTAATCCTTCTCATTTTGCGAGGAGACCCGTGCCCGGCAGGGACAGTAATAGATGATGAAACATAAAAACATAATTTTTTGAAGACACTTGTTTCATTGTAATAGTCCGTGGAAAACTGCTAGTACGCTCTGAATATAAAAATGAATCGCGTCGCCATAGAAAATTGTATGACTACACCTGCTCGCAACAACTTCAGAGCGGACATTTGTTTGACTTTCAACAACCTAATCAATTATGAAACAGGTAGACTTTCAATGTACCATTAGATCCACAATAAGTTTCGCAAACAATAGCAATAAATAATCCTCGATTATCGCAAAGTAAATAATCGTGATCCCACAATCCAATCGTAAAGTACTTGTTTTACTGACGACAAGTAAGCAGTAGACGATAGAAATATGTTCGCTTTAAAACCGACAAACAATAATTCACCATGGCCGAATAAAGTTCAAATAAACGTAGCAATTGAAATTAAAAATCTTGAAATAGAATTTAACGACAAATAAATTCTTAAAAAATTACAATGTGTAAACGAATTTCATAGTAATTATAGTTTAAAAGCTAATAACTACGCTAAAATCGCACAAGGAAAATCGTTATTCCAGATTCCTAATAAACCTGATGAGGAGAATGGGATAAAAACATTAAAATCGTGTATTGTCATCGGTTTTTGATAATTATTCAAAATTTTAAATTAATTGGACCGTTCAAAGTGGGTAAAAAACGTCTTCGAAGATCCCGTTACATACATACACATCAAACTAATAAAAGTTTGTAAAAATAAAATCCCTTTTCTTAAACTACTATACGAAGGAAATCGCGAATAGATGCTAGTAAAATATCTATAGCTTTGTCTAGACCGAGTGAATCTTTACCGTCTTCAGTGAAACCTGTACCGTTATCAGCAAGACCTTATGCTTTATAAGCTTCCATTCTAAAGTTTAAATTTAGCTCATGGTCAGCAACACAAAACCTATTCTCGAGCTAAACCTATACTTTGTTCTAGATTGCTGTAATAGTTGAGAGGATGATTATTTACTTCGATTTCATTCAGTTTCGTAATTGTGGCTTTTAGAGTAGCTTTCGTAGCTTCGACTTCGGCGATATCACGGCCACACCTATTACTGTCTTATAACTGGTTTGAAGGGTGGTAAGAGATACTTATTCGTCAACTAAGTTCCTAAAGGTAGTAATATATCTGTGTTTGAGCTTTGGAATGAATCCTGTTTGGGATTAATTTTTACCTGGAGTCAATAGAACATCAATCCCAAGTAGAATCCTATTTGGAGATTCTTATCTGTACTGAAACACAGATGGACTACTTAGCATCAGAAGGACTGCAAGTTCGTATGCTCCATTTAGTTAAGAAAGTAATAAAAGTCCATTTTTTCTCAATAAGTCTTTCTACACTACATATACACACACATACGCACACACACATGGAAACCCAGAACTCTCTGCGTTATACCAATAATACACCGAAGTACGGTTCATTATTATGCACTTATTTCCTGAATAAGCATTTGATACTGATTAATGCAATAATTACATAATTAATTTGATTACAATAACAAAGTAGTAATTGTCAGGATGTTTACTATTAATTACCGACGGTAATCAATCAAATTCATTGACAGCTTACCGCGTTATTATTTTAATTACAAGCGAATACAATGCGGTGTTCGACAGGGACATAACTTAGGCCTTCAATTATTTATTCAGTGTACATATATAAAAATGGCTGTTTGTCTACTTGTCCTTTATAGAAATGTAAACTATGCATTTGATCATGTGATGATCTTTAGCAAAGTTGCATGAGCCCATGAAAGTTTCTGAGTTGGTACGACCAATTTTCGACAGATGGCGCCACTCCCATTCCAACGAGGGTAAAAAAATTCAGTTATTATATTTTTTTAACGTGTGCAAAGCGAGAACTACTAGTTGTTTATTATAAATTGAAATCTTACAAAGAAACTGTTATGTAGTAAGCCGACAATTCTCAATTTCTTGCACGACTACAGAGGGTAATGTTTATCGAGAGTTTTTTGTATCATTCTTTGGCACGCTACAGCCCAAACTGCTTAACAGATTTTAACATATGAGGTGTCGTTGGATTAATCTAAATTGTGAAAGTAGGTAGGTACATAGGGGTATATTTTAAGCAGTTTTTTTCGATTCTATAATAATTCGTCTAGTTTTCGTATTTTAAAAGTAAGCATTTTAATAAATTTATTATCAAAAATATATTTTCAATCGATTTTTCATATGTGTAATTTTAAAATTATTTAAATTTAAAAGATTTTAAAAAGTTTTGTCCCGGTAAGTATTTATTTTAATTGATACGCATGTGGGTTATTTATGTATTTTGATTTACATAATTTTCTATTTCACTCTTTCTTTTCTATTTTTGTTATGTAAAGTTCTAATTCTATTTTCCTCTATAAAACTGTATTTACGATATGTCATAAATATGTTTTAAGTATGTTTCATTACATTTAAAGTGAATGAGACATCAAGTACATGTGACAAATTTCCTATTCCAGGTAAATCATTAGTATAAATAGGAAACAGGATGTATTCTATTAAACTTCGTCATGAAGTAGATTGATTCATTTATTATATCGTGTAAATTATCTTATATATCATAAACTATTTATTTATTCATATTTTTTCTTTGTTTATTATATAGCAGTTATTACATAAATTTTAATAATAAATTATTAATCGCTTTCATCCCTTATTTAATTCACTTAGGGGCTAAATTTCCAAAATGCGAGACCCCATTTACATTATAAGGAGCTCCTCAAATTCATCGAGTTTATTACTCCCAATTGTGCCTACAAAAAAACGAAAATTGACAATTTACTCTATGCAGAGACATTCAAACTACAATCTTTGGATAGCTTATTAATAAGGGGCTTTAACCGACTAATTAAAATTATCATTAGATTTTTAATAATAGATTTTTCAATACTATTGGTTACGACATACACATTAACATTAGGATTATTTAGTTTTAACTGACTCTTTAACTATGACACTAGTATCTCATACTGTCTTATTCATTCTACGACCTAATTCCAGGCATGTAGGTGGTACGTGGGTTGAATACCTGCACGATTATGAGATTTGCTGGTTTCAACACCTTCTTGTGTAACTTTACCTCGTTTTACAAAAATACTGAGTTCATAAGGTTTTAGGGAAATTAACCTTTTAAATCACTGCCATGTGTACACATATGTAATGAAATCAAAATTGAAGAACTAAAGAGTCTAAAATTAAATAAAATATTTAAATACTAAAAATATATCTTAATTTCACGTAATTTTGAGTTTACATTGTATTTTTATTATTATTACATTATTGTGTATAATAAAATTAATGCGATTAAAACTTTTGCAATTGTCTAAAATATAATGCTTCAAGATATTTTTATTATATAAAAAAATCAAAGAAGTCCTGTCAATACATACTGTCCATCTAATGGTAAGTAGCTGCTGCCGTCCATACATATCTATGATCAATTCCAGATAGAATTAGAGCCCTATCAGAGGTCCGCTTCTAAGCCACTGCTGTATAGACATTTATAATCAACCTCAGATACAGATGCGTTGCTATGCCAAAGGACTAAGTTGCAACGCCTCATATTTACCATACACAAATCTACACAAACACGAAATAATACTGTTATAAGTACGAGTATAATAGTAATGCATAGATTAGTAAAGATTACTTACTCCTAACAAGAAAATGTACCCAGTTTTGAGAATTGAAACAGTTGCGTAAAAAAATTTTGCCACGTCTCCGTGCTAAAATATCCCTAAAATATTTGAAATTATTATTATAAATTATTTAATTATCATGAAAATTACGCAGTATTAGTTATTTATTCGTAAATTTTCTCTAAAAATGTTTTTATTTGTCAAGAATTCAAAAAAAGAACTTACTATAATAAGCCATTTGCGGCTTCATTCAATTTCAAGGCGGCGAAGTATTTTTACTAATCTATGTAGTAATGATATAATGTTAAGAGATACTATTATGCTTAAAACAATAAATAAATTCGATGATAGTACAAGAGTCGTAATGAGTTATACTGAAACTTGTACCTTACGACGATTTATCCCAACGTTATAAAGTTAGCAACTATATTACATTTCGTTACAAAATCGTAACTTACACGGAAGGCTCGTTAGTGAAAGTTACAGAACATTCTAGATTGAAATAGATAGCGCCATTATGTAAGGCTAGACACCGCGGCGAGGCGCGAAAACAGTTAATTTTATAATTTACGTGTGCGTAACACGCGTTGACTGTTATGCTCTGATTGGTTGTGTGCGTGAGAGTATCTCGGTAGAAATAAAGTATAAACCTTCGTGGTTTGACCAGGCACCATCAATACAACTATTTCTGCCTTGTAATAGCAGTGTAGGGCTGCTGTGTTCTTGTTTGAAAGGTGTGGTAAAGGTACTATGAAGCGTTGCAACTTAGTTCTAAGGGGTAATTAATTAGGCTTCAATTAAGAAGACTGAGTACTTTGGAGTTTATTATAATTATTTATAGATCCAGTGAGCACTCATTATCAACCAGAAGGATGTGTGGAGAGAGACATTTATCCAAGGCGTTACAGTTTAGTCCCTCATGGTAACAAGGCATGTAAAGCCGAACTCAGGTAGGAGTCTAATCTTATCTAGGATTGATTATTAATGTCCATGGGTGGCAGCAGCCACTTATCATCAGATAGACTGCATACTCCTTTTGCTATTTGTATATTACAAATAGTTTTGTTTTCTACTTCGATTTCGTAAAATTTCCTGTTTGTTATCATCGCCATCTTAATTTTGAAACGATGCGAAATCTTAAACAAAGAATAATGCAGTTCTCACACTGATTCAGTAACCTTAAATGAAGGTTCCGTTTCAAAACTAATTAGTATACCATTGAAACTGGTTAATTAACTATCTGAGTTAACAGACAGACTCCTTCCATGCAGAAAAAGCATTAATTTAATTTATGAAAAATGAACTTAAATTGCAAATATCCATTTTTTAATAGCAATCCCCCTTTATTTTTATTACATTTTTTATTAGCTTGATCTGTATGTATGTATGTAACGGAATCTTTTAACTCGATTTTTACCCACTTTGAACGGTCCGATTAATTTAAAATTTTGAACAATTATCAAGAACCGATGACAATACACGATTTTAATAATTTCAGCCCATTCTCCTCATCAGGAGTGTCAGGAATCAGGATTAACAATTTTCCTTGTGCGATTTTAGCGTGATTTTAGTTTTTAAACTATATTTTTTACTATTTTACGTGACTGCGGAGGGTAATGTTTTTCGAGCGTATGTATGCGTGTCTCATTCTTTGGCACGCTACAGCCCAAACGGCTTGACGGATTAACATATGAGGTGTCGTTGGATTCGTCTAATTTATGGGAGTGACATAGGATATAATTTTAAGCTCGGGTTTTTGCTTTATAATAATGCTTATTTTAGTTATTTTATGTTGTTGTTTTAGCAGAAATAGTAAGTAATACACAATGAAATTTTTAAATTTTTCAAGAACTCTGTGACAGACCAATATTTTTCCTACCAGAGATCGAAATCACCCAAAATTGACAAAGTTCGATCTTTGTCAGGTAGAAATTGGATAGATTGATTGACGGGCATTCGAATTCCTAATAAAATTGAATTTTAAATTCTAATCACGCTTATTTTAATGACAATTCACGCTCTGTTGCAAGTTGAAAGTAAAATCGGGAAGTATTCGATTATTCGCGGCCATATTTGATTTGATTTGTTTTTATTCGAATAATGGAAAGGTCGTTCATCTATACAGCCTTGATTTTGTTTATAAATAATTATTAAAATATTGTAATTTAGTGGCTTAATCATAAACTTATGAATTATTTAAAAATGCAGTTGCATTTTAATAGTAAGCAAATAAGCTTAAGAACAAGTAAACAATATTTTGAAGGTGGTAGAACCTTTTGTGGTTCGACTCCAGCGGCACCACTGTCACACCTATTTCTACCTAATAACATCAGTGTCAGGCGCTGCTGTGTTTCGGTTTAAAGGTTGTGGTGAGGGAGACAGACTTTTCCGAGGCGTTCCAGCTTAGTCTTCAGGGGTAGCGGCGCATCTGTGGGCGACCTCAGGTAGGAATATCTAATCCTATCGGGGGTTGATTAGAGATGTCCATGGGCGGCAGTAGCTCATCAGGTGGACTGCATGCTTGTCTGCTACTACTATATTATAAAAAAAAATATGTTCTATAATTAATAATGTTCTAAAAAGATGAATATTATAGGGCTTGTTTAATCGCTTCTTCCCCACAAACAAAGCAGTATTTATTAACGCCGGAAAAGAGTTTTGTAAAGGACCTTAAAAATCTTTTTGATTTATTATAATAAAACCAGATGCAGTTAGACCACGCTGCCGTTTCCTAGATAAATATCCCCATAGATAGTAGCGAAAAAAATGTAAGTTAAAAAATATGTCTAAGCGTAAGAAATATAATGAATTTTGAGAACCATTTTTATTGTACAAGACTGAATATGACTCCAATCACAATTTTTTATTGGACTGAACATGACTCAAAGTGCAAACCGGAAGTTTTTAGTTATTGTCAACACTTCGTGTCACTACACGGTAACAAAAAACTGGTTTGGTTTCTGGTTTCAAGGTGTGGTAAGGCTTATCTGTAAAAGTCAACTTACGTCCATTATTTATAGTCAATCTATCAATTTAGCCTACAATAGATCGAAATACAATGTCTGGTAATGCCCGTTGTTTAATGCATCTATTTTTTTGTGTACAAAAAAAATTAGACAAATATTTCACATTACAAATTGATAATATGCGATCTTTGATTGCAACATTCATTGGATGGATTGATTAACAACACGCGTCAGATATTTAATTACGCCTTTCACACTGGGGATCGATCCTGCTTCGATTCCTATTCAAAGTCATCTGAATTTCTAAGAGATTTATTTTATTTTATTTTAAAAATTTGCGTAAGTACATTTTATTTTTATTTTTAAATTATATTCATTATTATTCATTTTTATTCTTCTTTGAATTTATTTTTTAATTAATTAATAGGTATTATAAACCTTCTTCGTTAGTTAAATAATTATGAGTTTTTTTTTAATATGAGTGTTTGTAAATAAGTCCATGAATATAGTTAATTAGAGCGCCCCTTTATTGGTCCTATTTTTTAAATAAGACTCCACTATAAACTCACAAAATTATGTTAAAATCAGTTGAATTTTAAGATAAAGAATCAACTTTATACGGATGTCAACTAAAAGTGAAGGTAAAGTCAACTTAAATGTCATTTCCTCATAATTTATAGCTCTCAGTATGAAGCTTACAAAATACACTTTCAAATTTAATTTACTGTTGTTTTCCTGTATACAGATAAAAAGGTAAACGCATCTGATTTCAGCAGAGTATTATATAATATAGTTTTTTATGACGCACTTAATAACCATTTTTACAAATTAATAAAGTTTAAATATGGTTCCGTAAATAGTAATCTTATTTTTTTTAAATAATTTGAATGTATGATATGTTTTTGAAAATAAACAAACTGATATAATTAAATTATAAATAATATATTATGTATATAAATGATAATATTTTGCTTTACCATTTATTAACACGAAACCTTGACATAAGAATAACTTATTAAGTTTTAAAATAAAATATGGCTTGACTTGGCGGAGGCACTGCCGTGCCTCCAGATATTTTTAACCGACTTCCAAAAAGGAGGAGGTTACTCAATTCGACCGTATATATATATATATATATATATATATATATATATATATATATATATATATATATATATATTTTATGTTTATCTATCATTTAGTAATTTTATTCTTTTAATAATTTAAGATTTACTTACATTCTTGCTTAATTCAAGAATAATATTTATTTTATGTAACTACGTGATACGCCTTCAAATAATATTTTATTAAAGGGAAGAAAAAAATAGTGATATTTTCATAATTTTGATTACTCATATTTTATTACTTTTCTGATTATGTATAAAATTTAAGTTGACATTATGTTTAGAGTTTTTATAAGCTTTATGTAAGTACTATGTTTCTGTCATCATGCTGTTAACCTTGACCTACATAAGGGTGCCCTTTTGAGCCCGCCCTTGATTTTTGATCTTTGGGAGCTAAAAGCTTTGGTTTTTGTTTATATTTTAATGAGACCTTGATTTTTGATTAAGTCTCAAACAAAAAAAGCTTCGATTTTTAAGGATTTTATAATGTAATATTTTAAAGATTTTTTGTTTGCCAAGAATTGAAATTACAATTATTATTTGACTCTTTCTCTTATAAAACTTTTTTAAAGGCTTTATTTTTAATTTTTAGTTTATTTTATTGTTTTTGCTACAATGATGTTTAGTCAAATTAATAATAACTAATGAAATAAATGTTCAAACTTCCATTTATTTTGAAGTGCATGAAGAATTTTCACTAAAAAATATATCAATAAATAATTATATAATTGGCTGAATATGTCTGTTACTAAGTTACTATGCGTCATCTTAAAATAAAACAACCCGCCAAAACAAAAGACGTATTACCAACCAAATCACTTTCGAATTTCGAACGGATCCATACGTCGGCCATCGCGCAGTCTAGAACATTCCAAGGCTAGTTGGTAACTCGATTCTCCGTTCACTGCATTCGATTTAACCGCATGAAGCCGTTCTACCGGCAACAATGCGCGAGTGGAAAGTAAAGCGAAGAAATTTAATAAATATTTATATATAAATATTATTTTTTAATAGCAATTGAAACTATATTATTAGCCTACTATTATAGTCGAATAAGAAAATAAAAAATTACGTTCTTGTTTCTGCAGGTATTTTAGATTGTAAACTATATAAAAACATTATTTTAAAGAAATGCAAATATTAAGCATTTCACAAATAAATTTGATTTGATTTGATTTGCAACGTTGTCTTGCAAATGTCTATATATTTTCAAATCAGTCCATCGATTACTTTTTGAGTTTTTCGCATGCATCAAAATTAATAGCCGTAACATTTCCTTTACTCTATATTGTGCTTAAAACTTGCAATTAAAAAGCGTCATGACTATGTCATTGTTAGTAATTAGCATTTATATAAACTTCAGGCAAGACTCCTATTTTATTTCGACTTGGTTACAGATGTCGATAGAAGGTAGAGATCACTAGTAAATTGGACTTCATGCTCGTACACTATCTCAATTTAACAAAATAGCAAAAACGTAGAGTAATTTAAGTTTCGAAGTTTTTAGTTTTGAAGGTGGTAGAACCCTTTGTGGTTCGACTCCGGCGGCACCACCGCAACACCTATTTCTGTTATAACAGCAGTGTTAGGCGCTGCTGTGTTCTGGTTTGAAGGGTGTGGTAAGGGAGACATACTTTTCCGAGCCGTTCCAGCTTAGTCCTCAGGGGTAGCGGCGCATCTGTGGCAGACCTCAGGTAGGAACATATAATCCTATCCAGGGTTGATTACAGATGTCCATTGGCGGCAGTAGCCATTTACCATCAGGTGGACTGCATGCTCGTCTGCTACTCTTACATTATAAAAAAAAAGTGAACCACGTACAAAATTGTCTAATAAATGACAGATAAACCCGAATTACTTCTACTACAATCAAATGCAATGTCTTCATGTGAAGTACTGTAGTCAGTACTCTACTATAGTCTCAATTTTTTAACTATCCAAGGCTAATGGATGGATAGAACAGTTTATAAAAAAATCCCTATCTTAAAGTTCATCGCTGGTGGTGCAACCAGTAATATGTATCAATAAATGAGTCATTATTCCTTGTCACTAAAACACCTCTTACTATAAAGGCCACCCGGAAGCGATCTATTTAAATACGTTAGACAAAGAATGCTGTTTAAGATTTATAGCGCGGGAAATTTGACATGTGTCATTTGGAACTCGTTTGTTTATTTTGAATTAATGTCATATTTTTTTTATTTATGTTGTCACAGTCTTGGCTTCTGTGTTTTCGGCCAATACCACAGACAAATGTATCTACCCTTAAATTTGGCAATACTGAATAATTAATGTTGTAAGACGTTTTATTAAATTGCATTTTGTGTGTTGCCAAGGAAATAATATTGACTTTGTGACTTTTTGTTTGTAGTCAGCAAGCAGCTGTTATGAAAGATGGGTTCAATTATCGATAGGGTATTTCGAACGAAGCTCATTATATTCGCGCGTATTATTTGTACACTTAACACCCGCCTTTAAGACCTTTTTACAAAGTTTTATTTTACTTGACATTTTTTTTAATTTCTCTCTTCATATTACTCATGTTATGTAGGTTTTCGTACTTTACATTCATTAGGGAGAGGTATTTAATTTCTAACATATAACTGCAAAAATCTCTCTAAACCCCCAGTGTGAGCCAAAATTAAATGCTAGCCTCAGATTTATCTAAGAACGCCATATCTGCACCATAGATTGTTTGAATTCTTGACAAATAAAAAACATTTTTAGAGAAAAAATACGAATAAATAACTAACAACTAACTAATAACTGCGTAATTTACACAATAAATAAATAATTATTTCAAATATTTTAGGGACATTTTAGCACGGAGACGTGGCAAAACTTTTTTACTGGGTACATTTTCTTGTTAGGAGGGAGTAATCTTTACTAATCTATGCTGCACACATATAATCTCTTCCCCACATCGAATAGAACACCGCATGTCAGAAATCAAACTTATAGCACCAATCAGTGCATTCACTTCAGTAATAGGGCACATTAGGTTTCGCAAGTCGGAAATTTCGCAATATTGCAATACCGTATTGCGACCGATAACATCGGTGCGCGATTATCCTTGCGTAACATGTGAGCGCCATTTTGAATTAAAAAACGTCAAAATACGCGCGCTTTTAGAGCTACAGATAAGTAATGGTGACGCGTTCGAAATGTCAAATCTTGACGCAAGGTTTTGACATCTACAACTAAAATGCAAAATAAAAAAAAAATACCTATTTTATTAAGATAAACATTGGATCTTTGTTTCGATGTCATTTTTGTAAGCTTTCGAACCTGATACCCTATAGCAACAATAATCTTGATGATTCGCCAAACAAGTTATGTAAAGATTCGGCCAAAATGATCAACAACCGTTACTTATTAGCTTAAGATGCACGTTTTTACAAGAACCAGTTATGAAGGGTTTTCAGTTATTGCATAACCGGTTATTGCGTCCGTTGTTAACGAAATTATTTTTTACGAAATAATTTGAAAGGGAACTAGAAGTGGGCTCTTTGAGATTCGATTCCGTTATTTATTTGTGCTTTATAACAACAATTAAGAGTTGCTATGTTCTGATTTGAATTGTGTAGTGTGATATATAATTATTACTTTTTTCCATAGTTTTGGTAAAATTTTATTACACGAAACACTAGATATTTAGTTAATTGCTTGGATAAAGGTTCATTTACATCTACAGCCATAGAGCGTAACAGACACGTGTCGTAGCAGACAAAGTATTCTCCTATAAAATGTATTTTTTTTTATAATATAGGAGTAGCAGACGAGCATGCAGTCCACCTGATGGTAAGTGGCTACTGCCGCCCATGGACATCTGTAATCAACCCCAGATAGGATTAGATATACCTACCTGAGGTCGGCCACAGTTACAATAAGTTACACTATTTATAACAAAGTAATAGAATGTATCAGCTGTTACAAGTAAAACTGGATTATTTTTTATCTGTATTTTTACCACAGACAAAAAACTGACGGCCAAGGTCAAGGTTATTGTCAGCCAATCCATCTATTATTATTAAAGTCAATAAAATCGAATTGACATTATAGTTCTAGTTATAATGTCCTGTTCTTTACCTGTTGAATATTAATGTCTAAATTATGAATATTAAATTATCAATATATATACATATAATAATAATAATGTACACTTTGCATGTCTCCACATGGTCTCCACAATTAATATAGTTGCAAAAAGTTAACGAAGAATGGTAACAAAATTAGCCATTTTTAGAAATTTGTCTGTCTGTTTTTTTGCGTGTTTTTAGCATGTTTGTTAATCGCATGTAATTAAAACTACTAATATTAACGTATTTCGAGCGTAAATCTTATTTTTTGACTGCAGCCCAAACGGTTCACGAATTTTATCACGAGGTGTCGTTGGATTCGTCTAAATTAAGGAAGTGTCATAGGCTATATTTTTAATTAGTCGGATTTTTTTATTTTTATAATAGTTCTCTAGCTAGAGTATTATTCTTTAGCTAGAGCTAAAGTAGACTAGTTTTCAAGTTGCATTATTTTTAAATATTGCGCCTTTGAATAACAAAACAGAGGAGTCAATATGTAAAGTATTTTTAATTATTAAAAAACATTTTTTTGTTTTTTCAATATTTTTTGAATATTGCTTTTATTTCAATTTTTTATTGTTTTTATCTTAAATCATTACAATTTAAATCATAGGACAGTACTAGTAATACAAGTATCATTAGTAAGCATTTTGTAACGATTCTAATCCAATGATAATTATGTAAAATCTAGCTAAACCAGTTCGCCTACATCTAGACTAGAAACTAGCCCGTCCTTGGTACTAATCAGTTTATATAACAAGCTTATGTTCTTATGTGTGCGTGTAGGTGGTAGGACTGTCTTAATCTGACTATAGTCCTCAGTGACAACGCACCTGTGATCAGCTTCTGGTAGAAGCTGTTCTATGTGTATTTTTAATAATATTGAGGTAGGAAATGAGCATACAGTCTGATAGTGGCCACTGTCGCTCATGAACATCAATAAGTAACCCCAGATAGGATAAAACTCCCATCAGGTCAGCCGCGTGTGCGTTGCTATTTAAGAACTGAGTTGGGACGTCTCGAATATGTGAATAAGAGAAGTAAGGGAGTTTTTAGTTATAGTATAGAATTAGCAAACGAGTATACAGTCTGATTGTAAGGGGCCACTGCCGCCCGAGGATATCTATAATCAACCCCAGATAGGATTAGTGTTCTACAACGTCGGCCACAGCTACGCTACTACCCCTGAGGACTAAGTTGAAAGGCCTCGGATAAGTATGTCTCCCTTACCACACTTCAAATCAGAACAGCAGCACTACACTGTTGTTATAAGGCAGAGATTGCACGGACGTTCTTGCCACGGACGTGCAAGATGTGGAATGAACTTTCTTCTGAGGTATTCCCGGAGCGCTATGACATGGGGTTCTTCAAAAAAGGTGTAAAAAGAGCTCTCCTCCAAAGCCGGCGATGCATTGGCGACTCCTCTGGTGTTGCAAATGTCCATAGGCGACGGTGACTACTTTCCATCAGGTAGCCCGCCTGCCTCATCGTTTCGGTATAATTATAAAAAAAAAAAAAGAGATAGGTGTGGCGGTGGGGACTCCGGAGTTAAACCATGATAAATTATAAAAAGTATTAAAGTGGTACTCCTACACATATTATTAATAAGCAATCTATCCAATTAGTTGCTACTGAATTGCTAATTCTTGAAAAAATAAGATTTCTACACTCACAGCCTCTAATTAGGATTCCTTGTGTCGTGACCTCGGGTGCCATGAATACACACAAAGACGACTACACAAATACCCAAACCCCGAAAAGATACCTAAATTCATCATTCTGATATCTGTCTGGCCAGGGATCGAACCCGGTACCCTCTGCACATCACGTTATGGTGAACACTCGGCTACGGGGTCGAAAAAGAAATTGTTAAATATCGATATTTGATCAAAACATTGGATAGACTGAATATTAATAAGTAGCGTTAGATAACTATCCACATTATTAATCGATCAATTAATAACTATATTTATAACAACCGGAATCTAATATATTGTTTTAATTCGCAATTAATCCAGTATTGTAATTACAAAAAGTGATTACACGATTTCATTACATTAATCTTGTTTTATCACGCGATCTGACAAGTTCGGGTTTGTAACAACAAATTGTAACTTTTTACACGATTTTGTAATATTTCTTTTACATAAAGTTCATTACAATCTCGTAATAGTTTTATAATAGTGTAATGTAATACTCATTTGTTAAACAATGTTAAAATAGAAGTTTTTATTAATTGTTTTTAAGCTCGATTTATTTTTTAACGAAAATAATTAGGCCAATAGTTTAATTATAATAAATAAAAACGCATTGAGTAATATTATTTACAAGCTAAATGCATTCTTAGTTTTAAATTAGAACATTTTTATGTTGTTTAAATTTTTCTATAATTATGTCTGGTATAGGCCGCTCCAAACTGCTAGTCCGTTCTGAAGTTGTTGCGAGCAGGTGTAGCCATACAATTTACTATGGCGGCGATTTCTATATTCAGAGAGACTAGCGGTTTTACGCGGTTTATACAAAATCGTTAAATAAATTTTAAGTTAATACTATTAATTAATTACAACAAATAAATCGACATTTTTTGTGGTTCCTGTGGGTAAAACACACACAAAGATTTAAATTTTGAAGCGTATTTTTTCAATTCAAATTATTATTTTATTTAATATTATTATTTAATCTAATTATTTAGCCTTTATTATTATTTAATCGAATTATTTAATGAAGCCTTTCTCTTGAACATAAAATTGTTTTGTTAATTCTTTTTGTTAAGATAATTTAAATATTTCTTTAAATTATTTCAGTTTTTAAGAAACTTTCAGCTCAATTTTAATTTGAATAAACATTACAAACGCTTAAGGGACCATTTCGGACCCACCTTAAACTGATCTTTGAATTATGTTTTGTGTTTAAATCCATAAATATTAGTCCTACGCTATTTTTCTAAAACTGAATAAGAAAAGGGTATAGAATTATTTATTGCTTTTTTGTTTTATTATTTCTTACTTCTTAATAAATTTAATTAATTTAGGCACACACGATGTGGAAATGTCGTTTTTCCTAATTATTCAGTTAACAATGTAATTACATTTATTAAAATGAGATCGAAAAAGCCCCTTACTTTTTAATGTTAACATTTATCGCTACTTTCAACAAAGGATTATTAACCCGCGTATACTCCGTAATTCCCCATAAATTAATAAAAATAGACAAAATATACATGGGTACTATTGGACCACAGCTGGGATGATTCGTCTGTATGCCTAGACTTCGCTTACAGGGAGAATTTGTACCCATTTAAAAAAATGTTGTTCAAATATTTTCGATCTAAAAATCATACTAATTATTTGTTAAGACGAGAGTATTCACATATGTTGTATAATTAAATAAATTTTATACCTATAAAACTCAACGATGTAATTTAAGCATACACGATTGTAACATAATTAAAAAAAATAAAGTCTCATTTCCTATTTATTCACTTTACAAGCTACTTTATGTAATTTATTAAAACGAGGTCGAAATAGCCCCTTACGTTTTCGTATTAATATACTATTTTCTCCACATTCAACAAAAGATCAATTTAATCCTCATATATCCCTTAACACATTAATAAAGCCAAAAATACATGAGATCAAAAAGGCCCTTCATTTCAGTGTTAACTCCACTTAACAAAGGACCCAAATTATATTCTCAACAACGAAAAAGTAAAAAAATACATGAGGTCGTTTCGACCACTGACCTCTTAGCACGTCAGCCGGGATGAGTCGTCTGTACGTCTTCGCCTTATCATCCTGAGCTTCTTCAGCGGCTAGCGCGATGGCGAAGCAAAGAGCGATGATGAACTTCATCTTAACACCTTACGAGTGCTGTTTCCGTGATGTGGACACTGAATGGAATGGACAACTGAATTGGACTTTCTGTTTTCGCGGAGTTTTATCGGAGCGGTGATGGCGGGGAGTGAACGGCGCGCCACAGTGTAGTGAAGTACGTAGGTTCGTGGTGTGCAGTGTATGGAACGCGTACTGAGGTTTATTGTGGAATGTGTCACGTTTTAGGGGTCTGTAGTAAAATGTAAAGATGCGTGAATATGTATGCAGATTATAGTGGAGCGCCTGGGGGTTTTCACCTCAGATTAGAGTTATAGTGAATGAATTAATATGATCGATGTGGGATATTATTTTTTAAACTATAAATCGCAATGTTTACTCAAAATTTTTTTGTGCACTTCATTTTTTCATTGTTTAAACCAATTATTATTCCCGTGCGGGGTGACAATCCCGTGAAATTAATATTTTTTATTTTGATTCAAGTTTATTAAATATTCTATATGAGTTTTTAAACAAGCTGACGATTTAACCGTCGAAAATAACATATTTTAATATAGTCCGCTCACCACTCACCACTCACCATAGAATAAGGATGGGGATGCTGAGAATTCATATCTCGCATGACGTACAATTGGAAGCTATGTTCTCAGGGGTAGCGGCGCATCTGTGGCCGACCTCAGGTAGAAATATCTAATCTTATCTGGGGTTGATTACAGATGTCCATGGGCGGCAGTAGCCACTTACCATCACGTGGATCATGCTCGTGTGCTACTCCTATATTGTAAAAAAAAGTGCGTACTATTAACACACGGTATCCAGGCGCCAAATGCGTATTACTAACACTTAATCCAGCAAATATTTGGATCATCCAAGGTACCTGGCCTGGGATTCGAACTCCAAACCCTAACGCGTGAGATCGAATTATTAACGACAAAGCTATCAGATATTATACGTTAAAATCGGTTGAAAAAATTTAGTATGCGCTGCCCTTATATACAACCTACGGTTATAACATAACTATGTACCTACATATGCACGGGTGGTATTATTTTCGTATTTACAATGTCTCAGGGTTGTTTTGTGTTGAAATCTTTTTTTTTCTCCATTGTTACTCTTAATACTGATTGTTACTTAGTCAGCATCTCAGAACAATAAAGCGTGTATAGTCCTCGTCAAACGGCTAGTCCGCTCTGAAGTTGTTGCGTGCAGGTGTAGTCATACAATTTGCTATGGCGACGCGATTCATTTCTATATTCAGAGCGGACTAGCAGTTTTACGCGGACGGTATATATACATGAGAATTACCACTTTTTTGGCATAATTAATATAATTGGATAAGTGGAAAGCGCTTGCACTTTGCGGGTTCCGTACCACCAATTTTAACTTATTTAATTTTTTTGTGTTTTGTATTATAGCAGCCATTGATAAATGCCTTATGAAAATTTGCACTGTCTTCCTATTACTGTTCAAAAGATAATGGATAAAACGCTGAAAAGCACCGGTTTCTTGTACGGCGAACCCCATTTATTGTCAAGATATTTTTATTTTTAGTATTTATTGTTATAGCGACCACCCTTATACATACTCTGTGAAAAATCCAGTCATGTGACAGACAGACAGCGTAGGCTTAGTCCGTCATCTTGTCCGAAGTTGTCGGATTATCTTTTAACTGTTGTCGACATCCCAACACTATCCCACTGCTGGGCACGCTCTCCTCTCAGAATGAGAAGGACTAGGCCATAGTCCACCGCGCTGGCCAAGTGCGTATTGGTAGACTTCACATACCTTTGAAAACCTTTAAAAATCTCTTAGAAATTCAAGTTTCCTCACAACGTTTTCCTTTACCGTTAAAGCATAGATAAGTATAGATATCTCACCGCGTTGTAATTGAAGGAAGCCACTAAATAGCTTAAACGGCTGACAATGTATCAGCCGTTTAATGGCTGTCATGGTATAATTTAAGCGGAACAACGCCGACATGCGCCGTTAAGGGGTGCAAAAACACGAAGTCGAAGAAAAAGTGCGAAGAAATATCGTTTCATTCGTAAATGCTCTAAAAACTATATGTTATTAATATTTTTCAAACAGGAAAATAGATGACAGTGTCATTGTCATGACAAATTTAATTGTCAAAACTGGTTACATTTTCTTCTTAGGAGTGAGTTATCTTTACTAATCTATGCGTTACAGCAAGTGATAATTAATTCGAAAAATTAAAAAGTGCGCGTCTGAGAATCGAACCTCGGACCTCCGAATGAGAATGTCTAAACCTCTAGGCCACTGCTTTCAAATGTAATAACTTTTTACATGAACTTAGTCACATTTAAGTGGCATTATACCTTGTAAAACAAGAAATGTTGCTAGTATGAGTCAACTCTTAGTCATAACATCATTGTATTATTCTCGAGTCTTTAAGTTTTTTTCATTTTTAACGCGATAAACACGATAGCTGTACGGGTCTCAATCTGGGGGTCCAAGGTTTAAAAAAAACATTCTATGCTCATACTCCCATACTAGGATTCCCTGTGACGTGGGTGTCATGGACACACACAAAGACACAAACACGCAAACTCGGACCAGATATCCAAATTCATTTACATAAGGTTTGAAACCTAGTTAGGATATTTAGAAGTTTTTTTTTTTTTTTTTTTATTCTTTATATCTATGTAATTTACATTTAATACAAATTAATTATCACTTGCTTTACCATGCTTGCAATATCTTGGGAAGACCAACAGTGAGTTCTTTCAATAATTGTCAAAGGTTAAATTACCTTTTTTTTCATGAGGGGGAATTCTTCAAAAGGTACCCCATGCCGTGGGAGCGACTAAGGGTTATGTGGGATTTTTACCGTAGTAAAACCTTCCGGTGGACATCCTCGGCGCTGCGTTGTGGACTCCGGGATCTTCAAAGGAACGGAACCGGAGTTCTCTTAGCACGTTGCCCCGTCGTGCTCCGCCCAGGTGAGCATGACGCTCGCCACACCGTCTGTTGTACACACAGTACGCGACCACACATACCGCCGTCCTTCCCAGAGTAGTTAAGCCCCCACTCTTGCCACCCACAATCCTGAAATTCCCTTTTAGCTTACCATCTTTGCAATATGGCTTATGGTGGTGGTGGTACAAAGGTGGTAGAACCCTGTTCGAACCCGGAGGCACCGCCGTCACACCTACTTCTGCCTAATAACAGCAGTATTAAACACTGCTGTATTCTGGTTTGAAGGCTGTAAGGGAGACATACTTTTCCGAGACATTCCAGCTTAATCCTCAAAGGTGCATCTATAGCTGACTTTAGGTAGGAATCTAATCGTAACCGGGGTTGATTACAGATGGCGTCAGTTGCTTCTTACCATCAGATGGACTACATGCTCGTCTGGTACATACTCCTATATTATAAAAAGACAGCTTAATACGACGCAACATTTTAATGTAGTTGCCAGATATGCAAAGTAGCATCGTTCTGTCGGATTTTTCGTAATGCACATTTGCAATTTCCGTCGTTTAGTAGGGGTCTGTATGTAAACTATGTACTGAACTCACACCATAGTGTAATTTACCAACATAGTTGTAAGTAAAATTGTTACTAACACGATATTTTATATTTTACTAGCTGACCCGGCAAACGTTGTGTTGCCATATAAATAAAAAACTGTTAAGGGTGAACAACCCTTAGACTAAATTGTGAATCTAAACCATTCTCAAGTCCCCTTGAACACACACAACAAATTTCATCAAAATCTGTCCAGTCGTTTAGGAGGAGTTTAGTGACATACACACGCACATAAGAAATAAATATATAAAGATTTTATTTTACTTCGATCATTTAATTTTATTCTAATTTATTTTATTTTATTTATATTTAATTTTATGTTATTTCATTTTATTTGTTGACATTTGTAATTGATTTTAATTTTTATAATATGGAATCTTATTCTGAAATAAATGATTATTATTATTATTATAGAATTTGATTCTCACAAGTGACTATCAGATTGTAGAATAATACAGAAACTCGAATAAACGAGTTCATCTTTCGATTCCCGATTAGAGAAATAGTTTTTTAATCTAATCATACAGTTTTCGTTTATAAAAATCAGGTAACACGTTTATTTTTCGCAAATTTTTATAGTTTCAAATTTAGCTCTGAAAGCCCATTTGAAAAATTCACCCTGTATAACATAGATGTAATGTCCACCTTTTGGTAAGGGACTACAGCCCATTGACTCTCCAGTAGACTAAGCCTTAGAAAAGTATGCCTCCCTTACCACACCTTTCAAACCAGAACACAACAGCGCTTAACACTGCTGTTATCACGTAAATGGCTGGCCATGGACATCTTTAGTCAATCCCAGATAGGATTACAGTCAGGGCCGGATTTAGAGGTCTAGAGGCCTTGGGGCAACAAAGGAGTGGATTCCCCCTGGCCCCAAATTATTTTTCAAATAAAATGAACATTTTTTCAGCTGAGTTTTTTAATAAATATTTTATTGTGAAGCGCAGTCACATTCTTCTAGTATTCATGTTTGTACAAAAATCTGTAGATAAAGGTAAAACAGCGAAAAAAAATATCAAAGGAATATATATATTTTTACTAGTGTTTACTTCACGGAATTAAAAAAAATCCGACGTCTCTATGGTGGGGGCCCCTCTTTTGTGGCGGCCCTGGGTTGCCCTCCCTTAAATCCGGCCCTGTACCCTTACCAGGAGTTTTTACGTTTCGACAAATATGACTGTTTTGGTATTTGTTTATGTATTGGCCCATATGATTTTCTAGTTCGGACACAATCCGCTAGGGGCGCTGATTGGAATTTGTATGGGCAAATACGTAAACAAATACCAAAACAGTCATATTTGTCGATACGTAAAAACTCCTGGTAAGGGTACTGATTACAGTTCAGCAACAGACGAAGTTGTCGTAACGTTGTATAAGCGTTACATCTTACCGCACCATAATAGCAGTGCTACTGTGTAAGGCTGTAATAAGGTTTATTTTTAACTTAAAAGTTGATTATGATCTTAAATAATATTACAATTAAGTATTTAGGTCAATTGTTTATGCAAATCTATGCATGGCTTATGCTTGAGAATTTATATGAAGTAATGTTTATGAAAGATGTACTTAACTTAAGGGAGAGAGCACACGAGTCACAGTACGCTAAAACACATGAGTAGAATCTTTTTAGGGTTCCCTACCCAAAGAGTAAAACCGGAACCCTATTACCACAAAATAAAAAACGAATATTTTGTGCTATTACTAAGCTTTCCCAGGACTGTGCATCTGTGGCCGACCTCAGGTTGGAATCTAATCTTATCTGGGGTTGATTACAGACCGTGGACGGCAGTAGCCACTTACCATCACGTAGACTGCATGCTCGTCTGTGCTCCTATATTATAAAAAAAAATCTAATCGAGGCCGACTTCAAGTAGGAATCTAATCTTATCTGGGGTTGATTACAGTCCATGGGCGGCAGTAGCTTACCCTCAGGAGAACTGCATGCTAGTGCTACTCCTATATTATAAAAAAAATCTAATCTAGCAATGTTCAATGATAAGTAATTAACCAACGACCAAATTTTCCTTGAAAACAATTTATTCGTAAACGCAGCTTGCGTTAAGGATTGTGAAATGAACTCTGTAATTGCCGTTACAATAGCCAATTACTGTGTCAATGAATACATGTTAATATTTTGGTTTTCTACTTATAAGCATAGATTAGTAAAGATACTTCGCCGCCTTGAAATTGAATGAAGCCGCAAATGGCTTATTATAGTAAGTTCTTTTTTATATTCTTGACAAATAAAAACATTTTTAGAGAAAATTTACGAATAAATAACTAATACTGCGTAATTTACATAATAAATAAATAATTTATAATAATAATTTCAAATATTTTAGGGACATTTTAGCACGGAGACGTGGCAAAACTTTTTTACGCAACTATTTCAATTCTCAAAACTGGGTACATTTTCTTGTTAGGAGTGAGTAATCTTTACTAAGCTATGCTTATAAGCTAGCCTTATTGCCCGCGGTTTCATTCGCATAGATTTGTCTGCACACCTATTTCTATCATAACAGCAGGTTGGCCTCAGGTGCGTTGCTCTCTAAGGACTGAGCTGGACCGCCTCATCGTCAGCCATTTTGGTCCACTGTTGGGCCATAGGCCACCGCCATAGGCAAATGCGATAATTAATTTCTAATAGTTTTTTGAAGGTGGTAGAACCATTATTGGTTCGACTCCGGCGACACCACCGCCACACCTATTTCTACCTAATAACAGCAATGTTAGGCGCTGCTGTGTTCCGGTTTGAAAGGTGTGGTACGGGAAACATACTTTTCCGTGGCACTGCAGCTTAGTCCACAGTAGTAGCGGCGCATCTGTGGCTGACCAGGGTTGATTACAGATGTCCATGGGCGGCAGTAGCCACTTACTATCAGATGAACTGCATGCTCGTCTTCTACACCTATATTAAAAAAATAAAAAGATGGGAACATAAATATGAATAACCGACTTCACTTATCTAGGGTTGATGACAGATGTCCATGGGCGGTATAGCCACTTTTTTATTGTAATATAGGAGTAACAGACGAGCATTCAGTCCACCTGATGGAAAGTGGCTACTGCCGCCCATGAAAATCTGTAATGAACCCCAGATAGAATTAGATATTCCTACCTGAGCTCAGCCACTGATGAGCCGCTACCCCTGAGGACTAAGCTGCAACGCCTCGGAAAAGTCTGTCTCCCTTACGACACCCTTCAAACTGGAACACAGCAGCGCCTAACGCTGCTGTTATTAGGCAGAGATAGGTGTGGCGGTGGTGCCGCCGGAGTCGAACCACAAAGAGTTCTACCACCTTCCACCTTACCATCCGGTGGACTGCATCGATGTTTGATACTTCATTACTAGAAAAAGGAAACTGAACTTCAAGTCACTAAACTTTAAACTCGATTCGAGTATCTCCTACACGGTAAATCTATTCCGTACATAATTTTGCAGCATCCTTTCTCTCGCAAGATCACGTTTTGAGAAGCCGTTGTAGCTATTGTATGCAATTTTGAAAGTTCAAATTATTAGTTAGAATGTTTGCCTGTTATTTTGGTATTTGCGGTAACTGTAAAGTATATGGTCTAGGTATATAGTAGCTTGGCTAACAATTATGACCTCACATGAGGTCCACGGTTCAAAGAATTTCCTAGAATTTTCAGCTGGATTCTTTATTATTTAGGAATTTATTATAACTACATGGAAGTGAATGAGAGTTAAAAAATTAAAGGTATGTGAAGTCTACCAATACGCACTTGGCCAGCGCGGTGGACTATGGCCTAATCCTTCTCACTCTGAGAGGGGACCCGTGCCCCGCGGGACAGGAATGGATTGATGACGTCTACGAATAAGGTAGATACTTTTGTGGTTCGAACCCAGCACACTATCACATCTATTTCTACCTAATAACAGCAGTGTTAAGCGCTGCTGTGTTCTGGTTTGAAGGGTGTGGTAAGGGAGACATACTTTTACGAGGCGTTCCAGCTTAGTCCTCAAGGGTAGCGACGTATCTGTCGTCGACCTCAGGTAGGACTATTTGACTTTCTGATATAATTAAATAATAATTGAATTTTTTTTTAGATTTGATTCAAATTCATTTAATTGAATTCGACATCATTTAAGAAATCACACGAAAAATATTTTTACACGACTACGCCTTTAAGAGGGTAATGTTTTCTAAATGTTTCATTTTGTCTTTCTCAATTAATTATTTTTAAGTAGATTTTTTTTTAAATATACTGATTTTAATGACAACTTCAGGCATGTATGGTTCCTAACGTTTCCCTTTATGGAAAGTAATACATTATATTACTCGTATTATTACAATGCATAATACGAGTATATACGTATTACGTACATAATTTTGAAAATTCAGAAGTAAGGTGGTAGAACCCTTTGTGGTTCGACTCCGGCGGCACCTCCGCCACACCTATTTCTACCTAATAACAGCAGTGTTAAGCACTGCTGTGTTCCGGTTTCAAGGGTGTGATAAGGGAGACAGACGTTTCCGAGGCGTTCCAGCTTAGTCCTCAGGGGTAGCGACGCGTCTGTGGTCGACCTCAGGTAGGAATATCTAATCCTATCTGGGGTTGATTACAGATGTCCATGGGCGGCAGTAGCCACTTACCATCAGGTGGACTGCATGCTCGTCTGCTACTCCTATATTATAAAAAAAGTAAATGGAAGAAGTAAGTGAATATTCAGATTTGAACCCCAGACCGCTAACATGAGACGCCAAATCATACTAGGCTATCACCTAGCGAACATACCAATTGAATGACTTTCTAGAGATTCAGTCTAGATTTCTAGACCTGATTGATGTCTACAAAGGTTACTAGATCATTTATATTGTACTGTCTTATCTGTTAATAGAACATTATGTTTCATTCATTCATCGAAACGTCAAACTCAAATTGACAGGTACAATGATAAATGGATTTTATTTCTAGATTATAAACGCTAGAACTATTTCACGTTACAAATGTGACGGTGGTACCTCACTGCTTCCACCATACTGGTCCTTTTTTTTCTCGAGGGGAAACCTACAAAAGGTACCCAACGACGTGGGAGCGACGCCGGTTTATGTGGGATTTTTACCGCACTAAAATCCTCCCGGTGACCGTCCTCAGCGCTGCGTAGAGGACTTCGAGATCTCCAAAGAAATGCAACCGGAGTCCTCTTGGCGCGTGGCCCCGTAGGCTCCGCCCAGATGTTTAAGAAGCTCGCCACTCCGTGTGGAGCGTACGACGGTATGAGGTTACACATACCATCGTTCTTCCCGGGGTCGCTAGCCAGGCGGTTAGAGCTCCCACTCTTGCCGCCCGCAACCCTGAAAGCCCCCTTTTAGTCGCCTCTTACGACAAGCAGAGGATACCGTAGCCCTATTCTGATCCCGGAACTACAGGGACAAGCATCTGGTCCTACCACCTTCCAAATGTGACAGATTAGATAACAATGTGCTACTCCATAGCACTTTTAGCTTAGTGTAAATATCCTCCCCCATATCAGACCAGAACACAGCAGCTCATTACACGCTCCTTATAAGTTTCAGTCTCTCTATAAGAACACAGCAGTAGCGCTACTGTTATAAGGCAGAAATAGGTGTGGCGGCGGTGTCTCTATGAAAGCCACAATGTTCTACCACACCACAAAGTACTACCGTCCATCAGCCTTTTAAGTTCCATAGCTGGACGTAGGCCACTCCTAATGGGCGCCACTCCAACAGATCCCATACCCTCTGCACTGATCTCCCACTGTCTTCTTCAGTCGGTCCACCTATCCTTTCTTTTTATAATATAGGAGTAGCAGACGAGCATGTTTTCCACCTGACGGTAAGTGGCTACTGCCGCCCATGGACCACCACGGTAACCATTGACCATGGTAAACAACCCCAGATAGGATTAGATATACCTAGGTCGGTCACAGATGCGCCGCTACCACTGAGGACTAAGCTGGAATGCCTGGGAAAAGTATGTCTCCCTTACCAAACCCTTCAAACTAGAACAGTCATGAGGCAGCAATAGGTGTGGCGGTGGTGCTGCCGGAGTTGGACCTTAAAGGGTTGTTTCATCTTCAATGTTCACCTTGTCAATTCCACTTTCATTTCCTTTTTTTTTTTTTTCTTTCGATGGGGAAACCTTCGAAAGTTACCCGGTGCCGAGGGAGCGACACAGAGTTATGTGGGATTTTTACCGCACTAAAACCCCCCCGGCGGCTGTCCTCGGCGCTGCGTAGAGGACTCCGGGATCTCCAGAGGAACGCAACCGGAGTTCCACTTTCAATACCTGGGTGATCATATTCCACTCAGTGCACTTTGATCACCTGGTACCTAGTTAATCATAGGATACTTCAAAAATATAATATTTTAGTATAAGTGACATACTGATATAATATCACGTAGTGTGATAGAACCGTTTACCGGATTCCAATACTAATATTAAGCGTATTATGAAAAGTATACTTTATAATACTATCAACAAAAAATAGGGTAAAAACACCAATTGCCGGCCTCATGCATCCGTGTGAATTGTACCATGAAACTCATTCAATGTTGTCGTTCAATGTTGAAATATTGTTCTTTGTCGATGTTATACAATTGATTCGATTTTTTTCCCGAACTAGTAGTAGGATTTAAAACCGACTTCACCAGAAAGAATGTAATGTTTTTCGAGTGTATATAATTCCAAACATGTATGTATATTAAAAATTAACGTTCATTAGCTTAAACGGTGAAACGGCATACGAACGCTATTAACACTGAATTATCCTTCATATTAATAATATTATTTACTATTTTTATTAAAAAAGTAATTTCGAATTTTAAATTTATTTGTGCTTTATTATCAAGCGCTTCTATATCAAGTGCGACAAAATATGGTTTTTAATTACAAATTGTCAAAAGCAAAATCCCGTAATTTCATATTGGTGATGACCTAAAGTATTGTATTTAAATATAATTTTTTAATAGAACAAAAAGACGTTGGTATAAAGTGTAAAATCTCTGCTCAAATTGTAATTATAAACAGCTGTAACTTAATATAAACAATTACACGAAATAATTAATGATATAGGAAGTAATTACGAGATGTTATAATACTTGTTTTTAATGTTTGCATACTGAAATAAATTTGTTTAAAAGTTGTAGCCGTGGCCAGGAGTTTTGGGTAGTTTTCGAGGGATTTATTGACCTCAATTTATTTCCAAGATTTTTTATTATTAGTATTTGTTGTTTTAGCGGCCACCGTTATACATATTCTGTAAAAACGAGATAGAGCCCTGTGACAGACGGACGGACAGCGGAGGCTTAGTTATAGGGTACCGTTTTTACCCTTTGGGTACGGTACCCTAAAAAGATTGTATAATAAAACAAGCAGCAGTTATTGTTATAGTAAAACAATTCATGGTATTTTGCTTTGTTTAACTTTTTGCTTACCAAAAATAAATAAGGTAAAGGCACCTAATTTCGAGAGGTTCTAAAATGGGCACCAAATTCAACGGTATTTAGATAAACGGCCTTGGCAAACTGTTTACGCCCTCATATTGTTAAAGATATCTTATTTAATTAATAAGTTATCACTCCGTTGTCATGTATTTTACCTCTTATATGTTTTTGCTTTACCACAAATAAAGAGATACTTGCTGAAAAAATTGAAAATATGAATTACGAAATAGCTAATACAGGAATTGTTATACAGGAAGTGTTGTCTATAAAACTCATTTTTTGTAACAAAAATCTATTTTAATGGCCCGAAATTACGTGCAGTATATTAACCGTAACATTGCTATTGTCTCATCGTCTACGAGTAAGCGATAAGATAACTGTGTTTTTTATTAATAATAAAGGTGGTAGAACCTTTTATGGTTCGATTCCAGCTTTCTGCCTAACAACAGCAGTGTTAATCTAGTATGAACGATGTGGTATACGTGGAGAAGAGAGGAGAGGAGAGGAGAGGAGAGGAGAGGAGAGGAGAGGAGAGGAGAGGAGAGGAGAGGAGAGGAGAGGAGAGGAGAGGAGAGGAGAGGAGAGGAGAGGAGAGGAGAGGAGAGGAGAGGAGAGGAGAGGAGAGGAGAGGAGAGGAGAGGAGAGGAGAGGAGAGGAGAGGAGAGGAGAGGAGAGGAGAGGAGAGGAGAGGAGAGGAGAGGAGAGGAGAGGAGAGGAGAGGAGAGGAGAGGAGAGGAGAGGAGAGGAGAGGAGAGGAGAGGAGAGGAGAGGAGAGCCATAGCGTCTGCTACGTTCGTCTGCTACGCCTATATTGTAAAAGCATCTTAATAACTCGTTTCATCGCTCATCACTAGCTATAAAACCATAGCATTAACTATAAAACCGTGAAACAGTCTCTACAAAAATGTTATGATAATTTAATTATTTGCTTAAAACTCGTTTCGAAATACATTATTAATGGTAACTTTGAATATTATTAAAATTTCTAATTATTATTTTACACAAATGTACTATATTTAGAATAATAATAAAATTTTAATTAGTACAGTTTGCATTTATATACCTAAATATGTCAGCTTATTCGGTGTGGTAAGGGAGACATCCTTTTCCGAGGCGTTCCAACTTAGTCATCAGGGGCAGCATGTGGCCAACCTCTGATAGGATATTAATCTTATCTGGGGTTGATTACAGATGTCTATGGGCGGCAGTAGCCACAATCAGGTGGACTACATGCCCGTCTGCTACTCCTATATTATAAAAAATACAAGAAATTCCTGAGGTCGGTCACAGATGCGTTGCTAACCCTGAGGACTAAGTTGGAACGCCATGTATACATATAATATATCTCTGTGACGACGGTGCCTCCAAACTCCTATCCTAATACTAAAAACTGAAAGTCAACTGTGAAATATTTATTTTATCTAAAAATATTTTTCGAAACAATCACTGAGTGTTTCAAAAGGACAATTGTTGTATGTGCAAACCGGATTCGAACCCCACAACCGTGTGATTCGTTACACAAAAGAGTCAACCTATTCATATCGATATACAATTTTTGGCCTCTGACATTGCCTGTATTTATATTATTAAAAGTACAATTAAAATAAGTTTTTGGTTGACATTTCATAAAGTTTTAAAACGCTGTGTTTTGATACCAAAGGCATCACAAGGCTGATGAAATGCCGCACATTTTATTTTATCTTTGAAAAGGGTGGTCAAACTAAAATCCGTTTTTTAATTTTCAAATATCAATCATTTTTTTACACTTCCAAAAAAGTGGATTTTTTAAGGCAATGTTATTAATTATTGAAGGAAAAAAAGTAGGAATTGTATGTAACTTAATTTATAACAACATTATGGGAGCTTCCCGCAACTCGTCAAGAGATGGCGCTTTCTGAATCATGCTATCGAAGTTTTCTCAATATCTCGCATATATACAAGCTCCGAACTGAGACTGTCGGAGCACGGAGATATCCCCCTTTGCGAAACATAATTCTATGGCACTTGGCGAGCGTGGTGGACTATGGCCTAATCCTTCTGAGAGGAAACCTGTGCCCAATAGTGGGTATTTAATGATTGATTATAAGACTCCATACTCTGCTACTTCTACTAAAACAAACAAACACACAAACTTTCATGTTCATCAAACATTATATTACATTGTAAGAGCAATGGCCTTGCATAAAACAATATGTTTTTAAAATGTTTACAATGTGAATTACTTGAACTTGATTTTGAATGACAATTCGTATTTACCTAAATGGGAATGCCCGGTGCTATGTTTCGGACACGAATTTGACTGTAGAAAAATCAAAACACCAAAGTATTTTATTCAAAATTATTGAGTATTTTATAGGTACAAAGTAATTATTGTAAGTATTATAATACTGCTTCCACAACTATGTTACTCGCTTTCTGTATTGTTGATCATGAATAAATAAATTAATTAAAAAAAAACTACTTTCAGAATTGTTTTTGCACGTCGGTGTTTCGTTATGGCGAAAATCTGAAATGGAAAGTTAGTAACATAGTGAACTTTTAGATCTTACAAATCTGCGTGAAGGTTAACTACAATCTTTTCTTTGTCTTGCTGTTGTCACAGGCCTCTTCCCAGAATTGGTGAAGGCGAAAGAGCTTTACTCCACCAATTCAGATTTTATGGAAGATGGAGGGAGAGAAAATAGGTTTCAATTGATATTTTAAAACTATGAAGCAAGTTTTTCCAAATATATAACAATAGGACCAACAACAGCTTAATAAAATAAAATAATTTAAATAACTTTATTTTATTTAATTTACATTACAATTATAATTGATGAACAAAACATTATAATAATAATTAAAATAATATAAAGAAGAGAATCAAATAATATAACCATATGTTAAATTAAATATAAAGAATAAAACACATCTAAATTGCTGTCCCTGGGATAAAATAAAATAATAGTTGATGATACTTGATTATTACAATGCTTGTCTTAATGCAATTGGTTTCCATGATATACCATATTAATTATTTTAAATATATATGAAAGCATTAATGTAACAATGTAGAGTACTACATATGATTATTATTTATTTCAATAAATACAAAAACATGAAAAAATTGAAATCCCAAATGTATATCATTAATTATAAACTCTACAAAGTTACTAATATGCGCAACTAAAAACAAAGGCCCCAGAGCGTTACCTTGTGGCACTCCATTTCTACGAAGCGCTGTTTGCTTTTGTTTTTACAACAACGGATTGAGTTACACGATTGGAACATATTCGTCGAATTTAATATACTTATCCCTGCCCGTATCAATTTCTTTGCCTATAGAATTACTTTTTTAGGGTTCCGTACCCAAAGGTAAAAGCGGAACCCTATTACTAAGACTCCACTGTCTGCCCATCTGTGTTCTTACTCTTGAACTGTAATAGATAGACACTTGAACTTTTTATAGGGTATGAATAACGGTGGCCACTATAACAGCAAATACTAATTATACAAGTCGTTATACAAGGAACCTCTATTATTCTGCGTTTTTGCTTTTTCTTTTGGACACTAATAAGCAGAGAATCCAAATTTTCACAACGCATATGTACATTGTACATACATACTTCTACGGCTGCTATCATAACGAATATTAAAATTTGAATAAATAAATGAAAATATCGCAGTACGGAACCCACATGGAACCCACCATGTTTGACTCGAACTTGGCCAAATGTTTTATAACAGAACTAGCCGACTGGATGGAAACCACCATATGGTTAGTGGTCACCGTGCATCGACATCTCTAATTAACCTCTGATAAAAGTCATATTTGCAGTCTCAGATTTTTTTGTGATATTGATATACCAAATGAGCATACTGTCCATCTGATGGTAAGTGTGACTGCCCATAGATATCACTCACCCTCTAGCGGACTAAGAGGGGGTGGGGGGGGGGCAGAATGGACGGTCCGCCCCGGGTTCCCGGTCCTGGGGGCCACAAACAGTGATATAAGCTAAAAAAAAGATCGCCGGAATCGTATTTGTCGGCGAATAAGTCAATGAGACATTTGCAAATTTTGTAAAATTCAAATCACCTTTTTAGACTATATTCCTCCATTCAATTTGCCGCCCCAGGCCTCCGTCAAGCTTAGTCCGCCACTGCACTCGTCATTCAACTTCATATAGAACAGGGGAATTCACATAGAAATTCATATAGAATCCTACCTGAAGCCGACAGATACATTGCCACTCCTGAGCACTAAGATGGTCTCCTCATATGTAAGTCTGCCGCAGGCCCGGATCTAGAGGGGGCAAGTCGGGGCCTATGCCCGGGCGGCAAATTCAGAGGGCAAATTCACACTTTACAAACGCATGGACAACTCATGATTTACTTAACTTTGACGTACACTGCGCACATCTACGCGAGGCGCGTAGGCATAGTTCAGTAAAAATAAATATAAGTGATCGAGGGCGGCAATTTTCAGATTTGTCCCACGAAAAAAAAATGAAGATGGCTGGGACTGGTCAGCTGGCATCCACTCCCTTCCACTGAAACGCGGAACTGCTTCACGCTAGAAATAGGTGTGACGGTGGTACCTCACCGATCAAACCATACTGGCTCTAAGCTCTCTAAACAAGTATAGTCCGCGTCAAACTGCTAGTCCGCTCTGAAGTTGTTGCGAGCAGGTGTAGTCACACAATTTGCTATGGCGACGCGATTCATTTCTATATTCAGAGCGGACTAGCAGTTTCAGCGGACTACAAAGCGTATATTCAACAGATAATTTCAAAAGTAATCTTAAAAATAATTCTTTTATTATAAGTTGTAAATTACAAAATAAGTTTTAGGCAAATCTTTTCTAAGATGATACGATGATTACGTTACCAAAAATAATATCCGCCTTTCTAAATGCAATTGGCGTTGCATATGCATGCAATGCTCAGTGCATGCTGAATGGTAATCGTTACAAATTTGCATGATATCATTTCACTTTTGAGATTGACAAGAGATTTAAAGATGAGTAGGACTACCATGAGTTTACAAAAGTATTACTCGCTAGCGACTGCGTAAAATAAATATATGAAAAATTGTACAGCGCCTCTGGTGGTTACTCGTAGAACTAAAATCCGTAGTGACGTAACTCGATACGTAAAAAACCTATCGAAATCAAATCGCTAGCGAATGTCATTATGATCTATTGCCATACAAATTCGGTCCCATGAGTCATTAATTTGACAGACGTTGTCAAGAAATACCGTAACGATAGTAGTTATGTTATTCACTAGCAAAATGACAATAGTTTTCTATTTACCATTTCTATAGTGGCGTTTCTATGCCAACTCATGGTAATGCTACTGGTTTTACCGCGGCGTGAAATGAAAAATCAGCGTATAACTCCTTATAAAGTTCTATTTATAACACGTTTTTATTAGCTTGACCTTTATGTATGTATGTAACGGAATCTTTAAACTCTATTTTTACCCACTTGGAACGGTCCGACTAATTTAAAATTTTGAACAATTATCAAAAACCGATGACAATACACGGTTTTAATAATTTTATCCCATTCTCCTATTCAGGATCGTCAGGAATCAGGATTTAATGGTTTTTGACTGTATGTGTCTCATTCTTTGGTACGCTTCAGCCTAAATAGCTAAGCAGATTTTAACATATGAAGTTTTTTTTTTTTTTTTTTTTTTATATTATAGGAGTAGCAGACGAGCATGCAGTCCACCTGATGGTAAGTGGCTACTGCTGCCCATGGACATCTGTAATCAACTCCAGATAGGATTAGATATTCCTACCTGAGGTCAGCCACAGATGCGCTGCTACCCCTGAGGACTAAGCTGGAAAGCCTCGGAAAAGTCTGTCTCCCTTACCACACCCTTCAAACCGAACACAGCAGCGCCTAACACTGCTGTTATTAGGTAGAAATAGAGAATGTTTTTAGGGTTCCGTACCCAAAATGTAAAAACGGAACCCTATTACTAAGACTTCCCTGTCTGTCCGTCTGTCCGTCTGTCCGCCTGTCACAGGGTGTCTATCTCTGGAACCGTAATAGATAGACACTTGATTTTTTATAGATGATGCATAATGGTGGTCGCTATAACAACAAACACTAAAAATAAGAAAAAGTTGAAAATAAATGGGGCTCGCCATACAAGAAACCGCTAATTCTCGACGATATTGGCTTTATCCATTGACCCGTAATAGGTAGACAGATCAAATTTTCACAATGAATTTAATTCAGTGGCTGCTATAACAAATACTAAAAATTAAAAATAATAAAATATATGAAAATGTTGGTGGTACGGAACCCTCAGTGTGCGAGTTCGAGTTGCACTTGGCCAGTTATTATAATATTTCAGTAATTACTATGAAAGTTTAGTTGAATCCTATTTAGTTATAATCAGAATAAATACGTCAGTAAGTGACAGATAGACATTCAATTAGCAAAGATTTTGAAAAAGAGCTTTCATATTTTAGTAACAGGAAAATAAGCACATGAGTTTAGAAATTGGCAATTTTTATAAACCACAAAATGACCATATCGATTTTGTTATATGGATGCGGGGTTTCCCCTCATTTATCCATATGAAGTCGATTAAAATATCTTCAGATAGATAATATTACCGTAACTTTAATAATATTTAACTAAAAAAATTCAACAGCATTAACATCATCAACATCGACATAAAAAACCCATTACTGTCCCACTGCTGGGCACGGGTCTCCTCTCATAATGAGAATGATTAGGCCATAGTCCACCACGCTGGCCAAGTGCGTATTGGTAGACTTCACATACCTTTGAGATTTTTTTTTATAAATCTCTCAGGTATACAGGTTTCCTCACGATGTTTTCCTTCACCGATTAGCGAGTGATAATTAATATCTAATACGCACATAATTTTGAAAAATCAGAGTTGCGTGCCTGGGATTTGAACCTCGGACCCCTCGATCGAGAGGACGAGTTTCTTAACCACTAGGCTATCAGTGTTTACACATCACTAAACACTACTGTAAATTGTTAAAGCAGAAATTATACAAGTATTTAATGATACTAGTGATCGCCCAGTGGTCAAAATTCGACCATACCAAAAAAAACAATAAAAAGAACATCTAGATAAAAATTTGACGAGAAAAATCAAAAAAAGGTTGACGAACAAAACATAAAAGTCGGCAACTTCAAAAATGAACGTTATCTACACAAATAAAACAACATTTTAACTAAATTCGGTAGATTCCTACACTGTATATTGGCAATACAGTATGTATACAGTAAAAAGGTGCAAAATTTAAAAAATACAGTAGATATACTGTAATCGCTGTATACATATGTATGTGTGCCAAATGCATGGTAGTGTGTGTAATGTTTTTATTATTGACGTAATGTACTTTCTATGCATTATTTAAAAAAATATTATATATAGATATTCTCTATATAAACTGTAACGCCGTTTGTCCACCGCACGTCCGTCACCCGAGCACCGTCATCCCGGCCGCCGATATTTCGAGTAGATCGGCGTGACCGTTAGATCGGCACCGAGATTTTGACGGGCCGATGTGCCGGCAATATAAAACACGTTGAACTTGTCCATACACTGCCGTCACACGCGTGACAGCTGGAACAAACTAAACCGGTGATATCGGTCACGGTGGACAAACTATCGCCGTCACGTCATATTAAAATCGGCCCGAAATAATCTCGTTCTCGGTATCGGCTCGGTGACGGTGGCGGTGGACAAACAGAACAGTGGCTAATTTCATAGTCATCTCCGTCCGTTGCTTCACGTATTAATATATAGATATTTCGTTGGTGATTAAATTTAACGATTGTTTATTGATAAATGTAAGATATCCCCAAAATTATAACCGTAACACGATTAACTAGCACGATTCGCTAAAAGTTGTGAAGTCATAAATCATAGACTTTCTTCTTTTTAATTTATGGTTCTATAGGAAAGCTATTCAAAATTTAACTGTAATGCAATATTAAAATTGATTTAAGAGTTTTTTTTTTATAACATAGGAGTAGTAGACGACCATGCAGTCCAATAATAAGTGGCTACTGTCGCCCATGAACATCTGTAATCAACCCTAGATAAGATTAGATTCCTACCTGAGCGATGCGCCGCTACTCTTAAGGACTAAGCTGGAAAACCGTGTATAAGTATGTCTCTCTTACCACACCCTGCAAACCAGAACACAGCAGCGCTACACTGCTGTAATAAGGCAGATGTAGGTGTGAAGGTGATGGCAAGCAACCCCGGGAAGGACGGCATGTGTTGTCGCATGCCGTCGTAAACACCAGGTGTGCGGGAGGAGCATAAAGTACTCCCCCCAGGGCAGAGCCCGACCGAACTCGGAGTCCTCCGGTTGTGTTCCATCGGAGATCCCGGAGTTCTCCACCAAGCGCTGAGGACGGCCACCGGGGGGGTTTTAGTGTGGTAAAAATCCTACATAACCCGGCGTCGCTCCCACGTCGTCGGGTACCTTTTGAAGGTTTCCCCCTCGTAAACAAAAAAGGTGCATTTCTATAAAGGATTAAGTTAAAATATCTTCTAAGTATAAATGTATTTTACCACACCTCGAACCAGAACACAGCAGCGCTACACTTCTGTCATAAGGCAGAAATAGATGTGGAGGTGGTGCCGCATCAACCATAAAACAGAGGGTTCTAACACCTCATTTTGTATGTAAATGCATTTTCATTTCCGTGTTCCAGCATATTACTAGGCAGTGTCTATTTCAAATTGAATCTAATTAACTTAATTGCTTTTTGCAATGTACAAGATCATAAGGAAGTACATTTTATAGTACATTTATGTAGTTATCAAATAATCTCTCATTCCAGTTAGAGTAATTTAAACAATGAATAAACAATAGCTGACTTACATCATCAACCCATTACTGTCCCACTGCTGGGCACGGGTCTCCTCTCATAATGAGAAGGATAAGGCCATAGTCCACCGCGCTGGTCAAGTGCGTATTGGTAGACTTCACATACCCTTGAAAACTTTTTTTTAAGATTTTTCAGGTATGCAGATTTCCTCACGATGTTTTCCTTCACTGTTTAAGCAAGTTATAATATTTGTTTAATACGCACATAACTTTTAAACATAAGAGGTAAGTATATGCCTAGGATTTGAACCTAGGACACCTCGATGTAAAGACGAAGTTTCTTAATCACTAGGATATATGCTTACCATTTGATACATACCATTACTAAATATAAAGTTTTTCAAAAATACACTTCATAAATGTCTTGTAGAAAAATGCTATTATACAATTGACGAATTTTTGAATGATAAAAATGCGGATAAATTTATTTATTTAAGAAGGCATACCAACTAAGTACATAAAATGAATCTAATATTAATATGACAATAAGAAAAAGTTTTAAAATATGCATACCTGAGAGATTTATATAAAAAAAAAATCTCAAAGGTATGTGAAGTCTACCAATACGCACTTGGCCAGCGCGGTGGACTATGGCCTAATCCTTCTCATTCTGAGAGGAGACCCGTGCCCGGCAGTGGGACAGTAGTGGGTTGTTGATGATGATGATGATGAACATACATATTGACTTTAAATGAGTGAGTCCTTTAATGTTTAATGTTAATATTAATAGTAGTTATAATTTTCTAATGTAATATTGTATGCCCATTAGGCCAGAATATGGCGGATAATTTCACCTTTGTTTTTAAACCTTTTTTTTTATAATATAAGGGTAGCAGACGAGCATGCAGTCCACCTGATGGTAAGTGGCTACTGCCGCCCATGGACATCTGTAATCAACCCCAGATAGGATTAGATACTCCTACCTGAGGTCGGCCACAGATGCGCCGCTACCCCTGAGGACTAAGCTGGAACGCCTCGGAAAAGTCTGTCTCCCTTACCACACCCTTCAAACCGGAACACAGCAGCGCCTAACACTGCTGTTGTTAGGTAGAAATAGGTGTGGCGGTGGTGCCGCCGGAGTCGAACCACAAAGGGTTCTACCACCTTCTAAACCTATGTTCAATAAAGTTAATTGATTTGATTTGATTTGATTTGCTTTTTTAAGCGCATACCATAATCCTCATGAGTGGCTACTCATCTGTGATCGGCTTCAGGTAGAACCTGTTCTCTAAGGAGTTTGTTCGAGATGTCTATGAGTGGCAGTTATTCAGGTGACCACTTATTCAGGTGAACTGCAAGCTTAGCAAGAGACATACTTCTGAGGCGACTTTTCTGAGGCGTTCCAGCTTAGTCCTCAGGTGTAGGCGCATCGGTGATTGACCTCAGGTAGTACCTCACCTACCTCAGGATTAGATATACCTATCAGGATTAGGTGAGGATAGGATAGGATTAGATATACCTGAGGTATATCTAATCCTATCTGGGGTTAATTACAGATGCCCATGGGCGGCAGTAGCCACTTAAAATCAGATGGACTGCACGCTCGCCTGCTTCTCCTATATTATAAAAACAAGCTCGTTTTCAACTACTTTTTGGTATAAAAACATTTAAAAATATGTAGATCTATCGATAAATTACTAAGTACCTAACAACTTGTTTTTAAACTGGTCAAGCGTGAATCTATTATACAATAGTTGATATTATGTAGAAACTTGTCTACTATCCAATTTCATTTATACGTTATACCTCAGATTATTAAAATACATAGATTGATCATTAACCAGTTTTGAGAATTGAAATTGCGTAAATAAAGTGTTGCCACGTCTCTGTTCTACAATTTCCCTAATATACGTTACACCTCAGATGAGTAAAATACACAGATTGATCACTCCTAACAAGAAATTGTAACCAGTTTTGAGAATTGAAATTATTGTGTAAATAAAGTGTTGCCACGTTCTACAATGTCCCTAAAATGTATGAAATTCTTATTTATTTATTACGTAAATTACGTACTTAGTATTAGTTATTTATACGTAAAATATATCTAATAATGCAATTAAATACAAAAATGCTTTATTGTACACCAACTAATAAATGACAAATATTTTTTTTTATTTGTCAAGAGTTCAAACAGTAAATGATAAAATTGTTTTGTGGCTTCATTCAATTTCAAGGGTGAAGTATCTTTCTATTTTACTTATCAAAGAGTTATACAATACAGAGCTCAGTGATGCATGATTTGTTTATTTTTACGCTGAATTTCATTTCAATATTTATTTTGGGAGAAAAATAAACTTTACAATAAAGATGATACAATTATTGTTCGACTACTAAGGCCACACGTATTTTTGCCTTATAACAGCAGTGTAGCGCTGCTGTGTTTTGGTTTGAAGGGTGTGGTGAGGGAGACTTACTTTTCTGATGCGTTCCAACTTAATCCTCAGGAGAAGTAACGGTGTAAGCGACTTCAGGTAGGACGCCAATCCTATCTGGGGTCAGTTACAGATATCCAAAAGCGGCAGTGATTTACCATGAGGTGGACTGCATGCTCGATAAAAAATAACATTAATAAGAGAACAATAATCTAATTATCAGCGTTACTTGCGTAAATTTCAATTCCTTTTATTTCAACTGATCATATTACTGCTTACTTACTTAATTCATAATCTAAATCTATCAGATAAATGCATGTTCGTTTGATACTTCTATATAATAAAAAGTCTAGACACTAATTATAAAAATAAAATCCGAACGCTCAAAAATATAGACTATGCTTATCTATCCCACAGCTTAGACGAAACCAACGACACCGTCATATGTTAATCCGTCAAGCCGTTTTGGCTATAGGGCATGCCAAAAGATAAGACATACGTTCGCCAAACATTACCCTCCGCGATTTTGTAAAAAGGTTTGTCCTGTGTAACTTCGAAGTTCCGCTTCTCCAAGCCCGGACGGTTTCGTCATATTAGAGAGTGGCCGATTGTCGACCATATTGGATCCTTTATCCAAACTTGTACATAATGTCGATTTGTGGAAGATTTTATGATAGTTGCTTAATCCAGACACGTTGTCTGCAACGGGCTGTGTGGCCATTAAAACAGCGGTTTGAAAAATCATAAGCGGAGCGTCAAATTTTGTGCCAAACATTTGGGCTACAACCTAAATCTAAATAATTGATGTACTTTTCAATAATTAATATGATCATCCTTATGTCTTTCAAAGTTCTACAATTAGTCCTGGTTAAAAAAACTTGGAACAAATGAAAATCAAATCAATTTCAGGCATTTTTGCGGGAATTTAAACATGCACCATTTTTTAAAATATACATTTAATATTTTTTCTTTCTAAAGATATAGGTAAGAAAATTGACAAATTATAAATCACTAGCAGAACCCCGCGGCTTCGCCCGCGTAAAAAAAATATGATATAACAGACAAATACTCGTAACTGTAATCGTAAATTTGTACCTTTAACAATTTTAACGATAAAATAGCATTAATATTTAATTAATAAAAGCTTTTTTTCTTCACTGTGTAACTAAATTGGTCAAGCTTTCTTCAGAAACATACACTAAAATTCTAATTAGTGGACTGTAATGAAACTTTCTTTAAAATATAAGTTTCATGTAGGATACAATAATTATTATTTACTCTATTCTATAGGAACCGTCCATGTTATATGTGGCCTTACATACAGTGGTTCTTTCCAGGGTAGCTGGCTGGGCGGTTAGAGCTCCCATTCTTGCTGCCCGCAAATCCTGAAGTCCCCCTTTAGTCTCGTACGACAGGCAGGGGATACTGTAGCCCTGTTCTAGCCCAAAATTTTAATCCAAGGTCTATGTGTCTATCACATAACCATCACTAATCCACGCATAACCACAACCATACCCCACGGCAGGACAAAATGTTGGCACGCAGTGTGTCCAAAGTAGTTGCGATGTACCTAATCAGTATACCAATATTACGCATTATCATATATGAAATTTGCACCCGTCCACGTTGTCGTGTATTTGTCTGAATAGACGTTATCTGAAATTTTACGTTTCTAACTTCGAACCTAAAAGATTCCCGTATATATACATATAACACTTCTTTTACCTCCTTAGTAGAATTTCAAAAACATTCCTATGTACATATGTATCAATAAATACTTTATCATCAAATTTCTGAAAGCTAATTCAACACCTGCGGTCGGCAAGCCGACACCCACGGGTGGTGTATGGCCCGCGACTTTTCCTTGTGGCCCGCGGGTCTGCGCGTTACTAATAATTTACCAAGTGCAAGTCCAACCCGCACCTTGAGCATTCCGTACAACTAAAATTTTTATTTACACATTTTGTGAAAATTTCAACTGTCTACCTCTAACGGTTTAAAAGTTAGTTGGAAATATATCGAATAGCAGTTTGTTGTATGGGGACCCCTTTTTGTTTTCAACTTTTTTATTTTTAGTATTTGTTGTTATAGCGGCCACCGTTATGCATCCTCTGTAAGAATTTCAAATGTCTATCTATTACGGTTTCAGAGATAGAGCCCTGTGACACACGGACAGACGGACAGACAGTGAAGTCTTAGTAATAGAGTTCCGTTTTTATCCTTTATGTACGGAACCCTAAAAAACCTTCGATGTGCACTTCAACACGCGTAATACATTCCCATGTTAAAAATATATGTTACGATGGCCCGTGGAATTTCACCCTACACTAAACCTCTCTGCACTCTGTTCTTTTTCCAGACACGCCAAAGGAAGTAACTTCAACAACGGTTTTTAAAGAATCTTCCTTTACTTATAGGTTTCTAAAGGTGGTAGAACCCTTTGTGGTTCGACTCCGGCGGCACCACCGCCACACCTACTTCTACCTAATAACAGCAGTGTTAGGCGCTGCTGTGTTCCGTTTTTAAGGGTGTGGTAAGGGAGACAGACTTTTCCGAGGCGTTCCAACTTAGTCCTCAGGGGTAGCGGCGCATCTGTGGCTGACCTCAGGTAGGAATATCTAATCCTATCTGGGGTTGATTACAGATGTCCATGGGCGGCAGTAGCCACTTACCATCAGGTGGACTGCATGCTCGTCTTCTACTTCTATAGTATAAAAAAAAATAGTACCCTAATGGTGGTTGATTGTTGAGTTGCTAAAATGCTGAAACAGATGTGTAAACAGAAAGGCATAATGCATACACCCTTCTATAGCAGTCTTAAGGGTTGATCTAAAAATCTAAAAAAAACTGTGACTCAGATGCTTCATTGATTGTAATGATAATTTTTCATAGTGGTCGCTCCCGCATTAACGGAGTTTGAAATAAAATTCCAACCCCCATTTAACGACCTTAAGGGATGATTTTCCAAAAATAATGGTATAGGTGTTTAATTATTTTCTATCGAAAACCCAAATACCGATTTTTATACAGTTTACATTAAAACTGGAGGACTTTCATACAAACTTACATCCCCTTTTTTACCCTCTTGAGGGTAGATTTTCCATAAATGGTGTTAAAAAGTTCTATTATTTCTAACAGGAAAACCAAATGCAAGTTTTTATAGTCCTTGCTTCCGAATTAACGGAGTTTGGAATAAAATTCCAACCCCCAATTAACGACCTTAAGGGATGATTTTCCAAAAAAAAATGAAATAAGTGTTTAATTATTTTCTATTGAAAACCCAAATACCGATTTTTATACAGTTTACTTCAAAACTGGTGGACTTTCATACAAACTTACAACCCCTATTTTACCCTCTTGAGGATAGATTTTCCATAAATGGTGTTAAAAAAGTTCTATTATTTCCAACAGGAAGCCAAATGCAAGTTTTTATAGTCCTTGCTTCCGAATTAACGGAGTTTGAAATAAAATTCCAACCCCCATTTAACGAACTTAAGGGATGATTTTTCAAAAACAATGAAATAGATGATTAATTATTTTCTATCGAAACCCAGATACCGATTTGTATACAGTTTACATCAAAACTGGGGGACTCTCATACAAACTTACAACCCTTATTTAACGCAAATGAGGGTTCATTTTCTAAACGGTAGAATTATAGTTCCACTGTATCTAACCAGTGAGCCAATGGCTAACTTACATAGTGCTGGCTTTCAAATTGGCAAATTTTAAAATAAGCTGTTAACCCTTATTTTACCAACTTAAGGGTTGATTTTCCAAAAATGGTGAAATAGGTATTTAATTATTTTTAATCGAAAACCTTAATACCGATTTTGATAGCGTTTACATCAAAACTGGGGGAATTCTATACAAACTTACAACCCTTATTTAACCCACATAGGGGTTGATTTTCCAAAAACGGTAGAACTAAAGTTATTTTATATCTAACCAGCAAAGCAATGGCTAACTTTCATAGTGCTGGCTTCCAAAATGGCAAAATTTAAAATAACCTGTCAACCCCTATTTAACCACCTTTAGGGTTGATTTTGGAAAAACCCTTAGATTAGATTTTTATTACTTTAAATCAGAAAGCTAAATACCAATTTTCATCTAGTTTGCTTTAAAACTGACGGACTTTCATATTAACTTCCAACCCCCATTTAACCCCCTTAACGGTGGAATATCAAAAAATCCGTTCTTAGCTGACCTCTACTCGGTGAAAAGAATATTCCTACCAAATTTCAAGTCTTTAGCTCTAATGGTTCCAGAGATATCGTGATGAGTGACTATATACGTGGAAATCTCTTATATATATATAGATAAGCGAAATAAACAACTTTGTTAAGTAAATGGCGTAGAAAAAGGATAGCAAAGGAAATAGAATAATTGTAATATAATTATATCTTGTAATGAAAAATTCTAGTTTCCTAAAACAAGACGAAATTACGTTAATTCTTTCTGATGTAGGTCTACATCGTCTTTAATCCATTTCTGGCCCACTACTACGCATGGGCCTTCTCTGACAATGAGATAATCAGATTTCAATCCACTGCACTGGCCAAGCGAATTTGTAGACCTAACTACAATTTTGATTGATATTAACTGCCAACTATAGGTATAGATTATTTACAAATAAACTTCGCAATCCCAAAAACATTAAAACTCATAAACAACACCCATACTATGAACAAATACGCTACCGCCTATGCGAATATCACAACCGCTGCTTCAGTGGCCCATCCAGTGACTCACGGAATAGAAAGTTGAGTGACGTCAGCGCGCCAGATGACAGGCGAACTCGATTACAGATGACCTGAGCTCATGCAATGTTTTAAGCCTGATAGAATCATGTTACTATGTGCCTATTCAAATATAATTATGTGCCTAAAATATATGGGTTTGTATAATATCTAACATAAGCAGTGAAAGAAAATATCAAGGCCTGAGTACTTACAATGTTTTAAGACTGATAGAATCACGTTACTATGGGCTTATCAAAATATAATTGCCTATGTGCCTTTTAAAATATATGTGCTTATTAGAAATGTGTTGTATAAACTGTGAAAGAAAATGTCATGGGCTGAGTACTTGCAAAGTTTTAAGACTGATAGAATCAAGTTAATCATGTTACTATAGGCTTATCAAAATATAATTACCTATGTGCCCTTTAAAATATATGTGCTTATTAGAAATGTGTTGTATAAACTGTGAAAGAAAATATCATGGCCTGAGCACTTGCAGTATTTTAAACCTGATAGAGTTATTTCTAAGTGTCTATTAAAATATATTAGGAATATCTCGCTTAAACGGCGAAAGAAAATATCGTGACTTGAGGACATTTTGAGTTGATAGAAATCTAGATACTCGTTAGAAATTAGTCTTACTTTTTATCATAGAATTCTATGTATTTATAAACATTTTGCTTAACAGGTGATTTTTTTTATTTTTTCTTCGCATTTACGAGTATACCCATAGTAGCTTTTACCCGTGGCTTCGTTCGGCCAGAGGTCGCTGGCATCGATTCGTGAGTGGCACAGTGGCATTATTATTTTTTATATATCCCTCGAGAACAGTACTTTTTCAGAATCAACGCTACCCTACCCTTTTCTGAACTACTCACAGCATGTGTACAAAACTTTATGACAATCAGTTATGTAGTTAAGGTGTGGTTCAACTCCGGCGGCACCACCGTCACACATATTTCTGCCTAGTAGTGTCAAAGTGCTGCTGTGTTCTGCTTTGAAGGGTGTAAGGGAGACATACTTTTCCGAGACTTTCCAGCTTAGTCCTCAAGGGTAGCGGCGTATCTGTTGTCGACCTCACGTAGGAATATCTCATCCTATCTGGGCTTGATTGCAGATGTCCATGGGCGGCAGTAGCCACTTACCATCAGGTGGACTGCGTGCTCATCAGCTAATCCTATATTATATAGGTATGAAATTGTAGTAAACAAAAAAAATTATGTACCTATAATATTAGTAAAGATATATAAAATATGACTAATCTTAGTCATTTTCAGGTGTTATTATCATTTTCCTTATGGCGTAATGATACATTATTGCAGTTCGGGGAATCTAACCTAACTTGTGTGTTAGGTAATTGTACCCATATGATGCGATGTAATATTTTACTGATAGATATTTTTTCTGTTACCCTACTATATAGGTAGAAACCTTCGCAGTGGCCTAATTGAAACTCTTCACCAGGGGATGTGAGAGGAGCGTAAATTGCTCGCCCCTACAGAGCCCGATAGAAGGGCATCGCGTTAGGAGGACTCCGGTTGTGTTCCGTTGGAGATCCCGGAGTTCTCCACCAAACGCTGAGGACGGCCACCGGGGGGGTTTTAGTGCGGTAAAAATCCCACATAACCCGGCGTCACTCCCATGGCGTCGGGTATCTTTTGAAGGTTTCCCCTCGTCAACAAAAAAAAGGCTATTACTGCTTGTACTTTAATTACCTATTATCATGGATACTTAATTAGCTATTATCATGGATAGGTTAACGCCTACCCTATAGGAAGTTAGCTTTCATATGGTAGTGGAACAGGGGCTCAATAAGTGATTTTCGGTTGACACAGCGGAATAAACATTAGAGCCAAGGCCTTTTCGAACGCATCTGGCGTGAAGGTATTGTGATATTTGTGACAGAAGTACCAAAAAACTATACTTTAATTCACCTTTTTGAGTAGGAAACCAGCTTGGATGTAGTTACTGCTAACCGTAAAAGCCTGTAGGTACAGTCATCGCCAAACTGCTAGTCCGCTCTGAAGTTGTTGCGAGCAGGTGTAGTCATACAATTTGCTATGGTGACGCGATTCATTTCTATATTCAGAGCGGATTAGCAGTTTGGCGCGGATTATAATTAGCTACAAATACCTACGATTAAAGTCCTACCTGAGGTCAGAGGTCCTACCTCTGTGATTCGACTTCGGCGGCACCACCGCCACACCTATTTCTGCCTAATAACAGCAGTGTTAAGCGCTACTGTGTTCTGGTTTGAAGAGTGTGGTAAAGACATAGGTACTTTTCCGAGGCATTCCAGCTTAGTCCTCAGGGGAGCTGCGCATCTTTGGGTTCAGGAATATTATTTTCTTGTTTAGAGTAGAGTAGTGTATTATTTTATTTAAACTTATCAGTTGATTACAGGTGTCCATGGGTGGCAGTAGCCACTTACTCCCAAGTCATCTGCATACTTGACTAATACACCTACATTATAAAAAAAAACAAAGCTCTGATTTTTCAAAGTTATGTGCATATTAAATGCTTGCAAAAGTCGTGAAGGTAAACATCATTTCTAAGTCATTAAGTCTAAGTATAAATTCTAAGAATATGCTCGTTATACCACCTTCGAAAATCTAGCTTTACAACAGCACACAGCTGTTGATTATTGCTGTGTTTTGGTTTGAAATTCCAACTTACTGTAAACATTTAACAACGCGTATAAAATTGAATTTAAATTGCAATCTATCATAGGTGTAAATTGTTATTAGGTTAAGGTGATCCTACTATTGCATACAAAGCTGTATAATTACATTTAAGTAACCACAAAACAGTATTTGACACCAATGAGAACTCCTAAACAAAGAGGCCGGTAAGGCAATAGTTTTGAAAACAAAGTAAAGCATGAGAAAATTTCGTAAAAACTACAAAACAAAAAATGACACTAAAATGCTAGTTTCTATGAAAGACTTGTTGGTAACTTTTAAATTAATTATTCATGACCATAATCGATATTATTTAATGAATGAATTAATAAATATCGTTTTACTATTCATTTTATTTACGTAAAAAAAAAACATATTTGCAATTGCGAAATTTAATCGTTACGGACATTTTCTAATTTGTTACATGTGGTGCCATCTCTTGTTGAGTAGCGAAAGGTGATTACAGTAGTTTAATAAATTAAAATATTCAAAATTTGTTACAAAACAAACCGATTAATTATTACCTAATTAATTTAAAGTCATAAATTTTGAATTAGAAATAAATCCATTTTTAAATATATTACACTTATCGTTTAAAAAAATTAACAAAATTTTAATGAATTTTGCAATATTGTTATTGAAATTTCTAACGCTGGTAACATCGCCTTATCATAATGATTAACTAATATGGAATTTAAAAAAACTATATAAAGCATAATCATCATAATTACGTAATATTTAACAACTTTTAATTTGAATCCATGTATCATAATCCATGTATGTATATATGTCTTAATTATAATAAATAATACTTAAGATAGTGCAAGCAAAAAGGATATTGCGTGAAACGGAAAGCAACATCATTCAGTTCCTGAACGAACAAAGTGGCGCCGTGAGCGTCAGTTACTCAGTTGGCGATACTGTTTGATTGCTCAATAGCCTGAATATTGTAGCGAGATTTGTCATCCGTGCGTATTTAGATAAAATTTACGACTTTGCGTCGAAAACTTCCCGCGTAGGAATCCTGAATAAACGTCCTGTTACGGCGCGTGTGTTTTGTGAAACAGGCACCCCCTGTGTTGTGTAAAATTGTGATAACTGTATGGTGTGTTCAAAACAAAATTTGAATTCAAGATGAATAATTTCACAAGAACGCCGAAAACTACGCCTATTACCGATGATTATGATATCTCGAATACTGTACTCGGCCTTGGCATCAACGGAAAGGTGAGTCTTTAGAGAATTTGTGTTTAAAAATCCGTTTAAAAAGTTAAGTATTTTTGTTTACATGTATGACGTAAAGGACAAAATTAGCTTCCGCGGGACATTTTTTATCTATTGTGACGATGTGTAGATTACGGCGGTATGTCGCGAATTCAATGTCGTTAAGGCAATTTTAAGAAAAAAAAGAGGCGGTTTTTTTTTCAATACGTAATATGTGTTTTTTTAGGTATGTAAAGTGCGTAATTGTTTATCGTTGAGTCATACGCACGAATTGGCCTAAGAATGTGTGTAATGACTAAAAATATTACAAAACATCGCGTTAATTTTCGTCACTACCGCTTATTTGGATAAGATCCACGAAACAGGGGACCGAAAGATAACTAGAACTTCATTAAGGATTTTAGTGCGAAAAATGTACAAACTTTCGTTTATATTCTACGATTATTAAGTTTCGATGTTTTTGTCAAGTCAAATGTAAGGGAAATTACTGAAGCTAGATTTTTTATTACTTAAGCTATGTAAAAACAAACACCTTACTGCTAAAAAATAATTGATAAGGGCAGTATAGCCAGTCTAAATTAAGACAATTCCAAGAACACCTCATTTGTTAAGTCGACTTGTTTGAGCTTTAGGGCTTGCCAAAGAATGAAACATACATACACTCTAAAACAGGTAACAAGCAATGTATCATTAATATATTTTACATGAATATGTTATACATTAACACATTTGAAGGGGGTGGTAAGCACATTTGAAGTTCCAGCTTAGTCCTCAGGAGTAATGCCGCATCTGTAGCCGACCTCAGGTAGGAATATCTAATCCTATCTGCGGTTGACAGGCCTAATCCAATCTGGGGTTAATTACAGATGACCATGGGCGGCAGTAGCCACTTACCACCAGATGGACTGCATTCTCGTCTGCTTCTATATTATAAAATAAAGAAATACAAAAAACATTAATATTAATGCTGATAAAATTACTAATGAGCTTACATAATGAATCAATCAATTTGTTACTATAAATACATGCATTTCATAAAATTTATAAAAAACCAATATGCTTAATTTCAATGATAACAAACATTACATTTAACGATCTACGCCAATGACAGTGCAAACATTGTTACTAAAATACCCGCTGATAATGATAACATCACAATATCATAATTATCTGTTATCATTACACTCGACCAGCTTTCAACGGTGATTCTACAGCGCAATGATAATAAATATGTGTGCACATTTATCACAAATCTATTTAAGGTTATTCATATTGATGGTTGACAGGAAATTCTGACTAAATGACATTGTGTAAACTTTATTGGAGACTCATTTAATAAAATAAACTGATCCAATTGTTGGTTACAAATAATGATAAAAAAATATTTATGTCTCCAAGACAGCATTTCAAAATCTTACTTATTTTGTGCAATAGATGGTTGGCCTTATTTAAATATGTAGTAATATACTTAAACCTGTAATATCTATTTAATTAAAGTTTTATTTATATTTTAACAACTGCTATGGACATCTGTGACCAACCTTAGATTCAAGATTGAAGTCCTACCTAAGATCGGCTTAAGATATGTTACTAGCCCCAAAGGCTCGTTTAGAATGTTTCAATTAACATTCTCTCTCTTACCGTACCCTGTAAACTAGAACTCAGTTGCGTTACACTGCTGTTACAGGACAAAAATGGGTGTGGGGTGGTGCCGCTGGAATTAAATCACAATGAGTTTTATTTATTTATTCACTCAAAACTTACATCTAACATTACAGGCCAACCTAATGCGTTAGAGTAGTGAAATTAATTAAAATATTGATAATCATACTAAATATTAATTGTTAATAAATACAAATTACATCCAAAATTCGAATTAGTCAAAAAAAAAACCTTAAACATCAAATATATTAAAGTAAACAATAGTGCAAGAATAATAATAATGTAAAAATCCAATAAAATGTCAATCTATAATATCAATACTAGAAAAATAAATCAAATGAATGTCAATAATTAATTAATTGTCAAAATTACAATAACATAATACATAATAACACATAAATTAATACACATGTCATGTCATAAATTAATACACAAAGACATGTCAAGGAGAATAGGAGTTGTACCACTAAAACTAAAATATTAATTTCTTAACAATTTGTTATATTTATAAATCCTCCATACAGGCCAGATGGAAATTACTGTATGTTATATAATAAGTGTTGCATTATTAATGATTTTTATGTTAAGACCTTTTAAATGCATACATACTGAGAATAACTGAGCATTAAATGTAGTTTTATCATTCATAATTTATAACTGACTAGTTATTGCCCGCGGCTTCGCCCGCGTTTAAAAGAAAATAATATGACATACTAACATACATAAAACTGAAAATTCATACCTTCAACTTTGCTAAAGATCGTGATTAAATACTTGATTAAATGCATAATTTACAATTCAATCCTTACTAATATCGATTAAAATAATAGTTTTTTTGTCCAAAATATCGATCTTAGATCGCCATCCCTAGTTCCTGTGGGATTTCCAGGATAAAAACTATCCTATGTCCTTTCTCGGGTCTCAGACTATCTTTGTACAAAATTTCATTAAAAACGGTTCAGTTGTTTAGGCGTGAAGAAGAGACAACCAGACAGACAGACAGAGTTACTTTCGGATTTATAATATTAGTAAGGATAAGGAAGTAAGGATTTTATACATGAAGGTGGTTGAACGCTCTGTGGTAAGACTCCAGTGGCACCACCACCACACCTATATCTGCCTAATAATTGCAGTGTTAAAAACTGCTGTGTTCTGGTTTGAAGGGTGTGGTAAGGCAACATACTAAGCCGAGGCATACCCGAGGCTTTCCAATTTCCGATTTCCGAGCCTTATATTATAAAAAGAAGACTTAATGTGTGGTTTAGTGTGATTGAAGGATGTAGTGAGGATTCATACATATCTGATGTGTTTCAACTTAGTCCTCAAGGGTAACACAATTGTGGCTAACCTCAGGTAGAACGCTAACTTAATCTGGGGTTGATTAAAGTCGATGGGCAGTAGCCACTTACCATCAGGTAATATATGCATTTTTAATTTGGTGAAAATCTGTAAAGCTGTTTCGGAGGAGTACGGTAACTAACACTGTGACATGAGAATTTTATATATAAGATTAAAAAATCAATATACAACAAAGAAGCAAAGTTAATACAAATTGTATATGTGTAAACAGCCTATTAATATTCCTACAATATTATTATTCAAATTTGGTATGACGACATTGCACCTACAATACACTATATATATACGTTGTTTAGTACAACCTGTAATGTTTTCCTTAACTTGGTGATGACATTTACTTACCTATTCAGTAAGCGACAATAGTATTTATTTTAATGCTTACTCTCCGTACCGTAAATAGTTTAATACTTATAGTTTTTTTTTTATAATATATGAGTAGCAGACGAGCATGCAGTCCACCTGATGGTAAGTGGCTACTGCCGCCCATGGAAATCTTTAATCAACCCCAGATAGGATTAGGTATTTCTACCTGCGGTCGGCCACAGATGCGCTGCTACCCCTGAGGACTAAGCTGGAACGCCTCGGAAAAGTCTGTCTCCCTTACCACACCCTTCAAACCGGAACACAGCAGCGCCTAACACTGCTGTTATTAGGTAGAAATAGGTGTGGCGGTGGTGCCGCCGGTGTCGAACCACAAAAGGTTCTACCACCTTCAGTAGTTTACCACCTTTATAGTTTAAAACTTAGTTAAAAAATCGTAAATCGATGCTAATGAGAATGGAACATAGTTATTAAAATCGTGTATTTATTGATTTCAAAATTTAAAATTAATCGAACCGTAGAAAATGAGTAAAACTCGAGCTCAAACATTGTAACATACATACCGGTCAAGCTAATAAAAGTGTGGTAGAATAGTACATTACAATACGAGGACGAAAAATTTTTTTCTGACAAGTGTGAGTTTGCAGGCCGAGCCGCAGGCGAGGACTGCAATCACACGAGTCAGAAAAACATTTTTCGTCCGCGTGTTGTATAAAATTTTATATTACGGGGTCGGAAATGGGGGTTTTGCGCACGCGAAGCGTGCGTAAAACGTCAATTTACGCACGCCGTGATATAAAGATAGATTTTGTTTCAAAGAAATATTAGAATATGCAACCTATTTCAATAGTTTACCTATTTCTGTCATAACAGCAGTGTTAAGCGCTGTTGTGTTCTGGTTTGAAGGGTATGGCATATATAAGGGACATACTCATCTGTTATTTATCACTATATCACTAAGAATAAAAGTTTCTGCAAAACTTTATGGTGCCGATTTTTATCTGTCGGTTTTTGTAGCTATACACTCATAAGTTTTCCCAAATGTGCCGGTATACAAATAATTTCAAACCAATCTACTTTGACACACAGTCAAACATATACAAAATGTGCTTACGACCTGCCTGGCAGCAGTCATCATGCTGTTCTCATGTGCAAAAGGTTACTAGTTCAATCCCCAGCCAGACAGACATTTGAATTTAATTTGACAATAATTTGTATATCCGTTCTGGGTCTGAGTGTTTGTGTATTCGTCTTTGTGTGTGTCCATGACACCCATGATACTCGTACATGCAATCCTAATGTGAGGCTATGAAGGTAGGAAGCATTTTGTTTTTCATTATAATGTTTGCGAGGCTTTGTCTTTTTTATCCAACCTCACTACATAACATTTACTCTGGTTAAACCACTGAACGTAATCTGTTAAACAAGGATACATAAACGAGAATGAAGTGTTTATCACTGATTACAAAATAATTCTGTGAAATAAAGATATGCTCATAACAATATGTAAAATCCCATATTTATCTTAATTTTACCGACTTTATCTTAAATTGGTTTTAACCGAAATAGACTAGACTTGTCTAAAGTTGTGTGGTTAATAGTTAAGTTGATTACAGAGTTAATAACTTTTTTATAATATAGGAGTTGCAGACGAGCATGCAGTCCACTTGATAGTAAGTGGCTATAGCCGCCCATGGACATCTGTAATCAACCCTAGATAAGATTACATTCCTACCTGAGGTCGGCCACCTGAGGCTGGAGTGCCTCGGAAAAGTATGTCTCCTTTACCACGCCTTTTAAGCTAGAACACAGTAGCGCTACTGTAACCACTGCTGTAAGGCAGAAATAGATGTGACTGTGGTGCCACCGGTGCCACCACCTTCAAAAATCTTCACAAAAATTTATACGTACACAGTATAATTACTAATACTTAGTACCTATATAAATAATTAATTATGATTAACAACCTTCTTCTAATGAGGTAACCGCTATGGAACTACTATCGTGTAGTTACGAAATTATTGGCCATTGCAGAGATTAAAGGGCGTTCTAATTAACGTTATTGCAAGGTACTGGAATTCATTGTGTAATATCGTTGTGGAAGATATGACACGTTTTATTGTATAGAAAGAATAGTTATTGCCCGCGGCTTCGCCCGCGTTTAAAAGAAAATATTTAAATAATTTAAAGAATTTAAAAGATAATAATATGACATACTAACATACATAAAACTGAAAATTCGTACCTTCATTGGAATGACAGTGGCGCCATCTGGCGAAAATTGGTCGTACCAACTCTGAAACCTTTTGGGCTCATGGACAACAACTTTGCTAAAGATCATCATTTGATCAAATGCATAGTTTACGATTCAATCCTTACTAATATCGATTAAAATAATCGATTTTTTGGCTCCAAAAGATCGATTCTCCGGTTAATCGACCTTAGATGGCCATCCCTAGTTCCCGTGATTTCCGGGATAAAAACTATCCTATGTCCTTTCTCGGGTCTCAGACTATCTTTGTACAAAATTTCATTAAAATCGGTTCAGTGGTTTAGGCGTAAAGAAAAGACAACCAGACAGACAGACAGACAGAGTTACTTTCGGATTTATAATATTAGTAAGGATAAGGATTTAGTATGAGTTTTGAGGAGGAACGGTGGAGAATGTTTTTCAAGCGTATGTTCGTATGTTTTTTGATACGGCCCACACAACTGGGAACGGCTTGACGGATTTTACCATATGACTTGTCGTTGGATTAATCTAAATTTTGGGAGTAACATAGGCTACAATTTTGTGTAGTCGGAATTTTTACTACGCTTTTATTAGCTTTGGTTGTATCTATCTATGTATGTATGTGTGTAACGGAATCTTTTACCTCGATTTTTACCCACTTTGAACTGTCCGATTAATTAAAAAATTTTGAACAGTTATCAAGAACTGTTGACAATACACGATTTTAATAGTTTTATCCCAATCTCCTCATCGGGATCGTCAGGAATCAGGATTAACGATTTTCCTTATGCGATTTTAGCGTGGTTTTTAAACTATAATGTTATTGTATAAAAGGATTTAGTATGAAATTTACTTGACTGTAGAAGATAATGTTTTTAAAGCGTACAATTTACTGTATAAATGTATTTACTGTGATTTATACCCGACTATGACAGTAATAGCCTAGTGGTTAAGAAACTCGGCCTCTTTATCGAGGGGTCCAAGGTTCAAATCCCAGGTACCTCTGATTTTTTAAAGTTATGTGCGTATTAGAAATTCATTATCACTTGCTTAAACGGTGAAGGAAAACATCGTGAGGAATCCTGGATACCTAAGAGATTTATAAAAAAAAGAATCTCAAAGGTATGTGAAGTCCACCAATAAGCACTTGGTCAGCGCGGTGGATTATGACCTAATGCTTCTCATTCTGATGAGACCCGTGCCCAGCAGTGGGAAATTAAAAAAAAATACAAAAAACAAATGTTTAGCGCTGACATTACGAAAGGATGGTCAAAATCGGTACATCCGTTTCCAAATAAAAAAAAAAACGAAAAATTGTTCAAATCATGTAAAAAGCACTCAATTTTATTAATTTGCGTGGTTGCTCAAACATTTATTTCGAGATGTATCGAATTCTTTTGAAATCGCTTCACTAAAGACTAAATGTCATGACGACCTTGTTAATGCGTTTAGTGCCAAAATACGTTCCGATTAATTGGGTATCGGCTTTGTTTGATTGTTTTAAATGTATATTGTATTGTTTTACTGAACATATGCTTATTTTAAACGATAAGGTGCGACACTAAGCGTGCCTTCAGAATTACAACGTTTTACTTTTAACTGCAAAAAATCGTCTAGTTTGACGGTTTTTTGCAATTGCAATTTTAATTGCTTATGTACCAAAAAATACTTTAACCAGTACTTAATTGTTTTTACAAAAAAAACCGACTACACAAAAGTACAACTTAATACACCCACTGTTTAGACGAATCCAACTACACCTCATATGGTACAATCCGTCAAGCCGTTTGGGCTGTAGCGAGCCAAAGAATGAGAGCTACATACATACACTTTATAAACATTACCCTCCGCAAAACGGATAAAAAGTGCTAAATTATCTAATGCTGACTTTCGTGTAATTATCGTGTTGGGGGTATCTCCAATGAAAGACTTGAATCCAGCTAGTTATTTTTAATTAATTCCAAGACCTCCACAACATCGTCCTTGACATCTGCCGTTTCCCGCCATAATCCCCTTTTGTTTTTTTTTAAAATCACGAATACAGATTCAAAAAGAGTTGTTTATGAATCAATTCTGAAATAAATGAGCTTAGAATTTGAATTTGAAAAGTTTTGAAAATTGAAAATTCTTTTACTATCGCGTGTAAAATTTCCCGTGAAAGTGTAATAATGAAATTCTACTAGTATTGATTCACAAATATTTATCGTCTGAAATGCAATAAGACTGAGTCATATATCGAAGTTTACGATTTCTTTGAATATATATTGGAAATTGTAAAATCCAGACTGTCTTTATTACTCTTTATCATAGATAACTTAATTACATAGTGACCGACTTACAGGAGGCGCCTATCTTAGTTTTATTGTTGGTTATAGATGTTCTTGGGCGACAATGATCATCATGTGGATTGCAAGTACGTTTGAGAGTTAAATCTTCAACTTAGGGATCCGAGGTTCGAATCCTAGGCACTAATCTGTGCGATATTAATAATTTTATCCCATTCTCCTCATCAGGATCGTCAAGAATCAGGGTTAATGATTTTCCTTGGGCGATTTTAGCGCGGTTTTTAGTTTTTAAACTATAATTATTACTGGGAGGTATGTGAGTAATTAATAGTATCACTAGCTTAAGGTCGAAGCAATGAAAACTTACTGAGAAAACCTATTCTCCTGAGAGTTAAAACACTCAATTAAACTCAATTTACTCTTGATCAGCGCGGTAGCCTAAAACATTCTTACTTTAAGAGGAGACCTGTATTCACCAGTAGGACAGTATTTTTATACTCACTTACTACTATACGATACTACAAATAATATTACGGATGTTTATTACTTATTTCCGTTCACAAAGTACGTATTCGTATCACGATGACGTCTATTTGTCACGAGAACGGTAAATGACCGTTCCCAGCTGATTGTGCCGAATGTCTACGATAACGAGGTGAATCATCGGTATTTTACAGTATTATGAACTGAGTCTTAGGCATGCCGGATTTGAGAAATAGGGCTGTCAGCTATATTGAAGGGTGTAGTAATGGAGACATACTTATTTGGGATATTCCAGCTTATTCCTCATGGGGTAAAGCATCTGTGGCCGATCTTAGGTATTTTGGGGTTAATTATCTGTAATTTAGTCCATGGAAGAGGTCCTAATCTCAGGTCCAAGGTTCAGATCCCAAGGATATAACTCGGATTTTTTAAAGTTATGTGCGTATTATTATTATTATTATTATATAGGAATAGCACACGAGCATACAGTCCACCTGATGGTAAGTGGCTACTGCCGCCCATGGACATCTGTAATCAACCCCAGATAGGATTAGATATTCCTACCTGAGGTCGGCCACAGATGCGCCTCTACCCCTGAGGACTAAGCTGGAACGCCTCGGAAAAGTCTGTCTCCCTTACCACACCCTTCAAGGGTTCTACCACCTTCCATTTATGTGCGTATTAGAAATTAATTATCGCATTTGCCCATGGCGGTGGCCTATGGCCCAACAGTGGGCTAATAACGGGTTGACGATGAGGCGGTCCAGCTCAGTCATTAGAGACAGCAACGCATCTGAGGCCAACCTCAGCTAGAACTTTTAATCCTTTGTTTTTCATTACACGAATAATTTTTTTCACCCCTTCTTCTCCATAACAAAACACCTTCCGAAGCTTGGTATATTGTTGTTCAAAAACAGTTTTATATGAATCAATTTTGAATAAATGAGATTTGAATTTGAGTTCATCGCGTTCAAACTGACAGAGCGGGGAATTGTTTTATTATATTTATAGATGTTACTCATAACGTAATGTACGTGAAGGTGCGCCACCGCGTGTACAATAAATGCTCAGTTGTGTATCACGTGACAATGATAGCGTCGAATGATAATATATGATAATGTGGCTTAGACTAGCGTTAACCACAAATTTCGCATACGTAGAATAACGTGGCTATATTTACGGAAAAGCGGTGATAGCTTCGTGGTTGATACTCGGCCTCTCGATCGAGGGGTCCGATCCGAGGTTCAAATCCCAGGCACTTCAGATTTTTCAGTCATGTGTGTATTAGAAATTAATTATCACTTGCTTTAACGGTGATGGAAAACATCGTGAGGAAACTTGCACACTTAAGAAATATATAAAAAAACTCAAATGTGAAGTCTACTAACACACTCGTCCAGCGCGGGGGACTATGGCCTGATCCTTCTCATTCTGAAAGGAGACCCGTGCCCAGCAGTGGGGCAGTAATGGGTTGATGACGAAATCAGGGGTAGCGCCGCATGTGTGGCCGAACTCCGGTAGGAGTCTTATTTGAAGTTGATTACAAGTGTACAAGGGCGGCAGTATCCACTTTCCATCAGGTGGACTTATACTCGTCTGTTATTATAAAAAAAACGTAGGTATACTTCATTGCTACTTTAGTTTTACCAAAAAAAAAAGTGAAAGACACGATGAAATTACTAAATGTGCAGTATTTCATGATGTGTTTATAAATGTGAAATAAAACAGACTTATCGTGAATCGATGAGTGTATTTTATCTTGTATTGTTGATAGAAGATCTTGTTTAGTCTTAGTCATACTTGTGTATATCAGGCGCCGTTTCAAAGAAAGGAAAATCCATGTTTTCAAGGAACAATAATATGTTTTGAATGGAACACACTGGTGTTATTGTTCTCAGACTAAAAAATATAGATAGCCTCTAGGAAAAATTGGTGCATAATCCTTAGGATTTTGTTGAAAAAAAAAATCAGTGATAGAATAACAGAATCTGTTCAAACCCGAAGCACGCACTTCGGAATTTTCAAAATGTTTAATCAATCACTCATGACTTGCTATAACGGTGAAGGAATACATTGCGTAACTTATATAACTGAGAATAATAAAAAAATCAGTTCCCAGCAGGAGAACAATAATGACTTGACAATGCATCAAAATTTTCATTTTCAAATTTATATCGTTTGTAAGAAAATGTTGTAGAAAAATATGAAAAGTTTAGATTCTCAACGAAATCTAGTACGGCGTACAAAGTAAAACGTTCAAGACAATTTTTTGTATGTTGTTGTCTTAATTTTTTGTTCTGTGTTCCATGCCATTTTATTTAAGTGGCTACTATTCCTTACAACTTTGTCCCTGGCCGTTCCCAAGCAAATTGTAATAGAATTTATACAGGTCATGGCTCACATACCATCTAAGGTCATGTAGACGCTAGATTGAGGCTCTCAGTACTTCAAAAGTGAAATGAAACACTCCCCTTTGCCACGAATGTGCTCTGAATACAATAGACTCTCTGCACTTATTAACGAAATTGATATATTCCACGACTCAGGCGCAAGCCTGAGAAAAAAGCTTACCGCACATTTCTGCAAATAAACTACAGAACAATACTTTATATTAGTTATTTAGTCTATAAACTTTATACTATATTTATACTTTATATTATGATCGTCTATATTTAGCATTAACAAAGATGTACGCACCTGTAACTGGCATGCATACCAGTCTACGTGTTTAGAATAAGTTTGTATAATATATATTGTATGTAATGCTGTTGGTGTGTCTTTAATAAATAAATAAATAAATAAATAATTTGCGATAGTGTTTTTAGGGTTCCGTAACCAAAGGGTAAAAACGGAACTCTATTACTAAGCCTCCGCTGTCTGTCCGTCTGTCACAAGGCTCTATGTCCTGAACCGTAATAGTTATACCGTTACAGAGTTCGTATAATGGTGGCTGCTATAACAAGATATACTAAGAATAAAAGAGTAGATAATAAACGGGCGTCGCCATACAAGAAACCGCTATTTTTCGACATTTTTCGCTTTATCTATTATACCATAAATCAGGTAGCACGTCTGCTTAATCGTTAGGGTAACGAATGAAGTGCAATTTTTCACAGTTAAAATTTTCATATCATTTATCATAGCAGACAGAATTGAATGCGCAATGCATAAATACTAAAAATAAAAATTAATTAACTTTTGTGTTACGGAACCCTCCGGGTGCGAATTCGACTCACACTTAGCCAATTATTAAGTAGCTACACTTCCTTGCAACTTTGTACTAACCAAGATGTCCCTGGCCGTTCCCGGGCATATTGTAATAGAATGTATATGGGTCATGGCTCACATAACAGCAAGGTTATGTACACGTTAGGTTGAGGTCATGACCTCGGTAAAGATGTAAAATAAATTGGGTTCCGAGATCTGGTATATAATATAGGAGTAGCAAACGAGCATGCAGTCCACCGAGGTAAGTTACTGCCGTATGGTGATCTAAAAGCAATCCTAGATAAGGTTAGAGTGCTACTTGAGGTCGGCATATGACTACTGAGAAGTAAAGGCCTTATTAGACCACCCAATTTTGAGGGACCCTAACCCAAACTAAGAGTGGTGTAATAAGACTTAGGGAGTTAGTGTCCCTATTTAGGGCGATCGGATCATCCCGATCTGCCTAGCTCCCTAAGCGCCCTGCAGATTGGGTAGTGTAATAACGTTTAGGGCGGTTAGGGAGCTCAGTTGCTTTTGCTTTTGTATGTAAGGTGTCACCAAACTCAACAAGTGTTCAAATTGTTCTGCACCTACTCTGAGATAATTCCTTAAATCTCCCGGTTCAAGCACGCTAAGTATTTGCATATTTGAAAGCTTTTCACGTAACCGCAAATACTCTTTCACCCAGATCTTTCTCTTCTTTCTTTTTTTAATATTTGTTATTGCGAGCACGGTTGTCACTGCTACAGCAACTTGAAGTTTCGATACTGACGACGGCATAATGTAAAATGCGACAATACGTTTATCTCTCTAGACATTCGCGGATAAACTGAGTTAGGGCCTAATTTGCAGAGAAGTGTAATAAGCGCCGCACTAATTAGCCGATTCATTGCGATGTCAAATTTTCAAACTTCTAGCTGTGGCGTTGAACAAAAATACCGTGACACTGCTGCCGTGCCAAGCGCCATACGATTAAATGACACGGCTCCTGTGTCTTCAGCCATGCGGAAAAGAAACCAGTGTTTTAGTCATTTTTACGTGATTCTAAGCCTAAAAACTCGTAGTTTACATTCGAAATCTAACGTGGACGGCAAGGAGCGTTGTTTCAAGTGTTAAAAAGGGGCAAAATAAGTGTATTTTTGGAAATGGAGGGTAAGTTGCTTTTTTAATACAGGTGTGCTAAACCTTTAGGTCTAAAAAAATTGTTTTGATTTTTCTCGTAACAAATTTCAAGTATTTTAAACTATGCAAATGAAAATTTACCAAGTTTGATTAAGTAGTTATTAGATATTGTCATGTAATGTAATAATAACACCGGTCTACAGAATTTTTGAGCATGGGTTATACATACGTTATTTTTATTCCTTTTATACCTAGAAATAAGAAAAAGAACAGAAAATAGTTCTGAATTTACTTTTATGTGTACAAATTGGAAAATTCAAATCAATGAAAATATAGGGTCTTCTAACAAGGACTTCCGAACTTTGAAAGGTGATAACGGTCATCTTACTGAAGCAACATCTGCCAAATTAGTTTTAATTTATTCAGTTTGTTTTGCCAAATTACCATGGACGTTTATAGCATTCAACAACATGAACAAATAATAAAATTATTGTATCAAAAAGCTATTCTGTTCGGGCAACGCGTGCTACAATCGTCCGTTACCGCGTGGTCGCCATAATCGTCCTACCGAGAGGACTATTCGCAATCTGGTGGATAAATTAAAGTCTACTGGGTCATTAAATGATTGACTAACATCCGTATATCAACAAAACGGAAGATCTGCCGAAAACATCGCCGCTGTCCGTGAGAGTGTGCACTAGAATCTGAGACAGTCGATTTCCCGTCGCCCATAAGAACTCTGCCTTTTGCAGACCATAACCATAAAAGCCGTGCGAACAATTGAACGATGTTATATTCTACACATAATGGCAGCAATAAGTCCTTCAAACGAATAAAAAAGATCGATAATATATCACACACAATTTGTTTTATATAATTTTAAACATAGGAAACGCTCAATAATACATGAAAAATGGACACAGTTGATTTATTAAAAGATACACAAACATCAATTAATGATACATTCTTATAATAGAAATTTTAAATAGAATGCAAGTACTTATTAATCAACACTAAACAGTCGTTGGTAGATCCGGATAATATGTTTTCTTTGATTTTTTATCATGCACAAAAAAAATTTAAAAAATTGTTGACCTATGTAATCAAACTTAAGTAGTCAGTTACAATTATTATTGTCAGTATAAAATAACATTTTGCTAAATTCTGCCATTATATTCTGGTTATCTATTGTCTATTTATTGTTTAAGAATTACGGCGTAAGCGTAAATACATTCCCGAGACAGAAATTGAAACTCAATTCGACTATGATGACGAAATGTTTGAAAAGAATTCGCAAACATATTTAGAGGACTGGGAACACTCAGAACACTGGAAATCTATACAAAAGGATAGTTCTACGTGCATAGATAAAGTGATGGTAGACAAAGCAACGTGCATAGAAAAAGAGATGATGGATAGAGCAACGTGCATAGAAAAAGTGATGGTAGACAAAGCTACGTGCGTAGAAAACAATATGGTAGACAGTGCAAAGTGCATAGAAAAAAATAAGGATGATAAGTGTCAGGACCCAACTGTATTGGATATCCATGGGTGTAAATATTTTGGCCAGTTAGTTTCAAATGAATTACTGCGCTTCAAACCATGCGACAGAAATATAAAGATGCAGAAAATTTTAGATATAATAAGAGAACAATTTTAATATTTAACAAATCTTAGGTAGTATAGAGAGTAGGTAAGAGTTAAATAAAACCAGGTTTTAAATTAATTGATATATTAATAAAAATGTTACATAAGCTTATTCGATTCACTTAGAGCGGAATATCTAAAAAAATGATACGATTTTACGAAATATACATATGTATATCAATCTTTTTTTCGTTTAGTGTATGCTACTTGCATATGTTATCTAATACCGTAAAAATAACATATCCAACGTTTTAATAAATTTTAATCCCGCTGAATGTGAAGCGAATCGGAAGACCTTAATGTCAATATATGGCATCAGTTTTAAGTTTAGAGCCTAGCATTTAACGTAGTGCAATTTTTATAAATCTTCATCAATCATTTTAGAGACCACCTGAAACAATCAACCATGCAGATGCATCCATATTTTTCGCCGCGAGTGTATTTAGAGTAGTAATAGTGGTCCACTGAATTTAAACGAGGTAAAATGCCGAGGCGAGCAATCAAGTTTTAAAAATTGAATTTGTAAAAAAGTTTTTAAAGTCGATTTGCAGTTTGTGTTATAGAGAATTTCAATATTTGTGAAATTCTCTGAAACAATTATTTAGGCATAAGCCTGGAAATCCAGGGCAATCAGGACAGCCAAATAAAACAGAAACTCTTTTTTTAGTTTTTAAGTAACAAACTCTACATCTTTTTCTAAGAGTATTGCCATCTGCTCTCTTTGGCAAATTGGCGGGTAAATGGATTTTTCCCTCTGATGGAGGCCGAGAAAGTCTAGATCTATTTGGCATTGGCAATAATTGCTCAATTATATCTTTCCTAAATTTGTAAAATGTAGTTTTATTTCCATCATTTCTAGCGTTCAAAAGCAAAAAGCCATTCACAAGACATATTTCAATTATATGTATAATCACTTTTTTGTACCAGCGTAGGGTCTTATGCTCACAGCAGTAGTAACTGAGCATCTGGTCATGTCGGTCTATTGCCCGCATGTATTTATTATATTTTATTTGTACGGCTGGTTTGTATTTGATTGTGCGTACACGGCGACTAGTAGTCCCTTTATATTCACTGGTGTGTTCACTACTTATAAACAATATTTCTCGTTTATCATACCACTTGGTGACTACAATTTTTTCCCTGTTGTGCATTATACACGATTCTCCAGGTTTTAACTTAGCATTTTTTACCGCTTCTGGATTCCCAATACGGTTTGCTCGTAAAGTACCAGTAACATATGTATTTTTGCATAAAAGCTCCTCACTTAATCCCACGCTTGTATAATAATTGTCCAAATATAAGGAATGGCCTTTTTCAATGTACTTTTCCATAAGCAAATGAACCACTTTTTTATGTGATTTCTACCGCCAACTTGTAAATCTTGGGACCCTGCGTACACGTGAATTTTTAAAATAATTCCATTAGCATCGGCTAAAATATATAACTTAATCCCGTATTTATAGGCTTTTCCTTTAATATATTGACGGAAGAAAAGTCTCCCTTTCCACAAAATAAGAGACTCATCGATGGTTAGCTCTCTCAATGGATAATATACTGTGTTAACAGTGTCATTGAATAAATCTATTAAAGATTTAATTTTAAATATGCTATCTGTTCTTTCATCATTCTGAACATTTAAAGCTCTTAAAATTAAAAAAAACCTGTCCCTCGACATGAATAGACGTGGACTTAGGCAGAACAAATAATGAGTGGACCAATAGTCTATCATTCTATTTAGTTTTATTGTTCCCATCAGCAACAGTATGCCTATAAAACGTTTACATTCGTCAACACTTATATCAGTCCATTGTGTAAATCGAGCTCGTGAAGTAGTCGCTGCTGCTTTCAGTCTGTTGCCGCACTTATTAGTGCATTCTAATATTAAATTTATAAATTCGGCATTAAAAAATAAAAAGAAATAGTCCAAAGGATTTTGGACGTGGTCGCCATGTGGCGTCAAAATACCACTGGTTCCCGTAAAGGTAATATCAGGCATATTATTAGGATTACCCGGAAACCAGCCGGTAGTTTCTCCTTCCTCTACGTCCTGTGGATCTATCTGAGAATCGCCAATATTAATTATTTCATCATCCGGATTTGCACTACTCATTTCATCCAAAACGTCATCGTTGTTTCCAATCAAAATTCCGTACAAGTCTTCGTCACGAAATAAATCTAAGCCTGGCATATCATACAATGGCTCATTTTGTTCTGGAGACATGATTCTTCCTAACTCCATGGCTATAGGATCTTCGAGGGATGATGGTCCGCGCATCGACGAACTTTGGAGATCCATATTAAACGGGTTTAAAGGATCCATGGCGGATGATAATCCAGGTTCCGGAGAACTCGGAGAGGGGTATTCCATATTCGTTAGCCTGCAGAAAGAAATAGGTTGCAATTCATAATCTAATCTAAAGCAAGTAAAATGCACCACCAGTTCGATGATCCACCAGCCGCTAATGTCTGGAATCCGGTGTTATTTTACAATTAGCGTCTATTTTAATTTGTAAAAAGTTCATTAAAAGCAGAGTTACAGGGTACTTTATTTGACCAAAATTAAATATTAATATTAAATAATATTTGGCAGATACGAAATAATATTTTTTCCCGGTATACCGGTACGGTAACAACAATTAGGTATGTAACGAAAAAGCTTACTTGAAATTCACGGCAAGCTGAAATGCGTGTACACAGGCTGAATAACGACACACCGGCACGCTTCTTCACACTGGCAGATCCACTTCAAAACCACAATAGTCACAACGCAAAATCAGAGTCCAGTAACACAAGCCACAGTTGTCATGAATGAAAATCACACGAGTCCGGATAAACAAGCGAATGTCGGTAGAGTAAACAGCAAATACTCGTAGGTACAGTGCGCACGTCTGATTACTAAGGATAGCAAAACAGAAGTAACTTACAAAACGAAAGACAAAATTAAGATGCGTTCATCACTTTTGTTAGTTAAGTTGTATCCTTCCAAGCAAAAATAAACCATGTACACAAAGCGTATCGTATATTGTGCATTGTACTTCGTAGGGTTTCGTGACTAGCCATCCCTCACCGGCCGGGATCGTCCATTGTTTAAAGCAGGTAGTGATCTTTTATCTTTTTCGAAAAAAAAACGATTTATGGCAAATGCGATTCTCTTTCGTAGCATCAAGACTCATATAAGCCATATTGACCCGAAAATTAAAACAGCGTGGTACTTTTCCATAACTTATGATCATAAATCCTGTTTATGGTTTAAGATATTTATTTTCCGAAAAGAGTACGACTCACTTACATAGGAAAATACATTTTGATTTTAAAATAATTATACATCAAGCATAGGAACATTATTAATAACGTTTAAGAATTGTAGGTAGGAGCGATTTAATACAATTTGTGGAATATTTCAACGTATGACATGTTTGTGTGAACTGTTTGTGGTTTAAAATAGTGCAGAATTTTAACAATTTATAAAAAAAATGCGATCCGTCTAGCTTTGCACGTTTCAATTTTCAAAAAGGTTGATTACCCCTATGACTCTTAAAATCGTATAATATCCAGAAACGAAGGCTACTAGCTTGATTCACGTGAAAAATTAATATAGTTTTGTTCTGGGTAGATCTCCCTAAAACTTAATTTGAAGGAGTTACCATCAATTTCAACATGACACGGTTCTCGTGCCTAACGCCACACGAAAGAAATTATCATGGCACGGTAGCCGTGCCATCCGCAACGAATCGGTTAGGGTACACGCCCACCCTGGATGCAGGGCCCTTCATATCGGGTTGTGTAATAAGCGTTTAAGTTGGAGGTTCTCGTTTAGGTATCCCTTATCACACCCTTTAAAGCAAATACCGACACACAGCCTCCGTTGCGAGCCCTTATATCAGTTGCTATGAGACTTAAAAAAAAACTTTTTTTAAGTCTGATAGCATAGACAAATCAACAACAAATCGATTAAAAAGTCGATTTGTTTCAGCTTTTTTATTAATTGCATATGAAAGTATATACCTGTGTTAAATACAGTACGGTGAGTACGGTAAATTTGCAATTATTCTGTCTGCATATCTATTCTGTTTCTCTGTTTGCTTAAGCTAATCTCCCAAACAATTGGATCGATTTTGATGGAACTTACAGTGGCAATTATTGCTGTTTAAGAATTAGGGTCCCGAGAAATAAATTAAAACCCATACATTTTTCCAAGTATTTACACTTAAATACTTAAATACCCGCGTGGCGGAGCGGTCACTATACCGGTCAGACGCGCAAAGGGTCCCGGGTTCGATCCCCGGCCAGACAGATATCTAAATGATGAATTTAGATATCTGTATCTGGGTCTGGGTGTTTGTGTATTTGTCTATGTGTGTGTCCATTGCACCCACGATACGGGGAATCCTAGTGTGGGGCTGTGAGTGTAGAAAGCGTTTATTTATACGAGTAAAACCGCAGGGCACAGTTTGTAGTTAATATCAAGCGTGGAATCATGTTACGTAATCTAAAATTCCCGCCCTTGTTAAAGGGCTTCACGACCCCTACAGGTATTTCAGAACTTCACAGTGGAGCTCGGATAGAAACCACACAAGTTCAGGTTAATTAGTAGAGCAGAGGCTCTCAAAGTTGTCTTATTAAGTTGACAATTTATTGCTTTGTTGTGCCAATATTTTTTTACTTATATATGCATTTTTGAAGGTGGTAGAACCCTTTGTGGTTCGACTCCGGCGGCACCACCGCCACACCTATTTCTACCTAATAACTGCAGTGTTAGGTGCTGCTGTGTTCCGGTTTGAAGGGTGTGGTAAGGGAGAAAGACTTTTCCGAGGCATTCCAGCTTAGTCCTCAGGGGTAGCGGCGCATCTGTGGCCGACCTCAGGTAGGAATATCTAATCCTATCTGGGGTTTATTACAGATGTCCATGGGCGGCAGTAGCCACTTACCATCAGGTGGACTGCATGCTCGTCTGTTACTCTTATATTATAAAAAAAAAAACTTCATTATTCCAATTTTACGTAATTTAATATACCTTGTCATTACAGTTTTGCTGGTGATAGTGTAGTGTTTAGAAACTTGACCTCCCAATCAGGAGGTCCGCGGTTCGAGTACCGGGCGTGGACTTTTGATTTTTCCAAATTATGTGCGTATTAGAAATAAATTCCTCACTGGCTTAAATGGTGAAGGAAAATATCGTGGGGAAACCTGCACGCCTATGTTCTGAAAGAAAAGTTCTCAAAGGAGGTGGGTAAGTGCTGGACTAGGGCCAAAACCCCTCTCACTTTATGAGGAGACCCGTGCCCAGCTGTGGGACAGGGTTGATTACGTCAATATCAGTCTTACTGTTTCCAAGTTATCCCATTTTTCTCATAAACTTTAACCATTTACTTTGAGAAACACTGGACTAGAGCACTAGAAGTCTAGAATGTGTGTTGTGGAATTAATTAGGCACGCCTTGTGTTCTGAACTAGGGTTTGCACTTTACAGAAGTGTTTTAGAACTTTTTGTTGGTTAATTAAAGCGGCATGTGTATTTTATAGGAAAGTAGCACTGCTCTGTTCTAATTAGAAGAACTTGTTGTTTTAATTAAAAACAATAAGTTAGGAGTTAGAAACTTGTTAGAGAATTGGCCAAGTGCAAGTCGAACTAGCATCGGGTTCCGTACGACCAAGCAGTGATAGCCTAGTGGTTAAGAAACTCACCCTCTCGATCGAGAGGTCCGAGGCTCAAATCCCAGACACGCACCTCTGATTTTTCAAAGTCATGTGCGTATAGAAATTAATTATCACTTGCTAAACGGTGAAGGAAAACATCGTGAGGAAACCTGCATACCTGAGAGATTTATAAAAAAAATCTTGAAGGTATGTGAAGTCTATCAATATGCACTTGGCCAGCGTGGTGGACTATGGCCTAATCCTTCTCATTATGAGACCCGTGCCCAGCAATGGGGCAGTAAAGGGTTGTTGTTGATGATGATGATGATACCTATGTACATACGATAGTAACCATACCATCAAATGAATTGCATGCTCGTTTGCTTCAATGTCATAAATTTATATCATGAAAAAAGATGGATGATAGTATGACGTCATAACTGTGACGTAAGTCATATTGGATTTTCTAAATATATACGTCTATTCGCGCCTGGGTGAATATGAGGGGTCCTTTGCTATTTCACCTGTAAAAGATATTTTAAATTAACCTTTAAAACAGAGGTCAGATTCGTTGAGGATTCCGAGTTCGATTCTTGACCAAACATTTAAAGGTTATGGGTCTGGGTGTTATGGGTCTGGGTGTTTGTGTTTATACACTCACGACATAGTACTAGCAAACTAGCATACTGTCCATCTGATGGTACGTCGGTACTGCCGTCTATAGACATCTGTAATCAACCCCAGATGAGATTAGGTACTTACCTAAGATCGGTCACAGATGCGCTGTTACCCGTGAGGACTAAGCTGGAACGCCTCGGAAAGTATGTCTCCCTTACCACACCCTTCAAACCAGAACACAGCTGCGCTTAACACTGCTGTTATTAGATATAAATTATACAAGTTTCTATAACCATAAGATAGGAAAAATGCGTAGTAAGAGGTTCCGTTTTTACGATTTGCGAACGGAACCCTAAAAACAAATAACACCAACAACCACGTAATAGGGATTTATTTATGCTTTCTGAAAATAAATCTCAGGGCGAGAAATGAAAAGGGAGTTATAACGTAAATCATTTTTACGGCGAAAACGGTTTTAACGAGGTCGCCGCCTCAAGTTTCGCAATTATATTTTTCTTTCTTTTTATATAAGGACGCTTGTTACGTCTGAGTTTTCTTGGAGAAAATAAGGTTTATGATAGAGAGTATAAAGTTTCGTGATTAGAATTCTGTTCTAAGGCGTTTTAACTTTTTTTTTTTCTTTTCGAGGGGGAAACCTTCAAAAGGTACCCGGTGCCGTGGGAGCGACACAGGGTTATGTGGGACTTTTACCGCATAAAACCCCCCCCGGTGGCCGTCCTCGGCGCTGCGTAGAGGACTCCGGGATCTCCAAAGGAACGCGACCGGAGTCCTCTCAGCGCACTGCCCCGTCGGGCTCCGCCCAGGTGACTTTGTGTCACCACACCGTCTGGTGTATACGACGGAATGCGACCACACATACCGTCGTCCTTCCCGGGGTCGCTAGCCGGGCGGTTTGAGCTCCCACTTTTGCCGCCCGTAACCCCGAAAGCCCCTTTTAGTCGCCTCTTACGACAGGCAGGGGATACCGTAGCCCTATTCTGGTCCCGGAACTACAGGGACAAAGGCGTTTTAACTACGCTTTTATTAGCTTGACCTGTATGTAGGTATGTATGTATGTAACGGAATCTTTGAACTCGATTTTTACTCACTTTGAACGATCAGTTTAATTCAAAATTTTGAACAATTATCCAGAACTTATGACAATAAACGATTTTAATAGTTTTGTCCCATTGTCCTTATCAGGGTCATTAGGTTTAATGATTTTTGAAGCGGTGTTCGAGGTAGGTGGTGCCGCAGCTATGTTATGAAGTATACATTTGATTTGGTTGACAATGTATGATTTGTTTAGTGACGTCATTCTAGATCCAATATGGCGGACGTCCCAACATGGTGTACTCCGTGATATGGGTATCAAATAAAAGGGTTTTCTGAGCAGAGTACGTAAAACTAAATCTAAATAAATATAACTCAAAGGTGACTGACTGACATAGTGATCTATCAACGCACAGCCCAAACCACTGGACGGATCGGGCTGAAATTTGGCATGCAGGTAGATGTTATGACGTAGGCATCCGCTAAGAAAGGATCTTGATCAATTCTACCCCCAAGGGGATAAAATAGGGGATGAAAATATTACTTCTCGTGTCGTTATAATGTTTGCTTTTTAAAAAAAAAAAATAGAATTTTATAATATTTAAGTAGCATACGAATAGCACTCCTCTTGAAGGTGGTCACAGTCACACATGGATAACTGTAACCAACGAGATATAGAGCAGGGATTCAACCCGAAGCCGAACACAGATGCGATGCCACTCCTGAGGACTAAAATGGCCACCTCATAGATATGTAGTATGTTTTGAAGGTGGTAGAACCCTTTGTGGTTCGACTCCGGCGGCACCACCGCCACACCTATTTCTACCTAATAACAGCAGTGTTAGGCGCTGCTGTGTTCCGGTTTGAAGGGTGTGGTAAGGGAGACAGACTTTTCCGAGGCGTTCCAGCTTAGTCCTCAGGGGTAGCGGCGCATCTGTGGCTGACCTTAGGTAGGAATATCTAATCTTATCTGGGGTTGATTACAGATGTCCATGGGCGGCAGTAGCCACTTACCATCAGGTGGACTGCAAGCTCGTCTGCTACTCCAATATTATAAAAAAAAAAATAAAAAAAAAAATGTACGCCAAACGGCTCCTGATTTTTCGGCTAGTGATGGTACTAAATTCAAATCTCATTTATTCAAAATCGATTCAATTTTTTAACTCTTTAACTCTAACGCTTTGGAAGGTTTTTCGCTACGGTTTCGTCGCAGTTACCTATACATTAGACAGTACACTAGCTGACTGGGCAAACTTTGTACCGCCTCAAAATCTATTTATCAAATATATTTCATATACAATATGGCCTATGTTACTCGTAGATAATGTAGCATTCGAATGTTGAAAGAATTTTTAAAATCTGTCCAGTAGTTTTTGAGCCTATTCAGTACAACCAAACAAACAAACTTTTCCTCTTTATAATATTAGTGTAGATAAATCTATTTTAACAACTTACCACCCTTCAAACCGTCAAGACAACATCGGCTTATGAAATACGATGTTTGCTTATAGATAAGTCGTTGCTGCAAATATTTATCAGCACATGTTGCGTCAGGGAATGTACGCAGTACGTAGTACGGATGTTGACAGTTTAACCACAAATAAAAACTAACAGAAGTTAATCTTCTTATAAAGCGGGCTCGAGCAACGCACACATAGACACCGCTCACCGACACGTTATCTCGGTGGGACTCTGTTTTTATTTTGTGGTTTAACTTCATGCTGTTGGGCAAATAACTCAGATCAAAAATAATAGACACAGACAAACAGATCCTTTATTGGTAAGGGAGACATACTTTTTCGAGGCATTCCAGCATATACCTCAGGTGCAGCGGCGCATCTGTGGCTGACCTCACGTAGGAATCTAATCGTATCTGAGGTTGAATACAGATGTCCATGGGCGGCAGTGGCCACATACCATCAGGTGGACTGCGTGCTCGTCTGCTACTCCTATATTATATAAAAAAAAATTAAAAATGATGGCTTATAAAAGTGATATTAGTATTAGTTACTCTGAGTTCTTTTAACTGTTTTTTTTTGCAAATATATTCAAGGTATAAACACGCGAAGTTTTCATATTTATATGTATAGACTAGCTGACCCAGCAAACGTTGTGTTGCCATATAAATAAAAAAATGTTAAGGGTGAACAACCCTTATCACTTAGGGGTATGAAAAATAGATAGTAGCCAATTCTTAGATCTACTGAATATGCATATAAAATTTGGTGAAAATCGGTAAAATGGTTTCGGAGGAGTACGGTAACTAACATTGTGACACAAGAATTTTATAAATAAGAGATTACATTCATTACATTATTAATGCAAATCATGCTTATCGTGTTACAAAAAATATACCTGGGATGAGTCGCTATTAATCTTACGATAATAAAATAAGCTAGGAAGTAAAAATTAAAACGTCATCGTGTGTCGTTAAATTTGCAAATTAATTTTACATAACATTAAAAAAATATAGCAAACATTTAAGAAATCGACCACGAGGTGCTTCAGTCATATAAATGCAAACTGCGTCAGTACAACATATGCGTATCGTAGTCTTCTTCTTTTTGGTCTGAGGAAGTGCGTTCCATATTCTTGAAAATCTAATATTACTTATTGTTGGAAAATATCTAGCGTTATACAAAATGCGTTATAATTTATTACATAATTACAACATATTATACATTTTTGCTTTGACTATTTTAAAGAGGTAGATCCCTTTGTTATTCTATTCCAGGGGTACCTCCGCCACATATGTCTGCGTCTTATAATAGCAGTGTTAAGCGATGGCGTGTTCTTGTTTGAAGTGTGTGGTAAGGGAGATATACTTATCCGAGGCGTTCTTATTTAGTCCGCAGGGGTAGCACTAGCATCGTATCTGTAGCCAACCTTAGATGGGAATGTCTTACCTGGGGTTGATTACAGATGTCCATGGGCGGCAGTAGCTTACCATCAGGTGGACTATACTTATTAGCTTCTTCTATACAATTACACTAGCATTCCTGCGCACACTCAGATTGGAATGTCATTACTGGGGTTGATTATAGGTGTCCTTGGGGGGGGCAGCAGTTGCTTACCATCAGGTGGACTGCACACTCGCTTACTAGGTATAGTCCGCGCCAACCTGCATGTCCGCTCTGAAGTTGTTGCGAGCAGGTGTAGTCATACAATTTGCCATGGCGACGCGATTCATTTCTATATTCAGAGCGGACTAGCAGTTTTACGCGGACTATCTTATATATAAAATTCTCGTGTCACAATGTTAGTTATCGTACTCCTCCGAAACAGCTCTACCGATTTTCACCAAATTTTATATGCATATTCAGTAGGTCTGAGTATCGGCTACTATCTATTTTTCATACCCCTAAGTGATAAGGGTCGTTCACCCTTAAGATTCTTTTATTTATATGACAGCACAATGTTTGCAGAGTCAGGTAGTACTTGTATACAATTTTACTAGCGTTCCGGGAAATTGGCAGCTTGCATGCATACGCATGTAAATCACCCGTATAACGATAAAACATCGGAATCCGAAATATGTGGCGGATTAAATCGTTTAACACACAAACGTCAAGGTCGTGATTATAATGTTTTTACACGCTTTTTATTAGCTTCACCTGTATGTTTGTATGTTTGTTTGTATGTTTGTAACCGACTTCTTTGTTTGATTTGTAACGTCAAGGCGTAAGTGAAGCGTGATCGTGATGATCGTTTGATATTCGAATTTATTTATAATCTTAACTGTACCCACCATGAGTTTTTACGTTTTGACAATATTTGTTTGTTGACTGTTTTGGTATTTGTTTACTTATTTGCCCATACAAATTCCAATCAGCGCCCCTAGCGTATTGTATCAGAACTATAGTGACGGTAACGTAACATTAAATGTCTAAATTGACAAAATTACGCTTTATGTTTTGTCTCTCTTTTTTTGCGGACATGTGAGGCAGACAAAAAGACTTGAGCACTTACTTATTGTTACGTTTACTCAGTCTACTAAGCAAACGGAACAGAATAATGTATTGTAAACGTAACGTAAAATTGTGGAATGTTTTGAAAACTCATGGTAAGGGTACTGTATACATGTTTGTATCAATTTGTACGTATACATACTGGGTTCATATTCTTACTCTTTAAGGGTTTTCTTTCTTTCTTTGTTGAGATTGAATACATTTCTATTGGCGCAGTGACCACTTAAGATGGGCTGCATATCTGCGTATCTTCAGTTTTTTATCAGAGAAAAATACTAGGTCATAATATTAGGTAATATTTCTTCTGAAGACTCAATTTTATTGCACAGTAACAAATGTTTCATTGTTTAAAATTGAATTGATAATAAATATTTACATTGATTGAATGGCAATTATGTACTATAATATTATGTAAATCTGTAGCCACAACCACAAAATATAATAATAACTGTTATAGGTAGGTAGGTGGGTTAGAAGGAAAATAGGTACATATCACTATATTCGTACATAGGTTTTTGTTTTATAATATAGGAGTAGCAGACGAACATGCAGTCCACCTGATGGTAAGTGACTATTCCCGTCCATGGACATCTGTAATCAAATCTAGATAGGATTAGGTTCTTACCTGAGATCGGCCACAGATGCGCCGCTACTTACTAAGTAGGAACACCTCGGAAAAGTATGTTACCCTTACCACACCCTTCAAACCAGAACAAAGCAGCGCTTAACGCTGCTAATATTAGGCAGAAATATGTGTGAGCGGTAGTGCCGCTGGAATCGAACCTCAAATAGTTCTACCTCGTTCAAAAGTACATTATGATCCTAGCTAATCCTAATCCTAAGTACCTAATATTGTAAATGCTTAAACCGAATTTACGTTAAAAAAATGACGTTACACTTTCGCGCCTTAACTACGTAACTTTGTCATGTAATTTGTCACGATTGTCATGAAATTATGTACACACGTTGTCAGGGGTCCAGAACAAGACATAGGGTAACGTACCGTTCTGTACGCGTAGTATGAGTTTTTATGTTTTGACAAATATGAGTGTTTTGGTATTTATTTACGCATTTGCCCATACATTTCCAATCAGCGCCCCTAGCGGATTGTATCAGAACTAATTGTAAATATATGGGAAATACGTAAACAAAAACAAAAACAGTATTTTTTGTCAAACGTGAAAAATCATACTAAGGGTAGGTACTGTACGGTAATTATTTTATCGTCACCCAAGTACCGAAGGTAATGTTTTTGAAACATATGTAATATGTATGTAGGTAGGTATGTCTCATATTTTGGAACGTCCTGCAGCCCAAACGGCTAACCGGATTTTACCATATGAGGTGTCGTTGGAGTCGTCTAAATTTTGGGAGTGACAGAGGATGTATTTCTAAACAGCTAAGGTTTTTTACCACGCTTTTATTAGCTTGACCTGTATGTATGTAACTCAATCTTTGAACTCAATTTTTACCCACTTTGAAAGGTCCGTTAATTTAAATGTTTTGAACATTTATCAAGAACCGACGACAATACACGATTTTAATAATTCAATCCCATTCTCCTCATCAGGATCATCAGAAATCAGGATTAACGATTTTCCTTGTGCGATTTTAGCGTGGGTTTTAGTTTTTAAACTATATTAATTAAAACAATTAATTGATTTTTTTTTGTTATTTTCAGGTGGTAGAATGCAAAGAGAAGCGCACAGGGATGAAAAGGGCGTTGAAGGTTCTACACGACAGTGCGAAGGCGAGGCGAGAAGTCGAACTTCACTGGAGAGCGAGTGGCTGCATTCATATTGTTGAAGTAACTACATTTTATCTTTATAGCTTTTATTTTTTTTTATAATATAGGAGTAGCAGACGAGCATGCAGTGCACATGACGGTAAGCGGTTACTGCCGCCCATGGACATCTGAAATCAATCGTAATCAACCTCAGATAAGATTAGATTCCAGGCCGACCTCAGGGCCACAGATGCGTCGCTACCACTGAAGAATAAGTTAGAACACTTTGAATAAGTATGTTTCCCTTACCACACCTTTTAAACCGGAATACATCAGCGCTGAACACTTGTTATTAGTTAGAAATAGGTGTGGCGGTTCGACCACCTTCATACCCATAGATTTATCACCTACTCTGAATATATAAGATTATATATCCATACTTCTCGTCATAACAAGAAAATGTATGTATACCAAGAAAAGCAGTAAAACCGGTCCATTTTTGTACCAGGATGCGGATTTACCGAGAATATGTAACATCTCGCCCTGACGTCATCTCTTTATCGCTTTATAACGAGATTTCTGAAGAAGGTAGTGTTTACAAACAATGAGTATGTTGCGCTGTGTTTACGTTAGAAGTCATGCCAAATAAAGGTGTGATAAAGTTCTCTAATTCTTTTTTTATAATATGGAAGTAGCAGACGAGCATGCAGTCCACATGATGGTAAGTGGTTACTGCCGCCCCTGTAATCAACCCCAGATAGGATTAGATATTCCTACCTGAGGTCGGCCACAGATGCGCCGCTACCCCTGAGGACTAAGCTGGAACGCCTCGGAAAAGTCTGTCTCGCTTACCACACGCCTAACACTGCTGTTTTTAGGTAGAAATAGGTGTGGCGGTGGGGCCGCCGGAGTCGAACCACAAAGGGTTCTTTCTACTACCTTCTAAATCTTTAAAAAAAGTTTACAAAGGTATATGTGAAGTCTACCAAATTGCACTTGGTCAGCGCGGTGGACTATGGCCTAATCCTGCTCATTCTGAGAGGAGACCCGTGCCCAGCAGTGGGATAGTAACGGGCTGATGATGATAGGTCTCTGCAGCACTGCAAGCTTGGAGCCACGACCAGCTGGTCGTGATGACAATTATGATGACAATTGCTCAGTCTGTGGACAAATTTTTGTCCTGTTTGAATTTTACTGGCTACCTTTATTTCTAGGAAAAATATTGGGGTGTCGTGCAAAAAAAAATCATGTAATCTACATAAAATTTATAATTTTAAAGGCGGGTGAAACCGCGGGACACAGCTCGTAAATGATAAGATGAGATATGTATCCATATGTTTACAAATAAGGACGTAATATTGCGCAAGTCTAACGACGTCATACTATACGTCAGTCGTTAATATAAATCAGGATAGAACCTTGAAATATACGTACCTACTTCGACACTTGAATGTGGCACCACCGCCAAACCTATTTCTGTTTAATAACAGCAGTGTTAAGCGCTGCTGTGTTCCGTTTTGAAGGGTGTGGTAAGAGAGACATACTTTTCCGAGGCATTCCAGCTTAGTCCTCAAGGGTAGCAGCGCATGTGTCCGACCTCAGGTAGGAATATCTAATCTTATCTGGGATTGATTACAGATGTTCATGTGCGGCAGTAGTCACTTACCATCAGGTGGACTGCATGCCCGTCTGCTACTCCTTTATTATAAAAAAAAATAGTTAGTATTATAAAGCTGAATTGATTGTTTTAATGCGCTAAATTCTATGTGTATTAGTCGGATTTATAAAAAGTCTGTCATTCAATTTGATCTCTCGAAAGCATAAGGCTTTTTATATAGATAGGTCAATAAAATGATCGTTAATGATAATGATATAATCTGTGTACTGTGGGTGTTCGTACATCACGTTATGAAACATTTAAACACAGGCGAACACCGGGAGGAAACCTGCATATCTGAGAGATTTATAAAAAAAAAAATGTCAAAGATATGTGAAGTTCACGAATACGCACTTGTCCAGCGCGGTGGACTATGGCCTAATCCTTCTCATTATGAGAGGAGACCCGTGCCCAGCAGTGGGACAGTAATGGGTTAATGATGATTTTATGATTATACCTTGAAATGTAATTATCATTTTAAGTATCAGTAATAAAGTAGGAAAATATTAATAAGATGTCCGTGACTAAGAAAAGAGAAAGGCCATTGGAAGAAAATTACAATATATGACGTTCAATGCCGTTAAGATTAAACTCTGGGTTATTTGTGCTGACGTCACGCACTATAAATGAATCAAGGAAATATTTATTATCTTTATTGTAGAACGAACGAAAAAAAATATAATATACTATCTTAATCATATTTTGGAGGAAAAAAATAAAAAAGTGTTATCGCATCGTGGTTGACTGCGAATATCGGATAAACAGGAAAACATAAACGTTATTCATTATCTTAATTTTTATTACGTAATATACAGAATAGTTATTTATAATATAGTTATTGATAAATAAATAAAATGAATAAATAAATAATATAGTTATCAGGAACAAAAAATACATACATGAGGGGTAACACCTACCTAATTACTCTGTGATTTTGTTTTCCCTTTTATTTTTGTATTTTTAACATACCAACTCTTACGTAGTTTTTAGTTTTGTAGTATTGACAAAACTGAAGGAGTTTGTCAGTCCGTTTTAAAAGATGTACGTTGTGTTCTGCGTAAGCTGTTGGAAATAAAATAAGAATTCGTTAATATTATTAGTCCTGTCATTTCTACGATCCCACATACATATCTTATATATGAAATTCTCGTGTCACAGTGTTAGTTATCGTACTCCTCCGAAACGGCTTCACCGATTTTCACCAAATTTTATATGCATATTCAGTAGGTCTGAGAATCGGCTTCTATCTATTTTTCATGCCCCTAAGTGACAAGGGTTGTTCACTCTTAACATTTTTTTATTTATATGGCAACACAACGTTACCCGGGTCAGCTAGTAATATATATAAAAAGAAAATGCGAAAACATATACAAATTAAATAACATAAAGCCACTATAAGGAAAGTCTCTGTTTACATATAGATTAGGCGTAGTGTATGCACTGTTATAAATTTTAACCTCACGCTAAGTGTCAGGGTTAAATTTTAAAGTTTATTAGCAATAAATTATCACTTTATAACGTTGAAGGAAAACACCATGAGGAAACTTACGTGTACGTTTGGTTTCTTAGTAATATTTTCACATATATGTGAGGTTTGTAAGCCTTGCGAATTTTAAGTGACACTAATTAATTCTGTTTAAAAGAATAAATGAGACAAATACAAATATAGCAGTTAAGTCGTGGAGAACTTTTTAGTATTGTTGTAATTATTATTATGTTCATTGATAAGGGGAAGTAGCCTAGTGGTATGAATATAGGTTCCGTGCTCGAGTAGGTCTACAGTTCAAATCCCGGTCATGTTCGTAACTTAAATCTATGTGAATATAGGAAGTGTGAAATTAAGAAGCACGTTTTTAACGGGGAAAGGGAATATCGCTAGAAATCTCTACACCTGAGAGTTTTCCAAAAAAGTTCTTAAGACTGTATTTGGCTAACATGATATGGTATGGTATTTCGTCGAGACCGCGGGACGTGCTACTAGCGTACCCATGGTCCCGACTAAAAGCGTCCAGAGGAACACCATAAAGTTTTAGCTCGTAGAAATCCGACATATCCTTTCCGATGCCCCTGCAGCTGAGAGAAACCCATGTAGGGTTTCTCCATAAAAAAAATGGTTTGGTATATTGCTCTTCTGCGAGGAGTCCAACAGTAAGGAACAACAATAATGTGTTCACAATGTAAATGATATTCATTAATTTGAACTCATTTGAGAGTGCTTTGTTGACACTTCCTATACTCATAGTCCCATACTAAAATATATATATTTCATCAATATCGTGGAAATAAGTAGAGATGATTAAATGAACACCCTTTTTTTTTTGTTGACGATGGGGAAACCTTCAAAAGGTACCCGACGCCATGGGAGTGACGCCGGGTTATGTGGGATTTTTACCGCACTAAAACCCCCCGGTGGCCGTCCTCAGCGTTTGGTGGAGAACTCCGGGATCTCCAACGGAACACAACCGGAGTCCTCCTAACGCGATGCCCTTCGATCGGACTCTGCCCTGGGGGAGCAATTTACGCTCCTCTCACATCCCCTGGTGATTACAGCGATATGCGACCACACAAACCGCTGTCCTTCCCGGGGTCGCTTGCTGGACGGTTTGAGCTCCCATTCTTGCCGCCCGCAACCCCGAAAGCCCTTTTTAGTCGCCTCTTACGACAGGCAGGGAATACCGTAGCCCTATTCTGGTCCCGGTACTACAGGGACGATTAAATGAACACCCAGACTCAAAATAAAAAGTCCAGATGTCTGCCTAGCCGGGGTCGAACCCAAAACCCACAGACTACAACCTAGAGCTACCTATCCTATCGTATGTGCCGGTAGTATAACGCTTCACCGTCCCGATCATAAAACATGTTCATTAAAATGTAGTAAAATACAGTTTTCAAATCCTGACGTAATCTAGGGCTGCTAAACTTGAACCGTACCCACGTTGACGTCAGAAACAAATGAATGCATTTAATGAGCTTCGACGTTTCTATGAACAAATTATGAAGTAGGAAACAAATGGGTGATTGTGTGGGATTAGGTTGTGAGACGAAGGCCTTGTGAAACTAAGGAATTACTTAAGTTTAGTATTGATAATGATGTTTTATGTTTTACAATCTCTAGCGTGGTCTGACTTCACGCTATTGAAGCAACGTAATATTATATCAGAAAAAGTTGAAATTTTGAATAAATTATATATAGGACCGAGGAAGGTAGAGTGCTATTTAGGGTGGCTGACTTAGGTTTAGCAAAAAAATAATTTGGGTTCTATTTTTTTTTTTTTTATTAAATCAAATTCAAATGTTGTTTATTCAAAATTGATTCATATTGTTTTTCTTTCAAACATCAACAAACTACTACCGCTTTGGAAAGTGGTGCGCAATTTAAAATCTTTTAAAAGTATGTATGTTATGAGATGAATTGCCTAATAGTCTGTTTGTACGGGATGATGTGTTCGCCCAGCGAAAAAATCCCACTTTAAATTAAAAATAAATAAATAGAGGTCAGAGGTTCAAATTCTTGGCACGCATATCTTTTACTCACTTACTCACTCTCTTATTTTTCACAATTATGTGCGTATTACCAATTAATTATCACTTGATGTAATATTTAAGAAACCTGTAAATTGTTTAAAAAACGAAGGAGAGGACACCCGTGTCCGGCTATGGGACAGTAATAGATCGATGATATTATTATACAAGGATGTCTCCCAAAATCGAGGAAGCTTGAACCATACTACACGCTACTAAAAAGCTAATTATGTACTGTTTTTTATTACTTATGGATGCGTAAAACCTTTTTATAATAAACCGAATGCAATGCGGTAGACATTTTTTGCGCGTCTCATTAATATAATACTGGTACTCATCTGTGGTGCGCATTAATTAGTTTTACAACTTATGACGTAACCACGTCCGATTGTACTGGTGTAGGTAGTGTGATATAGATATAATCTCAGACTGAACTTTGTACGATCTATAAGTGGGCAATTCCAAAGGTTTACGGGATATGACGTCACTTTTCTAATGGTTCAAAACACTTTGAAACTAATCATCCTTGTGACTTAATCAGGCTTTGAAGTTTGTACAATTAGTACGGTAATTCTCAACCCATTATTGTATCCACTACTGGGCATGGGTCTCCTCACATATTGAGAAAGTTAAGGTCAAATACACCTCGTTGTCCATATGCAGATTGGTAGACTTCACACAGTTTTTACGATGCTCTCGGGTATGTACATTTTCTGTCCATATTGTCCTTCAACGCTTCACTTATTCAAAAGTGATAATTAACATTGAATAATTACAGATGTATACCTTGATTCGAACACTAGACATCCAGCGTGTGAGGCTGAATTTCAAACCACTAGGCCAGATTCATTAAGTGAACGACTCAAAAGTTTTGCAACTTATGACGACTACACAGTTAACTTTGAATCGGGGTCGGTGGGCGTGACGTCACGCTTTTGTAACTAATCGAGCATTCCATGGACTATCTATACTTTACTATTAATAGCTATAAATAATAAAGCTGTGCTTTAGAAATACCTGTTACTAGCTTCTGCCCACGGCTTTGTTCGCGTTAACTAGGACATAATAGACTCTTTCTTATTTAAATTTATCCCCTTAGGGTTCGAATTTCCAAAAAATAGCTATTATTGTCAGTAGACAGAAATAGGTATGACTTTTTAGTAATGTGCGTATCGTAGAACTATCACTTATTATTTATTTTTTTTATTAGGAAAACATCGTGAGAATTTTCAGGTATGCAGGTTTCCTGCATACCTGAAAATTCTTAAAAAAATATTTTAATAGGTATGTGAAGTCTACCAATTCGCACTTGTCCAGCGCGGTGGACTATGGCCTAATCCTTCTCATCCTAAGAGGAGATCTGTACTCAGTAGTGGGACAGTAATGGGTTGATGAAGAAGAAGATGTGACTTTGACAGAGTCGAACCAAAGAGGGTTCTACCACTTTGTAAACAAACCTCTTGCATCAAAAAAATGCGTCCTCTGACTTTTGCAGGACCAAAAATTGTAATATTTCAATGGATTAGACCGCAATTACAATTGTGATACTTTTTGAGGCAAGCTAAGTACAGCTGCACACTATAACAAATGATGACGTAATGCAATACCGTTAGGGTCAATACACACTGTTATCCGGTCTCGATTACGCTTCAGTGGAGTATTGTGACATCGGATTCTATTTAATATCTATGTACATCCCACGCTTTGTGCGGGGTTTTACGATTGCGGAGGGTGATGTTTTTGGGCGTATTTACGTATCACTCATTTTTAGCATTTTTTTTTAAATATAAGTATTCATAGAATGCCACTGAATGTCAGTAGCATAGGCTAAGGTATTTGGACTTACAAGAGCACCCTAGAAATTTTTAGCATAAAAAGTTCGTGTTCTTGCTTTATTTTTAAGATTAAAGTTGCGAAACAGGTTAGTCTGCCACGTGTTTGCTACTGGACGCGTCTGACATGCTCTGTGCTTGTAGATGGTATACGAGGCTTCCTTGTAAACTAACCTATCCTAACCTCCAATGGCTTAAAAAAATAAGATTGCGTCCTCTGACTTTTGCAATCTAATAACAAAAATCATGACATTTCAATGAATTACACAGCAATTTGAAATGTACCTTCTTTTACATCAAGCTAAGTACAGCTGTACACTATAACAAATGATGACGTAATGCAGTACCGTTAGGGTCAATACACACTGTAATCCGGTCTTGTTTACGCTTCAGTGGTGTATTGTGACATCGGATTTTATTTCGTGTCTATCTTATATACATATATTTCTTATGTGCGTGTGTATGTCACTGTACTCCTCCAAAACGACTGGACTGATTTTGAGGAAATTTGTTGTGTGTGTTCAAGGGGACTTGAGAATGGTTTAGATTCACAATTTAGTCCTTTTAGTATTTTTAGAATCGGAAACTATGCATTTGATCAAGTGATGATCTTTAGCAAAGTTGTTGTCCAAGAGCCCACGAGGGTTTGAGAGTTGGTAAGACCAATTTTCGACAGATGGCACCACTGTCATTCCAATAAAGGTACATTTCAGTTTTATGTATGTCATATTATTTCTTTAAAATGCGGGCGAAGCCGCGGGCACCACTAGTATACAATAATTGTGTGAATCCCAGGTACTTTGTGTGGGTTATTACCCGAACGCGAAGGATATCGTTTTTGAGCGTTCATTGCAGTCCAAACGGTGTAACAGTTTTCAACATATTAGGTATCTTTGGATTAGTCTAAATGATATGGACTACCATTTTAGTTAAGTATTTTCAAGCAGGCAGGCTTCCTGTTTGTCTGCTACTGTACGCGTCTGACACGCTCTGAGTCTGTAGTTAGTGGCTACTGCCGCTCTAGCACAAATATGATTAGATTCCAAACTGGGGTCGGCCACAGATGCCTCGCTATCTCAAGGACTAATGGAAGGCCTCGGATAAGTAAGTCATTCTTACCACACCCTTCAAACCAGAACACAGCAGCGCTTAACACTACCGTTATTAGGTAGAAATAGGTGCAACGGTGGTACCTCCTGAGTGGAACCACAACGATTCTACTATTTTTTTATAATATAAGAGTAGCAGACGAGCATGCAGTCCACCTGATGGTAAGTGGCTACTGCCGCCCATGGACATCTGTAATCAACCTCAGATAGGATTAGGTATTCCTACCTGAGGTCGGCCACAGATTCGCCGCTACCCCTGAGGACTAAGCTGGAACGCCTCGGAAATGTCTGTCTCCCTTACCCTTTAAACCGGAACACAGCAGCGCTTAACACTACTGTTATAACAGAAATAGGTGTGGCGGTGGTGCCGCCGGAGTCGAACCACATAGGGTTCTACCACCTTCAAAATGCCCATTTACCTACTATAATACATGACTATACCTACATTCCCACGAAATAGTCCATAAAAAACCGTCGATTATGAGCAAATGTGTGATTGGCACAATAATAAGATAATGGTCTATTGTTGTTCATACAGTTTCATACATTCACACGTCAATGTATTTTATGGCTGACAAGAAAGGGCTTTTATTCGCCGTATGAGAATATAGGTCGAAGTACAGAGGCGTGAATAAGCGCGAAGGGTGAAGAAAGAATTAAGTATAAATTATATATATAATGTTTAGATGTTGATAAAAACTTTTTTATATACGGTTCAGCTGGTTTAATACGATATAATTATGAACGGTTAGATGGATGGATAGACAGACGCATAAGCAGACTAATAATATTATGAGATAAATTCTAGACCTATTTTTTATTTGTGTAGATATGGACACAATGATGAGATAATGGGGTACATAGCTGCGTTCGTATGCCCTTACGTTGCTATGGAATATAAGGTGGTAGTTGTGCGCAACAACTTCTGAGCGGACTAGCAGTTTGGCGCGGACTATAGCACCGTTGCACCTACTTCTGCCTAATAATAGCAATGCTGTGTTCCAATTTGAAAGGTGTGGTAAGGGAGGCATACGAGTACTTATCCGAATATTGAAGAAAGAAAGAAAGAAAGAAATAACTTTATTACGAAATGCATTGTACACACACATAACAACGACAAATTATGTTAATTATTTACAAAATAGTGGGATATAGGTAAATAGAAAACTTAAGATACATAAAATGGTACTGGTAAATGGAAATGGTAATGGTGATACATATTGAAAGTTGTAGAATCCTTTGTGGTTCGACTCCAAAAGCACTAACGGCACACTTACTTCTGCTTAACAACAGCAGTTTTGAGCACTGCTGTGTTCTGGTTTGAAGGGTGTGGTAAGGGAGACATCCTTATCCGAGGTTAATTTAGTCCACAGGGATAGCACCGCATTTGTGGCCGACCACAGGTAGAAATCTAATCTTATCTGGGGTTGACTACAGATGTCCATGGGCGGCATTAGCCATTTACCATGAGGTGGACAGTATGATCGTTTGCCAATTCTACATTATTAATAACACCTTGCATATTTTAGCAGAAATATATGTGGCGTTGGTATCACCTTAATCAAATCGAATTATCTACCCACCTTTAGGTATTGAGTTAGGTTATGTTAGGTTAGAAATATAATGTCTCTTAGTGATAGCAGCGTATCGAACCGCAATCTGTTCTTCGATCTTTAACATTTTTGACCAAAACTTTGATGATTTGTAAATCAATTTGTTTTTTTATTCAAAATAGGTTCTTTACAGAGTATACTCTTTGAAAGTCAATACAACATACACTTCACAAGGTGTTTCGTTATGGAGAAGAAGCTGAACTATCTAAGATAAAGAATCTAAATCTAACCACAAATTCTTATTATTAGAAACGTTTAATCAACTTGACTTATTAGTTCCTGTGTATGCATTAAAATCTTGCAATTGAACAGTAACTAGGTAACCCCGGCCGTTTGTACTTAAATTTTGCATATCCGTATGGTTTGGATGACAATACATAAGTAGCTAAATGACGTCACAGTAAATCCAAAATGACAAACGCCCTAAGATGGTGAACCGATTATTTTTAGGCCCCCACATAATATGGGTATGAAGATGCGAAAAAAGTTGTATTTGATTTTTTTTAATGTGTATTTTGTTTTTTTTCCAGATAATAGACGTATACGACAACACATATGGTGGCAAACGGTGTCTTCTAGTCGTGATGGAGTGTATGGACGGCGGGGAGCTGTTCCAGCGTATCCAGGATAATAGAGAAGGAGCGTTCACTGAGAGACAAGCTGCAGAGGTAAAGGCAAATATGACTTTGATAATCTTGGATATTTTAGGGACCAGGATAAAGTTCGCTCCAAACTTCTAGTCCTCTCTCAAGTTGTTGCGCGCAAGTGTAGTCAGAGAGCCAATGCGGTCGAACACAACTACAAGTATATACTCCGTAGCAACGTAAGGGCACACTAACTGCGCTGTGTGTCGGTGGGCGAAAGCGGGCAGCGGAAGGTGCCGGGGGGTCCCGCGCTGTCTTCGTCCCGCTGATATCTACAATTTGCTGTTGCGACGTGACTCGTTTCTCAATTCAGAGCTGACTATAAGTTTGACGCGGACTCTACCTATATACGTTTATCGGTTGTAACCTATTAAGAATTCTTTGTAGAGCCTTTAGAACGTAGATGAAGAAACAAATAAAAGTAATAATATACGCCTGCTGAAAACAGGATAAGGAAGTTAAGTAGTAGTAGTATGTAAACATTCCGGGAAATGACGAAGTAATCAATAGATTGCTAATACGTAATTTTTGGTGTATTAGCAAATTAAAAGTCTAGCAAAGGGATTTCGGGTAAGGTGATACTTGGGAAATACCATACTCCGCTAGTCTTACTTCGGAGCTTGTATATAGCGATAGCGTGATTCAAGAACGTGTGGCGCCATCTCTTGTCGAATTTCAAAAGAATTTATCAATTGGCTTAAACAATATTCGTTTCTATAACTTCACATAATAATAAAAAGATGTAAAAATAAGCTACATATTCAAATGCTTATATTTCTACGTTACTTTTTCAGATAATGCACTCAATCTGCGTAGCGGTCCGCCATCTCCACGATTCGAACATCGCCCATCGGGACATCAAGCCAGAGAATCTCCTGTACACCAGCATGGAGCCAAACGCCATATTGAAACTGACTGATTTCGGCTTCGCCAAAGAGACTCTAACGCCTGCTGATACGCTACAAACGCCCTGTTATACGCCGTACTATGTTGCCCCTGAGGTAAGGAAAAATAGAGATTAAAAAAGAAATGGTAGTCTGTGGTATTTGCTATTGTCAATCTGGTAATTGCTTGATGAATTTGACTTAGTTGGATAATCAGGGTGTGTCAGCAACTTATATTTAAGGAGTTCTTTAAAAATTGTAAGTAAATAGTTAGTTCGATGATTTTGAGATCTGTGGTAATTGTTTTTACTCATCTGCTAATTGCTTCATAACATTAACTAAATAGGATAATTGGGTCCGTCAAATACTTATATCTAAGGACTATTTTTCAAGTAAATAATTAGTTTGTTGATTTTAATTTGTAGAATTATGATTGCCTTTTTACTAATAAATCATTTGAAGTTTCCGATTGCAATTTTAATCATTTGGATAACAGTTGCGATTAATGTTTATGGTATTGTCAGAAAGACTTCCTATTTTGCTGACTATATATTTTTATCCAATTTTGATGCCTTTTAACTAAATTTCTTTATCAAAAAACCATTATTTAACAAAATTGTGTTATTAATATATTTTTTGTTTTTCTTTTCAGGTGCTAGGTCCAGAGAAATACGACAAGTCGTGTGATATATGGTCTTTGGGCGTCGTCATGTACATCCTGCTATGTGGCTTCCCGCCATTCTACTCCAATCATGGTCTCGCTATATCTCCTGGTATGAAGAAGGTGGGTTTTGCAATATATACCTTTTATAATATAGGAGTAGCAGACGAGCATGCAGTCAACCTGATGGTAAGTGGCTACTACCGCCCATGGACATCTGTAATCGACCCCAGATGAGATTAAATTCCTATCTGAGGCCGGCCACAGATGCTGCCACCCCTTTGGACTAAGCTAGAACGCCTCGGAAAAGTATGTCTCCCTTACCACACCCTTCAAACCAGAACACAGTAGCGCCTAACACTGCTGTTATAACAGAAATAGGTGTGGCGTTGATGCCGCCGGAGTCGAACCACAAAGGGTTCTACCTTTAATATAAAAGTAGCAAACAAACATGTGTGAAAAAAGCAGTGACAGCCTAGTGGTTAAGAATCTCGTTCGCTTGATCGAAAGGTCCCAAGCTCAAATCCCAGGCGCCGCGACTATGTGGTGCGGACTAAATCATAACTAATCACCACCTAATCGCTAGATGGCGTTAATTATCGGAATTTATTCCATTAGTTCGCAGTTTATTAAAATTGCAACAATTAAAACTTTTTGGTTTGATCAACTATAAGTGTATTTTTTAGTTTTTTAAACTATAATTTGTTCAAGAGTCATTGAACCTCTTACCCTTAACATTTGTAACTCGAAAGCAATATATCTGTCTCTCTCTTCCACAGCGTATTAGACTAGGACAGTACGACTTCCCGGATCCCGAGTGGTCCAATGTCTCCGCGGATGCAAAGAATCTCATCAAGGGAATGCTATCGGTCGATCCGGCGAAACGTCTCACAATACATCAGGTAATATATAACACTTATATAAAATTGTCGTGTCACAATGTTAGTTACCGTACTCCTCCGAAACGGCTTTACCGATTTTCATCAAATTATATATGCATATTCAGTAGGTCTGAGAATCGGCTACCATCTATTTTTCATACCCCTAAGTGATAAGGGTTGTTCACTCTTAACATTTTTTTATTTATATGGCAACACAACGTTTGCCGGGTCAGCTAGTATTTTATATATTCTCACATTCTACTATCAGTAGGTATACTATGCAATGCCCAGTTCATAATAAATTTTAGTTTGCAGCATTTATTGTGTTATTTTAGTCAATTATGTATATAAATGTCAAACATGTTTAATCTAATTAAAATAACAAGAAAACCAATATATATGTCAATATAACAGCTGACTACTATTTTTATTGTATGCAAAATATTCGCCCAAGTCGTAAAAACACTAAGTGGATTTTATTTCTAAAATGAGAGTGATATTGCTTCATTTACTTATTATTATTCTTATTATTATTATTCGGGCAAATTCGAAATTATAAGGAACAGCTCAAACGCAGTAAGGAGTTATAGGCCAACGATTTTATTTTGAATCAGGAAACATCTGTATTATCGTGCAATCGGATAGTGTCGCTTACAAGTCTTATTCTAATAAAAAATCATAAATGACAAAATAAACAAAAAAAAAAGGTAATTTTATTTATATTATTGGACTTGGCCAAGGACCATTTGAAAAAAAAAACACCCTGTAAGTGTTCTACCGAAGCTTTGGCTTTGGACATAAATCCATCTAGAGTTTAACACGTGTACCACTTTTTCACTGACTTTTTCACCCACTTTTTCACTGACCCCCATTTCCCCCAGGTAATGGCGAGCCCATGGATCCGAGTGTTCACCCAAGTACCCCAAACGCCCCTCTACACGCACACATTGCTACGCGACGCCGGTGACGCCTGGGCGGACGTGCAAGACGAGATGACCAGGTCGCTGGCCACTATGCGCGTTGATTATGACCAGGTAAGAAAGATAGAAAGAAAGATAGTAAGTAGAGCTATATGTACCTAAGAGAGAAAGAAAGAAAGAAAATAAGATTAAAAGTAGGGCTATATGTACCTAAGAGAGAAAGAAAGAAAGAAAATAAGATAAAAAGTAGAGCTATATGTACCTAAGAAAGAAAATAAGAAAGTAGGGCTGTGTACCTTTGCTTGGATTTAACCTTTTACAATGTGAGGATGTGACATTTAAAACGAGATGCCATTTGTCATTACTCAATTTGAACAGGTAAGAAAGAAAGATAGAAAGTAAGAAAGAAAGGTAGAAAGTAGGGCTACGGTGGATGTTCCGGACGAGAGGCCACTATGCGCGTTGATTATGACCAGGTAAGACAGAAAGAAACAAAATAAGATAAAAAGGTCTAGAAAAGTAAGACCAGGTAAGTAAGAAAGAAAGAAAATAAGAAGGAAAGGTAGAAAGTAGGGCTAGGGCGGATGTTCAGGACGAGATGACCAGGTCGCTGGCCACTATGCGTGTTGATTATGACCAGGTAAGAAAGAAGGAAAATAAGAAAGAAAGGTCTAGAAAAGTAAGACCAGGTAAGTAAGAAAGAAAGAAAATAAGAAGAAAAGGTAGAAAGTAGAGCTAGGGTGGATGTTCCGGACGAGATGACCAGGTCGCTGGCCACTATGCGCGTTGATTGTGACCAGGTTTGTTTTTTACCCCACTGCTATAAAATATGAGTAAAAGTATGAGCAAAGTTTTCTTTTTAACGTTCCGTAAGTTCCGTTCCAAAAGTGTAAAAATGGAACCCTATTACTAAGCTAAAAAAAGACAAACCCACTGAGTTTCCTACCGGATCTTCTCAGTAGAGGAAAAATGTAACTGACAATCTGTATGTGCCGCCGTTGGCCTATACAAAACATATATATTTCATTTCATTTCATAGCCTCTGCTGTCTATCCAACTGTCACAGGATTCCCATCTAACTGTAATAGGTAGAGTTTAAATTTTTACACTGCATTTACTTATATGGATGCTATAATAACAAATGCTAAAAATAAAAAACATTGAAATTTCGCTCTAGCATGCATTCCACCTAATTATAAGTGGCTACTGCCGCCCATGGACATCTGTAATCAACCCCAGATAAGATTAGATTCCTAAGGTCGACCACAGATGCTGCCCTGAGGACTAAGTAAGAACGCTTCAAATAAGTATATCTCCCATTCAAACTAGAACACAGCAGCGCTACACTGTTATTAAACAGAAATAGGTGTGACGGTGGTGCCATCAAACCACCTTACTAATTATATATTGTTTTACCATTTCCAGGTTCAAATCAAAGCGTTGGAACAAAGCAACAACACATTACTGAACAAGAGGAGAAATAAAGTTGGTGCTTGAGTTGACTGTACTTATTCTTATGACTAACACAAATATATATAAAAAATAGAGTATGTATGTATGTACGCGAGTAGTTATACTTTTTTGGCGTTTTTATGTAAATTTTAGAGTAAATGTCTATTAAAAAGTGAATACTATTAAAATTATGTATAACATCAATGGGTAGAGTTTCGTCAATGTTTAAAATCGTGTGTTAAATCGGTGCGCGAAACCTCGTCCCATCCTTGAAAATATGCGTTACATTCGAGCGTGCAATTTTGGCTAACATTAAAAAAATGTGTTACATCTGAAAATTATGTGTTACATCGGCGCACGCAACTTTGTCCCACATTTAAAAACTGTGTTACATCTCGGTGCGCACAACTTTATCCCACATTAAAATTATGTGTTACATCGGTGCGTGCAACTTTGTCCCACATTAAAATTATGTGTTACATCGGTGCGTGCAACTTTGTCCCACATTAAAATTATGTGTTACATCGGTGCGTGCAACTTTGTCCCACATTAAAATTATGTGTTACATCGGTGCGCACAACTTTATCCCACATTAAAATTATGTGTTACATCGGTGCGTGCAACTTTGTCCCACATTAAAATTATGTGTTACATCGGTGCGTGCAACTTTGTCCCACATTAAAATTATGTGTTACATCGGTGCGCACAACTTTATCCCACATTAAAATTATGTGTTACATCGGTGCGTGCAACTTTGTCCCACATTAAAATTATGTGTTACATCGGTGCGTGCAACTTTGTCCCACATTAAAATTATGTGTTACATCGGTGCGTGCAACTCTGTCCCACATTAAAATTATGTGTTACATCGGTGCGTGCAACTTTGTCCCACATTAAAATTATGTGTTACATCGGTGCGTGCAACTTTGTCCCACATTAAAATTATGTGTTACATCGGTGCGTGCAACTTTGTCCCACATTAAAATTATGTGTTACATCGGTGCGTGCAACTTTGTCCCACATTAAAATTATGTGTTACATCGGTGCGTGCAACTTTGTCCCACATTAAAATTGTGTGTTACATCGGTGCGTGCAACTTCAACCCACGTTTAAAATATGTGTTACACTATGCAACTTATCTCTTTTCCCAAACGCCAAAAGAAGTGTAACTTCAGTATTTCAAATGTCTAAGTAACGTCCCAAATATGCTATTGAAAGATTATGTAACATTAGTTGACTTAAACATCACGAAAAACTAAATAAAATAAATTGTAATGCAACATTGAGATACACGAACATTTCGCCGAATAACTTGCCGAACACCGACCATGTATGTAAACGCCGGGCACAAATACAGACATATTATTTTAACTCGCGCTGAAACCCCTGACGAACGAGAACGGACAAGTATTTGTGGCGCGTACTGAATTTACCCGAAACATCTGTTCACACACTCGCATTTTAGTGCTTATTCGGCTATACTCGGCGATTATCTAAATGTTGCATATGGAAATGTAACTGTCAAGTAATTCGTCAAATACTTAAAAATAACTTTATTCTACTTTCACATTGTGAAAGGCTATGTATTGTCCACTAAGTAAAGCATAATCTAAGTATTCATAATTAACTAAGTTGGCACGAAAGCAGTGCCCATACAAACAGTAAGAATATATGGGTACCAGGCGTGAATATATTGATACGACCTACTTATACAAATATACACATTTTTATATTTTTTAATCATAATAAACATTAAAATTGTTTGAATTATCTATATGGTGAGTAAATAGGGAAGTTTACGGGTCTTTTTACCATACACATGCCACTTGTAAACATTTAAATAATTCTCACCAAATACTGCACATAGATGCAATAAAATTATGCATTTTCCTCTTGTCAACTTATTCACGCTTGGTACGGATATTTAGAATGAAGATATATACTTAATTATAAATAATAATTCATATATCTTTTACAAAAAATGTGACTGACTGCGTCGTGTTTTTTCACTTTCAAGTTGATTTTGAAAACGAAATAAAAAAAAAAAAACTATTACCATTTATTAAAAACTAGGTGTGCACCGCGGTTTTGCTCGCGTTGAAAAACCTCTTTATTTTTCGATATGATATATCATATCATCATCATGAACCCATTGCTGTCCCACTGCTGGGCACGAGTCTCCTCTCAGAATGAGAAGGATTAGGCCATAGTCCACCGCGCTGGACAAGTGCGAATTCGTAGACTTCACATACCTTTGAGAACTTTTCTCAAAATAACTAAAATTCATTTGAACACAGAATATTCTGGAAAATAGGTAAAAATACGTATTATTATTGTATTTTCTTTTTGTTTTATATACCTTTGCTATTTTTATATATGTATATATATTAAGGCATTTATATAAATATATTGTGTTTATTTCAAATTATTTTTCATATAATATAAATTTATTTATTCACATCTATTAAAATTGCTATTTTTTTAAATCTTCTTTAGTCAAATTTATTTTCATAATAAAATCAATATATATTTTTAATATATTGTTCTCCTTCAGAAGTTAAAAGTAAAAGTTAAAATATCATTTCATAATACAAATATATTTAATAAAAGCTATGCACAAACATACAATAATATAAAAAGACTTAAAAACAGAATGTGCTAATTGCATTTAAAATAATAATAATTTTAATTAATTAATAAACCATAGAATTATTTCATTACGTTAATAATTACATTTATTTTGTAATAATGGTGCAATTTTTGTTTTAGTATGTTCCTATAGTGGTCAGTATATAATATGTATATTTCTTTTTGTTTAAGATTATAATTTAGTCAAATTACTCAAAAGTACAGTAATAATAATTTAGTTAAATATTTCATAAAAAAAGTACATGTTTTCGACCCATCCTAAACCCAAAGATTTCAAAAAGATGAGTAGAAACACTGTTGCTATGTAAAAAATAAGAATAATGATCAATTTCAATATTTACGACACATTTTAAAAATCAAATGGTAATATTATAAAACGTCTCATAATTTTTTCATGTGTTTCCGACACCAAAGGCCTTATGTCAAAAAGGTAATTGATATGTCAAATTTCGAAAATAAATTATATTAATGACGTAATGTAATCAAAAATATAATCATCACAATATTTATATATTTCCTTTCTAGTTTCTCCATTTCATAGACTTTCTATTAGTATGATGAATTTTATATCCCAATCCATCTAACCACGTGACGTGTGACGTAATGTATAACCAAATATTACGTAAGTAGGTAAATATACAGAAGTACAAGACAGTACAAATATATATATATATATATATATATATATATATTTATCATGTATAATAATAAAATGTGTATATTGTCTATTCTTATGTATGCACGAAAGATGTTATACTTCTTTGGCGAAAAAAATGTCGTAATTTTTATTTAATTTAACCTATTGTATCGTATTATAATATATAGTAATAGCATTGATTAGTAAAGATTACTCACTCCTAACAAGAAAATGTACCCAGTTTTGACAATTGAAATAGTTGCGTAAAAAAGTTTTGCCACGTCTCCGTGCTAAAATGTCCCTAAAATATTTGAAATATTTATTTATTTATTACGTAAATTACGCAGTATTAGTTATTTATTCGTAAATTTTCTCTAAAAATGTTTTTATTTGTCAAGAACTCAAAAAAAGAACTTACTAAAATAAGCCGTTTGTGGCTTCATTCAATTTCAAGGCGGCGAAGTATCTTTACTAATCTATGAGTAATAGCTGGAAATTACGCGGTAGGTGGCACCGAAAGGTAATCGCGTAAATTGAATTCGCGTAATTCTGAGAATGACGTCGATGAACAATATCGAATGATACGATTTCGCATAACAAGCCCGAATGTATGTATGTCAATTGAACAATAGTGTAGGGACTATTATAATCGATAATCGAGAGTTAAGTGACGCTCAAGTAATGACAAATCGACAAAATTTGAAAATTGCGTAACTCCGTGTTCTCGTAAGTCGTTGTAGCGCTGTAGTAGAGATATTGATATGATCTGTCGCTGTTGTAAAAAATCTGCCTCATTTTTTTCAAATGCCCCAAAGAAGTGTAAATTTCAAAATAAAATTAATAAATATTATGTATTACGCTCAATATAATATTGTATGTATTTTTGGATAGTCTTTATAATAATCGACATTGTAAAATTTAGAAAATCTTGGCTTAGCTGCATAATATATACATATATTATCAATATTTCTGTAAATTTTGTCAATTAAATTATGCACCTAATAAACCTCATACAAAGTTATTAGCAAGTCTCTGAAAAACACATACAATAACACACACATATAACAGAACAAAAGATATAAAGTGTAATTAGATAAAATATTTTCTATAGAACCGCCCAAAAAATGTCACATCATAGATAAGTAAAGATTACTTACTCCTAACAAGAAAATGTACCCAGTTTTAGAGAATTGAAATAGTTGCGTAAAAAAGTTTTGCCACGTCTCCGTGCTAAAATGTCCCTAATATATTTGAAATAATTATAATAATTATTTATTATGTAAATTACGGTGTATTAGTTATTTATTGGTTTTTTTTTTTTTCTAAAAATGTTTTTATTTGTCAAGAATTCAAAAAAAGAACTTACTAATAAGCCGTTTGTGGCTTCATTCAATTTCAAGGCGGCGAAGTATCTTTGCTAATCTATGACGTACATACAGAAATTACTATGTATGTGTAAATATACAATTCTATAATTGTATGTCAAAGTTGTAAATTAGTATAGTCCGCGCCAAACTGCTAGTCCGCTCTGAAGTTGTCGCGAGCAGGTGTAGTCATACAATTTGCTATGGCGACGCAATTCATTTCTATATTCGGAGCAGACTAGCAATTTTACGCGGACTATAAATTGGTAAATTTTCTTTTCTATTTTTTGTATTAAAAATACGTTTTTTGTTACTTAACAATACATTGAGTATGATCCGTAAAAATGATGATTTGTACCACTGCGGGGCATAAATTATTTCTGATAATAAAAAAGATTTTCCAGTTCTTAACATTGTGAAAAATATTACGTATATGTCCTGCAAAAACTTAAAAAAATATTTTTTTAAGAAGTGTATTTTTTTTAATAAGACTTTTTTTCTGAAATGGTATTGTTATAATAATGTTGTATTAAGTACAAAACAAATACTATATTATTTTACTCCAATGATTTCTTTTTCCTATATAGTTGCATTTAATTATTTTTCTACTAATCACAAATAAGTGAACTTTTTGACAAAATTCTTAAAAATGTCATGAGGATATAAATGTAGAACTTTAAAAATATTAAAAGCCCCTTAAATCATATTAACTGCATGAAAACTGACACAAAATACTAAAAAGCAAAAGATAGTGTTAATATTGTCTCTGTCACACTTATAAGTGTACGTGAGTGCGAAAGAGATAGACAATGTGTTTTATGACGTCACGCAACTTTCTTCACAGACTATGTATGTAGTATGTATGTGTTCAAAAACCGCCACACACAGACAAGTTTGTGGGACTATATATGTATATAAAAAAATTGTGTTGTAAATACCAACTTTCGGTATAAAACCTAATAATGTATGATTCTTTGTTTTTAAACCCTTATTTTTGTATTTTCCATCCATCCATTTTTTGTAAAATGTAACACGAAAAATTCAAAAAATATTTTCGTGATCGCAATTTTCGTTAAATAATATCATTATGTTTGCCGTCCAAAATAAAAAAAAAACAATTAATGTTGTTCTATCGTAAAAATTAAAATTACGTACATACTATTATTATGTATTTAATTAGTAATAATTATATCGATTCAATTGTGTGTGAATTGTAGTGTAGGATTTAGTCACAAAAAATATTCTAAAATTAAAAGCTTTAGGGCAATTTATCATAAACATTTAATTATTCCGGCAAAAATAAAAATAAAAAAATGTTATTTTTTTTTAATGTTCATTTTTTTCGCGTGTGTTTAAATGCACACAGACAAATATACAAGTCAAACCCAAAATATACATTTTTTTATATTTTTTCATATATGCTCGACCAAGAATCGAATCTTAGACGACAGGTACATAGTTCATTAATTTGTAATTTAAATTGATAAAATATTATTTTTAGTTCAAAATAGAGATTTTGTTTATATTGTGTTTTGATGGTTATAACCTTACATGAGTAAAATACATAGATAGATCACTCCTAACAAGAAAGTGTAATCAGTTTTGAGAATTGAAATTGTTGCGTAAATAAAGCGTTTCCGTTCTGCAATGTCCCTAAAATGTTTGAAATATTTATTTATTACGTAATTACGTAGTATTCGTTATTTATACGTTAATTTTCTTTAAAAATGATTTTTATTTGTCAAGAATTGTAACAATAAATGATAAAAACGTCCTTTTGTGGTCTCATTCAATTTCTAGGCGAAGTATCTTTCTATTTTACTTATCAAAGGTTATAACAAAATTTGTGTGGATAAAAAAATATGATATGAATATATTCGAAGTAAAAGTAATGCATGATAATATGAAGAGCGGTAATAAAATTGTTGGTGCTTACTGAAAACTTATGAAAAGTAAAACGTCTGCCTTCAGCGGTGTAAAACTATTCTGGTTAGAACTAGGGATGCGAATATATTTCGATATTATCAATACTGTAATATATAGATATTGATTGACGATACTATTTAAAATTGAAAAAAAAAATCGAACATTTAAATATAGTTATATGACTAAGTCGACAAAATTAAAAAGATACCGATAATATCGATATTGACGATACCATATTGTCCAAATAATTAACATATCGATTACGAAAATTTCAAATATATTAAACTAATATGACTTATAAAGTGTAAATTTGAAATTTTCGACTTTCTCTCGATAATTTCATAAACTTGCATCCCTATTAAGTATTTTTAGGGCAGAAAATGCCAATAAAACCTTCACATATTAATATTCAAGGTGTAGCGGCGCATCTATGGCCGATCTCAGATAGGACGAATCCTATCTGGGATAGATTATAGGTCCATACTGCAGACTTATGAGATGGACTACAATCTCGTTTACTGCTTTCAATATATAGATAAATATATGTTTTATTTGTAGAAGTAAATTGTATTTTAGGAAATTTAATGTTTTAAAGACATTGAGTAGTACATCTATACAATTAGTTTTTCTAGTAAATTGTGGACTAAGGGCCCGAGCTGACTTGCTACTTAGCATCGGCGTGAATTTAACTGTTTTTCGAAGGTGTTATAACCCTCTGTGGTTCGACTCCGGCAGCACCACCATACTACCTATTTCTGTATAATAACTGCAGTGTAACGCTGCTGTGTTCTGGTTTGTAGGGTGTGGTAAGGGAGACATATTTGTCCAAGGCGTTCCAACTTTGTCCCCCGGCTAGAAATGTATCTGTGGCCAACCTCTGATAGGATCAAATACTTTTGAACGCTCAAAACGCAAAAAACAATCGCAAAAACGTGCGTTTTTAATACCGCGACTGAACGTAAGTCGCATAAACGTGACGCAAAATCAATGCAATCGCCGATGCCACATGTAGCTAGTCTGCTAAGGCCGTATACATATAATAATGGACGTCGACATCTACTCAATTCACGAAAATGTCCAAAGTTAACATTTTTCGAAATATATTTTGGACGTATTTTAGACGTTTTTTAAAACCAACATAACGTCGATTTGTTGTAATGTCAATGTTAATAATCTATATATATAAAAGCGAAAAGATACTCACGTTCGAAATGTATTAATCAAGGTTTTGCCGAAACTACTGAAGCTACAATCATGAAATTTGGAATATAGCTTCATTTTATAATGTAGATGCGCACTAAGAACGGATTTTTTGATATTCCACCATTAAGGGGGTTAAATGGGGGTTGAAAGTTAATACGAAAGTTCGTCAGTTTTAAAGCAAACTGGATGAAAATTGATATTTAGCTTTCTGATTTAAAGGAATAAAAATCTAATCTAAGGGTTTTTTCAAAATCAACCCTAAAGGTGGTTAAATAGGGGTTGACAGCTTATTTTAAATTTTGCTATTTTGAAAGCCAGCACTATGAAAGTTAGCCATTGCTTTACTGGTTAGATATAATAGAACTTTAGTTCTACCGTTTTTGGATAATCAACCCCTATGTGGGTTAAATAAGGGTTGTAACTTTGTATGGAATTCCCCCAGTTTTGATGTAAACTCTATGAAAATCGGTATTTGGGGTTTCGATTAAAAATAATTAAATACCTATTTCACCATTTTTGGAAAATCAACCCTTAAGTTGGTAAAATAAGGGTTGACAGCTTATTATAAAATTTGCCAATTTGAAAGCCAGAACTATGAAAGTTAGCCATTGCTCTACTGGTTAGATATAGTGGAACTTTAATTCTACGGTTTATGGAAAATCAACCCTTATGTGGGTTAAATAAGGGTTGTAAGTTTGTATGAAAATCCCCCAGTTTTGATCTAATCTCTATGAAAATCTGTATTTAGCTTTTTGGTAGAAAATAATTAAACACCTATTTCATCGTTTTTGGAAAATCAACCCTTAAGTTGGTAAAATAAGGGTTGACAGTTTATTTTAGAATTTGCCAATTTGAAAGCCAGCACTACGAAAGTTAGTGATTGCCTTACTGATTAGATATAGTGGAACTTTAATTCTAGCGTTTTTGGGAAAATTAACCCTTATATGGGTTAAAAAAGGGTTGTTAGTTTGTATGAAAGTCCCCCAGTTTTGATGTAAACTGTACGAAAATCGGTATTTGGGTTTTCGATAGAAAATAATTAAACACCTATTTCACCATTTTTGGAAAATCAACCCTTAAGTTGGTAAAATAAGGGTTGACAGCTTATTTTAAAAATTTCGGATTTGAAAGCCAGCACTATGAAAGTTAGCCATTGCCTCACTGGTAAGATTTAGTGGAACTTTAATTCTATCGTTTTTGGAAAATCAACCCTTATTTGGGTTAAATACGGTTGTAGGTTTGTATGAGAGTCCCCCAGTTTTGACGTAAACTGTATAAAAATCGGTATTTGGGTTTTCGATAGAAAATAATTAATCACCTATTTCATTGTTTTTGGAAATTCATCCCTTAAGGTCGTTAAATGGGGGTTGGAATTTTATTTCAAACTCCGTTAATTCGGAAGCAAGGTCTATAAAAATTTGCATTTGGCTTTCCTGTTGGAAATAATAGAACTTTTTTAACACCATTTATGGAAAATATTATTTAATAATTATTATTTATTATTTAATATTATTTAATTAATATTTACCCTTAAGACCCTCTTAAGGGTAGATTTTGGAAAATAGGGGTTGAAAGTTTGTTGGGAATGGAATTTTATTTTAAAAACCGTTTATTTGGAAGCAAGGAGTGTAAAAAATGTAATTGGTTGGGAATGATAAAACTTTTTTAAGACCATATATGGCAAATCTACCCTTATGAGGGTATAATAGGGGTAGAAACTTCGTTTAGAAGTCCGCAGATTTTGAAGCAAAGTCTATGAAAATTGGTAAATTGCTTTCTGGTTGTAAATAATATATCACTATTTTTCCATTTTCACACACCAAATCAACCCTTGAGGTCGTTAAATAGGGGTTGGAACTTTATATATTTTATAATCCGTGAATTTGGAAGCAACCACTATGAAAAACTATCATTGGACTTAATGAAGCATCTGACTCACTGTTTTTTTAGATGAACCCTTAAGACGGCTATAAAAGGGTGTATGCATCATGCCTTTCTGTTTACACATCTGTTTCAGCATTTTTAGCAAATCAACAATCAACCCCATTAGGGTGCTATAAGTAAAGAAAGTTTCCTTAAAAACCGTTATTGAAGTTACTTCCTTTGGCGTGTCTGGAAAAAGGGCGAAATACCACGGCCGTAGTAACATATATTTTTAACATGGCAATGTATTGCGCGTGCTGAAGTGCAAAACAGAGGTTTTTTAGGGTTCCGTACCTAAAGGATAAGAACGGAACCCTATTACTAAGACTTCGCTGTCTGTCCGTCTGTCCGTGTGTCACAGGGCTCTATCTCTGGAACCTTAATAGATAGACACGTGAAATTTTTACAGAGGTTGCATAACGGTGGCTGCTATAACAACAAATACTAAAAATAAAAAAAAAGTTGAAAACAAAAAGGGGACCCCATATAACAAACTGCTATTTGTTATTTTTCCAATTAACTTTTGAACCGTTAGAGGTAGACAGTTCAAGTTTTCGCAATGTGTGTACTTTAATGGTTGCTGCAATATTAAATAGTAGAAATTAAAAAAAAAATGAAAATTTTGGTTGTACTGAACCCTCCAGGTGCGGGTTTGACTTGCACTTGGCCAATTATTAGTAACGCACAGATCCGCGGGCCACAAGGGAAAGTCGCGGGCCACACACCACCTGTGGGTGTCGGGTTGCCGACCGCTGGTGTTGAATATTAGCTTCCAGAAATTTGCTGATAAAGTATTTATTGATGCATATGTACATAGGATGTTTTTGAAATTCTACTAAGGAGGTAAAGTTAGTGTTATACGGGAATCTTTTAGGTTCGAACTTAGAAACGTGAAATTTCAGATAACGTCAATTCAGACAAATTCACGACCACGTGGACGGCTGCAAATTTTATATATGATAATGCATAAGTTTATTCAAATTGGCCTACATTTTGGTATACTGATTAGATACGTCGCAACTACTTTGGACACACTATGTGCCAACATTTTGTCCTGCCGTGGGGTATGGTTGTGGTTATGCGGGGATTAGTGATGGTGATGTGATAGATACATAGATCTTGGATTAAAACTTTGAACTAGAACAGGGCTACAGTATCCCCTGCCTGTCGTACGAGACTAAAGGGGGACTTCTGGAGTTGCGGGTGGTAAGAATGAGAGCTCTAATCGCCCAGTCAGAGATCCTGGAAAGAACCACTGTATGTAAGGCCCCATAGATGGACGGTTCCTATGGAATACTGTAAATAATAAATATTGTATCCTACATGAAACTTATATTTTAAATAAAGTTTCATTACAGTCCACTAATAAAAGTTTTAGTGTATGTTTCTGAAGAAACCTTGACCAATTTAGGTATACAGTGACGAAAAAAAAAGCTTTTATCAATTAAATATTAACGCCACTTTATCGTTAAAATTGTTAAAGGTACAAATTTACGATTACAGTTATTTGTATGTCATATCATATTTTTTTACGCGGGCGAAGCCGCGGGTTCTGCTAGTTATATATATAGGTAAGTGACCGGTCAAAGTTTCGGTTTCAGCCAGAAATCTGCCGAAACTTTTGGCTCAGCCGAAACATACATACGTGAACTTTCGGTTGCATTCGGCTGTATTCGGGTGTCTTACAAATCAATTTTTTGTTTTGTTTTTTAATCAGATAAAATTAATAGCTTACTAGTCCAAATGTCTTTTTGTGTAACTCTGAATTAAGGGGAATTATGCATTACTTTAAAAATGTTTAGTTTCGGCATAGATAAGTAAAGATTACTCACTCCTAACAAGAAAATGTACCCAGTTTTGAGAATTGGAATAGTTGCGTAAAAAAGTTTATATCACGGCGTGCGTAAATGGACGTTTTACGCACGCTTCGCGTGCGCAAAACCCCCATTTCCGACCCCGTAATATAAAATTTTATACAACACGCGGACGAAAAATGTTTTTATATCACGGCGTGCGTAAATTGACGTTTTACGCACGCTTCGCGTGCGCAAAACCCCAATTTCCGACCCCGTAATATAAAATTTTATACAACACGCGGACGAAAAATGTTTTTCTGACTCGTGTGATTGCAGTCCTCGCCTGCGGCTCGGCCTGCAAACTCACACTTGTCAGAAAAAAATTTTTCGTCCTCGTATTGTAATGTACTATTCTGACTCGTGTGATTGCAGTCCTCGCCTGCGGCTCGGCCTGCAAACTCACACTTGTCAGAAAAAAATTTTTCGTCCTCGTATTGTAATGTACTATTTGCCACGTCTCCGTGCTAAAATGTCCCTAAAATATTTGAAATAATTATTTATTTATTATGTAAATTACGCAGTATTAGTTATTTATTCGTAAATTTTCACTAAAAATGTTTTTATTTGTCAAGAATTCAAAAAAAGAACTTACTAATAAGCCGTTTGTGGCTTCATTTAATTTCAAGGCGGCGAAGTATCTTTACTAATCTATGCGTTTCGGCCGAAAAGTCGGTTTCGGTCGGTCACTATTTAATCATTACTTTGTGTTCTCTGTATATAAATCACGCATCATCACATTGCCATTAATTAATTACAATTATACAAAGAGTTAAGTACTTATTTTTCATTTTTATTAAGCATTTTTAGCGACAGTTGCCAAATTGTGTATTTGTTTGGTTAGAGTTAGTTTACGGTAGTTTATATTAATTATAAGAGTGAGAAATAAAATATAGTGCTGATAATGGAAATTGGTTTTATTTTTCTCTTTTCAGAACTTATTTTTAATAAATCATGTGTTACCTATAATATTTAAAACTTGGTAAAATGCGTTCTTTTTTTTTTTGGTGTCCCAATACAAGAAACGCGCAGTTGACGCCGTCACAATGTGGTTCTATTTGAACTTAAAATCATGGTGATCAGCGCCATGTCGGTGAGTAGTAAACATTAAAGTGTTAGCTACTCAATACTAGATGTCACTGTTGCCATGAAATTTGCCAACTACTGAGATGTCAGCTACTCGATAATAGATGGCACTATTATCATGAATTATGCACTACTTATTACGCCGCATACTTAATGCATGTAAAGCGAAACTCATTATTGGCGAGTTATTATATTACCCTGTAGGTATAATAATTACTTTTTAAAATTATAAATAAAACACCGATTGGTAAATAAATATATATTCAGCATTCCCAAACTTACATTGTTAAATACATTTGTCGTTTAAACATTCGTAAGCCCTTTAAAATAGAATATTATTATTTTTCTTTAAAATAATCAGTAATTTTATTTTAAAAGAAATATCAAGCGCTGTCTAACAAAAGTGATAGGTACTATAAAATAAGATATCGCTCAATTAAAAGGAAAAATACACAAATAATAACAAAAAAGTTAAACATAATAAGCGTTGATTACACACGAAATTTAACATAGATTCGTCAAAATCATCAAAATTAACATTAAGGCCTTTTTTATTGCATAAAAAAGAAGGTAAAATTTAAGTTTTTATAAAAAAAATACTATTTATGAAAAATATTTGAAAATGAATATATTTATTTTTCAAATTTTCAAGAAGCTTTAGAAATACTTTTTTGTTTGTACTTAAGCTGTGTACATTTAAATATATACTTATAATAATGTATAGGAGAGATTCTTTAGTCTACGGACCTTGATTGATAATTAAGTTAACATAAAAATATTCCTAAATTCCTATATCAAAACCTTCAGAAAGCGTGAAAAGTTGGTTAAAATAGAAAAATCTTAAAAAAACTCAACCACCCTCTGTCACAAAATAAAAAGCTATTTTGTGCCTCTGATTTTATTTCGCATTAATACTTATATGTTCCATATTTTACCCATAAGAGTAAAGAACACACTATGGATCTAACAGCTTCAAGCCTTCTTTAACTTCAACTTTACACGCCTTTCAATGCAGAATAACGAAACTTTCTTTGACACTACCAAATAGTTTTCCATTAGAAAATATTCAGTTATAGTCCGATTCATAATTAGGTGTCCAAAATGTAAACAAATGTAACCTATCAAGAATTATTAGAAATTAGTTTTAAATGGTAGTTTCTTATTTTTGGCGATATAAAAGTAATAATCTAAATAAATTAAGATCAATTCACATTTTGTAATATTTATATTACCTTACGTTCCATACAGTAATAATAATAAAAAAACAAGGTTTATGATAGAAAATTAAAATGTGATAATGGTAACACAATCGGGATCCAAAACATTTTTTGGGCCGCCTATTTTAAATTTACTTGTTTATGTTATTCCATTTCGTGATCGTGGTCGAACTCGAATGTATTCACTTTTTTATAGTGCGTTTGTTAAATTGTGTGTTATTGTTTAATTATTTGTTTTTTGTTGAGTTTATTAAAGTTTTTGTTTCTTGTTAATTTGTTAGGGTTTACAATACCTGTAATCGTATTTTGACAATGACATTTCTTTGTTTACATTTTGGACACCTAATTATGAATCAGGCTATAGTTCCTTCGATACTAATATAGTAGTTTAATTATAACGCGCTGTACATAAAATATAGTATAGGTGGAGCCCAAGCGCACTTCAGCATAGTAACTCCGAGGATCGCTGCTAGGAGGTACCACATCAACGCCAGTACCAACGCTTGCCAGAGAAGATGGACTATGAAAAGACTGAAACAGAAAATACATAAATCTAAATATATATAACTCAAAGGTGACTGACTGACATAGTGATCTATCAACGCACAGCCCAAACCACTGGACGGATCGGGCTGAAACTTGGCATGCAGGTAGATGTTATGACGTAGGCATCCGCTAAGAAAGGATTTTGATCAATTCTACCCCCATGGGCATAAAATAGGGGATGAGAATATTACTTCTTAACGCGAGCGAAGCCGCGGGCAAAAGCTTGTAAGTTATATAATGCAAACAATTTTAATGAACAACAACAAGCATGAACAATGAACAAGCATGAGTCCTGAGACTAAGTTGGAACGTCTCGGAATGTATATCTCCCTTAAAACCAAAAGGGTGTGATAAGGGAGACATACTTATACGAGGCGTGCCAATATAGTCCTCAAGAGTAGCAACACATCTGTGGCCGACCTCAGATAGAAATCTAATCTTATCTGGGATTGATGCCCATACGCTTACGTATACCACTTACCATCAGGTGGTCTACATATTGTTTACCATCGACCCGAATATAGGTTTATCTTACTCGTATATATAAAATTCTCGTGTCACAATGTTAGTTACAGTACTCTTCCGAAACGGCTTTACCGATTTTCACCAAATTTTATATGCATATTCAGTAGGTCTGAGAATCGGCTACTATCTATTTTTCATACCTCTAAGTGATAAGGGTTGTTCACCCTTAACATTTTTTTATTTATATGGCAACACAATGTTTACCGGGTCAGTTAGTAAAATATAAAATCATAAATAATCAATTCTTGACCAAAAAAGCATTTTATAAATAAAGCTAAGTAGATTAGCAAATATAAAAACAAATAATAAATAAATAAATTCTTACATAGTATTTTTGTTTTTCGCAGCGGGCAATGTTTTCTCGCTTTCCCTATTCAGATATTTCCGTACACCAAGATGTAATATTATGAAGTAATTGTACCACTGAAAAAAATATTAAAAATGTTTAATTTATTAAATAAGCGCATGTACGATAAAATATTTGTATGCATTCAAGAAAATTAAAACTAAAATAAAAAGAAAAATATAAGGAAGTAAATACTAAAAATAAGTTATGCGTTACACAGGCCGCAACTTCGTCCCACGTTAGAAATATGTGTTACATCTTATCTGTTGTCACAAAAGATAGCAATGTATACAGGTTGTATTTTTCAAATGGGCCTTCAGGACCAAATCAGAAGTGTCGCTTATAAGTATTAAATCCTGGGAAGTATTCATAAAAAAATAAATAAAAATAAACGCTTTCTACACTCACAGCACCACACTAGGATTCCCTGTGTCGTGGGTACCATGAACACACGCGTAGACAAATACACAAATACCCAGACCCAGAAACAGAAATCTAAATTCATCATTTAGATATCTGTCTGGCCGGGGATCGAACCCGGAACCCTTCGCGTCAGACCGGTATGGTGACCGCTCCGCCACGCGGGTCGTCATATTGATAAATGGCAAACTAAAGGATAAGGCTCATTTTAATCAAAATACATTCAGCATTTTTTGCTATTTCTTATAATTTCGGATTTCACACTGAAGGCACATTTGAAAAATTCACCCTGTATATCGCGGTGTAAGAGTCAGATGAACGTATGTACAAAACATCAAAAATGGTTTCTTTTTCACAAAACAGTCCACAATGTAGTCTTTTATGAAATGGCAAAACGACGTAACGCTATATTCAATATTTTTATTTCAACGACTGTATATTATCTCTATTAATAATCTGGTAAAGTTTGAAGTGGCGAATTTTCACACAATTTTTGCTCTCCTGTAAAATTGACAAAATGTAGATACGTTCATCTGACTCTTACACCGCGATATATGATCGACCTCAGAATGATTTACCATCAGGTGGACTTCGTTCCCATTTGCTACTTATTATAAAATACTCACCACAATCTTATTAACGTTGAAACAAAACAATTCCTTGTCAGCATCATTGAGTTTTCCATACAATTCCTTAGTATTTGTGTTGTAGAATTTCCATTCACTGAAAATGAACTTTTCCAAGCGATTCAAAGAGTTCCATACGTTCTTATGTAGACGGAAAAGTCTGAAAAATATAAAATAAGAAATTTGAAAATTTTATGTATAAAACGTACATAATTTTTAAAATATTTTTATTGGCTTCCTATGTTAGTAGGTACTTAGTATGTATAAATGTTGTGAAGGTACCCTTTGTGGTTCGATTTCGGCGGCACCACTGTCACACCTATTTCTGTTATAACAGCAGTGTAGCCCTGATGTGTTCTGGTTTGAAGTGTAGTAAGGGAGACATACTTTTCCGAGGCGTTCTTGCTTAGTCCTCAGGGGTATCGGTGCATCAATTGTGGCGTGGCCAATTTCAGGTCGGAATCTAATCTTATCTGGGCTTGATTACAGATATCCATGGACAGTAGCCACTTACCATCAGGTAGACTACATGCTCATTTGTTATTTCATTACAAAATAAAAATCGAAGCTGATCCATCAGTTGATCTGAAGATGCATTTATAATACGCCTGGGATTCGAAACCCTGAAACCCTTTTAGTAATCTTCAAAGTATATTAAAAATAATTACATACATAGGTTTCCCTCCAGTGATTCTCAACAGCATATCCAATAGAACAGCTGGGAAGAAATGCACAAAGATTGCGGATATTCGAAACATGAATAGTGACGGCACGAACGATAAGTGGGGGTACCTGAAACAATAATTAATTTTAAATTAATAATGGGAATATTATAATAAACTAGCTGACCCGGCCAACATTGTATTGCTAAATAAATAAAAAAAATGGTAAGGGTGAACAACCCTTATCACTTACGGGTTTGAAAAATAGATAGAATATTTGAAACTGCGATGGTAGCGAAGTCTGTCGAATCCAATGTGAAACATTCCAAAATCAACAACTACTTACGAATTAAAAATTAATTAAGAAAACCTTTTCCCACGGACTAAATTGTGAATCTAAACCATTCTCAAGTCCCCTTGTACACACACAACGAATTTCATCAAAATCAGTCCAGTCGTTTAAGAGGAGTTCAGTGACATACACACGCACATAAGGATTATATATATAAAGATATGATTGTTGAAAATATAGCCGATATATCCCACAATTTAGATGATTCTAACGACACCTCATATGTTAATCCGTCAAGCCGTTTGGGCTGTAGCGTGACAAAGATAAAGAGCTATTTAAATTGAGAGAGTTTCTCGCACGTTTCTGGTCGAGAAATCGCAATCAACAAGCAATAATCGCCATAACATAATCGTATCAAAATGTGTGTAAATATTTTGAAGCAAGAATAAAAACTCGCCTACGATTATGGCATACGAGACTCGCATATGATTTATCGCCAGGCGATAATTGCCTGTGTTTGTTTACACGGCGAAATTATAGTAAGGAGATTCTTGCTTATGAGAATCTCGACTTGTATAAACATGATCTAATATTACATATTTTGAAGCTCGTGCGAGTATCCTACAAATCAGTTTGAATCGTTTTCAGTTCGAGATTTCTCATTCGAGTTTAGTGATTATCTTATTGTAATTCAAGGAACAGTATGTTAGACGCTCCCATACCATTTCTTCTCGCTGTCCATTTTTTTACCCAATACCTTTTCTTCTTTTTCCGTTTATATACAAGAATTAATTAAAAGGAACACGCACTGCACTCATGGTAGGAACTAGGGTTGTTGCGAATATCAGCATCAGCATCAGCATCCGCTGATTATCAGCTTTCTTTTAAATATCAGCATCAGCATCCGCATCCGCAACAAAAGATGCTGATATTTAATGCTGATATTGAAATTGTAACGTGTTCGTTGAAGGTGGGACCGAGCTTAAATCACGTGGAGTTTTAGCCAATCACAGAAGTTTATAAACACAAGTTGTCATCAAACAATCATTCTATTGTATTGACAACGTAATTTGGTCAGACATCAATAACTTTCGATCATAGTTCAATCAATCAATAACAGAATTATGTATTCAATTCATAATGCCACATCCAGTGAAAAGTGCAATATGACCAAATATTTCGTTATTGAACAAAGATACGACACAGTGTAGTTTTTGTAAAAAAAATAACAAATAAATGCCGATTTCTGTGTCACTGCAGAGTGGAGGGTAGCTGAAGTGGATGTTGGTTTGGTACATGGTTCTGAAGTCTGTGCTAAATATATTTCGTTGGATAACGGCGTAAACAGCATGTTCAATATGAGCGCCGGCTTCGGAGATATGTGCTGAGCCAAAATTTGTTTCAGTTGATTTTTGCTTTGTAGTGACATGGAAGTCGATTGTATTTTTTAATTAATTTTTTACCTTTTTTAGTGATGACATACTAAAAATCTTACAAATGCACTAGTCACCCTTACGATTTTTGAAAATTCCCCTCGATTTCTCTGGTCATCAGACCCTTATTTTCTTATAATGGAACTACTTTGGAAATATCTTTTTTTCCAACAAAATAAGAATCATCCAGTTCATAAACGACGAAGTTATCCGCGAAAAAACATAAAAAACACATATATACGGTAGAATAGAGAAACCGCCTCATTTTGTGAAGTTGGTTAAAAAAGACTATTCTCGTAAGGGACGTACAAATACCTCAGTATAAAATATATTTATTATTTAGTATTTTTAAATATCAGCATCAGCATCAGCATCAGCTGATATTAATCTGAAAAAATCAGCATCATCATCAGCTGATCTAGTAAAAACCTGCATCAGCAACAACCCTGGTAGCAACTGGCATAAAATCTCGAAATACGATTATTGCCTTGAACTTCTGCTTACACGGACGCAATAAAATATTCTATGCGAGGCTATTATCGCCCAAGGCAACGAGCGAGAAGAGCGAATGTTTAAACGAACAAAATATTTTATATTTCTTCGATAATCGTATCTTCGAGACGAGAAACTCTCCATCTAAATGGGCCATAAGACATACATACGCTAGAATAACATTACCTTCCGAGGTCGCGCGGAAGGTAATGTTTGTACGTACACGTGTCTGTACATATGTACACACGTAATTATGCCTCTCTGGCATATTTTATAAAGCATAGTCTATATTTTAATATGTAATATAATAATAATAATAACATTTTCTATTAAATTTGCTACATTTACTAGCCAACTTAATGATCTCAGTTCTTCTGTGTCGATTATATAAAAAATCACTCCTTATTTTTCTCCAACGCACCAAAAAAGTTTCATTTACCTTAAAACCTTATATAAAAAAAGATCAAGATCAACTTTAATAAATGCAACCTTAATAAAAAACTTAAAACATTTCTTACCACACGGCACTTTTCAGAGGGTAGTCGGTTAAGATGCCGTTCACAGAGTTCTCCAGCATCACCCATCTGAATGGGTTCTGTGTTGACGATGAACAGTGGTAGACCGTTACATTTGATCTGAAAAAGACATTTTATAGGATTACCTTTTTTCAGAGTATATAAAATTTCAAGAGTCTACAGGGTGAATTTTTCAAATAGGCCTTCAGGGCCAAATCCGAAACTATAAGGATTAGCGAAAAATGCTGAAAGGTGTTACGAGACCGATTTTGATAAAAACTAAAACTGTTCTTTTCCTTTTCCTTTTGTTTGTCATTTATCATTGCTTCCCATAATTTGATCCTTATAAGCAACACTATCCGATAGTGGAATAATATAGAGGGTGTATTTCTTTGCAAAATGAACTCGTTCGATTCCCGGCTAAGGAAAGAGGTATTTTACAAAACTAATGATGCAGTTTTAGTTTTTATCAAAATCGGCCTCGTTTCAGCATTTTCCGCTAATCCTTATAGTTTCGGATTTGGCCCTGAAGGCCCGTTTGAAAAATTCACCCTGTATAACATACTTAGTAAAAGGAAATAAAATGAAATTGAAAATGCAATTTTCTGCTCAACTTAAAATTTATGGTTTAGGTAACTTCATGATGAAAATTTTATTTTGAATATTTGCAAAAAGACATTCTCATTTTTCCCAAATACCCCACAAAGTATAACTAAAGCTTCTCAAGTATGTGTGAAGTCTATCAATACGTATTTGTCCAGCGCGGTGAACTATGACCTAAAATTTCTTAGATAAGCCCCGTGCCCAGCAGTGGGACAATAATAGACAATATACTTATATTTGTAAGTAGACTTTTCTCTTTTCAGCACCAAATTCTTTGAAAAAGTCTACCAGCGGCTAAATCAAATAAAAAATTCTAGATCCGCGAATAGGAAGTATTGTAACATATACTTACTTATCTTTAGCGGCCTCCCAACCAGCAACCAACAGTTGGTTGACCACCATATCCACTGGTATGTAGTCGGCTATGTTTTGCTTGCACATTGGTAGACGACGGACCACACCTGGAAGGGAAATATACTATATAATATGTTACTATATATAAGACGAGCTCTTGCCCGCGGCTTCGCTCGCGTTGCGAAGTAATATTTTCATCCTCTATTTTATCCCCTTGGCGGTAAAATTGATCAAAATCCTTTCTTAGCGGATGCCTACGTCGTATCTACCTGCATGCCAAGTTTCAGCCCGATCCGTCCAGTGGTTTGGACTGTGCGTTGATAGATCACTATGTCAGTCAGTCACCTTTGAGTTATATATTTTTAGAAGTAAGCTAATAAAAGAGCTACAGACCAAATTGACTATATTTTAGTCAATTATACTAAATATTACGGTTGTTAGAAAAATATATATTATTAGTTAATCTTTATTTTATGATATAGAAGTAGCAGAAAAGCATGCAGTCCACCTGATCGTAAGTACTGCTGGCTGGCATCTATAATCAAACCCAGATAAGTTTCCTACTTCGGTTTGGCAATAGATGCGCTACCCCTGAGAATTAAGCTGGAAAGCCTCGGATAAATGACTCCCTTATCACACCCTTTAAACCAGAACACATCAGCGCTTAACACTGCTGTTATAACAGAAATAGGTGTGACGGTGTTCCGCCGGCGTCGAACCATAGATGGTTTACCCGTGCTATGTTATATAGTAATGTACAATATATTGTACTATATTATTTCGCCCGAAAAATATAAAATATATGGTTTTGATCTATAATAAAGTCATCCTGACTTTATTGTATTTTTGTAAGGAATAATATTTTTCTTTGGAAAAAGGGATAGAAACCGAAAATAAACAATTAGAATTGAGCGTTTAATACAATACAGTTATTAAGTAGATAGATGTATTGGATATGGATTTTTCTAGTCGCTGTTTTTTGTGTGTGTTTGTGTTTAAGGATTTTTTAGAATAAAATTATTGAAACACCTTGGCCTAATTTTAAATCTTAGCACAGATCAAGATTTCAAATAGTCAATTTAAACAAAAACTAAAAAGTTTCTTCACTAGCCTTAACTATGCCTAAGACGTACATTAATTATGTATATCATCATCATCATCATCATCATCAACTCATTACTGTCCCACTGCTGGGCACGGGTCTGCTCTCAGAATGAGAAGGATTAGGCCATAGTCCACCGCGCTGGCCAAGTGCGTATTGGTAGACTTCACATACCTTTGAGATTTTTTTTTATAAATCTTTCAGGTGTGCAGGTTTCCTCACGATGTTTTCCTTCACCGTTTAGCAAGTGATAATTAATTTGTAATACGCACATAACTTTGAAAAATCAGAGGCCTGGGATTTGAACCTCGGACACCTCGATCGAGACGCCGAGTTTCTTAACCACTAGGCTATCACTGCTATATGTATTTACATTTATGTAAATAGAGTAAAATAAATACACTACAATATACAAAATCCAATATATAGTAGGGCATACATACATTCATGGGCTATGCAATTACTTACTTTACATAAATAAGGAATATGTATGCAAGAAAAGACCTCAATGAAATATTATCTGCATTTTACATATCATTATTCTGAACACGATATTTTATATATTGGAAAGAAATTATTTATTACGAGGTTTTTCCGGTTGATTGACGTCTCTTATTAATAAGCAATCTATCTAATGTTTTGTCTATATTTTATATTTGTCTACTAGACGTTTACCAAATAAATCTGACTTCTTTTCATACAAGTCAAATATCGATTTTTGGCAGATAAAAATATGTTACATTGATTATTAATAACTGATAATTCAGTACATTTTTTTTATAATGCGCAGCATATAAGGAGCAGCAGACGAGTGTTCAGTCCACCTTATGGTAATGGCTACTGCCTTATGGACATCTGTAACCTACCCCAGATAGGATTATATATTACCTACCTGAGGTCGATCACAGATACGCCGCTTCTCCTGAAGACTAAGCTGGAACGCCTCGGTAAAGTATGTTATACTACATCCCGATTAATTTACGTAAAATCAAAAACAAAAAGAATAATAAAAACGAAGCCAAATGCAAGCCAATACCTATTACCTAGGTTCAAAAGAAATAATAAACACTTTAAATAAACACTTTCTACACTCACAGCCCCACACTAGGATTCCCTGTGTCGTGGGTGCCATGGACACACACAGAGACAAATACACAAACACCCAGACCCAGAAACAGAAATCTAAATTCATCATTTAGATATTAGTCCGGCCGGGGATCGAACCCGGGACCCTTTGCGCGTCAGACCGGTATAGTGACCGCCCCGCCACGCGGGTCGTCAAATGTTTAATATTTACGCAAAAATGAAATTTCTCCTTTTTGTTTATTATTATTTATATTCAAAACAGATAATACAAAGAATTATAATTACGAGAAAAGTCTTGCAACGTTTGAACACAACCTAATTATAAGCAAATCAATGAATTTATTATATTTAATTAATAAATTTACACATAAGTAAGTAAGTATACATGAAATTTAATAAACAGAAAAATATTATAGAGCACCATAAAAAATAATATAGAAATTATAAAAATTGTTTTCGGTAAGGAAAATAACGAAATACACGTACCTAAAATTTAGTTTTTAATTAACAAAATTCAATACGAAATCAAAATAAACAAGTTCTATTTTCCTCCTTTTTCATGGCCGTTCTATAATATACCTAATAAATATTTAAATAAGTAATTACCTTTAGCAGCGCCCATCAGGAAACCTTGAGGACCCACTTTAGAACAAGTCCAGCCTGGTACCGGCTCGCTGAACGACGCCACAACTGTTAATTAAAATAAGAAATCATAAAAAATAAATGATTAAATATATCTTTTAATAAAACTCCATCCAAATTGGATCAGTTGTTTTTGAGAAAATCGCGGTCATACAAACATACTTAGTTACATACATACATACTTACAAATATAATACATATAAATTTTGAAGTCGGTTAACAACAACTTTTTCCTATTTTTCCCAAAAACTCCTTTTCATGTGATATCCATATAATGAAGGTGCATAAAAATAATTGATCCGCCAAATTGGCCGTAAGAGTGACGTCACTAAGCAGCAAACTAATCATTGTCATCCAAACCAATCGGTTTAAACATTTTGTTTAGGAAATCATTTTTTTAAGATAATTAATACAATTTTTAAGAATTTCTTTTTAATATGAACCTAGATCGAGCAGTTAGATCCTAGATCCTAGAACCTAGATCGAGAAACATTATTTTTAAAGATTGTTACTTGCAGTAAATTTCAGATACTTCCAAAAAAATGATTTGATTTAATTAAAAATTCACTTGCAAGATTAACTCTCACATACATACGAACAAAGAAAATATGTTAAAAAAGTTAACAAAACAAGTCTTATAATAAAAACTTACTCATAGTAGGCCTCACGATGGTACAGGGAAATTGTCCAGCGCATTTCAGGACCTCATGTTCTGCTAGATGCTTCGTAAATGTGTATGTGTTGGGGTGGTCCTTAAGAAGCCTGTAACAAATTAAGTAGAAGTAACAAACAAATTTGGTAATTGAGTGTGACTAAGTGTCTTTGTGCGTGTTTATGAATTTATGTGTGATCTTGAGTGGCTGTGTTTGTAACTATGTGTGTGTGACTTGTGTATGAATGTGTGTCTGTGTATGTAAACGTGTAGCTGAGTGACACACAATTAAATTCAATCATATGCACACCAATGCACGAGTGCCTGTGTGCGTGTAACTGACGTGTGACTGTGTGTAAGCATGGACACTGAAAGTATGTAGAAATACGGATGTAAATGCATGTGTTTCTGAATAACTGCTTTTGTGCGCATCCATTAGTATATGTGTAAGTGTGAGTGGTTTCATGTGTGTGACTGAGTGTGTATCTAGTCACACACATACACGGCTGTGAACGTATTCTAACTGTATGTACAAATGTGTGTACATGTAAGTGCTTTTGTGTGTGTACGTGCAACTCATTGTAACAACTTTTGAACTTTTTCATTGTAACAATGTTTTTTGAAGGTGGTAGAACCCTTTGTGGTTCGACTCCGGCGGCACCACCGCCACACCTATTTCTACCTAATAACAGCAGTGTTAAGTGCTGCTGTGTTCCGGTTTGAAGGGTGTGGTAAGGGAGACAGACTTTTCCGAGGCGTTCCAGCTTAGTCCTCAGGGGTAGCGGCGCATCTGTGGCCGACCTCAGGTAGGAATATCTAATCCTTTCTGGGGTTGATTACAGATGTCCATGGGCGGCAGTAGCCACTTACCACCAGGTGGACTGCATGCTCGTCTGCTACTCTTATATTATAAAAAAAAAAAAAAAAAAAAAAACTGCAGTGCAAGCAAACTGATTGTGTGTGTATATTTGTGCGTGTGAATGACTGTGAGAATGTGTGTATATGTGTGCATAAATGTGTATCTATGTATTATGCATATAGGCGAGTGTATGTGTTTATCCAAACATTACTCACTGAGGTTCCAATTCGTCCAAGGCTTCATTGGTCAAGGTGTTGACCAAATTGATGACCTTCTCTGCGTCCTCTGGCGCGTCATACACTTTCTCCACGGCTTCAGTTAAGTAAGAGTTCACATACGCTGATGACACGTGGATCATTACCTGATAAATAATGATGAAAAATAATTAAATATTGACTTACTGCTACTATAAGTAGTTTGAGCAGCTAGATAATCAATAAAGTAGTGTTTAAAGAGGTTGTCAAAAGTTAATAAGAAGAAAGTCTTAGGTATCTCCCTTCCAACACCCTTCAAAGCAGAATACAGCTGCAGGGGACAAGCAGATTCAGTTGTTTTTCAACCGTCATAAGGCCTTCGAGAAGATGTAACGACTTTAGTACAGATAAAGTGAAACCGACAACTTTGTGTGCCACGGAAAATAACGCATACATTGTAAATATTACACAAGGCAAAAATTGATTTACCTTAAACATAAATTACCTTAAATAACACTCAAAATGATTACAATTGCAACATTACAATTGCCTAAAGTTATGGATTTGTCAGAATTACACTAACATTCAAATTCTTTGTAATAATCCGAATTTTATTCGTTATTACAATTGTCTAAAACTATGATTACATTGATCTTAAAATTACACTACAATAAACCTTTAAATTTTTAAAACATAACAGTTGCCTAAAATTATGATTAAATTTGTCTTAATATTAAAATTACCTTCATATTCTTAATTTCTTTACACAACTCCATAACACGTCTGGTTCCTAACAGATTAATCTTCACCGTAGGGCTCAAGTTGTCCTGGAAGTCCAGGGTGGCTGCGGAATGGATGACCACGTTCACATTCTCGATAATGGTCTGCCGATCCTGGCTGCTGAGACCAAGGTTCTCTTGTCCGACATCACCAGAAACTGGGATTATCTTGCTGAATACATCTGTACTTTCGGTTTGTAATAGTTTCTCGAAAACCTGAAAGATTTATGTTAAATATTATTTGAGTATTTGAAATGGGTCCGAGGTTCAAATCCCAGGCACGTATTTTCAAAGTTATGTACGTATTCGATATTAATTATCACTTGCTTAAACGGTGAAAGAAAACATCGTGAAACCTGCACACCTGGGAAATCATAAAAAAGGAAAAAAAGTTTTCAAGGGTATGTGAAGCCTACCAATACGCACTTGGCCAGCGCGGTGGACTATGGCCTAATCCTTCTCATTCTGAGAGGAGACCCGTGCCCAGCGGGACAGTAGTGGGTTGATGATGAGATACTTACAGGATTTTTAGGGAACTCTTGCAATCTCTCAGATATGTCCTTATCCTTCTTCGGCCTCATCAACAGATACAATTTGCCGGAATCCGGAATTGTCCTTAAAATTTTCTCGATAAGGCATAACCCGACAAAACCTGTGCCTCCGGTAATAAAAAAGTTCTTTCCGGTGTAAAAAGCGCGCACTTCTGAGTCCGCCATCTTGGTTTTGCAGTTTTATTTTTATAATCTGTAACAAAAATAAATTCATTAAAAATAAAAAGTATGTATGTTTTATTATATAATATGGGAGTAGCAGACGAGCATGCAGTCCACCTGATGGTAAATGGTTACTGCCGCCCATGGACATGAGCAATCAAGCCCAGATAGGATTAGTTATTCCTACCTGTCGACCACAGATGCGCCGCTACACCTGAGGACTAACCTGGAACACCTCGGAAAAGTATGTCTACTTAAGCACACACCTATGAAAAAAATGGCCAAGTGAAAGTCGCACGGAGGGTTCCATGCCACCAAATTTTCATTTATTTTTTAAATTTTAGTATCTACACTAATATTATAAAGAGGAAAACCTTTTTTGTTTGTTTGGTTGTAATGAATAGGGTTAAAAAACTACTGGACCGATTTTAAAAATTCTTTCACCATTCGAAAGCTACATTATCCACGTACAACATAGGCTATATTTTATATGAAATATATTTGATAAATAGATTTTGAGGCGGTACAAAGTTTGCCGGGTCAACTAGTACTCAATATAACAGCCATAGAAGAAGTACACATTGTAATGGTACAAATTTTGGCCCTGAGAGTGGAAAAGTCAGAGGACACAATTTTATTTTTATTTTTTTATGTATAGAGGGGTAAACATTAGTTAGTGTAAACATAAATCCTAATTTGTAGGGTCGCAACTGTACCCTTACCATGAGTTTTTACGTTTTGACAAATATGACTGTTTTGGTATTTGTTTACGTATTGGCCCATACAATCTCCTAGTTCTGACACAATCCGCTAGGGGCGCTGATTGGAATTTGTATGGGCAAATACGTAAACAAATACCAAAACAGTCATATTTGTCAAAACGTAAAAACTCATGGTAAGGGTACTGTTGTCCATGGGCCGCTAACTTAAGGATGCAAATCATTTTCACGCTCTATAAGTCAAACGATTCAACAATAAGTAACTTATTATTATTAAGTTATTACTTAATATTATCAACTTTCCGTCGTAAACTAAAAATAACAAAGTTTATACATAAATTATATTATATCTTTCGATGTGAAATTTAAGAAGTACCGTTATTTTTGCAAAATTGAAGTTGACAAACTTACAGTCCGCCAGATGGCAAGTGAATAATGCCATGGTCATCTGTAATGGTCAATTATGTTTGACCTTACGGTGACCGCAAATGTGTTGCTGCAATAAGGTTGTATAGGGATACAATACAAAACTCTTGATATGTAACCAGATGCACAAATTTATATTATCTAAGAAGAACCGGTCGAAAACTTAATTTAATTGCAATAGATATGACTAAAGTGTTCTCTTTCTGCATTATCATTGGATGTATTCCCTAGCCAAGAATACCTACGCCTTGGAGACCTGGATTGAAGACGGAGGCAATAATGGAAGAAAGAAGAATGTTGATTTTCATAGAATTACGTAGTTTAGGTTTCATTGCCAAGACAGATTTTTTATAAAGACTAATGAAAATAAAGACAGTGATGTTAAATATCTCCAAATTGTTTTAATTTTGTAATATTTTTTGATAAAAAAACTATTTTTTTTTGCAATTTTCACGATCGTGAGTGTGACAGTTCCCACCGGAGACTCACGACCGTGCGGGTCGATTTCTGGATTAAGTATAAACTGTGGATTTTTTTCCTATTTTTTGTGGATCCCTTAAGCTATATAAAAAGCCGTAATAAACGTTTTGAATCGGAAATTGCGAAAAAAAATCTTCGGGTGTAAAGGGATATACGAGTAAGAAACCGCTAGGCATTTTTCAATCACAAAGCATTCACTTCTATGTCCGGTATAAATAATTTTTTGTGGTACGGAACCCTCCGTGTGTGAGTACAACGTATACTTGACCAATTATATTTCATTACGTCATGCAAGAGTTCATATGAGAAACCAACTCGACATGATCAGATTATATAAAGATCAGCAAATTTAATTTCTGTATCGTTTGCAATTGCTTATTATTTTAGGCTGCTACACACGAGCGATAGTTCATTCCGACTGTCGTCAGTAACCGTCGCAATCGTAACTGTAGTTTTGTACTGTAGTTTTTACGGTGGTAGAATTCTCTATGGTTCGACTCCGACGACATCACCGCTGCATCTATGTCTGCCAAGTAGTAGCAATATTAAGCACTGTACCTATTCTGAGTTGAAGGGTGTGCTAAGGGAGATATATTTTTCTGCTTAGTCAAGTTCAAGCTCAAGTTCAAGCTTAGTCGTCAGGTGTAGCGGCGCATCTGTGCCCGACATCAGGTAGGAATATCTAAGCTTATTTTGGTTCATTACAGAAGCCCATGGGCGGCAGTAGCCACTTACCATCAGATGGACTGCTACTCCTATATTATAAGAAAAACCTTTAGAGATTGATCCGACTCCCGTCGACTATCATCATCGACTATCCACAAAAACTATCGCTCATGTGTTAAATACCTTAGACGAAAATGATTTTTGATGATACAAGAAGTTATTCTCAAGATTACACATTAAATTGTATTGTTCAATATTTTTTATTTTGTATCAAGATTACAAGATTGCATTCTGTTTATGAAGTTCGCACAATATTTTTTAAAACAACAGGTTGCTTAGTCATGAAGTTTTTTATTTAAATGAGTATGTATAATAATTATAAGTTAGAGCTGTTAAAGGGTACTTTGATGAAGTGTAAAACGAGATATTGTCTATAGCATTATGATCTTATCAGTCAGCGGGACGTCATACCCATGAAGTTATAGGTAAATATGGAGGCCAGACTTAGAACAAAATCTTGAGGCAAATACCTACGTATCTCCATCCCGCTTTCTGTGGGCCGACCTCTCTTTCTAGTGTGGACTATAGTATTGCTATCTTCTTCTTTAAATCTCCTAGAAAATTCTTAGAATTAGTAACCACACTAGCCTAACCAGAAGTTAAACACTGTCAAATAATTTACCTTTAAATAAATACTTGAACTATGATTAGTTCAATTGAAAATCCCAAAATCGTAGGTCACGTATGCATATCTGGGTTGGCAATTCAACGAATTATAATCCCATTTCTTAAGGATTCGGTAATGTGGCAACATTGGCCCTATGTGCCAAAATAAATAAAGGTTACCCTACTTAGACAGAGAGGGTCTGCCCACAGAGAGCGAGATGGTGATACATAGGTTTTGCTTCAAGTAGGTATTCGAAGTGTGTTCTCCATATTTACCTATAACTTCATGGTCATACCCTCCGGGTCTCTCATATGCTAAGGCAATGTTAACATAAGGGCGGTGGGCATGGAATTTCGGGTCTCGAAGATACCCTCTTTGCCCAGGCAGATTCTCAGGTGGTAAATACCCCCCGGATTCTTGATATTTATTCATAATAATATAATGTTATTTAAAACATAATAAAATAATGAACAAATATTAAAAATATCTATCATCCCCCTGTTGAGGGGGTGATTCGGTACTTATCGCGTCGTCATACCGAGCGGACGGTCGGCCTCCTGATGGTCGGAGGTCGCCAGTCCAGGGAGTTCCCGCGGGAGCGGGCGCCCCCCAAGTGGTCGATCGTGTAGGGGCGCGAACCCCTTTAAATGGGAGTATGGTCCGGCCTCCGCCCGCTCATACATTGAGCGTGCGAGGCGGACCACAAACTCCTCGACCGTCTCGATCTTAAGGTCGCGCCTCACCACGTTGTTCCTGACGTATGATCTTATGTATAAAATTCTCGTGTCACAATGTTAGTTACCGTACCGTGCGGAGGACGCAACGGCTTATCGGATTTTTACCAAATTTTATATGCATATTCAGTAGGTCTTAAAATCGGCTTCTATCTATTTTTCATACCCCTAAGTGATAAGGGTAGTTCAACCGTAACATTTTTCGATTTATATGGCAACACAACGTTTGCCGGGTCAGCTAGTAAATATATAATAATCATTTTTAAAAACAAGCTTCTTAATAACGTCATATTTGTTGCCGACACAAGGAAAATGAAATATGTATATGTAAAAAAGAATATCGGCGAAAGAAAAATCTTCAAGTCTTAGAAATCTATTCAAAATATTTTATTATTAGTGTTATTTTAATTAATTATTTTATGTTATTTTCATGATGTGTTATTTGTATAATAATGTTATTTTTTATAGTCACTGGCTAGTACGATTGTATGAGTTATCATAAAAAATAAAAAGAACGCTCTTGACGTTAGAGTTGTAATTGCGCGTTAATAATAAAAGTTGTAAATTGGTTTAAGAAAACAAAATATTCTTTCACAAGATTTTAAGGCTTAATTAGAATAATTCGATTTCCACAGTGGACAAACTTCAAATTTTGTCGCGGACGTCAAATTCTTTTCTTGCTAGGGGTGCAAACTTCAAATCTTGTCAGTATACAATTTTTTCTAGGGGCAAAACTTCACATATTACCAAGGGGCACAATTTTTCAATTAAAAATTATAAAATTTATAATTTTGGCTAAATCTTGTCACGATTGGTTTTGGCTCAGATATTTCCGTGGGACCTTCTCATAAAGTATATAAAAACACTCCTATATCTTATTAGAATAATTTGATTTCCACAGTGGACAAACTTCAAATATTGTCGAGTCGTATTTTTCTAGGGGCAAAAACTTCGCATATTACCAAGGGGCTTAGTTTTGTAATTAAAAGTTATAAAACTTATAGTTTTGGTTAAATCTAGTCACGCTTGGTTTTGACTCCCGTCCCGTGGGACCTTCTCAAAAAGTATATAAAAACACTCCTATATCTTATGTATAAAATTCTCGTGTCACAATGTTAGTTACCGTACTCATCCGAAACGGCTTTACCGATTTTCGCCAAATTTTATAAACATATTCAGTAGGTCTGAGAATCGGCTACTATCTATTTTTCATACCCCTAAGTGATAAGGGTTGTTCACCCTTAACATTTTTTTTATTTATATGCAACACAACGTTTACCGGGTCTGCTAGTATTTTGTAAATCTTCAAGTCAATCCATTCACTACATTTCGAGTTTTGCGGTGACAAACATACGGAGCCTCTTTTATGTATAAAAAATATTTGGTTAGTCAGAGGTAAACAGATTACACGTACCTAATTACCAATGCTAACATTATACTAATTTAAAGTAAACAGGATGCTTATTTTGAGTTCAAAGTCAAAGGTCAAAACCAAAATTAATATTCAAAAATATAAAAAGCGTAACCACACGTAGTTGTATGAGGACAAATAAAAAGATTTTTAGGAAGTTCTTGTATCTAAAGGCTTTTTAACTTTTTTGTATGGTAAGTGGCTACTGCCGCCCATGGACATCTGTAATCAACCCCAGATAAGATTAGATGTTCCTGCGTGAGGTCGGCCACAGATGCTCCGCTACCCCTGAGGACTAAACTGGAACGCCTCGGAAAAGTCTGTGTCCCTTACCACACTTCAAACCAAACACAGCAGCCAGGGCCGGATTTAAGGGAGGGCAACCCAGGGCAGAAGCCCCGGGGCCTCCACAAAAGAGGGGCCCCCACAAACACTAGTAAACACTAGTAAGAAGAAATATCTTTTCCTTTGATATCTTTTTCGCTGTTTAACCTTTATGTACAGAACTTTGTACAAACATGAATACTAGAAGAATCTACCTGCGTTTCACAATAAAATATTTATTTAAAAACTCAACTGAAAAAATTGTTAATTTTTTCCGGGAAATAATTTGGGGCCAGGGGGCCTCCATTCCTTTGTTGCCCCAAGGCCTCTAGACCTCTAAATCCGGCACTGACAGCAGCGCTACACTGCTGTTATAAGACAGAATTACGTGACGATGGTACATATGAGCTCGATCCACTGTTTCAAAAGATTTCTTAATTTACCGTTACTAAAAGATTCCCAAAAAACAACATTTGAGTGCTGAAAGAAACAGCAAAAATACATTAAAACGTAAATAAAAAAAAAAAAAATCTTAATTTTTTCACCGTAGAGAATTTTGTTATAGTAAGAAAAAAATATAGTAGGGGAGCCCAAGAGATGATTTCGGTAGTGTCTCGAGCGCGGCAGACTAAGCTATGGGAGATACCTTACACCCTGTAGAGTATCCTAAACCATAAATGAGCTTTCTGTATAGGAGGGCTTGTACAGGGGAGCCCGTCAGATTATTAAATAATTGGCCAAGTGCAAGTTAAACCCGCATCTGGAGGGTTCCGTATAAGCAAAATTTTCTTTTTTTTATTTACTAGTATTTACTATTATAGCACACATTAAAGTACACACATTGTGAAAGTTTCAACTATCTACTTATAACGGTTCAAAAGTTACTTGGAAAAATATCGAATAGCAGTATGGGGATCCCTTTTTGTATTCATCTTATTTATTTTTAGTATTTGTTGCTATAGCGGCCACCGTTATGTATCCTCTGTAAAAAAATCAAGTGTCTATTACGATTCCAAACATAGAGCCCTGTGATTGAGGGACAGATAGCGAAGTCTTAGAATTAGGGTTCTGTTTTTACCCTTTGGGTACGGAACCCTAAAAATCGATCACTGGTGATGCTCGAGTGCAATGCATGTTGAACACACCGGTGAATCGAAAAAATCATCAAATCAAAAATCAAATTTATTTTTGAATAATAGTTGTTACATTTTTTTGTTACATAGTCGCTTATTCTGCCACTGAGTGGCTTACAAATATCCGTATCATCTATAAACTATTATTATAATTTTAATTCTAACATAATTCAACATGACTTGATAACAAATTGGATTACTGATTTTTATCGTTCAAAAAGTATTATAAACTATTATTTATTAGCTAGTTGTTGTTGGTTTATTTTTACACGCATGGATGTCCTTGCAATTTCGAATATCATCTGGTATAATATTATATATTTGGTGCTCTTCCTTAAAAACTTTGAACAAGTGTGTACGAGTAGGCAATAATGTGAATTTATCCTTGTGACGCGGCCCTGAACGGATCTGAATCTCTTTAGGGTTACTCTTGACGATCTTAACCTTTTCTTCCTTCTAACGTCTAATCTACACAATCATATAGGTCCCAAGACGCTCGAGTTTTTGCACATTTAGCATCATGGGCTCCCCTACTACTAACGTGTAATTTTCATGAGAATGCCGTAATACGATTAATACAGTGGAATGACCGCATAATCTGTCATACCAAACTTATGTAAGCATGGCCAAATATGTTTTATGGTCTTAGACCAAAAAGTGTAGACTATAGTCCGTGTGCTATAGAATGGTGAGAGATTTTTTTTATAATATAAGAGTAGCAGACGAGCATGCAATCCACCTGATGGTAAGTGGCTACTGCCGCCCATGAACATCTGTAATCAACCCCATATAAGGTTAGATACTACCTGACGTCATAGCCTAATGGTTAAGACACTCGGTATCTCGAGCGAGGGATCCGAGGTTCAGATCCCAGGCCTTGAGGAAACCTAGACAGTGGAAAAATCTTTAAGTTTTCAAAGGTATGTTAAGTTTACCAGTGCGCACTTGGCCAGCGTGGTGCACTATGGCCTAATTCTTCTCATTCTGAGGAGACCCGTGTCCAGTGGGACAGTGATGGTTTGAGGATGACAAGTGGCAGTTGTAAATATTGTCATCTACACTAATATTATAAAGAGGAAAACTTTGTTTGTTTGTTTGTAATGAATAGGCTCAAAAACTACTGAACCGATTTAAAAATTCTTTCACCATTCGAAAGCTACATTATCCACGAGTAACATAGGCTATACTTTATATGAAATATATTTGATAAATAGATTTTGAGGCGGTACAAAGTTTGCCGGGTCAGCTAGTAATTAATATTATAAATGCGAATTTAAGTTTGTTTGTTACATTTTCACACCTTAACCACATAACCGATTGTAGAAATTTCGTACAAATGTTGTAAAGGGTCTAGAAAAGGACATCAAGGACCTTTTATCCTTAAAATTACCATTCCCAGACAACATAACAAACATAACAATAACAAACAAACAGACAGACAGATAAACACAAGTTATGACATGAGCTTTAGGGACAATTTTATCAAACTATAGTAATGTCGTCCTATTACAACGAGCAAAGCCACGGGTAAAATCTAATAGTGTTATATTTGTCATTGACCGATTTCAACTAATGAGGTATCGAAATTTTATGTCGATAAATATTTAAAGAGAAAAATTGTGATGAAAGATCAAAAACTAAATATTTTTATAAATAAGATATGTTTAGAAAGTTTGAAATATGATTAATTGATCGCTATATATCATCATTGGATCTTAATTAAAACTTACATGATGATATATTGATATCGATATCAATGATATAATTATTCATTTTTACACATTTTGTACTCGAATTTAAATAAATGATATTACCTTTTACTCGACAACGTTTTAAATTTTAATCATTTATTAAAATTTATCTCTTAAAATCTCTATCGAAATTAAATTTCGATAAATGTTATTTACGACCTTATTAATCGTGTCATATTGACAGCTGTCAATGTCAATGTTGACATATTGTCATCTGTCACCGGCATCATGGCAAAACGCACAGAGATAGATTACAATATAAGTAATCTATCGTAAACAATTTTTGTCTACTACAGATTAAAAATTCGTCATTTTTTGCGTAGGTACATAACTTGTAAATAAGTTACACGTACCTAATTAAGTAATTACCGATGCTAACATTATACTAATTTAAAGTAAACAGCACACTCTTGCACCTGAGACATCTCGGAATAATTGTTAAAAAAATCACAATTAATTACCAATTGGTCGTGGAAGACACTTGTTCTCGATATCGGGTCTATATTTACTACATAGTTGAATGTATTTGTTCAATGCTACGTAAGGCATAGTCTACCTTTTTTAGTCTGAAATAAACATAATGAGACCATGCATAGATTACCATAATTATCGTAAAGAATTTTCTAGGCACAATTAAATATGCCAGATGGCGCGCTCTGAGGTGCTGGCGCGAACGGCTCCAGGAGCCTCGGAACATACGCCAAAGGGTGGTTGACGCTATCCTACCAAACTTGCGGGCCTTGGCTGAAGAGTAGGGGTAGAGTGTAGGGGTAGAGTAGGGGTAGTCTTACTCAGATACTCACCGGACATGGCTGTTTCGGTGAGTATCTGAATAGGATACAAAGAGAGGAGACGGCACATTGCCATCACTGCGGACACGACGAGGACTCCGCACAGCACACGCTGCAGTACTGCCCAGCGTGGGAGTCGCAGCGGCGGATCCTCGTCGAAAAAGTGGGACCGGATCTGTCTCCGTCGCCCATCGTCGGAGCGATGGTTCAGCGCATCGAGGCCTGGAACGGCATGATCACCTTCTGCGACGTGGTCATGTCTGCGAAGGAAGACGCCGAACGAGCAAGGGAGCGCGCTGAACCCGCTCGGAGGAGGAGCCGCCGCGGCCGTAGGTAAGGGCCCCCGGCGCGGTGTCCCTGTAGTTCCGGGACTAGAATAGGGCTACGGTATCTCCTGCCTGTCGTAAGAGGCGACTAAAAGGGGGCTTCCGGGGTTGCGGGCGGCAAGAGTGGGAGCTCGAACCGCCCGGCCAGCGGCCCCGGGAAGGACGACGGTATGTGTGGTCGCATACCGTCGTATACGCCAGATGGTGTGGCGAGCGTCAAGCTCACCTGGGCGGAGCCCGACGGGGCAACGCGCTAAGAGGACTCCGGTTGCGTTCCTTTGGAGATCCCGGAGCCCTTTTTTGTGAATCGATTGGAACACTTCGATTGGAATCGATTCAAAAATAGATCTTTTTCAGAAAGAATCAACGTCCCTATAACAACAGTGTAAAGTGCTGCTGCATTCTGGTTTGGAAGGTTATCCGAGGTGTTCTTTTAGTCCTCAGGGGTAGCATATGTGGCCAAGTCATTGATTACAGATGTTCATGGGCGCAGTAGCCACTTACCATCAGATGGACTGCATGCTTGTCTGCTACTTCAATTACCAAAAAATCGTTAGTAATAATAACATTTAACAGGGACATGTCTAGCTGAATAAGTCAAATAAACGCCATTTTGATTTTTTGATTTTTTTACGCCTATCTTCTCACACACTCACACGCTTCTTATATTAAATTATCAACGCCCGATATTAATTATCTATCTATCCAATGTTTTCCCTGCTAAAGATCGTCGTCATTAATCCATCACTGTCCCACTACTGGGCAGGGGTCTCCTCTCAGAATGAGAAGGATTAGGCCATAGTCCACCGCGCTGGACAAGTGCGTATTCGTAGACTTCACATACCTTTTTATATCAAAGGTCAAAATTTGATAATTCCCTAATAATCGATCTTTTTCGAAGTATCGATCTTTGGTTTAAAATTTGGATTGATCGCTTATTAACAACGGACGTAAAGATAAAAATGCAGTGATTTCACAACACAGTTAACACACTTTTGAAGTGTTAGTTAACTCAGTTACCGGTCATTGACTTTAGCACACAATTTCTAAACAAATGGAAAATGGAAATTTCCATTCCACGCTGTGGAAGGAACCATCGCTTTCATAACTAAAGTAATGGTTATTGCGGTTCTATTTTAATGATTGTGTTTACCGCTAAGTTAGGTTATTTTCGTCTTATATATAAAATTCTCGTGTCACAATGTTAGTTATCGTACTCCTCCGCAACGGCTTTACCGATTTTCACCAAATTTTATATGGATATTAATGATATTATATATTATTATATTATTTATATTTTATTATGTCTGAGAATCGGCTACTATGTATTTTTCATACCCCTAAGTGATCAGGGTTGTTCACCCTTAATATTTTTTTATTTATATGGCAAAACAACGTTTGCCGGGTCAGCTAGTAATAAGTAGAAAACGAGCAGTCCCCCTGATGATACAGTCCGCGTAAAACTGCTAGTCCGCTCTGAATATAGAATGTGTTGGAAAATGTCTTCCTTACCACACCCTTCAATCCAGAACACAGCAGCGCTAAACACTGCTGTTATTATACAGAAATAGGTGAGGCGGTGGTGCCGGAATCGAAACACAAAGGGTTCAGATAAACAAAAAAATAGCTGGAGAAAATTCAAAATATTATAGAAATTGCTATTATTACTTTATGTCATATTATCTACTTTCTTACAAATATACGAGTACATTACTGTCGTCGTAATAAATAACGTAGCATTTGCAAAATTATAGTTCTGAGCATAATTAGTAAAGATACTTCGCCGCCTTGAAATTGAATGAAGCCACAAACAGCTTATTAGTAAGTTCTTTTTTTTAATTCTTGACAAATAAAAACATTTTTAGAGAAAATTTACGAATAAATAACTAATACTGCGTAATTTACATAAAAAATAAATAATTCTTTCAAATATTTTAGGGACATTTTAGCACGGAGACATGGCAAAAGTTTTTTACGCAACTATTTCAATTCTCAAAACTGGTTACATTTTCTTGTTAGGAGTGAGTAATCTTTACTAATCTATGGTTCTGAGTCTAAATCTAATCTAGAGCTAATGTAAATAGTGCTAGTAAATAGGTAAATCTTTTTCGTTACAATTTCACCTACTACAAATGAAAATACATTTTTTCTTCCTATTATAGTCTTGTGATGCCATTTGTGCAAAAAACTGAATGGTGCCAAAAAGTCGATTACTGTGTTCTTAATTACGAAGGCAGATTAGACGGACACACGCGAAGCTCATTCTTATTATACAGATTGCATTTACCGCTACGCTAGAATTGTAAGATGTCTAATTCTGGAAAATAATGTGCGAAGTAGTCTTAGAAATTACTTCATTTACATTTAAAAGCGATTAAAGTGTTGTGGTTAGAAGTTAGTAGAATTTTATTTAATAATATTTAGTAGAATATTAAGAGGAATACGGGGGTCTTAGGTTTGAATCCCTTACAATGAGACGGATTAGGCCAGAGTCCACCGCGCTGGCCAAGTGCGTATTGGTAGACTTTACATACCTTTGAAAACTTTTTTATATTCCTCAGGTATGCAGGTTTCCTCACGATGTTTTCCTTCACCGTTAAAGCGAGTCGTTAAAACAATTTACTTACAGTCAAAATGTTAACAAACCTTGGATCTTAAAGCCGAACGTCCACCGCCAGCTAAAATAAGTTAGTTTAGATTAGCGCGCAAAGTTGAGCCAGTTTATCATATATGTGCGTCCATCGCAAACTATGTAATCTAAGCTAACTAAAATATCCCGACTAGGTCTTACTAACTTAGTTGTGTAGGCCGATCCGAAGCTACGCGGACTAAGCTAATCCCCTCTCACCCCCTTCCGTTACCCCTCTGACGTCTTTCGCTAGTGTTGTTTTCTAGTGTGTGATCATGTGCAGGCAGCGAAACACGTATTTTCAGCATGGAGTTATTAATTGAGTACGTCAAGCAATATCCTATTTTGTATAATCCAGAGGCAGAAGGTATAAGGAAAACAATAGCGGACGAAATGAAAAACCCGGAAATCAAAGATGGTAAATTTTTAAATGGTAATAATGGTAATGCTAATAATTGTAAACTTGACACTCCAGTACAAACTGATCATCACTAATTAGTTAGTTTAGCTTAGCTTATTTCAGTGAGTTTAGTTCCTATTTATTTTAGCTGGCGGTGGACATTCGGCTTAAAAACAAACTAACAACCGCTGGGATGTCAGTTAAAATAACAGTTAACGTGAATAACTCTTAAATGCGGAAGTTCAACCGAAAATTATGTGAAACATTATATTTTTTAGTTTTGTTTTTAAGAACACAAGGTCTGTGACCATATACATAATTACAAAGACCAAAAAATGAGACAACCGGAACCAAAATAATTATAGAATAAAAACTAAAAACCACGCTAAAATCATACAAGGAAAACCGTTAATCCTGATTCCTGACGATGCTGATGAGGAGAATGGTATAAAATTATTAAAATCGTGTATTGTCATCGGTTCTTGATAATTGTTCAAAATTTAAAATTATTCGGACCGTTCAAAGTGGGTAAAAATCGAGTTCAAAGATTCCGTTCCATACATACAGGTCAAGCTAATAAAAGCGTGGTAAAAATTCGCAACAGATTTGCACAGCACATGTGGCATAGATATATTAGATTAGTAATGCTGTGCAAATCTTTTTATATATATATTTCTTATGTGCGTGTGTATGTCACTGAACTCCTCCTAAACGACTGGACTGATATTGATGAAATTTGTTGTGTGTGTTCAAGGGGACTTGAGAATGGTTTAGATTCACAATTTAGTCCAATAAGGTAAGTAAGGTAAGACCAATTTTCGACAGATGGCACCACTGTCATTCCAATGCAGGTACAAATTTTTCGTTTTATGTATGTCATATTATTTCCTTAAAATGCGGACGAAGCCGCGGGCACCACTAGTTATTATATAAAAATAATATGTGCTGCTGTAACAGACCTCAATTAGACGATTACAAAAAACAATTAAAATTTTTGCCTGCGTGTCTGTATGTTTCGGCTAAACTTTGAAATGACTAGATCGATTGCGATAGAATTTTACTAGCAGTTAGTTAATGTTATATGAAATAACATAAACATACTTTTATTTTAGATAAATAATTAGGGTTCCATATAAAAACTAAAACCAATAAACCCTCAAGAGTACTTACACTTTTAATCGCGCGTAACTATGACTATATTATTCTCATCTTTGTACATTCAATTTATTTTTTATCTCACGAAATAAATTTAAGGTTTATCTTAGGAGAAAACACGTTGTCCCTGTAGTTTCGGGACCAGAATAGGGCTATGGTATCCCCGGCCTATCCCGGCAAGAGTGGGAGCTCGAACCGACCAGCGACCCCGGGAAGGACGGCGGTATGTGTGGTCGCATACCGTCGTACACACCAGGCGGTGTGGCGAGCGCCAAGCTCACCTGGGCTGAGCCCGACGGGGCCAAGGGGACTCCGGTTGCGGTCCTTTGGAGATCCCGGAGCCCTCTACGCAGCGCCGAGGACGGCCACCGGGGGGATTTTAGTGCGGTAAGAATCCCACATAACCCTACGTCGCTCCCACGACACCGGGTACCTTTTGAAGGTATCAAACGGTAAAAAGGTATCAAAGGTCGTAAACAAAAAAAGGAGAAAACACGTGCTCAGCATTAGGACAGTGATCTATTGATGATGGTGATAAAATGCAGATAAAACCGCGGGGCATACCTTGTTATTAATACATTATTCAAATTAATTGATTCTCAACCGGTTTTAGTGCCCCGTCCGTTTGTCTGTTCTCGAACTCATTATGCAAGTTCCGTACAAGTTGTTGGGAAAATTCCGTGTTTGTGTACAGAATGGCGGAACTACCTTTATTGGGGCCTGTTTTTTTTAGGGTTCCGTATCCAAAGCGTAAAAAATGGAACCCTATTACTACTCCTTCGCAGCTATCTATCCGTCTGTTATAGACTCTATATCTGGAACCGTAATAGATGGACACTTGAAAACTTCAAAGAATATCTATATACAATGTTGGCTACAAAAAATACCATTTTTTTATTAAATGGGTTCGCAACACATGGAACAGCTTATTCTTGGCATTTTTTGCTTTATCTATTGGATCGTAATAGGTAGGCAGTTAAAATTTTTACAATACATTATTTCTATAGCTGCTATGAAAACAAATACTAAAAATAAAAAAATAAAAATTTTGTGGTACGGAACTCTCCGTGTGTCTATAACTCACACTTGGCCAATTATTTCAAAATACTCGTTCAAATTTCGACTAGAGAAATAGTATTTTTTTTATATATTTAGGAACCTATGCAGTTGAAGTTTTATTTAAGACTAGCTGACCCGGCAAGCTTTGTACCGCCTCAAAATCTATGCATCAAATATATTTCATATAAAATATAACCTATGTTACTCGAGGATAATGTAGCTTTCGAATGGTGAAAGAATTTTTAAAATCGGTCCAGTAGTTTTTGAGCCTATTCATTACAAACAAACAAACAAAGTTTTCCTCTTTATAATATTAGTATAGATCAGCCTCGTAATTCCTTTAAGCATTTATCTCTGTTTTATAAGTTTGGAATAAATAATCGACCTCATTTTTTACCTACCACCTACCACCGTTGAAAATTTGACAACATGTAGTATGAAGAAATTGTCCTATGTAGGTACATCTTTAGTAGGTATTTTTTTGTATTAATCATTGACAGATTATTGATATGTACAATCCTATGTACATCTTTAGTAGGATTTTTTTAGTATTAATCATTGGCAGATTATTGATCATTGATAGTCAAAACACTGGATAGATTGAATATTACGCCTACTTAGTATAATAAAAAATTTTATCCAATTTTTGTCAAACAGTTCGTAAGTTGACAATTTAGTTAAAAATGACTTGAACAAATTTTGAACTTTGCCCAAGCTTAGCCTTGCAAATGTACATTTTTTGTCGTTTTATCGCAGACGAATAAATTATTTTGAGATAAATCTCATTAGAAAACAACATGTTGTGACTGTTTAACTATTTTCTAGTAAGCAGCATGAGTTTTCTAGGAAGGTGGTAGAACCCTTTGTGGTTCGACTCCGGCGGCACCACCGCCACACCTATTTCTACCCAATAACAGCAGTGTTAAGCGCTGCTGTGTTCCGGTTTGAAGGCTGTGGTAAGGGAGACAGACTTTTCCGAGGCGTTCCAGCTTAGTCCTCAGGGGTAGCGGCGCATCTGTGGCCGACCTCAGGTGGGAATATCTAATCCTATCTGGGGTTGATTACAGATGTCCATGGGCGGCAGTAGCCACTTACCATCAGGTGGACTGTGTGCTCGTCTGCTACTCCTATATTATAAAAAAGTAGCATGATAGAAGGTTTCCAGGCAAGTTCATGGCATATTGAACATCTACGACATCCACACGGGTCTCCTCACAGAATGCGTAGCAACGCAATTATTTCCAACCTGAGATATCTAATCTTATCTGGGGTTGATCACAGATTTCCCTGTGCGGCAGTGACCATCTACCATTCAATGGCAACCCATAACAGTCAGAGTACATGCAACCTCTAATTTTTCGAAGTTATGTGCGTACTAGTGGTGCCCGCGGCTTCGCCCGCGTTTAAAAGAAAATAATATAACATACTAACATACATATAACTGAAAGTTCGTACCTTCAACTTTGCTAAAGATCATTACTTGATCAAATGCATAATTTACGATTCAATCCTTACTAATATCGAATTAAATAATCGACTTTTGTGGTCCAAAAGATCGATCTTAGATTGCCATCCCTAGTTCCCGTGGGATTTCCGGGATAAAAACTATCCTATGTCCTTTCTCGGGTTTTAGACCATCTTTGTACAAAATTTCATTGAAATCGGTTCAGTGGTTTGGGCGTGAAGAAAAGACAATCAGACAGACAGACAGACAGACAGACAGACAGACAGACAGACAGACAGACAGACAGACAGACAGACAGACAGACAGACAGAGTTACTTTTGGATTTGTAATATTAGTAAGGATAGTAAGGGGGATAAGGGGGATTGATAAATCTATACAAACATAATGTTGCAACCGCCTCCGATTGCAAGCATTGATATTTTTAAGCTTATGGATATTTAGAGTATGCCAAAAGACTCACAAACGTAGGTAGGATCCATTACTGGAGACCGATTAACAGAATCGATTTTTTTTGGTCAAAAATATCGATTCTCCGATTAATCGATCAAAGATCGCTATCCTTAGTTCCCGTGGGATTTCCGGGATAAAAACTATCCTATGTCCTTTCTCGGGTCTCAGACTACCTTTGTATAAAATTTCATTAAAATCGGTTCAGTGGTTTAGGCGTGAAGAAAAGACAACCAGACAGACAGACAGACAGACAGACAGAGTTACTTTCGGATTTATAATATTAGTAAGGATAAGGATAATGAGCTAAATTTTTTTTTCGCGAAATTGCAATTCATTTTCTAAAATAAAGTGAACGTCTCCTTATAACATTAGCTAACTACCAGTGAAAGTCTCATCAAAATCGCTCCAGCCGTTTCGGAGAGAAGACACAACAGACAGACATGTTTTTATATACTTTCATTTGTAATAAGTAAAAAGCTGTTATTTTGTCATTACAAGCAGAAACTCGCAATTTTATTTTGCATAGATAATCCACATTTGATATGAATTGTGCCCATTTTTGAATTGTGAAAGTTCTAACGTTACGCTTTCACGAATACACCACTGAAATAATTTTGTGTAAAAATATTTTCAAACTGAAGAAGGATATAAGGCTTCCTTATTTGCTAATTGACCACTATGGGGGTGACTGCAGTTAAAATATGAAAACCCTGGTTTTCAAGAAAAATAAATGAGTATCTTGTGTAAATTAGTAAGCAAATTGCACGTTATTAATGTTCAATCTATCCAATGATCCCATAACAAAGATCGACATCTGTCAATTTCTTCATATTAGACCTTTTTTAAACATAGGAGTAGCAGACGTACATGTAGGCCACCTGATGGTAAGTGGCTACTACCGCCCATGGACATCTGTAATCAACCCCAGATAGGATTAGATATTTCTACCTGAGGTCGGCCACAGATGCGCCGCTACCCCTGAGGTCTAAGCTGAAACGCCTTGGAAAAGTATGTCTTCATTACCACAACCTTCATCAGAACATAGCAGCGCCTAACATTGCTGTTATGAGGGAGAAATAGGTGTGGCGGTGGTGCCGCCGGAGTCGAACCACAAAGGGTTCTACCACCCTATATTCTTTTGACTTTGTCATATTTTGATCTTAAAATCATAAAATGGATAGGTTAGGTTAGGTTAGGTTAGGATATATTAATAATGGACGTAAATGAGTTATTTAGTAATTACAATTTTTTAATCAACCACTGAGTGATAATCTTGAAAATATTTACACAAAAAGACATTTAACATTTACCAGACATTTAACAGGGAATCAAGTGAACTTTAAACAATGAATTTTCTAGGTCAACTGCGTACATATTTAAAGACTATGCAAAAAGACAGCAAAAATGGTGCAAAAACAGCGAAAACACATCGTGAGAAAATATACATGTTTAAGAAACTTTATGAATATTCATAGATTTATGAGTGTGTGAAGTCTACCAATTCGCATTTGGCCAACGCCGTGGACCATAGCACGGGTCTCCTCTCAGAATGAGAAGGATTAGGCCATAGTCCACCGCGCTGGCCAAGTGCGTATTGGTAGACTTCACATACCTTTGACAACTTTTTTTTATCTCTTGGGTATGCAGGTTTCCTCACGATGTTTGTCTTCAACTTAAAGCTAGTGATAATTAATGGCTAATACACACATAACAAAAAGCAGTGATAGCCTAGTGGTTAAGAAACTAGGCCTCTCGATCGCGGGGTCCGAGGTTCAAATCCCAGGCACGTACCTCTGATTTTTCAAAGTTATGTGCGTATTAGAAATTAATTATCACTTGCTAAACGGTGAAGGAAAACATCGTGAGGAAACCTGCATACCTGAGAGATTTATAAAAAACAATCTCAAAGGTATGTGAAGTCTACCAATACGCACTTGGCCAGCGCGGTGGACTATGGCCTAATCCTTCTCATTATGAGAGGAGACCCGTGCTCAGCAGTGGGACAGTAATGGATTGTTGATGATTGATGATGATGACACACATATCCTTGAAAGCTCAGAGGTACATGCTTGGGAATCAAACCGCGGACCCGTCGAAATCAAATCAAAACAAACATCTTTATTTGCCAAATAAGGTACAAAACTCTGGTGAAATCTGATAAGATACAAGAATCCTCTTATTTTACCATTTCGGCGTGCAAATATGGTTATAAACTTAATTTTATGTTAACCTACTTTGTTTTAATCGTATAACACAATTAGTCACATTGATCGATCGAAGAATAGCAAATAATTTTAGGTAAACGCATAACAATTTTATTAGCAGTTATGTTTATTTGGTACAAATTATAAAGTAAATGCACTTATTAATTAAACATAATTGTACATTTAAATAAATGCATAAAATATTTTATTAAACTAATGACCTCATAATTGAATTTTAAATGGTACCTACTTTTGGAAATTTGAATAAAAATACATTAAAAGGAATGAACATAAAAATACAACCGACTTTTATGTACAAAGTAATAAATTTAAACAAATGTTAATGCATATATTTTTAATACAATTTTTGAAAATAATTAAACACTATTTAGAATAAAACTGAATAAACAACAAGATTTTATTGTATCCATGTCCCTAATATTCAAATTATTTTAGAACATTATCAACTTTATGTTTTAAATAAATATTGGTTTAGTAGGTATAGTCCGCGCCAAACTGCTAGTCTGATCTGAAGTTGTTGCGAGCAGGTGAAGTCATACAAGTTCTGACGTCGTTGTTGGTGTCCAATATGAACGCCGACTTCATAATTGTAATAAAAATAGTAATATATCTTAGGTAACATATCTTGTATTTATCTACTCGTTATTTAATGTTTCTTGTTAGATTCGATTTAGTCGTTAAAGATCAATATATTTAACGACTAAATCTAACCTAGGTGTGAAGGATATTGCAAATGCATAATTTATAAGATAAATAAAACTATGTACAGGCGGCTCCAAAAGTAGATGAACAGATTTCAAAAATCTAGATAGAAGGTTTCAAAAATCCCTATACACATACGCATCCCTATACGCATTCAATAGCTAAACATCCCCTTTTTTTAGCATCATAATTAGGTAAACTTCGTAAAGTTTCAATATGAACATTAAAGTGTTAAAAGTACCTGAAAGAAGTTCAAAAAGTGCTCTGTAAGAACCTATTTTGAATTAAAAAAAATGATTTGATTTTGATTTGACAGTGACATATCATTCACCAGAAATACTTGCAAGTACTAGATTTTTTGTTGAAATATTTATACTATTATAAATCGATTTTCGCTACTTATCGTACACCGACAATTAAAACATTCCGTTATTCTTTACTCAACTGCGGAGGGCAATGATTTTCGAGCGTATGTATGTATGTATGTATGTATGTCTCTTTCTTTGGCACTCCCTGCAGCCCACACGTCTCGAAATTTTAACATATGAGGTGTCGTTGGACTCATCTTAGTGTGGGAGTGACATAAGTTATATTTTTAAGCACTCAAGTTTTATGTTTCATATAATAACTCCCTAGTTTTTAAACAATCTCAGAGGAATTATGTTTACTGATGATAAATAAAACTATTTCTTCAACAAACTTAAAACTTTTATTATTCCCGCTCAAAATAAACTCAAACGTCAAGATAAGTTCTTTTTCTTTTTTATGCCAACTCATAAAATCTTACCAGCCAGTGATTATATAAATGAGAACTAAAAAAATAAAATAATATATACGCGACGAATAAAACGAGAACTCTTCTTTGGCATGTCGGTTAAAAATCATCATGAAAGTAACACATTTCTTTTTTGTAATAAATTAATTTGAATATTGTAAAATTCACCCTGTAAAAGGAATGACGCACATTATTTAAGTTGACAGATAATAAAAAACGTTATAGGTAATTTATAATAAGTTCGTTCAGTAGTTTTCTATAAGCCTGGGTAATTCCAACGAGGTTTAATCAATTTTAATCATATATAATACAACATAATAAAGCCTACAATTATTATCCTTATACAGTCCGAGATAGGGCTCGAACACAAAACTGCGATGCGACGCGATGCGAATTCGCAACGCAGAAAATTGCGATGCGAATTGCTGCGATGCGATATCGTGCGGCGTAGCGTCTCTCAGGGTGACGAACAACAACAACCACTGTGCGATGCGAATCAATTCGCAAGTTCTTGCGATGCGTCGAGGGAGCTCGCAGATTTTTGCGATGCGACGTCGCATCGCAGTTTTGTGTACGAACCCTAAAGCTGCTAGTCCGCTCTGAATATAGAAATGAATCGCGTCCCCATACCAAATTGTATGACTACACCTGTTGCAACGACCTCAGAGCGGACTTTGGCGATGACTATCTTATATCTATATAAAATTCTCGTGTCAGTTACCGTACTCCTCCGAAACGGCTTTACCGCTTTTTAACAAATTTTATAACCATATTCAGTAGGTCTGAGAATCGGCTACTATCTATTTTTCACACACCTAAGTGATAAGGGTTGTTCACCCTTAGCATTTTTTTATTTATATGGCAACACAACGTTTGCCGGGTCAGCTAGTATCTATATAAAAATATCTTTCGTATGTTTGAGTCCGTACAACTAAAAAAGTTGTCAATTTATTGACCTGAAAATATTACAGTTTCCCATTTGTTTATAAGAGTGATTTTGTATATTTTTTATTCCGAAATTCTCATGAGAAATAAAAAAAATAATAGATTGTACCATAGAGAAGTGTGACCAATTAGGTTTTAGAAGATAATACTATTTTTTGTATATAACAATTATTTAAAAAATTGCACGTAGGTACTAATTATTTTTATAATATAGGACTAGCAGACGAGCATGCTGTCCACCTGATGGTAAGTGGCTACTGCCACGGACACCTATTATCAACCCCAGATTACTACCCCTAAGGACTAAGCTGTAATGCTCCAAAAAATGTCTTCCTTGCCACACCCTTCAAACCAGAACACAGCAGCGCTTAACACTGCTGTTATAACAGAAATAGGTGTGGCGGTGGTGCCGCCGGTGTCCAACTACAAAAGTTGTTACCACCTAATTACGAACTTGTTTACATAATAAAACTTAATTTAATTTAATTAAAATTTAATATTTATGCACAATTTTCCTTTACTTTGAAGTGTTTAAGTGTTAACCTAATAGATATTTCTATTAAACTGACTACTACTTATAACTTGCCTAAAACCGGCATGGTATGTGGCGTGTTACTACTATATTTACTCGATCTATTGACTTATACAAGCAAATATCAACATACAACTCGTTATACCAGTAAAACCGACGTTATCCTACGTAATAGTATAACATTACACTCAATATTACCACTTAAACACGAAAGTACAATTAAAAAACATCTCGTGACTGACAGGTCTATAACAAAAGAAATTATAGTAAAATAACCTATAACTCGTGTCAATAATCGCATAAATTATAACAGAAATGTTAGTAATAGTCATTCGGTTGTACATACCGTTATTTGTAACGAATTGTTGATATAAATGTTGATTCACAGCACAGCGCAAACACATTCACACGACCGCGACGCAAGGATTACTGTTTTACTGTTTGCTTGCCATGTCAGTGACAGAACGGAAGTGATCATGGTGTGGGTAGCCATTCATACGCGTGTGTAGTAGTGTGCGTAATGCGTACGCGCAACGAGCTACACACTATCCGGTAAATCGGATGTCTGAACCGGCAAGAAGTTGAGTCGGCAAAGTTGATTTGTGTATGGAGAAATCAAAATTATTATTCGACGGAACGAAAGGTGAATGTTTCTATAATCGATTAACACCTTTATTAACAATCAATCTATCCAAAGTTTTGCCTACCGAAAATCTACATTTGACAATTGTTTATACGTATAAACTTGTTATTATTATGATTAATAGTTGATCGAAGTAGATTAAATAAATAAATAAAAATAAAAAAGCCTATTTATTCCGTTAATATACATATCAGTCTGTTTACATTTATAAATTGTCATTTTACATTATATATTATTATTAGTATCAGTTATGTCACAGTCATCGATTAACTATAATATATATATATTTTTTTTACTTATACAATTTTAATATGTTATTGCTAATGTAATTTAATATTATATATATATTTTCATATTGTGTGGGTCATGTATGTTTGTTTATATTAAGGACCTCTAAATGAGTATAGGCCTCCTCCATTTTTCTCCATGTGTCTCTGTTTTTAGCTTTTTCTAACCAGTCTCTACCTGCTATTTTAAGTATTTCGTCTAACCATCGTTCTATTGGTCTTCCTCTACTTCTTTTACCCATTGGTCCAGTCCAATTGGTAATCTTTTTCGTCCATCTGTCATCATTCATACGCGCAATATGGCCAGCCCATTTCCATTTAAGTTTTCTGCAATGATCCAAAGCATCTATAACTCTTGTAGTGTTTCGTATTTCAGAGTTTCTTTTTTTGTCTGTTCTTTTTAAGTTTAAAATACTACGTTCTATGGCTCTTTGACATGTTTGTATTTTTTGTTTACTGTACTTATTAAATATCCATGTTTGAGAGGCGTATGATAGACACGGTAAAATACACGAATCCAGAACTTTTTTCTTTAGTTTTATGGAGATATTTGATTTTAATATTTCCTTATTTGTCCAAAATTTATTCCAAGTAATATTTATACGTCGGTTTAGTTCATCGCGATGTCTGGATTTCTCAAAGGATATCTGTTTTCCTAAGTATATGTATTGTTGTACGTATTCTATGGAATTATTATTAGAATTTATAGGTATTTTCGTACTGTTGGTCATAGCCTTTGTTAGTGGCAAAGTAAGCTTGCCGAAGTAGATTATTAAGTGATAAACTCATATCATAGTGTTTTCCCTAGCAAAGATCGACATTGGACATTTTTTATACTGGATATTATCATATAAAACATGGATAGATTAAATATTAATTACGCGCGTAAGACAGACATATTATATATTATAGTTTTATTTATTATATTATGAATATAATAAAATAAAAGCAAGAATGGTACCTACCTAAATGAAATAATGTCACCTATTTGAGCAGCCCTGATAGTGTATAGCCAACTCTAGAGTCTAGACTTTTGTCTGTTACCTAGATATTTTTTATTAGCCAATTAAGAGGTCGTCAATACATTATACCATTAAATATAGTTACTTGGTTAATAGTTAATTTTATGCTATATTTATGATTGAGATTAATCTGTATGGTATGCAATGGAATTATACTTGTTTAGTTTTTTTTGCTATATAATACTGAAGTATTTGACGAGGATGCAGTTCACCTGATAGTAAGTGGCTACTACCGTATGGACATCTGTAATCAACCCCAAATAACATTAGATTTTTACCTGACGTTGGCAGAGCCGGATTAACCTTAAGGCAGAGTAGGCAACTGCCTAGGGGCCCAGGATCGACAGGGGCCCACTGCAGACTCCGTACTAACACGCAGCCAACCCGCGTTGAGCACGCATAGAGCCTGCGTATGTCTGAACCCGCCCTTAGGACGTCATCCATGCCTATATCGGGAATTGTATTCAGGAATGTGGGTAGAAGGCAAAAAAAAAACATTATTTAGTCAGTCAGAGTAGGTAAAGAAAAGGGGCCCGAAAATTGTATTGCCTACACAGGCCCATACAGGGTTAATCCAGCTCTGGACGTTGGCAAGACACCCCTGAGGACTAAGCTGGAAAGCCTCGGATAACTATGTGTCCCCGGATAACTATGTACTCCCGAGGGAGAACCCTCATGCTAGAATACAGCAGCGCTTAACACTGCTATTATAAGACAGAAATAGGTGTGTCGGTGGTGCCGCCGGAGTAGAACCATGAAAGATTCTAGTACTTTCGACTATCTCTGCTTTAATCATCGTTGTGTGTTATTAGTACCTATAATAATAATAATCATCTATTTCAGAATTATATTCCATGTATTGTACCTATAATTCTTCATGATTATTTAAAAAAATATTATGTATTGTTCAAATAAAATAATTTTATTTCATATTTTGACCTGACCTTTTCGCATGTAGGTGAATAGTAGAAAAGGTAAATGTGGTAGTAGAATGATGTGTATACATAAATCTTGTTTTTATACATATAATAGGAGTAGCAGACGAGCATGCAGTCTTTGTGATGATAAGTGGCTACTGCCGCGCATGGACGTGTAATCAACCCCAGATACGATTAAATATTTTTTACCTGAGATCGGTCACAGATTTAAAGTATGTTTCCCTTACCATACCCTTCAAACCAGAACACAGCAGAACTTAATACTGCTGTAATATGCTGCATATTATAGGCAGAAATAGGCGTAACACAAAAGGGTTATACCACCTTCAAATCTTTGGTTTGTAAACTTAACTTTAGCCCTTTAGGCATTCCTGTGATGTGGTTTGAAAGGTTGTAGAAAGTGGTACTGATAAAAGGCGTTCTAACTTAGTCCTCAGGGATAGCAATGCATCCATGTCCAATTTTAAGTACGACTTTGTCACGACGAAGGCCGTACAGAGGAACACCGTGGGGTTTTATCCTGTAGGAGTCCGGTAAATCCTCTCCGCTGCCCCCACAGCTGACAGAAATCCATGAAGGGTTTCCCCACGAAAAAAAGGTATGACTTTGATCCTATCTGGGATTGATTAAAGATCGTATATTTTTGAGTTATCGATACGTCGATCGTCGTCGATCGAAATTTCAGAGGATGTTACCTCTGAAATTTCCGTTATTCCGTTAGCTCATCGGAATTTCAGGGCATTGAATCGATATTTTCAAAAACATTTTGTAACTAAAAAGTTAACCACAAAATAAATTTAAAGGATTTCATTTAAAACAAATGTATTTCAATGAAAGATCAAAATATGGCAAGACTTTATTCTAATTATTCTAATATATCTACGTAATACACTTACAATACAACTTATTGCAAAAACGTTAAAACTACTTTCAAATTGTGATTTAAAATGATGCCTTTAAAGTTTCTACATGTGCTTACATTTAATATAATCTACATATACATAATAATTAATTAAATTATATTAAATTACATTTTTATTAACTGAAATGACACACGACAGTAAAATGTATGATAATGTAAATGTATAACTTTTTCGTTACTACATTGCTCACGTAATATATATTTTTATTGTAAACTTCAATTTTAAAAATAATGCGTTATTTAAATTGAGAATAGAATACAAATTTATTTTTATATTGATTTATAATTAATTAACTGGGATACATATCAAAATCGTCACAAATATCATTAATTTATTTAATTTTAATTATTATTTTCTAGAAATTTAATAAAAAATTGGGCAATTTGATAAAAAAAATAGTCATATCTTTCATCTATCTCATATTTATATGACGGTATATAGAATTAAATTACTAAAAGTTATTGCTTGAAAACTTTAAATGAGATTCACATAAAATCAAAAAATTATTAGCTATCAATTGCCTGAGAAATGTATGTGAGATTCAAGTTAAAATTTATTACAAAGATACCAGGTATATTTTTATTATAGTCCGCGCCAAACTGCTAGTCCGCTATGAAGTTGTTGCGAGCGGGTGTAGTCATACAATTTGCTATGGCGACGCGATTCATTTCTATATTCAGAGCGGACTAGCAGTTTTACGCGGACTTTACCAGCTTTATTTTCTTAATCAAGTAAAAGACACAATCACGTATTTAAATAAAAATAAAGAATATACCATTTCTCAAAGTATTTTTATGAATAATACAAATTATAATCGTTATAATGTAATTAATTATAATTATCCTATTTAACTAGTTAAGTACAGACTTGGAATGTATTAAAACGAAAAACATATATATATATATATATATATATATATATATATATATATATATATATATATATATATATATAAATACATATAATTTCAGTTATTTTAAAAACCACTGGATTTTTACTTCGAAATATATATAATAATACAAAACTGAGTATTATACTTATTTCTCTACATTAAAAATAATATCTTAACATAAAATATATATCGAAAAACGAAAACATCCATAACAATAAAGCTAAAAATAAAAAAATACATCGTTTTAAAGCTAATTACGAAATAAAATATTTACATTAAATGATTTCAAAATGTAACTTATTAATTAAATAGTAAAAAAGTTAAAAATAGCTACCACCAGTTTAAAAAAATATGAGATTTGCAAATAATTCCTGGGCTTATCCATTGATATTTAACTTAAATATAGACATGATTTTTGACTAAATAAAGTCTGCCTAGACTAAGTATAGTCTGAAAATACCTAATACAGGCATCACGAAACATAAATGGAGTCGTTCATGAAGTAGGTCGAAAAAATTTTGTTACCCCTTCATATCAATCAATCGTTCCCAAATTTGATTATTAAAACCATTGAAAAATATTTGTTATTGACAATCCACCCCAATTATTACTTCTGAACAACAACCTTTCACTTATAAATCTGTAATGTTACTCACGATTGACTTCTAAATCTGTACCCTAAGTACTCCTAAATGCCCATACATTTCCAATCAGCGCCCCTATCGAAATGTATCAGAACTGATTGGATATGTATGGGAAATACGTAAACAAATACAAAAACAGTCATTTTGGTTATAACGTAAAAACTCATACTAAGGGTATTGATTTTCACAATGAATATTTTTTCAATTCTTGTCATGTCATTTGTCATTGCTACCATCGATTAAAAAAGACCTAAATAACTAAACATATTTGTCATTAATCATTAAATATTTGTCATTTTGTCATAGTATTTGTCATTAAAGCTCCAAATGAAATGGGAATGGCGAAGTAAAAACAAAATTACAAAAAATATCTCGTGAGGACGGCATTCTCTAATTGCACTTGGGAATGTACATGTATCATGTTATTGTATAATATAATTGCACTTGGAATGTAAATGTATAATTAATAATGTAAATGATAATTAATAATGTATATTTACCACTAATAATACAAAACTACTATGGAGTTGATCAACTTGAATTGACTGATGTAAAATACATAAACTTAGAAAGAAAATAAATTTTAACATAAAAAAATCTGTTCAAATCCTTTTTGTTGTTCTACGTTTCTTACCATTATAGCTTGGAGCATAATTTATTATGCTGCTCCCGTAGATTAGTAAAGATTACTCACTCCTAACAACAAAATGTAACCAGTTTTGACAATTGAAATTGTCACTGTCATCTACTCGTATTTTAGTGTTTGAAAAATATTAAAAAATGTAGTTTTTACATCATTTACGAATGAAACGATATTTCTTTTAGCCATTTAATGGCTTCCTTCAATTACAAGGCGGTGAGATATCTATACTTATCTATGGGTGCTCCTATGTGAATTGGTGGAGGGTTAGGGTCAATCTTTATTCGTTACTACTTATTTAATTTTATAGTAATATTAACACAGAATTGAGACATTTTAATAAGTAACGGATACTTACATATTGAATATTAATTTGTTATTAAATTTACATATCTTGCATATTACACCAATCAAATCAAAGTTCACCACTCTATACGTACATTATGTAAACGTAATACAATACATTTTGAAATTTTTAATTAATAAGTGTTGGCAACACTACATTTATTTTGGGGATGCCATACAAATATTAGATTACAGAAAAATCACTACAAATTTATTTAAAACAATCCACACTACACGAATTGTTAAAACTTACATTGTAAATTTTCTACCATTATTTATAATAAATTTTCCCAAAATTGTGGGAAACTACAACAACTGACGTTGGCAACACTATTTTTTAATTACGACAATCTCGGTAAATGTGTATGTTATATTCCACGAACGGTCGTTTGTGATCCGGTGATAAATGGCAAAGGTCCTGAAAAAAAAAAAAAACAAATAATATAATATTTGAAGGTGGTAGAACCCTTTGCGGTTCGACTCCGGCAGCACCACGCCACACCTATTTCTGTTATAATAGCAGGGGTAGCGGGGCGTCTGTGTCCGACCTCAGGTCCTAGGAACCTAATCATATCTGGGGTTGATTACAGATGTCCATGGGCGGTTTTACCACTAAGAGAAGTTGCCCTACCCTTTCTGAGACGATATTTGTCCAGCAATGGCCAGTATTTTAACAAAAATCCACATTTTTTTAGTATGCATTTTACCCAATTTACTAAATTGTGTCAGTGACAGCCTACTTTCCAACTGTCTTCTAACGGATTTTATAATAATTCTCTCAAGAAAATATACGGAACCCACCTTAAAAGCCACGAATCCAGCCCGTATCTTCATATGCCTGTACATATTGCATTCGAGGGTCATCTTTGAAGTCCAGAACTCTCCTGTTGGGATCGGCTGAGCCAAATCTCTGTTTAATTGGCAATTCTTAGCCGTGTCGTACTTACAATGGAGGTCGCACAGGCGAATGTCTTTTAGTTTTGATGATCTGTTGGCAAATAGATAAGATTTTTTAATAGGAATAATAATTGTACTTTAAAAACTAAAAACCACGCTAAAATCGCACAAGGAAAATCGTTAAACCTGATTCCTGACGATACTGATGAGGAGAATGGGATAAAATTATTAAAATCATGTATTGTAATCGTTTCTCGATAATTGTAAAAAAAATTAAAATAATCGGATCATTCAAATTCGAAGTCGAGTAAAAATCGAGTTCAAAGATTCCGTTACATACATACAGGTCGAGCTAATAAAGGCGTGGTAAAAAAAAATCGTTGAAACATTTTGTGAAGTTATTTTCATAATAATCAGCCCCCATTTATATTATAGACACTGGCTGTTACGATTGTGTGAGTTAGTATAAAAAAGAAAAAGAACGCTCTTGACGTGAGAGTTGTATTTAACGCGGGAATAGTAAAAGTTGTAAATTGGTTCAAGAAATACGAGTATTTTTAAGCTAATGCAAGCTGAAAATATTTTTTTTACATAAAAATAGGTGAAAATGGTTAAAATGATGGAAATAAATACGAAAATCTAATAATCCACTTACCTAAACGTAATATCCAGATGTTTATGATGCAAGCAGTGTGAGAGCGGTATATTGTAGGTGTAATTGTGCACCGCCCGAGGACACACCGAGTCGGTGAATAAAGACGCGTTGATCATAGACTTGCTGGCTATACCGATCTGGATTAGGTCGCAATCTGGAAGAAACAAAAAAATATATATTTTAATGCTTTTTAGGGTAGTGTTACCCTACCCTACCTAGGGGTTGGAGGTAGTAGAACCCTTTGTGGTTCGATTCCGGCGGCACCACCGTCACAACTTTCAGCCTCATAACAGTAGTGTGTAACCGTTGTGTTTTTGTCTGAAGGGTGTAGCAAGATAGAGACATACTTAAGTATGTGTACTGTGGACAACATCAGGTAGGTATCTAATTTAACCTCGGGTTGATTACAGATCTCTATGGGCGACGAGCTTTTGCCCGCGGCCTCGCTCGCGTTACGAAGTAATATTTTCATCCCCTATTTTATCCCCTTAGTAGGGTTAGGTAGGGTTTAGTTAGGGGTAGAATTGATCAAAATCCTTTCTTAGCGGATGCCTACGTCATAACATCTACCAAGTGTCAGCCCGATCCGTCCAGTGGTTTGGGCTGTGCGTTGATAGATCACTGTGTCAGTCAGTCACCTTCGAGTTATATATATTTAGATTGTAGCCACTTACACTTCAAATACATACACTTGAAACCAGAACACAGCAGCGCTACAATACTATTTTACTAAAAATAAATGTGACAATGATGTATCCACATTTGAACACAGGACCTTCAAAAATGGTTGTTATATTAATATTACTAACCTAACCTAACCTAACTTTTAATATGAAATTTTATCATTTTCTTATACTAAAAATACATACTTCTAAAATACATTTTTTTTAAATATATACCTTGATACTAAAGTACTTAGCCCTTACCTTTAGAGTTGCTTTCATCAGAATGATCATTCAAGGTCATCTCCTCAGAACTACTCCTTAATAAGGGCTGAGTGTCCCTTACTTCCCGTTTCATCCTTATAGCGGTCTCACTAACATTCCCTTTCGAAGGGTCTAGGAGATTTGATATCGATTCAGCAATAATTTCGTGTAATTCATTATCACCCTTTAAGGGCTCGGATATGTTTTTCTCAGGGATGTCCGGGATTATTGGGATTTTCTCTTTCGTGGCCTCCAAAGGCCTTGGGAAGGTCTCGTTTTCCTTGTCCGGTTGCCCTTCTAAGGGCTCTTGGTTTTCATAGGTTTGAGCTGGGTCTAATCCGCATGATGACTGGAAAAAAATGGTAAAAAGTTGCAAAACCAAAATGTTATATACAAAGAAGATTATTTACAGAAATGTTCTTAAAATTACAAAATCCAAAATTGTATTTAAAGTACTTTAAAAAAATGGTATTGAAAGTACTCTTAGCGATTTGAACCACGCCTCACACGGCAATTTTAAATTTACTCATGATTTTCTTTTTTTTTACACTTGATTGTATATATTGTAAATTACAAATAATTTGTTATATACAAATTAGCTATAATTTTTTATTGTTATTTAGTTAGAAAGTTATTATCCTTGTTTTAACATAATAAAAATATTCATAAAAAAATGTTAAATCATTTTTTTGTATACAGTTGATGCGTAAAGAAATATTTTTGAAATACATTTATTATTAAAATATGTTATACACAGTACATTTTGTCATATTTTTTAATCATTGCCTATATTTCATCTATACTAATATTAGATAAAGAGGAAAACTTTGTTTGTTTGTAATGAATAGGCTCAAAAACTACTGGACCGATTTTAAAAATTCTTTCACCATTCGAAAGCTACATTATCCACGAGTAACATAGGCAATATTTGATAAATAGATTTTGAGGCGGTAAAAAGTTTGCCGGGTCAGCTAGTTGTTTATAATTTAATCAAGCCTTACCAATGCAGACATCAGCCATTTTGATGCCAACTTTCCAAATTCCTTATTTAGCAGCGTGTAAAATACATAATAATTATATAAATATCATGTTTAAACCAAGACTCATTGAACATAATGGACCAAAAAACTAATTACATTCAGTAAAGTCACAGAACATTAAACGTGTGTAAACTAATCTATAGTCAATTACAAATAAGTACTATCTAAGGTCTAAGGTGGAATGCCTCGGAAAAGTATGTCTCCTAACACACCCGTCAAACCATAACACAGCAGCGCTACACTGCTGTTATTAGGCAGAAATTAGTGTGACGGTGGTGCCGGAGTCGTACACATAAGGTTCTGACACCTTCACTGACCTTCTGACTAATGAGAAACTTTTATCTTTGAACTTATTTGACTGACTAATCAAGAACCTGAACCTTCTAACTAACTTGACTGACTAATGACTAACCTGACCTTCGAACTAATCTGACTGACTAATCACGAACTTGAATCTTTGAACTAATCTGACTGACTAATTACGAACCTGGATCTTTGAACAAACTTGTCTGACTAAGGACTATCTTGACATCTAAACTAACCTAACTGACTAACGGCTCACCTTTAATTAACCTGAGTGACTAATGACTAACCAAGATCTGTAAACTAACCTGGCAATCAGCATCCAGTTCATTATCAGCATTCGCAGCGAAGGTACAACTGCCACCCACTAGCTCTGCTACTTTCGAAGCGATCACCGTTTGAACGAGTGGCGATAGAGATGGCGGGTCTATCGCTGGAACAAACAGACAGACAGACATATTAATACATATAGAAACACGTCACAAACACGCGGTTATAAAATAAACATACACATACAGAGATATATTTTTCCGAGGCGTTCCAGCTTAGTCCTCAGATGTAACAGCACATATGTGGCCGACCTTAGGTAGGAATCTAATCATACCTGAGGATGTACAGATGTCCATACGGCAGTATTCGGCCTTTTTATAATATAAGAGTAGCAGACGAGCATGCAGTCCACCTGATGGTAAATGGCTCCTGCCGCTCATCTGTAATCAACCCCAAATAAGACTAGATTCCTACCTGAGGTTGGTCACAGGCGCCGCTATCAGACGGACTAAGCTGGGACGCCTCGGAAACAGGACTCCCTTACCACACCCTTCAAACCAGAACACAGCAGCGCTTAACACTGCTGTTATATCAGAAATAGGTGTGGCGGTGGTGCCGCCGGAATTGAACCACAGAGTTTCTACAACTTTTCTGCTTGTTGTTTCAATTTTATAAAAAAAAAATTCCTGGCAGAAGTGAAAACTTTCGAAACCTAACCTGAATCATGAAATATAATAAATAAAAAATGAAACTGACAGCCATTGACATATTTGTTCTATGCTGACACCGGATGATATCTTGACTTTTGCAGTTTGCTTTGTCTTACGGATTTTCGATCAGGTCACGTGTCCTGACGCGAGTTTAGCAATTTTACCACGCTTTTATATTAGCTTGGGTTGTATCTATATACGTATGTATGTAACGGAATCTTTGAACTCGATTTTTACCCACTTTGAACGGTCCGATTAATTTAAAATTTTGAACAATTATCAATAACCGATGACAATCCACGATTTTAACAATTTCATCTCATTCACCTCATCAGGATCGCCAGGAATCAGGATCAACGGTTATCCTTGTGCGATTTTAGCGTGGTTTTTAGTTTTTAAACTATAATTTATTTACCCATCACAAAAAATGCAAAACGCCGCTAAAGAAGATTTTAATTTAAAAATAAGCTTACCGTGTATATTTTTAATGTAGTTCTTAGATGGATGTACTGTAGTGGCGTGTGATGAAGGATCTGGGGCTGTCGTGGCGTACTCTGGTGTTGTTTTGTGTGGTCCTTTCTCTGAAACAAACATTATTAAGTTTAGGTATTTGAACCAATCATGTACGGTAATAATGTTCAAATGATAATAGTTATATAAGTAATAGATAATAATTAATAATAATAGATAATAGTTAATAAGCTGGGTTTAGAAACTCAGCCTCTTGATCGAGGGGTCCGAGTTTCAAATCCCAGGTACCTCTGATTTTTCAAAATTATGTGCGTATTAGAAATTAATTATCACTTGCTTAAACGGTGAAGGAAAACATCGTTAGGAAACCTGCATATCTATAAGATTTATAAAAAAATCTCAAAGGTATATGAAGTCTACCAATACGCACTTGTCCAGCGCGGTGGACTATGACCTAATCCTTCTCACTCTTAGAGGACCCCCGTGCCCAGCAGTGGGACAGTAATGGGTTGATGATGAAGTTTATTATTATTACAATGAAGAAAACACCTGAAGATCCTGTGCAATAGCTTACAATAGAGAAATAGGTACTATAATTGACCTATTTGTACAATTTCGACCATAATAAATCACTTTTCCATAAATATTAAAGGTAATAATAACAATTTTGAAAAATATAATTATAAATAATGGGGCAATTTTATTACGAATACTTAAATAAAATAAAATAAATAATATAAGTACCTTTCACCGTTTTCTTTGCAGCAACATGCGGGGACGGTTTGAGATTCTGAGAACAGAATTTAAAAAATCTTTTAAAATGTTCCATTATTAAGCATATCTAACTTATTAAATGGTTGTAGAGCCCTTTGTGGTCCAAATCAAGAGGAACCACCGCCACACCTATTTCTGTTATAACAGCAGTGTTAAGTACTGTGTTCTGGTTTGAAGGGTGTGGTAACAGATATACTTTTCAGAGGCGTTCCAGCTTAGTCCTCAGCTGTATCAATGCATTGGCCAACCTTAAATAGGACTCTATCGACTGTTTTTAATAATAATTAATCTATTCATTTTTTACATAGGAAAGATGGGGTTATAACACTGTCTAATATAATGAAGATATTGCAAAAGTCAATCTTTGGTAAGTAAAACAATGGACAGATTGATTATAAATAACGGACGTAAATCCATCTGGGGTCGATGTCCATGGGTAACATTGGTATAGTCCGCGTAAAACAGCTAGTCCGCTCTGAATATAGTAATGAATCGCGTCGCCATAGCAAATTGTCTGACTACACCTGCTCGCAACAACTTCAGAGCGGACTTGCAATTTGGCGCGGGCTATAACAGTGACTACATACCAACAGGTGAACTGCTTATTTGCTCCTTCAATATTCAAAAAATATATATAAGGTGGATACCTTCATACGACAATGAATGAAAATTTGTTGAATAAATGATAATGATAATGAAAAAAATTGTTGAATAAATGATATTATTATTATTATTAAAACACAAGTCCTATTCCTTCCTTGGAACATGTTACAATAATTAAAAAAAACACTTGACATCAAATAAAAAAAAAAATATCAAACAAACTTAATAATAAATAATGACAATTTTTTATGTAACGGGTACTCACGATATTCGTTTTTATTTCTTTATTGCCGATATGGGTCGAAATATCGGCAATAAAGAAATTTAAAAACGCATATCGTGAGTACCCGTTACATAATAAAATGTCTCAATTCCGCGATAATTTTATTCTAAAACCAAATAAATAATGAGTTAAAAAGTACTCACTCACCTTTGATAAGAGCAGCGCAGTGTCGTGACGAAAATTGTGACTCTTATGTCTTAGGATTAAAGTACAATATGCATTTACTTAATTTGACGAATTTGCAACATTCTAGTTTTATTACGTCTCGATTTATAAATTCTGCGATGGACTAATATTACACAAAGCGTGTAGAAACTTCGAAAAATGAAGAATAATCCTGTGCCTAAAGTACCAACGATATTTGATTGAAAATTTGTTTGGAGGCTTGGGAGATGGATATGTTCATGTGGTTAAATTTATTGTCGTATGAAAGGATCCCTGTATAAGACCAGTATTATGGTTCGAATCGGGATTCGAACCTTGGTCCCCGCTCACCTGTATTTGGTTCTGATCGGGCGGTGTCGCTCGATGCGCGGGCGCACCGTTCATATTAAATTTACTGTAATGCGGGTAGTTCGAAAACTTCTCGTTCATACGAATCTCTTTCATGGAAATCAGTTCTTGATGTTCGCGGAAGTATAGCGCTGACATTACTACTAGGCTGGAAGGGAATGTAAAATTAATTTTGTATGACTCGATTGCAGAGGGTAATGTTTTTCGAATTTGAACATTTTAAGGTGGTAGAACCCTTTGTGTCTACTCCGGCGGCACCGCCACACCTATTTCTGTTATAATAGCAGTGTTAACCACTGCTGTGTTCTGGTTTGAAGTGTGGTAAGGAAGACATACTTTTCCGAGACGTTCCAGCTTGGTTCACAAGGATAGCGGCGCATCTGTTGCCGACCTCAGGTAAGAATATCTAATCCTATCTGGGGTTGATTACAGATGTCCATGGGCGGCAGTAGCCACTTACCATCAGGTGGACTGCATGCTCGTCTGCCACTCCTATATTATAAAAAAAAATATGTCTATTCTTTGGCACGCTACAGTCCAAATGGCTTGATCAATTAACATATGAGGTGTCGATGGATTCGTCTAAATTGTGTTAGTTGCATAGATTTATGTAGTTATTTATTTTATAAGTTTTTGTACACGGAAAAAACAATTATTGTATTGTTGAAATCTGGTTGGCCAATAATACAAACATACATACATGCATAGATACATACATATATACATACATATACAGGGTGAATTTTTAAAACGGGCCTTCAGGGCCAAATCCGAAACTATAAGGATAAGCGAAAAATGCTGAAAGGAGTTACGAGGCCGATTTTGATAAAAACTAAAACTGCAACATTCGTTTTTTAAAATATCTTTTTCCTTAACCGGGAATCGAACGAGTTCATTTTGAAAAAAAATACACCCTCTATATTATTCCTCTATCTGATAGTGTCGCTTATAAGGATCAAATTCTGGGAAGTAATGTTATGTGACAAATTAAAGGAAAAGGAAAATTTTGAAGAAAATACATATTTTTCCATACATTGACATAGTAATCCTTAAGGATTATACATAACAAATAATGTATGTATAATTCTTTAAAAACATACATAAGTCATACCATTGAAGAATTTGTTGGATAATCAACTTATTATTCGATATTATGACCATGACGTACGGCTTAGTATGAGAAAGTAATAGTTTGGCAAATAAGTTACCGCCGTTTTTAGGATTTATTTTTTAATAAAAATAGATAACTGATTTAATAGTAAATTCTTATTGTTTGTTGTTTACAACTTCGTTTCAACGTTAAATATGATTTTCTATATCTCTTTGTTTAGTAATCACTCGGATTTGACTCGAAAAGTCATTATCGCAAATTGTCAACTTTACATCTGTATTAAACGAAACTCCGTCCATAGCAAGTTAAATCTATTATAATTGTCCTAAAAATAACCTTAACTAAGTCGGACATAAAAATATAAATTCTTGGAGAATAAAATGTCCGTTTCAAATGATTTGGAACATTGAGCCAAAAAAAATGTTAATACGCGAAATGTTTAAATTGATGAATGGCGGGAACTTAACTGCCAAATTAATAGGAAAAAATATGTATTTTCTTAAAATTGAGGCTTTTCCTTTGGTTTGTCATTTATCATTACTTCTCAGATTTTTATTCTTATAAGCAACACTATCAGATAGTGGAATAATATACAGGGTGTATTTTTTTTTCAAAATGAACTCGTTCGATTCCCGGCCAGGGAAAAAGTTATTTTTAAAAGGTAATGATGCAGTTTTAATTTTTATCAAAATCGGCCTCGTAACTCCTTTCAGCATTTTTCGCTAATCCTTATAGTTTCGGATTTGGGCCTGAAGGCCCGTTTGAAAAATTCACCCTGTATACATACATACATACACACGGAAAACATTAGGGTAAAAAAATGAAGCCAAAAATTTCAGCGCCTTTGTAAACTATTAACAGTTTTTTTTTATTAAAACTAAATTACTATTAACTAACCGATTTTAATAATTATTGTTAATTATATTTTCAACTAAATGTCCGTAAATAATGAAAATAATAAAAAAAGAACATAATTGTAATACGCATAAATAAAACTTACCAAACAGCCATAATAAAAATCAAAATAGTTATAACAATTTGCAAAAACTTATTCGAAATCAATTCGCTACTGGCATCCCCGTATCTGTATTTCCTTCGGCAGCAAAACGGGAGTTTAGTGTTGCCATAGCCAAAACTATCCTCATCCTTCAACCATAGACACGAGTCTTTCTTTTTTGAGAGCGTACTAAAATTCTCATCTGGCAACTTCGTTGGATTCGTCTCCAAAGTACTGACATAAGTCGGAAAACTGCTTTCTTGATTTTCAAGTTTTTCACCTTTATTCGAGTACCTCACTGATGTTTTGTTGTAGTTGTAATATTTCCCGAATTTGGAGTTGACGTGGCAGTTTTTGCACTGTTTCCGGGTGTATTTCGGGGAGTTGTGGCTTAATTTGTGGCAACACTCGTGCCTTCGGATGTTGCGAGCGATGTCCCTGATTTGGTCTATTGAAATGTTGCCATCACTGTACAAGGATTTGGATGAGTTTGATATGCCTGAGAAACGGGAATCTGAAATAATATTATTTCATTTTACACATATTTGCAAATTTAATGCAATTTGTGTACAAAATTGTTTTTTTTTCTGATACCATACAAAAATGGTCGTCATAAAGCGTCCTTAAAATGGGCACTTTAAAATGAAATTAAATAAAAAAGATGCAATAACTGCAAAACTAGAAATACTAACGATGTGTTTTTGTGTGTTCATGCTCGTGTGTGTGTGTATTTCCTTGCTTGTCTGTGTGCGTATGTGCATGTGCATGTGTGCACGTGCGCATGTATATGTCGTAGAGATGTTCGGTTCGAGTAAGAGAGGCGTGTTGATGAGTTGACGTCTTTATTATTACTGATTTAATATGGAACTTAACCTAACTTATAAATCTGAGTCTTACGCACACTACGATGTGTGTGTATGTATGTGTCTGTTGCCGCGTGTATGTATGCATGTATATATGTGTGTGTGTGTGTGTGTGTGCATGCGGGCAAGCGTGTGTGCGCGCGTGTGTGTGTGTGTGTGTTGTGTGCGTATGTATGTATGTATGTATGTCTGTGTGTGTGTTTATTAAACTCACCATTACTAACGCTGGACCTGCTACTATCTCGTCTCTGTAAGATGCTCATCTTGCACAGCTTCTTGTTGATGCGCTCCAGCTGATCGATCCTGGACTCCAGGTTGCCAGTCACCTTGCAGAGCTCCTTCACAGCGCCGAGATTCTCCATGAATATACGGTCCTGTGGTATAAAGATAACAAGTTAATAAGATAAGATCGTTAATCCTGTATTTATAAGCGTATAAATATATTGAAGGTGACAGAACACTATTTGGTTCCATTCTGGAGGTACCGCGTCTACCTATTTCTATGTAATAACAGCAGTGTAGCGCTTTTTCAGTTTGAAGGGTATGGCAAGGAGCACTCACCCAAGGCCTTGCTTAGTCCTTGGGGGTAGCAACGCTTGTGGACGACCTCAGGTAAGTATTTAACCTTATCTGGGGTTCGTTTGCTATTTCTGTCATTTAAAATAATTCTTGATTTTTTTTATTTCGATGAACTCTTAGGCATTGACGTTTCTTCATGACGTTTTCCTTCAGAGCTACTATTAATGCGTGTGAGTGTGTATGTGATAATTTATTTCTATTACGCTTATAACTTCGTAAATTCGAAGATCCTGACATCCCAATTTTGTATCTCGTATCTCTAGATTGAGAACCCGAATATCTAACCACTAGTCTATTACTGCTTTAACTATAATACTTTAATATAAACTGCAATATTTCAAACAACAAACCTTGTTAACAACCAAAAACTTCTGTATCGTGTCACCGTTGGGTAGTGTGACGTCACCAGCCTCCTTAACCGCTTCGGGTATGACCCGCCTGACCTCTTGCGCTATGACCCCCGTGTCGCACTGAGGGGTTGAGGATGAGGGGTCGAAGCCGAGCAGACCGGAGTGCTCGGCGAACGAGGGGTCGTAATTGAACCTTTAATGGGAAAATCGTATGAGAAGTCTATAGTAGACCGATGTGAAGATATAAAAGACTTGAGTAGACCGAGATGGATTCAGAATTTGAAGGTACCCTTTGTGGTTCGACACCAGCGGCAATACCGCCACACCTATTTCTGTTATAACAGCAGTGTTAAGCGTTGCTGTGTTCTGGTTTGAAGGGTGTGGTAAGGAAGACATACTTATCCGAGGCGTTCCAGCTTGGTCCTCAGGGGTAGCGGCGCATATGTGGCCGACCTCAGGAAGGTAACTAATTTCATATGGTGTTGATTACAGATGTCCATGGGCGGCAGTAACCAATTACCATCAGGTGGACTGCATGCTCATCTGCTGCTCCTATATTACATATAAAAAGTTGAGTAGACCATAGAAGACCGATGTGAAGACGTCAAAGACTCCTTTAGATCGTGATGGATTCGGAAATAAGATGATTTTTACAACAAAATGGTATAATTTTGTTAGGTGTCCGTCGACTTAAACCTTTTATACAGTTGTGTAAAATAAATGTATAATCCAAAGCACTAGCAAATAGATTTGCACAATTCCTGATTATAAAAAGTATAAATTAAATATTTTCATTATGTTGTTTTTCCTACTACAAATTTTAATCGACTTGCCAGTGAAAAGAGATCACGCATATTTATAAATAACTAGCTGACCCAGCAAACGTTGTGTTGCCATATAAATAAAAAAATGTTATGGGTTGTTCAAACCCTTATCACTTAGGGGTATGAAAAATAGATAGTAGTAGATGCTCAGACCTACTGTATATGCATATAAAATTTGGATGAGTACGATAACAAACATTGTGACACGAGAATTTTATATATAAGATTTAATTTACATTCTAACTAAGAGATCATGCAATCTTGAAAACTTTAATTTACATCCTAACATTAACATCCTACCTAACAAGATAATTCTGTCTAACCAGCTAATGATTACTCATATATAGATTATACAGTACTCCTCAAAAACATACTCAAAAATTATAAGTACATAGATTGTGATTAAACAGTTTTGACTTACTTAACAACTCGAATACTTTGAATATTTTTCAGTTGTTGCGCACTGCTCAACTCTTCAATATTGTGTTTGGCGCGGGCGTCAGACGGGTGGACAATATGGCCCATTACTTTAAGATTACCTGAAAATATACATCTTTATTAGTTTCTAATTTACAAGTTGAAGATAGCCAAATGGTTAAGAAACTCGGCCGCTCGAACTAGAGGTCCGAGGTTCGAATATCAGGCACGCACCTCTAATTTATATAAAATAAATATTTTTTTCGAAATGATGTGCGTTTTACAAGTACCACATAAATGACCACTTGCTTTAACGGTGGAGGAAAACGTCGTGAAGGAACCTGCAAACCTAAGAGATCTCAAAGGTATGTGAAGTCTAACAACACACTCTGTTTTGCTAACCACTGCTGTATTCTGTTTTTAAGTGAGACATACTTTTCCAAGGCGTTCTAGCTTAGTTCTCAGGGGTACCGGCGAATCTTTGGCCGACCTCAGGTAGGAATATCTAATCCTATCTGGGATTGATTACAGATGTCAAAGGCGGCAGCAGCCACTTACCATCACATGGACTGCATGCTCGTCTGCTACTTTCATATTATAAAAAGTCACATAAAAAACTCACCATTAATAACACAGGACTCATCCGGTCTGTCCGTATTGATGCCAACACGTCCGTTGAAATGTACGCTGTTATCCGAAACGCCGCGCTGCCACCAGTTCTCTGTGCAATCTGATTCGAACTGGCCCGGGTTTGATGCCTGGAAGGAGACAGCCTGTTTATAATTTCAAAATTTCCGAATTAATGAAAGGAATGAAGACATCAAAAAAGGAATTATTTGGGTTGCAGGGCATGACAAATATATAAATAATATAAGCTCGAAACATTACCTTCCGCAGTCTTAAACATAATCATTCTATTCTATGAAATCTCATATTGTTTCATAAACACAAAAAAAAAACGCTCGAAAGATGAATAATTGAACAATCTATCAGCGCAATTTATTTCATTTTTTCCTATTTCCTTGACGCTCGACAAATTTTCTGAATCGTCCGTCTGTCCGTCCGAATCCTAATAAAATTAATTGTTGACCATTGCGTCTCAGAGGTTTCTCATATAGATCATCAGAACCGCGATAAAATTAATTACCAACCTCTACTTTCGTATTGTTTCAGCAATTTCTGTTGACTCAATTCTCAGATGAACCAATTAATCATACAATGCTATAATATAAGGCAGTATGGGTGACGAAGGTGCATCCGGAGTTACCTTCCTACCATCTTCACAATGATAACTATAATTTACTCACTCTAACAATAGTCCTATCAGAAGAATGAGCAGCGATCATGAAGTCAGCCTGAGTCCTGTGTGCTCGTAACGCCACCACTAGTTGGAAGTGTCGCTGGTCGGGGTTAGGACGACCCTTCTTCATCATGTCATCACTACCTTTCAAATTCGACACTACCTAGTCTTAAAATACTACTAGTTGAATAACTATGCTTTTTTTGACGGTGGATAATCGCTCTTTCGATAGGCTATATGCCCGAACAGCGGCCTACGACAATCTCAGTTCGGATCTTGTTCATATGCAAGACGTTGAGAAAACTTCGATAGCGTGATTTAGAAACGTTAACTTTTGGGACAGGACGTCGCCACACCTTACTTACTGTCACAATGGTCGAAAGCAGAAGCAGCAATAATGAAGTCGGTTTGAGAAGTGTTATTTCAAAATGTTGTTGGTCAAGTTTGGGGGTAGTTCCAAAAAAATTACCAACGATCATGGAGTCTGTCTGTGAAATATGAACATCCTTTCTCCCTCATGTTGTCAATTTCTATCAATTTTGACAACAATTGAAGTTTCAGAGAAAATAAAAATTGCATTTATATAGTTTACTCACTCTAACAATAATTCTATCAGAAGCGTGAGCAGCGATGATGAAGTCAGCCTGAGTCGTGTGTGCTCGTAACGCCACCACTAGTTGGAAGTGTCGCTGGTCCGGGTTAGGACGACCCTTCTTCCTCATGTTATTGTTGGTCGTCTCAGCGAAGTGGAGTCGACCCACAGTCACCTTGGCACCTTCGCGACGGAGCTCCACCCTGTAAGAGATGGTTTCTTTTACTCATTTTGATGAACTATTTTTATTACTGGTAATTTTTGGAAGTACAGTGACTTTTTACGCTTATGGATACTAGACGTACAAATAATGTAAAATGAAATGGTCGTAATATAATGTTCTTCAGAGTTACTCTTCTGAAAATTATAGCATCACGATGTAGTTGACATAAAAATGATTGACAAGAAGCAATTGGAATGGAAACTTTTAAACTTAGTCAGAGTTCAGGAATTGTGCTACGATTGGTCTGGTCTGCCACACTATTATATGTGGAAATCTAATTTAATTGTCAGGTGTAGCAACTTATTGACTTTTGAGGTTTTCATTCAGAAGGACAACCCCAAATACGACTGGAGTCCTTCATAAGGTCGACCAATAACTTCTTTTAATACGTTTGCTACCCATATGGACTTAGATGGGACCTCTCCTGTTCCAACCAAAACAACAGCTAAACACTACTTTAAGATAAATATAAAAAAAAAACAAAAATTGCACCCCAGAATTCACCTTACTGAATCAAACGCTTAAGCAAAATCCAAATTAAACTGACCACGAAACACAACCGTATACTCCGATGTTCCGGTGAAAATTCCCGAACGTTTCCAACGGCTGACCGTTGCGTGTTGTTCGATGTTAATGCGCGAAAGTATATGATATGTGGCTAATTGTTACATTGTACTGTTGAGCTTGTTATGTTGTTGTTATTTTGTTGGTAATTATGCAGTTTGGTTACTTTTCCGAAAATCAATGCAATTTTTTTTTTAGCATAGGTGAGTTCAATTAGTCACCATTGATGGTGACACCATTGATGATATTCCATCGGGGGAGGCTAACATTTCCTATTGAATTGGTTAGGTTAGGTTGGAACATATAAGACAATATAAAACTAAACGAGCAGGGCGCGGGAGCGCCCTGCGATCGGGTGGGTTCAATCCAGACCTTACCTTTATTCATGATCACATTTATACAATTTTATATTATATTAAGTAATATAGACTTTAGTATGTCATCAGTAAAAAGGGTGAAAAAAAGGTAATTATGCAATGTTAGCCTCCCCCGACGGAATATCATCAATGGTAACTAATTGAAGCCACCCATGCTAAAAAAAATTATTGCATTGATTTTCGGAAAAGTAGCCAATCTGCATAATTACCCTTTGGTTAAACGGGTTTTACGTTGGTTTCAGATTATGCAAATTATCACGATTTTTGCTTCATGTGGCGAATTTGTAAGGAAATGTGAAGAAATCAAAATATTTTCTTAATAATTCAGAATTATTTTACAATGAAGTTATTTTACGCGAAGGAATATGATATGTGGCTAATTGTTAGATTGTACTGTTGAGCTTGTTACGATGTTTTTACTTAGGTAAAACGGGTTCTGATTGTAACTATTACTCTCATCCTGATCATTTTGCAATAGATGATTGAACTTCTTCCACCACTCTAACAATGGCCTGTGTTATGGATGTCAAACTTGGTTTTTCCATCAGGTTAGAAATCCAGAATGAATTAAGGTTGCAGATTACAGAGGTTTTTAATACCTTCAATCAGTAATACTTAACTAAACGGAGGTTAAACGATGAAAGAAAACATTACGAGAAAACCTTCATATCTAAGAGATATAAAAGAAGTTCTCCAAAGTGTTGTGAAGTGTACCAATGCGCACCTTGGCCAGCGCTGTAGAGTACGATCTCATCTTTAGGAGACCAGTGTCCAGCAGTGAGATAATAATGAGTTTATGATTATGATGATCATGATAAATAACATTATACTTACGGAACTGGATGGAATGGTTTCTTCGTTCTGTCAGACTGACTTTGTTCCACCCGAACTTCTTGACTAGGATCTTCGGCCTGTGTTAAATATAAGAAACAAGTGCATTAAAATATATTGATAACAACGAAATCGAAATTATAGTAGTAAATCACGTGGAAGGTATGGATAATACCATTTAGATAAACTAGATGAAATAATAGATAAGAGGCAAACATGTACATCTTATGTAATAATTGGAAATCATTGGTAATAAATTCACTAACTGGGCGTGGAAGGCCAATCCCGAAAGTACAGCAATAACATTTCAATATATCATAAAAAGTCTCTATTTCTAACCAAACATCATAAGACCTCGTTTTGAAAAGAAAAACAAAACCTTTCATTATTTAGAAAACGCTTATAAGGATTAAATTTTGATTCAATGAAAAAGTAGAGGTCTTTCCGCTCATCTTAAAAAAATACAATTTATTTTTCTACTACCTACGCCATTACACTACCATTTCATAGTGTTCATGTACTATCTACAAAACTCACCTTGACCCCATAGAAATGTAAGCAGAAGTTGTTAATCTTCTTGTAGCCATCAGTCGCTTTCACGTAATGCGGATCACCTTGCATTTGTATCTGGCAGGTCACCTGGAAGTGATTCTTCTTCTGGCAAACAAAGGCTTCGTCGATTTGTGAGTAGTTGAAGCCTTTATCAGCCCCAACGACGTAGGAGGGTGGTGGTCTGGAAGAATTAGCATTGTTTATGGAAGCTGTGAAAATTCTGATCATAATTATGCTTAATATTTTCAAGGTCATCTTTAAGTAAGCTTTTGTGACAAGAGGTAAGGCTATGCAAAATAACAAAAGCAGTATTATGCTATGCTCTGTTCTGGTTAGAAGATTGTGGTAAAACACACGCTTACATTAGGCGTTCAATTTAGTTCTCAAGAATAGCAGCACATCTGCGGTTTGCCTCAATTATATTTGGGATTGAATGCACCATTAGAGCCATGGATGGTAACAGCTTATCGGCCAAACACACGGCAGCTTCGCGGAAAAACACACTTACGATAGTTTTAGGGTGTTTTCACCTATATTTTCACATATATTTTTAATTACAAAAGTTTGTGGGCACAAAGAGCCCACCATGAGCTTACCATTAGGTAAACTGACTGCTCCTTCAAAATAATATGCACGGATATAAACTATGCAAGAAGAGAATAGATACTTACAATAGTTTAAGATTGCAGTCATACAGCGAATGCCACACCGATTGTTGGAAAGTGGCAAACCGGATGCACTGGAGGGGCGCGTCGTCTCCAGCTTCTGATCCGTCTACTGATGGAGGTGGTCGTGCTATCACACTTTCTGGGGATAGAGCCGCTGGAGAAAGAAAACAGCTTTTAGATGCAACAGAGAGGTGTAATACAGAAATTGATGTTAAGATGGTAGAAGTAGAACTATTTGGATACACCCGTGGCACCAACACACTTTTGTTAAGGTTTGAAGTGTGTAGTAAAGGAGGAACTTTGTAATACGCCTTCCAACTTATTCCTCAGGATGGATACTTCTGTGGCCATACTCAAATAAGACTCAAACTCTACCTGGGCTTGATTACGGATGTCCATGAGTTGCAGTGTGCACTTACTTGCCAACATGTTATTAGATGATTTCATTATTTAGCCTTTTTAGATTCATAGATCTCTTAATATAATATGTTATTTGCGTTATACGCAACTTTAAAACAATGATTGTGGTACAATACAAAATACCTATGTTTTGTAACTAACCTAATTTATCCGTGAATATGAAATATGATGAACTGACTTGAATATTTCTAAATAAAATCCTAAATATTTTCTAATCCAATCATAAATAAATTAACAATCATTCATAAACACTTACTTTTCTAATGTCTACAAGTTGTATACATAAAGATTATACCTTATGTACACCTTTCATATTTCATCCTATTCTATCTATTCTTTATTCATATTATGCATTTATACCTCATTATTAGATTATTTATTACCTGGTTCACATTTAACTTGGGAATTAATATCTTGTGAATGTTTCCTCTTCTTTCCACTGGGTTCTTGCAGATTCGTGTACACTGGTGTCAAAGTCTCATGCCCTATCGAAACTAACTGAGGGTTTATCATACTTTGCTTCAACTCCGGCATGTTCACCCTCATTTGGTTGTAATTGTTCTGGTACAACGGATCCAGTCCCAAGTCATGTCGAACTGTCCTGATCCCCAGCTCAACGATATTCGGATCTTGGGGAAGAACGACTACATCGTTCAAATTGCTCCTTAAAACCTCGTGTTCTATATTATCTGATTTCAATTCCTCGTAAATGTAATCGCCGTTCTGTTGCAGAATTTCATGCGTTGGTAAATGATCGTGGACTAACATATAGTCTGGCCCTAAAACGGTTTGTGATACCGCTATCGTGTGAGACACTTGGTTCTCTGATGGACTGTAAGGGTTCTCTGAGCCGGAGTCTGGTGGACTTTCTGGTAATTGATGGCCCCTGAAAAGGGAACGTTATTATTTTTATATATTTAAATAAATGGTAATAATCATTCGTTGGGATTTAATTTCAATCGTACGCTTAGAGTCCGGAGTTCGAATTCCAGGGCAAAAAGGAAAGAGTTCTAAAACGGATCAACATTTCATCACCTTAATTCCACACCTTTTAATTGAGAATCTTAGTATCTTTTCTGTGGTATTATTCATAGCTTAAATATCCGAGTGGCAGGTAATTGAATTTAGGACTTTAGACTTTTTATTTAGGATTATTTCTTTTTTATTTACCCTTTTTACTATTAGAGGTCTGCGTTAAACCCGTGACCAGCAGCGGAACAGAAAAGGAGCGATAATGAAGGTAATTATAAATTTTATAGTTTTGAAGGTGGTAGAACCCTTTGTGGTTCGACTCCGGCGGCACCACCGCCACACCTATTTCAACCTTATAACAGCAGTGTTAGGCGCTGCTGTGTTCTGGTTTGATGGGTGTGGTACGGGAGACAGACTTTTCTGAGGCGTTCCAGCTTAGTCCTCAAGGGTAGCGGCGCATCTGTGGCCGACCTCAGGTAGGAATATCTAATCTTATCTGGGGTTGATTACAAATGTCCATGGGCGGCAGTAGCCACTTACCATCAGGTGGACTGCATGCTCGTCTGCTACTCCTATATTATAATAAAATATATATAAATATCATACCCGATCCGGCGCGCGTCTAAAGACTGCGTCACATAGCAGCCTTCGCCGACGGGGGCCATGAAGGCCTCCAACTCGTCTATCAGCCCCGGGCCTGTAACAAAACAAAATAACATTGAATAACCATGAAGCCAAAATTAAAACAAAAGTGTTAACTAGAGAATTATTATTTAAAAAACACTTCACAACCATGTCAATTCCACCATTTAACTGTAATAAAATACAATTTATATCTTACAATAAAACAGGAAGGTATTTAAAAATGGTAAATATTTCCGAAGAAATCTTATTAATTAAGCCAATCAAGGATCAATTTAAGATATTTTATAAATGTATTTAGATGTTAAGGTTTTCGAATGTAAAAAATACTACATCAAAATTCAACAAACTTTAATAAAACTTTCCCATATATTTAAGATACGAAAAATACCATAACAAAACATAGAGTCCAAAGGTGCCACCTTGTGCTACGTTAAACAAAATTTACTCCTTTTTCCAAAATTTTCACCAAAATCTGTAATTTGAAATTAACATAAAAATAATATTGAAATAAGATATAATTAAAGCTCTGAAACCACAACAGAGTCTAACAGATTCATTTTCAATTAAATTTCTAATTCACAGTTGTACTAAAACAGTATCAAACGCTAATAACGGAACCAAAAAACTCCTTCTTCACAACAATACTTATTTGGACAAACAAGCGGAAAGAAAAATTCGTGTCGTTTTATGCATTCTAATATGCATACGGAAATCATTTTAACATATTCATATATGTAATTGGAAATAGGCATGTACAATGACTGTAATTGAGGACAAAGGCGCAAGAATAATGGAATACTTATATTTCTGCTGTTTTACTATTAAAAGTTTCTACGTCAATTCCCGATAGAAATAAACGTAAGACAGTCTGTTATGAAGATATCAATTTATTTTTTTACAAAAAGGGAATTATAGAATTATTTTAATAACAAAAAACCCGATTACTAAAAATATAGCCAATGTCACTCGCATAATTTAGACGAATCCAACGACACGTCATATAACTTCGCTAAAATTCATTAAGCTGTTTAAGCTGCAGGGCATGCTAAAGAATGCGACATACATACATACATACAACAATACCCTCAGATGAATAAAAAACTCTGAATTTCTATTATACCTAAAGACACATACAAAAAACTTACTATTAAGAAAGTTTCAGTTCGATACAGTTATTATTTTCGTATTTCAAGAACTGTTTTAATATAAAACTATAAATTTCTAAAACTCGTACAAATAACACACATATTACCGATATTCGTGAAGATAATCTGAAAAAATTGGTAGTATTTGTGAAAAATGCGCCAGAATATGAAATTTCACTTGAAACGCGTTTATTGCAGATAATAAACTCATCTGAATTACAAATGATATATTGAGTTTTAAGACACTTGTTTTGCTGCAAGCGAGTAAACGAGTAACGATATTAAGTCTTTCATAATTCTAATGTAGAGTTACATTTTTACCCGACTGCCAAGGAAGGGTTATGTTTTTCGCGCGTATCTTGTATGTTTGTCTTTCTTTATTTGATCCGATCTAACAAACGGCTGGATGAATTTCAACAGTTAAAGTGTCATTATATTTGTCTCAATGACCCGAGTGTCCTTAGATAGGTGTTAGTAAAAAAAAACAAAATGGCGGATTTTTGGCGCGAAATATAACACATTTAAAAAAAAAGTTAACCGAACCTATCGAGCAGGGTATCAAATGAAACGAAATTAAACGGAGATTATAAAAACATATTTGTATATATATAAAACAGTAAGGTGACTGACTGACTGACTAACTAAATGACTTTTTCATTTTTCAGAAATCAACGTACAGCCTAAACCAAGGACCTTACAGTTCTGAAATTTTGCACACAGGTTCTCTATATAGCTTGAATAAGTACTAAGAAAGGCCTTTTGGAAATTCTACCCTTAAGAGGGTAAAATAGGGGAAAACAGTTTTTTTAAAATCCTTTAATTTTGAAGCGACTACTATAAAATTTTGTATTTGGCTTTCTGGATAGGAATAAGGACGCACTTATTTATCCCCCTCCGATAAATCAACCCCGTAGAGGGTAAAATAAGGGTTAAAAGTTCATTTGAACAATCGTCAATTATGAAGCAAACACTATGACATTTTGTATCAGGCTTGTTGGATAAAAATAATGAAATGCCTATTTCACTGCTTTTGGAAATTCTACTTCGGCCTTTTTGGTGCAGTCGGGTTTTTGATTTTTTAAATTAATTACTTGTTGTGTTACATTTTTTACTATACATACAACAACGTAGCAGACGAGCATGCAGTCCACCTGATAGTAAGTGGCTTCTCCCGCCCATAGACATCTGTTATCAACCCCAGATAGGATTAGATATTCCTGCCAGATGCGCCGTTATCCCTGACGACTAAGCTGGAATGCCTCAAAAAAGTACGTCTCCTTTCAAGCCAGAACACAGCAGCGCTTAACACTGCTGATCATAGGCAGAAATAGGTGTGGCGGTGGTGGCGGACTCGAACTACAAACGGTTCTACCACCTTCAAAATTTGACAGATTATTGAATAACAAAAATAAATAATTTTGCCTTTTTAACGCCGTCTATTAACATTTATAATATATCTTATATATAAAACTCTCGTGTCACAATGTTAGTTACCGTACTCCTCCGAAACAGCTTTACCGATTTTCGCCAAATTTTATATACATATTCAGTAGGTCTGAGAATTGGCTAGTATCTATTTTTCATACCCCTAAGTGATATGGGTTGTTCACCCTTAACATTATTTATATGGCAACACAACGTTTGCCGGGTCAGCTAGTTTTATGTAATATTCACATTGTAAACATTATTTTAACATCCAAATTATGTGTTATATTCATACATTGATACAGATGGTACCCTTTGCTAACTTAAGAATAGTAAAAACTTGCATAAGATTTAAAGCAACATACTTAGATCAAACTTATTTGGTAGTCTTATTTGGGGTTGATTGCATATGTCCCTGATCAGTTATAGGCCAAGATTTACCTTCAGATGGTTTGCTTACTCATCTTTTACTTAATTTTCATAAAATATGTTTTTCTGTATTTATATAAAAATAAATAGTTTTCGCATGTTTGTGTCCAAAAGGCTCGGAAAAGTTTTACATGGAATGACTTGAAATTTTAACAGAAAGTTACATTAGCATTGAATGTTTTTTCCCCAAAGGATTAACATGAACTAATATTTAATTATAACATATACTAAAGTTTGCATTGTTACTGTTAACCATCATTGAATTAATAGAATAGAATTTAATATCTTGCTTTGTAAAAATATCTAATTATGTAGTATATTTTTAAACATACAAAATAGACTCTTTTTTAAAAAAAATAATAATAAAGTAACTTATTTTTGTAAGAACCACTAATATGAACCAGTAAATCGTGGAAAACGGTGCTGGTAGTATATTTCTGTAATTTTGTATTTTGTTACTGTTTGTTTTCTCTAATAAATTAAAAAAAAAATTAGCAAACGAGTACCGTCTACCTGATAGTAATTTGCTACTGGCGTTCTTGGACATTTGAAATCAACCCCAGACAAGATTATATTCCTACCTGACGTCGGCCACGGATGCGTTGCTACCTGATGACTAAGTTTAACGCCTCAAAGTATGGCTCCCTTACTTAGTCGACTTAACTAGTATTATATATTTTTCCCACTCACTTCACTAACTTATCACATCATTCACAAACAAAACATCGCAACTCGCTCACCGCCCGCGATGTTACAAGTATCATTAGCGAATTCTTACACGATCTTACACGCACGAACACGTATACACACGATAAGCTTGAAGTGGTGACTGACCACCGTAACGTAACGTTACAACGTTACCACCACTTATGTCATCGATTGATGAATGGTTATTGTCTCGGTGGTAGCAGCCTGAAATCAGTGGCGGGAGGTGAAAAGGTAAAGTTGTTTGAATTAAAGCACTTTTTTCAATTTTAATGCTTAAACTTGTTGGTACAATTTTAGGGGAGTCATGCCCCCTTTCGGAGACAGTGAGAGTAAGATTTAAAGCTCAAGTCCACCGCGCTGGCTAAGTGCGAAGTGATTCGAGCGAGTTCATACATTCTTGAGAACTTTTTTGGGTTCCGTACCCAAAGGGTAAAAACGGAACCCTATTCCTAAGACTCCGACACTTGGAATGTTTACAGAGAATGTATAATGGTGGCCGCTATAACAACAAAAACTAAAAATACATAGATTAGTAAAGATACTTCGCCGCCTAGAAATTGAATGAAGCCACAAACGGCTTATTTTAGTAAGTTCTTTTTTTGAATTCTTGACAAATAAACACATTTTTAGAGAAAATTACGAATAAATAGCTAATACTGCGTAATTTACGTAAGAAATAAATAATTATTTCAAATATTTTAGGGACATTTTAGCAGACGTGGCAAAACTTTTTTACGCAACTATTTCAATTCTCAAAACTGGGTACATTTTCATGTTAGGAGTGAGTAATCTTTACTAATCTATGTAAACATATAAAAAAGTTGAATAAAATGGGGTCCCCAACCCCATACAATAAAACCGGTATTTTTCGAACTAACTGTTGAACCCTTATATGTAGACAGTTTAAATTTTTACAATGAATGTACGTCAATGGCTGCTATAATAAGAAATATAATAAGAAAACTAAAAAAAAATGGCGTTACGGAACCCTCCGGGTGCGAATTCGACTTGCACTTGGCAAATTATTTTCATTTTAAATGCGTACACTTCTGAGATTATAGGGATCATGACTCTTCTTCCTAGCTGGGCACGGGTCTCCTCTTAGAGTCTCCCACACTGACCATGTGCGTATTGGTAGAGTTCAAACATTCTTGAGAAGTTTCTTTAGAATTATCAGGCACAGTTTCAAACCACTCAGCTGTCAGTGCTTGGATGGTAATATCACAAACATTTTTTTAAAGTATTTACGATTTTGTATTAAGTTTTGAATAACATAAAAATAGCAGACGGGCATGCTGGCACCTGATAGTAAGTGGCTTCTGCCGCTCACGGACTTTTGTAATCAACCCCAGATAAGATTGGACTCCTACGCAAAGTGGGCCACAGATATAGTCTGCACCAAACTTCTACTCCACTCTAAAGTTGTTGCGCGCAGGTTTAGTTAGCATATACTCCATAACTTAAGGGCACACTAACGCTATTACCCGCTATTAACCCGTAGGCAAGACCGGGGGCTCCCGCGCTGTCTTCGTCCCGCTAATATCTACAATTTGCTGTTGCGACGCGACTCGTTTCTATATTTGGAGCGGACAAGCAGTTTGGCGCGGACTCTACGTTGCTTCCCCTGGCAACTAAGTTGGAACGCCTCATAAAGTAACCCTTCAACCCAGAATACGCCATTCTGCTGTTACAAGGCAGGAACAGGTTTGGCAACACAAAGTCAACTTTAAAACCTTTTTTGTAGTGACGTCCAAAATAAAGATATGCGTTGAGGAAAATGCGGATTTACTTCAATCACAGAGAATTTCATCTATATCTATTATAAAAACACTCAAAGAGATTCCAGAAATACAATATATTCTTCCATAATCATCAACAATACAATAATACATCTTTATCCACTAATTTATAACATCTTCGTTATAAAAGACATTGCAAAAATCAGTTGACAACTCATAACTTAAAGCAAGACTGAATATTCTATAATAAAAATACTAGCTGACCCGGCAAACGTTGTGTTGCCATAGAAATAAAAAAATGTTAAGGGTGATTAACCCTTATCACTTAGGGGTAGGAAAAATAGTTAGTAGCCGATTCTCAGACCTGCTGAATATGCATATAAAATTTGGTGAAAATCGGTAAAGCCGTTTCGGGGGAGTACGGTAACTAACATTGTGACACGAGAATTGTATATCTATACTAATATAATAAAGAGGAAAACTTTGTTTGTTTGATTAAAAATTCTTTCACCATTCGAAAGCTGCATTATCCACGAGTAACATAGGCTATATTTTATATGAAATATATTTGATAAATAGATTTTGAGGCGGTACAAAGTTTGCCGGGTCAGCTAGTATAAGATAAAATAGAAAATTATTTAATATGTGATGTAAAGTATTAACAACCAGCAATATAAATGGATTAATGTGATGTGCCTGTAACACTATATAGATACTATTTAGATAGAGTTAAAAAATAGGCGCCACTGAGATTAGCGTAACACATGTATCTGATTACATAAATAATATTTTATATTTATGTTGGCGATAGGTTTTTTATACATAATATAGGAGTAGCAGACGAGCATGCAGTCCACCTGATGGTAAGTGGCTACTACCGCCCATGGACATCTGTAATCAACCCCAGATAGGATTAGATATTCCTACCTGAGGTCGGTCACAGATGCGCCGTTACCCCTGACTAAGCTGGAACGCCTCGGAAAAGTCTGTCTCCCTTACCACACCCTTCAAACCGGAACACAGCAGCGCCTAACACTGCTATGTTATGTTTGATTTATAGTACCAGTTATGGTTTGCATCAGGGTGCAGCAACAGCATACAGAGAGACCGAATTACTTATTATAAATGTATTTAATTAAATTGAACGTTACATGTTTTAAATAAACCTAAACAAAATAACCTAACCTAACCTAACCTTATAATAAGTGACTTGCTGGGCGTTAGCACCCAGAGTGAGTTCCCACGTGAGAACCATGTGGTGGCAACGTAGGTGCGTAGTCAGGGTTCCCTCGGTACGGCGGCGGTGCAAAATCGGATGTCTTCCAGATAATTTGATTTAAGACGAATGCCTATCTATGTTGTTTTTTCTCTCTCTGCAAGGTAGCTTATAATTGTATTATTTTTAAAATATATTGTAGTTACTACTTTTTTTTATAATATAGGACTAGCAGACGAGCCACTAAGCCACGAGGACTAAGCTGGAACGCCTCGGATAAGTATGTCTCTCTTACCACACCCTCAATTAAGATTGGTTAAAGCCAATTCATAACATACCTATCAATGTTATTTATTAACCGTGAGTAAAATCGTGCAGCATAATATCTAGTGTGCTGTGTTATTCCTTGGGACCTTTGCAAGAAAGTTCCCTTTCAAAAATTAGCTGTAATGTAATGGCAAAGATACATTATAACAGGTGAAATGGAAGTACTTATGGTTTTACTACGTAAACTCGTCACCGTGATTCAGAGTTAAGGACAGCGACATCTGGTGAATATACAATAAAACTTATTTAGTTTAAAACGAAATCACGCGCGGTTTTAAACCATTCACATCTCCAAACACGTTCAGTATCATAACTTGATATTATCGGTTACAGCGCCATCTATTACGCATGTATGTAAACTGATTTTGTTTAAAACGAAATTAAGCGGTTTTAATCTGTTTGGAAACGTTCTTATTGAAAATTTAATGTTATTTATAAAAAAATCTGTTACTTTCTTTTCTTCTTGGGTTTGCCTCATCACGCAATAAACTTATCTTTACAAAATGTACCATTATATTTCGTCATAAGTTTAAAACCGCGGAATTTTGTTTAAAACAAATCATTTTACACGTATATATAAGAGATGGCGTTGTAATCTATAAACTCGCAAGTTCTGGTACGGGTTTATAAGGATAAAAATAAACTGTTTAAAACTGCGCGAGGTTTCGTTTCAAACGAAACCAGTCTAATAATATATTCACCAGATGTCGTTGTCCTTAACTCTGAATCACGGTGACGAGTTTACTTATTAAAACTATAAGAGCTTCCAAAATGGATTACAAATTGGACATCCGCAGTAACTTCTTCCGTTCTCTGTATGATATTTTTGGATGGGATCTTTAAGAGGTCCCTATATTCAAATATTGTATAAGGCACTATGTATGCCGCGCCGTTGGACCCACATTTGGTTTTTTAAGGTCCGTAACAATTTCCCTACTCTTCCACTATTCCACCTCCCATTCATTCGTTTATACAATCTTTTCACGCAAAAAGTCCCATAAACACTTACAATGACCTCCCATATACATTACGACACATACTACAGAGAAGTCAAGTTGGTTATCTTGTACAAGATTACTTAATTTCATAAATTATAACTTATAACCTATCCCTTTACTCGCCATTGCCTTTAAACCTAAAAGAAAATTAATTGTCTTTAAGTCCGCATTACGACAAAATTAAAATTACAATTGTTAGACTTCATATTTATTCAATAATTCTACAAGTTACATTTAATTATTTACAATATTATGGTAATAAAAAAAATACAAAATAATATATGAAACAGGCTATAAAAATACTTATAATAAAATAGTTAAATATAATAGTTTGCGTATTTCCGCATCGGTAGCCACAACACCAGCTGCCCTAGAAGAAAGTTGAAGATGGAATGGTGCCATTGTGTCGACACACGTAGCATCCCACACAAGACACCTCCCATTCTTCCAAGGAATTAAAGTCAAGCCGTCAGGCCTCTTACCATCGTCTCGTACAACACCGTTCGGCTCTAATTGTGCCGGTACGTTGACGGTAGCAAGAGCCCTGAATTTAAAAAAAAAATAAAAATTAAATTAAATTTAATTTAATTAAATTGAATTTAATTAAAAATTAAATTACAATTATAATAATGTATGTTACATTTTATAAACATACTTTTATTACTTGAAACTGCAGACAAAAGCAAAAAAAAAATCTAAATAATATTCAAGTGATAATTAAAAAATAGTTTAAAACCGCATAATTTCGTTTAAAACCTACAGTCCACCTGAAGGTACTCACCTTCAGGTGGACTGTTTTTTCACCCTTTTTAGTGATGACATACTAACATTTATATTAATACAATATAAAATTGTAAAAACGTGATCATTAATGAAGGTAAGGTCTGAGTTTACATTGATTGGAACCGCCCGTCTATGTTGTCCGTTTATTGCCCGTTTATGTTGTCTTATATGTTCCAACCTAACCTAACTAAATAGTCAATGATGAACTGGCTTTGCAATTTCATTAGAACCTACACCAAATATCTTCAAACACAACTCAATAGGGAATATGCATGTGATTTAGATTTGCTTGTTATTTTTTTCCTCGGTACATTACGGTCCTGAAATTACATCTAAACCATTATTTTTTTCTTTATTTCGTGTTAAATTGTTTAAAACTTTAATCAAAAATCGTAAATTATGCGCGCGAAATTCAAATTTGCAAAACGTATTCCCATTGGTCGAATCGAAAAATGACGTCACATAGCGTGTTACGATGTTTATTGGCGTCGATATTCAAACTGTTTGAGAGAAAAATTGTTTTTGTCTATATTCCTACAGTGTTATTTATTACCTAGTGCGATTTTTCTAGATAGTATTATTAGGAATAATCAAGAACAATGATTGAAAGTAGTTTTGTCAAAGCACAATCGGACTATTTACCTAAAATATGCAAAATGAATAAACTGTTTTTTATGCATAGGTCAATTCGGAAATATTTAACTGATCATAACTTATTATGTTAATATTCTTTTTATAATATAGGAGTAGCAGACGAGCATATAGTACGCCCATGGACATATGTAATCAACCCCAGATAGGATTAGATATTCCCACCTAAGGTCGGCCACAGATGCGCCGCTACCCCTGAGAACTAAGCTGGAACGCCTCGGAAAAGTCTGTCTCCTACCACACCCTTCAAACCGGAACACAGCATCACCTAACACTGCTGTTATTAGGTAGAAATAGGTGTGGCGGTAGTGCCTCCGGAGTCGAACCACAAAGGGTTCTACCACCTTCAACCAATCACCTATCTTCACCTATCTTTATAATATTATAATAGATTATAATGCATTTTGTGTGTTTCAAATGATAATATTTGTTGTAGAAGTCGATAAGTACCTAACGAAGTAGATGATCAATGCAATATTTTAAAATCATTTACCTAAAATTATTGTTTGTTACAGTAAATACAAATGTTAATGCGATTTTGGAGATACTATATCTGTTTCCTATAATCTTGCACCACATTTTTCGTATTTTCGCATCTTTTGTAAAAGAAAAAAACACTATATAATGTATTTATAGTAGTGGTTTTGCACAATAACTCTTGGAAATATTTAAAAAGTGGTTATTTAGCCTTTTCCCATGATGTAAATAGCGATGAAACCTGAAAACGTTTAATAATACCTTTATGTGCATACAGTTATCATCAATATTAATACAAATCACGCTACGTGACGTCATTCAAAGAGCGCGTAAAATGGCGGCGTTCAAATGTGTCAAATTTTATTGATACTTTAAATAATTTTTAAAAAAATATTTCAATCACTAATAAAATTGTTTATATTTTTTACTATGTTAAAACGATGTGATAAGTGGTTTAAAATAATAAAATAAAAATGTGCATATTCCCTATTATTCCCATCGGTTGAGGAGTTACATATTTTGTCTCCGAGCCACATTATCAGACCCTTAAATAGTCAATGATGAGCTGGCTTTGTAATTTCGTTAGAACCTACACCAAATATCTTCAAACACAACTCTATTATTCCCATAGGTTGAGGAGTTGCATATTTTGACTCCGAGCCACATTATCAGACCCTTAAATAGTCAATGATAAACTGTTTTTGCAATTTAATTAGAACCTAAACCAAATATCTTCAAACAAAACTCAATTATAGCCATCGGTTGAGGAGTTACATATTTTGTCTCTAGAACCCACTCTGATCCTCATCATATTTAAATGGGCTTGTAGCAATAGTACACACACGAAATTAAAGGCATTAAAATAGGTTCATAAACGGCGAAGTTATGGCTGTTATATTTACATGGGTGGAGGAGTTCCCCTCATTTTCTCCAGAACCCATCGATGGATCCTAACCTAACCTAACCATATTTAAATGGGACCAACTTCCAGCTTGTTTCTATACAATAAAAAAAGAATTATTAAAATCGGTCCACTAACGGCGGAGTAATTCGTGTACATACATAAAAAAAAAGATACCGGCCGAATTGATAACAACCTCCTTTTTGAAGTCGGTTAAAAATTCGTACCTTCAACTTTGCTAAAGATCATCACTTGATCAAATGCATAGTTTACAATGCCTTCCTTACTAATATCGATTAAAATAATCGATGTTTTGGGTCCAAAAGATCGATTCTCCGATTAATCGATCTTAGATCGCTATCCCTAGTTCCCGTGGGGTTTCTGGGATAAAAACTATCCTATGTCCTTTCTCGGGTCTCAGACTATCTTTGTACAAAATTTCATTAAAATCGGTTCAGTGGTTTGGGCGTGAAGAAGAGACAACCAGACAGACAGACAGACAGACAGAGTTACTTTCGGATTCATAATATTAGTAAGGAGTAAGGATAGTAAGGATACGAGTTCAGTATTATTACTTGAGATTCTATTGGTTATGGTGCCATCTGCTTTGTGTATGTGTAAGCAGATTTGTTTTAAACGAAATTACGCGGTTTTAAACTATTTAGGTATATTCTTATTAGCAATATTATTTAATTTATACAGAAATTTGTTCACTTTCATTGTTTGCTTGGATTTCCCGGTTTTATAATTAACATATAATTATGAAATTTACCTACTTTGAGTTTGGACAAAATTATAACTTATTATTATTATTAGTATTCATAATAAATACTAGAAATTCTCTACATTTGCTATGCAAAACATTGGATAAATCGATTAACAATACCGGACATACGTCGGTACGGAAGTATGAATAGAAGAAGAGTGGGAAAAGGTGGTACAACTCTTTGTGGTTCGACTCCGACAGCACGACCGTCACACCTATTTCTGCCTCATAACAGCAGTGTTAAGCGCTGCAATGCTCTGGTTGGAAGGGTGTGGAAAGGGAGATATACTTTTCCAAGGCGTTCCAGCTTAGTGCTCAGGAGTAGCGGCGCATCTGTGGCCGACCTCATATAGGAATATCTAATCCTATCTGAGGTTGGTTACAGATTTCCATGGGCAGCAATAGCCACTTACCATCAGGTGGACTGCATGCTCGTCTGCTACGCCTATATTATAAAAAACAAGTCATGAGCACTGTTTTAAGGCGAGGAAAACCGCGTGGCATATCCAAAGTCTTATATAAAGGGTTCTTTGAAAGATCCCATTCAAAAATTCACAAAGTTCGAACATGTGTAGCAAAATGGCTGCGATACCAAAATATGAAATTTAGGGAGTTCTTATAGTTTGAATAAGTAAACTCGTCACCGTGTTTCAGGGTTTGGGACAGCGACATCTGGTGAATATATTACTAAACTGATTTGGTTTAAAACGAAATCGCTCGCGGTTTAAAACCGTTTATATCCTTATACGAGTTTAGTATCATAACTTGAGATTCTTTTGGTTATAGCGCCATCTGTTATGTGTATGGGTAAACTGATTTGTTTTAAACGAAATTACGCGGTTTTTAACTATTTTGACGTGTTCTTATTAGCAACATAATTAAATTTATATAGAAATTTGTTCGGTCGATTAACTTGGATTTTACGATTTGACTAATTAACATTATGAAAAACGACTTTTGAGTGGAACTATGTGTAGAGTAACGCCTGTTATCAATAATACATTTTTGCGTACCAAGGATCGACATTAGACAGTTTCTGCCTACTAGAAATTCTCTATTTCCCATCTTTGGTAGACAAAACATTGAACAGATCGATTATTAACACCGGAAAGACGAGAAGAAGTATGGATAGTAGAAGAGAGGAAAAATTTTAAGGCAAATGAAAACGCGAGGCATACACATCTATATATATATAAATCAATTCCTGTTCGTTAGTTTCGCTGAAACTCGAGAACCGCTGGACCAATTTGGCTTCATAAATAAATTTTGAGCTACGAAGTTTGCCAGGTCAGCTAGTTGTTTTCATATATAAGGTTCTTTTGAAAGAAAGAACCTATTCAAAAATTATCCAGGTTAAGAACCCTTGGATAGGAAAATTTATGGGGTACAGTGTAATAAATTGAGGAAGTACTTATAGTTTGAGTAAGTAAACTCGTCACCGTGTTTCAGAGTTAAGGACAGCGACATCTGGTGAATATATTACTAAACTGATTTGGTTTAAAACGAAATCGCTCGCGGTTTAAAACCGTTTATATCCTTATACGAGTTCAGTATTGTAACTTGAGATTCTATTGGTTATGGCGCCATCTGTTATGTGTATGTGTAAGCAGATTTGTTTTAAACGAAATTACGCGGTTTTAAACTATTTAGACAAATTCTTATTAGCAATATTATTTAATTTATACAGGAATTTGTTCACTTTCATTGTTTGCTTGGATTTCCCGGTTTTATAATAAACATATAATTATGAAATTTAACTACTTTGAGTTTGGACAAAATTATAACTTATTATTATTATTAGTATTCATAATAAATACTAGAAATTATCTACCTTTGGTAGGCAAAACATTGGATAGATCGATTTATAATACCGGACATAGGTCGGTAGGGAAGTATGAATAGAAGAAGAGTGGGAAAAGGTGGTGTGGTTCGACTCCGACAGCACGACCGTCACACCGTTTTCAGCCTCATAACAGCAGTGTTAAGCGCTGCTGTGTTTTGGTTCGACGGGTGTGGTAAGGTAGACATACTTTTCCAAGACGTTCCAGCTTAGTGCTCAGGAGTAGCGGCGCATCTGTGGCCGACCTCAGGTAGGAATATCTAATCCTATCTGGGGTTGATTACAGATCTCCATGGCCGGCAATAGCCACAAACCATCAGGTGGACTGCATGGGTGACTGCTATTTTCAAAATGATTTCGTTTGATTCAAGTGTAGGGAAATAGATTAAAAAAATCCAATGATGCAGTTTTCGTTTTTATCAAAATCGGCCTCGTAACTCCTTTGAGCATTTTTCGCTAATCCTTTAAGTTTCAGACTTAGCCCTGAAGGTCCATTTGAAAAATTCACCCTGTATACGAGTAGGGGTCTCAAATCTAGGGGATCTATCAAAAGAAAGATACCACTTCAAAAATTCCGAAGAGAATAAGATGATCTCTTCGGTCGTGCTGTCGATGACGTACTTAATGTTGGAACCTCTTATATCTTGAGTAAATAAACTCGTCACCGTGATTCAGAGTTAAGGACAGCGACATCTGGTGAATATATTACTAAACTGATTTGGTTTAAAACGAAATCGCTCGCGGTTTTAAACCGTTTATATCCTTATACGAGTTCAGTATTATAACTTGAGATTCTATTGGTTATGGCGCCATCTGTTATGTGTATGTTTAAGCTGATTTGTTTTAAACAAAGTTACGCGGTTTTAAACTATTTTGAGACGTTCTTATTAGGATTATATTCTATTTATACATAAATATTTTCGCTTTCTTTATTTGCTTGGATTTCACGGTTTTATAATTAACATATAAATTATGAAATTTAACAACTTTTGAGTTTGGACAAAATTATTACTAATTACCCATTATTAATAAAAATACTAGAAATTCTCTAATCTCTCGGTTAACAATACCGGACATAGGTCGGTAAGGAAGTATTAATAGAAGAAGAGCGGGAACAGCTGGTACAGCCCTTTGTGGATTGACTCCGGCGGCACCACCGCCACACCTATTTCTGCCTCATAACAGCAGTGTTAAACGCTGTTGAGTTCTGGTTCGAAGGAAAGACATACTTTTTCAATGCGTTCCAGCTTAGTCCTCAGGGGTAGCGGCGCATCAGTGGCCGACCTCAGGTAGGAATATCTAATCCTATCTGGGGTTGATTACTGATGTCCATGGGCGGCAGTAGCCACTGCATGCTCGTCTGCTAAATATACATAACTCAAAGGTGACTGACTGCCATAGTGATCTATCAACGCACAGCCCAAACCACTGGACGGATCGGGCTGAAATTTGGCATGCAGGTAGATGTAATGACGTAGGCATCCGCTAAGAAAGGATTTTGATCAATTCTACCCCAAGGGGATAAAATAGGGAATTAAAATATTACTTCGTAACGCGAGCGAAGCCGCGGACAAAAGCTTGTATTATATAAACAAGTCGTGAGCATTTGTTTTAAGGCGGGGATAACCGCATGGCATATCCAAAGTTTTATATAAAGGGTCCTTTGAAAGATCCCATTCAAAAATTCACGAAGTTCGAACACATGTGTAGGAAAATGGCTGCGTTTAATAGTACTTAAATTTGTATCAATAACGCTTTTTGGTTTCCTAATTCCTTACCTGAAATTTTAAATGGACATTATCTTTCATTTTTAGTTTCGGATTGATTATTTTTATAATTATATAATTTTATTTCTTTTTTTTTATTATTGGAACTAGTGGTCGCCCAGTGGTCGAAATTCGACCATAATTATATAAAAAAATATGAAAAGCATGTACTTTTAAATGATACAAAAAAATCGATTTATTCGCAATAATCGATTATTTTTTAGTAAAATCGATTTTCATCAAATCGATTAATTTTGAATGAAGTAAAAACGATTTTTATTTAATCGATTCTTTTCCATTAATCTTACATCCCTAGTGGCATATCCAAAGTCTTATATAAAGGGTTCTTTGAAAGATCCCATTCAAAAATTCACGAAGTTCGAACATATGTGTAGGAAAATGGCTGCGATACCAAAACATTAAATTTAGGGAGAACTTATAGTTTGAGTAAGTAAACTCGTCACCGTGTTTCGGAGTTAAGGACAGCGACATCTGGTGAATATATTACTAAACTGATTTGGTTTAAAACTAAATCTGTCGCGGTTTTAAACCCGTTTTAAAACTTCAAATTTAAATAAAAAAGTCTTTCCAATATTTGCCTAATAAAAATCGATAAACTATTTGTAGTATCGTTTGTTATTATTAATAATCAAACTATCCTATTTTACCTACCAAAGACTGAAATTCTGAATTTCTGTATTAAATTGTACTGCTAATAAGAACATGTCAAAATAGTTTAAAACCGTGTAATTTGGTTTAAAACAAATCAGTTTACACATAAATGTAACAGATGGCGCTATAACTATCAGAATCTCATGTTATAATCATAGATTACTCACTCCTAACAAGAAAGTGTACCCAGTTTTGGGAATTGAAATAGTTGCGTAAAAAAGTTTTGCCACGTCTCCGTGCTAAAATGTCCCTAGAAATAATGATTTATTTATTATGTAAATTACGCAGTATTAGTTATTTATTCGTAAATTTTCTCTAAAAATGTTTTTATTTGTCAAGAATTCAAAAAAAGAACTTACTAATAAGCCGTTTGTGGCATCATTCAATTTCAAGGCGGCGAAGTATCTTTAGTAATCTATGGTTATAATACTGATAAGGATATAAACAGCGAGCGAAATTTGAAATAGCGAGCGACGATCGTTGGTATGAAAACATTCGATAGATTGATTATTAATAACGGGCAATACTAGAGATCGATCTTTGATAGGCAAAACATTGGATTTTTCTGTTTTAGTATGTCGCAAGTATCTGCATTTCAAAATATCACTATAAGAGGTGGTAGAACCCTCTATGGCTCGACTCCGACGGTACCACCGTCACACCTATTTCTGTAATAACAGCAGTGTTGAGTGCTGCTGTGTTCTGATTTGTTGAAGGTTCTACCATCTCTAAATAATAATAAATACAGCCTGTCGATTTTGATAAATTTTAGAATATTTTTCGTAATATCCAAAAACAACCCCAAATCAGTAAACAGATGCATTTCACGGATCAATGATCAAAACAACAGGGGTTGGTTTTCACACGACAATGTTAACGAATTAGCGTTACAAATAGGGGTTGTTTAAACTGCTTGCTCAGTCAACCTTGTGATTTGTTATTATTGAAACCGATATTGTGAAGGGGTGGCAGGTGGAATTAAAAATTTAGACATGTGAACAAAATTGAACTGTGTCTGTAATTTAAAAAAAAAAAGTATTTTTAAGCCAAAATAATTTGAATTTTATTAAAAGTGTACTATTTGCCTATTTGTATTTAAGAATAGCAGTGTCGAGCGTTGCTATGGTCTGGTTTGAATATGGAATGTTCCACCTGATGGTAAGTGGCTAGAGCCGCCCATGGACATCTGTAATCAACCCCGATAAGATTATATTCATTCTTAAGGCAGGACACAGATGCCTCGGAAAAGTATGTCTCCCTTACCACACCCATAAAACCATAACACAGCAGCGCTTAACACTGCTGTTAGCAGAAGTAGGTGTGTCGACTGCTGATCTACCAATATTCATATACTTTGTATAAGTCTATCGGTATTTTCCAAAACAATTAAATACGCAGAATTGTTTACAAGATATAATAAAAAACAAACAACAATTAGATTTCCTTAGATAAATAATTAATTGTATCTGTTTATCTTGACTAGTATTTGTACACGACTTCACTCGCTTGGATCCATTTTTCAATTTTATACATAAACTTTAAATGTTTTCGAAATAAAACTTTCTTATATCAGGTTTAATCACGCACAACTTTAAGTAAATAAATTTAATTTGTATTCTGTAAGACCTCTAAACAATTGTCAAAATGATACATTTTCTTGTTAGGAGCGAGTAATCTTTACTAATCTATGGTTTCACCATCAAAAGCTAAAATTATTTAAAGCTAAAATTATTTAAATTGACAGCGATTAACTGTCATAAAGTCAACTCACTCTGATGATGTTCCGATATATAGTACGGTGGTGTATATTTTTTATTTTTTTCATCTGCACGCATCCTTTGTGGGAGGGAGGGTGGTACATAGGTACTGCGCGGTTTTAAATATATCGTCATACATATCGTTGTGAAGTAGTTTTAATCCTAACTTAATCGATGAAGGTGGTAGAACCCTTTGTGGTTCGACTCCAGCGGCACCACCGCCACACCTATTTCTACCTAATAACAGCAGTGTTAGTCGCTGCTGTGTTCCGGTTTGAAGGGTGTGGTAAGAGAGACAGACTTTTCCGAGGCATTCCAGCTTAGTCCTCAGGGGTAGCGGCGCATCTGTGGCCGACCTCAGGTAGGAATATATAATCCTGTCTGGGGATGATTACAGATGTCCATGGGCGGCAGTAGCCACTTACCATCATGTGGACTGCATGCTCGTCTGCTACTCTTATATTATAAAAAAAAAAAAAAATCGCTAAAATTCTATCACCAACACTGGTGATAGAATTTTAGCGATTTTTTTTTTTTCGATGTTCAGCGTTCAGCGATGTTCAGAGTTCAGAGTACGGGAACTTTGAAAAAAGACGGTCACGCAGCCTAGAAATGTTATGATGACCGAAATTTCGTAGCTATACATTCAAATGGACAAATTTTACCTTTTTGGAGTTTACTCCTTAAGAAACGATTTGAGTTATAAGGCCCGGTACGGAAATTTTATGAGGAGTAAAATCAAGTGTAACACGAAAAGTTGAGGCGTAACGGTAACCAAAATATGAATCAAGAGTGCTTTTATTAATTTAAAATACAGTAAGTTCAAATCCCATATGAAAGTAATTATTACAATAAAAATAATTAGCAATATATAAAACATTAAAACGTCATTAACTAATTTGTTTACATTTTTGCATAAATTAAGTTATAGGTTTGATCATTTATAAACACTGTGAAAAATATGAACATTGGCGCCATAATATGATTAACAATCTTTTATGAACGTTTTTAAAGAAGAGTAACATATAAAATCAGTAAGCAATTGAATAAGATATAATATTAGGAAAATAAGTTTTTAACATAAAGAGGCTTTTGTAAGTTACTGATATATTAATTTAACTTATAAAAATGGATGCATTATTGACCAGCACCATCTATCAACGATAAACGGGCAAAATCAAAACAGTATTATTTAATATTTATTACAGAATTATTGCTAATGAATTATGTTCAAAATAAGTTATATCAAATTAGCAATACGTTTTAAATGAATTCTAGAATTATAAAACATTCAGAAACAATCCAAATTACATATAATAACATGTTTATTGAGTCTCATATAAATTTCATCCGTAAATTGCAACAAGGATATTTTATAGATGGCAAAGAAATTATAATTATTAAGTTTTAAGTTATAAAACGTTTAACATTGTTTTAAATATAAATAATTATATTATATTAAAATTTATTTTAATATAAACAATTATATTAAGTTACCATTATAATATTTGGAACCAAAATACATAGATTGATAAACTTGCAAACTTACAATTTATAAAACTTGCCACTAGATGGCGCTATTTTATATTATTTTGTAACATACTTTATGTAATACGCATTATTGAAGTAATATAAATAATCCGAATAATTACAGATATATGTTTGTTTCTCTTATCATTTTAGCAGATGCGTTCATTTACATACCCTTTTTTCTATTCGATATACGAGTATATCATAATTATCATTCGTAAGGAGTATACTCCAATCGTGCGTCGTAGCTGACACACACACACTTTTTTTATCTATTTTTGAATTCCAAATGTAAAAAAAGTCGCCAAAATCAATATTTTTTATGTCGTCAATATTTTTGATGAAAAAGTTGCTAATATACCACACTGAATATAGGTTTCTATGCAATTTACTTTTGCCTTGTATTTAATCTCCTCGATAGTTTCATATAATATTATGATAGGATGTACTTAATATAATATTATCTAAACATACACATTGTATTTAACATTCTTCACAAGTATGGAAAGATTGACGTAGGAAAAACTATTATTGAGAACAATCTAATTACTTGCATAGAAAAAACATAGGTATGTTTACACAAAGCCACTGTTAGGTACAGAAAATTCTTTTCATTTGAAACGTGTAGAGTTATTTAATTACAGAAATATTAAGTAGTAAAGAAGACGAACTTCTCAGAGGCATTCCAGCTTAGTCCTCAGAGATAGCGTCCTCAGGGATCTGTGGTTAAATTCAGGTAAATTAGATTTTTTCTCAATATAGGAGTAGCAGACGAGCATGCAGTCATGCATGGTAAGTGGCTACTGCCGCCCATGGACATCTGTAATCAACCCCAGATAGGATTAGATTCCTAACTGATATCGGCCACAGATGCGCCGCTACCCCTGAGAACTAAGCTGAAATGCCTACGTAAGTATGTCTCCCTTACCACACCCTTCAAACCAGAACACAACTATACTGCTGTTGTGTGTGTAGTGTGTCACACTTCCACGCCCTTCAAACTAGACTACAGCAGCGCTACACTGCTGTTATTAGGTAGAAATAGGTGTGGCGGTGGTGCCGCCGGAGTCGAACCACAGAGGGTTCTACCATCTTTAGAAACTACTTCTATATAAAAAATAAATCATTCACTGACCTATAAACAACACAATTTAGCGCGTATTAATACAATTTACGATGAACAGTCAGTTTTGACGTCAATTGTAACTGATAGTAACGTAACACGATATCATTGATAAAGTCAGATCACTTTGTACCTAGATTCCAAAATCCATTCCAATTATTCCAATTGGAATTAGAGTTAATGAGGAAAACTAAGTATCAAAACTAAATAAAAAATAGTGTTGGAAATAAGAGCGTAATGATTATTATATACTTTTGTTTAAAAACAGTGATAGCATAGTGGTGCAAACTGGGCCTGTTGATAGGGGTCCTAGGTTCAAATCCAAGGCACGCCTTGGATTTTTGTAAGTTATGTGCGTATTAGATTAATTATCACTTGCTTTAACGGTGAAGGAAAACATCGCGAGTGAGAGATCTTATAAGAAAAGTTCTCAAAGGTATGTGAAGTTTACCGATACGCACTTGTCCAGCGCGGTGGACTATGTCCTAATCCTTCTCATTCTGAGAGGAGACCCGTGCCCAGCAGTGGGACAGTAATGGGTTGATGATGACGCTTCTTATGAACTTATCTAAATGAGATTGCTTGTACTAATAAAAATTCCAACGTCAATACATCTACCGCCACTTCACAAGGTGTTTCATTATGGAGAAGAAGCGGCGAAAGGAACTCCATAACAAACATCTTTAAAAATATAAATGTTATCAGCTTTGAAAGCAGTTTCTAAAGAGAAATAGATATAGTAGGTATACTTCGCGTAAAAGCTAGTCCGCTCTGAATATAGAAATGAATCGCGACGCCATAGCAAATTGTATGACTACAATAGCTCGCAATAACTTCAGAGCGGACTAGCAGTTTGGCGCGGACTATAAATAGTTAAACGTAGATGAAACCGCGGGACATAGCACATACGTACATAAAGGATTCAATCACTATAACTAATAAAACACGTGTTAAATATATTTTTATCAAACTAAACGAGTGTAGCGAGCCGAGAACAATGACCTTTGATCTTGTCGTTTTCATATGATGATGCGTGTGTGCAATTTATATCAGTAACTCTTCAGTAACTTTTCAAAACAAAACAGTTTTTAGTTGTTAAGCGCTGCTCTGTTTTTGTTTTTTTGTTTTTTTTTTATATTATAGGAGTAGCAGATGGACATGCACCTGATGATTAGGGGCTACTGCCGCCCATGGACATGTTTAATCAACTCCAGATAGGCTTAGATATTTGTACTTGAGGTTGGCCACATATGCGCCGCTACCCCTGAGGACTAAGCTGGAACGCCTCGGAAAAGTCTGTCTCCCTTACCACACCCTTCAAACAGGAACACAACAGCGCCTAACACTGCTGTCATTAGGTAGAAATAGGTGTGGCGGTGGTGCCGCCGGAGTCGAACGACAGAGGGTTCTACCACCTTCTAATCTTTAATCAACTCCAAATAGGCTTAGATATTCCTATTTGAGGTCGGCCATAGTACGGCCCCGATGAGGACTCAGCCGGAATGCATCTTAAAAGTAGCAGCATTTAACACTGATATATACTGATATAAGGCAAAAAAATGTATGGCGGTGGAAATGCCGAGTCGAACCACAAAGAGTTCTACCACCTTCATAATTGACTTGGAAAAAAGTGATAAACTTTAAACGACTGATCAGGTTTTCTTTAAACATACGAGTAGCTAGGAATACTCTCAATTAGACACGTTTTTAATAAATAATGCATTCAAGTCCACTCCTTTAAGCACTACGATGTCACAAACAGATATACAGTCCCATATTTTCACAGATACACATGTTAAACTTATAACATACCTTATTAAGTCGAGGGTTTAAATAGGCAAGTATTGTAAGCTCATTATTCCTCAAATACTATTTTATATAATAAAAGATTCAATTACAAATCCATTATTTATTTTTTCTGACAATTCGTTCCATGACGTCTTATTCTCTAAAAATCATGATATCCTTCTTTCTTTTTATAGTTTCCCGCATAGATTAGTAAAGATTACTCACTCCTAACAAGAAAATGTACCCAGTTTAGAGAATTGAAATAGTTGCGTAAACAAGTTTTGCCACGTCTCCGTGCTAAAATGTCCATAAAATATTTGAAATAATTATTTATTTATTACGTAAATTACGCAGTATTAGTTATTTATTCGTAAATTTTCTCTAAAAATGTTTTTATTTGTCAAGAATTCAAAAAAAGGACTTATTAAAATAAGCGAAGCATGGATACTAAAAGAAGACACTCGAAGACGTCTAGAGGCATTCGAGATGTGGTGTTATCGTCGCATGCTTCGCATCAGTTGGACACAGAAAGTCAGGAACGAGATCATACTCCAGCGCGTCTACATGACCCGGCAGCTGATACGTACCATCAAGAAGCGCAAGATCGTATACCTCGGCCATGTCCTTAGACACGATAGGTACTATCTGCTGCAACTCATCATGGGCAAGGTGGAAGGGAAGAGACGTGCTGGGCGCCGGAAAAAGTTGTGGCTCAGAAACATCAGGGAGTGGACAGGCATCAACTCTGTCGAACAACTGTTTCGCCTGGCCATGGATAGAGAGAGGTTCAAGGAACTAACGGCCAACCTTCAGTAGTGAAGAGGCACATTAAGAAGAAGAAGAACTAAAATAAGCCATTTGTGGCTTCATTCAATTTCAAGGCGGCGAAGTATCTTTACTAATCTATGGTTTCCCGCTACATTGCTGCTCACCAGCAATTAAATAGACTCTTATTAACATAAATTAACTTAAAAGTATATATGAAAATATACCCTTACAGTATACTAACTAATAGTTTAAATGTGAATGTAAGTTTGTTTGTTATGCTTTCACGCCTTAACTACATAACCGATTGGGTTTCGGAAAAGGACATAGTTACTCTAAGACCTTTTTTGAACGTTTTTCTCCCGAAAAGTACTATTCTCGAGGGATAGATAGTAGATACCTCTGACCGAGCGAAGCTGCGGGTAAAAGGTAATATTTTTATTTTATTTGGAAAACATACAGTGCTTAAAAACAAAGTTACTTACAATATAATTACATACTACACCATTTAATAGTTTTCGCATATTACAGCTAAAGCTTGTTTGCTTCAAAGTTGAATCAAGTTAAAAAGAAAGAGAAGGAATACAGTAATAGTTAAGTTACAAAAAGTAAGTAGAAAAACTAGACAAAAATACCAAAATTAACCTATTATTTACTTATTATTAATTACTGAGAGCTGCTATAAAGATAGATAATTACATATATAGATAATAAAATAAATGTTACCTTGATTTCTGCCCGATATGCGCCCACTTCTCACACTATCCTGACTCCCAACCTCCTCCATATGCCAAGAATATTCCATCTTAGCTCATATCATCTCTATCTCTCTAGTATCTCACGTAGCATCCAAAACAAATCCGAAATGACACATGACTTGATTTCCAAAAAGTCAAAATTTATTAAAAACCAACACAGGCTGTATAGATCACTTGTTAAAAAAATAAAAGTTGTTTCTGTTAATTCAAATTTGGAACTACTCTGGCGTTTAAAATCACTTTCGTTGAAAAAAGTTTGTTCTTTTAATTCAAATTTCGAATTAAGCTGGCCGTTTAAAACCACTTTCGTTAAATAATAATTAGTATTTTTTATTTTAACTTAGATTCTGATTTCTAGTTTTACTTGCACACAGATAATAAAGACACTGCAAATAAGAAAATGTTTTTGTCTGTTTTATTGCGAAGAAGATATAAAAATGTTTTTTCCTTTATCTTTTTATAACGATGAAGACATTTGAAGAAAAGTTTTTTGTTGCGACAAAATAAGTGTTTCAGTATTTCAAATGAAAAATTCTGTTGATAATCGCGCCGTAATAATTGGTTTTCACTTTTATTCTCATTACACAGTGAAATTATCGATCAACGAACCGTACGAGTGAAGCAACTGGAATAAATTTACGATTTTTTCACTTTTTTTATTTCTCACAAACTATTTTTTTTTATTTCGTCACAGATAATCAATAATTTCAAAAATGGAACGTTTAAAAAACAATAATCGTCCAATGAACGTCCGTCAATAGTTTAAACGTGGAAGGCACTGACAGTATACGTAACGTTGCCCCATTTCACCCTTGACGTGGGACGGAGACAGCTATACATACATACAGTGAGTTCGAAAGAGATAGCTATATTTGCTAAGGCTTTTCATGAAAAACCGACTCTGACCAATAGCGTAACGTTTCATGGGGGTTGGTATGATCTAATTTGAATAAGGTAGCTATAAAAATGATTTTGGAATTTGGCTGTAAATTTTTCGTTTAAGTCTGGCTAGTTGGAAGTTATTTTGAATGATGTCTCGTGCTCAAACGGACATTTTTTAGGTTTTGTTGCTTCAACCAACTTTTTTATCCATTCTTAAAATGTTTATTTTCTTTATTATTTGATTAAAGTCATAGATTAGTAAGATTACTCACTCCTAACAAGAAAATGTTTTAAGATCTTTTACGAATGAAACGATATTTCTCCGCACTTGCGTCGTTCGTCACATCGTTTATTTGATGATCCGTGGCAACACGGTTACCGTTTTTTGATAATATATGACTAGTAGACGAGCATGCAGTCCACCTGATGGTAAGTGGCTACTGCCGCCCATGGACATCTGTTATCAACCCCAGATAGGATTAAATATTCCTACCTGAGGTTGGCCACAGATGCACCGCTACCCCTGAGGACTAAGTTGGATCTCGGATACATATGTCTCCCTCACCACACCCTTCAAACCAGAACACAGCAGTGCTTAACACTGCTGTGTTCTAGTTGAAGCTGTTGCTGTTACTAGACAGAAAAAGGTATGGTGGTGGTGAGTCGAACCATAAAGGGTTCTATATTTCAGATACTATTATATACCTTTAGAATTTGAAGGTGGTAGAACCCTATGTGGTTCGACTCCGGCGGCACCACCGCCACACCTATTTCTACCTAATAACAGCAATGTTAGGCGCTGCTGTGTTCCGTTGTGAAGGGTGTGGTAAGGGAGACAGACTTTTCCGAGGCGTTCCAGCTTAGTCATTCATCAGGTGCTTCAGGTGGACTGCATGTCCGTCTGCTACCTCAATTTCATATAAATCAGGTGGATCAGAATCCCTACTTTCCTTGCATATCCCCACAAATTATCGTGCATAAACATAATGACGCTAAACGCTTTACGAGGGCAGAGGTCGTCGATGGGTGGCCACCCTCGCTAACTATCGTGGGATCTAATGTTTAGTTAACAAATTATTTGGTCAGGTTAATTCTTACCCTTTACTTCTGATTTGAAATGAAGCTTAAAGTCCCACAATTTATGTACTAAGGTTGCCTACTCACTTATATGTCGTTAGTATGTATTTTCTTTCTAAATATATATAATTCAAAGGTGACTGACTGACATAGTGATCTATCAACGCACAGCCCAAACCACTGGACGGATCAGGCTGAAATTTGGCATGCAGGTAAATGTTATGACGTAGGCATCCGCTAAGAAAGGATTTTGATCAATTCTTCCCCAAGGGGATAGAATAGGGGATGAAAATATTACTTCGTAACGCGAGCGAAGTCGTGGGCAAAAGCTCGTTTATTTATATAACACAGGTGTAACAGGCGAGCATGCACTCTATCTGATGGTAAGTGGCTACTATCTCCCATGGACAATCAACTTCATATAGAATTAGATATTCCTACCTGAGGTGGGCCATAGATGTGCCGCTACCCCTGAGGACTAAGCTGGAACGCCTCGGAAAAGTCTGTCTCCCTTACCACAGCCTTCAAACCAGAACACAGCAGCGTTTAACACTGCTGTTATGAGACAGAAATAGGTGAGGCGGTGGTGCCTTGGAAGTCGAACCAGAAAGGGTTACCACCTTTAAAAGCCGCCTAGCCGCATATCGCCTAGTGGTTAAAACGTCTCTCGATCGAGAGGTGCAAGGTTTAAGCACTCGCACTTTTAATTTTTACAATTACGTGCGTATTATAAATTAATTATAACTTGCTTTAACGGTACAGGAAAACATCGCGAGGAAACCTGCATACATGAGAGATCTTAAAAAAAATCTCAAAGGTATGTGCGTACTCCATGAATTACACAAAATTAAAACACTTAATTACTATGGGGAATAGAATGCAGCGGATATTACGCATTAGTTCGGGTCGTGTGACCAACCTTTTAAAAGAATTAATTATAGTAATCAGTACATAAAGGGTAACTTGTTTGAAGGGTTTGATTTAGCAGACGTGTCCGCTACGGTGGCACTATTGTCACACCTGTACCGTTTTGTTGTACAAATATGACTGTTATTGCCCATACAAATTCCAATCAGCGCCCCTAGCGGATTGTGTCAGAACTAGGAAATCGTATGGGCCAATACGTAAACAAATACCAAAACAGTCATATTTGTCGAAACGTAAAAACTCCTGGTAAGGGTACTGTTTCTGTAAGTTTTCTTAGGCAGAATACGAGGCTACTTGGCCGACTTGGCATGTGTCGGGAATCAAACCTGGAATTGCGTTAAACTAGTATAGTCTAAATGGTTCGAAAGTGGTAGAACCCTTTGTGGTTCGACTCCGGCGGCACCACCGCCACACTTATTTCTGTCTCATAACAGCAGCGTTAAGTGCTGCTCTGTTCTGGTTTGAACGGTGTGGTAATGGAGACATTCTTTTCCGAGGCGTTTCAGCTTTGTCCTTAGGAGTAGCGGCGCATCTGTGGCCAAACTCAGGTAGGAGTATCTAATCCTATCTGGGGTTGATTACAGATTTCCATGGGCGGCAGTAGCCACTTACCATCAGGTGGACTGCATGCTCGTCTACTAGTCCTATATTATCAAAAAACGGTGACCGCTTCGCCACGGATCGTCGGATCGGATCGGAAATAAACGCTATGGTAATCTTTAGGGTGCTATACCATTTTGGATGCAATCGACCGTAAAACATTAGTTTCCGTCAGGTGCTGATTCGATGGCGTGTGACCGAGGGTAGTGGCCAGCTGTTCCAGGTATTAATATTAGAATAAAAAGGTCTCAGAAAAATAATAATAATAATCATAAATAATGTTTCGTACCACATAGCAGCATAGATTGGTAGAGATTACTCGCTCCTAACAAGAAAATGTAACCTTTTGACAATTGTCACCGTCATCTATTTTTGTGTTTTAAAAATATTAAAAAATGTAGTTTTTAGATAATTTACGAATGAAACTATATTTCTTCGCACTTTTTCTTCGATTTCGTGTCTTAACTGCGCATGTCGGCATTGTTCCGCGTAAATTACACCATGACAGCCATTAAATGGCTGACACATTTGTCAGCCGTTTAAGCCATTTAATGGCTTCCTTCAATTACAAGGCGGTGAGATATCTATACTTATCTATGCAAAGCAGTGATAACTTAGCAGTTGAACTCTGATTTTCAATCAGGTAGTTCCGGATTCTAGTTTCAGACACACATGTGCCTATCACATAAACTTTCCGACCAAAGAGGCTGCTGGAAGAAATTTCAGGTTAAAAAACTTATTTTCTTTTTAATGCTTATTTTTTTTGTTATGTCTCTGTGTACACAAATTTGTAAATAAATAAAATAAATGTTTTTCAAATTTATGTGTGTATTAAAAATTAAATATCACTTACTATAAAAATAGTGATAGTTAGTGATAAATAGTTCAAATCCCAGGCACGCAACTTTTATTTTTCAAAGTTATGTGCGTATTAGAAATCAATTATCACTTGCTTAAACGATGAAGGAAAACATCGTGAGGAAACCTGCACACCTAGTAGATTCATTAAAAAGTTTTCAAAGGTATGTAAAGTCTACCAATACGCAGTTATCCAGCGCGGTGGTCTATGGCCTAATCCCTCTCATTCTGAAAGGAGACCCGTGCCCATCAGTGGGACAGTAATGGATTGACGGAGCTACGATACCACAAACTTCAAATTGTTGAAATATTAAAGAAAATAAAAATAGGTACGAACATTTATAAAAATAACTTTTCTGTGTTACGTTTTACTTTTTATTATTTTACTTGTTATTATTTTGAAATCCTTGACTATGGTTACAATTTGACTTATTTGTATAGATGTACAGGGGTTGATAAGGGTTGGTAGCTCGCCACGTCATAGGATAGTTGTCAAGGTGATGTTGGTTCGATCATGGTTTTAACTTCGCTGAAGCTTTTGTTGACTACATTATTCTACGCACCAAATAAATATTTATTTTTATTTAACCAGCATATTATTGATGCTAAATTTTATTTTATACAACAAATGAACATAATATCGTGCACCAAATAAATATGCTGTTCATTTATTAATCCTAAAGTAATTTATACATCAAATATACATAATATCATGCAGTCTCTATGTTGACTCTACATTATTTTATGTACCAAATAAATATAATGTTCATTTATTAATCCTAAAGTCATTTATACATAAAATGTATCTACATAACCCTTTACACCCGAGATGATATGAGCGTGAGTTTCACTTTAAAAAAAATCCCACGTGATAGCTTCTTATTTTTCGAAACGCAACCGATGCCGATCGATCGTGAGGAGAGTATCGCACGTGCTACCGGCTAAGTGAGCAGGGTGCAGGCGGTCAGTTGTGCTAGGGACTCGTCCAAAGATGGCAGATTTTTTCGACCCGCGCACTGTCACAGGTATATAATTATTTTTGGTATTAAATGTTTAGTATCTATTATTAATTATAGCTAATTTGAAAGCTAAAAGAACACTTATTACGTAGAATTTAGTAGTTTATTCAATTAACTTGCAATTTAGATACAATTAGGTTGCAAATTTCAACTGTTACGATCGTGTGCCTACGGTTGTTGGTGCAGAATAACGTTTGATGAAAATGCTTTTATTGCTAGTACCAGTTATGTGTAAGTTTCGTCAATTTCAATTTTGTTTGTTTCAATTTTAGGGGTACATTTAAATGACGATCAGATTTTGCCAGTGCGGGGTGAGGAGAAATGTATCGGACATTGAAGATCTTCATGAAAGTGAAGAGCTTCAACCAAATAGATTAGAAGAGTTTCAATTTGAAGAATTGTGCCCTGAAACAGATCCAGAAGCACATGCAGACCCTCAAATAGAAACTGACCTAGAATTGGATCTGGAACTTGAGCCTGAACCTCAACCATCTACTTTAAAATCATCCCTAGAAATTTCTCGCCGCCGAGCATCTTCACGTCCAACACATCGAAAAATAGCTTGGAAAAGAATACGTTTTCTGTCTTGAAAAGGTCTACACATCCCTACCAACATCTCCAGTAAAGTTTCCAAAGAAATATTTTTCTTAATATTTTAATTATGAGGCTCTTGATATGTAACCAGATGCACAAATTTATATTATCTAAGAAGAACCGGTCGAAAACTTAATTTAATTGCAATAGATATGGCTAAAGTTTTCTCCATCTGCATTATCATTGGATATATTCCCTAGCCAAGAATACCTACGCCTTGGAGACCTGGATTTAAGACGGAGGCAATAACGGAAGAAAGAAGAATGTTGATTTTCATAGAATTACGTAGTTTAGGTTTCATTGCCAAGACAGATTTTTTATAAATACTAATGAAAATAAATACAGTGATGTTAAATATCTCCAAATTGTTTTAATTTTCTAATATTTTTTGATAAAAAACTATTTTTTTTTGCAATTTTCACGATCGTGAGTGTGACAGTTCCCACCGGAGACTCACGATCGTGCGGGTCGATTTCTGGATTACGTATAAACTCTGGATTTTTTTTCGTATTTTTTGTGGATCCCTTAAGCTATATAAAAAGCCGTAATAAACGTTTTGAATTGAAAATTGCGAAAAAAAATCTTCGGGTGTAAAGGGATAATATCATGCAGTCTCTATTTTGGCTCTACATTGTTCTATGCACCAAATAAACATGCTGTTCATTTATTGATGCTAAAATCATTTATACACGAAATTTACATAATACCATGCAGTCTCTATTCATACTCTACATTATTTTATGTACCAAATATGCATATTGTTCATTTATTGACACTCAACTTCTATATACACCACATTAAGATAATATCATGCAGTCTCTATTTCGGCTCTATATTGTTTTATACGCTTATTTCCATGTATGCAATGTTCATTTATTGATATTAAAGTCCTTTATGCATCAACTGACTCTACATTGTTTTATGCACCAAATAAGCATATTTTCATTTAAATAAATAATAAATGGAAATAAAATAAAAATGCTGTTCATTTATGGATGCTGAAATCGTTTAACCATCACATAATAATATTCACTCTCTACTTTGGCTCTAACTTTAACTTAATAACATGCAGTATACATCTTAGCTCTACATTATTTTATGCAGAAAAGTAGCCTGAAGGTCATTTTTGAACTATGTTTAATTTTATGCACTGATGACTATCATTAGCCGCAATGACTACTGCTTCCCATGGACATATGCAATCAATCCGAGATAAGATTAGATCCCTAGATAGACCTGAATTCGGCAACACATGCCCCTGAGTACTAAGCTGGGACGACTAGAAAAGTATGTATCTTTCTTATCACAATCGTTAAGCAAGGAGACAGGAGTGCTTAACACTGCTGTTATTAGGCAGAAATAGGTATGGCGGTGGTGCCACTGGAGTCTGGTCGCAAAGACTTCTACCATCATAAGATATTTTATGCAACAATAACAACAATTTTGTGCTGTTTATTTGTTGATGATAGATCAGAAATTCATGATGTATCTTGCGTTAAATATCCATGCTGACTCTTCCTTGACTCTATGTTATTTTATGCATGCTTTCCGCTTATGGTGTGCATTATATTATGCTAAATATTATATAAATTGGCATTTTATTGCAGCAATATTTATTTGGCCGATCAAATAGGACTCTAGACTCTAGTTCTATCTGGCCTTGATTACAATCGTCCATAGACGTCAGTAACTTACTATCAGGTAGACTACATGTTTATTTGTTGCTATTATTCAAAAAATAGTACTTCTATTTTGAGTTTTATTTCAAAAACATTATACTGTTTTAGTGAAAACCCCAAACAAACTAATCTACAACCGATCTCGCACTTTCAAGGCTACCTATACCCAGTAATATTGTGATTTGTAAAAAAATATCGATTAAACATTACATAGCAACCTGTATAAGAGAAAGGGGCGGTCCCTCCCCACCACTCACACGAACCAATCGGAAACGAGACAGAATTAGCGCGTGCTGACGCGTCACTTGCTTGTATTGTCAAATTTGACGTATCGTCAAAATCAAAACAGGTGTATACAGGGTGTTCTTTTTAAGTTTTCGTCATAAATTATATTTTGTTTACTGACATGAAGCCTAAAACAAATTCGAATAAAATAAGGTACCTACTAATAGATAATTTTGTTGTTTTATTATTCGTGCAGTTAGTAATCCATAAACATTATTTGTGTCTGTCTATCTTTTAAATGAACTCAAAATTCAACTTACAGAGACAAAAATGTATAAGTGATTGTCCTCAAACAAAAAACAATAAAGATTAATATATAAATTCTAACTAATATACTAGGTATGTACTTTTGAAGGTCTAATTATAGAAGAGGGGAGCTGCCTAGCACAGACATTTGTTTTCTAAGCGGCTCGAAATCACTTATTATGTAAACCAATTTATTGTTAAAAAAATAAATATTTTTGATTTTTGATTTTTTGAAGGTAATAGACCTCTATTTCAGCCTAATTATAGCAGCTCTACTACGTTCTGGTTTGATTGGTGAGTGGGGAGACGTACTTATATCCGAAGCGTTCCAACACGTTCCTTAACACGAGCATTGCGCACACTTAACACTATAGCAGACCATATCGACTTGTTCTGTTGCACACTTGGAGAGTTCACGAGGGTAGCCTTCCATGTAATTGAAAATTATTAATTATTTTACTTGTATATATTATGTATATTGTATATTTTATGTAATTTGGACGTTAATTATTGTTATTTTTAAGCTACACTAACGCATTAGGATTTTTTTCCCTGTAATGTTAGATGTAAGTTGTGAATAAATAAATAAATAAATAAAAACTTCAGTCTCCGGGATAGCATCACATCTGTGGCCGACCACAGGGAACTATTATCCCACCTGGAGTTGATTACAAATATTCACAGGTGGCATTCGCCACTTACTATCAGGTGGACTGCATGCTCGTTTGCTACTTCCATACTTTTTACATTAAACCTAACGATAAAGCAGATGTGCTGCCTGAGTGAAAGTAGTCAACGCCGCCTATGGACATTCGCAACACTAGAGAAGTCGCCAACGCATCGGCGGCTTTAAGGAGAGCTCTTTTTGCACCTTTTTTAGAAGAGCCGCACGTCATAACCGGGCATACCTCAGGAGGAAGTTTATTCCACATCTTGCACGTTAGTGGCAAGAACGTCCATGCAAACCGACTTATCCTAGGACCCTATCATCATCATCAACCCATTACTGTCCCACTGCTGGGCACGGGTCTCCTCTCAGAATGAGAAGGATTAGGCCATAGTCCACCGCGCTGGCCAAGTGCGTATTGGTAGACTTCACATACCCTTAAGATTTTTTTTTTTTTTTTTTATATCTCTCAGGTATGCAGGTTTCCTCACGATGTTTTCCTTCACCGTTTAAGCAAGTGATAATTAATTTCTAATACGCACATTAATTTAAAAATCAGAGGTGCGTGCCCTGGGATTTGAACCTCGGACCCCTCGATCGAGAGGCCGCGTTTCTTAACCACTAGGCTATCACTGCTTATATACGTAACATATATAACACCACAACATGTCACATTACATTCCGTCTCATCACGTTACGTCACATCAAATCACGTCACAGTGACGAAAATAGTAGATCCGTTATTATACCAAACAATATTACAAACCTTAGAAGTAAAAGGCGATAAGTTCACGATAAAATCAAATGTCAAGGCCTTTGCACACGTTTTGAATATTAAAAGGCTATTGTGGGAATCTTGAACGGTTTCCAAGATGGTTTTATAGAAATCTGTCAAGCCTTGCAATATGTTCATTAAAATGATTATTTATGAACCGCGCGCTTCTCAATAATCTCTGTGCACGATTTTAATACTTATATTTAAAAAGTCTAGATATTATCTAGTAAGATTAGAATGAACATGTATTTTTGAATTCTTCTTTTTTATAATATAGGAGTAGAAGGCGAACATGCAGTCCACCTTATGGTAAGTGGCTACTGCCGCTCATGGACATCTGTAATCAACTTCAGACAAGATATTCCTACCTGAGGTCGGCCACAGATGCGCCGCGCTGGACAAATACCAATTGTTAGACTTCACATACTTTCAAAATCTTTTAATCATAATCATAATCTTTATTTGTTAAATAAGGTACAATGGGTGTTAACACAAAGTATTATTTCCTCTTATTTTACCTATAAGGCGAGCAAATATACAGTCAGGTATGACCAAAAATATTTACAATATTATTTATAATATTAAATAACAAATTGTCAGATTAATACATACACACATCATAATTATTATTTTTTATATAAATGTCAAAGATTTCTTAGGCATGCAAGTTTCCTCACGATGTTTTCCTTCGCCGTTTAAGCAAGTGATAATTAATTTCTTATACGCACATAATTTTGATAAATCAGTGGTACGAGTAAGTGCCTGGGATTTGAACCTCGCTCAAGAGGTCGACTTTCTATAGAGAAGATTTCAAGAAATATATTAAATTATTTTTAAACCGACTTCAAAAAAGGAGATATGTATATTGCTCCATTCAAAGGCACTGTATAGAGATAGCCATTGGTCTAAGATAAATGTATAATAATTGGTATAAGAGGAATATAATATATACGTATCATATATATTTAAGTATTTTTATTTATTGTATATTATATTAATATAAACGTTAGTATGTCATCACTAAAAAGGGTGAAAAAAAAATTAACAAAAAAATACAACCAACTTCTATGTCACTACAAAGTAAAAAATAATTGAAATAAATGTTGGTTTAGTACATAATTCTAAAGTCGGCGCTCATATTGGACACGTTGTTTACGCTTTATCCAACAATTATTTTTTCTTAGATCCATTACAATTGACTTACCCCATAATTAATTAATTAAAACTATAAAATGATCACCTGACTTAAAGAATTGAGGACAAGATTTCTATTTAACTTCAACCGTCAAAAGGAAAATAATACAGTTTTTCCTTTTAGCTAAGATAAATAATGTTTTCTCTTTATGAGATTTCAAGTTAAAGTTGTATTGGGGGAGTAACTCTGTCACTTAAATATTTTATAACTCTAAAACGATCACTACGTATGTATTTTAATAGTTTCTCGTTATTATTTGTCATGATATAAATGTATTTAGCAGCTGCAGTGTTTTAATTTAATTTGAATTTCAATTGTCCTATAACATTTTTTTTATAATACAGGTGTAACAACAAACATTTTTTTTTTATTATATATTTTTTTTTATAATATAGGAGTAGCAGACGAGCATGCAGTCCGCAGAAGAGCTCAAGTAGGAATATCTAATCCTATCTGGGGTTGATTACAGATGTCCATGGGCGGCTGTAGTCACTTACCATCAGGTGGACCATAAGGGAAGTAAAATAAAAGTTAGTGAAAATCATTTGTTAGGCTTGATAAAATATATTTATAATTAAGGAGCTCCCTGTATACGGGTCGCGTGCCACGCTAACCACGAATCGGCTTCTGACTAAACTATACATTTACACTGAAACCGTTTAGGGCACTGGTAAATAAATAATAGGGGTCATTTGAATAAATAAGGGCAGAGGTTTTAAAAAGTAGATACACAGAAAAATTGACGATTAAAAATATTTAATTGTGATTAGGATGATTAAAAATTTTTTGTTTGTATTAATATTAAATACCTAAAATGATTTGAATTTTGATTTTTTTTATACAGCATGTTTTGGAAACGTCTGTACCACCGTTGCTAATACTTTCATATGTCTTTATAGAGTAAAAAAAAGATTTTTTGTCACAAAATATAATAATATGTATTATTATCGTGTTTTTTTATAATATAGGAGTGGCAGACGAGCATACAGTCCACCTGATGGTAAGTGGCTACTGCCGCCCATGAACATCTGTAATCAACCCCAGATAGGATTGATTCCTACCTGAGGTCGGGCACAGATGCGCCGCTACCCCTGAAGACTAAGCTGGAACGCCTCGGAAAACTCTATCTCCCTTACCACATCCTTTAAAACGGAACACAGCAGCGCCTAACACTGCTGTTATTAGGTAGAAATAGGTGTGGCGGTGGTGCCGCCGGAGTCGAACCACAAATGGTTCTACCTACCACCGTCAAAACCACGTGTTTGGCCTTATTGGATTCATTTAATTAAGTCAGCAACAGAGATAGCCTACATTTTGAAAATTGAGTTTAATAACTTACGTCCGTTGTTAATAATCAATCTATCAAATTTTTAGCTAACAAAGTTCGTTTGACAATTTCTAGTAGGGAAACTATGACAAATGTAGATCTAGATAGGCAAACCATTAGATAGATTGGTTATTAACAACAGCCAATGGTAGCATATTTTTATAATATAGGTAGCAGACAAGCAAGCAGTCCACCTGATGTTAAGTGGCTACTGCCGCCCATGTGATCAATCCGAGATAAGATAAGATTCCAGCCTAAGGTCGGTCAAAGATGCGCCGATAGCCCACTGAGCTGCACCTCGGATAAATAAGTCTCGTTTAGCACAACCTTCAAACCAGAACACAGCAGCGCTTTACACTGCTGTTGTAACAAAAATAGGTGTGGCGGTGGTGCCGCCGGAGTCGAATCACAAAGGGCTCTACCTTCAAAAAATAATTAAATAAAAGCATACAGACAAATCTATATACTTCCCTTCAAAACTTAAACCTCCGATTGTTTAACCTTCGAATACTACCTTCGACAAACGCAACCACGACAACTTCGGACTTGACCTAACAAACAATAATAATCGGTAAGCAGTTATGCAGAAAATTATTTTTTTTACCAACCATTTTTTTGCCACTTTTTTTACCTTGGATTACATTACATTGTATTGTAATCAAGCGTACAGAGATGAGATTGGATTTTGTGAATGGTTAAACGGTTTTTGAGTTTAAATCAATGAAAATAAATTGCGAATAAAATAGCTAGGCAGAAGTTATTTCTTCTATATAATAGGTGATCCATTTCTAGTTCTACACGGGAAGCCAGTGTTCAAACTACTGTTTTTTTATTGCAATTAATCGATTAATAATATTAAGTATAAGTTATTAGGGCGAGCGAAGCGAGTTCTCTATAATTCGAAAATCTTGCAAGCTTTCCATCCCTTTTTTGAAAAAACTACAGGGCTTATAAATTTGAAACTTAACATAGTTACTTAAGGTCATGTCTAGATTGGACCAACACGATTGAAATAAGGTTTTGTACATAAAAAAAACACTTTTTTATCAAATTTAAATTTAGTGTAACATTGATGGCTGTATGACTTGGATTATTTTTGTTTAAATAATGGCAGAATAAAAAATACGTCATGATGAATGCAGACATTTATGACATAATTATGTCAATCAAAAATATGAATTTGCTAACGTGGCAGCGTTTCACCGAGGTTTGGTATGGTACAGTCCATATGATGGTAAGTGGCTACTGCCGCCCATGGACATCTGTAATTAACAGAGGTCGGCCACAGAAGCGCCGCTCCCCTGAGGACTAAACTGGAACGTCTCAGATAAGTTTTTTTTAACAATATATGACTAGCAGACGAGCATGCAGTCCACCTGTAGTAAGTGGCTACAGCCGTCCATGGACATCTGTAATAAACAGAGGTCGGCCACAGAAGCGCCGCTCCCCTGAGGACTAAACTGGAACGTCTCAGATAAGTTTTTTTTTAATAATATATGAGTAGCAGACGAGCATGCAGTCCACCTGTAGTAAGTGGCTACAGCCGTCTATGGACATCTGCAATCAAACCCAGATAGGATTACATATTCCTACCTGAGGTCGGCCACAGATGCGCCGTTACCCCTGGACTAAACTGGACTATCCGTCCGATTTATTTAGTGTCAAAGAAAAAGTTAATCTATTTACAATATGCGTACCGAAAATATATCTAATTAATTACTATTAATCCATTCATATAAAATTTACGTATCATCGTATGGTAGGTACATCAATATAGCTCTGACAACTAAGTATAGTATAGCCATATCTTTATGAATTGTATTCTCCAGGTTATACTGGTGTACTTATAGATTGTAATACTGTAAAGTTTCATTCAAGTCCGATTAATCGTTGGATATTATAAATGTTTTGACGCAGTGCAGTTTCAAAAACTCCACATATCCGATTAATCTAAGTTTTTGTTTACAGTGGGAAATTATAAAACGATCAAATAAAAAAAAAACTTAGCGACTGATAATGACATACTGTTTTAATAACTTGCGCGACTACATTACTAAGTGAGCGACTGGAAATATAGAGAGGCAACTTTAGTATTAAGATAGATTAGGTTTTTGTAATTGAATTGGTTAGGTTAGGTTGGAACATATAAGACAATATAAAATGAAGCGAGCAGGGCGCGACAGCGCCCAGCGAGCGGGTGGGCCCAATCTGTATGAATTCAGACCTTACCTTTATTCATGATCAATGACATGAGCACACAATATTCTACTTATTATAGTATTTTTCAAAGTGATTTTTGTATTCGAAACACTTCATTTAAAATAAAATGCTGCTCAGTGTTAAAAAAAACATTTGCTAAATATTGAATAAAACGCAGGACGTAATGTTTACACTTAGAAAAATATTAGGTCGCTCAAATTAATGTTTGTAAGTTGCTATTCTGTTGATTTCTCGTCACTCGCAGCCAGTTGCTCCCTTACTAATACTATAACCAAAATTCATTATTTTTGTCATTCAAAACTTTTATTTGCAGTCTCGTTTAAATACTACCCGTTTAGAATCCATCCGCAAATTTCATTTCCATCGTCAAAAAATACTTTGTTTGTGACAAAAATCAATGATAATGAAGATACCAATAATTGAACATGAATATTATATTAGCAAATATTTGGAATTATTTTTGAATTTGAACCGTGTTGTATTAAAATGGTTGATGGTTGGTTAAAATAATAATATTTATCAATATCTAGTCACTCAAATATAGGTATGTCATAATGACACGTGATAAGTAAAACATAGTATAAAAAATTTTTTAGTTGGGTGTAGAAATAATACAAAGAAAAAAGTTAAATAAAACGCTTTCTACACACACATCCCCACACTAGGATTCCCTGTATCGTGGATGCTATGGACACACATAAAGACTAATACACAAACACCCAGACCCAGAACAGATATATATCCTCATCATTCAATCCGGTATGGTCTAGTGGCTCTCAACTTAATACTTGGCTCTCAAGATATGTGTCTGGACGGGGATCGAATTATATAATATATTGTGCGTATAAAAGTTCATACATGTATCATTCATACTTTGTGATATCTTTAAATTTTTTTTTTTTTAACTTTTTGCACAAATAATAAAAAAAATCTTAATTTAACTTTAACAATATATCTACATATAAAGTTTATAATAAAAGAAGAAATAATATAAGAGAGAGAAAGCTAAATAAGCATAGAGGGCAGAAAATAAAATAATATGATGAAATAAAATAACGAGAGCAATTATATTAGTATAAACTAATTGCCTGATTTAAAAAATATTTATTTATTTATTTACTTATTATTATTATAGTGTGTCATCTAAGTTCTCAAAAAACGAAAATGACGACGCAGGACAAAGTGCTATACCAAAAAATGACAGGAAATCATTTTTATTATTCGCCTGCATAAAAATCAAAAGTTAATTAATTCGTTTTATTGTAACTAAATAGCTAACTAGGTAGATAATCATAACAAGGACCCAATTTTTTTGTTGAAAAATAACCATTAACATAAAAAACTGCCTTGAAAACTTTAATTACTGACTGAAGTCATAAAAAATGAATGAAATTACGTTACAGAGGATCGTAGCGAATCGATAACCTTTCACAGTCGGTTACACTAGTCTTAACTCCGTAGTTTTAGTGGTTATTTTAGAATTATTATAACTTTACAAAGTTGAAACATACATTCTATTAGTTGGTATAGTTCACGCCAAACTGCTAGTCCGCTCTGAAGTTGTTGCGAGCAGGTGTATACAATTTGCTTTAGCGACGCGATTCATTTCTATATTCAGAGCGGACTAGCAGTTTTAGGTGGACTATACCTTTAGTTACCATACGTTATATTAGTTGGTATATCTATTCTTATATTTTGCAGGTGATAGAACCCTTTGTGTTTCAAGTGTTGTGCCTCTAGAGACATCGCCTATTTTTGCATCAAGGTTTAAAAAGGTAAAGAAGAACTTTGGTACCACCACATGGACTGCATGCTCGTCTGCTACTCCTATATTATAAAAAAAACCTACATTTTATTTAAGGACGAGCTTTTTCCCGCGGCTTCACTCGCGTTACGAAGTAATATTTTCATCCCCTATTTTATCCCCTTGGGGGTAGAATTGCTTAAAATCCTTTCTTAGCGGATGCCTACGTCATAACATCTACCTGCATGCCAAATTTCAGCCCGATCCGTCCAGTGGTTTGGGCTGTGCGTTGATAGATCACTACGTCAGTCAGTCACCTTTGAGTTATATATATTTAGATTTTGTAGCACCCTCAAATTGTCAAATTATTTGTTTGGCGAATTGGTCTGCGGAATAAAGAAGATTATCATTCCCTGCAGTCTCGGGATCGAACTACAGGATTAATCATCTCTTATATCGGTCAAAGTAAAGATCGTAAGAATGCCTACATACCGAAGGATCATTTATAAAAGTCTACCTAGCACTTGGCCAATGCGGCCTAAATCCCTCTCACTGAGAGGAGACCCGTACTCAGCAATAGGACAATAATGGGCCGTCAACATTAATTGTAGAAAGAATGTTAGAAGTAACTAGCTGACCCGGCAAACGTTGTGTAGCCATATAAATAAAAAAATGTTAAGGGTGAACAACCCTTATCACTTAGGAGTATGAAAATAGATAGTAGCCGATTCTCAGACCTACTGAATATGCATATAAAATTTGGTGAAAATCGGTAAAGCTGAGGAGTACGGTAACTAACATTGTGACACGAGAATTTTATATATAAGATATTATTTCGCAATATCACATATAACGTGTAAAAAATGAAATACCATAGAACAAAATGCAAGCGAGACAGCTATAAAACAACCATATGAGTGAACGAGACAAACAAGTACTAGTATTGCCTAACAAGCAGAACTAGATATTTCCCACGGCGACAATACTACAATAGACCTTAGTGACGTAACGACCCTTGCTAACAGAGTTCATTTTACGACAATTCTCGCTTCAATTCCATTGCAATTTACCTTTTCTGTGTATTTCCAGCTGTTTTAATATGAGGTGGAATTTAAGTATAATGCCATTCACACTACGGTGCACCGGAGAGGTCTACCTGTTCAGGTATACCTGCGCAGGTAGGGATGGCGATTTTTGCCGAAAAAAATCGATTCTTGAATCGATTCGAATCGAAGTGTAAAAAATCAATTAAAAAAAATTGAGGCCCAAAGAATCGATACTCCAAAAATCGATCTTCGATCTCTCTCGAAGCTGAAAAAGGGCATAGATGGCAAGACAAAAGGTCATGAGGACCAAGCAAGCACTGAAATGCGTATCCGTCAGATAAATGTGTAAACACTTCAATCAACTTCGAAAAGATCAACTTTCGATCTTCTACGAGTACGATGAAAGATCACTGAATCGATCCGTCGCTGAAGATCGATTAAAATAATCGACTTTTTTGGCCCAAAAGATCGATTTTTCCATTAATCGATCTCAGATCGTCATTCCTATACGCAGGTTCACCGGACTGTGTGTGGGAATAGACCTGTGCAGGTTTTCGACAAAGACAACCCCTCCCCCCCTGGCACTCTCCGCTGCACGCTCTCGCCCGCGGGTTAGCTGCGTTAGTGTGCCCTTACTGTTGCTACGGAGTATATGCTTGTATTTGGGTTCGACCTCATTGGCCCTCTAACTACACCTGCGCGAAACTTCAGAGCGGACTAGCAGTTTGACGCGGATTATACATCGCGATTATGGGGACGCCATACATGCTACCGATGCGGTTGACCTGTACAGGCAAACCTGCGCAGGTATACCGTCCGGTAAAACGAAGCGTGTATGGCTTACATAAGCTAATTGATTCGTACCTATTCAGTGTATTTCGAGTCTTGTTTTGAAGGTTTAAGGTGGAATTTGTATGATTGTTGTATGAATGTAATTGCATGAACACCTGTTTAAATGGTATTTGCGACAACAATTGAGGCCGGGAAACTGTATTTTCTATGCGTTTCATGTTAAATTTGCAAAAAATGTATTTTGAGGGTAATGTTTATGAGCGTTTGTACTACCTATCATCTCTTCAGGCCCCGCAGCTCAAATATGTTTTTTTTAATAATATAAGAGTAGCAGACAAGCATGCAGTCCATCTGATGGTAAGTGGCCACTGCCGCCCATGGATTAGATATTCCTACCCGAGGTCGGCCACAGATGCGCCGCTACCCCTGAGGACTGAGCTGGAACGCCTCGGAAAAGTATGTCTCCCTTACCACACCCTTCAAAACGGAACACGGCAACGCCTGACACTGCTTTTATTAGGTAGAAATAGGTGTGGCGGTGGTGCCGCCGGAGTTGAACCACAAAGGGTTCTACCACCTTCAAGCCTTCATCGTTCAAGCAACTGATTAAATACGCACTATCTTTAAAAATCAGAGGTGCCTGAGGTTTCAGAACCAATAATTGAGAGTTGCAACCACTAAGCCATTGCACACCATAGTTTAAACCTTTATGAATCAAGTTATTGAATAACCGGGTTTATGCAGACTCCTACCGGATTAAATATGCCTATCAGTTGTCAGAACACTTGGTTGTCGTAGTGGTGGGACATTTCATACTAAGATATCGATATTATAAATGGCTTAAGATTCTTTATTTTTTTTTTATATTTAACCTAACGATAAGGCAGACGGGCTACTTTATTAAGCAGTCACCGTCGCCTAAGGACATTTGCAACACCAGAGGAGTCGGCAATGCATCGCCGACTTTGAAGGAGAACTCTTTACACCCCTCTTGAAGAGCCCCATGTGATAGTCCTGAGGGAATACCTCAGGAGGAAGTTCATTCCACATTTTGCACGTATGCGGCAAAAATGACCGTGCTCATTCTTTGGAACGCTACAGCCCAAATGGCTTCACAGATTATAACAGAGGAGATGTCGTTGGATTCGCGTAAATAGTGGGAGTGACATAGGCTATATTTTGAAGCAGCCCGCTCTTTTATTTTTATAATAATTGCTAGTTGTTTAACGTAATTTATTTATTTATAAACAAATGTTTTAGGTCTTATTAATACATTTTATTATATGTTATAGATAGTTGTAACTTGGAAACTTTGATTATAGTTATTTACGCTTTTGAACTTAAATTCTGAGATATATAAAACTTCCACTTTTGATTTTTACCACACTTACCTCTTTTATAGCATGTCCCTAAAAGGTAAAGAGTAAACTGTTCTCCTATGTACTATGTACTGCTTACAAATTTTATGAAAGCTTAAAAAATAAGTCCAGCCGTTTTCAAAAAAAATATCTTAACAAACTGACTGATAAATATAAAGTCTATGTGTTTTTCTTTTATATTTACAAATAATTGCATTGTATTATTGATTCAAGAAAGATAATCTAGATAATATAATTATAGTTACTTAGTAGTAATAAAAACATACACACACTCGTTAGAATTATTGTAATCCTAATGAATAATTATGCAAAATATTAACACGTGGTGGAATCGCTTTTGTTTTGCGCAGTTTCTTCACGAAGAAACAAAACCTGATGTTATGTGGTCACGACTGACTGCGATACCATCGTTAACTACATGAAGGATTTAATAAAACAAATCACAAATGGGTGGCTACTAATTATGCCTTGAAAGGAATTTAAAACGCATCCTGCCGGCATATAAGTGATCACTGATTACCCTTTGTGGTTCGACTCCGGCGGCACCACCGCCACACCTATTTCTACCTAATAACAGCAGTGTTAGGCGCTGCTGTGTTCCGGTTTGAAGCGTGTGGTAAGGGAGACAGACTTTTCCGAGGCGTTCCAGCTTAGTCATCAGGGGTAGCGGCGCATCTGTGGCAGACCTCAGGTAAGGAATATATAATCCTATCTGGGGTTAATTATAGATGTCCATGGGCGGCAGTAGCCACTTACCATCAGGTGGACTGCATGCTCGTCTGCTACTCTTATATTATAAAAACAAATACACCAGTGGAAGCATCTCCTATGAAATGTATATATTGTAGATCCACTGCTGCTTTTCCACAACAGGTCTAAGGGGAACGATATTCTGCTAGATCTTGAAATTAAAATATGAAAACAAATCACAATAATCACTTATTTTTTCTCGTTTCGATATGGCACACAAAGAAATAAAAAACGAAACAAAATATAGAAAAAAATGAAGAAATAGTATTTTTACACTTAGGTAATTCTTTTTTTTTTTTTTGTTAATGTAAATAATTATTTATTTTAATTATTCATTATTGAAATGTTTTTAGCCAGAAAACAGTTAAAAATCTCAAGTTGTGTCTGCATTTTAATGTTTAATTTTATCAGTAATATGAATTATGATATAACCTTATTTCTTATATTTTACTTTATTAAAACTATCGATAAGTTCTATCGATATATCCCTTACCAGCGCCTAATAGTAATTTAAGGTAGTCCCATACAATGTGCGGATAGGGCTGAATGCAGACACAAATAAAAAAGAAGTATCTATGATTCACTTACATTGGTCGTACAACCAAGTTTAAAGTGCACTTATTGATTTGGATATTAAATGTGTAATGTTACGTTGTAAACATTTCGAAAGGAAGACAAAAGAAATCTAAAATTATACACTTAATTTTTATATACGATTTGTCGTAACCATAATATCATCATTATAATCATCATCAACCCAATACTGTCCCAATGCTGGGTACGGGTCTCCTCTAAGAATGAGAAGGATTATTGCGTAGCGTTGCGGTAAGTGCGTATTGGTAGACTTCACATACCTTTGAGATTTTTTTTCTTCCATAAAACTCTCAGGTATGCTGGTTTCCTCACGATGTTTTCCTTCACCGTATAACAAGTGATAATTAATTTCTAATACACACATAACTTTGAATAATCAGAGGTGCGTGCCTGGGATTTGAACCTCGGACCCCTCGATGGAGAGGCCGAGTTTCTTAACCACTAGGCTATCACTACTGTAACCATATAGCAAGAGTTAAATATTCAAACCCTTCTAAAATTGTCAATGACCAATATCATCTTGGTTGTACGACCGCATATTTGGATATCAAGCTTGTATGGTTCTAGGGCCGAAAATCATATATTTTGTTTATACTATAGAAGCAGCGACCATGCAGTCCATCTGAGGATAAGTACCAACTGCCCCTGGACACCTTTTTTTAATCCCAGATAGGTTTAACTCAAAGTTAAGCTTCAGATGCATTCTTACCCTCGGAGGACTATCAGTCAGATTTTCTAGTAAGCAGAAATTTCAAATTTCGATCTTTGGCAGATCAAACATTCAATAGATTGATTTTAGATAACGGGCATAACATTGAACGCTCATATTACCACAGATTAATAAATAGTTACTACGTAAATATTACTCGACATTAATAACCAATCTATCACATATTTGCTTATTAAATATCGACCATTTAACAATTTCTGCGTACTAAAAAATTGACTCATTTCGATCTTGGATAGACAAAGTAAAATCGATTAAGACTGAGTATTAATACCTGGCCTTAATGTACCCTTACCAAATATGTAATATATCGACCAATCCATAGATATATTCATAGAAATATACAATTTCCTGGTCGCCAGCCCTTACGACCACCGGATGACCACATCAAAGAGTTAACCATTATAGCATACTCATCTACAGACGGACAGACCCTTGACACATTTCACAGATTGTTATTATATATAGAGAAACAGGAAGTGGTCATAGGATTTGATAGGTTTAAATAAGGCACCGAAATAGAGAGCGAAAAATTCTCAAAGTAGCTCATAGATTACTAATCTATGAAATAGCTCATCTTTTTTTAAAAAAGCATTTGAAACGCATTAATAAAAATAATTAGACCACCGGTTTTTTTTATTAATTCATTCTTTTACTTTTTAACGGCTAGATAAGGCTTCGGATAGTTACAATACATTTTTTTATAATATAGGAGTAGCAGACGAGCATGCAGTCCACCTGATGGTAAGTGGCTACTGCCGCCCATGGACATCTGTAATCAACCCCAGACAGGATTAAATATTCCTACCTGAGGTCGACCACAGATGCGCCGTTACCCCTGAGGACTAAGTAAGAACGCCTCGGAAAAGTGTCTCCCTTACCACACCCTTCAAAACGGATCACAGAAGCGCCTAACACTGCTGTTATTAGGCAGAAATAGGTGTGTAGGTAAGTGGCTACTGCCGCCGATGAACATCTACAGGTGGTAGAATCCTTTGTTTCGAACTTCCCGGCACTTACTTATCTGGGGTTGATTATAGATGTCCATGGGCGGTAGTAGCCACTTACCATCAGATGGACCGCAGCTCGTTTGTTACTTTAACCTTTAAAAAACCTGTGTGAACACAGTTATTTAGATACGTTCAATCCATTGTAACACATTCCCTTGACATAAATCAACATTGATCAGTGATTGTCCATTCTATAAATACGTTATCTATCTAACATGTGTTTTACTTATTAGGTTTTGTTCACAACTTTGTTATAGATTGTTATAGGGCTATAGAGCGAACATTGTCAAGATTCTTATGTGGTAGATCCCTTTGTGGTTCGACTCCGGTGGTACCATCGCCACACCTATTTCTGCCTCATAACAGCAGTGTTAAACGCTGCTGTGTTCTGGTTTGAAGGGTGTGGTAAGGGAGACATACTTTTCCGAGGCCTTCCAGCTTAGTCCTCAGGGGTAGCGGCGCATCTGTGGCCGACCTCAGATAGGAATATCTAATCCTATCTGGTGTTGGTTACAGATGTCCATGGTCGGCAGTAGCCACTTACCATCAGGTGGATTGCATGCTCGTCTGCTACTCCTATATTATAAAAAAAGTTGACTGAAAATGGAAGTAAAATCGCCTAAGACCCACAGTTTAGACGAATCCAACGACACCTCATCAAAATCCGTCAAGTCGTTGGGCAGCCGCGTACCAAAGAACTACACACACCTACGCTCGAAAAACATTACTCTCCGCATTTTTTTCATTTTTTTTATAATATAGGAGTAGCAGACGAGCATGCAGTCCACCTCATGGTAAGTGGCTACTGCCGCCCATGGACATCTGTAATCAAGCCCAGAAAGGATTAGACATTCCTACTTCAGGTCGGCCGCAGATGCGAAGCTACCCCTGAGGACTAAGCTGGAACGCCTCGGAAAAGTTTATCTGCCTTACCACACCCTTCAAACCAGAATACAGCAGCGCCTAACACTGCTGTTATTAGGCCGAAATAGGTGTGGCGGTGGTGCCGCCGGAGTCGAACCACAAAGGGTTCTACCGCATTCTATTACGACGTCATCTCTCGCGCTCTCGTCGACATCTCAATCAATATTGATTATTGAGCAACAATAATCGAGGAAGCGCCAGCGGTCCCACATTCAAACCCGTCTCACGGCTAATGGGCACACAATGGCGATAATGTGGCCATCCGGTGGCCGGGTCTTACTATGGAAGGTCAGGCTTGAATGAGCGGGGACCTTTGGGAAGATTTTTGATTTCTTACCAGGAGTTAGTAATTGGGGCTTATAGGCATTTTTTTAGTTTTTCAGAATCAATAGTTGCAGGTATTCGAAGGAAAAGGTGACTGTAACTTTATGCCACTGTTAGATAAGTTTATTTAAATACGTTAAAAAGAAGTAAACGGTATTATATATTAGTTAACGGGCATACAGTCCCTGATGCTCATTAACTAATAAGATAGAAATAACCTCAGATAGAAATCCAATCTTATCTGAGATTTATTACAAACGAGCTTTTGCCCGCGGCTTCGCTCGCGTTGCGAAGTAATATTTTCATCCCCTATTTTATCACCTTGGGGGTAGAATTGATCAAAATCCTTTCTTAGCGGATGCCTACGTCATAACATCTACCATAATGTTTTATGGTTTTTACCATAAAAACGGTTCTAGTGAGTTAATCTTAAAAGATAGACATATATTGTTGCGAACATTTTTTTTTACCATTTCAAGCGGAATAATTATTTCATACATATATTTTTGGTATCTTGAACCGTTTTCGTCACACAACGGAAGCCCTTAAGGATGAATAATTTTCCCCGCATTTTTCACATTTTCCATTATTTCTTCGCTCCTAATAGTTGCAGCGTAATGTTATATAGCCTAAAGTCTTCCTCGACAAATGGTCTATTCAACACAAAAAGAATTTTTCAATTCGAACCAGTAGTTCTTGAGATTAGCGCGTTCAAACAAACAAACTCTTCAGCTTTATAATATTTATTATTATTATTATATTATATATTATATTATTATTATTACATATGTCTAAATCGCAGTAGCTACATACCATCAGATGGACTGCAGCTCCGTCTTTCTTACGTCAATATAATAAACAACTTCAGTTTCATTTATACATACATAATATCTACCTAACTAAATCAGGTCCCTTAACATCCTAACATCTAAATAATGACGCAAGAGAGCCGAGAATGTATAAATACATTTAAATCCAGTTCCATTGACGACCTTTTCTAGTTGTTCAAATGTGTTATGTGACTCATAAGATTTTGGAGTGCAAAATAAACTGAGTTTAGTTCGAATTCTTCCTGGAACTTTCTGGAAAGGTTTGGTTGAATTTAGCAAAGGAATTGATTTTTAAGAATTATTTTGGAATGTTCATGAGGTTAAAGGGTGTATTGCTTAAAATTAGCGGGTTCCGTACCACCAAATTTCCATTTTTTTTTTTAAATTTTTATTGTACCACTTGAATCCTATGAGATTGTTATATAACTATTCCATTACTTAGCAGATATTTTCTTACCTATATAAATATATGTACAGGACGATTTTTTTATCCTTATAAGCGACGCTATCCGATGAAGGAATAATACAAGGTGTTTTTTTTTTCAAAAGGAACTCGTTCGATCCCGGGTAAAAGCTGTTTTAATAAACTAATGATGCAGTTTTAGTTTTTATCAAAATTGGCCTTGTAACTCCTTTCAGCACTTTGGTTATGGTTATGATTATGGTTTCAAAGTCTGTATAATTCGATTATTCACCCTGTATATCTTCTGTATATATTCTATAAGGTCTTTATTAAAAATATTCATTATTTACATTTTTATATAGCATATCATGTGTTATAAATTAAGGATATTATGGAAAAATATTTAATATCATAATTAACATTCGAGCCAAGCGGGAGGTCAAAAAACTCAAAAACCATAAAACTAGAGTTTTTAACTCCAGAATACCTCAGGATGTTTGCCGACATGATAACGAACTTAATCTTCTTGGAACAGATAATAGGATAATGTAGGTAGCCATTATCTCGACGGGACAAAATTAGGGGTCTTTTTACAACACTGCGAGAGGACAATTGTTTTCATGTATGTTTGCCTAGCGACATACGAACAGTCATCATCATCATAAACCCATTACTGTCCTACTGCTGGGCACGGGTCTCCTCTCAGAATGAGAGGGATTAGGCCATAGTCCACCGCGCTGGCCAAGTGCGTATTGGTAGACTTCACATACCTTTAAGATTTCTTTTTTTATAAATCTCTCAGGTATGCAGATTTCCTCACGATGTTTTCCTTCACCGTTTAAGCAAGTGATAATTAATTTCTAATACGCACATAAATTTGAAAATCAGAGGTGCGTGCCTGGGATTTAAACCTCGGACCCCTCGATCGAGAGGCCGCGTTTCTTAACCACTAGGCTATCACTCTTTTTGCGAACAGTCACGAGCATAAATATATGACTATGGGCACATTACCAAAAATATCTGACTCAAGAAAGAGTTCAGTAATATCTGCCTGCACGAACGAATTAATAGGCAGCAAAATATGTGACGATAATGTTGATCAAATACATAATTGTGACCACCTTGCGAAGAAAAAATATGTGACAATATTTATTTATTCACTTTTGTTATGCTCGCTCAAAATACAACTCGAACGTCAGGCCGCATTCTTTTTCTTTTTTATGCTAACTCATAGAATCGTACCAGCCAGTGACTGTACAAATAAGAATTTTTATTATTATAAAAATAACACATAAAACAAAATTTTTCCTCATTACATATAAAGATAGGTTCTTAATATTCATTACTCGCTAACTCGCTAGAGAACCGAGGTTCACGAGGAATACAAGGAAAGCACCTCTGATTTTTTCAAAATTTTGTGCATATTACAAATTAATTATCCCTTGCTTTAACGGTGAAATAAAAACATCGTGAGTGAGAGATCTTATAAAAAAGTTTTCAAAGGTAAGTGAAGTTTACCGATACGCACTTGTCCAGCGCGGTGGACTATGGCCTAATCCTTCTCATCCTGAGAGGAGACCCGTGCCCAGCAGTGGGACAGTAATGGGTTGACGACGACAAAAATAACTTCAACCGACCTGTTCACGTGACTACAACACAAACGTTTTCCTTATTACATACAAAGATAGGTACAATACAATGCAAAACTCTTTATTGTACACCAAAATTAAAAGTAAAAAGTACAATATTTATTAAAAAGTGCTCTGTAAAGAACCTATTTTGAATCATAGATAAGTATAGATATCTCACCGCCTTGTAATTGAAGGAAGCCATTAAATGGCTTAAACGGCTGACAATTATGTCAGCCATTTAATGGCGGTCATGATGTAATTTACGCGGAACAACGCCGACATGCGCAGTTAAGTGGTGCAAAAACGTGCGAAGAAAAAGTGCGGAGAAATATCGTTTTATTCGTAAATGATCTAAAAACTACATTTTTTTAATATTTTTCAAACACGAAAATAGATGACAGTGACAATTTCAATTGACAAAACATTTTCTTGTTAGGAATAAGTAATGTTTATTAATCTACGTTTTGAACATTTTTTTTACGTTTTTGCTTTATTACTTTTTAATCTATAAAATAAAGCGCTGCAATTTAGTCCTCAGGGACTCGTGTCGTTCTCTCTGGGGTCGATTAGATGTCCATGTCCAGTAACCACTTAGCAGGTGAGTTAGTTCATTCACTACTTCCTTTAAGTCTTCAATCCATCATAATAAGGAGTACGCTACAATTGACACATCATTTCTTAATTACCTCTATACAAAGGTTTATAACTTGGGTCAATAAAAAATAGAAGAGAATCTAAATATATATTACTCAATGGTAACTGACTGACATAGTGATCTATCAACGCACAGCCCAAACCACTGGACGGATCGGGCTGAAATTTGGCATGCAGGTAGATGTTATGACGTAGGCATCCGCTAAGAAAGGATTTTGATCAATTCTACCCCCAAGGGGATAAAATAGGCGATGAAAATATTACTTCGTAACGCGAGCAAAGCCGCGGGCAAAAGCTCATAAAAAATCTCTTCAAAGTCAACACTGTAAAATTTCAAAAAGTGGATAGATTGATTAATGATAACGGGCGCTACTCACGATAGATTTCAGGTATAAACAACAGGCTTGATTAATCCATGGCTACTTTATTTTCAAAAGTGGAAAAGTAGAGCACCTCATTCCTTCCTTTCCTTTCTTTATCTTAACTATCTTTCATGTAACTAAGATCAGTCTCACTCAAATATCTTATTATAATAACACTTTGTTTGTTTTAAAGATGTGTAGTGGCAAGAAAAAGATGGAATTACCACAAGTTAATTAAATTACACTCAAACGTTGTTAAAACGTGACGATTTTTTGTTCATAAAGATCGTCCTTGTGAGTCTTCGTACGATAATTATGTTTTTGATATCTGTTAATGTCGATAAACCTGTATATGTATATCTTATATATGTATTTTTATAGGAGATTGGAACAAATGATAGACATCATCATCACCAACTCATTACTGTCCCACTGCTGGGCACGGGTCTCCTCTCATAGTGAGAAGGATAAGGCCATAGTCCACCGCGCTGGCCAAGTGCGTATTGGTAAGCTTCACATACCTTTGAGATTTTTTTTTATATAAATCTCTGAGGTATGCAGGTTTCTTCACGATGTTTTCCTTCACCGTTTAGCAAGTGATAATTAATTTCTAATACGCACATAACTTAACTCATTATTGTCCTACTGCTGGGCACGGGTCTCCTTGAGAAGGATGGGGCCATAGTGCACCACGCTGGTCAAGTGCGTATTGGTAGACTTCACATACTTTCTAAAACCTTTTGTTTTTTTTTAATTTAAGATAAGTCTGTCATCCACAACCTGTAACCGAGACGCAAAAGTTCACGCTAGAATTAGGTTTGGCGGTCATATCGCTCAACCCATACACCTTTCATATTGTTCGGAGTTCTCATGCTAAACGTGAATGGTTCTTAGCTAGAGATGAGCCACATGACTCTGTTATCGAGATTTTATTTTTTAATTATATCGATTTTTTTTTTGTTTTTAGAATCCTTACAAAGTATCACAAAATTTCACCTTCTATTTGTTCTCAATGTTATTTTATCGAGTCACCTTGTTAAGCTTTTTTTTGCCGAATTCGTTTTAATTTTTGTATTTTTGCGACATGTATCTAGTAACGTCTTTCTGCGATGTTCATCTACAGTGGTCACTATATCAAACCTTCTGTAGAAAAGATCTTTGTCCAGAAATAGATAGAGGGTTGATTTGAGTGTTTTTTTTCACAAAATCAACATATCGATATTTAAAAAAATCTAACTTTTTATGTTTGTATCTGACAAACTCGAAAAGTAGTCAATGAATTGACTTGATTTTTTTTACACATTAATGCTTTAACGCTTTCTACACTCACAGCCCCACACTTGGATTCCCTGTTCGTGGGTGCCATGGACACACACAGAGACAAATACACAAACACCCAGACCCAGAAACAGAAATCAAAATTCACCATTTAGATATCTGTCTGGCCGGGGTTGAACCCGGGACCCTTTGCGCGTCAGACCGGTATGGTGACCGCTCCGCCACGCGGGTCGTCAACATCATTGTATATTTATATAAGAGGGTTTTTATATACTTCTTATCCCTTATTATTCTTCGGAAAATATATTCATAATAATAATCAATATCTCCGCCAAGCGAAACTTTGCCGGATCTAGATAAATAAATATCAAGTTAGTCCCTATATTACAATGGTCACCATACCGTCTACCGTCGCTCAATTCCAAACGGAAATCTAAATGAATTTAGATATCCGTTGTGGTTTGTAGCAATTGTAGCATACACACACAGGAATAGTATAGGGTTCTGCGCTAATAATTTTATCTATACTAATACTAGCTGACCCGGCAAACGTTGTGTTGCCATATAAATAAAAAAATGTTAAAAGTGAACAACCCTCAGCACTTAGGGGTATCAAAAATAGATAGCAGCCGATTCTCAGACCTACTGAATATGCATATGAAATTTGGTGAAAATCGGTAAAGCCGTTTCGGAGGAGTACGGTAACTAACATTGTGACACGAGAATTTTATATATGAGATTTTAATGCTGAAGATTATTTGCTTTGTTTAATCGCGATTATCTTTGAAAAGGTCCGTCGAATCAGAAAAAAAATCTAATTTGATAATCCATTTGATGAGACAAGTTTTAGGCTATATTTTATAAAAATCCACAAACTGGAACGGGAGATCTCACTTGACCTCTCTGATGTACGGAGTCTCGTATATATCGCAGGTCTATTGAATTGGTCACCATAGTCGAAGATATAATACTGTACTCTTAATATGAGTTTTTACGTTTTTACAAAAACGACTGTTTTTGTATTTGTTTACGTATTTCCCATACATTTCCAATCTGTTCTGACACAGTCCACTAGGGGATTTGGTTGGAAATGCCCATACATTTATATTATTTATAAATACGTAAACAAATACAAAAACAGTAATTTTTGTAAAAACTTAAAACTCATAATAAGGGTACTGTTTCCAAACTGTGGGGCATAGCTAGTATAACAAAAATGACAAGACCTATAAGAAAATACGTTTTTATTAAAATAGACCTAATTTTCTAGAAACTTGATTTCTCTTACAATTCCAATTTCCATCATAAAGTAATTAAACTACGGATCTTAATACCTTTATTATGTCGATATTAAAGTCGATAGTTTAATTATTTTACAATGTTACAAACTGTTATAGTCCGCGACAAACTGCTAGTCCGCTCTGAAGTTGCGAGCAGGTGTAGCCATACAATTTGCTATGGCGACGCGATTCATTTCTATATTCAGAGCGGACTAGCGGTTTTACGCGGACTATACTAGTTGAAGCCTTAGTTTTAGTTTTCAATACGAAAAAAAAAATAGTTAACTTGTCAAAATGGTAGCCTAAAATGTAAATTATTGAAATTAGTTCAGTTATTCGGTTTAAAAAATCATTTACAATTTATTTTAACACTACATGAAATATGAAATGAAATATATTTATTTACTTATTGTATAGGCCAACGGCGGCACTTACAAATTGTCAGTTACAATATTTTTCTTAAACTACTACCGGATCGGACGCGACCTCTACTGAGAAGATCCGGTAAGAAACTCAGTGGCGTTGTTTTTTTTTTTTAATAATAATTATTCTCATAATAATATATTTAAAGGTGGTAGAACCCTTTGTGGTTCGACTCTGGCGGCACCACCGCCACACCTATTTCTACCTAATAACAGCAGTGTTAGGCGCTGCTGTGTTCCGGTTTGAAGGGTGTGGTAAGGGAGACAGACTTTTCCGAGGCGTTCCAGCTTAGTCCTCAGGGGTAGCGGCGCATCTGTGGCCGACCTCAGGTAGGAATATCTAATCCTATCGGGGGTTGATTACAGATGTCCATGGGCGGCAGTAGCCTCTTACCATCAGGTGGACTGCATGCTCGTCTGCTACCCTTATATTATAAAAAAAAATCTCTTTTTTATATCCTTTTTATGTAAACCTACCTAATACTAATAATGCAAATGTAAGTTTGTTTGTTACACTTGCACGCCTTAATGTAATTATCATGAAATTTTACACACACGTTGTAATTGGTTCAGATAAGGACATAGGGTACTTTTTATCCCGAAAAAAATTACCGTTCCCGAGGGACAAACCAAAATCCTCTGACCGCGAGTGAAGTCGCGGGCAAAAGCTAGCACTTCATAAAATGACGAACCATTTTATTCATTTTTTTTTTTGACAATTATGTCACTAGTTTGACAGATTTAGTTAGTTTTTTTCATATTTAAAACTTATACTAAGTCCTCCAAATAGTTTTTATAAACAAGTTTGATATCAATAATTTTAATATCTTAAATAATAACTTCAAAGTACGTAATATAATTCAATGTTTATAATGAACTTAAGTAAGAGAGTTAAAGTAAAAAAATTAAGTGGCTTATGAGAATTACTTTGCATAATTTTTATGGTCTTAATTTAAGTAGGCAATAATGATTATGGAATCATTACGATTTTTTTTGGTTAACATTTTTAAGCATGTTCATTTTGACCATAATTTTATAGGTTCTTCTTTATAACAAATACTATGTGTTATTCAATTTGAATTATTTTAAACACAGAAGATTTTACATTTTAAAATAGACAAAACATGTTTTTAATGATATTGTAAACAATGTTTAACATAATCTTCAACAAATTATCAAAGAATTTTCATGAGGTTAAAAAATTGAATAATGCCTTATTCAAATTTTGAGCCAAATTTTGTTCATAGGGTAAATAATCAATGTTAATAACTATCAATACTAAGATCGTGCTTAGACCAATCAAAAGAATTTGTAGGTTCCAAAATCAGGTTCTCAATTCTAGAAATTGCAATTTCTTGATTACGATACCTGAAGAATGTGATGTAATTATTTCTTGCTTGAAACAAACTTGTAAGCTGTAAGATAATTTTTAGTAAACAAAAACTTCATTTTCCTACACTACTTACCTACTTCAATATTAGCTGAACGCGTATCGATATGATATTAAAAAATATAAAACAGAACTATCGATATCTACGTCACATCACTTTTACGCGTAGATTCATACCTAATAACTACACAAAGCGCTTAACTAACAAATTCAACTCATTTATTCGCAATAATTAATTAGAAAGTCACTTACTCAGGGGGGACAAGTCCGAAATCATAGGATCCATTTTCGAAAATAATATCCGTGCACACAAAAACAAGTTTTTTTCACTTTAAATGGATGTTTTAACCTGTCACCCATTTCTCTAACACTTTGAAAGTCCACAAACGCATCTAGTACACAGAAACATAACAGAATTGATTGTTCGATCAGAGTGTCACCGAGCACGCATTTTCCGTATTATATTTTGTGTCGCGATTTGATCGTCGATCGTCAGTGCGCCTGTTTCATTCACCCAACGCAATACTTATAACACGGCTTACGGATAAGTCCACACACAAAACCATGAATTTAACACTATCCGCGTTTAATATTGGCTTTGATCTACAAATAACAGATGGGTTTTTGTGTTCAAACACGAAGATATCACGAATTGTTCGACTAAACGCGCACGACTTAAAAACAACGTCACGGCGACAACAGGTTTGTGTCATTTTGTTTTTTCTCACTCAACGCACCACGTGATCGATTCCGTGCACGTGGTTCGGCGTGTTGCCGCTAGATGGCGTTGTGTGTAGCGTTTACTTGATCACTCGTGGTAGCAAAATTACAAGTTAAAATCTATGCGTGATATTAATAAGTAATAATTATCTATCTAATGTATTTCTTACCAAAGATCGACATTTGATAATTTCCTCATAATAGATATTGTCAAATTTTGGTCCTTGGTCAATAAAAAAATGATAGATTGAATATTAATAATAGGCGATCATGTAAAAACTCAAAAAATAAAGAGGAAATAATAACTTTTCTAAAATGTTTACAATTTCAACAGAATTTACTACTCTTTACAAAAAAAATAGCTACCATTTATTTACCGAATCAAAAAAATTACAAATTGAATGAGATTTTTTTTCACGCAAACGTCAATTTGTTTTGTAAAACCAAGAAAAGGTATGTTATCGTCGTTAATAAGAAGCTTGGATATTAACGATATCACATTTTTATAACGTTACATTAAAGTAATAAGTGACTCATTTGATACTACAGTTTAAAAACAGATGCGGGTAGGTGAAGTGGGGACGACACCTTGGCGGCGCTCGAATTAACAGAGAGCGACATTCTGGTCGGAGACTTCAGCAAGAGCAGTCGAATAACGGAGATACTTGTGTAGTTATAATACTTCTAATCACTAGTGTGAACTTACTTACGTATAATTGTTATATCGTTACTCTGTACCGTTTATGTGACTATATTATTACATGACTTCAAGACCTACAAGATGAGTTTGATTTCATCAGAAGTGTACAAGAACCAGCTCACAATCATGGACGGCGATTCGTAAGTACGAACATACTTGACACAGGAATAAAAACCGTGAGTTAAAACATTATTATGTCATATGTGAATTCATCTTGGTAGAATAAGTAAAAATGGGGGTAGATAAATGTCGTTGATGTAAGGGAAAACTCATTTGAATTAAGAAAATGGATAGATTGAGACTAGTAATTCAATGAAATGTTAATACCCTCTGAAAATGATATACTTAAATTTTGTGAACAAACTTTACTCTTATCAAATTACTTGTTAACATTGTAAACTGAGGTGTTTACTTCAAAATAAGTGCATTTTCTGTGAAGAAGTGTCTAAAAGTAATTTTGCAAGGCAGTTCTTGTGGTAAATCTGTCCATTTGGTTAAATTCTGTGGTGTAAAAAGTAAATCCTAATTGTTCTAAAGTTACACCTACTTTGAAATATATAGAAATACACGTACTTATGAAAATATTTTAAGGATCTTTAATCTTAAATGTCAGGCTTTATAGATATGGGAACCTAATGGTTGTTAATATAGGCTAATGTACGCCAGAAATTGCATACAGGTTAGATTTGAATTTATTTTTGATAACTTTTAATGTTTCAAACGGGGTTTACGTATATGCGTTTGTTTTTATTGTATGGAAGGGACTATGCGGTAGCAACAAACGCAGTTACAGAGTACAGTATACCTACTTGATATAAGTGACACGTTTATTAAGTTGCAAAATTTTGATTATTCATAATTGTACAGAAATGTATAATATCTACGTGGTACATATTTAACTGCCTGCAAAAAGTATCACGACCACGGTATTGAGTGGCTGAGTGTACCCAGGAGGGAAATGGTAAATGAGTTTAAGGTTTATTGTTTTTTTTTTTTGGATATTAATTGACTATATTTAAAAATAAACTTGCATTCACATCTACATTGTTCACATTTTCATTTTATAAATCAATGAAAGTTTCCTTTTGATTTCATATACTTGATACGTAATTGTTATGAAAGAAGCATACGTACGTTGCCAAATTTAGATTTCCATCAATTCTAAGCGAATTCACGCAGTACTGTGTACTACTGTGTTTTGACTCCCATAAAGTATAAATGCACATTAGTTAATGATCTATAAGAAAACTGAGAAACTTATGCGCAGCGGTCTTTGGAATATTATATATAAAAATATCTCTCTTATCTCCCATTCTACTTCAGACTGACTCACTTATACATAATATTAAATGTCTGTTTTAAATTTAGTATGCAACGTTTCGTTTTGTATTAATATTTCTTTACATCTCGTAATTTTAAATCTTTAAATTTCAATTTGAATTTGACACATTACACGTCCTTTTGGTTTGAAAATTGGGCACTATCAAATACTGGTAAATGAAGTTTGTACCTTAAACGTTGAGACGCTTAGACTATCGATATTATTAATTATGTGAGCCATTTACGAAATGATAAACGGGATCCACTTTGTATGGGATTGAGAATAAATTATTTTAAGTAAAATAATAATAATAATAATAATAAATTGATGCTTTTATAACTTGAGCTTAGTTCTATTTACAAGTTACAGCAATTAAGTTATTATACGTATTAAGTGAGAAACGGTCACTGAAGCCTACATAAATTTAGATAGTCTCTTGTATACCATATTTAAAATGAGTCTTGCCTGCGACTTTGTTCATGTGGAGTCAGAATATAATTTGAATTGCATTTTTAAAACGAGTCTTGCCTGCGACTTTGTTCATGTGGATTCAAAATATAATTTGAATTGCATTTTTAAAACGAGTCTTGCCTGCGACTTTGTTCATGTGGATTCAAAATATAATTTGAATTATACAATGCCCTCTGTCAAGATCACGGAGTACGTTAGTAATTTGGAATTGTCCATTACCTGGTCATGTAATGTTTTTTAAAAAAAAAATGTATACTTTTGACATCGACTTCGTAGTTTTGGTTTTAATGCATTTTCAAATATACAAACCGACAGACAATTTTTCTTTTTCAAATATATTCGATGTAAACACGTGAAGATTTCATTCTTATTATATGTATATCATAGCCAAATGAATAATAATGTAATCAAATAAAAGCATAGGTACATTTCGATGGGATTTTCTTATACAATAATTTACTTTTCATATAAATTTCATACGGTTCACAATTGCGTCATGTCTAGGTTTTCTCTATAGAAACATCGAGCATCTCCTTGAGAGTGTTGGTTGTAAATGATACATATTATATTAATATAATCTATATAGATATTACGCACTAATATAATTTTTATTACAAACTATATAAAAGTCAGGTGAAGCCGAGGCGTTTGAAATATATATAATAAATATGAATTGTTCGGTAATAAGGTGTATCATAAGATAGTTTGACTAACTGTTTGTTTGGCTGGCTGGTATAAAATCATGATCAACTTTAATAGACCTTTTTCAGGTCATAGAAATTTTAGGTTGTGATTGATAAGGAGCCACATGTTATGTAAAACAGTTATAGTTTTAAATCTGACGATCGTGATGAGACAAAATTAGAATCGGACAAGATTATTAAAATCATGTCATGTCATAGGTATTTCAAAATTTTTAAATAAATCTGACCGTTCAAAGTAGGTAAAAATCGAATTCAAATATTCCGTTACATACATACAGGTCAAGTTAATAAAAGCGTGGCAAAAATAAAAGCGTGTTTAAAAAAAATCTTTTATCAGTTGTAGACACAAATATGTATAGTTAAATAATGGCCGGTTTCTGAAGTCATTTTTCTTGGTAGGTAGTTTACGAGTGTGTATTCAATAACACTATCCGTTTGATAACTACCTACGGGAAAAAAAAATCCGCTTCCGAGGAACTCAATGTAAGACAAGGTCTGTTTAAACTCCGTTTAGATTAACGGACCATTTTAATGTGTTTATTCTTTCCATAACATTATTTGATTTTTTTTTAAAAACGACGTTTGCGTAAAGTCTAGCAAATCTTCCTTAGTATAATGCATAACTTTTACAGTAAAATAGCCCAAACTAAAACTTCCTTATGGGAATCTTAATTTAAAACTTTTGGTGAAAAAAAAAAAAAAAAAAAAAAAAAGTTAAGTAGTTAAGCCATACACAATTGACAAGTATGTCGCTGACGTGAACGCATGGGTCCTTTGCTTTGTTAATTAAATTTTGAAATTCATGTAATAGTATGTATTATTATAACTGAATATAAATTCAATTTAATGTAATGAAATTTCTTTCTGACTTTCAAAAGTGGGTTATGTGGCCCTACTTTGAAAGAAATAATTTGAATCTGTGATAAATAACGTAAAAAAATTGGGTTCATACAACTTATACGTGTTATATTGTGTGAAATTCATGGTTAGTTTACCATTATTTAGTCTTTAACTTTGATATCATTCATTTCAAATATTCACGATATATTATTATTTTGATACTGCTTCATCAGTTGATAAAAGACGTACATTGGAAAGGCAACTATTTGTATAAAATAACATTGTAATAATTAAAAGAAGTACTAAGTAGTAATAAAATAATTTTATAATAGTATTTTGAGTCGCACAGATTCATTTAGTGGCCAACTATAGATCTATCTATCTATCAGTATAACAGTTATTGAACAGGTTGTTGAGCATTCCGAAATGGACTAATAAGATAAACGTCGTTATTCTGATGCGTAACTTTATCGAATCAATAGTTGTTGGAGATTTAACTATTGGACTTAGAATCCAGACATAAGTAAAGTGGGCAGCTAGATGTTGTCATTACTGTAGGTGTAGGAAACTTTTTTTAGTTTGATTTTTATTTATCTGTAGTTAAGATGGATTAGTGCAGATGCCTCGAGCAGTGTAATGTTCGCGGGTGTCTCTTGGTGATGCATATGGTTGGGTGTATGTATGTATGTATGTTGGGTGGATGTATTACATTGAGTGAATATTGCATTTTTAGAGTAAATTTGAGTTGAGCACTGGCCGAATGTTATCGTAAACAAGGTATAAAAACTGCGGTGATACATGACTAGAGTGATCCTATATGAACATCACCTAGTTTAAACCGTGTGTTTTATTATTTAACAATGGTCTAATGCATTCGCTTCAATACCTGTCGCGCATATGACATTTATGTAAAGAGTCCTTATGAACTATGCCTGCAACAGAAATCCGTGGTGAACACTGTTGGGGCAGATTTATAACCTAGGTAATACACAACTAGTGTGATCCTATATGAACATCACCTAGTTTAAGCCTTGGTTCGGATCAACAGTTCGGGCTTTTTACATGCGAGTCGGTATTGCAAGAAAATGCGTAGAGTTTAAGCCATGTTTTTGATAAACAGTTCGGGCCTCTTACGTGCGAGTCGGTATTACAAGAAAATGTGTAACTCTTCTGGACTTAGGCATTAAACAACTGGTTTTCTTTTGCAGCTCTTGCATCAGACCATACACGATCGAGGACGAACGTGTGAGCAGGACGGCCGAATGTTATCGTCGTTAATAAGAAGCTTGGATATTAACGATATCACATTTTTATAACGTTACATTAAAGTAATAAGTGACTCATTTGATACTACAGTTTAAAAACAGATGCGGGTAGGTGAAGTGGGGACGACACCTTGGCGGCGCTCGAATTAACAGAGAGCGACATTCTGGTCGGAGACTTCAGCAAGAGCAGTCGAATAACGGAGATACTTGTGTAGTTATAATACTTCTAATCACTAGTGTGAACTTACTTACGTATAATTGTTATATCGTTACTCTGTACCGTTTATGTGACTATATTATTACATGACTTCAAGACCTACAAGATGAGTTTGATTTCAGGTACTTAACCTAATTAAATTTATTAATTTTAATGAAATTTGTTTACCAAACTATTCAGATAAAAAGGTTATTTTACGCTAGACCGCCAAACGTATTTTATCAATCATGAGATCAAATAATGATTAGTCTCTTAAAAATTCTAAGTACGCTACAGTTTACGACAAAACTAAATTGGAACGTCTAATTTTTTTTATAATAAAGGAGTAGCAGACGAGCATGCAGTCCACCTGATGATATGTGGTTTCTGCCGCCCATGGACGTCTGTAATCAACCTCAGATAGGATTAGATAGTCCTACCTGAGGTCGGCCACAGATGCGCCGCTACCCCTGAGGATTAAGCTGGAACGCCTCAAAAAAGTATGTCTCCCTTACCACACCTTTCTAAACGGAACACAGCAGTGCCTGTCACTGCTGTTTTTAGGCAAAACTAAGTGTGGCGGTGCTGCGTCCAGAGTCGAACCACAGAGGATTATATCACCCTTAAAAACGTACAACTTTGAAGGTGGTAGAACCCTTTGTGGTTCGACTGCGACCGCACCACCGCCACACCTATATCTGCTTTATAAAAGCATCGGTAAGCGCTGCTGTGTTCTGGTTTGAAGGGTGTGGTAAGGGAGACAGACTTTTCCGAGGCGTTCCAGCTTAGTCCTCAGGGGTAGCGGTGCATCTGTGGCCGACCTCAGGTAGGGATATATAATCCTATCTGAGGTTGATTACAGATGTCCATGGGCGGCAGTAGCCACTTACCATCAGGTGGACTGCATGCTCGTCTGCTATTCCTATATTACAAGAAAAACGTACAATACAATACGCTATCGTATTCCATAAATCAAGGTTATGTGTAAAACCAGCGAAAAAGCAATTAAATTTCTGTCTTACGTAATTCCCTTTGTGTAATCAACCATAAAATATTTTAATGGCTATGTGAATTCCATTATTTTACGTTAACCCTATCGTATAACCATTGTTATCCTACTTCTAGGATATCTCCTCTCTGTCCCTGTAATTTCCGGACAAGAATAGGGCTACGGTATCCTGTGCCTGTCGTAAGAGGCGACAAAAAGGGGGTTTCCGGGTTTGCGGGCGGTAAGAGTGGGAGCTCGAACAGTCCAGTAAGCAACCCCGGGAAGGATGGCGGTATGTTAGTCGCATCCCGTCGTAAACACCAGATGGTATGGGATGAGCGAAAAGTGCAGGGCAGGGCAGAGCCCTATCGGGGCATTGCGCTTCCCCGGAGGACTCCGGTTGTGTTTCGTCGGAGATCCCAGAGTTCTCCAACAAGTGTTGACGACGTATATATTTCGATGGCCGCTATAACAACAAATACCAAAAATAAAAAAATCTTGAAATTAAGTGGAGGTCGCCATACAAGTAACCGCTTATTTCCAACGTTTTTCGCTTTATCTATTAAACCATAATAAAAAGATACTAAAAATAAAAACAAATTAAAAATCTGTGGTACGGAACCCTCCATGTTCGAGTTCGACTCGCCCTTAGCCAATTATTAAAAAAATCTCAGGGGTGCAGGCATCTTCTCGATGTTTATCTTCACCAACAAGTATTAATTTCTATTACCTGCGCATATTTTGAAAAATTACAGGTGCCTGGAATTTGAACCTCGGACTTCCTGACTGAGTGGCTGAGTTTCAACAATTACGCTATCACTACTTACTATTGATATTTTTGTTGTTATTTAATTATATACAATAAATTAATGAAAGAATACTTATATTATAATGATTTTTTCATGTGTGTGCGGCAAAATTCAAAACTATAAGATTAAGTAATAAAATAAATAAAGCTTGTAAAAATGCTTTTCATTTACGTTACATGTCATCATCTACCCATCACTGTCCCACTGCTAGGCACTGGTCTCCTCTCAGAATGAGAAGGATTAGGCCATAGTCCACCGCGCTGGCCAAGTGCGAATTGGTAGACTTCACATGCTTTTGAAAACTCTTAGGTACGCAGGTTTCCTCACGATGTTTTCCTTCACCGTTTAAGCAGGTGATAATTAATTTCTAATACGCACATAATTTTGAAAAATCAGAGGTGCGTGCATAGGGTGTAAACCTCGGTCCCCTCGATCAAGAGGCCGAGTTTGTTAACCACTAGGCTATCACTGCTGTTTCATATACCCACGTTACATGTACCAACGTTAATTTACGTTATCTATACAAATATTATAAAGAGGAAAACTTTATTTGTTTGTTTGATTGTAATGAATAGGCTCAAAAACTACGGGACCGATTTTAAATTTTTTTTACCATTCGAAAGCTACATTATCCACGAGTAACATAGGCTATATTTTATATGAAATATATTTGATAAATAGATTTGGGGGCGGTACAAAGTTTTTCGTGTCGGCTAGTATAGTAATAAAGAACTGTACAAAAGAAATGCAGCGATTTCAATTATTAGGTACATGTAATGTACCGCCATCTAGTGCCAAATGGTTGAACTAATTCAAAACCACGCTCGAAGATAGGAATTCTTAAAAAAGTTTCAGTGCAATTGGATGAAAGGTCAAATAAATAAACATTAAATTTAATACAAGAATAATTAAGTAGAATAATTAATTAGATTAAACTATTTATTTCAATTACTGAACGCAACTACATCAAATGTTACTATAGTAACTGTAATATAAACAAAGTGTACTTACTTCATCGTATATTCGAAAATACTTGTACAATACCGAAAAGGTATGTAAAACATTATTTAATAATTTTATTATGCTTTTTATTTATTTTTATTATGATTGTTGTTATAACAAGAGTAACAAACGTGCATGCAGTTCACCTGATGGTAAGTTGCTACTGCCGCGCATGGACATTGTAATCAACCCCAGATACGATTAATTTCTTATGTGAGTTCGGCCAAAGGTGCGCTGCTACCCCTGAGGACTAAGTTGGAACGCCTCGGGTAAATATGTCTCCCTTACCACACTTCAAACCGGAACACAGCAGCGCTACACTGCTGTTATTAGGCAGAAATAGGTGTGGCGGTGGTGCCGCCGGAGTCGAACCACAAAGCGTTCTATCACCTTCACCTCTTCATAAACCATTTATGTATATATATGATTCCATTGTAAACCTTAATTAAAGGTGCTTTTTACCACGCTTTTATTAGCTTGACCTGTACCTGTGTGTATGTAACGGAATTTTTGAACTCGATTTGTACCCACCTTGAACGGTCCGATTAATTTAAAATTTTGAATACTCATCAAAAACCGATGACAATACACGATTTTAATAATTTTGTCCAATTCTAATTTTGTCTCATCAGGACCGACAGGTTTAACGATTTTTGATGATATTTAGTTTTTTAAACTATTACTTATTATTTTCTAGAAAAAATCTTCACAATGCCGGAGTTAATAGAGCAGATGTACTGCTCTCAGCAGATCGTGATACCACCCAAGTTTCCATACATCTTGAAGAGGTACTGTAAAGGTAAGCTAAGAACATATTATTAGGGAATAAGAGAATTTTGCCCACCATATTGGATTTAGAGTGACGTCATTAAGCTAATCATGTATTATTTTTTGTTTCATGTTTTTAATTCTCTTTCTTATGTCATTTGTTGCGATCATCTAAATAAAATTTTCTTTCTTTCTTTCATTGTCATCCAAAACAAATGTGTATGCAAGATTTCAGCTAAATCGGTCGGGGCTAACTAGATTAAAAGTCAGTTGCAATATTTGATCCAGATGATGTTATGGATCGCTGCAATCGTAACCGTCACTATCGAATTCAAAATAAAAATATATCCTAAATCGTAACCGAATCTGATATAATAAAACTTGGAAATAATTTTGGATAAGAGATAAATGAGACAGATAAAATAGCCAACGCACGTTTTTTGTTTAAAATCAAATCATTGCTTATATGTATTTTCCTAACATTAATAACTCCTTAAAAATCACATGTCCTATAATTTGAAATAAAACCATATCCGTAACCATATCTAGAACCGTTAAAATATTTCTCATATATTCTAAAAAAGTTTCTATTACTATAAGGTTTGTGTTATCTTCCAGCTGCTATAAAAACCCAGCCCTACGACCTTCTACGCTGGTCCTTAGAGTACTTCAAAGCGCTGGCACAGAACCGTCCTCCCCCTGTTAAGCTGAGGCTGGAGTACCCCATCTACAGCACTGAGGGTGGTCTTACCAGGGGGTGCTTGAAGGTGCTGGCGCAACAGGTAAGGCATTATAATGCTAGAGGTGAGTAGAGTGCACTTTACCGAGGTTATGGTAAGGCAATTTCTTTTAAAATATTTGAGTAGCAAACTAGAACGCAGTCCATCTGATGGTAAGTAGTCAATTGCTGTATGTACTCTATTATTGTACTGGGCACGGGTCTCCTCTCATAATGAGAAGGATTAGACCATAGTCCACCGCGCTGGCCAAGTGCGTATTGGTCGACTTCACATACCTTCGAGATTTTTTCTTATAAATCTCTCAGGTATGCAGGTTTCCTTACGATGTTTTCCTTCGCCGTTTAGAAAGTGATAATTAATTTCTAATACGCACATAACTTGGAAAAATCAGAGATGCGTGCCTGGGATTTGAACCTCGGAACCCTCGATCGAGAGGCAGAGTTTCTTAACCACTAGGCTATCACTGCCTTTTTAAATCCATATACTTCCACCGAAATGCAGAACTGATTCACTCACACAGATGTACTATATCTTTCTACTACCATCGAACAACTCTACTGTACGCCAGATCAGATATTTCAAGTTATGTGCTCAATTTTTTTTAAGTTATTATATGTAATAATGTATGTAATAATGAATGAAAACCTTTCGAAGAAAGAAGGAAAGTGTAAGTTCTTTAAAAAAGGTCTCACGTGTGCATGAAGACTACAAATCTGCACATAGCCAGTGCAGTGGACGTAATAAACGTAATAAAGTTTTGAAGACGAAGTTTATAATAAAGGAATCGCATACTCATTTGCTACTTAAACTTCACAAAAACCATATCTCCCAGTTGGCAGGTGCTACAGAGCTACCTCTCCACACCGTCCGGGCCGCCTGGCAAAGTTTCTGTCTAGACCAGCACGAGTTGAGGCGGATCCTGTGCCTCTGTCAGGTGTATCTCAGGGAGGAAGTGGTTCCTTTTTTACACTTCATCGCGGTTGCTGGTGGGCTGTTGACTAAGGTTAGTTAATAGCCGTTGAAGGAGTATTGACTAGGTTTTTTTGGTTTTAGTATTACAAACTCGTGGTAAATATTTTCACCAAACCATTGCAACAGTTTCTAGCTATTTTTTTCCATGGCCTTGTTTATTATACTGATTGAAGAGCACTTAATATGTTTAATATTAAGGAAATCTTTCGTAAATGCAATCTACCTGATGGTATTTGGCTACTGCCGCCGAAAGACAACTGTAATCAACCCCAGAAAAGATTAGATATTCCTACCTGAGGTCGGCCACAGATGCGCCGCTACGCCTGAGAACTAAGCTAGAACGCCTCGGAAAAATATGTCTCGCTTACCACACCCTTCAAACCAGAACACATCAGCGCTTAAAACTGTTGTTATGAGACAGAAATAGGTGTGGCGGCGCTACCGCCGGAGTCGAACCATAAAGGGCTCTACCACCTTACATGACTGTACTATGTATGTGTTGTACTGATTCCATGAAATATTAGTTAATCCTGCATGTTTGTTTATTTTATCCAATAACTCCATGACTTACTCATAAAACTCTACGTTTCAAGACCCTAACCCACACGATGATACTGCTCTGCGAGACTCTGACTAAGGAGCCTGACGGCGGCTCCGCTGCCATCCCAGTCCACGACTTCTTGGCAATGTACAAGTTCCTGGCCGTGTTGGACGCTTCGAAGGACGTTAGGTACCTCAACGGGTATAGAGAGGGTGAGTGATACGTTTTGGTGTTATTTTTATAAGATTGGATTTTTTTAAGGTGGTAGAACCCTTTGTGGTTCGACTCCGGCGGCACCACCGCCACACCTATTTCTACCTAATAACAGCAGTGTTAGGCGCTGCTGTGTTCCGTTTTGAATGGTGTGGTAAGGGAGATAGACTTCCGAGGCGTTCCAGCTTAGTCCTCGGGGGTAGCGGCGCATCTGTGGCCGACCTCAGGTAGGAATATCTAATCCTATCTGGGGTTGATTACTGATGTCCATGGGCGGCAGTAGCCACTTACCATCAGGTGGTGCTCGTCTGCTACTCCTATATTATAAATTTAAAAAAAATTAAAAAAATTGAGTAGTCAATGTAGTCATATGGTCACTGCCACCCATGGACACCTGCGACCAACTCTGTATAGAAGGGTTCTGGAGTTTATAACAGGTATAAAAAACGCTTTAAAAAACGCTTTCTACACTCACAGCCCCACACTAGGATTCCCTGTATCGTGGGTGCTATGGACACACACAGAGACAAATACACACACACCCAGACCCAGAAACAGAAATCTAAATTCATCATTTAGAAATCTGTCTGGCCGGGGATCGAACCCGGGACCCTCTGCGCGTCAGACCGGCATGGTGACCGCTCCGCCACGCGGGTCGTCACCGGCGGGGTATGTTGCCACTCTTGAGTTGTAAGAAGGTCACCTCATAATATGTAAGCCACCCATAGCCTTCCATCTAAATGCAAGAACAGCCTCACACTAGAAATAGTAACCTCCCCGATGAAACCACATTGACTATAACTCTCTCTGCTCTCAAACTCTCTGATGGTCTCCTTCCATCTTCGATTCCTAATTTCTTTTTTTAATTAGGAGAATCTCCAGCTCCAGAGACTATTGAAGAAGAAGAGGAAGCTGTAGAGTCAATTCCAGACACTCGTATGGAGGTAAATAAAAAAATTGCCATTAAAATTAATCTAAAATTAATAAATAATCAATACTTCCAATGATTTGCTATGGAAAATCAAAATTTGACAATTTCTACTTACTAGAAACTCATATTTTGTAAAGAAGTAACTACCGCCGCCAATGTACATCTGTAATCAACCCCACATAAGTTGATTCCTACCTGAGGTTAAAAATATTTTTCCCTCGCTACTCCCTTCAAATTAGAACACAGCAGCGCTTAACACTGCTGTTATTATGCAGAAATAGGTGTAGCAGTGGTGCCGCTGGAGTCGAACCACAGAGGGTTCTACCATCTTCTACATAACCTGTAACATAATCCAACTAAATCCCTTGTTCTCCTCTCCTTCGTAAAATCACATCTCCTAATCAAAGCCCTTTTATAGTCCTCTTCAGAAGAATTTTGGCCAGATTGCTGCGATTTTCGAGAGCTGACAGTCATAGACTCTTACGTGCCACATAATCCAAGACTCAGTTTGAAGCTCCAAATGCCGGTGTTGGGAAAAATAGAGAGATCCCCATCAATAGAGAGGGCTAGTCAGATTGAGAGAGAGAATTACTTGCGGGAAAGGAAAGGTTATACTTGTTTTAGTCCAAGAGATATTTATTGACATTTGAATGAAAAACAGTGCAATTGATTCTTTAAAATGTGGTAAATAACTTCATTGTATTAGTTGTGACCTGATTAGTATTCAGACAACCTTATAAATTAATCTAAATCCAAAAGTCTTGTTTTCTCGTTTAGCATTTAGCGTCTTGTCAACTATCTTTAATTAGTTTTCTAATTTTTTGTTACTTTACTTGATGTTCTTAAGTTTTTGACAAATTTCGGAGAATTTGTTCCAGACCCCCACCTTAAGAGAGTATAAAAAATATAAATAGGATCTTTTATTCGAAAACTTTCCATGAAAAGAAAATGACTTCTTACTTTTCATCATAAAATCGTTAAGGTAATTCTTGATACATAATAACTTTATCACAAACTTTCAGGTAGAGCTCAGCCAAACGAAGAAGTGGAAGTTAGTAGGACCTTTGTACCTTTATATCCTTTATCCCTAAATTTTCTTTCCCTTTTCCAAAATATTTCGTATTTCGATCCAACTGTACTTATATTATTAAGTTTTTGAAATGAGATAGTCAAAACTTCAATTCAACTGTTAGATAAAATTACTTGTATCTTAAAAAAATGTAGTCAATTTCTAATAATTATTTCTGTATTATAATAACTTAAATGATGAATGACCATGAATGTTGATTTTGAAAAATGTATTTATTGTGTTTTAGAAAAAGTTACGTGAGATGAGCACTTCAAAAATGGACACACAGGAAGGAGCTCAAAAAGAAGGTTGGTAATAAAAGGATATTGTTATTAAAGCACATCTCAAATCATTTTTTTAAGCATGTGTTTTGGAATGGATAAACGTTAAACATTGGAGCAAAATACAGGAACAATTTCTAACAAATAATAACCAGAATTAGTAATAAAGTGTCCATGACATGACTGTGTAATAAATTGTTTTTCTTCTTCTCTTGCGGTGCCTCTCCAACTAGTGAAGGTCGGCTATCAGCTGTTTAAATCTCTCACGGTTTTTTGAGAGGCGGAATAGTTCAGCTGCGCTTGCTATTCCCGTCAACTCTCGAATGTTCCGCAGCCAAGATTTTTTTCTCCTCCCTACTCGCCTTTTCCCTGCGACTTTGCCCATTATGATGAGCTGGAGAAGTTCATAACGTGGATGCCGTAGAATGTGACCCAAGTAAGAGACTTTTCTCTCTTTGATGGTAAGCATAAGTTTACGCTTTTGGCCAATTCGTCTTAGGATCTCGTCATTGGTTATCTTTTGGATCCAGCTAACGGAGAGCATGCGTCTATACGTCCACATCTCGAAGGCTTCTATCCGTTTTTTTAAATCCTCTTTTATAGTCCAAGCCTCACATCCGTAGAGTACAATAGGCCAGATGTAACAGTGGAGTAAACGAGTACGTAACGCGATGTTAATGTTACGGTTGCACAGGACTTTTTTCATGGCTTTAAAAGAGTTACGAGCTGTTTCAATGCGTGCCTTTATTTCTGTGTCACTGTTCCATTCCTCGGTTAACCACGTTCCCAAATATTTGTATTTTTGTACTCTTTGAAGAGGGTGACCTGACACGGTGATGTTGCAGTCAAGGTTCTTTTCTTTTGAGATAACCAGTAACTTAGTCTTCTTTGTGTTCATTCTGACGCCCGCCCTTTCCCCACACTCATTAACTCTATCTACCATACGTTGTAGATCAGCCACTGTTGAGGCTATCAACACTGTATCATCGGCGTAACGAAGGTTATTTATGTTTCGACCATTAATGCTTACTCCACACGTAAGATCGTGTAAAGCTTCTGTAATTATAGCCTCCGAATACAGATTGAAGAGTATTGGTGAAAGGACACATCCCTGACGCACTCCCCTTTGGACGAAAATTTCATTAGTCTCCTCTCCTTCTACTCTGACAGTAGCACGTTGGTTCCAATACAGATTCTGGATGATTGCAACATCTTTTTCATCGAGTCCGATGTCCTTTAAGATAGCGATCATGCGGTCGTGTAACACTCGATCAAACGCTTTCTCGTAATCGATGAAGCAGAGATATACGGGTTGTTGCATGTCTCTACATTTTTGGACCAGAACCTGTATCGCAAACAGAGCCTCTCTTGTGCCAACACCAGAACGGAATCCAAATTGACTATCACTCAGTTGTTCGTCACATTTTATTCGAATGCGTTCGTGAATTATTGTAAGGAATAACTTCAGCACTTGGCTCATCAAGCTTATAGTGCGATATTCCTCACATTTTTTCGCATTATTTTTCTTGGGGAGCAACACAAAGGTCGATTTTAGCCAATCATTTGGGATTTGACCTGTATCATATACCAGGTTCATGAGTTTCACCAAGCTATTCACATTTTCTTCTTCCACTAGTTTAAGTATCTCTACATGTACTTGGTCGGGTCCAGCAGATTTTCCCGATTTTGCTCTACGTAATGCATTAAGAACTTCAGATCTAAGGAAGGGTAATCCGTCCGTGGGCTGGATGTTGTTATAGCAGCTTCTTTTGTTATCTGTGAACAAAGCGTTGATGTACTGCTCCCAGATTATTTTCTTATCGGCTATATCGACAATAGGAAGGTTATTGTCATCCACAAGCTGGGGCGTAGGATGTTTGCGGCCAACCAAGGCTTTAATTTCCTTATGCATGTTAAATGCGTCATGCTTTTTGTCTAGCTGTTCGAGATAGTTACATTTTTCACTGTATGCAATATTGCGGGCATAGCGGACTTCTCTCCTTATTATGCGATCAATATTTTTGTATTTCTCTCTGTTGTTCTTAAAGAGTCTCCTTTCTTCCATTAATTTGTATATTTTGTCTGTCATCCAAGATTGTCTAGGAATATATCTTTCCGGTTTAAGAATTTCGGAGTTAATTTTGTGTACTCGCGATTGAAGTCCGTGCCATATCTCTTCAGCCGTTCCTTGGGATTGTTTCGCTTCTACGGCCCACGCATTAATTGCCCTGGTCACTTCCAATTGAGAGTCGGCATTATTGATTTTGCGGATGTCCACCTTGTTACGCTTTCTTTGGCGAATAGTCTTTAGGACGAGTGTTAACTCTGCCACCACCGGATTGTGATCAGATCGGATGTCTGCGCCTGGATATGTTTTGGCGTTTTTAACACAGTTACGAAACCTGCTGTTGATCATAAAATAATCTATCTGATTTCGTATTATATGATCGGGTGTATGACGGGGAGAGGTCCATGTATAAAGCCGTCTAGGTGGTAACTGGAAAAAGGTGTTCATAACCACAAGATCTTGTTCCTGGCAGAACTGGACGAGTCTGTCTCCTCTGTCATTTCTTTCGCCAAGACCATACTTTCCGATGGTACCCGGTACCTCTCCAACTTCAATTTTGGCATTCATGTCTCCCATTACGATGTTTATGTCATGTTTCTTTGTGGTATTTATTAGTTTTTCAACTTGTGCATAGAACTGTTCAACCTCTTCTTCAGATCTGTCGGTAGTGGGTGCATAAAGTTGGATAATATTCAGGTTAAATGGTTTTGCCTGAATTTGAGTCATCATGGCGCGATTGGATTCAAATATGCACGTTGCTGGTAAATTAAAAGCTTTTGTGTTTACAATTACCGCGACTCCGTACATATTTGATGATTCGTTAGACCCAGAGTAATACATGAGGTGATTATCGTCAATCCGGTGTTCCCCATGATCCTTCCAATTAAATTTTATAAAAGATCTACCAGCAGACGACGACGATGACGACAATGATATAATGGCTTTAATATTAAGCTATACTGAACTAAACTCAACTAAACCTATATATACATACCTATAGCTCCTACCTATAGCACAACCAAAGTCTCTAATATGGAGCTTCGAAGTCTAGCAAAATTTTAACGCTTCCATGAAAACAAATAGTCAGACAAGCGCAGAAATAAATGTTCTATCCTAAACTGTTTGAAGGTGGTAGAACCCTTTGTAGTTCGACTCCGGTGGCACCACCACCACACCTATTTCTGCCTAATAACAGCGGTGCTAGGCGCTGCTGTGTTCCGGTTTGAAGGAAGACAGACTTTTCCGAGGCGTTCCGGCTCAGTCCTTAGGGGTAGCGGCGCACCTGTGGCCGACCTCAGATAGGAATATCTAATCCTATCTGGGGTTAATTACAGATGTCCATGGGCGGCAGTAGCCACTTACCATCAGGTGGACTGCATGCTCGTCTGCTACTCTTATATTAAAAAAAAAACTAAATTTACCTAAAATTTACATACATATTTTCTGTCAAGCGAGCATACGCCAGCATACGAATGCATGAATAACGCTGCATTTGTAGTATATTATTTACTAGAATAGTATTTACAAAATAATATTATGTAAGTGAAATAAAAGCCCATAGTCGATATTTTAGATCATTGTTGCCTTTGTCATAAAAAAATAAACCTATAATGATTTTTTAAAACAGATGCACATAAAGTAAAGGAACAAAAAGTGGATAAAAAGAAGGAGAAAGTTAAAATCATTGTTCTGGATGAAGATGATAAGGAGATCCCTTATGAGTTTTATGGTTATGATTCAGATTTTGATGTAGATATTGATATTGATGATGTAGATATTGTTAATTTGAGTAGTAATATTAGTAATGGTCGTAACAGAATTTACCTAGTGTAATATGGTATGTATGACATTGGTGAATATATTACATTACTCTTTGAAAAGAAATGTAGTCATATGAAACATAGTATGACGTAACAAAGCTAAATAGCCGTAAGTAAATTTCTTTTGAGATTAATGTAAAATTCAAACACCCATCAAAATATGTAGATTTCTAAACTGTAGCTTTTAGGCATACAGACACATTTGCGTATCTAACTATAATAATGTAAATAGGTAAAGTTTTCCTTGGTCTGTCAGTCTTTTTTGGTAGCTATCGATGAGTAATACCAGTAAAAATGGGGAATATATATTATATATACCGAAATATATACCGAAAATATACCGAATATATACCGAAACTTTATAAGAATTATTACGTAGCAGTAGATTTTAATTAATATAATAGCATAGTTATATATATTATATTAATTAAAATAATAAATAATACTCATACTATTTTAATTAGAACTAAATTGATTTCATATACCAACAATTAATTAAATATTGATGATAATCTCAATGATTTAAATAAAACAAAACTAATACAAAATATAGGTGAACCAAAAGTGACAATAGAAGAAGAAGAAATAGAAGAGGAAGCAGAGTTGCATATTTTAGAGGAACAGACTAAAGAAGTGGAGGTTATAGATCAAGAAACTGAGAAGATCGCTGAATTTGTGTCTGAAGTAATTATAATCAGCCTTGTGTTATATAATAAAGGTGTAGATAATATCTCTTAAAATTCAGTGTGTCTGTTACAGACAAATACAAAGAAAATATGATTTTTTCTAACACGTTTAGTGCCCAAACCGTTCAAAAGGTACCGTCTGTAGATATAGTATATAGTCAAAGTTTTGCCTGGATTGAGTAAAATGTCCGACTAATCCTTAAGCTCTCTTATTATAGAGCTACTTGGATTGTAAAGTACTTCCCAGTCCTTACTCCTCCCCATCCTAACGACCTTAGTCGTCAGGTGTGACAACACGTCTGTAATCGGCTTCTGGTAAAACTCATGTTCTATATGGAGTTGGTTACAGATGTCCAAGGACAGCAGAAGCCATATACATGGACCATAGCAGATAGACTACACGGAATAGCAAAACAAAATTTCTGGAGCCTTTCAAACATAGAACTATTTCATCATCATCATCAAGCCATTTCTGTCCCACTGCTGGGCACGGGTCTCCTCTCAGAATGAGAAGGATTAGGCCATAGTCCACCCGCTGGCCAAGTGCGTATTGGTAGACTTCACATACTTTTGAGATTTTGTTTAAAATCTCTCAGTTATGTAGGTTTCCTCACGATGTTTTCCTTCACCGTTTTGGCAAGTGATAATTAATTTCTAATACGCACATAATTTCAAAAAATTAGAGGTGCGTGCCGGGGATTTGAGCCTCAGACCCCTCGATCGAGAGGCTGAGTTTCTTAACCACTAGACTATCGCTGCTATACGTTGGCGTTATGTGGCTACTTGGATAGTAAATAACATCCAACTAATCCTCAATCCTTCCGATCCTAGTTGTACCACGACCGTGAGGACCGTCGTGAGGACTTGGAGCATACCTTCGACGACATAGCCGCCATAGTAGACCGTTTCAAGTCTGCTAACTATGATCTGGGTTAGAGTTTTACTCCTTGAAGTTATAAGAGGTTCATCTTTAGTCCTGCGCTGTCTTCGTCCCGCTAATATCTACATTTAGAGCCGATTTAAAGTTTAGCGCGCTCTCTACATATTTAATGCTGAATAAAAATAAACCAAGTATTTGACAAAAAGCTTAAATTTTGCTGAGATTGCGACTAACATCAATTTTGATTTTGATTCGGTTTGCGTATAACCTAATGGTGATTATGATCTAGTGTCATAAAACGATCTCAACTCCTCAGGTATGGTGGCCGGGCGTCAGATGTCAATAACCAGCGGTGAATTCATTGTCAGCCACATCGAGAAAGATATAATGGATTACATAAACGATCAGATCGCTATTTTACCTGATCCAGATTTGAAGAAGAAGAAGGTGAAATAGTTTCCAAGCCCAGAATTATTAGAGGCTAAAGAAACTATCGTAATTGATAGAATGTTTAAAGTTTTCAGTGTTTTAAATATTAAGCCATTTCATAAAGATGGTAATTTTAAAAGTGATCTTTTTTCATTTCGTTTGCTGCATCTCATCTCTGAATTATTGTAAAACAATAATGTACGGTTACTTTATTCAATCTCAATAGTCTTGTAGAAGTAGAAGTGGTTGCCAGCTGACTTATATATGTTACAACCATCTTAATCCTCAGGTGGCAACTCATCTATGACCGATAGACCGACTTTAGATTGAACCACTCTTCTATATCGAGTTGGTTACAGACGTTCATAGGTGCAATAGTCACTCTATTTACCATCATGTGTATTGCATGCTAGTTGGCTACTATATTTTTTAAAATAATACTTAAATACTCAAAATGATTTAAAATCCAGGCCAAGCCGGAAGAAGTGGCAATGATTCGTGATATGTTGGAGACTTTCCTCGACGAGAACATGGACGTTATTGTTCCTGAGGTCGAAGAAGTTGAAGAAGAGGAGCAGCCTATACCAGAGGTATATAATTTAAGAATAATCAAGGCACTTCAGTTTGAGCAGAAATTGACCAGTATTTTCAATCAATAGTCTACACTTTGTGCAAGAGAATGTGCACTTGCTGTATTACTTTATTAGAATAAATAACTCCCAAACTATGACAAAAATAAATTTAAACTCTTTTATCAACTGTTTCATCAAAGACTTATTTCCTGTACGGACGCTATTACTATTATTAATCTATTTATTTAAAAATTTATTGCATCATCTCTAAAAAGAAATGTACAAAAGGGCAAACATAATGCCTGATGGCATTCTCTACCAGTCAACCCTGGGTGAATGTAGAAAATTTGCAGCAGGTGTTACAAAGCAACAAAAGAAAAAAACGACAAACAATAATGAAAACAGCAGTTATTATAAGTATGTATTAGGAGTAAGAAAAAATACATATTAAAATGATTTAATAAATTTATATTAATATAAATATATAAAATTAATATATACAGGGTGAATCTCCATAAAGTGCACATATTGAAACAGGTAAAATTAAACCGCATTTTGTCTGCCGCAAACTTTACACTTGAGTTAGAGGCGTGGTTTTTTTAGTGTTTGAAAGCTAATACGACGTAGAATTGCATTAAATAATAATAAAAAAATAAAATGCCTAGATTTTTTTGAGGAAATTGATGATTACTGAAAATTTTACCTAAAAAAGTGCTTTTTTGCACTAATCTGACATTTTTTTCCTGGGAAGATGATTTTTTTTTGTTTTTTTTTTCATGGATCAGTACGGCCTATAATTGGCATTCATTGTAATTTTTGTTTGAACATGATAACTCTTTTAGTTCAAAAGTTATAGCGATTTATTTACTTTAGGTGCACAATTCCAAAAAAAAACTTCAAAAGGTCGTAAAACCCAAAAAAAAATTTTTTCATTTTTTTTTAATTTTTTTTTGTCGACAAAATGCGGTTTAATTTTACCTGTTTCAATATGTGCACTTTATGGAGATTCACCCTGTATATGTATATATACCTATATATAACTAATACATATAAATAAACTCATACATAAAATTTATTATATATATAATTAAATAAATACACACAAATAGTAACAACAGGCGATTAAGAGTTCGATGAGGAATTTAAATAATGTCCTCGGACAAGCTTTTTATCGCTATTACAAGCATTTTTCTGAAAAAACTTGACATGTTTCTCTTTTTTCTGGATTTGCATTGCATTTTCGGAAAATTTTGGCTACACCCCGGGTGGCTGTCATTTAAACTACGCCAATAAACACTTACTAAATCCCTGATGTTCATTGTGCAAAGCCTTTCTATGTACCCTTCGTACAACAATTTTATTGTCTTTTGGATGTCATTCAACCACATCAAATCATATAACATTACTTACCATTCTCAGATTACTGTCGTCTACGCGGTCCCCGGTATAGGGCCTCCAGTGGAGGAAGAAATCAGGAGGGAGTTCATTGACTACGCTCTGGACGTGTGCAAGGTCCAAGCTGACGTGTTCATGCCGAGGAACATACGGCACTTCATGTGCCCGCCGTTGGAGAAGTAAGGATCTATAATCAGGCATTACGTGGCAAAATAGATTTTTAATAATATAGGTGTACCAGACGAGTATGGAGTCCACAGTGATGGTAAGCTACTGCCGCATTGGACATCTGTAATCAACCCCAGATAAGATTAGTTTCGTAACTGAGAAGTAAGGATCTATAGTACTAGTTATAATATAGAGAAAGCAGACGAGCATGCAGTCCACATGATGTTAAGCTACTGCCGCAATGAATATCTATAATCAACTAAGATAAGATTAGATTCCTATCTGAGGTCGGCTGTAGTTCGGTTCTGGGAGTAGCACCGGAGCTGAACCACAGCGGTGGTATGTCAAGTCTACCAATACACACTTGGCCAGCGCGGTGGACTACGGACTAATCCTTCTCATTCTGAGAGGAGAGCCACAGCAGTAGGACAGTAATGATGACGATGATAATAATTTAAGGCCTAATTTAAATACTTAGATATTTAAATAAATAGTATTGTATCATTTTAGGTACACCGAATACAAATATAACAACACAGAAAATAAAGAGGAAGTTCCTATGGGAGGAGTGATAACAGATTAAAAACACTGAAATTTTAACAATTACTTACATAATAATTATTTTAACTTAGCACCTCACGCTACTAACACAAGCATAGTCTGAGAAATAAGGTCTGTAATCAACGAAAGATGAAGATAGTATCACCGCACTCCACAACTCATTAATAGGTGGCGCTACAAGTATTCTGAATCATGCTATCGAAGGTTTTTCAACAACTTGCATATATACGAGTACAATACTTGAACTAAAATAAACGGAATCCGATCGATCCAAACAATCTCGACTGATGAAAGATCCTTTAAAATTAGAAGAAGATGTGGAAATAATGATAAATGATTTATTCATTATTAATTATGAATGACATATCTTTCATCAACGTTCAAATATCTGGTGGATGGACAACCATCAAGGAGTAATAGCACATATGTGGGCGACCATACGTTCGTCCGCAACCAATCTGGGGTTGATTACTGATGTCCCTGATGTAACTGATGTTCCCTAGTTGGTAAATTTAAATTTATTGTTACAGCACTTTTTAAAAACGTAAGTAATAAGACTAGAAGTATAAAAACATGATATTTTGCACAGGAATTACTTGTATATCGTGTATGAGCACTAAGGTTTTAAAAATTTAATCTCTTCTAGTCTAAACAGGTATGGGGAAGAATGGGGGATGACCTATTTAATAATTGTTATTCTATAATTCTTGTTATTATGCATTTTTAACTATTTGGAAAAGGAAATGGTTCTCAAAGGATACTAAAATTAATAAAACATCAAAAACTTTACATTCTTTTTATTTTAATATATATGGAATAATAAATTAACCCCCCTATGTATATATCGTCCTATCACCAATCACGTTGGCTGCCTACGGACTATCTCTGTCTCACTCACCTGGGCTTGTATAGCGCTATCTCTGTCTATAATGTTGCCATGTAGACGAATATGGAAAAATTACATTAGATTTAGTGATTTATTTTAAGATATTACATAGGTTTTTAGAGTTAAATATAGTTTAGACAGGTGTAATATAATTACAGATAGGGTATTCTTACTACATGGCAACACTAATAATAAATAAATCTTTGATTTTTCAGAATTTTGCTTAAGCAATCAATTTAATTAGGAAAAGGATTAAAAATTTTAATAATTTTGAGAGCATATAACTGGCTTACAGCTGACAACAAAAGAAAAAATAATTTAAGTATAATATCTCTAATTTTCTTTTATTTTAAATAAATTTCAAATTGATTGTGAGATAAGTAACAATGCCAGTTAATTTTAGATAAAATTAATTAAGTTTTTACTAGCATAATTTTAAAAATAATTAATTTTTAAACCAAAGAGCATTACGAGTAGCAATAATTCATATACAAAAAGTAAAATTGAGTTGAATAGTTGTAATTCAAAAAAGTGGTTCTTGAGATGATTTCTAAAAAGAGTAATTTCACCTTGAGTATTACCACTTTATTTTAAATAAAAGCCATTATTTCTTTTTCTATTTTTAAAGATAAAGAAACGTGTCCATTAACAAATAAATTAAAAAGGGAAAAATATGACCATATTACTTTCAGAGTACTTGATGCTTTAGAAATAATAAGCCTCCACTAAGCTTTTTTGCTCTACTCTCCACTAATTCCTTAAAATTATTCCGTATGTACAATATAACAACTTATTTTGACAAAAAATAGCATAACACGCAGTACTGTACCACCAGATACTTTTTTCACAACGGAGTTCACTAATGTATACTACTAGCTGACCCGGCAAACGTTGTGTTGCCATATAAATAAAAAAATGTTAAGGGTGAACATCCCTTACCACTTAGGAGTATGAAAAATAGATAGTATCCGATTCTCAGACCTACTGAATATGCATATAAAATTTAGTGAAAATCGGTAAAGCCGTTTCGGAGGAGCACGGTTACACGTGACACGATAATTTTATATATAAAATAATATAACAACTGTAGAGAAGTACTATTCAATTTAACAAAGCGACTAACTTAGCCATTTCATTTAAACCATCGAAAAACGTACGAAATATTAGCTACCGTTCGAAATAGCGCTATTTCCATAGTCCAGGTACACAGAGACAGAGACTATCAACCATTGAGCATTTTCAACCAGCAATCATTATTAATAACACTCCACCAAGATTTTACGGATTTGACCATAGCTATAGCCGCTGGCATCTAAGCGAAAAAATAATAAATATAGCATTCTCGCGCGGTTTCCGAACGAACGACAGTAGCGTCACCTGGTGGTTGGGTATGTCAACTACTAACACGTCACATTGATTTATTTTGACTACATAATTTTGTTACTATTTTTAGGTTAATTTGACGGGTTTCTGTTCGTGTCGTTTGTTCGCACACCGCCCCATTGCACACACTCGAAATCGTCTAAAACTTACAGCGGAAATAATCAAAACATTGTCTGGCATCAAGTGTATTTGGATTTAACTTTGGATAACTAAATTCTATATACATAATAATAAAAAGTCCCGCACAAACATTTTTTATAACCATTTGAGACGACAATTAAATACAAAAAGCATACTCGAACGCAAATACTTTACAAGCTCGCTAAAACAAATTGAAATACCGAAGGTTTTTGTTCAAAATGTACATATAATATACTTACAAGCGAAAAAATCAAAGTTCTACTCATTTATCGCCCTCCTTTCACGAATCGAGTCACAAACTCACTAAAATTAACTTAAAATTATTTGAAACACTGGAAGAAAACGGTGTCGGTTTTTTACGTTTTTTAAGTTATTATAAAAATAACCATATTATCGTCATCAAATTTGCATTATTTATATAATTTCAACAACTACAGTCGCATATAACGCTACTGACTCAATACTAAACTTACTCAAAGTTAGTTACTCTAAGTTGAGCATCTAAAGTTTGAGTCATTAACTTTTAAAATTTTACTAAAATGGCTACATGTAAATGCATATGAATACATCGCATAGTTAAACGGTTAAAACTATGTATATTTGTTGTAACCAAGTTTTTTATGTGACGCACTTGTATTTCATAAAATGTAAATAATAAATTAATTCTCTGAATTGAGCATCTAACGCGAGATAGTTAGATGCTCAATTCTGTATTTTATCGAATAGATAATTGATCTTTAGTCTGTGGATAATAACTTTATAGATATGGAAATAATCTCAGTCTTATTCAACTAAATTTTACTACATTTTAAACAAGAATTTTGGAGACTTGACGCGAAAAACCGACAGCGCATGAACAATTTCGGTGACATATCCGAATATGTGACAGCGTAAGCATTATGCATTAGACTTACTATTAAGAAAAATGCTAACAATAACACTTCGTAAAAACTTAGGCAATACTTAAAAAGTACAACTTATACCGAATATTGTGTGGGCATTTAAGAGACATACGCGTTTCATTCTCAACATATTCATTATTTATTGTTCGTAATTCAAATGCAGGTAATCATTATTACATAGTCATATTCGAACAGAGTCATCATTACATCGCTGTAACATTAATGATTAGTTCGCATTAATGATGTACTCAAAATAACAAATTGTTCACACACAGTTCTTCATAAATATTTCGTTTATTCTTTCAAATGCAAAAACATTTGAACCATATGTTTCAAGCGTGTCAATTTGATACATATAATTATTTAGTAAGCGATATTTTTTCCAGCAATTATTTTAACGAGTTTCGACTATATTGATGCGTTATCGTTATAATTATCGCGTTATCGTTAGAGTTAACGTTATTTGTACTATTCGTCAACATTGTTCATTTATGTTGCAAAAAGTTTAATATTAACAACAATTGTGACTTTTTAAAAATTGTTTCCAATCGTGTACGGATCAGAGGAAGACTACCGTCAATTTTAATTATCGAAAGCTTATTACCGATATATCTACTAACGCCCGTCCCTATCGAGGTGTAATGACCAGAACGGACAGAAACACATTTCTTTACCATAATCTTCATTGTCTCACGAGTTTTTTCGACTTTTATAGTTCTCAGGCTAAGATAAATGTAGCCTTTCAAAGTAAACATTGAAAGATACCAAATTATATTTTGCGTAATATGATCGAATCACGCACACATAAAAAGAAAATATTAAATGAATCGTTATGTTGTAGTACGTTATTAAATGCTTAGAAAAAAATGCCATCATGTGCCATCATATGCGCAAATTGAATTTGATATCCCAAAAAGTTTGCAATATTTGCAGGATGTTCATTTACTTACACAAGTGCGAGTCTTTATTTAACGCAATGACATTGCATTAAATTTAAATTTTATATTTAACCTGAGAACTACTTTGGTTATCCAGGCATATGGAATGCAGTTATTATTTCATATTTTACTTAAACGTAATAAATTCAGTTACGGAAATACTTCATAAATGGGATTATAATTAAGGTAACCTTATTGAAATTCAAAATTATATTTTTCTGAGATGTTATTAGACTATTAAAGAAGGGAGATCACCAACCCGATGGACAGATGTTGTCAAGAAAACCAGCAACACCACAATCTACCATTCCCTACACATTGCACAGAATCGCAATACTTGGAAGACGATCGTAGGCAAGGCTGTTCTTGATGTTCACGACCCTTAGTCATGAGGATTCGACTAAGAAGCCAATTCAAAATGAATGCAATGAAAATATTGAATTGAATAAAGAAATATCCTGTCCGTTCCACATAAACCACCACCAAAACCTACCATACATCCATCACCTCACCACCTAACCACCTCATCATTCTGGAAGTAAACCTAGTATTATTTAATAGGAAAAATTAACCGAAATAGGTAGATAAACCAATCACCTTACATTATATCTAGGGAAGCGTCGTAAGGTGGAATATATAAAAAAACGACAATAAATAAGTGTAGAGTGAAAAATCGAAAATATTTTTTCAAAAAACATTCCCTTTCCATCATTAACCACCCCATTCCCACTAATTTAATTAAATATTGGCGTTATATTTAATAACTAGCATTAATGTATGCTCAACAAGCATAGTACGTATTCCAGCTGCTCAATTCTTAGTAAGTGACGTGACTTTACTATTTTTTTAACAATTAAAAATTATTATAAAAAAGCTAGTAATTTTTTAAACTTTAAATGACGTTTAGTGATTATGACGTGAAAAAATAACATGGGTATTAGCCTGTACGCATTTTTAACGAATTAAATTTATTTCGAATTTGAGTTCAAGAGCTTTGATGTCATGCAATTTTGATTTTTATGTTTATGTTATGTTTAGCTGCACGCCTTGCTAATTTCTTCTAGAGCATTTATGCCTTTTTAATTATATTAACATGACTTATTTTTATTCATTTTTGTACGTATAAAGTTTCAATTATACAACAGACGCCATACTTTAAAATCAATAGTGACGTTTCAAGCGCCATTTTGATACTGTAAACAAAATGGCGGAAATCGATGACAAGTATTTTTTTCTGTAGTATTTTTTTAAATTTTGTAGTCACAAACATATATTTAAGGATTGTTAATTTAAAGTTTATACTTCCTCCTTGCCATCGTAATTAATTTTAATTTTATCAAAAATTTTCAAATTTACTAGTGGCGCATTACAACAATTTAACATTGTACGTACCTACATTAAATTTAATTTTATAAATTATAAATCATATTAAAAAAAGAACATTTCATTTCAAATTTTAAAATTTTCATGAATTACCTATTAACCTAAAATATGAATAGAAAAAAACTGAAATGGACTTTTAAATTTTCATCATATTTTTACTAAACCATTGTGGCTTATTTTAAATTTTGAGCTTTCGTACCTAATTTATAATGTTGCCATTGGAATAAGAAAACCATGTTTCCATAGATCGGGCAAAATGGGTAATTTCGCTAAAAAATGTATAATTCAGTTATTATTTGTCTAGGAATAAACTAGCAATGTTTGAATAATTCATCTAGCAAGTTATTGACTTCCTTTAACAAACGTATTCCAACTAGATACACAGAAAGAAACTTTTACAAAATGTTGCCGCAGCAAAAACATATAGGAAGTTATACTTCTTTTGACGGGTTTGGAAAAAGAGATCAGAGTGTGTTTATTGCGTGAAATAACGTTACGCGCGCAAATCTAACACATTTTTTAAAATATGGAACGGAGTTACGCGCGCCCATGTAACAAATTACCGCGCACTATTTTATTTATTTGGAGTATTTACTTTCGTCTATTGGTCCTTTGTTCAGTTTTTTGTTCGAATACATAAAAAAGTAATAATTACGCCAAAGAAGTGTAACTTCTTCCGTACGTACATAATTTTCAATACGAAATCCCCACATTTTTCAAAGCATAAAAATCCTATCCATACCATACCACAATTACAAAATTTATCAAACATATAAGTATAAAGGAAGATCAAATTTCATTCATACAGCCTTATAAATAAAACTACTAGATAGTAGAAAAAATCTCTACCAAATATTAATTAATTCTTTAGAATTTTGCATAGTAGTATATTGTGCAAATAAAAAACATGGAAGAGTCTAGATTAATGGAACACAATTTCTTTGTATCTAGTTGAAGCACCTACAATTTTAATTTAACGTAAGTTTGAGTAAGATCGACAAATTAAAACCGTAATTAAAATTAATGTAATACCCGCTCCGGTCTACCGGACAGTTTACCTGCGCAGGTTTGCCTGTACAGATCAACCGTCGGTAGCGTGTATGGGGACGTTCCGGTGTACCGTACGGTGTTCAGTTCTGTAGCGATTGCATCGATTGAAGACGATGACACGCCGTACGGTGTTACACGAAAGAATTGATTTTTGACCTTGCACCGATCGCCTACACAGGTTCAAAAAACTGCACAGGTCTATTCCCACACACAGTCCGGTGTACCTGCGCAGGCATACCTGAACAGGTAGACCTCTCCCGTGCACCGTAGTGTGTAGTGGAATAAAGGGTATTTTTTTAATGGCAACATTATATACCATAAATTTAAAATTGTCTATGTTAAGAATGTTGACAGTTTTAAAAATAAAATCAAAATCACGAATAATTTGATTCTATCGGTTTTATCTTACAACCGATCTTACCCCAACTTACTTATAAGTATATCGTAATCATAAAACTGGATGTTAGCTTTAAACTATTGTACATTAAATTATTTATAACTATACTTTTAACAAATTTGAACTTAATCATTTTATGTATTCATCCGAATGAATATTTTATTATTGAGCTGTTATGTTGGTACAAAAATTATTATTTTGGAATAATAAACTTTTAATGTAACATTTGTAGGACTAACGCCTAGCGCTTGGAAAGGTCCGTGCGACGTACGTCAAAGTGACATTTGACGTTTGTAACAAAAATGTTTTTTTTTCTTTGTGACAAAGGCAGATGCTCGCTCAGCCAACAAGTATTCATTTAACTTAATAATTTATAAATAACGACTAAAAACTGTCCGTATGTTTAGAACGAGGCATGTTTTGTTGCAAATCGATTTAATGTTCTTATAATCGTTGAAAAGCCGTCCATTTTATGAATTTGTCGCACGGTACAGAAAGCAAATGACAGCCCCTTAAAAGCTTTAGAGGAAAATGTACCTAAAAATATTTGATTGACGTTCACCTTTATTGGTGTTGACGCCATTTTGTTTGCGTGAAAGTAACGTCAAAAAACCAACGTTTATTTTAATAGCAAGCGTTTCAATGAAGTTTCTAATACGACAGATCATTTCAACAATTAATATTTTTATCAATAAGATTTTTTATGTTTCACAAAACGAAAAGTCAGGTTAGGGTTCCATCGCACAGCGTAACACTAATAATATCTCACGTCAGTCGAACAACGTTGTAACTTGCTATATTGCTATTCAAAACTGATTCTCGACTACCCTCCATCGTATTAGAAGCTCGACTGAACTATAACGGGCTGTATTCATGTTAGGATCAGGCGATGGCGAGTAAGCGCGCTGCTCGCGTTAGGAAGTCCAAGATTCGATGCCAGAGGTTCCGCAACGAGTTGGAGCGGCTGAACAGAAACCGCCAGAGGAAGAACACAGTCGCCACTTGGGTGATGATGTGCACTATGTGTAACCTGGAAAAGATTGACGGTTCTATGAGAACATACATAAAAAATGCATAGGTTACTACTATAGCTAAAAGAGGGGTTCACAACAAGCTGGGGGAAATCCTGCTATTGTCTTTGCCTAAGGGGTAAGACTCAGTAAGTGAGATCTTATTCGTTTAAACTAAGTATAAAAGACTAATGTACCTGTAAAATACTCTTTACCAGTAGATCGATCAGGCAAGGTGTTAGGTCTATTTTGGGTCTAAACATTAAATGCAGCGATTTCAGTATTGTGGTGGAGGTGGATACCCTCCAAAACAAACACCTAGATGATGGACACTGTTCCGGGTCTGGGTGTTTGTGTACGTGTGTGTGTTAGAAAATACTGTTAAATAACGAGCCGACTTACCTGGGTGTCCAAAATAATGGGAATCACCAACTTAATTTGAAGAAAAGTAATGATGTCAAATTGTCAGTTTAAGTTTTCTAAGTTTTCCTTTAAGGATTCAAGGTCGCGCCCCGGAAAAACAAACACCTAAGTGATGAAATCAGAATTCTGTTCGCTACCTGGGTGTTTGTGCATATGAGTTTCCATTGCCCTTATGTGGAAGAGAAATACTGACCTACGCAGCACCTGACTTACGTTAACGTGTGCATGACAGAAAAGATTGTGCAAATACCAAGTAACCTACCGGTCCAAAATAATCTATGAGGAATCACCAACTGTGGCTACAGAAGATAAAAGCAGCGATTCCCATGTTCATCCCTACTGCCGAAGGTTCTGAGTTTGATCCCCGAATGAACAAATACCGAAATGAGGAAATCAGGACTCTGTATTAGGTCTAAGTATCCATGACCCTAACGTGGAAGAGAAATACTGACCTACGCAGCACCTTCCTGGACTTGGGCAGCGTGTCCGGGCTCTCCTTGAAGAGGAACCTCCGGATGCCCAGCACGTACGACTCGATGTACGCGTCCCAGTCGATGTTGGTCACGTCGAAGTCGAAGGTGCTTCGGTCCTCTTGCGAGAGGTAAGTGCATAGTGCCTTCACATTGTCGTCCGCGAACGCCCATTGGCGCGTCGTGAAATATTCTAGACAGGCTGATGCTTTTTCGAGTTTGTTCTGGACTCTTACCATCCTGGAATTGGGAGGATCATGTATTATTTTTTGTTTACGAAATTCGAGAAGTGAACGAGATTGTAAGAATTCATTGGATATATGAAATTCAAAATGACTGTGATTGAAATGCAATCCGAGATCAGGAATCATAGGTACGTACAGTCGTACAACTTATGGAGTTTGGGATTCATCAAATGCCTTTAAATGCACCAAAGTAACCTTCGAAACAAAACCAATAATAATTAACCTTCTGTGGTTCAACTTCGGCGGCTCCACAACCTTATCTAAAAGTGTGAAAAGGGTGCAAAAGGGAGCGACATATTTTTCTGTGATATTCCAGCTTAGTCCTCAGGCGTAGCGGCGCATCTGTGGCCGACCTCAGGTAGGAATATATAATCCTATCTGGGGCTGATTACAGATGTCCATGGCAGGAGCCATTTACTATCCCATGACCTGCATGCTCGTCTGCTGCTCTTATATTATAAAAAAGTAAATATTTTTCCGAGGCATTCCAGCTTAGTCCTCAGGCGTAGCAGTGCATCTATGCACGACCTCAGGTAGAATTACAGATGTCCATGGACAGCAGTAGCCACTTACCATCAGGTGGATAGCATTCGTGACTGCTGCTCCTATATTATAAAAATCAAATATATTTTTGAACACTCACATAGGTTTCTTTCCAGACAGCCAAGCAATAAAATCCATAACATTTGCAGGCGCACGATGCTGTAGCAGCGAGAGGGTTCCGTGCTTGAGGCGATTGCTGGTTATATCTCCTCCGGGATACCATACTACTTCATCTGGAAACAACAGGTTAAATATCTCAATTCTTACCGGAGCCTCGTCATTCTTCTTGTTGAAAGTGTGGGGTGGGGACTCTTCAATATACATTTTGTGACAGGAAAATTGATCGATCGAATCGAATAATGTAGCAGAAGCATATTATTTTTCGACTTTTATCTTTCGTTACTGGCAATGTACAATAGTAAAAAAATAGTACATAATTAAGTCAATAATATGTATTCAAAAACAGATGGTGTTAAAACAATGCTAAGGATGACAATGGAGCAGCAAGAGTCGCACCGAAGGATGAGGTTCCATCCACATCAGCTTGACCCGTGGCGGTCCTACACGGTTCGGTTTGCACGGTCATTTTTACCGTGTACGTGCAAAATGTGGAATGAACTTCCTCCTGAGGTATTCCCTCAGGACTATGACGTGGGGCTCTTCAAGAGGGGTGTAAAAAGAACTCTCCTTCAGAGCCGGCGATGCATTGGCGACTCCTCTGGTGTTGCAAATGTACATAGGCGACGGTGATTGTTTTCCATGAGGTAGCCCGTCTGCCTTATCGTTAGGTTAGTAATATAAAAAAAAGAGCTGAACTCACTGAACGGATGTTTCCGCATGTACTTAAAGCTGGTCTTCACGAAGCGTTGCCACGTTATGGGGTTCTGTTGGCCCGTGCAGCAGTTGTATACCACTACACCGTCGCCCCTGCAAAAATAAATAAAAAATTGTACATTTGGTTGAAGCGTACAGACTTTAATAGAAGAATACCCTAAAAAGTCTTTTTATAATTTAGGAGTAGCAGACGAGAGTGTTATCCACCTGATGGTTAATGGCTACTGTACGGACTGTCGCCCATGGATAAATTATGTAATCAATCCCAGATATGATTAGATTCCTACCTGAGGTCGGCCGTAAGTGCGCCGCTACCCCTGAAGACTGTGTTAAAGTACATGTATTTTTTCGGAGCAATCCAGCTTAGCTCAGAGGTAGCAGCACATCTGTGGCCGACCTCAGGTAGACATTTAATCTTATTATCTTATTATTATTATTATTATTATCTGGGATTTGTTACAGATGTCTATGGACGGCAGTAGCCACTTACCATCAGGTGGACTGCGTGTTCGGTTTGCTACTCTTACTGAAGGACGATGATGATGGATGAGGTGAAGTAGGTGTGGAGGTGGTGTCGTCGACATCATACCATAAAGAGTTCAACCACCTAACTTACCTTCTAATATGAGTCCGCCACGCGCACACAATCATCAGGTTGATGACCGTGTCGACAGGCACCAGGTCAGCGACCCTGGTCCCGGTGCCAAGCATCGTACGGAAGATGCCCTTGCCGACGGCCGCGATGATGCCATTGGGCCCGTTCCAGTTGTCCACCCAGCCTTTGACCGGCTCCCGGACTGATGAGAGCACTGTGGGGGATTGGAAGGTGTTTTTTCTTTTTTTTTTATATATAATATAAGAGTAGCAGATGAGCATGCAGTCCACCTGATGGTAAGTGGCTACTGCCGCCCATGGACATCTGTAATCAACCCAGATAGGATTAGATATTCCTATCTGAGGTCGGCCACAGATGCGCCGCTACCCCTGAGGACTAAACTGGAACGCCTCGGAAAAGTCTGTCTCCCTTACCACACCCTTCAAACCAGAACACAGCAGCGCCTAACACTGCTGTTATAAGGTAGAAATAGGTGTGGCGGTGGTGCCGCCGGAGTCGAACCACAAAGGGTTCTACCACCTTCAAAGTATCGTTATCGTTGGTTATCGTAGTGGTAGGATTATGCTTAAAGCAAGCGTCACAGCCACATCACACTGATTCGTGTATAGACCACATAACATCTTGTAATTGATAATTAATGTAGCTTTTGAATTCTTTTTATATTTTTGAAAAGTTCAGACTAGTTTTGAGTTAAGAAATGTCATCTGTCTGTCATTTTGCAATATCTTTTGTAAAGGAAGTGTGATAATTTAGTGGATAAATAAGTATGTATTATTGTAAATATTGATAATCATGGAGAAATAATCATGGAGATATTTTTGGGATCGCTTCTGAGTGTTTTAACACAAGTGACTAATGGCCGCTGGTAACAATTAATGTTAATCATTTTTTATCTACCAGACTTTCAAAGACAACTTTTGCCAAAATTCAATATTGCCCAATCCTTGCCCACCAAACTGCGAAGTTTGACAATTGTTGCCAAATATTAAAGTTAGCAAATCGCCTGCTTACCAAAGTTTGAGACAATTTTTGCCTAATTTAGTCGTCAATTGAATCGTCGTCAGATGAATACTAATCGATGTAAGGCGATCTCCCCTTACTGGATTATAGGAGTACTTATCCACTAAAGTTATGGAAGCGCATAACTCCGCTTAACTGATCTAAAAAGTAAAGCAACGTCGGGTGCGGTCAACATTTGGATGGGTGACCAAAGTGGCCAAAATTTTATACGCATTTCCGTGCATCAGAGAATACGTTGAGACATCGGTGCTCGTGTTATTTTTGGAAATATTTTTATCAATTCTGAATTAGTAGTTGTAGGAAGAGACCCACGCACAGCAGTGGGACATAAAAAGGGTGTTACCACTAAAACTTTTAACCAATTTTAACCACAACGCAGACAAAGTCGCGGGCATATACTAGTCACATACATTTATTGCCTTTAAGGATATATACGATAAATAAAATATTTGAACGATTAAATTAAATAAATGGGTCATTACTACAAATTGCATGCTGCAATTTTACATTGCGATAAGATTAATGATAATTTAAGTATTCATGATAATGACATTGTTACTTATCTATATCTATACATATTATAAGAATGTAATCTTCGCGTGTCTGTACATCGAATATATTTTCAAGGTCGTCGGAGGCCCGAGGCGGACTACCCCTTCCCCCCCCCCCCCCATAAGCCGCAAGAGCTTAGGAGAAAGTGAGAAAAAGTACTATGTAGGAATTTAAGAATTTTTGTCCGTCTGTTTGGCTTTGTGTTTCAAATCGAATCAAGCCGAAATTACTACATTAAATTCAATTGATTAACAATATATTCATAGTCCGTATCTTGGATAAACATTTAGTCTTTATTTCGTTCCAATCGATATATTCCATCAAAAGTTATTACAATTTGAAGTCAGAAGTAACTTTTCTAACATTGCATGACACGTATTGCAGAGCGGAGTATTGCTTTACCGGTGTGTTCCATGAGCTTGATAAGTGGCATTGTACAATTGACATTACCGACGACCCGCGTGGTGGAGCTGTCACCATACCGGTCTGAAGCGCAGAGGGTCCCGGGTTCGATCCCCGGCCAGACAGATATCAAAATGACGAATTTAGGTTTCTGTTTCCGGGTGTGTGTGTTCATGGCACCCACGATACAGGGAACCCTCGTGTGGGGCTGTGAGTGTAGAAAGCGTTATTAAGTGTTATTGTATTCTGAATCCAAGCGAACGAAGTCGCAGGCACAGCTTGTATAATTATAGAAACTCAAGTATATGTTGCTATTGAAAACATGAATGAAGAAGTCGAAACTAAACTCAATGAAATTATAAAACAGTTGTAACAAGAATAGAAAACAGATGAATATTGCAATAAAAAATAGAGAAATTTTTAAAAGGAAAAACCAGACTGCTAAAAAATAAAGCTATTACACTCCCACAATTTAGACGAAACCAACGACACCTCATATGTTAATCCGTTAAGCCGTTTTGGCTGTAGCGTGTCAAAGAATAAGACATACATATATATTCTCGAAAAAGAATCTTTACGTACTCGGGTAAAAAAGAAATCATTTAATTAGAATGTTCCATTCTGATGTTATAATTTTTAATCATGTACGCAGTGACTACTTACATTAAGACACACGTTATGACAACCTTGAGAAAGTTTTCAATCATTCGAAGTCATTACATAGAACATTAATATTTATTTACATGTACAGTTAGCTGCTAATCATATTTTGGACTTACGAGATCTAAAATTATCTTTATATATGTATTTCTTATGTGCGTGTGTATGTCACTGAACTCCTCCTAAACGACTGGACTGATTTTGATGAAATTTGTTGTGTGTGTTGAAGGGGACTTGAGAATGGTTTAGATTCACAATTTAGTCCGTGAGAAATGTTTTTCAAATTATTTTTTAATTCGTAAGTAGTTGTTGATTTTGGAATGTTGCACATTGGATTCGACAGACTTCGCTACCATCGCCGTTTCAAATCTATTTTTCAAACCCGTAAGTGATAAGGGTTGTTCATCCTTAACATTTTTTTTATTTATATGGCAAAACAACGTTTGCCGGGTCAGCTGGTTAACTATATATTTGGGGAGATACTCACCAATGGATGGTCTCACGATGGCCACCGGTAGGTTGCCGCACTCCTTTATAAGCATGTCCTCGGCTAGAGCCTTTGTGAAAGTGTAAGTGTTAGGCCTGTCACCTGCAAACATAAATAATTTATCGATGAACATCTAGAAGTAGCGTCAAGAGAAAACATTGTCTTTGAAGATGGTGGCATTCCCCAACAAAATACTCACGAATTTGAGTAAATAGTACGACAAAAAAGTCTGATAGGACCTATCGCATTTCCTTATATTAGAGTGAACGATCAAGCTCCGTTATTAATAATCAATCTATCAACATTTTCCAACAAATGATCGACATTTGACAAGTTGTACCAGGCGACAATTGTCAAATGATTATCTTTGGTAACCAAAAAATTCGACAGATTGATTACTAATAACGAGCGTTATTCAACCAGGACACCGTGTTGCGTTGCCAATTCGGCGTGAAGAATCACAGATAGAAAAGCTATTGTAGGCCAATAGAACAAGACATATATTACATTAGTCTCGGATATATCAGATTTAGTATGAATTCACAAGAAATAGATTAATCAATTCAATTGGATTGAACCTTTTTTTTTTTATAATATAAGAGTAGCAGACGAGCATGCAGTCCACCTGATGGTAAGTGGCTACTGCCGCCCATGGACATCTGTAATAAACCCCAGATAGGATTAGATATTCCTACCTGAGGTCGGCCACAGATGCGCTGCTACCCCTGAGGACTAAGCTGGAATGCCTCGGAAAAGTCTTTCTCCCTTACCACACCCTTCAAACCGGAACACAGCAGCACCTAACACTGCAGTTATTAGGTAGAAATAGGTGTGGCGGTGGTGCCGCCGGAGTCGAACCACAAAGGGTTCTACCACCTATTCCTGTAAATCAGAGACTCCATTGGCTGGACCACGGTGAAAGAATGGGAAAGGATCGTGATGTGAAGTGAGTGTACTTGGGAGTGCCGTGTGGCCGTCCTAAGTAAGTCTGGTAGGAAAAAGTGGAAAACGGACTTGGACGATCTCCGGGCTGATAACTGGCGGGCGATGGTGCAGGACAGATCGAAATGGAAGTTCTTCTCGGAGGCCAAGACACATTTTGGATCCTCGCGTCATCCCACTAAGTAACTATATCTGATCTTACACACACCCAGAGGCGGAATAAGGTCGTCGTAGGCCCGGAGTTGAAATGGAGGCCCAGGTTAAGTAAAAAGTTGATTTAATCTTACAAAATTGCTATTGTGTTGACTTACTCATCGGCAAATACGTATTATTCCAGCGACTTATTTTTTTACTGATTTTTACACATCTCACAGATTGTTTGGATCTCACAACCTTTTTTTTAGGTAGTTAGCAACTGTGTTTGGGGGCCTCCAGGATCGGAGGCCCTGGGCGAACCGCCCCTTCTGCAGCACTTACCAACTAAATCCGGTGTGATCCTGTCGACCAGCTCGTCCGGCAGCGTCTGGACCAGCGTGACCACGTGTTCAGGGTGGGCTGGTGGCGCGTACACCGTCTCCTCCACACGCTCCCGCTCACAGTTGCAATACGCCGTCGATACGTGAACTAGGGCCTGGAAGAAGCGATTTATATCATGAGACATTTTGAAGGTGGTAGAACCCTTTGTGGTCCGACCACCGCCACACCTATTTCTACCTAATAACAGCAGTGTTAGGCGCTGCTGTGTTCCGGTTTGAAGGGTGTGGTAAGGGAGACAGACTTTTCCGAGGCGTTCCAGCTTAGTCCTCAGGGGTAGCGGCGCATCATTGATTACAGATGTCCATGGGCGGCAGTAGCCACTTACCATCAGGTGGACTGCATGCTCGTCTGCTACTCTTATATTATAAAAAAAAAGACATGTACTTCAGCAGTAAGGTATAGAAATTGTCACATTTGTCATTCAATCAAGTCCTAAGAGTATTATATTCGCCAAACTGCTAGTCCACTCCGAATATAAACGAGTCGCATCGCACTAGCATATTAGCGGGACGAAACAGCGCAGGACCCCCCTGGCACCCTCTCCTGCCCACTGGACATAACTGTCTAACTTCGAAGAACCCTTTGTGGTTTGACTCCGGCGGCACCACCGCCACACCTATTTCTACCTAATAACAGCAGTGTCAGGCGCTGCTGTGTTCCGGTTTGAAGGGTGTGGTAAGGGAGACAGATTTTTCTGATGCGTTCCAGCTTAGTCCTCAGGGGTAGCGGCGCATCTGTGGCCGACCTCAGGTAGGAATATCTAATCCTTTCTGGGGTTGATTACAGATGTCCATGGGCGGCAGTAGCCACTTAAGTGCTACACTGCGTTAATGTGCCCTTACGTTGCTACAGAGTATATGCTTGTAGTTTTGTTGGACCGCATTGGCTTTTTGACTGACCTGCGCACATTAACTTCGAAGCGGACATGAAGTTTGGCGTGGACTATAAAAACCATAAGCTTAGAAATTTTTCGCTACGCTAAAGACCAACAAAGCATGAGACAGAGATATGTAAACCCACATAAACTAGAGAGAATCTACTAGAGAGAAAGAGATCTCTATCTAATCTCTAGAGAATCTACTAGAGAGAAAGAGATGTCTAGAAGTTGTCACTTTTTTTCAAAGGTAGTAGAACTCTTTATGGTCCGAGTCCGGCGGTACCACCGCCACACCTATGTCTACCTATTAACAGAAGTGTCAAGCGCTGTTGTGTTCTGGTTTGAAGAGTGTGGCAAGGGAGACATACTTTTCCGAGGCGTTCCGTACCACCAAGTTTTATGTGTTTTTTTTAGTGTTTGTTTTATTAAAACTTTTTTATTTTTAGTTCATGAAATAGTGTCATGTGACGTGACAGACAAACAGACACATAGACAGCGAAGCCTTAGTAATAGGATTCCGTTTTTACTCCTCAGGATTGTCATGATTTTCCTTGTGCGATTTTAGCGTGGTTTTTTAGTTTTTAAACTATAATAATTATGACATTGAATTAGCAAACGAGCATGCAATCTACCTGACAGTAAGTGGCCACTGCCGCCCATGGACATATGTAATCAACTCCAGATAGGATTAGATTCTAGAGGTCGGCCACACATGCGCCGGTACCCCTTGGACTAAGCTGGAATACCTCGAAAAGTATGTCCCTTACCACACCCTTCAAACTAGAATACGGTAGCGCTAATATTGCTGTTATTTGGCAGAAATAAGTGTGGCGGTGGTGCCGCTGGAGTGGAATCACAGAAAGTTACTGTTATATTAAACTTTAACGAAAACTTCAAAAGGGCTTTCGTTACAACCCACCCTAAGTGTATTGGCTAATTTTATTTAATAAAAAGAATTAGGGTTCCGCGCAAAAATATTAAAATCCATGAAGTCTCGCTTGCACACTTTTACACGCAGGTAGACGGTAGGTAGGAAACCACGACACAACTCGCTATATATGATACATGTACATGTACTTATTATTTTTTTTCTAATCGTTTTTAAGTATTTCATTGGATTTAATTTGGTTTTGTAATTGATTTAATTAGTAATTATTTTAAATTTAATAATATATAATCGTATCAGAGAAATGTAACTGGTTGAGGTATTAGGTGATTATTTGGTGGTATTAGGTATTAGGTGGTACACTAACGCATTAGGGAACCCTGTAATGTTAGTTGTAAGATATGAGTAAATAAATAAATGTAATAAAACATTTTAACGGACCATTAAGAAAACGTACACAGTCAATATTTATCATTCATTAAGTAACATCAAATCGTGCATAAATATATTAATATTTATCAATGAGAACGGTCGACTACAGCTTGCAAGTAAATATTGCAATTACAGGCATTTTCCACTAGTATACATCTAAATATGTAACTCAAAGGTGACTGACTGACATAGTGATCTATCAACGCACAGCCCAAACCACTGGACGGATCGGGCTGAAATTTTGCATGCAGGTAGATGTTATGACGTAGGCATCCCCTAAGAAAGGATTTTCATCAATTCTACCCCCAAGGGGATAAAATAGGGGAAAAAATATTACTTGGTAACGCGAGCGAAGCCGCGGGCAAAAGCTCGTCCTAAATATAGTCTATGTAAGCAATCTATACATTTAATAATAATGTAAGATTCGCGTGTCTGTACATTTCTTTTTTATATAATAAAGAAGTAGCAGACAAGCATGCAGTCCACCTGATGGTAAGTGGCTACTTCCGCCCATGAACATCTGTAATCAATCCCAGATAGTATCCGGTAGATTAGATGTTCCTACTTGAGATCGGCGACAGATGCGCCGCTATCCCTGAGGACTAAGCTGAAACGCCTCGGAAAAGTATGTCTCCCTTACCACGCCCTTCAAAACGGAACACAGCAGCGCCTAACATTGCTGGTGTTAGGCAGAAATAGGTGTGGCGGTGGTGCCCCCGGAGTCGAACCACAAAGTGTTCTACCACCTTCAGATTCAACTTAGTTATTAACTACATTTAAAATGTCACTTGCGTCATGTCTTTACTGCATAATCATTGTCTGATGTCATTCATTCATTATTTATTTATTTATCGTTTTTTAATTATTCTCACGATAATTATAAATTATTGTTCTTGTAAAATAATGTGTTGGTTGTGTCATTAACCCTACCCTTCTTCCAGCGTCACATCACATCATTTTTAGAGTTTAGTACCGTAGGATAAAAAGGGAACCCTATTGTTAAGTCTCTGCTGTCTGTCTGTTGTCACAGGGCTCTATCTCCTGAATCATAATAGATAAACACTCGATTTTTTGACTCGCACTTGGCCAAGTATTTTATTGAAATATACTATATATTATACCAAATAGTAGAATTACAAAATTTTTCACTAATTTATTTTCAAATAGAAGATATCATAAAAGGGCAAACTGATTACCTAATGACATTCTCCACCAGTCAATCCCGGGTCGACGCAAGAAATTTGTGGAAAGTATAAAATTACAATACTAGACAAAAAATAAAAAAACAACCCTACACATTACTACCATAGTATATAACACACATACACATATTATAGGAAACATAATAATAAAACATAGCGGGACAACAAAGCAGTTAAAAACAAGAGTTTCAGAAAAAATCTGTTCATTACCTCCAACCCAAGCATTCGATGACAAAGCTGGACCAGCTGCTGCGTCCCCAGCATGTTGATGGTGACAGATAGCTTCAGTTTCTCATCAAACTTCACCGTCGCCGCAGAGTGGAACACTACCGACACCTGGTGAACGAAAATTACACTATTTTAAAAGGAAAATCCTGAATTTTAGTTTAGTGTTCCTCAAGGTACGATGTTTGGACCTTTACCTTTAGTCGTTGGTAATTAAATGACTACTCAAATAGTTCAAAACTCAACTGGTAACCTGTCATGGATTCTGCCAAAATCCGAAATTTGGATTTTATTCATGTCATGTTATTATATGTCATGTTATTTTTTTAAACGCGGGCGATGCCACGGCCTATTAGTGCATTATAATATTTACAATTTAAAGAAGTTAACATGCCGTTATTACTATATTCTAAATTGTTAATGGAATAATATTAAATTCACTTGTTTTTGTGTCTTTCAAGTTTTGAATTGTCATGTTTTTTTTTATAATTCTACGCTAACATTATTATGAGATTCGTATCAGACAAGTACTGAAATAAATTCCTAACGAATTAAATTCATTTTTAATAATTTAGGAGACGGACTTTGTCATGGACATAAAATATTGTTTTTTTTTCCTTTTTTCAAAAAATAATCCATCAACGATATTTCAACATTTTGTAATATAGAAATAGGAAACGAACATGCATACCAAATAATAGTAATCCACCTGATGATAAGAAACCACTGCCATAGATATCCATAATCAAGCACAGATAATATTAGAGCCTTATCTGAGATCGGCAACAGACGCATTGCTATGCCTGAGGACTAAGCTGGAACGCCTCGGATATACATCCCTTACCTAACCTGACCATTTATTTTCGGCTCAAAACGGGACATTGAATTTAAATATAGAGCCTATTACTATGTTGATAAGAGCGAACTCAAGGTCATTATGTACAAGGTTGTAATGCAAATTTGTTGCCTTCTCCCTCATTGGGCCGTTGTTAGACAGCCGACAGACCGCGAGGGCCTATCGCGACGGCCTAAGCACGGTCCGGCCGATATAATTTTCACGCCATTTCGAAAAAACGGGACATTTTTGAGCCCCGCGGCTAACGTTGGGGACACCGGGACAGACAACTAGAAAACGGGACGGTCCCGTTCAGAACCAGAACTTTATCCTTACCACACCCTTCAAAACAGAATTTAACAGCGCTTGGAAAACTGTTAGAATTGTTGTTACTGCCTGATCTCTGTTGCTAAAAGTAAAAGCTGTGTCGATTATACCATCCCTCTCTAACTTACAGTACTCTTATATACTGTATCTCTTACCTTCTGACAAAGCATCACTTGATCCGCTGGACTGATCCCCAACTCCGGCTCCGTTATGTCTCCTACTATTGGCACTATCTTGCTCAGCTCCTGTGGTCTTTCTTTTCTCAACGTCTCGAATAACTGGAAATACATTTGGATGTATAAAATTTAGTGTTATTGTGATGTTCGTCTGTTTGTCCGAGTATAATTCAAAAAATATTGGTAACCATTTCTTTGTTGAAAAGCTAATGATTCCTCTTCAAAACTGATGTATATTTTATGCAGTTATTAATTTGTCATATTAGATTACCATAAGGAAGTAGGTGTAGTTGTTATGAGGGAAGCTCGTGGATTTTATGATTCAGAAATAAGTATGGATGTTATGAGGCGCAAGGATATGTGGCTGCTTCAGTAGATATAAGCTTTACTGTTATAAGTTTGACATATGTAGAAGTTATAAGGCAAAAAATAGGTATGCCAGCTTAAAAAAATAGTTGTCTCTCTTATGAGGTAGAAATAAGTGTGGCTGCTTCGATAGAAATACGTCTAGGTGCTTCAGCAAAAATAAATGTATCTGTTATAAGACTCCCACAAATCTGTGGCTATTTTATGTTAGAAATAGTTATGTCGGCTGTATTGGGAAAGTTTGTTTTTGTAACTGTTATGTCAGAAATAAGTGTGGATGACGGATGCAAAAATAGGAATGACTGTTATAAGACTGACATATAGGTGTGGCAATTGTAATATATAAATAGTTATGTGCCTGCTTTAGCAAAATAAATGTGACTTTTATAAGGTAGAAATAAATGTGGGTACGTTGGCAGAAATTACTGAGAATTTTATGAGGATAAGGTTGCTTCTGAGAAATAACTATGGATATTGTGAGGCAGAAATAGGTGCGACTGTTATAAGACTGACTTAATATTGTTGTGGCTATTATAATAAATAAAAGTTGTGTGTTTGCTTGTGCCTAAAAATATGTCTATTAATAGGCAGAAATAAATGTGGGTACTTCGGAAGAAATAAGTGTGAATGTGACGAGGACATGGCTGCTTCTTAGAAATAGAAGTGGATGTTGTGAGTCATAAATAGGCGTGGATATTATGAGATAGAAATACGTGTGGGTGTTTCCTATTTCCCTTACCGGTGATTGTGTGAGTTCAGTGAGTCTGGAGGTGACATCCTGGCCTCGTTTCGGTCGCATCAACAGGTATATTTTCTTTATTTTCGGACAACTCCGTAGAAGTTTCTCTACCAGCACCTGGAGAAGAAGAAAATATTGAATGGAGAATATTTTTTTTTAAATTAAACTTTTTATGAACTTGTATGAGTAAAATATTTTTTCAGGATAGCTCAGTAATGTCGGAAGTCCAGAATTCAAATCCAAATCACCTATTATTTTTCATAATTTATATTTTTTTAATTACTTAGGAGCTTTTCTTTAAAGTGCTGTCATTTTCCTTCATCTCTTAAATAAGTGGTACTCAAACTTCATAAAATACAAAGTCCAAAATTTGAACCTCTAAAGAATTAACGTCAATTCAGAAAGACGTTTTCTTGACTCGCACACACACATAAAAACGAATACACGAACACCCAGACCCAGAACAAATATCCAAAGTCATTGTTCAGATGTATGTCTGGCCGGGGATCTAACCCGGCACCCTTGCACGTCAGACCGGTATGACTTGCGCGTCAGACCGCACCGCCACGCGGGTCGTCGAATTCCAAGCCACTAAGTTATGACTGCATTTTAAACACAACCAAAACATTTTCATGAATAAACAACAATGGTTTATAAACAACAGTATTTATCAGCGGAAATTCCCCGAATTTTCTCGTAATATTCCAACAACAGAAATACAATGAAGATGCCTCATTGTAACACAAACAAAAGACTGACTGAATTCCTTATTTATTTCTCCATCAAAAATGTGTGTCACGGTTTTAGGGTTCTGTGCGTAAAGGGTAAAAACGGAACCCTATTACTAAGCATCCGCTTTCCGTCCCTCTGTCCCTGTCTGTCATAGGGATCTTTTGTACCGTAATCGATATACACATTTGAAAATGTACAGTCAGAAAATGTATACTGGTGGCCGCTATAATAACAAATACTAAAAATAAATAATTCGCCAAGTACGAGTACCACCAAATGTTCATAATTTTTTACTTATCTTTATTCATTTTATTATTTTCAACAATATTTAATTACATCAGACAACAATAGATGGCGTTGGGGTGATAATCAATGATACGTAAACAACGTATAATAAAATTAAAATAACTATATTAAAATATATTTTATGGTTCTTATTTGTATTAATTATAATACCAGTTATATTAGTAAACGGATTGTAAAAATTTCAACCCTTCCCCTAGTAGGGTTTAACAGTTAGATCGAAAAATACCGGTTTGTTGTATGGAGACCCCCTTCAATATTCAACTTTATTTTACTTTTAGTATTTGTTGTTATAGAGGCCACCGTTACGCATTTTCTGTAAAGAAAACATGTGTCTATCTATTACGGTTGCGGAGATATAGCCCTGTGACAGACGGACAGACGGACAGACAGCGAAGTCTTAGTAATAAGGTTCCGTTTTTACCCTTTGGGTACGGAACCCTAAAGAGTGATATTAAATGGTGGTCGCCATACAATAAACAGCTGTTTTGAACGGTATCAGGAAGACAGTACCAATTCTCTCATTACATTCACTTATATGGCTGCCATGATAACAAATACTTAAAATAAAAAATAATAATGACAATTTCGTGGTACGGAACCTTCTATGCGAGTTCGACTCGCACTTGGCCAATTATATTTTTTACAAAAGAACTCTATTCTTCTTCGGTAGAGTTCGTGCACGCAAGCATTCTTCTTTAAAATGTTACTTCGCATTTATACTAGTAGTAAGTTAAAACTCTATATAAATAAGGAAATTTTATATACAAAATTCTCGTGTCACAATGTTAGTTACCATACTCCTGCAAAACGGCTTTACTGATTTTTACTAAATTCTCTCTCATTTGATCAAGTGATGATCTGTAGCAAAGTTGTTGTCCATGAGCCCACGAAGGTCTCAGAGTTAGTACGACCATTATTAATCTGTGGTACGACCAATTTTCGCCAGATGGCACCACTGTCATTCCAATGAAGGGACGAACTTTCAGTTTTATGTATGTTAGTATGTCATATTATTTTCTTTTAAACGCGGGCAAAAACTAGTTTATTATAATAACTATTCCCCTTTTCCATTTTACGAGAACGTGTTATGATTTTACATATAAATCTAATACATCATATATTAAAAATTAGATAAGTAATCACTTTATGTGCAATATTATTAGTTTTACAGTACCGCTTCAGAATGTTAATTCTTCGAATAAAATTGAATCATTTTACGATATAGTCGATTTGAGTCATAAGTTTTATTATCATTGATATATGTTATCTATTTACCAATTATCCTTGTATCCATATACAGAGTGAATTTTTCAAATAGGCCCTCAGGGCCAAATCCGAAACTATGAGGATTAGCGAAAAATGCTGAAAGGAGTTACGAGGCCAATTTTGATAAAAACTAAAACTGCATCTATACTTTTTTAAAATATCCTATTCTCTAAACGGTTCTCCTATTCTCTAAATTCCCTTCTCAGAATTTGGTTCTTATAAGCAACACTATCAGATAGTGGAATAATATAGAGAGTGTATTTTTTTCAAAACGAACTCGTTCGATTCCCGGCTAAGGAAAAATATATTTTAAAAAACTACTTATGGAGTTCTAGTTTTTATCAAAATCGGCCTCGTAACTCCTTTCAGCATTTTCCGCTAATCCTTATAGTGTCGGATTTAGCCCTGAAGGCCTATTTGAAAAATTCACCCTGTATACATGTACACTATTATTATAAATCCCATCATCATCATCAACCTATTACTGTCCCACTGTCACGGGTCTCCTCTCAGAATGAGTAGGTCTAGGCCATAGTCCACCGCGCTGGCAAGTGCGAATTGGTAGACTTATATGTTTAAAAACTTTTTTTAAAGATTTCTCAGATATGCAAGTTTTCTCACGATGTTTTCCTTAACCGTTTAAGTTAATACAACAATCGATAAAAGCCTTTTTTGGAACTTAAGTGTCAAACCGAAAAATATTTGCGGATCTGTCTTAAGAATCCAAACACAACTTCAAAGAAATCGCGAGCAAAAGCTAGGTAATGTATCTAAGATTTGTAGTGGATAATCTATAGGAATTGTATCAATTGATAAAATATTTGATGAGTCAAAATGAAAATTCTTATTAAAGATTACGTGTACATTCATTTCCCTTATCAGCTATCCGTCAGTTGACGGTCTGATAAGCGTGTTTGTACTGACAAAACCCGATTGCCTGTATAATTTTACCACACCCTTTAGGAATCAGTAGTTTTTACAAGATTTTTATTAACTTCCATCTACTTTTTAGGGTTCCGTACTCAAAGGGTAAAAACGGAATCCTATTACTAACACTATTGAAGGTAGTAGAACCCTTTGTGGTTCGACTCCGGCGGCACCATCGCCACAACTATTTCTGCCTAATAATAGCAGTGTTAAGTGCTGCTGTGTTCTGGTTTGAAGAGTCTGGTAAGGGAAATATACTTTTCCGAGGCGTTTCAGCTTAGTCCTCAGGGGTAGCGGCGCATCTGTAGCCGACCTCAGGTAGGAATATCTAATCCTATCGGGAGTTGATTACAGATATCCATGGGCAGCAGTAGCCACTTCCCATCAGGTGGACTACAGGCTCGTCTGCTACTCCTATATTATAAAAAAATGTAATTTTAAGTTATTAACAATTAATATTTAATTTACAATATTTTAATTAATTTCCATACACTAACGCATTAGGTTGATCCGTAATGTTAGATGTAAGTTTTTAATAAATAAATAATAAAATAAATGTTTTACCCCATATCCAGCAGTGAGACATTAGTGGGTTGACTACAGCTTAAGCCGTTCCCCTCTAAGAGGACGCTTGCTCATCAAAGATACAGTAATGAGTAAACCACTCACCTTTCCCATAAACCCAGTACCACCCGTGACGAAAACTGACTTATCAGCGTAGAACTCTGCCACCGGGATGTATTCCGGACCACCGGGTCCGTAGTGGCCAGCTAAACAGGATGCCATCTTTACTTATTCAATCTTGGTGTACCGATGGAGGCATGAAAACGATCTTCGAGACCTGCTTATGATTCATGGGCAGTAGCCTTTGTATATATTCACGTTATTGTCTTTCTTCTCAACATGGCTGTGTTGTCTGAAACAAGGGTAAGTTAGGTTAGGTTAGGTTAGGTTTGCACGCGACTTTCTTTACTTTTTAGGGTTTCGTGTCCAAAGGGTAAAAACGCCCTGTTAATACGCCTCCGATGTCTGTCCGTCTGTCATAGGGCTCTACCTCTTGAACCGTAATAGAAAGATACTAAAAATGTTTACTAAGTATTTATAATGGTGTTCATTATAACAAATACTAAAAATAAAAATAGTTAAAAATAAATGGATTAAAAATACATGGCCAATTATTTATTACTAGCTGACCCGGGAAACTTTGTACCGCCTCAAAATCTATTTATCAAATATATTTCATATAAAATATAGCCTATGTTACTGGTGGATAATGTAGCTTTCGAATGGTGAAAGAATTTTTAAAATCGGTCCAGTAGTTTTTGAGCCTATTCATTACAACCAAACAAACAAACAAACAAAGTTTTCCTCTTTATAATATTAGTATATATAGATAACCAATCACTCGGTGGCACCATTGTAGTTTTTTTTATAATATAGGAGTAGCAGACGAGCAAGCACCACCTGATGGTAAGTGGGTACTGCCGCCCAAGGGCATATAACCCCAATATAAGATTGGATTCCTATCTGAGGTCGACCACAGATGCACCGCTACCCCCGACGACTAAGCTGGAATGCCTCAGAAAAGTATGTCTCCCTTACCATACCCTTCAAACCAGAACCCAGCGTCTAACAGTGATAATATAACAGAAATAGGTGTAGCGGTGGTGCCGCCGGAGTCGATCCACAGAGGGTTCTACCACCAGTTTATGATTGGTAACTTACCATCAAGAAGATGCTTTTCTGACTCTACAATAAAATTAAATATGGCTCTTAATAGAGAGAGACTCTATTCCAACGTTTAGTTCCAACGTTTAGTTCCATGCTCACGCAGCGTCAACTCTACATAAAGTAGAGATATAAGACTACAAGTTAGTACAATAAAAAAATAAAAAATAAAAAGTTTATATAAATAAAAAAAATATTTATATATATAAAAAAAATATTTATATATATATATATATATATATATATATATATATATATATATATATATATATATATATATATATATATATATATATATATATATAAATATTTGCGTATGTTTGTAGCCGCAAAACTCAAAAAGTAATCAATGGATACGTTTGATATTTTTACACATTATTGTATAACTATATAAGAATGTATATATGTACTTTTTAGGGTTTTCGTACCCAATGGGTAATAAGGTACCCTATTTCTGAGCCTCCACTGTCTGTCCGTCTGTCACAGGGCTCTATCTTCTGAACCGTAATAGAGAGACACTTGAATTTTTTACAGAGTATGTATAACGGTGGCCGCTATAAAAACAAATCCTACTATTTGCAATCTAGTAACTTGCGATGAACTTTGTCTAAGGTGCTTGAACAATCTCGCCTCGAAAATCGTTAATCCTGAGGATGTTGATAAGGACAATGGTAAAAAATTATTAAAATCTTCAAAACTTTGAAACAGTTTTTTTTAGTTTTTCGCTTTATCTATTAAACCGTAATTGGTAGACAGTTCAACATTTCAATGTATTTATTTATATTATAACAAATACTAAAATAAAAAATAATTATTATTTGGTGGTACGGAATCCTATTCTGCCTTATCATAAAATATTCTTGCTTTGAAATATTTTAAAAAAAATAATTTTAAGTAATGTACTAAGTTAGGTATTAAGTCAACTCCAAATGTGACAATCCTATTTAAGCTATAGACGCTACTTCAAGACTAAATAAGAACACCTTGTTTAATGCCTTGTTCAAAACAACCCATCGGCGCTTAAAAGAACTGTTAAAAGGGAGAAACAAATGTAATGACTATACCGATTTCTTCTATTTAAAACTTTTCTTTACTTTGGCTATTTTATAGGTAGCATAAAAATAATTAATTTTCTATCTATACTAGCTGACCCAGCAAGCGTTGTGGTGCAATATAAATAAAAAAATGTTAAGGGTGAACAACCCTTATCACTTAGGGGTATGAAAAATAAATAGTAGCCGTTTCTCAGACTTACTGATTATGCATATAAAATTTGGTGAAAATCGGTAAAGCAGTTTCGGAGGAGTACGGTAACTATCATTGTGACACGAGAATTTTATCTATTTATATATTTTGTTAAGTTCATAAATAATTAAAGTTCATAAAAAATTATTACTGGACGCTATACCCTAGACTTTATACTTAAAACACGTGCCCAGCAGTGGGCTTAGCCCACAAGTACAACTCAAACTTCAAGGTTATGTTACATCAACTATATTTTTGGAAAACCTACAGATAATTTATCAATTCGAAACCGAAATATACTCACACGAAAATATCCTTAATTTTTACTAAAAAATCACTGATCAACTATTTTGACAGCCAAATCACGAAGCACGTATCACTGTGTCATAGCTATTATATTTTACCCAAAAATATATCATTAGCTATATAGACGGCTATGACTGACTGAATCCAGTACGAAATGCCCAAAGTTTATCACTTTATCATATAATCATTATTTTATTGATAAATCCAAGATATGTAGCTGACATATTAACTTACATAATGTGTCAAAATGTTTATCAATTTGCTTTTTTATGGGTGACCAGTGAGATATTTCGATTTTAAAAAGTTTTACTTTCAAGTTAAAGGTTTTGGTGGAACCCTTTGTAGTTCGACGGCGGCACCACCGTCACACCTATCTTTACCTATTAACAGCAGTTTTTTTTTATATAATTATTTCTATACGAGGAGGCAGACGGGCTGCCTGATGGAAAGCAGTCATCGTCGCCTATGGACATTTACAACACCAGAGGAGTCGCCAATGCATCGCCGGCTTTGGAGGAGAGCTCTTTTTACACCTTTTTTGAAAAGCCGCATGTCATAGCGCTTCGGGAATACCTCAGAGGGAGTTCATTTCACACGTCCGTAGCAATATTAGCAATGTGAAACGCTGATGTGTTCTGGTTTGAAGGGGGTAAGAGAGGTACTTTTCCGAGGCATTCCAACTTAGTCCTCAGGAGTAAAGCATACCTGTTACTGACCGAAGGTCTAATCTAATCCAAATCTAATCTAATCCGGAGTTGATTACAGGTGACCATAGGCGGCAATAGCCATACCAGAAGGACTGCGAGCACGTCTGCTATACCTATGTTATAAAATAATTCGCCAAGTACGAGTCGAACTCGCACATCGAGGCTTCCGTACCACCAAATATTCATTATATGTTACGTACTTTTATAAAACAACCATGTTAAAATATGTTTTATTGTTCTTATTGGAATTGTTATTCTTATTTATAAGAATAGCAGTTGTAGTATACGGATTGTAAAATTTTCAACTGTCTTCCTCGTACGATTTAACAGTTAGATCGAAAAATGCTCAAAAAATACCGGTTTGTTGTATGGAGACCGCCTTTAATATTCAACTTTATTTTATTTTTAATATGTGTTGTTATAGCGTCCACCGTTATGCATACTCTATAAAAAATCAAGTAAAGGTGGTAGAACCCTTTGTGGTTCGACTCCGGCGGCACCACCGCCACACCTATTTCTACCTAATAACAGCAATGTTAGGCGCTGCTGTGTTCCGGTTTGAAGGCTGTGGTAAGGGAGACAGACTTTTCCGAGGCGTTCCAGCTTAGTCCTCAGGGGTAGCGGCGCATCTGGGGCCGACTTCAGGTAGGAATACCTAATCCTATCTGGGGTTGATTACAGATGTCCATGGGCGGCAGTAGCCACTTACCATCAGGTGGACTGCATGTTCGTTTGCTACTCTACTATTATAAAAAAAAAATATCTGTCTATTACGGTTCCAGGGGTAGAGAGCCCTGTGATAGACTAGAATGTGTTCTAGAATTCTCCTGGTTCTGTATTCTATTTTACATGATCCAGCTTCTCCGCCGTATCTAAAGGAAAATTTTCAGTTTCACTGTTCGTCTCACGACAGCGGACTACGTTCGTCTAGAATTCTCAAAGTCAATATTCCACCGCATAATAGTGGTTTTTTCCAGTATTCCTTCACAGTACAGGCGATACTACTTTGGAACGCCCTGCCCGAAAACATCAGAAAAGCCACTCGTAGGAACACCTTCAAGAGAATGGTTCGGGAGCATTACCTTCGCATGTCCTCCAATACTTGAGTCTTCCAATTTTCCTCAACTCACTGTGTTGTATATATTTATTTGTATATATTATATTTGTATTATATTTTTATATTTATTATTATTATACGTAGATATTGTATGTTTTTTTTCTCTTACAGTTGTATTTCTTGTTTATGCCTACCACATGTTATCGCCATCACCCAGGGTCGACTGGCAGAGAATGCCATTAGGCATTAAGTTTACCCTTTGTAACCCTTAGTTTAAGGTGTACAAAAATAAATAAAAATAGACGGACAGATGGACAGACGGACAGACAGCGAGGTCTTAGTAATATAGCTCCGTTTTTACCCTTTGTGTACGGAACCCTAAAAATGGATATAGCTGCTTCATTACTACATCACTAGTAAATTCCCATTTGAACACGTGGTAAAGTATGAACAGGTACCAAAATTGTTCGTTACTTAGTTCATAACTTATATGAGATTCAAACTTTGTCCTCGAGGGCAGAGGATAGTTTCGATAGCAATAAATATAACTTATTATAAACAGTGATAGCCTCGTTGAAACTTGGCTCAATCAAGGAGTTCGAGGTTTGAATCTCTTACGAATTTTGAAGTTGTGTGTTTGCCTAATTACAGCAGTGTTAAGCGCTGCTTTGGTCTGGTTTGGGTAAGTAAGTAAGCTTGGGTGTTAGGTGTTTTTTTATTATATAGGAGTAGCAAACGAGCAAGCAGTCCACCTGATGGTAAGTGGCTACTGCCGCCCATGGACCTCTGTAATGAAACCCAGAAAGGATTAAATATTCCTACCTGAGGTCGGCCACAGATGCGCCGCTACCCCTGAGGACTAAGCTGGAACGCCTCGGAAAAGTCTGTCTCCCTTACCACACCCTTCAAAACAGAACACAGCAGCGCCTAACACTGCTGTAATTAGTTAGAAATAGGTGTGGCGGTGGTGCCGCTGGAGTCGAACCACAAATGGTTCTACCACCTTCAATGTTGGGTTGGTAAGGGAGACATACTTTTCCGAGGCATTCCAACTTAGCCAGGGTTAGCGGCGCATCTGTGGCCGATCTCAGGTAGGAATCTAATCCTATCTTGGGCTGATTACAAATGCCCATGGATGACAGTAGCCACTTACCATCAGGTGGACATGCTCGTCTGCTACTCCTATATTATATTTAAATAATCACGGACAAATCAAATCAAAAATATTATGTACAATAAAACTCTCTTCATATTTTTTGGACGTCAATATCTACCACCACTTTACAAGGTGTTTCGAAGCATGGTGTAGAAGAAACCCATCAATGAGAACTGCATGCTTTTTTGGTTCCATCTTATAGTGTTATTACAGAATATGTAACACAGTGTAACACTGAGTACAACGGGTAATCCAAGGCACGTAAATGCGATTTGCCGACAGTTCATGACACAGAGATTTAAGGGGAGGTACATATCAACCAGCTGGTTAGGCAGGAGATGTGTAATGTAGTATCACAAAGGTATCCGCGTAAAACTGCTAGTCCGCTTTGAATATATAAATGTATAGCGTCGCCATAGCAAATTGTATGACTACACTTGCTTGCAACAACTTCAGAGCGGACTGGCAGTTTGGCGTTTTTTATAATATAGGAGTAGCAGACGAGCATGCAGTCCACCTGATAGTAAGTGGCTACTGCCGCCCATGGACATCTGTAATCAACCCCAGATAGGATTAGATATTCCTACCTGAAGTCGGCCACAGATGCGCCGCTACCCCTGAGGACTAAGCTGGAACGTCTCAAAAAAGTCTATAACATGACCTACTATAACATGACCGAGTAATGCAACATCACATAATACACGACTTCACATCACATCGCCAATATCAACCCTTTGTGGTTCGACTCCGGCGGCACCACCGCCACACCTATTTCTGCCAAACAACATCAGTGTTAAGCGCTACTGTGTTCTTTGAAGGGAGACACACTTTTCCAATGCATTCCAACATAGTCCTCAGGGGTAACGGCGCATATGTGGTCGGTCAGATGGGGATTTAGTCTTCTTTGGGGCTGCAAATGTCCCTAAGCGGCAGTAGCTACTTGACACAGGTGGGCTGCATGCTCGCCTGCTACTCCTATATTATATACCACTGGCTACTCGAGCAAACAATACGAAGCATTCGCATATGTAATAAATTGTACTATATTCCTTACTAGCTGACCCGGCAAACATTGTACCACCTCAAAATCTATTTATCAAATATATTTCATACAAAATATAGCCTATGTTACTCGTGGATAATGAAGCTTTCGAATGGTGAAAGAATTTTTAAAATCGGTCCAGTAGTTTTTGTGCCTATTCATTACAACCAAACAAACAAAGTTTTCCTATCTATAATATTATATAGATCACAAGCTCTGTTTTGTCAAAAACCTTAAAGTTATGTGAAGTCTACCAATACGCACTTGGCCAGCGCGGTGGACTATGGCCTAATCCTTCTCATTATGAGAGGAGACCCGTGCCCAGCAGTGGGACAGTAATGGGTTGACGAAGACAGGTGTCCATACTTCAGTGACTTACATGGACTGTACAATTTTTGCTACTTCTACTAATAATAAAACATGTGATTTTTTTATAATATGTTAGTAGCAGACGAGCATGCAGTCCACCTGATAGTAAGTGGCTACTGCCGCCCATGGACATCTGTAATCAACCACAGATAGGATCGATATTCCTACCTGAGGTCAGCCACAGATGCGCCGCTACCCCTGAACACTAAGCTGGAATGCCTCTGAAAAGTATGTCTCACTTACCACACCCTTCAAACCGGAACACAGCAGCGCCTAACACTGCTGTTATTAGGTAGAAATAGGTGTGGCGGTGGTGCCGCCGGAGTCGAACCACAAAGGGTACTACCACCTTCATGAACTCCTCCACTACATGAAGAATCCTTTACTAGCAATAATACTAATAATAATACGTGTGAATGGCTATTTTTTTAATATTTAATTTTCAAAACATGTTCAATGATAGGGCTTCGCCTTAAACAGTATTACAGCGGTGACGACATGCCAGTCGCGTTGGTGACTTGGCTATTTATAAAAACGGTCGATTTTAATTCAAGTTCACTTCTCATATTCGCCAAATATTGTTTATTAGACGTACATCACTATTAGACGCAATCTTTATATATATATATGTATATATTTCTTATGTGCGTGTGTATGTCACTGAACTCCTCCTAAACGACTGGACTGATTTTGATGAAATTTGTTGTGTGTGTTTAAGGGGACTTGAGAATGGTTTAGATTCACAATTTAGTGCGTGGGAAAAGGTTTTTTTAATTAATTTTTAATTCGTAAGTAGTTGTTGATTTTGGAATGTTTCACATTGGATTCGACAGATCTCGCTACCATCGCAGTTTCAAATATTGTATCTATTTTTCAAACCCGTAAGTGATAAGAGTTGTTCACCCTTAACATTTTTTTTTATTTATATGGCAACACAACGTTTGCCGGGTCAGCTAGCAGAATATAAAAATAAATAATTGGCTACGTGCAAGTAAGTCGACCTCGCTCATGGAGTGTTCCGTACTAACAACATTTTCAGATATATTTTTTATTTTGACGACCCGCGTGGCGGAGCGGTCACCATACCGGTCTGACACGCGAGGGTCCCGGGTTCGATCCCCGGCCAGACGGATATCTAAATGATGAATTTAGATTTCTGTTTCTGGGTCTGGGTGTTTGTGTATTTGTCCATGTGTGTGTCCATGGCACCCACGATACAGGGAATCCTAGTGTGGGGCTGTGAGTGTAGAAAGCGTTTGTTTGTTTGTTTGTTTTATTTTGAGTATTTATTAATATACTTAGTAGTCTTTGAAGTATCACTGTTACACAAGATAATTAATATAGAAATAAATAATTAGCCAGTCCGAATCGAACGCGCCCACGGAGGGTTCCGTACCAACAAATTTTCATTATTTTAAGTATATGTTATCATGGCAGCCATAGAAGTAAATGTATTGTGAAAATTTGAACTGTCCGTCTATTATAATTTAAAAGATTAAGCGAAATACGTCGAAAAATAGCAGTTTCTTGTATTGCGACCCCTATTTATTTTCATGTTTTTCTTTTAATTTTAAGTATTGATTGTTATAGCAGACACCATTTTACACGCTCTGTAAAAAACAAAACATTTCTATCTATTACAGTTCAAGAGATAGAGCCCTGTGACAGGCAGACAGACAGGGAGGCTTAGAAATAAGGTTCCGTTTTTACCCTTTGGGTACGGAACCCTAAAAAGGACATAGATACTATACCCTACGTAGTACCTACCTACCTATATTTGTATCGTTTTCAGCTAGAACGATCTAGTTATGTAGGATTAGATTGACCTAGAAAATAATTAATTTCATTGACATATCGGATGTACCAACTAGCATGGAATTGTATCATATTACTTACAAAACTAAAATAGATAATTATTATAAAGAGAAAAAACAGTGATAGCCTAGTGGTTAAGAAACTCGGCCTCTCGATCGAGGGGTCCGAGGTTCAAAATTATATGCGTATTAGAAATTATTTACATGGTGAAGGAAAACATCGTGAGGAAAGGTTTCCTCACGATGTATACATGACATTTATAAAAAGAACTCACATGTGAAGTCTACCATTACGCACTTGTCCAGCGCGGTGGACTATGGTCTAATCCTTATCATTGTGAGAGGAGACCTGTGCCCAGTACCCTTACCACGAGTTTTCAAAACATCCCACAATTTTACGTTACGTTTACTCAATCCAATATTCTGTTCCGGTTGCTTCAGTAGACTGAGTAAATGTAACAATAAGTATACTCAAGTCTTTCTGTCTGCCTCTCATGTGCACAAAAAAGAGAGAGAAAACATAAAGCGCCATTTTGTCAATTTAGACATTTAATGTCACGTTACTGAAACTATAGTTCTGATACAATCCGCTAGGGGCGCTGGTTGGAAATTGTATGGGCAAATAAAGAATGAGACATATATAAATATACACTCGAAAAACATTACCCTCCGTAAGATGGTAAAAACTGGTAAAAACAAAAACAATCAACTGCTGTTTCTTTAGTCAAAAAATAGTAAATAACTTGAATTATTTATTTAATTGCTATTATATGTTATGATGCTTTTTATACTTTCCTTTATTTTTTTCAATGTAGGAGTAGCAGACGAGCATGAAGTCCACCTGATGGTTAGTGGTTACTGCTGCCCTACATGGACATCTGTAATTAACCCCAGATAGGATTAGATATTCCTACCTTGAGGACTAAGCTGGAACGCCTCGGAAAAGTCTGTCTCCCTTACCACACCCTTCAAACCGGAACACAGCAGCGCCTAATACTGCTGTTATTAGGTAGAAATAGGTGTGGCGGTGGTGCCACCGGAGACGAACCACAAATGGTTCTACCACCTTCAAAAATACTTTTGATTGACAAGTTCTCATAGGAAGATTAAATTTAGCGACCATGTATAAGTGGGTTTTCCTTGTTAAGATATTTAACAAATAATGAGAAAATCGCAGACGTACAAACTTACATACAAGTACATGCAAACAAAAATACATACATAGCGGTCGAATACAGAACCTCCTTTTTTGAAGTCGGTTAAAAAAAAAACCTTTATTTCAAAATTGGTAGAATCAGTTTGGTTCAATCGGGGAGTTACCACTTCGATACCTGTTTCTGGGTATGGCATCCATTCTCCCTGTAATCTCGGGACTAAAATAGGGCTACGGTATCCCCTGTCGTAAGAGGCGGCTAAAAGAGGGCTTCCGGGGTTGCAGGCGGCAAGAGCCTGCTCGAACCGTCCACCAAGTAACTCCGGGAAGGGAGGCGGTGTGTGTGGCCGCATACCATCGTAAATACCAGGTGTGCGGGAGGAGCGTAAGCTGCTCCCCAGGGTAGAGCCCGATCGGGGCTTCGCGGTTGGAGGACTCCGGTTGCGTTCCGTCGGAAATCCCGCAGTTCTCCAACAAGCGTTGAGGACGGCCACCGGGGTGGCTTTAGTGCGGTAAAAATCCCACATAACCCGGGGGGACACAGAGTCTAAAACCCCCCCAGTGGCCGTCCTCGGCGCTACGTAGAGGACTCCGGGATCTCCAAAGGAACCAACCGAACGCTCGCCGAACCGTGTGGTGCGTACGACGGTATGCAACCACACATACCGCCGTCCTTCCCGAGGCCGTTGGCCGGGCGGTTCGAGCTCCCACTCTTGCCACCCACGACCCCAGAAGCGCCCCTTACGACAGGCAGGGGATACCGTAGCCCTATTCTTGTCCCGGAACTACAGAGATATGGATACAAAACCCTAAAACACGTTTTGAATTAAATCATACCACTGACCCAATTTAAATCCTGTCGTATTTCACAATTTCCATAAACTTACGTTGGTTTTGATTAGATAACTGATAACCGATAAGGCTCACGTGATAACAAAATACCCGAGAAATCTGACTAAACGATTCTAATTTATTGAATCCTAAATCCTGGGATTCTTAAAGAACCCTTAGTTCTTTTATGATGTAGGAGAAGCAGACAAGCGTGCAGTCCTGATGGTAAGTGGCTACTGCCGCTTATGGACATCTGTAATCATCCCCAGATAGGATTAGATTCCTATCTGAGGTCGGCCATAGTTGCGCCGCTACCACTGAGGACTAATCAGCACCTCGGAAAAGTATGTCTCCCGTACCACACCCTTTAGAGATACAGCAGCGCTTAACAATGCTGTTGTTAGGTAGAAATATGTGCGGCGGTGTGTATATAAATTACAAAAATCAAAAATGTGCTTGTGATTTAAATCTTTGGAATTGTACCTCGGACCTTGATTCATTGGTAAAACTTCAACCACTTCATCATCAACCCATTACTGTCCCACTGCTGGGCACGGGTCTCCTCTCAGTGTGAGAAGAATTAGGCCATAGTCCACCGCGCTTGCCAAGTGCGTATCGGTAGACTTCACATACCTTTGAAAACCTTTTTTAAGATTTCTTAGGTATGCAGGTTTCCTCACGATGTTTTCCTTCACCGTTTAAGCAAGTGATAATTAATTTCTAATACGCACATAACTTCGAAAAATCAGAGCCTGGGATTTGAACCTCGGACCCCTTGAGCGAAAGGTCGAGTTCCTTAACCACTTGGCTATCACTAATTGGCGACGTAAAATGTCCAAATATATTACAAAAATTCCTTATCAGACACGCCCTAGGTAACGCTGACGATTCTTATCAGTATTTCGTAAATGGCGAATAATTATCAATGTTTACGTTACGTTTTAACTAAACTTAGTTTGAGATTTGATTGCGGCACTGCGCCACACCTAGTTTAGTTAGTTTTAGTAAGTTTTAGTAAACTTAGTATTTTTTTGTATTTTTTGTTACAGCAGCCCCCCTTATTCTTACTCTGTAAAACATTTAAGTGTCTATCTATTACGGTTCAGGAGATAGAGTCCTGTGACAGACGGACAGACAGCGGAGGCTTAGGCTTAGGCGGAGTAATAGGGTTCCGTTTTCCCCTTTGAGTACAGAACCCTACTAAAAGCTTGTAACAAAATTCTCCCATTTGTTTGAAATAGATACCTACCTACCTGTAGTTAATTAAGCAGACGGCTAATTGAAGAGTTATATTTCAGAAATAATTGTTTATTTTGTATCATATTCACGCAAAAATACATTACAATAACATATCACAATAACAATGTGGTTCGACTCCGGCGGCACCACCGCCGCGCCTATTTCTGTCTCATAATAGCTGTGTTCTGTGTACCTACCGATACCATGAGTTTTCAAATCATCATTACGTTACGTTTACACAATCCATAGAAATAGATTAAAAAAAATCTAATGTGGCAGTTTTAATTTTTAACAAAATCGCCCTCGTATTCCTATCAGAATTTTTCGCTAATATTTACAGCTTCGGATTTGGCCTCAAATGCCTACTAAAAAAATCCCGACTTTTACACGTACAGTATAGAGGATACTGTAAGTGTTACTGTAAAAGTACAAAGTTCGGTAACTCCTGAAATTTGCCGGCAAATCTTAACGTTTACCAACTCACAATGGTAAGAGCCCGAAAGGATTTAAGATCATCGTTTATTTGGGACTTTTACACCATTCACCATTTTTCACCACCACCAATAGAAATAAATTAGCAATTCCTAAACATAGATTGATTATGAATACCTGACCACATTTTGAATCTCACAGAAAAAAAGTTCAAACATGTCGTTAAACAAACGCTATGTAAAAAGCGTACTATAAACTAAGTGGTTATTTGACTGACAAAACGGTGTGGTCTGAAGTAGTTCCAGCTCCACATGTACCATTAGGTTAAGTTTAACATGGTAAAAAACATTTTTTTAGAAGATGTGTGTTATGGAGTTTCTTTCGCCGCTTCTCCTCCATAACGAAACTACTTGTGAAGTGGTGGTAGTTGTATTGACATTCAAAAAGTGCTCTGTAAAGAACCTATTTTGAATAAAAAAAAATAATTTGATTTGTTTTGATTTGATTCAATTGGTAAATCTTAGAATTTACATCAGAATATAGTGTTTCATACAGGGCTTTTTTATGTTAGGTTATTTAAAAGCTTTGTGAGATACAGCTGACTTGCTCTCTTCTCTAATTTTGGCAATGTCCCACCAGATATCCGGCTATCCGGCCACAAGGCTGGCCGGATATCCGGTATACGGCCAAACTGCTATCCGTTGCAACACTAATATTTACTCGTATAACTGAAAAACTGTACCTTCATTGGAGTGACAGTGGCGCCATCTGGCGAAAATTAGTTGTACCAACTCTGAAACCCTCGTGGGCTCATGGACAACAACTTTGCTGAAGATCATCACTTGATCAAATGCATAGTTTACGATTCAATCCTTACTAATATCGATTAAAATAATCGATTTTTTTGGTCCAAAAGATCGGTTCTCCGATTAATCGATCTTAGATCGCCATCCCTAGTTCCCGTGGGATTTCCGGGATAAAAACTATCCTATGTCCTTTCTCAGGTCTCAGACTATCTTTGTACAAAATTTCATTAAAATCCGTTCCGTGGTTTAGGCGTGAAGAAGAGACAACCAGACAGACAGACAGACACACAGAGTTACTTTCAGATTTATAATATTAATAAGGATAATTACAACCAAGACGTATAATTTCTTACTTCAAGTTTTTTGGACCATTTTTATTTTTGAAAATAATATTGCAATTGTTTTTTGCTTCAAAATGTAACAAAAAACCAGATCAGAAAATTAATTATGGAGATTAGTCTAAGATATAACACAAGATAGTAATTAATTATATACTTTTTATATCCTTTGACGTAAAACCTAACTACATATCTATAAAATAATCTAAGATTGTAAAGTAGCAGTCTGTAAATATTATAATTATTTAAGGTGGTAGACGCTGGTAGTCTGTGGTTCGACTCCGGTACCACCGCCACACCTGTTTCTGTTATAACAGCAGTGTAGCGCTGCTGTGTTCGGGTTTGAAGGGTGTGGAAAGGGAGATTCTTTTCCGAGGCATTGAAGCTTAGTCCTCAGCATAGCGGTGGACTTGTTGCCGCAATAAGAATTTAATCTTATCTGGGGTTGATTACAGATGTCCATGGGCGGCAGTAGCCACTTACCATCAGGTGAACAGCATGCTCGTCTGCTACTCCTATATTATAAAAAATCATATTTGCGCTTTCCGATGAAATAATCTTATATATAAAATTCTCGTGTCACAATGTTAGTTACCGTACTCCTCCGAAACGGCTTTACCGATTTGCACCAAAATATATGCATATTCAGTAAGTCTGAGAATCGGCTACTATCTATTTTTCATACCCCTAAGTGCTAAGGGTTGTTCACCCTTAACATTTTTTTATTTTAATGGCAACACAACGTTTGCCGGGTCAGCTAATAATTTTATATATCTTTTACATTAAATAATTCCCAATATTTGAAATGACTAAAACTAACTTAATAATTATTTATATTACAAAGAAAATAAAATCATAATTATGTTAATTTTGAACATAATTTGTATTATGATATAATAAATAAACACAACATTATTATGAAGATTATACTATATTACAGAATAACACTTAAAATTTACATATAATATCAATAACTACTGTGATTTACATATGTATATTTATTATTTGAGTATGTGTATAGAAATTAGTTCTAGAGCGTATTACTTGTAGGCGGCCAAGTGCGAGTCGGACTCACATACGAAGGGTTCCGTACGACCATGAAATATTTGACACTTTATATATTTTATTGTAGTTAGTATTTATTACCATAGAAGCTATAGAGAACTTTTTAAAATATGTTTTGTATTTATCATCATCATCGTCCTCATCATCAATCCATTACAGTCCCACTGCTGGGCACGGGTCTCCTGAAAATGAGAAGGTTTAGGCCATAGTCCACCGCGCTGGCCAAGTGCCTATTGGTGCACTTCAGATACTTCTGAAAACTTTCTTTAAAAGTTTCTCAGGTATGCAGGTTTCCTCACGATGGTTTCCTTCACCGTTTAAGCAAGTGATAATTTCTAACACGCACATAATTTTGAAAAATCAGAAGTGCGTGCCTGGGATTTGAACCTCGGACCCCTCGATCAAGAGGCCGAGATTCTCACACCACAACCCTTTATTTACCCTTTCATTTGACATGTCACTCGATAACATTACAAACATTTTTAATATTTTTCATTTCGCCCGCCAAGAGTCGCCTCTTGGGCCACAGAAGTAAATTAGCGCCAAATTTCAACTAATTTGGTCCGGTAATTTTGGTGTAAATCTGTGACAGACGGACGGACGAGTGATCCTATAAGGGTTCCGTTTTTGTATTTTCGTACAGAACCCTAATAATACACGTGTCTTTAATCTATATTGTGTAAGTTATTGTAAGTGTATACTTATTGTATAAAATATTTAATACAATAAAATAGTAATTTAATTAATTCTATGACACAAAAACTATATCCTTATTTTCAAAAATATATTATACATTTTAAAGTAAAATTAAAAATATTTTTTTTCCTATCTTTACATATCTAGCAAGTACTAATAACGTCCTAACAAAAAGTGCTACAAAGAAAAATAGCCACCAAATTTTAGTAATGCTATTTCATGTGATGAAATCTAACTAACTCTAAATTATTGCTTTAAACAATTAAACGAAGATGATTTGAAGAAAATGAACCCCTACGAATTGTTCTTTGCATTTTTCTTATTTTTTAGTATAGTGTACAAAAGGTGGCCGGGAGCCCAACATTTTGAAAACATCTGCTTTGTAAATAAAACTATTTAAATGTAAACTTTAAGTTATAGTAGTAATAAATTATATTTTAATTTTAATTAGGTACATACATTTTGGTGGTAGAACCATTTTTGGTTCTACTCCGGTGGCACCACTGTCACACCTATTTCTGTTATAATAGCAGCGTTAAGCGCTGCGTTCTGTACCCTTACCATGATTTTTCAAAACATCCCACAATTTTACGTTACGTTTACTCAATCCATTATTCTGTTCAGTTTGCTTCAGTAGACTGAGTAAACGTAACAATAAGTAAGTGCTCAAGTATTTTGTCTAAATCACATGTTCGCAAAAAAGAGAGACAAAACATAAAGTGCCATTTTGTCAATTTAGTAATAATGTTACGTTACTGACACTATAGTTCTGATACAATCCGCTAGGAGCGCTGATTGGAAATTGTATGGGCAAATACGTAAACAAATACCAAAACAGTTATGTTTGTCAAAACGTAAAAACTCATGGTAAGGGTACAGGATCACCCCTGAGTACTAAGTTGTAACGCCTTGGAAAAGTATCTGTATTACAACACACTGGTTTGAAGGGTGTGGTAAGGGAGACATACTTTTCCGAGGCGTTCCAGCTTAGTCCTCAGGGGTAGCGGCGCATCTGTGGCAAACCTCAGATAGGAATCTAATCCTATCTGAGGTTGATTACAGATGTCCATGAACGGTAGTAGCCATTTACCATCAGGTGGACAGCATACTCGTTTACTACTCCTATATTATAAAAAAAGGAAATTGAAAAAAAATCGATCTTTGGTACACAAAAACATTGGATGGATTGATTATTAATAAAGGGCGTTATAAAAGTTTGTGGTTTATTCACAAAAAGATGTAATATATTATACGAGTATGCAAATACGGTGCATTTTAACAGTAATTATATGAATTGGTTAAAAATAAAAATAAAAATTGGCTAAGTGTAAGTGGAACTCCACTTGGAGGGTTCCGTACCGCCTTATTATTATTATTATTTTTAACATTAGTTATTATAGTAGTCATTAAAATAAATGCATTGTGAAATTTTGAATTTTCTATCTATTAGGGTTCAATAGATAAAGAGAAAAACGCTGACATATAACTGTTTCTTGTACAGCAAACCCTGTTTATTTTCAAACTTTTTATTTTTACTTGATTGTCACAGCAATCAGTACTATATATATTCTGTAAAAAATCAAGTGTCTATCTATTACGGTTCAAAATATATAGCTCTGTCAAGACGGACAGACAGCGGAGACTTAGTACTACGGTTCTGATTTTACCCTTTAGGTACGGGACCCTAAAAAGGGTCAAAGATTAAATATTATTCACGTCAATCAAATTAAAAGATAATATCCAAATATTAAAATTATTCAATCAAACGTTTTAATTTAATTAACAAAAAGTATCGATTATATCCGTTTTATGCAAATAAATATATTTTTTTTACTAAGATTAATCATAATTTTAAATTTAATTGACAATTAGTAGCTAATTTTAAGATGGGACATATGTAATGAATTGATGTACGATTGATGCATTTATTAGGGTTCCGTACGCAAAGTGCAAAAACCTCATCTGTCTCATCAAGCATCAAAGCTCTCATGGACCGTGATAGAAAGACACTTGAATTGTTACTTATTATATATAACGGTAGCCACTATAATAGCAAATAATAAAAAAGCTTGGATATAAATGAGGATCCTCATACAAGAAGCAGATAAGACAATTCAAATTTTCACAATACATTTACTTTTACGGCTGCTTAAATAATAAGTATTAAAAAAAAAAAAAAAAAAAAAAAACAAACGAAAATTTTGTGGTATGGCATCCTCCATGTTCAGGTTTGACTCACTTGAACAGTTATTTAAAAATAAAAATAAATATTATTTCTTTGATACAAAATTTAATAGGAGGATTCCCCTCCTATTAAATTTCGACTCACTTAGCCACTAATTTTTGTAGTTTTATAAAATTTAAATAAAGGTTTATAAAGAACAAAACCTCTGTAAGTTTCTCTGTTTTAAGTTACTCTGGATTACTTTCTCCCGATCAATACGCAGAGGTCAGGGTCGGCCGACAACCTACATTCCAGCCACTTTTACTAAGGTAGAGTATGAATCAGGGTAATAAACATGATGAGCAAGTGATAAAAAGAGCAACTCAATCGGGAGTCCGGGGTTCATATCCCAGGTGTTATTTTGAATACCATAAGAAAGTGCGGACAGTATTATCGATCTATCCGAGAAAAGGTTTAAATCTACTATAAAAATAAGTTTATGTAAAAAAGCTTATTATAATGTAAATCAGTACTTAAATGATAAATCCGCATGGTATGTCAACTCTTGCTCCAACATCAATAATTAATTATATGTACCACTATGCAAAATTGTATATTATTTACCCTTTAAAAGATGCAAATTTGCACACGTATGGAGTTTCTTGCGCCGCTTCTTCTCCATAGCGAAACACCTTCCGAAGCGGTGGTAGTTTGTTGACTTTCAAAAAGTATTCTATATGAATCAATTTTGAATAAATTTGATTTGAATTTGAATTTAGTAATGTAATTTTGTGAGACAACCTACACTACATAAGAGTAACAGATGAGCATGCAGTACACCTGATGGTAACTGGCTACTACCGCCCATGGACATCTGTAATCAACCCCAGATAGGACTAATATCCTACCTGAAGTCGGCCACAGACGCGCCGCTACTCCTGAGGATTAAGCTGGAATTCCTCTAATAAGTATGTCTCCCTTAACACACTTCAAACCAGAACACAGCAGCGTCTAACACTGCTATTATTAGGTGTGGCGGTAGTGCCGAAGTCGAACCACAGAGGGGTCTCCCTTCAAACAGTTAAATAATAAATATTTGTAACTATACTATTTCCATTTCTTTATTTTCTCGATGACAGATCGACGCCCATGTAATTTTGTGTTGTTCACGTTAAAATGTCACACAGGTAATACTGTACTTCATGGACAGGTAGTGATGTTCTACACATAATGATTACTATAGGAGCTATAACGATAAACGTAACACGAAACAGACCCATTGTTTTTTTTACAAAATGTAAGAAACTAAACTACCGCCGGATACTTTTGTACAAATTTATTAACTATAATATTATATTACATATACTTATAATATTATATTTCATTACAAAATGTTACACGTATAAATTTTGATTGATAATGCCTATTTCTTTAAAATTTTCGAAGCTGTTGTAACATAAGTAGGTATAGGTAGGTACTCGACACACAAACGAAATTATTATTACGACACGTAATCTTTATTTATTTATTTTAATCAATATACAAGCTTAGCAGTATCAACTTCTGTAAATTGTCTTATTTTTCATACGGCGTAAGCTTTGTTGTATTTGTCTTTTTTCAAAATACATATAATAAATATAATATGCGATCTATATCATTGCTTATTTGGTCACAACACTACAAAGAACTGTCATCGAGACAATAAAGAAATGGAAATAGTATAACAATCTGTAAGTGCCTGTACCGGCCTATACAAAGTAAATATATTTCATTTCATTTCACTTATATAACTTCTTTATAATATTTGTGTTGACGGAAATGTGTGGCACAACACTATCACCATAAAATATACATCACAATACCTGTCAATCACTACTGTATCAAGTGGTCGATGACCGCTACTTTCACCACAATATTCTAACGGTCACCACTGACAATACAAGTGTGGTCTACTTATGTATGGTCTAAGTTTATTTGTCAATTGGTTTAACAGGAAGTTTTTAAGTAATGTTTTGAAGGTAGAACCCTTTGTGGTTCGACTCTGGCGGCAACACCGCCACGTATTTCTTCCTCATAACTGCAGTGTTAAGCGTTGCTATGTTCTAGATTGAAGGGTGTGGTAAGGGAGACGTACTTTTCCAAGGCGTTCCAGCTTAGTCCTCAGGGGTAGCGTATCTGTGACCTCAGGTAGGTATATCTAATCTTATCTAGGGTTGATCACAGATGTGCATGGGCGGCAGTAGCCACTTACCATCAGGTGGATTGCATGCTCGTCTGCTACTCCTATATTATAAAAAAATGTATTAATATTTATCACACCCTACAGCTCAAACGGCAGATTTAAACATAATATGAGGTGTGGTTGAATTCTTCTAAATTGTGGGAGTGACGAATGCTATATTTTTGAACAATCGGGTTTTCTGATTTGCAATAATTAAGGTGAATAAATCTAAAGTTTTCTTATCTATGCTTAAAGAAAATCAACTGTTTGAAATTTACCAGCGCTTTCCTTTTCGGAGACAGTTTAATAAATTTTTGATTAAATATTTCAGAAATTCTTTCACCTTTTACAAAATTGATTGACTTTTACGCACTTGGCCAGCGCGGTGGACTATGGCCTAATCCTTCTCATTCTGAGAGGAGACCCGTGCCCAGCAGTGGGACAATAATGGTTTTACGACGACGTTCCTGAATTTTAAACTAGGTTTACTATTTTTTTATTTATATTTTATTTTTTTATTTTTGTATATATATAAATTTTATAAATAAGTTCTCTTTTATTTTATAGTTTAACTAGCTGACCCAGCAAACGTTGTGTTGCCATATAAATAAAAAAAATTAAGGATGAACAACCCTTATCACGTAGGGGTATGAAAAATAGATAGTAGCCGATTCTCAGACCTACTGAATAAACATATAAAATTTGGTAAAAATCGGTAAAGCAGTTTCGTAGGAGTACGGTAACTAACATTGTTACACGAGAATTTTATATGTAAGATATTTTGTTTATTTTTAATTTTTGTAATTGTAGGTCATAATTGCAAATATATAGAGTCCTTGAATTAAAAAAGTAGTTTTGTTTCTAACATGTTTACATACATATAAAGAGTTTTTATTTTATACATGCATACCTTATTATTATGCGCCGTAGAGAGTGAAAGGATGGTTTGTTAGTCATACAGAAAGTAGGGTCCATTTTGACCCCATTGTAGTTTGTAGAACTTAGTGAGTCACTCGTCAAAGGTCCTCCTATATAGCAGTCGCACTAATCGGAATGTTACGCTGAACGTTCCAAATTAGTTTCTACACTCACAGCCATACTAGGATTCCCTGTATCGTGGGTGCTATGGACACAAATACACAAACACCCAGACCCAGAAACGGAAATCTAATCATCATTTAGAAATCTGTCTGGCCGGGGATCGAACCCGGGAGCGTCTGCGCGTCAGACCGGCATGGTGACTGCTCCGTCACCCGGGTTTTAAGAGGACTTGAAATTAAAACTTTTCGTGGTAAAACTAAACTTTATAGTTTATATTTCATCATTAACCCATTACCGTCCCACTGCTGGGCACGGGTCTCCTCTCAGAATGAGAAGGATTAGGACATAATCCACCGCGCTGGACAAGTGCGTATTGATAGACTTCACATATATTTGATATTTTTTTTATAAATCTCGCAGGTATGCAGACTTCCTCACGATGTTTTCCTTGACCATTTAAGCAAGTGATAATTAATTTCAACTACGCACATAATTTTGAAAAAATCGAAGGTGCGTGCCTGGGATTTGTACCCTGGACCTCTCGATCGAGAGGCCGAGTTTCTTAACCACTAGGCTATTACGAGTATTTAAAGGTGGTATAATTCTTTATGGAACTCCAATGGTACCACCGCCACATCTTCTAGTGTGACGTGTATATACTCGTAAAAATACATTTTGTACACTCTTTGCAAATAAAGATGATTATTAATTATTATTATTATATCGATCGAGGGGTCCGAGGTTCAAATCCCAGGCACGCACCTCTGATTTAAAATTTATGTGCGTATTAGAAATTAATTATCACTTGCTTAAACGGTGAAGGAAAACATCGTGAGGAAACATGCATACCTGATATATTTGAAAAAAAATCTCCAAGGTATGTGAAGTCTACCGCGGTGGACTATGGCCTAATCCTTCTCATTCTGAGAGGAAACCCGTGCCCAGCAGTGGGACAGTAATGGGTTAATGATTATGATGATGAAAATACTCGTAATACCTACTTATGTAATAGGTCCTATTCCTTTTTTAATCAATGATAGAATTATTATAAAAACGAAAAATTGGACTGATTAACAGCCTGTTATAACAGCGGTGTTAAACGCTGCTGTGTTCTGGTTTGAAGTGTGGTAGGAAAGACATACTAATCCGAGATATTCCAGCTTACTCTTCAGGGATAGCGAGGCATTTGTGAGCGATCTCGAGTAGGAATCTTATCATATCTTCACTGGTAATCAATTCTAATGCACGATACTTTTATATTATTTTACATTTCATTTAAATTTACCGTTAATCACTTTTAATTTTTTTTTTATTCTTCATTGTTATAACATTATATTCTTATTGTAATTAATGAATTATAATTATTTATGCTCTGTATTTCCACTTAAATTGTTGTTAAGTCTTAATACATGAATGTTAATGTTGGTATTAATGCATGCCGTTTGTGCCTATAATTGAGGTGACACTTAGTTTGTAACTTATTTAGTCAAGCCTGTGTATTGGAGGAGATGGTGTACACTTTGTTGGTGCAACTAATAAAAAATAAATAAATAAATAAATATCTGGGGTTCATTACAGATGTCCATGGGCGGCAGTAGCCACTTGCTAAGTGGACTGCTTGCTCGTCTGCTTCTCTTATATTACATATAAAAAAGTCATACATACATACGCTCGAAGATCATTGCCTTCCGCAATCTAGTAATGACAAAATAAAAATTGTTTCGTATTTTTTGGGTACATAATATTCATAAAGGAAGTGACATTATAACCTGCACTAAAATATATTATAATTGATAATATATTCATAAAACTTACTTAGAATAAGTATTATGTTAATTACAATTGTTAAAAGTTTTACGACTGACTTTTGACCGTGGTTTCATCCGCTTATTTATTTATTTATTTATTTATTTACATTTACACTAATGAACAATGATTGATAAAAATTACATAATTAACATAAATACATTAAAATAATAATAATAAAAACTGATCGTAAAATTCAAAACCAAGATAATAATAATTAAAACAATGTCCATGAGAAAACAAAAAACAAAGAAAGAAAGAAAGTAAGTACAGTACCATAGAATAGAAAAATCGATAAATAATATACAGTACATAAATGTCGAAATTAAACCTATAAAACCAAATTCCAAGTCCAGTCCAAATTAAACCTATCGAAATATATTATTATATGTCAGTTTATTATGCTTTGCTAATAATATGAGAGTAGCATACGAGCATGTAGTCCATTTAATGGTAAGTGGCTACTGCCGCCCATGGACATCTGTACAACCCACGATAGGATTAGATTCCTACCTGAGGTCAGCCCCAGATGCGCCGCTACCCCTGAGGATTAATCTTAATGTCTCGGAAAAGTATGTCTCCCTTACCACACCCTTCAAGCAAGAAAACAGCAGCATTTAACACTCTTGTTATGAGGCAGAAATAGGAGTAATGTTGGTGCCTCCGGAATCGAACCACAGAGGGTTCTACCAGCTTCTAATAATAGGGGGACCATATCTAATTATATCATATCGGCAGTAGCCACTTACCATCAGGTGGACTGTATGCTCGTCTGCTACTCCTACATTATAAAAAAATATTCAATAAAAATTTTGAGCTTTATTTAATATTTTAAAGGGGTTTTTGAGACATTTTGAGAATACCACTACACATTTATTTATTATAATTATTTTTTATTCAGTCATATAATATTATTAATATAAATATTAATGAAGAATTCAAATGAATTAGCGTTTTGAAAAAAACTGTACAGAATATAAGAATTAATTTATCAATATAATTAACAAAAACCTTTGAAAAAATTCTAAATAAAAAATAGTCCTTTTAAAAAGACAAAAAGAAAAATAAAAAAATACATACCAATTTTGAAAGATTTTTTAACGTCACTTATTACTTAAAAATAAATAAATGAAAAATATTTTATCACTAACACAAAATAATTACACGATTATTATAAGTAAATTATTATAAAATTATTAAATAATTGTCATATTTATGCGCGTGCGCATTCGAGAGCACGAATGTTGACTGAACCGAAGAGAGAGTTCCTTGGTTAAAGATAAGCTGATGGTCCAATTGATAAGAGTAGCGGAAATAACATGACATAAGCGGCAGCGTCTTAAAGAGTTTTTACGTTTTTACAAAAAATGACTGATTTTGTATTTGTTTACGTATTTGTCCATATATTTCCAGTAAGCGCTCCTAGCGGACTGAATCAGAACTATATATACTCGTACAGTTAAAGAAATACAGCCTTGACAGACGGACAGACGGGCAGAAAGAGGAAGCTTAGTAGGGTTCCGTTTTTACCCTTTGGTTACGGTACCCTAAAAAGAAGTGAGGTTACCTACCTTTTAAATCAAATTCAATATAACATAATTATTTATGAGAATATTTAGTTATAAAATATGATTACATTTTGTATATCAAATTCATTAATATTTTCATATATAATGATACATAATTCTCTTGAAAATATTTTCATCATTATAACTAAGTAACCAATTTATTATTTTTTCTTGTACTAATCAATTTAAATTTAAAAGTCATTTTCACGTGACAAAAATATAGAAGTAATTTTGAGAAAATATACACGTTTCTAATTTAAATAACTGGCCAAGTGCGAGTTGATGCGAGTTGTGCGTGGTTCCGTATCCACCAATTTTAACCGACTTCAAAAAGGAGGTGGTTATCAATTCGGCCGGTATCTTTTTTTTTATGTATGTACACGAATTACTCCGCCGTTAGTGAACCGATTTTAATAATTCTTTTTTTATTGTATAGGGACGAACTGGAAGTTGGTCCCATTTAAATATGATTAGGATCCATCGAACATATTAGACACGCTGTTTACATCGTTATCCAACGAAATATATTGAGCGCCGACTTCACAAATATGTACTAAACCAACATTTATTTCAATTAGTTTTTACTTTGTAGTGATATAGAAGTCGGTTGTATTTTTTTGATATATTTTTTTTATTTTATTTATTTTTAGTATGTCATAGTACCCATAAAAGAAAGTGCATTGTGAAATTTTAAACTGTCTACCTAATTCAATAGATAAAGCGAAAAATCGCCGAAAAATAACTGTTTCTTGTAAATTTATTATTAGTATTTGTTGTTATAGCCTAGTGGTTAAGAAACTCGACCTCTCGATCGAGGGTCCCGAGGTTCAAATCTCAGGCACTTCTGATTTTTCAAAATTATGTGCGTATTAAAAATTAATGATCACTTGCTTAAACGGTGAAGGAAAACATCGTGAGGAAACCTTCATACCTGAGAGATTTATAAAAAAAATCTCAAAGGTATGTGAAGTCTACCAATACGCACTTGGCCAGCGCGGTGGACTATGGCCTAATCCTTCTCATTCTGAGAGGAGACCCGTGCCCAGCAGTAGGACAATAATGGGTTGATGGTGATGATTTGTTGTTATAGCGGCCCCTGTTATAGATATTCTGTAAATACATCAGAGATAGAGCCCTCTGACAGACGGACAGACAGCGGAGGCTTAGTAGTAGGGTTCCGCTTTTGCCGGTACAGAACCTTAAAAATATCAATATATATAATAAATGAAATGCATTCAAATAAATATTATTAATTGAAAGTCAATTCCAAATTTATGACCACTCATCAACTGTTTGAGACTCGTTCATACACGCTTATTTTTAAAACCGTTTAAGTGATTTTAATAAAATTGTATGAGAATGTATAGTCGGATCCGGTTTGGAACATAGGATACTTTTGAGCCCGATAGATGGCGGTATTGTCAAGATTTTCTTTTGTGACAGACAAGTCTACTAGTTTATCAATAAATTATTTATTATTAAAATATTTTAAGGTGGTGAAAAGCTTTGTGGTTCGACTTCGGCGGCACCACCGCCTATTTCTGTTATAACAGCAGTGTTAAGCGCTGCTGTGTTCTGGTTTGAAGGGTGTGGTAGAGAAAATACTTAACAGAGGCATTCTAGTTTAATCCTTTAGGTGTAGCAACACAACTACGGCCAACAGCAGGAATCTTTTTTATAATATAGGAGTAGCAGACGAGCATGCAGTCGACCTGATGGTAAGTGGCTACTGCCGCACATGAACATCTGTAATCAACCCCAGATAGGATTAGATATTTCCTGAGGTCGGCCACAGATGCGCCGCTACCCCCGAGGACTCTAATCTTATCGGACAGATGTCCATTTTTGGCACTAGCTACTTACCATCTAGTGATCTGCATGCTTCACTTCTATATAATACTTATAGTTTAAAAACTAAAAACTACGCTAAAATCGCATAAGGAAAATCGTCAATCCTAATTCCTGACGATCCTGATGAGGAGAATGGGATAAAATTATTAAAATCGTGTATTGTCATCGGTTCTTGATATTTGTTTAAAATTTTAAATTAGCGGATCGTTCAAAGTGGGTAAAAATCGAGTTCAAAGATTCCGTTACATACATACAGGTTAAGCTAATAAAAGCGCGGTAAAAGGGTTTTTTTTTTAATATTAGCTGTTAATATAAAAATGGACACCCATCATTTCTACTTTCATCAATTGATACGCCCTACTATTAGAAGGGATATCCTCAATTGAATGTCATTGTTAAAAGTACAGTTGCATGTAGGGATGAGAAAAGATCGATGAATCGCAGAATCGATAATTTGGACCAAATAATCGATTATTTTAATCTATCTCCAGTGATGGATTCAGTGAAACGATCTTTCATCCTAGAAAAGAGAAAGTCGATCTTTTTGAAGTTTATTGAACATTAACAGATGTACAGATATTTTTGCTGACGGATAACGTATTTCAGAGCTTGTTTGGTCCAGTACCCTTACCATGAGTTTTTACGTTTTGACAAATATGACCGTTTTGGTTAATGTTTACGTATTGGCTCATACGATTTCCTAGTTCTGACACAATCCGCTAGGGGCGCTGATTGGAAAACGTTAAAACTCATGGTAAGTGGTAAGTAATAACCCTTCGAATTTCGATACATATCTCCGCCTGATCTCAACATTTAATCTATCGAATGTTTTTCCTATCAAAGATCGGTTTTGACAATTTCGTCATTAGACACTGTCATTCGATCTTTGGTAGACGCAAATTAGACAGATCGATTATTAATAACGATCTTCCAATCTAAAATTTTTGGCATTTTCAGTTTATCTTTCGGTTCAAAAATCTTATATATAAAATTCTCGTGTCACAATGTTAGTTACCGTATTCCTCCGAAACGGCTTTACCGATTTTCACCAATTTTTATTAGCACATTCAGGTCTGGGAATCGGCTACTATCTATTTTTCATACCCCTAAGTGATAAGGGCTGTTCACCCTTAACATTTTTTTATTTATGTTTTATTTTATTTACGTTTGCCGGGTCAGCTAGTAATAATATATTAAATAAATTTCTCAATGCACTTGTAATGATGTAGGTGCTATAATAATAAATACCTACTAAAATAAAAAATAATTTGAAAATTTATTTATATTTGCACGGAACTCTCCGTTGATTAATTCCACTCACACTTGGCAATTTTCAAAATAAAAAGTAGAATGGACTTTAAATGTATTGTAATTTTCGTCAAAATAAATATTGTAAACATATAACGTATGTTACGATTTAATTTTATTGCCTTTATTTTAAACTTTTGTATTAGTTCATCATCAACCCATTGTCCCACTGCTGGGCACGGGTCTCCTCTCAGAAAGATTAGGATAAGATTAGAGAAGGATTAGGCCATAGTCCACCGCGCTGGCCAGGTGCGTATTGGTAGACTTCACATACCTTTGAGATTTTTTTATAAATCTCTCACCATTGCAGGTTTCCTCACGATGTTTTCCTTCACCGCTTAAGCAAGTAATGATTAATTTCTAATACGCACATAATTTAGAAAAATCAGAGGCGCGTACCTGGGATTTGAACCTCGGCCCCCTCGATCGAGAGGCCGAGCTTCTTAACCACTAGGCTATCACCACTTTCTGTTCCTAAAAGGTAACCCTATTACTAAGCCTTCGCTCCGTCTTTATAGTAATAACTGTAATAGATATATGCTTAATTTTATACAGTATTTATTGATATGTCCACTTTAATGACAAATATTAAATTAAGATAAAAGAAGAGGGAAGTCCCCATACAAGACGAAGGTGGTAGAATCCTTTGTGGTTCAACTCCGGCGGCATCACCGCCACACCTATTTCTACCTAATAACAGCAGTGTTAGGCGCTGCTGTGTTCCGGTTTGAAGAGTGTGTTAAGGGAGATATAATTTTCCGAGGCGTTCCAGCTTAGTCCTTAGGGGTAGCGACGCATCTGTGGCCGACCTCAGGTAGGAATATCTAATCCTATCTGGGGTTGATTACAGATGTCCATGGGCGGCAGTAGCCACTTACCATCAGGTGGACTGCATGCTCGTCTGCTACTCTTATATTATAAAAAAAGCTTTCGCTCCGTCTATATAGTAATAACTGTAATAGATATTTACTTATTTTTTATACAGTATTTATTGCTATGACCACTTAACGACAAATATTAAATTAAGATAAAAGAGGGAAGTCCCCATACAAGATATCGTTATTTTTCGGCGTTTTTCGGTATATCTATTGAACCGTAATAAGTAAATTATCTATATATAAACCGTAATAAGCATCTCTGAGAGATAAGATCCGCAATGAAGAAATTCGGATGAGGACCAAAGTCACCGACATAGCTCTAAAGGCTAGTTGAAGTGGCAATGGGCTGGCCACATCTGTCGAAGAGCAGATAATCGCTGGAGAAGACGGCTCTTGGAGTGGAGACCGCGTCTAGGCAAACGTAGTGTGGGACGCCCTCCTGCAAGGTGGGGCGACGATCTGCGCCGGGCGGCGGGAACTAGCTGGATGTGGAGAGCCGAAGATCGGGCTCAGTGGCGTACCTTGGGAGAGGCCTATGTCCAGCAGTGGACTAATGTGGGCTGAAGATAGATAGATAGAAGTAAATTAAATTTTCACAATGCATGTACTTCTACAGCTGTTATGATAACAAACACAAAAATAATAGAAATATAAAAAAATCAAAGTATAGATAAATATTTCATGACTGTACGGAATCCTTCGTGTACAAGTTCGAGTCGCACTTGTTTCTTTTTTTTTATAATATAAGAGTAGCAGACAAGCATGTAGTCCACCTGATGGTAAGTGGCTACTGCCGCCCATGGACATCTGTACAACCCCAGATAGGATTAGATAGACCTACCTGAGGTCGGCCACAGATGAGCCGCTACCCCTGAGGACTAAGCTGGAACGCCTCGGAAGAATATGTCTCCCTTATTGTGGTAAGGGTGTGCCCTTTAAACCGGAACACAGCAGCGCCTAACACTGCTGTTATTATGTAGAAATAGGTGTGGCGGTGGTGCCGCCGGAGTCGAACCACAACGGGTTCTACCACCTTCAACCACTTGTTTGTTTCTTTTTCGATTTATTCGCAAAACTTTGAGGCATCTTAAGCTTTGGTTAAGAAACATGAGAATTTATATAAAAACCTCAACTGCTCAAGAAGGTAGCCTATGTCACCCACAATTGAGATGAATCCAACAAACCAAATAAAATCATTTTTTTTTAATTCAAAATAGGTTCTTTACAGAGCACTTTTTGAATGCCAATACAACTACCGCCACTTCACAAGGTGTTTCGTTATGGAGAAGAAGCGGCGAAAAAACTCCATAACACACATCTTTTAAAAAAGTGTTTTTACAATGTCAAACTTAACCTAATGGTACATGTGGAGCTGGAACTACTTCAGACCACACCGTTTTGTCAGTCAAATAATCACTTAGTTTAAAGTACTCTTCTCTACATAGCGTTTGTTTAGCGACATGTTCGAACTTTTTCTCTGTGAGATTCAAAATGTGGTTGGGTATTTTATTGTATAGTCGACACAATTTAATAGGCCCATTTTGACACATGCCATCCCAATGTCATTGATGTCTTAAACTAACTTTTTAGTAGGGAAATTACGACCACGTGACGGTTAGAGCATGCTGCTTCAAAGCATTCGGAAGAAACCATAATCGATTAACTTTCAAATAATCGAAACTTATAATTAGCAATAACTAATTATTTATCCCTTTTTCATTATAACAACAATAAAACAATCAAAGCTTTATTTCTTAGTGAATGATAAATGTAAAAAAGATACAGTTTATGACCGATGCTTTAATCTTCTAAAAAGGAATAAATTTTTAAATTACACTAGAATTTATTTTCTTCTCCCCTTTTTATTGAATATTTAGATGATTTAGAAAAATATATAATAAATATTCTGTTTACAAAATAGTAAGTAATTTATACAATACGATGTGTGGTTGTAATCGATTTGTCGTAAAAATTGGTTTCTTTGGTTATCGATTTGTATGTCACATGCTTAGAGCCTAGTGATGACATGTTCCAAAATGGGCCTATTAAATTGTGACGACTGTAGTAGCGAATACACCAACAACGACAACGACACTTCATATGTTAATCCATCGACCCGTCTGGGCTGTAAAGCCAAAGAATGTAACATACATATTACATACATACAAAATATACTACCCTCTGCGATCAGATACAAATCATCCTTACTAATATTATAAATCCGAAAGTAACTCTGTCTGTCTGTCTGTCTGGTTGTCACTTCTCGCCTATACCACTGAACCGATTTTAATGAAATTTTGTACAAAGATAGCCTGAGACCCGAGAAAGGACATAGGATAGTTTTTATCCCGGAAATCCCACGGGAAGTAGAGATGGCGATCTAAGATCGATTAATCGGAGAATCGATCTTTGGGACCAAAAAAATCTATTATTTTAATCGATATTAGTAAGAATTGAATCGTAAACTATGCATTTGATCAAGTGATGATCTTTAGCAAAGTTGTTGTCCATTCCAATGAAGGTACGAATTTTCAGTTTTATGTGTGTTAGTATGTCATATTATTTTCTTTTAAACGCGGGCGAAGCCGCGGGCAAAAACTAGTTTACCATATAGAAGCAGTAATATCCCGGTGCCTGTCAATCTGGGAGTCCGAGGGTCGAATCCGATGCACGTCTGATTTTTCGATATTAATTATCACTTGCTTGACAAAAACACATCGTAAGGAAACCCATAAAGTTCTCAAAGGTAGGTGAAGTCTACCAACGCACTTGGCATGGTGGACTATGGCATAACCACTCTCGCTCTGTAAGGAGGCGAGCCCAGCAGTGGGACAGTAATCGGTTTACGACAAAGTAAAAATCGCTTCTAAGGTAAATAGATAAAATTCTCAAAAATATAGCAGTATATTTTATTATTAAGAAAAAAAAACGTAAAAGTACACAGTAAATTTCATTTTAATTTTACATAATTATTTAAACATAAAAAATGTAAAATTTCAACTAAAATTTATTTTAAAGCCAAAGAATTTGAAACACATTAATTTAAGAGTTACTTCAAGATCAACTTAAACATTAAGTACGAAATCTTAAACCTGCTGTAAAATTTTTAGGTCACAAAAAAAATTACATGGTAAAGAAAAAACTGCTAGAGCGCATGCTTATCACTCCATTCAGACCTTGAGAGAGAGACAGCGTCTACGAGTGCGAGAGAGATAGCAGGAGAGTCCCGAAATTTAGGGAACCCTTACCAGCTACCCATGACTCATTATGTCATTAAATCTAAGGAAAAAATGATTCCATAACTCAAAAAGTCCGAGACAGAGACACGTCTCGCTAAGCGAATTACGACTAGATTTTTAGGTCACCATAACTGAACTAAACTGGACTTCATTATAATAAATAGGTACTTACAATCATTCGGCGAATCCCCGGGACAGTTTTACACACGAAACGAGCATTAGTCGTACAACATAACATACGTCGCTAATGTAAAAACTAAAAGGTTATTAACGTTTAGTTATATTTAAACTGAACACACGGCGAACGTTATTTTCGTCTGACGCTCCTCGCTTTAGTTTTTGGTAGGAGTACGTTGTGGATAAAATCAATTGGTTTTGAACGGCACGCGAGCAGTAGCCATCTTGTAGCGATGGGCACGGACTGCGCATGCGTGGAACAGAGTTAATTCCGACAATTCTTACCACTTAACTAATTTTTACTAGCTAATGTTAAAACAAAACGTGTGGTAAGTGTTGTATGAGTACATTTATTTATTTATGCTAATCCGTAAGTATTTATTATTTATTCTACCCGGGGTAAATTAAAACATGTGTTTTTTAAGGGTTGCCAGTTCATACATGTTTTTTTTTTTAAATAGGAGCAGCAGACGAGCAGCCGTACGGACCTCTGTAATAAAGATCAGATAGGATTAGATATTCCTACCTGAGGTCGGCCACAGATGCACTACCTCTGAGGACTAAGCTGGAACGCCTCGGAAAAGTATGTCTTCCTTACCACACCCATCAAACCAGTACACAGCAGCTCTTAACACTGCTGTTATTAGGCAGAAATAGGTGTGGCGGTGGTGCCGTCGGAGTCGAACCACAAAGAGTTCTACCACCGTTTAAATTTTCTAGACTAGGATTTCTGACTTTACATGCCATACAGATGTATTACGATAACACAGACTTCGATTACACAACTCTTAGGCATATTGATTTCCTAACAACATTATACATCATTAAACAGAATATAATAAAACATTAAATTTATACACACACAATTAAATAAAATCAGTTCTAGATTCAAATCGGGTTAATCAAAATTCTAGCCAAAATTACCAATACTAAGCGTATACTCGTACATTATTACCTTTCTTTTTGTTTACGAGGGGGAAACCTTCAAAAGGTACCCGATGACGTGGGAGCGACGCCGGGTTATGTGGGATTTACCGCATTAAAACCCCCCGGTGGCCGTCCTCAGCGCTTGGTGGAGAACTCCGGGATCTCCGACGGAACACAACCGGAGTCCATCCCGGGGTCGCTGGCCGGGCAGTTCGAGCTCTCACTCTTACCGCCCGCCGCCCCGGAAGCCCCCTTTTAGTCCTCTTACGATAGGCAGGGGATACCGTAGCCCTATTCTGTTCCCGGAAATACAGGGACAAACATACATTAGTATCTATAAAATATTCTGTGAAATTCGCAAGTATTAAAGGCATCCTTTTTATTTTATACAAACTTTTTTTTTATTCGTATTGTGTATGAAAACACTAAAATTATTTCTAAAATTGTTATCCTGAAACAAGGATTCAAAGATTTAAAAAATGTAGGATACCCGTAGGTTTTAGGGCAGAAATAGGTGCGGTAGTATCACTGATCCAGGAAGACTTCTACCAGATTAAAAATAAACCTTATCCCTTATTTCTGCCTTGTATCAGTGCTAGTAGCTAGTGAGTTAAAGGGGGCTTCCGGGGTTGCGGGTGACAAGAGTGGGCGCTCGAACCGCCCGGTAAGCGACCCCGGGAAGGGCGGCGGTATGTGTGGTCGCATACCGTCGTACGCACCAGACGGTGTGGCGAGCGTCAAGCTCACCTGGACAGAGCCCGACGGGGCAACGCGCTAAGAGGACGCCGGTTGCTTTCCTTTGGAGATCCCGAAGCCCTCTACGCAGCGCCGAGGACGGCCACCGGGGGGGTTTTAATGCGGTAAAAATCCCACATAACCCTGCGTCGCTCCCACGGCGCCGGGTAGCTTTTGAAGGTAAACAAAAAAAAAAGCTAGTGGGTTCAGGGGGGTTACTACCATCTCTAAAAACAATATTATTTTAATCATACATTGAAATTTCGTGCCATAATTCAATTAAACTTATAAATAATTAATTTCGATGCAATATTGAAATAAAACTTTCCTGAACTATGATGGTTTTTAAAAGATTTCAAAGGAAAGGTAGAGGTTTCCTCACGATGTTTTTATTCACCGTCTTATATATAATATACACAACCAATTACTGTCCCACTGCTGGGCACGGGTCTCCTTTCAGAATGAGAAGTATTAGGCCATATTCCACCGCGCTGGCCAAGTGCGTATTGGTAGAGTTCACATACCGATAAGAACATTCTTTAAGTTTCTTTTCTTTCTCTCTCAGGTATGCAGATTTCCTCATGATATTTTCCTTCACTATTTAAGCAATTTATAATTAATTACTAATTATTTTAAAAATTAAATGGATTTGAACCTCAGTACCTCCGAATGAGAGGCCGAGTTTCTTAACTACTAGGTTGTCGTTGAAGAGCATTTTACTAAAAAATACCACTACTCGCCGGAAGATGGCGCTGTCACCATTCATTATAACATTGCACCACTCATGGAACAGAAAAACACTTTAGAATCTTTTGGCTTACTATATGTATGACAATTTAGAAATGTTGTAAAATAATTTAGCTAATTCTGATAGGCGCCAAAACAGGAATAATCTTACTTTCTTACATGTTGTATAATTGCTTCGTTTAAACGATATAAAAGTGGTAGAGACCTCTGTGGTTCGACTCCGGCGGCACCACCACCACACCTATTTCTGTTATTACATCAGTGTAAAGCGTGCTGAGTTCTGGTTTGAAGGGTGTGGTAAAGGAGACATACTTTTCCGAGGCTTTCCAGTTTAATCCTCAGGGGTAGCGGCGCATGTGGCCGACCTCAGGTAGGAATATCTAATCCTATCTGGGGTTGATTACAGAATTTACAGATGTCCATGTAAATTCTGTAATCAACCCAGATATTACATTATATTATAAAAAGCTACCAAAAGTTACTACAATTTAAAATTTGAAGTAAATTTTCCAACATTGCATGATACGAGTATGTGCAGAGCAGAGAATTGCTTTACCGGTATGCTCCGTGAGTTTGATAGATGGCGTTGTGTGATTGGCATGATGACAGTATTAAAAAATAAAAAAATAAATGATTTATGAAAACACAATATATTGAAAGGATTCTCAAAAACTCAGTTAAAAAAAAACTAAGATTTATTATATTTTCAATATAATAAAGTATAAAATACTGCAGTCGGCCATCTTGTCTGAAACGCTAACGGGGCGCGAATGACGTCATTTTTTAGTATGTCACTGAATTGCTTGAAATTTTGTATGGGATGTTCTAACGTGACGTCACCAACGGACGCCATGACACTCGCAAGCGTTTTCGAGCTTAATTAAAATGGCTAGAAACAAATGCTATTATTGTCGTTAATACTAAATTTATTACCGAAATAATGCGATTATTGGCTGTCATCTATTTTCGTTGTTTAAAAATATTTAAAAAATGTATTTTTAGAGCATTTACGAATGAAACGATTTTTCTCCGCACTTTTTCTTCGATTTCGGGTTTTTTCACCATTTAACTGCTGTAGGCATTGTTCCGCGTAAATTACACCATGACAGCCATTAAATGACTGGCATATTTGTTAGCTGTTTAAGCGATTTAATGGCTTCCTTCAATTACAAGGCGGTGAGATATCTATACTTATCTATGGTGTTTATAAGAAACACCTAATCTAAGAAAATGATATCTATACTGACTTATAAATATTATAGATGGCTATGTCTCTGTCCCTGTAGTTCCGGGACCAGAATAGGGCTACGGTATCCCCTGTCTGTCGTAAGAGGCGATTAAAAGGGGGCTTCCGGGGTTGCGGGCGGCAAGCGACCCCTGGAAGGACGGCGGTATGTGTGGTCGCATACCGTCGTACACACCAGATGGTGTGGCGAGCGTCCAGCTCACCTGGGCGGAGCCCGACGGGGCAACGCTAAGAGGACTCCGGTTGCGTTCCTTTGGAGATCCCGGAGCCTTCTACGCAGCGCCGAGGACGGCCACCGGGGGGTTTTTAGTGCGGTAAAAATCCCACGTAACCCTGGTTCGCTCCCACGTTGTCGGGTACCTTTTGAAGGTTTCCCCCTCGATAACAAACAAAAATGTCTCGCCATATGAATCATGGTGGACCAATTTGGTAGAAAAATATATCGGTATGTTTTACATCATACAAAAAACTCACTGCGGAAAGCCGGGTATAGTCCGCGCCAAACTGCTAGTCTGCTCTGAAGTTCTTGCGAGCAGGTATAGTCGTACAATTTGCTATAGCGACCTGATTCATATCTATATTCAGAGCGGACTAACAGTTTTACGCGGACTATACTTTGCGAAATCATGACGTTGGCAGTTTGTCTCTCTTCTGACTTTCTACCCGAGCTTTCTACACAAGAAAATGGCTAATCGTTTCACGCAGTCTCGATACTGAAACGTCGAAACATTTCCATGTAAAAAAATATAAATCTTTTTCACAGCGTTGTTCAAAGTTACCCAAAATGATGTTACTTAATTAGCACTAAGTAATAATAAACTTGATCGACCTCATGTTATTAATTTAAAATTGAAAAAATACAATGTTAATTAATTATTTATGATCGCTATAAACAATTACGCACAGAGCGAAGTGTGATTCATGAATAATCCAAATAGGGTAACAATAAATCCTATTATTCTTGGATATATCCAACTTTGTAACAGTTGAAACACCAATACCATTTTATACTTCAATTTTACATAGTAAAGTCCGCGCCAAATTTATTTTTATTTTTAGTATTTTTTATTATAGCAGCCACTGAAGTAAATAACTTGAGAAAATTTGAACTATCTACATATTACGGTTCAATGGATAAAGCGAAAAACTTTGAGAAATAGCGGTTTATTTTCAACTTTTTTATATTTTTAATATTTTATGTTATAGCGGCCTTACATACTCTGTAAAAATTTTAAGTGTCCATCTTTTACGGTTCAGCAGATAGAGCCCTGTGACAGACGGACAGACAGCGGAGTCTTAGTAACAGGATTCCGATTTTACCCTATGGGTACGGAACCCTAAAAATGGGTTAAAATATTTAAAGTCGTTCAGACCGAACCTCGCATCATTGTCACCCCTTTTTTTTGTAAACGAGGGGGAAACCTTCAAAAGGTACCCGGTGCCGTGGGAGCGACACGGGGTTATGTGGGACTCTTACCGCACTGAAACCCCCCCCGGTGGCCGTCCTCGGCGCTGCGTAGAGGACACCGGGATCTCCAACGGAACGACATATGCGATTACACATACCGCCGTCCTTCCCGGGTTCGCTGGCCGGGCGGTTTGAGCTCCCACTCTTGCCGTCCGCTACCCCGGAAACCCCCTTTTAGTCGCCTCTTACGACAGGCAGAGGATACCGTAGGCCTATTCTGGTCCCGGAACTACAGGGACAATCATTGTTACCCTACAAATGATTTAATTTAATGATTTCTGCAACAATAGGGAAATTAGTTCGCTGAGGGAAAATACTGTTAGCACCCATGGACGGGTGTAGTGTCATAATGTAATGTAATGTAATGTAATGTAATGTAAAGATGTTGATTTTAGTATTTTTTACCATTAATTTGGTGTATCAAGTGAATTGTGAGAATTCGGGGAATGTTAAACCTCTAGGTAAGTAATTTTTGATTTAAATGAAAACGTGATTTCTACTTCATATCTTAATACATATATTTCTTATGTGCGTGTGTATGTCACTGAACTCCTCCTAAACGACTGGACTGATTTTGATGAAATTTGTTGTGTGTGTTCAAGGGGACTTGAGAATGGTATAGATTCACAATTTAGTCCGTGGGAAAAGGTTTTTTTTAATTATTTTTTTTAATTCGTAAGTAGTTATAGAATCGGTAACTATGCATTTGATGAAGTGATGATCTTTAGCAAAGTTATTGTCCAAGAGCCCACGAGGGTTTGGGAGTTGGTAAGACCAATTTTCGACAGATGGCACCACTGTCGTTCCAATGCAGGTACAAATTTTCTGTTTTATGTATGTTATATTATTTCTTTAAAATGCGGGCAAAGCTGCGGGCACCACTAGTCTTCATATATTTTTCTGCCGCATAACAGCACCATTAAACGCTGCTGTGTTCTGGTTTGAAGGGTGTGGTAAGGGAGACATACTTGTCCAAGGCTCCAGCTTAGTCCTCAGGGGTGCCGGCGCTACTGTGACCGATCTCAGGTAGGAATATCTAATCCTACCTGAGGTTCATTACAGATGTCCATGGCAGTAGCCACTTACCATCAAGTGGACTGCATGCTCGTCTGCTACTCCTATATGTATAATATAGGAGTATAAAACAAGTTTCCGTTTTTATTTATCCTTGGGTAGGGAACCCTACAGAACCCAGAGGGGCGTGGTATTTGAGTTGGACCCCTACCTATATCCTACCTGAGGTTCGCTACTAATACGCCGCTACTCCTGAGGACTAAGCTGGAACGTCTTGGAAAAGTATGTCTCCCTTACGACACCTTTCAAACCAGAACATAACAGCGCTTAACACTGCTGTTATGAGGCAAAAATAGGTGTAGCGGTGGTGCCGTCGGAGTGGAACCACAAAGGGTTCTACCACCTTTAATATTCGTCTAAAAAGTGGAAATAATACTGTCTATATTTTAAGAAAACGATATTTTGTTTGTATTATAAGTAACTAGTTGACCCGGCAAACGTTGTGTTGCCATATAAATAAAAAAATGCATGAAATGATTTGAAAAATAGATAGTAGCCGATTCTCAGACCTTGAATATGCATATAAAATTTGGTGAAAATTGGTAAAGCCGTTTCGGAGGAGTACGGTAACTAACATTGTGACACGAGAATTTTATATACTCGTATAAGAAAATTACTTATTCTTTTCAGAGATATATCATATAACTTTTAACGAGAATGAATGTTTTGTATCGAAGAACAGTACAATCATACATCAACGCAAAGAATCTTTGGGAACTGCACGTTTCGTGCATAAGGGACCACTGTAAGTTGTATTTTTTATCTATACTAATATTATAAAGAGGTTTTGAAGGTAGAACACTTTGTGGTTCGACTCCGGCGGCACCACCGCTACACCTATTTGAGCCTCATAACAGCAGCGGCGCTGCTGTGTTCTGGTTTGAAGTGTGGTAAGGGAGACATACTTTTCCGAGGCGTTTCAGCTTAGTCCTTAGGGTTAGCGGCGTATCTGTGGCCGACCTCAGGTAGGAATATCTAATCCTATCTGAGGTTGATTACAGATGAAATGGCGGCAACGATCACTTACCATCAGTTGGACTGCGTGCTCGCCTGCTACCTCTACATTTTATTAAAAAAAAGCAAAATTTGTAACTTCGTTTGTTTGTTTGTTTGTAAGAGCTAATCTTCGGAAATACTGAACCGATCATGAAAATTCTTTCACAATCAGAAAGCTACACTATTCAGGAGTGTTATAGGCTATTTTATAATCATTGAACAAAAAGTTCAGAGGAAAAATATAGGCATATGTATTGGAAACTGGGCAAGATGTGATGCTTTACCGGCGCGCGCTCAGTATGAGTTCGGTATAGACGAACATAATGTTCATGAAAATGTTGTTCTCTATTCGTTCTCACAATATTAGTGCACTATCTGATTACTGTAATACATAAGTCTGTATGTACAATTTTTTTGGACAATAAACTAAAACTAGTAAATTTAAAGTAAAAAATAATTATTCCTTATTTGAAAAAATGTATAATACCTTGTAATATGTTGTATAACTACTAAAACACACTAAAATGTACCTTGAGATACAATTCAATATCTTAAAAACTTGTCTAATGTATTTTTAATACACAAATTGTTGGCACTCAAAGTTTAGAATAACATATATTAAGTTAGCTTAAGATGTTGTAATGTAATACATGACTGTCTGTGTCCAAAATACAATAAAAATAAATAAATAAAATTATTATTATTATTAATTGTATCACATAATATAATTAACGCCCAACGAAGTGGGCACGGGTCGCCATGTTTTTATATATTCATTATCAAGAACCGATGACAATACACATGAATATAATTTTAATAATTTTGTCCCATTATGAAGCCACAGTCACAATTTTCCGTGCGATGTTTGCTTGGTTTATAGTTTTTTAAATTATAATTTAAATAGTATTAATATGATTTGTTTAATTAACCTATTTGTGTAAATTGCAGAAACTGTGCATGGCAGGATGATGTAAATTTAAAAGTTGAGGATGAAAATGTAAGTATGGTGAATTATATACAGGGTGAATTTTTCAAATAGGCCTTCAGGGCTAAATCCGAAACAATAAGGATTAGCGAAAAATGCTGAAAATATTTTTTGGACGAAGGGGAAACCTTCAAAAGGTACCCGACGCCATGGGAGTGACGCCGGGTTATGTGGGATTTTTACCGCACTAAAACCCCGGTGGCCGTCCTCAGCGTTTGGTGGAGAACTCCGGGATCTCCAACGGAACACAACCGGAGTCCTCCTAACGCGATGCCCTTCTATCGGGCTCTGGCCTGGAGGGAGCAATTTACCCTCCTCTCACATCCCCTGGTGATTACAGCGATATGCGACCACACAAACCGCTGTCCTTCCCGGGGTCGCTTGCTGGACGGTTTGAGCTCCCACTCTTGCCGCCTCCAACCCCGGAAGCCCCCTTTTAGTCGCCTCTTACGACAGGCAGAGGATACCGTAGCCCTATTCTGGTACTACAGGGACAAGATACAGGGAATCCTAGTGTGGGGCTGTGTGTGTAGAAGCGTTTAAGCGTCTATGTTCCTGTTCAAAGTGTTAGGGTATATGTTCATTACAATACTTTTAATTAATTAATGTTAATGAGAGTCTTTTTAATTGCTGGTGAGAAGCAATGTAGCGGGAAACTATATAAAACGAAAGAAGATTATTATGTTTTTAGAAAAATAAGATGTCATAGAATGAATTGTCAGAGAAAATAAATAATGGAGTTGTAACTGAATCTTTTATTATATAAAATATTATTTCAGGTATAATGAGCTTACAATAGATTAGTAAAGATTACTCACTCCAGTGAATTGTCAATGTCACAACCAGTTTTGACAATTGAAGTTGTCACTGTCATCTATTTTCGTATTTGAAAAATTTTAAAAAATGAAGGTTTTAGATCATTTACGAATGAAACGATATTTCTCCGAACTTTTTCTTCGATCTCGTGTTTTTGCACCACTTAACTGCGCATATCGGCATTGTGCCCTGTAAATTACACCATGACAGCCATTTGCTGACAGAGATAGCAGCCGTTTAAGCCATTTAATGGCTTCCTTCAATTACAAAGCGGTCAGATATCTATGGTGTATGTATGTATGTGTCATTCTTTGACACGCTACAGCCCAAACGGCTTAACATAAGGTTTTTTTTTTTATAATATAAGAGTAGCAGACGAGCATGCAGTCCACCTGATGGTAAGTGGCTACTGCCGCCCATGGACATCTGTAATCAACCCCAGATAGGATTAGATATTCCTACCTGAGGTCGGCCACAGATGCGCCGCTACCCCTGAGGACTAAGCTGAAACGCCTCGGAAAAGTCTGTCTCCCTTACCACACCGGAACACAGCAGCGCCTAACACTGCTGTTATTAGGTAGAAATAGGTGTGGCGGTGGTGCCGCCGGAGTCGAACCACAAAGGGTTCTACCACCTTTAAGGTGTCGTTGTACTCCTCTAAATTGTGATAGTCTCTACCCCTATATTTTTAAGTAGTTTTTTATGTTCATAATAATTGCTAGTTACTTACAGGTGGGCTCCAATTTTAGAAAAGAGTATATAGAAGATCCGAAGAATTTAAAACAAAGAAAATGTACTTACTTACCTGACATTGTGAACTGTACTTTTAACTTCGTCTTAAAAGGTAAGTGAATTTGAATGAGACTTGTAAAATTAATTTCAGACTACGGTTTGTTTTAGCCTAGTGGTTGAAAGGCCTCTCGATCGAGGGTCTGAACTTCAAATCACAGGCACCTCTGATTTATTGGAATTAGAAATTGGTATTAGAAATTATTTATCACTTGTTTTAACGGTGAAGGAAAATATCATGACGAAACCTGTATACCTGTGAGATCTTTAAAAAATGTTCTTAAAGGTATGTGATATGTACCAATACGCACTTGTCCAGCGCGGTGGACTATGGCCTAATCCTTCTCATTATGAGAGGAGACCCGTGCCCAGCAGTGGGACAGTAATGAGTTGATGACATGGAACAGAAAAAACAAGGTTGATGACGTATAATTAAGAACAATAATTGGTCAAGTGCGTATCGATGTACACTATTCTGTATTCTGTAAATTTTCATTTATTTTTTATTTATTTTTATTATATAATGTCATAGCAGCAAAGCAATGTCTATTGCAGAAATGCATTATTAAATTTTAAACTGTCTGCCTAGTACGGTTCAATAGACAAACTAAAAAATGCCGAAACATAACGGTTTCTTAGCTATTTTCCTTTACCATAAATTTAATTACTCTCTATTGCTACGCTTTATGTATGTAGATACTAGTTTTTGCCCGCGGCTTTGCCCGCGTTTAAAAGAAAATAGTATGACATACTGATATACATAAAACTGAAATTTCGTACCTTCATTGGAATGACAGTGGCGCCATCTGGCGAAAATTGGTCGTACCAACTTTGAAACCTTCGTGGGCTCATGGACAACAACTTTGCTAAAGATCATCACTTGATCAAATGCAAAGTTTGCGATTCAATCCTTACTAATATCGATTAAAATAATCGATTTTTTTTGGTCCAAAAGATCGATTCTCCAATTAATCGATCTTAGATCGCCATCACTAGTTCCCGTGGGATTTCCGGGATAAAAACTATCTTATGTCCTTTCTCGGGTCTCAGGCTATCTTTGTACAAAATTACATTAAAATCGGTTCAGTGGTTTAGGCGTGAAGAAGAGACAACCAGACAGACAGACAGAGTTACTTTCGGATTTATAATATTAGTAAGGATGTTATGGAATCTTTGAACTCGATTTTTACCCACTTTGAACGGGCAGTTATATTCAAAATTTTGAATAATTATCAAAAACCGATGACAATACACGATTTTAATAATCTTATCCCATTCTCCTTATCAACATCCTCAGTATTAATAATTTTCGAGGCAGTGTTCGAGTGCCTTAGAGAAAGTTCATGACAAAGTTACTAAATTGCAACATTTTTACTTTTTAGTTTAATTTACTATAAAAGCATGGTTTTTAGTTTTTTAAATTTTAAAATCTTCCTGTTTTTTCTTGTTTTTAACTTTAATTTTATTTGATTCGCTTTGTCTGTCACAGACCCGACTGGTATTAAGTGGAAAAAAGAAACGCCTCCAATACCAGGTAAATACTCTTCAACTTATTTACTACGCTGTTATTAACTCCACCTGTATGTGTATATGTATGTGTATATGTATGAATGTATGTATGTATGTATGAATGTATGTATGTATGTATGTATGTATGAATGTATGAATGTATATATGTATGTATGTATATATGTATGTATGAATGTATGTATGTATGTATGTATGTATGTATGTACGTATATATGTATGTTACGAAACCTTTAAACTCTTTAAACATGTACTGCAGTAGCTGCTATAATAACAAATACTAAAAACATAAAAAAAATGTTGGTACGGAGCTCTCCAGGTGTGAATTTGACTTGTGCTTTGCCAATTTTATAAAAACTATAATTTATTTTTGAGCAAAGCAGTGATAGTCTAGTGGTTAAGAAACTCGGCCTCACGATCGAGGGGCCCGAGGTTCAAATCCCAGTCACGCACCTCTAATTTTTCAAAGTTATTAGAAATTAATTATCACTTGCTAAACGGCGAAGGAAAACATCGTGAAGAAACCCGAGAGATTTATTACAAAAAAACCTCAAAGGTATGTGAATACCAATACGCACTTGGCCAGCGCGGTGGACTATGGCCTAATCCATCACATTCTGAGAGGAGACCTGTGCCCAACAGTAAGACAGTAATGGGTTGATGATGTGATGTGATTGATGATAATTAATTTTTAATTTAATAATTTTAATTCTTTTCTTAATTTTAATTTTTTTAGAAAGGGTTTTGGACGATGTTTTTATTTTATAAGTTTAATTTTGTTATTATTTATTTTTTAATTTAAAATTGTAGATTATGTTTAAGTATTTTAATTATTTATCTTTTCTGTTGTAAATAAAAGTTACGCTTTGTTTAAATAAAGATAATATTAATTTAATCACGCTGTCCGTCTGTCACAGGGCCAAAAGACAATGAAAAAGAAACGCCTCCAGAAAAAGGTAAATACTCTCCAATTTATTATACGAACAGGGAGCCTTCCACCATCTTTTAAAGACCATCATAGTTCAGGAAAGTTATATTTCCTCCTTAAAACAGTAATTTCCGTCATACTCTGAACAAACTTAAACCCTTATTCATTTTTCGCTTATCATTGTATAAAATTAACTGAAATTGTCATATTTTCCGCCAAAAGTTAAATTTCCTGCGAAAAAAAAGTAAAAGTATGATTAAAATAATATTGTGTTAAGAGATGGTAGTAACCCCCCTGTACTTCGCGGTTTCATTCATTCAAAAGTGTAAATATTTCGGATTTCATGGGTTTATTTACTTTTACTTTTACATTTACTTGCATAGAATCATCGATATAATAATTAAAGATGATTATTAGTATGAAGGTGGTAAAACCCTTTGTGGTTCGACTCCAGCGGCACCACCACCACAACTATTTCTCCTTCATAACAGCAGTGTTAAGCGCTGCTGTGTTCTGGTTTGAAGGGTGTGGTAAGGGAGTCATACTTTTTTGGGGCGATCCAGCTTAGTCCTCAGGAGTACATATTTAAATATGTCAAAAAGAATATTGCAAATGCAAGAAAATGTTTTTTTTACAATTAAAAAAAAGCTTTATCATTTCATGATAAAGCTTTTTTTTAAGAAAAGCTATAAAGCATAAAAGAAGTATGAAGCTTAAAGAATATGTAAACGTTAGGTTGACTATTTTTTCCTGTCACAGTCCATGGGTAGGCCAACTTGTTTACCTGTCTATACCCACTTACCCAAGGAACGCGCTAAGAGGGCTCCGGTTGCGTTCCTTTGGAGATCCCGGAGCCCTCTACGCAGCGCCGAGGACGGCCACCGGGGGGGTTTTAGTGCGGTAAGAATCCCACATAACCTTACGTCGCTCCCACGACACCGGGTACCTTTTGAAGGTTTCCCCCTCGTAAACAAAAAAAAAAAAAAAAAGGCCAACTTGTTTACCTGTCTATACCCACTTACCCAAGGGTTGTGATAGGAAAAGAATAGTCAACCTAACATTTACATATTCTTTAGGCTTCATACTTTCGTTTGGTATGTAATTTGTCCATAAACCAGACCAGTGAAATGTTTAAGGTTTTTTTTAATTGTGAAAAAATCATATTCTGGACTGAATTTTTTAGACAACCATTTGCAATATAATTATCGACATATTTAATACGACTTAAAATACTTTATATCCATTAACCAGCTCGGTGAAGGTAGTCTTATATTGGGATCTTAGACTATAACTCAAAATTACTCTCAGTGAAGCTTATTATCTAACGAGCTTTTGCCCGCGGCTTCGCTCGCGTTACGAAGTAATATTTTCATCCCCTATTTTATACCCTTGGGGATAGAATTGATCAAAATCCTTTCTTAGCGGATGCCTACGTCATAACATCTACCTGCATGCCAAATTTCAGTCCGATCTGTCCAGTGGTTTGGGCTGTGGGTTGATAGATCACTATGTCAGTCAGTCACCTTTGAGTTATATATATTTAGAAGTGCTTTATATAAAATATTCATAGTTAATTTTAACGTGTTTAATTTTCAGATCCAAAGGACGGAGGAAACCCTGGTAAGTTAACACTTCGTTTTACAAAATATCACTAAAACTTCTAAATTTAGCAATAAGGGCAGTCGGGCATCATTCGGAACGCGGATTAACCTTACCTTTGTGATTCGACTCCAGCGGCACCACCGCCACACCTATTTCTGTTATAACAACAGTGTAGCGCTGCTGTGTTCTGGTTTGAAGTGTGGTAAGAGAGACATACTCGTGCGAGGCGTTCCGACTTAGTCCCGTAGTAGCGGCGCACCTATGGCCGACCGCAGGTAGGAATCTTATCCTATCTGGGGTTGATTATAGATGTTTATGGGCGGCAGTAGCCACTTACCATCAGGTTCAAATCCCAGGCACCTCTGATTTTTCAAAATTATGTGCGTATTAGAAATTAATTATCACTTGCTTAAACGGTGAAGGAAAACATCGTGAGGAAACCTGCATACCTGAGAAATCCTAAAAAAATGTTTTTAAAGGTATGTGAAGTCTACCAATACGCACTTGTACAGCGCGATGGACTATGGCCTAATCCTTCTCATTCTGAGAAGAAACCCGTGCCCAGCAGTGGGACAGTGGGGTTGACTACTACAATAAAATACCCGACCACATCTTGAATCTCACAGAAAAAAGTTTAAACTTGTCGTTAAACAAACGCTATGTAAAAAAGCGTACTATAGGCTAAGTGATTATTTGACTGATAAAAAGGTGTGGTCTGAAGTAGCTGCAGTTCCACATGAACCATTGGGTTAAGTTTGCCATTGTATAAAACATTTATTTTTTAAAAGTGTTTCTTTCGCCGCTTCTTCTCCACAACGAAACACCTTGTGAATTAGATGTAATGACATTCAAAAAGTGCTCAGTAAAGAACCTATCTATACTAATATTATAAAGAGGAAAACTTTGTTTGTTTGTTTGATTGTAATGAATAGGCTCAAAAACTACTGGACTGATTTTAAAAATTCTTTCACCATTCGAAAGCTACATTATCCACGAGTAACATAGGCTATATTTTATATGAAATATATGTAATAAATAGATTTTGAGGCGGTACAAAGTTCGCCGCGTCAGCTAGTTTTGAATAAAGAAATTCGATTTGATTTGATGATGACATTGATAATAAAAACTTTTTTTCAACAGATTTATATAAGTACGTCGGCGCGGGAGTTGGTTTTATTGTTCTGATCGTCATAATTCAAACTGCTTATATAATTAGGTACAGACGGAAAGGTAAGATAATTGTGTACTATTGTTATGTTCTATTGAAGTGTGCAATAAAGAATATCTATCTATCTATCTATGTAAGATTTTTTATTACCACGCTTTTATTAGCTTCACCTGTATCTATGTATGTATGTATGTAACGGAATCTTTGAACTCGATTTTTACCCACTTCGAATGGTCCGATTAAGTTAAAATTTTGAACAATTATCAAAAACCGATGACAATACACGATTTAATCAATTTTATCCCATTCACCTTATGAGGATCGTCAGAAATCAGGGTTAACGATTTTCCTTGTGCGATTTTAGCATGGTTTTTAGTTTGTAAACTATAATTATATAAAACAGGAGTAGCAAACTAGCATGCAGTCCACCTGATGGTAAGTAACTACTGCCGCCCATGGACATCTGTAATCAACCCCTCATAGGATTAGATATTACTGCCTGAGGTCGGCCACAGATGCGCCGCTACCTCCAAGGACTTAGCTGGAATGCCTCGCAAATATGTCCCCCTTAGCACACTTCAAACCAGAACACAGCAGCGCTTAACACTGTTTAATAACAGTGTAAGGCAGAAATAGGTGTGGCGGTGGTGCCGGAGACGAACCACAGAGGCTTTTACTACCTTTATTGTTTTGTAATATTAAATATATGTGATAAGTAAATTCAGATTTAAAGCTTAACCCCTTTTATTTATTTTTAATTACATAGCAAATTATTTACAATATTAACCTAATAGAAATACAATTAATTTAAAAACCAAAAACCCGAATGCACCAAAAAGGCTGAAGTAGAATTTCCAAAAGCAGTGAAATACGTATTTTATTATTTTTATGCAGAAAGCCAATACAAAGATTCATAGTAGGTGTCTGCTTCAAAAACAAAAGATGTTCTAACAATATTAACCTATTTTATCCTAGTAGTGCTCATTTACGCTATATAAAGAACCTATGTGTAAAATTCCAGCACGCTTAAGTTCAGCGGTTTCCCTTTGCGTTGATCTCTGGCACAGCAACTCACTCATTTAGTCAGACAGTGATCTCGATGTGTATATATGTACTAGCTGACCAGGCAAACGTTGTGTTGCCATATAAATAAAAAAAATGTTAAGGGCGAACAAGCCTTATCACTTAGGGGTAAAAAAAAGATAGTGGCCGATTCTCAGACCTAATGAATATGTACATAAAATTTGGTGAAAATCGGTGAAGCCGTTTTGGAGGAGTACGGTAACTAACACGAGAATTTTATATATAAGATATATTATATAATGTATGTGTAATATCCTCTCAATTTCCTTTATTTTGACACCCTACTCGATAGGTTTGGTTATTTTTTTTTTAAATGTGTTACTATTTCGCGAGAAAAAATCACCATTTAAGGTCTATAAAATATATAACTTCAGTAATTCAAAATTTCAGTCATTATTTTACCTCGTTAGAGGTAAAATTTCATTATTTTTATCCAACAAGCTTGATACAAAATTTCATAGTGTTTGCTTCAAAATTGACGGTTGTTCAAATGAACTTTTAACCCTTTTTTTTTTTTTTTTTTTTTTTTTTTTTCTCGTGGGGAAACCCTTCATGGGTTCCTCTCAGCAGCGGGGGCAGCGGAGAGGATATGCCGGACTCCTACCGGCTAAAACCCCACGGTGTTCCTCTGTACGCCCTTTGTCGGGACCACGGGTACGCTAGTAGCACTCGTCCGCAGTCCCGACGGCGTTTGCCCGCGTCCAGGCCAATCTCAGTTTGGGATGGAGCTGGAGCTACTCCATCTACTCGTCAGTGAGGTGCGCGCGGGAACACCGCGCGCGCCACCTCGAGGCTTGATGTTGTATGACGTAAGACACCCTCGTCTCCTACGCCAATGCCTCTGTTATGGGGGCAGGAAATGGGCGTGGGGAGCCCTTCTCCTCCGCCCGGTATTCCGGCTGCGGATAGGAAGGTCTGAGGATTTCTCTCTCTCCCTCTCCGCAGCCTCCTTCCGCGAGATCACATCCTCGCAGAAGGATTTCACCATTTTCCATGACCTGTCGCTCTCGACCATAGCTTTCACCACGGTCGGCAGCGAGAGGTCAGGCCCCACTGCAGCGACGAGTGCACAACGCAGGCTGTCCCAAGCAGGACATTCCTCCAGCGTATGCTGCGCCGTGTCCTCGTCGCTGCTACAATGGTGGCACTGGGCGGTTGGCTCCCTCCCGATGCGGCACAGGTACTTCCCGAAACATCCATGTCCCGAAAGCACCTGCACCATCCGGAAGGTAAGCGACCCATGCCGCCTGTCCGTCCAATCCTCAAGCACCGGACGGACAGCCTCCACAGTCCTGAGGCCAGCCGTGGGTTCAGCCAGCCTCTCTTTCCACTTTTCAGTCATGGACTGCAGAGCGTGGAATTTCCGCTCTTCTGCCTCCTTCGGCGTGGGGTGTTCCTCACGGTTCCGGAGGTCTGCGCGCCATCGATATATCGACGCGCATACCCCCGCCTCCAGATCCCAGGGAGGGCACCCTGCCAGTACGCACGCCGCCTCAAAGGAGATGGTGCGGTATCCACGGATGACCCCGACGGCCATCACCCTCTGTGGTCTTTTAAGGAGGGTGACATTCTGCCTTGTCAGGGCCTCCACCCATACGGGTGACCCGTATAGGGCCATGGACCGCACTACCCCCATGTATAGGCGACGGCTACTCGCACTAGGCCCCCCGAGATTGGGCAGCAGCCGCTTTAATGCAGCTGCCGCGCCCATTAACCGGGGAGCCAATCGCGTGAAGTGTTCGCGGAAGTTCCAGCGGCTGTCGAGGATGAGTCCCAAGTATCTCATTTTTGACTTCACCTCGACACGGGTTCCACCAATGAGTATGTGAGACCCCCGCGGCGGCGCCCTCCTCGGCCCGTGAAAACACAGGGCCTCGGTTTTTGCGCTAGCCAGCTGGAGTCCCAACATCTCTATTCTACCAACCACCAGTGCCACCGCTTCAGTGGCAAGACGGGCAGCCTCGTCGTAGTTAGCTCCCCGGGCCGTGACCAGCGTGTCATCCGCATAACAGGTCACGGAAGCTCCCGGGGGCAGATCACCCCGCAACACCCAGTCGTATCCGATGTTCCACAGAAGCGGGCCAAGAACCGAGCCCTGTGGAACACCGCACGTCATCTTCCGACTGAGTGCGTGTCCCTCGCGTACCGGGTACTTTATGTACCTATCGGAGAGATAGGCACCAACAATCCGGCTGAGGTAGGGAGGCACCCTGTGATGTTTCAGTGCCTCCATAATGCTGGCCCATGGCAAGGTGTTGAAGGCATTAGCTATATCAAGCGACACCGCCAGCAACACCCCGCGCCGGGCCACCACCTCATCTGAGAGGGCCTTGACATGCATTATTGCATCAATGGTCGAACGGCCCTCCCGGAAACCATATTGGTTGCCGGACAGATTGGGACCCACCTCCCCCAGATGCTTGATGAGCCGACCTGCCACCACGCGCTCAAAAAGTTTGTCGGCCTCATCAAGCATCACCAACGGTCTATATGATGAAGGACACTCTGCGGGGCGTCCCTCCTTCTTCAAAAGGATAAGGTTGCCCGTCTTCCACTGTCTCGGGACCGATCCCGACTCCAGACAGGCATCAAATAGCCTGCAGAATCGGTCCCCTAGCTCCTGCAGAGCTAGTACCCAAGCGCGACCAGGTATTCCGTCTGGTCCCGGAGCCTTATTTTTACCCCGGAGCCTTTGGATGGCCACGCCCATCTCCTCCTCCGACACTTTGGGCACCTCCGACCACTCCGACCCTGAGGCATAATCGGATGGTGCCATCGTAGGAGGGGAGTGTTCCACTCTGGCCGGAAACAAAGTGGATACCACATCTTCCAGCAGCTGGGGCTGGAGAGTCTCAGTCAGAGGGGGCGCCCAAGGGCGCATTTTTTCCCTTACTATCTTATAAGGACGCCCCCACGGATCGTGACTCAAGGTCTGGAGAAGCTCCATCTTGGCTTCCTCTTTAGCCCGGATTATTGACAGCTGCAGGGCTAATCGTCGCTCTCGATAGGCCTCGTACAGCTGTTGCTCCACCGCGCCATGGTCGATGTTACGAATTCGCAACCTGCGGTGCCTGGTGTACTGGCGTCTCGCCACTGCACAGTCTGAGCGAATCTCTGCGATTTCGTGGGACCACCAGTACACCCGACGTTTTGGAGGATGCGGTTTGGCCCGGGTCATGCTGGCATCACACACATTGGACATAGCATCCCGGAACCACTCCGCCTCCCCCTCAACCTCCACAGGTTCAGGTGGAGCCAGCCAGGCCTGGACGATGGCAGCTTCTACCAGAACATCCTTGTTGAGACTCCCCAGCACCCATCTATGTACCGAGTTTCTGGGGCGACGACGATCCGGGTGTTCTGGCGAGCTGGAAATGTCGAATCGGATATACAAATGATCCGACAATGTTTCCACCCCTTCCAGAACATTCCAGCCCCGGACGATGCTTGCCACAGCGGGAGAAGCGAACGAGACATCCACAATAGAACCCCCCCGCTGCCGCACGCATGTATTTGCCGACCCACGATTTAGTACTAAGAGGTCGGTCGTCGTCGCCCATTCTTCCAACACCTCGCCGCGAGCATCAGTCTTAGGGGAACCCCAGGCCGTTGATTTGGCATTGAAGTCCCCGAGGACGAGCACACGGCGAGGCTGGATTGATCCTATTAGGGCCTCCAACTCACCCAAGAAAGCTTCGAAATCGGCTAGATGTTTATTGGGCGAGAAGTAGGCCCCAATCAGGACGTACTCCCTCCAGCGAACCGCCACATATCCCTTGCCTCTCCGGATTGTGGTCAGAGGCGGGACTCGCAGTGTCCTTGACAATACAATGGCCACCAAGCCATCCTGGTCTCCCACCCAGTTATCCAAGTGAGGGACGAAGTATGGTTCCGCAACAACCGCCACTTCTACCAACCACTGCGCCATACTTTGAATCAACAGGTCCTGAGCAGCGCGACAGTGGTTGATATTCGCCTGGAGTAGGCGGTTGGCCATACTTAGATTGGCTTGGCGACCACTACAACTCCCGTCCCTCCTTCGGTGGAAGGACAGTCAACAGCTGCTAGGGCCGATGTGGCAGCAGCAGGAGTCTTCTTAGCAACAGCAGTATCAACAGCAACGGGAGTGGAAGCAGTAGCTGCATTGACCCCCTTCTTCACTTTATTTGGCGGGGAGCACGCTTTGCTCCCCAGCCGATGATCCGCCGGCCTGTTTGCCGCAGCGCATACCGAGCACTTTGGTGTGGCGGTACACGCGTTGGCCTTATGGCCGGGTTTACCGCAGCGATAACATTCTTCGCTGCGGTCAGCCTCTGCAGTGCAATGCGCCCTGACATGTCCACCTTGTAGACACCGGTAGCACCGCAGTGTTTTCGGCTGCAGCACTTCTACTCTTGCTGAAACCCAGCCAATTAACAGCCGGCCAACATTCCCAATTTTTCTTACAGCAGCCACGGGAGCCCGCACCCATACGGAGCAAACTCCACGCGGTGTCGGTCGTATTATGCCCACTTTGATCCCCTCCCTCGGACATCCCCCATCTCGTGCCACGGCGACTGCAACGTCCTCCGGCGTCACGGAGTCGTCTAGACCTGTGATCCGCATTTCCGCGCATTTCACAGGTCTTGAGACAGTTGCGACTCCTTCACCTAAGGTCTCTCTGAGCTTTTCTGCCAAGGAGTCCGCCTTGTCGCCGCTGCAGGCACCTGGCACCTCTAGGATACGGGCGCCCGTGGCCGCTGTACGGAACTTCAGGCTAGTTATGTTAAGGCTGGGAAGATCGATGCCAGCCCTAGCTTGCGCCAACACTTTGGCAAAAGTGATTCCCTGCTTTTCTGCCTCTGGCTGTAGTGTAATGACTACAGCAGAGGAACGAGGGGGGCGAAGTTTTACTGGCATTGGCCGATCACTTTTGGACTTCCCAGCCTTTTCAGCAGGAGCACCTCTGTCACCTTTCTTGCTTTTTTGCCCTGGGGCAGCTGCCTGCGGTGTATTATTTTTTTTCTTACCCTTTTTGGTGACCACCACCCATTCACTCTCCTTTGGCGTAGGTGCCGGAGAGGGTGGGCGGTAGTCACCTTTTTTCGGGCGTTGTGCCTTTTCCTTGCCCTTCTTTTTACCCCCAGTTTCATTACTGGAAACTCCCGTTTGTCGCGTGGTCTCTTGGCCCTTACCTGGCTTTGAGACTGCCTCCGCAAATGTGCAGCTGCGGTCGATAGCACGCTGGGGTAATCTATTCTCCAGTTCTTCCAAGCGTGCATTTAGCATATCCCCCACTTGGAGCATTATGGACTGCGACAGCTCCGCCGTGCTTGCTACTGTTTGCAATGGCACTTCGGGTACTTCTCGGGACGGGGCAATTTCCAGCTGAGCTATTTGTTCTCGAAGCACTGCCATTTCCTTGCGCAAGTCCGCCACCTCCTTATGCATGCGAGAGTTGTCCGCCTGTAGTTTCAGATTTTCATCGGAGGCAGTTCTGGTGTGCAGGGCTTCGACTGCCACCTTAATCGATGTGGCTGCCTCCTTTAGTGCTTTTTGAAACGTGCCCTTAAGATGTTTTGATTTTGTGGACACGTTGAGTATAGCACTTACATCCTGAAGCACCTGCTCCTTTAGAGCGACGGCCGTACGATCGTCGTCGTCACCACCAGGTGTTTTCGCTTGAGGCCTGTCGCCCGTCGCTAGCGTCTGGACCGCCGCTTCACAGCTGATCTCCTGCTGTAGAAGAAATTCATTTCTTCTGTTCTTTATTCTAGCTGGAGCAACTTGTGTGCAAGCACCTTCCTCTTCGCTCGACAGCTCTGACCTTGGAAGGCTCTGATCGTGCCTCCTTCGGTTCCTCCACAGGCGGCTCCGGCCCGTACCCGCCACTGTACTCCCATTAACCTCCGATTCGAATGCCTCCAAACCGGATGTCTCCCCCTCATCAATGTTTAGTGTTGTGTGTTTGTGTGTGTGTGTTTGTGTGTTTTTTGTGTAGTGTGGTTTTTGTTTTTGTTTTTGTTTTTTGATTAGAGACGCCATTGTTGTTCCCACGAGTATGGGGGATTAGCGGTCCACCCGGGCAGTGCCCCCTGTACCCGGGTAAGCCTGAGCGTAACCCGCTACGGTGTCGGCCGGTACCGCAGCGGGAGTCGCACTAATGACTGGCCTCCCCGCCAGCCATGCATCCCCTCGCGGTGCGCCGCCGCTTGGGATTAGGGTGATTTTTTATAGAGGTTTTCTTCCTCGCAGTCCGGCCAATTAAGGCAAGACTCTCGGTCCCACCCGAGGCCGCGAGACATGACCACTACACCTCTCCTGGGTGGGATTACGATATCGACGGTGGCTAGGCAAATAACCGTAGCCTGCCCGGTGGCAGGGTAAGTGCTCACCGAGCCCGCCCAGAGTTCTTCCGATTGGAAGAAACTCCTCGTGAAGGCTATCCGCCTTGCACCTTCCCCGCCTGGTGGAATCATTTCGATTCCCGACGAGGCTGAGCCGCTCTTAGTCTGGACCCTCCCCACCAAGCCTATCCGGTATGGGTATTCCTACCGGCACAGCCTTGGGGATCGTAGGGCCTCGCAAGCCCCTCCACCACGACAAGGTGGCAGCTCCTCGGAGGGGGAACTTTTAACCCTTATTTAACCCTCTACGGGGTTGATTTTTCGGAGGAGGATAAATAAGTGCGTCCTTGTTCCTATCAAGAAAGCCAAATACAAAATTTTATAGCAGTTGCTTCAAAATTAAAGGATTTCAAAAAAACTGTTTTTCCCTATTTTACCCTCTTAAGGGTAGAATTTCCAAAAGGCCTTTCTTAGTACTTATTCACGCTATATAGAGAACCTATGTGCAAAATTTCAGAACTGTAAGGTCCTTGGTTTAGGCTGTACGTTAATTTCTGAAAAATGTAAAAGTCATTTAGTTAGTCAGTCAGTCAGTCACCTTGCTGTTATATATATATACAAATATGTTTTTATAATCTCCGTTTAATTTCCTTTCATTTGATACCCTACTCGATAGGTTCGGTTAACTTTTTTTTTTAAATGTGTTACTATTTCGCCCCAAAAATCCGCCATTTTGATTTTTTTTTACTAACACCTATCTAAGGACACTCGGGTCATTGAGACAAATATAATGACACCTTAACAGTTGAAATTCATCCAGCCGTTTGTTAGATCGGATCAAATAAAGAAAGACAAATATACAAGATACGCGCGAAAAACATAACCCTTCCTTGGCAGTCGGGTAAAAATCTATACTAATATTATAAAGCGGAAAACTTTGTTTGTGTGTTTGATTGTAATGAATAGGCTCAAAACTACTGGACCGATTTTCAAAATTCTTTCACCATTCGAAAGCTACATTATCCACGAGTAACATAGGCTATATTTTATATGAAATATATTTGATAAATACGTTTTGAGGCGGTACAAAGTTTGCCGGGTCAGCTAGTAATATATAAAACAGGTTTTACAATAGTTAATTAAATTAAAGCATAATAATTGATTAAATTTTAAATCCAAATTCAGGTCATTATAAGGAAATAAATCAGAAAATGTGTATTTATATACCAAGTAATTATAAAATTTTCCTCAAAATGTTCATCACTAATCAAAGTTTTGAGTAGTTTATAAATTAAATGGAATTTTCAAACAGATTAAATATTTGCTAATATGTAATACGCTGTATTACATATTAGCAAATGTATTACATACACATGAAGGTGGTAGAACCCTTTGTGGTTCGACTCCGGCGGCACCACCGGAATACCCATTTCTACCTAATAACAACAGTGTTAGATGCTGCTGTGTTCCGGTTTGAAGGGTGTGGTAAGGGAGACAGGCCTTTCCGAGGCGTTCCAGCTTAGTCCTCAGGGGTAGCCGCGCATCTGTGGCCGACCTGAGGTAGGAAAATCGAATCCTATCTGGGGTTAATTACAGATGTCCATGGGCGGCAGTACCCACTTACCATCAGGTGGACTGTATGCTCGTCTGCTACTCTTATATTATAAAAAATCATATTTGTATGTATGTATGTCTCATTCTTAGTCGTGATTTAATAAGCAGTGATAGCCTAGTGGTTAAGAAAATCGGCCTCTTGATCGGGGTTCCGAGGTTCAAATCCCAGGCACGCACCTCTGATTTTTCAAAATTATGTGTGTATTAGAAATTGATTATCACATGCTTAAATAGTGAAGGCAAATAGTAAAGAAATCTGCATACCTAAGATTATTATTATAAAAAAAAAGTTTTCAAAGGTATGTGAAGTCTACCAATACGCACTTGTCTAGCGCGATGGACTATGGCCTAATCCTTCTCATTCTGAGAGGAGACCCGTGCCCAGCAGTGGGACAGTGGGGTTTTTAATTGTATTTTTTTGTTTTTTTTTTTTTAATATTTTTCTATTTACAGTAGCAAATTCTCGACGTGCGCTGAACACTGTATTAATGACTCGAAAAGAAAAGTCTAATCACGAAGGTACCATTTTTATCTTTTTCTTTCTTTTAATGTCTTTCGTTTCAGATCTTAATCTTTTACTACTTACAAAAAATAAAGATAATTTCAGTTTTTTTTCAGTTGGCTTTTTAACCTTATATATTTGCACATACATATTTGTGAATTTCACTATACGGATATAGTGATATTCCCTTCATTGAGAAAGAAAAGGATGCCGTATCTACACACTTGTCGAATTACATCAAAGCGTCACAAAGTCAAACGTGTGGATAGAGTATTTGACTTGGTTTGTGTACCAAATTGTACCAAAATAATTAAGCCAAACGTTTGTAAAAGTTTGGAGTTTGCGACAAATATCAAGCGAGCAGACACAGCATAAGATATATTTTTGAAAAATATTTTTTTTATACCATAGAAGTAGTAAACGAGCATGCAGTCCGCCTGATGGTAAGTGGCTACTGCCGCCCATGGACATCTGTAATCAACCCCAGATAGGATTAGATATTCCTACCTGAGGTCGGCCACAGATGCGCCGCTACCCCCGAGGACTAAACTGGAACGCCTCGGAAAAATCTCAATTACAAATTAATATGATTTTTTATTCTTTTAACAGATAGATACAGCACTGGGCCTTTCAGGAAACTAAAAAGCACGAAGATTAATGCTGAAGGCGACGAAAATATCTACGAATCTTTGGACAATTTACCAGATGCCGTTAAAGGAAGTACCGGTATGCTACAAAATGTATTTACTTTAGTCTTGCAACCATTTTTAGGGTACCGTACAACACCGTACCGTACCGTTTGAAGGTGGTAGAACCCTTTGTGGTTCGACTCCGGCGGCACCACCGCCACACCTATTTCTGCCTAATAACAGCAGTGTTAGGCGCTGCTGTGTTCCGTTTTGAAGGGTGTGTTAAGGGAGACAGACTTTTCCGAGGCGTTCCAGCTTAGTCCTCAGGGGTAGCGGCGCATCTGTGGCTGAACTCAGGTAGGAATATCTAATCCTATCTGGGATTGATTACAGATGTCACTTACCATCAGGTGGACTGCATGCTCGTCTGCTACTCCTATAATATAAAAAAAAAACAAAGTGTAGGTAGAGCCGTTGCATTGACGTCCATTCTGGATAACGATCGAGATTGCGAAGGAGAAGGTCACATGAGTGTATGCCTTCTCGGTTCTCAATTTCTCGGCGAGACTTCTCGCGTGAGTCTTTAGCCGGCTTTACAACACCGATAATTTTCTTCTTTCAGACACAATAGATAGAAAGGCGAGAGCTAGACCACCGATACAAACGCCTTCAGAACTACAGAAGTCACCACCTGATGGTAAATACATTTTATGTTAAATATTCTTTATAATATAGGAGTAACAGACAAGCATGCACTTCACCTGATGGTAAGTGGCTACCGCCACCCATGGACATTCGTAATAAACCCCAGATTGGATTAGATTCTTACCTGAGGTCGGCAAATAAACGGTAAATAACTAAAAACCACGCTAAAATCGCACAAGGAAAATCGTTAATTCCAACAATCCTAATGAGGATAATGGGATAAAATTATTAAAATCGTGTATTTTCCGATGACAATACACAATTTGAATTTGAACAAGTATCAAGAACCGATGTTCTTGATACTTGTTCAAAATTTTTCATTAATCTGACCGTTCAGTGATCCGTGACTGTTCAATTGAGTTACATACAGATCAAGCTAATAAAAGCGTGGTAAAAAGTGACGTCATTTTCAATTTTCAATCCAATATGCCGCACATCCCAAAATATTGGACCTTTTTTATAGTAATAGGATAATTAGCATCATTACATTACGATTATACAGTCCACCTGATGCTAATTGGCTACTGTCACTCGTGGACATCTGTAATCAACCCCAGATAAGATTAGATTTCTACCTAAGGTCGGCCACGCTACCTCTGAAGACTAAGCTAAAATGCCTTGATTATTATGCCAGAACACAGCAGCGCTTAACACTACTGTTAAAAAACACATAGGTATGGCGGTGGCACAAAGGGTTCTACCACCCTCAGACATAATTATTGTTCATGCGTCCTATGATATGGGTATCAAATGGAAATATTTTCAGAGAATAAAAAATTGATGACATTACTAAAAACATGTTTTTATTATTTTAATATCATCATCATCATCATCAACCCATTACTGTCCCACTGCTGGGCACGGGTCTCCTCTCAGGATGAGAAGGATTAGGCCATAGTCCACCGCGCTGGCCAAGTGCGTATTGGTAGACTTCACATACCTTTGAGATTTTTTTTTTATAAATCTCTCAGGAATGCAGGTTTCCTCACGGTGTTTTCCTTCACCGTTTTAGCAAATGATAATTAATTTTAATACGCACATAATTCAGAAAAATCAGAGGTGCGTGCCTGGGATTTGAACCTCGGATCCCTTGATCGAGAGGACAAGTTTCTTAACCACTAGGCTATCACTGCTATTATTTTAATAAAAATATATTATTTTTAGATACAATGGCAAGAAATATTCGTGCTAAACTTCAGATGGCACTGCCCCCGGAGCTACAGTTATCACAAGGAGACGGTAAATATACAGATAGAGTACGCGCCAAACTTCTAGTCCGCTGTACCCTTAGTATGAGTTTTTACGTTTTGTTCGAAAACGTTCAACGTTTACGAATTCGCTTATACAGCGTCCCCGTGGACCGCATCGGAACTAAAATTTCTCATTATGAGTTTTAAAAAACTGAATAGTCAAGATCATGCCTGGTTTACTTTTTTTGATATTTTCAACAAAAATCTTCATAACTCAAAAGTGATTTTCTTTTTCAGTACGAACATTTCCACAAAAGAATGCTTCGCAAGAAAACCTGACAGAACGATTCGAGCAGCCAAACCACAGCACGGTGCCCCGACGAAGACCGAATATACACGCCAGTAAGTAACAGCAGCAAAATAACCTTTTTTTATTAACGAGGAGGAAACCTTCAAAAGGTACCCGGTGCAGTGGGAGCGACGCAGGCTTATGTGGGATTCTTACCGCACTAAAACCCCCCCGGTGGCCTTCCTCGGCGCTGCGTATAGGACTCCGGTATCTCCAAAGGAACGCAACCGGAGTCCTCTTAGCGCGTTGCCCCATCGGGCTCCGCCCAGGTGAGCTTGACGCTCGCCGCACCGTCTGGTGTGTACGACGGTATGCTACCACACATACCGCCATCCACACGCCATCCACGACAGGGAGAAGCAGAATAGCCTAGTGGCTAAGAAACGCAGCCTCTTGATCGGGGTTCAAAAAGTTCTAAACCTAGGCACAGACCTCTGATTTTTCTTATGTGAGTCATAGATTAGTAAAGATTACTCACTCCTAACAAGAAAATGTACCCAGTTCTCAATTGAAATAGTTGCGTAAAAATGTTTCGCCACGTCTCCCTGCTAAAATGTCCCTAAAATATTTGAAATAATTATTTATTTATTACTTACTAAAATAAGCCGTTTGTGGCTTCATTCAATTTCAAGACGGCGAAGTATCTTTACTAATCTATGATGTGAGTATTAGAAATTAATTATCACTTGCTTAAACGATGAAGGAAAACATCGTGAGGAAACCTGCATGCCTGAGAGATTTTTAAAAAAAAGTTACAGGTATGTGTAGTCTACAATTCTCATTGCGGTGGACTATGGCCTAATCCTTCTCATTCTGAGAGGAGACCCGTGCCCAACAGTGGGACAATAATGGGTTGATGATGATGATGATGCCTTCCTCTATTTTAGTTAAACTCCTCATTAATTTTCTAATGAACTTCTTTTTCAGATAGGCCTGTTATTCACGAGTTAAATCAAGTGTTATTAAAGAAGCAGTACCGTAAGTATTACTAAATTGTAAATGTTTGTAGTAGGTGGTAGAAACCTATGTAGTTCGACTTCGGTGGCACCACCGCCACACCTATTTCTGTCTAATAACAGCAGTGTTATTAGGCATAAATAGCAGCTAATAAATCAGTGATAGCCTAGTGTCAAAGTCAAAGTCAAAGTCAAAGTCAAAGCATATTTATTGTGGACACGTAATATACAGGTGACAAAATGTTACTTTATTCGCTATGTCCTGCCATACGGCGTACAATATAATTTGTCTTATTCTAAAATTAATATATGAAGAAGAGAATAGATTTAAAAGACAGGCTAATTAAAATTATACAGAATTAATAAAGACATAATAAATTACAAAACAAGTCAATAAGTGTCAAAATAAACCAGACCAATCTCAGTGGGGCACTGCAATCAGACCTCATCGTCCAGAAATTCTTTAATTGAGTAATAACACTTGTTAATTAAAAAATCTTGCACTTGGGTTTTAAATAGCTCAAATTTTGATATGGCCCGTATGCTCTTTGGTAGTTTATTGTACAGAAGTGGAGCCATACAAAATACACTTTGTTTGAATAAGGCAGTTTTACCACTAGGAATAATTATTTTATCGTTATGCCTTGCTCGCGATTTAAATTTAAATTCATCAATGTTATTTTTAACAAAATTAACTGTTTCTAAAATATAAATACATGGTAGGGTCAAAATTTTAGCCATCTTAAAATATTTTTTACACGATGTTCTTTTCTTTAGGCAATATATTATTCTTATACATCTTTTTTGAGCTATAAATGCTTTGTTTTTATCTGTCGAATTCCCCCAAAAAATTACTCCATATCTCAATGTCGAGGCAATGTAAGCATGATAAGCAGTTAAAGCGACATCGATATTTACTACTTTTCTCAGATTTCGTAACGCATATGAGAACTTACTGAGCTTTTTGCAGACTTGGTCGACCTGTGTTTTCCATCTAAGTTTTCTGTCTATTTGTAAACCTAAAAATTTTGTAACGTCAGTCTCTTCTATATTAGTCCCTAAATAATTGACGTTTATTTTGTCATGTTTATGTTTTTGCTTGAAATTTATTATTTTTGTCTTATCTAAATTTATTGTCAAATTATTATGATTAAACCATTTTATTATAGATGTCAATGAGGAATTAATTATTTTTTCAATATTTGTAGTTTCACCTGTGTACAGTACCGTACTATCGTCAGCAAAAAGTGTTATGTTAAAAGGGATTTTACTCGGTAAATCATTAATATATATAAGAAATAGAAGAGGACCCAAAACACTGCCCTGTGGCATGCCATATTTTATGGATCTTCTTTCTGATTCATATTCTATCTCTGTCTTTGTGGTTTCACGTACTCTACTTATCTTAGTTGTTTGTGTTCTCCCAGTTAAATATGATTTTATGAGATCCTGCGCTTTCCCTCTGATACCATATGAGAACATTTTTTGGAGTAGAATCTTATGATCTACATGGTCAAACGCTTTGGAAATATCCATAAATAGAGCAATGGCTGGCTCCCTTTTATCAACGTTGCTAATAACTTTATTTAAGAATTTATAAATAGCCATATTTATTGATTTATTGTGCCTAAAACCATACTGTTCTTCACATAGAATATTATGCGATTCAAGAAATACGTAAAGTTTCTTAAAAATGATTTTTTCGTAAATCTTCGCAAAAATTGACAATAAGGCTATTGGTCTATAATTGCTTACATTGCAGGGATCCCCTTTCTTCAGCAAAGGTTTTATAACAGATTGTTTTAAATCCTCAGGAAAAGTGTAGTGTAGTGATTAAGAAACTCGGCCCCTCGATCGAAGGGTTCGAGGTTCAAATCCCAGGCACGCACCTCTGATTTTTCTAAATTATGTGCGTATTAGAAATTAATTATCACTTGCTAAACGGTGAAGGAAAACATCGCGAGGAAACCTGCATACCTTATAGATTTATAAAAAAAATCTCAAAGGTATGTGAAGTCTACCTATTCGCACTTGGCCAGCGCGGTGGACTATGGCCTAACCCTTCTCATTCTGAGAGGAGACCCATGCCCAGCAGTGGGATGCCAGCTGTGTTTAAGTTTGAAGGGTGGTAAGGGGGACATAGCTGTGGCGTTCCAACTTAGTCTGCAGGGGTAGCAACGCATCTGTTACCAACCTCTAATCATATCTAGGGTTGATTACAGATGTCCATAGGCAACAGTAGCCACTTACCATCAGGTGGACTGTATGCTCGTCTGCTACTCTTATATGTATTATAAAAATATATTAAAGATGACGAAATAAATTACTAGAATTTTGTCTATTTTAAAAATCCAATCAGTACCCTGAAAAGAGCATTGTTTTTAATATTTTAAACTAACTTACCCTTCGTGCGTTACTACACCAACCAATTAAAATAAATTTGAAGGAAAGACATTACACAAATATTCAAGAAAATTGGTCGTACCAACTCAGAAACCTTCTTTAGCTCATGCACAACAACTTTGCTAAAGATTAGCATTATCAAGCGCATAGTTTACGATTCTATAAAGACTAACTGACCCGGCAAACGTTGTGTTGCCATATAAATAAAAAATGTTAAAGGAGAACAACCCTTACCACTTAGGGGTATGAAAAATAAATAGTAGCCTATTCTCAGACCTACTGAAAATGCGTATAAAATTTGGTGAAAATCGGTAAAGCCGTTTCGGAGCAGTACGGTAACTAAGGTTGTGACACGAGAATTTTATATATAAGATGAAGAAAATTTTTATTCTCCGCCAATCCGCATTGGAGTATCTCGGTGTAGTAGCCTCTAAGCCTTCTTCAGTTATGGATGAATCCCTAGCAGTGGAACTAAAAAAAGGGGTTGCAGCCAAAAAAAATATTATTTTTTTCAGATCTGTCATCAACTAGTATATCCCGACAACCCTTGAACCTGGAACCTCGCGGACAGTCACCCAACCAGGTACCACTCAGCAACCGACCACCACCACCGCCACGTAAGTACGATACACAAATGTGGTCACTTAAAAGCAACCTTCATTTTCACAGTGCTTCTATTTCTCAATCTACACTAATATTATAAAGAGGAAAACTTTGTTTGTTTGTTTGTTTGTAATGAATAGACTCAAAAACTACTGGACCGATTTTAAAAATTCTTTCACCATTCGAAAGCTACATTATCCACGAGTAACATAGGAGTTATATGAAATATATTTGATAAATAGATTTTGAGGCGGTACAATATTTGCCGGGTCAGCTAGTGTTTTATAATGTCAGTAAGACATGAGACATAAAAATAGTCGTGGTAGTAGTTAGAAGGTGATAGAACTGGTTCGAATCCGGCGGAACCACCGCCAAACCTATTTCTGCCTAATAAGCCGTGTTAAGCGCTGCTGTGTTCCGTTTTGAAGGGTGTGGTAAGGGATAAGGGAGATATACTTATCCGAGTCGTTCCAGCTTAGTCCTCAGGGGTAGCAGCGCATCAGTGGCTGACCTCAGGTAGGAATTTCTAATCCTATCTGGGGTTGGTTTAGGTATACCTGCGCAGGTACACCGGGCTGTGGGTGGGTATAGACCTGTACCCTTACCATGAGTTTTTACGTTTTGACAAATATTACTGTTTCGGTATTTGTTTACGTATTTGCCCAAACAAATTCCAATCAGCGCCCCTAGCGGATTATATGAGAACTATAGTGTCAGTAACGTAACATTAAATGTCTAAATTGACAAAATGGCGCTTTATGTTTTGTCTCACTTTTTTGCGAACATGTGAGGCAGACTAAAAGACTTGAGCACTTACTTATTTAAACGTTTACTCAGTCTACTGAAGCAAACGGAACAGAATAATGGATTGACTAAACGTAACGTAAAATTGTGGGATGTTTTGAAAACTCATGGTAAAGGTGCAGTTTTTTAAACCTGTATAGGCGACCAGCGCAAGATCAAAACAAAAAGATAAAAATCATATATAATCCCTTAAAAATGTATATTTTACAGACCACCAGTCCTCGTCAAATATATCTCGGTATGCCCTTAAACCTGAGTCTCCGAAGAAGCCTAACCATGAACCACGAAGTTACCGTCCACCACCACCACGTAAGTAATATAACTTAAGGGCCTGAATTTAAGGTAGTAGCACAAAGAACTCTTCGAGATTTGACTCCTGAGGCACCATCGCCACACCCTCTACCTTATAAGCAACTAGTGTTTGCCCGCGGCTTCGCCCGCGTTTAAAAGAAAATAATATGACATACTAACATACATAAAACTAATAATTCGTACCTTCATTGGAAGGAAAGGCGCCATCTGGCGAAAATTGGTCGTACCAACTCTAAAACCTTCGTGGGCTCATGGACACCTTTGCTAATGATCATCTTTTAAATTTTGAATCATGAATTTTCAAGGGTGTACTTCCGAAAAGCGCATACCGCCGATCGACCTAACATTTGGTAGACTAACGTATTTTGTCCTCCTGATCACGAATATCACAACGAAATTTGGCGCAAACGCCATTTTGAATCAGAAAAACGAAGGAGAACCTCTTTTCGTTCGGTGTGCATCATCGCGCATTCCTAACCGATTGACTATTTTTTTAGCTTTCCCCAGAAAGGGTATGTGTGTGTGTATGCGTGGGAACAGCGGAGATAAGGACTATGGGGCATCACTCCCATATTTTAAACAACTCAAAACCCTCTCCGCAATGTGTGTGATTTATGTACCTTTTCCAGGATAGCAAGTTTTAGTTTCGCGATGTGGAACAAGATCATCGATCAAGAACCGATGACAATACACCATTTTAATAATTTTATCCCATTCTCCTCATCAGGATCGTCAGGAATCGGGATTAACGATTTTCCTTGCGCGATTTTAATTTTACTTTAATTATTTTTTTCAACAGATCACCTTTCAACGCCAAGTACTCCTCGCCAAGCTTTGAGCCGTAAGATGTCGAAGGTACCACCGAATCCACCCCAGAAGCCAAGGAAACCCGAACCACATCCTCCACGTATGTATATCAAATTCATAAAATTAAAGTAGCAGACACACATACAGTCCAGGCGTAAGCTACTGCCGCCCATGGGCATCTGTAATCAAACCCAGATAATATCACATTCCTACCTGAGGTCGGCCACAGATCCGCCGCTATCCTTGAGGACTAAGTTTGAAAGCCTCGGATAAGTTCTTTTTTTTTAATATGGGAGTAGCAAACGAGCAGGCAGTCTACCTGATGGTAAGTATCTACTGCCGCCCATAGACATCTATTATTAAGCCCAGATTCTACCTGAGCTCTGTCACAGATGCGCCGTTACCCCTGAGGACTACGTTGGAAAGCCTCGGATAAGTATGTCTCCTTTACCACACCCTTCAAACCAGAACGCAGCAGTACTTAACACTGCTGTTAGGAAGAAATTAGTGTGGTGGTGATGCTGGAGTCGAACCACAGAGGCTATTCAGGTCAGGACCTCAGGTAGGAATATCTAATCCTATCTAGAGTTGATAACGGATGTCTATGGGCGGCAGTAGATACCATCCGGTGGACTGCATGCTCGTCTCCTACTCATATATTATAAAAAAATACTGACGATGTTGAAAACTCTCTATGCTCAAGCTCATGATCATGCTCATGCCGATGCTCATGCTCATGCCCATGCCCATGCTCACGCTCTTACCTGACTATTTACAGCTCCTGTCTCAAGACGGAGTCATGACTCCTCCGACGAAGAATGGACGCAGTATGACATTCTACCTCCAATAGAAAATTACTTACGTTAAGACAAAATAAGAAAATTACGTCACAGTCTTCCCAGTGCTATCCCACTGCTGGGTCGCGGGCAAACTCTGGTATCGCACACTCATCTCACCTTTTTTGTTAACGAGAGGGATACCTTCAAAAGGTACCCGGTGCCGTGGGAGCATGGGGTTATGTGGGACTCTTACCGCACTAAAACCCCCCCGGTGGCCGTCCTCGGCGCTGCGTAGAGGACTCCGGGATCTCCAAAGGTATGCGACCGGAGTCCTCTCAACGCACTGCCGCCGGGCTCCGCCCAGGTGAGTTTGTATCACCACACCGTCTGGTGTATACGACGGAATGCGACCACACTTACCGCCGTCCTTCCCGGGGTCACTAGCCGGGCGGTTCGAGCTCCCACTCTTGCCACCCGCAACCCCGAAAGCCCCTTTTAGTCGCCTCTTACGACAGGCAGGGGATACCGTAGCCCTATTCTGGCCCCGGAACTACAGGGACAGTTGGGCAATACCCTGGTGAGCAACTCGCCAAGCCATCTAGTGTACGACGGTATGCGGCGACACATACCGCCGCTAGGGGTCGCTCACCGGGCTCGAGTAACCGAGTAACCAGAGTACCGGGCGTGGTTCGAGCTCCCACTCTTATCACCCGCGACCCCGGAAGCCCCCTTTTAATCGCCTCTTACGACAGGCAGGATACCGTAGCCCTATTCTAGTCCCGGAACTACAGGGACACTCACTCGTCTCACTTTATACACGAATTAACTCAGTGAGATCTCTTCGCGAGGCGTGTGCGTGACACGATAGGATGCAGACACGCATGTGAGTGTAAAACGCAGGTTTCTTTATTTATTCCTAAATTTTCTCTTCATTTTTGTTATTTGTCAAGAATTAAAAAAAAATAACTGACAAATCAACCTACTGTGGCTTCATTCAATTTCAAGGCGGCGAAGTATCTTTACTTACCACGCACACGCGCGACACGAGATCTGCCCGATATAATTTGTAATATCGATTTACAAATGAGATAATATTTTTAAGTATAATATAAATATAGGTAATTCAGTGGAATAATATCGATTTACAAATGAGATAATATTTTTAAGTATAATATAAATATGTAGTAAGTTACAGTAGTAAATTTTAATTACTGAGTATTTTTTTTAATTTTGTATCTAATCTACTCTATACAAAATAAATGAAAATGGCTGCCTGTAATGCCAACGCCAAAATAACAGTTGTATGACAAAACAAAAAAAATGTTAAAACTGGGAACAATGACGATATTTCACAATAATAAAAAAATATTAACATGTTTTTGTCTGTTCTTTCCTTCTGTTCTGTTCTTCTCTGGCATGGTAAGTGACCACTGCCGCCCAAAAAATATCTGCTAACGATTCTTGATTAAAGACTATCCGAGGTCGGCCACAGACGCGACGCTATCCCTGAGGACAAGCTGGAACGCCTCGGATAAGTATGTCTCCCTTACCACACCCTCTAACACAACTCCGCAGCGCATAACACTGATATTATGAGGTAAAAATAGGTGTGGCGGTGGTGCCACCGGAGTCGAATCACAACGGGTTCTACCCCCTTTTAAATAAATAAATGTTGGTATACGTAAGCAACAAATATATACCTCCATAATTTAAGCTGAAGGCACTTCGGCATCATCAGGGTTGTAGAGATGTAGGTCAAACTTTCCAACATAGGTCTCTGGTCAAAGACCTTATTACATAATAATATTGAAAATCTACAAATGCACAACTTATATGGTTTAGGCTGGACGCACGTCTGCATCACAGGGTTGAAGAGTTGAAGGTAAAATTTTTCCAGTGTATCATATTATTTTAGATACTCATTCGTTCCAGTTTCATGAGATTCGATGGACAGAAGCTAAGTCCTAAAATCATTCATTCCAGTTTCATGAGATTCGATGGACAGAAGCTATCCTCTAGAACATAGCCTCTCAGAATGAGAAGGATTAGGCCATAGTCCACCGCGCTGGCCAAGTGCGTATTGGTAGACTTCACATACCTTTGAAAACTTTTAAGATTTCTCAGGTATGCAGATTTCCTCACGTTTTCCTTCACCATTTAACCAAGTGATAATTAATTTCTGATACGCACATAACTTCTAAACATCAGTGGTGCCTGGGATTTGGACCTCGACCCCTCGAGCGAGAGGCCGAGTTTCTTAACCACTGCTTTTAAACAACGTATAATAAAATAAAGACTATATTAAAATGTATTGTATTGTTCTTATTTGTATTTATTATAATAACAGTTATAGTGGTAAACGGATTGTAAAAAAATTAACTGTCTTCCTAGTACGGTTTAACAGTTAGATCGATAAATGCCGATAAATACCGGTTTGTTGTATGGAGACCCCCATTAATATTTAACTTTATTTTACTTTTAGTATTTGTTGTTATAGCGGCCACCGTTATGCATCCTCTGTAAAAAATTCAAGTGTCTATCTATTACTGTTCAGAGATGGAGCTCTGTGACAAACGGACAAACGGACAGCGAAGTCTTAGTAATAGGGTTCCGTTTTTACCCTTTGGGTGCGGAACCCTAAAAAGTAAAAAACCAGGGAAGTAATAAGGAGTTCCACCCCATAACTCAAAGAGCTAATAATCAATCATTCATTGGTCTTGAAGCATTCGAGTTTTTAGGAGTACATGACGTCAGGATTTTCCGATGTTCCCAGAAAAGTGTCAATGTCAGTGAAAATGGATCAGTAGTTTTTGAGAAAATTGCGGACATACAAACATTCACACACACTTACATACCTACGTAGCGGTCGAGTACAGTATGTTTAGTATAATTTTTACATTTTACAAAAAATACCTTTTTTTGTAATTGTTTACGTATTTGCTCATACATTTTTAATCAACGCCCCTAGCGGACTGCATCAGAACTGATTGGAAATGTATGGGAAATACGTAAACAAACACAAATGCAGTCACTTTTGTAAAAACGTTAAAACTCATACTAAGGGCACAGAACATTTTTAACCTTTTCAAAAAAGGAGAAGGTTTATCAATTCGACCATATACATGGTGAATTTTTCAAATAGGCCTTCAGGGCCAAATCCGAAACTATAAGGATTAGCGAAAAATGCTGAAAGGAGTTACGAGGCTGATTTTGATAAAAACTAAAACTTAATATGATATTTTAAAAAACGAATGATGCATTTTTTAAAATATATTTTTCCTTAGCCGGGCATTGAACGAGTTCATTTTGAAAAAAAATACACCCTCTATTCCACTATCTGATATTGTCGCTTATAAGGATCAAATTCTGGGAAGTAATGATAAAAGACAAACTCAATGAAAAGCCTCAATTTTAAGAAAATACATATTTTTTCATATTAATTTGGTAGGTTAAAAATAAAACCCTAATATGAGTCTATTCGTGTAGAAAAGCTAAGTATTTATTCATACAAAAACAAAATGTTCAGTGCTCTATAGTAAATATTTTGACTATAAACATTATAATAAGTTTGCGAATGCCAAGTCATGATATCAATTTAATTAAAGTCTAATTTTAGCCACACTAACCAACGACGGCTGATTAACCCCATCATAATGATTCATATTTTACGTATTACAATGATTCGTCCAATATTTGAATATATTTATTATTAAATTTACCTTTAAAGTATATTTCGGGTATATACAGACAATTTTTATATTTACCAATAAATCATCTGACATCAACAAGTAGCCAGTGTAGCCATTTCTTTTCTTATAGGCAAACTGTCCCATTTTATACTCAAAACAAATCAAATCATTTTTTTAAATCCAAAATATGTTCTTTACAGAGCACTTTTTGAAATCAATACATTTACCACCACTTCACAGGTGTTTCGTTATAGAGAAGAAGCGAAAGAAACTACATAACACACATCTTTTAAATAAAAAATGTTTTATACAATGGCACTCATCCCTATGGTACATGTGGAGCTGGACCTACTTCAGACCACACCGTTTTATCAGTCAAATAATCACTCAGCCTATAGTACGCTTTTTACACAGCGTTTTTTTAACGACAAGTTTAAACTTTTTAATACGCTTTTATTAGCTTCAGACGTATGTATGTTGGTATGTTAGTATGTTAGTATGTAACGGAATCTTTGAACATGATTTTAACCCCCTTCAAAACGTCGGATTAACTCGAAATTTGGCATACTTATTAAGGACCGATGACAATTCAATATTTTAAACATTCTGACCCGTTATCCTTACTAGGATAATCAGGATCAGCGATTTTTGTTTTCCTGAGACCCGGAAGGTCTGCGTTAAGACCAATAAAGGAATCTACCAGGCGCGCCGATCACCTAACCTAACCTGACCTGACCTGACCTGACCTGACCTGACCTGACCTGACCTGACCTGACCTGACCTGACCTGACCTGACCTGACCTGACCTGACCTGACCTGACCTGACTTTAGACCACGCTTTTTAGACAATCAAAAATATTTTTATCTTATTTACACTATTCTTAATTCAAATTTAAAAAAAAATATTTTCTATTTTTTAGTTGGATTTTCTATAAAAAGTGTATTTTTTTAGTTTTTTTAAACTATTATTTTTCTATGAGAATCAAGATGTGGTCGAGTATTTTATTGTAGTAGCGAATACAGTTACGGATGAAAGATGTAGCCACCTTACATAATCTATATTTAGTTATTGATACTTTATTTCTATTTCTAGTATTAAAGTTATGGTGGTTACTATTTTTTTCAAACATATCAGTGTGTTTTCTTACATACATCATATTTTTCATAGATGTATTGATCTACTAATAAGTACATATTTCAAATATTTTAGGGACATTCTAGCACGGAGACGTAGTAAAACGTTTGTACGCAACTATTTCAATTCTCAAAACTGGTTACATTTTCTTGTTAGAAGTTAGTAATCTTTATTAACGTATGCCTTTCGCAGGGAAAACCCAAGTCCAATCGTAATATTGTCACCCTATTTAAATATTGCTCTAGGAAAATGAATATGGTAAAATATCCTATGTAAATTAGTGTGTTATATTGTATTGTGGTATAGTGTTGATATCATGTTAATTTTGTGTTTATTGTTCACGAGTTTATTTATGATGTGTGACAATCTAGATTTTATCATACCTGATGTTCACTATATGGGTATGTTACAGTTTATATGCTCTACCGGCTTAGGGCTCGTACACGAAACTGCGATGCGACGCGATGCGAATTCGCAGCGCAGAAAATTGCGACACGAACTGCTGCGATGCGATATCGTGCGGCATAGGGTCTTCCAGGGTGACCTACAACAACAACTGTGACGAAACATCGCAGGAATGCGCGATGCGAATCAATTCGCAAGTTCTTGCGATGCGTTGAGGGAGCTCGCAATTTTTTACGATGCGACGACGCTTCGCAGTTTTGTGTACAAGCTCTTAATTGGAGGCGGAAGGGGCGGTCCGCCCCGGGCATCCGATTCTGGGGGACCCTCAAACACAGTTGCTAAAAAAGATCGTCCCATCTGTACAATGAACTGTATGAATGACCAGAGAGCTGGCACATACCTCGGACAGCGAATTAGCCTCGCTATCCAACGAGGGAATGTTGCAGCATTCAGGGAACTCATCCCAGGGACAGCAATTTAGATGTAGCTTTTTATATTTAATTTAAAATATAGTTATAATATTTCATTATTTTTTTTATATTACTTTAATTATTATAATGTTTTTGTTGTATTTAATATTGTAAAAAATCTTGAAAATAAAGATTATTCTATGTATTATTGTTATTCTATGGTACTCATATACTTTTCCGTGACTCAAAGACAAAATAAAGTAAATAAACTATTTCCTTTACAGAAACCTATGAAGTATTCTTAACGGATACGTATTGCATTGTCACAACGAAGATTCGTCGTTTTAAAATTAGTAAATTTGTACCGGATGATGTAGTTAGTTTTCCACATATGTCAATTATGAAGTAAGTATAATTTTACAATCCTAATCCTCGAGTTTTGTTTCTGTATAAGTTTTATTTACATTTATATTCACTGAAATTAGACGAGCTGCACCCGCGATAATTCTTGTTGCAACCGCGATTGTTTTAAAAAAATATAATTAATTATTCACTTTAGTTTTTGACATATTTCTTTAATTTTTAATTAAATTGATTAATAGACTTACGAAATGTGGAGTCATATTATAATAAATATTTCAAAAATCACAGACTTTTGTGTTTTTGTACTAAAATCTGCAAAGGTGGGGCCAAATTTGTAGCACCCGCGATGACACTTTCATCCTCTCCCCTGACTTTTTAAACAATTGATTTAAATTCTTACAAGCAAATAAAACGTAAATAAGTTAAAATGTAGCCCTTCCAAGAATAATTTCTTTAAAAATGTTTTTTATTTAATAATTATGACACTTTAAGTGCGTCTAAATGTTACACCCGCGCTAATGGAATCGCCATCATCAAATCAAACTAAAATGTAATAGATAATTATTGCAATCAATTATTAATTAAAAAATAAAATTAATTATTTATTTACATTTATATTCACTGAAATTAGACGAGTTACACCCGCGATAATTTCTTGTTGCGCCCGCGATTGTTTTCAAAAAATATAATTCATATAAAATCAAACTAAAATTATTAATTAAAAAATAAAATTAAATATCCATCAATTTATTATTCAGAAATAGATGTCGCGGTAGTGCCGTCGGAGTCGAACTACAAAGGGTTCTACCACCTTCATAATTAATTACTTAACTTTGCCATGAACTTTATCCCGATAATTAACACCATCTAGCGATTCGTTGGTGGTTGTAGATCGACATAGCCGCGGCGCCACCTACCTCGAGCACCGACTTAAGTTAGACTTAATTCCAAATTTGTAACATTCGGCTTGAATTAAATACATACATATAAGTAATTTCGGTATTTTTGTATCCTGGCTGCTGCAACCCGACGCAAAACATAACTACCTTTATAACTTTTCTTAATCTTTACCTTAATTTAATCTTGTTGTTTACCCTTAACATTTTTTTATTTATACGGCAACACAACGTTTGCCCGGTCAGGTAGTTTTTCTATAAATATCATTGGATTTAATAAGTAATATTCAAGTTTATTTTTATTGTTATTTTTTAAGGTAATTTATTAATAACATTGGATTCTACAGCTGCTATGATAATACAAATACTAAAAATAAAAAATAACTGAAAATTTAGGGGTAGGTACGGAACCCACCATGTGCGAGTTTGACTCTCACTTGGCCAATTAGTCAATTTCCCCAAATAAACGACTTTAACTTTTTTTCTCTTTTTTTTTTTTTTTTATTACACTTTATTGACCAATAAAAACAAGTGGTACAATAGGCGGACTTAATGCTAAGTAGCATTTTCTACCAGTCAACCTTAAGGATGTGCAGAAAATATAAAGGCGGCGCACAATACATTTAATATTTAAGATAATTAAAAGAAGAAAAAAATATATGTAGAAAAAAGAAAACAAAAGAATAGAAGGATCGAAAAAGAAAGTCAAACATGAGAATATAAAGAAAAGAGAGTGAAAAAAAGACATATAAATAGATATATAGCAAATAAATAGATAACTAGGATAAGCAACGAACAAATATAAAATGCAATTACTTATTTAATATTAGATTTTTTAAAGAAATGAGCTATAGCTTTCTTTTTAAAAGTGTATTTGGACACACACTTTCTTACCTCCTCAGGAAGAGCGTTCCAAAGTCGTGTTGATTGAATCGTGAAAGAATTGGAGAGAAACCCAGAGCGGTGGGGTGGAAAAGACAAAGCAAGGGAGTCCGAGGAACGGAGCTCCCGATCATGGAAATCACGGAGATACTGAAATTTACATTTTAAGTACTCCGGTGCAACGGGATCAAAAAGTATTGTGAAAAGAGAATTAAGTAAGTGGAGTTGTCTACGTTCACGAATAGGAAGCCATTTAAGCTGGCGACGATACGAGGAAATGTGGTCGAACTTACGTAGACAGAATATGAAGCGTATGGAATAATTAACAAGACGTTCAAGTTTGTTAAGGAGATCTTCACTTATGTCAGAGTAACACACATCAGCATAGTCGATGATGGGGAGAACAAGTGTCTGCACAAGATACTTCTTTGTGGAAACAGGTAAAAAGTTCCTTAAACGGTTGAGTGAGCGTAATGTTGCAAAAACAGACCGACTCACTTCATTCACATTAGCGTTCCAATTTAATGTCGAGTCTATGTAAATACCTAAATTTTTAACCACAGGTGAAAATGGGATTACAATGTTATTTAAAAGAATCGGAGAGACAGTACTTAAATCTATCTTACATAACTGGCGTGATCCACCTATTATAATGGCCTGACATTTGGATGGATTCACGTTAAGACCATAATTTTGTGACCACGAATAAATATTATTTAAATTTAGATTAAGCTTGTTAATCCCAATTTCAATATCATTGGCATCAACCTGTGTATATATCTGAAGGTCGTCCGCATACAAATGGTAAGAGCAGTCAAGAGAAAAAGTTAAGAAATTGATAAATACGGCGAATAATATGGGAGAGAGAATTCCACCTTGTGGGACACCAGACATTAAGTCACACCAATCGGAAAACACTCGGTTAACTCTGACAGCTTGCTGGCGACCACGAAGGTAAGAGGAAAACCATTCCAGAACTGTGGATGAAAAGTTGAGATGTTGGAGAGCCGCGAGGAGAATATCATGATCTACCATATTAAATGCGTTTGAGAAATCTATGAGAATTAAAATGGTGACCAGTTTTTTCTCCATGCCCTCACGAATGTCATCAGTCACTTTGAGTAGGGCTGTCGTGGTACTGTGCCCCGGTCTAAAACCTGACTGGTATGGAGAAAGTAGATTATTCATAAACAGGAAAGAAGAAATTTGCCTATGAACTGTGGCTTCCAGAATTTTTGATAAAAATGGCAGAATAGAAATAGGTCTATAGTCGTTTAGTTGACAGGGATTAGATACTTTTGGAAGAGGAGAAATAAAAGCTTTACGCCAGACGGAAGGAAAGCACCCTGACAACAATGAAAAATTGATAATGTGGGCGAGTATAGGGGCAAAACACTCTAGCAGAGGAAACATCATTGCTCTGCCCACATTGTCATAGCCAACTGCTTTCGATTTGAGAGAAGAAATGGTCTTCATGATTTCATCCACAGATACCGGAGAAAAGGAGAAAACATTAATGGTGGGTTGACTCAAAGATTGTATTTCCGAAATAGTCTTAGATTTGATAGACGATTTGATGGATGAGCAAGCAGAAAAATGATTATTTAAATCATTAAGCGAAAAGGGAGGCATAGAAAGGTTAGATGACGATTTTCCTACGCCTATGGAGTTCAAAAATTTCCAAATGTCTGCCGAAGAGGAACAAGAAATATTGTCGTAAATATAACGACGCTTGGCTGCCCTCACCATTTGATTACATCTATTGCGAGCTACTTTGTACAAGTCCCAATTTTCAACACACCTGTCACGCTTGTATTTTCTAAAAAGTTTGTCACGTCGCGACATTGCCATTCTAACACCACGAGTGATCCACGGAGCAGGCGGTCGTTTCACTTTGATGGCCTTAAGTGGTGCGTGCAAGTCGTAGAGATTCAATACAGCTGTGTTGAAAACAGAAATTTTGTCATCAATAGATGATGCAGTAACTACAGAAGTAAAGTCGATGCGGTCAGCGTCACTCTTTAATTTAGGTATATCAATTTTAGCAAAATTACGCATCCAGACAACTTCAGGTTTATTTTTCGGAGGTTTAGCCTTATAAGAAAGATAAATAAGATCATGCCTGGAGAATCCAGGGGCCTGCAATTGTCCGTGCGCAATGACATGATTACAGGAAGACACAAATATTAAGTCGAGAGAAGTATCTTGAGAGATGAGATTATGGTGAGTAGGAGAGTAAGAAACAAGAGATAGATTAACAGATTTAAGGATGTCTAGAAGCTTCAAGGACCTAGAAGAATTGCATGAGACATCAGTATTAAAATCTCCCATGACGATGTGATGTGTATACTCTGAACAGACGGATTCTAACACATTCTCAAGACTGAAGAAGTAGTCTGTGTTAGGCGGACAGTAAACGACACCAAGCACGACTTTGGCACCACCGACTCTAACCTCAAGGAAGATATACTCACTTGAGGCGGAATAAGGGGAAGGAGATATGGCGAGGATTTTATAAGGAATATTGCTCCGTAGGTATATAGCAACACCCCCTCCACCTTTACCCGTGCGGTCATTTCTTATAAGGACATATCCAGGGAGACTATAAGAGACAGAGTTTAAAGAAGGTTTTAGCCAACTTTCAGAAATAAGTATAGCATGAATCGAGGTTGCAATAGAAAATGTGTCGAGAAGGTCTGTATAGTGAGAAGGAATGCTTTGTGCATTTAAGTGACAAACATTAAAGGAAAAATCTAGAAAACCTATAGCGTCTTGTAGTAAGTTCCCAAGAGTAAGTGGCTCACTATAGGAATCATTGCTCAAATTGGAATGAAGACTAATATCACAAGCAGAAAAAAATGAATTAGCATCAGAATCATCGGACATACCAAGCGCTAATGCTTAGTATTAAATATTTCCTATTAAATAAATAAAGTAAATAAATAATATAATCTAATTAAGTTACAATAAAACTTTATGTTAACTGCACGTCCTGCTGGTAAAAATGATAGAAAAAAAAAAAAACAATAAATAAAATATTTTTAAAACAAGGTAACAGTACTGTACAACCACACAATATATAGCACACTACTCAATAAACGTACAAAACGTTAAGAAAATAAATAGTATTGTTAAACAAAATTAAATGGTTGTAAGCGTACGTTAAAACTAAATAATACATGTAACATTTCAGATATAAAAAAAAAGAACATCATCAGTGAAAGATATTGATTTTAAACACAAAAAATATGTTTTTATAACAATCTTCGAAAACAGACCACTGATGATGTCGCCATGACAGATGTTATTATGAACTGACAGTTGACAAGTAAGAGGTTTAGTTTGTCATTGTCACATATTTTCATAAACATTATAATAAAAGGTGACAGTGTAAATAACTAGTGAAAGTTACCCTCTAATACAAAAATATTCACGAGAGGATTTCAGTAAGCATCTCTTCTCCCAAACACAAGTATAGCTCCAACTTATTATTTTCGAAATAGCAAGTTTTTACAACTTTTACAAAGATTTATGTTTTTACAATCTGTTAATATCATTGCAGATGGTCTGAAAAGAAAATATCACGAAATTTTGGAATAATTCGCGTACCTGACTGTGTAAGTACTAAAGTTTTTATTGAGACCACTTTTATTTTCCATTGCTAGTCCCGCGGTATAGACACAAATTTTGTGTTTTGTTTGTTGTGTAAACTATGTTTATTGCTTTGTAGTTTTTGAGTATGGCTTAAGCTAAAGTTCACAACCGTATAGCGTACGCACGCCGCCGAGCGTATAGTAAGAAATAAAGTATTGTCCGCGCCAAACTTCTAGTTCGCTCTGAAGTTGTTGCGCGCAGGTGTAATCAGAGAGTGATTGCGGTCGAACACAACTACAAGTATATACTCCGTAGCAACAGTAAGAGCACGCTACTATGTATTTTGTTAATTTTTTTGGTAACATGTCTTTTTTTTCGGTAGCATGTTAATTTTTTTTGGTGACATGTAATTTTTTTGGTAACTTGTCTGATATTTTTTCGGTAACATATTAATTTATGGTAACATGTCTTTTTTTTTTTTCGGTAACATGTTTAATATATTTTCGCTGGCATATCTTATTTTTTTTCGGTAGCATATTAATTTTTTTTTGGTAACATGTCATATATTTTTTTGGTAACATGTGTTATATTTTTCAGGTTAGAGCCAACTTTAAAGGAACTATTGAAGAACGACAAACTAGACTTTGTACTACAATTTTCGAGCCACTTAATTGTAAAAGCGAAGAATCATATTTTTCCAATTTTGTATTTCAGTTTAACGGTAATTAATTTATTAATTTGTTTTATTTTTTATGATTTAAATATACGTAATAAGATTCCTTTGGCAATCCCTAGTAACAGCTCGCATTTTGAGTTATTTTTACATTTTTGGAGTTTACTCCTTAAGAAACGATTTGAGTTATAAGGCCCGGTACGGAAATTTTATGAGGAGTAAAATCAAGTGTAACACGAAAAGTTGAGGCGTAACGTAGAAAGAGACAAACGAAAAGAAGAAGAAAAGAATATACATCTGTAGGATTGAACGTGTAAAAGAATGAGATGGAATACATTACACAGCGTATCTCATTCTCGGGGTCTCCTCTTTGCGCGATACTTCGTAGTCTCACTGTATAGTTCACTACCTCCAGTCTGAGAGTTGAATGTGTGCGTATGTTTGTACGTGTGTGTTGCGCGCCTGCGTATTACGAAGTTCTGCCACAACTTGTATACTGCTGCCGAGTACAGGGTATGCATGCTGTATAATAAATGCATATAGTAGCATCTATTGTATACATCTATATACAACGTACATAAACAGCAACCTAACCATCAAGTTTTAATGTTTTTATTATTATTATTATTTATATTATTTTGTAACATACTTTATGTAATACGCATTATTGAAGTAATATAAATAATCCGAATAATTACAGATATATGTTTGTTTCTCTTATCATTTTAGCAGATGCGTTCATTTACCCTTTTTTTCTATTCGATATATATCATAATTATCGTTCGTAAGGAGTAAACTCCAATCGTGCGTCGTAGCTGACACACACACACTTTTTTTTTGTGTAAAATCAGAAAAATTCAGTGCGGGCAATCATTTATAGCTATAGAAATATAGAGGGTTGTTTTTTCGTGCATTACTGAGAAACTACTTGATAGATTTCAATATATTAGTGTCTAAGTAGATTTTAATGGGTTTCCTAAATAAGTAAGTAGGATTTAGAAGGAACCCTGCCACACCTATTTCTGTCTCATTACAGCATTGCTAAAAAGCTGTGTTCTGATTTGATGGGTGTGGTAAGGTATACTTTTCCAAAGCGTTCCAGCTTAGTCCTCAGAGGTAGCGGCACATCTGTGGCCGTCCTCAGGTAAGAATATTTAATCCTATCTGGATTTGATTACATATGTCCATGGGCGGCAGCCAGGTTTACTGCTAGTGGATTGTATGCTCGTCTGCTACTCCTATATTATAAAAAATAATAAGTTTAATACATTTTTAATATAATAACATTAGAAGCTGCCTTACAGAGTCCTAATCTGAAACCCAATTAGTGGGATCATCTAGATGAAATTTCGATCGCACACAACCATCGTTGACTTGCTCTAAATCTTAATTGTTTTTTTTGGCTCAATGTTTCTAATCATTCGAAATGGACGTTTTGTTTCCCACTAATTTATTTTTTTATGTCCGACTTAGCTAAGGTTATTTTAGGATCATTAAAATAGATTTACTTGCTATGGGCGGAGTTTCGTTTATTACAGATGTAAAGTAGACAATTTGCGAGAATTACTTTTTAGAGTCAAATCCGAGTGATTACTAAAAAAAGAGATATGGAAAATCATATTTAACGTTGAAACGAAGTTGTAAACAACAAACAATAAGAATTTACTATTTAGTCAGTTATTAAAAAATAAATCCTAAAAACGGCGGTAACTTATTTGCCAAACTATTACTCTCTCATACTAAGCCGTATGTCATAGTCATAACATCGAATAATTAGTTGATTAACCAACAAATTCTTGAATGGTATGACTTATGTCTGTTTCTAAAGAACTATACATAAATCATTTGTTATGTATATCATCCATACATTGACATACTAATCCTTAAGGATTAGTATGTCAATGTATGGATATCCTTAAGGATTAGTATGCCAATGTATGGAAAAATACGTATTTTCTACAAAATTTTCCTTTTCCTTTAATTTGTCACATAACATTACTTCCCAGAATTTGATCCTTATAAGCGACACTATCAGATAGTGGAATAATATAGAGGTGTCATTTTTTTCAAAATTAACTCGTTCGATTCCCGGCTAAGGAAAAAAATATTTTAAAAAACTAATGACGCAGTTTTAGTTTTTATCAAAATCGGCCTCGTAACTCCTTTCAGCATTTTTCGCTAATCCTTATAGTTTCGGATTTGGCCCTGAAGGCCCGTTTTAAAAATTCACCCTGTATATACACTAAATTCTATTATATTAATTTTATATACATATAATCTTAATTATAAAATAAAATTAATTCTACATTGTTAAAATAATTATATTCAAGTATTATATATTTGTAAATTTATATTTTGTAGTACTTAGTATTTTATACGGGCAGAGCAGGACCCTCTACTACCGGCACTAACGTACTCAAAAGAGGGTACCCAACAATATTGTAAAACAATGTACTACTTTTGATGCAATAAATCATTTTCATTTATTTTATAATTAATTTTCATTGGATGTTAATTAATATTTATTTATTTATTTCCAGAGAAACCTGTGCCTTCAACGCCAATACGTAAGTAGATTTCTAAACTTATAAATCTGTACATTTTTTTTTTAATTTATAATATAGGTGTAGCAGAGCGTACGAGCATGCAGTCCACCTGATGGTAAGTGGCTACTGCCGCCCATGGACAGCTGTAATCAACCCCGGATGGGATGAGATATTCGTACCAGTGGTCAGCCACAGATGCGCCGCTACCCCTGTGTGACTTACCTCACCCTACACAAAACACAACAGCCCTTACCACTGCTATTATGAGGCAGAAATAGGAAATAAGTAAAAAAAAATGAAATATTCATAATTCGACGCTTGAAAGGCAATTTTACCAAGCGACAGTGTAACCAGCACGGTGGACTATGGCCTAATCCTTCTCATTCTGAGAGGAGGCCCGTGCTCAGCAGTGGGACAGTAATGCTATGATGATGATAATGATTTTATTTTTTTTATTTTGCAGCCGCAAAAGAACCACCTAAAAATAAAGGTAAGTTAATCCATACATAATTATTCGTTATAATTAATTAGGAATTATTAAGAAAACTAAACCCAGACTGTTAAAAAATATAGCCTATGTCACTCCCACAATTTAGACGAATCCGACGACACGTCATATGTTAAAATCCGTCAAGCCGTTTGGACTGTAGTGCGTGCTAAAGAATCAAACACACATACATACACACATACATACATACATGCATAATGCATGCATATGCTTCCGGTACAGCGCCACGAAATGTTGGAACAACCTGCCTCCTCCTCTTCGCAGCCTAAAAACAGTACAAAGATTTAAGTATACATATAAAGCTATATTACTTGAAAGTCAAAAACAAAATCTTAACTAAACTAACTTTTAATTTTAATTTAATTCCAAATTGGGTAATTATATTAAGTATAATACAATACATTATATGACTTTTAAATAGTTGAGATATTTACATAACGTTTTCCTTACTTACCCAAAATTTATAGCTCTTAGGCATCATAGCAGGTTGTCATATTTCGGGCGCGGTACTAGCGATAGTAGTGGTCCACTGGGTTATCGTAACATGGGGGTACATGGTTGGTTCCCATCTGGCTTGCTGTACTTTTCTAGAAATAAAAAGTGGTATTTGGGATGATTCACTCAAATATTATTATATATTCTTATACACTAAAAGATACAACAATCTGAAATAGGTACTCACCATATTGCTTTCATTAAAAACTTGATTATAATTGTTAACATTTTACGCAGTATTCGTCAATTCACATAAACACAAATTCTATGAATCACAACGATAATAAAGACTAGCAAATAAAAAGGCACAGACGGCATGTGTGAATCAGCCGTCCGAGCAGCCCAGACGCAGGGGGCAAACTGAAAATCAGAGCCACGACGCAGTTTACCTGCACGTGGCACATGCTGAGTTTGTCCCTTTTCGTGGTCATTGCAACATATATTATTGTAATAATTGATTGTACGTTTTTATTGTCCTTTTGTTGTTTTATTGTATTTTTTATTTATTTTTTTCTTTTGTTTTGTTATTTTTTTTTGTCTCTCTACATTATAGTATTTCATTTGTGTTGCAATTATCCGAATAAATGTTTCTTTCTTTCTTCTTTCTTTCATAAATACATACATAAATACATACATACATGCATAAATACATACATACATACATACACGCATACATACATACATACATACATACATATATACACACATACATACACTTGAAAGCCACCCTTCGCAGTCTGTTGGGTAAAAAAATTGTACGTATATCTATTTGTGTCATCTGAAAAATTACCTCTCTCTTGAAAACACGAGAGAACTTCTATGGTTCCACCAGGGAGATATAGTCCGCGCCAAATTTGTAGTCCGCTCTGAAGTTGTTGTGCAGGTGTAGTCAGAGAGCCAATACGGTTGAACACAACTACAAGCATATACTCCGTAGCAACAGTAAGAGCACACTAACGCAGCTATGTACATACCGGTGGGTGAGAGCGGGCAGCGGGGGTGCCGGGGAAATGTGTTCTAGTTTGAAGGGAGACATACTTTTCTGAGGGGTTCCAGCTTAGGCCTCAGGGGTAGCGGCGCATCTGTTGTCGACCTCAGGTAGGAATATCTAATCCTATCTCGGGTTAATTACATACGTCCACGGGCGGGAGTCACTTACCATCAGGTCAAGTGGATGCACGTCTGCTACTCCTATATTATAAAAACTTCTCAATTACATGTTTGGGCTTCTCATATGAAATCATACCACATGATGATATTTAGCGAAATCAAGCCCCAATTTACGCAAATTCGACTTTCGCGGTTATCGTTTATTTGCCGCGTTCCTGTACCCTTACCATGAGTTTTCAAAACATCCCACAATTTTACGTTACGTTTATTCAATCCATTATTCTGTTCCGTTTGCTTCAGTAGACTGAGTAAACGTAACAATAAGTAAGTGCTCAAGTCTTTTTGTCTTCCTCACATGTTCGCAAAAAACGAAAACAAAAAATAAAGCGCCATTTTGTCAATTTAGACATTTAATGTTACGTTACTGACACTATAGTTCTGATACAATCCGCTAGGGGCGCTGATTGGAAATTGTATGGGCCAATACGTAAACAAATACCAAAACAGTCATATTTGTCAAAACGTAAAAACTCATGGTAAGGGTACAGAACTGATTGGAAATGTATGGAAAATACGTAAACAAATAGAAAAATAGTCATTTTTGTAAAAACGTAACAACTGGGTACAGATTCTGTATATTTTATTTACAATTTACCTACTTAGTAAACATTTTTTACAGATACGAGTATATACACCTACATTGGCGTTGGAATATCGTTGTTTGTGCTCGTTGTGATAGTACAAGGAGTTCTTATCTTCACTTACAAACGGAGAGGTAAGAGACATGAAGTAATCCTCCTTTTTAGGGTTCCGTACCCATAGGGTAAAAACGGAACCCTATGGGTCCGTTCACACAGACCGGCTCGGAGAGGAGAGCAGATTTTTATCACGTTGGAAACAGAGTTTTGAGTACCTAATTGTATTAAAGTTTATTTTTGCATGTGCACTTCTTTTGTCATTAAGAATGCTTGAACGCGCTTCGTGTAAAATAATAAGAGGAGCCAACCGGCTCTGACTGCGTGCTCATTCTTCCTCGCGCAGCCAATCGGCTCCGATTGCGAGTGCATCCGCTTTCAGATCTTTACCAGCCGGTCTATGTAAAATATTTGGCGGCTCCGCTCCGGTCAATTCCAAGCGTATACCATCCGGTATGTGTGAAAAGAAAAATGCGGACCGATGCTCTCCGTACCGGTCTTTGTGAACGGACCCTAATACTAAGACTCCGCTCTCTGTCTGTCACAGGGCTCTACCTCTTAAACCGTAATAGATACACACTTGAATTTTTTTTTGGTTCAAGAGGAGGAAACCTTCAATAGGTACCAAATGCCGTAAGTAGCGACGCAGGGTTATGTGGGTTTTTTTTCCTAAAACTCCCCGTGGCCGTCCTCAGCGCTTGGTGGAGAACTCTAGGGTCTCCGACAGAACACAAAAGTCTTCCAATCATGCCCCTGTTGGGCTATGCCCTGGGGGAGCAATTTACGCTCTCGCACAACTGGTGTTTACGACGGTATGCGACCACACATACGGTCGAACTACCCGGGGATGCCTGCTGGACGATTCGAGCACCCACTCTTGCCGCAACCCCGCAACCATTTAGCCGCCTCTTACGACAAGAGATACCGTAGCCCTATTCTTAATCCAGGACTACAGGGATTTACATAGAAGGTTACAGAAAAAAAAAAACGCTTTCTACACTCACAGCCCCACACTAGGATTTCCTGTATCGCGGGTGCTATGGACACACACAGAGACAAATACACAAACACCCAGACCCAGAAACAGAAATCTAAATTCATCATTTAGAAATCTGACTGGCCGGGGATCGAACCCGGGACCCTCTGCGCGTCAGACTGGCATGGTGACCGCTCCGCCACGCGGGTCGTCAAAGGTGATAGAACGCTCTGTGGTTCTACTCCGGCGGCACTACCGCCTATTTCTGCTTAATAACAGCAGTGTAGCGCTGCTGTGTTCTGGTTTGAAGGGTGTGGTAAGAGAGACATAATTTTCCGAGGCAAACCAGCTTAGACCTCAGGGGTAGCGGTGCATCTATGACCGAACTTAGGAAATCTGGTCTTATCTAGGGTTAATGTTCATGGGCGGCAGTAGCTACTTACCATCAGGTGGACTGCATACTCGTTTACTACTTTTATCTTTTACTTCTTTATATTTCTACCTAATAACAGCAGCGTTAGGCGCTGCTGTGTTCCGTTTTGAAGGGTGTGGTAAGGGAGACATATTTTTCCGAGGCGTTCCAGCTTAGTCCTCAAGGGTGGCGGCGCATCTGTGGCCGACCTCAGGTAGGAATATCTAATCCTATCTGGGGTTGTACAGATGTTCATGGGCGGCAGTAGCCTTACCATCAGGTGGACTGTATGCTCGTCTGCTACTCCTGTATTATTTTTTTTTTTGTTTTCAGCTTCCGCCACAGTACAAAAACTGCTTGGAGTAATTAACAACGAAGGTATCCAGTTTTTAATTATTAGTCTACTTCAGTTACTTACCTTTGAAGGTACTTTGGTACTTTGGTAATAAAAGCATGAGTAAGGTACTCATGCTTTGATTCTGGGGGCACCACTGTCACACTTTTTACTATCTTATAACTCCAGTGTAGCGCGAAGTTATTTAAAATATAAACGAGAGACACGTTTTAGGATTCCGTTACAAAAATAAAAACGGAACCCTATTTCTAAGTCTCCGCTGTCTGTCAGTCTGTCAAAGGGCTCCCTTGAACCGTTATAGATAGACACTTGAAATTTTTACAGAGTATGTATAACGATTGCCTCTATGATAGCAAATAATAGAAATAAAAAAGCTCGAAAATAAATGGGGGTCGCCATACATAGATAATATATATATATATATAGATAAGTATAGTCATCGCCTTGTAATTGAAGGAAGCCATTAAATGACTGTCATGGTGTAATTTACGCGGAATAATGCCGATATGCGCAGTTAAGACACGAAATCGAAGAAAAAGTGCGAAGAAATATCGTTTCGTTCATAAATGATCTAAAAACTACATTTTTAAATATTTTTCAAACACGAAAATAATTGACAGTGATAATTGTCAAAAGGTTACATTATCTTGTTGGGAGCGAGTAATCTTTACTAATCCATGTCACCATATAAGAAACCGTATTTTTTTGTGTTTTTCGCTTTAACTATTAAACCATAATCTAATTATATAGTTTACATTTTCACAATGCACTTTTATGGATACTATTATAAAAATATTCAATATAAAAGATAAATTAAAATTTGGTAGTACGGAATCCTTCTTGTGAGAGTTTCGCTCGCCCTTGAATATTTATTTGTAAGTCATTGTCATCCAAGGACACTTTTTTTCTTACGGTAGGTACGTTAAAGGTGGTAGAACCCTTTGTGGTTCGACTCCGGCAGCAGCACCGCCACACCTATTTCTACCTCATAACATTACTGTTAAGCGCTGCTGTGTTCTGTACCCTTACCATGAGTTTTCAAAACATCCCACAATTGTACGTTACGTTTAGTCAATCCATTATTCTGTTCCGTTTGCTTAATAGACTGAGTAAACGTAACAATAAGTAAGTGCTCAGGTCTTTTTGACTGCCTCACATGTTTTCAAAAAGGGAGACAAAACAAAAAGCGCTATTTTGTCAATTTAGACATTTAATGTTACGTTACTGACACTATAGTTCTGATACAATCCACTAGGGGCGCTGATTGGAATTTTTATGGGCAAATACGTAAACAAACCAAAACAGTCATATTTGTGAAAATGAAAAACTCATGGTAAGGGTACTGGTCGGAAGGGTGTGGTATGGTATTTTAAAAAACCTATGTGTTTGTGACTATGTGTTTTAGTAACCCAAAATATGGGAAATCCAAGGGTTTTGAAAGCAAAACATATTACATCAGACATATTTATGCAATAATTTTCCTCGTGCATTTAAATTTACATTTTCCTTCCGTCCTGTTTTAACAATGGGAATATTTCTTGGTCATTGTATATGGCTAAATTTGGTAAAACAGTTATATGACGTGTCGTCAACACATTACTCTCCCACTGCCCAGCACGGGTCTTGCGCTTCCCGCTGCAGTGCGTTACTTTAACTTTATATTCGTCGTCGATTATTATTCGAAGGTCGATTGTTATTCGAACGTCGATTGTTATTCGTCGTCGATTATTATTCGAAGGTAGATTGTTATACGAACGTCGATTGTTATTCGTACGTCGATTGTTATTCGAACGTCGATTGTTATTCGATTGTTTTTTTTTAACTAAGAATAAATCGACAATCAATTGTAGATTCCGTCGATTATCGACTTATTCGATTGTTTTTTTACAACAATCGCCCATATTGCTCGGGTCTGCTCTCAGAATGAGAAGGATTAGGCCATAGTCCACCGCGCTAGCCATGTGCGTATTGGTAGACTTCACAAACCTTTGAGAACTTTTTTAAGATCTCAAGAATGTTCAGGTTTTTCTCGCGATCTTTTCCTTCACCATTAAAGCAGTAATCATAGATGAGTAAAATAGATAGATCACTCCTAACAAGAAAATGTAACTAGTTTTGAGAAATGAAATTGTTGCGTAAATAAAGTGGTGCCACGTCTCCTTTGTAAATTGTCCTTAAAATGTTTTAAATACTTATTTATTTATTACGTAAATTACGTAGTGTTAGTTCTTTATACGTTAATTTTCTCTAAAAATGTTTTTTTTTTATTTGTCAAGAATTCAAAAAATAAATGATAAAATCATCCTTTTGTGGCTTCATTCAATTTCAAGACGTGAAATATCTTTCACGATAAGTAATCACATAACTGAAAAATCAGATCTGCCTGGGATTTGAACCTAGGCGCCCTCGATCGATATCACTGCTTTATGTATGTTATAATAAACATTGTATTTTTTTCTAGTTGAAAGTTCAATAGCTATGAGGCCTAAAATGCTTCTACCTCATGAATTGGAACCAATACAGGAAGGTAAGTAATTATAGTTTAAAAACTAAAAACCATACTAAATTCGCACAAGGAAAATCGTTAATCCTGATTCCTGTCGATTCTCATAAGGAGAATTGGATAAAATTATTAAAATAGTATAATGTCATCGGTTTTTGATAATTGTTCAATATTTTAAATTAATCGGACCGTTCAAAGTGGGTAAAAATCGAGTTCAAAGATTCCGTTACATACATATATACGTACATACATAGATACAACCCAAGCTAATAAAAGCGTGGTAACCCAAGCTAAAAAAATACTCAACATAACATAAACAGTAGGTTTTTCAACTATTTCTACCTAATAACTGCAGTGTAAAGCGCTGCTGCGTTCTGGTTTAAAGGGTGTGGTAAGGAAGACATAGTTCTCCTAGGCGTTCTACATTAATCCTCAATGGTAACGGCACATCTATGATCGAGCTCAAGTAGGCATGTAATCCTATCTGAGGTTGATTAAGTCCATGGGCGGCAGTAGCCACATACCATCAGGTGGACTACATGCTCATGTGCTACCATTATTATAACAAATTAATGTTTATACGAATAATCCCTTATTTAGCCCATAGTTCAGCGTGCTGGCCAATTGAAAATTTGTAAGCATACTTCACATATCTATAGATTCCCTCGCTATGCTTTTCTTCACCGTTTTCTCCAAGAATCTAGAAATCTCCAAGGTACGTGACGTCTACCAATACGCACTTGTCCAGCGCGGTGGACTATGGTCTAATCCTTCTCATTCTGAGAGGAGACCCGTGCCCAGCAGTGGGACAGTGGGTTGACGATGACTTTCATCAATCTATATTATTTTATTCCAGTCAGAAGAGTTAAAGTGACAAAAATCACTTCGACAACAAGCCGGCAATTTGCCAAATCCCATAACGATGTGCAGCATCCCTCAAAGCCATATAACAGTAGAATCCCAGGTAAGAAAAGAAAAAATACCCAAATATAACAGAAGAAGGGTTACGGTAGAGGAGATTAGGTGCTGCCATAGATAAGTATAGATCTCACCGCTTTGTAATTAAAGGAAGCCATAAATGGGGTAAACGGCTGAAAATTCTGTCAGACATTTAATGGCCTGCCATGGTGTCATTTACGCACAACCGACAAAACCGACATGTGCAGGTGAGTGGGGCAAAAACACGAAATTGAAGAGAAAGTGCGGAGAAATATCGTTTCATTTGTAAATGATCTAAAAACTTCATTTTCTTAATTTTTTTCAAACACGACAGTGATAACTTTAATTTATTAACAAAACTGGTTACATTTTCTTGTTAGGAGTGAGTAATCTTTACTAATCTATGGGTATAGTAGGCACCTATTCTGCCTTTGTGAAGATGGTAGAACCTTTGTTGGTTCGACTCCGGCGGCACCATCGCCACACTTATTTTATCTAATAACAGCAGTGTTAAGCGCTGCTGTGTTCTAGTTCGAAGGGTGTGGTAAGGGAGGCATATTTTAACAAGGCGTTCCAGCTTAGTCCTAGGTAGCGGTGCATCTTTGGCCGACAAGGTAGGAATCTAATCTTATCTGGGGTTGATTACAGATGTCCATAAGCCGTAACATACGATCTGATGGATTGATTGCTTGTTTACTTCTATATTACTAGCTGACCCGGCAAACGTTGTGTTGCCACATAAATAAAAAAATGTAAAGGGTGAACAACCCTTATCACTTAGGGGTATGAAAAATAGATAGTAGCCGATTCTCAGACCTACTGAATATGCATATAAAATTTGGTGAAAATCGGTAAAGCCCTTTCGGATGAGTACGGTAACTAACACTGTGACACGAGAATTCATATATAAGATAAATAATATATATATACGAGTATGTATATTTTCTTTTTGAATTTCAGTTCACTCGTTGCCTACTACTGGACGTCTGCTGCCGCAAACACCTGAAGCCCATAACTTCAGAGGAAATGTACCGACTAAACCATATCAATCAGGTTGGTATGATCCGCGTCTGGCCCTGTAGTTCCGGGACTAGAATAGGGCTACGGGAACTCCTGCCTGTCGTAAAAGGCGACTAAAAGGGGGCTTCCGGGGTTGCGGGCGGCAAGAGTGGGAGCTCGAGCCGTCCAGTAAGCGATCCCGGGAAGGACGGCGGTATGTGTAGTCGCATAGCATCGTGTACACCAAATGGTGCGGGAGGAACGAAAACTGCTGCCCCCAGGGCAGAGCCCGATCGGGGCATCGCGCTTGGAGGACTCCGGTTGCGTTCCGTCGGAGATCCCGGAGTTCTCCAACAAGCGTTGAGGACGGCCACCGGGGGGGTTTTAGTGCGGTAAGAATCTCACATAACCCGGCGTCGCTCCCACATCGTCGGGTACCTTTTGAAGGTTTCCCCCTCGTTAAGAATAACACAGGTATGGTCCGCGCCAAACTTCTAGTCCGCTCTGAAGTTGTTGCGCGCAGGTGTAGTCAGAGAGCCAATGCGATCGAATACAACTGCAAGCATATAATCTTAGCGTAGCAACAGTAAGGGCAAACTAACGTAGCTATGTACCGGCGGGCGAGAGCGTGCAGTGGAGAGTGCCGGGGGTCTCGCAATGTCTTCGTTCCGCTAATATCTGCAATTTGTTATTGCGACGCCACTCGTTTCTATATTTAGAGCAGACTAGAAGCTTGGCGCGGACTCTACAATCAACAGCTTTGATACGTGGTAGAGCCCTCTGTGGTTCAACTGCGGCACCACCGCCACACCTGTTTCTGCTTAATAACAGCAGTGTTAAGCGCTGCTGTATTCTGGTTTGAAGGAGATGTACTCGAGGTATTCCAGCTCGGTCCTCAGGGGTAGCGGCGCATCTATGGTTGGCCTCAGTACCCTTACCATGAGTTTTTACGTTTTGACAAATATGACTGTTTTGATATTTGTTTACGTATTGGCCCATACAATTTCCAACCAGCGCCCCTAGCGGATTGTATCAGAACTATAGTGTCAGTAACGTAACATTAAATGTCTAAATTGACAAAATGGCGCTTTATGTTATATCTCTCTTTTTTGCGAACATGTGAGGTAGGGGCTTACTTATTGTTACGTTTACTCAGTCTACTAAGCAAACGGAACAGAATAATGGATTGAGTAAACCTTACGTAAAATTGTGGGATGTTTTGAAAACTCATGGTAAAGGGTACAGATAGGAATCCAATCTTACCTGGGGTTGATTGCAGATGTCCATCGGCGGCAGAAGCCACTTACCATTAGATGGACCGCATTCTTTCTTGCATGGATGTCATTCTAAATTCAATGTGGACGTCCTAAGATGATGGACCATTAATTTTTTATGCACCTCCATTAATTTTTTATGGTGTTCAAACTAAAGGGTTTTGTGAGAAAAATAAGAAAAACAAAAAAGCTTAATACCTGACTGCGGAGTGTAATGTTTTATAGTGTATGTATGTATGTATGTACGTATGGATGGGTGGTGTGTATGTATGAATGTATGTGTGTGTACGTATGTATGGATGGATGGATGTGTGTATGTATGTAGGTCTCATTCTTTGTCACGCCCTACAGCCCAAACGACTTGACGGATTTTAACATATGAGTTGTCGAGATACCCCTAAGTGATAGGGGTTGATCACCCTTAACATTTTTTATTTATATGGCAATACAACGTTTGCCGGGTCAGCTAGTATTTTAATAATGTGTATAATAATTAGTGATTTAAACTTTTGTATTTTTATAGAAACTTATTACAGCTTATATAATTTCAGGTATCAATAACGGGTACTTAGATGAAGAAAGTTTATAAAAAATGTCTTCTAATTATTCCGTATCACCTATAAGAGTTGTGGGCATTCAAGTTCCAATTGATCTCAAAACATTAAAGCGAAAACACAAACCCACGTGTAACACCGTAAAACTCTCCGTCACTGCGTCGTAAAAGTCCACGTCGTCATTTCTTCGGCCGGAGAAACTAGCGACGCCGGAAAAAAATACAGCACAGTGCCGCATGTGGCTTTAAACTTTTACACAATTATATCTATACTAACATTATAAAGAGTAAAACTTTGTTTGTTTGATTGTAATGAATAGGCTCATAAACTACTGAACCGATTTTAAAAATTCTTTCACCATTCGAAAGCTACATTATCTACGAGTAACATAGGCTATATTTTATATGAAATATATATGATAAATAGATTTTGAGGCGGTACAAAGATTGCCGGGTCAGTATATTATATTTACGGGCTAGTATATTATATAATATATAGATATAAAATTTGTTCTAAATATTGTGTTCATAATGGTTTATAATTAATTTATTGATTTATTTAATTTTATGTCATTATAATATATGTGTGTTTAAGTAAAATAAATTTATGTTGATAAGACTAATACACGTACTATTAAATGGCTTTAGAATAAATATTTTTTTATTTGCCTTGTCAGATAACCAGTTACTTTCGTCGTCAGCCCATTATTGTCCCACTGCGGGGCACGGGGCTCCTCTCAGAGTGCCATTTAGGCCGTAGTCCACCACGCTGGCCAAGTGCGGATTGGTAGACTTTACATACCCTTGAGAACTTTTTTTCACAGAACTCTCAGGCTACCCACCTGAGTTTCTTACGATATTTGCCTTCAAAAGCAAGTGATAATTAACTTCTAATATGCATATAACTTACACATACTTTTCCGAGGCATTCCAGCTTATTACTCAGGTGTAGCGGCGCATCTATTGCCAACCTCGGGTAGGAATCTAATCCTATATGGAGTTGATTACAGATGACGTACCGTACTCTGTCACACAAAATAATTAATTTGTGATCTTGCGCCGGTGGCCTGCACAGGCGCAAAAACAGCACAGGTCTATTCCCACACATAGTCCGGTGTACCTGATCATTGAAATAAGGAAGTTCTCGCACCGCACCCTTTAGTATTAAATGCAAATAAACTAAGAAGTTTTCCTTCTATAGGTTATTCCAACACAATGACAAGGATTACTCATAAATCAATGCATGAGTAGGCTAACCATTAACTCTCATATTGATGGCTTGTCCCAATATGAAATACTAGATTTTTTTATAATATTGAAGTACTCGTAGGTACAGAACAGGCAGTTAACCTGATGGTAAGTTGCTACTGCTGACTATGGACATCTGTAATCGACCTCAAATAAAATTAGATTCCTGAGATCGGCTACAGATGCGCCACTATCGCAGAGTACTAAGCTGGAACGCGAGAAAAGTATGTCTCCCGTACCACATCCTTCAAATCAGAACACAGCAGTGCTTCAAATCAGACACTACTGTTATAACAGAAATAGGTGTGGCGGTGGTGCCGGACCACAGAGGATTATCGTCTTTGTTGTTTGTCTCAATTAAATCCACAACTTGGTCATCCTATTTATATCTAAGAAGCTGAAAATAACAATACGTAAAACAAATATCTACTTATGTTATTGACTATTAACCAGACATTACAAATGTTCCTACTGTGTTTTTCAAAATGTTTTTGTGTTTCTCAATCATTCTATCAGTGTTTTTCGATACAGCTACATGTATAACGGGTAGGAGATCAATTATTATAATTATTATATAATTGTGTACTATAAAACTCGTTTAAGGTAGATGCCTTTGTGATTTGTCTCCGGCGGCACCACCGCCACACCTATTTCGGCGTAATAACAGCAGTGTTAAGCGCTGCTGTGTTCTGGTTTGAAGGGTGTGGTAAGGGAGACGTTGAATGCATTCCAGCTTAATCCGCAAGGGAAGCGGTGTATCTGTATCCGACCTGAGGTAGGAATATATCACCCTATCTGGCGTTGATTACGCATGTCCACGGGCGACAGGCACTTACCATCATGTGGACTGCATGCTCGTCTGCTACTCCTATATTATAAAAAAGTATTAAAGGTTAAGGAAAACTTATATATTTATGAAGTTCTCAAAGAGTTCTTAAGGATGTGCGAATTCGACTAAACCCTACTCATTCTGAGAGATCTATGCCCAGCAGTAACACCATTAAGGGATTATGTACATTAATAACACAAAAAACGAAGTTAAAAATATTATCTGTTTTCTACATGTATTCCAATTCTTATGACTGAACGCTGAATACTTGAATGTAACTTTTTTTGGTAAACCTTTTCTTGTTAACAGGGGGGGGGGGGCACCTTAAAACGGCACCCGGTACCGTGGGAGCCATCAAAAACATAACTTGTAAAAAAGACCAAATCTCACAACTTATTTCTTCTACCGTAAGATCCAATGGTACGGCCGTGCCGCATTTTTTTGTTCGACTTGCGTAGGCACTACCGTGCCTCTAGATAGCGGTGGTGCCGCCGGAGTCGAACCACAATGGGTTCTATCGCCTACAAAAGCTGCTTTTTTTGCAAAAGGAAAAAAATGGTTTCTAATTGGTAGGTATAATTTGTTTTCAGCTCCAAGTGTTAAAATATATTATGTAGCACTCAATGAAGACCATTGCCTAATCACGGATAAAAGGATGCACGCGAAAAATATTTTAAATGGCACTTCAAAAACACACTTTTTGATTGACAGAGCAGTGTAAGTATACTTCATCCACACATTACTCCAGGGTGTGGTAGACAAGACATAATTTCAAGGCGTTCCACCTTAGTCCTCAAGGATAGCGGCGCATCTGTGGACGACCTCAAGTAGGAATATCTTACCTGGGGTTGATTACAGATGTCCATGGGCGGCAGTAGCCACTTACCATCAGGTCGACTGCATGCCCTCCTGCTACTCCTGTATTAGAAAAAATAAGTATTTTCAGTGTCATTTTTTGTCGCATTTTTATGTAAAATAAAAAACAATTACCATATATCTTGATATTTTTTACATATCATATCATACCATCATATAATATGGGCTATAGATTTTATATCGATACAATTATTACTATCGATATTTTGGGTTCGATATTATCGCGAGATTATCTTTCAGCTCCCGTAAATTATATTTCGATTTTACTATTAATAATTATTAAGTACTAGCAGTTCCCGTGGCTTCGCCCACGTTTAAAAAAACATGACAAATATATAGCCGAAAATTTTTACCGTCATTGAAATGATAGTGTCGCCATCTGTCGAAAATTGGTTGTACCAAATCAGAAACCTTCATGGGCTCATGCACACCAACTTTGCTAAAGATCATCACATTATCAAATACAAAGTTTACGATTCTGTAAAGGACATAGAGACAAACAATCATTTATATAAATATAGATATTATATAAATATTTATTGATTTCTTTTGATAGGCCCTGTCTTCCTGATATGACAAACGCTTTTGATCTCACCGTACCAGAACATGTAAGTACAAATTTCATAAAATCTTATTAGATCTTAAGGAACGGTATGGTGATTTATGTTTAAGGTCCTTTTTATATGACAAGGATGTCGCTAAGGGAGCCGCCAAAAGGAGGGTTATAAACGTGGTAATAAACTATGGTTCAACTCCGGCGGCTCCACCGTCACACCTATTTCTGACTAATAACAGCAGTGTTAAATGCTGTGATCTCGTTTAAAGGGTGTGGCAAGGGAGACTTTCCGAGGCATTACAACTTAGTCCTCAGGGGTAACGGCGCCTGTGGTCGACGATCTCATATGGGAATCGGGTCTAGTCCGGCGTTGATTGCAAATGGCCGATAGTAGCTACTTAACAGCAGATGGACTGCATGCTCATCTGCTACTTCTTTATTATATCGATATCACCTTAATGACATCTTAATGGTGCTTGTATATCGATAACAATAATTCGCCAAGTACGAATCGAATTCGTACATGGTGGCTTCCGTACCACCAAATGTTCATTATTTTATACTTATTTTTATTAAGTTTATTATTTCCAACAATACTTAGTTGTATGAAACAACACCATCCAGTTAAGCATTAAGAACTACCTATACATACGCCATCTATCACTATTTTCTGACAATGTACCATCATAGATGGATATAATAAAAAAATGTGCCCAATTGCTTCGAAAAAAGAATGGTACGGCCGTGCCGCCTTTTTTGTCTTGACTTGTCGGAGGCACTGCCGTGCCTCCAGATTAAACTATGTAATTATATTAAAATATGCTTCATTGTTCTTATTTGTATTTATTATAACAGCAGTTATAGTAAACAGACGGACAGACAGCGAAGTCTTAGGATTCCGTTTTCACCCTTTGGGTACGGAATCCTAAAAACTAAATATCGATTTCATAACTGTTTCCAAAAACGGAGAATATTCTCATTGTGTTCTTTTCTTTACAGATGAAAGTAAATTTTGTTGTTAAGCACAATTTGAAGGAAAGATTATGTAATGTGGAACAGAGCACTGTATTTTACTACAAATGCTATTTCAACTTTAATTTTCAAGGTACGTACAAACAGAAGGGTGTTTAACTTGTAGAACCAGTGAAGGAATCGGTGAGGTGGAAGTAGGTGAGGTGAAAACATCATGAGGAAACCTGCATACCTGAGAATTCTTAAAAGTTTTCAAAGGTATGTGAAGTCTACTAATACGCACTTGGCCAGCGCGATGGACTATGGCCTAATCCTTCTCATTCTGAGAGGAGACCCGTGCCCAGCAGCGGGACAGTAAGGGGGTGGTAGAACCCTTTGTAGTTTGACTCCGGCGGCACTACCGCCACACCTATTTCTGCCTTATTTTTACATAGAAAAACACTAATTAACTAAATTACTTTATAATATTTTTAAAAAAATATATATGTTTTTATGTCTTTACTTATTTCAGGTGGAAATGATGATACAACGCAAGCAACAACAGGTATAGATTTTTTACTTTAATTAATCAAAAACAACACCTTAATTTCTATTAATAAGATTTTTGGTAATTGCGGGCGTGTAAACAATAAATAGTTAGGGTTTTCGCAAATAAAATTCGCTTTTAAATCTTCAACGTTTACTCGACTTGTTTCGTGTGAAGTGAAGAAAACATGGAGGTCTTTGTGCCAAAGATAGTGGCAAACAAATGGAGACTTCCCATAGACACAGAAATACAAATGAATCTTATAAACTAGCTAACATAATTAATAATACAATAATAATCTAATTTCAATAATTACTTATATGCTTGTTAACCATTTTTAAATATGTGTAAAATTACACAATAAAGTTAATAGTAGAGTGACTGTCTAAGATAGCGGTTCTCAACCTTTTCTTAGATAGGGACCACTTTTATGTCATTCTTGTAATCAGGGACCACGATGTACATATGACAAAAATAAACTGTAAAAGTTAAAATTAATTGATTATAAAACTTTAATTAAAAACTCAATAGGAATATAAACATAAAAAATTATAATATAGGATAATCTTTTGTAATTCTCTATAAATGTGATGTTTGAGCATGTATCTTTTTCACTAGTTCGGCTATCCTAGGACTAATATTGTTACTCAAAGCTAGACGCAAATCATCACTTACTTTCAAAGACTCAACGCCCGCTAAATTTAAAATCGTTCGCGGACCACATTTTGGTTTCTGCGGACCACTAGTTGGGAACCACTGGTCTTAACGAATCGCCTCAGACTGATATACTACTAGTTTACTTATCTATTAATAAGACTTTTATTCTATTAATATGACTATTAATGAATGAAATTTGAAATATACCGCGTCTATACAATGCTTGCTTGGCTCCTGAAAATTCAGGCTTCTAGCTTCATATGCAACAAAGTTACAGGGGGTCAAAAATGGGCCGAATTGCTTCGAGAAAAGAATGGTACGGCCGTGCCACTTTTTTTTGGCTCGACTTGTCGGAGGCCCTGCCGTGCCTCCAGATAACACTGATACATTTTGTTTTGTTTTTTCAGTACAAACGGAAAAAGTTACACAAATGTCAACAGGTGAGTACTTAAATTAAAAAAACTTTTTATCATACTTACTTCTTAGGCTTCTATACCCATATGTAAAAACGAAACCTTATAACCAAGCCTCCACTGTCTGTCCCTCTTTCCGTCTGTCACAGGGCTCTATCTCCTAAACCGTTATAGATAGACACTTGAATTTTTGCCGCTATAACAATATTAAAAATAAAAAATCTTAAAATTATATATAGAGGTTGCCATAAAATTTACTGCGATAGATACAATTGAATTTTTTAAAATCCATTATCTTCTTAGGCTGCTATATTTACAAATAGTAAAAATAAAAAATAAATGAAAGTATGATAGTACGGAACCATCCATGTACGAGTACGACTCGTTGGAGAATTATTTAAGTTTTATTTGCAAGTACAAAAAACAAATTTGCGGACTATTTAGATCTAACGATTCCAATCCCATCATCCAGATCCCAAATATTATATGATATAATATGAATAAGTATGATACTTAGTGTGGATCCATTGGATTGTGTAGATTAGTTGCATAGATAAGTATAGATATCTCACCGCCTTGTAATTGAAGGAAGCCATTAAATGGTTTAATCGACTGACAATTTTGTCAGCCATTTAATGGCTGCCATGGTGCAATTTACGCGGAAAAATATCGTTTCATTCTTAAATGATCTAAAAACTACAATTTTTATAAATATTTGTTCAAACACAGACACAGAGATTGATAATTTCAATTGTCAAAACTGGTTACATTTTCTTGTTAGGAGTGAGTAATCCGTACTAATCTATGATTAGATGTTCGAATAAAGAAAAGGTTATATGATGTCTTTCGTTTCAGCGGTATTTGCTACATTTAAAATATCTAAGTAATTTCAGTTTATTTATAAAAAATACAAATTAGTTATAAATTTATTTTCTTTCTTTTCAGTTATAAGTTCGACGACCGAACCTAGTAAGTATTATTAATGTTGAATTACTTAACTTCTTTTTTTTATAATATAATAGTAGCTAACGAGCATGCAGTTCAGTAGTCAGTAGTCATACAATTTGTTTAAACTTTACAAATATTTTCAAAATTAATACTTACCTACCTATCATAATGACAAACCTAATATAATATATACTTTTTTTCAGTGACTAATACAACGGAATCAAGTAAGTATTATCTTTTTATTTGTATTTACCAACCTATCATTATTTAATCAATTGTGAGATTTTATATAACTTTGGTAACGAGTGGCGTAATAAAACTAACGATTTTCTTTACACACCCATATATTTTTACGGCCCGCGGTATAAATGTCTATTTAATACAACAAAAACATAGCATTTTGTTTTTAGAAAACTTATTAATATTTGGTCATTAATCTGGGGGCATGGCCGTGCATCCGCCAAGTCGAAAAAAAAGCGAAAAATAAGAATACTTCTCAGAAATTCATTCTCAAAAACATAGGTACTCGTATTTGACTGGTAAAGAAAACCTAATGATTTAATTCCTATAAATAAAAATAAAAATAGACATAATAACAAAAAAATATGAAGAAAAAATATTATCTATACTAATATTATAAAGAGGAAAACTTTGTTTGTTTGTTTGGTTGTAATGAATAGGCTCAAAAACTACTGGACCGATTTTAAAAATTCTTTCGCCATTCGAAAGCTACATTATCTACGAGTAACGTAGGCTATATTATATATGAAATATATTTGATAAATACATTTTTGAGGCGGTACAAAGTTTGCCGGGTCTGCTAGTACAAAATATAACCCTTAGCTTACGGTGTTCAAATAATTAATATATAATTGGATAGTAAATATTAACAAAATATTGCCTCTTATTACATTTTACAATGATAAAGTAAATTAATTATTAATTTCGTAATTTTTACAGCTGTAAATACAAGGAGTTCAAAATCAAGTAAGTATATATCTTAATTAGCCATTTATTTAATTACCTAGCCATTTTACTAAACGTTGGCGACATTCAACTTATTGCTCAGGCGATAGCTGAGCAATAAGTTGTGATATGTTTGTCCACCGTCACCGTCACCGAGCCGATACCGATAATTAATGACGGCGCCGAAGTAGCGTACATACATTTATTATAGCCGCTTGCCCACCGCATGTCCGTCACCCGAGCACCGTCATCCCGGCCGCCGATATTTCGAGCACCGAGATTTTGACAGGCGATATGCCGACAATATAAACACGTTTGAACTAGTCCATATATTGCCGTCACACGCGTGACAGCGTGATATCGGTCGCGGTGGACAAACTGTCGCCGTCACGTCATATTAAAATCGGCCCGAAATAATCTCGTTCTCGATATCGGTTCGGTGACGATGGCGGTGGACAAACGACCTAAGAGGTTAAGAAATACATATGTTGCTTCAATTTTATATGTTATTTATCCGACTGCAGAGAGTAACGTTTTAAATGCATATTGTACTGGTTCGGTTAGTACAAATATAATACAAATCGGTCCACTACCGTCCTACCCGCACGACGTCCACACTAAGAGTGACGTACCAGATCAACTGACAGCTAACTCGATGTCGCCAGATGCGCAACACTACCGCACGTCACACCAGTACTCGTATCGTATGAAAAAAAATGATGTAACCAATAGAACAATAAGACAGAAATATGAAAACACATTGGTGAAGCCTCCATGTAGACTAAAATTGTGCAAGAAAAATGTGTATTTTATGGCTATTGCACTATATAATCGACTTCCTAACTCATTTAAATATCTTACATACAATCAATTTAAGTCCCAATTGACAACATGGTTACAAGAGAAATGCTTTTATACAATTAATGAGTACTTAGATTTTAAGATATAATTGAATGGAATGAAAATTAATTTGACTAAAAATGACTTATTTATTTGTTTGACATATTATAATAATTTAATTTATATTGGTAAATTGACATTTTAAAGAAATTTAGTATATTGTATTGCTTGTGGTAATTATTATTTTATTTAAAAATTATAGTGTACATAATACATAACCGACTGATAATTTGCATGCTGACGAGGCAGAATAAGAGAACTGTATAATTTTAAGAACATTTGTTAACCTTATTCGAGCAAATAAAGATATATGAATATGAATATGAATATCTATGTTTAGTGTCTAATTATGAGCGTACTTAGTGTATTAGCACTACACATATGTATTTATCATTCTTTGACATGCCCTGCAGCCCACTCGGCTTGGCGGATTTTAACAAATAAGGTGTCGTTGGAGACCTCTACTTTGTGAAACATAGGCTTTATTTTTAAGTACTCGAGTATTTTTCTTATAAAAATTGTTTTTTATTTTCAGATTTATATGTATATGTGGGTGGTGGAGTGGTAATAATCATTTTGATTGTCATACAAGCTACCTGCATTATACTCTACAAACGGAAAGGTAAATAAATAAATACACACTTTGAAGGTGGCTTAACCTGTATGGTTCTTTGGCGAGTTGATTTTTTGACAATCTCAATTCGGAGCTTGTATAAGTACAAGATGTTGAAAAAACTTCGATAGTGTGATTCAGAAACGTGTCGCGCTCCGTGGCGACTCTGGCGACACCACCGCCACACGTAGTAACAGCAGTGTTAAGCGTTGCTGTGTTCTGGTTTTAAGGGTGTGGTAAGGGAGACTAATATTTCCAGCTTAGTCCTCAGGGGTAGCGGCGCATCTGTGGACAACCTCAGGTGGGAATCTGGTTTTGTCTGGGGTTGATTGCAGATGTCTATGGGCGGCAATAGCTACTTAACATCAGATGGACAGCACGCTCGTCTGCTACTTCTATATTTAAGGTATATTATATTTAAAGAGATCTCCCGCCAGGTTAAGATCATACCCGAGTAGCGGCCGTGCTCCGACAGTCTCAGTTCGGAGCTTGTATATAAGCCAGATATTGAGAAAACTTCGATAGCGTGATTCAGAAGCGCCATCTCTTGATAAATATCGGAAAGTTGCTATAAGGTACTTCAGTAGCGCCATCTTTTGACAAGTAGCGGAAACCACACACACTAATATCTTTTATATTTTCAGTGGCTAAATCACGTCGAACCCTCAACTATGTTTTAACCAGTCGAGTTAAAGAAATGAGCGAAAAAAAGGGTAATTATTTTATTTATCACTAACCTCAAAATAATAATATTTCACTTAAACTATAGTCCGCTTAAAACTGCTAGTCCGCTCTGAATATAGAAATGAATCGCGTCGCCATAGCTAATTGTATGACCTGCACGCAACAACTTCAGAGCGGACTAGCAGTTTGGCGCGGACTAATTATTTTATGTGGGTATCCCGCTTGCTTGTTTAATTTCCACGACCCTACATTTTTATTTAATATGAGTAATATTGAGTAAGCATGGGACATGCAGTCCACCTGATGGTAAGAGGCTTCTGCTGCTGATGAACATCTGTTATTTCCAAAGTTTCGAATTCAGAACCAATAATTTAAAAACACAATGTCTTAGCCTTTATCTACATATCTTAGCAAAGTTTCTGATATTTTTTCAGTTAGATACAGTGTTGGTCCAGTCAAAAAGCATGCAGTCAAAACCACACCAAATACTGAGGAGGAAAATGTTTATGAGTCGATGGAAAGAATTGCAGAGACTGCTCCTAGAGGTAAAGTTTGAGATTGGAAGGTAGAAGTATGGTTCAAAGGCGTCACTCACACGTAGAACAAGTGTAGTTCGAAGGTTTGAAGGCATCACAAACACCTATTTTATAATAATATAGGAGTAGCAGACGAGCATGCAGTCCGCCTGATGGTAAGTACTATGCCGTGCGTGAACATTTGTTATAAACCCTAGATAGGATTAGATATTCCTAATTGAGGTCGGCTACAGATGCGCCGCTACCCCTGACGACTTAGCTGGAACGACTCGGAAAAATATGTCTCCGTTCCCACACCCTTCAAACCAGAACACAGCAGCGCTTAACACTGTTGTTATGAGGCAGAAATATGAGTGACGGTATTGCCGCCGTCGTCGAACCATAAAAGGTTCTACCAGATCTCTTACTCACTATCAGATGGATAATGTACTTACATATTAAGTAAGGATGTATCAAAACACGAAATCAAATTCTACTATCTATTACTTTAATATTGTATTGTAATTTTGAAACGAAATTAATTATTTTTTCAGCAAAGTCTACGCCATCGCCAGTCATATCACCACGTAAGTCTTTAGATGTTCAATAGGTAGACTCCGCGCCAAACTTCCAGTCCGCTCTGAATATAGAAACGAGTCGCATCGCAAATTGTAGATTTTAGCGGAACGAAGACAACGCAGACCCCCGGCACCCTCCGCTGCCCGCTCTCGTCCGCGGGGACACATAGCTGCGTTAGTGTGCCTTTACGTTCCTACGGAGTATATGCTTGTAGTTGTGTTCAACCGCATTTGCTCTCTGACTACACCTGCGCGCAACAACTTCAAAGCGGACTAGAAGTTTGGTGCGAACTATATTTCCTATTGCTTTCTGTCTACTCTTCAAAAACCTATTTGAAAAGCTTTTTTAACTTGCCTTCTTAGTTATATTTTTTACCAGTTAACCTCAACTGATTGAGCTGATGCAATGAGCAATTTTAATACACGTTTAGGGTGGTTGTCCACCGCCGTCACCAGTCCGTCAAGTGAACGAGATTATTTCAGGCCGACTTTAATATGAAGTGATGGAAATGCAGTGGACACGCGGCTATAGTAAGTATGTACCGCTACTTCGGCGCCGTCATCTCGTACTCGGTGACGGTCCGGTGACGGCGGCGGTGGACAAACGCTCTTAGGTTACGAAGCAAGATGCATAAATACTCGTAGTTCTACCCTAAATCCAAAACAATTTTACTAAGATGTAGCAATTTTTTTTTTAGGTAATGAAACCATAAACAGGTCTTTACGTGCAAGGCCGAAGCTGCCACTACCACATGAATTACAAGCTTTAGAATATGAAGGTATGGAAAAGTATTTAATATAACAATTTAAGAGAATATTGTAATGTAATGTACCCACTTCGTGGAGTTTTAATAGTGATAAAACTCTACATGATTCGACTACCGTGGTACCACTCTCATCCCATAATCGATTCTGTTTTAAAATATTATAAAGCGTTCCGTGTTAGTCCTCGAAAATTGATGTGCATGTCATTGAATCCTCTATTCCTGCTTTAATTCTAGATAGTTATTTAACTATTTAAAGATCAATTATAGATGCTATCCTTCTCCCGAAGGCTAAATTAGAGCGCCTCACTTTATATCTTTGCTTTACAAACTTCAAACCAGAACACAGCAGCGCTACTCTGCTGTTATGAGGCAGAAACAGGTGAGGTCAGTCATAATAAAGTAGGTACTTTCTTTAAGCAGTAGGTAATTAATTCATTTGTTGTAGATATGAGAGGTAATCGTGGACCACAGACATCAACTGGGCTAACATTACCCCCCGGGATCCAGTCTCCATTGATGGAGGGTAAGTAGAATATACAAGGTAATTTTGAAGGTGGCCGAAGCTGCCACTACTTCATGAAATACAAACGTTACAATATAAAGATATGTAATTTATATTTAACTAGCTGACCTGGCAAACGTTGTGTTGCCATATAAATACAAAAAATGTTAAGGGTGAACAATCCTTATCACTTGCGGGTTTGAAAAATAGATAGAATATTTGAAACTGCGATGGTAGCGAAGTCTGTCGAATCCAATGTGAAACATTCCAAAATCAACAACTACTTACATTAAAAATTAATTAAAAAAACCTTTTCCCACGGACTAAATTGTGAATCTAAACCATTCTCAAGTCCACTTGAACACACATAACAAATTTAATCAAAATCAGTCCAGTCGTTTAGGAGGAGTTCAGTGACATACACACGCACTTAAGAAATATATATATAAAGATATTACAATTTAAGATAATATTGTAATGTACCCACTTCATATTAAGTTTGGATGGTTATATAAGTTAAATTATTTTAATAGTGAAAAAACTCTTTGCGATTCGACTACCGTAACACCACTACCATAATCAATTGAGGTTTATAGAATTACAAAGCGTCTCAACTTAGTCCTCCGAAATTGCTACGTACGGGTATGTTATTGAATCCACTATTCCTACTATATTTCTACTCCTGAAGACTAAATTAGAACGTCATACCCTGCTTTACAACCTTGAAACCAGAACACAGCACTACACTGCTGTTATAAGGCAGAAAGGGTTGGTTATAACAATATACTTTCTTTTAGCAGTAATTAATAATTTCATTTGTTGTAGATATAAGAGGTAATCGTGGACTACAGACATCCACTGGGCTAACATTACCCCCCGAGATCCAATCTTCATTAATGGAAGGTAAGTAGAATATAAATAATAAATAATAATTTATATTAAATGACATTCATGAATTTATGACATGTAATATAAATTAATTAACGTTTAATATAGTAATAATATAGAATGTAATGTTGAATTAATTGTATTTAATTATATTGAAATTGTTTGAATTGTAATATTTGCATGCTATTAAATGAATATAGCTGAATATGATACTAATGTATATAATGTAAGACCTGTAATGACTGTAATATTCATGGCACGGTATTTTTGAAGGTAGAACCCTCTAGAAGTTCGGCTCCAGCGGCGCCATCGCCACACCTATTTCTGTTATAACAGCAGAGTTAAGCGCTGCTGTGTTCTGGTTTCAAGTGTGGTAAGGGAGACATAATTCAGCGGCGCATCTGTGGCTAGCCTCGAAGGAATCTAATCTTATCTGGGGTTGATTACAGACATCCGTACCGCTTTAGCCATTTACCATCAGATGAACTGCATGCAATCCTTTGCTACTGCAATCTTGTAAATAATATTCAGCAATACAAGTGATTTTCTGCAATCAAATCATTTTTTTTTATTCAAAATAGGTTCTTTACAAAGCACTTTTTGAATATCAATACAACAAGAAGAGGCGAAAAAAACTCCATAACACACATCTTTAAAAAAAACACATTTTTATAATGTCAAATTTAACCTAATGGTACAAGTGGAGCTGGAACTACTTCAGGCCACACCGTTTTGTCAGTCAAAATCATCATCATCAAAATTGATGAAGATGATCAAAATTGATGATGATTAATGCAATAAATGTAATCCAAATTATTTTTCAGCTAAAACTCCGCCACAAAACACATCATTTCAATCTACAGATAGATTTCCAGAACCACCCGCCAGCATCGCTAGACCGAGACCAAATGCACCAAGTAAGTATAATCAGGAACTCCTAGATCTAGGATAGGTAACAATTATGATTCTGGATAGTTCTTTGGCAAAGGGAGATCTGTCGCCGGACTAGGTGATCATACCCGGGAAGCGGCCGTGCTCCGACAGTCTCAGTTTGGAGCTTGTATATATGCAAGATGTCGAGAAAACTTCGATAGCGTGTTTCAGACGTGTGGTGCCATCTCTTGTCGAGTAGCGGGAAGTCATCACAGTTAAGCAGACGATTTGTGACGAAGGAACAATTTTAAACGACTTTAAAACTGAAAAAACTATTAGATGCGTATATTTATGTTTTGTTTTAACTTTTAACATGTTTAAGAAAATAGAGATGTATATTTTTAGCTGGGGCGAAGGTGCGACCGATGTAACACATACTTTATGTATGGTTACATTTAAATTTTGCTTCGCTTTTATCCGAGTGCGGAGGGTAATGTTCGTGGGTATGTATGTGTGTCTCGTTCTTTGGCACGCTACAGCCCAACGGCTTGATGGATTAACATATGAGGTGTCGCTGGATTCGTCTAAATTGTGGGAGTGACATAGACTATATTTTTAAGCAGTCGGGTTTCATCTTATATATAAACTAGCTGACCCGGCAAACTTTGTACCGCCTCAAAATCTATTTATCAAATAAATTTCATATAAAATATAGCCTATGTTACTCGTAGATAATGTAGCTTTCGAATGGTGAAAGAATTTTTAAAATCGGTCCAGTAGTTTTTGAGCCTATTCATTACAACCAAACAAACAAACAATGTTTTCCTCTTTATAATATTAGTGTAGATTATCGTGTCACAATGTTAGTTACCGTACTCCTCCGAAACGGCTTTACCCATTTTCACCAAATTTTATATGCATATTCGGTAGGTCTGAGAATCGGCTACTATCTATTTTTCATACCCAAAGTGATAAGGGTTGCTCACCCTTAACATTATTTTTTATTTATATGGCAACACAACGTTTGCCGGATCAGCTATTGTTTTATAATAATTACATTTTTGTAGAATATGTTTTTTTACATAACCTACGCGTGTTTTCACACATATTTCTTGTATAACAATATCGAAATACGAGTACATTTACTTTTTTTCAGTGTCGAATATATCAAAAACCCACACTGAGAAACTTAGAACAATCCACGAAGAATCCAAGAGCTCCTTTGACTCCTCGGATGAAGAATGGACTTACGAACAGTTGCCACCGATGGAAAAATACTTACATTCAAATTAAAATGTTGGTTACTTAAAATTGTTTCAATTTTTATACAAGGTAACCTTCATAAGCAGTGTAAGCCTAGTGGTTAAGAAACTCGTCGTCTCTCCATCGAGGGGTCCGAGGTTCAAATCCCAGGCACGCATCTCTGATTTTTCAATGTGCGTACTTAGAAATTAATTATCACTTGCTTAAACGGTGAAGGAAAATATCGTGAGGATACCTACCCGAGAGCATACCTGAGAGATTTATAAAAAAAAATAAAAAAAAAAACTCGTAGGTATGTGAAGTCTACCAACACGCACTTGGCCAGCGCGGTGGACTATGGCCTAATCCTTCTCATTCTGAGAGGAGACCCGTGTCCAGCAGTGGGACAGTGATGGCTTCATACGACAATAAATGAAAGCACAAGTCCTATTCCTTCCTTGGAACATGTTACAATAATAAAAAACACTTACTTAACATCCAAAAGAAAAAAAATCAAATAAACTTAATAATAAGTATAGTCCGCGTAAAGCTAGTCCGCTCTGAATATAGAAATGAATGGCGTCGCCATACCAAATTGTATGAGTACTCCTGCTCGCAACAACTTCAGAGCGGACTAGCAGTTTGGCGCGGACTATAATATTGAAATGGAGTAAAAAAAATAGAACGCCATTTATAAACATCAGTTCACTCACCTTTGATAAGAGCGGCGTTGCCGCTTATAACTGTGCTGTTGGCACCAGTAGGATAATATATCTATGGTTGGCACAGTGTCGTGACGTAAAATCTTTTCTGTCATCATTGCTAATTATCCTACTGATATATCTATGGTGAATACCCACTTAGTCACTCATTTATTAAATACTTACAAGTATACAAGAAATGACTACCGTAACTAATTAAATTTAAGATTTTCAATATGTTGTAGTGAAGGTGTGATGTTGTAGTGAAGGATGTCTTTATTTTAACTATCTTAATAATGGCTGGGGAGCCCAGGAGGGGATTTCGGAAGTGTCTCGAGCGCGGCAGACTAAGAAATACCTTTCACCCTGTAGAGTGTCCTAAACCATGAATGAGCTTTCTATGTCAGGGGGTTTGCGAAATCAAAAAAAATCAATCACTGGACATGCTCGAGAGTGGTCAATTTTCTTTTTAATATAAAGGAAATAATGCTAGAAAACGGGAAACATCATAATCTGCCAATTACCACACGTCAAAGTAGTGAAAAAAAGTCATTTTGAAAAAAAATCCTCTATTATTATGCTATCTGATAGTGTCACTTGTTAGCATGAATCCCTGGGAAGTAATGATGCATCACAAACTAAAGTAAAATGCTCATTTTTAGGAAAATACATTATTCTTCATACATTCTCATACAATTTCTTTTTAAATCGTCAGAATAAGAAAACCCCCCGCTGAATCGAAAAATATCATATAACCTTTTCCTCAATCTAATGTCTAATCTACACAACCGTATAGGTCCCAATGACGCTCGAGTTTCTACACATTTAGCATCCTGGGCTCCCCTACTACTCTAACACTAACTTATAACTAGACATCGGATTATAATTTTGCACTATCAAAATGCTGACATAATATAAAATGCTGACAAAATAATCATATGATAATGATATATTTTGACCATCAAAATATGCACTATCCTTATTTATTATAACACGAGCTTTTGCCCGCGGCTTCGCTAGCGTTACGAAGTAATATTTTCATCCCCTATTTTATCCCCTTGGGGGTAGAATTTATCAAAATCCTTTCTTAGCGGATGCCTACGTCATAACATCTACCTGCATGCCAAGTTTCAGCCCGATCCGTCCAGTGGTTTGGGCTGTGCGTTGATAGATCACTATGTCAGTCAGACACCTTTGAGTTATATATATTTAGATTTCTGTTACGGTTACGGAACCACCTTCAAAACCGTGGTAATAAAAGACCATCTATATACATTATCTACATATATTTCATTTTTTATCCTCATCAGACAGTTCTATTTTCTTCGTGTCCTTAATAACTTCGTCGATACGGTGAAGGTCTTTCAGCGACATCTCCCCAGTTCCCCGAGCCATGGGCTTCGGCTGCGTCGGATCTGGTTTCCAACCCAGGAAGTTTATGATCTGATATGTCGCTGGCACCCCCCGGGAGCCATGTTTTGGGAAATCCTGGGGACAGAAAGACAAACTAATGATATTACAAATAATAATGAAGGAAAAGTGGTAGAATCATCGACTCCGGCGGCACCACCGCCACACCTGTTCCTATAATAACAACAGTGTTAAGCGCTGCTGTGTTCTGGTTTGAAGGGTGTGGTGAGGGAGTCACATTTTCCGAGGCGTTCCAGCTTAGTCCTTTGGGGTTGCGGCGCACCTGTGGCCGACCTCAGGTATGAATCAAATCTTGTCTGGGGTGGATTACAGTTTTCCAAAGACGGCATTACTCACTAACCATCAGGTGGACTGCATGCTCGTCTGTTATACCTGTATTACATAAAAAAATGAAACTTTTATTATTCTCATATAAGTTATTACGAGCATATACTTCTTTTGAGAAATAAAGAACTTAAAACCGAACATTTCCAATAACGTGGGTATTTTTATTTTTTAGCTTGGTACGAAGTTGGGAACTAGGTAACACATACTTTATTTGTAGGTAACACTTTGTTTATTTGTATTATTTGTATTTTACTCGACTTTTAGTTTTTCGCTCAGAAAAATAGCTCTACTTTTATGCGAGTGCGGAGGGTAATGTTTTACAAGCATGTGTATATTTGTATGTACGTACGTATGTATGTACGAATGTGTGTATGTATGAATGACTCATTCTTTAACGAACTAGATTCCAAACGACTTGACGGATTTTAACACATGAGTTGTCGTTGGATTCGTCTTAATTGTAGGAGTAACATAGGCTATATTTACTTGTGGACTTCATGCTCGTTTGCCACACCTTTATTAGATGACAAAAAAAATCAAAAGAAAATCTATTTTATTACAAGAAAATCCCAACAACCCCCACCTTCCCGTACATCTCGTCGTATATAGCCGCGGCGGCGAACTGCACGTGGCGGTGCAGCCGCAGCGGGCGGTTGAACGCCGCGTTCGCCTCGCCCAGCGCGCGCAGGTCCCGCATCACGTGCCACACGCTCGGGTACCACACGCTCATCGAGTCCACGTCGACCGTTATGTATGATATTTTTTTTTTATTTCTGACACGGTTAAGACTTTATTTTTTAGCTTGGAACGGAGTTGCGGTCGATGTAACACATATTTTATTTATACTATTTTCTTTTTTTTTACTTCTTTGGTTAGTTAAAATCCACACAATCATACATCCCACGTCACCGTTTGGTGTTATATATCAAGTTTTTTTTTTTTTTTTGACACAGTTAAGAAAATAGACGCGTGTATTTTTATTGTTTAGCTAGGACGGAGTTAGGGGCGATGTAACACATACTTTAGTTGTAGTATTTACTCGTTTTTTTCGTTTTTTGTTTTTTTTGTTTAGTTAAAATCTGCTTTGTTTTATCCGAATGTGGAGGGTAATGTTTTCGAGTATACGTATATTTGTCACATTATTTGACACGTCTTACAGACTAAACGACTTGATGTACGGTGTCGCTGGATTCGTTTAAATTGTGTAAGTAACACAAACTATATTTATAGGCCGACTGCATGCTCGTCTGCTACACCTATATTAAATGACAAAAAAAAAACAAAAGAACATCTATTTTATCACAAGAAAATCCCAACAACCCCCACCTTCCCATACATCTCGTCGTATATAGCCGCGGCGGCGAACTGCACGTGGCGGTGCAGCCGCAGCGGGCGGTTGAACGCCGCGTTCGCCTCGCCCAGCGCGCGCAGGTCCCGCATCACGTGCCACACGCTCGGGTACCACACGCTCATACAGTCCACGTCACCGTTTGGTGTTATATGTCTCCTTTTTTTTGACACGTTCACGAATATAGACGTGCGTATTTTTATTTTTTTTAGCTTGGGACGGAGTTAGGGGCGATGTAACACATACTTTACTTGTAGTATTTACTCTATTTTTTCGTTTTTTGGTATTTTTGTTTTTTTTTGTTTTTTTTGTTTAGTTAAAATCTGCTTCGTTTTATCCCAATATGGAGAGTAATGTTTTCGAGTATATGTATGTTTGTCCCATTCTTTGACAAGTCCTACAGACTAAACGACATGAAAAATAGACAAAAAAACTCAATTTTATTACAAGACAATCCCAACAGCCCCCACCTTCCCATACATCTCGTCGTATATAGCCGCGGCGGCGAACTGCACGTGGCGGTGCAGCCGCAGCGGGCGGTTGAACGCCGCGTTCGCCTCGCCCAGCGCGCGCAGGTCCCGCATCACGTGCCACGCGCTCGGGTACCACACGCTCATTGAATCCACGTCGACCGTTTGTTATATTTCGAGTTTTTTTTTATTTTGATAGGTTTAAGAAAATAGACGGGTGTATTTTTTATTTTTTAGCTTGGGACGGAGTTAGGGGTTAGGTAACACATACTGTATTTGTAGTATTTACTCGCCTTTCAGTTTTTTGCTCAGAAAAAAATTGTATGTATGTATATATGTATGTATGTCTCATTTTTGACAGCGCAAAGAACTAAACGGATTTTAACATATAAAGTATCGATGGATTCGTCTAAACTGTAGGAGTAACACAGACTATATTTATAGTCCGACTGCATGCTCGTCTGCTACACCTACACTACAAAAACCTAAAAATAGTTCAATGTTATTACAAGACAATCCCAACAAACCCCACCTTCCCATACATCTCGTCGTATATGGCCGCGGCGGCGAACTGCACGTGGCGGTGCAGCCGCAGCGGGCGGGTGAACGCCGCGTTCGCCTCGCCCAGCGCGCGCAGGTCCCGCATCACGTGCCACACGCTCGGGTACCACACGCTCATTGAGTCCACGTCGACTGTTTGAACTTATATATGAAGTTTTTTTTTTTTTGACACGTTCACGAATATAGACGTGCGTATTTTTATTTTTTAGCTAGGACGGAGTTAGCGGAGGTGTAATACATACTTATAATAGTAGTATACTGGTATTTTGGTTGTTTGCTTAGTTAAAATTTTCTTCGTTTTATCCGAGTGCGGCGGGTAATGTTTTTCGAGCATATGTATGTATTTATATACGTATGTGTGTTTGTATGTATTTAATTATGTGTTTATGTATGTATGTATGTCTCATTCTTTAACGCCCTACAGCCTAAGCGAATTGACGGATTTTAACATATGAGGTGTCGTTGGATTCGTCTAAATTTTGGGAGTAACATGGCAATATTTATACGTGGACAGCATGCTCATCTGCTACACCTAAAAAAACTTTTTACAAAAAAATCTCCAACAATCCCCACCTTCCCGTACATCTCGTCGTATATGGCCGCGGCGGCGAACTGCACGTCGCGGTGCAGTCGCAGCGGGCGGGTGAACGCCGCGTTCGCCTCGCCCAGCGCGCGCAGGTCCCGCATCACGTGCCACGAGCTCGGGTACCACACGCTCATTGAATCTACGTCGACTGTTTGGAGCGTAAAACCCGCTCTGTTGACGAAGATATATTCTTGAAGGTGGTAGAACCCTAAGGGTGTTTATTCACCAACCACGATACCGAGCCGATACCGATAATTAATGACGGCGAAGTAGCGTACATACATTTGATATAGCAGCTTGTCCACCGAACGTCCGTCACCCGAGCACCGTCATCCCATAGTAAATGTATGTGTACGCTACTTCGGCGCCGTGATTAATTATCGGTATCGGCTCGGTGACGGTGCAGTGGACAAACAGCGTAGGTCAGTTTGTCCAACGCCTCCGTCACCGAACCAATACCGAGAACGAGATTATTTCAGGTCGATAATATGACGTGACAGCGACAGTTTGTCCACCGCGACCGGTATCGTCGGTTTAGTTTGTTCCAGCTGTCACGCGTGTGACGACAGTGTATGGACAAGTTCGAACGTGTTTTATATTGCCGGCACATCGGTCCGTCAAAATCTCCGTGCGGTGGACAGGCGGCTATAGTAAATGTATGTACCGCTACTTAGGCGCTGTCATCTCGTTCACGGTATCGGTTCGGTGGCGGTAGAAGGCGCCGAAGTAGCCGAAGATAATTATCGGTATCGGCTCGGTATCGTGGTTGGTGGACAAACAGCGAAACGGCCTTAGGGTTTCGACTCCGGCGGCACTACCACCACACCAATTTCAGCCTCATATACCAGCAGTGTTAAGCGCTGCTGTGTTCTGGTTCGAACTAGCTTGAAGGGTGTGGTAAGGGAGACATACTTTTCCGAGGCGTTCCAGCCTACTCATCAAGGGTACCGACACATCTGTGGCCGACGTCAGGTCATATCTAATCTTATGTAGAGTTGATTACACATGTCTATGTGCGGAAGTAGCCACTTACCAGGCTTACTGCATGCTCATCAGCTACTCCTATATCTTAAAAAAGAATAAGTGTAAATAGTGACATCTCTTGGTAGTTTATTGCACGATAGATTACAATAATAATTACTTTTTAGTTTCATTACCTACAAAGGCGTGGTTTTTAAATCTTTAAATAATAATTTATTTACAATATATTTCACTACTTGCACCTCAATAATTACTACAATCTTTGTTGAAATAAATATATTTGTTAGCAATAATATTTGACTTATAGTCTGATTCATAATTAGGTGTCCAAAATGTAAACAAAGGTGTTGACCTATCAAGAAAATAAGTTAGAAATGGTAGTTTCTTATTTTTATCGATATTAAAGTAAGACAACAATAATAAAATAATAATCTAAATAAATTAAGATTAATTCACATTTTCTAATATTTATATCACCTCAATTGGCTACTTGACACTTTTTGGGAAAGTGTTTTAATGAATTAGTATACGTATTATATATGACTTTCATTGATCACTTTTTTCGAAAAAAGGGCTATTTATTAATAAAAAACAAAGTTTCTTTACGGTGAACGGAACGTCGCGTTAAATCAGGCGGTCAAGTGTCATTTTGTGGCGAAACGTCATTATACTGTAAACAAACAACGCTCGGAAGAAAATAGGGAGTTATTTAGCTTTTATAACTAAAATTGAAATAAATGACAAGTTATAAGACGTGTGCAGTGACGATGTGTAGAAGTACGATCGCTAAATATCCTAACAAATTTGCTTATAGACGTTCCTAAACCGAAATCTCACAAACGTTAAAAGAACTTGCAGACAGAGGATTCAAACATATAATAGAAGTATTAATGAGAAAAAAGAATAAGGAGTGATTCCTCTACTCTAAATCATCAAACCCAGATGTAATCAGAACAAAACAGCAAGTTAAAGTATTCATATATTATAAAGATGTCTACAGTAAGAATAGAGTTAGAATAGTATTAGTTAAGAATAGAATAAATGAGTTAAAAGACGTCTACTAGAATTCTCTATTTTAAGGCCTCATTCCGTAATTAATAAGAAACAAACTATTTCGATGACTGAGTTATTATTACTTGTGCACGGATTAACTTACAGGACTGTATAATTAAAAATACATGATTTGCTAATTTTAATCTTTTATTAACCGACTGCTTTGTTTGTTAGGTTTATATGGGTCTATTATTGAGTACACTGTAGAACTTTTGTATATATTTATCATTATATGTTACATTTACAATATTTACTACAGATAACCTCAAAGCATTTTGAAGCTGTTATTTTCTTGTATATTGAAGCTCTTGCTAAGCTGAATTTTTGTGCTGCTTGAGTGTGTACTTTCTTCATTTTTTAAATTATTTTCTGTAACAACTAGATATATAATTTTTATCACTGTCATTTTGAAAAATCTGTAGTGCAATAACAGCAACTGTATGGTCATTTTCCTTCCTTCATCTTGTTGGGTAGGTTACTCAAGCAAATAACTACTATTTCCCATTTCCTTTACTTTATGTACTTCAGAGTGCTGACCACCTTTGAAACTTTTGGTTCCTCACTTTCTATGACTCCACATTAAAAATGCTACTGCATGTTTGCTGCATCCTTGGGAGGCAGGAAAGTCATCACATTTAATAATACTTTGTTTTTCATATACAGTCATGGATACTGAGCATGACTTTTGATGTACCTTGTATTCAGGACAACTTTTACTTTTCATGAAACACAAACTTGCCTGCCTCTTAAACTGCACATACCCTATAGCGTCGTCACTATATGACTGTCGCGAAGATCTGAAAATATAAATATAACCAATAAATAACCTTAAAGCAGTTCACATAAGAATATAAGTATAGTTTAAAAAGCTTCATAATCACTTAAAGACAACCTTTCTTCTATCGGAAATCGGTTAAGAAATGTTTTAACTGTCCATTTCGAACAGTTAAACATTTCTTAACCGATTAAATGTATATATAAAGAATATTTTACTTACGTTGTTTATTTGTGATTTCCATAGGTTATTTCACGGAAGTTTTTGTATTCATTTTTATTTATTGCATTGTATATCTTCTTTAAGCAGATTCACGCTATAAGCTTTAATATACTGTGGATTCATGTCGGTTCACAACATAAATTCAACCAACTCTAACAGCAAACGATATCATTTTTATTTGTCTTGTTTATTATGCATGTGGTGACGTCACATGACATTTAAGGCAGCACTGTCGCCGTTTTGGGATTTAAAATCCACAGATAAAAAATCGAAAATTTCTTTTAAAAAATTAAAATACTTAGAACGTATTAAAAATTAAACTAAATACTGCACAATCTATGTTTACTTATTAGCTATCATATTGGATATATTTCATATTTTATTGTTATAACTGTCAAGTACCCAATTTAGATCCATACAGTAATAATAATAAAAAACAAAGTTAGTAGTAATAAAAAACAAAGTAATAATAACAAAAATTAAAATGTGATAATGGTAACACAACCGAAATCCAAGACATTTCTTGTGCTGTCATTTTTAAGATTCGTAACTGATATTATTAATTTTCGTGATTGTGATCGAAGTCGAATGTTTTCTCGTTTACATAACGCGTTTGCTAAATTGTGTATATTTGTTAAATTTTCGTTTTTTTGTTGAGTTTGTTAAAGTTTTTGTTTCTTGTCAATTTTGACAGTGACATTTCTTTGTTTACATTTTGGACACCTAATTATGAATCAGACTATAGATATTGTTCCTTTTATTCGGAAAACTACTTATTCTTTGCCCCAGGGGCTCCTGAGCTCGAAATCTTGTACTGACTTCAATCTTAAGTCCATCCCCATAATATAAAATCTAATGCCCGCACTGTTTTTCATCGATAGTTTTTCATCGATATATTATCATTCAGTCAAAGGAGATGTTTCATTTTCGGCCATCTCATGTACACTATATCTAAAAAACACGTATAATTTGTATAATTGAAGAAAAATACACATATATTTTGATAACCTAAAGTATTCCTGTTTAAAAATATTTAAAATAAGCATTCCTCATTGAAATATTAAATATGGCGGACTACTGTCAATGTCAAGTTTTCAAAACTGTCGATGTCGGTCAGGGAACCTATGTGTACCCCACACATAGGTTACTATACTCTTTGGATGTCGGTAATTCTGTATTTCGCTGTTTTTGTCGTAAAGTTATTGTTACCTTAGTACTTTACAACCTGGCTTTTGTTTTGGGTATCCCGTCATTATTTCTGAATTTAATTAATTATTTACAATAATAATAACAAAACCACCTTTTAAATAGTATCTGGTTTTATAGATGTAAGTGACATGTCAAATTAAAAAAGAAGAAGTTGTCAGTTTGATATGTGTAAAACTGGATATATACATAATATTATAATAGTGGACTCCAATGTAAACGTTGAATAAATATGTAGGTACTGATGAGAAGATTCCATTTTAATCCTGAATATGTTTCTGCTCTGTGCTGCTTACGATTATGGAGTGATTCTACCTTACTTGTTTACCCAGCTTATGTTTTATGGACTCTTGTGATTTTCGTGTGATCGCTGTGGATTGTGTTGACAAGGATTCGATATCATCAGGTAAAATATACATCAGTTAGTTGTATTAATCGTGAAATAATCGTTAATAATTTTAAACTAGAGAAGCTAATCTTTTTACATTTCTCTTTTTTTAGATAATTACATTAGCAAGACAAGGAAATTCTTGGGATGACAAAATAATCAGTTATTATTGCAACTGCGTCGCTGGGCAACGAACCGTACTCGTAGGTAGTTGCGCTCACATTATGCCCATTGTTTGATGTTTGGGCTGAGCTCGTTACAGGATATTACAGAACCTGCTACATGATTGGATGAAAATATTGATAAGGGAAGATATTTAAAATGAATAAATAATGTATCTAAGTGAATAATAAGTAAAATATAATCAAATGTGTACTTAAAGTTGTTTTATTTACACACTTAAATGTTTTAACTAAAATAAATTGGTATAGGAGTACATATTTTGGTATGTTTGTTTTAAGTCAAGATTTATGAAAGTAAATATAATTAATGTTTATCAAATATAGGCGTTGTTTCTCAATACATACAATACAATATTTATATATCTACGCCCATTCGCGTAAAAAATATATTAAAAAGTATATAATGTATATAGTAAGTTAAAATAGAATGACAGATGACATTATTACGGTAATCCCTACCGCCATGATGTTTTTCCACTGTTGTGTTGCAAGTTTAAGTGTAAATTATTGTTTTTTAACAATTAAACGAACATGATTTGAAGAAAATGAACCCCTACGAATTGTTCTTTGCAAGTTTTCTTAATTTTTAGTATAGTGTACAAAAGGTGGCCGGGAGCCCATACATTTTGAAACATCTCCTTTAACAGAAATATTATATTAAACGCCAACTATTAAAAATTTCTATTTTTACCGCGGATAATATTGCAAGAAGCGGCATCTTTAAACCATTTGTAAAAATATCGAAACTAAGTTAAATTTCAACAAAATTCATATAAAAATTCATAATTCATAATAGGTAATGGCTGATTTATTTTATTAATAAAATTTTAGTGTATGGAATAATCATATAGTTTAAATGGTATTTTATTGTGTTCAAAAACAACTAATATTTTCAAATGAATATTCAAATTTAACAAATTTTAATTAAATAAATAAATGACACTTACGCATTTAACAGCCCTCCGATATCTCGAACCCGTGTGAAGGGCGAGATGTGTGGAAATACACCTCCCAGCCTTTCTGTTTCAGCTAATTGAAGGGCTTGCCTCAACTCCATTAATGTATCACCACCGAACACACACGCCATGAAAACCTGGAAAAAAATTAGTTTTATATTGTAGCTACTTTAGATCCATAAGAGATGGTGCCACGCGTCTGAATCACGCTATCGAAGTTTTCTAAACATCTTTTATATATACCAACTGTGAAATGAGTAGCTAAGCAGATTCTTTGAAGTTATTACTCCTTATCAATCGCCTCCAGTAACACCACCGCCACACTTATTTATTATAGTATTATTTACGTGCTGCGTTTTGGTGGAATTTAATCTTATCTTAAGGAAGCCTGCATACCTGAGAGATCTTAAAAAAAGTTCTCAAAGTTATGTGAAGTCTACCAATACGCATTTGGCCAGCGCGGTGGACTATGGCCTAATCCTTCTCATTCTGAGAGGAGACCCGTGCCCAGCAGTGGGACAGTAATGGGTTGACGACAATGAACGTAGGTTGAACATAGGCTTTGACAATATTAGTAGATATACTCACCCCATCAGGTTTCAAGCAATTCATTATCCTATCCAGACATCCTGGTAAATCATTTACCCAATGCAGTGAGAGAGATGACACAATCAAATCTATGCTATCCGGTGGGAACTGAAATAAAAGAAAGGTAAATACATTATTTATACATTTAAATGAGTAACTTGCATTAAATAACATATACTTTGTAGGTGTTAAAACCCTTTGTGGTTCGACTCCGGTGGCACCACCGCCACACCTATTTCTGACTAACATCAAATGTGTTAAGCGCTGTTGTGTTCTGGTTTCAAGGGTGTGGTAAGGGAGACATACTTTTCAGAGGCGTGCCAGTATAGTCTTCAGGGGTGGGGGCGCTTCTGTAGCCGACCTCAGATAGGAATATCTTAATTGGGGTTGATTACAGTATATGTCCTTGGGCAGCTTACCATCAGGTGAACTGCATGCTCGTCTGCTACTTCTATAATAAAAAAGCTTAGAAAAATCAGAGGTGTGTGCCTGGGATTTGAAGCTCGGACCCCTCGATCATTAGGCTGAGTTTCTTAAAAACTAGGCTATCACACTCTTTAGCCTATCATGCCAAAGAATGAGACATACATACAAACTCTCGAAAAACATTTCCCTCTGCACTCAGTTAAATTGTTGAATAAAACAAATCTGGAACACCATACATACATACATCGATATGCTCCTCATCCATAACCACCTTCTCCACCAGCACACCATCACCGACTATGGCTTTGTCTAGATGTGTTTGTGATGTGTCGCACAGCGTGACTTTCTCGACACTGTCGGGGAGGAAGTGTCTTGATACATAGCCACGACCGGCACCTGTAGAAAAATAGGATTTTTTACAATATAGAAGAAATAGTATTTTTTACAAAATAGAAAGAATAATATTTTGTACAAAATAGAAAAAATTGTATTTTTTACAATTACATTTGTAATAATATTTTTACAAAACAGAAAAAATAGGAATTTTTACAATATAATGTTCATAACATTATGGGAGACATACTTTTCCGAGGAGTTCCAGCTTAGTCCTTAGGGGTAGCAGTGCATTTCTGGCCTACCTCATGTAGGAATATCTAATCCTATCTGGGGTTGATTAAAGACTGCGACTTTTCGTCTGCTACTCCTATATTATAAAAAAATGCTTGTTTCCAACTTGAATTTTGTAAAAAAAAATGTGTATACACTTGTGGTGGGTGAAAAATATTCTAAAAATAAGCAAAAAGAATAAATTCTGACTGTCTCACTGAGAATCTGGCATTCGGATCATACACACGATCGAAGTAGGCCAGGTATATGTACAGTATGAGAACCCACCCCAGGAAACAAAATGTGCACATGGGGCTCTTCAAAAAAGGTGCAAAATGAATGACTCCTCTGCTGTTACAAATGTCCACAGGCGACATTGACTACTTTCCATCAGGTAGCACATCTGCTTAATCATTAGGTTAAACAATAAAAAAAAGATGTACCTAACAAATATCTCATATATAAAATTCTCATGTCACAATTTTAGTTACCGTACTCCTCTGAAACGGCTTTACCGATTCTCACCAAATTTTTTATGCATATTCGGTAGGTCTGAGAATAGGCTACTACCTATTTTTCATACCCCTAAGTGATAAGGGTTATTCACCCTTAACATTTTTTTATTTATATGGCAACACAACGTTTGCCGGGTCAGCTAGTATCTAAGAATATAACTTTTTATTTTAGAAAGAGACCTGTGCCAACAGTGGGATAGTAATAGGTCTATAATAATGCCACTCTTCTTACCGAGCTCTACAGCGTTTTTAAAAGTCCTCTTTATATCAAAAACACGGTCCGCTGTCCGCCAACCAATCTCTTCTTTAATATACTCAGCTAAATGGTAATCTTCTCTTTGCGCTGACCGTTCCCTCTGCATCATCTTGGCTTTTCTATCAAAAATATTCATAGTACGATAAACAGAACTAGCTGTTTTCTTCTTAGTAGTATTTGTACTATATTTTCTTATTACGGAGTTACGTAAAATAATCGAACTATTTTTGTATACTAAACATATCTTTGGAAGCGTAAATAGCGCTGTTTGCGACATCGTTTTTAATAAATAGCGTTTTATTATAACATCTACGTATTTTAATATGTTTGAAATAAAATAATACAGCTTTTACGGTTATGTTTTTACTTTTACAATGACATTGACAACATTGTTATGTCATAGAGGTTTAATCTTTGTTCGGATACACGATGATAAAATGCTTGAAATGGAGTCATTTAAAAACTTAAAACAATGACAAGTTTAATATTTAATAACAATTATAAAGGTGCTTTGCAGAAGTCTTACCTAGAATAAATTAATTATAAGTAAGTTGTTTTAAATACTAAAACATAGGTCCATATTGTGTAATAAAAATAATATTGGTATTTACTATTTATCTAATATTTATCCTTAGGTCACTCCGATTAATACATATTATTTAAAACTATAATTTAAAAACGTCTATGAAAATAACACAACGATTTTTGGGTTTCCAGATTTCCAGAATGATCTTTTTGCTTCGATGGGTAAAATACTATATAATAGCCTGGTAGACTATCCTAAATAATGTGAAAGTTATACTTGTTACAACTATCCGATTTTCTGACAAATTGAATTAGGCAAATCTAAGTGTCAATGTCAAACGACAATAAATAACCTTATTTTTAAATAATTACGTATTTGCCGCAATTCGCAAACAATAAAGATTATTATCCGGCTAATGAAAATTAATTTTAAATAGCACCTTTACAACAAAAAGTAATATAAGAAAACTACAATATGGTATGTATAGTTGCATAGGGTTGAAATAAAATTGTTAAATGTATAGTAAGTGGTAGAGAACAAAATATCTTAAAGTATCTGATGATAAGAGATAACAGTATTCTACTATTACTTTGTATGTTAATGAATTTGTAAAAGATTTTAAATGTCTTACATATTGTGGACAATAGTTAGTAAAATATTTAAAAATCTATAAATAAATCTTTAAATATATAAATTAGATTATGGAACTTTTTTTATATCATAGTAGTTACATATGAGTATGCAGTCACCTGATAGTAAGTGGTCATTGCTGCCCACGTACGCCGGTACCCGACTCCATATAGAATCTATCTGAAGCCTATCACCGATTAGAGGTGTGACTGATATATTAGTAATAGGTACAGGTATTATAATACAAGCCATGTATATTCATATTAGGATAGGCGAATATAGAGTAATAGGTTACCAGGTATTAATCAAATAATAGCGAGGCGAGCAGGCAAGTCGCTTCGTTATGACAATATGATTTGCTGGCCGTGGTCATCTCCTCATTCACTCACCGAGCGGCCACAGTACAAATATAGACCAGTATGGAAAGTCCCTACAAGTGTTCGAAACGGCACACTCACACAAACATGCCTGAAAACAACTAAGCCTGTTGAAGCATGAATTGTAATTACTTCTGTAATTGGCATACCTACGTCATTAATATTGTGCATATTCTCGAGATCTTGTATTTCATCTTTATTATCGTAGATAATATTATCTACACAGGTTTCAATATTACATTGACTAGCTAATAGTGATTGGTTCACTAATATGTGACTAATACCCAGTAATAGGTATGGTATCATAATATACAATAACTAATATATTCAATAATAGGATTACCTAAAAATTACCCTAATATAACATCTCTAACAGATGTATTGCCACTGAGGATTAAGATGGTTTCCTCATATGTAAGTCAGCCAGAATCCACACCACACTATCATATTTCTATGAATAGGTGTGGTGGTGGTGGTACCTTAGAATCTTTTTCTGTATGTACCTCAATTACTCAATGACTCCTGGACAAATTTGAAAAATTCTTTTGCATTTAAGGGTATACTTCCCTGGTAGTCCAATGGCCATCAGGTCAGGATCTAATGATGGGACCCTGTCTAAATCAAGAAGTTTTTAAATTTTACTCTGGGAGCTAAAATATATGTATTTGTATATTACAGATGTGGCCGCTAGTACTAAGGTTTCTGAGAAGCAATGCTCCGTACATAACGCTACCGTTTGCAGCTGTTGTCGGCATAATAGGTTATAATCTAGAAAGCTTGTTATCAGATAGATATACACCTTATAATAGTAAGTATTTGCTATAAGTTTGAGTAATAATACTAATTATTAAAAAACCTGGCTGCTTAAAACTAATTAATTGAAAACAACTAAAATATAGGAATTAAAATAGAAATTATATATTTTAAGGTCTAAAAGCAGGGATAAACATAGTTTTGATAGTTTTTGTATTTCATAAAATTTTATTTAAATAAATTATAGTCAAAATTATTCCTAGGAAACCCCTCTATGGAAAGTCATCAAAGAAAAATGCTTCCCAAAATTTTAATATACTTCTGTTATTAACTTTGTTAATTTTGGTTCTATAACAAATAGTTATATGTCAAAGTTGTAGATTATTTAATTTGAAACCATAATTATTCTTACAAATTTTCTATGCAATGAATAGTTTGCCTGATAGAGCTTGAATATTTGTACCCCTTTTGTAAGGTGGCGACTGTGAGACAAGAGTTATGATGTCACAAACTTGGATTTATCTTCACACTAACCCACCCTTAACAACTAAAAAATATTGGAACCTCTGGCTTGCATGCTAAAGATCAAAATTTGTACCAATTTAACATACTTTAAGTTAAAAACATTGTAATAAAAATTTAATAATTTTCAGAAGCAGTACAAGATCAAAGATTTGAAAGGCAAGAAGACGAAATACTCAAAGATCCTACTAATGTACAGAAGTTAAAATACCAAGAGAATGTTTTAGGAAAGAATGTATCTCCATCACTATCGAAAGACTAGTCATTTAGTTGTTATTTAATATTAGTATTTGTAAAATAAAATTATGAAATATATAGCAGTTTTCCATTGCCCGAACAACATTATGTATTACTTAGTATTCTGTTAATATCATGTGTTACTTATAAAAGTTATATCAGAAGTTGCAAACAAGATGTTACCTTTTTTGTACATGATATTGGGGGCTTCTAGCCATAGAGGCGTATATTAAATACTACCTTTTAAGAGCTAGAAAATCTTAAGACCTTTGCCTTACGCCAAAAAAAAATCTGAATAACTTTATGACAAAAAGTTATTCATCGTTTTCCAAAAAAATATTTAACCTATTATGACTAATTCATTGAGTCATTATATATTGACAAATTTGGAAAAGAATGATGTAATAAGCCTCAAAAACGTATTTTTTTATGCGCCCCTATGATTTGAAGCTTGTGCTCTATACCTACCTACCGATTTCTAGAAATATTGTTTGAAGATACGTAAAAAGTAGTTGAATTTCCATGCATTTGTTTTTTATTTTGGTTTATTATTTTTTTGTGTAGAATAAGTATTATATTTTAGTTTATTATATATAGTTTTATGTAGCAACACCACGTTTAATTTCTAGCGATCCAATATATTACAACATATTGCAGCAAGAAAGTATCACTGACAATATTCCTGAATTATAATGGTTAGAAGATATATAGCAAAATACAATTTTGATCGCGCTTTATGAATTATATTTATTATTAAAATAACCTATTTTTTTAAAACTTTCTGTAGCTAAAAATGTTAGGTAGTCAATAATAGCAGAGACATTTAATAAATATTTTTCTACATAAATACATAAAATACCTTACATAAAATTTGTTGAAAATTATTAAATTAAAATATTGTTACATAAAATTTGTGATATCACTATGAATTCTGTAAATAGCTGTACTTAGATCTAGATGTGGGTCGATTTCAAACAGAGCTAAAAATGTTGTCATCTCTAATAACTTTGAATATTTTTTTGAGATTGTTATTGTTTTCTTTTAATATTATAGTCTTCATCTACCTTTTTACGTTCCAAAACAAAACAATACCCAAAAGTGTGCTATTTGCGAGAAAACTAAAACTATAACATTCAGTCCCTTAAGAAGATATTACTCATTTTCCGTTTACGTTGAAATAAAGTCGAATAAAAACGAAGTTACTCGTAAATATTCTATTTATTTAATATTTCATATCATGTTGATAAGCAAGCATTCAAAAATAGTATAAATTTTTCATTTGAGAATAATATAATACTCTTATCCTAGTGTTTTAAACATTGATCATGGTTTATCTATCATTAGTGTAGCGTAAGTTAATACCGTCATATAATTATATCCACGGAGCTCCCGGGCCCCCACCTCACCCCACCCGCCGACACATCTTCAGTGGCCTCGCAGAGTTTATTCAGACCGGTGGTGCGTTTCGTATTTTTTGCGAGATATTCATATTTCTACCGATTTCAGTGCCGTGGACGAAATTCGACTCATTCATCTCCTAACCATAATTGCAAAAGGTATTGTAATTGAATTTTTATAACACAGTGTTTCTTATAGCTAACAAGAACATGGATATTTTAAATGTATTCGATTGCCATCTAGAAAGTTCCACAAGCTTAAAAATTATATGTTTGTTCCAAATATCATTAGTGATACTGTCATTTGTGTCAATTTTTCAAGTAACTCTAATGATATTGAATGTAACACTAATGAAATATTATAATATTGAATTGTTAACAAAAAATAAGGCTTTCCGCCTGATTACGTCAAAGGCAGAGTTTTTTTTTTTTTTAACAGTTCTTCTTTTTTATGTGTAACATGATTATCTACGAAATTTGCTATAAATTATTATCGGTGTTTATATTTTGAGTTTGAGTGTTGCTTAGTGTAATTTAGCTAGGGCTTAATGGGTGTTATTTATGAAATTATTTTTTTAGGACATTATGCCGAATAAGAAAAGGATGACTGAAGATGAGTTAGAAAAAAGAAGAATAGCAAGGAGAGAAAAATATAAACAAATTAAAAACGACCCAGAAAAATATGCCGCTGAAAGAGCTAAAAAAAGAGAAGCTTATCTACAACGAAAAGAGAGTAAGAAGGTGAAAAGTATTAACCAAATGTCTCCAAGAGAGCAAAGATTACAACGGATAAAGTGGAGGGAAAATTCCAAACGTTATCACGAGAAGAAATTAAATGAGAAAAAGATACAAGAAGTGATTGTCACACAAAAAATTGAAATAGATTCTACAGCTGATGATAAAACTGGCGACCCATTGGATGCACCTGATACAGAACGACAAAATAAGTTAAAAAACAAAATCTTATTGAACAAAATTAAAGCTTTAAAACGAAAGCACCTCTTGGAAAAGAAAGAAATGTCATGTTTAATAAAAAAATACCAATACAGGTGCAGAGCTCTAATGCGAAAAATTAAAATTATGAAAAATAACCGAGAAAAAGAAAATGTGGATAATGAAAAAACAGGCATAAATGAAGCTACAGAAGATAACACTAAGTCGAATACTGTATGTCCAAGACGAAATTATGACCTCTATAGGAAGTGTCTACGCAGCCGTTTACAAAAGAAGATATTAGAAGGAGGCAAAAGTATCCAAGAGTTAGTGGAACGATTTTATGAAGATGATATCAATAGTCGCAATACTGCCGGCAAAAAACAATGTGTTAAAAAGTTCGGAGTTCCGAAACAAAAGCGGTATTTATTGGACTCTGTAAAAAATTTGCACAAAAAGTTTATGGAAGAAAATGCAAACATACGAATAAGCTATGTTACATTCGCACGACTACGTCCGTTTTGGGTTTACCTTCCTAGAGATGATAGAGATACTTGTGGTTGTACAGTTCACACAAATATGGATCTATTAATCTCGAGTTTGAAGAAAAAAGGGATAGTTGACATAACTAACTTCCAAAAGATGTTGGATATGTTGTGCTGTGACAAATATAATCTAAAATGTGTTTCTCGTACATGTCAAATTTGTAAAAATAAAGTCATACCATACAACGAATTTAGTAACGATCAGGAAATAGAATACTATGAGTGGGGCAGGGATAAGAAAAAAGTGGGTCAAAAAGAAATTAACATCACTAAGAAATTTAAACGCACAACTCAAATAAGAAATGTGATATTAAAACTAGAGGATTCTCTTCCTCAATTCTTCTCACATACTGCGAATATTATCAATCAATACCAAATTATAACAGAGCTGAAAAAATCCCTGAATGACTACGAAACTTTAGTCCACATGGACTTTTCGGAAAATTATAGCTATAAATTCGCTGAGGAAGTACAAAGCTTGCATTTTGGAGGTAGTCGTGGCCAGGTTTCTTTGCACACAGTAGTAATTTATATTAAAATGGGAAGAGAAATCATTAACTATTCTTTATGCACAGTAAGTGAATGCACTCGACACGATTCACCAGCAGTGTGGGCTCATCTGCAGAAAGCACTGGAGTTTGTATTTGAGAAATCTCCTAATATTACTACTGTGCATATACTAACTGATAGCCCTTCGAGCCAATATCGCAACAAGTATATATTTTACATTATGACACAGCTGCAAAATGTCTTCTCATCATTAAAGTCAGTAACTTGGAACTATCAGGAAGCCGGCCACGGTAAAGGTGCTCCAGATGGAGTTGGCGCCGTAGTTAAAAGGACGGCTGACTACCAAGTAAAATGCGGGCGTGATGTGGGGGACTTCTCAACATTTGTTGGTATTGTGCGAGAAAATATAAAAAATGTCGAGATACGGGTTGTAGAAGAACATGAGATTAGAGAAAAAGAAATTCATCTCCCCAAAAACATAGCTCCTTTTAAAGGAACTATGTTAGTCCACCAGGTGCTTTGGAACTCCGAATCGGAGTTCCTTGAGTTTAGAAAATTGAGTTGCTACGAGTGTGTTGACACCATTTGTAAGCACGACAAGCATATGCAATTGCATAAAATTTACAAAAGTGCAATAGATTCAGAAGTCGGTAATGTTAAAATCATACCTCATAATAAGAAGATTAAAATATTGAGCGATATCACCATTAAATACACCAATAAGCCCAATAAAGCTCCAACTTCTCGAATTCGCAAAGAGCAGAATGTTACACCACTTGCTAAAGTTAAAGGTACTTGGGAAAATCAGTCATTCATGGTAACTCAAACAGAAGCAATGGCACCTGGATTTGGGCAACAACATCAACAAGAATTTCTTACGTTTTTGAATCAACAACAGGCATCCAAAGATTGATTGAACAATTAAGACAGAACATTTCTGGTGAAGATATAATTAAAGAAAGCAGAAGCAGAAATCAAGAAGAAAATTTTATATAAATAATGATTAAAACCAAAGAAAAACAAGACCAAAATCGGCAAAATTATTGATTGTAATATGGTAGACCTAACAATTGAATCAATAGTTGAGTACTTTTAAGTATAAAGAAAACTACTGTTTCTAATTATATATATGGATAACTTTGATTTATGTTTGTTTAGACTTTGATTAGATGTTATATATTTGTTTGAAGCTTGTGCTTATACGAATATATTAAATTTTAATCCTAAAGTTCCTCTAAGAAGACTGAAAAATTATATGCATCCAAATAATATTTTTATGATTGTTAAGAGACATTAAACTGATTTAATCCATTTGGGTTAGTTTTATTTTAATTTTCTGATATAGATCGTAAAATTATTAAAATGAGTGGTTACAGATGTTTTTTTTTTAATTGTCATTAGTAGTCATCTAATCTCATTAGTGTTTTAGATAATTTCATTAGTGTAACAACATCACTCATTCGTGTTACTCTGATTTTAATTTTTCAGTAGTTTTCATTAAAAAATCATTAATATTTTATTTAACGTATGTTAATATAACCCCATATAGTGACGTCATACCATTAATAACCCAAAAAACGGGTATTTAAGAAATCAAACAAAAAAGTGTCATTTTAATTCGAAATTTGAAATCGACCCATGTATAGATTTGTAAAATATATTTAGATACAATAAAATGCGTGAGCTATTAATTTGTCTTTTATTTTTTACTCAGATATACTCCTCTAGAAAAGCATAGGGCGTAAATCGAGTTTACCACTCAGGCCACTCGATAACATTATCTCTTGGTGCATTCTTGGAGCGTATCCTGATTTGCCCCACGGGGCATAAACTAATTTGTCGCTATGAGGCGGAAGTTGAATTTGCCGCCTAGGTTGTGCCGACATAATACTTTTACCACTCTTTTATTTAAATTTTATTGATTGACTCATAGATTAGTAAAGATTACTCACTCCTAACAAGAAAATGTACCCAGTTTTGAGAATTGAAATAGTTGCGTAAAAAAGTTTTGCCACGTCTCCGTGCTAAAATATCCCTAAAATTTTGAAATAATTATTTATTTATTACGTAAATTACGCAGTATTACTTATTTATTCGTAAAAATATTTTTATTTGTCAAGAATTCAAAAAAAGAACTTACTAATAAGCCGTTTGTGGCTTCATTCAATAGGGAATATGCACATTTTTATTTTATTATTTTAAACCACTTATCACATCGTTTTAACATAGTAAAAAATATAAACAATTTTATTAGTGATTGAAATATTTTTTTAAAAATTATTTAAAGTATCAATAAAATTTGACACATTTGAACGCCGCCATTTTACGCGCTCTTTGAATGACGTCACGTAGCGTGATTTGTGTTAATATTGATGATAACTGTATGCACATAAAGGTATTATTAAACGTTTTCAGGTTTCATCGCTATTTACATCATGGGAAAAGGCTAAATAACCGCTTTTTAAATATTTCCAAGAGTTATTGTGCAAAACCACTAATATAAATACATTATATAGTGTTATTTATTTTGTAAAAGATGCGAAAATACGATAAATGTGGTGCAAGATTATAGGAAACAGATATAGTATCTCCAAAATCGCATTAACATTTGTATTTACTGTAACAAACAATAATTTTAGGTAAATGATTTTAAAATATTGCATTGATCATCTACTTCGTTAGGTACTTATCGACTTCTACAACAAATACTATCATTTGAAACACACAAAATGCATTATAATCTATTATAATATTATAAAGATAGGTGAAGATAGGTGATTGGTTGAAGGTGGTAGAACCCTTTGTGGTTCGACTCCGGAGGCACTACCGCCACACCTATTTCTACCTAATAACAGCAGTGTTAGGTGATGCTGTGTTCCGGTTTGAAGGGTGTGGTAGGAGACAGACTTTTCCGAGGCGTTCCAGCTTAGTTCTCAGGGGTAGCGGTGTATCTGTGGCCGACCTTAGGTGGGAATATCTAATCCTATCTGGGGTTGATTACATATGTCCATGGGCGGACTGTATGCTCGTCTGCTACTCCTATATTATAAAAAGAATATTAACACAATAAGTTATGATCAGTTAAATATTTCCGAATTGACCTATGCATAAAAACCAGTTTATTCATTTTGCATATTTTAGGTAAATAGTCCGATTGTGCTTTGACAAAACTACTTTCAATCATTGTTCTTGATTATTCCTAATAATACTATGTAGAAAAATCGCACTAGGTAATAAATAACACTGTAGGAATATAGACAAAAACAATTTTTCTCTCAAACAGTTTGAATATCGACGCCGATAAACATCGTAACACGCTATGTGACGTCTTTTTTCGATTCGACCAATGGGAATGCGTTTTGCAAATTTGAATTTCGCGCGCATAATTTACGATTTTTGATTAAAGTTTTAAACAATTTAACACGAAATAAAGAAAAAATAATGGTTTAGATGTAATTTCAGGACCGTAATGTACCGAGGAAAAAAATAACAAGCAAATCTAAATCACATGCATATTCCCTATTTCAAGGCGGCGAAGTATCTTTACTAATCTATGGATTGACTGCGGAGGCATCAACTGCGGCAACTTTACGTGAAATCTTTTCTTTTTTGGCTTGGTTCTTATATATTATTGCATGTGTTTCTTGTAAATTGCACAGGTTTTCTAAAACATGAAAAAAATAAATATTTTATTAATGATACAAGTAACCATAAACTCTTACTGATTATTATTTTAACATTGTTGATATAAGTTGATATTATAGTAGATGTACAAGTAGGTTATATTGTAGTTTGAAAAAGTTTGCCGCCCTGAAAATGTGCCGGCACCAGATTACATATTATAAATGTATTTTTATTACAAATATTGAGCAACCTACTATTTAAGCCCACATAGGTTACTATATTTTTTGATTTAATTTAATCCAAACCTTACCAATGCACAAAGAGCATAAATTTCGACGTTAATAATTATAAATTTTTTATTATTAATTTGCTGCTTGTATTACGTATTTATAAAAGTAGCTAAGAGGAAGCCTACTATTAGCGACTTCAGGCCTCCGTAAATACGCAAGGAGAAAGGTGCAAATTGGATTTATTTATTGGATATACATAAAAATTATCAAAAAAAACGTATATTTCTCAAAGAACAATCAAGTTAAAACGGTTAAACCTTTAACTTTAAGGTTTAGTCTATAGTATTTATTATTTGAACTGGCAACAAAATCACCGTCAAACTTGAAAAGTTATCGCTGTCATTAGCGGTATGAAAAAAAACCAACGCGCAACGCTTCTCTTTTGGAGTTTATGGTAGTGTAACAAGGCTCCCTTTTGTGTTTCACGTAGAAACATCTAAATTTTCGGGTGCAATCATGTCAACAATGCGTTAATTAAGCCGCCAATTACAATAACGGGAAGTTTGTTACGTTTTGTAGTTGTAAAAGAGATTTACCGATCAATATTGGTCGACTCGCATAATGTCTCCATAGCGTCTGCAAATGGAGACGAAGACCGGAGTGGGAATAACTGACCATTGGATGAAAAGTATAATGGAACCGGCTGGAAGCGAGAAACAGATTCAAAACGATAACAGATCGTGTGTGAAACGCGAAAAGATGGCAGAATCATACAACGGGCAGGACAATACGTATGATATGAATAAACACCAAAATACCGCTAGGTATAGATGTGACGTTTGCGATTTGACTTTCGAAGGTATGGATTATCTGATTTTGCATAAGAAGTTCCATGGGAACGATAAGGACGGTCCGCCGTTGGAGCCCGAGCCTCCCGTAGTGCAGAAGGAGGGTCCTAAGAAGCGAAAAAAATTCAAATGCGACCAGTGTAATGTGAAGGTGAATTCTCAGTATCACTTAGACATACACCGCAGTAAACACGAGGGTAATGTGTCCAAAAAGTATATTTGTCAAATCTGCGAACGGAGTTTCGTTGCAGCCCAGTTCCTGAAGAGCCATATGCAAACACACTCCTCAACGAGCACAATCAACTGTGAGATTTGCAACAAGAGCTTCACGGGGCAAGCGTATCTTAAGCTTCATATGCAGCTACACAATGATATCAAGAAATTCAAATGTTCTAAGTGCGATGAGATGTTCCCGACTAAAAACTGCCTTAAAATCCACATGAAAAAGCACACTAAAGTGAAAAACTTCAAGTGTGACTTCTGTCATAAGCAATTCGTCTCGAAGATAACGATGGAAAAGCATAGGCAGACTCACGAAGGTCAGCCGATTGACTGTCACGTAAAATGCTCGCAATGTGACCGTACGATGCATTCTTCGTTGCTACGGACTCACGTAACTAGAGCTCACCCAACGACAGCTGATGACGATGTTAAGCGGCCCCACAAGTGTATGACCTGTGGCAAGAGCTTCATCGTTAAAATCAACCTGAATCTTCATATAAGAGTTTGTCATCCTGATCTAGCGGAACCAGAGGATGAAGATGATGATGTCATGACAGACAATTCTTAGCATTAAGCAATATCAATCATGTATTACTATCGATAATTATACTTTTTTATAAATATTACTAGTTGTTTTATTTTTGTTTCGAATAATCCATAATCTTTTCAAATAATTATATTTTTTATAAAGCTGAATCTTTACAGAATTCTTTGAGAATGATTATATACCATTGTTTCATAAGAGTTTTTACTCTATACTCAATACTTTATAGCAATCTTGGTTAGTTTTACTATTGTTCTATAATTATTTTTAATATAAAAAAGACAATTTCATTAATAATTAAATAATATAACAAGGTACAATTTATTATAACTTTTTCGCTTTTTAAAAATTCACTTAAATTCGAGTCAAATTAACAATGTTTTCTGTAGAATAATATTCAAAGGTTTAATTTTGAAACACCATCAAATTAGCAATGATATTTTTTACAAATAGGTTTTGTCAACTTTATAAAAATAATAAATAAAAAAACATGCTTTGTAACAATATTTTTGTTCTTTTTGGAGATTGTAGTAAAGGAAGAAAGGGTTCCAATTTAGTCCTAAAGAGCTGGAATCGGTGGCCTACTTCTGGTAGAACTATTTATATAGAAAATATTATTTAGGTATAATTTAGGATACAAGTAGCGCCATCTATTGCGGAGTAGCAGAAAATCATACTACTAAAATAATCGATGTTTCAGTTTTTTGTTTTCATTGTCAAACGGTTAATTAATAATCAATTTTACTTTATAAGTTCAAGTAAGCTATTTAATGACGACTTCTTCATACTTCATAATTAGGTTTCATAGACCTCAATTACACTTCAAAACTTAGATCTAATTGTATTGTTTCCCAAATTCGCATAATGTATATACATAATAATAAAAATATATAGCCAACCAATGCCTAGCGGTCGTAAACACGTATGACTTTCTGGATTTTTTGTTTGTTTGACGATAATATTATTTGGGACTTACTGTAGTATTTAACTATACATATTAAGTTAATTTATTACACAAATACGCAACTGTTTCCTATAGCTCTACGCCCTATACAAATTGTAAATCATCTAGGTACGTAGTTTGCTACTTCGAACGCCAATTATCGTGACTTTGTTTCTTGCGAGCTTCGTGCTTCAAAATTTGCTATAGTAGGCTATGATCTAAGGGTCTTCTTTCATTCTTCTCAGCCCCCTATATCCGCAATCATGCGTGCAGTCTCCGTCTCATGTGCGTTTAGCTTGCATGAAAGTAAAGTATCTATGAAACGATAGTATGCAAATGCCATGCATGTGGACACAAACCCGAATAATACGGAATCCCTAAAATTTCTGTACTAATTGTATAAGCGTTTATTTAACTTGCATTATTAGTTCGTATGTAGGTATAGTCCACGCCAAACTGCTAGTCCGCTCTGAAATTGTTGCGTGCAGGTGTAGTCATAAAATTTGCTATGGCGACGCGGACTATATGTGAAGGTCACATCTTGCAACGGAATTGAGGTGAAATTTTGCTTACACATTTGGTTTAGATGACAATGCAAGATAATTCAGTGATTTTATTCTAAATCCAAAATGGCGGAAGCTCCAAGATGGCGGACGTATTATTGTTTATGCACACGTACGAGTATGAAAGAGTTTTCTGAGAGGAATATGAAAATGTGTTTAAAACTTTTAAATATACATTTATGAAATATTCACAGAGAACAGAACCTTATTATTTTATTGAATTAAATATTTATGCATCAAAATCCCATCAAAACGTATAAGTGTAAAAAAGGGGAAAATAAATAAAACAGAAAATGGTATTTAATTTCAAATCAAACTGAAAAATAAGTTTATGATAATTTTATTATTAAATAAATAGTTTTATTGTTTGTTTTTAATAAATAGAACCTATATAATGTTAAACGATTGTTCTGTAGTTAAAATTACATTATTCTTCTTTTTTAGGCTCTTCTGTCTCTTTCGGCTTCTCTGCTGCGGCCTTTTCTTCTTCTATTTTAGCTTGCTATAAAAAATAATTAGAAATTAATATTAAATTATATTTAGTATGGATATTATAAATTAATTATCACTTGATTTAACGGTGAAGGGAAAGATCGTAAGGAAACCTGCATACCTAAGAAATGCAAAAATAAGTTCTGAAGGGCACGTGACGTCTACCTATACGCACTTGGCCAGCGCGGTGGCCTAATGCTTCTCATTCTGAGAGGAGACCCGTGCCCAGTAGTGGGACAGTAATGGGTTGATTAATATTTTACCCTTTCGGTACGAAACCCTATAAATCGGACAGATTTCTAGACTATTCGCATGACAACTGCTTAAAACATTAACTTACTGCTGCTTTCTTCACATAATCCTCTTTCTTCATCTGCAAATCTTTGCTGACTTCTCTTATCAGCTCCAACTCTTGGATTTGCTTAGCAGACAGAGGATCGAACACAGTGACCGGTTCCGTATTAGGATCGTCAAGATTTTTGATATAGTTGATATATCTTGCAGAAATAATATCATAGCGATCTTTGGAAATCGGTATATATTCGTCGTAAGACATTTTTGACTGTCTGAAATGTAAAAGGAATAAAATTAGTAGATAGAAGAGACTAAAACGAACTTCTTCATCAAACAGTGATAGTCTAGTGGCTAAGAAACGCGGCCTCTCGATCGAGGGGTCCGAGGTTCAAATCCCAGGCACGCACCTCTGATGTTCAAATTTATGTGCGTATTAGAAATTAATTATCACTTGCTTAAAACGGTGAAGGAAAACATCGTGAGGAAACCTGCATTCCTGAGAGATAAAAATCTTAAAGGTATGTGAAGTCTACCAATACGCACTTGGCCAGCGCGGTAGACTATGGCCTAATCCTTCTCATTCAGAGAGGAGACCCGCGCCCAGCAGTGGGACAGTAATAGGAAAACGAACTATTTCAACACAATGTCCATCACTAATCAATCTTTTTTTTGACGATGGGGAAACCTTCAAAACCTCGTGATGGTACCCGTGGGAGGACACGGGGTTATGTAGGATTCTTACGTCCTACTTGGGGACGCTTGCCGGGCAGTTCGAGCTCCCACTCTTGCCACCGGGCAGGGGATACCGTAGCCCTATTCTGGTCCCGGAACTACAGGGACATTTTTAGCTATTAAAGTTCAAAAAATGACGATATCTAATATGATGTAATTGTCATATATCAATCTTTCGTAGGCAAAACATATTTAAAAATAGATAGATCGACGCCTTAGTAGGATAAAAAGTTTCAGAACTCAAAAATAAATTATAATTTAAAAACTAAAAACCACGCTAGAATCCCGCAAGAAAAATCACCGAACCCTGATTCCGGATGGTTCTGATTGGATAATGGGATAAAATTAATAAAATCGTGTATTGTCATCGATTCTTGATAATTGTTCAAAATTTTAAATTGATCGGACCGTTCAAAGTGGGTAAAAATCGACTTCAAAGATTCCGTTACATACATACAACCCAAACTAATATAAAAGCGTGGTATTAATAATATAGTTACTTACATGCGTCTTCCCTTGAGAACAATAAAAGTACAACTAAAAGAATTTATTTTAAACTATTTTCTATTTTTCAATAACGCCTCTGTTAAATCAGAGGTCCTAAACCTTTTGTGCATTACAATTAATATAAGGTGAACATTTTTTGATTCGACTCCGGCGGCACCACCGCCACTGCTATTTCTGCCTTATGTGCAGTGTTAAGCGCTGATGTGTTCTGGTTTGAAGGGTGAGGTAAGGGAGATATACTTTTCCAAGGCATTCTAACTTAGGTAGGAATATAATTTATTTATTTATTTATTTATTTAAAATTTATTGCATCACCTCTAAAAAGAAATGCACAAAAGGGCAAACATAATGCCTGATGGCATTCTCTACCAGTCAACCCTGAGCTGATATAGAGAATTTGCAGCAGGTGTGTACAAAGTAATAAAAAGCGACAAACAATAAAAAAACAGCAGATATAATTAAATAAATATATATTATATTATGATATAATTATATAATGATGATATAATATATATATATATATATATATATATATATATGTACATACATAAATACCATTTATCATATATATAAATAAATAAATAAACACAAATAGTAACAACAGTCGATTAAGAGTTTGATGAGGAGTTCAGATAATGTTCACGGACAAGCTTTTTGAACACAGCTTTACTGGGGGCTTTCCGGATATGCACGGGCAAGGCGTTCCAAAGCAGTACCGCCTGAACAGAAAATGAGAAATGATAAAAACCACTAGAATGCAGTATAATCTTATCTAATAATGTCATTATATGCTAATAAGTTGGTAGAACCAGTGTGGTTTGATCAGGGTCGGGAAGGTACCACCGTCACACCAATTTCTAACGTGTACATGCCTTAATCCTCAAGTGTCGCAGCATTTGTGGTCAACCTCTGATAGTAATTTAATCTTGTCCGGGGTTGATTACAGATGTCCACGGGCGCCAGTAGCCACTTACCATCAGGTGGACTGCATGCTCGTTGTCTATTTAAATTATAAAAAAAATGTGATAAAGAAACATGCACCAAATGTTTCAATCCTCTGGAGTCAAAAGTTACTCTAATGAATAAAACATTGATTATAGCAATCCATTTACATACAATTAAACAATTTTAATTTACAATTTATATTTTTAAATGCATACCTAATTGTTAAGGTTAAGTTCAAAATTACTGCGATTTAACTCTTATTACTGAAGTTACAGGTAATATGTTGTATTAAAGTTATTCAAGGATAATATTAAAGTCAAGTGTCAATATTTGAGTATGTTGCTGATTTGTCAGAAACTTTTCCTAACTAACCGTTTAAAAATGATACTCCGAGACTAAATTTTAAAAGTTTAACGATAAATATTATCAAATATTATTGATTTCTCCACTTAGAGTTGCCTATGTTCGATATGAATAAACCGTAACCGATTTTCAAAGTTAAGCACCGTCGACGCGTTCGAAAATTGGATGGGTGACCCCAAGTGGCTAAACGTACCCGCACGCTTTGGAGTAACGCTACCCTTTTCGCTAAGTAGTCTATGCTACAACCCCTTATATTTTTATTATTTGCCCTCATAAGCAAACAGCGCCATCTATGATATTAAATTGCTAATTCTTGATTGTAAAAGTTATAACTAAAGAAGACATTTATTTCCACGACGTAAATTACTATTAATCTTAAATAAATGCCAAATAGATTACTAATAATTTCATGCCTTATGTAGCGTAAAGCGGTTATAACTTTTTATATTTGGCCTCAATATTAAACATGAAACATACTGATAATTTAAACATTTTTATGTAGGTATTATTTTGCTCAACCACCAATGTGAACGCAATATTGCAAATTCATTTTCTAAAATAAATATTTAAGTAAAATCTAAACGTAAACCTAAAAACGTAAGCATCTGTCTAACCTCAACTCATAAATGACATGTCGTCTTTCGTATTACCCTTCCCAAATGCAAGGAAAACATAAAATACTTTTATTCCTTTTATAATAATCTTAATGTAAAATAATTTAATTCTTATAAAATAACATTCAAATTTTAATATACAAAATCATATTCCGTGTTACATCGTTTTAATAATACGAAAGTGCAAAAACGGAACGCAACTCACCCCTAAGGCTAATGACTCACTCTCGCACCCTAGTCGAAAATGCGCGAACTCCCCCGATCGCATACGACCCGAGCGTACAAGAACGCTCCAAAAACACTACAATTTGTCTAAAATTATGTAACAAGATAATTTTTTTACAAAATATACATGTTAAAATCGTGATAAAATGTTTAAAAAATCTTCCAAACGCGGTTTAAGAGTTTTCGTGCAATACAAAGTGCAAGCGTGAAGTGAAAATATTGATTTTCTTGTGACGTACTGTTTAAGAGCAGAATACAGTGTTATTATGTACATGTGCTTATTATCAAGTGTGTTCGTTTTACATGGTAAACGGTTTTTCATATTTATTTCAACGGTTTAAAACAGCTATTTACTTGTAAGCGATTTCAGTGCCTCATCTAAAAATAATTATTTCAATGTCTAAACAGATAACAAATACCTTACAAATTGAATTAGATGCAAATTTATAGTTATTGGCATTTATTTTTATACAAATTATACTAATTCCTGTTTATTTACTTATGGACGCCATATTAATAAATAGATCGCGTATTCTATTATATAGCTTTCCCCAAAATTTTCCTTTGCGTAAACCAATACAAAACATATATGTAAATCTATATAATTTCGTACTGAAATAATAATATACTTAACTTAAATACAAATAAATTTCGTTTATGAACTCTTATAAAAAAATTAAATATTTTTATATCATTCTAATAAGACTAAATTTTTTCTTACGAAAAATATTTACGTTTTTATTGGCTGTATTTTACACAAAATCATAACACATTGAAAAGAATAAAAATGAAAAAAAAAACATTTTAAATCGATTGTCAAATGTCAACCCAATTCCTTGAAATGGACGACATTATGCCAACGAACGCCAATACAGCGCATTGAAACATTTATTATTTATCGAGCTTCAGCCGTTGTCGTCCGAGAATAGCGAAATATCTTATACAAGACTTGTCGTTATTAGAAACATTATTTTCGTAAATTGTAATCGTAAAATTTTATTGACAAATTTATGATAAATACGCTTGAGATACAAGTATTTTTATTTAGTTTTATATTGACATTTTTAGTATCGAAATAAGCCTCTTCGACTTAATCCGAAGCAGTAATAAATTGGCATCAATTTTCATAAGTAGGTACCTATAAAAATTATAACTATGTCCTATAACTTATTCTTAACTTATTCTTAAACTTATACTTATTAACTACTACTACTATTTATTAACTTATGCTTATTCTTAAACAACGTATTTTTGATAGAAAAGTTCATCTGTACGTCTGAGAGCTCTCTAAAAGGCTTTCAAAGGCGTATCGAGTCTTCTAGCTCGTAATTACCTAGATGGAGTTTTCCTTGTCATGCTGTGCTGAGGCCATTGCCCAGCAGTAGGGCAGTAGCTTGATAATTTACGTTTATTTCGGTTTTGATTCCACTTGTCTACTGTTTGTAATATGAATATCTTGTAGAAAAAGAACTCTTTTGATTTCATAAGTAAAAATCGTTAGGGTCAAACTACTCTTTCACAATCAAAGAGACGTTACCCAAACAATTAGTCAACAAGATTATACCCTCTTAAAATGTCTTATACTTAACAAGTGTAAAAACCAGTAATAATCTCGTGTTTAGAAACTCGCCGTTTCAAACAAGGGGCCCCAAGTTCGACTCCCAGGCACACAATTCTGATTTTTTAAAGTTGCGTATTAGAAATTAATTACCCATTACATACTCAGGCGGTAAAGGAAAATATTTTAGGGAAACCTGTACGCTTGAGAGCCCTTAAAAAGCTTTTAAGAAACGTACTTAACATATGGTGTAACGTGGTAGAACTCTATGTGGTTCGACTCCGGCGGCATCACCGCCACACCTATTTCTACCTCATAACAGAAGTGTTAGGCGCTGCTGTGTTCCGGTTTGAAGGGTGTGGTAAAGGAGACGGACTTTTATGAGGCGTTCCAGCTTAGTCCTCAGGGGTAGCGGCGCATCTGTGGCCGACCTCAGGTAGGAATATCTAATCCTATCTGGGGTTGATTACAGATGTCCATGGGAGGCAGTAGCCACTTATCAGGTGGACTGTATGCTCGTCTGCTACTCCTATATTATAAAAAAAGTGTACTAATTTGCACTTGGCTAACGCGGTGGACTATGGCCTAAATCCCTTCTGAAAGGAGGTAGACCCATGCCCTAAACTTAAGCAATATTAAAACTTATAAGTAACATGATTTTCATGTGATTAAGTGAACATTTTGTACCTGTTTCGTTTCGTGTTGAGTTGATTTCCTTAAAAATTACCGAATACAATTCCATTACTTAAATCGGCCTTGGAGAAAATGCTTACTTCTTAACAATAAATAAGTGAATGTTTGTCGTTATATTAGCAACATTTAGCAAAATAATAATTAAGTAATACATTGAATTGTTACACAAAATTATATTTTGTGTGTGTATGTTACCTACATTTCGGGCGTATTTAAACAGATGAACTAAATCCGATGAAATTTTCGGAAACGGAGTATTACAGATTCATCAAAACTTGTTTCTAAAATCAGCTTATTTTCTTAAAAAAACATTTGACTAAAATTTGTAGGTAAGGCAATCACAGAGAGTAGAACGCGAGAGAGAAGCTACTTTGCAATATATAATACCCTAAATTGACACCAAGAACATCTATAACCGACGCAATCGCCGTCGGTTACCATAAATCATTATTATGACAAAATTTGGTAACTAACTTAGGTCGTTGGTGTTGTAATCAGGTCCGAATTTAGGGGTGAGCAAGCATGACTTCTTCCCTAGGGCCTCACAAGGAAAGGAAGGGTCCCCCCTACAATAGAGAAAAATATCCAAATTTGGGCGGGTCAGCAACTTATGCGTTTTGTTTTTAAAACACTATTAAGTGTTTTTCCAAACAGTGTTTTATTTGATTTGTTGAAAGTGGATTTTGATAGACTTGACGGAATATTGTTCCTTTTATTTCGGGACCATTAGGGCTTCCACTAGTTTTTACCCCAGATCCTCCAAATCCGGACCTGGTTTTAATGACGTAAGAATTTGCGATTTGGTGATTAGTCGTACGGTATTTCAATAGAAAAATCACAAATGTTTCCAAAATTTACCTATTTTCTTATGAACTTATAAATATATTTATGTTACTACGTGAAATAATATGGTCACATCTGCACATAATTTTATGTTATTAATGAGGTAACCAGAATATTTTTTCTCAAAAAGTGTATATTATATTGTCTACTAAGTTATCTCTTTCTGTTATTATTGGAATTAAATCATTCAAGTATGTGAATAATTTATCACATAAGCCAAATAGAAATTATAGAACAACAGAAAACGCTTCAATTTTATTTCATTGTAATTAGTAAATGTATATCACTATCGAAATCGAATGTGAAACTATCGTAAGTGCTATAATTGTGCCTATAAATACATCTTTTGAAGGAGATACTTATACAACACTAAATAAATGATTATAAATAGAATTTCTAATAGAAATGTTTGAGAAATATACATGGCTACCCCGCAAAACCTGTAGACTAAAAACGATTGAAATATTGTGTGTATTCCCACACACTAGTACGAGAATACAACATTGTTAGCGCTTTATATTACGTTGACCATTTATCGATGAGCTCTGTTTCTCTGCTACATTCCAATATCTGTTTCTATCTCTAAATCTGAGCATGGGTCTATGATAAATTGTCGGTACTATACATATAAATATACATTGCTGCCTTTCAGTAAGATCCTCAAACCAAGCTTATCAATAACAAGGACGTCTATTATTATTGAGGACGTTTATATAATCGCTGCATTGGGAATAAGCCACTTATTTTTATTGAAAATTTTAAGTTTCATGACGCAGTCGAGGCGGAACGGTTACCATACTGGACAAGTAAAGCGGTCCGGGTGCGATCCCTGGTCAGACAGACATCGGATAGATGAATTTGGATTTCTGTTTTGAATCTGAGTATGTATATATGAGCGTAGAAAACGTCATGATTTTATATACGGCTTACGAACTCGACCATGAAGTTTAAAATGATATAATATAGTGTCTATAACCTAAAAACAATAAATCCAATATTTTAATGTTTGACAGTTTCGTATACATTCAGAACGAGATAAACATCAATCTTTGATAATTAGAAGCAAGCAAAACACTTTTTGCAGCTAGGAACGTAGAACGCAATGCAAAAACTCATCTATCTTTACTCCTTACCTTACTTTCCTTGATACGATATCTCCCTCAGGATCTGTCTCGCTTTTCCTTTTAAATTCTAACTTCTTTGCCAGATCTTTGACGAAGATTTATCCTTATGCTATCATTTTCCGAGATCTACAAGTATTTTTAGAATTCCTTTCTTTCTTGAAAATAGCATAAAATTAGTTAAGACTTTTGTATGAGGGTTCAAGATTGCCTAGGATATTTTCTTACAGAATCGTAAAGTATACTTCATATTTGTATTACTACATATTTGTCGATTAAGGGTCCGTTTTCGGTGACAGTTTTAAGCAATCATAAAACCTTAAGTTCAGTGACCTTCCTAATCATATCGACCGGAATTTACTGCTTATCGCGCCCTTCTAAGCACGCTAATGCATATATCAGCCATCTCTTTACCCATTAATCTATCTTAGATTTTGCTCGACGGTGCATAGGTTACAGCATCATCTAGTTACGAGCGCTTCGGTACAAGATAATGAGCTCATTATCTTGTGTTCTTCCGGGACTTGTGAAGGTTGTAAGATCTACAAAATAGTCAGGCGCTATCAAAAATTGGGTAATGGACCACTAAGGGCCGTTTTAGGCGTGTCCATGCTTTGGAGGGCATGTTAAGCCATATGTTAGTATTAAATAGTTCCTAAACTTTGTTGGAGGCCTTATAGGTTTATAAATAATATACGGGTTCGCCACTAACTTAACTTTTGATGAAGAAAAATAGAATTTGATCAGGATAAGAAAATCATGTTTATGTGTAATGTGAGACAATGTTTTCTCTTGAAAGTTCTTAGTTTTTGACCTTTACACAACTTTTACCAATTATATAAAAGGGTCTTAACTATTTACTAAATAAATAAGACCTTTAAAAACAGTGTTGGATTACATTGAAATTATTGGTGAAAGTAATCATCTTACATAAAAAGAAAATAAAAAACTTGGTTTGTAATTCCTCCAAAAATATTTTGATCTCATCATCATTCTCAAGATCTATCCATTATTGTGCCACTGTTGGGTATGGGTCGTCTTTCAGAATGAGAAGGATTAGCCCATAATCTACCTTGCTGGCCAAGCGTGTATTGGTGGACTACACATACCTATAAGATTTTTTTAAAGGCACTTTGCAAGGCATTATAATTTATTAATATTGAAAATGAAAAAGACAAATACTACGTGAATTACGCATAATAATACAACGTTATACAATATAGAATATAACAATATAACGTTAATTTAGGATATTTTGAGAGGTGCCGCAAACACCGAACATGTACAAACGTTTGGTTTGCGAAGCTTGCAAGTCTACACAAGTCAAACGCTCTATCCACAAATTTGAATTTGTGACGGCTTGTCGAGGTATGGCGAGCATGCGGACGCATTGCAATTAACCCGCCTCTCAAGTTACCCCTGAATTGACCATTGAAGCGAACACCCTTATAAGGGCCCTTCCCGTATAGGTATTATTCCTTACTAGAGTTACATCCAAGCTACTTATTTTTATTAGTTAATACATTATTATGTAAGCACAAAAAAGCTTTATTTTAGCTTTTAAAAGTAAATTGTAAAAATATTTCGATTATATAAAGATGTATATGTAATTTAAAATATCGATATGTTTGTAACACATGACCCATTTAAGATTATATACTTATTATTTATTCTATTTCAAGTGTGTCGATGACAAAAATAGCTCGTAATGGCCGTAATAACTGAGAAATTCAATCCATTCCCTTAGCAGTCATGTCGCCCATTTACTAAAATAATATCAATAAAAAATATTTTTTTCATGTTCTGCACATCCCTAAGGTTGACTGGGAGAAAATGCTAATTAGCATTAAGTCCGCCTTTTGCACCACACTGTATTTAACATGGTCAATAAAGAGTAAATAAAGAAATAAGAAATAACTATAAAATATCGTAATAAAACTACTGGTATATCAATAGTAATAAATACGTTATGTATGCATAACACCGTCCTATCATTAAGAGGGTAGGTCAATCACCGTCACAGTCAACAAGGGTTGACACTTCTAATAATAGAAATAAAACCACTGATATTCTTGGGTATACAGGAAATCACATTTTATATAAATCTAAATGTCATTAATATGAATATACATGATTGGTTAGGAGTCTTTGTATCATCATCATCAACCCATTACTGTCCCACTGCTAGGCAGGGGTCTCCTCTTAGAATGAGAAGGATTAGGACATAGTCCACCGCGCTGGTCAAGTACGTATTGGTGATCTTCACATACCTTTGAGTTTTTTTTTTATAAATCTCTCAGGTTTCCTCACGATGTTTTTCTTCACCGTTTAGCAAGTGATAATTAATTTCTAATACGCACATAAGTTTGAAAAATCAGAGATGCGTGCCTGGGATTTGAACCTCGGACCCCTTGATCGAGAAGCCGAGTTTCTTAACCACTAGGCTATCACTGATGCGTCTTTGTATTATGAGTGTAAAATACACACGCGAGAACACTCGGTCTAGTTTGTCTGAACAGGGATCGAACTTTGAACCCTATCTCTATCAGACCGGTGTATTAGTATTGTAAAAATAAAATTTCATTTTAATCATAAATTATAAAATAAATTTAATTAAATAAATTATTTTATTTAAAAAAATATTTAAAAAAGTACAAAAACAAAACAAATACCATTTTCTAGATGCTCATACTTAAACATAATATAAAGGGATGGTGTTTTTACCAGTTTCAAAATAACCTTCGACACCGGTTATAACTGATATAAACGAGATATCAACAACACACCCCATAAAATCGTATAAAATAAATAAATCTTATATCTAAAATTCTCGTGTCACAATGTTAGTTACCGTACACCTCCGAAAAGCCTTTACCGATTTTCAGCAAATTGTATAAGCATATTCAGTAGGTATGAGAATCGGCTACTATCTATTTCATACCCCTAAGTGATAAGGGTTGTTCACCCTTAACATTTTTTTATTTATATGGCAACACAACGTTCGCCGGGTCAGTTAGTATTATATATCATTTTTAATATGGATAATTGAGTCATGTTTGCATAGTGCCGTCCACGTAATGTGTGCCACCTCTATACAAGGATCGGCACTTGTAATAAGTAACCACGTAAATGATATTACTACAGTTGTCTAGAACCACCCTTCATTCAATAAGTAATATGGGAATACCAAACGACCATAGACTCCACCCGATGATAAGTGCCCACTACTGCCTATGGATCTTCCAAGATAAAATCCAGGTGGTAGAACCCTTTGTGGTTCGACTCCGACACCACCGCCACACCTATTTCTGCCTAATAACAGCAGTGTTAGGCGCTGCTGTGGTCCGGTTTGAAGGGTGTGGTAAGGGAGACATACTTTTCCGAGGCGTTCCAGCTTAGTCCTCAGGGGTAGCGGCGCATCTGTGGCCGCCCTCAGGTAGGAATATCTAATCCTATCTGGGGTTGATTACAGATGTCCATGGGCGGCAGTAGCCACTTACCATCAGGTGGACTGCATGCTCGTCTGCTATTGCTGCCCCTGAGGACTAAGCTGGAATGTCTCGGATAAATATGACTCTCTTACCACACCCTTCAAACCAGAACTCATCAGCTTAGCACTGTTATTATTAGGTAGAAAGAAGAGTGGCAGTAGTGCCGCCGGAATCGAACCACAGGGTTCTACCACCTTCAAATCACTACAGAATGTTTTCAACGTGTCAAATTTCGTTGAATAATGACATTTATATAATTTATCTTTGTGTCAATAGCTGAAAAGGTCAAATAGAGTCACTGACATCTTTACATTTCAGGCCTTCTAAAGTACTTTTTTATTTCTTTGCTACTCCTATATATTCGATATAAAAATGATTAAGATAACATTAAAATAATAAACATTTTTTAAAGAAAACTTTTTCTCGGGACGTGCAGGATGTAGAGGAAATCTTTAACAGCACGCCAGTGTGACAGCCAAGTCAATAAAGATATGAACCAAATAAAAAAAAACATAGTATAACAATATTTTAATAGTAGTTAAAAAACTAAAAATCACGCTATTATAGTTAATCACACTAAAAAGTAATAATTGTGGCAATCTAGTAGCTTTGCCCGAAAATCATTAATCCTGATGATCTTGATGAGGACAATGGGACAAAATTATTTAAATCGGGTATTGTCATCAGTTTTGGATTATTATTAACAATTATGATTTAAAACCGCTAAAAGTGGATAAAAATTGAGTTCAAACATTCCGTTACATAAAAACATACCTTTTTTTGTTTTTTTATTTTTTGTTGACGAGGGGGAAACCACAGGTCAAGCTAATAAAAGCGTGATAAAAACAAGGTTGACTAAACGGAACATATGTGCATAAACTCGAGTTTATTGGTAGGCACTGAAGAGTTCCACTACTCACCTCCTGGCTTTATCATCAGATCACTTTTTAGATGCCAATTGATTCTTATACTAGTATTATCATACACATAAAAAGTTTCGTTTCGATACGACGATTAAAAATAATGTTATTACATTACTTATTATTTACAAATAAAGTAAGTAAATATATGTTAAAAAGAGCAGCGAAGACAGCTTTTTATTACAGATATAGTGCGCGTAAAATTGCTAGTACGCTCTGAATATAGAAATGAATTGCGTCGTCACAGCAAACTGTATGACTACACCTGCTCGCAACAACTTCAGAGCGGACTAGCAGTTTGGCGCGGACTATACACTCTTACACATAATAAAATAAACATATCATAAACAAAATAAAGTTGTAACAATATTGGCCCATGACGAAACATTGTCGACATTATTTTTTTAATTACAATGCACAATTTATTCGACAGGAAAATAAAGTTTAATTAGCTCTAGCACAAAATACAGTTACTACATTGGCCTAACGACTAAACATTGTTAGCGCAGAAACCCAATATACTGGACCCCTGCCAAGCTTTTAACATTCATCTATGCCCCCATAACAGCGATATAACTTTACGATCTTGCTATGAATCGGGTTTAAGCGGTTGCAATCGAAAAGAGAATTGGGTAGCAAAGAAAAATGTAGATGGAGTTTAAAGGTTTAGATCTAAGTATGGGAACAGTGTGAACAATACTTAAAGATCTAAATTGATTTTTTACTTTTTAGTACCCACTGATTAATAGCCCTACCTCAATGGGTGGCTACTGATGCCCATGGATACCTGTTATGTCTGTTATTATCCCTAAGGACTATGAACACCTTAGACAAGAAAATACAGTTTTTTTAAGTCTTTATGTACACAAATTTATAAAAGACAAAAAAAAATAAAAAGTCTCCCTTAGCGCGTAATGCGTTAGGCCGAAATAGGTGTAGCGGTTATTTGGAGACAAACCAATAACCATAAGGATTCTACCTTTAAATGTACTTTTCTATACTGTAGGCTAAAGGCTGACTGCACCTCTTTAAAGCTAGTACCTACTTACTGTACTTAAACCAAAATGTGAAAAATGAGTAAAACGATACTTAAAACTTTTTATCATCATCATCAACCCATTACTGTCCCACTGCTGGGCACGGGGCTCCTCTCTGAGTGAGCAGCATCAGGCCATGGTCCACCGCGCTGGCCAAGTGCGTGTCGGTAGACTTCACATACCTTCGAGATTTCTTTTTTTTTATAAATCTCTCAGGTATGCAGGTTTCTAATATGCACGTAACTTTAAAAAATCAGAAGTTGGGAAAGCCTGGGATTTGAACCTCGGATTCTTAACCACTAGGCTATCACTGCCTGTCCCTGTAGTATCGGGACCAGAATATTCTTTAGTGCGGTAGAAATCCCACATAACCCGGCGTCACTCCCATGGCGTCGGGTTCCTTTTGAAGGTTTCCCCCTCGTCAACAAAAAAAGGCTATCACTGCCTAAACTTTTTATACTATTTGTGAATAGTTAAGTACACCTGACACATCATGTACTACTTACTTAACAACACTATTTCCTATAAAATGATATAACACGAGGCCTTCCAACTTAGGTAGTTCACGGGTAGCACAACTGCAAAACAACCTGCAAAATATGAAAAAAACACGGCCCTAACGACTTCGTGTTGTTGGTGCCAACTCTAACCAGCGCATAGCATTAGTACTATACAAATATATATAATACTAGCTGACACGGCAAACTTTGTACCGCCTCAAAATCTATTTATCAAATATATTTCATATAAAATATAGCCTATGTTACTCGTAAAATTGTAGCTTTCGAATGGTGAAAAATTTTTAAAATCGGTCCAGTAGTTTTTGAGCCTATTCATTACAACCAAACAAACAAAGTTTTCCTCTTTATAATATTAGTGTAGACTAGCTGACCCGGCAAACGTTGTGTTGCCATATAAATAAATAATGTTAAGGGTGAAGAACTCTTATCACTTAGGGGTATGAAAAATAGATGTAGCCGATTCTCAGACCTACTGAATATGCATATAACATTTGGTGAAAATCCGTAAAGTCGTTTCGGAGGAGTACGGTAACTAACATTGTGACACGATAATTTTATATATAAGATAATAAGATTAATTTGACGTAGAGTTACCGTGGTTTGGTTTGGTACCGCAAACTAACGACTGTTATTAATATTCAATCTAACCATTGTTTCGCCCACCAATGATTGACATTAGAAAATTTCTTGCCAAATTTTAATCTTTGGTTGGTAAGAAATGGATAGAGTGATTATTAATAACGGATATAAGTGTATTTTGGATTTCAATTAAAATCCATCCATCCATTAGCCTTTACGAGTCCACTGCTGGACCTTCCCCTAATCTGCGACCACTCCGACCGGTCTTGAATCCAGCGGTTCCGCCGTCCGCTTCAGGTCATCAGTACACCTGGTCAGGGGGCGTCCTGTACTCCTTTTGGCCGTGACGTGGTTTCCATTCTACCATTCTACCCCATCGGTTGTCTGTCCTACGAACCATGTGGCCAGCCCATTGCCACTTCAACTTACTTATTTCGGATAAATTAAAATAATTTAGTATTACCTGACTACGGAGGGTAATGTCTTATGATCGTGTGTATATGAATGTATCATTCTCTGAATGTATCATCATTTCTTCTCTAACCTAACCTAACCTAAATAATTTGACGGATTTTAACATATGATATGTCGTTAGATTTGCTTAAATTTTGGCTACAATTTAGACATAAGTTACTTATATTATTACATTAACTTCCCTTTTCAGTTTATTCCTATCAAAAAGTCGGGTTTTTGTTTTTTGATAAATACAATTTTTACTAAAAAAATACATACATTCTCGTTCTTACTACGAACCCTAAAATAGACCTAAAAAAGACGAGGCACTGAAATATTTGCTTACCCCGCAAAAAACAAAATAAATTTCCAAATAATCCAGTTACCCGGAAACCGGAATGACCGTCCATATTTCTCGAAGCAAACTCAAAGACTAGCCATGCGGGCGACGCATGCAAGTGTGACCGCGGCGATATGACCCTATGTTATGACGTGTACAACTGACTGACGTGAACATGGAGGGGGGTACCACGGCCTCGGAGGCCTACCAGTACGTGGGGCCTTTCAGATTGGAGAAGACGCTGGGAAAAGGCCAAACAGGTAAGAATTTCTTAATTTTATTATACTTTAATTTGTTACATAAGGCTCCCAGTTGGCATATTTTTTCCGTGACCTTTTTTATAATATAGAAGTAGCAGACGAGCATTAGGTAAGTAGCTACTGCCGCCCATGGACATCTGTAATCAACCCCATACAGGATAAGATTCCTACCTGAAGTCGGCCACAGATGCGCGACCCCTGAGGACTAAACTGGAACGCCACGGAAAAGTATGTCTCCATTACCACACCCTTCAAACCGGAATACAGCAACGCCTAACACTGCTGTTATTAGGTAGAAATAGGTGTGGCGGTGGTGCCGCCGGAGTCGAAACACAAAGGGTTTTACCACCTGCCGTTCCGCTTCTTTTTCGAATTTATTTACTCCCATCCTAAATTGCGTTTCTTCTTGATGATCTGCTTCATAGATTTAGTAACAGCCGTAATATTGACATTCTCAAGACCCGTAGAAAATGAGTTTCAGCGTACAGTTATTATCCGTATGAAATTTGTTAAAATGATGGAGATAGAGAAATCCTTGACATTGAAAGCATGTGCTAATTTTGTATTCAAAACAATTTTTATACTCACAGTGATGCTCACTGGCGAGATTGGTTAAATCAGATAATACGTTATCGTGGTTCGTTTCAGTAAGAGTATTGTCTTGTAAATCAGTTTGACTGTTTCCCCTATCAATGTGCTATCGTGAGCATTATTGGTCATATGAGCAGTTTTGTTGTGAAATTCACAATCGGTATACGTCTGAACGTTGTCAAAATGATCCCAACATAGAAAACTATTGCACTTACTGCAAGCTGAAAACACCTCCGAAGAACACGAGACATAGTCACAGGTTTGGTAGCTACCTGATGACTCTGATGCACATGATTGAGGACGCCGCTCCGAATTATTTTCAGGGACATACGTTAGGTCGTTAATGTCATCACTATCAGCAAACCGGTCTTCATTTTCACCTATAGAATTGCTTTCGGGTGTACTTTGGCGGTCATATACTGACCTTGTTATCCTTTCGGCTCTATTATTTCGCTTCATAATTTTGTAAAAATCTAAAACTTTAAATTTTTTTTTCAATGAATACTCGACAAAAGGTAGTATCTGATTTGACACTTACACTAACTTAACAACAATTACAAACAAAAGAGTATTATTACAAGCAAATCGAGGGCTATGAAGTATCATTTTGAAATATTTTATTAAAAAATGACAAATTATTCAAAATTAAACAGTGAATAGGGTATTATATTATAATGACACAAAAAGACATCATTATTTAACAGGCAAAAGGGTATTAACTTAAAATAATACTGTATAGAATACTCACAATGTATGCGTTTGCTCCGAAGTTGACAAAACACTGGCAGCAACTCGTAATAAATGCATGTTGCGCTGAGCGTTAACTGAATCAACTAAGTTGTGACCCTTTTGACCGAATCGGAAATAGCGTGATTGAACAGTCCATAAAGAAATATGTGGCCATATCTTATAAATTAATAGGCCTAAAAATATCATTGTCAGGCCAATTTATAGAGAAAAAAATATGGAATTCGAAACGCAAATAAAAAAAATCGCCTTTTTAGACTTAATACCCTTTTATTTGTCATGTGTGATTAACGTTCGACTGACATTTAATGTTTACAAGGTGACGTCACTAGCTTCAGCCAATTTCGTGCGTTTTAATCATGTGGACGAACATGAAAATTAAATGATTTTATTATTTATTTATTAAAAAGATCACACGGACTTTCTAATTTTTGAAGGTAGTGGAACCCTTTGTGGTTCGACTCCGGCGGCACCACCGCCACACCTATTTCTACCTAATAAAGGCAGTGTTAGGGGAGACAGACTTTTTCGAGGCGTTCCAGCTTAGTCCTAAGGGGTAGCGGCGCATCTGTGACCGACCTCAGGTAGGAATATCTAATCCTATCTGGGGTTGATTACAGATGTCCATGGGCGGCAGTAGCCACTTATCATCAGGTGGACTGCATGCTCGTCTGCTACTCTTACATTATAAAAAAAAAACTGGGCTTAGTTGGCTTATAAAAATATTTGCTTTTAAACTAACAACAGATTGATTGATATTTTCACTATAGTCAAATACCCTATTTTCACAATTCACATACTTATGGCTGCTATAATAAGATAAAAAAGTAAACAACCCTTATTTTTTTCTCTAATTCATCAGTCATACCTTTTTACCCATTCAGTGTTGAACACGGGAATGAATGAATACGTCCTGCTGACCTGAATACGTCTAGTCATTCATTGAACATTTTACAATGCATTACACATCACTAGTGAGACTTACAACACTAATGAGACGATCCTTATAGAAACTGGGTTTTCGTAATTTTGAGCTTGAAAAAGTCAAAATGTTCAAGTATTTGTTTGTAAGGATATTTTTGTTCTTATTATCCTGAATTACCCATGGAAACGTGACGTAGAGTAGGTATTCAACTTAATAATGTATTTTCTTTGTAAATCTATAGCTACAGTACCCTCATTTATAAGACGCTTTCTTCACTGGCAGCGCCACATTAGTAAACCCTCTATCGTGGGCATTCGTGGGTGTTATAGACACACACAGAGATAAATACACAAACACCCAGACCCAGAAGGAGAAAATTAAATTAATCATTTATATATCTGGCAGGGGATGGAAATTGTTTGATTTAAGCGCTACATAATGTTGATATTTGTTTTTTCGATACTATATGCTTTTAAGTAATTAATAATTGGCAAAATCACCCAAGATATTAAAAATAGAGGGTTATAGATTCGATATTATCAAGATTTTCATACAAAACCTTTAATTTTGTCACACATATTAATATCTTATTAAGTAGATTGATGATTTCCTATTTGTATAAGTCTGAGATTAATGGTACGTAAATCGTATACATACTTGGCCATTGTAATGGAATATAATTTAATCTTTCTCCGCGCCCAAGAATTGTAATTACATCAATAATTTACAATTTAACAGAGTTTATGACTATAGTACTAAATCCAGCTTAAATCTGTGTTTAAATCGAGCTTCCATGAACATGTTAACAGGCATTGACAAGAGGAAACAGGCGGGAATGAATCCGGCATTCATCTCGTTAACATGCGCTGTCGGGGAAATGGGGAATGAATACACGGTAACCTAAATACGAAGAGATTTTGATTACGTATGAAGTGGGAATATTGTGTGAATACTACTTGTTTTTTTATAAACCTTAATAAAAAGAGCGTTCTTTGTGATCATGTGGATATAAGATAGGAACTATCGGTAAAGAAACATACTTAATACAATAAAGGAACCTACGCGCTTAGAAAATCCATAAATAATTAAAGGTATTTTTAGTCTACTAAACTGCACTCTGTCTTTTTGGTAAATGATGTTCTTAATCCTTCTTATTTTAACTGATTTGGTAATGGAGGACTGTAGCCTAAACCCTCTATATTCGAAGAAAATCCCGTGCCCAACAGTGAGACAATATTCCTCAAAATATATTCAACATAAGTGATTGCAACAGTATTAAATCCAACGTTTAAATGCAGCTTCGATGTACAAGTTAACAGGCATTGACAAGAGGAAACAGGCGGGAATGAATCCGGCATTCAACTCGTTAACATGCGCTGTCGGGGAAATAGGGAATGAATACACGGTAACCTTAATACGAAGAGGATTACGTGTAAATGTGGGTTCGTGAATACTATTTGAATAAAATACTTATAAAGGCTCTTAATTATTACGTGTAGTATATCATTGTTAGTGAGATTATCATTGTTAGTGAGTTTTATTTCTGCCTTATAACAGCAGTGTTAGGCGCTGCTGTGTTCCGGTTTGAAGGGTGTGGTAAGGGAGACAGACTTTTCCGAGGCGTTCCAGCTTAGTCCTCAGGGGTAGCGGCGCATCTGTAGCCGACCTCAGGTAGGAATATCTAATCCTATCTGGGGTTGATTACAGATGTCCATGGGCGGCAGTAGCCACTTACCATCAGGTGGACTGCATGCTCGTCTGCTACTCTTATATTATAAAAAAAAAAAAAAAAAATTAGAACGATCATTTTTCCTCTTCTTTCTTAATAACTTTCAAATTATCGATTGTAGGAAATATACCAAAAATATATTTAAGATCTCCACATGAGGCCCTTTCATTTGCTACGCCACACGATGCAGTTTGTCATTTTTTAAATTTTTTATTTTGCCCCCAAAAACTTACGCTCCAATTCAAAATTCAGTTGATTGCCTTCTCCCTTCTTCTTGGGATCACGGAAAGGCATATGAGTATCAAATTTCTCATTTGGTCTGGTAGATTTGGAGCAAAGTGGCTGTGACAGACGGACGGACATACGCACGAGTGACCTTATATGTATGTCGGAGGAAGAGTCGAATACAACATAGAAGTTATTTAATATAGCTAGACTTACTGTTACTTTAGTATTTTAGTAATATTATTGGTACTCGATCAATCGAAGGGAATATTGATTTAAATTATAATTAACAGTCATTGTATTGCTATCGTAGTAGATGTCGAATCAGAGTAGAGACTTTTAAGAGGTCTCTAGCGGAGTCGAGGTATGTAGCCGCGCGGTGGGGAAACATGGATAAGATAATGTGAGTGATCGAGGAGTATCATTATTTTGTTGTGCTTTGGAGCGTGTAGTCACTACCTTGAACCTGCTGCTCAAATCCTTTGCTTGTAACGTAATCTAAATATGTATAACTCAAAGGTGACTGACTGACATAGTGATCTATCAACGCACACCCCAAACCACTGGACGGATCGGGCTGAAATTTGACATGCAGGTAGATGTTATGACGTAGGCTTCCGCTAAGAAAGGATTTTGATCAATTCTACCCCCAAGGGGATAAAATAGGGGATGATAGTTTGTATAAATCTTCTTAGTTAATAATATTACTTCGTAACGCGAGCGAAGCCGCGGGCAAAAGCTCGTAGTAGTAGTATAGTTTGTAAATAGATATATTATGTTATGTTTATAAATATAACTTTGTAAATCCGAAGTTATAAATGTTAATAATAATAAATATTGTGATTACTGTGTTTGTGCCTGCATCTACCCTATGACAACGTCCACAAAACCCATAAATTATATCAATGATGTCAATGAGATCTGTCCTTTTCCGACATGTATATAATTATTTTTAAGTAGTAAAAAACACAAAACGTAAATAAAAAACAAATAGTAGTCAGTAGTCACAGTAATTTATTTATTTTGTCTCCGATTATATGTCTCGGTATCTTTGCACTCTCTTCTTACTGTCCGATTCTTCTAGAAGAACTTGGAACAGAGGATTAACTTGAAGAGGACCTATAAAAGACAACAATTAAAACATTAAAAAAATAATTGGCCACGATCGAGTCGAAATTGCACACGGAGAGTTCCGTATCACCGAATTTTCATTTGTTTTTCATTTTTAGTATTTGGTGTCATATCGGCCATATAAGTGAATATTTAAACTGTCAACCTATTACGGTTTAATACTTGTAAATAAAGTGAAAAACGCCGAAAAATAGTGGTTTCTTGTATCGCGAACGCCATTTATTTTTTAAGATTTTTTATTTTTGGTATTTGTTGTTGTAGCAGCCACCATTACACATATTTAAACACATTTCTGAGGACTAAGGTGGAACGCCTAGGAAAAGTATATCACCCTTATCACACCCTTCAAACCAGAACACAGCAGCGGGTAACACTGCTGTTATAAGGCAGAAACAGGTGTGGCGGTGGTGCCGCCGGAGTCGAACCACAAAGTGTTCTACCACCTTTAATTTTTTAATTATTTCATTATCATTATCATTAATGATTACCCACGACCACGTGCAACCGTGATTTATGTATATGATAATGTACATACATTATATTACAGGCTTATGTAATGAAACTAACAATGCGAACGAAGCCACAGAAAATTCATAGTCAACATAACAATATAAAGGGATATGGAAAGCGTAACTCAGTATATTTTTTATCTAATGTAAGCGAGTATATAGGCTTTAATTTTATTGGTCGTTTCATATACAAATAAATAAGGTGGTAGAGCACTGTGGTTGCTGTGTTGTGAGTTGCAACACATCTCTTGCCAAACTCAGCTAGGAATCTTCACGAGGGCAGGGGGGTTACTACCATCTCTTAACACAATATTATTTTAATCATACTTTTACTTTTTTGGCAGGAAATTTAACTTTTTAAGCAAAATATGACAATTTCAGTTGGTTTTATACAATGGATAAGCGAAAAAATAATAAGGGTTTAAGTTTGGTCAACTGTGTATGACTGAATATTTTACTGTCTTAAGGAGGAAATAAAACTTTCCTGAACTATAATGGTTTTAAAAAGATGGTGGTAGGCCCCCTGATTACAGATGCCACAGGGCGGCAAGAGTCACTTATCATCAGATATATTTTTAATATGAGAACTTTGATATAAAATAGGTAGCCAACACCAAATTGTATACACAGTGCAGCAAATAATTATTTCATTTCGTTTTATTTCATTTCATTTCATTTTATAGGTTTCAACCATTGAACAAATACTTTTTTATAATAAACCAGTAGCCTACGAGTATACAGTCCACCTGATGTTAAGTAGCTACATTTTTTAACGCGGGGAAATTCTCATGGATTCCATTAAGTAGCTACTGCCACCTGCCGCATATCTGCAATCACCCCAAACGCGAGACTAAGAAGCTTCACTTCTCCCCTGGTTATTTTCCCCTAATATACTTAATATAACTTAAAGTTTACTCGTATTGCCAAAATATAAAATAATTTCCTCACTGTTCGGAAATAACTTATAAGTTGCTTATAAATTAAATCGTCAAAATTTCGATATTTTTCTCTACTGTGGGCCCCCATTTTCTGGAGGCCCCAAGGCTCTAGCTCCGGTAAGTTCGGCCCTGTCTCCTACTGTACTACTTACTAATATTAACAGAATTTCCATCAGCAGGATTGTGCGTTTCCATTCTCGGTAACAGCGCCACACTTGGCGGCATGGCTTGTAAAGCAGCGGTGTAATCTGTGTTAGGTTTGCAGATTACCATCGGAATTAGCAGGAGTATCCTGGAAAAAAATAGTTAAATAAAGTGTCCATCCATCCATCAGCCTTTTGAGGTCCACTAGACCTCCCTTAATTGGCGCCACTCCATCCGGTCCCGTGCCCTTTGCATCCCGCGGTTTCCCACTGTCTTCAGGTCACCGGTCCACCTGGTCGGGGACCTGAACTCCTTTTGCGTACGTAGTCGCCACTTGAGGACCTTTCTTCCAAATAAAGTGTAAATTGAGTTAATTGAAACCTTTGTGGTTAGACTCTGAAAGCAACACTGCCGTACATATTCCTGCCTAATAACAGTGTTAAGCGCTGCTTTGTTCCGCTGAAGAGCAATGGTTGAGACTCAGACTCTCGATCGAAGGGTCCGAGGTTCGAATCGAAATTTTTTAAAAGATATGTTATTATGCATATTAGAAATTAATTATGACTTGTTTTAACGGTGAAGGAAAACAACGCGAGAAAACTTGCAAACCTGAGAAGGTATTTAAAGTTTTCAAAGGTATGCGAAGTCTACCAATACGCACTTGGGTAGCGCGGTGGACTATGGCCTAATGCTTCTCATACAGAGGAGGCCCGTGCCCAGCAGTGGGACAATAATGACGACATGAACACAACTCCGAGTAAAGCTTTACCACAACATTTTAGTGTGTTCTTTTAAAATATTTCCACTGTTTTTTACTATGCTCGTGTAATTTAGATGTGTTCTAGACCGAATGTGGTTGCAAAGATTTTAATTGCGCTCGCAAATGTCTGAAACCATTGTTTTAGACGTAAAAAAGTCTATCTAAGACTCGGCCTAAAATGGGGAATATTTGCAAGGAAGATTTTGCATTCATTGTTATTTGGTCATATCGACATGTTTATTTAGTAGGTACTAGCTCTTACTCAGGACTAAGCTGGAACGCCTCGGTAAAGTATACCTCCCTTACCACACCATTTAAACCGGAACACAGCAGCGCTTAACACTGTCATTATTATCCTGGTTACTACCATCTCTTAATTCAATATTATTTTAATCATGCATTAAAAATAATGTTTTAAGAATGTCGTGGTAAGAAACAAAATAATGTTAATGCAATATTGAAATAAAATTTTCCTGAACTATGATAGTTTTTAAAAGATGGTGGTAGGCCCCCTGACATAGGTGCGGCGGTGTTGCCGTCGAAGTCGAACCACAAAGGGAATCTACCTTAAAGTTAGTAATAAAAACTTACTTGAACACTAAAATCATGTCTTCTAAGTTTCTGTGTTAAAGGTAAGGTGTGTTCAGGCGAACATACGGTGACACAATGAGCTACAATGCAATAAACAATTCAATTATTACGATTGTGTTTCTTAGGACCTTTTCAATGATAACTCTAGAGATGATATTACCACCCTTTTACCTTCTTAAAAACGCTCTTTTAGTAGTGGCGACCCGGGCTGGTAGGTTGAATGGAGGCCCGCAATCTAAAAAGTACTTTTTTTTTAATATATAGGAGTAGCAGACGACCATGCAGTCTACCTGATGGTATGTGGCTACTGCCGCCATATGGACATCTGTAATCAACCCCAGATAGAGATATTCCTGCCTGAGGTCGGCCACAGATGCGCTGCTACCCCTGAGGACTACGCTGAAACGCCTCGGATAAGTATGTCTCCCTTACCACACCCTTCAAAACGGAACACAGCAGCGCCTAACACTGCTGTTATTAGGCGGTGGTGCCGCCGGAGTCGAACCGCAAAGGGTTGTATCACCTACGAACTTATATTTGATTTTACAAAATTTTATCTTATAGACTCAGTACCTAATGGGGTGAGTCCAGCACCCTTTTTTTAGCTATTAGCTCAGTCCGCTAGAGTCTTTTAGATTCGGTTTTTGAAGTCCGAGTTAAATTCGGATATTTTATTTATATGCTTATTTAGTGATAAATGTCCAAGACAATTATTTTGCCAGGAATTATTTATATATAAAAAAGGAAATGGCTTCAAATCCCCAGTTTTCTATCCTTAATATTGTAAAGAGGAAAACTTTGTTTGTTTGTTTGATTGTAATGAATAGGCTCAAAAACTACTGGACCGATTTTAAAAATTCTTTCACCATTCAAAAGCTACATTATCCACGAGTAACATAGACTATATTTTACAGGAAATATATTTGATAAATAGATTTTGAGGCGGTACAAAGTTTGCCGGGTCAGCTAGTATTTTTATAAAATGTGAGGCACTATAGTGAGGCACGTAACGACATGAAATAATATAGAGTAAATTGTTTCTGGCGACTTGTATTTTAGCATTTCTCATTCTAAAACGAATTCTACTTTATGATATCGGCACTTAACACTTAATTAACTTTATTTAAAGTGGTACAACTTTGGGCAGACTTCAGTGTCACTACCATACGTATTTCTAACACCAGTGGTAGTCGCTGCTGTGTTTTGGTATAAACAGTATTTGAAAGAAGAGATACACCGATTCTTAACGCACTTACGTCAAGCGACCCCAAGTGACCGTCCTCGACGCTGCGATGAGGACTCCGGGATGTCCAAAGGAAGGAACCGGAGTTCTTTTAGCGTGTTGCCCATCAGACTCCGCCCTGGTGAACATAAAGCTCGCCACATCATCTGGTGTGTACGACGACATGCGGCCACACATACCGCCGTCCTACTCGGGGTCGTCCCACTCTTACCACCCGCAACCTCGGAAGCCCCCTTTTAGTCGCCTATTACGACAGTCAGGGGATACCGTAGCCATATTCTGATCCCGGAACTACAGGGACAAGGCGTTCTCATCATCATCATCAACCCATTCCTGTCCCACTGCTGGGCACGGGTCTCCTCTCATAATGAGACGGATTAGGCCATAGTCCACCGCGCTGGACAAGTGCGTATTGGTAGACTTCACATACCTTCGAGATTTTTTTTTATAAATATCTCACATATGCAGGTTTCCTCAGGATGTTTTCGTTCACCGTTTAGCAAGTGATAATTAATTTCTAATACGCTAATAACTTTGAAAAATCAGAGGTGTGCCTGGGATTTGAACCTCGGACCCCTCGATCGAGAGGCCGAGTTTCTTAACCACTAAGCTATCACTGCCTTTACAAGGCTTTCTAATTTAGTATTAATTTTACGTACATAAAAAATACACGTTATGTTATTAAGATTTTAAGACAAACACTAATAGAACGCTTAGAATGAGTTTGTAGACTTATATTTGCATAATCTTAAGTTGGTTTCTCTGCCAAGTTACCCGTAAGTCATTAGTTAGCATAAGCTAGGCTGTCTACCGTAAGTAAGTGGTTTAAAATTCAAAAGGCGGCCCTAGGTTTCTAATTTTATATAAGAAAGAAAGAAGAAAGATGCGAAATAAGATTTGATTAAACACGGCAGCGTGTTCCATTTTAAAATATAAAATATATGATAAATACCTACATAATATGATGAAAAAATTAAAAAACTAACATCAACAAACTAACAAAAAAAGTATGAAAATATAAAACTAAGGTAAATACAAATTTATAAACGAACCCCACAAATGTCTAATATATAATAATACTAGCGCACCCGGCAAACGTTGTGTTGGCATATAAATATAAAAATGTTAAGGGTGAACACTGAACAACCCTTATCACTTAGGGTCATTAAAAAAATAGATAGTAACCGATTCTCAGACCTACTGAATATGCATATAAAATTTGGTGAGAATCGGAAAAGCCGTTTCGGAGGAATTTTGTAACTAACATTGTGACACGAGAATTTTATAAGATTAATATATAATATACTGGCCAAGTGTAAGTCGAATCCGCACACCGAGGGTTTCGTACCACAAAATTTTTCATATATTATATTTGTTGTTTGTTTTATTTTTACATACTCTGTTAAAAATTCAATTATCTATCTATCATGGTTCAGGAAATAGAGCTCTGTGTCAGACGGACAGAGAGTGGAGTCTTAATAATAGGGTTCCGTTTTTTCCCTTTGGGTACGGACCCCTAAAAACTATAAAAGATAAAAATTGTGTTTATTTAATTTATCATTATTTTTATACATACCATTATATTTAGAAGTTTTAACTTCAAAAAATCAGTATTAATAACAGCTCTATATAAATATCCCGCTTCAAAGAACTGTTATGAGTGATGCAAATAGATACTTTCTCAAGAATTTTCTTTATTTCCTCTTGTTGATGTAGAAGGCGCTTTGTTCACGCAATAAAGCAATTTATAAATATCTTTTATGATCAAAGAAGTGGTTAAACTTCAGGGAAACTTGAATTGAATCTTTGCAACCGACGTCTTGACTTTATACCAGGACTTCTTGTGTTTATAATGATATATTTTATCTGTAGGAAACATATGATTATAGATACGTATATAAAATATTTACATGTTTTATTTTTCAAGTTTTTAGAGTCATAAATACTAATTTTGATTGAAAATTTGTTTTTAATACGCCAATCAACGTCATCTTCTGATAACCGTAATAGAAGGTGGTAAAACCCTTTGTGGTTCGACTCCGGCGACACCACCGCCACACCTATTTCTACCTAATAACAGCAGTGTTAGGCGCTGCTGTGTTCCGTTTTGAAGGGTGTGGTAAGGGAGATATACTTTTCCGAGGCGTTCCAGCTTAGTCCTCCGGGGTAGCGGCGCATCTGTGGTCGACCTCAGGTAGGAACATCTAATCCCATCTGGTGTTGATTACAGATGTCCATGGGCAGTAGCCACTTACCATCAGGTGGACTGCATGCTCGTCTGCTACTCCTATATTATAAAAAAAACCTTATACATTATGGCAGATAAGTGGTTGTATTCGAAGCCTAATAGCTAGATCAAATTTAGTATAGTCCGCGTAAAGCTAGTCCGCTCTGAATATAGAAATGAATTGCGTCGCCATAGCAAATTGTATGACTACACCTGCTCGAACCAACTTCAGAGCGGACTAGCAGTTTGGCGCGGACTATAACTCGTGTGTATTTTTTTACAATACTGTACAACATATATTATATAATCAATATTAATATAATTAAAGCTTAAAGTATGAGCTTGGAAATCGGCAGTTTATTAAAAACCTACAATTTCAACTACTTACCAACAGATGGCGTTAATACAATATAATCTTTTTGTCGTGTTTAAGCGAATGTTAAATTTTAATATACACTATTAGCTTACACTATTAGTGTTGAAAATATTATATAAGTACTTATTTATTTATTTGTTTATTTATGCACACAAAATATAATACATAATAGAACGTATATTTAAAATTTAGTGCAAAGGCACTTATTACTTTCTATAGGGTAATTATGCATATGAGCTTACAAAATCAGCAGTTATTTTAGAGTTATTGACATACCTACAATTTTAACTACTCACCAACAGATGGCGTTAATAATATTTTGTTGTGTCCAAGCAGATTAAATTTAATAAATAAAAATGTTAATTTAAAATGTCTTTATTTCCAGGTCTGGTGAAACTAGGAGTCCATTGTGTGACAGGGAAGAAGGTGGCCATCAAAATAATAAACAGGGAAAAACTAAGCGAATCCGTTCTTATGAAAGTGAGTATTACATGTATCTAAAACATTAAACCTTGTTTTTAAAATGGCGGCGACCATAGGTAACACCTTTAATAAGTAAAATAAAAAAAATACTTCACCAATAACAAACAAAGACGAAATATTATTTAAAAAAATATTGTCCTTAAATCAAATATGTGAGAATTTGAGCACATAGATGAATAATTATAATAACAATTGTTTTAATAGAAACCAAGTATTAATCAATGGTAACCTTGAAAATATGACGCAGTATAATTAAAGAATTTTATAAAGTAAAATGATGAACATTTTCAGTACTTGAGTACATCACGCAAATAATCCATTCCCCGGTGAAGGAACTTATGAAAAGTACTTCGTATTGTTGATTTATTTTAATAAGAAACTTTGAAACAATACCTGTTAAAGGTCAATGAGTCTTCCGTACATTAGGTATATTTAGATTAAACATGAATTTTCAAATTTATACTGTTTTTGCTTGTAGAGACAAAACTAGAAATAGAGTATAACGTTATGTTTATTTTTGTGGATATCGTAATTATTAATTTAATGCAATTTAATATCTGTGAGGATTTTGAAAATTGCATTTTACGGGAAATGATGTATTTTTTACACAAAACATTCATTGACATGTAAATTTAACCTTTGAAGACTTGCACTATAGGTTAATATTTTGTTTATGTTTATGTAAGTGTTGTTAATTTTGTTTAAATAAGTAATTTTAGCAGCTAGATCCTTTGAATACTCTCGATCTATTAAGATTTTTTTGGACGATCAGTCTTCTCAAGCCCCTACTGCTGGACATAAATCTTCCATAGAATTCGGGTTGAGTGACCTCAATGGGTTAAATAAACCCTAAATTACATATGCCGCGTTCAATGTTCATCTTAGTCTCCAGAAAAATTCAAAGATGATTGTATTTTTAATGCGATAAAGAAATATTTTGCATATTCTAGTACAAATTAAATGTAAACACGGTTTGTTACGTTATTGTCTAATAGGATGACCACAATCTATCTATCTATATAAATATATTATTATATAACTCAAAGGTGACTGACTGACGTAGTGATCTATCAACGCACAGCCCAAACCACTGGACGGATCGGGCTGAAATTTGGCATGCAGGTAGATGTTATGACGTAGGCATCCGCTAAGAAAGGATTTTGATCAATTCTACCCCCAAGGGGATAAAATAGGGGATGAAAATATTACTTCGTAACGCGAGCGAAGCCGCGGGCAAAAGCTCGTTTGTAGCATATTTTCGATAGTGTCAAATAGCCTATTCCAAAGCATCTATGATTTGTGATCCCTGTTCTGTGAATAGGTTTATGGTTCGTTTTTTGCCGGCGGCAAGAGTGGGAGCTCGAGCCGTCCGGAGAGCAACCCCGGGAAGGACGGCGGCATGTGTGTTCGCATGCCGTCGTAAACACCAGGTGTGCCGGAGGAGCGTAAAGTGCTCCTCCCAGGGCAGAGCCCGACCGGGGCATCGCGCTCGGAGGACTCCGGTTGTGTTCCATCGGAGATCCCGGAGTTCTCCACCAAGCGCTGAGGACAGCCACCGGGGGAGTTTTAGTGCGGTAAAAATCGCACATAATCCGGCGTCGTACCCACGTCGTCGGGTACCTTTTGAAAGTGTCCCCTCAAAAATAAAAAAAGGTTTATGGTTCGTCACATGAGCGTTAATGACCACCTACCATCAGGTAGACTCCAAGCTCGTTTCTTCAATCTCATAAAAAACTAAGTCGTCGAACTAGTGTATACGCAATAAATGACGCGGATTCTTTTATTATTATTTTCTAAGTTTAACCAGTCATTTTATATAGCTCTTTGATTTACAAGTAAGGAACAAAAATAAAAGTATAGTAGGTATTTTTTTCTTTTTTTTATAATATACGAGTACAAGACGAGCATGCAGTCCACCTGATGGTAAGTGACTACTGCCGCCCATGGACATCTGTAATCAACCCCAGATAGGCGGCCAGTCGGCCACAGATGTGCCGCTCCCCCTGAGGACCAAGCTGGAACGCCTCGGAAAAGTCTGTCTCCCTTACCACACCCTTCAAACCGGAACACAGCAGCGTCTAACACTGCTGTTATTAGGTAGAACTAGGTGTGGCGGTGGTGCCGCCGGAGTCGAACCACAAAGGGTTCTACCACCTTCACTATATAGTATAAGAGTATAATAATATAGACCTAAACCTTCAAATAGATTAATCAGTTTAAACTAGGTCGGCACGATATATGTATCGTGGTTAGGTATAGTGGATTAAGATCGCTCTTGCAAGCAAAGTTTCCAGCTAATCTGGGGTTTGTGGCTAGAATACTAGAATATATGGGCATTGCAGTCGTTACATAAGACCTTTGCAGACTAGATGTCCCCAATTATACCTCTATCTTTGGATTTTGTATATAAGATGAGCCGAGTATAGTAGGGATGGCGATCTGACATCGATTAATCGAATAATCAATCTTTTGGACCAAAATATTTTTTAATAGATGTTCACTAATGGATCGATCTGTGAATCGATCTTTCATACTAGAAAATCGAACTCGATACTTCGCCCTTTTTAGCTGAAAAGGTCCAAGATCGATTTTCGGAGAATCGATTATTTGGGCCTCGATTGTGGATCGATTTATTACACTTCGATTCGAGTCGATTCAAGAATTGATATTTTTCGGAGAGAAACGCCCCTAGTTTCCCTAGATTGTAACTAACGAGTATGCAGTCCACCTGATGGTAAGACCCATTTCCCACAGAAATATTTACAAGCTTTGTCTTGGAGGTGGTAGAACCCTTTGTGGTTCGACTCCGGCGGCATCACCGCCACGCCTATTTCTGCCTCATAACACCAGTGTTAGACGCTGCTGTGTTCCGTTTTGAAGGGTGTGGTAAGGGCTCTAGCTCGTGTAGCGCCCGTGTGCAATGACACCATGGCGCCCACTAGGCCTGACCCCAGGGCTATAACTATTAACTTTGCCGTCGTGACAAGAAAGTTTTTTCCAATTTTCCCATAGGGCGCTCGCGTTTGATAAGTGCGGCCACCGCGCTGGCTCGCCGCTTCTCTCATATCATTGTTGTACCATGATGGTCCAAGACGATGCTTTTAGCTGTCTCATGGAGCGCCGCGGCGCCTCCATAGACGGCGGCGCTCGTATGCATTGCACACGCTGCACTATAGGTTAAGCCGTCCCCGAAGTAGACGACGATGGTACTATTCTGTGCTAACGTTCTATGACCTTTCGACTAGAGAATCTTTACGTCAGACTTATGTGTAAAAAGTAGGTATATTTATTACGCTTTTATTAGCTTGACCTGTATGTATGTAACGGATTCTTTGAACTCGATTTTTATCCACTATGAACGGTCCGATTAATATAAAATGTTGATCAATTATAAAGAACCGATGACAATACACGTTTTTAATAATTTCATCCCATTCTCCTCATCAGGAACTTCAGGAATCAGGATTAACGATTTTCCTTGTGAGATTTTAGCGTTTTTTAGTCTTTTAACTATAATCACAGTATAAGGATATATTATACTGTGCTATAATTATTTATTTGTCGATTTGATTTGATTTGGTGTACCTATTAAGAATTAACTAGTAACCATTTTATTTTCAGGTGGAGAGAGAGATAGCCATCATGAAACTAATAGAACATCCGCACGTGCTAGGCCTCTCAGATGTGTACGAGAACAAGAAATATTTGTAAGTATTCCTTAATATATAATGTCACTTTCATATTACGTCTGTGTATGTGAAAAATACATGATTGGGTTACAATTTCATCTGAAGTGTAAGGAGTAAGTAACTACTCTGTGGATCCATACGTACGTCAAAAGTCTAAAAGACACTGCTAATTTAATACTAAGTAAATCTCAATCTAATGGAATGAATGATAAATATGAATAAACTTCGCACCTCCGGACCGCATAGCTCATTAACTTATAAAGTTTCAGTCATTAAATTACCTTAAAAAGGTAAATTAGAACGACAAAGTTTATCGTTAAGTAAAATATTTAAGAGCTAGGATATGAAAATTAATGCTTTCGTTTTAAATTAACACATTTTAGATAAAAATAATAACCGTTGTATTCCTCTCTACTAAAGCTAGTAAGCTAAATGGCATATAGGTACAATAGGCTTTGTCCCTGTAGTCCCGGGACTATAATATGGCTATGGTATCCCCTGCCTGTCGTAAGAGGCGACTAAAAGGGGGCTTCCGGGGATGCGGGCGGCAAGAGTGGGAGCTCGAACCGTCCAGCAAGCGACCCCGGGAAAGACGGCGGTATGTGAGGTCGCATACGGTCGTAAACACTACATGGTGTGGGAGGAGCGAAAATTGCTCCCCCAGGGTAGAGCCCGATCGGGTAATCGTGCTTGGAGGACTACGGGTGTGTTCCGTTGGAGATCCCGGAGTTCTCCACCAAACGCTGAGGACGGCCACCAGGGAGATTTAGTGCGGTAAAAATCCCACATAACCCGGCGTCGCTCCCACGTCATCGGGTACCTTTTGAAGGTTTCCGCTCGTAAACAAAAAAAAAAAAACAAAAAAAGGTGCAATAGGCTTTTGAAAAGTTCTTAGTGTATCCTTCATAAATAACTAAAATCGGTTTTTATTTTCAAAATTAGCCCTTATTATAAATGGATATTATAAAGGGATTCTACCGTATTGTTTTTATGCAATCGTATTTATAAATATGTTTATAAAGAAATACGATTCTCTCGGGATGCCCGTTTGCTTTGCAAAAATTCGCAATCAATATACACCAAAAAATATACCACTTATTCTCTACACCAATATGCATTGTAGCAATGTCGTCGTTTATTACTGTCCTGCTGGGAACGGATTTCCGATCAGATTGAGGGATTTAGGACATAGTCAGAGGCGGCACAAGGCGTGGGGAACGTGGGCCGGCCTTGCAACCCAGGGGACACCTTCAAAAGGTACCCGCTGCCGTGGGAGCGACGCAGGGTTATGTGGGATTATTACCACACTAAAACCCCACCGGTAGCCGTCCTCAGCGCTTGGCGGAGAACTCTGGGATCTCCAACGGAACACACCCGTAGTCCTCCAAGCGCGATTACCCGATCGGGCCCTGGGGGAGCAATTTTCGCTCCTCCCACACCATGTAGTGTTTACGACCGTATGCGACCACACATACCGCCGTCTTTCCCGGGGTCGCTTGCTGGACGGTTCGAGTTCCCACTCTTGCCGCCTGCAACCCCGGAAACCCCCTTTTAGTCGCTTCTTACGACAGGCAGGGGATACCATAGCCATATTATAGTCCCGGGACTACAGGGACAAAGCCTATTGTACCTATATGCCATAACACAACCGGAGTCCTCCGAGCGCGATGCCCCTATCGGGCTCTGCCCGTGGGGGAGCAGTTTACGCTCCCACTCTTGCCGACCGCAATCCCGGACGCCCCCTTTTAGTCGCCTTTTACGACAGGCAGGGGATACCGTAGCCCTATTCTAGTCCCGGGACTACAGGGACAAGGAAGCCTCGAGTCTAGCGGTCAATGAAAGAAAAAGGTCGCCGGAATGAAAGCACCACTGAAATCTATGTGACATTTGTAATTTTGTAAAATCAAATTAACTTTTTAGACTAGGGGCCTCCGCTCCACAGTCCGCCCTGGACCTCGGACGACCTTAGTCCGTCGCTGTTTATTTATTTACTTATTGAAAAGTCGCACCAACAAGGTGAACACTGATGCATATAAATTATTTTGATAAAACATTGATTTTTTTAAGTGCCACCTCAATTACAGGTGCGAACAGCTTGAGCAACTACATACTAAACAATATTTTATATTTGTATTATAAAATGGTATTAGGAAAAAATGTAAAAATATGTATGAAATAATGTAAAAAAATGTTAACATTGTATTGTGGTAGAGGGCACCGCTAAATGTATTTTACACACATACAATTAAGGTCTTACGCCGCCACTGGCCATAGTCCACCGCACTGACCAGTGCGAATTGGTAGACTTCACACATCCAAGTTTACCGAACACTATCATTCAAGTTTCATCGCGATGTTTCCCTTCGCCGTAAAAATAAGTGATAATTAATTTCTAATAAGCACTTAACTTTAAAATCATGGGTTTTGATTAATACTAATCTATAATTTTATCTATCTTCCAGGTATTTAGTACTGGAGCATGTTAGTGGAGGGGAGTTATTCGACTACCTCGTGAAGAAGGGTAGACTCACGCCGAAGGAAGCCAGGAGATTCTTCAGACAAATCATATCAGCGCTAGATTTTTGTCATAGTCACTCTATTTGGTAAGTCGGTCATGATTACATACGTGCATTATCAATAAGCAATCTATCTACTGTTTTACTTACCAAAGATTAACGTAATTTGATTTATAAAAATTGACAAATTTCGATCTTTAGTAGGCATAATTAGAATAAAATAGTATTAATATGGAGCATTCGTATTTTTTATAATAACTATAGAAGTAGCAGACGAGCATGCAGTTTACCTGATCGTATGTGGCTATTGTCGCCCATGGACATCTGTAATCAACTCTAGATAAGATTAGATTCCTACTTCGGCCACAGATGTGTTACCCCCGAGGACTAAGCTGGAAAGCCTCGGAAAAGTAAGTCTCCTTTACCACTCTTCAAACCAGAACACAGAGCGCTTAACACTACTGTTATTAGGCAGAAATAGCCGTGGCGGTGGTGCCGCTGGAGTCGAACCACCTTCAAAACTCCTGTAAAACAATGCATTTGTATATGTTAAACGTGTGAGTGTGTATCTTACATTACTTATAGGCCCGGCGATGCATTGGCGACTCCTCTGGTGTTGCAAATGTCCATAGACGATGGTGAATGCTTTCCACCAGGTAGCCCGTCTGCCTTATCGTTAGGTATTTCATGTTCACACCTATTTCTGCCTCATAATAGCAGTGTTGAACGCTGTTATGTCCTGGTTGAAGAGTGTGGTAAGGGAGACATACTTTTCCGACGCGTTCCAGCTTAGTCCCCAAGAGTAGCGGCGCATCTGTGGCCGAGTCCAGGTAGGAATATCTAATCCTATCTGGGGGTGATTACAGATATCCATGGGCGGCAGTAGCCACTTACCATCAGGTGGACTGCATGCTCGTGCTACTCCCATATTATAAAAAGCTATAAACGTATAAAAAAACGTATGTATTGTTTTTTCTAGCCACCGCGACCTTAAACCAGAAAACTTACTACTGGACGAGCGGAATAATATAAAAATAGCGGATTTCGGCATGGCGTCTCTACAGCCCGCCGGGTCGCTACTGGAGACGTCCTGTGGTAGCCCACATTACGCCTGTCCAGAAGTTATTAGGGTAAGTCCAGCTCAAGGAACAATCCGGCTCGAAGGACTATCTTTTTTTTTGTTTTTGTTGATTTTTTTTTGTTTTTATTTCATCAAATTTAAAATTCGCACCTTTTTTATTTGTTTTATTTTTGATTTTTTTATTAAATTATTTTTTGTTATTTGGTTTTTTGATTTTTATTCGCACCTTTCCTTTAGTAATTGCACGCATTATTACCAATTAAACCCATCCTTTTTTATTTTTAAGTCATCCTATTTAAAAAAATTACAGCCAACCATAGATTAGTAGATACTTCACCACCTTGAAATTGAATGAAGCCACAAACGGTTTATTAGTAAGTTTTTTTTTTAATTCTTGACAAATAAAAACATTTTTAGAGAAAATTTACGAATAAATAACTAATACTGCATAATTTACATAATAATTTAATAATTATTTCAAATATTTTAGGGACATTTTAGCACGGAGACGTGGCAAAACTTTTTTACGCAACTATTTCAATTCTCAAAACTGGTTACATTTTCTTGTTAGGAGTGAGTAATCTTTACTAATCTATGCAGCCAACATTAAATACATTATTTATCTACTATAACATGAAACCTTTAACTATACACGTCAGTCTACCTAATTGTGTTAATTTAATAATAATTATTATTATATGACGTAACAACTTCAATGTATGATAAACGCATTTAACGATACAATTATTCAACATTTCAACAAGAACAGTGTATAAAAAATAAAAATAAAAACAGCAATAATTGTGCGAAAAGTATTTAATACATCTCCAAACAATGAAAAACATTGCATACTCTAAGATAAGGAAAATACAAGAAACTTATAGAATACTTAGTAAAAATAATAACCTAAGTTACAAAAGCTTAGAAAACGACGTCTGTCTATATAATACAATGTTTTTATCAAAGCAAAAACATACTAAAACTATGAATGCTATACTAAGAAAATTATGGAGACAGTTCTGACTCAAAAAACCTCCACACTAAGTGTTAGAATGGTAGTGGGACTCTTATGGGGCCGTTCAAGTATTACGTAAGCACATTTATTACAATTATTGACCCCCCATCCCCCTTGTCAGCAAAAGTAAGCTCTTACCCCCTCCCTCATGCTTACGTAAACATTTTTCAATTAATGTATTACACAAAAAGATACATTGCTAGACCCGTTATCTTTTTTTTAAATTAATAATGAATACATTTTACATACTAATTAAGTACTTAATCAACAAATATATTACTTTTATATATTTTTTTACCCAATCAATTTAAAGAAATCAATCATACATAGTTAAGTTAACAAAATAGACAAGATATTTTATTCTCATGTAAATGTCAATATATAAAGAAATGAAAAGATAAAATATGAGATTCTTACAAATTCACTTAAGAATTTAATATTTATTGAAATTACAATCAATTTGGACACTTTAAATAAAGTTAATAGTACTACATATTATTGTTTCGATTAATTATTCACAGCAAAAAAATGAATGTAAGAAAAAATGAAACTATAATCACAATATATAAAGTAAATACAAATTTATGTTAAAATGTTGACAGTAATATAGTCCGCGCCAAACAGCTAGTCCGCTCTGAAGTTGTTGCGAGCAGGTGCATACAATTTGCTATGGCGACGCGATTCATTTCTATATTCACAGTGGACTAGCAGTTTTACGGGGACTATACCATAAATAACAAATAAGGTCTAGTTTTAACAAAGAAAAGGGACTTGAATTAACTCTTGAGCAACAAAAAAATAAGTGTAGATGATTTAAATAAGTGAATAACAGTTTTATTTAATAAAATTTAGATAAGATCAGCTGCAATCAGTTTTATATAGTATAATGTTGAGATAAGTCTTCTTAAAGAAATTACAAATGAAATTCCTTATAATTTACATCACAGACCTTCTGTGACCTTACATGAATGTCTTTATTTACATTCTCAAAATCAATTACAAAATTTTACCAACAACACCCGTTATTTATAATCAATCTATCCAATGTTTTGCCTACCGAGATGGACAATTGACATTTTTCTCATACTAGACAGTCAAATTTATCTTTAGTCGAAAATAAATGTAAAGATTGATTATTAAAAACCGACTTAAATCGACATTAGAAGTTAAGTGTACTGTTAGGACCAAAGAAGTTATATCATTGAAGTCAGATAAGAAATAAATAAATATATGAGTATTTTAAATCAAAAACATAGGTACATAAATGATACATTTTACAACAAAACTAAATATAAAAGCAATATGAATATGATCAACTTAGTTACAATTTTACATGAGAGTAAGGTATATCACATAATTATTAGCTCTAATAATGGGAGCTAAAGCAATATCATTGCATATTCATATTGCAATTAAATGACATATCGTTAATAGTGTTATAAATTGTTAATAATGCAATATGATCATAACCACAAGATGACCACACAATGAACCAAACCACAATATGAGCCCCATAACCATATTGTAATTTTATTTATCTCTTTTTCCAGTGTTAAAAATTAAGTTTTAACTTGTTACGATAGTACAAATGTTATCCTCCGATATATTTAAGCTTCAGATATGTACCAACAAAAAGTATCAATGCAAAAAATCAAAAAGACATTTTCAAAAATTTAAATTTACAATTCCAGTAAATGTATGTATGGGACATTGAAAAATGTTAGTATACATTACTAAAAACTAAAAAACGTAGAAGTACCATAAATACAAGATTTCTCAAGTTCTTTATTGACTAAACAACTGAAAATCATACAACTGTATCTAAATTATAAATATTGGACCATTAATCATCATCTACCCTCTGTTTCTTACTTGTGTTCGACGGGGTCTGAGGGGGCGAACACCCCGTGTCCCGGCGCTTACCGGAGTGCCTTGCGCAGTTAGACCCCGATCTCCGGTGAGAATGATTAGATTCTCGCGTCGGCGAGAACTGTTTTAACATCTCCACATCATTAAAGATAACCTGAGCACCACCCCCACAAGTAGGGACTACATCCCCCTTGTACAACTTCGTTTCTAACTCCCCATCTGTGTCCTGTTCTTGTGAAATCAAGCAATACTTCGATGTTTTAGTGTTAGCAATATCTTTAACGTTTGTTAATTTATTTACGAATTTACTGTTAGCCATTGAGGGTTTCATTACTGTGCCCATTGGAACGAGTTTATTCGGTGCATGTTCTACCCAACCACGGCCATCCGCTGATAGCGAGCGGCGATGGCGTGGATTCGCGACAGCTACACCACGGCGAGACGAAGCTGGGGTATCCTTGCTTTCTCTAGTTTGTGGAACAGAACTGAACGGCGTCAGCAGATGCGCCGGTAACGCTCTAGGCGTTGACCCTGGCGTAAAATCTCGTACGCTAGTTTGAGCGCCCATATCACCTGTCTGTCGTGAAATAACGTCCTTATTATCACCCCTATCTAACGCCTCAGCGATAATCCGTAATCGATTTTCTTTTTCTTCGATTGCATTTCTTAGTCTCTCTTTTTCAGAATGGATTTCCTTAGCCTTCTCGTGCTCAGCGGCCATTTTGTGATGGTACCGTCTTTCTAGAATCTTCTTCTGTTTCTCCTTGTCCAATTTGTTTTGGCTTAGAAGCAATTCTTTTTCCTGCAGCTCACGTTTGATTGCCGACGTATACTCGGTCATTTCTGTGAGTTTTCTCTGGTGTGTAAGAGAAGCAGTCTCAGTGGCTGTGAGGCGTTCTTCTAGCGCTTTAACTCTGCGTTCTGCTGCCGCTAACTGACCTCGTAGAGACGCATTCTCACTTCTGACTTCTAAGGAATCCTTCTCTAGTTCTAATAGTGCAGACCTTAGCCTTTCGTCCTTGATAGCTTTGCTTCGTTTTAGCGTCTCCCGTCGACTTATACGCATTTCTAAATGCGCCATCAATTCCTTAATAATATGCGAAGCTTGTGAGCTGTTTAAATCCAAACTTGGGAAGTCCGGACCGAGACTATAGACTAATCCAAGGTCCAATTCCAAGTCTTTAGCTTCAGGCCGGATGATATTCTCTCTAGCTGTTGTGAAAAGTCTATTAGCCTTTCGTCTACCGGACATAAGGCCTATTGTAGCAGCTACATCAGTTATTTGGGGCTTGGCGACTTCAACTTCTGCTGCCATTTCAGCGAACCTCATCACTTGAAGGGTTTCATCATAATCCTCTGCTCTCGGATTAGCACAAACAATCATCCTAACTTGTCCTTCACCTTCGAAAAAGTTCTTGAACAAATGAGTTATCTTTGATTCTCGGTACGGTACCATATTGTTGGTACCGTTAATCTGATTCTCTCTTAACGCTTCCATACAAGTTCGTAGTGTCATTAGCGATTTATTAATGTTACCAGCTTCTCGTAACCTCTGGCCTGTATTTTTCGTTCTATTCGTCCGTTCGCTTCCAGCTAAGTCAACAAGACTGAGTTGGCTTATTGATAGGAACTTCTTATTCTGTATCACAGCTTCTCCCATCTCATCGACCGGTGCCTGCACCAATCGGATAGTGAAGACTGAGTGGCTTCTACTCGACTCAGCATTAAGAGTCGTGTGAGCCATCCGTTTGCGCTTCAAGCCTAAGTAGAAAGCGTCAAAGGCTTCCTCGGCAGACTTTATCTCTACCTCTGTAACACCATGCACATACATATTATGGGCTGCATCTTCTCTTATGATTTTTACCGGCAAGTTCTTACTGAGCGGAGGCCCATCCTCTAGCAAGTCGAATACACTGTTATTGTATATTTCTACATACGTCACAAATACAGCGTACTGATTATCTTCGTTTATACCTTCGATTTTAGTCAAATCAGAGTCCGACATAGCCAAATCTGGATTCGAATTGTTTTTCTTACCAGTTTTAAATTTGTGGAGCTCCTGTTGGCGCTCCAACATGGCTTCCACCTCAGTTTGAACATCGAACATGTTCATTCTATCCGGTTTGAACACGTATTTATGCGCTTGGACTTCGTTTATCGTTTTAAAAATAACGTTTAAACAGCGCGGGAGAATTCCGCAGTTTTGCTGCTCACCGGTCATTGTGAACGTTTTCCCGCTTCCAGTGACTCCATAAGTGAATAATAAACCGTTCTTACCCTTAATCAGCCCTTCAACAAGCGGCAAAGCAACTTTATCGAACACTTCCTGCTGATTCGCCTCTGGCGGGAACACTTCTTTGAACGTATATTTCATAGTTTTCGCGCCTTCATTCCTGTAGCTGATCGCCGTGGCTGGCGGCGACATTAATATCGTTGTTGGGGATATTATTTTCACGCAGGCATCACAATCTCTTTGCATGGGTCGTAAACGGCAATATACGTGCACTGGGTCCTTTTCAGTCACCAAGTTTTGCTTACTTCGCGCCGGAGTACGCATCTCGTTCAACCTTTGTTTAGATTTCGCGGATTTCATTTTTTTAGTAACACTAATTCACTTTATAACAACTTTTCACGCAATATGTTTTTCAACGGCTCAACAAATCAAAGCAACGGTCGTTGATGTCAACGGGAAATAGACATACAATTTAATTAAACACGTAGTGGTTACGAACACATATCTACTTTCCCTCTCGCACTTAACGAGATTATATGTTGCTTTTTCATTTGTCACAACAATGTTTGACAACTGCGTGACTTTTTCAATTTATCGGATTATGATTAGTGAGAACTTGGGGTAACAAGCTGACATTGAACTTCAAAAATAAGTTGCCAGTATTATATTTTCAATCTTCCCATTAATATATTTATTACTTCTAATAAATAACTTTTGTAAATCATATTTATTCAAAATAGTAAAGAAGGCGACAAAATTATTACATTTATATTATATGAAATAATAGAAGTACATTAAAACAATCTTACAATAAAAGTAGTAAATGGAAAATAATTGGTGGTTACTTATTTAACGTAAAAATGCCTTACGTTGCTAAAAACAATATTTAAGTTTTCTCTGTAAGACACGTAAAAAAAGGTTCATAGCCAATGTGGATCAATTTGTATAAAAAACGAATAATCAAATATTAAAATTAAAGAACACTTTGGATAAAATAAAAAAAAATATTATTAGAATTAAGAGTATATATTATTTATAAAGGTACATTTTAATAAATTGCTTAATTGAATTTTAATGAAATCGGAAAGTATAGTGCAAAGAGTATAGTAACCTATGTAGGTGTAGTGAAAAGTAAAAATGCACGTATGAGTTTCCTTACGTAAACTGCTCAAAACCCTATTTTACTACTCTCATTAATAAAATCAGCAATTACTCTCTATATAATCTGAATCACATAATTTACGGGAATATTTACAATACGTGCAACATTTAAAATAACGTTCCGTTTATCTCTGACTTCATACTTTATAAAAAGGAGTGGACTGAATATAGATTTAACTATTTTGTTACTAGATTGTCAATGTCACTGTCAAGTCAAACTGATAAACTAACTTGATTTCAACGAGTATTTTTGTAAGAAATTTCGTTAATTTTCTGCAATAATATTTATTTCCAGGGTGAGAAATACGATGGCCGGCGCGCAGACGTGTGGTCCTGTGGCGTCATTTTATACGCTTTATTGGTTGGTGCGCTGCCTTTCGATGACGATAATTTACGACAATTGCTCGAAAAGGTATACAAATTAAAATGAATTGTTGTATTTATGTTTACACAACCCATGTAGCTCAGTCATCTTACCGGTCGGACAGGCTAAGGGTTCTGGGTTCGACGCCTGGCTAGACAGAATGTGATCATTTCAATTTCCTTTTAATTCTGGATGTTTTTCTAGTCTTTGGGTGTCGCACCCACGACAAGAAAATGCTTGTGTGCTGCGAGTGGAAAAAGCGTTATTTGTTGCTTATTTTAGTCAAAATTTCCTATATCATAGGTATTTAGAGGTAATATATGAACTACTAGCTGACCCGCAAACTTTGTACCGCCTCAAAATCTATTTATCAAATATATTTCATATAAATATAGCCTATGTTACTCGTGGATAATGTAGCTTTCGAATGGTGAAAGAATTTTTAAAATCGGCCCAGTAGTTTTTGAGCCTATTCATTACAACCAAACAAACAAACAAAGTTTTCCTCTTTATAATATTAGTATAGATACTAGTCTCACTTACATTTCATAATGTGGATGTTGGATGACGTACATTACATGACCATCTCAGTCTTAAAGAATGCAACACATCTTTGATCAGCTTCAGTAAAAATAATAGCATTTAAAAAAAAAAGAAAAGGAGAATAATTATTTTTAAAATTAATAAAGACAAACCCACTGAGTTTCTTACTGGATCTTCTCAGTAGAGGTCGCGTTCCGATCCGGTAGTAGTTTAAGAAAATATTGTAAGTGCCGCTGTTGGCCTATACAAAATAAATATATTACATTTCATATGAAATTACCACGTGGATAAACACACATTTGCCACTACTATCTTATAAAAAAAAGACTATGTTTGTAACAACCTGAGATCCTGAGATCCTAAGACCCTTTTTACACGCACAGCCCCACACTAGGATTCCCTGTATCGTGGGTGCTATGAACACACACAGAGACAAATACACAAACACCCAGACCCAGAAACAGAAACCTTAATTCATCATTTAGATATCTGTCTGACCAGGGATCAAACCTGAGACCCTCTGCACATCAGACCGGTATGGTGACCGCACCTCCACGTGGGTCATCAGCTAAGATCAACAATGATTCACTAGCTCCCCAATAACACATAGCAACCACTTAACATCCATGAAAATGAAGAATACATGAAATCTAGACTGAAACTATCCTTACTAATATTATAAATCTGAAAAAAACTCTGTCTGTCTGTCTGTCTGTCTGGTTGTCTCTTCTTCACGCCCAAACCACTGAATCGATTTTAATGAAATTTTGTACAAAGATAGTCTAAAACCCGAGAAAGGACATAGGATAGTTTTCATCCGGGACATCCCACGGGAACTAGGGATGGCGATCTAAGATCGATTAATTGGAGAATCAATCTTTTGGACCCAAAACTTCGATTATTTTAATCAATATTAGTAAGGATTGAATCGTAAACTATGCATTTGATCAAGTGATGATCTTTAGCATGGTTGAAGGTATGAATTTTCAGTTTTATGTATGTTAGTATGTTATATTATTTTCTTTTAAACGCGGGCGAAGTCGCGGGCAAAAACTAGTCTAGACATAAAACTCATTTGTTTCCAGGTTAAGAGAGGAGTGTTCCATGTGCCACATTTTGTGCCCCCGGACTGTCAGCAGTTGCTCCGAGGGATGATCGAGGTTAACCCCGAAAAGAGGATGACTGTGAGACATTATTATTTTCTAGAACCCTTATCAAGTATTGTATTTTTTTTCTTTTAATATAGGAGTAGCAGATAAGCATGCAGTCCACCTGATGGTAAGTGGCTACTGCCGCCCATGGACATCTGTAATTAACCCCAGATAGGATTAGATATTCCTACCTGAGGTCGGCCACAGATGGCGCTGCTACACCTGAGGACTAAGCTAGAATGCCTCAGCAAAGTATATCTTGCTTACCACACCCTTCAAACCAGAACACAGCGCTTAACACTGCTGTTATGAAGTAAAACCTTTGTGATTAGACTTGGCCGGACCACCGCCACACCAATTTCTGCTTAATAGCAGCAGTGTTAAGCACTGCTGTGTTCTGGTTCAAAGAGTGTGGTAAGGAGACATACTTTTCTAAGGCATTCAGTGGTAGCAGCTCATTTGTAGCTGACCTTAGGTAAGAATTTAATCCTATCTGGGGTTGATTGCAGATGGCCATCGGCAGTGAAAACTTTATTATGTGGACTGCAAGCTAGTCTGCTATTTCAGTCTTATAAAAAACATAACAATATCAAACCAAATGTAATTTAACCAATATATGTCAGAAAACACCATTAGGCCATCAAAGGGACACGTCAGTCAGTAAATCAGTAATAATAAAATTAGTGATCATAGTCAGTCGGTCAAGTAAAGCAAGCGAGGGCTATGATAGCCTATTGTAACAAATAGCGATCAAATGCGTTACTTAGGTAAACCGTCAGTTTCGCATTGGAGATGTGACCGGGTCCGTGTATCACGGTAAACTGCCGCAGCGCATAGTCCTCACTCTCGAATACGACTGTCCACATGGCGCACCTTTTTTAAACAAGTGACGTCACGGTGCTTACCTAAGGTACAGGTACTAAGCTAATAAAATTAACAAGGCAGCAGAAACCTTATGACGTGGGCTGCATGCTTGTCTGCTACTTCAGTCTTATAAAAAACATAACAATTTGAAACCAAATATAATTTAACCGATTTATAAATATTTTCAGCTAGCAGAGATCACCCGACACCCGTGGGTGACGGCTGGTGGTCGTGGGGAGTTGGAGCAGGAGCTACCAATGATGGAGGTGGTTCAGACAAGGGTACTGCCATCTGCGGACGCGATAGACCCTGATGTGCTGCAGGCTATCTGCAGCCTGGGCTGCTTTAAGCAACGGGACAAGCTTATATTGGAGTTGTTGAGTCCACAGTATGTATACTATATTATTGGGATAAATGATAGAATTGAAAAAAATTGTATTGGTTACTCTAAATAAAGCAGTGATAGCCTAGTGGTTAAGAAACTCGGCCTCTTGATCGAGGTGTCCGGGGTTCAAATCCCAGGTGCCTCTGATTTTTTGAAGTTGATTTTTTGACGCACATAGCGTATTAGAAATTAATTATCACTTGCTTAAATGGTAAAGGAAAACGTCATGAGGAAACCTGAATACCTGACAAATCTTAAAAAAAAAACTTTTCAAAGGTATGTGAACTCTGCCAATACTGACCTCTCCAACGCGTTGGACTATGGCTTAATGCTTCTTATTCTGCGAAGAGATCCGTGCCCAGCAGTGGGACAGTAATGGGTTGATGATTATAATCTAAATGTCTATTAAGAAGATGGCTTGCTTTGAAAGATGATGGAGCCACTATGATTCTCCCAGTGAGTTACACTGCCACATGTAATTTTTATAATAGGAACGAAGCTGATAAACATGCAATCCATCTGATGGTAAGTGGCTACTGCCGCCCATCGGCATCTATAAACAAGCCAAGGTAAGATTTATTCCTGTGTTTGGCTCCAGATGCGTTGCTACCCTTGAGGACTAAGTTTAAATCTGTCAGACAAGTATGTATGTCTCCGAGTCTCCCTTACCATACCATTAAACCAGAACACAGCAGCGCTAAACTGCTGTTATTAGGCAGATGTGGTGGTGGTTTCAAAGGTTTTACCACATTCAAGACTTTTTATAGAGTGAAATAGCTTTGTTTTTAGTGGAAGAGTGTAGATGCCTGGTAATATCTTAATTCTCAAGAGTGACAACGCCTCTGTATTCAACTTTACGTGGAATCTATTCTATATTAAGTATAGTTGGACACAGATGTCCATGGGCATCCATGACCAGTTACTACCTGCTGGACTGCAAGGTGTTTTATGAAAGCTGTTTCGCCACAACAATCTTGTAAAGAAGTAGCATAATTTGTATGATTTTATGATTAATTTGATGATTGATAGATTCGATAATTGATTTATCATGTTTATTCCAGCCATAACACAGAAAAAGTGATATACTTCCTACTATTGGAGCGGAAGAGACGCCGGCCGGCGCGGGACGACGAGCCGCGCCCGCCCGCGCCCGCCGCCCCCGCCGACCCCCCGAGGAAACGACTCGACACTTGTCGGGTGAGTGTTAAATTATTATTTGAAGGTGGTAGAACCCTTTGTGGTTCGACTCCGGCGGCACCACCGCCACACCTATTTCTACCTAATAACAGCAATGTTAGGCGCTGCTGTGTTCCGGTTTGAAGGGTGTGGTAAGGGAGACAGACTTTTCCGAGGCGTTCCAGCTTAGTCCTCAGGGGTAGCGGCGCATCTGTGGCCGACCTCCAGTAGGAATATCTAATCCTATCTGGGGTTGATTACAGATCTCCATCGGCGGCAGTAGCCACTTACCATCAGGTGGACTGCGTGCTCGTCTGCTACTCTTATATTATAAAAAAAAAAGAATATTATTATTGCAAACTTACTTAAGCTTCACTGTTCCCATAAGAAACGGTATAATTTTTGATAAAATTGATTTCAATGATTTTTTTTTATAATATACTAGTAGTGCCCGCGGCTTCGCCCGCATTTTAAAGAGATAATATGACATACATTAAACGGTAAATTTGTACCTGCATTGGAATGACAGTGGTGCCATCTGTCGAAAATTGGTCTTACCAACTCCCAAGCCCTCGTGGGCTCTTGGACAAAAACTTTGCTAAAGATCATCACTTGATCAAATGCATAGTTTCCGATTCTATAACTACTTACGAATTAAAAATTGATTGATTCTCAAGTCCCCTTGAACACACACAACAAATTTAATCAAAATCAGTCCAGTCGTTTAGGAGGAGTTCAGTGACATACACACGCACATAAGAAATATATATATAATGATATAATCCTGATTTTTAATATAAAGTAGGTGTAACAGACGAGCAATGGTGTCCAGGTTTTAGCCATATTGTTACTAGAGAATTATTTACGTATGCTTTGAAGGTGGTAGAACCCAATGTGGTTCGATTCCGGCGGCATCACCGGCACATTTATTTTTGCCTGATAACAGCAGTGTTAAGTGCTGCTGTGTTCTGGTTTGAAGGGTGTGGTAAGAGAGACATACTACCATACTACTTGACGACCCGCGTGGCGGAGCGGCCACCATACCGGTCTGACGCGCAAAGGGTCCCAGGTTCGATCCCCGGCCAGACAGATGTCTAAATGATGAATTTACATTTCTGTTTCTGGGTCTGGGTGTTTGTGTCTTTGTCTGTGTGTGTCCATGGCACCCACGACACAGGGAATCCTATTGTGGGGCTGTGAGTGTAGAAAGCGTTTATTATCTATTATATTATACTTATAAGAGGAATTCCAGCTAATGTTCAGGGTTAGTGGCGCATACGTCGCCAACCTCAGGAAAAAAAATCTGATCCTATGTGGGGTTGATTACAGATGTCCATGAGCGGCAATAGCCACTTACCATCAGGTGAACTGCATGTTCGTCTGCTACCCCTATATTATATACCCCTATATTGTATAAGAAGAACAACTTATTTCATATACCACCCCATTTTAAAATCAATTCAAAAGACAAATCAACCCCTAAATGCCCCCCGATTTTCTTTGGTCCCTTCCAGTTCACCCTCTAGGCCTTAGCGCCCACGAGGGGGCCGTTATCGTCCACTTTGAGAAACACTGTTCTAAACTAATTTTTGTTTCATTTCAGGTAAATGGTCAGTCAGCACACTTTGGTCAGATCAGCGAAGGGTCACCGATCACACCAAGAAGATCACAGTTCAGGTATGATTCATCATTATCTACTTATATTCTTTTAATTTCAATATTTTTTTCATTTATATACATTTTTATTAAATTTGCACCCCATTTGTCGACTTTGTGTGGATTTTGTTATTTCGTGATTTGCTCCTTATCGGTTGCTAAGTAACGTTTTTTGGTAAACATTTTTCTTTCAATTTGGCTGAGATATAGTGTAGGGCTGTGAGTGCAGAAAGCTTTTTACCGTATTTGTATGAGATTGTGGAAGTGTAGCATATTAAAACAAGTATTAACCCAGGTTTTGTCCCTATCAGGTCATCGTCGGGACGCCGGAGCGACGGTCGGGCTTCGCCCCAGCTGTCAGCCAGTCCGCCTGGTAAGAACAACAATACTATTTATTATTTATATTATCAATAAATGATAAAGATGATAGGAACAATATGATTCGACTAGGGAGGCCTGTCATAGTGATACAATGTATATAGGGTGAATTTTTCAAATGGGCCTTCAGGGCCAATTCCGAAACTATAAGGATTAGGGAAAAACGTATTGTGAACTAATATGTGTTTTCTTCAAAATCAGCCATCCTTATATATGAACTCTATTTTTTTTTATCAAATCGGCCTTTTAACACCTTACAGCATTTTTTGCTAATCCCTTTAATTTCGGATTTGGCCCCGAAGGCCCATTTGAAAAATTAACCTTGTATAGTTTGACTATACCACCGCCACAATTATTTCTAGCAGTGGATAGTAAATGTGGATGTGTGGGTGTAGGTATAATTTTGTTTTAAAATTTTGTGTTATATAGTCTTAACGAATTAAAAAATACAAATTAGTACAGGTAACTTGTTCCGATGACAATATTCACACAATTCAAGAGAATTGGGTAAATTTTCATTCTAATCTCTTAAAACTGTTTTATCAATTTTGGCTGAAAAACCAGTTTCAACCGGTTACTATTTATTACATCTATTACTTAAGAAGTAAAAATAATACAAAGTTTTCGCTAGGGCGTAAAGTCTACCAATCCGCACTTGGTCAGCGCGGTGAACTATGGGCTAAATCCTTTTGATTTTTTATAAATAAAGTGAAATTGTTCCTTTCAGGTCACACACCACATCGAGTCTCATCGTTGGGTGGTACCCCGGCCACGCCTGGGTCACCGTTAGGTATGAATTATGTTATTTTTAGGGTTCTCTACACAAAAAGGGAAACTATTACTAAACATATTGCCGCCACACTTATTTCTGTTATAACAGCAGTGTTAAACGCTGCTGTGTTCTGGTTTGAAGTGTGGTAAGGGAGGCACTTATCCGAAGGGTTCCAGCTTAGTCCTCAAGGGTAGCGGCGCATCTGTGGCCGAATTCCGGTAATATATAATCCTATCTGTGGTTGATTATGGATGTCCATGGACGGCAGTAGCCACTTACCGTCAGATGGTCTACATGATCGTCTGCTACAAGCTCAATTTAAAATGTAAGTTTCGAATACCACGAAGGAAACATATAAATATTGTGATTTTGGATCACCAATAAAAATTGTAATATATCATTTTACAATTAAATAACGAATTAATTACAATTAAACATTAATTATTAACATATGATTTGCAATTAGTGAGTTAACGGATACTGAAAAATTCATGTTTATTATAAATTTTCAGCATCCCCATCAGTCCGTGAACATCACCACCAAAGGGCTAACTCCACTGGCCCTACGATTAGTCTCAATATAAGTAAGTAATTGATATTTAAAAATATTTTTTAAATTTTTTTTTATAATATTGTGTGTAGATATCTTGAAGGTTGTAGAACCCTTTGTGGTTCGACTTCGCGCGACATTACCGCCTCGACTCTATCTGCCTAATAACAGCAGTGTTAAGCGCTGCTGTGTTCTGGTTTGAAGGATGTGGTAAGGGAGATATACTTTTCCGAGGCGTTCTAGCTTAGTCCTCTGGGGGCCTACCACCATCTTTTAAAAACCATCATAGTTCAGGAAAGTTTTATTTCCTCCTTAAAACAGTAAAATATTCCGTCATACACAGTTGAACAAACTTAAATCCTTCTTAATTTTTCGCTTATCCATTGTATAAAACCAACTGAAATTGTCATATCTTGCTTAAAAAGTGAAATATCCTGCAAAAAAAGTAAAAGTACGATTAAAATAATATTGTGTTAAGAGATGGTAGTAACCCACCAGGTGTAGCGGCGCACCTGTGGTCGTCCTTACCTCCTTACGTCGGACTATAACCTAATCTGAGATTGATTACATATGTCCATGAGTGACGGCAGTCACTTACCATCAGGTGCACTGTATGATCGTTTTCAATTTTTTTAATAATTTTGTCTGCAGGTGGAGAGCCGGGTGAAGCAGTAATTATTATAAACGAGTCGCCCTTAATCGGGTCGTCTGTGGCAGTGAGACCCCACAGCCCATCACAGTCACATAGAGGTAAGATCTGATATTTATTATAATTCAAACTATAACTAAGTTTACTTTGTCAACCCATGATGTCCCACTGGGCACGGGTCTCCTATCAGAATAAGAATTGATTTTGTAAAATTAAGATTGTTTTAAAAATTATTAATTGTATGTTTCAACAATGAAATTACCTTAATTATTTTACATTAAAATATTCTTGCTTGGTTCTATTCTTATTTTGTATCTCGCTCGCACTCATATCTTTGCAAATTAGAGCGAGGGAGATACATAATAATATTCATCTCTTTGGAAGAGTAACCTCTTTTATAGTTATACTAGCTGATCCGGCAAACGTTGTGTTGCCATATAAATAAAAAAAAAACGTTAAAGGTGAACAACCCTTATCACTTAGGGGTAATAATAGATAGTAGCCGATTCTCACACCTACTGAATATGCATATAAAATTTGTTGAAAATCGGTAACGCCGTTTCGGAGGAGTACGGTAACTAACATTGTGACACGAGAATTTTATATATAAGATAATTCAAACTCACTAGCTCTCTACTTACTATATTTTGGATTATTAAACTATGTATATTTCGTTATTATATCTGCTGGTTTTATTATTGTTTGTCGCTTTTTTTACGTTAGTATAACACCAGTTGCAAATTCCCTACATCCACCCAGGGTTCACTGGTAGAGAATGCGATCAGGCATTAAGTTTGCTCTTTTGTACCTTCATAGGAGTAAACTTTATGTAGGCAAACTACATTTTGCGGGGTCCTCTGCCACAATACAATGTAACGTGATGAAATATCAATCTTAAATAAATAAATATAATATTATTGTTAAATTTAAGCTTAGTTAGCTTAAACGGTGAAGGAAAACGAGAGGAAACCTGCATACCTGAGAAATGTTTAAAAAAACATTTTTCAAAGGTATGTGAAGTCTACCAATACGCACTTGGCCAGCGCGGTGGACTATGGCCTCATCCTTCTCATTCTGAGGAGACCCGTGCCCAGCAGTGGGACAATGATGGCTTGATGATGAATATTATTGTTATTTTTTTAATATTTATTTATTTAGTAATAGTATAATTTTGTACAATTTCAGTGCGCGAGAGATCGTCGTTGCCCGGTCCGCCCACATCCGCCCAGTCCCCAGCGCAACCCTCGTTATTTCCGAATTTGCAGACTATTACGGGTGAGTGGTGTTTTGGCTTTTTTAAAAGGACATAATACTAGAAATAGTATTAGAAACTTTACTTAAGATGCTTTTGTAGCATGTCGTTGTGAGAGGTAGAAAAACATGTTTAAAAAAATGATATTAATATTTAACATTTTAAAGGTGGTATTATTATTATTTTATTTCTGTTATAACAGCAGTGTTAGGCGCTGCTGTGTTCCGGTTTGAAGGGTGTGGTAAGGGAGACAGACTTTTCCGAGGCGTTCCAGCTTAGTCCTCAGGGGTAACGCATCTGTAGTCGACCTGAGATAGGACTTATCTGGGGTTGATTACAGATGTCCATGGGCAGTAGCCACTTATCATCAGGTGGACTGCATGCTCGTCTGCTACTCCTATATTATCTCCTATACTACAAATAAAAAAAAAAAATTGACTTTGTTATTATGTGTAGTATTTTTTTCCAAATTTGTGGGACACCGGTGCCTGTATATATTATTGGACTTAGTGATTATATGTGGTACTTTTTTTCCAAATTTGTGGGACACCTGTGCCTGTATACATTATTTCACTCGTGATTATGAATATTACTTTTTTTTTCAATTTTGTGTGACACTAGTACCTAATCCCCCAGGAGTGCCAGCTGGCAGTTCGGGCTCTGGTCCGGCGGCGCCCTGGCGAGCCAGACTCGCCACTATCAAGAACTCCTTCCTAGGATCCCCGAGGTTCCATCGTAGGAAAATGCAAGGTGACTATCTAATATACACTTATGACTTATGACGTCATAAGGCTCATTAATTCCCATCAGGAAGTGTGACGTCATAAGTCATATTGTGTAAGTAACATACAAGTAAAAGTGAAGGTGAAATACAATCTTATGACGTCATAAGGCTCCTTAATATGAAAATAAGTATGGAAGTAGTAGGATCCCATCGGTTCCATCGTAGGAAAATGTAAGGTGACTATCTACTATACACTCATCACTTATGACGTCATAAGGCTCATTAATTTGAAAAGGGAAGTTCCCGCGGTTTCACCGTGGGAAAATGCAAGGTGACTCACTTATGACTTATGACGTCATAAGGCTCTTAAATTTGAAAAGAGAAGGAAATAATAGGTTTCCCACGGTTACATCGTAGGAAATTACGAGGTGAATATCTTAAAGGGATGTATGACGTCATAAGGCTTTTTAATGTGAAAATATATATTCCACACCTGATGCTCATTTATCCCCCCAGCATCATCAGAAGAGGTCCACCTGACCCCAGAGTCATCTCCGGAGCTGACCAAGCGGTCCTGGTTCGGTTCCCTGCTGCTGTCAGCTGATAAGGAGGAGACCTTCACCGCCCTTGTGAAAGGGAAGCCCTTGGCCACGGTCAAGGCGGACCTTATACATGCGTTTCTTAGTGTGAGTATTGCTACTACTACTACTTCTACTAGTACTTTTTCTATTACTTCTACTCTTATTATTACTAAGACCACCACTACTACTGCTAATACTACTACTACTACTACTGTTACTACTACTACTATTACTACTACTACTACTACTACTACTACTACTACTACTACTACTACTACTACTACGTCTACTACTACTATTACTGCTACTACTATTACTACTACTACAATTACTACTTTTACTACAACTACTCTTACTACTATTACTTCTGCTACTACTAGTACTACTACGTCTACTACTATTACTGTTACCATTTCTACTACTACTTTTACTACGACTACTATTACTACTACTACTACTACTTACGTTACGAATAAAAGTCGACTATTAGTATTTTAAAAACTGATTATATCTTAACATCCACATTTACTTCTCCTCCATATTGTAGTACTTATAATTCTGACGTTTTTGAAAACGAACCCATAGGTCAATGACCCCTAACATATCGCCATCTACCATAAATTTAACTTATTTTATTTAATTTTTTATTTATTTTTTTATTATTTTTTTTACATATAACAGAATTGTCTTGGTCAATGACCACAAAGTAATATAACTATACATGACAAATTATTATTTTTACCACGCTTTTATTAGCTTGACCTGTATGTATGTAACGGAATCTTTAAACTCGACTTTTACCCACTTTAAACGGCCAGATTGATTTAATTTTTTTTAACAATTATCAAGCACCGATGACAATACACGACTTTAATAATTGTATCCTATTCTCCTCATCAGGATCAGGATCGTCAGTAATCAGGATTAACATTTCCTTGTGCGATTTTAGCGTGGTTATTAGTTTTTAAACTATAATTATTGTACAGATAGCAGAATTGTCTCAGTCAATGACCCCAAACTGATATAACGCCATCTATGACAAATTTAACTAAACTATTTTTTTTACAGATAGCGGAGTTGTCTCACAGTGTGTTAAGTCCGATGTCCTTCAGGGTTGAATACAAGAGGGGTACTAACGCGCCGGCGATGTTTCAAAGACACGTTAGGTTTCAGGTGAGAATTGGTTCTTATAAAGAAAGAAAGAAAGAAACAAGTTTATTACGTAATGCAATGTATACACATAACAAGGATAAATTAATTTAGTTTATTATAAAATAATGGGATATGCATGTAAAGAAAAACCTATATGTTGATTGTTGGTACATTATAATGTGTTCATTTTTCTTTATTTGAATACGAGCTTTTGCCCGCGGCTTCTCTCGCGTTACGAAGTAATAATTTCATCCCCTCTTTTATCACCTTGGGGGTAGAATTGATCAAAATCCTTTCTTAGCGGATGCCTACGTCATAACATCTACCTGCAAGTTTCAGCTCGATCCGTCCAGTGGTTTGAGCTGTGCGTTGATAGATCACCTTTGAGTTATATATATTTAGAGAAGATAATTTATACTTTATTGACCAAAACAAAGTTGTTACAAAAGGGGGACTTAATGCTAAATAGCATTTTCTCCCAGTCAACCTTGGAGAAATAAATTAAAGGTGGTTCAATAACATAGAAGGAGATAAAGAAATATCAATAAAATGAAAGAAAGAAACATAATAAAAATAAACATGAAAGGGGAAAGAAAAAGAAAAAAAATATGAATATTATAAACTACTATATTACTGCTGTAAAATACTAATATTATTAATAAAGTGAGTTTTTTTTTTGTTTGTAACACTTTCACGCCATAACTACACAACCGATTGTCATGAAATTTTGTACACACGTTGTCAGGGGTTCAGAAAAGGACTTAGGTCGCCAAACTGCTAGTCCGCTCTGAAGTTGTTGCGAGCAGGTGTAGTCATACAATTTGCTATGGTGACGCGATTCATTTCTATATTCAGAGCGGACTAGCAGTTTTACGCGGACTATACCTTTTGTCCCGAAAAAAGTACTGTTCCCGAGGGGTAGAAACAACGATTGTAATCGACCTCTGACCGCGAGCAAAGCCGCTGGTAAAAGCTAGTTTTACGTAATATATGACCTAAAAATAAAATGATAGGAAATGAATATTTGACCGATAAAATTGGATATATTTTTCTTTTAACAAACATTTTTAAGAACCTTTTCTTAACTCTTAGGTGAATACGATGTTTCCTTCAACGTTTAAGCAAATGATAATTGATTTATAATAAGGATATAACTTTAAAAATTAGAGGTGAGGTGCGATAGTATTATTGTGGAAAAAGTGTGGGGCGCTTTTCGAAAACTGATAAATGGAGCACCCCACACTTTTTTCACAATTATACTATTTACTGTTCCTTATTTGATTCCTAGATTGCAAATTATTTTCTACTTTTCAGTTGTTTTGATCATAAAAGCGAGTTTTTTAGATTTTGAACTATATTTATTATAACTTACTTTCTATTAATACAATATTGCAGTAAAAATATAAATATGGTTTGTATTTCTCTTAAAAATGTACAATTGACTGACAGAGAAAATTACAATCTTAATAAATTATTATATTATATGCCACCTCGTATAACTAATATAAAATGTCTTTAATTATGTATATTTCATATTTCAGGTGGATATTTCTACTATAACTAAAGCACCGGGCGAAAACGGCAAGGAATATTTATATGCGATCACGTTCACGTTAATATCTGGTGAGTTGAATGTTAATTTTGTTTTTGAAAAATATTTAAATAACCAAAAACGTATTTTTATGTGAATTCGTAACTATTAATGGAGACGTTATTTTAATAAGTAGATATCGATTCTATTTCGTCAGCCTATTGTATATTTAAAAAATGTTATTTTCTATAATATATCAGTCTAAATTGCAATGCCTAGTGCTGCATATAAATACATTAGTAAAAATTACTCACTCCTAACAAGAAAATGTAACCAGTTTTGACAACTGAAATTGTCACTGTCATCTATTTTCGTGTTTGAAAAATATTAAAAAATATAGTTTTTAGAGCATTTACGAATGAAGCGATATTTCTCCGCACTTTTTCTTCGATTTCGTGTTTTTGCACCACTTAACTGCGCATGTCGGCATTGTTCCGCGTAAATTACACCATGACACAATGTCAGCCGTTTAAGCCATTTATTGACTTCCTTCAATTACAAGGCTGTGTGATATCAATTCTTATCTATGTGCATATAATATCTTTAATGTATAAAAGGATAGGTGGGCTCTCGCTCGAAGAGTCAGTTCTAATCTCTTATTCCAGCCACACTTCTCTTAATTCAGTGTTTTTACTCTTGTAATTCAGTGTAATTAAATAAACGTTGATTCTCTTTGTGTCTTCGAAATTTCCTTTTTAGGGTTCCGTACTCAAAGGGTAAAAACGGAAACCTAATACTAAGACTTCGCTGTCTGTCCGTCTGTCACAGGGCTATATCTCCGGAACCATAATAGATAGGCACGTGAAATTTACAGAGGATGCATAACGGTGGGCGCTATAACAACAAATACTAAAAATAAAATAAAGTTGAATATTAATGGGGGTCTCTATACAACAAACCGGTATTTTTGGGCATTTTTCGATCTAACTGTTAAACCGTACTAGGAAGACGGTTGACATTTTTACAATCCGTTTATTACTATAACTAATATTATAATAAATACAAATAACCATAAAACATATTTTAATACAGTTATTTTAATTTTATTATACGTTGTTTACGTATCATTCATCATCACCCCAACGCCATCTATTGTTGTATCATATAACTAAGTATTGTTGAAAATAATATAAAGAACAAATATAAGTAGAAAAAAATTTAGTGGTACGGCCTCCATGTGCGAGTTAGACTATTTAAAACCCCTCGCGAAGGGACCGGTGTAATCATCATCATCAACCCATTACTGTCCCACTGCTGGGCACGGGTCTCCTCTCATAATGAGAAGGATTAGGCCATAGTCCACCGCGCTGGCCAAGTGCGTGTTGGTAGACTTCACACACCTTTGAAAACATGTTTTCTCAGGTATGCAAGTTTCCTCACGATGTTTCCCTTCACCGTTTAAGCAAGTGATAATTAATTTGTAATACGCACATAAATTTTAAATCAGAGGTGCGTGCCTGGGATTTGAACCTCGGACCCCTCGATTAAAAGGCCGAGTTTCTTAACGACTAGGCTATCACTGCACTACCTGCGTAATAGCGCTTAATAATTCAAAATTGGTTTATAACACCCTCGGGTGTCATGGCGTTCGTTGGGGATGTTTCTCTATGACTTCTCATAGAAGAGTTCAAGTACAGTGACGTGACAGAAATGACGTCATTCACCCCGATGTGCGTTTCAGACAAGATGGCCGACTGCAGTATTTTACACTTTTATTTAATCTATACTAGTTGACCGGGCAAACTTTGTACCTCCTCAAAATCTATTTATCAAATATATTTCATATCATATAAAATATAGCCTATGTTACTCGTGGATAATGTAGCTTTCGAATGGTGAAAGAATTTTTAAAATCGGTCCAGTAGTTTTTGAGCCTATTCATTACAATCAAACAAACAAACAAAGTTTCCCTCTTTATAATATTTGTATAGATATAAAAATGAATCGCTAAATCTGTTGCTAAGAGCCAATCTCGAGAACAGCGGCACTGATTTCGCTAATTATTTTTTTATAATATTCCTTGAAGTACAAGTCAAGATGATTTTTACGGAGAGAAAATATTAAAGAATGTTTGAAAAGGTCTAAAAACAACACTTTTTCTATATTCCCATACAAAAGATTCGTAATAATACTTAAAAGTCAATTTGAACTTTAATACCATATCGTAAAGTTTAATTCATAGTGGAGGGGTTCCGGGAAGGCAAAACAATTGACAGACCCGTGAAACGCGACATTCGAGTAATAATGGTGCAAGTTTGATTCGAGCTGCTTATTGTTACGATATTTCAATTGATTACAAATAATGCAGACGGTTTTCCAACCCGTAAACATGCCCGTGAAAATAAAAATAAACTGGGTCATTTTTGAGAATCTTTTTAGTATATTGTTATTACTTAAATCATTTATTCTTTGTATTTTCAATACTGTCATGCCCTTTCTATTATCGAATTGTATTATATTTTACGTAATATGTGTTCCCAGGCAACATCCGTCGTTTCCGTCGCGTGTGCGAGGTGGTGCAGTCGGCTGTGTGCAGGGCCCCCGGCGCCGGAAGGGCCCCCGCGCTGCATCCCCCCTCGCCGAGGGCCCAGCGCCGGAACATACACCCGCACGGTGAGGGCTGAGGGTGTTGCAGGGTGGGGTGGTGTAATGTATCGTATAGGTGGTGCAGTCGGCTGTGTGCAGGGCCCCCGGCGCCGGAAGGGCCCCCGCGCTGCATCCCCCCTCGCCGAGGGCCCAGCGCCGGAACATACACCCGCACGGTGAGGGCTGAGGGTGTTGCAGGGTGGGGTGGTGTAATGTATCGTATAGGTGGTGCAGTCGGCTGTGTGCAGGGCCCCCGGCGCCGGAAGGGCCCCCGCGCTGCATCCCCCCTCGCCGAGGGCCCAGCGCCGGAACATACACCCGCACGGTGAGGGCTGAGGGTGTTGCAGGGTGGGGTGGTGTAATGTATCGTATAGGTGGTGCAGTCGGCTGTGTGCAGGGCCCCCGGCGCCGGAAGGGCCCCCGCGCTGCATCCCCCCTCGCCGAGGGCCCAGCGCCGGAACATACACCCGCACGGTGAGGGCTGAGGGTGTTGCAGGGTGGGGTGGTGTAATGTATCGTATAGGTGGTGCAGTCGGCTGTGTGCAGGGCCCCCGGCGCCGGAAGGGCCCCCGCGCTGCATCCCCCCTCGCCGAGGGCCCAGCGCCGGAACATACACCCGCACGGTGAGGGCTGAGGGTGTTGCAGGGTGGGGTGGTGTAATGTATCGTATAGGTGGTGCAGTCGGCTGTGTGCAGGGCCCCCGGCGCCGGAAGGGCCCCCGCGCTGCATCCCCCCTCGCCGAGGGCCCAGCGCCGGAACATACACCCGCACGGTGAGGGCTGAGGGTGTTGCAGGGTGGGGTGGTGTAATGTATCGTATAGGTGGTGCAGTCGGCTGTGTGCAGGGCCCCCGGCGCCGGAAGGGCCCCCGCGCTGCATCCCCCCTCGCCGAGGGCCCAGCGCCGGAACATACACCCGCACGGTGAGGGCTGAGGGTGTTGCAGGGTGGGGTGGTGTAATGTATCGTATAGGTGGTGCAGTCGGCTGTGTGCAGGGCCCCCGGCGCCGGAAGGGCCCCCGCGCTGCATCCCCCCTCGCCGAGGGCCCAGCGCCGGAACATACACCCGCACGGTGAGGGCTGAGGGTGTTGCAGGGTGGGGTGGTGTAATGTATCGTATAGGTGGTGCAGTCGGCTGTGTGCAGGGCCCCCGGCGCCGGAAGGGCCCCCGCGCTGCATCCCCCCTCGCCGAGGGCCCAGCGCCGGAACATACACCCGCACGGTGAGGGCTGAGGGTGTTGCAGGGTGGGGTGGTGTAATGTATCGTATAGGTGGTGCAGTCGGCTGTGTGCAGGGCCCCCGGCGCCGGAAGGGCCCCCGCGCTGCATCCCCCCTCGCCGAGGGCCCAGCGCCGGAACATACACCCGCACGGTGAGGGCTGAGGGTGTTGCAGGGTGGGGTGGTGTAATGTATCGTATAGGTGGTGCAGTCGGCTGTGTGCAGGGCCCCCGGCGCCGGAAGGGCCCCCGCGCTGCATCCCCCCTCGCCGAGGGCCCAGCGCCGGAACATACACCCGCACGGTGAGGGCTGAGGGTGTTGCAGGGTGGGGTGGTGTAATGTATCGTATAGGTGGTGCAGTCGGCTGTGTGCAGGGCCCCCGGCGCCGGAAGGGCCCCCGCGCTGCATCCCCCCTCGCCGAGGGCCCAGCGCCGGAACATACACCCGCACGGTGAGGGCTGAGGGTGTTGCAGGGTGGGGTGGTGTAATGTATCGTATAGGTGGTGCAGTCGGCTGTGTGCAGGGCCCCCGGCGCCGGAAGGGCCCCCGCGCTGCATCCCCCCTCGCCGAGGGCCCAGCGCCGGAACATACACCCGCACGGTGAGGGCTGAGGGTGTTGCAGGGTGGGGTGGTGTAATGTATCGTATAGGTGGTGCAGTCGGCTGTGTGCAGGGCCCCCGGCGCCGGAAGGGCCCCCGCGCTGCATCCCCCCTCGCCGAGGGCCCAGCGCCGGAACATACACCCGCACGGTGAGGGCTGAGGGTGTTGCAGGGTGGGGTGGTGTAATGTATCGTATAGGTGGTGCAGTCGGCTGTGTGCAGGGCCCCCGGCGCCGGAAGGGCCCCCGCGCTGCATCCCCCCTCGCCGAGGGCCCAGCGCCGGAACATACACCCGCACGGTGAGGGCTGAGGGTGTTGCAGGGTGGGGTGGTGTAATGTATCGTATAGGTGGTGCAGTCGGCTGTGTGCAGGGCCCCCGGCGCCGGAAGGGCCCCCGCGCTGCATCCCCCCTCGCCGAGGGCCCAGCGCCGGAACATACACCCGCACGGTGAGGGCTGAGGGTGTTGCAGGGTGGGGTGGTGTAATGTATCGTATAGGTGGTGCAGTCGGCTGTGTGCAGGGCCCCCGGCGCCGGAAGGGCCCCCGCGCTGCATCCCCCCTCGCCGAGGGCCCAGCGCCGGAACATACACCCGCACGGTGAGGGCTGAGGGTGTTGCAGGGTGGGGTGGTGTAATGTATCGTATAGGTGGTGCAGTCGGCCGTGTGCAGGGCCCCCGGCGCCGGAAGGGCCCCCGCGCTGCATCCCCCCTCGCCGAGGGCCCAGCGCCGGAACATACACCCGCACGGTGAGGGCTGAGGGTGTTGCAGGGTGGGGTGGTGTAATGTATCGTATAGGTGGTGCAGTCGGCTGTGTGCAGGGCCCCCGGCGCCGGAAGGGCCCCCGCGCTGCATCCCCCCTCGCCGAGGGCCCAGCGCCGGAACATACACCCGCACGGTGAGGGCTGAGGGTGTTGCAGGGTGGGGTGGTGTAATGTATCGTATAGGTGGTGCAGTCGGCTGTGTGCAGGGCCCCCGGCGCCGGAAGGGCCCCCGCGCTGCATCCCCCCTCGCCGAGGGCCCAGCGCCGGAACATACACCCGCACGGTGAGGGCTGAGGGTGTTGCAGGGTGGGGTGGTGTAATGTATCGTATAGGTGGTGCAGTCGGCTGTGTGCAGGGCCCCCGGCGCCGGAAGGGCCCCCGCGCTGCATCCCCCCTCGCCGAGGGCCCAGCGCCGGAACATACACCCGCACGGTGAGGGCTGAGGGTGTTGCAGGGTGGGGTGGTGTAATGTATCGTATAGGTGGTGCAGTCGGCTGTGTGCAGGGCCCCCGGCGCCGGAAGGGCCCCCGCGCTGCATCCCCCCTCGCCGAGGGCCCAGCGCCGGAACATACACCCGCACGGTGAGGGCTGAGGGTGTTGCAGGGTGGGGTGGTGTAATGTATCGTATAGGTGGTGCAGTCGGCCGTGTGCAGGGCCCCCGGCGTCGGAAGGGCCCCCGCGCTGCATCCCCCCTCGCCGAGGGCCCAGCGCCGGAACATACACCCGCACGGTGAGGGCTGAGGGTGTTGCAGGGTGGGGTGGTGTAATGTATCGTATAGGTGGTGCAGTCGGCTGTGTGCAGGGCCCCCGGCGCCGGAAGGGCCCCCGCGCTGCATCCCCCCTCGCCGAGGGCCCAGCGCCGGAACATACACCCGCACGGTGAGGGCTGAGGGTGTTGCAGGGTGGGGTGGTGTAATGTATCGTATAGGTGGTGCAGTCGGCTGTGTGCAGGGCCCCCGGCGCCGGAAGGGCCCCCGCGCTGCATCCCCCCTCGCCGAGGGCCCAGCGCCGGAACATACACCCGCACGGTGAGGGCTGAGGGTGTTGCAGGGTGGGGTGGTGTAATGTATCGTATAGGTGGTGCAGTCGGCTGTGTGCAGGGCCCCCGGCGCCGGAAGGGCCCCCGCGCTGCATCCCCCCTCGCCGAGGGCCCAGCGCCGGAACATACACCCGCACGGTGAGGGCTGAGGGTGTTGCAGGGTGGGGTGGTGTAATGTATCGTATAGGTGGTGCAGTCGGCTGTGTGCAGGGCCCCCGGCGCCGGAAGGGCCCCCGCGCTGCATCCCCCCTCGCCGAGGGCCCAGCGCCGGAACATACACCCGCACGGTGAGGGCTGAGGGTGTTGCAGGGTGGGGTGGTGTAATGTATCGTATAGGTGGTGCAGTCGGCTGTGTGCAGGGCCCCCGGCGCCGGAAGGGCCCCCGCGCTGCATCCCCCCTCGCCGAGGGCCCAGCGCCGGAACATACACCCGCACGGTGAGGGCTGAGGGTGTTGCAGGGTGGGGTGGTGTAATGTATCGTATAGGTGGTGCAGTCGGCTGTGTGCAGGGCCCCCGGCGCCGGAAGGGCCCCCGCGCTGCATCCCCCCTCGCCGAGGGCCCAGCGCCGGAACATACACCCGCACGGTGAGGGCTGAGGGTGTTGCAGGGTGGGGTGGTGTAATGTATCGTATAGGTGGTGCAGTCGGCTGTGTGCAGGGCCCCCGGCGCCGGAAGGGCCCCCGCGCTGCATCCCCCCTCGCCGAGGGCCCAGCGCCGGAACATACACCCGCACGGTGAGGGCTGAGGGTGTTGCAGGGTGGGGTGGTGTAATGTATCGTATAGGTGGTGCAGTCGGCTGTGTGCAGGGCCCCCGGCGCCGGAAGGGCCCCCGCGCTGCATCCCCCCTCGCCGAGGGCCCAGCGCCGGAACATACACCCGCACGGTGAGGGCTGAGGGTGTTGCAGGGTGGGGTGGTGTAATGTATCGTATAGGTGGTGCAGTCGGCTGTGTGCAGGGCCCCCGTAATTATACTATTCTTGCCTGATTGTAGCCCTGCCTAATTTTATTTTTACTGGACTGTATCCTAACCAGACGGTATCCTCACCTTACCTAATTGTATCCTACCGTGTTTATATACACAAGTATAAATTGTACTTCGACATACTTCCGATATGCGTTATCTTCACTATCCGAATCTAATCTATATCTTTATCTTTTTCCAGCCGCAAACGAGATCCCGGACAGTCCGGAGACACCCCAGCAGCAATCGGAGCACGACAGCGACTCCTCAGCGCTGGAGACGGCCAAGAGCCCCGCGAACACCAGCCACACCTCCATCGACCAGCTCGACCAGGTGAGAGACCCACTGCCACCCACTGCCTCCATCACCCTGGCCACTGGGAGCCCCCCAGCAGCAGTCGAGCAGTTTGATTATAAACTGTTTAATTGGTGAAGGTGGTATAACCCTTTTTGGTTCGACTCTGGCGGCACCACCGCCACACCTATTTGATAACAGCAGTGTTAAACACTGCTGTGGTCTGGTTTCAAGGGATGTGGTAAGGGAGACGTACTGTTCCGAGGCGTTCCAGCTTAGTCCTCAGGGGTAGCGGCGCATCTGTGGCCGACCTCAGGTAATGTATAATCCTATATGGGATTGAATACGGATGTCCATGGGCGGCAGTAGCCACTTACCATCAGGTGGACTGCATGATCGTCTGCTACACCTATATTATATCAAATTTTATCAGTAGTTTCTGAGAAAATCGCGGACGTACAATTTTACATACATACATACAAAAATACGTACTTACATACATATTAACATACAAACATACATACATACTTGTAGTCCCCTACACTGCTAGTCCGCTCTGAATATAGAAATGAATCGCGTTGCCGTAGCAAATTGTATGACTACACCTGCTCGCAACAACTTCAGAGCGGACTAGCAGTTTAGTGCGGACTATATCCGGTAAGAAAAAATATTGTAACTGACAATTTGTAAGTGCCGCCGTTGGCCCATACAAAATAAATATATGTATTTCATTTTATTTTATATACATATATACATACATACATACATACATAGCGGTCGAATACACAACCTTCATTTTTGAAGTCGTTTAAAATGGCCCTGTTTTAAATTTTCGATACAATATATTTAATATATGTGTTTCAGAACGGAACACATCCGCTCGGTTCGAGTTCGTCTGTCACTAGCGGTTCTAGCGGATATAAAGTAAGTTTTTTTATAATTTTAAATAAATAAAATAAATTATGAATTAATATTTATGTGTATTATTTATTTAATTTATTATTTATGTATCAGGGTATTTAATCATATCAGATATGAAATAAATAAATTTTAAAAAATATATATTAAATAAATAATATCCATTACTTTAATAATTTCAATAGTTTCAAGTAGTTTTCAATATTATCAATTGTTTAAACGTCAATATTTGAAGACAGTTATTTCAAAGTTTTCATTTCAAATGTTTTAAAACGTCTGCAGCAACTCAACAGCGTAAGGATTTAATTCTAGCGCTAAAGCTTAGCGCCTACCAGTTTATGAGTCTGTATTTATATACAGACGGATAAATTGTAAACATTTAACTTTTGATGTTTTTTTCAAATAAAATCACATGTACCGCTCGTTAGTAGTTCAAGAAGCTATTGGAAGTCATAGCCGCAGTGGTTCTAGCGACTGCGATCAAATTGTAGCTTTAGCAACTGTCGCTTAAACGACAGCAGCTATTTTAGCAGCGAATGTGTAACCATGACCATTTAGTCACACAACGCAGCAATAATAAGTAAGCCAGTCGTGCGATTGCAGCAAGGTCCCCGCGGGCGGCGCGCCGCCGAGCCGGCCTCCGCCTCGCTCGACCACGAGATCATGCGCTGCGGCCGAGACCTGCCCGGTGAGACCGACGCTCACTCCTTCAGTCACTCACTCACTAGCCACGAGCTACACACTCACGAGCCACACACTCACTTATTTATTCCCTCATTCTCTTACTCACTCTCTCAGTCACTCGCGGTGAGACACACTCATTCACTCACTCACTCGGACTCACTCACTCGCTCAGTCATTCACTCCCTCATTCTCTTAATCACTCTCCTACTCACTGCCGGTGAGACACGCACTCACTCACTCACTCACTCTGATTCACCAACTCACTCAGTCATTCACTCCCTCATTCTCTTAATATCTCTTAGTCACTCGCGGTGAGACACGCACTCACTCACTCACTCACTCACTCCCTCATTCACTCCCTCACTCACTCACTCATGCACTAATTCACTCACTCTCTCACTCAGTCATTCACTCGCTCATTCTCTTACTCACTCTCTTAGTCACTACCGGTCAGACGCACACTTACTCACTCACTCGCTCACTTATTCACTCTCTCGCTCTCCACTCACTCATATCTCACTCACTCCCTCATGCACTAATTCACTCACATACTCCCGAAGTAGCCCACGCACTATTTCCTGTCTGTCTCACTCATTCACTCGTATCTCACTCATTCACTCACTCGCTCACTAACTAACGCATTGATTCCTTTTATCATTCAATTACTCTCTCACACTCACTCTCTCTCTTAATATAACTGTATCCTTTATTCAATACCGTTTCTCCTCTCTTACCACACTCTCTCAGTTCCGTCTTTCTCCTTCTTTCTGACACACATTTTTCCTTTTTCTCTCCTTCATTTCTTTTGAGTTGATTAACTTTTGAGCTCATTGCACTCACTCAGTCAAACCTATCTCTGTTCTTACTCACATTTTCTCTTTTGCTTTCTCCTACTCACCGCTGTCACATTCAGTCACTCATTTTCTCAATTACTGAGTTCCTCTCTCTCACATACACTATCAATCATAAATCACATTTTCCTTGTTCCACATCCCACCCACTCTCACATTCAGTGACTCACTCACTCAAACATGCCGATGAGTCAATCTCAACAACTCTATGACTTAAAAAATATCAAAATACAGTACATAACTCACGTAAATATTAATCATCATTCTTTTATAAACCAAGGAACCCACACAAAGCGATCGTCGAGCGAGTGCCGGGACGCGGGCGCATCGCCGCGGCGGCTCTCCTCGCGCGACGCCTCGCTGAAGGACGAGCTGCGCCGGAACAACTCGCTGCGGGACAACCGCCGGGACATGCTCGTGAGTGACACACACACACACACACACACACACACACACACACACACACACACACACACACACACACACACGCACGCACGCACACGTGCACACACGCGCACACACGCACGCACTCACACGCACGCACACGCACACAAGCGCACACACGCGCGCGCCACATTTCTCCTGTAAAGCAAATTTTATGCTGAGACAGCGCCTGCATTGGCCCAGGTGCCCACACCGAGCCATCGTCGAGAGAGTGCCGAGACGATAATTCGGGAAGAAAACACCGCCCCATTTCTAGTGTGAACTTTAATATGAAATACATATGATGCGAAAAATCCGGCTCGAAGGACCAAAATATGGTCGAACTCTGTGGTTTTTGTAGTATGAAGGTGGTAGAATCTTCTGTGTTTCGACTCCGGAAGCACCACTGCCATACCTATTTCTAGTGTGAAGCAATTCTATGTGTCATTAAAAGGGTGTGGGTGCTGGCTGACTTACATATGAGGTGAAATGTCCGGCTCGAAGGACCAAAATATGGTTTAAATCTTTATCTATCTTATGTCGATTATGTCGACTGCGGGGACATCACCGCCGCAGTGTTAAGCGCTATTGTGCTCTGGTTTGAAGGGTATGATAAGGGAGACATACGGGTAGCAGCGCATCTGCGTCTGATCTAAGATAGGAATCTACTCTTATCTAGGGTTGATTACAGATGTCCATGGGTGGCAGTAACATACTATCAGATGAACTGTCATTTAAAACTTCAATTAAAAAATAGTACTAAATTCTAACAAAAAATCCTTTGTTTTTCAGGTTGACCTCAACAGTGGATAACTACTCCTCCCGGAATCGAATCTGCGTACCATGAGAAGCCTTCGCAGCACTTCGCTTCTACAGAAACTGGTATAACGTGGAGAGCTTTCTATACCCAATACAAGATGGCGCCACACGATGGCAGTCTGAATCACGCTATCGAAGTTTTCTAAACTTGCATATGTAAGCTATGAGGCTAAAGATGTTCGGTCTTTAGTCGTGTCCTTAACATAGACGTACTAAACCAATAGACTGCTAATGGAAATTTGTTTTTTTTTTTTTTGTATCTAGAATGAAGCGAAGATGGCATCTAAATGATTTGGATCTGTTCTGGGTCTGGGTGTTTTTACTTGTCTGTGTGTGTGTGAGGATGATTTATGTAATACTAATGTGAGAATATTGTACTAGGAGGGTTAATTATGAAAAAAATATATAGACCAACGGCCCGTTATTAATTATCAATCTATACAATTTTTACCTACAAACAAATTGGTAATCAACCCCAGATAGGATTAGATATTCCTACCTGACGTCGGCCACAGATGCGCCGCTACCCCTGAGGACTAAGCTGGAACGCCTCGGAAAAGTCTGTCTCCCTTACCACACCCTTTAAACCGGAACACAGCAGCGCCTAACACTGCTGTTATAACATTACCCTATGGGTACGGAACCCTAAAAATAAGCGATACAGTGATGTATGTGAGGCATGACGTCATTCGCTCCAAAGAACGTTACAGACAAGTCAGTACTTTTATTTTATTAAAAATGTTATTAATCTTAAAGTATATGTTGAAACTGTAATTTTTAGACTCGTTTTAACATATATTTTTTAACCAAATTAGCAGTCTACTCCTTTAGTCGATCCGCCAAATTACTATACACCTACCCGGCAATCAACGCCGAAACATTTTATATTTAAAAAAAGAACACAGCTGTATCTAGTAGCTTAATCGTGTTTAATTTAAAATTTAAATTAATGTTTAAATTTATAAAAAAAAATCGTACATAAAGTGTTGAAACCGGCCATGTATTTAAAAAAAATGTTAAAAAAGTTTTACGCTATATACCTTTAACGTACTGAATTAACGCTAATTTAATTTTTGAGCTTCTCTGAGATTTTTTGTAGGTGATAAAACGATGTATTTTTGCAAAATATCGGAGTGTTAAGCAATTATTGTAATGTAACCCCTTACCTACTGCCGTTGAATTGGTTTAATTCGTATGTGTTAAGAAAATAAATAAAAGATGGTTTAAAAGTCGGGCTGTTCGGTTCGATATGCGAATCTCAGTGATTGTTTTAAAGTTATGTGCGTATTAGAAATTAATCGTCACTTGCTTTAACGGCGAAGAAACATCGTGAGGAAACCTGTATGCCTGATAATTAAAAATAATCTCAAAGGTGTGTGAAGTCTACCAATACGCACTTGGCCAGCGCGGTGGACTATGACCTAATCCTTCTCATTATGAGAGGAGACCCGTGCCCAGCAGTGGGACAATAAAGGGTGCAGAAAATATTTCATTTCCTTGTCAATCCATTTTCCCACTGCTGGGCACGGATCACTTCGAATCATAAGGGTTATAAGGGGGAGCTCATAAAGTGTGTGAAGACACACCTTTCAGATCTTTTTTCCTTCACCTTTAATACAAGTGATAATTATAAATTAATGTAATGAAATTTTAAAATTATTAAACTGTTTAATATATAAAAAATAAAATATGAAATTGTTTTTAAAAATATTAAACTTTTTAACGTTTTTAAAATTTTATTAACATTTTTTTTAATATTTATTTTTCGAAGTGACATTAATTTTTAATTAAATAAAATGTTTATCTACATATGTATATATATTTTTAATGCAATTTCTTAATTCATACGAATTATACCGTATACAAAATAGTTTGCACTAAACTTGTAGGGAAACTGTCCATATGTTTACACAATCGTTAATAAAATAAGTCCATGAACAGACCTACAAACAATTGAACGTTTTATATTTATCATGTACTAGCTGACCCGGCAAACTTTGTGCCGCCTCAAAATCTATTTATCAAATATATTTCATATAAAATATAGCCTTGTTACTAGTGGATAATGTAGCTTTCGAATGGTGAAAGAATTTTTAAAATCGGTCCAGTAGTTTTTGAGCCTATTCATTACAATCAAACAAACAAACAAAGTTTTCCTCTTTATAATATTAGTATAGATTGAACAATAGTGTGGGGACAGTTAATCTTTTATTCTAACTAATCCTAATCCTTACTAATATTATAAATGCGAAAGTCAGTTTGTTTGTTTAACTTGCCTGAGTAGCAGACGAGCAATCCACCTGATGAAAAGCCACTGTCGCCCATGGACATCTGAAATCAACCCCAGATAGGATTAGATATTCCTACCTGAGGTCGACCACAGATACGCCGCTACCCCTGAGGACTAAGCTGGAACGCCTCGGAAAAGTATGTCTCCCTTACCACACCCTTCAAACCAGAACACAGCAGCGCTACACTGCGGAAGGAATATGTATGTGAAGATTAAATTTGCAAATGAATTTTAATTACCCCAATTAACCAGAATTGGGCTGAAATATTACATCATATTAAATTCAATATGGCGGATGCCCTAAGATGACAGACCAATTATTTTTAAGCATCACCATGATATGAGTAACAAAAATAAAGAGGTTTTTGAAAATAATACGTAAAAACAGAATGACATTACAAAAAAAAAACTGATTTAAAAAAATAAGCGGTTGAGAACCTCGACTGTTTTTATGCGTTACTTGATTATTAAAAAAGTTTGCTTTTTTAAACTTTTTTTTATAAAATTACAGTTTTTTCACACTCTCAACGTTCACTTGTTTGTGGGTAAATATCAAAATCATCAAAGTCGTCGAATCGTTTAATATAAATCGATTTTCAGTATGTAGTACTTAATCATTTTAAAACCAAATGTAGGTGTTAGAAATCGCGTCTTTTTTCTTTCAAAATGTCCAAAAAATTGCGATTTTAGTCAATAATATCGTATGATGGATTGTAAATTCAGTGAAAATCATCAGAAAATTAAATAGTAACATCCACGTAAATGAATATTAGGATAAAAGAAAGAAAATAGTTACAATGTTAGTTAAAACGCGTTTAGGAGAATAACTTTGTCTATAAAATGCACGCTATTCCGACCATCACTATAGTAAAATTGTCACATAGTCCGAAATATCGTATAAGCAACTTGAAACTTAAAAATCTTTGAAAAACACGGTTTTTTAATAGACTTAATGTTATTTTAATTTTCTTGGATAGTCTTTTTGTTAACGACCTTTGTGAGTTATCCAATGATAATTCTTAAACAAGTATAAATATAAAAAATAATATCCCGGCAACTGGCAACTAAGTTCCCGCCATTTTTACCAGAGGAGGTAATTTTTTTGAGCCTATTTATGTATGTCTGATAATTAAACTAAATTAACAGAACAAAATTAATAATAAATTCTGAGACATTAACATATAATTTCATCATTTGAAACATAAAATTACAAATATTTAATGATGTGTGAAATGTTCAGTTTTAAATACTGACGGGACTTAGCTGCCAACGTAATATATTCATAAGATGTATTTTTGTTTTATTTATTTTTTGGCGACTTACTGAATACATTTGCTACTCTCAGAAATCTATATTCTACTTTAGAATCCAAATGCTTCAACGGTATTTGGACTATGTGGTCATAAAATAAAATAATTATAATTAAAAAAGAAAGAAATCGCGAAGTTTTATGTATGAAAGGGCATATGTACTTATTTAAACGCCCATTTTTCGTATAAAATTTTCACAAGTAATACATATGCCCATTTATTATTACCGTGTATGTTTTTGGATACGAAAGAATGGTTTTTGCTGTGAAAATGATTTAAATGGTCATTGACCATGTTCGATTGTATGCGTCGTTGTCGAACTACGCTTAGTGGTCAAAAAAGCACGTTTTGAGGGATTAGTATTAATGTGTTTTATTCAAGCAGTATTATTTTTTTACATTTTTATTTAAATATAATAGTATTAGTATTAGTCGTATTATTTAATACGATACTGATTCGATTTATTCTCTGGGTATTATTAATTTTGTAATTGGTTTGTAATTTGTAATTGTAATTTACATAAAAACAGTTTAGGTTTTTTATATTTTTTTATAATTAATAATAAGATAAATTTTTGTTTAGACTATTATTAATTTTAAAATTGAGTGAAAAACAGTTTAAAATATTTTACTTAAGTTTTTTTATATTATTATAAATTAAATTTATTTTCGTTCGATTAATTTAAAATAGAATTACAATTAATTTTATTGCTTTCTGATTTTATTAAAATATAATTTTGTTACAATTAAAATCATGTTCTTCTTTATTTTATTTTTATATTTATGGCATAAACAGAGCAATGTTAAGTAATTTACTTAACATTTACAGTTAAAAATTAAATCTTAAGTCCCTCAAAATACTAGCTTGACTGGGCGTAGTCCTGTCCTTGTAAATAGGTTTAGTGTCATTGAATTTGTACGTATTTAGCGAATTACATACGAAACGTGTGAATGTAATGAACGCACATTGTGAACTATATATATAAAATAGGATTTTTAATTTATTTTTGTCAACCGGGTCTGGAACAAAGTATTGTGTATGAACGCACAGACTTGAGTTCCTTCGATTTATTTTTAATTTATTTTAATCCGAATTTTAGTTTATTTTTTTACTTTTCGTAATTATTTTTTATGTCATTGCCATTAAAAAGTGTATTCAATCAAAATATACGAGTATGTTATTTTCTTAATATTAAAATATATGCATTCATACATAACATATTGCTAATTATTTATTTTTAAAAACCATGCTTATTAAGTAATTAAAAATCGAAAAAAATATAGAACGATCTCATAAGTATATTTTGAATGGAGAATTACTAAGGTAAAAGTAAATTTTGATTTTGATTAATGTTAAATAACCGTGCTTATTTTCATATGATATTTGTAGTAGATAAAATTAGTTAATTTAAGTGAACTTATTGTAAATTAATATTGAAATTTGTTAGATAAAGTTATTTATTCGTTTTGTTTGGTTGTAGGTAAAGTCGAGGTGATTTTTCGAGATACGACTTTGCGATTTTGCGACAGGCTCCATAGTAAAATAAAGTCGTTCAGTCGCATCTACGAAAATCACCTGAATAGTTGTTAACCTATGTTAAATTATGTTTTGAACTTTTTATGTTGAGTTTTATTTATTTATATTTTGTATGTATTGTAGTCATCCAGTCATGTAAAATATGTTATAAAAATCATCATACCTGTTTCACATATCAGTTATTACAATAACCGAATAATTATTATATAAATATGTGCTTGATTATGTCATTTATGTGTAACTAAAGGATGATTGACTGATTTAAAAATACATTGTTTTCGTGTTAGGTTGTAAAGCGAATGTTTGTCGAAAATGTCCGATTTTTATTTATATACATTTTACAGTAAATAAAATTAAAGTTTTGGGATTAATATCTAAATAAGGATATTATTATGATTTTTAAGTGCCTTTTGAATTTTATTTTTATTTATTTTCGTTGCATCTATTAATGTTTATTTGTTTATTAATTAAATAATTTATTAACATATAATTAAGAGTTAACTATCAATAAATAATTGTATTTTATCTGTGCAATTGTTCACGTAAGTAATAAAATTATTGAAAATTTGAAAGTTTTTATTGCGAAAAATATAATAAAATTTGTGACATTTTCGACAAATATTAAATTGAACTAAATGTATTGTTCGTGTATTTAATTTTATTAAGTAACCACATGTAGATAATTACAATATGCTAGCTAATTTATTAATTAAATAATTTTTGATAGGTCGGAGTATCACATTATGCGTATATGATTTATATTGTAAAAATGCCTTGAATGTAACTGTATGGTTAGAGAGATGTGGAAAAGTAATCATAATAATATATATTTTACATTTACAGAGCGAAAAAAGTGTAATTTTGTACTCCGTTAATTATTAAGGGATCGAGAGCTGCTTCCACTTGTCTATGGTTCGTGTTTGCGCGGGAAACGGCAGCTGTCAGATGACAGCTGTCAAACTGGACGCCATTTTTGTTTTTTTTTTTAATTTTTTCAAGGTGTTAAATGCGAAGTGTATACGTCCAGAATAGATTAAAATTTTAAGAATATTTAACTCCTTATTAACTTGTATTATTTGTAAAATTTTTGAAACATTAAATTATTAATTTTTGTTGTCCTATTGTATTAATAATTATTGAATAATCGTGTCAATTGTAACAGTAATTTAAGTGATTCTTTTTGTGTTTTTTGTTTTTAAAATACAAAATGGCGTTCACAAGTAAACATGAACCGTGTTTGAATCTCCTCAATACATTATAATGTGTTCGCAACTCGTTTGTAATATACATAATTGTGAATTTTCTTTGGTTTTCGCGACGCGAAATTTTGAAAAATGGTGGTGTGTTCGCGAGACCAGATTCACTGCGTACATCGTATGAAGTAAGGTTATCTACGCTATGCTATACTGTACTGTAATTGCTTAAGGATCAACCATTGGTTAAAATTGAAAAAATAATAAATCGAAAATTAAAGTTTTGTGTGTTATTTTTGTGTTTAACCCTCGTTATTATTAGGGTCAATAATTATTTTTAAACCCTTTTTATGGCAATACCCCCTTAATATGTAATAATAATTTCGCGACCTCATGCGATGGCGAATTGCTACACTATGCCTTCACCTACTAACAACTTTTTGAACTTTTTTTCAAAAACTCTCAAGACATCTAGATTTCATCACGACGTTATCTTTCACAAAAAGTGATATTTATTGTAGTTATTGTAATACAAAAAGTGTTATTTCTTTAAAAATAGTGATTTTTTTTCTAATACGCACATAATCTAGAAAAACTAAGAGTGGCTGGGAATCGAACCTTTGACCTCCGATTGAGAGACAGCCACTCCCTTTTAAAGTCAAAATTGAAAGTTGGAAATGAATTTTTGAGGTCAAAATGGAGAACAGTTTTCACTGCGTACATCGTATGAAGTAAGGTTATCTACGCTATGCTATACTGTACTGTAATTGCTTAAGGATCAACCATTGGTTAATATTGAAAAAATAATAAATCGAAAATTAAAGTTTTGTGTGTTTGTTTTATGATTAACCATTTTAATAGCAGGAAACCCCTAGATTCTGATGATAACAAATCAAATAATTTATTAAAAATAGGTTCTTTACAGAGCACTTTTTGAATGTCAATACAACTACCAGCACTACTACTTAGCGTACTACTAGGTGTTTCGTTATGGAGAAGAAGCGGCGAAAGAAACTCCATAACACACATCTTTTAAAAAAATGTTTTTACAATGTCAAACTTAACCTAATGGTACATGTGGAGCTGGAACTACTTCAGACCACACCGTTTTGTCACTCAACCGCGACCTCTATCCTCCGCTGTCTTTCTAGTATTTTGTTGTCGTCAACACATCTCCTCTCAGAGCGTTAAGGGTTTTTTTAACAAGCCGTTTTTTTATAATATAGGAGTAGCAGACGAGTATGCAGTCCACCTGATGGTAAGAGCGTATCTTGCTGAACAAACTTCTTTTTTAGATAAATGTAAAGCAAGAAACGGAAGCGAAGGAAATATGGCATTTAAAAAAAGAGGAAAAGAGAATAATAATTATAAAAAAAAGACAAACCCACCGAGTTTCTTACCGGATCTTCTTAGTAGAGGTCGCGTTCCGAACCGGTAGTAGTTTCAGAAAAATATTGTAACTGACAATTTGTAAGTGCCGCCGTTGGTCTATACAAAATAAATATATTTCTTATCCCTCTCATCTCATCTCATCTCCTCTCCTCTCCTCTCCTCGCCTCTCCTCTCCTCACCTCTCCACTCCCATCCTCTACCCTCCCGTCCCCAAGCACAGCACGGCCTGGTTCTTAAGGAGTAGTCTCTGCACTTCATGAGCACACGCGGTAGCACGGCTAGTCCACGTGGAAAACGAGCGAAAGGACATGTACAGAACGGAACCTATTCTCCCCGAGAACAAGACGACTGGTCGCACGAAGCGACATTGACAAGACAACTCCGATGGAATATTTACATCTACCTACCTATAGTTGACAAGGTTTGAACAAGGAATAAAAAAATGAGTTAGAAAATCGACATCATAAAAACGACACGTCATGTCACTTGTAGCGACTTCCCGCTACTCGTCAAGAGATGGCGCTGCTGAATCACGCTATCGAAGTTTTCTAAGAACCTTGCATATATGTACACAAGCTCCGAACTGAGTCTGTCGGAGCACGGCCGCTCCCCGGGCATGATCACCTAGCCGACAGGGAGGTCAACACTTATCATATCGTATCACTTTGTACCAATCATTTTGATTAAATACACCAAAAATAGTTTATTTCGTGTGTACAATAGTAAACACACGTAAAATAATAAAACTATTTGTTGAACCAATTTACTACTTTTATTATTCCCGCGCAAAATACAACTCGAACGTCAAGACAGTTCTTTTTCTTTATTATGCTCATACATTCGTGCCAGCCAGTGACTATAAATATGAACTTATTATTTTAAAAAACACATCATGACATAACCATGTGTCTCTGGCTAAATTCAAAACAATGGTTAAAACCTTAGATTAGTCTTTTGTACATTATTTATTTATTTATTTTATTTATTTGGTTTGCCAATGGTTACATCACATACAATAATAACATTGTATATTAGTTACTCCATAGATTAATAAGAGTATAAATTCAAACTCTAATTTTGTTTATTATTATTTATTATTATGTTTTACTTTTTTGTGATGTACTCGTATGCTTATAAAGAGTCTTTGATACTCACTTATAAGTGATTTTGAATTTATTGTTATATTCCTAGTTCTCAAGTTATGGTGGCACATATGAATGTAATATTCGATGGTTATTTAATAAATAATAAATAGAATAATTCTAAAAATAAAATAATTTGAATATATTTCTAGCACACGCTTGTTATCTGTGTCCAGATTTAGAGTCATAGAGTAGTATCTATGTTGAGAGTCTAAAGCGTAAAGATAGGCATAAAGTAATATTTTATGGAGGGAGAAATAAAACAAGAAATGATTTTCAAATATATTTCAGTAATCAAAATATAATAATAGGCTTACACATTAATAGTACAAACGCATCTCACGGCATAGATCGTTCACTAAACGAAAAAGCAAACGTTAAAATAACTTTTATCTTATACAAAATGGAGTCTTGTAAAGCAAAAACGAAAATATCACAAACCCAGAAACATTTTATAGCCGAAACGATAAAAAACATATTTACAAGCTGATAAATTACAATTCCATAGAGTATTAATAATATTTTATACACAAATCAGTGCATTTTATTCACAATGTGACTTCCCGCTTAATTATTTATAATTTAATTTAATTTAATCAATAAATAAAATTAAAAAAGCTGCCTTATTCTATGTGAAATTACATCATAAACGTCTTGTGCAGATAACACGTTCGATCGAAAAAACTTTGAACAAAAATATTTTATTTTCGTCAAAAATGCCTCAATCCGACTCGATTTCATTCGATACATCTAACACTATTATTATCGTCAGGTATTTAAAAATTAATACTTTCCTCCTGTATTTAATTTTAAAAATGTGTTAAGTTTATAAAATATTATTTTATATATAAATTATTTCACTAAATTTATGTACAATAGTCTTTTGGGCTACACGTTATTATTATTTAAAAATAATAATACATTTATTGGCAAGCATTTATATAATCAATTCACTTAGTTGATATTATGAGGAAACATTGTAAAATGAAGAAGAAATCAGAAAAGAATATTGAGGAACTCGATTCTAGTGATTATAAATATTTACACGAGTTTTTTTTTTTATATTTATTCTTAAATTAATTTTATATCACAAATAAAATTCCAAACTATTTTTATTTTATTTTATGAGCAATTATAATTTTACATCTACTATTGGTCAAGATTTACGAGTAGCACTGTGTTATTTTTTTTATTAAATGCTTGAAAGCGTTGGAAGGAAAATAACATACAAAAAAATAAAAAGATAATAACAAAAATATAGGCAACATTTGTGGAAAAATTATGTTATTTTTAACAGATTATTTGGAGACATAGACAAGGTAATAGAATAGACACCTAATAATAATCTTCATACGGATATATAAGTTATATTGTCATCGACGCGAATCTTCTAAGATCTTAAGATCTATTTGACTGACGGCTAAAAAAGTACATGCAGAAAATTTAACATTAGGAGTATATACTATCTAACCACGCCTTTTAAAACAGAACATAATAGCCATTAACGACCGTTATTAATAATCGATCTATCCAATGTCTTATCTATCCTTGACCGAAATGTTTCTTCATACTTCACGTCATCAATTTCTTCATACTAGACAAATATCGATCCTTCGATAGATAGAAATTGAATAGATTAATTATTGATAATTGGCGTAACACTGTTATGAGGCAGAAATAGTTGTGCTGGTGTTGATATAATAGAGTTAAACTACTTTTTTCTGTTAAAATGTTTTAACTAAGTAAGTTGAAGTCTCAAATTATTTATATAATAATAGTTGCCTATCTAATTATATAACTAAAAATAAAACAAACAAAAAATTAAATGTAACAATACAAAAATCACATAACTGCACATTTTGACATTATTTTAATTACAAAATGTCGAAAATTCTCGAAATCGAGAGCTGCCATAAATTGTGCCCGTTTTACAGATAAAATGAGAAAAAATTAAAAAAAAAAAAACGACAAAAAAAATCCGAAAAAATTTTGGACGTTTTCGAAAGAAAAATGCTCAGCACGATTTCTCTACAATAAATCTATCTATTTTAAATTTAGACTTATCTTTTATCTGTATAATAATTTAGCGTACAGTACAAATGTATATTTGAAAGCGTTTTTTTCTATAAATAATAGATATATTCATATAAGTCCCGTTAAAATAAAAAGATTAAACGAAAAAAAAATGCTTTTAAATTAAAATACTGCAAAAAATGTCTTAATCCGGGACTTTGATTGAAAAAGAGAAGCTTAAAAAATGAAATAAGTAATATTACTTAATTATTCGTTTTTACCACGCTTTTGTTAGCTTGACCTGTATGTATGTAACGGAATCTTTGAATTCGATTTTTACCCACTTTGAACGGTCAGATTAATTTAAAATTTTGAACAATCATCAAGAATCGATGACAGTCACGATTTTAATAATTTTATCCCATTCACCTCATCAGGATCGTCAGGAATCAGGTTTAACATTTCCTTGTGCGGTTTTAGCGTGGTTTTTAGTTTTTAAACTATAATTAATTTATACATTTCCTTATATATACAGGGTGATCACTTTTTTCGTTTCAATATAACATTGTTTAGTTTCGATACTAACCTAGAAAATATTTTAAAACTGTGGTTCAAATGCTTAAATATAATAGTTTATTAAAATATCGGAACAAAAACTTGTTTCAATAAAGCTTGTAAATCAAAATGCCGATATTTCTACCTCTCGCTTATTATATTTTATGTGCGAGCGAGAAACGTGTACAAAGATCATTTTGTAATTAAATATTTATTGAAACAAGTTATCGTTTGCTTTTTAAATTTAAATCATATTTTTATTACAGATATACCATGATTGAGTGGTTTAAAATAAAAAGTTTTTTTTTTAATATTTAAAAGCATTTTGATCCACAGTAAATGCAAACGTATTATATAAAAAAACGTTGAAAGAAAAACTTTAAAAAAAAAAACAGCTGCTCTGTTATTTCAAAAACAAAAAACGAAAAAATTTCTATACAACACGTTTCCACTTCACCATTATTTTTATATTTCGTAATAAATATTAAAATACGTTTACATACTAACAACAGATGAAAAAAGCAGTAAACATCACAAAATAATAGACTCGCGAATCTGTCGATGCCTAAAGTCTTGTCAAATCACTGGTTCTCAACACAAAGGGGGGTTTTCAGCGCCATCTTGCGAGAAGCAACACTAACTATAATAATTATTTATAATTAAATTTTATATCTATTGGTGCGATGCGGTTTGGATAGGGTTCCGTGTATAACATAATTTTTCTAAAATAATTTCGTCACTATTTTTGTATTATAAAAATATAAAAAACAAAAAAGGTGAAAAACATAGAATTTTTATTATGAACAGTTTGAAAAAAGTATGTCGTTTTCTATTTAACAGGCGAAACGTGAAGTTCTTTAATAATCGTAGGTAATTTTTATTATCAAAATTTTAGTGATTATATTCAAATATTATCCACGAATTATAAATAAAAGTCCCATGATACTTATTAATAATTGTCGTTAATGGAGACTCATTAATTGTTAATTTAAATTCTTATATTATTAAGTTTTAAGTAAATTTGAACTAAATAGTAATTATAATTCATTATTTTAAAATCATATAGTTTTAAATCATAAAAGAACAATTTTTATTAAAGATTGTCCATTTTTTATTAAAGGTGCAAAGATATTTTACTTTTATTTTTCTTGTTCCAATTTAAAATTTAATCATTTTTAAATGTTATTAATAAATTTTACTTAATAAATGTATGTATATTACATGTAGAACAAGGTCAATTATAGAAATTGATTTACAAAAAAATATTTAGACGATCGTTTTAATTTAAATTAGAATTGTCTTTTTATTTTAATCGACAATTTTGTGTTTTTTTTCTCAGGAACAATTTTTGTAAAGGGATCAAGTACCCAAGAACAATTTTAATAAATTTACACTAATTTTAATAAAGCAATACTTAAAATGTATTTTCAGTGAAATACATTTTAAATACAAAGTCTCCTATCTACTCGAATTATTAAGAACAATTATTATTATTATAAAAATTACCCAAATTCAACAATTGCAGTGCTGATTTTACACAAACAGTGAACGATAAAGTTTCGCCGCTAGAGGTCGCCACTGTATAACCAATATTACATAATGTGATGAATTTTTAATATATTTTAAATTGAGATTGAGTACCTACGTAATGAACAAATTTTAAGTTTTTAGTATAAGTATATTTTGCTTCCTTTTTAGGGTTCTGTGCTATAGAACGCAAAACCGGAACATTATTACTAAGACTTTGCTGTCTGTTCGTCTGTCACAGAGATCTATCTATCTCTTGAATTATAAAAGCTTCATTTTTTTTACAGAGTGTGTATTAAAAACAAAAGAGGCGGGTCCCCATATATGAAAATGGTTCTTTTTTCAGATTTTTCTGATTTGTCTGCTGAACTCTAATATATTTTCATACTATACTTATACAGCAGCTACGGTAGAAATAAAAAAAAAACAAACTATTCTAAAAAATATATTATGAAATTCCATGTAATACCGAACCCTGGTGGCTACTGCCGCCCATGGACATCTGTAATCAACCCCAGATAGGATTAGATATTCCTACCTGAGGTCGGCCACAGATGCGGCGCTACCCCTGAGGACTAAGCTAGAACGCGTCGGAAAAGTCTATCTCCCTTACACCCTTCAAACCAGAACACAGAAGCATATTTTGCATATAAATTAATAAAGATACTACCCTGCCTTGAATCTGACTACGCTGCCTTGAATCTGAATGAAACCACGGAAGACTAATTTGTCACTTATTTTTTTGAATTCTTGACAAATAAAAACTATTTTAAAGAAATTTTACGAATAAATAACTAATACAGCGTAATTTACGTATTAAATAAATAATTATTTTAAATATTTTAAGGACATTGTAGCACGGAGAGATGGCAAAACTTTCTTATGCAACTATTTCAATTCTCAAAACTGGGTACATTTTCTTGTTAGGAGTGAGTAATCTTTACTAATCTATGAATTTGCAATACAATTTTCACAACGTGATATCAATAATTAATTCGTTATACAGTGGCGCCCTCAACTTTGAACTACCCCAATCTTATTTTCAAAATCGGAAACCCACATCCAAGCCGATCGGTACAGTCTAAGCACAGGAGTATCATCTAGTCATGAGCACGAGTGACGTCAGCAAGATGGCGGCCGGTGTGACGCGGGTGCCTTGGCTGTTGTATTTGCTGCTCTGTTCGCATGTACCTGTAAATTAAATATTAATTATAATTAATTATTGTTATTAATTAAAATTATTTATTTCCTTAAGTTTTAATATTCATTTTTTTGTTTAAATTATATTTTTTGTACATATTGCATATAGATTTATAGTTTGTAAATAGATAGATAGATTATATACAATTATGTTACTAAAAATAATTAAATTTTATTTTAATTATTATTCTTTGAAATTATTTAAGTTGAAAAATGTTCATATCTATAACCGCTTTTGACAAACAAGCAACTATACGTTTTCAAAACATCCCACAATTTTACGTCACGTTTACTCAATCCATTATTCTGTTCCGTTTGCTTAGTAGACTGAGTAAACGTAACAATAAGTAAGTACTCAAGTCTACCTCACATATTCGCAAAAAAGAGAGACAAAACATAAAGCGCCATTTTGTCAATTTAGACATTTAATGTTACGTTACTGACATTATAGTTCTGATACAATCCGCTAGGGGCGCTGATTGGAATTTGTAAATACGTAAACAAATACCAAAACAGTCATATTTGTCAAAACGTAAAAACTCATGGTAAGGGTACTGATTCATAATAAGGTGTCCAAAATATAAACAAGAAATGTCATTGTCAAAATACGATTACAGGTATTGTAAACCCTAACAATATAACAAAGAGTTCGACCACGATCACGAAAGTGAATAACATCGGCTATAAATTAAAAAAATTGCGGCACAAAAAATGTTTTGTATTCCGAATGTGTTACCATTATCACATTTTAATTTTCTACTATAAACCTTCTTTTTATTATTATTACTGTATGGAACGAAATTGAGGTGATATAAATATTGGAAAATGTGAATTGATCTTAACTTATTTAGATTATTATTTTACTATCGTTTTATTACTTTAATATTCAAAAATGAGAAACTACCATTTGAAACATATTTTTCCTCTGTCCTTTGTTTACATTTTGGACATCTAATTATGAATCGGACTATAGTATATTTTCTGATAATAAATGAGTGGCAGTAATAAGGCAGTGATTGCCTAGTGGTTAAGAAACTCGGCCTGTCGATCGAGGGGTCCGAGGTTCAAATCCCAGGCACGCACTGATTTTTCAAAGTTATGTGTGTATTAAAAAAAATTATCACTTGCTAAACGGTGAAGGAAAACATCGTGAGGAAACCTGCATACCTGAGAGATTTATAAAAAAAATCTCAAAGGTATGTGAAGTCTACCAATACGCACTTGTCCAGCGCGGTGGACTATGGCATAATCCTTCTCATTATGAGAGGAGACCCGTGCCCAGCAGTGGGACAGTAATGGGTTGATGATGAATATAAAAAATAATATTATAATAAATAAATGGGTGTCTACCGTTGCTAGTGAGGTTGTAGGCCTTGTCCCCCTCTCTGCCGGGGATGATGCTTCTATCGCAGGATCGCGCCACTGCACTCAGGGCCAACGCTCCGTTGTGGCTCTCTGAAATGAACAAACAGAAGCAATTAATTTATATGTAAATAAAAGGACAAAATAATATACTAAGGACACAATTGATGGTGGAAGGTTCTACCACCATCATTTTTGGAAGGTGGTAGAACCCTTTGTGGTTCGACTCCAGCGGCACCACCGCCACACCTATTTCTACCTAATAACAGCAGTGTTAGGCGCTGCTGTGTTCCGGTTTGAAGGGTGTGGTAAGGGAGACGTACTGTTCCGAGGCGTTCCAGCTTAGTCCTCAGGGGTAGCGGCGCATCTGTGGCCGACCTCAGGTAGGAATGAATATCTAATCCTATCTGGCATTTATTAAAGATGTCCATGGACTGTATGCTCGTCTGCTACTCCGAATGCGTGAGTCTTATTTATTTTATGATAAGTTTAATCCTTAATATTAATTAATAAAATAATAATAATAAATGGCATATTAAATATCTTACATCCTCTACTTAAAAGGGCATCGATTGACGACTAATGTAAGACTATAGAATTCAATGCAAACTTTGTTAGTAATTATATTGTCATTTATAATCTTGTTTTATTGTGCGAATCAATAGACATTACAAATAATGTAAATTCACAATTAAATCAATGTATAATGTGACGATCTAAGTATAATATTTCAATATTTTATCTCTAATTGCCCTCTTAATGAAAATCAATTGCTCCCGCTGATATAATAATATCATTTGCGAATGAAACGATATTTCTCCGCCCTTTTTCTTCGATTTCGTGTCTTTCCACCACTTAACTGCGCATCTTGGAATTCCGCGTAAATTACACCATGACAGCCATTAAATGGCTGACACATTTGTCAGCTGTTTGAGCCGTTTAATGGCTTCCTTCAATTACAAGGCGGTGAGATATCTATACTTATCTATGGGGAAATACGTAAACAGATACAAAAACAGTCACTTTGGTAAAAACTCATACTAAGGTTACACTTTCCTGTTAGGAGTCATCAATCCTCATGTGATTTTTTTCATGTATGATGATTATGTATAGTTATCGCCAAACTGCTAGTCCGCTCTGAAGTTGTTGCGAGCTGGTTTACTCATACAATTTCCTATAGCGACGCAATTCATTTCTATATTCAGAGGGGACTAGCAGTTTTACACGGACTATAACTACTTAATCGACCACTTAATTACTTAACAGAATTGAACGCTGAACTCACCGTTCCCATGCGAATGTTCGTACATGAAGCAGAATGTACGTGGATGTGAGGAGGCCCTGGCCACTGGCGCCGCGATCAGGAACCCGCGGTTACCCTCCTGCCAGCTGCCGTAACATGTGTATACTGGAAACGAAACATTATTTATATATTTACTATTTTTTTTTGTAACATAGGAGTAGCAGACGAGCGTACAGTCCACCTGATGGTAAGTGGCTACTGCCGTATGGACATCTGTAATCAACCCCAGATAGGATTAGATATTACCTGAGGTCGGCTACAAATGCGCCGCTACCCCTGAGGACTAAGCTGGAACGCCTCGGAAAGGTATGTCTTTCTTATCACACCCTTCAAACCAGAACACAGCAGCGCTTAACACTGTTGTTATAACAGAAATAGGTGTGGCGCTGTTGCCGCCAAAGTCGATCCACAAAGGGTTTTGCCTATTGTATTTAACTATTTGGTATTATTATTATTATTATTATTTTCTTGACATGTGATTATTTAATCTTATTATTGACTTGATGCTTATGTAATTATTATTATTAATCGACTAATGCCATTCAGGTATTATAATTCAAGTAGGAAATTTTAATTTATGTTTTATATAATTTTGTTGATTTTTTGCAAACCTTATACAGGTAGAACACACTGGACTGTAATATGTGCACAATATCTGTGTAATAACTGTGTTCTAGTAAATAAAGAATTTGAATTTGAATTTCTATTCTATTGTACAAAATACGTACCAACACTAGTGCAAGAGGATTTGAACTCGATAGTGTCCTGGGCAGCTCCACAACCAATACTGGCGCTGTCGTAGTCTCCCGCCACACACTCCGCTGCTCGTTGTATCTCACTCGATTCCGAATCACCTGGAAATATTTAAAGGACTCATTTTGTAAAATATACACAGTGTTTAGGGTTCCGTACTATATATGAAAAACGGATCTAAGTATCCGCTGTTTATGTCAGTCACAGGAATATATCTTTTGAGATCTCTTGAGATATATTCCTGTGACAGACGGTCAAAAACCATATGGTTCAAGAACCATAAAAGAAATAATGAATACTTTAAAACTTGAGTTTTTTAACTTGAGTTAGTTGCCAACGTTTACGAAAAAAATATGTGTTTTCTTAAAAATGAGGCGTTTACTTAAGTTTTACATTTTTCGTAACTTCCCAGAATTTGATTCTTATAAGCGACACTATCTGATAATGGAATAATAATAATAATAATATAGGCTGTGTTATTTATTTTCAAAATGAACTCCTTTGATTTCCAGTTAGAGAAAATGAAATCTTAAACTAATGATGCAGTGTTAGTTTTTATCAAAATCGGCCTCGTAACTCCTTTCAGCATTTTTCGCTAATCCTTATAGTTTCGGATTTGGCCCTGAAGGCCCGTTTGAAAAACTAACCCTGTACATAAACCATTAACGTTAACTTTTTTAACACTGTTTATATAACTTTAATATACATTCAAAATTCAATAAAATAATTTGTTCACTTATGAATTATTTTTTTGCCATTATCTAATAATTATACATATTTTTTAAATTTATTTACATTGTAATGTATTCACTTCTGAATATAATAAATAATGTCTTATTGTAACACTGTAATTAATTATAATTTCTTTATTATTAAATAATTAAAAAAAGATAAAATGAAAAACCAATATAAACTAAACATAAGAATAAATAAAATAAATAATAAATACATACCAATAGTTATTTGTTGTCGCTTCCTTCGTCTGTCCGCTAAAGAGTTCACTATGGAATATCGGCCGAATATTGGACATCGCATTGGATGCATAGTCGTTGCTGTAAACAAAGAATATATATTTAATTATATATTTTCTCTTTTTTTATATTTAACCTAACGATAAGGCTGACGAGCTACCTGGTGAAAAGCAGTCACCGTCGCCTATGGACATTTGCAACACCAGAGGAGTCGCCAATGCATCGCCGGCTTTGAAAGAGAGCTCTTTTTCCAGCCCTCTTGAAGAGCCCCATGTTATAGCCCTGAGTTAATATCTCAGAAGGAAGTCCATTTTGAAAGTGGTAGAACCCTTTGTGGTTCGACTCCGACAGCAGTGTTAAGCGCTGCTGTGTTCCGGTTTGAAGGGTGTGGTAAGGGAGACAGACTTTTCCGAGGCGTTCCAGCTTAGTCCTCAGGGGTAGCGGCGCATCTGTAGCCGACCTCAGGTAGGAATACCTAATCCTATCTGGGGTTGATTACAGATGTCCATGGGCGGCAGTAGCCATCTACTGTTTGCTCGTCTGCTACTCTTTTATTATAAAAAAAATCACATTTTGCACGTACGCGGCAAAAATGACCGTTCAAACCGAACCGTGGAGGACCGCCACGGGTCCAGTTGATATGGATGGAACTTCATCCTTCGGCGAGTGGTGCGATGAAGGTGATATAGGCACCAGATCGAACAGTTCCTCAGAACACTCACAACACTTTTATTTGCATTAATTTAATTTTCTTTTAATTTCGAAATAGTGCAGTTTGAAATAATTAATTCACTTTATTTTTCATACCTATAGTCTGATTCATAATTAGATGTCCAAAATGTAAACAAAGGTGTTGACCTATCAAGAATATACGTTTCAAATGGTAGTTTCTTATTTTTGACAATATTTAATTAAAACAACAATAATAAAATAATAATCTAAGTAAATTAACATCAATTCACATTTTCTAATATTTATATTACCTCAATTTCGTTCCATACAGTAACAAATAAAAAACTAGGTTTATGGTAGAAAATTAAAATGTGATAATGGTAACACAATCGGAACCCAGAACATTTCTTGTGCCGTCATTTTTAAGTTTCGTAGCTGATGTTATTCATTTTCGTGATTGTAATCGAACTCAAATGTATCATCGTTTTCATAGCGCGTTTGTTAAATTGTGAATAAGTGTAAAGTTTTCGTTTTTTGTTGAGTTTGTTAAAGTTTTTGTTTCTTGTTAATTTTGACAGTGACATTTGTTTGTTTACATTTTGGACATCTAATTATGAATCAGACTATAAGTGATAAGGGTTTTTCACCCTTAACATTTAAAAACGAGTCAGCTGGTTTAAATATATAAAATAGTGTTTACTTACTGGTAAGAGTGACGTATCTTGGCGCGGCTGGATCAGAACAGGCATCTTGAGGAGCTTCCCATAAGGAAGCGCCTCTCTGCAACTCCAGGACATTACCATCACGGAGGTGGAACATCAGGCACACGTGGCCAGACTCACTGGAATTGAAAGAACGTTGAATGAAAGGAAGAAAGAAAAATATTTCCTATATATATTATAGTAGGGAATACTATTTCCCTACTATAATATTTGAATGAAAAAAAGTAAGAAAAAATGTATAATAAAAAATAAAATGTATACTTGAGTGCAATATCTTGACTAATTAATTAAAAATATTAAAAAGCCAAGTGCGAATAAACTAAAACTCATTGTTTTGTATTTTTTTTATTTCTTGGACAAGACAAGAACCCCCACAATAGAAAAAAAAAGAATTTTAAAAGGGATAGGAAATTTTTAAAAAGACGTTTCGATCAAAGTTATGTTTTCGGCCAAAATCGGTCTTATATTTCAGCGTAAAATTATTGAATCAAAAAATATAAATTCGTAGAAATAACGTGTCTGCTTCTGTGAGTCTGTAATTTTAAAATTTTAGGCATTTGTGATTGTGTAAACTTTCATAAGTTAGGTGTAAATTTGCGGTCGAAAATGGTTCCGGCCGAAGTATCCGTTTCGACCAAAAAATAACTTGGCGAAATTCCGGTTTCTACCACCGGTGGCCACAAACCAGTTTGAACCGGTTACAACCAAACAGCTAACAACTCACCATCCCCTAGTGACGTGCGCCACTAGTGTGATATGCTTCTTGTCCTTCTGCTCGAGTATCGAGTGGCACACCAGCCGCTTCTCCTCAAACGTGCCGTCCTCGTTCATTATCTGCAAAGTTACATCAAAAACGGTTTAGTTATTATCAAAAGTAATGTAGTATTAGTGAAATAGTGATTGGTGAACATTATAGAACACAAGAACAATGTGTGAACTCCCTTATGTGCTATAGATATCTCACCGCCTTGTAATTGAAGGAAGCCATTGGTTAATGCCCCCCATGGACATCTGTAATCAACCCCTGATAAGATTAATTCCTACCTGAGATCGACTACAGCATTGCTACCCTTAAGTATGTCTCCCTTACCACACCCTTCAAACCAAAACACAGCAGCGCTTAACTGTTGTTATAACAGAAATAAGTGTGACGGTGGTGCCCTACCACATTTAATGTGTAGCGCCATCTTAGCGAGTCGCGGAAAGTCTCCACTATAAAATTAAAATAGTTTCAAAATTACCTTAAGTGTCGCATTCTTGGTGGTAAAACGATATTGGTGTGTGTGGTCTAAGCTGAACCACTTGTGGTGCTCCACTATCCACTTTGGGAAGTGGCAACGGTTGTGCTCGTCGTCGCCTGCAAGTGGAACATTTGACATAAGTTTATGATGGATTAAATGGATTTTAATATTTGAAAGGTGGGTTCGTCGTTGCATACAAGTGGAACATTTGACATAAGTTTATGATTAATTTGAATATTTGAGAGGTGGGTTCGTCGTTGCATACAAGTGGAGCATTTGTAATAAGTCAATGATAGAATTAAATACAAGTTTTCGAGAGGGAAGGGCTTCGTTGTAGTCTGCAAGTGGAACATTAATTGTAAAGCCGTCAATGAATAATCAACATTTATAAGGGCTACCGAAAAATTAAATTTGTCATACATTCCACTATCGTCGTCTTTTCCTCAATTATTAACTTTTTGTCTATCTGTCTGTGTTTCTATTTGTTTCGGCTAATCTCCAAAATGTCTATACCGATTTTGACGGGACTTTCATTAGCAGTTAGCTGATGTTATAAGGATAACTTTGTATACTTTTATTTTAGAAAAAATAACTAAGGTTCCGCGCAAATCTCAACAACTATTAACATTTTTGTCTATGTCTGTATTTCTATATGTTTCGGACAAATCTCCTATACATTATTAAACGCGGGTAAACTAAAACAGTATTTTTTCAAAATTCCTCATAAAAACAGCCAAAAAACAACCACACATAAAAATGTGTAAAAAAATTACTAAATACAATTATCCATTTTTTTGTCTGTCTGTGTTTCGACTTTTTCAGACATATATTTTTTTTAATTCCTCATAAACAAAGGCCCAAAATAACAATAAAATAATTATGACTACCTCCCATACGGCTAAAATGAAGAAAGTAGTCATACTAACTATTAGTAAGCTTCATGGTCCTACTGCCATCAGTAGGTGAAGAGAGTCCATTGCAAGTAGCATCGCCGGACTGTGCGATGATGTAAGTCATACTCTTGTCACTGTGCTGCCCTTTGTAGATGAAACATCTGGAATACATTGAAAATTTGGATCAAGAAATATATAAATGAAGTAATTACCACGCTAAAATCGCACAAGGAAAATCGTTAATCCTGATTCCTGACGATCCTGATGGATAACGATCCTAATGGGATAAAATTATTAAAATCATGTATTGTCATCGGTTTTTGATAATTGTCCAAAATTTTTAATTAATCGGACCGTTCAAAGTGGGTAAAAATCGAGTTCAAAGATTCCGTTACATACATATACTCTACATATAAACATAGATAGATACAACCCAAGCTAGTATAAAAGCGCGGTAAAAACGTGCAATCAGAATTTATTCTTCGGCATATTTAAATAAATCAATAAATAAAACGCTTTCAACACTCACAGCCCCACACTAGGCTTACCTGTATCGTGGGTGCTATGTACACACACATAGACAAATACACAAACACCCAGACCCATAAACAGAACCCTAAATTCATTATTTGGATATCTGTCTGGCCGGGGATCCTCTGTGTGTCAGACCGGTATAGTGACCGCTCCGCCACGCGGGTAGTCAACCCGATTAATAAATAATTATAGTTTAAAGACTAAGAACCACGCTAAAACCCCTTTTTAACACGCTTTTATTAGCTTGGGTTGTATGTTTTTATTATTAACACGCTTTTATTAGCTTGGGTTGTACGTTTGTATGTATGTATGTACGTAACAGTAGCGGAATCTTTGAGCCCGATTTCTATCCACTTTGAACGTTCAGTTTAATTCAAAATTTTGAAGAATTATCAAAAACCGATGACAATACACGATTTTAATAATTTTGTACCATTGTCCTTATCAACATCCTCTGGATTAACGATTTTCGAGGCGAGATTGTTCAAGCACCTTCAGCAATGTTCATCGCAAGTTTAGATTGCAAATAATTATTGCTATTTAGTTTCAATAGGCGTATTTGTTATAGCGTGATTTTTAGTGTAGAAAATAATAATGTTATTAAGGTGGTAGAAACCCTTTATGGTTCGACTCCGGCGGTACCACCGCCTCACCCATTTCTGTTATAACAGCAGTGTTAAGCGTTGCTGTGTTCCGGTTTGAAGGGTGTGGTAAAGGAGACATACTTTTTCGAGGCGTTTCAGCTTAGTCCTCAGGGGTAGCCACGCATCTGTGGCCGACCTCAAGTAGACTTATCTGCAGTTGATTATAGATGTCCATGGGCGGCAGTAGCAACTTACCATCAGGTGGACTGCATGCTCGTCTGCTACTTCTATATTATAAAAAAATGTTCAAAACTCTCTCTTCTCCTACTCATCACTCTATTCCCCTCTCTCTCTCTGCGCATCTTTATCTCATATCTCTCTCACTCTTTCATCGCCTCTCTCTATTCCCCTCTCTCTCTCTTTCACCGCATCTTTATCTCATCTCTCTCACTCTTATATACTAACTATTATTTCCTCTTTTTTCTTTCATGCAAATTATATTTCCTTTTTTCTCCAGCGACATGTCATTATAACCTTTCCATACAATTCTTTCACACATTTCTTACCTATAAGTATCTTCATCTGACGCAATCGAGTTTCGTCTCGTGACCTGCGATATCTGACCCACCAGGTACCTCGTGGAGCCCTCCTTCCATGTAGCGAGGCATACTAGTTCCTCCACTGGAAATAAAACGAAAAGACTATAAAATTTATGTACAATAAAATATTTACAAATAAATAATTATCATTAATTAAATTAAAAAAGAAGCGGGTTGATAAATGAAACGAAATAGTATAATATACAAATAAAAACTTATTTAAAAAAATGTACATATATACAGAAATAAAAAAAAGACATTAAATTAAATTATTAAGATGTATTAAAATTATTTAATTGTTATATTTGATAAATTATAATTAAAATTAATGAAATATTAATATTATTGACTAATTGAATTCAATTTAATTAATTACAAATGTATTTACACAAATTTAGCTTTAAAATAAAACCTTTCTACCAAAATATATACCTAAGAAAGCACAAAATTATTTATTTTGGTATGAGTGTTAAATAAATCAATGAAAAAACAAATTCAAAAGTTTCCAAAAAATATTAAATTAAGTATACATTAATAAAGTATGATAAAAATTAATATTAAAAAATCGTATTGAATAAGGTTGAGGTAGCCCTCGATAGATTTTTCCTCTGTTGTGGATGGTCATATTTTTTTCAAAATACGCAAAAAAACGCTTTGTACAACACAGCTCAGCAGTAGGGTTCCCTGTGTCGTGGGTGCCATGGACACATAGAAAAACCATATCTAATCTAATAATAATCTAATACATATTAAAATATCTGCTGTTTTCATTATTGTTTGTCGTTTTTTTCTTTTGTTGTTTTGTAACACCTGCTGCAAATTCTCTACATCCACCCAGGGTTGACTGGTAGAGAATGCCATCAGGCATTATGTTTGCCCTTTTGTACATTTCTTTTTAGAGGTGATGCAATAAACTTTAAATAAATAAATAAAATCCCAGATTTAAATTCTTCTTTTAAATCTGTCTGGCCGGGAGTTGAACACAAAACCCTGACCGGTATGGTGACTTCGCTACACGGGTCGTTGGCTTGCCTGGTCGGGGACCAAACCCGGAACACTGCACGTCCGCCACGCGGGCCAAAGTATAACTTGCAACCCTTACCGTTACTCTCAGTGCCCGGTACGTCAGGGCAGGCCATGTAACGCAACAGCAGCCTGGAGTCGTCAGTACAGGACTCCGCCCTGGATAGAGGGGAGATGCAATCGCCTGAACCCCTGGAAACACAGAAACAGGAATAGAGAAAAATAAACAAGGTAAAAATGTGTAAAGTTTGAAGAAGTAGTCAACCCCAGATAGGATTAGATATTCCTACCTGAGATCGGTCACAGATGCGCCACTACCCCTGAGGACTACGCTGGAACGCCTCGGAAAAGTATGTCTCCTTACCACACCCTTCAAACCACAACACAGTAGCACCTAACACTGCTGTTATAAGGCAGAAATAGGTGTGGCTGTGGTGCCACCGGAGTCGAACCACAAAGGGTTCTACCACCTTCAAAGAAACATTTTTGAGATACCACCGCCAGAGTAGTGCTGCTGTTTTCTGGTTTGAATCGTTTCGTTTGAAATATTTAGTGTTGGTCCCATAATCATGACATATAACTACAAAACAAATATATCAGTTGTAAAGCAAAACTTGAAAAGTTCTTTTTTGAAAGCTTTATTTGAAAGGAAGTCACTAGAAGATTAGTATACCACCTGCTATCTGCAGTTATGTACAGAGTACACTGCACTTATATTTGTTATTTTAATTATGAAGCAAAATGTGTAAATTTCATAAAGAAAACTCGGCAGTAGACCAGTAGACGAACCTCTTAGTAGACCAACCTATAAAGTAGTAGACGGCCATTGAATTAACAATAACGTCTACTCCTTCATTTAAGAATAGGTTTCATTGTCGATTTAACTTCAGAGTAGACCAGAAGACCAACTTAAGTAGGCCCGTAGACTAACTTAAATACACCAGTAGATGTACTTAAATATACTAGAACACCACCTTACCAATATACGAATATACGAATAGATTAACTTAAGCAGACTAGCAGACCGTCTTAAGTAGACTAACTAAAGTAGACCAGTAGACCAACCTGCTATACGTGAAGGTGAAGGGCGGCGGATGGAAGGGACACGACTGTGGTATCGGTCGCGGTTCCTTCCTGAACATGGAGTACAGTGGCGCGTCACCACTGATCTCGTCGCAGACGGAGTTCACTGAATCCTTCTGGCTGCAGTATGCTGTGGAGAAGATGAAAGAATAAATTAATCATTACAAAAGATTTAGCTGTCATAATTAATCTTCTTCGTGAAACTGGTAAAGGCAATTCCCTTCCCATTAGCAAACACATCGTCCTCGAGTACAGTATTGCTTTAGGACCTCGTAAAACATCTACGTCCTAATGTCCCATTGCTGGTCGTCGATTTCCTTCAAGAAGGGTCCAGGGCACAGTTATCCACACCAACCAAACGTAGATTAGCAGAACATTATGCTTATAAAATAAATTTGAAAATGCCAAGGATACGATCCTCGGACCCACGACTTTGTATTTTTTTTAATTTTGAAATTATGAAAAATAATCAATATATTTAGAACTGCTGTGGGTGGTAGCAGTCTTTAACTACCAACCAGTGATAAGTGATCTACACTTGACCCATAGCGACCGTTATTATTTATTATTCAATGTATCCAGGTTGTGCCAAAGATAGATGTTTGAAAATTTTGTGAGCGGAAATTGTCAAATTTCGATCCGTGGTAGCCAAAAAATTGGATAGATCGATTATTAATAACGCGCGAAGATGTTAGATATGAAAGATCAATTTACAATGTTGGACGTGCAATTTGTGTCTAATTAAAAAATTAGTTACGTGTATGTACTCACTTTCTTTGTATTGTAAAACATATTTGTGCTTTTCGTGGATGACCATACATCTGTAGCAGTCGTAGGCCCTAGAATGAGACAAAATCCAGATTAGTATTATGCTTAATGCTTAAGCTTAACGCTTTTGTACCACATCACATAAGCTTAATGCTTTTGTACCACATCATTTTTCGTTCAATAAAGTGTAAATAAATAAAATAAAAGGCGCTTACCTCGGGCAAAGAATTAGCTTAGCTATTCAACGAGGTAATGTCATTATAATTAGTTAATTATTTTTTACTTTTACTTGTAGTGACGTACAAGACGGTTTCATTTTTTTGTTATTTTTTATTTAATTTAACTCTTATTAGCGTCAATATTTAATATAAAAAATAATATAAATTCAATTGATTTTTTGTGTAATACTAAATAACTTCGACACCGCGATTCAGACCACTTCCAACGCCATCTAGTATCATCTCACTCACCTGTCATACAGCAGGAACTTGTCATACGACTCCGTCTCCGAGCACTCGCCCTTCGACTGTATGTGTGTTGAGTTGATCGCGATCAGCCCCGGGATGCCGGACTGGAACCAGCTGCCCGTCCAGTCTGCTGGGAACGTGCAGCCACCTGGAAGACAAAGAACCGTTATAGTTTACAACAATAATATATTTTTTTATAATATAGCAGTAGCAGACGAGCATGCAGTCCACCTGATGGTAAACTACTGCCGCCCATGGACATCTGTAATCAACCCTAGATATGATTGAATATTCCTACCGGAGGTCAGCTACAGGTACGCCGGTACCCCCCACAGGGCCAGGTTCAAACCAGAACACAGCAGCTTTTAACACCACTATTATGAGGCAGAAATAGGTGTGGCGGTGGTGCCGCCGGAGTCGAACCATAAAGGGTTCTACCACATTGTAAATTCAAAGCGTCGACATTTCCTGCGACATTATATGATTCTACAAGAGAGTGCGACAGATAATACGAAAACTTACATGAAATGTAGTATTAATATATTTATTGTTCTTAGTTTGTAGTTCTCTTTTTTCCTTGTGTTACTTCGTTATGTTTATTTTTATTTTTCTTTCATTTACCTGTTTTTCTACTATTTAATAGTCGGTACTGTATTTATTCCTTTGTTTTGTATTTAAACATTTATTTACCTACGTTATATTGTGAATAGTTTGTTTCAAGTAGATAAAAATAATGTTATGACGTCATTATATATAAAATTCTCGTGTCACAATATTAGTTACAGTACTCCTGCAAAACGGTTTTACCGATTTTCACCAAATTTTATATGCATTCAGTAGGTCTGAGAATTGGCTACTATCTATTTTTCATATCCCTAAGTGATAGGGGTTGTTCACCCTTAACATTTTTTATATTTATATGGCATCATTATGAGATCATTTATAAAGAGATCTGATATATGATATGCGTGGCTTGGTAGACTTCAGGTCTACCAAGCCACGCTTGGCTATCGCAGAAGACTATGGCGTTCTCAATCAAAACCCAGGAAAGAAAAAGAGAGAAAAGGAAACAAAAGAAGTAAGGTGGGAAAAATAATAATCAATGATATTATTCATTCTAGTTTGGCCACGGGTCGAAAGTGGACCAATATCAAAAATATAATTTTTAATTGATATTACAGATCGCTTATCAATACCTATGAAACAAAAAGCCGATTGACAAGAAAAAGATAATAATTCGCCAAGTACGTGTCGATCTCGCACATGGAGGCTTCCGTTCACCAAATGTTCATTACTTTTTACTTAATTTTATTCATTTTATTTTCAACAATATTAAGTTATATGACACAATAGATGGCGTTGGGGTGATGATGAATGATACGTAAACAACGTATAATAAAATAAAATAAAAAAATAAAAAAATAAAAGTTATTTCACTATAATTATTAAAATATGCTTTATGGTTCTTATTTGTATTTATTATAATACCAGTTATAGTAGTAAACGGATTGTAAAAATTACAAGTGTCTTCCTAGTACGGTTTAACAGTTAGATCGAAAAATGCCGAAAAAATCCGGTATGTTGTATGGAGATCCCCCTTTCATATTCAACTTTATTTTATTTTTAGTATTTGTTGTTATAGCGGCCACCGTTATGTATCCTCTGTAAAATTTCAATTGTCTATCTATTACGGTTCCGGAGATATAGCCCTGTGACAGACGGATAGACAGCGAAGTCTTAGTAATAGGGTTCCGTTTTTACCCTTTAGGTACGGAACCCTAAAAAGGTCGTTAAACCGATCTGGTACCGGATTCGATCCCCGGTCAGGCATCCACACGAATTTGTATCTCCGTTTTGCGCCTTTTTGGGTTTAATACTACAGCCCTTTGAGGCTTAGAGTAACTACACAGATTTATTAAGCCCTGCACAATCATAGACGAATAGTTAAAAAACCTTTTAGCCCTTTGATCTATTCAAAATCAGCCCTTCTCTAGGATCTGAATTAATAGGCCCTATTGTTTTGAAAGATTCCTGTGCTCATACGAGTATGGGGTACACATTAGTGTTATGGGGTAGGGTTCCCAAGAGGGCCCTAGAGGCCAATGACCTAGTAGGGTAGATGTCAACAGATCTTTTTTCCCTGAGTTCAGTGTTTGTAAGGATGTATTCACACGTGGTGTTGGAATTTTAGGATTTCATGTTTACATATAAAAAATCATCTTCTGTATGTCTGCAAAAGGATAATAATTATAGTTTAAAAACTAAAAACCACGCTAAATTCACACAAGGAAAATCGTTAATCCTGATTCCTGTCGATCTTCATGTGGAGAAAAATTAGATAAAATTATTAAAATCGTGTATTGTCTTCGGTTCTTGATAATTGTTGAAAATTATAAATTAATCGGACCGTTCAAAGTGGGTAAAAATCGAGTTCAAAGATTCCTTTACATACACACATAGATAGATAGATACAATCCAAGCTACTAAAAGCGTGGTAAAAAAAAAGGTGATAGCCTTGCGGTTAAAACTCGGCCTCTCAATTGGAGTCTCAGGTTCGAGTCAGGCACATAAGTCTGATTCATTAAAGTTATGTGCGAATAAGAAATTGATTTGATTTTTTTTATAATATAGGAGTAGCAGACGAGCATGCAGTCCACCTGGTTGGTAAGTGGCTACTGCCGTCCATGGACATCTGTAATCAACCCCTGATTAGATATTCCTACCTGAGGTCGGCCACAGATGCGCCGCTACCCCTGAGGACTAACCTGGAACGCCTCGGAAAACTTTGGCTCCCTTACCACACCCTTCAAACCAGAACACAACAGCGTTTATTTAATTTTTGAAATTTGTCAAGATGTAGTAGGCAAATATTGTTAAATTTCGATCTTTGATCATTACTTTTTATTAATAACAGACCATAGTAAGACTTCTTACAATCATCTCAATAAATACCATTTTGTGTCGTAATTAAAAAACAGTTTTTAATTAACGTTCATTTATTAATTACTGCAAACAATTTACTAAGTAACTGTTCCAAAACATTTTAAATATAAACACACCCTTACCGTGGAATCTAGACCAAGGCACAGGGGGTTGGGGTTCGTTGACCTCCGAAGAGGGTAGCTCAAAGAGATGCAAAACTTATCGAGATGTTCCACATATAACGTGTTTGTGGTTGGACAAAAAAATGTTTTAATATGCATTTTTGTAGGGAGAAAGGATTTTTTTATAATATAGGAGTAGCAGACGAGCATGCAGTCAGACGTGTTCTGGTTTGAAGGGTGTGGTAACGACACATACTTTTCTGAGGCGTTCCAGCTTAGTCCTCGGGGGTAGCGGCGCATATGTGGCCGACCTCAGGTAGGTATATCTTATCCTATCTGGGTTTGATTACAGATGTCCATGGGCGGCAGTAGCAACTTACCATCAGGTGGACTGCATGCTTGTCTGCTACTCCTATATTATAAAAAAAAAACATTATCGTAACCCTCCAGCGTAACCACATCCGTTACAATAATCGTTTCACCAATACTTTTAACCCTTACACGGCACGCCTAACTTCAACCAAACCTATCAAATAACTAAAATAGACCCTAGGGTTTAAGGGTAGAACAAAGACGCATAGTAACGTATAAGTAGGTCGCTTCAAATTTTATAACCCTTTGTTCATATTCGAAAAATATTAATTTCATTCAAAACTATAAGTGGAGTAACTGATGAAAAAAACATTTTCATAATTTCGTGTGGTACAAGTTATGTGGGAAACGCTTTTGATATAATTTTTGTTTTTTTTTTCTTTTACCACACTTCTATTTGCTTGGGTTTTATGTATGTACGTATGTATGTATGTAACGGAATCTTTGAACTTGATTTTTACCCACTTTGAACGGTCCGATAATTCAAAATTTTGAACAATTATCAAGAACCGATGAGAATATACGATTATAATAATTTTATCCCATTCTCCTCATCAGGACGTCAGGAATCAGGAATTCAGGATTAACGATTTTCCTTGTGCGATTTTAGCTACTTTTTAGTTTTTAAACTAGAATTAATTTTTTTATTATTGATTTGTGATCGTTTTTAGGGTTCCGTGCTCAAATGATAAAAACGGAACCCTACTACTAAGTCTTCGCTGTGTGTCCGTCTGTCACAGGGTTATATATCTCTTGACCGGTAATAGGTAAACACTTGATTTTTTTACAAAGTATACTTTACGGTAGCCGCTATAACATACAAATATTAAAAATAAAACGTTGGAAATAAAGGGGGTTCGACATACAATAAACCGCTATTTTCAACGTTTTTCGCTTTATCTATTGAACCGTAATAGATAGATAGTTAAAATTTTCACAGTGCATTTACATAAACGACTGCAATAATAACAAATACTAAAAATAAAAAATATATGAAAATGCTGGTGGTACGTAATCTCCATGTGCGAGTTGGACTTGCAAATTATTTATTTAATGCTACGCTAATTTCTACATTATAGTAGCAGTGTAGCGCTGCTGTGTTCTGTATTGAAGGGTACAATGTACCTTAAAATAAATCTTTACTTTTACGAAACGTTCCATCAGGTGATCTGCCTTTTCATTGACTTCTTTAAAATATTGGGGCATTATGAGACCATTTTTTTTTTTTTTTCTCGAGCGGGAAACCTTCAAAAGAAAAATTATTAGAAAATATTGACATCAAATTATCTGCAAAAAAATTTAATCTAATGGGGAGTATGATGTTTTTCGAGCCTGTGTATATCTAATTATTTGTACGCCTAAACGGTATGACGGATTTTAACATATTATGAGATGTCGTTGCATGTTTTTTTGCTACTTATTCGAAAAATGATAATAATTTGGAATGATGACTATCCGCTTCCGCTTATAACTTGCGGCGCTTAATGTATTTATAATGAAGGCATTGTGCGCCGGTCCATTGTTTCAGCGCACACCTGGCCACCGGCTTCCAGGGTACCTAGGTATTAGGGTCTCTACACATGTGACGATTGGGGAACGACTAACGTAAGTTAGAAGAAGCCTAATAATATATCTGGGCGTTGCTTTGTCACAAAAGTTGTTTTAAGATGAAATCTGGTCACCGCCAACTTCCAGGTTACCTAGGTATTAGGTTCCCTACACATTGTCCCTGTAGTCCCGGAACTAGAATAGGGCTACGGTATCCCCTGCCTGTCGTAGGAGGCGACTAAAAGGGGGCTTCCGGGGTTGCGGGCGGCAAGATTGGGAGGTCGAGCCTCCGGCAAGCAATTCCGGGAAGGACGGCGGTGTGTGTGGTCGCATGCCGTCGTAAATACCAGACGGTGTGGCGTGACCTGTAGCTCACTGAGAGGCGGAGCCCGAAAGAGCAACGCGTTCAGAGGACTCCGGTTGCGTTCCGTTGGAGATCTCGGAGTCCTCTTGGCAACGCAGAAGACGGCCACCGGGGGATTTTAGTGCGGTAAGAGTCCCACATAATCCTGTGTCGCTCCCACGGCACCGGGTACCTTTTGAAGGTTTCCCCCTCGTTAACAAAAAAAGGTTTCCTACACATGTGACAATTGGAAATCGACTAACGCTAGTTAGAATAAGCTTTGTAATATACATAAAAAGTGGTAGAACCCTTTGTGGTTCGACTCCGGCGGCACCACCGCCACACCTATTCTGCCCAATAACAGCAGTGTTAAGCGCTGCTGTGTTCTGGTTTCAAGGGTGTGTTAAGGGAGACATTCTTTTCCGAGGCGTTGCAGCTGAGTCCTCAGGGGTAGCGACGTTTGTGGTCAACCTTAGATAAAAATCTAATTTTATCTGGGATTGATTAACGATGTCCATGGGCAGCAGTAAACACTTACTATAAAGTGGACTGCATGCTCGTCTGCTACTCCTATATTATAAAAAAGATGATAAATTATTTATGAAATCCACACTAGACGCACTCCAACACGCCTAGCTAGCGAGTAAGAAAATACTTCAAAGTAATTCAATTCACTGGTGCCCTCTCGCATTGTCACAACCCGATTACGTCACACGACTCCGTACAATGTGATTACCACTGATAATGGAATAACACACGTTAGGTACGAGGAAAGGTGGTAATGGGTAGGTAAAGATGGTAATAGGTATTTTTATAATATAGGAGTAGCAGACAAGCATGCAGTCCACCTGATGGTAGCTACTGTCGCCCATGGACATCTATAATCAACCTCAGATAAGATTCGATTCTAAATGTTTAGTTAAAGGTGGTAAAACTTTAACTGTCTACTAATAAGGGCAGGCCCCCCAAAAGCCCAGCATTCTTTAAAACAGTATCCGGATCCTAAAAAAGTAAGCTATCCAAGCCTTATAGCGCTTTCATTCGAGTACTAATTTACTTTAAAATTAAATTTTAAAGTACATAATTAAAACGTCATTTTACTTCCAACTGACGTCTACAGTTAATTTTACAGCGTAATTTGGCCAAAATTTCGTGGTTCACTCTCGCGTAACGTCTGCACTGAACTGTTCACTACAGCCAATGATATATTAAAACTATAGATACGTTACATGCCTTCTAAAGAACACAGGAAAGTTAGCGAAACGTGAGCGCATTGACACACACATGCACGTTTTCCATTTTACTTACATATTACTACATAGACAAATATTTTACAAGGGACAAAGCTATTGGAGCAATATGATAATAATTACAGTTTAAAAACTAAAAACCACGCTAAAATCACACAAGGAAATACGATAATCCTGATTCCTGACGATCCTGATGAGGAGAATGGGATAAAATTATTAAAATCGTGCATTGTCATCGGTTCTTGATAATTGTTTTAAATTTTAAATTAATCGGATCGTTCAAACTAGGTAAAAATCGAGTACAAAGATTCGGTTACATACATACATACATAGATACAACCCAAGCTAATAAAAGCGTGGTAAGAAGTGAGCGAAACACGAGCGCATTGACACACATGTACGTTTTTCATTTTACTTACATATTACATACTACATAGACAAATATTCTACAAGAGACAAAGCTATTGGAACAATATGATAAAAAAGACAATTAGTATTCGACATTGCGTTTCAAGTTTCATTCATACGTAAATATCGACGTAAATTTTGCTTCTCTGTCACTTTAGTTGTGGAAGGAATACGTTCTCTTTCTTGTCGTTTACTTAATCATGGCGGACCAAACACGAAAAATAAACAAAATATAACTATTTCTCCTGATTGACTTGTTTTATGTGATTCCATGAAACTTGTTTATTTTTTGCGCAAAATTTTTACCTACGCACTGCACAAGAAGGCATTTTGAAGCTTAGAAGACCAAAATAATGACATTTAACGTGTACAGTGACATACGTATCAATTACTACGCGTGAGAGCGACTGGACTCGACAAACACCAATTGGTTACTTTTGTATGTTTTAAGTTTTGTTCGCTAGTAACGTATCTTTAGTTATTATATCAATGCCTACAGCATGAACCGGTCCCTCTAAACGACGAGAAATAATATGATTGAGTTTCATTCTCTGAATGTCTAATGAACTTGGCTCTCATCTAGCATGCCGTCCCTTTCACGCCAACCCTTAAAGCATATGTTAGAGCGAGACGGGTATACTAAGGTCGTTCATTCAATAAATTTTCCATCATTTCCCGTGTAAACGGCTCGAATTTTCGCCTTTGTGTCCAAAGCAGTAAGGCCGAGAGATTCCACATAAAATGGTTTATGGTACGTAATTAATTTTCTATTTAATGAAGTGCTATATTGCACGATAGAATTATTCGTATAATGCAAAATCTTTATAACTGAGTTTATGCGATCGAAATTTATTACGGGCAGTTATTGGAAATTACCTCGGGTAATATGCGAATATGTTTTAACACACCACATACAGGCAGATGTATAAAATACTTGTGAGTATACAGGGTGAATTTTTCAAATAGGCCTTCAGGGCTAAATTAGAAACTATAAGGATTAGCGAAAAATGCTGAAAGGAGTTACGAGGCCGATTTTGATTAAAGCTAAAACTGGATCATTAGTTTTTTAAAATATCTTTTTCCCTAGCCGGGAATCGAACGAGTTCATTTTGAAAAAAAAAATACATCCTAGCATATAGGCCAACGGCGGCACTTACAAATTGTCAGTTACAATATTTTTCTTAAACTACTACCGGATCGGAACGCGACCTCTACTGAGAAGATCCGGTAAGAAACTCAGTGGGTTTGGCTTTTTTTTTTTAATAATAATTATTCTCTTTTAATAATGCCGTCAATTTTACATATAATTAATAAAGCATTAGCTCCAGTATCTTGCAGTAAAAGATTTAGACGTCGACCCATTGCTGTCCCATTGCTGGGCACGGGTCTCCTCGCAGAGTGAGAAGGATTAGGCCATTGTCCACTGCGTGGGACACGTGCGAATTAGTAGACTTCACATATATTTTTTTCAAAGAGATCTCAGATATGCAAGTTTCCTCACACTATGTTCCTTCACCGTTTAAGTAAGCGATAATTATTTTTTTACGTACATAACGTTGAAAAATCAATGGTGGAAGGTGGTTTGAAGGTGGTAGAACCCTTTGTGGTTCGACTCCGGCGGCACCACCGCCACACCTAATAACAGCAGTGTTAGGCGCTGCTGTGTTCCAGTTTGGAGGGTGTGGTAAGGGAGACAGACTTTTCCGAGGCGTTCCAGCTTATTCTCCAGCTTATTTATTAGTTCTCAGGGGTAGCGGCGCATCTGTCGCCGACGTCAGGTAGGAATAACTAATCCTATCTGGGGTTGATTACAGATGTCCATGGGCGGCAGTAGCCACTTACCATCAGGTGGACTGCATGCTCGTCTTCTACTCTTATAATATAAAAAAAAGGTGGGACTTGAACCTCGGACCATTTGATCGAAAGGCTGAGTTTAAATCAAGCTATCACTAGCAAACAAACAAAACATCAAATCATTCGTCCAAAATGAGTTTTCAAAATACCGTTCACAACAACTGAAGGTTTCATATTTGATTTGAACGAAGATTAAAGGATTACGCAAAGCGGTTTAGGACGGAGCGGAAATTAGAAAAATGCCTAAAAAATATTGTACAAATTATAATGTTGCCAGGCGGAAGGTTTTTGTTTTGGAAACAGTTCGTGTTTTTCCCTTTGCTGTTTTTTAGGGTTCCGTACTCGTGTAGTGTGGAGCTAAGGCATCCTAATATAAGATAGGTTTAGAGTAATGTTAAGTTAGTTACAATAAAGCCTTCAACCCATCAACACGCCTTTAAATTTAACGCCTTTTGAAGGTGGTAGAACCCCTTGTGGTTCGACTCCGGCGGCACCACCGCCACACCTATTTCTACCTAATAACAGCAGTGTTAGGCGCTGCTGTGTTCCGGTTTAAAGGGTGTGGTAAGGGAGACAAACTTTCAACTGGAGCTAAGACATCCTAATATAAGATAGGTTTAGAGTAATGTTAAGTTAGTTACAATAAAGCCTTCAACCCATCAACACGCCTTTAAATCGAACCTGCCTGTGACATCACTACATATCCTGGCAGGGTCGCCATGTATAATATAAGAGTAGCAGACGAGCATGCAGTCCACCTGATGGAAAGTGGCTATTGCCACCCATGGACATCTGTAATCAACCCCAGATAGGATTAGATACTCCTACCTGAGGTCGGCCACAGATGCCACCCCTGAGGACTAAGCTGGAACGCCTCGGAAAAGTATGTCTCCCTTACCACACCCGTCAAACCGGAACACAGCAGCGCCTAACACTGCTGTTATGAGGCAGAAATAGATGTAGCGGTGGTGCCGCCGGAGTCGAACCACAAAGGGTTCTACCACCTTCAAAATTTTAATGCGTAATAACTTTTAAATGCATAGTTTTCTTTATTACTTCACCGTTTTAATACTTTGAGAAATCAGCTGTGCCTGCCTGAGGCTTGAACCTGGGACCACACGAACGATTGGCCGAGTTTTATTAACTAAACTATCGCTGTTAGACCTACTACATAGATTAGTAAAGATACTTCGCCGCCTTGAAATTGAATTAAGCCACAAACGGCTTATTAGTAAGTTCTTTTTTTGAATTCTTGACAAATAAAAACATTTTTAGAGAAAATTTACGAATAAATAACTAATACTGCGTAATTTACGTAAGAAATAAATAATTATTTCAAATATTTTAGGGGCATTTTAGCACGGAGACGTGGCAAAACTTTTTTAAGCAACTATTTCAATTCTCAAAACTGGGTACATTTTCTTGTTAGGAGTAAGCAATCTTTACTAATCTATGACCTACTAGTATAATAAACAACCTATTTTCCAAAATGGCGAACTGTTTACGTCATTAAAGATGGCGGCTTCCAAATGAATATTTTCTGTCGGGAAAAATATTTTCGAACTCAAAACAGGATAATTGGGAATTGTATGTAAATAAATTAGAATTTGTTTAGAAAATAATAAGAGTTGTATTAACTAAACACCATTTTAGTAATGTTTACCTAATTTTCTTGTTTAGATACGCTTTTGTTCCAGGGTTTTCTTGAGTATTTTGTTCATCATCAACCCATTACTGTCCCACGGCTGGGCACGCCTCATCCTCTCCTCCTCTCATAATGAGAAGGATTAGGCCATAGTCCACCGCGCTGGCCAAGTGCGTATTGGTAGACTTCACATACCCTTGAGATTACTTTTTTTTATAGATCTCCCAAGTATGAAGTTTGAAGGGTGTTGTAAGGGAAACATACTCTTCCCATGCGTTCCAGCTTAGTCCTTAGGGGTAGTCCTTAGGTAGATGCCCCTATGACGACCTCAGGTAGAATCCTATCTGGGGTTGATTACAAATGTCCATGGGCGGCAGTAGCCACTTACTATCAAGTGGACTGCATTCTTGTTTGCTACTTCCATATAATAAAAAAAAAGGTTTTTTCTATATCTTTATATATATTATATTTCTTATGTGCGTGTGTATGTCATTGAACTTCTCCTAGAGGACTTGACTGATTTTCATGAAATATGTTGCGTGTGTTCAAGGGGACTTGAGAATGGTTTAGATTCACAATTTAGTCCGTGGGAAAAGGGTTTTTTTTTAATTAATTTTGAATTCGTAAGTAGTTATAGAATCTGAAACTATGCATTTGATCAAGTGTTGATCTTTAGCAAAGTTGTTGTCCAAGAGCCCACGTGGGTTTGGGACTTGGTAAGACAAATTTTCAACAGATGGCACCACTGTCATTCCAATGCAGGTACAAATTTTCCGTTTTATGTATGTCATATTATTTCTTTAAAATGCGGGCGAGGCCGCGGGCACCACTAGTAATAAATAAAGTTCTATATAGTAAAAATAAATCTCAAGATACATTTTTAAACTATATTATACAGCTACGCCTATTTTTCGCCTATATACAGCTTCGCAAACATTACACAAAATTCCTTTAATCATTTTGAAATAAACAAATTATCGAATGTTTTGTCTTGTTTCTGTCGTAAACAAGGGATTTTTAAAGGGATTATTTCAGCTCAAAAGCCTTAATAGGTGAAATCTCGTAAGAGGGTTGTTTATGTTTTCGATAGATTTTCGCTATTAATTTTGAAAATAATGAATATTTTTATATGGTAGGGTTTATATAGGCTTATTAGGGAATGCCTCGGAAAAGTATGTCACTTACCATACCCTTCAAACCAGAAAGCAGCAATGGTCAACACTGCTGTTATAACAGAAATAGGTGTGTACCGCCGGAGTCGAACCACAAACGGTTCTGCCACCTTTAAATATATTTAATATAAGTTAGTATTGAAACTCTCTCTGAGGTCGCCCACAGATGCGTTGCTACCTTGTAGACTAAATTAGAACAACTCATAGGTATAAATCCCTTTGTCCCTGTAGTCTCGGGACTAGAATAGAGCTACGGTATCCCCTGCCTGTCGTAAGAGGCGACTAAAAGGGGGCTTCCGGAGTTGCGGGCGGCAAGAGTGGGAGCTCGAACCGTCCAGCAAGCGACCCCGGGAAGGACAGCGGTTTGTGTGGTCGCATATCGCTGTAATCACCAGGGGATGTGAGGAGCGTAAATTGCTCCCCCCCAGGGCATTTTCCGATAGAAGGGCATCGCGTTAGGAGGACCCCGGTTGTGTTCCATCGGAGATCCCGGAGTTCTCCAACAAGCGTTGAGGACGGCCACCGGGGGGGTTTTAGTGCGGTAAAAAAAAAATGGCGTCGGGTACCTTATGAAGGTTTCCCCCTCGAGAAAAAAAAAGGTATAAATCCCTTACCACACCCTTCAAACCAGAACCAGAACGCAGCACTTAATACTACTATCATTAGGAAATAACTACGGCGATTAATATAACTGGCCTTCAAACTTTTCATAAAAGATAGAACATAAAGAAAAAGAAAAATTGATTTGGCTTTAGCTTACTAAGTTAACTTTTTTACTTTTCCATTTAGAGAATTCGTTAAATTGTCATTTATCATACCAAATGACAGTACAAAACAAATTTGAAAAGTAGGCAAGGTCACAATTATTGTTAATATCGAGATAGCGTGCCGCCATCTTGTCGACGCCATTTTGATTTTGTCTGTGACGTTATAATCGTGATTTTTGTAAGCATTTTGGAGGTTAACTCGTCGACTCCAGGGCGCCTACCACCATCTTTTAAAAACTATCATAGTTCAGGAAAGGTTTACTTCCTCCTTAAAACAGTAAAATATTCCGTCATACACAGTTGAACAAACTTAAACCCTTATTAATTTTTCGCTTATCCATCGTATAAAACCATCTGAAATTGTCATATTTTGCTTAAAAATTTAAATTTCTTGCAAATAAAGGTAAAAATATGATTGAAATAATATTGTTTAAGAGATGGAAGGAATCCCCCAGGGGGGTTACTACCATCTCTTAAACAATATTATTTTAATTATACATTGAAATTTCGTACCACGACCCCGTTAAAGTAATATTGTTTTTATAATATTACAATAAGCAGTTTTATATTATGTCGGTCGAAATTATTCATTCTTTCAATAAGGGTTTAAGTTTGTTCAACTGCGTATGACGGAACACAATCAAGACCGTGGTGCGAAAGAGATGACACTCGTTGCGATGTCTCTTTTCCTCTTGGATAAGGAATAGACAAATTACTCATTCTTTTAATTCACTCGACAGGAATAAAAAAATGCTGTTTTAAGGAGGTCGTGGTACATCATCATCAACCCATTACTGTCCCACTGCTGGGCACGGGTCTCCTCTCATAATGAGAAGGATAAGGCCATAGTCCACCACGCTGGCCAAGTGCGTATTGGTAGACTTCACATACCTTTTAGATTTTTTTAAATCTCTCAGGTATGCAGGTTTCCTCGCGATGTTTTTCTTCATCGTTTAAGTGATAATTAATTTCTAATATGCACATAACTTTGAAAAATCTTTGAGGTTTTGAGTTTGAAATCCGGGAAGTTAAATCTACTCCGCCTTCTTCAAAATTAGCCTTTTCCTTTAGTATGAAACTCATATAATTACTTTCCAGAATTTGATCCTTATAAGCGACATTATCCGATTATCAATAATACAGGTTTTTTTTTTCAAAATTAACTCGCTCGTTTCCCGAAGCGAAGTGGATTTTTAAAAAATGTTATCATATATCAGTTTTAGTTTGTATCAAAATCGGCGTCGTAACTCTTTTCAGCATTTTTCGCTAATCCTTATAGATACGGATTTGGCCCTGAAGGCCCATTTAAAAATTCACCCTGTATATAAAAATAGATATTGATAACGATCGGTCAGTCTGTCTGTGGGTCATTAGAACATATGTTTATCGATAAAACAGCAATTTGTTCGAATGTACACACAGACATAATTTCGAGATCCGTCCCTATGATAATGACCCCTCTATAAATAATTGTTATAATAACTTGAAACTATAATATTTATATAGGTATAGTCCGCGTAAAACTGCTAGTCCGCTCTGAGTATAGAAATGCATCGCGTCGCCATAGCAAATTATATGAGTACACCTGTTCTTAACAACTTCAGAGCGGACTAGCACTATGGCGGGGACTATATTTAAATCTCATCAAAAGAAAGCCAAGTTCAATATTAAAGTAAAAATAAGGCTCTGCGCAAAAAAAATAAAACCCATAAAACCTCCATAGTATTGAAGGCGGGCGAAACCACGGGACAAAACTTGTCTTATATAATAATTGGCCAACTACGAGTCGAGCTCGCACATGGAGGCTTCCATACCACCAAATATTCAATATTTTTTACTTATTTTTATTCATTTTATTATTTTCAACAATATTTAATTATATCAGACAAAAATAAATGGCGTTGGGGTGATGATGAATATTACGTAAACAACGTATAATAAAATTAAAATAACTGTATTAAAATATGTTTTATAGTTCTTATTTGTATTTATTATAATACCAGTTATAGTAGTAAACGGATTATAAAAATTCCAACCGTTTCCTCAGTACGGTTTAACAGTAAGTTCGAAAAATGCCCCAAATACCGGTTTGTTGTATGGATACCCCCTTTAATATTCAACTTTTTTTTTTGTATTTGTTGTTATAGCGCCCACCGTTATGCATCCTCTGTAAAATGATGTGTCAATGTATTACGGTTCCGGAGATATAGCCCTGTGACAGACGGACAGACAGCGCAGTCTTAGTAATAGGGTTCCGTTTTTACCCTTGGGTACAGAACCCTAAAAAGCAACACAAATAAATAATAGGCTAAGTGTGAGTCGAAGTAACATTTATTTTTAATTTTTTTAGTATTAGTATCGTAGCAGCCATAGAAGTACAGACAGACGGACAGACAGAGGAGGCATAGTAGGGTTCCGTTTTACACTTTGCGCACGGAACCCTAAAAACTAATGACAAAACAATAAAAACATAAATTTTTGGTTTACCCTCCGCCATCGAACACTTACATAATTGCCGATGTGTTGGTGAGATAGGACGCCCTCAGACAATTGTGGTAATAGGTGGCTACCATTATGTATTTATTTTGGAAAATCCCCGATAGTTTCGTGAATGTGTTTTATTATTGATTTTATACTTTTTTAGGTGTCATAGGAAAACAAGATTTTCTCAGACATATTATTATTTAATCTATCACATGTTTTGCGTACCGGACATCGACATTTGACTAATTATCAACAACCCATTACTGTCCCACTGCTGGGCACGGGTCCACGGTTCGAGGGGTTCGAGGGGTCCGAGGTTCAAATCTTAGGCACCTCTGATTATTCAAAGTTAGACTGTATAGTCCGCGCGAAACTGCTAGTCCGCTCTGAATATAGAAATATGACTTATATGACTACACCTGCTCACAACAACTTCAGAGTGGGCTAGCAGTTTGGCGCGGAGTATACTAGAAATCAATGCCACCCATGCATGCTCATCTGCTACTCCTATATTGTAATACAAGGGTAATTCCACCCTTATTCAATTCGCACATAGTCAGCGCGGTGGACTATGCCTAAGGCCTAATCCTTCTCATTCTGAGAAGAGACCCGTGCCCAGCAGTGGGATAGTAATGGTTTGATTATGATGAAGTGTATAGTCCGCGCCAAACTGCTAGTCCGCTCTGAAGTTGTTGCGAGCAGGTGTAGTCAATTTGCTGTAGCGACGCGATTCATTTCTATATTCAGAGCGGACTAGCAGCTTTACGCGAACTATAGCCCTGTAACCGATATTACACTGATACCTAAACTATCGACAAATAACAAGTTAACCAAGTATCAACTCAGTGGTAATTGTATTTGACAGGCGCAAGTGGATAATGCGATCCCACGTCACTGGATCCTCTACGCCTTGGGATGGTGCAATGTAATAACGCACCATGGTTTTTTTTTTATAATATAGTAGTAGCAGAGGAGCATACAGTCCACTTGATTGTAAGTGGCTACTGCCGCCCATGGACATTTGTAATCAACCCCAGATAGAGATATTCCTACCTGAGGTCGGCCATAGATGCGCCGCTACCCCTGAGGACTAAGGTGAAACGCCTCGGAAAAGTCTGTCTCCCTTACCACACTTTTCAAACCGGAACACAGCAGCGCCTAACACTGCTGTTATTAGGTAGAAATAGGTGTGGCGGTGGTACCGCCGGAGTCGAATCACAAAGGGTTCTACCACCTTCAAATTTCACAGTATATATTGACACCTTAAACTACTTCATATCATACATTAAATTTACATTTAGGTGGGTACTTACCAAGTCCCAAATTTTCAAATTAAAGTGTATAACGCCTTCTATTTCTTCGATTTAAAGTTTAAATTTCGTTTCTTACCTTTTACATAACCAATGTAACACTAACGTTAGCAACCAGAATTACAGCAGAGGTCGGTTAAACTTCAGCATTTTAAACTACAATTGTATTTGACATTCGCAATTGAATAATGCGGTCCAGTATCGCCGGAGCCGTAATAGCTCCTTGACACACCCCCTGTATATACGACGTGGATAGCTGTATGCAACAAGGACATATTGTTAGTTTCTTAAACGACCGTGGAGGATAATGTATTTTGTGCGTATTAAAATCAAAAAATACCGCCGTTACCCGTATCCCCGGGACCGTAATAGCTCCTTGACACACCCTCTATATAGGACGTGGATAGGTTTATGCAAATCAAATCAAATCAAATCATTTTTTTTTATTCAAAATAGGTTCTTAATAGAGCACTTTTTGAATGTCAATACAACTACTACCACTTCACAAGGTGTTTCGTTATGGAGAAGGAGCGGCAAAAGAAACTCCATAACACACATCTTTTATAAAATGCAATAGCAACATTCTTAGTTAACCGGCTGCAATCGAGTGCAAAATTGTAAAAAATGTAAAAGAACTGTAAAATTAATATAAAACAGCTTGCGAAAAACCCTTTGTTATTAAGTCAATGAAAAATAATGTTATGGAATTTTCCGAGCCGAATTTAGTGAACCAATTCCATTGTAAGTCACTGATGGCATTCAAAAAGAATCAAAACATCCCTAAATAAAAATATTTCCATTCTCAAAGACAATCCCCATCAGATAACTTCGGACCAAAAAAAATTCAATACAAGAAAATTTCGAACGCGAATTTGCCTCAAAATAAATCTTTTCCCAAAAAATATTTGAATACCCGACCGCCTACTTCGAGTTTGCATTCAAAGGGTGTTTCCTAAAGATAAATAAAGTACAAGCTCACCCCTTTTGTAAATAAATTGGAATTAATATGTAGGTAATTGTTTTTGAGGTAAAGGGACACCTGTACTCTAAGGGTCGCTAGGGAAGAAACAATCTTGATATTTTTCGTTCTCTTCCTTTTTCGAAAAAATATTTTGAGAATCAATTTTTTGAAAAAAGAAATATTTTGAAAAACATACTATTACTGTTGTTTACGCCTGATAATAGTTTTGTAGCAACGCAACATTTCGACGTCGTTTTAAAATGCGCGCAATTTTAATAAGGCGTTTAGCCTACCTACATTTTTCTCTCTCACAATTTGTAACCAGTCGAGTCAACATCGCTCTGTAAAATATATATTTAAAATCAAGTAATAAAAGTGTTAAAAGATACCAAAGGTATTTTCAATGTGTCCGCTGAGGCACAAACAACTGTTACTTGTACTTCTTCAACGACTACTACTTTCTTTTAATATTTAAAACCAATCTCAATTCGAAGGTGTTCCACCTTTGTGGTTCGACTCCGGCGGTGCCACCGCCACACCTATTTCTACCTAACAACAGCAGTGTTAAGCCCTGCTGTATTCTGGTTGGAAGGGCGTAGTAAGAGACATACTTTTCCGAGGCATTCCAGCTTAGTCCTCAGGGGTAGCGGCGCATCTGTGGCCGACCTCAGGTAGGAGTCTAACCTTATCTGGGGTTATACAGACTCCATACGGCAGTATCCACTTACCGTCAGGATGACTGCATGGTTAAAATCGAGTTCAAAGATTCCGTTACATACATACATACATACATACACACATACATACATACATACATACATACATACATACAGGTCAAGCTAATAAAAGCGTGGTAAAAACGTTATAAAACATAACTCCTATCTTTAAATTACCCTCTATTTAAAACCAATCTCTCACCAACCTGTCTATATATCACACCAACCACATTCACAGTTCACACCGAATTCTGTTTGATTTTGTGGTCAACTATGTTTATCACTAACCAACAGGTGCATACAAATATTGTCGTTCAATACTAAAATTAATTCTACTAATTAAAATAACGCATCAATACTGAATACCAATTTAGAATGTCAATTGTATTGTTTAGTTTGTAATTTGTAATATTTGCACAATCAGCTATAATTGATTCATGAAGTATAATTGAAAATCAAATGTAAATTGCGTAATTAATTCTTACTTTAATTCATATTAATAGCGAAATTACTAATTAAGAACGGATGAAAACACTAAATTAAAAAATAATTTAAATTATGGTTTTATTTTAATATTATTCACCTTTAACGATACTCAGCGTCGACCGAAAGGTCCGAGGTTCGAATCCCAGCAAAGATTAAAGATTAAAGATCTTTGCCTGGGATTTTTCAATGAGTATGAGTATTAGAAATTAATTATCAATGGCTTAAACGGTGAAGGAATACATCGTGAGAAAACTTGCTTACCTGAGAGATCTTAAAAAATCTCAAAGGTATGTGAAGACCAATTCGCACTTGTCCAGCGCGGTGGACTATGGCCTAATCCTTTCCATTCTGAGAGTGGGACAGTTGTCGACGATGCCTCAAATAAGCCACTCAATCCTGATATTCCAAACCGATATAGTCTAGATAAAATAAAATAAAAATACCGATACTTCACACCTAATAAATTTTTAAACCAGACTCGAAGTTGTCAAAGCTGATATATCTCTATAAAACAACGAATAGACCGTATCGCTACAAGGAAACTGGACTCTGTACAGATGTGGTAGAGTATAATACAGCTGGAAACCGTATTAATGATTAATAGACGGAGCCAGACGGGTCCCATATGGTGTGTGCTATAGACATTAGACATGGTCGAGTTTTATTCAGAAACGGTTTAACGGATACCGTTTTCGTATCGTTTCGTATTCAGGTTTTCGGTAACGGTTATTAACGGATAACGGTTTTCGTGTGGAAATGACAATCGGCTAATACTCATTTTGAGAAACTAAAATTAAATTGTTTTCTCACTTTTACACCTCATCCAGTGTTAATCAAACAGACACGTAGCGAATCTAAGTTTGAGTATGGTTTTAGTAATGTTTAATACTCGTATCTAGTGTATCGATATAGTATGATATATAAAGGAAACGGTTTAACCGATACCGTTTTCGTATCGTTTCGTTTTCAGGTTTTTGGGTAACGGTTATTAAACGATATTACGTTTTGATTTTGATGTGAAAGCTGCTATAGTATCGTGAGCTTGATTTTTCGTGTGGAAATGAGAAACTGTTTTCGAATCTTTGTTGCCAATATCTAGTTACTTTTACTAGTTAACAATTGACAATCAGAGGTTTTATGATACAAATTTTAAATTAGTTTTGTCTTTTTCACACTTTACACAGTTTTAACTAAAGAGACGTAGCAAATATAATACTGAAAATGGCTTTAGTATTTATCGCCTTTGTTATGTTTGGATACGAATTTGTTATAACGGTAAGCTCGATATGACATGATATATGAATGAAAACAGTTTTAATAAGTACGAGCTTTTGCCCGCGGTTTCGCTCGCGTTACGAAGTAATATTTTCAACTCCTATTTTATCCCCTTGGGGGTAGAATTGATCAAAATCCTTTCTTAGCGGATGCCTACCTCATAACAACTACCTGCATGCCAAATTTCAGCCAGATCCGTCCAGTGGTTTGGGCTGTGCGTTGATAGATCACTATGTCACCTTTGAGTTATATTTATTTAGATATAGCATATCAGAACCCCGTTAGTCTGTAAAGAACACCGATTATAATCAACTTCAGTGCGGCAATGTATAAAATATTCGCCATAACAGCCTTATCAAAAGTAGTAGTCCTTACTATACCGTTATCTAGTATATCGATATGTTAATATACGAAAAAAACGGTTTTTGATAATGTTACAGTTTATAGATATCACGTCTAGATTGTCACGAAGTAAACAGTTTATAACCAACTTTTGTGCAACAATAGTTAGGATATTTACAATTAGGCTTTGTCTTGTATATCGATATGGCAATATACGACCAAAACCGGTTTTTGTTAACGTTATATTATATCGATACCACGTCTAGTTTGAAATAAAGTACATAGTTAAAAACCAACTTCCGTGCAACAATGTATAAGATATTTGTAATGAAGTTGTCTAGTATATCGATATTGTAATATACGACCAAAAACGGTTTAACGTTATAACGTAACGTTAAAACGGTGATAACGTTATACTATATCGAAACCATATCTAGATTGTTACAAAGTAAGTTTATAACCAACTTCCGTGCAACGATTTAAGATTTGCAATTTATTTATCGTAAAATATAGTCAGAATGGATTTGTACTGAATTTATGGCGTATAAATTCATGTGCCCTTAGTCTACTGTCTAAATTGGGGCCTAAGGGCTTAAAACATACGACACGACGTCGTATCGTAACACGTTAAGATGTCGTGTCGCGACACGATATCGTGAAAACCTACGAATTACTTCGATAACTACGAAATATTCTTTTCAGCAGGCCCTTTAATTGGATATTTTTTTTTTTATAATATAAGAGTAGCAGACGAGCATGCAGTCCACCTGATGGTAAGTGGCTACTGCCGCCCATGGACATCTGTAATCAACCCCAGATAGGATTAGATATTCCTACCTGAGGTCGGCCACAGATGCGCCGCTACCCCTGAGGACTAAGCTGGAACGCCTCGGAAAAGTCTGTCTCCCTTACCACACCCTTCAAACCGGAACACAGCAGCGCCTAACACTGCTGTTATGAGGTAGAAATAGGTGTGGCGGTGGTGCCGCCGGAGTCGAACCACAAAGGGTTCTACCACCTTGGATAACCATTGATATACATATTGGGCTATACTGCTTGGGCACACGTTGGGCTAGCGTAAATTGGTCGACCATATTTGCGCGCCCAATGCAAAAGTGAATGAAAAGTGAATGAAAAGTCTCTAATCGATTGGGTTAAGTGTTTTAAAATTCTGTTACAAGATTTGACCTCTACATACCTATGTTCTAACTAGGTAAGTTAAATAAAAGGTCACTGATAAATATATGATAAAAGAGGTAATAAGCCACTGTCGTAAAAATGGACTAGCATTATTTCTTCCAAAAAATAAAGTCAACCAATATTCACGACACTGTGTCGTATCGTGTCGTGATTTTGTACGACCCTAGAAAATAAATATTTTCGACGATCGTAAAATTCGTCTTAGGAAGTCCCAGGGATTTTCCTGACACGACATCGTAGACGTCGCAACGTATAACTAAACGAAGTCGTGTCGTGTCGTGTGTTAAGCCCTAAGCACTACTGTTATTCGGTGCCTGCGGAATCCTCTTGCATTTATTAAGGAGGGCTACAGAGCCTCTGTATGATTTATGGAGCAGGTGCTTCACAAATCATGTTTTAAGAGATTTAAGATAAGTTCGTAAAACTAAAGCTTCATATTTAATATATAACGCACTGTGTCTACGGATTCACCTGCGTATAAAAGTGTAAACTCGAGAGACGGTTTTTGCACGGAACCCTAATTAATTTTCTTGTCAAACATACCCTAAGTTATTGTTATAACAAACAAACAAACGCTTTCTACACTCACAGCCCCACACTAGGATTCCCTGTGTCGTAGGTGCCATGGACACACATAGACACAAACACCCAGACCCAGAAACAGAAATCTAAATTCATCATTATCTGTCTGGCCGGGGATCGAACCCGGGACCCTTTGCGCGTCAGACCGGTATGGTGACCGCTCCGCCACGCGGGTCGTCAATACGCGGGGCGTAACGAATCCTTCTTATAGCGAATCCCGAAAAATTCGGTTCAGTTGTATGGGAGATTAGTTGGAATAAACAGACACACAGTAGCTACTTGCCATCAGGTGGACTGCATGCTTGTTACTTACTTAAATCTCACAACAAAACTTTTTATACCACGCTTTTATTAGCTTAACCTGTATGTATGTATGCATGTATGTATGTATGTAACGGAATCTTTAAACTCGATTTTTACCCACTTTGAACGGTCCGATTAATTTAATATTTTCAACAATTATCAAGAACCGATGACAATATACGATTTTAATAATTTTGTTCAATTCTAATTCTGTCTCATGAGGATCATCATGAATCAGGATTAACTATTTTTCTTCTACGATTTTAGCGTGGTTTTTAGTTTTTTAACTATAATTATTTAATCACCATTAAATAATTAATACATAAACCAAAACCTTCTATGATTGCTAAAGATTTTTGTAACGAAAGATATATACAATTTCAATAATTCAAATAAGGATATCAAAGATAAAATATGAGTTATTACTAAGAACAGTTCTGGGGCTTCTTTTAATATTCAATTCCTTTCTCAGAATGAGAAGTCAAAGAGAACATATTTATTTTTGATTGCCCAAATAAGCACTTAATTTATTGAGAGCCGATTTACTATTTATATAAAACAGTTTCTTTATATAAATTAGATGTGTATGTGCGCATGTGTGTATGTGTGCGTCATCGCCTTTTTTATAATAAGTAGGAGTAGCAGACGAGCATGCAGTCCACCTGATGGTAAGTGGTTACTGACGCCCATGGACATATTTGATCAACCCCAGATAGGATTAGATATTCCTATCTGAGGTCGGCCACAGATGCGCTACCTGAGGACTAAGCTGGAACGCGTCGGAAACGTATGTCTTCCTTACCACACCCTTCGACAGAACACAGCAGCACTTAACACTGCTGTTATAACAGAAATAGGTGTGGCAGTGGCGCCGACGGAGTCGAACCACAAAGAGTTCTACCACCTTCAATACATAATATGACATACTTAAGTTATATCTAATAGGTTTAAAGATCTTTGAATCTATAAATATAAATAAAATTGGAGTGTCTGCTTTTAATATAGAAATAACCGCTTTTTACTACATGCATATGAATATACATACGGTACATATACCAAAATAACTTTTTTTACAATTTTTGTCTGTCTGTCTGTTTGTTCTCGCTAATCTCTGGACTTTTATTGGCAAGTAGTTGATGTAATAAGGAGTAACTTAGGCTACTTATATTTAAGAACTAGCTGTGCCCCTGTTGAGTGAAACCGCGGGGCACAGCTAGTATGTAATAAAAACCTAATCTAATTACAAAACCTAATACCTAAAATTATTTTCATAAAATCGTCCCAAGTATCAACACTAAAATCGCGCTTCAGCGGTGCATAGCAGTGCTTTATACTGAAGCAATATATTGCATATTTTATTGTAACTCAAAATCGCATATATAAAATTCACGTGTCACAATGTTAGTTACCGTGCTCCTCTAAAACGGCTTTACCGATTTTCACCAAATTTTATACGCATATTCAGTAGGTTTGAGAATCGACTACTATCTATTTTTCATACCCCTAAGTGATATGGGTTGTTCAACCTTAACATTTTTTTTTATTTACAACACAACGTTTGCCGGGCCAGCTAGTAATAAATATTTTTTGATAAAATTATCACAAGTATCAAGACTAACGTATCGCGCTACAGCCCAGGTGTTCCAAAGACACTTTTCTTATAACAAAATGTTTGCTAGACATTTTAAACGCCTTTAATTAAGATTGCACTCTTAAGTTACTGTTATACGACTACATGACTACATGACATACGACTATATGTTACAGACTTTTCCGAGTGGTAAGGGAGACAGACTTTTCCGAGGCGTTCCAGCTTAGTCCTCAGGGGTAGCGGCGCATCTGTGGCCGACCTCAGGTAGGAATATCTAATCCTATCTGGGGTTGATTACAGATGTCCATGGGCGGCAGTAGCCACTTACCATCAGGTGGACTGCATGCTCGTCTGCTACTCTTATATTATAAAAAAAAAAAAAAAAAATTCATTTGTAGGGTTTTAGGGTTCTGTAGGTAAATAGCAAAACAGCTTAACTTTAACAAACACCAAAACAAAACACAATCTCAAAGGTATGTGTCTACCAATTCGCACTTGTCCAGCGCGGTGGACTATGGCATAATCCTTCTCATTCTGAGAGGAGACCCGTGCCCAGCAGTGGGACAGTAATGGGTTAACGACAAGAACCTTTCGTAGTTCGACTCATGATGCACCACCATTACACCTGTTTCTTTCTAATAACAGAATTAAGCGCTGCTCCGTTCCGTTTTGAATGGTGTGGTAAGAGATATACTTACCCGAAATGCTTCTATTTCGTCCGTCCTAGAGGGTAGTATTTTGCCAATCTCAGGCAAGAAACTAATCTTATCTGGGTTTGATTACAGATGTCCATGGGCAGTCGCCACTTCCCATCAACTGGACAACATGCTCGTCTGCTACAACTTTGTTATAAAAATAAAAACTAAACAGAAAACCGCGGTACAGTCCGCCAGATAGATAGATACCGGTAGTGTAAAAATCTACACATATACATTAATATTTTAAAAAAAATTAATAGCAAAAGTATCAAAACATAAGATCGCAGTACAGTCCACCAGATAGATAGGTACCGGGAGCAGCTATATAAAGACGTTTATATAACTTTGAAATAATAAAATTTAATAGCAAAAGTGTCAAAATAAAAAATCATGGTACAGTTGGCTAAGTAAATAGGTACCGGTAGTATCCAAATTAACATAATAATATATATACACATTAAAAAAATATAACTATAAAAATTAATAGGAAAAGTATCAAAACATAAAATCGCTGTACAGTCCGCCAGATAGATAGGTACCGGGAGCAGGTGCGTTATAAAGACGTTTTTCTTGTCTCCGGACCGCTGTAGTCGATGTGGCATTTCTTCCTTAGTGAGTGGAACTGTAATTGAATGTATCGATATATTGTATCGATATTTGAATTTTATTAAATCTGATACAATATGCGTTAACGTATTAGGTTTCAAACTTTACGTATTATTATTTCATTGCTAGCGATTCTTACAATAATACCAACCAATAATAATATAATACCAACTGTTTGAATGTGGGTGCCATGGACACACACAGACAAATACACAAACACCCAGACCCAGAAACAGAAATCTAAATTCATCATTTAAACAACTGTCTGGCCGGGGATCGAACCCGGGACCCTTTGCGCGTCAGACCGGTATGGTGACCGCTCCGCCACGCGGGTCGTCAATATGTAACCTGTGGTCACAATTTAGACAAATCCAATGACAACTCATATTGTGTTAAAAAGTGTCAAGATATTTGGACTGTAGGTGTACGTGTCACAAAGTGAGACACAAATATACCTATATACACTCGAAAAACATTACCCTCCACGGGGGTAAATAGATAGTAAACTGGTATCCCTCATGAAAATCTATCTGATTTACCGCTATTCAAACCATAATAAATTAGAGGTACACAGCTGTTATAATACTAAAATAAAGTAGCGATGGTGACACTGGAGACACAAAGTATTCTACCGAGATATAGTCCGCGTAAAACTGCTAGTCCGCTCTGAATATAGAAATGAATCGCGTCGCCATAGCAAATTTTGAAGGTGGTAGAACCCTTTGTGGTTCGACTCTGGCGGCGCCACCGCCACACCTATTTCTACCTAATAACAGCAGTGTTAGGCGCTGCTGTGTTCCGGTTTGAAGGGTGTGGTAAGGGAGACAGACTTTTCCGAGGCGTTCCAGCTTAGTCCTCAGGGGTAGCGGCGCATCTGTGGCCGACCTCAGGTAGGAATATCTAATCCTATCTGGGGTTGATTACAAATGTCCATGGGCGGCAGTAGCTACTTCCCATCAGGTGGACTGCATACTCGTCTGCTACTCTTATATTATAAAAAAAAATGTATGCCTACATCTGCTCGAAACAACTTCAGAGCGGACTAGCAGTATGGCGCCGACTATTACTCAAAAACGAATACTCCAATTAAAAACTACTCTCCACCAGCAAACCCCACAGAATCGACACAACGAAACGGCAATTAAACTTATCTTAAAAACATTGTAATGTGACAAACGCAACGACACGTCGAAACGATACAAAAAGTGGAACAAACGATCCGATTCGTTTTGAACACGAAACGTTAAAATGTTCTACATACCAAACACTTTGCGGCGTGACTGTACTCGCACGAAATACATGCACGCGATAATAGGAATCGAATGAGAACTTTTTTATTAAATCGAGTCTACACTAATATTATAAAGAGGAAAACTTTGTTTGTTTGTTTGGTTGTAATGAATAGGCTCAAAAACTACTGGACCGTTTTTAAAAATTCTTTCACCATTCGAAAGCTACATTATCTACGAGTAACATAGGCTATATTTTATATGAAATATATTTGATCAAAAGATTTTGAGGTGGTGCAAAGTTTGCCGGGTCAGCTAGTAGCAAATAAACATGCAGTCCACTTGATAGTACGGTTCGACACCGCCACACATATTTTTGTCTAATAACAACTGTGTTCTGGTGTGAAGGGTGTGGTAACGGAGACATACTTTTCCGAGGCGTTCCAGCCTAGTCCGTAGGAGTAGCGGCGGATTAGTGGCCGGCCTCAAGTAGGATCTTATCTTATTTGGAGACAGATGTCCATAGGCGGCAGTAGCCTCTTACCATCAGGTAGACTACGATCCTAGTCTCCTATTTCTATAAAAAAATCATTGCAAACCAAAAATAAGTGCATTTAACACATCTGTTATGAAGCAGAAATAGGTGCTGTGGTGGTGCCTCCAGAGTCAAACAAAGAGTTCTACCACCTCCAAAATTTCGTCAAACTTTATCAAATATAACGTTATAACGAACAACGTTAAAAATAGCACACTATAATATATTTCATAATAGCGCCACCGTAATATTTCTGAACACTTAATTCAATGTAACGTGAATTTTCCACGCAATTTACTAATTCCCTTATCAGACCTTTCCAGTTCGACATAGGTTTAATGTTTAAACTTCGGTTTTATTAATAAACAAGTGATAAGAATTTCCACATGATTTAGTATTTTAAGATTTTATCGTTACTTGAAAGGTACAGGAGCTTTCACGTAAAAAATAGCAGTTATTTTCTTTGTTATGTTTAAGTTATATTAGCGTTGTGAATTAATAAATTTAAAGCTTTATTTTGTACTATTTTTAATAATGTTGAATTCGAAATTTTTCAGGGAATGTATACATATGTATGTCTGCTTGTAGGTTCATTTATATGTTTTTTTGCGCAGGCAAAAGGGTAGTAATAATTTTCGGTTGTATATCTCTGTTACGTATTGTGGTCTAAACATATTTGTCTTGGAAGCGCAAGTGTTGAATTGAATTATTGCTAATGTAGCCATAGATTAGTAAAGATACTTCGCCGCCTTGAAATTGAATGAAGCCACAAACGGCTTATTAGTAAGTTCTTTTTTTGAATTCTTGACAAATAAAAACATTTTTAGAGAAAATTTACGAATAAATAACTAATACTGGGTAATTTACATAATAGATAAATAATTATTTCAAATATTTTAGGGACATTTTAGCACGGGGACGTGGCAAAACTTTTTTTTGCAACTATTTCAATTCTCAAAACTGGGTACATTTTCTTGTTAGGAGTGAGTAATCTTTACTAATGTATGAATGTAGCGTACATTATCAATTCAAATTAACATATTTTCGTTATTAGGCATTTATGTAATTAAAAATCGGATTTCTCGTTTTGAAATCATGTGAGTTCGTTAATATTTAATCTTACACCTTGTAATATTCCACTATTCATATTCTTAATAATGCAATCCTACCTACAATTGTAAAACTTTAGAGAGCCCGAATTTAATAGCGTAAATGAACACTACGAGGATAAAATAGGATAATATTGTTTGAACATCTTTTTGAAGCAGATACCTACTAAGAAACTTTGGAATTGGCTTTCTGGATAAAAATAATGAAACACCTATTTCACCATTTTTGGAAATTTCAGCCTTTTAGTGCAGTGGGGTTTTTGATTTTTTAATTAAATTACTTGTTTATAGAAGTAGCTAACGAGCATATAGTCCACCTGACAGTATATCTACAATCATCCTTAATTGTGTCCTACCATAAGTCGGCCATAATTGCATTGCTACTTACAAGGATTAAGCTGGAACGTCTTGTATAATAGTGTCTCTCTTACCACACTTCAAACGCGAACACAGCAGCGCTTAACACTGCCGTTATGAGACACAAATAACTTCGTACATAGCCGCATTACACTTACCGACATCGATATTACTAACTCCCTTCGATTCCGATCGACACCGATATCGATATCGATATTATCACAACGTCCCCGCTCTACAGGTCGACCGTGTATCAATTCAAAGTATGACAAATATTGTTTTTACTGCAAACTGAGGGAGCTGGGATTCCTGGGGAATATGTAAAGGTACGGAGATATTTCATGAAGATACTCTAGAACATTCAATTTGATTTTAATATTCTGTGATGCTTTTGAATTTGAAATGTAATAATGTATTTTGTGTATTATGCAACGTAAGTTATACAATACAGTAGCACTACCATGAGTTGGCATAGAAACGCCACTATAGAAATTGTAAATAGAAAACTATTGTCATTTTCTAGTGAATAACATAACTACTATCGTTACCATGAAGTAATAGGTAAATATGGAGAACACACTTCGAATACCTACTTGAAGCAAAACCTATGTATCACCATCTCGCTCTCTGTGGGCAGACCCTCTCTGTCTAAGTAGGGTAACCTTTATTTATTTTGGCACATAGGGCCAATGTTGCCACATTACCGAATCCTTAAGAAATGGGATTATAATTCGTTGAATTGCCAACCCAGATATGCATACGTGACCTACGATTTTGGGATTTTCAATTGAACTAATCATAGTTCAAGTATTTATTTAAAGGTAAATTATTTGACAGTGTTTAACTTCTGGTTAGGCTAGTGTGGTTACTAATTCTAAGAATTTTCTAGGAGATTTAAAGAAGAAGATAGCAATACTATAGTCCACACTAGAAAGAGAGGTCGGCCCACAGAAAGCGGGATGGAGATACGTAGGTATTTGCCTCAAGATTTTGTTCTAAGTCTGGCCTCCATATTTACCTATAACTTCATGATCGTTACGGTATTTCTTGACAACGTCTGTCAAATTAATGACTCATGGGACCGAATTTGTATGGCAATAGATCATAATGACATTCGCTAGCGATTTGATTTCGATAGGTTTTTTACGTTACGAGTGGCTCACACTACGGAATTTAGTTCTACGAGTAACCACCAGAGGCGCTGTACAATTTTTCACACATTTATTTTACGCAGTCGCTAGCGAGTAATACTTTTGTAAATTCATGGTAGTGCTACAGATCAATTGCATAGCTCTATTTTAGGTAATCTCTTATATCCGTTCTTAATTATCATCATCAACCCATTACTGTCTCACTGCTGGGCACGGGTCTCCTCTCAGAATGAGAAGGATTAGGCCATAGTCCACCGCGCTGGACAAGTGCGTATTGGTAGACTTCACATACCATTGAAAACATTTTTTTTAAGTTTCCCAGGTATGCAGGTTTCCTCACGATGTTTTCTTCACCGTTTAAGCAAGTGATAATTAATTTCTAATATGCGTATAACTTTGTTATATCAGAGATGTGTGCCTGGGATTTGAACCTCGGACTCCTAGATCAACGCCGAGTTTCTTAACCACTAGGCTATCACTACTTTTGTTCTCCGTTCTCTTTTCTCATCGTTAATAATAATCAACAATAATGATGTTATGATGATAATGATAAGGATAAAGTTAATAATCATCAACAATAATGATGATATGATGATAATGATAAAGATATGATCTTCGGGAATCATACTCGATGACTGCGGTCACCGACATTACCATTGTAATTGCAGAATGTAGATACTGCACATACCTGAAACAACAAAAAACACAAATTTTACTAATAATTCATAGTAAGTTCATGGTTTTTTAATGTATTTGAACTTTTTACGCGACTGCGTAATGTTTTTCAAGTTATGTATGTGGCCCGACTGATTTTTTTTTATAATATAGGAGTAGCAGACGAGCATGCAGTCCACCTGCTGGTAAGTGGCTACTGCCGCCTGCTGTAATCAATCCCCAGATAAGATTATATGCCTACTTGAGGTCGACCACCGATGCGCTACCCCTAAGGACTAAGCTGTAACGCCTCGGAAAAGCATCTCCCTTACCACACCCTTCAAACCAGAACACAGCAGCGCTAAACGCTGCTGTTATGAAGCAGAAATAGGCGTGGCGTTGGTGGTGCCGGAGTCGAACCACAGAGGGTTCTACCACCTTAAAAATACAGCTATGTAACTCTCACAATTTAGACGAATCCATCGACATCTCATATGTTAATCCGTCAAGCCGTTTGGGCTGTAGCGTGACAAAGAATGACACATACATACTTTAAAAACATTACCCTCTGCAGTAAAGTAAAACAGTAAGGTATATAACATAGAATTAGGTATTAATAAAATTTTAATTCTAATAAAATAATAAAACTGTTTCTTCGACCAATTTCCAAATTTTATTATTCCCCCGCAAAATACAACTCCAACCTCAAGAGCGTTCTTTTTCTTTTTTATGCTAACTCATACTATCATACCAGCCAGTGACTATATAAATTGGCACTTAGTATTATATAAATAACACATCATGAAAATAACACTATAATAAAATAATTTAAATACATTACTAAACTAAACTAAACTAAACTAAACTAAAACGCTTTCTACACTCACAGCCCCACACTAGGATTCCCTGTATCGTGGGTGCCATGGACACACACAGAGACAAATACACAAACACCCAGACCCAGACAGAAATCTAAAATCATCATTTAGAAATCTGTCTGGCCGGAGATCGAACCCGAGACCCTTTGCGTGTCAGACCGGCATGGTGACCGCTCCGCCACGCGGGTCGTCATATTACTACCACTAAGTTTATAAGAAACATTTTAAAAATCCCTGATATATTATAGCAGTACCTAATCCCTTTGAACTGTAAAGTTGAAACCATTTTGAATATCAAAGCGTACACTGCAATCTTGAGCCCTGTGACGTCATTACCATACCTTAAGGTACTTTGCACTTTATCTTTTACCTTATCTTTTGTATCGAGATGTTTCTTTATCGTACACAAAGTCTAGTCTTTGAAGAAAGTTTGCTAACATCTTCATTATAGCGCTTAGACATTGCATATGCATGCATTCTATTGCATATGCAGGTTTTAAACATCGTCTTGTGAAGATAGAGCAAGGAGGTTTTTATAATATAGGAGTAGCAGACGAGCATGCAGTCCATGATGGCAAGTGGCTACTGCCGCCCATGGACATCTGTAATCAACCCCAGATAAGATTAGATTTCCAACTGACGTCGGCCATAGATACGTCGCTACCTTAGCGGACTAAGCTGGAATGCCTCGGAAAAGTATGTCTCTTACCATACCCTTCAAACCAGAACACAGCAGAGCGACGCTGCTGTTTTGAGGCAGAAATAGGTGTGGCGGTGGTGCCGCCGGAGTCGAACCACAAAGGGTTCTACCACCTTCATGTTTAACTGCACTAGTAGTGATAAGGTCACAGATGCGTTGCTATTTTAAGGACTAAATTGGAACGCTTAGTGTATTTCTTGGTGTAAATAAATCATAAGATTACGCTCTTAAATTTGATTTTCCTTAGTATAACTGACAAGTACCCTGAAAATTATTATCCGATTTTAAACCAAAATTGTCTGTGGAGATGCGTGTGTGTGGTGGAGGTTGAGGTTATATCGCAATAAGTCCGAAACAATTACCTTTGGGCACAGTTTATTGTCCTCACACAAATCACACAACAAACACTACACTAATAAGAAGGAGAATAGTACAAGCGATAGTAATAGATATTGAAGGATAGAAAGTCAATAGTTCACAAGATAGAAGACTAGAGTTACAAGACACACACAGAAGAAAGTTCACAGAATGCACTATATACAAGAAAGTTCAGTAAAGCATATAAAGCGGCGATATATTATAGCAAGCGATTATGCAAAGCGGCGCGGGCGTTATAGACGAACGACACAAGACCACTGCAGCGCGCGCGCCGCCTCGGATGCATCGAGCGGCGGCCGGTTGCAACGTGACTTGGATAACGGTACACCCTAAGGTGCGCCGCTCCATAGCGCACGGCGACCGGTCGATCGGGAATTTATTAAATATTATTTTCGTCACATGGTATGTATGACGTGTATGTCTTTATGTGTATGTATGTATGTATGTAAGTATGTTTGTATGTATATATGTATGTTTGTAAGGATGTATGTATGTAAGTGTGTCTGTATGTATAAATGTATTTATGTCGTGATTATGTATATGTGTATGTGGGAATAGCCCACATCATTCCCCCCCAGAGACCTGGCTAAGGGCGATAAAAATTAGGGAATCGGACTTTTCGTCCGTAACGGGTAATTTTGGATGGTGCCGAAGGAGGATGTGGTGAAGAAGGTTCAGATGAAGATGGAGAAGAATCTGGTGAAGATGAAGAAGAAACTGGTGAAGACGGAGAAGGAGGTAAGTTAGGTGCGGCAGGAGGGGTATGCGGGAAGGATCGTTCGGGTGGTGAGGTAGGTTTTTCTACATGTCCCTCATCAGCGAGTATGTACGCTGGCTTCAGTCGATCCAAGCTTACCACTACCGGCTTACCCTTCACGAGGACTTTGAAGGTTTTGTCTCCCCTCTCCAATACTTTATGCGGACCTGTGTATACTGGTTGGAGGGGGGAACGCGACGCATCTTCACGCAGGAAGACGTGGTCGGCGTTCGTCAACTCCTTGAAGATGAACGTATTGGGTTTGGAGTGGCGTGAAGCTGGTACCGGTTTTAACCTGTTTGCGAAAGAGTTTAGGCGCGCCGTAAAATCTGACAGGTCTGTCGTACATGGCACGCTGGGGTCGAAAAATTCGCCAGGTAGTCTTAGGGGTTCGCCGTAGAGGAGTTCGGCTGAGGAAGCCTGTAAGTCCTCCTTGAACGCGCTGCGAACACCTAAGAGTACCAGTGGCAAGATCTCCGACCAGCTGTTATGGGCATGACAGGTAATCGACGCCTTAAGTTGCCTGTGAAAGCGCTCAACCAGACCATTACAAGACGGATGGTACGCCGTAGTGCGTTTCCGCTGAAACCCAATAGCCTTGGATAGATACTGGAACAGCGCGGACTCGAACTGCCGTCCGCGATCTGTTACAATATCTATCGGGCTACCAAATCTGGAGATCCATCCCGAAAGAAAAGCCTTGGCCACAGTTTCCGCAGTGATGTCAGGTATTGGGACGACTTCAGGCCATCGGGTGAATCGGTCGATAGCCGTTAAACAATACCTGTTTCCCTGGGAAACTGGAAGGGGACCTATGAGGTCAATATGAACGTGCTTGAATCGCGCGCGAGGTAAGTCGAAAGTACCTAACGGAGTAGTTACATGTCGACTTACTTTTGCGCGCTGACAAGCCAAGCACGTTCTGGCCCATTCGCGGCAGTCCTTTCTCATGCCCGGCCAAACGAACCTTTCGGCCACCAATTTGGCCGTAGCGTTGGGACCTGGGTGACTTAGGGAGTGGAGGCTATGGAAGATCTGCTTCCTAAATTGTTGGGTGATAAATGGCCTGGGGGTCGATGTACTGATGTCACAGTACACAGATATTCGATCCCCAGGCGCTACCACTTTAGAGAGGCGCAGGGACGATTCGTCTCTGAGATGCTGCGCCAGTTCTGGATCCGTCTCCTGTGCATTGGCTAGATCGGCGAGACGTATTGATGAGCTCAGTTCATCAACGCGAGACAAGGCATCGGCTACCACGTTGTCTTTGCCGGATATGTGCCTTATATCGGTTGTGAACTGAGAGATGTAATCCAAGTGTCTATACTGCCGCGGCGAACAGTTATGTTTCCTTTCGTGAAACGCAAAACTGATCGGCTTGTGGTCAGTATAGATCACGAAATGTCTCGCCTCAACCATGTGCCGAAAATACTTTACCGCTTCGTAAATCGCAAGAAGCTCTCGATCGTACGGGGAGTACTTCTGTTGAGACGGGCTGAGTTTTCGGGAGAAGAAAGCCAAGGGTTGCCACACAGTGTCTTGGAGCTGTTGCAGAACTGCCCCAATAGCCGTGTCTGATGCATCTGACACTAACGCAAGCTTTGCGCGACAGTCTGGGTGCACAAGAAGAGCTGCATTAGAAAGGCTTTCCTTGGTGTCCTGGAAAGCCTTCAGAGCATCGCCGGTCAGACTAATGGGTGTGGAACCCTTGACTGCCCCCGTGAGAAGGGCGTTAAGAGGCGCTTGTATTTGGGCAGCATTCGGCAGAAAACGCCGGTAAAAATTTGCCATACCCAAAAAGCGTCGGAGTGTCTTAACGTCTTTTGGTGGGGGAAACTCTCTTATGGCCTGGACCTTTGTGTCAAGTGGTTTGGTTCCGCTTGCCGAAATAGTGTAACCTAAAAAGGTTACCTCGGAAGCCCCAAAAACACACTTGGACACGTTGATGACCATGCCATAGTCCCGAAGTCTCGTAAAGACTGTACGAAGGTGCTCCTCGTGTTGAGCTTCATCGCGGCTGAAGACTAGTATGTCGTCCAGGTAACAATAGACGAAATCCAGTCCTCGCATCATCTCATCGACGAAGCGTTGAAAAGTTTGGCCTGCGTTTCTTAAGCCGAACGTCATATACGGAAACTCGTACATGCCGAACGGAGTGGTAATCGCCGTCTTTGGGATGTCGTCAGCGCAAACGGGTATCTGGTTGTACGCCTTCACAAGGTCAAGAACGCTGAAAACTGTACAACCTGAAAGGTCATGCGCGAAGTCATGTATATGACGGATGGGGTACCTGTCAGGTATGGTGCGGGCGTTCAGCAACCTATAGTCGCCGCAGGGGCGCCATCCGTTGTCTTTCTTGGCTACCAGGTGTAAAGGCGACGACCAAGGGCTGTCTGAAGGTTTAGCTGTCCCATTGGCCAGCATGGCCCTAAACTCTTCCTTCGCAACCTTAAGCTTGTCTGGAGCCAAGCGCCTAGGGGTACAGGAAACTGGGGGACCTGGAGTGGTGCGTATATGATGTTGTGTGCTGTGTGGTATTGTGCGGTGTGTGCCGGCGGGTCGCGTAATCTCTGAAAAATTTTGAGAAAGCAATTTATGAAAGCGCGATTCGCCGGTTAATACCTTTACTGAACAAGCATCGTTACAGTTATACAAAGAAGCAACAACAGAAAGAGATGTAGTATTATCTATTAATTTTTGATTTCTACAATCAACTATTAAATTATACGCGCACAAAAAGTCTACGCCAATGATTGGCTTTGTAACGTCTGCTACCACAAACCGCCAAGGGTAGGTACGACGTAGTCCCAAATCCAGGTCCAGGTGGTGATACCCATAGGTCTCGATGGTCGACCCGTTGGCTGCAGAGAGCTGATAATTAGTTGGCGCTCGACGTTCTCGCAGCAGGGACCGAGGGAAGACACAGAGGTCGCTGCCGGTGTCGACCAGGAACTGGGTCTTCGTGTTACGGTCCGTAACAAACAGGCGACCAGTCGTTGGACAGTCGTTAGTCGCCATTACCGACTGCCCTTGGCATTTCCCGACTTCTCAAAGTCGCACGGGAGCTGGCATCTATGAGCGTTGGAACCAAATTTAAAATGATACCAGCACATGGGGTGTCTCCTGTAGCTAGACTGCGAACGGGTGCGCGAAGACGAAGATGAAGCGCGTCGACGGGGTCTGGGACGACGGATCTCGCGCCGTGGTTCGCGCGAAAGTCGGTCCATACGAGTAGTGAGCTGCTCCACCATCTTCCTCAGCTCCGCTATTTCGCTGTTCTGGTGTCCTGAAGCGACTGTCACAGGCACGGCGGTTGAAGCTACCACGCCTCCAGGTGTGATGATGTCCTGGATGCGATCAGCCAGGTCAGACAGCTCTTCCAGTGAGTGAGAGGGTTGGGATGCCAGGATAGTCTGGATGCTTTGCGGCAGACGGCTGCTCCAAATCGACTTTATGAAGTTCTCTGGCACCGATGGTCCTGCTAAATCCTGTAGGTGTCTCAGGAACTGCGAAGGTTTTCGATCGCCAAGTTCTTCGTGGGTCAGAAGTCGCATCACCTTCTTCTCATTTGAAGCTGATAAGCGCTTTATGAGCTCGGCCTTTATTTTGTCATAGCTGTCAGTCGATGGAGGATTTTTAATAATATCCTTGACCGCTTTTGCATGAGCAATATCGAGGCCGATCACGACGTTCGAAAATTTAATTCTGTCGTCCACAATGCCATGAGCAGCGAATTGGCCTTCAAGCATTGCAAACCAAATCTCGGGGTCCTCCGGTGCGAATGGAATCATTTTTATTTGACACACCTCGGGTTTAGTGTCGGGCGCGGTGGAAACACGCACTTTGCGGGCGCGTCGAACGGTCACGTTGGCGCGTGGTTCGCCATCTTGCGATGTCGCTGTTCGTGCAGAGTCACTACTATCGCTCATTTTCCGTGTACACTGTAGGTACAATTATAGTGCACAAGTAAGGTGTACAATACGGGTGCTCAAGTAGGGTGTACAATACGGGTGCTCAAGCAGGGGTCACCAATGTGGAGATGCGTGTGTGTGGTGGAGGTTGAGGTTATATCGCAATAAGTCCGAAACAATTACCTTTGGGCACAGTTTATTGTCCTCACACAAATCACACAACAAACACTACACTAATAAGAAGGAGAATAGTACAAGCGATAGTAATAGATATTGAAGGATAGAAAGTCAATAGTTCACAAGATAGAAGACTAGAGTTACAAGACACACACAGAAGAAAGTTCACAGAATGCACTATATACAAGAAAGTTCAGTAAAGCATATAAAGCGGCGATATATTATAGCAAGCGATTATGCAAAGCGGCGCGGGCGTTATAGACGAACGACACAAGACCACTGCAGCGCGCGCGCCGCCTCGGATGCATCGAGCGGCGGCCGGTTGCAACGTGACTTGGATAACGGTACACCCTAAGGTGCGCCGCTCCATAGCGCACGGCGACCGGTCGATCGGGAATTTATTAAATATTATTTTCGTCACATGGTATGTATGACGTGTATGTCTTTATGTGTATGTATGTATGTATGTAAGTATGTTTGTATGTATATATGTATGTTTGTAAGGATGTATGTATGTAAGTGTGTCTGTATGTATAAATGTATTTATGTCGTGATTATGTATGTGTGTATGTGGGAATAGCCCACATGTCCATCAAAATCGATTTGACACAAACCGATGTAGGGTTGCCACAAAGGGTTGGAATTAATTTGAAAAAAAAAAATATAGCGTAAGACCTTTTTTCTAAAATCTTTCAGGCATATAGGTTTCCACACGATGTTTTCCTTCACTGTTATAGCAAGTGATCAATAATTTATAATACACACATAACTTCAAACTCGTATGCTAGAGTGGAATCTCGGATCGAGTGGCCAGTCGATAAAATTTTCTATAATTAATGGTACACTTGAATTGATTATTATTAAAAAAAAATCTAAACTGCTCAAAAAAAAAACAATGTCACAATTTAGACAAATACAAAGCCACCTCATATTCATTTTTGATTTTTGGATTTGTTCGACTTGATTTTTTTTATTAATCCGTCAAGCCATTTGACCTATAGAGCATCCTGAAAAATCGACATACGCTCCAAAATCATTACCATCCGCATTCAGCTAAAAAATTAAAAACATTACCCTCCACACACAGCCAAAAATATAGTACAATATGGGTGGCAACCCTAGACTCGATGTCATTCGAACCGTCATCATTGGTTACGGCTGGAACCATCCATCTCTCCACCTCAATACCAATTACCGTTGAGTGTTATCCAATTAACCCCCAGCCCTTCCGTTACCTTCATATTGATTCTTCCATCAGTTACGATTCCGTAAATCGGTCGCGGCAGGTGTCAAGGGGAAGTCACTTGCTAATCGCGATTTAATTCGTAGTTTTCTTTTAAGTTTTATAAAATCCTTCGCTTACGAAATTACCGTTATTGATATTCAATCTATCCAATGTTCGCGACCAAAGATCGCTATGAGGTAATTTCCTCATACTAGACAAATTTTGACCTTCTAATGATGATAATTGGATGGATTGATTATTAATAACGGGCATAAAGTCGCACATATCTCGGATTTTGTTATCAATATAATATTAAAAAAATGTTTAAAAATCGTTTTAAATGACGTCATTAATTTTCGCATTCTTCTCACAAAACCCTTTTATTTGATACCTAAATTAGGGGGTACATACATACTACATAGGTACAAAATGATTGGTCCGCCATATTGGACTAGGAATGACGTAACTAAACTTATAATAGAATACATACGCTCGAAAAACATTACCCTCTGCTGTCAGCCAAAAATTATCACGATATTTTGGGTGGCAACCCTAGACCCGATGTCAATGAAACCCGTCATCATTGGTTACGGCTGGAACCATCCATCTCTCCACCTCAATACCAATTAAAGTTGAGTGTTATCCAATTAACCCCCAGCCCTTCCGTTACCTTCATATTGATTCTTCCATCAGTTAAGATTCCGTAAATCGGTCGCGACAGGTGTCAAGGGGAAGTCACTTGCTAATCGCGATTTAATTTGTAGTTTTCTTTTAAGTTTTATAAAATCCTTCGCTTGCCAAATGCTCGTTATTGATATTCAATCTATCCAGTGTTTACGATCATAGATCGATATTTGATAATTTCTTCGTATTGGACAAATTTTGATTTTTGTGGACAAAGATTGGTGAAAGTTGGATGGATTGATTATTAGTATCGGGTGTAAAGTGACAAATATTTAAAGCTTTTGAAAACAGTATTTTTACTTTTGTAATAAATGATTTTTAAAACTAAATTTTAATAACGTCGATTTATTTTTCGGATTCTACTTCGAAAACCCTTTTATTTGATACCCATATTATGGGTACCTATACTCATCAAACCAGAACATAGGAGCGCTTAACGCTGCTGTTATGAGGCAGAAGTAGGTATGGCGGTGGTGCCGCCGGAGTCGAACCACAAAGCGTTCTACCACCTTCAAAGTTCAGGTACCACCCTCAGGTAATCGTGGTCTTCTGCAACGCTGGTATTCTATGCCTATTAATATCCGTGTGCGCACGAGTACTACTTGTGTACAATTGTACATGTATATATGTGTGTGTGTGTGTTAGTGTGAACGTGGTGTTGAAGGTGGTAGACCTATTTCTGCTTATTAGCAGTAGTGTCATGCTGTGCTGTGTTTTGGTTTGAAGGGTAAGGGAGACATACTTTTCCGAGGCGTTCCAGCTTAGTCCTCAGGTGTAGCAGCGAATCTGTTTTCGACCTCAGGTAGGAATATAATCCTATCTGGGATTGATTACAGATGTCCATTGGCGGTAGTAGCCCCTTATCACATACCACCACCACCGTACCATGATCGTCTGCTGCTTCTAAATTATACATAAAAAAAAGGAACGTGTTGTATTTTTTATCACTCGCAGTCGAGTAGAAAATCCAACGTTCAAAAGTAACGTACACGAACGCCACTCAATACTGTGACGTGAAGAGCTGATGGTGTGCCGAGAAGTTAATTGGAAACAACTCGATCGCGGCGAGTGACGTCACAGCTGACGTGACGTCAGTTGACGCGACGTCGACGCCGATTACAAGTCTCTAGCGCTTTTACAAGCTTTTAGTAGTGATTGACCGAATTTGGTTTTTCCGGCGAAACAAAAACGAGCATTCGTTTTCCAGTCCTAGTTTCGTTTGAAACAGAAACCGTTTTGGAATTGAAATATCAACAGTTTTTTATAAGAAACTAGTTTTTGCCCGCGGCTTCGCTCGCGTTTAAAAGAAAATAATATGACATACTAACATACATAAAACTGAAAATTCGTACCTTCATTGGAATGGCAGTGGCGCCATCTGGCGAAAATTGTTCGTACCAACTATGAAACCTTCGTGGGCTCATGGACAACAACTTTGCTAAAGATCATCACTTGATCAAATGCATAGTTTACGAATAAATTTTTACTAATATCGATTAGAATAATCGATTTATTTGGTCCAAAAGATCGATTTTCCGACTAATCGATCTTAGATCGCCATCCCTACTTCCCGTGGGATTTCCGGGATAAAAACTATCCTATGTCCTTCCTCGGGTCTCAGACTATCTTTGTACAAAATTTCATTAAAATCGGTTCAGTGGTTTAGGCGTGAAGAACAGACAACCAGACAGACAGACAGAGTTACTTTCGGATTTATAATATTAGTAAGGATAAGGATAACGATTTTGCTGAAACCGAAAGTAAAATTTCAGTCGGTCACAACTTTTTGTAACTTGCTATTTTAGTGTTTGGGGGTCTACTGTGTTTTACAAGCTTTTAGTACGACAGCAGTGGTAGCCTAGTGGTTAAGAAACTCGGCCTCTCGATCGAGGGGTCCGAGGTTCAAATCACAGGCTCGCACCAGTGATTTTTCAAAGTTGTGCGTTTTAGAAATTAATTATCACTTGCTAAACAGTGAAGAAAAACATCGTGAGGAAACCTGCGTACCTGAGAGATTTATAAAAAAAATCTCAAAGATATGTGAAGTCTACCAATACGCTTGGCCAGCGCGGTGGACTATGGCCTAATCCTTCTTATTCTGAGAGGAGACCCGTGCCCAGCAGTGGGACAGTAAGTGGTTGATGATGATGGGTCTACTTGCAACAGATTTTTAAATCAGTTAACCACGATCATTTGAGCTGAAATTTTCCATACACGCTTGGTTTGGATGGATGATTAGTTTAATGACTCTTCATCCAGTATGGCGTATCCCCTAAAACGGCGGAAGAATTATTTTTATATGGGTCTCAAAGGAAAGGGTTTTATAAATTAATCTTCTATACTTATAGTAAATTTGTAGAGGTCAATTCTGTCCGTGAAATATATTTCCAAAATAACTCTCAGGGGGTGATTAGGGATCGATACTGATGCCAAAAATGCAATCAGTATTTTTTTTGTCTGTCTGTCGGTCGGCTATAGAAACAAAAACTACTCGACGGATTTTAACGAAACTTGGTACAATTATTTTTCATACTCCTGAGCTCGTTATAGTATACTTTTCATCACGCTACAATCAATAAGAACAGAGCAGTGAAGGGAAATGTTGGGAAAACGGGAGAAGTTACTCCATTTTTTAAGCTTTCGTCGCGTATGTAACCTTAATGGTTAAAGCTAGACAGAAATGATATATGACGGAAATGTTCTCCTTAAAATTATATAAAAAATATTCCACGACAGTTTATGTCTATCTTTTATGGTTGACTCACAATAACACGTGTAACTCCCGATAGCTTAGCAGTTCGAAGCTTTCTGATTATATTTGTCTAGTCCTACATTTATAACACTCTCAATCATCCCTAATTAAAAAAGTTGTGATAGAAGATAAGGGTTGTTCACCCTTAATTTTTTTTATTTATATGACAACACAACGTTTTCCGGGTCCAGCTAGTTATTTAAATAATCTGTTATATTCGATAACATATTCACCCCGAAAATACTATGGCCCGAAAAATTTAAACGTACCAATAGTAATAATACGTAATAAGTTCCAAATTTCAACTCATTTGGTCTATACGTGTCAGCAAATTGGCTGCAACAGACAAACAGACAGACAGACCCACGAGTGATCCTATAAGGGTTTCGTCTTTTATTTTTTTCATACGGAACCCTAAAAACCACAGCAACTTCAACTTACTTCATGGTACAAGAATATAAATATTACAATGACAATAATTCACAAAAGTCTAGCTTTTAAAAAGACAGCTCGAAATTTAGAATATACTAGACTAGAATATCTAGAAATAGACCATAAAATAAAACCGCATGAGAACGGGGGTAGGCATAAAGTTTCGAAAAGATTCAGAATTGCAGCCCCAAATCCTAGCTTAGTATCGCACGAAGTTTCCCAACTGCCATAAATATTACGTATAGGGTTGTCGCTCCTGGGAATTTTTTTGGGAATTTTTTCTTTTGGTTTCATGTGTAGGGATTCAAGTGTTCATGTGCAGGGATTGTTGTGAATAGCTTCTTAGGTTTGCTTCCCGATTGAGTCAACATACAAATAGCCGGATCTAATTTTAGTAATCGGTGTTATGGGACTATAAATCGAATCTTATTGGATTTTATGATAAAAATTTAAAAAAATGGGATTTTAAATAACATTATATAAAAGGCTAACCTGTAAAAGGCTAACATTGTACCTACTGCGTTTTACTTATAACAAAAATAACATCTCAAATTCCAAAATTGACAACCCTATTATTCACTCAAGTTTAACACAATTCTCACTATAAAAAAACCTTTTAAATACTTCTATACCATTAATATTTATACACATATATCTGACTAGCTGACCCGGCAAACTTTGTACCGCCTCAAAATCTATTTATCAAATATATTTCATATAAAATATAGACTATGTTACTCGTGGATAATGTAGCTTTAGAATGGTGAAAGAATTTTTAAAATCGGTCCAGTAGTTTTTGAGCCTATTCATTACAACCAAACAAACAAACAAAGTTTTCCTCTTTATAATATTAGTGTAGAAGTGTAGAAAGAGGCAACCCTAACGCGTATCAAATCCCAACGGGGCATATTTCCGTATATTTATTCCCGAAGTTTCCACCACTATACAACGCTTCGGCTCGCGTGACACACGGCACTTACGTTCGGGCAGCATAATATTCGTGTCATTAATAGTTCATAGTAATATATATAATATGGGTTGTTGTCTTGTTTGCGTTGTATCTGTGTATAGGTTTTCTCGTCAGGAGTGCATCTGTGATCGTTTATAGGTATTTTTTATATAGAAGTAGCAGACGAGCATGCAGTCCACCTGATGGTAAGTGGCTTCTGTCGCCCATGAAATGTAATCAACCCCAGATAGGATTAGATATTCTGTTTTTTTTAATAATATAGGAGTAGCAGACGAGCATGCAGTCCACCTGATGGTAAGTTGCGACTGTCGCCCATGGAATGTAATCAACCCCAGATAGGATTAGATATTCTGTTTTTTTTTATAATATAGAAGTAGCAGACGAGCATGCAGTCCACTTGATGGTAAGTTGCTACTGTCGCCCAAGGAATGTAATCAACCCCAGATAGGATTAGATATTCTGTTTTTTTTTAATAATATAGGAGTAGCAGACGAGCATGCAGTCCACCTGATGGTAAGTTGCGACTGTCGCCCATGGAATGTAATCAACCCCAGATAGGATTAGATATTCTGTTTTTTTTTATAATATAGAAGTAGCAGACGAGCATGCAGTCCACTTGATGGTAAGTTGCTACTGTCGCCCAAGGAATGTAATCAACCCCAGATAGGATTAGATATTCTGTTTTTTTTTAATAATATAGGAGTAGCAGACGAGCATGCAGTCCACCTGATGGTAAGTTGCTACTGTCGCCCATGGAATGTAATCAACCCCAGATAGGATTAGATATTTTTACCTGAGGTCGACCACAGATGCGCCGCTACCCCTAAGAACCGAAGCTGGAACGCTTCGGAAAAGTATGTCTGCCTTACCACATCCTTCAAACCAGAACACAGCAGCGCTTAACACTACTGTTAATTGGTAGAAATAGGTGTGGCGGTGGTACCGCCGGAATCGAACCACAAATAGTTCAGTTATAAAAGTATGTATGTGAAGTCTACCAATACGCACTTGGCCAGTGCGGTGGACTATGGCCTAATCCTTCTCATTCTGAGAGGAGACCCGTGCCCAGCAGTGGGACGCGTTGGGTAAGTAATTAAGTATATCTCTCTTACAACCTTCAAACCAGAACACAGCAGCGCATAACACTACTGTTATTAACAATACTATATAGGGTGAATTTTTCAAACGGGCCTTCAGGGCCAAATCCGTTACTATGAGGATTAACGAAAAATGCTGAAAGGAGTTACGAGGCCGATTTTGATAAAAACTAAAACTGCATCATTCGTTTTTTAAAATATATTTTTCCTTAGCCGGGAATCGAACGATCATTTGTAAAAAAATACACCCTCTATGTTATTCCACTATCTCATAGTGTTGCTTATAAGGATCATATTATAAGGCATAATATTTAGTTGTACAAAAAACGATATATTTGGCAGATTTTCGCAAAGTAAGAGTAATACTGATCGATTCGTATCTTACGGCAATGTGGGTCGAGGTCGAGATGGGTAAAAAGTGTGAGATTTATGACGTGTGTACATCGTGTGTGTATATAACATAGTGTGTGATTAATAGGCGGGGATAGTACTGAAAAGGTCAAGGTTATACAAATACAAAAATCCTTACTAATAATTAATAATAATAACTAATATTATAATGTCTGTCTGTCTGTCTGTTTGTCTCTTCTTCACGCCTAAACCACTGAACCGATTTTAATGAAATTGTGTACAAAGATAGTCTGAAATCCCAGAAAGTACATATGATAGTTTTTATCCCGGAAATCCCACGGGAACTAGGGATGGCGATCTAAGATCGATTAATCGGAGAATCGATCTGTTGGACCAAAAAATCCATTATTTTAATCGATATTAGTAAGGATTGAATCGTAAACTATGCATTTGATCAAGTGATGATCTTTAGCAAAGTTGTTGTCCATGAACTCACGAAGGTTTCAGAGTTGGTACGACCAATTTTCGCTAGATGGCGCCACTGTCATTCCAATGAAGGTACGAATTTTCAGTTTTATGTATGTTAGTATGTCATATTATTTTCTTTTAAACGCGGGCGAAGCCGCGGGCAAAAACTAGTAAGGTGTATACATTGGTGTTATAGTCAAGAATTTTCGCTTATTCTGCCATAAATGGCGTACAAATATAATTTTAAGTCGCATCTTATTAATTCAAATTATTAAATTGTAGATACTAATTTCCAATATTATTAAAACGTTAATAAAATAAAATGTCACTAACAATAAAATGTCACATGAAGATAAAAATGAAAAATGTCAGTGGTATCTCAATAGAAAATGTCAAAGGAGCATCAGTGGATAATAGTAGATTATTATTGTTGTAGGTTGTAGTTGAGAAGTTAAACTTCTTTTAGCAGAACTGATAAATGTTTGGAGCGTATTTTTTTATAATATGGGAGTAGCAGACGAGCATGCAGTGCACCAGTAAGTGGCTGCTGCCGCCCATGGACATCTTTTATCAACCCCAGACAGGATTATATAGACTAAGGTGGAACGCCTCTGAAAAGTAGGTATGTCTCCCTTACCGCACCCTTCAAACCAGAGAGATAATTTATTTCTAATACGCACATAGTTTTGAAAAATCAGAGGTGCGTGCCTGGGATTTGAACCTCGGACCCCTCGATCGAGAGGCCGAGTTTCTTAACCACTACGCTATCACTGCTTATTAACACTGCTGTTATTAGATAGAATTAGGTATGACCGTGGTGCCACCGGAGTCGAACCACAAACTGTTCTAACACCTTCAATTGCATTCTTGTTTGCTTCCAGTCTAATATGAAAAAACCTTTAATTTACCGCATAAAATTCTAATAAAATATTGAATAAATAAACATAGGGTAAATACACCAGTTAATGTACTAGACGTTGAACACCATTAATCACTTACTTACACCAGTCATTATGCAAATTATACGACCAAGAATCCTTTGTTCAATCCTTCATTGTGCATATTACAATTGGACATGCTGATGCTTCATTGTCCTTGTCAAGTGCTTTTAATTAATTTAGTTATGGTTTTTATACTTTTTTAGAAATAAAAAATCAAACATCGTAATGCGTGCTGACTTCTTTCTTTGTTGTAGACGTTGGTAAATTTTATAAATTTTTTATCATTTCATACAGTTGGAGACCATGTTCTAAGTCGATACTAGAGTAAGAAAAAATGTTACTGATAATAACAATTTACGACCCGCGTGGCGGAGCGGCCACCATACCGGTCTGACGCGCAAAGGGTCCAGGGTTCGATCCCCGGCCAGACAGATATCTAAATGATGAATTTAGATTTCTGTTTCTGGGTCTGGGTGTTTGTGTATTTGTCTATGTGTATGTCCATGGCACCCACGACGCAGGGAATCCTAGTGTGGGGCTGTGAGTGTAGAAAGCGTTTATAATTTGTAAGTAACTATTACAGACTGAAATAACTGCGGCCCCATCGTACCATCCATCTTCAAAGTATACTCGCCTATTTCTACTGAAGCAGTTGGCATTGTGATGTGTAGGTGTGGATCACGGCAATCCTGACAAGTAGCAATGCAATATGATGGTCAGATGGAACTAGATCTATTTGGAGTTAGTCACAAATGTTCATGAGCAACAGTGACCACTTACCATCAGATGGACTGCAAGTTCATTTGCTATTTCAATCTTAAAAAAAACTCTACACTACCTAATACAGGGGGTAAAGCAAAAGTAACTCATTTTTGCTTTACCACCTGTTTTCGTTCAATTTCGTACATCATTTTCGTTCAATAAAACCAATCCACACAATTATTAATACACCAAATTATTGAATATAAAATCAACAACTACAGTTATACACAGTTGCATAATATATGAATAAGCAACAAAATTGCAAAGCAAACAAATTTAATATTTGTATGCAGAATGCAACAGGTATCCTTCATAAATATTCATACAATTGCTTAACCATGAACATGATACGCATAAAATTATATCAATATTTGAATAATTTATTTTTATCAATGAACGGTCTATATTTGGTGCATGCACCTTGCCAATGATTCTTGTATTAATTGTTGCGAGCTACAATTAACAAATTTAAACTTTTTTTTATAATATAGGAGTAGCAGACGAGTATGTAGTCCACCTGATGGTAAGTGGCTACTGCCGTCCATGAACACCTGTAATCAACCCCAGATAAGATTCGATATTTCTGCCTGAGGTCGGCCACAGATGCGCCGCTACCCGTGAGCACTATGCTGGAACGCCTCGGAACAGTCTGTCTCCCTTACCACACCTTCAAAACGAAACACAGCAGCGCCTAACACTGTTGTTATAAGATAGAAATAGGTGTGGCGGTGGTGCCGCCGGAGTCGAACCACGAAGGGTTCTACCACTTTTAATCTGGTAGCCTACGAGCATGTAGTCAGTATTGAAGGTGGTAGAACCCTTTGTGATTCGACTCCGATGATATTAACGCCACAACTATTTCGGCCATATGCAGCTCATGTTTTCACCGATACTTTTTAGGGTTCCATACCCAAAGGGTAAAAACGGGACCATATTACTAAGACTCCGCTATCCGTTTGTCACAGGGTTCTTATCTCTGGATTCAATTATGATTCCCGAGATCTATTAAGATAGACAATTGAATTTTTTAAACAATATATACAATGGTGGCCGCTTTAACAAATACTCAAAATAAAAAAAAAAAACCTGAAAATGGGGGCCGCCATGAAACCGCTATTTTTCGACGTTTTTCGCTTTATCTATTGAACCGTAATAGGTAAACAGTTCATAATTTCACAATACATTTCCCTCTATACTTACTATTGTGGGCACTTCACCCACATTAACATTATTTATGTATTCCATAAGAAATATCTATCATAAGAAATTCTAAAAAATTAAAAAAAAACTAATTTGGTGGTACGGAACCCTCCATGTGCGAGTTCAAATCTTACTTGGCCAATTTATTTACATGACGCGCCTAAAAAGTGAAATCTATATGTTTAATATCTTTCTTTCTTTCTATTCTGTACTCTAACAGAAAACTGTATCGATTGGTCTATTTCCGGTCACCTATTAATATTCAATGGGTCGACATGCTTAACTATTCCGAATCGCCGCTAATTTGGAGTGGTGGGCGACCATCCGGGATCGCTGCATTATTTAACATTGGATTGACCAGCTAATGGAAAAGTCAACGTGTAAACTATAAGGGCCTGGCTAAATAGCGCATATTCGCTACAGCGCCATATTTTTGTACTGATTTAGTAGTCAACGGTAAGTACTACGGATGGCGATTCTTTCCGAAAAAGATCGATTCTTGAATCGATTCCAATCGTAGTGGAATAAATCGATTCACAAAAAAAACGGGGCCCAAACAATCGACTCTCCAAAAATCGATCTTCGATCGTTTCGGCTAAAAAGGGCGATGATAATAACAAAAACGTCATCAGGACCAAACAAGCACTGAAATACGTATCCGTCAAATATATATATGCCTCGGAAAACTATGTCCCTTACTACACTTCAAACCAGAAAACAGCAGCGCTTAGGGCCGGAGTCGAATCATAGAAGGTTCTACCACCTTTACCATTGCTTTGGCCTATATGTATGTCAGCCGGCCACCATACACTAAAAATTCTTGTGACGTTGATACCTTCAAGTACCTCCATAAACATTTTCTAAACCAATTTCAATTTTAACTACCTAACTTAAATCAAACCTAACTCCAACTTCGTAACTTAAACATAATATTTAATACCGGACCTTCGGTTGGAAACTTCAATCGAGTTTGCATCCCCGGGGATTGAACCTAGACCCGTTCGTGTCTGAAGTGTTTTTCTTGTAACTAATTACAGCTGACCCCTGTGGTCGGGCAGTTTGGTCCCTGAGGCCTCTTAGCCGCTGACGTCACGCCAGCGGTTCTCAAAGGCCCGGATAAGATTTATTTGTAATTTAATTTAAAATAATTATTGAATTAATTTATTAACCGGTTTTTTCATCGACTTTCGGTTATTATCTATTAGGTTATAAATACGAGTAGGTTGCTCTGTTGCCAAAATTTGAACTTACAGTAAATATATTTTTGTTTTATTTATTTAACTCCTTTTATATTATACAATTTACAATTAATTATTTAAAATATTAACCTAATAAAAAAGTACAAAAATAATATATGAGACAGGTTTTAAAATACTTTTAAATACAAACGATTTTTTCAATTTTTTTAAATAATAGTGCACTTGACGATGTTTACAAAATTCCATCCATAACTATCAACCATACTTGTCCGCTAAACGAAACAAATGAAAATAGTTTGACAAAAAAGAGAGAAATTGTTACTAAGTTATTTTTACACGCATAAATAAGGCCAAGTAACATTTCGGCAACAAGCAGTCTATTAGTCTCATCTCCCATATATATATATATATATATTGAAATTGATGAAAATTCCGTAATTTTTTATAATACATCAATAGTAATTTTGTACTTAAAAATGCACCCATCAGCATCGCATGACAAAATAAAAGAAAACATAAAAAAAAATTGTCCGGATAAAAATTATTCCACTGGATAAATAAAGTATAAATTTGAAGGTTGAGCACCACTGGCTCGCTCAACCAAATGGACTGGTTGTGTACAGAGTCCGCAGAGATTCGAGCCGAGATACGAGACGCTGAAATGTATTAAAATATATACTTTTATTGAGTTACTTGTTGGACATACTTTACTGTACTAGGTGTTTTTATAATATAGAAGTAGCAGACGAACATGCAGTCCACCTGATTTTAAGTGGCTACAGTCATCTATAGACATCTGTAATCAACCCCAGATACGATTAGATATTCCTAGTGAACGTCCAAGCTGCTGATGCGCCGCTACCCCTGAGGACTAAGTCGAAATGTCTCGGAAAAGTATGTCTCCCTTACCACCTTCAAACCATAACACAGCAGCGGTTAACACTCCTATATTAGGCAGAAATAAGTGTGGCAGTGGTGCCGCCGGAGTCGAACCACAAAGTGTTCTACCATCTTCAAAACTAAACAAAACTATTGGTAAGAGTCCTTAACATAACAAATAGTCATAATAAAAATGTAGCAGCCACAGAAATGACGTACAAAATAGTTATTTTTAAGCTCTTTTTGCGTTACAAGAGTCCTCTATCATAGTGCTCTGGCCTAGGTACTGCAGTACAAGTGTGAAAGCTAGGACACTTACAACACCTCATGCACTCGTTGGTAAACTCCACACGTCTCAGTATCATCATCATTATATCATCTCGTATAAGTGTAGAGTAGATTTTCTCGCGATGTTTCCCTTCATCTTTAAATCGTACGATGATTTTCGTATAAATTATTTTTAATACGCAATTGTGATAGCACAAGTAAGCAGTGATAGCCTTGTGGCTAAGAAACTTGGCCTCTCGATCGGGTCCGAGGTTAAAATCCCAGGCACGCACCTCTGATTTTTCAAAACTATGTGCCTATTAGAAATTAATTGTCACGGTGAAGGGCAACATCGTGAGGAAACCTGCATACTTGAGAGATTTATTAAAAAAAAAATCTCAAAGGTATGTGAAGTCTACCAATACACACTTGGCCAGCGCGGTGGACTATGACCTAATCCTTCTCATTATGAGAGGAGACTCGTGCCCAGCAGTGGGACGATAATGGGTTGTTGATGATAATTGATGAACAGTCATAGCTTAGTGGTTGGAACTTAGCCTCTCGATCAAGAGGTCCGAAATTCGAATCCAAAGGCACGCAATGCTTCTAGCAGGCATACTTCGATCCCAGGATGGCTTGACAGTTTTCAACTTTGAAAACTGTCAAGCCATCCTGGGATACTTTTGGCATTTTGGAAGACAACTCTAGGTAATGTTTTAGGGTGGTAGAACAGGGGGGTTACTCCCATCTCTTATAACATTATTATTTTAATCATACGTTAATATTATGTATCACGGTCACGTTAAAGTTTGTTAAATTTGAGATTGTTTTTATAACATTACAATAAACAGTTTTGTATTATGCCGGTCGAAATTATTCATTCTTTTTTTTTTGCAGGAAATATAACTTTTTCAGCAAAATACGACAATTTAATTGTTTTATACAATGGTTAAGCGAAAAATTAATAAGGGTTTAAGTTTGTTCAACAGTATATCACGGAACACAATCAAGACCGTGGTACGAAAGAAATGACACTATTTTCGATGTCTCGTTTCCTCTTGGATAACATAAGATAGACAAATTACTCATTATTTTACATTACTCGGCAGGATTAAAACAAAATTGTTTTAAGGAGCTCTGTTATGCTCAATTTTGAAGACGCTTTAATTAAAAGACTTTGAGAAGGTACTGCAACATACTCGATGCTATCATTACATTTATAGCCGACATCACTAGTAGAATGTCTATGTTATTCTACTAGTGATGTTCAGTACACTTACATATCGTTAGCAGTGCAATATAGTAAAACGCCATCACTTCGCGTCAATAGTCCGCGGTGTCCGACGGCGCATCGGACTCCGCGCCGGAAACCATTTGTCACAGGAACAGCGCGATCTAGACCGCTTGATACTTGTCGAAGTTGCACTTCTTATGATGAACATGTCAGCAGTCGTACCCCTTCAGTCTTAGGTCGGGGCTTGTATATGAGCAAGATGATGAAACAACTTCAGTAGCACAATATTGTGTCATACTTACTGAAGTTATACTTCTTTTTACCTTTGAGAAAGTTTGAGGATAAAGCGTTAAGCAACAGTGTTAACCGCTGCGTTCTGAATTAAAGGGTAGGATAAAATAGAGAGACTTTAAGTTTACATTATAATCGTTTAAACGCAAAAATGTGTGTCATTTTTAAACTAGTAATTAGAGATGCGCTTAATATTCGTTTGGTATGCGGTATTTGGCGTATTCGGCATCTTTTTTGCTATTTGTATTCGGCCGAATTATTCGGTATTAGTGCCGAATATATTCGGTTCGAGTATTTCTGTTTTCTTGTGTACACGACATGGTACAGGACTAAGATGTTATATTACAAGTCAAATTCAAATCCTATGAAGAATGTGTTGAATAAAGCTAAGTCAACACATTTATTACTTAATCTATAGTTAGTATAGTTAACATTTATTTTAAACCTTAAATCAGTATATATTTTTAAAATTCAAATCAACATTTTAAAGTGTTAATGAACACACTTAATTGACAAACTGACAATAAAGAAATGGTTAAACGAATAATTCGGCCGAATATTCGGTTCGGTAAAGGTTAAACCGAATATTATTCGGTATTCGGTTATTCGGTGAAACCACTATTCGGCGCATCTCTACTAATAATATACCTTCTAAATTCGAATACATAAATGGTAACCCAAAGTCATAATTTAGTGTCCTAGTTCTTATCATAAATGATCGCGACATAAGAAATAATTTCAAACAGACAGTTTATTTTTAATCATTGTCAAGTATCAAGTTCGTTCTGTCGCGCTACATGATTGCGACAACAAGTTTTGATCGTCACTACGCGTTAAGTGATTGGCTCTTGTGTACTGACGAACAGTTCCTGTGATCATGTATATAGATTGATAGATACATAGGTACAGATGTACTGTTATTTGTGATATTGATATTGAAGGTATGATTAACCTGATTATTTTTAGGATTCCGCATCCAAAGGGTAAAAACGGTATTCTATTACTAAGCGTCCGCTGTCTGTCCGTCTGTCTCCTAAACCATAATAGATAAACACTTGAATTTTACAGAGTATGTATAATATATCCGCTATGATATCAAATACTAAAAAAAAAAATGAAAATAAATGGGGGTCGCCATACAAGAAACCATTATTTTCTTGTATGCAGCGCTTATGTTACTAGGCAGAAATAGGTGGTGCCACCGGAGTCGAACCACAAAGAGTTCTACCACATAGATTATATACAATATACATATATAATTGGTAGTACGGAACCCTCCGGTTGCAAGTTGGACTTGGCCAATTATTACCCTTTGGATGCGGACTCATCATCATCATCAACCCATTACTGTCCCACTGCTGGGCACGCGTCTCCACTCATAATGAGATGGATTAGGCCATAGTCCACCGCGCTGGCCAAGTGCGTATTGGTATACTTCACATACCTTTGAGATTTTTTTTTATAATTCTCTCAGGTATGGACGTTTCCTCACCATGTTTTCCTTCACCGTATAGCAAGTGATAATTAATTTCTAATACGCACATAACTTTGAAAAATCAGAGGTGGGTGCCTGGGATTTGAACCTCGGACCCCTCGATCAAGAGGCTGGGCCACGCGCTAAGAGGACTCCGGTTGCGTTCCCTTGGATATCCCGGAGTCCTCTACGCAGCGCCGAGGACGGCCACCGGTGGTTTTAGTGCGGTAAGACCCACATAACCCGTGTCGCTCCCACGGCATCGGGTACCTTTTGAAGGTTTCCCCCTCGTAAACAAAAAAAAGGCTATCATATACTATGCGGACTACGGTACCCTCTAAAGTGAACCCCATCTTTCTATAAGACTATATACGTTCGAGATCAATAAACCATAACGCTAAACGGTGTAACATGTGTGAGTAACGTCACAGCGACAACTGTTAGCCGTTATCATGTGTTATGAGTTACGACATACATTGTTATTGGTGTTGATCCGTTGATGTTCATATACTAAACTAAACTAAAGGTAGACTGGAGAATGCTTCTAGCATTAATTCCGCCTTTATACCAGTGTTAGTTAAGGTATGATAAAGTAAATAAATAAATAAGGGTGGGGGGAGGGGGTGTTGATGGGGTAGACTCAGTTCTGGTACTCAGCTAAAGGCGAAAAACGTCGAAAAATAGCTGTGATTTTCAACTTTTTTATTTTTAGTAGTTGTCGATATAGCGACCTCCGTTAAAGATACTCTGTAAAAAATCAAGTTTCTATCTATTACGGTTCAAGAGATAATGTCCTGTGACAAACAGACAGACAGCGGATGCTTAGTAATAGGGTTTCGTTTTTACCCTTTGGGCACGGAACCCTAAAAACTATACTTATCGACCCGTTACTAAAGAACTCCTTAATATAATGCTCTGGGAATGAGTTGCAGAGGACTTTCAGCGAATCGTAAAATTTGATTTTGTACCCTTACAGGGGTTGAAAATAACATTTGTCTTTACCACATCGGGGAATATGAAACTTTAATGGTCAAAGAACACTTCGTGGTGCAACTCCGGCGGCACCACCGCCACACCTATTTCTGTAATAACAGCAGTGTTAAGCGCTGCTGTGTTCTGGTTTGAATGGTGTGGTTGATACATATCCGAGACGTTCCAGCTTAGTCCTCAGGTGTAGCAACCCATCTGTCGTCAACATCAGGAAGAAATCTAATCTACCCTTAGTAGCTATCACTGAGGACTAATTGGGAACTCCTCGGATAAGTGTTCCTTACCACACCCTTTAAAACAGAACACAGCAGCGCTTAACACTGTTGTTATAACAGAAATAGGTGTGGCGGTGGTGCCGGAGTCGAACCACAAAGGGTTGCCCATCAATTCATTACTAAACCAATGAAATCGTATACCCAAACGTTACATAAATGAGAAAATCGTTCCCTATCCAAAGGGCTGGAAACCAATAATAATTCCCTTGTTCCCGATAGTTTTTATCATTCTGAGCCCTGTCCGTCCGCTGGAGATCTTTGACACCCTCTGTTTATGCCGCCCTTAGGGATGAGGTGGTATAGGGTTGCTAGGAAGTTATTTTGGACCTTTAGGAAAACGGATTTATTACATTACATGATATTACAATTTGAAGGTGGTAGAACCCTTTGTGGTTCGACTCCAGCGCCACCGCCACACCTATTTATGTTATAACAGCAGTGTTAAGCGCTGCTGTGTTCTGGTTTGAAGGGTGTGGTAAGGGAGACATTTTGAGGCGTTCCAGCTTAGTACTCAGGGGTAGCGGCGCATCTGTGGCGTTCTTCGGGTAGAGATATCTGATCCTATCTGAGGTTTATTACAGATGTCCACTGGCGGTAGTAGCACTGCAGGTGCAGGTGGACTGCATGGTCGTATACTACTACTGCTATTGTAAGAAGAAAATAGTTAAACATGTGTCATTCTTGTGTGACAGATTTATTCGACACCATAGAATAGTAAAGATTACTCACTCCTAACAAGAAAATGTAACCAGTTTTGACAATTGAAATTGTCACTGTCATCTATTTTCGTGTTTGAAAAATATTAATAAAATGTAGTTTTAAGATCATTTACGACTGAAACGATATTGCTCCGCACTTTTTCTTCGATTTCGTGTTTTTCCACTACTTCGGCATTGTTCCGCGTAAATTACTTCATGACAGCCATTAATCGGCTGACAGAATTGTCAGCCGTTTGAGCCATTTAATGGCTTCCTTCAATTACAAGGCGGTGAGATATCTATACTTATCTATGCTCGACACCTAAACACCTACAAAATTGAAAGTATAGGAAATTTCAACGCTTGCCAACCCTGTAACACCCGTAAGAGGTTTTTCTTGTCAGTACCCTGGCGTTTATATCGAAAATATGTTATTACCGACAGTTTTCGAGGCGTGAAGGGCTCCGGTTTTCGTAGTTAGAAATAACTGTTAGATGATTTATGTTCAGTTACAAGAATTACACGTCATTCTTGATATTGGGAGCGGGGGACCGAAAAGGTGCCTATTTTGACTAAATTCGCTACAATTCTGCCTTAAAACCGTTGTTACAGGAATGTACCACTTAAACGACCCGCGTGACGGAGCGGTCACCATACCAGTCTGACGCGCAAAGGGTCCCGGGTTCGATCCCCAGCCAGTCATTTTTTTTTAATATAGGTGTAGCAGACGAGCATGCAGTCCACCTGATGGTAAGTAGCTACTGTCGCCCATAGACATCTGTAATCAACCCCAGATAGGATTAGATATTCCTACCTGAGGTCGGCCACAAATGAGCCGATACCCCTGAGGATTAAGCTGGAAAGCCTCGGAAAAGTCTGTCTCCCTTACCACACACTTCAAACCGGAACACAGCCGTGCCTAACACTGCTGTTATTAGATAGAAATGGGTGTGGCGGTAGTGCCGTCGGAGTCGAACCACAAAGGGCTCTACCACCTTCAAATCAGATATCTAAATGATGAATTTAGATTACTGTCTCCGGGTCTGGGTATTTGTGTATTTGTCTGTGTGTGTCCATGGCACCCGCGACACAGGGAATCCTAGTGTGTGGCTGTGAGTGCAGAAAGCGATTTTTTATACACTTATTTCTGGCATTTCTACGTTTCGGTGGCAGGATGGTTGAGTTATATAATATTTCGGTGGAGTTATATAAGACAATATTGCTTTAGACTGGTAAAGTTATGCAGGTGAAAGGTAGAAAAAGTATGATCGACAGGGGAAGTACCAACACACCTATTTCTAGTGAGAAGCATTTCCAGAGTGGAGGGCGTCGATGACGGACTCACATATGAGACCTTCAGTACTCAGAAGTAGCAAAACATCTGTAATTGGCTTCAGGTAGAAACCATATTCTATGTGGAGTTGAGTGTCAGATGTCCATGTCCAGAGACAATTTAATCTTATTAGAAATCAAAAAAGGACAGTTGAATAATTAACTCTATCTGTAGTAATATCAAAAGCTGTAAAATTTTGATCTTGTCATGAGTTGTCGTGTAAAGTAATATCACAGGGGACTGATAGTTTAAAGTTTAAGTAAAGATGCTTCAATTCCCACGAAATATTCTTAAACGGAGTAGATTGGCAGGAGACTGACAATATAAACGATTACTGCTTTTATATTAAAGTATATATTATAATAATAAACACCCGACTGACACAAAATATAGCTTATATTATTCCCACAGTTTAAACAAATATAATAATTCTTATGTTAAAATCTGTCAAGCCGTTTCGGCTGCAGAGCGTGTCCAAGAATAAGCCATACATCATCATCATCATCATCATCATCATCATCATCATCATCATCAACAACAACCCATTACTGTCCCACTGCTGGGCACGGGTCTCCTCTCATAATGAGAAGGATTGGGCCACAGTCCACCGCGCTGGCCAAGTGCGTATTGGTAGACTTCACATAACTTTGAGATCTTTTTTTATAAATCTCTCAGGTATGCAGGTTTCCTCACGATGTTTTCCTTCACCGTTTAGCAAGTGATAATTAATTTCTAATACGCACATAACTTGAAAAATCAGAGGTGCGTGCCTGGGATTTGAACCTCGGACCCCTCGATCAAGAGGCCGAGTTTCTTAACCACTAGGCTATCACTGCATTACCATGCATATACGCTCAAAACCATTACCCTCTGTAGCCCGTTAAAAAGCTTGCCAATCAACACTTAGCTCATACCTTCCATTGAAATTCGTACAAATTTTACTTAAAATTAATAACAAGAAACATTTTACAATATACAAATAAAATGCGTAAACTTGCAAGCGTAATTGACAATAGAGCGCAGAAAGTACATGGCATTTCTTTAAACTTTCCATCTTACAAACACTTAAAACGCTGTGAAGTCGCAGGGGACTGACGCTCGAAACTTTGAGAAACACTTCACAAAGCCGCAACAGTCGCTCAAACTTTACGGTATTGAAATAAAATATAAAACGGGCAAGTTTCAGCGCAAACAATAGAATTGTATGGACTGTATTGTTACGTTTGACAGATGGTAACTTTGTTTGTATGTATGTGTGAACGTATAGATGTGTCTGTGAAAAAGTTATTTTTTACAATATAGGAGTAGCAGACGAGTATGATGGTAAGTGGCTACTAGCGCCTGTGGAATCTAATCAATCCGAGATAAAATTAGATTTTCACCCGAGGTCGGTCACAGGTGCGCCGCTATCCTAGACTAAGCTGGAATGCCTCACAAAGGTATGTTTTTTTTATAATATAGGAGTAGTAGACGAGCATGCAGTCCACTTGATGGTAAGTGGCTACTGCCGCCCATGGACATCTGTAATCAACCGCAGATAGGATTAGATATTCCTACCTGAGGTCAGCCACAGACGCGACGCTTTCCCTGAGGACTAAGCTGGAACGCATCGGAAAAGTATGTCTCCCTTACCACACCATTCCAACCAGAACACAGCAGCGCTTAACACTGCTGTTATTACGCTGAAGTAGGTGCGGCGGTGGTGCCGCCGGAGTCGAACCACAAAAGGTTATACCACCTACAGAATACCTACGGACGTACATCCATAATACATTTATACTCTAAAATAATCTTATTCCTACGGGAACGACCCTAAAGTTACTTAATAGTTAAGACCATCTTTAGACAAGTGCTTATGAAGTGATAAAATATGCACAAGGTATTTAGTTAAGACTATCATCACATAATTATTATTATTCGGTAACAGTACCCTTAGTATGAGGTTTTACGTTTTCACGAAAATTACTGTTTTTGTATTTGTTTACGTATTTGCTCATACAATGAAGTAATTTGCCAATCGGCACTCTTTTTTTTTCACGAGGGGGAATCTTTCAACAGGTACCCGACGCCATGGGAGTGACGCGGAAGCGTGTGGGATTTTTACCGCACTAAAACCCCCCGGTGGCCCTCCTCAGCGTTTGGTGGAGAACTCCGGGATCTCCAACGAAACAACCGGAGTCCTCCTAACGCGATGCCCTTCTATCGGGCTCTGCCCTGGGGGGAGCAATTTACGCTCCTCTCACATCCCCTGGTGATTACAGCGATATGCGATCACACAAACCGCTGTCCTTCCCGGGGTCGCTTGCTGGACGGTTTGACCTCCCACTCTTGCCGCCCGCAACCCCAAAAGCCCCTTTTAGCCGCCTCTTACGACAGGCAGGGGATACCGTAGCCCTATTCTGGTCCCGGTACTACAGGGACAGCCAATCGGCACCCCTAGCGGACTGTATAAGAACTGATTGGAAATGTATGGGAAATATGTACGTAAACAAATACAAGAACAGTCGTTTCAAGTAAAAACTCATACTAAGGGTACTGATCTATACGGCAGGCACTGCTTACCATCAGCTGTTTTGAAGCAAGAACCCATTGTGGTTCGAATCCGGCGGCACCACCGCCACACCTATTTCTATTATAACAGCAGTGTTAAGCGCTGCTGTGTTCCGGTTTGAAGTGTGGTAAGGGAGACATACTTTTCGAGGCGTCCCAGCTTAGTCCTCAGGGGTAGCGACGCTGTGGCCGACCTCAGGTAAGAATCTAATCCTATCTGGGGTTACAGTCCATGGGCGGCAGTAGCCACTTACCATCAGATGGAATGCTCGTCTGCTACTCATCTTTATAATTATATATTTCTTATGTGCGTGTGTACGTCACTGAACTCCTCCTAAACGACTGGACTGATTTTGATGAAATTTTTTGTGTGTGTTCAAGGGGACTTGAGAATGGTTTAGATTCATAATTTAGTCCGTTGGAAAAGGTTTTTTTAATTGATTTTTAATTCGTAAGTAGTTATAGAATCTGAAACTATGCATTTGATCAAGTGATGATCTTTAGCAAAGTTGTTGTCCAAGAGCCCACGAGGGTTTGGGAGTTGGTAAGACCAATTTTCGACAGATGGCACCACTGTCATTCCAATGCATTTCTTTAAAATGCGAGCGAAGCCGCGGGCACCACTAGTATATTATAAAAAAATGCCTCATTCGGATCCGTCGGCTTAGTGGCTATATTACAAGCCTATCTTTTTCGTATCTGCTTCTTTTTTTATTCCCGTGTAAAAGTTTCTCAAAATTTCGAAGTTTGTAATAACAGAAAGAGGGTTTCACTGTTAGCGAATGTGTTTACTTTTTTACTTTTTACAATTTCTCATTGTTTGGATGCTAGTTTTAAGGGATGCATTAAGGGTTGCCTTTTTAAAGGAAGTATAAAACGAACATACAACCGTTATGATGCAAGTATTTTCATATGTATATTTTTATAGTTCGCGCCAAACTGCTAGTCCGCTCTGAAGTTGTTGCGAGCAGGTGTACTATGCTATGGCGCAATTCATTTCTATATTCAGAGCGGACTAGCAGTTTTACGCGGACTATACCACGCTTCATCTGTATGTATGTATGTAACGGAATCTTTGAACTCGATTTTTACCCGCTTTGAAAGGTAAGTTTAATTTAAAAAAATTAACAATTATTATGAACCCATGACAATACACTTTTAGTAATTTTGTCCCATTGTCCTTATCACGATCATCAGGATTAACGTTTATCGTATTCGAATCCTGCGGCACCACCGTCACAGCTATTTCTGATTGATAAATTTGAATATCCATTCTGGTTCTGGGTGTAGTTGTTTGAGTATTCGTCTTTGTTCGTGTCCATGGCACCCATGACACCTGGTATTATAGTTTGAGGGTGTGGGTGTAGGAAGCATCTTTATAAGATGACGTCACAGATATGACGTCACACATGTGACGTCACAGCTACCTATAGCTATAGTTACATATTTTCTTCTACATAAATACACATAGCTATAGTTACATACTTTTTTTCGCGGGTAGGCGTGAAAAGTTAGAAACGAACTATTTTGGACTCTTTATTTAAAATTAGAAATAAATAATTATATCAGAGTTATGTGCAATTAAGCTTCACATAACACCTACCAGCTACTTTCGGCATATCCTGCACTATTTTCACATCACAGCACTGCACTTTTAAACCAATTAACAATGGATTCACTGAAGGGAACCTTGACGGCAATGTCCGAGTTGTTTAATGCCCGTATGGCTGAGTTCCAACATGAACTTCAAAAAACCAGCACTGTGGCACCGTCTACTACGACCTTGGCTTCAGACTTTGCAGCGTTTAAAAAGTTTATTGTGTGTGCACTTGACACGGTTCAAAAACAGGTTGAATTCCTTGGAAGAGAGCTCGACCGTCTGGAGATGAAGGGGCGTCGTAAAATGCTCCTTATACATGGCGTCCCTGAAGAACAATCGGAGGATACTGCAGCTCTGGCTGTATCCACGGTCAACAAGCGATTGAACATCACCGAGCTTACTCAATCCTCCATCACCCGCTGTCATCGTTTGGGGCGCCCGTCAGAAAAGAAGACCAGGCCAATCATGATCAAGTTTAGTGAAGTTCCTTTACGCGATAAAGTGTGGTTTGGGAAAACCAAGCTTAAAGGCTCTGGCGTTACCTTGTCAGAGTTTCTAACGAAAACTCGACACTCGCTGTTCATGCAGGCTAGAAATCGATTTGGTGTCTCGAAGTGCTGGACCCGCGGTGGTTTAATAAATGTACTGGCCCCTGATGGCTCCCTCCACCAGGTGGATAGCCTGGCAGACCTGGAGGGCATCCCGGGAGCCGCGCCGGCTGCTTCCTCAGTGCATCCTTCAACCCAGACGGACGATAAAGTCGTGCAACGGCCCAAGAGGACGCAGAGAAAGTAACATTTTAAATTACTATTTCTTGTTGTGTTCGCTTTTTTTAATTATAATGCTTCTTAATAACGCTCCTTCTACACTTAACTGATAACTATTATTCTTATAATACTTGTGTATCGTGTATTTTCTATCACTATTTCCTCTTCTAACTAATTTTGTATGCGCATTACTATCCTTAGTATCTTTCTGGTGATAATTCTTCTACTGTTTTGTTTATTTTGCTTAATAAGTATTGTTTTATAGGTTATCTTGTTATTGTTGTTTTGTTATTGTTACGTTCGATCTATGATTTTGAATGATGATGGCAATACTACCAATTACTCCCATAGATTCTAAGCTTTTGACCATTGTCTATTAATAGTTATTACGTTTTGCACCAGGTGTCACTACTCATGCTTATTAATGTAGACGCTCGGTGCAAATTGTCTTGGGTGATTGTTGGAATGTTGTTAAAATACTATTATTGCATTATTCTCTTCTTAAACTACCAAGGTAACAAATATAGTTATTGGCCATTATAATGACTGCAGGATTTTGGTTTAATTACTTTTTTTTTTTTTTTTTTAAACATTAACCTAATAGCTCAATAAATGTTTTGGGGCCTATAACTATATTGTTTTCACTATTATGAATTACCTGTAATATATTTTGCGTTTTTTTTTTCTTTTTTATTGACCTTTGATTGTTTTTCATTTTTATTGGTGTTAGAATTTAAGCTGCTGGTGGGTTGGAGTTAGAAGCTTAATTGATTTGTATTTTTGTAGTTGTATTATTTTCTGTTGTTGTTGTTGTTGTTTATTAGTATTATTTATTATCATTGATAGTATTCCACAAAATAGCAAGTAAGTTAGTAATACAAAAGTAATTATGTCGGTAGTTAACAGTGAAAATGACGAAAGCGTATGTTCCCTCTCTTTTTCTTCCGCGTCTGATGGGGTTAGCAGTGATGCTAGTTTTGAAAGCATTCCTCCTTTAAATGTCAACTTAAAAACTCTTTTTGCGGATGTTAATAAAAACTTTAACATCTGCCATATCAACGCCCAAAGCATACCGGCACATTACACAGATCTGATTTCCACTTTTGATAGCAAACATATCCACGCGATACTTGTTTCAGAATCATGGCTTAAGTCATGTCTTCCTTCTACTTCATATTCACTTCCGGGTTTTCACTTAATTCGCAACGATCGCTTCGAACGGGCGGGAGGCGGCGTTGCTATTTATCTCCGCTCTCATATTCCTTTTTCTATAATACGCCACTCTCAACCTGGTAGTGAAGCAGAATATCTACTTGCGGAAGTCCTCCTGTCTCACACAAAAATTCTTCTAGGAGTATTTTATAATCCTTCTTCTTCCTTTAACTACTACTCCACCTTAGAAACCTTATTGGAAGAACTTACTCCTCGCTATGCACACGTCATTATTATGGGGGACTTCAATACTTGTCTTCTAAAAGATGATATTAAATCCAATCGTCTTAAATCTGTCATTAAAGCAGCTGATCTTCATATTCTTCCTCTCTCCGCAACGCATTTCTTTCCTAATTGCTCCCCTTCTTTAATAGACTTAATGTTTATATCTTCTCCTCACAGTGTTGCAAAGCATGGTCAAATAGCTGCTGACGCTTTCTCTTACCACGATCTAATCTATTTATCATACAAATTAAAACCTCCGAAGGCTAAGGCGAGAGTTCTTCTTCAACGCAACTTTAGTGGCATAAACGTTGAACAGTTTCGGCGTGATGCTGCAGAAGTCGACTGGAGTGTGGTACGGGATGCGAGTAATATTGACGAGCAGGTGGCACTTTTCACGTCACTCCTTATTGAATTGCTGGACAAGCACGCGCCCGCTCGCCCAGTCCGAATCAAGCACCTACCTGCTCCTTGGCTTACGGAAAATATTAAATCACTTATTGCGAAGAAAAATAAAGTCAAATCCAAGTATAAGCTGAGTCCAACTGACGAAAATCGGAGAATATATAGGTCTGCCAGAAATCACTGCAATAAAGAGTGTAGAGATGCACAACGACGCCATATCTACAGTTCAGTCCAAAATAAAGACTCTGCTAAAGTCTGGAAATTTCTTAGATCCCTTGGAGTTGGAAAGGCGCGCCAAGATTGTTCATCAAATTTAGATCTAAATCTTCTAAATCAGCATTTCTCCTCTTCTTCTTGCATAGATAGTGCAAAAAAACAAGTGACACTGAATTTTCTTTCTAACTTTGCCACTCCTGGATTTCCTCAATTTGAATTTCGTACCTTCTCAGTTCGTGATGTTGAACAGAGCATTCTAAGTATTCACTCTGACTCGGTTGGCGGCGACGGTATTAGTCGTAAGATGATCATTCCTATAATTGACATTATAGCTCCTGTCCTGACCCACATCCTAAATTTCTCCATCTCGACATGCTGTTTCCCACATACTTGGAAAGAAGCTCAAGTCATTCCTATTCCCAAGAAGTCCAATCCGTCCAGCTTCACTGACTATCGTCCCATATCCATTCTACCTTTCCTGTCCAAAGCATTCGAGCGTCTCGTACATCATCAACTTAGTTTCTTTATTTCCGAGCACAATCTTTTAAATCCCTTCCAATCTGGTTTCCGCCCTGGTCATAGTACGACTACTGCCTTGTTGCATATCACAGATGACATACGTCGCGGTATGGATAATCAAGAGGTCACGGTGTTGGTACTTCTGGATTTCAGCAGTGCCTTCAATACCGTGGACCATGATATCCTACTGGCCATTCTTCGCTCGTTCAACATATCTCCGACTGCGATAGGCTGGTTTCGCAATTACTTGCAGGGGCGCCGGCAACGTATTCAGATTCAGGATGCGCAGTCTGCATGGTCTAATACATCTGCCGGGGTACCGCAAGGTGGCGTGTTGTCTCCTCTTCTCTTTTCACTTTTCATTAACTCTGTAAGTCTCAATCTAACTTCTCTCTATCACCTTTATGCAGATGATCTCCAAATCTACCAACAAGCAACATTAATAGATCTACCTAAGACTATCGACGCCTTAAACAGTGACCTAAAACGTATCTTGACTTGGGGCGAGTCTCATGGCCTTAAAGTTAATCCGAGCAAAACACAGGCTATGATAATAGGTAGCTCTCGCTTACTATCCAGATTAGACATGAGATTGATACCAAGCATAAGTTTTGATGGAATATGTATTCCATATATTGACAAAGTCAAGAATCTCGGCATATACCTGGACAGACATTTATCATGGGCACCTCAAATTGACGAGGTGAGTAGAAAAATGTTTTCCGTAATAGGGTCACTCAGAAGACTTCGCAACTTTCTCCCTACTGCTACTAAAATTGCGTTAACCCAATCCTTACTCTTTCCAATTCTCGACTATGCCGATGTTTGCTATCTTGATCTCACTGAGGAGCAACTTAATAAACTTGAGCGCCTTCAAAACTTATGCATTCGTTTCATATTTGGCATTCGCAAATATGACCACATATCCGAGTATCGTGTAAAACTCAAGTGGCTCCCAATCCGACTTCGCCGGAATATGCATATTCTTTCTGCATTATACTGCGTGCTGTTTAGCCCCATCGCTCCTTCATATTTAAAAGACCGTTTCCAGTATCTTTACCTTACTCATGACCACTGTCTTCGCTCCTCTATTAATCTTTCTCTCCGAACTCCCACTCATACTACGTCCTTCTACAAAAACTCCTTTTCTTCTGTTGCTGTTTGCCTGTGGAATAAATTACCTTTGTCCATACGCCGCGCTAAATCGCTTGACGAATTTAAAAATCAACTGAGGAAACATTATTTATAAATCTTGATTTTTTTTTTTTTTTTTTTTTTTTTCATCCCTTGCTCTCGTCATTTCCACATTTTAGTTTTACTCCTTTTCTTTTTTCAATTATTATTATTATTATATATTTTATTTGGTCTATTATTATTGCTATTTTATCTGATGTGCTTTTGTCTTTTTGTTTTCTTGTCCTTCATTTATTATCGGATTCCTACATCTTATGTTATTATTGTTTACTGTAATTCTATTCCTTGTAGTCTGCTCCACCTCTAACTTCGCACACCCTATCCTACTTTCCTTATTTGTCCTTTTCTCTTTCCCATGCATAGGTTGTCTGGAAGAGATCGCTGCTTAGCGATAAGGCCGCCTATTGCATACTGTTTTTACTTTTTACCTTAATTACTACTGTTAAATTCTACTGTAAGTGTGCAATAAAGAGTATTCTATTCTATTCTATTCTATTCTACACTTACCTAAGACCAGGTATTCTAGTTTGAGGCTGTGTGTGTAGAAAGCATTTATAAGATGACGTCACAAGTATGACGTCACAGCTACCTATAGTATAGTTACATATTTACTTCTATATAAATACACTTACTTAAGACCAGGTATTCTTGTTTGAGGCTATGGGTGTGGAAAGCATCTTTATAAAATGACGTCACAGGTATGACGTCACAGCCACCTATAGCCACCTATGTAATTACATATTTACTTCTACGTATATAAAAACACTTTTCTAAGAGCACAGTAGGTACTTCAGTGAATAACTTGTCTTTTTCTACAGAATGCTTTCCTTCACAAAATGAATTCTTTCACCCTTTCTACTTCAACCGCTGATATTACGCAAGGTTCGAGTTATAAACGGCAGCGGAAAATATTCACAACGAGCTTTTGCCCGCGGCTTCGCTTGCGTTACGATGTAATATTTTCATCTCCTATTTTATCCCCTTGGGGGTAGAATTAATCAAAATCCTTTCTTAGCGGATGCCTACGTCATAACATCTACCTGCATGCCAAATTTCAGCCCGATCCGTCCAGTGGTTTGGGCTGTGGGTTGATAGATCACTATGTCAGTCAGTCACCTTTGAGTTATATATATTTATATTTAGCATAGTTATAGTTTAAAATATGGAATGTAATTCTGAAATAAATTATTAGGTATTATCATTATAGTAAGCTGTGGCCGTTTAGATAGAACTCCTGTTTTTTAATAGTCACAGTTGAAGGTGGTAGGACCCCTTGTAGTTTGACTCCGGCGGCACCACCACCACACCTATTTCTGCCTCATAACAGCAGTGTTAGGCGCTACTGTGTTCTGGTTTGAAGGGTGTGGTAAGGCAGACATACTTTTCCAAGGCGTTGCAGCTTAGTCTTCAGGCGTAGCGGCGCATCTGTGGCCGACCTCAGATAGGAATATCTAATCCTATCTGAGGCAATTACAGATGTCCATGGGCGGCAGTAGCCACTTGCCATCAGGTGGACTGCATGTTCGTCTGCTACTCTTATATTTTTAAGAAAAACTTCAAAATCGTACCCGCTGTATTCTTGTCACTTGGACACCCGTCGAAATATATTAGTGAAGTTGCTATTAGTATTCCTGTCACACGCGTCGTTGGCTGAACATTAGTGTGTTCAGACTGTGTTCGTCCTTTTGGAGTAGAATAAGTCTGCCTGATGGTAATGGAAGTGTAGTGGTCGGAGGTTCGAATCCTAGGCATTAAATTTTTTTTTAAGTTATGTGCGTATTAGAATTGAAATTGAAAAGTGTTGTCTTAGGTTCGATTCCCAGACACCACCGTTTTCCGAAGTTATGTGTGTATTAGAGATTAGAATAGAAATTTAAAAGTCCAAGGTTTGAATCCCAGGCATGCACTTCATATTTTAAAAATGATGTGCACGTTGGCTAAATATTAGCATGTTTAGAATGTGGTCGTCCTTTTGGAATAGAATAAAAGTCTAGCTGATGGTAAGTCACTGATGGTAATGGAAGTATAGTATGGTGAGGTTCGAATCCTGGGCAATAAAATTTATTTTAAAATGATGTGCGTATTAGGACAGAAATGGTACAGTGTAGCCTATTCCAAGATTCAAATCCCAGCCACGAATTTTTTTTCAAAGTTATGTGCGTGTTACAAATTATATCACTAAAACTAAAAAAAAGAAAACTAAAACGCTTTCTACACTCACAACCCCACACTAGGATTCCCTGTATCGTGGGTGCTATGGACACACACAGAGACAAATACACAAACACCCAGACCCAGAAATCTAAATTCATCATTTAGAAATCTGTCTGGCCGGGGATCGAACCCGGGACCCTCTGCGCGTCAGACCGGCAGGGTGACCGCTCCGCCACGCGGGTCGTCAAACTTCACGCGGGTTCACTTGTTTTAACTTCTACGGAAAACATGGAGAGAAAAGTTACATGTCTTAGAGTTTAAAAAAAAATCAATGGGGTGTAAAGTCTACTTGATCAAATGTGAACTATATCCAAAACCCCTGTCATTCTGAGTGGAGACTTATGCCCAGCAGTGGGACAATAATGTTATCAGAAATCTGTTCTTTTTTAACGAGTGAGACCTTCAAAAGGTACCCGGTGCCGTGAGAGCGACACAGGGTTATGTGGGACTCTTACCGCACTAAGGCCCCCCGAAGGCCATCCTCGACGCTGCGTTGAGGATTCCGAGATCTCCAAAGGAACGCAACCGGAGTCCTCTAAGCATCTTGCGCCATCGGGCTCTACCTTAGTGAGCATAAACTCGCCAAACCATCTAGAGTGTATGATATGTGGCCACACATACCGTCGCCCTTTCATCAGAACTATGTCTACTCATTTCACATTTCAAGACAGACTCCTCAACGTAATTACGCTAAAACACTATAATATTTGCCTAATATGTACAATAGATATTATTACCGCCATCATGCAGTAACGCCGTAATGGCGGACGCGACGAATTTACGACATCTCATCACTTGAGGCGGCTAGGAGATGGTTTATTAAGACTAGAACTTTATGCTGGCTTTTGGTGTGCCTGCCTAAATTTAGTTCTCAGTTCAATAAAGGGCCATGTAAAAATGACCTTCGTCACCCAAAGTTAATGATTTTTGTGCTTTAGAAGTTTCTAGAAGTAATACTTGTTTTTTAAGTTGATTTTAGAAATTACACTTTTGTTGAGCTGTTTGGAAAAAATAATTAGTTTTTTTTTTTCACAAAAACGGCAGAAATCGAGACGGTGAGGTTGTCTAGTAAATATTTCACATTTAACTAACAATCGATATTATTACCGCCATCACGCAACTACGCCATAATGGCGTACGCGACGAATTTACGACATCTCATCACTTGAGGCGGTAGGAGATGGTTTATTAAGACTAGAACTTTATGCTGGCTTTTGGTGTGCCTGCCTAAATTTAGTTCTCAGTTCGATATAGGGCCATGTAAAAATGACATTCATCACCCAAAGTTAATGATTTTTGTGTTTTAGAAGTTTCTAGAAGTAATACTTATTTTTAAAGATGATTTTGGAAATTACACTTTTGTTTTGTTGAGCAGTTTGGAAAAAAATATTAGTTTTTTTACACAAACGACAGAAATGGAGACGGTGAGGTTGTCTAGTAAATATTGCATATTTAACTAACAATTGATATTATTACCGCCATCATGCAGCTACGCCGTAATGGCGGACGCGACGAATTTACGACATCTCATCACTTGAGGCGCTTAGGAGATGGTTTATTAAGACTAGTGCTTTATAATGTCTTTTGGTACACCTTGAGTCCTGAGTTTAGTTCTCAGTTCGATATAGGGCCATGTATTAGTAGGGACCTTCATCACCCAAAGTCAATGATTTTTGTGCTTTTGAAGTTTCTAGAAATAAGAATTGCTTTTAAAGATGATGTTAGTATAATACATTTATATTGGCAACACTTGTCAAGTGTCATATTAGTGACATTCGGGTTTGACTTTTTCTTCTTCCTTCGATGGCCGGTTCGATAGCATTGTTTGTGAAAATGTAATAGTTAAAATAAAGTGTAATTAAATCAGTAAGCTAAAATAAACAGTGATTACAGAAGTTAACCGTATATTTTATTTCGCACGACCATATTTTCAGATGATTTTAGAAATTACACTTTTATTGAGCAGTTTGGAAAGAATAATTAGTTTTTTTTACAAAAACGACAGAAATCGAGACGGTGAGGTTGTATAGTAAATATTGCATATTTAACTAACAATTGATATTATTACCGCCATCATGCAGCTACGCCGTAATGGCGGTCGCGACGAATTTACGACATCTCATCACTTGAGGCGGCTAGGAGATGGTTTATTACGATGAGTGGTTTATGCTGGTTTTTGGTGTTCCTGAGTCTTTAATTACGTCCTAACAGATCGATAAACGCCCGTTCTTAATAATCAATGCAACATTTTGTCCGCCAAAGACTGTGTTTAACAATTATTTCATATTAGACATTTTTCGAAATTAGGTAGGCAAAATTTGGATAGATTCTAGCTAGACTCTTTACACAAACAGGATTTTTGAAGTTATACTTGTTTTAGGGAATTTGGGGAAATTATGACTCATAAAAAAAGAGAAAAACAAAATTTAACACCACATAGTTGCCTAGTAAAAAATGCAAGGTTTGCAGAAAAAAATATTTTTTAGGTATATCATACGAAACGTACCGTTACATGTCTATATTAATTGTCACTCATTTCAACTGTAAGAAACTCTACGTACCTGAGAGTTCTGCTAAAAGAAATAATTCTATTAGAAATCAGACAAAAAAAAACTAAAGTAAGACGCCACTTTATCGATAAATAAGGACCTAATTCCGAAAACCCCAACGCACTGACTGAATTAAAAATGGCCGCTACGTATGCTCGGAGCCCGTCTCGGAACAGCGAGACCCGTAATTCCGAGACCGGAGACCGCACAAATTTAGTTAGGACCCTTTCAGATGTCCCGCCGCGGTCTGAGGTCGCTCCGCTGAATGGAGCCGATAGAGAAATTTGTACTTATACCATGTGTAAGAATATTTTAGAGGAACATAATTTTAATCCAGAAGAGTATAACGTAATATATTTCGTTCTAAGTACTACAGATCATACAAAAATTCAAGGTTTTAAATCATGATACACATATTGAAACATTTCTTTTACACACCTTTCAGAATGTGTGACGTCACAACATCTAGAGAAGAAAGTTTTATTAGTCGAAAAATCATAAAATTAAAAAGTACGCATGTCTAAATACGTGAAATCAAAGCAATGATGTACAAAAAAACATTCACTAAATACCTTGGGTCAATGTTTTCGAATTAGAAATTATTTCTATTCACCAATACTTAGCTAAAAACACGAATATACATTCAAACAAACATAAAAATACAAAAAAAAAATTAAAGAGACCCGTTTTCTTTCGAAGAAGGTAGATAATTTCTTAGACAGGAAAAATCCCTTTTAGAAACCTCAACTAACTCACTCCCTCACTAAATTTAAAATGGCCGCTACGTATGCTCGGAGCCCGTCTCGGAACAGCAAGACCCGTAATTCCGAGACCGGAGACCGCACAAATTCAGTTAGGACCCTTTCAGATGTCCCGCCGCGGTCTGAGGTCACTCCGCTGATTGGAGCCGTTAGAGAAATTTGTACTTACATCATATGCACCAGTATTTCTAGAGAGAGATAAGTTTTGCTTAGAAGCTTACAACGAAATATTTTACGTTCTTTCTATTAAAGATGACTATTTATGTTTCATCTGTTTCCAACAATCCAACGATGAGAGCCGTATTTTATATAGTATATAGTATATATTTAAGAAAATAAGATCTAGAAATATTAAAATCAATAGATACATAAAAAATAATATTGAATCCACTTTTTAGGTTCTTGAAATGTATGACGTCACGAGAAGAGGGATGGGTATAAAGGTTTAATATAGGATTAAAGTAATGTATGTATTCCACAAAAACATCCACTTTGAACTATTTTACCGTTAAATCATTTGGCAAAAAATAACAAATACATAATAGAAAAATAATGGTATTTTTTTAAGTATTGTTCTGGATGTGTGTATAAAAAGACAATTTTCCTTTCAATAAGGAATAAAAACAAGATAGAATCCATCGCAGAATCCTGTAGTTAACTCACTCAAGGAGTAAATTCAAAATGGCCGCGACGTATGCTCGGAGCCCGTCTCGGAACAGCGAGACCCGTAATTCCGAGACCGGAGACCGCACAAATTTAGTTAGGACCCTTTCAGATGTCCCGCCGCGGACTGAGTGGTCGGTGAATGTAAGTTCTTTAAAAAAATATAATATGTATAGGTAATACTTGTGTTTTTTATCGATTAGAAAGAAAGAAAACATTTTATTCGGATAATTGGGATTAGTATAAAATGTTTTGAAATATTGTAATTTAATTTTGTATCGATTAATATTGTACTATTTCATATGATATAGGAGTAGCAGACGAGCATGCAGCCCACCTGATGGTAAGTGGCTACTGACGCCCATGGATATCTGTGATCAACCCCAGATAGGATTAGGTTACTACTAAGGTCGACCAAAGATGCGCCGCTGCCCGTGAGGACTACGTTAGAATTCTTCGAAAAAGTATATCTCCCTTACCACATCCTTCAAAACAGAAGACAGAATGCATAACAATGCTGTTATTATGCAGAAGTAGGTGTTTGAGGATAATCAGCCCTTTTCTAATCTGAGTTGAGTATTTTTTTAGTTTTTAATTTAAGTTTTTACTAGGCTTCCTCTTAGACTTCAGAACTATATAAAAAACAAATATTTATTTCAATTGTTTTTCATTTTGTCATTACAAAGAAGTCAGTTGATTTTTTAAATCTTTTTGTGAATTTTTATTAGTTACAATTTATTACATCTCTGTTGAGGACACGTGTCTGTCCTTACATGTTATTTTTTTTACTATAAGCTTTTATTTATTATGTCCCACAGATGGGCACGACCATCACACAACTGGGAAGACCTGGTTCATACCACGCCTTAACAATGCAAATCACCGAAAAGGGGTAGGTAACATTAGTGTAATTATAGTTTTAAACCGCATAATTTGCACGAAATAAGGAAATTAGAACAACAAGCGCAATAAAGGAGACAGCAGTTCGGAGGCTGAGGGCCCGTCCTCTTAATGCTATGTGTGTACCGCGGGACATTAAAACGTAATCGTTGCAAGAATTAAGCCAGTCTAAAACGTTTATGTCACGTGAAGGTGGTAGATCCCTTTGTGGTTCGACTCCGGCGGCACCACCGCCATACCTATTTCTGCCTAATAACAGCAGTGTTAGGCGCTGCTGTGTTTCGGTTTGAAGGGTGTGGTAAGGGAGACAGACTTTTCCGAGGTGTTTCAGCTTAGTCCTCAGGGGTAGCGGCACATCTGTGGCCGATCTCAGGTAGGAATATCTAATCCTATCTGGTATTGATTACTGATGTCCATGGGCAGCAGTAGCCACTTACCATCAGGTGGACTGCATGCTCGTCTGCTACTCCTATATTATATAAAAAAGTGATCTTTATTTCTGCCTTTGCGAAGGGTAATGTTGTTCTATGAAAGTACACCTATTTTATACAGATTGCGGAGGGAAATTATTTCGAGCATACGAAGGACCAAAAATTTGTATAGAAGTAGAGGAGTTGAAATTTGAAATGGGCGCTAAATTAGCCATATCCCAAAACTTTTAGTAAATTTATCTTTTATTTTTTTATTATCCTTACTAGTCCTTACTAATATTATAAATCCGAAAGTAACTCTGTCTGTCTGTCTGCTTGTCTCTTCTTCACGCCTAAACCACTGAACCGATTTATATGAAATTTTCTACAAAGATAGTCTGAGACCCGAGAAAGGACATAGGATAGTTTTTATCCCGGAAATCCCACGGGAACTAGGGATGGCGATCTAAGATCGATTAATCGGGGAATCGATCTTTTGGACCAAAAAAAAACGGTTATTTTAATCGATATTAGTAAGGATTTAACCGTAAACTATACATTTGATGAAGTGATGATCTTTAGCAAAGTTGTTGTCCATAAGCCCACGAAGGTTTCAGAGTTGGTACGACCAATTTTCGCCAGATGGCGACACTATCATTCCAATGAAGGTACGAATTTTCAGTTTTTTGTATGTTACTATGTCATATTATTCTCTTTTAAATACGGGCAAAGCCGTGGGCAAAAACTAGTTTACCATACATTATAATGTCCCGCGGTGCACACGTGTAATGAAGAGCTGCTGTTAGTAGTAAATGTTCCGAGTGCACTAGTGATAACGCATTGCTTTGTTCGCGGGATTGCTTGCTTAATGAGTTATCTGGGTACTATGTAACTACCTTCTGCCTTTTACAAGATAGCGGAGGGTAATGTTTTTGAGCGTATTTCGAGCAATATGAATCGCGGATGAAGAAAGGTAAAGCCCCGAAGGACCAAAAATACATATTTTTCTAGACAAAATTTTCATTTTTACCTGAAGGCGGAGGGTAATGTTTTTCGAGCGTATGTCTTCATTAAACGGCTTATTGGATATTAAAACATTTGAGTTTTTGTTTTGATAATAATTCTCTGGTTATAACAGAATCCGGCTCGAAGGACCAAAAATCAATATAGAAGTAGGAGTGTGGACATTTGAAATAGGCGCAAATTTTAGGTAAATCCCAAAACTTACAGTTAATTTTTAAAGTTTAAAGAAATCTAATCGTAATCCTACAATATTTCTTATAACAATAACATTATACATGAGACATATATCATACATTCATACAATGACCATCTTGTTTTGAGATCTATTGCTCTATTGGTGTTGTGTATCTATTGTGACACTGTTCAGATACACTAGTTAGAGCTTGGTTTATTTTTTTATATAGAATTAGCAAGATGCTATCTTCGTTTTTTGCTGCTGTCTGTAATAGATTTGCGCATTTCTAATAAATTAAGTAGTACATACAATAACATTATACATGAGTCATATATCATACATTACAATGTCCCGCGGTGCACACGTGTAATGAAGAGCTGCTGTTAGTAGTAAATGTCCCGAGTGCACTAGTGATAACGTATTGCTTTGTTCGCGAGATTGCTTCTTAATGAGTTATCTGGGTACTATGTAACTACCTGCCTTTTACAAGACTGCGGAGGGTAATATTTTTGAACGTATTTCTAGCAATGTGTGGGGGACGAAACAAAGTATCTGGCTCGAAGGACCAAAAGTATATGTAAAAAAATTTTTACCCGACGGTGGAGGGTAATGGTTTTCGAGCATATATAAGTCTCATTTTTTGGCAACCTCTGCTTTACAAATTTAAACATGAGAGGTCGTGTTTTGGATTTGTCGGAGTGACATTACTTTTACATTATTATTATGTACAAAATATCTCGTTTCAACAACCATAACATCTAAAAGGACCTGCAAAATTCTAGACTTTAACTGTCAGTCAGTGTAACTACATACAACATACACTACTTACTACATACAACATATATGGTCTAACTTGAGCTAACGTGAACCGAACAAGCTCACTACACACAAGAGCTCTTCGCAAATCTCAGTACCCTTCAGCTCGCTCAGATGACTAATGATCATCTTGTTTTGAGATCTACTGCTCTATTGGTGTTGTGTATCTATTGTGACACTTTTCAGATACACTAGTTAGACACATATATTATATTCTTCATAGCAAGATATTGTTATAGACTTTATTTAGCTTATGCTGGTGTGTCAAACACTGCTGTGTTCTGGTTTGAAGGTGAGATAAGGGAGACATACTTATCCGAGGACTTCAGCTTAGTTCTCAGGGGTAGCGGCGCATCTGTAGCCGAGCTCAGGTAGAAATACATACAATCTTACTCCTATATTATATAAAAAAAGTGTTTGTCAATGTCACTTATATTACATAGAACATAGATGATTTAGCTCTCAGTCTGTGGTCTAACTTGAGCTAACGTGAACCGAACAAGCTCACTACACACAAGAGCTCTTCGCAAATCTCAGTACCCTTCAGCTCGCCCAGATGACTAATGATCATCTTGTTTTGAGATCGATTGCTCTATTGGTGTTGTATATCTATTGTGACACTGTTGAGATACACTAGTGAGATTTGTTTTATTTTGTTTATATAGAACTAGCAACTCGCTCGCTCGCTTATTTTTTTCGTAGTAAACTATCAGCTTTTTGAAGGTGGTAGAACCCTTTGTAGTCAGACACCGTCGGCACCACCGCCACACCTCTTTCTTCCTAATAACAGCAGCGGCGGTAGCGGCGCATCAGCGAATATCTAATCCTATCTGGGGTTGATTACATATGTCCATGGGCGGGTGTTACCATCAGGTGGACTGCATGCTCGTCTGTTACTCCTATATTATAAAAAGTTATATATAATTATCGTGACACTTAAGTCAATTTAAATTATCCATTTAAACCTTTCTCACGATTAACCTTTTCTATCGGTGAAGACCGCATCTATACCAGTGTTTCTCAAAGTGATCAATGGACGAGATAACGTTGAGAACCTTAGCCCCTCCCGTGCCCTATCCCTTAGCGATTTCTTGCAAATGAAATTGCACCTAACTCACAACATCAGACACGACAAATCGTCCAGTCGTCGCTTATAAAGCTGTAACCGCTATCTGTAAGAGCTCTTGTGCAAAGAGCCCATCTCGACAGTCGTCGGGTTTGAATCCCGTGTAGAACACTCCGCTACGTATGGTCTGTAAACAGTTTGAGAGCCTCTGCTCTAATAATTCTCTCCACCTGTCCTACCTACAGGTTATTTAACCTAAAATCAGTGTTTCTCAAACTTAGCGGTAGACGATAACTTTGAGAACATCTGTCCTAGACCTTGTCCCCTTAATCTTCCCTAGATTTTAGTGTATTTTTTATCGAAATATTTTTTATTAAAAACCAGTGTTCTCAAAGTTCGCAGTAGATGATGATTTTGAGAACCTCTACCTTAATCCTTATACTGACCCCATGTCGTATTCCTTCTTAAAAAAAAAGACAAGCTACCTCATAATACCTAGTAATTTACAGTACACGACACGACAAGTCGTCCAGTCGTCGCTTCTAAAGCTGTAACCGCTATCTGTAAGGGCTCTTGTGCAAAGAGCCCATCTCGACAGTCGTTGGGTTTGAATCCCGTGTAGAGCACTCCGCTACATGTCTGTAAACAGTTTGGAGTGATGTTTTCTGGTTTTTAGTTTTTGAGTGCATAATAGAGTTGAGAGGACTTTGTATGTTTTGCGTTTATTTCTTTTTAGGGCTCTTGCTGTGTTTTTGCATTTTTTAGGTTTTTAGATTCTTCGAGTGAAAGAATTAAACCCTTGTAGGCGTTATATATTCCCTTCTTTTGATGTGAAACATCTATAGCCGCACGTAAAACCGATTTCTGGCGTGGCGACGCATGCCGTGGCGTGGCGTCGCCACGCTATACGATGGTATATATATACAGTCTATATGCAGTAGTGTGTACGGTGTGGCGACGCGTCGCCATGCGCAATCTATTTCATTTTATCATTATGACATATTTAGTTCCTATCACAATATGTTCTTTTCTGCATATTACTTTTACAAAATAATGTCGATGTTTCACATCTACCAGGCGTCCCGTGACGGCTCACATTTTTTTTTCTTCACCGTTTTCCTTCACCATTTCACCCATAATGACTTAGGCGCATACATGGGATTTTAACCTCGGACCCACCGTATAAGAGGCTGAGGTTCTAACCACAAAGCTATCATCTTATGCTCGTTATTCGTCTGTACTCGGCGAATATATCCGTACCACGCGTGAATATGTTGATATGTGGATCTACTGAACATATATTTACGTACATTATTTTGTTTTAGTCATAATAAACATTAGGATTATTTGATTTAATCATTTTAATTTACAGGGTACATAAGTAAACGGGTTTTAATTACCGTACATACACAATTTGTCGACCCGCGTGGCGAAGCGGTCACCATACCGGTCTGACACGCAGAGGGTCCCGGGTTCGATCCCCGGCCAGACGGATATCTAAATGATGAATTTAGATTTCTGTTTCTGGGTCTGGGTGTTTGTGTATTTGTCTATGTGTGTGTCCATGGCACCCACGATACAGGGAATCCTAGTGTGGGGCTGTGAGTGTAGAAAGCGTTTGTTGTTTGTTTGTCAAATTTTGGCTGCAATGAACATTGTGCATTTTCAACTTATTAACTTATTCACGCGTGGTACGGATGTATATGTTGCATATAAGACTGAATAGATAATATTTTTTATAATATAGGACGATATAATATAGGAGTAGCAGACGAGCATGCAGTCCGCCTGACGGTAAGTGGCTACTGCCGCCCATGGACATCTGTAATCAACCCCAGATAGGATTAGATATTCCCACCTGACGTCGGCCACAGGTGCGCCGCTACACCTGTTCGCTTAGTATGAGTTTTTACGTTTTTACACAAATGACTGTTTTGGTATTTGTACATACTTGTACATACATTTCCAATCATCGCCCCTAGCGGATTGTTTCAGAACTGATTGGAAATATATGGGAGATACGTAAATAAAAACAAAAGCAGTAATTTTTGTCAGAACGTAAAAACGGATACTAAGGGTACTGAGGACTAAGCTGGAACGCTTCGGAAAAGTATGTCTCCCTTACCACACCCTTCAAACCGGAACACAGTAGCGCTTAACACTGCTATTGAGGCAGAAATAGGTATAGGAAATAGAGAAAGTATGTTACGTTACATCAAGGAAAATTGTTACGAAATTTTCCAGTGACGTCATCGACGCAAACTGACAGGGAGGTGCGGTTTGTGTACAATCCCCATGTTTACACTGGGGTGCTTGTAATGGACCCTGTACATTAGTCGAATAAGAGTTTACCTGTTGAGTTTTTTATGTAAGGTTTTATGAAATTCGGCTTCTTATAATAGTGGGTTGGGGTTCGAATCCCAGGTACGCATTTTTACCACGCTTTTATTAGCTTGACCTGTATGTATGTAACGGAATCTTTGAACTCGGTTTTTAACCACTTTGAACGGTCCGATTACTTTAAAATTCTTAACACTTTTCAAGAACAGATAATTATTTTATCCCATTCTCCTCATCAGGATTGTCAGGAATCAGGATTAAAAATTTCCTTGTGCGATTTTAGCGTGGATTTTAGTTTTTAAACTATATTTTTTACTTATGTGTGTCACTATCAACTTATGAATGTCCCACTGCTGAGCATAAATGGTTTGGTTGGCTAGTTAGCTTAGTTGTATGATTGCGCTTCTCATAATGGTGGTCCGCGGTTCGGACCCCGGGCAGGGACAAATCTTCGAAATTATGCACATCATTAACTCATTAACTAACTATTTAGCAGAATGCGTATCGGATGGTGACTAACTATGATCACAACTGAGACTTATTTGTAATCTTATCAGATTCACTGCTGGCTTCAGACCATTGTCGAAGTCGAAATCTTTGACTATAGACCTCTGACTATGAACTTGATTACAACATACTTGATTTACATTCTACTGGTTTTTATTTGATTGCTCTGATAAAATCCCACTGCTGGGCACGGGTCTCGGAGTGAGAAGGATTATGCCATAGTCCATAGAATTGGACTTCACATGCGTTAGAGCACTTTTTATTTAAAAAATCGCTCGATTTTGTAGGTTTCCTTACGATGTTTCCTTTCCTTGTTATAGCAAGTGATAATTACCTACTTTCTAATACACTCTTAACTTTGAATAATTTGCTAATTTGGTTTGGTATAGTATTTGGTTATATAAAGTTATATAAAGTACTTGGTTGTTATAGCGGCCACCGTCATATACATTCTGTTAAAAATTCAAGTGGCTATCTATTATCGTTCAGTATTATCCCAGTGACAGATGGACAGACGGTCAGACAGCGAAGGCTTAGTAATAGGGTTTTTACACATTGTGTACGGAACCCTAAATATCAGAGGTTCTGAACCTCAGACCTTCCAAACTACGAAGCCAAATCCCAACCACTAAACCTGCAACCAACTAACCTAATAACATTCTGAAAACCATGGTCACCCGATCCCATATCACTATCGAATTCGGCCCTTAAGGGTCCAACTGTCAAGTGGCTTTAACTTTTAAATAGTTCGCTAGGTGGCGCTGATCCAGATTACCCTTCGACGTGTGACCCGGGTACCTTTATAACCAGTTCAAACCGGCTAATAGGAATTCTTATTTGACGTTTTGGTAATCAAACTTTTTGAGGTCTGTGTGGTAAGACTTTTCCGAGGCATTCCAGCTCAGTCCTCAGAGATAACGGCGAATTTGTGACCGACCTCAGGTCTCTAATCTGGAGTTGATTACAGATATCTCAATAGCTTTCATCTATTATCTTTTTATTATCTGACTACAGGAGGTATATTTTCGAACGTATGTACCAATATATGTCTCTTTGGCAAGCCCTACAGCCCTGGGCTGACAGATTTAAACATATTTTGAAGGTAGAACGTTTTGTGGTTCGACTCCGGCGGCACCACCACCACACCTATTTCTGCCTCATAACAGCAGTGTTAAACGCTGCTGTATTCTAATTTGAAGGGTGTGGTAAGGGAGACATATTTACCGGTGCGTTCCAGCACAGTCCTCAGAGGTAGCGGCGCATCGGTGGCCGACCTCAGGTAGGAACATCTAATCCTATCTGGGGTTAATTACAGATGTCCATGGGCAGTAGCCACTTACCATCAAGTGGACTGCATGCTCGTTTACTTCTACAAAAAGTCTACAATTTGCAATCCATGTTTGAACATGTCTCGCCGTACGAAGCATTGTGTGCTACCCTTAATGATCTTTGTGGCAAATAGCAATGTTGACTTAGAAGTCGTTAGCGGTACGTTGAGGACCAACTCGGGTGTCTAATTTGAGTGGTGGTTGGGGAAAATCAATTTTAATAAAAATATAATGGTTGCACGTTATTAGGTACAAGGTACATTGTCCAACAAGGTACAAGGTATATTGTACTACATTATTGACCCAACTTGTTCGCATAATAAGATTATTTTTGTGACTGTGACAACTGACAGACATTAACTTCCGAAAAATGTTTTTTTTCTGTTTCCTGGTTCACAAATTTTTGGCATTAGAGACTGTTACGTTTCTCTCGGTTTTTAATTTGAATAAACATAGTTTCATGTTGTGGACAATTCAGTAAACACAACTTATAATATACAAGTTACATTACTAAAGGTACAAGGTATATTGTACTACATTATTTACACAAGTTATTAGGTACAAGTTACATTTTACTATAAGGTTACAAATTGTCCTACAAAGTACAAAGTGTAAAGTACTTCATAATTTACACTAATTATCAGGTACATAATACATTGCACTACAAGCTAACGCGAGGTATACCGACAAACAGTATACCTAGTACTCTTGACAATTTATGCTCTTGCTCAACTACTATTTCTTAAAAAAAAAATTACAATTTACAATCCATGTTTGAACATGTCTCGCCGTACGAAGCATTGTGGTACGAAGCCCTGCGGGCGACAAGAGTGGAGCTCGAAACGTCCAACAAGCAACCCCGGGAATGACGGCGATGTGTGTGGCCGCATACCATCATAAACACCAAGAGTGCGGGAGTAGCGTAAACTGCTCCCCACAGGGCAGAGTCCGACCGGGGCATCGCATTCGGAGGACTCCGGTTGTATTCCATCGGAGATCCCGGAGTTCTCCACCAAGCGCTGAGGACGGCCACCGGGGAGGTTTTAGTGTGGTAAAATCCCACATAAAAAGGTACGTGGTGCATTGTACTACAAGGTACAACATATATTAATAATAATAATAATAATATTCTTTATTGTACCCAATATAGTAAACAAAAATAAAAACATACAATTTAGGACGATACAAAAGGCGGCCTTATCGCTAACACAGCGATTTCTTCCAGGCAACCTTAGGGTGAGGAGTTAAAGAGGGGATGAATTAAAAGAATAGGTAGGGTGCAAATAAATGTTATTGTAAATACTACTTAATACATAAAATCAAGTGTAAATTTAAGATAACCATAATAAAATAATAAACATACTTAATATAGATATTTATATATAATTATAAACAAATAATAAACGAAAGGGGAAGAAACTATAGATTAAAATTAAAAACAAAGATAACACAGTTTAAAAAGATTGAAAGCAAGAGCACAAATTTAGGAAGGAAAAACAGTTAGAGTTTAAGGTAATGGGATTTGACAAGATTTTTGAAGGAGTATAAGGATTGGGAGTAACGAATAGAAACAGGGAGGGAGTTCCAAAGACGGATAGCGGATACAGTGAAGGATTTTTTGTAAAAAGAAGTTGAGTGAGAGGGAGTATAGAGCGCAAGATTTTCTGAGGAGCGAAGGGATCGGTCATGGGACAAGTGAAGAAACTGGAAGCGTTGTTTAAGGTAAGGAGGGGCAGTTGGATTAAATAGTAAGCAATAGAGAAGAGATAGAATGTGAGCATTCCGGCGAAGGCGAATTGGGAGCCACTTGAGCTTAGCACGATATTCTGAAACATGGTCATACTTTCTTAGGCCAAATATAAACCGTATACATAAGTTTTGGAGACGCTCAAGCTTATTTAATTGCTCCTCGGTAATGTCCGGATAACACACATCAGCATAGTCAAGTATTGGTAGCAAGAGAGACTGTGCAAGCAAGGGTAAAACATTTTTTAGTCTTCGTAGTGAGCTCACTGCAGCAAAGAGTTTCCTACTGACCTCTGAGATCTGAGGTATCCATGAAAGGTGTTGGTCCATGTAGATACCCAGATTCTTTACCTTATTACTATAAGGAATATGCACATCATCCAATACAATTGGTGGTAAGTTGTGCCAATCAATCCTAGAGGTCAGTCGCGAACTCCCTATAATGATTGCCTGAGACTTAGTAGCATTCAATTTTAAGCCAAAGGCTTTGCTCCAGGTCGAGATGCAATCTAGATCGGCATTAGCAATCTTGATGGCGTTGGGTAAGTTGTTTAGGCACGCATGATTGTAGATTTGCAAATCATCTGCATATAGATGGTAGAGAGACGTGAGATGAAGACTAATAGAATTTATGAAAATAGTAAATAGGAGAGGAGAGAACACGCCACCTTGTGGTACACCGGCGACAGTATTCAACCAGTAGGAAAATTTGTCATCAATTTGAACCCGCTGCCGGCGTCCGTACAAGTAACTATGAAACCAGTCAATAGCCGTCGGAGATATGTAGAGAGAACGCAAGACCCCCAAGAGGATATCGAAATCAACAGCGTTGAACGCATTGCTGAAATCTAACAGCGTCAACACTGTCAGCTGTTGATTTTCCATCCCCATGCGTATGTCATCAGTGATTTTTAGCAATGCAGTAGCCGTGCTATGACCTGGACGGAAACCGGATTGTAAAGGATTAAGTAGAGCATTAGCGGAGAGAAAAGAGCTAAGCTGTTGATGGATAAGGCGCTCAAGGACTTTAGATAGGAAAGGAAGTATAGATATGGGTCTAAAATCGCCAAGGTCGGAGGGATTGGACTTTTTGGGTAAAGGGATGACGTGGGCATCTTTCCAGGTCGAAGGGAAGGAGTTTTTACGGACGGAATTATTTAGAATGGACGTAATGGAAGGGAGAAGTAAGTCAAGGAGAGGAATGATCATTTTCCGGCTAATGCAATCACTGCCGACCGCATTTGATGGTATGGAGAGTATTGCCTTCTCGACATCACGATCCGAAAATTGACTAAACGAAAATAAAGGAGAAGTTGGATTGGGAAAATGTGACAGTTGATTTAAAGTTTTTGCTTTTGTTTCGCTATCAATGGAAGACGTGGCGGAAAAGTGACGATTTAAATCGTTTAGGTCGAGATTGTGTGGGAGAGAGTTTTTTGGTGATTTCCCAATTCCTAAAGTTTTTAAAAATTTCCAGACCCTACTAGGGTCTTCATTTTGAACAGACTTATGGATATGGCGTCGTTGTAGATCTCTACACATCATATTGCACCGATTTCTTGCGGATTTGTACCGCTCAAGATTACTTCTGCTGGAATCTATCTTGTACCTCGACTTGGCAGAATTTTTCTTATTTATTAAAGCCCTCAAGTCGTCTGTGAGCCAAGGAGCTGGTGGATGTCGTATGCGAACTGGGCGAACAGGGGCGTGCAAGTCATAAAGTTGTACTAGCAAGGAGTTAAAGAGTGCCACCTGTTCGTCAACAGTGCTTACACTCTCAATGACTCCCCAATCAATATTAGCAGCATCATGTCGAAGCTTTGCAACATCCATTCCACTGAAATTACGCTGAAGGAGAATCTTTGACTTAGCTTTAGGAGGACGGATTTTGTAAGACATATAGAGAAGGTCGTGATATGAAAAACCTTCAGCAGCACACTGGCCATATTTTGCAACATGATCCAGTGATGATACGATAATTAAATCGAGCAGAGATGGGTCACAATTTGGAAAAAAGTGTGTTGCACTTAGTGGCAATATATTAAGATTAGCCGCATTAACTACGGACTGTAGTTTGTGTGATCTGACATCCTGCTTGAGTAGACAAGTATTAAAATCACCCATAATAATTGTATGGTCAAAAAGTGGACAATGATCTTCAAGCAGTTTGTCTAGGCAGGAAAAGTAATCGACGGTAAGAGACGGGCTGTAAAAAACGCCAAGAAGTAGTTTTGCATTAGAGAGATGAACTTCCAGAAAGAGATGTTCAGATTCGTTCCCAGAAATGTCCTGCGGTGATATACTTATAATCGAAAAGGGGATATGGGAACGAAGATAGATTGCAACTCCCCCACCGCCCCGAGCAGTGCGATCGTTGCGAATTAGGTGAAATCCAGGAAGAGAATAAGCCGTGGAAGGGAGACATGGCTTAAGCCACGATTCCGAAATAAGAATAGCATGAATATGTGTGCTATCGAATGATGACAACATGTCGGGGTAATGTGCTGGAATGCTCTGTGCATTTATATGGACAATATTAAAATTTTTCAGTACATCTGAGAAATGGGAATCTAGAGTTACGTTTAAAGGAGGAATACTTTCAAAACTGTCATTACTACTCAATCCATCTGTGGCTGAAGAGAAGGATAAATTGTGCTCGTTACTATCATCAAATTGCATATTATGGTAATTCAATATATAAATCAGTATTTAACCAAGAATATAAATTACATAAACTAAGTATAAATATATATATATATATATATATATATATATATATATATATATATATATATATATATATATATATATATATATAAACTAGTGACTTTAACTCCTACCCGCCAGCATGTTGGAAGAAATATAATGATACACCGAAATAACACAGACACAAGGCGTAACAAGAAAAATAAAAAAAGACATAAGAACTAAAAATTAACAGAAAAATATAAGTATAACAAAATAAATTAAATTATAAAAATCACTACAGCAATACGAGATTATTTAAACAATTTAAAAGAAAAAGATATGCATTATTACAAATTTAAACAATAATCAGTAACTTTGTCGTACGACTAACTTGTCTTACCGGAACATAGTCTGGTAACACAAGGTGATTGTCTATGCACTATGAAGTTTGTCAACTTTATTGATATTTGACTTTGACGTGATTGTCAGTGAGTGCTGTAAATAACTATTACTTACATTAAAAATAAGAAAGACAATCAAATAATAGGGTAAACAGCAATTATAAATGAATACCGCCAAGTCTATCGTATTTAACATATAAATATAAATATAGCTATAGTGACTCAAAACAAACATGAAAACACCAAAACGCTACAGACAGACCACAACAGAGATTAAGCGTAAAAAAGAAGCCAAAAGAACATAGAATAAAAGGAGTACATAAAAGAACTTACAAGCTAGCGACATTTACTTATTCTTTTGTATTCGCTTGGTGCGAGTAGTATCCCTGCCGTCGGGTTTGCTCGCGCTTGGAGCAGGCTGCACGGACGATGAAGATGCCGCTGGCTTACTGGGAATAGCATCTAGCTCCGCCAAGCATTCCACCTGGTGGTGTGAGTCATCTGGAGCCAGCACATGGACAACACCATCACGGGTCCAGCACTTGGTGATGCCGAAGATCTGCCTAGCCCGCATGAAGACAGTGTGGCGACTCTTCGTGAGGAACTCCGATTGTGTAAAGCCTGTGCCTTTCAGTTTACTTTTGGCAAACCAGACTTTGTCCCTCATCGAGACCTCCCTGAACTTCACTAGCAAGGGTCTAGGTCTGCTTTCTGAGGGACGTCCCAAGCGGTGACACCTGCTTATACTGTTAGAAGAAAAATCAGGAACCTTCAGCTTGCTGGTAAGAAGATTCGTCACGATGGTGGTTGCAGCCTCTCCCTTTTCTTCCGGTACACCGTGTAGGAGTACCATCTTGCGCCGGCTTCGCATATCCAAGCGTTCCAGTTGCCGAGCAACAAATTCGATTTGCTTCTGCACGGTGTCCAATGCAGACAGCACAAAGAGTCGAAAAGAAGCAAAGTCAGTTGCAAGAGCTGTTGTGGATGGTGTGGTGGAACTTTGCTGCAGCTGCTTTTGGAACTCGTCCATTTTGCATGTGAATAGTTCTGACATGGCAGTTAGTGAGCCTTGTAGAGAGTCCATAGTTCTGTGTATTTTGCAGTGAGTTTGATGTAACAGTGAGATTTAATGTGGAATTAGTGCTGGCTGGTAGGGAGGATGTCACAGATATATCAAGGACATTAAATTGTAAGTTAACTTATTTTTATTGTATTAAAATGTTAAGACCTCAAAAAACTTGTGTTCACTTAATGACACCTACCCTCCGAAAAAAATGTACTACATAATTGAGACAACTAAGGTAAAGTCCCCGCTAAACTGCTAGTCCGCTCTCAAGTTGTTGCGAGCAGGCAATACAATTGCTATAGCGACGCGATTCATTTCTATATTCAGAGCGGACTAGCAGTTTTACGCTGACTATACAAATTACATTGTACCATCGGGTTCGAGTTCGGTTTTTGGCCTTTGGATACGGAACCCTACAAAGATCGTAGAACAAGCCCCAAAGACAAGTATTGCACATATAATTCGGTACACAAGATCTCGAGTCGTTAATTTGGTTTCTCCTGAGCGGGATCGATAGGGGACACGCGCGTGTCGCACTGTTACCATTGTTGGAAACGTTACGACATTTGACAAACAATTTATGAAGTACGACTTCTCTTGGGGTTTTTGGAAAAGTGAGAGCGAATTTTTAATTTTCGAATTTTAGATAATTTTGGAGCGTTTGGAAAAAAAAAACATCCGTGAATTGCAAACACAAATAAAATTATAAATATTGGAAGTATATGTAGCAGAATTGTTTTCTCGAGTGTGTCGCATTAAGCATTCGCTTGTTGTTTTTATAGTAATTCTGTAGTAAAATTTTTAATTCTTAAAAATTGATAAGAGCGGAAGTTGCAGCATATAAATTAAATTTAGGTAAAGTTGGCGAGTAAAAACTGAAACAATTGCAGATTTCTTCAGGTATGATAATTGATAATATGATGTCATACGATACGAAGTATATTTTAATATAATATAAGAGTAGCAGACCAGCGTCCAGGTTACCTGATGGTAAGTGGCTACTGCCGCCCATGGACATGTGTAATCAACTCTAGATAAGATAAGATTCCTACCTGAGGTCGCCCACAAATGCGCCGCTACCCCTGAGGGCTAAGCTGGAATGTCTCGATAGGTATGTCTCCCTTACCACACGCTTCAAACCAGAACATAGCAGCGCTTAGCACTGCTGTTATTAGGCAGAAATAGGTGTGTCAAATGTTAAACAAAACACGTAACAATGGAAACGCGGCACCCAGCGTGTCTACGTGGCCTTAACCCTAAACCACTTGTAATTCGTAGCGTACAACTGTCTCGGTCTCACGCGACCCTCGTTCGATACTGGGGTCTTTTGTGCCCGCGAAACGGGAACGCAGTTATGGTGTTAAGTTGGTGTTACGAAAACGTTAGGTTGGTTTGTGACACTTTTATATGAGTGAAGTAGGGAGTTTCACAGTCCATTTGATGGTAAGTCACTGCCGCCCATGGATATCTATCGCTCGCATAGAAAAAGAACATGGGGACATTGAAGGTGGTAGAACCCTATGTGGTTCAACTCCGGCTGCACCACCGCCACACCTATTTCTGTTATAACAGCAGTGTTAAGAACTGTTGTGTTCTGGTTTGAAGGATATGGTAAGGGAGACATACTTTTCCGAGGCGTTCCAGCTTAGTCCTCAGGAGTAGCGGCGCATTTGTGGCCGACCTCATGAAGGAATATCTAATCTTATCTGGGGTTAATTACAGATGTCCATGGGCGGCAGTAGCCACTTACCATGAGGTAGACTGCATGCTCGTCTGTTACTCCTTAATTATAAAAAAGGGTTGACCTGAAGCCAATTACTGATGCGTTTCCAAACGTAAGGACTAAGATGTTCACTTCTAAGGTCCTCGCTCCTAAGGACTAAGAAGCCGGCATCCTCATCCTATCACCGAAAGGTACAACTAATCAATAACGACTAATAATCCTGATGACTAAGTTGGGACGCCTTGCTTAAACGGTGAAGAATACAAGAAGAAACGGTGAAGAAACCTGCATACCTGAAAAATCTCAAAGGTATTCGTATGTGAAGTCTACCAACACGCACTTGTCCAGCGCAGTGGACTATGGCCTAATCCTTCTCATTCTGAGAGGAGACCCGTGCCCAGCAGTGGGACAGTAATGGGTTGCTAATGAATGATCTCTTACCACACCCTTTAAAGAAGACCACAACAGTATATAAGGCAGAAAAAGGTGTGACGATGGTGCCATCGGAGTCAAACCAATTATTAAAATGATTTCGTAAATTAAATATTATCTTTTCGAATACACGAACCTCGTGGTTCCATATTTGTTTATATTTGCAGAAATGTTTTTGACACAGCAAATTATTATTATCTACGTTATTTATGGTAATTAGAAGTGTGAATGCAATTTTAATGAGGTTTCTAATCTAAGATTTAATAAGTTTTTCTTTTATTATATAGCAGTAGTAGACGAGCATGCAGTTCACCTGATGGTGAGTGGCTACTGCCACCCATGGACATATGTCAACACCAGATAGGATTAGATTAGATATTCCTACCTGAGGTCGGCCATAGATGGCCATAGATTGTCAAAAACATTTTTTTTTAAAAGATGTGTGTTATGGAGTTTCTTTCGCCGCTTCTTCTCCATAACGAAACACCTTTTGAAGTGGTGGTAGTTGTATTGACATTCAAAAAGTGCTCTGTAAAGAACCTATTTTGAATAAAAAAAAATGATTTGATTTGATGCGCCGCTACCCCTGAGGACTAAGCTGGAACGCCTGCGAAAAGTTTGTCTCCCTTACCACACCCTTCAAACCACAACACAACAGCGTTTAACACTGATGTTATTAGATAGAAATAGGTGTGGCGGTGGTGCCGTAGAAGTCGAACCAAAAAGGGTTCTACCACCTTCTAACCACCTTGCCTGTGTTTCGTACTAGAACTATAACGTTAGAGCGCACCAAAGAATAAAACATACATTCGCTCCAAAACATTTCCCTCCGCGAAACATTACTCTCCTCAAAACATTACCCTCAAATTAAAATTCAAATTCAAAAATTGTTTTTTTTTTGATTAGACAATCACTATAAAGAAAAAATAAAAAAAACTACCTTAATATATTGCCAGTGTCACTCCTACACTTAAAATTTCATATATCAAAACATTACCCTCCTTAAATACAATACCTACTCTAGAAAAAAATTACCTTCCGAAGTCTGCTAAAAGTCTCAAAAAACAATCTAGTGAACGATTCCGACATTTCATATATCAAAACATTACCCTCCGCAAACATTACTCTCCAGAAACATTACCCTCCGCAACCGTTAAAACACCCGAAAACAATCCACTCATAACAACTCATACAATATTTACGGAATGTATTCAAAGCGGGCGACCAGTAATAACATTAACGCGCTGTAAGGGAGAATCACGCGCGCGCACGCATCGGGAATATTAATACTGACTAATCAGACTGTGAACACGGCCTTATGCGGGGAACACACTTGCCTTGTTATTAAAAGGTTTTTATAAGCATTTTTTTTTAATTTTTATAAGTCTTATACAAGCAATAAAGAGAGAAACTGCTTAACACATCCTTCCGAACCAAACAGCAGCGCTTAATACTGCTGTTATTAGTCAGAAATAGCTGTGCCGGTGATACTTGTACCTCCATAGTCAACCCTCAAAGAGTTCACGTCTTAACAAGACTTTTGAAAAGAAAGAAAGAAACAAGATTAAAGATGAAAAGAAAAACAGATAACGTCTAAGATGAAAGAAAGAAAACATGGACGGAAATATATTTGTATGAATAACTTTCTAAAAACAAGCTTATAAAAAAACAATTGAATTGGGAATCTCTTTTGTAATAGCTTAAAAAAACCAATCGTGATTTCTCGTGAAAAAAAGTAACAAAATGTGACGTCACCTTTAGGGGGTTAATTGATTTGGGGGTTGAGAGTTATCTCGCGTAACGAGGGGTGTAATAACTGGCCTAAATAATGTGTTAGGTTCGATCTCCGGGCACGCGATATGCTTAATGATCAAGGTTCAATAATTACCTTTTTTCCGTCCTCAACGTTAGGTTAGAAGGTGGTAGAACCCTTTGTGGTTCGACTCCGGCGGTACCACCGCCACACCTATTTCTGTTATAACAGCGTTAGACGCTGCTGTGTTCCGGTTTGAAGGGTGTGGTAAGGGAGACAGACTTTTCCGAGGCGTTCCAGCTTAGTCCTCAGGGGTAGCGGCGCATTTGTGGCCGACCTCAGGTAGGAATATCTAATCCTATCTGGGGTTCATTACAGATGTCCATGGGCGGCAGTAGTCACTTACTATCAGGTGGACTGCATGCTCGTCTGCTACTCCTATATTATAAACAAAACAGGCGTTCCAACTGAGTCTTACCTTTATGGTTCTTTTATGTAGGTTTCCTTACGATGTTTTCTTTCACCGTTACCAAGTTGGTACCTACAAAGGCTATATAATAGCTTGTCTGAAATATTTCCAGGGTTGTAGGTAGTACTAAACTATCGTTTAGCTGAGTATCTTTGGGTAGTAGAGCGTGTCTGAAGCCAATATAATGTCCGCGAAACAAATACGGAGGGTAATGACCATGTTTTACTGGATAATAAAACGTTACGACCTGATCTTGGGTTACTGTTACGTAATAAGGATGTGTGTTGAATATAGTATAGTTAAGTATAGTCCGCGTAAAACTGCAAAATAAAATCTTAATAACAACAATACATCCCCGTTTTTAATAATCTATCTATTCATTTGCATACTATAGCAAGCATAGTTCGTATAAATTGAATACTGTTGACGGTAGTTCTATAAAAGTCTCAGAGATACGGAACTCGTATTCGTAAGCCCAACTCACACTTGACTTTTTCGGGTATAGTCCGCGTAAAACTGCTAGTCCGCTCTGAATATAGAAATGAATCGCGTCACCATAGCAAATTGTATGACTACACCTGCTCTCAACAACTTCAGAGCGGACTAGCAGTTTGGCGCGGACTATAACAGTCATTATACAATTGTATCAATGCTATCAAGTCCGACTCACACTTGACCGCTTCAGGTACTAATACGTATTATCCTATAATACTCGGGTCATATACCCTATTTTCGCATACTGCATAATAAAACGGTGTTGGCTTTAAACCCTCGTAAAGAGAGAGCTGGCGTGCGGAAATCTGAATTTGCTGATTTTATTATTTGCCAAAATTGATTTGGTAAACGTACAACGGTGAATGAATGGACTTATTTGGCGAAATATTAAGTTATGTGCCTTATAGTTATGCTATATAATAAATTGGAATGTTTCTTAAAATTGGGTTATTATTGAAATTGAAACATAACAGCGAAAAACGCCGAAAAATAATCATTAGGTTTTAGCTGTGTTATATCATATACTTCTTCTACATGATGTCAGCCTCAAATACGTTGCTACCCATAAGGATTAAGTTGTAATACGTCGTGTAAGTAGAGCCTTATATCGTGTAAGAGAACTTACTCTTCAAACCAAAACAAATTTATGTCTACTAGTAATTATTACAAAAACAAAAAACAGACTGCTTGAAAATAATATCTTAATAGTAAGTCTATAATATCACTCCCACAATTTAGACGAATCCAACGACACCTCATATGTTAATCCGTCAAGCCGTTTGGGCTGCAGCGTGACACAGAATGAGACATACATACGAAAAACATTCCCCTCTGCATTTGCTAAAAATATTCGCCTCTTTTTTCATTCTTCATGATGTTCACGAACTTACCTGTAACAAATAAAACAAACATTAATGAATAGGTGACATAATAAAATTTTAAAACAATAAATGAAAAACATATTCTTTGATTTCAAAATCAACTGTTTTTATAGATGTCTATTTCCGCCCATGGACATCTGTAATCAACTTCAGATATGAGGAGTCCTACCTGAGGACTAAATTGTAACGCCTTGGACTAATGTCTTCCTTACCACACCCTTCAAATTAGAACACAACAGCACTTAACATTGCTATTCTTAGGGAGAAATAAGTGTGACGGTGGTGCCATGAAGTCAAACCACAAAGGGTTCTGCCACTATCAACCCACATTTACTTCGATTTATATTCAAACCTCGAACCCTGCACCGTAAAAGACCTCCTTCAAACTGCTAGACACCACTAAGCTACGAGCATATACTGACGAAATACCTATAACCTTCAAACAGCGTCGAAGCCTCATAAACCCTTAATGCCCGCCTGAAAGGCTACAACACGTCTCAACTAACCGGAAATAACATTTCTAGACAGCTATTTAGAGATAGATAGGTAGAAGGATTGATCACTTTGAGAAAATAACAAGGGAATTTATCTAGGGCCAAAAAGGTAATGTTTTAGAAAGGATGTTATGAGACTTATTTTTTATACAACGAGTTGTTTTTCATTTTTGTTTGTTTGAAGCTGGTAGACCCTTTGTGGTTCGACTCCGGCACCACCGCCACACCTATTTCTACCTTATAGCAGCAGTGTAGCGCTGCTGTGTTCTGGTTTGAAGGGTGTGCTAAGGGAGACATACCTTTCCGAGGCGTTCCAGCTTAGTCCTCAGGAGTAGCGGCGCATCTGTGGCCGACCTCAGGTAGGAATATTTAAACCTATCTGGGGTTGATTACGGATGTCCATGGGCGGCAGTAGCCACTTACCATCAGGTGGACTGCATGCTCTTTATGCAACTCGTATATTATACAAAAAAATGGAAGTAGTCAATCACAAATGTTTTGGCATTTTTGTGGATCTTCTTACATAACGTAGCATTTTCTACCATGCTTGACATGTATGTATGTATGTATGTATGTATGTATGTAACGGAATCTTTGAATTCGATTTTCACCCATTTTGAACAGTCTGATTAATTTAAAATTTTGAACACTTATCAAGAACCGATGACAATACACGATTTTCATAATTTTGTCCCGATCTCGTCATCAGGATTAACGATATTCCTTGTACGATTTTAGGGTGGTTTTTAGTTTTTAAACTATAATATAATATTATTTTATTTTCTAATAGTTTCACTTCTTCAGCGTATACTACTGTACAATGTACATACATATTGTACTTTTTGTATTACGTTTTTTTATTATTATTTATTAAATACACAAAGAAGTATAACTTCGTGTGGACATAAATACATACACGTTTATATAAGGCTAACACAAACGTCTTTCCATCAAAAACAATTCTCTAAAAACATCCCCAAAAACACAATCCAAAGGAACGTAATACAAACAATTTACTAAAACATCGATTAAATTACCTTCAGACCACCCTAACAAAACAAACTCGATATTAACACTCGAATAATCGATTACCCGTATTCAATCTCAAACGATTTTCTTAAAAACATCGATTATCGAAACAATTTACTAAAAATATCGATAGAATTCAATAAAACTCTGTTCGCCGCGCTACCTAACGAAAACAAACTGGATATTAACACTCGAATAATCGATTACCAGTATTTAATTACGAACAATTTTCTTAAGAACGTCGATCATCGAAACAATTTCCTAAAAATATCGATAGAATTCAATAGAATTCAATTCAGACCACCCTAACAAAACAAACCCGATATTAACACTCGAATAATCGATTATTGCTATTAAATTAGAAACGTATTTCTCGATTGGCTGGTACCGGCGTCATCCGATTACCGGAGGACCAGAGTCCGACGGAGTGAAAGATTCCCGACTAATAAAGGGGAAGGTGGTTACCGTTTATGATTTTGGAATTGTTCCTGTGACAAAAGTTATTATAAGAATAAAAATTTCGACTGATGAATAATAATTAATTGAAAAGAGAAAATGAATCACTGCAATAATGGAATTACACATACAGAACATAGATATCTCACCGCCTTGTAATTAAGGAAACCATAAATGGCTGACACATACCTAAAATGTGTTTGACTGTTTTCCCATTACGTCTCCGACTGTCATGGTGTAATTTAACGGAATAATACCGACACGTGCAGTTAAGTGGTGCAAAACGACACGAAATCCAAGAAAAAGTGCGGTGAAATATCGTACCATTCGTACATGTTCTAAAAACTACATCTTTGAAAATAGATTACAGTGACAATTTCAATTGTCAAAACTGGTTACATTGTTAGGAGTGAATACTCTTTACTAATCTATGATAGAGAACTTGTAATTATTCAAAAAAATCCAGAGAAAAATCAAAAACCAAACTGTATAAAATAATTATCTGATAAGAAAAGTAATGTAGCCTATGTCACTCTCATAACTAAGATGAATCCATTGACACCTCATATGTTAAAATCCATCAAGCCGTTTGGGTTAAAACGTGCCAACAAAATTAGACAAACATACATAAGCTCTAAAAACATTACTCTCCGCAAAAGTTACCCAAAAATAAAGATCTAAGTAAATAAACTACCCACCAATTTGAACAGTCAGTATTTTCAAAGAATCACCAAACTCCTGTCGGCATCGAAAATTGAAAATTGATTCGAAACGTGCGTTCCGAGGTAAACCAAAACACAAATTTGAAAATCAATCGGAGTGAACTAAGTGAACTAGGTCGTAGCAACTGCAATATGTCATTTAGCAGTACGCAAGTATAGTCCGCGTAAAACTGCTAGTCCGCTCTGAATATAGAAATGAATCGCGTCGCCATAGCTAATTGTATGACTACATCTGCTCGCAACGACAGAGCGGACTTGTAGTTTGGCGCGGACTATACTAATGTATAAATAATAATTCAAGAATTTATATTAAGTAAATCGTGACATATAAATGATAAGAATGATGATAAAGATAATTTGTGAATTGTTGTTGTTGATTTAAAAAGTGATGACTATGAGGAGTTTTGAAAATATAAATACGAATTAATTTAATTAACCAAATTTAGAAATACGTTATTGTGTTTTTTTTACCCCGTAAGTCGACACAAGCATTAAAATAAAAAAATATACAAGCAATCTGATCTAACAGTGATAGTATTCGAGAATCTAAACACTAATTTGAGAATGAATCGGACTGCAAACGTAACTAGGTCATAGGAACTGCATCGTGTCATTTAGCAGCATACAAGTACTGAAGTAAATAAACGACGTAAACACATTTCGATTTAAGGTGATAAAAAATGTGGGAACAAAATGTGCTAGCTATATTGTTCACGATGAATAGTGATGATGAAGACAAATAAGGTGTGGTAAGGGAGACAGACTTTTCCGAGGCGTTCCAGCTTAGTCCTCAGGGGTAGCGGCGCATCTGTGGCCGACCTCAGATAGGAATATCTAATCCTATTTAGGGTTGATAACAGATGTCCATGGGCGGCAGTAGCCACTTACCATCAGGTGGACTGCATGCTCGTCTGCTACTCTTATATTATAAAAAAAAAAAATAGTGAAAATTGACATCGTTGATGATAAAAGTAACAACCAAGATATATTGTTGATGACAACGAAGTGATTATAGATACAAATGATGATGATTGTTGATTGTTGATGAAAAGACGCCGACAGAGATCAATTTTAAAACTATGGTTCCCATTTGGACTGAAATTTAATACAAATCATTAGAAAAATGTTTTTAATCGCCTTATAAAAACGATAAGTATTAAAAAGAAAATTGGTTAAAATTACAATTAATCTGATGTAAAATTTAGAAAGAAAATATAAGCCCTTCAAATGTGACTGCAAACTGAAAATTGATTCGTTTCTAAACGATACCTAAACACCAATTTGTAAATCAATTAGACTGCGAAACTAAACTGGGTCACAGTTTAACAGCATCCTGTCATGGAAGTAGATTTGAGTGATAAAACGTGATGGACATAAAATCTGATGTGTTGTTGTTGATGATGACGAAAAAAGTCGTGATAAACCTTATGTTGTTGATAAAAACATGATGATGGTAATAATTGATATACTCGTAGTTGTTGAAAAAATAACAACGGAGCAGTAGCATTGTTGTTGACGAAGTGACGACAGATAGTTGTTGTGATATTTATTGATGTTGATCATAAGGCTTTAAGAGATCCATTTACAATTTAATGCGGACTATGTTAATAAAGATTAGAAATAGGGTACATTTTTTAAAATCGGCTTAAAACCTCGATAAAAACATTCAAAAGAAGTAAAAAGTACAACTAACTGATGTAAAATATAGATAGCAAATATCCCTACAAAAATTAACCCTTCAAATGAGAGTGCAAACTGAAAATTGATGCGTTTCTAAACGATACCTAAACACCAATTTGCAAATCAATCGGACTGCGAACTAACTAGGTCAGAGTGTAACAGCATCCTGTCATGGAAGTATGGATCGCACGAAAATAGATGTAGAGTGATGAAACGTGATGAAGACGAGTTTGATAAATGTGTTGTTGTTGATGAAAAGTGATGGTGGAGGCAAACGTTTAAAAAAACACTATAAATGCTTTTTACCCCCACAGCCCCACACTAGGATCCCCTGTATCTTGGGTGCCATGGACACACAAGACGAATACACAAACACTAAGGCCCAGAACAGGTATCTAAATTTATAATTCAGATATCTGTCTGGCCGGGGATCGAACTCGGAACCTTTTGCGCGTCAGACCGGTGACCTATTCGCCAAGCGGATCGTCAGTGTGAGACTGTGTTGTGGTTGATAAAGTGATGACAGAGTTATATTATGATGTTATATTTATTGAGCTAATTGGACGCTTAATCCAATGCAATATGGCATATATAAAAATATAAAACTCCAAATTCAAATTAATATTTTGTAATTTTTGCTAATTTTAATACACAGAAATTTAGAAAGTATGGCTCCAATTTGACTTAATTGACTAGAATGGGATAAAAAATACTAATTTAAACTCGTAATGATCTAATATATGGCAGTTTAACTCCCAAAAAAACCAATCTATCCAAAAAATTTCTCCCAAAAATCTAAATTTCACAATTGGTGCCTACTAAAAATTGACAAGATTCGATCTTTGATAGGCAGTACTTAAACAGATTGGTTATTAATAACAAACATTAATAAAAATCTACCCGCAAACCGTTCCAATTGCATTGAAAACTGAAATGTATCCCCAACATACATTCCCAAGAGTTACATAAACAAGAATTTGAAAATCAATCAAATGGAAAAATAGGTCACAACTGCATGCGGTTATCTGTGAGCGATTTTGGAACAAACATTCTTGTTTTTAACAATTTCAAAAAGTCGAAAGTCAAGTCATTAGGTACAAGAATTTTGAAGTGAAAACTTCTTTACCGGATTTGTGCACTATTTGTGATGGGTAAATAATGTTACACTCGCGTCAAACTGCAAAATCCATAAAAAATCTTATGAATAACGTTCATAGATTTTTTAACCCCCTTACACCTGCCAAAAGATATGAAAACTCCATAAACTGCTTCAATTTATTATACAGGTAACAAGTAACTACTACAATTTGTTTCTTAGCTACATATCTGCGCGCATTGATGTTTTTTATTTATTGGCGGTCTTCACCAGTATAATTAATCTTTAGCGATTGTATCCTCTTTAAGTCACTGACTGAACAAACTAATAAACAAATTTGTTATTGATATCTTTATTTAATCGATATCGATACATTATTAGCAGTAACACTAGCGATGCACACTTTGGCATTTCACACACACACACATCAATAATCACTTTTTAGTCTCGCTTGACGTTTCATATTGTCAATCTACCCTACGTCAGTAGGATAATATATCTATGGCAAAATCATAGAATCATAGTGTCATCATAATAAAAAAAATTCAATGTATGTCAGTTTTTTTTATTTATTATATTTTATTATTCAGGTTAGGTTTCGAAAGTTTTCACTTCTGCCGGTTCTTCGTCGTTGGATTCGTCATAATTGTAAGTGTGTTATATTTTTTAGTTCTTTTAATATTTATGTAGCTGAAATAATGAAAACTACTAAAAAAAAAACTTTAAACATGCCACAATCGGAAATCATTAAGATTTAATCTTTTCTTTTTCTTAAAATTTAAATGAAACTTAACTTACATCAAAAAAGTTAAATAAAAGCAAGTTAAAAAATAGCACTAAAAATTTTCAAAAGATATCCAATTCGCTAACCGTTTCGAGAGGCCACTTTAAAATAACTCCACAAGTTAGGGGTGGGTATGCACTAATCCACCCCTGATAGAATCTCGCTCGGAAACGCCCTGAGGGTCGGCGTTCGATTTCGTTCGTTACATTCGAGTGTTTTGTTTTAAGGTTCCGTAAAAACACCCTTTTCTAAACTAACGTCTAATCGCCTGCCCTAAATTTAATAATGTATATTTTGAACCGCAATACGTTAGACACTTAGACAGTTTCAATTCTTAGATACAAATATTAAAGGCAGAACCATTTATGTTTTGACTCAGACTGCACTACTACAACTATTTCTGCCTGATAACAGCAGTGTCAAGCGCTACTGTGTTCTAATTTGAAGGATCGTTTCATCTAAGGCCTTAAGGTTTCCCCACACCCATCTCCTACCCCCATAACGGAGGCATTGGCCTAGGACACGGGGGTGTCCTTTTTTTTTATATGTAACCTAACGATAAGGCAGACGGGCTGCCTGATGGAAAGCAGTCACCGTCGCCTATGGACATTTGCAACACCAGAAGAGTCGCCAATGTATCGCCGGCTTTGGAGGAGAGCTCTTTTTACATCCCTCTTGAAGAGCCCCATGTCATAGTCCTGAGGGTATACCTCAGGAGGAAGTTCATTCCACATTTTGCACGTACGCGGCAAAAATGATCGATTAAACCGAACCGTGGAGGACCGCCACGGATCCAGTTGATGTGGATGGAACTTCATCCTTCGGCGAGTGGTGCGATGAAGGAAAGGCGACGTAGGCACCAGATCAAACAGTTCCTCAGAACACTCACCATTGTAAAGTCGGTAGAACACGCAGAGGGAACCTATGTCCCTCCGAAGGCTTAAGGGTTCTAACCGATCAGAGATCGCTGGGTCATCGACGATTCGCACCGCGCGTTTCTGTACGGAGTCAAGTGGGTTCAGTTGGTATTGTGGTGCCCCTGCCCAGAGATGCGAGCAGTACTCCATGTGGGGCCTCACTTGCGCTTTATAAAGCAGAAGGAGTTGCCCCCCAGTGAAGTACTGCTTGGCTCTGTTCAGGACGCCCAGTTTCTTTGAAGCCAACTTAGCTTTAACTTCCAAATGACTCCGATACTGCACGTCGCACGAGATGTCAACTCCCAGGATCCCTACACTTTTACCAATGGTGAGCGAGCAATGGTCCTACGTCAAAAACACCATTGAAGCTCGAGGTCCCGCGCACCTCAAAGATGAGCGGATGGAGCAGTTCCAGCTCCATCCCGAACAGAGACGGGCCCGGACGTGGGCAAACGTCGGGATCGCTGACGAGTGCTATTAGCGTACCCGTGGTCCAGACAAAAGGCGTCCAGAGGAACACCGTGGGGTTTTAGCCGGTAGGAGTCCGGTATAACCTCTCCGGTATGCAGCAGTAGGCAGATGTACGGGGTACCTGGAACCTAGGGCTCTAGCGAGCTATTAATGTGACCGTTTTAAAATCAATAAAATATCTATATATATATTTTATTTGCTCTAAAATCTAGCCCAGCAATGGGACAGTAATATGATGACACATTACAAAGTTGAAGCAGCTGAGATATTACCCGTATAACCTACAAGCGGCGGCATATTGTACAATTTCCCGCCAACGATTGGATAATGGCCGCCGGAAATGGTTCCGCCGATGACGTCACTTCACTTCCGGCGCCCCAGCCCGCACGGCCTATTTTGATCAAACCTATTGCCTAGGGAGAAAATCTTTTTATTTTCCGAATTATGAGAACATATGTGGAGAACGCGATGTATTTTTTTCGAAGTTAGGTTTTTTGTGACGTCACACGAAATCGACAGGGTTAAAGGTCATTGCCCCCGAATTATGTCGTAAATTGTAATAAAATAATTAATAAAAATGTGAAACTCCTAAGGTATTCCCTGAGCGCTATGACATGGGGCTCTCCAAGAGGGGTGCAAAGAGAGCTCTCCTTCAAAGCCGGCGATGCATTGGCGACTGCTCTGGTGTTGCAAATATCCATAGGCGACGGCGATTGCTTTCCACCAGGTAGCCAGTATGCCTTATTGTTAGGTATACATATAAAAAAGCAAAATATTTTAAAATATAATGATTATGTTCTGACTTCTGATCATATATTTTGACGTCTATATGCAACCCTTGGCAAAATACTTAACGAAGTGCGAATATAAAATAATGTTTATTTAATAACGTCATTTATATCTGGTTTTATAGATAGTTTCATAGATTGTTAATGGATTTCGACATAACTTTCAAGGTAAAACCATATATTAGTAAAGATACTTCGCGTCTTGAAATTGAAAGAAGCCACAAACGGCTTATTAGTAAGTTCTTTTTTTGAATTCTTGACAAATTAAAACATTTTTAAAGAAAAATTACGAATAAATAACTAATACCGCGTAATTTACATAATCAATAAATAATCATTTCATATATTTTAGGGACATTTTAGCACGGAGACGTGGCCAAACTTTTTTACGCAACTATTTCAATTCTCAAAACTGGGTACATTTTCTTGTTAGGAGTGAGTAATCTTTACTAATCTCTGGGTAAAACAAATATTTTATTTAGTTGACCTAAATATGAGGCGTCCTCAGTCCTCAGGTGTGGCAACACTGTGATCGGCTTCAGGTAGAACGTGTTCTATATGGAGTTGGTTGCAGGTGTCCAATCAGTAAACGCTTTTTTTTTTTTAAACGCTTTTTACACTCACAGCCCCACACTAGGATTCCCTGTGTCGTGGGTGCCATGGACACACACATAGACAAATACACAAGCACCCAGACCCAGAAACAGAAATCTAAATTCATCATTTAGATATCAGTCTGGCCGGGGATCGAACCCGGGACCCTTTGCGCGTCAGGCCGGTATGGTGGCCGCTCCGCCACGTGGGTCGTCAAAAACATCAGTGACCACTAACCATCAGGTGGACAGCATGCATTGGTACATCTTAAAAAAATAACATAACTTAACAATATTCGACTGGAATGCGAAGTCTTACCGGTGGAAATCTTGAAGAAACTCGTGGAAAAAAAAATAACAAAAAAATACAATCGACTTCTATGACACTACAAAGTAAAAAATAATTGAAATAAATGTTGGTTTAGTACATATTTTTAAAGTCGGCGCTCTATATATTTCGTTGGATAACGATGTAAACAGCGTGTCTAATATGAGCGCCGACTTATGACGCCGCGGAGTAAATCGTGTACATACATAAAAAAAAAGATACCAGCCGAATTGATAACCACCTCCGTTTTGAAGGCGGTTAATAAGATAAAATGGGGCCAAATTTGAATCAACGCTGGTGGAAGACACTTGACAGATATCATATTTTCTAATAAGCAAAAAAAGTAACAGGTCCTGGTAAAGATTTTTACTCAAAATCACTTTTTTTTTATTCAGTACAAAAGTTATTCAAAAACAAAATAGGGTATTAATTTTGCGCCACCCTGTATATATCTTTATATATATATATTTCTTATGTGCGTGTGTATGTCACTGAACTCCTCCAAAAGGACTGGACTGATTTTGATGAAATTTGTTGTGTGTGTTCAAGGGGACTTGAGAATGGTTTAGATTCACAATTTAGTCCGTGGGAAAAGGTTTTTTTAATTATTTTTTAATTCGTAAGTAGTTATAGAATCTTTAGCAAAGTTGTGGTCCAAGAGCCCACAAGGGTTTGGGAGTTGGTAAGACCAATTTTCGACAGATGGCACCACTGTCATTTCAATGCAGGTACAAATTTTCCGTCTTATGTATGTCATATTATTTCTATAAAATGCGGGCAAAGCCGTGGGCACCACTAGTATTTTAATAAAACGTTACATTTTTTTATATGAAAACTGCATAGACCATTTAAAAAAACATTACGTAGGGGTCCAAAAAACGCGTGTTATTTTTAAATCCAAGCCGGTTTCTCGCGACAAAGTTTATTTACCACAGACACAAAGCCCACTTGGTCCTTCGAGCCGAACTTTACAATAATAATGAAATAACACTCGAATGATTCCGAATAATTCCCAGATTAACAATGAGGACGCCAACAAAGGAGCGAGGGGACGGGAATTTACGGGAATTAATGGGAATACGGGAATAAATAAAAACATTAATAATAATGAGGGATGAATGCGTGTTTTTAACTATTTAATGGTTACTGGCTGTTAATCTAAAATATTCCATGGACATTTCAAAAATGCAATATTGCATAATGTATCAATAAAAAGCAGTGATAGCCTAGTGGTTAAGAAACTCGGTCTCTTGATCGAGGGGTCCGAGGTTCAAATCCCAGGCACGTACCTCTCATTTTTCAATGTTATCTGCGTACTAGAAATTAATTATCACTTGCTTAAACGGTGAAGGGAAACATGTTGAGGAAACCTGCAAAAAAGGGTGTCTGGATTCGAACCTAGGACCATCCGATTCAAAGGCCGAGTGTCAACTAAGCTATCACTGTAAAATCTCAGGGGAGTATGTACCTGGTTAGAAGTATCCTATCTATCTTAATTTGTTCCATTCCAGAGTCGATCCGTCAATCCAATAGACGAGACTGACGTTAGATGTTTGTTAGATAGACAAGTTTGTTAGGGTTTCGTACCGCGGGACCGACGCCGGGTTATGTGGGATTTTTACCGCACTAAAACCCCCCCGGTGGCCGTCCTCAGCGCTTGGTGGAGTACTCCGGGATCTCCGATGACACACAACCGGAGTCCTCCGAGCGCGATGCCCCAATCGGGCTCTTCCCTGGGGGAGCAGTTTACGCTCCTCCCACACACCTAGTGTTTACAACGGTATGCGGCCACACACACTGTCGTTCTTCCCGGGGTTACGTGCTGGACGGTTCGAGGTCCCACTCTTGCCGCCCGCAACCCCTTTTAGTCGCCTCATACGACAGGCAGGGGATACCGTAGCCCTATTCTAGTCCCGATACTACAGGGACAAGGGATCCGTACCTAAAGCATGAAAACGGAAGCCTATTACCAAGTCTCATACAAACAAATAAATATTTTTGAAAACATTACCCTCCGTAGTGTGGTAAAAAGCATAACGAATTAAGAACATCTTAAAATTAAAGCTTTCGTATTAAAGCTTTCGTTGTTCTTTTTCTATTATTACTGTAACAAACACGCATTTTATACTTACATTCAAACACATATAATTAGTGTACACACACATTCAAACATTTAATTCATTCACAGCTCCACACCCACACACAGATGTAAAAACACCCAGACCCAGAACTCGTTTATATCCTTACTATCCCAACTCTAATCGAATACAGCGCCCCCTGCAGTCAGAAAACGTAAGCACCAATTCATGAATGTTTAAGGACACTGCGACCAGACGTGGGGACATTTATTGGAGAATATTTATTATTTCTGGAATTCTCAACTTAACTATTACTTTATCTATATACAAGTATACATATATAAAAATGAATGTTTGTCTATATGTCCTTTATAGAATCGTAGACTATGCATATGATCATGTGATCTTTAGCAAAGTTGAGCACACGACGATTTCTGAGTTGGTACGAGCAATTTTCGACAGACGGCGCCACTGTTATTAAAATGAAGGTACAAAGAAGCGGACGAGCTTGCAGTCTAACTGTTCTAGAATAGCTACTGCCGCCAATAAACATCTGCAATCTACCGCAGACAAGACCAGATTCCCACCTGAGGACTAAGCTGGAACGCCTCAGAAAAGTATGTCTCCTTTACTACACCCTTTAATCCAGAAAAGTAGCGCTTATCTCTGCTGTTATTAGGTAGAAATCGGTGTGGCGGTGCTGCCGCCGAAGCCCAACCACAAAGGGTTCTACCACCTTCAATATTGTGATATATGAAGAAATGTTTTATGACAGATGGAGTTGGTTGTCAAGGATTAAAGAATTATAATGTGTTCGCTGTGTTTTCCTGAGTTTATAGCTTCCCAATATATAATAATTTGACGAATTAGGTAGGTTTAATAAATATAAAATTAATTTAAAAATTAAACCTGACGCACAATTAAAATTTTTTAAACCTCGACCAGTACCATTGGCTCTAAAACCTAAAATAGAACAGGAATTAAATAGATTAGTTGACTTGGGTGTTTTAGAGAAAATAGATCATTCTGATGTCGCTACGCCAATTGTTCCGGTTTTACGACCAGATGGTGATGTTAGGATTTGTGGGGATTTTTCAGTTACTTTAAATAAAGTGCTGTATGTAGACAATTATACACTGCCACGAATCGAAGATTTGTTTGCTAAACTACATGATGGTGTAGAATTTAGCAAGTTAGATTTAAAATTAGCTTATCTTCAGTTGGAGCTGGATGATTCAAAGAAATGGTGTTGTATTAATACACACAAAGGCTTGTATAGGTATACACGTCTCGTGTTTGGATTAACGAATGCGCCATTTATATTTCAGCGTACTATGGAACAATTATTAGGTGATATAGATGGTGTATGTATTTATTTGGACGATATATTAGTAACAGCTCCTAATAGAGTTTTACATTTGGAACGCTTAGAATCAGTTCTAAAGAGATTGCAAGACGCAGGTTTACGTGTTAAACGCGATAAATGTGAATTATTTAAAAAATCTGTAGAGTATCTAGGTTATGTTATTGATAAAGACGGTTTACATAAATCTAATGATAAAATCTTGGCTATTTTGAATTGTCAAGCTCCGAAGAACGTTAGTGAATTAAAGTCCTTTTTAGGTATGGTAAATTACTACCGTTGTTTCGTTCCAAATTCGTCCTCGGTGTTGTGCCCTTTAAATAACTTATTAAAGAAGGGTATTAAATGGGTGTGGGATAAAAGTGAGCAAGATTCATTCGAATGTATTAAGCGAGAACTTGCGTCGGATCGTGTGTTAGCTCACTATAATCCGGAGTATCCCACGTATGTAACGTGTGACGCGGGCCCGGCCGGGCTGGGCGCCGTGCTCGCGCAGCGACAATCGGACGGCACTGAGCGAGTGGTGGCCTACGCTTCTCGTTCGTTATCTAAGGCGGAGTTGAACTACGCGCAAATACAGAAAGAAGCTACTTCTATCATATTCGCTATAAAAAAATTCAATCATTATTTGTACGGTCGAACAGTTCCTTTCACATTACGTACTGATCACAAGCCGTTGTTGTCAATTTTTGGAAATAAGAAGGGCGTTCCGGTTTTAGCGGCAAACAGATTGCAAAGATATGCTTTGTTTTTATCCGCATATAATTTTAATATTGAATATGTAAAGAGCGATAATAATGTAGCCGATTTCCTGTCTAGATCAGTTAATACTCAATTTAGGAATGAAGTAGAAGAAATAGATCGTTCGTTATATTTGAATTTTATTGGTGAATCTGTGTTACCCATAACTTCTGGCGATATCAGATTAGAAACGGCTCGGGATGAAATTTTGCAACAAGTTGTAGGATTTATTAAGAAGGGTTGGCCTATTAAGGTATCTAACATGGCACTGCGTCCCTACTTTCTGTGTCGTCTCGATCTCGCAATTGAGGACGGATGTATTTTACGGGGTCACAAAATTGTAATTCCTTCGTGTTTTCGTGAAAGGCTATTAGAGGAATTACATAGTTCACACTTTGGTGTGGTAAAAACAAAGTGTGAAGCTAGAGCACGAATGTGGTGGCCAAATATAGATAGGCATATAGAAGAAAAAATTGGTTCTTGCAGTATATGTAATACGTTACGAAATAATCCACCAAAAGCTCCGCTTTCACCCTGGCCGTATCCAGAGCGCGCTTGGGAACGTGTGCATTTGGATATGTTCACACTAAGTGGCAAACAATTTTTAGTTGCTGTAGATAGTTTTTCTAAATGGGTAGAATGTTTTACAATGCAAAAAACAGACAGTGATACGATAATTAGCAAATTATGCGAAATGTTCAGTAGATTCGGTTTAGTGCGCACGTTGGTAACTGACAATGCTTCAAATTTCACCTCAAATGAGTTTGAAACTTTCTGTCGTGTAAATGGAATCCGACATTTAACGGGAGCTCCTTATCATGCTATGTCAAATGGGCAGGCGGAAAATAGCGTAAAAACCGTAAAAAATGGTCTAAAAGCGATGATGGGCAGTAACGCAACCCAGAAAGTTTTATTAAAGATATTAAATAAATTTTTATTTGATTATAGAAATTCTACTCATTTGACTACTGGATTTTCACCGGCACAATTAATGATAGGTCGTCCATTGCGTTGTCGTTTAGATTTATTGTGTCCAACATCAGTAGCCACTTCACCATCTTCACCCGCTGCAGCCAAGAATAATGTTTTGAAAGCTCAAACGAACCAATGTAACCAATTTAATGGAAATAGAAATGTAAATTTTGTAGTAGGAGATAAAGTGTTGGTAAAATATTATTTCCTTAATGGTACTAAACATACTTGGAAAATGGGTATTATTAAAAAATGTCTAGGCTCACGTATGTTCAATGTGTATATTGATGATTTAAATATGTATGTTAGAAAGCATGCTGATCAGTTATTAGCATATAAAGGGAACTCATCTTCCGAGGAATCTGATAATTCTGATGATATTAGTGTCTCGGGACACTGCGTGACCGGTAGAGTAGAGTCACAAGAATATTGTCCGACAGCTCAGGAAGCTCCGGTGCAAAATGTTAGTGGGGAGGAAGGTTCGGATACAGATAATGAGTTTGTCGATGCAGATTCCGGTTCGGAAAATGAGTTTTTGTAGGAAAATTAGTTTTTTGTAGAGGGAGGCCAAAATAGAGAAAGAGAGATTGTGATATATGAAGAAATGTTTTATGACAGATGGAGTTGGTTGTCAAGGATTAAAGAATTATAATGTGTTCGCTGTGTTTTCCTGAGTTTATAGCTTCCCAATATATAATAAATATATATAGCTTCATATTCACACAAGAATCAGTTTTACACACACAAGTACAAAACACCCAGACCCATAGATCTATTTACTTTTGCAACGCTAATCGAATAGCTACCTACAATACGAACATCGCTCGCGACCATTCATGAATGTTTGAGGACACTCCGACCAGACGTGGACATGTATAGTTATTGGCGAATATGTTTAATAAACTAGTCTGGAGGCAGACTTTGTCCTGCGATAACAAAATATAGACTACTTATCGTACACAAATGTAACCTATCTTTCAAACCGAAAGCTGCTTAAACTACAGACACTCAAAATTTCATTAAAATGACAATTAAAAAAAATCAAACATCAAGTTTATTTTCAACATCAAATTTTTATTCATTTGTTTATATTAATTATATGACAATGATTATTTAAATAACATAAATTAAGATTAATTCTGCATTTTGGTGAATGGGTGTGGATGCTGACTTACATATGAGGGGACCATTTTAGTCCTTACGTGGTAAGGCATCTGTGATCGGCTTCAAGTAGAAATCCTGTTTAATGTAGAGTTATAGATGCCCATTGGTGGCAAGGATTGGTAGATTTGAAGGTGGTAGAACCCTTTGTGGTTCGACTCCGGCGGCACCACCGCCACGCCTATTTCTACCTAATAACAGCAGTGTTAGGCGCTGCTGTGGTCTGGTTTGAAGGGTGTGGTAATGGAGACAGGCATTTCCGAGGCGTTCCAGCTTAGTCCTCAGTGGTAGCGGCGCATCTGTGGCCGACCTCAGGTAAGAATATCTAATCCTATCTGGGGTTGATTACAGATGTCCATGGGCAGCAGCAGCCACTTACCATCAGATGGACTGCATGCTCGTCTGCTACTTTTATATTATATAAAAAAAATCTACCAATTTTACATGTGACAATATTATTATAACTATTTATATCAAACTAACATGAGTGAGAAACAACGAATTGTGTAAGGGTTGCCACCTATTCCATTTTAAAATGCAAACGCGGAAAAAATCATGAATGTTTGAGGACACTCCGACCAGACGTGGACATGTATAGTTATTGGCGAATATGTTTAATAAACTAGTGTGGAGACAGACTTTGTCATGGCATAACAAAAAATAAACTTCGACCACAGCTACTTTGCGGATGCAAAAGTAACCTATTTTTAACCGACTTCAAAAAAGGGAGGAGGTTTCTCAATTCGGCCGTGTACGTTTTTTTTGTTTGTTAGCGGATTTCACCTATTTCTACCTAATAACAGCAGTGTTAGACGCTGCTGTGTTCCGGTTTGAAGGGTGTGGTAAGGGAGACATACTTTTCCGAGGCGTTCCAGCTTAGTCCTCAGGGGTAGCGGCGCATCTTTGGTCGGCCTCAGGTAGGAATATCTAATCCTATCTGGGGTTGATTACATATGTCCATGGGCGGCAGTTGCCACTAAACATCAGGTGGACTGCATGCTCGTCTGCCTACTGCTGTATCTATTATAAAAAAAATAACTTCGTCGTTTATAATATTTAATAATAAAATAATTATTTTGGAAAAAAGACATTTCCAAGGTGGTCCCATTATAATGAAATCAGGGTCTGATGATGGCAGACCAGAGAAATCGACAGGAACTTTCAAAAATCGTAGGGGCGACTAGGCCGACTAGTGAGTTTGTAAGATTTTTTATTAATTACTTTAACAAAAAAAATATAGGTCCTTATTTGTGACAATATTATGATATAATTTATTTATATACTCATGGACACATATTAAATGGGTCTGAGATGAGTGAGAAACAACGAATTGTCTAAGGGTAGCCACCCTTTCCATTTAAAGATGCAAACTCATGAATGTTTGAAGACACTCGTCCAGACGTAGGGGACATTTACAGTTATTGGCGGATTGTTTTTATATCTTTTTACACTTACAGCTAGCAATACGACAGACGGGCTACCTGATGGAAAGCAGTCACCGTCGCCTATGGACATTTGCAACACCAGAGGAGTCGCCAATGCATCGCCGGCTTTGAAGATGGTAGAACCCTTTGTGGTTCGCCACACCTATTTCTGTTATAACAGCATTGTTATGCGCTGCTGTGTTCCGGTTTGAAGGGTGTGGTAAGGGAGACATACTTTTTCGAGGCATTCCAGCTTATGCTTCAGGAGTAGCGGCGTACCTCTGACCGATCTCAGGGAGGAATATTTAATCCTATCTGGGGTTGATTACAGATGCGGCAGTAGCCACTTACCATCATGTGGATTGCATGTTCGTCTGCTACTCCTATATTATATAAAAAAAACGCATTTAAAAATAGAAAACTAAATAAATTTATGTAAAACCATTATTTATTACATTCAAAGGCTCACTCAATTTATATAATTCGTAGGATCGTATTTTCCATACATTGTAGGTACAATACAAATACATATAGTGATTTTATTTTCAAACAAAATATTTTTCAACTGAAATAGCGTTTCGGTAACCGAATAACGGATTTTGATGGAGATATATTGAAATAGATTGCAACGGTCATACGTTTCAATTTAGTTGGAAAAAATGTTGTTACGCAGATTTTGTTTCGGGTTTTCAGAGAAATATTCGGTTATATGTTTTATTTGTGGCTTTAAGTTTGAATGGAATTTAGGCGATCGGTTTGGCTGTTAATAATCAATCTATCCTATTATATGCTGATCAGAACGTAACAGACATCAGACAGAGACACAAACAAATAAATATAGTTCAAAAAACTAAAAAACACGCTTTTATGATAAACTCAACTAAAAAGTAGAAAATAATTTTCAATCTAGGAATCAATTAAGGAACGAAGTAAATATTATAATTGTGAAAAAAGCGTGGGGTGCTCCACTTATCAGTTTTCGAAAAGCACGTTAGCCAAGCTAATAAAAGCGTGTTAAAAATGTTAATTATTTCATATTTTACAATAAAACGTATAAAATTAAACAAAATATGTCCTCTACCAAACTTTTTAAACTAAAAATAGTCCTTCAAGCCGGACATCTAAAAACTTAACACAACCAACATTTTCTATACTTTTCTGCAACAAATCTACAATTTCCTATCATGAAGCGGCATTAGTCGACAGACAGAAACACAAACAAAAATATTATTAATGATTTCATATCTTACGATAAAACGTATAAAATTAACAAGTAATTTAATTAAAAAAATCAAAAACCCGACTGCACTAAAAAGGGTGAAGTAGAATTTCCAAAAACGTTGAAATAAGAGTTTCATTTTTTTTATCCAGAAAGCCAAATACAAAGTTTCATAGTAGTAAATGTATAAAAAAAAATCCTTTACCAAGGTATATAACTAAAAATGGTCCTCCAAGCCGGATGTCTCAAAAACTCAACACAACCAACATTTTCTATATTTAACGCAACTCTGCAAATCTACAATTTCCTATCAGGGAGCGTGAGGTTTAGTGGGATTACTTAATGTCCTCTACCAAACTTTTAAAAATGGTCCTTCAAGCCGGACATCTAAAAAACTCAACAAAACCAACATATTCTATACTTAACGCAATACCATTTTCTATACTTCTCTGCAACAAATCTACAATTTCCTATCAGAGAGCGTTAAGCTTAGTGGGATTAGTTGATGTTGATTAAAAACTAAACGCGATCGGAGTATCGAGTTGATGTATTAACTGGTTATTTGCTGTGATGGTTAATATTGTTACAATTGAAATTAGAGGTTGAAATAAGAATATTATTAATGATTTGATATCTTGCAAGTAATTTTGTAATCACAAACTTCAACATAACTATTAAATCAAAATGGTCCTCAGAGCCAAAATATTTAAAAAAAATCGATCCAATTTTTTTATATACCTTATCGATAAAATTCCTATCAGGGAGCGGCATTAGGGGATAGACATCATACATATATACATAGGAAACTTTTATTAATACTTTTACATCTTACAATAAAATGTATAAAATAAAAATTAATGTCCTCAAATAAACAAAAAATGGTCCTTCGAGCCGGATATCTAAAAAATCGAAATTTTCTATACATAACGCAATTCTGCAACAAATCTACAATATCCTATCAGGGTTAGGCTTAGTGGGACTAGTTGATGTTGATTAAAAACTAAACGAGATCGGAAAATCGTGTGATTTATTAACTGGTTATTTGCTGTGATGGTTAATGTTGTTAGACTTTTGTTTATGTAGAGTTTTGAAGGTGGTAGAAACCTTTGTGGTTCGACTCCGGCGGCACCACCGCCACACCTATTTCTACCTAATAACAGCAGTGTTAGGCGCTGCTGTGTTCCGGTTTGAAGGGTGTGATAAGGGAGAAAGACTTTTCCGAGGCGTTGCAGCTTAGTCCTCAGGGGTAGCGGCGCATCTGTGGCCGACCTCAGGTAGGAATATCTAATCCTATCTGGGGTTTATTACAGATGTCCATGGGCGGCAGTAGCCACTTACCATCAGGTGGACTGCATGCTCGTCTGCTACTCTTATATTATAAAAAAAAAGAAAGTGTTAAAACTAGGAGTGGCGATTCTTTCCGAAAAATATCGGTTCTTGAATCGATTCGAATCGAACTGTAGTAAATCGATTTACAAAAAAATCGAGGACCAAACGCTTTCTACACTCACGCTTTCTACACTCACAGCCCCACACTAGGATTCCATGTATCGTGGGTGCTATGGACACATACAGAGACAAATACACAAACACCCAGATCCAGAAACAGAAGTTTGAATGCATCATTTTGAAATCTGTCTGGCCGGGAATCGAACCCGAGACCCTCTGCGCGACAGACCGGCATGGTGACCGCTCCGCCACGCGGGTCGTCAAAGAATCGATTCTCTAAAAATCGATCTTTGATCTTTAGAGCTAAAAAGGACGAAGATAGCGAAAAAAACTGAAATACGTATCCGTTAGCAAAAAATATCTATAACACATTTAACCAACTTCGAAAAGATCCTCTTTCAATTTTCTAGGATGAAAGATCGATTCACTGAAACTATCCATTACTGGAGATTGATTAAAATAATGGATTTTTGGCCCAAAACATCGATTCTTCGATTAATCGATCTCAGATCGCCATCCCTTGTTAAAATGCTCAGAAGGGATTTCAATAATACATTATATTCTTCCATAATCATGAATATTTACAATAATACATCCTTATTCACAAATTTATATAATTCAAGCCGTAATAGCATAGTGATTAAGAAACAGCCACTTGATCGAAGTGTCCGAGGGTCAAATCCCAATCAATTTTTCAAAGTTTTGTGCGTATTAGAAATTAATTACCACCTGTTTAAACGGTGAAGGAAGAAAGTGAAAATTGTGAAATTGTAAAAAAAACTTGGTAAAATGCAAGCAAAACAGCGTTATAAAGTTAGTGTAAAAACTAAATCGTTTCCAACTAACTGTAGCACATAAGGCGTGCCAGTGTTAATCTCTGTAATGTCTAAGCAGGCTCTTAGGTATTGAAGAGGCGTCTTAATTGTTTGATGACTTTATTGTTACTATCTTAATAATGAGCTTAACCTAACTTATATAACTATGAGTCCTACACACACTACACCTCCGGGGGTTATTTTAAATAAAATTTTATTTATAAATATTTTATTTTTACCACAAATTTGGTAGGTGTAATGCACGTTAAGGCCTCTTTAAAAAAATAAAAAGAATATACATAAAAATCTTATGTATAATATTAATTAACGTTTACTAATAATTGAATATAAAAAAATACATGAAAAAAAGCCTTTCTTATGTTTCATATTTTATGTTTATAGATTAATTAAAAAATACTTATTCTAAACGCGTTACAATTGTCTTATCCGGTTTAAAGTCATATCCGTTCGGTTTTATTCAAGATAAAATTAAATTATTTAAGTTTAAGTCAAATTCAAGTTTAAGTGTACACTTATATCATATCCAGTAACATTTATATTCATAATTAGGTATAAGAACATATCATTCATATATTCATATTCATATCACATAATCATATAAAGTAAATACCTACTTTATGCATTTGCTTGAATTAACCATGTGGCCTATAGTCAAATCGAAGCATCAGTCATATTTGTAGGTAGGTAAAATCCTTGTACTACATTACACATATTTTTATTTAATTAATTAGGCAAACATTTTACCTTTTATAATAATTTTTACTTAATATTTCTTATTATATTATTAATCCCTTCATATCTTTATTACATTATTGATCATTTCATATATTTCACTTCCTTTCTTATTCGTTACATAACTTCGTTAAGTTTATGATAATCCTTCCATAATTCCATTTCTTTCACGAAGACGTCTCGCGTACATCATGATCAAGATAACGGTTTCTTTATAATAATTAAAACTCTCTCTATAACATTCAAATATCCTTTCGATCCATTTCTTTCACGTATACGGCTCGCGTAACTACATGATCAAGAAAATGTAAAAGGCATACTTCTCAATATATATTTTTTTCTCAATTCTCATTATAGTCCTAACACTCATCTTTCAGTTTCTTTCCATCTACTTCTTGCACGCAGATGACTGCAGATCATGCAGCGTGAAGATATTCTGCCTTAACCAACAATAAACATTAACTAACAATCGATATATTTCATCAGTATATTAGGTATCTTCTTAATTTTCGAGGGATCAATCTCGATCATTACCAAAAATACTAATTTACAGAAGAAATCCATAAAAAAATCCATACAAACGATCCATTTGTAAACATTCATCCATTCCTTTGTTTCCAAACATAACATTTTGTTTTAGTCTCAAATCATATTTAATATCATCATAATCATCTTTACTATTTATCTAAGTACTCGTTACATACACAAAATAACAATCAATAACATATAACAGTCTATGAGTTTAAGCTAGAATCAAATATCTAAGAATGTAATGCAATTAGAAACGGCGTCGGTATTGCATCATTGTTGCAATCCGAACCCAAGAACATTCCATTCCCGTAAAGGATGGGTAACATGAATCGTAACACGTTTTTGGTAGTCAGCGATATAGAACAAAGAACGAAAAGACTAGTATTGCTACCTGGTTTGCTCGTTATATTACAACATTACCTTAATTGCTAAAACAAAATTTACCAAATATGATTCAATAATAAAATAACACGCAATTTAACTTTAAACAAATGACATTAATACTATTACTGTAAGTATAATAATGATACAAAAATAACAATCAAATCAATTTACGTATACGAGTAACAGGAAATTAATTTACTTTATATTTAATTTAAATACTTGTACAGACTTAGAGAACTTATTACTTTAATTTAGTTTATACTATACGATTCATATTATACCTGTTGTATATGATGACGCAACCTTTAAGTTGTTTTTCGTGTCACGATGATTTTTGTGCCGTTTTCTTACGCCAAGAGTTCTCCGAAGGGCTGGTCCCCGTTCACAGTAAAATTTCTGGTCCGGTGTCCTTTGATGATGTAGATAGTCTTCTTTTGGTAATTACTTCACTCTTTTCTTCCATGACTGTTTTATGACGATTGATGGGCTCGACGACATTTTTCAGTTCCATAATATTTTTCCTCACGATGACGATGTGGGTGATCTTCTTCCATACTTTATTTTATTCAACTTCCTTATTTATACTGAATTTCTTCTTTCTTCATCTTCGTTTTTTTTTGTGATCTTCAACGTTAATTTCCGGTGCAAATTTTACTCATCTTCTTGTTTTTTTTTCTTCTTCTATAATAGATTACTTTTTCATCTTCGATCTTCATTTTAATTTGTTTTTTAATTCTTCTTATTATTTATTCTTCATTTTGAACGCCTCCCGGTGCGCGTGCAACGTGGCAGCGCCACACGCGCACCGGACTGGCAGGGTCGCCATGTAATGTCTAAGCAGGCTCTTAGGTATTGAAGAGGCGTCTTAATTGTTTGATGACTTTATTGTTACTATCTTAATAATGAGCTTAACCTAACTTATATAACTATGAGTCCTACACACACTACATCTCAGACATTAGCGTTAACCGGATCAAAGCGGTTCTTGATTGGAAATCAAATGCGACTAGTTGTGTAATACGTTCAAATGTATTGAAATGTTATTTGTTTGGCTTTCTTGGCAATATATGTATATATTTTGAGCTTAATAATATCATTTTCATAGTATCCGGCTCAAAGGACCAAAGTATGTCTTTTGGAGATAAAGATAACTTCGCTCATATACACGTCAAAGGTAGAGTTTTTATATAATATTGAAGAAGCAAAGGAGCAATCATTCCACCAGATTTTATGTGGCTACTGCCGCCTATGGACATCTGTAACCTACCTCAGATAGGATTAGATTTTCCTACCTGAGATCGGCCACAGATGCGCCGCTATCCCTGAGGACTAAGCTGGAATGCCTCGGGAAAATATGTCTCCCTTACCATAACCTTTAAACCAAAAAAACAAAATCGGTGCCTTTAGATCACATTTATTAGATATAATTTTTTAAGTTTAAAAAAAATAAATACATGCAAAACTGTGGTATAAAGTTAGGGTAAAAACTAAATCGTTTCCAACTAACTGTAGCACATAAGGCGTGCCAGTGTTAATCTCAGACATTAGCGTTAACCGGATCAAAGCGGTTCTTGATTGGAAATCAAATGCGACTAGTTGTGTAATACGTTCAAATGTATTGAAATGTTATTTGTTTGGCGTTCATGGCAATATATGTATATATTTTGAGCTTAATAATATCATTTTCAATAGTATCCGGCTCGAAGGACCAAAGTTTTTTTTTATAATATAGCAGTTGCTGAGTTGTTTAATTGAGTGAGGACTGTTGTTAGGCAGAAATAAGAAATTACTTTTAGAGATGACGATATATTCACTTAGTTATGTCTAAGTCTCAAAAGTAGTTTTATCTATGTAATATTGAAGTAGAAGACGAGCATGCCGTTCACCTGATGGTAAGTGGCTAATGCCGCCTATGGACATCTGTTATCAGCTTCGATAACATAGGACTAACTCCTTTCTAAGGCCTGCCAGACACCCCTACCTCCAGCCACAGATGCTTCCTCTGAGGACTAAGCGAGAAAGCCTCGGAATAGTATGTCTCCCTCATGACACCCTTCAAACCAGAACACGGCAGCGCTTAACACTGCTGTTATTAGGTAGAAATAAGTATGGCGGTGGTGCCGCCGGAGTCTAACCACTGAGGGTTCTACCACCTTCATAGTAGCATCTGGGAAGCACGGCAGTGCCCCGCTAAGTCATTCGCTTGACTAAAATTGTTTTTGTGGCCGTGAAAATAGATCTAAACGAAATTTATCTTAACACCAGACCATCAGTGGGACAATAATAAATAATAACGCTTTCTACATTCACAGCCCCACACTAGTATTCCCTGTGCCGTGGGTGCCATGGACACACACATAGACAAATACACAAACACCCAGACCCAGAAACAGAAAGCTAAATTCATCTTATAGATATCTGTCTGGCCGAGAACGAACCCGGGACCCTTTGCGCGTCATACCGGTATGGTGACCGCTCCGCCACGCGGGTCGTAAAAATATGATAAAATTACAACAGTTCAAAAATAATTTGGGGATAATAGGGAAAAAAGTAAATACATGAGTAGGTCCCAGGAAATCTCCTGAACGGATCTTCTTGTGTTCAGAATGTGTGTATTAAAAATTAAGTACCAACTTGCTTGCTTTGAAAGAGTTCTGAAATATATGCGAAATAAGATAATCCGTAGGTTTTCGTTGGTCAATAATGGTCAATAGTTGGCAATTTTCAAAACATAAAAATGTCTTAAATAACAAAACAAATACAAAGTATTATTCATATCATGAATAGTAAAAAGGATCGTGAGAAGGGTACCGTCGGCAAATAATGTAATTTTTCATAAGAAATTGTACACAAAGTACTGAAACTAACATCTAGTACTAGTATTACATAGTACCTACTTACTTATAAATGAACATCTGAATACGAAGCGACACTACCTTGAACACTGAAACTTTGGTAGCGTCAGCAAAATAAGTAAACAAAAATTGTATTGTTTTTATTATTGTAACTATATAAAATTGACTTTTGTTGACTCTAAAATATATATACATAGGTACTATTATATAAATGTCGATCTTGTCTTGTCTGTACTTTTGTGCGAAAAATATAAAAATAAAGTCTGTTTCCACGGTCCAATTTAATGACAATTTTTTGTTGAGATTTTCAATCCTTTACTTTTCCGTAATCTATATATATAAAAATCAATTGCTGTTTGTTACTCTCGCTAAAACTCGAGAACGGCTGGACCGATTTGGCTAATTTTAGGTTAGAATATTTTTTGGAAGTCCAGGGAAGGTCTAAAAGGTGAGTAAATATGAAATATATTTCATAAATTGATTTTGAGGCGGTATAAAATTTGCCGGGTCAGTTAGTTGAACAATAAATGTCATTTTTATCTCAATGCGGAGGGTAAAACATTACTCTGCGCGGTCGGATAAAGTATCGCATCGTGCGTATGTCCCATTCTTTGCCCTCCAGCTCAAAGGGCTTGACGGATTTAAACATTTGAGGTGTTGTTGGATTCATCTAAATTGTAGGAATAAATTAGGCTTAAATTTTAAACTTTTTTATCTTATGATATTTACTAGGAATTTATTGTCTGTTTGTTATGAGTAATCTTGGTAAACAAACGAACCAATTTAGATGAAATTTCATAAAAAAATGCACACTTATTATAAATTAATCTGAATTAAGTTAAAATAAATCAAACGAAAATATCTGATTCAAAATATATGAAATGCAGAATTCTTTTTGAACGTCAATAAATTGCGAATTATCTGCATTATATATATTAAATCTAATTAAAGAAATTACAAGAATTAACTACTACATAATTATAACTCTCATACTCTAAAATCATATATCATAAAATTAAGTAATTTTCCGATACCAAAACTAGAGTCGACTTTTTTGCGCCCCGTACAAACCGGCGGTCACTTACAAGAATTGCGCTGGGGCAATAAAAAATATAGTAAACTTGAATACATTACTCTCGACGACGGCGACACGATCGGTTTACGACACGGGACGGGACGGGACACGTGTCACGGATATTGAAAATGGGTTTGACATTATAAATGTCTTTGAGATATTTATAGCTGACGTGTTACCCTTTTCATAATGAAATTTGGTACGTTTGAATATGGAATACGATCTTTGGCCCGCGGCTTCGCCCGCGTTTAAAAGAAAATAATATGACATACTAACATACATAAAACTGAAAATTCGTACCTTCATTGGAAGGGCAGTGGTGCCATCTGGCGAAAATTGGTCGTACCAACTCTGAAACCTTCGTGGGCTCATGGACAACAACTTTGCTAAAGATCATTACTTGATCAAATGCATAGTTTACGATTCAATTCTTACTAATATCGATTAAAATAATCGATTTTTTGGTCCCAAAGATCGATTTTCCGATTAATCGATCTTAGATCGCCATCCCTACTTTCCGTGGGATTTCCGGGATAAAAACTATTCTATGTCCTTTCTCGGGTCTCAGACTATCTTTGTACAAATTTTCATTAAAATCGGTTCAGTGGTTTAGGCGTGAAGAAGAGACAACCATACAGACAGACAGACAGACAGACAGAGTTACTTTCGGATTTATAATATTATTCGAAGATTCGAAGATTAAGATTAAGATTCGAAGGTAGTTCGATGGCACCTTTGTCACATCTATTTCTGTTTTACAACGGTGTTGAAGGTGTTTGAAGGGACAAAGGTTGTTTCGTAGCGTTCTAGCTCTGTCCTTGAGGGTGTCTGTCTGTTATTGGCCTCTGGTTGGTCTTAAGTGTTTTTCTTTTATAAAATAGAAGCAGCAGACGAGCATGCAGTCCACCTGATGGTAAGTTACTACTGCCGCCCATGGACATCTGTAATCAATCCCAGATAAGATTAGATTCTTACTTGAGGTTGGTCGCAGATACGTTGCTTTCCCCAAGGACAAAGTTGCAATACCTCGGTTAAGTATGTCTCCCTTACCACACCCTTCAAACCAGAACACAGCAGCGCTTAATACTGCTGTTATTACGTGGACATAGGTGTGGCGGTGGTGCCGCTGGAGTCGAACCACTAAAGGTTCTACAACCATCTATTTTACAATTTTATCATTTCAGAATGTCTTCATACTAGATTTCATTGCCTATATTTCGATCTTTGGATAGATTGATTATTAAAAACTGTTGTTCTTATTAGTCGCTAAAGTTACCAAGCGATAGTCGCTCATGTGACCCCAGCCTCAACTAAGACAAAATCAAGCGATAGTCGCTCCTGCGTAACGCGCCTAAACAAAGATAAGCAATTACTTAGCTTACGTATTACTCACCATAAAACAAACTGACACCGATAATACGTGACATGTCGTAAAAAACCGCGCGGTTAAAATACCGCCCGAAAATCGATTACCGTTGGTACTACTCGAAACGCGCGTTACATAACTCATCTTCATAACATGCTTTTACTTTATTGGACTAAATTGTGTACGGAATATTGTGTACGTAGGAAAATATTATATGTAATTTATAACGACTCTCTCTAGGTAAACGGTTCAATTGTGATAGTTAAAAAAAAAGCCTTTGAAGGTTTTTTATAATACAGATGTAGCAAAATCATGCAATCCACCCGATGGTAAGTGGTTACTGCCGCCAAAGAACATCTGTAATCAACCTCAGATAAGCTTGATTCCTACCTGAAGTCGGCCACAGATGCGCCGCTACCTCTGAAGACTAAGCTGGAACGTCTCGGAAATAATGTCTCCCTTACCGTACCCTTCAAACCAGAACACAGCAGCGTTTAACACTACTGTTATAAGGTAGAAATAGGTGTGGCGGTGGTGCCATCAAAGCGACCTTTAAATGCATAGGAAAATTTAAATATACTTAAAAAATTTCTTCAAAAAAATTTTTAACAAAAAAATACAACCGACTTCTATGTCACTACAAAGTAAAAAATAATTGAAATAAATGTTGGTTTAGTACATATTTGTGAAGTCGGCGCTCAATATATTTCGTTAGATAACGATGTAAACAGCGTGTCTAATATGAGCTCCGTCGTGTATTGTCATAAACGGCGAAGTTATGGCTGTTATATTTACATGGGTGGAGGAGTTCCCCTCATTTTCTCCAGAACCCATCGATGGATCCTAACCATATTTAAATGGGGCCAACTTCTAGCTCGTCTCTACACAATAAAAAAAGAATTATTAAAATCGGTCCACTAACGGCGGAGTAATTCGTCTAAATACATAAAAAAAGATACCGGCCGAATTGATAACCACCTCCTTTTTGAAGTCGGTTAAAAAATCGCAAAACCGAAAACCAATTTCGAACCCTGACCTCTAATCCAACAAGATTACCACTGAGCTAACAGCACACCAAAATCAAATATCATCCAAACCAAAGCAATAACATTACTATTTCCCGCCAAAATAGCATGACTTATCTCAATTAATCAGATGACTTGCATCTCTGATTGGGGTTGGTTGGGGTTGGGCCGATGACCATATGTTGCCAGCTTCACGGGTAATCCAATTATTTGATTACGACGATTCGTTATGATTGTGAGGGTATAGAAAGCATATTGATGAAAAAGGCTACTACAGACCGGACTAAAACCGTCTGAGGCCCAGATCACTAATTTATTCACATTTTACAGATGTGGTTCTAATGACTTTTATTTTCTAGCTAGTTAGCAACCATAAATTTTTATGGCACGCCCTGCAGTACAAATGGCTTGACGGATTTTAACATATGAGGTGTCGTTGGATACATCTGAATTGTAGTCTTGATTTATATTACTTATCTTCCCATTTCAGTTATTTTGTTTTCAGCGGTCAGGATTTTTATTTTATAACAATTACTATTTATTATTCAATGTATAGTAATCTATATACATATATGAAAATGAATGTTTGTCTGTACGTCCTTGATAGAATCGTAAACTATGCATTTGATCATGTGATGATCTTTAGCAAAGTTGTTGTGTATGAGCTCACGAAGGATACTGATTTGGTACGACTAATTTTCGACAGAGGCGCCACTATCATTCCAATGAAGGTACAAGTTTTCAATTATAAGTATGTCATGTTATTTTAAAACGCGGGCAAAAGCCGCGGGCACTAGTGCTTAATAAGTGGTTTCCATGTTGAAAAAATTCATTTGTTCCCCTATACTTTCGTCCTCTTTGTTTGTTTCTTTCTAATATTATTTCGTTTATAATTTTTAAATAACCATATCCTACAGTAAATTGATCATTACACATATGTTCCGCACAATAGCATACGTTATCTTAATAAATTGGATGACTTGCAAGAAAGCTAAGGGTCGAACCCAACATGACCATATGTCATTTAAGCAATGCGCACCTACACATACCGAATCAAATTCTCTATCCACACGTTTAAATTTGTGATGGTTTGGCGAGCGGGCGGATGCGACATTAGGTATTTTAGAAACTAATTTATTATGGTGGTATGCATGAGTTCAATTTTTGGAACTAAATTTTTATATACCTCCTTAATACTAATCTGAAATTTATCAAGTACAGTCGAGCATGCAGTCCACCTGATGGTAAGTGGCTACTGCCGCCCATGGACATCTGTAATCAACCCCAGATAGGATTAGATATTCCTACCTGAGGTCGGCCACAGATGCGCCGCTACCTGAGGACTAAGCTGGAACGCCTCGGAAAAGTCTGCCTCCCTTACCACACCCTTCAAACCGGAACACAGCAGCGCCTAACACTACTGTTACAGGGCAGAAATAGGTCTGACGGTGGTGCCGCCGGAGTCGAACCACAAAGGGTTCTACAACCTTGTAGGCTACTTCCCTCTTATCTTCCCTCCCTCAAAACACAAAACCAGTATTCATTCTCATATCACACTTCCACATGACCGAAGGGTCAACCGAAAACCAAAAAACCTTTAGCATTTTATCGGACCATTTCCATCACACCATTATTTCCATGGGAGCCATAAAATTTCGCATAAAAATAAGCACAATAACTCACGAGGTGGGGACACGTTTTCGCGCCAAAAACAACGATGACAGGGCGAGGTGGGAAAAGTTTTTAATGTCCCGTACATTTTAATTTAATACGGTTTTCGCTTCTTTTGTTTCAATTTTTAGGGTACCGCGGTGTGCTGTGAAAACCTTTGAATCGCTGTTTCATTCATTCGGTATATTATTTATTAAAGGTTTTGAAAATCAGAGGGTTTCAGGTTCGATTCCCGGCAGAGGTCTTGATGAATATAAATAGCCGTGGTCTGGGTCTGGGTATGTACTCTTATCTGTGTGTTTAAAACCTATGGCACAGAGAATACTAGTGTTAGCTGTTTATTCCAGAAATACTATTTTATACAATAAAACATCTCCATTCTTTATTTTCTCTGACAATCCATTCTATAACATGTTATTATCTAAACTATATAACATCCTTCTTTCTTTTATATAGTTTCCCGCTAGATTGCTATTTACCAGCAATTAAATAGTCTCTTTAGTAACATAAATAATTTAAAAAGTATTGTAATGGAAATATACCCTTACACTAGTATAGGTTTGAGTGTAGAAAGGGTATAATGAAACAAAATAGGCTTCGAATTCTATGAATTAGGAAACAGTACCAAACTAGACCACAAGGTAAACAAGAGACACATTTATACGAGACGTTCCTACTTAGTCCTCAGGGGTAGCAACGCATTTGTTGGCAATCTCAGGTAGGAATGTAATCTTATCCGGGGTAGATTACATATGTCCATGGGAGGCACTAGCCCCTTAGCATCAGGTACTATCTCTACTCGTTAACAAAAAAATATTTTTTTCTTCTTAGTCGAATTCTCATGTCTGAGGGTCGTGACCATCAAGAACAGCCTTGTACGATTCTGTGCAATGTGTATGGAAATAATTAATAAAACGAAATAATAACACAAAAAAATCTTGTAAAAAAGAGATACTATTTCCAAACCCACGGAACCTACAAAACGGTAATCAGATATGAACTTAGCCATTTATTCCATCATTCCATTCTCATCGGAATATTTCAGAGCCTGATACCACGTGGCTTGGCGCCAAAATTCATTTTAAAATACGAATGCCAACTAATTTTTTGATACTAAAAGTGGGTAGTTTGCACAAACTTCGCTAATTAAATTATTTTCTCTTCGCATAAATAACATTTGCAGGAATTTTATCATTTTTAGGGTCCCGTACTTTGATTAACAATACCAATGTTAATCGGAGGTTCCGTACGAAAAAACGAAAAACGGAACGGTCCGTCCGTCTGTCACAATAAATTTGCTCAGAAACCGGACCGATTGAGTTGAAATTTGGTATAGTTGGCGCCAAACTATTAGTCCGCTCTGAAGTTGTTGCGAGCAGGTGTAGTCATACAATTTGCTATGGCGTCGCGATTCATTTCTATATTCAGATCGGACTAGCAGTTTTACGCGGACTATACTTATATGTTGTTCCGTGACCCAGTCGAAAGTATAACATATTTTGAATTGAGGGGTAATTTTAGTGGTTAGAAACTCACATCTCATTCGTGGGGTCCGGAATTCAAATTCTGGGCGCCCACCTATAACTTTTCAAGGTTATGTGCGTATTAGAAATTAATTAGCACTTGCTTAAAGGAATATATCATTAGGACGTCGTATATACCTGAAAGTTCTTAAAAACTGTAAACCCGTGCCCAGCAGTGGAACAGTAATGGGTTGACGTAAGCTATACTTCTATAATGTCAACAGACGCCATAATTAACCAACGCTTCTCAAACTTCACCATTTGGCAACCTTCCCGATCGCCGGTTCTCAACTTTCGCTGTTTCGGATATTGGTGCAAACTTTGAGCGTCAGAAATAATGCGTTTTAAATTACATTCAACAAACTTCACTGATGACATTTCTTCTGACAGTTTGAAAGGATTGGCATGGTAAGGTGTCGATCAACTTTTTAATACACGCCCGTTATTGATAATCAATCTGTGGCGACTCCCCGCAACTCGTCAAGTGAGGGCGCGACGAGTATTCTGAATCACGGTATTGAAGTTTTCTCAACATCTTCCATATATCGATACCTTAATTCGCAAATCAGCCAACTCCGCTTTTTGTCAAAATGTTTTTTTTATTTATTCTTATAATAAATGGCGTAGAAAGAAATGAAAATAAAAAAAAATCGGTTGTCTGTAAAGTCAGTTTACTGACGATACTTGAACGTGACAACGTCATAAGAAAATACTGATGGAATGGTTGCAAGTAGAAGAGAGACAGATGTCGAACGCTGCCGAATGCGGAGGCCAATTGTGCCTCTTTGTCTCTCCTTCCGCGCTCTCGCTTGCACTTCAAGCCTTAAATGGAACGCCTCAGAGCGAGGTAACGCCGCATGAGTCATGTTTTTTGGTGCGTGCAGCCGGCTCTATCGAATTATAAGACGTTGTCACGTCAAAAAAAAAACATTTTGACAAAAAGTGGAGTTGGCTGATTTGCGAATTAAGGTATCAATATACTAGTACATCAGAACTGAGACTGTCGGAGCACGGGCACTCTCCGGGCATGATCACCTAGCACGGCGGGAGATCCCTTTGCCAAAAATCAATCCAAATGTTGCCAAGCAAAGATTCGACAATTTTTAATAATAATAATAATTCTTTATTTCGGACAAGATCCATATATTGTTAGTAAATACTTATTATCTATGTTAGTAATAAAAAGAACGTAACTACTTAACATTAAATATGGCGCTTCTGAAACACATGTGGCATGCATTCCAGTGCTTTTAATATGTTTAGAATTTGTCAAATGTTATACCTTTGGTAGCTAAAACCTTAGATTTATTAGCTATTAATAATAGGCAATTACCAATATTGAAAGAAAGTCCGAGAATATACCGATAACTCCTTTCATTACAATGTTTATTTGACTTGCTTTTGTTAGTTCGTATGTATGTGAGGGTCAAATCTTACAATAGAATTTAAATCTACATACTACAATTATTGAGCTGAAAATTTGAACATACTATTGTTTTGATGCGAATACATGATCAACTTGGAGACTATCTAAGCTTAAACACTTAGCTATCATAAAACGTAACAAAATAAAAAGATGCAATATAATTGCAATATAATGAAAAACGTGATATATAATTTGTTTTATTTAATTTAGTTCGTTAGTTAGTTAGATTTTCAAAAAATAAGACTTAAAAGAATTATCTCTAGAAAAAAAAATCATAAAGAGATACAAAAATTTTATAATTATATACTTCACTATTGCCTCTGCTATAACAGTAACTTATTATTTACAATATATTCGTATTGCCCAAAATATCTGCTGATTCAACCATTAGCGGATAACAGAACGTCCCTCAGTCTCTGCCCCACTGATTGCAGCCCTAAGATTATAACCACTCAATCAATTATCCAGTTAACGGTTATGACGAAGCAGTTTTTGCCCTCAACAATCACAGAATTAACACAAATAATTCTACACGTGACGTTTTTATAACAGAACGGTTTAACAGAAACAGTCCCTCCCTTATTATCTACAACCATAGATGTAATACCTAAAGATGAGTTACTAGCGGGCGAAACATACAAAATACACCAATTGGTGTAAATCGACTTCAGTCGCTCTCGCGCGGCGTAATAATTCACACGAATGTCACTGTAGACTTAATTATTTCAATCTTGTAAGTGTAAATTATGCAAAAAGAAAAAAAAAACAAGCTTCATGGAATCACATACCACAAGTAAATGAGGAGAAATTATTATATTTTGATTATTTTTCGTGTTTGGTCCGCCATGATTTCGTTACTGACAAGAAAGAGACTACGTATTCCTTACATAACTAAAGTGACAGACACAACATTAAGTTGATATTTAGGTATGAATGAAACTGAAACGCAATGTCATATTCATTGATAGACGCATATGAATTGATATTATAGTATTTTGACCATATTTCCTAACGTCATTTTGTTTTTGGATTCATCTAAAAAAACGGTTTTAATACAAAAAATTGGTCCGCCATATTGTATTTAGAAGACGATCTATTAATCTAATCATGCATAATCAAGACCAAAAATGTATACAAAAGCTCAATCGGTCTCACATACATACGAACTAACAAAGCGCTTTAAATAATGTATTTTAAAAACGACACTCAAAATATATGTTTTTGGTTATTTTTCAAAAATTACAACAAGTTCAACAAGCGTAAAATTGTCATCCGTGACCATGCATTTTATAGCGACCACAACTGCATGCACCCCTACACCCCCTTTGAGGGTGTTAAATAAACATGAAATTGAATTTTATAGTAAAGTAACTTACTTCATACATTGGACTTTGTAAAATTGGAGTGGCAATCGAGCATGTAGTGGTAAGTGGTTACTGCTCGTGGACATCTGTAATCAACTCTCGATACGATTAGGTTTCTACCTAAAGTCGGACAGAGATACACCGCTCCCCTTGAGGACTAAGTTGGAATACTCAGGAAAAGGGCAGAAGGTGGTAGAACCCTTTGTGGTTCGACTCCGGCGTCACCACCGCCACACCTATTTCTGCCTCATAACAGCAGTGTTAAGCGCTGCTGTGTTCTGGTTTGAAGGGTGTGATAGGGAGACATACTTTTCCGAGGCGTTCCAGCTTAGTCCTCAGGGGTAGCGGCGCACCTGTGGCCGACTCCAGAATATCTAATTCTATCTGGAGTTGATTACAGATGTCCATTGGCGGAGGTAGCTTACCATCAGGTGGACTACATGCTCACCTGCTACTCCCATATTATTAAAAAAAGAAAGTAGTCTTTACCACTCCCTTTAAAACCGAACAGAGCAATTCTTGACACTGTTGTTATTGGACAGAAATAGGTGACGGTAGTACCTCCGGAGTAGTACTGTAACTCACCACATACCAGTTTACCTGGGGCCTACCACCATCTTTAAAAAACCATCATAGTTCAGGAAAGTTTTATTTCAATATTGCATTAACATTATTTTTTTTTCATACCACGACCTCCTTAAAACAGTTTTGTTTTATTCCTGCCGAGTCATGTAAAAGAATGAGTAATTTGTTATATCTTATACGAGAGGAAACGAGACATCTAAACTAGTGTCATCTCTTTCGCACCACAGTCATGATTGTGTTCCGTCATACGCAGTTGAACAAACTTAACCCTTATTTATTTTCCGCTTATCCATTGTATAAATCCAACTGAAATTGTCATATTTTGCTTAAAAAAATAAATTTCCTGCAAAAAAAATGAATAAATTTGACCGACATCATACAAAACTGCTTATCGTAATATCATATAAACAATCTTACTTTAACGAGGTCGTGGAACGAAATTTCAATGTATGATTAAAATAATATTGTTTTAAGAGATGGTAGTAACCCCCTTGGTCAATTAAATCAAATCAAATAATTTTATATTCAAAATAGGTTTTTGTACAGCACTTTTGAATGTCATTACATCTACCACAACATCACTAGGTGTTTCGGTATGGAGATGAAGCGGCGAAAGAAATTCTATAACACACATCTTCAAAAAATATATGTTTTTTTAGAAGTGCAAACTTTACCTAATGGTACATGTGGAGCTGGAGCTTCAGACCACACCGTTTTATCAGTCAAATAATCACTTAGTTTATATTACAGAATATACTTTGCTTTTTGGACTAAGTTAAAACGCCTCATATATGTATGTTTGTTTATTCAGAACACAGTTTCGAACCGGGGACCTCTAGTGGAAACTCGTCTTAAAAACCAGTGGACTGATATAAAATTATTAATTTAAATAAATTTACAATTAATAATTTACATTCTGCTCATCCACCCTTGTGAAATTAATTAATTCGGCGGTAATTTATCGAATCATATGGATGGATACTCATTATACACGATTGAACTGAATTTATGTTTTTATTCTATATTTATATGTTTGTCATATTCATGTAATATTTGTATTTGTAGGTGGTAGTACCCCTTGTGGTTCCACTCAGGCACCACCGCCACACCTATTTCTACCTCGTGACAGCTGCGTCAAGCGCTGGTGTGTTCCGGTTTGAAGGGTGTGGTAAGGACATACTTATCCGAGGCGTTCCAGCTTAGTTCTCAGGGGTAGCGGTGCAGTGGCGGTTCAGGTAGGAATATCTTATCCTACCTGGGGTTGATTACGAATGTCCATGGGCGGCAGTAGCCACTTACCATCAGGTGGACTGCATGCTCGTCTGCTCCTCCTATGTTATATGGCGGTGTTAGGAATCAACCTACAAAGAGTTCTACCACAAAATCAGTAATGACCATCAGAATCAACATACCCATTTGCTTTTCGAAAAAAAATGGCGTCCAACTACTAAACCTAGTCACCCATACCGAACTTGACGCTAGCCGATAAATAATTCAACAAAAACTACCACCGCAACGACATGTCGGGGTAAATTGCACCCCACAATATTTTCGCCATGACCACCCCGTTGGAGCTGTGTCGTATCGCCGACGGTACGCGAGCGGCGCTTTCGAATGATGTTTAATATTAACGATGTTTTCGTAAAAAGTTTAATAATAAAGTTGAAAACAAGTAATAAAATAAATCATTCGAATTTTGAAATCAAAAAATTCATGTTTTTTTTTTAATTATTACATGGGGTTTTTGTATTTAACATTTCTTTTCTATAAACGAATTTTAAAATTAAGGTGCAAGTTCACGTTCAAAAGGATATGGGTACTTATTGTTTTTTTTTCTTATTTATAAATCGGATGTTTGTATGTTTCAAGCATAGATTAGTAAAGATTACTCACTCCTAACAAGAAAATGTACCCAGTTTTGAGAATTGAAATAGTTGCGTAAAAAGTTTTGCCACGTCTCCGTGCTAAAATGTCCCTAAAATATTTGAAATAATTATTTATTTATTATGTAAATTACGCAGTATTAGTTATTTATTCGTAAATTTTCTCTAAAAATGTTTTTATTTGTCAAGAATCAAAAAAAGAACTTACTAATAAGCCGTTTGTGGCTTCATTCAATTTCAAGGCGGCGAAGTATCTTTACTAATCTATGGTTTCAAGCATATGTGTAGTGTTCCCGACTCAACGTCGGTAGTAGTATCACTTGAACTCCATTTGGCTCGCTCACGCACCAACACGCCCGTCCTCACCGACGGTCTAGCATGACTGCCCCCACACAGTCCGCTGTCATTCCGAGTCGTATGCGCGCTCGAGACAAACTACCCACAAGGTACAATATGGTCATTTACTAGTATGTATTACCGAAGTAGAGGTCAGCACCAACTACAGGTATAGGAATTAGCCAACTTTTCTTGTAATATAGGAGTAGTTACAGATTTATAGCTATTTATTTTATCACACTACATTATTTATAATACAGCAGTAGCAGGCGAACATGCAATCCATCTGATTGTAAGTGGCTACTTCCGCCCATGGACATCTATAATCAACCCCAGATAGGAATAGATTCTTACCTGAGGTCGATTGCAGATGCGCCGCTACCTGAGTACTAAGCTGGAACTCGGAAAAGTATCTCCCTTACCACACCCTTGAAACCAGAATACAGCAGTGTAACACTGCTGTTATTTTCCTTTCGGCACCACCGCCACACCTATTTCTAACTAATAACAGCAGTGTTAGGAGCTGCTGTGTTCCGGTCTGAAGGGTGTGGTAAGGGAGACAGACTTTTCCGAGGCGTTCCAGCTTAGTCCTCAGGGACAGCGGCGCATCTGTGGCCGACCTCAGGTAGGAATATCTAATCCTATCTAGGGTTGATTATAGATGTCCATGGGCGGCAGTAGCCACTTACCATCAGGTGGACTGCATGCTCGTCTGCTAATCCTATATATTAAAAAAAATTAGGCAGAAATAGTGACAGTGCAACCGGAGTCGAACCACAAAGCGGTCTACCGATCTCTAAACATCTTAGCTTACAAACCATAGCTTATCGCTCCACGCTATCAGTAGTGCAGATCATGATTAATGATCAGACGCCCCTCGCACATTGATTACATTCTGTGCTTATAAATACATCCTCGGGCGGTTATTATGAAATCGGAATTCGGTAGCGATTTATATCGTCGTAAATTATTTAATGGGTAAGTTCATCGTTACTCTGACTTAAGCAAAAGAAGACCTGTGCTTAGTATGACTTTTTACGTTTTGACAAAAATGTCTGTTTTTGTTTTTGTTTACGTATTTCCCGTATATTTCCAATCAGTTCTGATAGAATCCGCTAGGGGCGCTGTTTTATCGTACGGAACCAAAAAAACTAGCACATAGTAAATCATAATTCTATGTATTAAATTTGAACCTAAGACTAGAAGCGCCACTACTCTGCAATGACATTAATACACAGATTAATTAGAGAACGAAAAACCATTAGACAAATGAAATTTCCAAAATTCAAAATGGCCACTCAAATAATTTTAGTATTGTCCTAATTGTGACCTCCAATTCTACTTTGTGTAATGAGAATAAAGTAAGCTTATAACCCTGAATTTTGACAGTTAATTTGACAGGACTAGTAAAAACAATTGCGACACTTTCTCGAAAAAAATAATTATTATAAGAATAATAAAAATGTACGTTTAAATATAGATCATCTTAGTTCAATAATTTAGACACCATATGTTAAAATCCATTAATCCATTCAAGTAGACAATTTTAAAATGTGTGCCAAAGAATGAGACATACACTACATTACATACATACATTGCATACGTATATAGATATGAAAATAAACATTACAGGAATGGCAGACGAGTAGCAGTCCACCTGATGGTAAGTGGCTACTGCCGCACATTGACATCTGTAATCAACCCCAGATAGGATTAGATTCCTACCTGAGGCCGGCCACAGATGCGCCGCTACACCTGATGACAAAGCTGGAACGCCTTGGAAAAGTATGTCTCCCTTACCACACCCTTCAAATCAGAACACAGCAGCGTTAACACGGCTGGTATTAGGCAGAAATAGGTGTGGCGATTAAAAGAGTTCTACAAAAACACTCAACAAAAGAAATTTTGAAAACAAATAGGGTTCTGTGTTAAAATCGAAAATCGGTCTAGAGGTTCTGTGGGGTTGCATGGGGCGAGTCCGTCATCTCGTCGATTAATAAAAGGCTCTACATATAAAATTCCGAGCACACCTGCATTACAACCAAATGCACTCTACCCCACTCTACGCCTCTCTACCCCATTGTTGCTGAATTCACTTCCAAAATACTAATATACCGTATGATTCTTGAATTATTTATACAAAATTTTATTTAACTTGCCTTGTTAGTTTGTATGTATGTAAGGATCGAATATTGCAACTGAATTTTAAACCACTTTGAGCAAAAATTTTGCGTACACGTTTGATTTGGAAGAAAATGCATGATGACGACGTGACGTCGCTAAGCTAAGTGACGTCATTTTCGATTCAATATGGCGGATGCCTTGAACCTAAAATGTTTATAAATAAAAACATAAAACAGAAAAAATAAAGTTTTTATTTTCCAATTTCAAGTTTCCTGGTTTTAAAATTCATTATTTTTGAGTTTGCAAACGAGCATAGTCCATCTGTTACGCACGCATGATAAGCAACCCCTTACTGTCCCACTGCTGTGCACGGGTCTCCTCTCAGAATGAGAAGGATTAGGCCATAGTCCACCGCGCTGGACAAGTGCGTATTGGTAGACTTCACATACCTGTAAGATTTTTTTTTTATATAGATCTCTCAGGTATGCACGTTTCCTCACGATGTTTTCCTTCACCGTTTAAGCAAGTGATAATTAATTTCTAATACGCACATAAATTTGAAAATCAGAGGTGCGTGCCTGGGATTTGAACCTCGGACCCCTCGATCGAGAGGCCGCGTTTCTTAACCACTAGGCTATCACTGCTTTTTTTACCAGTAGGTATCCAGTTCTAATTGACAAGAATCCTACTTGAAGTCAGCTACGGATCCATTACAATCCGGGTTTTTAATAACAACGCTGAGCATATGTGTCTCTCCCTTGTCCCTATAGTTTCGGGACCAGAATAGGGCTACGGTATCCCCTGCCTGTCGTAAGAGGCGACTAAAAGGGGGCTTCCGGGGTTGCGGGCGGCAAGAGTGGGAGCTCAAACCGCCCGGTAAGCGACCCCGGGAAGGGCGGCGGTATATGTGGTCGCATACCGTCGTACGCACCAGACGGTGTGGCGAGCGTCAAGCTCACCTGGGCAGAGCCCGACGGGGCAACGCGCTAAAAGGACTGCGTTCCTTTGGAGATCCCGGAGCCCTCTACGCAGCGCCGAGGACGGCCACCGGGCGGGTTTTAGTGCGGTAAAAATCCCACATAACCCTGCGTCGCTCCCACCGGGTACCTTTTGAAGGTTACCCCCTCGTAAAAAAAAAAATTGTCTCTCCCTTACCACTTTCTCCGAAGAACAATAGAAGTAAATCATATCTAAAGGTATCATAATAGCTTTTAAGATGGTAGAACACTTTGTGGTTCGACTCCGGCGGTACTACCGCCACACCTATTTCTACCTAATAACAGCAGTGTTAGGCGCTGTTGTGTTCTGGTTTGAAGGGTGTGGTAAGGGAGACATACTTGTCCGAGGCGTTGCAGCTTAGTCCTTATGGATAGCGGCGCATCTGTGACAGATTTGAGGTAGAAACCTAATCTTATCTGGGGTAGATTACAGATGTTCATGGGCGGAAGTACTTACCATCAAGTGGACTGCATGCTGATCTGCTACTCCTATTTTATAAAATAGGTGCAATGCAAACTTAGCAAGTAAATTTGCAGTCCACCTGATAGTAATTAAATATATTTCTATATAAATTTATTAACTTTCAAGTCGCCAATACAAAACTTGTTACAAATAAACTTCATTCGTCACGCTCCCTCCCCCAATCACGTAATTAGTCTATTACATTCAATTTAGTTCACGTCGTGAACTTGCGAGAAGAAAAAAATGCCGCCGAAAATAGAATACATAAGAAATAGAAACGGCTTTAAGATTGTGATTTTAGAAAGAAAATTTTAAATGAAAATAGAAAATACGTAAAAATCCTACTAATATTATAAAGGCAGAAGGTTTGTACCTTCTTTTAGCAAAAACGGCTAAACGGATTTGAATGAAACTTTCCAATAATATAGTTTGTATTACATTACTATCCCACTGCTGGGCACAAGTCCTATCTCAGAATGGGAAAGATAGGCCATAGTCCACCGCGCTGGACAAGTGCGTATTGGTAGACTTTAAATAGGTAACAATTTTTTTTAAGGTTTCTCAGGTATGCAGGTTTCTTCACGATGTTTTGGTTCACAGTAAAGCAAGTGATAATTAATAATACGCACATAACTCATAAAAATCAGAGGTGTGTGCCAGGGATTTGAACCTAGGACCCCTCGATTGATATGCCGCTCTTCAAACCACTACGATATCACTACATTTCTTCTTTTAATAAGAAGTTCAGTCATATAAACAACATGATGTACGCAAGATCATAAGTTGTTGCTAGCAGTAGCAGCAGCAGTACTCATACAATTTGCTATGGCGACGCGATTCATTTCTATATTCAGAGCGGACTAGCAGTTTTACGCGGACTATACCTTTTCGAGGGGGAAACCTTCAAAAGGTACCCGACGACGTGGGAGCGACGCCGGGTTATGTGGGATTTTTACCGCACTAAAACCCCCCCGGTGGTCGTCCTCAACGCTTGTTGGAGAACTCCGGGATCTCCGAGGGAACACAACCGGAGTCCTCCAAGCGCAATGCCCCGATCGGGCTCTACCCTGGGGGAGCACTTTTGGCTCCTCCCACACCCTCTGGTGTTTACGACGGTATGCGACCACACATACCGTCGTCCTTCCCGGGGTTGCTTGCTAGACGGTTTGAGCTCCCACTCTTGCCACCCGCAACCCCGGAAGCCCCTTTTAGTCGCCTCTTACGACAGGCAGGGGATACCGTAGCCCTATTCTATTCCCGAGACTACAGGGACAACGCGGACTATACCTATGTAAGAATATATGCCACTTCTGTTTTATATTTACTCTGTGGCACCGAAGCAGACATCTTTGTTTTAATTATGAGCTGTCAGGGGTTCCATTTTATTGGGGATGACAGTGTAATGAAAATAAAAGATAGGTTTTTATCACCACTAACGATGCAAATCTAGGGAAAGGTATTAAGGTTTTGCCCTTATAGGCCTTTTTTGTGCGTAGAAAATAGACCTAAGGGTTTCACGTTGTTTATAACCTATTTTTAACGTGTGTTTGTATTTTTCGTTTTGTTTTTTTTTTTTTTTTTATAATTATACCTAACGATAACGATGGAAAGCAGTCACCGTAGCCTATGGACATTTGCAACACCAGAGGAGTCGCTAATGCATCGCCGGCTTTGATGTAGAGCTCTTTTTACACCCCTCTTGAAGAGCCCCATGTCATAGCGCTAAAGGAATACGCCAGGAGGAATTTCATTCCACATTTTGCACGTAGATTTGCACGTTTTGATGGAAGTGTGGATGACTGACGTACATATGAGGCTACCTTAGTCCCCAGGAGTGACAACACTGTGATGGGCTTCAGGTAGAGCCTGTTCCATATGGAGTTGGTTACAGATGTCCATACGACAGTATTACCATCAGGTGAACTCCATGCTTTTTCGCTACTCAATCTTATATACACCTGACATGATGATTTTGGGTTCGATTCCCTGCTAGGCCACTCTAAATAATGAATTTGTATAACTATTCTGAAAATAGGTGTTCGTGAGGTCGTCATCACATCCATAAAAATATATTTCGTTTTAAAGTTTAATAAGTTTTCATTTACAAAAAGTTTATTCAAAGTCTGTCCACTAGTTTCTGTATAATACTTGAAAAATAAAACAAATGATATTTCAAACATTTTTTTTAGTATTTACAGTATAGATGGCGTGGTGGAGCGGTCGTACCGGGTTCGATCCCCGGCCAGACATAACTAAATGACTAATTTAGATTTTTCTTCTGGGTCTGGGTGTTTATATATTCGTCTTTGTGTGTGTAGACGACGCAAAAGAAATCTAACGCTCGGAGTGCAGAAAACTAGCTAACTAACTTTATTTTAAATGGTTTGTTTTATTTATAATGATTTTTGTTTTTATACCCCATTTTATTATATATGTACGTAAATATAGTTTTAATATATGTATGTAAATATGCTTTTTATGAATAATGTAATATAGATTTATAAAACCATGTAGCATAGAAGATGAATAAAGTAAATTCAACTGTAAAAAAAAAATCTAAGTAATTACACTTTCAAATTAGTATTTTATACTTCACAACAGCTGAGAAATATCATTTAGTCAGACATTTTTTAAACTAATTATACATGAATTTTAATAACTAAAAACTGAGATATAAAATGTCTTTTCACTTTGTCTAAACTCCCAGATGATTTAGACGGGGGTGGTTTGGGGTGGCGGGGGGTTGAAATATGAATTTGTGAATAATTCACGCGAGACATCAAAATACTAATGTTGAGAGATGGGGCAAATTAGGATGGAGGTGTACTGGGGTAATGAGAAAATATAAGGCTCAAAATGAAGGTATGAATCCTCTGTAGTTCGACTCCGGCACCACCGCCACGCCTATTTCTGCCTCGTAACAGCACTGTTAAGCGCTGCTCTGTTCTGGTTTGAAAGGTATGGTAAGGGAGACATACGTTTCCGAGGCGTTCAAGATTAGAATTAGAATAGTTATGAACCGCAGTAAAATGCACCCCCACGCTTTTTACTCTGAATTCAATTATTAGTATAATAACTTAAGTTTTATTATAATTTTATTTTGAAAATTATTTTCTACTTCCAAGTTCGTTTAGCAATAAAAGCGTGAATTTTTAGGTTATTTATATATAGTCGTCGTCAACCAATGACTGCCCCATTGCTGGGCACGGCTTTGTCTTATAATGCGGGGTTATCCAAGTGGGAATTTGTAAACTTCACCCACCCTTGAGAGTGAAACGAAATGAAAATGGAAAAAAAATCAACATGGGCTAAATGAAAGCTTTATATATCTGATATCAACTTCTCAACAAACCAGGTGTACCACCAACCTACCCCAACGGAAATTAGTCCTAATCGCCCCCGCTATATTAGACGCCATATTTATTTATTATTTATTGTTTATAATTCACTGTGTTACATTGCATCTGATTAATCGTTATTACTTGGGCTGCTTTATTAATTTTCAGGTTAATAAGGGAATCGTGACGTCAGTAAATATAAGATACTTAATCTTTAAGTAAGAACAATATCTTCAATAAAATTATATTATGAAGGTGGTAGAACCCTTTGTGGTTCGACTCCGGCGGCACTACTGCCACAACTATTTCTGCCTCATAACAGCAGTGTTAAGCGCTGCTGTGTTCTGGTTTGAAGGGTGTGGTAAGGGAGACATACTTTTCCGAGGCGTTCCAGCTTAGTCCTCAGGGGTAGCAGCTCGTCTGCTACTACTATATTATAAAAAACTATCTTTATTTTGTTATCATCTATTCTATTAATATAATATCTAGTTTTATTTATATACTAGCTGATTAGTAACTAATTCACGAATTTAAATTGAAAAATAAATAAAAATTTTATATTTATAGTTTCTGAGACAGATAAATTTACAGTTTTTTATGAGAGGTACAAAAATAGCTATATACCAGGTAAAAAGATGGCATTTTTATTTACATAATATCTCAATAATTCCAAATGATACAAAAAGTATTAATTAATTTAACTAAGAATTATCTAGATAAGGCGAAGAAAATGTCCATAAATACTAAAACAGATGTGAAAAAATTAAAACATTCCTCGCAAATAAATTCAATAAACAAAAAAACATGTTTTCCGAATCAACAAAGTTTTCCAAAAGTCATCTAAATACATTATGTTACATTAAATTTGTTATTGTAATGATATTCAAATTCACACCCCCACACCCCCTCCCCAAGCTCCCTGGGGTTGTAATTACGATTTCTTTTACACGTTCATATCTCAAGAAAATCTGTTTTGACGTTTGTCATCGTTCTAGGATGTTAAGCGAGTGTTGTAACGACAGCGATGAGCGATAGGCGTTTGTGGAGGGTAATGTTTTTCGAGCGTATTTGTATTTTTTATATAATATAGGAGTAGCAGACGAGAATGCAGTACCTGATGGTAATTGGCTACTGCCGCCCATGGACATATGTAATCAACGCCAGATAGGATTAGATATTCCAACCTGAGGTTGGCCACAGATGCGCCGCTACCCCTGAGGATAAAGCTGCAACGCCTCGGAAAATATGTCTCCCTTACCACACACTTCGAACCAGTACACAGCAGCACTTAACAATGCGGCAGAAATAGGTGTAGCGGTGGTTCCGCCGGGGTGGAACCACAGAAGGTCCAAACACCTTCAAAATGTAATTAATCAATTAATTATATTAAAGGCTATAATTATGTAAACTGTAAATGAATAGTTTCAAAAATATCGCCTGTAGCCTTACAGTTTAGGTCAAACAAGTCATTTATCAATTTTATAAACAAAAAATCTGATGTAAAAAGCAATTTTAGGTCACAACATAATAAGTCTGAGACTTTTAAAAATTCATAAGGTTAAACATTAATTTATGTTGTAAGATAAAAACCAGCTAAGTGTGAGAAGGGCTCGCGCAAAGTTCCGTAGCCAACATATTACTTTGGATGTTTGGATGACAGAATACTCAGCCGAGCCAGACTCACGGTTGGCCGATTTTATGACTTTGGATTATAAACAGCAACAAGAAAATAATTTATAATATCTGGAAAATATGAAATAAATTCAATATTGCATTTTAATGGTGCGCAAAAATTTACTTACAAAATTATTAGTAGACCAATAGTAGATGCAAAAATTTGCCCTTACCTGAAAAGAAACAAAAATGAATTAGATACTTTATTTTAAAAACAGTAAATACAACTAAACTGGACACAAAATGGGCTTAAAATCAAAATAAATAAAAAGTCTTTTTTAGTACAGTAGAAGTAGCAGACGGGCTTGCAGTCCACCTGATGGTAAGTGGCTACGGCCGTCCATGGACATCTGTAATCATCCCCAGATAAGATGAGAACCCTACCAGAGTTTGGCAGCAGATACGCTGATACCCCTGAGGACTAAGTGAGAAAGCCTCGGATAAGTATCTCTCCCTTACCACACCCTTCATTCCAGAACACAGCAGCGCTTAACACTGCTGATAGTAAATAATGCTTATCACATACTCTTAATATTTTCTAATCACGCCTATCTGCAGTTGCGTTGCTAAACAATATTACTGTATCATCATCAACCCATTACTGTCCCCCTGCTGGGCACGGGTCTCCTCTCAGGATGAGAAGGATTATGCCATAGTCCACCGCGCTGGCTAAGTGCGAATTAGTACACTTCACATACCTTTAAAAACTTTTTTTTTAAGATTTCTTAGGTTTGCATGTTTCCTCACGATGTTTTCCTTCACCGTGATAATTAATTTCTAAAACGCACATAACTTTGAATAATCAGAGGTGCGTGCCTGGCATTTGAACCTCGGATCACTCGATCAAGAGGCCGAGTTTCTTAACCACTAGGCTATGACTGCCACCTTTACTTCTGCCTAATAACAGCGTGTAGTGCTGTTGTGTTCCGCTTTAAAGGGTGTGGTAAGGAAGATATACTTATCCGAGACGTTCCAACTTAGTCCTCAGGGGTGGCGCATCTGTGGCCGACAAGTAAGAATCTAATCTTAAATATTTGAGTTTGCTTATAGTTGTCCATAGCCGGAGGACTCCTCCCATCAGATGGACTGTACGCACTTTTACTACTTCTATATCATAAAAAAACGTCTACCACATAATGTGTTGAGACCATCAGGTATACAGCATGTTGTTTAATGAACAAAGTTTGAAACCATGAATATGTCAACGAAACGCAATAACATAAAGTTAGATTGTTTGTTTGTTTGTACATAACGATACATACGTGTTACTTGTTTGAAATTAGATGTTAAGGGTAGATTCCCTTTGTGTAGGGATCATAGGTTTGTATTTTCTTATTATAATACTAGCTGACCCGGGAAATGTTGTGTTGACATATAAATAAAAAAAAATTAAAGGGAGAACAACCCTAATCACTTAGTATGAAAAATAGATAGCAGCCGATTATCAGACCTACTGAATATGCATATAAAATTTGGTGAAAATCGGTGAAGTCGTTTCGGAGGAGTGCGGTAACTAACGTTGTGACACGAGAATTTTATATATAAGACTAGTATTGCCCACGGCTCCGCTCATGTTAAAAAAAACATGACATATATGAAATTATGAAAATTTGTACCTTCATTGGAATGACAGTGGCGCCATCTGTCGAAAATTAGTCGTACCAACTCAGAATCCTTCGTGGGCTCATGCACAACAACTTTGCTAAATATCACATGATCAAGTTCATAGTTTCCGATTATATATATAAAGGACATACGGACAAAAATTCATTTTATATATAACAATATATATATAGATAGGAGTAGCAGACGAGCATGTCACTTGATAATAAGTATTTACTGCCGTATGGACATCTGTGAGCAAACCCAGATAAGATTAAATTCCTGTCTGAGGTCGGCCACAAATGCTCTGCTCCTGAGGACTAAGCTGGAATACTCCGGAAAAATATGTCACCCTTACTAACTACAAAACAAAACACAGCAGCGCTTAACACTGCTGTTATTAGATACAAATAGGTGCGGCGGTGTTCTACCACCTTCAAAACAAGGCGTTACCTTATTAAGGTACTTACATAAACAATATCTGAACACATGTACTCCAGGTTACACTTAAAATTCCCGACCATATCCCGTTCGACAAAGTTGGGAATTAATTAGATTCCGGGCGCCTTTCACACCGGCGCCACAAAGCTATCGAGTTCGTCACGGTGTAATTGAATGTGGATACAGAACTCGTCGCGGAGGTGTGATTTAATTAAACCTTATGTTATTGCATACTGATTGGTGTTACAAAGCTTTGTACACTTATGCCTGCCTTGCATGCCTTGCCTTACACACTACCGTGCAGTTAAGAGGTCTACCTGTTCAGATATGCTTGCACAGGTACACCGTAATAGACTGTGCAGTTTTGAACCTATTTTTTGTTCACGAGGTACCTTCAAAAGGTATCCGACGCCGTGGGAGCGACGCCGGGTTATTACCGCACTAAAACCCCCCCGAGGCCATTCTCAAAGCTTGTTGGAGAACTCCGGGATCTCCGTCGGAACACAACCGGAGTTCTCCAAGCACGATGCCCTCAGGCTCTGCCCTGGGAGAGCAATTTACGTTCCTCCCGCATACCAGGTGGTTACGACGGAATGCGACTACACATTCCGTCGTCCTTCCCGGGGTTGCTTGCTGGACGGTTCGAGCTCTCACTCTTGCCGCCCGCAACCCTGAAAACCCCCTGTTAGTCGCCTCTTACGACAGGCAGGGGATACCGTAGCCCTATTCTAGTTCCGGGATTACAGGGACAGTTTTTTTGAACCTGTGCAGGCGACCGGCGCAAGATCACAAATCAATTATGTCGTGTGCCACCGTACGGCGCGTCATCGTCTTCAATCGATGCCATCGCTACAGAACTGAACACCGTACGGTACACCGCAACGTCCCCATACACGCTACCGACGGTTGATCTGTACAGACAAACCTGCGCAGGTAAACTGTCCGGTAGATCGTAGCGTGTATGATTTACATGATAGCCCTACACTAGGATTTTATATGTCATAGACATACACAAAGGCGAACACAAACAGCCAGATCCAGAACGGATATCTAAATTTATAGATATCTTTCTAGCCGGGAATCGAACTTGGATCACTCTTTGAAGGGTAAGAGACATACTTATCTGACATGATCTAACTGAGTCGTTAAAGGTAATTCTATTGTTGACCACATGTAAGATTTCATATTGCGACGCGACTCGTTTCTATATTCGGAACGAACTAGTAGTTTGGCGCGGACTATAAATGAAAGAGTTTTTGACAAAATAACTAAATGACGTAACTAAAAATATTGTTTTTTAAAACGTTTTTTTTTAATACAAATCTATTAAAAAAGTTCTCAGATCGCAAAAAAACTTCCTGATATCAAAGGGCACACCAATCAGATCTAATTCGGAAAATATTAAAATCGTTTGAAGATCACCAAAAAGTTTCTTCATTAAGATATTACAGGTTGAGAAAGGGGTGATTTTGGACTTTTTTGATTCGAGACCCAATTTGCGAGGTGTCTTGCATTCAGAACGAGATATGGAACTTTGGCAAAGGTGAATTATTAGCAGAGACTAAAGTTTTGTCATTTTGTCTTTCAGAGGAATTAATGTCATTAATGTTTTAATTTTTTGCGACTGATTTCTGAGTGGTTTGGGGCTAGGCGATATTTTTGAGAATAGTAGATATTTTGCGAAAGTATAGGTTTGTGACCAGTGAATATTTTGCGAAAGAAAAATGTTGCAAATGGTAGATATTTTGCGAACGTCATAATTACGACTAATGGATATTTTTGCAATTAGATATTTGCGATGGGAATGCTTTGCGACCAGTGAATATTTTGCGCAGGTAAAGTTTGTGAATAGTGGATATTTTGTGACAAGTGAATATTTAGAGGAAAGTTTAGTTTGCCAACAGTAGGTAATAATATAAAAGCATCTGAAAGGGATTATTGACGTTTTTTGATTCGAGGCCCAATTTGCGAGGTGTTTTGCATACGAAATATGGAACTTTGGTAATGGTAAACTTGAATTGACTTGAATTGAATTGAAACTTGAATTGACTTTTTCGCAATGACAAATTTTTAGTTTCACAAGTTTTGTCATTTCGCCTTTTAAGGAGATTGAACGTCATTAGATGGTTTAATTTTTTGCGACTTATATGTGAGTGTTTTGCGACTCAAGGGTAATTTTTTAAAGTAATTTTTTGCGACTAGGTTATTTTGCGAAATATACGTTTGCGACTACTGGATATTTTGCAAATGAAATGGATTGGGACTTGCAGGTATTTTGCGATTACTGGATTTAGTGAAAACGATAATATGCGATCAGCGAATATTATTATAAAATCTTTTGAAATGGCAAGAATTAAAGTTTATGACGTTTTTTGATTCGGACTCAATTTGCGAGGTGTCTTGTATTCGAAATATGGAACTTTGGTAAAGATAAAGTGATAGAAAGACTTTGCAAAGCTTTTTCATTTTGTCCTTTAAGAAAGCTTACTGTCATTAACATTTTAATTTTTTGCGACTGTTTTTTTAGTGTTTTCCGACTAGACGATATTTTTAGTGGATTTTTGTGAAGTGGCACTTGGCCAGCACGGTGCACTATGACCTAAACCAATCTGAGGGGATACCCGTGCCCAGCAGTGGGATCGTAATAGCTTGACGAAAACTTAAAACTTTGTTAAATAAATACGAGTATGATCAACTTTGAAGGTGGTAGAACACTTTGTGGTTCGACTCCGGCGGCATCACCGCCACACAGATTTCTGTCTATTAACAGTAGTGTTTAGCGCTGCTGTGTTCTGGTTTAAAGGGTAAAGTTGTGGTAAGGAAGACATACTTTTTCGAGGCGTTCCAGCTTGATCCTCAGGGGCAGCGGCGCATCTGTGGTAGACCTCAGGTCATATCTGATCTTATCTGGAGTTGATTACAGATTTCCATACGGCAGTAGCCACTTACGATCATATGGACTGCATGCTCGTCTGCTACTCCTATATTTACTTTAGGTTAACAAATCCTGTAATGATAGATGTAACGAAAAATATATAAAAAAATATAGTATTAGTTTTCACCCCATAGAAGTTGGTACACAGACAGAAACGTTAATTTGTTTTTATCCACCCTTTTTATACGGAACCACGGTTTCAATACAATGTTCGGGGTAGAGGACGCCAATTTCAAACTCGATTTAACTACGAACGTGGCACAGAGCAGGTGGGGGCAGACGTTTGGTAATTCTAACGCTTTTTTTTATAACGCGCTATTTCATAGCGCGCTTTTTATAGCGCGCTTTATATAACGCGCTTTGTATAGCGCGCTTTATATAACGCGCTTTTTATAGCGCGTTATATAAAGCGCGCAGTATTTTTATTTTATAAAGCGCTTTTAATTAATATATTTTAAGAAAAAAAATACACTTCATTTTTGTTACATGCTCTTTTGGCGCTAATAAAATACTTTTGTAACGCAACTTTTCCGTTCATTTCTAAAATTTAATGTTTTATTGCATTTTTTAAGCTTTCTTGTATGTCACTTAATATCTAAACAATTCTAGGAAGTTGAATGAAACCTATTATTTGTTATTTTGAAGTGTCTGTAAAACACTAATTCACATGAAAATACATTATAACTCGAAAGACAATGAAGACTTAAATATCATCATCATAATCGTCATCATCCTTAATCCATCACTGTCCCACTGCTGGGCACGGGTCACCTCTCAGAATGAGAAGGATTAGGCCGTAGTCCATCGCGCTGGCCAAGTGCGTATTGGTAGACTTCACGTACCTTTGAGTTTTTTTTTAATAAAACTCTCAGGTGTGCAGTTTTAAACAAGTTATAATTAATTTTTAATACGCACATTATTTTGAAAAATTAGAGGTGCGTGCCTGGGATTTGAACCTCGGATCCCTCGATCGAGAAGCCGAGTTTTTTTAACCACTAGGCTATCACTGCTATAGACTAAATATGGAACCCTTCAAATCAACATAAAAAACAACCCCTATAAAGTAAAAAATAAGTTAAATAATAGTATTATTTCATGTTATATAATTCTTATTGCTCCTACCTCTCATTGATACGCCTGTTTCGATAAAACACAGAATAACGAACGAGTTATAGTTTCCACAAGCGTTACTAACTGACATTTCCTGTGTTTTTAAAACTGAGCTTCAATTCAAAGTGCAGACTCCAATTTCCAACTCAATTTAACTCTGTACGTGTTACAGAGTAGATGAAAACAGAGAGTGTATTCAATAAAATCTTTTTACCATCGTAATATGTGTTAAAACGTTCAGAAGGGATTCCAAAAATACAATACGGGTGTGGTAAGGGAGACATACTTTTCCAGGTTCAGCTTAGTCCTCACGGTTAGCGGCGTATCTGTGGCCGACCTCAAGTAGAAATATCTATCTGGGGTTGATTACAGATGTCCAAAGGCGGCAGTAGCCACTTATCATCAGGTGGACTGTATGCTCGTCTGCTACTCCTATATTATAAAAAAAAGTACTTATCCAAGCCTTTCTAACTTAGTTCTTAGGGGTAGGTACACATTTGTGGCCGACCTCAGGTAGAAAACAAATATGTATGTATTCCTATCTCATTTTCCAGCATGCCCTAGATCCTGGCTTAACGAATTCAACATAAGCCGTACGGTTCGTTTCGTGTAACTTGTGGGAATGGCATAGGCTATATTTTGAAGCAGTGGGGGCGCAGCATAGGCATATTTTGTTTTTATAATAATTCTCTATTTGTGAATATTTCTGCGCTCTTCTTTTCCTGATTGTATTAAAACTGTAAGTGTGGATAGCATTATTTATAACATTTAATTTCCAAAAAAGACTACAAAAATATTTTTGTAATTATTTTGAAAAACCTCTCTACGCTTCACTAATCTACGTATTTCGGCGTACAAAGAGATGAATATTTTTTATGAAAAGCCGCCGCGGTTAATGACCCTTTGTTCTCGACAGACCGCCGCCAGACCTCGGGTTACGGTACGTACAAACATACACTCGGACATATTTATATGTATAATTTCAGTGTTGGTATTGAAAATGCCGACTTTCTTATACTACAACACAATCGTGTGTCGGATGTCAGCAAGGCGACCCTCTTGGTCCAGTAATTTCCAGTAGGATTTTACAGAATTACAAATGTCTCTAAGACCCGTGCCAGACATAAACAAATATTTGAACCAAGACTGCTCACACATTTGATCACTTATTTGTTTAGTTTTTTTAACCTGTCACTCATGTCATGGTCCGCTAGCAATTGGACTTTGCGCATGTATAGCAGGCTTCGCACATATTTGAAGTATGAACACTTTGATGTGCGGTCGAAAAACCAACACCAAATGGCAAAGTGCAAATATTTGAAGCAAGCTTTGAACATATACTCAAACATCCATTCTTCATTGTTTTCAAACATTTGTTCAAATATGTTTCCAAATGTTTGTGCTATGTCTGGCACGGGCCCATAGACTTATTTGCCGACAAATACGTATGTCAGTGATGGTGATGAATCAGGCGACTACTTTTTTTGGCTGATTTGTGTGTATAAAAGTTCGTCAGAATCAAGAAATCTGTGAAGTGTGTGTGTTGATTCTGACGAACTTTTTTTAATAACTTTAACTAATAGCAACTATGTTTGGGCTACCCAGGACCTGGCGAAACATTTAGCCTAAGCAAAATACAAAACTTTCGTGAAGTTTTTTTTTTAGAAAATAATCTTAAAACTTATGAAATTTTATGGAATTGAGAAATCATATAAGTATGTCAAACCGAACCACAAACGTGGCACACACGTGGCAGAGTATGTTAACTATTGTGCCTCGTATTCGTAATATTTTTGTTACGAATATGAAATCAGAAAATGTACACAAAAGAGAAAGTAAACACAAACAAATGTAATATAAAAACGTAGAAACCAAAAATCAGATGATTAAGGTTATTTCACACTATGCTGTTATTATTTTTTATAATGTAAAAGTAGAAAGCGATCAGGTATTCTTCCTCATGGTAAGAGGCTAACTGCCACAAATGGACATCTGTAATCAACCCCAGATAAGATGAGTTTCTTACAACATCGAACCACAAACAATTCTACTATTTTTTTCTTACCTCAACTAGTTTACAATTCCGTTATACAAGTTTACACAAGCTTATGTCCTTCAGTAGAGTAGTACTGTATCAAATCGGGGCCCTATAATGTTTTAATCAATAACAAGACGAAAAAAACACTAACCATAGTATGTAACAAGAAAAAAAGTTAAAATAAAACACGTTAATTTTTCATTTCATTTAAATAATACACCATTTGCTTTCCTTTAAAACTAAGTTGTCTATACTAATATTATAAAGAGGAAAACGTTGTTTGTTTGATTGTAATGAATAGGCTCAAAAACTACTGGACCGATTTTAAAAATTCTCTCACCATTCGAAAGCTACATTATCCACGAGTAACATAGGCTATATTTTATATGAAATATATTTAATAAAAAGATTTTGAGGCGGTACAAAGTTTGCCGAGTCAGCTAGTTTTAAATAAAGCTGAAGTGATTTATTATATATGAGCTTCTTTGCATTATCGAATTTTAACCAGAGCGCTGCAACTTGTCCTATAAGACGAAATAGTTTTGAAGGTGGTAGAACCCTTTGTGGTTCTAAACCTATTTCTATCACACAGTCACACCTATTTCTGCTTAATAACGACAGTGATAAGCGCTGCTGTGTTCTGGATTGAAGGGTGTGGTAAGGGAGACATACTTTTCCTAAGCGTTCCTCCAGCTTAGTCCTCAGGGGTAGTTACGCATCTGTGGCCGATCTCAGATAGGATTATCTAATCCTATCTGGGGTTGATTACAGATGTCCATGGGCGGCAGTAGCCACTTACCATCATATGGACTGCATGCTCGTCTGCTATTCCTATATTATATTAATACTAATTTCAGCTAAAACGCTAAAACCGCTCTAACAGCCAAAGTCAACTACATCAAACACCATCAATAGCGAGCGTTTCAACGGCTTCTTGCACAAACGGCCTTATTGTTACAAGTTTGTATGAAAACACCAATTTGTAACTTCGCAAGAACAATACTTTGGTGAGTGTTCTGGCAATCGATCAAATATGGGATACGGGTTTTTACTCGGTTTTAGGGTTCCGTATGCGAAAGGTAAAAACGGCACCCTATTACTAAGCTTTGTCAGTTCGTTTGTCAAAGAGCTCTATTTTTTGTCATCGATTGAAACTTTTTTACAAACCATTGATCAAATATGAGATACGGGTTTTTACTCGGTTTTTAGGGATCCGTACGCGAAGGGTAAAAATGAAACTCTATTACTAAACTTTGTCCGTCTATCCATGTGTCATAGGGCTCTATTTAACTGTAATAGATAGTCATTTGACGTTTTTACAAAATCATCTATATTTTATTTACTCGAATTTTAGGATTCCCTATGCAAAGGGTAAAATCTGAACCCTATTACTAAGCCAAGATTTTAACATATGAGGTGTCTTAAGATTCCTCTAAATTTTGGAAGTGACATAGACTATAGTCTGATTCATAATTAGGTGTCCAAAATGTAAACAAAGAAATGTCATTGTCAAAATTCGATTACAGGTATTGTAAACCTTAACAAATTTACAAGAAACGAATTTTCACAAAATTCAACATAAAACAAAAACTTAATAACTGCACACAATAAAAAAAACGCGGTAAGAAAACTAGAAAAAAATCGAGTTCCATCACGATCACACAAATTAATAATATCAACTACGAAACTTAAAAATGGCGGCACAAAAAATGTGTTGGATGCCGATTGTGTGACCATTATCACAATTTAATTTTCTCTCATAAATCTTGTTTTTTATTATTATTACTGTATGAAATGAAATTGAGTTAATATAAATATTGGAAAATGTGAATTGATTTTAATTTATTTAGATTATTATTTTATTATCGATGTATTAATTTAATATTTTAAAAAATAAGAAACTGCCATTTGACACATATTTTCTTGATAGGTCAACACCTTTGTTTACATTTTGGACACCTAATTATGAATCGGATTATAAGTGGTAAGGGAGACATACTTTTCAGAGGCATTCCAGCTTAGTACTCAGGGATAGCGGTGCATCTATGGCCGACCTCATGTACGAATCTATCTTATCTGGGTTGATTACAGATATCCATGGGCGGCAGTAGCCACTTACCATCAGGTGGACTGCTTGCTCGTCTGCTTCTCCTATATTATAAAAAAGACCACGACTATGGCGAAACATATTTTTAATTTTGATATTTTTCTTTCATGTGTCACAGTTTTCTACAGAACTTTTTTTATGTAATATAAATAATGTAGAATATGCAATCTTCCTTTGAGTTATGAAATTTTTGCAATATGTTTTGTAATGAAAGTGTGATAAATTAGTCTGTAAAAATGTACGAGTATTATTGTAAATTTTGAGCATTATGGAGGAATATATAGTATTTTTGGAATCCATTGCCGTTTTAACACATGTATCTTTATTACCCGATAACACTTTAAACAAATAAACGATTCAATAACAAACATCATAAACCGTTGTCAAAGTGATTTACGGTTATCCAAATTTTATCGACACCGATAAATCAGTATCACATCACTAATAGCCAAACAATTGCTATACTAACGTTCGGTAGGATTTATTTGAATTTTCCCTTTTTTATGATATAGGAGTAGCAGACGAGTATGCAGTCCACCTGATGGTAAGCTACTGCTGCGCATGGACAACTGTAATCAACCCCAGAACAGATTATAGATCAGATATTCCTACCTGAGGTCGGCCACAGATGCACCGCTACCTTGAGGACTAAACTGGAACGTTTAGATAAGTATGTTTCGAACTGATTAGATAAGTATGTTTTCTTTACCGGACCCTTCAAAACATAACACAACAGCGTTTAACACTGCTGTTATTAGGCAGAAATAGGTGTGGCGGTGATGCCAACGGAGTCGAACCACAAAGGGTTCAAAGCTCTCCTTGATTCTCCATTTTTGCTATCAATAATCCCAGTGTTGGTCACAAGTGTAAAATTTTTAAGAATTAAATAAGTTTTAATTAAGTTTTTAAATAAGTTTTTTACGTTTTTTCTTCATTATAAAAGTATTGCGAAATCGCTTTGCAATATTGATGTATGAAGAGTAATTTTAATTTTTACTCTACTGTGGAGGGTAATGTTTTTCGAAAAAATAAATCCATGTATGGCTTTCTTTATCACGCCCTACAGTACAAACGGCTTGACGGATTTTAACATATGAGGTGTCGTTGGATTCATCTAAATTATTTTTTTGGTTATTATTTTTAGCATTCGGATTTTTCTTGTTTTATACTAATATAATAATAATAATAATTACAACTTCAATAGAACTCATATTGTTTCATTTTTTGTATTTTCAGTTCCATACGGATTTATAAGTCAAATATTAATTTCGAATATTTTTTCTAACAATAAATAAAATTAAAATATTGTCAAAATCTTTTCAACCATTTCCAAAACGAAAAATGCATATGAATGTAAGAAATGTAAGAATAGTAGAATTATTATTCGTCAAAAAATATTCAAAATACTCACCCCGACAACCCCACAACCCTTTCAAATGCCACGACAAAGGAATAAAAATTCATGGGGTTGAAAAACCATCCCCCATATTAAAAAGCGACAAATCGAATAATGTTTATTGTAAATACAATTAAGAATAATATATTGCTTTGGGGGTTGAAATTCAATATAGTAAATTGACAAGTTTAGGGTTACGCTTCATTTGGATTATTGTTACTGGTTAAAAAAAATACATGAAATAACTCATCACTCTCGATAGTCCCACTGCTGGGCAAAGATCTCGTAAGTAAGAAGCGTTTCGGCTATAATCTGTCTATACTAGCCCACTGCTGGGCACGGGTCTCAGAATGAGAAGGATTAGGCCATAGTCCATCGCGCTGGACAAGTGCGTATTGGTAGACTTCACATACCTTTGAGAACATTTTTGTAAAAGATATGCTGGTTTTCTCACGATATTTCCTTCCTTAAAGCAAGACCACGTTTCAACTGCAAGGCTTAATAATTTTAATGAACAATCCAGTGAAAAATCATATCTTTGGGTATTTATTAGAATCGAATACTGAAAACCTATATATTTATCTTCATTTACCAAATATCCTGTATACATATGTATATTTGGACACTTAGAACGAGAATGAAATACTGAACATCCTATATATATCTCTGAACTTACCAACCACCCTGTATACACACATACATATGTACAGGTACACAGTCTCAAGATGCCATACAAATTAATCCCAATAATCCCCAAACATTCCACTAAGACCGGGCCAATCAAATTTCACTTACACACCATCAAAACGTTGTTTGCGTGGAGCCGACTGTACAGCGGATAAGTTTCATGTGTACACACGGGAGGGAATTTGGTGCGGGACAGCAGCTAAGTAATTTTGCACAATTACTTCGTAATAAGAATAACGGTAAGAATGGGTATGGTAATGTTTATAAACGTACTATGAAATAACTTAAGAACTTTTATTTGCAACGAGCTTTTGCCCGCGGCTTCGCTCGTGTTACGAAGTAATATTTTCATCCCCTATTTTATCCCCTAGGGGGTAGAATTGATCAAAATCCTTTCTTAGCGAATGCCTACGTCATAACATCTACCTGCATGCCAAATTTCAGCCCGATCCGTCCAGTGGTTTGGGCTGTGCGTTGATAGATCACTATGTCAGTCAGTCACCTTTGAGTTATATATATGTATTTAGATTTAAATTTTGATTTAATTTGAACGCAGTCTTTATATCAAAGTAATCAATTTTAAAATCCTTTTTTGGTTAGCAGTTACAAAGTATATGTTTTTGCGTGCTGTTATTACAAAGTTTTAATTAAGATTAGTTTAATTGATATGTGAACCGACTAGGAAGGTAACACCAACACACCTATTTCTGCCGAATTAAAGCAGTGTTAAGTGATGCCGATTTCTAGTTTTAAAGGTGTGGAAAGAAAACATATATTTCAAAGGCGATACATTTTTTTCCTCAGGGTTAGCAACTCATCTGTGGCCAACTCATCTTACGTAGGGACGTTTAAAGTAGTCCATGAGCAGAAGTCCCCACTCACTATCAGTAGGACTTCATATGCTACTTTATTCTTCTAAAAAAACTATAATATAATATGAAGCGTTGCAGCTTAGTCTCCGAGATAAGTAACAATAGAAACGGACATTCAAAAAAAAACGCCACTTAACCGCGCAAAATGACCACTCATACGTACCCACATTTAGCAACAGTCGTCAGAGTATACAAGTACAGACAGACAGATGAAAACTTGCGAGCACTTGTTATTGATTCATGTTAAACTTATTACGCTTTGCGCCACGGACGTTGCCCCACGGGGGCAAGTTTGTTTAGTTTCGGGGCAAGTTTCTGAGAATAAGGTTTCCGCCAATATGGGTATTTTGTATTTAGGAATCTATATACACACCTACTATTGCCTAATTACAACAGTATTAAGTGCAAGCGTGTTCTGTTTTAAAGAGTGAGGAGGGAGATATAATATTTTCAAGGCGTTACAACTTAGTCCTCAGAGGTAACAACGCATTTGGGGCCGACCTTAAGAAAGACTCTTACCATATGTGGTATTTACTACAGGTGTATATCCATTTGTCAGGTCATTGGCCATGCGTTTGCTACTTCAATCTTATAACTTATAAAAAAAAAAACAAATTATTTTATATGAAGCGTTGCAAATTAGTCCTTAAGGCAAGTAACATCAGTAATCGTGATATGTAATGTTACAAAAAAAAAAGACATGGCGCCACCGGAACGCACAAAATAAACTCGAAAACATATTGCAGAAAAGAACGCCGCTTAAAAGCACAAAATTTCTACACATATGTTCCCAAACACATTTAGCAACAGTCGTCAGAGTATACAAGTACAGACAGACAGATGAAAACTTGTGAGCACTTGTTATTGATTCATGTTAAAGTTATTACGCTTCGCCCCACGGACGTTGCCCCGCGCGGACAACTTTGTTTAGTTTCGGGGCAAGTTTCTGAGACTAGGGTTTCCCCCGATTTGGGTGTTTTCTGTTTATGTTTAGGAACTGCGCGACTTATATGTAGTTCAAAACCCGATCAGTGGTAATAATCATATTCGAGGCGTTACAATTTAGTCTTCAGGTGTAGCAGGCATCTGGGGCCGTCCTCAGATAGAACTTTAATTATGTGTAGCGACTTCCCGCTACTCGTCAAGAGATGGCGCGGCTGAATCACGCTATCGAAGTTTTCTAAACATCTTGCAAATATATCAGCTCTGAACTGAGACTGTTGGAGCACGGCCGCTCACCGGGCATGATCACCTAGCCCACAGGGAGATCTCCCGCCGCCAAATATGCAAACACAGCATCGCTTAACACTACTGTTATTACGGTTTAAAGCGTGTGGTCCGGATGACACATTGTATTTGACACATGGATGCATTGGATGACTATTATTGTATTTTGGGTTACAGATGTCCATTAAAAATGAATTATCTCTTGCTATAATGACAAAGGAAAACTTCTTAAAAAAAGAAAAAAAAAAGAAAATTCTTTAAGAAACCAAGTTCTTAAAATGTGTCAGAAGTCTATCGCAGCGCACTTGGCCTTAGTGGATTATGGCCTAAACCTTTCTCACTGTAGGACCTGTGTCTAGAAGTGGAACAGTAACAGGTTGAATACAGAAGTCCATGGCGGTAGCAACCTTACCATAAGTAAAACAGCATACTCTTTACCTACTTTAATTAAAAAAAAAATCCTAGAAACACGACGATATGAAAAACCGACTAAAACAATATAAACAATACATTGTTATTTAAATATCTTATATTTGGCGATGTCAGCAGCGCTCAGCACACCGTGGTACAGTAATACCGTCGTGGGACATGTCACGACATGGTTAGGTTACTGTCGTATTGACGGAGATGTTTTGAAGCGATCTTTGCAGTTCAACTGATACACTGTAAGTTAGTTACTGCCATCAGTCGAAACAGTAAGTAACAATAAAAAAATGGGAATATTGAAGCCTTATTTAAGGTTGATAATAAATGCAATATCTATGGGACTAAGTAGAAACGCTTTTTGGAAATAACTCTCTTTGAAATGCACAACCACTAAATCACTATTACGCAACTATGAGTCATAAGAAAACATATCCGAGGCGTTAAAACTTAGTCTAGGTACACCCACTCACACACACTCAGTACACCGTGGTACAGTAATACCGTCGTGGGACATGTCACGACATGGTTAGGTTGCTGTCGTGTTGACAGAGATGTTTTGAAACTATCACTTTGCAGTTCGCTTGGTAGTAAGACACTGCCATCTGTCGACAACTGTAGGAAACAACAAATAAAATGGGACAGATTTGAAGTCCTATTTAATGTTGATCACAAATGCGTTGTCCTTGGGACTAAGTTGGAACGCTTTGTTTAAATTGTCTATGTAAAGTGCATAGCCACTTACAAGCGAAGATAAAGGAGTGGAAAGAAGAAAAGGAGGTTGAAGGTGGTAGAACCCTTTGTGGTTCGACTCCGGCGGCACCACCGTCATACCTATTTCTACCTAATAACAGCAGTGTTAGGCGCTGCTGTGTTCTGGTTTGAAGGGCGTGGTAAGGAAGACATACTTTTCCGAGGCGTTCCAGCTTAGTCCTCAGGGGTAGCGGCGCATCTGTGGCCGACCTCAGGTTGGATTATCAAATCTTACCTAGGGTTGATTACATATATCTATGGGCGTCAGTAGCCACTTACCAGGTGGACTGCACGCTTGTCTGCTACTCCTATATTATAAAAAAAAACATACTTATCCTAAGCGTTTAAAATTAGTCCTCACGGAAGCAACGCATCTGTGGTCGATCTCAGGTAGAACTCTTGATATCTGGGGTTGATTATAGATAGACGATAATGGCTTCTTCTATCAGGTGGACTGCATGCTCATCATAGGTCATATGTAATTAAAGCATATAAAGTAATACGCGATATCTAAAATTCCTAACTTGTAACCAACTTTATGGTGTCGATATTTAACTGTCAGTTTTTGTTAATAAATCTCTCTCATGTTTCCCAAACGCCCCGAAAGAAGTGTAGCTTCAAAAATCCCTTATCGCCCAACGCCATCTATCGGACAAAAGCACGAACCAAGCGTGCTATATGCAAATAGGCGGTGTGCGACCGTGCCAACCTTACAAACAGTATTCCAAACATACACATTATTATGTAGTTATGTAGTTATATATAAACTTAATATGGTTTTCTGGAGTATTGACATATTTGTAGGTGACCTTCAGGTGGGACTCTTATCGTATTATATTATGCTGATTTTTTTATAATAATAATATAGGAATAGCAGACGAGCATGCAGTCCACCTGATGGTAAGTGACAACTGCCTCCCACGGACATCTATAATAAACCCCAGATAAGATTAGTTTCCTACCTGAGGTCGGCCACAGATGCGACGCTACCCCTGAGGACTAAGCTGGAACGCCTCCGATAAGTATGTCTCCCTTACCACACCGTTCAAACCAGAACACAGCAGCGCATAACACTGCTGTTATGAGGCAGAAATCGTTGAAGCGGTGGTGACGCCGGAGTCGAACCACAAAGGGTTCTATCAACTTCAACTACTACCTCATAACTACCACTTATATTATAAAGAAAAATCAAAATAACGTAAAATAAACGTATATTTTTATTATAAAGTAAGAAAATCTATCAAATACAGTTTTCCATATACCCGTTGTCTCCCGCGACGCTGGAGCCATCCATCAGAATAGATCACTGTTGATACACTTGTGTGATTGCTACTGTGATAGCGAGCGCTTGGTGACACCCGTTTTATACATAGGGTTGGTAAATAAAATTCCTTTTATTATAACACTTTTGAAAGTGTTTGCACTCACAGCTCACATATTGCATAACCTATTTTGCAAATACATACTTATAATACATATGTTTTCTTTTAATAATATAGAAGTAGCAGACGAGCATGCAGTCCACCTGATGGTTACTGCCGCCCATGGACATCTGTTATCAACCCCATATAGGATTAGATATTCCTACCTGAGATCAACCACATATGCGCCGCTACTCCTGAGGACTAAGCTGGAATGCCTCGGAAAAGTACGTCTCCCTTACCACACCCTTCAAAACCAAACACAGTAGCGTCTAACACTGCTGTTATGAGACAGAAATAGGTGTAGCGGTGGTGCCGCCGGAGTCAAAATATGAGGAGTTCTACAACCTTCAAAACTTCACCTTTGTCGTTCAACTGGCGGCACCCCCGTCACAATTATTTCTGCTAAATAACAGCAAGTCTTAAGCGCTACTGTGTTTAAAGGTGTGGTAAGGAAGACTCACTTGTTACATAATGTAATAAACATTTACATAACTGTTGTGTGCCTGCTTGTGTGTATGTGTGTAACACCCACATATCCTATGGGTGCTAACGGATGTGTGGGTACAACTTAGCACATATTCATTCAACTTAACCCTACATCGCTAATTAAGTCTATCCGTGTGTGTGAATCATATAAACCAACCTACAGTTAATGACGGATAAGGGAATAAAAAGACTTAATTGAAATTTCCGTTGGCTGTCTTCGTGGGACGAAAATAACTCTTATAATTATAATCCATCTATACCTATATTTGAAGGTGGTAGGACCCTTTGTGGTTCGACTCCGGCGGCATCACCGCCACACCTGTTTCTGCTATAACAGCAGTGTTAAGCGCTGCTATGTTATGGTTTGAAGTGTGGTAGGGCAGACATACTTTTTCTAAAGCGTTCCTATTCCTAAGGGGTAGAGGCGCATCCGTGGCCGACCAGGTTGGAATATCTAATCCTATTTAGGGTTGAGTACAGATGTCCACTGGCGGCAGTAGTCACTTATCATCAGGTGGACTGCATGCAAGCATGTATAACAACATCTTTAGGATATTGCTGGGGCTGCGATGCCGCTGAAGCGCCTCAAATATGTTTGCCAACTCACGCACGGACGGATTCCATGCAATTATGCGTAAGAGGGCGGCGTCTACTTTACATCGCTTGCATAACAGCCCCAACAGCATCCGTAAGATGATTGCCGCTAGACCGGACTGCTCCTATCCCTGTAGTTCCAGGACAAGGATAAGGCTACGGTATCCCCTGCCTGTCGTAAGAGGCGACTAAAAGGGGGCTTCTGGGGCCGCAGGTGGCAAGAGTGGGAGCTCAAACTACCCGGCCAACGGCCCCACGTACGCACTTGACGATGTGGCGAGCGTCAAGTTAATCTGGGCGGAGATCCGACGGGGCAACGCGCTAAGAGGACTCCGTTTGCATGCCTTAGGAGATCCCAGAGTCCTTTACACAGCGCCAAGGAAGGCCACCGGGGGTGTTTTAGTGCGGTAAGAGTCCCACATAACCCTGTGTCGCTCCCACGGCATCGGGTACCTTTTGAAGGTTTCCCCTTGGTAAACAAAAAAAAAAGACCGGACTGCTTCATTCAAAGGCACTGTATGGAGCCATGTATAGCCATTGGTCTAAGATAAATGTATAATAAGTAGTATAAGATAAATATAATAACTAACAATACTTACATAAGTACAATTGTGACTAACACACTAACACGTCTGAAATAAACGTGTTAGTATTGTAGCTACCTATATTAAGCATTCAACATTAATATTTCTAGGTGTCTGCCCTTCAACAATACCTTAAAACCAATAACGTCGGCAAAAGCCCTACGGATCCAATATAAAATACGTCAAAGGACAAAGTTCGCTATCAGAAAGAAAAAAAATATACCTCAGAACAAAAACGTAGACAATTCCGCGCGAAAGTACAATTTGATCTTGTGTCGCATTTTCGTGACTGTCGCAAATGTAAAATTGTTTCAATAGTGGAAGGCAATTAAAAAAAAAAGTAAAAAAAGATATGTTATTCGGCGCCTTGAAATTGAATAAAGGCACAAAAAGGCTGATTTGACAGTTTTTTTTAATATTTGAAAAATAAAAAACATTTTTAAGGAAAATTTACGAATAAATAACTAATACTGCGTAATTTACATAAAAAATAAATAAGTATTTAAAATATTTTAGGTAGGTACATTTTAGCACGGAGACGTGGCAAAACTTTTTACGCAACTATTTTAATTTTCAATTCTCAAAACTGGTTACATTTTCTTGTTAAGAGTTGAGTAATAAAGTATAAAAATAATTTCAAGGACGGTTTCTACACTCACAGTCCCACACTAGGATTTCCTGGGTCGTGGGTACCACGTACACACATACACGAATACACAAACACCCAGACAGCACAGAAATACAAACTCATAATTTACATATGTCTGGCCGGGGATTGAACCCTGACCGGTATGGTTCAAAACCATTTTGCAAATTTGGTTAGAATTAGTATCATGTGATTCGAGTCCATTACGTAAATCGGTACAATTTAATATACTAAATTTTTTTGTACAAAAGGCGAAGTCTATCTTTTTTGGTCTGAAACAGCCACACATAAGCGATAAATCGTACGTTTCAGCGAACTCGATACGTGACTAATATAGTGTTGTGTAACATATATCGATAAAAATATCGATATTCAAATATAATGACAGAAGTATAATCGACATGGACCCACTGAGGAGGTATATTTGGCGTAAAACTGCTAGTCCGCTCTGAATATAGGAAGCCTATTTCTGCCTAATAACAGCAGTGTTAAGCGCTGCTGTGTTCTGGTTTGAAGGGTATGGTACAGTCCGCGTAAAACTGTTAGTCCGCTCTGAATATAGAAATGATTGCGTCGCCATAGCAAATTGTATGACTACACCCGCTCGCAACAACTTCAGAGCGGACTAGTAGTTTGGCGCGGGCTATCATACCATCGTAACACATTTTTTTATATGTATTATATTGAAGTAGCAGATAAACATGAATTCCATTTGATGATAAGTAGCTACTGCCGCCCATGGGCATCTGTAATCAACCCCAGATAAGATAAGATTTACATATGAGGTTGAAAACAGAAGCATTGGCTTGTGAGGACTAAGCTGAAACGCCTCGGACACCCTTCAAACCAGAACACAGCACCGCTTAACACTGCTGTTATAACAGAAATAGGTGTGGCGGTGGTGCCGCCGGAGTCGATCCTCGGAGGGTACCTTCAAAACTTTTTTATAACATAGGAGAAGCAGACGAGCATGCAGTCCACGTGATGGTAAGTGACTGCTGCCGCCCATCGGTAATCATCTCCAGATAATATTAGTTTCTAGTCGGTCACTGATGCGTCGTTACCCCTAACAACTAAGATGGTACGCCTTGTATAAGTATGTCTCCCTTACCACACTTCAAGTCAGAACACAGCAGCGTTAACACTGCTGTTATAACAGAAATAGGTGTGGCGGTGGTGCCGCCGGAGTTGAACCACAGAGGATGCTATTACCTTCAAACCCTACACGCCTGGGGTCTTAAAAAGTTGTTGGCTAGCGCGATGAACTATGACTTAATACTTTTCTTTCGGAGACAACCCGACAGCAGTTCGACAATAAGTGGTTGAAGGAAATTCTTATCGCGCAGTTTCGCGTATTTTGTGTTTCAAGATTTTTTTTAAACGGCTGTTTCGTGAGACTAGGCTTTTATTATTTCTACAGAACCTAATTGTATTTTCGTTTCGTATGACTGAATAGCGTTCTCTGAATACGTATGTTATATTTTTTGGTTCCTAAATAAATAACACAAAATACAGTATTTGTTTTCGTAAATAATAAATATTGAACATGTTACCGATTCGGACGACATAACTTGGGATTTTTGGGCATATTTTAGTAATAGGAGTAACAAAGAAAAATATAGTCCACTTGATAGTTTTCCAGATGGTAGAACCCACGGTAGAACCCTCTGTGGTTCGACTCCGGCGGCACCACCGCTTCACCTTTTCTGCCTAATAACAGCATAGTAGCGCTGCCGTGTTTTGGTTTGAAGGGTGTGTGAAGAGAGACATACTTTTCCGAGGCATTCCAGCTTAGTTCTCACGGGTCGAACTGGCCGACCTCCGGTAGAAATGTAAACTTATCTGGAGTTGACTACATATGACCGTGGCAGTAGCCACTTACCATCAGGTGGACTGCATGCTCGTCTGCTACTTCTAAATCTTATATATAAAATTCTCGTGTCACAATGTTAGTTGCCGTATTCTTCCGAAACGGCTACCTTACCGATTTTCACCAAATTTTATATGCATATTCAGTAGGTCGGAGAATCGGCTACTATCTATTTTTCATACCACTAAGTGATAAGGGTTGTTCACCCTAAACATTTTTTTTATTTAAATGGCAACACAATGTTTGCCGGGTCAGCTAGTTATATATGTATATGTCTACTCTTACCAACTTGTATATTTAAAGAACTCTTCATTATTTATTAGATAAAGATTTTTCAGTTTCACGAAAACGTATCTCATGTATAAATAACATAATTATTCTGAAGGAATGAGATTGTGTTTTTCAATCTAATTTGCGTTAAGAATATAAAATGAAGTTGGCTTCGGGACTCGTTTTAACATTTTTTACTCCTGGATCGCTAGAACATTGAATAATTGAGCAATCAGACTCAGAAGATAGTCTTGAGAATTATTATGAAAACTAGCAATTATAACAAAAACTAAAACATCGCTTAAAAGTATAAGTGTAAGTAAGTGGGACAATAATGGGTTGATGATGATGATGATAATGATAACGGTAAAGAAAATATCGTGAGGAAACCTACTTCCTAGGGTTCTTGAAGGTGACTAAAGTCTACCAATACACCCTTGGTGAGCACGGTGTCGTCAACCCATTATTATCCCATTGCTGGGCACGGGTTTCATTTCGAAATGAGAAGGATTAGGTTAGCACTCTGCGCTGGCCAAGTGCATACTTTTAGAATTCACATATCTTTCAGAACTATTTTTTAACATTTCTCAGGTATGTTAATTTCCTCACGATGTTTTCCTTGATCGCTAAAGCAAGTGATAATTAATTTCTAATAAGTATATAAAATTTTGGAGACAGTAAGAGAAGTTTAACGTAAATTTGGCGACCCGCGTGGCGGAGCGGTCACCATACCGGTCTGACGCGCATAGGGTCCCGGGTTCGATCCCCGGCCAGACAGATATCTAAATGATGAATTTAGGTATCTGTTTCTGGGTCTGGGTGTTTGTGTATTTGTCTATGTGTGTGTCCATGGCAACCACGACACAGGGAATCCTAGTGTGGGGCTGTAAGTGTATAATGCGTTTAAATGTACATGCCTGGGATTTGAACCGCGGATCCCTCGATCCAGAGGCCGAGTTTGAACGTCTAGGTTTTTAACACGATGTACTATTTGCCTAAGCCTTTATTTCTGAGACGAAGCCCCCAGCCCAGCAGTGGCACAGTATGACAAAATTAACAAAACCTTAATAAAACCACAAAACTGCGTAGAAAATCAATTTGACAATGTAACCGTAATATTAATAATATTTCAAGATAAGATACAACCTCGCCGGCACAACGCCTCTATTCTCAAGCGCACAAGGTCTCATTACGCACACAATTTCAGGTGTTTCAGGGTATTTTTCAGTGAGTTATAGTGAACGATAAGAGGCGACGATGTTTCGCAAAGTGTAAATATTTAAGCCTGATGAATTATTCATGAATTATTCATGGCGGAGTTCTAGGAAAATATGTCATTCATAACCGACTTTGCCACCTGCGTTGAGCGTGACTTATGCCTTTAAATATAACTCGAATTAAAATTTTAGGAAGAGATCACATTTAGCGACTGAAACCATAGACTTTTTCGCTACGCTAAAGACCGATAAAGCATGAGAAAGATATACGTGAAGAGCGGCGGTATGTGAAATGAAATGAAATGAAATATATTTATTTTTTTGTATAGGCCAACGACGGCACTGTGTGGCTGCATACCGATTTGTAGGTGGTAGAAACTTTTGTGGTTCGACTCGGCGTCACCACCGCCACACATATTCCTATCTAATAACAGCAGTGTTAGGCGCTGCTGTGTTCCGTTTTGAAGGGTGTGGTAAGGGAGACAGACTTTTCCGAGGTGTTCCAGCTTAGTCCTCAGGGGTAGCGGCGCATCTGTGGCCGACCTCAGGTAGGAATATATAATTCTATACGGGGAGTTGATTACAGACGTCTATGGGCGGCAGTAGCCACTTACCATCAGGTTGACTGCATGCTCGTCTGCTACTCCTATATTATAAAAAAACCGTCGTACACACTAGTTTTTTTATATATGATATATAAGTAGCAGACGAGCATGCAGTCCACCTGATGGTAATTGGCTACTGCCGCTCAACTATAATAAACCCCAGATAGGATTAGATATTCGTGGACTTATTCGACCACAGATACGTTGCTACCTCTAAGGACTAAGCTGCAACGCCTCGAAAAAGTATGTCTCCCTTACCACACTTCAAACCAGAACACAGCAGCGCTACACTGCTGTTATAACAGAATTAGTTATCGGTGCCGCCGGAGTCGAACCACAAAGGGTTCTACCACCTTATGTTAGTTATAAAACTTAAACGAGCGTTTCCTACATTACATCCTTCAGAACTAGAATATAAACCGTTCAGCCCACTACACCTGTTCGGCTTACTATAGTATTAACGATTTATATTGAGTGGCGCCGGTGCACTGCATCGGTGTAATCCGCTTACGAGCTCAGTGGCTGCCTGTTACACCGTGGCGAATGTTCGAGTGCGAAAATAAATGTTCAAAGAAATATGTTGGAAATGTTGGAATATTTAAATAATAGACATTAAAAGAAATTTGTCGGAAACAGGAAAAAACGTCACACCGTAGCGAAGAATCGTGATCAAAAAACTGAAATTGATCAGAAGTATTGTTACTCTTAACCACTCCTACGCACCCCTTAACTACGAGAGCGACTTGCATCGTCTATTCATTTTGAGGTTTAGTGTGTATAAGTTTAAAAAAAACTGGAAAAGCGGCTAGCTGCATAGGCGTAAGAACTACTGTAGAACGACGCATAATAGCACGCACGTTTCTCTAATAAAAACGTTCATTAAAACAATCGGTTGTCTGTAAAGTCGGTTTACTGACGATAGTTGAACGTCACAACGTCATAAGAAAATACTGATGGAATGGTTGCATTTTTCAAAAGAAAATTTTGATTTTATTTGTTTGATAGATATTTTGTATGGATATAGAGAAGGAGGTGAATACTCGGAGGACGATTGTGCCTCTTTGTCGCTCGTTCCACGCTCTCGCTTGCACTTCAAGCTATTACAAGAAAATTATCTAAGCCGCGTGGAACTTGTTTTATTTAGTACAAGTAAAATATGATTACACATCGGTGTGATACGATGCCGATGGACCACAGCTGATGTGATTATGTGAAGTGATAAACAATTCAAAACGCTGACCGACCGACTGTACCACATATTTTTATATGCTAATCTGTTTATATCTGAAAATAATACAGTTTTTTTTACATAAAATAGAATTAGTAAACGAGCAGTCCACCTGATTAAGTTACATTGCAGCTTAGAGATATCTATAATCAATCGCAGATAGGATTGCAGTACCTACTACAGATGTCTTGTTATCCCATAACATAACAGCGTCACATCGCTGTTATTAGGCAGAAAAAGATATGTCTGTGGTGATATTAGCTGAAAAACTTACAAATACTGAGTAATCTCGCTGATACCAAAACTTGAAAGAACTGCTCTTACCTGAAACAATAAATAATTAAAATTAAAATAAAAATGATAAATAGTTATTAAAATAAAAGAACGATAAAGATTAGTTTTGGTAACTGACCCCACAATACATGGTTATAAGACCAAAGTAAGGTAGCAACAGTCGAGAGGTCGAGTAGCCCAGTGCTATCCCACAGCTGGGCACCGCTTTCTTCTCATACATTTACAATTTAATTTAATATTTCAATTTAGTTAGTACGTACAACGCATATACCACGATGCTCCAATATGGTCCAAGTTTTAAGTTTTAAAATTAAGTGCGTATTAGAAATTAATTATAATTTTCTTAAACGGTGAAGGAAAACATCGTGAGGAAACCTGCATACCTGAGAAATCTTATAAAAAACGTTTTCAAAGGTATGTGAAGTCTACCAACACGCACTTGTCCAGCGCGGTGGACTATGGCCTAATCCTTCTCATTCTGAGAGTCCCGTGCCCAGCAGTGGGACAATATAACGTGGACGAGGCACAAAACAAACGAATAAATCTCCTAATATATAGACATATGTTTGTCCCAAATTTAATAACAGCGCACTGTATGCCGAGGGAAATTGATTCAAAACAAACAAACTATTGATATTGTTTGCATGTATATGTTACAGTCAACACTCTTAACCAGTCAACATTGCTTTTGTCTGTCAAAATTTTTTTTACTAAGCTTTGGACAAAAGTAGTTTTGATTCGAATAAACTTTAAGAGTAGTTTTGCTTGCTAGTGGTTGAAACTCAGCCTCTCGATCGAGGGGTCCGAGGTTCAAATCCTAGGTATGCGTTTACCATTGAGGTAGGGCTAATAGTCATGTCCCTGTAGTACCGGGATCAGAATAGGGCTACGGTATCCTGCCTGTCGTAAGAGGAGACTAAAAGGGGCTTTCAGGGTTGCGGGCGGCAAGAGTGGGAGCTCAAACCGTCCAGCAAGCGACCCCGGGAAGGACAGCGGTTTGTGTAATCACCAGGGGATGTGAGAGGAGCGTAAATTGCTCCCCCAGGGCAGATCCCGGAGTTCTCCGCCAAACATTGAGGACGGCCACCGGGGGGGTTTTAGTGCGGTAAAAATCCCACATAACCCGGCGTCACTCCCATGGCGTCGGGTACCTTTTGAAGGTTTCCCCCTCGTCAACAAAAAAAAAATGCGTCTTTGATTTTTTAAAGTAATGTCAAAGACGCGCATTCAAAAATTATTTATCTCATGGTCTGGAAGTCTTCTAATATGCACTTGGCCAGCGCGGTTGGCTATGGCCTAATTTTCCTCATTCTGCGAGGAGTAATAAGTTGATGACTGACCAATTCTAATGTTCTAGTCAATCTCAGTAATAACGAGCGTAAGAGCCTCAGCCAAAACTACTTATAATCAAAATGCAAATTCGCAAAAGTAGTATTAACTAGTAAGTTTTAGACAAAACTAGTTTAAACCGGTTAAGACTTTCCACTGCAACACACACAATACATTCTATTGTACGTGTGTTCGTACTCGTATATTTGGTAAACAGAGCTAATCTAGGGCTTAGGGCGATCGACCGACGCCCAATACTTAAGGGTTTAGAACATCTTGCGGTTAAGTTGCAACCTTGCTCGACAGGGTTGCGACCCTAAACCCTATTACCGAATGGCTTAGTGATCGAATTGGGAAATTATATTCTGGAAGTGCTGGTTCGAAGTAAGGACAAAACATGTATAATGATTTTTTTATATACTAGTAGAAAATGAGCATGCAGTCCCCGTATGTAAGTGGCTACTACCGCTTGACACTTGTAATCACTAATCAACCCTAGATAAGATCAGAGTCCTACCAGAGGTCGGCGACTGTTACATTGCTAAGTTGGAACGCCTCAGATAGGTATGTCCATAACACACTTGAAACCAGAACATAGCAGCGCTTAACACTGTTATTATTAGGCAGAAATAGGTGTGGCGGTGGTGCCGCCGGAGCCGAACCACAAAGAGTTCTACCAACTTCAAAAAGTCGACCACAGATGCGTTGCTACTTAGGAACTAAGGAACGCCTCTGATAAGTATATCTTCCGTGGTAAGGAAGTCACTTCAAAACACACAAAACACACAAACACACACACACACACTTTACACACACACACACACACACACGCTTCACTCACACACACTTCCGAACACAGCAGCGCTTAACACTGCTGTTATAACAGAAATCGTTGTGGCCTTGGGAGTCGAATGATAAAGATTCTACCTTCAAACTTAGTACGTCTAAACCTAGATATTACATAACATATAATAATTATTATTATAATAATAAGTCACAAATGTCGTCCTCATTTCGTCAACGTAACTTTACTAATAAAAAGGCAGAGTTTCCCAAATTATTTCAATGTGTTTAGGTTACCTAATTAAATTGAAATATGTATAGCGGGTAATTTTACTGGCGTTGTAACGTTTATTAAAATAAATGGGCGTTCATATTTAGGATATAATTATAATTAGGCATACGAGCCGAGGTCGAATATCACGGTAATTAAAATATATTAAAAGATAAAGAGTTGTTTTGGCTGTTTGCCTTTGGCTGCTGCCTTTGGCTGTTTGTTTAAAGTTGAGAATCTTTTGTTTGCTGTATTATCACTACATATTTTTTTGTAATATAGAAGGAGTAAACGAGTATGCTATCTACCTGATGGTAAGTGGCTACTGCCGCCCATGGACATCTGTAATTAATTCCAGATAGGATTAGATATTCTTACCTGAGGTCGGCCACAGATGCGCCGCTACCCCTGAGGACTAAGCTGGAACGCCTCGGAAAAGTATGTCTCCCTTACCACACCCTCTAAACCAGAACACGGCAGCACTTAACACTGTTGTTATTAGAAATCGAACCATGAAGAGTTCTACCACCTTCAACTGTTTCTTTCTGCAACGGTATCATTACATAACATTTTTTTATAAACTACATTTTTTGTATAAATTTGAAGTAGCAAATAAGCTTGCAGTCCACCTGATGGTAAGTGAATGATGTTCATGGTTTGTAACTGACTTTATCTACACTAATATTATAAAGAGAAAAGCTTTGTTTGTTTGTTTGGTTGTAACGAATAGGCTCAAGACTACTGGACCGATTTTAAAAATTCTTTCACCATTCGAAAGTTACATTATCCACGAGTAACATAGGCTATATTTTATATGAAATATATTTGATAAATAGATTTTGAGGTGGTACAAAGTTTGTCGGGTCAGCTAGTATAGAATAAAGGTTGCCTGAAGCCGATCACAGATGCGTCGCCACTCCTGAAGACTAAGAACGCCTCATATAAAGTCAGCCGGCATCCACGCCCTTCCGCCAAAACGCGGAACTGCTTCACGCTAGCAATAATTTGAAGGTGGTAGAAACCTTTGTGGTTCGACTCCGGCGGCACCACCGCCACACCTATTTCTACCTAATAACAGCAGTGTTAGGCGCTGCTGTGTTCCGGTTTGAAGGGTGTGGTAAGGGAGACAGACTTTTCCGAGGCGTTCCAGCTTAGTCCTCAGGGGTAGCGGCGCATCTGTGGCCGACCTCATGTAGGAATATCTACTCCAATCTGGGGTTGAGTACAGATGACCATGGGCGGCAGTAGCCACTTACCATCAGGTGGACTGCATGCTCGTCTGCTACTCTTATATTATAAATATATATATATATATATATTGGTATAGTTCGCCAAACTGCTAGTCCGCTCTGAAGTTGTTGCGCGCAGGGGTAGTCAAAGAAGCAATGCGGTCCAACACAACTACAAGCATATACTCCATAACAACAGTAAGGTCACACTAAACGCGCTATGTACCCGCGGGCGAGAGTGGGCAGTGGAATGTGCCTGTCTTCGTCCCGCTAATATCTACAATTAGCTGTTGCGACGCGACTCGTTTCTATATTCAGAGCGGACTTACCTCTCCGGTTGAACTCTTTAAATTATTTTTTTCATAGTCAAAAATCAAAGCTCAAAATATTTTATTGAAAGTAGATTATTTAAAGAAATTTTGAATTATTTTTATATACCTTTTAGAACCTACGTTACAGGCCACACTTTGAGAACCACTGTCTTATCAATACATAACGCACAGTCATCCACTCCACATCATTCGATTATGAATCATGTCGGTTTCTTGTGACTCAACAACTAACCTTCTTTAAAGATTTACGGCTCGCAATAAATCTAGGCCTTTTGCTGTTTTAATTGATTTAACTTTTTTAATTTTTTATTAAAAAAAGTCTAAGTGTGAAAATGTCGCATACTGAGGGTTCCGTACCATTTGTATGATTAAAGTAGTCAGTTTTTAAGGTGATAGAACCCTCTGTGGTTCGACTGGCGGCACCACCTATTTCTGCCTCATAACAGCAGTGTTAAACGCTGCTGTGTTATATTTTGAACGGTGTGGTAAGGGAGACATACTTATCTGGGACATTCCGGCTTAGTCCTAAGCTGGAGCAACGCGACAGCGTTGCGACATCCGAGATTGACAAATCTCGGATAGGAATTAATATTTTGGGTTGATTACAGATGTCGATGGGCGACTGTAGCTACTTACTATCAGGACTGCATGCTCGTCTGCTACTCCTATAGTATAAAAAAATGATCTTAATATGTTTTTTTTTTACTATTGAAATGAAACATTTATTTATTGCAAGAATGTAGTACACAAAGATAGTTACAGCAAGAGAAGTTCGTACATTCTAACATTACAATGGTGTGCAATCATGTCAAATTGTAAAATTTAGAAAAACATAAAAAATAAAATTAAAAAAGTTAAGTCGTATGTATGTAACGTATGTAAATTATTACATTTCATTTTTATTCTGTACATTGAAAATATTCATTGATGTTATAAAAGTATTGTTGCAGAAGCCATTCGGTAATTGTCCTCTTAAAAATGTTTAATCAGATCTTTGTATTTGTCTGGTAACTTGTTATATATTTTTAACCGACTTCAACAAGGAGGTGGTTCTCAATTCGGCCGGTATATATATTTTTTATGTATTCATATAAACGTTAGTATGTCATCACTAAAAAGGGTGAATTTTTTTTTAACAAAACTTGTGAAGTCGTTGGACACGCTGTTTACATCGTTATCGAACGAAATATATTGAGCGCCGACTTCAGAAATATGTACTAAATCAACATTTATTTGAATTATTTTTTACTTTGTAGTGACATAGAAGTTGGTTGTATGTTATTGTTAATTGTTTTATAGCTATAAGATAAGATAAATAATATAGATAATAATATTATACGCACATTAAAACGACTCCGACTCGAACTTGAACTAATTTTAATCTTAATATTTTTCTACGCATATGCACTTAAAATATGGTGTTATTTTAAATTGTTTATCCTTAACCGAATTCCAAAAACCACAAACTAATCTTAGATTTCTTTTAACTAACCGTAATCAATCTCGAAGCACAGATTATAAATCCGTAAACGGATGCACGGATGCATAACGTTAACTGCAATCGGAAACGATAAAAATTCCTACAAATCTCCCAGGAATTTCGAATGATTGGGAATTTTATTTATTTTAAATGTTACAAGGAAAAATATGTTTCCTTATATACAATTGTTTTCAACGTAAGAATGAGTTATTGTGTAACTCATCATTGTCCCACTGCTGGGCACGAATTGTGGGATTCAGGCCAGTTCCCAGTGTCCAAATGCGAATGGGTAGATTTTACACACCTTTAAGATTTTTTTAACTCTCAGGTGTGCAAGTTTCCTCGCAATCTTTTCCTTCGCTGTTTAATCAAGTGATAATTAATTTCTAATACGAACATAACTTTGAAAAACCTACGCACACGCACATAACATATAATACGCACATATCATACGCACATAACTTTGAGGTGCGTGCCTGGGATTTGAACCTCGGACCTTTTTATTAAGAGGCCGAGTTTCTTAACTACTAGGCCACAAGGCAGTGATATACCTTCACAATTACTACTGAAAAATCGCAAGTGCGTATCCGGGATTCGAATCTAAGCCCCCAATCAGTTCAGCTTCAACTACTAAGCTATCACTGCTATATTTTCCAATTAACCTACGCTTAATGAACTATACCTGACCTTATAGGCACGGTGGATAGGCTTCGATATGATATTTCACCCTAGAACGACCCGCGACCCTATTCCCTTACGTCACACAACCTGCGAAGCCCTATAAATGACACAGTTTAATCGGTTATGCCTAGTTCTGGAAATTCACCTTATAAATTAACTAGCTGACCCGGCAAACTTTGTACCGCCTCAAAATCTATTTATCAAATATATTTCAAATAAAATATAGCCTATGTTACTCGTGGATAATGTAGCTTTCGAATGGTGAAAGAATTTATAAAATCGGTCCAGTAGTTTTTGAGCCTATTCATTACAATCAAACAAACAAACAAAGTTTTCCTCTTTATAATATTAGTATAGATATACGCTTTCTACACTCACAGCCCCACACTAGGATTCCCTGTATCGTGGGTGCCATGGACACACACAGAGACAAATACACCCAGACCCAGAACAGATCCAAATTCACCATTTAGATGTCTGGCCGGAGTTCGAACCTGGAACTCTTTGCGCGTCAGATCGGTATGGTGACCGCTCCATCACGCGGGTCGTCAGCTGTGTTATAATTACGTTATTTTAAGTTGGTTCGTCTAAAGAGGTACCACTACCACACTTATTTCTGTTATAACAGCCATGTTAAGCGCTGCTGTGTTCTAGTTTGAAGGGTATGGTAAGGGAGACGTACTTTTCCGAGGCATTACCTTCCTCAAGGGTAGCGGTGCATCTGTGGCCGAACTCGGGTAGGAATCGAATCTTATGGGTTGATTAAAGATGTCCATGGGCGGCAGTAGCCACTTACCATCAGGTGGACTGCATGCTCGTCCGCTACTCCTATAATATTAAAAAAGAATGTCAATACGGCAGTCACTATCCGATGGACTGTATGCTCTACTTTTCAATATTATAAAGACATTTTTTTAGGCTATAGTCATAGATACGTATAGATATCTCACTGCCTTGTAATTGAAACAAGCCATTAAATAGTTTAAACGGCTGACAATTTTGTCAGCCATTTAAAGGCTGTCATGGTTAACTTACGCGAAACAATGCCGACATGTGCAGTTAAGTGGTGCAAAAAAACGAAATCGAAGAAACAGTGCGGAGGAATATCGTTTCATTCGTAAATGATCGAAAAACTACATTTTTTAATATTTTTCAAACATAAAAATAGATGACAGTGACAATTTCAATTGTCAAAACTGGTAACATTTGTTTGTTAGGAGTGAGTAATCTTTACTAATCTATGGCTATATTTGGAATTGTTGGAATGTTACTGAACGTAATAAAATAACGCCCAGCGCGTCAAAATAACGCATGTTGACGTTACACTTAGCGTCATTTAACGTTATTCGATGTCGTTTTACATTCTTCAACGAAGCATTTGTTATCAAAACATGAGTTTAAATTTAGCGGAACTCTTCGTGGTTAAATGGTCACCTATTTCTTTTTTACGTGACTGAAAAATATGTATTTTCTTCAAAATTAGCCTTTTCCTTTGGTTTGTCATATATAATTACTTCCCAGAATTTGATCCTTATAAGCGACACTATCTTATGATAGAAGAAAAAGTGTTTTTTTTTTTTCAAATTGAACCCGTTCGTTTCTCAGTGAGGATATATACATTATTTTTTAAAAAATCTAATGATGCGTTTAAATTTTTATCAAAATTGGCCTCGTAGCTCTTTTCTAATTAAATCTTTTAAATTAAAGCTACTTTAAAATTAAATCTTTTAATTTGAAAGTAGAGTATCTTTTTATGTTTTTAGTTTTCATACAAAAACATACTAAAATAGCAATCTTTCCTCCTATATCAGATATCACAAAATTTAAAAGAACCCAACGACACGTCACAACATATGATGTTAAAATACTTACGACACGTCATATAATTTAAAACTAAAATACACCATGCCGTTTGGGCTGCAGGGCGTGCCAAAACGAAACACATACGCTCAAAAACATTACCCTCCACAATTGAATAAAATAATGACATAAAAATACTTTATTTTTTTAACACATAACATGATAACAGATAACGTACATACGGAACATAAAACCCGAAGTTAAATCCTAACCAGTGTATTCGGGGAAGTCTTTTCAAATGGGCTTTAACCTAAATTCATTGTAACATGATACAAGGTATTAAGTTTGTTAGTATTACGCAGGGCTGCCACATTACGGAAAAAAATACAATTTCTTATTAACTTTGTTAGTATTTACAGGGCTGCCACTTTTTAGAAGAAAAAAAATAATAATACACTTCTTTTTTAGTTGATTTTATCATAGAAGCTTGTTTTTAGTTATTTAAACTACATTCTAGTTTAAAAGTAGCACACGAGCGTGCAGTCCACCTGATGGTAAGTGGCTATTGCTGCCCATGGATATCTTTAATCAATCCTGGATAAGATTAAGAGTCCTAACTGGGGTCTGCCACGGCGTTGCCTCCCTTAAAGACTACATTGGAATGCCTCGGATAAGTTTGTCTCCCTTTGCCAAACCATTCAAACCAGGACACAGCAGCGCTTAGCACTGCAGTTGCTAGAAATAGTTGTGACGGCGGTGCCGCCGGAGTCTGTGCCGTACTTTCTTTTTTTTTTTATAATATGAGAGTAGCAGACGAGCATGCAGTCCACCTGATGGTAAGTGGCTACTGCCGCCCATGGACATCTGTAATCAACCCCAGATAGGATTAGATATTCCTACCTGAGGTCGACCACAGATGCGCCGCTACCCCTGAGGACTACGCTGGAACGCCTCGAAAAGTCTGTCTCCCTTACCACACCCTTCAAACCGGAACACAGCAGCGCCTAACACTGCTGTTACTAGGTAGAAATAGGTGTGGCGGTGGTGCCGCCGGAGTCGAACCACAAAGGGTTCTACCACCTAAACTCTTTTATACTTTTATACTATAAAATAATAGGCAACTGTGATTCAAACTCGCACACAGAGACCGTACCACAGAATTTTCATTTATAATAGTTTTTAGTATATTTTGTCATAGTTTATAGCCGTACTCTATAGATAAGTAGGTAAAGATTACTCACTCCTAATACTAAAATGTAACCAGTTTTGACGATTGAAATGGTCACTGTCAACCATTTTCGGGTTTGAAAAATAATAAAAAAAATGTAGTTTTTGGAACATTTACGAATGAAACGACATTTCTCCGCACTTTTTCTTCGATTTCACATTGTTTTTGCACCACTTTTCTTGCACTGCACATGTCGGCATTGTTCCGCGTAAATTACTACATGACAGTCGAAGACGTAACGGCAAAATGACTGACTGTTTGTCAGCCATTTTGCCAGTTTTGGCGTCTTTCAATTACAAGGCGGTGAGATATCTATAGTAATCTATGCCGTACTCTATAAAAAATTCAAGTATCTATATATTATGGTTCAAGAGATAGAACCCTGTGACAACTGGACAGACAGCGAAGGCTTAGTAAAAGTGTTCCGTTATTAACCTATTGGGTACGGAACCCTCGATGGTTCAGCACAGCGAAGCCTGGGACGGCATGATCACCTTCTGCGATATAGTCATGTCTGCGAAGGAAGACGCCGAGCGAGCAAGGGAGCGCGCTGAACCCGCTCGGAGAAGGAGTCACCGCAGGCGTCGGTAACGCCCACCGGCGCGGTGTCTCTGTAGTTCCGGGATCAGAATATGGCTACGGTATCCTCTGCCTGTCGTAAGAGGCGACTAAAAAGGGGCTTCCGGGGTTGCGGACGGCAAGAGTGGGAGCTCAAACCGCCCGGCCAGCGACCCCGGGAAGGACGGCGGTATGTGTGGTCGCATACCGTCGTGCACACCAGACGGTGTGGTGAGCATCACGCTCACCTGGGCGGAGCCCGACGGGGCACAGCGCTAAGAGGACTCCGGTTGCGTTCCGATGGAGATCCCGGAGTCCTCTACGCAGCGCCGAGGACGGCCACCGGGGGGGGGTTTAGTGCGGTAAGAGTCCCACATAACCCCGTGTCGCTCCCACGGTACCTTTTTAAGGTTTCCCCCTCGTTAACAAAAAAAAAATGGTACGGAACCCTTAAAAAACGTGGACGAAACCATGGCACAACTAGTATAGCAGTCACGGCGCGTCTTACTGTGGTTCAGCTAGTTTAGTTATGTAAAACTTTAATCAGCGCTGTGGTAGAGATGCTGCAAGTTCGTAATAACGTTCTCAAAATATTTACTAACTAATTAAACTACGAAATAAATTTATATTAAAAAGTTCTTGAAAGAACCCTTATAGTAACCTCATTTTGTGTTTTTTGGTTATTTCATTTTTTTTTGTATGATACCCATATTATTTGGCGCGATAAATATAGTTGGACCGCCATCTTGGGGATATCCGCCATTTTGGCTTCAGAAACGTCACTAAACCCGTGCAAAGTCGCATTATCAAGTGGAGGGTTCTGTACCCTTACCATGAATTTTCAAAAAATCCCACAATTTTACGTTAAGTTTACTCAATCCATTATTCGGTTCCGTTTGCCTCAGTAGACTGAGTAAACGTAACAATAAGTAAGTGCTCAAATCTTTTTGTCTACCTTACATTTTCTCAAAAAAGAGAGTCAAAACATAAAGCGCCATTTTGTCAATTTAGACATTTAATGTTACGTTTCTGGCACTATAGTTCTGATACAATTCGCTAGGAACGCTGATTGGAAATTGTTTGGGCAAATACGTAAACAAATACCAAAACAGTCATATTTGTCAAAACGTAAAAACTCATGGTAAGGGAACTGTACCACCAATATTTTAATTATTTTAGTATTTGGTATGATAGGAGCCATTGAAGTATATGCATTGTGGAAATTTGAACTGTCTTACGTAGGACGGTACAATAGATAAAGGGAAAATTTCCGAAAAAATTGAAAAACAGCGGTTTTTTGTATGGCAACCCTCTTTTATTTTCAAGATTTTTTATTTTTACTAATTCTTGTTATTGTAACCACCATACTTTGTAAATATCGCATCTATCTATTACGCTTCATGAGATAGAGCCCTGTGACAGACGGACAGACAGCGGAAGCTTAGTATTTTTTGTTTATAATATAGGAGTAGCAGACGAGCATGCAGTCCACCTGATGGTAAGTGGCGACTGCCGCCCATGGACATCTGTAATCAACTCCAGATAGGATTAGATATTCCTACCTGAGGTCGGCCACAGATGCGCCGCTACCCCTGAGGACTAAGCTGGAACGCCTCGGAAAAGTATGTCTCCTTTACCACACCTTTCAAAACGGAACACAGCAGCGCTTAACACTGCTGTTATTAGGCAGAAATAGGTGTGGCGGTGGTGACGCCGGAGTCAAACCACAAAGGGTCCTTTTTTTTTTTTTTTTTTGTTGACGAGGGGGAAACCTTCAAAAGGTACCCGACGCCATGGGAGTGACGCCGGGTTATGTGGGATTTTTACCACACTAAAACCCCCCCCCGGTGGCCGTCCTCAGCGTTTGGTGGAGAACTCCGGGATTTCCAACGGAACACAACCGGAGTCCTCCTAACGCGATGCCCTTTTATCGGGCTCTGCCCTGGGGGGAGCAATTTACGCTCCTCTCACATCCCCTGGTGATTACAGCGATATGCGACCACACAAACCGCTGTCCTTCCCGGGGTCGCTTGCTGGACGGTTCGAGCTCCCACTCTTGCCGCCCGCAACCCCGGAAGCCCCTTTTAGTCGCCTCTTACGACAGGCAAGGGTTACCGTAGGCCTATTCTGGTCCCGGTACTACAGGGACAGAACCACAAAGGGTCCTACCACCTTCAAAGGTGCTTAGTAATAGGGTTCCGTTTTTATCCTTCAGTTATGAAACCCGAGAGACGAAAAAAAATTTCCTGAAAAATGAGCAGGAAATACACAAAATACAAAATTGGAGGTCAATTCAAATATTGGCTAATTATAATTCCCGGCAAGTTAGCATTTCATTAGGCAGCATCAACACTGACTTGACGGCGAAAACAATTTTTTGTATCTGTCCTCAAGATGGCCGATTGTTTGTCTTTTATTATTTTTTTTTCTTTTGTTATTGTCATTTCATTTCTAAGATTTTTATTTATAATATAGAAGTAGCAATCTTATAAAAGGCCGTTTCTTTGTATTTTCCTACGGAACCCTAATAAATGAAAATTTTGTGGTACGGAACCGACCCTATGCGACTCGGAAAATTTAAAGAAAAAATAAGTTATAAAATAATTGCCAAGTTTGATCCTTTATCCGTTTTTTCTTTACCAAGGTTTCTGTTTTACCGCACAGAACCCTAAAAATACGTAAAAATGAGCAGGAAATACACAAAATACAAAATTGGAGGTCAATTTAAATATTGGCTAATTATAATTCCCGGCAAGTTAGCATTTCATTAGGCAGAACCAACACTGACTTGTCGGAGAAAACAATTTTTTGTATCTGTCCCCAAGATGGCCGATTGTTTATCTTTTATTAATGTCTTTATCTTTTGTTATTGACATTATATTTCTAAGCTTTTTTTATTATGCAAATAGCAGACGAGCATGCAGTCCACCTGATGGTAAGTGACTACTGCCGTTCATGGACATATGTATTGTTGTAACTCCAGATAGGATTAGATATTCCTGCCTGACGTCGGCCACAGATGCGCGTAACGCTGCCGTTATGAGGCAGAAATAACTGTGGCGGTGGTACCGCCGTAGTCGCACCACAAAGGGTTGTACCACCAGATTTTAAGTGGTTTCGCCACCCTTGGACATTTATAATCAATCCCAGATAAGATTAAATCTCTGCTTATAACAGCATTGTTAAATGCGGTATATTCCGGTTTGAAGGTTGTAAAGAAGACATTTCTGTCCGAGTCTTTAAAACTAAGTTCTTAAGGGTAGATACGCAGTTGGCCAATCTCAGGTAGGAATTCAATCTGGTAACCATAGATCTCCATGTGTGACAGTAGCCACTTATCATCAGGACTGCATACAAGTTTGTTACTTCTATATTATTAAAGAACACAGCAGTGTTAAGCTCTGCTGTGTTCTGGTTTGAGATGTGGTAAGGGAGACATACTTTTCCACGTTCAGCTTAGTCCTTAGGGGTAGCGGCGCATCAGTGGCCGACCTCATGTAGGAATATCTACTCCAATCTGGGGTTGATTACAGATGTCCATGGGCGGCAGTAGCCACTTACCATCAGGTGGACTGCATGTTCATCTGTTACTCATGTATTATAAAAAAAGTGTAAAAATTCCAAGATAATCCATCTTACTTTTCGAGTTTTTCAAAAGCTGATTTTTTCAAAAGATTTCAAAACGGAATTGAATCTTGAACCTCATTTGCATTGGCCTCACGAACTCTGGAAAAATTGCTTATTACTGTCGCTGTTTTAAAATGTTAAAACATCTACCCTCTGAATAAGAAATATTTAATTTTTTGCGTCTTCCTTTAGAGGGTTGAAGATATTTTCAAAGACCTCAAAAGAGAAGAATCGTATTAAAACGTGGTGTTCCATTTTAATTTGTAGATGCACACATGGGTTTTCTAAAATAGATTTTATTATTTTTATAATAGGAGTAGCAGACGAGCATGCAGTCCACCTTATGGTAAGTGACTGCCGGCCATGGACATCTGTAATCAACACCAGATAAGATTACTTTCCTACCTGAGGTCGGCCACAGATGCGCCGCTACCCCTGGGGAGTAAGTTGAAACGCCTCTGATAAGTATGTCTCCCTTACCACACCTTGATATACATGTCTCCCTTATATGATTGAAGTAGTCAACGAGAAGAAGTCTATCAGGTAGTAAGTGGTGCCGTCATGGACATCCAAACTCTATATAGAATAGGTTCTACCTGAAGCCGATCACACGCGTTGCCTGTTCTAAGGACTAAGATCGCCTTATATATAAGTCAGTCATCCCCACCCATCCACTGAAACTCAATATTTTTTAAATATTAAAACCTAACCTAACCTAACCTAACGATAAGGCAGACGGGCTACCTGGTGGAAAGCAGTCACCTATGGACATTTGCATCACCAGAGGACTCGCCAATGCATCGCCGGCTTTGAAGGAAAGCTCCTTTTAGACCCCTCTTGAATAGCCCCATGTCATTGTCCTGGGGAATACCTCAGGAAGTTCATTCCACATTCCACAGAAGTGCTTCACTTCAGAAATAGGTGTGACGGTAGTACCTTTCCGCTCAAAATAATACTTTTAATACTTTCAAAAAACTCTAACTTTTAAATGCTGAAAAATTAAAATCGTTCAAATTTAAACCCTTATACGCGAAACAAAAAGTACGTATGAATAAAAAGTAATTTGCATGTTGAATGCATTTTAAAAGATAGATCATTAAAATGTTCCAACATCCTCTAGTGTGTGATATATTAAAAAATACGGTCAAGTGCGAGACGGGCTCGCGCTTGAGGGTTCCGTAAGTCTTGAGTTGATTCCACTTTATAAACTAAAGATGATACTCAATGAGTTTTTGCGTGCGATGTAAATTTAGTTTAAGATAATATATAGTTGACGTCAATTCTATTTTTCTTTATTACTAAAATCTAGGTAAACAACTGATTTTTAATTAATCCTGTTAGTAATATTCAGTATTAATCTATTTTTAGACTGGCCTGAGGAGAGAGATAATATTTCTCAAGTGTTTTTAATTTGTATATATCACTAGCTTACCCGGCAAACGTTGTGTTGCCATATAAATAAAAAACTGTTAAGGTTGAGCAACCCTTATTACTTAGGGGTATGAAAAATAGATAATAGCCGATTCTCAGACCTACTGAATAAAATTAAAAGTACGGTAACACTGTGACACGAGAATTTTATATATAAGATTTTTGGCCATGCAGCTCAAACAACTTGACGAATTTGAACATATGAGGTGTCGTTGGATTCTTCTAAATTGAACCCTTTGTGGATCGACTCCGGCGGCACCACCACCACATCTATTCCTGCGTAATAACAGCAGTGTTAGGGTAGCTGCGCATCTGTGGCCGAGCTCAGGTAGGAATATCTAATCCTATCTGGAATTGATTACAGACGTCCATGGGCGGCAGTAGCCACTTACCATCAGGTGGACTGCATGCTCGTCTGCTACTCCTATGTTATAAAAAATATATATTGTTTTTGTCTAACGTGGTGCGGTATATTCCAATACGGAACCCTAAATAGAAATTTCATTGCAACGTAAGCATAACCCAGTCTGACCCAATTAAAAATGAGTTAAATTAAGTTTCGTTCAGTTAGCTGTAACGTTACAGTTACATGTTAAATGAAGTTACACAATTTTAACTTACAATACGTTTTGAAAATTACTACCGAATATTGTTTGTTGAATTTTTTCTTCGATTTTTTTAAATTCCGTTTTTTAAGTGAAACCTTCTTCAGTGGCGTTGTGCACTTTTTATAATGGGTAAAAATTTTTAACTCGCGTCAGGACACGTGGCCTGATCGAAAATTCGTAAGCCAGTAAAGCAAACTGCAAAAGACAAGATGTCATCCGGTGTCAGTATAGAAAAAATATGTCAATGGGTGTCAGTTTCATTTTTTATTTATTATATTTTATTATTCAGGTTAGGTTTTGAAAGTTTTCACTTCTGGCAGCACTCCAAGAGTGCAATCCGTTGATTTTTATTACATTGACGTTGTATATGATCACCTGATGATAAGTAGCTACTGCCATGAACATTTGCAATCAACTCCAGACCAGATTCCGACCTTAGGCCGGCCACACATGCGCCGCTAACCACGAAGATTAAGCTGGAATGCCTCGGAAAATTGTCTCTCTTACCACACCCATCAAACCAGAACACAGCAGCGTTCACGATCCACACGTTTGACTTTGTAACAGTTTGTGGACTTTTGGCAAGCGTGTGGACGCGGAATTCTTCAATTTATAACAGATAAGACTAGGGTCCGTTATCAATAATCAATCTATTCAATATTTAGTCAATAAATGTTATCAAACGTAAATCTAATATGAAGTTGTCAAGTCGACCTTTGGTAGGCAAAACCATAGATAGATTTTTAATAAGGGCCTTAAGAAAACTGATGGATGGCTTAACCCGTCAAGTGTCATCAAGGATTCGTCAACATCAACAGTTTGTACGCAACGTTTCATAGAGAATTTCTGATCATACACGTGTATAGAGCCTTTGTAAGGCTCATAAGCACGTCTTATATCGCCTCAGGAGCCTACAATCCTGGCTTTCTGACTTATGACGTCAGTCTGGTAGTCTTATTTAATCATGATTAAATCTAAGAGCAAAATATAAAATGAAAAGAAGAAATATATTAAATCAAGAATTGAAATAAAAGTTAAAAAAATTTTTTTAGCAGATTGTGGAGGGTAATGTTTTTCGTGTTTATGTATGTATCATTATTTGGCATGCTCCACGGCTAAAACGGCTTGCCAGATTTTAAAATATGAGATGACAGAGGACCAAAGGATTTGATTTTTTAAATCGTACTTGTAATTAAAAAATCCTCTAACCCTGTAAGCTGCAGACTGCCAAAGAATGAGACATACATACATACATAAACGAGTTCGACCCATTTCGCGGTGTTATGCTGCAGCAGACTTGTCATAATTTTTATGTTTCATATTGTTTTTAAATTATTATTTTTTATATTTTGTTTTAGGTTTTGGTGTTTAATTATTGTTTCTCACTTGTGGTTGTTTATTTATGAACAATGGTCTCTTTCATTTTTACTGTTCATATGTTTTTGTATGTATGCATGTAGTAAACTTCCTTTCCTGCGAATAAATGATTTTATTATAATTATTAACTAGAAAAACATTACCCTCCGCAGTCGGGCAAAGCACCTTATCGTCTATATACTTAGTGGCCATTGCCAATGAACATAAAATATCCCGCAGTCAACTAAGTGGCCATTGCCTATTGACATCTGTAATCAATCCCACCTAGAATTGGAGATCCAATCGGTGGCAGATGCGTTGATGTCCCTAAGGACTAAGATTACACGCCTCATGTCTCCCTTTGCTACTCTTTAAGTTAGAACTCAGTTGCGACACTGCTGTTATAAGGCTGATAGGTTTTATTTCCTCCAAACACAGAACCTAATGTAAAATAAAAAAGACATATAGGAGCATATAAGTTGGCTTCACCCTATTCTATCCGGGTGATACTCGGGTAAGGGATGAAAAAACATAAATTAAAATTTAAAAACCTCCCCGACTCCAACTAGAAAAGAGTTTACATAATCTTAAAATTGTTTACCAGATATTTTTAATAATAGCTAAGATAACTTAATTAAGTCATCTCTTTAACAAAAAATCTACACCCATGCGCGGAAACTTACTTAATCCTGGTGAGGTCACAGAGAAATATTGGAAAATATGTAATAAAACACTATCATTAGATTTTTAAAAGACAAACAAATTATGAACAATAGTATAATGCTCTTTAAAGTAAAAAAGACAATTTTGTTCTTGAATTAAACAATAAGTTGAACTATAGGGTGGTAAGGGAGACATACTTTTCCGAGGCGTTCCAGCTTAGTCCAGGGGTAGCGGCCCATCTGTCGCCGATCTCAGGTAATACCTTATTCTATCTGGGGTTGATTATAGAAGTCCATGAGCGGCAGTAGCCACTTACCATCAAGTGAACTGCACGCTCGTCTGCCACTTCTATATTAAAAAAAAAACACACATTAAACATACAGTAATCCTTGATAAAAACAACATATAAGCTTACTCCACCCGGGTGAAGCTAGGTCACCCGGTTACCGGACAAAAACCCGGGTACGACACCGGCCAGAATCAGAATCAGAATCAAAAACCGGTTCTCTCGGATTTTCATTATTTACTGAGGCATTATTTTTCAATCGACTTGCTCCACGGAATCGGAACATGACCTAAATAAAAAAATACTTCCGTTAACATACATATTCAGTACCATAAGTACCGTAGGTAGGTGGGTCTGATCGCGAGCGATAAGCGAGTAAGCGAGTCTTCACAACCCTTAGTTACGTAGTAAGTATTTATTACTCTGTGCCCTTACTACTTACATGTACCATTATGTTAAGTTTAACATCGTAAAAAACATTTTTTTCAACATGTGTGTTATGGAGTTTCTTTCGCCGCTGCTTCTCCATAACGAAACACCTTGTGAAGTGGTGGTAGTTGTACTGACATTCAAAAAGTGCTCTGTAAAGAACCTATTTTGAATTAAAGAAAATTGATTTGATTTGATTACGATGTTTGCACGAAAAGTGTCACCGTTTTCGTTTCAGCTTATTCAACGCCTTCGTGTACTGCAAAATTTAGTTCCGATACGGTATGTTTCAAAAACGGAACCCAATCGCAATGACACGCAAAAATCGGATATTGTTATAATTTTTTAAGAAAATATATTTAATTTTTTATTTCAAATTAAAATGGATTTATGTTTTTAAAAACTTTTTTTATTATTCTATTAAGAAAACCCTTTCATTTATTATTCAAATTAAAGCATAACCAATATAATAGTTTTAAACTATAGCCTGATTCATAATTAGGTGTCCAAAATGTAAACAAAGAAATGTCATTGTCAACATTCGATTACAGGTATTGCAAACCTTAATAAATTAACAAGAAACGAAAAATTTCACAAAATTCAACATAAAACAAAAACTTAATAACTGCACACAATTTAAAAAAACGCGCTAAAAAAACTAGAAAAAAATCGAGTTGGATCACGATCACGAAAATGAATAATATCAACTACGAAATGGCGGCACAAAAAATGTTTTGGATGCCGATTGTGTGACCATTATCACAATTTAATTTTCTCTCATAAATCTTGTTTTTTATTATTATTACTGTATGAAATGAAATTGAGTTAATATAAATATTGGAAAATGTGAATTGATTTTAATTTATTTAGATTATTATTTTATTATCGATGTATTAATTTAATATTGTCAAAAATAAGAAACTCCCATTTGAAACGTATATTCTTGATAGGTCAACACCTTTGTTTACATTTTGGACACCTAATTATGAATCGGACTATACGTACTCGTATGTAAAATGAAAAATGAAAAAAGTCATTTAGTTCAATCACCTTGCTATTTTATATAAACAAATATGTTTTTACTCTCCGTTTAATTTCCTTTCATTTGATACCCTACTAGTGTCCATACCATAGGTTCGGTTAACTATTTTTTTAAATATGTTAGTATTTCTCGCCAATAATCCGCCATTTTGGTTTTTTTTCTAACGCCTTTTTGAGGACGCTCGGGTCATTAAGACGAATATAATGACACATTAATTGTCGACATTCATCTAGCCGCTTGTTAGATCCAACCAAATAAAGAAAGGCAAACATACAAGATACGCGAGAAAAGCACAACCCTTCCTTGGCAGTCGGGTAATAAGGTATGTAAAACTGGTGGTGACTCAAAATTCAGTTGAAAAAATCGATTCACAAAATAACGAACTAACAAAGCATGTTAAATAAAAGCTTGTTATTATAAATATCGCTTGCTGCGCATCGCTCTTAGTCAAACAACCACACTACACATAAAATAAATCATAAAAATGAATACAAAATCAAATTTTTGTATTGCAGTGACAATTTCCAGTTTCGTCAGTCGGCGATGTATTTCGAAATTTGGATGGCTTTATGCAAAAGCGCAATCGCATTACATGTTTTAAAATTCGTTATGTTCTTTGAAACAAGCTTTGGAATAAATTTTGGAAATATTGATAGAGGCAGTGCAAAATTTACGGCGATTTTCATCGTTTTATTTGTTTTTTTCATTTTGGAATTGGAATTGGATGTAAAACACTGTGGTTCGATTCTGGAGGCACCACCGTCACACCTATTTCTTCTTAATAACAACAGTGTTAAGTGCTGTTGTGTTCTGGTTTGAAAGGTGTGGTCAGAGAGACATACTTTTCCGAGGCGTTCCAGCTTAGTCCTCAGGGGTAGCGGCGTATCTCTCCCTCTCTAATCTTATCTAAGATAGAGTAAAGATGTTTATGGGCGACAGTAACAAATTACCACCTGCACACGTTATTTATAATCAATCTATTCAATGTTCTGCCTATTAAAGATCGATTTTTGATATAATTCATACTAGAAATTGTCAAATTTGGATTTTTATTACATAAATTATGCCCGCGGCTTCGCTCGCGTTACAAAGGAATATTTACATCCCCTATTTTATCCCCTTGAGGGTAGAATTGATCAAAATCCTTTCTTAGCGGATGCCTACGTCATAACATCTACCTGCATGCCAAGTTTCAGCCCGATCCGTCCAGTGGTTTGGGCTGTGCGTTGATAGATCACTATGTCAGTCAGTCACCTTTGAGTTATATATATTTATATTTAAATAATTGGCCAAGTGCGAGTCGAACTCGCACACTGAATACATGTATCACTAAAATTTTCATATTTATTTTTAGTATTCTTTTTGTAACAGCCACCGATATGAATTCTCTGCAAAAATTTCAAGTGTCTACCTATTACGGTTCAATAGATAAAGCGAAAAACGTCGAAAAACAGCGGTTTATTGTATGGCGACCCCCATTTATTTTCAACTTATTAGTATGAATACGCTGTAAAAAATCAAGTGTCTATCTATTACGCTTCAGGAGATAGAGCCCTGTGACAGACGGACAGACAGCGGAGTCTTTTTTTTTATAATATCAGAGTAGCAGACTAGCATGCAGTCCACCTGATGGTAAGTGGCTACTGCCGCCCATGGACATCTGTAATCAACCCCAGATAGAATTAGATATTCCTACCTGAGGTCGACCGCAGATGCGCTGCTACCCCTGAGGACTAAGCTGGATCGCCTCGGAAAAGTCTGTCTCTCTTACCACACCCTTCAAACCCGAACACAGCAGCGCCTAACACTGCTGTTATTAGGTAGAGATAGGTGTGGCGGTGGTGCCGCCGGTTCAGGAGATAGAGCCCTGTGACAGACGGACAGACAGCGGAGTCTTAGTAATAGGGTTCCGTTTTTTCCCCTTGGCTAAGGAACCCTAAAGAAATGCGTCTTACATTTCAGCTACATTTGCATAAAATTCTCAAGGAGTGACTCCAAAAAGAGCACAAAGTATTATGTTCCATCTAACATTATTCTTACGTCGCATCTCCTATCCTTAAGATGTTAATCCTGCATTTCCCAGCATCACAAATAAATACCTCGCCTCGTACGCTTTGTGAGCGGCTAATTACACCCCTCACCCCTTACAAGGGTTGCTACATTTTTCAAAAAATAAAATAGTATTTCTTACAAAAACATTGCAAAAATTTTACGTTCTTACATGATACTGTAGCGTTGCAAACGTTTGCCAAACCTCGACGAATAAAATGACAACCGTGTGGATAGCCTGTTTGATTGACGGTAGAACACTCTGTGGTTCGATTCCGGCGGCACCAACTTCACACCTATTTCTGTTTTAACAGCAGTGTTAAGCGCTGCTGGGTTCTGATGTACCTAATGGTAAATGGTATGGATGGTGGTAAGGAAGACATGCTTTTCCGAGGCGTTCCATTTTAGTCCTCAGGGGTAGGTGCACATCTGTGGTCGACCTCAGATAGGAATTTGATCTTGTTTGGGTGATTATAGATTGTCCATGGGCGGCAGTAGCTTACCATCAGGTGGATGCTCGTCTGCTACTCCTATATTATAAAAATTCAGGTGGCAACCCTATTTCCACACAAACGCATCGTTATAAAGAAATATCTCTAAGAGATGCGGATTTCTTTAAGAAAATCGCAGCTCTTTCAAACAATCTACTTCGTGTTTCTTACATTTACACGTCTATAAAGTACTGTGATTTTTAAAGTAAAGTGCAACTGAATAAATCACATGATTTATTGTTGCGAGCAAATTTTTTATATTAGATTTTTCAAAAGTAATCCTAATTTAATTATGTCATTTGGTTAATAAAGTTTAAGTACTTTGAAATAAAATCTAGATAGAATAATAAATAAAGATGCAAGTGTAAACACACCCTAAGAACTAAACATTGGCAAATCTAGTAATCTTAGTAGCAAAAGTCAGTTCGTAATAAATAGACACTTGATAAAAAATCGTAGTCAGTTATTTCATTACTAAGAATAATAAATATAGATGCAAGTGTGAAAACACCCTACGAGCTAAACATTGGCAAATCTAGTTTGTAGCCAACTAAAACACAAAAGGTGTCCTGAGCCGGAGCGAGCCGGTTCAGACCGGAGTTAGTTACCAGTCCTAATTGCCCCGCGCGAGTTGCGACCGGATCAAACCGGTTGCGCTGAGACACCGCTCGAGTTTAACTTCTAGTTAGTTACACTTAGAGCCAAGATTTGTCGTTCGCAAGTTTATTGAAATATATTCCCTTCCTATTCATTCATTGCTTAAGTCACACACCATATTGTCAGAATAAAGGCAATATTTAGAATTGATATATTTGTCAGTTAAAATGTAAGATAAAGGGGCATCCATTAATTACGTGCTATTTTTAGTATTACCGTGGTGAACTTTGTGTTATCGTTTATGTCCTTTCATATAGAATACGAAACCTTCAAAAGAGCGACACCGGGTTATGTGGGATTCTTACCGCATTAACCCAATCATAAACCCCCCCCCCCCCCGTGGCCGTCCTCGGCGCTGCGTTGAGGGCTCCGGGATCTCCAAAGGAACAAAGGAACGCAACCGGAGTGCTCTTAGCGCGTTGCCCCGTCGGACTCCGCAAAGGTGAGCTTAGCGCTCGCCACACTGTCTGGTGCGTACGACGGTATGCGACCACAGCTTAAATATAGCCTATGTTAGTCCCACAATTTAGACGTATCCAACGATACCTGATATGTTAAAATCCGTCAAGCCGTTTGGGCTGTAGCGTGCCAAAGAATGAGACATACATACATACATACGTACGCTCAAAACACATTCATTCATACATCACCCTCCACAGTCGAATAAAAACTATGTTTATAAGAGTTACGAACACACTCCGAAATTTTATAAATAAAAGTTTTATAAAGAAAAGATATATAAAGACAGATAAAGAGCAAGTTTCAGTAACATAACGTGCGAACATAAAGTTGGGCGTAAATCGCGACTGACACACAAAAGGTGTTCCGAGCCGGAAAATACCGGTTCTAACCGGAGTTAATTACCAGTTTTAACCGCTCCGAGCCAATTCCGATGAAGCTGTGTCTACACATTTCGTTCGGGCTAATATTTTAAGTAAAAACAGCAAAAACTAAAAAAGTAAAAATTTGTAGGTAACATAAAGACATGACACAATACAGAATAGTTCAGAAAGAGAAACTGGATAAGAAGTATTAAAAAATAATAAATAATTTTCATAAATGAAATTGTATAAGAGTCAGAATAGAAATGTCGCGAAATGGACATTTTCATGCGATGAAAAAATCACAGAATATGAAAAACTAGAAAAAACCGTCAAGTGCGATCTTATGGTCAATCTTGCCAAGGATTTAGCGAAACTTATTTAAGGACCCGCACAATGTATACATTTTTACAAAATTGTATACTAACAAGAGATCTGACAGACGGATAGACAGTGGAGTCTTAGTAATAGGGTTCCGTTTTTAAAAATGTATATAATTGCTACGAGCATAAAGTCAGTATACAAATCTAGCAAACAAACCAAGCCACAACCCGGTACAAACCGGAGTTAGGCGGTTCTAATTGTTCAGTACGAACCAGATCAAACTGGTTTGAGACACCGGCGAGGTTAAGTTAGTTAGCGTTTGTTATTCGTAACTTAACTAAATTGTTTGCTTTCGACATAGTTAACTTTATATAAATTAAATACTTATCCAATTTTTATTTCTAAAATATAAAAAATAGCTGTTCAAAAAAAACGCTTAACAATCGTAAACGTCAACGTTATCGTAAAGTTGTCAAATGTCAAAAAATATCTTTACTTAAAAAAAAAAAAAACTCAAGAATTGAAATATTTATTAATAATTTTGAAATTTAGACGAGTTTTGAGAAAACACAAAAATGAAAATTCAATCACTTTGCGTCACACAAAAGCAGCAAATTGATTTAAATGGTATTTTCACATTCATTTCTTAAAAATGCGGCTTTTCCTCTAGTTTGTCATTTATTACTTCCCAGAATTTGGCCCTTATAAGCGACACTATCCGATAGTGGAATAATAAAGGGTGTCTTTTTTTCAAAATGAACTCTTTCGATTTTCAGCTCAGGAAAAATATATTAAAAAAAACTGATGATGCAGTTTTAGTCTTTATCCAAATCGGCCACGCAACTCCTTTCAGCATTTTTCGCTAATCCTTATAGATTCGGATTTAGCCCTGAAGGCCTATTTGAAAAATTCACCCTGTATAACAGCTCATACTTATGAAATCCAAAAACATCTTGGAATTTGAAAAAAAACACCGTTTAAAATAACAAAGGAGCGAATGTTTCAGAAAATACCGTCGTATCTAAAGGAAGGTTTCAACAACCCTTAGAGCATTTTTCCTTTTGCCCGTGTCAGTAACATGGGGTGTAATTAACCCCTGAGACGGGGGGTAGGGGGTGAGTGCACAAGTGGTGGATTATGTTCTTACTGCGAGATTGTTTTTAATGTATTTTATTTGTTGAAGTCTCGGATTCGATCTTCGGTCAGGCATCTTATGTTTTATTTATAGAGGGTAATGTTTACGAGCTTGAAGATTTTAAAATATAAGGTTGCTTTTTAGCTTATCTTAATGGTTCGGGGATTTTAATATATCAGATGTCGTTGGATTCATCTAAATTGTCTAAGTAAGGTAGGCTATATTCTCTTTTCAGTTGAATCGCTAGCTAGCCTAGCTACTTAGATGCATCGTTAAAGGTTCGGGTTTGATTCTCGGCAAGGTAGACATTAAAGATAAATTTCTGTTTAAGATATATTAAAAAAAAATGTAACAAACATGCAGCCCATCTGATGGTAAGTGGTCATGCCGATGGTAATATGTAATCAACCCCAGATGGGAGTAGAGTCCTACCTGAGGTCTGCCAGGGGCGTTGCTACCCCTGAGGACTAAGTTAGAACGCCTTGGATATGTATATCTCGCTTACCACACTTCAAATCAGAACACAGCAGCGCTACACTGCTTGAGACGCCTCCTTCTACTGCTGTTACAAAAGAGACGCCTTCTTCACACAGCTTCACACTAGGATTCCCTGTCATGGATACCATGGGCACACACATAGACAAATACCCAAATCAGAAAAGAATATAAATTCGTCATTTAGATAAATATCTGTCTGACAGGGATCGAACCTAGGACGCTCTGCGCGTCGGACCGGTATGACCGCAACATCAGATCATCAGAAATTGTTTTATTAGTTAGGACTTAGGGCAAAGTACACGAGGGTTATACCTATAACAAATATTTCACTCGTAAGGGATGAAGGTACCAAGGGACGGTCCTTCGCAAGATTAATAGACAAGTGCTCTCATAATTAGTAAAGTACATAATTATGAGATATAATATGTGTCAGTGATACAATTGTTGACTTAGGATCTTTTAATTAATTATTGTCTCAACCTGGGGGTTGGAACCCCTTTTTTTTCTTTTCGAGGGGGAAACCTTCAAAAGGTACCCGACGAAGTGGAAGCGACGCCGGGTTATGTGGGATTTTTACCGCACTAAAACCTCCTGGTGGCCGTCCTCGGCGCTTGTTGGAGAACTCCGGGATCTCCAACGGAACACAACCGGAGTCCTCCAAGCGCGATGCCCGGATCGGGCTCTGCCCTAGGGGAGAGTTCGCTCCTCCCACAACATCTGGTGATTACGACGGTATGCGCTCCCACTCTTGCCGCGCGCAACCCCGGAAGCCCCCTTTTAGTTGCTTCTTACGACAGGCAGGGGATACCGTAGCCCTATTCTGGTCCCGGAACTACAGGGACAGGGGGAGGGGGGGGGGGGTGGAACCCCTAGGGGGACTAACCCCTAGGGGTTTAGGTCATAGTCCACCGCGTTGGCCAAGTGCGTATTGGTAAACTTCATTTACTTTAGAAATATTTTTTTAATAACTCAGGTGTTATTCCTTCAATTAATTTCTAACACACATAAGTAACATTGAATTGGCGAAGTGCTAGTCGAACTCACTCGCGGAGGGTCCCGTACCAAAGTTTCGTTTTTTTTATATTTAGTAATTGTTATCATAGTAGTCATAGAAGTAAATACATGGTGAAAATTTGAACTGTCTACTTTAATAGAATTCAATAAATATAGCGAAAAACGCTAAAATAGCAGATTTTTTTATGGGGAGAGGCGACTACCATTTATTTTCAACTTTTTATATATTTATAATACTTGCTGTTATAAGGGCCACCTTAATATTTTCTGTAAAAAAAATCTTGTATCTATTTATTACGCTTCCAGAGATAGAGCCCTCTGACAGACGCACAGACAGCGGAGGCTTAGTAATAGCGTTCCGTTTTTCCGTTTTCGTACGGAACCCTAAAAACAAACAATCACTGGTTTTATAAATCCCTTGGTCCTGTACAAAATTCCCGAATCCTACACATTGACAGACATATATATTAAATATAACTCATAATACTCCCCTTAAATTATTATAAGGGTGTATTTTGTACCAATATTTCTATAGCAAAGGGAATTGCTAATGAATGTTATTTTATGGAGAAAAAACTTGATGAGGGTAATATTTTTTTAAGGATCCGTATTCCATGAATTTATTAAGGGTATGTGTTTCACCAAAAGCGAACGGCGAATGTGTATATGAGATTTTTTTCTGAAAATGTTATTATTAAATGTTATTTTCATATTTTTTTTCTGTTTGAACATAGATAAGTAAAGATTACTCACTCCTAACAAGAAATGTATCCAGTTTTGATAATTGAAATAGTTGCGTAAAAAAGTTTTGCTACGTCTCCGTGCTAAAATGTCCCTAAAATATTTGAAATATTTATTTATTTATTATGTAAATTACGCAGTATTCGTTATTTATTCGTACATTTTCTCTAAAAAATGTTTTTATTTGTCAAGAATTCAAAAAAAGAACTTACTAATAAGCCGTTTGTGGCTTCATTCAATTTCAAGGCGGCGAAGTATCTGTACTTATCTATGTGTTTGAACTACAAAAACTAGAAAAAATATTAGAAAAACGTAAAAGATATTGTCACTCCCATAATTTAGAGGAATCCAACAATGTATCATAATATATGTTAAAATCCATCAAGCCGTTTAGGCTGTAACGCCAAAGAACTAGACATGTATACATGCACGTAAAACATTCCCCTCCGCAAATGATTAAGAACAGTGATAATAGTTTCATATGTACGGACAGACGGACATATAAATTATAAGGAACCTTGCCCTAAGAGAGCGATGGTATTTTTTATGTTAGTGTTTTTCTATATTATAACTAGCTGACCCGGCAAACGTTGTGTTGCCATATAAATAAAAAAATGTTCAGGGTGAACAATCCTTATCACTTAGGGGGTATAAAAAATAGATAGTAGCCGATTCTTAGACCTACTGAATATGCATATAAAATCGGTAAAGCCGTTTCGGAGAAGTACGGTAACTAACATTGTGTATGTACATTTTGTAAATAAGTTTTTAATAGTACAAAATTTAATTTATTTTAGTTATTGATTAATTTAATTTTTTATAAGTATTTTGACAAAAATAAAATATAAGGTTCATTTTGTGTCTACGGAACTCTAAAAATAGTGAAAGATTCACAAATATATCTTTCATCGCATATCTTTTACTCGCAGACACTACCACGAACCAAGATAGGACATTTCTAAGAATTTCCGAATATATTAATATGTTTACCCAGCTTCCGTCAAGAAAGAAATCATGATGTGAAGATAAAGAAAGATGAAATCAAAACATTACATGATATAAAATAAATGATAATTATAATATTGGAGTTATTTTATAATATAGGAGTAGCAGACGAGCATTACGTCCACCTGATGTTACGTGCCTTTTGCTGCCCATGGAATCAACCCTTTTTTTTTGTTTTTTTTTTTCTTTTCGAGGGGGAAACCTTCAAAAGGTAACCCGACGACGTGGGAGCGACGTCGGGTTTAATTCCATCTGTAATCATATTTATTCTGCGCCCTTCATTTAAAGGGTTAAGATTTCCGGAATGATTTAAAATTTTAACCGGAGATTTGAAAATAGCACGTTGAAAGGAACTTTGTCAAAAATAACGTCTGTTTTAGAGTTCCAAAGATTGTGGTTCGACTCCAGCGGCACCACCGCTATACCTATTTCTGTTATAACAGCAGTGTTAAGTGCTGCTGTGTTCTGGTTCCGAGGCGTTCCAGCTTAGTCCCCAGGGGTAGCAGCGCATCTGTGGCCGACCTAAGGGAAGACCCTTATCTCATTTGGGTTGATTACAGATGTCTATGGGCGGCAGTAGCCTCTTACCATCAGGTGGACTGCATGCTCATTTGGCGGCCTCAGGAAGGAATCTTATATTATTTGTGTGGATAGCAAATGTCCATGAACGGCAGTAGCCACTTACCATCAGATAAACTGCATGCTTGTTACTCAACTTAAATATTATAAAAAAATGTTAATATAGATTAGAAGTCTATCCTGCTACTACGTCCGTGGTTACAACCGAATGTAACTCAGAACGAATCCAATTGTCGAGGCCATCAGTTACAGAGCGCGACTGATGAGCAGAGTTGCGATTTTTTTACGATTTTGCAGACTTGCGACTTTATTTTGCGACTAAAATATTTTTAATCGACTGCGGAGGTTCTGTATGTCTCATTATTTGACACCTCCTACAGTCTAAACGGCTTTACAGATTTTAATATATGAGGTGTCATTGGATTTGTCTAAATTGTAAGAGTGTCATAGGTTACAGTCAGTCAGTTACCTTCCTTTTTAGGTAATAACTTTTAGCTACCGGCCATCTTTATGATAGCACTAGATTTTACGTAACATTTTTAATTTAAAAAATACAATTAGGGATATTTTGAACTAAAAGAATAACACGTTAGTACGAATTAAAATTAAAAAATAAATATTAATTAAAAACAGATTAATAAATGTTTTATACTTATTGAAAATTCTAGAAGTAATTTTACTTCAATAAAGCCTTAATCGTTTAGAAAAATATTTAAATTAGAAATTGTGCGCTTTAAATGTTCTTTTTAAATTTTACTCAAAAATGTTTTGGTCAGAGTTCAACAAATGAGAAAATTATATCGTTTTTCTTGTAAATCTATCCAAAAAAAATATGGAATTTAACTTTTTATTTTAACTATTGAATATTGAATTTAACAATTTTTTTGGCATGAAACTGTCTAACGTGCCAGTTTCATATACAATTTGTCAAAAAAGAAGTTCTATTCGAAATTTAAAATTTAAAAAAGAAACAAGCCTAGGGGTTGAAATAACGCAACACGTATGTGCTGTCAAATCAACCCCTATTGAGTGTCAATCTTATTTCTATTATCAGATGCACCCCTTATGACACAAACTGTCGGTTTTTAAGTTTTGAGTGACGTAATAGTTTATATTTTGAGTAGAAGAGCTTCTGTTACCTCTTATGTTTAGGTAGGGTCGAATTTGGAGGAATAAAGGCTCTAGGGCACCGTTAGGCGGACAATTTCGAATTATTTTCCGAATAAAGCAATTATTCTCTGTAAAAATTCTTCACTGAAGTCAATTTTTTTCACGCAGTGTTTTTTAATATAAAATAAAGTAGCAGACTAGCATGCAGTCCATCTGTTGATAAGTGGCTTACGCTCGTAAAGATCTGTAATCAATCCAGATAGGATTCCAATCTGAGGTCGGCCACAGATGCGTTGCTACCCCTGAGGACTAAGTTGGAATACTTCGGAAAAGTATTTCTCCCTTACCACACCCTTCAAATCGGAACACATTAGCCTTTAACACCCCTGTAATAGCAATAGGTGTGACGCCGCAGTTGAACCACAAAGGGTTCTACCACCTTCCACAACAACGTGGAATACATAATTATCGGGGGTTGCTTAAAGATGTTCATGAGCGGCAGTAGCCGCTTACCATCAGATATGCATGCTGGCTTGCTACTTCCATATTATAAAATAATTATAGTTAAAAAACTAAGAACCACACAATTATTAAAAACGTGTATTGTCATCAGTTCTTGATAAGTGTTCAAAATTTTAAATTAATTGGACCGTTAAAAGTGGGTAAAAATTGAGTTCAAATATTCCATTACATACATACATACAGGTAAAGCTAATAAAAGCGTGGAAAAAGGTCGCTTAAATCTATTAAAGTGTCGACGACACTTAAAGGACTCTAGGTAAAAAAAACTGAGGAACCCTAGATAAAAGAATACACTTCAAAGAAACGGATACAAATTTCTCTGTCATCACGCCATTTTCACACTCAAAAATCAAAAGAACAGTCACATATCGTCAAGTCAGACACAAAACAAAAGGTACGTCTAGACGATTTATTTTAAACACAAAGTGTTGCGACAAAAAGTCGTCCGTCTGTCCACGCCCTAATCGATACAGGGGTGTCACCGCCAAATAAGGTCAGTGACCCGCTTGATTAATGATTCGATTGATTTACTAATGGTGGATTAATTATTAATGTATTGACTTGGTATGTATGTATGTGTAACTTGTTTTCATTAATAATGTAATTTAAAATGACGTTTTTGTGAAAGTTTAAGCGCTTTCTACACTCACAGCTCCAATAGGATTCCTTGTATTGTGTGTGCTACACACAGATAAATACACACCAGACCCAGAAACTGAAACCTAAATTTATCATTTAGATATCTGTTTGGCCGGGGAGCGAACCCGGGACTCTCTGCGCGTCAGACCAGTACGGTGACCACCACGCGGGTCGTTTGTTTGTTTCGCACATTACACAGAAACGCGGTAGATAAAATGTAAATATCTAAATTCAAATGTTTTTCTCATTATTACTAGACGGCGGAGGGTAATGTTTTTCGAGCGTATTTATATCATACATAATACGTATCTATAGCACACCATACAGCCTACATATGAGGTGTCGTTGGATTCCTCTAAATTGTGGGAGTGATAGGCTATATTTAAAAAGCCGGGATTTTGATTCTTCACTTAAAATAAAATAACAATATGTATTAGTAAGTTTATTGGTAATAAATAAATAATAGTAATTAATAACAATAATTGTTAATAAATAAATAAAAGCAATTTGCATGTAGCTTTTTATATTTTATTTAAAATATTGTAAAGCAGTAAGATAAACATCTAAATAAGACACATGATGTTGTATTCATATACTCGTATTTTATTTAAAGGAATTTCCTTCTTTTTACAATTCAGAACTAATGTTATGTTTTAAGTTTTTATTAATTTTAACACTTAAATTTTCTTTATTCATAATAATTACAAAAGAAATTATAAAAAAAAACTATTAAACACTTTAAAATAAAACTAATACGAGTAAAATTATTTAAATTATTATAACATAGTGTAAATAAATACCAAAAAAGTGGTAACCCTATAAAAACTAGTTCGGTACTATGTTCGGTGGTAGCAACGTGAAGTTGATTGCGAACTTGCTCACGCTTGTAATATATTACGCACGGGCACGCCCCATTACCCCTCAGGACCCTCCACGAATGTTTTTAATAACATATCAGGATAAGATCCTTACTGGGATTGCGATAAAGACAAATATATAATCAAATCAAATCAAATCAAATCAATTTTTTTTTTAATTCAAAGTAGGTTCTTAACAGAGCACTTTTTGAATGTCCATACAACTACCACCACTTCACAAGGTGTTTCGTTATGGAGAAGAAGCGGCGAAAAAAACACACATATTTAAAAAGTCCATAACACACATCTTTTAAAAAAAATGTTTTTTACAATAACAACTTAACGTAATGGTACATGTGGAGCTGGAGCTAATTCAGATCACACCGTTTTGACAGTCAAATAATCACTTGGTTTATAGTACGTTTTGTACATAGCGTTTGTTTGTTTATAAACACTTAGAATAAAAATCTGAATTAAGAAGTATGTCTAGCCGGGGATCGAACCTGGAAAAAAAAAAAAAAAGATACCGGCCGAATTGATAACCTCCTCCTTTTTGAAGTCGGTTAAAAACACTGCGTGTCAGGCCAGTATGGTGACCGCTTCGCCTCTTTCAAATTTTGAACAATACAATAAAATAGTAATTGTACTCAAAAGAGACAGGCAAAAATTGTAGATATTTCTATTATTATTTATTTACAATTATTTTTTATATATAATATAGGAGTAGCAGACGAGCATCCAATCCATCTGATAGTAATTGGCTACTGTCGCCTATGGACATCTGTACAACCCCAGATAAGATTAGATCTCTATGTAAGATCAGTCACAGATGCACCGCTACCCCTGAGGACTAAGCTAGAACGCCTAAGAAAAATATGTCTCTTACTACACCCTTCAAATCATCACACAGCAGCGGTTAACACTGCTGTTATTAGGTAGAAATAAGTATTATTCCTAGTTGTAGCTTTTTCAATATTCAATGTACAGACACGCGAATCACAGTCACAGATGCGCCACTACCTCAGAAGACTATGCTCGAACGCCTCAGAACAGTATGTCTCTTACCACTCCCTTCAAACGATAACACAGCAGCGCTTAACACCGTTCTTATTACGTATAAATATGTGTTAATCCTAGTTGTAGCTTTTTGCATATACTCAATGTACAGACACGCGAAACTGACATTATTACTAGCTGACCCGGCAAACTTTGTACCACCTCAAAATCTATTTATCAAATATATTTCATATAAAATATAGCCTATGTTACTCGTAGATAATGTAGCTTTCGAATGGTGAAAGAATTTTTAAAATCGGTCCAGTAGTTTTTGAGCCTATTCATTACAACCAAACAAACAAACAAAGTTTTCCTCTTTATAATATTAGTGTAGATTATATGTGTAGATTTGATTAGAAAAAAATATCTCAGGCGCCCAAAGCTATTTAATCACGTGTAACATTTCTCAATACAATTAAGTCGGGACCAGATGAGGGGGTGAAACAACCAATATATTTGATTGCGTTGTTCACTTGTGGGTTGATTTAACAAATCGATTGAAGCGATCTGTCGGAAATCAATATAGGATAGGATAGGATAGCAGTGATAGCCTAGTGGTTATCGTTATGTATAGCAGTGGGACAATAATGGGTTGATGATGATGAATATAGGATAGGTTAGGTTAGGTTAGCTACGCTCAAATAATCTTAGAGTAAATGTAAATCAGTAATCAGCAGTGATTGCCTGATAAAATCATCATCAACCCATCGTAGTCCCACTTTTGGGCACGGGTCTCCTCTCAGAATGAAGGATTAGGAGGATAGAAGGATTAGGACATAGTTCACCGCGCTGGCCAAGTGTGAATTGGTAGACTTCACACATTTTTGAGTTTTTTTTATTTAAGACTAGCTGACCTGGCAAACTTTGTACCGCCTCAAAATCTATTTATTATCAAATATATTTCATATAAAATATAGCCTATGTTACTCGTGGGTAACGTAGCTTTCGAATGGTGAAAGAATTTTTAAAATCGGTCCAGTAGTTTTTGAGCCTATTCATTACAATCAAACAAACAAACAAAGTTTCCCTCTTTATAATATTAGTATAGATTTCTCAGGTATCCAAGATTCCCCGCGATGTTTGCCTTCGCCGTTAAAGCAAATGGTTATTAATTCGTAACTCGCACATAACTTTGAAAAATAAGGTCTGGGACTTGAACCTCGGACCTCGATCAAGACGCCAAGTTCCAACCACTACGCTATCACTGCTTACACCAAAACACTATCAAAATAAGATGTTGCGTGTTTGTACCGCATTAAACGATCTCTATGCAATTAAGTACAGCAGTGGGGTTCGTACAATACATTTGATTGTCGTGTTGTCCCATACAACGTGACACGGGTCATTTGTACCAATTATACGGATGGGACATTACAACTGGTGGAGAGATATTTTCCAATCATTAATTAATTAATTCATTGCTTTTGTGTAAACTAATTTTAATGCCGGTAAAGTATTTTGTACGGTAAGAATTTTGGTCCTTCGAGCCGGATAAGTCTTACAAAGTAACTTTTATCAGTCCAAATTTATATATATTTTTTTGGCATTTGTAGCAATTATTTCCGCCTAATAACAGCAGTGTTAAGCACTGCTGTGTTTCAGTTTGAAGGTTGTAAGAGGCACATACTTGTCCGAGGCGTTCCAGCTTAGTACTCAGAGGTAGCGGCGCATCTGTGGTCAACCTCAGGCAGGAATATAATCCTATTTAAGATTGACAGATGTTAATTGGCGGCAGTAGACACTTACCATCAGGTGGACTACATGCTCGTCTGCTACTCCTATATTATAAATAGAATGTTATTGAACTTTACAATTAAGAACTTATTTGATTTGAACAATGTGCTTTCTTACAAGTCTATAAGATTACTAACAAATGAGTTTCTAGTAATTCAGCAACCACAAAAAAGTTCTTAAACAAAACTCGCTAACTCTTAACTTACAGTATTGTTTACCTCTACTTTGACTTTAGTGACAGACATTGAACCCTAGACTTGTTCGTTTTATGTCTGGATATGTACCTCACAGTCTGAAGTCTGAAGCATTCCACCTCAGCGGTAATTACCTCTTATTGTTCGTGTTACTCTACTGTTTAGTAATGCATGTTACATATGTGTAAGTATTACGTCGGGACACGAGTCGGTTTTTGAGCTTGTGTGTGTGATTTTATTCCAAGTTTAAATCATAGATAAGTAAAGATTACTCACTCCTAACAAGAAAATGTAACCAGTTTTGACAATTGAAATTGTCACTGTCATCTATTTTCGTGTTTGAAAAAAAAATGTAGCTTTTAGATTCTAAAAGCTACATTTTTTTTCAAACGAATGAAATTTTAAATGATCTAAAATTTAGATCATTTACGAATGAAACGATATTTCTCCGCACTTTTTCTTCGATTTCGTGTTTTTACACCACTTAACTGCACATGTTCGACATTGTTCCGCGTAAATCACACCATAACAGTTGGAGACGTAATGGGAAAAAAGTCAGACATTTCACATTAACATAGTCAGCCATTTAATGGCTTCCTTCAATTACAAGGCGGTGAGATATCTATACTTATCTATGGTTTAAATTTACACATTCTAAGGTGGTAGAACCGTGTTAAGCGCTGCTGTGTTCTGGTTTGAAGGGTGTGGTACGGGAGACATTCTTTTCCGAGGCGTTCCAGCTCTACCTGGATATTTACCTTACAGAGTGAAGTCTGAAGCATTCCACCTCAGCGGTAATTACCTCTTATTGTTCTCTTTACTCTACTGTAATGTAATGCATGTTACATATGTGTGTTACGTCGGTACACGCGTCATTATACTATATGCGCTTGAGTGTGTACAATCTTATTTAAAAAGGAAATCTACATAGATTTAAATAGTTTTAAGTGCGACTGCAGGGTAATGTTATTCGAGCAAATGTTTGGAATGTCTGATTTTAAAATATTAGTTGTCATTGGAATCTACACTAATATTATAAAGAGGAAAACTTTGTTTGGTTGTGATGAATAGGCTCAAAAACTACTGGACCGATTTTAAAATTTCTTTCACCATTCGAAAGCAACATTATCCACGAATAACATAGGCTATATTTTATATGAAATATATTTAATAAATAGATAGATTTTGAGGCGGTACACAGTTTGCCGGGTCAGCTAGTCGCCTATATTTTGAGAGAGACAAAGACTATATTTTTAGGCAGTCGGGAGTTTCGTTTTTTTTTTTATAATAATTTTCTAATATGTCTGGATATGTGCCTTACATAGTTAAAGTCTGAAGCATTCCACCTCAGTGATAATTACCTCATATTGTTTTTTATTCTACTGTATTGTAATGTAATGCATGTTACACATGTGTAAGGCATACGTCGCGACACGCTTTGGTCTTTATGTACTCGTGTTTGTGTGTATGATTTTATTATAAGTTTAAATCTACACATATTTAATGTGTATTTAATTATTTTTTGTGAATTTTACTAGACTCCAAAGAGTAATGTTTTTGAGCGTACGTAGGTATGTCTCGTTTAACGGACTTTAAGACATCAAGTATTGTTGGATTCGTCTATTGTGAGAGTGACATACGCTATATTTTTAGGAAGTCGGGTTTTTTTGTTTTTATAATTTCTTTAATTATATCTGGATAAGCACCTTACATACATGTGTTAAAGTCTAAAGCATTCCACCTCAGCGGTAGTTACCTCTTATTGTTCTCTTTACTCAACTGTATTGTAATCTTCGATCACTAATAAGTTGTAATGCATGTTGCATATGTGTATGTTACGTCGGGACACGCTTTGGATCGTTTGTGCTTGTGTGTGTGTGTGTGTGTTGTATTTTAAAGTTACATAGATTAAATGTGTATTTTATGTTTTTTTGTGATTTTCAGACTACGGTAATGTTTCTCTTAATCTCCCCCTATCTCTCTTCTTCTCTTTCATTATCTTTCTCTTACAGAGACAAGTCTGATAATCATAATCGAGTATTCATCCCAACAAATTGTAAACAATCGGAAACAGTCAAGTGAAGCAGTGATTTAGATACCGACGCATAACAGCGCCCTTTGATCAAACGCCACTCGGAAAAAGAAAGATAAAAGATAAAAAAGAAAAGAAAAAGGTAAGCCGCTTTTGATTTCCGATCGTAAACTTTGCTGTTGGAAAATTACCCTAAAGTCAATGTTGTAAAGATTGATTTTGTGTAAAGTTTCAGATTTAAGTGCGTTTTAGAGCTTGCGATGCGGGGCCGATACGACCTTTCCTAAATATCTTTTATATTCTACTATTCAAACTACCTATATCTTTCATTGTGTAATGTAAAATAGATATTAATTATATCATTATGTTACAAAAAAAAGCCTCAAAGTAATATTTTGGTATAAAAGCCTGTTTCATTTTTTTTTTGCTCATGTCCTTTTAAAACATGTGCTCAAAACGTAGGCATTATGTTCTTTAAAATAAATGGTTTATAAAGTCACTTAAATGCATACGTTGTGTAACTATCGATTATTTTTCTTTTAATTTTATTTAGGTATTTATAATTTGCTTATCATTTCCCAAAATTTGGAGATTACAGCACGTAATATACAGATTAGTAGAAATAATCTCATCTACATAACTTTTAATAAACACAATTTAAAGTCGTGTCGTGGTCGTCACGTCACCTATAAGTAATATTAACGTCGGAAAGAATTACACATTTAAGTCGACGACACGTAATATGGTATCCTCAACCCATTCATTAAGCTAACTTTAAAACTGTCATCTGGTTTGGACAGGGAATCTATGGAATCGTCATTAGATTTGTTTATATTTTTTTAGTAGCCAAACGAGCATTCAGTCCACCTGATTGTAAGTGGCTACTGACGTTTATGAACATCAGTGAAAACACAAATAAGATTAGAATCCAAACTTAGGTCGGCCACAGATACGTTTCTACCCCTGAGGACTAAATTGAAATGTCTCGGAAAAGTATGTCTTTCTTACTACACCCTTCAAACCAGAACACAGCAGCGCTTAACACTGCTGTTATTAGGCAGAAATAGGTGTGGCGGTGGTGGTGCCGGAATGAAACAAAAATATTCTATTTATTGTTAAACTCGTGACTCAAGAGTCATGGACACATAAACATATTACAAAACCATGATAAGATAGTTTTATCATATTTTATCAAAAATGTTTCACTTTATCGTTATCATTTAATATAAATCACATGTCGCTAATAATATTTATTGATGTTTTCCTTAAAAATAGTTGGATTACCTCACCGCAGAGGGTAATGTTTTTTGAGTGTATGTATGTATGTCGCATTTTTAGTTCGCTCCGCTGCCTTTACGGCTAACCGATTTTAGCATATGAGGTGTCGTTGGATTCGTCATTTGTGGTCAAAAGTGACATAGGCCTTCTCAACAGTTTGTTTTTTTTTTAATACTAATTTTCTAGTTATTTATCATTATCAATTTGTTATCAGCTATGCAAAAATTCCACATTCGGCTAAAAACAAACAAATTATTATTATTATTATGCCATGAAAATTTACCGCTTATTATTTTACCATGACATTTTAGCTTATAATGTATTTTTCCGATTGAGGAAGGTAATGTTTTTCATGGGTATGTATCTCTTATCCTTTGGGAGTACATTACTTCCCATAGGCTACATTACTTCCCTTTTATTTACATTTTTAGCAGTTTTTTTTTATGATAACTATTTTTAGTATGAACACCGACTCCACGGCGCTCTCTGTCCGGAACATATGTACCACACGTGTTAATAAGCTCGATATAAACACGATCTTCAGGAAACTGTAATGAAACATTTACACGTTTTCGTACCTTTTATGTTTTGAAGGTCCGCTGTGATTAGGATTGTTCCATTTTGAGTCCTTTTTATCCGAATATGGAGGGTAATGTTTCTCATAATAAATGTGTACGTTATGATGTATGTAATTGTGTATCTATGTTTCATTCTTTGCACACACATACGTGCACCCAAAACATTACCCTCAGTCAGGTAAAAAAAACAACACTGCAACAATATATTATACCTACTATAGTTTTGTTACTTTAGTGTGAACGCACCTTTATGATGTAAAAAAAACAGTTGAAAATCTAAATTTCTAAGTAAAAGTGTAAATTAAATACAAAAACAATTGAAAATCCAAATGGACATCTGCTGTAAGTACCGCCGATACATAAATATTGTTAAGAAACGCAACTTTATCTAAGGCACTTGTTCGACCGCGGATGTATAGCTACAAGCTATTATCGCCCGTTATTCATGGTCAATCTATTTTTATATAATATAGGAGTAGCAGACGAGCAAGAAAACTAATGTGTCAATACTCAAGGAACTCAAAATCTCAACTAGACTTTCGACCATCTGCCTACAGCGAGTCCTTGAGTATTTCGGCCATATTGCCCGGAAGAGTAGCGACAATCTCGAGAAGACAGTCATCACCGGCAAAGTTCAGGGAAAGAGACCGCGCGGACGTAGTCCGATGCGCTGATTTCGACCAGCGAGTCCTTGAGTATTTCGGCCATATTGCCCGGAGGAGTAGCTACAATCTCGAGAAGACAGTCATCACCGACAAAGTCCAGGGAAAGAGACCGCGCGGACGTAGTCCGATGCGCTGGTCGGATCAAATCCGCACCACTCTCAATAGCAAGATGCATGAAGCCATCCACGTTGCTGAGAACCGGCACTGGCGCAATATAGTCCGGGATAAGGTGATCCGTGGAGGGGGTCACGACCCTCAGCATTGAGGACATCGACGCAAGGAGGAGGAGCAGACGAGCATGCAGTCCACCTGATAGTAAGTGACTCATCAACCCCAGATAAGATTGGGTTTTCCCACCCACCCAGGTGTGGTAAGGGAGACATACTTTTCCGAGGCGTTCCAGCTTAGTCCTCAGGAGTAGCGGCGCATCTGTGGCCGAACTCAGGTGGGAATATCTAATCCTATCTGGGGTTGATTACAGATGTCCATGGGCGGCAGTAGCCACTTACCATCAGGTGGACTGTATGCTCGTCTGCTACTCCTATATTGGAGGATTAAGCTGGAACGCCTCGGATAAGTATGTTGCCTTTCAAACCAGAACACAGCAGCGCTTAACATTAGGCAGGAATAAGAGTGGCGGTGGTGCCGCCGGAGTCGAACCAGAGAATTCTAACACCTTGACAATAGGTATACCTTCGCTTCATAGAAGATATCGTTCAAACCTTATTTAAACCTTACCTAACCCTTAACCTTAAATCCTATCACTCGCTAGCGATCAGACACATCACTAACCGCCTTATCTCAGATAGCCGCGTATCTCTAGATATCTCACCATTACCAGAACAACCCGAGAGCATTAGTAGAGATAAAGGTTTATTTACTGCAATACCACAAAATAAAAACTAAATACGTTCAACTTTTACGAAATAATGTTTATTGAAGTATGTTTTTACCACGCTTTTATTAACTTGGGTTGTATGTATGTATGTATGTAACGGAACCTTTGAACTCGATTTTTACCCACTTTGAACAGTCCGATTTATTTGAAATTTTAAACAATTATCAAGAACTGATGACAATACACGATTTTAATAATTTTATCCCATTCTCCTCATCAGGATCGTCGGGAATCAGGGTTAATGATTTTCCTTGTGCGACTTTAGCGTGGTTTTTAGTTTTTAAACTTTTAACATTATTAATGTTGCCGTGGACATCAGGGTTATTATGAAAAGATTTTATGATAAAGTACGCATACCTTTAAAACTTAGAGTAATTTTTAAAGGGTTCGACTCCGGCAACACTGCCTCACCTATTTCTGCCACACACAGCAGCCACAGATGCGCCGCAACTCCTGAGAACTAAGTTGGAACGCCTCGGAAAACTATGTCTCCCTTACCACACCCTTCAAACCAGAACACAGCAGCGCTTAACACTGCTGTTATAACAGAAATAGGTGTTGGTGCCGCCGGAGTCGAACCACATAGGGTCCTACCACTTTAAATAAATGCCATATTCGTACCTAACTACTTGTCTACATTTTCCATTTTCGATTTACCATTTTCATAATATCTTAATACGTGTCAAAGCCTTTCGCTTTGAAGCCATAGGACCTTGTAATAACGAAAATCTGGTCAGCCATTTAATCAAAATTCTATAGAATTTTGCATAGAAATTTGTGAACAATTTTAGCTTACAAAATGGCAAAGAGAGACTATAATCTCGTGTTTATATAATATAGCTGTAGGAAACCAGCATGCAATTCACCTGATGGTATAGTCCGCGTAAAGCTGCTAGTCCGCTCTGAATATAGAAATGAATCGCGTCGCCATAGCAAATTGTATGACTACACCTGCTCGCAACAACTTCAGAGCGGACTAGCAGTTTGGCGCGGACTATACCTACTCAAACTGCGAACACTATCAGCCAGCGGTCTCAATAACTCGCCGCCGCAGTAGCCGCCGCTCATTCCAGTGTTGCCATCAATTATCGGGACGGTGCCGCGCAATTTGCCGGGACGTGCCGTGCGCAGGGCTGACACTCTTACCATAACTGGCAAATTCTAACTAACCTCCGTTATTGATAATCAATCTATCTAATGTTTTGCCAACCAATGATAGACATTTGACAATTACTTCATGTTACAAATTGTCAAACTACAGTCTTCGGTAGGTAAAAAGGATAGATACATTATTAATAACGCGCATACGCAGATATTGTCTAATTTAGATTTTCGTAGATAACACATTATAGTACATAGGTACTACATAAGTACATACATACAATAGTCAGTATCTACTCAAACTGCGCACACTAGAAGCCAGTGGTCTCAATAACTCGCCGCCGCAGTAGCCGCCGCTCATTCCAGTGTTGTCATCAATTATCGGGACGGTGCCGCGCAATTTGCCGGGACGTGCCGTGCGAAGGTTTTACACAATTGCTGTTTGTGGCAAATTGACTAACAAACTTAACTGTAGAATTCCACTTTTGAATTAAATTTTCGTCGAAATTTTACAAGCACCTATCACTACAATTTCTTTGTAACGTGTATCTCACAGGTGGGATGTGTTTGTTACCAGTTATCTGAGACGTTCTCTCTAACTTCCGTTATTGATAATCAATCTATCCATTTTTTACCTACCAAAGATCGAAATTTGACATTTCTAGAATGAAGAACTTAATTGTCAAATATCTATCTTTGGTAGGCAAAACATTGGATAGATTGTTTATTAGCATCGAGTGTAAGTTGTATCGCCGTTATTCCAATATACGAGGATCATATAGCAAGGGTATTGTCTATATACATTTTGGTACATTAGTCAGTACCTACTCAAACTGCGCACACTATCAGCCAGCGGTCTCAATAACTCGCCGCCGCAGTAGCCGCCGCTCATTCCAGTGTTGCCATCAATTATCGGGACGGTGCCGCGCAATTTGCCGGGACGTGCCGTGCGCAGGGTTGACACACTAACCAGTTGTGGTAAATTTGGTAATGAGTAGAGTAATTAGTCGTACCGTACTGTTTTTTTTTTATAATTGGCAACTACACTATTTTAGAATTAAATCCAGTAAAAATTAAAATTAAAGCTGTATAAAAATAAACTTCAGATTTCTGATAAATACAACCTATGGTGATTCCCGCAATTTAAATGAAACACAGGACACTGCATATGTTAAAATGTAATTAATGTAAGAAATGAGAAGAATAGACATGCATTCATTATACAGGGTGTTTTTTCAAAGGGTACCCAAATTTTTTTACCATATTCTAGACATCAATAATGTTATGTACAAAATGTCAAAACTTTAAAATCCCTCTTAATTATTTAATTACATTAATTCTAAGTTATTCCAAATTCTGCGTACATTATGGACAACCGTTGCATAGTACGCGCAGTCATTGATAATGACACTAGCACTAACGCACACAAACTCGTAATACAAGTATGCCGACGCGCGGTTCTTCATTGAGACTGACACGCACACAAGGCCTTAGGACCGTCATAATGAACAAATACACACTACCCACATTACGACTTTATTGTTTTAAAACGAATGTATAAATTTTATGGCGTATTTAAAAAATTGGAATCAACTATTTACAGCAAATTAACTTACCTAATTACATAATTATTGAATGTCCCTTATAAAACACACTGGTATTTACATTGTCTACATATCACTGGTATTTCAAAAACTGTTCAAAGTGGAGTCCATTTCTCTCAATAGCTGAGCACGCTTTTTTAAATTGTTTTTTAACATTATTTGTGTCTGGACACTTTTCACTTCACTAAAATCTGTAATTATTTTATTGCGTAGGTTCTCATAACTCTGGGCTTCCTCAACGTAAACAAGTCTTTTAATTGCTCCCCATAAATAAAAGTCTAAAGGAGCTAACGGAGTCTAACGGAGCTGCTAAAATCGTCGTCGTATTAGGTACTCTTAAGTTATTTCCATGTATTTGTAAACGCGGTAAAGAGTCACTTTCATAAAGTCTTTGCGCACCACGTAAACTTTTACCATTTAAAATGTAGCACCGTACCATCTCATAATACTCGCGGTTCGTATAACTTATTTGATTTTGTGCCGCCATTTTCACTCATAAAAAATAGCAAACACATTCGAAAATCGGTCACGGTCGACTGGCGCCACTGGCGGCCGGCGGGCGGCGGGTGCGCATCACAGGTGTCTGCGAGGACGAGGGGGAAAGGGGTTGTACGAAACTAGGCGATCGCTAGCCGAATATTACCGATATCTCCCTGCATAGTTTTTATGTTTGTGTGCGAGCGCTCAGAGTAGTGTGTGATAATAAATAGCAGAACTTATGAATGATAGTTTTCGTTGTTGAAATCATGTCCATGAGTTCTGTATTTAGGGGATAAAATGGTTCAATATTTCTTAACATTTTTTTTATTATTTTATTTCAAAAATCGGTTATTTAACCGCTTCTGAACCATCTGTGTCAATTTGGGTACCCTTTGAAAAAACACCCTGTATACATACGCTCAAAAAACATTACTCTCCGCAGTCGGTTAAAAAAGGATTAAAAGGATATTAAAAGTTTCTTAAACTTCCAATTAAAAAATAACAAAACGCACATAAAGAATTTCTTCAATAAAATTTCTTATATTATCAATTTTAAAAATCACAAAAGATACGTGATTCAATTTTCTTAAATTTCCAATGATAACATAATGCGAATATTGCAATTTTCTTAATCAATTTCTAAATAAAAAAATCATAAAAGAGCCTACTGAAATTTTCTCAAATAAAATTTCCTTAAATTACGATGTGACAACCCTAACTCGACCGGATTATTTATGCCACGTTTTGCGCCGCCATCTTTCTCTTTGCTCTTTTAAAACCGACGGACATTACTTGAATAATTATTTATTTTAATTTACTCATGGTTAAATAGTTTGAAGCAACAGTTGGGAAAAGGCTTTTTAGCTTACGTCATCAACTTATTATTGTCCCACTGCTGGGTACGTGTATCCTCAGAATGAGAAGGATTAGGCCATAGTCCACCGCGCTGGACAAGTGCGTATTGGTAGACTTCACATACCTTTGAAAACTATTTTTTAATATTTCTCAGGTATGCAGGTTTCCTCACTATGTTTTCCTTCGCTGTTTAAGCAAGTGATAATTAACTTGTAAAACGCACATAACTTTGAAAAATCAGCCTGGGATTTGAACCTCGGACCCCTCGATCAAGAGGCCGTTTCTTAACCACCAGGCTAGCAAAACTACTAACACAGGTATTTAATACCTAGGATTCGTACTGAGACAAGCTAAAGATCTGGAGAACGAGAAGGCGATGAAAATGTTATACAACAGCTTTGTAAGAAGCTTGTTAGAATCGAACGCAGTTATCTGGAGTCCACATGAATATAAATACAAATACATGTTGGAAAAACTCCAAAATAAATTTTTAAGGTGGCTGTACCGTAATAAGTATGGTTACTTTGTAGGCTTTCCATACGTATATCCAAGTTTATTCTTACTTGGCATGTTAGGTTATGATTCCCTCGCAGTTAGACGTGATATTTCATTGATTGATTATTTTTATAGATTATTAAGGGGTAATATATTTAATCCATCAGTGCTTGAATTAATTTCGCTAAATGTTCCTAATATAAATAATCGTGTGCGTCGGGGTAAATTATTCGCCGTTCCGGGGTGCAGATTGGTGTTAGTCAGTGAGTCGCCGTTAATTCGCGCGTTGACATTGCTTAATGGTGTCCTGACTTCGGATACCAGCATTGACCTGTTTTACACGGCACCTGCTGTATTTCGTAGAACAGCTAGCGCATATGTTCAATCACTTGCTAATAAAACTAATTGAACGCATTAGGTTAAGAAAATCTGTAATGTTTAGTTAGTATTTCGATGTAAAAAAATGTAAATAAATAAATAAATAAATAAATAAATAAATATACAAACTTAAGAATTAGAATTCTTAAAAGAAATCAAATACCGCGACTTTTATTATTTTCAAAGACGCCATTTCAAAAATATTTTCCCCGTGGCATTAGCGCGATCTCTTGTCATGGAAGTTGACGGAAGCAATTTAAAAATGGAACCATTTGAAGATTGCCGTTGAAATTCAAACTCTACAAGTTACATTTCATATTTCGAAATTGTAAAAAAGTTTTTGTTGATATAATAAAATGTTATATTTTCTGAAGGTGGTATAACCCTCCGTGGTTCGACTCCGGCGGCACCACCACCACACCTATTTCTGTTATAACATCAGTGTTAAGCGCTGCTGTGTTCTGGTTTGAAGGGTGTGGTAAGGGAGACATACTATTCCAAGGCGTTCCAGCTTAGTCCTCAGGGGTAGTGGCGCATCTGTGGCCGACCTAAGATAGGAATATCTAATCCTATCTGGGGTCGATTACAGATGTCCATGGGCAGCAGTAGCCACTTACCATCAGGTGGACTGCATGCTCATATGCTACTCCTATATTATAAAAATGTTATTAATGTTTTTGGCGGCATTTCCAATAAAATTAATAAATTAACAGTTTAGTTATTAATTCTCTAAGTTTTTTTTTATTTAGTTTTTATTCTTTATTTACCCTTGTTATTTCGTATGTAGGTTTGTCATCCAAATCTTAAGTATATCAAAAAAATCAGCTCAATCTGTTGGGGCTAACTATTTTAAAATTCAGTTGCAAGATTTTACTGTCGCATACTTAAGAAACAGAGAAAGTTAAATAAAAAGTTGTAAAAAACAGTCGGCATTTTCACAAGTTTTCGTCTCTTAGAACAGTAGCGACATCTGTCATCGGGGCTTTTGACGGGAACGTTTTAAAAATACCATCTGGAAGTTAAAGGTAATGACAGGTTTACATACTCGCTCAGAACAACGACTAGGGTATGAGTACGAGTATGAGTATTGAGTACGTAAATAACTTACTTGGGTATACTTGACAGTCACCTCGACACGCTGAAGGTGGTAAAACCCTCTGTGGTTCGACTCCAGTGGCACCACCGTCACACCTATTACTGCCTAATAACAGTAGTGTTAAGCGCTGCTGTGTTCTGTTTTGAAGGGTGTGGTAAGGGAGACATACTTTTCCGAGGCATCGCACTGATTACAGATGTCCATGGGCGGCAGTATCCACTTTTCATTTGGACTGCATGCTTGTCTACTACTCCTATATTAAAATACACTTGTTCATCTTCTGCAAGGTGATGGTTATTCAGCGCGCTTCAAAGGATTACGCGTCTGTCCACGCAAGGCGTTCACACACTCATCATTATTCGCCAAGTTACTCGGTCGAATGTTCGCGAGTATCGCAATGAGGCATTAGGACACTAGCGACATCTGTCAACGGGGCTTTTGACGGGGAAGATTTAAAAATAGTAACATCTGGAAAATAAACGGTTTGAGGAATATGGAAGCGGTTTTAAGAAGTTTATTTATAATTCCAACCTTATTCATCTTTATGGTTTTTCAATTTTGCACAGGAACCCTAAATATTTTTTACATTAAAATATTTAAGATCTACAATTACCATAAAGTGTTGATTTTTAGCTGGCGATCCTAAATAATATTGTAAATGCGAATTTAAGTTTGTATGTTTGTGACACTTTCACGCTTGAACTACATAACCGATTGTCATGAAATTTTGTACACACGTTGTGAGGGTCCCGAAAAATGTACTGTTCCCGAAGGATAGATAACAATAAGTTGTCATCGACCTCTGTCGCAACCGAAGCTGAGGGTAAAAGCTAGTGATTTCATAAAGAATTGAAATTAAAATAATGAATTAAATTAATCAAGCGCACTTAATTCTAGCGTGAATTTGTTACGTATCGTTGTACGGGTGGTAACTGACTTATATGAGGTGACAATATTAGTCCTCAGGAATGAGAATACTGTGATCAGCTTCAGGTAACCTGTTCTATATAGAGTTGATTACTGATGTCTATATAGCACAGGCCACTTAACATCAGGTGAACTCATCAGCAACTACTGCATCATCAGCATTACTGTCTCACTGCTGGGCACGGGTCTCCTCTCAGAATGAGAAGCATTAGGCCATAGTCCACCGCGCTGGCCAAGTGCGTATCGGTTGACTTCACATATCTGTGATTTTTTTTTTATTTCTCAGGTATGCAGATTTTTCCACGATGTTTCCCTTCACCGTTTAAGCAAGTGATAATTAATTTCTAACACGCACATAACTTTGAAAAATCAGAGGTGCGTCTGGGATTTGAACCTCGGACCCCTCGATCAAGAGGCCGAGTTAACCACTAGGCTACTGCTTGTCACAGGTGAACTGCATTCATAAAGCAGCAGGTAACTTATAGGCAGCATATGTATTTTAAAACGTTATTTTAACCAATACCCATTAGCAGTTTATACTTAGATTTGAAGCAAAGCACGTTCCGGCTATTAGTTGATATGTTATGGCTATTCGTAAAAATTAATGTGTTTGAAGTTGATAGTGTACTTTTTTGGACTTCTATTAGTACTTTTATTATATGTATGTACCTATGTTTTAATTATTTTTGAAGTTGCTTCTTTAGCGACGTTGTGCATGTTTTGTGAGTAAAAAATGTTACTCACGTCAGGACACGTAACCTGTACCCCTTAGCATGAGTTTTTACGTTTTGACAAATATGACTGTTTTGGTATTTGTTTACGTATTTGCCCATACAATTTCCAATCAGCGCCCCCAGCGGATTGTATCAGAACTTGGAAATTGTATGGGCCATATTTGTCAAAACGTAAAAACTCATGGTAAGAGTACTGATCGAAAATTCATAAAACGGATGTAATATGAATGTCATGTTTGTGTACGATAGCGCAATAAATGAATATTGTATTCTACCACCATAGATTAGTAAAGATTACTCACAAGAAAACGTACCCAGTTTTGAGAATTGAAATAGTTGCGTAAAAAAGTTTCGCCACGTCTCCGTGCTAAAATGTCCCTAAAATATTTGAAATAATTATTTATTTATTATGTAACTTACGCAGTATTAGTTATTTATTCGTAAATTTTCTCTAAAAATGTTTTTTATTTGTCAAGAATTCAAAAAAGAACTTACTAATAAGCTGTTTGTGGCTTCATTCAATTTAAAGGCGGCGAAGTATCTTTACTAATCTATGTCTACCATATAAATGATAGTACTTTTATACTGATAGTTAAAGCAATTCGTGAAAAATTATTCCCTAACCATTCCAAAATATCAAAATACACAACGTTAAAATTCAAGTTTTCCCTTCTGCCGGCACTCCTAAAGTACAACCCGTTAATTTTTTATTTGTCCTTTAAGAACATGATAGGAACTGTGTACCCCTTTTTAACCGACTTCCCAAAGGAAGATAGGTTATCTATTCGTCGCGTATTTTTTTTATGTATGTCCAGCGATTTTTTGTCCAGCGAAAGTAAAAAATAATTCAAATAAATGTTGGTTTAGTACATATTTCTGAAGTCGGCGTTCATACTGGACACGCTGTTTACGCCGTTATCCAACGAAATATATTGAGCGTCGATTTCAGAACTATGTACTAAACCAACATTTATTTGAAATATTTTTTACTTTGTAGTGACATAGAAGTCGGTTGTATTTTTTGTTAATTTTTTTTTTACTTTGTAGTGACATAGAAGTTGGTTTTATTTTTTTGTTAAAATTTTTTTCTACTCCTGAGGACTAAGCTGACTCGAAAAAATGCTGACTCATAAAAGCACCTATTTATCAGTTATCACACCCATCTAACCAGAACACAGCAGCGCTTAACACTGCTGTTATTAGGCAGAAATAGGAATGGCGGGCACTAATGAACTCCAAGGCCCTGATCTCGAACTACAGAGGGATCTACCACCTATAAAAAGTAAGTGGCAATGAATTCAAATAGATAAAAATGTAACTCAACTAATTTTATACAACATTTTTAAAATTCAAACGCTCATCACATTGACATAATTAAATATGCACCAATTCACCGGATTAATGTCAGTATCCATTCGTTTTCAACCAAAATACCGCTTAAGTTAACTTTTAACCGTTCAGTTAGTTTTAACTTTATTCCTTTCATATTAAGCTTAAATTCGAAAGACGGTCGTATGAAAAAATCCCAATGATAGAATGGTGACATTTGTCGATGTATTTTAAAACCTATTTTCAATCATGTAAGGTTCAAATTAGAATGATTCAAAGTTACACGAGACTGCCTAACATTTATGGAAATAACTTTAAAATAAAATCCCAGTTTTAAAATGCAGTTTAGAGAACATCGACGTCGGTGGAATCGAAAACTTTTTTAGGCGCGTTGAGCACTTTTTGGGTGCAAAAATCATGAAACTCGCGTCATCGTCTCCAAACGCTTTATGTTCAAGGATTAAAGTTTAAATTGGTACACACTTCTTTACAAACCAAAAATAATTCAAAAATAATAATTTTCGCTACTATCAGCAGTTTGCAGAATGCCCCGTTTTCTTTTATAAACATAAATATAAAGGTTTATATATGATGTTTATAATTATTATTAAAGAAAATGTATATGTCTTGAATAAATTGCCTTCGTTAACCCATTACTGTCTCATTGCGGATACGGGTCTCCTTTCAGAATAAGAAAGGCTTAGGCCATTACCCAGCGCGCAATCCAAATGCTTATTGGTAGACTATAGAACTTTTTAGGGTTCCGTACCCAAAGGGTAAAAACGAAACCCTATTACGACGCCTCCGTTGTCTGTCCGTCTGTCACAGGAGTCTATCTCGTGAACCGTAATAGACAATTGAAATTTTTACACAATGTTTATAACGGTGGCCGGTATAACAACAAATTTAAAATAAAAAATCTTGATTATAATGGAGGGTCGCCATACAAGACACTGCTATTTTTCGGCATCTAAGAAATCTATTGATCCATAAACCAAATTTCGGTCACAAATAATAATTAAAACTAAATTACTCAAACGACTTCATACATTTTGTTCCACTGATACATTACTAAATGCTGTTTGGAATTTATGACAATCGCGACTAAGTTCCGGTAAGACTAGTGAGTAACTTATTACCGCGGGTTTGCGCTGATTTATGTACTGAGTTTAACGCCCCGATTATATTGGGCCTTGTCTTAAGTGGGGGATGAAAATATACGTTTTAAGATCGCAAATATTTTCTGTAGGTTAATCATAGATTAGTAAAGATACTTCGCCGCCTTGAAATTGAATGGAGCCACAAACGCCTTATTAATAAGTTCTTTTTGTAAATTCTTGACGATTAAAAACATTTTTACAGAAAATTTACGAATAAATAACTAATACTGCGTAATTTACATGATAAATAAATAATTATTTCAAATATTTTAGGGACATTTTAGCACGGAGACGTGGCAAAACTTTTTTACGCAACTATTTCAATTCTCAAAACTGGGTACATTTTCTTGTTAGAAGTGAGTAATCTTTACTTATCTATGAGGTTAATAGGCAGTTTTTATGTGTATTTTATTAGAGAAACTAGCAGAACCCGCGGCTTCGCCCGCGTAAAACAATATGATATGACATACAAATAACTGTAATCGTAAATTTGTACCTTTAACAATTTTAACGATAAAGAAGCATTCATATTTAATTAATAAAAGCTTTTTTTTCGTCACTGTGTACCTACCTAAATTGGTCAAGCTTTCTTCAGAAACATACACAAACACTCTAATTAGTGGACTGTAATGAAACTTTCTTTAAAATATAAGTTTCATGTAGGATACAATAATTATTATTTACACTATTCCATAGGAACCGTCCATGTTATATGGGGCCTTACATACAGCGGTTCTTTCCAGGCTCTCTGGCAGGTCGGTTAGAGGATACGGCAGGGGATACGGGGTAGCCCTGTTCTAGCCCAAAATTTTAATCCAAGGTCTATGTATCTACCACATCACCATCACTAATCCACGCATACCCACCACAACCATACCCCACGGCAGGACAAAATGTTGGCACGCAGTGTGTCCAAAGTAGTTGCGATGTACCTAATCAGTATACCAAAATGTAGGCTAAATTAAATAAACTTACGTTACATATATGAAATTTGCACCCCTTCAACGTTGTCGTATATTTGTCTGAATAGACGTTATCTGAAATTTCACGTTTCTAACTTCGAACCTAAAAGATTCCCGTATACATACATATAACACTTCTTTTACCTCCTTAGTAGAATTTCAAAAACATTCCTTTTTTTTTTTTTTTTCTTCTCGAGGGGGAAACCTTCAAAAGGTACCCGACGACGTGGGAGCAACGCCGGGTTATGTGGGATTTTTACCGCACTAAAACCCCCCCGGTGGCCGTCCTCAACGCTTATTGGAGAACTCCGGGATCTCCAACGGAACACAACCGGAGCCCTCCAAGCGCGATGCCCAACGGGCTCTACCCTGGGGGAGCAGTTTTCGCTCCTCCCACACCATGTATGTTTACGACGGTATGCGACCACACATACCGCCGTCCTTCCCGGGGTCACTTGCTGGGCGGTTCGAGCTCCCACTCTTGCCGTCCGCAACCCCGGAAGCCCCCTTTTAGTCGCCTCCTACGACAGGCAGGGGATACCGTAGCCCTATTCAAAAACATTCCTATGTACATATGCATCAATAGATACTTTATCAGCAAATTTCTGAAAGATAATATTCAACACCAACGGTCGGCAACCCGACACCCACGGGTAGTGTGTGGCCCGCGACTTTCCCTTGTGGCCCGCGGGTCTGCGCGTTACTAATAATTGGCCAAGTGCAAGTCAAACCCGCACCTGGAGGGTTCCGTAGAACCAAAATTTTCATTTTTTTAATTTCTAGTATTTAATATTGCAGCAACCATTAAAGTACACACATTGTGAAAATTTGAACTGTCTACCTTTAACGGTTTAAAAGTTAGTTGGAAAAATATCGAATAGCAGTTTGTGTTGTATGGGGTCCCCATACAACACAAACTGCTTTTTGTGTTTAACTTTTTTTATTTTTATTATTTGTTGTTATAGCGGCCACAGTTATGCATCCTCTGTAAGAATTTCAAATGTCTATCTATTACAGTTCCAGAGATAGAGCCCTGTGACACACGGACAGACGAATAGACAGCGAAGTCTTAATAATAGGGTTCCGTTTTTATCCTTTAGGTACGGAACTTTAAAAAACCGCTGTTCTGCTCTTCAGCGCGCGCAATGCATTCCCATGTTAAAAATATATGTTACGTCGGCCCGTGGAATTTCGCCCTACACTAAACTTCTCTGCTTTTTTCTTCTATGTTCTTTTTTCAGACACGCCAAAGGAAGTAACTTCAATAACGGTTTTTAAAGAAACTTTCTTTACTTATAGTACCCTAATGGGGTTGATTGTTGAGTTGCTAAAAATGCTAAAACAGATGTGTAAACAGTAAGGCATAATGCATACACCCTTTTATAGCCGTCTTAAGGGTTTTTCAAAAAAAACAGTGACTCAGATGCTTCATTAAGTCCAATGATAATTTTTCATACTGGTTGCTTCCAAATTAACGGATTATAAAATAAAGTTCCAACCCCTATTTAACGACCTTAAGGTTTGATTTTCCAAAAACTGTGAAATAGGTGTCTTATTATTTTCAATCAGAAAGCCAAATAACAATTTTCATAGACTTTGCTTAAAAAGCCGCGGACTTTTAAACGAAGTTTCCACCCCTATTTTACCTTCTTAAGGGTAGATTTTCTATAAACGGTGTTTAAGAAGCTCTTTGAACCAGAAAGCTAAATGCTATTTTTACAATTCTTGTTTCCAAATTAATTAACGGATTTTAAAATAAATTTATATTCCCTATTAATCGAACTTAAGGGTTGATTTTCCAAAAACGGTAAAATAGGTGTTCTATTATTTTCAATCAGAAAGCTGAATACCAATTTTCATAGACTTTGTTTCAAAATCTGCGGACTTCCCAACAAACTTTCAACCCCTATTTAACCCACATTAGGGTTGATTTTCCAAGGACGGTAGAATTAAAGTTCCACTATATCTAACCAGTAAGGCAATGACTAACTTTCGTAGTCCTGGCTTTCAAATTGGCAAATTTTAAAATAAGCTGTCAACCCTTATTTTACCAACTTAAGGGTTGATTTTCCAAAAATGATGAAATAGGTATTTAGTTATTTTCTATCGAATAGGTATTTAATTATTTTCTATCGAAAACCCAAATACCGATTTTCATACAAATTACATCAAAACTGGGGGACTTTCATACAAACTTACAACCCTTATTGAACCCATATAAGGGTTGATTTTCCAAAAACGGTAGAATTAAAGTTCCACTATATCTAATCAGTAAATCAATGACTAACTTTCGTAGTGCTGGCTTTCAAATTGGCAAATTTTAAAATAAGTTGTCAACCCTATTTTACCAACTTAAGGGTTGATTTTCCAAAAACAATGAAATAGGTGTTTAATTATATTCTATCGAAAACCCAAATACCGATTTTCATACAGTTTACATCAAAACTGGAGGACTTTCATACAAACTTACAACCCTTATTTAACCCACATAAGGGTTGATTTTCCAAAAACGGTACAATTAAATTTTCACTATATCTTACCAGTAGAGCAATGGCTAACTTTCATAGTGCCAGCTTTCAAATTGGCAAATTTTAAAATAAGCTGTCAACCCTTATTTTACCAACTTAAGGGTTGATTTTCCAAAAATGGTGAAATAATTATTTAATTAAAATACCGATTTTCATAGAGTTTACATCAAAAGTGGGGGAATTCCATACAAACTTACAACCCTTATTTTACCCACATAGGGGTTGATTTTTCAAAAACGGTAGAACTAAAGTTCTATTATATCTAACCAGTAAAGCAATGGCTAACTTTCATAGTGCTGGCATCCAAAATGGAAAAATTCAAAAAAAGCTGTCCACCCCTATTTAACCACCTTTAGGGTTAATTTTGGAAAAACCCTTAGATTAGATTTTTATTACTTTAAATCAGAAAGCTAAATACCAATTTTCATCCAGTTTGCTTTAAAACTGACGGACTTTCATACTAACTTTCAACCCCCATTTAACCCCCTTAACGGTGGAATATCAAAAAATCCGTTCTTAGTGCGCATCTACATTATAAAATGAAGCTATGTTGCCAATTTCATGATTGTAGCTTCAGCAGTTTAGTCAAAACCTTGATTAATACGTTTTGAACGTGAGTATCTTTTCGCTTTTATATATATAGATTAAAAACACATTCTGGGCGAATGTTATGAAATATAAGGATTTAAAAAAGTTAAAAAATTCTTATATATTAAAATTTTGCAAATTTTACACAAAGTTTTTTTAGTTTTAAATTAAAATTGTAAACTGGTATAGTCCGAGTAAAACTGCTAGTCCGCTCTAAATATAGAAATGAATCGCGTCGCCATAGCAAATTGTATGACTACACCTGCTCGCAACAACTTCAGAGCGGACTAGCAGTTGGGCGACAACTATAGTAAGTAACCTTCATGTTTTGACTCTAGAGGCGACGCCGTCACACATATTTTGACCTCATAACATCGAAAATCGGTCGGTCACTATGACTACTAATAATAAGAAATCCAAATGATTTAATCCACCCCATACATTTTGTTCCATTGATACGGCCGTTATCAATATTCAATCTATCTATTTTTTCTACTAATTCGAAGAAATTGTCACATGTCGATCTTTGGTAGACAAAACATTGGACAGATCGATTTTAAACAACGGGGTTTATGCTGTTTGAAATTTATGACAATTTCTATTTTCCGGTAAGTAATGCTAGAGTGACTAACTTATTACCGCGGGTTTGTTCTGATTTATGTACTGAGTTTAACGCCCCGATTATATTGGGGCTCGTCTTAAGTAGGGGATGAAAATATATCACGTTTTAAGTGAGGGGCTTTTTAAGGTTTTGTTTTCTTTTTGGTAGTTTGCAGATGTAAATATAAACTGGGGTCATATTATTTAAAGAAAAGACGCTTTCTATACGAACATAACATAAGCTAATCAGTCGTCACACGAAAAAGACAGGATTTAACGTTAAAATTAAATTACATTAGATTAGTTATTTTCTGTAATTAAATACCTATTACATTAGTAATTTAACTTATTTGTTACCTTTACATGTAAGTAAATGTGTATAATTCTATATCTATATATATAACTAGCTGACCCGGCAAACTTTGTACCGTCTCAAAATATATTCATCATATATATTTCATATAAATATAGGCTATGTTACTCGTGGATAATGTAGCTTTCGAATGGTGAAAGAATTTTTAAAATCGATCCAGTAGTTTTTGAGCCTATTCATTACAATCAAACAAAGTTTTCCTCTTTATAATATTAATGTAGAAAATCAATTGCTGTTCGATAGTCTCGCTAAAACTCGAGAACGGCTGGACCGATTTGGCTAATTTTAGTTTAAAACAATTTGTGGAAGTCCAGGTAAGGTTTAAAAGGTGAGTAAATATGAAATATATTTCATAAATAGATTCTGAGGCGGTACAAAGTTTGCCGGTTCAGCTAGTTTACAAAAAATTTTAAGACTACGAAGCAAATCTTCTAACGCAATAAGACGTATCTATTTTTTACAGATGTCGGTTAGTAAGGAATCAAGTAAGAATGTTGTCCTGTGAAATCATAGATTAGTAAAGTATTACTCATAAACAAGAAAATGTAACCAGTTTTGACAATTGAAATTGTCACTGTCATCTATTTTCGAGTTTGTTAAATATTAAAAAAAATTGTAGTTTTAAATCATTTATAATGAAACGATATTTCCGATATTGTTCCCCGTAAATTACACCATGACAGCCATTAGATGCTGACAAAATTATCAGCCGTTTAGGCCATTTAATGGCTTCCTTCAATTACAAGGCGATGAGATATCTATACTTATCTATGTATGAAACAAACATAATACGGTAAAACTTTTCATAAGTACTGGCATACACCCCACCTTTAAACAAAAAAAAAATAAAAAAGAACAATATGTCAAAACGCACAGATTAAACAGAGCCGCGAGCGCGCAACGCCATCTGTCATCGGAAACGATTCGAAAATAGAATGTGATCCGGTAACCGTTTGAACGTTATTTATCGCCGGTTTAAACTGGTTATTCTAAATTCGAAACTCGAAATTGATTCGTTGTCACGAACTGGGGATGTTAATTTGATAGTTTAAAACTGAACTTTAAAATAGTTTGGTATTAGTTCTCTTTTAGGTAATTGCAAAGGGTTATTTCGCGCCTATCTTTTTAGCACGCTTTTATTAGCTTGACCTGTATGTATGTATATATGTAACGGAATCTTTGAACTCGATTTTACCCACTTTAAACAGTCCGATTAATTTAAAATTTTGAACAATTATCAAGAACCGATGACAATACACGATTTAAATAATTTTATCCCATTCACCTCAACAGGATCGTCAGGAATCAGGATTAACGATTTTCCTTGTTCGATTTTAGCGTGGTTTTTAGTTTTTAAACTATAACTATTATGTTTATATGAAGATGGTGGAAGCATCTATGCCACACCTATTTCTGCCTAATAACAGGAGTGTTAAACACTGCTGTGTTCTGGTTCGAAGGGTGTGGTAAGGGAGACATACTTTTCCGAGGCGTTCCAGCTTCTTCTTCAAGGGTAGCAGCGTATTTTTGGCCGACCTCTGATAGGAATTGATTACAGATGTCCCAGCACTATCCACTTACCATCAGGTGGACAGCATGCACGTCAGCTACTCCAATATATAATAAAAAAGATAACTACATAAGCGATTATTATGAAATTATGTTCACACGTTGTCAGGAGTTCAGAAAAGTATATAGGGTACCTTTTATACCGAAGAAAGTACCATGTCCGAGGTATAGATAAAAAGCTCTGAATGCGAGCGAAGCCGCGGGTTAAAGCTAATTTGATTATAATCTTATATATAAAATTCTCGTGTTAGTTACCGTACTTCTCCGAAACGGCTTTAACGATTTTCACCAAATTTTATATGCATATTCAGTAGGTCTGAGAATCGGCTACTATCTATTTTTCATACCCCTAAGAGATAGGGGTTGTTCACCCTTAACATTTTTTATTTATACGGCAACACAACGTTTGCCGGGGCAGCTAGTATTTTATAAGTCTTTATTTCACTTACCTGGTTAGTTCGTATGTAAACAAACAAACTCACATTAGCATTTATATTATTAGTTAGACCGGTTAGGATTATGTCCAGCATAGATTAGTAAAGATACTTCGCCGCCTTGAAATTGAATGAAGCCACAAACGGCTTATTAGTAAGTTCTTTTTTTAAATTCTTGACAAATAAAAAAATTTTTAGAGAAAATTTACGAATAAATAACTAATACTGCATAATTTACGTAATAAATAAATAATGATTTCAAATATTTTAGGGACATTTTAGCAGGGAGACGTGGCAAAACTTTTTTACGCAACTATTTCAATTCTCAAAACTGGGTACATTTTCTTGTTAGGAGTGAGTAATCTTTACTAATCTATGATGTCCAGTAGAATATTATGGTTGATGTTTGTGTAGCAGAAACCACTCGGCCACAGCTATTCAGCTAATTGTCTCCAAAACCTCAGCATGTTGAGGACTAGGCTAAACCAACAGGAATTCTGTATCGACTGCCTATCTATACTAATACTATAAAGAGGAAAACTTTGTTTGTTTGATTGTAATGAATAGGCTCAAAAACTACTGGACCGGTTTTAAAAATTCTTTCAACATTCGAAAGCTACATTTTCCACGAGTAACATAGGCTATATTTTATATGAAAAATGTTTGATAAATAGATTTTGAGGCGGTACAAAGTTTGCCGGGTCAGTTAGTATTGTATATCTACAATACCTACCTATTACACAATATTATACAATAAAAGTTAAGCCTTCCAATTTCAAAGCAGGGTCCGAGGTTCGAATCCCAGGAGTCTTTGAGGACTATTACTACTCGTATATAAGTACCTCCGATTTTTCAAAATTACGTGCGTAATAGAAATTAATTATCACTTGCTATTAAGAAAGTTACATAATATGCGTATTAGAAAATAATAAATAAATTAATTATTAAATATAATTATTAAATTAATAATTAAATAAATTAAATTAATTGAGCAAAAAGTGCTCTGTAAAGAACCTATTTTGAATAAAAAAAATGATTTTTTTTTAATTATTCCTTGCTATAACGGTAAAAGAAAAATTCGTGAGGAAAGCTGCATGTCTGAGAGTTCTTTAAAAACGTTCTCGAAGTTGTACGATTGGCACAAATTCGCAATAAGCCAGCGTGGTGGACTATGGCCTTTTTTTTTTTTTTTTTGTTGACGAGGGGGAAACCTTCAAAAGGTACCCGACGCCATGGGAGTGACGCCGTGTTATGTGGGATTTTTACCGCACTAAAACCCCCCCGGTGGCCGTCCTCAGCGTCTCCTCTCACATCCCCTGGTGATTACAGCGATATGCGACCACACAAAACCGCTGTCCTTCCCGGGGTCGCTGGCCGGGCGGTTCGAGCTCCCACTCTTGCCGCCCGCAACCCCGGAAGCCCCCTTTTAGTCGCCTCTTACGACAGGCAGGGGATACCGTAGCCCTATTCTGGTCCCGGTACTACAGGGACACCATCTTCAGTCCTATCAACTCTTATGACTTTCAAAATTAAAAAATACAACTCTAATAAGGTGGACTATGGCCTACACTCCCTCACACTCACTCTGAGAGAAGATCCAGCAGTGGGACAGTAATTGGATAACGATGATACAAAAAATACTTACATTAGAGGTCAGAAATTCCTCTAAAATTACATACACCGCGTGCCAAGATTAAGTATGCTCCACGGTTCATTTTTTTATTCACCGTAACTCATTTTAAACTCGTTATATATTACAGCAAAGGTTCTCAAAGTGTGCTCGGCGTAGCCCTAGGGCATAGTTGCACAGACTTATTAAGACTAGGGGCCACTCGGGCAAATCATGAACGGATGGCGGACAGGCCGCCAGAAGTATAGGTGATTAAAGACAATAAAGAATTGATAATAATTTATTAAAATTGAAAAAGAATTTATTAATTTGAAGCGTGGCACTGCATAGTGCTTACAATCTTCGCGCGCGCGCGAGATTCAAATTATTTTTCGAACATTTTTTTTTTTTGTTTTATTCTGGAATAGAATTCAATATTTTTCGAATGTACGAGAGTATTATTTTTGCTGTCGGCGGGCCACCAGTATTCGACCGGCGGAGTAAGCGATGATGATCTAAAGGCGGATGCTTAAGTAACTTTCGTATCCTTGTTTATATTGTCTGAAATAAATGTTATTATTTTTTTTTTAAGTAACTTTTAATCAACAAACAAACAAAGTCTACCTGGGGCTCCTACCGCCCTTAGACATCTTATAGGGGTTCTATGTGAAAACACATGCCTTGCCATACCTGAGGACTGACATGGTCACCTCTGGCTACTGGTTTCTGTCGAAACGCTAAACATTAAATCTGAACTATCTATAATTAAAAATCGATCTCGGCCTAAAATATCTCTCGGTTCAAATTAATTCGAAAAAGCCCATATTACAATTAATAATACATATCTATTTTTTTGTGACCGTATTGCATAGTAAAGTACCTAAGAGAAAAATAATGTAAAACTTTATTTAAAAATTTATTTATTAAAAAAAACTAAATAACAAATTTTGCTTGTCTGTTCTGTAACCACTTTTGGTACACTTTCATAGTAGTTTTGAGAAACTAATAGAGGTATAGGGAGCTATAAGTTTGAGAAACTTTACCCTACAGTGTACATTTTTTCACGGTACCTCATTCAAAAATCATTATCTATTATGTCGGACATAGAGTGACGAATGAGTAGAAGTGCATTTTGTTATGCTAATGAGAGTTTTGATGCAAAAAAAACAGAGGGGTGGTGCAACAATATAAACATCGGATCTAAAATAAATTCAGAAAAAAATCTGCACGAAACATGTCAAAATATGGAGTTGGAGAGACTCTTGTTTGGTGTCTTAATTACATATTATTTTTATACAGAAGTAGCAGACGAGCATGCAGTCCACCTGAAGGTAAGAGGCAGGTCGCATAAACCACAGATAAGAGTCACTTACTCTTCTTAACTTTGATAAATTAATAATCACTTGCTTTAAAGGTGAAAAAAAAACATCGTGAGCAAACCTGCATATCTGAGAAAACTTGAAGAAAAAGTTCTCAAAGGTACAGTCACGAGCATAAATATATGACTATGGACAGATTAGCAAAAATATCTGACCCAAGAACGAGTTTAGTAATATCTACCTGCAAGAACGCAGCAAAAATATCTGACATTAATAGGCAGCAAAAATATCTGATGATAACGTTGATCATATAATTGTGACATGTGACGTCAACTAAGGGGCAATAATATCTGACATAATTTACAAATATCTTTCATGTAAATAACAATGTCAGATATTTAGTTGTTAATATAATTGTTGGTAATATAATAGTTATATATAATTGTCAGATATTTTTGCTGCGTTCGTGCAGACATATATTATTGAACTCGTTATTGGGTCACATATTTTTGCTGATCTGCCCATAGTCATATATTTATGCTCGTGACTGTACCTATGTAAAGTCTACCAATAGGTACGCACTTGGCCAGCGCCTTGGACTATGAGCTAATCTTTCTCACTCTGATAGGAGACCCGTGCCCAGCAGCGAGACGTTAATGGTATGATGATGATGATACTCTTATAGGTATACTACTAGCTCAAAGGTAGCGCCGCATTCGTGGTCGATCTCAGGTAGGACTCTACTCTTATCAGAGGTCCATCGGCGGCAGTATCCACTTACCATCAGACAAACTGTTTAATCTATACTAATATTATAAAGAGGAAAATTTTGTTTGTTTATTGATTGTAATGAATAGGCTCAAAAACTACTGGACCGATTTTAAAAATACTTTCACCATTCAAAAGCTACGTTATCCACGAGTAACATAGTCTATATTTTATATGAAATATATTTGATAAATAGATTTTGAGGCGGTACAAAGTTTGCCGGGTCAGCTATATCATATAAAAAGTGAGTGGTTCTACTACCCAGTACCCATTTCTGCTTTACAACAGCAGTGAAGCCCTGCTGTTTTTGTTATGCTAATAAGTCGAGTGGTCGATAGAAACTGAGGGGTGCGTTAAAATATTGTCGAATTGAATTGGCAGTTTAAAGGGAATAGCTTCTCGGTTTTTATGTCATCGAATTAACACGTGGGTTTTTTTAATACGGGAGTAGCAGACGAGCATGCAGTCCACCTGCAGCGGCTAATGGACATTTTTAATCAACCCCAGATAGGATTAGATATTCCAACATCAGATCAGCCAGGTCGACCCCAGCGCACCAAGCTGGAACGCCACGTAAAAGTAACTCCTGCAGCAGCAGCAGACGAGGATGTAGTCCACCTGATGGTAAGCGGCTACAGCCGCTAATGGACATCTTTAATCAACCCCAGATAGGATTAGATATTCCAACATCAGGTCGGCCAAGTCGACCCCTGAGCACTAAGCTGGAACGCCTTGGAAAAGTAACTCTTAAATTACATAAAAATACAAAGAAATCCAACATATTCCACAGAATTTTTGCAAACGTTATTTCTTAAGCATATTATGTACATATTTCTTCTGTGAAGAAAAAATAAAAAATCACAACTCCACGTTACTAGAATAAAATTTGAGTAAGACACCTATCTAGGGTGACTATACGTCTCAATTTGAATGGGATAGTCCTGTTCTTTTAGCTATACCTACATATATTTTTTATTTAATTAATTAAATATAATTGTTATCATCAATCATATATCAATCATCAATATAATTGTTATGTTTGTATTCGGTCCAGTAGTTTTTGTTTCCAAACCAACAAAGATTTCCTCTTTATAATATTAGTGTAGATATATACAAAAATCCACAAGTGTCCCGTTTCGAAAAAAATAAATGGTAACTCACCGTAAGATGAATAAACAGCCAGAGAGAGCAGCAAGACCACGTGCGCGAGGATCCCGGCGGCGCTCACACGAAACATATTCAAAATGGCGGCCATCGTCACAAAATGGCCGACGAGCAATGCACTACACTTATGGACACACTTTATCACATAATACTGGCGTATGGCTAATTGATTTCAGTTTTACTAAAGTCCTAGGATCGTCGGTCGAATTCGGAATCATTCGCGGGTTGTGCTGGTGGCGTCTGGAAAGAAAGAAAGATAATTTTAATAAAGAAACAAAATGAGGAATCTGAAATATTTATTATTAGTATAACAGTTTCATTATTAGTATGATCGATAAAATTTAGTAGCTTTATTATAAGAGAGCGAGTTAAATTTAATTAAATATCACATAATAATTACAATACGATGTTAAAAAACCGACACTATTTTAACTAAAACACACTTATTTGAACATTTTTTTCAATAAATAAGTTTACAAAAAATATACATGCTTATAAGAAATTTAAAATAAGAAAGTTAAGGTGAATAAAATAAATAAAAAAGAATTAAATCGATTTACAAATGTTTAATTAGCTAAGCTTTGTCTGCCAACTAGCTAAAGTAGCAGCAGATGCGCCGCTACCCCTGAGGACTAAGCTGAAACGCCTCGGAAAAGTACGTCTCCCTTATACCCTTCAACCAGAACATAGTAGCGCTTAAACTGCTGTTATGAAGCAGAAATAGATGTAGCAGTGGTGTCGCCGGAGTCGAACCACAAAGGGTTCTACCACCTTCAATACATACATATATACTCTCGAAAAACATTACCCTCTGTCGGATCAAAACTTTTACAGTCTTAACGCGTAAAACTTATAAATCTGAACAATCCATCACTATCAGTAACAGAATATTTCAGAGATACGGTTAGTTGGAAAGTTTCGTCATTCCGAATTTCAGATTTTCAGAAATAACTTCTTATATGAGCGAAGTTTAAAATGGGTTCCTTACAGTGACTTTGAAGGAGATTCAGTAGATTCTATATTAGATTAAGTTACGAATTAAATTTATACATTTTGATATCAGTTTTGATTTTTTTAAATACAGAAGAAACAGATGAGCATGCAGTCCACCTGATTGTATGTAGCTACTTCCGCCAATGCACATCTGTAATCAATCCCAGATAAGATTTGATTTCTACCTTTCGGCTACAGATGCGCCGCTACCCCTGAGGACCAAGCTGAAATGTCTCGGATAAGTATGTCTAAGGGAGACACCGCCAAACCTATTTCTGCCTATTAACAGCAGTGTTAGCCCTTAAGGTAAGGGAGACATACTTTCCGAGGCGTTCCAGCTTAGTCCTCAAAGGTAGCGACGCGTCTGTGGCGAACCTCAGGTAGAAATATAATCCTATCTGGGGATTACAGATGTCCATGGGCAGCAGTAGCCACTTACAGTACATTATAAAAAAAATACAAATGTCACATTGAAATAATTTTATCATTAAAAAAAAAATGTGAGCCGTCACGGGACGCCTGGCAGATGTGAAACATCGACATTATTTTGTAAAAGTAATATGCAGAAAAGAACATATTGTGATAGGAACTAAATATGTCATAATGATAAAATAAAATATTACGATTTTTTTGATAAAAGAAAATATTACGATGACTATTTATTGAATAAACATTTATTTTCATTAAATACAAAAATTTACGAAATTATTTCAAATCGTGACTACTTAATTCGTTTAATCAGTGACTTCGGTAATACTCGTAGTTATTGCGCACGGCATGCGTCGCCACGCCAGAAATCGGTTTTACGTACGGCTATAGATGTTTCACATCAAAAAACATATTCATTAATTACACAATTCCTGTTTAATAACTTGAGAAGCTTTTTTGTATCAGATAGCAGATGTAAGCAGGAAGTAATTAGTTTCAATTTCATTTATATTTTCACTTAAAGTATTACGCTCCCCACTCCAATCCATTGTATTGAAGCTTATACAAAGATGCGAGCCGTAGACTAACTAACAAAATAGACTGCTACAAATTTTAAACTACTATGTTTCTATTGTCTAATAGGATATTTTTGTAGTTATACTTCTATTTTGCGCCCAGGAAAAATGATGAGAATTTTTTACATAACCGATATAAAAATAGACACCATTGATATTGCAAGATTTGTAGAAAAAAATACTTTTAGTTACTTATTGATGTGAAACATCTATAGCCGCACGTAAAACCGATTTCTGGCGTGGCGACGCATGCCGTGCCACGCTATACGATTGTATATATATACAGTCTATATGCAGTAGTGTGTACGGTGTGGCGACGCGTCGCCATGCGCAATCGAATTCAATAAATAGTCATCGTTATCTGGAAAAAAATCGTAATATTTTATTTTATCATTATGACATATTTAGTTCCTATCACAATATGTTCTTTTCTGCATATTACTTTTACAAAATAATGTCGATGTTTCACATCTGCCAGCCGTCCCGTGACGGCTCACATTTTTTTACTTATATTATGATATTGGTAGCAATGTTTCTACTTTATTCCAATCACATATGTGTTGTCACTTATGTGTACTAAGGTCGGGTTATACCTATGTTCCTAAGTCTGCCGCCATCCATACCTTTCAACCGAAAGGCTGAAAGGCTTGTTTGTTGTGTTGTGCTGTTTTTTTTAACTTATGTTTTTAAATAATACAGGAGTAGCAGACGAGCCTATGGTCCACCTGATGGTAAGTGTACTGTCCCCCATGGACATCTATAATAAACCCCAGATAAGGTTAGAATCCTAACTGAGGTCGACCACAAATGCACCACTACCTCAGGAGACTAAGTTGGATTGCCTCTGAAAAAAACGTCTGCCTTACCACACCCTTCAAGCCATAACACAGAAGCGCTTAACACAGCTGTTATTAGTTAGAAATAGGTGTTGCGGTAGTGCCGCCGGAGTCGAACCACAACGGATTCTACCACATTCTATTTCTCATACGTCTTTGTGTGTGTCCATGGCACCAACAATACAGAAGAAATCCATGTGTGGGTGATTGATGGGATGTAGAAAGCTTTATTTACAGATCCCTTAATGTACCTTACTCTTAACAAAATATACTTCAATTACCTAACCGGAGTCTATTTAACTACTCCATCAACGTGTTAATATCGAGTATCACCCCATCTCAATACAGTAAGTAACAAAATCCGACATTAACCTGCCATTTTATTAATACCTCACGATCCATTAGCCGTGGGGCGAAATGCCTTAAAGTATCGAATTACTTATTGTCCCCTACGTACAGTCTGGGAGACGGCTCTTGTTTTGACTTGAATTTGATGTTGAATTTAAAATCAAAAGAAAAAAAAACTTTTTAAAAACAAGCTTTTATTACATGTTAAGAATTAAACAGTTAAAAATAATTTAAACCTGATGTATTAAATATCAGCATTTTTATATCAGACAGTTTTTTATAAATAAAAGCGCGAAAATAAACTTTTTGGTGTCTGTAAGCTACTGGGCGGATCTTGTTTTGATTTCACATTTTATGTTCAATTTAAAATAAATTAATGCAAATGAAAAAAGAAGAAAATAAACTTTAAATGAAAATCTATCTGTTCGCAGTCATTAAGCTAAGAGGCGGTTCTTATTTTGGCCTGTCAAAAATGTTAATTTTTATATTAAGCTAATATTTAAGATTAAAAAAATTAATAGCATTTTTTATTGAAATTTAAATAAGAAAATAAACTAAGAAGGATATACGCATTTAATAAAATAAACTCATGATTTTGTTGTAGAATTTTATATGATACTACCATAGATTAGTATAGATCTACTACTACTAATCTATGGATACTAACTGCGTTCCATGGCTTTAACTCTTAGCTGCTGTGAAATTAGATTAGACAGATTAACTATTTATTAATCTGTGGTCAGGGTACGTTCTTATTTATTTATTTATTTATGCACACAGATAACTAATACAAAAGACTTATAAATAACATTTTGTGCAAAGGTACTGCTTATTCCTAGTGAAATTTCTTCCAGCAGACCTGTGAAAGGAAAGGGGCTAACAAATGGTGGATACGCGTGCACGAGACAGGATAAAGATATATTATTTATAATTTAATCATAAAGTAATACCGAATAATGTTAAATATAATACCGAATAAGATTTCTTTTTAAGATTGAAGAAGCAAACGCGAGTGAAAAGCGGTTACTGCTGCCCATGGTTCTCTACTACTTTATATATAACAAATCAATTACTTCTGGAAATGTACGTTTTTTACTTATATTACACAAATTTTAATAACTAGTTTTCTTTTTATTATAAATTAGCTTAATGTTATATATTTTCGCTAATATAATAAATACACTTTATAAAAATTACAAAATTTCCTCCATCACTAATGAAGACCGTAGTAACTACTTCTTGAATTAATTCTAAAATATAAAGCAGTAACAAAAATTACTCGCAGTTGAAAAGAATATGCTACAAAGAATGGTCAACAAAACGTCAACTAAAACCACAAGAACTGGCCCCCAGCCTAGTCCACGCTAATGCAGTAATTGCTCAGTATTTTTGTTCCTTCCCCACTCACCCGGGGCGGTACTGTTGGAAATAATTAAATATTTGCACAGTTGTGAGTTGAGCTATTTAATTTGTTAATATGTACGAGCGTTTTTTAAAGTTTTAACTTGAATTAAAAACTATTGCGCGGCATCCACACACTCCGCATTTGCCACAAACTTTAGTCTACAAACGCACAAAACTGGACGCCTCGCAAGTGCTTACTGTAAATTTTACCTTAAATTTTCGAAATGCGACACCCCATCCGATCAGCTAGAAGCGCTCGCAAACCTACACAAACAAAGTCAAATGTTCTATCCGCACATTTCAATTTGTAACGGTTTGTCGTTGTTTGACACAAGTGCACGCACACAGCATAAAAAGCGACAACAAAACGTCTTTTAAAACAACAAGAACCGGCCCTCAGCCTAGGCAACGCTAATGCAGTAATTGCTTAGTATTTTTGTTCCATCGCCACTCGCCCGGGGCGCTATGCGAGACGGAACCAGTAGGAAATTAATAATTAAATATTTGCACCGCAGTTGTAAGTTAAGTTCTCATTTTACATATTATTCACTACCACACATTGACATCTGTAACTAACTCGATACAGTACCTACCCTTAGTATGAGTTTTTACGTTTTTACAAAAATGACAGTTTTTGTATTTGTTTATGTATTTGACCATACATTTCCAATCAGCGTCCCCAGCGGGCTGTATCAGAACTGATTAGAAATGTATGGGAAATACGTAAACAAATACAAATACAGTCATTTTGTAAAAACTCATACTAAGGGTACAGTAGCATTACCATGAGTTGGCATAGAAACGCCACTATAGAAATGGTAAATAGAAAACTATTGTCATTTTGCTAGTGAATAACATAACTACTATCGTTACGGTATTTCTTGACAACGTCTGTCAAATTAATGACTCATGGGACCGAATTTGTATGGCAATAGATCATAATGACATTCGCTAGCGATTTGATTTCGATAGGTTTTTTACGTATCGAGTTACGTCACTACGGATTTTAGTTCTACGAGTAACCACCAGAGGCGCTGTACAATTTTTCATACATTTATTTTACGCAGTCGCTAGCGAGTAATACTTTTGTAAACTCATGGTAGTCCTACAGAGCATAATAAATAATTACTATAATTGTAATGGTCAACGTAACTACTTCAAGTCGTAACGCCATTACTTTACCCGAGTGTAATGTGTAATGTTTATTCGAGCGTTTGTACGCATTACATATGTATGTATGTATGTTTAAGTCTTTAGCATGCTCTGCTGTGCAAACGGCTAAACGGATTTTAACATATGAGGTGTCGTTGGATTCGTCTAAATTGTGGGAGTTACTTTGGTTTAGGCTAAATTTCATTCAGGTAGTCAGGTTTTTTGTTTTTATATTAATCTTCTAGTTCCCACTCATAGTGCCTAAAGAAATTTTACTTCAAAAATGTATGTATCTTGTTTACCTATTTGCTTAAAAATGAGCCTTTTCCTTTAGTTTTTGTTCTATTATTACTTCCCCGAATTTGATCCTTATAAGCGATACTATCCGAAGGTGAACTAAATTAAAGCATGCTTTTTTTTCAAATTGAACTCCTTCGATTTGCGGCATGGAAAAATATATTTTTTAAACTAAAGAATACGTTTTAATTTTTATTAAAATCGGCCTCGTAACTCATATCAACATTTTTATCTATTTCTTATAGTTTTAGATTTGTTTTTATGTTTTATAATTATATCTAACGATAGGGCAGACGAGCTACCCAGTGGAATGCAGTCACCGTCGCCTATGCACATTGCACCAGAGGAGTCACCAATGCATCGCCGGCTAAATCGGTTTGTAGGCCCATTTGAAAAATTCACCCTGTAAAGCATAATAGAAACTAAGGTTCTGTTTTAGTACACTTACTGTGAGGTTATCACAGTAAGTGTACTTAAACAGAACTAAACAAAAACCTAAAATTACTCAAACAATGTTTATCTTCCATCCACCGAAACGAAGCAATGCAAGAGAGAGCCAGTAAAAAACAATTATTACAACTTTTACTCAACACTGAATAAATAGTGCAGATATTCTTTCTACGGAGTAGAATTCTGTTTAAAACATAAATGTTTTACTATCATCTTTAAGAATAATACGCGAAATTAGTTTCTGGATAAAAAATATTATAAGCAACTTTTAGGGTTCCGTACCCAAAGGGTAAAAACGGAAGCCTATTACTAAGACTTCGCCGTCTGTCCGTCTGTCACAGGGCTCAATCTCTGGAACCATAATAGATAGACAATTGACATTTTTAAAGAGGATGCACAATCGTGGCCGTTATAGCAACAAATACTAAAACTAGTAATTTAATTAAAAAATCAAAAACCCAACTGCACTAAAAAGGCTGTGGTAGAATTTCCAAAAAAGGTGAAATAGGCGTTTCATTGTTTTTATCCAGAAAGCCAAATACAAAGTTTCATGTATCTGCTTAAAAATCAAAAGAGGTTCTAACAATATCATCCTTTTTTAATCCTCGTAGTGCTCATTTACGCTACGCTACATAAAGAACCTATGAATAAAATTCCAGTACTTTAGCTCACTACTCAGTCTACTATTTAGTCAGACAGTTATGTATTATATATACAATTATTACAACTTTTAATCCACACTTCTTTTTTTATATAATATAAGAGTAGCAGACGAGCATGCAGTCCACCTGATGGTAAGTGGCTACTACCGCCCATGGACATCTGTAATCAACCACAGATAGGATTAGATATTCCTACCTGAGGTCGGCCACAGATGCGCCGCTACCCCTGAGGACTAAGCTGGAACGCCTCGGAAAAGTCTGTCTCCCTTACCACACCCTTCAAACCGGAACACAGCAGCGCCTAACACTGCTGATATTAGGTAGAAATAGGTGTGGCGGTGGTGCCGCCGGAGTCGAACCACAAAGGATTCTACCACCTTCTAAATATAGATTCACTGAATAAACAGTGCAGATATCCTTTCTACGGAGTGGAATTCTGGTTAAATCATGTTTTAATCTTTAAGAATAATACGCGTAACTAGTTTGAGGATAATAATTATTATGAGATAAAGTATCTCATTATACTTTTTTTCTTTTCTTCACTACTAGTTTTAAGTACAGTTTTGTTCGCTTTGGGATACCATTATTTATTTAAAATATAATAGTAGTATACACGGACATGCAGTCCACTGATGATAAGTGTCCACTGCACACCACGGACATCTGAAATTAAGATTATATTCCTACCTCGGCTAGATGCATTACACATTGAAAAGTATAGATACTCTCGAGATTTCATGGGTTCCCATATTTTTGGGGGGAACCCTAATTGTTTCTTTAAAATAAAAGTAGCCTATGTTAATCCTTATAATATCAACCAACTACAGATGAAAGAAGAAATCCTGTCGAAATTAATGCAGCTGTTTCGGAGATTAACGGGAACAAACAGAAAAACAAACAAAATTACTAATATTTGTTAAAAATATATACTTCCATATGAACCAAGTAAAATTATTTTGACAATACAAACAGACTTCTATTTTAATTTATTTATACAGAGTGACGGCCTCATAGTTAAACCTGGTATGAAGTTGGTAGAACTCTTTGTGGTTCGACTCCGTCTGCACCACCGCTACACCTATTTCTGCCTCATAACAGCAGTGTTCGTGCCGCTATGTTCTGATTTGAAAGGTGTGTTAAGGGAGACATACTTTTCCGAGACGTTCCAGCTTAGTCCTCAGGGGTAGCGGCCGCATCTGTGGCCGTCAGGTAGGTATAGAATCCTATCTGGGGTTTACAGATGTCCATGAGCGGTAGTAGCCACTTACCATCAGGAGGGCTGCATGATCGTCTGCTACTTCTATATTATAAAAAAATAATAATAAAACCTACCTAAAAATAATTCCACAGTAACATCAGCTGAACGATACGATGTTAATCTTTTTACATTTTACAAGTCTTGTTTTTCGTTCCCCGAACACAAATGTAATCCGCTTTGTGTATCTTCCATGATAATTCCTTGGAAAGATGTTTTATTATTTTCACATGAAATTTCGGGAAATTATTTGTCTTAAGTAGGGTTTTCAGATGAAGTTAAATAGTATTGAACTATTATTCTGCTTTATATACTACGATATTTGAAATCAACATGTTATTTTTTCTTTATAGTAAGTAGAAGTAGTAAACGAGCATGCAGTCTACCTGGTGGTTAGTGGCTACTGCTGCCGATAGACATCTGTAATCAACCCAAGATAGGATTGAAGTCCTACTTGAGTTGGGCCACAGATGCGCCGCTACCTTTAAGACTATTTGGAACGCCTTAACTAAGAATGTTGCTGTTACCACACTTTTCAAATCGGAACACAACAGCGTTTAAACTATTGTTATTTGTCAAAAATAAGTGTGGCGGTGGTGTTGTCGAAGTAGATCCTCTTACGGTTCATAAAATCCTATTAATTTGATATATTATGTTATGTTAATCCGTTGAGAAACAGTTAGTTAGAGTATGACATAACAAACTAAGTGAAAAGTCCTACAAAAAGAGAATCAATTCGCATTTATAAAAAAAAAATTAAAAAACCTAAACGGTTAACCACCTTTGACAATGACTAACTGGGAACAAGTATATCAAACTATAGTTAACTATATTATATAGTTAGTTATAGTTTAGTTATATAACTATTATATAGTTATTTAAATAAATTAACTACGTGAAGGTGTCCTCATATAAATTTAAATATCACTTTCCTTAATAAGCTCCTTAAACGTTTAAAGAAGTATCACTTCAAAAAACTTAGAAGTCTGTTATGTCTCTGAAGTTTCACAAGTTACATCTTAGATATTACACTTGCTTCAGTCGCGTTTATTGTTCTCCGTAGACCCTGAACTAATAGTTTTATGTAGGGTTGCCACCCAAACCAGAATATAGAATATCGTTCTATATTTTAGTTAATATTAGTATAAAAGATACTTTATTTTCATCACGAATTTAAATGTTCTACCTTCAAACACACAACCCTGATATAACTTCATAAGCAGTAGATTCTTATAGATAGTTTATCTTTATGTATATTATAGTGAGACAAATATTAAAAAAATACTATATGTTCTATTAATTTCCAAAAAAATCCTAACTTTTGCAATACTATTTAAAAAATTCAAAGAAAGTTGACAACACTAATTATAACAGACCCTACGACTTCCTTAAAACATAAACGTCTTAATTCTAGTATTTCAGCTATTGTACCCGTTTGTATGTAGTGTCTTGTTCCGTCTTCACATTTTGAATATTATGATGGAAAGAGACAAAACATAGAGTCTAAAAAAACAATATTCGGTCTTGCTGTAATTTTGTAGTTGTGAATCCAATCTCCCAAACCTTATTAAAATTTTGGATCTAATCTTATCAAAATTCAGTAATGATGATTTTTAAAAAATAACAGCTTCTGCATCAGTGTCTATTATTAAAAATAAAATTAAATCTTTTTACAGAAAATTACAAGATTTTGGGTGCCATCTGACCCATCTAAGCGAAATTTTATTTTTGAGCTATGTATTTTAGAGACACTTGGAATTGTATAATCGAAATATAGTATATTTCATTCCCACAATTTAGACGAATCCACAAACACGTCATATGTTTAAGCCGTTTGATCTGCAAGGTGAAACAAAGAATGAGACCCATACATGTATAGACATACATACGCTAAAACAAAACCTCTACAGACGTCTAAAACGAGGCTACATTCCAAGAAATCCATCCAAAAGTCGTACAAAAACTCATTTACAAGAACGACAACCCACCAATGATCGTATTACACGATACCTAGTCTAAAACGAAGAAAAACAAATACAAGTTTCTTACGACAATGTTCTTATTTCTTAATACTCTCTATATTACCTTTCTTGTTACATTATTGTATAAACACGACCACGGATTAGTCCGGGCGCTTGTTTTTAGAAACTACTTGCAACAAACAATTTTGAGACAAAAGAATTGGTTGTCTGTACGGTTGAAGACCTCGAAATATTGTGGTTTGAACGAAGCAACGAAATTTGTACGTTTTAATTTTTGAAATTATATCATTAAATAAATTTATTTTTGGAAAATAGAAGTAGCAAACGAGCGTGCACCTGATGGTAAATACCACCTACTGGTTACTGACCCATGGACATCTTTACTTAATCCGAGATAAGATTTGGCGAAAGATCGTACCTGAGGTTGGCAACAGATACGTCGCTACACCTGTGGACTAAGTTAGGCGACACAACTAAAAAAAAACAAAGGAATGAGTGAGTTAGGTTGGTTTAACTACAGTAATGGGTGCCGTCGAGATTGCGGTCGAGTGCTAGGGGACCCTTGGTTGCGGCAAAGAGCGTACTGAGTCCGGCATATCCTCTCCGCTGCCATTCCGCCTAGAGGAACCTATGAAAGATTTCCCCACGAAAAAAAGGTACAGTAATGGGTAGACACTACTAAAAACAAAACAAAGAAAAAATAGACTGACGATACAACTAAAATAAAACAGTAGCGAGTTAGAAAAAACAGAAACATTCTCCGTTGGTTCATTACAGCATGACCATGTCCAGGGATTAGCCGCCGGCGCTTGGTAATGGAGAATCACGGTGTACTACATCGCACTGGACGTATTAATGAAATAACTGAGTAGATTTATCAATTGTGAAAGGGGAGAGAAAGGACCTTTAGGTATATACAGATTGATTTAAAATTGTAGTCTAATCAACAAGATCAAAATCGTGAAAAATAGAGATGAAGCTCCTAAAAATATGAGATAGCTAGTTCAAACTGATATATAGAAAAATAACCCTCAAGGATTTTTTGGATTGAGCACATAAAAAGGCATTTTTTTAAACAAAATAACATGTAATAAATTTGTTTTTCGGTAATAAATGAAAAACTATGAGGAATTAAGTAATTTAAATAAAAAAGGAAATCTACAATAAAACTTCGTTAAGTAGATTTTTCAAAATGTTATAATATTGTTAACTAACGTGTTCTTTCCTACATTTTGACATCTATTTTTTATTAATTGATTTTTTTTCCTATTTTTTTCCTTTATTATATGGACATATATTTTAGAATAATAATAAAAAAATCTAAAATTTAGTTATTTTGTTGATAATTGTTAATACTTTAAAATAAACAACATAAAGATTCTAAAAATGACATTTTCTTTTTTCCAAATAATGTAATAATTGCCATTTTTGTTTAACAAAGACACTATGTAATATTTGAAATTTGCCCAGTGCCCAGGAATGGGTAAAATAATGATTTATTTTGAGAGAAATGGTTATATGTTTGGTATAGTTATTTGATACTTAAATAGAACGCAATAAGAATCTCAGAACCTCTCTGTGATGAGACTACTTGCCCAGCAGTGGGTTTATGCTGTAACTAGTTTTGCCCGCGGCTTCGCTCGCGTTTAAAAGAAAATAATATGACATACTAACATACATAAAACTGAAAATTCGTACCTTCATAGGAATGGACAACAACTTTGCTAAAGATCATCACTTGATCAAATGCATAGTTTACGATTCAATTCTTACTAATAACCATTAAAATAATCGATTTTTTTGGTCCAAAACATCGATTCTCCGATTAATCGATCTTAGATCGCCATCCCTACTACATCTACATCCCGTGGGATTTCCGGGATAAAAACTATCCTATGTCCTTTCTCGGGTCTCAGACTATCTTTGTACAAAATTTCATTAAAATCGGTTCAGTGGTTTAGGCGTGAAGAAGAGACAACCAGACAGAGAGACCGACAGACCGACAGTTACTTTTGGATTTATAATATTAGTAAGGATGAACCCACTGTTTCATTACAGCATGAACCCGTCCAGGGATTAGCCGACGGCGTGTGTGTTAATGGAAAGTTGCGGAGAACGGGAACAATGCAGTGCCCGACATTGAAGGGCCAAAGGGAGTGCATTATTCCTGTATGGGAATATTTTTGGCATTAGCTGGGGTGTAGTGGTCATAGTTTCAAAGATTTTTGAAAATAATTATTATATTAGAAGCTTGTCGAAGAGGAACCTAATATAAAACTAAATTAATCTGGAGGCACGGCAGTGCCTCTGCCAAGTCGAGCCAAAGCCAAAAAAAGCGGCACGGCCGTAGCATTCTTTTAATTTTGTTTAATGATAACATACATACGACGATGGATAATTATGCTCTTATCATACCTGTTAGTTAACATGATCTTCACCTAAAGTTTCGTACAAGCGTGTTTTATCCAAAGCTGCATGTTATTAACATCAGGTTGTAGCCAAACGCAAGCCTATAGTAAGTTAAAAAAGTAGAATTTGTTCTCTATTTTTTTTACTTTTGAAATTTAATTCACATTATTTAGAATATATTATATTATTTATTTATTTATTGGACCTAGGTGTTTCAGACATTTTCTTTGTGTGCTACTTTTAAATGTATACTCTTTATATTTATATCTTTGACTACTGTCTATAATTTGGAGCAAATAAAAAAGAACCACAAAATTTATTGTTATAAATAGTATTATCAATGCTCATTGAGCATTTAATAATCATTAAAAAAGTATAAACATTTATTACATTTACTAAAAAAATATTTATTAATAGAACATTCGACTGTCTCAGTGTTGCATAAACACGTTCATTAGCCTACGGCGAGCTTTCGACAGAATCGTAGGGGAAGTATTACAGCACGTTTGTGGGGATGTATTGTTGAATTAGCCTAACCGAGGATCGAATGCTGCACTGTATATTAGAAAACATTTTCGACGTCGTCAACACATTGCACCAACGTTGGCTAATCTCGCAGAGTGAGCGGTTTAGGTCATAGTCCACGCTGGCCAAGTGCGTATTGGTAGACTTCACATACCTTTGAGATTATTTTTTTAAAGATCTCACAGATATGCTGGTTTCCTCACGATGTTTTCCTTTACCGTTAAAGCAAGTGATAATTAATTTCGAATACGCACATAACTTGAAAAATCAAAGGTGCCTGCGATTCGACCTTCGAACCCCACGATCGAGAGGCTGAGTTTCAACCACTAATGTAACTACTTTCGTGTATCACTGCTTCAAAATTTTGTGAAAATCCAAAATTACTCTAATAGCTCAATGATGCATCAACGTGTTCACAGATTAGACCGCCAAAACGTTAATAGCTAATATCAAAGTTTCCGTACTACAGACGGATATAAGAACATTTTTATATATACGTTTATTTAGTTTGTGGTATTGGGTTGCTTTCGAAACAACTTTGAAGTTGCCTATATAATTTTATTGCACTTAAATGATTCAATTAATTAAAATATTTGTGATGTCTATATATAGACTTTAATATACTCAGTTTATTTAATATGGCTACTACCGCCCTTTGACTTCTGTAATCAACTCCAGATAAGAGATTCCTAACTGAGATTGGCGGTTTTTGGAAAATTAAATTTGGAGTTGCCAATTAGGAGTATCAGAAGACGCAGATTTTTTTTTATGTCAAGACCTATCAAAACGCTGTGATGTTATTTTTTATATATAGTCATAGATTAGTAAAGATTACTCACTCCTAACAAGAAATTGTACCCAGTTTTGAGAATTGAAATAGTTGCGTAAAAATGTTTTGCCACGTCTCCGTGCTAAAATGTCCCTAAAATATTTGAAATAATTATTTATTTATTATGTAAATTACGCAGTATTTGTTATTTATTCGTAAATTTACTCTAAAAATGTTTTTATTTGTCAAGAATTAAAAAAAAGAACTTACTAAAAAGCCGTTTTTGGCTTCATTCAATTTCAAGGCGGCGAATTATCTTTACCAATCTATGTATATAGTATACAAGTAGCAGACGAGCATGCAGTCTACCTGATGTAAACTAGCTACTAGACACTAGACAAGACCAGATTCCTACCTGACCGACCACAAATAATAAAAATATAATAAAAACTAAATAAGGAACTAAAACTAAAGAAAATGCATTCTCAACTTTTGCACAATCAAAAATCTATAACATTTCAACTGACCATTTTTCTTTTAAACTTATTTTATACCATGTATAGTCCGCGCCAAGCTGTTAGTCCGCTCTGAAGTTGTTGCGATCAGGTGTAGTCATACAATTTGCTATGGCGACGCGATTAATTTCTATATTCAGAGCGGACTAGCTTTACGCGGTCTATACAAACCTGCATATTTTCGAAACTCAATACTCCACAAAGGTACCAACACAACATAAAAGACAAACCATAAACCATAATACAAAACATTCAGTTTTTAGTGAAAGCATGGTATGGTGCAATAAATAAATTAAAACTACACCCTCTGTCGTAAACTTGAAAGGGCGGGAAAGAAAATGGCGCCGACAATAAATCATATTGTTGACGGATGCGAGTGGCCGCCATAATGATTTTGAGGATAGAAGCACGCACTATCTTTAAGGATTATAAAGAAAAGATGACAGAATCACGTATATGACGTACACATAGATTAGCAAAGATACTTCGCCGCCTTGAAATTGAATGAAGCCACAAACGGCTTATTAGTTAGTTCTTTTTTTGAATTCTTGACAAATGAAAACATTTTTAGAGAAAATTTATGAATAAATAACTAATACTGCGTAATTTAAATAATAAATAAATAGTTATTTCAAATATTTTAGGGACATTTTAGCACGGAGACGCGGCAAAACTTTTTTACGCAACTATTTCAATTCTCAAAACTGGGTACATTTTCTTGTTAGGAGTGAGTAATCTTTACTAATCTATTGTGGCCGCTATAATGATTTTGAGGATAGAAGCACGCACTATCTTTAAGGATTATAAAGAAAAGATCACAGAATCACGTATATGATGTAGGTACATATATATTTTTCTATACTTATATTATAAAGAGGAAAACTTTCTTAGTTTGATTGATTGTAATGAATAGGCTCAAAAAGTACTGGACCGATTTTAAAAATTCTTTCACCATTACAAAGCTACATTATCCACGAGTAATATAGGCTATATTTTATATGAAATATATTTGATGACTGTCGCTCATGGACCTCTGTAATCAACCCTTAGATAAGATTAGATTTCTACCTTTGGTCGTAAAAACAAAACATTATTTATTCTACATAAAAGAATAAAACTCTTTCCTGAACCAATTTACATTTTATTATTCCTGCGCAAATTGGAACAAACGTCAAGTCCGTTTTCTTTTTTATGCTAACTCATACAATCGTACCAGCCAGTGATTATATAAACAAGAACTTATTATTATAAAAATAAAACATCATGAAAATAACACAAAATAATTAATTAAAATAATACTAATAATAAGATAATTTGAATAATTTCCTACCTACGCTAAAACAATCCTATTCTATATTCAAATCAAAATCGTGAAGTGCTAACAGTTACAAACGGAAGGTCGTGCATTACTCAAAATACAAAAACTAAAACGTTAAACATTATCCACGCCCTGAGAATCATTCGGTGAAGAATATTTTAGTCCAATGCTCATTATTCACGGTGTAAGGATTGATGCACAGTACAGGAGCGACGGACTGCATCTGGCATTTATATTTAATTTTATTGAAAATGATAAAACCCTCTCTTGTTCGACTTTGAAGTCAACGCGCCCTTTATCTGCCTGGTAATGTTTAAAAGTTTTACAATTTATAAAATTATAAACGCGATAACTGTCTTGCGTTAGAAATTATACATTGTCAATCCAAATCTATTCATTAAAAATTTTGAAATTTTTAAAATTGTAGAATTGTAAATCCGCACGAGGTCATTTTGAAACTCAATTGAGCCTCACAAAAACATGTTTATTTTTAAGAAATTTCAAAACGTGACGTAATTATGCAGTCACTATGAAATTCCGCGTTCAAATTTAGAAAACTTAGTCAAACCAATAGTTTTTTTATACCGTTGCAAAACCATATCTATCTGGCGCGTTGCAACGTTTACCGACCAACTTTATTTGGTCTTGTCTCTTTGAAGTGTCAACGCCTGTAAGTAATTCTGATTTATGCTACCGTTCTGGGAAATCCATCCGACATAACGCGGTAACTGTCTAGCGTTAGAAATAATTTTATAATTTGCTGTCAATCCAAAAATAGCAATAAAATAATTTTAAAATTTATAAAATTTTAGAAAATGAAGATTTATACAATTTTATAATTTTAAAATTTTGGTATAATAAATCCGCACGAGATCATTTTGTAACTAAATTGAACCTCACAAAATCATGTTTATTTTTAAGAGATTTCAAAACGTGACGTAATTATGCAGTGACAATGAAATTCCACGTTCCAATTTCAAAAACTTTTTACCAATTTCTATATTGCAAATCCACAACAGACCGTCGCGTTGGTACGTACAGCAACCTTTACCAACCAACTTTATTTGGTCGTAGCGCTTTGAAGTGTCCACGCCTGTAAGTAATTCTGATTTATGCTACCGTTCTGGGAAAACCATCCGACATATCGCGGTAACTGTCCTTAGATATAATTTTGTGACGGTGTTAAGCTGTTTAGAGTTCCGGTTTTTGAGTACCTATTTTTTAAGAAAAAAAATAACACTCATAAAATGAGATATCTTTATTAATGTTTTTGAAGTTATGCCTCTTAAGGGGTCGGAAATTTTAGATTAAAGTAGCTTAAGGGCCTAAGGCCTAATTAATAAAGTGCTTAAGGGTTGAAAGTTGGTCTTTTAAATCGAACGGTCCGAGGTTTGAATCCCAGATCCACCTCTTTCAATTACCTGCATTAAGCGTATAAAAATTAATTATCACTTGCTATAAGGGTACGATTTCTAAAACGCTTCAGAGTTCTTAATAAAAAATGTGAGCCGTCACGGGACGCCTGGCAGATGTGAAACATCGACATTATTTTGTAAAAGTAATATGCAGAAAAGAACATATTGTGATAGGAACTAAATATGTCATAATGATAAAATAAAATATTACGATTTTTTTCCAGATAACGATGACTATTTATTGAATAACATTTATTTTCATTAAATACAAAAATTTACGAATTTATTTCAAATCGTGACTACTTAATTCGTTTAATCAGTGACTTCGGTAATAGTTATGCGGATGGCGACGCGTCGCCACACCGTACACACTACTGCATATAGACTGTATATATATACCATCGTATAGTGTCGCCACGGCATGCGTCGCCACGCCAGAAATCGGTTTTACGTGCGGCTATAGATGTTTCACATCAAAAGTTTTTTGGTGTGTAGGTTCTGAAGGTCCCTTAGTGGTTCTGGAAAACCACTGAATTCCTTGCCAGATCTTTTCATGACGAAGCCGTCGTCCGGTAGTAGTAGAAGAAAATATATTGTAAACTAAAATAATCCTTAGCACAAATTGGTATTAGGCAGATGACTCAGTTGACTCCGCTTCAATATAAACGCACCCAATTTAAATCCATTATTCAACAATAATAATCTGTCAATCAAGAAAGTAATACGGATCCCAATTGTTATCTAATGAAGACACTGAAATTATACTGTCCGTCAATCTAGCTTAATCTCAAGCCGGTCTACATAGATCTCTTAGATCAATCTACATACATCTTTTTATAATACAGTATTATTTTCTATTATGATGAAGTAACAGATGGGCATGCAGTCCACCTGATGGTAAGTGGCTACTGCTGCCCATGAATATCTAAAATTAGATAAGATTAGATACCTGCCTGAAGTTGGCTACAGAAGCATCGCTACCCCTGAGGACTAAGCTGGAACGCCTCGGATAAGTATGTCTCTCTTACCACACCCTTCAAAGAAGAACAATCAACGGCACCTTATATGTTCAATACAAATCATTTTTTTTTATTTCAAAATAGGTTCTTTACAGAGCACTTTTTGAAAGTCAATACAACTACCACCACTTCATAAGGTGTTTTGTTATGGAGAAGAAACGGCGAAAGAAACTCCATAACACACATCTTTTTAAAAAAAAAATGTGTCACAAAAATGGCTCTTAACCTAGTGGTACATGTAGAGTTGGGGCTGCTTCAGACCACACCGTTTTATCGGTCAAATAATCACTCAGCCTATAGTACGCTTTTTTACATAGCGTTTGTTTAACGACATGTTTAAACTTTTTTCTGTAAGATTCAAGATGTGGTCGGGTATTTTATTGTAGTAACAAGTACAGTTTCCCAAGATCTAGCCACCTTACATAATCAATATTTAGCTTGGCCTTAATCACCATAGTTAGAAATTCGAATTAAACAAAATTACTAGAAAGACATCCGATCCTGCACCGCCGCCGTGCCGTGGGAACGCTGACTCCGCACCACCGCTCCGTTTCCATCGTGGGAATTCACTCTGGGTGCTAACATTGCCCCAGCAAGTCACTTAAGATAGTTAGTTTTAATTTAGGTTAGATTTAATCCAAAACATGTAATATTCTGTTTTGATTAAATACGTTTATATAAGTAATTCGGTCTTTCTGTATCCTGGCTGCTGCATCCCGACGCATTATATAACTTATTGATAATTTATTTCTATTTCTATTTCTAGTGCTAGTATTAAAGTTATGTTATTCAAACCAGTAAAGCCGTTTGGGCTGTAAAGCGTACCAAATTATGACACATAGGTAACACATACGTGAAAACATTACCCTCTGCAATCGGCTACAAAATGTACATCTATTTACCCAGTACTCAACACCCGGAACATCCTTAAAACACCCTTAACCTTAATAATGCATCACAATGCAATTTAAAGATCCGCTCTTAAAATAGTACCAATAATTGACGTATAAAATCAGCTACACAGGGCCGCATTTGGAAGTCTGGAGGCCCTGACACAACATGGTGCGGAGGCCCCTAGTTATTTTGCGAATCGTCGTCAAACTATTAGGCACGGGTCTCCCCTCATAATGAGAAGGTTTAAGCCATAGTCCTCTGCGATATAATTGCGAATAAATAGTTTGGAACAACATACAAAAGCAACCGTCGAAATGTGAATATTCTTTCATCTCTCTTGAGGGGCGCGTTTTTGTGGAGGCCCGGAGGCACCGCCTTCCGTAAATCCGGCCCTGCATCTATATTAATATCAATTGATGAACAAACATACGGGACAAAATCTGTTTTATTAAAGAGTCAATTGACATACAATAGTGTACTTAGACGATGATGGTACTTATAATTAATCGATATTTGCTTCATATATCATTTAATGGTAGTTTATATCAGGGTTGTTATGGAGGTCCGTAACCAATACTATTCATTCAAAAAAATAAAATAGTAGGGTCAGTTTGTATAGAAAAATAAAAGCTTTTTTCAAAATGCATGTCTCAGATTTATCAGTGGGGGAAGTAAATAGAATACTTTTAGATATATACAAAAAAAACTGAAACCATAATATAAAATAAGACTTGAAGGTGGTAAAACCCTTTGTGGTTCGACTCCGGTGGCACCACCGCCACACTTATTTCTGCTTATAACAGCAGTGTTAAGCGCTGCTGAGTTTTGGTTAGAGGTGTGTTGTGAGGACGACATACTTATATAAGACGTTCCGATTTAGTCCTCAGGGGTAGTGGCGCATCTGTGGCCGATCTTAGGTAGGAATCTTATCTTATCTGGAGTAGACTACAGATGTCCATAAGCGACAGTAGCCACTTATTCATTTGGACTGCATGTTCGTCTGCTACTCTAATAATAAAAAGATTCACATATTACTAGCTGACCCGGCTAACGTTGTGTTGCCATATTAATAAAAAAATGTTAAGGGTGAACACTGATCAACCCTTATCACTTAGGGGTATGAAAAATAGATAGTAGCCGATTCTCAGACCTACTGAATATGCATATAAAATTTGTTGAAACCGGTAAAGCCGTTTCGGAGGAGTACGGTAACTAACATTGTGACACGAGAATTATATTTAAGATTATATTCGACCAAGTAACAAAATAGATAAACATTGAAGCAACTTATAAATTATTTAACAACTATGACATCATAGTTACCATGAATGGATATCGCAGCCTCGTGTCTCCTTTTGTGTATCAATTGAGTATCATCAACGAACAAACAAACATAACATAGGTATCTATATATAAATAGTCAAAACCATCGTCACACTTATTTCTGCCTAATAACAGCAGTGTAGCTGCTGTGTTCCGATTTGAAGAGTGTGGTAAGGACAATATACTTATCTGAGTCGTTACTGCCGCCGACGGACATCTGTAATCAACCCCACATAAAATATTTACTTGAGTTTTCCCACATAAGTACCTACCCGTGAGGACTAAGCTGAAACGCATTGCAAAAGTATATGTCCTTAACCACATCTTCGAACCAGAACATGCTATGTTCTGGCTGGCTTAACGCTGCTGTTATGAGACAGAAATAGGTGTGACGGTGGTGCCGCCGGAATCGAACCACCAAACCTACGACCTACCTTTAAATCTACGATGCCATAGATAAGTGAAAAGACTAACATAACACTACTTTCGAAACTAAACCGCCCTCAATAACTAAGGGTTTTATTTTGACCCCAAAAGAGCAAGAGCATTTTCAAAAAAATCAAAAATAAAAACCGACACACGAAACACTTTGCTTAAATTAAAACTACCCTCCAAAACTAGTTGTACCGCGAAAAAAACTCGATGCAAATTCGAAGTAACAGTATTAATAGGGTTGTCGATACTGTTCTCGATTTTTTTTTATTTAAAAAAAAAGATACAGAAAATCGGAAAATGAATATTAATTGCCATCGTCGCCGTCGTCAACCCATCATTCCCTATTACTGGGCACGGGTCTCCTCTCAGAATGAGAAAAAATAGACCATAGTCCACCGCGCTGGCGAAGTGCGTATTGGTAGACATTTATTACTTGTTTAAATGGCGAAGGAAACATCTTGAGGAAACCTGCATACCTAAGAGACCTAAAATTTCTCAACAAAAAAAAGAAGACAAAATAGTTCTCAAAGGTTTATGAAATCTGCCAATACGCACTTGGCCAGCGCGCTGGACAATCCGTCTCATTCTGAGAGGAGACCCGTGCCCAGCAGTGAGACAGTAATGGTTGGATGACGACTCGAAATAAAGTACAGTTCCTATAGTTGGCAACCCTAGTTTAAAACGAGCGCTTTCGGAACGGAAAATAATGCGAAAAATTGCAAATTCGACCTCTTACCGAAAACTGTGACCCTGTGACCTTATTCATTTTTTTAAGCGAACCTAGCAGAAAAAAATCTTGCCCCTCGACACGAGTAGTGGGCTAGGCACGGAACAGGGAACATCGATATCGATAAAATGTTTACCGATGATTTTATAATGAACTGGTAGAACCAGCAACTTCGCGTAAAAATAACATGACATACATATAACTGAAAATTTGTACCTTCATTGGAATGACAGTGGTGCATTTGTCGCAAATTGCTCGTACAAACTCAGAAACCTTCGTGGGCTCATGCACAATTTTGCTAAAGATCATCACATGATCAAATACATAGAGTACGATTCTATAAAAGACAAACAGACAAACATATTTTATATACCGATACCTTAATTCACAAATCAGGCAACTCTTTTTCATTTATTTTGGTTTCGTTCAACGCCATTTACTATGAAATTAAATAAAAAAACATTTTGTCAAAAAGTGGAGTGGGCTGATTTGCGAATTAAAGTACCGATATACAGAAGTCAATCGTAAAATGTGTGTTTATTCTTCAATTAATAGAGATGTTTATCAACATTACTCCATCATTATTACCAACAATGACAAAGGAAAACTAGCAATTATTATTATGAAAAACAAAAACCCGAGTGTCTAAAAATATAGCCTATGATTTCTCCCGCAATTTAGACGAATCCAACGGCACATCATGTGTTAAAATCTGTCTCGCCCTTTGGGTTGTAGGATGAGCAAAGAATGAGATATACAGACGCTTGATTAACATTACCCTCCGCATTTGGGTATGAAGTTCGTCGTGCCTTTTTTTTGTTGACGAGGGGGATACCCCCAAAAGGTACCTGATGCCTTGGGAGCGATGTGTCGTGTAATATTAATTTTTCGATTTTCTGTATCTTTTTTTTTAAATAAAAAAAATCGAGAACAATCCTATTAATACTGTTACTTCGAATTTGCATCGAGTTTTTTCACGGTACAACTAGTTTTGGAGGGTAGTTTTAATTTAAGCAACGTGTTTCGTGTGTCGGTTTTTATTTTCGATTTTTTTGAAAATGCTCTTGCTCTTTTGGGTCAAAATAAAATCCTTAGTTATTGAGGGCGGTTTAGTTTCGAAAGTAGTGTTATGTTAGTAACCCTGTGGGGTTATAAGCCTAATAAATCCACGAAATAATATCTGAAAATATTGACACAAATATCATCAGGCACTTAAATTTGATAACTCATAACAATACAACAAAATTGATTATAAAGCCATTATTAATTTTGACCGAAAAAAGTAAATTACATTTTGCAGTGTACTTTTTGCAAATTTTATCACACAAAAGGGCTTTATTGATCTAATTTATCTGGTTCGTTGAACAGACAAATAATATAATTGGTCCGCCATGATCACACTTTTTCACTTTTTAGGACTTTTTATTCACTGTTTTTGAGTACTCAATATATTTTAAATATATTGTAAAAATACATATTCGAATCATCGAAATATGTTATTATCTCATTTTTGGATATTGGAGTAGAAACAAAGCCTGCGGTCCATCTGATGGTAAATGCTTACTTCCACCCATAGACATCCCATAGTAATCAATCGCAAGTAAGAGCAGAGTCTTCTCTGAAGTCGGCCACAGCGTTGTTACCAATCAGGACTAAATTAAAACTCCTCCGATATGTATGTCTCTCACCACATTTCAAATCAGAACACAGCAGCGCTTAACACTGCTGTTAATACGCAGAAATAGGTGTGGCGGTAAGGAAGACATACTTTTCCAAGGCGCGCCAGCTTAGTCCTCAGGGGTAGCGGCGCATCTGTAGCCAACCTAAGGTAGGCTAATATATCTAATCACAACTGGGTTTGATTGCAATGTCCATGGGCGGCAGAAGCCATTTAGCATCAAGACTGCATGCTCGTCTGCTACTCCTATATTATAAAAAATACATAATATTGACAGTGAGCATATAATAGTTAGTTTAAGTTATCACCTCTGTCGGGCGTCCCATGAGGCACACGTTTTTTTTTTTTAAGTGAAAACTTCTTTAGCGGCGTTGTGCACTTTTTGTGATGGGTAAAAATACTAAACTCGCAGAACACGTGGCCTGATCGAAAATTCGTAAGACGGCAAAGCGAACTGCAAAGGTCAAGATGTCATCCGGTGTCAGCATAGAAAAAATCAATGGGTGTCAGTTTAATTTTTTTTTTTTATTATTTAGGTTAGGTTTCGAAAGTTTTCACTTATGCCAGCACTCCCGGAGTGCAACCCGTTGATCTTTTTTATCGATACATTGTTTGACGACCCGCGTGGCGGAGCGGTCACCATGCCGGTCCGACCCGCAGTGGGTCCCGGTTTCGATCCCCGGCCACACAGATTTCTAAATGACGAATTTAGATTTCTGTTTCTGGGTATTTGTGTACTTGTCTCTGTGAGTGTCCATAGCAACAACAATACTCCTCTAGTGCGGGGGTGTGAGTGTAGAAAGCGTTTTAAAAAAAATGACTATTTTATCGACACCACCCCGTACCTATCCATTCACCTGTATAATCTGAAGCATCCTCGCGCAGTGCTCAAAGCCGACCTCTTTATCTTACATCGTAACACGTTCTACAAAATGTTTGTACAATACCATCGAATAAACTTTCATCTACGTGCATCTACGTGCATTATCTTTACAATTATATTCATACTAGTTTTTGCCCGCGGCTTCGCCCGCGTTTAAAAGAAAATTATATGACATACTAACATACATAAAACTGTGTATTCGTACCTTCAACTATGCTAAAGATCATCACTTGATCAAATGTTCCCGTGTTCCCGTTCGCCATCCATAGTTCCCGTGGGATTTCCGGGATAAAAACTATCCTATGTCCTTTCTTGGGTCTGAGACTATCTTTGTACAAAATTTCATTAAAATCGGTTCAGTGGTTTAGGCGTGAAGAAGAGACAACCAGACAGACATACAGATAGACAGACAGACAGACAGAGTTACTTTCGGATTTATAATATTAAGTAAAGATAAGGATCAGCGTAAACATAATTAAATCCAAAAATAGCCCTATTTTTTCATGGTTCCTTTACATCTTTTAACCAATTTACATTTCAATATGGTAGACCAACCTTCTGATAGTATTAACAGAAAAAATAAACACTTCATCATCAAATTTGTACACGCAGTTAACGAACGAAGATGAACAAACATAACAATCGATAGTGCAAAAATGGTGACACCTTTACTGACGTATTTTTTTTTCTCTGAGAGGTCAGATTAACCTATGTTCTCCCCAGGTTTGTCGTGGTGCTTACGGGACATCCTGTATAAGGAGCAAATGAGGATGAATGGTGAATCCAACGGATGGTGAGTGGCTACCGCCGCCCATGGACATCTACCCAACCCTATATAAGATAAGATTCTTACCTGAGCTCGGTCACAAATGCGTTTCTACCCCTAAAGACTGAGTTCTTAAGATGGACATCTATAATCAACCCCAGATAGGATTAGATATTCCTATCTGAGGTCGGCCACAGGTGCGCCGTTACCCCTGAGGAGTAAGCTGAAACGCCTCGGAAAAGTCTGTCTCTCTTACCACACCCTTCAAACCAGAACACAGCAGGCAAAGAAAGGCATAAGTATAAGGCAGAATAGGTATAGCGGTGGTGCCGCCAGAGTCGAACCACAAGGGGTTCTACCATCTTCAGATCTTCAAATATAATATCTAATACTACCTGACCCGGCGAACGTTGTGTTGCCATATAAATAAAAAAATGTTAAGGGTGAACAACCCCATCACTTAGGGGTATGAAAAATAGATAGTAGCTGATTCTCAGACTTACTGAATCCATACAAAATTTAGTGAAAATCGGTAAAGCCGTTTCGGAGGAGTACGGTAGCTAACATTATGACACGAGAATTTTATATATAAGATAATACGTAAACAGGAACGATAAAACATCCCTTAAAATATCATCAGATCCAGAATCGCTTTTGACTTAGAGTTCAAAAACCACCCCCATCAACCCATTCACCTGTTTAACTGAAGAGGGTGCTTTCCGCGACCCCTTTACCTCCTACCCTTCGTTTGGAGCGTGCAGTTTTTTTAGTTTACAAAAAGATTTATAATTTAGTTCAAGTTTTAAGCTTTAAAGCAACAAGGATTTTAACAGAAGTAGTTTTATAAAGGCAGTGATAGCCTATTGGTTAAGAAACTCGGCCGCTCGATCGAGGGGTCTAAGGTTCAAATCCCAGGTTTGACTTTTCAATATTAAGTGCGTATTAAAAATTAATTATCCCTTGCTACGTGAAGGAAAACATTGCGAGGAAACCTGCATAACTGAGACATGTATGAAAAAAGAACCTCAAAGGTATGTGAAGTCTACCAAGACGCACTTAGGCAGCGCGGTGGACTATGGCCTAATCCTTCTCATTCTGAGAGGAGACCCGAGCCCAGCAGTGGGACAGTAATGGGTTGATGATGATGATGTCTTTTTATATATGAGATTGAAATAAACGAAAATGCAGTCCATCTGACGGTATGCTCACTGCTGTCCGTGGACGTGGTCCGTGGTTGTGACCTTTCATAAATTTCGTAATAAACTTACTCTCGCCCACGTCTTTGTCTACAAGTCATGTATATGTATTTATATATGGCGGAAGAGGCGATTCACCTCCAAATAGCTTTTTTTCTTAATTATATGGGAGTAGCAGACGAGCATGCAGTCCACGTATTGGTAAGTGGCAACTGCCGCCTTGGGACATCTGTAATCAACTCCAAATAGGATTAGATATTCCTACCTGTGGTCAGCCACAGATGCGCCGCTACCCCTGAGAGCCGGTCCACACGGCGCGTTGCGTCAGCGTTGCGTCGACGTAGCGCTGTGGCTGCGTCGTTTTACATACTAATAATCATAGTGTACACACGGTGCGCTGCGTCGACGCAGCGCATACGCGACTGAGCTGCAGCGCACGAGACGAAGCGGGCGGGGGAGTACTCACTTACGGAGCGTTACGACTCCGTCGTAGTAACGCTGCGTTGGCGCAGCGCCCGTGTGGCCGGCTATGCGTAAAACCTTTGCGTTGCGACGACGCAACGCTGACGCAACGCGCCGTGTGGACCGGCTCTGAGGACTGCTGGAACGCACCGATAAAATATGCCTCCCGTACCACTCCCTTCAAACCAGAACACAGCGGTTAACACTGCTATTATAAGGCAGATATAGGTGTCGCGGTGGTGACGCCTAAGTCGAATTTCACTACCAGTCAGATGATGTTATAAGGAGTAACATAGGCTACTTTTATTTTAGAAAATAATTAGAGTTCCCCGCAAAAAAATCATGAAATCTCCCGTATTTATACTTTTAACGCGGGTGAAATATCGAGGTATGTACATCAAGATAAAATACCGGCATCGTTTAAATTTATAAGATCTACACGCAATTAACTTTTCTCATGAAACATAAAGTGTGACCACTATAAAGTGTACAGTTACTGTCAATTAATATTAAGCTTAAAAAGAGGGCAAAACGAGAATTAATTATTATTTAAAGTTCATGCGTGCAATTACTAAAAAAGGAACGGCGAAATGTCTTTATTGATGTGTCGGAACGAGAGAGTTAAGCGATAAAATATATGAATATGAATTAATTTTGAATAAATGAAATTTCAATTTGAATTTGAATAATCGTATTTAGAGCTTTGCTTAAGTTATCGGTGGTTAGACTCAGGCAACACCACCGCCACATATATTTCTGCCTCATAACAGCAGTATTAAGCCCTGCTTTGATGGTGTGGTAAGGGAGATATACTTATTCCAGGCATACTTATTCCGACTTAGTCCTCAGGTGTAGCAACGCATGTGTGGTTCTCAGATAGGAATCCAATCTTATCTTAAATGTGGTAGAACCCTTTGTGGTTCGACTCCGGCGGCACCACCGCCACACCTATTTCTACCTAATAACAGCAGTGTTAGGCGCTGCTGTGTTCCGGTTTGAAGGGTGTGGTAAGGGAGGCACACTTTTCCGAGGCGTTCCAGCTTAGTCCTCAGGGGTAGCGGCGCATCTGTGGTCGATCTCAGGTAGGAATATCTAATCCTATCTGGGGTTGATTACAGATGTCCATGGGCGGCAGTAGCCACTTACCATCAGGTGGACTGCATACTCGTCTGCTACTCCTATATTATATAAAAAAAATCTGGGATTGATTACAGATGTCCATAGGCGGCAATAACTATTTACCAGGTGGAACGCATGCACGTTTATTTCATATTATATAAAAATTACATGCTCTAAAACATGCATTTTTAATACATCGACCGAATGCAGCAAGTCAATACGTGATGCGTTATCGCTGCAAACGCCAAAACGTGAAACGCCGATTCTGTTACAGCCGCTGTAGACAAAAATGTTGGTAATTTTATTCATCGCTCCTCATCGCCGATCTCTACTCGTTTTGAATCAAACAACTACCTTACCCATTGAACATGTTTTCGGTTAATGACGTCGGAACAGGAGAAATTTCGTTTTATAGAAAGTTGTTCGTAAATTATTATCCGAGCTGACAAATTAGCGAGCAATTCAAGACTAGCACATGAAGCGAAAATATCTTATTTAAACCAATTATGTACAGATATCGGGAAGGTGGTAAAACCTTCTGTGGTTTGACCCTAGTGGCACCACCGCTCCACCTATTTCTGTTATAACAGTGCTGTGTTCCGTTTCGAAGGGTGTGGTAAGGGAGACATATTTTTCCGACGCATTCCAGCTTAGTCCTCAGGGGTAGCGGCGGATCTGTGGCCGATGAATAGGAATCTAATCTAATCTAGGGTTGATTACAGATGTCCATGGGCAGTAGCCACTTTCCATCAGGTGGACTGCATGCTCGTCTGCTACTCCTATATTATAAAAAAGTCTCCCTTATCACACCCTTCAAACAGCAGCGCGTAACACTGCTGTTATTAGGCAGAAATAGATGTCTGAGGCGGAAGACGACCCAAAGAGGGTTCTATTAAAAAATGAATCTTACGCCTCTTAATACTCTGTGACAACGCCACAAGGGTGAAACGGCCTCTTAAAACATAATGACGTCTTTGTGCTATAAAACAATAGTTTGAACTATGTCAAGGCAGGCAACACCGCGGTTCCCAGCTAGTTATTTATAGTCTGTTCTAGTCTCCGGTTTCAGACTAGATTAGTTTTTGATCTAGATAACACTTTTGATGTTAGATTAGATTTTGTTTTAAGATTAATGAATACTATAATAAAGTCTATTGAAAACTGGTTGTATATTGAAACCGATCACAAATGCGTTGTAATTCTTGAGGATTAACACTCGTTATTGATAATCAATCTATCCAATTTTGGCCTATAGATTTTTTTTTATAATATTGGAGTAGCAGACGAGCATGCAGTCCACCTGATGGTAAGTGGCTACTGTCGCCCGTGGACATCTGTAATCAACCCCAGATGGGATTAGATATTCCTAACTGAGGTCGGCCACAGATGCGCCGCTACCCCTGAGGACTAAGCTGGAACGCCTCGAAAAAGTCTGTCTCCCTTACCCCACCCTTCAAAACGGAACTTACCAAAGATCGAATTTCGAAAAAAATGTGGTTTATTTACATCTATACACAAAATTGGCTCTGTAAGTTGATAATTTCTAGAAAAAGGGTGAAAGCTGCCATAATGTAGGTGGTCGATATCTACTATCTAGGCTAACCGGCTCTCGAAACCTAGGACGTAGGTTATATACCTATAACTAGTTCCACGCTGCGGCATTGCCTGTTTTGACACACTACCTTTAAAAATTTACCGTTTTACATACCTATAAAATTAATTTCGAAGGTGGTAAAAGCTGTTTGTGGTTCGACTCTGGTGATCACCGTCATACCTATTTCTGTTATAACAGCAGTGTTAAGCGCTGATGTGTGTGTTTGAAGTGTGTGGTGAGGGAGACATACTTTTCCAAGCCGTTAAAGTTTAGTGCTCAGGGGTAGCAGCGAATTAGTAGCCAACCTCAGGTAGGAATATTTTCTTTTTGATTACAGATGTCCATGGGCAGTAGCTACTTAACATCAGGTGGACTGCATCCTCGTCTGCTAGTTCTATATATTATATTCAAAAGAGTTTTATTAATTTATTTTATTTGTATACATATGTTTTTATATATTTAAATATTTGTAATAAATGTAAAGATAGTTATACCAATTAATACATAAAATATAGAAAAAATAACAAACCTTAAATGAAAGTTAAATGTCATTAACTTTCTACTTATTATATTATTTGTTTGCATGTGATTAAAACGTAAAAAGAAATAGATAAGATATAAAATAAGTTACATCTCACAACTTTCTACATAGTTAATTCAGGAACCACATATAACAAATAATATATTTTATGTTTGTGTCAGGCCCGATGACAACGTCAGCTTGACAAGGCCTTGTCCTGGTCCAATTGAAACACTGAGGCGGTTTTTATTTATTTAAATTGTGTTTTTTATAATAAACAAGTAAAACGAGCTTACAGTTTACGTAATGGTAAGTGGTTTAAGCCGCAAATGAACGTCTGTAGGCAACCCCAGATAAGATTAGATTCCTACCTGATCGACAATAGCTGCGTTTCTATGCCTGTAGACTAAGCTGGAACGCCTCGGAAAAGGATGTCTCCCTTACTACACCCTTCAAACCAGAACACAGCAGCGCTTAACACTGCTCTTATTAGGCAGAAAGAGGTGTGGCAGTAGTGCCGCAGGATTCCAGAAATGGGTTCTACAACCTTCAGTATTTTCTAGTTTCCTTTATCGTTAAAACAAGCAATAACTAACTTAAGGTATATATTTCTCGCAGATATTGTCGTTTTTGATGTACTCGTATATTTTTATTTTTTTGCATCTACACGCATCCTTTGAGGGAGGGAGGGTGGTACATACTGCATGGTTTAAATATATACCATCATACATATTTGTAGCGGATTGTTGGAAGTAATTTTAATCTTAACTTAATAGCAGGGATTTCCGCAAAGTAACGTCTGATACAATTAACTGTATATGAAAGGGCCAAATCGCGTCATCTTCAAACTTGGACCACCAAATAGGGTTCAAACGTCAACAGATCAGAGGGTCGTCACCGCCGGAGGGTCCCATGGGCCCAAGATAATGTTCAGGTGTATAATTTTGAGAACACGTTAAACATATTATTTGCAAAAAGCTCACAAGGGTTGTCAAAGTTTGCTTTGTTAAGGGTCTAGGTGACCCTAGGGCTGACTCACGCATGACAAGTTTGGACCTCGAGTTATGCGACTAGCTTTTACCCACAGTTAAATAAGCTTTCTACACTCACAGACCCACACTAGGATTCCATGTGTCGTGGAAGCTATGGAAACACACATAGACAAATACACAAACACCCAGACCCAGTAACAGTATCTAAATTCAAATGATGAATTTCATTGAATATGTCTGTCTGGCCGGGGATCGAACCCGGGACTGCGCGTCGGACCGGTATGGTGACCGCTCCGCCACGCGTGTTGTCGAAGTTTCGGATTCAGTTTTTTATCTATCCCTCGGGAATACTTTAAAAGCTACCCTATATCTTGTTCTGAACCCCTGACAACGTGTGTACAAAATTTCATGACAATCGGTTATGTAGTTAAGGCGTGAAAGAGTAACAAACAAACAAACTCAAATTCGCATTAATAATATTAGTTAGTAAATTAAAATGAAGATTTATTTACCTTTATCTACCAATCTGTACTTGGCCAGCGTGGTGGATTATACCCTATTTTTTCACTTTGAGAGATCCCTGCACAGCCGTGGGACACTAACGCTGTTTGTCCACTGCACCGTCACCGAGCCGATACCAATAATTAATCACGGCGCCGAAGTAGCGTACACGTACATTTACTATGGGATGACGGTGCTCGGGTGACGGACGTTCGGTGGACAAGCTGTTATAGTCGGTTATAGTCGGCTCGGTGTCGGTGGTTGGTAGACAAACAGCGTAAGGGTTCGTTCACACAGACTGGTACGGAGAGCATCGGTCCGCATTTTTCTTTTCACACAGACCGGATGGAATACGCTTGGAATTGACCGGAGCGGAGCCGCCAACTATTCCACATAGACCGGCTGGTAAAGATCTGAAAGCGGATGCACTCGCAATCGGAGCCGATCGGCTGCGCGAGGGAGAATGAGCACGCAGACAGAGCAGGTCGGCTCCTCTTATTATTTCACACGAAGCCCGTTCAAGCATTATTAATGACAAAAGAAGTGCACATGCAAAAATAAAGCTTAATACAAATAGGTACTCAAAACTCTGTTTCCAACGTGATAAAAATGTGCTCTCCTCTCCGAGCCGGTCTGTGCGAACCGACCCTTATGGAATGATGCCGATGACATATTAAGAAAGAAAGAATGAAGTAAACATTTCGGCAAAATATAAGAAACAATCTTTACAAATGTGATTAAAATGACAAAATTTGTTAAACTCTAGTAGTACCAATTCACAATTGGCTAGCGTGGTGGACTATGGCCTAAAGCCCTCACTTTGAGAGATCTGTACCCAGCAGTGGGTTACGCAGCTTACAGATAAAACCGATTAAAATTTCCTCTTTCACGACTACCCATAACCCATGAAGCGGACCTCCAACAATACGGGGTATCCCATAAATCGTGCCATAAAGCAGTTCCCCATAAACATTTTATAAGTCGTTTAAACACGCACATGTGTACATTTATTATCGTAGCAAGTCTGGAGATTAAACCTTCGGATTTTACTTTTTTATAGACAGTAGAGTCTGCGCCAAACTTCTAGTCCGCTCTGAACAAAGAAATGAGTCGCGTCGCAACAGCAAATTGTAGAAATTAGCGGACGAAGACAGCGCGTAACCCCCAGCGCTCTCCGCTGCCCGCTCTCGCCCACGGGTACATAGCTGCGGTAGTGTGCCCTTACTGTTGCTACGGAGTATATGCTTGTAGTTGTGTTCGACCTCATTGGCTCTCTGTCTACACCTGCGCGTAACAAATTCAGAGCGGACTAGAAGTTTGGTGCGGTCTATAAATGACAACTGCCGCCCATGGACATATGATTGAAGGTGGTAGAACCTGTGGTCCGACTCTGGCGGCACCACCGCCGCACCTATTTCTGTTATAACAGCAGTATTAAGCGCTGCTATGTTGTGGTTTGAAGGGTGTGGTAAGGGAGACTTTTCCGAGGCGTACCAGTTTTATTCTCAGGGCGCATCTGTGCCTGACCTCAGGCATAAATCTAATCCTATCGGGGGTTGATTACAGATGTCCTTGGGCGCCAGTAGACCATTAAGACTGCATGCTCGTCTGCTACTTCTATATCAAACTTTAGTTGCATTTGACCCACACATACTAAAATCAAGTTAATAAAAGACTTTAAAAACAACACTATAACAATAAAAGGAAAAAACGGCTATTACGGTAACCACGTAGTTTTAACTATTGGTTTAAAAACTGTACCACTACATATAAAGTTATGGCTTATAGGGCTATGGGTTTTATTATACCAATTTTGGTTTAACGCACCCATGGAGGATAGCGATACGGATTTTTTATAATATCCAGGAAACAAAAGAGTTAGCAGTGATAGCCCAGTGGTTTAGAAAATCGACCTTTTGATCAAGGGGTCCGAGGTTCAAATACCAGGCACGCACCCCTTATTTTTAGTTACGGGCGTATTATATATATTTTTTTCTTTTTTATAATATAGGAATAACAGACGAGCATGCAGTCCACCCGTTGAAAAGTGACTACTGCCGCCCATGGACATCTGTAATCAACCCCCGATAGGATTAAATATTACTACCTGAAGTCAGCCACAGTTGCGCAGCTACCCCTGAGGACTAAGCTGGAACGCCTCGGAAAAGTTTGTCTTCCTTACCACACCCTTCAAAACGCAACACAACAGCGCCTAGCGCTGCTGTTATTAGGCAGAAATAGGTGTGGCGGTGGTGCCGCCGGAGTCGAACCACTAAGGGTTCTACCACCTAGTAAATTGATAATCACTTGCTTTAACAATGATGGAAAACATCGTGAGGAAACCTGCATACTTAAGATTTTTTATAAATGTTCAAAGGTATGTGAAGTCTACCAATTCGCACGTGGCCAGCGCGGTGGACTATTACCTAATCCTTCTCATACTGAGAGGAGACCCGTGCCCAGCATTGGTACAGTAATGTGTTTATGATTGTGCTGAAATTTTGCATACATCTTTAGTTTGTACGGCAATGCATACTAAGTATAGTGACATCATTCTAAATGCAATATGGCGGCCGCTACAAGATGGCGGATCTAATATTTTTATGCATATTTAAGATATGGGCATCAAATGAAAGGATTTTCTGTGAAAAATATTAAAAAGATATAATGTTTTTTAAACAATTACATTTTTAAACAAGTAGAAAAAATAAATACACGTTTATTTTTCCCACTTGTTTAAAAATGTATCTGTTTCCAAAATCGGTCTATGCAAAACCGAATAGCCAAAAACGACCCGTTTTTAACCTTCTTGTTTTAAGCCATTTAGCGCCAAAAATCCAAACACACTTTTATTAACTTCGCTAACGTAATATCGAATATCGTAAAATCGTATTAACCCCATAAAAAGATCGTAAAGTTTAGCTTTATGCCAATAAGTGCACCGTCCTATGGGATCTGCACGGTTTAATATTTTAGTTATCATCTGTTATATAAGTTGGAATTGACGAACCAAGTGACGCGGAAATTTTAAAATTTATGGGAGAAGGCGGAGAGAGACGGAGAGGTTGAGAAAGGGAGGAAGGTAGGGAGAGGAAGAGAAAGGGAAGGGAGGGAAAGGGGGAGAAAGAGAGAGGAGGGAGAGAGAAAAAGGGAGAAAGGGTGGAGAGAGAAAAGGAGGGAGGGAGACAGGGAAGAGTATCGGAGGAAGGAAGACGAGGTAGAGAGAGAGGGGGAGAGATACATGAACGTCCGTTATTAATAATCAATCTATCCAATGTTTTGCGTACAAAAGAACCGTTCTATGGGATGTGCAGGCGGTTTAATGTTTTAGTAATCCCTGGCTATGAATGAGGTAAAGAAAGGGATAGAGGTATAGAGGGGTAGAGGAAGGGAGGAGGAGAGAGAAGGAGATAGGAGGAAGAGGGGATAGAGAGCATGAATATCTTAATTTTTTTTGGCGCGTTCGACAGTCGAATTGTATTACAATCATGATGACTTTTTGATCAAAAGCCATCAAAATCATAAACATTAAGACTCAAGCACATGAGATATGAGGCAAAAAATGGGAAATCACTCAACGTTCGAAGAGAAAACTGGAAATTATCTTGGGAACAATACGGGAATCAAATGGAGCGAGAGGGAACAATTAATGTGCAAGAGAGCGATGATTTCAATCGTAAGATAGACCTACGGGTTCAAATCCTAAAACAAAATACTCATAAGTTAGATTCGATCCCGGAAGAATCACAGTCCCGGGATTTAATTTGACGAATCCCGGGATTTACGGGATTAAAAAATATAGAATATGAACAGTCAAGAATCTCGAAATTTCGTATTAACGTACTTTATACGGACGGATAGTGCGTAGGCAACATTACAGTGTTTAATTTGGTCCGATGCTTGAAGCCCAATGAGTCCGGTGAAAGAAGGGCCATTATTAACTAATTAAACTATGACAATGGAATATCTAATCCTATCTGAGGTTGATTATAAACGTCCATGCACGGCAGTAGCCGCTTACCATCGTTTGGTACTTCTATATTATAAAACAAAATTAAACGAAGCGATAGCGTTATTTTCGCGAAGAGTACCAAAACCATGTAACTATCAATATTTGATCGAAAGCCATCATAATCACAAACATTAAGGCATACATGAAGCACATGAGTTATGAGGCAAAAAATGGGAAATCACTCAACGTTTCCCGATTCGAAGAGAAAGCTGGAAATTATCTTGGGAACAATACGGGGATCAAATGGAGCGAGAGGGAACCATTAATGTGCAAGAGAGCGATGATTTCAATCGTAAGATAGACCTACGGGTTCAAATCGGCGGATATATAGGTTTTTTTATAATATAAGAGTAGCAGACGAGCATGCAGTCCATCTGTAAGTAGCTACTGCCATGGACATCTGAAATCAACCCCAGATAAAATAAGATTCCTAGATGAGATCGACCACAGATGCGCCGCTACCCCTAAGGACTAAGCTGGAACGCCTCGCCTCAGCCCAACATACATTTAATAAATTTGCCAATAACAATAATTTGCCAAAAACAATAATTCTGGAAGTTTCGCGACAAACGCCAATCGAAATAAATCCAGCGGCCATTGCTATCGCCATTTGACATTTAGAGTCTCACTGACACGAGTTAAAAGACTTGTACATGATCCGACTAAAATATTGCTATTAATTTGATGGCTGAAACAAAAATATTTAGTAGAAATAAGATTCGATACCGGGATTCCAGAAGTATTTCAGTCCCGGACTGAATTTGACGAATCCCGGGATTTATGGGTTTAAAAATTATCAACATGGGTTAGGGATTCAAACAATAACCAAGTTATTCTCCGATTAAGGCAAATGCCTTCAAATCCCGGGAACGCAGCCGTATTTCAACACCTGGATTTAATTTGAGGATTCCCGGGATTGACGGGATTACAAATATAAAAATACTATCCTGGGAAAATAGTAGAGAATCCCGTAATCCCGGAAAATTAAAAAAGGGAACTGCAATCGAATTCTTTAACTCCCAATAAAATGTACCCAACAACAACAATTTTGGAAGTTTCCGCGAGAAGTTCCAATCGACATAAATCCAGCAGCCACCCCTTTCGTATACATTTGACATTTGGAGCCTCTCACTGACACGTGTTAAACCAGTTCTACAATATCTGAATGTAATAATGACGTTTCAATTTCACGGATTAAAATAAAAGCAACTCGTACTCCAATTAAAGAATTCGATCCCGGACGTATTTCGAACGAATGAATAAGGGAAACTGATACAAATACAAATACAAATACAAATCGTTTATTTGCTTAAATGTGGTTACAAAAGATGAAATGATTTTATAGATATCGAATCTCACATTTACCATTTTCGGTGTGCAAATTATTATTAGTTATAATTAATTGCATTAAGATTTACAATAATTTAATATCATTATTCCGACAAGTATTAATATAAGTTACATATTTACGTCAATTTGCTTCAGATTACATTAGGTACACGAGTCAATAAATATAAATATAATATCATCTTATTCTATTTATGTCAGTTAATAACAATAATAATGATATCTCATCCCAAAAATTCTTTTATTGAGTAAAAACATTTTTCTGATAGCCAGTGATGAACATGTTTTTTGAATTTTAACAATTGTAATCTCTTTAAGTCGTCAGGGAGTCTATTGTAAATCTTTACACACATGTGGTATGCGTTCCTTGATCGCATAGCGGTTCTACTAATTGGCAGATAAAGTTTTTCGGGATGTCGCGTTAAAAAATTACAATTATCCTTCTTTTTATCAAATAGTTGCATGTGGGTTTTTACAAATATACAGACTTCATAAATGTACATACTTGCTAAGGTCAGGATTTTAAGGTCTTTAAAAAGAGGCTTACAGCTTGTTTCTGGAGAGACACCACATAAGGCACGAATACAGCGTTTCTGAGCTATAAAAGCTTTGTTATGATCTACCGAATTTCCCCACAGCAGTATGCCATATCTCAGATTAGAGGCTACATAACCATGATATGCCTTAAGAGCTGTTGGTAAGCTACTTATTTTTGGAAGACGCCATAATGGGTACACAAATCTACTTATTTTAGAGCACAGTTTATCTATGTGTTCCTTCCACGTGCAACACCGATCTAGATGTATCCCTAAGAATTTAATTGAATCTGTTTCAGCTATGGTTTCACTTTTGTATTTTATATTTAAATTAAGTTTATTTGAACCTCTGTTTCCGAATTGGATATATTTAGTTTTTGCCACATTTATTTGCAAATTATTATCATTTAGCCATACTACTATTTTATCAATTGTTTCATTAATTGTCTCATTGTAATTATCAGAGAGATTGTCAGGAATAACTAAAGCTATGTCATCTGCGAATAAAGAATATTGATAGTTTGAAGTTTTTGTAATGTCATTTATATATATGATAAATAGGAGAGGCCCTAAAATACTACCTTGTGGTACGCCTACTTTATTATATTTTATGTCCGATTTAAAATATTCTTCTTCAAGAGTGATAGGATTAACGCTACTTATTTCTACATATTGCTTTCGATCAACTAAATAGCTTTGAAGCCAGTCTAATGGACAACCACGGATACCGTATTTCTCACATTTCCATAAAAGAAGTTCGTGCGAAACAAAATCAAACGCTTTACTTAAATCAAAGAAGACACCAGTTGTTCTTACTCTTTTATCTACGCTTTGTAAGATACTATTAATAAGGTTAAAAGCTGACAAAGATGTGGATTTATTCTTACGGAACCCATTTTGATCCGGTGTCAATATATTATGTTTTTCAATAAAATTAGCTATTCGGACATATATTGCCTTTTCAAATATTTTGGAGAGTACCGGTATAAGAGCAATGGGCCTATAGTTGTTTAATAGTGATTTATCTCCTTTCTTATATATAGGTTTTATTACTGACGTTTTGAGTTTGGTCGGGAATATTCCAGATGTAAATGATAAATTTATTAAGTGGCTTAATATTGATGAAATTAGTTTTGATACATTTTTAATAACTTTGGTTGTTATATTGTCATATCCAACTGAGGTTGTACTATTAAGTTTCATTATAATTTTCAAAACTTCTATGTCATTTGTCGGTGATAAAAATATTGAATGGTTATTAATGTCCATTTTATGGTTATATGTCACATTAGTAATTACGTTACTTTGAGTCAAGTTTATAAAATAATTATTAAAAAGATTTGCAATATCAAGTGGTTCGTTCAAAATAGTATTATTATAACTAATGTTTTTAATAAGTTTGTCATTATTTATCATGACTGAATTGTCTTTAATCACATTCCACGATGCCCTGCATTTATTTTTAGAACTTTCTATAAATTTTTGATTGCATAATTTTTGAGCTGTTAGTAAACATCTTTTAAAAATTTTGTTATAATTAAGATATTTTCGCTTACATCCGAAGTTACGCTGTTTATAGTACTGATATCTAAGATTCCGTTTCGTATTCGATGATACTTTGATACCTTTACTTATCCAGTACAACGTATTGGTCTTTGGTTTTAGTTTAATTTTTTTGATTGGGAAGCAAAGATTGTAGAACAGTGTAAATAGATCATGGAACCTATCAAATGCTTGGTCTGCGTTGCTCTCGTCATATACTTCAGACCATGAGAGTTGAGAAATGCATTCGTGGAATTTTAACATGTTATCCTTATTGAAGTCTCTACGTTTTATATATTGCGCATAAGGAATGTATTTTTTTGTTTGTATCGGGACTGTTAATAGTTGTCCAGTATTATGGTCTGACAGGTTAAGATTTAGAGTTTCGCCTTGTGCGTGGGGAATGTTACTCAATATTTGATCTAGGCAAGCACAACCCCTCGTTGGTTCCTGGATGTGTATAATAAAATTAAACGCTTGAACCACTCTAATAAATTGTTCCTTTATATTTGTGTCTTTTAAAATATCAATATTAAAGTCCCCTGTTATCACAACTCTATGTTTTGTTTTACGGCCTAGGTAAAATAGAATTTTTTCAAGATGATCAAGAAATAATTCTACGTTACTATTTGGTGTGCGATAAATACAGATAATTATAAATTTAGCGTCAGAAAGTTCTATACCACATATTTCAAAATAATAAGTTTGCCTTAAATTTGTCGGAAATGATATTTTTTTAAATGCTATGTTATTCCTACACATTATACAGACACCACCACGACGATGTTGAGTTCGAGAGTAACTGTCGGCTAACTGAAATCCTGGCAATTTAAAGTTAATTTCTTCACCTTGTTTTATAAAAGTTTCTGACAAACAAAGTATGTCAATATACCTATTATTGTCTTGGAGATTTTGAAGTGTTATCCCCAGAAAGTCTCTTTTACTTAAGAAACCAGCTATATTTTGATGTAATATTAAAAGACTGTTACTATTTTCATAGTTAACGAAAAAATGTACTATCTTTAAATACATGGTCCTCAGATGACGGTTTCACCTGCTTTACTGTAAAGTAATCTAATATTGTTTTTTGTTTGGATTTTGATGAATCCCGGGATTTACGGGATTCAAAAATATAAAATAGTATTTTTATAACTGTAATGGGATTCCGGGATTAGCTATAGAAAATCTCGAAATCTAGGAAAGAAACGATTATAATGTGGTAGAACCAGTTATAGTTCAACTTTAGTCGCACCACCGTCACATCTATTTCCGTCTAATATAACAGTGGTAAGAGAGACATCCAGTAAGTATGTCACTATTACGGCACCCTTCAAATCAGAACACAGTAGCGTTACACTGCTGTTGTAAGGGACAATCTTATGTGGGGTTCGTCACAGATGTCCACGGGACACTTACGGCAGTGGACACTTACCATCAGGTGTTCTGCATGCTCGTCTGCTACTTAAAAATATTTTTATACTTTTTATTTACCTTCTATTACTTTAATTACCTGAAACAATTAAGTACTTCGTACGGGCAGACAGTTAGTGTATAAGCCCCATTACAGTTTTATTCGGCTCTCAACGCTCGGAGAGTCCGGTGACAGAAGAGCCATCGTTTATTAATTAAACGGTTCACGATATCCGTTTACTGCAGTCACGTTTATTTTTCGACATTTTCGACAGTTTACAAAGTATCTACCTATTTCTGCTTAATAACAGTAGTGTTAAGCGCTGCTGTGTTCCGGTTTGAAGTGTGGTAAGGGAGACATACTTTTCCGAAGCATTCAGCTCAGTACTCAGGTATAGTGGTGTTGTGGTCTCACTTAGGAATCTAATGTTATCTGGGGTTGATTACAGATGTCCATGGGCGGCAGTAGCTACTTACCATCAGGTGAACCGCATGCTCGTCTGCCACTCCTATACTCACATATATGATATCAACGGATGCGCCGCTACCTGAGGACTAAGCTGAAACTTGGAAAAGTATGTCTACCTTACCGCACCCTTCAAACCAGAACACAGCAGCGCTTAACACTGCTGTATTAGGCAGAAATAGTAGTGGCGGTGGTGCCACCGGAGTCGAACCACAAAGGGTTTGATATTATTACCACCTTTGATATTATTAGATAACCCACGAAAATTCTAATGTAAGTTTTTTATCAAAAGTGCGAAGATATATAACTCAATTAAATAAGAAGAAGTCCGTCTCTTTAATAATATCACCCACTATAACACATTTAAATAAGGATAATGAAGACATGATATGAAGATAACAAAAAAAATAACAGAACGTGAGAAAATAAAGGCGATTATCAGTAGTAGGGATTCACCGGTTCTGGGGCACCGATTTTCCCCCCTCCCCTCTCTATTCACCGGTTGTGGGGCACCGACTTTTCCCCCTCGCTTCCCCGTCCCCCCGCTGCCCTGTTTGCCACGATCGAGGGGCGAGCCCGGCTAAAAAAAAAAAAAAAAAAAAAAAAAAAAAAAAAGTTTGGTGTCAAAATGGGGGTTTCCGACCACGCCCGATCGATTGCACGCATTTATTTTACGCTATCTCCTTTGCTTACGAAGTTAGCTTTTATGAATAACGACCTCTAATTCATTATCTAATCACCTCCTTATCTCATTAAGCTCGCTATGTCCATATAACAATACGGACCTTACTTATCTAATCACCACTCGCTGTCCTCACAACATAATAGGGTCATTATCACTGTGTCGTTAATGATGGGGGTATGCGCATGGTAATGCAATAAAAAAAACTTCGTATTGACATTGTTTATTATTTCCAAAACAACCTTTTGAACAATTGCGATACTACAATATCGTTTATCAATTTATCCTCACAAAACAGGCTTAAAAAATCTCTGAGTGTATTTCCATAATACATGTAATGCAAGTATGTAAGACTATATTCTCCACAAACTGAAGACCAATCAAGTTGTATTCTATATCTATTAAAATCCCAATGCTTTGCGTTCCTTCTGAAAAAGGCTTTGTGATGGCCTGTTGGTGGTCGGCCATATGAATCAAAATACCCACCGATGCCATTTCTGTCTATGTACATGCCTACCCAGTGAGAGCCTGGTTCACTGTCAGGGTCCAAATTACTTATCAAGTACATTGGAGTCTTAACGTATAGCGGTAATCGGTTTGCTGCATAGACATTGTTTTTCAAGCTACAATGAATTTTACTTAAATGCTTCTGAATCTCGATTGTATCCATTGTGCATGCCTACTTATCGATACCTCTGATAGGTACAATACACTATTTACAAATGCAGAGCAAAATTATCCAAACCTTATATTTAAAGGGATGCAATATGGTTTAACTCGAATGAAAGACTTCAAATAGGTATAATATATTACATTTATTAGGCTTTTACTTACATCTAAGTATATAAATTTATCTTAACTACTGTAGTCGACGGTTACATTTCGGTTCTTATCAATTTCAATAACGTTATCAAACTCTGCATACACTATACAATTAATAGTTTCGGTTAGAGTTGATTCAAACCGAACTTCTACCCTTACACTGCCATGCTTTATAAGATTCCAATGAGTCATGGAATTTGATGACAAATCAGGAGTTAGGTCAAACGCTAATAGGCAGTAACCTTTTGCATATTGCTCCCTAGATATTCCATTACCTTCATTTAGAAAATGTATACCAGTCCCCGAAAATAAAGTGTGATAGGCTGCAGTAAAAATATCATTCTCGAATGATGGTTGCAATGCTTTTGAAGGTATTTGTTGGCCATCAATATATAAACAAAATGTGTTCATAGCATAGTTTTCAAAATTGAATGGATTTTTAGTAAGACTTCCATTGAATGCTGTGTTGTTTACAAATCCAACTATACATCTTTTAGGTACTTGCCCCAGAAAAATGTTGTCAAGAGTCTTTCCCTGAACCCCTGATGGTATAGTTAAAACTTTGACTTCAGCTCGAGTAATAGGATATTTTGCTGTAGTAGAGGCTAAGACTTTTTGATGTGCGAGGAGTACAGTTGGATTTATTCGTGCTCTACGAACAATAAGAGTTGCATCCGTAATGCATACTTTACATTTTATATCAGTAGAAGAACCCATCAGATTAAACGATTCTCTTGAGCGAATTAATTTGACACTCATTTGAACCCCATTAATTAAAAACTTTTCTTGGTTAAATATATCACCATGTAGATGTCCAATCATTTCTATTTCTTTACTTTCAGATGCTAGTTTTTGTCGTTTCAGAAATCCAGGATTTGTGTTGTCTGTTGAGTTCATTTGTCCAGCTGCATCTTCATACCAAAGACCACAAGTCAAATGAGATTTCTTTGCGGCAGGAGAGTAGTTCAGCAGAGTTTCCAAATAAGCACGGTAAGCATATGTATTATTAGGTGGTGACACAAGTTTTTGATTTAAATATACATCTAACTGGCTGAATAGTGAGTGTAACCAGTTATTTATTGGTGCTATTACTGTGGGTGTGCTCACTTTTGATGAATCTAGGTTAACTATCTTTGCTTTAATATGTATTAACGTATGCGATAAATCTAGGTAATCGTCACCAGATCCTGGTACTTGAAATTCTATTGGTCCATCATCAGCAAGAGACGAAATTGGTTTGTAATGAATCCAAATACCATTTTCAATACTTGTTTGTGTTGATGGCAATGCAAATAAATCTAGTTCAGACTTTATACATTCACAAGAATGACTATGTAAGAAAGACATAATTCCTTAAATTTATTAGTTATGAAAAAATATCTTTTATGTTGGCACGAGAAACTGCCAATTTTTTAATGGCTTTCACTTTAGCAGCTGAGCGTGCACTGAGTGAGGAAAGACGCTTTCTCTTCGTTATATACCCCGATCCAGACATGTTTATTCTATCAATTTTTTCATCAACTTTTCGTTTTAAATTGGAACTAGCGTCCTTGAGACGAGATTTTATTGAATCCTCCATGGGTCGTGCATTCACTAAGTCCGACAAAATACCAACTCCAGCGCCTAGTGCTTCTTTTCCTATAACTCTAGCACCCCTTGAAAGCAAAGGTAAAACTGATCTAAACAAGCCTCCTAAAAAACTGCCAATGCCATGACCACGTTGAAACGCGGCTCCTTTATATATTACTCCAATACCAGAACCAGCTTGATGGGAATAATAATGTTCGTAGGGGCAAGTCATATTATTATTATTATTATTATGAGAAAACATTGTTGTGTTTTTTAAAGTGAAGTTTGATACACACAGTTCCAAATTGAAATGGTATCTTTTGACCAGTGGTTGACCTTATATCTATTTCAATAGTGTCAAATTCTCGTCGCATGATTGGTAAATAGTGAGGAGGTGAAAAAACATGCATTTTATTCGCCCCATAAATATATTTCATTGGATCTAATGGTATAATTCTTAGTAAAGGAGTCATGACGTCACCTACTATCTGTGGTTCAACTATATCGCAATATACAAATAATTGTGATGGTAGACCTAAATGTAAATTTGCAGGACACTTTCCTGTGTTTCTTTCAATGAGATTCCTGTCAGGTTCAAACCCAAGTTGAAACGACAGCTTAGGAGATAGCTTCACTGATCTTATTGATTTATCGGTAACAGAAACACAAACTAATTTTGATACTTCATCATAACGAAATTTTATATTTTCCTTTGTATTATTTAAAGCTACCAAAATATGATCTATGTTGTCATAATTCGTCGCTGGAATATGAGTCTTGTAATATACTAAGGATGGTATTTGATCGCCTGGCATGGTCATGGATTTTGTAATATATATAATATTTTCATGTTCTTGTACAGTAAACATGGTACATGGATATTGAAATTCGGCAACTCCAACTGACCATTCCCCATCTAGCGTTAAGGATTTTGGTAATTTTGTTGAAAACTTCGTTGTTTTGTTATCAGGAAAGTACTCCATAGAACTGTTACTTAGCAATGTTAAATAGAAACTTTCTTTCATCATATTTTTTCTAATTCAGAGGCCAACACCCAGCTATTAAATTTATCTGGATAACCTTTCCACTTCACCAACACTTGCTTTCTGACACCAGAATATCGCGTACTGATTATTTTATCTATTTTATAACTTGAGGTAGGATTATAAGATACCTTTTGTAACTCCTTTTCATAGAAAGTCCCACTTATTGTTTCATTTTGTAAGTCTTTCAAAGTGTATACAACCCATGGAGACCGATCTATAATTGAGGATATAATAAATATTTCATCACTCCAATTAGATTCATATCCTTTTTGAAATATATGCTTATACTTGGTTATTCTTACATAGTCACCGATGTGGAAGTTAGGTAATTGTGTTGTTGCTTCTGTTTGTTTCTTATCTCTATCATATAAATTATTCCATACAGTCATAATATTATGTGAGTTAACATCACAGGGGCACATTTTAATACTTGAATGATAACTATGATTATATGCATATACCAAGTCTTGTAAAACATCAATATATTTATAAGTATTATTGTGTGTAAAATAACGCCACATCTTCATTTTGAGGGTTCTTTGAAATCTTTCAACAATACTTGCTTTAATATCGGGATTATTAGTAGTATAGTAATTTATATTTTTACTTTTTAAATAACTTTGCACATCTTTGGAAATAAATTCTGTACCCTTATCAGACTGAATATGTATGGGTGTTGCATTAGCTTCAATGAAAATACTTTCAAAACATTCTTTAATATTAAATGAATTTTTATTTTTCATAGCTCTTACAAATGCATATTTGCTAAATACATCAATTACACAAAGAATAAAGTTAAATCCATCATTGTACTTAGAATATGTTCTCAAATCACTTAAATCCGCTTGCCAAAGAATATTGAAATTTGACAGTATGTATTTGTTACGGGAAAACCTTCTTGTTACAGGTTTATGTAATGTGTATGTTTCTTGTGAGCGTAGCCAATCTTTTACATCTTCTCTTTTCATTTTACCTTTCATAGCTTTGGCTAATTTATTAATACTACCGAATGCAGCAGGATGAGAAGGGTTATAATAAATACTATTTATTTCTAATAAGGGCTCCATTTCTCCCAGACTAATTTTTTCTTGGGTTTTACTTTTTCTCTTTCAGTACTAGTTGGTGTTGAATTCGGATCTTTTCGAGGTGTAAAGTTCTTATGCTCATCTAATATTAGCTGAGTTATAAAGCCAGTTCTTTTAGTATTACCAAGGTAGGTAACTGGTGTATTGATATCTTTCAATAAAGTTGCAAATTGTTGCCATCCTACTGGATCAATTTTTCTACTTGGTCTAATAAAATCACTCACCAAGTCTATGATGTTACTTCCAGGAATTTTAACTTTGTCTATGAATACAGTACCCTCGCCATCCCAATTAATTTTATCCTTGTGATCAGACAAGAGACCTAGCAACAGCTCACCTTTCTTTAAATATGTTTTAGGTATCACTCTCAATATTTGTTTCGGTGTATACGTTGGTGAGTTAACCTTTTCGTGTTCATTTATATCAACTGTTGTTCGCTTTGGAGTCTGTTCAGCAACTATATTAGTCTTAGCTTCTTCCTGTAGTTTTATATCACTAAAATCTTTCTTTAAATTAAATTTATTATTCGTATCTAATTCCAGTTTATTATTATCAATTTTCATTTTGATATTATCTGTATCACCAGTATTAACATCAGAAAAATTAGTAACAATAGGTAACTCATAAGGTTTTCGGTCTTCTTGAGTATGGTGTAGGTACCTTTGTAAAATTTGTAAATAGAGAATACACTTTTCTCTATCTTCAATATTACTTTTTAATATATTTTGCATTTCGGCATCCAGTCTAGACATGGGACTGTCTAACATTGTTTGTTGATTAATTTTTTCTATTATACCTGGATCTATAAGTAACATTTTCTTAGCGTGTTCCATGTTCATGTTAGGGTATTTACTAGTGCACTCAGAACTGAACCTAATATTATTGGTAAAAATGATCCCCCTTTTTGAATTATAATATTTTTACGGACTTTGTTTGTAGTTTTACGCACCAGTTGTCGAAGTAAGTGTTTGTATTTCTTTAATTTATTCTTCTCATTTTCTGGGAGTTGTACTTTACCTTGTAAAACGTTATAGATACATTCACAAATACAATTTATCTCTTGTTCGTTGCAGGATTTTAAGAGTGCTTTTTGGTATTTTGGTTTAAGAATATGAAGAGCTTCTAAAAACTTTTTATGTGTCTTCAAGGTTCGAGACATTATTAATAAATGACGGAAATTTCTTGTTGCTTTGCATATTTAAACCCCTTTGTAGGTAAGTATACAGTACAGTAACAGTCAGAAGGGAATATTTTTGTTTTTAATCTACATATATCACTAGTATTTTGTTTTAAATCTATCATTAAATATCCATGAGGTTCTGTCGTTGCATCTTTATAAGAATCTTCCATGAATTTAGTATTTTCAGGTGATACTTGTCTCGCTAAGTGTCGAATCTGTGTTTTATCACGTGGATTTTTAAAATATATTATATAACTCGAGTTTAAGGAAATGTCCCTCTGACCTCTACCTTGATGAAACAAATTTTGAGTTATATAAAACACACTCAAATTTCTATGATGACTTCCTTTTGTAAAAATGTCAACGATGCGGCCATCCGATTCTCTCATAAGATCATCGATGATAACAAGCTGGGGACCTTTCCCATCAAACATACTAAGATCTGGCATACCTTGATGGTAATTAACAAGTTTCAAGTTGTATAAAGGTTGCATTTCATCAAAACACCATGTAACTTGATCGAAACTTGTACTACAAATATCTTTTACATATTTCAAGAAGTTTGTAACGAATTGTGACTTTCCACATCCACTTGGACCAGCAACTATTGCAGTAAAGGGATGAATGAAATGAAACATTTTTAAAACAAGTTGACTGCACAACGTTTTATTTAACAATGAAGATAATTTAATGAACAATATACATTTATAATAATCAAGTATAATTTGTCTTAAAACTAGAACACATACATGAAATGGTTTACAGGAACAAACATTGAAATACATTACCAAACTAACAATTATAAACTAGACATACACATTTATAAACACAATTAAGATAATATATAGTTCAAAGAATTACATTAAACATATTTGCAAGTAAACCAATATTTCACCGTTGTTATCTAAGTTTGTAATGACCCCAAGCTAATGTGTCAATACCATTAGGCAAAATATGCCTCTTAGTGTCGCTGTATGATAAACATTTTTTATTTATTTTTTGTGTATAAATTTTATGTTTGATTGATTTAAATCTTAACATTGCTCCGAATTGAATATTTTTCTCGAAAAGACATGCCTTATAGTTATGCATTTGCATATTTTTTGTAACACTTTTATTAACGCCTTTAGCCTTTGCAACAAATTTGTTTTCAACATCTATTGCATACATTTTAGATCTTAGACCCACAAATTCTCTAAATATTTTTCCATTATTTTCGTCTTTGAAAAAACCTATTTTCTTTTTGTTAACTTGTGGATACCCATAAATATTGTCAGATGGATAATCAGAAGAATCGAAATGCATCTTAAGGTCAGGTTTTATATCTTCATAAAAGTTGTTTGTAAATATTTGGTAAATTAAACTGTCTGTATCCGTATACAATAATTTATTTTTGTTTTGAAACTTAGGAATCATGTAGTTGTAATGGAATTCATACATAAGGGTCTTTGAAATATCTAAAATACAAAATCCTAAATATATTGGTTTATTATAATTAAGTTTACACTTTAGCATTTGTACTGCCACTAGGTCTGATGTGAATATACTTAAATTTTTAAAATCTGGCCTTGCAATGTAGTCGTTGACACCTAAAATTTTACCTCTATTTTCCCAATGTGTTAACAACTTAACATTTACTCTTTTTTCTATATTCTCCATAGTTTTTCCAAATACTGAATTATTCATTAATTTATAGAAATCTTTTTCAAAAACAGACTTTGCTAATGTCCGCATGTTTGTGTTTAAATCTATATATTTCTCTAACCAAGGACTTTGTTTAAACTTTAGTATCCTGTGTATTTTAGTTACCTTCATTCCCATACTAAGACATTGTTTAAGGTTTTTGTAATGTATTTTATATTTAATTTTATCGTTTAGATTTGAAATTAATTTTATATCTTTTGAATTACCAATGCATATATTTTCAGGACATAGTGGTAAGTCAGAATGCAAGTCGTGGAGATCATCAGGATATTTTAAATCAACTTCCAAAACGTAACCAATATTTGATGTATCGGATACATTAAAGTTTGTTTCAGGGTTTACCCATTCAAAGTCTCCAGTGGGTAGATATTGAGACATAGCCCAACCATACAAATTATTAGCATCCAAGTATATTAAATATGATTGAGGTTCATTTTTATCGTAATCTTCCATGAATTGATTGTTTGCTTTTGCATAACGATTGCTGCATTGAGATACACCACCTCTGATACCGGCCTTAAAAAATGCTATTTGTTCGTAATCCATCAATAGATCTAATTCAATTTTTGTATACTTCAACATTGCATCCCAACTTAACCCTGGAGCAGTGTAGTAGTGAGCGGGATCTAACCCATAAGTCTTAATACAAAGCTCTCTGAAGTTTTCAAAAACGTCAGTCAAGAGCAATACATCAGTTTTAAGATATAAGTTTGAGTAATCTAACATATTTTGACAACGAAAATGTTTCCAAATTTCATTTGCACGATTATAATCATCATCGGAGACATTTGAATCTGTTAACGAGCTATAGAACTCACTTTGAGTTGGAAGTGACTTGAGTTTTAATGAATCATAAGAAGTCATGAATTCGTAGGGATAAATTCCTTTTCTCCTTAATTTGGTAAAGTCGTCATTGCAAGGGAAGTTTCTTTTTAAATCATGAAATTGTTCATCACTAAGATTTTTAGCTAATTGATCTAGACTGCAAGATAAAAATTTATATGAATCTACAAATCTTAGACTTATCTGATTATTATTTACTGTTAATGTTTTTGAAAAAGAAATGTACCTCTCTTTATTTTGCGGAATTATTTTTACTTCTCCATCGACAAAATTTAGGGCATGAACAATAAAATGTGCATCATAATGACTCAGATTATGTAGGAATACTGGAATATAACGCGGAGTCTTAAATTTTTTTAAACAGATTTCATGAACTACACCTCTAATAGTGCCAGTATGAAAGTCAAAATCGAAATGTTTATCTTCGTTCAAATTCGTTTCACATACATGACAAATTTTAGATTCCGATAATAAATTATTTTCATCATCACTAGATAAAGGCTTAGGCCTCATTTGAAAAATATTTTTTGTACATATTAATTTTAAATCTTCATATAAACGTTTCATAAACTCTGTTGCGCAATCTGGCCCACTATATGTTTCGAATTTTGATAAAGTATCATCATACGAACATTTTATATAATAACCGAAACTATACACATCATGCTTTTGAATATTTTCTGTGTAAGACCTAGACGGATCATTAGAACATACATTTATTGGTTTTAAAAATGCTTCAAAGTCAGCATATATAACAAAGGGTAATTTTAGTTTGTTGTTAAAATTCTCAAATTTTATTTTATTATTTGCCGCTGGTTTTCCGAACCAGTCTTTCAATGTTTTAGTACCATCTGGTATATTGGTTTTAATATGAGCGCAATCATTTTCCTGATGATCATCTAATCGCTGTTGAGTTGGAAAATGTAATAAACATCCATCACATAAGAAAATTGCATGCTCTTGGTTAGAAATTTGTTTACTCACCAATCGCGACATATTTTTGATATAACAAAAATGAGCGTTTAAACCTTTCTTAAGGTATAACAAATTAATATGTACACTTTTACGAAATTTAGTCATTATTAATGGTCCAATTACATCATGAATTTTTTTCTCCCGATTATATTCTAATCCAAATATGTTAATACTTATATTATTCAATTTTTCAATTTTTGGTACATCCGAAAGCTTTACTGGAAAGGAGATGCCATTGAAGTTTAGTTTGTTTGAATGCATGCTGTACGATGAAACTCTATTACTTTTACTAGTAGTAGGATATAAGGCGGAAAGCAATGCCCATTTAAAACACATATTGTCAGCGTTTTGCACATTAATAACGGCTTTTCTTACTTTAATGTCATGAGGTAGGTCTATATACGAAGTGCCACGTAGTGGGTTGAATTTATTTATATTCATTTCTAAATGTTTGATTTGCGTTAAACTCCAACCGCTATCTTTTTTCTCGAATGAACTGATTTTATTTGATAACGTCTCAATTAATGATGAAAAAAAAATATTTAAGTCATCACCTTGAGAAACAGTATAATTACATGTTTGAAAATCGAATGTGTTTGTAAGATCTTTGGTTTGCTGTGTAAAATTTGCATGTAGTATAAAATTGATCTTAAACAAAATGTGCATTTTAATGGACTCTTCGATCAATGAACAAATATTATCTTTTATTGAATTAAAAAATAATTCGGGCGTTTTAAGTGTATCTACTGATTCATTTAATTTACTTTTGATTCTGTATGAAATTATTCGCTGACCGAAAGCTGATTCGATTACTGAAACATTAGCTTGAGTACTATGAGATTTAAAAATATTATTTTTGTGAATGTTACTTTTTATGTGGTTGGCAAAATATCTTTTACTTACAAGTCGTTGACAAACATCACACATAACCTTTCCATTGTCTGTGAGGTTGATATCAGATGACGTTGAAGCACCTTCATTAACTTTTATCCTCTTGGCCTTCGGACTGTCGATGTCATAGCTGCTTCTCTTCATTGCACCTCCGACTTGTTGGTGTTGACTATGAAAAAAAAAAAAATGTATTTATATTTCAAGATTTAAATAATGTAATATAGAAAGAAATGCATGTAGAAAAAAAAAAATATACATACTTAGTAGGATTTTCAAGCAAGCAGGAAGTCTGAAGCGATTCTTTATCGTGTTGACTACTTTGATTTATGATTGCACTTTCGACTTGTCTGCATATATCGATGAGTTCATTGTTAATTTCTATTTCTTCACAAACTTTTGCAAGTTCTTCTTCAATTTGACTTTCATCGACGAAAACAGTTGTATAAATTTTTTGGAAACTATCCATTATGATGTGTAGAACAGGGTTACAGAGGAGGTCGTTTATACGTGTATGAAGTTGTAAACCAACTGGTAATGATATGAAAATGGCACTTTCTTCTTATATACTTAGCAAGTAATTATACATCAAAACAAAATAATTAGCATGACAATCAACCCTCACTTAATAGTTATTATACCATAAATAAATATTTTAAAAGTATGATTAGGTCATTAACTAATTATTTATTGTTAAATGAGTATTTCTTACTACTCTCTGTTTTCGAAATATCTGTGCACATTTTGTATATAACATTATTCATTTCTTTATATGTTGAACTGTTTTCGTCTGTGTAATATTTGATTCTTAGGGATGCATGTTTCCAATGTTGAGACTGTGGCACGTTGGATAATTTATTTAAATCATAAATATCTATTTTTATTAAATGTGACGAATGTGCTTCATCATCTCTGTTAGTAGTTATATACACTGTTCCACCATCTCGTTGAGCTCTAGATACGGTTGATGAAAGTTTTCTAATTTTTGTCTTTGGCAATTCGAATATTGAGTCCAAGTTATCATTCGAATTATTTCTTTTTAAAATTTTTGATTTCTTTGTTTCTTGAGATATGTCTTCCTCGTCAGATAGCGTGCAATAATATTGTTTAAATGTATTTGCTTCATATATATTCTAAAACAACACAAAGGCAAAGTTAGTGTCAAATGAAATGATATTGGAAAGTGACACAAATCAATTCAATATTATCAAGACTTACTTACCTCCATTGTTGACACTTGGATGCACTACACTTCACAAACCAAACTGTTCACTGTTACTTCACCAAACGAACTATGAGAGCATACTCCTCCCTTCCTGCTTATAAGCACTCACTTATCAGCGTCTAAATATATTTGGTTATTGTAACCACCCGAGATAACTACATCCTATTACCTTATCATCGGTCAAAGTTCCAATGCTATTGATTCACCATATCCTAATGGGCCAACAAACAAGTACGAACAAGTTTCCTTTCATTATGATAAGTACCTTATCAGTGCCCGGAGTTATTTAAAATGTGAATTATGCATTACGGATGCAACTCTTATTGTTCGTAGAGCACGAATAAATCCAACTTACGAAGTGATATAAAATGTAAAGTATGCATTACGGATGCAACTCTTATTGTTCGTAGAGCACGAATAAATCCAACTGTACTCCTCGCACATCAAAAAGTCTTAGCCTCTACTACAGCAAAATATCCTATTACTCGAGCTGAAGTCAAAGTTTTAACTATACCATCAGGGGTTCAGGGAAAGACTCTTGACAACATTTTTCTGGGGCAAGTACCTAAAAGATGTATAGTTGGATTTGTAAACAACACAGCATTCAATGGAAGTCTTACTAAAAATCCATTCAATTTTGAAAACTATGCTATGAACACATTTTGTTTATATATTGATGGCCAACAAATACCTTCAAAAGCATTGCAACCATCATTCGAGAATGATATTTTTACTGCAGCCTATCACACTTTATTTTCGGGGACTGGTATACATTTTCTAAATGAAGGTAATGGAATATCTAGGGAGCAATATGCAAAAGGTTACTGCCTATTAGCGTTTGACCTAACTCCTGATTTGTCATCAAATTCCATGACTCATTGGAATCTTATAAAGCATGGCAGTGTAAGGGTAGAAGTTCGGTTTGAATCAACTCTAACCGAAACTATTAATTGTATAGTGTATGCAGAGTTTGATAACGTTATTGAAATTGATAAGAACCGAAATGTAACCGTCGACTACAGTAGTTAAGATAAATTTATATACTTAGATGTAAGTAAAAGCCTAATAAATGTAATATATTATACCTATTTGAAGTCTTTCATTCGAGTTAAACCATATTGCATCCCTTTAAATATAAGGTTTGGATAATTTTGCTCTGCATTTGTAAATAGTGTATTGTACCTATCAGAGGTATCGATAAGTAGGCATGCACAATGGATACAATCGAGATTCAGAAGCATTTAAGTAAAATTCATTGTAGCTTGAAAAACAATGTCTATGCAGCAAACCGATTACCGCTATACGTTAAGACTCCAATGTACTTGATAAGTAATTTGGACCCTGACAGTGAACCAGGCTCTCACTGGGTAGGCATGTACATAGACAGAAATGGCATCGGTGGGTATTTTGATTCATATGGCCGACCACCAACAGGCCATCACAAAGCCTTTTTCAGAAGGAACGCAAAGCATTGGGATTTTAATAGATATAGAATACAACTTGATTGGTCTTCAGTTTGTGGAGAATATAGTCTTACATACTTGCATTACATGTATTATGGAAATACACTCAGAGATTTTTTAAGCCTGTTTTGTGAGGATAAATTGATAAACGATATTGTAGTATCGCAATTGTTCAAAAGGTTGTTTTGGAAATAATAAACAATGTCAATACGAAGTTTTTTTTATTGCATTACCATGCGCATACCCCCATCATTAACGACACAGTGATAATGACCCTATTATGTTGTGAGGACAGCGAGTGGTGATTAGATAAGTAAGGTCCGTATTGTTATATGGACATAGCGAGCTTAATGAGATAAGGAGGTGATTAGATAATGAATTAGAGGTCGTTATTCATAAAAGCTAACTTCGTAAGCAAAGGAGATAGCGTAAAATAAATGCGTGCAATCGATCGGGCGTGGTCGGAAACCCCCATTTTGACACCAAACTTTTTTTTTTTTTTTTTTTTTTTTTTTTTTTTTTAGCCGGGCTCGCCCCTCGATCGTGGCAAACAGGGCAGCGGGGGGACGGGGAAGCGAGGGGGAAAAGTCGGTGCCCCACAACCGGTGAATAGAGAGGGGAGGGGGGAAAATCGGTGCCCCAGAACCGGTGAATCCCTACTACTATTATCAACGTTTATTGGGTTACAGGGTTAATTAAACATGTGTTATCGTGAGTCAACTTGATACAAAACATTTATCAAAGACAGCACTGTGACAAATTAGTCACATATTCATATACAAGTCATTATACATTTTACAGCAGTGATAGCCTAGTGGTTAAGAAACTCGGCCTCTCGATCGAGGGGTCCGAGGTTCAAATCGAAGGCACGCGCCACTGATTTTTCAAAGTTATGTGCGGATTAGAAATTAATGATCACTTGCTAAACGGTGAAGGAAAACATCGTGAGGAAACCTGCATACCTGAGAGATTTATAAAAAAATCTCAAAGGTATGTGAAGTCTACCAATACGCTTGGCCAGCGCGGTAGATTATGGTCTAATCCTTCTCATTCTGAGAGGAGACCCGTGCCCAGCAGTGGGACAGTAATGGGTTGATGATGATAAATTTTACGTCTCGAAGTAATATTTCTTTAGACTTAAGTACGAGAAAGATGGAACGGAAAAAGAAAGGTGAAAAATAAAATAATTGGCCAAGTGCAAGTCGCGTCTGGAGGGTATAAGTATGGTCAACGGCAAAAGTAGATGATCAAAATCGGACATTCATTTCTTACTTTTGACGCTAAATAATTTTAGAGATCTTGTGTATATGAATGATCATCGATATTGGGCGGCAGTACTATTAGTTAATATTTGGTACACTTGACAATCTCGTGCTTTATAAACACTTCACCGCCACACTATTTTGACGCAAATTACGATCATTAGTATTGAATGTCCGATTTTGATGATCTACTTTTGCCGTTGAGTGTACCACCCAATTTATTTTTTATTTTTTTGTATTTGTTATTATAGAACCCATTGAAGTAATTGTATTGTGAAAATTTGATAAAGCGAAAAAACGTCTAAAAATAGCAGTTTCTTGTATGGCGACCCCCATTTATTTTCACGTTTTTTTAGAATTTGGTGCTATAGCGTCCACCATTATACATACTCTAAAATTTCAAGTGTCTATCTATTGTGGTTTATGTGCGGAGGCTTAGTAATAGGGCTTTAAGTACAAAACCCTAAAAATAAATTACAAGGTAGTAAACTCCTTTGGGCCTACGCTAGACTGTTTTATTTTTCAAAACATTTTCAAAACGGAGATCAAATGGAATATTTGCGATACACACCGCAACTAGGGGGTGTGAAGCGAAGCGTGAGCGTTCCGCCATTAGTGTACCCAGACGTTAAGAAAATGCAGGATTTTCCCATTTAAGACATTTATATTTCGAAAAATGTGAGTCTTTCTTATATTTATACCTAACGATAAGGCAGACGGGCTACCTGGAAAGCAGTCACCGTCGCTTATCGACATTTGCAACACCAGAGGAGTCGCCAATGCATCGTCGGCTTTGTAAGAGAGCTCTTTTTGCATCCCTCTTGAAGTGCCCCATGTTATAGCGCTCAGGGAATACCTCAGGAGGAAGTTCATTCCACATTTTGCACGTACGCGGCAAAAATGACCGTGCAAACCGAATCGTGGAGGACCGCCACGGGTCCAGTTAAGGTAGATGGATCTTCATCCTTTGGCGAGTGGTGGGATGAAAGAAGAGTAGGCATCAGATCAAATAACAGTTTTATTTTTTATTCATTTTGAACTTGTTCCGTCGTGTAGACATAAACTTATTCTCAAGAGTAATTTTTAAAGTTTTACACAATCTGGTTGGTTTAGACTTGATTCGTAGACGTGCATTTTTCAAAGTCATGCGTATTAGAAAATCATTATCACTTGCTATAACAGTGAAGAAAAACATGGCGACGAAATCTACACGTCTAAGGGTTCTTAAAAGTTCTAAAGGTAGGTGAAGTTATCAATACCTTTGCCCAGCAATGTGACAGTACTAATGAGCATGCAGTCCACCTGATGGTAAGTGGCTACTGCCGCCTATGGACATCTGTAATCCTCCAAAAGATTAGATTCCTACCTGAGTTTGACAACAGAGCCATTGCTATTTTTGAGGATTAAGTTGAAACGCCTCAAATATCCCTTACCACACCATTCAAATCAGTACACAGCAGCGCTTAACACTGCTGTTATAACAGAAATAAGTGTGGCGGTGGTGCCGAAGTCGAACCACAGAGGGTTCTAAATTGACGGTAATGCCGATGAGCTTAGAACATAAATTGTTGTTCTACAACTGTTAAGATTACATATCTCGGGATCCGCATATGAAGGGTGGTCGGCGAAGCGTGGTCCTAAAGAGCCACTTAGTGACACCATGCATAAGTATATGCGGATTTAATCTGTGCAAAAAATATATGCGTGTGTTTGTAAATATTTTCTTCTTTTTGAACAGCCCCACACTAGGATTCGCTGAAATGGGTGCCATAGACACATAGATGATAAATAAACAAACACCCAGACCCAGAGCAGATATCTAAATTCATCATTTAGATATATGATTGGCCGAGAATCGAATTCGGAACCTTCATATCGTCGTTTCAAAGTGATAAACATTTTCTTATCCTATTTCGAAGGTACTACTTTTGTGGTTCCACTCCGGTCGCATCACCGCCATATTTATTTTTGCTTTACTAGTCTTAAGCGGTGCTTAATACTAATATTAAGATTTACTTTTACTTAATACTATACTATACTACATTTGCTTAATACTAATATTATATAGAGGAAAGCTTTGTTTGTTTGTTTGGTTGTAATGAATAGGCTCAAAAACTACTGGACCGATTTTAAAAATTCTTTCATCATTCGAAAGCTACATTATCTACGAGTAACATAGGCTATATTTTATATGGAATATATTTGATAAATAGATTTTGAGGCGGTACAAAGTTTGCCGGGTCAGCTTGTATTAAATAAGTAGCAAACGAGCCTACAGTCCACCTGATAGGAAGTGGCTATTACCGCCCATGGATATCTGTAATCAACCACAGATACGACGAGATTTCTACTTGAAGTCACACAGATGCGCGGCTATCCCTGATGACTAAGCTGAAATTCCTCGGATAAGTAATCATATCTCCCTTACACCCTTCAAACCAGAACACAGTAGCGCTTAACACTGCTGTTATAACAGAAATAGGTATAGCGGTGGTGCCGGAGTCGAACCAGAACCACGTGGTTCAACGTCCACCACCTTCAACGTCCGTGCAAACCATAATCCATTGTCATCCTACGCTTTGCATCTATCTGTTCTCTCTTTGTCTCTATGGAACTATTACCTCCCTGTTGTGTTATCGTGATCGGCGTTTTAAATTAAAAGCCACGATTTCGATTATGAAACAAGATATATCTACACTAGCTGACCCGGCAAACTTTGTACCGCCTCAAAGTCTATTTATCAAATATATTTCATATAAAATATAGCCTATGTTACTCGTGGATAATGTAGCTTTCGAATGGTGAAAGAATTTTTAAAATCGGTCCAGTAGTTTTTGAGCCTATTCATTACAACCAAACAAACAAAGTTTTCCTCTTTATAATATTAGTGTAGAACTCTGCGATTCGACTCCAGCGGCACCACGGACACCTATTTCTGTTATAACAGCAGTGTTAAGCGCTGCTGTGCTTTGAGATAATTGACATTTTTACAGAATCTTTATAACTTTTTTTTTTTTCATAATATAGGAGTAGCAGACGAGCATGCAGTCCACCTGATGGTAAGTGGCTACTGCCGCCCGGACATCTGGAATCAACCTCAGATAGGATTAGACACTCCTACCAGAGGTCGGGCACAGATGCGCCGCCACCCCTGAGGACTAAGCTGGAACGCCTCGGAAAAGTATGTCTCCCTTATCACACTATGGCCACTATAACAATAAATACTAAAAATAAAACATTTAAAAAAACTAAAGGAGGCCTTCAGAAAATACCAGTATTTTTCAACATTTTTGTACTAAATATTGTTTACGAAATAATAAATAAATAATGAATAAAAAAAGATGTTACGGAACTCTCCATGTGTGAGTTCGAAATACTTGTTATTAAGTTACATTTAAATTGACCTACAATCATAGATTAGTAAAGATACTTCACCGCCTTGAAATTGAATGAAGCCACAAACGGCTTATTAGTAAGTTCTTTTTTTAAATTCTTGACAAATAAAAACATTAGAGAAAATTTACGAATAAATAACTAATACTGCGTAATTTACATAATAAATAAATAATTATTTCAAATATTTAAGGGACATTTTAGCACGGAGACGTGGCAAAACTTTTTTACGCAACTATTTCAATTCTCAAAACTGGGTACATTTTCTTGTTAGGAGTGAGTAATCTTTACTAACCTATGCCTAAAATAAATAAACCAACGAAATACCGGGTAATCGAACACCGTACCCTAAATCTAGGAATTTCAAACTACCAGTATCAATATTCTAATGTTGAGGAAACCCAATACAGGAATTAATCTGTTCCCGGGAATTTAGAAATAGAAAAATTCCCCGAAACTCTAATGGAGTTTCCTCAGGTGAGCTTATTTTTGTTCTATTTTTGAATTCTACGCGAGCTTTTAGCTGTATACTATAGGTTCTGTATACTGTTTTCATTCCATCCCTTAGGGGGTGAAATAAGGGATGGAAAGTTTTTCGAATATTTTGTAGCAAGCACTTTTAAAATTAGCTGTTTACTTTCTAGTTAGAAATAATGAAACACATGTTTCACGTTTTAGGAAATCAACCCCTGACAGGTTTAAGTAAGGGTTGAAAATGCTTAATAACAGCAATGATACGCGCTGCTGTGTTCTGGTTTGAAGGGTGGTAAGGGAGACATACTTTTCAGAGGTGTTCCGGCTTAGTCCTCAGGAGTAGTGGCGCTTCTGTGGCCGACCTCAGGTAGGACTCACCCTATCTGGGGTTGATTACAGATGTCCATACTGCAACAGTCCCTTACCATCAGGTGGAGTGCATGTTCATTTGCTTCTTCCATAATACATAAATACCGCTAGGATATCACAGAAAAATCTTTGATACTCGTAGTACTTAGGAAAACGTATAAACGGCCATCTTTTATCGAACTAGGAAATCTGACTTCCTATGCACACTAACGTTAAGCAAACATTATACATTATCACTACCGGCTAGGGTTGCTACCTATTTTAAAAAAAAATATTCCAAACATAGATTAATAACAATTACTCACTCCTAACAAGAAAATGTAACCAGTTTTGAAAATTAATATTGGCACTGTCATCTATTTTCGTGTTTGAAAAATATTTAAAAAACGTAGTTTTTAGATCATTTACGAATTAAACGATATTTCTCCGCACTTTTTCGTCCATTTCGTGTTTTTGCACCACTTACACATGTCGGCATTGTTCCGCGTAAATTACTCCATGACAGCCATTAAATGGCTGACACATCTGTCAGCCGTTCCAGAAATTTAATGGCTTCCTTCAATAACAAGGCGGTGAGATATCTATACTTATCTATGTTTCCAAAGTAGTAAAATCAAGTATTACTTTTAGAGGAGGCTATATCAGATATTTCGCAAATTATCGACAGCTACTCTAATGTAATACTCTTGATTCTTTTTCTTCTTTTTTGCGCGGATCCCTACTTTTTAAGAGTTTTTAAAAGTTACTCCCTAATGTTAGTCCCGTCAAAATCGGTTCAACCTTTTCCTAGATCAGTTGCAACAAAGAGAGTTATATCAGATATTTCGCTGATTATCGACAGCTGCTCTATGATCTATATAATACTCTAGATATGTTTTTCTTTATTTTTTTATTATATTTTATTTTTATTTATTTCTTAGGTATGCAGGTTTCCTTACGATGTTTTCCTTCACCGTTTAAGCAAGTGATCATTAATTTCTTATACGGATATAACTTTGAAAAATCAGAGGGCCTAGGATTCGAACATCGGACCCCTTCGAGCAAAAGGCTGAGTTAGACCAACTAGAGAAATAGAGAACCACTAGGCTATCACTGCTTTTGTCCCTGTAGTTCCGGGATCAGAATAGGGCTACGGTATCCCCTGCCTGTCGTATGAGGCGACTAAAAGGGGGCTTCCGGGATTGTGGCACGAGTGGGAGCTCGAACCGCCCGGCTAGCAACCCCGGGAAGGACGGCGATATGTGTGGTCGCATACCGTCGTGAACACCAGATGATGTGGTGAGTTTCATGCTCACCTGGGCGGAGCCCGACGGGGCAACGCGCCGAGTGGACTCCGGTTGCGTTCCGTTGGAGATCCCGGAGTCGTCTACGCAGCGCCGAGGACGGCCACCGGGAGGGGTTTTAGTGCGGTAAGAATCCCACATAATCCCGTGCCGCTCCCACGGCATAGGGTACCTTTTAAAGGTTTCCCCTCGTCAACAAAAAAAGGGTATAACTTTATAGGCTATCATTTAGTAACTTATTTTGACATAACAAACGGATATATCAATTTTATTAATTTGTACAGATAGGTGGCAACCCTAATGCCGGCATATCTAAGGAACGCATTCCTTTGATCTCGCCGTTCTAGGTCAGTTTCTCACGATACATAAACGTGTAAGTATTTTAATTACATATACACATACATAGATAGATAGATAAAGAATTTATTTCTGAACTTACATACAACATAACACAAATAAAATATAGTTATCTGAATTTTATAAAAGATCTGGTTGAAAGTGGTAGAATGCTTTGTGATTCGACTTCGGCGGCACCACCGCCACACCTAATAACAGCAGTGTTAAGCACTGCTGTGTTGATTGGAAGGGTGTGATAAGGGAACGAGAACGAGGCATTCCAGTTTAGTTCCATTCCTGCCTAGTAGCAACACATCTGTGACCAACCTCAGGTAAGACTCCTACCTTATCTGGAGTACATTACAGATGTCTATGGGCAGCAGAAGCCACTTACCATTAGGTGAACTGAATTAGCTCTTACTCCATTATTATAATAAAGCTAGTAATTTGTCATCATTGTCAACCTATTACTTTCCCACTGATGGGCACAGATCTCCTCTCAGACTGTAAGATTTAGACCATAGTCCACTGCGCTGGCCAAGTGCAAATAGACTTCACATACCTTTGAGAACTTTATTTTTTACAAGACTCTCAAGTGTGTGGGTTTTCTAGGGATGTTTTCCTTCACATTCAAGCAAGTTATAATTAATTTCTAATATGCACATAACATCAAAAATGATTCCTTGCCTGTAATTCGAACCTCTTGATTGTAAGGACCAGTTTCAAATGACTAGGCTATTTCTTATATTCTTCAATGTTTATATAAGGGTTCTACTAACTGAAGTTCTGAGAACAACAAATATAGAATTGTAAACAATATTGTTATTAGAACAATGTAGTTAACAAATAATAATATTTCATTATTCTCTCTGTATCTCTCTCTGTAGTCATCTATTTCTAGTAAGCATTTCTGCATAATATTTCAAATTATTTGCAGTATAAATAGACAAAGAAAAAATTGAATAAATGAAAAATAACATAATTTTTAACTAAACTATAATCTCTCTGTTAAATATGTTGCACACTTGTTCAAATTCCTTTCTACTACTTAATTATTAAAAATGTGTAATTATATTAAAAAATAAATATATTTTTCTTGAAGAACTGTACAATGCTCTTAGTCTTTTTTAGATTTATTATTTTTTGTTAATGCCACCCCATTTAAATATAATATGTCTAATCAAATCAAATCAATTTTTTTATTCAAAATAGGTTCTTTACAGAGCACTTTTTGAACGTCAATACAACTACCGATTCGATTATTCAAATCTTTAATAAAATACCTGACCATTTAAAAGATCTGCCTATTAATGTTTTTAAAAAGCGTTTAAATGAATGGCTTCTTCTTAATAATTTTTACAGCCTTAAAAATTTTTTTGACAATTTATGAATGTATTACTATTATATTAATTAATTGCATGACTAATAATGTTTGATATTTATATAAAAAAAAAAAATTGTGATGTGTGTATTAATCTGACAATTTGTTATTTAATATTATAAATAATATTGTAAATATTTTTGGTCATACCTGACTGTATATTTGCACGCCTTAAAGGTAAAATAAGAGGAAATAATACTTTGTGTTAACATCCATTGTACCTTATTTAGCAAATAATGATTATGATTATGATTATGATTACCACCACTTCATAAGGTGTTTCATTATGGAGAAGAACTCAATTACAAATTATAACACAAACAGATGGTAAAACATAGGTATAGGTAACACTGTACTGGTAAGGGAGACATACGTGTCCGAGGCATTCCAGCTTAGTCCTTAGGGGTAGCAGCACGTCTGTGGCCGACCTCAGATAGGAATATCTAATCATATCTCGAGTTGATTGCAGATGTCCATGGGCAGCAGTAGCCACTGGACTGCATGTTCATCTGCTACTCCAATATTATAAAAAAAAAACTGTGTTTTAATACTGAAACACCACCGCCACTCCTAATCAGTTAATTATTTTTAAAAAGTATTCGGTTTACGTAGTAGTATCAAATTCTATAATAATTACTGGAGTATGGTAACCATAGATATACTACTTTTTGCACATTCAGTTAGACATGCTGTCCTACTTGCTCCTCTTGACTATTTATTAGTGTGTTGCATAGATTAGTAAAGATACTTCGCCGCCTTGAAATTGAATGAAGCCACAAACGGCTGATAAGTAAGTTCTTTTTTCGAATTCTTGACAAATAAAAACATTTTTAGAGAAAATTTACGAATAAATAATTAATACTGCATAATTGCAATAACAAATAAATAATTATTTCAAATATTTTAGGGATATTTTAGCACGGAGACGTGGCAAAACTTTTTTACGCAACTATTTCAATTCTCAAAACTGGGTACATCTTCTTGTTAGGAGTGAGTAATCTTTACTTATCTATGGTGTGTTGCTTAAATATAATATTTGAAAAGTAGTGTGCATTTCTCGCTATGAGTGCCACCAACAAGCGCCGATTTTTTTGTTAGTAACCTATCTGCGTCTTTATTAGTACTATATCTATGATGGTAACTGTTTAATTAACAGTTTTAATAATCTTCAGTTCTATCAATAAAAAATACTGAAATTAAGAATAATTCGTACAAAACGTATAAGTAGCCCAGAATATTATGATATTGAAGATTGTGACAGACAGATTATCTTGAACTTACTACTTTAATACTTGTCAAGGTATTCATTTTACTGTTATTATTATTCAATTCAAGTTATTGACACTTATATTTATTACTCATTTGTTTTTTTTCATTCTTGAAAAATAAAAAACATTTTTAGAGGAAATTTATGTATATATATATAACTAACTAAAATTCTACATAATAAATAAATAAGTAAAACATTTCAAACATTTTAGAACAGTTCTGTTATACCACTTTGGTAGTAACATGTTTTCTAAGGGTATGTTAAGTAGTATCTGTACTACTAAAGTGTAAACCTCTCTCCTTTTGTCTCAAAGATTAAAATTTTGTTATTAAAGAATAATTTTATTCAAATGCATGGCAAATACGGTAAGCTTAATATGTATTGCACAAAATGCAAATAACTTAATGCAATATTCATTAATTTATGTTTGCAAAAAGAAATAAATAATTTTGTTTGTGGGAAATTAAAATAATTAGCATAACAAAGCAAAAACAATGGTTTTTACTTTTTAGTTAACATTTAAAAGTTTCATTTACTTACTCAGTCAATATTATTAAATGTAGCTGTGCAATTATAATTTGCATAATGTATTAATGCTTGTTTTTGCAAAGGCTAAGCTGTAACCCAATACACCAGAAAACCAGTTACCTGCCAAGCTTTCTAAAGCCCTTTTTAAATGCCAAGCGGATTAACCAATATTTTAAATGTTAGGAGTATAATAGAATTATATTATATAACAAACAAATAAAAGTATATAATATTGTTTATGATTATAATCAGTATAATGTATTTTTCGTCAATGACAAAGCCTAAAGCATTATAAATCTTACTTATCTATAATAATTATCCACTGATCTATCATAACAATTTCGTGTGTCAAAGCATTGAACAATGGAATAGATTTTTAGTTCTGATAAAAAATGTATTCACGCGATAGTTTCAGCCCTCGTACGCTATCTATTATTACAATACGTTTCGGCATTAATAATTCACACTTGTGACTTTATGGTCAGTGTGCATAGGCTGAATATAAATTTTAATGTTTGTAAAAAAAAAACGTCAGAATAAATGGCGTTCGCGGTCGATGTTATTTGCGTAATTAAAATAAAATTAAAAATAAAAACGTTTGTGAATGTTTACGAACAAAAGATGTTTCTTTTTTATTAAAAACCAAACAAATCGGTGAACTTAAAATTTATTGAAAGTATTTTTAGTTTTAAAACAGATCACAATGTTTTTGTTACGGGTATGTAATGTTTCGTTATATTTAACTGTAATGTTTACTAACCTTCACGGAACAGCGGAATCACAGTCGATGTAACCAAGAATCACCATCACTTAAGCGCACTGCAGGTACCATCAACACCACAGATCCATCCAAAACGCTTCAACCGGTACCGTAGTAAGAGTAACCCTTACGAAACCATGAACAAAATATGCATTTTTTATCACCTATCGATTCCTCACGAGAAGATCAGACAAAGTCAACGGTAAACTGAACAGGTTCTAATAACAATACCATCCACTGGTATGCTTTTAATTTCATTAATAATACCTAAAAATCGATTCCACAAGGTTCACAATTCAAACAGAAGACAGGCGGCGTGATAAATTCATTTCGCTAGTTACACCATTTGTATAGATTATAACACAATTTTATTAGCATCTACGCTTTATTTGCTGCACTGTGACGAATGAATACGAATTATTTGTATACAGAGTGATTTTCCGTGTCATTTTAATATACAAAGGTCGCAAACAAAGCGCTGTAAAACGACCCGACGCCGCTACGTCCGCGATGACACTAAACTCCGTATAGATGTCGCGTTAGCAGCGCCATAATGGAAAATGGCGGACGACAGCAGCCGTCAAAACACCCCAACCTAAACTAAACGCTATTTCTTGGTAACAAGGTTGACAATAAAAATAAATTACACCATCTTTGAAACTATTCGATCGTATAAGACGACCGATTTTAAACACCCCGTATATCGTTAAGTTTGATATCATTAGATGGTCTATTCGCCAATTCGGGTTAGGAATGGCATCTTTTTGTCTCTTTTTCTTGAATGCGATTTCGAACAAATACATAATTTTATTGTACGCTTGCGCGAGTGTTATCCAATTTGTGTTTGTTATACGATATAAAACTTTGTAGACATAATGATAAGGCGTCGACTGAAAAATATATCGCTTGAAACTATTGTTTTGAACGTTTTATTAGAAATGTGTTTAGGGTAACCTTTTGTCGGTATTTCTGCTACGTTTTTTACAACTACCTTCAAATTGCGTACGTCTTACAAGACTATATGAAATGTCATTGCGTCATCAATGTTATCTCATTGCTTTGGTGACCTCTCGTCTAGTAAATACTTAAGTGGGTCGGAAGTATTTGAGTCCCTGTAGTTTCGGGACCAGAATAGGGCTTCGGTATCCCCTGCCTGTCGTAACAGCCGACTAAAAGGGGGCTTCCGGGATTGCGGACGGTTCGAACCGCCCAGCTAGCAGCCCCGGGAAGGATGGGGTATGTGTGGTCATATACTGTCGTATGCACCAGACGAACGTTAAGGGCACTTTTCCTGTCGCGCGTTTCTACGCCCGCACGCGCGTGCCACACGCACACATGAATAACCTCGCCAGAGTCTTCGAGACCAGTGTGCGTTTGTGTATGACATAATAGGATGCAAGAGGCATGCGTGCGAGCGGGACGCGCGTGCGGGCGTAAACACGCGCGACAGGAAAAGCGCCCTAAGCTTACTTGGGCGGAGCCCGTCGGGGCATCGCGTTAAGAGGACTCCGGTTGCGTTCCTTTGGAGATCCCGGAGCCCTCTACGCAACGCCGAGGATGGCCACCAGGGGATTTTAGTGCGGTAAGAAATTCACATAACCCTGCGTCGCTCCTACGGCACCGCGTACCTTTTGAAGATTTCCCCCTCGTAAACAAAAAAAAAGGGGTCGGTAGTATTTGAAACCATCGATTACTATGTAGGATGCGAATTAATTTTATTTATTTTATAGTCCTACGACGCACTAACAAATTTTCAGCAAGACTCAGCAATTGAGGAAAAATCTTCAACTTTTACTGGATAGGGTTACTCTGATAATAGTCAAGTTACTTAATCCTTCTCTCCCAGATTAATCTTCTTAGCCGGCTGAGCTCCATACAGGGTAGCAACCCTTAGTGCTGCTGTAAAAGGCACTAGGATATAGTTCTAGAAAAGGTTTTCTCTCAAAATAACAAGGGCATATATCATAAATATCTTTTATGTAAACTTGAGCCCTTCGAGTACTAGGGTTTTAAAAAATAATATACAAATATACTGCTCAATGAATATATGATTAACTGAAAACTTATTGAAAACGAGTTATCGAGATATACGTTTGATCTTCCTGTGCGCTCACTACACAAGAAAACAAATGTGGATTTAAATAATGAAATTAAATAGATCATTCGTCTGAATAACTCTAAGAATGTGTCGTATCCTCGGAGAAAAGCGATGCCTGGCGTTTTCTGAATAGCTTACGATGTGTATATGTTTTTATGGAGCAAACGAGAATGTAATTCAGCTGATGGTAGTTGATCATGTCATTCATGTACGTTTGTTATTATATAAAGGTAGTAGAACCCCTTGTGGTGCGACTCCGGCGGCACCATCGCCACACTTATTTCTACCTCGTAACAGCAGTGTTAAGCGCTGCTGTTCCTGTTCTGGTTTGGGGGTGTGGTAAGGGAGATATACTTTTCCGAGCCATTTTAGCTTAGTCCTCAGGGGTAGCGGCGTATCTGTGGCCGACCTCAGGTAGGAATATCTAATCCTATCTGGGGTTGATTACAGATTTTCATGGGCGGCAATAGCCGCTTACCATCAGGTGGACTGCACGCTCAAAGATTACTCACTCCTAACAAGAAAATGTAACTAGTTTTGACAATTGAAATTATCACTGTCATCTATTTTCGTGTTTGAATAATATTAAAAAAATGTAGTTTAGAGTATTTATGAATGAACCGATATTTCGCGCACTTATTCTTCTATTTCGTATTGTTTTTGGCACCACTTAACTGCACATGTCGGCATTGTTCCGCGTAAAATACACCATGGCAGTCGGAGACATAATGGGAAAACAGTCAGCCATTTTACGTATGTGTCTTCCTTAAATTATAAGGCGGCGATATATCTTTACTAATATATGCTCCTATATTACAATAAAATATTTTTTATCGCTCATCATCTTCAATGTAACAAGCAAGTTTGTGTTTGACGTATTACACAAATCGTTCCGATCAACATAACCGTATACACAATTACCCAGCTACCCGGATAAAGGGAATTCGGTTTTACCTAATCGTAAAACCACAAAGAAATACGCTCCAGGCACCAACTGCTAAGTAAAAATTAATTTTAAACAAAGATACCGCAGACGTGCCTTTGTAGAGCCATTTTTATTAAACTCTGGGGAAAAGATTGTTTAGAGTATTTTGTTGACTCGATAAAATTGAAATAGGTGTGACAGTGGTGCCGCCGGACTCTATCCACAAAGGTCTTCTACCTTACAATCACCATCATATGTCAATGTATGAACAGTAAATATGCTAATTTTGGCATCAGAAATCGATTGATTTGTTTTTTTAAAGTTGCTTCCGAAGAACCCTTTATGGTTCGACTCCGGAAGCATTTTTTTTTTTATAATATAGGATCAGCAGACGAGCATGCAGTCCACCTGATGGTAAGTGGCTAATGCCGCCCATGGACATCTGTAATCAACCCCAGATAGGATCAGATATTCCTATCTGAGGTCGGCCACAGATGTGCCGCTACCCCTGAGGACTAAGCTGGAACGCCTCGGAAAAGTATGTCTCCCTTACCACACCCTTTAACACGGAACACAGCAGCGCCTAACACTGCTGTTATTAGGTAGAAATAGGTGTGGCGGTGGTGCCGCCAGAGTCGAACCACATTACCACCTTCAACCACAGCAATACTGCGTCACCAATTCGTGCCTAATAACAGCAGTGTTAAGCGCTGCTGATTTTATCGTTTCAACTTAGCTCTGAGGGATGGTAGCGCATTTGTGGTTAAACTCATGTAGAAATGTTATCTCATCTGGATTGATCACAAATGTTCATAGGCGGTAGAACACACCGTCACATGGACTGCAGGTTCGTTTGCTATTAATATATTAAAAAAGATAAATGCTATGATGCTAAGATAAATGCTATACACACACGGCGATAGCGAAGATGATAGCTTTTGGACGCTAGATTTTGGAGCGAAAAACGCTATGTAGCCCAATTGCGGTTGCTAAAACCGCGTCTGAAAAGTGAAAAGTGGATGAGAAGGTGGTCAGCCAAGAAAATAGGTATAGTTCGCGTAAAACTGCTAGTCCGCTAATTTATAACGATTAAACAAAAAGTTCAGAGATAAATAATGGCATATGTACCTATATCAAGTCAGCGGAAATAGGGAAAGATGTGATGCTTTACCGGCGTGCCCTAACTAAACTGTTCGGTATAGACGAACATAATGTTCATCAAAAATGTTGTTCTCTATTAGTTCTCACAACATAATTGCATCTCAAAAACATAATTAACGCCCAGTGGCCACGGGTCCCCTAGTTAGTCATATAGAAGCTATTATATGTATAGCTAGACTAGTGGTACAGGATCCCTAGTATAGTTTTCATCATTTATTAATAACAAGCTGATTTTTCGTGAGTAGCTTCGTTTCGACAAGACGCCCAACATTTTTCCTTACAGCAATGTTGGTAAATGGTAGCTTGATGGGGCAGCAAGGATAAAATATGTTGACCGGACGAATTCTAAAAATTTATTACTAACCAAATTTTTCTTTGTTAATTATCAAGATAATTATTTAAATAACGTGAAAAAATATTTGTCCTACAAAATATAAGGTTTTTATTAAGGCGTCCCCCCCCTCCAACATGTATCATAAACAAGGTCATGAAAAATAATTACTAACCAGCTGATTTTTTTTTTATTGGCTGTCTACCATTTACATAGTCTACCATGCACATTGTCCTACAAATTGCATGGTATGTCATCTCGGACCTACGCTGAAAAGATGTTAATTCCGCAGGATTTTTTTTTTTATTAGTAACTGTAGGACAAAGGTATCACGTGATAGGATAATATAATTTTTAACTAAATAAAACAATGTCCTACAAAAAAAAGGGTAACTTTTATTAATCCTACAAGATTTGTAATTTAACTATAATATAATATAAATAAACTATAAAACTGGCGGACTGGAATAACGTACTTCGCAATTTGTAGGACAATGTGGGTAGTAAGCTGTGTAAATGTTAGACAGCTAATAAAAAAAAAATCAGCTGCTTTGTAATTATTTTTCATGACCTTGTTTATGATACATGTTGGAGAGGGGGGACGCCTTAAAAAAAACCTTATATTTTGTAGGACAAATATTTTTTCACGTTATTTAGATAATTGTCTCGATAATTAATAAAAAAAAATTCGGTTAGTAATATTTTTTTTTGATTCGTCAAATCAACATATTTCATCCCTATTATTTTAGTTATAAACCACAATCGAGAACTTTCGTACGAGAATTTGTTGGGCGTCTCATTGAAACGAAGCTATTCTGGAACACTCAGCTTGATACTAATTATTTTTACATTAAGTATTAGTACTACAACTTTTAAGTGTAGGTCCGAGATGACATACCATGTAATTTGTAGGACAATGTGCATGGTAGACTATGTAAATGGTAGACAGCCAATAAAAAAAAAATCAGCTGGTTAGTAATTATTTTTCATGGCCTTGTTTATGATACATGTTGGAGAGGGGGGACGCCTTAATAAAAACCTTATATTTTGTAGGACAAATATTTTTTCACGTTATTTAAATAATTATCTTGATAATTAACAAAGAAAAATTTGGTTAGTAATAAATTTTTAGAATTCGTCCGGTCAACATATTTTATCCTTGCTGCCCCATCAAGCTACCATTTACCAACATTGCTGTAAGGAAAAATGTTGGGCGTCTTGTCGAAACGAAGCTACTCACGAAAAATCAGCTTGTTATTAATAAATGATGAAAACTATACTAGGGATCCTGTACTATAGTTGAAACGCGGTGGAAACAGTCTTATAAACTCTCTCCTTTATTTACAAGATCAGGCACAACAAAATTGTATTCTATTTTTTTCTGCACTATAAACAACACTTTTTAATTTTGTTGTTGTTGTCACAAATAATAAACAATATTCGAACAGGCAGTGATATCCTTTTTTTTTTTTTTTTTTTTCTTCTCGAGGGGGAAACCTTCAAAAGGTACCCGGTGCCGTGGGAGCGACACGGGGTTATGTGGGATTTTTACCGCACTAAAACCCCCCCGGTGGCCGTCCTCAGCGCTGCGTAGAGGACTCCGGGATCTCCAAAGGAACGCAACCGGAGTCCTCTCAGCGCACTGCCCCGTCGGGCTCCGCCCAAGTGAGATTGAATCACCCCACCGTCCGATGTACACGACGGTATGCGACCACACATACCGCCGTCCTTCCCGGGGTCGTTGGCCGGACGGTTCGAGCTCCCACTCTTACCATCCGCAACCCCGAAAGCCCCTTTTAGTCGCCTCTTACGACAAGCAGGAGATACTGTAGCCCTATTCTGGTCCCGGAACTACAGGGACAAGGCAGTGATATCCTAGTGCTTAAGTAACTCGGCCTCTCGATCGAGGGGTCCGAGGTTAAAATCCCAGGCACGCACCTCAGATTTTTCGAAGTTATTTGCGTGTTAGAAATTAATAGTCGGTTGCTAAACGGCGAAGGAAATTATCGTGAGGAAACCTGCATACCTGAGACTTATAAAAAAAAAGAACTCAAAGTTACGTAAAGTGTACCAATACGCAATACGTGTACCATACTTGGCCAGCGCAGTGGGCTATGGCTTAATCTTTCTCATTCTGAGAGGAGATGCGTGCCCGACAGTGGGACAGTAATGGGTTGCTGATGATTTACAAGAACTCACTATTCTACAAGAAAATGAAATAACTTAATACGCACGTGTTAGTAACGCCATCTAGATTCGATTAAAGTAGTTAAAATGTGTATACTGCCATCTACATTTGCTTCAAACACACGAAGACGAAGCTTACTACTGTATAGTGGTATTGCTTTTAGTGTATAACGTACTCAATAGATGGCGTTTTTATTATTATATAAACTTTCATTAATTCATGCTTATAATATGATAGAAATATGTGGTAAAATTACAAAATAAATGAAAATTCATGTTTAAAAATTAAATACTTTTATTAAATCGATATAATTTATAGAGTACAATGTTTTTAAACAATATTTTCTAGTTTATGCTTAAAATGTACGTTTATATGTTTATTTCATATTTATTAAATAAATCTAAATGTACCAAGTAAATAATAACTGAAAAATACATAATATCACGAAATATATATACTACGAAACAAAGTTAAATTTATACTACTCGTATTATTTCATTTATTTCTAATAACAAACATCTGTTATTTACTGACCACTTACCATCGTGTAGAGTCCGCGCCAAACTTCTAGTCCGCTCTGAATATAGAAACTAGTCGCGTCGCAACAGCAAATTGTAGATATTAGCGGGACGCAGATAGCACAGGATATGGCCCACTCTTGCCCACGGGTACACAGTTGCGCTAGTGTGCCCTTACTGTCATTATTATAGTATATGCTTGTGGTTGTGTTCAACCGCATTCGATCTCTGGCTACACCTGCGCGCAACAACTTCAGAGGGGACTAGAAGTTTGGCGCGGACCATACACCAGTATATATATGTTCGTAGTTGTATTCAACCGCATTAGATCTCTGACTAAACCTGCGCGCAACAACTTTAGAGGAGACTAGATGTTTGGCGCGGACCATACACCATAATTATTTCCTACTTCAATATAGGTATACCTAACTATTGTCCCTGTAGTTCCGGGACTAGAATAGGGCTACGGTATCCCCTGCCTGTCGTAGGAGGCGACTAAAAGGGGGCTTCCGGGGTTGCGGGCGGCAAGAGTGGGAGCTCGAACCGTCCAGCTAGCGATCCCGGGAAGGACGGCGGTATGTGTGGTCGCATACCGTCGTAAACACTACATGGTGTGGGAGGAGCGAAAACTGCTCCTCCAGGGTAGAGCCCGATCGGGGCATCGCGCTTGGAGGGCTCCGGTTGTGTTCCGTCGGAGATCCCGGAGTTCTCCAACAAGCGTTGAGGACGGCCACCGGGGGGGTTTTAGTGCGGTAAAAATCCAACATAACCCGGCGTCGCTCCCACGTCGTCGGGTACCTTTTGAAGGTTTCCCCCTCGAGAGAAAAAAAAAAAAAAAAAAAAAAAGGTATACCTAACTAAAACTTCTTATATTATTAAATAAAATTAATGTCATTAAGACAGTCTCATGCACGTTATTAATAATTAATAACCAATCCATCCAATGTCTTAAAAAAATACTAAAAATAAACAATAAATGAACATTTGATGGTATGGAACTCTCTGTGTGCGAGTTCAAGTTGCACTTGGCCAATTATTTTATGCGACAAATTTTATTCTGAACTAGCTGACCCGGCAAGTTTCGTACCACCTCACAATATATTTCATATTTACTCACCTTTTAAACCTTCCCTGGACTTCCATAAATAATTTAAAACCAAAATTAGCCAAATCGGTCCAGCGATTCTCGAGTTTTAGCGAGACTAACGAACAGGAATTGATTTTTATATATATATATATATAGATAGATATAGATATAGATATATAGATATATAGATTACTTTGCTTTGCTATATGTAGCTACATAAGTATACGTGTCTGATCCTTCATCATCATTGCTATTTTCTTGGAGATTACCTGAAAACGAAAAAACATAACATTATTAGAAAATGTATTGTCAGAATGATTTATTGAAAACACCTCTGTCATAATGCTTGGATGTCATTTTTCTGTAAAATGTCTAGAAAAAAGATATAAATGAGTAGATCTATTTATGTATTTAAAGTTATAGAATCAAAGTTGTAGACAATTTAATTGTGAGCCGTAAGTAATTGTCGTTTCAAATTTCTGTCCAACGTTTAGTTTGCCTGAATTAGCGTGAATACGATTTACACTCCTATTTCAAGATGGCGGCCGAGGGCTATGAGTTGTTAACTCACAAATATGGGTTTAGTTCCTCTTGAAATTGAAAAATAAAATTGCGTCTTCTGAGTGTTGCACGCTAAGGAACAAAATTTATAACATTTCAATGTTTTTATGTTGGTAAAGTCCGCGCCAAACTTCTAGTCCCCTATGAATATAGAAACAAGGCGCGTCGCAACAGCAAATGGTTGATATTAGCGGAACGAAGACAGCGCGGTACTTCTCCGGCACCCGTCCGCTGCCCGCTCTCGCCCACGGGCAGTGTTACCAACTCTCAAAAATATTTATCCCTAAACCTAAGTGAAAACCCCTAAAAATATATTCAATAAAAATAATATATAAATATATTATATAAAATAAAAGTAATATGTATTAATATTTCTTAATTTTCTTTTTTCTGAAGAGTCCGCATTTTAAAAAATACTTACATTTAACTTACTTAATTACCTACATAAACTTAACATTTAGGAAGATGGATTAAATGTAGAGCATGATCCACCATTCCGAATTAATGTGAAACGAACCATCATTGCATTACTATTATTTGAATATAATTTATTGATCATATTTGAATGACTATTATTGGATTGAATACCTACTTCTATTATAATCAGAATATTATATATTCAGAAAACCCCTAAAAATACCCCTAAACATATAAAGAATATATAAATCCCATCCCACTCATTTACCCCCTAAATTTGGGGGGAAAACCCCTAAGTTGGGAACCGTGCCCACGGGTACATAGCTGCGTTAGTGTGACCTTACTGTTGCCAAGGAGAATATGCTTGTAGAACTACAAGGTCGACCGCATTGGCTCTCCGACTACCCCTTCGCGCACAAATTCAGAGCGGACTGGAAGTTTGGTGCGGACTATATATTTTAGAAGCAACTGGAAAATGGGGCTTTTACAGTAACATAGATAATATAAACTTACTGTATCCTGGATTAGATTTATTATTCCTTCCTTTCGTTATATTTACATAACCATTTTTATCGCCTTTACTTCTCGCTGTCTTGGGCATAGGCTGGGCGTACATTTCGTCCAATGTTGGCACAAACGGCGTGCTATACGTATCCTGTATTACGTTCGGGAGGGTCGCATACGCGTAGTAATCGGGTTGGTCCGCTGGCCTCGCGTACGTAGGTTGGAGAGTTGGCGGTGGACGTGGCACATCAATCGTATTCTGCAAGTTTTTATACGACACTTCATTCTGGAAGTCAATTAGTTCTGTTTAGTGATGCAACCCTTTGTGGTACGAGTTCTGTGGCATCACCGCCATATCTTTTTGTCTAATTACATAAAGTAGTAGTTCTCATGCTACCTAAATGGTGTGATCATGGCGGTCTATGATCGCCGGTCGTATGCCGAGGGGGAGGGGGGGGAATGTTTGTCCCTATAGTTCCGGGACGAGAATAGGGCTACGGTATCCCCTGCCTGTTGTAAGAGGCGAATAAAAGGAGCTTCCGGGGTTGCGGGTGGCAAGAGTGGGAGCTCGAACCGCCCGGCCAGCGACCCCGGGAAGGACGGCTGTATGTGCGGTCGCATACCGTCGTGCACATCAGACGGAGTGGCAAGCACCATGCTCGCCTGGGCGGAGCCCGACGGGTCAACGCGCTAAGAGGACTCCGGTTGCGTTCCTTTGGAGACCCCGGAGTCCTCTACGTAGCGCCGAGGACGGCCACCGTGGGGGTTTTAGTGCGCTAAGTATCCCATGTAACCCCGTGTCGCTCCCACGGCATAGGGTACCTTTTGAAGGTTTCCCCCTCGTAAACAAAAAAAGAAAAAAGAAAGGGGGGAATGTTGAATGAGGCCTGGGGAGGAAAGTTGTATGGAGGCCAGGGGGCGTAAAGTAAAATGGAGGCCCCTAGTCTAAAAACTTAATTTAATTTTACAATATTACAAATGTTTCATGGAGTTATTCGCCGACAAATACGTATTTCAGTTGTAGTTTGATCTCGGCAATCTTTTTTAGCTGATAACACGTTAGGTACAAAGATAATGAGGCCTCCCCAGGACCGGAGGTCTGGACGGACCGCCCTTTCCGCCCTATCAGTCCTCTAGAGGTGTGATATGGATAGGGATATAATTATCCGAGGCGTTCCAATTTAGTCCTCATATTTTGATTATAGATGCTCATGGACGGCAGTTACCAGTCGTGGACCACATGTTGAAGGGTTTAATCCGCCACCCCCTGAATTTTTAAGCAACTAGAAATTAATCCTTACTTCCTTACTAATATTATAAATCCGAAAGTAACTCTGTCTGTCTGTCTGTCTATCTGTCTGGTCGTCTCTTCTTCACGCCTAAACCACTGAACCGATTTTAATGAAATTTTGTACAAAGATAGTTTGAGACCCGAGAAAGGACATAGGATAGTTTTTATCCCGGAAATCCCACAGGAACTAGGGATGGCGATCTAAGATCTCGATTATTGTAATCGATATTAGTAAGGATTGAATCGTAAACTATGCATTTGATCAAGTGATGATCTTTAGCAAAGATGTTGTCCATGAGCCCACGAAGGTTCCAGAGTTGGTACGACCAATTTTCGCCAGATGGCGCCACTGTCATTCCAATGAAATAATTTTCTTTTAAACGCGGGCGAAGCCGCGGGCAAAAACTAATTTAGACATAAGCAGACCGAGGAGTCTGGTGGTGGTGCCACCGGAGTTGAACTACAGGGGACTACCATTTTTTTTATAATATAGAAATAGCAGACAAGCATGCAGTCCACCTGATGGTAAGTGGTCATTAACGCCCATGGACATTTGTAATCAACCCCAGATAGGATTAGATATTCCTACCTATTGTCGTCGACAGATGCACCGCTGCCCCTGAGGACTAAGCTGGAACGCCTCGGAAAATTATATCTTCCTAACACACCCTTAAAACCAGAACGCAGCAGCGTGTAACGCTGTTTTTATGAAACAGAAATAGGTGTGAACCATCTTTCATGAATATGACTTACTTTTAGTATTCAATACTTACCGAAACGGTGAAGGAAAACATTTTGGGGTGGAAACCTGCATACCTGAGATTTATAAAAAAAAAACTAAAAGGTATGTGAAGTCTACCAATACGCACTTGGCCAGCGCGGTGGACTATGGCCTAATCTTTCTCACTCTGAGAGGAGACCCGTGCCCAGCAGTGGGACAGTAATGGGTTGATGATTATGATGATGACTTACCGAATCTAAATTTATTTGAGGCCGGTTTCCTCTGCAAGCGAGATAAACTATTACCGAGCAGAGTATTAGAATTACTACACCAATGATTATCCAGGTCCACCAAGGTACCTCCGGACTTGGTTCTGTAAATGAGATACAATCAGAATAGGTTGGTTATAATAGGAAAAAAAAGGTTCATTATTTTTATAATGTAGGAGTAACAGACGTCCACATGTGTTATTACCCCTGTGCACTAAGTTTTTTGTTTTTTTTTTAACTTAACCTAACCTAACCTAACCATTTGATGGACTGCATGCTCGTCTGCTACTTCTATGTTATAAACTACCCGACCCGTGCCCACTTCGATGGGCGTTAATTATATTTTTGTGATGCAACTATGTTGTAAGAACTAATAGACATAGATAAGTATAGATATCTCACCGCCTTGTAATTGAAGGAAGCCATTAAACGGTTTAAACGGCTGACAATTCTGTTAGCCATTTAATGGCTGTCATAGTGTAATTTATGCGGAACAATGCCAACACGCGCTGTTAAGACACGAAATCGAAGAAAAAGTTCGGAGAAATATCGTTTCATTCTTAAATGATCTAAAAAACATTTTTTTTTTTTATTTTTCAAACACGAACATAGACGACAGTGACAATTGTCAAAAAGTTACATTTACGCGAGTAATCTTTACTAATCTATGATAATAGAGAACAACATTTTTGATGAACATCATGTTCGTCTATACCGAACCGTTTAGTTAGCGCACGCCGGTAAAGCATAACATCTTTCCAAATTTTCGACTATAGTTACATATGCCATTAATTTTCCGTGAATTTTTTGACCAATCATAATAAAATATAACTTATAGCACTCCTAAATAGTGTTGATTTCTGATTGTGAAAGAATTTTCATGATCGTTTCAGTATTTCCGAAGTTTAGCTTTTACAAACAAAGAAACAAACAATCAAAGTTGCAAACTTTACCTCTTTATAATGTTAATAAAGATAAAATGTAAATATTAGGTACATGACAAAACATACTTGTGTCTGGTTGTGGGTTTACATTAGAAATCTTCGTATTTTGTTCTTTATTATCATCAGCGTTTCCCGACTGAGGACTTTCTGTGCCCTTCATTCCATCATTTGTCATGTTTACCATCACAATGATCTTATGCCGCTGCATTTCATTCTTCACACGCATTTTAATACACAAAAATACTTTGCCATTATCAGCATTCGTGACTCTTGAAATATCATGTGGTATTTCTTTTGAATTTTGCTGAGTAATAATTCCATCTGTGAAAATAAAGAATTAGGTCACATACAGCTAAAATACATATATGTTTCAAGTTTTGCCTGCTAGTAACGTATCTTTAGTTATTAAATCATTGATGGAACCCAAACTACATATTTTTCTAAAATAAAAGTAGGCCAAGTTACTCGTTATAACATTAACTATTATAACAGCTGTGATAGCCTAGTGGTTAAGAAACTCGGCCTCTGGATCGAGGGGTCCGAGGTTCAAATCCCAGGCACGCACCTCATTTTTCAAAGTTTTGTGCGTATTAGAAATTAATTATCAGTTGCTAAACGGTGAAGGAAAACATCGTGAGGAAACCTGCATACCTGAGAGATTTATAAAAAAAAATATGTCAAAGGTATGTGAAGTCTACCAATACGCACTTGGCCAGCGCGGTGAGCTATGGCCTAATCCTTCTCATTACGAGAGGAGACCCGTGCCCAGCAGTGGGACAATAATGGGTTGATGATGATGATGATTATAACAGCAAGTGAGCTCGCCGGTCCCCGGTACTGGGGGCCCCCAAACACAGTTGCTATCGACGAAAACAAAAAGATCTTTAAGCGAATAAGTCTGAGATATTTGTAATTTTGTAAAATGAAATCAACTTTTTAGACTGTGGGCCAACATTTAATTTTCCGCCCCGGGCCTCCGACTACCTTAGTCCACCACTGGGACTGTGTACATTGTCACTATAGGGACTCCAGGACCAGAATAGGGCTACGGTATCCCCTGCCTGTCGTAAGAGGCGACTAAAAGGGGGCTTCCGGGGTTGTGGACGCAAGAGTGGGAGCTCGAACCGCCCGGTCAGCAACCTCGAGATGGACGGCGGTACGCGTGGTCGCATACCGTCGCGCACACCGCAAAGCGGTTGCTGAGCGCCAAGCGCACCTAGGCGGAGCCTGACGGAACAACGCGCCAAGAGGACTCCGATTGCGTTCCGTTGAAGATCCCGGAGTCCCTTTTCAAGGGATTGTATACATGTTTGCTACTATCAATATTAAAAAAACACATACCAATGGACGAGCTAACACTGTAGTAGCCTTTGCGGTCCTCTGGCGCCTTATCATTTACTTTACAATTCAGATGTAAGCTGTCATTAACGTTTACATAATATTTAGTTTCATCACTGGTAATAATTTTGGTCTCTTTCTCGCCTGTTCGGAAATCCGTGTGTGTTACGATGAACAACATTACTAAAAAAAAGATTTTTTATTTTATCATAATATTTTTTAAAGATTTTTATTGAACATAAAACATTAATTCACAAATAGTAATTGTTCGTAAACGACTGCTATAGTTAAGAACTGACGCAGCCATTTACGCCCACCTCTGGACAATGAGAAAGTATGTTCTGCTTAATGAGCTAATACAATTTTCTTTTATAACTATAACAAATATATATGATTACAAATACATTTATTAAATTACGTAATTATAGTTACAATTTTAAGAAGAGAATAGGCAATAACTTTAATATATGTATGTGAATGTGTGCGCGTGTGCGTGAGTTTGTGTGTGTGTGTGTGTGTGTGTGTTTGTGTGTGTGTGTTTTTGTGTGTGTTAAGGTAGAACCCTCTGTAGTCTAGTTCTGCCTAATAACAGCAGTGTTAAGCGCTGCTGTATTCTAGTTTGAAGGGTGTGGTAAATAACGTATTTGTGATCGACGGAACTGACTATTTGAGTGTGTCTATAAAAATAAAAAAAAATCTTCAAAGTAAATGGAGGTCGTCATAGAAGAATTCGCTTTATCTATTGAACCGTAATAGATAAACAGTTCAAATTTTCACAATGCGTTCGCTTCTATGGCCGCTAAAAGCGTGGGGTGTATTTTACTGCGGTTAATAAATATTCTCTGATAGATAATTGCCAATAGAATGATTGTGAAATTTAAAATATCACGCACCCCACGCTTTTTAATCTGAATTGAATTATTATTTTAATAATTTAAATTTTATTATAATTTTATTTTGAGGCGATTCATTATGATTGATTGTTCAATCTTCTACTACTGAAATATTAAACTCTGTGTCATTAAAAATATTTTCTAGTGTTAGTTCGATTAGCAATAAACCGTGTTTTTTTAACCTATTATTTATTTCATGGAGTCATTGCCTTCTGTCACAAAATAAAATTTTATTACTTTATTTAAGTACCCCCAATTTAGGGTTTATTTTATTAAAAAAATACAAATTTTTACACTTAAATTATATATAATACTTACTATTTCATTTTTTACTTACCTTTGTCGCATTCTGGATCTTGTTTTTTGCAGTCTGTTAACAAGAAAATCAATTAATATAATTGCCTTATATTACGGCAGGTGAGGTGAGGTAGATAGATCTCCCTGTGGTTCGACTCCGGCATCTACCGTCACATCTGTTCTGCTTATAACAGCAGTGTTACGCGCTGCTGTGTTCTGGTTTGAAGGGTGTGGTAAGGGAGACATACTTTTCCGATGCGTTCCAACTTAGTCCTCAGGGGTAGCGGCGCATCTGTGAGCGACCTTAGGAACCCCCCAGGATCGGGGGCCCGTTGCGGACCGCCTCTTCCACCTCCCGCTTAGTCCGGGAGAGTATATCTATAGTTTGGACTAGTTGTGCTTACCGTCGGAACACGGATCTTCGCACGTAGACGATGTAGCTGGAATTAAAGTGTTTTAAATTAGTTTCTTCCATGTTCTTAGTATACACCTACCGTCTATAGAAGTGATGATCTCACAGACCTGTATCTAACAAATACAGGTCTGTTGATCTAAATTAAATAAAATGAAATATATTTATTTTGTATAGGCCTACGATGGCACTTACAAATTGTCAGTTACAATATTTTTCTTTAACTACTACCGGATCGGAACGCGACTTCAGTGGGTTTGTCTTTTTTCCATAACAATTATAACTCTTTTTTTATTTTTTAAAAATGCCATAATTTTCACATATAATTAATATAGTACTACTGTTTTGAAAGCCGAGATTACAGTTCCAGAGAGTACAGTACCCTTAGTATGAGTTTTTACGTTTTTACAAAAATGATTGTTTTGGTATTTGTTTACGTATTTGCCCATACATTTCCAATCAGCGCCCCTAGTGGATTGTACCAAAACTGCTTTATATTGCTTTTAATACAACAAAACAATAAGGATTGATAGATTATAACAATGATTTAGGACGAACTAAAGGAAAAGTCATATTTTCGAAAAAATACGTTTTTTTTTTTTTATATCGTATAACCTAACGATTAGGCAGACGTGCAACCTGATGGAAAGTAATCAACGCCGCCTATGGACATTTGCAGCACCAGAGGAGTCGCCAATGCATCGCCGGCTTTAAACGTTTCTTTCATACATTTTCATACTAACCATTTTTTTATTTTAATTAATCATAGTGTCAAAAATATTTTAACGAATCCATTTGTATTTTTTACTATCGGAACTTTTATATAAAATAAGGTTCATTCAAACAGATGGGTGATTGTCGTCCTTCATTTGTATCTATTTGGAAAGTGGTAGGACCCTTTGTGATTCCACTCAGGCGGCACCACGGCCACACCTTTTCTGCCTCAACAGCAGTGTAAAACGCTGCTGTGTTCTGATTTGTGTTTTTGAACTATTTCATTATTTCGGATATCCGATACTTTCAGTTGTTTTATGAAGCTACAAAACACCCCTATCTAGAACATTAACTCATTATAAACATAGATTAGTAAAGATTACTCACTCCTAACAAGAAAATGTACCCAGTTTTGAGAATTGAAATAGTTGCGTAAAAAAGTTTTGCCACGTCTCCGTGCTAAAATGTCCCTAAAATATTTGAAATAATTATTTATTTATTATGTAAATTATACATTGTAATTGTAAATTACGCAGTATTAGTTATTTATTCGTAAATTTTCTCTAAAAATGTTTTTATTTGTCAAGAATTCAAAAAAAGAACTTACTAAAATAAGCCGTTTATGGCTTCATTCAATTTCAAGGCGGCGAAGTATCTTTACTAATCTATGATTATAAATGTGAATGTAATTTTCTTTGCTACACACCTTAACTACATGACCGATTGTCAAGAAATTTAGTACTTACGTTGGGGTTCAAAAAAGTTATTGTTCCCGAGGGAGAGAAAAACCTCTGACCGCGGCCGAAGCCGTGGATAAAAACTAGTAACTATATAAATCTGAGACACATACATCAGATGTATTGGAAAAATTAGGAATAATACTCATAAAGGAAAAATGATTCATATTTACAATCACACTTAAAACGTATGTATCTTATAATAAATAATTTTAATTCTAATTGTTTAATTAATCGATAGTGGGACTTACCGGATATCACAAATAAAGTCAAGAAAACTAACAACACTATTTTGTAACACATCTTGTTGCAAGTACTAAATGTAATTGTTCTTTTCCGCCATCTTGTTTTAAATGTCATTAAATATTACTAATAATTGTACAAAGAGTAGTAATAAAATAGACTGGTCATTGGCATGTGACGAGTATAAACTAAAAGTATTTAAAGGTGGTAGAATTCGCAGTGGTTCGACTTTGGCGGCATCACTGCCACACCTATTTCTGCCTAATAACAGCAGCGTTAAGCGCTGTTGTGTTTTGGCTTGAAGGGTGTGGTAAGGGAGACATGCTTTTCCAAAGAATTCCAGCTCAGTCCTCAGGGGTAGCGGTGTATCTGTGGCCGACCTCAGGTACGAATATCTAATCTTATCTGGGGTTGATTGCAGATGGCCAAGGGCGGCAGTAGCCACTTACTATCAGGTGGACTGCGTGCTCGTCTGCTACTCCTATATTATAAAAAAAAAAATTGAAAATACGCTAACACTTTGTAGCCCAAAGCCGCGTCTGTTATTGTATAATCTATTTTTATAATTCATATACTTATTGGTAACGTTTTGTAACATGTAAAATTAATTAAAATACAACGTTTTCCTTCCCTATTGTTTAAATCTATCATTTGATTATAATTTTAGTTTATGGACTAATTACTCGATATTTAATTATACCTAATCTGTGTAAAGTTGTTGAGAATTACTGACAAGTAGAGGGTCGGGGTTCGAATCCCGGACGGCTCTTCGAAGTTACATCACATTATAATACTATTATGTGGCAAACGATCATGTAGTCCTCCTGGTAAGGTGGTAAGTGGCTACTGCCGCCCATGGATATGTGTAATCAACCCCAGATAGGATTAGATATTCCTACCTAAGGTCGGCCACAGATGATTAGTGAGTGAGGACTAAGATAGAACGCCTCTGATATGTCTCCCTTACCATATCGTACAAACCAAAGATACATACGTATGTAGGTATAGACCGCGTAAAACTGCTAGTCCGCTCTGAATATAGAAATGAATCACGTCGCCATAACAAATTGAGCTTAGATAGCCACTTTAAAACATGTTCTTGCCATGATCACTAAAAATATCAACTCCTAGTGGCTCGGTTCAACAGCAAATTCTAACTTACTTCACTGAAACAATTTCTAGTTTAAAAAATAACAATTTAGAGTTTAATGTTGAATTTAAATAACCGTCCACTTTTTTTTGTTGGTCCATTTTTTGTACAAAACAGTAACTGACCTGTGTCCCAAGCGAACCGACAGTCGCGCACGTATTCGCCCGAAACTCACCGAGATAACGTGTCGGTGAGCTTAGTCAATGGGTGCGTTGATCGAGACCGCTTTGTATAAAGATTGACTTCTGTTCGTTTTTACTTTGTACCCTAACCTATGTTCTTCTCAAGTTTGTCGTGGTACTTACGAGATACTCTGTATTATATGTTCGAAAACCGCCTACAGTCGGGTAAAAAGGAAAGAAAAGAAAATACATTTTTATCTAAACAAGATTTTAATAAACATTTTAACAAATTTAATTGAAACGACTTATATCTATACTTATATTAGAATATATTTAATTCTTTACAATAAAATACTGTTAATGTAACTTAAAATAAATATTTCACATCATTTAAGACGAATCCATACCACAATTTCATATATTTTTTATTTTATCATAGCAGCCATAGAAATTAATGCATTTAGAAAATTTGAATTATGTATTTATTAGAACAATAGATAAAGCGAAAAACGCCTAAAAATATATGGCGATCCGCTGTTATTTTTAGTATTTCTTGTTAAGGCGACCACCGTTATACACAATGTAGATTTCAAGTGTCTATCTATTACAGTTCAAAACATAGTGCCTAGTGATAGGTGGAGAGACAGAAGGACAGTAAAGGCTTTGTAATAGCGTTCAGTTTTTACTTTTGAGTACGTAGCCCTGAAAATGCATCTGAATCAGTACCTTTTAACCATGAGTTTTCGAAACATCCCACAATTTTACGTTACGTTTACTCAATCCATTATTCTGTTCCGTTTGCTTCAGTAGACTGAGTAAACGTAACAATAAGTAAGTGCTCAAGTCTTTTTGTCTGCCTCACATGCTCGCAAAAAAGAGAGGTAAAACATAAAGCGTCATTTTGTCAATTTAGACATTTTATGTTACGTTACTGACACTATAGTTCTGATACAAGCCGCTAGGGGCGCTGATTGGAATTTGTATGGGCAAATACGTAAACAAATTCCAAAACAGTCATATTTGTCAAAACGTAAAAACTCATGGTAAGGGTACAGGCGTATTGCTTTCAATTCCCTCTTAATCCGACATCGACAGTACTGCCATCTAGCGGATACGGTGATCCCGCGAGAATCAATGTTGCATTGGATACTTTGTCACTTAAAGTATTTTTCTTTACGTCACAGTTACTTAAAAGGTGCGACTTAATTGAAATTTTATTGTTATGCAATATTTTTACTTAACCACATATTTTGACTAAATATTGCATAACAATAAAATTTCAATTAAATTAATCTAAATATAAATATTATTTAGATATTCGCGAATGACGCCGAACAACGCCAGGCAGAGTTGTAATCATATTTTCTCTACGTTATTTTGACAGACATTTTCGTCTGACACGACACGCGTCTGGCACGGTCTATGTATGGACCTTTAATTCGCGTTGAAAAACCTTCACAGCACTTAGAACGGACGAGCATTTTGACGAGTAACGAGTATTCAGGTATATATTTGCTATCGTGGATCGCATATTCGTCTATTCTCGGCAAGTATCCAAACGTTGCATTATAGTATCTTACTTTGCATGTATTAAAATTATAAAAGTAAATTATTATGGAATAATTCATTTTTAATCTATACCTATTTAATAATTATTATATACAATTAGCTGATCCGGCAAACGTTGTGTTGCCATATAAATAAAATATGTTATGGGTGAACAACCCTTATTACTTAGGGGTATGAAAAATAGATAGTTGCCGATTCACAGACCTACTGAATATGCATATAAACTTTGGTGAAAATCGGTAAAGCTGTTTTGGAGGAGTACGGTAACTAACATTGTGGCACGAGTTTTTTGTTATATATAAGATTGTAATGACACTAATGACATATAAGTCGATTTGTGGTGTATGCGTTTGTGTGTTTGTTTAGTTTTATGTGTGTGTGATTGTTTTTGCGTTACCATATCTCCCTTTTCGATTACTTCTAGGTTCTCAATAATGCGAGAACCTAGGTCCCCCGTAGGCTCGTTTGTCATTTCCCTTCCCAGTTACCCGGGACTAGGGAGGGAAGCCCTCGATCTGGTCTTGGCGGCAGGGGCCATAGGAACCAGGACGTCATCGTCATCGTCTCTACCTGTCTGGGGTTTGACGGTCTTCTTCTTTGGCCGTTCTCCTTCACTGCCATTGGCCGGTAGTTGGGTCGTTTACGAAGGTCAGCGGATGGCTCACCTTCGAGGCAGTTGTTGCCCCCTCCAGGGTACTTGGGCAGCCCTCCGCCGTAGCAGAAGAGTGGGGTTATCCCTTTCGGGTACCCCTGGAGACCGTTTTCACAACGTGCCTTTTCCATGTTTTGCTTGTTATTAAGGGGTGAACTACGTTGGGCTGCTCTTAGTCAGGTCATTCACCCTTCGCCTTCCTGTATGAGTAATTCTGCTGTAGCCTCGGGGATCATTTGGACACACAGGCCCATAGGTATACATCATTTATCGAAGGAAATTAAACCGTTTAACGAACCACCAAAGTTTGAGTTGTACATACGATGATAAAAATAAAAATAAAGATGTTTAGATTCTAACAGTGATCCCCCCGAACGGGCTGCCACCTTGTCGTGGGGGGGGGGGGGTGTCTTGTGTGTCCATTTCACAATCTCGGTGTGTGTAATCTTGCAAGCTAAATTTCACCCACTTCCCAGTATACCATTGAGCTGAAATTTGGCTGAAATTTGAATCTTGATTACGCGTGACGATGCAATTATGTAAATTTAGTTTTGTTGTCAATCCAATATGGCCGCCGTAACAAAATGGCGGCGTACATATTTCAAGACAATCCACCCAATATGGGCATCAAATTAAAGGGCTTAACTTGTAGAATACAACCCAAATTAAAAAAAAAAACAAATTCAAGATGGCCACCAGTACAAAATGGAGGATCAGGTACGAGTACACATATTTGTTCAACCAACTCAATATAGGTATCAAATGAAAGGGAGACGGATTTTATTTCAACTTTACTCTGCTGCTAGAAATCAGGGTCTGATGATGCAGCTCGAAGATGGCTATAGGAACTCTAAGAAAATTATTATAATTTTGAAAACATTCATTATGATTGATTGTTTCTGTTCTGATTTGTTCTACTACTGTAATATTAAACTCTTTGTCATTAACACGTTTACATTAATATTAAAAAACATTTTCTAGTTTTTACTTCGATTAACAATAAAGCGTGTTTTTTAAACTATTTTTTTTAGTCCGTGACAAACTCATAAATTGGGGAATTAATTAATCTAATAAGGATAATGGGAAATTGTTATCAAATTATTGCATTGTCATCGGTCCTTGATACGTGTACAAAGTTTCAAATTAATCAGAGTTGTGGAAATTGCTGAAAATTGAGCTCAAAGATTCCGTTACATACATACATACCTAGATACAACTCAAGCTAATAAAAACGTATTAAAAATGTGTCTGATATAAAAACGCAAATATTTAATACATCGGGTTTAAATTATTTTTAACCTTTTTATTAACAAGTAATAAAACCTTGATTTTAAAAAGGCTTTCATTTGAATTTATTAAAGAATAAAATTATAGTCGCGTGATAAAAACACTGTTATAAATTTTCTTTCATATTTTCTAAACCGTTTAAATACAATTTCATAAAAAGATATATATGTTATCTGTAATAAAAAATTTTTTGCTACATGATACGATAAAACAAGACACAAAAATTTACAGCATAGATGAATACATTCAAAGATATGACTTATTTATATGTACAGACATTGACCGTGTCATGCACGGACCGTAGCAGAAGATCATAGGGGTCCATAAAGTACGTCACACGTTAAAGGAGTGGGAACGTGTGACAAAGGGTGGGGAGGATTCCTAAATTTCGTGACGTCACATTTGAAAAGGTAATATATCTACAAGTAAATAAAAATAAAACTTATGAAACTGCAGTTCTAATTCAATTATTTGTAGATGTGGACACAAAATGTGACCAACTGTGACCGTTTGGGGGTCAACAATTCAAGAAGTTCATGTGAAGTAATGTATGGACACCAATACTTGTCCAGCGCGGTGGACTATGGCCAAATCCTTCTCATTCTGAGAGGAGACCCGTGCTCAGCAGTGGGACAGTAATGGGTTGATGATGATGATGATGGTGATGATGATTAATTTATGTATGACCTCATATTTCTCTATACAATTTTTCGACGGTCACGACCCATACGCGGCTGTATTAGTTACGCATACATTCACGCTATATAAAATAATACTTCTTGTATGCCACGATACGCGTCTGACACGCTCTATGCCTGTAGATGCAAAGAAATCTTAATAGACTTTTTAAATAAAAATTGGCCCGTCTTTGGGTTCTATTCATTACATTTCTGATGATACTAAAATTATTTCAGTGTTTTATGATAAAACGGCAGAAGTGCCAAATTTATGTTAACATAAATTATTTTTTCGTGATAAATTGCCACTAATTCCAAATTTGTTTTATCATTATAAATTATTGTACCATGATAGAACGCCACTAATGCCAAATTTATGTTAACATCAATTATTTTTTCGTGCTTGAACGCCACTGATGAAAATTTGTTTTATCATCATAAATTATATAATAGTTTCATAATAGAACGCCACTTATAACAATATTATTTTTATGATTCATTACTATTTCATGACATAACGCCACTATTGCCAAATTTATTCTCTCAACATACATATTTCTTTCACGATAATACGCCATTAATGCCAAATTTATTTTTATGGTATTTTATACTTTGAAGGTGGTAGAACCCTTTGTGGTTCGACTCCGGCCGCATCACCGCCACACCTATTTTTACCTAATAACAGCAGTGTTAGGCGCTTCTGTGTTTTGGTTAGAAGGGTGTGGTATGGGAGACAGACTTTTCCGAGGCGTTCTAGCTTAGTCTCAGGGGTAGCGGCGCATCTGTGGCCGATCTCAGGTAGGAATATCTAATCCTATCTGGGGTTAATTACAGATGTCCACGGGCGGCAGTAACCACTTACCATCAGGTGGACTGCATGCTCGTCTGCTACTCTTATATTATAAAAAAAAAAAAAAAAACTTTCATGATAGAACGCCACTAGTGCCAAGTTTACATCATATAGACATATGTTTTTTATGACAGAACTCTACTAATGCCAAATTATTTTTTCATGATTATACGCCACTAGCGCCAAATTATTTTCCCACGATAAATTATTGTTCCATGATTGACCGCCACTAGTGCCAAGTGACAGCGCAGTGGCAGAACAGCAGGTAGAAAGACGCCACGATGAGGTTCCCCACCATAATGGGGAACCCTATTTTAAGGTATTCCATGAAGGTGAATCTGTAGCCATGCTGCTCAGCTACACCGGCACATACAACGTTCGCGCTTGCACCTATGAGCGTGCCGTTACCTGCGAGAAAAATAATTATAGTTTAAAAACTAATAAGCAGGCTAAAATCGCATAAAGAAAATCTTTAATTCTGATTCCTGACGATCCTAATGAGGTGAATGGGATAAAATTATTAAAATCGTGTATTGTCATCGGTTCTTGATAATTGTTTAAATTTTTTTAAGTAATCGGGACGTTCAAAGTGGGTAAAAATCGAGTTCAAAGATTCTGTTACATACATACATACAGGTCAAGCTAATAAAAGCGTGGTAATTAAAATAATACGATGAAATGAAATTTAATTGATTTTGATGGTAATATATAAAAAAAAATAATTAGTTTCTACATTTAAATGATTTTTTGATGCTAATAAATATAACTAAATATTTAAAAAATCATAATCATGTTTTTTATTAATATCCGGTATGTTTTAGTTTATTTAACGATTTTTAAAAAGCTTAAAATAGGAAATACTTAAATAAGTATATAAAGCATTATGTAAGAAAACTTGTTAAAATGTATAAAAGTCCATTTAACATCAATTATTTTTTCGTGCTTGAACGCCACTGATGAAAATTTGTTTTATCATCATAAATTATATAATAGTTTCATAATAGAACGCCACTTATAACAATATTATTATATAATAATGCAGACGCATTATGTTATTCATTTATCTACTATTATCATTCTTATCGCAATAGTATATATAATATATATAGTATATAATATATTATACTATAATTCATACATAAGTAAAATTTACATCTTTTACAAAATTTTTGTTATATTGTTTTCTATAGGCGTTTTGCATAGCCTCTAACTTGCACAATCTTCAGTCCTATCAACTCTTATGACTTTCAAAATCAAAAAGTTACAACTCTAATAAGGTATAAAATTAGGTCCATAATCATAATCTTACCTCCAAGACAGGCACCGAAGCTAAGGGCCCACGCTAAAGGCGCTAAGGGTAGATTCAAACCAGCGGGATCCGCAAGGGCTGCTGTTACCCTCACCATCATGGTTGTTAAGGGAATGTTGTCCACAAACGCTGAGGCTAAACCTGACACCTGCAACGTAAAAATGTAAATAATACACAAATATAAATATAATTAAAATGAACCTCCTGAGATATTCCTTCAGGACTATGACATGGGGCTTCTTCAAGGGGTATAAAAAGAGCTCTCCTTCAAAGCCGGCGATGCATTGGCGACTCCTCTGGTGTTGCAAATGTCTATAGGCAACGGTGACTGCTTTCCACCAGGTAGCCCATCTGCCTTATCTTTAGGTTAAATATAAAAAAGTAACATATAATCCAGCTCTACCATAAATAATCATTGTACCTTTATGTATCATTTTATATTTTAACTATTTAAAACAAGAAAATTTGCATATGAAGTTTCTTTCGCAGTTTCTTCTCCATAGCGAAAATCTTAAAAAAAATGAACAGAATAATTATAGAATTTGTACGTTAATTATAGCTTCGGGGGTTCGAAGTTCTAATCCTAGGCACCTCTGTTTGTTCAAAGCTATGTGCGTACTAGACATTAATTATTTCTAGCTTAACGATGAATATAACATGGTGCGAAAACCTTTGAGCTACATGCCTGTGAGTTCTTTAAACAATTGGCCGAGTACGAGTCGTACTCGCACATAGAGGGTTCCGTACCACTGACATTTTCATATTTATTTTTATTTTTAGTATTTGTTATTATAGCAGCCACTGAAGTAAACACATTGTGAAAATTTGAACTGTCTACCTATTACGGTTCAATAGATAAAGCGAAAAATGTCGAGAAATAGCTGTTTCTCGTATAGCGAATTAGCGACCCCCATTTATTTTCAATTTTTTTTTATTATTAGTATTTGTTGTTTTAGCGGCCACCGTTATACAACCTTTGTAAAAATCTCAAGTGTCTATCTATTACGGTTCCAGAGATAGAGCCCTGTAACAGACTGACAGACAGCGAAGTCTTAGTAATAGAGTTCCGTTATTACACTTTGAGAACGGAACCCTAAAAAGAGTTCTCAAAGGTGTGTGAGGTCTACCTAATTCGCACTTGGCCAGCGCAATAATCTATGGCCTACATCCCTATCACGTCAATAGGAGTTCCGTACCCAGTAATGGGCAGTGGGGCAGTCATGGGTCAAAACTTACGAGTCAACTTACCCATAGCACCAGCATGAGAGCAACTGCTAATCTGGACTCTTCCTTTACTTGCAGGATTAGTGACTCGGTGAGACTCCCGATCCAGGAGATTAGCCCCAATTTAGATAGAACCTGGAATAATTACTCATTATAATGATGACGGTAGCCGTGATATCTTAGTGGTTAATAAACTCTGCCTCTTGATCGAGGGGTCCGAGGTTAAAATCCCAGACACGGATCTCTGATTTTTCAAAGTTATGTGTGTATTCGAAATTAATTATCACTTGCTTAAACGGTGAAGGAAAACATTTTGAGGAAACGTATGTGTAGTGGACTATGGCTTATGTGCTTAGCAGTGGGACAGTTATTGGGTTGATGTTATGCTATAATGATGTCATGATATATAATTAACGTATTCATATGTATCTCTTTAGAAGAGACAGTTCTGCTTTTTATTTCTTTGTAACGCTTTGAGGTTCGACTCCGATGGCACCACCTTCACTCCTATTTCTGTTTTGTTACAGCAGTGTAACGTACTCAAAGGTAGCAACTTATTTTTTTTTTTAATTTTAAATTGAATTGTTTAATCTACATATACATATATTTGTAAGCCACTCAGTGGTAGAATAAGAGATCGACAAAAATTGTTTTGACATCCAACAGCTATAACATGTTACCTTATTCACAAATAAATTGATTTGATTTGATTGGATTCGATTTGAACTAGCAACACATTTGTGGCCGACCTCAGGTAATACCTACTCCAATTATATTTAGAGTTTATCAGAGATGCATAGGTTTTTGCCACCTACTATCATGCATATTCATGGTACTACTTCTTTATTATACTGCCTTTTACCCGCGGTTTCGCTTGCTGTCAGATGTCGATAACAATAGTTGTTTTTATATTTAACTCGAACTTTTTTCGGGATAAAAGTTACCCCAGTCCTTTTCTGGACCCCTGACAATATGTGTACAAAATTTCCTGACACTCGATTTGCTAGTTAGGCGCGAAAACGTAGCAAATAAACGAACAAACTTACTTCCGCATTTATAATATTACTAGCTGACCCGGCAAACGTTGTGTTGTCATATAAATAAAAGATAGTTAAGGGTGAACAACCCTTATCACTTAAGGGTATGAAAAATAGATAGTAGCCGATTCTCAGACCTGCTGAATAAGCATATAAATTTGGTGAAAATCGGTAAAGCCATTTCGAAGGAGTACGGTAACTAACATTGTGACACGAGAATTTTATATATAAGATTTAGGATTACATTTTATAGTTTACGCTACCCACCTCCATCATGACGAACAACGCAGCAAAGAAGAGAAGAGTGGACCACTCGACCCTCGCTAGAATCGGCTCCAGATCTTCCCTTTCTGCTAGAAGAAGCAACAGAAGAGCACCTAGAAGCGCAGTCCAGCCAAGAGACAGGCGTTCTGTGAAAAGGAAACGTCCATAACTATTATAAATGTGAAAGGTTATATGTTTAGATGTTTGTTTTTCAATCAGATAAAACAGTTAAAAAGATTTGCGTGTTCGTTAAAAAAAGTATTTTTTTTAATATTTTTTGGATGATTTCTACCGATTCTGGATTTATATTATATACTAGCTGACCCGGAAAGTTTGTACCGCCATCAAAATCTATTTATCAAATATATTTCATATAAAATATAGTCTATGTTACTCGTGGATAACGTAGTTTTCGAATGGTGAAAGAATTTTTAAAATCGGTCCAGTAGTTTTTGAGGATTAGGACCTAAATTATTAATTTCTCTATATTTCTGATTATAAATTTGTACTTGGATTATTAATTTATCTGTAATTATGGATTATTAATTTGGTCCTGGATTATTAATTTCTCTAACACCAATTATGAATTTAGACCTAAATTATTAATTTATCTCAAAAGTCGATTCCAAAATTATTATTTTGGACCTCGCTAATTATTTTCTATCTCTTCAACTACTTCCGGAGCAAAAACATGTCTTTAATTTTTTTATATATAAATGTATACTTAATTACTTCAAGATACTTACGCAGTTCTGGTATAGCGTGCAAGAAGAATACGACAACAACAAATGCAACGCAAACCGTAGACTTTACTAATAGCTGCTTGTCTCTTATCCGGTACTGGAATAAGAAACAATAAATCAAACTATTACAAAATCAAGAAGCAAATATGTTAATAAAGGTGGTAGAAAAAAACAAGTACTATCACAAAATCTATGTTAATAAATGAAGAGAGATGTTAAAACCTTTTCTGGTCCGACTCCGGAGATGCAACCATATTTGCCTTATAACAGCAGTGTAGCTGCTGTGTTCTGGTTTGAAGTGTGGTATGGAAGAAACACACTTCGTTCCTATACAGTGCTCAGAGGTAGCAACGCATATTTAGTTAACCACAGGTAGGACTCTAGTCCTATCTGGGATTAATTTGTCACCTATTTCCGACGGTAGCCACTTAATAACGTTCGAGATGTGCAAACAACTTTCTCCGGTATTCCCTAAACAGGTTATCCAAGAAAGGGGCAAAAGGAGCTCTCATCCAAAGCCTCCTGCTTTCTGTTCTGTAACTAATCTGGTATTGCAAATGTCCATAGGCGACGGTGACTGCTTTCCATCATGTAGCTGGACTGCCTTATCGCTAAGTTTAATAATAAAAACTAAACATCAAAAAGATATTTACTATTATTTTGTAAAAAACGTACATATCTTAGGTTTCTAAGGTTTATTCAACTGTACCTTTTGTTTCATTTGCGCTAACGTGGAGCAAAACACTGGATCGGTTTTTGACTTGCTGCTCCCAGCTTCTCGCTTCATTAACGTGACATGAAGTTTTTCTACCTGTAAACACCAATTACTTTTGTATAGTAAGGGCATACTAACGCAGCAATGTTCTCGCGGGCAAAAACGGCCAGCGGAAGGTGCCGGGGAGGCCCGCGCTGTCTTCGTCCCGCTGATACCTACAATTTGCTATAGTGACGCGACTCGTTTCTATATTCGGAGCGGACTAGCAGTTTGACGCGGAGTCTTTGATTCACTCAAGTGTTTAGATTATAAATTTGGATCTTAATTATAAAATTTTCTGTAGAAACAGTTCTGTATTATTAACTTGGACCTGGTTGATTTTTCTCTAGTGCCAATTTCGGGATTATTACTTTGGACTTGGATTTGGAAATCATTTCTAACTAGAATCTTATAAATGCCAAATACTACGAAGGATACTTTTTTTCAAGTGTATGTATGTTAAATCTCAACTCATGTGGTCTAAATTGTGGAAGTAACATGGGTATATTTTTTAACAGATACTAGGGCTTTTTTGTTTTTATAATAATTAGGTATGTTACTTTATGAAATACTGTTCGCGATTCGATTGCAAGCCTTTAATTGGCTAACCCTAATTTAAATCATAGGAGAATACTTAAGCAGTTAGAAAGTCCTGGACCTATGATTTACCTTCTTCTCCAGAGCCCTCCTGACGATATCCTCATCCCTCGAGTACGAAGATAAGGAACCAGCCGCTCGCTTCCAAACTGCAATTTCCTGGCGCATTTCTTAAAACAATCAAGCATTCACCAATCATATATTACAATCAAGATAACTCTTTAAGAAAGTCACAAATGTAAGGTAGAACTACTCTGGTGGTACCACCGCTACATCTATTTCTATTATAACAGCAGTGTAGCACTGCTGTGTTCTGGTTGAAGGGTGTGGTAAAGGAGACACACTTAACACAACGTTTAACGCTGCTGTTATGAGGAAGAAGTAGGTGTGGCGGTGGTGCCGCCGGAGTCGAACCACAAAGGGTTCTACCACCTTGTAATATACATTTTTTTGTTATATAATATAAGAGTAGCAGACGAGCATGCAGTCCACCTGATGGTAAGTGGCTACTGCCGCCCATGGACATATGTAATCAACCACAGATAGGATCAGATATTCCTAACTGAGGTCAGGCACAGATGCGCCGCTACCCCTGAGGACTAAGCTGGAAAGCTTCGGAAAAGTCTGTCTCCATTATCACACCCTTCAAACCGGAATACAGCAGCGCCTAACACTGCTGTTATTAGGTAGAAATAGGTATGGCGGTGGTGCCGCCGGAGTCAAGCCACAAAGGGTTCTACCACCTTCAAAACCACCAATACCAATTATATCCATATTGTATATATTTATACATATTGTATACATACCTAGTATATCCCTGGGTACGGTGTGCCTCAACTTGTTTATGTCACGGAACATATACCGCAGCTGGAAGTAGGTCTGGACGCTCACGAGCAGGATACCCACGCCCATGTGAAGAGTGAACGACGTGAAGTTTATATTCTGGAAGGGAAGCCGTTATTTTTTTATATATATAATATAGGAGTAGCAGATGAGCATGCAGTCCACCTGATGGTAAGTGGCTACTGCCGCTAATGGACATATGTAATCAACCCTAGATAGGATTAAATATTCCTACCTGGGGTCGGCCACAGATGCGCCGCTACCCCTGAGGATTAAGCTGGAACGCCTCGGAAAAGTATGTCTCCCTTACCACACCCTTCAAACCAGAATACGGCAGCGCTTGACACTACTGTTAATAGGCAGAAATAGGTGTGGCGGTGGTGCCGCCTGAGTCGAATCATAGGGATTTTTTAAAAATAGGAGTAGCAGACGAGCATGCAGTCCACGTTATGGTAAGTGGCTACTGACGCCCACGGACATCTGTGATCAACCTCAGATAAGATTAGTTTCCTACCAGAGGTCGGCCACAAATGTCCAACAGAAATAGGTGTTCCGGTGGTGCCAGAGTCGAACCACCTTTATTCACTTTTATTTCATAATGTCGAAAGTAATTGGAAATATTCGAGTAGAGTCCACGCCAAACGTCTAGTCCGCTCTGAATATACAAGTGAGTCGCGTCACAACAGCAAATTGTAGATATTACGAAGACAGTGCGGGTCCCCCCGGCACTCTCCGCTGCCCGCTCTCACACGCGTGGATGCTGCGTGTGTGCCCTTACGTTGCTACGGAGTATATGCTTGTAGTTGTGTTCGACCGCATTGGCTCTCTGACTACATGCGCGCAACAACTTTAGAGTGGACTAGAAGTTTGTCGCAAACTATAATTTACAACTTACCTCCTTCAATATAGAGGGATGGCTAGCAATAATGACATTGGGCGGGTCACCAACAGGAGTCGCGGCGCCTCCGACGTTGCTGAAGATCACCATCGACATCAGCACTGGCACTGGATTCAACTCCATGACTTCGCACAACCTATATGAAATAAGAAAGTAAAAAGTGGGGAAAAGTTCTCAAATTTATTATTGCTTGCTTTATGGTGCGTTTTTTATAATATTGAAGCAGTAGACGACCATGCCGTTCACTGTTGATGAGTGGCTACTGTCGTTCACGCACATCTGTAATCAACCCTAGATAGGATAAGTTTCCTACCTGAGGTCGGCCACAGGTGCGCCGCTACCCCTGAGGACTAAGCTGATATGCCTCGGAAAAGTATATATTCCTTATCACTCTAATTAATGTACAGTATGGAGCTGTGATAGCTTAGTGGTAAGAAACTTGGTCTCTCATATGCGTGGTACGAAGTGCAAACCCCAGGCCGACATTGTCTTTTCAGTTATGTGTGTATAATAAACTAGCTGACCCTGCAAACTTTGTACCGCCTCAAAATCTATTTATCAAATATATTTCATATAAAATATAGCCTATGTTACTCTTAGATAATGTAGCTTTCGAATGGTGAAACATTTTTTAAAATCGGTCCAGTAGTTTTTGAGCCTATTCATTACAACCAAACAAACAAACAAAGTTTTCCTCTTTATAATATTAGTATAGATTACCACTTGATTAAACAGTGAAGGAAAACATCGTAAGGAAACCTACACGTCTGAGAGATCCTAAACAAAATCGCAACGGTATGTGAAGTCTACCAATACGCAGTTGGCTAGCGCGGTGGACTATGGCCTAATCCTTCTCATACTGAAAGGAGACCCGTGCGCAGCAGTGAGACAGTAATGGGTTGATAATGATGGGGAAGTATTTGATATTGCAGTGTGAAATTATAGGTACTTAGTTGCTTACCGAATAGTGACAGGAGTCATAAGAAGAACGGTAGTAACATTATCCAGGAAAGTGGAGAAGAAAGCCGTGAAGAAACATAAGCAGTTGATCAGAGGCCACGTCCTACCACCTGTCAGCTGAAATTAAAGAGTCATTTTGTTTAACATTCGCAAAAATAAACAGTAAATCAACAATTCTTGTTATGAATCAATCAGTCTAATGATTTGCCTCCCAAAAATGGAAATTTCTCGGCCTACATTTTTAAAATTTACCTTTGAGTTTCAAAGATTGGATAGTTTGAATGTTAATAACTAATATCAAGTATTCTTATTATAATATATGTCTACACTGCTGCGAGCTAAATTTAAATCTTAATAAGGGAGTTCATGAATATGAGTAGTATCCAGTTCATACAAGTGCCCGGGCACTGACGGAGAAAGAGGGCAGTGTGCCCTAGACCCTACACCAGACAGTACCGGGAACCTCCAAATGTCTACAAGTTCCCTTGATCAAATCCTAAATAAGGCTATGTACATTGCAACCTAGCAACTTTGTAAAATTAAATCTACTTCTTAAACCGGGTGCCTCATTTACTTTTTCCGCCCCAGGCTTCTGAGGTTAGTCCGCCACTGGACTGACCATTGGTTAAGAAACTCTGATCTATATTGTAAACCTGTTTCTTCACACTGTACGTGCTTATTTCATAATATAATAAATGTACCTCAAAAGCAACCACAGCGAGGTAATCAAACAAGCCAGTCTCAGCTAGGATGGCGACGAGGATCATCATGCTGAACAGCAGCAGCAGGGTCTCCACGTCCAGCCAGGAGACCAGCTCGGGCAGAGACGGCCGCTCTCCACTCAAAGCCAACACTGCTACACCGAGAGATGATGACAGTAGCGCTGCTATGGTGCGGTTTACTATCTGTAAAGTTTTTTGAATCATAAGTGGGGTCTTCTGGAAGTCACAGGGTGATTTTTTGAAATTGTCACTTGTTTTATACGAATTTACTAGCGTATTGCATTGAGGCTCAAAAATCATGGTAGAATTGTACTTTGCGGAAATCCGTGCTATTAAGTTAAGATTAAAACTACTTCCTAAAAATCCGCTACAATAGGAATGTATGATGGTATATATTTTAAACCATGCAGTATGTAAACAAAGGATGCGTGCAGATGCAAACAATTAAAAATATACACCACCATACATACCACCACCAACACGTGTTTCGCTCCAAAACGGAGCATCATCAGGGTAAGTTGACTCTACGACAGTTAATCGTTAAGTGACGCTATCAACCCCATGCATGCTTAATGCTCAGCGAGTCATGATTATAGTTGGTTTTTCCATGTTGATTTCGAAGATTAATTGCTGCAAACTGCCACCTATTTGTGATCCTTGATTGGTAACCCTTAGTTATATATCTAAATCTCAAAAGCCTTTCCTTAGTCTACGTATGAGTAACTTTGCGAAGAAGGACGAGAGACGACAAACGAGTCATCAGAGAAAGCAATTCATCTGTGGTCGAGATCAGATAAGAACCTAATTTATTTGGAATTGGTTAAAAGTGTCTAGACGGCAATGACTTAGTTTCAGATAGATTATAAGTATAAAGTTTTTTAATGGTTAAACCTAACGATGAGGCAGATGGCTCCTGATGGCTATCTGATGGAAATTAGTCACCGTCACCTAAGAATATTTGCAACACCAGAGGAATTGCCAATTGATCATTTGCCTTGGAGGAGAGCTGTTTTTGCAAATGTCGCTCCGGGAATACCTCTGGAGGAACTTCGTTCTACATCCTACACGCTTGCCAATTTAATAAAACAGAACAGTCTCTAAAATCTCACCTCATCATCAACCCTTTACTGCTCCACTGCTGAGCACGAGTATCCTCTCAGTATGAAAAGGATTAGGCCATAGTCCACCGCGCTAGACAAGTGCGTATTGGTAGACTTCACATACCTTGAAAAACTTTTTTTTAAGATTCCTCAAATATGCAGGTTTCCTTACGATGTTTTCCTTTACCGTTTAAGCAAGCGATAATTAATTTCTAATACTCACATAACATTGAAAACTCAGAGGTCCTGGAATTTGAACCTTGGACCCGTCGATCAAGAGGCCGAGGTTCTTAACCACTAGGCTATCACTGCTTTTTTAAATCTTACCTCAAATATGATCAATATGTACAGAGCGAGAAGAAGGATGGTCGCGTATATGATGCCGTCTTTAGCTGACAGTGGGTTCAGTTGGTAGCTGACCGTCAGTGGTACTGTTTTTGTGCTCGTGGTGTTCATTTGAAGGGTCACTTCTGTCTCTGGAAAATATATGGAAAATAAGATTTTTTGTAGACGTTTTAGAGTTTTTGCCGCTTATTTCACAACGAAATATTGCGAAGAAATGGTAATTGATCTTGAAAAATGGCTAAACTGAGGATGACTAATGATTTTTACGATGGATGAATAAATAGGCCACTTTGTATTTAGAATCCAAGGCACCTACACCACGCCTATTTACATCATTATTATATTTATAGAGAGTTTTTTAGCATTATAAACAATCTATCTATCTATCTAGACAAAATCATAATGAAGATATTTCTGCTTAATAACCGAAGAGTAAAGGGCCGTCATGGCATAATGGTGTGGTAATGGTATGATTGTAAAATAAATCATTCTAACTTAGGACTCAAGGGAAGCAAAGTATCTGGTCAGCGTAAGGAAGGACTTCAGTCTTGTCAGATGATAACAGATGACCATAGGATCAGTGGCAGAGTAAGGTCGTTGGAGGCTCGGTGCGGAAAGTTGAATGGAGGCTCCAGTGTAAAAAGTTTGCCTGTGATTTGTTGACTTTTTTTTCGCAACATTTCATAGGTTGTTTGGCGCTGACGACCTTTTTTAGCAACTTTTTTTGGAGGCCCCATGATCGGGGCCTGGGGACGGACTGCCCCTTCCACCCCCTTAAGCCGTTAAAGCATAGGATGCAGCCACTAACCTTCATATGATTATCAAAACTTACCATTCTCAAAAGCAGAAGCATTTCTTAAGACCTGGATTTCTTCTGTTAAATTGGAAGCTATCGGGCTGAGGTGGAGGTGACGCTCGCGGTCCAGGTGTAGCCGGTTCGAATCCGTGGCGCTGGTCGCGAAGTCTAACACCTCGTCTGGTTGCAGGTTCACTGACCAGACCATGGAATTCTGGAAGGTTCAGAGACAACATCTTCAGATGACGATTAATTGGGAGATGATGGGAGAAATGGGAGGGTAAAATTATCTGTACCTGCTACATTCTTTTCCGAGGCATTCCAGCTTAGTCCTCAGGGGTAGCGGCGCATATGTGACAAACCTCAGGTAGGAATCTAATCGTATCTGGGGTTGATTACAGATGTCCGGCAGTAGCAAGTTACCATCAGATAAACTGCTTGCTTGTCTGCTACTTCTTTATTATAAAAACCTGTATTTTATGTAAAATCGAGTATATATTCTATCTTTTGGTGGCCATTGAGCTGCACTCATATGGGGTAGTAAGGTCCTCGGAAGGAAAACACGTTTAGGCGAAAGGAATACAGGACATTGCCAGGTGGACTGATGACCTGTAGCGGACGGCGGGTATCTGCTGGATTCAGACGGCTCAAGACCGGTCGGATTGGCGCAGATTAGGGGAGACCTATGACCAGCTTTCATAATGAGCAGACTTCAAAGGCTGATGGACAGATGGATGGAATATTATCGAAGATCGTATTTCATAGTTTATGCGCCGTATAGAATGAAAAATGTATTCTTATAGCTATAACAGAACTATAACAGTCTCCGAAACATAAAGCTACAAAATTATGTTTGTGTGCGAAATCAGTTACGACAATACGATCCGAGTGCAATGTGTGCATAACAAACCAGTGAGAACCGGTTCTAAACTTGAAAATATTTATAAACAAAAAAGTTGACATATGTGTCTGTTTGAAGTTCCTTTTATAAACACTATTGGAAGAGGTACCATCAGTTTACTAATTAAGACACGTGTAATTTTATTAGCAGCTGACGAGCAAGCACCATACGGTACCTAGACACTAACTCAGTACCGCTTAAGACCATGTAATCAAACTTAGATAGGATTCAAAATCTACCTCAGGAGGTCGACCACAGATGCGTTGCAATCCCTGAGGAATAAGTGTGAACGCCTGGATAATTATGACTAAAGTCATGATTAATGTGTGCGTGGTAAAGCACACCTTCTTCCGGCCATTATTTTTAATTAACCTCGACAATGTTGTGCCAACTAAAAATCAAAATTTAATAATTTCGTCAATTTTTCGTAGTATATTATCAAATTTTGATAATTGATGAGAGAAATATTAGATGCACTGATTACACAGGCAAACAAAAAGTCTAGATTTTAACGCTTTGTTTAATAGTATTTAGGTAGAATTACTGAAGCTGTAGCTTTTACAAATAAGTTATATTACAAATAAATAATATTTCTCTTTCTTACTTCCGGGCCCAGAGGAAATTGTGACGAAACCTACACTCCGGAAAGTTCTTTAAAAAGTTCTTAAAAGTGTGGAAAGTCTACCAATCCACTATAAACGACCGCTAGACTCGCCTAAACCCTTCCCTGAGAAGAGACAGCCCAGCAATATCAATATTCAGTTGACAAAGTTTACCTGTTCTATCATCCCTTCCTCAGTGTGTGTCCGTCGTTGCAACCATAGGCACAGTCGACCACTGGTCTCATTCGTAGACGTAACTTGAAATGGTCCACTTAGACTTATTGATACTGAGAAATCATTGGTTGTAGATCCCAGGCCATATTCTGTAAAGGGAACATAGATTAGTAAAGATACTTCGCCGCCTTGAAATTGAATGAAGCCACAAACGGCTTATTAGTAAGTTCTTTTTTTGAATTCTTGACAAATAAAAACATTTTTAGAGAAAATTTACGAATAAATAACTAATACTGCGTAATTTACATAATAAATAAATAATTATTTCAAATATTTTAGGGACATTTTAGCGCGGAGACGTGGCAAACCTTGTTTACGCAACTATTTCAATTCTCAAAACTGGGTACATTTTCTTGTTAAGAGTGAGTAATCTTTACTTATCTATGAAAGGGAATAACAAGATCTTTAGGAATCTTTGGTAGTATTGACGGCAATTTATGATGATATTGAAGTTTCAAACGAGTTTTTTTAATATAGGAATAGCAGACGAGCATGCAGTCAACTCGATGGTAAGTGACTACTATGGCCCATGAACATTTGTAATTAACCCCAGATAAGATTCCTATCTGAGGTTTGCCATAGACGCGCCGGTGTTGCCGCCTGAGTCGAACCACAAAGGGTTATTCCTAAACGGCCATTTTACCTTTGATCTCTCCAGGTTGCACAGCAGTATGCAGGATGACATCTGACTTCTCCCGGTTCATGAGTAGGGAGACGGTTAGGAGTACCCAACAGGCTATCAAACCAGAGAGCTTCAGGATACGTACTCCTCGGTCGATCTGAAATGATAAGGTGGAATGTTAGGCTTAATTTCAAGAATTATCTTGTTTATAATAAAGTCGTAGCAGATGATCATGCAGTCCATCTGATTGCAAGTAGCTGCGTCGCCTATCGATATCCATAATCAACCCCACATAAGATAAGAATTTCTACCTAAGGTCGGCCACAGATGAGAACTAAGCTGGAATGTATCGGAAAAGTATGTCTCCATTACAGCACCCTTCAAACCAGAACACTGCACCGCTTAACACAGTTCTTATTAAAATGAAAAAGGTGTGGCGTTGGTCCCGCCGGAGTCAAACCACAGAGGGTTATATCACCTTCAGAAATTAAATTGGGAGAGATAAGAGGTAAAAGATTTGATTTGATTCTCCCCTTTTAAAAAACCCGTTAACCAAATATTCACATCATGGGCGTGCGTAAAAAATTGGCTTGCTCTGTTGGGGCGACCGCCATATTGGATTTAAAATGGCCACCAGTTACTTACCCGCTTTTTCTTCGCGGACTTTAATTTCTTCTCCTCCTCAGAATTCAACGGTTCCATTAACCTGTAAATTTAGAAATAGGAATTTTATAATCCGTTATGCTTTAAAAGAGGTAGTATTTAAATAGCCTTTTTTTGTTTACGAGGGGGAAACCTTCAAAAGGTACCCAGTGTCGTAGGAGCGACACGGGGTTATGTGGGATTCTTACTGCACTAAAACCCCACCGGTGGCCGTCCTCGGCGGTGTTTAAAGGGCTCCGGGAATTTAAATGGAACTGGAGTCTTCTTGGCGCGTTGCCCCGTCGGGCTCCGCCCAGGTGAGCTTGACGCTCGCCACACCGTCTGGTGCGTACGACGGTATGAGACCACACATACAGCCTTCCTTCCCGGGGTCGCTGGCCGGGCGGTTCGAGCTCCCACTCTTGCCACCCGCGAGCCCGGAAGCTCCATTTAGTCGCCTCTTACGACAGGCAGGGGATACCGTAGCCCTATTCTGGTCCCGGAACTAACGGAACAAGTATTTAACTAGCATAGTCTATGAGTTCTGTAAAAACGTTATTGTGAAGTTATTCCCACCTGCGGTCGGCGCAAATGCGCTGCTACCACTGAGGATTAAGCTAGAATGCCTCAGAAAAGTATGTCTCCCTTACACCCTTCAAACCAGAAGACAGGAGCACTTAACACTGCGTTTATTAAGCAGAAATAGGTGTAGCTCTTCATACTAGACCTTGTCAAATTTAGATCTTTTGTTGATAAAAATTGATAGATTCATTATTAATTACGAGCATATCTACTTTATAATCTCACCTCTGCCCTGCTTCTCTGGTAGCGTCGTGATCTTCTCCATTGTTCTTTTCCACGTCTACTTCTGGGATCTTCTTTTCAAATATGTTCCTGTCGCCCTCAGTTAAGTCCTCCGGGGAATTGATCTTGCCTGGGAAAGAGATCTCATTATTAATATAACCTTAAATGCCATAATAATTTTCGAAATTGTTATACTTTCAATCTGCACAAGAATCCTACCTGAGGTTTACCGCAGATGAGTTGCTTACGCCTCTGACTGAGACTGAGTAGGAATGCTTTGGATAAGTATTTCTCTCTTTGAAGGTTGTGGTACTTCAAAGCAGAAGGTATCACTTAAGACTGGTGTCAATAGGCAGAAATAGAAATAGGAGTCGAACCACAATAGTCTACCACCTTCAAAATAGATTTTTTTGTCAAGAATTGCCTGAACCCACGAATTTAGGGACCAGCAACCTTTTTGGCTAAGCGGGTTACATAGTGGCTATACGACCGTAATGGACCGTATTCATAATTGACAGGCGAAAACAGAGAAGTAGAAACACATATAATGTCTAAAATTTTAAACAAAACCTAGGATGACCCTTTTTTCTTGCATGGGTTCCTCTCAGCCGTGGGGGCAGCGGAGAGGATATGCCGAACTCCTACCGGCTAAACCCCACGATGTTCTCTGGACATCCTTTGTCTGGACCACGAGTACGCTAATACTCCCTATGGGTCTAAGAAGACCCGCGGAACCCAACAAGAGGGTTGAGAGCCGGGTAGCCGACCCCTACTCTCATTCATGTTAATTAAGATTGTTTTCTAAACATGAACTAGATCACACGGTCTGTTATCTAGAACCGGAACAAAGTGTGTGACAGACAAAATATTTACGTTTCTAGCTCACTGACCATACATGAAGTCGTTTAAAAATATCTAACAATCTAAATAGAGTATGTCAGTTTGTTAAATATTATACATACTATATGTCCGCTATAATATACGACGTTTAGCAGTTTACACAACGTATTCATTTCTTGACAAAATTTCGTAGGAATAAATAAACCAAGGACTGTTGTATGAATTTTGATGTTATACCCATAGATTAGTAAGGATACTTCGCCGCCTTAAAATTGAATGAAGCCACAAACGGCTTATTAGCAAGTTCTTTTTTTAAATTCTTGATAAATAAAAACATTTTTAGCGAAAATTTACGAATCAATAACTAACACTGCGTAATTTACATAATAAATATATAATTATTTCAAATATTTTAGGGATATTTTAGCACGATGACGAGACGTGGCAAAACCTTTTTACGCAACTATTTCAATTCTCAAAACTGGGTACATTTTCTTGTTAGGAGTGAGTAATCTTTACTAATCTATGGTTATACTTTGATAAGTTGGTTAAACGTTTTTGTAACGGTTGCCAACAGTACCCTTAGTATGAATTTGTATGTTTTGACGAAAATTCCTATTTTTGTTTTTGTTTACGTATTTCCCATATATGTCCAATCAGTACTGATACAATCCGCTAGGAGCGCTGATTGGAAATGTACGGGCAAATACGTAAACAAATACCGAAACGGTAATTTTTAGAGATGCGCCGAATAGTGGTTTCACCGAATAACCGAATACCGAATAATATTCGGTTTACCCTTAACCGGACCGAATATTCGGCCGAATTATTCGGTTTACCATTTCTCTATTTCTCTATTTACCAGTTATGTGTGTTCATTAACACTTTAAAATGTTGATTTGAGTTTTAAAAATAAATACTGATTTAAGGTTAAAAATAAATGTTGACTATACTAACTATAGATTAAGTAATAAATATGTTGACTTGAGGTTTCAAAATAACTGATGATTTGAAGTTTGATTACTTTATTTTATTAGATTTATTCAACACATTCTTCATAGGATTTTAGTTTGACTTATAATATAACATAAATCTTATAGAAGTTTTGTGTTTTAGTCCTTGTACCATGTCGTGTATACAAGAAAATAGACATAGTCGAACCGAATATATTCGGCACCAAAACCGAATAATTCGGCCGAAAACAAATAGCAAAAAAGATGCCGAATACCGAATACCAAACGAATATTCGGCGCATCTCTAGTAATTTTTATAAAAACGTAAAAACTCATACTAAGGGTACAAGTGGAATGCGTTTGCCACTGAATCAAATAATGTCCATGTTCACCCTTTTATCAATCTTAGGACCGTTATTAATTATAATCGATCTATCTACTCTTTTCCTACTATGTCTATGACTAAATGTCAAACTTAATTAATCTTAACCCATTACATTGCTACCCATTATTCACTACTGCACCATTTCGTCTTTACCCTAAAGGCACAGGGGGCCCATGTCCAGGGTCCAACATAAAAGTGCCCCCGAAAACGCAATAAATTCGCTTACACAACATTTCCTAGCTAAAATATTGATCATTCACCAAATTAGATTTTTATTGATTGAGTGGATTGATTTTTATTGTTTCTTAAATTATTATTACAGGTAATTCTTATGTACCCGGGGCCCCTTTCAAATTTTAATTTAGATCCACAAAAGTTGTTAAATCGTCAAATTTCGTAAATCTATAAGCAAAAAATTATGATTTTTTATTTAACGTATGTCAATAGGTTGATGACATAAATATCTGTATGGTCCATACCTAATTGCAAACGTGATCGTCACATTATCATTATGTGTGATATTATTATGTCATGGCACACATTATCGCACGAAATATTTATCTAATACTCACGATGTGTTACCTTTTGCCAAAATATCTTTGTTGAGGATTTAACAGATTTAGGTACTTATATAAGATTCAAAAAGATTAAATAAATGCTTAATAGAGCGGAATGTATTAACATTATAAAGGTGGTAGAATCCTTTGCTGTTCACTCCGGCGGCAATACCGCCACACCTATTTCTGCCTAATAACAGCAGTGTTAAGCGCTGCTGTGTTCTGGTTTGAAGGGTGTGGTAAAGGACACATACTTTTCCGAGGTATTCCAGCTTAGTCCTCAGAGGTAACGGCGTGTCTGTGGCCGACCTCAGCTAGGAATCTAACCCTATCTGGGGTTGATTACAGATATCGATGGGCAGCAATAGTCACTTACCATCAGGTGGACTGCATGCACGGCTGCTACTTCTATATTATAAAAAAAAAACATAATGCATGTTCGCTGCTTGCATTAAAATTTCGGCCTTTCAAAAGCTTGCTTTTGACTTGTTTTGGCTTTTACCTCCCCCTGCTATCGTTATGAGCCTCCATTATAGGAAGCATGGGTCTCGAATCCTCAACATCCTCTCCAACAACATCGCATAAAAAGGGTTAAAATCATACAATGGAAATAAAAAGCAACTCACCATGATGCTGTTCGTACAGCTGCTTGAAGGGCGCCAGTGACGGGTCGAACTTGATGGAGTCAGGCAGATCCAGCCACACCTCCAGGCTGCCGGGCGTCAGGTCGCTGCAGGAGAGCTTGGTGAGAGCGCCGCGCCCGCGCCCGCGCCAGCAACGCACTCGCTCGAGCACGCCCGGGCGCGACATCGCATTATATTGCACTTTGGTCACTTGGCTTGTGTTGCCTTGGATTGGCCTGAGTTTTTATTTTTAATTGCCTTGTCTTTTACGTGGTACAGATGATATATATTTTGCTTTTGTTGCTAGAGACTGTAGCAGACGTTTAAAATTGAGTTTTGATTACATAAAACATGAGCGGTTCTTTTCTAAATATTAATTGGATTTTATTTAGTTCCTTATTATTGTTCTTAAAATGTAATCATATGGTTATTTATTTGATCGATTTCTGTTATTACTTATTAACGAATGCTTTATATATTCCAAATTGAATTATATCACCTAAATATTATTATTATTGTCGATATTACGGCTTATCATATTGGTTTCAACGTGCCCGCGTCTGCGCCAGCAACGCGACATCGCAATACTCGAATATTGAATCGTTTAGAGTCGTTTAGTATCATCGTTTAGAACCCTTTGTGGTTCGACTCCGGTGCCACCACCGCCACACCTATTTCTACCTAATAACAGCAGTGTTAGGTGCGGCTGTGTTCCGTTTTGAAGGGTGTGGTAAGGGAGACATACTTTTCCGAGGCGTTCCAGCTTAGTCCTCAGGGGTAGCGGCGCATCTGTGGCCGACCTCAGGTAGGAATATCTAATCCTATCTGGGGTTGATTACAGATGTCCATGGGCGGCAGTAGCCACTTACCATCAGGTGGACTGCATGCTCGTCTGCTACTCCTATATTATAAAAAAATATTGCACTTTGGTGCACTTAGCTTGGCTTGCTTTGTATTGGCTTGAGTTTTCGTTACTGTTCGCCTCTATGTTCGTTAACAATTAAAAAGGTTTAATTGTTTTATATGAGACATTTACAGGTGTTAAACAGACTGAGATATTATTTGAAACAATGAACAACAAATGAACGATTGCTTTTTTGTATTGTAAAATTGTGTCCTTATTTTACTTATTTGACTATTATTAATTATTTATTACGAACCGCATTATTGTTGTTGTGGGTTCATTTGGCTTGTGATGCTTTGGATTCGCTTGGGTTTTATTACTTTTAATGAAGAAAGTATTTTCTGTTTCCTGAACATATAGAAATATGTATTTGCCACTAATTTGAAACAAATTTATCTTTAGCAAGACATGTTAACTATTATATCCAACTCAATTTTAGCAACGACAAGGTTGCAATACCATACTTTATTACAAATATTTATTATGTGAACTACTGAACACACCATAACATATGAGTGACAAGACCCCATACATGGCATTCCAAACAAATCATGATACACGATTTCGCTCTTATGTTAATAAGGAATAAGGGTCATATTTGTTTGTATGAAAAAAACATAAGATGAACGCATATTAGCGCTGACTATGTATGCTAGAAGCTTATGGTATTTGTATGGTGTGTACAAGGTCAGCCTTATATGTAGGGCTGACAATTATCGTGTTACATATAGGTTTATACATAAACAAATAAATAACATTGAAGTCTGTTTTGTAATGTCAACATAACAGCTTTTTACTAAATCCATATAGAAGTATGTATGGTATAGTCCGCGCCAAACTGCTAGTCCGCTCTAAAGTTGTTGCGAGCAGGTGTAGTCATACAATTTACTATGGCGACGCGATACATTTCTATATTCAGAGCGGACTAGTAGGTTTAGGCGGACTATACTTATACAAAAAAGTCTGTATGTCTGTTTGTTTGTTCTAGCTAATCTTCGAAACGGTCGGATTGATTTTGATGGGACTTGCACTGATAATCAGCTGTTGTTATTATTTTTTTATAATTTTGAAGTATCCAACGAACATGCAGTCCACCTGATGTTAAGTGGTAACTACCGCCCGTAACCTGTAATATACTCCAGATAAGATAAGATTTCTATCTGAGGTCGACCACAGATACGTTGCTACTCCTAAGGACTAACTAAGGACTCGGTTAAGTATGTCTCCCTTACCACCCTTTCAAACCAGAACACAGCAGCGCTTAACACTGCAGTTATTAGGCAGAAATAGATATAGTAGTGGTGTCGTAAGTCGAACTAGAAAGGGTTTTACCTTCAAAAGTGGTAGTGGCTCTCAAAGATCTCGTTACTGATATAAACGCCAAAAAAACATAATTGAACTATCGCGTGAGTAATGCTGAGAAGAAAAAGTTTGAGACCGAAATTAACTAAAGAACATGGAAATGATAGGTATAATTAGTTTTTTGTAAACCAACGTAATTTAATGTGTTAGCCATAATAGCCTAATGGTTAAAACTTGACCTCAAACGAAGGTCGAAATCCAGCCGATATTTTTAAACCAAACCTAACCTAACCTAAGCGACTGGTTTACAATGCTATGCGCGTATAAGGGTGTGGTAAGGGAGACATCAAGGGACTTTTCCGAAGCGTTCCAGCTTAGTCCTCAGGGGTAGCGGCGCATCTGTGACCGACCTCAGGTAGAAATATCTAATACTATGTGGGGTTTATTACAGAGGTCCATGGGCAGCAGTAGCCACTTACCATCAGGTGGACTGCGTGCCCGTCTGCTATTTCTATATTATTAAAAAAAAATCAAAATTAATAATTACATTCTCGTTCCGTACCATCAATTTTTATTTTAAGTATTACTCAATTTTGTTATTATTGCAAACATAGACAAATTTATTCGGAAAATAAAACTGTCTTTCAAATACGGTACAATACGAAACATGCCACCCCCTGCTAACCAAATACTAATAAAAAATACAAATACAAAAGTGCTTAACAAAGAAATAGGTGTGGCGGTGGTGACGCCGGAGTCGAATCACAAAGGGTTCTACCACCTTCAGTTCGTTGTCCATCTATCTCAAACATTTCGTGTAACTACATCATCATCATCATCATCATCATCATCAATCCATTGCTGTCCCACTACTGGGCACGAAACTCTTCTCAGAATGAGAAGGATTAGGCCATAGTCCGCATTGGCCAAGTGCGTACTGGTAGACTTCACATACCTTTGAAAACTTTTTTCTTAGACTTCTCAGGTGTCCAGATTTCCTCACAATGTTTTCCTTCACTGTTAAGCACGTGATAATTAATTTCTAATACGCACATAACTTTGAAAAAGTCAGAGGTGCGTGCCTGGGATTTACACCTCGGACCTTTCGATCAAGAGGGCAATTTTCTTAACCACTACGCTATCACTGCTAAAAAGTATGTTATTTACGGGCAGCATGGCCCAGCCCTATTTTATCAGCATCGGGTTTCGAAAGCGTGAGATATCTACAATGTCATATTGCACTGTAACGCAATTCTACACCATAACACGCCATAATGGTTATGGAGTTTATCTCTATGTGATTATGCAAGTACAGCTTGCGCGCGGCGAGTTCGCCGGTCTGACAGGGTTCCAGGTTCGATCCCCGGTCAGCCAGATATAGGATATTTTAGATTTCTGTTCGAAGTCTGGGTGCTTATGTCGTGGTACCCATGATACCGAGCATCCTAGTGTAAAGGGGTAGAAACTTTATTAGCGTCCATTTTGGGATCTGTTGGTACCCAAAGGGTAAAAATGGGACCCTATTACTAAGCCTTATCTGTCTGTCCGTCTGCCAAAGGGCTTTATCTCTTAAAATAGATACACTTGATTTTTTTTACAGTTTATATTACTATGGAAAAAATATTAAAATTTAATAATATATGCAAAAAGAATGTCGTTCTTTGGTAGGCAAAATGTCGGATAGATTAATTATTGATAACAACAAGTAGTAGCCTCGTGATTGGAACTCGTTCTGTCGATCGAGAAGTCCAAGGTTTAAATCCCAGACGATGATTTTCAAAGTTAGGTGCTTATTAGAAATTATTTATCACATGCTTCGTGAAGGAAAACATAGTGAACAAATCTGCATACCTGATAAATTTATAAAAAAATCTCATATGTGAAGTCTACCAATACGCACTTGGCCAGCGCGGTGGACTATGGCCTAATCCTTCTCATTCTGAGTGGAGACCCAGCAATGGGGCAGTAATGTGTTGACAATGACATTGATAAAGTATTTAAGGGCGTATAAATATTTAAATTCCAAAGCAGTTCACGAAGGGTTCATAAAATATTGTGACCGTGGTACCTACTGATAGTAAACTGGTAAACAACGAATTTATAATAAGAGAAAGTGTGGAATTAGGTCATGATTTGTATTCAATTCACGAGTTTTGAAATCAAAAGGACCTTTTGGTTTTAAAAGTATTAATATGCTTAAATGTTGCCCTAAACCAGTAGTTCCTAAACTTATTTTTCTCGTGGACCACTTTCAAAATTTTACTGGTTTCGGTGGACCCCCCGTTGCTATAAAAATAATAAGTGTGCGTTAAGAGTCCCACATAACCCTGTGTCGCTCCCACGGCACCGGGTACCTTTTGAAGGTTTCCCCCTCGTAAACAAAAAAAGGTCCTACGGCATACATTAATAGGTAAAAACTATGCCTACATTTTTGCTGTTTACTATCAAAAGCAGATCAATTTTCGTGGACACTCACTACCATCTTGTGGAACCCTATTTTTTGTTCACGCATAAGTGACCCCCAGTGTGTCAATGTGGACCCCTGGGGGTCCACCTGGACCACTTTGGGAATCAATGCCCTAAACTATTAGTAATGTTGATATGAAGGTCCCTTATTCGACTACGAAGGCACCATCGTCACACTATTTCTTGCTTATAACAGTACAGTACCTACAGTACAGCTGGTTGAAGGTATGGAAAGGGAAAATATTTTTGATTTTTTGTAGGGTTCCGTACCCAAAAGATAATAACGGAACCCTAATATTAAGCCTCCACGGTTTTCGCGCCTGTCAGTCTGACACAGAGTTGTATTTCATGTATAATGATGGTCGCTAAAATAACAAATACTAAAAATAATATAATTTCGAAAATCTCATCATCTTTATTCGCCCAATAAATTCAGAGTAAAAAGTTGTGACATACAGACAGACATGGATCTGATCTGATAAGGGTTCGGTTTTATCGGTATACGAAAAAATAAAATCTACCAGTGTTTCTCAAAGTGAACGATAATGACCCCTTGTGATGGCTTACAGGAGTACGGTGAACGGCCAATACAAAATTGGTGGACGATGGCTGATTTTTTGAAAACTCCTAATTTTGTATACTATAAGACAAAAACTTACTTACTGTATATCATATTTCCTAGGGAAAATATAATGATGTTTTAAATCGACTTATTCGAAAACATATTTTTATAGAAAAACTTCTTTCCGCGTATCTATTCTTGGGTGCGATGGATAATAAATTTCTTAAAGTGGGCAGTAAACAACGTAATTTTGAGAACCACTGCTTTTCACTTTTTCTTTTATACTTTCCCTTTGATGCTCGTTGTAAGTATTTGTTATATGGTCTTACTTATTTGTCATACAAACAAAAATATAATATTTAGCACTTTAAGATATATTAGACGCAAAATATTATTAGAAGTAGGAGGAACTTAGTACTAGACTACTAAGGTGTTTTAGGGTAACTAGAAAAGTTGGAAGGTGACAATATTTTTAAAAATAAAATAGGTTAATATTTACATATAATGTGCTCCATTTGAAAAAAGGGGGGTTAATACAAAATGCAAATAAAAATATTTTATTTTCGATCTCGCACTAATAAGTTTTAAGTTTAGTAGAAAGTGCGACCTTTTTAAATATTGTCTGTCTATTTTTCTGAATTATATCTTTGATAGACATAGATATAATCACAAAAACACGACAGCGAATTCAAAAATTTAAATTTAAATTTTCAAAAAGATAACAAAAAATGTAAATACCCAAAAACATCCATCCGTAACACAAGAAACGACACAAAACTTTCAAAAACAATGTAACTGTGGGTTCAACGACACCCGTAACTGGAATGAGCTAGTTGTAACCGGTTCGAAGCGGTTACGTCTGCACCGCCATTTTGAGGTCTGATTTATGTGTCTACTGTTTTTTGGCGCTACACGGTCAAATAATCTACTTTTAGAGTCATTTTAAATAGTTTTTCTTATAATTGGAGTAGCAGACTAGCATGCAGTCCACCTGGCAGTAAGTTTAGTTCAGCTATGCTGTGTTCCGCTTCGAAGGGGTAAGGGAGACGTAGGTAGGTACTTATACGAGACATTTATTAATCCTGAGGGGTAACGACGCATCTAAAGCCGACGTCAGATAGGAATCTAGTCTTATCTGGGGTTGATTACAAATGTCCATGGGCGGCAATAGCCACTTACCATCAGGTATAGCACCATCTTTTAAAAACCATCATAGTTCACGAAACATTTATTTCAATATTGCGTTAACATTATTTTATATCACGGCGTGCGTAAATGGACGTTTTACGCACGCTTCGCGTGCGCAAAACCCCCATTTCCGACCCCGTAATATAAAATTTTATACAACACGCGGACGAAATAGTACATTACAATACGAGGACGAAAAATTTTTTTCTGACAAGTGTGAGTTTGCAGGCCGAGCCGCAGGCGAGGACTGCAATCACACGAGGCAGAAAAACATTTTTCGTCCGCGTGTTGTATAAAATTTTATATTACGGGGTCGGAAATGGGGGTTTTGCGCACGCGAAGCGTGCGTAAAACGTCCATTTACGCACGCCGTGATATAAAATGTTTTTCTGACTCGTGTGATTGCAGTCCTCGCCTGCGGCTCGGCCTGCAAACTCACACTTGTCAGAAAAAAATTTTTCGTCCTCGTATTGTAATGTACTATTATAGCACTCTGTGACCTAAACCCGCATTTTAGCCACGCATTTCTGTGTCCAAAGTAGCCGATTTTTACACCGCACGAATATTAATACACTACCCTCACAGTTGAAAAAAATAAACATAGCTATGAACGTTTCTTTTTAAATGGCATTTAAAAGTATGAAACGTTCATAACGTTTCATACTTTTAAATGCCATTTAAAAATTAAAAGTGAGTAATGAGTATTTTGTTTAAAGCTATAATTATTTTAATATTTTATTTTGGACGTATTTATAAATGTTTTTGCCATTGTGTACATACTAAGCAATAGCATCACTATAAGACTAACTATTGGGCTTTATCGAATTTTATTGTTTGTTTTGACTGTGTTTGTTTTATTTTCGCTACACACCATAGTAGGAGATATTTAAATTAGGAATCGTTATCAAAATTAGCCATAATACTACTCCAGTAGAATGTCGACTAAGCGACCTATTTGTTGTCGTATTTGTGGCATTCGGATTATCGAAAATTTGGATAATTGGAGTTTATGAAAAAAAGCTATTTAAACCGATTTAGGAAGGTGATGTTTTTCGACTATATGTTTGTTACGTATGTATTTTTCATTCTTTGGCAAACTCAAACGACTTCATTAATTTTGATACATGATGTGTCGCTGAATTCGTCTAAATTGTGGCGATAACATAGGTTATATTTTTAGCAATCTGGTTTTTGTTTTTTATAGTAACTATTTTGTTGCGATTTGGCGACTTTCCGGAATTTAAATGCACAAGTCACACAAAATGTGGCTGATCTGTAAGGGTTATTACAAAGTTACTTGTTCACGTTTCGCAATCCGAACAATCGCGAATATTTATAACTGAGGTCCGGATAATCGATTTTCTACTGTATCACTAGTATTAGTTATGTATTAGTACATTATGTGATTGCTTATCATATGTTTCTTTAATACGCCTGTATGTAGCCTAAATGGCTTGATAGATTTCGACGTATGTGTGGTGTTAGATTTGTCTTTATCACAAGTGCAGAATAATTACAATGGTTTTGGTTTTGTCACATTTTTATTGCTTTTTTAGTTCATAATTTTTAGTTTCAATCATTTATAAGTTTCAAAATAATTATCATATTTTTCACATTTCTTCACAAGTATAAGCGGGTTTATGTCACACGAGCTATAAAATAGTATACGATACTTGTGACAAAAGTAGCCTATTATCTGCACGGCGTTTAGCACCCTCGCTGCGCTCGGGCGCTAACTTCACGCCGTGCAAAAATAGGCTACTTTGGCCACGCGTATCGTAATGTACTATTGTTTCGTACCACAACCTCCTTAAAACAGTAAAATATTCCGTCATGCGCAGCGCAGTTGAACAAACTTAAACCCTTATTCATTTTTCGCTCATCCATTGTATAAACCCAACTGAAATTGTCATATTTTGCTTAAAAAGTTAATTTACTGCAAAAAAAGAATGAATAATTTCGATTGACATAATACAAAACTGCTTATTGTAATGTTATAAAAACAATCCTACTTTAACGAGGTCGTGGTACTAAGTTTCAATGTATGTTTAAAATAATATTGCTTTAAGAGATAGTAGGAACCCCCAGGTGGACTGCATACTGATTTGCTACTTAGTATCACTTCAGTCGAACTACAAAACCTTGAACATAAGCTTAACTGCAGCTAAAATTTCCCCATCGCTCTAAATATCGATTGAAAGCAGATAAAAGCAGATATGATACGGATAAAACCGGATTAATCTGGTGCAAACAAGTATCGTATGATATGTCAGATTAGATGAAGTGTTCCGATGTGTTGCGAAGTGGTAATAACACTTGGCTAATTATATGTTGTGGATCTAAATGAGGTAATAAAGTGCTAATGGCATTAGTCATGTTACACGTGATATTTCTGTTTTAGCGTTTGGAGGGTAATGTTTTTCGAGGGTTTGCTTGTTTGTTTGTACGTATTGCATGTGCCCAACAGGCTAAGCGACTTGACGGATTATACATATGAGGTGTCGTTGGATTCGTCTAAATTGTTCGAGAGATAAAGGTTAGTTTTTGAGCAATCGGATTTTTGATGTTTTTATAAATAGTCCATCTGTAAGTTATTGCCTTCCATGGACATCTGTAACCGACTCCATAGAGAAGTGGCTCTACCAGACCCATCATGGACGTGTTATAGTCCACGTAAAACTGCTAGTCCGTTCTGAATATAGAAATGAATCGCGTCGCCAAAGCAAATTGTACGACTACACCTGCTCGTAAAAACTTCAGATTGGACTAGCAGTTTAGCGCGGACAATGCCATATGTAACGACTAACCCCATTATTAATAATCAATCTATCAAATTTTTGCAAAGATCGAAGATTGCTTAATTCTTGGCACATATTGCCAAAGTTCGATCTTTGATAGGTAAAACATTGGAGGGATGGATAATAAATAATGTGTGTAGGATGCTCGTCTCATATGAAAGTCAGTAATGCAAACCCTTTCACCGAAAAGCAGAACTGCTTCACGCTAGAAATAGGTGTGACGGTGGTACCCCGGTTGAACCATACTGGCTTAATACATAGAGTAGGTACTAATAAAAATGATAGTTTAAAAAACTAAAAACCATGGAAACAAAATTGGATAAGTAATTCATTAATCCTGATTCCTGATGACCCTGATGAGGAGAAAGGGACAAAATTATTAAAATTGTGTATTGTCATCGGTTCTTGATAATTGTTTAAAATTTTGGATTAATCTGACCGTTCAAAGTGGGTAAAAATCGAGTTCAAAAATTCATTTTAACTGATAAAAGCGTGGTAAAAACGCAATATTACTTGATTCTTTCTTATTTGTATGTTTTTTCTCACTCAAGTATATCTTTATTCGTAATAATTACAATAGAAATTAAAAAAATAAACACAATTTAAAATAAAACATAAAAAAATTATAAATAAAATAAATGAGCCAAATCGCTGCCCGAGGAAGTGCACCCAAGATACTAGCAGCATTACCTCGTAGAATTGACAAACTAATTTGTATTCTAATTTAATTAGTATTATATTTTTATTGTTATTATATTATAGATTATTTAGTATATTAAATAAACTTTTGATCCAACTTTTTATATGGAACAAAAGATATTTGAATAAGTTATTACGAAACCATTTGTATTATTATTTTATTACACGTTAGTATTAAATCATGGGTATGTTACGCGTCGCCGAGTGGGTAGCTAGTATGTTAACTTCAGATAGTGATAAGCTTAACATAACATTCGGTTATCATTCCCATTGTTATTCTAGTAGGAAGTGTAAAGAACAAGCAAATACCTCTTATTTATAAGAGGTGATTATTTTGAATGAGAACCAAGCTGTGTCCGCGGTTTCACTTGTATTTAAAAGAGTAATTTTTAAATTCTGTAGAATTCGTGGTTTTTTATTTTTTTGTGCGGAATCCTAATTGTTTTATTAAAATATTACTAGTTTTGTTACTCCTTATAACATCAGCTAACTGTTAGTGAAAGTCCCGTCAAAATCGGTCCAGCTGTTTTGGAGATTAGTCGTAACAAACAGACAGACAGACGAACAGACACAAATTTTGATTGTTTTTATTTTTTGTTATAAGTGCCGTATATATTTCAATATAAAATATATTTTTTTTTAATTCAAAATAGGTTCTTTATTAAGCTCTTTTTTAATGTCAGTACATCTAAATAAATAAATAGAATAATTAAATCTACCGCCACTTCACAAGGTGTTTCGTTATGGAGAAGAAGCGGCGCAAGAAACTCCATAACACACATCTTTTAAAAATAATGTTATTTACAATGGTAAAAATATTTATTTTAGCTGTTATTCTCAAACATAATAAAAATAAAGGGTGTAAAAATGCAAACATATGCATTTAGTAAGTTGTTATTCTGACATCACAAACACAATAAAAATAAAGAAGGGTTATTTTTTATTTGTAGTAGGTATTTGTTATTTTAATGACCATAGTAAACTCATTAAAAAAATTAGTGTCTATCTATTACAGTTCAAAAGATAGAGCTTTGACATACTGACACACAGGGTTTTTACCCTTTGCGTACGGAACCCTACCTGCAACACCTACGTAGGTACATTTACATCGCAAAGGTATGCCAATTAGGGCTCCATGGGCATCATGATTCAACAATTAGGCATTTCCGGAGTTCAGCTTACAACAAACACACAATGTTATTGTTATGACCTACGGAATAATTAGTGGAATTAACCATTAGTTTAACACGGCGAACATTTTTAAACGTGTTCGCCATAAGTAGAACGCTAAATAAATCATTTGAAGGTGGTAGAACCCTTTGTGGTTCGACTCCGGCGGCACCACCGCCGCACCTACTCGTATTTCTACCTAATAACAGCAGTGTTAGGCGCTGCTGTGTTCCGTTTTGAAGGGTGTGGTAAGGGAGACAGACTTTTCTGAGGCGTTCCAGCTTAGTCCTCAGGGGTAGCGGCGCATCTGTGGCCGACCTCAGGTAGGATATCTAATCCTATCTGGGCTTGATTACAGATGTCCATGGGCGGCAGTCGCCACTTAATATCAGGTGGACTGCGTGTTTGTCTGCTACTCCTATATTATAAAAAAAAACATCAACCCACTACTGTCCCACCGCTGGGCACGGGTCTCCTCTCAGAATGAGAAGGATTAGGCCATAGTTCACCGCGCTGGCCAAGTGCGTATTGGTAGACTTCACATACCTTTGAGATTTTTTTTATATAAAACTCTCAGGTACGCAGGTTTCCTCACGATGTTTTTCTTCACCGTTTGGCAAGTGATAATTAATATCTCATACGCACATAATATGTTTATTAATAATTATCTGTTTATATGTTTATTAATAATATTAATATTAATAATAATTAATATCTATAAATATCTTTAATAACAGTAAAAGTTACCTTCCTTTATTTTCAAATAACCACTATGTTATCAATACTTCTATTGATGTGTCTCAGATTTGCACTAATGACTTGAGGGCATTGGCACTTACAATTAATTAAGGTTAATGTCATCTGTATATTTCCGTAGATAATCATCATTTAGTTAGAAATCAATCAAGGTCTTTGTTGAGACCCGCTTGGAAATATGACAAGTTTATTGACAAATCGTTGAAAGAAGTTAGTGCGTTGTTCCCCTTATGTAGTTACTGTAAGTTTTTTTATATAATATAGGAGTAGCAGACGAGCATGCACCACCTGATGGTAAGTGGCTACTGCCGCCCATGGACATCTGTAATCAACCAGATAAGATTAGATTCCTACCTGAGGTCGGCCACGGATGCGCTAACCCTGAGGACTAAGTTAAAACGCCTCGGAAAAGTATGTCTCCCTTATCACACCCTTCAAACCAGATCACAGCAGCGCTTAACACTGCTGTTATAACAGAAATAGGTGTGGCGGTGGTGCCGCCGTCGAACCACAGAGGATTCTACAACTTTTAAACTATCACAAATGCACAAGTGACGTGACTTCACATGCGTGTTCTAAACCATGATGGATGCATCAGAACACGCATGCAATTACATTGTAGGTATCTGTAAATCATTGTTTGTCTTTTATCTAGACAAACGATTTACCCCTTATATGGTAAATTAATGATCATTGAACAGACAAGTACAACGTATTGCGTTCATTCAAGCGTTTTTGCACGATTACGGATTAATTAGTTACAGTTTTTGCGGAGGGTAATGTTATGCGATAGTGATAGCCTAGTGGTTAAGAAACTCTGCCTCTCGATCGAGGGCTCCGAGGTGCAAACCCCAGGCGCACCTCTGATTTTTCAAAATTATGTGCGTATTAGAAATTAATTATCACTTGCTTAAGCGGTGAAGGAAAACATCATGAAACCTGCATACCTGAGAGATTTATAAAAAAATCTCAAAGATATGTGAAGTCTATCAATACGCACTTGGCCAGCGCGGTGGACTATGGCCTAATCCTTCTCATTCTGAGAGGAGACCCGTGCCCAGCAGTGGGACAGTAATGGGTTGACAATGATGATGCGTAAAAAATATTGTAACTGACGCTTTGTAATCTCCGTCAGGTTTCTACACGAAATAAATACATCTGAATGGAATTCCTTATATCTATTTCCAAGATTTCTAGATATGGCATCCTTGAATAAAGTGAATAATGAATTGAAGGCGTAAGAATGGAGGCGTGAGGTTCATCCCATCAAAGTATAAATGTGAAAATGGCAGACAAGTTCAGTAAAGATTAAATGTTGTTGTCGACTTCACTGAATAACATATTGAGATCTAAATGGATATGGATAAAAGTTTTAAAGATAATCTTGAAATATTAGTTCTAGACGCATGGATGTGTGTGATTACAATATAGGTACTTAAATAGATTTAAAACACGATTTTCTTTTTATTTGTATTTGGCTACTATAGCAAATATTGCAATTTAATACTAGAATTTGTTGAAATTTAACAGTGTAGATATTAAGTATATGTTCGGTATCAAGTTTAGGATTTGACTCCGTTTTGGATTATGAAATTTGATATTTTAATTAATGTCAAGTGTCCTAATAAAGAATCCAACTTTCATTTATGTAACTAATATAGGCTTTCTATTATTAAAGAGTTGAAAGTAGCCCAAATGATTCTTGTAATATAACACTATACTGGTCCGCCAGTTCCTTTTTTTGAGAACTTGGCTGACACACTACAGTGTGCCTAGTAGTGTGCAGATTTAATCTCGAAAACAATTTTTAGTACTTTACTTCTATAGTGTCACAATGTCACTAGAAAAATAAGTATTATGTATTTTTCACAAACTTTTTTTACAATTGCTTTGTTAGTTCGTATGTATGTAAGGGTCAAATTTTGCAACTGAATTTGAAACGGTTAACCCCAAAAAAATGAGCTGAAATTTTGAATGAATGTTTGGTGTAGATGATAATAAAATGATTAGTTACAAAGGTGGTAGAACTTTCGTGGTTCGACTCCGGCGGCACCACCGCCACACCTATTTCTGCCTTATAACAGCAGTGTTAAGCTGCTGTGTTCTGGTTTGAAGGGTGTGGTAAGGCAGATATACTTTTTACTCAGTGGATGAATTTCTAGGAAAATAGGTTTATGCAGACTAAGAAAGGGTTAATTGACATTATGATTAGGACATATGATATGATTGCTGTAATAATATGTAATTTGTAAATTGACATTCATGATTGTAATAATTTGTATTTTTTGTATAATGGATTAAAATTAGCGACTGTAAAATTGTAATTTTGCATGCCTTTAAGGCTAAATAAGTGGAAGTCATATTCTTTATTACACCTATTTTACTGTACCTTATTTAAGCAAATAAAGATTTATTATTTTCGAGGCATTCCAATTTAGTCTTCAGAGGTAGCGCATCTGTAGCCGACCTGAGGTAGGAATCTAATGTTATCTGAAGTTGATTTCAGATGTCCTTGGGCGGCAATATCCGCTTATGAGTTGGACTGCATGCTCGTCTACTACTCCTATATTATAAAAAAATTAAGTGACGTTATTTTAAATGTTTATATTATTTTTAGGAGATTTTAGGTACCTAATCTGGAGGCACGGCAGTGCCTCCGCAAGTGTAACAAAAAAAAAGTAGCACTACTGCTGTGCCATTCTTTTCTCGAAGCGATTCAGATTTTTTTCGACCCCCTTTAACTTCGTTCTAGGTAAAGCTAGAAGCCTGAATTTTTAACTAAGCATTGTATAAAGATGGTATATTTCAAATTTCATTCATATGTTATTAAATTTTAAAGGTTCAACTACAGAGGCACTACCGCCACCTATTTCACTCTTATAACAACAGTGTTGAGTTCGAGGCGCACTTGGCCAATTTTTATAGAAAAAAAAAACTATTCGCTATCATGTCCTTGGTCATGGCGATTTTCCTAGAAATTATTCGTCGTATAAACTTGAAATTTGGCATATTATTACATCTGATTAACCGACATATTTTGCACTCATTAACTTGGTTTAAAATATTCATGTATGAATTAAAGAGGATCTATGTATAATTTTAGGGTCCCGTAAAGACTCTAAATTAAGGCGTCATCATCAGTGAAATATGAATTACTTTTAAATAAAATCTATTACTTTTAAACGTATAAGTGAGACCTTACGACACCTTTCAAACACTTTGTGGTTCGTTTTGGAGACACACCTTCCACACCTTTTCTTGCCTAATAACAGCAGTGTTAGGCGCTGCTGTGTTCTGATTTAAAGGGTTTTGTAAAGACATACTTTTCCGAGGCATTCCAGCTTAGTATTCAAGGGTAGCGGCGCTTCTGTGGCCGCGCTCAGGTAGGAACCTAATCTTATGTGGGATTGATTGCAGATGTGTACGGGCGGCAGTAGCTTACCATCAGGTGGACTGCATGCTCGTCTGCTACTCCTTTATTATAAAAGGAATATAATACTGCTGTTATAAGGCAATATAAATACTTCTTGTACTAAAACTAATACCCACGGAGTGTACCAAATTTCAGCAATGCACGCACTACTATAAATCAAACTTACTAGGTCAATGTTAAGTATCCGTTCATAATTTTTTTGGCAATTTATTTATTACAATGCTGGAGCATTTTTTCCACTGGCCGTGTCAGATTAAATAATCGACCATTTTGTTTTTATTACTGTTTACGATTTGGTATTGATTTACGTATCGCCGAAAATAATGTTAAAACTATTGACTGGATGAAATAATTTAAATCGTTGTAGATTATATAGTGTCCTACTGCTGGGCACGGATCTCCTCTCAGAGTGAGAAGATTTTAAGCCAGGGGAAGACTTCACACACCTTTGAGATTTTTTTATGAAGTCGTACGCGTCTCTTAAATTAGGATTACAAAAATAAAATAAATAAATAAAGAGAGTTCTACCTAAGATGCGTCACAGTTGCGTTGCTGCCCAAGGGCTAAGTTTGACCATATCGAAAAGTATAGATATAAGGGAGATCCCTTACCATACTTCAAACAGTTCAAACCAGAATACAGCAGCGCTACACTGCTGTTATAACAGAAATAGGTGTGGTGGTGGTTCCTCCGGAGTGCCACAATTTACTAAGTTACTAGTTTTTAATACCTATTAATGATAAGGAAAATATTGGTAACATTTTGCCACAAAATTGGTATATAATTACCTATATGTAATAAGGAAAAATCACGTAAATTGCTGACTTTTAACAAATGTAACAATACGTTGGGTAAAATTAAAGATTTTAATACAAAGCGCCTATGGAGCGGACATTGTCAAGATTTTCGGACACCACCTCGAATTGATTGACGTTTGACATATTTTTCAGAAACACTTATTACCCATTGGTTATAAGTCGTGGATAACATCTTCATCATTTCTGTTTTAATTTTATTAAACAATGAAAAGTCAAATCATTTTCTTTTTTTAAATAGGTTCTCTACAGAGCACTTTTTGAATGTCAATACAACTACCACCACTTCACAAGGTGTTTCGTTATGGTCGTTCGTTACAAGTCTATGTTCAAAACTATTTTTATTTGAAAACCATTCGTCATCAACCTATTACTGTGCTACTGCTGGGCACAGATCTCCTCTCAGAGCGAAAGGGATTTACTTTACACTGACCAATAGTGAATTAGCGGCCTTCATAAAACTTTGCATTTTTTTAAAAGAAATTTTATGTATAGTATGTATAAAGTTATTCTTTCTTTCTTCTTTCTTTCTTTATAGGTTTCCTCAATATTGTTTGTTTGTTTCCTCAAGATTTGTTTTCCTTCAGCGTTAGGTATTAAGTTATAATTGATTTCTAATACGCACATAACTTTGAAAAATCAGAGGTACTAGCACGGGGTATGGACCTCGGAATCCTCGTTAACAGGCTGAGTTTCAAGCACTAAGCTGTCATGTCAAACATTTTCACTTAAGTCGTTTAATTTTTGCAAAATTGTATAACGCAACGACATTTTTATATTTTTTTTCTGCTGCCTTATTTTTTTTTGCAATAAGAATTGCAGTTTTGCGAGAGGGGTCCAGGGTTCGAGTTCCATTAATCTATCTTTCGTTTTATATGTTACAGTTTTAAAGTAAACTAGTATGCAGTCCACCTGATGGTAAGTATTCATTGCTGCCTATGGACATCAGTAACGATATCTATATAGAATAGGAAGCAGGCATCCCTGAAACCCTTTAACTGACCCTTGCCAAATCCAGTCAAACAATATTGTATCATGAGCCTTCAAAGTAGTAAATATATTACAATGATATTTTTAAAATAAATACAATTTTAGTGCGTATTTTTCTCTACCTTTTTTATTTTAATGATAAGTAGTAATTTATTCTAATGATAGCTATTTAAGTATTTTCCATTATTTTTCTGTTACCTTTTTATTTTTAATGAGTCAACGTAATTATTGAAAGTTTTAATTATTAATATTTAATGATAAAAGTTATTTGTGATAAAAGTTTTAATCATGAAAAACAACGTAATTGATAATTTTATTTACATTTTTTTCTTTATTGTTTTCGTAATGCCTTACTCTTTTAAGGGGTTTTTTTTTGTCTCAACGTACTGTTTTAACTTTTTTAAATAAATAGTTACTACAGAATAACAAACAAAAAATATTATTTAGCATATTTTATAGATAATTTCCGCTGCAAGTTTAGAAAAGAACCGATTATAAAAAAACACTAAAAATATTTCGTTTCGTATTTTTATAATCATTTTCAATTTCATTAATTTTAAGATTAATTTAAATTTTGTAAAACGTTTTACACTTTTAAGACCTTTTAATTTTTTAATTTCATTAATTTTTAATATAATTTAACTTTTGTAAAAACACTTTTAAGTAAGTAAGTAAAACAAAGAAAAATCACCGTGAAATCTTTGAACAAAAATAATTAAATTTACGCACTAATATTTCCAATTTCAGAAAATAAACTACACTTCACAAATTAAGTTTTTAAACGATTTACGAGTAAATCTACGCGTTAAAAATGGCCGCTCAAAATGGCGGGTGCGCGGCAATCGTGCGCGAGCGATACTGGCGTTCGCATTAACTTAGTTTACATCTTATCAGTGCTACTTCCTAAAATGAATAAATAGTCCCTTTTCCCTATGCGGGATTTTTATCTATCACTTTTTATGAATGTGTGGAGTTTTGTTTGGTTCTGGTAAAATAGTTCTTTTATTACTTTTAGTGACGTATGTACAATGACGTGTAATGGCTTAACTTACGTAGAATAGTAAGTAATTATACATAAAATGTATGTACATATCTATTTGTAATGATAATATAACCATTTTTAACTAAATAAATAATTATACGGTACTTATAAAAGAGCAATTATTAAAAATTCTGTCTATCCGTCTGTGTATCAATATATTTCATTGGACAACGGCGTAAACAGCCTGTCCAATATGAGCGCCGACTTCAGAAATATGTACTAAACCAATATTTGTTTCAATTATTTTTTACTTTGTAGCATAGATTACTAAAGATTACTCCCCCCTAACAAGAAAATGTACCCAGTTTTGAGAATTGAAAGAGTTGCGTAAAAAAGTTTTGCCACGTCTCCGTGCTAAAATATCCCTAAAATATTTGAAATAATTATTTATTTATTATGTAAATTACGCAGTATTACTTATTTATTCGTAAATTTTCTCTAAAAATGTTTTTATTTGTCAAGAATTTAAAAAAAGAACTTCTAATAAGCCGTTTGTGGCTTCATTCAATTTCAAGGCGGCGAAGTATCTTTACTAATCTATGCTTTGTAGTGACAGAAGTCGGTTGTATTTTTTTTGTTAAAATTTTTTTCGCCCTTTTTAGTGATGACATACAACGTTTATATTAATATATAAATAAAAATACTTAATGAAAAAACTTACAAACGCACTAGTCACCCCCACGATTTTTTAATGTTCCCCTCGATTTCTCTTGTCTGGTATCATTAGAGCCTGATTTCCTTATAATGGGACCACCTTGGAAATATCTTTTCTTCAACAAAAAAATCATCAAGATCGGTTCATAAACGACGAAGTTATCCCCGAACACACAAAAAAGAACATATATACGGTCGAATTGAGAAACCTCTTCCTTTTTTGAAGTGTGTACTAGTGTTGTGCCGGATCGTTAAAAATGTATATCCGCGGATAGGGATCCGAATACGGATATTTGGTGTCTAGATCCGGTCTTAAATTAATCGGACCGTTCAAAGTGGGAAAAAATCAATTTCATAGATTCCGTTACATACATACATACAGGTCAAGCTAATAAAAGCGTGGTTAAAAGAGAATATTTTGGAAAACATTTCTTACAGAAACAAGTTATATCTATACACCTCTTCGATCACTACTATAATTATGTGAATCACATGAATTATAATTATCAGTAAGATTTATGTTACAGCACGTGTCGTCAAAAAATTTCAAAGTAGATAACCGTTAAGTGTATATTTACACGTGAAGGAAAACGGTGGTATTTTAGTGTTAAAACTTGGGTGTTCAATGAAAGTCTTGGGATTTTTATGGTCAACATTTATTACACCAACAGTGTGTTTATTTTATTTACTCTTTATTAACCATGTTAAAACAATGTGGTGCAAAAGGCGGAATGCTAAAAAGCATTTTCTCCCAGTCAACCTTAGGGATGTGCAGAAAAATTTAAGGCGGTACAACTATAAAAAAAAAAATAGGAAATAAAATAAAATGAAAAAAAGGAGAAAGGAGAACATAAAAAAAAAAGAAAGAATGAGAGAAAGAGAGAGAAAAAAAAGAAATAAGATATAAATAAAAAAGAAATAGATGAGAAGTAAATACATTTTAAAATAAATTACTACGTGAAAATAAAGAAAAATGGTGTCTAATGATGAGCCAACGGAGCTGGCGACGAAAAGAGGAGATATGGTCGAATTTGCGTAGACAAATAAGTGAATGAGTTAGCAATAATTGAATGAGGACTAAAATAAAGGTGTTATAGTCCGCGTAGTACATACCTACTGCTATTTCGCTCTGAATATCGCGTCGCCATAGCAAATTGTATGACTATACCTGCTCGTAATGGGGTGGAGTAAAGTTTAAAATTTACTTGCAGGATTAGACCCACACATTATAATGAACCAAAAAGGTAATTCAAATTAAAGTTTAAAAAAAATATCTGAGGAAACACATTAAAATGTTGTTTTGCGACACAAGCCATAAAAAACATAATATTATTATAAAAAAAAACAAAACGCGAATTAAAACGTCATTGTTTTAAAGAGAAAATCAGTATAATGATAAAATCGTCATAGAAATTAATTATCATACGACCAACCTTGTTTTTGTTACTTTCCTGCAATTTTACTTGATTAATAATATCATTTATATATAATAGCATAATAATAGCATTACATAAGCTCGAAAAACATTAACCTCCTTCCAACACACTTGAGTAAATATACAATAGGTAGTGTTACATTGTATGATTTAAACGGTTGAAAAAATTATAATGTAATTATGGACGTTCAGTCATTATTATCTCATTTCTGGGCACGTGTCTACTTTGTAATACTGTCAGCAAAGATAAGTATAGATATCTCACCGCCTTGTAATTGAAGGAAGCCATTAAATGGCTTAAAGGGCTGACAATTCTGTCAGCTATTTAATGGCTATCATGGTGTAATTTACGCGGAACAATGCGGACATGCGCAATTAAGTGGAGCAAAAACACGAAATCGAAGAAAAAGTGCGGAGAAATATCGTTTCAATCAGAAATGATCTAAAAACTACATTTTTTTACTATTTTTCAAACACTAAAGTAGATGACAGTTACAATTTCAATTGTCAAGACTGGTTACATTTTCTTGTTAGGAGTGAGTAATCTTTACTAATCTATGTACTGAAGTAGCAAATCTATGTACTGAAGTACTGAGCTGTTTACTAATCTATGTACTGAAGTAGCAAAGCTATGTACTGAAGTACTGAGCTGTTTACTAATCTATGTACTGAAGTAGCAAAGCTATGTACTGAAGTACTGAGCTGTTTACTAATCTATGTACTGAAGTAGCAAATCTATGTACTGAAGTACTGAGCTGTTTACTAATCTATGTACTGAAGTAGCAAATCTATGTACTGAAGTACTGAGCTGTTTACTAATCTATGTACTGAAGTACTGAGCATGCAGTCCACCTGATGGTAAGTGGCTACTTGTCCCTGTAGTCGCGGGACTAGAATAGGGCTACGGTATCCCCTGCCTGTCGTAAGAGGCGACTAAAAGGGGGCTTCCGGGGTTGCGGGCGAACGAGTGGGAGCTCGAATCATCCAGTAAGCTACCCCGGGAAGGACGGCGGTATGTGTGGTTGCATCCCGTCGTAAACACCAGATGGTGTGGGAGGAGCGAAAATTGCTCACCCATGGCAGAGCTCGATCGGGGCATCGCGCTTGGAGGATCCGGTTGTGTCTCCCCATGGACATCTGTAATCAAACTCCAGATAAGATAAGAGTCCTACCTGAGGTCGGCATGGGTTCCTACTCCACAAAACTTAGTTAAAATATATTTTACCACACCCTTCAAACCAGAACACAGCAGCACTTAACACTGCTGTTTAGCAGCTGCAGAAATAGATGTGGTGGTGGAGCCGCCGGAGTCGAACCACAAAGGGTTCTATCACCTACAAAGCGTATGTTAATGATTTAGTTTGATATCGCAGACAGACAGTTTTATTTATTTCTATATATAAATGAGGTTCAATGGTCAGTGTCACAAAAAATATCAATAATCAAGTCTAAGTAAATAAAAAATATAAATCTAATAGGCCTTCAGGGCAAATTGCGAATCTGTAAGGATTAACGAAACATGCTGAAAGGAGTTACGAGGCCGATTTTGATAAAAACTAAAACTGCATCATTAGATTTTTAAAATATTATTTTCCCTAGCCGGGAATCGAACGAGTTCATTTTGAAAAAAAGAAATACATCCTTTTTCGCTAATCCTTATAGTTTCGGATTAGGTCCTGAAGGCCTATTTGAAAAATTCACCCTGTATGTTATAATGAAGTAATACTTATTTTCTTATGAAGTTGTAAACGAGCATGCAGTCCACCTGATGGTAAGTCACTGCTGTATGGACATCTGTAACCAACTTCATATAAAGCAGGGTTTACCTGAAGCCAATCACAGATACGTTGCTGTTCCTGACGACTAAGGTGTTCGCTTCAAATTAGTATGTCTCCGGCGGCACCATCGCCCCACCTATATCTGCCTCATAACAGCGTTAAGCGCTGCTGTGTTTTGGTTTGAAGAGTGTAGTGAGGGAGATATACTTTTCCAAGGCGTTCCAGCTAAGTCCTCAGGGGTAGCAGCGCATCTGTGGCCGACCTCAAATAGGAAAATCTAATGGTTGATTACAGATGTCCATGGGCGGCAGTAGCCACTTATCATCAGGTGAACTGCTTGCTCGTCTGCTACTCCTATATAACAATAAAAAAGTACATCAGCATAGATTAGGAGTCTGTATCGTTCTTTCGTCCTTGTTTTCACTTTCCATTGCGAAACTTGGGCAAAAACGTGACGGATCGTGAGGCCTACCGCGACCTTGTGGAAACACGTGCAGTTTTTACACTACTACATTAGAAGGATAATGTTATTTCGGCGAATGTGTGAACTAGTGATTTAACTCAGTTTTGCATGGGTACCTTACTATCTGACTGGGCAGACGTAAATCATATATGTATGAATGTATGAGTTATGACGTATGTATGTGTGTATGTATATTTGTATGTACCTTTTTTTTACCCGACGTCATGGGCGTGACGCCGGGTTATGTGGGACTTTTACTGCACTGACACCCCCCGGTGGCCGTCCTCGGCGCTGCGTAGAGGACTTCGGGATCCAAAGGAACGCAACCGGAGTCCTCTTAGCGCATAGCCCCGTCGGGCTCCGCCCAGGTGAGCTTGTCGCTCGCCACACCGTCTGGTGCGTACGACGGTATGCGACCACACATACCGCCGTCCTTCCCGGGGCCACTGGCTGGGCAGTTCGAGCTCCCACTCTTGCCGTCCGCAACCCCGGAAGCCCCCTTTTACGACAGGCAGGAGATACAGTAGTCCTATTCTACTCCCGGAACTACAGGGATGATATGTACCTATGTTTGTATGTTTTATGGGTTCTGTACCCAAAGGGTAAAACGGAACCCAATTACTAAGCCTTTAAATTGCTGTCTGATCGTCTGTCCGTCTGTCATAGGTCTCTATCTTATAATAGTAATAGACAGGCATGTGAATTATTACAGAGTATGTATAACAGCGGCCACTTTAAAAATAAATACTAAAAATAAAAAGTCCCATTCAAGAAATCTTTATTTTCGCCTTTTTTCACTTTATCTATGGAACAGTAATAGCGATAGTATACTTGAGATCAAAATTAAAAGGTTTTTACTCGATGGTAGAAGGCAAGTAATCTTTTTCGAACGTATATAACGGCTTGACGGATTTTAACATATGAGGTGTCGTTCATCCAGCATCAACCCATCACTGTCCCACTGCTGGGCACGGGTCTCCTCTCATAATGAGAAGGATTGGGCCATAGTCCACCGCGCTGGACAAGTGCGTGTTGGTAGACTTCACATACCTTTGAGATTTTTTTCTTATAAATCTCTCAGGTACGCAGGATTCCTCACGATGTTTTCCTTCACCGGTAAGCAAGTGATAATTAATTCCTAATACGCACATAACTGAAAAAAGAGGTGCGTGCCTTGGATTTGAACCTCGGACCCCTCAATCGAGAGGCCGAGTTTCTTAAACCACTAGGCGACACTGAGGTGTCGTTGGATTCGTCTAAATTGTTGAATGGGCATGAATACAGTATTAAAAAATTTAAAAATAAATAATTTACTTAAAAATAATATGTTGAAGGCATTCTCAAAAATAGCCCAGTTTTAATAAACACTCTAGGATTCATTACATTTTCAATAAAAAATAAATGTATAAAATAATGCAGTCGGCCATCTTGTCTAAAACGTTAATCGGGGCGAAATGACGTCATTTTTTTGGCGTGTCACCGTATTGCCTGAACTTTTCTATGGGATATCGAAGCGTGACGTCACTCGCGGACGCCATGACACCCGTGAGCGTTTTCGCGCTTAATTCAAAATTTGTTTTAAAAATGCTAATATTTCGGTTAATACTGAATTAATTGCCGAAATAATACGATTTTTGGAATCAGTAGACATGTACCTACATTATAGAAGGAGAGTTCAAAATTTGTCATCATGCCCATTGATTTAAGACATTATTTTCCTTTTCAATTAATTATCTTTAAACAGTCGGGTTTTTTAATAGTTACTAGGTACTGTAAACATATTTGACTACACAGTTACTAACTAACTACAACCCGGAAATAACTTCCACTCAACTGATAACACTATCACTGTCGTGACGTCATTCACGTCAAATGACGCATGACTACAAAAATTGGGAAGGGTTAATATACTCATTAAAACTGAAATATACAAATATTTAAATCAGTATAATTTACGACATAATCCAGTTCAATCCGCTTTGATCCGCATAAAACCGGATTGAGGCAGACTTGACCTTGAGCTCTAATAAGAATAGATTAAAATAAGTGAAGGTAGAACCCTCTGTGGTTCGATACCGGCACCACTGTCACACCTATTTCTGTTATAACAACAGTGTTAAGCGCTGCTGTGTTCTGTTTTGAAGGGTGTGGAGAGAAGACATACTTTTCCGAAGCGTTTCAGCTTAGTCCTCAGGGCTAGCGCATCTGTGGCCGACCTCAGGTAGGAATCTACCTGACCTATACCTGTGTTTATTTAGTTATTTATATTTATATATATGATAAATAGTATGTATTAGTTTATTTATGTGTATCTGTATATAGGTATATTATAATATATATTTATTTTATTGTTAAAATATGTATATTTCTTTATTTTTAATACATATTGATATATCTGCTGTTTCTATTATTGTCTATCGTTCTTTGTTACTTTCGCATAACACCTGCTGCAAATTCTCCTCATCCACCCAGGGTTGACTGGTAGAAAATGCCATCAGGCATTATGTTTGCCCTTTTGTACATTTCTTTTTAGAGGTGATGCAATAAAATTTTTAAATAAATAAATAAATCGAATCTTATCTAGGGTTGATTACAGATGTCTTTGCGGCAGTAACCACTTACCATCAGGCGGCTTGTATGCTTTTCTGCTACTTACACAACCTAACATGGTCCTTCGAGCCGGATGAGGTCTGTGCGCCGTTCCCCAAAAAGGAGAAATACAGTCCACGACCTAACAATATCATAAAAAGTTAGTATGTACAAGTATTTTTGCGCACCTTCAGATATGTGAAGTTAATCTGAGATTACCTTCATAGGGCTTCCTGTGATAGCCGTTACGAGAGTAGACTAAGATTATCACCTATGTCTATAACTTTTATTATGATTTTTACGCAATCGCGGAGGGTAATTTTTTACGAGCGTATGTATGTGTCTCATTTTGGAACGCCCTACAGCATAGCTTTATGGATTCAAACATATGAGGTGTCGTTGATAATTATTTTCATCATTATCAACCCATTACCGTGATCTCTGTATGGGGTATCCCTGTACTCGACATCAACCCACGGGCACGGGTCTCCTCTCAGAATGAGAAGGATTAGGCCAAAGTCCACCGCGCTGGCCGCTGGATTTTTTATAAATCATTCAAGTATGCAGGTTTCCTCACGATATTTTCCTTCACCGTTTAAGCAGGTGATAATTAATTTCTAATAACATAACAGAACAATCAGAGCGTGCCTGGGATTTGAACCTTAGACGCCTCGATCAAGAGTTTCTTAACAGCTAGGCTATCACTGCTTTTTAGCTTTTTAGGTGTCATTGGAGCCATCTCAATTATGAGAGTGAGGTTACGTTACTTCCTTTTTACCATGCGTTTATTAGCTTGACCTATGTATGTAACGGAATCTTTGAATTCGATTTATGCCCACTTTGAAACGTTTTATTGGATGCCTACAAAAGCCTACAATTAAAAGAATCTACTGTCAAAATTTTAAACTTCTATCTTTAGTAGTTTAGGCTCTGCGATGATCAATCAGTCAGTCAGTCAGACAATTATGACAAGAACTTTGTATATAGAAAGAAAATTAACAAAAAATACAACGGTCTTCTATGTCACTACAAAGTAAAAAATAATTGAAATAAATGTTGGTTTAGTACATAGCTCAATCAATATCAATAATATCAATATATTTCGTTGGATAACAACGTAAACAGCGTGTCCAATATGAGCGCCGACTTCAGATATATGTATTTTCGGGAAATATGTATTTTATTTAATTATGGAAATTGAGAAACCTCCTCCTTTTTTGTATTCGGTTAATAAAAGACGAGCTGTGCTTCGCGATTTTCCCCGTATTTAGAAGTGCAACCCTAATTATTTTTCTAAAATTAAAGAAGCCTAAATTACTCATTATAATATCAGCTAACTGCTAGTGAAAGTCCAAAGTTAACAGGCAGACAGACAAAAAGTTTTTAATTGTTTTTTGGTATAAGTAGTTATAAGTTTTTTTGTAATATTTTGACAGACAGTTCAATTTTATATTTGTATAGGTAGAATTAAAAAAAATGTACTAACATTTTTTTTATAATATGGGAGTAGCAGACGAGCATGCAGTCCACCTGATGGTAAGTGGCTACTGCCGCTTATGGACATCTGTAATCAACCCTAGATAGGATTAGATATTCCTATCTGAGGTCAGCTACAGATGCGCAGCTACTCCTGAAGACTAAGCTGGAACGTTACAGATAAGTATGTCTCCCTTACCATACCCTTCAGACCAGAACACAGCAGCGCGTAACACTGCTGTTATGAGGTAGAAATAGGTATGGCGGTGGTACCGCCGGAGTTGAACCACAAAAGGTTCATATACAACAACTATAATACAATATAAACTTACCGATCACAATCAATAGCAGACACATCGCCGTCACAACTCGAGTTACTGATAGTCAGAACTCCGTTCTTCTTAAAGAAGGAACGCGGCTTCTTCTCTTCTAGACTGGACTCGACTATGGAAACCGTGGATGAGTTGGCGAAATCCTTTTTCTTATCCATTTTGAGTTCTAGAAGAATCAAATATTTTTTTAAGTGAAGTTTTTTTATAATGCAGGAGGAGCAGACGAGAATGGTGCAACATGATGGTAAGTGGCTACTGCCGATGGACATCCGTAATCAACCCCAGATAAGCACCTTTCCTTCATCGCACCACTCGTCGAAGGATGAGGTTCCATCCACATCAACTGGACCCGTGGCGGTCCTCCACGGTTCGGTTTGCACGATTATTTTTGCCGCGTACGTGCAAAATGTGAAATCAGCTTCCTCTTGAGGTATTTCCTGAGCGCTATTTCAAGGGGTGCTTCAAGAGGGGTGCAAAAAGAGCTCTCCTCCAAAGCCGGCGATGCATTGGCGACTCCTCTGGTGTTGAAAATGTTCCTAGGCGACGGTGACTGCTTTCCACCAGGTAGCCCGTCTGTCTAATCGTTAGACATAAATATAAAAAAAAACCGAGCACTAAGTAGGAAAGCCTCAGAAAGCATGTCTCTCTTACCACACCCTTCAAACCAGAACGAAATAACAAGCAGCGCTTAACACTGCTGTTATTAGGCAGAAATACGTGTGGCGGTGGTGCCGTCGGAATCGAACCACAAAAGGTTTCACCACCTTCAAAATAATTATTACGAATAACCAAATCTAGATACTGTTTATATTGTTTATTATAAATAACTTTTCATTTTTTATTTAACACTTTTATTATCAAAAATCCATTTTGAGTACTGATATGCGCCACATAAGTAGGTAAATTCTGTATTTTTTATGCTTACACCGTTTACGCTGTATATTGTAATGTTAATCAGTGATATTTTTAATAATAAGTACCTAATATTGAACTAAATGTTGTTTTTATCACTTGTGTATAAATAAAATAACATTATCCTACAAAAGGTGCAAATACTTTGAATGACACTTTAATTTTACTGACGTTTTCACGATTACTTTTCTATTAAGTATTACAGTTTCAAATATACATGAATAATAAAGACACGACACCACATTACAACACTTTTCATACAAAAACTATAAATCTAACCCAAATATGCACTGATTTTAAAACTTATTTTGAGAAATTATTGCAAATTCACTTACCGGTTTTAGGAGCACATTTAGACACCACAATCTAATATTATTGAGCGCACAAAAATAATTTTAAACCACATGCGGTCATTTTGATTTGTTTTAGTACCCACTTTAGAATTTTATAACACCTTATGAACAACTAGCGCTACGTGGTGGAATTTGGAACTAAACTGTAATTGAATTAGCTATATTAAAGTAGGTCTATGTTATCGGTTCAAGTTCAGGATTATACTCGTAGAACTAGATTTTTCACGTGGTTTTGTCTGCGGTTACAGTGTAGCGCGATTTTGCTATTACAGATAAATTCTAGAAATTTAGCTGTATAATATTTTTTTATAAAATTTTACCAAAATTTTTCGGCTATATCGAGTCATAATCTTATATATAAAATTCTCGTGTCACAATGTTAGTAACCGTACTCCTCCGAAACGGCTTTACCGATTTTCACCTAATTTTATACGCATATTCAGTAGGTCTGAAAATCGGCTACTATCTATTTTTCATACCCCTAAGTGATAAGGGTTGTTCACCCTTCACATATTTTTATTTATATGGCACCACAACGTTTCCCGGGTCAGCTAGTATCCTTATAATTGATCAAGTAAGTTATACGATAAGCTTTTTCTGCCTCATAACAGCAGTGTTAAGCGCTGCTGTGTTCTGGTTTGAAGGGTGTGGTAAGGGAGACATACTTATCCGAGGCGTGCCAGTTTAGTCCTCAGGGGTAGCGGCGCATCTGTGGCCGACCTCAGGTAGGAATATTTAATCCTATCTGGGATTGACAGTAGCCACTTACCATCAGGTGGACTGCATGCTCGTCTGCTACTCCTATATTATAAAAAGGGGGTAAGCGACTTACTTATCCGAGGTGTTCCAGTTTAGTTTTCAGGGGTAGAAACGTTGAGGCCAATCTCAGGTATAAATCTGATCTTATCTGGGGTTGATAACAGATTTTTTTTGGCCGGCAGGTACACTTAGACAAACAGACTGCATGCTCGCTTGTTATTTCTATATTTAAAAATAATCATAAGTATACGGATAAACAGACAGATTTTTTAATAGCGATCTAAACCATCGGTCAAGTGCGAGTGGGAATTACGTGACATTTGTGTACACACATAGTATAATGTTGCGTTCGAAATTCGGCGGCTAGAGCCTTGGGTTCGATTCTTGGATGTAACAGTAGTTATGATTTCATTATCGGTGAAGGAAAACATTGTAAGAAACCTACTGATAATTCTGAACAAAAAAAATAATAAAATAAATATAGTTTCAAAAACTAAAAAACACGATTTTATGATAAAAACAACTAAAAAGTAGAAAATAATTTTCAATATAGGAACCAATTAAGGAACAGTAAATAGTATAATTGTGAAAAAAGCGTGGGGTGCTCCATTTATCAGTGTTCGAAAAAAGATTCCGTTATATAGTTACATACATACTACATACATACATACATACATACATACATACATACATACATACATATATACATACATACATCCATACATACATACATACATACATACAACCAAAGCTAATCAAATCGTGTTAAAAATGGGTGAAGTCTACCAATTCGCACTTGGCCAGCAGTGGGACAGAATCGGTTTAATTATGACGTAATTGTCTGCTACTTATAACTTATATATTTCAATCTATTTCCGTTCAAACCGTAACCACAGATTGTGGTAAAGAAGATAGGTACAAATAGTTTGGGTAAATATGTTATTATTCTATTGTATTTATATGACAATTATAGCTTAGACCAAAAATAATAGATAGAACATCTAGTTTCTTACCAAATTGTACCCTTTTTGTAGCATACGACTTATAGTCATACAAAACAAAAGATTTTTGGATTAGTTGTTACGTTGTTGTAAATAAACACTGTAAATAAAAAAAATGTCGTAGTGTCTATTCGCGGTAGAACCCTCCGTGGTTCGACTCACCTATTTTTTTCTAATAAAAGCAGTGTTAAGCGCTGCTGTGTTCTGCATGCTCGTCTGCTACTTCTATATTAATTAAAGCTATTGTAAAGAAAGCTTAAAATAACCCTAATTCCGCCAGGCATTGTCTGTCTTTTGATTTGCCTTTAAGAATTGTATAAAATAGGAAACGTAGAAAACCACATAGTACCTGTTCATTATATTAGCAACTAGTTTTTGCCCGCGGCTTCACCCGCGTTTAAAAGAAAATAATATGACATACTAACATACATAAAACTGAAAATTCGTACCTTCATTGGAACGACAGTGGCGCCATCTGGCGAAAATTGCTCGAACCAACTTCGGAACCTTCGTGGGCTCATGGACAACAACTTTGCTAAAGATCATCACTTGATCCAATGCATAGTTTACGATTCAATCCTTCCTAATATCGATTAAAATAATCGTTTTTTTTTTGACCAAAAGATCGATTCTCCGATTAATCGATCTTAGATCGCCGTCCCTGGTTCCCGTGGGATTTCCGGAATAAAAACTATCCTGTCCCTTCTCGGGTCTCAGACTATCTTTGTACAAAATTTCATTAAAATCGTTCAGTGGTTTAGGCGTGAAGAAGAGACAACCAGACAGACAGACAGACAGAGTTACTTTCGGATTTATAATATTATAATATAATATAATCAATATATAATAGTAAGGATTTATTATATCTGTATTCTAAGTAAATGGTTCTAAGTAATTGGTGATTATTTCAGTCCTTAGGAGTGACAACTGTAAGGATACGCTATCATCGTAGTACAAATAATGCTATAAATTATTTAATATAAAGTTGATATAGCAATACCTTAATTATATACTTGTTAACATTTTAGAAGATAGAGGAAAAAATAGACGGTAGTCAATTGTTTGGTTTTGATTTGTCAATGAAATAATAAATATAATTGAATGGATTTCGAAGTTAATTTAATAAAATCTGAGATGATCCTTTACAACGCAAGCCTATTTTTTATTCTAAGAATATTTGGTTGCTTGCAAGTGTCGTTGGGAGGCATAGATTACTAATCTATGTTGGGAGGCAGTAACCACTTAGTACTAGGTGGATTGCATGCCTATATGCTACTTGACTATTATAAAAATCATATTAAATTAAAATTTTTATATAACGTCAACTAGATATATTTATCCATTTTTTAAAGTCGTTTCATTAAAAATAAAGGCATTTGTCGAATACAAAAACTGCCAATGATTACTGATGCCATCTGTTGTCAAATAGAAGAACCATTTAATGCCATCTATCGAGTGTTGTAGGAACTACGTAATACTCCAGCAACCTGATTGCAATATTAGTTCTGAAATATAGATGGCAGTGAATACAGTTTTAAGTGCGAAAAAGCCACTGATTACTACTGCCATCTGTTGTCGAGTAGAAGAACCATTTAACGTCATCTATGGAGTGTTTTTGAAAACTACGTAATAGTTTGCTGAAGAATCTTGGCCTTAATATTAGTTAGGAGTACTGAAATATAGATGGCGCTGAATACACTTTTATGTGCGAAAGAGATCGTATCATAATTATGGGGAACTAGAAAGAGAAGGAAGATAGCACACACAATCGCGATGTTTGTAGTTTTCCTTTTCCATAATATATTCATACTTCGCTTGCTCATTGTTTTGGTTCCGTGCAAAATAATTGTGGAGCGAGATATTACTCGATTATTATTTAAGAAAATGTCTTTCGTTTGTCTGTTACGTGAAATTTTGAGCAGATTGTGTTTGTGATAGAGTTTTTCGTGTGAATTATGTCTTGCGAGTGTTTCTATGTGAGTGGTATTGATTTCTTGCATCGACAGTAGGGACTGTATTCAATCAAAGCTTGCATTAAGGTAAGATTATATTGTTCTAATTCAAATTTACTTTTTATTAACACTATATATGAATGGCGAAGCCTTTCTGTGAATAAAAAATGAATTACATATCGTCATTGGTTAATTGTAAACAAATTTATATGGCAGCACACAAAATTTAAATATATATTTGACTGATTTCGCTTTTAAATCTTTGTATAATAATATTTATTATTTACCTATTTAATATTAATAGTAAATAGGGAACATTATCCTTTTATATTTTTAGAGACGAATACAAATGTTAAGTATTTTACAGGAAATTTTTAGTAATTTTTATTTCATACATTCATTAAGAGGCATTTAATGAACAGTAATAATATATCTCTGTCCTAAATAAGGAAGTTTCAAACACGAAATGTTGGTACTTATCTTAACCATGACCAACCATAAATTACAATTTAATTGGTTAAAGATTTGCAAATATCATAATACTAGCTGACCCGGCAAACTTTGTACCACCTCAAAATCAAATTATCAAATATATATTTCATATAAAATATAGCCTATGTTACTCGTGGATACTGTAGCTTTCGAGTGGTGAAAGAATTTTTAAAATCGGTTCAGTAGTTTTTGAGCCTATTCATTACAATCAAACAAACAAACAAAGTTTTCCTCTTTATATAGTATAGATAGATAGATAGATTATGAATATTAATTATTCATTTATATTCAGACTATTTTATTTAAAAAATGAATTATTGGTTCCTAAAGTGCTTTATACGTATTTTTTCTTAGTAAATATGACGTAAACAGTTAAATTTGCATATTTACATTAACCTACTTATTTTTTACCGTCGTTCATGTTTATAGTTGTCGTATGCATTCAGAGATTAGTAAAGATTACTCACTCCTAACAAGAAAATGTACCCAGTTTTGAGAATTGAAATAGTTGCGTAAAATAGTTTTGCCACGTCTCCGTGCTAAAATGTCCCTAAAATATTTGAAACAATTATTTATTTATTATGTAAATTACGCAGTATTAGTTCTTTATTCGTAATTTTTATCAAAAAATGTTTTTATTTGCCAAGAATTCAAAAAAAGATCTTACTAATAAGCCGTTTGTGGCTTCATTCAATTTCAAGATTTTCAAGGCGGCGAAGCATCTTTACTAATCTATGTGTGCATTATGTTTACGATAGTAACCATAGATAAGTATAGATATCTCACCGCCTTGTAATTGAAGGAAGCCATTAAACGGCTGACAATTCTGTCAGCCATTTAATGGCTGTTATGGCGTAATTTACGCGGAACAATGTCGACATGCGCAGTTAAGTGGTGCAAAAACACGAAACCGAAGAAAAAGTGCGGAGAAATATCGTTTCATTCGTAAATCGTAAATGATCTAAAAACTACTTTTTTTTATATTATACTAATCTGTGGATAGAATTCAAATTTTATCAGAATTCGAAAAAAATGTATTTGTGTAAAATGGCTGTATATTTCTGAAGATCTGAAGACTGAATGGTGGTACTGAATAAGTTTTTCGACAGACGATCATGCAGTCTACCTGATGGTAAGTGGCTACTGCCGCCCATAGACATCTGTAATCATCTCCAGATAGGTTTAGATTCCTGAGGTCGGCCACAGATGCGCTACCCCTGAGGACTAAGCTGGAACGGCTCGGAAAAGTATGTCTCATTTACCACACCCTTCAAACCAGATCACAGCAGCGTTAACACTGCTGTTGTTAGGCAGAAATAGGTGTGGCGGTGGTGCCGCCGGAGTATTTGTGATTCGATATCGGAGGCACCACCGATACACCTATTTATGCTTAATAATAACAGCGTCATGCGCTGCTGTGTTCAGTTTGAAGGAAGTCGTAATTGAGACTTACTTATATAAGGCGTTCTCACTTAGTCCTCAGGGGTAGTTAGGTAGCAACGCTCAGGTGCCGATTTTAGCACTACTAGATACTAAGTAGTAATTCCTCGGATATATATGTCGATTGTGATAAGCCAGGAATATATGTGACGGTGGTACCACCGATGTCAAACCTCGAAGGATTTTACCACCAAATATTACCAATTAACCTTTTGACCTTGTTTTATATAAATACTAGCTGACCCGGCAAACGTGTTGCCATATAAATAAAAAAATGTTAAGGGTGAACAACCCTTATCACTCATTGTGACACGAGAATTTTATAAATAAGATAATGTATGGAATCTTAACATTGAGAATTTTATGTATTTCTATGTCAATAAAAACAAGGAAACTTAGGTCTGAGAATTTCCCAAAATGTTTTCAAAAACGGGATATTGTCATCAATACTATTGGTATTTTTTGTCTGTGAGAAAATTCGCATATTTGTATATTGTGACAAATGTTTGGAAGGAATCGCCAATGTTTGCACAAACAATCTAGGTTTTAAATGTACGCTGTTGTTGCGATCTGCGAATTCTACGATAGAATTTTAAAATTTCTAAAATTGCCTGAATAATTTAGAATGCTAAGTATAAGCGGGAGCTCCTTATTACATCTGCTACCTGCCAATAAAAGTCCCGTAAAATCGGTCCAGCCAGAGATTAGAGATTTTCAGAGATTAGCCAGAGCAAACAGACAGACAAACAAAAATTGTAAAAAATGTTATTTTGGTGTATGTACCGTATGTATATTCATATGGTATATTTTGGTGCATGTAATAAAAAGAGGTTATTTCAATATTAAAAACAGACACTCCATTTTTATTTATATGTATAGATTAATTGTCACGTGCTATATAAAGATAAAGAAAACTTTGTGCGAAACAAATCTCTAAAAAATTTAAGTTTAATTATGTATTTATAAAATTGTTTTTTTGTATTGTATCCTATTATAATTATCGATTCGTATCGTAATTATTATCCATAAATTGACAATAAATAAATAATATTATTATTTATGTTTTAATTTAAAATTGTAGATTATGTTTAAGTATTTTAATTATTTATCTTTTCTATTGTAATTAAAAGTTACGCTTTATATTATAAAAAGTTTTAACAATACTTTTCCTTAACTCGAAAGGCGCATAACTTCTTATAACCACGCCAAGAAAAATAATTACATAATAACAGTAACCTCGATAAACCATAAACCTAAATCGCCGACCTTTGCCAAGGCTCTCCATAATCTTACACTATGCCAAGTATTCAATGAGATTTATGGGAAATATGATGATTGGTGGTTTTCGTTGAAAAGGGCCATTTAAAGGTTAATTCTGGTACTACTTGGCTAGGGTTTTACATAGAATAAGAGGAGTTAGGCCATAGTCACCTTGGTCAACTGAGGGTAGACTTTTATCGAATGGCAAGTGGCTGCTGCCTCCCATGGACATGGTAGTAAACCCCAGATAGGATTACATTATCCTACCTGAGGTTGGCCACAGATTCGCTACCCCTGAGGACTAAGCTGGAACGCCTCGGACAAGTATAAATATCTCCTTTCCCACATCTTTCAAAGAACACAGCAGCGCTTAACACTGCTGTTATGGCAGAAATAGGTGTGGCGGTAGTGCCGCCGGAGTCGAACCACAAAGGGTTCTACCACCTTCAAGTATGCCTTGGTTCGTATATATGTAGATATGTGTAACTTAAACGGAGTTGCTTCAAAACTATTTGCTATATATAAATTTGCATTTAATCCTTTAAATTACTTCAAAAAGCAAAATAACTTCCTTAAAAACCTGTTTTAATATTTTCGTTGTATCCTCTTGGATGGAATATTTTAATTTAATAATAATATAACATTCACAAAAAATGCTATAATCATAACTTGTCCACTAAAACGCAAAAAGTTTTTGAACTTGTCATGATCCAATTAAGTAGGTACCTTACTAGCTGACCCGGCAAACGTTGTGTTGCCATATAAATAAAAAATGGTAAGGGTGAACAACTCTTATCACATATTATAAAAAAGGCATATACGTAACCTTAACTCATTATGGTCCCACTTCTGGGCTCGGAGGAGTACGGTAACTAACATTGTGACACGAGAATTTTATATATAAGATTAATATGACCAAATAAAGGTTTCTAACACGATTGCAATTTAAAAATCAGAATGTGTCTATAATTCGATCTTCAGACTCCCAGATTTTGATGTCAAACACACGCACTCAGTGACGCACCTCAGACCCATATGCATAAGAAGAAGCACCCATATTCCCCGCACATAATCAACACAGGTCAATGACATTTCTACATACAGCTACACATTCTAAATCTCGAATCCATACAGTAAAAAAACAGATACGTTTATTACAATTTAATTTTTTTCAAATTCAAAATAGGTTCTTTATAGATCACTTTTTGAATGTCAATACAGCTACCACCACTTCACAAGGTGTTATGGAGAAACAGTTTACAACTAAAAACTTTCCCCAGGTCCCCACAATGAAGACCAAGCTGACATCGGTGACGTACCTGGGCTACACGGCAATGGACCGGCGGTTCTCCAGCTGCATGCTACCCTGGTTGCTGAGGGAGATCCGGGCCACACGCACAAGAGATAAGGTACTGTTAAAAGTCCATAATATTTTTTCTTATAATTTAGTCCATAGCAGACGAGTATGCAGTCCACCTGATGGTAAGTAGCTACTGCCGCCCATGGACATATGTAATCAACCCCAGATAGGATTAGATATGCCTACCTGAGGTCGGCCACAGCGCCGCTGCCCCTGAGGACTAAGCTGGAACGCATGGGAAAAGTATGTCTCATTTACCACACCCTTCAAACCAGAACACAGCAGCGTTAACACTGCTGTTATTAGGCAGATATAGGTGTGGCGGTGGTGCCGCTGGAATCGAACCATGAAGGGTTCCTTCGACCTGCCTCGACCCTGTCTGCCCAGCGGTATTTTGGGCGGCCAACAGGACGTCGACCATTTGGACGCCCTGAGTACGCGCGCTTGACGCCGCCTTTTTTTTATTTTTAACACGCTATTATTTTAGCTTGGGTTGTATGTATGTACCTAACAGAGTAACGGAATCTTTGAACCCGATTTCTATCCACTTTGAACGTTCAGGTTAATTCAAAATTTTGAAAAAATATCGAAAACCGATGACAATAAACGATTCTAATAATTTTGTACCATTATATCCACATCCTCAGGATTAACGATTTTCGAGGCAAGACAAAGTGTGGGGTTCTTTTCGAAAACTGATACGTGGAGCACCCCATTTTCATAATTATACAATTTACTGTTCCTTAATTGATTCCTAGATTGAAAATATTTTCTACTTTTTAGTTGATTTTATCATAAAAGCGTGTTTTTTTAGTTTTTTGAACTATATTTTTTTATTTTATTTAATTTTAGAATTATATTCTTATGCTTGCCATTGTCCACAGTTAAGCATAGCGGTTGAAGAGGGTTGCCTAAAAGCCTACAATGGGAACTTTGAACCCGTCATCGTGCATCGCCTGGTCGACATTTTGAGGTACGATCATATTTTTTTGAAAAATTTGGTTACAGAATAGTTATATATTACTAAAGGTTATTTACTTAAACTTTTAATATGAAAAAATGAGTTTTTTTATAACATAGGAGTAGCAGATGAGCATGCAGTCCACCTGATGGTAAGTGACTGATGCCAATGGACATCTGTAATCAACTCCTGATATGATAAGATCTTTTTTTATAATATAGCAGTAGTAGACGAGCATGCAGTCCACCTGATGGTAAGTGACTGCCGCCCATGGACATCTGTAATCAATCCCAGATAGGATTAGACATTCCTGTCTAAGGTTGGCAACAGATCCGCTGCTGCCTTAGAGGACTAAGTTGGAACGCCTCGGAAAACTATGTCTCCCTTACCACCTTCAAACCAGAACAAAGCAGCGCTACACTGCTATTATCAGGCAAAAATAGGTGTGGCGATGGTGCTTCCTTCAAACCACAAAGGGTTCTACCATTAAACGTAATTCTTTTTCCAGGGCAAGTCAGGTACCAGGGAGACCAGAAGAGCTGTTCTACATACTCCTGAATGAGAAGGAAGGTCTGTTACAATGCTACCTCTTCAGAGCCAGCACTGTCGTGGAGGTAAGTAACTTGATTTTAAGCAGTTTTATGAAATAGCAAAGTCGCTAGCACCCATAGACACAGGAAGCTAAATGTCAATATAAAAATTGTAACAATTTTATTTTTATTATTATTTTATTATTTTGTTTTTTTACTGTCATGTGATATTATTGTGTAATTACGTCAATGTGACTAATTGTGTTATGCGATTAAAACACAGTATGTTAACATGAAATTGAGTTTATAACCATATTTGCACGCCGAAATGGTAAAATAAGAGGGTTCTTGTATCTTAGGACAGATTGCACCAAAGTTTTGTACCTTATTTGGCAAATAAAGATGTTTGATATGATTTGATTTAAAAAAATCTGTAAGTATTTGTAAGTAATTGATCAAGTGTGAGTGGAACTTGCACTCGGAATGTTCTGTATACAGACCTGTATTTGTTTTGTACCCGATGTACCACCAAATCAGCATTTGTTTTTCCTTTATTGTATTTGTTGTCATAACAGCCATAGAAGAAAATGTATTTTGGAAATTTGAGCTGTCTACCTATTACGGTTTAACGCAGAGAAACAGCGGTTTATTGTATGGCGAACCCCATTTATTTTGATTTTTTTTATTTTTAGTATTTGTTGTTATAGCGGCCACCGTTATACATCTTTATATATATATATATATATATATATATATATATATATATATATATATATATATATATATATATATATATATATATATATATTCTTATGTGCGTGTGTATGTCACCGAACTCCTCCTAAAGGACTGGACTGATTTTGAAGAAATTTGTTGTGTGTGTTCAAGGGGACTTGAGAATGGTTTAGATTCACAATTTAGTCCGTGGGAAAAGGTTTTTTTAATCAATTTTTAATTCGTAAGTAGTTGTTGATTTTGAAATGTTTCACATTGGATTCGACAGACTTCGCTACCATCGTAGTTTCAAATATTCTATCTATTTTTCAAAGCCGTAAGTGATAAGGGTTGTTCAGCCTTAATATTTTTTTTATTTATATGGCAATACAACGTTTGCCGGGTCAGCTAGTACTCTATAAAAATTTCAAGTGTCTATCTATTACGGTTCCAAAGATAGAGCCCTGTGACAGACGGACAGACAGCGGATGCTTAGTAATAGGGTTCCGTTTTTATAATTTTGATACGGAACTCTAAAAACTAAAAAAAAACTAACATATTACAAGTTGTCCCCAATTATAAGTACATACTCGTATATTCATTACTTAATAACCAGTTCAACCTTATTTATAATTACTTAACTAATGTCCACACACTGGTGACGTCAATAGAGACATTTACGTCAAAAATGTAAATTGTCTGTCAAAAATAATTGGCAAAGAGGTTTTAGTTTTAGTAGGTTTTTGCCTAACCTTTTACCTAAATATTTTTCGTTTATCTTGAAGTAGCAGACGAGCATGCAGTCCACCTACAGGCAAGCTACTGCCGTCCATGGACAGCAGCGCTTAATACTGCTGTTTTTAACTAACTATTAGGCAGAAATAGATGTGACGGCATTGCCGCCGGAGTCGAACACAGAGGGTTTCTTAGGGAAGACCGTTATTACATATGATTTAAATACAGAGTGGTATCCCTGTGCTCGACATCAACCCATCACTGTCCCACTGCTGGGCACGGGTCTCCTCTCAGAATGAGAAGGATTAGGCCATAGTCCACCGCGCTGTTCTAGTACATATTGGTACACTTGACACATGTTTGAGATTTTTTTATAAATCGCTCAGGACTGCAGGTGTACTCACGATGTTTTCCTTCACCGTTTACGCAAGTGATAATTAATTTCTTATACGCACATAACTTTGAAAAATCAGAGGTCTCAGATTTGAACCTCGGACCCTTGACGGGCCGAGAATAAACCACTAGGCTATCACTTCGTACTTGCTACTTTCCCTATGCCCTTCTATCCCTAAGTTACGGGTATGACCTGGTCGAGAATCAAATCCGAAACCCTGTAATACCGCCATGCAAGTCTTGACAATAGTCCATTTAATGGAATGAATTTTGTCCGAGCCAAATGACCCTTTTTACAACCCTTTTCCTACAAAATTCCCTGATATCTTTGTTCTAAATCTATCACGCTATGAACGTCAATGATTAAATTGAAATTACTACGAACTAGGCGTATTTGCAATAGATTTTTACGTTTCCATGAAATTTTGGTACTCATTCTTTTCCGTGACCCTAAGAAGTATAATAAACAACTAAATTTTGAATTAAAGGGTGACTTTCGGAGGAGAAATGAAAAATGTAAAAAAGAAGAATGCAATTCACAAATAGTACAAAGTACGGTGCGTAAGGATATTGTTAGTGTTGTGTGTCATGATATGGAACCTAGAAAAGAAAAACGAACTAGACGTAGGGTAGATAGATTAATCTACCACTAGTACTTGTCATCGGTTTCTCCCCGCCACCGCTGTTTCGCCGTGACCACGATCCATGCAACTGGGTCGAAATATCGGCAATAAAAAACGCATATCGTGAGTACCCGTTACATAATAAAATGTAAAAAAAGAAGTTTAGAATACTCTATCGAGCATATCAGTTGAAACGCCTTGTTTTAGGGATCTCAAATATATTTTTATTACCTTTCTATAATACGATACATACTTTTGGAGTTATCCAAAAAAGAAGACGAAACGGACTATTCCCTATCTCTTTAACTGAGACTAGAATTTTGAAAAAAATACAGAAAGTAGTTCCTTGTTTATTTAATTGCCAATCAAAGACTTTTTAATCGAGTTCAGGGGGGTTACTACCATCTCTTAAAACAATATTATTTTAATCATACAGTGAAATTTGAAATCACTGAGATACTGAAACTTTTGCTTCAGGTACTCTGGAATCGACGTTGTTGCCGGAGTCGAAGTTTCTATTCTTAACAAACTTTGTGAATCCCATTAGTAAGTTAACGCTAAGTGGACTGTGTCTCTCTAATTACTACGAACCATTAAATACCTGTTTTGCGTGACACCCATTTGTTATGGTATATGACGTCACTGATGGAGCGACACCGTATTCATAGTGTTGTATAGTCCACGTAGAAGCTAGTCCGCTCCGAATATAGAAATGAATCGCGTCGCCATAGCAAAGTGTATGACTACACCTGCTTGTAACAACTTCAGAGCGGACTAGCAGTTTGGCGCGGACTGTAATTAATTATAATTTGGGAAGCTATGGCCTAGAGGTTTGTTTTAGTCCCGTTAGAGGTTTCAGACAAGTAGTTGCATTTTTTTTAATATATGACGTGTTAGAAATTATCGAATTATTAGATAATCAAATGTAAAGTTTTAAAGGTGGTAGAACTTTTTGAGGTTCAACTCCGGCGGCACCACTGTCACACATGTTTCTGATTTAAACCAAACCGTTAAAGGAAGACATACTTATCCCAGGCGTTCCAACTTAGTTGTTAAAAGTAGCAACGTATCCGTGGTCTACCTACTTCAGATAAGAATATTATCTGGGGTTGATTACAGATGTCCATGCGCGGCAGTAGACACTTACCATTAGGTGGCATGTTTGTTTGCTATTTAAATATTATAAACTATTACTGTCCCCGACTTCGTCCGAGTTAAAAAAAATGACATACATATGGATAACTGGAAATTTGTACCTTCAATGGAATGACAGTGGCGCCATCTGTCGAAAATTGTTCGTACCAACTCAGAAACCTTCGTGGGCTCATGCACAACAACTTTGCTAAAGATCATCACATGATCAAATGCATAGTTTACGATTCGATAAAGGGGATACAGAAAAACATTCATTTTTAAGCTATTGCATAGCTTTTATCGCGGGCTTTGAGCGCGGCGACCGAATCGAGAAATTCCGTAACGAAAATAAGTAACACCTTTCAACAACTCGGTTGCCTGGAGACTTGATATTCAACTATCAAGTCTCCAGGCAACCGAGTTGTTGACTGTCAATAGAAAAATATGGATATAATTGAATAAAGTATTATTTTACATTCCTTATTATTTTATTTGATATTGGCGACGAGATGTCGAATAAACTAAAAAACAATAAGGAAATACGAGACACATTACGTGGGTTAATGAAACGAACCGAAAATTACATTTCGGGAATAGAAAAAATTGACATTGAAGAAATAAATATACGACTGAATTCTTTACAAGAAAATTTGAACAAATTCTACGCGATTCAAGAAAAAATTGAATGGCTTACAGAAGAAGAAAATTTAGAAGAGGAAATAAAATACAGGTACGAATTTGAAGAAATATATACAAAGCTAAAATTTAAATTTTTGAATGTACAAAAAGAAAATAATCGGCTAATACCTGAATGTTCTTTTATATCAGCAAGAGCGGAAGTTTATTTGATAAACTGTTAACTGTCAAGGCACGCTTGAGACGTACACCTAATACAAAAGAGTTATCACCTTATCAGTTAATGTTCGGCAGAGAGGTAAGAACCTATATGCATGCCTTATTTAAGAAATCCGCCCCACTATCCAGATTACATTACAATGCACTGCCAACGCAGGAGTTCGGACAAGGTGATAAAGTACAAGTCCGCAGTTACACCAACCCAAAAGTTAAATGGGAGTTCGGAGTCGTCATCCGAAGATTAGGTAGACTCCATTATGAAGTCAGAACTGAAAATGGCATACTGGTGCGCCGTCACCTTGACCAAATGCTGCCGGCGCCCCTGGTGGTGTAAGTGAAAATAGCGGTGGAGGACTGTTGGATATCAAGTCTCCAGGCAACCGAGTTGTTGACTGTCAATAGAAAAATATGGATATAATTGAATAAAGTATTATTTTACATTTCTTATTATTTTATTTGATAACCTTAATTCGTCAACTTGAACACAGATGGCAGTAATACACATTTTTTTATAATCCGTGCAGAAATCTTAAAATTGCGTGAAGTATATTTTATATTCCCATTATAAAATTCAAAATTATATTACCATATTATCCAAATAATATGCTTTATCAACATAAGCTATGTTGAATTCTGGATTGATAAAATAACGTAAAAGAGTGTTTGTTATTTTTAAACGTACAATTACAACTGACAGACTTGACAGCACAAAATCAAAACGCCATTATGATTTATGGTACAAATAATTTGTGTACAAAGTGTTTTAAATATGAATAAACAAAGTGCATTTATTAATGAAAAATGCGATGTACCTGTAACATTCGGCCAAATGTCACAGGCATATCGCATTGATCCATTTATATTGTTGGTTGTTAATACTTTATGTCACTTATTAAATACTTTTCTATTTTATATTTTAGAATGTTCAGTCTTGCTTGGAGTTATGAAATGTCAGCTGATATTTGCAATGTCTTATATAATGGAGATATGATAAAATAGTGGATAAAGATGTATTAATGTAAATGTTGATGATTATGGAACAATATATTGTATTTCTGGAATTCCTTCTGAGCGTTTTCATAGCATAAAAAATGCTATGCAATAGCTTTACCGCGGCAGTCTCCGAGTGCCACACGTATTTTTTATATATATACTATATATAGATATGAATATGTTACTATAATAGAATAGTTACTATAAATACGGCCATGTGATATATCATTGTCACTTGCTTAACACAACAAAACGGAATATATGAAGGTTAAATATTGCTGTAACCTTCTGAATTTTGCGAAGATTAGACGCCATTTTATTTTAAATAGGTTTTGTGTATTAAAAATCGAAATTTGTATTTTTTTGTAGTCTTAAATAGTCAAAATTTTCGATGGGTACAAAATTGGCGTCATAATAGGCGTTTGACTTAGATTGCAAGGGATATGTGGCCGATCTTAGGGAGGACCAACGCCTATTATTGATAATCAATCTGTAAATTTTAACCATTCAAAGATTGAATTTAGTAGGCCAAACATTCGATAGATTGAATATTAATATCGTATACAGGTGGACTGCCTGCAACGGAATAAATTAATTAATAATTCCGTTTTCCGTCATCAAATTATGCAAAAATGCGACTTAAAAAAAATTTAACAATTAAATACAACCGACTTCTATGTCACTACAAAGTAAAAAAATACGTGTGGCACTCGGAGACTGCCGCGGTAAAGCTATTGCATAGCATTTTTTATGCTATGAAAACGCTCAGAAGGAATTCCAGAAATACAATATATTCTTCCATAATCATCAACATTTACATTAATACATCTTTATCCACTATTTTATCATATCTCCATTATATAAGACATTGCAAATATCAGCTGACATTTCATAACTCCAAGCAAGACTGAACATTCTAAAATATAAAATAGAAAAGTATTTAATAAGTGACATAAAGTATTAACAACCAGCAATATAAATGGATCAATGCGATGTGCCTGTGACATTTGGCCGAATGTTACAGGTACATCGCATTTTTCATTAATAAATGCACTTTGTTTATTCATATTTAAAACACTTTGTACACAAATTATTTGTACCATAAATCATAATGGCGTTTTGATTTTGTGCTGTCAAGTCTGTCAGTTGTAATTGTACGTTTAAAAATAACAAACACTCTTTTACGTTATTTTATCAATCCAGAATTCAACATAGCTTATGTTGATAAAACATATTATTTGGATAATATGGTAATATAATTTTGAATTTTATAATGGGAATATAAAATATAGTTCACGCAATTTTAAGATTTCTGCACGGATTATAAAAAAATGTGTATTACTGCCATCTGTGTTCAAGTTGACGAATTAAGGTTATCAAATAAAATAATAAGGAATGTAAAATAATACTTTATTCAATTATATCCATATTTTTCTATTGACAGTCAACAACTCGGTTGCCTGGAGACTTGATATCCAACAGTCCTCCACCGCTATTTTCACTTACACCACCAGGGGCGCCGGCAGCATTTGGTCAAGGTGACGGCGCACCAGTATGCCATTTTCAGTTCTGACTTCATAATGGAGTCTACCTAATCTTCGGATAACGACTCCGAACTAACATTTAACTCTTGGGTTGGTGTAACTGCGGACTTGTACCTTATCACCTTGTCCGAACTCCTGCGTTGGCGGTGCATTGTAATGTAATCTGGATAGTGGGGCGGATTTCTTAAATAAGGCATGCATATAGGTTCTTACCTCTCTGCCGAACATTAACTGATAAGGTGATAACTCTTTTGTATTAGGTGTACGTCTCAAGCGTGCCTTGACAGTTAACAGTTTATCAAATAAACTTCCGCTCTTGCTGATATAAAAGAACATTCAGGTATTAGCCGATTATTTTCTTTTTGTACATTCAAAAATTTAAATTTTAGCTTTGTATATATTTCTTCAAATTCGTACCTGTATTTTATTTCCTCTTCTAAATTTTCTTCTTCTGTAAGCCATTCAATTTTTTCTTGAATCGCGTAGAATTTGTTCAAATTTTCTTGTAAAGAATTCAGTCGTATATTTATTTCTTCAATGTCAATTTTTTCTATTCCCGAAATGTAATTTTCGGTTCGTTTCATTAACCCACGTAATGTGTCTCGTATTTCCTTATTGTTTTTTAGTTTATTCGACATCTCGTCGCCAATATCAAATAAAATAATAAGGAATGTAAAATAATACTTTATTCAATTATATCCATATTTTTCTATTGACAGTCAACAACTCGGTTGCCTGGAGACTTGATAGTTGGATATCAAGTCTCCAGGCAACCGAGTTGTTGAAAGGTGTTACTTATTTTCGTTACGGAATTTCTCGATTCGGTCGCCGCGCTCAAAGCCCGCGATAAAAGCTATGCAATAGCTTAAAAATAATTGAAATAAATGTTGGTTTAGTACATATTTCTGAAGTAGGCGCTCAATATATTTCGTTGGATAACGATGTAAACAGCGTGTCTAATATGAGCCTCTCAGAATATCCTCTCAGAATAAGAAGGATTAGGCCATAGTCCACCGCGCTGGCCAAGTGCGTATTGGTAGACTTCACATACCTTTGAAAACATTTTTTTTAAGATTTCTTAGGTATGCATTCCTGACGATGTTTTCCTTCACCGTTTTAGCAAGTGATAATTAATTTGTAATACGCACATAACTTTGGTAAATCAGAGCGTGCCTGGGATTTGAACCTCGGACCCCTCAATCAAGAGTTTTTTAACCACTAGGCTTATAACCATTAACCATTATGATTATTTAATGACATTAGATAATGATTATACAATGTGAATATGTATGCGTGCTTCAATACGTAATTAGTATTGGTTATATTCGATTGACAAGGTGTCAATATAACAATGACTGATTGTCATAACCCCAATGTTACGTAGAACCTTGAAATTTAAAATTAGCTGTATTCGCGTATCGGCCATTCAGTTTTACTTTGCAACTAATCGTAGTGATTAGTGCGTGTGGGAAATAAAAAAAAACTAAATAGCTGCTGTATTTACGCGCGTTTTTTTAAATTTCGAATGTGTATTTGTGAATGCAGTGTTTGAATTCTAATTACAAAATAAGACTTCATATTTTTTATTTATTTTTAATTAATTTAGTTCATTTTAATTATAAAAAAGTGAACTGTCAAGACTGTGATTTGTGAGCTAAATAAAATAACTATTAGTGCATATAAATAATCTGTGGATTGAAAAACCATTTGACATTTTTAGGTCAAACGTTCGTAGAAAATAAATAGGATCTGACTGAAAGATTGGCGGTTTTTTGTAACTTCTTTTTTAAACTGCAACGTTCAAAATATTCGTTTTCATTCAGCCAAAGTACTTCAAATCTGTAAAATATCAGCGAATGATTGATTAATCAAAATATTGAACTTTAATTGGAGTGTTCATTAAAATACGACCGAATAAGAACAAATTGGTGCTATTTATTGCCAAGTGACGTAGGCATACGTCATTAGAGACAACCAACGCCAAGATGTTTTCAGATTCAGTTTGGATGCCATTGTCGCGTACGACGGCCGTCTACCATTCTGTGTCACAACTATCCAACGCCGAATTTTGGGTTGGCGCCATTTTAATTCTACTCGCGTGTGAAATGGACTTAATATATTTTCATATTCTACAGACTTTTGATGTTGATATATTCTCGTTATAAAAGTGAAATTAAAAATATAATGGACGGGACATAAATATGTGACCGGAACAGTCAGTGTTCGATTTTTAAAAGTGATTACAAAATAAACAAATGAAAAATAATAAACGATTAAAACGCCGTGAAACGGAATTGACAGTATTCGTTTTTTAAAAGTGTGTCACTAGCGCGGTATTGCATACAGATGAAAAATGCGTACGTACTTATGAATATAGATTAAAAATAGTTGAGAATTCCGTAATTTCTCGGTCGTAAAGTAAATAATTGATTTTAAATGTATATGCAGAACGATAATGTTAATATAATGGTTTTGTGCTCATTTTAATGTGGAACTGTGACGAATTGTTTTTGAGTGCGTTGTAAGAAAATACGTTGTATAATTTTTTGAAGAAATTACGAGGGTTTTTTAAATAAACTGTAAGTATGTTTTTTATGTGTTATTGTCATATTTTTATTGGCTAAAAATATTTTTTTATGTGTTAAAATATTTGACCTGCATTTTTTTATAATTTTATTAGATGATACAAATTATAAGTAATAGAAGCACAAATATAAAAAAAAATTTTGCTTCGGTTGTTAAAATTTATTCTTATATAGAAAGAAAATCATTTATATTATGTACATACAAACCCACACGAATACACAAACACCCAGACCCATGAATCCGAATATCATTCAGACGTTTGCTTGGCCGAGAATCGAACTCGAAACCCACTGAATTTAACATAGTTATATTCAATACGTTCGCTTACAATGAAATATTATAATAATAAATATACTTCAAAAAACTAAAAAACACGCTTTTATGATAAAATCAACTAAAAAGCTTTCGGTATTCTATTTCATTCTTACATGCAGGATAAGATAAGGATGTATGTTGATCTCTTTCTACTACGGAGTTACTCACTGACAAACATACAAGTGAAGCTAATATAAAGCGTGTAAAATATATTTTCATAGTAACTTATCTCAAACAAAATGCATATACGTTGTCTCAATAAAAAGTGTATTCCAAAACGGCATCATTTGTATTCACCTCCCACTCACTCTCTATAACGTGTGAGCGAGACACAAAAAGCCGCCATTTTAATTTCCATTCTGTATTCAATTGGTTACATTTATAAATATTAGTAGCATTGATTACTTTGTTTACAAATATTCCATGGATCCCGTGCGCAGTTAAATTCTTTTGTTTTTAGACTAAAATATTCTTCCGGTTTCATTTGGGATGGTTCCAATAACAGAACTCTATTACCACTACACCGCCTGGACGGCAGTAGAATCTAACTACACCTATTTCTGCCTTGACGGTAGTAGAATCCTAGGGTCGACGGCGGCACCACCGTCACACCTATTTCTGCCTTTTTTTTTTTTTTTTTGTTCACGAGGGGGAAACCTTCAAAAGGTACCCGGCGCCGTGGGAGCGACGCAGGGTTATGTGGGATTTTTACCGCACTAAAACCCCTCCGGTGGTCGTCCTCAGCGCTTGGTGGATAACTCCGGCATCTCCACCGGAATGCAACCGGAGTCTTCTGAACGCGATGCCCTTATCGGACTCTGCCCTGGGGGGAGCAGTTTACGCTCTTGTCGCAAACCTGGTGTTTACGACGGTATGCGAACACACCGCCGTTCTTCCCGGGGTTGCTTGGTGGACCGTTCGAGCTCCCACTCTTGCCGCCCGCAAACCCGGAAGCCCCTTTTAGTCGCCTTTTACGACAGGCAGGGCATACCGTAGCCCTATTCTAGTCCCGGGACTACAGAGACAATAGAGCATAGATCTACCCAGCAGTGGGACAACAAAGTATGGTCACAGGCTCACAGCCCAACCCTAAAGGGCTCTAAACCTTGCATATATATTAACCTACATTCAAGTAATCAATTCGGAACTACTTATGAAGGGCGCTTAAATCAGATATTTATGGTAATCACTATCATTATTATGAAGAGAAATAGACATATTATGTAAATAGAAAACTGAGCATCGAGTTTTAGTGGTCTCAGAACAAAAAGATGGAGTTGCCTCTCGAATAAAATTCTCGTCAACACATTATTGTCCCACTGCTGGGCAAAGGTCTCAGGAGTGAGAGGGCTTAAGCCACTGTCTACAGCGCTGGCCAAATGCGAATAGGTACTTTAAGAATTTTTTTCTTGAAGTTTTCTTCACCATTATAGCATTTTTTTTAATATAGGAACAGACAAGCATGTAGTCCACTTGATGGTAAGTGGCTACTGCCGCCCATGGTCAACTGTAATCAACCCCAGATAGGATTAGATATTCCTACCTGAGGTCGGCCACAGATGCGCCGCTACCCTTGAGAACTAAGCTGAAGCACTTTGGTAAAGTATGTTTTCCTTACCACACTCATCAAACTAGAACATAGCAGTGTTTAACACTGCTGTTGTTAGGCAGAAATAGGTGTGGCGGTGGTGCCGGAGTCGAACCACAAAGGGTTCTACCACCTTTAAAAGTGATAAATGATAATTAATTTGTGATACGTACAAAATTATCCTTCCTAGTCCTTACTTCCTTATCCTAATCCTAATCCTAACTAATATTATAAATCCGAAAGTAACTCTGTCTGTCTGTCTGGTTGTCTCTTCTTCACGCCTAAACCACTGAACCGATTTTAATGAAATCTTGTACAAAGATGGTCTGAGACCCGAGAAAGGACATAGGATAGTTTTTATCCCACGGGAACTAGGGATGGCGATCTAAGATCGATTAATCTGATCGAATCGATCTTTTGGACCCAAAACATCGATTATTTTAATCGATATTAGTAAGGATTGAATCGTAAACTATGTATTTCATCAAGTGATGATATTTAGCAAAGTAGAAGGTACGAATTTACAGTTTTATGTATGTTGTAAGTTATATTATTTTCTTTTAAACGCGGGCGTAGCCGCGGGCAAAAACTAGTAGTGGCATACATTACAATTGATACACTATCTATACTGATCACGTCTGCGTTGTCATTCCTGAGATCGCTTCATGGGTCAGCTGATCCGTCGAATAACCTTCGTTTTATGGAAAAATTCGGTTATCTCTAGATGACCACACTTTTATTACAACACCATACCCTCGTAACTTACTATGTTAATTGATGTTTCCGAAGGTTTAACCGAGATGTTAATGTTATGTTAAAAGTAACGAATAAAAATAAATGTTTCTTTATGTTATGTAAACAAAGTTTTGTCTTGTGAAATAAAACTAAGGACGACTTGTTTACTAAAGTCTGTTAGTAATAATCAATATAAGCCAAATATTTGTCTATATAGATATATATTCTATATGTTCCAATTTTCGTTGTCAAAATTTTGGTAGTAAATTTTGGTATGCAAATATCTAATCCAGTTTTTGGCTACTAAATATTGAAATTAGAAATTCTGGTAAGCAGAAATTGTCTTTCGAATTGTAATATTGACTAATAATATGTCTCCCTTACCAAACCTTTCAAACCATAACACAGCAGCGCTTAAAATTGCTTTTATTAGGTAGAAATAGGTGAAGCGATGGTGCCGCCGGAGTCGAACCACAAAGGGTTCTACCACCTTTACATATGACAGCATATGCGGTATCATTGCATTTGTCTAAAACTCTGTGAGTGACCTTGGCTATATTTTTAAGCAGTCAGTTTTTTATAGTTACAGTAATTCTCTTTCTTTTTTTGTTGACGAGGGGGAACCTCCAAAAGGTACCCGAGGCCGTGGGAGCGACTTTTACCGCAATAAAACCCCCCCGGTGGCCGTCCTCGGCGTTTGGTGGAGGACTCCGGGATCTCCAACAGAACACAACCGGAGTTCTCCTAACGCAATGCCCCTATCGGGCTCTGCCCTGGGGTGAGCAAGATTATTTACGCTCTCACATCCCCTGGTGATTACAGCGATATGCGACCACACAAACCGCTGTCCTTCCCGGGGTCGCTTGCTGGACGGTTCGAGCTTTAACTCTTGCCGCCCGCAACCCCGGAAGCCCCTTTTAGTCGCCTCTTACGACAGGCAGAGGATACCGTAGGCCTATTCTGGTCTCAGAACTACAGGGACATACAGTAACTCTCAAGTTTGATAAACGAGAACAGACTAAACTCAGGCGGCAATTGGCTCCTATCCAACAAAGTTTCCTAGAAGACTAACAAGGTGTCTAATGTATTTTTGTCTCGTAAGTGTTTTTTGGACTAGAAATGGCGTTCGATCAAGGTTATCAGGAATTAAGGTAACTTCCTATACTACTATTCATATATAATGTCTAGAATCTAGATCTTATGCCACTTTTACGCCTGTTAATAAATAATAATCAATCTTAACCAATTTTTGCCTAATAAGCACGAAATTTAACAGTTCTTATATGTAATCATTGTCTTTCGATCTTTTATCATCATCAACCCATTACTGTCCCACTGCTGGGCACGGGTCTCCTCTCAGAATGAGAAGGATTAGGCCGCCCTAACCGAGGGCGAATTGGTACACTTCACATTACTTTTATTTTATATGATGTTTTTATTTTATATGATACGATGTTTGCATACATCGTTTGATATATCAGAGGTGCGTGCCAGGGAATTGAACTTCGGACTCCTCGATCACTGCTTTTATTTAACCAATTTCGATTTTTGGTAGGCAAATATTGGTTAGGTTGATTATTACTAATGGAAAGTTGATTAACGATGGCCATAGGCAGAAGTAGCTTCTTTCTATAGCTTTATATACCATGATTTGCAACTTTTACACATTAAAAAAGTTTTGCAAAAATCATATAGTGAAATGACTCGCTTTATTTCAATCAAGTCAGGACATTGACTTCAGAAATGTCACCGTCAACGCCGATGACGTCATCCGCGTCACTCAACGTCAAATAATGTGACGTGACGTCAAAAATATCAAATATTTCAAGTCACGTGACCTGACTTAAGTTATGATGTTACATTGTTATTTGGGAATAATATGTTAGCTTCTACGTCAGTAGGATAATATATATCTATGGTTAGCTTACATTTAAATAAATTTGCTAAAAATAAGGCATTCGTCTCCATTTTGGTGGCTCCATTCAGGGACTCTGGTCCCATTATGGTTCGACTCCGGTGGCACCACCGTCTATTTTTGTCTAATAACAGCAGTGTTAAGCGCTGCTGCGTTCTGGTTTGATAGTTGTGGTAAGGGAGACTTTCTTATCGGGGTCACGCATCTGTGGATGACCTCACGTAGGTAGGCGTAGACGTAGGCAGTAGCCACTTACCATCAGGTCGTCTGCTACTATTATATTATATAAAAAGACTTATTTATCCGAGGCGTTATGACTAAGTCCTCAATGGTAGTAACGTATCATGGCCGACCTCAGGTAAGAATTTAATCATATCTGGGGTTGATTACAGATGTCCATGGGCGACAGTAGCGTACCAACAGATTGCTTGTTTGTTTCAGTACTTTATAAAAACTGCTGTTTCCTTACACAAATCTCAGCTCTTGTTCAGGTCGATACAATTGTCAGCGATCCAAACACGAGGTATATTGTGTAATTCGCGTGATCGGTGGGCGAAGTTTACGTTCCGTTTGCCAAAATCGTGAAATGAAGCTTCATGCGAAATGTGAAGAGTTGAATAATATGCCATTGGTACTAACTACATATATAACTGGTTCGAAGGTGGTAGAACTGTCTGTGGTACGATTGCAGCGGCACCACCGCCACACCTATTTCTGTTATAACAGCAGTGTTAAGCGCTGCTGTGTTCTGGTTTGATGTGTGGTAAGGGAGACTTATTTTTCCGAGGTGTTCCAGCTTAGTCCTCAACGGTAGCGGTGCATCTGTAGCCGACCTCAGGTAGGAATATCTAATCCTATCTGGAGTTGATTGCAGATGTCCATGGGCGGCAGTACCCACTTACCATCAGGTGGACTGTATGCTCGTTTGCTACTCCTATATTATAAAAGAAAAACATTGATACTAGCTACATCGATTCATGTAGATTAGTGGAGTTTTTATAATATAGCAACAAGCATGTCTGATGACGTGGTTACTGCCCATGGACATCTTTAACCAACCCTAGATAAGATTAGATCTACACGAGGTCGGCAATAAATGCTTTGCTTCTTGAGGACTAACCGGAACGCCTTGTATAAGTATTCGTATCTCCCTTACCACACTCTTCAAACTAGAACACAGCAGCGCTACACTGCTGTTATTAGGCAGAAATAGATGTGGCGGTGGTGCCGCCGGAGTAGAATAATGAAGGGTTCTACCACCGTCTACAATTTCAAAATATATTTACTTATATAATCTAACATTTAAAATATGTATTATTGTATTATCTAAGTCAATAAAAACCAGACCATAATCTTATATATAAAATTCTCGTGTCACAATGTTAGTTACCGTACTCCTCCGAAACGGCTTTACCGATTTTCACCAAATTTTATATGCATATTCAGTAGGTCTGAGATTCGGCTACTATCTATTTTTCATACCGGTAAGTGATAAGGGTTGTTCGCCCTTAACATTTATTTATTTTTATGGCAACACAATGCTTGCCGGGTCAGCTAGTTTACTTATATAATTTAACATTTAAACCATGTATTATCAGAAATAGTCAAAAACAGACCACACTTTTAAATAAATTTTCGATTCATATATTTTGTGATCTTTACAAAGTAACAATAGTTCATTTATTAACAAGTAAGAATATTTTTCTTGTTTACGAGTAAGTCCTTGACAATGAGCTCGAGTGGTCATTAACGTTAATTACCCTTGAGTTAATTGATGTACCGTGAACTGAGTGATGTATGTATAAGTCTCCTTCGAAGAAGTAAGGTTTTTGAAGTGAAGACTTCTTTAGCGTCGCTGTGCACTTCTTGTTAAAAAATGTTAAACTCGGGTCTGGACACGTGGCCTGATCGAAAATTCGTAAGACAGCAAACTGCAAAAGTCGAGATGTCATCCGGTGTCAGCGTAGAAAGATATGTCAATGGGTGTCAGTTTCAATTTTTATTTATAATATTTTACTAGCTGGCAAACGTTGTGTTGCCATATAAATAAAAAATGTTAAGGGTGAACAACCCTTATCACTTATAGTCTGATTCATAATTAGGTGTCCAAAATGTAAACAAAGGTGTTGACCTGTCAAGAAAATACTTTTCAAATGGTAGTTTCTTATTTTTGACAATATTAAATTAATACAACAATAATAAAATAATAATCTAAATAAATTAAGTTCAATTCACATTTTCTAATATTTATATTACCTCAGTTTCGTTCCATACAGTAATAATAATAAAAAACAAAGTTTATGGTAGAAAAATAAAATGTGATAATGGTAACACAATCGGACCCCAAAACATTTCTTGTGCCGTCATTTTTAAGTTTCGTAGCTGATGTTATTCATTTTCGCGATTGTAATCGAGCTTGAATGTATTATCGTTTTCATAGCGCGTTTGTTAAATTGTGAATAATTGTAAAGTTTTCGGTTTTTGTTGAGTTTGTTAAAGTTTTTGTTTCTTGTTAATTTTGACAGTGACATTTGTTTGTTTACGTTTTGGACACCTAATTATGAATCAGACTATAGGGGTATGATAGTAGCCGATTCTCAGACCTACTGAATGTGCATATAAAATTTGGTGAAAATCGGTAAAGACGTTTCGGAGGAGTACGGTAACTAACATTGTGACACGAGAATTTTATATATAAGATATTTTATTATTCAGGTTAGATAAGTTTTCGCTTCTGTCGGCACTTCTGGAGTGCAATCCGGTATTTTTTTTTTAAGATTTTGTCAACTTGTATATTTTGAAGGTTAGACTCCGGCGGCACTAGTATAACAGCTGCAGACGAGCATGCAGTCCACCTTATGGTAAGTAGCTACTGCCGCACATGGACATCTGTAATCAACCCAAGATAAGATTAGATTCATTCCTGAGGTCGGCCACAGATGCGCCGTTACCTCTCAGGAGTCTCCCTTACCACACACTTCAAACCAGAACACAGCAGCGCTTAACACTGCTGTTATAACAGAATAAATATAGTTAAAAAACTAAAAAACACGCTTTTATGATAAAATCAACTAAAAAGCTTTCGGTATTCTATTTCATTCTTTCATACATGCAGGGTAAGATAAGGATGTATGTTGATCTCTTTCTACTTCAAAACGGAGTTACTCACTGACAAACATACAAGTGAAGCTAATATAAAGCGTGTAAAAAGGTGTTGCGGTGCCGCCGGAGTCGAACCACACAGGCTTCTTCAGCCATGCAAATTTGATATTTTCTCCCTGAATAAACCTTTTTCCTTTTATAGACATCTCAATCGCTTTGAGGATACTTTTCTCATCCCGTTGGACCAATTAAAATAAGTGTCATACAAATGTTTACTTTGGAAAGGTGTGGTAAACAGTAATGACGTTTACGCTCCACTGGTATCGAAGAGGTATTATTCATGAGGATTCATGACATACTAGCTCTTACCCATGCCTTCGCTCGCGATCAGAGCTACTTTTTACGTATAAAAGGTTACCTATGCCCTTTTCTGAACCCCTGACAAGGAGTACAAAATTTTGTAACAATCGGTTATGTTGTTAATGTAAGCCATACATGCTACGGTCTTTTTTTTTTGTTGACGAGGGGGAAACCTTCAAAAGGTACCCTACGCCGTGGGAGCGGCACGGGGTTATGTGGGATTCTTACCGCACTAAAACCCCCCCGGTGGCCGTCCTCGGCGCTGCGTAGAGGACTCCGGGATCTCCAATGGAACGCAACCGGAGTCCACTTGCGCGTTGCCCCGTCGGGCTCCGCCCAGGTGAGCTTGAAACTCACCACACCATCTGGTATGCGACCACACATACCGCCGTCCATCCCGGGGTCGCTGGCCAGGCGGTTCGAGCTCCCACTCTTGCCGTCCGCAACCCCGGAAGCCCTCTTTTAGTCGCCTCTTACGAGAGGCAGGGGATACCGTAGCCCTATTCTGGTCCCGGAACTACAGGAACAACATGCTACGGTCGACCGGATGGCTTACCTGTACAGGTAAACTGCACGCTGGTAGCGTTATGGGGACGTTCCGGTGTACCGTACGGTGTTCAGCTCTGTATCGATAGCATCGATTGAAGACGATGACGCAGGAAAGAACTGATTTTTGACATTGCGCCGGCCGCCTGCACAGGTTCAATCAACTGCACAGGTCTATTCCCACACACAGTCCGGTGTAGGCGCAGGCATACCTGAACAGGTACACCTCTCCGGTGCACCGTATGGCAGGAATAAGCCGTGAAAGTGTTGCAAAATACTCCAAACTCACATTCGCATTCGCATATTAGTTAGGATTATCAATTGGCGTTAATTAAAACGCAAAAATCAACTATCTATGTATTAATCGTTTTAAGCACAATTTTCTCATCCCGTCGAACCAATTAAAATAAGTGTCATTTCAATGTTTACCATGGAAAGGTGTGGTAAGCAGTAATGACGTTTACGCTCCACTGGTATAGAAGAGGAATTATTCATGAGGATTCATGAAAATTCATGAGCGATTTCTTATTCAATCTATAGATACTAGATAATGAATAAATCTATAAGTAATGAATAAAATTCAAACGTTGTTTCATTTCGAAATCAATGCGTTCTTAAGTAAATGCAGTACTACGTACTTATACCAAAGTGTGTTTTTTTTTTATTATTTTGTTTTAATAATAAGAACAATAATAAAATCCAGACATTATAAACAAAGATACAAAAGTATAATGTAATACAGATCTAATTAATGTTGTGAATGTTAAATTTTTATGGGACTATTCGAAGATGATTACTAAAAACTGCTAAAAATGACGAGATTTCTGTCTGTCTGTACATATTTGTCTTGGAAAGCTTTCGATAGAATTTGAAACAAAAAGAATTTATAGAAAGTGCTACGGATTCAAAAGGGTGAACCTATTTCTATGGAAATTTGACACGCATGAGGACTTACAGAAATGCCTTCAGAAATTCTTGATTTCCAAAATTTTTTGACTTCCACGATAAAATTATAAAAGGTGATAAAAGTCAAATATATTATCAGTCAGAGCTGCGAGCAATTGTTGTCAAATACATAACTAATAAACAATGTTGGGTATTTACCATTTTTTCTGGTTTCAACCATCAATAATAACTCCATTTTGTGTTTTTGCGTCAACTTATACTTTTTGCTTATAAATCTTTTCATACAATATTTTAAATGCGTAATGACTATACAATCGGTAGGTATTTATTGGATTAGGTTTTGAAGATTTTTGCTTCTTACAAATCAAATAAAATCTATTTATTCTGGAATAAATTATATACCGTGTTTATGCAATGCCTGCTTAATTCCTTAAAAATCAGGCTTCTACTTTTATCAATAACGAAGTTAAGGGGGGTCGAAATTAACCTGAATTACTTCGAGAAAATAATAGTTAAAAAAACACGCTTTTATTGCTAATCGAACTACAAACTAGAAAATATTGTTTAATGATAAAGAGTTTAAAGAGAAAAGAGTTCCTTGATGCCAACGTTAAGGCCAAGTTGACATCAAGGAAGCTGGGCGTCTTGAACAGAGCGACGCGATGCTTCAGTGCGGGGCAACTCCTGCTTTATAAGGCGCAAGTGAGACCCCACATGGAGTACTGCTCGCATCTTTGGGCAGGGGCGCCCCAATACCAACTTAACCCACTTGATTCCGTGCAGAAACGCGCGATCCGAATCGTCAACGACCCGATTATCTCCGATCGGTTAGAACCTTTAAGTTTGCGGAGTTAGGTTCCCTCTGTGTGTTCTACTGGATTTACAATGGTGAGAGTTCCGAGGAACTATTTGACCTGGTGCCTACGTCACCATTCCTCCATCGCACCACTCGCCGAAGGATGAAATTCTATCCACACCAACTGGACTCTTGGCTATCCTCCACGGTTCGGTCTGCATGGACTTTCTTGCCGCGAACGTAAGATCTGGAATGAGCTTCCTCCTGAGGTATTCCCGGAGCGGTATGACATAGGGCTCTTCAAAAAAGGTGCAAAAAGAGATCTCATACAAAGCTGGTTATGCATTGGCGACTCGTCTGGTGTTGCAAATGTCCATAGGCGGCATTGACTACTTTCCATCAGGTAGTACGTCTGCCTAATCGTTAGGTTAAACAATAAAAAACGTTCCAACTTAGTCCTCAGAGGTCAATGTATCTAAGGGCTTCTTCATGTAGGACTCCAGCAATCTGGGTTTGATTACCGATGTCCATACAACCACTACTTCAGAATGAAATCACATACCACGTACAATTTATCATTTGGACCAAAAAAATACATTGTTAATGAAATTTATAACTTCTATCAAAAAATAATTTCTCTGGCAAACATTATTAATAGTAATTGATTCTCAAAACCGTGATAAATTCATTGTAAAGCAGCTCAATATGGACCAACTCGATAAGGACCAGCTCAATATGGACTACCTCAAAATAGGTCAGCTCAATATGGGTGTCTACCATATTTGTCGCAATCAAATGCATTAACCTTCATTAGACATCTTTGTATTATTATTTCGTGCCTTTCTGTCTTTTTGTTTTGGTATACAATTATTATATGTGCAAGCTTTTGCTCACGACTTTGTCTGTTTAGTCAACACTACATTTCTCTTTAATCTTATATATAAAATTCTCGTGTCACAATGTTAGTTACCGTACTCCTCCGAAACGGCTTTACCAATTTGGTGAGGCTGTTCACCCTTAACATTTTTTTATTTATATGGCAACACAACGTTTGCCGGGTCAGCTAGTATTTTATAGGTATCGAACAAACATGCAATCCAGCTGAAAATAGGTGGTCACTGCCGCCCATGGACAAGTATGTTTGTAGCATGGATACCTATTTCTGCCTAATAATAGCAGTGTTAAGCGCTGCTGTGCCGCTTTGAAGGGTGTAAGAGATATACTAATTCGAGGCGTTCCAACCCCTCAGGGATAACAATGTGTGTTTCCGACCTCAGTTAAGACTTGTCTTAACTTAGGACGAACTTTATCTAAGGTAGTTTATCGATATCCAACGGCAATAGCCACTTACCATCAATAAACTACCAGGGCAGAGCCCGATAGGGGCATCGCGTTAGGAGGACTCCGGTTTTTTTTTTAATATAAGAGTAGCAGACAAGCATGCAGTCCACCTGAAGGTAAGTGGCTACTGTCGCTCATGGACATCTGTAATCAACCCCAGATAGGATTAGATATTCCTACCTGAGGTCGGCCACAGATGCGCCGATATCCCTGAGGACTAAGCTGGAAAGCCTCGGAAAAGTCTGTCTCCCTTACCACACCCTTCAACACCGGTTGTGTTCCATTGGAGATCCCGGAGTTCTCACTAAACACTGAGGACGGCCACCGGGGGGGTTTTAGTGCGGTAAAAGTCCCACATAACCCGTCATCGCTCCCACGGCCTCGGGTACCTTTTGAAGGTATAATAGCCACTTACTATCAGGTGGACTGCATCATCATCATCAACCCATCATTGTTCCACTGCTGGGAACGGATCTCCTCTCATAATGAGAAGGACTAAGCCATAGCCCACCGCGGCCAAGTGCGTATTGGTGGACTTCACACCTTCGTATGTGACCACCAATACGCACAAAGAACAATACAAAGGTATGTGAAGTCTACTAATGCATATTTTTGCATGCAGTACTGCTGTCATGCAGGACTGCATGCTTATTTGCTATTTCTATATTAAAAAAAAAAGGTAAAAACTAAAATCAGTTGAGATTACAAGTATAACAGACAAACTTTTTTATATATATATACATATTCAAGAAACAATGAAACAGCGCGTTATAACTAACTGCATTATGCAACCTTGACTGACATTCCTACCGCATTGTGGACGCCGGCGAATGTTAGGATGTGGCCACACTGGATTGTCGTACGGGGTCGATTTAGGGGGTCATTATTACGTTATGGCGTAGGGGGTCTTGAATTAGGGTCCTCACGTCACACTTAGGGAGAGGTAGAAAAAATGTCGTGTAGTGAAAATGTGGGGAAAAACATTAGCATATTTATTGTTTTATTTATACTGCTGTTCACATTAAGCATCCACAAAGCGCCATAATTATAAGGATGTATGTTGACCTCTTTCTACTGAAAAACGGAGTTACTCACTGACAAACATACAAGTGAAGCTAATATAAAGCGTGTAATAAGCAGTAATATTAATGAAAAAGTTGTTCTTTGTAGTTTACCTTTCAAAGGTATTTATGACGACTAATGTGGCCGGGCCCTTCACTGACCTATTTTTGAGGTCAAATACTTTGCAGTTTTCATACTTGGGGTGTGAAGTAAGGGGAAAGTGTTCGGGAATTATTTATTGGAATAGAATAATGAAGAGAGTGTTATGGTTAATACATACAAATTCATTATATCTAACTAGATTTTGTCTACCAAAGTGAAATTTTACAATTTCTAGTTGATATAAATAATTAATCGTCGATCTTTGGTTCGCTGAACGTTGGATCGATTGATTATTAATATCGGGGGGTAGGGAGCTAATATACGAATCAGGATATTGTATGAGAAGAGAAATAAACGAATCTATGTGTGATGTTATTTTAGGGTTATTAACGAAACCCAATTAGATGTAATTTTTAGGGTTAACACATTTGAAAAAATCGATCTGTAACCTTATATATTACTGTCGGTAAGGGAGTAATTTGAGTTTTACACAATTAATTTACCTACAAACATGTTTTTTTTCTTTCATAACATAGGAGTAGCAGACGAGCATGCAGTCCACCTGATGGTAAGTGGCTACTGCCGCCCATGGACAGCTGTAATCAATCCCAGATAGGATTAGGTATTCCTACCTGAGGTCAGCCACAGATGCGCCGCTACCCCTGAGGACTAAGCTGGAACGCCTCGGAAAAGTCTGTCTCCATTATGTTATTGAATCTTTTATTATATACAATAATCTGTCAAGAATAATGAGTTCACACATATTAAAATACACTCAAGAAATATAACTCATTCAGAAGCGGCTAAAAATTGTTAAAATTTAGCATATTTTATCAATCAAAATTTAAGCATTTTATGCATTTTAGCATTATGTAACTGTTATCTGTTATCTACGGGTAATGGGGGATCAATTTACCAGCGGCCTCGTTACTGACATCTGTACACATGCTGTGCGTCACTGCAGGCGGTTGATAGATTTGTTTGTGTTTGTGTTAGGGTTGGCAACTGGTTGAAATTACACGATATTTTAACACGTTTTTTTTTAATTTCACCTGTATGTATGTATGTTTGTGGGTCTGTGGGTTTGTGTGTAGCGGGCTAAAGCGCGGGTCTTCGCTGACGTCAACCCCGCGATTCATTGGTCGTGGGTTCTAATTCACGGTGAAAAAAATTTTATTCGGTAAAATTTTTCACAATAAATCGAAATAGAAAATGAAAAATAAATAAAGTTAAAAAAAAGACACTAAATAACACGCTTTTATGATAAAATCAACTAAAAAGTAGAAAACAATTTTCAATCTAGGAATCAATTAGGGAACAATAAATAGTATAATTGTGGAAAAAGCGTGGGGTGCTTCATTTATCTGTTTTCGAAAAGCGTGTTTTATTAGTTTTTTTTAACTATATTTTTTTATAGTTTTTGTCGATTTTAGGAAAAAAATGGGTCATATTATAGTCGTGTATCAAAGCAATATTAAAAGCAACAAGGATCGTACGGAGGGTAATTTACCGTGTTTAAAAAATATATATTTCCATACATTTTATACGGAAAAATCACCTTCTCATTCTAACGACTCCCATCTGCGTTCCGCTGTACGTATCGCGATGAAACGCATATTCTGCAAATCTGCATTTCAATACGATAACAGTGATATACGTATCATTGCAATACGTGGACGGTACGCGCTAAAACGGTGATGCACTGCGTATTAAAATATATTTGAGTTTAAAGTTGAGTTCTTTTTTAATTAAGCCGTTTACCGTTATTTGTCCTTTATCATTATGTTCCAGAATTTTATCATTATCCGATAGCGCAATAATGCAGGTGAACGTTTTTTTCTCAAAATGAATTCGTTCGATTTTCGACCAATAAAATAGATTTTTTATTTTCTATATATGTATATTTATTATAATAATTTTAATCGTTTATTTTGTCGAAATCGTTTCATATTTCCATATTTCTCTATTTCTAATCCTTTTGCAGTTTCTGCCTTCTACACTTAAATTAAAAAATCATTCTGTATCTGTAGATAACATCAATTATTTATTTATTTATTTGTATTTATTATTTTTAACAGATATCAAAATGCAAGACAACAGACTATACGCGTCTCACTCTGACACATCAGCTATAAATGTTAAAGGATTGGTAAGAGTGTGACAGCTAATGAGTGTGTTTGTTTGTTTGATTGTGTGATTTATATTAACACTTTACTGCGCCACTGATGGGTGCGGGTCTTCAGAGGGGGACTTGTGTAATGTGATTATGTGAATCATGAATTTTATTGTTCCACTGCTGTGCACGGGTCTCACAAAATATTTTTTTATAACGCATAATAAAGATATTGTTGAGCTCCTTAGAAAGTTTTGTGTATCACTCTGGTCAATTATAATGAAAATCGTAAATGTAGATTCATGATATTTTCCTTCATTGTTAAAACAAGTGTTTTTAATACGTATGTTACTTAGAAAAGTCTGCTCGGGATTTGAACCCCACATTTTCTAATTAATTTCTATAAAACCTGTAATTTTAAAAAAATTGATTTGAATCGTCGACTTTCAGTAGCATATGATTTATAAAGTTGTCGCCGCTTCTAATAATGCAAGCATGTGTTACCTACCATGTTAATAAAACCTATCTAAGAACACTTAGGTATTGCAACTGGTGAAATTCATCCAGCCATTTGTTAAATCCGAGGGTATAAAGAAAGAAAAACATACAAGATACGCGCGAAAAACATAACCCTTCCTTGGCAGCCGGGTAAAAAAATGTGTCTGTTCATCACATAAAAATATTCTGATCGTCTCATTTGCATGATTTTGACAAATATATAACATGTGGCTCTTCAAAAAAGAAAAAGGATTCTTTAAAGTTTGCAATTTTAGCGATGCTGTGTTGCATGTGCCCACCAGACTTCAGTGGCTTCTTTTTAATATGTTACCCCAGTGCCATGTACAATAAGTATAAATATAATTTAAAAGTCATTAGCAAAAAAACAAGTAAAGAAATGCAAAAAATTGTCGCTGCTGTATTCTGGTTTAAAGGGTTTTTTATGAAATTTTAGGAAATGAGCATGCTGTCCCCATGGTAAGTGGCTACTGCCGCCCATGGACATCTGTAATCAACTCTAGAAATAATTAGATATTCCTACCTAAGATCAGCCACAGAAGCGCCGCTACCCCTGAGATTCATTTCTATATTCAGAGCGGACTAGCAGTTTTACGCGGACTATCAAACCCTATAAACCAGAACACAGCAGCGCTTAACACTGCTGTTATAACAGAAATAGGTATACATACATGGCGCTCACTTACTTACATCGAGCTCACTTTCAAGAGTCATTTAAAGATATCCATAGGAGATACACCATCAGGTGGACTGCTCCAATAAAAGCTATTTGTTTTCATCATGTGATCTTGATGCTAATTAGAACAAGGTTTAACCATGACTGATGAATCAATTGATGTTATTGATTGTCAACAACCATAAGGTACAGAGTTCAAAGTTACTCTTCAAGGTCATCAATGTGTTCTTTGTTTACGCACTTATTAATGATCAATCTATACAATGTTTTGCGTATAAAATATCAACATTTGACAATCATTTAACAGTTTCAATAATAATCAATTGAAGGTTGAAAAATGACAATGAAGTATCATGAAATTGTCAAATTTCGATTTTCGGTAGGAAGATTTGGATAGATTGAGTATCAATGACGGGTGTTAGGGATAACATGGTTAACATTTAACACTTTTTTAAGAATGTTTTGTGTGCGTGTCTGCATGTGCGTGTGTCTTAGTGTGTACTTATACACAATTTTTTAACAACTTTTTGATTTGTGAAATCGAATATCTTTACCAATTCAATATTGGTGGATGGAAAAGGTGGTAGGTCCCTCTGTGGTTCGACTTCAGCGGCAACAACGCCACACATATTTCTGCATAATAACAACAGTGTTAAGCGCTGCTGTGTTCTGGTTTGTAGGATGTGATAAGGAAGACATACCTTTCTGAGGGTAGCTTGGTCCTCAGGGATAGCGCCGCATCTGTGGCTGACGACATGTAGGAATCAAATTTTATCTGAGATTTATTACAGTCCATGGGCAGCCTTGCCCTCAACTCGACTGCATGTTCGTCTACTACTCCTATATTATAAAAAAATCTCTACTGAATACATCTACTTTCGTTCGACTTCTGAGTACAAAACTAAAAGTCACTAAAAATGACAAAGTGACGCCTAAAATATTCTTTCGAAGTCATTTACCTCTGTCTAAAAATATTTTTGGCGCTTAATTATCACTGGCTCGTGTGACCGGTTATAATTAATATTTTATACACAAACTCAATTTAGTAAGAAATGGACGGGTCTAGAATGAAATTTAAGAAAAATATCCGTTAAAAATATATTATTACCTATATGTCGAAATATAAGGGCTGCTTCCGCCTATTAATAGAAATCTATCTATCTTATTTTTACCACGCTTTTGTTAGCTTGACCTGTATGTATGTATGTATGTATGTATGTATGTATGTATGTATGTATGAATGTAACGGAATCTTTGAACTCGATTTTTACCCACTTTAAACGGTCCGATTAATTTGAAATTTTGAACACATATCAAGAACCGATGACAATACACGATTTTTATAATCTTATCCCATTCTCCTCATTAGGATCGTAAGGAATCAAGATTAACGGTTTTTCTTGTGCGATTTTAGTGTGGTTCTTAATTTTTATACTATAATTATTGGCTACCAAAGAACGAAATCTGATAATTTCTGGTAGGTACGTAGAAGGCACGCCCCAGGGCTTCTACCAGAAAGGAGCCTCCACAAAGAGAAAAATAAAAGCGTGTTAAAAAGTAACAAATTTCGACAGGTCAGCAACTTTAAAAGTTTTTTTTTTTTAAACAGCATCAAGTGTGTGGTTTGTGTGTGTAAAACAATTTATTTGTTGGCAGCAATGTTTTTGAAAAATTTGACGGAAAATATGTTAATGTTTCTTTCAATTTGGCAAATAATTAGTTATTTATTTGACAATTTCTTCATACGTCATATTTTACAATTATCTATTGCCAAATTTTACAATTTTCAACGGGCGTTACAGAGTGTCACTCTGAAGAGCAATGAAACCGGTAGACTTCCGTAAAATGAATATGTTTTAGTACAATATTATTAAGGAAAATATAGTTTTACCAAACATAATACATATATGATGATGTCATTAACCTTAACCTTACTATGACAAAGATGTATTATAAGTGTAGACACCGCGTGGCTTAATGACACGAAAATTAATTGTAAGGTGCTGATTGCTATCTGACAAGTTAGCAAAGTTAGACGTTGCTAAATAGGCATAAACTTATTGGATCCTTAATGATAGGTTGTACATATAAAACAAAAAGTTGTTAATAGTTCGGGTGGTAGAACCCTTTGTGGTTCGACTCCAGCGGCACCACCGCCGCACCTATTTCTGCCTCATAACAGCAGTGTTAGGCGCTGCTGTGTTCTGGTTTGAAGGAAGTAAGGGAGATATACTTTTCAGAGGCGTTCCAGCTTAATTCTCTGGGGTAGCGGCGAATCTGTGACCTCTGGTAGGTATATAATCTTATCTGGGGTCGATTACAGATGACCATGCGCGGCAGTAACGGCTTATTGTCAGATGGACTGCATGCTCGTCTGGTACTCTTATATTATAAAAAAAGATAAATCAAGTGATAATTAATTTAGCAAAAGCAGTGATAGCCTAGTGGTTAAGAAACTCGGCCTCTCGATCGAGGGGTCCGAGGTTCAAATCCCAGGCACGCACCTCTGATTTTTCGAAGTTATGTGCATATTAGAAATTATTTATCACTTGCTAAACGGTGAAGGAAAACATCGTGAGGAAACCTGCATACCTGGGATATTTATAAAAAAAAAATCTCAAAGGTATGTGAAATCTACCAATACGCACTTGGCCAGCGCGGTGGACTAGGGCCTAATCCTTCTCATTATGAGAGGAGACCCGTGCCCAGCAGCGGGACAGTAATGGGTTTTTGATGATGATGATGAAATGATAATTAATTTCTAATACGCAGATAACTTAGAAAAATCAGAGTTGCGTTACTGGGATTTCAACATTGATCCCCTCGATCGAGACGCCGAGTTTTACCCGGCTATCACGTTTTTTACAATACTTTAATAAGAATAATATCTAAATTCTAAACCCAACTATGCGACTATTACGTAGTTCTTCAATATAGTATACAGCAAACAATAAGCGTCAATAGAATAATGGAGATTTAATGTATTCCACGCCATCTGTTGACATTCGTCACAGTTCATCTTAAGATGTTCTGAAGATCAAGGCCTTTTAGTAACGCATAAACAATGTTTTTACATCATTCTTAGCAATGATAATATCTTTGCTAAGAATAATGTATTTATTTATTAAGATATAGGTACCGGATGTATGTGTGTTAAATGTTATCCTGATTATAATATAGGAGTAGCAGACGAACGTGCAGTCCACCTGATGGTTAGCTACTGCCTTCCATGGACATCTGTAATCAATTCTACTTAGATTAGATTTCTACTTGAGGTCAGTCATAGATACCGCTGCTCCTGAGGACTAAGCGGAAAAGTATGTCTCTACCACTCCCTTCAAACCAGAACACAGCAGCGCTACACTGCTGTTGTTAGGCAGAAATAGGAGTGGCGATGGTGTCGCCGTAGTCGAACCACAGAGGGTTCTACCACCTTTACTGTTATTCTTGTGTGAGAGAGTCCTGTTAAATTCCGACAATTAGGAATTTCTTATATTACAAATACGATGGATACGAAAGGTAATATGGAGTTTTAGGGACTAGATTCCCCTATTATTAATGATCAATCTATCCAGTTTTTGACCACCAAAGATTGTAACTTAACAATTACTGGTAGACAGAAATTTTAGTAAATGAATTTCTAGTAGAAGAATTGTCAAATTTCAATCATTTCTATTCGATCGACCTCTGTTCTTTATGGAGTTGGTTACAGTCCATGGGTGGCAGTGACTTACCATCAGGTTGACTGAAAGCCAGCGGGCGTTGGAGGCCCAGGGCGGAAAGTTGAAAGGCCCCCAGTGTAAAAAGTTGATTTGATTTCACAGAATCACAAATTGTCATTAACTTATTCACCCAAAAATACGTATGATTCCGGTGACCGGTATTGATCGGTTCTAACGACTATTTTTTTAGCAACTGTGTTTGGGGGCCCCCCAGGACCAGGTGCCCTGGGCGAACTGCCCTCTTTGCCTCCCCCTTAATCCGGTAGAGCTGCAAGCACATTTGCTACTTACATCTTATATATAAGATTCCCGTGTCACAATGTTAGTTACCGTACTCCTCCGAAACGGCTTTACGGATTTTCACCAAATTTTATATGCATATTCAGTAGGTCTGAGAATCGGCTACTATCTATTTTTCATATCCCTAAGTGATAATGGTTGTTCACCCTTAACATTTTTTTTATTTATATGGCAACACAACGTTTGCCAGGTCAGCTAGTTATTCTTATAAAAATCTCAATATTCTCCGCAGGTCACCGACCTCTTCAGTCAGATGCGGGACCCCGCGTCAGGGGCCTCGACCCCCAAGGGGTCTACCCACTCGCTGAACAACGTGACCCGTAACATCGGCTTCCAGCATCAGAACGGCTCCGAGCACCTACCGTGGAACAATCCAGCCATAGCTCTCACTGGGAACAGTAATACCAACCTGTAAGTATCATCATCAACCCATTACTGTCTCACTGCTGGGCACGGGTCTCCTCTCAGGATGAGAAGGATTAGGCCATCGTCCACCGCGCTGGCCAAGTGCGAATTGGTAGACTTCACATACCTTTGAAATATATATTTTTAAGGTTTCACAGGTATGCAAGTTTCCTCACGATGTTTTCATTCACAGTTTAAACAAGCAATAATTTGTCCACCATTTTTTTACGACTTAGTATGACGTCACTAGCCTAATTATGTAGTGTCATCCAAACCAAACATGTATGCAAATTTTAAGTTTAATAGGTTGGGATAAACTGGTTTAATATTTAATTGCAAGATTTGACCCGTTATTATTAATATTCAATCTTTCCGATGTTTTGCCTAACAAAGATCGAACAATTTCTTCATACTAGATAGTGTCAAGTTTCGATCTCCGGTTGGCAATAATAGAACAGATTGCTTATCGATAAGAGACGTAACAAAGAAATTTAATTATAAGCGTTTAAAAAGATTTTCAAAAATAGTAATACAGAATTCCATATAATTGTATATATTTTATTGAATTCCATATAATTTATCGGTCATAATGTGTTCCCTTGAGATACACATTTGTATGGCAACGCAGACCTTACCTATAATTAAAATAATTCCATAACAGCATAATTATATATTTTAAAAGTTCCAAAAAACAAGTTAGTCCACTCTTGAAAATTGTTTAATTATCATGTATTTACTGAGACCTTATTTTTTATTGTGTAATATGTCGAAGGCCTTTGAGAAGTCGATAAAATTTATGGCCTATTTAATTTCTATTGAGTAAATATCGCTTCCTCAAATGTTTATGAGCAAACGAGCATGCAGTCCACCTGATGCACAATGGCTTTTGTTGCTCATGGATATCTGTAATCAACTATAGATAGGATTGGAGTCGTAACTTAAATCGGCCACAGATGCGTTGTTTCCCCTGAAGCTATTGGAATGCTCCACGTTATAGGCATTTGAAGGTATTGGAACCCTTTGTGGTTCGACACCGGCGGGACCACCGCCACACCTATTTCTACCTAATAACCGCAATGTTAAGCGTTTCTGTGATCTGGTTTGAAGGGGGCGGGATAGGAGACATACTTATCCGAGGCATTCCAGCTTAGTCTTCACGGGTAGCGTTGTACCTGTGGTCGACTTCAGGTAGGAATATCTAATCCTATCTAGAATTAATTACAAATGTCCATCGCCGGCGGCAGCGACGTTGACTGCTTGCTCGTCTGCTACTCCTATATTATAAAAAAAAACCCTATCTTTCTGGGAAACTAGAACACAGAAGCACTTAACGTTGCTGTAATAAATAAGTGTGGCGGTGGTGACTCCGGAGTCGAACAACGTATAATACTAGTATACCAGGAACTCCCTTACCTTTCTTTTATTGTTCCCATTTCTTTGTAACGCACAATAGGATTCCCGGGAAATTTATAAATACCTTTCACGCTAATTGAAACACGACACGTAAGTGGAAAATCCGTATTAGTCATGCCTTTCTTCTGTACATGTACTGTAATTCGTTAGGGTGGCAAGTAAAGCATGCAGTCCACCTGATGGTTAATTTATAGTCGGTTATGGACATTTTTATTTAATTTGAACCTTAATTGAATTAGGATATCTTGATAAATGAGGTGTCACTATGACTAGCATACGTCTATCATCAGATCAGCTTAATAATATCATCAGTGTGAATTTTTCAAGTGGCCCTTCAGAGCAAAATACGAAATTATATGGATTAGCGAAAAATGCTGAAACGAGTCATGAAGCCAATTTTGATAAAAAACTAAAACTGCGTCATTATTTTTGTTAAAAATATTTTTCTTTAACCGGGAATAGAACGAGTTCATTTTGGAAAAAAGCGCAACCGTAATTTGTATTGTCATCGAAGTAACTTAAGTAATTTTGTCAAATCAAATCATAACATTTCACTCAAAGTAGATTGAGTAATTTAGTGATATAATCTACTATCACTTTAGAAGGTGTTTTGTTATGGAGAAGACGCGGCGAAAGATAAACCACATCTTTTTGTTAAAAATCATACAACTAATAATAATCAGTTTAGTGGTAGTAAATAATAAAGCAGTGATAGCCTAGTGGTTAAGAAACTCGGCCTCTCGATCGAGGGGTCCGAGGTTCAAATCCCAGGGACGCACCTCTGATTTTTCAGTTATGTGCGTATTAGAAATTAATTATCACTAGCTTAAACGGTGAAGGTAAACACACCTGAGAAATCTTAAAAAAAAAGTTTTCAAAGGTATGTGAAGTCTATCAATTCGCACTTGGCCAGCGCGGTGGACTATGGCCTAATGCTTCTCATTATGAGAGGAGACCCGTGCCCAGCAGTGGGACAGTAATGGGTTGATGATGAAATAATAAAGATATTAAATAATTATTACTTATACAAAAAAAAAAAAATACAAAAACCCGACTTCTTTAAAATATAGCCTATTTCACTCCCAAACTTTACATGAATTTAACGACACCTTATGCTAAAATCCAAGCCGTTTGGGCTGAGGGGCGGGCCAAACTTTTGACTCCACAGTCGGTAAAAATTTAGTTCCAAATGACTCATATACACTACCAATGAAGTTAATAAAAAGCCAAGGAATTTTATGAAAGTTAAAATTAAGATATCAAAAAATACAACCGAGCTCTGCGTCGTAAAGTAAAAAATAATTGAAATAAATGTTGGTTTAATACATAGTTCTAAGTCAGCGCTAATATTGGACACGCTGTTTACGCCGTTATCTAACTAGATATATTGTAATTTTTTTTCTAACGTTGATATTAATATAATATATATGTCGGAGAAGGACGGCTCTCATCGACATCATTGATAGAATCTATGGGTTTTGTGGGCATTGTCATAGGGTAGATGCAGGCACAAATACAGTAATCACAGCATTTATTATTCTTAACATTTATAACTTCGGATTTACTAAGTAACTATACTATTACTATTACGTTACAAACAAAGGATTTGAGCAGCGGGTTCAAGGTAGTGACTACACGCTCCAAAGCACAACAAAATAATGATCCACCTCGATCACTCACATCAGTTCTTATCCTTGTTTCCCCACCGCGAGGCCACATACCTCGACTCCGCTAGAGACCTCTTAAAAGTCTCTACTCTGATTCGACATCTAATACAATAGCAATCAATGACTGTTCATTATAATTTAAAACAATGTTCCCTTCGATTGATCAAGTATCAATAACATTACTAAAATACTAAAGTAACAGTAAGTCTAGCTATATTAAATAACTTCTATGTTGTATTCGACTCTTCCTCCGACATATAAATAAAAATACTATAATGAAAAAACTTACAAACGCACTAGTCGCCCCTACGATTCTTGAAAGTTTCCCTTGATTTCTCTGGTCTGGCATCATCAGGCCCTGATTTCCTTATAATGGAATCACCTTTGAAATATCTTATTCCAATCCAATATCCGCGAACAAACATAAAAAAAACTTATATACGGTGTAATTGAGAAACCTCCCTCTTTTTTGTAGTCGGAGAACAAAAAGCTAAGGAAGTTAATAAAAATTAAAATTAAGATATCAAAACAAATATGTCTAGGTGTTGTATAATCCGTGCTAAATATATTTGTGGTAGAGTTATTTACCTTGATTCGCGGATAGTGGATTGTATATTTATGCACTATCGCTTTGGCTTTCATCCAAGTGAAATATAAACATACAACATGTTATGTTGAATCCAGTTGAATGCAACTCGCAATGAAAGTGTATCGATTGCGTGGTATTAGATGTTAGATATTATAAGTATAGTTGAAGATGCGCCGCTTCACCTGAGGAGTAAGCTGGAACGCTTCCGAAAAGTATGTCTCCCTTACCACACCCTTCAGAATAGAACGCGTCCAACGAAATTTTACTAGGTACTTAGCATACAAAGATCGAAATTGTCCCTATCGCGCCGATTACAATACAAGACTTACTTATTTTAACTTAGAATCCCTTGAAAAGAGACGGAAAATCAATGATCTCAAAACACTTCATAAACTGATTCACGGTCCACTAATATCTCCAGATTTATTAAGCCTCATTAATATAAATGTCCCCCGGTCCATACCTAGATACCCACTCAACAAAGTTTTTTCCTTAAGCGATTGTAAAACGAAATTAGGCTCGCATGCCCCTTTAAACAGATTTATGCAAATTTACAATAACATCAGTTTTAACAGCGATGTGGACATTTTCCATACTGACAACATAAATCAATTTATAAATCATTGTTGCATGCATTTACAATAGTTACGAGTACAATAGTTGTTCGTTTTATTTTTTTTTCTTCCTTTTTTTTTTTTTTTAATTCCAACTTAGATGTGTAATTACTAAATTACTAATTTGATATTTTCTCTTTTAATTTGTTTTTATTATTCTATGTTATATTATAACCTAACCTACACTTCGTTGTTAAGCTATAATACGATGAGTGTTGTATATACCTGTAATGGCGAATCACACTGAACCAAACATATTGTAATATTAATATTAAGGAATGTCTAGTGATAAGTCGAGGGTGTATCTAAATCAATAAATAAATAAATAAATAAAAACGGACCACAGCAGCGCTTAACACTGCTGTTATTAGGCAGAAATAGGTGTGGCGGTGGTGCTGTCAGAATCAAACCACTACGGAAACCTAAATATTGTTTATTTAATAAGCACTTTTATTATTGTTACGGTAAGCGTACATCGATTTTATCGGTACAATTTGTATGTACCATTACTAGGCCGAAATCGGCGGTTTACGACTTTACTCCAGTACCCTTAGTATGAGTTTACGTTTGCTCGAATACGTTCAACGTTTACGAATTCGCTCATACAGCGCCCCCGTGGACCGTATCGGAACTAATTTTGTATGGGAATAAGATTTATAAAAGTATAAAAAGTTTATTTGATTTTACAAAACGACAAATTTGGTGACCTTTTTTTTCGCTGAATAATAAACATTTCATAGATTGTTTGGTTCTGACGACATTATTTTAGCAACTGTGTTTGGAGGCCCCCAGGTTCGGAGGCCCGGGGTGGACCGCCCCTCCCTTAAGCTTCTAGAGAATCGGTCCTAAGTAAAATAGCAAAGCATTAAATATTGAATTTGAATTGCTAACAATTTCATTCAATGTTTCTGTTTATGTTTGTTCTAATAATAAACGACTGAGTAAGGACTTGCGGTTTCCTGAACGAATTTGAACAGTAAATAAACATGATGAATATAAATTGTAGGAAATGAAATTTGTATTTTTAGTGGATGACAGCTGACTTATACATGAGGTAATCTTACGTACGTTTTAGGGTTCCGTATCCAAAAGCTAAAAACGCAACCGTATTCCTAAGCCTCCGCTGTCTGTCCGTCTGACACAGGACTATCTCTGGAACCGTAATATATAGAGAATTGTTTTTTGATGTGAAACATCTATAGCCGCACGTAAAACCGATTTCTGGCGTGGCGACGCACGCTATACGATGGTATATATATATATATATATACAGTCTATATGCAGTAGTGTGTACGGTGTGGCGACGCGTCGCCATGCGCAATCGAATTCAATAAATAGTCATCGTTATCTGGAAAAATATGGTAATATTTTATTTTATCATTATGACATATTTAGTTCCTATCACAATATGTTCTTTTCTGCATATTACTTTTACAAAATAATGTCGATGTTTCACATCTGCCAGGCGTCCCGTGACGGCTCATTTTTTTACAGTGTATGTATAAATATGGTCGCTGTAACTAACGTTAAAAATAAAAATCGTGGAGGGTTCCATAGGGTTCCATTTTTATCCTTTGGCTACAGAACCCCAAAGGTTTGATGTACCTAACAAATCGACTTCTGTAACTTACCATCAGGTGGACTGCACGCTGGTATACAACTTTCATTTCTTAAAAACCCGTCCCTATAAAGAAGCTTATTATGAACTCACATATAACCTTGTTACAGAACAACTGACGCCACTCCACCTCTAGTCAGAAGCCTCAGCAATGCGTCAGCTCTTACATCTTTGTGTGCTGATCTCTCTCCGTCAGACTCACACTTTTTCGAGGTAAGGTTTCGAAATTTCTGATGGTAAAAAATGCTTAGTATTAAGTTTCTGGTATTACATAAGTGAGATAGATCCATCGATGTGGACTCCTAAACGTTTTGGAGCCCGATGACGTCATCATATAGAGAGCCAACGGTTAATGTACTTCGTAGTATTCGAATCGCTTCGAGATCGCTGCTAAAGTTAGCTATTTAAGTTTTCACCTGCCGACGGATGCAATTAGACCCTAGACAAATTCTGCCTGAGGCACAGGTTTTTCGCTATCCAGGCAACTTAGCAAAGATCCACAAAAGAGACTCTTCAACACCCTTCAAACCAGAACACAACAGCACCACACTACTGCTGAAAAAAGGCAAAAAAGCTACTATAAGACAAGTAAGGAGGTGCGGCGGTGGTGTCTTTAGTCAAACCACCAAAGATTGTACTCCAAATTATATTTTCCAGGTGTTATACATAGGAAAAGTAAGGATTTCGCAACGGAAGGTACCAGAAACTTTAATAGACGATGCCTTACATAAGTTCGCTCAACATGAAGCGGAGAAAATCAAAAATCAACGCCGTCATAGTCTCTTATCTTCTACTGGGGTAAGTAGCTTATTTTGATAAGGATTTTAAAGCAAGACAAACATACATACCGTATGTTTGCCTCTCGCTCAGTTTTGGTATGTGTGAGTGAGAGAGATATTTAGAGAGAGGCTAATATTTTGTATTCAGGCAAGTTTCAGGCCGTAAATAGTTATCGTTTAGCTCGTTAAGCTTATTTATAAACTGAATCAAATTTGATAGAGTTTAACTCGAAGATATAAACCTTAAAATGTTTTTTAAGGCGTTTATGCCCACTTTTTATCTTGAGTATCTCAAAAAATGACAATGCTTGTGCCCAAAATATGTTCACTTTATAAAATTAAGCCCGCTTAGACCAAAAAATCTAACATATTCTTAATAATAAGTGTAGTATATAAATAATTACCTTGATTTTAACTGAATTTCAGACCTCACTAGACAGCACGAATTCGTCAGAAAACATCAACACTTTAAAACCTGACAACCCTACATTCGTCAATAATATACACCCAAGCATCATCCCTAGCACCACACCCTTAGAACCAGATAAGAGAAATACATGGAAAAGCGCCGAAAACATACGACAGGCTTCACCTGGCAACGAAGTCGATAAGGAATTCGATAAATTCAGCAAAGAAAGAGTTGAGAAAAACACAATAATAAAAACACCTACCCAAGTGCCTTTAGAACCATCCGTCTTAGTCCTCAATGTACCTAAAAATAATCTAGGCACGGTTAAAGAAGAAAAAACAGAGGATATTCATTCAGTTATATCTGAAACTGCGTCATCGATAACTCAGTTTTGTCAAACTAATATAAAACGCAAGGAGACTAATGATATTGTTATTAAAGAAAGTAATCCCTTTATAGACGATTTGAAGGATAAAAAAGAATCCAATGTAGATCCATTATTACATATTCCAGTTAAGACTAAAATTGAATTTGATGCGAAATATGTTACGAAAACTGATGACAAACAAGAAAATATAGCGAAAATTAATGGCAAACAAGAAATTATCGCGAAAACTAATGACGTACAAGAAAATATAGCGAAAAATATTGCGAAAATTAATGACAAACAAGATAACAATGTAAAATTTAATGACAAACAAGAAAATATGATGAAAAATGTTACCAAAACTGATGACAAACAAGACAACATAGTAAAAACTAATGACAAACAAGTAAATATGGCGAAAAATGTTACCAAAACCGATGAGAAACAAGAAAATATAACGAAGATTGTTACGATAACTGATGACAAACAAGAAGAGGCAGAAAAGATGGATTTTAAGGAAATACCAATAAAACCAATGACAGTACCTGAAAGGTTACTTGGGAATGAGATGAAGAAGGGTTTGGGTGATAATAAGCCCTTCTTGAGGGATAGATCGGCGTCTATTGGAACGCTGACGTTGAAAACACCGATAGCCCAAGTGATTGGTGAACAGAATAGGACTATGCTGTTTCAAGTAAGTACTATACGTTAGGTTTTAATTATTTTTTGTAGCAGATAAGTATTTTAGATGGTAAGTAGTCACTGTCGCTTATAGACATCTGTAACATTTTTAAAATATAGGAGTAGCAAAGAGCATGCAGTCCACCTGATAGTAAGTGGCTCCTGTCGCCCATGGACATCTACAATCAATCTGATAAATTTAGATTCCAATCTGAGGTCGGTACAGGTACGCCGCTACTCCATTTTTTTTTCTTTTTGAGGGGGAAACCTTCAAAAGGTACCCGACGCCGTGGGAGCGACGCCGGGTTATGTGGGATTTTTACCACACTAAAACCTCCCCGATGGCCGTCCTTGGCGCTTGTTGGAGAACTCCGGGATCTCCAACGGAACACAACCGGAGTCCTCCAAGCGCGATGCCCGAATCGGGCTCTGCCCTGGGGGAGCGTTCGCTCCTCTCACAACATCTGGTGATTACGACGGTATGCGACTACACATACCGCCGTCCTTCCCGGGGTCGCATACTGGACGGTTCGAGCTCCCACTCTTGCCGCCGGCAACCCTGGAAGCCCCCTTTTAGTCGCCTCTTACGACAGGCAGGGGATACCGTAGCCCTAGTCTAGTCCCGGAACTACAGGAACAACGCCGCTACCCCTGAGGACTACTTATAAACGCCTCGGAAAAGTATGGCTCCTTTACCACACCCTCCAAACCAGAATACAGCAGCGCTGCACTGCTTTTATAAGGCAGAAATAGTTGTGGCGGTAGTGCCGCCAAAGTCCAACCACAAAGGGTTCTACTAGCTAAAGAACTAAACAACCACCTAAAGGTCGTGCAGAGGAATTGAACCTCGATGCCCTTGATAGACCGTTTCAACTATTATCCTATTACTGCTTACTACTACTGTCATTAAGTAATTACCACTCTTTTATTAGCTTGACCTGTATGTATGTATCGGAATCTTTGAACTCGATTTTTACCCACTTTGAACGGTTCGATTACTTTAAAATTTTGAACACATATCAAGAACCGATAACAATACACGATTTTAATAATTTTACCACACTCTCCTCATCAGGATCGTCTGATCAGGATTAATGATTTTCCTTGTGCAATTTTAGCGTGATTTTTAGTTTTTAAACGGCCACCATACCGGTCTGACGCGCAAACGATCCCGGATTCGATCCCCGGCCAGACAGATATCTAAATGAATGAATTTAGATTTCTGTTTCTGGGTGTTTGTGTATTTGTCTATGTGTGTGTCCATGGCACTCACGACACAGGGAATCCTAGTGTGGGGCTGTGAGTGTAGAAAGATTTTTTTTATTTATTTTAATTTCCAGGTGGGTAGATCCGAGCTCCGGTTAATAAGTCCGGACCGCAAGCAGATCCTGCTCCACCGGGCCTTCAAGGACGTCGCCAGTTGTGTCCTCGGCAGGAGCAACAAGGAGCACTTCGGGTTCGTGTGCCGCGAGACCAACGACACGTGCGCCTGCTACGTGTTCAAGTGTGAGAGCGATGAGGTCGCTAGTGAGGTCGTTAGCGGTAAGTACTACCCTCAAAAATTAACACACTTTGACCCCCCTCTCAATTTGGCATAGAAAAAAAATCAGCGACTAGCTAAACTTTTTCCTTCGTCGTTTACGTCAGGTCCAATGCTTTTGGTCCTCCGCTCATGAACAAATTATATTGTGTGTGTGTGTGTGTGTGTCTGTGCTTATGAATGAATGAATAAACATTTTAGGTTCGCTAGTGAGATTGTTAGTGCTAAGTTACTCTACCGTTTTTGAACTTTTACTTCTCTAGGATCGTTTGGGAGGTTTTGAGGTTGCTAGTGAGGTCGTGATTGGTAAACAGTGCCCTCGAAAATGTTTTATGAACATATCAATGTATAATTGTGCGTCTGTATGAGTGTTTGCGCGTACGTGCTTGCGTGTGTGTGTGTGTGTGAGTGCATGTACAAACATAAGAACACTTCGTAAGTGAGCCCTTTTTTACTTAGTTTTTGGGGATGTTCGGGAGGTATTGAGGTCGCGTGCTGCGTATGCTGTATGTGTGAAAGAGTTGAGGTCGCTAGTGAGGTCGTTAGTGTTAAGTAAATCGGCAAATATTCAGGACATTTTTAACATATTTTATTAGTGTGTAAGTAAACGACAAGTAAGTGTCTGTGTTACATATGAGAGTAATGCGTTCGCTCGTGAGGTCATGTGATTACTACCCTCAGAAATTTTAAGTACTTTTTCAATACGCTTTATGTATGGACCTAATGTGTATGTGTGTTCATGTATATCTGAGTTTGTATGTGTATGTGTGTATGTAGGAACACTGACGAATAACATGTGCGCATGATACGTGTTTAAGTGTGAGAGCGATGAGGTCGCTAGTGAGGTGGTGATTGGTGAGTACTGCGCTCTGAGGGTAAGATTTATTTAATATGACGTATGATTGGGAGATTGTGTGCGCGTGTGAGTATGGATGTCCATGTGTGTGTGAACGATATGTCAATATACGTGTTAAATCTGTTCAACTAATTCTATAGAATTAGGTCGTTTAAATGTCCCTCTGTTTGTAAACAGGGTAACATTTTTTTGATGTGAAACATCTATAGCCGCACGTTAAACCGATTTCGATAGCGTGGACACCACACTATCGAATTCAATAAATAGTCATCGTTATCTGGAAAAAAATCGTAATATTTTATTTTATCATTATGACATATTTAGTTCCAATCACAATATGTTATTTTCTGCATATTACTTTTACAAAATAATGTCGATGTTTCACATCTGCCAGGCGTCCCGTGACGGCTCACATTTTTTCTCTTCATATTTGAGGGACTAATCGCCCCTTTCTTGTTGACTCCAACTACGTCAGTACTTTTGTACCCCCTTCCCTCCCTTTAACAAAAGTATAATAAAGCCCATGTAGTAAAACATATATTATTAAAGGGTGGAACCATAAAGTCTTGTTTCTTTTACAGCAATCAGACAGGCATTCGTGGCACATGCGGAGTTCCTCAAGAAGTCTCGGGAAAAGTCGCCGAACATGAGCTGTGAACATTGCCCCATGCTGTGGTACCATCGTCTCTGCCATGACATCGAAGGTAGGACTTACGATCTTTATTAATATTTAATCTTTCCATTGTGCCTATCAAAGATCGATGATGACGACCTGCATGGTGGAGTGGTTATCATATCGGTCATCGTGCAAAAGGCTTTCGGGTTCGATCCCCGGCCAGACAAATATCCGGATGATAATTTTAGATATCTGTTCTAAGTCTGGGTGTTTATGTTATCGGTATGTGTATTCATACACTTACCTTCACACACACTAAAACATACATACATATACTACGTCTTCTATACTACGTCATCGTTTCGTACTGAATAAATTTAAATGTAAGTTTCTTATGAAACAAAGAATCCTTAAACCAAAAAGCCAATTTTCGTTAACCCAGGAATGAACGAAAAGAAAACTCACGCGTTCATCCTCCGGCGCATCGAGCAGCTGCCTGATGATGAACAGGAGCTCATCATCACCAAGTATCAGGGTGGCACCAATCATATGTATGAGGTAAGGATGATGATGATGATATTAAGATGTGAGAGAAAACCCACGCGTTCATCCTCCGGCGCATCGAGCAGCTGCCTGATGATGAACAGGAGCTCATCATCACCAAGTATCAGGGTGGCACCAATCATATGTATGAGGTAAGGATGATGATGATGATATTAAGATGTGAGAGAAAACTCACGCGTTCATCCTCCGGCGCATCGAGCAGCTGCCTGATGATGAACAGGAGCTCATCATCACCAAGTATCAGGGTGGCACCAATCATATGTATGAGGTAAGGATGATGATAGAAATAATGTTATTAAGAGTTATTCAAATTTTATCAAGTTATATAAGGCTTTTATTAAGGACTAGCTGACCTGGCACACTTTGTACCGCCTCAAAATCTATTTACCAAATATATTTCATATAAAATATAGCCTATGTTACTCGTGGATAATTTAGCTTTCGAATGGTGAAAGAATTTTAAAAATCGGTCCAGTAGTTTTTGAGCCGATTCATTACAATCAAACGAATAAACAAAGATTTCCTCTTTATAATATTAGTATAGAAAAATGAAAATAAAAGAGTGATTGTGATCATAATAAAGTTAGAAATTATAAGGATACAAATAAAAATAAATATGAAAAATTTAACGTACTTGAAATTTATACTTTTCTTTCGTTAGTTATTTTATTAGTGTTCCTTTCATTATTTACTTACTTTGTTTTTTATTTTGAATTTCTCTTTTGTTTTTCCTCATTTTTCGCCCTTGTTTCTTTCATTCTTTACTGTTATTTTGAATTTCTCTTTTTTCATTCTTCCTTCATTTTTTCTTTTTTATTAATTTCGTTATCTCAACCTTCTGTTAGTATTTTTCGTTTTTTTTCATTTCTTTGTTCTTCTATTCTTTTTTCAAATCTCTTTTCTTTCGTTCTTTCATTCAAATAAACTTTTGTTGGCAGGTGAGTGAGCACAACGCGTTCCTGATGATGCTTCTCCGAGCGCACTGTGAAGGGAAACAGCAGAGACATGTTCATGATACCGCTGAAAATCGGTAAGACAGCTAATTATAAAATTATTTTATTAATTTAGTTAATTGTATCAAGCGTTACCTTGCGGAAATCCATGCTATTAAGTTAAGATTAAAACTACTTCGCAACAATCCGCTATAAATATGTATGATGGTATATATTTTAAACCATGCAGTATGTACCACCCTCCTTCAAAGGATGCGTGCAGATGCAAAAAAATTAAAAAATATACACCACCATACATACCACCACCAACACGTGTTTCGCTCCAAAACGGAGCATCATCAGGGTAAGTTGACTCTACTACTGTTAATCGTTAAGACTTAATGAATGAATGTATGAATGAATGAATGAATGAATGAATGAATGAATGAATGAATTTATTTATTTGTAAAAGCATGCGTTTATAAAGTAGTTCATACATAGTAATTGCGTTCGGCATACTCTATCGGTTGATCCGGTGTACAAATCTTTGTTTTATTCTTATAAATAAACATTATAACGATCGTTACCGTTAAGACGTTATCGATTAAATAGTTTAACTTCATGTACATACGTACGAGTATATGTATAAAAAGGAAACTATATAAATTGTACACATTCATTTCTTTTGAAAGTTTAAATTAAAAAAAAATCTTTATCATATCTTAACTATGAAATATTTAGACCATTTTTAACATTATTATTACCTATTTCTACCTTTTTTAACATTACTACCTATTTCTACCTAATAACAGCAGTGTTAGGCGCTGCTGTGTTCCGGTTTGAAGGGTGTGGTAAGGGAGACAGGCTTTTCCGAGGCGTTCCAGCTTAGTCCTCAGGGGTAGCGGCGCATCTGTGGCCGATCTCAGGTTGGAATATCTAATCCCATCTGGGGTTGATTACAGATGTTCATGGGCGGCAGTAGCTACTTACCATCAGGTTGACTGCTTCTCTGCTACTCTGATATTATAAAAAAAAAAAATATGTAAAATTTTATTTTATATATTAATATCGCAAAATACTTAATTTTAATAGTTTCTCGAATTTCTTTGCCGATTTTGACCAATAAAGGTTTTTTTTTTAAATTCTTACCTTCTCCCTCTATCTAGTCTCTGTGTGTGTCCATAGCACCCATGATACAGGGAATCCTAGAGTGGGGTACGAGTGTAGAAAACGTTTATTTTATTTTATTTTTATTAAATACAAAAAAATATAAAAAAAAGCAGTGATAGCCTAGTGGTTAAGAAACGCGGCCTCTCGATCGAGGGGTCCGAGGTTCAAATCCCAGGCACGCACCTCTAATTTTCAAATTTATGTGCGTATTAAAAATTAATTATCACTTGCTTAAACGGTGAAGGAAAACATCGTGAGGAAACCTGCATACCTGAGAGATTTATAAAAAAAAATCTTAAAGGTATGTGAAGTCTACCAATACGCACTTGGCCAGCGCGGTGGACTATGGCCTAATCCTTCTCATTCTGAGAGGAGACCCGTGCCCAGCAGTGGGACAGTAATGGGTTGATGATGATGATGATAATTAAATTATATACAAGAAAATTACATTATTTTCAGGTCAGAGTTCCTAAACCAGTACTTGGGTGGCAGTACGATATTTATGAAGGCTAAGCGATCCCTATCTAGCGGGTTCGATCAATTATTGAAGAGGAAAGCACATAAAGACGAGTTGAGCCCTCAGCCTACTAAAAAGGTAAGAATTTTATTAACTTTGATATAGTTAGAAGTTAAAAATGATCACAAAGGATAAGTATTTGACTTCATAAGTAAGTGGAATATATACATTGAGAGATCCATATAGAACATACATACATTAATACAAATTCAAACATATACTGAAGATATTAAAAAAATACAAAAGAACCGGACTGTTTTTAAATATAGCCTATCATAATCCCACAATTTAGACGAATCTAACGACACTACATATGTTAATCCGTCAAGCCGTTTGGGCTGTAGCGTGACAAAGAGTGAGACATACATACATACATACATACATACTTGAAAAACATTAACCTCCTCAGTCAGGTAAAAATACATACTTCGCACATAGTATTTCATACATACAGAACCACAGTACAGAATAATAAATTAGAGTTCTTTTACAAAACAAAACGGCCATATTTTCATTGCACATATACAAATACATACTCACACAAACGCACACACACACACACACATACTCATACTACTAAAAATCTCCTTTAAAGTAATGATTATGCAAACTAATAATAAAATTGTGTTTCCACAGGAAACCTCACCATGCCCACCACCGTTAGTCCTGGAGACATCATCAGAGCCGTCCCCAGACCTTCTGACCCCGGATACCGCTAGATGCAAGTCACTGTCTCCAGCCGTCCCTCACAGTGGTAAGAAAGAAAGAAAAAAAGAAAGTAGTTTGATAAGACAAATTGTAACACAATACAAGCAAGTAGAAAAAAACAAACTGTACGTTTACATACAAAATATAAATAAATAAAACAAACAATTCAGAATAAAAACACAAATTCTAAGAGATTAAAAAAATGTATGTAACTATGTCATACATACATACATACAAACATACATACAGGTCTAGCTAATAAAAGCGTAGTAAAAAAAGAGATAGATAAATAAATAATAGTATAAAAAACTAAATAAACACGCTTTTTTTAATAATCTGTGACAAACTGTTTTAGTCTGTGACAAAATCACAAATTGGGGAATTAATTAATCTAATAAGAATATTGGGAAACTGTTATCAAATTATTGCATTGTCATCGGTCCTTGGTACGTGTGCAAAGTTTCAAATTATTCAGAGTTGTGGAAGTTGGTGAAAATTGAGCTCAAAGATTCCGTTACATACATACATACATACATACATACATACATACATACATACATACATACATACATACATACATACATACATACATACATACATACATACATGCATACATAAATACAACCCAAGCTAATAAAAGCGTGTTAATAATAACATTATTATTTTCTAAATTAAAAATCACGCTATAACAGTTACGCCTTATTGAAACAAAAAGCAATAATTATTTGCAATCTTGTAACTTGCAGTGAACTTTGTCTAAGGCGCATGAACAATCTCGCCTCGAAAATCGGTAATCCTCAGGATGTTCATAAGGACAATGGTACAAAATTATTAAAATCGTGTATTGTCATCGGTTTTTGATATTTCAAAATTTGGAATTAAACTGAACGTTCAAAGTGGATAGAAATCGGGTTCAAAGATTCCGTTACTGTTACGTACATACATACATACATACATAAATCCAACCCAAGCTAATAAAAGCGTGTTAATAAAAAGTTATTATTTTTTTCAGACCCATACACAACCCCACCGAAGTCGACGAGCCTTGCGCCTGACGAAACCGAAGAAGTAAAGGATGAAGGCACCCCGGTCACATCGCCTATGATGGATATGTATGTATTACATTATAATATGCTGGGGTTTGTCTAGTGTCAAAAAGTTCGAGAATAAAGGACTTAAGGAACTCAAATTTAAAGTTGGTAGAACCCTTTGTGGTTCGACTCCGGCGGCACCACCGCCACACCTATTTCTGCCTAATAACAGCAGTGTTAGGAGCTGCTGTGTTCCGGTTTGAAGGGTGTGGTAAGGGAGACATACTTTTCCGAGGCGTTCCAGCTCAGCCCTAAGGGGTAGCGGCGCATCTATGGGCGACCTCAGGTAGGAATAACTAACCCTATCTGGGGTTGATCACAGATGTCCATGGGCAGCAGTAGCCACTTACCATCAGGTGGACTGCATGCTCGTCTGCTACTCCTATATTACATTAAAAAAAGTTACAGGTGTTAGGATTTTAGTTTTTTCAAATAACGAAACCTTTTTCGGCAAATTTCCAAATTTTGTTTAATCTTTTAGGCAAGGTATCACAGGTTTATTACTGAAAACGTCAGAATTAAAAGAGCTACAAACCTCAAAAAGAGCTACAATCGCGTGAAATTACATTTTTATAACACAGACTGATATTCAAGGTCAGATTTGTTATCAAGAACATCCCAAACAAAAGAGCTACAAAATGTTTTTTTTTAATTTTTAAACAGATTTTTGAAAGTGAGCGATTCCCGCCCACCGGCCACTGAAGGAGGCAGTGAACCGGATACCACATGGCGGCAGACCATATACGAGATGGTCGTACAACCACACGAGGTGCATGGTGAAGGTAAGACTAAAATGAAATGTCTAAATTACAGATTATTTAATCCAATTATTTAGTCCATAAAATCACTTATACTTTTCCCCAAACACCATAAAAAAGTGTAATTTCAAGATTGAAAATTTTGCGGTAAGGAAACAATCTGAGGGATGTTCGTTTAAATCGCACTCGGCTAATTAGTAATTATGTATAATAATTGTATTATTTTCAGGAGATCTCAACTCCCAGACCTTATTGGGCAGGCCTCAGTCCACGCCCGGGAAGAGAACCCGGGAACAACTCCGAGAGTTGTGGAAGATGGCTATTGACCAAACCATTCTGCTGGTTCGTATGGAACGGGAGAACGCCAGGCTGAAAGGTGGGTTTTAGTATTTTTTATAATAATATAAGAGTCGCAGACGAGCATGCAGTCACGTTATGGTAAAGCCACAAACTTGCAAAAAAGAAAAATGTTATCTGGACAATTTCGAGCGTGGTCAATTTTTGTTTTAATATAAAGGAAGTAATGCTAGAAAACGGGAAACATAATCTGCCGATTACCACACGTCGAAGTAGTGAAAAAAAAGTGATTTTGAAAAAAAACACATCCTGTATTACGCTATCTGATAGTGTCACTTTTTAGCATGGGGAAGTAATGATGTATGACTAGAGGAAAAGGCTATTTTTTAGGTAAATACATTATTCTTCATAAATTCTTATACTATTCTTTTTCAAATCGTCAGAATAAGAAAAGCCCTCTACTAAATCGTCAGATTAAGGGTTATCGTATCTAAAACATCAAGCTGCATTTGCCTGTATAATAATCTGACCCGCTCGAGTATGCCAAGATAGCGATTTTTTTGCATTTTATAGTCTTATTTCGTCTTATTAGAATCGTCAGATTTTCGAAAGGGAGCTTCGTTTCGTCATTTCATATACCCTCTGAATATCGGATAGTTTCCAGTAATTTTTTTCGACATTTTTAAATCTCGTACAGCTGACCTCCTGCAAATCGGCAGATTAACATATTTTCAGCATGAGCAGCAGAGATATGTGTACTATACAGGGTGCATTTTTCAAATAGGCCAAATCAGGGACAAATCCGAAACTATAAGGATTAGCGAAAAATGCTGAAAGGAGTTACGAGGCCAATTTTGATAAAAACTAAAACTGTCTAAAATCATTACTTTTTTAAAATATCTTTTTCCCTAGCCGGGAATCGAACGAGTCCATTTTGAAAAAAATACAACCTGTATATTATTCCACTATCTTATAGTGTCGCTTGTAAGGATGACATTCTGGAAAGTAATGTTGTGACAAATTAGAAAAAGGAAAATTTTGAAAAAAATACATATTTTTTCCTAATGTATAATCCTTAAGGATTTAATCCTTAAGCATAATATAAAAAAATGATAGAACCGAAGAATTTTTTGGTTAATCAACTAATTTAGCATGAAAAAGTAATAGGCTTGCAACGTGGCAACTAAGTTCCCGCCGTTTTTAGGATTTATTTTTTTAATAAAAATAGATAACTGATTAATTAGTAAATTCTTATTGTTTGTTGTTTACAACTTCGTTTCAACGTTAAATATCATTTTCTCTATTTCTTTGTTAAGTAACCACTCGGTTTTGACTCGAAAAACTCATTCTCGCAAATTGTCAACTTTACATCTGTATTAAACGATACTTTGCGCATAGCAAGTTGAAAATGTACTATAATGATCCTAAAAATAACCTTAACTAAGTCGAACATAAATATATATACTTGGAGATCAAAACGTCCGCTTTCGAATGACTTGAAACATTTGGCCACAAACATTTCTTGTTGAAATATATAAAATTAATAAATGGCGGGAATTAAACTGCCGAATTAACATGAAAAAGATGTATTTTCTTAAAATTGAGGTTTTTCCTTCAGCTTGTCATTTATCAGTATTTGATCCTTATATGTAACACTATCAGGAATTGGAATAATATAGAGTTTCTCGTCTCGAAGATACGATTATCGAAGGAATATAAAATATTTTGTTCGTTTAAACATTCGCTCTTCTCGCTCGTTACTTTGGCGATAATTGCCTCGCATGGAATATTTTATTGCGTCCGTGTAAACAAAATTTGAAAGCAATAATCGTATTTCGAGTTTTTATGCCAGTTGTTACCATGAGTGCAGTGCGCGAGGGTTAATGTTTAATTATATCTAATTTTTCGTTTAATTAATTTTTGTATTTAAACGGAAATAGAAGAAAAGGTATTAGGTTAAAAAATGGACAGCGAGAAGAAATGGTTTAGGAGCATCTAACACGTTGTCCTTGAATTAGAATTACATAATAACTAAACTCGAATGAGAAATCTGGCACTAAAACGATTCAAACTGATTTGTACGATACTCGTGTGAACTTCAAAATATGTCATACGAGATCGTGTTTATACAAGTCGAGATTCTCATAAGCAAGAATGTCCTTACTATAATTTCGTCGTATAAACAAACAGGCAATTATGACCTGGCGATAAGTCGTATGCGATCCTTGTATGACATAATCGTAGGCGAGATTTTAGTTCTCGCCTGTATGTAAACATTTTGATACGATTATGTTATGACGATTATTGCTTGTGATAGTTGCTTACGATTTCTCGACCCGAAACGTGCGAGAAATCATACTGATTAAACACTGCTAAATCGAAAAATATCATACAACCTTTTCTTCATTTTAATGTCTAATCGTCACAACCGTATAGGTCCCAAAGACGCTCGAGTTTGTACACATTTAGCATCGTGGGCTCCCTTACTATTATATTCATAATCATAATCTCATCATTTATAGTTTCGGTTTTGGCATTTTGTATTCAAATTTCATAGTCAACCCATGCAGTATAGTTTTTGACATATATCATTTGATATAAACAACGTTTCATCCATTAATCAGCTCGGTGCTAATCCACCTATATTGGGATCTTAGACCATATCAACGTTAACATAATCAGTTTTTATTTTTTATTAAAAAACGGCGGAAACTTACTTGCCAAATATTCGTCACCGGTATTGAAAAATAAACCTTTGAAAACGGCGGAAACTTACATGCCAATTATTCGTCATCGGTATTGAAATATAAACCTTTAAAAAAGGGCGGAAACTTACATGCCAAGTGTTTGTTGTAGAAAGCGAAGAGTCCTCAGCGGTGCGTCGTATCAAGCTGGAGTACTCGGAGCTGGGCGCGTGCGACGCGGGCGTGTGCCACGTGTGGGACTCGCTGCTGGCGCGGGACGCCTCGCAGCCCGCCGCCAGGGTCGACACGCACATGCTGACGCAGGCGGTGCGACAAGGTACATGCTGACACGCACATGCTGACGCAGGCGGTGCGACAAGGTACATGCTGACACGCACATGCTGACGCAGGCGGTGCGACAAGGTACATGCTGACACGCACATGCTGACGCAGGCGGTGCGACAAGGTACATGCTGACACGCACATGCTGACGCAGGCGGTGCGACAAGGTACATGCTGACACGCACATGCTGACGCAGGCGGTGCGACAAGGTACATGCTGACGCGGGCGGTGCGTCAAGGTACATGCTGACGCGGGCGGTGCGACAAGGTACATGCTGACGCGGGCGGTGCGACAACCTTGTTGGGTCACCTGACCTTAGTCGTCATGTATGATACAGGCAAGATACATGGCAAGATACAAGATACAATTGAACATTTACAATTGAATATTATTGATATTCGTAAAACAGGGGTTCTGGCAAGATATAAAACAATTTGATTTTAAGAAATGTCAAAACTAATTGTGTTACAAAACGTGGTAGTATTAGAATTACGCGTTAGATTTGACATAAAGTATGATGAATAATAATAGGTTTTTATTGGATAAGGTATACTACTTTTATTATAAAAATGTCCTAACCTAACCTAACCTAAATTAAAGTACTACAACGCGGAAATTCTTCTACTAGTATCAATTTCGACAAAAGTCTAAAATCATAATTTATTTCCAGGTGTACCCAGAATGTCCCGTGGTGGAGTCTGGTACTTCCTGGCAGAGCAGGCCAGTCTCCGCTCCCCGCCACCGGACGTGAAGCAGTTCCCGCAGTACCACACCTCCTACCACACTCTGTTAGCTGGATTGACGAAGCATCAGCACGCTATACTTATAGACCTGGGTAAGTTGATTTAATGTAATATAGGTATAGCAGACGTGCATGCAGTCCACCTGATGATAAGTGGCTAAAGCAAACGAGCATGCAGTGCACCTGATGGTATGTGGCTACTGTCGCCCATGGACATCAAGCAACCCTATAGAGGACCTGTACGTGTTGTGAAGGTAGAACCCTTTGTGGTTCCATTCCAGAAGTACTACCGCCACACCTATTTGCCCAATTGCAGCAGTGTTTACCGCTCCTTCGTTCTGGTTTGAAGGGTGTGGTAAAGGTGACATACTTTACCTAGTCCCCAGGGGTAGCGGCGCATCTATGGCCGACCTCAGGTAGAAATCTAATCGTATCTGGGGTTGATTACAAATGTTCATGGGTGACAATAGCTACTAACAATCAAATGGTTTGCATTGAATCTGATGGGTAGCCAAGGTCATCTGTAATCACTATCAGATAAGACTAGACTCCTACCTGAGATCAACCACAAATACGCCGTTACCCCTGAGGACTAAGTTGGTACGCCTCGAATAAGTACGTCTCTTACCACACCCTTCAAACCAGAACACAGCAGCGCCTAACACAGCTATTATTATACTTGTGAATAACAAATATATTTTATTAACTTCTTTATTACTCATTCTCATTTTATTCGTCGTTTTTATCTTCTTCTTTCTTTCTAATTCTTTATTTTTACGTATTTTTCTTTTCTCGACTTTTCTAAAAAGTAAATTTATTTCATTCCCAGGTCGGACTTTCCCCAAGCACTCATACTTCGCGTCAGCGTTGGGTCCAGGTCAACTAGCCCTCTACAATATACTGAAGGCCTACTCCCTTCTGGACCCCGACGTGGGGTACTGCCAGGGTCTCAGTTTTGTTGCCGGGGTACTACTTTTACATGTGAGTTTTTTATACCTTTTTATACGTATACCTAACGATAAGGCAAACGGGCTACCTGGTGGAAAGCAGTCACCGTCGCCTATGGACAATTGCAACACCAGAGGGGTCGCCAATGCATCGCCGGCTTTGAAGAAGAGCTCTTTTTGCACCTTTCCTGAAGCCCCACGTGATAGCGCTCAGGGAAGACCTCGGGAACTTCTTTCTTTATTACTTGCCTTATGATGTTATAAGCTTATGTTCTTCATTGTTCACAAGTGAATTGTGGAATATCAGATTTGAAGAACACAAGCGAAGATTTGGGACGCCAGTGAAAAAAAAAAGAAAAGTGAAAAAACGGCGGAAACTTAGTTGCCAACCTATTAATACTTATCGACGTAATATCGAAGTAGTTATTAGTAATTAAAGCTTAAGTATATGAGAATATATGAAAATAATAAGGTTAATAGGCAGGAATAATACATGGTGTGTATTTTTTTAAAATGAGCTCATTCAATTTGTAGGGAAAGTTTTGTAAAAATTTATTAATGCGGCCTTAGTTTTTATCAAAACATTCCTCCTAACTTCTTTCATCGTTTTTAGCTATTTCTTTTAGTGTCGGATTTGATTATAAAGGCCCACTTGGAAAATTCACCCTGTATAAATAAAAAAACATGTGTTTTACTACGTTTTTTACACCTTATTTTTGGTGCGTTTCGTAACACAGATAGCAGTGTATTTTTAAATTAAATTAAAGTCACGCGTGTCGATGTAACACATATTATTTCTCTAACCAGCGCCATCTAGTTTAAAAATAAGTTATGACACTGCATTATTGGTATACGAATGTTTTTGATGTTTCATACACAAATGTATGAAGCCTTATGGTTTACATTGTTTCAGATGGAAGAAGCAGAGGCTTTTATACTTCTAAGGCATCTAATGTTTCGTCGGGGACTTCGTAAGCAATACTTGCCGGACATGAGCGCTCTACAAGTTCAGGTATGTAAGCAAACGAAAATATTCTTTGAGATACGTTTTGAAAAAATAAATTTTGAGAGAGTGACTCGTTAAGACACAAATATTGTGTAAGAGATGTTATAAGAGAGAGAGAAGAAGAGAGTTTGAAAGAGAGATATTATGAGAAAGTGATGTTTTAGGAAATGATTGGAAAATTAGAAAATTTATAATAGTGGGTTAAGATGGGAAATTAATAAAGATTTATATTTTGAAATGACATTCACGTATTACTACAAAACATTATACGCACGCCCGTATAAACACACACACGCACGCAAACACACCATAGACAGAGAGAGAGAGAGAGCAAGAGAGAGGAATTGAGATAGAGAAATAGATGCATGCACACGCTTGTTTGTAAGTACACGCCACACATAAATACACACAATTACACAGATATATTCATAGAGAAAGAAAAACACGCATGCACGAACAAATACGTTAAGCGCTGCTGTGTTCTGGTTTGAAGGGTGTGGTAAGGGAGACATACTTTTCCGAGGCAATCCAGCTTAGTCCTCAGAGGTAGCGGCGCATCTGTGGCCGACCTCAGGTAATCAAACCCAGATAGGATTAAATATTCCTGTATATAATCCTATCTGGGTTTGATTACAGCTGTCCATAGCCGGCAGTAGCCACTTACCATTAGATAGACTGCATGCTCGTCTGCTACTCCTATTTTTAATTTAAAAAAAAAACATAATGCGTGGTATAGTCCCCGCCAAACTGCTAGTCCGCTCTGAAGTTGTTGCTCGCAGGTGTAGTCATACAATTTGCTATGGCGCGATTCATTTCTATATTCAGAGCGGACTAGCAGTTTGGCGCGGACTATACTGACTGACATGTTAACTATTCCAGCTGTACCAGCTATCCCGTCTCCTACGGGACCATGAGCCAGAGCTCCACGCGCGGCTGGAAGCGCTGGACATCTCTCCAGCGCTGTACGCCGCACCCTGGATGCTGACACTCTTCACCAGCCAGTTTCCACTTGGATTCGTGGTGCGGGTGTTCGGTAAGTTAAGTGTTCTTGAAGGTGCTAGAACCCTTTATGGTTCGATCCAGGATCGTAGGTAGAAATAGGTGTGGCGGTGGTGCTGCCGGAGTCGAACCACAAAGGGTTCTACTACCTTCGACATTCGAGTTACGAGGCATACAAGGTATTTCGGTCGAAATTTCAATTGATTTAACTGTTCTCTTATTCCTCAGATCTGATATTCCTCGAGTCGCTAGACGTGGTATTCGCCGTCTCGCTCGCTCTGCTCTCTGTACACAAGGACGGACTGATGTTGTGTGAGAGTTGCGAAGAGGCCGCTGAGTATTTGAAGCATAAGCTGCCTGATATGGACAAGATCATCTACGACAAGGTCATGAAGAAGGTAAGCTTTGTTTGTATATCTGTCTCACTCACTCTGCTGACGGTAAATAAGGAAAAACTGATTGTATGAGAGCTGCGAGGAGGCAGCTGAGTATCTGAAGCACAAGCTGCCTGATATGGACACGATCATTTACGTCAAGGTCATGAAGAAGGTAAGCTCTGTCTGTCTCACTCACTCTGATGTCGGTAAATAAGGACGGACTGTTACTAAGACCTACATTTGCGCCCCGGCAACAACGATAGATGCTGGTGTTAACGCCAGCCACGTGCCGAGAGAGCTGTTCTCAGTGTTGTTCCTCATGAGTTGCGTGCAGAACGTATACATGACATCTCGTGCCCTGAAACTTGGAACTGAATTCCCGCGAATCCGCTTTCTCTTGCTTCCAAATCCCAGGGCACAGAACCCGCTTCAAACGATACCTTGCGATAGCCTAATCTAACCTACCCTACACTACCACTCATTATTATAAAAACGATCAAGATACTTAGGTTTATATTTGTTTTTAAAAAATATAGTAAATTTATCTAAAATATACTTTAATTATCATCTAACATTGTCCAGGTCCAAAAGCTGGAGATCAGCCGCCAACTCAGCGACTATGCGGTGGAGTACGCAGTTCTACGCGAGGAGATGCCGCGCCTCGCCGCGCTCACCGACGACAACCGGCAGCTGCTGGCCGACCGCGCGCGCATGCTGGACGAGCTGGACGTGAGTGTGCACACACGCACACATACACACACACACACACACGCACGCACGCAAGCACACGCGCACACACGCACAAGCACACGCACACACACGCACACGCACGCACGCACGCTAGCACGCACACGCACGCACGCATGCACAAGCACACGCACGCACGCTAGCGCGCACACGCATGCACGGAAGCACACGCGCACGCACGTACGCACGCACAAGCACACGCACGTACACACACGCACACGCACGCACGCTAGCACGCACACGCACGCACGTACGCACGCACAAGCACACGCACACACACACACACGCACGCAAGCACGCACACGCACGCACGCAAGCACACGCGCACGCACGCAAGCACACGCGCACGCACGTACGCACACGCACACGCACGCACACACACGCACACGCACGCACGCACGCACACGCACGCACGCAAGCACGCACACGCACGCACGCATGTACACACGCACAAGCACACGCACACGCACACACACACACACAGACAGAGGGATACATGGATATATAAAAAGAGATACAGGGCGATAAAGCTACAGAAAGAGAGAGACAGGGAGGGAAACAGAACACAGATAGTCAGACAGAAAGATACACATATAAAATATACAGAAAAACAGACAGACAGACATGCAAAAACACTAAAATTCAAAATTAAACACCAAAACAAAAATATTAAAAGACATTTAGATACACACACACAAAAAATGATAGATATAAACGATGATGATATATAGATAAATGCGTATGCATTGAGCATCTTCAGCATTGAGTTCTTGCACATGCACAAAAATACACACGTACTAGTGACATTCCTGCTAACACACATAGCAGCGCAATGACTAACAACGCATACACCAAACAAACAAACAAACTCAAGCACACAACCACACAGACAGGTCAAAGACACATTCTAAAGTTACGCACAATGTTTCAACTCATCTATTTTACTCTTTACAGTCAGCAATGGACGCGATAACGAACTACCAGAAAACCCAAGCGCGTCTTGAAACCCAGAACAAATTGATGGAGCAACACTTAACCATTCTCAGCCGGTACATAACAACGCATTACAGACAAGATATGCCCGTAGAAGTAAAGAAAATAGTCCACAACTACAGCAAGAAACTATCATTCAGCTCCAAAATCGGTTTCAAATTCACGTCTAACGAAGAAGAAGAAGAACGAAAAGTTAAAACTGGTGTCAGCGCACCGAATTTATTCTCCAAAGTGAGTAGAGAAGAAGTTCTCAACGCTGCAAAAGTCGCAGAAGACAGAAAACAGTTCCTCATGAAGAAATCCCAAAGTGTACATTCGGGTTTGATCGCGAATAAAGCGTTCCCGATGAAAATTTTGGAAGAAAAAGGTGAACCTGAGCCACGAAGACGGGACAGCTTGCGTATAGAGACAATAGCTAATGAATCCTTAAAGGAAGTTGGGAAGAAAACCTCTGGGTTCTTCGCTAACACTCACGAACAAATACGACAAGAACGGTTCTTTGAGCAGCAATTAAAGCATGATTTTGATGAGAATCTCAAAAAGCTTGACGAAAAACTATCTCCAAAAACATCTCCAAGGCTATCCCCCAAGTCTTACTTAGACGATTTGAATATATTCCAAGGTAAACGCAGTATGTCGTTAAGCTTGAATCACATTTCGAAGCCTCAAGAATCCAAAAATGACAGTGGATTCGTAACGCCGATGAGTCCGAATGAGAATGAAAAGGATTCTGGATCGGTCATATCTCATCCGCTGAGCGATTGTGATGTAGATATCAAGTTTGATGGGCAGTCGACTAAACTGAAACAGATTAGACCGTTGAAACATAATGGGAGCGCTTTGAGTGATAATAAATAATTTTGAATAAGTGTTAAAGATGTATTGGTTGGCAACTAAGTTCTCGCCGTTTTTTAAATTTATTTATTTTTCAATAAAAAATAATAGTGGTACTTACGTCTGTTAAAATATTATTTTATGAAATAACCCATTTATCTAGTGGGCTACCTACAAAAGATCAAAAATCGACAACTTCTGCCTACTACAAGTAGTCAAATTAGTAGGCTAAAATTAGATAAATTGATTATTACTAATGGGCGTTACTAACCTATTCCCTCTTGTTGTTTCAATATAACTTCATTCTAACTTTTAATGTGATAAATTCCAGGAGAACAATACTTCCTCTTTTGAATGAACACATAAGTATAAGCCAGTAACATTTGATCATATGCGAAATGATTAAATTAAAAAAAAAACGGCGGAAACTTAAGTGCCAACCTAACGCTTTGTTAACGCACAGTAGTAAAATGAAGCGAGTTTGTGTGCCTTTTGTCTTATACGCGGTTACAAACTCCCGCATAACTTATTGGCCCTTTTGTAAAAATAGGGGTGAAACGGCTGACTTATATACGAAGCGAGCTTAGTCCTCAGGAATGGCGACGTTGCGATCGGCTTCAGGTAGAACCTCTTCTATATAGAATTGGTTACAGATGTCCATACAGTGTCTTACCATCAGGTGTAATGATATGCCGAGTCGGCCATTTTTGGTATTCGAGTACTTTAGTACTCATAGAAAATAGAATCGAGTCAGTACTCGAGTACAGAGTACTCACAATGTACTCGAGTTACTTACGAAGTACTCGAGTACTTTGTAACACAGTCCAATAGCACGAAAACCAAAAAATCAAACAAGAACAAATAACAACAAAAAAAAAATTAAACAAGTTGTTATTTACACAATTGCTGTTGTATTCACTCGTTTGCCTATATAAGGTATTTGAGACTGGAGTCAGTGTACGAGTACCGTCAGTATTAGAGTATCACTGGTACTCGAGTAACACTTGTTAGTACTCGAGTCATAGATTAGTAAAGATTACTCACTCCTAACAAGAAAATTTACCCAGTTTTGAGAATTGAAATAGTTGTGTAAAAAAGTTTTGCCACGTCTCCGTGCTAAAATGTCCCTAAAATATTTGAAATAATTATTTATTTATTATGTAAATTACGCAGTATTGGTTATTTATTCGTAAATTTTGTCTAAAAATGTTTTTATTTGTCAAGAATTCAAAAAAAAGAACCTACTATAATAAGCTGTTTGTGGCTTCATTCAATTCCAAGGCGGCGAAGTATCTTTACTAATCTATGACTCGAGTATGCCAGTTTATGTAAGTACTCGAGTACTGACTCGAGTCGACCTGACTCGGCACATTTCTAATCAGGTGGACTGCATGCTCGTTTGCTATTTCAAGCGTACAAAATATAGAACTCGTTAAAGACAAATAAAAACAAATATTATGTTGCAAGTTTTTATTAAAAAAATATAAAACTTAAGTTATGTACGCTGACTACTTAAGCTTGAAGTAAGTAATATATGGTTAATATGTACGGATTATATTAGTATAGTCCGCGTAAAACTGCTAGTCCGCTCTGAATATAGAAATGAATCGTGTCGCCATAGCAAATTGTATGACTACACCTGCTCGCAACAACTTCAGAGCGGCCTAGCAGTTTGGCGGGAACTATAACAAGTCAAATGTTTTAAACCAACAAAATATGTTACTAAACTATAGATCAATATATTATTTAAATAGCGTAGGCATTTTATTATTTGCTCTATAGTCTATGCCACAAAACCGCCATAATACCAAAGAGGTTTCCATAGACAGAAACAAAATGGCCTTTAAAAGTATTATTTATGGTAGATAATCTTTGTTTTTACTAAAATAAAAGCGACGCTTGTGATTAGTACTTAAGTTACTTTAGTTAATTTTAATTAAGTGTTTTTCAAAATAAATTTATTTTTATTAAATACAACAATTATTGATATACTTTTATCATAATATAAAAATGCAATCCTATCAACACACACGTATAATTTTAAGTACATTTTATAATATTAAAATTTTATTATTTGTATAATAAATTCGAAATACGAAATATTTTTTAAAACTTAATGTAATGTTTATTTACATTTAAAATATTTAAATTTTATTTTTTGTGCCGTAAAATCTTAATATAAAATATTTTAATAAGAATACCATTTAATTTTATTTAAATTTTATTATTTTTAAATTAAAATTGAATACAAAGTAGATTATTAACATTTTTTATATAGTAAAAATATAGTGGGGTGTTAAAATTTATTCTTACTTTAAAATATTTTATAATATACATAACTTAAACATCATAAATTTATTCAACAAAAATTTAATTAATTAATCTAAAATAAAATATGTTTAATAAATATTATATTAAAAGTAAAGTATTTATATGTAATTGTATATTCTCATATTATTATACCTGTTTCCTTTGCGTCGTAGATAAGTAAAAAAATAGACTCCAATACTATTTTCCGATATTACCTGAAATAATAAATCTAAAATGATGCCACTTCACGATATTAATGGTTAATAAAACAAGTTATTTCAAACAAATTCACTTTATAATAATATAATTATTTGAATGATTAGGAGGTTATTCATTTACATCTACAGTAATGTATTGTAAAATATAGTTGTACACAAATATAGAAAAATGGATATATTTGAAATTTGTTTTCGAATTTAAATTGTTCACCGAATCCCACTGCTGGGCCTTAAATCCTGGACCATGCTGCTCCAGTGGGCATGATAATAGTTTTAAGCGTTTATTTCATAAGATATTATTTTATAAACTTTTGTTGCCATAAAAATGGATGTTTGATCTTGCTCAACGTATATTTTTGTGTTATTTTTTTCAGAATATATTTAAAGAGGTTAAATTTATTAGAGATGGCTTAGTTACCATATTGAAGAGAAATTATTGTGATTAAAGGAAATAAAATAGTTACAAATATTTGTTTTGTTTTATTTATTCGACATTTGTGCGACTTCTCATATATTAAAAAAGACGTAGTTATTTATTTTCTTTTTTATGAAGAACTAGCTGACCCGCCAAACTTTGTACCGCCTCAAAATTTATTTATCAAATATATTTCATATAAAATATAGCCTATGTTACTCGTAGATAATGTAGCTTTCGAATGGTGAAAGAATTTTTAAAATCGGTCCAATAGTTTTTGAGCCTATTCATTACAACCAAACAAACAAAGTTTTCCTCTTTATAATATTAGTGTTGATAAATATTTACCTTTTTGCCTACGTAGCATTAAAAATATTTTATACTTCCATATCATCCCGTATCGCTCCATCTCGTCACGTCGCGCAACTCACATTCCATTCTGTCTCATTCCGTTACAACTGAGTCTTGTTTCGTGTCGTACATCACGTCAGAAGCAGTAATAGCCTAATGGTTAAGAAACTCCGCCGCTTGTACCAGAGGTACTAGGTTCAAATCCCAGACAGGCACTTTTTTCAAAGATTTTTCTTTATTTTTCAAGGTTATGTGCAAAGCAAAAACGATGAAAGAAAACATCGTGAGGATACCCGCATACCTGAGAAATCTTAAAAAATATTCAAAAGTATGTGGAGGTCTACCAATACGCACTTGGCCAGCGCGGTGGACTATGGCCTAATCCTTCTCATTCTGAGAGGAGACCCGTGCCCAGCAGTGGGACAATGATGGGTTGATGATGATGACATCACAGTAGGTGAAATCAGAAAAAATAATCATAAACATACCTCTTACCTAACGTTAATACAGGTAAAACTAGACGTGTAGTTTTACTATTTCGTTTATAAAATGTTAATTATGTTAAATATGCGTTTAAACTGATTTTCTTTTCATTGACCTCCCTCATACATGACGTAGGTTAAGTGGACATCCGTTGAATTCAATCAATTTTGTAACATAAAGCGACAAATATCAATTCTAATCTGTTTGTACACGATTTTACTGTTATATAGATTTAAATTACAAATTGACAAGAACTTAAAAAAATGTATTCAGAATATGTGTTCACGTATTGTCCGCGTCAGACTTCAAGTCCGCTCTGAATTTGCGCGCACGCGCTTTTTATATTGGTATAATAATAATAATAATGGTAATATATATTGGTGGTAGAACCCTTTGTGGTTCGACTCCGGCGGTACCACCGCCACACCTTTTTCTACCTAATAACAGCAGTATTAGGCGCTGCTGTGTTCCGGTTTGAAGGGTGTGGTAAGGGAGACAGCCTTTCCCGAGGCGTTCCAGCCTCGCAGCCAGCAGTAGGGGTAGCGGCGCATCTGTGGCCGACCTCGGGTAGGAATATCTAATCCTATCTGGGGTTGATTACAGATGTCCATGGGCGGCAGTAGCCACTTACCATCAGTTGGACTGTATGCTCGTCTGCTACTCCTATATTAAAAAAAATATATCTACAATTGGCTATTGCGACGTGATTTGTTTCTATATTCTGAGCAGACTTGCAGTTTGGCGCGGACTCTACATACACGAGGGTAATGTTTTTCAAGCGTATGTATGAGTATGTAAATGAATATCTTGACATAATTATTTCCATTGTATTAAATTGTTTATTAAATTATTTACAATCTATGTTGACATTCAATAATGATAGCTGTTACTTCTTAAGTGTATAATGTAATATTTTTCTCCTGTTTTAATCTAATTTAATTATATTTACACCGTCTTAAATATACTTAGTTTTAGTTTTATTAAAAAATTGCATGCCCACTGGGCAACTACAGAGACATGTAAAACCGTCCAAAAACCTTGTAAACACCTGTATTATGCAATAAATACTGATTACTGATTACTATATACCTATGTATGTGTATTCTTTGTCACGCTACAGCCCAAACGGCTTGACGGATTTTAACATATGAGGTGTCGTTGGATTCGTGTTAATTGTGGGAGTGACAGTCATACATTTTTAAGGCAAAGTTTTTTGTTTTTATAATAATTATCTAATAAAATACCAATGCACAGCAAATTTAATTTTGTGACATCGACAAAGTAGGTTAATCAACACATTACTTTGTACATCAATTAATTATTTATATAAATTAATTTATTTAAATTTATTTGTCTTTCCAGACATTATTGGAAGGTTACTCGACAATATTTAAATTAACTGTCAGTTCAAAGGTAATATCTGGATACTGTTATGTCAAAATGTGCCAACTTAAGAATTATATTAAATTCAATTTCAATTAATCTATATTTTATAATATAGGAGTAGCAGACGAGCATGCAGTATACCTAATGGTATGTGGCTACTGCCGCCTATCATCATCATCATCATCAACAACCCATTACTGTCCCACTGCTGGGTACGGGTCTCCTCTTATAATGAGAAGGATTAGGCCATAGTCCACCGCGCTGGCCAAGTTCGTATTGGTAGACTTCACATACCTTTGAGATTTTTTTTATAAATCTCTCAGGTATGCAGGTTTCCTCACGATATTTTCCTTCACCGTTTACCAAGTGATAATTAATTTCTAATACGCACATAACTTTGAAAAATCAGAGGTGCCTGGGATTTGAACCACGGACCCCTCGATCCAGAGGACGAGTTTCTTAACCACTAGGCTATCACGGCTTCACAGCCTTCAAAGTAGACCACAACTGCGCTTAACACTGTTAATAAGCATAAATATGGACATCAAATGAAAGGGACATCTGTAATCAACCCCAGATAGGATTAGATATTCCTACCTGAGGTCGGCCACAGATGCGCCGCTACTACTTATAGAATGTGATTGACAAACAATAAACATTTCAGGTGTTATAATGATTTTTTAATTTGTTACTTTCATCAATGTAACACGCTTTTATTTATAAAAAAATGTGTCTGGTATAAGAACGCAAATATTTAATACATCGGGTTTAAATTATATTTAGCTTTTTAGTAATTTTTTTAAAGTAATAAAAGCTTGTTTTTAATAAAAATTTTTTTTTCTTTTCTTTTTTAAATTTATAATATAGAAGTTGCAGACGAGCATGCAGTCCACCTGATTGATTTGTACGTTATAATTTGCGTATTAGCAATTAATTATCACTTGCAACAAAGAAATAAATTGTAAGGAAACTTGTGGATTTCCTCCAAAAATTTGATATACATTTTTTTAATAATATTTATAAGAGTAGCAGACGAGCATGCAGTCCACCTGATGGTAAGTGGCTACAACCGCCCATGGACATCTGTAATCAAACCCAGATAGGATTAGATATTCCTACGGTCGGTCAGAGATGCGCCGCTACCCCTGAGGACTAAGCTGGAACGCCTCGGAAAAGTCTGTCTCCCTTACCACACCAAAACGGAACACAGCAGCGCCTAACACTGCTGTTATTAGGCAGAAATTATTTTCATTTTATTAAAATACTATACATTCGTATCTAGAAATTTGTCAATGTGGCTTACTTGTGGCATTTTACTTGTGTGTAAGCAAATTACACAATGACATCAAATTTAGTCATGATTGACATTCTTATTTGCAAAAAATACTAATAATAGTAGTGAATTGTTCTATACGTGGTTTAGTTTACTTACACCTGTCATTGTTAGTAGTGTTTAACATATTAAGAATTCGGTAAGTCTATGAATTTCTTAGACCGAATATATTTTTACCACGCTTTTATTAGCTTGACCTGTATCTATGTATGTAACGGAATCTTTGAACTCGATTTTCACCCACTTTGAAAGGTTTTAGTTTAAAATTTTGAACAATTATCAAGAACCGATGACAATACACGATTTTAATAATTTTATCCCATTCTCCTCATCAGGATCGTCAGGAATAACGATTAACGATTTTCCTTGTGCGATTTTAGCGTGGTTTTTAGTTTTTAAACTATAATTTTGGCCGACTTCAAGGCCTATCTTATCTGTGGTTGATAGATGTCCATGGGTGGCAGTAGCCACTTAAAATCGGACTTTTTTTTATTTTTTTTTTATAATTTAGGAGTAGCAGACGAGCATACAGTCCACCTGATGGTAAGTGGCTACTGCTGCCCATGGACATCTGTAATCAACCCCAGATAGGATTAGATATTCCTACCTGAGGTCGGCCACAAATGCGCCGCTACCCCTGAGGACTAAGCTGGAACGCCTCGGAAAAGTCTGTCTCCCTTACCACACCCTTCAAACCGGAACACAGCAGCGCCTAACACTGCTGTTATTAGGTAGAAATAGGTGTGGCGGTGGTGCCGCCGGAGTTGAACCACAAAGGGTTCTGCCACCTTCATGCAGATTAGATGTGATCAGATTAGATTAGACCTGAGGATGGCAATAGATGTTGCTCCTGAGGACTAGGATGGTAGTATAATATGTAAGTCAGTCACCCACACCCACCGAAACACAGAACTGCTTCACACTTGTATGGTCGGATATATAGGTACTTTACGTATCTATTTATACCTTTAATCTTTTGAATGAAGTCAAGAATCAAGAATCCTTTTCCCTTTCTTCATCATCATCATCATCAACAAATTACTGGGCACGGGTCTCCTCTCATAATGAGAAGGATTAGGTCATAGTCCACCGCGCTGGCCAAGTGCGTATTTGTAGACTTCACATACCTTTGAGATTTTTTTATAAATCTCTCAGGTATGCAGGTTTCCTTACGATGTTTTCCTTCACCGTTTACCAAGTGATAATTTCTTATACGTACATAACTTTGAAAAATCAGAGGCCTGGGATTTGAACCTCGTACCCCTCGATCGAGAAGCCGAGTTTCTTAACCACTAGGCTACCAATAACTATAGAGATATATAGGTACTTTACGTATCTTTTTATACCTTTTATCTTTTGAATGAAACGAAGAATCCTTCTCCCTTTAAAAAACTTTTATAACCTGCTATCCGAAATATAATGAAAAAGAGTACCTCGGATTGTTTCACCAAGTAATTTTACCATCTTATGGTTTTAGAAAAGATGGGATTTTTGGAAGACCGAGACCTATCCAATGTACCAACGATACCAGAATTCTATAAGGGAAAGAGTATTTTCATAACGGGAGGAACAGGTGAGTGAAACATTTCAATTTATTATTGTTATTCCTCAGGTAGGAATTTAATGTTATCTGAGGTTGATTTTTTTTATAATATAAGAGTAGCAGACGAGCATGCAGTCCACCTGATGGTACTGCCGCCCATGGACATCTGTAATCAACCCCAGATAGGATTAGATATTCCTACCTGAGGTCGGCCATATATGCGCCGCTACCCCTGAGGACTAAGCTGGAACGCCTCGGAAAAGTCTATCTCCCTTACCACACCCTTCAAACCGGAACACAGCAGCGCCTTACCCTGCCGTTATTAGGTAGAAAGAGGTATGGCGGTGGTGCCGCCGGAGTCGAACCACAAAGGGTTCTACCACCTTCGAAATTATATTAATGTCCTATTTTTTAGGGTTTATGGGCAAGGTGTTGATAGAAAAGCTGCTATACTCCTGCACAGATCTGGATAAAATCTATCTCCTGATAAGGACGAAGAAAGGAGTTAACGCTGAGGATAGATTGAAGAACATATATTTGTCACCAGTAAGATTTAATATCTGTACTCATGTAACCTTATATACCTTCCTGTACTCTGTGGCGTAACTATAGGGTTGCAAGACGCCCCTGGCCAAGAGGTTGCGAGCCCAAAAACTCAAATAATGTGTAGAAATCATCAAAAAATAAACTCTGCCTTCTAAAAAAAACAATCTCTAAAGTAGGTCTTCATGAGGGAAAATTTCTTAGGGCCCCATTTTTTTGTTGACGAGGGGAGATCCTCAAAAGGTACCCGGTGCCGTGGCAGCGACACAGGGTTATGTGGGATTACCGCATCAAAACCTCCCCGGTGGCCGACGACAGTATGCGACCACGCATAGCGCCGTCCTTCCCGGGGTCCCATGCAATGAATTTTCCACTGGTCTCATACGGTATAGTTACGCCCAAAACTTAAAGGGATACAATATCTGTCATGAGAAATGGTTACAATCCATAATACAAGCCTAATTAAATGATAATAAATAATTAATATTTTAAACTTTTAGTGTTTCGATCGACTTCGGAAGGAGAGACCGGGTGTCTTCGAGTCCAAGGTTTCCGTTATGGATGGTGACGCCTCCCAAGTTGGTCTAGGTATGTGTCTACACGAGATATACACTACTGTCCCACTGCTGGGCTTAGGTCTCTCAGAACTAAAAGTTTAGATCATTCTACAAAAGGTAGTCGACCAAACATGATGACTAAGCTGGAACGCTTAATGGCAGCAGTATGGCAAACAAACCTGCAGCCATACAAAAATATTATATTATATTCTGGTAAAAATATTTTATAAAAAGTACCTATCTGGGGGCACGGCAGTGCCTTCCCAAGTCGAGCAAAAAAAGCGGCACGTCCATTCTTTTCTCGAATAAAATATTTATTATACTTTTCAAATATAAAATATTACTAGCTGACCCGTTTTTAAATGTTAAGGGTGAACAACCCTTATCACTTAGGGGTATGAAAAATAGATAGTAGCCGATTCTCAGACCTACTGAAAATGCATATACATTTTGGTGTAAATCGGTAAAGCCGTTTTGGAGGAGTGCGATAACTAACATTTTGACACGAGAATTTTATATATAAGTTTTGAAAAAAATAATATACAACCTGTCGGCCTAAAAATTGCCCTCTAAAAAGTACGAAACGAAAATATTATATAAAGAGATGTACCTACTTACAATGACGTACAGAGGATAGCAATGGTCATAGTTCGTGACTTTGTTGTCCTCTACACACATAATTAAAATTAATGAGAAGTCACATACCTACATTCATACGTAGCGGTCAAAATTCTAACCTACCCTATCCTAACCCTCCTTTTTGCTTCGTCATAGTAGGAAAATTAAAAAATACGAATATCTAATGTACCTGTACCTCTGTGCCTAGTACCTCTAGTGCGTTAGACCATATTCCCGTACGTACGCAGTAATTAGTCACCATTCTTCCATCGCACCACTCGCCAAAGGATGAAGTTCCATCCACACCAACTGGACTAGTGGTGGTCCTCCACGGTTCGGTTTGCCTGGACGTTCTTGCCACGAACGTGTAAGATGTGGAATACCCTGAGATATACCCGGAGCGCTATGACAAGGCTCTTCAAAAAAGGTGTAAAAAGAGCTCTCATTCAAAGCCGGCAATGCATTGGCACATCCTCTCGGTGTTGCAAATGTCCATAGGCGACGTATTTTGATTTCGTTCAACGCCATTTATTATGAAAATAATTTTAAAATAAAAAAAATTGACAAAAAGTAGAGTTGGCTGATTTGCGAATTAAGGTATCGATATGTGTATGCGAAATATTTCAGCGTCTTTTTCCCAATTATGATTTGTTTTGTCTAAATTACAGGTTTAACAAAAGAAGATCGTGAGTTGATTATAAAGAAGGTGAATATTGTGTTTCATACAGCTGCAAGTGTAAGGTAAGAAGTAGATAAATATAAGTACGATAATTTTGTAGCAAATGTGATAAAATGTACCTAAGGTGTGTACATATAGTTTATTTTCAAGACTTGTTATAATAATATATACCGCAAAAACATTATAACAATTAAAATAATATAAAAAAGATAAACAAATAAAAGAACCAATTTTATGTGTTAGATATTTATTTATTTATTTAGTGTTAGGGCTTCTGAGAATTCTTGAGTTGGTAGTAGAGATTATTTTTTAAATACACAAGTAACAGACGAGCACGCAGTTCACCTGATGGTACTGCCGCCCATGGACAACTGTAATCAACCCCCGATAGGATTCCTACATGGGGTCGGCACGGAATGATGAACTGGAACGCCTCTGACAAGTATGTCTCCCTTACCATACCCTTCAAACCAGAACACAGCAGCGCTTAAAACGGCTGTTATTAGGCCGAAATAGGTGTGTCGGCCGCCGGAGTCGACCCTTAAAGGGTTCTACCACCTTCGAATAATAGCTGATAAGACAACCAGAAAAAGTAATGTAGTGTTTCATATAGTATAGGTATGTACTCGTAAGTAAAATATGTATAAGTAAAGAACAAATGACTGCTTATTTGAAATTGTATTAAATTTAAAGTTTTTGATAAAGCATTGAAATCTATTTCGTTTTTTGTAGAGATAATACCTGATTACTGAATATATTTTTTCAGATTTGATGATTCTCTTCGATTTGCAGCCAATCTGAACATTCGATCAGCTGTGGAAATCGTAGAAATTGCGAAGGAAATGGAGAATTTGGATGTAAGTTTTATGTAAGAAGTAGACCATACGTCGCTTATTTAAATAAAATCCATTAATTACGTCACACTTAAAGGGGGAGGGACGACGAAGTGTGACATTGTGTGACATTGGTGGGGAGGAGTTCCAAATTTTGTGACGTCACACTAGGGATCATGTGACCAAACGTGACAAGGACGGGGGGTCAGTGGCGGATTTACCAGCAGGCTGAGTAGGCTTCAGCCTAGGGCGGCAGATTTTTGGGGCGGCAAATATGGGGACTGAATTTTTTTTTTGTTACCTCATAGAAATACGTCATAGACGGTTCCTACCTACCGGTACCTCATAGACGGTTTTCTGGTCTTCTGATGCCTTACAGATAGAAATCTGCAACAAATGTTGCCGATGACTTTGTTTTCTCACTTGTCATTGCATATTCCGAGAGTAGCAGACTTCCATATTCTGTAAAACAGCTAGTTCGCCGCCCCCAACCGGTAATCCGCCTAAATAAGTGTGAGTAAAGGGCACAGCCCTTTACCCACACTTTTTATGAGTGAAAAGAGAGAAATTGCAGAAAATGTATTTTATATATTTTCCTCTTCTTACCTAACCCATACATGCTTGTCCTACTACTGGTTGGAGCATGCGAAATGAATGGTTTTTATATAATTTTGTGATATAAATTCGACTATAGTAAATAATTTAGCGAACAATTTGACCGATTTCAATCGTATGTATCAACTATTATGTGTTGAACATGCACTAAGTTTAAAATATTAAATGCTTTAGTTCTTTTGTGCATAGAGTCGGAATTAATGAACAAAATTACTTACGACGACATTATCGATGATTTTGCCAACAAAAAATCGCGCATAAAGGTATTGTAACGAAGTAACAAACTTTTATAACTTGACTGAGTTGATTGATTTTAACTGTTCAATTGTTTGTCAGTGCAATAAAGATTATTTATCCATGTTTACCAAATGTACATTATTGTTTAAGTAGCACACATTACCCTGCTCATACATGATGAGTTTTGATTAGCTCAAAAATACACCTAAAAATTATTTTATGTGGAATTTCAACGAAATTTTTGGGTTACAAAAAATGTAAGACATGACAATTGTAGAAGCAGGGGCGGCAAAAACTGTACAGCCTAGACCTTAATTTTTTTTAAGTCCACCACTGCGGGGGGTAAAAAATCAAGAAATTCGCGTGTACTTTGTGGATGGCTCCATATCCCCGATTGAGCTGAAACTTTGCATACGTTTGATTTGGATGACACTGCATGATTTCATTAGTGATGTCATTTTAAATCCTATGTGGCGAACGCTAAGATATGGCCGAACTACATATATTTTAAACACACCCAAGATATGGGTAAGAAATAAAAGAGTTTTCTAAAAATACGAAAAATGTACGCAAAATGTGTAATAAACCTCCTCCTGAGGTATTCCCGAAGCGCTACGACAAGGGCCTCTTCAAAAAAGTTGCAAAAGGAGCTCTCCTTCGAAGCCGGAAATGCATTGGCGACTCCTCTATTGCAAATGTCCACAGGCTCGTCGGTTTTATCGTTTGATATACAGGGTAAATTTTTCAAATAGGCCTTCAGGGCCAAATCCGAAACTATAACGATTAGCGACAAATGCTGAAAGGAGTTACGAGGGCGATTTTGATAAAAACTAAAACTGCAGCATTAGTTTTTTAAAATATCTTTTGCCCTAGCTAGGAATCGAACGAGTTCATTTTGAAAAAAACATATATCCTCTTTATTGTTCCAATATCTGATAGTGTCGCTTATAAGGATCAAATTCAGGGAAGTAACGTTATGTGACAAATTTGGCCCTGAAGGCCTACTACTATATATAATACTTTTTTAGGTCCTAGTCCACGTCTCCACGTCATACTCCAACGCCCGTTGGAACCCAATCGAGGAAGCGATGTATCCCGCTTATGCTGATTGGAGAGAAACCCTCAAGATCTGCGAGGAGTTGGATGAAGACGCTCTAAGAGCTCTGACTCCTAAGTAAGAGACACTCAAGTTATACGGGCAGTCCATCTTCTTGAATACAGGAGTAACAGATGATGAAGGTGGTAGAACCATTTGTTGTTCGTCTCCGGCGGCACCACCGCCACACCTATTATCAGCCATTACCTCATACCAGCAGTTGTGAGTGCTATTGTGTTCTGGTTTGAAGGGTGTGGTAAGGGAGTCAAATGGTCCTACCATCTTCAAACGATAATAACATTTGAATATCTAATGAATATTTTTCTCAACAACAAAGCCTTTTTAACATAAATTTATTTAATCTTTTAAACTAATATTAGATACTAGTATGTGTTACTGACTGACTGGTTATTTTATTTACAATATAGCAGTAGCAAACTAGTATGAACCACCTGAAGATATGTGACCACTTCCGCCGATGCACACCAGTAATCAACCACATAAGATTATGGTCTTACACAGTGGCGGATTTACCAGCAGGCTGAGTAGGCTTCAGCCTAGGGCGGTAGATTTTTGGGGCGGCAAATTTGGGGACCGAATATTTTTTTGTTAATTAGGAAGCTAGTTCGTTCATGCCTTAAACGTGTGATGAACTGGCGTAACGAGCAAAAAAAAAAGTGACGAGCAAAAAAAAAAAAAACGGGTACCGTATTATGAGCCGGCGCGGCGTGCAAATAAAAAAGGGAACCGTGTCCCGAGACGGCATGTTGAGCAAAAAAAAAAACGGGAACCGTATTATGAGCCGGCGCGGCGAGCAAATAAAAAAGGGAACCGTGTCGCGAGACGGCGTGACGAGCAAAAAAAAAACGGGAACTGTGCCGGCGTGACGAGTACGCCTCGCCTCTAGTAAGACATGACAATTGTAGAAGCAGGGGCGGCAAAAACTGTACAGCCTAGACCTTACATTTCTTTAAATTCGCCACTGGTCTTACAGTTTGCAACAGATGCGTTGCCCGCTTAAGGGCTAATAAATTTAATTTATTTATGTACATATATTTCAATTCCAGATATCTAGGTAGTGTTCCCAACACATACATCTTTACGAAACAATTAGCCGAACATGTTATTTACGAGCAGAAAGGAAAACTTCCCATAATCATCATTCGGCCGTCAGTTGGTAAGTTTTATTTTCTAGCTTAGTTATTTACTAACTTAGTTTAATCATGAAATCATACAAGAGAAAATTTTCAAATTTCCTCGAAATGGGACCCCCTGTGAAACTAGCCGCACACAATGGCGGTTGAATCATATCGGTCGGTCGCGGCATCGCGAAAAAATCGCTGGACATACATAAAAAATATATATATACAATATACGCGACGAATAGATAGTCGGTTAAAAATGAAATAAAGTATTAGGTATGCACCATACCGCGCCCGCTCCATATTTCTAGTCCGCTCCGAATGTAGAAACGAGTCGCATCGCAAGAGCAAATTCTACAATTAGAATTCTACGATTCTACATATTACCGGGACGAAGACAGCGCGGCACCCGGCCGCCGCCCGCTCTCGCCCGGGGGGAGCTAGCGCAGTTAGTGTGCCCTATTGCTACGGAGTATATGCTTGTAGTTGTGTTCGATCCCATTGGCTCTCTGACTACACCTGCGCGCAACAACTTCAAGGCGGACAAGAAGCGGGCAAAAACGTTAAACAAATTAACCTACTCTTTTTTTTGTTAACGACGGGGAAACCGTCTACAGGTACCCGGGGTCGTGGGAGAAATACGGGGTTATGTGAGATTCTTATCGCACTGAAACGGTCACGGTGACCAGCCTCGACGCTGCGTTTAGGACTCCGGGATCTCCAAAGGAACGCTACCGGAGTCCTCTAAACGCGATGTCCTATCAGGCTCTGCCCGGGGGGAGCAATTTACGCTTCTCCCGCATACCTGGTGTTTACGTCGGCATGCGACTACACATACCGCCGTGCTACTAGGGGTCGCTGGCCGGGCGGTTCGATCCCAGTCTTACCACCAGTGGCGATATAAGACCTAAATGTTATGTGGTTAAAATGCATTTTGCGAGGCCCTCTGCCACGATACAATGTAAACAGTGGCGGGCTAAGGACGTGGGAGGCCCGGGACGGAAAGTGGAATGGAGGCCCCTGGCACACACACACACACGCTCCCTTTCTGGGGAAAGCTAAAAAAATAGTCTAAATCGGTTAGGAATGCGCGATCATGCACACCGAACGAAAAGAGATTCTCCTTCGTTTTTCTTATTCAAAATGGCGTTTGCGCCAATTTTCGTTATGATATTCGTCATCAGGAGGTCAAAATACGTTAGTCTACCAAAGTTTAGGTCGATCGGCGGTATGCGCTTTTCGGAACTACTCCCCATGATTGATGACAAAATTACAAATTTCACATAGATTTTAGTGATGGGTTCATTCCGACGATTTTTTTTTCGTTGACCGCTAGAAGCGCGAGGCCCTCTGACTCGATGTCGTGGGCGGCGGCCCACGTTATGACAGCCACGGGATATCAAACCCCCTGGGGACCGGATAGTGTCGTTTCTACTATATTATATCTGTTTTCAGTGGTGTCGAGCGTTTCAGAACCCGTGCCTGGATGGATCGAAAATTTCAATGGACCCATTGCTATTATTCTTGGGATTGGTACAGGTACGTAAATTGGCCAGTTGCTAGTCGACGTCGCACGCGGAGGACTCCGTACGTCCACTTTTATTTGCTTTTTATTTTTAGTATTTGTTATCATAGCACTCATAGAAGTGAATGCATTGTGTTGAAATATTGTGGCGAATTCCCGCTACTCGACAAGAGATGGCGCCACCAGTATTCTGAATCACGCTATCGAAGTTTTGTCAACATCTCGAATATATACAAGCTCTGAGTTGAGACTGTCGGAGCACGGCCGCTCCCCGGGCATGATCGCCTAGCCCACCGGGAGATGTCCCGCTGCCAAACTGTTTATTTAAGTACATAACAATAGATAAAGCGTAAAAGGCCGAAAACTAGCGGTTTATTTTACATTTATTTGTTATCATAGTAAATACATTGTGAGAAATTGAACTCCGCATTCAGAGGTGGTAGACCCCTCTGTGGTTCGACTCCGGCGGCACCACCGCCACGCCTATATCTGCCTAATAACAGCAGTGTAACGCTGCTGTGTTCTGGTTTCAAGGGTGTGGTAAGGTGGAGATACTTTTCCGAGCTAAGCTGGAACTGGAACCCCTCGGAAAAGTATTTCTCCATTACACCCATTCCACCCCTCAAACCAGAGCACAGCACAGCAGCGCTAACACTACTGTTATTAGTCAGAAATAGGTGTAGGCCGGAGTCGAACCACAACGAGTTCTACCACCTTCAAATAGAAAGAAATGTATTTTCCAGGTGTTTTGAGGTGTATCTACACAACAGACGACTTCGCGACAGATTACGTGCCAGTAGATGAATCTATCAGGCATTTCATAGCAGCGGCCTGGATTAGAGGAACTAAAAAGTAAGTACACTTTCGAGTGTATAAATACTTCCCGCTACTCGCCAAGAGATGGCGTCACGTGTATTCTGAATCACGCTATCGAAGTTTTCTCAATATCTTGCACATATAGGGTGCACGGCACGGGTCTCCTCTCTGAATGAAGAGAATTAGGCCATAGTTCACCACACTGGCCAAGTGCGTATTTTTAGACTTCACATACCTTTAAAAACTTTTTTTAAGAACTCTCAGGTATGCAGGTTTCCTCGCGATATTTTCCTTCATCGTTTAAGCATTTGATAATACAAGTAATAATTAATTTCTAATACGCACATAACATTGAAAAATCCGGCGTGCCTGGGATTTGAACCTCGGACCCCTCGATACAGAGGCCGAGTTTCTTAACCACTAGGCTATCACTGATTTTTTATAAAAACCTATGTTATAAACAACTTTTTATTACAACCTTTGCCAACACTCGATTTTAGTGTTTTTTATATTTTGTGTGTGTGTGTGTGTGTGTGTGTTTTCGTATGTTTGTTATTGGATTTCATTGTTAATTGTGTATTATACATTGTGTTAAGAATACATCCGGCACGATGGCCCAAAAATGTTATGATTCGGCGCCAAGACCGAAAATGTTAAGATTTCCGCGGCCGTTAGAACAAATAAGGAACCGAATGTTCCTCTCTTCGATGGACAGGATGATCGTGTCCCGAAGAAGGTTAAGTGGACTGTTTATACGAAAATAAGATGCAAAATGCTATAGGTTCGCGCACTCACCTGCTGCTGATGGGCGCAGCCTCTTGTACTAGGTATAAGGCACCTTCAACTCACCCTAAGCTTGAGCTAGCTAGTCTTACCTCGGAATGGTCTACCAGTTACCTCTACTTTCTTCCTCTTCTCACGTGGCGTCGATCTTACAGCACGTTGCACCGCGAACAATGAATTTAATAAGTTAAAAGAAACGCTACGAATACGAATAGTGGCTTCTACTTCGGAGTATAACTAAAATGACAAAATTGCGCGACCGCGACCGACGACTCCGAAGCTTCTCGAAGAAGTTTATCCCGGTGGCGGCATACACCACCGCGAACGACACGACGAATACGACGATCTACAACGAACTAATTCAAACTCGAATCTCTATGCTTTTACAGCCTAAAGATTCAAATTAATACCAACGACAGATAATTAATACGTAGAACCATAGACAAAACTTAACACATTGTTTTTGTTGCATAAGTTCTTAATATCAATAATCTATCTATCTATTACAGATTCGAGCCCACAGATGACATCGTGATTTACAACTGTTGCAGTAATAAAAAAGTCACAAATGCTCAACTCTTAAGCTATGGTCAGAAGTATTGCTGGGATATCCCTTTTAAGAATTCCATTTGGACTATAGGCCTGACGATGACAAGAAACAAATATTATTATTATATTAAGGTATTATAAATTAATTACTTGCTTTAATCATCATCAACCCATTACTGTCCCACTGCTGAGCACGGGTCTCCTCTCGTAATGAGAAGGATTAGGTCATAGTCCACCGCGCTGGCCAAGTGCGTATTGGTTTACATACCTTTGATATTTTTTTTTATAAATCTCTCAGGTATGCAGGTTTCCTCACGATGTTTTCCATCGCCGTTTAGCAAGTCATAATTAATTTCTGATACGCACATAACTTTGAAAAATCAGAGGTTGAACCTCGGACCCCTTCGAGTGCACCCCTTTGGACGTCGACTTGCACTTAGCCAATTATTATTTATGCTATATAAATAATAAATAACTAATGAATTCCAGGTGTTTTTCAACCACCTTTTACCAGCTCTATTCGTGGATATGCTCCTCTGGCTTATGGGAAAGCCCACAATGTAAGTATCGTTAATTTAGTTTCCCCCAATAGGAAACGAGCATGCAGTCCTATAGTAAAAGGCTACTGCCGCCCATGGACATTTGTAATAAACCCCAGAAATGAGGTCGGCCACAGCTGCAACGCTACAAGAATAAGGCTACGGTAACCCCTGCCTGTCGTAAGAGGCGACTAAAGGGGCTTCTGGGGTTGCGGACGGAAAGAGTGGGAGCTCGAACCGTCCCGTAAGCGATCCCGGGAAGGACGGCGGTATGTGTGGTCGTATACTGTCGTGAACACCAGATATTGCGGGAGGAGCGAAACCTGCTCCCCCAGGACAGAGCTCGATCGAGGCATTGCACTTGGAGGACTCCGGTTGTGTTCCGTTGGAGATCCTGGAGTTCTCTAACAAGCGTTAGCGTTATAAATCGAGAGATATTTTTTTCTTAACGAGGGGGAAACCTTCAAAAGGTACCCGACGCCATGGGAGTGACGCCGGGTTATGTGGAACTTTTACCGCACTAAAACCCTCCCGGTGGCCATCCTCAGCGTTTGGTAGAGAACTCCGGGATCTCCAACGGAATACAACCGGAGTCCTCCTAACGCGATGCCCTTTTATCGAGCTCTGCCCTGGGGGGAGCAATTTACGCTCCTCTCACATACCCTGGTGATTACAGCGATATGCGACCACACAAACCGCTGTCCTTCCCGGTGTCACTTGCTGGACGGTTTGAGCTCCCACTCTTGCCGCCCGCAACCCCGGAAGCCCCTTTTAGTCTCCTCTTACGACAGGCAGAGGATACCGTAGCCCTATTCTGGTCCCGGTACTACAGGGACACGGCGCGCTCCCTGGCCCGTTCGGCGTCCTCTTTTCCGAGCATAATGCTATTCCACGCTTCGCCTGAACGGACCATCGCCGCAACAACTGTCTCTGGCGAGGTTCGGTTCTATGTGCTGCACCAGGATTACTAATTAGACCTATAGCTTAATAGACATTTTGGGTTTCGTATAGTCTAACCTAACGAAAAAGCATTTATTTAAAACATATTATAAAAGATTTCAAATATTCATATGGTCCCATAACAAGCTTGGTTAGCTTATTACGTAATAACTTACAACAGAAGGTCTCTTAAGTAGGGTCTGAATAAATTAATCGACTTGGTATTACATAATCTCACTACTTTTAATGGTAGAAGAACTGGGGGGCTAGCCATGTTACAAACTTTGCATTCTATTCGTTTTCTATTCTCTTCGTTAGCAAATGTCATTCTACATATACGATAAGTCTATGGTTAGCGATCACATTTAATATCAATGAGCCGTCAAATACAATATCGTATGGTTTCTACACCAGCCAAAATACCTACATGGTAATGATTAATTATTTAATAATAATATTACAATATAACATCATATTATACATATAAAATATACCATATTTTATAGTACATGTATTTTATTAATTAAAACTATTTGCAAAAACTAAACTTAATAATGTGTCTATGAACGGTAACTATGGTGATTGGTGATTGTTTACAAAAAGCATTCAAATTGTTTATAGCGATATTACTAATGACAGTGACAGCGATTGCATGTAATTTGTATAAAATTACCTATTTCAACTTAGGATACGTATGGCCAAAAGAAAATATCTGGACGTCCAACTTCGTAAAATTTACTGGCTCATGGCACGAATGTCTCTCAGCAACAAACTTGACTACTACAAAGTCATACTAAAACCAATATGGTCATATGGATCTAAGCTTTTGGGGAACCGCATCCAACTCAAACTTGGACATCACACAACGCTTCCAATCGAAAATGCTTCGCATTTCTGATGCATAGCTGATGCCGCAGAGACAACAGGGAAAGCGAAAGTGACTAATAAACTAAAATCATATACTCATCATATAAAACACCCCAATGAGCTTGCTAGTGAGCGTATGAAATCCACCCGCACTTTTAAGCTCATCAAAAGGAGAGCTACTCAGGATCTTCTTCCATCGTAGGAGCGGCTTCCAAAGAGGCAATAATTATAAATGGGTATGCCACTGGGTGTATACCATACATGCCATCCCAACAAATTAAACCTCATAACCACCAGCTTTATGCCTAGACAGGGAGTTTGCAGGGAAACAGAAGATAATAATGTAAAAAAAAGGACACGGATATTAATATTATATTTTTCTTTTAAGGTTTAAATAAATTGTTTAGTTACAAGTAAAGCTAATATGAGAAGGATTAATAATGATTCAATAAAACAGTTAAACTGAGACAACGTTAAAAGTTAAAAGATTTTTATTTATGCACTGGAATAACTCTAAGTTCTATCCTATCTATCTATTATATTATATGCTCATATTAATTTAAAATAGAAAAACGGCTGTACAATTCATTTCTATAATATTTTAGGATACACTTGTTATAGAGAGCATATTCAAATTTCAACAGACTTAAAGTATACATTTTCAAATGATCAAAAGTAATTAAAGTCTATAATGCAGTGATAGCGCGTAGTGAAGTGACAAACAGCTGATACAGAATCCGCCATTTTATTAGCGTTTACGTTTTCTATAGGGTCGGCGCGATCGCTCACTATAACATTTGTCTTAGAATACGCTTCGCTAACAAATTTGACAAAAAAGTCAAAAGGTTATCAAAAGGTTGCCAAAGGTTGTCATTTGTATGGAAAAAAGCAATGACATGGGTATTGTAGAATCGCTAGCGTTCTATTCTATCGTGTAACTTGGCTACGACTTTTCTACTTCGCTATTTTGATCACGTGATCATTGATAATTTCATACATTTTAGCGTTTCTATAGCGTTTCTACAGCGCAAGCGACTGTAGAATGTCAACTTGGCTAGCCCCCCTGAGTTGCGAGACTTGGTTTTTTTACAAATGATTTTGATGGCATCGCATATTTCAGGTTGTTTAGGCTTCAAAGGCGAGTCTTCATCTCCAATATCGCTTTACAGAAGTTCATGAGTCGGGAATGGTTATTTGTTGTGGACAACTTCAACCGACTTCGAGATTGCTTGAAAGAGGATGATTACCGCGACTTCTACTATGATTTTAAGAAGCTAGGCACAGAAGAACACTTTGTGGACAGTTTGTGGGGCTCTAGGAGGTACCTCTTGAAGGAGAAAGATGAGAATATACCACAAGCCAGAATCAGGATACGCGCGTAAGTTATTTATAAGCTACTAGCTGACTTGGCAAACGTTGTGTTGCCATATAAATAAAAAAATGTAAAGGGAAACAACCCTTATCACTTAGGCGTATGAAAAAAAGATAGTAGCCGATTCTCAGACCTACTGAATATGCAAATAATATTTAGTGAAAATCGGAAAAGCCGTTTGGGAGGAGTACGGTAACTAACATTGTGACATGAGAATTTTATATATAAGACTTAACTTGCCTAATTATTTCGTATATGCTAGGGTCAAAATTTGCCTCAATACTAACCTAAATCGCACTACACATTTTTTTATAATATAGGAGTTACCTGATGGTAAGTGGCTACTGCCGCCCATGGACATCTGTAATTTACCCCAGATAAGATTAGATAACCTGAGATCGGCCACCGATATGCCGCTACCTTTGAGTGAGCTGGAATGCTTCGGAAAAGTGTTTCCCTTACCACTTTCAAACCAGGCCACAGCAGCGCTAACACTGCTGTTATTAGGCAGAAATATATATCACGATGGTGCCGATCGAGTAGATCACAAAGGTGGTAGGTGGTGAACATATGTGTGTCTCATCATCAACCCATTACTGTCCCACTGCTGCACGGGTCTCCTCTCATAATGAGAAGGATTGGGTCATAGTCCACCGCGCTGGTCAAGTGCGTACTGGTAGACTTTACATACCTTTAACATTGTTTTTTTATTATAAATCTCAGGTATGCAAGTTTCCTCACGATGTTTTTATTCACCGTTTAGCAAGTAATAATTAGTTTCTAATACGCACATAACTTTGAAAAATCAGAGGTGCGTGCCTGGGATTTGAAAATCGGTCCCCTCGATCGAGAGGCTGAGTTTCTTAACCACTAGGCAATCACTGCTTTTTGTTGTCTATATGTGTTGTATTTTTATGTTTCAGAGTGTACGCGCTGGACGTCATCATACGATTGGCATTGTATGGTTTTATATTTTGGAAAATTATAACTTCCCATTATGTGGTCAATTGGTATCAGAGTTTACTTTGATTAAAACTGTTTTGATTTTGTAAAATAAAAATGTTTGGATGTGTCTATGTTTATTTATAAAAATCTGTTAACACATTACTGTCCCACTGGGTACGGATCTCCTTCAGAGTGAGGTAAGGTTAGGTTAGGTTAGTCCCCCGTGCTGGCTAAGTGCGGTTTGGTAGACAACTTTTGGGTGGTGGTAGAAACCTTTGTGGTTCGACACCGGCGGCACCACCGCCACACCTATTTCTGCCTAATAGCAGCAGTGTTAGGCACTGCTGTGTTCCGTTTTGAAGGGTGTGGTAAGGGAGACATACTTTTTAGAGGTGTTCCAGCTTATTCCTCATGAGTAGCAGCGCATCTGTGGCCGACCTCAGGTAGGAATATCTAATCCTATCTGGGGTTGATTACAGATGTCCGTGGGCGCCAGTAGCCACTTACCATCAGGTGGACTGCATGCTCGTCTGCTACTCATATATTATATAAAAAAAAGTTTTTTTTCAAAATTTTCATGCTACATGCATGAAAATTTTCTTACGATTTCTTCCACTTATATTTTTTTTATAATTTAGAAGTAGCATGCAATCATGCAGTCCACCTAACGATTAACATGCAATTTATTTTATTTCGTATTTATTATTATTATTATTATTTTAGTATAGTTGTACCGCCCTCAATTTTTCTGCACATCCCTAAGGTTGACTGGGAGGAAATGCTATTTAGCATTAAGTCCGCCTTTTGTACCACACTGTTTTAACATGGTCAATAAAGAGTAATTAAATAAATTAGTGGCTAGTGCCACCCATGGATATATGTAATCTACCCTACATAAGATTTGCCCCAGATGCGTGCTACTCCTAAGGAGTATGTTGGAATGCCTCGAGTAAGTATGTCTCCCTTACCCCTAACCACACACTTCAAACCAGAATATAGCAGTGCTTAACGCTGCTGTTATTAGCCGAACCAGAAAAGTTTTTCCACCTTCAAAATTATTATTTCTTTTTCGATCTCGTCTTAAGGAGTAGGAAATTCACAAATACATTATTTATGCTTAGCTAGGGGTTGAACTATGAACTTGTAGATTATAAACCATTATTGTGATCACTAAGCCATATGGATCGTCTTATAATAAAACTCGGTTTATTTATATTTATTTATTTAATATTATACATAGCAGAATTATTTACTACATAAAAATAAAAGCCTTAAATTGAAAGGCTTTAATGCTTTTAAACAATAGTTCCGTAGGCTCTATCTATCTTATATCTATTATTTGCAAAACAATTAAAATGAATTCGTACTTCACAATAATAACTAATTATATTTATTTATTGGCAGGATTATTAATTAATTTTAATTATTATTTTAATTAAAGCTTATTAATTATTATGCATGTACTATTTTTAAATTTAAAGTAAAATAAAATGTTATCAAAAAGGACACCACTTTTTTTTTATAATATAAGAGTAGCAGACGAGCATGCAGTCCACCTGATGGTAAGTGGCTACTGCCGCCCATGGACATCTGTAATAAACCCCAGATAGGATTAGATATTCCTACCTGAGGTCGGCCACAGATGCGCCGCTACCCCTGAGGACTAAGCTGGAACGCCTCGGAAAAGTCTTTCTCCCTTACCACACCCTTCAAACCGGAACACAGCAGCACCTAACACTGCAGTTATTAGGTAAAAATAGGTGTGGCGGTGGTGCCGCCGGAGTCAAACCACAAAGGGTTCTACCACCTTCACTACTTAAAGCATTAACAAAAATACTAATTAATTATTGGCTTAAATATATAAAGTTAAGATTAAAACTACTTCGCAACAATCCGCTACGAATATGTATGATGGTATATATTGTAAACCATGCAGTATGTAAATATAGTGATAACACAATGATAGCTTTTCCTTCCTTATTTTATACACTCGGAATTAGGACCCAGTTACATCGGAGTAAGGTTCTTCTGACTTCTACATCTATTTTAATGGCTGATTTGTACCAATATAAATCAATTATAAAATAAATTATAACACCTTTGCAGTATTTAAGACATTTTAAAATATGTATTAAAAAGCTTCTGATAAAATTATTCAATCCAAGTGATATTTAATAAATGATTACTTTTTTTTTATAATATAGGAGTAGCAGACGAGCATGCAGTCCACCTGATGGTAAGTGGCTACTGCCGCCCATGGACATCTGTAATCAACTCCAGATAGGATCAGATATCCTACCGGAGGTCGGCCACAGATGCGCCGCTACCCCTGAGGACTAAGCTGGAATGCCTCGGAAAAGTCTGTCTCCCTTACCACACCCTTCAAACCGGAACACAGCAGCACCTAACACTGCAGTTATTAGGTAGAAATAGGTGTGGCGGTGGTGCCGCCGGAGTCGAACCACAAAGGGTTCTGCCAACTTCTGTCTGCCAATTTAACATCTTGATCTGGGTGTTTCTGATTGTCTTTGTGTGTGTCTATGGCACCTATGACACAGGGTATCCTATTGGCTGTGTGTGTAGAAAGCGTTTTTTTCTAAATTTCAATGCCAAGCAAAAACACAGTGGCATATGATCAAATACACAGATGCCACGGTAAGGTGGCCAAGCATGATGGGGAAGCCGACTTTGAAGAAATGTAAGAAGGTGAATTTGTAACCGTGCTGCTCCGCCACTCCTGCGCATACTACGTTGGCACTCGCGCCGATTAGAGTGCCATTACCTAAAAAAATGTAGATTAATGACTGTTATTAATATTCAATCTATCCGATATTTTGGCTACCAAAGATCGACATTAGACAATTTTCATCTTGGTAGGTCAAAATGGCAGTGATAGCCTAGTTTGAAACTCGGCCTCTCGGTCGAGGGATCTAAGGTTCAAATCCCAGGCCTCTGAATTTTTAAAGTTGTGTCGTCATCAACCTATTGTTGTCCCATTGCTGCGCACGGGACTCCTCTCATAATGAAAAGGATTAGGCCATAGTCCACCGCGCTGGCGAATGCGTATTGGTAGACTTCACGTACCTTTGAGATTAGTTTTTTATATAAATCTCTCAGGTATCACGATGTTTTCGTTCACTATTTTAAGCAAGTGACAATTCATTAATTGTAATACGCACATAACTTTGAAAAATCAGAGCGCGTGCCTGGGATTTTGAACCTCGGACCCCTCGTTCGAGAGGCCGAGTTTCTTAACCACTAGGCTATCACTGCTTTTTACCACCGATACAATTATTAAAAATAAAAATATATAATTGTTTTTAAAAACTTACCCCCCAAACAAGCACCATACAATAACGCCCATATTAGCGGTGACAGTGGTAAGTTCAGATTGGGGTTGTTACCGATAGCTACCACCACCCTCACCATCATGGTGGTGAGAGGGATGTTGTCCACGAATCCTGATATTATCCCGGACACCTGCGAATAGAAATGTATAAAACAGTATAAGGAAATGTGGTAAACTGGAGGTACCAACACAGTGTTAAACGCTGTTATATTCCGCTTTGGTAAGGGAGACATACTTTTCCAAGGCGTTTAGTCCTCAGGGGTAGTTGCGCATTTGCAGGCGACCTCAGGTAGTAATATAATCTATTCTGGGGTTGATTACAGATGTCTATGGGCGGCAGTAGCCACTTACCAGCTGTTGGACTGCATGCTCGTCTGCTAAGTACTATTATATTTTTATAGTAGTATAAAAATAACATATCTAAATTTATCGAGAAGTAATTCTGCGTTTCGCTGGAGTTTGTGGATGCCTGCTGACTTAAACAAGACGACCAACTTATTCCTCTGGAGTGGCAACTCATCTGTGATCAGCTTCAGTTATAGGTACAGAAATTAATGCAATATACTCTACGCTACACTATATCAAGACAAAAATAAAATAATAATTTAAAAAGTTTTTAAATCAAGTTTTTTTTCAAAAACCCCTTTTGTTCTTTGTTGGTATTCTTCTCAGAAAACCCTTTCATGTAATAGGTACCCATATCATAAGAGTGCTTACAAAATAATTGGTACGCCATCTTAGAGCGTCCACCATATTGAATGTAGAATGACGTCACTGAACAAATCATGTATGTCACCCAAACCAAACGCAAAATCAACCTCAATCGGTTGTGGTCAACTGGTTAATTCAGTTGCAAGATTTAACCATCATACTTGCGAACTAAGGGAACGTACCCATACTACGTGATCCATTTAGGGGGGGGAGGGAGGTCTTTAAAATATTACGCTAAATCACAGGAGCGGGGGGGGGGGGGCGTAGATTTTTGTCGAATTCATCGAGAGAAATCTCGCAAGCAAGCAAGTCTACGAGAATTGGTGCTACAGGCGTATACAATAATGTCGTTGTATGATCGGCTGTATAAAGCTTCACAAAAAATTTACATTCGCAATACTACGTAACAAATTGAGGAGGGGGGGAGGGGTCTCAGCATGTACTACGGGTGGTCACCGGAGGGGGGGGGTCGGAAAATATTAAAAAGTAGGTCACGTAGTATGGGTACGTTCCCTAACAAGGGAAGTTATATAAAAATTGTTATAATTGACCCTTACCCATAAAATAAGCATTATACCCACACCAAGTCTTGCGCTCTCATCGACCTTCATGATGAGAGCTTCCATCAGACCACCGATGTAGAGGATCAAACCCAATTTTGAAAGAGCCTGGAATGAGAAAATGAACATTACAGTATGGAATAATAGTTGTAAAGGAGTTGAGATAATTTAGGTATGTAGAATTTACAAAATTTGTCCTAAGATGAATTTAAAGAATCGGAACCTTTAACTCTAATATTCATTCTACAGGCACTACCACTACTCCTATTCTGCCTAATAACAGCAATGTTAAGTGCTACTGTATTTCGCTTTGAAGGGTGTAGCGAGGGACACATACATAACCAAAGCGTTCCAACCATAGAAGAGAAAAACAAGGTTCCATCTTCGTCCTCAGGGATAGCATCTGTCAACCTCAGATAGGAATCTAATCTTTCGGAGTTGATTACAGATGTCCATGGGCGGCAGTAGCCACTTACCATCAGTTGGACTCATTTTCTTCTTCTATATAATAAAACAAAATGTAATTGAAATTGATTATACCTCCATAAGCACGAAGAGAGACGCGAAGAACAGCAGCGTGGACCACTCCACGCGGTGCAGGATGGGCTCCAGGTCCTCCCGGTCCGCCAGCGTCAGCAGCAGGATGGCTCCCAGCAGAGCTGTCCAGCCCAGAGACACACGGTCTGGAAGAAAGGAAAGAGTTTTTGGAAAACGATCTATCCCAGATTAAAGATGGCAATTGATGGATATGAAGTTCTTCTCTCAGAAAACGATAAATTTCATTTATACACATTAGATTTGAAAAAAATATAAATTTAACTCGTCATCAACTAATGACTGTCCTACTGCTGGGCACAGGTCTCATCTCACAATGAGAAGGATTAGGCCATAGTCCACCGTGCTGGCCAAGTGCGGACTTCACATACCTTTAAGAACTTATGAAGCAAACTAAGTAAATATTTCACTTAAGATCACTTACTCAACTCAGGAATCGAATGCATGAAGAATACGGTTACAACGAACACAATAGCCACTGTTGATTTTATCAGAAGATTCTTGTCTCGTATTTTATACTGGAAAAGAGGAAAATACCAAAATTCATAAACTTTTTTTATATAGTCAGGCTCTATAGTATGAAGAATTAACAAAAATGAGAAAGGCTAATTCGCTCAATCTAAAATCAGGCAACTATTGCCTGAGTGATGGTTGCATAGGCTACCTTATTGCTTGTCCCTGTAGTTCCGGGACCAGAATAGGGCTACGGTATCCCCTGCCTGTCGTAAGAGGCGACTAAAAGGGGCTTCCGGGGTTGCGGGTGGCGAGAGTGGGAGCTCGAACCGCCCGGCCAGCGACCCCGGGAAGGACGGCGGTATGTGTGGTGGCATACCGTCGTGCACATCAGACGGAATGGCGAGCACCACTCTTGCCTGGGCGCTAAGAGGACTCCGGTTGCGTTCCTTTGGAGATCCCGGAGTCCCCTACGCAGCGCCGAGGACGGCCACCGGGGGGGTTTTAGTGCGGTAAGAATCCCACATAACCCCGTGTCGCTCCCACGGCATAGGGTACCTTTTGAAGGTTTCCCCCTCGTAAAAAAAAAGGCTACCTTATTGCTTAAGCTACTGACAATTTGCTTAGCCGCTACCGCTTGGGCATTTTTGTTATTTGAGCGACCGACATATGTGGTATATTTAAATTATTCGAAAAAAAAAACAGTTATACGAAAAATATGTTCACTATCATCAATTATGTGTAGTATCATAAGCAGATGCATAATAGTCGAACAACTTTTAACAGTTGAGTTAATCACGACATTATTGCTCTACAAACGAGAGTAGCTAATGGTTGGCCCTAATAAGCGCGATGGTCACGTGAGTTCAATGTCCATTTTCCATCCTAAAAGTTCCCAACGTACCTAAAAATCTTTTATTTCAAAAAAAAAGTTCTATAAATAATGTTATTATTTCCTCCAGTGGCTAAGGTTAAGGTAAGTTCCGCTACGATTCGGTGATCTCTTTTTTTTTCCGCTGACTGATGCACATTTCATAGATTGTTTGATTCTGACGACCTTTTTTTTAGTAACTGTGTTTGGAGGCTCTCCAGGATCGGAGGCCCGGTGCGGACCGCCCCTTCCGCCCATTAAGGCGCTAGAGATTTCCTCACCTTCCCTTTCAGCTCTTCAAGAGTGACCTGGAAGGTCTCCTTGGGACACGCTCGCTTCCCAGCCTCCTTGATCGACTTCTCGAGCTGAACGTTCAACTTCTTGATCTTCCTCTCCAGCCTCTCCCTGACCACTTGTACGTCTTTGCTGAGATGTGGCAGGGAGTCTGCTGCTCTACGCCATATTGAGATTTGCTGACGGAGATCTGAAAAATAAATTATTTTGGCAATCCCTTTGATATAATTGTTATAAAGTCTCGGTATACCATATTACTATTTTGGATTATGATGGAAATTATGATTTCTGACTGTGACTTTGCAAGATTTTTATTTTGTAAAAAGAGGTGATTGACAGGTGATACAACCCCTTTTGATTTGATTTCAGAGGAAACAACGGTACATTTATTTCTGTCCAATAACAGCAGTTTTAAGTGGTGCTGAGATCCGGTATGAAGGGTAAGCAAGACATATTTATCCGAATCATTCCGACTTAAACTTCAGGAGCAGTAACGCGTCTGTTTCCAAGCTCAGGTAGGAGTCCAATTTTATCTGGGGTTGATTAAAGATGTGCATGTCACAGTAGCCACTTACCATCTGGTGAACTGTATTCCCGTTGGTTTTTCCATCTTATAAATAAATATATATATAAGCTAAAAGTCTCAGGTATACTCCACACAATTATGACGAATGGCCGTAGTAAGAAACTTACCTTGAATCTCCCTAGGAATCTTGAGTCGTAACATGTTTGGATCTCTGAACATATATTTAATCTGTATAGAGGTTTGTATGCAAACTAATAATATACCCAATGCCATATGCGCTGTAAAGTTTGTAAAGTTAATGCCCTGAAAACAATATAATTACATAATATTACTTATATGTTAAGTAAGTGATAGTCAATAAAATGTAAATGTAAATTTTACAAGAGAATAAATACAAAGAAATCATTTTAAACTGCTTGCAAATTGGTTACAAAGAAAAGACAGTGAAAAACATACGGCCCTAAGACGATGCCTTGAAACACTCCATATTTATTCAGATAATAATTGTTCTTTAAGGAAAATTAAGTAAGTAAGGTAACAACTATTAGATGAAATTCAACCTTTTAACTACTTATCTTCCAATTCGCATTTTGTCAACGCGGTGGACTATAGTCTAATCGGCTCTCACTCTCTCACACTATGAGAGGTGACCCATGCAAGCATAGGGACAATTTGGCTTGACGATTTTGGTTTGACGAAGGAGAAATTTTTAATTTTTACATACCGCCTGTATAACAGCCTTATTAGAAGCAACAATGACGTTAGGTGGGTCACCAACCGGTGTGGCGGTACCACCGATGTTGCTGTATATTGCCATGAACATCAGAATTGGTACTGGGTCCAGATCCATTACTTCACAAAGCCTGAAAATAAAGATAACAAAATCTTATGTATGTAGCAGGTTCCTGACAATAGATGGCGCTTTAAATAAGATTTTAAATTCAAGTAAAAGGTTTAGATTTAAAGTAAAGTTAGAAAGATGGTATGGTAAGACCGAGGAGGTACTACCGCTACCCTAGCTTCTAGCGTGAAGCAGCTCTGTATTTCGGGGGAGGGGTGTAGACAACTGAGATATATTTCATATGAGGTAACCTAAGATATTCAATAAGACCTTAGTACCCAGGAGGCACTGCATCTATGATCAGCTCGAAGAAGAACCTGTTCTGTAAGGAATTATTTACAGATGTCCATGGACAGTACTGACCACATACATTAACTGGATTGGAAGCTCGTGTCTCATCAATCCCATCTTATTATATTGTGTGAAGGTTAAGTTACTGCCCTATACGGACATCTGTAACCCTTAAAATGGAATGGAGTTCTACTTGAAGGCGATGTTGGATGCGTCCTGAAGATTTTTTTACTTTCTGACATGTATTCGGCTTTGAATTTTTTAAATTTAAACAATTCAAAGCCGAATACATGTCAGAAAGTAAAAAAGCAGAAAAAATATAAGTATTAACGAAAGAAAAGAAGAAAGTAGAACAAAAGAAATGATAAAAACAAATCAGTACCTGATGGTAACAGGAGACATGAGTAATACAGTAGTGACGTTATCCAAAAATGTGGACAAAACAGCTGTTATTATGCACAGTAGGTAGATTAAGGGCCATAATCTACCTTTCGTAACCTGAAAGATAACGTTAGGATAATATCATATTTGTATGGTAATTGACATCAAAAAACAAATAATTTCGGCGGTCAGTAATAAAACATTGATACGTTAAGTGATTGCGATGAAAAAGTTGATGATGATGCAGTGATGAAATGTTGTAAGTGATATACTTTTTAAGATAATTGGGTTCGAAACCATAAAAGTATATAAATGCAAAACAAAAGTGTTAGATTTTTTTAGATTTGAGCCTAACGATAAAACAGACGTGCTTCCTGATGGAAAGTAGTCAACTTCGCCTATGGACATTTGCAACTCCAAAAGAGTCGTCAATGCGTCGCCGGCTTTGATGGAGAGCTCTTTTTACACCTTTATTGAACAGATTTATATCGTTATCGTATTGTTTTTGTTAAATTCAAGTATAACTTCAAAAGGGCCTTCGGTTTAATTCACCCATATTGTTATTTTACTGTAGTAAAACAAGGCGAAATAGTTGTCCACAACTTTTCCTCAACAAGCCAACAGATGTCGCTACACGTATCGTAAATCACGCTATTGAAGTTTTTTTATAAAGAGTACTTCAAACATGGAATATAATTACCTCAAAAGTAAAAACGGCTAGGAAGTCAAATATTTTTACACAGATTACTTAAAACATTGAATATAATTACCTCAAAAGTAAAAACGGCTAGGAAGTCAAATATGCCGGTCTCAGCCATGACGGCCACCAACACCATCATGCTGAAGAGCAGAAGCAGGGTTTCCACGTCAAGCCAAGATATAATTTCTGGTAATGATGGCCTCTCTCCAACTAATGCTAGTGCTGCGAGGGAGGTGGTCGAGATTATAATGGCTGCCATTGTTCTGTTCACCACCTGGAATTTATTCGAAATTGAACTTAAGGCTTTTCGAAGTTATATAATTATCTTATGGTATATTTAAGAATAAAGATGAGAGTAAATTTTGACAAATATAAAAATTATTCACTAAGTACGAGTCAAACTCGCACATGGAGGTCTCTGTACCACCAAATGTTCATTATATTTTAGTAATTTTTATATAATAACCACAATAAAATATCTTTTATTGTTCTTATGTGTATTTTAATTATTTTAATTAATGGCAGCTATATTGGTAAACGGATTGTACAACATTCAAGTGTCTATCTATTACAGTTCCAGAGATAGAGCCCTGTGACAGACGGACAGGCAGCGAAGTCTTAGTAATAGGGTTTTTACTAACTAAGACACATGGATCAATGTAATCTGTTAAATTAAATTTAATTAAATTTACCCTTTGCGTAATAAAATCGACACCAAGAATTATGTAATGTGTTGTGAGTGTGTGTGCAAATATTTCAGAAAAAAATATTTTTAGGTTTGATTCAATACTATGCGACGTGCCTTGTCGGGTCCTGTCATGTTATGTCGTGTCGTTTCGTATCATATCTAAAATACTTTTTCTGCAAAATTTGCTTAAAATTTTACTAACCCCTTTAATTTCAATTTGTTTGTACGAGTATATTTGCAAAACCTTGCATTATTTTTCTCACACCCAAAAAGTATAAAAAAATATTTTTAAAAACATACACCAATATAATATCTCGTATATACCAGTATCTTATATATAAAATTCTCGTGTCACAATGTTAGTTACAGTACTCTTCCGAAACGGCTTTACCGATTTTCACCAAATTTTATATGCATATTCAATAGGTCTGAGAATCGGCTACTATATATTTTTCATGCCCCTAAGTGATAAGGGTTGTTCATCCTTAACATTTTTTTTATTTATATGGCAACACAGCGTTTGCCGGGTCAGCTAGTAATATACTCTTTTCTTTGTGAAGTCGGTTGAAAAGACAACTCACCTCAAAAATAATCAGCACATACAACCCACAGAGTAACACTACAGCAAATATTACGCCAATAGCGACATCTAGCGGATCGATGGCATAACTTAACGTGAATGCGATAACTTGTATGGAAGTCGTACGAATAGCCATTGTGACATTTTCAAAATTAGTTGTATTTAACTTAAAAATGTTATATCTTTCTTCTCCCTCGTTGTAATCGTGGTCCCTGTCTTGTAAAATTATCGTCCATGGTTCTGTTATCTGTAAAATAAGTTAATTAGTAATTTTGGGGCAAAACTGCTGTTTTTTTATAATATAGGAGTAGCAGACGAGCAGTCCACCTGATGGTAAGTGGCTACTGCTGCCCATGGACATCTGTAATCAACCCCAGATAGGATTAGATATTCCTACCTGAGGTCAGCCACAGATGCGCTGCTACCTCTGAGGACTAAGCTGGAACGCCTGGGAAAAGTATGTTTCCCTTCTGCCTCATAACAGCAGCGCTTAACACTGCTGTTATGAGGTAGAAATAGGTGTGGCGGTAGTGTCGCCGGAGTCGAACCACAGAGGGTTCTTCCACCTTCGAACCTTTTATATTTGCCTCTCCATTACCTACCTTACTTTTATTCACATCATCTAAATTATTTCCTTCAAAGCAAACGACCATTTTGGCAGCATTTTCATATTCACTATGATTCAATTTAATTTCAGCTTGTTGTGATATGAATGGTCCAGATAATTTTACTAATATTCTGTCACTTTTCATGTTAAGAGGGTAATCTGTAATTAGAAAGAAATAAAGAAACATTTTATTCGGATAATTGCAACACAAGTGAGATAATAGAAAGGGATAAAAAATAAAAAAGACGTAAAACAAAAACAAAATTGGCCAAGTGCAAGTCAAACCCACACCCGGAGGGTTCCGTACAACCAAGAATTTGTTTTTTTTTTAATTTCTAGTATTTATTATTATAACAGCCATTGGAGTACACACATTGTGAACATTTGAACTGTCTACCTATAACGGTTCAAAAGTTAGTTGAAAAATATCGAATTGCAGTTTGTTGTATAGGGACCCCTTTTTGTATTCAACTTTTTTATTTTTAGTATTTGTTGTTATAGCGGCCACCGTTATGCACCCTCTATAAAAATGTCAAGTGTCTATCTATTACGGTTCCAGAGATAGAGCCCTGTGACAGACGGATAGACGAACAGAGAGCGAAGTCTTAGTAATAGGGTTCCGTTTTTACCCTTTGGGTACGGAACCCCAAAAACAACAATAAAGGATATTTTCCTTAATCTTAATGTACATTTAATTATTATTATAATATGTGTTACAGCGACCACGGCAACGGACAAACTCAGCTTGTGCCACGTGCCAAGTAAACTACGTCATGTGAGTAATTCATAAGGAAAGAGAAGTATTACTATATTTACTTATTACTTTATTACTACTAATAGTAATAAGTGTAATAAAATATTTTACAAGGAAAGAGTTCATTGTAAAATCCTATTCTTACAAAATATGTGAATTTCTTTATTTATTTATTTATTTATGCACACATAGATAACTGATACAAAAGACTTTCTTTCTTACAATTCTTCTTTCATTTGTTTTAACGGCCATTACAAAAATAATCTTACGCTTAACGCCACCAGATGTCACTGCTGTGTTCCTAACAACGTCAGTCTTCTCATTGTACATTAAGAAAATTGTTGTGAAGAAAACCCAGCATCCCAGTAGAAGCGTCATCTTTACATAGTATTTTGTTCTTTGAGCCTGAAAGCCGTTATTTTATTTAAAATCAAAATAAAACTCGTAGCTATAGTCCACGTAAAACTGCTAGTCCGCTCTGAATATAGAAATGAATCGCGTCGCCATAGCAAATTGTATGACTACACCTGCTCGCAACAACTTCAGAGCGGACTAGCAACTTGGCTCGGCCTATACTAATATTAATAATACGACCATGGCTAAAATTTTATTGTAGTTTTAAAAGGATTGGTAGTAACTAGTACAGATCTCAACCAGAAAGTAGTTTCATCTAAATATGTAGTTTCAACTGTTGGGAACTTTAATCTGAACGCATTCTCAATCTATGAATATTTTAAAATATATAATTTTCTAACTACCTTCTTTGGTCTTCTGTCAGTGGGCGAATTATGCCGTCTGAAAGGAAAATAAATTATAAGTATGGTCTGAAATGCTAACATTATTAATACATATCGTATCGGATCGAACTGGATTGAACCGGATGTCATATCACATAAAGTTAGCTAATAAATATTGCAGGTTTTGCAAAAAACTGTATTATTTAATCATATATTTTTTTGTATATATAAAGTACCAAGTGAATAATAAGGTACTTTATATTAATTACAATCTAGCCTAATTGCAGACTAATGAGTAATTCTACGCTAACTTAAACAACTAAATAATCATATAATGAAGGTAGCGTCCTCTGACACTGCATTTCTTTGTCTTATCACATAAAGGAGTAGACACATTGTTCTTGTGTTCTATAATGTTCACTTATCACTACTTCACTAACACTACACTGTGTCATGTCACTAACTCAAAGGGTAGTCCTTTTGAGTCTTCTCACTAGGTCCGTCGTATTTAATAATATTTGAAAAACATAATTTTCTATCCAACTTCATGGTGTCGGTTTTAGTTATTGATTTCCTTAATTCAATCTCAATATTTCTCACAAACAGTAATAGCCTAGTGGTTAAGAAACTCTGCCTCTTGATCGAGGGGTCCGAGGTTCAAGTTTCAGGCACGCACCTCTAATTTTTTAGTTATGTGCAAATTAGAAATTAATTATCACTTCCTTAAACGGTGACGGAAAACATCGTGAGGAAACCTGCATACCTGAGAAATCTTTAAAAAAATAAAGATTTATAAGGTATGTGAAGTCTACCAAAACGCACTTGGCCAGCGCGGTGGACTATGACCTAATCCTTCTCATTCTAAGAGGAGACCCGTGCCCAGAAGTGGGACAGTAATAGGTTGATGATGATGATTCCTCCCAAACGCGCCAAAAATAAAGTTAAAACTTACGTATTATCGACTGTCTTTCCACTGGATAGTTCAGAAATATCTCCTGCTTCCGACTTCCCATGGCCGATCCCCACATCCTCAACTTTGGTGATAAGAGAATCAGATATTGATTTTGTTTTCCCATCTGTATTTATCTTAGGAACGCCGTTTTCTTTTTCACCTGAAAAAATACAAACATGAACATTCATAACAACGTCAACATGAACACCGATGCGAATATAAACATGGATATGAATGCGAACATCAACATGAACATCAGTACGAATAAATGAGAATTTTCGAATGCAGAATCAGTCAATTTATTGTATTAAATTAAAATTTTAAATAAAAAAACATATGTATTCGCTATTTTAGAAGTCCTCTATGATATGATTTGATCAATACTTGAATAAAAAAATTGAAAGAAGCTCGACTAACTAAAAATCATTTATAAACCAAATAGTAGATACAAACGTCAAAATATTAGCTCCAACACCCAAGTACTAGTAGTAGTAAGTATTACTAGTACCAGTACTAGTAGTACGGTTTACCGACAAACCGACACTAAAAACCAACTGCTTTTGATAAATATTTATGTTCCATTTTATTATTCAATGAAATATTGAATTTTTATGTTAAGTAGATACTTCATTATTTGACGTAATAATTCACACAGAATTTTTTAGTCATAGGATATTACCTAAAATGGTCTACGCTAATTTTAGCTCTATCTAAATATGCCGTGTAGACTATATAATAGGCATCTTACATGACGAGGAAACCTAGTCATGGTAATGACCGACATTGGTCAGTACAGATGTACCTATGTTATATTATTTAACGTGCAAATCTTATACTTCATACATGTATAATTTCTAACATAATTCCTTGGGGTACACATGTTTGTACTTTGCTATTTCAATCATCTCTCCCATTCTATTTTAGTCTCCTTCTTTTACTGGTGCTTAGTGTATGCTATATTTTATTTATTCCAACATGTTTATGCTATCTTAGTCCTATATCTATATTTATTATTATTATTTGAACCCTACCTATTTTTCTATTCATCCCTACTATAACTCCTCACCTAAAGGTTGTCTGGAAGAGATCGCTGGTTAGCGATAAGACGGCCTTTTGTATTGTCTTTTAAATTAGTTGTCTATTTTTATATGTAGCTTCTTTTATTGGGTACAATAAAGAGTATTGATGTTTGTCTCTGTAGTTCCGGGACTAGAATAGGGCTACGGTATCCCCTGCCTGTCGTAAGGAGACTAAAAGGGGGCTTCCGGGATTGCCGGCGGCAAGAGTGGGAGCTCGAACCATCCGGAGAGCAACCCCGGGAAGGACGGCGGCATGTGTGGTCGCATGCCGACGTAAACACCAGGTGTGCGGGAGGAGCGTAAAGTTTCCGGTTTGAAGGGTGTGGTAAGGGAGATAGACTTTTCCGAGGCGTTCCAGCTTAGTCCTCAGGGGTAGCGGCGCATCTGTGGCCGACCTCAGGTAGGAATATCCAATCCTATGTTGATTACAGATGTCCATGGGCGGCAGTAGCCACTTACCATCAGGTGGACTGCATGCTCGTCTGCTACTCTTATATTATAAAAAAAAAATGAATGTCGTACCAATTTCCTCGCACCGTTTTCTTATAGGTTCCAGCGACGGATCACTCTTGACTTCATCGGGTAGCCCCATCCATACCTGGACAGCTTCCGTGGAGAGCTCTCCACAGGATACCAAGGAATACCTGCTCCTGTTTAACTCTTGGTTGGAGTCTCTTCCTCTATCCCTGAATGCCTTTAGAATCCTATCCATTGTTGCGGATCAGGTCATCTGGAGAAATCTGAAATATAAAGTTAAGTGAAGAATATAAAATGAAGAATAAATCCTTATCCTTATTCTTACTAATATTATAAATCCGAAAGTAACTCTGTCTGTTTGTCTGGTTGTCTCTTCTTCACGCCTAAACCACTGAACCGATTTTAATAAAATATTGTACAAAGATAGTCTGAGACCCTAGAACGGACATTAGTAGTTTTTATTCTGGAAATCCCACGGGAACTAGGGATGGCGATCTAAGATCTATTAATCGGAGAATCGATCTTTTGAACCAAAAAAAACGATTATTTTAATTGATATTAGTAAGGATTGAATAGTAAACTATGCATTTGATTAAGTGTTGATCTTCAGCAAAGTTGTTATCCATGAGCCCACGAAGGTTCCAGAGTTGGTACGACCAATTTTCGCCAGATGGTGCCACTTTCGTTGCAATATATAATATGTCATATTATTTTCTTTAAAACGCGGGCGAAGCCGCGGGCAAAAACTAGTAATAGGAATAAAATGATAGCCCTTTTGTCTATCTGTATGTCCTTTATAGAACCGTAAATTATGCATTGGATCATGATCTTTAGCAAAGTTATTGTGCATGAGCCCACGAAGGTGTCTGGGTTAGTACGACAAATTTTCGACAGATGGCGCCACTGTCATTCCAATGAAGGTACAAATTTTATTACCTATATGTATGTCATGTTTTTTTTTAAACACAAAGCCGCGGTCACCACTAGTATATTTTTATTTGTCTTGTTATATCTAAAATATTTATGTATTGTGCGTAATATTTAAAACCATATGTATTGTAAAGTATAGACAATCAAAGTTCATAGTTAACACGTTAGCTGCGGAACGCGGCTTAAAACACCTCGTCCATGTCTGGTCGTTATAGCGGTAAGAAAAAACTTTAACTTCTCTGTGGTGCGAGAGGCATAACTTCCGTCTGGTTCAGTGTAGGAGAGTGATAACTATATGTTTGTGATGTGCTACTGATTCCTAGTTCTATGGTACACCAACCTAATGTCGGGTTTGTTAGACCTCGTACCGCACTGAACAAATAATAATGCTAACACAGTGCGGAACGAGGTTGGGAACGCCTCGTTTCCCCACGCACCTCGTACCGCACCCCACGCTAGCTTCACGTGGTTAGTGTTGTGCAACGCAGTCGAGGCTGCGTAGCGACGAAGTAGGACCGCTGTCTTTATGTTGAAAATTATCATGTCGAAACGTTGCCGAAAAAAGTTGATCATGGAGGAAGATGAAGAAAAACCGGTTGAAAAATCTGAGCCAGAATCAGAATACAGGAAGATATTTCAAAAACAGGTAAGTCACAAATATACTCTGTCTAGGTGAAAGTCCAGTAGTGAGACTTGGCAGGCTAGGCGTATATCCGTATAGTAAGAAATTACATTATAGATAATTACGTTTCCTGTTATGGTTCAAACAAAAGTTAAGTAGCTACATTATTGATATAGGAAACGTAGGCAAAATCGTTACCGAGTATTCCGATTACTCTTTACCCTAATCTACTCCGCTAACCTAATCGCTCCTACTTTTCAGAATCCACTGCAAAGAAAGCACATCATCTCGATAAGGGTCCAAAGAAGAAGAGATGTGTCGGATGCTACAAAAAACTCCGCACATTATTGACATGTCGTGAGGCAGACAAAAAAAAACAAAAAAAAAATCTCACGGAATGCACTGTTTGCAAAAAACCTTATTGTCTGAAATGTTTCAATGAAAAACATCCATAACTTTTCCCCTTTTTGTATTCATTCTGTCCATAACGTTGATAAATAAAAACAATAAAATAAAATCGATATTTATTTTCCCATCACTAAATTATATGGAAACCTGCCATTTTTCAGTGCGGTCCGAGGTGCATTAGACCCACATTTTATTTTACCCATAGAATCTAAAGTAACGAATTTAACCAAGGGCGGCGGCAGTTTTAGGTTAATCAACTCATTGTTAATAATAATCAAGACAAAAGCCGTCGATTTTGTCTTATTTGGCGCCAAAAAAAGGATTTTAGTCTCCTTCGGGCGGTGGGATTTAACACGCCTCGTGCCGCCACAATGTCGGATATAGGACGAGGTTTAAAACAACTCGTAACGCAGTAATGGAAAGTACAGAAAAATCTGTGCCGCAGGGAACGTGTTAATAGACGTTAGACTACTCTGTTATCTATACCTTGTAAGATGTCAAATAAAAAACCGCTTGTTAGAATGATCTCGTGTATTATTAAAAATAACTACTTTACATGGTGTCAGAAGTTCAAGTAAAGTTCAATAATAACGTCGCAAACGAAGTAAAGCGCGTGATAAAGTTACGAAATGACGTCGAACGACGCTGTATCTGGTATAAAGCCGCCAGACAACTTACACATTGACGCGGACAAGTCCACGAGTTGGAAAAAATGGCTGCAACAATTCGAGTGGTACGCCACTGCAATTCAATTGGAAAATAAGCCAGGCATGGTCCAAGCTGCAACATTCATGGCTGTGATAGGCCCAGATGCAATCGAAATTTACAATTCTTTCAACTTGAAGGACGAGGAAAAAAATAACCTTAAAACTATTAAGGAAAGATTCAGTGACTATTTCGCGCCAAAGACGAATATATCGTTTGAACGATACATATTTTTCAAAATTGAACAGAATGAAGACGAACATTTCAAGGAATTTTTAACAAGAATTAAAACCCAAGCCAGTAAGTGTGAATTTGACAATTTATTGGAAGAAATGTTGAAAGACAAAATAGTATTCGGTATAAGATCCAGTCAAGTAAGAGAAAAATTACTGACAGAAGATAAGTTAGACTTGGAAAAGACAATAAACATATGCAAAAGTAGTGAACAAGCCTCCAGGCAACTGGACGAGTTTGAAGGCAAGTCGAAACCGGATAAAGTATTATTGGTAAAGAATACTAGTGGTAAAAATTATAATGCCAAAAATAAACAAAATAAAACATTTTATTGCAAAAGATGTGGCACAAATCATAAAAGCAGAGAATGCCCAGCGTTTAACAAACAGTGTACTAAGTGTAATAAAAACAATCACTTTGCTAAAATGTGCCGCACTAGAAAGAACTATAATAATAAGCAGAAAAATAGAGTAAATGCATTAGAAGAAAGCTCAAATTCTGAAGATGATGTGTATATCTCAGCTATAAGTGCTGGTGAACAGAAAAATTGGACAGAAAATGTACATGTAGATAATATGAAGTTTACCGTTAAATTAGATACAGGAGCAGAATGCAATGTATTACCGAGACACTTGATGGAAAAAGCCAAGGCAAGTCTAAAACCTAGTCGAACAAAAAATTTGATAAGTTACACAGAAGATAAAATGGCAGTTCTAGGTGAAACAGAGTTACTATGTAAAATAAAAGATGAAGAAACTAACATTACATTTAAAGTAGTTAAAGAAAAAGTTACACCGATTTTAGGACTTCATACCTGTGAAAAATTAGGACTTATCGCAAGAGTCAAGACATTGATGGAAAGTCAATGCAAAGATGATATATTTGAAGGGTTAGGCTGTTACAAGAATTATGAGTATGATATAGACTTGATTGAAAACCCAAAACTTGAAATAAAACCATCAAGGAGAATACCACATGCTATACGAGATGAGGTAAAACAAGAACTTGATAGAATGGTAAAATTAGATGTGATAAAGCCAGAAACAGAACCTACACCAGCAGTAAGTCCAATGGTAGTAGTTAAGCAACACGGCAAGATTAGAATCTGTATTGATCCATCAGATGTTAATAAAAACATCTTGAGGCGTCATTTTCCCCTTACTACTATAGAAGAAATTTCAGCTGATATCAAGGGTTCCAAATTTTTTGCACTTTTAGATTGTACCAAAGGATTTTGGCAAATCAAACTATCAGAAAGAACACAAAAAATATTAACATTTGCTACCCCATGGGGAAGATATTCATTCAAGAGACTTCCTTTTGGAGTATCATCGGCACCAGAAATATTTCAAGAAATTTTAACTAATTTGCTGAGTAAATTTAAAAATGTGAGAGTATCTATTGATGATATATTTATACATGCAAAAAGTAGAGAAGAACTACGCAAAACAGTTGGTGAAGTTATAGAAATATTAAACAAATCAGGTTTCAAACTTAATAAAAGTAAGTGTATTTTTGAAGCAAAAAGATTAAAATTTTTGGGTCACATTGTTTCAGGCAATGGTTTAGAAGCAGATCCTGAAAAAGTAGAAGCCATACAAGAGATGAAATCACCGACAAATAAAACTGAGCTACAGAGACTTCTAGGTATGATTACATACTTAAATAAATTTATTCCCAACATGTCAGACTTAACCAATCCAATTAGAGATTTATTACATAAGAACACTAGTTTCATATGGGAAATTCATCACGAAGAAGCTCTAAACAGAATTAAACAAGTGCTGCAGAGATCTCCAATACCTACCAGTGATGATAATTTGAAACCAAAAATTATGCATGGAATCACAGCTGAATTAAAACGATTAAGAGAGAAACAAGTTAATTACAGTAATAAACATGCTACAAAACCAGTTAATTTTGAAATCAATGATAAAGTCAGACACAAAGTTGCTCATCGACATTGGGAAGGGGCAAGAGTGATAGAAAAACCTGAAGGTCTACCAAGATCAGTCATTATTCAAACAGATCAAGGCCAAATCTTACGAAGAAACTTTAGTCACCTGCACAAAACACAAGCAGACATAACCAGGGACAGAGTTGTAGTTCCTGAAACTAAATATACAGATGAACCAGCAACACAACAGGTTCCAGCTCAAGCGCAATCACCAGCTGTTCCTAAATCACTCCCAGTTTCAACACATTCATCACCAAGCACCGCCAATCACTCACAGAAGTCAAACACAGCTCAAAGGGCAATAGCAGAAAGAACAACCAGGTCTGGCAGAATAATTAAACCAATAAATAGACTTGATCTTTAATAATATGTATAACTAACAATATGTATAACTAATATTCACTAAAGTTAAACTTTGTAATGTATATTAATATATGACTAGATAACATTGCTTTGTATTTACAAATTACTTGTGTTTACAGTAACTATACTAATAACTTGTTTTGTAAAAGTAAAGAAAATTAATATGATACAAATTCATGATAGTTAGTAAATATTACAATCATCCTGTTAATTAGTTTCCTGGATTGCATATAATCATACTGTAATACCTATAATATATATGTGATAAGTGTTAGATAGATATTAATCTCTGATATTAAAGTTTCTAACTGTAGATCATTTTGTAACATCAAAATTAGAATGAACATTGTAATAAGTAACTTTAAAGTATAAAATTGTAATGTAAGTCAAGATTTAGGTTTAAACTAATGTTAATTAAAGTCCAGATTAATGTTTAAATTGTTGTATTTAAAGTTAAAACTATAAGCTAATGTTTATTTACAAAGAAAGGGAGATGTAAAGTATAGACAATCAAAGTTCATAGTTAATAGACGTTAGACTACTCTGTTATCTATACCTTGTAAGATGTCAAATAAAAAACCGCTTGTTAGAATGATCTCGTGTATTATTAAAAATAACTACTTTACATGTATAGTCCGCGCCAAGCTGCTAGTCCGCTCTACATTTGTTGCGAGCAGGTGTAGTCATACAAGTTGCTATGGCGACGCGATTCATTTCTATATTCAGAGCGGACTAGCAGTTTTACGCGGATTATACTAGATCAAATTCTGGAATTTAGTAATATATTTTATCTTAGTACTACAATATAGTACTAAATTGTGTTATATCTTCACTTATCTGATAGTGACTACTCCAGATCATTTTTATAATTTTTGAGATAAATGTTACGTTTTTTATGGATTTTGATTACAATTGTACGGATTCGCTAAAATTGTCGTTTAGAGAAAATCCTTTAAGTATACATTTACTTTTTAAAAAATCTTTAAATATGTTTTGAGTTTTGAAGGTGGTAGAACTCTTTGTGGTTCGACTCCGGCGGCACTACCACCACACCTATTTCTACCTAATAACAGCAGTGTTAGGCGCTGCTGTGTTCCGGTTTGAAAGGTGTGGTAAGGGAGACAGACTTTTCCGAGGCGTTCCAGCTTAGTCCTCAGGGGTAGCGGCGTATCTGTGGCCGACCTCAGGTAGGAATATCTAATACTATCTGGGGTTAATTTCAGATGTCCATGGGCGGCACTAGCCACTTATCATCAGGTGGACTCGACGAGCATGCTCGTCTGCTACTCTTATATTACAAAAAAAAATGTATTAACTTCAGAGCGGACTAGCAGTTTGGCGCGGACTATAGGCACTAGTTATTACATGTGGTTTCGCTCGCGGCCAAATATCAATGACAAGTTGTTTTATCTATCCCACTGGAACAGTACTTTTATCGCGATAAAGCCCTTTATATTATGCCCTTTTCTGAACCCTTGACAACGTGTGTGCAAAATTTCATGTCAATTATGTAGTTAAGGCGTGAAAGTATAACAAACACTCACATTCACATTTATAATGTAATGTAATGTAATGTAATGTAATGTAATGTAATGTAATGTAATGTAATGTAATGTAATGCTGCTCTCTAGTATTTTTGCGACGCCCTCTCAGGGCATCACATATCTCTTATATTATGTTGTAAGTTGTGTGTGTATTTTGCAATAAATAAATAAATAAAAAAAAAATATTAGTTAGGACGTCAGTAACTTGCAATATGCGGAAAATACTACTTTTATATGTAATATTATACGTTATCGTAAGTAATCGGACCTTCATGCTTGGCCATTATGCGTAAATAACGTTCAGAAATAATCTAGGTAGACTTTTATGCAGGTGTAAATTAAGTGCTATATGGTCAAGATGTTTTGATCAATTTGTCGGCAAGAGCAATGATTATGATAGATACTTATTTAACAAAACTAAAGTTAGTCAGTTTACAAATTAGCCCGAGAGATCGGGGTGCAAACCCAAGACATGAACCGCAGATTTTAGCGAGTTTGAGCTATGTTCGGTTTTGTGTATTTTTGTATTTATTTTATATATATTGGAAACTAATTATCACTTGCTGTAACGTCAAAGGCAAATATCGTAAGGAAATCTATAATAGGTACTTGAAAGGTCAGTGAAAATATATGATTTTAGACTAAAATTATCGCGGAATTGAGACATTTGATTATGTAACGGGTAGTTTATGCAAGTCACAAATAGTGCAAAGTACGGTGCGTAAGGATATTGTCAGTGTTGAGTCGTGATATGAAACCTAGAAAAGAAAAACGAACTAGACGTAGGGTAGATAGATTAATCTACCACTAGTACTTGTCAACGGTTTCTCCCCTCCACCTCAAAAAACGCATATCGTGAGTACCCGTTACATAATAAAAGGTCACTGAAAAGTTTCATAAATCCAAAGCCGGCGATGTATTGGCGACTCCTCTGGTGTTGCAAATGTCCATAGGCGACGGTGACTACTTTCCATCAGGTAGCACGTCTGCTTCATCGTTTAGGTATAATTATAAAAAAAAAATGCCAAAAAGTATGTAAAGTTTACCAAACATCACTTGGCCAGCGTGAAGGACTGTTCCACTTTCAATCTGAGAATACTCAGTGCCTAGCAATTGGACAGAAATGGTTTGAAGATGTTTTTTACATCATAAAATAAGCAAACATGCAGTCTACCTGATTCGACTCCGGCGTAAGACTATAATCTTATCTGGGATTGATCACACATGTCCATGGGCGGCAGTAGCAACTTACCATCAGGTGGACTGCATGCTTGTCTCTTACTACTATCTTTATATATATTTCTTATGTGCGTGTGTATGTCACTGAACTCCTCCTAAACGACTGGACTGATTTTGATGAAATTTGTTGTTTGTGTTCAAGGGGACTTGAGAATGGTTTATATTCACAATTTAGTCCGTGGTAAAAGGTTTTTTTAATTAATTTTTAATTCGTAAGTAGTTATAGAATCGGAAACTATGCATTTAATCAAGTGATCTTTAGCAAAGTTGTTGTCCAAGAGCCCACGAGGGTTTGGGATTGGTAAGACCGATTTTCGACAGATGGCACCACTGTCATTCCTATGCAGGTACAAATTTTCCGTTTTATGTATGTCATATTATTTCTTTAAAATGCGGGCGAAGCCGCGGGCACCACTAGTTTTATATAAAAAAAAAAACAGGTTGCACTCCGGGAGTGTCGGCAGAAGTGAAAACTTGAACATTAACGTTATACATTTTCGATATTTCGGGATAGTTAGGGAATAATCTTGCACGAATTGCTTTAATCTAATCTTGTAAATATATATAACTCAAAGGTGACTGACTGACATAGTGATCTATCAACACAGCCCAAACCACTGGACGGATCGGACTGAGACTTGGCAGGTAGATGTTATGACGTAGGCATCCGCTAAGAAAGGAGGTTGACCAATTCTACCAAGGGGATAAAATAGGGGATGAAAATATTACTTCGTAACGCGAGCGAAGCCTTGGGCAAAAGCTTGTTATCAGTATAAAAGTACTATCATTTCTGTGGTAAAATACAATATTCATTTATTGCGCTATCGTACACAAACACGACAATTTCTCCGTCTTACGAATCAGGTCACATTTTTAACACATCATCAAAGTGCACAAATGCACAATGCAGCTAAAGAAGTTTTCACTTCAATAAAGTAATGATGAAGAAAGCTTGTGACAAGACAAACCAAGTGAGCAAAGTACAAGTTAATATTGATTTAGTGACACAAAGAACTACTTACTCAAAAATTTGTTAAAGCCACAATGTATGAGTCAACGTTCATAGGCTATTTTAAGCCAAGACACAGTTTAAATAATAAATATTACATACCTGGAAAGTGGTAGAACCCTTTGTGGTTCGACTCCGGCGGCACCACCGCCACACCTATTTCTAACTAATAACAGCAGTGTTAGGCGCTGCTGTGTTCCGTTTTGAAGGGTGTGGTAAGGGAGACAGACTTTTCGGGAGGCGTTCCAGCTTAGTCCTCAGGGGTAGCGGCGCATCTGTGGCCGATTTCAGGTAGGAATATCTAATCCTATCTGGGGTTGATTACAGATGTCCATGGGCGGCAGTAGCTACTTACCATCAGGTGGACTGTATGCTCGTCTGCTACTCCTATATTATAAAAAAAACCTATACATCCTATGTACCTATATCCTCATTCTGTTTGAGCCAAGTATGCAAGTACCTACTTCCGTTTGAAAATGCAAATAAAGCAAAATCTTATTTACTCTTTTATAATTTACACTCATTTTTTTTAGCATTGAGTTGCTGATGGCTACGCAGTCCATCATCATCATCAACCCGTTATTGACCCACTGCTGGGCACGGGTCTTCTCTCATAATGAGAAGGATTGGGTCATAATCCACCGCGCTGGCCAAGTATAACTTCACACACCTTTAAGATTTTTTCTTAAATCTCTCAGGTATGCACATTTCCTCACGTTGTTTCTTTCACCCTTTAAGCAAGTTTTAATTAATTTATAATACGCACATTTTTGAAAAATCAGAGGGAACCTGGGATTTGAACCTTGGACCCCTCGATCAAGAGGCCTAGTTTCTTAACCGCTATCTATCACTGTAACACACAGGCCTGCTAATGTTAATTGACCGGCCTTTGGATCATGGTAGCGTTGCCATTTCTGAGGACTACGATCACCTCAAAAGTAAGAACTGCTTCATGCTAGACAGGTGTGGCGGTGGTACTTCCACTGCCGAACCATACGGATTTTTGACCACCATTCAAATTGACATCTTTTAAATTATTGTAAAATATTAAGAACATACCAAGTTAATGACTTTTTGTAAGGTACGGTTCCCGTGGGAATATTTAGTAAAAAGTATATATAGACTAGCTGACCCGGCAAACGTTGTGCTGCCATATAAATAAAAAAATGTTAAGGGTGAACAAATATCTTAGGGGTATGAAAAATAGATAGTAGCCGATTCTCAGACCTACTGAATATGCATATAAAATTTGTTGAAAATCGGTAAAGCCGTTCCGGAGGAGTACGGTAACTAACATTGTGACACGAGAATTTTATATATAAGATACTTTATATATAAGATAGATACATAGATGCAATATTGTGTAACTATTTTGAGTCAAAACCTCGACTACATTTCGAGTTATTTTTTGTAATATATTGTAAAGTAGCAGACGAGCATGCATACACCTGATGGTAAGCTCACTACCGCTCACGGACATCTATTAATCAACCCCAAATAAGAATATATTTCCTACCTGAGGTCGGCCATAGACGCGCCGCTACCCCTGAGGACTAAGCTGGAACCCCTCGGAAAAGTATGTCTCCCTTACCACACCCTTCAAACCGGAACACAGCAGCGCCTAACACTGTTGTTATTAGACGAAAGAGGTGTAGCGGTGGTGCCGCTGGGGTTGAACTCCTGAAGGTGTAAAACCTTCAGAATATGGTTCAAAACCACTCCTAGTTATTGCCCGAAACCCATGCCCAGCAGTAGGATATAAATAGAATTGACATCAAAGCTAACGAAATGTGGTGCAACATTTTGAAAATTGTAAAGATCTTTGTTCGATTGTGATTTTTGAAAAAAAAATTTAGATTTTTTTTTTTCAAAAAATGATAAAATAATACCTTAGAGAAATATATTTTTGAGATTATTATGATATGAAGGGTTGAGATATGAAGGTGGTAGAACTCATAGTGGTTCGATCGGCGGCACAACCGCCACATTTACTTCTGCCAAATAACAGCAGAGTTAAGCGCTGCTGTGTTCTGGATTGGAGGGTGTGATCATGGAGAGATACTTACATGAGGGGTTCCAAGTTAGCCCTCAGGGGTAGCAACACATCTGTGAACGACTTTAGACGAGACACTAATTCTATCTGGGGTTGATTACTGGGCGGCACTGGCCACTAATACGTAGACTGCATGATCATTTGCTACTGCTAAATTATAAAAAAAAAACTAGAAAAAACTCCGATAAAAAAACTCACATAGCAACAAAAAAAATACAATACATAAAATCAACAATCTCAATTTGTAATAATTCACTGGGCACATAGCCAGAAATATTGTTCTAATAACAGCGCCATCTAGTAAAGCAATAAAGAAACTTTGTTTACCAATTGGTTGCAGTGGTTGCGATATTCCGTTGCAATGATTGCACTGTTTACAACAAACCTCGCGCGATGCCGTTCTAGGTAATACTGTTAAATAATGAATGCCATATTACTTGACAAATAACAGATGACAAACAGATTGGAATGGGGTTGCTAGGTTGGTTTTTAAATTGCTTTTATTTATATGTATTAATTATCCTTATCCTTACTAATATTATAAGTCCGAAAGTAACTCTGTCTGTCTGGTTGTCTCTTCTTCACGCCTAAACCACTGAACCGATTTTAATGAAATTTGTACAAAGATAGCCTGAGACCCGAGAAATGACATAGGATAGTTTTTATTCTGGAAATCCCACGGGAACTAGGGATGACGATCTAAGATCGATTAATTGGAGAATCGATCTTTTGGACCAAAAAAATCGATATTTCGATATTTTAATCGATATTAGTAACGATTGAATCGTAAATTATGCTTTTGATCAAGTGATGATCTTTAGCAAAGTTGTTGTCTATGAGCCCACGAAGGTTCCAGAGTTGGTACGATCAATTTTCGCCAGATGGCGCCGCTGTCATTCCAATGAAGGTACGAATTTTCAGTTTTATATATGTTAGTATGTCATATCATTCTCTTTTAAACGCGGGCGAAGCCGCGGGCAAAAACTAGTAATCGATAAATGAGAAAATATAACGTAAATATTGCCTAAGTGTGTGTTCAACTCGTATATACAGAGTTCAATAGCAAAAGAGTTTCTCTTTATATTTACGTACTAACTGTGCCCCGCGGTTTCACCCACGTTTAAAAGAAATCCTACAATGTCATAAACAAAAAAAAAGTTAATTCTAAAATATAACTAGCCTGAGTTACTCCTTAGTACATCAGCTACCTGCCAATAAAAGTCCCGTAAAAATCGGTCCAGCCATTTCAGAGATTAGCGGGAACTAACAGACAGACAGACAGACAAAAATTTTAAAAATCTTGGTGTATGTACCCTATGTATATTCATATACATGTAGTAAAAACGGTTATTTCATTATTAAAAACAGACACTCCAATTTTATTTATATGTATAGATTAGTATAGTATAGGTAAATGCATTGTATAAATTTGAACTGTCTACGTATTACGGTTCCATAGATAACGCGAAAAACGGTAATAAATAGCAGTTTCTTGTATGGTGATTCTATTTATTTTGAAATTTCTGATTATTAGTATTTGTTATTATAGTGGCTACCATAATACATACTATGTAAAAAAATAAAATATCTATCTATTACGATTCAAGAGAGAGACGGACAAACAGACAGACGGAAGCTTAGTAATAGGGTTCCGTTTTAGCCTTTGGGTACAGAACCCTAATAAATCAGTCCTAAATATATTATTATATTATACAGATTTTTAAATTATTATTTATTTCTGAAATTCAACATTATTCACTTACTTTAATAAGTCTGCAATAACGCATATAAATATTTCATTTATTTTCAAATAACAATCAATTCCTTCAATTTTAATTATTAACTATTATTTAATTTCGAATAATAAAATTGTAATTTTAAAATAAATTTTACATAATTTTCCCACATTCACATATCAAATTTCGCACTAGCAACACTATTAACACATTTGACATTGAGAATATGCGCTTGCGCATTATCTATGCCATTGTAGTAGTATTATTAGCGATGCAGTTATTTCCACTCGTTACGCCTGTTATTAATAATCAATCTATCCATTGTTTTGCCTACTAACGCTCGACATGTAACCTTATCCTCATATTCCCGTTTTTAATATTTAATCTATATAATGTTTTGTTTATTTAAGATCGACATTTAACAATTTCTAGTTTGCCTATCTAGGATCGACATTGAAAATTTATTCTCATGCCCATTATTAATAAAAAGTCTTTGTAATTTTTACCTACTAAAGATCTAAATTTGGTTTGGTTTGTAGATTGTAGAACATAAACCATCGTACACGCAGACGGGCCGCGTAGTGAGATCTTCATACCGGTCTGACACACAATGGGTTCCTGGTTCGATCCCCGGCCAGATAGATATCTTAATGAAAATATTAGAAAAAAATCTGTTTTTAGGTCTGAGTGTTGAAGATGGTAACTTTGTGGTTGGATACCGTTGGCATGACCACCACACGAATATCTACCTAATAACAGCAGTGTTAAGAGCTGTTGTATTTCACTTTGAAGAGTGTAAGGGAGACATACTTATCCGAAGCATTCCATCGTCTTCAGGGCAACACATCCGTCGGCAACCTCAACCAATCTTACCTTACCTGGGGTTGATTACAGATGTCCAATTGTCCATAGGCATGGGCGGCAGCCACTCGGTCGACTGTATGCTCGTCTGCTACCCATATATATTTAAAAAAAATTGAAGGGTGTGGTAAAGAACGCATACTTATCCGAGGTGTTCGACCCTCGAACACCACACATCAGTCACCAACTTCAGGTAGGACTCTAATCTCATCTGGGGTTGTTTTTTTTTTTTTTAATATAGGAGTAGCAGACGAGCATGCAGTCCACCTGATGGTAAGTGGCTACTGCTGCCCATGGACATTTGTAATCAACCCCAGATAGGATTAGATATTCCTACCTGAGGTCGGCCACAGATGCACCGCTACCAGTGAGGACTATGCTGAAACGCCTCGGAAAAGTCTGTCTCCCTTACCACACCCTTCAAACCGGAACACAGCAGCGCCTAACACTGCTGTTATTAGGTAGAAATAGGTGTGGCGGTGGTGCCGCCGGAGTCGAACCTCAAAGGGTTCTAGCACCTTCAAACTTAGGTACTTCTCAGGGGTAGCAACGCATCTCGCCATCTCAGCTAGGACTCTAATCTTATCTGGGATTGATTAGTAATCCAGCGGCAGTAGCCACTTAGTTGGACTGTATCCTCGTTTGCTACGCCAATTATAAAAAAAATGTATGTATATTAAAACCATAATGTATATGCAAATGACCTTTCGTTGATAGTGGTATAGTAACGACTGTTTACGCCAACGGAAATCAACCCATATGTGTCGATAGCATTTTATGACATAACGATCGGCAGCAATCTAATTAGCATGGTATGTTAGGGATGGTATATTTCGAAAAATATCGATTCTTGAATCGACTCCCATCGAAGTAGTAATCGTAATAGTAAATCGATTAAAAAAAAATTAGAATCGATTTTTCAAAAATCGAGTTTCGATACTTTCGATCTATCTGAAATATACATTGAACATTAACAAATGTCTATAACACATTTGTTAATGTTCAAGTAACTTAGAAAAAATCGAACGATTTTCGAGGGTAAAAGATCGATTCACTGATCCATTACTGAAAATCAATTAAAATAATTCTATTTTAGGTCCAAAAAAACGATCGATTCTACGATTAATCGATCTCAAATTGCCATCCCTATGTTACGTTATTTATGTAATGTATTCTGAACCTTATATACTGCTTTTAATTTTTTTTTAACTTCAAAAAGTATGTTCTCAATTCGATTGCGTGATATTTAGTCGAATTCAAAATGAAGACTCCTTTTGACAAAGTGTGCAGAATTTGTATGCTATTTGAAGTAATGTTATAACAACTTCAAAAAGTAGGTTCTCCATTTGGCGATTTGTGTGTGATCCTTAGTTGACTTCAAAAAGTAAGACTCGTTTTGACTGCGTGCAGAATTTGTATGCTATTTGAAGTAATGTTCAACTAAAAAAAGTAGGTTCTCCATTTGGCGATTTGTGTGTGATTCAAAAAAATTTTGTGGTGACAAATAAATTTTGTGTTGACTTCAAAAAGTAACAAGCGTTTTAACAAGTTGGCGTTCAGAATTTGTACGCTACTTGGAGTAATTTTAACAAACTTCAAAAAGTAGGTTCTCCTTTCGGTGATTTATGTGTGATTTTAACTGTCTTCAAAAAGACTCATTTTGAGAAATTGGGTATACTTGTAGTGTAAAAAGGCAATCCTATTATTTATGTATGATTTATTTCCGAATTCTTAAAGTAGGATACATTTTGAATATTCGAATGGTCAATTTTTATCTATTTTCTAAATAGTAGAAGAGCCCGATATAAGACGACCTTCACCGAGCTGGTTAATAAATGAAACGTTTTCTTTATCAAATTAAATATGTCAAAAAGTATATTACAAATGGGTTGACCAAAAAAATTCAGTCCAGAATATTTTTTTTTCTTAAAAGTTTCGTTAATAATAAAATACATAGTAATCGAAAGTATGAAGCCCATATAATATGCAAACGTTAGGTTGACTATTTTTTCCTGTAACAGTCCTTGGGTAGGCCAACTTGTTTATCTGTCTATACCCACTTACCCAAGGGTTATACCAGATAAACCGGACCAGTGAAATGTTTAAGAAAAGAAAATATTTTTCAATTGTGATTTTTTTATTATGGACTGAAATTTTTTGAACAACCCCTTTGCAATATAATTATCGGCATATTTAATTCGACGTACAATACTTTTCATCCATTAACCAGCTCGGTGAAGGTAGTCTTATATCGGGATCTTACACCATAAATAACTTTAATCCCTCACAAAAATGCATTCCCGATATTCAAGCTTTTATTTTGCATATTTACATTACATATCGGTATTTGATTCTAAGAAACATATTATTTATAATTTTAACTTACAAATTGGCTGTGACGCACCGACAGACACACAGACACACCGATAATCTTATAAGGGTTACGTTTTTTCATTTTGACGTACGGAATCCTGATAAAGCGTGTGTAAGATTAATTTATGAAATTTTCCTCAGGGCGTCCTTATACAGGGTGAATCTCCATAAAGTGCACATATTGAAACAGGTAAAATTAAACCGCATTTTGTCGACAAAAAAAATATAAAAAAAATAAAAAAAAAATTTTTTTGGGTTTTACGACCTTTTGAATTTTTTTTTGGGAATTTTGCACCTGAAGTAAATAAATCGCTATAACTTTTAAACTAAGAGGATTATCAGGTTCAAACAAAAATAACAATGATTGCCAATGATAGGCCGTACTGATCCATGAAAAAAAAAAACAAAAAAAAATCATCTTCCCAGGAAAAAAATGTCAGATTAGTGCAAAAAAGCACTTTTTTTAGGTAAAATTTTCAGTAATCATCAATTTCCTCAAAATAATCTAGGCATTTTATTTTTTTATTATTGTTTAATGCAATTCTACGTCGTATTAGCTTTCAAACACTAAAAAAACCACGCCTCTAACTCAAGTATAAAGTTTGCTAGGAACGTTTCAAAAAAGATACTCATGACGCGACGCACGTGCGCCCTAATAAAACTGGTATAGTCCGACCCATAATTAGATGTCCAAAATATAAACAAAGAAAACTATCAAAAATATGTTTCAATGGTAAATTCGTGGTAGTTTCTTATTTTTGACGATATTAAAGTGATAAAACAGTAATAAAATAAATCTTTAATAATTAAAAAAAAAACACTATTTTGTATTAAAAATGTTATTTATTACCAACACCCTTAAAGACTGCCTGTGTTTAAGCGCTCATAGGAAACTTTATACTTAAGTTAGAGGCATGCTTTTTTTAGTGTTTGAAAGCTTATACGACGTAGAATTACATTAAATAATAAAAATAAAATAAAAAGCCTAGATTATTTTGAGGAAATTCACGATTACTGAAATTTAACCTAAAAAAATTGCTTTTTTCACACTAATCTGAACATTTTTTTCTGGGAAGATAAACTTTTTGTTTTTTTTTTTTCATGGATCAGTACGGCCTATACTTGGCATTCATTGTAATTTTTGTTTGAACATGATAACTCTTTTAGTTCAAAAGTTATAGCGATTTATTTACTTTAGGTGCACAATTCCAAAAAAAAAACTTCAAAAGGTCGTAAAACCCAAAAAAAATTTTTTTTATTATTTTTTTTATTTTTTTTGTCGACAAAATGCGGTTTAATTTTACCTGTTTTAATATGTGCACTTTATGGAGATTCACCCTGTATAATTGTATCCTCGAAGACCATAAAAAAGGGTTTTTTAATTTTATCCCCCATAGGAATAATGTTGTATGAAACATTTAAAATAAAAAAAAAACTCATAAAACTTAAAATCATTTTATTTTATCAAACACTTAGGTAATATTTTCTTTTTTTTTTGTAATTATTGTACTTATTTAAACTATATTTAATATTGTGGTATTATAAATTAATAAATCATGTACATAATTATCTTTTCAAAAATATATAACATATTTTACTGTATTATATAACTTAAAATATAGATTTAGAATAAAATATTGGTGCATATTTAAATAATTTATTAATAACGGAATGGCATTACATTAGTACAATTATTATTAAAATTAAATCATACAATAATATTAATACAACAACAAAAATATTCTCAAAAAAACTCCATTACAAATCATTTATACACACGAATATTGTTAATAAAAATACAAAAAGTGTACAATTTATATTTATAAATAAGTTAGTTGGGTTTTAGAATAATAAAATGGCCGATTCTTTCGAAAACCTTCATGGAAACAGCGTAGTAGAGTATGCTTATCCTTAAATTGGAGTAAAGATCTGTGCCTAGTGTTGTGATCTCTAGCGGCTTAAGGATGGAAGGGGCGGTCCGCGCCGGGCCCCAAACCCTGGGGGCCTCCAAACACAGTTGCTAAAAAAGGCCGTCAGAACCAAACAATGCGTGAAATGTGTATCAGTCAGCAAAAAAGGTCACCGAATGCGCCGAACTTTTTACACTGGGGGCCTCCATTCAACTTTCTGCCCCGGGCCTACGATGACCTTACTCCACCACTGGTTGGGATGTCTAATGAATCTACCTTCGTGGTATATTATCTGCTAGTATGAGCCGTCGTCAAAATATATTTAAAAATCCTCTTTTCAGGGGTTTTACACATTTAAACTTAAAATTAAGATTCCTCAAGACATCTTCTTATGCCATAGCCATACTGAATTTTTGCCATAGGCATAAATAAGTGCAAAAAGTCTATATCCAAACCAGATATCTTAAAAAAAACATCTTCCATTCGGGAATCGAACCCAAAACCTTTAAATGGTGACTCCACCTATATATAGGGTAATAGCCAAAATAGTAAATTTTAAATTTTTGTTATTTTATTATATCTAATTTATACTGTAATTTAAACCTAAAGCTTAAATAATACTTATTTGTACTATTAGTTTTAAAACCGTAATATTAATCATTAATTAATAAAATTAGACTATTAATTTATAATAAATTAAATTATAATTATACGGACGAATTAAACTTTCCGAGCAAACTATTAAATATTATTAAAATAATTAAATTTAAACACTTGTTATAAAATATTTTGAGCATTCAAAATTAGAAAGAAAGAAAGAAAGAAAATAGTTTACATATTACAATAATAACTATTTTGTTTTGTGACAATAATTTGTATTAAGTACAAATTATTAAATAAATAATGTGTAAAACTTTACAACATTAGTTATTTCCTATTATTGTAAATTTGATTACAAAAAGAAATATTTTCGAAAATATTTTGTTACAAAAACTATTTGATACTTATAAAAAATAAACTGTTTTTAAAGCCACAGCTTCACAATCGAATAACTTTTTTTTTGTTTTTACTCTAACACCCAGACCCAGAACATACTATATACAAAATTTACATTTGCTTTACCAAGCATCGAACTCAGAACTTTCTGTTTAAAAGACCATATAGTATAGTGCCCACTAAGTCACATGAGTTATTAATTTCTAACATTTATTTGTGTGAAATAATTAAATAGTACCTAAGTACTAGATGCCTTAAGTACAGGGCAAATACTCTGTCTTAATAAAAGTTCCTTTTTAATCTTTCAAGATCATTATTTATTATCAATCTATCTAACTTTTCGCCTCCCAAAGATCGACATTTGACAAGTTCTTCATTCTACACATTGTCAAATTTCAATGATTGTTAGGTAGAAATTGATAGATTGGTTAAAAGTAACGGGCTTAAATCTTATGTTTATGATAGTCCACAAAACAATGTTAACAACAACACAATGTTAAGTATATTTTATTTGAAATCATGACTTCAATGAGTCATTCTTGAAGTTGAAAATTAAATATGATAAATACGTTTCAATTTAATTAATATTAACATTACTTGTTAAGTATAAATCAAGCCCCTACGAATTTATACTCGTAACAAAAAATAGTACTCAACTTCAATAAGTACTTTTTGAAGTTGAAAAAAGTTTCCCCAAAAATACATACCATTGTTTTCTCGCTTACCCGTTTACTGTGAAACTAATTTCTAATCTAAAAAATCTTATGGACCATCAATATGGTTTTTTGTTACACTTAGAGTCGATTTCACCAACATTGAATTTAAACAAGAATAGCTATCGCGGTATATCTTTACTCTGTCAATTTATTCGATGGTTAACTTGAATTTCGTTTCACCACGTTAATCTACAGATATCATACTCTCCCATAGTTACTCTGGGACGGTGAACGAATGAATTGAATTAATGCGTTATACATCCAAGTAAAACAGACAGTTTGATGTAAACTTGCACAATAGCCCTGCATATTCTTTGATTTATTCGGATAATACGTTATTCTGACAGTTGAGTTGACAGTAATCCTGGGCGCGCTTTTTGTTTTGTTGTGTTTAGAACTTGTTTTAAGTTCTTTACCACCATGGGCGAAGAAATAAATATGCATCGTTATCACTATCGAGTTCACTATTCGGTACGTTCAGACGACGTGCCATTTTCAAGGTTTTAGTCAATGATGTAAGTAGTAAGTACAACATACAATACAGTGACAGAAAAAGTGACACTACTAATCTACGAATAGCAACTTATTCGGCCAAAATCGGCGGTATATGACTTAATTCCAGTATAGAGATTTTATCCTTAGGATAAATGTTGGTGAAACATAAAATGGGCTTACTCGCGAGTATCTAACGACTTATTCCAGGAATAAGATTTATGCGATGTTGGTGAAATTGGCCCTTAAGTGTCTAACTTTTGCCTCTAATTTTAATATGAACTGTATGAACGACACAGAATTTATATAGCATGCAGTCCACCTGATGGTAACACTGCCGTATGGACATATGTAACCAACTCCATATTGAACAGGTTCTACCTGAAGCCGATCACAGATACCACTTAAGTACTAAGATGATCGCCTCATATACAATCATTGATAGTTCCACACCTTTATTGAAACCCAGAAGCTTCACGCTACAAATAAATGTGACGGTGGTACCCCCCGAACCATATCGATTCCATTCATAACCTAAATATACCCAAGTACTAGTGCCAAGTAAACACACAGTGGCACAGAAGCAGGTAGCCCGAAGCGACGATAAGGTGGCCTATCATCACGGGGAAACCGACTTTGAAGAACTGCATGAAGGTGAAACGATAGCCGTGCTGCTCCGCCACTCCGGCGCATACTACGTTGGCACTCGCACCGATTAGCGTGCCATTGCCTGTAAAACAAAGGTTTTATTTTAGGAGTATAAATTAATAGTCTCCTAACAAAACATAAATTATCTTTTTTATTTGTTTATGAAATGAAAATAAAAATATCTGACATGTACTGATGCTTAATTGTGATCTGTGTGTGTAATGTGTAATCAAGTTCAGAGAGATTGAAGAACCACCTAAGGTAAGTGGACACCCTTTTTTTTTGTTAACGTAGGGGAAACGTGAGAGCGACGCAGGGTTATGTGGGATTCTTACTGCTCTAAATCCCCCGCGGAACTCCAAAGGAACGCAACCGGAGTCCTCTTAGCGCTTTGCCCCGTTGGGTTCCGCCCAGGTGAGCATGCCGCTTGCCATACCGTCTGGTGTACACGACTGTATGCGACCACACATACGACCTTCGACGGTTCGAGCTCCCACTCTTGCCGCCAGCTCCAACTTTGTTTTTAAGGCAAACTTATGCGTGGCTTACCTCAAATAGGTATCTCATCTTATCTGAGGTCGGTCACAGATGTCTATGGGCCGCAGTAGCCACTTGCCAAGCCGGACTACAAGCTCGTTTAGAACTTCAGTTTTATAAAAAGTGTTCATAATTTATCGCATACCTCCTAAGCAAGCGCCGAAAGAGAGCGCCCATATGAGTGGTGCCATGGGTAGGTTCAAGTTAGGGTTGGACCCTAGCGCGATCACCACCCTCACCATCATGGTGGTGAGTGGTATGTTGTCCACGAATGCTGACGTCACGCCGGACACCTGGAGAGAACAGTTTTTTTTTTGTCTAAGATAAGTATTATTTTTTTTTATTATTTTATAAAAAGCAGAGTATATTTTATTTACACTTTGAAGAAAAAAAGATAGTAAATATTTCATAAAGTATATTATTATACTGCGCATGTATAATTTAGTGAATAGTAAATTTAAATTTGAAAATTTAAATTGAACAACGAGGTTGAAGAAGGATATCTTAGGAAGGAAGGATCTTATATTTTACAATGTGTATGACATTTAAAGTTAAAAAGCCTATTCTATTTTTTGATTTCTGCATTATCCTGCTTTATGATCCACAGAATAAAAAAAAAACGTAGATACGACTAAGTACACACAAAATCAAAAGAGAATTCCACGTAAGCAACGCCAGTACTATAATCAGGGGGAACAAACAAAAAGTCGAAAACAGTTGCGCTGCACTACCAATTGCAATGGATCGGTTCAAAACCGGGTTTCGAAAAGATCAGCTCTTCTAAAACTTGGGTGAAAAATAAATTGCACGAGTTTAACAAGCTCAACTATGTAACGTTTGAACTGAAGCATGAACCGCGTTCCACCATTTTTGGTTTATTTAATAAATATATATTTAAGATATTAAATTCCCTAAACAACAGATCCGTGGTCAAATAATGTGATAAGGAAATTAATATAGATTTAACTCTTAAAACATAGAGATTCATAGATAGTCTATTCTTTTACTTTTTTTATAGTCATTAGTTAAAATACATTTGCATACAGATCTTCTGGCAATTATAGTAGGAGGCAAAATCTTACTTACCCACAACATTAGGAGCAAGGCAACAGCGAGTCTCGCGTTCTCATTCACTCCCAGGATGAGAGATTCCGTGAGACCACCGATAAATTCGATGAGACCAAGCTTAGATAGCGCCTGTAAAGAACATTGTGTTTTTGTAATCACTGAAGTACTTGAAGAAAAACAATCATTAGGCAGGTAACATTTTATGCTACTGAGCACGGGTGTCGAGGGTTTTAGGCAATAGTCCATGGCGCTGGCCAAGTGCGAATCGAACGACTTAGAGCTTTTAGGTTTCCTCACAGTCCCGGGACTAGAATAGTGCCACGGTATCCCCTATCCCTATATGGTATCGCCAAGCGCTGAGGACAGCCACCGGGAGGATTTTAGTGCGGTAAAAATCCCACAAAATCCGGCGTCATTCCCACGTCGTCGGGTACATTTTGAAGGTTTCCCCCTCCTGCAAACCTGCATATCTGAGAAATCTGAAAAAAAATTCAAAGTGAAATCTATCAATCCGCACTTGTCCAGCACGGTGGACTATGGCGTAATTCTTCTCATTCTGAGAGGAGACCCGTGCCCAGCAGTGGGACAGTAATGGGCGATGATGATATACAGTAGACCATTAAAATGTGATTTATTCAATAACCTCCATTAGCACGAAGAGAGACGCGAAGAACAGCAGCGTGGACCACTCCACGCGGTGCAGGATGGGCTCCAGGTCCTCCCGGTCCGCCAGCGTCAGCAGCAGGATGGCGCCCAGCAGAGCTGTCCAGCCAAGAGACACACGGTCTGGAAAAAAATGATTATAACTGAAAAAATGTATTTTAACTGGGTTTGGTGAGGTCTCCATGCGGGCTAGGTAATTATACCTGTCCCTGTAGTTTCGGGACTAGAATAGGGCTACGGTATCCCCTGCCTGTCGTAAAGCGACTAAAAGGCGACTAAAAGGGGGCTTCAGGGGTTGCGGGCGCCAAGAGTGGGAGCTCGAACCGTCCAGCAAGCGACCCCGGGAAGGACGACGGCATGTGTGGTCGCATGCCGTCGTAAACACCAGGTGTGCGGGAGGAGCGTAAACTGCTCCCCCAGGGCAAAGCCCGATTGGGGCATCGCGCTCAGAGGACTCTGGTTGTGTTCCATCGGAGATCCCCGAGTTCTCCACCAAGGGCTCAGGACGGCCACCGGGGGGGTTTTAGTGCGGTAAACATTCCACATAACCCGGCGTCGCTCCCATATCGGTGGGTACCTTTTGAAGGTTTTCCCCTCGAAAACAAATAAAAAGGTCTACGGCGAAAATAGATACTCACTCAATTCAGGAATGGAATGCAAGAAGAACAACACGACAACGAAGCTGATGGCGACGGTGGACTTCAGAAGCAACATCTTATCACGGATCTTGTACTGTGAACAGCAAACAACAATTTTAACATCAACAAAAACTTCGATGAATTTGATAAATAAATAAATTTGCAAAAAAAGGGATCAGTAGCAAACAAACTACTTTTTTGTAAGTACCATGTAGTAAGCCACCCATAGACATCTGTAATTAACCCCAGGCAATACCAGATTCTTCAGAAGTCTACATATACGCACTTGGCCAGCGCGGCGGACTATGGCCTAATCCTTCTTATTCTGAGAAGAAACCCGTGCCCAGATTTCTGTCAGAATGTCCCTAGTTAAACCACGAAGATTTCTACCATCTTCCTTTTCTAGAAACTCCCCGATTAGCTCCCTCAAGGGATAAAGGAGATGTTTCATTTTCGGCCATCTCATGTACACTATATCTAAAAAACACGAATAATTTGTATAATCGAAGAAAAATACACATATATTTTGATAACCTAAAGTATTCCTGTTTAAAAATATTTAAAATAAGCATTCCTCATTAAAATATTAAATATGGCGGGATACTGTCAATGTCAAGTTTTCAAAACTGTCGATGTCGGTCAGGGAACCTATGTGTACTCCACACATAGGTTACTATACTCTTTGGATGTCGGGAATTCTGTATTTCGCTGTTTTTGTCGTAAAGTTATTGTTACCTCAGTACTTTACAACCTGGCTTTTGTTTTGTGTATCCCGTCATTATTTCTGAATTTAATTAATTATTTATAATACTCGTAATTACAACAAAACTACCTTTTAAATAGTATCTGGTTTTATAGATGTAAGTGACATGTCAATTTGAAAAAGAAGTTGTCAATTTGATATGTGTAAAAGTTGATATATACATATTATATAATAGTGGACTCCAATGTAAACGTTGAATAAATATGTACTGGTGAGAAGATTCGATTTCAATCCTGAATATGTTTCTGCTCTGTGCTGCATACGATTTTGGACTGATTCTACCTTAATTGTTTACCCAGTTTATGTTTTATGGACTCTTGTAATTGACTCGTGCGATCGCTGTGGCTTGTGTTGACAAGGATTCAATATCATCAGGTAATAAAATATACATCAGTTAGTTGTATTAATCGTGAAATAATCGTTAATAATTTTAAACTAGGGAAGCTAATCTTTTTACATTCCTCTTTTTTAGATAATTACAATAGCAAGACAAGGACATTCTTGGGATGACAAAATAATCAGTTATTATTGCAACTGCATCGCTGGGCAGCGAACCGTACTCGTAGGTAGTTGCGCTCACATTATGATCATTGTTTGATGTTTGGGCTGAGCTCGTCACAGGATATTACAGAACCTGCCACATGATTGGATGAAAATATTGATAAGGGAAGATATTGAAAATGAATAAATAATGTATCATAAGTGAAGAATAAATAAAATATTATCTAAATGTGTAGTTAAAGTTGTTTTATTTACACACTTAAATGTTTTAAGTAAAATAAATTGGTATAGAAGTACTTATTTTGGTATGTTTGTTTTAAGTCAAGATTTATGTTCTCAATACATACAATACAATATTTATATATCTACGCCCAATCGCGTAAAAAATATATTAAAAAGTATATAATGTATATAGTAAGTTAAAATAGAATGACATGACATTATTACGGTAATCACTACCGCCATGATGTTTTTCCACTGTTGTGTTGCAAGTTTAAGTGATAATTATTGTTTTTTAACAATGAAACGAACATGATTTGAAGAAAATGAACCACTACGAATTGTTCTTTGCATGTTTTCTTAGTTTTTAGTATAGTGTACAAAAGGTGGCCGGGAGCCCATACATTTTGAAACATCTCCTTTTCAAAACTTACTAAAAACTTGAACATTATGAAATAACTCTCTCACCAAATAGTACAAATATCTGCAATGAAAAGTTTGCAAACTCGGTAACTTATTCACGCTTGGTATAGTCCGCGCCAAACTTCTAGTCCGCTTTGAGTTGCTGCACGCAGGTGCCAGTCAGAGAGTCAATGCGATCGAACACAACTACAAGCATATACTCCGTAGCAACGTAAGGGCACACTAACGCAGCTATGTCTCCGCAGGAGAGAACAGCGGGGAGTGCCGGGGGTTCCGCGCTGTCTTCGTCCCGCTAATATCTACTATTTGCTATTGCGACACGACTCATTTCGATATTCAGAGCGGACTAGAAGTTTGGCGCGGACTCTACGGATATAAAGACCAATAGACCAACCTTTTGCTTCAACTCATCTAGAGTACTCTGAAAGGTGTCTTTGGGGCAGACTCTCTTGTTGCTCTCCTTGACCATCGTGTCCAGTTGCAGGCTGAGCTTCGTCATCTTCCTCTCCAGCCTCTCTCTCACGACGTGCTGGTCTTTGCTGAGATGCGGTAGGGATTCTATCGCCCTTCGCCAGATTGAAATCTGGTGGCTTAGGTCTGGAAGAAGAAACATTGTAGGGATTACAAATAGGATTAAATGTGTTTTCTAAAGTCATTTCGGTGGGGTTTTCTGTATAGGAGCCCCAGGAAAAATATAAATTAATACATTTAGATGTGTCCTTGACCAGAAATCAAACTCTAAATTCGGAACAGAACTCGAAACTTAGATATTATCGGACTCTCTTCTGTCCCTTTAGAGATTAAAAAATCGTCTCAAACATTGAATTTCTACCGTTTGGCTTTTCGAAAGGATCATGACACGCAGCGCTTAGCACTGCTGTTATAACAGAAAATGGTGTGGCGGTGGCGCCGAACCACAAAGGATTCTACCTTCAGAAGCTGATATCCTAACCTAAAACCTATCCTGATACCCACCTTGAATATCCCTGGGCACGTTGGACCTCAACTTGTTGGTGTCCCGGTAGATGTACCTCAGCTGGAAGTAGGTCTGGACACACACAAGCAGGATCCCTAGGGTCATGTGCATCGTGAAGTTTGTGAAGTTGATTCCCTGGAAAAAGAAGAATCGGGATTTTTGAATGATTTGAATTCGTATTTTTCTGTACATAAATTTATTAATCTCACGGTTTCTGTACATGATGGCTTATAAGTAAATTATAAGAGCCCCTTTAGGAGGAAATCATGAGATTTAATTTATATATAGATAACAACTTATTCGTAAGGGAAAGCGAATAATTCCTAGGGGGCAGCCCTTAGGATTTACTTGTCGTTGAATTCATTTACGTGATACGTAGGAATATTCATGAAATGAAGTGAAGTGAAATTTATTTTGTATAGGCTAACGGCGGCACTTACAAATTGTCAGTTACAATATTTTTTCTTAAACTTTATTCGCAGAGGGTATTTTGTTTCATATCTTTGGGAGATTGATATAAAAAAAAAATTGCGATTTAATACTGTTTGTTTAATGCAGTACTACGTACGGGCTGGATTATTTTAGGTGAAATGAGAAGACAAAAAAACATAGGTGAAATTTAAAAACGTCGGAATTTTCAGATTATATTCGGGAAAAATTAATGGAAAAGGGAATCAAAAGAGAAACGGATACAATTTTTTTTTCATATCACATTTTTCGAAATTAACTTTATAATAGTACTTAGGTTTTCATGAAAATTCTTTATGAAAATATCTAACTATGCTTATTACTTAGAAATTAGAAAAATAATTAGAAAATTAGAAAAATAATAATAAATAATTAGAAAATTAGAAAAATTAGAAATTAGAAAAATAATTTTTGACATTTCTTTTATTATCCCCTGACGCAAAAATAATGATGTTATGCGTTGCGTGTATGTGCGTCTGTTTGTGGCATCATATCTCTTAAATGGATCGATTTGAACGCTTTGTCTTTCTAAACATTTTTTTTATTTCTTACTACCAATGATGAATAGCGATTCCTTACAATACTTACAGATTGAACAATTGCCTTGTTAGAAGCGATGATGACATTCGGTGGGTCACCGACGGGTGTCGCTGTTCCACCGATGTTGCTGAAGAGGACCATGGACATCAGGATCGGCACTGGGTCCAGGTTCATCACCTCACAGAGCCTGGGGGTAAAGGTTACTCAGATTTTTTTTTATAATATTAACAACAGATGAGCATGCAGTCCACCTGATGATAAATGGCTACTGCTGCCCATGGACATCTATAACCAACCCCAGATAAGATTAGATTCCTACCCGAGGTCGTCCCCAGATGCGCCGCTACCCCTGAGGACTAAGCTGGAATGTTTCACAAAAGTATGTCTCCCTTATCACTCCCTACAAACCAGAACACAGCAGCGCTTAACACTGTTGTTATAAAGCAGAAATATTGACACCGTTTAAGTAAGTGATAATTACTTTCGAATGTCCATGAAATTTTATTAAGTAAAAAGTATTACCTGATCGTGACTGGCGTCATCAGGAGTACGGTGGTCACATTGTCCAAGAATGTCGACAGCAACGCCGTGATGATGCAGAGCAGTGTGATAAGTGGCCACAGCTTGCCTTTTGTCACCTGAAATGATGAGAAAACAAATTGAATCGAAGAAAACAAATAGACTGAAATCAAATCCATCAAATCAAAGTACATAAATGAGATTCAATTAAATGGGATCTATCAAATCAAATCAAATCCCGCGAGCACCCGCGTGGCGGAGCGGTCACCATACCAGTCTGACGCGCAGAGGGTTCCGGGTTCGATCCCCGACCAGACAGATATCTGAATGATGAATTTAGATATCTGTTCTAGGTTGGGTGTTTGTGTATTTGTCTCTGTGTGTGTCCATAGTACCCACGATACAGGGAATCCTAGTGTGGGGCTGTGAGTGTAGAAAGCGTTTATTTATTTCTTTAGCAAAGGAAATTAATCCATAGCCTCAATTTGAGTTAAATTCAATCCAATTAAATTAAATTCGTGCTACATTTTGGGCTTCATTATTACTTATCATCAGATGAGAATGACCCCAATGGCCAAATGCGGAAAATGCAAGAAAAATCCAATTCAATTAAATCCAACCAGTCATTGAATTCAATCAATTGAATTAATGAAATCAAATTTATTTTTTTATTTGAAAGTCAGCCATGAGTTGCTATCCTAGAGTTCTAAATTGGAACAGTTCGGCTAAGTATGTCTCCCTTATCATACCCTTAAACCGACACACCACCGCTACAATGCCGTTATACTCGTAAGACATAAATATTCAATTTATTAGTTTACGACTACTTTATATTATGCATAATTATATATATATATGAAATCAAACTCATCTTGTAGGTCTTGAAGTCATGTAATAATATAGTCACATAAACGGTACAGAGTAACGATATAACAATTATACGTAAGTAAGTTCACACTAGTGATTAGAAGTATTATAACTACACAAGTATCTCCGTTATTCGACTGCTCTTGCTGAAGTCTCCGACCAGAATGTCGCTCTCTGTTAATTCGAGCGCCGCCAAGGTGTCGTCCCCACTTCACCTACCCGCATCTGTTTTTAAACTGTAGTATCAAATGAGTCACTTATTACTTTAATGTAACGTTATAAAAATGTGATATCGTTAATATCCAAGCTTCTTATTAACGACGATAACATTCGGCCGTCCTGCTCACACGTTCGTCCTCGATCGTGTATGGTCTGATGCAAGAGCTGCAAAAGAAAACCAGTTGTTTAATGCCTAAGTCCAGAAGAGTTACACATTTTCTTGTAATACCGACTCGCACGTAAGAGGCCCGAACTGTTTATCAAAAACATGGCTTAAACTCTACGCATTTTCTTGCAATACCGACTCGCATGTAAAAAGCCCGAACTGTTGATCCGAACCAAGGCTTAAACTAGGTGATGTTCATATAGAATCACACTAGTTGTGTATTACCTAGGTTATAAATCTGCCCCAACAGTGTTCACCACGGATTTCTGTTGCAGGCATAGTTCATAAGGACTCTTTACATAAATGTCATATGCGCGACAGGTATTGAAGCGAATGCATTAGACCATTGTTAAATAATAAAACACACGGTTTAAACTAGGTGATGTTCATATAGGATCACTCTAGTCATGTATCACCGCAGTTTTTATACCTTGTTTACGATAACATTCGGCCAGTGCTCAACTCAAATTTACTCTAAAAATGCAATATTCACTCAATGTAATACATCCACCCAACATACATACATACATACACCCAACCATATGCATCACCAAGAGACACCCGCGAACATTACACTGCTCGAGGCATCTGCACTAATCCATCTTAACTACAGATAAATAAAAATCAAACTAAAAAAAGTTTCCTACACCTACAGTAATGACAACATCTAGCTGCCCACTTTACTTATGTCTGGATTCTAAGTCCAATAGTTAAATCTCCAACAACTATTGATTCGATAAAGTTACGCATCAGAATAACGACGTTTATCTTATTAGTCCATTTCGGAATGCTCAACAACCTGTTCAATAACTGTTATACTGATAGATAGATAGATCTATAGTTGGCCACTAAATGAATCTGTGCGACTCAAAATACTATTATAAAATTATTTTATTACTACTTAGTACTTCTTTTAATTATTACAATGTTATTTTATACAAATAGTTGCCTTTCCAATGTACGTCTTTTATCAACTGATGAAGCAGTATCAAAATAATAATATATCGTGAATATTTGAAATGAATGATATCAAAGTTAAAGACTAAATAATGGTAAACTAACCATGAATTTCACACAATATAACACGTATAAGTTGTATGAACCCAATTTTTTTACGTTATTTATCACAAATTCAAATTATTTCTTTCAAAGTAGGGCCACATAACCCACTTTTGAAAATCAGAAAGAAATTTCATTACATTAAATTGAATTTATATTCAGTTATAATAATACATACTATTACATGAATTTCAAAATTTAATTAACAAAGCAAAGGACCCATGCGTTCACGTCAGCGACATACTTGTCAATTGTGTATGGCTTAACTACTTAACTTTTTTTTTTTTTTTTATTTCACCAAAAGTTTTAAATTAAGATTCCCATAAGGAAGTTATAGTTTGGGCTATTTTACTGTAAAAGTTATGCATTATACTAAGGAAGATTTGCTAGACTTTACGCAAACGTCGTTTTTAAAAAAAAAATCAAATAATGTTATGGAAAGAATAAACACATTAAAATGGTCCGTTAATCTAAACGGAGTTTAAACAGACCTTGTCTTACATTGAGTTCCTCGGAAGCGGATTTTTTTTTCCGTAGGTAGTTATCAAACGGATAGTGTTATTGAATACACACTCGTAAACTACCTACCAAGAAAAATGACTTCAGAAACCGGCCATTATTTAACTATACTTATTTGTGTCTACAACTGATAAAAGATTTTTTTTAAACACGCTTTTATTTTTGCCACGCTTTTATTAACTTGACCTGTATGTATGTAACGGAATATTTGAATTCGATTTTTACCTACTTTGAACGGTCAGATTTATTTAAAAATTTTGAAATACCTATGACATGACATGATTTTAATAATCTTGTCCGATTCTAATTTTGTCTCATCACGATCGTCAGATTTAAAACTATAACTGTTTTACATAACATGTGGCTCCTTATCAATCACAACCTAAAATTTCTATGACCTGAAAAAGGTCTATTAAAGTTGATCATGATTTTATACCAGCCAGCCAAACAAACAGTTAGTCAAACTATCTTATGATACACCTTATTACCGAACAATTCATATTTATTATATATATTTCAAACGCCTCGGCTTCACCTGACTTTTATATAGTTTGTAATAAAAATTATATTAGTGCGTAATATCTATATAGATTATATTAATATAATATGTATCATTTACAACCAACACTCTCAAGGAGATGCTCGATGTTTCTATAGAGAAACCTAGACATTACGCAATTGTGAACCGTATGAAATTTATATGAAAAGTAAATTATTGTATAAGAAAATCCCATCGAAATGTACCTATGCTTTTATTTGATTACATTATTATTCATTTGGCTATGATATACATATAATAAGAATGAAATCTTCACGTGTTTACATCGAATATATTTGAAAAAGAAAAATTGTCTGTCGGTTTGTATATTTGAAAATGCATTAAAACCAAAACTACGAAGTCGATGTCAAAAGTATACATTTTTTTTAAAAAACATTACATGACCAGGTAATGGACAATTCCAAATTACTAACGTACTCCGTGATCTTGACAGAGGGCATTGTATAATTCAAATTATATTTTGAATCCACATGAACAAAGTCGCAGGCAAGACTCGTTTTAAAAATGCAATTCAAATTATATTTTGAATCCACATGAACAAAGTCGCAGGCAAGACTCGTTTTAAAAATGCAATTCAAATTATATTCTGACTCCACATGAACAAAGTCGCAGGCAAGACTCATTTTAAATATGGTATACAAGAGACTATCTAAATTTATGTAGGCTTCAGTGACCGTTTCTCACTTAATACGTATAATAACTTAATTGCTGTAACTTGTAAATAGAACTAAGCTCAAGTTATAAAAGCATCAATTTATTATTATTATTATTATTATTTTACTTAAAATAATTTATTCTCAATCCCATACAAAGTGGATCCCGTTTATCATTTCGTAAATGGCTCACATAATTAATAATATCGATAGTCTAAGCGTCTCAACGTTTAAGGTACAAACTTCATTTACCAGTATTTGATAGTGCCCAATTTTCAAACCAAAAGGACGTGTAATGTGTCAAATTCAAATTGAAATTTAAAGATTTAAAATTACGAGATGTAAAGAAATATTAATACAAAACGAAACGTTGCATACTAAATTTAAAACAGACATTTAATATTATGTATAAGTGAGTCAGTCTGAAGTAGAATGGGAGATAAGAGAGATATTTTTATATATAATATTCCAAAGACCGCTGCGCATAAGTTTCTCAGTTTTCTTATAGATCATTAACTAATGTGCATTTATACTTTATGGGAGTCAAAACACAGTAGTACACAGTACTGCGTGAATTCGCCTAGAATTGATGGAAATCTAAATTTGGCAACGTACGTATGCTTCTTTCATAACAATTACGTATCAAGTATATGAAATCAAAAGGAAACTTTCATTGATTTATAAAATGAAAATGTGAACAATGTAGATGTGAATGCAAGTTTATTTTTAAATATAGTCAATTAATATCCAAAAAAAAAAAAAAACAATAAACCTTAAACTCATTTACCATTTCCCTCCTGGGTACACTCAGCCACTCAATACCGTGGTCGTGATACTTTTTTGCAGGCAGTTAAATATGTACCACGTAGATATTATACATTTCTGTACAATTATGAATAATCAAAATTTTGCAACTTAATAAACGTGTCACTTATATCAAGTAGGTATACTGTACTCTGTAACTGCGTTTGTTGCTACCGCATAGTCCCTTCCATACAATAAAAACAAACGCATATACGTAAACCCCGTTTGAAACATTAAAAGTTATCAAAAATAAATTCAAATCTAACCTGTATGCAATTTCTGGCGTACATTAGCCTATATTAACAACCATTAGGTTCCCATATCTATAAAGCCTGACATTTAAGATTAAAGATCCTTAAAATATTTTCATAAGTACGTGTATTTCTATATATTTCAAAGTAGGTGTAACTTTAGAACAATTAGGATTTACTTTTTACACCACAGAATTTAACCAAATGGACAGATTTACCACAAGAACTGCCTTGCAAAATTACTTTTAGACACTTCTTCACAGAAAATGCACTTATTTTGAAGTAAACACCTCAGTTTACAATGTTAACAAGTAATTTGATAAGAGTAAAGTTTGTTCACAAAATTTAAGTATATCATTTTCAGAGGGTATTAACATTTCATTGAATTACTAGTCTCAATCTATCCATTTTCTTAATTCAAATGAGTTTTCCCTTACATCAACGACATTTATCTACCCCCATTTTTACTTATTCTACCAAGATGAATTCACATATGACATAATAATGTTTTAACTCACGGTTTTTATTCCTGTGTCAAGTATGTTCGTACTTACGAATCGCCGTCCATGATTGTGAGCTGGTTCTTGTACACTTCTGATGAAATCAAACTCATCTTGTAGGTCTTGAAGTCATGTAATAATATAGTCACATAAACGGTACAGAGTAACGATATAACAATTATACGTAAGTAAGTTCACACTAGTGATTAGAAGTATTATAACTACACAAGTATCTCCGTTATTCGACTGCTCTTGCTGAAGTCTCCGACCAGAATGTCGCTCTCTGTTAATTCGAGCGCCGCCAAGGTGTCGTCCCCACTTCACCTACCCGCATCTGTTTTTAAACTGTAGTATCAAATGAGTCACTTATTACTTTAATGTAACGTTATAAAAATGTGATATCGTTAATATCCAAGCTTCTTATTAACGACGATAACATTTATATATATATATATATATATATATATATATTTGTAGTGCCGCTTTTAAATACATGTTTCTTTCTTTCCTTCTTTCAAATAGGTGATGCCACGGAAGTCAAACCATAAAGGGTTCTGTCACCTTTAAAACGTGCCAATGCGTCTAATGCCGACATCAGATAGAACTCAAATTCTATCCAGCATTGATAATTAATGTTCATGGTATTCTACCAACACGTGGTCTGAATGCTCGTTTTCGACAAAAAAATATCAGTATTATACAATCTCCACTCTTGTAGAACATAATATAAAACAATGCCATGAATAATTGAATTAATTAGCATAAATCTTCAAATATATTACAGTGTTAACGCGTACTCACGTAAAATGTATTGTAATTATAAAAAACAATCATTATTAACAATTTTATTTTGTATTGTTAAAGCTTTTAGAGCGTAATTATGTGGCGGTTTCCCGCTGCTCGTCAAGAGATGGCGCTGCGTTTCTGAATCACGCTATCGAAGTTTTCTTAACATCTTGTATGAAATTTGAAATTGAAAACATCACACCTATTCAGGGTGATGTTTTCAATTGGGCCTTCAGAGCCAAATCCGTATCTATAAGGATTAGCCAAAAATGCTGAAATATATTACGAGGCCGATTTTGATAAAAACTATTGCATCATTAGTTTTTCAAATATATCATTCCCTAGCCGGGAATCGCAAAAGTTAATTTTGAAAAGAAACCCTGTATCATTCCATCGTCGAATAGTGTCGCTTATAAGGATCAAATTCTGGGAAGTTATGACATGATATAATAATACATGACACACTATAGGAAAAGGCTTATTTTGAAGAAAATTTAATTTTTTTCATATTCGTTGGCAACTAAGTTCCCGCCAATCATTAATTTAAACATTTTGCATATTAAAAATAGTTGGCCAAGTAAGAGTCGAACTCGCACATGAAGGGTTCCGTACCACCAACATTTTCATATATTTTTTATTTTCAGTATTTGTTATTATGGAACCCACTGAAGTAAATACATTGTGATATTACGGTTGAATAGATAAAGCGAAAAACGTCGAGAAATAGCGGTTTCTTGTATGGCGACCCCCAATTATTTTCAATATTTTTTTTTACTATTTGTTGTTATAGTTGCCGTCATGATGCATCCTCTGTAAAAATTTCAAGTGTGTACCTATTACGGTTCCAGAGATAGAGCCCTGTGACAGACGGACAGACAGCGAAGTCTTAGTAATAGGGTTCCGTTTTTACCCTTCGGGTACGGAACCCTAAAAATTAAGCAATAAAACAAGACAAAGGACGTTGTCTTATTTAATTGCTTATGTTTTATACTTATACGTGTTTAATGACATCTTTAACTGCATCGCAATTACTTGTAAAAGAACAACTTAACGTCAAGCTGATTGTGCTTAAAGAGCGTGAAATTATTATTACATATGCATGTTGGTTGTTTCTTATCTAAATATCTACTGTACAACATCATTTATTACCACCATTTGATGGGTTCAGGGTTCCCCTTTGTGGTTTGACTCCGGTGGCACCACCACCACGTCTATTTCTACTTTAGATGTGAAACATCTATAGCCGCACGTAAAACCGATTTCTGGCGTGGCGACGCTATACGATGGTATATATACAGTCTATATGCAGTAGTGTGTACGGTGTGGCGACGCATCGCCATGCGCAATCGAATTCAATAAATAGTCATCGTTATCTAGAAAAAAATCGTAATATTTTATTTTATCATTATGACATATTTAGTTCCTATCACAATATGTTCTTTTCTGCATATTACTTTTACAAAATAATGTCGATGTTTCACATCTGCCAGGCGTCCCGTGACGGCTCACAATATTTTTTTATAATTTTGCTTGCAGTCCACCTGGTGGCAAGTGGCTTTTGCCGCCCGTGGATACTGGTGATCAACTCCACATATGTTTCGATGCCTACCTGAGGTTGGCAACAGATACGTCGTTATCCCTGAGGACTAAGTTGGAACGCCTCGCATAGGTATGTTTTACTTACCACATCGTTTAAAGCTGAAGACAGCAGCGCTTAACATTGTTGTTATAAGGTGATGGTGGTAATAACAGTAGTCTTAAGCTGTTTTCTGGTTTGAAGGGTGTGGTAAGGGAGACTAGGGAGAATAGGTAACCGAGGCGTTCCAATTTAGTCCTCAAGGGTAACAACGTATGTGTAGTATTTTAGATAAGACAACTTATATGGAACTAGTTTTTGCCCGCGGCTTCGCCCGCGTTTAAAAGAAAATAATATGACATACTAACATACATTCATTCATTAGAACGACAGTGGCGCCATCTGGCGAAATTTGGTCGTACCAACTCTGAAACCTTCGTGGGCTCATGGACAACAACTTTGCTAAAGATCATCACTTGATCAAATGCAAAGTTTACGATTCAATCCTTACTAATATCGATTAAAATAATCGATTTTTTTGGTCCAAAAGATCGATTCCCCGATTAATCGATCTTAGATCGCCATCCGTAGTTCCCGTGGGATTTCCGGAATAAAAACTATCCTATGTTCTTTCTCGGGTCTCAGACTATCTTTGTACAAAATTTCAATAAAATCGGTTCAGTGGTTTAGGCGTGAAGAAAAGACAACCAGACAAACAGACAGACAGACAGAGTTATTTTCGGATTTATAATGTTAGTAAGGATTGATTACCGATATCTATGGACGGCAGTAGCCACTTACCATCTGGTAGATTGCATACAAATTTCCTTTTTCTATAAGTACTAAAAAATGTAGTAAGGAAGACAAAGGCGAGGCGTTTTAACTTAGTCCTGTTCTTATTTACTTTAAAAAGACGCTTTCTAAACTCACACTAGAATTCCCTGTATCTTGGTTACCACACACACACACACACACATAAAGACGACTACACAAACACCCAGACCCAAAGTAGACATCAAAATTCATCTTTCATATTTCTATCTGGTCGGGAATCGAACCCGGAACCCTCTGCGGGTCAGACCGGTATGGTCAACCATTAAACACCGGTATTAACTGGATTTAACCGGTTCTAACCGGAAATCAGAACGTACTAGAGTCAACTTGGCAAGATCTGAATAAATATGAAAGATAATTGTACCTACGGTTTAATAATATAACAATATAACAAATTATATAAATAATTGCACTTGCAACATACAGCAACGTGCAAGCGATTAGAGACACGTGTCTAGCTGTAAAAGATGAACTAGAAGCGAACAAAAATATTAGCAACCGAGTGTTTCGGCAAAGATTCGAACAAAAAAGACATTTCGTTCAATAATTTTCAACATAACGTTCAACAAATTTCAACAATAGGTTTCAACTAAAAATCTTTCGGCTCAAACGAAGCATTCGTTCGTGAACTTTTGGATTGCGTTCTGTTCGGTTCGTTTATTTATTATAAGGAGAATCCTACCATCAGGGTCTCACATATGTCGAGGATTTTCTTTTCCAGTTTAGATTCTCAAGCCAACACCAATACCACCTGGATTTTTTTTTATATTTGAACCTAACGATTAAGCAGACGTGCTACTTGATGAAAAATAGTCAACGTCGAGTATGAAAATTTGCAACACCACAGAGTTACCAATTGATGCATTGAAGGAGAGCTCTTTTTGCACCTTTTTTGAAGAAACCCATGTCATAGCGTTCCGGGAATACCTCAGAAGGAAGTTCATTCCACATCTTGCACGTTCGTAGCAAGACCGTGGATCATTCATATTGCATCATAATAAAGAGTAATATAATGTTATTTATTATAAAATTATAATATAATTAAAAATATACAGTCCCACCGTTTATTGGGTAGTTTCTGCATCTATTTTGTTTTACGCACCCCCATTGAATAAAAAATATTAATTAATACCATAGTTTAGTAAAGATTACTCACTCTTAACAAGAAAATGTAACCAGTTTTGACAATTGAAATTGTCACTAAATAACGTAAATTACACCATGACAGCCATTTAATGGCTGACAGAACTTTCAGCCGTTTAAGCCATTCAATGGCTTCCTTCAATTACAAGGCGGTGACATATCTATACTTATCTATGATTAATACAGACATACATTAACAGCTAACTTGTCCTAATGTTTCAATAAGTGTGTTAATCGCAAAATTTCAGGAAATTGTGTAAATTTTCAATTGAAAGAGATTCAGATCTATGGCCAATGTCAGATAAAAATCTAATTAATCTGTGATTAATTATAGATGTCTATGGACGGCAGGGACCACATACCATCAGGTGGACTGCATGCTCGCTTACTACTTAAATATATTTTATCGCGAACAGTACAACTATTGCCTTATATTCAATAATTCTACGCCGTTATGCCAGTGACGCATTTTTATCATCGTAACACATACTCAAATAGTATAATAATGTTGTTAATCTACATAACTACATATAAAAGTCATATAATAGCAGTAAGCGCTGCTGTGTTCTGGTTTGAAGGGTGTGGTAAGGGAGACATGCTGTTTTATGATATAGGAGTAGCAGACGAGCATGCAGTCCACCTGATGGTAAGTAGCTACTGCCGCCAATGGACAGCTGTAATCAATTCCAGATAAGAATAAATTCCTACCTGAGGTCGGCCACAGACGCGCCTTTACCCTTGAGGACTAAGCTGGAACGCCTCGGAAAAGTATATCTCCCTTACCACACCCTTCAAACCAGAACACAGCAGCGCTTAACATCGCTGTTTTTGGGGAGAAATAGATAAATACTTACCTGAGGCGTTACAACTTAGTTCTTCAGGGTAGCAAGGACTTAAAACATTTTTAGCTCTCGGATAGAGATGCATGAATAAATTATTACCCGACGCATTTCAAATTAGTCCTCACGGGTAGCGATACACTGCTTTTGTTATAGAGAAATATGTAAGTACTTCGAAGCGTTATAACTTAGTTCTTTAGGGTAGCAATGCCTAAAAATTTTTTTATCCGGGGCGTTATAACTTAGTTCTCAGGGGTAGCGGCGCATCTGTGGTCGACATCAGGTAGAATTCTAATCCTATCTGGAATTGATTACAGATGTCCATTGCCAGCAGGAGCCACTTACGATCCGATGGGCTGCATGCCCGTTTGCTAGCTCTTTTATAAAAATAGATGTCAATATGATGAAGATGTATTCAATAAAACTGATTTAAAAGATAGATGATTGTTATACCTGTTCTCTAGTAATTAAACTCGATTATTTCATTGATAAAACCTGTCGTCATATCGTATATAAATAGGAATTAATTACTTTAAGAACACGTGTAGAGAACACGAGATTTATCTATTGTTTATCTGTTTAATTTAAACTAAGTTTAATGTGATTCATCAACCCATTACTGTCCCACTGCTGCGCACGGGTCTCCTCTCAGAATGAGAAGGATTAGGCCATAGTCCACCGCACTGGCCAAGTGCGTATTGGTAGACTTCACATACCTTTGAGTTTTTTTTTTCTTTTAAGATTTCTCAGGTATACAGGTTTCCTCACGATGTTTTCCTTCACCGTGTAAGCAAGTGATAATTAATTTCTAATACGCATATAATTTTGAAAAATTAGCGTGCCTGGAATTTGAACCTCGAACCCCTCGTTCAAGAGGCCGAGTTTCTTAACCACTAGGCTATCACTGCTTTGTGTCCATAATCATTAGTCTATCTCATAACTCACCTCAAAAGTAAACACAGCGAGGAAGTCAAACATGCCGGTCTCCGCCATGATAGCCACTAGCAGCATCATGCTGAACAGCAGCAGCAGCGTCTCCATGTCCAGCCAGGAGACCAGCTGCTGCAGGCTCGGTCTCTCGCCGACAATCGCCAGGGTTGCGAGCGATGTGGTCGATATCAGCACTGCTGCCATCGTGCGATTTATGATCTATTGAAAGAAAAACAGTGGTTGTAGTTGTTGCATAAGACGTGGGTGACGTGGGCCAGCGGCCTCGCACCTCTAGTGGTCAACGAAAACAAAAAAAGGGCGCCCGAAATGAACCAATCACTGAAATACGTATTTGTCGGCGGCTATGTAACATTTGTATTTTTTTCTGATGGTAAGTGGCTACTGTCACCCATGGACATCTGTTGAACCTCAGGTAGGATTAGATTCCTATATGAGGTCAGCCACAGATGCGCCGCTATTCCTGAGGACTAAGCCGGAACTCCTCGGAAAATTATATCTCCCTTGCCACACCCTTCAAACCAGAACACAGCAGCGCTTAACACTGCTGTTACAACAGAAATAGGTGTGGCGGTGGTGCCGCCGGAGTCGAACCACAAAGGGTTCTACCACCTATCTTTAGAATGAAGTCGGTAAGCGCATAACTTTTCCTATCCAAAGTGTTATCATTAGTTTATGATAAATATTCATAATTATGGCAATTAATGTTTGTTTGATGTCATATTATATTTATCGTGTTACCATATTGACAGCTGATGTGTAACGTTTGACCTTTGGACATAAATCTTTCTCTATCTGTTTCTTTCTTTATCTTTTTTAAGTGAAAACTTCTTTAACGGCGTTGTGCACTTTTTGTGAACAGTGTTATAAGCGCTGCTGTGTTCTGGTTTGAAGGGTGTGGTAAAGTTGATGTACATTTCAAAGGCATTCCAGCTTAGTCCTCAAGGGTAGCGCCAGGGGCTATTTGGGGTTGATCACAGATGTCCATGGGCTACTTACCATCAGGTGGACTGCATGCTCGTCGGCTACCCCTATATTATGAAAGATAAGGAATACGTTCTTTCTACACTCACAGCCCCACACTAGGATTCCCTGTATCGTGGGTGCTATGGACACACACAGAGACAAAGGTATGTCTCGCCGGGGATCGAACCCGGAACCCTGCGCGTCAGACCGGTATGGTGACCGCTCCGTCACGCGGGTCATCAAAGGTCGACAGAGTTGCATTGCATTGAAAAGGAATTTGCCGAGATTGTAGTATAGATATTATATAATATGTTTGACGCTTTAGTTTGATATTTGTAGAATTTTAAGATAATGCCCTTTTGAACTCCGATTCCACTAAATAATTCATTCGTAACAATATATACCGATTACTGCTTAATAACATATATGCATATATATATATATATATATATATATATATATATATATATATAATAAGATATTTATTAATTATATCATATTAAACCGATATCCAGTAATGTTAGTATTCAGTTGTTAGTTAGTAATGCACATTGTTAAAGTTTGCTGTACTTATCTATAATTAAGATCATGTATAACATATTTTAAGGTTTAGTATTTAATCATAGTCAAACATGTATTCTTGTTGATAAGTCTTAATAAATAAATAAATAAATAAATAATAGCAAGTGACATAATTATTTGAAGCGTCCTAATTTAGTCCTCAGTTTTTAAGGTTATAGAACCCTTTGTTATTGAATACTCAATACACCACCGCCTTACCTATTTCTGTATTATAAAGGCAGTGTTAAGCGCTGCTGTGTTCTAGTTTCAAGTGTGATAAAATTGACATACTTATCTAAGACGTTTGAACTTCCTCAGAGGTGGAACGGGTAAGAGGTAGAAGAGGCCGACCTCAGGTACAACTCTAACCCTTGCTTGACCACTTACCATCAGGTAGACTACATACTAGTTTTCTAACCTTTATATTTAAAATAAAAACACCTTGTCGCGCTGGGATCTTAAGATAAATCACCAATACCAGAAACCACGCGCTCCCTTACAAATCAGCGCTTTAAGCTCCTAAAGAATACCTTAAAATCAATCAAAGCACATCATAATAACGGAAAAATGTCAGAACAAAGACGAATAGGGAAAAAAGTGCTGGCTGCGAAACATTCAGGAATGGACCGGAATATCAAGTGCAACTGCGTTACCGCTTCTAAGGTCTAAGTAGCCTCATATGTAAGTCAGGTAGAATCCACGCCCTTCCACCTAAACCCAAAAACTTCATACTGAACCTATTTTGAAGGTACATTCAAAGGCTGACAAATGATGGCATAAGAAGTAACTTAAGCTAATTTTTTACCGATTTCGAAACGAGGTTCTGTATTTGACCGCTATGTATGTATGTGTGTGTATATATGTAAAAACTACTCCTCCAATTTGGATTCTTTTTTATATTTTGATTTAATTATTAATTATGTCTCTGCGCAAAAAATACCATGATGTTCCCCCAACAAAAAATGTCAAAAATGTGTTTTCGTCAAAATTACTGAAACTTTATTTACATTATGACTGAAACATAATAAGTGATCACACACACTAACCTCGAATATAATCAGCACGTACAACCCACACAGGAGCAGGCACGCGTAGATGACGCCCGTGCTGACATCTAGCGGGTTCAGGTCGTAGCTCATCGTGAAGGGCGTGCTACTCTGCGCCGTGGTCCTCATCCGAAGGGCATACACGCTGGCGTCCTAACTCAAGCCGATTACAGATGCCTTACCACTTCTAAGGACTAACACGCCTTATATGTAAGTCAGGCAGAATCCACGCCCTTCCACCCAAACCCAAAAACTTCACACTGGACCTATTTTGAAGGTACTTTCAACGGCTTATGACGTCATACTTTTGATCTCATTAGGAGTAACTTAAGCTGCAGACTCATTACCGACTTAAAAGAGCAGGTTCTGTATTCGACCGCTATGTATGTAAGTATGTATGTATGTATGTTCGCGACTTTCTCAAATCTACTCATCCAATTTGGATGTGATTTTGGTCATATTTTAAATTAGCAGTTATTGCTAGGGGAAAAAATATACCAAGACATTTCCCCAACAACTACTTTCAAAAAATGTTATTTTGTCAAAATTGCTTAAAAATATATTTAAATGAGGACACTTTCTAAACACAGAGGAAACTGCAGCACACGTTACAAAATATAACAAGTGGTCACACACACTAACCTCGAATATAATCAGCACGTACAACCCACACAGGAGCAAGCACGCGTAGATGACGCCCGTGCTGACATCTAGCGGGTTCAAGGTGTAGCTCATCGTGAAGGGCGTGCTACTCTGCGCCGTGGTCCTCATTCGAAGGGCATACACGCTGGAGTCCTACCTCAAGCCGATCACAGATGCCTTACCACTTCTAAGAACTAAGACGCCTTATTTGTAAGTCAGGCAGAATCCACGCCCTTCCACCCAAACCCAAAAACTTCACACTGGACCTATTTTGAAGGTACTTTCAACGGCTTATGACGTCATACCTATGATCTCATAAGGAGTAACTTAAGCTGCAGACTCTTTACCGACTTAAAAGAGCAGGTTCTGTATTCGACCGCTATGTATGTATGTATGTATGTATGTATGTATGAATGTATGTATGTATGTATGAATGTTTGTATGTCTGCGATTTTCTGAAAAACTACTCATCCAATTTGGATGGGATTTTGGTCATACTTTAAATTAGCCGTTATTTCTAGGGCAAAAAAATAAACCAAGACATTTCCCCAACTGACAACTACTTTCAAAAAATGTTATTTTGTCAAAATTGCTGAAAATATACATTTTTAAACGCAGAAGAAACTGCAGTACACGTTACAAAATATAACAACACACACACTAACCTCGAATATAATCAGCACGTACAGCCCACACAGGAGCAGGCACGCGTAGATGACGCCCGTGCTGACATCTAGCGGGTTCAAAGTGTAGCTCATCGTGAAGGGCGTCGTGCTCTGCGCCGTGGTCCTCATCCGAAGGGCATACACACTGGAGTCTTACCTCAAGCCTACAGATGCCTTACCACTTCTAAGGACTAAGACGCCTTATATGTAAGTCAGGTAGAATCCACGCCCTTCCACTGACACCCAATAACTTCACGCTGAATCCATTTTGAAGGTACTTTCAACGGCTTATGACGTCATACCTACGATCTCATAAGGAGTAACTTAAGCTGCAGACTCTTTACCGACTTAAAAGAGCAGGTTCTGTATTCGACCGCTATGTATGTATGTATGTATGAATGTTTGTATGTTCGCGACTTTCTCAAATCTACTCGTCCAATTTGGATGGGATTTTGGTCATATTTTAAATTAACAGTTATTGCTAGGGGAAAAAATAAACCAAGACATTTCCCCAACTGACAACTACTTTCAAAAAATGTTATTTTGTCAAAATTGCTGAAAATATATTAATATGATGACACATATTTAAACACAGAAGAAACTGCAGCACACGTTACAAAATATAACATCACACACACTAACCTCGAATATAATCAGCACGTACAGCCCACACAGGAGCAGGCACGCGTAGATGACGCCCGTGCTGACATCTAGCGGGTTCAAGGTGTAGCTCATCGTGAAGGGCGTGCTACTCTGTGCCGTGGTCCTCATCCGAAGGGCATACACACTGGAGTCCTACCTCAAGCCGATCACAGATGCTTTACCACTTTTGAGGACTAAGACGCCTTATATGTAAATCAGCCAGAATCCACGCCCTTCCACAGAAACTCAAAAACTACTTCACGCTGAACCCATTTTGAAGGTACTTTCAACGGCTTATGACGTCATACATATGATCTCATAAGGAGTAACTTAAGCTGCAGACTCTTAACCGACTTAAAAGAGCAGGTTCTGTATTCGACCCACTATGTATGTATGTATGTATGTATGAATGTTTGTATGTCTGCAATTTTCTCAAAAACTACTCATCCAATTTGGATGTGATTTTGGTCATATTTTAAATTAGCAGTCATTGCTAGGGGAAAAAAATAAACCAAGACATTTCCCCAACTGACAACTACTTTCAAAAAATGTTATTTTGTCAAAATTGCTGAAAATATATTAATATGATGACACATATTTAAACACAGAAGAAACTGCAGCACACGGTACAAAAGATAACGGGTGATCACACACACTAACCTCGAATATAATCAGCACGTACAAGCCACACAGAAGCAGGCACGCGTAGATGACGCCCGTGCTGACATCTAGCGGGTTCAGGGTGTAGCTCATCGTGAAGGGCGTGCTACTCTGCGCCGTGGTCCTCATCCGAAGGGCATACACACTGGAGTCCTACCTCAAGCCGATTACAGATGCGGTACCACCCTTGAGGACTAAGTCGCCTCATATGTAAGTCAGGCAGAATCCACGCCCTTCCACCCAAACCCAAAAACTTCACACTGGACCTATTTTGAAGGTACTTTCAACGGCTTATGACGTCATACTTATGATCTCATAAGGAGTAACTTAAGCTGCAGACTCTTTACCGACTTAAAAGAGCAGGTTCTGTATTTGACCGCTATGTATGTATGTATGTATGTATGTATGTATGTATGTATGTATGTATGAATGTTGGTATGTCTGCGATTTTCTGAAAAACTACTCATCCAATTTGGATGGGATTTTGGTCATACTTTAAATTAGCCGTTATTTCTAGGGTAAAACAATAAACCAAGACAGTTAGCCAAGAACATATCTCAAAAAATGTATTTTGTCAAAATTGCTGAAAATATTTTAAAAACGCAGAGGAAACTGCAGCACACGGTACAAAAGATAACAAGTGATCACACACACTAACCTCGAATATAATCAGCACGTACAACCCACACAGGAGCAGGCACGCGTAGATGACGCCCGTGCTGACATCTAGCGGGTTTAGGGTGTAGCTCATCGTGAAGGGCGTGCTACTCTGCGCCGTGGTCCTCATCCGAAGGGCATACACGCTGGAGTCCTACCTCAAGCCGATCACAGATGCCTTACCACTTCTAAGGACTAAGACGCCTTATATGTAAGTCAGGCAGAATCCACGCCCTTCCACCGAAACTCAAAAATTACTTCACGCTGAATCCATTTTGAAGGTACTTTCAACGGCTTATGACGTCATACTTATGATCTCATGAGGAGTAACTTAAGCTGCAGACTCATTACCAACTTAAAAGAGCAGGTTCTGTATTCCACCCACTATGTATGTATGTATGTATGTATGACTGTTTGTATGTTCGCGACTTTCTCAAATCTACTCGTCCAAATTGGATGGGATTTTGGTCATATTTTAAATTAGCAGTTATTGCCAGGGTAAAAAAAATATACCAAGACATTTCCCCAAGAACAAATCTCAACAACTGTGATTATTTTCAAATTGCTGAAAGTTAAACGGCTACTATCTATTTTTCATACTCCTAAGTGATAAGAGTTGTTCACCTTAAACATTTTTTATTTATATGGCGACACAACGTTTGCCGGGTCAGCTAGTTTTTTTATAATATAGGGGTAGCAGACGAGCATGTAGTCCACCTGATGGTAAGTGGCTACTGCCACCAATGGAGTGATCAACGCAAAATAGCCCCTGGGGCGCTACCCTTGAGGACTAAGCTGGAACGCCTTTGAAAGGTATATCAACTTTACTACACCCCCTCAAACCAGAACACAGCAGCGCTTAAAACATACCGAGGATATTATGATACAAACGCAGAGAAACTTGCAGCACACGTTACAAAATATAACAAGTGATCACACACACTAACCTCGAATATAATCAGCACGTACAACCCACACAGGAGCAGGCACGCGTAGATGACGCCCGTGCTGACATCTAGCGGGTTCAGGTCGTAGCTCATCGTGAAGGGCGTCGTACTCTGCGCCGTGGTCCTCATCCGAAGGGCATACACGCTGGAGTCGGTCTGGTTGGAGGCCAGGCGGAGGATGGAGGTACGTTTCTCTCCCTCGCTGAAGTCTAGGTCAGCTTCGTCTTGTAGTACCATTGACCATGGGTTGGACGCCTGTTGAAATGGAAGAAAAAGTTGAAGTAATGAAGGTTGTTGTAATATTTTGTGTTTTGGAATTCAGTTCAATGCGTTTTTGCTTTCGTTTAATCCATGTTATTATCTTCACCCGTCATTAGTAACCAATCCATCCAATGATTTGTCTTACCAAATACTGTACCAAATATTGTCAACGTAGACAATCTACGTTGACAATATCTTCCCATTAAAATTTCAAAGTTTTAACACAATTACCTGTACATATTACTGTATTTATTTATGTCCTTTGCCTGTATTGCTTGTGTATAAATATTAAATAATAATTACCTAACGAACTTTTAGTACCATCATTATTTATCGTATTCTCCTCAGCAACCCCTTTAATCTGAATCATAATCATGGGGCGCAAAAAAGTAATCGATCCGCCATTTTGGAGCGTCGGCCATTTTGGCTTTAGAATGACTCCCATACTAATCATGTCATCATAAGTGATACATCATCATCACACATACATCAACATCATACCAAGCACGTGTGAAAAATCAGCTCAATCCGTTGGAGTTAACTCGTTACAAATTCAGTTGCAATATTTGACTCAAGTTTTGACTCTCTGACATACGAACTAACAAGACAAGTTTAATTGGAACTCACTTCTTTTGTCACAGCATCTGCCTCCGAAACGGTTCCTCTCAACCCATTTTTGAGGGTCCACCTCTCCAGCCAGACCTCCATCTTGTTCGCAGCGTCCAGCTCTGAGGAGTTCATCTTACCCTCTCCCTGCTCCGATATAAACGGACCCAATAGCTTCAAATGTATTGATAACTTGGGGTCACTTATATTCAAGATGTAACCTGGAATACGGTTCTATGTTAAATGGTTAAGAGGTAAGTTTTTGATTTAAGTTTAAGGTTAGAAGAACCCCAAGTTATTCAACTGTGGCACTACAGTACTATTTCTGCCTTACGAAAGAATTTAGGTAGTGCTGTGCTCAGATTTTAACAGTGTGGTAAGAAATAGAGCCTTCAAACACACAAAACAAGACCAAACTTCACAGTGGAACAACACTTGTGGCCGATCTAAGACAGAACTCCAATTTTATCTGGGGTTGCATCCATGGGCGGTTGCCACCTACTATCAGTTGACGTGGTCCAACTGTTTGTTACTTCAGTAATTTTTGTGCAATCCTTATGGAGACCTGAACAAAAAACCTTGATAAAATATAATACTGTTTTTTTGCCACTAGGCTATCACTGCTTTTGAAGAAACACAGTCATATACTTACTCTTAACTTCTCCAGGGTTCACAGAAGAGTTCCTCAGCACCTCCTCCTTCTCATTGTACATGAGGAACACCAGCGTGAAGAATATCCAGCAAGCCAGGAGCAACGTCATCTTTATGTAATGCCTTGCGAGGGTGAACTAAAATAAAACGTTACATTAACATTTATTCATTACTATATTTCGAAGGTGGTTGAACCCTTTGTGGTTCGACTCCTGCGGCACCACCGCCACAGCTAATTCTGCCTATTAACAGTTATGTTAAGCGCTGCTGTGTTCTGGTTTGAAGGATGTAAGGGAGCCATACTTATCCGAGGCATTCCAGCTTAGTCCAGGATTGATTACAGATGTCCATGAGCGGCACTAACCACTTACCATCAGGCGGACTGCATTCTCCTCCGCTACTCCTATGTTATAAATAATAAAAAATAAAGTAGTCATTGTATTAGTTAAGGCGCCTTTAATAATTTTTTAAAGGTGGTAGAACCCTTTGTGGTTCGACTCCGGCGGCACCACCGCCACACCTATTTCTACCTAATAACAGCAGTGTTAAGCGCTGCTGTGTTCCGGTTTGAAGGGTGTGGTAAGGGAGACATACTTTTCCGAGTTCCAGCTTAGTCCTCAGGGGTAGCGGCGCATCTGTGGCCGACCTCAGGTAGGAATATCTAATCCTATCTGGGGTTGATTACAGATGTCCATGGGCGGCAGTAGCCACTTACCATCAGGTGGACTGCATGCTCGTCTGCTACTCTTATATTATAAATAATAATAATAATAATTGTGTTAAAAAGGCCCTCCCTAGCATCCATAGCACCAATCCTAAAAAAACCAAAAAAACCTAGCTCTCAGAGCTACTGTAAACTAAGCAATGAATATAAGCAATCTTTTGATGGATTTGACAGATATCCGTAACTAAACTACATTTCATATTCCTGGTGAAATTATTCCCTAAGAGTGTACTTAAGTAATATAAAAAATTGTATACCTTTGATGGTCTTTTGGGAATGGATCCATTTTCCAATCTGAAACAAAAAAGAACAGGCTAAGTGGATTATTTCATGCCACGCCTATTTCTGTATTCTAACAAAAGATTTAACAGTAACTTTGTTCGAGTTTGTAGAGTGTGATAAGACAGAGTCTTAGCACAATCTACAAAGTGGTGTCTCTACACACGAGGTGACAAACTTCTCATCCACTCTGAATATAGAAATCAGTCGAGTCGAAACAGCAAATTGTAGATATTAACGGACTGAAAACAGCGCGGGACCCCCCGGCACCCCCCGCTGCCCGCTCTCGCCCGCAGGGACATAGCTGCGGTAGTGTGCCGTTACTGTTGCTACGGAATATATGCTTGTAGTTGTGTTTGACCTCATTGGCTCAGAGCCTTCAGAGCAGCGGGCCTCAACTTCAGAGCGGACTAGAAGTTTGGCGCGGACTTTAACCCTGGGGTTGATTATAGATATCCATGGGCGGCAATAGCCACTTATCATCACGTGGACTGCATGCTCGTCTGCAACTCCTATCTATCAACTAATATTATAAAGAGGAAAACTTTGTTTGATTGTAATGAATAGGCTCAAGAACTACTGGACCGATTTTAAAAATTCTTTCACCATTCGAAAGCTACATTATCCACGAGTAACATAGACTATATTTTATGTGAAATATATTTGATAAATAGATTTGAGGCGGTACAAAGTTTGCCGGGTCAGCTAGTATTATATAAAAAAAATCTTCAAACTAGTAATATACCACTTACCCACACTTCTTCGGATTCTGTATCTCAACATCCTCGCTCTTCCCGTCAATGTAGGGCAGATCGTCTGTTACTCTAACATTGTTGTTCAGGTGTGGAGCTGACTTGACCAGCGGGAGGCGCTTGGTCTCCGGTACTGAGCCGTTCTTGGATTTCAGAGGTACACTCTCTGATTTACCTGGAAGAAATATGAATTGAAATTAGTTAAAGTATTTTTAGTCGTCTATATAACAAGAACTACAATATTCTTATTTACATGTAGATAGATAGATATCCTTACTCCTTACTAATATTATAAATCCGAAAGTAACTCTGTCTGTCTGTCTGTCTGGTTGTCTCTTCTTCACGCCTAAACAAGTGAACCGATTTTAATGAAATTTTGTACGAAGATAGTCTAAACGCGAAAAAGGACATAGGATAGTTTTTATCCCGGAAATCCCATGGGAACTAGGGATGGCGATCTAAGATCGATTAATCGGAGAATCGATCTTTTGGACCAAAAAGTCGATTATTTTAATCAATATTAGTTAGGATTGAATCGTAAACTATGCATTTGATCAAGTGATGATCTTTAGCAAAGTTGTTGTCCATGAGCCCACGAAGGTTTCAGAGTTGGTACGACCAACTTTCGCCAGATGTCGCCACTGTCATTCCAATGAAGGTACGAATTTTCAGTTTTATGTATGTTAATATGTCAAATTATTTTCTTTTTAAAGCGGGCGAAGCCGCGGGCAAAAACTAGTTTCTATATATTTTCTCAATAAATTATATTTATATTCACGACACCCTATACCCTTTATTGACCTTCTAATCGACATGGTTCGCTTACCTTTGCCTTGGGATCAAGTTCTGAATAATTATGTGCAAACTTAACTAAGGTGTGTTCACATCGCCAATGAGAAACGAGAAGTATATAAGAAAGATAAAGAGGCTAATATAAAAGGTTTTGTCACCGATTCTTCAAAATTATTTCAGAATTATTGCAGGTAAATGCACTGATGTAATTAATTGTAGGATGACTGTAGAAGAACTAGTAAGATAAGAAAAGACTGTAGTAGAAGTAAGATGACTGTAGAAGATGAGAATAAAATTATAGATATATTTTTTTTTTATTTTTGTTATTAAGTTTTATAACTTTAATTCTAAGACAAAAATAACCGAATCAAAATTGTATACAGGGTGAATTTTTCAAATAGGCCTTCAGGACCAAATCCGAAACTATAAGGATTAGCGAAAAATGCTGAAAGGAGTTACGAGGTCGATTTAGATAAAAACTAAAACTGCATCATTACTTTTTTTAAATATCTGTTTCCTTACCCGGGAATCTAACGAGTTCATTTTGAAAAAAATTACACCCTCTATATTATTCCACTGTCTGATAGTGTCGCTTATAAGGATCAAATTCTGGGAAGTAATGTTATGTTACAAATTAAAGGAAAAGGAAAATTTTGAAGAAAGTACATATTTTTACCTACATACACTCGAAAAACATTACCCTCCGCGGTCACTCAAAATTACCAACAAATTTTCAATATTGACTATTATTATTATCAAACTTCGACGAATAGGCGAATACTAGTTTTAATAGATGCCCTTTGAAATGAATCAAATTGATAAACTTTGTCATTACACATACAAAGTACGTGATAAATTATATTTCGATGTTGCAACAATGTTTATTGTACGATTACACAAAATGCGTTATGAGTAGCTTATAGATAAATAGCAGTGATAGCCTAATGGTTAAGAAAATCGGCCTCTCAAACGAGGGGTCCGAGATTTAAATCCCAGGCACGCAACTGATTTTTTAAGTTATGTATTAGAAATTAATTATCACTTGCTTAAATGGTGAAGGAAGACATCGTGAGAAAACCTACGTATCTGAAAAATTAAAAATGCTCTCAGAGGTATAAGAAGTCTATCAATACGTACTTGGCCAGCGCCGTGGACTATAGCCTAATCCTTTTTTTCTTAACGAGCGGGAAACCTTCAAAGGTACCCGACGACGTGGGAGCGACGCCGGGTTATGTGGGATTTTTACTGTAGCCCTATTCTAAGTAGTCCCGGAAATACAGGGACAGGACTATAGCCCATTCGTTTAAATAGCATTATGATTTATTTTTTACCTAAATAAATGCGAACGGTTATAAGGTAATATTAAAACATAATGCGACGAGGTCATTCACATAGGCGTTGTAGACTAAAATAGAACGCTTAATGCATGCTGCAGTTACGAATTGTGTAAGTATTTATATTTTAGTCCAAAATTCCGTTGGAGCACGCATTAGGCCTTGCTTTTTTGTAATATACGAGTAGCATACGAGCATGCAGTCCACCTGAGGGTAACTGGCTACTGCAGCCCATGGACATCTGTAATCAACCCCAGATAGGATTTGATATTAACCTGAAGTCGGCCACAGATGCGCCGCTTCCCCTGAGGACTAAGCTGAAACACCTCGGAAAGGTTTTTCACTTACCAGACCCTTCAAACCAGAACACAGCAGTCATAAGTTGTTTATCTACAGTCATTAAGCGGATCAGGCACGGGCCGTGTCAGACAAAATCATGTCTTTCTATACAATGATTTGCTTGTGCTTAGAAAGGCAGCCCCTATCATCAAAGTCAGAAAGGTATTCCAAATATCTATGTAGATTATGATATTCCCACTTACCCACAACTAAAATAAGTAGGTAGGTAAGACTTTATATCTACAATCTTGAAGTTATTTCATAAACTTTGTATGCAGCGAAGCGTAAGCTTGTATGATACTTGCCCAAGGTCCCGGGTTCGATGACCGGTCAGGGCACACATTTGAGTTGCAGATGAGTGCAGTTGGCTGCATTTATGTGTGTAAAAACATTGCAATGTGTTTGTGCTTTCGTATACAGTTGAAGCCGAGTATATATTTTCATAATAACAGAAGTAGCAGACGAGCATGCAGTCCACATCTGACATCATCTGTAATCAACCCCGGATAAGATTAGATTCCTACCAGAAGAAGGCCACAGACGCGCCGCTACCCCAGAAGACTAATCTGGAATACTTCGAAAAAGTAAAAAAAAGTGTCTCACTGACCACACCCTTCAAAACGGAACACAGCAGCGCCTAACACTGCTGTTATAAGGTGGAAATAGGTGTGGCAGAGGTGCCGCCGGAGTCGAGCCACAAAGGATTCTACCACCTTTAAAAGATCGAAACTTCTTCTCCATAACGAAACACCTTGTGAAGTGGTGGTAGTTGTACTGACATTAAAAAAGTGCTCTGTAAAGAATCTATTTTCAATAGAAAAAAATTAATTGATTTGACTTGGCAATTTCTAGTAGGCGCAAATGTCAATTTTTAAACAAAATATTGTAAAGATTGATAACGGGAAAATAATATTTGTTAGAAAGCCTAAGATAAGTTTGTGTCCCTGACCAAACCCTTCAAACCCGAACGCAGCAGCACTACATTGCTGTTATTAGACAGAAATAGGTGTGGCTGTGGTACCTCCGGAGAATCACAATCAACCTTGGTATAACCATGGTAGTTATAACCATGAATTCTACTAAATATGTTTGTAGACCAATATGCGTAGGTCGAAATCAAATATGGCGTCATATACCCTTTTAGGGAAAGCCAAGGAAATCTTATGGTATTGATAATTTGTTGCGTAAATTTTATGGAAATTACGCATCTTGTATGGTCTTTGACTATTTGGCTGTTATCAATATAAATAACTTTTAATATGTTCTTACTAACAGGAAGTATTTGTTTTATCAATTCTGATGAATCATAGATACTATAATAATAAACTTCTATGTTCTTTTTAATTTATGATTACTGTCCCACTGCTGGGCACGGGTCTCCTCTCAGAATGAGAAGGATTAGGCCAAAGTCCACCGCGCTGGTCCAGTGCGTATTGGTAGACTTCACATACCATTTAGTTTTTTTGATAAATCTCTTAGGTGTGCAGGTTTCCCCGCCGGTAAAGCAAGTTATAATTAATTTCTAATACACACATAACTTTGAAAAATCAGGTGCATGTCTGGGATTTGAATCTCCGACCCTTCGATGGAGGAGCCGAGGAACTATGTGAGAACCAGTGACTTCATGCACCCATTATTGTCCCAAAGAACTAGAAAACCGAACCTCTCAAACTCAAAAAGATTTAAACTATAGTCCACATAACCAAGTGTTGATAGACTTCAATCATGATCAATTTCAGTAAGGTTTTAAAGTTAAACGTTGCAGTGTCAGTAAAAAATGAGGTTTGACGAAAATATGTACTATATATGACCAAACCTCTGACACGTCTCTGATCGATAGCCCTTCACATGTGTTTTATTTTCACTCTACCTTTATGACAATAAGTATATTAAAAAAATATACAACCTACTTACCGAAAACCATCTGAGTTAAAAGTGATTTGACTTGTATCTCCCACTCCTAGACGCACAGTTGGATAAAAATCCACAGAAAATCCAAACAAAACCAAACCATGGGTAATTCAGTTATATTAGTAAGATAGACTTTCAACCTACCTATACTCTCGTTCGAAGACATCAATGCGCCTATAAAAATAAAAAAAACTTTAATCAAATACCAAAAACCGAAAAAAAACCCCTAGTCCAACCATAAGAGCTGATCTTCAAACAGCTGAACAGATTTTCTTCATCGAAGCTAAAAAACTCATTCGATCAAGATAACTTTCGGACCAAAAACTAAAGCAAAATCAGTTCATCCGTTTAGAAGATTTTAAGCCACAAAGAGACTAAAATACCACCTTAACCAGCTCCACCAAATTAAAGCTACACTTGTTTTTGCGTCGGGAGCAAAAGCTTCCTTACCCACATGGACTTTTTGTCCATGGCTATGGGGACCCTTGAAAAGCTCCGTAGGCAACATACCCATTAGTGGGCGGCAAGAGTGGGAGCTCGAACCGCCCGGCCAGCAACCCCGGGAAGGACGGCGGTATGTGTGGCCGCATGCCGTTGTACACACCAGAGGGTGTGGGGAGCTTATGCTCACCTGGGCGAGCACAATGGGCAACGCGCTTAGAGGACTCCGGTTGCGTTCCCTGGAGATCCCGGAGTTCTCAACGCAGCGCCGAGGACGGCCACCGGGGGGGTTTTAGTGCGGTAAGAATCCCACATAACCCCGTGTCGCTCCCACGGCGTAGGTAACTTTTGAAGGTTTCCCCCTCGTAAACAAAAAAAAGGCAACATACCCATTGCGACTAAAACATTACCTTCCCATTCAGCATTGACTATGCAAATTAGATCTAACTTATTCATTAGATTTATTTTATTTTATTTAGACTTCGCAAATATGATCATATCTCTGAGTATCGTATAAAACACAAGTCGCTAACTATCATAATAAAATAAACTTAATTCGACGAAATATTTTGTATACGGAATATTTTCAACTGCATGTTTGATTAGACACATAATAGTACATTACAATACGAGGACGAAAAATTTTTTTCTGACAAGTGTGAGTTTGCAGGCCGAGCCGCAGGCGAGGACTGCAATCACACGAGTCAGAAAAACATTTTTCGTCCGCGTGTTGTATAAAATTTTATATTACGGGGTCGGAAATGGGGGTTTGGGGGAAAACGTCAATTTACGCACGCCGTGATATAATATATGTTTTTATATAATATAGGAGTAGCAGATGAGCATGCACTCCACCTGATGGTTAGTGGCTACTGCCGCCCATGGAAATCTGTAATCAACCTCATATAAGATTAAATATTCCTACCTGAGGTCGGCCACAGATGCGCCGCTACCCCTGAGGACTAAGCTGGAACGCCTCGCAAAAGTATGTCTCCCTTACCACACCCTTCAAACCAGAACACAGCAGCATTTAACACTGCTGTTATTAGGCAGAAATAGGTGTGACGGAGGTGCCGCCGTACCCATGTTTTGTTGTAATGCAAAACATCATTATTATTTCCACTATACCTCTAACACTCCTAATAAATTAAAGGAGTGAAAGTTCCTTAATTCCGTCAGTAGGGAAAACCCCAATCGGACCATCAAAGTGAAATTGAGAAATCGATAAAAATTGAAAAATAATCGATAATTAATATGTCGATAGAATTAACCATAATTTACACCATTACTAGCTGACCCGACAAACGTTGTGTTGCCGTATAAATAGAAAAATGTTAAGGGTAAACAACCCCTATCACTTACGTGTATGAAAAATAGATCCTACACAATTCTCAGACCTACTGAATATGCATATAAAATTTGGTGAAAATCGGTAGACCCGTTTCGGAGGGGTACGGTAACTAACATTGTGACACAAGAATTTTATATATAAGACTAGCTGACCCGGCAAACTTTGTACCGCCTCAAAATCTATTTATCAAATATATTATATATAAAATATAGCCTATGTTACTCGTGGATAATGTAGCTTTCGAATAGTGAAAGATTTTTTAAAATCGGTCCAGTAGTTTTTGAGCCTATTCATTACAACCAAACAAACAAACAAAGTTTTCCTCTTTATAATATTAGTATAGATAATCCTCAATCATAAGGCACCCTGTGTTTATAAACACTACATATTCTTACAATTACTAGTATTTTTCCATTCTAAGCTAAACCTTGAGAAGTATATTAATTTATTGTGCACTTGAATGCACTTGACGCTTTTGTGTATTCATTTTAAATGATAATCTAAGAGCGATTTATGTTTTTTCAATTTGACGCAAATGCTCTACAGTATATAGTCGTATAAGGCCTCTCAGGGGTCCAAAGTTCGAACCCAGGCACCTCTGATTTTTCAAAGTTAAGCGTATTAGAAATTAATTATCGGTTTTAACGGTGAAGGAAAATCGTGAGGAAACCTGCATACCTGAGACTTTTAAAAAGTTCTCAAAGGTATGTGAAGAGTAAAAATACGAACTTGGTCAGCGCGATGGACTATGGCCTAATCCTTCTCATTCTGAGAGGAGACCCGTGCCCAGCAGTGGGACAGTAATGGGTTGAAGACGACGATGCTATAGGACATAGGTAGATACCACTGCCATATCTATTTTTAGCATAAAAAAGTTCTACGTTTCGTTCTCTCTGTGGTTCGACCTGCGGCGGCACTACCTCCATACTCATTTCTGCCATAACAGTCTACTGTTATGGCAGAAATGGCAGCGTTTAACATTAGTTAAACGCTGCTCTGTTGTTGTTTGAAGGGTGTGGTAAGGGAGATATACTTTTTCGAGGCATTCCAGCTTAGTCCTCAAGGGTCAAGCGGTGAATCTGTGGTCGACCTCGGATAGGAATATCTAATCCTAACTGGGTTAGATTACAGATGTCCATAGGCAGTAGCCTTACCATCAGCTGGACTGCATTTTCGTCTGCTCCAAATATTATAAAAAAAACTTTGTTTCAAACTTCGAAGGTCTCCTAAAAACGCAATAAATCCACCCACACAAGCACATAAAATATGATAACGTACTGTCTGGCGCGCACACATGCTCGAAACCGGATTTAACCGGTCCAAAATAGCCGCAAGCCACCGCTAGGAGCGATGGAACGCAATTTACAGAAAAACGTACACATAAACATTTTATTATATATGTATGCTATAGGATTCACGGATTTGAGCCCTTATGTGTTTATTTGGGCTTTTTTATGTCTTTACCATCCATTACAGACTTTTCAAGTGAAAAAAATCTTAACACGCGTTGAGCTACCTATTTTTGTCTCAAAACAGCTGTGTTCTGGTTTGAAAGGTGTGGCAAGGGAGACATGTCCCTGTAGTACCGGGACCAGAATAGGGCTAGGTATTCCCTGCCTGTCGTAAGAGGCGACTAGAAGGGACTTCCGAGGTTGCGGGCAGCAAGAGTAGGAGCTCAAACCGTCCAGCAAGCGAACCTCGGAATGACAGCGGTTTGTGTGGTCGCATATCGCTGTAATCACCAGGGGATGTGAGAGCAGCGTAAATTGCTCCCCCCAGGGCAGAGCCCGATAGAAAGGCCTCGCGTTAGGAAGACTCCGGTTGTGTTTCGATGGAGATCCCGGAGTTCTCCACTGAATGCCGAGGACGGCCACCGGGGGTTTTGGAGCGGTAAAAATCCTACATAACCCGGTGTCACTCCCATGGCGTCGGGTACCTTTTGAAGGTTTCCCCCTCTTCAACAAAAAACGGGAGCTTAATCCTTACGTGGCAATGCTGTGTATGACTAAGTAGAACCTGTTTTTATGGAGTTGGTTACAGTTGTCCATACGACAGTGTCTTACCATCAGATGGACTTGAATTACTTAATAATATAGCCTATTTTTCTCCCGCAATTTAGAGGAATCCAACGACACCTCATATGTTAATCCGTCAAGCCGTTTGTGCTGCAGCGTGACAAAGAATAAAATATACCTAAATACGTTCAAAAACATTACCCTCACAGTTAAAAAAGGTCATTACATTCGTCAAAAAACTAAAAATAACTCGAGTGCATCGTATAAATTCATATAACATTCTAGTAAATAGTATAACGGCTTCAATATATGTAAATTTATTGTTTTTATGCACACGACTGAATAATTATTTGCTTAAACGGAATGTTAGTCACTCATTTGTCATACCTACTCATTTATTGTGGCCAGATAACATAAGTCAACCATTTACCGATTCAAAATGTATGCAGTCATATATCTTATATATAAAATTCTCGTGTCACAATGTTAGTTACCGTACCCCTCTGAAACGGCTTTACCGATTTTCACCAAATTTTATATGCATTTTCAGTAGGTCTGAGAATCGGGTACTATCTATTTTTCATACCCCTAAGTGATAAGGGTTGTTCACCGTTAACATTTTTGTATATATATGGCAATACAACATTTGCTCAGCTAGTTTATATATGAAGTATGTGGTAAAAGAGACATAATTTTCCGAGGCGTTCCAATTTAGTCGTCAGATGTAGTATCGCATCCGTGGTCAACTTTAAGTAGAAATCGGGGGTTGATTACAGATGTCCATGGCAGTAGCCACTTACCATCAGTTGGACTGCATGCTCGTCTGCTACTCCTATATTACAAAAAAACCTCGGGCAGGAATCTTCTTATTATGTTGTCTGGGATTGATTATAGATTGTCCATGGGAGTAGACACTTACTATCAGATGCTCTTCTGCTACTCCTACATTACAAAAAAATGTGAGCCGTCACGGGACGCCTGGCAGATGTGAAACATCGACATTATTTTGTAAAAGTAATATGCAAAAAAGAACATATTGTGATAGGAACTAAATATGTCATAATGATAAAATAAAATATTACGATTTTTTTCAGATAACGATGACTATTTATTGAATTCGATTGCGCATGGCGACGCGTCGCCACACCGTACACACTACTGCATATAGATTGTATATATATACCATCGTATAGCGTGGCGCCACGGCATGCGTCGCCGAGCCAGAAATCGGTTTTACGTGCGGCTATAGATGTTTCACATCAAAAATAATTAACTTACTGATGACTTGATGGTGTGTCATAGTGTGATTTTGCTTTCTTTGCAGAAGGCTGATCACTTTCACTCTCTAAATTATCACGGTCAGACATTTTATTATCAGAAAAATAAGCGGGCAATACTTAAAACATACAAAATACGTCAAGTGGTGTAAAACGAGTTAAAACGACTCCAGTCGCTCTCGCGCGGCGTAGTAATACACACGAATGTCACTGAACACGTTAAACGTCATTATTTTGAATTTTAAGCCTCAAAATGCCTTCTTGTGCAATGCATAAATGCAAAAATTATGCTCGAAAAAGAAACAAGATTCATGGAATCACCTATCACACGTAAATGAAGAGAAATTATTAAATTTTGTTTATTTTTCGTGTTCGATCCGCCATGATTACATGAGTAACCAGAAAGAGACAAAGTATGTTTTTGTCAATGAAAGTGATAAAGACGCAAAATGCATGACCATTTTGCGTCTTTATCACTTTCATTGACAAAAACTTTCATTGATTGAATTGAACTGTCATAGATCAATGAAAAAATTTTCATTGATATATGACCATAGATCAACAGAACAGAAGTGACATTTTATTGAAGCTCACGATGTTCATACGTGTATGTTATAGTTTAAGATCCCACTGCTTAATTTTTATATTAGTGTGTTTTAGTCAAAATATAACTTTTTATAGTTTATTTTAATAAAATAAAATCGATATATGGGAAATTCTGTATCCTAATCTCTAAATTTTCTTCGATATCTGTGGTAAATAATAAAAAATATTACCATAAAATTTATATAGGATAGTATACGGTATTTTAAAATTTCTTTAATTGAATAAATTAACCTAAACATAATTTAATAAACAATCTTTGTATAGCCAGAAATTAATCCTCAAAAAGACCACGGTAAGATTATATAAAATTCGCATGTCACGATGTTAGTTACTGTACTCCTGCGAAACGCTCTTACTGATTTTCATCAAAATTTATATGCATATTCAGTAAGTCTGAGAATTGGCTACTATCTATCTATTTTTCATATCTCTTAAGTGATAAGGGTTGTTCACCCTTAACATTTTTTTTTATTTATATGGCAACACAATGTTTGCTGGGTCAGCTAGTACATTTATAAAATGTACACAACTTTGCAATTAATGGTCGTGTGTAAAATAAAACTGAAAATAATAAACATAAATTAGTAAAGATACTTCGCCGCCTTGAAATTGAATGAAGCCACAAACGGCTTATTAGTAAGTTTTTTTTGAATTCTTGACAAATAAAAACATTTTTAGAGAAAATTTACAAATAAATAACTAATACTGCGTAATTTACATAATAGATAAATAATTATTTCAAATATTTTAGGGACATTTTAGCACGGAGACGTGGCAAAACTTTTTTACGCAACTATTTCAATTCTCAAAACTGGGTACATTTTCTTGTTAGGAGTGAGTAATCTTTACTAATATACGATAATAAATATAAACAATTTTTAAATAGTATATTTTAAACCAGTCGATACATCTGTATAGATACATTCTTTCATCAAATTATATATTTATATAATAATAATTTATTTAGTTAAACTGTACTATAACATTTCTACGTAAACGATGTACTAAAACTATTATCGACAGTTCTGGACATTTTTTACCTTCTGTTCCATTATTTCATTGTCTTTGACAAGCATGAGTATCAATGAGAAATATACGTCCATACGTCCCGTTTTTAACGGGACAGTCCCTTTTTTCGATGCTTCGTGCCGTTGTCTCCGAAATGAACCGTTGCCATTGTCAATTAAGTAACAGTAAATATTATTATTGTGAAAAAAACATGGGGTGCTCCATTTATCAGTTTTCATAAAGCGCCCCACATTTTTTGCACAATTATACTATTTACTTTTCCTTAAATGATTCCTAGATTGAAAATTATTTTCTACTTTTTAGTTAATTTTATCATAAAAGCGTGTTTTTTATTATTTCTAACTATATTTTTTCAAGTAAAAAGTATTTGACATAAAAAAATCGATGTCCCGTTTTGACTGAAGTAATCATTGGTCACTATATTCCATGGTCAATATTTACGTTTGCGTACACTTGAAACGCAAGGTCAAACACTAGTTGTCTTTTTTTATCACATTGTTCTAATAGCTCTGTCCCTTATAGAACATTTGTCTATGTAGTTAAAGGTAATCGTCGCCACGCCAGAAATCTTTTTTACGTGAGGCTATAGATGTTTCACATCAAAAAATATCAGTTAGGAATCTTCTTATTATCTCATCTGGGGTTGATGACAGACGTCCCTGGGCGGTAGCCACTTACCATCAGAAGGACTGATGTTTGTGCCCTACAGATGTCCTGAGAATGAGAAGGGCTTAGGCCATATTTCATCATGCTGGCCAATTGCGATTGGTAGACTTCACACACCTTAGAGATATTTTTCTCAGAATTCTCAGACACATTACCATATGTTTACCGTTAAGTCAAATTTATTATTATTTACAACCTACTTAAAAACTCGAAAATGTTGTATGTAAAAGATTATCCCTATAAATATTTAAGTTAAAGTGTATTCGTATTGCGCAATAATGGGTTCTGTACTCTTTAATATATTTTCTTTTTAAAGTATTATATAGTTTTTTGGAAACAACACAAACAGCACAAACAGAGAGAGAGACAAAGGGGCGGATAAACAGATAAACAGACAGACGGACGGAAATACAGGCACAGAACAACAAAAAGAACGTCAGAGAAATAGACAGACATAGAGAGAGAGAGAGAGATGTAAAACAAATTGACAGACGGACAGACAGGCAAACAGACATACGTGAAGACGAAAAAACGAAAGGGCGAACCGACAGAAAAACTATAAACAGAAAGAAAGACGAGCAGTCAAACAAACGGATAGACAGACATATTTTAAACAGAGGGGTTTATTGGTTTAAATTTTTGTCAAATATTTGTAAAATATTGCCAGTGAAAGTTTCGTCCTACTCGACCCAGCCGTTTTGGAGATAAGCCGGAAGAAACATATCGATAGATGGACAGACAGACAGACGGAGAGACAGACAGACAGGACAAAATCACAAGTTCCGTTTTTACAATTTAGCCACGGAACACTAAAAATATTTTTCGAAAACATTTTCCTGTTACCGCTGAGTCGAAAACGAGCGTTTGACGCTTATAAACAAACAAGTCTGACCTTCTAGAGACCTTGAAGGCTTTAAAATAAGGCAATATTATAATGCATTTACCTATTGTTCTCTTTTATTATTAACAAGTGTCGCCCCATGGTTTCATCCGCGTTTGAAATTGAATTAATATAACCGAAATGTTATGCATTCAATAATTTTAAACTAATAACTATCAAAAAACTCATATAAGCGTCACTTGAGTAGTGCACGGTAAAAAATCTCGGGAGATTTTATTGGTTTATGCTTATGGCAAATATTTATAAAATATTGCCAGTGAAAGTCTCGTCAATATCGATCCTGCCGTTTTGGAGATAAGCCGGAACAAACATATCGACAGACGGACAGACAGACAGATGGACAGACAGACAGACAGACGGACAGACAGACAGATGGACAGAGAGACAGAGAGACAGACAGACAGACAGACAGACAGACAGACAGATAGACAGACGAACAAACAGACAGACAAATAGGCAGACAATAAAATACATTTATTTAAATACTATTATTTTTACATAACAAATAGACATTTATAGATTTTTATTGCAACGTCTTAATTGTTTATAATTAATATTAAAAACACGTTTCTATATAACCTTATACTAAAACTAATGGTACTTATCTAGATGCTTATATTCTTTTTATTATTATTATTTTTTTTAGTATAGTTGTACCTTCGATTTTTCTGCACATCCCTAAGGTTGACTTGGAGAAAATGCTATTTAGCATTAAGTCCGCCTTTTGCACCACACTGTTTTTAACATGGTCAATAAAGAGTAAATATATACAATATATATATCGAAATCCAAGCCTAAACATGGTGAGCATGTCTTGTTTAGTTGAGGAGTTGCTATGACCAAAATCCCCATTATCAAATCATCTCAATCTTCTTAATATATAAAATTCTCGTGTCACAGTTTTCGTTGCCATACTCCTCCGAAACGGCTTGACCGATTTTGATGAAATTTTTTGTGCTTATCCGGTATCTATGAGAATCGGCCAACATCTATTTTTCATCCCCCTAAATGTTAGGGGTAGTACAACCCTAATTTTTTTTTAATTTATATTATTGCATTGTTATCAAAGTTACGTTTTCCTTTCAGCTCAATCGACTGACGCTCATTATTAATAATCAATCTATCCAATATTTTCCTATCCTTAAGATCTTCATTTGATAATTACATTAGAAATTGCAAAAAATCGATAATTAGCACGCAAAATTGGGATAATATATTGAGTAGTAATAAAAGCGTAATTATGCGCAACTAATTAAAATTTAGTTGCAATATTTGACAGTTCAAATTTAAAATATTTAAAATGTGAGTTGCTTTTCTTTGTTTTCTTGTTTGCTTGCTAGACTTTCACGCCATGTCGCTGTAGTTCCTGGACCAGAATAGGGCTACGGTGTCCCCTGCCTGTCGTAAGAGGCGACTAAAAGGGAGCTTTCGAGGTTGCGGGCGGCAAGAGTGGGAACTCGAACCTCCCGACCAGCAACCCCGGGATGGACGGCGGTATGTGTGGTCGCATACCGTCGTGAACACCAGATGGTGTGGTGAGTTATAAGCTCACCTGGGCGGAGCCCGATGGGGCAACGCGCCAAGTGGACTCCGGTTGCGTTCCGTTGGAGATCCCGGAGTCCTCTACGCAGCGCCGTGGACGGCCACCAGGGGGTTTTAGTGCGGTAAGAATCCCACATAACCCCGTGCCGCTCCCACGGCATAAGGTACTTTTTAAAGGTTCCCCCTCGTTAAAAAAAAAGGCTTTCACGCCAATAACATAACTTTATCGTGAAATTTTGTACACACTTTATTATGGATTCAACAAGGACATAGAGTACTTTAGTTCCGGATAAAAGTACCGTTCCCGAGGGATAGCTAAAAATCCCTGAATGCGAGGAAGCCGTGGGTACAAGCTAGTGTTATGTAGAGATTTATAATCACAGAGCTGTATTGTGCGTTATAATGCAGAGTTTAATGGGCGACATAAATAAAATTGGCGTCGCGACGCTCTACGACGCTTCTATTTTGTAGGAACTTTCTACACAATAAGTACCTATATTGTAAATCTGGCTAGAGGAGGACGTTCCGAAATTTATTAACCCATTCTCGGCAACTACTTCAGACTCCCAAATCCCTAAACATAGCTAAAGCTAGGCCAATGATTTCCACTACCTCACAGTATTGACTCCAAAAGTCGCTAAAACCTAATTTGCCGAGTACAGAAACTTTTTCATTTTTAGTATTTGTTGTTATAGCGGCCATCGTTATACGAACTCTGCAAATATTTCAAGTGTCTATCTGTTACGATTCAGGAGATAGAGCCCTGTGACAGACGGACAGGCGGCCATATGGACAGAGAACGGAGGCTTAGTAATATGGTTCCGTTTTTACACTATGAGTGCGGAACCCTAAAAATGGTATTATGATTCAATCGTTGAGTTTCTTTGACCTCAGAGTCCTCTACGCAGCGTCGAGGACGCCCACCGGGTGGGTTTAAGTGCGGTAAGAATCCCACATAATCCCGTGTCGCTCCCACGACAACGGGCCTTTTTGAAGGTTTACCCTATCTATTTAAATATATATAACTCAAAGGTGGCTGACTGACATAGTGATCTATCAACGCACAGCCCAAACCACTGGACGGATCGGGCTGAAATTTGGCATGCAGGTAGATGTTATGACGTAGGCATCCGCTAAGAAAGGATTTTGATCAATTCTACCCCCAAGGGGATAAAATAGCGGATGAAGATATTACTTCGTAACGCGAGCGAAGCCGCGGGCAAAAGCTCGTCGTCAATAAAAAGGTTCAACTCTTCTAGTTTTAATTCATGAATAGGGGTTGAAAGTTTCTCGAAAACCACATGCAAACACATGTACGTGATATCAAGATTGACCTTAAGATGCACTTAAAATGTACTTACAGAAATGTTCAGGAATTAAAGGCATCGAATTTATCTCAGACTAAGGTAAGTTCACTCCACACCCACTACCTACTATCATAAATGACAGACTTAAATCATTTTGACAATTAAATTGACTGACTCGCGCCAGCTGTAAGTGCCAAAGTTAAAAATATACACACCAGACGTTCTTGGCTCTCCTACCTTTGTTTATATGATTGTTTCTACGCGTTTATTTCGTCACTTATCCACGCATAATTTATGTTTTAGAGAAGTAGAGAAATATTGTTACAAAAAGCAACGGGTTGCACTCCGGGAGTGCCGGCAGAAGTGCAAACTTTCGAAACCTAACCTGAATAATCTTATATATAAACTAGCTGACCCGGCAAACGTTGTGATGCCATATAAATAAAAAAAATGTTAAAGGTGAACAACCCTTATCACTTGGGGTTTGAAAAATAGATAGCAGCCGATTCTCAGACCTACTGAATATGCATATAAAATTTGGTGAATATCGGTAAAGCCGTTTCGGAGGAGTACGGTAACTAACATTGTGACACGAGAATTTTATATTTAAGATTAAACTCAGTTGATGCTGAACTCTGAGCTGGTCGTAAAATTGAGCTGATGTTACCATGGGCTCTGAGCTGGTCATAGCAACGCCACAACTGAACACATCTTTATGTATAGTTATATTATGTATAGCTTTTTGCATTTATTTCGATAAGTACCATTCGTTTTAGCAACATTAAATAACAAAATGCAAATATTATTATTAACATTTCTTAAAATTCTGAAAAATTTTTTGGAAACATAAAATTTTGAATTAACTCACCATTCTTAAAATTCTAAAAGATCTTTCGAAAATTTTAAATTTTGAATCAACTCACCATACTCTTTTTCGTAGCGTTGTCTGAAGGGCGCTAATTCAGGGTCATATTTGATCTTCTTCGGCAGCCCTAGCCACACTTGCAGTGCCTCTGCCGTCAGCTCCCCTGTCGAGACCAGGGAGTACTGACTCCGACTGAGCTCAGGAGTCGAAGGTTTTCTGGAGAAACCGGCCCACTCTTTAACATTCTTCAAAACTTTCTCCATTTTATTATTCACACATTAAATTTGTTTTAGGTATCTATATTGTTCTTTTAACTAGGATTTCTGTTTAACCTAAATTTTGAACTTGTGAGTGACAGCTCATCTGTCATGCTAGATAGTTTTTCAGACCCGAAAAGAATTTTAGCGTTCAGCCGTTATGCTTTATTTAAGTCTAATATACTTCTGAAATCTGGTATTGTATCCGTCAATCAGATCTTATATGCCGACAAATCGTTACGTATTTCAAGTACATAGAAACTTTAATTAGCATTTAATTAATTAATTATGTACATAAGTTATTTAATCTAAATATATATAACTCAAAGGTGACTGACTGACATAGTGATCTATCAACGCACATCCCAAACCACTGGACGGATGGGGCTGAAATTTGGCATGCAGGTAGATGTTATGACGTAGGCATCCGCTAAGAAAGGATTTTGATCTATTCTACCCCCAAGGCGGTAAAATAGGTGATGAAAATATTACTTCGTAACGCGAGCGAAGCCGCGGGCAAAAGCTCGTAACGTATATGAACAGTGGAAAATTGTTTTATATCACGGCGTGCGTAAATTGACGTTTTACGCACGCTTCGCGTGCGCAAAACCCCCATTTCCGACCCCGTAATATAAAATTTTATACAACACGCGGACGAAAAATGTTTTTCTGACTCGTGTGATTGCAGTCCTCGCCTGCGGCTCGGCCTGCAAACTCACACTTGTCAGAAAAAAAATTTTCGTCCTCGTATTGTAATGTACTATTTTGGAATATCCCCCGAAGAGCCCAGTAAGGGCGAAGACAATATGCTTGTCTTATTCAATCCCTTCAAAATACGAGTAGTACACAACTGCTACTATATTGATAGAAATATTAACATTCTCTTTTAGAAAAGTACTTAATTAACAAGAAATAAGTTATTCTTTATGGGAAACGAGCACATAATTGATCTGATATTTGTGGCTACTGCCGCCCACGGACTTCTGTTCGGTGCAATAGAAAGGTATTGAGTATGCAGGTCAAGTTTTTTGGATAAAATAGAGGTAGCAAACAAACATGCCGTCCACCTGATGGTAAGTGGGTACTGCCGCCCATCTGTAATCAACCTAGATAAGATTAAATTCCTACCTGTCGGCCCTAGATGCGCACTACCCCTGAGGACTAAGCTAGAAGGCTTCGGAAAAGTATGTCTTCCTTTCCAGACCCTTCAAACATACCACAGCAGCGCTTAACACTACTGTTATTAGGTAGAAATAGATGTGATGGTGGTGCCGGAGTTAACCGCAAAGGGTTCTACCAACTTCACTTATATTACTTACTAAATACTACTTAACACAAATAAATATATCATTATTATACCCAGAAGCGGTAGAAATCACGTCAAATTCTATTTCTTCGACCATTATTCAGATCAATCAAATTCTTATTAACTTAACTTAATTAAAACTTTTTCAAAGATCTTTCCTGTATAAAATAGCCAATCAAACTGATCCAAAATTTCTATATTCCCTTATACTGTCACTTACTTTCGAAAGTTAATTAAAGTACAGTCAGACAAATGAAACTCTTTCAACTACTGTATTAAAAAAATAGTTTCTGTATTTTTTTCCAAAGTGTTCGTTATAATACTTCTATTTGATAGACGGCTAAAACGAATGCTTTTAAGTGCATCAGGGATGTTTGCAGAAGCTCATGTAATTCGTTTTTACACCATAATGAGAAAAAGATGCAGCTCCCTGATGTACCGTGTCCGGGATAGATCCAACAGCATCCTGAAGATGATAAGCAATAGAGTAGACTGTAGATTTATTTCTCATTGCAGTTTTCTACATATAAAATTGTAATGTAACTTAAAATTTTAATTGTAATTAAAAAAATAAGTCTTTGTTACTTGAAATAAATAATTAAACTAATTAATTAATTAAAATTAATTAAACATTTTGTTGTAAATCTTATCCTTTTTCAGCTGACTACACTGTGATAGGCTTTAGGTAGAACATGTTCTATATGGAGTTTGTTACAGATGTCCATACGAATTGAAGGTAGAACCCTTTGTGGTTCGACTCCGGCGGCACCACCGCCACATCTATTTCTACCTAATAACAGTGTTAGGCGCTGCTGTATTCCGGTTTGAAGGGTGTGGTAAGGGAGACAGAATTTTCCGAGGCGTTCCAGCTTAGTCCTCAGGGGTAGCGGCGCATCTGTGGCCGATCTCAGGTGGGTATCTAATCCTATCTGGGGTTGATTACAGATGTCCATGGGCGGCAGTAGCCACTTACCTTCAGGTGGACTGCATGCTCGTTTGCTACTTCTATATTATGTAAATACTTTTAGTATTGATTCTACTAAGTACAATTGGAATTTTAACCGGTTTTTATAAGACTTCTAAAGAAATAATAGAATCACATAAGTGCATTATAATATAAACATCTATTATTATACATAGTCATTAGCAGCAGTGATAGCCTAGTGGTTAAGAAACGCGGCCTCTCGATCGAGGGGTCCGAGGTTCAAATCCCAGGCACGCACCTCTGATTCTCAAATTTATGTGCGTATTAGAAATTAATTATCACTTGCTTAAACGGTGAAGGAAAACATCGTGAGGAAACCTGCATACCTGAGAGATTTATAAAAAATCTTAAAGGTATGTGAAGTCTACCAATACGCACTTGGCCAGCGCGGTGGACTATGGCCTAATCCTTCTCATTCTGAGAGGAGACCCGTGCACAGCAGTGGGACAGTAATGGGTTGATGATGATGATGATGATTATACATAGTTAATTAAATTCAGCATAGCCTAGTGGTTAAGAAATCCCACCCACCTCTGATTTTGTTGAAGTTACGTGCTTATTAGAAAATAATTATTATTTGTTTAAACAGTGAAGGAAAACATCTTGAAGAAACTTAAAGGGCTTAAAAAAGTCTGTGATGTCTACCAGTTCGCACTTGGCCAGCGCGGTGGACTATGGCCCAAATTCCTCATGAGAGGAGACTCGTGCTTAGCAGTGAGACAGTAATGGGTTGAAGGTGGTAGTACCCTTTGTGGTTCGGCTCCGGCGGCACCACCGCCACACCTATTTCTGCCTAATAACAACAGTGTTAGGCGCTGCTGTGTTCCGTTTTGAAGGGTGTGGTAAGGGTGACATACCTTTCCGAGGCGTTCCAGCTTAGTCCTCAGGAGTAACGGCGCATCTGTGGCCGACCTCAGGTAGGAATATCTAATCCTATCTGGGGTTGATTACAGATGTCCAAGTACATACTTTACCGAGGAATTCCAGTTTGGTCCGTAGAGGTAGCGGCGCTGTGGCCGACCTCAGGTAGGAATCTAATCTTATCTGAAGTTGATTACTGATTTCCCTGCGGCAGGAGCCACTTACCATCAGGTGGACTGCATGCTCGTCAGCTTCTGTATTATAAAGACACCTCACTTTTTAAAGTCGGTTAAAAAAAGAAATATCAGAATATTTCTGTTCAACTATACTTTATATCAACCATCTTTACATATCGTACAAGTTTCGTAGACCATGTCGCACACAAATAATGAGCACTTGTAAAAGAATCTCACACCTACATATGGATATAATGGGTTTTACCTACAGTGACCATTTATTATTTCAGTCAAAACATCGTTTTTTTATATCAATTACTCTTTAATTGAAAAAATATGGTTTTAAAAACTAAAAAAAATATGATAAAATCAACTAAAAAGTAGAAAATATATCTCAATCAATCTAGGAATCAATTAAGGAACAGTATAATTGTGGGAAAAGTTGCGCTTTTCGAAATATGATAAATGAAGCACCCAAAAAGGGGCCAATGGACCGAACCCAATGGACAAAAAAAGGACTGTCCCGTTCAAAGCGCAACGTATGGTCACTTTGTTTGACCATTAACGACGTATAAAAGACATTTATATGTTGCGACCACGATTCGATTTTATGGCCCATCTTTAATCATAACTGGGAAAGTGTACATCCTAACTAATTAAAATTAAATATAAAAAGTGAGTTTGTCGATTTTTAGTTCGTTTGTTTGCGACCTTTTCACGTCTTAACTACCTTTTTTTTTTTGTTTTAGAGGGGGAAACCTTCAAAAGGTACCCGATGACGTGGGAGCGACGCCGGGTAATGTGGGATTTTATCGCACTAAAACCCCCCCGGTGGCCGTCCTCAGCGCTTGGTGGAGCACTCCGGGATCTCCAATGGAACACAGCCGGAGGCCTCCGAGCGCGATGCCCCGGTCGGGGTTTGCCCTGAGGGGAGCAGTTTACGCTCCTCCCGCTTACCTGGTGTTTACGACGGCATGCGACCACACATGCCGCCGTTCTTCCCGGGGTTGCACGCCTTAACTACCTTTTTTCTTTTTTTTTTTTTTTTTCGAGGGGGAAACCTTCGAAAGGTAACCGGTGTCGTGGGAGCGACACAGAGTTATGTGGGATTCTTACCGTTAGAGGAACGCAACCGGAGTCCTCTTAGCGCGTTGCCCCGTCGGGCTCCGTCCAGGTGGGCATGCCGCTCGCCGCACCGTCTGTTGTACACGACGGTATGCGACCACACATACCGCCGTCCTTCCCGGGGTTGCTGACCGGGCGGTTTGAGCTCCCACTCTTGCCACCCGCAACCCCGAAAGCCCCTTTTAGCCGCCTCTTACGACAGGCAGGGGATACCGTATACCTATTCTGGTCCCGGAACTACAGGGACACGCCTTAACTACCTAACCAATTGGCATGTAATTTTGTACACGTGTTTTAAGGGAGACATACTTATCCGAGGCATTCCAGCTTAATCCTCAGGGTTAGCAGTGCGGCTGAGGGCAAACTCAGATAGGAATCTTATCTTTTCTGGGATTAATTACAGATTACATAAAGTGGATTGCATGCTCGGCTGCTACTTATATTATGTGTTATATTATGTGTAGGGTAGGGTAAAAATAATGTGTAGGGGCCGGAAATATAAATGTATTTTTTCTGCGATGTCTCGATCAAAATAATTCGAACAGGGTAGCATGTGACTGGATTTAGACTAGATATGAAAATTGGAAAATTGACAGATTTTTTCTTTAAAACTGTAAAACACGGTAACTTCTAATCCCAAATAACTCGAATGTTTCTAAACATTTTTCAATTATCTTATACCATGATTTTATTAGCTTGACCTGTATGTGTGTATCTGGGTATGTGATGGAATCTTTGAACTCGATTTTTACCCGCTTTGAACGGTAATTCAAAATTTTAAACGATTGTCAAGAACAGATGACAATACACAATTTTAATAATTTTGTCCCATTCTACTCATCATGATTTAAAATTTTCCTTATTCGATTTTAACGTGGTTTTTAGTTTTTAAACTCTAATTTCATTTATTTCTTAACTACATAGTTTTAAGTAAGTTACAATGAATTATATGTTCTGTACATAGATTAGTAAAGATTACTCACTCCTACCAAGAAAATGTACCCAGTTTTGAGAATTGAAATAGTTGCGTAAAAAAGTTTTGCCACGTCTCCGTGCTAAAATGTCCCTAAAATATTTGAAATAATTATTTATTTATTACGTAAATTACGCAGTATTGGTTATTTATTCGGAAATGTTCTCTAAAAATGTTTTTATTTGTCAAGAATTAAAAAAAGAACTTACTAAAATAGGCCGTTTTTGGCTTCATTCAATTTCAAGGCGGCGAAATATCTTTACTAATGTATGGTTCTTTAGTTAAAATTACAAATAATCCGTTTTACAACATTCACAGTCACGATTTTTGAACAAAATGTCGTAAAGTTTAAATGTAATATAACGATATTTTAATAAGCGTCACAAAGTTAGTTTTAATAATGCCTTTACAGGACTTGTTGTATTGTTCTTTGATTGTTATAATTATTTTTATTACGACGTAAGTTTAAAGAAGTGGGCCTTGAGATTGTCATATTGCATGCAGTCAAAGTTTGAAATTTTGTCTTTCAAGCTGATGTGCGGATTAGTCCAAGATCTCTAATTAGATTAGATTAGATTAGATCTCTAATCTTTCGAAATTATGTACATTAACGACCAGCGTGGCGGAGCGGCCACCATACCGGTCTGACGCGCAAAGGGTCCCGGGTTCGATCCCCGGCCAGACAGATATCTGAATGATGAATTTAGATATCTGTTTCTGGGTCTGGGTGTTTGTGTATATGTCTATGTGTGTGTCCATGGCACCCACGACACAGGGAATTCTTGTTTGGGGCTGTAAGCGTAAAAAGCGTTTAAAGTGAAGCATTGATAGCCTAGTGGTTTTAAAATTGACCACTCAATCTGAAGGTCTGAAGTTCGAATCCCAGGATTTTTCAAGTTATGTGCGTATTTAGAAATTAATGATCACTTACATAAATGGTGAAGGAAACATGCATGCCAGAGTTCTTAAAAAAAGAAGTTCTGAAGGTGTGTGAACTCCACCAATACGCTCTTGTCCAGCGCGGTGGACTATGGCCTAATCCTTCTCATTCTGAGAGGAGACCCGTGCCCAGCAGGCAGTAATGGATTGATGATGAAAGGAGAAAAACTTTTCACAGGAGAAAACTTACTCCTCGGGGATAGCAACATCTGTAAACCTCATATACGACTCCAATTCTATCCGGGTTTGAATATAGATGTCCATGAGCGGCAGACCACTTACCATTCGATGGATTATATGCTGTTTGCTATTACAATATTAAAAAGCTTTGATACAATAATAACCCTGAAAACAACTTAAGATTCAAAATGCCATACTGTTTCTGTATTCAGTACGCAGAAACTATTGTACAATTGTCTGTTTGTGCATTCTTCATATGTGTATTGATAAGCTGTCATGTTTAAAGCTGATGGTGAGATTATGTGACTTACGACTAGTATATTTTATGAAGCAAACGAGCCTGCAGTCCACCTGATGGTAAGTGGCTACTGCCGCCCATGGACACCTGTAATCAACCCCAGATAGGATTAGATATTCCTACCTGAGGTCGGCCATAGATGCGCCGCTACCCCTGAGGACTAAGCTGGAATGCCTCGGAAAAGTATGTCTCCCTTACCACACCCTTCAAAACGGAACACAGCAGCGCTTAATACTGCTGTTATTAGGCAGAAATAGGTGTGGCGGTGGTGCCGCCGGAGTCGAACCGCAAAGGGTTCTACCACCTTCATCCATCTGATGATAAAACGCTTAAACCCTTTAAGACACTCCTGTATCCTAGACCAGAATAGGGCTACGGTATCTCCTGCCTGTCGTAAGAGGCGCTTCAGGAACTGGGAGCTCGAACCGTCCGGCCAGCGACTCCGGGAAAGGCGGTAGTGTGGTCGCATACCGTCGTAAATACCAGATGACGTAGCAAGCTTTATGCTCACCAGAGCGGGAAAGGGAAAAGCAGTGATAGCCTAGTGGTTAAGAAACTCGGCCTCTCGATCGAGGGGTCCGAGGTTCAAATCCCAGGCACGCACCTCTGATTTTTCAAAATTATGTGCGTATTAGAAATTAATTATCACTTGCTTAAACGGTGAAGGAAAACATTGTGAGGAAACCTGCATATCTGAGAGTTTTATTAAAAAAAAGTCTCAAAAGTGTATGAAGTCTACGCACGCACTTGGCCAGTGCGGTGGACTATGGCCTAATCCTTCTCATTCTGAGAGGAGACCCGTGCCCAGCAGTGGGACAGTAATGGGTTGATGATGAGCGGAACATGAAGAGATAACCACCTCTTCCTCCTCGTCTTCTTCGTAATACCGAGAACGGCGGGGGGTTTTACTGCAGTAAGTATACATAACCCATATCGCTCCTACGACGTCGGGTACCTTTTAAAGATTTCACCCTCGTTGACAAAGAAAAAAGCAATAGCCCAATGGTTTAAAAACTCGGCATTTCGAACGAGAGGTCCGAGGTTCAAATCCTAGGCACGCACCCCTGATTTTTCAAAGTTATGTGCGTATTCGAAATAAATTATTACTTGCTTTAACCGGCGAAGGAAAACATATGAGATTTATATAAAAAAAACCTCAAAAGTATATGAAGTCTACGCACGCACTTGGCCAGTGCGGTGGACGATGGCATAATCCCTCTCATTCTGAGAGGAGACCCGTGCCCAGCAGTGTGACAGTAATGGGTTGATGACGTGAACAAAGAAAAGGTATACAACCAAACCACGAGTTTTGTTAAAGGTTGACGCAAGCCAATCATAATTCTAGTAAGTAAATAAAAATATTTACCGCTTTGGACTCGCGTTGTAAATAGTTAATTGAGAATGGAATGCAAATCGGCACACTTACGTATACAATATATGTTTTATATTATAGAAGTAACGAGCATGCAGTTCATCTGATAAGTTGAAGCTGTCGTCATAGACTTAGAGGCAAAGGTGGTAGAACCCTTTGTGGTTCGACTCCGGCGGCACCACCGCCACACCTATTTCTGTTGTAACAGCAGTGTTAAGCGCTGCTGTGTTCCGGTTTAAAGGGTGTGGTAAGGGAGACAGACTTTTCCGAGGCGTTCCAGCTTAGTCCTCAGGGGTAGCGGCGCATCTGTGGCCGACCTCAGGTAGGAATATCTAATCCTATCTGGGGTTGATTACAGATGTCCATGAGCGGTAGTAGCTCTTAACAAGCGCGACGCCCCGATCGGGCTCTGCCCTGGGAGTTTTCGCTCCTCCCAAACCATCTGGTGTTCACGACGTGTATGCGACCACACATACCACCGTCCTTCCCGGGGTCGCTTACTAGACGGTTCGAGCTCCCACTCGGAAGCCCCCTTTTAGTCGCCTCTTACGACAGGCAGGGAATACCGTAGCCCTATTCTAGTCCCGGAAATGGTAGTGGTACCTACAGAGTCGAATCACTTGTGGAAGGGTGACATTTAATTTTATGGAAGTAGAAAGTAAGCATGTAGTTTTCCTGATGATAAGTAGCTACTCACGTCTATGCATATCTGTAATCAACCGATAACAGAACCACCTGCGGATTAAGTTAGAGTGTCCCGGAAAAGTATGTGTCCCTTACCACACCTTTCAAACCAGAACACAACAGCGCTTAACACTGCAGTTATTAGGCAAAAATAGGTATAGCAAAGATTTAATATTATGGGAGTAGAAAATGAGCATGCAGTTTTTCTGATGGTAAGTAGCTACTCACGTCCGTGAATATCTGTAATCAACCGATAAGATTAGTTTCCTATATCGACCACAGATGCGTACTCCTGAGGATTAAATTAGAACGTCTCGGATAAGTATGTCTCCCTTACCACACCACAGGGAGCAGCGCTTAACACTGCTATTATGAGGTAGAAACAGGTGTGGCAGTAGTACCTTCTGAGTCGAATCACAGAGGGTTCTACCTTTGAACAGTTATGATCTATTTGAGTTACGCTTCAAGAAATACTTATTTTCCACGCTAGCATGACGTTCCCAAGAGAATCATGTTACATATTTCCTGTAATCTTGCTTATATGGTTCAGTTACAGCATTACTGCTCTTATATACTTACCAGCTGACCCGGCAAACGTTGTGTTGCCATAAAAATAAAAAAATATGAAGGGTGAACAACCCTTATCACTTAGGTGTATGAAAAATAGATAGTAGCCGATTCTCAGACCTACTGAATATGCATGTAAAATTCGGTGAGAATCGGTAAAGCCGTTTCGGTGGAGTACGGTAACTAACATTGTGACGCGAGAATTTTATATATAAGATATTACCTACTTTGCAGCAGCATTCAACGACTGATTTGTTTTGCCATTGGTGCTAATTTGGTAGAATCTTCATGGATTGACTACTGCTGACTACTGATTGACTACTGGTCCGAGGTTCAAATCCGAGACACGCACATCTAATTTTTTGAAGTTACGTTCGTATTAGAAATTAATTATCACTTGCTTAATCGGTGAAGGAAAACATCGTGAGGAAACCTGCATATCTGAAAGATTTATAAAAAAAAAATCTCAAAGGTATGTGAAGTCCGCCAATACGCACTTGTCCAGCGCGGTGGACTATGGCCTAATCCTTCTCACTCTGAGAGGAGACCCGTGCCCAGCAGTGGGACAGTAATGGGTTGATGATGATGATGATGAACGGCAGTTAAACGCTGTCACTAACCCTAAAAAATGTCATGATTATCGTCATTAAGGATTTTTGCAATTTCGCAAATACAAATTTTTGTAGTTTTGAAAACTTTAGACAAGGAGAATTCCCAAAAAAGTTGCCTAAGAATTTTCTGCGAGATTATTCTTTCACCCTTAATTCATAATACATAATGCATATCACAAGCACATGCCATGGCCAGACACGACATCTGGTATATGTTTACAAATATGCGCGAGTTTACAAATAGAGTAAGCACATGTTTTATTGTTTTGAGAGTTTTATGGACCTGTAGCTAAAGACGGTCTGTCTATACAGGGTGAATTTTTCAAATGGGCCTGCAGTACCAAATCCGAATCTATAAGAATTAGCGGAAAATGCTGAAAGGAGTTACGAGGCCGATTTGATAAAAACTAAAACTGCATCGTCCGTTTTTTTAATATCTTTTTCTCTATCCGGAAATCGAACGAGTTCGGTGTAAAAAAACACTCTGTATTATTCCACCATCGGATAGTGTCGCTTATACGGATCAAATTCTGAGAAGTAATGATAAATGACAAACTAAAGGAAAATAATGTTTTATTACGAAAATAACTTGAATTAGAGGTTAGAGGTGTTTTCCGGGAACTGAAACCTAGGTCCTTCTATTGAGTGGCCGATTTTCAACCACTAGGCCATAGCTGTATGAGCTAATAGTTTAATATAATTAAATTAGATCATACTTAACAATCCTATCGTGTTATGGTGTAATTAATTTCAAGGTTACTTCTGATACCTAGGTTTTTGTAAAAATATGCTTGTAATTACATTTTGATAACATCATGAATTAATAAAATAAATTCTAAAATAATTTAAAAGAGAGGTCATATAAAAACTATATTTTTATTGTAAGCCCAAAAACAAAAATCATTTTTACCATGATTTTATTAGCTTCACCTGTATGTATGTAACGGAATCTTTGAACTCGATTTTTACACATTTTGAACGGTCTGATTAATTCAAAAATTTGAAAAATTATCAAGAACCAATGACAATACAGGATTTTAATAATTTTATCCCATTCACCTCATCAGGAATCAGGATTAACGAATTTCCTTGTGAGATTTTAGCGTGGTTTTTAGTTTTTAAACTATAATAATTTGTTCTTCAGAAAAAATCGTAGTCTATTCTTTATCGATTTGCACGAACCCTAACTGAAATCATACATAGTTTTTCAGTAAAATTAAGTTAAATAAAGACTATTTGTAACCCCAAAAATGTCTACGATACATGCGCGTATACACATATGTACCTATATACCTATGTACAACGAAACAATAAAACCACAACAACTTTAAACAATCACAAAACGAAACCACGAAAAATTTGTATGTAAGAAAAATAAAGATGACTATATCCATCGTAAGTTAATTATAACAAATTAGTTAAGTTACACTAATATTATAAAGAGGAAAACTTTGTTTGATTGTAATGAATAGGCTCAAAAACTACTGGACCGATTTTAAAAATTCTTCCACCATTCGAAAGCTACATTATCCACGAGTAACATAGGCTATATTTTATATGAAATATATTTGATAAATAGATTTTGGCGGTACAGTCATTTTTTCACATAGGTACATAATTATGCGTTATTATAATTATGTAATTATTTGTAATTATTAATTGTGTCAAAAGCTCTGAAGCTAATTATAATTTATTTGAATTTAACGCCTAGTAGTGTCATCTCACAAAAGGTAGTAATTCATCCTTCACAAATGCATTCATTAATGTAATTTATTCATTGCATTAAAATACATGATTAAGTATTTAATAAATTCAGCAAATAATTGTTTTAACGATTTTTTATCTTATACTTGCTGACCCGGCAAATAAATAAAAAAAATGTTAAGGATGAACAACCCTTAGGGGTATGAAAAATAGATAGTAGCCGATTCTCAGACCTACTGAATCTATATACGAGTATATAAAAGCGAAAAGATACTCACGTTCAAAACGTATTAATCAAGGTTTTGACTAAACTGCTGAAGCTACAATCACGAAATTTGAAACATAGCTTCATTTTATAATGTAGATGCGCACTAAGAACGGATTTTTTTTAATAAGTCGCGGGTCACACACCACCCGTGGGTGGTTGGTGTTGAATATTGTCTTTCAGAAATTTGCTGATAAAGTATCTATTGATGCATATGTACATAGGAATGTTTTTGAAATTCTACTAAGGAGGTAAAAGAAGTGTTATAACATGTATGTATATATACGGGAAATCTTTTAGGTTCGAAGTTAGAAACGTGAAATTTCAGATAACGTCTATTCAGACAAATACACGACAACGTTGAAGGGTTGAAAATTTCATATATGACAATGCGTAAGTTTATTCAATTTAGCCTACATTTTGGTATACTGATTAGGTACATCGCAACTACTTTGGACACACTGCGTGCCAACATTTTGTCCTGCCGTGGGGTATGGTTGTGGTGGGTATTCATAGATTAGTGATGGTGATGTGGTAGATACATAGACCTAGAGGCTAGACATAGGCTACAGTATCCCCTCCTGTCGTACGAGACTAAAGGGGGACTTCTGGAGTTGCGGGCGGCAAGAATGGGATCTCTAACCGCCCAGCCAGAGACCCTGGAAATAACAGCTGTATGTAAAGCCCCATATAACATGGACGGTTCCTATGGAATAGTGTAAATAATAATAATTAATCCTAAATGAAACTTATATTTTAAAGAAAGTTTCATTACAGTCTACTAATTAGAGTTTTTGTGTATGTTTCTGAAGAAAGCTTGACCAATTTAGGTACACAGTGACGAAAAAAAAGCTTTTATTAATTAAATATTAATTCTACTTTATCGTTAAAATTGTTAGGTACAAATTTACGATTACAGTTGTTTGTATGTCATATAATATTGTTTTACGCGGGCGAAGCCGCGGGTTCTGCTAGTTACATATAAAATTTGGTAAAAATCGGTAAAGCCATTTCGGAGGAGTACGGTAACTAATATTGTGACACGAGAATTTTATATATAAAATATTACTATTTTTAAAGTCTAAAATTTTGTTTTGTAAAACCGCAATAATTGAGTCATTTTTATTTCCACATCATTCACAACAATAGGATAGGTATATTTGGTTAGAATTAATATTTATAACCTTAAGGATAATCCTTTAAAACACATTGATGAGAAATACTACCATATACCTAAATAACAAATTTAAAGATGATACAATCCTTCGAGGCATCACCGCCACACCTATTTCTGCTATAACAGCAGTGTTAAGCGCTGCTGTGTTCTGGTTTGAAGTGTGGTAAGACATATTCTGATCCAAGGCGTTTCAGCTTAGTCCGTAGAGGTAGCGGCGCATCTCTGGCCGGACTCAAGTAGGACTGTATCTTATCTGGGGTTGATTACAGATGTCCATACGGCAATAGCCACTTAGCATCAGGTGGACTACATGCTCGTCTGCAACTCTATATTATATAAAAATATATAAGCTGGAATGCCTCGAAAGAGTATGTCTCCCTTACCACACCCTTCAAAACGGAACACAGCAGCGCCTAACACTGCTGTTATTAGGCAGAAATAGGTGTGGCGGTGGTGCCGCCGGAGTTGAACCACAAAGGATTCTACCACCTTCAATATACAAATATAGATAAAGTTCTCGTATCACAATGTTAGTTACCGTACTCCTCCTAAACGGCTTTACCGATTTTCACCGAATTTTATATGCATATTCAGTAGGTCTGAGAATCGGCTACTATCTATTTTTCATACCCCTAAGTGATAAGGATTGTTCAGCCTTGATTTTTTTTTAATATATGGCAACACAACGTTTGCCGGGTCAGCTAGTATAAATATAGAAATAGGTACCTAGATTTGATATTTAAAATGGCTGTAATCTGAACCCTCATTTACGTAATCGTTTTGGTCATAATGTATATTTAATCTGGTTATTATGTCGTTTGTAGATAATTTTGAAAAGCAAGAAATACGTAATAATCGATAATGTAACAAAATTGTTACCATCAGGTAGAAATTACATCGAATCGCGGAAGTATAGCCATGTATGGGGCTATGACATGGGGCTCTTCAAAAAAGGTGCAAAAAGAGCTCTCCTTCAAAGCCGGCGATGCATTGGCGACTCCTCTGGTGTTGCAAATGTCCATAGGCGACGTTAACTACTTTCCATCAGGTAGCGCGTCTGCTTTATCGTCAGGTTCAAATATAAAAAAATATAAAAAAAATAAATGTATAGCGAATATAGTAAATATAGTTTATAGTAATTACGAGCATGCAGTCCACCTGATGGTAAGTGGCTACTGCCGCCCATCTGTTATGAACCCCAGATAGGATTAGTAAGTATAGATGTTGATCGTAACTATAAAGTGAAACCTATTTCTATCTAATAACAGCAGTGTTAAGCGCTGCTGTGTTCCGGTTTGAAGGGTGTGGTAAGAGAGACATACTTATCCGAGGCGTTCCAGCTTAGTCCTCAGGGGTAGCGGCGCATCTGTGGCCGACCTCAGGTAGGAATATCTAATCCTATCTGGGGTTGATTGTATGTTCATGGGCGGCAGTAGCCACTTACCATCAGGTGGACTGCATGCTCGTCTGCTACTCCTATATTATAAAAAAAAAAAAACACATTTTCTATCACATTGAGAGGGGTTGACATAGTCCACAACGCTGGCCAAGTGCAGTCTGGTGACTTCACACACACTTTTATGAAATTATTTTTCAAGATTTTTTATGCGTGTAGTTTTTTCGTGTGATTTTTTGTCATTGTTAAATCACGTGATAAATATTGAATAACTAATAAGCAGATTACTTTGAAAATCAGAGGTGCGTGACCGATTCGAACCGCATACCCTCAGATTTAGCGACCCAGTTTTAAAATAGTAATCTACATTACAGTGTTTTCGAAATTCCAAATATTTATCATTTTTGTCTCACATAGTACAACAGTTCTGATTGACCTAGATATTGTGTATTTTTACACGCTACAGAATTTTCAAAATCCAAAATTCCAAATATTTATCATTTTGTCTCACATAGTCATAGATAATTAAGATTACTCACTCCTCATAAGAAAATGTACCCAGTTTTGAGAATTGAAATAGTTGCGTAAAAAGTTTTGCCACGTCTCCGTGCTAAAATGTCCCTAAAATATTTGAAATAATTATTTATTTATTATGTAAATTACGCAGTATTAGTTATTTATTCGTAAATTTTCTCTAAAAATGTTTTTATTTGTCAAGAATTCAAAAAGAACTTACTAATAAGCCGTTTGTGGCTTCATTCAATTTCAAGGCGGCGAAGTATCTTTACTAATCTATGCATTTTTGTCTCACATAGTACAACAGTTCTGATTGACCTACATATTGTGTATTTTTACGCTACGGAATTTTCAGGAACAAATTGTCATTTTCAAATTTTAGGATTAGTTACACACAGAAGATTAATTACACAGTTTTACTGTTAAATATCTTAATTAATATTTTATCTGAGCATTAAAATAGGTTTAATGATCTGTAATAAACAAAGTTGCCGGAGAAACGCTAGAAAAGTTACAAACCAGTTATTTTCATGCCAAACATGACGCCATTTTAATCGTAAATAATTATGCAGAATACGATGCAAATGGAAGACCGATTCACTTAATTATTTACAAACAAAACGAATTATCTGACGAACTATCTAGCAATCACAAGATAAGACTGGCAGCGATCCACATTTAAAAGAAAAACATAAACAAACACTTTTGTTTTTAAAATCTTTGTCAACACTTCGATAAAAAAAGTTAACACTGACAGTTCATTTCCCGCGCAATTTTTTCGTCAAGCGGGAGTTGATTGTTTTTTTTTAACAGGCAAAGACGACCGCCTGTGTTCCCGCCTCGCGTGTGACTGAGTAAGCGGTAAACAAAAATATACAGACTTTTTATCACGTACTTCGGCGTTATCATTATCAAATAACGTTTTAGCTGGCAATTAGAACAATTGGTTTAATACTCGTACGTTTTAGAAAATATTATAACGATATACAGATTTTTGTTAAAAATTTTGCGTCTCAATTTTTGTTTCCGCAAAATTCGGAGAGTATTCGATGGATTCATTTGATTTATTTACACAATGTTACATTTATTTATAAGAATGTTTCATACTTTACCCGACTGCGGAGGGTAATGTTTTTTCGAACGTAGGAGTAAATATATGTTAAATTCTTTGGCCCACCCTGCAGCCCAAAGGGCTTGACGTATTTTAACATATGCAGTGTCGTTGGATTCATCTAAATTGTGGGAGTGATATAGGCTATATTTTTAAGTCTCCTTATTTTATAATAATTTGTTAGTTGTGGCTAATGTGGTATGGATTTCGGTTGCTTACATTCGGTTCAGTATTCGAATCCCATTCAAACAAAAAATTTCGAAGATATGCGTGCAATTAACAAAATATACTCCCATGGTGATTCATCTATGATTCCATGATGTCCCCAGGGGAATATAAACTGAGCTATAGAAGGTTAAATTTAACTAGCTTTATAATATATTGCAAAATCCGCCATCCAATAGTTTAAAATTAACTGGTCGTAAATAAACCGTGGACTACTTCTTTCTAAATTTCATCACAACTATCTTATTTGCCTGGAGAAAAAATATATTTTAAGCATAGTCCGCGTAAAACTACTAGTCCGCTCTGAATATAGAAATGAATTGCGTCGCCGTAGCAAAAAAATGTGTCGTTAAAAAATGTAAACTTAAAAAAAAAACTTCTGTAATATACAAATATGTATAATTTAAGTATTATCATTATATTGTAGATATTATTATTTACTTAATTTATATATTTAACATAACTAACTAGTATGGATATTTTATAAGTTCTAAGTGATATCCATATATTAGAAAGATACATCGCCGCCTTGAAATTGAATGAAGCCACAAACGGCTTATTAGTAAGTTCTTTTTTTGAATTCTTGACAAATAAAAACATTTTTAGAGAAAATTTACGAATAAATAACTAATACTGCGCAATTTACATAATAAATAAATAAATATTTTAGGGACATTTTAGCACGGAGACATGGCAAAACGTTTTTACGCAACTATTTCAATTCTCAAAACTGGATACATTTTCTTGTTAGGGGTGAGTAATCTTTACTAATCTATAGTTCTAAGTGATATTCCATAAGAGTTATGGAATACCTGTCGTTGTTAAGGATAATAAAAACATAAGAGGTCGCGTTCCGATCCGGTAGTAGTTTAAGAAAATATTGTATCTGACAATTTGTAAGTGCCGCCGTTGGCCTATACAAAATAAATATATTTCATTTCATTTCATTTCAATATGTTTATTAAAATTTATAATTTTATTCATGGATAAGTACAGATATCTCACCGCCTTGTAATTGAAGGCTATTAAATGGCTAACTATATGTCAGCCTATGTGTTACGTCTCTGACTGTCATGGTGTAATTTACGCGGAACAATGCCGACATGTGCAGTTATGTGGTGCAAAAACACGAAATCGAAAAAAAAAAGCGCGGAGAAATATCGTTGCTATCGTAAATGCTCCAAAAACTATTTTTTTTTTAATATTTTTCAAACACGAAAATGATGACAGTGACAATTTCAATTGTTAAAACTCGTTACATTTTCATGTTAGGAGTGAGTAATCTTTACTAATCTATGATTTTATTACAAAAAAATATATATTATTGTCAATTATTCATGTCATTATTAATGTTTAAATTCGCGGGCTTTTCAGCTCCTCTAAAAACACTTGTTATACCAATTATTAATTATCTTTAGAACCCATTAAATTTCTCAAGTGGAAATATTATTGCATTAAGCAATAATATTTCCGTAATATTAAACATGTGCTTCATTCTCAAGCATCATTATAATTATTTAATCACGTGTAATCTATAAACAACCTTATCATTTTGTCTATAAAATTTATGACGAACTAATAAAACGTCTACTCTGTTTGACCTAGACTATTATAATTATCTCAACTTTCTTCTGTGATTTACTCTTAGAAGAGAAAAGCAAGGATTTACAAAGAAGTAAAAATATTGATAATTTTTAAAAACAACAAAATGTACAACTGCTTAAAAATATAGCCTTTATACTACTCCCTTAAGTAAACGAATCCAACGACAGCTCATATGTGAAAATTCGTCAAGCCGGTAGGGAGTGTCCCTGTAGATTCGGGACCAGAATAGGGCTACGGTATCCCCTGCCTGTCGTAAGAGGCGACTAAAAGGGGGCTTCTAGGGTTGCGGGCGGCAAGAGTGGGAGCTCGAACCGCCTCGGTAAGCGACCCCGGGAAGGGCGGCGGTATGTGTGGTCGCATACCGTCATACGCACCAGACGGTGTGGCGAGCGTCGAGCTCACCTGGGCAGAGCCCGACGGGGCAACGCGCTAAAAGGACTCCGGTTGCGTTCCTTTGGAGATCCCGGAGTCCTCTACGCAGCGCTGAGGACGGCCACCGGGGGGGTTTTAGTGCGGTAGAAATCCCACATAACCTTGCGTCGCTCACACGGCGCCGGGTACCTTTTGAAGGTTTTCTCCTCGTAAACAAAAAAAATATAATAATAAATAAAAGGGATGTAGGGCGTGACAAAAATGAGCGTGCCATACTATACATAGGCTCGTAAAGCATTACCCCCTAGTGTGGTAAAAATATAAAAATTACAAGCTTTCTTCTAACTTTGCTTTCTGCTAACGTTGCTACTCATGGGACAAATTTGATACAGATTTTTAACTTCTTCCAATTAATCGTTTAAATTTTAACTTATGTAACTTTGATGACGATATATGATAATATTATTAAGCAGATCTGATGATAAATGGATCCTGGTCACAGCAACAGCTCAACTTCACAAAATATCCTCATTATATTGGATTAATCTAGATAAAAACCATTCCTTTTATTAATAAGTAGGTAAAGGTGGTAGAACCCTCTGTGGTTCGACGCCGGCACCACCGCCACGCCTATTAAGCGCTGCCGTATTTTGTTTTGAGGGGTCTGGTAAAGGAAACATACTTCTCCGTGGCATTCCAGTTTAGTCCCCAGGTCTAACGGCGTATCTATGGTGACCTCAAGTAGCAATCAAATATTACCTGGGGTTGATTACAAATGTCCATAGGCGGCAGTAGACACCTACCGTCAGGTAGACTCCATGCTCGTTTGCTACTCCTATATTATAAAAAAGGTACATGATATAAATATTACCTTGTTTTTTATATTAAAATTTTATAAATCTTATTAACCTATTTTTAAGGAACCTATATTAAGAATTATTTAAAAAATAACGGGCCCAATGTAAGACCTTGTAACACGCCCTTGTCTAATAGATAAAATACCAATAATATCTTTAATTACAGTATAATATTGAACTAATCTTTAAGATAAATAATAAAGATACCGCTAATACTTCTATGATATTATTCCAATACCAATTGAGAATTAGGAAAACAGGAATTAGTATCAAAAGCATAGCCTTGATGCAGGAACTAATTCTATAATAATTAATATTTTTATGTAATAAAACTGATATAAATTATGATAGCCTAGTGGTTTAGAAACTCGGACTCTTAATGGCGGGTCTCAGATTTGAATCTACTCACATAAATTCGCTAAAAACATTACACTCCGCAGTCGGGTAAAAAATGTGATCGTATTGTAATATTTCTTCATAACACACGAACATCGCAATACAATGATGGTTCTTGCGAAATATTTTGTAGTTGCTAATATTGACATAGACAAAACCATCAGCTGTCATCCTAAGCCTTATATATACATCGTGGTTCATAGATAACAGGAAACTATCTCTTAATACAAAATTATGCTAGAAAGTTAGTTATTTTTTTAATATATGAGTAGCAGACGAGCATGCAGTCGACCTAATATTACTCGTAAGTCGCTATTAACACCCATGGACATGTGTAATCAACCTCAAATAGGTTTAGACTCCTACCTGAGGTCGGCCATAGATGCGCCGCTACCCCTGAGGACTAAGCTGGAATTAGTCGGGTATATATGTCTCTTGCCACAACCTTCAAACCAGAACACAGCAGCGTTTAACACTGCTGTTATAACAGAAATAGGTGTGGCGGTGGTGCCGGAATCGAACCATAGAGTATTCTACCTTCAGATTTTATTTGCATAAAACATAGATTAGTAAAGATTACTCACTCCTAACGAGAAAATGTACCCAGTTTTGAGAATTGAAATAGTTGCGTAAAAAAGTTTTGCCACGTCTCCGTGCTAAAATGTTCCTAAAATATTTGAAATTATTATTATAAATTATTTAATCATCATGTAAATTACGCAGTATTAGTTATTTATTCGTAAATTTTCTCTAAAAATGTTTTTATTTGTCAAGAATTCAAAAAAAGAACTTACTATAATAAGCCATTTGCTTCATTCACTTTCAAGGCGGCGAAGTATCTTTACTAATCTATGGCATAAAACAAGTTAGCATAGGCGCAAGACTTATTGTAATTATAAAATACCTAATTAATACAATATTGTTAATTTAAAACGTATCTAATTAATATTGATTGCTCCAGATTCATAATACCGAATAATCTTGTTTAAATTGTAATGTTATCAATTCAAAGATTATGTTGTTGAGTTAGCTACGCTTAGTAATGTATTACATTAATAACTATAATAGTAAGAATAATTTGTATTTTATAATGTTTTAATTTAATTAATTTAGTAAAACGAATGGAATATTGTCGTTAACTCATTTTGTTCCACTGCTAAGCACGTGTCTCCTCAGAATGAGAAGGATTAGGCCATAGTCCACCGCGCTGGACAAGTGGGTATTGGTCTTCACATGCATTTAATAATTTTTGTTTTTTTTTTTAAATATCTCTCAGGTATGAAGTTTTCTTTTACCATTAAAGCAAATGATAATTAATTTCTAATCTGCACATAACTTTGAAAAAACAAACGTGCCTGGGATTGGAACCTCGGACCCCACAATGAGAAGTCAAACACCATCACTACGTTAATGATATACTATGTTCGTCAAGATATCAATCTAAGATGGTCTATTTCTCCCTTACCACGCCCTTCAAACCAGTACCCTTACCATGAGTTTTCAAAACATCCCACAATTTTACGTTACATTTACTCAATCCAATATTATGTTCCGTTTGCTTCAGTAGACTGAGTAAACATAACAATAATTAAGTGCTCAAGTCTTTCCGTCTGTCTCACATGTTCGTAAAAAAGAGAGACAAAATATAAAGCGTCATTTTGTCAATTTAGACATTTAATGTTACATTACTGACACTATAATTCTGATACAATCCGCTAGGGGCGCTGATTGGAAATTGTATGGGCAAATACGTAAACAAATACCAAAACAGTCATATTTGTCAAAACGTAAAAACTTATGGTAAGGGTACAGAACACAGCAACGCTACAATGCTGTTATTAGGCAGAAATAGGTGTGGCGGTGGTGCCGCCGCAGCAAACCACGCAGGACTCTACCACCTTTTTGGTCTAAGGTGTCAGGAGTGACTTTTAAGAACATTTAAATAGAACATGTTTGTCTTTTCACGAATAAGTATTTAACAAGCTTCAGGAAAGTAATCTTATCTTTTTTATGAAGATAAATAATTGTATAGGATTTTAAGATAGCATAGAATAACGTTTAACATTTCAGACACATTTATTAACTCAATGTTGTAGAAGAAAAAGGGGTTTTTTTTATAATATAGGAGTAGCAGACGAGCATGCAGTCCAGCTAATGTTTAGTCGCTATTGCCGCTCATGGATATTTGTAATCAATCCCAGGTAAGATTACATTGCTATCTAAGGTCGGCCATAGATGCGCCGCTACCCTTGAGAACGAAGCTGAAATGCCTCGGGTATGTGTATGTATGTCTTCCTTTTTTTTCTTAACGAGGGGAAACCTTCAAAGGACACCCGACGACGTGGGAGCGACGCCGGGTTATGTGGGATTTTTACCGCATTAAAATCCCCCCGGTGGACGTCCTCAACGCTTGTTGGAGAACTCCGGGATCTCCGACGGAACACAACCGAAGTCCTTCAAGCGCGATGCCACGATCGGGCTCTCCCCTGGGGGAGCGTTTTCGCTCCTCCCGCACCATCTGGTGTTCACGACGGTATGCGACCGCACATACCGCCGTCCTTCCCGGGATCGCTTACTGAACGGCTCGAGCTCCCACTCTTGCCGCCCGCAACCCCAGAAGCCCCATTTTAGTACGAGTACGACAGGCAGGGGTTACCGTAGCCCTATTCTAGTCTCGGAACTATAGGGACAATGTATGTCTTCCTTACCACACCCTTCCAACCAGAACACAGCTCTTAACACTGCTGTTATTAGGCAGAAATAGGTGTGGCGGTGGTGCCGCCGGAATCGAAACAGAAAGTTCTACCACCTTCAATTAGGTATACATATAAAGCATACGTGTGTACAACTGTACATCAACACACACATTTTTTTGTCTGTATATACCAAGACATTAAAATAACATTATCATTAAGTATTTAACGTGTTTGAACAATGATATTGTTAATTTAAAACAATAATGACACACTTTGGTTTGTTTATTGATAAATTTAAATGTCATTGACACAACAAACAAAATCACAAACATATAAATTGTATGAATAGATATAATATGTTTCCATAAATTGTAAAAAACATTGAGAAAAAGTGCATTAAAGCAAAATCAGTGATCAATTGTTGGCCTCATCTAACGTCCGCTTTTAATAATCAATCTATCCTCTGGCAAAGATCAAAATTTGACAATGAAGAAATTGTCAGATGTTTATCTATAATATAGGCAAAATGTTGGATAAATTGTTGTTTGTTGTTAAAAATATACCTATCCATCCTTGATAAACAGATAAACTGCAAAAGATAGAGCTGGAATGCCTCGATATAGTCTCCCGTACCAAACCAAGTGTGAATTGGTAAACTACAGATATTTTAAAGAACTTTTTTGTTTAAAGGAGTCTCAGATGTCTAGCGAAAAATGCTCCCCGAAGGGCAGAGCCCGATCGTGCTTGGAGGACTCCGGTTGTGTTCCGCCTGAGATCACGGAGTTCTCCAACAAGCGTTGAGGACGGCCACCGAGGGGGTTCTAGTGGTATAAAAATCCCATGTAACCCTGCGTCGCTCCCTATGATGTCAGGTACCTTTTGAAAGTTTCCCCACGATATTTTCCTTCACCATTAATGAATATAACTAAATATCGTAAAATACTCACAAATTTGTTACTAGATCTCCATCCTGTTCCTTTTTGTTGTCCAAAGAAATTCTTCTCCAAGTCTTCTTACCACACTTGTCATTCAAACTTCTGTATAAAGGTCCAACAAACCTATAATGCAAATCTTCTGACTCAGAAATATTTTTAAAATATTGCGTTTCTGTTACTTCTACAGATTTATTAAAATCTTCATTCTTCTCAACACTATTTTCAAAATTATCTGTCTGATTTTTGAAAGGTCCTGTATCTATACTGGTTCCATTGATCTCTGGGCCATCTAAAATTGTTTTTTCTGAATCATAACAAACATTTACTTTATCTATTTCAGAATTTATACTTCTATTACTTTCATTTTCAATATCTTTGATGCTATAAGCAATAGATATATTGTCATTTACATTTTTATCTTTTTCTATATCTATTTTTAAATCGGGCTCAAAACCATAGTTCACTAATCCTTCCACTGATTCGTTCATTGTTTTTTCTGTAAAACATAAAATTATAAATCTACCATGAATTTCATAAAAAGTTATAATATGTAATTAGTAATTAACCTATGTTTAAGGATGGTAGAACCCTTTGTGAGATGATGTGGCACCACTGTCACACTTATTTCTTTATTATAAAAACAGTAGCTAAGTGCTAAGTGGGTAGGAAATTCGAATCACGAGGATGCCCTCTTTGTCCGGATAGATTCGCAAGTGCTCAAATGCTTCCCGGATTCCTAATATTTATTCATAATAATATAATGTTATTTAAAACATTATAATAAAATCAACATTTATCAAAATATACCAACCTCACTGTTCAGTGGGTGGTTAATAAAAAAAGTGTTATGTGCTGCTGTGTTCTAGTCTGAAGGGTATGGAAAATAAGATTCTTGGAGAGTCGTCATGGGTCGGAACAGTAATAAGTAGATTAAAACGCCTAAATAAATTTATTATTTCACATTCGGAGTATTAACACCAAAATAAACCAGACATTGCTTTGTTGCTGTAGAGATGATGCAATCATACGCGGCATTGCACCATGAATGTATGAGTACAAAAGGTTAGACAAATAGCAGTTATTTATTTTTAAAAAAACATAAGTATAATATATAAGTTGGAATCAACACTCAATGTTTTAATTGTGTGTTATTGCTATTTAATATTTTCAGGCGCAACTTACTTTCCTTAGAGAGTTACTCTTAATTTTATTAGTAGTTTTAGTGCACACCAACGCCATCTATTGACATATATCCTCCTGGGACCCAGGAAAAAAAGTTGTTAGGAATTTGAATTAAATTTATCCTGACCAATACAATAGGTAACAGAATTACAGGAAAAAATATAACAAAAAATGTAAGTCGGAAAATATGGATTTTCTCAATGTCATATATATAACACGTGAGTTCCCAATTACAACTATTATTTGTGTCATATATATATGACATAGAACATTAATCATATATATTAATGTAAAATTTTGGTAATATGAGAAATGTATTGTAAAAAAATACTGTCTGTGTTGTGTACAATTATATCTTAATCTATAATTTTAAACAGTCACACTCAATTTAAAAAAATGATTCTCACAATCACATTCAGCAGTAAACTTAACTGTCTGTTGTCTTGTATATTTTTTCTAACATATATCACAGTCATCAAATAAACTTAAAATATGTTCCGTTATAAAGTCACAGTACACAGATTATATAAATATTTTTTTAAAGTAAAAATAATACTATTTAATAAATTTGCGGTACGTTCTTATTATGACACAATTGATAACTGAACACAAAATATGGTTACAAAAAGTATAAATTAGTGATTAAAAATTTTTTTTTTTTGTTGAATTATAAGAAACAATTATGTTTTATTGAAATATATATTGCATTTAATACAATATGCTCTTGTAGTTGCTGTATTTTGGTTTTCTGCATTTATTTGGAACGTTGGAGTAATGGACTAAATTATGTACTTTATGATAACGGAAACTTTCGGTTGACATAGGTTTTATTTTAGCCTTCTATTAATATGTCTTCGTCTTCGAACTGCCAATCGAACTCGAATTACTGTCAGATTCAGTGTAATGACACAGTCCAGTGTGTTTGTTGTCCAACCACCATGTGAGAACTATTTATCCTAGCTAATGATTTCGATATTCCCGTCGCTTTTTTCATTAGAAAACTCGCAGGTCTTTGCAAATCTGTTTTAGTTGAATAGTTATCGTTATATGAAAACCTCCTTTCAAAAAGTCTTCCAATTTTGTATTAGTGAAATAATGAACACAATAAAAATGTTAATCTGATATAAGTATTTCGCAAATTTTGCGGACTGCCGATTCACCCAAAGTAAATCCTTAATTGAGGACCCGATAAAAATATCAAAACCTGCACAACTTTCTGCTTCAATAAACCGAATTCGAATTCTAATTCGAGAAACCAGAATACGAGTCATTGTTGCCATCATGACATTGTAATGTTACGTCTTCTAGGTCATCTTCATCAGTTAAGTCTAGCTTTGAGTCGTCTAGCATAGCGGATATTTCGTAATTGCGTAATCTCGTAATAACAAACAAGAATAACATTAAAATATGAAGTTCGAGAAAGAAAAATGTTTATGTCATATGAGTATTACACTGGGACTCTTCCATTCACAGTAGTAATTGGGAACTCATGTGGTACCAGTATGACATAAAACTTTCATCCGATATTTCATAATTTTTAATGTAACCTACAAGTATTGCAGACTCATATTTAGTAAAAATGATTTATTATAAACGATAAAAATACATATTTTTTATAAAAACATCGATATTTGAACAAAAATCTCAAATTCACTTACTACTTGTTTCCGACCGTGACGCCATCGTTTGGTTAAAATTCACAATGCAATAAAATAGTATCATCCTATCAGCTAATCACAGTTTTAAATGGTGGACCAACATGTTATTGAATAAAACTAAAAGATCTCGTAAATATTGACAGATGGTGCTGTTACATTTTTTTCTATGTAATATATATATGACGAAAGATCCCAGGAGGATATTATAAAAGTGTAATGTTTTCTTGCTTAAAATGTAGATGCTGGCGCCATCTTTTGATAGGTGTCGAAAATATATACCACTGCTTACATTTATATGAAAATTGCTCTAAGATTTATAATATCTAGCAAGCTAGTAAAATCCAAAAATAGCTATATACCTCCTCATATTAAGTCTAGCGGCATCCACATGTACAACGCAAGAACTCCTAGAAATAGATGTGATTCTATCACCTTTAATATTCTTAGAGCTAAGTCTACAAAAACATTAATGTAAATTGAATCTATTTTTAATCAACTAAATATGAAACTACTTTAAAATCACCTACTTAATATGCATACGCCTGAGTTCAAATTCAATCAGATTAGTTTTTATTAAAACGTGATTTTAATTATTTCAATTCTCTTTAAATCTTATTACAAATAAATCTCATGTCATTGTATTCGGAAAATGATTCTCCGAAACCTCTCAAGCAATGGAATTTTGTTTCTCGCTTTTTTATAATATAGGAGTAGCAGATGAGCATGCAGTCCAACAGATGGTGAGTGGCTACTGCCGCCCATGGACGTCTAATCAACCACAGATAAGATTAGTTTCCTACTTGCGGTCGGCCACAGTTGCGTTGATATTGATGTCTAAATGCCTAAGTTGGATTGCCTCGGAAAAGTATGTCTCCCTTACCACACCCTTCAAACCAAAACACAGCAGCACTACACTGCCCGTAGTAGATGGTGTGGCGGTGATGACATCCGAGTCGAAGCACATAAGGTTATACCACCTCCTCAAAAAGGACGACTTGCTTATCTGTTATTTTATAGAATATTGGGAGTCCGAAGGTATCCTATTTTGAAGGAGTTAGAACCCTCTGTGGTTCGACTCCGGCGGCACTACCGCCACACCTATGTCTATAGCATATTCTATGCAGCGCAGCGCTTAACACTGACATCATTATGCAGAGATAGGTGTGGCGATGGTGCCGCCGGAGTGGAATCACACAGAGTTCGAGCTCCTTCAAGATAGGACACCTTCGGACTGCCAGTATTTTATAAAATAACAAACGAATAAGTCCTTTTTGAGGAGGTGATAGAACCCTAAAAGGTTCCACTCCAGCGGCACCACTGCTGCACTTGCAGTGTAGTGCTGCTGTGTTCTGGTTTGAAGGGTGCGGTAAGGGAGACATACTTTTTCGACACGTTCCAGCTTAGTCCTCAGGTAGCGGCGCGTCTATAGCCAATCTCATTAGGTATCTAATCCTATCTGGGGTTGATTACAGATGTCCATACTGCAGTAGCCACTTACCAAGTGTACTGCATGCGTCTACTACTCCAGTATTATAAATAATTCAAGAATTAACACATCATCAACCCATTACTGTCCCACTGCTGGGCACGGGTCTGAGAGAAGTTCTAACCTTCTGAGAGAAGTCTCAGAATGAGAAAGATTAGGCCATAGTCCACCGCGCTGGCCAAGTGCGTATTCGTAGACTTCACATTCCTTTGAGATATTTTTTTTGTTTCAATAAATTTCTCAGGTATGCAGATTTCCTCACGATGTCTTCCTTCACCGTTTAGCAAGTGATAATAAATTTGTAATACGCACATAACTTTGAAAAAGTCGGTCCTCCCGATCGAGAGGCCGAGTTTTTTAACCACTAGGGTATCACAGCTTTTTAATTTTTCACACAACATACACTTTTTTTTTATAATATAGGAGTAGCAGACGAGCATGCAGTCCACCTGATGGTAAGTGGCTACTGCCGCTCATGGACATCTGTAATCAAGCTAGGATTAGATATTCCTACCTGAGGTCGGCCACAGTTGCGCCGCTACCCCCTGAGGTCTAAGCTGGAACGCCTCGGAAAAGTCTGTCTCCCTTACCACACCCTTCAAACCGGAACACAGCAGCGCCTAACACTGCTGTTATGAGGCAGAAATAGGTGTGGCGGTGGAGCCGCCGGAGTCGAACCACCTTCAAAATTACTACTACATCACAACACTAATTATAAATTTAAATATTACTTACAATTATCCAAAATGCAACACAAGTGATACGTATGCAAAAAAATAATGTTGTGAGTAACTAAAGCCGACAATTGCGAATGAAATTTGTTTTTAAAACGCTCATCTATACATAAAAGAAATGTACTGTCTGTATGTCAATTGACAGGTAGTATTGTCCATACCTTAGATATATTTCTTACGGTTCTGTAGTATTCTGTACCCATAGGGAAAAAACGGAATGTATTACTAAGTCTCCGCTGTCTGTCCGTCTGTCACAGCGCTCTATCTCCTGAACCGTAATAGATAGACACTTGATTTTTTCAGAGTATGTATTACAGTGGCCGCTATAACAACAAATACTAAAAATAAAAAATCTTTAAAATAAATGGGCATACGACATACCACTATTTTTTGGTGTTTTTCACTTTATCTGTTGAACCGGAATAGATAGACAGTTCAAATGTTCATAATGCATTCACTTCTATGGCTGCTATAATAACAAATACTAAAAATAAATAATTCGCCAAGTACGAGTCCAACTCGCACATGGAGGACCTTCCGTACCACCATTCATTTTTTTTTCATTTTATTATTTTCAACAATACTTAGTTATATGATACAACAATAGATGGCGTTGGGATATATAATAAAATTAAAATAACTATATTAAAATATGCTTTATAGTTCTTATTGGTATTTATTATAATACCAGTTATAGTAGTAAACGGATTGTAAAAAATTCAACCGTCTTCTTAGTACGGATTAGGACTTAGATGCCGAAAAATGCCGAAAAATACCGGTTTGTTGTATGGAGACCCCGTTTAATATTCAACTTTATTTTATTTTTAGTATTTGTTGTTATAGCTGCCACCGTTGTGCCTCCTCTGTACAAATTTCATGTGTCTATCTATTACGGTTCCGGAGATATAGCCCTGTGACAGACGGACAGACGGACAGACAGCGAAGTCTTAGTAATAGGGTTCCGTTTTTACCCTTTAGGTACGGAACCCTAAAAAACGAAAAAAAATGGTGGTCGGTACGGAATCTTTAATGTCAGAATTCGACTCGCATTTTTACAATTATTTTTTTGATAATATAATAATAGAAGTATTCCACGAGCATGCAGACCACCTGATGGTAAGTGGCCAGTGCTGCAGAGTCAACTGTAATCGACCCCAGATTAGATTAGACTCCTACCGGAGGTTGAACACAGATGCCTAAGGAATAAACTGGAACGCCTGGAACTGGAAAGAGAGACATACATATCCGGTCTCTCTTACCACACTCTTCAAACCAGAACACAGCAGCGTTTAACACTGCTAAATAAGACATACACTACTCAAAAATAAGGGCCACTCGTTATTTTTAATAAACCATGAAGATTAAGGTAAAAACAACTTAATTAATGCGTATAAGGGTACGTAGTGATATAACAATGTTACACTGTTAATTAAAATTAATTTAACTGTTAATTAATTATTAAAAATAAATTAATTTATTATTATTATTAAATTATTAAAAATAATTTTTATTAAAAAATTAAATTATTAAAAATAATTATTATTAAAAATAAATTAATTTATTATTATTATTAAATTATTAAAAATAATTATTATTAAAAATAAATTAATTTACATAAAAAAAAACAGAATGAAGATTTTGATGAAAACTGTTACCTAAGGAGTCTCCATAAAAACTAAACTAGGTTTTTAGTCCTTTTAGTATCAAATATGTTCTCCTACCTTAGATATGACACCTGAAGCCTGGAATGCATGCTCTCTACCAATTTTTTTCTGCTGGAATTTCTTTCCAGGCTCTTTTCAAGGTGTCAATCAACTTCTGCTCTTTTATATAATATAGGAGTAGCAGACTAGCATGCAGTCCACCTGATGGTAAGTAGCTACTGCTGCCCATAGACATCTGTAATCAACTCCATACAGGATTATATATTTCTACGTGAGGTCGGCCACAGATGCGCCGCTACCCCAGAGGACTAAGCTGGTATCCCTCGGAAAGGTATGTCTCCCTTACCACACCTTATCCGGGGTTAATCACAGATGTCCATAGGCGGCAGTAGCAAATTACCATCAGGTGGACTGCATGCTCTTCTGCAACTCCTGTATTATAAAAAGTCAGGTAAAACTCTAATTTTATCTGGAATTGACTGCATTCTTATTTACTATTTCCATATTCTTTTAATTCCAAAAAACTATCTAAGAACTTAGGGCATCCCAGGTGAAAATAATAGCTACTTTTACCTCGATACTTCAAGGTGAAACTAAGGCCAAAAAAGTCAGTGTTCGTACCTAAATTTGTCTGATTACGTATTGACTAAAGTAGCACACCGATACTTCAGTAGTCTTCTGACTAAATCAGAAGTTCTTATAATAGATCCTGATGGTAGAGTCCGCACCAAACTGCTAGTCCGCTCCGAATATAGAAACGAGTCGCGTCGCAATAGCAAATTGTAGATATTAGCGGGACGAATACAGCGCGGGACCCCCCGGGCTCCCGTCTGCTGCCAACTTTCGCCCACGGGCACATAGCGTTAGTGTGCTCTTACGTTACGGAGTATATGCTAACTAGACCTTCAGAACAGACTAGAAGTTTGGCGCGGAATATCAGCCTACTGCTGCCCATGGACATCTATGATCAACCCCAGAGAAGATAAGATTCCTACATCAGATCGGCCTCAGCGCCGCTATCTATACGGACTAAACTGGAAAGCCTGGGAATGTATGTCTCTTACCACACCCTTCAAACTAGAACACAGTAGGGCTTAACACTGCTGTTATTAGGCAGTAGATGTGGCGGTGGTGCTACCAGTGTTGAACAACAAAGGGTTGTATCACCTTATTTTTCATCAAATATTCGAACGTAGGGGAGTGGAACAGACAGTCCCTATTTTTTTTTATTTTTTTTTATAGTATAAGAGTAGCAGACGAGCATGCAGTTCACCTGATGGTAAGTGGCTACTGCCGCCCATGGACATCTGTAATCAACCCGAGATAGGATTAGATATTCCTACCTGAGGTCGGCCACAGATGCGCCGCTATTCCCTGAGGACTAAGCTGGAACGCCTCGGAAAAGTCTGTCTCCCTTACCACGCCCTTCAAACCGGAACACAGCAGCGCCTAACACTGCTGTTATTAGGTAGAAATAGGCGTGGCGGTGGTGCCACCGGAGTCGAACCACAACGGGTTCTACCACCTTCAAAGTTGGCAGTTGCGTCTTCATAAATGATAAGAGTAGCAAAGAGATATTAAAACATCTTCTTTCATTTGTTTTCAACGGTATAGTCCGCGTAAAACTGCTAGTCCGCTCTGAATATAGAAATAAATTACAAAGCCATAGCAAATTATATGACTACACCTGTACCCTGACCATGAGTTTTCAAAACTACCCACAATTGTACGTTACGTTTACTCAATCCATTATTCAGTTCCGTTTGCTTAGTAGACTGAGTAAACTTAACTATAAGTAAGTGCTCAAGTGCACGATGAACTTTTTGTCTACCTTACATGTTCGCAAAAAAGAGAGACAAAACATAAAGCGCCCTTTAATATAGACATTTAATGTTACGCTACTGACACTATATTTCTGACACAATCCGCTAGGGGCGCTGCTTGGAAATTGTTTGAGCAAGTACGTAAACAAATACCAAAACAGTCATATTTGTCAAAACGTAAAAACTCATGGTAAGGGTACAGCTCGCAACAACTTCAGAGCGGACTAGCAGTTTGGCGCGGACTACAAATGTGTAGTTAACACCTACTTATATACATTTGGTAATATATATCTATTTAAGGTTTATATTAGGTGGACTGCATGCACATTCTACCTCAATTTTATAATTTCATGAACGAAGTCGCAGGCAACAGCTAGTGTATGATAATATTATTAAAACTCGTTAATTTTGTCATAACATTTTTCAATTGAGTCGACAATTGTTTAATGATATAAATGTTATATTATTATTGTATTGATCATAAACATGGGCTATTGGTTACGTCAGGAACAATTACTGAGCAGTGTTGCCATGTTATTCATTTCTCCCGAAATGAGGGGTATGTACGTCGTCAACTCATTACTGTCTCACTGCTGTGCACGGGTCTCATCTCAAAATGAGAAGAATGAGGCCATTGTCCATCGCGCTGGCCAAGTGATGGTAGACTTATCACACTTTTTATTATGTAACGGGTACTCGCGATATGCGTTTTTTATTGCTGATATTTCGACCCAGTTGCAGTGGTTAGTTTATGCAAGTCACAAATAGTGCGTAAGGATATTGTTAGTGTTATGTGTCGTGATATGAAACCTAGAAAAGAAAAACGAGCTAGACGTAGATTAATCTACCACTAGTACTTGTCAACGGTTTCTCCCCTCCACCTCAGTTTCGCCGTGACCACGATCCATGCAACTGGGTCGAAATATCGGCAATAAAAAACGCATATCGTGAGTACCCGTTACATAATAAAACGTCTCAATTCCGCGATGATTTTAGTCTAAAATCATAGACACCCTTATCCCAATTATCACACCTTTGACATATTGTACAAATCCGGTAAACAGACGGCAAGCACTCCACGGACTCGAAATGAAACACTTCGATTTGGTTCTTAAGACATTTTATTAATTATTGAGCCGAGGTCTTATAGTTTTACAAAACGTTCTCAACAGCGTGATTCACAATGATTTTTTGTACCGCCATCTAGTTCCTTGTTGATGAACTATGTATAAAACATTAACATACCGCCCGCCAAGGGCAAAGTTTAACCTTTGACCCTTCGATCACTAATAAGAACTTTGACCTTATAAAATTACATTTGAACAAACAAACTAAAACACAACAAAATAAAGATTATCTTTCTAACGGTAAAAAACACAATTTTGAAACAGGTCTTTTTAGAGTTCCAGATTTTGTCTTTAGTGTGACGACTCTTACAATATTGTCGTCACCAGGATGAGTATCAATAATGCGACCATAGAGCCACCGACATGGGGGCAAATTATCCTCTTTTATAATTACAACATCCCCAATGGAAGGTTCTGAATTTTTATTTGTCCATTTGTACCGGTGTAAGAATTTGTTGAGATATTCCTGCGACCATCGTCGCCAAAAAGATTGCAACATCCTTTGAGTGTGTTGCCACCTCCTCAGATTGTTGACTTTTACATGTTCTATATCGAAGTCCGGAACGGTTAACGGTGCTTCACCTATAAGAAAGTGTCCCGGTGTCAATATGAAATCTGGCTCGTTGCTGAGCACTGACATTGGCCGTGAATTTAGGCATGCCTCTATTTGAGCCAATACAGTTGCCATTTCTTCGAATGTTAGAGTCGAGTTGCCAATAACTTTCTTCAGGTGGTGTTTTACCGATTTTACACCGGCCTCCCATAATCCTCCGAAGTTTGGCGAATGAGGCGGTATAAAATGCCACTCGCAATAGTTGTTGGCCAAAGCTTCAGCTATGTTCTGTATGAGTCTTCGTTCGGCAGCAGAACCTTTTTTGAACTCAGTGGCTGCCCGAACAAAGTTTGTGCCATTGTCACTCCACAGATGTGAACAATGGCCCCGTCTAGCCACAAATCGTTTAAATGCCTGCAAAAAGCCTTCAGCAGTTAGGTCAGTGACGATTTCCAAATGTATGGCCCGTGTTGCCATGCAAACAAACAAACAAATGTATCCTTTATAGGACTTGTGACCTCTTCCTTTACTGGTGCGTATTTGAATCGGCCCTGCATAATCGACACCGCTGTGACAAAAAGGACGCATCGGTGTTACTCGAGCGGCTGGCATCTGCCCCATGAAAGGTGTTTTTGTGACAGCCGAGTTTTTCACACAAGTGACGCATTTGCGGCAATATGCTTTGACCAATTGTTTGGCACCTATTACCCAATATTTATTTTGAATATAAGTCAAAGTCAACTGCAGTCCTCCATGAAGCGTTTGTTTGTGTGCTTCTGTTATAATGAGTTCCGTTAAGTGTGAATGTTTTGGAATTAAGATAGGGTGTTTCCTATTATAAGGCAACACTGCGTTTGATAGTCGTCCTCCTACTCTTAATATTCCATCTTCATCAAGAAAAGGATTCAAAGATCTCAATTTATTGGTTTTGGGTAAGTTTTTTATATCCTTTATTAGTTTTATTTCAACGTTAAATGAATTTGATTGACTATTTTTTATTAGGATAATAAGAGCTTGATTTAATTCCGTTGCTGTTAAATATTTTGTAGTTAATTTATTTTCAGATGTTTTGTAACAATTTATGATAAACCGCCTGCAATATGCCATAACTCTTATAGTTTTTGTTAACGATGAATATTTGTCCCATACTGAATCTTCTAAGGTTACACAATGACTTTTTAGTGTTTTAACTGCTTCTATATCAGTATGTACTTCCAGAGGTTTCAGGTAAGTGATAGGATGGCAGGAGATGAATTTTGGCCCATGAAACCATAACTCATTATCTATGAGTTCTGAAGGACGTAATCCTCGGGACGCGCAATCAGCGGGATTCTGCCTGGATGTTACATGGCACCAATTAGTAGGTTCTAAAGTAGTTAAGATCTCCGACACCCGATTCGCTACAAACACGTTCCATCTACTTGGATGACTATTTAGCCAAGCCAGCACGATGGTTGAATCTGTCCACGCGTGAATGTCATGTTTTTGGACATTCATTACCTGTGACACTTCTAACAACAACTTGCTAAGTAAAACAGCTCCACACAATTCTAGTCTAGGAATTGACACTTGTTTCACAGGTGCTACTTTAGTTCTTGCTGTAACTAAAGATACTGTGACTTGTTCCAAGGAATCAACGACACGCATATATACTACCGCCGCATACGCCGTCTTCGATGCGTCGCAGAAGCCGTGTAGCTCGTAATGAACATCAGTCGCTGTAGTGCCAACCCATCTTGGTATACGTATTTTTTCAAGCATTGGTTGTTCTTCGCGGTAAGTAACCCATTCTTTTAATAAATTATCGGGTACTACATCGTCCCAATCTAGTGCTGCTAACCATAATTTTTGAATTATTGTCTTTGCTACAATCATGCTAGGTCCTATCCACCCCAGTGGATCATATAAACGTGATATGTCTGAAATAATTTTTCGTTTTGTTATAGGTTCCTGCAGAGTTGGAAGATTTACTACGTAGCGGAAGGTGTCATCGGTATGGTTCCAGGTAAGTCCCATTATTTTTGTTAATTCATCTTCTCTTATTTTCAGGTTTTCTTTCAGATCTTCATTTCCATCCCATGCTTTCATTGCTTTTCTTAATTCGTTGCTATTACTATTCCATTTTTGCAACTCAAAACCAGCCTTGCTTAGTAGTTCGGTAAGTTCCTTATAAACAGTTATCCCTTCTTCAATAGTTTGAACTCCTGTCAACAAATCATCAACATAGAAGTGTTTGAGTACTCTTTCAGATGCTGACGGATAATCTGCGCCATGATCGTGTGCTACCTGCTGAAGAGCCTTCACCGCCAAGTATGGAGCAGACGCCGTGCCAAATGTTACTCTGGTATGTCGGTAATGTTTCATTTTCTTATCTTTGTGCTCCCTCCATAGAATTCTTTGAGAATCGGCATCTTGCTGATCAATCTTCACTTGCCTATACATTTTAACAATATCCGCAGATATACATATTGGCGAGCTTCTCCATTGCATGATGATGTGCCGTAACTCGGGTTGCAAGGTAGGTCCTACCAATAACTGGTCATTTAATGAAACATTATTTCCACCCTTGCAGGAAGCATCAAATACGATTCTTACCTTTGTTGTTTCTCTATCTTCCTTGACCACCGCATGATGAGGTAAGTAGATTGACTTTGGATTTTCGATTTCACTGGTAGGCACAATTTCCATATGATCTAAATTTAAATATTCGTCTAAACATTGTTGATATTTATACTTCAATGATTCATCTTTGTCTAATCTTTTTTCCAACGATTTGAATCGTTTTTCAGCTATCTCCTTCGAAGCTGTCACTGCAGGGATGCCATTCTTGTAAGGAAGGCGAACAATATATCGCCCATTAATATCCCTCTTAGTAGTCTCTGCAAAATACTGTTCACACCGCTTCTCTTCATCTGTGAACATCATTCGTTTCGGTTGGGGAACATCGGATTCAATCTCCCAGAATTTTTTCAAATATACATCGCTGTCTGTGCAGCAATGCATTACATTAATGCTCACAGGAGGTTTGTTTAACGAATTAACCACTCCTGACAATATCCAGCCCAAACTGGTTGCTTGCGCTATTGGTGTACCAATCGGACCCTTTACCAAGCCCTCTTGTATTATTTTTCCATATACTTCGGCTCCTAACAAAAGATCAATTCGACTAGGGGCGTAGTATTTTGGGTCGGCCAACACAAGTCTATTTATTCCAGGCCATTGTATTGCCTCAACTCTTCTAGTTGGGAGAAGAGACGTAATACTTTTGAGCACATGTGCTCTTACTTGTATTGCCACACTTGGATCAAACCGGGACCGAATTTCAATGTTTACTACCGCCTTGGAGACAATATTTTTCTCTCCACCCAGACCTGTAATATTGTTTCTTGTCATAACCTTCTCTAGACCCAAATACTGAACTGTGGATTCAGTAACGAAGGACGATTGTGATCCCTGATCTAGGAGTGCCCTAACGTCATATCCTTCTCCGTTTCTGGAGATCGCTTGGACGAGCGCCGTCGCGAGCAAGACTTGTTGGCGCACTTTGTCTGTTGAGAAACACGAAACAACCGGAGTTGGACCAGCCGAAGAAAAAGTTGCACCATCTGAAGGTGCGACAACACTCTCTTCAATTGCATTGTTACTTGTTGTTCCGACCGCCCTACCATTGGGGTGCAATAAAGAATGGTGATCTCGCTTGCAAATCTTACATTTAATTTTAGTGCGACAATCTCTGGCCGAATGATTGTAACCCATGCAGACAAAACATACATTATTTTCCAGAACGAATTTACGTCTGCTTTCTACAGATTCCTTGTGAAACCTTTTACAAAATATTAATTTATGAGCTTCCGTACAAAATGGACATGTTATATTTGCAACATGTAATGTTTTGGTATTGTTTCGAACTTGACTAACCCTAGTAGTTTCTTTAGCAGTGAGAAATTCGTTAGCCCTAAATCTAGTAGTTAAAAATTCCTCAAAGTTCTTGTAAGTTGGGAGATCGTCAGTAAGACTTGCCACGTGGAATTCCCACTGACGTCGTGTTTCAGTGTCTAATTTTAAACTTAAAATATGAATAACTAGAATGTCCCAATTTTTGGTGTCTATACCTACGTTATTCAATGACGCTAAACAATCGTTTGTCGTGTCTAATAAATCTTTTAAACCTTGTGCGGACTCAACAGTTAAATTTCGTTGACTCAAAAATCTTTTAATTACCTGATGTGAAATGTACCTTTTATTATTATATCTTTCGGTTAATAGCTCCCAACATCGTTCAAAATTACAGTCTTGTATTGTAATATGTCTTAACAATTGCTCCGCTTCACCGGTCAAAGAACTTTTCAAGTAGTGTAATTTCTGAACGTTGCTTAAAGAACTGTTTGATATTATTAAAGAACTAAATAAATCCTGAAAAGATGACCACTCGGAATAATGGCCAGAAAATTTTGGTAAATCAATTTTAGGTAGTTTTACGTTTAAGATACTGCTACAATGAGATTTAGATAAAACGGATGGAGCATTAAAATGAGATAATTTTTCTTTAATATCTGACTTATACTCTATGAAAACATCCTCCGTTGTATCATAAATATCATCCTTTTTGTAATCAATGGATTTTAGTTCCTTCGTATTATACATACAAATAAGTTTGTTATGACCAGAGGTAAATTCTAACCATAAGGCCTCTAATGCCTCTAGCCTCCCTTCCAAATATTCTTTTGTGAGTCTTTCTTTCGGAGACTTCTTAAAGTTAGTTTGCGCTCGAATGATACGCGCCTTTAGATCTACTTGTAAGTTAACTATTGCCTCCATGACACCGAAATAATCTAAGTTAATTTACAGCATAAATTTTCCCAAGTCTTTTAGAACAATAAAAATAACTTAAAATCGGGCATGGATTCCCCTGGTTTCAGAGAAAATATTCTAAGTCTTGAATATAAGTAAATTACAATTTCAACATAAGTTCCAATAGAGTTCCAATATACAACACAAATTTAAAGTTACTGAGCACCAAGATATACAGTTCAAATTTGCAATTATTTTTAAAGGGTTCCCTGTCTAACAATTCACTTCACTGTGAAGATGTTATTTAGGAATATTTTTCTTACTCACAGTTCGCGCACCAATATCACCTTATCCTCGTGACGTCTAATCACGCATTGCCTCCGTGGATTAATGTTGCAACTTCGCAACGTCCTGTCCGTTTTACCAGACAGCAACTCTCCCGGCTGCTTTTCCGGAGCCTGACGATATCCTCCCACGAGGATCTCGTCGGAAACTCAGCAGTTTCTTCCGAAACCAGCTGGTTTCCCGTACTTGTGGTTGCGGCAGTATTCCACTGCCCACAAGCGTAGAGTTCACAAAAAATCCGCTTGGTTTTGTCTCAAACATAGACAAATCCGAGTTCGAAGGACCATGTACAAATCCGGTAAACAGACGGCAAGCACTCCACGGACTCGAAATGAAACACTTCGATTTGGTTCTTAAGACATTTTATTAATTATTGAGCCGAGGTCTTATAGTTTTACAAAACGTTCTCAACAGCGTGATTCACAATGATTTTTTGTACCGCCATCTAGTTCCTTGTTGATGAACTATGTATAAAACATTAACACATATTTTTTTAATCTTTCAGCTGTGCAGGTTTCCTCACGATGTTTTCTTTCATAGTTAAATCAAGTAATAGTTAATTTCTAAGACACACATAAGTTTAAGAAATACCTTCGACTTTAATTACGTTAAATTTATTTTAATTACCTAACTGGCTATGCTTCGTCTGAATTTGATATTCATGGTTTCCTCACGATGTAGAGTGCCCATTCGTTAATTATATAGTTAGCCTATAGGGAAACCTTTAAAAGGTACCCAGTGTCGTGGGAGCGACACGGGGCTATTTGGGATTTTTACCGCACTAAAACCCTCCCGGTGTCCATCCTCAGCGCTGCGAAGAAGACTTCGGGGTCTCCACCGAAACGCAACCGGAGTCCTCTGAACGTGTTGCCCCATCAGGCTCCGCCCAGGTGAGTCCAGGCGCTCTCCACACCATCCAATGTTTACGTCGATATAAGACCACACATACCGCCGTCCTTCCCGGGGTCGATGGCCGGGCGGTTCGAGCTCCCACTCTTGCCGCCCGCAACCCCGGAAGCCCCTTTTAAGTCGCCTCCTACGACAGGCAGGGGATACCGGATAGTCTACCTGATGGTAAGTCACTGTCGAGGACATCTGTAACCAACTCCATATAGAGCAGCTTCTACCTGAAGCCGATCACAGGTGCTACTCCTGAGGACTAAGGCCGCCTCATATTATTATGTAAAACAGCCAGTTCCTACTGAAAAGTGTAGTCAATTAGTAATAAATAATTAGTTTTTTCTAGAGACGTTCTGATAGCCACAAGGCTAGTCTAGAACAAGGCTAGATACTTCTATCTACTATGCTACATAGTTACTATGGCCTTATGGTATTGTAGGTGCACCATAAGATCAAGGTTCAAATCCGGCACTACCTAGGATTATCCACCGATGCCCCAAAGGTAACAACCTCGCTATTAATAATTAATCTATCCAAATTTCCTAACCAAGATCGAGATTTCAATTATTCTGCAAACTAGAAATTTCGATTTTTGATGGACGAAATTAGAATGGATTGACTATTAATACCGGGCATTTTAAACATTTAAACATTTATTTATCTTACTTCATAAGGTGTGTTACTTTAGTAAGTGGCTAGAGCCTCCTTTTAAGCACGCAGTGCCTGTATTAGGAGCCTCCGCTCTTCCGAGAACAATATAAACTTATGAAATACAGTACAAGGATTATTTTAAGCTAATTTATCTAAAATAGATAAATTAGATATAGGTATAGATTGGAATGCCTCCTGTAAACCCGTTATTAATTTTAAACAGTCAGGGTTTTGTTTCTTAAATATTTATCTATATAGTTAACATAGAAATACATATCGATACCTTAATTCGCAAATTAACCAACTCCACTTTTTGTCAAAATGGATTTTTTATTCATTTTGATAGTAAATGGCGTTGAAGGAAAACAAAATAAAAAAAAAACGACAAAAAGTTGAGTTGGCTGATTTGCGAATTTAAGGTATCGATATAGACAAGTTCATGTCATAGATTAGGTATTTGACAGACTGCTTAACACAAATTTTCACATAATTTACTTTATGTGGTAGCTTTAAATTTTACAACATAAAACAGGCTCAAAAAGTAACATGAAAAATGAAACAGCTAAATAAGAACATTACTATATTTCGTTATAACTTCGGACAAAATAATATACAGTTTACAAAATAAATTAACATCGTATCTTACATTAATTATATAATTTAAAATTAATAGTTAATTTAATATTTTTTATTTTCTTTAAAGAAATTTTGAAGAATCTATTGGCGCATTTAAGAAAAACAGTTTAAAAGTATTTCTAGTATAGGACGGAGTTGCGCGCCAATGTAACACATAATTGATTTGTAGTATTTACATTCGTCTATTGATCGTTTTCTACCTATTAAATGTGAAAAAGTATTTTTATATTACGAAAAAGAATTGTAACTTCTTAAATGATAAAAGTACAGCCATACTTTATAGTTACATATAATATTTACACTACATTTTTTTGTATATTTAGACTAAATTAGAACGCCTTGTGTTTTTTATTTCTTCTTATCTTTGGCTAGTTTTTTGTAAACAACAGCTCTATATACGTTTATTGTTTCAAATTCTGCCCTTTCCTTGCTCAGGGGTGAGTTCTGTATAAAGAAGTTGACGTATTCTTGGTAATCCTGTAAAAATATGTTTTTTTTTAAATAGGTCATCAGGGCTAAATCCCAAATTATAAGAAATATCGAAAAATGCTGAAAGGTTACGTAGTTATGAGACGAATTTTGATAAAAAATAAAACTGCATCATTAAGTACATTTTTTTAAATCAATTGCCCTAATCGGGAATCGAACGAGTTCATTTTGAAAGAAAAAACATCCTGTATTATTGTGTCATCGGATAGTATCGCTAATAAAGGTCAAATTGTAACTAGGAAGTTGTAATAAACAACAAACTGAAGGAAAAAACTCATTTTCAAGAAAATAAATATTTTCATACATTCTTACACTAAGCCTTAACTAATTCTTCTTAACTGTTATGTCGATAAGTACGAGAGTGCAATAGGCTAGCAACTAAGTTTTCGCCATTTTTAATTAAGTGTCCAAATCCTTATTATTTAATTTAATTTTTACTCACCTCCAGGCTTATAGATTCGATTTCCATCTCAAACAATGGCTGAAGAAATTCTGCTGGAGACAGTGGTGTTATATTTAACCTGAAAAACATAAAAAAAACCATCAACAAATATAAACAAATTTTCAAAAATGGGGTTCCTTCTTTGAAAATTTGTTTTCTGTTGACACCGCCACATCTATTTACTTACATATGAAGCATCCATCTTAGTGCTCAGTACCGTTACCAGGATTTCTTACGTTACGATATATATGACTGTTTTGGTATTCGTTTACGTATGGGCCAATACGATTCCTAGTTCTGACACAATCCGCTAGGGGCGCTGATTGGAATTTGTATGAGCAAATACGTAAACAAATACCAAAACAGTCATATTTGTCGAAACGTAAAAACTCCTGGTAAGGGTACAGGAGTGGCAACACATCTGCGATCAGCTTCAGGTAGAGCCTGTTCTATACGGAGTTGGTTACAGATGTACACGGCGTCAGTTGGCACATATCTACTGGTGAACTGCATGGTCGTTAGCTACTTCTCTATTATCAAAAAAAAATAGGTTCCACGTTGAACTCATGACTTTGGACTATATTTTCTACGAAAGCTTTAATTGACTAATTAAGCGTTGTAGCGGTTCCATTTATTCATTATTTATTGTAAATCTAGGGATTAAAAAACAAGAACATTTAGTTGGTTATTAGTCGACCGATCCGCACTTGACTATCATAGAAATTCCAAAGTTCTCTAGCCCAACAGTGGGACAGATCTTACCTGACAATCCGATCGGCCGTCATGACTTTGTCATATAGCTCTATGACAGCCCCAAAACCGTACCCTTGCAACACTTGGGCTAAAGCTTGAACACAGTAGTCACGTGGCATGCTTCTTATGCTGTGAAATATATGTATATATTAGTGGCCGAAGTTCCGGATTGGGCCGAAGTTTCGGCCAGATGAAGATATTTCGGCCGAAGTTTCTACTTAAAAAGTAAGTGCGGTCGAACTTTCGACCAAAAAAAGATATTTCGGCCGAAGTTTCGGCTAAAAAAGTAAAAAAACGAAGTTTCGTCCAATTTCCGAAAAAGGAAATTTGGACGTACTTTCGGCCATAAAAGATTTATTGTTGAAGTTTTGGCCAAATAACGATGTTTGTGTAGAATGAGGGTTGTAGGGAAAACATTTTTCAGTATTTCATTACACTTGTAGCCGTCCATACTGAAACAGACCTGTATAGTTAATCTTTTTCGTCCTAAAATAAATACTAAGAATATTGAAGTTTTTTAGTTAAAGATTTAATTAACGATTCACCTTTCATAATTAATATGTCGAGATCTCAAACGAGATTAGTGTTTTCTTATATTTTATAATGAAATAACTAATATAATTTTAGTTACCCATAAATACTAATTTTATTTCAACTGTTTATTGAAGTTACCCTTCTTTTAAGGCGTACAAAAATATGAAAATGTCATATGTAATGTAAAATGTATGTAAAAACAGAACCCTTTTATTTAGCCTCCACTGTCTGTCCGTCTGTCACTGGGCTAATAGACACTTGTTTTTTTTACAAAGTATGTAGGCGGCTTTACCAACGAATATTAAAAATAAAAAAGTAGAAAATAAATGGGGATAAACTTTCACAAAACATTTACTTTAATGGCTGCTATAATAACAAATACTAAAAATAAAAATTATATAAAAAATTTGGTGGTACGGCACCCTCCCGGTGCAAGTTTGAATTACATTTTTTTATATTTTATTAGGTACATTCGGAGTATATTTACTTACTACGTCTGTATTATAATTAATTGCATAATAAGCATTATTACTTGCACAATGTTATTGTTTTGATAACTACGTGTATTACTGTAAGAGGGGTGAGGTACGCCCCCCTAGGGGACAATGACCCCTATTAGGAATATTGCGTGTTGCAAAGCAAAATATCCATTTTAAAGTCATTTTTACAAATGAAGACTTAGTCAAAATAGCAGTGACAGCCTAATAAAGTTGAAGGTGGTAGAACCCTTCGTGGTTCGACTCCGGCGGCACCACCGCCACACCTATTTCTACATAATAACAGCAGTGTTAGGCGCTGCTGTGTTCCGGTTTGAAGGGTGTGGTAAGGGAGACAGACTTTTCCGAGGCATTCCAGCTTAGTCCTCAGGGGTAGCAGCGCATCTGTGGCTGACCTCAGGTAGGAATATCTAATCCTATCTGGGGTTGATTACAGATGTCCATGGGCGGCAGTAGCCACTTATCATCAGGTGGACTGCATGCTCGTCTGCTCCTCCTATAATATAAAAAAAAAAATATATGTAGTTAGAAGAGTTAGCAACTCGACTACTAAAATGGTAGGTCCGAGGTTCAAACCCAGTCTCTATCTTTGCTTCTTACTATATGCGTGTCATCAACTAATTACTGTCCCACTGCTGGGCGCGGGTCTCCTCCCAGAATGAGGTGGATTAGGTCATAGTCCACCGCGCTGGCCAAGTGCGTATTGGTCACATACCTTCCACGGGTATGCTGGTTTCCTCACGATGTTTTATCATATTATTATGCATATTAAAAATTAATTATCCCTTATTTAAACGGTGAAGGAAAACATCGTGAGAAAAACTGCACTGGCCAATCCGCACTTGGCCAGTGCAGTGTCGTTCTAACCGAGGACTCGTGCCCAGCAGTGGAACAGTAGGTAGTGGGTTAATCACACGACTTACTTATAGATTTATTTCCAGAAGTTTTTCTATGCTACTGACTCAAGATTTCGTCTAAAGAGCCACCTATAAAGAAGCACTTTAAGCTAAAACCACACACTCACAAAACATTACCTTTTAAACCTACTTTACATTTTACTTACCCTTGAAATTTATAATAAAAGAAAGATCGTAGGCTAGCATAGTCTGTCCTCGGCACTAGGATAATTTCAGAAAACATTGAAACTAAAGGTTTCGCTTGAGCCACAAAGGGATCCGAGCAGGTCGCTGGAACAAGAATATGGTGGTAAACCCTTTTTTATAATATAGGAGTAGCAGACGAGCATGCAGTCCACCTAATGGTAAACGGCTACCGCTCATGGACATCTGTAATCAACCCCAGATAGGATTAGATATTCCTACCTGAGGTTTGCACACATGCGCCTGAAGGCTAAGCTGTTCCAGCTTCGGAAAAATATGTCGCGAAGTCGAACAACAGAGAGGTTAGAAGGTGGTAGAACCCTTTGTGGTTCGACTCCGGCGGCACCACCGCCACACCTATTTCTGCCTAATAACAGCAGTGTTAGGCGCTGCTGTGTTATGGATTGAAGGATACGTTAAAGGAGCCATACTTTTCCAGCGCTCCAGCTTAGTCCTCAAAGGCAGCGTGGTATCTATAGCCGAGTTCAGTATTGTAGGACTCTAATCCTGTATGGGATTGATTACAGACGTCCATGGGCGGCAGTAGCCACTTACCATCAGGTGGACTACATGCTGATTTGCTACCATAGATAAGTAAAGATTACTCACTCCTAACAAGAAAATGTACTCAAGGTTTGAGAATTGAAATAGTTGCGTAAAAAAGTGTTGCCACGTCTCCGTGCTAAAATGTCCCTAAAATATTTGAAATTATTATTTATTTATAATGTAAATTACGCAGTATTACATACTTATTTATTCGTAAATTTTCTCTAAAAATGTTTTTATTTGTCAAGAATGCAAAAAAAGAACTTACTAATAAGCCGTTTGTGGCTTCTGGTACAGGATCCCTAGTATAGTTTTCATCATTTATTAATAACAAGCTGATTTTTCGTGAGTAGCTTCGTTTCGACAAGACGCCCAACATTTTTCCTTACAGCAATGTTGGTAAATGGTAGCTTGATGGGGCAGCAAGGATAAAATATGTTGACCGGACGAATTCTAAAAATTTATTACTAACCAAATTTTTCTTTGTTAATTATCAAGATAATTATTTAAATAACGTGAAAAAATATTTGTCCTACAAAATATAAGGTTTTTATTAAGGCGTCCCCCCTCTCCAACATGTATCATAAACAAGGTCATGAAAAATAATTACTAACCAGCTGATTTTTTTTTTTATTGGCTGTCTACCATTTACATAGTCTACCATGCACATTGTCCTACAAATTGCATGGTATGTCATCTCGGACCTACGCTGAAAAGATGTTAATTCCGCAGGATTATTTTTTTTATTAGTAACTGTAGGACAAAGGTATCACGTGATAGGATAATATAATTTTTATCTAAATAAAACAATGTCCTACAAAAAAAAGGGTAACTTTTATTAATCCTACAAGATTTGTAATTTAACTATAATATAATATAAATAAACTATAAAACTGGCGGACTGGAATAACGTACTTCGCAATTTGTAGGACAATGTGGGTAGTAAGCTGTGTAAATGTTAGACAGCTAATAAAAAAAAAATCAGCTGGTTAGTAATTATTTTTCATGACCTTGTTTATGATACATGTTGGAGAGGGGGGACGCCTTAAAAAAACCTTATATTTTGTAGGACAAATATTTTTTCACGTTATTTAGATAATTGTCTCGATAATTAATAAAAAAAAATTCGGTTAGTAATATTTTTTTTTGATTCGTCAAATCAACATATTTCATCCCTATTATTTTAGTTATAAACCACAATCGAGAACTTTCGTACGAGAATTTGTTGGGCGTCTCATTGAAACGAAGCTATTCTGGAACACTCAGCTTGATACTAATTATTTTTACATTAAGTATTAGTACTACAACTTTTAAGTGTAGGTCCGAGATGACATACCATGTAATTTGTAGGACAATGTGCATGGTAGACTATGTAAATGGTAGACAACCAATAAAAAAAAAATCAGCTGGTTAGTAATTATTTTTCATGGCCTTGTTTATGATACATGTTGGAGAGGGGGGACGCCTTAATAAAAACCTTATATTTTGTAGGACAAATATTTTTTCACGTTATTTAAATAATTATCTTGATAATTAACAAAGAAAAATTTGGTTAGTAATAAATTTTTAGAATTCGTCCGGTCAACATATTTTATCCTTGCTGCCCCATCAAGCTACCATTTACCAACATTGCTGTAAGGAAAAATGTTGGGCGTCTTGTCGAAACGAAGCTACTCACGAAAAATCAGCTTGTTATTAATAAATGATGAAAACTATACTAGGGATCCTGTACTATTCATTCAATTTCAAGGCGGCGAAGTATCTTTACTAATCTATGTTTGCTACGTCCATCTTAATAAAATATTAAACGACGTATTACTGATAATAAATATATTTTTATTTACCAATAAATATGACTTTATCTTCAGGGACTATTTGCTTCACCAGCTTCGGTAGTAATGTCTTCAGTTGAGTTGCATTCAAGTATTTATCCTGGGGTTGCACCTGTAAGGCATTTGTATTATAAGTAGGTAATACAATAAAAAGCCCTAGCCTAGGCTAGCAGTGATAGCCTGGTGGTTAAGAAACTCGGCCGCTCGAACGACGGGCCGAGGTTCAAATCCCAGGCACCTCTGATTTTTCAAACTTATGTGCGAATTACAAATAAATTATCACTTGCTAAACGGTGAACAAAAACATCGTGAGGAAACCTGCATACCCGAGAGATTTATAAAAAAAATCTCAAAGGTATAGCGAAGTCTACCAATACGCACTTGGCCAGCGCGGTGGACTATGGCCTAATCCTTCTCATTCTGAGAGACGCTTGCCCAGCATCGGGACCCCGTGGCAAGGCAGCGTGGTATCCATAGCCGAGCTCAGTATTGTAGGACTCTAATCCTATCTGGGGTTAATAACAGATGTCCATAGGCGACAGTAGCCACTTACCATCAGTTGAACCACATGAGTTTTGCTGCTTAAATAAAACAAAACAAAACCTACTTAAAAATAATCTTGATTTTGACTTCAATTTTGAAAATACCTATTTAGATTTTTACCGCGCTTTTATTAGCTTGACCTGTATATGTATGTATGTATATAACGGAATCATTGAACTCGATGGTTACCTACTTTGAACGCTCCGATTAATTTAAATTTTTGAACAATTATCAAGAACCGATGATAATACATGATTTTAATAATTTTATCCCATTCTCCTCATCAGGATCGTCAGGAATCAGTATTAATGATTTTCCTTGTGCGATTTTAGCGAGGTTTTTAATTTTTAAATTATAATTATTTTATTCTTAGCCAAAGTATTTGTCTGAACTTACCTTCTTACAAAACACCCTCTCGATGTTCCTCATATAAATAACAGAGGGTTGAAACACCCTCGCAGCGATAAAAACTTGGGGTAAAACTTTCAATGGTTTATCAACAACTGCGCTAAACACTTCTGGTGTTATGTCAATTTTGACCGCATCTGTAAGAAATATAAATATATACTAGTGGTGCCCGCGGCTTCGCCCGCATTTTAAAGAAATAATATGACATACATAAAACGGAAAATTTGTACCTGCATTGGAATGACAGTGGTGCCATCTGTCAAAAATTGGTCTTACCAACTCCCAAATCCTCGTGGGCCTTGGACAACAACTTTGCTAAAGATCATCACTTGATCAAATACATAGTTTCCGATTATTAAACTACTAAAGAATTAAAAATTAATAAAAAAATCTTTTCCCACGGTTAGTCCGTGGGAATCTAAACCATTCTCAAGTCCCCTTGAACAAACACAACAAATTTCATCAAAATCAGTCCAGTCGTTTAAGAGGAGTTCAGTGACATACACACGCACACAAGAAATGCCATATACGAGTAAATAAAAACAATGTTAAGGGTGAACAACCCTTATTACTTAGGGGTATGAAAAATAGATAGTAGCCGATTCTTAGACCTACTGAATATGCTTATAAAATTTGGTGAAAATCGGTAAAGCCGTTTCGGAGGAGTACGGTAACTAACATTCTGCCACGAGAATTTTATATATAAAACATATTTTTTCATTAATTATGTCCGAATATATTAATCTCATTTTTATTTTCTTACGCTATAGATAATATTCAGAAGTTAGAATTCAAATTCATTCATCTATAATCATGTCCAACTGACACTCTTACAGCCTTCAAGAATGCATTCTTTCAGCGACCACATTATTTATTTATTTATTTATTTATTGGATTACCCACATAAGAAACAGTGTTTACGTGAATAAATCTATACTATCTACTAATATTATAAAGAGAAAAACTTTGTTTGTTTGTTTGTTTGATTGTAATGAATAGGCTCAAAAACTACTGGACCGATTTTAAAAATTCTTTCACCATTCGAAAGCTACATTATCCACGAGTAACATAGGCTATATTTTATATGATATTTGATAAATAGATTTTGAGGCGGTACAAAGTTTGCCGGGTCAGCTAGTTTTAAATAAACACAAAGGATACATTCCAACTGTTACTTACTATTACGAGAAATGACATCATGCATTATTGGGTACATGTTACACATGTTTAAAATATCACATTAAGTACAAAAATTAAATGTCTTAAGGTAAAAATCCTTATCCTTACTAATTCTTTACTAATATTATAAATCCGAAAGTAACTCTGTCTGTCTGTCTGTCTTCTGTTTGTCTCTTCTTCACGCCCAAACCACTTAACCGATTTTAATGAAATTTTGTACAAAGATAGTGTGAGACCCGAGAAAGGACATAGGATAGTTTTTATCCCGGAAATCCCACGGGAACAAGGGATGTGATCTAAGATCGATTAATCGGAGAATCGATCTTTTGGACACAAAACATCGATTATTTTAATCGATATTAGTAAGGATTGAATCGTACACTATGCATTTGATCAAGTGATGATCTTTAGCAAAGTTGAAGGTACGACTTTTCATTTTGATGTATGTTAGTATTTTATATTATTTTCTTTTGAACTCGAGCGAAGCCGCGGGCAAAAACTAGTAATAAATAAGTCGAGTACAATGAGTATAACTGGGCAATTTAAATAAAAGTTTTTTAAACATTGAAAAATTTCTCAAAAAAATGACTTACTCATTTCACCAGCAACTGCATCGACTAAAAACGACTTCCCATTCCTAACTGGCCCCAATATCATAACTGCTTTGTTCCTAGTCGCCCCAGGTTCGATTCCCGAGCCGAACACACACGACAACTTCAGACGACGCCTCACGTCTGCGTAGCCTGGTGATGGGAATCTAAAAGAAGAAGTAAGAAGTTTTTCTTTATATTTTAATGGGATACCCTAACTATTTGTAAATAAATAAGTAACTAATATAGATTTGCATTTTTCTAGCGCGAAGCAGATCTGCATTTTGGTTTGCGGGTATAGATGACTGACTTAAATATGAGGCGACCAGGGTAGCAGAATGTGTTTTGACTCCGACGGCACCACCGCAACACCTATTTCTACCTCATAATAGCAATGCTAAAAGCTGCCGTGTTCTGGTTTGGAGGGTGTGGTAAGGGCGACAGACTTTTCCGAGGCGTTCCAGCTTAGTCCTCAGGGGTAGCGGCGCATCTGTGGCCAAGCTCAGGTAGGAATATCTAATCCTATCTGGGGCTATTTAAAAATGTCCACAGGTGGCAGTAGCCACTTACCACGAGGTGGACTGCTCGTCTGCTACTCCTACATTATAAAAAATGTGAGATGTCGTAGGATTCTTCTAAAATTCTTAATTGCGTTTTATATAATAATTCTCTACTTTTTATATATTTTTCATATTAATGGGAAACTTACTTTGCATCAGGATCACGTAAATTAAAATCGTATGCCGCATAATTATAATCGCCGTAAATTTCCTTGAGTTTTGATTTCGGCTTCGTAATAATACCAAGATCAAATACTTCCTGAAAACAGAAGAGGTTGCATTAATTAGCTGCGGGAGATCTCCCTATTGGCTAAGTGATCATGCCCGGGGAGCAGCCGTGATCCCACAGTCTCAGTTCGGAACATAAATGTTATTATAATTTTATTTTGAGGCAATTAATAATAATAATAAACGCTTTCTACACTCACTGCCCCACACTGCCGGGGATCGAACCCGGGACCCTTTGCACGTCAGACCGGTATGGTGGCCGCTCCGCCACGCGGGTCGTCATTCAATGATTAATTGATTTATTTTCTAGTTTTTAGTTCGTTCAGCAAACCATTATTTGCCTATTAACCTTAAAGTACGGAACTCTTAATAAGTCTACTTCTATACAAGAAGCAATACATGAATCTAACCTCCAAACCTTGCAAGAGATCATCCTTAATTTTCAGTGGTTTCGGTACAGGTGGTACCCGGGGTTTCGGTCTGGGTCTCAGCTTGGGGTACTTCCAACCCACCGCTTTGTACATTTGTTGATGTGCTTTGATCAACAGTTTGAGGTCCAATCTACATCAATATTACAAGTTTTTTACTATATTTTAATGAAATTCTTTGAAATCGTAAACAATGGTAAACATGTTATTAATAGGAATAGTCCGCGCCAAACTGCTAGTCCGCTCTGAAGTTGTTGCGAGCAGGTGTAGTCATACAATTTGCTATGGCGACGCGATTCATTTCTATATTCAGAGCGGACTAGCAGTTTTACGTGGACTATAACATTTTACCCGATTGTAGGGGGGTATTATTTCTAGATCGTATCTCTCATTTTTTGGAATTCTTAATGACTTTTTTTCTTCGACTCACTGTTATATTATATAGCTATTATATATCGATATTACATCCTTTAAAGGGTCCGCTAAAAGTTACTACAACGCTGTCTAAGACTCCAATCATGTACCTATGCGCTTTATTGCAGATTTTTTTATAATATTGCAGTAGAAAACGAGCTTGTAGTTCACCTGGTGGTAAGTCGTTACTGCCGTCCATGGACATCTGTAGTTAACCCCAGATAGGATTAGATATTCCTACTTGAGGTCTACCACAGACGCGCCGCCCTAAGATCTAAGCTGGAACTCGGAAAAGTATGTCTCCCTTACCACACCTTTCAAACCAGAACACATCAGCGCTTAACACTGCTAACAGATGTCCTGACTAAAGAAACCTTACCATCAGACGGACTGCTACTTGTTCTACAACTTACTTCATCAGCTCATCTACATAGAGCCTGCACTCCGCATGCATATGAGACATCAGGTCTTCGGTCAGAAATGGCTTCATGAACCCATATATAGTGTCAGCGGACTGGTCCGGTGGTAGAGTATCGTAGATAGACCACGAAGCACGGTACTTTTGTAAGGCCTAAAACCATAAGTTTTAGGTAACATAAGTTATAAATAATGATTATTTAAACAATTAAAAACCACGGTAGTATAGTTAAAAAGTAATGATTGTTGCAATCTAGTAACTTTGCCATGAATGCGATATATTAAGAAATGCATTCAAAATTAAATTTACATTAAAATAAAGTATTATCTAAAAAACTAAAAACCACGCTTTTACACTAAACAACTTAAAAAGTAATAATTGTTGCAATCTAATAACTTTGCGATAAATTTTCTTTAAGGCACTCGAACACCGAATCGAAAATCATTAATCCTGATGATCTTGATAAAGACAATGGAACAAAATTACTGTTTGTGTATTTCATTATCATTTACAAGTAATTTGTTTCGCAGCTGGGCAACCATTCAACTACAGATAGGACCGTAATTCTATCTAGAGTTGATTACAGAAGTACATACAAAATTGCCATATCCATTACTTGGACTGCATGCTCTAACTTCTAAAATAATAAAGATATCAGTTACCTCAATAACTTGCCCAGTGACTCCAGAAGTCTGTATCTGGTACCCAGGGTCCGACAGAGGACTACACCTCAGTTTGAAGAGTGCTTCTGCTTCTTTCTTCTCCTGTTCTTTCGCTGCCTGCGCCTTTAGCAGTGCATCTGCTTTCGCTTGCTTCTTCTCTGCATTTAACTGAAATTTTGAATAACATTTGAATTAGAAGCATATAAGTATAATACTTACTAGCTGACCTGGCAAACGTTGTGTTGCCATATAAATAAAAAAAATGTTAAGAGTGAACAACTCTTATCACTTAGAGGTATGAAAATAGATAGTAACCGATTCTGAGACCTACTGAATATACATATAAAATTTGTGATGTGATGGTGATAATCAGTAAAGCCGTTTCGAAGGAGTACGGTAACTAACATTGTGACACGAGAATTATATATATAAGATATGAAAATGAACGTCATAATATCAACGTAAAGTAACGTAACGTGACGTGGCATGACGTGACGTGATATGACATGACGCAACGTAACATCGTATGGTCTCATATCGTATTAAGTATAACTTGTCATGGTGTAATTTACGCGGAACTATGCCGACATGCGCAGTTAAGTAGTGCAATAACACAAAATCAAAGACAAAGTGCTGAGAAATATCGTTTCATTCGCAAATGATCTATAAACTACATTTATTTAATATTTTTCAAACACGAAAATAGATGACAGTGACAATTTCAATTGTCAAAACTGGTAACTTGTTAGGAGTGAGTAATCTTTACTAATCTATGACTAACCTACACTTTGTAGAACATAATCTTTTTATCATTCTGGCTAATTTTGAAAATTAATCAACCGATAATGATGGTACTATAAATACTCCGTTTACAGGCTTTCAGACTTACATAAATTACATTTTCCTTCTTAAATACTTACGTTTATAAATCGTAAATCGCACAATATTCTCAAAATTTTAATACAAGAAAGGGGCAAAAAAATAGAAAAATCGCAACATTTCTTTGAAGGGTGGTATATACAAAGGGGAGAAAGTCAAAAAATCGCACCATTTCTTTGAAGGGTGGTATATAAAAAGGGAACAAAGTCAAAAAATCGCACCATTTCTTTGAAGGGTGGTATATACAAAGGGGAGAAAGTAAAAAAATCGCACCATTTCTTTGAAGGGTGGTATATACAAAGGGGAGAAAGTAAAAAAATCGCACCATTTCTTTGAAGGGTGGTATATACAAAGGGGAGAAAGTAAAAAAATCGCATCATTTCTTTGAAGGGTGGTATATACAAAGGGGAGAAAGTCAAAAAATCGCACCATTTCTTTGAAGGGTGATATATACAAAGGGGAGAAAGTCAAAAAATCGCACCATTTCTTTGAAGGGTGATATATACAAAGGGGAGAAAGTCGATAAATCGCACCATTTCTTTAGTTTTTCCCTTCGTCGCGGCCAAATACTTCTCATCCTCTATAACCTTCTCCTGTATGGTGGGGTAAGCACCCCTTATCACCATGATCGTGCCACCTTCCACCTCGTAGGGGTAGGTCGGAAAGAAGCCATAACCGTAGAACCTGAAAATCAACCCTATCTAAACAATAATGTAAAAATACAAAAACAAACTTACTTTAAAAAAATAAAATTGTTTTATTTTATTTTTTTCTATTTGTAGGGCCTACTTTAAAATGGCTAAATCATGTTGAGTAGGACTTTGATGGAAAAACAGATCAGAGAACACTAGGTTACATATTTCAGTTACTATTATTTTAAAATTAAACGGGAAAAATAAATAGATTTTTTTCTTTTATAACATAGATGTAGCAGACGAGCATGCACCTGATGGTAAGTGGCTACTGCCGCTCATGGACATCTGTAATCAACCCCAGATAACATTGGTTCCTACCACAATCGGCCACAGATGCGCCGTTACCCCTGAAGACTAAGTTGGAACGCCTACGAAAAGTATGTCTCCCTTACCACACCCTTCAAACCAGAACACAGCAGCGTTAACAATACTGTCATAAAGCAGAAATGGTGAGCCATAAAGGATTCTTCCACTCTCCTCAACTTCAAATAACCTCAGATTATCCTCAGATAAAGTTTAAATTCCTAGGTCGGCCATTGGAAAGCCACAAAAAGTATGTTTCCTTAAAAAAAGAACACACTTTCTATACTCACCCTATATCGTGGGTGCCATGGACACACACAGAGACAAATACACAAACACCCAGACCCAGAAATCTTCATTCATCATTTAGATGTGTCTGGCCGGGAATCGAACCCGAGACCCGTCAAGGTAAGGTAGACTTCACGCTCATTTGCTAATTCTATCTTTTAGAACTTAATATACCTACCATTCCCTAAACCAAGCACGAACATGGTCAGTGATGTCATCTATTTGATTATCCTTCTTGTAAACTATCAATCTAGTCTTTTCACGTTCCATTTCTTTTAGGTACACTTCATTTATCTTCTGTCTAATATTCCTTTTTCTTTCATACATCTGTAAATTTTTAAGCAATGATAGCCTTGGCGTCTATCGAGGGGTCCTAGGCTCAAATTCCAGGCTCTGATTTTCCAAGTTATGTGCGTATTAGAAATTAATTATCACTTGCTTAAACGGTGAAGGAAAACATCGTGAGAAAACCTGCACACCTGAGATATCTTTAAAAAAAATCCAATGGTATGTGAAGTCTACCAATACGCACTTGACCAGCGCGGTGGACTATGGCCTAATCCTTCTCATTCTGAGAGGAGACCCGTGCCCAATAGTGGGACAGTAATAGGTTGATCACATCTGTAAATTACGTTTGTATGGCAACGCCATCTCTTGATGAAGTGCGGAAACTTGCGACATAATCACGTTTTACACTACGTCCAGAGAGGGCGCCACAATAAACTATTAATTTTATACTCTAACACCTGTTATTAAAAATTGATCTATCCGGTTTTGGCTACCAGCATTTTGAAAAATTCATAAAGTAAAAATTCAAGTTTAATTTAAAGGTAGTAGAATAATTGGTGGTTCGACTCCGGCGGCACCACCGCCACACATATTTCTGTTATAACAGCAGTGTTAAGCACAGCTGTGTTCTGGTTTAAATGATGTGGTAAGGGAGACATGCTTTTCCGAGGCGTTCCATCTTAGTCCTCTAGGATAGCAACGTATTTGTGACCGACCTCAAGTAAGACTCTAATCTTATCTAAGGTTGATTTCAGATGTAGTGGCACTTATTTTTCGAAAATAAGAATATATAATTACTTTATTGTTTTCATCCTCGAATAAAGGGCGTTCCCTGAAGGGATCAGGGAGGAGTCCCAACTTGATGTCCCTTTTTACTTCTTTTGCATGTAATCTCTTAAGCTCCATAACTTTCCTGATGATGAAAGAATTGAACAAATATTTGCAGCGATAGTCTTTGTTATAAAATTACTTTCTTAGGGATAAAAGACATATTGTTTTGAAGAGACATTTCTTTTGAAGTGAAATAAGATCATAAGATTTTCAGTAAAATGCTTATATAAACTTTAGCGCTCATGCCTAGGGTCTGGGGTTCAAAATATAAAAATTTTTCGTTTTCGTTTTTTCGTCCTTAAACCTAATAATACTGTGCTACCAGATGGAAAGTAGTCACCTTCGAACATGTACAACAGAGGAGTAGCTGTTACATAGTCGGTTTTGTGGAGAGTTGCTTTCTATTGTGTGTAGAGCCCATGTCATCGTGTTCCGGGAATCCCTCAGGATATGTGTGAAAGGTGGTAGTAAGTTATGTGCGTAATAATAGAAATAATTTACATGCTTTAACGACAAGGAAAACATAGTATTAAAAAATTCTCAAAGGTTGTCAAAAACGATTAATAAGTGACAACTACTCGAAATTTACACAAAACTTTATAAAGAACCCGACCCGCGTGGCGGAGCGGTCTGACACGCAAAGGGACCCGGGTTCGATCCCCGGCCAGACAAATCTAAATGATGAATTTAGATTTCTGTTTCTGGGTCTGGGTGTTTGTGTATTTGTATATGTATGTGTCCATGGCACACACGACACAGGGAATCCTAGTGTGGGGTTGTGAGTGTAGAAAGTGATTTTTTTAATTAATACTAGTTGAAACGTTGTGTTGCCATATAAATAAAAAAATGTTAAGGGTGAACAACCCTTATCACTTAGGGACTGAAAAATAGATAGTAGCCGATTCTCAGACTTACTGAATATGCATATAAAATTTGGTGAAAATCGGTAAAGCCGTTTCGGAGGAGTACGGTAACTAACATTGTGACACGAGAATTTTATATAATTAATATATTATATTTCATATAAGAGGAGCTTAAGATTCGAAGTCGGATCCTTTCGTACCTGTAAATACTTTGAATCATTTTAGCAGCAGTTATTCTCAGAGCTATCGGCGCTTCGACGACATTTTCAGAAAAATACATCTTACGTCTTTTGCATTTCGCTCTATAAGCTTCAAGATAGTATTGTCTGAAATAAAATTAATCATCATCAACCCATTACTGTCCCACTGCTGGGCACGGGTCTCCTCTCGGAATGAGAAGGATTAGGCCATAGTCCACCGCGCTGGCCAAGTGCGTATTGGTAGACTTCACATACCTTTGAGATTTTTTTTTATAAATCTCTCAGGTATGCAGGTTTTCTCGCGATGATTTCTTCACTATTTAGCAAGTGATAATTAATTTCTAATACGCACATAACTTTGAATAATCAGGGGTGCGTGCCTGGGATTTGAACCTCGAACCCCTCGATCGAGAGGCCGAGTTTCTTAACCACTAGGCTATCACTGCTTTATATTTTTATCACTTGAAATAAAATTAATGATTTTCAACAATTACACCTAAAAGTTAGGTTTAAAATATACAACCCTCTTGCTCGGCTCCGGCGGCACCACCGCAACCTATTTCTGTTATAACAACAGTGTTAAGCGCTGCTGTGTTCTGGTTTGAAGTGTAGTAAGGGAGACATACTTTTCCGAGGCGTTGCCGCTTATTCCTTAGCCGTAGCGGCGCATCTGTGGCTGACTTCAGGTATAAATCTGAAGTTATCTGGGGTTGATAACAAATTCCCACGGGCGGCAGTAGCCACTTACCATCAGGTGGACTGCATGCTCGTCTGCTACTCCTATATTATAAAAAACATCCAGAGGAAAAGTCTAATGTACTGTAATGTAAGGAAAAGTCTAATAAATGCTTCACTTAAGTAGACGTTTATCAATTTCCAAAATTGTTAATACTTACCTAAATCTTTCATGTTTCTGTATTATATTACTTTGAATAAACTCTTCGGGAATAATTGTATGGACACTTTCCTCTGAAAATAAAATTATGAAAAATTAAAATTCTTCCTTTTTATAAGATTTCTCACGTTCTTTTCCTTCATCGTAAAAGCAAATCACAATTCATTTATAATGTAATACGCATAACTTTTTAAAATCAGAGGTGCATGCCAGGGATTTGAAACCGCGGATATCAGGCAATGGGAGATCTCCCTGTGAACGAGGTGATCATGCCCGGGGAGCGGCCGTGCTCCGACAGACTCAGTTCGGAGCTTGTATATATGCAAGATGTTGAGAAAACTTCGATAGCGTGATTCAGAATACGTGTAGCGCCATCTATTGACGAGTAGCGGGAAGTCGCCACAGCTCGATTAAGAGGCCGGGTTTCAACGCCTAGGCTATCACTGTTTGTAATAAATGAAGCGACCAATACCTTGGATGACTTCTACAGATGATTCCTTCACCCTCTGACGTAACTGCGCTTCAGAATCATCCCCAAACAAACCTCCTTCAGAATGACTCTCTGGTTCTACTTTCTGTTAAAAGCAAATATTAGTATTACTATTTTAGTAACATCAGAATTTAAAGTAAGAAATAAATATAAATAATATGATGTACAAAGAGACAGCTATAACATACATATAATAAATAAATATGAAATTAATTAAAAAATAATGATGTAAATTTTTTATAAACTGTTATAAAAAATAATTATCTTTTTTCGGTCCAGACGCAGACTAAATTTGCCGCCCGGAATATAGACAAGGGGCGTATATCAAAATTGCCGCCCCCTAATATGTATTTGAAAAAAGTGACAATCATTTTCTTCGCAAACAACACAACCCGACAAGTATGTATAAACCATTTATTTTTGTTTCCCTTTAAGTCGTAATCGTATGATTTATACAAATTTGCCGCCCCTAAACGTGCTGCTTTGGCGCTCCTCAATATAACCTACCTTACTCTGCCTAACCTTACCTTTGGACAAGTTTTACGTCTATAGGCATCACTCCACATGGTCTGGAGTAAATGCTCCATTGTATCCGGACGTGATTCCAGCGGGAAATGGTATGGAATTATTATCTGGAACCGAAAAAGCCAAATTAAAAAAAAAACATGTTCCATAAGAAAGAAGTAGCACACGAGCATGCAGTCCATCTTTTTTCTATATAATATAGGAGTAGCAGACGAGCATGCAGTCCATCTTTTTTCTATATAATATAGGAGTAGCAGACGAGCATGCAGTCCACCTGATGGTAAGTGGCTACTGCCGCTCATGGACATCTGTAATTATTCCCAGATAGGATTAGATATTCCCTCCTGAGGTCGGCCACACATGCGCCGCTACCCTTGAGGACTAAGCTGGAACGCCTCGGAAAATTATGTCTCTCTTACCACACACTTCAAACCACAACACAACAGCGTTAGGCACTGCTGTTATAAGGCAGAAATAGGTGTGGCGGTGGTGCCGAAGTCGAACCGCCAAGGATTCTACCACCTTCAAATCTATCTAGTGATAAGTGGTCTTTGCCGCCCATGGAGATCTGTAATCAACTCCATATATTGGGGTGGTGAAGGAAACATCATGACAAAACTTGCACGCTTGAGATTTCATAAATTCAAAGGTGTGCGAAGGCTACCACATCAGGCTTTGGCTAAACATACTTTTCTCAGGCATTCCAGCTTAGTTATCAGGGGTAGCGGCGCGTCTGTGACCGACCTCAAGTAGAAATCCCATCTTATCTGGCGTTGATTAAAGATGTCCAGCCACTTACCATCAGGTGGAGTGCAGTCCTCAACCTCGCCTTAGATATGTATGTCTCCCTTACCACACCCTTCAAACGAATACACAGCAGCGTTTAACATTGCTGTTATTAGGTAAAAATAGGTGTGGCGGTGGTGCCGCCGGAATCGAATCAAAGCGGTATATTTTATAATATGCCTCTGTCATATTATAAAATAGCCCAAACACATTGAGAGGAGATCCGTGCCGTGCATGCAATAAATTCCTCTTACCTCTATATCAAATGGTGTTTTTCTCAAAGTAATCAAAGCATCGTCTACATAAATATAATCGTTCACTATTAGATGCACTAACTCATTTCTAAGTTCATACAACCTGTAAAGAAACAATAGAACAATAACATAGAAAGAACATCAATAGAACAATTTTATGCACAGAACAATTAATTGAACAGAACACAGAATATTTTTAACACGCTTTTATTAGCTTGGGTTGTACGTATGTATGTATGTACGTAACAGAGTAACGGAATCTTTGAACCCGATTTCTATCCACTTTGAACGTTCAGGTTAATTCAAAATTTAAAAAAAATATTAAAAACCGATGACAAAACACGTTTTTAATATTTTTGTACCATTGTCCTTATCAGCATCCTCAGGATTAACGATTTTCGAGGCGAGCGAAAGCGCCTTACAAAAAATTCACGCAAAGTTACTAGATTGATTTTTAGTTTTGAAAAATAATAATGTTATTTCCCTATAACTCAAATGTACTGAAACATATCTATAATGCCATCTTGTAGATTGATTTTTAGGATTAGGTACTCAAAGGGTAAAACGAAACACTCCGCTGTCTGTTCGTGAGTCACAGGGCTATATCTTTTAAACCGTAATAGACACTCGTAGACATTTGATTTTTTTACAGACTGTGCATAATGATGGTCGCTATAACAACAAATACTAAAAATAAATAAAATAGATATAGAACGTATACGTATACACGAGTATAAAAGTGTCGACTTTACCTTCGCATGTGATTTTATTAGGGTTCCGTAAAGAGTAAAAAGGGAACCCTATTACTAAAGCTCCGCTGTCTGTCCACCTATCACAGGGCTCTATCTCCTGAACGGTAATAGACATTTGATTTTATTTTTATGTTTACGGATCTGTTTCCTATACCGTTAAAACATGTGATAATTAATTTCTAATACGCACATAACTGAAAAATGAAAGATACCTGAGATTTGAACATCGGACCCCTTGTTCGCGACGTCAGTTTCAACCACTAGGCTATAGGTATCTTGTCCCTGTAGTCTCGGGAATAGAATAGGGCTACGGTATCACCTGCCTGTCGTAAGAGGCGACTAAAAGGGGGCTTCCGGGGTTGCGGGCGGCAAGAGTGGGAGCTCGAAGCAAGCAACCCCGGGAAGGATGACGGTATGTGTGGTCAAATACCGTCGTAAACACCAGATGGTGTGGGAGGAGCCAAAAGTGCTCCCCCAGGGCAGAGCCCGATCGGGACATCGCGCTTGGAGGACTCCGGTTGTGCTCCCTCGGAGATCCCGGAGTTCTCCAACAGGCGTTGAGGACGGCCACCGGGGGGTTTTAGTGCGGTAAAAATCCCACGTAACCCGGCGTCGCTCCCACGTCGTCGGGTACCTTTTGAGGGTTTCCCGCTCGTAAACAAAAAAAAAGGCTATAGGTATCTTTTGTTGCATTACAATAACAGTGATATTAAGTTAATTATAAGTTTGTTGAACCTTCATCTGGTTATCTTCTAGTAAATAAGAAGGGTCATCGAATATTGAACCTTATTATCTCAGGAAATAATATTTGCAAATAATACACTGGTAATAACTGCCAAGTAGTGTATAGTCTTCTTCAAACACAGCCTCTTGATCGAGGGGTCCGAGGTTCAAATCCTAGGTACGTCTGATTTTACAAAGTTATGTGCGTAATACAAATTAATTATCTCTTGATTTAACGGTGAAGGAAAACATCGTGACGAAACCTGCATACCTGATAAATAAAAAAATATCTCAAAGGTATGTGAAGTCTACCAATACGCACTTGGCCAGCGCGGTGGACTATGGCCTAATCCTTCTCATTCTGAGAGACCCGTGCCCAGCAGTGGGACAGTAATGGGTGACCTACGATGACAAACATTGATAAAGACGTCGACCGTGACTGCATAAACCAACACAACTGTTTCTGCCTCATAACAGCAGTGTTAGCGCTGCTGTGTTCTGGTTTGAAAGGTGTGGTAAGGGAGACATAGGCCGAGACGTTTAAACTTAGGCCTCAGGGATAGCACATCTGTGACTCACCAAGGTAGGAATCTAATCCTATTACGATGTCCACTGGCGACAGTAGCCGCTTATAGTCCGCACCAAACTGCTAGTCCGCTCTAAACATAGATATAAGTCGCGTCGCCAAAGCAAATTATATGACTACACCTGCTCGCAACAAATTCAGAGCGGACTAGCAATTTGGCGGATTATACCTTCAAGTGGATTGCATTCTCGCTACCTCTACATTATAAAGCCTTACCTCTTCATAAAAACACTGATTATCTCCAACATATAAGGCGCTCGTTGCAAATGCACACTGTTCAGGTAAGAATCATACATTTTGTTGATCAAGTCGCAATACTCGGCGTAGACTCTGCCTAAGACCTCTGGGGGTAGGCGCCGCTCTTTCAGGAGGAGGCCTTTCGCTGCTTTTTCCTATAACAATTAATGTAGCAATCTCTCATTCATATTTTTTTGAAGGTGGTAGAATCCTTTGTGGTTCGACTCCGGTGGCACACCAATTTCTGCGTCATAACAGCGGTGTTAAACGCTGCTTTGTTCTGGTTTCAAGGGTGTGGTAAGGGAGACATACGGCGGACCACAATATGAACAAAATTGTACAGATATGCGTATTTATTTTCATTTGACGACAATAAAAACGACTTACATCTTGCAAATAAATATATTTGAATTTGAATTTAAATATTCTTTTTGATAGTTTCAAAGTTGCGGAAGACTGAACCTCTAGGTCATAACTGAAAGAGGAACTCAATCATTTGGCGCCAATAGTTAATTAAAGGTGACAATGGATAGACCACATAATTGGCACGAAACCGGCACGCCAGGGCCAACAGTGGCTCATAGAATGGATTGACATGATAATTAAACGAAAGACGATTCTTTGTGGTTTTATGGATGAAGTGGTGGTAGATTGTGACATTCAAAAAGAGGTCTGTAAAGACTTTTTTTTATAATATAAGAGTAGACGAGCATGCACTCCACCTGATGGTAAGTGGCTACTGCCGCCCATGGACATCTGTAATCAACGTGAGATAGGATTAGATATTCCTACCTGAGGTCGGCCATAGATGCGCCGCTACCCCTGAGGACCAAGCTGGAATGCCTCGGAAAAATATGTTTAGCCAACACGCTAGCAATGTGTAATAAGTCTTACTACACCCTTCAGCAGCGCTTACCACTTCTATTTATTAAACAAAATGAGGTAATCAATACTAATATTATAAAGAACTTTGTTTGTTTGTTTGATTTTAATGAATAGGCTCAAAAACTACTGGACCGATTTTAAAAAATCTTTCACCATCCGAAAGCTACATTATCCACGAGTAACATAGGCTATATTTTATTTGATAAATAGATTTTGAGCCAGTACAAAGTTTGCCGGGTCAGCTAGTATTTAAATATACTGTCTGTCTGTAACCAATTCCATATTGAACAGGTTCTATCTGAAGGTGATATCCGATGCATTGTCATTTCTGGGACGGTTTTAAAGAAATAATTTGTTTTTGAATAATTTTTCCCTCAAATTTAAACTTTTTGTAGCCAGTTTTTTGCTGTATATAGGCATATCTAATCTACCCTACATAAAATTAGTCTTACAAAGTCGGTCACAAACAAATCGCTAAGAGAACTAAGCTGGAACGCCTCGGATAAGTATGTCTGTTCAAACCAGAACACGGCAGCGCTTTAACGCTGATGTTATATGCAGAAATAGTTGTAACAGTAGTGCCGGAGTCAAACCAAAGGTCAAAGGTCCTAACCACCTTCAATAAAAATACCAGATAGATCACACATTACCTGAAGGTCCTTATCATCCTCTACAACTTTCTGGGCATGTTCTAAAATCTTCAACCATTTACTATGGGCTTCTATACTTGTGCTCAAAGAAGATGGTACATATAACTGAGGCATTATATTTTAGTATATTTTAGTCTATTTATAAGTACTGCATTCACTATTTTAATTTTCTAACGAGAATTTTGATTCAGACTAAATTTAGTTAATTTGTAAAAACTAAAATTTAGGTCAACATGATAATTTTGATATTATTCTGTCAAAATAAATATGTCATTTATTAATCTGTTGAGTTATTTTAGTAAAAGTCAAAAATAGCAGAAATAAAATAAGATTGTAAAAAGAGTATTTGTTATGTATAAGGTGGTAGAACCATCTGGTTCGTCCCCGGCGGCACCCCACCACACCTAGTTCTGCCTAATAACAGCAGTGTTAACCGCTGCTGTATTCTGGTTTGAAGGGCGAGGTAAGGAAACCATACTTATCCGAGACATTCCAGCTTAGTCCTCAGAGGCAGCAGTTCACTGTGGCCAACCTTAGGTAGGAACCTAATTCTATCTGTAAACGAAACAGATGAGGTGGTAGAACCCTTGTGGTTTCACTCCGGCACCATCGCCGCACTTGTTTCTGCCTAATAACAACAGTTATAAGCGCTACCATGTTCTGGTTTCAAGAGTGTAAGGGAGATATACTTAAGCGTTCCAACCTAGTAACAACCCGTCTGTGACCGACCACAGATAGATCTCTAATCTTATCAGTTCTTCCCTCTCCTTTGTATGTCCTTTTGATAATCTTATCAGTTCTTCCCTCTCCTTTGTATGTCCTTTTGCAACTTCTGTATTATTTAAACAATGACACTTGGTCCTTCAAGCCAGATTAATGTGACCAAATTCTGACTTAGGTATAACTGTGTAGTGCTGATTTGTTCTGGTTTGAAGTATGGTAAAGGAAAAATTTTTTCGTTTATTTTCAGGAACAATAATATTCACATGATCGACCGTAGGTGGAAATCCTGTTTTAAATTAAATTAGTTACAAATAAAATAGTTCTAAGGTCACCCAGATCTGACCAGGCGCGGTCCCAAGGGTCACAGGGGCATGACCCACCCTCCCCACCTTCCCCTAAAACCATCTTTTATTAACTAACTTTTATTTTTTATTAACTTTTATTTTCGTGGGGAAACCCTTTTTTTTGTTTACAAGGGGAAAACCTTCAAAAGGTACCCGACGACGTGGAAGCGACGCCGGATTAAAAAACCCCCCGGTGGCCGTCCTCAACGGTTGTTGGAGAACTCCGGGATCTCCGAGGGAACACAACCGGAGTCCGCCAAGCGCAATGCCCCGATCGGGCTCTGCCCTGGGGGAGCACTTTTGGCTCCTCCCACACCATCTAGTGTTTACTACGGTATGCGACCACACATAGAGACTACAGGGACAGCGTGGGGAAACCCTGCATGGATACCTCTCTGCCGCGGGGATAGCAAACACAATATGCCGGACTTTACAATAAATACATTTAAAACGCGTTAGAAAAACTTGTCTAATTTAAATAAATTTCCCCTGTTACATCACAAAAAATCGTATGCTGCGACTGTGCCTGAATTCTGTCAGAAATTTAACGAAATATTTTTAGATCTGACCCGGGAATCGAACCCAGAACTGTCTCAAATCACGATGACGCATAGAACTATTTTAATTTTTGGAGGTCGTAACTCAATAGGAAGAGTACAGTTACATAGACTAAATACCAAGAATTTTTAAAGTGACATATGTCAAAATAAAACGGTCTTTAGCTGGCGGGAAGCCAAATTGACTTTCAATTAATTATAACTCGGATAATATATGGATTATTTGTTGAATGTGAGTGGTTATTTGTATGTTATCCAAAGTTAAGGTTAAAGTACTTCCGCACTTGCCCCTGCAGTCCCGGGAGCAGAATAGGACTACGGTATCCCCTGCCTGTCGTAAGAGACGACTAAAAGAGGCTTTCGGGGTTGCGGGCGGCAAGAGTTTCAAACCGTCCAGCAGGCGACCCCGGGAAGGACAGCGGTTTGTGTGGTCGCATATCGCTGTAATCACCAGGGCATGTGAGAGGAGCGTAAATTGCGTACGCCAGGGCAGAGCCCGACAGAAGGGCATCACGTTAGGAGGACTACGGTTGTGTTTCGTTGGAGATCCCGGAGTTCTCCATCAAACGCCGAGGATGGCCACCGGGGGTTTTTTAGTGCGGTAAGAGTCCCACATAACCCTGTGTCGCTCCCACGGCATCTGGTACCTTTTGAAGGTTTCCCCCTCGTAAACAAAATAGGTACTTCCGCACTGTTTTTAAAAATGCGGATTAATAACTATTTATTATTCTGTGGTTTAACTGCAAAATTTAAAGTTTTTAGTAGTAGGGGATTATGTGGGGCACTTTTTACCTGATTTCGATGAGATTTTACCCATAAGGTAGAGGGGAAAAAAGGAAAATAATTTGAATTTTTACATATTTTTAAAAGAAAATCTGATATTCGGAATTAGAATAAATTATAAGATCACTTAGAAATTCTTAAGAAAAAATCAAAAATACATAGAATATAGGAACAATTGTGCATGCAGTCGCCATGATGGTAAATGGCTACTGCCGCTCATGGACATCTGTAATCAACCCCAGATAAGATTAGATACCTACCTACCGGCCACAGATGTGCAACAACCCCTGAAGACTAAGCTGGAATGCCTCGAAAAAGTGTCTCCCTTACCACACTTCAAACCAGAACACAGCAGCGCTTAACACTGCAGCTGTTATAACAGAAATAGGTGTGGCGGTGGTGCCGGAGTCGAACCACAAAGTTCTAGGTACTTAATTATTTACAGGGAATAAGGATAAATTAGGAGTCCCGTACCAAAAAATTACGTTAACCATTTCTAGTGAATGACATAAAAGATAGAATCAATAAATTAACTACGAGTATTAGGAAAGATAAGACGTAACATTTATGTAAGAATATTTAATTAACCCACAAACATACATTTAATACATTTCAACTAATTTATATTCACAAAATTACCATAGGTCAATTGAGATGGTGATAGATAGTTTCAAAGGCTTTAAAACGTGCTATATTAAGCATCGGCGATCGATTAACGACCGTAATTAATAACCAATCTATCCATTGTTTTGTTCACAAAATTACCATAGGTCAATTAAGATGGTGATAGCTTCAAAATTCGATATAACATTAACATCGACGATTGACGATCGATATTAATAACCAATCTATCCATTGTTTTGTTCACAAAATTACCATAGGTCAATTAAGATGGTGATAGATAGCTTCAAAATTCGATATAACATTAACATTGACGATTGATGATCGATATTAATAACCAATCTATCCATTGTTTTGTTCACAAAATTACCATAGGTCAATCAAGATGGTGATAGCTTCAATATTCGATATAACATTAACATCGACGATTGACGATCGATATTAATAACCAATCTATTCATTGTTTTGTTCACAAAATTACCATAGGTCAATTAAGATGGTGATAGATAGCTTCAATTTTCGATATAACATAAACATCGACGATTGACGATCGATATTAATAATCAATCTATCCATTGTTTTGATCACAAAATTACCATAGGTCAATTAAGATGGTGATAGCTTCAAAATTCGATATAACATTAACATCGACGATTGACGATCGATATTAATAACCAATCTATCCATTGTTTTGTTCACAAAATTACCATAGGTCAATTAAGATGGTGATAGATAGTTTAAAATTTCGATATAACATTAACATCGACGATTGACGATCGATATTAATAACCAATCTATCTTTTATTTTGTTTACCAAAGAGAAGACCGTAGAGAATGAAGAAATTTTTATTGTTTATATTAGACATTGTCAAATTTCGATCTTTAGTTGGTAAACTAGAAAGATTGATTATTAATAGTGCGCTATCTTGCGTTGAGATAAACATTGTGTTTGAGTGTAAAATTAATTTTCGTTACTTATGTTTTATGAGATCGTAAAACTTAAACCATTTGACCCGGCAACATTACTGTCCCACTGCTGGGCACGGGTCTCCTCTCAGAATGAGAAGGATTAGGTCATAGTCCACCGCGCTGGCCAAGTGCGTATTGGTAGACTTCACACCACTTGAAAAAAATATATATATTTATTAAGAACTCGCAGGCGTCTTTTCCTCACGATTTTTTCTCTTCGCCGTTAGAAGAAATGACAATTATTTTGAAATATGTGCGTTATGTGCGTAACTTTGAAAAATTAGGGATGCGTGCCTGAAATTTATACCTCCATTGAAAGATTGAGCGATATAGAAATTAGCACACTTTTTTTTCAAAAATTCATTAAAATTACTTAAATAGTTTCTGAGATTAGCGTGCACGAAAGTGACACATGATTCATACAAATTATTATTAAAATTAAAATTACGTCTTATAGAGTTGATAGAATGACTTCAGAGAAATTGCATTCCTAACTTTAACTACACACAGCAATCATAGATTCGTTAAAAACTTTTGAAAGTCCTCCCAAGAACACAGTCCATTTTTATCGATTTTACACTTTTTTAATTCAAGAGTTTTGACCATCGGTGGTGTTTCTAGACTCAAAATGGTACTATGCCTCAATTGGTCTGTCGATTGGTACACATAATCAATTTTGAGGTACGCCTTTTTGGCTTCATCGTCTCTCCATTTTTGGAAAACAACCGCGCTTCCTACTGGCGTTATTTCGTTTTGTTTTTGCAATGTATATGCTTTTACTCCTAGAGTTCTGAAAACTGTATACAGATTTGCATCATGACCAACAAGTAACGTTACTTTGGGCTTATTATCATCCTTGAGAAATATATTTGATATATACTTCACCAACGGCTCTGAAACATCCTTAGCTACTAGAGAGGTATTATAAGTAACGTTGTGGTAAGCCCTATTTAAGGTCATTACTGTCTGCCATGCACTCGCATCTGCTAATTGACCCCAAGCAACATCTTTGGTGGGAAATCCTTCATAATTCTGCATAAGGAAGGCATCGATAACCTCATTGCATATCTTAAGAGGTCCAGCAAGCCCTGGCTTATGTCCAGGTGTGATGTTCTTCCGATTTTTATCTCTCACTAAATCGCATTTCTTATCAACTTTGCAGAATCTCGAGTTTTTGTAGTCCAAAATCGTACTTATCGCATCGTAAGCCTGATTCAGATGAACCGTGTTTAAAACATCTTGCATTTCGTCCAACGCATCTTCTCTGAAGGCAGCTGATGTGTTGTGGATTATCGGTGTGAACAAAGGATCTGGTATATTAATATTTATGTGATGAACTTCAATTTTGCAATTCGGGAACCCTTTTTCAATAAACGACTGTGCTGATGACAAAGTCCTTTCCATCGTATTCGAGTACACATAGAGATCATCTTCCGTTGGACATTTCGTTGGTAGCACTCCTTCCTTCTTCAACCACGCTGCGAAGTAAGTTCCCATGTAGCCAGCTAATCTTGAGCCCTTCGCTGTCAAGTAGCCGGGCTTGTCCGTCCATTTCGGCCACACCTTCGGTGACACTTGGTTCAAGTTCTTCGATAACGGAGTCCTTAGACTATGCCTGTTTAGTATGACCACTTGTTTCAAAGTTAATTTACTTTGCACTACACTACATAGCGTCACTAAGTTGATAACGTGGAAGAGTTTCAGCCTCATTGTCACAAATGCACTGATGGACAGATTAATTATTATTGATTCTATGGTAACGTCATTTCGATGCACAGGCAGGGACTAACTGACTGAATAACGAGTGAAAGTCATGAGGCAACTATGTTTTGTAATCATAGAACTATTGACGAATAGAAATGGCATGTTATTTTTTTTGTTGTTCAGCTTCTGACAGGTCTTAGAATAAAAAGGTTTATGATTAAACCACAGCGCTAGTTAAAACAAACGATTGGGGAAAGTAAATAACCTATTAGGATGTGATGTTTTGAAAAGTTGTAGATTTTTGATTTACGTCAAACTTAACTTTGAATGATCCTTTTCTAACAACATTTCATTATTTAAAAAACAAAATGCTACGTGAGAATAGACGGAAGCGATTTGAAAAATCATGTGTATCTGGGATAGGGGGGGTCAAAAATTGCCAAAATGATCCTTACGTAATTAACGACCATTAATTAATTAAGCAGCAATAAGGGGCCATCCCTTTATCCTGTGACCCCTCCTGTTGCTAATTTGATTTTTACACCATGTAGAATGTAGGTCTATTTCTTGTATCTGAAATGTTTTCTTTCAACAACTCTATGGTTGTCTGGAAGATATCGCTTTTTACTGATAAGACTGCCGTTGCACTTTTCATTATATGAATATTTGTCATGAAGTATTTGGTGTAGAATAAAGCATTTTTGTATTGTATTGTAGGATTTTTTTTTATAATATAAGAGTAGCAGACGAGCATGCAGTCCACCTGATGGTAAGTGGCTACTGCCGCCCATGGACATCTGTAATAAACCCCAGATAGGATTAGATATTCCTACCTGAGGTCGGCCACAGATGCGCCGCTACCCCTGAGGACTAAGCTGGAATGCCTCGGAAAAGTCTTTCTCTCTTACCACACCCTTCAAACCGGAACACAGCAGCGCTACACTGCTGTTATTAGATAGAAATAGGTGTGTTGTAGGATTAAACCTAATACAAAAAACTTCAAGTCTATCATCTATAACTCTATGAAAAGTAATTTCATATTGATTTATGCGACCTTGGGTTAAGCTACTGTTCAGCTTAGTCGACGGATATTTTAACTGTCTCAGCTGATTTACACACTGTCTTGTTTCTTACTAGGAAGTGCATAACCTTGTTTGTTTAGAATGTAATTGATCATGGTGAAGCAATGTCAGCGATTTTTTATAACTAGTTGACTCGGAAATATTGTGTTGCTATATAAATAAAAAAATGTTAAGGGTGAACAACCCTTATCACTTAGGGGTATGAAAAATAGATAGTAGTCAATTCTCAGACTACTGAATATGCATATAAAATTTGGTGAAAATCGGTAAAGGCGGTAAAGCCATTTCAGAGGAGTACGGTAACTAACATTGTGACACGAGAATTTTATACATATTCACTGCTGATGGATGTCTATAATCAAACCTAGATAAGCTAGAGTCCTGCCTGAAGCTATAGAGTCTCATCAGTATCACTCTGTCGCAGTAGGGTATCACCCCTAAGAACAAAGCTCGAATATCTCGGATTAGTACGTCTCCCTTACCACTCCCCTGAAACCAGAACAAAAAGCTTACTGATGTTACTTTTTTATATTTAAGTACGAGCATGCATGCAGTCCAACTGACTGAAAGTGGCTACTGCCGCAAATCTGTAATCAACCTCAGATAACATTAGATTTCTGCTCGAGGTTGGCAAGAGATCCGTTCTCGAAGAACTGAGTTGGAACGCCTAGTATAAGTATGTCTCAATTACTACACCCTCCAAACTAGAACACAGCAGCGCTTAATACTGTTGTTATTAGGAAAAAATAAGTGTGACGATGGTACCTCTAGAGTCGAAATACAAAGAGATCCACCTTTCAACTTTAACATCTGTTAACTTCTGTGTTTTAGCCTAATTATATAGTATTAATTGTATTGTATTAATTAATGAAATGAAAACCCTGTGACAATTGTAAATTACATCTTATGAATAATATGTATATAATAAAAAAAGGGTGTGTGTGTCAGCTACGACGCACGATTGGAGTTTACTCCTTACGAACGATAATTATGATATATATCGAATAGAAAAAAAGGGTAAATGAACGCATCTGCTAAAATGATAAGAGAAACAAACATATATCTGTAATTATTCGGATTATTTATATTACTTCAAAAATAGAAATGGGTCGTAATAATTTAATATAAGTATTACAAAATATTATATAAATATAAAATATATTTAATCAATTGATTAAAAATAATAATAATAAAAACACTAAATAAAAGTTCTAGCTGTTCGTATTTAAAATGTATATTATTCATAAATGTAAACGATAAGCTTACCAATTAACCGCATCCATGTGTTTTTTGGATTCTTCTTCATTATCATCTAAATCAATTTCTTGCATATTATCAAATATTTTTTCAACTTTAATCACTTGATGATTTGTTTAATAGTACATAAAAATACACGTTTCAATGCATAGAAGTACAAGAAAACTTTAAAATCAAAACATTAAAACTTGATGGTTAGGTTGCTGTTTATGTACGTTGTATATAGATGTATATATTTTTTTTTTTTTTTTTTTTTTTTTTTTTTTTTTATAATATGAGAGTAGCAGACGAGCATGCAGTCCACCTGATGGTAAGTGGCTACTGCCGCCCATGGACATCTGTAATCAACCCCAGATAGGATTAGATATTCCTACCTGAGGTCGGCCACAGATGCGCCGCTACCCCTGAGGACTAAGCTGGAACGCCTCGGAAAAGTCTATCTCCCTTACCACACCCTTCAAACCGGAACACAGCAGCGCCTAACACTGCTGTTATTAGGTAGAAATAGGTGTGGCGGTGGTGCCGCCGGAGTCGAACCACAAAGGGTTCTACCACCTTCAAATAATGGGCTAAAAAATATATGGGCGCATGGGTATAATAGCGCCATCTAGTGGCAAGTTTTATAAATTGTAAGTTTGCAAGTTTATCAATCTATGTATTTTGGTTCCAAATATTATAATGGTAACTTAATATAATTATTTATATTTAAAACAATGTTAAACGTTTTATAACTTAAAACTTAATAATTATAATTTCTTTGCCATCTATAAAATATCCTTGTTGCAATTTACGGATGCAATTTATATGAGACTCAATAAACATGTTATTATATGTAATTTGGATTGTTTCTGAATGTTTTATAATTCTAGAATTCATTTAAAACGTATTGCTAATTTTATATAACTTATTTTGAACATCATTCATTAGCAATAATTCTGTAATAAATATTAAATAATACTGTTTTGATTTTGCCCGTTTATCGTTGATAGATGGTGCTGATCAATAATGCATCCATTTATATAAGTTAAATTAATATATCAGTAACTTACAAAAGCCTCTTTATGTTAAAAACTTATTTTGCTAATATTATATCTTATTCAATTGCTTACTGATTTTATATGTTACTCTTCTTTAAAAACGTTCATAAAAGATTGTTAATCATATTATGGCGCCAATGTTCATATTTTTCACAGTGTTTATAAATGATCAAACCTATAACTTAATTTTTGCAAAAATGTAAACAAATTAGTTAATGACGTTTTAATGTTTTATATATTGCTAATTATTGTTATTGTAATAATTACTTTCATATGGGATTTGAACTTACTGTATTTTAAATTAATAAAAGCACTCTTGATTCATATTTTGGTTAAAAACGCTACTTCCTTTTTGAGAGGATATGATGATTGTAATAATATTCCATCTCATTCTTTTACACGTTCAATCCTACAGATATATATGTTTGTCTCTTTCTACGTTACGCCTCAACTTTTCGTGTTACACTTGATTTTACTCCTCATAAAATTTCCGTACCGGGCCTTATAACTCAAATCGTTTCTTAAGGAGTAAACTCCAATAATAATAATAAATAATTAAAATAAGTAGAATAATAATATATTGTATAAAAATTGCACGCCCTTAGGGTATACACAGAGGAACTACCATTGTAAACACCATCATTTTATGTACCTGTTGTTTTAGCAATAAATTACTGATTACTAAAAGGGATAAAGAGGACGCACTCGTAAGAGGCATTTTATTATGTAACGGGTACTCACGATATGCGTTTTTTATTGCCGATATTTCGACCCAGTTGCATGGATCGTGGTCACGGCGAAACTGCGGTGGCGGGGAGAAACCGTTGACAAGTACTAGTGGTAGATTAATCTATCTACCCTACGTCTAGTTCGTTTTTCTTTTCTAGGTTTCATATGACGACACGCAACACTGACAATATCCTTACGCACCGTACTTTGCACTATTTGTGACTTGCATAAATATCAGCAATAAAAAACGCATATCGTGAGTACCCGTTACATAATAAAATGTCTCAATTCCGCGATAATTTTAGTCTAAAATCATATACTCGTAAGAGGCGTTTAACCACACCGCACGAGTAGTAACGAATCTATGGCCGACCTTAGATAGGTTTATAATTCTATCTGGGATTGAATAAAGATTTCCAGAAGAGGCAGTAGCTAGTGGTATTTAAGAGCGGTAAGGTTTCCACTCTTAAATAGCGCATTGAATAATTTTAATGTGGTGTTTTACAAACATAATTTCTAACAATTAGGAGTGCAAAGTGCACCCTTATATGACAAAGTAAATTCTAGTGTAGTCTTTGAAAGGGCCATTTCTAACAATTATCAACTCTATGGCCTGACCTATGTGTGAATGCAATCGTACTAAACTTTTAAATCATGCCAAAAATAAACAAACATCAATCCGACTCAATGAAGATTGACGTTGGATTACGTCACCATGTATACCTATCTCACTCTACCCTAGAAAGTCAGAAAGAGATAGAATATGCGTAGGCGCCGTTTCAGATACCACTATCTTTTGGCAAGCTTATCTTTCAAAACAACATTTAAATTTTTTGTTTCGTAAATCGAGTTACATTTTTTTATAATTTAGAAGTACCAAAGTGACTACTGCCCATGGACATCTGTAATTTACCCCAGATAAGATTAGATTCCTATCTGAGGTCGGCCACAGATGCGCCGCTACCCCTCTACTCCCTGATTAGTCATCAGGGGAGCTCGGGTAATGCCTCGGGAAAGTATGTCTTCCTTACCACACCCTGCAAACCAGAACATAGCAGCATTTAACACTGCTGTTATAGAAAAAAAATTCAAAAATAAATATGTTATAAGTACTTAGAGAAATTTATTTTTATTTCAGTACTGTGTTAATTAAAGAATAAAAGGTTAAAAATATTAGTTATTTTTAAAATCAGTAAGTATGTGTTGTTGTGTTGCTGAAATAAATCGCTTAGCAATCATTGAAGGTGGTAGAACCCTTTGTGGTTCGACTCCGGCGGCACAACCGCCACGTCTATTTCTGCCTAATAACAGCAGTGTTAGGCGCTGCTGTGTTCCGTTTTGAAGGGTGTGGTAAGGGAGACAGACTTTTCCGAGGCGTTCCAGCTTAGTCCTCAGGGGTAGCGGCGCATCTGTGGCCGACCTCAGGTAGGAATATCTAATCCTATCTGGTTGATTACAGATGTCCATGGGCGGCAGTAGCCACTTACCATCAGGTGGACTACATGCTCGTCTGCTACTCCTATATTATATAAAAAAAAAGTTTTATTTATTTAATCATCGATCTATAACAGTGGATGTTTTATGCAAGTAAATCACAAATTTAGGCATATATGTATTTTAAGTCTAGCTGTGTGTGTGTTTCGTGTGCACATAACCAAGGAATACCAGTATGGCGCTATGAGTATGAAATGTATTTATTTCTATAAGACGAAATATAGCTGTAAGATGATGTTTCATAAGCTAACTAATGTATAAATGATCATCAGTCATCAGGAATGGCAGCACATCTGTGATCAACTTCAGGACAGACACATAGAAGACACATTCTGTATGTTCTTAAGCAAAGAAGTCCATGGGTGGCAGTGTCCATTTACCATCATGTGGACTGCTTAATTTTAAAAATTAATCTATACTAATATTATAAAGAGGAAAACTTTGTTTGTTTGATTGTAATGAATAGGCTCAAAAACTACTGGACCGATTTTAAAAAATATTTCACCATTCGAAAGCTACATTATCCACGAGTAACATAGGCTATATTTTATATGATATGAAATAAATTTGATAAATAGATTTTGAGGCGGTACAAAGTTTGCCGGGTCGGCTAGTAATAAATAAAACCACAATTATATTTCAAAATCTGTATTTATAGAAATAGTTTACAGAATGCATCTATTGTTATGAAATACTTCTCATCAAAGCCAAAAATATCTCCCAAGGACAGCAGCCATTTTTATCTGAACAATTTTTAATCTGCATTGAAACCCATAGAGGAGGATTTTCCATAGACAACTTCGTCCCATTTCTTAATTGTTCAAAACTTTGATACACGAAGTCGACCTTCAAAAATTCCTTGCCAGAATCATCCTCCCATTTCTGAAAAACTAATTTCCCGCCAACAGGGGTTCTTTCATGTTGTTTTGGTAAATCTTTATTTACAAAATCGAGGGCCGCCATTACAGGATTCAAATTTGAATCATGGCCGACAAGTAACGTGAATTTCGTCGGGTTTTTTCGTTCAAACATCCGTAACATATATTTTAATAATGGCTTTGCTACTTCTCTAGCTAATATCGTACTATTAAATCGTACATTTTGATTTTCTTTCGTGATCTTCGTTAAAACCTTCCACTGTTCTTGTGTTTTTACCTTTCCCCATGCAACTTTTTCCATTGGCATACCTTCGTAATAGCTCATCAAAAATGAATCGACTATTGAGTTCGCTAAATTTAAAGGCCCGATTATGTTCGGTTCTGTTCCAACTTCATACACAATCTCATTCTTTTCTCTCCCAAGAACACACACCTTTAAAATTGTACACAAAGTCGACTGTTTTACATTAAGAATTTCGTTTAACTCCGCATAAGCGTCTTGTAACTTCAATCCTTTTATTTTCTCTTTCATTTCATTAATTATAACCATTTTTAGCTCCTCCGATGCATTTCGTGGTACTGGATTGAAAACAGGATCCATTTCCTCTGAAGATATACTAAATACTGGGACATTACAACCTTTAAAGGCAGCGTTTGCGAATGCCTTAGCCGATTCTTTTGTTCTTTGCTTAGTATTCGCGTAAATATGTATAGATTCGGATTTCGGACATTCCTGTGTCAGCAACCCTTGTTTTACTAACCACTCCTTCAAATACTCAGCCATATATCCTTCTAACAAAACTCCTTTGGGCGTTAACAAACCAGCCTTCTGTTCCCATATCGGAAATTCATACGTAGACGTATATTGCAAATTCTGTGTTAAAGGCGTGCGAATATTATGCCGGCTCAATATCAACACTTGCTTTAACTTATAACCTTGGTTTTGAACTATAAAAAATGTAAGGACAGATAAAACAATACACTTTCGCGCCATTTTCAACGTCATTTTTTACACTAAGGTGTATACTTATACAGCCAATAAGCTATAAGTAGATATAAATGAGGTTCGCGCACAAATAATTAGAACGAACTGATAAATTTTCACTTAATATTGTATTATTTCGTCACACGATCTAGATAATAGCCGGCCGCTGTCACACTGATGCGAACAGCTTTACAAATTTTAGTCTTTTTACTCGTAACATCACGCCAAGGTCTTCAACATAAGAAATGTCATTCAATGTCATTGTTCTTGGATTCGTGAAGATTGTCGCAAATTGCTGATAATATTGTAATAACAATCTTTATTTTTCCTTTTTGATACTATTTTATTTACCAAATAGCTTCATAATTATAATATTTGATATTTAAAAGATATTTTCCTGTTGGTATTAAGGTGTTTTAAGGTTCCGCAGCAAATCGTAAAAATAAAATTTGCCAAGTACGAGTCGAACTCGCACATGGAAGCTTCCGTACCACCAAATGTTCATTGATTTTACCATAGATTAAAATTAAGTAAAGATTACTCACTCCTAACAAGAAAATGTACCCAGTTTTGAGAATTGAAATAGTTGCGTAAAAAAGTTTTGCCACGTCTCCGTGCTAAAATATTCCTAAAATATTTGAAATAATTATTTATTTATTACGTAGATTACGTAATTATTACGTAAATTAGTTATTTATTCGTACATTTTCTCTAAAAATGTTTTTATTTGTCAAGGATTCAAAAAAAGAACTTACAAAAATAAGCCGTTTGTGGCTTCATTCAATTTCAAGGCGGCAAAGTATCTTTACTAATCTATGGCTTTTACTTATTTTTATTCATTTTATTATTTTCATCAACACTTAGTTATATGACACAACAATAGATAGCGTTAGGGTGATGATTAATGTATGATACGTAAACAAATGAAAATAAATAAAACAATAAAATTAAAATAAGTGTATTAAAATATGTTTTGTGGTTCTCACTTGTATTTATTATAATACCAGTAATAATAGTAAAGGGATTGTAAAAATTTCAACCGTTTCCTAGTACGGTTTAACAGTTAGATCGAAAAATGCCGAAAAAATCCTGTTTGTTGTATGGGGGTCTCCCCTTTCATATTCAGCTTTATTTTGTTTTTTGTATTTGTTATCATAGCGGACACCGTTCTGTAAAAATGTCATGTGTCTATCTATTACGGTTCCACAGATATAGCCCTGTGACAGACGGACAGACAGCGAAGTCTTAGTCGTAGGGTTGCGTTTTTACCCTTTGGGTACGGAACCCTAAAAATACTCACTAAACATAAATTTTGTTCTATGCATTAAGTTTAAAGGCTCTTTGGCAAGCTTCTGAAAAAAAAACAAAGTATTTCTGGAAAGTTATTTCGTTCAAATACCTACACCTCAAAGGTGGTAGAACCTTTTGTGGTTCGACTCCGGCGGCACCACCGCCACACCTATTTCTGCCTAATAACAGCAGTGTTAGGCGCTGCTGGGTTCCGTTTTGAAGGGTGTGGTAAGGGACATACTTCTCCGAGGCGTTCCAGCTTAGTCCTCAGGGGTAGCGGCGCATCTTCGATTTGCGTGGTCAGGTGGATAATCCGGCCATCCTACGAGAATTGAGTTTGTGCGTACCGGACGGTGCCGTCCACCGGCGGCGGCGAGCGCGCCTGCTGGCGTTGCCGCGCGCCCGCACTAACCTATTGCGCGATGCGCCGCTCACACGCGCGCTTCATACACTTAATGCGATGGCTAACAGTATCGATTTATTCACTTGCACGCTGAATGAGTTCACAGAGGCAAATTATAAATTATAGTACTAATCTTGTTATATGTTTTAAATTATAGTGTTTATTGGAACTTATTAAATGAGATCTACTTTAACGCATTAGGATAATCCTGTAATGTTAAATGTAAGTTGTACAAATAAATAAATAAAAAATAAAAAATAAAATCTGTGGCTGACCTCAGGTAGGAATATTTAATCCTATCTGGGGTTGATTACAGATGTCCATGGGCGGCAGTAGCCACTTACCATCAGGTGGACTGCATGCTCGTCTGTTACTTCAATATTATAAAAAAATATATACCAAATATCACGTTGAAACTCAAAAATAGTGCTTCTATGGATAACTTTCGCTACTGAGTCCTACATTTTGATTTTCTTCCGTAATTCTGTTTAAAATTCCCCTACTTGTGGCATAGATTAGTATGACTTGTTGTTATAAGTGTGATATGAACTCTAATCTATTGCGCATTGATTAAATATCTGAGAACCGATAACGGTTCAAAATTGATAACCCTTTTATGTCCCACCGCTGGGCACGGGTCCCCCACAACTTCGGAAGACTTCTAGTCTTTTCAGGGTCCCGTGCCCAAAGAGTAAAAACGGAACCCTATTACTAAGCCTCCGCTGTCTGTCCGTTTATCACAGGACTTTACCTCTGGAACCGTAATAGATAGACACTTGATTTTTTTACATGTATAACGGTGACCGCTATAACAACAAATACTAAGTAAAAAATAACTTGAAAATAAAAAGGGGTCATAAAAGAAACTGGCGTTTTTCGTTTTATGTTTGGAACTGTATCTAATAAATAGATATTTCAACACAATGCATTTTTAGAGGTGGTAGAACCCCTTGTGGTTCGACTCCGGCGGCACCACCGCCACACCTATTTCTGCCTAATAACAGCAGTGTTAGACGCTGCTGTGTTCTGATTTGAAGGGTGTGGTAAGAAAGACATACCTACTTTTCGAAGGCGTTTCGCCTTAGTCCTCAAGGGTAGCGTCGAATTTACGGCTGATCTCAGGTACGAGCATAATCTTATCTAGGGTTGATTACAGATGTCCATGGGTAGCCACTTGCCATCAGATGGACTGCATGCTCGTCCGCTAATCCTATATTATAAAAAAAATATAATAAATATATGTGACTCAAAAATACTTTAGAACGCAAAAAAGATAATCAATATTGTTTTACAAGTAAAGAAGTGGCTAATTCGCCTTAATTAAAATATCTATTATCTATTAAAAGAAAAATTTAGATTTATAGTGTCTGTAAGTTATGGAAATACTAGCTGACCCGGCAAACGTTGTGTTGCCATATAAATAAAAAAATATTAAGGGTGAACAACCCTTATCACTTAGGGGTATGAAAAATAGATAGTAGCCGATTCTCAGACCTGCTGAATAGGCATATAAAATTTGGTGAAAATTGGTAAAGCCGTTTCGGAGGAGTACGGTAACTACATATTACACAAGAATTATATATATATAATCCTGTAAGGAATGACGTGCGTTCTCCATGTTGCCGTCTAGGAGCGACTTTGTTGTCTATGGCGGGTTTTCTCCTCTCCCCCCCGAGGCAAAGGGAAAAATATGAGATGCCATAGATTCAAGATGGCGGCCGATTTAAAAATTTTAACTTTTTTATTTATTGACTTTATTATGATGTTTGTTTCCTTTTCGAATAATATTCAGGTGGGTGTTACGATGAAATTGGAAAAAAATGAAAAACCATGATGGCCGCCGAGATATTTGAGTTTGAATTTTTTCAATTTTCGAGGTGTTTTTCGGAGGTCGTATCTCTTGGGATTTTTAATATTTTGTTGCCATTTTTTAAAATTTTCTCGGATATATCCTCAATTTTGCCAAATCGGATTTATTTTTTTTTTCAACAAGATGGCGGGTCGTCTGTTAGGCGATTTGTAAAATGTATGAAAAAAACAGATTTTTTGAAGTGAAATATTCGGAGGTTGGCAACGTTTGAGCGATTTGCTTTGTTTGGGGCGGTCGTGGGGCTCGGCCCGAAGTGTTGCCAGGTTTGAGTTTTTTTCTCCCCACTCTTACAATTTTTCAAACTTTTCATTCAAAAATATGAAAAGTAGAAGGAGAAATATTTTTGATGAAAATTTTTCACTGGAATATTTTTTTTGGCTGTCGTAATGACATTTGACCATTTTCGTCGATGTCGACTGGCAACACTGGCCGCAGGAATTTTTTTTCACGATTTTCACTTTTTGAGTCCTTGGGCGGAAACCGTGGACAGAGCATATAAGTAATGTAAGGGAGATATTTTTTAATTTAAATGGACCCTATGTAAAAAATCGAAAATCCAATGTTGCCATATACAAAAAAAATGTTTTCATACAAATGCATTTTCTACAGGATTATCGAAGATTTCAAGCTGTTGCCGTCATTTGACGTCATTTTTTTGTATGAGGCGCTTAATGGCACTTATAGACTGTACCAATGTGTAAAAAAATATTTCAGTGTTGCCATACAAAAAATAATAATTTTCATACATGTGCATTTTTGTATGTCACATTTCAAGCTGTTGTAAATTTTTGACAACGTTTTAATGTATGACGTGTTTGTATGTACTAATAGACTGCACATTTTGGTAAAAAAATATTTTAGTGTTGCCATACAAAAAATATTAATTTTCATACATATGTATTTTTGTATGTAATATTTCAAGCCGTTGTCTTGTATTGGTAACATTAGAATGTATGAGGCGTTTGTACGTACTAATATTGTGCACATTTTGATTAAAAATATTTTAGTGTTGCCATACAAAAAATAATAATTTTCATACATTTGTATTTTTGTACGTGGTGTTTCGGGCTGTTGTCTCCCTTTAAAGACCCCCACCACCATGCCCAGCGTCACTAAACGTCAGTGTTCTGTATGAGGCGTTTAATGGTACTTATAGACTGTATAAATTGGTGAGAAAATATTTCAGTGTTGCCATATAAAAAATAATAATTTTCATACAAGTGCATTTTTGTATGCCATATTTCAAGCTGTTGTTTCCTTCTGAGGTCATTCCAATGTATGAAGCGTTTGTTGATATTAACAGTTAAGACATTTCGGTAAAAAAATATTTCAGTGTTCCCATACAAAAAATAATAATTTTCATACATATGCATTTTTGTATGTAAAATTTTAAGCATTTGTGTATTTTGACAACCTTATAATGTATGACGCGATTGTAAGTACTAATAGACTTCACATTTAGGTAACAAAATATTTAAGTGTTGCCATACAAAAAATAATAATCGTCATACATATGTAATTTTGTATGTAATATTTGAAGCTGTTGTCTTGTATTGATGCCATTAAAATGTATGAGGCATTGGTAGATACTAATAATCTGCACATTTTGGTAAAAAAATATTTTAGTGTAGCCATACAAAAAATAATAATGTTCATACATTTGTTTTTTTGGATGTAAACTTTGAGTCTGTTGTTTCCGTTTAATGACCACCACCACTATGACCGGCATCATTTGACGTCATTGTTCTGTATGAGGCGTTTAATGGTACTTATAATAATTTTCATACATATGCATTTTTGTATGCAATGTTTCAGGCTCTTCTCTCACTTTAATGACCACCACCACGATGACCGGCACCATTTTACATTTTTTCTTAGTATTTATTGTAAGGTCACATTTATTATTATACCTTACTGCGTTAGTTCAACATTATAAAAATAAATTAAATTAAAATTAGTTTAAAACCTTTCACTCGAAAAATAATGCTGGCCACATATTTAATTGGCTGTAACGCTGTACTCGTGATTAAAAAAAAACAAAAGGGTATAATGGCGGGAAACGGCAGATGTCAAGAGCGATGTTTGTGGAGGTCTTGGAATTAAATAAAAATAACTAGCTTGATTTAAGCCTTTCATTGGAGACACCCCCAACAATTTAGCCAGTGGGATCGCCTGCGTAAAACTGCGTCAGTTAATTTATTGGATATATTTAAATACAACAAATTAAGAATCGATACAAATGTTGGTTGGTACAGATTGTCTTAAGTTTGCTATCTGAGTTTATTAAATAGGTATGTAGTAGCCTAGCCGGCCGTTTTCAGAAATTTGATTGGGTCAAATATTTATGTTTTCATTTTACTTTTTTTTGATATAAATCATAAGACCACTATATTAGAAGTTCTTACTTACACAGTCGAGATATAAAATGGCAGTACCGTTGTTATGAGCAAATGTTATATTTGTTTAGAAGAACTTTAATGTTATAAGACAACTTTTGCAGGCTTCAAATTATTAATATTTTGTCATACATTTAACACTTAACGTATGTGTTAAATATTTATACGTATATTACGAATAATTATAACAGTCCTATATTAGTACTAGGGCTTGTTGTGCTGATAATATTCGAAAGTAATTATTGATTTTTAAAGTTATCGATGTTATATTGTTTAACATTATATTATCCGTATAATAATAATAAAGGGATTAGGTTATTGAAATTTTGTTCTATTTGCGTTATTCCTAAGTGTCCATTACGTTACTAACAATTGGAAAAGTATGGTTACAGCTTGTACTTACTTAGTTACATTTTTAAATAAAATTAACTGCAAGTTTTATTTTTGTTTTCATGTTTATATTGGATCAAACAATGGAGAATACCTGTGGTCTTTGGAATGTAATAATAATGGACTGGGCATTCAACACTAAAGTATTTAAATCACTTGTTACCATTTCGGAGGAGAAGAATTCATAGTCAGAGTTCATAGAAGAGTCATAAGATATGAAAGAAGAAAAGCAAGTCAAATTGTTTAAATTATTTGGAGAGAAGTAATGGTTATCGATTACAGGGTTTATAAGTATAAGTATATTTCGAAATTTATTTATGAGTCGTTTAAAAAGGTACATATATGATTCAATCTTAATTAGCTAACTTATTGGTATGTTAAGAAAGCAATAACTGGTTTGAAATTATTTATGACATGAGTTTTTGAGTATTCTATTTATTTGAGTTAAATTGTTTGTGGCTTACGTTACCTATATGAATTTTACTCATGATTATTCTTTTTGGAGTGTAGCCCTACCATGCACATAGTGGGACGGGACGTAAGATGTTAGATTTTCTTCTTATGTAATAATTTATAATTATCTATTAACAGACACAGAGAAACAGATTTTGTGGATGTTGTATGTACTCAAGTAAAGGATATAAAATGTAATAATCTTCTACATTTATGTGAGTTATTAAAGAGGGTTAAAATATAAGATTTACTAAAGAAGGGCCATAATCTATGATGTATATTTGGACGTTTTCATGATGCCGTAATGACATTTGACCATTATCGTATTAATCAACTGGCAATACTGGCATACAGATTTTTTTTCATGATTTTCACTTTTTGAATAGTTGAGGGAGAACCGTTGACAGAGGATAAACTTTTTACTTAAAATGATCGTTACGTATAAAATACAATATCCAATGTTGCCATAATCAAAAGAAATGTTTTCATACAAATGCATTTTCAACAGGATTATCGAATGTTTCAGATTGTTTCCACCATTTAACATCATTTTTATGAGGTGCTTAATGGTACTTAGGTATATACTGTACCAATGTGTGAAAAAATATTTCAGTGTTGCCATACGAAAAAAATATGCACTATGCATATGTAATCTCTTTTTTTGGGAAGCGTATATGCTGCAAACATCATATTTTTAAGTCATTGTTACTTTAAAAAGCTATAATCCGATGAGTTTATTTTTTTTACGCGAAAAAAATGCTGTAAGTTGTGGCATAAACAAAATTAATATTAAAATAAAAAGACGTATTTAGGGATCTGGTCTAAAACTAAAACACTTTAAAATCTTACTTTATTTTTTATTGCAGGTAATGAAAATGTAATTCTTTAACGTTTTAAATATAATTGAAATGACTTAAGAAAAAATCGTACATTATAACGGGATCTTAAAAAACTGAGATCGTAATTTTAAATAATTTTCACTTAAACGTTATAATTAAACTTTTCTGATTTTTTAACGCCTCAACTCAACTCATAAAACCTTTCATCTCATCATTGTTTAATTTGTCTCTTACGTTATCACTCTTCTTATACATCAACATCTTCCTCGTCTGTTTCTTCTAAACAATATTTTTATTTTAGTGCAAGGCTTTATCAGTCCTCCTGATGGTATGTGGCTACTGTCTGGACTGCATTTTCGTCTGCTATATATTACATAAAAAGGTACCTATTATACTTCCCTCAAGATAAACCTTTTTTGTTGAGAAGAGGGGAAACCTTCAAAAGGTACCTTATGCCGTGGGAACGACACGGGGTTATGTGGGATTCTTACCGCACTAAAATCCCCCGGTAGTTGTCCTTGGCGCTGCGTAGAGGACTTCGGGATTTCCAAAGGGACATAACCGGAGTCCTCTTAGTGCATTGCCCCGTCGGGCTCCGCCTATGTGAGCATGACGCTCACCAGTTCGTTTGGTGTACGACGGTATGCGACCACACATACTGCCCTTCTTCCCGGGGTCGTAACCCGGGCGGTTCGAGCTCTCACTGTTGCCACCCGCAACCCCGAAAGCCCCTTTTAGTCGCCTCTTAAGACAGGCAGAGGATACCGTAACCCTATTCTGGTCCGGGCGAATCCTCCTCCGAGCTGTGCGCTCCCTGGCTCGCTCGGCATCTTCCTTCGTTTACATGACAATGTCGCAGGTAATCATGCTATATCTTGGAGCTATCCAACAATGGCGCTGGAAACAGGTCCGGTCCCACTTTTGACACGAGGATCCGCCGCTGAGACTCTCGCTGGGCAGTACTGCAGCGTGTGCTATGCGGAATCCTCGTAGTGCCCTCAATGATGGCACTGGGCCCTCATCTCCCTCTAACCTGTTTAGATACTCACCGAAACGGCCATGTCCGGTGAGTATCTGGGTCAACCGGTATGTTGCATGACCTTTCGCGAAGAGCCAAGCCCGAAAGTTCAGTACGATAGCATTGACCAACCGTTGGCTTATGATATGTGGTCCCAATAGCCGATCATGCTAGCAACCTCCAGATACACCTACACAGGGTGAATTTTTCAAATAGGCCTTCAGGGCCAAATCCGAAACTATAAGGAGTAGCGAAAAATGCTGAAAGGAGTTCCGAGGCCGATTTTGATAAAAACTAAAACTGCATCATTAGTTTTTTAGAATATTTTCTTCCTTAGCCGAGAATCGAATGAGTTAATTTTGAAAAATAATACATCCTCTATATTATTTCACTACCTGATAGTGTCTCTTATAAGGATAAAATTCTGAAAATATATATTTTTTTCATATATTGGCATACTGATCCTTAAAGATTATACATAACATATGACTTATATTTAATTCTTAGGAGTATACATAAGTCATAACATTGAAGAATTTGTTGGTTAATCAACTAATTCTTCGATGTTATGACCGTGACATACGGCTCAGTATAACTAATAGGTTGGCAACTAAGTTCCCGCCCTTTTTAGGATTTATGTTTTAAATAAAAATAGATAATTTATTAATATGTACTTTTTTATTTTTTATTGTTTACAACTTCGTTTCAACGTTACATATGATTTTCCATATGCCATTGTTAAGTAATGACTAGGATTTTACTTGAAAAAGTCATACTCGCAAATTGTCAATTTTACATTTGTATTAAACGACACTCCGCGCAGAGCAAGTTGAAAATCTACTATAATGGTCCTAAAGATAACCTTAACTAAGTCAAACATAAAAATAACGTCCGCTTCCGAATGATTTGAAATATTAGACCAAAAACATTGTTAATACGCGAGATGTCTAAATTAATGAATGGCGGGAATTAACTACCAAATTAATATGAAATAATTATAGTTCAAAAAACTAAAAAACACGCTTTTATAATAAAATCAACTAAAAAGTAGAAAATAATTTTCAATCTAAGAATCAATTAAGGAACAGTAAATAGTATAATTGTGGAAAAAGTGTGGGGTGCTTTTCGAACCTGATAAATGGAGCACCCCACACTTTTTCCACAATTATACTATTTACTGTTCCTTAATTGATTCTTAGATTGAAAATTATTTTCTGAACAACGTCTGAACAACGTCTGAAGCTAATAAAAGCGTGTTAAAAATATGTACATTCTTAAAATTTACGCTTTTACTTTAGTTTGTCATTTATCATTACTTCCCAGAATTTGATATTCCAGAATTATCAGAATTGAATTTGACGTGAAGTTCAAAATACAGTCTAGATTTTTACAGGTTATATAGATTCGATGGTCCGATATAATAACGAAAGTCGAATAGGTAAAGTAAATCCTTTAGTTCATATAAGAAAAACAGTGGTTGTGGATATCCAAAAACTTAAACCTGTTAATTTTTTAAACAATATTTTTTGAGATTTTCACCAGACTTATATATTAGCATCTGGAACCAACAGCTGAACGTAAATTCAAAAGAACGAAAACGTTTGAGGAGACAAATAACTTTAAGTGACAATCACCCATCCATGTACTAACCACAAATTTAACCTACTCAACCCTGTTAATATACAATTATTTTCAACTTAATAAAAGTAAGTTATTTGAGCTTGCCTATATATTCAATATCAAATTCCTTAATCCTGATGATACAGGGATACCACCTGTCTATTCGGCCATTTAGTGCTCACTTTTTTACACTTCACAATATGGGAGTAACGGACGAGCATGCAGTCCACCTGATGGTAAGTGGCTACTGCCGCCTATGGACGTCTGTAATCAACCTCAGATAGGATTATATATTCCTACCTAGAGTCGGCCACACGTGCGCCGCTACCCCTGAGGACTAAGCTGGAACGTCTCGGAAACGTATGTCTCCCTTGCCTACACCCCTCAAACCAGAACACAGCAGCGCTTCACACTGCTGTTATGAGGCAGAAATAGGTGTAGCGGTGGTGCCGCCGGAGTCTTACCACAAAATATTCTACCACCTTCAATCACTATATATATTTGAATCATGATAAAAAAATAATCTTTTACTTTTGTAACATTAGTACAGAAAAATATAGTAGGTATGTAGAATTTGTTAGGTTAGGTTAGGTTAGAACGTAAAAGAAAATAAAAAACAAGTAATTTAATTAAAAAATCAAAAACCCGACTGCACTAAAAAGGCTATTTTATCCTCGTAGTGCTCATTTAGTACGCTATATAAAGAACCTATGAGTAAAATTCCAGCACTCTAAAGTTCAGCGGTTTCCTTTGCGTAGAACTCTGGCACAGTAACACTACTCATTTAGTCAGACTGTACTGTCATAATGTACGTGTAATCGCCTTTTGATTTCCTTTATTTTGATACACTACTCGATAGGTTTGGTTGGTAACTTTTTTTAACACGTGTTACTATTTCGCGAAAAAGAATCACCATTTATGCTCTATAAAATATATAACTTCAGTAATTCAAACATTATTTTACCTCTTAAGGGGTAGAATTTCATTATTTTTATAGTGTTATTCATAGTGTTCGCTTCAAAATTGACGGTTGTTCAAATGAACTTTCAACCCCTATTTTACCCTCTACGGGGTTTATTTTTAGGGAGGGGGTAAATGGGTATGTCCTTGTTCCTATCCAGGAAGTCAAATACTAAATTTTTTAGTAGTTGCTTCAAAATGAAAGGATTTCAAAAAACTGACATCGCCTATTTTACCCTCTTAGGGGTAGAATTTTCAAAAGGCCTTTCTTAGTACTTATTTACGCTACGTAGAGAACCTATATAATTGGCGATACCTAAGTAGGTGAAGTCCCTGGCGAAGAATACAGTTACCCGGGGTGAGGATATGTTGGCGGTATCACTTGATATGGCCAACATGTTCCCCCCGGAGAAGATTGTTGGGGACTACTTATTTAGGCGCATGGTCGAATACCCTGGCCAAGACCGGTGGTGTCGGCGGGAAATGTCGTGCGGAGTTCCACAGGGTTTGATGCTGGGTCCTCTCTTGTGGAATATCGGCTAAAACTGAGTGCTGCAAAGAGCTCCCCTTCCCTAATGATTGCCTGTAGCGGAAACCTTGGGGATGCTTTCCTGCGCGTCACCGCCAGTATGGTATTCATAATGGGCCGCATACGGCGGTTGTGTTTAAAAATCTTGAAAAATCCGAGGCTGTGCTTCATGGCATGGCCCTCGAAAGGCGCCGCCCCAGGATGCTCATATCGTCGTCTCCGGAGTTCGTACCGACGTGAGGCCGTTGCGGACGTATCTAAGATTCATCCTGGATAGCCGGTGAAATGTCGGACCCCGCTTTGGATGGACCCCTCAGCGCCTAAGGTCGGCGGTGACCTTGGGTAGATTTTCATGTGAGGCAGCCTACGTGTTGGCGGGAAGTTTGCCCTGGGATTTGGGAGCGAAGACCTTTGCGTCGCTACGTTAGTAGCGCGAGGAAGCACACCGATACTGGCCGCCCGCCAGTGCGACAGGAACTGAAGAGACACAGAGCTGAGCTGCGCCAATGGGTTACCGAGACGTGGAACTCAAGGTTGGTGCGTCCTAGCGCCGTCCTGAGGACTATTGAGGCAATTCGTCCGTTATTGAAGTAGTGCTTAGGTAAGCGCGAGGGCGTCCTGTCTTTCCGTCGGACACACGTACTTTAGGTATATGGTTGTTTCTGGAATTATCTGTGCCGGATCGGGCGGGTGTCGATGGCCAGGTGCCATCACTGTGACAATTGCCTCGAAGAGACGGCCCGGCTAACGTTTTCTCGTGACCCGCCTCTAAACGTCCTGAGGAACGCCGCGGAGTTTTAGTTGGTAAGAGTCTGACGTACCCCTTCTTTTCCTCCGATCTTCTGATCTGATATGCAAGAATAATCGCGTAATTTTTTACAATTTATGTATATTCTAAACAAAGACTGTAATTATAATATATTCAATTTATACTTAAAATACTACTACTGTAACTGAGCAGGGACTAAAATTCTCGGACCGCGACAACGCTGTAACCCGTGCTGTGTTTAAATGTTCTGATAATGAAATTAGTGTAATAGGCGCAGTACAATAAAATGAAGGATTTTTACAGGGCTACTGCATTTTAAGGTCGAAAAAAAAATTTTCATTGAAATTTTCTACGCTGTAAATGAATATAAAATGCTCTTAGAGCTACGAGTGTTAGATCATTCAACACAGAAAAAAATCTGATTCCAAATATGTATATAACGTATTTCCAGATTTTTTGGAGTAACGGCAATAACGCATTCAAGTTGCTGTAAATTTTTGAACGCCTTATAATGTATGACGCGTTTGTATGTACTAATAGACTACACATTTTGGTAAAAAAATATTTTAGTGTTGCCATGCAAAAATAACAAGTTTTATAAATAGGTACTTTTGTATGTAATATTTCAAGCTATTGTCTCCTTATTATGTTTTTAAAATGTATGGCTTATAGACAAAAAAATCAGGACCCAAATTGGTATTTTGCAAATATTAACTCATATCCTTTACAAACGACCCCTAAAATTAACAAATTTTCAATAAATATAGAGAAACAAAAATTGTAAAAAATCTTGCACACAAAACTAAACAAGACATTTCCCCGCGAGCTGCTTGCAGCTCGCGCACCCACGCGATACCTAGTTTTATATATAAGAAGAAAATATTCCTAAATAATAGTAAAATAAATGTGTGTGTAAGTAAGCGTGTAAAAAGTTTTCAATTTAATAATTATAGTTTAAAAAATAAAAACCACACTAAAATCGCACAAGAAAAATAGTTAATTCTGATTCCCGACGATCCTGATGAGGAGAATGGGATAAAATTAATAAAATCGTGTATTTTCATCGGTTCTTGATAATTGTTTAAAAAGTTTAAATTAATCGGACCATTCAAGGTGGGTAAAAGTCGAGTTCAAAAATTCTGTTACGTACATGTAGACCGCGTAAAACTTCTCGTCCGCTCTGAATATAGAAATGAATCACGTCGCCATAGTAAATTGTATGACTACACCTGCTCGCAATAGTTCAGAGCGGACTAGCAGTTTGGCGCGGACTATACATACATACCTACAGTTCAAGCTAATAAAAGCGTGATAAAAATGCTATGAATTACAGATCTAAGTATAAGTTAAATATGAAATCTATATTTGAAATGTTTCTGCAGTTCTGACAAAACTTCGGCATTACTATCACACCACAGCACAGGCACGAATCATCAGAGCGGACTAGCAGTTTGGCGATGACTATACCACACGAGCATGCAGTCCATTTGATGGTAAGTGTCTACTGCCGCCCATGGACATCTGTAATCAACTCTCGATAAGGTTAGATTCCTACCTGCGGTTGGCAACATCCGTAGCTACCCCTGAGGACTAAGTAGAAACGCTTCTGTTAAGTATGTCTCCCTTACCACTCCCTTCAATCCAGAACACGGCAGCGCTTAACACTGCTGTTATTAAGTAGAAGCAAGCTTATCTGGGTTTGATTAAAACTATTCATGGGCAGTAGGCTGCTGCTATGTTCTGGTTTAAGGGGTGTGGTAAAGGAAACATACTTTTCCGAGGCGTTCCAACTTTGTCAACAGGGGTAGCGGGGCATCTGTGCCGGACCCCAGATAATCCTATCTGTGGTTGATTACAGATATCCATGGGCAGCAATAGCCACTTACCATCAGGTGAACTGCATGCTCTTTTTCTTCTCCAAAAAACACGTTTTTGACGTGACGTCTTATAATTCGATGGAGCCGGCTGCACGCATCAAAAAGCATGACTCATGCGGCGTTACCTCGCTCTGAGGCGTTACATTTAAGGCTGTAAGTGCAAGCGAGAGCGCGGAACGAGCGACAAAGAGGCACAATCGACCTCTACGTATTTACCTCCTTCCCTATATCCATACAAAATATCTATCAAACAAATAAAATCAAAATTTTCTTTTGAAAAATGCAACCATTCCATCAGTATTTTCTTATGGCGTTGTCACGTTCAACTATCGTCAGTAAACCGACTTTACAGACAACCGATTTTTTTTATACGTATGGGGGGTAATAAAACATCTAGTCTTAAATAATCCTTTATTTCAATAATATCAAAATTTATAAACACTACCATTAAATATAATCACATTTCTATATTAATATACAATCACGCAATTCCTATTTCGGAAAAATACATTCAACAATACATCAACAATACAGCTACAATAATTTACATGCATTTATTTAAAAGAGCTTATTTTTAAGGGCGTTTTAGGGCGCGAGTTTTTTTTATAATATAGAAGTAGCACACGAGCATGCAGTCCACCTGATAGTAAGTGGCTACTGCCGCCCATGGATATCTGTAATCAACCCCAGGTAGGATTAAAAGTGTACGGAATGCAGTGATAGGCCTGGTAGTCGAAACTCAGCCTCTTAATCGAAGGGTCCGACGTTCGAATCCCAGGCACGCAATTCTGATTTTTCAAAATTTCCAAAATGAATAATTCTCAGAAAGGAGTCTTTCACCGTCAGTTACCATCAGATGGGCAGCAAGCTTGCTACTTCAATGATCAATATTATAAAAAAAATGAATTCCAAAGCGTAATTCATTTAGCTTGCTTTTTGGATAAATTTACCCTAAAATTTTGGAGATAACATACATAGTTGGCAACACTAAACATGGGTACATAAATGTACAAGATAAAATTATTCACATTATAGGGGTTACCTGCCAAAGATCTAAATTTGACAATGTAGAATGAAAAAATATCAAATGCCGATCTGCGATAGGCAATTGGATAGATCATTCATTAATAACGAGCATATATATTATTACTAGTTTTTGCCCGCGGCTTCGCCCGCGTTTAAAAGAAAGTGACAGTGGCGCCATCTGGCGAAAATTGGTTGTACCAACTCTGAAACCTTCGTGGGCTCATGGACAACAACTTTGCTGCAGATCATCACGTGATCAAATGCATAGTTTACGATTCACTCCTTACCAATATCAATTAAAATAATCGATTTTTTTGGTCCGAAAGATCGATTCTCCGATTAATCGATCTTATAATCGCCATCCCTAGTTCCCGTGGGATTTCCGGGATAAAAACTTTCCTATGTCCTTTCTCGGGTCTCAGACTATCTTTGTACAAAATTTTATTAAAATCGATTCAGTGGTTTAGGCGTGAAGAAGAGACAACCAGACAGACAGACAGACAGACAGAGTTACTTTCGGATTTATAATATTAGTAAGGATATATCCACGCTAAGGGCGGGTTGCATCGAAAGGCTGTTTAAAGTTTGCGTTTAAGTAAACTGCAACAATAACTTTGATGATAGCGATGGAATGTAATAATTTGTGGCGCTGTCACCACAATTGTTAGGGATCCGTACCCAAAGGGTAAAAACGAAACCCATTACAGAACCCTAAAAACAACAACTTTAACTTATCGAAATCGAGCAGTTAATGTTAAGTTATTATCTATGACGTCGTTTAAAATTGAAATAATGCAACTAATAAATCTTTTAACCTTTAATTTGACTGTTAAGGCATTTGTAGGACACATGCAACCCACCCTGAGTTTATAAGCAGTCGCTAGGCGCGGTCTCAAGCCTCCCTGCTCCCCTTCCCCCTACCCTCACACACGCTGGCAAACGAATCATATCCCCCCAAAAAAGTTTGTCCGACTCGCATTTTATTCGCAATTGGTCAGTTTTTCTTTCGTGGGGAAACCCTGCATAGATTCCTCTCTGCCGCGAGGGAATATGCCGGACTTTACAATAAATACATTAAAAACGCGTTAGAAAAGTGGTCTAATTAAACCAAATTTCCTGTGACACTCCCACAATCTTATTTTGCGATCGCGCCTGACAGTCACAGAATAAACTACTTTATGTAGTTGCTTTATCCAGTTGTGTTAGCTGATGTGCCAGTCTCTCCTCCCGGGCACGCCTCGCTTGTCCCAATGCACGTTTCTCTGCGAATTTTGCTATAAACGACTCCACAGGTAAGTTTCCTGAAATAAAACAGGAGTTTTAATTGTAGGTTTTTTTATAATATAGGAGTAACAGACGAGCTTGCGGTCCCCACCAGTGGCTACTGCCGCCCATAGACATCTGTAATCTGTAATCCTAACCTAGGTTAAATGCCTGACCGACCACAGATGCAGACCCTTCAGGACTAAGCTGGAATGCCTCAGAAAAGTATCTCCCATAGCACACCGTTTAAACCAGAACACATCTATTATAAGGTAGAAATAGGTGTGGCGGTGGTGCCGCTGCAGTCGAACTACAAAGGGTTCTTCTACTTTTAAAAATAAATATGTTTATATTTATTTTTAAAGGTAGAAGAACCCTTTGTAGCTTACTACCTTTAAAAATAAAAATGTTGTCCTGACAATGGTTCAACAGTAACTGACATGGTCTCAAAATTTTTAAATCAAACACATCAATTAGAAAAACCAATTCAAAATTATAATAAACAAGAGATTAGATCTGCCATTAAAAAAATGGCCATAAAGAAAGCACCAGGATATGATTTGATAACACCAACTATCCTAAGAGAACTACCAGATGTAGGATTAACATATCTTACAAAATTATACAATGCCATCCTACGAAAACAATTCATACCGTTGCAGTGGAAAGTTGCGAAGATTATTATGATCCCGAAACCGGGTAAAAGTCCTGAAGATCCTAAGTCCTATCGCCCCATCAGTCTACTTCCTACCCTTTCCAAATTGATGGAAACCCTGTTTTTAAGCAGGCTAAATCCAATCATCCAAGAATCACACCTGATACCAGACCATCAGTTCGGCTTCAGACAAAGTCACGGTACAATTGAACAAATCCACAGACTTATCGAAAACATCTCTTTGACCTTTGAAAACAAAGGTTACTGCACATCTGCTTTCTTGGACATATCACAAGCGTTTGACAGAGTTTGGCATGAAGGACTTTTGTATAAAATCAAAAAGACTCTGCCAAACAACTTTTATGGCTTCATTAGATCGTATCTCACTGACAGACATTTCTTTGTATGCCAGGGAGAAGCAATTACTGAACTTAGAGATATTCAGGCAGGAGTGCCACAGGGTAGTGTAATGGGTCCCACACTATACCTCCTGTACACTGCAGATTTACCAATTTCTAATAATGTTGTCATGGGAACATTTGCTGACGATACAGCCATCATGGCCTCAGATGTCTCTCCGCATCACGCATCCAATAAACTGCAAGTCAGCCTAAATAAAATAGCAGGTTGGCTCAAGGACTGGCGCATTAAGGCAAATGAATCCAAATCAGTACAGGTTACATTTACGACTCGCAGAGAGACCTGTCCACCTGTAACTATAAATGGTGTCCAAATTCCACAATCTAATGAAGCTAAATATCTTGGCATGTATCTCGATAGACGTTTAACCTGGAGAAAACACATCTATACAAAGCGCCTAGCATTAGGACAGCAGGTCAGAAAAATGTATTGGCTGATCAATAAAAATAGTCAACTCTCAATGGAGAACAAGTTGCTCCTTTACAAAACCATAATCAAACCAATATGGACCTATGGAATTCAGCTGTGGGGAACAGCAGCCAACTCCAACTTGGAAATACTTCAAAGATTTCAATCTAAACTATTAAGAATGATAGTAAACGCACCTTGGTACATAACAAACGCAAGACTCCACCGAGAACTGGGCATTAGAACCATTAAGGAAGAAATATGGGACAAAACATCAACATATAAACTTAAGATAATAAACCTTCCAAATACATTAGCATCCCATCTTATGGATGACATATTTCCAAGCACCAGAAGACTTAAAAAAAGAGTAGTCCAGGACCTACTCAAATGAGATTTAAGAGGGCATGTCACAGGACCTGTGCCTCGCACAATACCACCCGCTCTAAAGATTGCTGAATGTCCATAGGGACAGATTGCAATATCACCTGGTTTAAAAAAAAAAAAAAAATATTCCTTTCAGAAAATCATTCCTTTTGATATCCATATTAGTGAAGAACTTAGTATTATTCTTAGAAATCCTAATCCACCGCCATACCTATTTCTACCCAATAACAGCAGTATAGCGTTTCTGTGTTTTCGTTTAAAGGTTGTGTTATAACTGACATACTTGAGACATTCCAACCTGTGGACGAACTCAGGTACAAATCTAATCTTATCTGGGGTGGACTACAGATGGCCATGAGCAGCAGTAACCCCTTACCATGAGGTGGACTACATGTAGTTTGCTAAAAAAAATATACATTACAAAACCTTACCCATCAAGAACTGTTCAGCGATGACTTCAGCATCCTCATCAGCTCTCAACGCAGCCTCCTTCAAGCAATCTCTTATCCGATGCGGATCATAAACCTCAGCCATTTTCTGATGCTTCTTATGTAGTTCCTCATAATTCATTTTCATTTGAACTATTGTAGATATGCGGTCGATTACATCCGTTTTCAAGTTGTCTAGCATTTGTTGTTTCGTTATATTGTCCTGGGCTATCTCTTCCACACTGTTCATCAGCTCTTCGGTTTCAAGGTCTAGTTCGACGAGTTGTGGGTTGTTTTCTAGAAGCTTGTCCTGGAAATTCAAAGGTTTACTTATAGAATTATTTGAATTTTTATTTTTTTTATAATGTTGGAGTAGCAGACGAGTATGCAGTCCACCTGATGGTAAGTGGCTACTGCCGCCCTTGGACATCTGTAATCAACCCCAGAAAGGATTAGATATTCCTACCTGAGGTCGGCCACAGTAGTGCCGCTACCCCTGAGGACTAAACTGGAACGCCTCGGAAAAGTATTTCTCCCTTACCACACTCTTCAAACTAGAATACAGCAGCGCCTAACACTGCTGTTATGAAACAGAAATAGGTGTGGCGGTGGTGCCGCAGGAGTCGAACCACAAAGGGTTCTACCACCTTCAATGTCGGGCATATAAACACTCAACTAACAACTTCAAAAATAATAATATGATGTATATAATGGACAATGTAATTAACCCCGAATTAATTAGTCATACTCAGATGTTAACTTAAGGATGAGAAGTTTGATAGCGAACATATGTATCTTTTCTTTACCACAGACAAATCAAAACACTATTTACTTAATTTTGCCTTTCGTATGCACATTACTGTCCCAGGGTTGCTTTTTTTGTGTACAAAAACTTATTAAATAAAATAAATAAATAAAAAACACTACTTTTCCTCCAGAGTCCAACTACAAAGGGTTTCTACCACCTTCATATCTGTCCCCATCAGTCTAAAAGATAATACACACCTGCAAATCAGGATTCTCCAGAATCTCCTGCAACTCCTCAATGGTTAACTCACTTAGTTCCGGAAACATCAAGGATTGGGCACTAACATGGGACTGTGGGCTTGTATCCGTCGACTTATCTTCCTGGCTTATATTCGGGACAGTTTTCTGGAACTCCCGTATAATCGCCTGGACCACTCTACCTAGGTCTGAATGTACAGTGAAATTCAACAGCCCTGGGGCTCCAATAACCTGGTTCGAGTTCTCCGCTATCCACGGATGGGGAACAACTGGATTTACGAATATAGCAGGCTTTTCATTAGGAAATTCAGGTGTTAGGACCACATTTAGACTCATATTGCGAGAATCGGCCGCGAAATCTATCCTGTACTCATTACCCTCGCTCAATTCGATTACGTTGTCATTAAATATCTTTAGAGTGTCGATTTGTCGCTTACGAATGTCCTGCTCTGAGTAATAATTACGAGGTAGCATTATTTTAAACTAAATACATACGATTTTTGACGAAATTTGAAACGTAATTTTTGTCAATGAAAACACGCGTCGCTTAGTATAACACTGGTTTTATGTAGTATTGCGATTTGTAAGTATAACCAACGTATTATTAAGATTTATTCCACAAAACTTTACATGAAGAAAATTAAACAAATCAATACAAACATAAGTCTACGTTTTCATTTGCAATATTCCATCAATGATAATTTGAATTTAAAGTGACAGTGACAGATCTCACGTGTGATTGGTTAAAATTGTGTAGAACTGTGACTTTTAGGTATTCTAGCCAATGAGCTGTGATTTAGCATGATAGTGGATTTCACTTATGTATAACGCGAACTAACTTTTCCACTGTTATGTGTCAAAATGACAAAAACTTAACGTTCCGTTACACGATTGTCGTGTAACAGTAAAAGATTAACCTAATTCATAATTTTAAATAAATATTTTCATGACGTTAGGAAATAAGATTTTATATATTTACGTCTGTTTTAATTTATTTGAATAATATAATTTTAGATGAATTAACTACAATCCTTAACAAATACATTGAATCCATAGATTAATATGCTTTGATCTTAAAAATAAATAATTGTTGAAAAGATGAAATAATTGAAGAAAATAATTGAAGGAAAGTTGAGTGCAATAGAATTCTATTTCCGTATATGAACAGGTATAAAATTGAAGAAAAATATTTAAGAGGTTGAAGATGCCTTCAATATTTTGTTGAACAAGCAATAATAAAAATTTACAGGATCCGAGTCGAACTCTCTCATGGAGGCATCCGTACCACCAAATGTTCATTATTTTTTACTGATTTTTATTCATTTTATTATTTTCAACAATATTTAGTTATATGACACAACAATGGATGGCGTTGGGATGTTACGTAAATTTTCACCAATACTTAGTTATATAAAACAAAAATAGATGGCGTTTGGGTGATGATGAATGATACGTAAACAACGTATAATATTATTATTAGAATTAATATAACTATCTTAAAATATGTTTTATGGTTGTTATTTGTATTTATTATAAAACCAGTTATATAATAGTAAATGAAAAAATGAAAAAATAACGGTTTGTTGTACCTATAGAGACCCCCTTTAATATTCTACTTTATTTTATTTTTAGTATTTGTTGTTATAGCGGCCACCGTTGTGCATCCTCTGTAAAAAGCTCTCAGAGCTTCAGGAAATCTACGGCTTGTTTTTGTTTACGAGGGGGAAACCTTCAAAATTTAGCCGATGCCGTGGGAGCGACAAGGGGTTACCTAGGACTCTTACCGCACTAAAATCCCCTCGATGGGCGTCCACAGCGCTGCATAAAGTACTCCGGGATCTTTAAACGAACACAACCGGAGTCCTCTTAGCGCGTTGCCCTATCAGGTGAGCATGACGCTCGCCACATCGTCTGGTGTACTCGACGGTATGCGACCACACATACCGCCGTTCTTCCCGGGGTCGCTGGCCGGGCGGTTTAAGCTCCCACTCTTGCCACCCGCGACCCCGGAAGCCTCCTTTTAGTCGCCTCTTACGACAGCCAGGGGATACCGTAGCCCTATTTTGGTCCCGAAGCTACAGGGACAAGCCAACGCCTGGCCTAGCCAAAATTTTAAGCCATAGTCTAAGTGTAAATTGATAGACTAGGCAAAAAGTCTAGCTTAAGAATTCAAGGTTTTTACACGCGTAAGTCAGTACGATGCACTTGAAATAAGTAGTAAAAGAAAATACACGAACGGTATCTTCTACGCATATAAAATTGGAATGTCTGTCCTTAATTTTAAAATATATAAGCGTTATTTACCAAGCTTATGTAATTTTTATTTGCATGGTAATCAAACGTAGACGGAAAGACAGACAGATGGGTAGACAGACCACGAGTGACCTTATAAGGGTTCGGTTTTTTGGTTTGACTTACGAAAGCGGACTTGTGATTTTTTTTTTGAAGTTAATTAATATTTATTTCCGTTTAGTTATTTTTGGCCTCTTTTACCTAAGTGTTTCTTTATTGTTGTATATAGATGTATGTAGATGTTTTTCAACTTTAGTACTTTTTAAATTATCTATTAATAAGTCAGTAAAACAAAAAATAATAATTCACGAATAAAAATAAGTCTCTGTATCGAACATTAAAAAAAACTGAACCGATATGGATCAGAATTTCACTCGACAACCTATGATTTTTCAGCAGAGAACATACGCTTTTTCAACTCCAATAATATCAAAGGTTACTACGTAAATGTCAAATAAATATAGTTCAAAAAACTAAAAAACACGCTTTTATGGTAAAATCAACTAAAAAGTAGAAAAGTATTCTATTTTATTCTTTCATACATGCAGGGTAAGATAAGGATGTACGTTGATCTCTTTCTACTGAAAAACGCAGTTACTCACTGACAAACATACAAGTGAAGCTAATATAAAGCCTGTAACCGCCCATAGAGGCGCTCGCAAGCAAATCCGCTTGTAAAAGTCGTGCATAAATATATTTCACGCGCAAATAACTCTAGCTATTCAGTCACGCGATTAGCGAATAATTCGCGGTGTTTATTTCACCATTCATTGATCTCCGTAGAATGTTTTTAAGCAAATATAAGCTTCGCTCACTGATACGTATGTGCAATACTTAGTTTTTATTTCTTGGTGAGTAACGCCATCTATGAACTATATGTTGAATCATCATCACGATAGAAAATAATACTTTTTTAAGTGGTAAATAAAATTTTAATGGTGGTAGAGCCACAGATTAATAAATAGTTAGGTACATGTTCTACTCTTGTTCTACCACGTTTATTTATTTATTTATTATTAGTTGCACCAACAACGTATACACCATCTCCTCCAATACACAGGCTTGAATAAATAAGTTACAAACAAAGTGTCATCTCAATCATAGGCACAAACGGCATGCATTAATACCAACATTAACATTCATGTATTAAGACTTAACAACAATTTAAGTGGAAATACAGAGCATAAATAATTATAATTCATTCAACAATTTAATTACAATAAGAATAACAGAATATTATAACAATTAAGAATAAAAAATAAAAAAAATTACCATTTTACCACTAAGAAGTGGTTCGACCTCGGCGGCACTACCGCCACACCTATTTCTGCCTATTAACAGTAGTGTCAAGCGGTGTTGTGTTCTGATTTGAAGGGTGTGGTAAGGGAGACATACTTTTCTGAGGCGTTCCAGCTTAGTCCTCAGGGGTAGCGGCGTATCTGTGGTCGACCTCAGGTAGGAATACCTGGGATAATCCTATTTATTTATTTATTTATTTATTTATTTATTATTATTATGTTACACCAACAAAGTATACACCAACAATCGGTAAAGGTACACAAAAGGAAATAAGACACAGGTACAAGTGCTACCTCAATTATAGGTGCAAACTACAATGCAAATAATAGAATAACATAAAATAGTATACAAATTAAATGGAAATAATTGAATAAAACTGTAAATATAAATTAATGAAATAATTGTAAAATATTAACACTTAAATTTCTCATAACAATTATAAATTACATGTTGATTATTATTATAAAAATACATTGATGAAAAAAAAAAATTGCATTATTACATACAAAAAGAAAATAAACAATCATAAAAGTAATTAAAAATTTAGAAATTTATTTCAAAATGTTAATTAGACTATGCTTAAAATTGTACATGCTATTTGAGAAAATATCTATGCTATTCTGAGGGTGTAACTGTTCTTTACCATGTATACTGCATGGAGAAATGTCTGCATTGCGGTGATGAATGACATTATAGCTTCTGACTGATCTATTTAAAGGAGAGTTATGCCCTAAATTAGATTTGGCCGATTTAGTTAGAAAAGGAGTGTACTTCATATGTCTAGGCAATACTCTTGGCACAGATATATTTATCTGAGAAACCAAATAACTATCATCAATATGCCCATTAACGAGTTTATAGAGAAACATATTATCCAGCAGGTTCCTTCGATGGTATAGAGATGTCAGACTAAAGTAGCGTAATCGGTCAATATAGCTTGGTAAAACTTTAGCTAAATTGCAACTATAGACTAAGTGCCATAAAAACCGCTTCTGAACCCTCTCTATGCGTTTGTTATATACATCGTAGTATGGATTCCAAACCACGCTACAGTAATCGAGTCCGCTGCGAACAAGAGAGTTGTATATCGCGATCTTAGTACCTGGGTTTTTGAATTCTCTACAAGTTCGCAAAACAAAACCCAATGTTTTAAATCCTTTTTTTACTATATTATCAACGTGAATGTTAAAACGTAATTTCCTATCTAGAGTTACTCCCAAATCCCGAATACTGTCTGTCTCATCAAGAGGTACGCCGTTTATGAGATATGAACGAGGAACAGTTGTATTTTTCCTAGTAAAACAAATCACTTGACATTTTTTAACATTTAAATCCATACCATTCAACCTGCTCCATAACACGAGTCTATCCAAGTCCATCTGAAGTGATATACTATCCTCTACTGAGTTTACTTTGGCATAAAATTTTAGATCATCGGCAAACATTAAAAATTTCGAGTGTTCGAAACATTCCTTGATGTCGTTAATAAAATAATTAAACAACAGGGGTCCCAGGTGCGAGCCCTGAGGAACACCAGATAGTGTAACAAAAGGCTCAGACCTGTAACCGCCCACCACAACCATAGATTTCCTATTCTCTAAATAAGATCGGCACCATTGTAGTAAATTTCCGGCAATTCCACAAGAAGAAAGTTTTCTTAACAATATTTCATGGCTCACTTTGTCGAAGGCCTTGCTGAAGTCAGTGTAAATAACATCAACAGACTGTCCACGGTCAACATCCTCAGCAAGGTCCTCGACAAAGGAAACTAAATTTGTTGCGGTAGATCTTGCTTTCACAAAGCCATGTTGTTCTGGCATAACAAGTCTTTTAAAATGCCAAGCAAGAACAGGACATACTAGACTCTCGAAGACTTTTGCAAATACAGGAATGATAGAAATTGGCCTGTAATTCTCTACAAAGCTGGCATCACCACTTTTCAACAAAGGGATTACCAGTGATTCCTTCCACACGCTAGGAAATATACCAGAATGTAAGGATTCATTTATGATTATCCAGAGGGGTAAAGTGAGTGCGCTAGCGCATTTCGCAACGAAGATGGAAGGCACTCCATCTGCGCCAGCCCCTTTAGTAATGTCAAGTCTTTTTAAAACCCTAAATACTTGTTCCTTAGTGACACTTAAAGTAGTCAAATGTACGACACAAAGTGGCATTTGAGAAACATTAGAGATAGTAGCATCAGTATTATAGACAGAGGAAAATTGGTGGGCAAATAGATTACAAATATCAGATCCGGTGGTAGCAATATTGGATCCGGCAGATATTGTTGCAGGGTATGAACTATTTCCACGTCGTTTGTGTTTAATAAACGTCCATATTAATTTGGGATCCTATCTGGGCTTGGTTGCATATGTCCATGGGCGGTAGTAACAAATTACCATCAGGTGGACAGCATGCTCGTCTGCTACTCCTATTTAAAAAAAAACCTTGAGTAAGAATCTTATTTTATCTAAGGTTGATTACAGATGTCCATGGGCAGCGTAACTATACAGTATGAGACCCGTAGAAAATTGCATGAGGCCTTAAGAAATTTTCGCTCACGAATACATACTTTAGTGATTGTTTGCTCCTGGCGACCTTTTTCATGCACATACCCATAGATTAGTAAAGATACTTCGCCCCCTTGAAATTGAATGAAGCCGCAAATGGCTTATTATAGTAAGTTCTTTTTTTGAATTCTTGACAAATAAAAACATTTTTAGACAAAATTTACAAATAAATATCTAATACTGCGTAATTTACATACTAAATAAATAATTTATAATAATAATTTCAAATATTTTAGGGACATTTTAGCACGGAGACGTGGCAAAACTTTTTACGCAACTATTTCAATTCTCAAAACTGGGTACATTTTCTTGTTAGGAGTGAGTAATCTTTATTAATCTATGCACATACCTATAAATATTTCAAGACAAATTATTTTTCATTGATTTATACACATTTTTGGTCACTTTTGAACTAATCTCTCAGGCCGAGGGCCGTATCAGGCCGGGAGGTCATGGCATTTTGCCAGTCCTACCACCCTGTTACCCACTGCCACCTCTGCCACTGCCACCTCTTCACCTATTTCTGTCTAATAGCAGTGTTAAGTGCTGCTATGTTCTATTGTTAGTTTGAAAGGTGTGATGATGGAGAGTCATGTACGAGGCATTACAATTTGATCCTCAAGGGTACTACTGCAGCCTCAGGTAGGACTTTAATTTTATTTATAGTTGATTGACTACATACGTCCATTGGCGACATTAGCCAGATACCATAGTAGGAGGTCACCCCATTTGTAATCAACTCAAATAGATTTGAAGTCTTAAATGAGGTCGCTCTCAGAACCCTTGAAGGTGATAGAAACTTTCATGGTTCGTCTCAGGAGACACCACTGCCACATCTATGTCTGCCCTACATCGGTGTTAAGCGCTGTTGTGTTCTGTTTTGAAGGGTCTATGAAAGACATACTCTTCAGAAGCGTTCCAGCTTAGTCCTCAGGGATAGCGGCGTATCTGTGGCCGACCTTAGGAAGGAATATATAATTCTATCTGGGGTTGATGGGAGGTGTCCAAGGGCGGCAGTGGCCACTTAACCCCAGATGGACTGCGTGCTCCTTCGCTATATAGTTCTGTAATATAAAAAGGTGCGTTAATTTACTATCCCCAAAGTTGGCACTTGGAACCCATGGTAGGGCAGATATATATATTTTTTTTTATAATATAGGAGTAGCAGACGAGCATGCAGTCCACCTGATTGTAAGTAGCTACTGCCGCCCATGGACATCTGTAATGATTACCCCTACATAATGGTACCCCAGATAGGATTAGATATTCCTACCTGAGGTCGGCCACAGATGCGCCGCTACCCCTGAGGACTACGCTGTAACGCCTCGAAAAAGTCTGTCTCCCTTACCACACCCTTCAAACCGGAAACTTTCATTAAACTGTTATTAGGTAGAAATAGGTGTGGCGGTGGTGCCGCCGGAGTCGACCCACAAAGGGTTCTACCACCTTCTTACTACCAGGTGGACTGCATGCTCATTAGCTACTCATATAATATAAAAAGATGCGTTATTTTACTACCTTTAAGACTAAGTTGGAACCCATAGAATCTCTATACCACTATTCAGAACCAAATCCAGAATTCTACCAGTTACATAGTTTAGTTTACATTGATTCGTAAAGATTAATTCATTATGCAGTAATCTATGGCAGTCGCTATGTTTCCGTGTTCATTCCGTCAAATCCAGGACAGTTCGATGTAGGGGGACGCGAAACCAATTGCACCCCAAGCGATACACATTCAATTTTATTCAGATGCAGTCCGACTTTCTAACTGGCATAACGTTCAAGCCTTTGCAGTAAACGTCAATTCGCGCGGCAAACGAACGCATCGGATAACCTAGAAAGAATCGTGAAATCCAACCGTTCTTTGCATAATATACGGGCGTCAGTGCCCAGCGGCGATTTTTATGTAATATGCCGTAATAAAGTTATGCAACTATCATTTTGGCCTCATATTTTGGTGGTTGCGATAGTCTGCAGTTTGCCATGGCGGGGACCGTTCGCGCGCTTTCTATTTGACAGCTCGGTCAGTGCGTATTTTTTTTCTAAAAACAAGTGAGTGTCAGTGCTCTATTTTTTGTGCCAGTGTGTGACTTTAAAAAAATTGTGCCAAGGATCAAATTAGGTGAGTTGTGTAATTGGTTGATTATTATATCATTGTTTTGCTGGTTTTAATTTATGCTGTATTTCGAAAGGTTTTTTTCTGGGTTTTATAAACAAGAGTTGTGAAAGTCGGTCTTGTGGCTTCTATACGGAAATGCTGTGTTTTTATAGCAATGTGCGTGTGTCCGTAAGAAAATGTCGGTTGCCCAATTCCGCATTAGATAAATCAATGTTTGATACATCGCCGCGGGATTTGGCACGTAACCTACTTAAAAGTAGGTTGTAGGTATTGGATCAATGCGGCAAATTTCACCTAGAAACAGTAGGTTTTACTTTTCGTTGTTGAAAGGAAAAGTTGTGCATAAAAGTAATTTCGTGATACACGCAATACACGCGTTGATGTCTTATTGAACTATAATAAATTTGATTATTATCTTGAAATAATTAAAATATGTAAAAATATAAGTGATATTTTGCAGTATTTACCTTTACTAAATAAATAACTGTCGTTTTCTATATAATATATAACTTTATTAATAATAAATTATAGTTATTTTTAATCTGTTGGCTCCCAGCTGATCAAAAATATCGTAATTCGATTTCCGTTAATAGAAATGTAGTTTTAATGTACTTTTTACGAATCATTATTATATAATTTAATTTTCTTCTTTCTTCTTCTATTATCGTTTTTATTTATGTTTTAAAAAAGAGATAATATGTAATATTTATATTATTTATCACATTGGTTTACAAGTTAACATTTTTAATATGTTTCGTATTTCTCTGCGGGAATAGTATTATTCTCTACATCGGATTAGAGCATCGTAAATTCTAGCGGTTTAAGGGGGGGGGGGGGGGGCGGGGGAGGTTCGGAAGGAGGCCTCCTATTCTGGCCCTCAAGCACAGTTGAAAAAAAAATGGTCGTCAAAACCAAACAATCTATGAAATGTGTATCAGACAGCGTAAAAAAGATCACCGAATCACGGGCGAATAATTCTATGACAGATTTATCATTTTGCAAAATCAGATGATCTTTTTACACCGGGGGGCTCCATTTTTCTCCATCTTATGGCCCGGGGCCACAACCTTAGTACAACACTGATTGTAGGATCGCGATTTATTAATAACAGTATTAGGCATATTTTTTCCCGAAAACTATGTCTCCCTTACCACACCACCATTACTGACATTTTGCAAATATTTTTCGTATTGCAAGTTTCCTGTAAGTATATAGCAAGGTACTTGGCCATGTCACAATTTTTCTAGGGTCTAGACCTATACTGACATACTTAAACTAAGAAGGTAGTCCCTAGAACTTTTTTTATAATATAGCAGTAGCAGACGAGCATGCAGTCCACCTGATGGTAAGTGGCTACTGCCGCCCATAGACATCTGTAAACAACCCCAGATAGGATTAGATATTCCTACCTGAGGTCGGCCACAGATGCGATCTCTGAGAACTAAGTAACAATGCCTAGGAAAAGTATGTCTCTCTTACCACACCCTTAAATCTACAGCCCTTAACACTGCTGGTATTAGGCAAAAAAAATGTGAGCCGTCACGGGACGCCTGGCAGATGTGAAACATCGACATTATTTTGTAAAAGTAATATGCAGAAAAGAACATATTGTGATAGGAACTAAATATGTCATAATGATAAAATAAAATATCACGATTTTTTTCCAGATAACGATGACTATTTATTGAATTCGATTGCGCATGGCGACGCGTCGCCACACCGTACACACTACTGCATATAGACTGTATATATATACCATCGTATAGCGTGGCGACGCGTCGCCACGGCATGCGTCGCCACCACGCCAGAAATCGGTTTTACGTGCGGTTATAGATGTTTCACATCAAAATAGATGCGGCAGTGGTACCTCCGGAGTCGAATCACAAAATAGTCTACCACCTGATTAGGGCAGTGACATATCCGCGCCAAACTGCTAGTCCGCTCTGAAGTTGCGCGCAGGTGTAGTCATACAATTTGTTATGGCGACGCGATTCATTTCTATATTCAGAGCGGACTAGCAGTTTTACGCGGACTATACCATCAGGTGGACGCTTCTACTATTTTTATATAAAAACTAGGTGACCCGGCAAACGTTGTGTTGCCATATAAATAAAAAAATGTTAGGGGTGAACAACCCTTATCACTTACGGGTTTGAAAAATAGACAGAATATTTGAAACTGCGATGGTAGCGAAGTCTATCGAATCCAATGTGAAACATTCCAAAATCAACAACTACTTACGAATTAAGAATTAATTAAAAAACCTTTTCCCACGGACTAAATTGTGAATCTAAACCATTCTCAAGTCCCCTTGAACAAACACAACAAATTTCATCAAAATCAGTCCAGTCGTTTAGGAGGAGTTCAGTGACATAAACACGCACATAAGAAATATATATATAAAGATATGTTTTATGTTTATGTAAAAGGATTGAGTAATATATTACGAATATCTAAGTTTCTAAGTATTATACAATATATTTCTAAGCCAACCTTGTTTCAAAGTGGGTCATACAGATTTATTGCCTCGTTTATTCTCACGGTACTGGGTTCGAGTCCAGAGCCAGTCTTTTTAAATTAATCAAAGAGAATCGTAGTTCCACTGTGGCACTACCGTCACACCTGTTTCGGTATTTTTTAATAGTGTTCTAATTTAAAGGGTGTTATGGGAGACTTTATAAAATTCAACAACTGATCTTATATTTTTGAAAATTGTCATAGTTTATTTCGTAGTTGTCTGAAAAACATTTTTATTTGATATCGTAAGGGTGCATAAAAATAATTAGATCAGGTGTTAGGCCGTCGGACATTTTACCTTTTTGACGCCTAGCTAATCTTTAATTTTCATCCAAACCACGTTTTTGCTACATTTTGCAAAAAGCATAAGCGGTTGTAGTTAACATGTTGAAAATTTAAAATTCCAAAATTTTACCCTCACATACGAACTAACAAGACAAGTTAGAACGCTTTCATAAATAGAACTATACTTCTAAGAGTTGCCAAAAATACACATATTTAAAAGATTTTGAAGTGGAAACTTTCTTTCACTTTTTGTGATGGGTAAAAAATGTTAAACTCGCGTCAGGACACGTGGCCTGATCGAAAATTCGTAAGATGGAAAAGCAAACTGCTAATTCAAGATGTCATCCGGTGTCAGCATAGAAGAAGTATGTAAATGGGTGTTAGTTTCATTTTTTATTTATTACTAGCTGACCTGGCGAAATTTGTACCGCCTCAAAATCTTTTTATCAAATACAATATATTTCATATAAAATATAGCCGTTACTTGTGGATAATGAACCACAAAGGGTTCTACCACCTTCAAGTTTCATGTTGTTATATCCACAGTGTTAATGAAAGTGTGAGTGAGATAGCCTCTGTTTTCATTTCGCCGCATTCACAGTATGCTGAACTCAATTGAGGTCAGTGGGGCAAGCTGTCACATACAAAAATTCGCCAATATACAAAATTGTAAATTCAATACTTGCGATTTTCTTGTGATTTTTTGTTTTTATCCGATTGTGGAAGGTAATGTTGTTCAAACGTATTTATGATATTTGGTTTCTTCTGTAATTATGTTTGTGTGTAATTATGTTCTTCTGTAATTATGTCCAAAGGGCTCGACGGATTTTAACAAATAATACCTATTTGTTAAAATCCGTTATATATAAATAATATATAATACCTATGTTATTAGATTATTCGTAATTGTAGCTATTTTGTTTTTAAAATATTTCGTCTTGTTGTAAAGTCATCTAAACTTAAACTGAAAGTCTAAAATTTCAACTCAATTCAATTCCGTTGAAACCTCCCCCTCCCTATACATACAAAGTAAAAAAATAAGTTGAATGAAAGCTTCTAATAATGGAATTAATACCAAAACAGATCATTATTTCAAATTACAGTCCGCGTAAAACTGCTAGTCCGCTCTGAATATAGAAATGAATCGCGTCGCCATAGCAAATTGTATGACTACACCTACTCGCAACAAATTCAGAGCGGACTAGCTATTTGGCGCGGACTATACCATAAATTATAACAGGCAAAGTCCAAAATTATTCACGAAATTTCGTCCGAAAATAGCAGGTTACAACGAAAATAGCAGAAAGAGCAATAGCATCAAACCAAGCCTGACTACCAAGTACGTCCCAGGTTGCAGGCATCTAGAATGCCTAACTATTTCTTCATAACCATTTCACTAACCTTGCCAGCGACGAGATCTGAATATCGGATGGGTAACCACTGAAACTATGGAGTTGGGAGGTTTTGAAAATAAAATAATGATGTGGTGGTCAATTTAAGATATTTCTACCTAACACACACCTATTTCTACCTAATAACAGCAGTGTTAAGCGCTGCTGTGTTCCGGTTTGAAGGGTGTGGTAAGGGAGACAGTCCTTTCAGAGGAGTTCCAGCTTAGTCCTCAGAGGTAGCGGCGCATCTGTGGCCGACCTCAGGTAGGAATATCTAATGCTATCTGGGGTTGATTAAAGATGTCCATGGGCGGCAGTAGCCACTTACCATCAGGTGGACTGCATGCTCGTCTGCTACCCTTATGTTATAAAAAAAAAATAGCAAAAAGATGGTTCATTTTTTTCGTATAATGTAAGTAGCAAACGAGCAAGCAGTCCACCAGGTGGTAAGGGGCTACTGCCGCCCATGGACATCTATAATCAAGCCCAGATAAGATTACATTCCTACGTGAGTTCGCCCACAGATGCGCCGCTACTCCTGAGCTAAGCTGTAAGCTATAAGCTAGCTATAAGCTATAAGCTGGTAACCTCAGAAAAGTATAGCTCCATCCAAACTAGAATACAGCAGCGCTTAACACTGCTGTTATAACAGAAATAGTTGTTGGTGCGACTAGAGTCGAACCACAAAGAGTTCTACCACCTTGATCTATAAGCAACATTATCGATGACACAATAATTAACACACATCCTCTATGTGTGTTAATTTTTAAAATCAACTCTTGACTCTCGGCTAGGGAAAAAAATAAAAAAATCGAATGATGTAGTTTTCCTTTTTAACAAAATCGGCTTCGTTTTCTTTTATCATTTATCGCTATTTCTTATTGTTTCGGATTTATGACACCTTAAAATTCACCTGTATAATATCGCAATTTCTTGTATTTTCGGATTTATCGAGGCCTCACCTGTATAATATAAATGTACTGTCTGTCTGTAGTTAGTAGAACAAAACATTAAACCTTCACCCAGATAGAACCTCAGCTTACATAATCTATTACATGACTATTCGAGGCTCCCAATTTTGGTTCAAGTTCATAGTTAGTGTTGCGGACGGATTTCACTTGTGTCGCAAGAAAGAGTATGTGTTACACGGAAAATTATCTCTATTTATTTTATAATATAGGAGTAGCAGGCGAGCATGCATTCCACCTGATGGTAAGCTACTGCCCATGGATACAGGGCCGGATTTAGAGGTCTAGGGCCTTGGGGCAACAAAGGAGTGGAGGCCCCCTGGCCCCAAATTATTTTCCGAATAAAATGAACAATTTCTTCAGTTGAGTTTTTCAATAAATATTTTATTGTGAAGCACAGGTAGATTCTTCTAGTATTCATGTTTGTACAAAGTACTGTAGATAAAGGTAAAACAGCGACAAAAAATATCAAAGGAAAAGATATATTTATTTTTTTACTAGTGTTTACTAGTCGGAAATAAAAAAAAATCCGACGTCTCTATTGTGGGGGCCCCTCTTTTGTGGAGGCCCCGGGGCTGCCGCCCCGGTGGACCTCCCTTAAATCCAGCCCTGCATGGATATACATATGTTATCTACCCCAGATAGGACTAGATATTCCAACCTGAAGTCGGACTTGAACCCTTTGTGGTTCGACACCGGCGGCACCACCGCTACACCTATTTCTGTTATAACAGCAGTGTAGCACTGCTGTGTTCTGGTTTGAAGGGTGTGGTATGGGAGACGTACATTTCCGAAGCAATCCGGCTTAGTCCTCAGGGGTAGCGGTGCATCTGTGGCCGACCTCAGGTAAGAATCTAATCTTATTTGAGGCTGATCACAGATATCCATGGGCAGCAGTAGCACTTACCATCAGGTGGACCGCATGCTCTTCTGCCACTCCCATATTATATACAAAATATAATAAATACTAAATAGGCAATCGTACTAACAAAATACTAAAACAACTTGTATGTTTTTATTAAAACTGTTATCACATAAAAATAAATTGTATTTCGAAACAGTAATAAAATTACAATTCCGATGTTGTTCTTCGCGAGACTATTACGTACTAACCGATTAGCCTACTTTTATATATATTAGACGAACGGCTAGATTTACCCCTCTCACTCTGAGAGGAGACCCATGCCCAGCAGTGGGACTGTAATGGGTTGATGACAATACCTTAATACCCTAACTGACTTTCTGCGTCGCACTTTTTTTATAATATAGAAGTAGCAGACGAGCATGCCATCCACCTGATGGTAACTGACTACTACCGCCCGTAGACATCTGCAATCAATCCCAGATAAGATTAGATTCCTACCTGAGGTCAGCCGCAGACGCGCTGCTACCGCGTATGTTTCAAAAAAGTTACAGATGTGTATGGGTGGCAGTAACAAAATACCATCAGATGGACTGCATCCTCTTTTGCTATTTAAATCTTATAATAAAACCTTTTTTTAACCCTACTAGCCAAAAGACGAGAGTCAAGGGCGCCGAAAAAGTTACATAATAACTTGCACGTAACTTTAGTTCCCTGATGATCCGGTAGAGGCGCTGAACGAAAAGATGGAAAATGGAAGGCAAACAAAATAAAAACATATCTTTTATTAATAAATTGGTTTGGCTTTAACGTTTTTAAGATGGTAGAACCCGTAGGAAACATCTACTTCTCATCATCATAATCATCATCATCATCAGCAACCCATTTCTGTGCCACTGCTGGGCACGGGTCTCCTCTCATAATGAGAAGGATAAGGCCATAGTCCACCGCGCTGGCAACATGCGTATTGGTAGACTTCACATACTTTAAAGATATTTTTTTTAAATCACTCAGGTATGCAGGTTTCCTCACGATATTTTCCTTCACCGTTTAGCAAGAGATAATTAATTTCTAATACGCACATAACTTTGAAAAATCAGAGGTGCCTGGGATTTGAACCTCGGACCCCTCGATCGAGAGACCGAGTTTCTTAACCACTAGGGCTAGGCTATCACTGCCTTCTATTCATCTACTTCTAGAATGAGGCAATTCCTTCATTTCGGTGTAAAAGCGTGGATTCCGGCTGACTTATATGACTCATCTTAATCCTCAGGAGTAGCAAGGCATATCTGATCGGCTTCAGGTAGAACCTGTTCTATATAAAGCTGGTTGAAGTTCTCACCAACTATCGATCGAAACGTTGCTTCACTATTGGCATAGTTTAAGAACCACAATATATAGCCCGCGTAAAATTACTAGTCCGCTCTGAATATATAAATGAATCGCGTCGCCATAGCCAATTGTATGACTACACCTGCTCGCATCAACTTCAGACCGGACTTTCAGTTTGGTGCTGACTATACAGATTTAACTAGAACCGGATTTAGAGCAGGGCAGGCAGCCATGCCTTTCACAAGATATGGTCCACAAATGAGTTAAAAAATATAGAAATTTTGATGGGTCTGCTTTTACGTCTTATACAAATTGATATTGTGGCGACTTCTCGCTACTGGTCACGAGATGGCGCTACACGTATTCTGAATCACGCTATCGAAGTTTTCTCAACATCTAGCTTATATACAAGCTCCGAACTGAGACTGTCGGAGCACGGCTCCCCGGGCATGATCACCTGAACTATAGGGAGATATCCCGCATCCTAAACATGGTTATAATTTTTTCCAACAATACTTACCTCGACTAACAATTACCTTCTACATTCTTTGTTGAAATAATTTCAGCAAAAATATTTGAGAAACTGAACGAAAAAAAAATTTTTTTGAAAATAATTAGGGCACCTTCACTCCGGACCTGCTTCTGACCCTAAACCTTCCTTATTATTAATAATTAATAGTTTAGTATCTTGAAAGCCTAACTACATCTAATTAGTATTAATTAAAAGACTACGGTACCCTATATTTAAGTTAATTAATTATATATTTCACTCACGCTCGGTTCGCATATAATTAGATAAAGATAACTTATAATCGTAATCTATATCTTTCGAGGTATATCTTTTTAAATGAAATAAACAAAAATACGTAATATCTCTAGATGTTTTTAAGCTATTGCATAGCTTTTATCGCGGGCTTTGAGCGCGGCGACCGAATCGAGAAATTCCGTAACGAAAATAAGTAACACCTTTGTTGGATATCAAGTCTCCAGGCAACCGAGTTGTTGACTGTCAATAGAAAAATATGGATATAATTGAATAAAGTATTATTTTACATTCCTTATTATTTTATTTGATAACCTTGCTTCGTCAACTTGAACACAGATGGCAGTAATACACATTTTTTTATAATCCGTGCGGAAATCTTAAAATTACGTGAAGTATATTTTATAGCTGATATTTGCAATGTCTTATATAATGGAGATATGATAAAATAGTGGATAAAGATGTATTAATGTAAATGTTGATGATTATGGAAGAATGTATTGTATTTCTGGAATTACTTCTGAGCGTTTTCATAGCATAAAAATGCTATGTAATAGCTTTACCGCGGCAGTCTCCGAGTGCCACACGTATTTTTTATTTGTATACCTATCTTACATTCTGTAAGAAGACATGTAATTTTGTCTATTATTTAGATCTATTTAGACGGTGGTAGAACCCTTTGTGGTTCGACTCCGGCAGCACCACCGCCACGTCTATTTCTGCCTCATAACAGCAGTGTTAAGCGCTGCTGTGTTCTGATTTGAAAGGTGTGGTAAGTAGTCCATTTAAAAGTTAGATTTGGGGTTGCGTTTTTTAGAGGACGCAATTTTATTTTATCTAAGAGATATATTGTCAAAACCATTTCAACCCCCATTTTCAAGATGGCGGCCGTGGGACAAGGGTGGCGACCCCACAAACTTGGTTTTAGCTTTACACTGACCCCTCCTACACTTCAAAAAAATAAAATTGCGACCTCTAAAAAACTCAAGGTTAGTGCTAAAAAATGTAACATTTCAATGGACTAAAGGGAGACATACTTTTCCGTTCCAGCTTAGTCCTCAGGGGTAGCGGCGCATCTAATCCTTCTGGGGTTGATTACAGATGTCAATGGGCGGTAGTAGCCATTTACCATCAGGTGGACTGCATGCTCGTCTGCTACTCCTATATTATAATAAAAATATCTGTTATTTTTACCTCACTGCAGAGGGTAATGTTTTTCGAGCGTATGTATGTATGTCTCATTCTTTGTCACGCTGCAGCCCAAACGGCTTGATGGATTAACATATGAGGTGTCGTTGGATTTCTCTAAATTGTGGGAGTGACATAGGCTATAGTTTTAAGCAGTCGGGTTTTTGTTTCTATAATATATGCTAGTTATTAAGATATCTGGGTTTGATTATAAATGTCCATAGGTGAAACAAGCCACTTAGCATCAGGTAGACAGCATGCTCGTCTGCTACTTCTATATTATAAAAAATATGTATATTTATGTGGAAAGAAGACAAGGTATTACCGGAATGATTTGTAATAAGGTCTTCAAAAACGCAAAAAGACTTCTTCAAAACCAGTGATACATTGGCGACTCCTTGAGTGGTAAACAGTTTATTTATATTATTTGAGAAATAATAAATAACGTTACGTAAATAGCACAAAGAAATACTTGTACAGTTTTCACTATAATATCATGGTAATTTTTAATTTATATTACTACAATTAACATATTTATTTGTATAAGTATGTTAGGAATTTGTCCCCGTTCGCCTACTTCCTCGTTATTGTGATAATTTCCACATAAGTTAAACGCCTGATAAAATAGTCAAAGCAATGAAATGTTATGCGTATAACAGTTGATATTATATCAGGCGCTTATGTTACTAATATTATGAATGTAACACAATGAATACTTATAAAATAGTCGCATATCATTCTTATAAATTCACTAGTTTTAATATATTTAGAACGAATAATACAATAGTTTAACGTCTTTGGTTCTATAGGGTTGACATTCAAATATGTTTACTTCTATTGTTAATGATGGCACTGTAAACAATAAAATTGTAATTCAATCATCACCATCATCATCATCAACCCATTATTGTCCCACTGCTGGGCACGAGTCTCCTCTCAGGCTGAGAAGGATTAGACCATAGTCCACCGCGCTGGCCAAGTGCGATTTGGTAACTTCACATACCTTTGATTTTTTTTAATATTTCTTAGGTATGCAGGTTTCCTCACCATGTTTTCCTTCACCGTTTCAGCAAGTGATAATAAATTTCTAATATGCACATAATTTCGAAAAATCAGACAGGATCTGAACCTCGGACCTCTTGATCGAGAGGCCGAGTTTCTTAACCACTAGGCTATCACTGCTTGTCCTTACACTGTAATTCAATAAAATATTGAAATTTACAAGTATTATTGTATTTTATTTAGTCGTCGTAATTTCAATATAATCATAAATATTCCAACTTTTAACATATGGATGTGTGTTTGCGTGTGTAATCCACCAATAAGAATTTTGTTTACGTCAGTTTTTCTAAGCAATATTTTTTACGCCCACCTGCTGGTAAGGTTACTGCCGCCCATGGACATCGATCCCAGATAAGATTAGATTTATTGTTTTTTTTTTTTATAATAGGTATAGGAATAACAGACGAGCATGCAATCCACTTGATGGTAAATGGCTACTGCCCATGGACATCTGTAATCGACCCCAGATAAGATTACCCTACCTGAGGTCTACCACAGATGCGCTGCTACCCCTAAGATCTACACTGGAATGCCTCAGAAAAGTATGTCTCCCTTACCACACTTCAAACCAGAACAGCAGCGCTACACTGCTGTTATAACAGAAATAGGTGTGACGGCGGTGCCGCCGGAGTCGAACCACAGATGGTTCTGCCATGGTGGCTAAGTGTGCATTGTCATCCAATTAAACGAATTCAAAATTTAAATCAATCAATCAATCAAACAATCAATCGTTTAGGGCTAACTAGTAAAAAATCAATTGCGAAATTTGACCCTCAACACAAAGGAACTAACAAAACTAAATGGTAAATAAAAACTTGCGAAAAAATATTTGAATACATAATTACATCCAAATCTGCGACTTAAATCCAAAATTGGCCAAGTACGAGTCGATCTCCCTATTGGAGTGGTTCCGTATTACCATTTTTTTTTTAATTTTATTTTTGATACATTTCGAATCATCAAATCAAATATATTTCGAGTAGTAGATAATGTAGCTTTCGAATGGTGAAAGAATTTTCAAAATCGGTCCAGTAGTTTTTGAGCCTATTCATTACAACCAAACAAACAAAGAAAGATTTCCTCTTTATACTATTAGTATAGATATGTGTTTGTTATAAGTAGCCATAGTAGTACATATAGTCTGATTCATAATTAGGTGTCCAAAATGTAAACAAACAAATGTCACTGTCAAAATTAACAAGAAACAAAAACTTTAACAAACTCAACAAGAAACGAAAACTTTACAATTATTCACAATTTAACAAACGCGCTATAAAAACGATAATACATTCGAGTTTGATTACAATCACGAAAATGAATAACATCAGCTACGAAACTTAAAAATGACGGCACAAGAAATGTTATGGGCTCCATTTGTGTTACCATTATCACATTTAAATTTTCTACCATAAACCTTGTTTTTTATTATTATTACTGTATGGAACGAAATTGAGTTAATATAAATTTTAGAAAATGTGAATTGATCTTAATTTATTTAGATTATTATTTTATTTTTGTTGTATTAATTTAATATTGTCAAAAATAAGAAACTACCATTTGAAACGTATTTTCTTGATAGGTCAACACCTTTGTTTACATTTTGGACACCTAATTATGAATCAGACTATAGATGACTTTTTATTACGGTTCAATAGTTATAATAGTATTTATAAAACTACCGATTTATTTTAAATAGGACCTCTTTTTATTTCTAATTATTTTCTATTTTGAGTATTAATAATTAAAGCAAATTCTATTGCAATAACTATTCTGTAAATTTAAGAGGTTACCTATTACAGTTCAAGAAATAGAACCCTGTGACCATAGATAAATATAGATATCTCACCGCCTTGTAATTGTAGGAAGCCCTTAAATGGCTTAAACGGCTGACAATTCTGTCTGCCACTTAATGGCTGTCATGGTGTAATTTGCGCGGAACAACGCCGACATGTGCAGCTAGGTGGTGCAAAAGCACGAAATCGAAGAAAAATGCGGAGAAATATCGTTTTAATCGTAAATGATCTAAAAACTACTTTTTTAATATTTTTCAAATACGAAAATACATGACAGTTACAGATTACAATTGTCAAAACTGGTTACATTTTCTTGTTAGGAGTGAGTAATCTTTACTAATCTATGCTTGTGACAGACAGGATTCTGTTTTTACCGCCCAGAAGGTACCGTACCACCCAAAATTTTTGTTCTCTTTTAAATTTCAGCATTAATTAATTTCATTATAGCAGCCATTGAAGTACATAAGTTCTGTAAATTTGAACTGTCTACTTATAACGGCTCAACAGTTGTTAAAAAAATACTGGTTTGTTGCATAGGGACCCCTTTTTATATTCAACTTTTTTATTTTCACTATTTGTTGCTATAGCGGCCACCGTTGTGCATCTTCAGTAATTTCAGTAAATACACTGAAAATTTGAACTGTCTACTAATTAAGAATCAATAGAAAAAGCAAAAAACGTTGAGAAATAGCTCTTTCTTGTATGTCGACCTCCACTTATTTCCAACTTTTTTTATATTATTAGTATTTGTTGTTATAGCGGCCATCTTTATACATACTCTGTAAAAATTCAAGTATCTATCTATTACAGTTCAAGAGATCCTGTGACAGACAGACAGACGGACAGACAGCATAGCCTTAGTTTTAGGCTTCCGTTTTTACCCTCTTTATACGGAACCCTAAAAAATGGCTAGTTTACATCCTGTTATGCACTTATTTTATGTACTTAAATCATTAACAATGATTTATGATGTTTACCCCTATATACTAATCGTAAGTCAAAAATATGCATTAGTAACTTATACCAAATAACTACTTATTTACCAGTATTTTTATAATATAGGAGGTGCAGGCGAGCATGCAGTCCACCTGATGGTAAGTGGCTACTGCCGCCCATGGACATCTGTAATCAACCCCAGATAGGATTAGATATTCCTGCCTGAGGTCGGCCACAGATGCGCTGCTATCCCTGAGGACTAAGCTGGAACGCCCCGGAAAAGTCTGTCTCCCTTACCACACCCTTCAAACCGGAACACAGCAGCGCCTAACACTGCTGTTATTAGGCAGAAATAGGTGTGTCGATGGTGTCGCCGAAGTCGAACCACAAAGGGTTCTACCTTCAAAATAATTACTTGTATACTAATCATTCGCAGTTTAATTGCGTATTATAAACTAGCTGACTCGGCAAACTTTGTACCGCCTCAAAATCTATTTATCAAATATATTTCATATAAAATATAGCCTATGTTACTCGTGGATAATGTAGCTTTCGAATGGTGAAAGAATTTTTAAAATCGGTCCAGTAGTTTTTGAGCCTATTCATTACAACCAAACAAACAAACAAAGTTTTCCTCTTTATAATATTAGTGTAAATTAATGATCACTTGCTTAAATCAAGGAAAACATCGGGAGGAAATCTATATACCGGAGACTTCTAAAAAAAATCACAAGGGTGGTAACCGCAACCCTCAGAAAAGATTTAGGAGTTTAAGTCCCTTTATATTATTTTTAATTAACATATAAAAACTAGTGGTGCCCGCGGCTTCGCCCGCATCGGAAAATTTGTACCTGCATTGGAATGATAGTGGTGCCATCTGTCGAAAATTGGTCTTACGAACTCCCAAACCCTTGGACTTGGACAACAACTTTGCTAAAGATCATCACTTGATCAAATGCATAGTTTCCGATTCTATAACTACTTACGAATTAAAAATTAATTAAAATTAAAACCTTTTCCCACGGACTAAATTGTGAATCTAAACCATTCTCAAGTCCCCTTGAACACACACAACAAATTTCATCAAAATCAGTCCAGTCGTTTAGGAGGAGTTCAGTGACATACACACGCACATAAGAAATATATATATAAAGATATGTAAATAAGATTCCCTCAATTTTTTATAATAAGTTTTTTAGTAATTTCAATCTATGTAATTGGTAATTATCTCAGAAAAGCCTTTTTGAGACTTTAATGACGGTGCAAAAAAAAATATATAGTCCGCCATTTTGGATTAATAATGACGTCAGTGATGTGACGTCACTAATCATCCACTATCATGAAATATTTCAGCTCATTAATTTGTGATATAATCCGCGCCAAACTGCTAGTCCGCTCTGAAGTTGTTGCGAGCAGGTGTAGTCATACAATTTGCTATGGCGACGTGACTTATTTCTATATTTAGAGCGGACTAGCAGTTTTACGCGGACTATACCTGGTTTAAAATTCAATTACGTATTAACCCTCACGTACCTTTTTTTTGTTTACGAGGAGGAAACCTTCAAAAGGTACCCGACGACGTGGGAGCGACGCCGGGTTATGTGGGACTTTTACCGCACTAAACCCCAAGGTGGCCGTCCTCAACGCTTGTTGGAGAACTCAGAGATCTCCGATGGAGCACAACGAGAGTCCTCCAAGCGCGATGCCCCGACCGGGCTCTGCCCTAGGGAAGCAGTTTTGCCCTCCTCCCATACCACCTGGTATTCACGATGTATGCGACCACACCTACCGCCGTCCTTCCCGGGGTCGCTTGCTGAAAGGTCCGAGCTCCCACTATTGCCGCTCGCAACCCCGGAAGCGCCTTTAGTCGCCTCTTACGACAGGCAGGGGATACCGTAACCCTATTCTAGTCCCGAAACTACAGGGACAAACCCCACATACCTACTATAAATACTCACAAAAATAAAAATATCAAGATTTTTTGTGAAATGAAAAAAAAACACAAGTAAAGTCGGGAGCAAAGGCTCGTTATAACAAGGCCTGAAGGTTTAAAAGTTGTCTCTCAGTGTCTCAGTTAAATCAAACGTTATTATTACTTCCCGAGCAGCCATTGTGAACAGTTGTGCTGAAGATTTTTTCAAAAAGTGCTTCATTCATGTAAGTATAATATCTGTATTTAAATAGGCTAATTTAGTAATATATCCAATTTGCTTATCGACGATCGAGACAATTTTTATTAGGCAGAAATCGTCAAATATCTAAATTTGGAAATTTCTATTAGGCAGAAATTGTCAATTTTAAGTCTTGGTTAAGCCAATTTTTCTACTTCATTTTTTAATCAATCAATTTTCTTTGTTTTTTTATTTTGTAATTTTGTGTTATAAATAAATTTTGGAAAATTTATAATTATGATCACATACCTTTGTGTGAACAGCAATTATATTATTAGGCAGTCCGAAAGTATACCTATTACTGAAGTAAATAAAAGTGAAAAAAACTATAATGTTATCGTGTAGTTAACGCTTGGATTTACAAGTTCCCATAGGAACTTTGGGATAAAAAGTATATATAAACACTCGGATATATAAATGCAACGTTATGTAAAAAAAATCAAATCAATCCGTCAAGTACTTTACGAGTTTTGTGGACACAAACATGCGGTAGCGAAATTTTTATATTATTTTTTTGAATTTATTACTTACTAGCTGACCCGGCAAACATTGTACCGGCTCAAAATCTATTTATCAAATATATTTCATATAAAATATAGCCTATGTTACTCGTGGATAATGTAGCTTTCGAATGGTGAAAGAATTTTTAAAATCGGTCCAGTGGTTTTTGAGCCTATTCATTACAACCAAACAAACATACAAAGTTTTCCTTTTTATAATATTAGTGTAGATTCATTTTAATTAATATTTAACACTTTAATATTTAATACATTGAGTAATTAAATTCTCATGCAAATTCATTATTAACTCATATTATTCAATACAATGGATCAGAATGTGTTAAATACAAAAATAATGAAAATATTTCAAATATTCTTATCATAATAATGACAATTGTTTGTCCACATATTGGGCAAAAAAATCGCCAAACTAGCTATTAAATAAATATAGTTCAAAAAAGTAAAAAACACGTTTTTATGATAAAATCAACTAAAAAGTAATTCTTCAAAATTTTGAATTAAACTGAACGTTGAAAGTGGATAGAAATCGCGTTCAAAGATTCCGTTACGTAGTTACATACATACATACATATATAACCCAAGCTAATAAAAGCGTGTTAATTAAAAAACAATAAGCCAACTTAAAAATATAGCTAAGTTACTCTTGTAATTTAGACGAATCTAACGACACCTCATATGTTAATCCGTCAAGCCGTTTGGGCTGCAGCGTGACAAAGAATGTGACATACATACATACATACATACATACATACAAACATACATACATACATACATACACACATACACACATACATACATACGCTCAAAAAACATTACCCTCCGTAGTCTGATAAAAAAAAAGACTATCACTACTTTGGACATTCGTGGGTTTTATACCTTTAATATTTTTCAAAAGTTTTTGAGGAAATACGCAAGTTTCCTTATAATTTGAAGGTGGTAGAACCCTCTGTGGTTCGACTCCGGCGGCACCATCGCCACACGTATTTCTGCCTAATAACAGCAGTGTTAAACGCTGCTGTGTTCTGGTTTGAGGGTGTGGTAAGGGAGACATACTTTTCCGTTACGTTCCAGCTTAGTCCTCAGGGGTAGCGGCGCATCTGTGGCCGATCTCAGGTCGAAATATCTAATCCTATATGGGGTTGATTAGGTGGACTGCATGCTCGTCTGGTACTCCTATATTATAAATATATATATATATCAATTTTTTGAGGAAATACACAAGTTTCCTTACAATTTCTTTCTTTGTTGCAAGTGATAATTAATTGCTAATACGCACATTATAACGGAAAGCATGTTGCTCACCTTTAATTCGAACCGGTTATAATCCAGGAGCGGTCAACAAACGTACCACTGAAATAGAGTAACCATTATCAATATCAATCAATCTATCCAGTGTCTTGCTGACCAAAGATTTAAATTTGCCATTTTTGGCCTATACGAGTACATTGATAAATTTCGACTTTCGAACCTTCAAAACCTTCAAAAGGTACCCGGTGCCGTGGGAGCGACACAGGGTTATGTGGGATTCTAACAGCACTAAAACCCCCCGGTGGGCGTCCTCTACGTTGCCAAAAAGACTCCGGGATCTCCTACAGAACGCAACCGGAGTCCTCTGAACGCGTTGCCCTTTCGGGCTCCACCTAGGTGAGCTTCAGGTCAGGCACTGTCTGGTGCGTACGACGGTATGCAACCACACATACCGCCGTCCTTCCCGGAGTTGATTGCCGGACGGCTCGACCTCCCAATCTTGCCGCCCGCAACCCCGGAAGCCCCCTTTAAGTCGCCTCTTACGACAGGCAGGGGATACCGTAGCCCTATTCTGGTCCCGAAACTACAGGGACAAAGCAGTGATAGCCTAGTGGTTAAAAAACTCGGCCTCTTGATCAAGAGGTTCGCGGTTCAAATCTCAGGCACGCACCACTGATTTTTCAAAGTTATGTCCGTGTATGTGAAGTCTACCAATCCGCACTTGGCCAGCGCGGTGGACCATGTCCTAAACCTCACTCTGAGTACCCTGTGCCCAGCTGTGGGACAGTAATGGGCTGACGACAACATACTCAACATAACTATTTCAGACGTCAGTAACTTAAGTTAACTCTCCTTTTTGATAAATCTAGAAAAATAGTTTTCTTGCAAGAGAACTATATGGTCACATTACCTTTACTAAGTCATGACCATAAAATTGCGCATAAACATTGACAATAACGCTAGAATACATACAAGTCCATACAAACATACAGGTTCTTACATACACGACAAGGTTGTGCAAAGATGTGTATAAAAGATTTATGAGACACTTTGTTTCGTAACTTCAATGAAAAATATGTATCAAATCAAAAATCTTTGTCAAATTAAACAAATAAATAAACAATATTTGATCGTTAACAAGTTTTTTTTATAACTAGCTGACCCGGCAAACGTTGTGTTGCCATATAGATAAAAAAATGTTAAGGGTGTACAACCCTTATCACATAGGGGTATGAAAAATAGATAGTAGCCGATTCTCAGACCTACTGAATATGCATATAAAATTTAGTGAAAATCCGTAAAGCCGTTTCGTAGGAGTACTGTAACTAACATTGTGACACGAGAATTTTATATATAAGATAAAGAGGTTGCAGACGAGCATGCAGTTCACCTGATGGTAAGTGGCTACTGCCGCCCATGGACATCTGTTATCAATCCCACATAAGATTAGATTCCTAACTGAGGTCGGCCACAGATGTGCTGCTACCCCTGAGGACTAAGCTGGTTATCTCGGAAAAGAATGCATCCCTTACCACAGCCTTCAAACCAGAACGCAGCAGTGCTTCACACTGCTGTTTAGAGGTAGAAATAGGTGTGGCGGTTGTGCCATCGGAAACGAACCACAAAAGGTTCTACCACCTTCAAATTATGAGGAAACTTGCGTATTTTCTCAAAAACTTTTCAAAAATGTTTAAGGTACAATACCCACGAATACCAACGTGGTGATAGTCTTAATTTTTTATCCAATAGGTGTTGTGTGTAAGAAATGTATTTAATTGAAAGAAATCATTATCTTCTTATTAATACAGATATGATTAAAAAAAAATGTGAGCCGTCACGGGACGCCTGGCAGATGTGAAACATCGACATTATTTTGTAAAAGTAATATGCAGAAAAGAACATATTGTGATAGGAACTAAATATGTCATAATGATAAAATAAAATATTACGATTTTTTTCCAGATTACGATGACTATTTATTGAATAAACATTTATTTTCATTAAATACAAAAATTTACGAATTTATTTCAAGTCGATTGCGCATGGCGACGCGTCGCCACACCGTACACACTACTGCATATAGAATGTATATATACCATCGTATAGCGTGGCGACGCGACCACGACATGCGTCGCCACGCCAGAAATCGGTTTTACGTGCGGCTATAGATGTTTCACATCAAAATTACAATGCTCGAGAATCGAATCTCAGACCGCCAGTTCATATTACTTTTAATGTCCTATGGCCCTCAGTCTTCAAAGGGCAACTAGGTACTTACGGAAGTATCTTGATGCGAATAACTTGCCGCGCCCAAGTTAATGACACAAAAACTCATCTGCTATTTTGGTTAAATGATAATTTGTATTCGATCTGAACTTAAGGTCTTCACTATGTACTTCCGGTAAGGGACGCGGGGTTTGTTTACACGATAATTTATTTTTAGGGTTCCGTACCCAAAGGGCAAAAACGGAACTCTATTACTAAGCATCCGCTGTCTGTCACAGGGCTCTATCTCTCGTAATATATAGATACTTGAAATGCTTACAGAGTATGTATAACATTGTTGTATGTATAACTATAACAATAAATACTTGAAATAAAATATCGGCATTTTTTTGATTTATGTATAGAAACGTAATAGACACATAGATTAGTAAAGATTACTCACTCCTAACAAGAAAATGTACCCAGTTTTGAGAATTGAAATAGTTGCGTAAAAAAGTTGTGCCACGTCTCCGTGATAAAATGTCCCTAAAATATTTGAAATAATTATTTATTTATTATGTAAATTACGCAGTATTAGTTATTTATTATGTTTTTTCTTCTAAAAATGTTTTTATTTGTCAAGAATTCAAAAAAAGAACTTACTTATAAGCCGTTTGTGACTTCATTCAATTTCAAGGCGGCGAAGTATCTTTACTAATCTATGAATAGACATTTAATCTGTCTACTTGACAGATAACATTTTTAAAAGTTTATTCACCCGGGGCGGCAAAGTCAAATGAGGCACCCAGTCTACTGGACGCGGGCAAATGCCGTCGGGACTGCGGACGAGTGCTACTAGCATACCCGTGGTCCCGACAAAGGGGGTACAGAGGAACACCGTGGGGTTTTAGCCGGTAGGAGTCCAGCATATCCTATCCGCCGCCCTCGCGGGTGAGAGGAACCCATGATAGGTTTCTCTACGAAAAAAAAAGAAGTCTAAGAAGTTGATCTAATTTTACAAACTTTTAGAAGTGTCTACAAGAGAATGTGAAGACGTTTAGACCTTCAATGACAGTGGCCGGGGGCGGTCCGCCCCTGCCATCCCCCCCTTTAGTTCGCCAGTGGCAAATACTAAAAATAAATGAAAATTGAAAATATTTTTTACAAGAATAAATTTTATTTCAAATTGAATATCTTTACTAGCCATTGTTGATTTTATACGACACAATAATCGTAAAATATTGCGAAGTAAAATCATAAAATATTTATTTGTTATTTGTACGTGTATTTTGGATGAAATGTAAGTCGGTTTTTGTGGAGAAAATTCGTTGAAAATTATTAAACGTAAAAAGTCATATACTAAATACTATTTATATTATTTATACTCGTAATATAAGTGTAGCAGACGAGCATACAGTCCACCTGATGGTAATTGACTACTATGGTACTACTTGGTACCGTATCTGTAATCAACCCCCGATAATATTAGATTCCTACCAGAGGTCGACCATAGATGCGCCGCTACCCCTGATGACTAAGCTGGAATGCCTCGAAGCAACATTTATATTTAAGACTAATTATGAAAATGAATGTATACGGAAAAGAATGAAAACTTCATGGTTTTAAATTCAGCATCATTAGATCTGAGGTTGAATCCCAGGTTGATTTTCCAAGGTTGCTCTTCCTTAATGGTGAAGTAAAACATTGTAGTTATTCTTGAATTAACTCGTAATTTAATACTTTTAAATTAATAAAAAAAAACAGAGATAGACTAGTGGTTAAGAAACTCGGCTTTTCGATCGAGGGGTCTGAAGTTCAAATCCTAGGCACGCACCTCTGATTTTTACCACGCTTTTATTAGCTTGGGTTGTATGTATGTACCTATGTAATGGAATCTTTGAACTCAATTATGAACACAAAATTATGTATGTTTAAACCCTTATCACTCTCAGAAAAGACCTGTGCCATAAGTATATGGACCAAGCGTCAATCTCAAATTCCATCAATGCTAGAACCTTCTGTGGTTCGACTCCGGCGGCCCCACCGCTACACCTATTTCTGCCTAATAACAGCAGTGTTAAACGCTGCTGTGTTCCGTTTTGAAGGGTGTGGTAAGGGAGACAGACTTTTCCGAGGCATTCCAGCGTAGTCCTCAGGGTCCGTGGCACATCTGTGGCCGACCTCAGGTAATCTGATCTTATCTGGGGTTGATTATAATTTCCATACGGCAGAATCCACTTACTCGTACCATCATGCTCGTCTGCTACTCTTTTTCAAAACTAATTTAGTTTTTTGTCCACAGAAATGACATCAAGATAAAAATTCAAGACAAAATGGCGTCGGTCGAGACCAACGGAATTTTGGACGAGAGACAGGAAAATTTCAAAAATTTAAACAACAATTGCATTAATAGATACTCGTGTGATGTTTTGAGATCGAAAGAAATAGATGACATCGCGAAATGCACGGATTGCAATCGAGAGATTGAAGATAGGAACCTAACACAGAGACTTACGGATATACAGAAATTTTATCATGGGAAGAATATATTGATTACTGGAGCTACAGGTAAGGTTTTTAGGGTACCGTCCCCAAAGGGTTAAAACGGAACACTATTACTAAGACTTCGCTGTCTGTCCATCTGTCCGTCTGTCACAGCTATATCTCCGGAACCGTAGTACTTAGATAGACATGAAAATTTTACAGAGAATGCATAACGGTGGCCGCTATAACAACAAATACTAAAAATAAAATAAAGTTGAATGTTAAAGGGGTCTCTATACAACTAACCGGTATTTTTCAGCATTTTCCGATCTAACTGTTAAACCGTACTAGGCAGACGGTTGAATTTTTTACAACCGTTTACTACTATAATTGGTATTATAATAAATACAAATAAGAACCATAAAACATATTTTAATTTGATTATATGTTGTTTACGTATCATTCATCATCACCCCAACGCCATCTACTGTTGTTTCATATAACTAAGTATTGTTGAAATAATAAAATGAATAAAAATAAGTAAAAACTAATGAATGGTGGTACGGAAGCCTCGATTTGCGTAGTTGGACTCGTACTTGTCGAAGTATTATATTGCATTAGCAAACGAGCAAAGGAGTGGTAGTTTAGTGGTCACACTTGGCTTCTCATTCAAGGGGTTTGAGGGTCAAATGCCAGGCACGCTAAATTTTGGGGTCCGAGGTTAAGGCACTCACAAAAAAGTGAGTGTTTTGAAAGTTATGTGTGTATTACAAATTAATTGCTTGCTTACACGGTGTAGAAGAATATTATGAGGAAACCTGCATACCTAAGAGTTCGAAAATAAATAAAGGAAAGGTTAGGGTGAACTCCATCAAAACGCACTCGGCTAGCGCGGTGGACTATGACCTACGACTTCGAAAGGAAACCCATGCTCAGAAGTAGGACAGTAATGGGTTGTTGCCAAACGAGCATGCAGTCCATCAGATGGTAAGTGACTATTGCTGTATGGACATCTGCAATCAACCCCAGATAAGTTTGAGCCTACTTGAGGTCGGCCACAAATACTATTGGTATCCCTGAGGAGTAAGTTAGACTTAGAACGCTTGCCATAAGTTTCCCTTACCACATTTCAAACCAGAACACAGTAGCGCTTAACCACACCATTCCAGAACCAGAATCAGCGCTTAACATTGCTATTACCACAGAAATAGGTGTGGCGGTGATGTCTTTAAAGTTGAACCACAAAGGGCTCTACCGTAAAAAACTTGTTGATTTAGGACGACTTAATTATTTATATTTAAAGATCGAAAATGAAATCATTTGTATATTTACTTTCGGTCAATAAATTAATTGAAAGATGATGTCTTTATGAACACAAATAAACCTTTATTTAAAGTACAAAATAAGGTCAAAAAGGATGTTTTTTTTTCCAAAAAAAAGTTTATTGGCTTTGCCGAATTGTTGAGATCTTGATGGACTGGTAAAATCCAAATAGATGACTTATAAAGCGAAAATAGAGCCATGTTTTTATATTACGAGACTCCTACCAGTTTTCAAAATGTGACTAGAAGTGTGTTATTAGGATTCTGTACCCAAAAGGTAAAAACGGAACCCTATTAATAAGCCTCCGCTGTCTGTCCGTCTGTCATGGGGCTTTATCTTTGCAACCGTAATAGATAGACACATGAAATTTTCACATATGTTTCACACATTCACAGATATGGTGGCCGCTACAAAAACAAATACCAAAAAATAAAAAAATCTTATAAATAAATAGGGTCGCCATACAAGAAATCACTATTTTTCGGCATTTTCAGCTTTATATATTACACTATGATAACCAATACTAAAAAAAACAAGTACTTATCTATCCATTACAATTCAAGAGATAGAGCCCTGTTACAGACGGACAGACGAACAGACGGGGGAGGCTTAGTAAAAATAAATGAAAAATTCGTCGTACGGAACTCTCAGTGTGCGAGTTCGAAACGCACTTGGCCAATTATTTTTCTGTTATGAAGGCATAGATTAGTAAAGATACTTCGCCGCCTTGAAATTGAATGAAGCCACAAACGGCTTATTTTATTAAGTTCTTTTTTTGAATTCTTGAGAAATAAAAACATTTTTAGAGAAAATTTACGAATAAATAACTAATACGGCGTAATTTACATAATAAATAAATAATTATTTTAGCACGGAAACGTGGCAAAACTTTTTTACGCAACTATTTCAATTCTCAAAACTGGGTACATTTTCTTGTTAGGAGTGAGTAATCTATGGTAGACGGTTTAAATTTTTACAATGCATTTACTTCTATGGCTGCTATGGTGACAAATATTAAAGATAAATGAAACTTTGCTAGCACGGAACCCTCCATGTGCCGGAGCTCGCACATTGGCAATTTTTAGATTAAACAAATTTCACAGAATATCATATCAGGTAACTAAAAGTTCTTATTCATATTCTCAGGCTTCCTCGGCAAGGTGTTAGTGGAGAAACTTCTCCGGTGCTGTCCAGGCGTGGAGAACCTCTACCTCCTGGTGAGACCAAAGCGTGGAAAGGATATCTACACAAGGATTGAGGAAATCTTCGATGATCCTGTAAGTATTTTGTTACGTTGCTATCATCATCAACCATTACTGTCCCACTGCTGGGCACGGGTCTCCCCTCAGAATGAGAAGGATTAGTCCATATTCCACCGCGCTGGCCAAGGTAATTGCTATAGTCCGCGTAAAACTCCTAGTCCGCTCTAAATGTAGAAATGAATCGCGTCGCCATAGCAAATTGTATGACTACACTTCTCGCAACAACTTCAGAGCGGACTTGGAATTTGGCACGAACCTTCTAAGCAGTGATAGCCTAGTGGATGAAACTCGATATTGTCGATCGAGGGGTCCAAGGTTCAAATCCCAGGCACCTCAGATTTTTTCAACAAAGTTACGTGCGTATTAGAAATAAATTATCACATGTTTTAACTATTTATTATAAAAACTAGCTGACCCGGCAAACGTTGTGTTGACATATAAATAAAAAAATGTTAAGGGTGAACAACCCTTATCACTTAGAGGTATGAAAAATAGATAATCCGATTCTCAGACCTACTGAATATGCATATAAAATTTGGTGAGTGAACATAGGTAGAGCCGTTTCGGAGGAGTACGGTAACTAACATTGTGACACGAGAATTTTATATATAAGAAGTCAAATGTATGTGAAGTCTACCAACATGCAGCGCTTAACACTGCTGTTATTACACAGATGTAGGTGTGACGGTGGTGCCGTCAGAAGAATATTGTTAATTGTTAACTGGACTATTAAATATTTGTAGAACAATTGCTAGATTTTACACATATGGTCATATACTCTAATAGACTCAATATTTCTATTAACTATCACGTACATAAAGTAGTATTTACGTAAGCTATTGCACATAAGGTCAAATAATTACTATTTGTCATATTAATTCACATGTGTTAAGAATATATGCACATGGAAAATATAACTTGACAAAGTAAATATTAAAATATTTATGATGATGTAGGAGAACCCTTTGTGGTGCGACTCCGGTATCGCCGTCACCTCATCTTCACCATCAACCCCTTACTGACCTATTGCTGAGCACGGGTCTTCTGTCTGAATGAGGATTAGGCCACCGCGCTGGCCAAGTGCATATTGGTAGACTTCACCTACCTTTGAGAATTTTTTTATAAATCTCTCAGGTTTTACGTTTCGAGAAACATGACTGTTTTGGTATTTGTTTACGAATCGGCCCATACTATTTCCAAGTTCTGACACAATCCGCTAGGGGCGCTGATTGGAAATTGTATGGGCAAATACGTAAACAAATACCAAAACAGTCATATTTGTCAAAACGTAAAAACTCATGGTAAGGGTACAGGTCTCATCACGATGTTTTCCTTCGTAGTTTAAGCGAGTCACAATTAATTTCTAATACGTACATAATTTTGAAAAATCAGGTGCGCGCCTGGGATTTGAACCTCGGTCCCCTCGATCGACAGGCCGGGTTTCTTAATCACTGGACTACCACTGCCACCGATTTCTGCCTAATAACAGCAATTTTGAGCGCTTCTGTGTGGTTTAAAGAGTGCGGTAAGAGACATGAAGTTGGTAGAACCCATTCGACTTCGGTGACACCACCGCCACAACTATTTCTGCCTCAATACAACAGCCTTAAATGCTGCTGTGTTCTAGTTTGAAGGGTGTGGTAAGGGAGACAGACTTTTCCGAGGCGTTCCAGCTTAGTCTTCAGAGGTAGCGGCGCATCTGTGGCCGCACTTAGGTAGGAATATCTAATCCTATCTGGGGTTGTTTACAGATGTCTATGGGCGGCAGTAGCCACGTACCATCAGGTGGACTGCATGCTCGTCTGCTACTGCTATATTATAAAAATACCTATAATGGGTCGATGACAAATAATGTTTCTCACTGCACAAACATCTGAGTGACCTTACACCTAAATTTGCAGACTTGAATGATACTTCATGTATTCATATTCAGGTTTTGCAAGGCTATATAAATATTGACCACACCGTACGTCACGATTCGTTTTATTTACCAGATGATACATAGATCTAAAAAACCTTCAACTTTGGAAAACTGAAGTCTAAAAACTTTATTCTTATGTAAAATTGCAAATACTGACTGAGAAATCTTAGATGAAAAATTCTCGTGTCACAATGTTAGTTACCGTTCGCCTTCGAAACGGCTTTACTGATTTTCACCAAATTTTATATGCATATTCAGTAGGTATGAGAATCGGCTACTATCTATTTTTCATACCCCTAAGTGATAAGGGTTGTTCACCCTTAACATTTTTTTATTTATATGGAAACACAACAATTCCCGGATCATCTAGTAGTTTTATAAATAAGGAAAATTGTTAAAATAAATGCAATATTTATTCTGATCTTGATAAATATTTAAGAACAATAAAGTATAATGTTATATGTATACTTGCATACAAATATTAAATGGGTAAATAGTAATCTTTATAAATAAACATAGATAGTAAATATAATCGCAGTGATAGCCTAGTGGTTAAGAAACTCGGCCTCTCGATCAAAGGGTCCGAGGATCAAATCCCTCCTCTGCACCTCTGATTTTTCAAAGTCATTTGCGTATTAGATATTAATTATCACTTGCTAAACGGTGAAGGAAAACATCGTAAGGAAACCTACATACCTAAAATATTTATAAAAAAAATCTCAAAAGTATGTGAAGTCTACCAATACGCACTTGGCCAGCGCGGTGGACTATGGCCTAATTCTTCGCATTATGAGAGGAGACCCGTGCCCAGCAGTGAGACAGGAATAGGTTGTTGATGATGATGATGATGAGTAAATATAGTGATAGCTTAGTGGTTATAATAACAGCTTATCAATCAGGAGTCTCAGGTTTGAATCCTTTCATTTTTCAACGCTATATGCCTATTAGAAATCAATTATAATTTGCTTAATCAGTGAAGGAGAACATCGTGAGACCCTATATGCCTGAGAGATAAATAAATAACATAATTCACCAAGTATCATCATTATCATCACCACCCTACTGTCCCTATGCTGGGCACGGGTCTCCTCTCAGAATAAGAAGGATTAGGCCATAGTCCACCGCGCTGGCCAAGTGCGTATTGGTAGACTTCACATACCTTTGCATTTTTTTAAAGATTCTCAGGTATGCAAGTGATTGTCCCTGTAGTTTCGGGACCAGAATAGGGCTACGGTATCCCCTGCCTGTCGTAAGAGGCGACTAAAAGGGGGCTTCCGGGGTTGCCGGCGGTAAGAGTGGGAGCTCGAACCGCTCGGTAAGCGACCCCGGGAAGGGCGGCGGTATGTGTGGTCGCATACCGTCACAATAACCAGACGGTGTGGCGAGCGTCAAGCTCACCTCGGCAGAGCCCGACGGGGCAACGCGCTAAGAGGACTCCGGTTGCGTTCCTTTGGAGATCCCGGAGCCCTCTACGCAGCGCTGAGGACGGCCACCGGGGCGGTTTTAGTGCGGTATAAATCCCACATAACCCTGCGTCGCTCCCACGGCGCCGGGTACCTTTTGAAAGGTATGCAAGTGATAATTAATTTCTAATAAGCACATAACTTTGAAAAATCAAAGGTGTTTGCCTGAGATTTCAACTTCGGACCTCTCATCAGTCCTCAGGGATAGCAACGCATCTGTGGCCAACCACAGATAGGAACTTATCTGAGGTTGATTATAAATGTTCATGGGTAGCAGTAGCCACTTACTTACGGACTGCATACTCCTTTACTACTGCAATATTATAAAAATATATGAATATTATTTATATGTATGTATGTATTATTTATATGTGTGTATTTGTATGTATGTATGTATTTATTTTCGCAAACAATGGCCATTGAAAGTCTAACGACAATATTATGTATATTCCCTGAAGATTCCTCTCATATTAAAATGCAATGTAATTGTTCATTATAATATGAAGGACACATTTATATACATACTAGCTGACCCGGCAAACGTTGTGTTGCTATATAAATAAAAAATGTTAAGGATGAACAACCTTATCACTTAGGAGTATGAAAATTAGATAGTAGCCGATTCTCGGACCTACTGAATATGTATATAAAATTTGGTGAAAATCGGTAAAGCCGTTTCGGAGGAGTACGGTAACTAACATTGTGACACGAGACTTTTATATATAAGATAACAATGTATATCGAATCCGCGTATCTGTATATCGAATAATTGGCCAATTGCAAGACAACATGGAGGACTCCGTATCACCAATTTTTTTTATATTAGGATTTGTTATAGCGGCCAACGTTATGCATCCTCTGTGAAAATTTCAAGTGTCTATCTATTACGGTTCAAAAGCTAGAGACATGTGACGGACGGACAGACAGAGATGGCCGAACCGTATTACTACGGTTACATTGTTCCCCTTTGAGTACGGAACTACTAACTACGGAGTACTAAAAACGATTATTTTTTCGCATCCATACTTGTTGGATAGATGCTACCTGATAGGAAATACTGAAAAAACTAACTTGATTCTACATTAGATTTCGACAAAAAACTGCATTAGGAAGCTAAGTTTTTTTTTTTTTTTTTTTTATAATATAGGAGTAGCAGACGAGCATGCAGTCCACCTGATGGTAAGTGGCTACTGCCGCCCATGGACATCTGTAATCAACCCTAGATAGGATTAGATATTCCTACCTGAGGTCGGCCACAGATGCGCCGCTACCCCTGAGGACTAAGCTGGAACGCCTCGGAAAAGTATGTCTCCCTTACCACACCCTTCAAACCGGAACACAGCAGCGCCTAACACTGCTGTTATTAGGTAGAAATAGGTGTGGCGGTGGTGCCGCCGGAGTCGAACCACAAAGGGTTCTACCACCTTCAAAAGTCAAGTTCAGTTCAGTTTTTCAACATAAGCACTTATTCTATATTTATTATAAGTATGGATTAGCTCCAGTATTTTTTGCAACAGAAAACTACATTGCGAAAATAAAATTAAATAAGTTATAATGGAATTGATATTTTAATAATGCTACTTATCTATATTTGAATAAATTAAGTTTAATTCAACTTATTCGGTACACATTTGCATGTTTTTTATTTATTATCTTTTGAAATAATTAATTTGGGTGCAAAAAGAAAAACAAAGTATTTGGAAGTTTTAGTAATTCTTATGTATGCATTAACATCAAAAGAAATTGTTATTATATGTGTGTTCATATTTTTAATAACTTACCAGATTCTCTAAAGGACATGCCACTTACCAAATTCAAAACAATGTTATTTGAATTTTTAATCCTACATTGTTTTTACTCTGTTGAAGAGTTTTTTTCACTTCGATAATTTAATAATAATTATGTAATATTTTTCATTTAATTTAAGTATTGTAATGTTATCACGCCATATAATTGATGTTAGCATTGAGCAGCAATTATCATATTGTGTAATTTTAATTGATGTATTTTAATTTATGTTTAGTTTATTTGATATTACTTTTATATTGTTGCATGCCGATATTGGCCAAATGTGCAGAACTTTATCAAAATATACCATCTAATGTACCATATTTGATGCAATGAATGAATAAATAAATAAATAAACCGATTCAATGCGGCGGCCTTTTGGACAAATACTTTAACGCCTGGCGGCGAACAAATATTTCGTGGCACAACTGTGGTGCCATCCGCACGGAATCGGTTAATTTTGATTTTAATATTAAGTAAGCCTTTTTTTACAACAGGCGAGCATGCAATCAACCCCAGATAGAATTAGTTTCCTACCTGAGCCCGGCCACAGATGCGCCGCTACCTTTGAGGACTAAGCTGGAACGCCTCACCTTCAAACCAGAACACAGCGCTTAACTGATGTTATTAAGAAATAGGTGTAGCGATGATACCTAGTGATTAAGAAACTCGCCGTCTTGATCGAGGGGTCCGAGGTTAAAAATCCTGATTTTACATTTATGTGCGTATTAGAAATTAATTATCACTGGCTTAAACAGTGAAGGAAAACATCGTGAGGAAACTTGCATACTTGAGAAACCTTAAAAAAGTTTAATAGGTATGTGAAGTCTACCAATACGCACTTGGCCAGCACGGTGGACTGTGACCTAATCCTTCTCATTCTGAGAGGAGACCCGTGCCCAGCAGTGAGACAGGGCTGTGGTGGTGATGCCGCCAGAGTCGAACCAGAAGACTTCTTTAAATGCATTATTTTATATATGAAATATATAATTTTTTTCAGGTTTTCAGCCGTTTGAAGGAGGAGGTACCAAAGTTCAGGCACAAGGTGGTGGTGGTGCCGGCGGATTGTGAAGCAGCTGGGTTAGGCCTCACCCTTACAGATAGACAGACACTCACTGAAAAGGTAGATCTTTTATTATTTTTTTAATAGACAGACTCACTGATTAGTTTTTTATCACTCTTTTATTAGCTTGGGTTCTATGTATGTATGTATGTATGTATGTATGTATGTATGTATGTATGTATGTATGTATGTATGTACGTATGTATGTATGTATGTAACGGAATCTTCGAACTCGTTTTTACCCACTTTGAACGGTCCGATTAATTTAAAATTTTGAACAATTATCAAGAACCGATGACAATACACGATTTCAATAATTTTATCCCATTGTCCTCATCAGGATCGTCAGGAATCAGGATTAACGATTTTCCCAGTGCGATTTTTGCGTGATTTTTAGTTTTTTAACTATAATTATTTATTCTGTTATATCTTATGACAAATAGACAGAGTCACTTAAAGATAGATTTTCCAAATTTCGAAGATGGTAACTTAAAGGAAGTACCTCTGACGACCCGCGTAGCGAAGCGGTCACCTTACCAATCTGACGCGCAAAGGGTTACGGGTTCGATTCCCGGCCAAACATGAATCTCAATGATAAGATATATGAAATTTTATGATTTTTTTTTTACAACGACTACTAAAATCGACACCGTGAAGTTAGCAAAAAATGTAGTAAGTTTTGCAGAAATAACTATAAAACAAAGTTTTTTCGTGGAACTAAATATAACACGAAACATATACAGGGTGAATCTCCATAAAGTGCACATATTGAAACAGGTAAAATTAAACCGCATTTTGTCGACAAAAAAAATAAAAATAATAATAAAAAAATTTTTTTTTGGGTTTTATGACCTTTTGAAGTTTTTTTTTTGGAATTGTGCACCTAAAGTAAATAAATCGCTATAACTTTTGAACTAAAAGAGTTATCATGTTCAAACAAAAATTACAATGAATGCCAATTATAGGCCGTACTGATCCATGAAAAAAACAAAACAAAAAAGCTTATCTTCCCAGAAAAAAATAGTCAGATTAGTGTGAAAAAAGCAATTTTTTTAGGTTAAATTTCAGTAATCGTGAATTTCCTCAAAATAATCTAGGCTTTTTATTTTATTTTTATTATTTAATGTAATTCTACGTCGTATTAGCTTTCAAACCCTAAAAAAGGCATGCCTCTAACTTAAGTATAAAGTTTCCTAAGAGCGCTTAAACAAAGGCAGTTTTTAAGGGCGTTGGTAATAAATAACATTTTTAATACAAACTAGTGTTTTTTTTTTAATTATTAAAGATTTATTTTATTACAGTTTTATCACTTTAATATCGTCAAAAATAAGAAACTACCATGAATTTACCATTGAAACATATTTTTGATAGTTTTCTTTGTTTATATTTTGGACATCTAATTATGGGTCGGACTATACCAGTTTTATTAGAGCGCACGTGCGTCGCGTCATGAGTATCTTTTTTGAAACGTTCCTAGCAAACTTTATACTTGAGTTAGAGGCGTGGTTTTTTTAGTGTTTGAAAGCTAATACGGCGTAGAATTGCATTAAACAATAATAAAAAAATAAAATGCCTAGATTATTTTGAGGAAATTGATGATTACTGAAAATTTTACCTAAAAAAAAGTGCTTTTTTGCACTAATCTGACATTTTTTTCCTGGGAAGATGATTTTTTTTTGTTTTTTTTTTTCATGGATCAGTACGGCCTATCATTGGCAATCATTGTTTATTTTTGTTTGAACCTGATAACCCTCTTAGTTTAAAAGTTATAGCGATTTATTTACTTCAGGTGCACAATTCCCAAAAAAAAATTCAAAAGGTCGTAAAAACCAAAAAAAAAATTTTTTATTTTTTTTATATTTTTTTTGTCGACAAAATGCGGTTTAATTTTACCTGTTTCAATATGTGCACTTTATGGAGATTCACCCTGTATACATGGTAATTATCTTGTAATATTTTTTGTATTGTAATACTTATTTTTACTTTTTGCACGAGTACTAATTACACTAATGTTAGATATATATTAATGCAAATCTTAATTATTTTTAGATACGCAAAAGAAATATAACTTTTAATTTGCGTACAAAATATTATATTATGCCTATTTAAAATAAAATTCAAATCAAATCATTTTATTTTTTTATTTAAAATAGGTTCTTTACAGAGCACTTTTTGAATGTCAATACATCTACCACCACTTACAAGGTGTTTCGTTATGGAGAAGATGCAGCGAAAGAATCTCCTTAACGCACATCTTTAAAATGTTTTTTACAATGTCAAACTAAACCTAATGGTACATGTGGAGCTGGAACTACTTCAGACTACACCGTTTTGTCAGTCAAATAATCACTTAGTTTAAAGTACGCTTTTTTACATAGCGTTTAACGACATGATTTTTTTTCTGTGAGAAATTGAGTTAAAAAATGAGCGTGCAGTCCACCTGATGGTAACACTGTCGTATGGACATTTGTAACTAACTCCACATAGAGCAGGTTCTACCTGAAGCCGATCACAGTTGCCACTCATGAGGACTAAGATTTTTTATAAAGTTGAGGTTAAACGAACATCCAATCCACCTGATAAGGTATAATAATAATAATAATAATAACATTTATTCACGAAAACAAGGACTACAGCAATCATTATGACAAAATACAAAATCACATAAAAAACACAAAAAAATAAAAAATAAAAATTTCGACTTATAAATATACCTACAATTTTACGGACAATGTTTTGCATACCGTGCTGCAGGCCAAGCTCGCAAAAAAGGTTACCGGAACTCAGCGTAAGTCGCGAAAACATGGTTCACGACACTGATTTTCAGTCCGGTCCTGGTATTGAAGTAACTCGGACGGCTGTCTGTGTGTATATTTATTTTCATTCTTGATTTTTTTGGAATATGCTTATGTATTATCCTATGAGTAGTATCAAAATTTAACTTATTAGTATAAACATAATCTAAAACTTAATGAGAAACTACAACTCTGAGGGTCGATAAAATTAAGTTAAGAGACTAGTTTACCATGACAATACGTATACTATTAGGAAACTTCTAAATGATTTAATTTGATAAAACACTGTTCTTATGATGAAGTACTCTTACATATTGATGCTTCCACAATATATATATATATATATATATATATATATATATATAGTTATTTCTTTTGTGCGCTATCCATATTATAATCATATTTTTGTTTTTCCAACAACAATGACTTGTATGTATTTTTGAAATTCCTCAATGTTTTCGTGGTATGAAGAGGCGGCGGAAGGTTATTCCAGCACCTCGTGGCGCTGTGCTTAAAACTACTCCTGAAAGATGCCGCACGATTATAGGGATATAAAAGCTTATGAGGGGTAGACTTCATGCCAATTCTTTTATTTTGGTCCCTGGCCCATATCAGTTTCCTATACAAGTAACTGGGTTCTTGACATCTAACAACTCCAAACAGAAGAGTAGCAAAATGTAGCCGCCTGCGGTATTCCATTTTCAAAATATTTGCGTTGTTTAAAAAAGGACCTACATGTGCCCGAGGTGGGATATTAAAGCAGAACCTTCCGCAGGCATTTTGAACCCTTTGAATTAATTTCTTGGAACGCGCCAGTAGACGGGGCCCTAAAAGAGTGTCAGCGTAGTTAAATTTAGACAGTACTAGGGACTCACAAAGACTAATGCGTACTGCTGTACTGAGGTAGTTACGTATGCGGTATAGAATTTTGAGTCTATAGAAACAATTACGAATAATGTCCGCCACATGTTTCTCAAACCGTAGGCTTTCATCCATTATTATCCCTAGGTTACGAACGGTCACCACCCTTTCTATTACCTCTCCATTTATTACAATAGTGGGGTTTCTTGAACTAATTTTTCTTATTTGTGCCGGAGTTCCTAAAATTATAAATTTAGTTTTTATCGGGTTGACGACCAATGCATTTCTTTCGGCCCATAAGGATATACGTTCAAGATCCGAATTTAGATTTCCGATAGCTATGTTAACATCGTCGGGCTTAAAGGACATGTAGACCTGCAGATCATCCGCATATATGTGATATCTACAATGCTTAATGTTGTTAATGATGTCAGCACTATACAGAATGAAAAGCAGCGGTCCTAAAATGGATCCTTGCGGAACACCGCGAATGACACGTAAGTTTTTAGACACTTTTTTTGATCCGTCAAAACCTTGCTTTAGTTCGACCCGCTGAAAACGGTCTTTGAAATAACTGTCAAACCACATAAGTGTTTCTGTACTTGCTCCATAATATGATAGCTTTGAGAGTAGCAAATCTACATTTATAGTTTCGAAAGCTCGAGAAAAATCCAATAGGACCAAGATAGTGCCCTCTCCTTGGGACTGCGCTGTCAAGATATCGTCTACTACACTTATTAGTGCAGTGGTTGTGCTGTGTTTTTTCCTGAAACCGGATTGGTGCACAGGTAATATGTCATTCGCAACAAGATATTCTGTAAGCTGATTGCATGCTATCCTTTCAAGTACTTTAGATAGGCATGGCAATACACTTATTGGGCGAAGATCGGTCAATTCAGATATATCAGACTTTTTGGGTATAGGCTGGACTACAGCTTGCTGCCATGTCTCTGGGAAGGTGTTTACTTCAAAAGATCTATTCACTATGGCAGTAATTGATGTGAGGCAATCCGGAAGTAGTAACTTGACCATGTCAAGTGATATACCATCACACCCAATCGCATTTGATTTTAAAGAATTTATAACATTTACCACCTCGTACTCTGTAACTGAGTGGAAATTGAAGGTAGCGTGACAGAAACGATTAAACTCGTAGAACGTTAATAGGCTGAAAGAGACTTTGGTTATGCCGGGGACTTTTAAAAAGTGATCGTTGATTTCATCTGGATTATTGAATTGGGAAGGGAGTGAAATGTCTTTACATTTTACCTCGACATGTTGTTTTATGTGCTTCCACATTATTTTAGGTTGGTTAGAATTAGAATTTATGTATTGTTTAAAATATGCAGCTTTTTCAGCAGTAATGGCAGAATTTACAATTTTCTTAAGTTCCCGATAATAGTCTATATGAGAGTCAATTTTAGTCTTACGGGCTCTAACTTGTGCCTCGTCACGCTTTTTCATCATACACCGAATATTAAAGGTTATCCATGGATAATTATTTTTTTCCTTTATATAAACTTTCTTCAGCGGCGCATGTACATTATAAAGATTTAAAATATTATTGTTAAGCGTGTAAACCATATTATTGACATCTTTCATCGACGAAATGCTAAGCCAATCAACATTACTCAAATCCCGATTAAAAAGAGCTATGTCTATATTTTTTAAGGGTCTGTATAAGACCCATCTGGGTCGCGGACGAATCTTAGTAATATTTAGTTCACATACAACCATAGCATGATTGCTCAGATCTTTAATGTGGTCTACTTGAACGGAAGATACTGGAGCATCAGTGCATATGACATCTATGAGAGTTTCACTATTAATTGTAAAATGTGTAGGTTGATTTACATATTGTGAAAGATTTCCACAACTTAGAAAATCTGAAAATATTTTAGTAGTGGCGCTATTTTTATTTTGGATGTCAATATTAAAATCTCCAAGTAAAACTACATGATCAAACCGTGTGAAAGAGCTTAATGACTCGCTTAGTGCATCAAAAAATAACGACGCATTTAACCACGGAGGGCGGTACGCTGTTCCAATTATGAGAGCCTTGCCATTAACTATGACGCTCACCCACATTTGTTCAACTGTGTGGCAAATGGGATGGTGTTGCTTCCTCGTAGGTAAGCCCCGCTTGAAATAGAAGCCTACTCCACCACCACGTGATCGTACATCCGAAGGTCGCGGTATATGGTGAAAACGGTACCCAGGAACTATTGGTGCTTTCCCATCTTCACCTTCCCTAAGCCACGTTTCATTTATTGCCATAACGTCTACTGAATGTCGCGCCATTGCCACCAAGAACTCGTCATGTCTGTTCCCTAGCGATCCTGGGTTAAGCAAACCAATTTTTAATTTATTTGAGTTACCCATTGTCATAGTAATATAGAAAATAATGAGTTTTGCGAGAATAATATGTAGTCACTATATAAATTATAATTTTAAAACACTTCTCAAAAAAGGTTAAAATAGATTGAAGTAAATAGAAAGTGATACAAATGCAGGTGACTTTCGATAAAATTAAACCAATGTCTACCACAACAGTCTCACCTGATTTACTTGTACTGCAGCACAGAATGCATACATTATCCGTAGTATAGGGCTTAAAATTAACACAAGCCAAGAAAAATAATAAATGAAGAAAAATTATAATATAATATACTAAAAACAACTTGTAGTATTTCCGGCTCATATTAGTTACATAGTAAAATATAGGTAAACTGAAAACCACAAGTAGCTGCTCGAGAATATGTGCTAAAAACATGTGATGAACAGTAAAACAATTATTACAGACTAAAACCACGGAGAATAATAAAAAAAGAAATTTTAAAATAAAATAAAATAAAAACAACTTGTAGCATTTCCAGTTCATATCAGTTACATAATAAAATATAAGTAAACTAAAAACTATAAGCATCTGCTCGACAATATGTGCTAAAAACATGTGATAAACAATAAAACCATAGTTACAGACTAAAACTAAGGAGAATAATAAAATAAGAAATTTTAAAATAAAATAAAATAAAAACAACTTATAGTATTTCCAGTTCATATCAGTTACATAGTAAAATATAAATAATCTAAAAACTATAACTATCTGCTCGACAATATGTGCTAAAAACATGGGATAAACACTAAAACAATAGTTACAGACAAAAACTAAGGAGAATAATAAAATAAGATTTTTTATAATGAAATAAAATAAAAACAAATTGTAGCATTTCCAAGTCACATTTGTTACATAGTAAAATTTAAGTAAACTAAAATCTTTAACTATCTGCTCGACAATATGTGCTAAAAACATGTGATAAACACTAAAACAATAGTTACAGACAAAAACTAAGGAGAATAATAAAATAAGATTTTTTATAATGAAATAAAATAAAAACAAATTGTAGCATTTCCAAGTCACATTTGTTACATCGTAAAATTTAAGTAAACTAAAAACTTTAACTATCTGCTCGACAATATGTGCTAGAATTAGAGGATAAACAATAAAACAATAGATACAGACTCTAAAGATAAAGTGTAAGGAATTTTTGTAGCCCATCCAATGTATTAAACCCCAAAAGTCTTTAATAAATCTGCTTCTGAACGTATGCGATGGCGGGGTGCTTCCGAATTACGACGAACAAAAATCACTTCTTAAAGGTGGTAGAAACCTCTGTGCTTAGACTCCGGCGGCACCACCGCCACACCTATTTCTACCTAATAGCAGCAGTGTTAGGCGCTGTGTTCTGTTTTGAAGTGTGGTAAGGGAGGCATACTTTTCCGAGGCGTTCCAGCTCAGTCCTCACGGGTAGCGGCGCATCTGTGCCCGACCTCAAGTAACTAATCCTATCTGAGGTTGATTATAGATGTCCACACGGCAGTGGCCACTTACCATCAGGTGAACATCTGTAACCAACTCCATATGGAACTGGTTCTACCTGAAGCCGATCACAAAAGCGTTGGAACGTAACAACTTATATGGTCACCTCATATCACATCATCATCACTAAAGGTCATGTTTTCCAGGTTAACATCATCTTCCATTCGGCAGCAACGGTGAAGTTTGATGAGCATCTTCGAGCAGCGTTAGTCACCAATGTGGAAGCGCCCTTACATCTGCTAAGGCTTGCTAGGGATGTAAAGGACCTTAAGGTAACAATTTAATTCGTATTTTCACTTAACTCCATATATATTTTACTATAATAATAAACGAGATATGAGGAGGAAAAGTGTCAACGATTTAATACTAACTGGTAATAACTAGACATCGGATTATATGCACTATTAAAATGCCGAAATATGCACTGAAAAGAGCGAACTATGCACTAATAGGGCGAAATGTGCCCAAAATATGCCCTATCAATACACTAATTATTATTAAGTATTACGGTTATTTACGCTAATTGATATAGGGTATCCAGTTAGTGGTGTCAGAGTCTTTTGTTATTGGCATTACGGTCAACTTTTATACACAAATTATTTTTCATTTTTGTCAAACCATAATAAAACCATAATAAAACGTGTATCTACAGAACTAAAAAAATGTTTATGAAGACATTTTAATAAGTGACTGAAAACATGAAAAAGTTGAATAAAAATATCTATATTAAACTTTCCAACTTTTTCTGTAAAATCAAGGTGAAGGTTCAGACATCTAAACTTTTATATATTATAAAAAAAAGACAATTTGTAAGTGCCTCCGCAGGCCTAAACAAAATAAATATACAAGATGCAACTATTTGGGTTTCCAGGTCCTGATGCACATATCCACGGCTTATTCAAACTCTCACTTACCCCTGGTTGAAGAACGGTTCTACCCGTGTGAAGAGAGCTGTGAGAGCTTACACCGGATTATCGACAAACTGACGGACGATCAGATCAATGATTTGTTGCCTACGTAAGTAGTTAAAGATTGTCTATATTTTTAAGGTTCCGTTTTTTTAACAGCAGGTTTTCATGATAATCATCTATTACATGTGCTTTGCCAAAATCAATTATCTTCATCATCAGCCCATTGTCTGCCCCACGGCTGGGCACGGGTCGCACCTGGGATCAATGAATGCCTGCGTGCCTGGAATTTAAACCTCGGACCCCTCGATCAAGAGGTCGAGTTTCTTAACCACTAGGCTATCACTGCTATTATATTATGTTAATTATAGTCATAGATAAGTATAGATATCTCACCGCCTTGTAATTGAAGGAAGCCATTAAATGACTTAAACGGCTGACTATTCTGACAGCCATTTAATGGCTGTCATGGTGTAATTACGCGGAACATTGCCGACATGCGCAGTTAAGACACGAAATTGAAGAAAAAGTGCGGAGAAATATCGTTTCATTCGTAAATGATCTAAAAACTACATATTATTATTCAAACACGAAAATAGATGACGGTGACAATTTAAATTGTCAAAACTTGTTACATTTTTTTGTTAGGAGTGAGTAATCTTTACTTATCTATGACTATACTACATTTTAATTATAAGTACGTTGTCATTTTTCCAGAATTCTGGGTCGATGGCCCAACACCTACACATTTACCAAAGCACTAGCGGAGAAGGAACTTAGGGCACACTCAGGTGATATTCCCTTGGGAATATTCCGACCTGCCATTGGTAAGTTACTTTATCTTTTATATCTTATCTTAACTTTTACACATTTCATATGAGAAAAAGTAAAAATTTCTTAATATTGAGATAGTGTCTTTTCGAATATCTTTTAGAATATTATTTATTTGATAAAATAAGGTACAATTTTCTATAAATACCTTATTTGCTACAAATAATGTACAATGTCCTTTTATTTTTTGTCTGTCAGGCGTGCAAATTAATAAATTAACTTATTGTAATAATCTTATTTTTAAGTCCCATTTATAAACCTAAGCATTTTTGAAAAAAAAATCTGTAGTGATGCACAAGTCAATTGTATTTTTTTACCCTTTTTAATATTATTTAGGCGATATAAATAGTTTTGTTAAATGAACGTAATTGTAAAATTTAAAATTAACCTCAGGATTAAACCTATATTTCCATCGGTTATGCCAGATTTCTCCACCAAGCGTTGAGCACGGCCACCGGAGGGCTTTAGTGCGGTAAAAATCCCACATAACCCGGCTCTCTCGTCTTCGGGTACCTTTTGAAGGACTCCCCCTCGTCAACAAAAAAAAAAGAAAATGATTAAACCTACATATTAAACCTAAAATAAATCTTACATAGACTTTAACCTTAGTCGTATTAATCTTCTACGTAATAAATACTTGTGATGATTTCTTTTTTAGTTTCTTCAACTGCCAAAGAACCATTAAAATGTTGGTTAGACAACATGTATGGACCGACAGGAGTAGCGGTTGGTACCGGTAAGTAATATCTCAATCCCACTGCTGGGCTTAGATAATCCCAATATTGGGCTAAACCTTCCTCAGTACTTATACAAAAACATCTATTTGCTGAGTCCCTTCGCTGGGCCGAACTTATTATAGGTAGGCTAAATATTTCGTTTGTAACAAAATAGAACCACAAAGATTAAATATAAGTTCTTTTTTTTTCAAAATATTATGTATTTTTCCATTATACTTACATATTAGTAGCGCCGTATTAAAAAAAAATAGCTCCATGTATAAATCGGAAAGTAAATCTTTGTCTACTAATATTTATTGCCATTTATGTTTGTTACCTGAATTGTGACGTCATAAAATTAAGGGAATTACTGTCCTGTTTAAGTAGATAGAACATCACACACCATGACTAGGATAGAAGGGTAGAAGAAGTAAACTTAGTTATTACTAACTAAGAAAACAATCTTGAAATTGCTAGATTATTCGTGATCTGAATTGTGACGTCATAAAATTAAAGGAATTACTGACCTGTTTAAGTAGATAGAACATCACACACCATGACTAGGATAGAAGGGTAGAAAGAAGTAAACTTAGTTATTACTAACTAAGAAAACAATCTTGAAATTGCTAGATTATTCGTGATCTGAATTGTGACGTCATAAGATTAGGATCATTACAGTGGTTAGAAGATAGAAGGATAGAAGAAGTGTAGAAGTAAATTTAGTTATTACTATTTGTAAGTTTTACTTATTTTCTAGTGACGGGTATACTCCGAACGCTGCAGTGTGATGAGCTGGTGACAGCCGACATGGTGCCAGTGGACATGGTGGTCAACGGTCTCATGGCAGCTGCACTGAACGTACATAACACGTATAGGACGAGGTGGGTAGACTTTGATATTATAGTAGTAAGCGCATGCAGTCCACCTGATGGGTAAGCCGCCCAAGAATATTTGTGATCAAATGTGTTACTTATCCTAGATTTTTAATATAGGAGTAACAGCATGTAGTCCTTCAGATGTTAATTGGCTACTGCCTTCCATGGACATCTGTAATTGACCCCAGATAAAATTAGAATTTTACCTGAGGTCGGCCACAGATGCACCGCTAACCATTAGGATTAAGTTGGAACGCCTCGAAACAGCATATCTCCTTTAGAACACTCCGCAAAGCAGAACACAGCAGCGCTATACTGCTGTTATTAGACAGAAATAAACCTAAAGATAAGTCACACCACAGTATCTATAATCAACCCCTAATAGGATTGTGACGTCGATGCCTTCGAAAACGAACAACGAAGGTTTCTACCTAATTAAATGATAGAAAATATAAGAACATGATATATTTCGAATATTGCACTGCATTGTAAATTTGTCTATTCAATTTTTAATTTATATTCTAGCCCACAAACCCCAGAGCCTCCGATCTTCAACTATGTGAGTTCAGTGGAAAATAGGATAACGTGGGGAGACTTCATGAAACTAAATATGGCGAGAATCGACAGGCATCCATTCTCAAATGCTGTGTGGTAAGAAATATAACAATAATTAACGTTTCTTTTCATCATTATCAACCCATTACTGTCCCATTGCTGGGTACGGGTCTCCTCTCAGAATGAGAAGGATTAGGCCATAGTCCACCGCGCTGGACAAGTGCGTATTGGTAGACTTCACATACCTTTGAGATTACCTGTTTGTTTCTTCTTCCGTAACTTTTCTGTTACGGAGACGGTTACGCAGGGGCGTTATGAAGTTATGGACAGGGTCTGATGTAGGGAGGGCAAACGGGACTGCCCTGGGGCCTCCACAAGAAGCCCCGACAATAGGAAATAAATGTCAAAATTTCAAGGGACAACAACTTATAAGGTTTTCAACAGAATTATGGCAATAATTTTTTGCCAAGAATGCAGTAAATTGGAATATCCTTTTAATTTGAAAAATAATTAGGAGCCTCCATTCCTACGGAGAGCTACATCTAAATCCAGCCCTGTATAAAGAAGCGATAAAGTAAATATTGTATCAATAATTTCCCATTTTTATGTCGTAATAATTTCCCTTATAATAATAGGAATTTACTCAATTCTCATTATTTCGAAGTACAAATAAAATAATCTTCATATTAATTATTTTATATATTAATGCTGTCTTGATCTTATCAAAATTATTTTCATAACTTCTGTACAACATTTATTTGAAATTAACTATTTTTCAGGTACGTCTCCCTAACGCTGAACAAGAACGCATTGATAAACCAAATATACATATTCTTTCTTCATCTCATACCCGCCGCGTTAGTTGATGGCCTGGCTGTATGCATTGGGAAGAAACCTAAGTAAGTTTGTGTTTATAATATAGGAGTAGCAAGCGAGCATGCAGTCCAACTGACGGTATGTGGCTACTGCCGGACATGGGTATCTGTATGAAATGTTTTTGCACCACCTAACTGCACATGTCGGCATTGTTCCGCGTAAATTACACCATGACAGCCATTAAATGACTGACAGAATTGTCAACCGTTTAAGCCATTTAATGGCTTCCTTCAATTACAAGGCGGTGAGATATCTATATTTATCTATGGATGTGGATGACGAAATCCTAAAATTATCGTTAATTAGCCAAATTAGGTATTAGCCAAAAATGCTCATATGAGTTATGCCGATTTTGATAAACAGTAAAAAACTGGTGAGACGAGTTTGCCATACTCAGATTGTCGACAATTTTTGCCTTCACAAATTGTCATAGGCTGCTTTAGGCAATAAATGGTTAAGGTTAGTTTAGGTTATATCAGTTACTTGATTGCTTGCGGGTGCAAGTAAGTTTTGTTTTTATATAATTGTTAAAATATATGTTGCAATAAAATCTAATTATTGATCATTTTCTTTCCAGAATGTTGAAGGTGTACAAGAAAGTTCATAAGTTTTCGTCGGTAATCGCCTATTTTTGCACAAACGAGATACAGTTTTGCAATCGTCGAACACGCGAGTTGTGGGACGGTACTTCAGATGAAGATAAAAAGGTAAGATTCAACTTAACTAAATAGCTATATTAACTAAGAGTCTGTGTAGGGGAATGATAGCCGACTGAAACGTAGCTTCTCAGTAAGGAGTTCGAATTCCATACACCTCTGATTTTATAGTTTTACTAGCTACTACTAGCTTACTAGCTGACTCAACAAACGTTGTGTTGCCATATAAATAAAAAAATGTTAAGGGTTAACAACCCTTATCACGTAGGAGTATAAAAAATAGATAGTAGCTGTTTCTCAGACCTACTGAATATGCATATAAAACTTGAAAATCGGTAAAGCCGTTTCGGAAGAGTACGGTAACTAACATTGTGACACGAGAATTTTATATATAAGATGTATATTAGAAAGTAATTATCACCTACTTAATTGAAATAATAATTTAATGGCCAAGTATGAGTCGAACTCGCACATGGTGGGTTACGTAACTTACGTACCATCATTTTTTTTTTTTCTTTTTAATATTTGTTATCATAGCAGCCGTAAGTAAATGCATATAAAATGCATGCAGATAAAGCTAAAAACGCCGAAAAATAGCGGTTTCTTGTAGGGCTTCCTTTGTTTATTTTTTATTTTTCGTATTTAGCGGCTACCGTTATACGAGTACATACTCTATAAAAAAATCAAGTGTCTATCTGTTACGGTTGAAGAGATGATGCCCTGTGAGAGGCTGACATACTGACTGACTGACAGACAGACGGTCAGACGGTCAGACGGACTGACAGACTGACAAACAGACGGACAGTTGGACCGACAGAGTAACAAACAAACTTACTCACGGCAGACTGACAGACAAACAAACTGACCGACGGAATGACAGATTGACCCACAGACAGACAGATAGGAGTCAGTTCTTACCATTTCGATACGGTATCCCAAAAATGGTTTGATAACTGTTTAAACCAGTCTGCTAGTCCAGAGTTAATCTTGTAGTTCTGTTCCAGCTGTTCCCGTTCAGCATGCGCGAGGTGGACTGGCTGTCGTACTTCGACGACTACCTCGCGGGCATCCGCCGGTACCTCTTCAAAGACGGGGACGACACGCTGCCGGGAGCCAGGATCAAGTGGAAAAGGTAAACCTTAACTTACATATAAAAGTTGTGAACCATATATTGTTCAACTGACGGCATCACTGCTACCATTTTATTATGTAACGGGTACTCAGGATATGCGTTTTTTATTGCCGATATTTCGACCCAGTTGCATGGATCGCGGTCACGGCGAAACTGAGGTGGAGGGGAGAAACCGTTGACAAGTACTAGTGGTAGATTAATCTATCTACCCTACGTCTAGTTCGTTTTTCTTTTCTAGGTTTCATATCACGACACACAACACTGACAATATCCTTACGCACCGTACTTTGCACTATTTGTGACTTGCATAAACTAACCACTGGATTCCACGTTTGGGCTAACTTAAAACCATCTTCTCTATTGAAGTTTCTAGGATGTTTCTTGATCTCTATTGCTTCTCTTATTAAACGAGGAAAGTAATGACGCTCCGCACGCACGCACCGTGCGTAAGGATATTGTCAGTGTTGTGTGTCGTGATATGAAACCTAGAAAAGAAAAACGAACTAGACGTAGGGTAGATAGATTAATCTACCACTAGTACTTGTCAACGGTTTCTCCCCTCCACCTCAGTTTCGCCGTTACCACGATCCATGCAACTGGGTCGAAATATCGGCAATAAAAAACGCATATCGTGAGTACCCGTTACATTATAAAATGTCTCAATTCCGCGATAATTTTAGTCTAAAATCATATATCACTGCTACCACAGACCACCTGATGGTAAAGCTGCTGTAGGGGCCTGTAATCAGCCTCAGATAGGATTATATTCCTGAGGTTGTCCGTTTTGTGCCACTACCCTTATTTTATACAATATAGGAGTATCAGACGAGCATTCAATCCACCTGTACGTGGCTGCTACAGAGACATTTGTAATCAACTCCAGATAGAATTAGATATTCCTGCCTGAGGTCACCCACAGTTGCGCTGCTGTGATTAGGATGGAATGCTTCAGATAAGCATGTGTCCCTTACTACCCTTCAAACCAGAACACAGCAGCGCTTAACACTGCTGTTATAACAGAAATAGGTGTGGCGGTGGTGGTGCCGGAGTCGAACCACAGAGAATTCCACCATGTGCGTCGTAATTATACCTAAATGTTGAGTTTAGATTTCTGTACCAGATCTGAGTTTGATCATGTTTGTATCCACGGCATCCATGCCAAATAATAAAAATCTTCTCCTGTATTTTAAAATGTTCTCCAGAACTCTCTGTACGTCAGATCTTTATATCTCCACCGAATAGGTCATTAACATTTTGGTCTATTCCACTATATAGGAGTAACAGACGAGCATGCAGTCCACCTGATGGTAAGTGGCTACTGCCGCCCATGGGCATCTGTAATCAACCCCAGATAGGATTAGATATTCCTACCTGAGGTCGGCCACAGATGCGCCGGTACCCCTAAGGACTAAGCTGGAACGCCTCGGAAAAGTCTGTCTCCCTTACCACCCTTCAAACCGGAACACAGCAGCGCCTAACAGCGCCGGTGATGCCGCCGGAGTCAAACCACCCAGGTGTACCATGTGCCAGCTGATCAAAGTGCACTAATGAGTGGAAAATTATTACCCAGGTGATCAAATGGAATAGACAAATATTTTATCATATGTTAAATTATTTTTTATTGTTTCAGATTATACTATCTTCACCAGATAGTCAGAATCCTTTTCTTGGCTCTGGTCATCTACGTTTGCTGGTCCGTCTTATCGAGTATTCTATAATTATTCATATTCTAAGACATAGTAGATAATAGGTTTGAATAGCGTTCCGTTGAAGGGTTCTGTACATAGATATGTTTACTGATTTTTAATAAAATCCGAATTTTGGTTACAATGTATTTACTAATTTTTATTTCAGAAGCATTTTATGGTAATAATAAAGTTGTTACGTCGTCAAGAGAAAGCGTTATATGTATAGTCCGCGCCAAACTGCTAGTCCGCTCTGAATGTAGAAATGAATCGCGTCGCCATAGCAAATTGTATGACTACACCTGCGAGCAACTACTTCAGAGCGGACTAGCAGTTTGGCGCGAACTATACGTATACCTGAAGTTTTTTAAGTAAATTATTTTCAATATATGTATAAATCAATTTAACGACTTAAACAATTGTTTAGAAGAATACTTTTTGTCTGCCACGACACGCGTCTGATACGCTTTATGCCTGATGATAAAATGATCACTTATATCAATATATTTGAGTTATGTAAACATTGTAAGCATAATTCGGGTTAAAAGAGTTTTGGCGTAACGAAGGGATGGATTGGGTAGCCACCCTTATCTGGTCTAGGAGTTTGGGGTACAGCAGGTAGCTTTCAGGGGTATTACAGGGTGTTGGGGAATACCTACAAACTCTTTAGAAAATAACTACCGTAATCGTATAAGCGATTAAAGTGTGGTTGTACTATAATAAAAAATATTGGTATACCCTGAAAGAATAATGGCAGAATATGTACACAGTAAACTTGTAACTTTACAAACAATGAAATATTTTAAAACCCATGAAGTCAAAAAAATGAAACACACAAGAAAAATTAAAAAAAAAAAACAAACAAAAGATATCGAAGTAATAGTGACATAATTACAAAGCAGCTTGTTCATAAATCAATTTGACATTTATTTTGACCTCTAGGCGGGAAAAAAGTTTGGAAAATCCAAAAGTGCTCGACTCATAATGCTCATTTAATTATGAAATATAAAAAAAAATAAAAAAAAAACTTAAGTCGTTCAAAATTAATTGCCGAAAAAACAGCTGTCAACAAAAAAGAACAAGCTTTTAAACTTTCTATACTTTCTATACAAATCAATGTCCTGCCATAAATATTTCAGGGATTTAATCCCCCGCCCTTTCCGTTACGCCAATCCTAAGGTAATTCGGGGCTAGCAGGGATCAGTATTAAGGTGAATACAATGTACTTAAGGGTCTGGGCGCATCCATGAATTAAATCACACTATTTCAATAATTCTTAAACTCTGTTCTATGCTATTTTGGCAATACCTCCCGTTGTGACGTCACAAATGTTGAATTTAATATTATTTATGTTTTAATTGAACTAAACATATTGTACAAAAATTATAAACCTTACGTATTTGTCCTTTTAATTATTTCTAATGGTCTAAGATCCGAAGCTAAATCGAACTGGACCGAGCTGATAATAGAATGAAACTCATTTTATAATGAAATTAGTACATTGGGTAATACAATAAAATGGGTTTGCTAAAAAAATCCTGGACAGGATAATTTTAATTATTTTTTGAAAAATTAAAATTTAATTGAAAATTAAATTTTGCAACATCAAGATAATAAGAAAATTCTATTCTGAGTGAAAGTTAAAGACATACAGAATGTGCAGGCTTTGGGTTGCCTATTATTTACGTGGACGAACTACTGGGTTGTCAGGTCATAAACAGGTATTTCGCTGGCAACTACTTTCACTCATAATGATAATAGATAAAATTTTATATCAGTAGAAGCGCTGTTTTATTGTGAACACGTTGATATAGGGTTGTCTGCAAAATGAAAATTAATTTTTCAAAAAATAATTAAAATTATCCTGTCCAGGATTTTTTTAGCAAACCCATTTTTAATGTATTATCCAATGTACTAATTTCGTTATAAAATGAGTTTCATTCTATTATCAGCTCGGTCCAGTTCGATTTAGCTTCGGATCTTCTACTATAATGTGTAATTCGTAACGTCAGCATTCCCTTTCGTAAACATCAAATAAAATTCCGTATTTACAGAATTAAACCTTTGAATTAAATCTCTCATTAACTTTTCTTGTGTTAAGTTATTTTTTGTTGTCCTTAATTTTATCGTTTTTATTAGTCGTGACGTCACAATGATACGTTTTGTCACTTGTTATTTAGTATAATTTAGTATCCCCACCTTTTTATACCATGACATTTCAACCCTTCCCAAATATTTGTTTACTAAGAAGTGACGTCATAAGCCGTCATAATTTCCTAAGTGTGACGTAATTCGTGAATGACCACATAAAATTAGATACACTACGGGTGTACTTGTAGTATTTAATGTTAATCACGCAATAAGTTGCTCAAATATTATCCAAATGTATAATTTTCTGTTGTATAAATATTGTTTACGGCAAACGTATTTTCATTTTCCCACTTATAAAAAAATTTGCTTTATATAAGTATCAATTTTTTTTTTTGTTTTCGGGGGGGAAACCTTCAAAAGGTACCCGACGACGTGGGAGCGACGCCGGGTTATGTGGGATTTTTACCGCACCATAACCCCCCCGGTGGCCATCCTCAGCGCTTGGTGGAAAACTCCGGGATCTCCAATGGAACACGACCGGAGTCCTCCGAGCGCGATGCTCCGGTCGGGCTCTGCCCTGGGGGGAGCACTTTGCGCTCCTCCTGCACACCTGGTGTTTACGACGGCATGCGACCACACATGCCGCCGTTCTTCCCGGGGTTGCTCTCCGGACGGTTCGAGCTCCCACTCTTGCCGCCGGCAACCCCGGAAGCCCCCTTTTAGTCGGTGTTGCTATCCCTAAGGACGAATTTCAAAGCCAATTCTAAATATATTGTATCATCATCATCATAAACCCATTACTGTCCCACTGCTAGGCACGGGTCTCCTCTCAGAATGAGAAGGATTAGGCCACTGTCCACCGCGCTGGCCAAGTGCGGATTGGTAGACTTCACATACCTTTGAGATTTAGTTTTTTCATAAATCTCAGGTATGCAGGTTTCCTCACGATGTTTTCCTTCACCGTTTTAGCAATTGATAATTTAATATATTTTATACATGTGTGTAATTTAGCAAAGTAACATATAGTCCACCTAATGGTAAGTAGTCACTGCCACCCACGGAAATCTGTAATCAACCCAAGATAAGTCCTACCTGAGGTCGGTCACAGATGCGCCGCTACCCCTGAGGACTACAGTGGAACACATCTGAAAAGTATGTCTCCCTTACCACTCTTTAAACCAGAACACAGCAGCGTTACAATGTTATAAAGAAATAGGTGTGGTGGTGGTACCTCCAGAGTTAACCACTCAGGTATTACTAGAAGCGATCAGTGCTTAAACAGTCATGGATAGTCAGAATGATCATATAAATATTCTAGTGTTGGGAAAAACTCGTCAGGAAATTATTTAAAAACAACGTTTATAAACGGAGAACATTTTACTTTACAAAGTTAACAAAATAACAAGCAAGCATACAAATTATAGATTCGACAGCAAAACAACTAACGTTCTTACAACAATTGGAAAATAACTGCCCAGAAGGCGATCTACAGTGCCCTTTTATATTAAATTATTCTCATTTGACAATTAAATTTTCTTTCTTCTACCGTCGTTGCTATCACAAGATTAAAGTTAAAAATAAAACACAATTTTTAAAAAACGCATTTATTACAAACAAAACTTACACACGGGAGGCTTGCAAATGAGAAAAAATCGTGAGGTACCAAAAGTATTGTAATTATGCCTACTGTCCACTGAAGTACTCAAAACTAATATTTAGTCTTTTTATATATCACTTTTTGTTATTGTAACCCGTAAGAAAAACAATTTAAACAAAAGAAAGTCATATTATATCAAAAAAATCTTGGTGTAAGTGAATTATAAATCTGCCTTCGATAGTAAGATCGATCGATATTTCGACCCCTCTTACGATCAATATCGTAACCCACAAAAGTACCTTTTCGTTTTTATTGCATAAATTGCCTTATTTTAATGTGTTTTTTCAACATAAGTAACGTTATAAAGCGTATAAAATAAAATATATATACCAAATTTCATAGAGGGACCTGCAGAAATGCAGATTTTATTCGTATTTTAGCATGAGGTATTCCCGGAGCGCTATGACATGGGGCTCTTCAAAAAAGGTGCAAAAAGAGCTCTCCTTCAAAGCCGGCGATGCATTGGCGACATCTGGTGTTGCAAATGTCCATAGGCGACGTTGACTACTTTCCATCAGGTAGCACGTCTGCTTTATCGTCAGGTTCAAATATGTATATATAAAAAAAAAAGCATATTCGAAACTTTGAAACGCTCTCCTGTAAAGTTGTCATTTTGCAGTTACGATACGTAGGGTCGATTTATATTTCGTTAATAATCGATATTTTGATAATAATAAATCTGAAATTAGTTACATACTAAAGTTAAGTTGTAGTAATTATTTATTGGGTATCTATAAAACTTCAGTGAACAATAAACATTACTACAAGAACGTTCATATGATAACTACAAAATTATACAATCGTATATTAACGACAACGATATAATCAACTTATAAGTAATATGGGTGCGTTTATAGAGGTAACCGGTAACCGGCACCGAAGATAACGGAGAAAAAACACAAAAATTACCCTCGTGTTTTCCATTCCTATAATATCAAGTATTTTATTTTAGGTCATATGTTGAAGTGTTTAACATTTTCACTGCATTTATGTAATTAATGTTTTAATTCGGTGCCTGTAACCGACTACCCTATAAAAGGACCCAAAAATTAAAGCAACATAACATTATATTTTTGCTTCTTAAATTAAACATTACCTTTACTTAAATTGTGATCTTGGATTACATTAAATTATTTAAAAAATGGCTCAAAAAGTTCAAAATTAAGTTAAAAAAAATGGATGGAATATTAACAGTCAAATTAATAAAATAATAAGTTAAAAATCATCATGGTTTTCATGGAATGCTTTTTTATATTTATCATTCGAATTAATCAAGAAATCTTAATAATATATTTTTAATTAATATCCTAAACATTGATTTAAAAAAAATGGATGTCGGATCTAACGTTTCATGACAAAATATTTAATTTTATCATCCGACTGCGGAGGGTAATGTCTTTCGAGCATGTATGTATGTTTCATTCTTTGTCACGCTGCAGCCCAAACGGCTTGACGGATTATTACATATGAGGTGTCGTTGGATTCTTCTAAATTGTGGGAGTGACATTTGGTATATTTTTTCACTTTTCAGTTATTTTCAACTCAGTCAATTTTTTACAACAATTCTGTTTGGTATTTGAAATTTTTACCACGCTCTTATTAGCTTGGGATGTATTTATGTATGTATGTAACAGAATATTTAAACTCGATTTTTACCCACTTTGAACGGTCCGATTTATTTAAAATTTTGAACAATTAACAAGAATCGATGACAATACACGATTTTAATAATTTTATCCCATTCTCCTCATCAGCATCGTCAGGAATCAGGATTAAAGATTTTCCTTGTGCGATTTTAGCGTGGTTTTTAGTTTTTAAACTATAATTATTTAGAATAAGACATCCACTTTTACCTAAATCAAGTTTCTAAGTATAAAAATGAGATTCCTAATCATAAAGCAATACGAACATTTAAAAGATTTTAATATTGTAAATTACAATGAAAATGGGGTTCAAAAAATCACAATATTATATAGCTGTCATATATAGCCTTTATATAACTATAAAGCTGCTGTTAAACCACTGACGAAGTAACGAAATAGAAAACTAATTATTTTTGCATATTTCAACCGGTGCGTACATACTGGTCCATACGATTTTTTATAATATAGGAGTAGCGGACGAGCATGCAGTCCACCTGATGGTAAGTGACTATTGCCGCCCGTGGACATCTGTAATCAACCCCAGATAGGATTAGATGTTCGTACCTGAGGTCGGCCACAGATGCGCCGCTACTCCTGAGGACCAACGTAGAAACTTATTTTTAATATTTAAACCAAATTTTAATTTCGTGAAATACATGAATATCACTATACATAAAATGGTTCCATACCATTTATTTATATGGACTAATATCTGTTCAGATGGATTCAAAGTTTAAAATGCACGCTCGTAATAGTATAAGCATTCCTAGTTCTTCGAAAGGATTCATCATTAACGATGCATTTTTAAAGCTCACTGGATTAATTTTAACAGCGTAATATTTATTTGAAAGAATTCCTAATTTCTTAAGATAATTGCAAATGATTTCTCCTTCTAGATGTCGATTTATTTAAAATGATTCTTATATTAGAAAAAACTGTATGTCACGTTAGCAATCTATTCACTTACTTCGTCAAGTTGTTTTACAATATAAAAACACTATTAGAATATATTTGTTAAATGTAGAAAAGAAGCTATAATTGAAACACACGGACAGAACATTGAAATGTCTAAATAAATATTTTTTTAATAATCTAGGAGTAGCAGACGAGCATGCAGTTCACCTGATGGTAAGTGGCTACTGCCGCCCATGGATATCTGTAATCAACCCCAGATAGGATTAACATTCCTACCTGAGGTCGTCCACAGATGCGCCGCTACCCCTGAGGACTAAGCTGGAACGCCTCGGAAAAGTATGTCTCCCTTACCACACCCTTCAAAACGGAACACAGCAGCGCCGTATTTTATAAGATTGCTAGCAAACGAGCATGCAGTCCACCTGATGGTAACACTGTCGTATGGACATCTGTAACCACCTCCATATAGAGCAGCTTCTACCTGAAGCTGATCACAGCGTCGCCACTCCTGAGGACTAGGAACATCTCATATGTAAATCAACCAATTTTGAGTAATATTTTTTTAATCCGAGAGGTGGCGCTGTTGTTCTAAGACCTGTATTTAAACCCTTTCGAGAAGTTTCTTTTAGTTTTTATCCGATTGCGGAGGGTAATGTTTTTCGAGCGTATGTATGTGTCATTCTTTGTCACGCTACAGCCCAAACGGCTTGACGGATTAACATATGACGTGTCGTTGGATTCCTCTAAATTTTGCGAGTGACATGACTATATTTTTTAAGTTTTTTTTATTATATACGTATTTTTATTTAGAAATTTCTATATTCTGTTTCAATATATTGAAAGCGAAGCGAAAGCGTCACTATTGAGTACATATTCTGCTAAAAAAACACCTTTTTAAATTTAAGAGAAATTACATTGACAAATCAAATAAATGACATATCACTCAAAAATGTTAAGCCGGCTTCAGACTCACGCGAGAAGTATCGCCGGGAAATTACGCGAGAACCGAGAAGGCATCTACACTCTCTACCTGTACTATGCCGTTCTCTTTTCTTGACCGAGAAACCCTTTGAAGCGGGCAAAATACCGACACCGATCGAAGAACAGGAGAGCGCGAGAAGGAAATAAAGCTTCACATTCACGCTTCTCGGGGGTTCTCGGCGTGAGTCTGTACCCGGGGTTATATTTGCGCCAAGTTATGATATTATAAATATATATTTCTATCGCCTCGCTTCGCTTGTGAGACACACGGCTAAATCTTATTGATAAATCGTCTTCAATATAAAAATATTAAAAATCACACGAGCTTACAACTATTCAGGGTTTACTCTATTCTGGTAAATGCTAGAAAAGTCCAAGTCTGTATTCTGAGGTCATTTATAAAGTTCAAAAATACCTAAATCGCATCTTTAGTATTAGAATGACTTAAGCGCCATAACGCGAAGTTACAGCCTAGTGGTTGAAACTTGACCTTTGTCGAGGTCCCAGGTTCAAATCCCAGACACACACCTCTGATTTTTCAACTCTATATGCATATTTGAAATTAATTATCACTGTGAAGGCAAACTTTGTAAAGAAAATTGTATACTTCAGACGTTACTCAAAGGTATGTGAAGTCTACCAATACGCACTTGGCCAGCGCGGTGGACCATTCTGAGACAGTAATTGGTTAACATGTACAGAAAATCATCAAACACACTTCATCAACTGTCCCACTGCTGGGCTGGTTCCTCGATGTTTTCCTTCGCCATTTACGCAAATGATAATTATTTTCTAATATGAACGTTACTTTGAAAAATCAGAGCATGCCTAGGATTCGAACATCGGTCTGATTGAGAGGCAGTTTCTGACTACTAGGCTATCACTGCTTTTAGAACTAATAAAACTCTAAAAAACTGTTCTGTAAATTTCGGATTGAGAGATTTTTCTAGAACGTTTGCTATTTGCACTTCCGTAATTATAATACTAAAGTTACGAATTCTGAGTATAAAAATCTATTTAATTAATATCAGAAAATTTCTATATTAATTCATTGATGAGAAATTGTTTTCATATATCTATTTTTACAGTGTAGCGCGGCCATGTTTCGTTTTATTAAGTGTGCACATGTTCCAACTTACGTCCGTTATTAATAAGCGATCTATCCAATGTTTTGTCTACTAAAGATCGACATTTAACAATTTCTTTGTATTAGACATTGTTAAACTGCAATCTTTGGTAAGTAAAAATTGTGTAGATTATTTATTAATAACGGACATTAGGCTTCAGGTATATAGGTGATAACATTTGTTTAAAGATTGTATAGTCCGCGTCAAATTTCTAGTCCGCTTTGAACATAGAAATGAACGGTTGGACCGATTTGGCTAATTTTAGTTTGTGGAAATCCAGTGAAGGTTTAAAAGGTGAGTAAATATGAAATATACGAGGCGGTACAAAGTTTTCCGGGTCAGCTAGTGAAAAATAATTTCTCATCAACAAATTAATTCTAATAATATTCTCAATTAATGAAATCAATTATATTTTTCTTTATTTTAATAATAATCTATAGAAGACTATATTTAAAAAATCTACTAAAATTTTAAAATTTGTACGGTCTTTAATTGCTATCATATTTATTGTATGAAATCACACCTAGTCTATCATTCTACGAGAGAAAATTTAAAATATGTATATGTATAAATAGGCTGAGTTCAATTTTTGTCTTTTTGACACCTTTTTCACTTTTGTTTATCAATTTTCTTTATACCCGACTGCGGAGAGTAATGTCTTTCGAGCGTATGTATGTATGTAAGTATATATGTATGTATGTATGTATGTCGCATTCTTTGTCACGCTGCTGCCCAAACGGCTCGACGGATTAACATATGAGGTGTCGTTGGATTCGTCTAAATTGCGGGAGTGACTACAGGCTATATTTTAAGCAGTCGGTTTTTATTTTTATAATAATTGCTAGTTTATTTGTTTAGTAGCTATTGAACCCGCTCATTGGCTATTATTACCTGCGCGATAACGTAAGCTACTATATAGTCGCTTGAGCTACTGAGCAGTTGCTCAATCCGCTGCCACTGTTTAAATTGTTGTTTGAGCTACCAACGTGGTTTCTATATTTCATACATAGATGAGTAAAATGCATAAATAGATCACTATTCTCTTGTATATCTCTTTTTCTTGTCGAAGATTTCATTTTAGTAAAAAAATGTGTCGCTTATCTACGCGTCTGTAAAGATGCATGAGCTACTAAATAGTCGCCGATCAACTTGACAGTCGCGTTAATCACATAATGGCCTGAGCTACCAGTTGCTCAAGCGATAGTACTCAATGAGCGATTAATATTAATGGTATTTATGAAAATTTGTGATTATTTTTGTATTTTAACAACAATTTTACGTTATACTAATATAATTTACATATTGAATATATAAATTATATCAGAATCCCTGGGAATTACTGGCCACTGGATGAACATAAAGGGAACTGGATGAACACTCTTGAACATTATTATTATTATTATTAAATTACCACTTCTTTTTTAATAGTTTTGATGTTATTGTTTTCAAGTTGCGGACTAAACTGGGTTTTTTTGGCAATGTTTAAGTGAAAGCGTGTTTCATTTCTTCTAGTCTCGCGAGATAATGAGACTAAGTTAGAACGAACTTATTCCCAATTCATATTTATAATCAGATCTTAACGACTACACTAAGACGTTCACTTACTGTATTTCTTAAATTATTTCGAATCTTTTTTCCGCTTTACTAAATTGGAATGCTTACAATTCTAGCTTACATTTTTCACAAACTTTACTGCTACAGTACACAACTCGGAATCAAAATATGTTTCAAAATTACATTTTTGAGTTTTAAATTTTATAACTATTGCCATATTAAATACTAAACACTGAGACATATAAATGCATATTCAAAAAATTACAAAAAATTGTCAATTCTATTAGAAAACATCCAAAATAGTATAAATATGAGATTCTATTAAGCATCTAAGCAAGATTCTATTAATCAAAACACTAAGAAAAAACGCATATTTCCGTCATCAATTTTCACGTCCTCATTCTTTACGACACGGTGTCGCAACTTTTCACGATATGTATAGGATACACCTTTTTTATTTGGTATGGTACGGACGAACAAAAGTTAATAAGTAAAAATTATGATTGAGAAATTTGACAAACAATGAGTATGGTAAATTTAGACGAAAACGATTTTATCTTAATTTATAAAAATTGTATAAAATAAATTATAAATGACAGTTTTTGAGATACACATAAAACTAAAATGCTGCCACACGCTCTTCAAACATCAACGACCCATTACAAATTCAAAGATGCGGACAGAGTGTTTGACTTTATTTGCGTATATTTGTAAGCGCTTGTACTCGATCCAATTGTGTCAATTTTAGTAAATTAATGATTATTTGCCGCAAACGTTTGCGAAGCGTCCACACGTATGAGTTTGTATTGGTTTGGAATTTGTTGCAAGAGCAAGGTATTTTATATTTTTGGAAAATTTCACAAAAATGTATGATGGCACAAAATTTCATCAAAATTCAATGCAATATATAAATAAATCATCAAACATCATTACATATGTTTTTGTCATTGTAAATTAAAGCATAAATGTTACAAGTGTGATATATATAGATATATATGTGTGTATGTGTTGTGCCGACGAGTTGGGTCCGTACACGAGTGGGTCCGGCCGGAGCCCTGGGTAGTTAATGTCTGGTATGGGCGAACCTGAAAGTACAGACAAATTTAATTAGTTCATAAGTAATATAATGCTGATATATGAAATATTTAAAACTTGTTTATAGGGAAAAAAAGCTTTTGTATATAATATAGAAGTAGCAGACGAGCATACAGTATATTTAAAATATAGGCCTTAATAGGAAATATAGTTTTCTTTTTGTATATAATATAGTAGTAGCAGACGAGCAGCCCACCTGATGGTAAGTGGCTACTGCCCATGGACATCTGTAATCAACTCAAGATAAGATTATATTCCTACCAGAGGTTGGCCATAGGTACGCTAGCCCGGGGACTAAGCTGGAACGCCCCGGAAAAGTATGTCTCCCTTACCAGATTCTTCAAACCAGAACACAGCAGCGCTTGACACTGCTGTTATGAGGTAGAAATAGGTGTGGCGGTGGTGCCGCCGGAGTCGAACCACATAGGGTTCTACCACCTTCATAATTATATGTATTATATTCATATTCATTACTATTATACAAGTGACATATTTCAGTGCTCCCGTCCAAAATACCTAGTAGGAATCTAATCCTATCTGGTGTTGATTACAAATGTCCAGACTGTTTAGTATTATGTTGATAGAGAAACAATGCAAAACAAAAAAATTAAATTTTTCAAAAGCCCACAAATTATGTATGCAAATAAATGAATTCTATCAATAATTTGAAAATAACTACCATTACACATGTAACATAACAATATATTTTTTTTGCAAAACACCAATCATAACAATATTTTAATTTTTTTTCTATTCGATAAAATGAACAAAGCACTACACATGCCTTGCACACAAGGCATTCAGAGTTTCTTACCGTGTATGTAGTACTAGTGGTGGTTATACCTGAGGTTGAGTTTCTCGGAGCCAAAGGCATTCCATACGTACCTGGCGATTACTTTATTGGGTGTAAATCCCATCCCCCTTATCCTGCTTGACACATCAGAATCCCCACAAATTAGCCTAAAATACCAATATCCTAGTCACCCCCATCCCTCCTAACCCTAGCTCGCTAGCCCTCAAAATCCTGGCAAACGAGGCATTCCGGCGTTTATTACACTGGAAACCCTATAAATGTCCCTAAATTCACTAACTCAGTCATTTATAACGCTCAATTCAACGGCACACGAGGCAATCCGGTACAAATCACCCCGCAACCCTCTCTAATCATCTAACCTAGCTAGCCCCATCCCTAACTAAACCAGCACACGAGGCATTCCGGTACTTTATACACCGGAACCTAACCTCACCTTCAATCCTACTGATTTGTATTCCGAACCCCCACAAAACCCCCTAAAATCACACCCCGACCCCCTCAACCCCCCGGAATACTCAGCAACGTCCAGATCCCCTCAACTAACTCAGCACACTCAGCATTCCGTCACATCCCACCTGGCGAGCAGCAGCACAGTGTACGCGGCGAGCAGCGCGGCGGCGGTGCCGGCGGCGGGGGCCAGCGCCGCCGCGCCCGCGTAGCGCGCCTGCCCGCACGCCGGCGGACACACCGGGATTATCGTCTCTATAATACAATAGATGCGGGGGGCACGTGTACGCCATGCGAGCGTTGCATACATAACAGAACAGATTACTATAATTACGACCATGTATAAATGAAATTTCTAAACTACTATAAATCTTCCGATGAATACAACAAAGTTTTATAAATCTACATTACATGTATACATATATATAAAACAAAGACGGGTTTGTTACAACACTTATAACTCGAGATCTGCTGAACCAACTTTCATGGTTATTGATACGTTGGATTTGTCTCCACCACGAATAGCAGAATATATCTTAAAAACAATGAAAACTCGATATGTGTAATGAATACTTAATCATTTCAATAAATGCTAATTTGTTCATAGAAATACGCCGTAATTTCCCTATTATAATTCGTTTTTGTAGTCTTATTCAAACCCCTTTTTTATGTATATCCCACTATTTTCATTTTTTTAAATCACTGAATCATATGATTTTTTTTAATCTTTTAAATCACTGATCCTTATGTAAAGAACTCTAATAAAACGGTACAAAATTGTAACAGAATTAACAAAAAAAAATGTCATTAATCCATGTATAGTGCGAAAATATTGCAATCTGTTCTGCTTACAAACATAAAAACAAACATGCGAAAAAAGTGACATTGTAGGAATTTTAACAACCACTTTATATACATAAATATATACTAATATTTTAATATATTATTATTAGGGTTCCTCACTCAAAAATTATTAATAATTACACTTAAAAAATAATTCGCGGTCAATTTATAAAAATATAACTAATTTAATTTAAAAGCTTTATATCTTTTATTTTAGAATTGTTAACTCATATTTTCATATATATATTTTCATATACTATTATAATTCCAAAATGGTCGATCAAATTCCCACAACATCACCACATACACAAAATGATACAAAAATCAGCCATTAAATATTATCAAGTACATTTAAAACTGGTCAAAAACAATCAAAGAATCTTGCAAAGCTCCAAATTACACAGAATTACAAAAAAATAACTAAATACTTAAAATAAAATCAATAATTAATTTATTAAGATTTGTTTCAGCTGATTAAAAATATATTATTAAAACCCCGAGGACTAAGTTGGAACGACTCATATATTATGTAACTATGAGGCGTTCCAATTTAGTATATGAGTATAGACAGATAGTTTTTTTTTTTAAATAATATTGAATTAGGCAACGAACATGCAGTCAATCTGATGGTAAATAAGACATGGACATCTATAAGCCCTTTGACTTTATGTCCTTTCTGAAGTTGGTCAGCGATGTGTTGTTGACCTAAGGACTACGTTGGAACGCCTCAGCTAAGTATGTCTCTCTTACCAAATCAAAATGAATCAACGCTACGCTCCTGTTATAAGGGGCAAATAATTTGTAATTATTAAAATAAATAAATAAATTATTGTTTTTACCGTGATAGCCTAGTGGTTAAGAGACTCGGCCTATCGTTCGAGGGTTCCGAGGTTCAAATCCCAGGCACACACCTCTGATTTTTCAAAATTATGTGCGTATTAGATATTAATTATCACTTGCTAAAACGGTGAAGGAAAACATCGTGAGGAAACCTGCATACCTGAGATTTATAAAAGAAAAACTCAAATGTATGTGAAGTCTACCAATACGCACTTGGGCAGCGCGGTGGACTATGGCCTAACCCTTCTAATTCTGAGAGGAGACCCGTGCCCAGCAGTGGGACAGTAATGGGTTGACGGTGATGTGTTTTTTACCTATTGTTGCCTTATAACATTTGCGCGAAATCCATGTTGCTGAGACACTTATAAGAGGTATTCCAACTTAGTCCTTAGGGTAGCCATGTTCTCAAATTCAATTACAGATGTCCGACTTACCATCAGATGGACTAAAAACGCTCATTTACCAACATTTATATAAAACTTAGTAAGTTATAAAAAACTAACTAAGTTACTGGCCCAATAATGCACTGACAGACCTCACATAGGTCTCAAATTATAGATGTCATACCATCAAATACACTAAACACTCATTTACCAACATTTATAAAAAACTAACTAACATATAATAAACTAACTAAGTTACAACTCACCGAACAACTCCACTTGTCCCTCATCGGTGCCGAGTTTGTTCTGCGCCTTGCAAGTGAACATACCGTACTGACGTTTCTCTATAGTTATCACTCTGAGTGTAGTGTCTGTGAACTCGTCGGCGGTCGCGAAGTGAGAGATTCTGAAAAAAGTAAGTATTACTTAGTAAGTTTTTTATAACAAGTAACTTTTGTTTAAAATAAGCTTTTTTTAGTAAATATGCAAAAAAAAACGGAGAAATGTGTTTGGTTCTTAAACTTCTTTAGACGCCAATTAAGTTGTGAATATGTAGCTACTTTAATTTAAAATATTTTTTTAATGAAACTGTGAAAAGTGCGCAAAAATGTATTCAGAATCGGTTACTATCTATTTTTCATACCCCTAAGTGATAAGGGTTGTTCACCATAATAATAATAATAATAATCATCTTTATTTGCAAACCATGTTGTAACATTTTTTATTTGTATGGCAACACAACGTTTGCCGGGTCTGCTAGTAATATTATATAAGACGTACCTGTAATGTTGATTGTTGGACAGCTGTACCTCGTCCTTAAGCCAGGAGATTGCTGGTGGTGGATACGCCTCCACGTGGCATTCGAGATCCATGTCGTATTGAAGAGCCTAGAAAATAAAAAAATATTGTAAATACAAAAGAGCTGACTGCTTAAAAATAAGTAACTTAAAGAGGATGTGAAATAATAATAACATAGTGTAAATACGAAGGAGCAGACTATTTAAAAATAATATACTAAGAAGGGAAATAATAATTAATGACAAACTAAAATGAAAATGCAAATTTTGAAGAAAATACACTTATTTTTTTATATTCTGCTTAGGGTGGTACTCGTCGAATATCTTTTTTCAAATGTACATTTGATCAAATAATATGATGACTTCATCCAATTTACCAGCAACACTGATATTTGATCAAAGATTTTTCTAACTATAGTCCGATTCATAATTAGGTGTCCAAAATGTAAACAAAGAAATGTCACTGTCAAAATTAACAAGAAACCAAAACCAAAACAAACTCAACAAAAAACTAAAACTTTAACAAATATACACAATTTAACAAACGCGTTATGTAAACGAGTTCTATCACAATCACGAAAATGAATAATATCAGCTACGAAACTTAAAAATGACGGCACAAGATTATTTTTGGATTCCGATTGTGTTACCATTAGCCATTATCACATTTTAATTTTCTACCATAAACTTTGTTATTATTATTACTGTATTGAATGAAATTGAGGTTATATAAATATTAGAAAATGTGAATTAATCTTAATTTATTTAGATTATTATTTTATTATTGTTGTATAACTTTAATATCGACAAAAATAAGAAACTACCATTTGAAACGTATTTTCTTGATAGGTCAAAACCTTTGTTTACATTTTGGACACCTAATTATGAATCAGACTATAGATGAAGTTGTTTCCAGGCCAAAAACAATCCTGCTTAAAAAATAGGGCAAGTTAAATGAAAGCCTATAAGAAATAAGGTAAATACCTGTCCCAATCTAGGCCTAGGCACGGTGACAACCGGTGCAAATTCGACTTCCAAATTGATATTCCTCCGAGCACCCTTTCCCACACCGTTCTCAGCCACACAGTAATATGTCCCGCGGTCTTCCTTGTGCACGGAGGTGACTTTCAAAATATTACCCCTGGAAAGGAATTATTATGTTAATTGCGATTAGACAAATATAAAATGATAAATTCCGGAGGTTGTTTTAACAATATTATTTATATTTAATTGAGATCGGAGAAAATGGCAGTGATAGCCTAGTGGTTAAGAAATTCGATTTCTTGATCGATGGGGCCAAGGTTGAAATACAAGGCATGTACCTCTGACTTTTCAAAGTTATGTGCGTATTAGAAATTAATTATCACTTGCTTAAACGGTCAAGGAAAATATCCAGAGGAAACCTGCATACCTGAGAAATCTTAAAAAAAAAATACAAAGGTATGTGAAGTCTATCAATTTGCACTTGGCCAATGTCGATCTTTGGTAGGCAAAACTTTGGACAGATCGATTATTAATAACCGGAATATGGCATAACAGTAATTTTTAAGGTGATAGAACCCCTGTAGTTCGACTCCGGCGGCTCCACCACCAGATCTATTTCTGCCTAATAACAGCAGTGTTAAGCGCTGCTACGTTACGCTTTGAGTAAGGGCGAAATCCATATCCAAAGTATTCTAACTTAGTCTTCAGGGCTCACATTGCTATGTGTCTGTGGCCTACCTCACATAGTAATCTTATCTGGTGTTGATTACAGATGCCCATAGGCAGTAGCCACTTACCATCCGGTGGACTGCATGCAAGTTTGCTACTCCTTTTTTTTATAATATAAGAGTAGCAGACGAGCATGCAGTCCACCTGATGGTAAGTGGCTACTGCCGCCCATGGACATCTGTAATCAACCCCAGATAGGATTAGATATTCCTACCTGAGGTCGGCCGAAGATGCGCCGCTACCCCTGAGGACTAAGCTGGAACCCCTCGGAAAAGTATGTCTCCCTTACCACACCCTTCAAACCGGAACACAGCAGCGCCTAACACTGCTGTTATTAGGTAGAAATAGGTGTGGCTGTGGTGCCGCCGGAGTCGAACCACAAAGGGTTCTACCACCTTCAACTCCTATAAAAAGCATTAAATTTACCTGTAGATTGATCCTCCGGTGGGCAGAATGGCGTTGTTCTCACGACGCCAAGATATCTTCGGGGGCGGGAAACCACCAGCGTAACATTCCATCTGGGCACCTGAGACAAGTAAATTACAATATTAAGAAAAAAATAGTCAAATCCAACTGGAACTCGCACGTGGTTCCATACCACCAAAATTTTTATATATTTTTTATTTTTAGTATATGTTATTATAGCAGTAGTCATTGAAGTAAATACATTGTGAACATTTTAAGGTCGCTTGTCCACCGCACCGTCACCGAGCCGATACGAAGAACGAGATTATTTTGGGACCGATTTTAATATGTCGTGACGGCGATAGTTTTGTCCACCGCGACCGATATCGGCGGATTATTTTGTTCCAGCTGTCACGCGTGTGACGGCAGTGTATGGACGAGTTCCAATGTGTTTTATATTGCCGGCACATCGGTCCGTCAAAATCTCGGTGCCGATCTAGCGGTCACGCCGATCTACTCGAAATATCGGCGGCCGGGATGCCGGTGAAGGACGTGCGGTGGACAAGCGACTATAGTAAATGTATGTACGCTACTTCGGCGCCGTCATTAATTATGGGTATCGGCTCGGTGACGGTTGCAGTGGACAAATAGCGTCTAGCTATTACGATTAAATAGATAAAGCTAAAAACGTCGAAAAATAGCGGTTCATTGTATGGCGACCCCTATTTATTTTCAACTTTTTTTATTTTTAATATTTGTTGTCATAGCAGCCACCCCCTTATACAAACTCTGTAATCAATTCAAGTGTATTACGGTTCAGGAGGTAGAGCCCAGGAGGCCTACCATCTTCTAAAACCATCATAGTTCAGGAAAGTTTTATTTCCTCCTTAAAACAGTAAAATATTCCGTCATACACAGTTGAACAAACTTGAACCCTTACACTTCGCTTATCCATTGTATAAAACCAATTGAAATTGTCATATTTTGCTTAAAAAGTTAAATTTCCTGCACAAAAAGTAAGAGTATGTTTAAAATAATATTGTGTTAAGAGATGGTAGTAACCCTCCTGTGCCAGACGGACAGACAGCGGAGTCTTAGTAATAGAGTTCCGTTTTTACCCTTTGTGTAAGGAATCCTAAAAACGGTACCCTATTATTAAGACTGTCTGTATGTCAGTATGTATAATGGTGGCCGCTATGACAACAATTCTCCATAACGAAACACCTTGTGAAGGGGCGGTAGATGTAATGGCATTCAAAAAGTGCTCTGTTAAGAACCTATTTTGAATGAAAATATTGATTTGATTTGACTTCCCAGTCTGACCCGTGCCTATTAGTGGTACAATAATGGGTTGATGATGATGATGAAGGAACAAAATCCACTCACTCTCCCCCTCGCTCGCGACCAACGACCGTGTAGAGTTGTCCGAGGTGATGGGCGGCCTGCGCACTTGCAGCTCATACCCAGCAGTGGAACAGTGAGTTGATGACGATGACGACGACGATGAGGATGATGATGATGATGATGATAATGATGGTGATGATGATGATAAAACAATATCAACTCACTCTCCCCCTCGCTCGCGACCAACGACCGTGTAGAGTTGTCCGAGATGATGGGCGGCCTGCGCACTTGCAGCTCAACTTCAGCGGTGATCTTGTTGCTCACCGTGATGATGACCTGACATTGGTACCAACCGGCGTCTGTCTCTTGGATGTCTTTTATCTGAAAATATGAAAATGGTTTTCATTTAATATGACAGAGTGATTTTCATTTAACATCACTATTTTAGAGAGAGATTTAATGGTATCTGGGGTTGATTTTTTTTATAATATAAGAGTAGCAGATGAGCATGAAGTCCACATGATGGTAAGTGGCTACTGCCGCCCATGGAAATCTGTAATACCCAGATAGGATTAGATATTCCAACATGAGGTCGGCCAAGGATTTACTGCTGACCCCCTTACCCTGGGGACTAAGCTGGAATGCCTCGGAAAAGTATGTCTCCCTTACCGCACCATTCAAACTAGAACACAGCAGCGTTTAACACTGCTGTTATGAGGCAGAAATAGGTGTTACGTTGGTGCCGCCGGAGTCGAACCACAAAGGGTTCTACCACCATCTAAGTTACATGTATAATACTAATAATTGGAAATATTACAACAGGAATTTAAAATATGCCTGATTTATTTTATTTTTGCAATCGTATCTAGGGTTAATTACAGATGCCCATCCACCTGATAGCAACTATTTCCGCCCGTCATTAATAATCAATCTTTACATTGTTTTGCCTACCAGAGATCGACACGTAACAATTTCTTCATACTAGACTTGTCAAGCTTCGATCTTTGATGGTTAACAATTGGATAACTTGATAATAATTTATTAATTTAAGTTATTAATAAATAACGGGGTGTAAGTAGTGGAACGTAAGTAGTGCCATGGAAATCTGTAATCAACCCCAGATAAGCTGTTCTTAGTTAAGTTACAATGCCTCAGCACTAAGTTTGAACGCCTTAGATAAATATGTCTCCCTTATCACACTCTTCTAACCAGAACAGAGCAATGCTACACTACTGTTATAACAAAGATAGGTAAAGATTTCTACCACTTTCACCTTTATTAAATTACTTAACATACAAATGTATAATCTTACCGAAAGTGTATAAGTAGCTGACGCAGCATCGAATCGCAGCGAGAACCTGGAATCTCTGATGATGAGTCCAGAGTTAGTTGACAACGGTAGGGATTCTGTGGTCTTCAGTCTGTCATATTTCACCTGGAACAAAACAAAATATATACTGATTAGATCCGCGGGTATAAATAAAGACAAACATACAAGGCACGCACGAAAAATATAACCCGTCCTTGGCAATCGGGTAAAAAGAATTAAAAACATCTTTTTGTATTCTTCTCGGGAAACCTTTTGATCATCCGCATCATAGGGGTGCAAAAAAAATATTGGTCTCAGTACGGTCATTCTTGACGGCGCTCATATTGGACACGCTTTTTACGCCGTTATCCAACGAAATATATTGAGCGCCGACTTTAGAAATATGTACTAAACCAACATTTATTTCTATTATTTTTACTTTGTAGTGACATAGAAGTCGGTTGTATTTTTTTAAATTTAAAACCCATACCATAAAATTTATTGGACAGCTCATCTAGAGGCGTCCACCATATTAGATTTAGAATGGCGTCAGTAAACTAATAATGCCGTCGTGAAGCCCTTACTGTCCCACTGCTGGGTACAGGTCTCCTCTCAGAATGAGAAGATAAAGATATACATGCATTATCAACTAAACTAAACATATATAGACGAAAACAACACTTATTTAACACATAAACAAATAGGTTAAAAGGTTTAAAATTTATTTTCAAGATGTCCCTTACATACGACCTAACTCAAATTAAATAAAAACATGTAAAACTTACAAAAGTAAGTACACAATAAGTACTGTGATGCTCTAGGCATTCTTCAGTAGTGGGAAACCCGTGCCCAGCAGTGGGACATAAAAATCACTAACTAACCAAAATCTATTATACATTTTATACTAGCTTGTACCCGCTTACGAGGGTGCGTTTTTAAGTTCGCGGAATGAGGGACAAGGAGGGAAAATAAAATGTCAAAATTATTTTTCTTTTTCTACATATTCTCCTGCAAGACGAATACATTTTTAAGATCTTTGTATTAACTTATTTAAACCCTCATAAAAAATGTTTCGTCCTTGTCGGAAAAATTGCGTCCTTAACTTCTTCGTCTGTAGAAAATTTATTTCCACGAAGCTCTTTTTTCATTTTTGGAAAGAGATAATAATCGCTGGGAGCCAGGTCTGGCCTATAGGGTGGATGATTTAAAATATCAAAGCTCACCTTATGCAGGGCAGCCAGTGCAATACGGCTTTTGTGTACGGGCGCATTGTCGTGCAACAGCAGGACACCTCTGGTTGATTTTCCCCGCCTTTTTTCTTTGATGGCTTCTTTTAACCGCTCCAGAATAGTTGCGTAATATTCTCCGGTTATAGAGACACCTTTATCTTTATAATCTATTAACAAAATTCCTTCTGAATCCCAAAAGACTGTCGCCATGAATTTTCCGGCCGATTGTGACACCTTAAACCTTTTAGGAGGTGCTGTACCCTTTTTATGCCACTGCATGAAGTCTTGTTTAGACTCAGGTTCATAATGGTGAACCCAAGTTTCATCTCAAGTAACAATTCGATTCAATACAATATCTTTATCTTCTCCACAGAGGTCCAAAAACGCACGGGAACATTCAACGCGCTGTTGTTTTTGAGGCGGCGTGAGCATTCTCGGCACCCACCGCGCGCTGACCTTAGTCATGCCAAGATGGTCATGCAGAAATTTAAAAATGCTTGTATCCGATACTCCAACCATTTCTGCAAGCTGTTCCTTCTTTAGCCGAGCATCCTCCAGTACTAATTTTTCGACTTTCGCCATCGTTTCCGGAGTGGTCACCTCAACAGACCGTCTGGGTCGTGGGTCGTCTTCAAGTGAATCCCTGCCTAGCTTAAAAAGGTTGTTCCACTTGTAAACCATCGTTTTTCCAGGGCAAGAGTCCCCGTAAACCGATGACATCTTTTCCATTATGATTTGCACAGACTTTCCTTGCTTGGTAAGGAACTTTATAACGGCGCGATGCTCGATTTTCTCCATACTTTATTTTTTTTTCCGGATTGAGTTGTTTAATTGTCGATAGTTTTAAAACTAATGATGCAATTGTGATAAAACTTTATATTTATACTATTTATGAGTCACTTAACACGTACCGCCCTTAACAAGCCCGCTATCATCCCTCCAACCCCGCCATTCCGCGGACTTAAAAACGCGCCCTCGTAGCTTAGCCCGCGATGCGAAGTTTTTATTTATCCCTCGGGAACGGTAGTTTTATTCGGGATAAAAGATATAATCCGCGCCAAACTGCTAGTCCACTCTGAAGTTGCGAGCAGGTGTAGTCATACAATTAGCTATGGTGACGCGATTCATTTCTATATTCAGAGCGGACTAGCAGTTTTATGCGACTATACCTTATGTCCTTTTCTGAAGCCCTGACAGCATTTGTAGAAAATTTAATGACAATCGATTATGTAGTAAAGACGTCAAAGTGTGACAAACAAACAAACAAACTTACATTCGCATTTATAATATTAAGGATTGTTATAGTGATATTTTAGGTACGGATATGACCGATTTTTCTATTGCTTGTACCTATTATAGTAGGCGTTAGATAGAAATCAGTCATAGCTTTGCCTCGTTCGTAGTAAATACGTGTTTTTGTAGGTGAGTTCCTAATTATTTTTATACAGATTACAAAAAAGTTAGTCATATATAAAGTGACCATACGTCCCGTTTTAAATGGGATCGCCCTATTTTCGAACTTTTGTCCCGTTGTCCCCGAAATAAACCTCTAGACAAAGTAATTGAATAAATGAATCGATGTCCTGTTTTGAGTGAAATAATAAATTGTCACTTTAGTCATATATCATCAAAACATTCGAAATAATGTTTAGTTTAATTTTGAACATTCGAAATAATGTTTAGTTTAGTTGCATTACGGTTTTTAAGCTTTAATTAACGGACTTAAGTTTAATTTTTATATACATAAATATTATATTCATAAATCAATTTGTAACTTTTATTCTTGTTGTTTACATAATTGTAAAAAAAACTCGCTAAATTAAAAAAATAATCAACAAATAATAATAGTTTAAAAATTAAAAACCACGGTAATCGCACAAGGAAAATCGTTAATTGTGATTCCTGACGATCCTAATTAGGTGAATGCGATAAAATTATCAAAATCGTGGATTGTCGTCGGTTCTTCATAAGTGTTCAAAATTTTAAATTAAACCAACCTTTCAAAGTAGGTAAAAATCGAGTTCAAAGATTCCGTTACATACATACATAGATAGATACAACCGAAGCTAATAAAAGAGTGGTAAAAAAGAATTTTAAATAAGGCAGAAACGTTCACTTAACAATAATACCAGTGTTTTTCAAACATATCTTCAATCATTCATCATAAAAAATAATATCCCTCTGCAGTAGGGTAATAAAGTAAACATTATTGATAGCACAGGGATCTCAAAGTTCAGTAACCATATGATAGGACAATCTTCTGTCAATATACTCAATTGATCCAATAATAGAACACTTTCTACTGATAATATTGTATTGTTGTTTAATAAGTGACAATAATAGCATAACTTTGGACTATCTCCTCGACAAAACAAATATTATGTGAGAGTATGACCTCAAGTCACGTTCGAGATAAGAAGTACCTTTCAACAATTTTTTTTTTATAATATAGGAGTAGCAGACGAGCATGCAGTTCACGTGATGGTAAGTGGCTACTGCTGCTGATAAACATCTGTAATCAACCCCAGATCGGATTAGATTCCTACCTGAGATCGGTCACACATGCGCCGCTACCCCTCAGGACTAAACTGGAACACTTAGGCAAAGTATGTCTCCCTTACCACACCCATCAACACAGAACACAGCAGCGCTTAACACTGCTGTTATGAGGCACAAATAGGTGTGGCGGTTGTGCCGCCGGAGTCGAACTACAAAGGGTTGCACCAACTTCAAATTTTTGTTAAGTTTTTGAATGTAACTTACCCATAATACAGGATAATCTTGAGCATAGTGTACAGAACAGTCGAGATCAACTTGCCCACCGATATCACGAATTTGTTCCTGTGTTATGTGTGATATGGTCGGTGTGCGTTGACCATATGCTGGAAAGAAAAATAAAACAAATTTAATTTTCTTAGACATAAGTAGGTATAGTCCGCGCCAAATTGCTAGTCCGCTCTGAGGTTGTTGCGAGCAGGTGTAGTCATACAATGCTATGGCGACACGATTCATTTCTATATTCAGAGCGGAGTAGCAGTTTTATGCGGACTATAATACCATTATCACACCTATTTCTAGCATGTAATAAGGCAACTATTAATCCTCAGGAGACATAGATTTTTATGAGCGGCAGTGAACTGCCTCTCATTCGCTACCTCATTTTATAAATAACAAGGGTTGAGGACGGCCACCGGAGGGGTTTTAGTGCGGTAAAAATCCCACACAACCCGGCGTCCCCCCCACGTCGTCGAGTACCTTTTGAAGAATTTCCCCTCGTAAACAAAAATAAATATAGTTTAAAGACTAAAAAAAATTTAACAAAAAATACAACCGACTTCTATGTCACTACAAAGTAAAAAATAATTCAAATAAATGTTGGTTTAGTACATATTTCTGAAGTCGGCGCTCAATATATTTCGTTGGATAACGATCTAAACAGTCTAATATTTTTTACGTTGAAAATTTTTTTTCACCCTTTTTAGTGACGACATAATAACATTTATATTAATACAATATAAAATTGTATAAACGTGATCATGAATTAAGGTAAGGTCTGAATTTACATTGATTGGAACCGCCCGCTCGCAAGGCGCTGCCGCGCCTTACTCGCTTAGTTTTATATTGTCTTATATGTTCTAAACTAACCTAACTAAATAGTCAATGATGAACTGGCTTTGCAATTTCATTAGAACCTACACCAAATATCTTCAAATACAACTAAATTATTCCCATCGGTTGAGGAGTTACATATTTTGTCTCCGAGCCACATTATCAAACCCTTCAATAGTCAATGATGAACTGGCTTTGCAATTTCATTAGAACCTACACCAAATATCTTCAAACAAAACTCAATTATACCCATCGGTTGAGGAGTTACATATTTTGTCTCCAGAACCCACTCTGATCCTCATCATATTTAAATGCAACCAACTTGTAGCAATTGTCCACAGACGAAATTAAAGGCATAAAAATAGGTTCATAAACGGCGAAGTTATGGCTGTTATATTGACATGGATGGAGGAGTTTCCCTCATTTTCTCCAGAACCCATCGATGGATCCTAACCATATTTAAATGGGACCAACTTCCAGCTCGTCTCTATACAATAAAAAAAGAATTATTAAAATCGGTTCACTAACGGCGGAGTAATTCGTGTACATACATAAAAAAAAAAGATACCGGCCGAATTGATAACCACCTCCTTTTTGAAGTCGGTTAAAAACCACAAGGAAAATCGTTAAACCTGATTTATGACGATCCCGATGAGGAGAATGGGAGTCACTACTGCCACTCCTATTTCTGCCTTATAACGCTTTAATTGAAAGGATCCCGGGTTCCATCGCCGGTCAGACAAATGTCTGAATGATTAATTTTGGTATCTGTTCTGGGTCTGGGTGTTTGTGTATTCGTCTTTGTTTGTGTCCATGGCACCATGTCCATGGATACAGGGAATTCTAGTGTGAGTGTAGAAAGTGTTTCATTTTAAAACGATTAGGCTAGAGCTGCTGTGTTGTATCAGTAGTTTTATTTGATTTTTGTTTTGTTTTAATATTTACTATGATCTGTCACACCTTGGGACAATGAATAGTAGGCTGGTTGGGGTTTAACATAACATGCTCGGTATGTGTCCTCTGTCACATCCTACTTTACTATTCATAAATCTTATATATAAAATTCTCGTGTAACAATGTTAGTTACCGTACTCCTCCGTAACGGCTTTACTGATTTTCACCAAATTTTATATGCATATTCAGTAGGTCTGAGAATCGGCTACTATCTATTTTTCATACCCTTAAGTGATAAGGGTTGTTCACCCTTAACATTTTTTTAAATATATGGCAACACAACATTTGCCGGGTCATCTAGTAGTTTTATATAAGTATGTCTTGGGGCATTCTTCGTTTCAGCCTATGGGGTCATGTGAGTTTCTTTCATGAGGGTCTTTGCCACGGGGTTGGGTGGTTTATTATTCTCTTCTGGTAGATTTTAGTATGTCATACTATTTCTTGCCTCAATGTGCTGACTTGCAGGTCATGATGTAATTGTTCATTTGTGACATACCATGGAGGTTGGTTATAGTGCTTAGCATTTTATTTTGGAATCTGCAGGATTTCAATATTAGAGTGAGAGGCTGTCCCCCATAACTGGATGCCATAGGTCCAGATTGGTTTAAGTATACTTTTATACAGGAGAAGTTTATTACTCATGGATAGTTGTGATTGTTTTATTTAATAAAACAAAGAAGTTCTGTATTTCCCCTAGATTACTTTACACATACATATATTTATAAGAACCCATTCATTCGTAAAAAGTTTTAATTCATTAAAAAGTTTGAAGGTCACTTCAGTCCATATTTTTCCTGCTACAATCTTGTTTTATAATAACATTCATTTTTATCACATAAGTTGGTTATGACAAAAAATTGCTTGTTATTATTGATAATTGGTTTCATACCAATTTTTATACAATCTGCAATATAATTAGTAGTCATCTATAATAATAAATGTTCAATATTTTTGTTTTTTAAAAGATAAAAGTAAAAAACAAGCATACAATCTACCTGGTGTTAAATGGTCACTACCACCCATGGACATCAACCCAGTAATCAACCCCAGATACAATTAATCCCACCTCGGGTCAACCAAATACTTCTACATGTGGTGTGTGTGTGCGTGTGTGTGTGTGTCTATGTGAGAATGTGTCTATGTGTGAATGTGTCTATGTGTGAATGTGTCTATGTGTGAATGTGTCTATGTGAGAATGTGTCTATGTGAGAATGTGTCTATGTGAGAATGTGTCTATGTGTGAATGTGTCTATGTGAGAATGTGTCTATGTGTGAATGTGTCTATGTGCGAATGTGTCTATATGCGAATGTGTCTATGTGTGAATGTGTCTATGTGTGAATGTGTCTATGTGTGAATGTGTCTATATGCGAATGTGTCTATGTGTGAATGTGTCTATGTGTGAATGTGTCTATGTGTGAATGTGTCTATATGTGAATGTGTCTATGTGTGAATGTGTCTGTATGTGAATGGCTAATTTTTTAAATTCTTTTTTTATAATATAAGAGTAGCAGACGAGCATGCAGTCCACCTGATGGTATGTAGCTACGGCCGCCCATGGACATCTGTAATCGACCCCAGATAAGATTCATCCCACCTCAGGTCAACAAAAGATACTACTTCATGTGATATGTGTGTGTGAATGTGTATGTATGTGAAAAACTTGTATAAGTACGAGTATAAGTATGTATCCTTTACTACATCCTTTAAGCCAGAATAGTAGTGGTATACTGCTGTTTTCGAGCAGAAATAGGTCTGGTACCTTCAGATTTAAACCACAAAGGGTTCTGTACTTGTTAATCTGATGGTTAAAGTAGTTGTCCCTTTTTGTCACAACTGCTAATATGTCCGGCATTTAATAAGTCCATAAAATCAGTTAAATATTATGGTATTCTCATCATAATTACATGGATATTCTAAACATATTTGCAAATATTTTCATTATGCCAAGTCTCATCATATTAATTACTTATTCATCTTTGAACAATGGTCTATTAAACTATCAATTAATACATCTCTAACATTGACCTTTGAATTAACTTCGACCTGAAACTGATAGACGTTGCCTCTCTTGAGGACTGAGATGGTAGTCTCATATCGACGACGAATTGGCAATAACTCGTAACTCAAAAAAGCCTACTTTACATAAGAAGAAACGCTACTTTACATAAGAAAAAACGCTACTTTACATAAGAAGAAACGCTACTTTACATAAGAAGAAACGCTACTTTACATAAGAAGAAACGCTACTTTACATAAGAAGAAACGCTACTTTACATAAGAAGAAATGCTACTTTACATAAGAAGAAACGCTACTTTACATAAGAAGAAACGCTACTTTACATAAGAAGAAATGCTACTTTACATAAGAAGAAACGCTACTTTACATAAGGAGACACGCTACTTTATATAAGAAGAAACGCTACTTTACATAAGAAGAAATGCTACTTTACATAAGAAGAAACGCTACTTTACATAAGGAGACACGCTACTTTACATAAGAAGAAACGCTACTTTACATAAGAAAAAACGCTACTTTAAAAAGACATAGAACGTATTGCCACACTTTAATATTTTGCTCAATTTTGAACCTAAGGACCTGGTGTCTTAAGGACGACCTGTGATATGTCATTTTAAGTCCAAATATGCAAAAATATCTTTTTCGTAAAAAAAAATGATATACGAGTTATTGCAGTAGCAATGACGACAACAGTTTTGACAATTGAAATAGTTGTGTAAAAAAGTTATGCAACGTCTCCGTGCTAAAATGTCCCTAAAATATTCGAAATAATTATTTATTTATTATATAAATTGTACATTGTAATTGTAAATTACGCAGTATTAGTTATTTATTCGTAAATTGTCTCTATAAATGTTTTTATTTGTCAAGAATTCAAAAAAAGAACTTACTATAATAAGCCATTCGTGGCTTCATTCAATTTTAGGGCGGCGAAGTATCTTTACTAATCTATGGACGACAATGACAATCGACTATGTAGTAACATCGTCGATATGTAAGTCAGCTCGTATATTTTCACTGAAAAAGAGAACTGCTTCGCGCTAGAAATTTGATGGTGGTGTAGTCCGCGCCAAACTGCTAGTCCGCTTTGAAGTTGTTGCGAGCAGGTGTAGTCATATATGCTGGCAGTTTTACGCGGACTATACCTCCCCTGTACGAATACGAACCATACTGCTTCTTCTACCTTTCAAAGCTTTTATTTTAGTATATCACAACATTACATGTTAATAATTGTATTTTTTTGGAAGTTAGCTTCATCCCTACATCAATTAAATATGTAATATGGGCCTAAAACTCCAATAAAAAGTTAAAAACCGGCACAAAATGTCCCAAATTCTACCGCCCACACCAAATTCTATTTCGTGCCATGATCAATTGATCACTCAAATTAAGTTAAATTGCAGTCATAAACAAAGGTTAAGAGGGTAATTTATAAACAAAATGTTTCGTTTATCACACTCGAAATCACCCCCTGTCCTGTTTGGTTACTGATGCAGAAAATTTAAACGATAATGAAACAGGTGTAATAATTTCCCGCCGTTGTATTGTTTCGGCCATTACGATTTTTTACTTTTTTTAAAACTGATAGGTGTGCAATTCATTTCAAAAATCCTTTAAAAAGAGAATTCAGGACGGACATTTTTTTATTCTTTGAAACGAATTTAAACATACGAGAATGCATGTAAAATTTACTTAAAAATAATATAAATGTGTGTTAATACTAACTAACGAAATGAATAGCAAAAATTACGTCTCAATTTGCAAATTTGCGAAAAAACAACAGTAAACAGGGTGTGTCGAGAACGTTACGTGTTCTTAGTAGTAAACAATGCGCCTCACTTTAGTAAGTCGAATTTCAACGCATATTACACGTTAATTACATTTTATAACACATATTTAACACAAGCATGAAGTAAAATAGATTCTTTAACTTACCAGCCACTGTTAAACACAGCAAAAGTGTGAAATATTTGAAAATATTTAACGCCATTGTAAAAACAACGCTCTTTTAACACGCTTTTTGACGCTTCACAACTTTACTTGACGAAGAATCACTTTCATTTGAACGAAGTGAATGGATTGGTTTCAATCAAATATTCTAATGAATGGAATGAGTTGATAATAAAGAGGCATTCGTTCACCCACTCTGTCTCCAAGTGTGAACGACACTAAAAGACAGTATTTTCTTTTTCATTCAGTAACGTGACATTAATGGCAGCTATTCACGAATAATTAATTTCTAATACGCTTATTAATAATAATAATAATGATAAATCAGAGGTGCGTGCTTGGGATTTGGGATTTCGAATTTATTAAATTAGTTGATTTAAAAACTTGTTTCAACATTGGAAGTAAACAATACTTTTTATAATAACCTCCAAAAAATTTGTAATACAGGTTTTTTTTTCATTTTAATGTATCGATACGCATTTTTATTTTACGAAGACACCTATGTGTACCAAAATAAATTCAATATCTCCAGTGGATATAAAAATTAACAAAACAATTACATTATACTATTATCACACGAATCACACGAATAGGTAGCTTTATTTCGTTTAAAAACAGTCAAAAGTTACTAAATTCGTACTCCGTATAACTTTTATGTTTTGAAAATATGAATTTCAGAGTAAATATAATATAGTCACAGATATAAACGCTTGATTTTAATTAAATGTAAATAATTATTCAAATGGTCACATGTGTTTTATTATTTATTTAAGTAGGATACTTCAACAAATAAGGAGATTGTAATATAAAATACGCGTATATTTAATACGATACAAATATTAATAAGTAACATGTATTACTTAAAAGCCTGGGAAAAGTAAATTTATATAAACATACATTTCATTACTTGTAACACTTCGTATAACTGTTACTGGACGAAAACATCTTTCTAAATATTAATTTCCGAACATAATAATAGATGGCGCTGATTGTACATGTAGATTGTAAAATATTAGGCATAATAATATGCAAATGTATTATATAAAATGTCATTGAGCAAATGCATAATATTGAGTGAGATAAAATACTTTTATATAATATTATGTTATTTGCAATATTATTATTACTTTAATATTATTGTTTATTAATTAGATATAACAGGAAAACATGTTTTTTTATAGAATTAAGGAGTAAAAGAAATTTAACCCTATACTTGACATTGTGCACTTAAATGCACATTCAAATCAGATTTTTTTTTTTCGAAAATGCAACATAGAATCTCATTAATAATAACTCAAAGCGACTTAGTAAACGTTTATTTATGTCAAAAAATGAAATCTATATCTGTCTCGTTCACACATTGTCAGTGGTAAACAAAATAGCGAGCCGTCGGTCAGCACCTGCACAACGCTCTCAAAGTATCTTAAGTTATCTGAATGAAATTAGGTTATATGTACGAAATTTATATAATCTGACTTTCTGCAAGCTTTATGCAATGTTTTAGTGATATAATGTTTTGAATATATAGTAATTCATGACTTCTGTTATGTGTGCATTAAAATGCACACTGCCAACGACATACAATTTTATTGTTTGTCAATATTGTGTCTTTAAATGCACAATGCCAACTTTGCTACTATATACTAAGGTTTTGCACACAAGGTAGGGGTAGCGTGAACAAAGTTCAATCAGAGTTTTTTTTTATAATTCATGACTGAATTTAATATATCCCCGTTTCCACTAAATTCCCAATCCTTAGCTTGCAATATTTTTTTCGGATGACTGGAGGCCGAAAAATTCTAGCTTTGGTATCTAAATTGCGTAATTAAATCTGATGTAGAATCCAGCAAATCTTAGAAAGATGAATTCAAAGAAAAAACTGTCAACACGATTGGTCGATATCTCTGGAGATCCAAGAGCTTGCACGCATTTTGCGCAACGAATTGCTATAGAAATTCAAAGAGGAAATGCTGCCAGCATCTTGGGTACCTTGCCCAAGGACAGCGATGGTGATAATTTTTTATGGTAGTTTTTATGTTTTTATATTTTTGTATTTCTTTTTTTGTATATATGTACATTTTGTAAATAAGTTTCTATTAGTGTATAATTTGATTTTTTTTTAGTTTGTTAGTTGAAATTTTGTACTGTATATAACCCTATTATTATCCAATAAATTATTTTTACTTAAAAAATAATAATTATTGGTAATACTAAGTTTCGATTATTTGAAAGTTAATCGATTATGGTTTCTTCCGAATGGTTTGAAGTCGCAAGCTGTAGCCGTAAATTGCCTAATTATTCTTGTTAATAAATGATATCGTAATTGTACGTTTAGAAGTATTTGACTTTCCAATTACGTGTTATATTTTCATACAAAGTTAGTTCAAAAATTTTATGACATTAGGATGACGTGTATCAAAATGGGCCTATTAAAATGTGACGACTATAAACTACTAAATTAAACGTTTGCCTATATGAGGTACATAAGATTGGAGTCAGTGTAGTGTACGAGTACCGTCAGTATTCGAGTATCACTGGTACTCGAGTATGCGAGTATATGTAAGTACTCGAGTACTGATTCGAGTCTATCTGACTCGGCACATCTCTAATCGAAACAAAGGATTTCGGCACTTTTTAAGTCCGACGTCGATATGTCAAGGAAAAAATATCGATCATCGGTAAAATTTTCAAAATATTTGGCGGTCTTAAAATAATGATGAAAAGTACTATACGTCATATTATTATGTTCTTTATTTAGTTAAAGTTTTTTTTACTAAATTAATGTATCAGGAAAATACTATTTCCTACAAATGATAATAGATGGCGTTAGTAAAATGTTGTCAGAATCACGCTAACGACATGATACTGTAGAGTGTATAAGACCTCTGAGAACAACTGTATTTTGTGACTGGTTCTTACACTTCTGATATAATTAAAGTATTTTTGAATGAGGTACTCTTACTAGTACCTTAATATTATAGCCGCGGTATTACTAAGTTAATACTAAAATAACTAGGACTAGGGTTTCTTATGGTTTTGGGCTAGAGGTGCGCAAAATATATCACTAAAGTGAAAAGAGCGAGATATATCTTTTGAACTCAGTGATATATATCACTCTTTTAGCTCACTAGCTCACTTTAGCTCAGTAACTCTGTAACGATATAAGCGACATTTTATATCAGTATTTCAGAGAATCAGATCAAAATGTTTTGACAACATTTTTGATTCCTAAAATTAATACAAAACTGGCAAGAAATTATATATGAATTTCACAGCCAACACTATTTGTATATCCCTGTTTTCATATTCTTAGCAAAGAAAAAAGATTTTAATTTAATGTTTAATAGGTAATGATGCATTTGACTCAAATCAGACTCTCTCAGTCAGTCGCTCATTTGACTCATAACTCGCTCGCGAGCGAATGACTCCGAGTGAGTGATGAGTGTGACGCGGATATAAAGATATAATTCAAAATCGTTGGAGTTGATGAGTGATTAGCTCTTTGGTGAAGATATATATCTTTTATATTACTCACTCGCGAGCTACTCAATTCTATTTTGGGCTTAAAAGTTCGCGACTGGGATTGCTCAATCTAGTTCGCACGTTTAACACGCTTTTTGAGGCTTCACAACTTTACTTGACGAAGAATCACTTTCATTTGAACGAATTGAATGGATTGGTTTCAATCAAATATTCTAATGAATGGAATGAGTTGATAATAAAGAGGCATTCGTTCACCCACTCTGTCTCCAAGTGTGAACGACACACAGACCTATATCTAAATAGATCCCGCATGTGTACGTATTAGCGTAGTTAAAACTCGGGTTAAAGGAGGTGGATTCAACTCACTTCGATGAAATGTCATTTAGTCCGAAAGTAACATTTGTTGTCATCGGATGTCAATTGACAGCAATAAACATGCCGAATTGCGCTATAATAAATTGTGTAAATTCTACAAGTAAAAGTAGCCGCGATAAAGAAAATATTTCCTTTCATACGTAAGTAACGTTTTTCTTAAAATATGTATTATTTATTTTATAATTAATTATTTAAAATTTGTTGTGGTTTCACAATGACACTTAGTTCCTGGTGTGTTTTATCAAATTTTTAATCCATTGCAAATTTTGGTTACAAAGTTGTAAAGCTTCTGTATTAAAACACGCAATGAAAAGTAAAACGATCGATATTTCATCTTGTTGCTTAAAGATGATTGTCATTGGTTATTTCAAAATGAGTACCTGCCATACCTGGGGTTGTACATGCCAGTTTCTTGTTATCGATTATTTAATCGATTTTCGAAATGGATGAATAATAATGTTGTCTTAATAAATATTTTGTAACATTTTTTTATTCTAATCATGTTAATGTTTTTTGTTCTTTTTTAATATTTACCATTAAATTTACAGGTTTCCATTGCGATTGCGAGTGCGCCTACGCACCATCGCCATAATCAAATAACGATATGTTTACAACTTTCTATGAGAATTATGTATATAAAACAGTGTAAGCTTAATGTAGCAAGTGTTTTTATTTATCATTTAATGTATTTGTTCTTATGTTGAAAAATGAAGCAATATTAGTTTTTCTAGGTCTATTATCCATTTATAATACGGCATATACATGGGGTCTACTGAAGTCGAAGGACTTCAGTTGGCCCCATGCTGAGACTATTTTAACACCAGAATTTAATAAATGTTTAAGCAATATTTATTTTGTTTTAAATTATTTTTCCGTAGACATCTTGTTTTATTTTATTGACTAAATTTATGGACGACACGGTAGATTTTGATAATGATGATTCGGCGACTTTTTTACCAAAAAATTCGCAGAGCACTAGTAAAATAAATCTAGACGATCGATTTCTCGAAAATCTATCTTCGATTTTTCGATTTCAAAATCAAATCGATTTTGAAATCGAAAAATTGCATCGATCGATCATAGCATCGATTATAGCAGAACCGAATCGACTTTTGAAACGATTTTCTCTCTGACGGAGAATTAACAATGCACATCTCTAAATCTTTCTTGACAAGTGTCAGCAGTGTTGGCAACCGTACGATAATTATCGTACATGTACGATAATTTGATACCACCGTACGATGTACGATAGCGAGTCATTATCGTACGCAAATGTACGATAATTGGCTACTTGAAACTTTTTGGGAAACTGTTTTAATGAATTCATAAACGTATTATATATATGCCTGTAATTGATAATTTTTTCGAAAAAAGGGCGATTTATTAATAAAAAATATATTTTTATTACCGTATCTGCTGAAAAATTATCGTACATTTCATAAGAACGCGTGCATCGCGCCTAATGATGTGCCGAGTCGGCCATTTTTGGTATTGACTCCAAAGTACTCGAGTACAACAATAAACAAACAACAATAGCACGGAAGAGCAAAAAAAAAAAAAAAAACAAAAAAAAAAAAAAAACGCCACCTCCAGTCGACCTGACTCGGCACATCTCTACTCGCGCCCGCGTTCTTATGAAATGTACGATAATTTTTCGGCAGATACGATAATTTTACGCCCCTGGTACGATCAACGCCATCTCCCAGGTTGCCAACACTGAGTGTCAGTCGATCGGATAAAAGTGGCACGCTTGGTTTTCATACAAATGAAGGTACATGTGTCATCTATTTAGATATAGGTCTGTGGAACGACACTAAAAGACAGTATTTTCTTTTCATTCAGTAACGTGACATTAATGGAAACTTTTGAAGTTATTTCCATTAACGAAACGTCAACGTTAATTTCCGTTTAGAGGTGAGATATACTATAGTCTAATTCATAATTAGGTGTCCAAAATGTAAACAAAGAAATGTCACTGTCAAAATTAACAAGAAACACAAACTTTAACAAACTCAACAAAAAACGAAAATTTAACAAATATACACAATTTAACAAACGCATTATGTAAACGAGAAAACATTAGAGTTTGATCACAATCACGTAAATGAATAATATCAGTTACGAAACTAAAAATGACAGCACAAGAAATGTCTTGGATTCCGATTGTGTTACCATTATCACATTTTAATTTTCTACCATAAACTTTGTTTTTTATTATTATTACAGTATGAAACGAAATTGAGGTGATATAAATATTAGAAAATGTGAATTAATCTTAATTTATTTAGATTATTATCTTATTATTGTTGTATTACTTAAATATCGACAAAAATAAAAACTACCATTTCTAATGTATTTTCTTGATAGGTCAACACCTTTGTTTACATTTTGGACACCTAATTATGAATCAGAGTATAGGTAAAATGCGTAGGTAGTGCGTACTGAGACTTAGAAGTACGCGTCCGCCTAAAGACTTATTCCAAAAACTAGGTCCACGAGTATTTAGGCGTCTCTAGTTTGATGACGTTTCCATAACTAGTAGAGATGGGTTGTACTAGGTAAATTTGGGACTAGGTATGCCTGTTCCTAGTATTTAAAAATACGTGATCCAGAAACGTGTTCCTCCTAGTCCCATAAAGTCTCATTAGCTAGTACACTTTGGTGTGGACTAGGTATTTATTCTTGGACTAGGAAGCTAGTTCGTTCATTTATTTATTTATTCTTCATATATCTAAAATATGGTATAAAGGCGGACTTAATGCTTCATGCCTTGCATCAATACGTAAGGGCGGTAAGGGTTGCACGCGCACTCATTAGTAAGAATGAATTGTAATCTTGCCTTCATACTTTATACAGGCTTGGAGTACATTTACTTCGTATTTTTATGTTCTTTTTTAGTGAAAGTTTTTTTACTAAATAAATGTAACAGGAAAATACTATTTCCTACAAATGTTAATAGATGGCGTTAGTAAAATGTTGTCAGAATCACGCTAACGACATGTTACTGTAGAGTATATAAGACCTCTGAGAACAACTGTAACAGTGTCAGTGGTTCGTACCGCTACTAATATCAAGAAACTATTTTTGAATGAGGTACTCTTACTAGTACCTTAGTATTATAGCGGTATTACTAAATTAATTAGGGTTTCTTATTATAGTCGTGGGCTTAATACTTTATCCACTTTCATCATAAATAGAAATATTTATTAGTCGTGGGTCGGTATGATATCTGGCAATATCATAACGCGGTATCGGTATTGGTACCAATACCATGTTTTGAAACTAGGTACCATTTTCAATACCTAGGTATTGGTCGGTATTTGAAATCTTAATAAACCTATGTTTGTTGATATTAAAATAACGCTGTATAAAAGTAAACTCTTTGGTTATTGCGATTCAACTTAAATATACCTACTAATTTATGCTTAAATATAATATATATAAATTTATTTTGTTTTTTACTAAATACATATAAAGTTTATATTGTTTAAAAAAATGTATATAGAACTTTCATCTTCTTTAAGTGCGACTTGAGGTTTCCTGTCGATGCTTTGTAACTGTATATGTTACCAGTTACCACACAGTGTACATCTAGCTGTTTTAGCCACATTCTCTGTTTTCACAAACATCTCCCACATCGCATATAGCTATAGTATAGTATAGGCAAACATTATGTTGCCATATAAATAAAAAAATGTTAAGGGTGAACAACCCTTATCACTTAGGGGTACGAAAAATAGATAGTAGCCGGTTCTCAGACCTACTGAATATGCATATAAAATTTGGTGAATATCGGTAAAGCCGTTTCGGAGGAGTATGGTAACACGAGAATTTTATATATAAGATTTACATGTAACTTATCAGTTATTGCACTAATCACTTAAAGTTATTATTATATTAGAAACTTAAAAAAACTAATAAAACAAATTTTAACTACAAACATTAAGTACCTAATCAGACGAATAAAATTATATTCATGCGCAAGCAGTGCAAGGAAATTTTACAAGCGAAAAAGTCAAATTCAAATGAAACTTAAAATATTACTGTTACTATTAAATTTTAGTTCCAAACGTAGTATAATTCAATCAAAAAATTATTTTATTTTCATGTAGATAAGAGTCAAAATATTATGTTATTATCACACATTACGTTTCCACGAAGGAATCGCAGCTCGACGACAAGACCTTATTGCTAACAAGTTAAAGGTGAAAATTGTAGTAGGAAAACAGCATCAGGGTTGCGTCGCATAACATATCGGTACCACAATTTCGGCCAATCAGCGTCGTGAATATCGTGCCGTGATTGGTACTTGGTACAGCTCGGTACAAGTTATCACATACCAGCCAATACTGTCAATACCATGTTTCCCAAAATACATAGTTATTACAATTCTCAATACCGTGTTTTCGGTACTGCATTGATAACTATGTATTAAAAACTGTGTATGGTTTGCACCGACCAAGTCTAGTATTTATGAATGAGGTACTCTTTCTAGTACTTTGTAATATTAAGGATAGCGACTGGCGATTCTTTCCGAGAAAGAGGTGCTCCACCACTTGGCAGGCGAGACCAACCGCGGGCGATGCACTGTCGGGGTCTTTCTCGATATCGAAATGGTCTTCGACCGTATATGGCATGCTGGCCTCGTCTTCAAATTATTAGATACACCGGTGTCGGCGCTATTGTGTAGGCTAGTAGCGTCATTTCTAGATGGGCGGCAGTTCTTTGTGTCGGTAGAGGACTCCAGTTGCGTTCCTTTGGAGATCCCGGAGTCCTCTACGCAGCGCCGAGGGCGGCCACCGAGGGTTTTAGTGCGGTAAGAATCCCACATAACTCCGTGACGCTCCCACGGCATAGGTGGTTGAAGGTTTCCCCCTCAAACAAAAAAAAAAAAAAAAAAGAGGGTTATGAATCCGACCCCCGCCCAATTCGTGCAGGAGTCGCCGCTCCTGTACTCCCTCTATACAAACGACATCCCCACTCTAGAGGGCCACCTCAATGATCGATTATTTTGTATTAAATAATAAAATTTTCTTATTCTAATAATAAATGTAAGATTTTTATATTACCAATTTATCAGATTAAAAATCAAATAAAATTATATGAATAAAAAATAACCAAATAAAACTAAAAATCAAAGGATCAAATTTCAAATTCAAATTTTAAATTATTAGGAAACATTACATATATTACATTATTAATAAGTTTTGTGGTTTGACGTTTTACATAGGATTGGTTAGGTTTAATTAGAGATGGCCGTTTTTATAAAAATGTGTCGAATAAACGATCATAGAACACGATGCCGGCATCCGATGCCGCTATATTGTAAAACGGATGCCAACAAAATTCGAAGCAAACATCACCGAGTGCGAGCGCGACAGTTGACTAGCGATGCGCGATTGTTAATAAAAACAATCGAATTATTCGATTGTTATTGTGTTCGATTGTATTCGAATAACTATCGAACAATCGAAATTGTTCGATTCTTGGTCGATTGTTCGATTGTTGGTCGATTGTGGGTCGATTGTTCGATTGTTGGTCGATTGTTCGATTGTGGGTCGTTTATTCGATTGTTTAGTATACGCAAAGCTAGTAGCAGCGCAGTGGATCCTAATTTTTTTGCTTAAAAATCTTGACTTGGTAAATAATATACCTTTTAATCACACATTTTAATCTTTACACATTTTTTATAAGTCAATCAGTTTATTGATTTGTCAATGAACAAGAATTGTGATGTCAGCGGTGCTGACGTCACGTCTTTTAAAAATACTAGGGACGGTGTATCTTCGTCAGATATTATTTTAATTCGAATTCGCTAAATTACGTTACTATCGTAATAAAATGCAGTGAACAGTATACTTGTATAAAAAAATATAATTGCGATATTTGATATTGACGAATGCAGCACGTCCTTGAAAGACAATTGTTCGTTTTCTACTAAAAAAATAGACACACGCCCCCACCGCGCTCGCTCCTTGCGCTTCCTTGCGCGAATGTCGATTTTATTCGTACCTTGATTGTTATTCGCACGTCGATTGTTATTTTATTTATTTTATTGTGTAAAGCATTTAGTACAATAGGTCAATAAGAATACATAAAGTTCAATTAAATGCTATCTTTACAGGTGTTACACACGTCAATATTCGTACGACGATTGTTATTCGAACGTCGATTGTCATTCGAATGTCGATTGTTATTCGTACGTCAATTGTTAGTCGTACGTCGATTGTTATTCGAACGGCGATTTTTATTCGTACGTCGATTGTTATTCGTACGTCGATTGTCATTCGAACGTTGATTGTTATCCGTACGTCTATTGTTACTTGTTTTTTTTTAAATAAATCGACAATCGATTGTTTTTTTTAACTACGAATAAATCGACAATCGATTGTTGATTCCGTCGATTGTTGATTTATTCGATAGGTTTTTTTTTACATCAATTGCCCATTAGTAATATAAGGGTACTAGAAAGAGTACCTCTTTCAAAAATATATTGTAAAAATAGGTATTCAATAATATCAATCAGTTAATGACAGCTGTTCTCAGAGGTCTTATACATTCTACAGTAACATGTCGTTAGCGTGATTCTGAGGACATTTTACTAACACCATCTACTATCATTTGTAGGAAATTGTATTTTCCTGTTACATCTACTTAATAAAAAATAATATTAAACTAATAAAGATAAAGATCAATAATATCACGTTAATGTATTTTTCTCGGTAAATATTACACACTTGCTTAATATTTTACAATCTACTTTAACAGTCCTCAAGCGCCATCTATTGTTATGTTTGGAAATTAATATTTAGAAAGCTGTTTTTCTTCAGTTAGTGTAAAAATAATGATCATAATAACTGTTTATAAAATTACTTTTGCTAGGTAGGTTTTTAAGGCATAAGGCTGAGACCGCACTGCGATTAAACGCAGACTGAATAAAAAAAGCTGAAAACGCCAAAACGCATACGAACACGCACTGCGGTTTTCTTTTGGCTTAATTTTATTTCAGTCTAATCATAGATTTCAGGCGAACAGCACGTGTTGTGGGGTTAGAGACTGAATAAAAAACCAATGATATTTAAAACTATAGATATGTTACCTGCCCACAAAACAACACAAATAAGTGTTACACTAAACACACAAATACACGTTTTTCTTTTTGCTTACCCCAAAGTAACTCATTCATTCATACGTAAATATGTACGTAAATTTTGCTTCTCTATTACTACTTGTGGAAGGAATACGTTATCTCTATTTTGTCAGTTACGTAATTATAGCGGACCAAGCACGAAAAACAATCAAGATATAATGATTTCACCTCATCTACTTGTGAAATGTGATTCCATGAATCTTGGGTATTTTTTTGCATAATTTGTACATTTAAGCATTGCCCAAGAAGGCATTTTGAGGCTTAGAAGACTAAAATAATGACGTTAAACGTATACAGTGACATACATACGTGTCAGTTACTACGCCGCCGCTAGAGCGGCTGGAGTCGATTCACTCCAATTGGTGTATTTTGTATATTTCATGTTTTACCCACTAGTAACATATCTTTAGTTTATATCAATGCCCCACCATACAATTACTATGGGAGACAAAAAACCGCGCTTTAAACAAGCCGCGGTCAAAATGTAACAATAAATCAGTCGACTGAAAAAGTCACTAGTGCGTGCACTTGTATAGAAAGCAATATGTTTTATATTTTAGCGGTTTCAGTCTTGCGGTTAAACGCGTGCGTTTAATCGCAGTGCGGTCTCAGCCTAAATGTGACTTATTGATACTTATATCCACAAAATAAGAAAATACTTTAAATTCTAAATTATGTCTATATCTGTAGAATTAAACATGAAAACAATGGATTATTATTGGAATTATAATTTTTACGGTGTTAGATTTTTGATGACTCTAAAATCGGTTTGTTTACATGATTTCTCTTCGCACCGTGGCGAAGGCATAGTAATAGGAATACTAAATCTAATTATTATGTACTTAATAGTTGGGTATGGTAAGGCTAAAGCAAGCAAAATAACCATAATTCTAAGTAGGGATGTTAAAAAATAATCGATTTTTATTTTAATCGACTATTATTTTCTAATAATCGATTTTTATATTAACATTAATCGATTTTTAATAAATCGATTATATAAATTACGTGTTTAAATCGATTTTAAGAAACAGAATTTCAGATTTTCAGAAAACGAAATATAAAGCTCGTATCTATGCGACGGATGAAAAAATCTTGCAGCAAATTTCAATTTTATAGACAGCGCCATCTATGCGTTGAATGAAAAATCTCGATTTAAGTTCATACGTATAATAGTGGTCAGAGTGTAATAGGCCCATTTTTACACATAATTATTATTTTATTGTTTAAACTTGAAGATTAAGAAAAGATTTGTATTTTAGTTTAGTTTTTGAGACAACATGGTCGTTTTGTTTTTGTTTTTGTTTGTGTCTGTTTTAATTATTTTATTTTAATACTAGTCAAGTGTAAAATAGGTCTGGACATTTGTGACAATAATTATTATTTTATTGTTTAAACTTGAAGATTAACGATACATTTGTATTATAATTTAGTTTTTGAGACAACATGGTCGTTTTTTTTTTGTTTGCGTTTGTATTTGTGTCTGTTTTAAGTATTTTATTTTAATACTAGTTAAGTGTAAAATAGGTCTGGACATTTGTGACAATAATTATTATTTTATTGTATTGTATTACTTGAAGATTATCGAAACATTTGTATTATAATTTAGTTTTTGAGACAACATGGTCGTTTTTTTTGTTTGTGTTTGTGTTTGTGTCTGTTTTAAGTATTTTATTTTAATACTAGTCAAGTGTAAAATAGGTCTGGACATTTGTGACAATAATTATTATTTTATTGTATTGTATTACTTGAAGATTAACGAAACATTTGTATTATAATTTAGTTTTTGAGACAACATGGCCGTTTTGTTTTTGTTTTTGTTTGTGTCTGTTTTAAGTATTTTATTTTAATACTAGTTAAGTGTAAAATAGGTCTGGACATTTGTGACAATAATTATTATTTTATTGTATTGTATTACTTGAAGATTATCGAAACATTTGTATTATAATTTAGTTTTTGAGACAACATGGTCGTTTTTTTTGTTTGTGTTTGTGTTTGTGTCTGTTTTAAGTATTTTATTTTAATACTAGTCAAGTGTAAAATAGGTCTGGACATTTGTGACAATAATTATTATTTTATTGTATTGTATTACTTGAAGATTAACGAAACATTTGTATTATAATTTAGTTTTTGAGACAACATGGCCGTTTTGTTTTTGTTTTTGTTTGTGTCTGTTTTAAGTATTTTATTTTAATACTAGTCAAGTGTAAAATAGGTCTGGACATTTGTGACAATAATTATTATTTTATTGTATTGTATTACTTGAAGATTAACGAAACATTTGTATTATAATTTAGTTTTTGAGACAACATGGCCGTTTTGTTTTTGTTTTTGTTTGTGTCTGTTTTAAGTATTTTATTTTAAAACTAGTCAAATGTACAATAGGGCTGGATATTTTATGGCAATTTTGTTTTTATTTAATTTATATTTTAGGTTTTTAGACAATACTTTTGTCATTTTGTTGGGATGCCTATCATTTTAATTTTATTATAATAATAAAAATAGTTTAATAGTACATAAATTGGTATCAATAATGCTTTATGGTTTCCTAATTCCTTACCTTGTTTCTTATTGGAATATGAAAAATTTTTTAACAAAAAATATACGACTTCTATGTCACTACAAAGTAATAAATAATTGAAATAAATGTTGGTTTAGTACATATTTCTGAAGTCGGCGCTCATATTAGACACGCTGTTTACATCGTTATCTAACTAAATATATTGATAATTTTTTTCACCCTTTTTAGTGATGACATACTAACATTTATATTAATACAATATAAAATTGCAAAAACGTGATCATGAATGAAGGTAAGGTCTGAATTTACATTTATTGGAACCGCCCGCTCGCAGGGCGCTGCCGCGCCCTGCTCGCTTAGTTTTATATTATCTTATATGTTCCAACCTAACCTAACTAAATAGTCAATGATGAACTGACTTTGCAATTCCATTCGAACCTACACCAAATATCTTCAAACACAACTCAATTATTCCCATCGGTTGAGGAGTTACATATTTTGTCTCCGAGCCACATTATCAGACCCTTAAATAGTCAATGATGAACTGACTTTGCAATTTCATTAAAACCTACACCAAATATCTTCAAACACAACTCAATTATTCCCATCGGTTGAGGAGTTACATATTTCGTCTCCGAGCCACATTATCAGACCCTTAAATAGTCAATGATAAACTGGCTTTGTAATTAACAAATTATTAGATTAAAAATCAAATAAAAATTATATGAATAAAAATAATGTGTTATAAAATACTTTCGCCAGTGGGTCTTAGGTGTTTACAGATGGCACCGTTTTTATTTAATCAACTTATACGTATGAACTTAATTCGAGATTTTTCATACGTTGCATAGATACGAACTGTTTCTAAAAATCGATTTAAACACGTAATTTATATAATCGATTTATAAAAAATCGATTAATATTACTATAAAAATCGATAATAAAAATCGATTACAAGAAAATGATAATCGATTTATAAAAATCGATTATAACAGCCGTAGCCACTTACTATCAGGATAATCTATATATCTAATATAATCGATTTATAAAAATCGATTATAAGAAAATGATAATCGATTTATAAAAATCGATTATAAGAAAATGATAATCGATTTATAAAAATCGATTATTTTTTAACATCTCGAGACGCGATGCGAAAGAAATGCAATATTGTACTGTAACCCTGATAACTTCATCACGATCACGTTACTTAGTAACGCATTTAAAAAAATCACTACTTGTATTTGACTTGTAACTAGTGATTCGCTTTTTTTTTATAATATAAGGGGAGCAGACGAGCATGCAGTCCACCTGATGGTAAGTGGCTACTGCCGCCCATGGACATCTGTAATCAACCCCAGATAGGATTAGATATTCCTACCTGAGGTCGGCCACAGATGCGCCGCTACACCTGAGGACTAAGCTGGAACGCCTCGGAAAAGTATGTCTCCCTTACCACACCCTTCAAACCGGAACACAGCAGCGCCTAACACGGCTGTTATTAGGTAGAAATAGGTGTGGCGGTGGTGCCGCCGGAGTCGAACCATAAAAGGTTCTACCACCTTCCAAAGATTCGCTTACTTGCTGCGTAGCTATAGTCTGGTTCATAATTATAGTCGTCACAATCTAATAGGCCCATTTTGACACATGCCATCGTTAGGCTGTAAGCATGTGATATACAAATCACTAACCAAAGAAACCTATTTTTACGACAAATTGATTACGACCCCACATCGTATTGTATAGATTACTTAATATTTTGTAAACAGAGTATTTATTTAATAGTTTTCTAAATCATTTAAATATTTAATAAAAAGGAGAAAAGTATATAAATTCTAGTGTAATTTAAAAAATAATCATCTTTAGAAGATTAAATAAAGCATCACTCGTAAAGTGTAATTTTTTTTGTTTTATCATTCACTAAGAAACAAAGTCTTGGTTATTTTATTGTTCTTATGATGAAAAAGGTATAAATAATGAATTATTGGTAATTCTAAGTTTCGATTACTTGAAAAATAATCGATTATGGTTTCTTACGAATGGTTTGAAGCCGCAAGCTCTAGCCGTCACGTGGTCGTAAATTCCCTACTAAAAAGTTAGTGTAAAACATTAATGACATTAGCATGGCATGTGTCAAAATGGGCCTATTAAATTGTGACGACTTTAGCTGTCCAACATGTAAACAAAGAAATGTCATTGTCAAAATACGATTACAGGTATTTTAAACCTTAACAAAATAACAATAAACAAAAACGTTAACAAACTCAACAAAAAACAAAAACTTTAAGATCTACACACAATTTAACAAAAGCGTGATGAAAACGAGAAAACACTCGAGTTAGATCACGATCACGAAAATGAATAACATCAGTTAAAAAAATATTTTTGATGGCAAATAAATTTCTATAATCATAAAAATGGCGGCACAAAATATGTTTGGATCCCGATTGTGTTGCCATTATCACATTTTAATTTTCTACCATAAACCTTGTTTTATTATTATTACTGTATGGAACGAAATTGAATTAATATAAATATTAGAAAATATGAATTGATCTTAATTTATTCAGATTATTAATTTATTGGCAAGGCAGTGATACCCTAGTGGTTAAGAAACTCGGCCTCTCAATCGAGGGGTCCGAGGTTCAAATCCCAGGCACGCACCTCTGGTTTTTCAAAGTTATGTGCGTATTAGAAATTAATTATCACTTGCTAAACGGTGAAGGAAAACATCGTGAGGAAACCTGCATACCAGAGAGATTTATAAAAAAATCTCAAAGGTATGTGAAGTCTACCAATACGCACTTGGCCAGCGCGGTGGACTATGGCTTAATCCTTCTCATTCTGAGAGGAGACCCGTGCCCAGCAGTGGGACAGTAATGGTTTGATGACGATGACGATTAATTTATTATCGTTGTATTACTTTAATGTCGTTAAAAATAAGAAACCACCATTTGAAAAGTATTTTCTTGATAGATCAACACCTTTGTTTACATTTTGGACATCTAATTATGAATCGGACTATAGTTATAATAACTAGTGACGTGAAATAACGCCCACGTCTAACTAAACTTCTAATATTTAATAAGTACAATTATTATAACTATAATTAGTAATACGAGATATAGTTGAGACTTTTTAAGAACTGTTTTTTCTTATTCATTTCCGTTGGTAATATTAATAAGTAATATTTACTCTTTAAAAATTACTTTTTAAGAAAGAAAAAATACTTTTACATAATATTATGTAATTTGCAATATTCTTTCTAGTTTAATATTATCTTATATATAAAATTCTCGTGTCACAATGTTAGTTACCGTACTCCTCCGAAACGTCTTTACCGATGTTTACCAAATTTTATATGCATATTCAGTAGGTCTGAGAATCGGCTACTATTTTTCATGCCCCTAAGTCAGGGGTTCCCGAAGTGTGCGCCGCGGCGCCCTGGTGCGCCGTAGAAAGTAAAGAGGGGCGCCGTGAGTCGATCCGCTAATTATTTGACACCACAAATATTGGCGTTTTGATTCACATTGATTTGACTGAATAAATATCGTATTTAATTTTTGTTTTTTCTCAAGTATTTCTTGTTGTTTTCCGTTTAAAGTCTTTTAAAATAACATAAGTATGGTACAATTTTATATAGTGCTGTTTAAATTTTCGTTTCGATCAACCTAACGTAACTACTATTATTGTAGGTACCTATTTCTTTCGACTGTCTTCATCTAATAGTTAGCTAGAATAGGGCGCCGTGAAAAAATATCGAACTTGTAACTGCGCCGCGGGTTACAAAAGATTGGGAACCCCTGCCCTAAGTGATAAGGGTTGTTCACCTTTATTTTTATTTATATGGCAACACAACGTTTACCGGGGTAGCTAGTTGTTTATATAATAGATGTATCAGGAAATGCTATTTCGTATAAAATTTAATAGATGGCGTTAGTAAAATGTCGTCAGAATCACGCTAACGACATGTTACTGTAAATTGTATAAGACTCTGAGAGCAGATGCTAATCATTATGTGTACAATGATACACATAGACTTCTGATGTTATTTTTGCATAAGGTACTCATTCCAATAAGTACCTTAGTATTATGGTGTAGCGATGGGCGATGGGTCGTTGTACTCGTTCATCGTAGGGACGTAGGGCTAGTACCCTTAGTACGAGTTTTCAAAACATCCCACAATTTTACGTTACGTTTACTCAATCTATTATTCTGTTCCGTTTGCTTCAGTAGACTGAATAAACGTAACAATAAGTAAGTGCTCAAGTGACGATGAACTTTTTGCCTCCCTCACGTGTTCGCAAAAAAGAGAGACAAAACATAAAGCGCCATTTTGTCAATTTAGACATTTAATGTTACGTTACTGACACTATAGTTCTGATATAATCCGCTAGGGGCGCTGATTGGCATTTGTATGGGCAAATACGTAAACAAATACCAAAACAGTCATATTTGTCAAAACGAGATAGGATAAGAAAATTACGGAGAAATGGTAACATTTCCGTATGTGAAACTACTTACTTCTTTTCTGAGTGAAATGAAGAGAGTAGGATAGGTAAAAGTTATTAAAACGACCATTTAAAAGACCCTAAAAGTAGCAGACAAGAGACAAATCTTTGGTTAGAGATATAGGTTACCGATAAAGGTACTGTTAGTTTTTGCATTATCTACTTGGTGGTGGTAATTCGTATAATAATTAAAATAAATTTTAATTTGGGTTTAAAATACGTAGATCTACGTGAAAAGACGTAGAGTTAGCGACGCTGTCGAGTTAACCTGCTAAATTTGAGGTTGCATCAATATCATTATCGTTGTATTAGTTACTAGCTAGAGCCCGTAATTAATATTCAATCTATCTAATGTTTTGCCTACCAAAGATCGATAATCCTTACCAATATTATCCTTACTAATATTATAAATCCGAAAGTAACTCTGTCTGTCTGTCTGTCTGGTTGTCTCTTCTTCACGCCCAAACTACTGAACCGATTTTAATGAAATTTTGTACAAAGATAGTCTGAGACCCGAGAAAGGACATAGGATAGTTTTTATCCCGGAAATCCCACAGGAACTAGGGATGGTGATCTAAGATCGGAGAATCGATCTTTTGGGCCCAAAACATCGATTATTTTAATCGATATTAGTAAGGATTGAATCGTAAACTATGCATTTGATCAAGTGATGATCTTTAGCAAAGTTGAAGGTAAAAGTAAAGTAAAAAGAAGGTAAAAAGGAATTTTCAGTTTTATGTTATATTATTTTCTTTTAAAAAACGCGGGCGAAGCCGCGGGCAAAAACTAGTTTACAATATGTCTAATTGTTCATACTACCCCTCGGGGCAGCGATTCGACTCATTTATTTTATTTATAAAATGTTAGTATAAACTGTAGTAGGTAGTTTTATATTAGTGTTTAATTGTGTCTAAAAATTGTATTGCATATTATAAATAAAACCTTTAAATACATGATAATTATTTATGGGCCATATCCCTAAATTACGTCACATGATTTTTTTGTCTCCTTTCCCCCTTCTTTGTAACAGTTGGTCATATTTAGTGAGGCCCCTGTGACGTCACATTTCGCAATTTTACATCCAAAAAATATTAAATTTAAACATCAGTTTCCGGTACATTTTTAATTGCATTTAAATTACATACATATAATAAAATTGTTTTACTTTTTGAAATGTGACGTCACAAAATTTGGGACGTCTCCCCACTATTGTCACATAATGTCACAATTCGTTGACTCCTCCCTCTTAACGTGTGACGTAATTTATGGATGATCCCTTATCAGGCATATAATTGTTATATTCACCTACATAAAGATTAGAGCAATGAAAGCCACACATGCTACGGTCACAAAATATAAAGGTACAATCTTTTTATTACTATTATTTTGTTAACGAGGGGGAAACCTTCAAAAGGTATCCGGTGCCGTGGGTGCGACTCGAGGTTATGTGGGACTCTTACCGCACTGAAACCCCCCCGGTGGCCGTCCTTGGCGTTGCGTAGAGGACTCCGGGATCTCAAACGGAACGCAACCCAGTCGGGCTCCGCCCAGATGAGCTTGGCACTCGTCACACCGTCTGGTGCGTAGGACGGTATGCGACCACACATACAGCCGTCCTTCCCGGGACCGCTGGCTGGGCGGTTCGAACTCTTGCCGCCCGCGGAAGCCCCCTTTTAGTCTCCTCTTACGACAGGCAGGGGATACCGTAGCCCTATTCTGGTCGCGAAACTACAGGGACAAAAAATAAAAATACAGGTAGGTACAGTCTTCCGGACGGTTTACCTGCGCAGGTTTGCCTGTATAGGTCAACCGCATCATTAGCGTGTAGGGAGACGTTCCGGTGTAGCGTACAGTGTCCAGATCTTAGGCATACGAAAGTCCCACTGCTGGGCACGGGTCTCCTCTCAGAATGAGAAGGATTAGGCCATAGTTCACCGCGCTGGCCAAGTGCGAATTGGTAGACTTCACATACCTTTGAAAATTTTTGTTTAAGATTTTTCGGGTATGCAGGTTTCCTCACGATCTTTTCCTACACCGTTAAGCTAAAATGATGTTTAATTTCTAATACGGACATGAATTTGAAAACCAAAAGTGCCTGCCTGGGATTTGAACTTCGGACCCCTCGATCAAGAGGCCGAGTTTTTAAAGCACTAGGTTACACAGGTTGAAACCTGCACAGTTGCACAGGTCTTCCTCCCACACACAGTCCGGTGTACCTGCGCAGTAGAGTTGCGCAAAATATATCACTAAAGTGAAAAGAGAGAGATATATCTTTTGAACTCAGTGATATATATCACTCTTTTAGCTCACTAGCTCACTTAAGCTCAGTAGCTCTGTAAAGATATAAGCGACATTTTATATCAGTAGTTCAGAGAATCAGATCAAAATGTTTTGACAACATTTTTGATTCCTATAATTAATACAAAACTGGCAAGAAATTATATATGAATTTCACAGCCAACACTATTTGTATATCCCTGTTTTCATATTCTTAGCAAAGAAAAAAGATTTTAATTTAGTGTTTAATACGTAATGCATTTGACTCAAATCAGACTCTCTTAGTCAGTCGCTCATTCGACTCATCACTCACTCGCGAGCGAGTGACTCCGAGTGAGTGACGAGTGTGATGCGGATATAAAGATATAATTCAAAATCGTCGGAGTTGATGAGTGATTAGCTCTTTGGTGAAGATATATATCTTTTATATCACTCACTCGCGAGCTACTCAATTCTACTGCGCAGGCATACCTGAACAGTTAGACCTCTCTAATGCACCGTAGTATGGCAGGCATAATAATATTATTATATTGACATAATATTAATAATACTAAGACTGCACGAAACTTTACAAACATGTCGATAATAGAAATTATATAATCATAGCGGGTATGTTTATTTGATAATTATAGGGTAACAATAAATTATATTATTGTAGGATATTTCCTTTTCCGAACGTGGAGTGTATCGAGCGTGTTAACGCTTTCTGACAACAACTGAGTGGTAGCCTAGTGGTTAAGAAACACTGCCTCTCAATCGAGGGGTCCGAGGTTCAAAACCCAAGCACGTACCTATGATTTTTCAAAGTTATGTGCATATTATAAACTAATTATCACTTGCTTAAACGGTGAAGGAAAATATCGTGAGGAAACCTGCATGCCTGAGTGATTTAAAGAAAACCTCAAAGGTATGTAAAGTCTACCAATACGTACTTGGTCAGCACTCAGCGCGGTGGACTATGGTCTAATCCTTCTCAGTATGAGAGGAGACTCGTGCTCAGCAGTGGGACAGTAATGGGTTGATGATGGGCGGCAAAACTTAGCATCAGGTGGACTGCATGCTCGTCTGCTACTCCTATATTATAAAAAGTAAGTTGACATTCGAAAGTTGGGTGGGTGACTAATCACATGTGACCACATCCAATTTTGCTCATTTCTTTCCTGATGACTAAGATGACCTTATGTTAGTTAACTACACTGTTCAATCACAAGCAAGCACTGCTTTGCATATTAACATTTAACATACAGAAACTTGATTTTTATGTCAATGATTCACTTTTGATTCACATTTTATCAAAAAAAATTATATTCTGGTATCTATTGTCAAAATATCAACTTTTTGAATGAATAATGAATATATACGGTACTTATATAACAATGAAAAAAAAAGATTAATGTTTTATCTGTCTGTCTATCTGTTTGTTTGTTCCAGCTAATCTCCGAATTGACTGTACCAATTTTAACGAGACTTTCACTAGCAATTAGCTGTTGTTATAAGGAGTAACGATTACTTTGATTTTAGAAAATTATGAACTGTCCACACACACAAACAAAGTATTAAACTTTTAAACGCGGGTGAAACCAACGGCACAGCTCTTATTAAAAATAAAAATAATATTAAAAATAAATATTTAATAGTTATACGGAACCCTCTGCCGCAGTCGACTCGCACTGAGCCTAAAAAAATCGTAGAATGGGAATAGTATTAACACTTACAATTTTTTAGTCATTCTTGTTTATCATAATTATGTGGTTATCTCATTCCTCTATTATTACTGTAATTATCAGCTGTTTACATATAAGACAGATTTGAGTAACGCCGCACGTGTTGACAGTAAGTTGATTTTATTTTATATATTTTATTCGATTACGACAGGAAAGTTATAATTTTAATGTATGGCTTTCCTGTCACACATGTTACGCGGCACGCGTGCCCTTTTATAATATAGGAGTAGCAGACAAGCATGCAGTCCACCTGATGGTTAGTGGCTACTGCCACCTATGGACATCTTTAATCAACTTAAGGATTAAATTCCTATCTGAGTTCGGCCTTATTTATATAGTCCTCAGGGGTAGCGGCGCACCTGAGGCCGATCAGGTAGAAATATATAATCCTATCTGGGGTTGATTATAGATGTCCATAGGCGGCAGTAGCCATTTACCATCAGGTGGTCTGCGTGCTCGTCTGCTACTCCTTTATAACAAAAAAAAAAATGCTCGCTAGCTATTTCTTTGAAATAATAAGCACTATAATAATTATCCGTCTTAGATAATCGGAATTGGCAGCCATTTTAAAACCACAAACGGACCGATTAGTTACATTTATTTTTATCTTTAATAAAACTCACAGTTTGATAAACATTGCATTGATTATGCTCATGGGAGTAGAAACGTAACAGCATTAAGCGGTATTCATTTTTATCCACCTGCTGAGGGTAATGTTTTTCGAGAATATGTCTGTCTCATTGTTTGTCACGCCCTGCAGAACAAACGACTTGACGGATTAACATATGAGGTGTCGTTGGATTCCTCTAAATTGTGGGAGTGAAGTAGGCTTTTTCTGCCTTATAACGGTAGTATTAAACGCTGCTGTGTTTTGGTTTGAAAGTATCTGTTCAGTTGTGGTCTACCTCAGGAATATCTAATCCTATGCGGGTTTGATTACAGATATCCACGGTAGTGAAGGTGGTATGACAGTTTGTGGTTCGACTTCTGCTGTACCACGACCACTCGTATTTCTACCTCATAACAGCAATGTTAAACGCTGTTGTGCTCTGGTTTGAAGGTTAAGGTTTGAAGACATACTTTTCCGAGGCGTTCCAGCTTAGTCCTCAGGAGTAGCGGCGCATCTGTGGTCGACCTCATTAACATCTCCTATCTGGGGATGATTACAAATACAACTGGGGATTACAAATACAACTGGGGATGATTACAATACTGCCGTCCATGGACGGCAGTAGCTTACCGTCAGGTGGTTTGCATGCTCGTCGGCTACTCCTATATTATAAAAAAGCTATTTCAGACAGAAAAAAATGCAGGCAGTCGTATTTGACGGGAAGGCTCTATCGCTGAAGTATGATGACAAGTATCCCATGCCGGTCATCAGCAAAGATGATGATGTGATTGTCAAGGTCGCATACTCTGGTGTTTGTGGCACTGACCTGCACATCATTCAGGTGAGTTCCACTTTCATTTGAAAGTACAACTTATTTCTGCCTTGAAATAAGAACTCCTACACTTATTTCTGTCTTACAACAACAACCGCGATACCTATTTCTATTTTGACCTTAAACCATCCACCGTCATACTTATTGATGTCTCGAAACAACAACTGCCACACCTATTTCTTCTTTAAAGGAAAAACTTTCACATTAATTTGAAAAGGTACAATCTTTTCCATTTCTGCCTTAAAATAAGAACTGCTACACCTATTTCTGTCTTACAACAACAACCGCCATACCTATTTCTATTTCGACCTTAAAGACTCAACCGTCATAGTTATTTATGTCTCAAAACAACAACTGTCACACCTATTTCTTCTTTAAAGGAAGAACTGTTACACCTATTTCTGACTTACAGCAACAACCGCCATAACTATATCTATTTCGACCCTAAAACATCAACCGCCATGAAACCCATTTTTACCTTGAAACAACAACTGCCATACCTATATGTTTCTTCTTTAAGGAGCAACCCTCACAACTTTTTTATTTCTATCGTAAAATAACAACCACTTTACCTATATCATTTTTTTCTGACTGAACTGACCGCCAAACTTACTTCTGACTTACGGCAGCAACATCTTTTTGCAATATTCTCAATATAGTTTCATCTTCACCATCATCATCAACCAATTATTGTCTCACTGCCGGGCACGGGTCTCCTCTCAGAATGAGAAGGATTATGCCATAGTCCACCGCGCTGGGCAAGTGCGTATTGGTAGACTTCCCATACCTTTGTGGTTTTTTTAATCACTCTAGTGTGCAGGTTTTCTCATAATGTTTTCCTTTACCAATTGTATCAGCATACCATATCCGTGAGTCACTCTGTGGGCTCAGCGCCGTGGTGCAACACACCATGGCATCAATGCTGAGTGAGTGCCTTTTTTATTTTTATTTCATTTTTATTTAGGAAACATACAATACAACTTGATACTTAAAGGTAGGTTATAAAACTAGTTCACAAATCAGTAAAGTTTCCACTTTTCCGTATGCAATGTATACATACAAGCATAGGGGTATGCAGGAATCATCTATTTAACTGTTGTATTTTCTTCTTTTTCTATTCGTTTGTGTTGCTATGTTATGTATCTTAAGTTTTCGATTTACCCATATCCCACTATTTTGTAATTAATTAAGATAATTTTTCGTTGCCACGTGTGTGTACAATGCATCAATTAAGCATGTGATAAATAATTTATAATACGCACAACTTTGAAAAATCAGAGGTTCCAGGGATTTGAACCTCGGACCCCTCGATATAGAGTCCGAGTTTCTTAACCACTAGGCTATCACTGCTACTACTAAATATACAGTTAAAATTATTGGACTGTTTACAGGGTGAATTCCCAGCCTCCAAAGAACGTCCTCTGCCGTTGGGTCATGAGTTCAGCGGAGTAGTCCACGCTGTTGGCAAGAAGTCGGTGTTCAAAGTGGGGCAGAAAGTCGTGGTTGATCCTAACAGGTGAGTGGAATATGAAAATAAGTGCCTAATTTTGAAAGATTTATCATCTTAAAGCACAGATGCTCAAAAACTGGTCAAAAACTGAAGAAGAAGAAGAAGAGTTAGAGGGGGACTGTACCACAGTACAAATATGGTACAATTCCATATTTCTACTGTGACTGTACTAAAATGCTTTTCGATTTAGTGCATTAGTGTTACCTACATAGATAATTATATTATCCTACTGAATGGTTACCTACAACAATCCTGGGAGTAGTTCTGTATCCTTACCATGAGTTTTCAAAAAATCCCACAATTTTACGTTACGTTTACTCAATCCATTATTCGGTTCCGTTTGCTTAGTAGACTGAGAAACGTAGCAATAAGAAAGTACTTAAGTGCTTTTTGTCTACCTCACATGTTTACAAAAAATAGAGACAAGACATAAAGCGCCATATTGTCAATTTAGACATTTAATGTTACGTTACTGACACTATAGTTCTGATACAATCCGCTAGGGGCGGTGATTGGAAATTGTATGGGCAAATATGTAAACAAATACCAAAACAGTCATATTTGTCAAATCGTAAAAACTCATGGTAAGGGTACTGTTTTACGTTGAAAACACAGCATAATCTTACAATCATTGACAAACCCAATGAGATTTTTACCGAATCTTCTCAGATGAGGTGGTGTTATCTGATAGTAGTAAGTGGAAGAAAAATATTGTGACTAACAATTTGTAAGCACTCGAAGACCTTTATAAAATAAATAACAAAGAGTTACTTTAATTACCACGCTTTTTTTATTAGCTTGGGTTCTATCTATGTATGTATGTATGTAACGGAATTTTAAACTCGATTTTTACCCACTTTGAACGGTCCGATTAATTTAAAATTTTGAACAATTATCAAGAACCGATAACGATACACGATATTAGTCATTTTATCCCATTCTCCTCATCAGTATCGCTCAGTTCTCCTTGTGCGAATTTAGCTTTTAGTTTTTAAACTATAATTATTTCATTATTCCAAGTTTCAATCACAGTATTTATAACATGAGCCCCTTGAAAACTTTTTATTCATCCAGATCATCGTGTTTCCTTTCTCCAGAGCATGCAACCTCTGCAACTTCTGCCGCGACGGCAACTACCAGTACTGCCTGACAGCTGGCATCAACAGCACCATTGGTATCTGGAGAAACGGCGGCTGGGCGCAGTATGTGCTGTGTCCACAGGACCAGGTCTACGCTCTACCTGATGGCATCACTACTGAGCAGGGTAAGTACGGTTTTTTTTTCAAATCTAATCAAATTTATTGTGGAACATAATATTTTGAGTATAACATATTCCCGCCACAGGTGGGAATACAATTTTGGGAGTACCGGACTATTTAAAAAGAATCGTCCCCTACCCTGTGTTTCTTGTATTTGAAATGTTTTTCTTTCAATAACTATGGTTGTCTGGAAGAGATCGCTTTTAAGTGATAAGACCGCCTGTTGTACTTTTCATTATATGTATGTTAATATTTGTCATTTATTAGTTGGTGTACAATAAAGCATTTTTGTATTGTATTGTATTGTAATCTTTTAATTAAAAAGAATCGAAAGAAAGACTATTTAAAAAGAACCTTTTAAAAAGTCCGCTACTATTTAAAAGTTTTCAAAGGTATGTGAAGTCTACCAATACGCACTTGGCCAGCGCGGTAGACTATGGCCTAATCCCTTATTCTGAGAGGAGACCCGTGCCCAGCAGTGGACAGTAATGGGTTGATGACGGTGATTTAAAAGACGCTTTTTAAATAGTCCACATAAGCACACACATACACACACACAGGATACACACATATTAGGATACTATAGACTCAAAGAAGACCTACAAATATTTACTCAGAACTGATATCATAACATGAGGTGACTATTTTAGTCCTCAGGAGTGACTGAGTGAATGCATCTGTGATCGGCTCAGATAAATTTTGTTTTATATAGATTTGATGCCAATATCCAAACATCAAAGACCACAGGCCCTTACAATCAAATATAATGCAAACACTGAAGGTGGTAGAACCCTTTGTGGTTCGACTCCGGTGGCACCATCGCCACACCTATTTCTCCCTAATAACAGCAGTGTTAGGCGCTGTTGTGTTCTGTTTTTAAGGGTGTGGTAAGGGAGACATACCTTTCCGAGGCGTTCCATCTTAGTCCTCAGGGGTAGCGGCGCATTTGTGGCCGACCTCAGGTAGGAAAATCTAATCCTATCTGGGGTTGATTACAGATGTCCATGGGCGGCAGTAGTCACTTACATTCTCGTCTGCTACACCTATATTATAAAAAAAAAACATGTTTGCTAGTTCAACCTAAATAATCCTGAGAGCCATAACCGTATGTACATTACTGCAAACTTCACATCAGAAAATATGATTACCAAAGATTACAAAAGAACATTTTTGACTTGTTCATCCCATTCATTCGTTTCATTTTCTTTCTTCAGCTGGTCTCTGCGAGCCGTACTCCTGTGTATCCCACGGATTCGACCGCGCTTCGCCCTTGTCTATCGGCAGCAAGATCTTGGTGGTAGGAGCTGGTATTATTGGTGAGTAACCCAGGATTTTTCAGGATTACTTCGACTGACGCTCCAATGTGTATCTAACTAGGAAGATGTAGATTATAAAGCTACTCAAATTGAAGGTAGAACTTTATTTTTTTTTATAATATAGGAATAGCAGACGAGCATGCAAATGGCTACTGCCGCCCATGAACATCTGTAATCAACCTCAGATAGGATTAGATATTCCTACCTGAGGTCGGCCACAGATGCGCCGCTACCCCTGAGGACTAAGCTGGAACGCCTCAGAAAAGTATATCTCCCTTACCACACCCTTCATACCAGAACACAGCAGTGCTTAACCTGTTGTTATGAGGCAGAAATATGTGTGGCGGTGGTGTAGCCGGAGTCGAACCACAAAGGGCTCTACTACTCTACCACCTTCGAACTCTTTGTAGATTACGCAGGCAATACCGCCACACCTATTTCTGCCGAATGACAGTGTTAAGCGCTGTTGTGTTGTGGTTTGAAGGGTGTGGTAAGGGAGACATATTTATTGTTAATCCTTAGGTAGGAACGCATCTGTCTAACTAACATCAAATGGACTTTATGTTCGTTTTGTACTTAAAGACATAAAAACATAAAAAGAAAATATATTGTTATAGCTCTCATCCTTATCAGACAACCAGCGTATCAGGCAATAAACTTTAAGACCTCTTATCGGTAACTTATCAGCAGTGGAATAAATTTTGGCCTCCTAGTGAGGAGGTCTAGGTCAAAATCTTTAGCAATTTTCTTGTAAATTTTGAATAATTATAGTTTAAAAACCACGCTAAAATTGCATCAGGAACATCCTGATTCCTGCGATCCGGCTGAGGAGAATGGGATAAAATTATTAAAATAGTGTATTGTCATCGGTTCTTGATAATAGTTTAAAATTTTAAAATAATCAGACCGTTCAAAGTGGGTAAATTCGAGTTCAAAGATTCCGTTACATACATACATACAGGTAAAACTAATAAATGCGTCGCAAAAAGTGCTATTCGAAGCGTGTTACTATAATTTGCTAACTCTAATTTGGCACAAGAACTCGTAGGAAAAGAATTAACCATAGTTCTAAAAGATAGATATATACTTAGTTCTAAAAAATGAACACATTCTGAAAGCATGCAGAAGTGGCACTTTCTAGTTTGTGACGTAATAGATTGCTGCCAATTCCATTGTTGTGTGAACTTTTCCTAAACTCTAACTAGTATCCACAGATAACAGCTTGAAAACAAATTATAATGTGTAGAGATTAGCTGGTTAGATAAGGTAATAAACATTATCTTAATACTATAATTGTATGGAAATATTTAACTTTATAATATGTAGAGGTGGCCATACATTTGTTATTTTTTAGGATAAATCACTTACTCTCGTTATTAACCAAGATCAAAGTTATATATTTTCAAGTACGCATAGGCAAGGTGGTAGAACCCTTTGTGGTTCGACTCCGGCGGCACCACCGCCACACCTATTTCTGTTGTAACAGCAGTGTTAGGCGCTGCTGTGTTCCGGTTTAAAGGGTGTGGTAAGGGAGACATACTTTTCCGAGGCGTTCCAGCTTAGTCCTCAGGGGTAGCGACGCATCTGTGAGCGACCTCAGGTCTATCTAATCCTATCTGGGGTTGATAACAGATGTCCATGGGCGGCAGTAGCCACTTACCATCAGGCGGACTGCATGCTCGTCTGCTACTCCTATATAATAAAAAAAAGGTACAGCAGTGGTGCCTCTGAAAGCAAACTATGACATTTTGAAGATCTAACTTGAAGGGTTTATCTGGTTGCAGGTAACCTCTGGGTAACCACTCTGCATCATCAGGGTCACAGAGATGTGACCGTCTCCGAAATGAATAAGACCAGACTTGAAATCGTCAAGAAACTTGGTATGTATCGTATTATTTTGAAAATGCATATAAAATTGATAAAACCACTTTAGATCTAGATCTATAATCAAATAAGCTAGATTAATTCACTCAAAGCCCCACACTGTGTCGTGGGTGCCATGAACACGCACACATAGCCAAATACACAAACACCCAGACCCAGAAACAGTATCTAAGTTCAGCATTTAGATATCTGTCTGGCCGGGGATCGAAATCGGGACCCTTTGCGCATCAGGCCCGCTCTGCCACGCGGGTCGTCAATAAAAAGCTTTTAGAGTTCGCACCAAGCTTCTAGTCCACTCTGAATATAGAAACGAGTCGCGTCGCAATAGCAAATTGTAGATATCAGGGAGACGAAGACAGCGCGGTACCCCCCGGCACCCTCCGCTGCCCGCTCTCGTCCGCGGGTACATAGCTGGTGTGCCCTCACGTTGCTACGGAGTATATGCTTGTAGTTGTGTTCGACCGCATTGGCTCTCTGACTACAACTGCGCGCAACAACTTCAGAGCGGACTATACAAAAAAACTTTAACTAAAAGTCGTTTATTTTTTCAGAAACTGGGTACAGGCTGGTCACCCCAGATGTTTTGGACAAGGAGAAGCAACTTTATGACGTCATTATCGATTGTACAGGTAATTTTAACAAAGTAAATCCTATTATCCTAATCCTAACAATTAAAAATGCTATTATCCTAATATTATGTTAATATGATATGTTTACTATAATATTACCTACACCATAACTACATAACTGATTGACATGAAGTCTAGCACGAAAAAAAACTACCGAGGGATAGATAAAAAATTCTAACCGGGAGCAAAGCCATGGGTAAACGTTAGTTAAAAATAAAGAAGATTAATACCTTTAATTCCCGATATTCATCTATTTGATCCGTCTATCAAATAGATAAATATCGGGAAAAGATGCCAATGTATGAAAAAAAGTCGGCAAAACATGGGATAGATTGATTATTAACAATGAGCGCATAAAGATGGGTACAGTTTCTCTTACGGAAAATATTGAAACATCGAATTCCATTACCATATTTAGTGTAATTTGAGTAAAATTTGATTTTATTTCACAAGCACTGAAAACAATTTTAAAACGTTATATTTTGATTTTTTTTCAGGCGTCGGAAAAGTGATGGAGATCAGTTTTAACTATCTTAAACATGGTGGCAAATATGTGCTGTTTGGATGCTGTCCACCGACTCATCAGGCTTCGTAAGTTCTATAACACACAAGAAACTCCATAACGCACATCTTTTTATAAAATAAATGTTATCCACAATCGAAAACTTAACCTAATGGTGCATGTGGAGCTGGAGCTACTACAGACCACACCGTTTTGTCAGTCAAGTAATCGTATCGTATTGTATTGTCTTCAACGTTTTAATCCTTTTATACTTTTTCAGGTTAAATCCTTTCCAAATTTATGACAAGGAGCTGACTATCATAGGAGTTAAGATCAATCCCTTCAGCTTCCCAAAAGCCATTGGGTGGCTTAAGGCTATGGGTGACAGGTAACTATAGTTACTATACTTACTACTTAGGCCTGTGCCAGACAAACAATTTGAACACGACTTCGCTCACACATTTCAACACTTATCTGGAGGCACGGCAGTGCCTCCGCCAAGTCGAGCCAAAGCCAAAAAAAGCGGCACGGCCGTAGCATTCTTTTCTCGAAGCAATTCGGCCCATTTTCGACCTCCTGTAACTTCGTTGCATATGAAGCTAGAAACTGACTGACCGATCATCAAAAGTTTAAGGCACTTCTAGCAGACATAGAAGGTTGAAATTGAGAATACAATTAGTGTTTAGTATATAACTCATGGAAAAACTAAAATATTTTGCAATTTCTGTCCAGTTATCTAGATACACCAACTACATTAAATAACTTTGTATCCTATATAAGTTATATAGGATGACAAAGTTACATTTGCAGTTAATGAATCTGTGTTTCTGTCCGCGAAATGTACGAGTAGTTGGGGAGCCCATGATGTTAAATGGGTAGAAACTCGAGCGTCGATAGGACCTATACGATTGTGTAGATTACACGTTAGAGTGAAGAAAAGGTTGTGTGATATTTTTCGATTCACCGTGGGAATAGTTTCTAGACGATTCGAAAGATGTAAAAAGCAGAGTCAGACATACTCAAGGCGCGGCAGGTTAGTGATAGAGTATATATCTCTGATGCCGGAAATATGTTTATCTGCTGGTTTGCATATTGGGGCAGCCATACGAGAGGTAAAAATGGAAAAAAAAGTAACCAGCGCATTCGATTTTCAAAGGGGATATGAAGTTACCCCAGATGAGTCGCCCATTCGAAAGACTGACGATCCGATTCGAAAGACTGTCAGTGACTCTTCGAAAATGCAAAAAAAAATCGTTATCATGCCACACTAGAGGGCGTAAGATTATTATACAGGAAATTCCAGCTGATGTTTTACTTATCATAACCCTTCATCTGACGATTTAGTGGAGGGGTTTTTTATATTGACGATTTGAATAAAAATAGAATGAGAATGTATGAAGAATAATGTATTTTCCATAAAATTAGTCTTTTCCTTTAGTTTGTTACACAGCATTACTTTCCAGGGATTCATGCTAATAAGTAGCGCTATCAGATAGTGTATATACATAATATTTTCCTTTTAAATAAGTTTTTTGTCACTACATCAACGTGTGGTATGATTATGATGTTACCCGTTTTCTAGCATTATTTCCTTTATATTAAAAAAATGACCGCACTCGAGTATGTCCAGGTATAGATTTTTTTGCAACCTTATTACTCCCTAACGCTGCCCTCAAATCGTCAGGTTAAAATTTATTGTTTTCAGCATGTAATTAAGCTACTATAGATAATACTATTTTTTTTTTAATAATCTGACGGACTTCCCTGGTTGAACCCCCAAAATGGATGGTTTAAGATACTCTATAGGATGTAAGGTATCTCCCATATCTTAATCTGCCGCGTTCGAGTCACTCTCAAAATCCCGTCTTGGGCTCCCCTACTATTATTGGCGACGACTTCAATTGTTTCTATTCTCGAGACATAAGACGTTTTCTATTCCAACTTCAATTTAAATTCAATACAAATAATTGGTGAAGTGCGAATCGAACTCTTACACTGAGGGTTCCGTACCAAAAAAATATTAGTTTTTTTATTTTTATTTTTACTAATTGATATTATAGCTGCCATATAATGCATTGTGAACATTTCAACTGTAACATCTACGGTTCAATCATTAAAATGAAAAACGCCAAAAAATAGCAGATCCTTATATGTTTGTCCCTGTAGTTCCTGGACTAAAAAAGGGCTACGATATCCCGTGCCTGTCGTAAGAAGCGACTAAAAGGGGGCTTCCAGAGTTGGGAGTGGCAGCAAGGAGCTCGAACCGTCCAATAAGTGTCCCTGGGAAGGACGGCGGTATGTGTAGTCGCATACCGTCGTGAACACGGGATAGTTTAGGAGGAGCGAAAACTGCCCAGGGCAGAGCTTGATCGGGGCATTGCGCTTGGAGGACTTCGGTTGCGTTCCGTCGGAGATCCCGGAGTTCTCCAACAAACGTTGAGGACGGCCACCCGGCGTCACTCCCACGTCGTCGAGTACCTTTTGAAGATCTCCTCCTCATAAAGAATAAATAATAGTTTAAAAAAACTAAAAAATACACTTTTTATAGAAAATCCAACTAAAAAATAGAAAATATTTTTTTTTAAATTTGAATTAAGAATAGTGTAAATAAGATAAAAATATTTTTTATTGTAAAAAAAGCGTGGGGTGCATGGTGTCAATAGTTATAAATATTTTATTGATAGATATTGAGTAGAAGGATTATCATTTTGATAATATCTTAAAAAGCACCCCACGCTTTTTTTACAATAAAAAATATTTTTATCTTATTTACACTATTCTTAATTCAAATTTAAAAAAAAATATTTTCTATTTTTTAGTTGGATTTTCTATAAAAAGTGTATTTTTTAGTTTTTTTAAACTATTATTTATTTTTCATTTTTTAGTGATTATTTTAACGATTATTACGTAGCGTATTATCAAGTTTATCTTTCGAATCAGCATCAGCACCTTTGCTTAGCAGTGCAAAAATGAATATTGGGTTATTGTTTAACACAGCTGTATGAAGTGGTGTTTTACATTGGTGTTTATTTTTATTGTTAACGTGAAAATCCCAGAGGAGTTGTTGAATGACATCCGAATTGCCAATGCTAACTGCTTTCTTTCATAATTTATACCATATCCCAGGTCCTCTATCTTGGATAAAAGTAATCACGGAAAAAGGATGATAGAGCATATTTTAAAAACAGGCGCTGATGGCAATACTCAGGAGAAAAACGGTCAACTGCTTTACATCTAGCCATTTCAAAAGGACGTCGTCCAATCATCGATTTAATATTACAGCATGATGATGTTAATATCAAAAATAATTCTAGAATTTCTTCTCTTTGTGTTGCTGCTGCCTGCAGAGATTTTAAAACTGTTAGTAGTTTAATTAATTTTACAGCTCGAGTTAATAATATAAGTTGTGACTATGACGATGAGCTGAAATCATATATGCCTTTACATTTGGCAGCAAGAAATGGGAACAATGAAATAGTGGAAATCTTGTTAAAGGAAGGTGCAGATGTTGAAGTGCTGAATGAATAAGGATGATGAGACACCGCTTCATGATGCTATTAACAACGGACGCGTCGAAGTTGAGGTCAGGTCAGGTTAGGTCAGATCAGGTCAGGTCAGGTCAGGTCAGGTCAGGTCAGGTCAGGTCAGGTCAGGTTAGGTTAGGTTAGGTGATCGGCGCGCCTGGTAGATTCCTTTATTGGTCTTAACGCAGACCTTCCGGGTCTCAGGAAAACAAAAATCGCTGATCCTGATTATCCTAGTAAGGATAACGGGTCAGAATGTTAAAATATTGAATTGTCATCGGTCCTTAATAAGTATGCCAAATTTCAAGTTAATCCGACGTTTTGAAGGGGGTTAAAATCATGTTCAAAGATTCCGTTACATACTAACATACCAACATACATACGTCTGAAGCTAATAAAAGCGTATTAAAAAGAAGGTCCTTGTATGGCAACTCTCCTTTATATGAAAGTTTTTCTTTTTACTTTTAGTACTTGTTGTTAAAGCGGCCACCATTATATATATTCCGTAAAAAAATAAGTTTCTATCCATTAAGGTTCCAGAAATAGAGCTCTATGTCAGACAGACAGCTTAGAAATAGGGTTCCGTTTTTACCCTTTGGGTATGGAACCCTAAAAAGTAATATAATATCAAAAACATTCCGAATTTCTGACAAATGTCATGACAAAAAACTAGATGTTACGGCTAATGTGCCTAAATCAGTTAAAACGCAGATTAGCTTGCCCATTACCTAAAGTACAAAACGAAGATTGTATCAATTTTCACCCCTTGACGTCGACCCGTGCATGTCATGATGCGTCGTCGTGTCATGAATTTACGACAAACATTGTATATTTTCACGAAACAATATCGCTTTGTGGCACAATGTCGCTATGTGTCACGATACGTCATCGTGTCGTAAAAAGGCATGTGTTTTAGCCCTAAGAACAAGTCTGAAAAGATGTTTCGAATTTTAACTACATAGTTAATCTGCATATTTTCTAGTTAATCTTAAGACTGCCTAGTTAATGTGTATGCTAACGTATTCTACAATATAACGGTAACATACAAAAAATACAATAACTGTCGTGAGGTAAAGCAACTGTCACCGTATTATAAAATAATAAGAAGTTTGTTTCCAAGGAAACAAATGTGCAAATTTCGGCCTTATTGCGCTTAAATAAATGTCTGTATGAAAATAATAAACTTACATATACAAATTTACAATGTTCACAATGGAAAATCCCTAATAACTTCTAAACGGATTACCCTTATTATTCAATTCCTTTTGCCCTATCTGTTTTAGACCTAAATCTACCAAATGGCCTTAAAAACAAACCAATATCTACACAAACAAAAAATCATGTTTTCAACTCACGTAATATTTGATACGTAATATTACATAAATTTAGTTAAGTTCGTTTCAAATTATTCGAAATAAGAAACTGTTATATAAATCGAGCTTAGATAGCCACTTTATAACATATTCTTGCCATGATCACCAAAAATATCAGCTCCTAGTGGCTCGGTACAACAGCAAATACCGACTTACCTCCCTAAAAAATTGATAGCTATAAAAAAACGAAAATGCACAGTTTAATGTTGAATTTAAACAACCGTCCATTGCACAATTAGGGTATTTTTTTTGCTCCATTGCTCGTACAAAACAAACATAATAGTTATATATAAAATGATATTGTTCGGTGAGCTAAGTTTTAAATAGAAGTGAATAAAAATATAGTCTAGCTGAAAATATGTATTATTAATATACTCTGGAAATATTAATTCTAAAAATAACTACAGGTTGAATGCAGAAGACAAGTGCAGACTAATAATTTAAGTATGAATTTGTTAGCGGTGAGTAAACTTACTGAAAAAGGATTTACTGTTAATTTCTTGAAAAACGGTTGCACTATTAGTAACTTTATGGATAATATCATCGCAACTGGCCACAACGTAAATGGTATATATAAATTTAAACAATTTGTCAAATCACCGATATGTAATTTGACAATGTCAAATAAATATTGGCATAGAAGACTAGCCCATATTAATCCGGAATATATGCGAATTTTAAAGAATATTGTGACTGGTCTTGATAATGTGAACATTACGACGGATATGACGACTAGTAAGAAACCATTTCCAAACCTCTGAACGCGAACGAACGATATACTGGAGATCGTACATACAGATTTATGTGGTCCCATGGAAGCTACTTCACTCAACGGTTCAAGGTACATGTTATTATTTATCGACTATTATTCTCGAATGACACGATGAATGTTTATTTTCTAAAACATAAGAGTGAGTCTTTAAGAAATTTCAAAAATATAAAGTGTTGAAAAGGGAACTAGCAAGTCGAACAAATGTATGAGATCAGATAGTGGGACGAAATTTTGTAATAGAGCTTTCAATATTTTCTTGTCAACAAATGGAATTCTACATCAGGAGGCGATACTATATACCCCTAAACAAATTGTTGTGGTTGAAACAGCTAACAGAACTATTATTGTAAATGCGAGAAGTTTAAAACGAATGTTATCATTATTAAATAAATATTTCATTTCATTTCAGAAGTCAGAAGTCTATTATAAATTGAAACGAATTTGAGCAAGAGCAGTAAATACTGTGGTTTATATCAAAAACCGGAGTCCGACGAAGTCAGTGAAAGATTACCAATGATTTTTGTCGGATATTCAGAAGAAAGTAAGGGATGTCGATTATTTAATACGAAGACACGTTAAATCACAATAAATAAATAAATAAATCACAATCAGTAGAGATGTTTTTTCCTGAGGATAATGGGAATAATTTCAGTTGTCAAAATAGTAACTTTTTTAGATTTAATTTATTGTCATGTTCGAATGAAAGTGATGATGAATGACAAGATTATTTACATAACTACAAAGACTAACTACAAAAATTTAATTGGCTTTAAAAAATCTGTTGTTGAGATTCAACTAGTAGAAGGTACCGGAAAGGAAAAGAGTAGAAATATCAACAAAAAGGAATGAGATGCCATCAAAAACAATGCTTGTAAAAAGATCCAAGTCTCGCCATTCAGTTCTTCTACCGTAAAAAGTTTTGAGATCTATGTAAAACCAAGCCGGTAAATGTATGCAGTCCCTACTTAAGGGACCTTCTGTCTTAAGGTATTATCTCACTATCTAACCTAACAACATCTCATGGGACCATACCAATATTAAAAATCTTTTATGTTCTAAATAAATCGACGTGGCAATCGTACTAATGTTACCTGTGTGATGCGATATGATAAGATGAAAACACAATGTGACTTGCAGTACGATTGCCACGTTAATTTATTTAGAACATAAAACATTTTTAATATTGGTATGGTCCCATGAGATGTTGTTAGGTTAGATAGTGAGATAATACCTTAAGACAGAAGGTCCCTTAAGTAGGGACTGCATACATTTACCGGCTTGGTTTTACATAGATCTCAAAACTTTTTACGGTAGAAGAACTGAATGGCGAGACTTGGATCTTTTTACAAGCATTGTTTTTGATGGCATTTGTTTAATTATTTAAAACTAGTTTTTACCCGCGGCTTCGCCGGCGTTTAAAAGAAAATCATATAACATACTAACATACATAAAACTGAAAAATCGTACTTTCAACTTTGCTAATGATCATCACTTGATCAAATGCATAGTTTACGACTCAATCTTTACTAATATCGATTAAAATAATCGATTTTTTGGGTCCAAGAGATCGATTCTCCGATTAATCGATCTTAGATCGCTATCCCTAGTTCCCGTGGGATTTCCGGGATAAAAACTATCCTATGTCGTTTCCCGGGTCTCAGACTATTGTTGTACAAAATTTCATTAAAATCGGTTGAGTGGTTTAGGCGTGAAGAAGAGACAACCAGACAGACAGACAGACAGACAGACAGAGTTACTTTCAGATTTATAATATTAGTAAGGAAGTAAGGATGTCACTCATGTCATGATCTCCTAGCAGATGGACTTTTCGCATGTGTAGCAGGCGCCCATATTTGAAGTTTGAACGCTTTGATGTGCGCTTGAAAAACCGACACCAAATGGCAAAGTGCAAATATTTGAAGCAAGCTTTGAATAAATACTCAAATACCGTGTTTCTCTGTGTTCAAATAAGTGTTAAAATATTTGTGCTATGTCTGGCACGGGACTTAGTTTACTATACTCGTAGTTAGCGGTTTCCTCACATTTAAAAGTGTAAATACTCTGACATTATTAATTTCGATATTTCTATGTGGAGTCTTTTGTATAATTAGAATAATTTAAGTCATTCAAGCGCTTGGAAACCTCACAAACAAAAATAATTAAAAAAAAATACAACCGACTTCTATGTAAAAAGTAAAAAATAATTGAAACAAATGTTGGTTTAGTACATAGTTCTAAAGTCAGTGTTCAATATATTTCGTTGGACGGCGTAAACAGAGTGTCCAATGTGAGCAAAAAACATATATACGGTCGAATTGAGAAACCTCGTCCTTTTTTGAAATCGTTAATTTTTTTATAGTTTTTTGATTGTTATATTTTTAAACGCGAATGAAACCGCGTGGCACTGCTCGTATAGAATGAGTATTGAGTATATTTTTTGAAGGTGGTAGAACTCTTTGTGGTTCGACTCCGGCGGCACCACCGCCACACCTATTTCTACCTAATAACAGCAGTGTTAGGCGCTGCTGTGTTCCGGTTTGAAGGGTGTGGTAAGGGAGACAGACTTTTCCGAGGCGTTCCAGCTTAGTTCTCAGGGGTAGCGGCACATCTGTGGCCGACCTCAGGTATATTTAATCCTATCTGGGGTTGATTACAGATGTCCATGGGCGGCAGTAGCCACTTACCATCAGGTGGACTGCATGCTCGTCTGCTGCTCCTATATTATAAAAAATGACTTATATTTTGAAATAACTTAAAATGAAGCTGGAGTATAATTGAGATGAGAACTTTACATTTTCAGGTATTTGGACTACAACAAATTGGGAGTCAAAACTTATTCTCTAGCGGAGTACCAAAATGCTTTGAATGATTTGAAGGCTGGCAACATCGCGAAAGCTATTTTCAAAATTGACTGAAAAGTGCGAATTAAATCTTGTACCTACTATTTTTTTCATTATTTCAAACATCCTGTATATTGTTTATTTCTTCTTATCATCATCAACACATTACCTTCCCACTGCTGGGCACAGGTCTTCTCTCAGAGTCAGAATTAGGCCATAGTCCACCGCGCTGGCTAAGTGCGTATTGGTAGACTTCACATACCTTTGAAAACTATTTTAAGATTTCTTAGGTATGCAGGTTTCCTCACGATGTTTTCCTTCACCGTTTAAGCAAGTGATAATTAATTTCTAATACGCACATAACTCTGAAAAATATGTTACGTGCCTCGGATTGAACCTCGGACCCTTCAATCATGAGGCCGAGTTTCTTAACAACTATCACTGCTTATGAGTCATACGAGTACATACATACATAACTTTACAAAACGTTAATCTCTGCAGTCCAGGTTTTTTTTATAATATAGAAGTAGCAGACGAGCATGCAGTCCACCTGATGGTAAGTGGCTACTGCCGCCCATGGACATCTGTAATCAACCCCAGATAGGATTAGATATACCTACCTGAGGTCGGACACAGATAGATGCCCTGTTGCCCTGAGGACTAATTTAGAAAGTCTTCGATTCCAATAACAAACCTTAACCTTTATCCAAATTGAACATTATTTACATAGATTAGTAAAGATTACTCACTCCTAACAAGAAAATGTAACAAGTTTTGACAATTGAAATTATCACTGTCATCTAGTTTCGTGTTTGAAAATATTTAAAAATGTAGTTTTTAGATCATTTACAAATGAAACGATATTTCTCCGCACTTTTTCTTTGATTTCGTGTTTTTGCACCACTTAACTGCGCATGTCGGCATTGTACCGCGTAAATTACAAGGCGGTGAGATACCTATACTTATTATTATTGATTATTTATGGTTTAATGATAATTTCAGTACATTTAATCTTAAGTTACGATTTTTGCTCCAAAAAGATTATTTTCTTTTATTCTTTCTTATTATTTTATCTCGTTCTACACTTGATAAAGATTCTATAGACAAGTATATATATAAAAAAATGTTCTAAATGTCACTGTGTCAGTGTTTTAACATGGTGTATTGTTAGATGTCGTGTGGGCGAATCTATACCGGTACGTTCAGGAATAAGGTCACATGTGGTATACTTATGTGTAAGCAGTGATAGCCTAATGGTTAAGAAACTCGGCCTCTCGTTCGAGGGGTCCGAGTATTAGAATTTAATTATCACTTGCTTAAACGGTGAAGGAAAACATCGTAAGGAAACCTGCATACCTGAGAGATTAACAAAAAAATCTCAAAGGTATGGGAAGTCTACCAATACGTACTCGGCCAGCGCGGTGGACTATGGCCCGAATCCTTGTCATTCTGAAAGGAAACCCGTGCCCAGCAGTGGGACAGTAATGGTTTGATGATGATGATGTGTAAAGAATTAATTTCTGCGTTGGGATTTTTGTATCCTTTATTCGGTTGCGAAGACTAATATTTTGTCAAGCGCATGCAGGTATAAGTCATAAGTTTTGAAGGTGGTAGAACCTTTTGTGGTTCGACACCGGCACCACCGCCACACCTTTTTCTGTTATAACAGCAGTGTTAAGCGCTGCTGTGTTCTGGTTTGAAGGGTGTGGCAAGAAACATACTTAAATACTTATCCGAGGCGTTCCAGCTTAGTCCTCAAGAGCTGTGGCGTATCTGTGGCCGACCTCAGGTAGGCATATTTAATTCTATCTACGGTTGATTACAGATGTCCATGGGCGGCAGTGACCACTTACCATCAGGTGGACTGCATGCTCGTCTGCTACTCCTATATTATAAAAAAAAACTTTTTATCCGACTGCGGAAGGTAATGTATGTCTCATTCTGTGTCACGCTGCATCCCAAACGGCTTGACGGTTTAACATATGAGGTGTCGTTGGATTCCTCTAAATTGTGGGAGTGACATACTATATTTTTAAGTAGCGAAGTTTTTAGGGTTCCGTACCCAAAGGGTAAAAACGGAACTCTATTACTAATAATCTCTATTTCTAGTATTGATATTATAGTTTGACATTTTAGTGGACTTTTACATTATTATTATTCTTGCACTATTGTTTAATTTAATATATTTGATGTTTTAGGATTTTTTTGACTAATTTGAATATTGGATATAATTTGTATTTATTAACAATTAATATTTAATTAATATTTAATATAATTATCAATATTTTAATTAGTTTCACTACACTAACGCATAAGGTTGGCTTGTAATGTTAAATGTAAGTTTTGAGTGAATAAATAAATAAATAAATAAGACTTCGCTGTCTGTACGTCTGTCACAGAGCTCTATTTCTGAAACTGTCATAGATAGACACATGAAGTTTTTACAGAGGATGCATAACAGTGGCCGCTATAACAACAAATACTAAAATTAAAATAAGTTGAATATAAAAAGGGGTCCCCATACAACAAACTAGTACTTTTCGACTTTTTTTGCTTTATCTATTGAACCGTTATAGGTAGACAGTTAAAATTTTAACAATGTCTGTACTTCAATAGCTGCGATAATAACAAATACTAGAAATAAAAAAACAAAACAAAAATTTAATATTTCGGCACCCTCCGGGGCAGGTTCGACTTGTACTTGGCCAATTTTTGCATTTTTCTAAATGTTTCTTCATTGAGAAATATCTATTTTTACAGACATGTTTGTTGACATACTTTATTATTCAAAATGGTGAATCATTTGACATTTGGTTATTTATGCGATTTAACTGTACCTTAAGATTCCATCTGCTTGTGCATACAATGCGGCTCCGGAAGTGGTGTTCACAACATTTGGTACTTCAGAAACAATCTAATATTTTTTAGCAGTAGTTGAAAATTGACATCTCGATCGACGTATCCAAATTCAAATTTCAGGCACACACCTTTTCAAAGTTATATGCGTATTAAAAATTAATTATTACTTGCTTTAACGGTAAGCAAGATATCGCGAGGATAATACCTGAGAGACCTAAGAACCTGAGAGATCTTTAAAAATTACAGGTATGTCATGCTGACATATATGTATCTGAATGATGATTTAAGATATCTGTTCTGGGTTCTGGGTGTTTGTGTGCGTTCATAATGTCCATGGCACCCAAGATACAGTGAGAGTAAAAGCGTTTATTATTTATATATGTACATACATACATAATAAATAACTTATCTTTTTGAAGTCGGTTCAAAACATTACCCTCCGCAGTTGATTAAAAAGCGAGCCAAATGTTACGAACGCCTGTCATTGAATCACAATACATTTCCTGTTATAATGAGCGAACAAATTTTCATAAGTTGACATGGATATCGTAACACCTATAGACTGCATTAGGGTTGGCCATTTTCAAAAATAAATAATTAAAAACTGACAAATAAATAATTTATAATTGACTGATAAATAAGTTATAGCTGATTTTCTGATGGTAAGTGGCTACTGTCGCCCATGGACATCTGTAATTAACCTCAGATAGAATTCGATGAGGTCGGTCACAGATGCCTTGCTAACCCTAAGGACTATTTGTTTTTATAATAGAGTAGCAGACGAGTATGCAGTCAACCTGATGGTAAGTAGCTACTGCCGTCCTTAGAGCCCTATCTGAGGTTGCAAATGCGTTGCTACCCCTGAAGACTAAGTTGGAATGCCTCGGATAAATATATCTTCCCTACCACAGCGGAACACAGCAGCGCTTAACACTGATGTTATTGAGCAGAAATAGGTGTGGCGGTGGTGTTGAACGCTGCTGAGAGAGGTAAGAGGTAAGGCTGGTAAGAGAGACATACTTTTCCGAGGCGTTCCAGCTTAGTCCTTAGGGGTAGCGGTGCATCTGTAGCCGATCTCAGGTAGGACTCTTATATTATCTGGAGTTGATAACAGATGTCCATGGGCAGCAGTAGCTATTTTCCATCAAATGGACTGCATGCTCGTTTGCTACGCTCATATTAAACGAAAGAAATATAGGTACTTTATTTTTTAAGGTAACTGATTTTTGCCCGCGGCTTCGCCCGCGTTTAAAAGAAAATAATATAACATACTAACATACATAAAACTGAATTCGTACCTTCAACTTTGCTGAAGATCATCACTTGATCAAATGCATAGTTTACGATTCAATCCCTACTAATATCGATTAAAATAATCGATGTTTGGTGTCCAAAAGATTTCGGTCCGATTTATAATATTAGTAAGCGATTTATAATATAAGTGGAGGGGTTATTTATAATATAAGTACTCCTCTGTACTATATTTCTTTATAATGCTCTTTTTTAATTATGTCTCTGTGTACACAAATAAATAAATAAGGATTAGTGTCAACCCTATGCAATTTCTTTATGCATTCACCACTTAATTGTCAATGGATTTTGCAATCGCATTAATACATTGTTGAAATCATAACTTAATGCATTATATTGATATATTATATTGAGTATTTTGTCATAAACATCATAAAAATAATAATAAAGAAACATCAATTAAATAATGTAAGTAGGATTCGTTTTTTTTTTGTTTTCAATTTCTAGGGAGATACATTAAAAAATTACACAAACTTATTCCACACAAATCCTCTTTTGGCATCCAAAATTACTTTTTTTAAGAAACAATAAAAACTGGCGAAGTGCGAGTTTAACACACGGAAGGTTCAGTACCACCAAATTTGTTTTTATGTTTAGTATTTTTATTTTTAGTATTTATATTAGCCAGCCCAGTAAGTGCACTTGATAATTTAAGCTGTCTACCTATTACAGTTCAATAGATAAAGCGAAAAACCCCTGAGAACAGCGGTTTATTGCATGGCGACCCCGATATTTTCAAACTTTTTTAGGGTTCCCTACCCAAAGGGTAAACCTATTACTAAAACTTCGCTGTCTGTTCGTCTGACCGTCTGTCTCAGGGCTCTATCTCTGGAACTGTAATAGATAGACACTTGAAATAGAACATAGGATGCCTAACGGTGGCTGCTATAACAACAAATACTAAAAATAATAAAATTGAATACAAAAAAGGGGTCCCCATACAAAAAAATGTTATTCTATATTTTTCCAATTACCTTTGAACCGTTATAGGTAGACAGTTCAAATTTTCACAATGTGTGAATTTTAATAAAATTTTGGCTTTACGAAACCCTCCAAGTGCGGGTTTGACTTGCACTTGGCCATTTTTATATTTGTAGTATTTGTTGTTACAGCGGCCACTATAACAATTACAACACTATATACAAAAAATCAAGTGTCTTTCTATGACGGTCAGATTAGGCTAAGTAATAGGGTTCCGATTTACCCTTTGGGTACAAAACCCTAAAATTGTAACATTGAAATCAAATCAAATCAATTTTTTTTATTCGAAATAGGTTCTTTACAGAGCACTTTTTGAATGTCAGTACAACTACCACCACTTCACAAGGTGTTTCGTTATGGAGAAGAAGCGGCGAAAAAAACTCCATAACACACATCTTTTAAAAAATGTTTTATACAATGGCAAACTTAACCTAATGGTACATGTGGAGCTGGAGCTACTTTAGATCACACCGTTTTATCAGTCAAATAATCACTTAGTCTATAATACGTTTTTACATAGCGTTTGTTTAACGACATGTTTAAAGTTTCTTTCTGTGAGATCAAGATTCATTTGGATTGTATATCGATTTCTGTGTAACATAGTCTATTGTTACAATGTTACTATGTTATCAGGTAGAAATCGATATAGAGGTGCCGACCGACGGCAGGTGATAAAACCCTTACCACCAGGATCAATATGAATATATGTTAAATATTCATATTGATCCTACGCCCTTCTTCATGACATACTTATATCATAGCCATTTCTCTATTACATATAAGTTCTAAGAAATTACTAATTAAATGTTGAATGGCGCTGATGCAAGTCGACCTCGTGTTGCGAAAAATCTATATGCGGTACATATTTATGTTAGTACGGTGCGCAGATAAAATTGCTGGTTATTTCGTGGAATTTTAAGGTGGTAGAACCCTTTGTGGTTCGCCTCTGGCGATAACACCGCCCCACATAATAACAGCAGTGTTAAGGCAGATAAAATTGCTATTTAGTCACATTTGAAGCAGCGATAGCCTAGTTAAAACTCGAAGTTTGAAGGTGGTAGAACCCTTTGTGGTTCGACAACTATTTCTGCCTAATAACAGTAGTGTTAAGCGCTGCTGTGTTTTTAACCGACTTCAAACACGAGGACTTCAGAAATATGTACTAAACCAACATTTATTTTAATTATTTTTTGCTTTGTAGTGACATAGAAGTCAGTTGTATTTTTTTGTTAAAATTTTTTTGGTTTGAAAGGTATGTCATTTACTGTTACTTACTTTTCCGAGGAGTTCCTTCAGATCGGAGGAGTTGATCTTCAGATCAAGCTGGAACGGTAGCGGCGCATCAGTTAGGTATCTAATCCTATTCGGGATTAATTACAGATGTCTATGTGCGGCAGTAGCCATTTACCATCAGGTGGACTGCATGCTCGACTGCTCCTATCTTTATATATATATTTCTTATGTGCGTGTGTATGTCACTGAAAACCTCCTAAATGACTGGACTGATTTTGATGAAATTTGTTGTGTGTGTTCAAGGGGACTTGAGAATGGTTTAGATTCACAATTTATTCCGTGGGAAAAGGTTTTTTTAATTAATTTTTAATTCGTAAGTAGTTATAGAATCGGAAACTATGCATTTGATCAAGTGATGATCTTTAGCAAAGTTGTTGTCCAAGAGCTCACGAGGGTTTGGGAGTTGATAAGACCAATTTTCGACAGAGGGCACCACTGTCATTCCAATGCAGGTACAAATTTTCCGTTTTATGTATGTCATATTATTTCTTTAAAATGCGGGCGAAACCGCGAGCACCACTAATATTATATAAAAGAAGATCAGTATGGTTCGAACGGGGAGGTATTACCACACTTGACTCTAGCCACCGTTACTCCTATTTCTGCTGAACAATAGTCTTAAGCTGGCGTATTGTGTCCTGAGTGGCGTGGCAAGGGCTTACGAAAAACATATAATGTTGGTCGATATCGTGCACTTATCAATTGGTATTATGGATCATACTTTCCTTGTCTAGTTCTGGTCTACTGCTATTTTTGATAAGAGTTACCTTAAAATTATATGATTTAGGATTTTTCCAAAAATAATTTTCCAAAATTGTTTTTCAATCAGTACACCTACGCAGTACGCCCGTCCTTTACTCACATTATGGGTCAAAGTTACAACAACTGATAATATGTAAATTTTCTCATATGAGTGAAAATGGAGCGAGTTTTAAGGCGCAATAAACCGGTTTGTACCGCTTTTAACTGGTTATTTATTGTGGTGAACTGGTTAGGGGCTTAAAATGGAATGCTTATGATTTTTTGTTTTTTTTACTGAATTATTAAAATATTTTTAAGTAAGCATTGAGAGTATACTTCAATATTGCACTTTACAGATTAAATAATGCTATAAAATGAAAGAATTTGTTTGAACTCAAAAAGACTGTATGGCATTATGCCCGCGTGGCGGTGCGGTCACCATACCGGTCTGACGTGCAAAGGGTGTGATTCGTGTGAAGGGTGCAAGGGGTTCGATCCCTGGCCAGACAGATATCTGAATGATGAATTTAGATATCTATTTCTAGATCTGTATTCATCTTTATGTGTGTCCATAGCACCCATGACACAATAAATCTTAGTGTAGAGTTGTGACTGCAGAAAATATCTTTTATTTTTTTTGATAAAAAACCTTTAACTAACTTTTTCATTCACGAAAGACTTATCGAAATCGTTTCAGCCGTTTAATAGATTCTTTTTCTGATATGTTGAATAAAAGTGTCAAAATATTTTCAATTTGAAAAAAAAAAAAATAGGTATTTCAGGTAGGTACCTACTTATGATTTTTTAACAAACGCTACGTAACCTATTTTTCCTGTAATACCATTATATTTTTTCACCTCACTGTGGAGGGTAATGTTTTCCGAGCGTACGTATGTATGTATGTATGTATGTATGTATGTATGTATGTATGTATGTATGTATGTGTGTGTGTGCGTATGTATGTATGTATGTCGCATTCTTTGTCACGCTGCAGCCCAAACGGCTTGACGGATTAACATGTGAGGTGTCGTTGGATTCGTCTAAAGTGTAAGATAATATAAGCTGTTTATAAGCTGTCTAATTTTTTGTATTTATAATAATTACTACTTTAAACTAACATTATATGACTTACTAATACTTAACGTCGTATGATTTCCTTATACTCATTTAAAAATCTGGTTAAATCTTACAGTTTTAACTATGGTTTTATTAATTACTTCTTTTTTTCGGTTGCTATTTTATTCTTCAATTATCTCTAACAATCTATTTTAGTCTCCTTTTCACTGGTGCTTAGTTTATGCTATATTTTATTTATTCCTACATGCTTTACATCCTTTATGCTATCTTAGTACTAAAATTTGTTATTTTGAACCCTACCTATTTTTAACACGCTTTTATTAGCTTGGGTTGTACGTTTGTATGTATGTACGTAACAGTAACGGAATCTTTGAGCCCGATTTCTATCCACTTTGAACTTTCAGTTTAATTCAAAATTTTGAAGAATTATCAAAAACCGATGACAATACACGATTTTAATAATTTTGTACTATTGTCCTTATCAATATTCTCAGTATTAATGATTTTCGAGGCGAGAGAAAGCGCCTTATGGAGCGTTCAGGCAAAGTTACTAGATTGATTTTTAGCTTTGGAAAATAATAATGTTATTTCCCTATAACTGAAATGTACTGAAACATGTCTACAATCTTGTAGAATGATTTTTAGGATTCCGTACTCAAAGGATAAAACGAAACCCTCCGCTGTCTGTTCGTGAGTCACAGGGCTTTATCTCTTAAACCGTAATACGAGTAGATAGACATTTGATTTTTTTACAGACGATGCATAATGATGGTCGCTATAACAACAAATACTAAAAATTAATAAAATAAATACAGTTCAAACTTACTTACTTTTTAGTTGATTTTATCATAAAAGCGTGTTTTTTAGTTTTTTGAACTATATTTTTTTTATTCATCCCTACTATAACTCCTCACCTAAAGGTTGTCTGGAAGAGATCGCTGGTCAGCGATAAGACCGCCTTTTGTATTGTTTGTTTAATTAATTATTTATTTTTTTACGTATTTTCTTTAATTGGGTACAATAAAGAGTATTGATTGATTTGATTTCTTTACTTTTTTCCCTGTTTTTATAAAAGATGCTTAACTTCAAACTAATTTCTACTAATCGCGCGAGGATCGAACTAGGCCTTAAGTGAATATCATATGCATGTACATGGCATAATTTAATACAGAAAAATAGCAATCGGTACATATGATAAGAAGCTGACATTGGTTAGTATTGATGCAAATGACAATTGTTGTGCCGAGAAATCTCCAGATAGATCTAAATATGGATACCTAATTTTTAATCTTTTTTATATAATTTTTAATGTCTTTTTTTAATAAAATAGGAGTAGCAGAGGAGCATGCAGTCCACCTGATGGTAAGCTACTGCCGCGCATGGACATCTGTAATTAACCCCATTCCTACCTGATATCGGCCAAAGATGCGCCTCTACTCCTGTGGACTAAGCTGGAACGCCTCGGAAAAGTATGTCTCCCTTACCACATCCTTCAAACCAGAACACAGCAGCGTTTAACACTGCTGTTATGAGGCAGTAATAGGTGTGGCCGACTGAGTCGAACTACAAAGGGTTTCACTACATCTTTCTGTTATGTACTGTTATGCCTACCGCTACCTACTTTGCACTACCTATGGCCTATAACATTCTTATCATCGTGGAATTTGACTTGTTCCACGCCAATTCTATTTTTATAAACCAAAGATCGAAATTTGACAAAGTCTATTAAAGCAATGGATAGATTGATTATTAATATCGGACGTTATAGTATCTAAAATTATTTTCTATAAATTCATTAACTGTCACGCGTCACTATCAAAATTCGTTCAGTTTTCAAAATTATTTTCAAATTAAACAAAATTATATTTTTTGAAATGGTAATGACGATTACTTACATGACTAGAATGGGTGACTAATTAAATAGTATAAAAGTTGTAATATTGAAGCTTTATTGAACAGGAAAAACTTTTCCACGAAAATAATTAACATATAGATCGAAATACTTTCACTAAACTGTTGTGCTTATTTCCGTTGATCAGACTGACTCATCTTTACAGCCAGTGATTCTCAACCTGATTGAACAAATAGCTCTCAAATTTACCAAAGAAAACCAGGCTATCTATAATTATCGAACTTTCTTTTTTATTACTTTAAAAACAAATGAACATCAATGAGGGAATTAAATCAATTGACGGGAATTTCTGCTAAAAATCCGGTTTAAAAATTATAATATTTTCCGCTTATGTAAGAAATTTGAGCAAATTTAACAGTTTAAACTGACTATATAATGCTGTTAATAAAATATGTTCTATGGATCCTATAATATCATTAAAAAATATTTTTTTTTAAATTTTGGAATAACAAATCTGTATGCAACTGAATATCGACAATAAAAAAAATTAAACTTTTAATGATACTAATAAAATGATTGCTTGCAGTCCACCTGATGGTAACACTGTCGTATGGACATCTGTAACCAACTCCATATAGAGCAGGATCTACCTGAAGCCGATCACAGTACTGCTACTCCTGAGAACCAAGATCGCCTCATATGTAAGTCAGTCATCAACTCATCACCCTTCCACCAAAGACCTGTACCCTTACCATGAGTTTCTACGTTTTGACAAATATGACTGTTTTGGTATTTGTTTACGTATTTTCCCATACAATTTCCAATCAGTGCCCCTAGCGGATTGTATCAGAACTATAGTGTCAGTGACGTAACATTAAATGTCTAAATTGACAAATGGCGCTTTATGTTTTGTCTCTCTTTTTTGCGATCATGTGAGGTAGACAAAAAGACTTGCGCACTTACTTATTGTTAGGTTTACTCAGTCTATTAAGCAAACGGAACAAAATAATGGATTGAGCAAACGTAACGTAAAATTGTGGGATGTTTTCAAAACTCATGGTAAGGGTACTGCTTCACTTAGAAATACGAGTAGGTGTTAACGATGGCACTAGAAATAGGTGTACAGACAACGCTATTGATTCTCAGTCTACAATCTAAAGAGAATTCCGTTTATTTATTCAATGCTATTATTCGAAGCTATTTAAACTAAAACGAGACATTGTGTGCATCGAATGCCTTGACCTGCTCTAAAAAGTACATGATTAGTTCCGATCCGACAATATATACAATACAAACGTTAAGATGTATCTCGAGACCAATCGGTGACCCACATCTACGTGTGTACACATGGCATTGTGATTGAAGGCTTTGCGCTGATGAATTTAAAAAAAATAAATCGAACGAACGAAACCTCATTCGGTTTTTGGCAGTCATGCCGGACGCACGCGTTTGTTTGTTAAATATATTATCGTAGTTAAAATTAGTTTGGTTATGTGACTGTGGTTCTATTTAGTTTAACTAACGATTAAGTTAAATAAAAAAAATAGTTTATTATTAAAATTACTAAAATAAAAAAATACAATATTTTACGCGCGTTTTTCAACGAGTGTAGTCAATTTTATTAAAGAATAACTATAAAAAAACGCAAGTGAGATAAATAAGTTTGAAACTATTTTAAATATATATTTGAAGGCGAAACAAAAATGGAAAAATATTTTGTTATTTAATAATTATTGTAGTGCTAAAATACGCTTACAGACTAGAACTGTGTGAAAATCTATCCTACAAGAAGACTGCAACTAAATTTGTGTCTAAAACCCATACAAAAACTATAAATAGTGCACTAAAAAAATCACAAACTTTTTTAAATTTTGTCGTAAATTAAAATTTTGTTGCAAAAATGTTCTACCAATTACTTCTCGTTTTTCTCGCTGTCAATCTGGGCGGCGCTAGTGTGTTCATGAGTCACATAAATCATATGGAGTACTACCGTAACAGGACCAGGCCTGCGAAGGCCTTCTCGACCAACTACTTCAACCAGAACTTGGTCCCGAAGCCGGGGAAGAGCGAGAAGGGAGATAAAGTACAGTGCGGGACAAGGACGGTAGATTTTAACCTGAAAAGGACTGGAAAAATTGTTGGCGGTTCGGAAACACCGTATGGTGCTTTTCCGTGGCAGGTTAGTTGAAGTCAGACTTCTTGATGTCTTCAGTACGTTAGTAAAAGTCACACATCTTGCAGGTAGAACTCTTTGTGGTTCGACTCCGGCGGCACCACCGCCACACCTATTTCTGTCTAATAACAGCGGTGTTAAGCGCTGCTGTGTTCTGGTATGAAGGGAGCCATACTTTTCCGAGGCGTTCCGTTTCCAGGGGTAGCGGCTTGTGTGTCAGCGACCTCAAGTAGGAATCTAATCCTATCTGGGGTCGATTACAGATGTCACTTACCATCGGGTGGAATACATGCTCGTCTGCTACTCCTATAATAAAAAAAAGCGTGTTAAAATGTTGATTGATAAGAAAGCCTCGATAGTCTAGTGGTTGAAACTCGGCCTCTCGATCGAGGGGTCCGAGGTTCACATGTCAGGTCTGTGACTTGTCAATTACGTGCGTATAAGAAATTAATATCATTCGCTTTAACGATGCAGGAAAATATCGTAAAGAATCCTACATACCTGAATATAAAATATCTCAAAGGTATGTGGAGTAACAATTCTCACTTGTCCAGCGCGGTGGACTATGGCCTAATCCCTCTCATTCTGAGAGGAGACCCGTGCCCAGCAGTGGGACAATAATGGTTGATGAGAGGTTGATTAAAGATGTCCATAGGTGGCTCTTACCATTAAGTAAAATGCATACTCGCTTTCCACTTTTATTTCACAACAAACAATATTTGTAATATATTACTTTTATTTCATAATACAAAATATCTGCATTAATATTAGTTAGAACCCCAGAGGTATCTAATATGCCACTTATCTTCACCGTTATGTGATGATTAATTTCTAATGCATATGCATGCATATTGGTTTCGAAAATATACATGCATATCTCTAGTTCAAAATTTGATCACTGATCTCAGACTTTAAAGGATACACAATTTGCATTTTTTTATAATATAGTAGTAGCAGTCGAGTATGCAGTCCACCTGATGGTAAGTGGTTACTGCCGCCTATGAACATGTGTAATCAACCTCAAATAAGATTAGATTTTTATCCGAGGTCGGCCACAGATACGTCGCTATCCTCGAGGACTAAGCTGCAATGTCTCATAAAATTATGTCTCCCGTACCACACTCTTCAAACGAGAACACAGCAGCGCTTTACACTGCTGTTAGTAGGCAGAAATAGGTTTGGTGGTGGTGCCGCCGGAGTCGAACCACTGAGTGTTCTAACACCTTTTTTTCATGAATAATAAAAGTTATCACTTTTTAAATTGTTGTAACATTATTTGCACCACTTAATGACACACGATGACAAAGTTTTGTTCAAAGTGTTTAATATTCCGCTTTGTACATAATGTAATTTTAATAATTTGGATGTAAAATAATTGATTAATAAATATTTTGTATGGATAAATAAATACAACATAAGTCGACGGAATTTGGTTGTCATCATCAACTTATTACTGCCTCGCTGCTGGGCAGGGGTCTCCTCTCATAGTGAGGGATGTAAGTCATAGTCTGCTACGCTGCCCAAGTGGATATAGACTTTATGCAACTTAAACAACATTTTTAGGGTGCCGTACTCAAAAGGTAAAAACGAAATCATATTGCTAATTTACAAAATTCTCTAGAATTTTATAGAGTCACTAGCTGACCTGGCAAACGTTCTGTTGCCATATAAATAAAAAAATGTTAACGGTGAACAACCCTTATCACTTAGGGGTATAAAAAAAAGATAGTAGCCGATTCTCAGACGTACTGAATATGCATATAAAATCTGGTGAAAATCGGTAAAGCTGCTTTGGAAGAGTACTGTAACTAACATTGTGACACAAGAATTTTATATGTAAGATTTTAGGGAAGGTTTTCTCACGATGTACCTACACTTTCACTTTTCAATACTGTGATGATTATCCTCTAATAAGTCTTTGAAAATTTAGAAATAGCGTGGCTTTCGAATAATTAATTCAGTGGGTCCGAAAATTTGATAGTTTCATATTTTTTTAAAGCTTGTTTTTATTTTTTGACGGCTTTCGCTTCATCTATTGAACCCTTCGATCAGTAGTAGGACTAGTGATCCTATTATGTTCCTATGAGTGATCGAAGATTAAACCTTAATTTGTAGACAGTTCCAATTTTCACAATACATTCACTTCCATAGCTGCTATGATAAAAATACTAAAAAAAAAACAAATTAAATTTTGGAACCATCCGTGTGCAACGACTTGCACTTGGCCAATTATTTTAACTACTCGCCTATTCTGGTTTGAAACTCCTTTCAATTCAGAAGTCATTTTCGAAACTAATTATTTTCCATTACGAAAATAATTTAAGAAGCGTGAAGTAATTACTATAATTGGTTTTACACGAAAATAACTTATTTAAATTATTAAAAATTACCTCAAAATATGTCATTTTGAAAACCGAACAACCCAATTATGTGAGACGCCTTGCATAATGATAATCTCTTAAGCCTCTTTTTGACTGTACAAATTAAAAAAAATAGGGTCCCTTACACATTTTTTTTTCTACAACGAACGAACTCTTGAAGATGGCAGAACCCTTTGTAGTTCGACTCCGGCGGCACCACCGCCACACCTATTTCTGTTATAACAGCAGTGTTAAGCGCTGCTGTGTTCTTATTTGAAGGGTAAGGGAGACATATTTTTCGAGCCACTCCAGCTTAGTCCTTCCAGCTTTAGTCAGGGGTAGCGGCGCCTCTGTGGTCAACTTCAGGTAGGAATCCAATCTTACTTGAAGTTGATTACAGATGTCCATGGGCTGCAGCCACTGCTAGCCACTTACCATCAGGTGGGCTGAATGCTATTATAAAAAAAAAATATCGGCTTCAAACAGAACCCCTGTTTTATCTCGAGTTACAGGATCATAAACACCATTGTCGAATAACAGGCGGATTGCAAGTTCGTGTGCTTTTTACACTCACAGCCCTACACATAGATTAGTAAAGATACTTCGCCGCCTTGAAATAGAATGAAGCCGCAAATGGCTTATTATAGTAAGTTCTTTTTTTGAATTCTTGACAAATAAAAACATTTTTAGAGAAAATTTACGAATAAATAACTAATACTGCGTAATTTACACGATAATTAAATAATTTATAATAATAATTTCAAATATTTTAGGGACATTTTAGCACAGAGACGTGGCAAAACTTTTTTACGCAACTATTTCAATTCTCAAAACTGGGTACATTTTATTGTTAGGAGTGAGTAATCTTTACTAATCTATGGCCCCACACTGGGATTCCCTATTTCGTGGGTGCCATGGACACAAAAAGACGAATACATAAGCAGGCCCAAAACAGATATCTAATTCATCATTCAGATATCTGTCTAGCCGGGGATCGAACCCGTATTCCACTGCGCGTCAGAACTGTATGGTGACTGCTCCGTATTACTATCTTTTAAAAAAATCCTTGTGTAACAAGCCTTAAATGTTAAATGGTTTATGTAACACTTTTCGTAAATAAAACGAATATTTTACATAAAAAAGCCCGCGAAAATCAACAAAGCGCGCCAAGTTTGACATATGGCCGCCATGTTGCAATTCAGGAACCGACATCATTATTCAACTTTCTCTTTTACATCCATAGTGTCAATTGTTTATGGTTGTTTGAATATGTCGCAATTATTTTATTATGTAATATGACATGACAATAATCTTCTTAAATTTTGAATCTCATTGAGGTCACAACTTTGTGTTTCAATTTGCCGCTATATTTTTACATTTTAATTATTATGGAGACCGTATTATTTTTTTAAACGACTTTCCATACAAAATAAGTCCCCTATTAGTTTTGAAAAATAAAGATTTTGGCTGACTTACATAGTCGACCATTTTAGTTTTAGTAATGCGAAGTTGAAGGTGGTAGGCACCATCACCACTGGACATTTGTAACACCAAGTGAACTAATGCATCGCCGGCTTTGAAAGAGAGCTTTTTGCACCTCAGGGAATACCTCAAGAGGAAGTTCGTTCCACATTTTGCACGTACGCGACGTATATGACCGTGCAAACCGAACTTCAACCGATGTGGATGTAGGGCCGGATTTAGAGGTCTAGAGGCCTTGGGGCAACAAAGGAGTGGAGGTCCCCTGGCCCCAAATTATTTTCCGAATAAAATGAACAATTTTTTCAGTTGAGTTTTTCAATAAATATTTTATTGTGAAACGCAGGTAGATTCTTCTAGTATTCATGTTTGTACAGAGTACTGTAGATAAAGGTAAAACAGCGAAAAAAATATCAAAGGAAAAGATTTTTTTTACTTGTGTTTACTAGTCGGAATTTAAAAAAAAGGTTCCGACGTCTCTATTGTGAGGGCCCCTCTTTTGTGGAAGCCCCGGGGCCGTCACCCCGGTTGCCCTCCCTTAAATCCGGTCCTGAGTCGATGGAACCTCATCCTTCAGCGAGTGGTGCGATGAAGGAAGGGTGATGGAGGCACCAGATCGAAGACTACAGCTCTAAATACTGTGCTTTTTGTTTTCAGGTGGAAATCCAGATGTTGGATCCAGATAAGCTAAACTTCGAGCACCACTGTGGGGGCGCTGTGATCGCGGAACGCCTCGTGCTCTCAGCTGCGCACTGTTTTGATAAGGTACTAATTAAAGGTGGTAGAACTAAGTGGCTAGATCACGGTGACACTAGCGCCACACTTGTTACTACCTATAACAGCAAGGTTTAGGGCTCCTGTGTTCTAGTTTGAAGGATTGGGTTAAACTAAATAATAATAATATCATCCGTAAATGAGTCGGCAAAATTATGTAAGAAATGATTTCATATAAATAACCATGTAGGTTTCTTAAGATCACTTAAGCAAACTGAACTGAAAATGAAGTCACCCTAAAAAAGTTTATCAAGTTTTTGTTTGCACCCTCGAAACAAAATGGAGTCTTTTCTTAATCCTCAGTGGTAGCAACGCATCTATGACTGACATTAGATATAACTCTAATGCTAGATTACAAATGGATTCCTACCCATATGGGTTCAGGTGTAAAGCCTAGATTAAATATCTCTTTCCACACCCGTCAAACCAGAACACTGCAGCATTACACTGCTTTTGTAAGGCAAAAATAGATGTGGCTGTGGGGCCTCCGGATTCGAACCACGAAGGGTTCTACCTACCACCTTCTGATTCAGAGGAGGTTATCCAGACCACCTATTTAAGTCCATATTATGTTAACACCTTTTTTTTTTGTTGACGAGGGGGAAACCTTAAAAAGGTACCCGACGCCATGAGAGTGACGCCGGGTGATGTGGGATTTTTACCGCACCGATTTTTACTCGGTGACCGTCCTCAGCGTTTGGTGGAGAACTCCGGGATCTCCAACGGAACACAACCGGAGGTCTCCTTACGCGATGCCCTTCTATCGGGCTCTGCCCTGGGGGGAGCAATTTACGCTCCTCTCACATCCCTTGGTGATTACAGCGATATGCGACCACACAAAACGCTGTCCTTTCCGGGGTCGCTTGTTGGACGGTTCGAGCTCCCACTCTTGCCGCCCGCAACCCCGGAAGCCCCCTTTTAGTCGCCTCCTACGACAGGCAGGGGATACCGTAGCCCTATTCTAGTCCCGGAGCTACAGTGACAATATTATGTTAACACCTAGTACATACACTAAACTTACATATTTACAAAAAAAGTTATTTTCCTTTTTTATTAAATACCTATAGGAGTAGCAGACGAGCATGCAGTCCACCCGATGATCCCTGGACACCTGTAATCAACCCCAGATAAGACTAGACTCCTACCTGAGGTCGGCCGCAGATACGCTGCTACCCCTGAGTACTAAGCTGGAACGCCTCGAAAAAGTATGCCTCCATTACCACACCCTTCAAACCAGAACACAGCAGCTCTTAACACTTGTTATTAGGCAGAAAAAGGTGTGGCGGTAGTGCCGCCGGAACTACAGAGGGTTCTACCATCTACCATTTAATTATGAAAAAATCAAATTTTCAGGTGTTTTTAAATGATTTTTTTATTTTTCAGCAACCTCTCCAACTGGACCACATCAGACTGGTGGTGGGGGAACACCGACTCAAAGTTCTGGATAAACATGAGAATAGGTTCCTTGCGGAGAAGGTGGTTCCTCATCCAGATTTCAGAAGAAGTAAGATTTATTTTTATTATTTAACACAATATGTGGCGAAAGCATTGGCGTACTAAGGCTCATCAGGGCTTCTGGTCCTAGGGGGCCTGCAAATATCTACTACTTCCCTTGTAGATAATACAGAGAATGTTTAGGACAGGAACGTAACTCTACCTTGTTTAAACTTATGATTTTCCTGAAGACATAGACATCGCAAATAATTTATTAAAACCATGATTGTAACATATGCTAGTGTCAACGCCATCTAGTGGAATATGTGATGCTATACTCAATCTCTGGATGTGCAATGTAGTACATACTTGTATTGCTACATAGATGGCGTTATTGTCAATTATAGCAAAGTGATGCATTTCAACCACAGACATAGATTAGTAAAGATACTTCGCCGCCTTGAAATTGAATGAAGCCACAAACGGCTTATTAGTATTTTCTTTTTTTGAATTATTGACAAATAAGAACATTTTTAGAGAACATTTACGAATAAATACCTAATACTGCGTGCATTTACAAAATAAATAAATAATTATTTCAAATATTTTAGGGACATTCTAGCACGGAGACGTGGCAAAAACTTTTTTACGCAACTATTTCAATTCTCAAAACTGGGTATATTTTCTTGTTAGGAGTAAGTAATAAATTTACTAATCTATGAAACATGCTAATAGGTACAGATCCGGGATCTATTAGGTACAAAACCAATACAGGTCTGTGATGTCAACCCAAAATACAGCGCATTTACATTGTATTATTTATATCATTGTATTTGAAACTTTGGCTTATGATTTTAGAAATACTTTTTATAAGTGGAACATTATTTTTAACGTTATAATTGTAACTTAGCTTTCGCGTAAGTAATTACGTGAGGCGTTTAGTGATCGAGCCAAATCTCATGTAATCTTAATTTGGGCAATAGTCTTTAATTAAATTTAATTTGTTTAAATAATTCGCCAGGTACGAGTCGAACTCGCACATGAAGGCTTCCGTACCACCATATGTTCATTAATTTTATTCATTTTATTATTTTCAATGGCGTTGGGGTGATGATGAATGATACGTAAACAACGTACAATAAAATTAAAATAACTATATTATAATATGTTTTATGGTTTCTTATTTGTTACCTTTTTATTTATTATAATACCAGTTATAGTAGTAAACGGATTGTACAAATTTCAACCGTCTTCCTAGTACGGTTTAACAGTTAGATCGAAAAATGCCGAAAAATACCGGTTTGTTGTATGGAGACCCCTTTTAATATTCAACTTTATTTTATTTGTAGTATTTGTTATTATAGCTGCTACTATTATGCATCATCAATCATCATCAAAAATCATGTGTCTATCTATTACGGTTCCGGAGATATAGCCCTGTGACAGACGAACAGACGGACGAACGGACAGACAGCGAAGTCTTAGTAATAGGGTTCCGTTTTTACCCTTTGCGTACGGAATCCTAATAAAGTATGTTCCTTCATTTATATAGGTATCACACCTAGACTGGGTCACTAGACTATAGTTAACTAAATAAAAATAATAAGCAAGTTATTTCTTTTTCCCTTTAGAATCATTCTGACGCTTACACTAAAAACACACATCTTAAAAATCATAAATGAGATTATGGAATGGAGAAGGTAGTTGAGCGAAATCTCACGACATCGTATCATATAATTTCGGAATCCGTTGAGGGCTCCGGTTGTGTCCCTTTGGAGATCCCGGAGCCCTCAACGCAGCGCCGAGAACGGCCACCGGGGGGATTTTAGTGCGGTTAGAATCCCACATAACCCTGTGTCTCTCCCACGACACCGGGTACCTATTGAAGGTTTCCCTGGTAAAAAAAAAATAAAAAAGGGTTTTCCTGACAAGTGGCTGTGACAGACAGACGGAAAGATGCATGAGTGATCGTATACGAGTTTCGTTTGTTTATTTTCGTATGGAACTATAAAAAAAAATTAACAAAAAAATACAACCGACTTCTGTCACTACAAAGTAAAAAATAATTGAAATAAATGTGGGTTTAGTATATATTTATGAAGTCGGCGCTCAATATATTTCGTTGGATAACGATATAAACACGTAATTAATGGATGCCCTCGTTTCTTCCTCAGACGGTCCCCACAGCAACGACATCGCTCTGATCGTGGTCTCCCGTGGGGGCAGCGGCGTCCAGTTCAACTCCCATGTCCGACCCATCTGCTTACCGGGTCCCCGGGATACCGCTGCCTGGTGTGCGGTCAGCGGCTGGGGGTTGCAGGCAGGTGGGGGGATGAATTTTATTTTTAATTTATATCTTACCGATAGAAAGGGAAGATGGATTTGTGGATGCCGTGGATGGATTTGAAGCGACCCTCAAGTAACTCGGCCGGAGCTCAGCCTGTTCTGAGGACTAAGACAGTCGTGTCTTAATCCTCAGGAGTAGCAACGAATAAATCTGGTAGAAACCAATGTGGTTCGACTCCGGCGGCACCAGCGCCACACCTATTTCTGCTTTATAACAGCAGGGTCAAGCGCTGCTGTGTTCTGTTTGAAGAGATCTAATCAGGGAGACATACTTTTTCGAAGCGTTTCAGCTTAGTCCACAGAAGTAGCGGCGTGTCTGTGGACAACCCCAAGTAGGAATGTAATCTTATTTGGGATTGGTTACAGTTGTCCATGGGCGACAGTAGCCACTTACCATCAATGGACTGCATGCTCGTCTGCTACTCCTATACTATATAGGGTGGATTTTTGAAGGATGGAAGAATGAAAAGGTCATTGCTAAACTATTATAAAACAGCAAAGAATGTTGATAGGTTGATTTTGATAAAAAACTAAAACTATTAAATATAGTAGTAGATTAAAATCTATTTCCCCTAGCCGGGAATCGAACGAGTTAATTTTGAAAAAAATATCTTATAATTTCGAATTTGGCCAGCCTGCATGGCCATGGCCACTTGAAAAAAAATCGAAAATTCGATAGCATAATTTAGATACTATTTGGTGCCATCTCTTCACAAAACCAGAAAATAATTCAGGATCGTACAGCGTCATCTTTTGGCAAAAGTCACAAGTACCTCAATTTTGTAAAAACACTTTCAGAGGGCACCGAGACCTTCGCACCAGTATTAAGGGCTGCAGCAGTACCTGTGATGGACCTGGCCACCTGTAGGAAGAGCCAGGTGTTAGGAGGACGACAGCAAGCTATCTTGGACTCTATGGTTTGCGCGGGTAAGCAAATCTAGGTTCTTTTCAACTCATCATCATCATCAACAATCCACTATTGTCCCACTGCTGGTCACGGGTCTACTCTCATAATGAGAAGGATTGGGCCATAGTCCACCGCGCTAGTCAAGTGCGAATTGGTAGACTTCACATATCTTAGAAAACTTTTTCTCAGGTTTACAGGTTTCCTCACGATGTTTTCCTTCACCGATTAAGCAAGTGATAATTAATTTGTAATATGCACATAACTTTGAAAAATCAGAGTTGCGTGTTTAGGATTTGAACCTCGGACCCCTCGATCGAAAGGCTGAGTTTCTTAACCACTAGGCTATCACTGCTATACTTTTCAACTAAGTAGGTACTACTCGTAAGTCGTAACTATTTTTTGCCCCAAAAAGTCATTTTTACCACGCTTTTATTAGCTTGACCTGCACGTGTGTATTTATGTATGTGTGTACGTATGTACAGTCATGAGCATAAATATAATTATGATTACAGGCACATTAACAAAAATATCTGCTCCAAGAACGAATTCAGTAATATCTGCCTGCAGGAATGCAGCAAAAATATCTGACATTAAGAGACATCACAAATATGTGATGACTTGATGACAATGTTCATCAAACGATGATGATACCTCACGAAGCTAAAATATGTGGCGAATACTTTTGCTAATGTGCCCATAGTCATATATTTATGCTCGCTCGTCGCCTAGGGGGCGACAATTGCATCGCAATGAAATATTCGTCGACCCAGGTCTGACGCGCAGACGGTCCCGGGTTCGATCCCCGGCCAGACATAAATGATGAATTTAGGTTTCTGTTTCGGGGTCTGGGTGTTTGTGTATTCGTCTCTGTGTATGTCCATGGCACTCACGACACAGGGAATCCTAGTGTGGAGCTGTGAGTGTATCAGGCGTTTATGCATTATGTCGTATTTCGACATTTTACTATAGGTATATTAATATATTTCGAGAACTTCCATACATTTCATACATACAATGAACTTAATAGTGTCGGTAGTTCCAAAATTAAAAGATTGTTGTGTAATTTTATGAGTTTAGATGAAACATATGTCTTATATTCTTTCGATAATCGTATCTTCGAGACGAGAATCTCCCCGTCCAAATGGGCCTAGTTTACTAATAAAAATACCCTATATTTTTCCAGGGAGCCTCTCAGGGGGTGTCGACGCCTGCCGAGGGGACTCAGGGGGTCCGCTCGCGTGCCTGAACTCCAACCGCTGGCAACTCCATGGGGTAGTCTCCTGGGGGTCGGGGTGTGCGAGGAAAGCCCGCCCAGGCGTATATACCCGGGTGGCGTCTTACTTAGACTGGATTAAGACCACGGCTGCTTCGTTGGGACATAAAATAGCTTAACAGAGGTTCTCAAAGTTATTGGGTTATTCAAGGATTACGTAAGCAAATTGAACTTGGGGGTTGATGACTCCGGTGGTGACGTTACCAATTTTTATTTATTGTTTCTGTTTTTTTTTTGCTAAATTTATTTCATTATATTTCTAATGTTGACGTAAGTAAAGGAAGAAAGGAGGATTACAAAGTATTGCTTTCGCGATATGGATGTCCACTTTGTCAAAACGTTTGATATAATGATCACGGTCATCATAATATCTGGTACCGGGTTCGACTCCCGGCCAGTCAGACATTTAAATAATGAATTTAGATTTCTGTTTTCGGTCTGGGTGTTTGTGTATGCCAATGGCACCCATAAAACAGTGCTTATATTACAGACAATGAATATGTCGTATAGTCCGCGTAAAACTGCTAGTCCGCTCTGAATATAGAAGTGAATCGCGTCGCCATAGCAAATTGTATGACTACACCTGCTCGCAACAACTTCAGAGCGGACTAGCAGTTTGGCGAGGCCTATATCAGACAAATTCCTAGGCTCGGTCCCTGATTGTACAGAAAAATATAATTCTGTCTCCGACGGTCCGTGCCTGAAACGTATGACGTAAACGTACGAGTGTATTTATAAATGCATCTTTAGAAACAGAAGGAACAGTTAAAACAGAAGGAAATTACATTTTTACCATTATATAATTAAGATAATTTTAATATAATATAATTGTAATTGTAGTAATGTTATAAAATATTTTTATTTATTATATTTTGACAGTATTTTAAATATTAATGCCAAAGATTAAGTTAATATTTAAAGATTATAATACGTTTGGATAACATTAAACCATGCCATTTCGACTTTTAGTTCAATTTATATTGTTTATAAAGTTTAATTGTAAAAATAAAGTACTTATTATAAATTAAAATGTATGTTTTATTTAATTATAATATATTACCAAATTCGTCGTTATAATTATGTAGTTTATGCACTGTCATATAAATGTGGTAGAACCCTCTGTGATTTGACCCCGGCGGCACCACCGCCACACGTATTTCTGCCTAATAACAGCAGCGTTAAGCGCTGCTGTGTTCCAGTTTGAAGGGTGCGGAAAAGGAGACAAAAACACACAACACAAGGAGACAAAACAAAATAGGTTCTTTACAGAGCACTTTTTGAATGTCAATACAACTACCACCACTTCACAAGGTGTTTCGTTATGGAGAAGAAGCGGCGAAAGAAACTCCATAAAACACATCTTTTAAAAAAAATGTTTTTACAATGTTAAACTTTACCTAATGGTACATGCGGAGCTGGAACTACTTCAGACCACAACGTTTTGTCAGTTAAATTATCACTTAGATTATAGTACTCTTTTTTACATAGCGTTTATTTATCAACATTTTTGAACTTTTTTTCTGTGAGATTCAAAATGTGGTCGGGTATTTTATTGTAGTAGCGAATACAGTTACCATGAAAGATCTAGCCACCTTACATAATCCATGTTTAGGAATAGCTAATTTATTTCTATTTGTAGTATTAAAGTTATGGTGGTTAATATTTTATTTAAAAGCGTATGAAGTAATCCCTCACGGGTAACAACGCATCGGAGGCTGACGCTACACAGACGAAAGCGCCTGTTAAGTTATGAAGACAGATGTAGCAATTGATAATTGCTATTGTAATTTAAGCAGGCGTTTTCATTTCTGAATATAACAGGCGTAAAGAGTGATGACGATAGTTTTAACGATAAATATATAGAACTGTTATAATATAAGATCCTTATTTATTACTAAATAATTAACTAGTATTTAGGAGAATATATTTGGTAAAATAGAGTTTATCACTTTATTTATTGTAGGTACAATCGGAGTTATCGACGCAATCTTGTAGACATTACCGGTTATTGCCCTTTATAAATAAACTAAGCCGAAAAGTTGTACGTTATTCTATAAAACAATTTCATATAAAATTATCTTCATATTGTTAATTCCTATTTGATATATAATTACTAAAATAGCCAAACAATTTAATTTCAAAGGGAGATTTTAATCATCGTCATCATTAATCCATTACTGTCCCACTGCTGGGCACGGGTCTCCTCTCAAAATGAGAAGGATTAGGCCATAGTCCACCGCGCTGGCCAAGTGCGTATTGGTAGACGTAACATACTTTTGGGATTTTTTAATAAATCTCAGGTGTGCAGTTCCTCGCAACGCATGATAAGTGACGTCACTTTAAATACAATATGGCGAACGCAAGTACGCAAAAAAGTCTTATAGTTTTAAATTGAAAAATATTGCTCTATATTCATAATAGCAACAGATTTTTATTCAAAACAAACAAAGAAATAGTATAAACTTAGTATATTTGCTTAATAATGCCTAAACGATATTTTGATATCTAATTTGGGACCTAATTATCTTTTAGGTCTTTAGGTCATACGATATCAGAACATGTGATATGATATAGATATTTTGAACTGACTGCGGAGGGTAATGTTCTTAAGCGTTTGTATGACCATATGTTTGTATGTATGTATGTCTCATTCTTTGTCACGCTGCAGCTCAACCGGCTTGACGGATTTTAACATATGAGGTGTCGTTGGATTCGTCTAAATTGTGGGAGTGATATAGCCTATATTACGGTTCAATAGATAACGGGAAAACGTCAAAAAATAGGGGTTTCTTGTATAGCAATCCCCATTTATTTTAAACTTTTATTTTTAGTACTCGTTGTTATAGCAGCCACCATATATACTCTGTAAAGATTCCAAGTGTTTATCTATTTCGGTTCAGAGGATAGAGCCCTGTGACAGACGGACAGACAGCGGCGGCTTTGTAATAGAGTGCGTTTTTACCCTTTGGGTACGGAACCCTAAAAATGTTAAAACACTTAAACGCGGGTAAAACCGCGTGAACCAGCTAGTATTATTGAAGTAGAATATGATATTTATCACACCAATTCATATTTAGAGTAAAAACGACCGATAAGAAAAACAGGCTGAAGAGTGTGTTTAAAACATATATTACTGACATATTATACAGTATTACTAGCTGACCCGGCAAACGTTGTGTTGCCATATAACTAAAAAAATGTTAAGGGTGAACAACCCTTATCACTTAGAGGTATGAAAAATAGATAGTAGCCGATGCTCAGACCTACTGAATATACACATAAAATTTGGTGAAAATCGGCAAAGCCGTTTCGGAGGAGTACGGTAACTAACATTGTGACACGAGAATTTTATATACAGTATTATATGAAATAGTTTAGTTCCACTATCTCTCCCCTAACTGTAAGTTTCATTACAGGCTTATAACATGCTTGTAGAATATATGAAGGTGAATTGAAATAAAATGGAATATATTTATTTTGTATAGGCCAACGGCGGCACTTACAAATTGTCAGTTACAATATTTTAAGATACAATATTTTTCGTAAGAAACTCAGTGGGTTTGTATTTATTTTAATAATAATTATTCTCTTTAATATTAATAAAGCATTAGCTCCAGTATCTTGCTTTATATTTTATCTAAAAAGAAGTTTGTTCAGGAAGATACGCTACACTTTGACCTTTTCTTAATAAAACGCTACACTTTGACCTTTTCTTAATAAATTAATAATTTTGTTATTGATCAGTCCCAAGCTGTTTTATCATCAATATAATCAGAAATTTTATAATAAGCTTAAGGACTAAGTTTGATTTATTATTAATTGATAAACTTCTGATGGTGGTAGAACACATTGTGGTTCGACTCCAGCGGCACCACGAAACACCTATTTCTGCCTAATAACAACAGTGTTAAGCGCTGCTGTGTTCTGGTTTGAAGGGTGTGGTAAGGGAGACATACTTTTCCGAGGTGTTTCAGCTTAGTCCTTAGGGGTAGCGGCGCATCTGTGCCCGACTTCAGGTACGAATCTAATCCTATCTGGGTTTGATTACAGGTGTCCGTGGACGGCAGAAGCTACTTACCATCAGATGGACTGCATGCCGTTTGCTACTTCTTGTTTTTTAATAAAACGCTTTCTACACTCACAGCCCCACACTAGGATCCCCTGTATCGTAGGTGCTATGAACACAAAGACGAATACACAAACACCCAGACCCAGAACAGATTAAAATTCATCATTCAGATATCTGTCTGGCCAGGGATCGAACCCGGAACCCTTTGTGCGTCAGACGGTATGGTGACCGCTCCGCCACGCGGGTCGTCACTTCAATCTATACTAATGTTATAAAGAGGTAAAGTTTGTTACTTTCTATGTTTGTTTGTACGGGCTAATCTTCGGAAATACTGACCCGATCATGAAAATTCTTTCACAATCAGAAAGGTATTACACTATTGAGCAGTGCTAAAGGCTATATTTTATTATGATTGAGCAATAAGTTCCGAGAAAAATAATAGCATATGTGTATCAATTCTCAGAAATTGGAAAAGATGTGATGCTTTACTGGCTCGCTGACTAAACGGTTCGGTATAGACGTACATAATGTTCATCGAAAATGTTGTTCTCATTAGTTCTCACAACATAATTGCATCTCAAAAATATAATTAACGCTCAACGAAGTGGTCACAGGTCGGCTAATTTTTATATACATATTTCTTATGTGCGTGTGTATGTCACTGAACTCCTCCTAAACGACTGGACTGATTTTGATGACATTTGTTGTGTGTGTTCAAGGGGAATTGACAATGGTTTAGATTCACAATTTAATCCGTGGGAAAAGGTTTTTTTTAATTAATTTTTAATTCGTAAGTAGTTATAGAATCGGAAACTATCGGAAACTGCATTTGATCAAGTGATGATCTTTAGCAAAGTTGTTGTCCAAGAACCCACGAGGGCTTGGGAGTTGGTAAGACCAATTTTCGACAGATTTTTCGGCACTACTGTCATTCCAATGCATGTACAAAATTTCCGTTTTTATGTATGTCATATTATTTCTTTAAAATGCGGGCGAAGCCGCGGGCACCACTAGTCTTATATATATAATTCTCGTGTCACAATGTTAGTTACCGTACTCCTCTGAAACGGCTTTACCGATTTTCACCTAATTTTATATGCATATTCAGTATTGAGAATCGGCCACGATCTATTTGTCTTACCCCTAAGTGATAAACGTTGTTCACCCTTAACATTTTTTTTATTTATATGGCAGCAACGTTTGCTGGGTCAGCTAGTATTATATAAACGCACACGTGCGTATGTGCAATTATCAATGTGTTTAGGTATAGTTTCCTTTCCTCTCACGAAAGGGGTCAGGCTTGACGTTGGACTGATATCAACATTTATCGCGTTGCAAACTGGACCACCAGACTTCTCTCATATAAATTTAATATATTTTTAACACGCTTTTATTAGCTTGACCTGTATGTATGTATGTTTTGGGGGTAGAAGAATTTGGTGGTACAAATTTGTAGTTCGACTCCGGCGGCACCACAGCCACACCTATTTCTGCCTAATAACAGCAGTGTTAAGCGCTGCTGTGTTTTGGTTTGAAGGGTGTGGCAAGGGAGACATACTTTAACGACGTAGTCCAGCTTAGTTCTCAGGGCACATTTGTGGGCGACCTCAGGTAGGAATCTAATCTTATCTGGGTTTGATTACAGATACCCATGGGCGGCAGTAGCCACTTACCATCAGGTGGACTGCATCCTTATCTGCTACTTTTACATTATCAAAAAAACGTTTGTAGGTATGTATGTAAAGGAATCTTTAAACTTGATTTTGACCCACTTTGAACGGTCAGTTTAATTCAAAATTTTGAAAAATTATCAACAACCGATGATAATACACAATTTAATAAGTTTGGCCCATTGTCTTTATCAGGATCATTAGGATTAATATTTTAAGAGGCGGTGTTCGAGCGCCTTACAGAGAGTTGATGGCAAGGTTACTAGATTGGAACAATTATTACTTTTTAGTTTGATAACCAAAAATAGTGTAGGATTTAGTTTTTTTTGTATAAAAAAATTGAGTAAAAGTAAAAACGTTGTGGTTTAAAGGGTGTGGGTGAGAGGGACACACTTTTCCGAGGTATTCCAGTTTAGTCCTCAGGGGTAGTGCGCTGTGGCCAACCCCAGGTAGGAATCTAATCTTATCTGGAGTTGATTACAGATGTCCATGGGCGGCAGTAGTCACTTACCATCAGATGGATAGCATGCTCGTCTGCTACTCCTATATTATAAAAAAAAAACTCTTTAAACCAGTACACAACAGCGCTACACTGCTGTTATAAGACTGAAATAGATATGGCGGCATTGCAGTAGAATCGGAGATTTATTTGATTATATAAATCATTTACGATTACAAACCTATTTATGAATAACTGACAGACGTACAAACATTTATTTTTATATATATAATATTATCTTCGAAACAACATATTTAATAAACGTGACATCTCTATAACATACTAGTGTCGCCTGTGACTTTTATCGCATCAATATTTTAATTATTTATTCTTTATTGACCATATTAACAAAAAATGTGGTACAAAAGGCGGACGTAAAGCTTAATAGATATATATTTTATGTGCTGACTTTCTACAACTTGACAAGAGATGGCGCTAGTAGTCTGAATCACGGTATCGAAGTTTTCTCAATTTTTAACAATGGAAATATCCTAACTAACTTTTTAGGGTTCCGTACTAGGGTGAAAACGGCACCACATTATTAAGCCTCCACTATCTGTAGATTTGTCTGTCTGTCCGTCTGTTACATATCTCTTAAACTGTAATAGTTAGGCATTAAATTTGTTTTTTCATTATTTTCATAATATTTTTATATTTAGAAGTTAGTTAGTATTTTTTGTTATAGCGACCATCGTTATACATATTCTCTAAGAAATCAAGTGTCTATCTATTACGGTTCAGGACATAGAGCCCTGTGACAGACGGACAGACAGCGGAGGCTTAGTGATAGGGTTCTGTTTTTACTTTTTGCGTACGGAACCCTAAAAACCACGAGCATAACTAATACAAAAAACAAAACTAATGTGAATTAGTTCCGTAATCAAGCGTAATAAATCAAAATTGCAAAAAATGTTTAATAATTTATTGTTTCGGATATTACAACTAGTTTTATTTAGTAAGTATTCGCACAGTGGTCGAAGTTTCCAAAAAAAAGTTATAATTTTTTTAGGTATAATAAAAAACGAACAGACGAGCATGCAGTTCACCTGATGTTAAGTGGCTACTGCCGCCTATGGACATCTGCAAACAGCCCTTTTTTTTTGTTCACGAGGGGGAAACCTTCGAAAGGTACCCGGCGCCGTGGGAGCGACGCAGGGTTATGTGGGATTTTTACCGCACTAAAACCCCCCCGGTGGCCGTCCTCAGCGCTGCGTAGAGGACTCCGGGATCTCCAAAGGAACGCAACCGGAGTCCTCTTAGCGCGTTGCCCAGTCGGGCTCTGCCCAGGTGAGGTTGACGCTGGCCACACCATCTGGTGCGTACGACGGTATGCGACCACCGGGTTCCCGGGTTCCCGGGGTTACTTACCGGGCGGTTCGAGCTCCCACTCTTATCGCCCGCAACCCCGGAGGCCCCCTTTTAGTCGCCTCTTACGACACGCAGGGGATACCGTAGCCCTATTCTGGTCCCGAAACTACAGGGACACTGCAAACAGTCCTAGATAAAACCAGATTTCCATCTAAAATCAGCCACAGATGCGCCACTACCCTTGAGGACTAAACTAGAATGCCTCGGACGCTGCTGTTATTACGTAAAAATAAGTGTGACGGTGGTGCCGCTGGAGTCAAACCAAAGAGAGTTCTACCACCGGGTAGTACGGCGTGCCAATAACGATACATACATACATTCATACATACGTACATACATACATACATACATACATACATACATACATACATACATACATACATACATACATACATACATACATACATACATACCTACATATGTATAGTCCGCGTAAAACTGCTAGACCGCTCTGAACATAGAAATGAATCGCGTCGCCATAGCAAATTGTATGACTACACCTGCTCGCAACAACTTCAGAGCGGACTAGCAGTTTGGTGCGGACTATACATACGCTCAAATTAACCTCCGAAGTTGGAAAAATATTTATAATGGCAGTTTTATGGTAATCGGAAAACGATAATTCATCCCATAAATCTCAAAAAGACATACGAAGTAACATTAATTTTTATGTTAATGTTTTGCTAGACAAAAAATATTCTTTATTGTATTACGGTCATGTACATGTTAAAAAAAACGGCCAAGTGCGCTCGAACTCCATTACGTAGGGTTCTGTACCAAGAAATATTCTTGTTTTTTATGATTTTTGTTGAGTACTGGTTGCCAAATAAAAACTCCAATTGAATTTTTCTTCGCTTATTCGCTGTCCGCAACAATTTTGATTAATGTTTGTTACGACAGCAGTTATATAAGTACATACATTGTAAAAAATCAAAGTGTCTTCTTATTACGTTTTAATGGATATACCGAAAAATACCGTTTTCATGTCTATATCTATACTCGTATTTAAAACTGCCTTTAAAACCTACCTTTTTGGCCAAAAATTTTATTTTGGCTGAGTAAAATTCCGCAGGTAATATTTTTGGAAAATATGAACAAAGTAGGTACCTATATGTATGTATGTCTCCCAAATTGCGCGATGGATCTCAATTTTTAAGTAAGTATAGTCTTCCGTTTTTACGCATTGAGTACAGAACCCTAAAAATTGAAAACTTTAAATACGTGTTTGCTCCTAAATATTTTTGAAGATGATGTAACCTTTCATGGTTCGACTCTGGCGGCACCACCGCCACACCTATTTCTGCCTAATAACAGCACTGTGTTGTATTCTGGTTTGTAGTATGGTAAAGAAAGATTGCGACACAATTTGAACTTATTACTCTAATAAAGAAATACCTAATTTGCATGCAGTAATTATAATGTGGTTACTGTCGGCCATGGACATCTATAATCAATCTCAGATGAGATTAGATTCCTATCTGATCTCGCCCACAAATGCACCGCTACCAGAGGACTAAGCTGCAATGCCTCGGATAAGTATGTCTCCCTAACCCTTCAAATCAGAACACAGCAGCGCTTAACACTGCTGTTATAACAGAAATAGATGTGGCGGTGTTACCGGAGTCGAACCACAAAGCGTTTTAAGAGCATAATAATTATAGTTTAAAAACTAAAAACCACGCTAAAATCGTTAATCCTGATTCCTGACGATCCTTATAAGGAGAATTTGATAAAATTATTAAAATCGTGTATTGTCATCGGTTCTTGATAATTGTTCAAAATTTTTAATTAATCGGACCGTTCAAAGTGGGTAAAAATCGAGTTCAAATCGTTAGATACATACATACAGGTCAAGCTAATAAAACGTGGTAAAACATCTGTTATCACAGACAGACAGTCGTATTATTTTATATATACATAACAAACGAATCAACAAACAGAAGGATCGCTTATCACTCCCAGTTAGTTTGGAATCGTGTCAGACATACAGACGTATCGCAAATATTATATATAGTTATATATTATTAAAAAATCAAAATCGTGTTTAGTTTTAATTTTCGGACAATGATCGCGGTGAAAGTGGCTGATGGTATTTTTGATTTTGAAAATATTTTTGGCGGGTAAGTTTTAGTTTTTTTTGGATAATTAGTAGGTAATTTCAGTTTTAAGATTTTTTATGGCGTTCGAAATGGTGGTCGAAATTTGATCGTAATTTTTTTTTCAAAATTTCCGATTTTAAGTATAAATCTTTATTTTCAGTTAACAAGCTTCTATTATACAAAAAAGAAACAACAGAGAAAAAGCTTAATTTTATTGTTTTGGCTATGGCTTGATGCGAATTATTTACTTAGTAGTTCAAACTAAGTAAACAAAAATTTTCAAAATTTTTCATAAAAACAAGCGTGTGAATAGCTGCCACCAAAAACAATGAAAATCAGTTGAAAAACGAAAGAGAAAAATGTTTTATCCTGGAAAAAATCCTATAGATATGGCATTATATTTACTGTTGTACATCCCATACTGTCCCACTGGGCAAAGGGGCTCTTGTCCCTCTCAGAGGAAGGTTTAGTCCAAGGCGCTGGCCAAGTCTTCCCTAAACTTAACATGTATAGAAAATTCCAACTCAATCTGTTGGTTAACTAGTTTAAAATTCAGTTGCAAACCGTCACATACATACCAAATAACAAAGTCAAATAAAAGTTTACAAAAAACTTCTAAATTATTTGAAAATAGGATTTGAACCTAGCACTTCCAGTGTGAGAATCTAAATTTCAAACCACTGACCCATAGATTAGTAAAGATTACTCCTAACAAGAAAATGTAACCGGTCTTGAGAATTGAAATAGTTGCGTAAAAAAGTTTTGCCACGTCTCCGTGCTAAAATGTCCCTAAATATTTGAAATAATTATTTATTAATTATGTAAATTACGCAGTATTAGTTATTTATTCGTAAATTTTCTCTAAAAATGTTTTTATTTGTCAAGAATTCAAAAAAAGAACTTACTAAGAAGCCGTTTGTGGCTTCATTCAATTTCAAGGCGGCGAAGTATCTTTATTATTCTATGCACTGACCTGTGAATATTAATTTAAACATACCCGAATACAAGTCAATATTTTTTTTCAAAAATACCCTCATAATTTAGTTAATATCTGACAATCAATTTTAACTATTGTGTATTCATATTGTCATACTTTAGTTAACTTTGCGTGTTATCAGCATAACCACCAGACTAACTTTAGTCTGAAAAAGTAACTAATAAGACTAACTTAAGTGTTAAAGTGAAATAAATTAAAGTATTTAGGATTTTCAAAACGGGTTTAATCTTTACTGTAAATATTCTAGTTACAAGTGTGTGGTGAAGTGATTTTATTTAACAGTGGAAAAGGTATTGATCTTATTAATTAATTACTTATTTATATTTATAGAATATAGTAGCAGACGAGCATGCAATCCACCTGATCGTAAGTGGCTACTGCCGCCCATGGACATCTGTAATCAACCCCAGAGAGGATTAGATATCCCTACCTGAGGTCGGCCTTAGAAAATTATGTTTGTGAAATATATTTTTAAATATTATTTAGCTAAGGTGGTAGATCTCTTTGTGGTTCGACTCCGGCGGCACCACCGCCACTCCTATTTCTGCCTAATAATAGCAGTGTAGCGCTGCTGTGTTCTGGTTTGAAGGGTGTGGTAAGGGAGACATTTGTCTGAGACGTCCATCATAGTAGGGGTAGTGGCGCATCTGTAGCTGACCTCAGGTAGGATCCTAATCCTATATTGGGTTCATTAGATTTGATGTTTATTTACTAGTTTTATACTATAAAAAAGTATGTAAAAGGTCAGCGAAATGTACCTATAACTTAATTAGTATTAAATTAATAAATAAAACATATTTTATTCCTTTATTATCTGCTACCAGTAACAGCGACTTCGTCCGTTTTTTGTTTACTAATAAAATATAGCCTATAGCACTCCTGAATAGTGTAACTTTCTGATTGTGAAAGAACTTTCATGATCGGTTCAGTATTTCCGAAGATTAGCCCTTACAAACAAACAAACGGAGTTACAAACTTTACTTCTTTATAATATTAGTATAGACTATATAGTTGATACAAGATTTTATTATTATATGATATATATATCTCTTTACATCCATAATAATGTGTTTATATACAATGACTTGAACAAAAAAGTAATCAGTACTTTTCGTGTTATTTTATCTTTACATGTATTTTATTTGTCGACAAATTTATAATTAAAAAACGTGATGTACGATTTAAGTATTGTCGTGAAATTATGCCCACTGCTGGGCACGTGTCTCCTCTCAATGGGAGGGTTCAGGCCACTGTTCATTATATTACAGGCGGTAAAACATTCTGTGGTTCAACTCCGGCGGCACCACCGCCACACCGATTTCTGTTATAACAGCAGTGTTAAGCGCTGCTGTGTTCTGTTTGAAGAAAAAAAAGCAGTGAAAGCCTAGTGGTTGATTCGTGGACTCTCAATAAAGGGTCCAAGGTACTAGTCCCACGTACTTTTGATTTTTCAAATATATGTGCATATTAGAAATTTATGTAATAAATTACTTGAAGGAAAATATCGTATGGAATCTAAAACGCCTTACAGTTTTTAGAAAAAAGTTTTCTGACGTGTGTAAAATCTGCCAATCTATACTTGATCAGCAGTACTAAGATGTAAGCAGTGATAGCCTAGTGGTTTAGAAACTCGACCTCTTGATCGAGAGGTCCGAGGTTCAAATCCCAGGCACGCACCTCTGATTTAACAAAGTTATGTGCGTATTAGAAGTTAATTATCACTTGCTTAAACGGTGAAGGAAAACATCGTGAGGAAACCTACATACCTGAGAATTCTTAAAAAAAAAAACTTTTCGAAGGTATGTGAAGTCTACCAACACGCACTTGGCCAGCGCGGTGGACTATGGCCTAATCCTTCTCATTCTGAGAGGAGACCCGTGCCCAGCAGTGGGACAGTAATGGGTTGATGATGATGACTAAGATGTAACTCAGTTACTAACCCTCACTCTGAGAATACGCTTGCCCAGAAGGGGGACAGAAATCAGTCTTCTATATCTATACAAATATTATAAAAAGGTAAACTTTGTTTGTTTGTTTGGTTGTAATGAATAGGCTCAAAAACTACTTTCACAAAGAATTCGAAAGCTACATTCTCTACAAGTAACATAGGCTATATTTTATATGAAATATATTTGATAGATTTTGAGGCAGGTACAAAGTTTGCCGGGTCAGCTAGTTTTATAATATAGGAGCAGCAGACGAGCGTGCAATTCACCTGATGGTAAGTGGCTACTGCCGCCCATGGACATCCGTAGTCAACCCCAGATAGGATAAGATATTCCTCCTTGAGGTCGGCCACAGTTCAAACCGGAACACAGCAGCTCTGAACACTACTGTTATTAGGTAGAAATAGGTGTGGCGCTGGTGCCGCCGGAGTCGAACCACAAAGGGTTCTACCACCTTCAATGAAAAAATGAAGAAATAAAATATATATATATATATATATATATATATATATATATATATATATATATATATATATATATTTATTTATAAAATATATATATATTTCCTTGAATGAAGGTAAATGAAATAGGTAAGTAGGGGCGACAAGGACACGTCCGAAGCAGGTGCCAGCATCAGGTATTTCGTCATCCGCTTTCAACGCCTAGACCTGCCCCCGAAATATATCTCCCTTACCCTTCAAACCAGAACACAGCAGCGCTTAACACTGTTACAACAACATAGGTGTGGCGTTGCCAGATTCAAACAGAGTTCTACCCCAAGTTAAATGAATCACACGTAGTTCCGTATTCTTTAATTCCAAGTAATTAAGATTACAAATTGAGGTCAACAGTTATGTTCACAATATTAATAAATTACATTGCTATCAATATTGACATTTACTTGTGCGTGTAATAATAATAAAAAACTTGCACGTTTTACAAAAACACGTGTGTTATTTTACACATTCAAGAGTCCATTTTAACTGACGTGTGTTTGTTTTTAGGGTTCCGTAAAGGGTAAAAACGGAACCCTATTACTGAGCCTCCGCTGTCTGTCTGTCACAGGGCTCTGTTTCTTGGACCGTAATAGATAGACACTTGAAATTTACATAGTATGTATAACGGTTGCCGCTATAACTAAAAATTAAAAAAAAATTGAAAATAAATGGGGGTCGTCACACAAGAAACCGCTACTTTTTAGTGTTTTTCGAATTTTCTATTTTAATAGTGAACGTTCAAATTTCACAGTGCATTTATTTCTATGGCTGCTATGATAACAAATAGGTACTCAAAATAGAAAACAAATTAATATTTAGTGATACGAAACCCTCCGTGTGTAAGTCCGACTCGCACTTGGCTAATTTTTTTTTAAATATAATTATTATTAATTTATTTACTATATTGATGTAGCAGACGGGCATGCAGTCCACCTGATGGTAAGTGGCTACTGCCGCCTATGGAACTCTGTAACCAATCCCAATTAGATTATTAGATTATTTGAAGGTGGTAGAACCCTTTGTGGTTCGACTCCGGCGGCACCACCGCCACACCTATTTCTACCTAATAACAGCAGTGATAGGCGCTGCTGTGTTCCGGTTTGAAGGGTGTGGTAAGGGAAACAGACTTTTCCGAGGCGTTCCAGCTTAGTCCTCAGGGGTAGCGGCGCATCGGTGGCCGACCTCTGGTAGGAATATCTAATCCTATCTGGGGTTGATTACAGATGTAGATGTACATGGGCGGCAGTAGCCACTTACCATCAGGTGGACTGCATGCTCGTCTGCTACTCCTACATTATAAAAAAAAAAATCCTACTTGAGGTTGGTAACAGATTGCTACCCGGTAAAAGTGGATTAATTTGAAGGTAAAACATTTTGTGGTTCTCCGGTGGCACCGCCACACCTATTTCTGTTATAATAGCAGTGTAGCGCTGCTGTGTTCTGGTTTGAAAGGTGTGGTAAGGGAGACATACTTTTCCTAGGGATTCCAGCTTAGTATCGGCTCCACACTCTCGTTTCTCGTGCTTTTCTCGCGTTCTCGCGAGAATGTGGAGCGGGCTTTAGGAGGAGCAACGCATCTGTGGCCGACCTTAGGTAGGTATGATTCTTATCTTATCTGGGGTTGATTACAGATGTCTAGTGACGTCATTAAGTGATTGCGGCAATTCACGATCAGATGTTCTGCAAGCTTGTTTGCTACTTGTAGATGACGTCAATCCATTGATGTCCCCCACTGCTGGGCACGGGTCTCTCAGAATGAGAAGGATTAGGCCATAGTCCACCGCGCTGGCCAAGTGCGTATTGGTTTCGATATTGATGTGTATTTGTTTTTTCTAAAATTCATGTCATCGACATTTTCAATATCATCAAAGTTACAATTTTATCCCAAAATCAGGTAAAAACTGGTTCAGTAAACAGCCTCCGATAAGGTTGCATTGTTCGATCAGACGGGTTTGAACCTGGAACCCCGTGCTAACAGTACCGTTAGTATGAGTTTTTACGTTTTTACAAAAATGACTGATTTTGTATTTGTTTACGTATTTGCCCATACATTTCCAATCAGCGCCCATAACGGACTGTATCAGAACTGATGGGAAACGTATGAGAAATACGCAAGAAATACAAAAACAGTTATTTTTGTAAAAACGCAAAAACTCATACTAAGGGTACAAATCACAATACGAACGTTGTTTCGATAAAATCGTAGGTGGATAACAAAGGAAGTTAATCATTTTGGTGTGTGTGATATTTTTGCATAAAATTTTAGTGATAGGAATTTGTAAAAATTTTGAAGGCTGGAGATCCTTAGAACAAAGAAAAAATTAGAACGACCGTAAAATAGGGATGGCGATTCTTTCCGAAAAATATCGATTCCTAAATCGATTCGAATCGAAGTGTGATAAGTCGATTTACAAAAATCAAGGTCAATACAATCTATTCCCCATAATCGATCTTTGATCTATTCAGGAGCAATCACATTTGTTAATATTCGATTTTCTGGGATGAAATATCAATTCACTCAATCGATCCATTACTGGAGATCGAGTACAAAATTTTTTTTTGGTTCTCCGATTAATTAATCTCAGATCGCTATTCCTACCGTAATCCAGTTTGCTAGCGAATACAGTTATTTATTTAAGAAATCATATATGCTTAAATTTAAAAACCATCATAGTTCAGGAATCTTTTATTTCAATATTGCATCAACCTTATTTTGTTTCGTACCACGACCTCCTTAAAACCTTTTTATTCCTGACGAGTGATGTAAAAGAATGAGTAATTTGTCTATTCCTTATCCAAGAGGAAACGAGACATCGAAACTAGTGCCATCTCTTTCGCACCACGGTCTTGATTGTGTTCCGTCATACGCAGTTGAACAAACTTAAACCCTTATTAATTTTTCGCTTGTCCATTGTATAAAACCAACTAAAATTGTCATATTATTTTGCTTAAAAAGTTAAGTTTCCTACCAAAAAAGAATTAATAATTTCGACAGACAAAACTGCTTATTGTAATATTATAAAAACAATATTACTTTAACGATGTCGTTTTAAGAGATGGTAGTAACCCTCCAGGTTCTACCTGAAGCCGATCACAGGTGCGTTTCTATTAAGGACTAAGATGAGGAAGTCATATGTATGTAAGTCATCCACACCCTTCCATTCACACAGAACTACTTCACGCTAGACGTAGGTGACAGTACCTACCCGGTAAAACCCGGTATTTGAAGGTAGAACCCTTCGTGGTTCGACTCCGGCGGCACCACCGCCACACCTATTTCTGTTATAACAGCAGTGTTAAACGCCGCTCTGTTCAGGTTTAAGGGTGTGTTAAGAGAGACATACTTTCCTGAAGCGTTCCAGCTTAGTCCTCAGGGGTAGCGGTGCATCTGTGGCCGACCTCACGTAGCTGCCCATGGACACCTGTAATCAACCCCAGATAGGATTAGATATACCTATTAGATTACCAGATAGGATTAGATATAGTTAATCCTATCTGGGGTTGATTACAGGTGTCCATGGGCGGCAGTGACCACTTACCATCTGGTGGACTGCATGCTTATTTGCTACTGCTATATTATAGAAAAAAATAGGAACTCTCGAAATTTTAATAATTCATTTCAGATGCTAAGTCTGTCTTTTTGGTTTGTGTCAAACCATGTTTGTTAAATGTTATTAGTAAACATATAAGGCATTATTGGTCATATTTAGATTCCAAGGTCTTCGTATGACATTATTTTGACCGTATGATTTTACCGCGAAAATATTTTTATAATATACATATAAGTAGCATACAAGCATACATACAGCCCTCCTGATGATAACTCCTGCCGCCCATGGACATCTGTAATCAACCTCAGATAGGATTAGATATTCCCACATGAGGTCGGCCACAGATACGCCGCTACCCCTGAGGAGTAAGCTGGAACGCGTCGGAAAAGTATGTCTCCCTTACCACACCCTTCAAACCAGAACACAGCGGCGCTTAACACTGCTGTAACCTTCGGTGTGGAATCACTAATTGTTCTACCACCTTTTTTACATTTAATTGATATCAAATCTAAACAACAGAGTTTTCGACAGTAAAAACAATTTATATTTAAAATTAAACTCAGTTTAAATCAATTTAACGGAGTAAATCAATTTGTTGTGCAATATTCTTGTATTATATTTAATTTACCATAAAATAAGTAAAGTAATAAATTTATTTCTATTTTCAGATTATATGGTGACAGTGGGAAGAACGGAACAGTTTTTATAAATAACAGTTTCATTAATATAACATAACATAAATGAGAATAAATAACAAACAAGTAAAACCAAGTGCTTAAAGAGACTTCGATTATTATTAATATTGTTTTATTAATAAATATAAAATAGTGGTGTTTTTTAAATTTATAAACATAAAATAGTGAAAACATTATTTCAATAAATATTGCATATTTTATCAAGTGATAAAGTGTTTTAAATTTACTAATAAAATTAAGTTAATATTCAAATATCATATATATAAAAAAACGTATTCATATATGTGTTATATGTTTTACAAGAAGAACTGAAGCGATCAACATGATAACTTTCACACGTAAGTACCTAGATTATTTTCTTAATATTTTGTAAGGTAGGGTTTCTCAAAGTGTATGCGTACACCTAGGGGTATGACAGTTAATCGAAGGAGATAAACGACATTTACGAAATTAAGGCAACTAAACAATACAAATTAAAGATTTCCTTTTTAAGTAGTCTTAATTTAAGACGAAATACAGGACCACCTACGAGTATGATATCAAATAAAAAGCCATATATATTATTTTTCTATACATATACAATACTAGTTTTTGCCCGCGGCTTCGCCCGCGTTTAAAAGAAAATAATATGACATATAATCGATCATGATATGAAAATAATCGATTGTTTTGGTCCAAAAGATCGATTATCCGATTAATCTACCTTAGATCGCCATCCCTAGTTCCCGTGGGATTTCCGGAATAAAAACTATCCTATGTCCTGTCTCGGGTCTCAGACTATCTTTGTAGAAAATTTCATTAAAATCGGTTAAGTGGTTTAGGCGTGAAGAAGAGACAACCAGACAGACAGACAGGCAGACAGACAGACAGACAGAGTTACTTTCGGATTTATAATATTAGTAAGAGTAAGGATAAGGATTCATCATCATCATCATCAACCCATTACTGTCCCACTGCTGGGCACGGGTCTCCTCTCAGAATGAGAAGGATTAGGCCATAGTCCACCGCGCTGGCCAAGTGCGTATTGGTAGACTTCACATACCTTTAAGATTTTTTTTTTTTTATTTTTTTTTATAAATCTCTTAGGTAAGCAGGTTTCCTCACGATGTTTTCCTTCACCGTTTAAGCAAGTGATAATTAATTTCTAATACGCACATAAATTTGAAAATCAGAGGTGCGTGCCTGGGATTTGAACCTCGGACCCCTCGATCGAGAGGCCGTGTTCCTTAACCACTAGGCTATCACTGCTTCGGATATCGGATAAGGATTATTAGTTGAAAAACATTCATTTTGTTTTATCTATAGCTTAATTTGATAGCCCTCGTGGCAGTAGTCATCATACTGCTCTGACAACCAGTAGGCTACGGGTTCTATCCCTGGCAAGACAGATCTTAAAGTTATATTGTGTTTGTCTTTGTGGATCCATATCACCCTCTGTATTATTTCTAACACGCTTTTATTAGCTTGGGTTGTATGTATGTATGTATGTACGTAACAGAGTAACTGAATCTTTGAACTCGATTCCTATCCACTTTGAACGTTCAGTTTAATTCAAAATTTTGAAAAATTATCAAAAACCAATGACAATACACGATTTTAATAATTTTGTACCTTTGTCTTTATCAACATCCTCAGGATTAACGATTTTCGAGGCGAGATTGTTCAAACGCTTTGGAGAAAGTTCAGGCAAAGTTACTAGATTGATTTTTAGTTTTGAAAAATAATAATGTTATTTCCCTATAACTCAAATGTAGTGAAACATATCTATAATGCCATCTTGTAGAATGATTTTTAGGATTCCGTACTCAAAGGGTAAAACAAAACCCTCCGCTGTCTGTTCGTGAGTCACAGGGCTTTATCTCTTAAATAGACACGTAATAGACAGACACTTGATTTTTTTACAGACGATGCATAATGATGGTCGCTATAACAACAAATACTAAAAATTAAAACAATAAATATATTTAAAAAAACTAAAAAACACGCTATTATGATTATATTATATAAGGAGTAACTTATGTGACTTTCATTTTAGAAAAATAATTCGAGGTCCTCGCAAAAATTAAAACTCACCAAATCTTGCAAGTACACTTTAAAATGAGAGTGAAGCTTTGGGCACATCTCGTAATTAAAAAATATATTATTTTTATGACAAAGACAACCCAAAAAGCGACGACATTCTGTGCTATTTTTGTTTGAAGCGTGCAGTAAAGGTAAAAACATTTTAAAACGTTCTAACTAACGCCCGCTAATAATAATCCATTCATCCATTTTTTGCCTTCCAAAGATCGAAAAAAGACAATTTCTATGAAGAGATGATCAAATTTCAATCTTTGTTTCTACTCTTTAACTGAGTTTTTGACACGGAGGAAGCGTTAATAATAATCATTATAATCTCGAATAACAATTAATTGAGTATATAATTTGACATGATACATACTTAATATTGACATAAATATTTATAATTGACATTACATTGACATAATATTGTATTCCATTTTCTAACATGAATTATTTGTTAAATTAGTGTAACGTGTTTAATGTAATGTAGATTAATACTTAGTATATAAAACGTTAAATTAAAACTTAAAATTGCATACCTTACCCGGTGAAATATGTTTGAACTTTATAAATTGTACAACATCCTATGTAATACCATATTTATGCAATAAAGAATTATGATTATGATTATGATTTTGGTAAGCAATATATTTTATGGATTTATTATTAAAAACGAAAGTTAGTCCTGGCTTAGGGGGTAGCATCTCTCGCTAACACAGATAGAACTCCAATCCTATCCAGGCTTGATTACAAATGTCCATAGTATAGCGACTTACCAACAGGTGGACTGCATGGTCGTTTTCTAATAAAAAACATATATATGGAAAAGAATAAAACACATCAAATAACTAAGGAATTTTCCATTAGACAGAAACCACACTAAAACCTTCTGGATTTCCTAATCTATCTCTTTCTAGCACTAAAGTAAGAGTGAGACAAAATATGTGAGTCAGAATAACAATCTTGTAAATAATACGATACGGGTTTGTGATTTTATGCTTAAAGGACTTGTTCCACTAATAGATATAAGTTTAAGAACGTATTGCGATAACGATTTCGTTAATTCGTGTGTGACGTACCTTAGTGTTTCTTTATAATATGAGAGTAGCAGACGAGCATTCAGCCCACCTGATGGTAAGCGGCTTCTGCCGCTCGTTGGCATCTGTAATCAATCTCAGATAAGATTAAAATACTAAGTGAAGTCGGCTACAGAAATGCTGCTACCCCGACGAATAAGCTAGAACGCCTTAAGTATGTCTCCCTTACCCCACCCTTCAAACCCAACACAGCAGCGCTTATCACTGCTGTTATAACAGAAATAGGTGTGACGGTGGTGCCGCTGGAGTGGAACCACAGAGGTTATACCACATTGAAGCAAAGTTCTGAAGAAAAAAATAATTTGTGATACAACATCGTGTGTAAAGTATATGAACCACGAGTTTTTGCCCGCGGCTTCGCTCGCGTTACGAAGTAATATTTTCATCCCCTATTTTATCCCCTTGGGGGTTGAATTGATCAAAATCCTTTCTTAGCGGATGCCTACGTCATAACATCTACCTGCATGCCAAATTTCAGCCCGATCTGTCCAGTGGTTCGGGCTGTGCGTTGATAGATCACTATGTCAGTCAGTCACCTTTGAGTTATATATATTTAGATTTGGAGCTACTTTTAAGCCCTTAATACTATACCATGGATCGAAACTGGAACCTTTGCGAAAACAGCGCATATAACGCTCAGACTCCAAAGAAATACCTAAATCAAACATTGCTTCTGTTTGTTAGGCCGGAAATCGAACCTGGTACTCGTTGCTCTGTGGACATCTGTAACCAATTCCATAAAGAACCAGAATTTCAAAAAGTGCTCTGTAAAGAACCTATTTTGAAAAACATGATTTGATTTGAAGCTGATAACAAATACGTTGCTACTCTTGAAGACTAAGTTAGAACGCCTCGGAAAAGCATATTACAACACCCTTCAAACCAGAACACAGCAGCGCTTTACACTGTTGTTATTAGGCAGAAATAGGCGTAGGTACAAATTACGCTCTTTTTTTTAAACATTATCGTCGATTTTATTCGCTATTAGTGGAAAACAATAAACAAAATCTACAATAATTAATTCATTCTACAGTTATTTATGATCTTTAGGACATTTAGAAGTCTGTGGTTGGCCACACAATTAGATTTAGGAAACTGTTAATATTCTGTTTTTTTCCTATTCGGTTAGATATTCCAGTTAGTAATCGTAAATGCTTAGAATAAATAAAGAATATCTAGCATAAAACTCGATTGTTTAAAATATAGTATGTTACCAGTTACTCCCACAATTGAGACGAATCCAACGACACCTCATATCGTATAAATAATCTAATTATAGTTTAAAAACTAAAAACCACGCTAAAAGCGCACAAGGAATATCGTTCATTCTGTTTCCTGACGATCTTGATGAAATGAAATATATTTATTTTGTATAGGCCAACGGCGGCACTTACAAATTGTCAGTTACAATATTTTCTTAAACTACTACCGGACCTCTATTGAGAAGATCCGCTAAGAAACTCAGTGGGTTTGTCTTTTTTAATTTTAAAAATAATTATTCTATTTTCATTTTTTTTAAATGCCATTATTTTTACATATAATTAATAAAGCATGAGGTGAATAGAATAAAATTGTTTAAATCGTGTATTGTCATCGGTTCTTGATAATTGTTCCAAATTTTAAATTAATCGGACCGTTCAAAGTGAGTAAAAATCGAGTTCAAAGATTCGGTTACATACATACATACATACAGGTCAAGCTAATAAAAGCGTGGTAACAACAGAAAAGACCTGCTGTGTTCTATTTCATAGTAGGGTAAGAGAGAAATTTTACAAGGCGTTCTAGCTAAGTCCTCAGGGGCAATGCATCTGTGGTTGACCTCAGATAGGATTTTAATCTTATTTGGAGTTGATACAGATTGAACGGGAGTGGCCAGTTGACCACTAAAATGAGTACTTCCGCGTAAAAAATAATTCGCCAAGTACAAGTCGAACATGGAGGCTTCCGTACCACCAAATGTTCACTATTTTATTAATATGAATTATTTATTGGGTCTTATTTGTATTTATTATAATAGCAGTTATAGTAGTAAACGGATTGTAAAAAATTCAATTGTCTTCCTAGTACGGTTTAACAGTTAGATCGAAAAATTCCGGTTTGTTTTATGGATACTCCGTTTAATATTCAATGTTACTTTATATTTAGTGTTCGTTGTTATAGCGCCCACCGTTATGCATCATCTGTAAAAAAATCCAGTGTCTATCTATTACGCTTTAAGATAGAGCCCTGTGACAGACGGACAGACAGCGAAGTTTTAATAATAGGGTTCCGAATTTACCTTTTGGGTACGGAACCTTAAAAATAAATGCAAATCGTCTATGCCATTGTTTTTCAATCTTTTTTCGAACCCCTTTGTTTGTGAAATTTCGCCACCCTTTTATCTTTTTAACTGTATTTTATTATGTTTTAAAATCACAGTGTATTTATATTTATTTTGAGGTATCTTTTAAATATATAATTATGTCGTTACAATTTTTTGTCAATATTTTCCTAATGCAAATATATATTCAACTCTGTGATGTCATATTTTTCTTTTTACTGACGCTTCGCTAGACATTACTACACTCACAGCCCCACACTAGGATTCCCTGTATCGTGGGTGCCATGGACACACACAGAGACAAATATACAAACACCCAGACCCAGAAACAGAAACCTAAACTCATCATTTAGATATCTGTCTGGCCGGGGATCGAACCTGGGGCCCTCTGCGTATCAGACTGGTATGGTGACCGCTTCGCCACGCAGGTCGTCAAGTGCAGGTTCTAGAAGTTTTACAAGGTGACCCATACTTTAAAAATCAATGGTCTATGTACACAAACTGTTAAAAGATTCTAATAAGTAATACGGACATGTGAATGACGCTTAAAATATAATGTTAATGACGTATTAATTAAAATAACATTAGCAGAAAACACTAGAAGACTGTAAGCATCTATTTAGGTTTTTGTTTCCATTATTTGATTACATAATTCAGGAAGTTGCATTACATGTAAAAAATTCATGCAGAAAACACTAGAAAACTGTAAACATCGATTTAGGTTTTTGTTTCCATTATTTGATTACATAATTCAGGAAGTTGCATTACATGTAAAAAATGCATCTTAGTCATTATGTAGTATGCAAGCTTAACCCGAGGGTCAAGAGTTGCGATGCTTAAAACAATATCGCTCTTATAGTATGCGTAAGACTCCTGCGCGTTTCTTTTAATATAGGAGTAGCAGTCGAGCATGCAGTCCACCTGATGGTAAGTGCTACCCATGGACATCTGTAATCAACCCCATATGATATTCCATTTGTTGTTTTTTTTCCTCGAAGGGGAAACCTTCAAAAGGTACCCGACGAAGTGGGAACGACGCCGGGTTATGTGGGATTTTTACCGCACTGAAACCCCCCCGGTGGCCGTCCTCAACGCTCGTTGGAGAACTCCGGGATCTCCGACGGAACACAACCGGAGCCCCTCAAGCGCGATGCCCCGATCAGACTCTACCCTGGGGGAGCAGTTTTCGCTCCTCCCGTATCATCTGATGTTCACGACGGTATGCGACCACACATACCGCCGTCCTTCCCGGGGTCGCTTGCTGGACGGTTCGAGCTCCCACTCTTGCCGCCCGCAACCCCGAAAGCCCCCTTTTAATCGCCTCCTACGACAGGCAGGGGATACCGCAGTCCTATTCTAGTCCCGGAACTACAGGGACCAAATCCCATATGATATTCCTACCTGAAGTAGGCCATAGATGCCCTGAGAACTAAGCTGGAGCGCCTCGGAAAAATATGTCTTCCTTAACACACACTTCAAACCAGAACACAGCAGCGCGTAACACTGCTATTGTTAGGCAGAAATAGGTGTGCCGGTGATCCCGCTGAGTCGCACTACAAAGGGTTCTACCACCTTCATAGTGGGTTAAGTTACGTTGATGATCTTGATGAAGACATAGTCCTTTTCATTGTCTTTTTGTTCATATTGACGATACGGCTGACCCTCTTCCATGATTTATTTTGTTCTTACAAAATAATTTTTGAAATCATGCTTGAAGAGGCTCTCAAACTGATAATGTGCCGAGTCTGCCATTTTTGGTATTCGAAATGAAATGAAATGAAATATATTAATTTTGTTGTTGTTTGACGGCACTTACAAATTGTCAGGTACAATATTTTTCTTAAACTACTACCGGATCGGAACCCGACCTCTACTGAGAAGATCCGGTAAGAAACTCAGCGGGTTTGCCTTTTTTTTTAATAATAATTATTCTCTTTTTTAATGCCATAATTTTTACATATAATTAATAAAGCATTAGCTCCAGTATCTTGCTTTACATTTATCTAAAAAAGAAGTTTGTTCAGCAAGATACGCTACACTTTGACATTTTCTTAATTCAAATACTTCTAAATTTGAGTATTTTAGTACTATAAAAAAGAATCGAGTCAGCACTCGAGTCCCGAGTATTCACAATGTACTCGAGTAGCACAATGTACTCACAATGTACTAGAGTATTCACAATGTACTCGAGTAGCATGAAGTATTCGAGTACTTTGTAACACACAGTCCAATACCACGAACACAAAAAAAATACGGGCATACTAAACAAAAATAAACAAGTTACTTGCACAATTGCTGCTGTATTCACTAGTTTGTCTCTATAAGGTACATAAGACTGGAGTCAGAGTACGAGTACCGTCGGTATTCGAGTATCACTGGTACTCGAATATCAGTTATTAGTACTCGATGCGAGTTTATGTAAGTACTCGAGTACTCACTCGAGTCAACCTGACTCTGGACATCTCTATCTCAAACACGCCTCGCGATCCCTAAAAGTTGATAAAAAGTATATCCTATATAATGTAATGTTTATATTATGTCCGTTTATGTACCTGGAAAAAGAACCCTCGACATTTGATTTTTAATTAGAGTACAAATCAAATATCACCTCTAATCCCTTGATTTTCTCTCTCTAGCACCCGCGAGAGGGACTTTATCACCCAGCTTGAGAAACACTGCTCGAAGTTTAAAATACCTTAAAAGCAAAAAAAAAAAAAAACAAATAAAAAGTGTACAGCTAATTCATAATAAATAAAAGAAATTAAAAATAGTTAAAATAATTGTTATAAGCTTCAAATCGATCATAATCTTATTATGATTATTTTGTAAAATTTTCCAGAGATTAAAAATAAAAGATGTAAAGATAAATAATAATGAATCTCAACAAATTATACTTAAATTAAATGTTAACCTTAATTTCTTTTTGTTTAGTTTAGAACAAAAAAGGAAAAATATTCCTTAACCTCGTTCATAATAAATAGTTAGCTAAGCACGAGTCAAAATCGCACACAGAGGGTTCCGGACCACATTAAATAAACACTGTTTTTTTTTTAATTTATTTTTAGTATTTGTTATCATAGCAGCCATGGAAGCGAATGCATTGTGAAATTTTGAACTGTCTATCTATTCCGGTTTAATAGATAGAGAGTAAAACGCCGAAAAATAGCGGTTTCTTGCATGGTGATACCCATTTTTTATTTTTAGTATTTGTTGTTATAGCAGCCATTGTTATACATACAACTAGCTGACCCGGCAAACGTTGTGTTTAAATAAAAAAATGTTAAGGGTGAACAACCCTCATCACTTAGGGGTATGAAAAATAGATAGTAGCCGATTCTCAGACCTACTGAACATGCATATAAAATTTGATGAAAATCGGTAAAGCGGTTTCGGAGGAGTACGGTAACTAACATTGTGACACGAGAATTTTATATATAAGATGTAAAAAATTCAAGTGCCTGTCTATTACGGTCCAAGAAACAGAGCCCTGTGAAACGGACTCACAGCGGAGGCTTAGTAATAGGGTTCCGTTTTTACCCTTGGAACGGAACCCTAAAAACAAATTACGTATTTGGAGTATTTTTTTTTATAATATAGTAGTAGCAGACGAGCATGCAGTCCACCTGATGGTAAGTGGCTACTGCCGCCCATGGACATCTGTAATCAACCCCAGATAGGATTAGATATTCCTACCTGAGGTCGGCCACAGATGCGCCGCTACCCCTGAGGACTAAGCTGGATCGCCTCGGAAAAGTCTGTCTCCCTTACCACACCCCTCAAAACGGAACACAGCAGCACCTAACACTGCTGTTATTAGGTAGAAATAGGTGTGGCGGTGGTGCCGCCGGAGTCGAACCACAAAGGGTTCTACCACCTTCAAATACTTTTTAGTATACTTTTCAGTAAGATTTTCCTTAATGTAAAACTAAAACAGAAGTACAAAAATCCGGTATCTTTAACTACTATTTAAAAATGTATGTCAGTAGTCTATTCCAGCAAGTTACTACCATCTTTTAAAACAATATTATTTCAATCATACATTGAAATTTTGTACCACGATCTTGTTAAAGAAAGATTGTTTTAACAACATTAGAATAAGCAGTTTTGTATTATGTCGGTAAATTATTCATTCTTTTTTTACAGGAAATTTAACTTTTTAACCAAAATATTTTAGTTGGTTTATACAATGGATAAGCGAAAAATGAATAAGAATTTGAGTTTGTTCAACTGTGTATGACGGAATTACTGCTTTAAGGAGGTCGTGGTACGAAACAAAATAATGTTGATGCAATCCTTACTAATATTATAAATCCGAAAGTAACTCTGTCTGTCTATCTGTCTGTCTGTCTGGTTGTCTCTTCTTCACGCCTAAACTACTGAACCGATTTTAATGAAATTTTGTACAAAGATAGTCTGAGACCCGAGAAAGGACATAGGATAGTTTTCATCCCGGAAATCCCACGGGAACTAGGGATGACGATCTAAGATCCATTAATTGGAGAATCGATCTCTTGGACCAAAAAAGTCGATTATTTTATTCGATATTAGTAAGGATTGAATCACAAACTATGCATTTGATCAAGTCATGATCTTTAGCAAAGTTGTTGTCCATGAGCCCACGAAGGTTCCAGAGTTAGTACGACCAATTGGCGCCACTGTCATTCCAATGAAGATACGAATTTTCAGTTTTATGTATGTTAGTATGTCATATTATTTTCTTTTAAACGCGGGCGAAGCCGCGGGCATAAACTAGTATTGAAATAAAATTTTCCTGAACTATGATGGTTTTTAAAAGACGATGGTAGGCCCCCAGTGCTATTTGTCCTCAATTCAAAATTCCTGACTCAAGAAAATTACACCTAATAACTCCATACCGTACGTGGTAAATTAGAGTCAGTAATGAGGGAAATTGTGCTACTTATAAAGTAATCAGTATAGAATGATTGGATATTGATTACAGATTGAGTTAAAATGATACGGATATTGCAATATATTTTAAAATCTAAATATATATAACTCAAAGGTGACTGACTGACATAGTGATCTATCAACGCACAGCCCAAACCACTGGACGGATCGGGCTGAAATTTGGCATGCAGGTAGATGACGTAGGCATCCGCTAAGAAAGGATTTTGATCAATTCTACCCACAAGGGGATAAAATAGGGGATGAAAATATTACTTCGCTACGCGAGCGAAGCCGCGGGCAAAAGCTCGTCGAAAATATTGATAAAGGAAAAATACCAACGACTTATAAAATCCCTGAGTAAAGTTTAGAGGTAGAACGCTCTGTGGTTCGACTCCGGCACTGCCAACACATCTATTTCTGTTATAACAGCAGTTTTAAGCGCTGCTGTGTTCTGGTTTGAAGTGTGGTAAGGGAGACATATTTATCCAATGTAACTTAGTCCTCAAGGAGGAAAAAACTGAGGTGTGTGCAGTTTACCAATTCGCACTTGGTCAGCGCGGTGGGCAATAGCCTAATTCCCTCTCCCTCTGAGAGCAGGCTCATGCTTAGCTGTGGGACAATAATTCATTTATGATTATTTTTTTCAATATAGATGGTAAGTGGCGACTGCCGCCCATAGACATCTGTAATCACCGCCAGATAAGATTAGTTTCTTACCTGAGCTCGGCCACAGGTGCGCCGCTACACCTGAGGACTAAGCCGGAACGCCTCGGAAAAGTATGTAAAAAAAATATTATCAATTAAATTGCATTTATGTAAGAACAAAGATTAAATAATTGGCCAAGTGCGAGTCGAACTCACACGTTGGGTTCAGCACCACAAAATTTTCATTTATTTTTTATTTTTAGTAGTTGTTGTCATATCAGCCACACAAGTAAATGCATTGAGAAAAAATGTACGATGTACGTTACGGTGCAATAGATAAAGCGAAAAATGTCGAAAAACGCCTAAAATAGCGTTTTCTTGTATTAATTTTTACAATGTGACTATTTGTACAGGTACTGGACTAATAAATTATATTTATTCGTACATTTATTCAATTTTTTTTTCTTTAAACAATGTGACAAATTCAATTTTATTAGGTTAGGTTTTTTTTTTGAGATTTTTCAAAATCTACCGGTTCGAATCGGATAATAATAAATTGTTTGTCCAGTACCCGTATTAATAATTATAAAATATTCGTACGGTAACCGTATTAATAATTATAAATTGTTCGTACAGTACCTGTATTAATAGACTCAGCCTTATTTTTATGCTTTTTATTCTTAGTATTTGTTGTTATACCGGCCACCATACATGCTCTTACATATACACTATACATATTCATACTCTGTAATAAATTGAAGTGTCTATCTATTACGATTCAAGAAATAGAGCCCGACAGACAGCGGAGGCTTAGTAGGCGGGTCCCGTTTTTACCCTTTCAGTACGGAACCCTAAAAATGCATTTATAAGATAAATTAACTACTTGTCATATCATGTTTAATCAATTCTTATCAAAAATATTAATTAAGTGTTCGTTGTCCTAAATCATACGAAAAGAACACTTAGTACTTAAACAAAAATGGAGGAGTTTCCACTTAAAAATGTCCCAAATAAAAGTGCTATAAAATGGAAGTATTACACTAGTGGTATATTTATTACCAATACATCAAATGTGAATACAGTTTTGTGTGATAAAATTCTTGAAAGAATGAGGTGCAAGTGCTTTACAAAATGTGGTATGTACCTTTTTATTTTTACCTTTTTATGTAAAAACACTGATAGGTTAATGGTTTAGAAACTCGGCCTCTCGAACGAGGGTTCCGAGGTTCTTATCCTAGGCACGCACTGATTTTTCAAAGTTATGTACGTATTAGAAATTAATTATCACTTGCTTAAACGGTGAAGGAAAACATCGTGAAACCTGCATACCTGAGAGATTTATATAAAAAAATCTCAAAGGTCTGTGAACTCTACCAATACTTGGCCAGTGCGGTGAACTATGGTCTAATCCTTCTCATTCTGAGAGGAGACACCTGCCCAACAGCGGGACTGATTTTGGGCTTAAGTATAATAGATTCTTTATTATTACTGTCCCACTTCTGGGCACGGGTCTCCTCAGAATGAGAATCCGAATTAGGCCATAGTCCACAACGCTGGCCAAGTGTGTATTGGTAGACTTTACACCATTTAAGATTTTTTTATAAATCTCTCAGGTACGCAGGTTTCCTCACGATGTTTTCCTTCACCATTTACGCATGTCATAATTAATTTCTAATACGCACATAACTTTGAAAAGCAGAGATGCCTAAACACAAAGAGGTCTTTTAAATATTTATGTCATAATTTTATCATTTTAAGATAACTTTTGTGCAATGCAGTTCTAGATAGAAAGATCTAGACTTCGTACGATTAGCGATTATATCAAAGATAAATTCATTATATTACACTCAATAATATTATTTCAATTTAAAAAAGTCATCAATGACGTTTTTGTTCACAACAACTGTATCGCATAGTAACCATGTATTTTGACTATAAAATAATCCCCGATATTGATAACCAATCTATCCAAAACTAAAGATCGAAGTTTGACAAAAATCTATACTAATATTATAAAAAGGAAAACTTTGTTTGTTTGTTTGATTGTAATGAATAGGCTCAAAAACTACTGGACCGATTTTAAAAATTCTTTCACCATTCGAAAGCTACATTATCCACGAGTAACATAGGCTATATTTTATATGAATATATTTGATAAATAGATTTTGAGGCGGTACAAAGTTTGGCGGGTCAGCTAGTATTGAATATATTAAAAAAACTTGCTACACTCACACTACACTAGGATTCCCTGTGACATGGGTGCCATGAACACACACATAGACAAATACGCAAACACCCAGAGGCAGAACAAGTGTCTATCTATTTGCATTACGGTTCTAGAGAATGAAGGTAGAACCCTTTGTGGTTCGACTCCGGCGACATCGCCACACCTATTTCTGTTATAACAGCAGTGTAGCGCTGCTGTGTTCTGGTTTGAAGTTTGGTAAGGCAGACATACTTTTCCGAGGCGTTCCAGCTTAGTCCTCAGAACTAGCGGCGCGTCTGTGGTCGACCGGTCGTCAGGTAGGAATATTTAATCCTATTTCGTGTTGATTACAGATGTCCATTGGCGGCAGTAGCTTACCATCAGGTGGACTGCATGCTCGTCTGCTACTCCTATATAATATTAAAAAAAAGAGCCGCGTGACTATGGACAGATGGACAGACCGCGGAGTCTTTGTAATAGGATCCTTTTGGGTACGGAACCCTAAAATCTAATGGCAGTCCCCGCGAAAGACCCATTTTTTCGACCTTCAGTTTTTGTTCCGTTGTAAAAATTGTATTAATTAATACAAGTGACAAACTCGATATTATGTAATAGTGCATACTTTAAAGCAAAGGTTCTCAAACTTTTTTACTATATCGCTTTTAGAATCAATTATATTTCAGCGCCCCTAAGGTCCTTAAAAATAACTTAATCCAATTCACTTAGTTTTGATTTAGTTTAAATGTATCTTTTAGTGACATCTTATAGAATAAAAAAGTCTTTCTATGTCTGCCTAAAATAACGTCTATATCTACTCTTAAAAACTACACAAGGATTCCTTTTTTTTTCTTCCCGAGGTAACCTTCAAAAGGTACCCGGTGCCGTGGAGACACGGGGTTATGTGGGATTTTTAGCGCACTAAGCAGCGGGACAGCGCACTGCCCCGTCGGGCTCCGCCCAGGTGAGATTGAATCACCACACCGTCCGATGTACACGACGGTATGCGACCACACATACCGCCGTCCTTCCCGGGGTCGTTGGCCGGGCGGTTCGAGTCTACCGTCCGCAACCCCGAAAGCCCCTTTTAGTCGCCTCTTACGACAAGCAGGGGATACTGTAGCCCTATTCTGGTCCCGGAACTATAGGGACAATACAATGATTCCCTCTGTCGTGGGTGCCATGAACACACATAGACGAATACCAAACACCCAGACCCGAAACAGATATTAATTCATCATTCGGATATTTGTCTGACCGGGGATTGATCCCGGAATACTTTGCGCGAACTGTGCGGTTGCTACCATCTCTTAAAACAATATTCGTCGTCGTAATAAGGTCACCACTTTGAGAAACACTGCAAACATTTATTTGGATATTTGTGTGACCGGGGATCGAACTCGGAACCCTTGCGCGTTAGACTGGTATGGGTGGCTTCCTGGGGGTCGTCGTAAGGTCACTTTGAGACACTGCTTAAATTTATTTGGATATTTTTCTAACCGGGAATCGAACCCGGAATCCTTTGCGCGAACTGATGTGGATAAATCCGTGGGGGTCGTCACAACTTTGAGAAACACTGTTGCAAGTAAAACGGATCATAATCACTTCTCCCAATACGTATATGCTAATGCTTTAAAACAACTTTAAAAACCTTTTAGTTTTTTATCGTATGGTATTCCGCTTGTCATGGTTTTAATGACGTTATCAATTTTTCCCAAATTATAACGTTTGACGTCATGTAGTGGAAAGATTTTAAACAATTATGGATTGTTTCGTTTCATTTTATGCTGTATTTTTTCAAAAAGGGTCTGACAGACATGCCACTTTTAGACATCAGCGATCGACGATTAGCCTTTAATAAAAATGTGAGCCGTCACGGGACGCCTGGCAAATGTGAAACATCGACATTATTTTGTAAAAGTAATATGCAGAAAAGAACATATTGTGATAGGAACTAAATATGTCATAATGATAAAATAAAATATTACGATCGCGCATGGCGACGCGTCGCCTCACCGTACACACTACTGCATATAGACTGTATATATATATACCATCGTCGGCATGCGTCGCCACGCCAGAAATCGGTTTTACGTGCGGCTATAGATGTTTCACATCAATAATTAATCTATCCATTTTATCTATCTAAGATCGAATAACAGCAGAGTTAGCACCTATGTGTTCGAGTTTGAAGGATGTGATAAGGGAGACATACTTATTTACTTATCTAATGCGTTCCAACTTAGTCCTTAGTGGTAGCAACACCTCTGTGGCCAACTACAGGAATCTGATCTTATCTGGGGTTCATAATCTGGGTTTTATAATATACGAGTAGCAGACGAGTGTAGCAGCATGGGTTCAAACTGTTGTTATAGGCAGAAATAAGCGTGGCAAAGGTACCTCCATAGTCGAACCTTCAAATTTAACACAAAAACGCAATACAGGATAAATGTCGATTAAACGCACGTTTCGGACGCAACGCAACTGACCGTAGCAAGCATAGATAAGTATAGATATCTCACCTTGTAATTGAAGGAAGCCATTAAATGACTTAAACGGCTGACAAATGTGTTAGCTGTTTAATGGCTGTCATGGTGTAATTTACGCGGAACAATGCCGACATGTGCAGTTAAGTGGTGCAAAAACCCGAAATCGAAGAAGTCCAGAGAAATGTCGTTTCATTCGTAAATGATCTAAATTTTTTTTTTATTTTTCAAACACGAAAATAGATGACTGACAATTTCAAATGTCAAAACTAGTTACACTTTCTTGTTAGGAGTGAGTAATCTTTACTAATCTATGGTAGCAAGTCGCAAAAACGCGATGCACTATCGATGCAATCGCCAAAACGCATTTCGCCGATGCAAGTGGCATGTCTGCAAGACCCGTTATACAAGATTTATAATGGCTAATGCCGGAGTGTATGGAAAGTTTTAGGAATAACATCTTGAAAATAAATTAATTCGTTTTTGAATTTTATTGTTATTGTTTTAAAACATTGATCATTCGGAGAGATCCGTGTCCAGCAGTGGAACGGTAATGACAGTATAGGATGAAGGTGATAGAATCGTTTGTGGTTCGACTCCGGCGGCACCACCGCCACACCTATTTCTGTTATAACAGCAGTGTTAGGCGCTACAGTGTAGTTTTCAAGGGTAAGGGAGACATTATCCGAGGCGTTCCAATTTAGTCCTCAGGGATAGCAATTCGTGGCCGATCTTTAATCCGGCCCGATTTTAGTCATGTATTGATTTGATTTCAGATGTCCATGGGCGGCAGTAGCCACTTACCATCAGGTGGACTGCATGCTCGTCTGCTACTTCTATATTATAACAAAAAGATTCAATACAGAGATCTATAGAGCGAACATTATCAAGATTATAAACAAAAACTTTTAATCCTATTTCACACTCACACCATAACGGACTAACATCTAAATATATATAACTCAAAGGTGACTGACTGATATAGTGATCTATCAACGCACAGCCCAAACCACTGGACGGATCGGGCTGAAACTTGCCATGCAGGTAGATGTTATGACGTAGGCATCCGGTAAGGAAGGATTTTGATCAATTCTACCCCCAAGGAGATAAAATAGGGAATGAAAGTTTGTATAAATCTTCTTATTTAATAATATTACTTCGTAACGCGAGCGAAGCCGCGGGCAAAATCTCGTTTGACATACATATTTCAGAACAACTTGTTACCAATTGGTAATAAGTCTTACATGAGACTTTTCCTCCCCATGTCCGGTCTATTACTACTATATAAGTCTCATTAAAAGTCTCATATAAGACTTATTTAATTGGTAAGAAGCCTTATATGAGACTTTTCCTCCCCATGTCCGGCCTATTACTACTATATAGTTAAATCTCTTTGTTATAAAAGAAAAGTTAGTAAGAAAGTTAAGAAAAGAATAGGATAAGGCACCGTTGTCACATCAATGACGTCACAATAATCTTCCGTTCAGCGATTAAGTTTTCCCCGCATTCCTAGCTGAGGCTTGACGTCACGAGCCGTCGAACAACTTGATTCATTCAATGTCATTATCATTGTTAAGATCCGTATGCACATGTCCGTTACTTCGTAACAACCGTTCGTTCCGTTTCCGAAGTTTCGTCCGAATTTTCGGACGTTATTTTTTTCTTTTTTAGGGTTCCGTACCTAAATGCACCTAAAAAATGGAACCCTATTATTAAGGCTTAGCTGTCTGTCCGTCGGTCACTGGGCTCTATCTCTGGAACCGTAATAGATAGACACTTGAAATATATACACATTTTACAAAGGATGCATAACGGTGACCGCTGTAACAACAAATACTAAAAATAAAATAAAGTTGAATATTAAAGAGAGTCTCCATACAACAAACCGGTGTTTTTCGGCATTTTTCGATCCAACTGTTGAATCGTACTAAAAAGACAGTTGAAATTTTTACAATTTTATAATAAATACAAATAACAGCTATTATAATAAATACAAATAAGAACAATAAAAATTTGTAATATGATTATCTTATAAAAACAAGTAAAATATAATGAATATTTGCTGGTACGGAAGCCTCCATATGCGAGTTCGACTCGTACTTGGCGAATTATTTATATATTCGTATAAGATTGTTGGCACCATACCAGATATATGTGGTTACTGCCGCCCACATCTGTAACTCCATGTTAAACAGGACGTTTACCTGAAGCCAATCATCGATAATAAATAAATAAATAAACCCTTTCAACACTCAGAGCCCCACACACACACACACAGGATTCCCTGGATCGTGGGTGTCATGTACACGCACATAAACAAACACCCAGACCCAGAAATCTTAATTCATCATTTAGATATCTGTCTGGCCGGGGATCGAACCCGGGACCCTTTGCGCGTCAGACCGGTATGGTGACCGTTCCGCCACTCGGGTCGTCAAATGCATTGCCAAACTATTCCTAGCGAGTGGTAGTGGTAGTGGTACCACTCGCTAGAAATAGGTGTGATTGTGGTTTGGTTAGCTTAGATGTGGTTAGCTTTTTCATTGCTTACGGATAGTTTCATACGATCTTCACGAAAAATAAAAAATTATATAAGTCATTTAACACCACAATTATTTAATATACAAAACTAAGCCGGTAATTTTTAGTTGTCAATTATTTCAATGGATAGTTCTGAAAAGCACCCCGAAAATTTACAAATTTTAAACAAGTTACTCAAACTGGGTAAGACTACAAAACCTCTAAACCACTATCCATTTTTCCCGGACCAGGGGGCGTATCACCATCTTTAAAAACCATCATAGTTCAGGAAAGTTGTACTTCCTCCTTAAAACAGTAAAATATTCCGTCGTACACAGTTGACCAAACTTAACCCTTATTAATTTTTCGCTTATCCATTGTATAAAACCAACTGAAATTGTCATATTTTGCTTAAAAAGTTAAATTTCCTGCAAAAAAGTAAAAGTATGATTAAAATAATATTGTTTTAAGAGATGGTAGTAACCCCCTAGTACCTACGCATATGTCAGCATTTTCGATTGTACAATCATGGTTTTTAAAAGGGCAGCTAATAAAAGTTCTATAAGGTTCCGATATGACTATTATGTTGTTATTAATCTTGGAGTATTGTTTAATTTAATTATATTTGACGTTTAATGAATTTTTGACAATTTCAATTTTGTATGTAATTTTAATTTATTACCAATTCATATTTAATTTAATTATCAATATTTTAATTACTAATTATGTTTTCAATACACTATCGTATTAGGTTAGGTTGTAATGTTAGATGTAAGTTTTGAGTAAATAAATAAATAAGTAAATAAATTACTCCTTACTCATACGGACGGATTGTGTACAAACTCCTTAACACTGAGTTACATGACGTAGATCAAGTGACAGCTGGATAAAACATTTTTTATTAGTGAATGTACATGTATGTTTTATGAAGATCGATCTAATTCATAAGTAATAGGAATTTTGTTGATTATTTATATTTTTTGAATCATTAAAAATGTTTTGTCTGTTAAGGATCGATATTCGGCTATTTCTTCATACGATCTCTTGTGGCTAAGGGGGGAGGAGGTTGAGAGGAGGAAGGGGCAGTCCACCCCGGGCTCCTGGGGGCCTCCAAACACAGTTACTAAAAAAGGGAGGAATTAAACAATCTATGAAATGTGTATCAGGCAGCAAAAAAGTCCTCCGTTCAACTTTCCGGCGGGGCCTCCGACAACCTTAATCCGGCACTGCATACGATTATTATTATTTACGAATCTCTCTATTTATTCCATCAAAAGATCAAGTCTGACAATTTCTAACACGAAGCAAAGTCGAAACGGTAGACAATACATTAAATATATTGATTACTAGCTGACCCGGCAAACGTTGTTGCCATATAAATAAAAAAATGTTAAAGGTGAACAACTCTATCACTTAGAGGTATGAAAAATAGATAGTAGCTGATTCTCAGACCTACTGAATATGCATATAAAATTTGGTGAAAATCGGTAAAACCGTTTCGGAGGAGTACGGTAACTAACATTGTGACACGAGAATTTTATATATAAGATTAATAATTGTATTACACAATGCTATTTTTCAATGTTAAGTAGTTAAAAAATAGATAGATTGAGTATTGATAACAGGCATTAGGCTATAGTCCACTGTACTGACCAAGTGCGAATTCGTACACAGATTTTTTGAGTACGTGCGTCAAAGTATCTTTGTATTAAAAAATGTGGTAAGTCCGAGTCACATTCAGACTTGGAGGGTTCCGTACCGCCAAAATTTTTATTTTATTATTTTTAGTACATGTTATAGCAAACATAGAAGTAAATGCATCGCGAAAATTTTAACTGTGTATTTATTACGGTTCAATAGATAAAGCGAAAAATGCTGAAAATAAAGGTTTACTGTATGGCGACCCCAATTTAGTTTCCATTTAGTTGTTATAGCAGGCATAATAATACATACTCTTTTTTATAATATAGGTGCAGCAGACGAGCATGCAGTCCACCTAAGTGGCTACTGCCGCCCATGGACATCAGTAATCAACCCCAGATAGGATTAGATTTTTCTACCTGAGGTTTGCCGCAGATGCACCGCTACCCCTGAGGACTAAGCTGGAACGCCTCAGAAAAGTATGTCTCCCTTACCACACCCTTCAAAACGGAACACAAAAGCCTAACACTGCAGTTATTAGGTAGAAATAGGTGTGGCGGTGGTGCCGCCGGAGTCGAACCACAAAGGGTTCTACCACCTTCTAAATATTTCAAGTGTCTACTCTAAATATTTCAAGTGTCTATCTATTATGGTTCAAAATAGAAACCCTGTGACAGTCGGACAGGCAGCGGAGGCTTAGTAAGAGGGTTCCGTTTTAAGCTTTGTGTACGGATCCCTAAAAACCAATGATTAGCAGATGTAACAGATAATAACATGTTTTAGTATTTAATTACAATAACAATATTTCAAACCGAAATAGATAGACACTTATAATTGAGTTTTTACACATAAAAATATTGAATGGATAATTAAAAATTTAGTAAAAAGTTTTAAAGATAAAAATCCTGGTGGTATTAATAGAGAAACTACGTAGTTTTTGAATGCGTAGTTATATATTCAGTTTGAAAAAGTACTCGAAAAAATCCATATCCATTTCTATGCAATTCACAAACTCAAAAATATACTAAAGTAACTCATTGATATCCATTTTTAACCTCAAAAAGAATCAAGTTCTAACAGGGCCGGATTTAGGGAAGGGAAACGGGGCTACTGCCTGGGTCTCCACAAGACAGAAGCCCTCATAATAGGAAAAAAAAAATTATGACACGTCAGCAACTTGTAGTTTCCAAAAAGTGTTTAAATTATTTTATTTATTAGCAGTTTTTGACAAAAAATGTTTCTCTTAATTCGGCAAATAATTAAGGGCTTCCAATTAATTGCCGCAGAGCCTCCACACCTCCAAATCAGGCCCTGATTCCTTCCTGGGGTAGCCCATAGATTAGTAAAGATAACTCACTCCTAACAAGAAAATGTACCCAGTTTTAAGAATTGAAATATTTGCGTAAAAAAGTTTTGCCACGTCTCCGTGCTAAAATGTCCCTAAAATATTTGAAATAATTATTTATTTATCATGTAAATTACGCAGTATTAGTTATTTATTCGTAATTTTTCTCTAAAAATGTTTTTATTTGTCAAGAATTTAAAAAAAAGAACTTACTAATAAGCCGTTTGTGGCTTCATTCAATATCAAGGCGACGAAGTATCTTTACTAATCTATGGGATACCCCTAAAGACTTAGGACACTCCTCATATAAGTTTCTACCTTACCGTTCAAACCAGTCCGTGACGGATCCACAAAGGGCTTTACAACCTAAAAACAGTATTAGTATTGCACGATTATTAAAAAAAAAATCAAGGTATATGACCTTGATAGGACTCTAATTAAACTGTCCGGTTAAAAATAAAATAACTATTTAAGCTTAATTTTTGTTGACTAGTTAAATTCGGCCGTATTTCTTTTTGGTTTAACCTCATATATATTGTGATTAATATTAAATTATTTAGAAATATTTGATTAAAAAGTAAAATTCAACGTAGTTGTCAAATTTGTAGTCAATCCATGAATAACTTTTTGAGTTTTTAGGCTACAAACATACAGAAATGATTTTTGGTCTGTATTTTAACGATTGGCGGGTTTATATATGTTACCTATTTGACGTTCACTGTTGAATTTTAACTATTACGCTAAGTACTTAGTCTAAATTTGACCATAATCATTGTAGAAGTTCGGTAGAACCCTTTGTGGTTCGACTCCGGCGGCACCACCGCCACACGTATTTCCGCCTAATAACAGCAGTGTTAGGCGCTGCTGTGTTCTGGTTTGAAGGGTGTGGTAAGGGAGACGTACTTTTCCGAGGCATTCGAGGTAGCGGCACATGTGTGGCCAATCTCAGATGGAAATTTAATCTTATCTGGGGTTGATTATAATTGCTGGAAAAACAAAATAGTAAAGGGTTATCTTGAAGTCAAAAGCCCTGAATTTAATAAATTTTAAATAGTTTATTTTTGCGATGTGGAGAAACGGCGTGGATGTCAGCTGATTTACATTATATATTTTTTTATAATATAGTAGTAGCAGACGAGCAGGCAGTCCACCTGATGGTAAGTGACTACTGCAGCCATGGTCATCTGTAATCAACCCCAGATAGGATGAGATATTCCTACCTAAGGTCGGCCCCAGATGCCCTACTACTCCTGAGGACTACGCTGGAACGCCTCGGAAAATAATGTATCCCTTACCACACCCTTCAACCCAGAACACAGCAGCGTTTAACACTGCTATTATGAGGTAGAAGTAGATGTGGTGGTTGTGCCGCCGGAGTCGAACTACAAAGGGTTCTACCACCTTCAAAATTTTCAGCTGATTTACATAATGTATTATTATGAGGAACCAAATTAGTTCTTACAAGTGGCAACGCATCTTTGATCAACTTCGAGTAGATCGTCTGTGCTATAACAATCACTTAATCGACTGACAGGAATGATAATAATATTTTAAAATTTCGGACAGACAAATCTATTTCCTTTATTTCTATTTCTATTTTTTTAATCTCACGCGCGATTTATGCGTAAAACAACAACGTCATATTTTTTTTATTTACGCATCACATCCGCTTAGCCGAAATAAAAAAAATACCGATTCGATCAATCGTAATTAATCTCCATAATCGATATTCGCATTGAAAAAAAACAGGTTTCTACGCACACAAATGCGTACGAGCGTGTGTTGCAAAATTTTATTTAAGCGCGGGAATATGAACGGATCTTATTAGATTGTCTGTGACCGATGCAGCGTTCTGTGCACAATCGCCATCGGACGTGATTTACGCGCGCAACAAACGTGAATGTGACATTTTTGTTTTTAAAAAAAGCAAAGACAACACTTTACACACAGCCGTCGTTTGTGAATTTGCTGATTATTAATTAATCAATTGTTAGTGATATTTGTTTAACAAACGAAGGTTGTGGCATTGATTAAGATATAACACATTTTTTGTAATTAAATTTATTAGTGCAATTAAAAAGCTATTAAGCGTTTGTGCTGGAAACATCTTTATAGTTCGATGGACAAGGCTGACCGCTGGTTGTGATCTGTGACTGAATGTGGTAAAAATGAAGGACTTAGTGCAAATCTGGAGCAGAGTGACTGGACGGCAGTACACAAACGTCAACTCAGGAGAGCGGGAATTAGGGGATCTGTCACACAACAGATTAAAAAAAGCGGACTATGACACTTCGGCGTTTGAGGCGAATTTTTCAGAGTGTGAAGAACTAAATAGTAAATTCACAGATGATATAGATTTTAATGAACGAAAAGACGCGATTATAAATCGTTTGTTCGAGAAAAGGAAGAAAGGACAAGTTGCCAGACAGCCAAAATGTAAGTTATTTTTATTAAACGCAATATTTTTATTTTATTTACTTTTGATAAAGTCAAAAATATTCTTTAAAAATACTGTGTCATATTTTACTAGTGTTATGCAATATTATAATTTTGTTTTTATGAAGTTGATAAGAATCTTACATAGGTTGCCCATAAAACATTTATTTAACATTAAATGACTTTAAATAAAATCGTACTTGATTTTATATTTTTCGTATTGATAAAGTTATTATGATGTAAAATAATGACATAAAATATATGAGTAGTTTTTATTATACGAAACCAGATATGTCTTTAAAAAGAAAAAAAAAATACTATGATATAGTCCGCCAAATTTCTATTCCAATAAAGTAAAAAAATTTTTTTTTTTACTTTTATAATTTATTTTTACTTTAATAATTGCATCTTTTAAATATCGTAATTTTATAAATGAACCTATATTTGAAAACTTTTAACCTGCGGATATTAAATTGCCCAAAAAATGTAACACTTATTAAAGCGTACCTGATTTTATATTTTTCGTAGCTGTTAAAATATGATTATGTAAAATAATGATATAATATATTTATGTGTTTAGTTTTTAAACTTTTTGATGCAGAATCGCATATTTTGCGCAGAAAAAAACAAAGGTATATATTTCCATACAAAGGAATAAGGAATGTCATTTGTAGGTTATTCACAGATAAACAATTATGATTATTTTATGGTTATAAATTATAATAAATTACCATATGGGTTATGAAAATTAAAACTATTTCTTGTAAGTTTATTATTCCCGCTCAAAATACAACTCAAACGTCAAGATGCGTCCTTTTTCTTTTTAATGCTTACTCATACAATCGTATCAGCCAGTGTTTAAATAAATGAGTACTCATTATTATTACGAAGATTACATGAAAATAACACAAAATAATTAATTAAAATAATGCTACAATAAATTAATTTGAATAGTTTTCTAACAGATTTTAATTTAAAAATTAAAAATATTAAAAATTAAAAATGAATTTCGTAAGAAAAATCCTTACAACTAGTAGTCGGGGCGTCCTGGTAAAGTAGTCAGAGGCACTTGTAATAAGAACGCCTCAACGCACTTGTGATAGGAAATTATAATGATATTGATACTAGTATCAATATTGCATGTTCTATTTATTATTAACTCATTGTCCCACTGCTGGGCACAAGCCCACTCTTAGAGTGAATTCTTACTTCGTCAGAATGGTAATAACCATTCCCAAAACAAAGAAGCGGTTATTGCTAGAGAGAAAATTAAATATATTTTTTTATACTCTCGATTGAAATATTTATGTCAATCCATTTGCAATAAGTTTTTGACATATTTAATTTGATGGTTGCTAATCGAACCAAAAACTAGAAAATATTTTTTTAATGACAAAGATTGTAATGTATTTATAAATCGCCTGAAAATAAAATTAAAATAATTTTTAAGTTATTGAACTAATAATTAAATTCAGAGTAAAAAGCTTGATATTTAAAAATGTTACCATCATTCTATTGGCAATTAGGTATGAGAGAATAGTTATGAACCGCAGGAAAATGCACAGTACAGTAATCGGAGTTGTGGAAATTAATGAAAATTATGCTCAAAGATTCCGTTACATACATAGATACAACCCAAGCTAATAAAAGCGTTTAAAAAACGTTTAATCCATTAACCATATCGGTCGATCTATTGGGATCTTTTCTTTATAATATAGGAGTAGCAAACGAGCATGCGGTCCACCTGATGGTAAGTGGCTACTGCCGCCCATGGACATCTGTAATCAACCCCAGATAGGATTAGTTTCCTACCTGAGGTCGGCCACAGAGGCGCCGCTACCCCTGAGGACTAAGCTGGAACGCCCCGGAAAAGTCTGTCTCCCTTAAACCAAGACGGCGACAGTAGACGACTGTTGCTGACAATCGCCCACCACAGTCGGCGACAGCACAGTATAAGTATCTATACAGTATTCTATCTTCATACAAACGCACGGAACGCAAGTTATACCTACGCGCCTCGATTTCGGTATGCACTCGGTATGCGAACAGGCGCGACTGTGCCGCTGTGATGAGCGGTCGGTGTGACGGTTTTTAGGCAGTGTTTTTTTTAGTTAAACAATTATATAGCGTCTGTACTAGGTGCCATCATGATATGTTTCTTTTTTGAAATTTGGTATTTCGATTTTTTACCGAGCAAAATACCTGGATTCATAAATAAATAAATGGATAAGACGAAGGAAAATGACATACAAATGATAATTTAGCCAAAGCTATTCTCATTGAACATGAACAAATCTTAACTACACTTTTCATACCTACTAATTTGCAACTTATTTATTATAACTTATTAATTTACTTATTATTTTTCACTAAAACAAAATGTCAGTCAACCTCTCGCCTACTAAGGAGCGGCTAAGTAAAGGCTAAAATATAATATTTACAATAAAAAAACTAGAACAAAGTCAGACGTAATTAAAATACTGTAGGCGCGTAGCCCTAACGTGAACTCTCGCCCAGCGCCCCTGTAGGTACATAGTTCCAGGGCCGAGTTACAAGCCTTTCAGGTTCCCTACTGATTCTGTCTTTGCTATCAGTAACTTATTATCTGTTAGATAATTATATATTATGAACCTAATTTTAAAATTCCATAAAGATCTACCTTTTGATAACACCTTCCTTGATAGGAGACATTGCGATATTGTACCGCATGGGAGGGTCATGCGGTCCGAACCATTTTTGCTCAACGCCAATATTTATCACAAGCATCTCATCTATATAATAAAATTAACCGATTACTGCAAATATACCCTTTAACTTCACACAACTGTAAATGAATTCCAATAAGGTGGCTGCAAACACTAAATTATACAGAGGTGGAGAACCTCCTTGTAAGACTAAAATAACATCTTTAATTGGATAAACATTTTTGTATGTGGACTTAGCTTCCAATCCCAAAGATATCTTTATGATTCCGTAGGACATGCACTAATGATATCTAAACATTGTACTCAATATGGTGTAATATCTATATTAATCCTATGTTTGTAATTCAGTGCCAATACTTTTATGTATAATCCTAATTAAGAAATCCAACAGTGGAAGAGCGAGGCGTTCTTATCACAAGCGCCTCTGACTACTTACCAGGAAGCCCCGACTACTAGTTTTAAGGATTTTTCTTAAAGAAATGCATTTTTTTTAATACTGTGGCGTGTGATCCTTATACTGTGGCGAAGGTCACATAGAATAGGCCGACACCAATCGCCGACTGTCGACATAACCAGTCGCAGACCGCACTAAAACCCCCCCGGTGGCCGTCCTCGGCGCTTGTTGGAGAACTCCGGGATCTCCAACGGAACACAACCGGAGTCCTCCAAGCGCGATGCCCGAATCGGGCTCTGCCCTGGTGATTACGACGGTATACATACCGCCGTCCTTCCCGGGGTAGCATACTGGACGGTTCGAGCTCCCACTCTTACCGCCCGCAACCCCGGAAGCCCCCTTTTAGTCGCCTCTTACGACAGGCAGGGGCTACCGTAGCCCTATTCTAGTCCCGGAACTACAGGGACAGTGTGCAAACTGCCTAAGCTATCATTACTTAACATAATAGTAAAATACCTTAACCTTATTAATTCATCCGATATTAAGTCGAGTTCAAAGTTTATATTATTTTTCCTATAAACAAATTGTAAGTCATTGATTCAATTTATTATGTAACATTATTAATGTCCTTCCTCGTTCGTAAATACATACAATCTATATAATTTGTATATTGAGATTCTTAGAAGTTATGGTGACTGGACTAATTTTTCCATTCATTTATTAATCGCTTTGCATAAATTAAGTAAATAATAATTATAGAAGTAGCAAACTTGCATGCAGTCCTGGTGGTAAGTGGCTACTGCTGCTCATGGATATAATCAAACTCAGATAAGATTAGAATCCTACCTGAGGTCGGCCACAGCGCCGCTACCCCTGAGGACTAAGCTGGAACGCCTCGGAAAAGTATTTCTCACTTACCGCACCCTTCAAACCAGAACACAGCAGCGCTTGAACCTGCTGTGTTCTAGTGTGTGTTTTAGGCAGAAAATGGTGTGTCGGTGGTGCCACCGGAGTCGAACAAAGGGTTCTATCACCTTTTTTTTGATGTGAAACATCTATAGCCGCACGTAAAACCGATTTCTGGCGTGGCGACGCATGCCATGCGCAATCGAATTCAATAAATAGTCATCGTTATCTGGAAAAAAATCGTAATATTTTATTTTATCATTATGACATATTTAGTTCCTATCACAATATGTTCTTTTCTGCATATTACTTTTACAAAATAATGTCGATGTTTCACATCTGCCAGGCGTCCCGTGACGGCTCACATTTTTTTTATAATATAGAAGTAGCAGACGAGCATGGAGTCCACCTGATGGTAAGTGGCTACTGCCGCCCATGGACATCTGTAATCGACCCCGGATAGGTTAGATATTCCTACCTAGGGTCGGCCACAGATGCGCCGCTACCCCTGAGGACTAAGCTGGAACGCCTCGGAAAAGTATGTCTCCCTTACCACACCCTTCAAACCGGAACACAGCAGCGCCTAACACTGCTGTTATTAGGCAGAAATAGGTGTGGCGGTGGTGCCGCCGGAGTCGAACCACAAAGGGTTCTACCACCTTCGAAAACCTTCGAAAAGTCTTAGTAATATACGTTTTTACCCTTTGGGTACGGAACCCTAAAAACGGTTTTTGTCGATTAGATCCATTTTGCATAACTACGTCCAATGGTACAGCTGTGAATCTTAGGAATCTCTTTAGCAAACTCAAAACTAGTTCAGGCAATATCAATATAGATTTATATTAAGTAAACATTATTAATATTATTTAATTTTCTTATAGAAATCCGTGTATATATTAATTTTAAAACCGGATCTTAGCATATATCTATATACATAGCTTTCAATAGCGTATATTATCAATATTTACATCACATTAAAATATCAAGGACTAGTTTTTGCACGCGGCTTCGCCCGAGTTTAAAAGAAAATAATATGACATACTAACATACATAAAACTGAAAATTCGTACCTTCATTGGAATGACAGTGGCGCCATTTAGCGAAAATTGGTCGTACCAACTCTGAAACCTTCGTGGGCTTAGTTGGGCTCAAATGCATAGTTTACGATTCAATCCTTATCTACTAATCGATTAAAATAATCGAGATTTTGGTCGAAAAGATCGATGATTATCTAGTTATTTTATCCCGTGGGATTTCCGGGATAAAAACTATCCTATGTCCTTTCTCGGGTTTAAGACTATCATTGTACAAAATTTCATTAAAATCGGTTCAGTGGTTTAGGCGTGAAGAAGAGACAACCAGACAGACAGAGTTACTTTCGGATTTATAATATTAGTAAGTCTTTGTACAAAATTTCATTAAAATCGGTTCAGTGGTTTAGGCGTGAAGAAGAGACAACCAGCCAGACAGACAGACAGAGTTACTTTTGGATTTATAATATTAGTAAGTCTTTGTACAAAATTTCATTAAAATCGGTTCAGTGGTTTAGGCGTGAAGAAGAGACAACCAGCCAGACAGACAGACAGAGTTACTTTTGGATTTATAATATTAGTAAGTCTTTGTACAAAATTTCATTAAAATCGTTTCAGTGGTTTAGGCGTGAAGAAGACACAACCAGACGGACAGACAGACAGAGTTACTTTCGGATTTATAATATTAGTAAGGATTATTTCTAGACTTCACCTTTTAAAATATTAACATTTTTAGGGTTCTGTAACCAAAGTATAAAAACGGAACCCTACTACTAAGCATTCACTGTCTGACGTCTGTCCGTCTGTCACAGTGTTCTTAGAACTGTAATAGGTAGACTCCTGAATTTTTTATAGCAAATACCTCGATCACTATCTTATTAGTGATCGAAGAGCAAATACAAAAAAAATCCTAAAAGAACAACAAACTTGTTGGTGCGGAATCCTTCATGTGCAAGTTCGACTCACACTTGACCATTTTTAGTAGTTATTGTATAATTTTTGGAATTCGAAAGGTAGAGCCAGTATAGTTCGATAGGGAAGGTACCACCGTCACACCTATGTCTAGCGTGAAGCACTTCTGCGTGAATGGAAGGGTGTGGGTGACTTATGAGGCGGCCATCTTATGAAATGAAATATATTTATTTTTGTATAGGCCAACGGCGGCACTTACAAATTGTCAGTTACAATATTTTCTTAAACTACTACCGGATCGGAACGCGACCTCTACTGAGAAGATCCGGTAAGAAACTCAGTGGGTTTGTCTTTTTTTTAATAATGATTATTCTCTTTTTCGCTTTTTTAAATGCCATCATTTTTACATAAAATTAATAAAGCATTAGCTCCAGTATCTTGTACATTTATCTAAAAAAGAAGTTAGTCCTTAATAGGAGGATCTATATGGAGTTGGTTGGCTACTTTGCTACTGTGGCGACTTCCCGCTCGTCAAGAGATGGCGCCACGAGTATTTTGAATCACGCTATCGAAGTTTTCTCAACATCTTGCATATATACAAGCTCCGAACTGAGACTGTCGGAGCACGGCCGCTCCCCGGGCATGTTCACCTAGTCCGGAGATCTCCCTTTGTCAAACTAACATTATTCTACCAAAATAAGGTTGCAAAGTGATATCATCATCATCAACCCTTTACTGCCCCAGTGTGCACGGGTCTCTCAGAATGAGAAGGATTACGTCATAGTCCACCGCGCTGGCCAAGTGCGTATTGGTAGACCTTTGAGATATTTTTTGTAAATCTCTCAGGTCTGCAGGTTTGTTTACGATGTATTCCTTCGCCGTTTAACAAGTGATAATTAATTTAACTTTTAAGTACAACTTTGAAAAATCAGAGGTGCGTGACTGGGATTTTAACCTCGGACCCCTCGATAGAGAGGCCGAGTTTCTTAACCACTAAGCTACAATTGCATACAAAAATGATATGCGTATTACAAATTAATGATGGCTTATTTTATCGATTACATCATATTGACATCATAATATCATCATAAATCAGTAACAAATAATAAGTTTGTCAAGTTGTCAATATCGCGCAGTCATTAGTGTAGTTAACATCAATATTTTATAGTTCGACAAACATTCGTGATGGAAATCTGTAATCAACCCCAGATAGGATTAGATATTCCTACTTGTAGGCGGCCAAAGATGCGCCGCTACCCTTGTGGACTAAGTTGGAACGCCTCGGAAAAGTATGTCTCCATTACCACACCCTTCAAACCAGAACACAGCAGCTCTTAACACTGTTGTTAATAGGCTGCGTAAAGGACTCTGGGGAACGGAACCGTTGTTATCCGACTCGGGCTCCGCCCAGGTGAGCAGGACTCGCCACACTGTCTGGTGTACATAACGGTATGCGACCACACATGCCGTCGTCCTTCCCGGGGTCGCTGGCCGGGCGGTTCTAGCTCCCATTCTTGCCACCGCAACCCCGGAAGCCCCCTTTTAGTCGCCTCGTACGAAAGGCACGGGATACCGTAGCCCTATTCTAGTCCCGGAACTACAGGGACAAGGATTAAATATACCTGAGGGCGGCCAACGATGCGCCGCTACCCCTGTGGACTAAGTTGGAAAGCCTCGAAAAAGTATGTCTCTCTTACCACACCTTTCAAACCGGAACACAGCAGCGCTTAACACTGCTGTTATTAGGCAGAAATAGGTGTGGCGGTGGTGCTACCAAAGTTGAACCACAAAGGGTTCTACTACCTTAAATTAACACATTAAAGATAAGACATTAAAATAATAATGTCAATACACTTCATTGACGTAATAAATATTTCCACTAAAAGTAGGTTAAGCCCAGAATTATCACTCCATTCATTACACGGACTCAAATATTTGCTTTTGATATAACAACCTAAATAACAATTCAATAAATGATATATTTCATTTAATTATCGTTAATGGATTATGCTGTATCCACACTTGTTACTTGCTACAAACTTTAAATCAAACGTACGAAGTGGATGCGAGCGCTTGCGGCTAATTCGATTTTATTTGCTTAAAAACCGAAACTTGTGTTAGCTGCAAGTCTGCTGCTGTTAGTTGCAAATCTACATAATTTAGTGGTAGAACCCTCTATGGTTGAATGGCGGCACCACCGTCACACGTATTTCTGTATAATAACTGCAGTGTTAAGCGCTGCTGTGTTCTGGTTTGAAGTGTGTGGTAAGCGGGATACTTATCCGTCCGTTACAATTTAGTCCTCAGGGGTAACAATGTGTCTGTAGCTAACCTCATGTAGGAAACTAACATTAACTGGGGTTGATTACAGATGTGCATGGGCGGCAGTAGCCACTTACCATCAGGTGGACTGCATGCTCATTTGTTACTACTGTATTATAAAAAAGTTCTTTTTATAATATAGAAGTAGCAGACGAGCATGCAGTCCATCTGATGGTAAGTGGCTACTGCCGCCCATGGACTTCAGTAATCGATCCCAGATAGGATTAGATATTCTTACCTGAGGTCGATCACAGATGCGCCGCTACCCCTGAGGACTAAGCTGGAACGCCTCGGAAAAGTATGTCTCCATTACCATACTTTTCAAACCGGAACACAGCAGCGCCTAACACTGCTGTTATTAGGCAGAAATAGATGTGACGCTGGTGCCGTCGGAGTCGAACAATGGGTTCTATCACCTTCAATTATAATGAATTATAGACAACAGACTACCTGCACATTTCCTACGTCAATTATATTAAACCGAAGTCAGTATTCCGGTATAATTAAATATATAGCATATTGATGTGTTTGTTTACATTGTAAGTCACTAAACGTCATTGCAATTAATACCTTATTGTGCGCGTTTCCATTGTAACGACATACGATATTTTTTTCATTTTCTACTCAACATATACGAAATAGCAGTAATAGCTTAGTGGTTGAAAGCGGCCTCTAAATCGAGGGTTCCGAGGTTCAAATCCCAGGCACGATCGACCAGGCACCTCTGATTTTTAAAGTTATGTGCATATTATAAATTAATTACCACTTGTTTAAACGGTGAAGGAAAACATCGTGAGGAAACCGGCATACCTGAAAATCTTAAAAAAATAAGTTTTTAAAGGTATGTCAAGTTTCCCAATACGCACTTGGCTAGCGCGGTGGACTATGACCTAATCTTTCTCAGCCTGCGAGGCGACCCGTGCCCAGCAGTGGGACAGTAATGGGTTTTTGTTGAACTGTTAATATACGCATGAAACTTTTATTGATATTTTGATGGAAGAAGGAAACAAACATGCAGTTCACCTGATGGTAAGTGGCTACTGCCGCTCATGGACATCTAATATCAACCCCAGATAAGATAAGATTCCTACCTGAGGTTAGCCTAAGATGCGATGCTATTCCCGAGGACTAAGTTGAAACGCTTCGAATAAATATGTCCCTTCAAAGCGGGACAAATCAGCATTTAATATTGCTGTTATTAGAGTCAAAGAATGAGACATAGTACTCGTAAATACTTACAAATATCTTCGAAAAACATTACTCTCCAAAATCAGATAAAAATAGTGTAATGGACACAAAGCCCTTTGTTTATTTGCTTATAAAGTTTATTGCTTAGAAATTATATATATCTATTTATTTATAAAGACATCTACGCAACTAAAGCGGAACTTTACGACATAATAAAAATATTATCAATGAATGAGATTTTTATCGGAGTTTGTTGAATCAATTATTAAATATGATATTATATTGATATTATTTTGAAGGTGGTAGAACCCTTTGTGGTTCAACTCCGGCGGCACCACCGCCACACCTATTTCTACCTAATAACAGCAGTGTTAGGCGCTGCTGTGTTCTGGTGTGAAGGGTGTGGTAAGGGAGACAGACTTTTCCGAGGCGTTCCAGCTTAATCCTCAGGGGTAGCGGCGCATCTGTGGCCGACCTCAGGTAGGAATATCTAATCCTATCTGGGGTTGATTACATCAAAAATTGAAATCAATTTTCTCAAAATGAAACAAGATTAAGGCTATAATTTTGTTATTTTTCTTCAAATGATAAATTAAGTGCAAAACACTATGCTACATAATAAAACACTTAAACGAATTAATTCGTATGTTATCAGGTAATTATTAATTTTTACGCCATTTTTATAACGTTCCGTGCAGTTTCCTGTATCATTTTTGAAAAATGTGACGTGAAGTATCAATAATAAAATGAATATACATTTTCCTTATAATTAAAGTAATATATAGTCAATTAATAGTCTTATGCAATCTGTTTTTATATTCTAGGCCATAATTCAAGTGCTTCTTAATGGATAGGCTTAAAATATATTATTTATAGTACTAATAAAATTAAAATAAAGCTTAAAATAAACTAAGTATTTGTAAATTTATAAGATGTATCTAAAATACTAAAGAAAAAACAAACGTATATTCATTTTTCCTTATGTTTTTCTCAATAAAAACAATTTACAGTCATAGATAAGTATAGATATCACACCGCCTTGTAATTGAAGGAAGCCATTAGATGATTAAACGGCTGACAATTCTGTCAGCCGTTTAATGGCTGTCATAGTGTACTTTACGCGGAACAATGCCGATATGCACAGTTAAGACACGAAATAAAAGCAAAAGTGCGATGAAATATCGTTTCATACGTAAATTATCTAAAAACTACATTTTTTTAATATTTTTCAAACACGAAACTAAATGACAGTGACAATTTTCAAAAGGTTACATTTTCTTGTTAGGAGCGAGTAATCTTTACTAATCTATGTTTATACTAGATAAATTAAGGAAACGACATACTAACTTAAACTATGAAATAATTTTTAAAACAAAAGCCTATCTGGTTAAAGGTATAGCCTACGTCACTCCCACAATTTAGAGGAATCCAACGACACCTCATATGTTAATCCGTCAAGCCGTTTGGGCTGTAGCGTGACAAAGAATGATACATATGTACATACATACGCACATACATACACTCGAAAAACCTTACTTTTAAAAGGTGGAATATTTTTTATCTAGCTAATATAAAGATAGGAGAACTCTTCGTGGGGTGACTCTGGAGACACTACTGTCACACCTATTACTGGCTTATCGCAGTAAATATATTTCATTTCATTTCATTTCATTTCAGTGTTAAGCGCTGCTGTGTTACCTAAAACATGTCTTAAAAGAGATATACGAGGCGTTACAACTTAGTCTTTAAGGCAGCAACGCATCTAAGGCCGACCACTGGTAGGAATCTAATCCTATCTGGGATTGATAATTTATGTCCTAGAGCGGCATGCAGCACTTATTTATTCGAGGCATTCTAACTTAGTCCTTAGGCATAGCAACGCATCTGTGGCCGACCACAGGTAGGAATATCCTATCTGGGGTTGATTACAGATGTCCATGGGCGGCAGTAGCCAGTTAAAATCACGTGGCCTGCCATGCTCGTTTGCTACTATATTATAAAAAAACAGTCAAAGTATAATAAGGTGATTAGCTAATTTTATTGTTCGAAGCTGGTTTTGACACACCTGCTAAATATATGCTTTTAGTATCCTTAAAATGTCCTCATGAATATATACGAAAGCGGAGAGGAATAGATTTTAAGATTTTAAACTAGCTGTGCCTGCGGTTTCACCTAATTTTATACCTTTGATAATTTCAATAAAATAGGGTATGGTTTAGAGTTTTCCTTTTTGTACGGAACCCTAATACATTTTGTATAATAAAAGAAGCCTATTCTTTTCCTTATAACATAAGCTAACTGCTAGTAAAAGTCTCGTGAAAAACGGTCCAGTCATTTCGGAGATTAGTCAGAACAAACAAACAGTCAAAGAGACAAAAAAAATATTGTTATTTTTTTGATAGAAATACGGTACATAATTTTATATGGAATTAGTCTTTTATTTATAACTTTTCACTATACAAACAGATACTTCAATTTTATTTATTTGTATAGATAAATATATAAAGTATAATCTTAATTTCCATATTATTATGATAAAGGGTGTAATATTTGATAGCTCATTGAATAACCTTCATGATTTTTTAAGATGACACAATCGTCATACCGGTTTGACACGGTTCCGCGTTCAATCCCCGATGAGCTATTTAAATAATTGTTTCAAATTTCTATTCTGGGTCTGGGTGTATCTGTGCTTGTGTTTACCGCATTTAGGACGTTTACTTGTCACGCTGTCCACACATTTAAAATTTCGCCCTTACATCTAAATATATATAACTCAAAGGTGACTGATTGACATAGTAATCTATCAACGCACAGCCCAAACCACTGGACGGATCGGGCTGAAATTTGGCATGCAGGTAGATGTTATGACGTAGGCATCCGCTAAGAAAGGATTTTGATCAATTCTACCCCCAAGGGGATAAAATAGGGGCTGAAAATATTACTTCGTAACGCAAGCGAAGCCGCGGGCAAAAGCTCGTTAAATATAATAGTAAAACTTTAGGAAGTAATACTTCTCTTCGTGGAAGTAAAACTTATGCTCTATACTTCAATTATAAAATGTTTTCAATATAAATGTTTCAAATGTTAAGCAGGCACATAAAATTTCAACATAATTCTCTTTATAGAAGTAACATGCATTTTATTTGCATTCCAAAAATCCTGATAAGAATGATAATAAGGAATACCTGAGGTCAGCCACAGATGCGCGGCCACCCCCTGAGCTTAGTGCTCAGCTTAGTGCTAGAACACCTCGAAAAAGTATGTCTCCCTTACCTCACCCTTCAAACCAGAACATAGCGCGATTAACACTGCTGTTATAACAGAAATAGGTGTGGCGGTGGTGCCTGAGTCGAACCACAGAGGGTTCTACCACCTTCGTAACTCTCATAATTTTTATATTGTATCGCATGCTACTGGATGCAGTCCTAACAAGTCATTGAAACTTAGAACAGTCTAGATCTAGATATAATCTAACATCTAACAATGAAGCAATTACTTAGGTTTTTCACCCGTGACAGTAATAAGGCTTTTGTTTAAAAACTTGTTAAATAATAAGTTTAAGGTGTTAGAACAATTATATATTTAATCACACTCTCATTATGTAACGCAAGGATTATACGGAGACATACTTTTTAAAGACTTTACAAACGCGTTTCCCAACCTGTGGTCCGCGGACCCCTGGGGGTCCGCGAGTATATGTATGGGGGTCCGCGGTGTCATCTCTGGACCATACATACATCGGTCATTAAATGCAAAAGGGCCTATTTACTGCTTTTTTCAACCACGTAGGTGAAAAGGCATTCTCTTCTATTGTTTATTCAAAAAACAAATATAGAATCAGATTTCATGTAGAATCTGATTTGTGATTACAGCTTAGTAGCAACATCAACCCGAATATCCACGATTTAGTTGCAAAAAAGCAACACCAACCTTCACATTAATTTTTTTCTCACCTTCTGTATTTGTTTTTTTTCGTATCTGTAATAACTAAAATAAATACCTAATCCGTTTTTTTGCTGGTTATTTTATTAAGGGGGTCCGTGAAAGCTTTGCTTGATTTCCTAAGGGTCCGTGGACTGAAAAAGGTTGCGAAACGCTGCTTTACAGCTTAGTTCTCAGGGGTAGCGGCGCACTCGTGGCCGACCTCAGATAGGTTTAATTTTATCTGGGATTGATTACAAATGTCCATGAGCAACAGTAGCCACTTAGCATCAGATCGACTGCATGCTATTGCTACCTCTACAAATAGGTAATATAAAAAATACAATATAATCTTATATATAAAATTCTCGTGTCACAATATTAGTTACCGTACTCCTCCGAAACGGCATATTCATATTCAGTAGGTCTGAGAATCGGCTACTATCTATTTTTCATACCCCTAAGTGATAAGGGTTGTTCACCCTCAACATTTTATATTTATATAAACATAACATAAAAACGTAGCATAATAAAAAAACTGCAACATTGTAAAAAATTACATCAATCATCGACTACTTCGTTGCGGACACAAACATACCTTATCCTTACTAATATTATAAATCCAAAAGTAACTCTGTCTGTCTGTCTGTCTGTCTGGTTGTCTTTTCTTCACGCCTAAACCACTGAACCGATTTTAATGAAATTTTGTACAAAGATAGTCTGAGGCTCGAGAAAGGACATAGGATAGTTTTTATCCCGGAAATCCTACGGGAACTAGGGATGGCGATCTAAGATCGATTAATCGGAGAATCGATCTTTTGGACCCAAAACATCGATTATTTTAATCGATATTATTAAGGATTGATTCGTAAAACTATGCATTTGACCAAGTGATCTTTAGCAAAGTTGAGGTACGAATTTTCAGTTTTATGTATGTTAGTATGTTATATTATTTTCCTTTAAACGCGGGCGAAGCCGCGGGCAAAAGCTAGTTTTTTATATATACAGACTTATTAATATAATATTTTAATAAGGTCACAACTCTGTACAGTAGTTGCAACCTGCGGTTACTGTAATTAACGGCAGGTAAAGTAAATAACTGTAATTATATGCAATTTGCCGATATAACCTTTTGTGTTAATTTTCCGTTATGTAACACATTGTAATGTTTTTTGAGCGCATGTAGGTATGACTTATTCTTTGGAGCGTTCAACTTGTCGAGATTCTGTTTGTTGCGGATTTTAACATATGAGGTGTCGTTGGATTTGTCTAAATTGTAAAGTGAAAATGGCTATTAATTTAAATAGTCCGATTTTATTAAATTTAATTTATATGGCAAGCGTTGTGTTGCCATATAAATAAAAAATGTTAAGGGTGAACAACCCTTATCACTTAGGGGTATCAAAAATAGATAGTAGCCGAGTCTCAGACTTACTGAATATGCATAAAAATTTGGTGAAAATCGGTAAGCCTTTCGGAGTAGCATCTACGGTAACTAACATTGTGACACGAGAATTTTATAATTTATATGTAAGATAATTCACTAGGTTTTTAATTAAGAAGTAGCAAACGAGCATGTAGTCCATCTGACAATGCTACTGACGTCCATGGATATGTCTAGTGACGACCCGCGTGGCGGTGCGGTCACCATAGCGGTCTGACGCGCAGATGGTCCCGGGTTTGATCCCCTGCCAGACAGATATCTAAATGATGAATTTAGGTTTCTGTTTCTGGGTCTGGGTGTCAGTGTATTTGTCTCTGTGTGTGTCCGTGGCACCGACGATACAAGGAATCCTAGTGGGTCTGTGAATGTGACGGTGGTATCTCCCAAATTATAATAATGTAATGTATATGTGTAATATTCCAAATTAATTGTTTACTTTACTTGTGTAACTTCTTGAGGCAATAAACCATTATTATTATTATTATTAAAATATACTGCTACAGTGAAAGATTAGAAAAAAACCGTTATTTTATAAATAAAAGGTGTCATAAGTCACAACACCTTACAATATAAATAATATGACTGACAAGGAAAAGGCACCGTAAATTACTGACTAATTACTCTTTATCTTATCTCTATCTATGTACAGTTCATTTTATCTCTCTAATACGTGTGTGTATTAAATAAATTATGTCGGCTTCCTGCTACTTCGACTACTTTTGAAAGTTAGAAATAATAGTTCATTGAAATGTTTTGATTTTAGGGCTTAGGCGTGCAAGCGGAGGGCGCAATTTTACTTTTTCTTAATTTAATCATTTATTTGCCATGAATATTACAGTCATTACAGGTCTTACAATATATACATTAGTATCATATTCAGCTATATTAATTTAATAGCATGCAAATATTACAATTCAAACAATTTCAATATAATTAAATACAATTAATTCACAAAGATTCAACATTACATTATATATTATTACTATATTAAACTTTAACTAATTTATATTCAAGATATATACGGAGCAGTGATAGCCTAGTGGTTAAGAAACGCGGCCTCTCGATCGAGGGGTCTAAAGTTCAAATCCCAGACACGCACCTCTGATTTTCAAATTAATGTGCGTATTAGAAATTAATTATCACTTGCTTAAACGGTGAAGGAAAACATCGTGAGGAAACCTGCATACCTGAGAGATTTATAAAAAAAAAAAGTCTTAAGGATATGTGAAGTCTACCAATACGCACTTGGCCAGCGCGGTGGACTATGGCCTAATCCTTCTCATTCTGAGAGAAGACCCGTGCCCAGCAGTTGGACAGTAATGGGTTGATGATGATATAAGTATCAGGTAGTCTATTAAAATTTTTATACACATGCTGTATGCGTTATTTAGGAGCAGGGATGTACGTGGTGGTTCAGGAAAAAACAGTCTGTCAGGATTTATAATATATGAGTAGCAGACGAGCATGCAGTCCACCTGATGTTAGCTACTGCCGCCCATGGACATCTGTAATCAACCCCAGATAGGATTAGATATTACTAACTGAGGTCGGCCACAGATACGCTGGCCTGAGAACAAACCAGGTATACCTCGGAAAAATATGTCACCTATACCACACCATTCAAACCAGAACACAGCAGCGCTTAACACTGCTGTTATTATTATTGCCAGGGTTGATTACAGATGTCCATGGGCGGCAGTAGCCACTTACCATCAGGTTGACTGCATGCTCGTCTGCTACTAGATATTATAAAAAAATCAAAGTAGATTCTTTACGAAACTCTTGCACGTATATAGTACATATATGCACTTCGCAAGATGTTTCGTTATGGAGAAGAAGCGGTGAAAACTCCATAACACACATCTTTTAAAACAAAAATTGTTATCTACAATGATAAACTGAACCTAATGAACACTTGGAGCTGGAGCTACTTCACCATTTAATTTAGAAAAATAAGTTTTTCAAATTAGTCAAAATAATACATAATAACTTGAAGTTTATTTATTTATTAGACGAAACCTGTAGTCTGCGATTATTACAATATCATGGTAATTTATTTGCCGTTTCGTATATCATTCAAAATAAATCTACACATATAAAATGATGATCAATTAATAACATATTTCCTTATTTTATTTTGTTTAGGATTTTTGGGGTTCCGTACCCAAAGGGTAAAAACGGAACCCTATTTCTAAGATTCCGCTGTCTGTCCGTCTGACTGTCTCTCTGTCCGTCTGTCTGTCTGTCACAGGGCTCTATTTCCTAAACCATAATAGATATACACTTGAAATTTTTACAGAGTAGGTAGAACGGTAGCCGCTGTTGCAACAAATACTAAAAATAAAAAAAGTTGTAAATAAATGGGGGTCGCCATACAAGAAACCGCTATTTTTGAACGTTTTTCACTTTATATATCAAACCGTAATAGGTATATAGTTCCAATTTTAACAATGCATTTACTTCAGTTCATTTAATAACAAGTAGGTACTCAAAATTAAAAAAAAATCAACGGGTTGCACTCCGCGAGTGCCGACAGAAGTGAATACTTTCGAAACCTAACCTGAATAATAAAATATAATAAATAAAAAAAGAAACAGAAACCCATTGATATATTTTTCTATGCTGACACCGGATGACATCTTGATTTTGCAGTTTGCTTTGCCGCCTTACGATTTTTCGATCAGGCCACGCGACCTGACATGAATTTAACATATACCCATCACAAAAAGTGCACAACGCATATAAAGAAGTTTTCACTTTAAAAAATCGTCATACGGAACCCTCCATTTTCCACTTGCACTTAGCCAATTATATTTTTCGATTTATATTTTTATATCTATATTTATATATCTTTATTTATCTTTATTTATCTTTATTTCTCATATAGATATATCTTTATTTCTCAAAAAGACATCACTTTTATAGAGAATCATAGATTAAATAAAATAACCATTAAAATTAAAATACAACAAATTAACATACACGGAAAATAACTAAACAAAGAGTGAACGCAAGTGGAATTTATTATGTCAATAACTATTGACCTTCTATCTAGCTTTGAAAGTCAGATATAATTGCAAACAATTAGTATAAATCCAAAACATGACTATGAATAAAATAATTATAGTTTAAAAACTAAAAACCATGCTAAAATCGCACAAGGAAAATCTTTAATCCTGATTCCTGATGAGGAGAATGGAATAAAATTATTAAAATCGTATATTGTCATCGGTTCTTGATAATTGTTCAAAATTTTAAATTAATCGGGCCTTTCAAAGTGAGTAAAAATCGAGTTCAAAGATTAGGTTACATACATACATATATAGAGATCGAGATAATAAAAGCGTAGTAAAAATAGTTTGTCATTTCCATTTAGACGAATCCAACGACACCTCATATGTTAATCCGTCAAGCCGTTTGGGCTGTAGCGTCAAAGAATGAGACATACATATCGAATAACATTACCCTCTGCAATCGTGTATAATATATTCGCCAAGGGCAAGTGGAATATAAACGGAGGTTTCCGTATCACCAAATTGTCATTTATTTTTAGGCTTCCGGGTAACCAGAACCCTATTACTAAGACTTCGCTGTCTGTCCGTCTGTCACAGGGCTCTATCTCCTGAACCGTAATAAATATAATTTTTACAGATTATGTGGTATAAAGGTGGCTGCAACATAACAACAAAATTAAAAATAAAAAAAAATGAAAAAAAATTGCCGAGAACGAGAAACCGCTATTTCGCTTTATCTATTAAACCATGATATGTAGACAGTCCAAATTTTCACAATGTATTTACTTCAGTGGCTGCTATAATAACGAATACTAAAATTGAAAAAAGTAAGATAATGTTGGTGGTACGGAACTCTCCGTGTGCGAGTTCGACTTGCACTTGACCAATTATTATTTTTAGTATTTGTTATTATAGCACCCATAGAATTCAATGCTTTGAGAAAATTTTGATCTTTCTACATATTACGCATAGATTAGTAAAGATTACTCACTCCTAACAAAAAAATGTACCCAGTTTTGAGAATTGAAATAGTTGCGTAAGAAAGTTTTGCCTCGTCTCCGTGCTAAAATGTCCTTAAAATATTTCAAATAATTATTTGTTTGTTATGTAAATTACGCAGTATTAGTTATTTATTCGTAAATTTTCTCTAAAAATGTTTTTATTTGTCAAGAACTCAAAAAAAGAACTTACTAATAAGCCGTTTGTGGCTTCATTTAATTTCAAGGCGGCGAAGTATTTTACTAATCTATGATATTACGGTTCAATATATAAAACGAATTACGTCGAAATATAGCGGTTTCTTGTATGGCGACTCCATTTATTTTAAAGCTATGCTTTATATTTTTTGTATTTGTTGTTATAGCGGCCACCGTTATACATACTCTGTAAACTTGCAAGTGTCTATTTATTACGGTTCAAGAGATAGAGCCCTGAGACAGACGGACAGACAAGAGGCTTAGTAATAGGGTTCCGTTTGTACCTTTTAGGTGCGGAACTTTAAAAACAGAGTATTAACAGTATTTTTAAAGGAAGAACCCTTTGCGGTTCGCCTCCGGTGCCTCCGGTCGTGCACCTTTCGAAACGGTAATCTTATATATAAAATTTTCTTGTCACAATGTTAGTTACCGTACTCCTCCGAAGCGGCCTTACCGATTTTCACCAAATTTTATATACATATTCAGTAGGTCTGAGAATCGGCTACTATCTATTTTAATACCCCTAAGTAATAAGGGTTGTTCACCCTTAACATTTTTTTATTTATATGGCAACACGACGTTTGCCGGGTCAGCTATATATATAAATCAATCTTTAATAAATAAGACTCGAATTACACAAATTAATAATAAGCGTATAAAACAAAATATCTTGTTTTAATTGTTATATTGTTTATATTATTTTGTGTTACGCAAACGGGCCGGATAAATTACTTTTAAATCAGTCAAAATAAAAACAAGCTCGACTTGGCGGAGGCACTGCCGTGCCTCCAGATGTTAGTAAAAACTAATTTTATACGTTTAAATTTAATACGCAGCTAACAATTCGTAAGAAATTCGCAATGTACTCAAGTTTCTCGTAATAAAAATACTTTGTTCCACAAGGTGGTAGAACCCTTTGTGGTTAGTCCAGCGGCACCCCCGCCACACCTATTTCTGTTATAACAGCAGTGTTAGCGCTGCTGTGTTCTGTACCCTTACCAGGAGTTTTTATGTTTCGACAAATATGACTGTTTTGGTATTTTTTTACGTATTGGCCCATATGATTTCCTAGTTCTGACACAATCCGCTAGGGGCGCTGATTGGAATTTGTATGGGCAAATACGTAAACATATACCAAAACAATCATATTTGTCGAAACGTAAAAACTTCTGGTAAGGGTACTGGTTTGAAGGGTGTGTTGTAAGGGAGACATTTTCCGGTAAAAGGCTCAGGTAAAAACCTCTGGTGTTGATTATGATGTCCATGGGCGGCAGAAGCCAGTTACCATCAGGTGAACTGCACTCGTCTGCTACTCTTATATTATAAAAACAAAATTCCTTAATGACGGAAAAAATATATTCTGATTGAGATATGTAAATTGGACATACGTATCATTGAGATTTCTTGTATAATTTCTTGCATATATTGTATGCAGCTATCAATCTTAAAGATTGAACTCAACTTTTAAGATAACACTTATTTATGTTATACAATTGTGATATTATCTACGCCTTTTAAGGTTTTAAACAGTGATAGCCTTGTTAAGAACCTCGGCCTATCGATCGAGAGGTCCGCGGTTCAAATCCCAGGCACGCACCGCTGATTTTACAAAGTTATGTGCGTATTAGAAATTATATAGCATTTGCTTAAACGGTGAAGGAAAACATCGTGAGGGAATCTGCATACCTAAGAGATTTATAAAAAAAAATCTCAAAGGTATGTGAAGTCTTACCAATACGCACTTGGCCAGCGCGGTGGCGCTATGAGAGCGCTTAGAGGAGACCCGTGCCCAGTGGGACAGTAATGGGTTGATGATAATAATTTTAAGGTTTTATTAACAGTAACATAAGTTAAAGTTTATTAAACTTTTAAATTATTTTTCGATATTGAGAGATGGTAGATTTCTGGCACGCCCTTTTTTGTCTAACAACAAAAGGTATGTTAAGGGCGACTTTACGAGGCATTCCGACTTAGTCCTCAGAGGTCGCCAGAAAGAAACAGCTAGTTTAGGTAGACGACACTTCAAATATTCGTCATGAATTTACTTCTATGGCGTATATGATAATTAGTATTGAAAATAAAAAAATAATTAAAATTTGATGGTACGAAACCGTTGTGCGTAAGTTCGACTCGCACTTGGCCAATTATTTATAATATTGAAGTAGAAAACGAGCATGCAGTCCACTGGATGATAAGTAACATCTGTGATCAATCCCAGATAAGATTAGATGCTTGAGATCGGCTACAAATTCATTGCAACCACTGAAGACTGGATAAGAACGGCTCGGATAAGTATGTCTCCCTTACTACACCCTTCAAACCACAACACATCAGCGCTTAACACTGCTGTTATAACAGAAATAGGTGTGGCGGTGGTGCCGAAGTCGAACAGAGGTGGTAGAACCTCTAAACTACCTTTTATCTGAGAGTTTACCAAGCAGTTAACCTCTGAGCACAAAATAAAAATAAATCAAGTTAACAAAATAAATTAATTTAGTTATTTTTAAATATTTATGTTATCTCAATAAATAAATAATTTTCCATTAAAAAAAAAAAAAAAAAAAAAAAAAAAAGTTAACAATATCACCTTTAGATGTCAAACTATATTTGGTGAATTCAATCTTATTCAATTTATGCTAATTAACAAAATGAACAATACGAACTTGAATTAATTAAAATGTGCTAAATATCTCGACTGAATGACTGACTCGATAATACTTTTTTATTTTTTTATTTTATGATAATATTTATTGTATGCAGTCCTCCTTGTTTTTTTTTTGTTCGCGAGAGGAAAACCTTCAAAAGGTACCCGATGCCATGGGAGCGACACAGGGTTATGTGGAACTCTTACCGCACTAAAACCCCCCCGGTGGCCGTCCTCAGCTGCCTAGAGGACTCTGGGATCTCCAAAGGAACGCAACCGAAGTCCTCTTAGCGCGTTGCCCGTCGGGCTCCACCCAGGTGAGATTGACGCTCGCCACACCGTCTGATGCATTTGACGGTAAGCGACCACACATACCGCGTCCTTCCCGGGACCATTGACCGGGCGGTTCGAGCTCCCACTCTTAAAACCCGCCCACCCACGCGTGACCCCAGAAGTCCCCCTTGTCGCCACTTACGACAGGCAGGGGATACCGTAGCCCTATTCTTGTCCCGGAACTACAGGAAAGACATCTGTAACCGAGTCCATATTCATCATAGATTCAGCTGATCGGCTTCAGGTAGAACCTGCTCTATATAGAGTTGGTTACAGATATCCATACGACAGTTACCATCAGGTGGACTGCATGCTCTGCTTCTTCAAACTTATTAAATACTAACAATTTTTATGTTTATTTTTATATGTATACTAGCTGACCCAGCAAACTTTGTGTTACCATAGAAATAAAAAAAATATTAAGGGTGAACAACCCTTATCACTTAGAGGTATGAAAAATAGATAGTAGCCGATTCTCAGACCTACTGAATATGCATATAAAATTTGGTGAAAATCAGTAAAGCCGTTTCGGAGGAGTACGGTAACTAACATTGTGACACGAGAATTTTATATATAAGATTTATTTTCTGTTTCTTTTGCACTGAAAAGGTAGAACCTTATTTTATATATTCGTCAAACAAAGGGTCCATTGTTATGGGTGTTAATTTTGGCATTGGGTCATTGACCCTCATTTAGGGTTTTAGGTTTTAAACTTACACCTTAATTGTTTACAAAAGATCTTTTTATTTTTACATGTGTTGCATTATTCATGTTCACTTGGTATTTTTAATGTGTAATAAAAATATAAACGAGTGTCATTTTGAAAATATATGTTAAATAAATATGGCTTTTCTCACAAATGAAATTTAATTTTGAAGCCTAAAAATATATTACTGCCTCATAAGAACATTTTAGCGCTGCTGTGTTATGGTTTAAAGGGAGTAAGGGAGACATGTCCAAAGCATTTCAATTTAGTCCTCAGAGGTAGCGGCGCATCTATTAAATTAAATCTGATGGAAATATACTAATGATTTGGACATAATTTAAAAGATTATTATGAGATTTTTGTGGCAGAACCCACTGTGCTTACACTGGCAGCTTACTACAGCTATTGCTGCTTTGAAACAGGAGTGTAGTGCTGTTGTGTTCTGGTTTGAAGTGTGGTAAGGGAGACATAGTTTTTTTTTTATTTTTTTTTATTTGGGTTAACAAACAGTAAACAACAAAAATTACATTGAAATAACAATTACAAACAACTGTACTATGTCGTTAACCAACACCGTTAACCAAAGATTACTATAAAAATAAACAAAACAAAAATGTTATTGAAAGTGGAGGAATACAATATAAGTTGACTTTAATTATTCTTACAAACTACTCTACAGGCACAGTCAGCAGAACTTGTTTCTTAAATAAGCCAGGACTAGTATTTATCATATCCAGGTTTTTAAAATTTACATTATAGTTATGCATCATATTATACATAGGTGAGCGTTTACCATGGCGTTCCAGCTTAGTCCTCAGGAGCGGCGCATGTGGCCGACCTCAGTCAGGTAGGAATATCTAATCTTATCTGGGGTTGATTACTTATATCCATGAGCGGCAGTAGTCACTGACCATCAGGTGGACTGCATGCTCGTCTGCTACTCTTAAATTGTTAAAACAAAGCGCTGCTATATTCTAGTTAGAAGGTTGTCGTAAGGGAGACATAAGTACTATTCCAAAGCATTCCATCTTTGTCCTTCAGAACTTACCATCAGATAGACTGCATGCTCGTTTGATAATTATCTCAAAAACCTCAAAGATAAACATTCCACATTTATTTCTATAGTAGATACCTAAATCTATTAATATATTGACGGTACATAGCCAATACATCTATGAAAATATTATGTATGTAAGAAAACACATTGATATGTTTGAAAAATAGGGTTACCACCATAACTTTAATACTAGAAATAGAAATAAATAGAATTAGACGGACTTAAGGTCTTTTTATCAAAAAAATGACCTTAAGTCCCTCGGCGGCACGTTTTCTTTTTGTTTAAACCAAAAAAAAAAAATCCCGTATTTTTTCGTAAAAACGAAGGCTTTTTAGGGCGTCTCAAAATAAAAAAAAAATTTAACGACCACCCTAATACACACATACATAGCGGTCAAATACATAACTCTTTTTACATCTACATAAAAAATAAAGATTCTTCGTATGATATATTCGCGAGCTCACGGGCGTGCGTTAAGTGGCCAAACTTTTTGCCGGCTTAATTGAGAGTATTGCGGTAAAACCCGACATATAAAAAGTTAAATCAACGGAAATGTACCATGATTAGCACGAGTTTGACCCGAGTTTGTAGTATGGTTTTTAATAGAGATGCGCCGAATAGTGGTTTCACCGAATAACCGAATACCGAATAATATTCGGTTTAACCTTTACCGAACCGAATATTCGGCCAGTTTTGTGAAGTTTTGTGTTTTAATCCTGTACCATGTCGTGTACACAAGAAAATAGAAATATTCGAACCGAATATATTCGGCACCAGAACCGAATAATTCGGCCGAATACAAATAGCAAAAAAGATGCCGAATACGCGGAATACCGAATACCAAACGAATATTCGGCGCATCTCTAATTTTTAAGTGTTTTATTAGTAATGTCTGCCTATCTTGAAGGTGAAACCTTTGTGGTTCGATTTTGGCCGGCACACCTATTTTTGCCTCATAACAGTAGTGAACACTGCTGTGTTCTGGTTTGAGGGTGTGGTATGAGAGACATACTTTTCTGAGGCGTTTCAGCTTAGTTCTCAGGGGCAGCGGCGCATCTGTAGCCGACCTTAGGTAGGAATATCTAATCCTATCTGGGGTTGATTACAGATGTCCATGGGCGGCAGTAGCCACTTACCATCAGGATTGCACGCTCGTCTGCTACCCCTATATTAAAATAATATATATATAAAGTTAAATCAACGGAAATGTACCGTGACTAGCACGAGTTTGACCTGCGGATCTTCTTGTTGTGTTTCATGTGTTTTAATACTGTTTTTGACCGAAACATGAATTAAGGAATACATTTCGTACAATTTATTTATTGATAAACGTTCTGTTTCTATTTTTTTTGTATTTTGATAATATCAAGGGTGGCATTTCATTAAAGATGTGTTAAAAAAAGAAAAAAAAGTATTATAAAAAAAAATGTGTGACGTAGTTTTTTATGTGATAAATTAATATTTATATTAATATAGACGACTATAACGGTAAGAGGGTAAGTCGCTACTGACGCCCATGGACATCTGTAATCAACCCCAGATAATTAGATTCCTACCTGAGGTCTGCCACATGCGCCGCTACCCCTGAGGACTAAATTATAATGTTTCGAAAATGTATATCATTTAAAATATAATGTAAATTATGTAGTAAATTCCGTTAAATACTGTAATTTACAGTATAATAATTACACTAATGACAGTAATTTACAATATGTAAATCATTTCTCATTTTTTATCATACGCCAAAAAAATACCTTAAAAATATTCGTGAGACGCAAAATAAGAATTATGAGATTTAAAATGGCCGTTTATTGTCATTATGAAATATTACGTTATAAGGTGATTTTAATATCTAGTTCTAGAGTATTCCAAAAACTATTAAATTTAATCTGATGGAAATATATTAAACATTTGGACATAATTTATAAGATTATTAGCTGACCCGGCAAACGTGTTGCCATATAAATAAAAAAAATGTTAAGGATGAACAAGCTTTATCACTTAGGGGTATGAAAAATAGATAGTAGCCGATTTTCAGACCTACTGCATATGCATATAAAATTTGGTGAAAATCGGTAAAGCCGTTTCGGAGGAGTACGGTAACTAACATTGTGACACGAGAATTTTATATTTAAGATTATGAGTTTTTGGTGATAGAACCCAATGTGGTTACACTGGAGGTATTACCAACTATTTCTGCCTTATAACAGCAGTGTAGCGCTGCTGTGTTCTGGTTTGAAGTGTGGTAAGGGAGACATACTTAACCAACGCGTTCTAGCTTATTCCTCAGGGGTAGCGGCACATCAGGCCGACCTCACGTAAGAATCTAATCTTTTCTGGGGTAGATTACAGATGTCCAAAGGTGGCAGTAGTTACTTACCATCAGGTGGACTGCATGCTTGTCTGCTACTCTTATATTATAAAAAGAAAAAAATATAAAACAGACAAACTAGCAAGCATCAATCTTAAGTTTGACAAAACAAAGGGTAGATTAATTATTAATAACGTTACTTGATTGAAATTACAAGCTATTAATAAAGTAATTAACCCGCGGAAATGACTGTAATCAAGTTTAAGAATCTTCTAATACAAATATATTTACTAGGCGGAATTACCAAAAGAAACATGTTTTGTACTCCCATATAAAAAAAGGATTTTTTAACGATCGACCCTTGGAAGACAAAACGGTCGATAGATTGATTATTAAAAACAGGCGTGAATCAGTTCATCCAGTTTCACCATCAGTATATAAAATTCAACCAAAAAAGCAGACAGCTTTAAAAAAGACATTACTTATTTATACAGATGTCAAACATGTCGTTAAACAAACGCTATGTAAAAAAGCGTACTATAAACTAAGTGATTATTTGACTGGCAAAACGGTGTGGTCTGAAGTAGTTCCAGCTCCACATGTACCATTAGGTTAAGTTTAACATTGTAAAATCCATTTTTTTTAAAAGATGTGTGTTATGGAGTTTCTTTCGCCGCTTCTTCTCCATAACGAAACACCTTGTGAAGTGGTGGTAGTTTGACATTCAAAAAGTGCTCTGTAAAGAACCTATTTTGAATAAAAAAAATTGATTTGATTTGATTTGATTTGATGTCCATGGGCGGCAGTAGCCACTTACTATCAGGTGGACTGCATGCTCATTTTGTATTTCAATAGAAAATCTAAATTAATGCGTTGGATCTTGTCAAATTGAAAATGTCTTAAGTGTAACATATAAAATATTCCTATAGTATAATCTTTTTTTTCTTTTTTGACAATTCGACAATGTATTTTTAGTGGATTTTCTCTTTTTTGTGACACACTTTGAGAAGTTCTACCAAATAATTTATTCTAAAATAGGATGGTAGTCAACTTTGAGAAGCTCTAGCCTAAATAACACAGTTCTAACTAACAACAGTCGTAAATATTAGTAGCTACTAGAACAAAAAGTGCTAATTTTTTGTCTAGATTTCTAGAACGGACTAATGGTACTAAACAAATACGTTCTTGTCTATCTTAAAATTGAATGCGGATGTTATTATAAATCATAAATTTAACCTTTAATATTATGGAATACTAGTTTTTGCCCGCGGCTTCGCCCGCGTTTAAAAGAAAATGATATGACAGACTAACATACATAAAACTGAAAATTCGTACCTTCATTGGAATGACACTGGCGCCATCTGGTGAAAATTGATCGTACCAACTCTGGAACCTTCGTGGGCTTATGGACAACAACTTTGCTAAAGATCATCACTTGATCAAATGCATAGTTTACGATTCGATCCTTACTAATATCGATTAAAATAATCGATTTATTTGCCTATCGCCATCCCTAGTTAAAAATCCCTGTTTAAAATTGTGAACCAAACTAATTTGATTCACAATTTTAAACAATTATCAACAACCAATGACAAATTTGTGATGGTGATGTGAGAACGATTACTTAAAGTATATTTTTGGACTAAAAAAAGAACAGCAGTGTTAAGCGCTGCTATGTTCTGATTTGAAGAATGTGGTAAAGGAGATATACTTTTCCAAAGGAATCCACCTTATTTCTGAAGGGTAGCGACGCATACGTGGCCAAAATCACATAGAAATCTTATCTTATCTAGGGTTGATTATGAAAGTCCAACGGCGGCTATAGCCACTTACGATCCCATGGACTTCATGCTCGTCTGCTACTCCTATATTATAAAAAAACAATGTGAGCCGTCACGGGACGCCTGGCAGATGTGAAACATCGACATTATTTTGTAAAAGTAATATGCAGAAAAGAACATATTGTGATAGGAACTAAATATGTCATAATGATAAAATAAAATATTACGCATGGCGACGCGTCGCCACACCGTACACACTACTGCATATACACTGTATATATATACCATCGTATAGCGCGCCACGGCATGCGTCGCCACGCCAGAAATCGGTTTTACGTGCGGCTATAGATGTTTCACATCAAAAAGACAAACTAGCAAGCATCGATCTTTAGTTAGACAAAACAAAGGATAGATTAATTATTAATAACAGGCGTCAGTTGATTGTAATTACAAGCTATTAATAAAGTAATTAACCCGTGGAAATTAGACTTATCAAGTTTAAGAATCTTCTAATACGGATATAATTACTAAGCGGAATTGGCAAAAAAACGTGTTTTGCAATTTTTTACGCTTATGGAGAGCAAAAAAAAATATTGTAATTTGTAAGCAATTTGAACCAAGGCTTTTAAAAGCTTTTTGCATCATTATATAGTTTGAATGGCTTTTATTTTTGGTTATAATAACAGTGTGCTGTGATTGAAATAGGCTAACAAAACATATATAAATGAATTCGCAAATGAGTGTTGTGGGATGTTCGCGGAAAAAAATGTAGATTAACATATTCCTCTTGAAACAATCTATGGCTTTGTTTATTGGCCATGACCATATGTTCTTGCTGCTTTGGTAATAAAATTCATTAAAAAGTATATTAAAAATCTCATGGAATATTTCTAAATTATGCTTCTCTCAGCACATTTAGGAAAATAGATCGAAATTTATTTTTAGCGTGGGTCATAGTTGTGAGCGTCAATGTAACACATAATATACCATTAAGTTAAGTTTGACATTGTAAAAAACATTTTTTTTAAATGTGTTATGGAGTTTCTCTCGCCGCTTCTTCTCCATAACGAAACACCTTGTGAAGTGGTAATTGTATTGACATTCAAAAAGTGCCTTTTTAAAAAAAATGATTTGATTTGATTTAATACATTGATTTGTATTTACTTTCGTGTATTTGTAGTTTACTGAGTTATTTGTATTTTTTTATATATTTAATATAATAGAGGCAGACGAGCATGCAGTTCACCTGATGGTAAGTGGCTACTGTCCCCCATGAAGATCTGTAATATACCCCAATAAGATTATTATCCTATCTGAGATCGGCCACAGGTACCCCTGGTCGCTACCCCTGGGGACTAAGCTGGAATACCTCGGATAAGTATGTCTCCCTTACCACACCTTCAAACCACACCGAACCACAGAGGGTTATACCCTACCATTCAAACATATTGTAGAATTATAAACAATTAAATTAATTGTAAATTTCGTAATTATTCTGACCTTGTCTTTCACAACCTTTTAGAAATCAGTATCGAAATAATTATGCAAAACTGGTAAAAATTTCAACACGAATTCATTGAATAACTTCATCTTACTTATTTTGGAACTTTCAAGAAGTTTGTCTACTTATTGTAGGTAAGAAGTATGTTTAATATTTTAAGCATAGATTAGTAAAGATTACTCACTCCTAACAAGAAAATGTAACCAGTCTTGAGAATTGAAATAGTTGCGTTAAAAAGTTTTGCCACGTTTCCGTGTTAAAATGTCCCTAAAATATTTGAAATAATTATTTGTTTATTACGTAAATTACGCAGTATTAGTTATTTAATCGTAATTTTTCTCTAAAAATGTTTTTTTTGTCAAGAATTAAAAAAAAAGAACTTACTAAAATAAGCCCTTTGTGGCTTCATTCAATTTCAAGGCGGCGAAGTATCTTTACTAATCTATGATTTTAAGTGTTTACTGTATTGGTCTAGGATCCCGATATAAGACGACCTTCACCGAGCTGCTTAATGAATGAAACGTTTTTTATATGAAATTAAATATGTCAAAAAGTATATTGCAAATGGATTGTCTAAAAAATTCAGTCCAGAATATGTTTTTTTTACAATTAAAAATATTTTTTCTTTTCTTAAAAATTTCACTGGTCTGATTTTTGGACAAATTACATACCAATCGAAAGAATGAAGCCTATAGAATATACAAATGTTAGGTTGACTATTCTTTTCCTGTCACAACCCTTGGGTGTACAGGTATAAACAGGTAAACAAGTTGGCCTACCCAAGGACTGTGACAGGAAAAAATAGTCAACTTAACGTTTGCATATTATAAGGCTTTATACTTTCGATTACTATGTAATTTTTAACGAAAAAAGTATTTTTTTAAGAAAAAAAATATTCTGGATTGAAATTTTTTAGTCAACCCATTTGCAATATACTTTTTGACATATTTAATTTGATATAAAAAACGTTTCATCCATTAAGCAGTTCGGTGAAGGTCGTCTTATATCGGGATCTTCTACCATATGCAAATATTCGTAATTGCTTTGATGTGCTATCAAAAACCGACATAGCAAACTCTTTTTTATAATATAAAAATATAGTTCAAAAAACTAAAAAACACGCCTTTATAATAATATCAACTAAAAAGTAGAAAAGTATTCTATTTCATTATTTCATACATGCAGGGTTGATCTCTTTCTACTGAAAAACGGAGTTACTCACTGACAAACATACAAGTGAAGCTAATATAAAGCGTGTAAAAAATAGTAAACGAGATGCAATTCTGATTGTAATTACTGCCGTATGGACATCTGTAATCAACCCCAGATAAGAATATACCTGAGGTCGACCACAGATGCGCTGCTACCCTTTTGGACTAAGTTGAAACGCTTCGTATAAAAATCATTTACGACTCTTCAAACCGGATTAGACCATTTTTTTCGTTGACGAGGGGGAAACCCTAACAAGGCACCCGAGGCCGTAGGAGCGACGCCGGGTTATGTGAGACTTTTACCGTACTAAAACCCCCCAGTGTCCGTCCTCGGCGTTTGGTGGAGAACTCCGGGATCTCTAACGGAACACAACCGGAGTCCTCCTAACGCGATGGCCTTCATTCAACCGTAGCCTTTTCTGCTCCCGTCCCGGGACTACAGGTACAGGCTACAGGGACAAGGTGTGATAGTGCCTGTGTAGTCGAACTACAAAGAGTTCTTAAAACCTTAGACCAACCGTAATGTCAAATATAAATGAGTGATTTTGACACATCCTAATTTGTGAAACATTAATTTAAATAAATGTGATATTCATTTTAATATGTGATATAACATTATCTTTTTTCTAAATAGGTCAAGGGGGAAATAAACAATAGATAGGGCATTTGGCCCTTTTGGTCACGTGTACAATAGTGTGTTTTTTATCTACTCATACTTACATAATAAATGCGTAGGTGGTAGAATTGGTTCTACTCCGACCTGACACCATAGATTAGTAAAAATACTTCGCCGTCTTGAAATTGAATGAAGCCACAAACGGCTTATTAGTAAGTTCTTTTTTTGAATTCTTGACAAATAAAACATTTTTTGGGAAAATTTACGAATAAATAACTAATACTGCGTAATTTAAATAATAAATAAATAATTATTTCAAATATTTTAGGGACATTTTAGCACGGAGACGTGGCAAAACTTATTTACGCAAATATTACAATTCTCAAAACTGGGTACATTTTCTTGTTAGGAGTGAGTAATCTTTACTAAGCTATGCTACATAATAATACGGGAAACGAAAATATGGGAAACCGTTGTACGAAAATAATTGTGCGCACGAAGCAGTTTCAGATTTTGCACACTTGATTCAATTATACATGCATAGTCAATTTTATATACAGACACAAAAAAAAACATAATTTATATACATATAATATTTGTAAACATTAAATGAAATATAATAAAACATTCATTGCTGATACTGATGTAAAACACAATGTCAAGAATGTATCTGACAAATTTATTTATTTATTTATTTATTTAAAAAATGGCAAACCAACTAAATACATAAACAGCATTAAAAGAAAAAATACAAAGCTAGTTATTATATTACGTACTTGATTGGTACTTGAAAATGAAACTGAATTGAATTAATTCTTTATTTATACGCAATAGTTATACAAATCAAATTGCGTATTATAAAAATAAATGTTTTACTTCCTGAAAGATATAAAAATAGATATAGATAGAATCGGCTTCCGCGTGTTACTGTCTGCAAAACTCGAAAAGAAGTTGATGGATTGATTTGGAAAACTACCGTAAGTTAAACTTTTAAGAAATTAAAATTATTTATACGATTGATTTTTATAGAGGTTATCTTATATATAAAATTCTCGTGTCACAATGTTAGTTACCGTACTCCTCCGATACGGCTTTACCGATTTTCACCAAATTTTATATGCATATTCATTAGGTCTGAGAATCGGCTACTATCTATTTTTCATACCCCTAAGGAATGTAATTGTAACTGGGGTTGATTAAAGATGTCCATGGCCAGCAGTAGCCACTTACCATCAGGTGGAATACACGATTGTCTGCTACTCCTACATTACATTAAAAAATCTCAGATAGAAATATGAGGGTTGATTTATAGATGATCATGGGCGGCAGTAAGACAATTCCAACGACACTTCATACCTTAAAATCCATCAAGCTGTTTGGGCTTTTCTTTTATAGTATGCGAGTAGCAGACGAACATGCAGTCCACCTGATGGTAAGTGGCTACTGCCGCCCATGGACATCTGTAATCAACCCCAGATAGGATTAGATATTCCCACCTAAGGTCGGCCACAGATGCGCCGCTACCCCTGAGGACTAAGCTGGAACGCCTCGGAAAAGTCTGTCTCCCTTACCACACCCTTAAAACCAGAACACAGCAGCGCTTAATACTGCTGTTATTAGGTAGAAATAGGTGTGGCGGTGGTGCCACCGGAGTCGAACCACAAAGGGTTCTACCACCTTCAATGAAGGTAAATGAAATAGGTAAGTAGGGGCGACAAGGAATGTCGTCCGGTGCAGGTGCCAGCATCAGGCTATCCCTGTAGTTCCGGGACTAGAATAGGGCTACGGTATCCCCTGCCTGTCGTAGGAGGCGACTAAAAGGGGGCTTCCGGGGTTGCGGACGGCAAGAGTGGGAGCTCGAACCGTCCAGCAAGTGACCCCGGGAAGGACGGCGGTATGTGTGGTCGCATACCGTCGTAAAAGCGTGGGAGGAGCGAAAACTGCTCCCCCAGGGTAGAGCCCGTTGGGCATCGCGCTTGGAGGGCTCCGGTTGTGTTCCGTTGGAGATCCCGGAGTTCTCCAACAAGCGTTGAGGACGGCCACCGGGGGGGTTTTAGTGCGGTAAAAATCCCACATAACCCGGCGTTGCTCCCACGTCGTCGGGTACCTTTTGAAGGTTTCCCCCTCGAGAAAAAAAAAAAAAAAAGGTAGAAATAGGTGTGGCGGTGGTGCCACCGGAGTCGAACCTCAAAGGGTTCTACCACCTTCAAAACTGGGACTGTAGGGGCTGTAGAACGTGCTAACATACACACACATACACCTGAAAAACATTAACTTTCTTGTCAGTCAACTAAAAAAAATCGCATACATTTTTACCTTTACTTCGCCCCTAAAACTCATAGGTAAAAAAAACACATACACTTGAAAAATATTACCCTCCTCGTCAGTCACCTAAAAAAATAATTGGCCAAGTGCAAGTCGAACCTGCGCCCGGAGGGTTCCGTACCACCAAAATTTTAATTTAGCTATTGAAGTACATACATTGTGAAAATTTGAAAAAATATCGAAAAATGACAGTTTGTTGTATTGTAGGGACCCCTTTTTATACTCAACTCTTTTTAATTTTTAGTATTTGTTGTTATAGCGGCCATCGTTATGCATCCTCTGTAAACGTTTCAGGTGTCTATCTATCACAGTTCCAGAGATAGAGCCCTGTGACAGACGGACTGACAGTGAAGTCTTAGTAATAGGGTTTCGTTTTTACCCTTTGGGTACGGAACCCTAACAATCTAATACATTTTACCTTACTTAGCCTTGTACGTTTAATTACCCAGAAAACAACTACAATTGACATTGACCTACCAGAGTTCAAGTTTACCAAGGAATTATAAGTAATGCGAAGTCATCATATAACTGATATAATTGACTGACATAACTGACACTTATGAATGAATTAATGTATTTATATAACTGAAGTTGCAAACGACTTGTTTAACTGGTGGTAATGTCTTTTTTCACGAGGGGAGAAACCTTCAAAAGGTAAGGTGGGAGCGACGCCGGGTTATGTGGGATTTTTACCGCACTAAAACTCCGTTGCCGTCCTCAACGCTTGGTGGAAAACTCCGGGAAGGAGTTCTTGTTCTCGCTTGAAGGACTCCATTTGTGTTTCACTGGAGAGTGAAACACAAATGGAGTCCTTCAAGCACGATGTCCTATCAGGCTCTGTACTGGGAGGATCAATTTACGCTCCTCCCGCACACCAGGTGTTTACGACGGTATGCGAGCACACATACCACTGTCCTTCCGGGTATCGCTTGCTGGACGATTCGAGCTCTTACTCTTGCCGCCCGCAACCCCGGAAGACCCCTTTTAGTCGCCTCTTACAACAGGCATGGGATATCGTAGCCCTATTCTTCTGTCCCAGGACTACAGGGATAAACCGATGGTCTGCCACACACACTACGGTGCACCGGAGAGGTCTACCTATTCAGGTATGCCTGCGCAGGTACACCGGACTGTGTGGGAACAGACCTGTGCAGTTTTTGAACCTGTGCAGGCGACCGGCGCAAGATCAAAAATCAATTTCGTGTGGCACTGTACGGTGCGTCACCGTCTTCAATCGATGTCTACAGAACTGAACACCGTACGGTACACCGGAACGTCCCCATACACATTACCGATGCGGTTGACCTGTACATGCAAACCTGCACAAACCATCCAGTAGACCGTAGAGTGTATGGCTTATATTAGTAATAGGGTCTTTACCCATTGGCTACGGAACCCTAATCCGGTAGATCGTAGCGTGTATGGCTCACATTAGTAATAGGGTCCCACCCATAGCATACGGAACCCTAACACGGATGTCGAACCCGGATGCTTGCTGTAATATGGGAATTTTCCGTAGCTCAAAGAAAGTTTAAAAAAATCCAATAAGTTTCAAGGTCAACGACCCAGGATATAGTTAAGCTTTAAACAGGATTCCGATTAGTAAAGTAATAACTTTATGAAGCACTTGTCTCGTTGCGAGTAGCAAGCGATAAGCGATGTTATAATATGAACAAAGACTTTATAAACTAACCAACTTGTACCCTGGTTTCGTACGCAATCAGAGGATTTTTATCTATCCTTCAGAAACGGTAAAAACCGCGCCAAACTTCTAGTCCGCACTGAATATAGAAGCAAATCGCGTTGCAACAGCAAATTATAGGTAATGCGGGAAGTCCCCCGCAATTCTACTTTTTTGAAATATCGTTTCATTTTTAATTTGATCTAAAGATTGCATTTTTTTAATATTTTTCAAACACGAAAATAGATGACAGTGACAGTTTCAATTGTAAAAACTGGTTACAATTCCTTATTAGGAGTGAGTAATCTTTACTAATCTATAGCTATAATTATAAAAATACATTTTATCGTCAACTACTTATCTTTTCAGGGTATCGATACAACGTGTACCTAATCTTGTTTTCCAAAACCTTCGCGAATATATTATATAATTTGAACGGTCATTTGATTTATATTAACCTTGGATACGAACATAGTTAACTATTAATAACAACTTATTGATAACGATTTAATAATACTACGTTAGCCTTCCGTCCAAAGATTATAATTTTAAATTACACCAAATGTGTTGGTCATATAACTAATTACTTTTTTTTATAATAATAAAAGAGTAGCAGACGAGCATGCAGTCCACCTGATGGTAAGTGGCTACTGCCGCCCATGGACATCTGTAATGAACCCAGATAGGATCAGATATTCCTTCCTGAGGTCGGCCACAGATGCGCCGCTACCCCTGAGGACTAAGCTGGAACGCCTCGGAAAAGTCTGTCTCCCTTACCACACCCTTCAAACCGGAACACAGCAGCGCCTAACACTGCTGTTATTAGGTAGAAATAGGTGTGGCGGTGGTGCCGCCGGAGTCGAACCACAAAGGGTTCTACCCCCTTCAAAACTTACTTACATAATTATGTACGAAATAGTATTGGTATCTGTAAGATAAGCAGATAGCCTAGTAGTTAAGAAACTCGGCCTCTTGATAAAAGGGTCAGAGGTTCAAATCCCACGCACCTCTGATTTTTCAAAGTTATGTGCGTATTAGAAATTAATTATTACTTGCTTAAGCGAAGGAAAACGTCATAAGGAAAGCTGCATCCCTGAGAAATCTATAAAAACAGTTCTTAAAGGTATGTGAAGTCTACCAATGCGCACTTGGCCAGCGCGGTGGACTATGACCTAATCCTTCTCATTCTGAGAGGAGACCCGTTCCCAACAGTGGGACAGTAATGGGTTGATGATTACTGTAAGTTTACTTACCATGAGTTTTTACGTTTTGACAAACATACAATTTTCAATCAGCGCCCCTAGCGGATTGTATCAGAACAATAGTCTCAGTAACGTAACATTAAATGTCTTAATTGACAAAATGGCGCTTTGTGTTTTGTCTCTCTTTTTTGCGAACATGTGAGGCAGACAGAAAGACTTGAGCACTTACTTATTGTTACGTTTACTCAGTCTACTGAAGCAAATGGAACAGAATATTGGATTGAGTAAACGTAACGTAAAATTGTGGGATGTTATGAAATCTCATGGTTAGGGTACTGAGGTCGGCTACAGACGCACCGCTACGTCTGTAGATTAAGCTGGAATGCCTAGGAAAATCGGTATACTAAGCTGGAACTCCTCGGAAAATTATACCCTTACCACACCCTTCAAACCAGAACCAGCGCTTAACACTGCTGTTATTAGGTAGAAATAGGTGTAGTGTTTCGTCGGAGATCCCGCAGTTCTCCACCAAGCGCTGAGGACGGCCACCGGGGGGTTTTAGTGCGGTAAAAATCCCACATAACCCGGCGTCGCTCTCACGTCGTCGGGTACCTTTTTAAGGTTTCCCCCTCGAAAAAAAAAGGTAGAAATAGGTGTGGAGTGCCCCCAGAGACGAACCACAAAAGGATCTTCAAAATACACCATTATTTCTAGCTAGTTCCCGAAGTGCCCTAAAACACACACAGAGATATCGAATGTAAACACAGCGCAGACGCGAACGTGTGCCATACTTACAAAATCAGATCATTTTTAACCAAATTCCTTGAAGGTTATGTTTTGTATTCATGTATATTCCGCGTCAAACTGCTAGTCCGCTCTGAAGTTGTTGCGAGTTGTGTGACGCGATTCATTTCTATGTTCAGAGCGGACTACCAGTTTTACGCAGACTATATATATTTTTATAGATCTATTGAAAGAGTGATAAGTGATGATACAGTGATAGTTTAGTTAGTTTGTGACAAGACTGGAATATACACACATCGATTTTTATGCCTTCAAAATTATGTGCGTATGTGAATTTTTTATAAAAAATCGGCTTCAGTATGTGTTAAGGGGTGTGGTAAGGGGGACATACTTTTCCGAGTTCCACCTTAGCCGTCAGGGGTAGCGGAACATCTGTAGCCGAGTTCAGGTAGGAATCTAATCGTATCTGGGGTTGATTACAGATGTCCATGGACGGCTGTAGCCACTTACCATTAGGTGAACTGCATGCTCGTCTGCTACGCCTATATTATAACAAAAAAAACCTCGAAAAGTAGCTGATGTATTGACTTGAAATTTTCACACAATATATTATTTCTATTTTTAAGTGTTATTATATGCTATTTAGGCAAAGTTCTCATGAAAATATCTGACTTTAGTACAGAGACCCGGACATAACTAGTCTTAACATAAAAAGCTTAATTTAAAACATTAGAATAAAACGAAAAAGTAAGTAAAATCGTGAGAAAAATCTTGTATAAGTAGTTGCGCGAAAATCTTAAATGCAAGCGCATGTAATTGAAATTAAAACCTAGCCAGATCGATTTATCGCCCCCGAAACCCTCTATATACAAAATTTCAAGAAAATCGTTGGAGCCGTTTCCGAGATCCTTTCGAAACCTTACCTCAATAATAAATATAAGAAATAAAAAATGAAACTGGTGTCAGTTTCATTTTTTATTTTTTATACATTGACATATTTTTTCTATGCTGACACCGAATGACATCTTAACTTGCAATTTGCTTTGCCATCTTACGAATTTTCGATCAGGACACGTCATCCTGACGCGAGTTTAACATTTTTTACAAAAAACAAAAAAAAAACATTTTTACAAAAAGTGCCGCTAAAGAAATTTTCACTTAAAAAAAAATAGTAGTTCTTGTTACAACTAGTATTTTTTATATAAAGGTGGTCCTTTCATCATATACCATACCATACCTACACCTACAGTATACCTTTTTTTTGTTTACGAGGGGAAACCTTCGAAAGTTACCCTATGCCATGGGAGCGGCACGGGGTTATGTGGGATTCTTACCGCACTAAAACCCCCCCGGTGGCCGTCCTCGGCGCTGCGTGGAGGACACCGGGATTTCCAAAGGAACGCAACCGGAGTCCTCTTAGCGCGTTGCCCCGTCGGGCTCCGCCCGTGAGCTTGACGCTCGCCACACCGTCTGGTGTGCACGACGGTATGCGACCACACATACCGCCGACCTTCCCGGGTACCTACAGTATACTTACAGTATTTATATTTATATAATGATAGACACAGATAGGAATTGATTTTAGCATACCGGAATTTTAGTATTAACCCTACCCATGTCGTAAAAACTGCCATAAGAAAATAAAGTTTATTAATTGGCATTCGATTGACCAAAACGCGGTACGACAAGGGCATTTTGGCATCATTATAAACATAAATCCTCGTAACTCAGATGTAAAATAAATAGATAAAGCCTCAGAATATATAATTGTAGCATAACTTGTACAGAACCCAAAATAATTGTGGTGTATGCGTTATTTGGTTACTAAAATGATAACAAATAAATAAAGCTGCGGATTTATTTAATAAATAAAAAAATAATTAATTAACTTTCCACCCACTTATATGGTCTTAAACCTATATAATGAACTTACCCCTTATTTTTTATGTTATGTTGATTTATTTTTATTGACATATAAAAGAAATAACAAACTATTTACGCACATATTTAAAGCAAGCTACAGTTCTTTTTTCGAGTTACAAATATTATAATATTCTGCTATGTAATATTAGTCACGAAAAGAAAAGTATAAATCTAAATATATATATATAACTCAAAGGGGACTGACTGACATAGTGATCTATCAACGCACAGTCCAAACCACTGGACGGATCGGGCTGAAATTTGCAAGCAGGTAGATGTTATGACGTAGGCATCCGCTAAGAAAGGTTTTTGATCATGGGGATAAAATAGGGGATGAAAATACTTCGTAAATCGAGCGAAGCCGCGGGCAAAAGCTCGTAAAACATATACATCGTCTCATTCAAAAACGTAGAAACGTTATAGAAATACTGCCCCGATTCGCCTACTTTTGTTGGAGAGGCGTAGTCTATCGTTTTTGGTCTGAGTTAAGTATATTAGTTTTCGCAATCCGTTGACCGACGCAGTGCCAATTCTGTATGATTGAGAATATATTAATATTTATTCAGGATCAAGATTGTTTATCTAATGTTTTTAAGTGCTTATGTTTTTTGTCGTAAAACATGTAAAAATATTTAAAAAAATATATATGCAGTCAGTAGCCTTAGTATGAGTTTTTATGTTTTTACAAAAATGACTGTTTTGGTATTTGTACGTATTTGCCCATACATTTCCAATCAGCGCTCCAAGCTGTATCAGAACTGTATGGAAATGTATGGGAAATACGTAAACTAAAACAAAAACAGTCATTTTTGTCAAAACGTAAAAGCTCATACTAAGGGTACAGGTCGGAAATTGACTAATTTCACAATTTGAGGAACTTTTATTATACTAGAAGTGCCCGCGGCTTTGCCCGCATTTAAAAACAACATGACAGACATATAACTGAAAATTTATACCTTAATTGGAATAACTGTGGCATTATGTGTCGAAAATTGGTCGTACCAACTCAGAAACCTTCGTGGGCTCATGCACAACAACTTTGCTAAAGATCATCGCATGATCAAATGCGTAGCTAACGATTCTATAAAGGACACACAGAGAAGCATTCATTTTTAACCGACTTCAAAAAATTAGGTGGTTATCAATTCGGCCGGTATCTTTTTTTTTATATATATAAGAAGGTAACACTAACTCCATCAATAGATACCAATTAAAAAGATAGACAAACTATTAATGTCCCACTGTTGGACATAGATATCCTCTCAGGGTGAGATGGATTTTGGCATAGTCCACCGCAAAAGGACCACCACTTTCAAAATCCGTGCCAAGGATTCGAACCCCGGACCTATTGGGTGTCTAACCCCCAAATTAATTATCACTTGCTTAAAACGGTGAAGTAAAGCATCGTGAGGAAACCTGCATACCTGAGATTTATATAAAAAAACTCTAAATATGAAGTCTACCAATACGCACTTGGCCAGCGCGGTGGACTATGGCCTAATCCTTCTCATTCTGAGCGGAGACCCGTGCCCAGCAGTGGGACAATAATGGGTTGATGACGTGACCCTATTGAGCCAACATTCAAACTTTGGCTAAATTACTATATCAGTGATAGCTAAAGTAAATGTTATAAGCATTCTTTAAATTATTTACTCTTTTGTGGTCGAAACTAAACTGGAACGCCAATCAGATTATGAATTCAATTAGTTGAATTTTTAAAAATATTTCCCAAATATTTGATTTTAAGAAATAATGTAAATTTGTAAATGGTAATGTCATAAGCAAATAAATTAATCGATTATTCAAATTTTATTTATGACATAATTCTGTGTTATCATATTTCTAACATGAATAATAATAGATTATCGGTCTTATTCATAAAAAATGCTTATAGAAGGTTTTAAGCACTCATTAGTTAAAGTGTTCGATAAGCTTATAAAACGTTCTATAAAATTGCTTATTCATAAACGTTCCATAAACCTCCTATAACTAATGTGTCGCTAAAGTCAACTATAAATGAAAATGTTGCCATTATAGTGAAGTTCGGCGAACAAATTGACAAATATCCATAGATAAACACCATTAAATGACATTATTTCGTACTAAAAAAATATTCTGTCTTGACATTCTTGTCAATGCGTTGTCAGTAAAACCAAATAACATGTCAGTGTCATTGTATTTGTAAATACCGCGAATTTAAAAATATTTTATTTGTTAAAATAGGATATTAAGCAAAAGTTGTTAAAAGATAAAGGAGTGAAAATTGGTTGGATATAAATGTTTTGTTAAGTTTCGTTTTGTAAACATTCGCAATATCTTATGGCAGTAAACATTGTATTTCAGAAGGTGTACCAGGATCTCTGCGATCTAATTTACGATAATTACGTACGAGATCAATTATAAAATTTACTGTCGATTTATTAAAGCGATAACGCTTCCGAAAGTCTTCGTCGTTTAAAGAAAACGGATCACTCTTTGGTGCAATGTTCTTCGAAGTGGACGGTTTTCTAGATTATTAATAATATCTAAGCTTCGTAAAATTTGCATTGTAATTTGAAATAGTGATATAATAATGTTATTTATCGGATATTTAAATAAATTATTTCAAGTTTATATACAAAACGGACATTGCCATTTAAAATTTATTCAAAACATATTGTCAAATTAGGTTAGTAATCACTAATCAGCTGATGAGAGTCCGCCATCTTTGTCTTATAGCACTGTTATAGTAGGGTTCTGGCCTCTATAAGTTATAGAAGGCTTATAGAACGGTTTAGTGCCTAAAATACGTTTATGAATAACACTTTTTGACAATCGTACTATAGCAACGTTTTAAGTGTGCTATAACTTTTTATGAATAAGACCGTATTTATATTTATTTATAATAGGAGTAGCAGACGAGCATGTAGTCCACCTGGTGGTAAGAGACTTCTGCCGCCCATGGACATCTGTAATCAACCTTTGATAAAATTATATTTTCTTACCTGAGGTCGGCCACAGATGCGCCGGTACCGCTTAGGACTAAGCTGGAACGCCTCGGAAAAGTATGTCTCCCTTACCAAGCACTTCAAACCAGAACACAACAGCGCTTAACACTGCTGTTATGAGGCGTTGCTGTGTATTACCATTTAATTACCATGTTTAAGGATGTATTCTGAAGGTGGGAGAATGTTTTGTGGTTCGACTCCAGCACCACCACGCCACCCTTATTTCTGCCTCATAACAGCAGTGTTAAACGCTGCTGTGTTCTGGTTTGAAGGGTGTGGTAAGAGAGACATACTTTTTCGAGGCTTTCCAGCTTAGTCCTCAGGGGTAGCGGCGCGTCTGCGGCCGACCTCAGATAGGAATGTCTTATCTGGGGTTGATTACAGATGTCCATGGCAGTGGCCACTCACCAACTGGACTGCATGTACGTCTGCTATTCCTATAAAAAAACTAAAAGAACATTAAATTCGACTATGAAATTAAGATTAACATTTCATGGCCACATACTTACATAATATTAAGGCAATCACTGATTCATATGTAATATATGATCAAATAGCTCTGACCTTAACCTGAGAGACTAAGGAAAACAACTTCAAATTTGCACAAAAAAATTCACACATGATTTCGAAATCACTGCATTTTTCAAACTTTGTCCTCATTAGCAATTTTGTATAAGAATTCGGTTTTAATTACATTAGTTTTTATTGGGATATGTTTTTTTATATACAAAGATTGTATTATTCAATATACTGAGCAGTGATAGCCTAGTGGTTAAGAAACTCGGCCTATAGACGGGTCCGAGGTTCAAATACCAGGCACATCTGATGTTTCGAAGTTATGTGCATTTAAAAAAATAATTATCACTTGCTTAAACGGTGAAGAAAACATCGCGAGGAAACCTGCATACCTGAGAAATCTTAAACAATAAGTTTTCAAATGTAAGTGAAGTCTACCAATACGTACTTGGACAGCGCGGTGGACTATGGCCTAATCCTTCTCATTTTGACAGTAGACCTGTACCGAGCTATGGGACAGTAATGAGTTAATGATGATGACTAGCTAGGGTGCCTTTTCACCAGAGAAGTGCGAATTGGCAAAGCGGTGCCCAAAATCGAAACCAAATTCTGAAGACAGCGCTCCTATTGGACTGACTTTCTTTTTCGTCATCCAGCGAAGTATATTGAGCGTCGACTACAGAACTATGTGCTAAATGAATGTATGTATTATGAAAAATATGACAAAAAATTAGTGTGAAGGTTGGTGTGGCATTTTTGCAACTAGATCAGGGATAGTTGGGTTGATGTGGCTACTAAGCTGTAATCTCAAATCAGATTCTACTTGTAATCTGTTTCTGTATTTGTTTTTTGTATAAACAAGAGTAGAGAATGCCTTTTCACATAGGTATGTGGTTGAAAAAAGCCGTAAAGCCGCCCTTTTGCATATAATGAGCGATTTATATATGGTTCAGAGATGACACCGCGGACCCCCATACATATACTCGCGGATCCCCAGGGGTCCGCGGACCACAGGTTGGGAAACGCGGTACTAAACTAACATTTCCTTACGTTATTGTTTCCATTATATCACATAACCTTTATGTCAATGATTGTTTTTTTTTTATTGGATTTTTTTTAAATTGTGGGAACGTCATAGACTATATTTTTCCGCAATCGCCTTTTTGTTATCATAATAATTCTCCAGTTCTTTTTTTTATTCCAATCTCGCGGCGTAGTAATTGTATGAGTACATACAACAATACAATTAAAACTCTATTATAATCTATCAGATCCGGGATGGGTCATTGAACTCTAACAACCTCCAACGGTTAAAGTTAACTGTAATATCATTTGAAAAGCAATCTATAACTTTTATACTCTTGTATCAAGCGTGACTGATCGAATATGTTTATATATTTTTTTGCGATGATGACGCAAATGAGGTTTCATTTCATGGACATTTATAATCGATCGCAGATAAGAGTCTTACCCGTCGGCAACTAAGCGGACTAAGTTGGAATGACTCTGATAGGGATTACTAACTCAACACACCCTTTAAAATAGGGTAAGGTTAGGTTAGGTCTGGATTTGTCCCTGCAGTCCCGGGACTAGAATAGGGCTACGGTATCCTTTGCCTGTCGTAAGAGGGGTCTAAAAGGGGGCTTTCGGCGTTTAGGGCGGCAAGAGTGGGAGCTCAAACCGTCCAGCAAGCAATCCCGGGAAGGACAGTGGTTCGTGTGATCGCATATCGCTGTAATCTCCAGGGGATGTGAGAGCGTAAATTACTTTGCTCTCCCCAGGGCAGAGCCCGATAGAGACATTGTGTTAGGAGGACTCCGGTAGTGTTCCATTAGAGATCCCGGAGTTCTCCACAAAGCGCTAAGGACGACCACCGGGGGGGTTTTAGTGCGGCAAAAATCCCACATTACCCGGCGTCGCTCCAACGTCGTCGGGTATCTTTTGAAGGTTGTCCCTTCGTAATAAAAAGGTTACGTCAGGATTATAGATTATAGAATTATACTACCTTCAGAATTCTAAAATGAACAGCCAAAGATTATAATATAAGAGAATAATGTATTTTCCTTTTGTTCCAGGTCTTTTCATCTTTCTGATGCTGGGGTTCTTTGCGCTGGGTGCTGGGTTCTTCACGTTGTTTCTACACCCATACGACTTCTTGTTCAAACAGGCAAGTATATAACATACACTATTTTTTATATAATACTAGCTGACCCGGCAAACTTTGTACCGCCTCAAAATCTATTTATCAAATATATTTGATAAATAGATTTTGAGGCGGTACAAATTTTGCCGGGTCAGCTAGTCTATTACATAATATAATGGCGCCGCCGGAGTCGAACCACAGAGGATTCTACCACCTTTAGTTCCACCATTATATTACATAATGATCACAATGAGAAAATCTTAAGGAAAACTAAACAATAAATTACTTATAATTATACGGTTCTTTACCTTTTTAGTAATTATTTCCTTAAGTGAGTACTTAGTACGTTACCTGAATCAGTAATCGAATACCGGATATAGATCGAAATAACTGTGACGTAAGAACAACTGAAGATAACTTTTTGAAGGTGGCACCACCGCCACACCTATTTCTGTTACAACAGCAGTGTTAAGCGCTGCTGTGTTCCGGTTTGAAGTGTGGTAAGGGGACATACTTTTCCGAGGCGTTCCAGCTTAGTCTTCAGGAGTAGCGGCACATCTGTGGCCGACCTCGGATAGGAATATCTAATCCTATCTGGGGTTGATTACAAATATCCATGAGCGACAGAAGCCACTCACCATCAGATGGACTACATGCTCGTCTGCTACTCCTTTATTATAAAAAAAAATTTTTGACAGGTGTCAAATTAATAATACGAAAAACTTTTTTAATAAAGTTAAAATTTATGTTTGACAAGTTTATTTTATTCCAGAAAATAGTATTACAAGATGGCGGAGAGATCTTCGAGTTATGGAGGAAACCTGAAATCGAGTTGTACACCAGAATATACCTCTTCAACATCACAAATGCTGAGGCGTATATGGCAGGGAATGACTCTAAGATTAAGCTTGAAGAAGTCGGCCCTTATGTATACAGGTACGATTAATAACTATTTTATAAAAGTAGCATATATATAGTCCACCTGATGGTGTAGTCCGCGCCAAACTGCTAGTCCGCTCTGAAGTTGTTGCACACAACTACAAGCATAAATTCCGTAGCAACGTAAGCGCATACTAACGCAGCTATGTACCCGTGGGCGAGAGCGGGCAGCGGAGGGTGCCGGGGGAGTCCGCACTGTCTTCGTCCCGCTAATATCTACAATTTCCTAGTCGACGCGACTCGTTTCTATATTCAGAGCGGACTAGTAGTTTGGCGCGGACTATTAGTGAATATATATTACCGCCTATGACATCTGTAACCAACATCAGATAGGATTAGATATTCTTACCTGAGGTCGTCCACAGATGCGAGTCTACCCCCGAAAATTAAGCTGGAATACCTCAGATATTAAGTATGTCTATCTTACCACACCTTTCAGATCAGGACAGTGCAGTCTTAATACTGCTGTTATTAGGTAGAAATAGGTGTTGCGGTGGTACCTCGACTTAAATTCTCAGAAAATAAATCATGTTTTCAAAAATAAAAACTCGACCATGAAAATAAGGGTATTACATATTTACCTGTTAAAAATAATGAACTGAAAAGGAATTACTATTTTATTTTTTTATTTTATATATTATAATAAAATAAAATAAAATACTATTAAATTAAATTAATTAATTAAATCGCACACACAATTTATATGAATTCCTAATTCTTGTAATGAGTAGTACATAAAATCAATAGTAATAATAAAATAAAACCTAATTCCATTGTACTCGAGTTATTAATTACTAGTTTTTACCCGCGGCTTCACATAATATGACATACTAACATACATAAAACTGAAAATTTGTACCTTTATTGGATCGACAGTTGCACCATCTGGCGAAAATTGGTCGTACCAACTCTGGAACCTTCGTGGGCCCATGGACAACAACTTTGCTAAAGATCATCACTTGATCAAATGCATAGTTTACGATTCAATCCTTACTAATATCGATTAAAATAATCGATGTTTGGGTCCAAATGATCGATTCTCCGATTAATCGATCTTAGATCGCCATCCCTAGTTCCCGTGGGATTTCCGGGATACAAACTCGGGTCTCAGACTATCTTTGTACAAAATTTCATTAAAATCGGTGGTTTGGGCGTGAAGAAGAGACAGCCAGACAGACAGAGTTACTTTCGGATTTATAATATTAGTAAGGATTTTTAGCTTAAGACATTTATTTTTTGTATTTAATGTAACATTTTTAAAATGTGTACCATATACCTAATAATGTATGATGTAATTACTTGTAATAGTAAGAACAGTTGGAATGTACCCTTTGAGCTTATTTAAAACGAGTTTCTGCCCGCGGCTTCGCTCGCGTTACGAAGTAATTTTCATCCCCTATTTTATCCTCTTGGCGGTAGAATTGATCAAAATCCTTTCTTAGCGGATGCCTACGTCATAACATCTACCTGCATGCCAAATTTCAGCCCGATCCGTCCAGTGGTTTGGGCTGTGCGTTGATACATCACTATGTCAGTCAGTCACCTTTGAGTTATATATATTTAGATGTATCATTGTAAACACTCATTAAAAACGACTTAGTATCTAATGATTAAGTAATGACTCATTTTAAACACTGTTTCTTATGTGTTTAATCCATTTAATAAATAAATAAATGTTATTTTTATAATCACTGGCTGATTAAATTTTATGAGTTACCGAAAAAAGAACGGGCTTGACGTTTGAGTTGTATTTTGCGCGGGAACAAAAAAGTTGGAGAAATATTTATATTTCATTTGGGTTCTGTACCCTTACTATGAGTTTTACGTTTTAGCAAATATGACTGTTTTGGTATTTGTTTACGTATTTGACCATACAATTTCCAATCAACGCCCCTAGCGGATTGTATCAGAACTAAAGTGTCAGTAACGTAACATCAAATGTCTAAATTGACAAAATGGCGCTTTCGAGGTAGACATAAAGACTTGAGCACTTACTTATTATTACGTTTACTCAGTCTACTAATCAAACAGAACGGAATAATGGATTGAGTAAACGTAACGTAAAATTGTGGGATGTTTTGAAAACTCATGGTAAGGGTACTGTTCTTCTACACATGCCTTATAAGTAACATCCGTGTGTATGCAAAAATGTCCTTTTCAAACCACATTTGTGGTTTCAACTATTTCCTTTTTGAATAAACATTAGATCAGGTGGCCAATGATGTATTTGCATAGTGTTTAGTTTTATTTTATTTAAGTGAAAAACTTAACGGCGTTGTGCACTTTTTGTGACGGGTAAAAATCAAATCAAATCAAATTTATTTTGTGAAATGCTTAATATATATTTTATCAATACAATACTATGCATTTTGTCATCACTGACGTACAAAATTATTATAAAGTTACAGTATTAATTATTATTATTTAAATACAAAATAATACAACAAATATCAAAATTTATAAATTAGAATAGATTTATAATTAGAATGTCAAGATTTTATACATGTAACTCGTCTCCACAAAATAAGTAATTCTTTTATGGGTCAATGTGTACGTTTTTATAATAAACTTCCCTCCGAAATTATAAAATTTCTGATTATATTGATGATAAAACAGCTTGGGACTGATCAATAACAAAATTATTAATTAATTAAGAAAATGTCAAAGTGTAGCGTATCTTGCTGAACAAACTTCTTTTTTAGATAAATGTAAAGCAAGATACTGGAGCTAATGCTTTATTAATTATATGTAAAAATGATGGCATTAAAAAAAAAGAATAATTATTATTAAAAAAAAAAGACAAACCCGCAGAGTTTCTTACCGGATCTTCTCAGTAGAGGTCGCATTCCGATCTGGTAGTAGTTTAAGAAAAATATTGTACCTGACAATTTGTAAGTGCCGTCATTTCATTTCATTTCATTTCATTTCATTACCATTTATACAATACAATTTCAATTTAATAAAAGATATTCAATTTTATTACTGAATAAATTAATCATTTTGTGTCAAGAAATTCTTGCACATTGTAAAAACATTTGTCAGTTAGCCATATTCTTAGTTTATGTTTGACTTTTGTTAATGACAAGTCTTTTATGTGCGTAGGAATAGCATTGAATATTCTGCCACACATAGGCACACAATTCCGATGATAGAAAGCTGTTCTAGGTTTTAGGTTAGGTTTAGGATCGGTTTGGATTTCTAGAGTCCATAGGGTATAATTACATATATCACTTGTTTTTACAAATAAGTTTTGATAGGCTCTAGCAAAAAAAATAAACTCGCGTCACGACACGTGACCTGATCGAAAATTCGTAAGACGTTCTGAGAAAAGAAAGTTTATCAACTTTTTAATGTAAAATAATTGTAATAGTTCCGGAGTATTCAATTTTTAATCTTATATATAAAATTCTCGTGTCACAATGTTACTTACCGTACTCCTCCGAAACGGCTTTACCGATTCACCAAATTTAATATGCATATTCAGTAGGTCTAAGAATCGGCTACTATCTATTTTTCATACCCCTAAGTGATAAGGGTTGTTCACCCTTAACATTTTTTTATTTATATGGCAACACAACGTTTGCCGGGTCAGCTAGTGTTATGTACATTGTTACGTTTGTATACAATAGCGCAATAAATGAATATTGAATTTAACCACATACATGATATTTTGATGATGATGATTTAATGATACTTTTATACTAATAACTAGCTATGTCTAGCTTGGATACTTGGAGAGATGCATCAGATCTTATCTTCTTATACAAATAACTAAATTTTCAGATGTATTGTCCGCGTCTTCTCTCTAAGCTCTCCTTTAGTATACCCGTTAACATGCCTCGCAAACAGATTCAACTCTTCGTACCTCCCCATTGTAAAACTAAATTGGGATCAAACTCTCCTATTGCAAGAGTGTCAATCTTTATATATATACTAGCTGACCCAGCAAACGTTGTGTTGCCATATAAATAGAAAAATGTTAAGGGTGAACAACCCTTATCACTAAGGGGGATGAAAAATAGATGTTGGCCGATTCTCATAGCACAAAAAATTTCATCAAAATCGGTCAAGCCGTTTCGGAGGAGTATGGCAACGAAAACTGTGACACGAGAATTTTATATATTAGATTTCTTATGTGCGTGTGTATGTCACTGAACTCCTCCTAAACGACTGGACTGATTTTGATGAAATTTGTTGGGTGTGTTCAAGGGGACTTGAGAATGGTTTAGATTCCCAATTTAGTCCGTGGGACAAGGTATTTTTAATTAGTTTTTAATTCGTTCATGTGATATTTACCTCTAAGTGGCCGTACATTTATTGCTTGCATTGTAACTAGATTTAATATAAAATATGTATAATGTTACAACCGTTAGTGAACTTAATAAAGTAAATAAACCCTTCTTTAATCGACTCCGGAGGTACCACCGTCTCTATGGCTGCCCTATGACAGTTGCAGAACATCTTCCGAAGCGGTAATAGATTGTTTACGTTGAAAACAGTTTTATATGAAACAATCTTGAATAAATAAGCTTCGGTAATTCGATAACTTTATTGATAAGTTAATAAAAATGATATAAAACAAAATATTTTGTTTTTATTGTTATATTGTTTATATTATTTTGTATTACGCAAAAAGACCGGATAAATTACTATTAAGTCAGTCAAAATAAAAACAATGTTATTCAAAACGGATTTGTTACGTTTAAATTTATTACGCAACTTACAATTAGTAAGTAATTCGCAATATGAACAAGGTTTGAAGGTGGTAGAACCTCTTGTGGCTCGATTCCGTCGGCACCACAGAGGGCCGCCACACCTATTCCTGCCTAATAATAGCAGAGCGCTGCTGTGTTCTGGTTCGAAGGGTGTGGTAAGGAAGACATACTTTTCCATTCCAGCTTTTTCCTCAGGGGTAACGACGCTTCTACGAGCAACCTGAGGTAGAAAACGAATGTTATCTGGGGTTGATTACAGATGACCATGGGCGGTAGTAGCCACTTACTATCAGGTAGACTGCATGCTCGTCTGCTACTCCTATATTATATAAAAAGCTGACCATTTTAAATCACGGTCGTGACGTTGACCATCATAAATCATGGTCAGTTACGCACTAACTGACCTTGTTAAACTCGATACTTCTAATGAACCACAAAGTTAACAAGAATATCTAGATACCTAGAAATCTACCGCGAGATTTCTTGAAATTGTAATTAAATATAATAATGACAATCCTAGGAATTTAAATTAACCGCACTATGACCGTCAGAGGCTAACATGCTCTTCCGTGCTTCGTAGAGCATGTTAATCCCACTGCTGTTTATAGGTAGCATATCTGTGTGTTCCTATAGTTCCGGGACTAGAATAGGCTACGGTATCCCCTGCCTGTCGTATGCGACTAAAAGGGGGCTTCCGGGGTTGCGGGCGGCAAGAGTAGCTCTAACCGTCCAGTAAGCGATCCCGGGAAGGGCAGCGGTATCTTTGGTCGCATACCGTCGTGAATACCACAGTGTGGGAGGAGTGAAAACTGCTCCCCCAGGGTAGAGCCCGATCGGGCATCGCGCTTAGAGGACTCCGGTTGTGTTCCGTCGGAGATCCCGGAGTTCTCCAACAAGCGTTTAGTGCGGTAAAAATACCTTTTGAAGGTTTCCCCCTCGAAAAGAAAAAAGAAAAAAGGAAGCACATCTGTGGCCGACCTCAGGTAAAAATCTAATCCTATCTGAGATTGATTAAAGATGTCCTTGGGTAGAAGCCACTTACCATCAGATGGAAGCATGCTGGTCTGCTACTATTATAAAAATCTAAGCTTAAACTAATATAATATAATGTCCGATTCCCCATGAAATATTTTAGCGAATTTTCTCACTATACCAGACATGGACTATTTAATATATGCACATTCAAATGTGATGCATGTCCTTACATTAAGTATTTTGTAAAACCCACTACTATGTCTCATTTACGGAAACTCATAGATTGCCTTAGACTATAGGAAGTAATAGATAGAGCTTCAACACCACCGCCACTCCTATGTCTGCCTAACAACAGCAGGGTTAAAAGTTTCAACTTTGTCCTCAGATGTAGCAACACGTATGTGGCCGTCCTCGAGTCTCTTATTAATTACTTAGTAGAAATTATTTTCACCATTTTTTTAAATTTAGTATTCTGTTAGCTGATAGGGAATGTATGGGGAGGGTAGGGTAGGTAATCAAATATGTTGTCCCTGTAGTTCCGGGACTAGAATGGGCTACGACAGGCAGGGGATACCCCCTGCCTGTCGTAGGAGGCGACTAACAGGGGGCTTCCGGGGTTGCGGGCGGCAAGAGTGGGAGCTCGAACCGTCCAGTAAGCTACCCCGGGAAGGACGCCGGTATGGGTGGTCGCATACCGTCGTAATCACCAGGGGTCGTGGGAGGAGCGAACGCTCCCCTAGGCTCGATCGGGGCATCGCGCTTGGAGGACTCCGGTTGTGTTCCGTCGGAGATCCCGGAGTTCTCCAACAAGCGCTGAGGACGGCCACCGAAGGGTTTAAGTGCGGTAAAAATCCCATATAACCCACGCGTTGCTCCCACGCTGTCGGGTACCTTTTGAAGATTTCCCCCTCGAAAAGAAAAAGAAGGAGATATGTATGAAGCATAATTGGCTTGACAAATTTTAGATTAGAATTCATAACAGCCTATGTATGTCGGACATTCTTAAGCAGCGGTTATTTTGAAGCAGTCGGATTTGCTTATTTAATTTTTTATTTCAGGGCTTTATTCTTTGTATAGTCGTATATTATATTTTAATAGAGGAAGAATTTTACCCTTTCCTAGAATTAACAAACAAAACGACAAATCCTTAATATATTTCTATCAACAATTTATTATCTGACGACGTCAGATACACATTCTACGTTTTTGCATACTCACAACCACGTGTAGGTCATTAAGATATACTAATACATACAGCCTACATACAGCCTTGGTTCGTCCGTGTTTAACCATTTAATATATGCAAGTGCGTAAATATATAAAATTTACTGACTCTGTCTGTATTTGAACAACTTATGCCTGGTTTTAGCGTTTAATAATTTCAAGATGGAACCTTTTCTGATTTTGTATTGTTTTATAATATGGGAGTAGCAGGCGAGCGTGTCAACCTGATGGTAAGTGGCTACTGCCGCCCATGGACATCTGTAATCAACCCCAGATACGTAAGACCATTGAAGACTAAGATGAAACGGCTTGGAATATTATGACGCACAATCAAATTTCGTAGAACCCTCTGTGGTTAAACTTTAAAGGCACCATACCATACGGCATATTCCTGCGTAATATGCCGTATGGTATGGTTAATGGTGGTAGAACCCTTTGTGGTTCGACTCCGGCGGCACCACCGCCACACCTATTTTTACCTAATAACAGGAGTGTTAAGCGCTGCTGTGTTCCGGTTTGAAGGGTGTGGTAAGGGAGACAGACTTTTCCGAGGCGTTCCAGCTTAGTCCTCAGGGGTAGCGGCGCATCTGTGGCCGACCTCAGGTAGGAATATCTAATCCTATCTGGGGTTGATTACAGATGTCCACGGGCGGCAGTAGCCACTTACCATCAGGTGGTCTGCATGCTCGTCTGCTACTCTTATATTATAAAAAAAAAAAAAAATAACAGCAGTGTAGCGCTGCTGTGTTCTGGTTTGACATGTGGTAAGGATGACAAGGAAAGCAGTGATAGCAGAGTGGTTAAGAAACTCGGCCTCTTGATCGAGCGATTCGAGGTTCAAATTCCATTCCACCAATGATTTTTTCAAAGTTTAGTGCATATTAGAAATTAATCACTTAAAAACGGCAAAGTAAAACTTAAGAAATCTTTAAAAAAAAGGTTTTCATGTAAAAGTTTTCAAAAAATGTATGTCAAGTCTACCACTTCGCACTTGGCCAGCGCGGTAGACTATGGCTTATGGCTTTTCTCATTCTGAGAGCAGAGCCGTGCCCAGCAGTAGGACAGTAGATCGATGAAGAAGAGAGATACAATTACAAAAGCTTATTACTAATTGCATATACGGTGACTATAACATAAAAAACAATTATGTCTGTCTGTTTGTTCCTGCTATCTCCTAAATGACTCAGAACAGACATCTAAACTCATCATTTAGTGCGTCTGGCCGGGGATCGAACCTGAAACCCTTTACCGTCAGACCAGTATAGTGTCTGCTCCGCCACGCGTATTTAAAAGCATGTGAAACCGCAAAGCATAACTAGTTTATAAAGTATTTATCGAATCAAATTCGCACACTGAACATCAATGTAAACCTTTGAAACTATTAATCACTTATATGATTACAATTATTGATATGACGCTAAGAATGTGCATATATTTATTGACGTCATTTCGTATTAATCAATTATTGTTGTTTTAATTGTTTTCTCGGTTTTGTTTTCAATATGGAAGGTGGTAGAACCCTTTGTGGCACCACCGCAACACCCATTTCTGCCTGATAACAACAGCGTTAAGCGCTGCTGTGTTCTGGTTTGAAGGGTGTTATAAGTTAGCCATTCAAGGTGTTCCAACTTATTCCTCAAAGGTAGCGGCATCTGGTCGACCTCAGGTAGGAATCTAATCTTATCTGGAGTTGACTACATATGTCCATGGGCGGCAGTAACCACTTACCATCTTGGATTGCAAGCTTGTTCCTACTTCAATTGTATTAAAAAATATTAAGTGTTTTATTTAAAGATCTTAAAGTTGTGTGAAGTCTACCAATTCCAACTTGGTATTGGTAAAGCTCTATCACTTTAAGAGACCCGTGCCCAGCAGTGGGACAATGATGGGACAACAATAACTGTAGCGTAAGGGACAGTAGGGAAATTTTACAAATAGAAAGAAAGAAAGAAAGAAAAAAAGAAAGAAATACACATTCATATTCAAATTTGTTTACAGAGAAGCCCTAGAACACAATGTGACAAGTTTCAACGAAAACGGGACCCTATCAGCCATCCCTATGCATCCCTTAACCTGGGTGGAAGAGCTATCTGAAGGGCATAAGGAGGACGACATGTTGTTCCTGCCGAATATCGCTTTGTTGGTAAGTAGATTAATATTTTTACTAATTACTAGCTGACCCGGCAAACGTTGTGTTGCCATATAAATGAAAAACTGTTGAGGGTGAACAACCCTTATCACTTAGAGGTATGAAAAATAGATATTAGCTGATTCTCAGGCCTACTGAATATACATATAAAATTTGGCGAAAATCGGTAAAGCCGTTTCGGAGGAGTACGGTAACTAACATTGTGACACGAGAATTTTATATATAAGATTGTTATATGAAGGTGGTGGAACTCTTTGTGGTTGGACTCTGGCGGCACCACCGCTATTCTGCACACCTATTTCTGTTATAACAGCAGTGTTAAGCGCTGCTGTGTTCTGGTTTGAAGGGTGTGATAAGGGAGACATACATTTGAGGCGTTCCTGTTTAGTCCTCAGGGGTAGCGGCGCATTTGTGGCCGACCTCAGGTAGGACTATCCAATTCTATCTCGGGTTGATTATAGATGCCCATGGGCGGCAGTAGTCACTTACCATCAGGTGGACTGCATGCTCGTCTGCTACACCTATATTATAATAAAAAATCGTGAGAAAATCAAAACCTTCCTTGCATCCGGGTAAAAATATAGAAATAAAAACTGTAAGCCTTCAACTAGTATTCTTTACAATAACAATAATTATAATAACACAATATTTTATTGACAGAGACAATTAACATAATATTTCTTGGTTCCCACATAACAATATGTTTAATGTGGGTAATCTATTTTAATATTTTTCTTACAAATTAAGTATATTCTCACATATATTAGAAGTAACCAGTTTAAATATCGCAAATCAAAATATGTAAACATTTAATTATTTAATTTTTTTTACTTCATAATCAATTTTTTTGTTTATTAAACAAATTATTTAATTATTATAGAAATTGTTTTTTTATTTTTTAAGTAAATCATTTTTAAATGACGACCATTTTTAAATGACGATCATTTTTAAATGGCGGAGCGGTCACCATACCGGTCTGACGCGCAAAGGGTCCCGGGTACGATCCCCGGCCAGACAGAAATTTAAATGATAAATTTAGATATCTTTTCCTGGGTCTGGGTGTTTGTGTATTTGTCTATGTGTGTGTCCATGGCACCCACGGCACAGGGAATCTTAGTGTGGGGCTGTGAGTGTAGAAAGCGTTTAAGCGTTTAGCGTTTAAATAATGTTTTTTTTTGGAAATTATTTACCACTTGCTAAAACGGTGAAGGAAAACATCGTGAAGGAACCTATACGATATAACATAATTCTTTAAAAATCATTCTCAAAGTGTGAAGTCTACCAATACGCACTTGGCCAGCGCGGTGGACTATGGCCTAATCCTTCTCATTATGAGAGGAGACCCGTGCCCAGCAGTGGGTCAATGTGTTGAAGACGTTAGAAGTTAAACCAATGCTATTCTCTGATTGTCTAAGAAAATGCTTTTACTAGAAAAACGCAGGACGGAAAAAGAAACAATTAGTTTGAAAACAAAGAACTTGATAATGTGATAATTTACATAAAACAATTAGATACTACAATGTTTAAAACTTTGTATTACTAGTGTAGAATGTATGTATGTATTGTTTTATTTATTTATTCTTAATTTCTTCTTTTCTTAATTTTCTGATACTTATTTAAGTAAATCATCGTCAACCCATTACTGTCCCACTGCTGGGCACGTCTCCTCTCAGACTTTTTCTTTATTATTTTTTTAATAATATAGGAGTAGCAGACGAGCATGCGCTCCACCATCAGGTGTAGTAGCAGTAGCCACTAACCATCAGGTTAGTGGCTACTGCCGCCCATATACATCTGTAATCAACCCCAGATAGGATTAGCTATTCCTACCTAAGGTCGGCCACAGATGCGCCGCTACCCCTGAGGATTAAGCTAGAACGCCAGGAAAAAATATGTCTCCCTTGCCACACTTCAAACCAGAACACAGCAGCGCTTAACACTGCTGTTATAACAGAAATAGGTGTGGCGGTGGTGCCTCCGAACCACAAAGTGTTAACTTCAAACCAAGTTTATCCAATTATTCTTTAAAGATTACATCTCTAGTGTTAACTCATTGCGTTACACATACCGTGTAACGAATTACATAATATTAAGAAATATATCGTAACCAATCTATTTTCGACCTTGTAACGCGTACAGAAATCGCGTATTCTAGAAGAATCAGTTTCGATTCCGTTTTGCAACTGTGCCCTCAATCGTCAAAGGTTATGGTCACGACTTTCGTTAACTTTGTTTCTGTAAATTATAAAAAAGTGTATTTTTATACAATGTAAAAATAAATTTAACGTAAAATAACGGTTTGCACGGACGTTTTTGCCACGGACGTGTAAGATGTGGAAGCTTCCTCCCGAGGTATTCCCGGAGCGCTATGACATGGGACTTTTTTTTATAATATAGGAGTAGCAGACGAGCATGCAGTCCACCTGGTGGTAAGTGGCTATTGCCGCCCATGAACATCTGTAATCAACCCCAGATAGGATTAGATATTCCTACCTGAGGTCGGCCACAGATGCGCCGCTACCCCTGAGGACTAAGCTGGGACGCCTCGGAAAAGTCTGTCTCCCTTACCATACCCTTCAAACCGGAACACAGCAGCGCCTAACACTGCTGTTATTAGGTAGAAATAGGTGTGGCGGTGGTGCCGCCGGAGTCGAACCACAAAGGGTTCTACCACCTTCAAAAAGGTGCAAAAAGAGCTCAAATTCAAATTCTAATTCTAATTATTTATTGCTCATGCTTATTATTATAGGTCTTACACATTAAATATAGTGCAAGCATGCACCCTGCTAGGGTATTGCAATTTAATATTTACAATTTAATTTTTTAACACGAAATATGTGTATCATTATTAAACAAATATTTTATTTTAAAATTAATAGTAATAATTATATCAATTGTAACATAGTCAATTAATTATAGAATTTCAATTATTTTAAATAATTAATATAATGTAATACTAATAATCATAGTAGTTAATTAGTCAATTATTTAATTGAATTGTATAGGTCAATTTGTATAGGTCAGAATGTCGATGTCTGTTATGTAAATAATATTATTTAATTACCAATTTGGTTAAAATTAAATAAAGGAAGTAATTTGAAAACTCTCCTTCAAAGCCGGCGATGCATTGACTCCTCTGGTGTTGCAAATGTCCATAGGCGACGTTAATTACTTTCCATCAGGTAGCACGTCTGCTGTATCGTTAGGTACAAATATAAAAAAGTAAAAAATAACGAATGAATACGATGTTAAGTTACGGCTGCCCAAAAAGATCTGTTATTGAGACAAACAGGCAGTAAATGGTAAAACCCTCTGTGGTTCGACTCCGGCGGCACCTCCGCTACCTATTTCTACCTAAAAACAGCAGTGTTAGGCGCCGCTGTGTTCCGTTTTGAAGGGTGTGGTAAGGGAGACAGACTTTTCCGAAGCGTTACACCTTAGTCCTCAGGGATAGCGGCGCATCTGTGGCCGACCTCAGGTAGGAATACCTAATCCTATCTGGGGTTGATTACAGATGTCCATGGGCGGCAGTAGCCACTTACCATCAGGTGGACTGCATGCTCGTCTGCTACTCCTATATTATATAAAAAAGGGCCATCGCTAATTTACAATTCCGTTAAAAAAACGGTAACAATCGCAAACAATCAATGAAGGGTTCTTCAATGCTAATTTATACGAGTAAGTTCAATGAAAGGGCCAGAACGACCTTTGCACAACATTTCCAAACACGATTTTGCAACTGCAATCGAGATATTGCTAAATTGTAGTATAATTAGTATACGAGCAGACATGGGTGTGGATATAGCTTTGGTACGATCGGGATCCAAAATGACCTTGGAGTAACCAATGCAACACTTGCCGAAGGATGAGGTTCCATTCACATCAATTGGTTATTAAAAGTGGGAGAATCCTTTGTGGTTCGACTCCGGCGGCACCATCGTCACACTTATTTCAGCCTCATAACAGCAGTGTTAAGTGCTGCTGTGGTCTGGTTTGTAGGATTTGGTAAGGGTGACAAACTTTTCCGAAACGTTCCAGCTTAGTCCTCAAGAGAAGCGGCGCATCTGTAGCCGACCTCAGGTAGGAATATCTAATCCTATCTGGGGTTTACAGATCATGGGCAGCAGTAGCCACTTACCATCAGGAGGACTGCGTGCGTCTGCTACTCCTATATTATTAAAACATCAACATTTTACTGGGGGCCTTCAACCTGCTCCTCCTGGTTGGTGCCCCTGGTCCCCTATGAGCTTATTTCGCCAATGCTAATATCGATACCTAAATTCGCAAATCAGCCAACTCCACTTTTTGTCAAAATGTTTTTTTTATTTATTTTGATAGTAAATGGCGTTGAACGAAATCAAAATAGAAAAAAAAATGATAAAAAGTGGAGTTGGCTGATTTGCGAATTAAGGAATCGATATGTATTATAATTAGTACATAACAAACATCGAAACACTCTTAGGGCCTGATACCATATCACGAACCTAATAATTTACAATTTAATTAATACATTAGTAAGTATTTATTGCCTGCCAATTAGCGTATTGCCTTGGAGTTGCGAAAATAATAAAAGGTCATATTTTGACCTACGCGAGGGCGTCGTTCGGTTCAATGTATAGCAAGGTCTAAAATAAGGGCTGGGTTACATCCAGTAGGGCCTTTACACGAGAGATTTAAATAATTGGCCAAGTGCGAGTCATCTTGCGCGTGGAGGGTTCTGTAACACGAAATTTTAGTTTTTTTTGTTTTTTTTTGTATTTAATATCTTGCAGACGTAAAAATGAATGCATTGTGACAATTTTACGTATAATAAATACAGTGAAAAATTCCAAAAAATAGGTTCCTTGTATGGGACCCCCTTTTATTATCAAGATTTTTATTTTTAGTATTTGCTACCTATCACGGTTCAAGAGATAAAGCCCGCCGAGTGCTTATGACACAGTGGTGGACTAAGGTCGTAGGCCCGGGGCGGAAAGTTCAATGGAGGCCCCCAATGTAAAAAGTTGATATGATCTTACAAAATTACAAATGTATCATAGCATTCGCCTGTGATTCGGTGACCTTTTTTTTCGCTGTTACACATTTCATAGATTGTTTGGTTCTGACGAGGTTTTTTTAGCAACTGTGTTTGGAGGCCCCCAGAATCGGGGGCCCGGGGCGGTCCACCCCTTCCGCCCCCTTAAGCCCCTAGAGCTATGACAGACAGCATATTTATTCTAGACGTTCCAACTTAGTCTTTAGAGTAGCTAACATATCAATACCACATGTAAACCGAGTTTTACTTAGAATATGACTAAGATTCGACATCACAAATCAATTACGAAACAAGTTATTGAAACTTCTAGAAGCATTATAAAGGAAGTAATTTTACTTTAAAAGGAGGAAGGATAACATTGTTCCGGTATGCAACATTTTTTTATAATATTGAAGTAGCTAAGCATGCAGTCCACCTGATGGTAAGTGGCTACTGCCGTCCATGGATATCAGTAATCAACTCTAGATAAGATTAGATTCCTACCTAAGCTTGGGCAAGGATGTCTTGCTAACCTTAAGGACTACGCTGAACGCCTCGGAAAAGTATGTCTCCCTCACTACAACCTTCAAACCAGAACACAGCAGCGCTCAACACTGCTGTTATTAGTCAGAAATAATGTGGTGGTGTTAACTCCGGAGTCGAAGCACAAAGGGTCCTAACACCTTCAAATATATTGTTGTTGTACATGCGTTGCTGCCCCTGAGGACTAAAGTTACTCAAACTTTAGTCCTCAGGGGTAGCAACGCATCTGAGGTTGACATTGAGCAGGGTTTAATTATAGATGTCCAGTATTACAAATTAACTATCACTTGTTTCAACGGTGAAGGAAAATATTGTGAAGAAACCAGCATACCAGAAAGATTCAAATTTTTAAAAGGTATGTGAAGTCTATCAATACGCACTTGGCCAGCGCGGTGGACTATGGCCTAATCCTTCTCATTCTGAGAGGAGACCCGTGCCCAGCAGGGACAGTAATGGTTGATATAAACAGATCCGTCCGCCTGGTATTCGAACCTCAGACAGGTGAAGAAATAATTCGCCAAGTACGAGTCGAACTCGCACATGGAGGGTTCCGTACCACCATTCTTTATTTTTTTCTCATTTTTATTCATTTTATTATTTTCAACAATACTTAGTTATATGACACAAAAATAGATGGCGTTGGGGTGATGCAATATGTAAACAACGTATAATAAAATTAAAATAACTATTAAAATATACCATATATATAACCATAAAACGGTTCTTATTTGTATTTATTATAATAGCAGTTGTAAGTAAACGGATTGTAAAAATTTCAACCGGCTTCTTAGTGCGGTTTAAGAGTTATATCTAAAAATGCCGAACCCCGAATATCGGTTTGTTGTACGGGTACAGGGGTCTTCCTTTGTTATTCAACTTTATTTTATTTTTAGTATTTGTTGTTATAGCGGCCACCATTATGCATCCTCTGTAAAAAAATGATGTGTCTATCTATTACGGTTCCGGAGGTATAGACCTGTGACAGATGGACAGACGGACAGACAGCGAAGTCTTAGTAATAGGGTTCTGTTTTTACCCTTTGGGTACGGAACCCTAAAAACTTTAATAACAATGACCCACTTTACATTGAATTATACTAAAAATACTTTCTTTTACTTTTAAAATCGAGGTCTGGCTAGTCGTTGTGAAATGACCCATAGCCCATGACCCAAGTCCCTAAAAGGCCCAATAAACAGTTACTTTATGTCTTTGACTTTGATATTATTTAAACCATAGATTAGTAAAGATACTTCGCCGCCTTGAAATTGAATGAAGCCGCAAATGGCTTATTATAGTAAGTTCTTTTTTTGAATTCTTGACAAATCTAAACATTTTTTGAGATAATTTACGAATAAATAACTAATACTGCGTAATTTACATGATAATTAAAGAATTTATAATAATAATTTCAAATATTTTAGGGACATTTTAGCACCGAGACGTGGCAAAACTTTTTTACGCAACTATTTCAATTCTCAAAACTGGGTACATTTTTTTGTTAGGAGTGAGTAATCTTTACTAATCTATGATTTAAACAAGAACCTATGAACTTTGTCATTTATACGTTATTTTTAAGAATGAAGGGAAAAATTTAAATTAAAAAAGAAAAATGAAAGAAGTTAAAATTATATTCATTGCTTTTATTATTATTTTATATGTTACTAGCTGACCCGGCAAACGTTGTGTTGCCATATAAATAAAATAATGTTAAGGGTGAACAACCTTTATCACTTAGGGGTATGAAAAATAGATAGTAGCCGATTCTCAGACCTACTGCATATGCATATAAAATTTGGTGAAAATCGGTAATGCCGTTTCGGAGGAGCACGGTAACTAACATAGTGACACAAGAATTTTATATATAAGATAAAATGTAATTTACAAAATATGTAGACAAAATTATTCCTTTAAAATCCCTTTATCACAATGCTCTCATGTCTTTTTTATAAATGAATTAAAGTTGTTAATGAATGTTCCCAAACTTTATCTATTTTCGTTATTAAATGTTATATTTTTGATTCTACGATAAAAAGTTATAGAACCAAAGTTGTAGCTAATTCAATTTGAGATTTTAATTGTTCTTACAAATTTTCTGTGCGACGAATAGTTTGCCTGATAGAACCTGAAAACTATTTGCGCCCCTTTTTCAAGATGGCGGCCGAAGGAAAAGAAATTTTTGTTCACGAGGGGGAAACCTTCAAAAGGTACCCGATGCCGTGGGAGCGACACAGGGTGATGTGGGACTCTTACCGCACTAAAACCCCCGCGGTGGCCGTCCTCGACGCTGCGTAGAGGACTCCGGGATCTCCAAAGGAACGCGACCGGAGTCCTCTTAACGCATTGCCCCGTCGGGCTACGCCCAGGTGAACTTAACGCTCGCCGCACCGTCTGGTGCGTACGACGGTATGCGACCACACATATCGCCGTTCTTCCTGGGGTCGCTGTCCGGGCGGTTCGAGCTCCCACTCTTGCCACCCACGACCCCGGAAGCCCCCTTTTAGCCGCCTCTTACGACAGGCAGGGGATACCGTAACCCTATTCTTGTCCCGGTATACTAACCCCCCCTTGATATCTAAAAATATAAAATTGCGACTTTTGACCATTGCAATCGAAATATAACATTTCAATGGAAAACATGTAATATATATGCAAATTATCAGTCGGTTGAGGTTGACTGGTTTAAAATTTAGTTAAACTAACAAATAAAAATTATATATAAAAGCAACATTGCATCACTAGTATGGTAAATAGTACATTTTTACAATTTTGAACACACTAATATTTTTTGGTAAAAAATATAATTAGGTAAAAAAGCGTTTCTCGTGGGAATATATTTATAATTGTAGGTTAATAAAAAGATTTGGTACATACGCAGTCAGGCGAGACAAATTGTAGTTTTTCGGCCATTTTCTTATCTTTACATCTATGCAAACAAAGTGTTACTTAGGTACTATTAAAACTGCTTTAAAGACTTGCACATAAGAAATACAAACCGTACGCCATCAATTGAGTTCTAATCGTGACGTCACAGAATCTTCTTGGGGTCAATAATGTCCCTGTAGTTCCGGGACCAGAATAGGGATAATATCCCCTACGGTCGTAAGAGGCGACTAAACGGGGGCTTCCGGGGTTACGGGCAAGAGTGGGAGTTCGAACCGCCCGGCCAGCGACCCCGGGAAGGACGGCGATATGTGTGGTCGCATACCGTACACACCAGACGGATTGGCAAGCGTCATGCTCACCTGGGTTTTTTTGTTTTTTTTTTATAATATAAGAGTAGCAGACGAGCATGCAGTCCACCTGATGGTAAGTGGCTACTGCCGTCCATGGACATCTGTAATAAACCCCAGATAGGATTAGATATTCCTACCTGAGGTCGGCCACAGATGCGCCGCTACCCCTGAGGACTAAGCTGGAATGCCTCGGAAAAGTCTTTCTCCCTTACCACACCCTTCAAACCGGAACACAGCAGCACCTAACACTGCAGTTATTAGGTAGAAATAGGTGTGGCGGTGGTGCCGCCGGAGTCGAACCACAAAGGGTTCTACCACCTTCAATTCAAATCACCTGGGTGGAGTCCGACGGGGTACCGCGCTAAGAGGACTCCCGTTGCGTTCCTATGGAAATCCCGGAGTCCTCGGAAAACCAAAATAATTATGTCCTATTTATAGAACTCTCTTTAGAAGCAAAAAGTCGCCCTCTACATCGAGGGGTCGGAGGTTCAAATTTCAGGCACGCACCTCAGATGTTTCAAAGTTATATGCATATTAGAAATTAATTATCACATGCCTAAACGGTGAAGGAAAACATTGTGAGGAACCTGCATACCGGAGAAATCGTAAAAAGAGGTTTTCAAAGGTACGTGAAGTCTACCAATTCACACTTGGCCAGCGCGGTGGACTATGGCCTAATCCTTCTCATTCTGAGAGACCCGGGCTCAGCTGTAAGGCCATAATGGGTTAATGATGATCTAACCGTAAAAAATGTCCCACAGCTACGAAGTGTTTTGTATGGTTCAGAAAAGGCGTAAGAAACTCCACACACACGTGTATTACATAAATCAAGTGATGCCTGTCAGTTTTATTGCGTATGTTATTATTCTAAAATATAATTTTAGATAAATTAGAAATCAATGCAAATATTGTTTTTTTTGTTTTCAAGGAAGTCGTTACTTACGTTCGATTTTATTAATTTATTATTAATCGATTACCTACAACTTAACATATGGTGTTAGAATATAAAAAAAACAGAATAGGTAATTTTTTGTGTGAAACGTCGAATAGTAAAAAATAAATTCACAAATTATTTGAACTTTGTTTTACGAAAATAAAAAAAAAATATTGCAAATGAATATACGACTATTGTTCTGATATTATCAATTTAACAATAGAACTAAATGAGGATATGAATGTAGATAGTATCTCATTATTGCTTACAATACAATACAACATTTACAATAAGTTTTATTTTAATTCCAATTAATGATTAAAACGAATCGTTCTAACTTAATATTTATTACCTTTATTTTTTTTTCTATGTTATATGTATTAACCTACACTTCGTTTATAGTTATAATACTTGAAGGTGGTAGAATCATTTGTGGTTCGACTCCGGCGGCACCACCGCTACATCTATTTCTACCTCATAACAGCAGTGTTAGGTGCTGCTGTGTTCCGGTTTGAAGGGTGTGATACAGGAGACAGACTTTTCCGAGGCATTCCAGCTCAGTCCTCAGGGGTAGCGGCGCATCTGTGGCCGACCTCAGGTAGGAATATCTAATCCTATCTGGGGTTGATTACAGATGTCCATGGGCGGCAGTAGTACTTACCATCAGGCGGGCTGCATGCTCGTCTGCTACTCCTATATTATAAAAAAACGACGAGTGTTGTATATACCTGTAATGGCGAATCACACTGAACCCATAGATTAGTAAAGATTACTCACTCCTAACAAGAAAATGTACCCAGTTTTGAGAATTGAAATAGTTGCGTAAAAAAGTTTTGCCACGTCTCCGTGCTAAAATGTCCCTAAAATATTTGAAATAATTATTTATTTATTACGTAAATTATGCAGTATTAGTTATTTATTCGTAAATTTTCTCTAAAAATGTTTTTATTTGTCAGGAATTCAAAAAAAGAACTTACTAAAATAAGGCGTTTGTGGCTTCATTCAATTTCAAGGCGGCGAAGTATCTTTACTAATCTATGACTGAACCAAACAAATTGTCATATTAGTATTAAGGAATGTCTAGTGATAAGGAAGGTGGTAGAACCCTTTGTGGTTCGACTCCGGCGGCACCACCGCCACACCTATTTCTACCTAATAACAGCAGTGTTAGGCGCTGCTGTGTTCCGGTTTGAAGAGTGTGGTAAGGGAGACATACTTTTCCGAGGCGTTCCAGCTTAGTCCTCAGGTGTAGCGGCGCATCTGTGGCCGACCTCAGGTAGGAATATCTAATCCTATCTGGGGTTGATTACAGATGTCCATGGGCGGCAGTAGCCACTTACCATCAGGTGGACTGCATGCTCGTCTGCTACTTCTATATTATAAAAAAAAAAAAAAAAAAAGTCGATGGTGTATCTAAATCAATAAATAATAAAAAAAATAAGATAAACGAGGACGTCACAAAAAGGAAATTTTTAAAACCTATATTTTCTTGTTCCAGAGTATAGCCAACGTGGTCTCACAGCAGAGCTTCATGGCCCGCTTCGGTCTCAACAACCTGATAGGGCTGACAAACAGCCAGCCGCTCGCCAGGATGACGGCGCGGGAGTTCATGATGGGCTACAAGTCTGAGCTGATGACCCTGGGCAACACCTTCATGCCGGGGTGGATCTACTTCGATAAACTTGGGCTTATTGATAGAGTAAGTGTTTTGGTCGTCGTAAGCAGTGATAACCTCGTTGGTTCGTGAAGGAATCAAGGATTGTGACAAGAAAGAAATAGTCAAACTTAAACAAATAAAAAAATAACCTAACCTAACTTAACGTTTGCATATTCTATAGGCTTCATACTTTCGATTGGTATGGAATTTGTTTATTAACGAAACAAATGAAATGTTTAAGATACAAATATTTTTAGTCATACTCCGGACTGAATTTTTTTAGTCACCCCATTTGCGATATATTTTTGACATATTGCATTTAGCAATTTGATATAAAAACGTTTCATTCATTAACCAGCTCGGTGAAGGTCGACCTATATTGGTATTTAAGACTATTGCTCTTACAAACTTCAAGAAGTAGTTTTACACCGATCTTATCTTGCAAAAAGTCTTCTAAATTTATTCTATTTGGATTTTCTTACAGTTTCCTTTCTTTCTCAATCTTTATCTTTAATTCATCTTTATCTTCCAGATGTATGATTTCAACGGCGACTTCGAGACCATTTTCACTGGGGAGAACGACGTTCAATTAGCCGGTCTTATCGATACCTATAAGGGTTCAACCGATTTACCACAATGGGAGGGAAAGCATTGCTCCAATGTTCAGTATGCCTCTGATGGTACCAAGTTCAAAGGTGGTGTTGAGAGGAATGAGACTATCCTCTTCTTCAGGAAGAGTCTCTGTCGTGCTGCTCCTTTGGTAAGTAACCAAACATTTCTTTAACGGATTCAAAAAACGAGATTCTGTTTTCGATCGCTATGTCCGTCTCAAAAAACTACTCATCCAATTTTTACAAGTACATTCTTAACAGAATTTTTTTGGTCGTTACTAGCTTATATTTCAAGGTTATAGATATATTGCAAGTTTTGACTGATTTTTTTAAAGAAAGAGGGCCAGAAAGGCTCATTTTTTTATATGCGAGTAGTAGTAGTAGTAGTAGTAGTAACCGAGAATGAAGTCCACCTAAAGGCCACTGCCGTTACAGATCTACTTTAAATAAGATTGGAAGTGTACCTCAGATCTCCTATCCTAAAATAGCTCTTTTATCTTTCTCTTTCCACACCTTTCAATAATCTTACATAAATAAAACTGTTCATTATATTCCAGATCCCAGTAAAAGAGGGCATGAAGAACGGTCTGAAGGGCTACATGTACACATTCCCGGAACATATGCTGGATAACGGCAAGGTGTATGAAGAAAACAAATGTTTCTGTAGGCATGGTAAGGATTCTTATAATACTGAAGTAGTATAGGAACGACTTTCTAATAATGTTGTCACTGTTGTTGAACATCTATAGATGCCAACATCAATCCCAGATGAGATTAGAGTTTTACCAGAAGTGGGATGAATCCACATTTGTGGCCCACTTCTGCTTAGGTGAAATGTAGGATAAGCGTCTCTCCCTTACGTCCCTTAATATTCCTGTTATCAGAAAGAAATAGGTGCTCCTTATGCTGCCCCTGGAATGTAAATATGATATTCTACCCCCTATAAAATACTTTTAAATTCAACTCAAATTCAGTTCAAAAAATTTCAAAGCCAGTCGGTATAGATGAAAATTTTTAAATTTCTGGTGTAAATTCCAAATGATCCAAATTCGGGCACAATTTTTGAAAATGATACCTGTACCTTTATTTTCAAGAAATAATTGAAGTTTTCATAAATGAATCAATTGATTTTACAATATGCACACAATCAAGTTTTAAGATTAAATCTATAAGAAGGTTTAGATTCACTTTCCAATTGAATCAAAAAAACCAAATTGCTTTTCGGTCCAGTTTAAAGAACTCATCGAATCACAAGATTCATTGATTCAAAAATCCTACAACTTCTTTTACTTCTCAATTCCAACACATTCAAATCCATTTTTTATATATTTTTTTAGATTTATAATTACTTCTTTATTTTCAGGTAAATGTCTCCCAGAGGGTCTTATTGACGTCACAGATTGCTATTACGGCTTCCCCATCGCTCTCTCCTACCCTCATTTCTACAAAGGGGATGATATCCTCTTCAGCAAGGTTGAGGGTCTCAGGCCAAACCAAGAGGAACATGAGACTAGGTAAGATATTTGTTATAACATCATCATTACCTTCCACAATAATCATCATCAAACCATTACTGTCCCACTGCTGAGCACGGGTCTCCTCTCAGAATGAGAAGGATTAGGCCATAGTCCACCTCGCTGGCCAAGTGCGTATTGGCAGACTTCACATACCTTAGAACACATTTTTAAGAATGCTCATGAGACGATTCTTCACGATTTTACCTTCACCGTTTTAGCAAGTGACAATTAATTTCTAGTATGCACATAACTTTAAAAAAATATTGGAGCATGCCTGGAATTTTAACCTCGGACCCCTCGATCAAGAGGCCGTGTTTCTTAACTAGTACATACTTTTCCGAGGTTCCAGCTTAGTCAAGAGTAGCGGCGCATTTGTGGTCGACCACAGGAATCTAATCCTATCTGGGGTTGATTACAGATGTCCATGGGCGGCAGTAGCATAAGCTGAACTGCTCGTCTGCTACTCCTATATTGTAAAAACGACCCGAAACCCCCTTTAATACTCATAATTGTCTTCCAGGATGTGGATCCAGCCCGACTCCGGCCTTCCTTTGGACGTGAGCGCCAAGATCCAAATCAACATGGCGTTAGGTGACATCGCCGCTATCAAGAATACCGCGAGATTCGCAGATATGTACCTCCCTATGCTTTGGTTTGATATTGTGAGTATATTCTATCTTTTCTTTTTCTTTTATATCTTCATTTTAATATATGAGATGTTGTTGGATTAATCTTAATTGTAGAACTATCATAAACTATATTATTACCCATTTCAGATATATTAGCAATACGGCTTTTTGTTTTCATAATATTTACTAGTCCTCTTTTTTCGAATTTTCACAATCATATTTAAGAACTTATTATTTGATGATTATAGAACTTATTATATGATTATTATATGATATTATGTGATGCTAATTAACTTGTATGATCATAACGTTGAACCGTATATTACTATAAGGTTAGAAAGCATTTAATTTTCTTGCATTAATTTTATATTTCTGTCCCACAGAGAATGTATCAACTCCCATCAGGAATGGAACAGCGTTTCAAGATGTACCTAAATATCTTACCATTAGTGGAACGAGCCGCGATGTATATAAGCTTTATGGTTGGAACCATTTTGATTCTAGTAACAATCTACATACTAACATTCAAAATCATGTTCAAATCTTGCAACGGACAGAAGACGCAATGCAACATGAACTTTAGAAGCAACATGTGGATTGAAAAGGAGAAAAATACCCAAAATAAAAGGAGTAACAAGGACAGCATATACGCTCCTTGCGAAGTACCGTTAAACGAATCTGAATCAGACAGTTCTGATGAGAAATTAAAGAAACCATTCATAAAAAGTCATAGTGATAGAATTAAACAATTAAGTCATTTATTAACAGGAAAATTCTCTGATTCTGTTGGAAACATGAAAGGTAAAGTCAAAGACGAAATAACTCAAACCAAAAACAATATGAGCGATCGAAAGAATTCTCTAATTCCACCACATATTGAAGAGGAAACTAACGACGCATATAAGAGTGATTCAGGGAACTCCTACCAATCAGTGACACAGGACAGTGAAGACGAATGCAAATATTTAGAAGTGGTGGATGACGGAAGTGAATTTGAAACTTATCACCCCAAAAACGAGAATAGAAGATCGAAACAGCTACAGAAGTTAGACGAACCAAAAAATGAATTATATATCGATTGAACGAATAAATGAATCCTTGGATTATTTAATAATTGAAGGGCTCGAAGAATTTTTAAGTGAGATTTTCAAAGACTTAAAGTGAATTGGAACTGATCTTTGAACTTAGTCTTGCCATGAAAGACTTGGAACTAATGAGTAAGTGACTTGAGAAGTGAGAATAAACGTGTGAATTAGTGTGTGCAAAACTTTATTAGGGCTTAGTTATATGTATTATTAAGCGAATGACGTATTTGACCCTATATTATTATATCTACAGGCATTGAACTTGTCAGACAAAATCATATTTTTATATAAATATTAGGGGTGTGCGAATATCGTTCGAATCGAATCGAATCGAATATCAATATTCGATTCGAAATTCGAATCGAATAATTCGAATTTTCGAATTATTCGAAATTCTTCGAATAATTCGAAAAAATTCGAATAATTCGAAAAATTTCGAATAATTCGAAAAATTTCGAATAATTCGAAAATTTTCGAATAATTCGCGAATTAAGGGGGTATTCTAGTCTAGAAGCATGAATTTCAGGTAATTTTTTGAAGTGCCGTAAAAAAAGGCAATCAATATTTTTACCATCCATTTTTTTTATAAGTTATTTATTAACATTACAAGAATAGGATCATCCCCAAATTTCAATTTTTATTATTTCATTATTTAAAAAACAACTATATGAATTGTTCTATTTGTGTAGCTATATGGTTTAAATAAAATGTATATTGACTGTTAAATTTTTATTCGAAAATTGAAAATAAGAAACCCTGAAAAAATTCGAATTATTCAAAAATTTTCGGATTATTCGAAGATTTTCGAATTATTCGAAATTTTTCGAATTATTCGGGAACTTTCGAATAATTCGAATTTTCGAATTATTCGATTCGAGTTTCGAATCGAATATTAATATTCGATTCGAAACGAATAATTCGTAAGTTCGAATTATTCGCACACCCCTAATAAATATATAACTCAAAGGTGACTGACATAGTGATCTATCAACGCACAGCCCAAACCACTGGACGGATCGGGCTGAAATTTGGCATGCAGGTAGATGTTATGACGTAGGCATCCGCTAAGAAAGGATTTTGATCAATTCTACCCCCAAGGGGATAAAATAGGGGATGAAAGTTTGTATAAATCTTCTTAGTTAATAATATTATTTCATAACGCGAGCGAAGCCGCGGGCAAAAGCTCGTTTTTGTATAATACTAGAAGTGCCCTTCGCCCACGTTTTAAAAAAATAATATGATAACGGAATATTTGTATCTTCATTGCAATGACAGTGGCGACATCTTTCGAAAGTTTGTCGTACCAACTCAGAAACCTTCGCGGGCTCATGCACAATAACTTTGTATTGTTCCGTATTACAATAAATAATAAAGTAGTTACATATTGTGTAGAAGAAAAATATTTTAACTGCCACAGCGCGTGTCTGATAATTTCAATGTCTGTAGATAGGCTCGTTATTAATAATCAATCTATCCATTCTTTTACTTACCAAAGATATTGACATGTCAATGTTAAATATGAAGAAATAGTCAAATATCAATCTTTCTTAGGAAAAACATTGGATAGATAGATTATTAATAACGGGCCATGAACAGGGCTTTAGCCTGGATGTTACAAATGTATAAGGTTCCGCCTTTGTGCGCTTTACTGTTGGCCTAGGCGAGTGGTTGAAAAACTCGTCATCGAAAAGAGCCAAATACCAAATAGTTTTTGCAAAATTTACCAATACCATAATTAATAACCAATCTATCTAATGTTTTATCTTTCATAGATCGAAATTTGACAAACTAGAAACAGAATCTAATTTCAATTTGCATTTATAGCGGCCATCTTTAAACGTTTTTTTTTAAATATTTTATCGACAATGTACAGATAGAAAATAAGTTTATAACCATTTTTAGCACAAAGATTATAAAATACAATGACAAGTGCAACTGTTATAATTTTAAGAAAATATATATTTTATTGTAAAAAGTATAATTATAATTCTTACTTGGTTTCAATATAAAATTAAATATAAAAAATAATTGACAAACCATTATCTACCTGAAGTTGTTAATAAGTTATTATTAATTATAAATAATAATATGTTCCCAACAATTATTATTATATTCAATATTATTTTAATAATACAGTGAAATGTTATTCTGATAAAATAATTATAATTAATTATTACAAAATGGAATAAAATTATTTGTATTTATTTTTTATTTATAATTATTTTATATTTTGAAATTGTATGTAAATTTATGAAAAACGATTTTAAAATATTATCTTATGATATAAATGAAAATATATTTTATTTTTATATTCTTATTTTATAATTATCTTTATAGACTGTTTTACTTTTTAATCTTATATTTATCTCGTTTATATGCGTCTGTATTATTAAATAAGTTTCATTAAATATTATAAGGGCATTACAACAATAAAATATTAATATTATTATAAAATACAAATCGTAATAATAAAATTGATAGTTAATTTTTTGATGTACGATTTAATTGGCCATTATTAAATAATTGTTTGATTAATAATAAAAAAGTTTGTGTGTACTTATGTTTATTCGTAAATAATTATATTTCTCATATTCAAATGAGCTTATTACCAACAGGCGAAAGTAAATACTAGAAAAAAAGTGTTAAATCGGCGCCTGTAACTCATTCACACGCTAAAAATAAATTCAGAAAAGATTGGCAATTATTTAATAACAACCATTACAGATAATAATTATGGTATGTAAAATATATTAATATTCCACATCCGTGTGCTGGTATAAATAATAATTAATTTAAAAAAATGTATTTATTATTATTAAATAATTAATTATATACCACAGGGTCAAGCTCAACTCACGTTGTGATATTTGAATATTGTTAATTTAAGTGAGGTTAAATAAGTTATATTATTAATTTTAATAATATGTGGTTAGAAGTTCTCTCTTTAGGTACTTGGTGAGCTACTTATGCTTATATTATTAAAAATATCCGAAATAAATTTTACAAATATTTTTATTTGTTTTCTTTCAAATCTAAAATAGGTATAGTCTGCGCCAAACTGCTAGTCCGGTCTGAATATAGAAACGAGTCGCGCCGAATAGCTAATTGTAGATATTAGCGGGTCGAAGACCGAAACCCCTCCCGGCACCCTCCACAGCTGGGTACATAGCTGTGTTATTATGCCCTTATATTGCTACGGAATATATGCTTGTAGTTTTGTGAAACAACTTCAGAGCGGACTAGCAGTTTGGTGCGGATATAGAATGGTAACCCTATTTTACATATTCAATTCTAAGTGTTAATTAATCGATTATACCAAATAGTGTATATTATGTTTAATATTTTATTGAATAACAACAGCAAAATTTATAACCATATTTATTCATTAAAAACAACAAACAAAACAACTTCAAATAATAAATATAACTACTTATTAATTCAGCAGTAAAATATAATTAAAAAGTAATTATGATAACATTTCTTGACTCTTCTCAAGTAAGGTATAGAAGAAATTGCTGTTGACAAACTTCCAAAAGATAAACCCATAGAAAGAGAATTTCACTAGTTTATCTAAAAATACCATTCTGAAAACAAAAAAGATATAAAAATTAATAAATCGCAAACGTAAATGCTTTCTACACTCACAACCATTCACTAGGATTCCCTGAATCGTGGATTCTATGAACACACACCCAGACAAACACCGAGACCCAGAAATAGAAACCTAAATTCATCATTTAGATATCTGTCTGGCCGGAGATCGAATCGGGACCCACTGCGCGTCAGACCAGTATGGGGACCGCTCTGCCACGCGCGTCTTCATGTACTGTTATATGTATCATATATACTTTTATTTATTGTATGTGCATCCTATGTGATAGGGAGGGTGGTGAATACTGGATGGTTTAAAATATATATCATCATACATATTGGTAACCTTGCGAAGTAATTTTAATCCTAACTTAATAGCAGGGATTTCCACAAAGTAACGCCTGATATAATTTACTATTTAAAATTGAGCAAGACAATTCTGCACCCCAGCTAAACAGCGGGGTTGGCATATTTTTAGTTATCTCATTATATTATAATAATTTAAATAACATTATATTGTTATAAAATATATAAACATTCCGGGGGGGTATTCACCCCTTGAGAATCTGCCCGGGCAAATAGGGTATCCTCTAGAGCCGAACAACCCCTACCAACCCCCATATTGCAAACGCAGCCGCGGCATATACTCGTAAGAGACCAGGTGGGTAAGAAATCCCCTCGTATCGTATCGGTACAATTCTAATATTCCCTGGTAATTCTTGTGCGTCAAAGGGTCAAAATAATAGTATGGTAGAACCACCACCACCGCCATACCCATTTCTGCCTTACAATAACAGTGTAGCGCCGCGTTTCCCAACCTGTGGTCCGCGGACCCCTGGGGGTCCGCGAGTATATGTATGGGGGTATGCGGTGTCATCTCTGGACCATACTTAAATCGCTCATTAAATGCAAAAGGGCCGCTTTACTGCTTTTTTCAACCACATACCTATGTAAAAGGCATTCTCTACTCTTGTTTATACAAAAAACAAATACAGAAACAGATTACAAGTAGAATCTGATTTGAGATTACACCTTAGTAGCAACATCAACCCGAATATCCCTGATTTAGTTGCAAAAAAGCAACACCAACCTCCACATTATTTTTTTAAAATTTTTTTCATAATAAACAGTTAACCTTCTGTATTTTTTTTTGTATCTGTAATAACTAAAATAAATACCTAATCCGCTTTTTTGCTGTTTATTTTATTAAGGGGGTCCGTGAAAACTGTGTTTGATTTCCTAAGGGTCCGTGGACTGAAATAGGCTGGGAAACGCTGGTGTAGCGGGTCTGTTTATGTGTTGACGTGTGTTAAGGGAGTAGTCCTTAAAGGTAGCAAACTATTAGGTAAAATTCCAATCCTATCTCAGATTGGTTACACATATCCATTAGTGCCAGTTGTCTCTTAGTGGTGCACCCCGCATGTTCGTTTGCTACTTCTTTAATACATAAAAAATATATAATAAGCTCTAAATAATAATATTTTCTTTCTACTCTTCTACTTAATACCTACGTTATACGGGTGCATAATAATTGATCCCCCATTGTGGGGCGTCCGCCATATTAGATTTGGAATGGCGTCACTAAGTGTAAAATTTCATCTGTATCAGTTAGGGTTATTTGTTGTAAAACTCAGTTGTAAATTTTGACATACAAACTAACAAAGCAAGTATAAAGCCAGTTATTACAGCCAGTATAAAGAAACAGAAGTATACCTATGATAATGAGCCCTAGCTTTGGGTATATCTTCATCCTTTTCTTTCAATAGGTACCGTCTCCCTCCCACACAGCACGTTTTGAAGTATTCAAACTTATTAACATTCTCTAATTCATAATAGAATTCGTTGCAATCTTCTGGTTTCACAGCGGATCGGAGCTTCATGAAGTTTATATTGGAAAACGTCCATTGCTGCGTTATAAAGTAGTTGAGAGCCATATTCGCTGTATAAATCCGGCGTTGGACTTTAAACAATCTAAAATACAAAACACATGAGAGAATATAATACTTATAAAATAAATTCCTGGTAATAATCAATTATGTCACAATTATTATGAATTATGTTATTAAAAATAATTGTCATTATTTATTATTTCTTTTTATATCGATAATAAATAAAATATAGCTAGTTTTGATTAAATATCAATTCTAATTATCCTTATGAATTGCTTATACGTACATATAATGAATATTAAAGTATTAATAAACCGAACAGAATTTATATGACCATTCCATTGTAATTATTTACAATTAACTTATTATTTTTTGTGTGGTAGTAATTAGTAAAATATTTTTGATAAATTATAATTATTAGTTAATAACTCAAAACAAACATTAATTAATAATGACATACTAATTTTCGTTGAGTGATATAATTTGTAATAAAGGGTAAACTTAGTGTTGTTTTATACATTTCAATATCTGGATCTATAAATATGTGCAGTTATATTTTTAAAAATAAACTTACAGCGTTTTTTTCCCTAAAAGCCACAGAATACTGTCAACTAATAGCGCTGGTAACAAATGGAAGAGGTACACCTGAAAATTAGTTAAAATTAAAGTAATTTTTATTGAAGTTAAAAACTTCTTAAGTGGTGTTATGCACTTTTTGTTGCGTTAAAATACAAAAGCACACGAGTATGCAATAGGCATGATGACAAGTTTTGAAAACCCCTTCTATAATGTAGATACATGTCTACCGATTCCAAAAATCGTATTATATCGGTAATGAATTCAGTATTAACGAATATAATAGCATTTGTTTATAGCCATTTTGAATTAAGCGCGAAAACGCTCGCGAGTGTCATGGGGTCTGTTTGTGACGTCACGTTAGAACAACCCATACAAAATTTCAAGCAATTCAGTGACATACCCAAAAATGACGTCATTCGCGCCCCGATTAGCGTTTCAGACAAGATGGCCGACTGCAGTATTTTATACTTTTATTTAATTGAAAATATAATAAATCTTAAAGATTTTTTTTTAGACTGAGTCATTTTCGAGAATCCTTTCAATATATTGTGTTTTCTTAAATCTTTAATTCTTTGATCTTTTAATATGTCATCATGCCAACGTATGTCTCCAACACACATTTTAAACCAGAGCACAGTAGCGCTAACACTGCTGTTATACTTAACAGACATAGGTGTGGCGGTTGTGCACAGTCGAACCGAGGCTTCTATCACCTTAAGCCAAATGTCAGCTAGTATGCACATACTTCCACCATAATGCAATAGCTTAATTACAAAAAGATGTGGGGGGTACCTCCCCCATCGGATCGTACTCACCTTCGCATGACAAGAAAAGGCCTCATTATAAGCATTCGTGACAAGATTCAAGTTATTCTCAAAGGTGCTTTTGAAGGTGGTAGAACACTTTGTGGTTCGACACCGGCGGCACCACCGCCACACCTATTTCTGCCTCATACTTACATACTATTCCGTTCCAGCTTATTCCTCAAGGGTAGCGCATCTGTGGCCGACCTCAGATAGCAATATCTAATCCTATCTGGGGTTAATTACAGATGTTTATGGGCAGTAGTAGAAATGTGCCAAGTCAGGTTGACTCGAGTACTTACATAAACTCGCATACTCGAATACTAATAAGTGATACTCGAACCAACCAACCAAGTGATAGTACCAGTGATAGTCGAATACTGACGGTACTAGTACAACGACTCCAGTCTTATGTACCTTTTTTTTTTTTTTTTGTTTTCGAGGGGGAAACCTTCAAAAGGTACCCGACGACGTGGGAGCGACGCCGGGTTATGTGGGATTTTTACCGCACTAAAACCCCCCCGGTGGCCGTCCTCAGCGCTTGGTGGAGAACTCCGGGATCTCCAATGGAACACAACCGGAGTCCTCCAAGCGCGATACCCCGGTCGGGCTCTGCCCTGGAGCACTTTACGCTCCTCCCTCACATCTAGTGTTTACGACGGCATGCGACCACACATGCCGCCGTCCTTCTCGGGGTTGCTCTACGGACGGTTTGAGCTCCCACTCTTGCCGCCGGCAACCCCGGAAGCCCCCTTTTAGTCGCCTCTTTTAGTCTTATGTACCTTATATAGGCAAACGAGTGAATGCAGCAGGAATTGTGTTTTTTTTTGCTCTTCCGTGCTATTGGCCTGTGTGTTACAAAGTACTCGAGTACTTCATGCTAACTCGATTACATTGTGAATACTCTGAACTGGAATACTGTCTCGATTCTTTTTTATATGAGTACTAAAGTACTCGAATACCAAAAATGGCCGACTCGGCACGTCATTAGGCAGGCACTTACCATCAGGTGGACTGCATGCTCTTCTGCTAGTATATTATAAAAAAAATCTAAATGTTACCTTAATCATATATATCAACTTCGATGTAGTAACTATGGAACTACTGACATTCCAAAGCATATCATTTGAAGGCATAACCTCGGCTAGCTGTAAGCCATAATCAATAATTTCTTGAATTGTTATAGTGTTTAGATTTCCTGAACAACAGTTGTAGATTGGGATGTCGTCCGTTGACTCTAATCTGAAAATAAATCAAAGATGTTACACTTTTAGCCCACTCATGTAAAGTATATAAAAAAACGAGAAAAATCTGTAGAATTTAGAAAAAATACACATTAATTAAAAGTATTCCTGTTTAAAATTATTTTTATAATATTTTGATGGAAGCTTTTTATCATGCTTTTATAATATAGGAGTAGCAGACGAGCATGCAGTCCACCTGATGGTAAGTGGCCACTGCCGCCCATGGACATCTGTAATCATCCCCAGGTACGATTAGATATTCCTACCTGAGGTCGGCCGTAGATGCGCCGCTACCCTTGAGGATTAAGCTGGAACGCCTCGAAAACCTATGTTTCCCTTGCCGGACCCTACAATCTATAAGACAGCAGCGCTTAACACTGCTGTTATTGGGTAGTAATAGGTGTGGTGGCGGTATAACCATAACAGGTTCTATCACATTTATTCGTTTGACCTCTATGAACATATGTAATTAATTAATTATGTATGTAATGTATCTTTGAACTCGATTTTTACCCACTTTGAACGGCCAGTTTAATTATAAATTTTGAACAATTATAAAGAATCGAATATAATATACATTTTAAATCATTTTATCCTTTGTATTTGTCAAGATTATCAGGATTAACGATTTTCGAGGTGGTATTCAAGCGCCTTAGAAAAAGATCGTAGCAAAGTTACTAGTTGTATAACTATAATAGCGTAGTTTTTTTGTTTATTTTATATATATATGAGTATATGTTGTTTTGTTATATGGAAATTTATGATCAATCCCAGATAAAATAGCTTTATCTGACATTCCTGCTAGGTTTTCCTAAGTGTTGGCCCTGTAGTTCCGGGATTAGAATAGGGCTATGGTATCCCCTGCCTGTCGTAAGAGGCGACAAAAGGGGGCTTCCGGGGTTGCGGGCAGCAAGTGTAGGAGCTCGAACCAAAGCGTAAACTGCTCCCCCCAGGGCAGAGCCCGACCGGGGCTTCGCGCTTAGAGGACTCCGGTTTTGTGTTCTCCACCAAGCGCTGAGGACGGCCACCGGGGTGGCGGTAAGAGTCCCACATAACCCTGTGTTGCTCCCACGGCATCGGGTACCTTTTGAAGGTTTCCCCCTCGAAAACAAAAAAAAAAAGGTTTTCCTAAGTGTGAGGTCTCCGACATCGAACCACAAAGGTTTCTACCACCTTTTCAAACATACCTTTGAATACTTTTTTAAACATGTCACATGTGACAAACATGTCAGATGTTTGTGTGTGTCTGTTCAGATGATGGCGTCACGATATTTTCCTTCACCGTTAAAACAAGTAATAACTATTAATTTCTATTACTTACTTAAGTTTATAAAATCAAAGATACATGCCTGGGATTTGAACCTCGGACCCCGCAGTTGAGAGGCCGGTTTCAACTAGACTATTTCTGCTTCCATCACCTTTTAATCATCATCATCATCAGCAGCCCATTACTGTCCCACTGCTGGGCACGGGTCTCCTCTCATAATGAGAAGGACTAGTCCATAGTCCACCGCGCCGGCCAAGTGCGTATTGGTAGACTTGACATACCTTTGAGATTTCTTTTTTTTTTTATTTATCCCTCAGGTATGCAGGTTTCCTCACGATGTTTTCCTTCACCGTTTTAGCAAGTGATTATTATAAGTTACGTAAGTCTCATTTTTTGTCAAAAAATCTTACTTTTTAACTCCTCTGATCCACGCAGCAGTTATGCAACCCTTAATAGCGACGTCCACTGGTATGTAATCAGATATTAAATCCGGATTCGTGTATAGAGTCCTAAGGATCCCTGAAAATAATAAAAATAATATATTAAAAAAAGTTTAAAAACATGTATCCATATTTTGAAGGTGGTAGAACCCCTATGTGATTCGACTCCGGCGGCACCACCGCCACACCTATACTCTATTTCTACCTAATAACAGCAGTGTTAGGCGCTGCTGTGTTCCGTTTTGAAGGGTGTGGTAAGGGAGACAGACTTTTGCGAGGCGTTCCAGCTTAGTCCTCAGAGGTAGCAGCGCATCAGTGGCAGACCTCAGGTAGGAATATCTAATCCTATCTGGGGTTGATTACAGATGTCCATGTGCGGCAGTAGCCACTTACCATCAGGTGGACTGCATGCTCGTCTACTACTCCTGTATTATAAAAAAATCTTTTCAAAAACCCTTTTATTTGATATCAATATCAAAAGGTACGAACAAGGAAAGTAAAATACAATTTTGTGAAAGACTCTTTAAGAGATAGTAGAACAATTTGTGGTTAATTTTTTAACTAAAACTACTGCATGCTAATCTGCTACTATATACTGCTACTATATACAATAAAAGCGGACCAGATTCGCGGGCACAGAGCCGCGTGACAGGAAAAAGGCCCGGAAATTCTTCGATCACTAATAAGAACTAGATACACAATCCCATACAGAAGTGAACTTGAAAGTGGCGTCAAACGTGTTTATAAAATTCTAAGCGACAGAATCTAAAATTAATGTAAAATCAACCTTATCTCTATTATTTAAAGGTGTTTTTCAAAAACTGCTTACCAAAAGCAATAAATTTTTACGACATAAGCTAGCTGTCATAAGCTATCACTTTTACAGGTTTGTCACTTGGACAAGAAATTAGTGGAGACGAACTATCATTACTTTATACGGTTATTATAAATTATCACTTAATATTTTTATTAGGTCGAAGTAATTAATTTTAATGAACATAATAATAATTTATCAATGAAAGTAATGTGAAGACACAATTTATTATAATGCAAATATAAGTTAAAAATTAAAATATAAACCAAATACAAGTAATTTAATTAAAAAATCAACAAGCTGTTTACGCCGTTATCCAACGAAATATATTGCCGCCAACTAAAGAAATATGTAGTAAACCAACATTTATTTCCATTATTTTTACCTGACTGCCAAGGAAGGGTTATGTTTTTCGCGCGTTTCTTGTATGTTTGTCTTTATTTATTTGATCGGATCTAACAAACGGCTGGATGAATGTCGACAATTAAGGTGTCATTATATTCGTCTCAATAACCCGAGTGTCCTTAGATAGGTGTTAGAAAAAAAATCAAAATGGCGGATTTTTGGCGCGAAATAGTATTATTTCAAAAAAAGTTAACCAAACCTATGGAGTGGGGTATCAAAATAAAGGAAATTAAAAGGAGATTACACACATATTATATGATGTATACATATATACATATAACACATCGAGGTGACTGTCTGACTTAATGCGTAAGTTGCTGCGCCAGACACCAACGTAAAGGGAAACCGCTGAACTTTAGCGTGCTGGAATTTTATACATAGGTTCGTAAATGAGCACTACGAGGATAAAATAGGATAATATTGCTTGAACATTTGTTTTTGAAGCAGATACTTATTATGAAACTTTTATTTGGCTTTCTTGATAAAAATAATGAAACGCCTATTTCACTGTTTTTGAAATTTCTACTTCAGCCTTTATAGTAGTAGTAGTAGTAGTAGTAGTAGTTTTAGCCAGGAGGGTTTTTGATTTTTTAATTAAATTACTTGCTTACTTTGTAGTGACAGAAATCAGTTGTATATTTTTTCTTAAATTTGGATTCTTTTCCAACACCTATCTAAGGACATTTGGATATTTGAGACGAATATAATGACACCTTCACTGTCGAAATTCACTCAGCCGTATGTTAGATCCGAGGAATTAAAATGCAGTGCAGCTAAAGTCCGCTTATAAAGATACATACAAGATACGTGCAAAAAACATAACCCTTTCTTGGCAGTCGAGTAAAAATAAAAAAAAGTACGGAATCGACAGGATGCCATTAATTCCCTTGAATAAAGTGAGTTTATTGGAAAACAGTCTTTTCGATGGATTTTTTTTCCGTATCTTTTTTGGCTATGTTAAGCAATCTTATTTTAGTGTATCGTTCGACAATAGACTTTATTATAATAATTCTATGACTATTGTCGCGGCAGTTGGATGAAAAGACATCATAAAATATATTAAATAATAATTTACTTAATAATTTAATTTCACTCATTTACTATTTACTCATTGCCTAACCTTTTAGGTAATACGGGCATATGTTTAATTATTATACAAAACAAATATTTTTATATAACAAAAAAAAGAAAAAAAAAAATTAAATTAAAGAAAAAATATAAAAAAATAGCGTCTCCATTCAAGATAGAACAGAGTCACCATGTTACCCGAACAAATCAAGTGGGCATGCAATAGTAAGAATTGTACGTTTAGTAACAGACTTTACAATTCAAATGGTTTATACATTCTGTTGATTTTTGTTGATAATTTTTAAAACTAAAAAATAAATTATTTACGAACGAAATAGCTGTATTTATAATTGAGTGATAGCAATTACCTACTTATAATAATAATACTTACCGAAAATACGATATTCCATCATTTTTTAACGTCCTAGATGTGTGATTTTTGCAGTTTTAAACGAGAACTGAGGCGTGTTTATTCTCCGATCGTTCAAACACTACTAACCTAAAAGCGCACCCAAATGTCTATTTGGGCGCTCTTTTCGTCGCGCCGTTTTTTTGTCGCTGATTGTGTATCTAGTTATTATTAGTGATCGAAGCGGAAATTAAAGATTCGACTCGTTTCTATATTCGGAGCGGACTAGCAGTTTGGCGTGGAAACTACCTGTTTTTCTAGCAATAAATTACTGATTTCTGATAAAGAATATTATTATTACCTTTACTAACAGCAGCAATTATTCCTGTAGGACCATTGAAGTTGTCTATCCATCCCGGTGTTGGCTCTAAGTGACTAGATATCACTGAAAATGTTAATAAACCATTTAATTCATGATTATTATATTTTTGACAAACTTTTCGCTACCTGACAAGATGGCGCTAGTCGTCTCGAATGAAAATAAAATCGATAATTCATCATCATCAACCCATTACTGTCCCACTGCACGGGTCTCCTCTCAGAATGAGAAGGATTAGGCCATAGTCTACCGCGCTGGCCAAGTGCGTATTGGTAGACTTCACATACCTTTAAGATTTTTTTTTTTTATAAATCTCTCAGGTATGCAGGTTTCCTCACGATGTTTTCCTTCACCGTTTAAGCAAGTGATAATTAATTTCTAATTTCTAATACGCACATAAATTTGAAAATCAGAGGTGCGTGCCTGGGATTTGAACCTCGGACCCCTCGATCGAGAGGCCGTGTCCCTTAACCACTAGGCTATCACTGCTTTTATTGATTAGATAAGATGATTGTAATTTATAATTACAATCATCGTATCTAATCACTAATGAAGAATTTTGTACTAATACATTATGGGCTATGGTCCACGTTATCTACGCCTTACACCGCCACTGCTTTAGCGGAGCCCTCAGGGTCAGCGGGTCTGTGGTCGACTTCAGGTAAGAATTTTATCTTATCTGGGGTTGATTACAGATGTCCATGGGCGGCAGTAGCCACTTACCATCAGGTGGACTGCATGCTCGTCTGCTACTCCTATATTATAAAGAAGTTACTTACCAATTGACGGCCTATAAATGACTAGGGGTAGTTTTCCCCTCTGTTCATATACAACGTGTTCAGCTAATTGCTTGGTGAACACATATGTGTTTGGAAGATCACCGAGATACCTGAAATATAAGAATAATATTCGATCAGAAATTAATTATCACTTGCTTAAACGGTGGAGGAAAAGATCATAAGGATACCTGCATACCTGAGAAATCTTAAAAAAAATGTTTTTCTATGGCCTAAACCTTCTCATTCTGAGAAGAGACCTGTGCCCAGCAGCGGGGCATTAATGGGTTGATGATGATGATGATGAAGAATAATTATGGCATGTTATTTGGTGAAAATAACGCCTTATATTAGAATAAAGAAACATATAAGGTGGAAACTTTGAAGGTAAACTTTGAAGGTGGTAGAACCCTTTGAGGTTCGTCTCCGGCGGCACCACCGCCACATCTATTTCTACCTAATAACAACAGTGTTAGGCGCTGCTGTGTTCCGGTTTGAAGGGTGTGGTATGGGAGACATACTTTTCCGAGGCGTTCCAGCTTAGTCCTCAGGGGTAGCGGCGCATCTCTGGCCGACCTCAGGTAGGAATATCTAATCCTATCTGGGGTTGATTACAGATGTCCATGGGCGGCAGTAGCCACTTATCATCAGGTGGACTGCATGCTCGTCTGCTACTCTTATATTATAAAAAAAAAAAAATTGTCCTTGTTTTAGAGGATCCTAGTATATGACTTACCGAGTTGGATGGATGAAACGTTATTAAATTAATATCAAACTAGCTGAACCCGGCAAACGTTGTTGCCATATAAATAAAAAAATGTTAAGGGTGAACAACCCTTATCACTCAGGGGTATGAAAAATAGATAAGTAGTAGCCGATTCTCAGACCTACTGAATATGCATATAAAATTTGGTGGAAATCAGTAAAGCCGTTTCGGAGGAGTACGGTAACTAACATTGTGACACGAGAATTTGTTATATAAGATTAAATATGTCATAAAATATATTGCAACAGGGTTGAAAAAAAATAGCACTGATAGCCTAGTGGTTAAAAAACACCGCTTGATTGAGGGGCTCGAGGTTCGAATCCCACGCACCTCTGATTTTTCAGAATTATGTGCGTATTAGAAATTAATGATCACTTGCTTAAACGGTGAAGGAAAACATCGTGAGGAAACCTGCATACCTGCATACCAAATAAAATCTCAAAGTTGGCCAGCGCGGTGGACTATGGGTATTGCAAGCAGGGACAGTAATGGGTTGATGATGATGATGCTTACTTTGGAGTAAGAATTTTGACGGTCTGTTCGTCCAAGGTCTCGCAGATGTTTAATGTGTCCCTCCAGTCAGCATGAGGAGGGTACAGGACCTCCTCGATAGGGTCCCGGTTGGTATTTGCATAAGTCGTAGACACGTGGACGAAACTCTGAAAAAAAAATTATACTGTGACTTCCCGCTACTCGTCAAGAGATGGCGCTACGAGTATTCTGAATCACGCTATAGAAGTTTTCTCAACTAGTCAAGTGAAAGTCAAACTTCCACACGAAGGGTTCCGTACCACAAAAATATTCTATTTTTTTATTTTTAGTATTTGTTATTATCACAGTAATTAAAGTTAATTAAGTTAAGTTAAAGAATATGCATTGTGAAAATTTGAACACTACTTATTATGGTTCAATAGATAAAGCGAAAAACGTTGAAAAATAGCGGTTAAGCGGTTAGCGCTTAAAAACATGACAGAATTCAAGACGGAATTAAAAAAAAATGTTAACCGATAAATGGTATTACACAATTAATGAATTTCTTACTGACGCCGATATATGACTTTTATTGTATTTAATAATAATTTAATAAATTTAAACGAATATTGTAATCAATAATTCAATGATTTAATAATATTAATACTTATGGCGTAGATTAGTAAAGATACTTCGCCGCCTTGAAATTGAATGAAGCCACAAACGGCTTATTAGTAAGTTCTCTTTTTGAATTCTTGACAAATAAAAACATTTTTAGGGAAAAATTAACGAATAAATAACTAATACTGCGTAATTTACGTAATAAATAAATAATTATTTCAAATATTTTAGGGACATTTTAGCACGGAGACGTGGCAAAACTTTTTTACGCAACTATTTCAATTCTCAAAACTGGGTACATTTTCTTGTTAGGAGTGAGTAATCTTTACTAATCTATGACTTATGGATGTAAGTAATGATAATGACACTTTTTTATGATTTGTAATAGGAATATAAATTATGTCATTTGTATACCCAAAAGGGTCGAATAGTGCACTTTATATACAATATAAACACCTGTAAGACCTATATTTACAAATAAAGAGATTTGATTTGATTTGATTTGGTTTCTTGAGTTATATAATGCGTCGGGATGCAGCAGCCAGGATACAGAAAAACCGAATTACTTATATAAATGTATTTAATCAAAACAGAATATTACATGTTTTGGATTAAATCTAACCTAAATTAAAACTAACTATCCTAAGTGACTTGCTGGGGCAATGTTAGCACCCAGAGTGAATTCCCACGTTCGGGACTGTACAATGGAAACGGAGCGGTGGTGCGGAGTCAGCGTTCCCACGACACGGCGGCGGTGCAGGATCGGATATCTTTCTAGTAATTTTGTTTAATTCGAATTTCTAACTATGGTGATTAAGGCCAATATATAACACTTGTATGGCGACCCACATTTATTTTCATTTTGTTTTCATTTTTAGTATTTGTTGTTATAGAGGCCACACTTATACAAACGCTGTTAATAAATCAGTGTCTATCTATAACGATTCAAGAGATAGAACCCTGTGACAGACGGACAGACAGCGAAGTCTTATTAATAGGGTTCCGTTTTTACCGTTTGGGTACGGAACCGCTAAATCTAAGATAGGCATTTAATTTATTTTATTTAAATTTAACAACAATATAAATTTAAACAATAAACAATTTAATTTATGAATTTAAATTAACAATTAATAACAATTAATTAACAATTAATTTTTAATTTAACAATTTAATTTAATTTATGAATTACTTACAACCAACTCTCGTACATCTGATGCCAGTTCCACCAACTCCTTAGTTCCCCGAAGGTTCAGTTTGGCTGCCACGGGTAGGGAATCGTCAAACCTGAAACATCAATCAATCATCAAAAATAAAGTGTACAGAATAATTGGCAAGTATGATTCGAACTCGCATGTGATGGGTTCTGGACCATAAAATTTTCTATTATGTTTTTTTATTTTATTTTTTGGTATTTGTATTTGTTAATAAGACGATCATGCAGTCCACGTGATGGTTAGAGGCTACTGCCGCCCATAGACATCTATAATCAACCCCAGATAGGATTAAATATTCCTATTTGACGTCGGCCACAGATGCGCCGTGACCCTTGAGGATAAAACTGGAACGCCTCGGAGAAGTGTGTCTCCCTTACAACACTTCAAACCTGAACACAGCAGCGCTTAACACTGCTGTTATAACAAAAATAGGTGTGGCGGTGGTGCCGCCGGAGTCGAACCACAAAGGGTTCTACCACCTCTAAGTACGTGTGGACTTATTATTGAAGTGGTCTTTGGACTAAACTTGAACAAATTCTCTTACCTGACACTAGCAGCAACATGAAATATAATATTCACACGATTCACAATCAACGCCCTGTCTTCTTCAGAAAGACCTGAAAAGTACAAAAATGTTAGAAAAATACCTCATTCTTCCCTTCGAAAGTTAACTCCGGCGTCACCGCCACACCTATTTCAGTTATAACAGCAGTGTAGCACTGCTGTGTTCTGATTTGAAGTGTGGTAGTGTGGTAGTAGGGAGACATACTTCTTCGAGGCGTTCCAGCTTAGTCGTCGAGGTGAAGGTGGTAGAACCCTTTGTGGTTTGACTCCGGCGGCACCACCGCCACACCTATTTCTACTTAATAACGGCAGTGTTAAGCTATGCTGTGTTCCGTTTTGAAGGGTGTGGTAAGGGAGACATACTTTTTCGAGGCGTTCCAGCTTAGTCCTCGAGGGTAGCGACGCATTTGTTTCCGACCTCAGGTAGGAATATCTAACCCTATCTGGGGCTTATTACAGACTTCCATGGGCGACAGTAGCCACTCACCATCAGGTGGACTGCATGCTCGTCTGCTACTCCTATACTATAAAAAGTAAACGAGTGCAGGCCATCATCATTATCATCCCTTACTGTCCTATTACTAGGCACGGGTCTTCTAAAATTTCCCTTAACACACCTTTCAAACCAGAACACAGCAGCACTTCACTGCTGTTATAACAGAAAGAAGTGTGGCGGTAGTCCCGGAGACACAAAGCTACCACCTTCAAACTGAATAACTTCATCCAAAAACTCTAATTGGGCCAAGGATATGAACCCTGGACCTCCTTGAAGCGGATAGTCAACTTACCCAAGCCAATTTCGCTAACATCGCCGGCTATAAAGAACATCTTCTTCTCATAAACTCCAGGGCGTTCCCTTCTCAAGCGGTCGAAGCACTGAAATTAATTTATTAATGAAATTAAGTAATAAAGTTATCTACAATATTAATCAAGTAAGAACTTGACTTGTATTCTAAGTGTACCATATCAATATATGTACTATATCATATAATTACTAGCTGACCCCGACAAACGTTGTATTGCCATATACATAAAAAAATGTTAAGGGTGAACAACACTTATCACTTAGGGGTATAAAAAAAAAGATACCGGCCGAATTGATAACCACCTCCTTTTTGAAGTCGGTTAAAAAATAGATAGTAGCCGATTCTCAGACCTACTGAATATGCATATAAAATTTGGTGACAATCGGTAAAGCCGTTTCGGAGGAGTACGGTAACTAACATTGTGACACGAGAATTTTATATATAAGATTTAAAACTTATAACAAATCTAACCAAGTGAGGGAAATCGTATATTATAATCACTTAATACTTATCTTAAATTGGGCCAAGTGCGAGTCGGACTCGCAAATGAAGCGTTCGGTGCGTAAAATAAATGTAAAGATTATATCTTAAATGTGTAACAACAAAACCCTTATTAAAAATGTTTGTGGTTGCTACCCCTGAGCTCTGTTTGAACGCCTCGGAAAAGACTCACACCTTTTAAACCAGAACGTAGCAGCGCTTAACACTGCTGTTGTTAGACAGAAATTGGTGGCTGTTGTGCCGCCGGAGTCGAACCACAGGCTTCTACCACCATCAAAATTAACTATAGATGTACAGTCCGCGCCAAACTTCTAGTCCGCTCTGAATATAGAAACGAGTCGCATCGCAACAGCAAATTGCAACAACATTACAGAGACAGCGCACGATCTCCCCTCCCCCCGCCCCGGCACCTGTTGTGTGCTCTCACGTTGCTACGGAGTATATGCTTGTAGTTGTGTTCGACCGCATTGGCTCTCTGACTACAACAACAACAACAACTTCAGAGCGGACTAGAAGTTTGGCGCGGACTATAACTGTATAAAGACGATTTCTAAGCGCACAAACCCCACACTACTATATGTGTATGTGGGTGCCAGGACCATGGACACCCACAAATACCCAAACCAGATATATATTCATTATTCAAATGTCTGTCTGTCCGGGAATCGAAAACGGAAGCATTTGCACGTGAAAAATGGTAGACTCCGCCACGTTAGTTGTAAAAATTATTAAATCCTTACTAATATTATAAAACCGAAAGTAACTCTGTCTGTCTGTCTGTTTGTCTCTTCTTCACGCCTAAACCAAAGAACCGATATTAATGAAATTTTGTACAAAGATAGTCTAAAACCCGAGAAAGGACATAGGATAGAGCGATCTAAGATCGATTAATCGGAGAATCGATCTTTTGGACCAAAAAGTCAATTATTTTAATCGATATTAGTAAGGATTGAATCGTAAACTATGCATTTGATCAATCAAGTGATGATCTTTAGCAAAGTTGTTGTCCATGAGCCCACGAAGGTTTCAGAGTTGGTACGACCAATTTTCGCCAGATGACGCCACTGTCATTCCAATGAAGGTACGAATTTTCAGTTTTATGTATGTTAGTATGTCATATTATTTTCTTTTAAACGCGGGCGAAGCCGCGGGCAAAAACTAGTGTTTAATAATTTTACAGTAGGCACCAATTATTAATTTAAGATTATGTATGTAGGCGTCAGTTATAATTATTTAAGTAATTATTATTTATTAAGGTCAAGTTGGTACGCGTATGGTTAATTATTAATTCAATAATTATCGACTTTAACCTCTGCTTATGTTTCGCGTGTTTAACGGTAATATACTCTATATTTAAATTAAATTCAAAATTGATTTTACAAAAGGTGTTGATGTTACAATAATACTCCTAATCAATAACAGCGATAGAAGTTTAAATTTGAAGGTGGTAAAACCCTTTGTGGTTCGACTCCGGCGGCACCACCACCACACCTACTTCTGTTATAACAGCTGTGGTAAGCGCTGCTGTGTTCTGGTTTGAAGGATGTTGAAAGGGACACATACTTTTTCGAGGCGTTCCAGCTTAGTCCTCAGGCATAGCAGCACATTTGTTGCCGACCTCAGGTAGGAATGTCTAATCCTATCTGGTGTTGATTACGGATGTCCATGGGCGGCAGTAGCTTACCATCAGGTGGACTGCATCCTCGTCTGCTACTCGTATACAATAAAAATAAATGCTTAACCGTAGATTTGGCGGCTTAGGTTTTCGTTATCGTTAAAGGTACATGGTGCAACCCAACTTAGGACTTTATAATGACGATCCGCGTGGCGGAGCGGCCACCATACCGGTCTGACGCGCAAAGGGTCCCGAGTTCGATCCCCGGCCAGACAGATATCTAAATGATGAATTTAGATTTCTGTTTCTGGGTCTGGGGGTTTGTGTATTTGTCTATGTGTGTGTCCATGGCACCCACGACACAGGAAATTCTAGTGTGGGGCTGTGAGTGTAGAAAACGTTTATTATTGTTTATTATAAGGATAAACATACTGGTATTTATTTGGAATTTATTAATATTACAAACATTGAATGGAACAAACAAACACTGAATGGAAAGATATGACTCTATAAAAACATTAATTACAAACAGTAAGTAATATATTATAAAGTTTATTTTCTTAACGCTGCTAACTATGACGCTGTCACTATAGTAAAAGCTATTTCAAGCGATAAAATCTTTACGCATATAACCTTCTATATGTTTGGGTCTGCAAAACTCAAAATACTTAGTTAATGGATTTGATTTTTTTACTCAAAGTTGTTTTTGTATTTTTATTCATATCTGGGGGCACGGTAGTTCCCCCGCCAAGTCAAGCCAAAAAAAGCGGAACGGCCGTAACATTGTTTTCTCGAATATTATTATTTTATCCCAAAATTTTCACGGGAAAAGTCCAAAATTAATTCTAATCAATATAATATATTAAGAAAATCGAAAGACACGAGCTTCCTAATAACGTTTTTACGCCATCTGCATCCGCCATATTGAATTTAGAATAACTTCACTCAAATAATCATCAATCATTGTCATTCAAACCACACGGGTATAAAAAATTTCAGCTCAACGAATTAAGATGGAATGCCAGAAATAAGTCTCCATTAGGTAGCCTAGTGGTTTAGAAATTTAGCCTCATTATCAAGGGTCTGAGGTTCAAGTCCCAGGCACGGACTTCTGATTTTTCAAAGTTATGTGCGTATTAAAAATTAATTATCACTTGCTTAAACGGTGAAGTAAAACATCGTGGGGAAACCTGCATACCTGAGAAGTCTTAAAAAAAAGTTTTCAAAGGTATGTGAAGTGTACCAATTCGCACTTGGCCAGCGCGGTGGACTATGGCCTAATCCATCTCATTCTGAGAGGAGACCTGTGCCAAGCAGTGGGACAGTAATGGGTTGATGAAGTCTCCATTACCTCCCCCTTCAATAAACCTTATAAAATTAAAAAAAATATCAATACTAACTTGACTAGAATATAACTCAGCAAGTCTTTGCTCAGGATCCACTCCCTTCTTACTCCTCATGAGAAGGTAGATCCTGTCCAGATCTGTGCAGGAGTACAGCAGCTTCTCCACCAAGACTTTACCCATGAAACCTGGAAATATAATACTCTCCATAAAGACTTTTTTATTATACAAGAGTAGCAGACAAGGATTCCACTTGACGGTAAGTTGCTACTGCCGCCCATGGACATCTGTAATCAACCCTAGATAGATAGATTCCTACCTGAAGTCAGCTATAGATGTGCTGCTACCCTGGAGGGTTACGTTGGAATGCCTCGGATAAGTATCTCAGTCCTCAGAGCTAGCATCTGTGGCTGACTTCAGACATCACTTTTCAGGGGTTGATTACAGATGTCCATGACCGGTAATAGCCACTTACCATCAGATGGACTGCATGGTCGTTTCCTACTATTATAAGTATAGCTTTGTGTGGAAGATTAACTTTATGTTCAAGGTTAGTATTCTTATAACGCGCGTGTTTACCAATAATTATCGCTTACGCATTGTTACATATTAAAGTAAATCGTTTAGCAGTTTTAATTTTATAGCTAAATCAAGCCACGCTTAAATGTAGCTCACTGTGATACTTTCATGAGAACTTCTGATATGAGGCTCTTCAAAAAGGTGCAAAAAGAGCTCTCGTACAAAGCCGGCGATGCATTGGCGACTCCTCTGGTGTTGCAAATGTCCATAGGCGGCGTTGACTACATTCTATCAGGTAGTACGTTTGCCTAATCGTTTGGTTAAGAATAAAAAAATCAGGTTAAAAAGTAAATAAAATAACTCTAATAATATTTGTTGTATAAAAACGTCAAGTAAATCAAGAACCCATTTTTTCCGAATAAAAGGAACAATTTTCTTCCTATTAAGTGTTTCAAAAATGTATTAGTTAAAATTATTTCATCAAAGAATTTGCCAGTAAACTACCAAGTATCCTGTTTCGAAAAAATAAACGTGTAAGTTGCTATCCCGTTGAAATTTGGATTTTTTTCTATCTCTTTGGAGGCCTCAGAGCAGTCTCACCTGCCCTCCAAGTCCCCTTACCATGAGTTTGTACGTTTCGACAAATATAACTGTTTTGGTATTTGTTTACGTATTGGTCCATACAATTTCCAAGTTATGATATAATCCGCTAGGGGCGCTGATTTGAAATAGTATGGGCAATTACGTAAACAAATACCAAAACAGTCATATTTGTCTAACGTAAAAACTCATGGTAAGGGTACAGTACTGTTCTCTAGTTTATATTTTGGAAAATATATCGATCTAAAAAATAACACCCTAGCATCACACTTCAGTAATATTAATGGATTACAGACTTTATACTCAAGGGCATGATTGTGCATTAAGACGTATGCCGCAGTTAATTACAAATAATTTTGTATTTCTTACACGCTCTTATCAAAATGGATTCATGTAACAATGACAGTATAATCGTTTATAGGTTAAGTACTGTATCAAAGTCACTATTCCTACTCTTTTAGGATTCAGTACGTTTTTTTTTATAATATAAGAGTAGCAGACGAGCATGCAGTCCACCTGATGGTAAGTGGCTACTGCCGCCCATGGACATCTGTAATCAACCCCAGATAGGATTAGATATTCCTACCTGAGGTGGGCCACAGATGCGCCGCTACCCGTGAGGACTAAGCTGGAACGCCTCGGAAAAGTCTGTCTCCCTTACCACACCCTTCAAACCGGAACACAGCAGCGCCTAACACTGCTGTACGTCAAAATATGAAACCTTTATAATATTAATCGTCTCTGTCTGTCCGTCACAGTCAATTTCCACTAAACTTACTGAACATAAAGGTAGAACTCTCTGTAGTTCCACTTTAGCGGCACCACCACAACTTCATCATCAACCCACTGTCCCACTGCTAGGCACGGGTCTCCTCTCAAAGTGAGAAGGATCAGGCCATAGTCCACCGCGCTGGCCAAGTGCGTATTGGTAGACTTCACATAGCAAGAGATAATTAATTTCTAATACGTACATAACTTTGGAAAATCAGAGGTGCGTGCTTGGGATTTGAACCTCGGACCCCTCGATTGAGAGGCCGAGTTTCTTAACCACTAGGTTATCACCACCACACCTATTTCTGCCTAATAACAGCAGGGTTGCAGTGCAGAGCATGCAGTCCGGCTGACGCGCCTATCTCTAAGAACTAAGCAGAAATGCCTCACAAAAGTAGGTCTCCCTTACCACACTTCAAACAGTTGTTGTTGTTGTTGTTGATTACAGATGTCCATGACCGGTAATAGCCACTTACCATCAGATGGACTGCATGCTCGTTTCCTACTATTATAAGTATAGCTTTGTGTGGAAGATTAACTTTATGTTCAAGGTTAGTATTCTTATAACGCGCGTGTTTACCAATAATTATCGCTTACGCATTGTTACATATTACAGTAAAACATTTTGCAGTTTTAATTTTATAGCTAAATCCAGCCACGCTTAAATATAGCTCAATGTGATACTTTCATGAGAACTTCTGATATAAGGCTCTTCAAAAAGGTGCAAAATTTAAAAGAGCTCTCATACAAAGCCGGTGATGCATTGGCGACTCCTCTGGTGTTGCAAATGTCCATAGGCGGCGTTGACTACTTTTTATCAGGTAGTACGTTTGCCTAATTGTTAGGTTAAGAATAAAAAAATCAGGTTAAAAAGTAAATAAAAGAACTCTAATAATATATAGTTGTATAAAAACGTCAAGTAAATCAAGAACCCATTTTTTCAGAATAAAAGGAACAATTCTTCCTATTAAGTGTTTCAAAAATGTATTGTTAAAATTATTTCATCAAAGAATTTGCCAGTAAAACTACCAAGTATCCTGTTTCGAAAAACTAAACGTGTAAGTTGCTATCCCGTTGAAATTTGGATTTTTATCTTTCTCTTTGGAGGCCTCAGAGCAGTCTCACCTGCCCTCCAAGTCCAGTTTCGACAAATATAACTGTTTTGGTATTTGTTTACGTATTGCTCCATACAATTTCCAAGTTCTGAAATAATCCGCTCGGGGAGCGCCCCTAGCGGATTATTTCAAATCAGCGGATTTGAAATAGTATGGGCAATTACGTAAACAAATACCAAAACAGTCATATTTGTCGAAACGTAAAAACTCATGGTAAGGGTACAGTACTGTTCTCTAGTTTATATTTTGGAAAGTATACCGATCTAAAAAATAACACCCAAGCATCACACTTCAGTAATATTAATGGATTACAGACTTTATACTCAAGGGCATGATTGTGCATTAAGACGTATGCCGCAGTTAATTACAAATAATTTTGTATTTCTTACACGCTCTTATCAAAATGGATTCATGTAACAATGACAGTATAATCGTTTATAGGTTAAGTACTGTATCAAAGTCACTATTCCTACTCTTTTAGGATTCAGTACGTTTTTTTTATAATATAAGAGTAGCAGACGAGCATGCAGTCCACCTGATGGTAAGTGGCTACTGCCGCCCATGGACATCTGTAATCAACCCCAGATAGGATTAGATATTCCTACCTGAGGTGGGCCACAGATGCGCCGCTACCCCTGAGGACTAAGCTGGAACGCCTCGGAAAAGTCTGTCTCCCTTACCACACCCTTCAAACCGGAACACAGCAACGCCTAACACTGCTGTACGTCAAAATATGAAACGTTTATAATATTAATCGTCTCTGTCTGTCCGTCACAGTCAATTTCCACTAAACTTACTGGACATAAAGGTAGAACTCTCTGTAGTTCCACATCGGCGGCACCACCACACCTTCATCATCAACCCATTACTGTCCCAGGAGGAGAAGAGGAGATCCGTGCTGGGCACGGATCTCCTCTCAGAGTGAGAAGGATCAGGCCACAGTCCACCGCGCTGGTCAAGTGCGTATTGGTAGACTTCACATAGCAAGAGATAATTAATTTCTAATACGCACAAAACTTTGAAAAATCAGAGGTGCGTGCTTGGGATTTGAACCTCGGACCCCTCGATCGAGAGGCCGAGTTTCTTAACCACTAGGCTATCACCACCACACCTATTTCTGCCTAATAACAGCAGGGTTGCAGTGCAGAGCATGCAGTCCGGCTGACGCGCCTATCTCTAAGAACTAAGCAGGAACGCCTCACAAAAGTATGTCTCCCTTACCACACCCTTTAAACCAGAACACAGCAGCGCTTAACATTGCTGTTATACCAGAAATAGGTGTGGCAGTGCCACCGGAGTCGAACCACAGAAGGTTCTTTAAAATTCAAATTTTATATAAGAGTAACACGATTGTTTTCAGCGTTAAGTAGGCGTCCTAGTATATGAATAAATAAATGTTATAACCTTTGACTGTTATGACGCAATCTTGAATTGTAAATTATAAATTAACATCTATAGTTTAAACACACACTGCAGGACTGATTTTGATTAGGAATTTATGTTAAAAAACTTAAAATTTTACTTAAAATGTGGCTTAAATTATATCACACACACGCGCATATATACACAAACACGCACGCATTCACGTACACGTAAGCACGCACACACATGCTTACATACATACACAGTCACACACACATATAAATACACAAACACGCACGCATTCACGTACACGCAAGCACGCACACACATGCATATATATATATATACACACACACACGCACATATATACACCAACACGCATGCACTCACGTACACGCAAGCACGCACACACACACACACACACACACATACACACAAAAAATACACACACTCACACAAACACGCATGCACTCACACAAGCAAGCACGCACACACACAGAGAAAGCCACATACACACACACAACCACACGCACGCATGTCATACATAGTAGTCAGAAAATTTATTGACTTTTTTTCTTTAAATTTCTTTGATTTAAATAATACAAACAAAAACTGTTAAGCCAAAAATAGCTTATAATTTGATAAGCACTTACCTGATCCTCCCGTGATGAAAATGGTCTTCCCTTTAAAGAATTCCGGAATCGTGGGTGCAGAGCTCAGGTCGCCATCTTCCAGGAAACCCATTTTTGGTAACTACCCTGAAACCAAAAAAAAAATTGTATTATTCTACCAATGTATTACAATTTTTTTTACTATTTTTTGGTAAATACAGTTAGTTAATGAGCGTACAGGACACCAGATTTTACGTCACTTGCCATTGGAATCTGTTATTAAACCCAAAAAAGGAGTCCTCAAAAATTCATTATATCAAAATCACTTTCGTATGTTTGTGTCGACAAAACTCAAAAAGTACACTATGTTTTGATTTTAAATCTTCACCTAACATAGCATTTCTATTCAAGAATGTTTATATATATTTTTATTGCGATTTTTTTACGGGACCAGGGACTAAGCTTTCATTTACGTCCCTAATATCATATCATATTTACTCTAGCGAATTAAGGTAGGGCGGAAGGAGCACTCTGCCCCAGGGCCCCATCCTGGGGGCCCCCAAACACAATTGCTAACTAGCCAAAAAAACTCTTCACAACAAATAATCTGTGATTGCGTATAAATCAGCGAAAAAAAAGTGCCGGAATCATTCGGAATTGTCGGCGAATAAGTATATGACAAATTTGTAATTTTGTAAAATCTAATCAACGTTTTTACACTAGGGGCCCCATTCAATTTTCCGCCCCGGGCCCCCGACCTTAGACCGCCACAGCGTTTACCTAATTTAATAAATGAAAATAAATGTAAATTGAGGCATTTCCGTCCCATTCAGTGCCACTTTTATCCTAACGTTTCTCTCGTACTTGGGTCGAATTAGGCGAAGAATAGTTTAGTTTAATATAATTATAATTAAAAATGGTAGAACTCTTTGTGGTTTGACTCCGGTGGCACAACCGCCACACCTATTTCTGCCTCATAACAGCGGCGTTAAGCGCTGCTGTGTTCTGGTTTGAAGGGTGCGGTAAGGACATACTGTTTCGAGGCGTTCCAGCTTAGTACTTAGATAGCGGCGCCGTAACCGACCGGTAGTAATCTAATCCAATCTGGGTTAAATTACAGACGTCCATGGGCGGCAGAGACCACTTAGATAGACTGCATGCTCGTCTGCTACTCCTATATATTAAAAAGGTAGCATCACTTTTAATTTGATCCCTGAGAGATCACCGCGTCTCTATTTCTGCTCAATAACAGAAATAAAAAAAATATTTAAAATTATATAAATATTTATTTATTTTATAAAAAATAGGTACATACCAATTTACGCGGTTTATTAGCAATGACAAGTCGTTTTTAACGCACAACGCACGTTACTCGTGGGTCTGCGATCAACAATGACTGCATTCATTTGTATGTTAACTGGACCTCATTTAATGCAGTGTTAAGGCGAAGATTGATTTTATTTTTATTTACAACTAGCTGACCCGGCAAACTTTGTACCGCCTCAAAATATATTTGTCAAAAATATTTCATATAAAATATTGCCTATGTTACTCGTGGATGTAGCTTTCGAATAGTGAAAGAATGTTTCAAATCGGTCCAGTAGTTTTTGAGCCTATTCATTACAACCAAACAAACAAAGTTTTCCTCTTTATAATATTAGTGTAGAAAAATACTTTAATATTTTAATTATAGTGATTTTATTATTTTTTTGTATATAAGTACATAACTACAGTTATAATGAATGTATTGTACTTTTTTGTATACTGTAATAGAAATAAATAAATACATTAATGTTTCATTCTTTAATATTTCCTTTTATTAACAAATATCTTTTAACTGCGGTTTCACTCAGAAACAGGAGTCGATGACAATACTTGTCTTATCTATCCCTCAGGAATAGTACTTTTTTGGGATAAAAGATACTCAAAGTCCTTTTCTAGACCACTGACAACGTGTGTACACAATTTTATGATAATCGGTTATGTAGTTAAGGCGTTATAATGTAACAAACAAACACACAAACAAACATTCATATTGATAGTTAGGTTAGTATTTCTTAAAGTGTTTCGCCCGACTTCGTCGTCAATACATAGCTGTCCCACTACTGGGCACGAGTCTCCTCGCAAAGTGAGAGGGGCTTAGGTGGGTCCACCGCGCTGCCCAGATTTTTTTATAATATAGGAGTAGCAGACGAGCATACAGTCCACCTGATGGTAAGTGGAATCTGTCGCCTATAGACATCTGTAATCAACCCTAGGTAGATTTATATATTCCTAACTGAGGTCGGACACAGATGCGCCGCTACCCCTGAGGACTAAGCTGGAACACCTCGGAAAAGTATGCCTCCCTTACCACACCCTTCAAACCAGAACACAGCAGCTTATCACTACTATTATGAAGAAAAGGTGTGGGGGTGGTGCCACCGGAGTTGAACCTCAAAGGGTTCTACCAACTTCAAACCTTCCTATGTATGTCTCATTCTTTGTTACGCTGCAGCCCAAACGGCTTGACGGATTAACATATGAGGTGTCGTTGGATTCGTCTAAATTGTGAGAGTACACATAATCTTTAAAATTCTCGTGTCCAATGTTAGTTACCGTACTCCTCCGAAACGGCTTTTCCGATTTTCACCAAATTTTATATGCATATTCAGTAGTTCTGAGAATCAGCTACTATTTATTTTTATACGCTTAAGTGATAAAGGTTGTTCAACCTTAACATTTTTTTTATATGGCAACACAACGTTTGCCCGGTTAGCTAGTATTTATATAAAAAACTTTTTAATAAAAAAAAATACAGTTCAAATTTAATCTGTAACTTAAATAAAGAGGTATAATAATGATTTTGATTATTCATAAGGTTATCGATTTACGTATTAAGTAGGTATAATAACTATTGGAAACCCAGTAAGGGCAAGGTAATGGTTCAATTATATAAAACTCGTAAAAGTATAGAAATAACAATAAAATATGTATATTTTAGGGTTCCTGAGGTACTCAAAGGGTAAAAACGGAACAACAACAACATATCTTTATTTCGACAACACAATGTTAGGAACACATAAAATAATAGAGACGGAATCCTATTACTAAATCTCCGCTGTCTGTCATTACTGTCCCACTGCTGGGCACAGGTCTCCTCTCAGAATGAGGATTAGGCCATAGTCCACCGCGCTGGACAAGTGTATATTGGTAGACTTCACATAGCTTTGAAAATTCTCAGGTATGCAGGTTCTTCACGATGTTTTCCTTCACCGTTTTAAACAAGTGATAATTAATTTCTAATACGCACATTACATTTCAAAAATCAGAGGTGCGTGCGCGAAGTCAGAGGGCGCGTCTTTGTAGTTCGACTCCGGCACCACCGCCACACCTATTTCTGTTATAACAGCAGTGTTAAGCGCTGCTGTGTTCTGGTTTGAAAGGTGTGGTAATGAAAACATACTTTTCCGAGGCATTCCAGCTTAGTCCTCAATGGTAACGGCGCATCTATGACCGACCTCAGGTAGAAATATCTAATCCTATCTGGGGTTGATTACAGATGTCCATGGGCAGCAGTAGCCACTTACCATCAGGTGCACGGCATGCTCGTCTGCTACTCCTATATAATAGAAAAGTGACCATCCATAGTCTAAAGGATATAGTTATTACAATTCAAATTTCACTTTAGCTGTTTAACTATTCAAATTATTCAAGAAATAAATTATGCTAATACGCATTTGTTACGCCAACTAACGCCATCTCTTATTGTATTGAGGAACCACAATATTAGGTTGCATCATTTCACAACAGATGGAGTTGTATCCATTACTAAAATGTAATCGAATCAAATACTTTTATATTTTAAAAATGTATAAAAGTGTAAAACAAATAACACAAAGTAAAAAATATATTTTATTTCAAATATTAATAACATATTTTTACATATAAAGTAAGTGTAATCCGCGTAAAACTGCTAGTCCGCTCTGAATATAGAAACGAATCGCGTAGCCATAGCAATTTGTATGACAACACCTGCTCGCAACAACTTCAGAGCGGACTAGCAGTTAGGCGCGGACTATACCTACATGTAAAATACATTTTTAATCAAATATACAGCGGCTTAAGCAATTGAATGTATTTACTAAGAAATTCGATTTTACAATATTCCACGCGATGAAGCCAACGAATAAGACTTTTAGAATCAAATCCAAAACATATAATCTGAAACAAAAAAATATCAAATAAAAAAATCTCGTCATAAAAAAGTTGAGAAAATGGTTTTTTCTTTTTTTGAAGTGAAAACTTCTTTAGCAGTTTTTGTGGGTGCACATTGTGTGATGGGTAAAAAATGTTAAACTAGCGTTAGGACACGTGGCCTGATAGAAAATTCGTAAGACGGCAAAGCAAACTGAAAAAGTCAAGATGTCATCCGGTGTCAGCATAGAAAAAATATGTCAATTTATAAAAAATAACATTACATACATATAACTGAAAATTTGAATGACAGGGACGCCTTCTGTCGAAATTGGTCGTAAATTCAGAAACATTCGTGGGCTCATGCACAACAAATTTGCTAATCATCACATAATCAAATGCAGTAACGATTCGATAAAGGCATAGATTAGTAGAGATTACTCACTCCTAACAAGAAAATGTACCCAGTTTTGAGAATTGAAATAGTTGCGTAAAAAAGTTTTGCCACGTCTCCGTGCTAAAATGTCCCTAAAATATTTGAAATAATTATTTATTTATTATATAAATTACGCAGTATTCCTTATTTATTCGTAAATTTTCTCTAAAAATGTTTTTATTTGTCAAGAATTCAAAAAAAGAACTTACCAATAAGCCGTTTGTAGCTTCATTCAATTTCAATGCGGCGAAGTATCTTTACTAATCTATGTATAGATGTTTAAATATAAGAAAGAACGTACCTCGAATTATGAACTATCGCTTTCGGCAAATCCTCATCTTTTTCTCTCAACAAGTACTTCCTTCCTCCATAGCAGCATTTTTCAAAATACTCAAAAATGTCCCTGTCCTCCAAATCATAAAAGAACTGATCTACATCCTCTGTTTTGATAGAAGATCTTACGTCGATGAAATTTTTGTTGATGAAGTTCCAATGCTGCGTCATAAAGTATTCAAGAGCTATGTTCGCTGCACAAATCTTTCGTTGGATTTTGACCAGCCTGAAAATGTATTTAATAAAGGTTTATTTGAAGGTGGAAGAACCCTTTGTGTTTCGACTCCGGCAGCACCACCGTCACACGTATTTCTGTTATAACAGCAGTGTTAAGCGCTGCTGTGTTCTGGTTTGAAGAGTGTGTTAGGAGAGACATATCTATGGCCGACCTCAGGTAGGAATATCTAATCCTATCTAGGGTTGATTATGTTTGTCCATGGACAGTAGCCACTTACCATCAAGTGGACAATGCTCGTCTGCTACTCCCATATTATAAGAAAAACTTACATAGGTTTCTTCCCGCAAATCCGTAATATAGAATCCACGAACACAGCTGGTAGTAATTGCAGAAACAGGAACTGCAGATAAAAAAACAGTTATCAATACTATATTTTAATCATTCAAGATCAATTTGGAGTACAATAAACGTAAATGAACCTTAAAATCAGGACAATAATAGCTCGGTACCTTTAAATTATCATCAAAATCGAGGTACGGAGGTTCGAATTCCAGGCACAAATCAAAATTTTCCAAAATCTTTCAAAATGACGTTCGTCACGTTATTAGAAATCAATCATTTTCTCGATATATGAAAGGAACCATCGCGAAGAATTTTACATGTAACACTTCTTTAGAAAGTTCTCAAAGGTATAGAGTCTACCAATTGGCCAAATATGGCCAAAGCCCCTCACTCTGAGAGGAGACCTACGCCCAGCTGCAGCACGACAGCAATGGATTGACGACGAACCAGTAAAGTTTGTAGCATATACTCCCATTTGTAACTTTTCACAGTAAACACACTCACACCACACGTATTTCTGCCTAATAACAGCAGTGTTAAACGCTGCTGTGTTCTGGTTTGTAGGGTGTGATAAGGGAGATACTTATCTAGGTTTTTCTAGTCCTCAGGGGTAGCGGCATCTGTGGCTGACCTCACGTAGAAAGCTAATCTTATCTGCTGTTTATTTCAGATGACCATGGGCGGTAGTAGCTCCTTACCATCAGGCCCACTGCGTGCTGGTCTGCTATTCCTATATTATGAAAAAAAGAAAAACTAAGTAACATATCAGCTAAGTTATGATACTTTACCCAAAATTGGTACATAAACTTGGAGCTGGTGACTGAACAGTTGATGCTCCACAGGACGTTGTTCAAGGGACACTTCTTGCTCATATCCAGGCCCATCTGCACGAATTGTTTCAGGGTCACTTGGACCAGTTTGCCACTGCAGCAGTGGTAGATTGGAATGTCATCTGTAGGTGATAATCTAAAAAAATATAGTATTATTATTGGCTATGGCAAAGGGAGATCTCACTGCGAGCTAGGTGATCATGTCCAGACAGCGGCCGTGCTCCGACAGTCTCAGTTCGGAGCTTGTTCATATGCAAGATGTTTATAACTTCGATAGCGTGATTCAGAATACTCGTGGCGCCATTTCTTGACGAGTTGCCACAAAACAAAAGACTGCTTAAAATATAGCATATTGCAAAACCAAAATTGAGATGAATCCAATTACACCTCATATATTAAAATCTATTTTACCCTTTGGGCTGGAAAGCAAGCCAAAGCTAAATCATAAATGTGGTAGAACTGTGGTTCGACTCTACCCACCTCTCTCTAGTGGTACTCTACACACCTATTTCTGCCTGACAGCAGTGTGGCGCTGCTGTGATCTGGTTTGAAGGGTGTGGTAAGGGAGACATTTATTCGAGGAGTTCCAGCTTGATCCTTAGGGGTATCAACGCATCTGTAACTGAACTCAGGTAGGACGCAAATCTTATCTGGGGTTGAATACAGATGTCCATGGGCGGCAGTAGTCACTTACCATCAGATGGATTACAAATTCGTTTGCTCGTTTAATCTTTAAAAAAAAATTATACATATATACCCAAAATTTAAGAAAAAAGAAAACAATAGGAAGCCAGTTAAATGTAAAGAAAAATATAAGGAATTTTGTACTTTCTAGTCCCTCGTAGCCACGAAACGGCTAAAAAGTGGCGAATAGCAAAATCCACAGGTACATAGTCTAGTGCTGTGTTTGGCACTGAATGTAGGATACGAATTAGTCCTGTAACAAATTAGTCTATTAGGAAACACTGAGATTTACCAAATATGAATGTATCTGTAGATTGTGTTTTTATCACATCACATCGCATTGCACAAGTATAGTCCGTGCCAAACTGCTAGTCCGCTCTGAAGTTGTTGCGAGCAGATGTAGTCATACAATTTGCTATGGTGACGCGATTCATTTCTTTATTCAGAGCGGATTAGCAATTTTCCGCGGACTATAACATATTGTATTAATCTAATATTGTATAGTACGATTGCCAAGTCAATCTGTATCTGTAATGTTTAAAACGTAAAGATATGGTCTAATAAGATGTTTTTAGATCGGCTAATTACGAAATATTTCAAGTGGACAATGCTCGTCTGCTACTACTATTTAAGACAGAAGGTCCCTTAACTAACTAAATTAATGGACTGAACAAATTAACCGACTTGGTATTAGATGGATCTCACAACTTTTAATGGTAGAAGAACTAAGTCGTGAAACTTATTTTTTTACAAGTGATGTTTTTGATGGCATTATATATTTATAGGAAGGTAGAATTATTGTAGTTTGAATCCAAAGGCACCACCGCTAAACCTATTTCTGCTTAACTGCGTTAAGCGCTGCTGAGTTCCACTTTGAAGTGTGGTAAGGAAGAACTTCAAATTAATCCTCAGGTGTGGCAACGCCTCTATGCACAACTTCAAACAGACTTATCTGGGGTTGATTACAGATGTCCATATCTGGCAGTGGCCACTTACACTCAGGTGGACTTCACGTTCATTTACTGCTTCTAATTTATAAATAAAAAAAAAAACTAAAAAGCATTGTAGACTCCCCTAACCCGTCAGAACTTAGAAGTCAGGAGATCTAATAAATTAATTATGTGTTCTGATTACCTTTGCCAACACCCACACCCAAGCCATTGGGTCCATTTAGCGACTCTATCCATCCAGGCACTGGTTCTAACACACTGGCTACGACTGTAACAAAGTAAATAATACAGTCTGTGGCGACTTCCCGCTACTCGCCAAGAGATGACGCACAATTCTGCATCACACTATCGAAGTTTTCACAACATCTTGTAAGTAACTATGTTTCTTCATAATGATCCCTTTCTTTTAGTTCCACATTTATTATTACTTCCCAGGATTTGATCCAACAAGCGAATAGACACACTCTGTATAGCCATCATTTTCGATGGTGGGATAATACAGGGTGTATTTTTTTACAACTTTCCATAGTGGTTCTATTTCCGTACAGGTTGTTAAAATTTTCGGCGATGGCACAATATAGTATTTTTTCAAAATTAACTCATTCGATCCCTGGTTAGGGAAAATATAAAAAAAAATGCAGTTTAAGTTTTTTTCCAAAATCGGCCTCGTAACTCCTATCAGATTTTTTCAATAATTTATACAATTACGCCATAAAGATTCACTTAAAAATCACCTTGTATACCATTCGTTTCATATATATTTTTTAGATATACGTATCAACAGACTCACCAACAGACGGTCTTATTATAGCTATGGGAAGTTTCCCCCTCTGTTCATATACCATATGTTCGGCCATTTGTTTTGTGAAGACGTAGGTGTTAGGAAGGGCGCCCAAAAGCCTGGAAAAGTTAAAAATAATTATTTTAAAGTTAAGCAACTAAACAGCATTAATAGTGTTTTTTTTATAGTATTAGTAGGAGTAGCAGACGAGCATGCAGTCCACCCGACGGTAAGTGGCTACTGCCGCCCATGGACATCTGTAATCAACCCCAGATAGAATTAGATATTCCTACCTGAGGTCGGCCACAGATGCGCCGCTACCCCTGAGGACTAAGCTGGAACGCCTCGGAAAAGTATGTCTCCCTTACCACACCCACAAAACGGAACACAGCAGTGCCTAACACTGCTGTTATAAGGCATAAATAGGCGTGGCGGTGGTGCCGCCGGAGTCGAACCACAAAGGGTTCTACCACCTTCAAGTGTGGTGATTAGTAGCCAATAGATGGCGTCTCGCAGTGTCGAATACTTTACTGGTATTGAAAGTGATAGAAACCTTTGTGGTTCGACTCCGGCGGCACCATCGCCACACCTATTTCCGCCTCATAACAGCAATGTTAAACGCTGCTGTGTTCTGGTTTGAATGATGTGATAAAAGATTCCGTTACATACATACATACAGATGAAGCTAATAAAAGGCTGCGAGTCCGCGCCAAGCTCCGCTCTCTAATCCGCTCTGAACATAAAGGCTAGTCGCGTCGCATCAGCAAATTGTAGAATTGCAAATTGAGACGAAGACAGCGCGGGCCCCCGGCACCGCCTCGCCTGCAGAGACAAAGCTGCGTTAATGTGTCCTTATGTTGCTACGGAGTACGGAGTATATGCTTGCTTGTGTTCAACTGCATTGGCTCTGACTACACCCTTGCGCAACAACTTCAGAGCGGACTAGAAGTTTGGCGCGGACTATTAAAGAAGCAAACTCACTTAGGCGTCAGTACTCTTTGTGTCTGTTCGTCGATTTTTTCACAAATACTGATCACATCCCTCCAGTCGGCCACTGGAGGATACACCACCTCTTCAATTTCCTCCCTATTAGTGTTCAAATATGATGTCGACACGTGTACAAGCACCTGAAAAAAACATTATGTTGTTTTTATTTAAAAAAATAATACATAAACTCTTGAAATTAGAGAATTATTTTGATAATTAGTAATGTCTAAGTCGAACGCGCCCATAAAATTACTATATGGATCACAATAATTGGACTTATATTGTTTTAAAAAACAAAGTTTTTTTTTAATAAAGAAAAGGTAAGCTTGAATGCTATTGTTACTCACCTGGATTTATTTATGTTTATTCATTACTAGCTGACCCGGCAAACGTTGTGTTGCCATATAAATAAAAAATGTTAAGGGTGAACAACCCTTATCACTTAGGGGCATGAAAAATAGATAGTAGCCGATTCTCAGACCTACTGAATATGCATATAAAATTTGGTGAAAATCGGTGATGCCGTTTCGGAGGAGTACGGTAACTAACATTGTGACACGAGAATTTTATATATCATTATTTAAATTTATATTACTTACGTCCAAATTCTTAACAGCCTTTGCAAGTTGAATAACCTCCCTTGTTCCACATAGGTTCATTTTCACAGCATAGGACATTGTATCGTCGAATCTGAAATACGTTACCCAAAAAACGTTTAAAAAATACCCAACTGCTTAAAAATAACCTTAACTTTAACCCCACCCACAATTAAGACGAATCCAACGACACCTCATATGTTAAGCCGTCAAGCTGTTTGGGCTGCAGCGTGACAAATAATGAGACATACATACATACGCTCGAACAACATTACCCTCCGCATTAAATTGTAAAACTAACTGTTAAAGCGGGTAAATAACTGTTAAAGCTAAAAACCCGACTACAAAATTTTCTAATAACTATGTACCTATCTATGACACATGAAAATATTCTTATAGTGATGGTCAGAGGATTACCGTGGTCATATCTTGCCATAAGTAGAACGTCCTTAGAATAAGATTAGAATCCCACCTAAGATCGACTACAGATGCTACTCCTGAGGACTAAGTTGGAACGCCTCAGACATTTTTTTATTTTTTATTTTATTTATTTATTTCACACAAACACATATCATTACAGGTCCTTCCCAAAGCGATATTGTGGTTCCTTAATTTTTAACAAAATAGCACAGTACATACAGTGTCGTTTTTGTAAATTCATTCAGAGAGCACGTTAGTTCGCCCGCTGCGCACCGCTAATAAAGGGGGCCGGCGCCTTCGCAATACGTAGTTGTCAGGCACATTCAATAGCAATTCTTTTAGTACTACCGGATTACACATCTTCACACACACACCTTACCTTTACACACCTTACCGGATTAATGTTTCCCTTGCCACACTTCTAACCAGAACACAGCACTGCAGTTATTAAGTAGAAATGGGCGTCGCGGTGGTGCCGCTGGAGTCAAACCACAAAGGGTTCTACCACCTTAAAAACAGTTATTATAAAATATCTTACCTGACGCTAGCAGCAACGTGGAATATTATATTCGTTTCGTTGATAATCTTTGCTTTATCATCTTCTGATATACCTGCAATGGAGAAAGATTTTGTGGTACTAACTTTAGACTCTTTTTACACTCACACTAAAATTCTCTGTGTCGTCGGAACCATGGACACACACATAGACGAACAAACACTCAGACATCGAACAGATATTGAAATTCATCAATTGATGCGAAATTCCGGGTTCGATCCCTGGCAAGACAGGGATCGAACCCGGAATTTCACATTTTTTTAAGTTCTCTTATCTTATCACAGAAGAAAAAGAAGTAGTTAATTGTCTTGGTTAAAATATGGTATGGTGAGTGTTACATATTTTTCTAAGTGGTAGAACCCTCGTTGGTTCGACTCTGGCGACATTACGGCCACACCTATTTCTGCCTAATATCAGCAGTGTTAAGCGCTGCTGTGTTCTGGTTTGAAGTTTATGACAAAGCTGTCACTTTTCCGAGGTACACTAGCTTCGTCCTCCGAGGTAGCAATGCATCTGTGACTGACCTCAGATAGGACTCCAATCTTATATTTTGTCCATTACAGATTTTGAAGGTGGTGGAACCCTTTGTGGTTCAATTCCGGCGGCACCACCGCCACATCTAATTCTGCCTCATAACAGCAGTGTATCGCTGCTATGTTCCGTTTTGAAGGGTGTCGTAAGGGAGACATATTTTTCGAGGCGTTCCAGTTTAGTCCTCAGAGGTAGCATGCATCTGTGGCCGAACTCAGTTAGGAATATTTAATCCTATCTGGGGTTGATTACAGATGTCCATGGGTGGCAGTAGCCACTTACCATCAGATGGACTGCATGCTCGTCTGCTACTCCTATATTATAAAAAATAAAAATAAAAACAAAAAAAGATGTCCATAGGCGACAGTAGCCACTTACCATCAGGTGCATGCTCGTTAGTTACTTCCGTAATATAAAATATACGTAAAAGTCAAAGGGTACGTCAAAAGTTGTTACGTCCAGTGTATCGATTGTCCAAAATATAATTTAAATGTATAATTTCTTTACCTACACTAATCTAGTGTTTTGGGACAATGATTTTCACTTTAAGCAGTTCAAACTTACAAGTCATACCTCAATAGTGTCTATGCATATATTAGAAATACTAATAGACAGTAATAAATGCAACAAAAATAATACTAATATTAAATTCAATCAAAAACATCAATTGTAAAAAAACCAAGTCTCACTTTAATTCTCATCTTAATCAACTTAATTCTTCTACCATAAAAATGTGAGATCCGTGTAATACTAAGTCGGTTAATTTATTAAGTCCCTACTTAAGGGATTTTGTCTTAAGTTATTACGTAATTAGCTGACCTAACAACATCTTATGAGACCATATCAATATTAAGTAACAATCTTTTATGTTTTAAATAAATAGATCGACTTGGCAATCGTACTAAACAATATCTCTTAAACCTATCTATTACAGATAGACACTTGATTTTTACCCGACTGCCAAGGAAGGGTTATGTTTTTCGCGCGTATCTTGTATGTTTGTCTTTCTTTATTTGATGGGATCTAACAAACGGCTGGATAAATGTCGACAGTTAAGGTGTCATTATATTCGTCTCAATAACCCGAGTGTCCTAAGATAGGTATTAGAAAAAAACATTCAAAATGGCGGATTTTTGGCGCGAAATACTAACACACATTTCAAAAAAAAAGTTAACCGAACCTATCGAGTAGGGTATCAAATGAAAGAAAATTAAAGGGAGATTATAAAAACTTATTTGTATATATATATAACAGGAAGGTGACTAACTGACTGACTAATTAAATGACTTTTTCATTTTTCAGAAATCAACGTACAGCCAAAACAGCTCGACTTAGAGTTTTGAAATTTTGCACATGGATTTTCTAAATAGCGTAAATAAGTACTAAGAAAGGCTTTTTGAAAATTCTATCCCTAAGATGGCAAAATAGGGAACGACAGTTTTTTTGAAATCCTTTAATTTTGAAGCAACTACTATAATATTTAGTAATATTTAGTATTTGGCTTTCTGGATAGGAACAAGGACGCACCTATTTATCTTCTTCCAAAAAATCAACCCCGTAGAGGGTAAAATAAGGGATGATAGTTCATTTGAACAACCGTCATTTTTGAAGCAAACACTATGAATTTTTTTTTATGGCTTTCGGGATAAAAATAATGAAACGCCCTATTTCACTGATTTTGGAAATTCTACTCCAGCCTTTTTAGTGCAGTCGGGTTTTTGATTTTTTAATTAAATTACTTCTTACAGAATATATATTTCTATGGTCACTTTAGCAACAAGAACTAAAAATAATTCGCCAAGTATGAGTCGAACTCGCACATAGAGGCTTCCGTGTTTCTGGGTCTGGGTGTTTGTATATTTGTGAGTGTGTGTCCAAAGCACCCACGATACAGGGAATCCTAGTGTGGGGCTGTGAGTGTAGAAAGCCTTATTTTTAAAGAACTCTGTGGCGGTGGTGCCGCCGGAGTCGAACCACAAAGATTCTACCACCTTCATGGTGGGTGGGTACTTCTATTTACCAGTATCTTAATAAGCAGTAATAGCCTAGTGGTTGAAAAGCGGCTTCTCAATCGAAGAGTCCCAGGCACGTACCTCCGATTTTTTCGAAATTATACGCGTTTTGAAATTAATTATCACTTGTTTCAACAGTGAAACAAAACATCGTGAGAAAACCTGCATACCTGCGAAAACATAAAAAAAAAATGTTTTCAAAGGTATGTAAAGTCTACCAATTCGCACTTAGCCAGCGCGGTGGACTATGGCCTAATCCTACTCACTCTGAGAGGAGACCCGTGCCCAGCAGTGGGACAGTAATGATTTGATTATTATGTACCTTATCGGGAACTTAAAACTTACCTAGACCTTCTTCCACGATATCGCCAGCAATAAGACTAACTTTGGACTCATAGGCACCAGGTCTTTCTTTACGCAGACGATCAAAACACTGAAAAAAAACTATATTTTAGTTGGTCTAACTAACGGAGGTCTACTGTTTCGACCAAGGGGGTTTGCCACACCATTTCTATAATAAGAGTAGCAGACGAACATGCGGTCCACCTGATGGTAAGTGGCTACTGCCATGGACATCTGTAATCATCCTCAGATAGAATTAGATTGCCTACCTGCGGTTGGCCACAGATGCGCTACTACCTGAGGACTAAGCTGGAACGCGTCGGAAAAGTATGTCTCCCTTACTACACCTTTCAAACCAGAACACAGCAGTGCTTAACACTGCTGTTACCAGGCAGAAAAAAGTGTGGCGTGGTGCCATCAGAGTCGAACCACAGAGGGTTCTACCGCCCTTAAAATTGAGGAAAATATACTCACCGGTGAAGAATATAGGGCCTCAAGTCTTTGTTCTGGAGTCAAACCCTTTTTACCCCTCAAAAGCAAGTAAATCCTCTTCAAATTCGTACAGGAATATAGAAGTTTCTCTATCAACACTTTTCCCATTACACCTGAAAATGTTATAAATTAGATTTGAGGGTGGCAAAAGGTAGGACTAGAATATACATATTAATTTAAGTATGTGAACTTGCTTATTGCGGTTGAATAGATAAAGCGAAAAACGCCGAAAAATAGCGGTTTCTTGTATGTTTACCCCATAGATTAGTAAAGATTACTCACTCCTAACAAGAAAATGTACCCAGTTTTGGGAATTGAAATTGTTGCGTAAAAAAGTTTATATCACGGCGTGCGTAAATTGACGTTTTACGCACGCTTCGCGTGCGCAAAACCCCCATTTCCGACCCCGTAATATAAAATTTTATACAACACGCGGACGAAAAATGTTTTTCTGACTCGTGTGATTGCAGTCCTCGCCTGCGGCTCGGCCTGCAAACTCACACTTGTCAGAAAAAAATTTTTCGTCCTCGTATCGTAATGTACTATTTGCCACGTCTCCGTGCTAAAATGTCCCTAAAATAATCGAAATAATTATTTATTTATTATGTTAATTACGCAGTATTAGTTATTTATTCGTATATTTTCTCTAAAAATGTTTTTATTTGTCAAGAATTCAAAAAAAGAACTTACTAATAAGCCGTTTGTGGCTTCATTCAATTTCAAGGCGGCGAAGTATCTTCACTAATCTATGGTTTACCCCCATTTATTTCGAAGATTTTTTTTATTTAATAATAATAATATATAATTTATTCAAGACATTTTATTTGTAGTATTGGTTTTTATAGCGGCCACCATTTTACACATTCTGTGATAATTTCAAATGTCTATCTATTACGGTTCCAGAGATAGAGCCCTGTGACAGACGGACATACAGCGAATCTTTTGTAAAGTTGTAAAAACAATAGGATCTTACCAGAACCTCCGGTGATGAAGATAGTCTTCCCATCATAAAACTCAGGAATTGTAGGTAGATTTGAAGTATCTACATCTTCTAAGAAACCCATTGTTCCAAAAATATTCCGTGTTCGACCTTTGAACAAAATGAAAAAAAAACTATATTAAAAGTTTCTGACGAAATGTGGAATGAACTTCGTCCTGAGGTATTTTCTGAGCGCTATGATATGGGGCTCTTCAAGAGGGGTGCAAAAAGAGCTCTCCTTCAAAGCCGGCGATGCATTGGCGACTCCTCTGGTGATGCAAATGTCCATAGGCGACGGTGACTGCTTTCCATCAGGTAGCCCGTCTGCCTTATTGTTAGGTATTTTTATAAAAATATCACGGTTTTTGGGGTTTCGTATTGTTCTCAAAAAACCCTTTCATTTGATAACCATATCATAGGGGAGTAACATAGGCTATATTTTATATATAATATATTTGATAAATAGATTTTGAGGCGGCACAAAGTTTGCCGGGTCAGCTAGTTGCAAATAAAACACTAAATAGTACATTTCTATATCAAATAATGATTATCATTATTAAATTTTGATTGAGCGGGCGTTTGTTGATAAAACAATAAAACTTACTTCGTTTTTTGATGACAACAAATAATCACTTTGATTGACTGAAAACCAAATCAGACTGATTCACTTCATATAATCGTCTGGTATTAATCGGATATACATCGTTATAACGTTTTCCCGTGGTTTCGTCTGCGGAATCCTAACTTTGTTTAATAATATAGGAGTAGCAGACGAGCATGCAGTTCACCTGATGGTAAGGCTACTGCCGCCCATGGACATCTGTAAACAACCCCAGATAGTATTAGATATTCCTACCTGAGGTCGGCCGCAGATGAGCCGCTACGTTTGAGGACTAAGCTGGAGCGCCTCGGAAAAGTATGTCTCCCTTACCACACTTCAAACCAGAACAGCAGCGCTTAACACTGCTGTTATGAGGCAGAAATATATGTAGTGGTGGTGCCGCCGAAGTCGAACCAAAATAGGTTCTACCACCTTTAAACTAATTATAAATGCGAAAGTAAGGCTGTTTGTTTTCAACACTTTCACGTCTTAACACGTTCCCTGCGGCACAGATTTTTCTGTACTTTCCATTACTGCGTTACGAGTTGTTTTAAACCTCGTCCTATATCCGACATTGTGGCGGCACGAGGCGTGTTAAATCCCACCGCCCGAAGGAGACTAAAATCCTTTTTTTGGCGCCAAATAAGACAAAATCGACGGCTTTTGTCTTGATTATTATTAACAATGAGTTGATTAACCTAAAACTGCCGCCGCCCTTGGTTAAATTCGTTACTTTAGATTCTATGGGTAAAATAAAATGTGGGTCTAATGCACCTCGGACCGCACTGAAAAATGGCAGGTTTCCATATAATTTAGTGATGGGAAAATAAATATCGATTTTATTTTATTGTTTTTATTTATCAACGTTATGGACAGAATGAATACAAAAAGGGGAAAAGTTATGGATGTTTTTCATTGAAACATTTCAGACAATAAGGTTTTTTGCAAACAGTGCATTCCGTGAGATTTTTTTTTTTGGTTTTTTTGTCTGCCTCACGACATGTCAAGAATGTGCGGAGTTTTTCGTAGCATCCGACACATCTCTTCTTCTTTGGACCCTTATCGAGATGATGTGCTTTCTTTGCAGTGGATTCTGAAAAGTAGGAGCGAGTAGATTAGGGTAAAGAGTAATCGGAATACTCGGTAACGATTTTGCCTACGTTTCCTATATCAATAATGTAGCTACTTAACTGTAATTTCTTACTATACGGATATACGCCTAGCCTGCCAAGTCTCACTACTGGACTTTCACCTAGACAGAGTATATTTGTGACTTACCTGTTTTTGAAATATCTTCCTGTATTCTGATTCTGGCTCAGATTTTTCAACCGATTTTTCTTCATCTTCCTCCATGATCAACTTTTTTCGGCAACGTTTCGACATGATAATTTTCAACATAAAGACAGCGGTCCTACTTCGTCGCTACGCAGCCTCGACTGCGTTGCACAACACTAACCACGTGAAGCTAGCGTGGGGTGCGGTACGAGGTGCGTGGGGAAACGAGGCGTTCCCAACCTCGTTCCGCACTGTGTTAGCATTATTATTTGTTCAGTGCGGTACGAGGTCTAACAAACCCGACATTAGGTTGGTGTACCATAGAACTAGGAATCAGTAGCACATCACAAACATATAGTTATCACTCTCCTACACTGAACCAGACGGAAGTTATGCCTCTCGCACCACAGAGAAGTTAAAGTTTTTTCTTACCGCTATAACGACCAGACATGGACGAGGTGTTTTAAGCCGCGTTCCGCAGCTAACGTGTTAACTATCAAACCTTTTGTCATGATTATATTGCTGTCCCTGGGATGAGTTCCCAGAATGCTGGCAACATTCCCTCGTTGGATAGCGAGGGTGTGTCAGCTCTCTGGTCATTCGTTGACTCTATCAACCGTTTGGACAGATACAAAATTTGTATTAAAAAAGCTTGTTATAGTGACATATTTTTTATCTTCCCTTTATATCCTTTCAGATCATAACACAGCAGCACTTAACACTGCACTTATTAAATAAAACTAATTTTAGTTTAAAAAAAATATATAAAAAAATCTTATGTATGTATGACTAAGTTTAAGCTATCTACATATTCAATTACAAAGAAAACTGGCGAAAATTTTTAAATTTCCTCGAAATGGGACCCCCTGTGAAACTAGCCGCACACAATGACGGTTGAATGATGTCAATGTGTCGCAGCATCGCGAAAAAATCGCTGGACATACATAAAAAAAATATACGCGACAAATAGATAACCTCTCTTCCTTTGGGAAGTCGGTTAAAAAATCAATAAAACTCTTTAGTAATTTTGAAGGTGGAAGAACCCTTTGTGGTTCGACTCCGGCGGCACCACCGCCACACCTATTTCTACCTAATAACAGCAGTGTTAGGCGCTGCTGTGTTCCGGTTTGAAGGGTGTGGTAAGGGAGACATACTTTTCCGAGGCGTTCCAGCTTAGTCCTCAGGGGTAGCGGCGCATCTGTGACCTCAGGTAGGAATATCTAATCCTATCTGGGGTTGATTACAGATGTCCATGGGCGGCAGTAGCCACTTACCATCAGGTGGACTGCATGCTCGTCTGCTCCTCCTATAATATAAAAAAAAAATGTCAACGTACAGACATATCTACTATCTTATATATTAATACTGATTAATTAGTAATTTGCAATTACCCATACAGTAATATGCTGATGAGCACGCTGGTGCCGATGGGTCAAAGAGTAATGTATGTCCAATTTTTTTTGTTTATTAGGAAGTCGTCAACTCATTATTGTCCCACTGCTGGGCACGGTGCTCCACTCAGAGTGAGGGCTTAGGCAAGCGCTGGCTAAGTGGCTTCCTACCTGAGATCGGCCACAGATACGCCGCTACCTCTGAAGACTAAGCTGGAACGCCTTGGAAAAGTACTCCCTTATCACACCTCTGAAACTAGAACACAGCAGCGCTTAGCACTGCTGTTATTAGACAGAAATTGGTTCGACGGTGGTGCCGCCGGAGTCGAACCAATTTTTTTTTATATAAATGTAATATAGATGGCCACTGCCGCCCATTGACATCCAACCCCAGATAGGATTAGATATTCCTACCTGAGGTCGGCCACAGATGCGCCGCTACCCCTGAGGACTAAGCTGGAATGCCTCGGAAAAGTCTTTCTTCCGGTTTGAAGGGTGTGGTAAGGACCACACCCTTCAAACCGGAACACAGCAGCACCTAACACTGCAGTTATTAGGTAGAAATAGGTGTGGCGGTGGTGCCGCCGGAGTCGAACCACAAAGGGTTCTACCACCTTCAAACCTGATAGAGGACTGGTTTATTTGAAGTTAAATAAAGCCTATGGATGGTAGTGTTATTATTATCAGGTGGTATACTAAGGTGGTATACTATCACAATGCTTAATACTAAATTGCTAAGCACTTAATACCAACTTATTTGTGAAGAATATAAAACACTAAGAGTGTTTGTCCACCGCCACCGTCAACGATCCACACCGAGAACGGGATGCCGGCGTTGAAGTAGCGGTACATATATTTACTATAGCCGGGTATCAACCGCACGTGTCATATTAAAGTCAGCCTGAAATAATCTTATTCTCGATGTACACCGTGAACAGTCACCGTGAAATAAAAATACAAATATTTATTAAACATATTTATTATTAAGACAACGCGCTTAATAACTAAAAGACTTACAATACAAAAGATCAGATTTACCTAATTATTCCTCTACAAAAGAATCACAACAAAAAAGTTCACTTAAAAAGTCTTATTCGTTATTTAAGTCCTCATTATGATGAGTCAAATGAGTCCAAAACATCTTGCTATTAATCATTGAGGAGTTCTGGCCAGGGTCTAGTACCATCAAACCTGACAGAACAGCACAAGCTTCACTTAAATGTTAAATCCTACAATTCATTTTGCAAATATTATGTACTTAATCGTTAAGAATCTCACTTAGTCAATTAAAATCTTATACTAATAAGTGGCCAAGTGCAAGTTGTACTCGCACATGGAGGGTTCCGTACCACCAAAATTTTCATATTTTTTCATTTTTTGTTTATTTTTATTTTTAGTATTTGTTATTATGTCAGCCATTGAAGTTAATGCATTGTGAAAATTTAAAGCGAAAACCGTCGAAAATAGCGGTTTCTTGTATGATGACACCCATTTATTTCCATTTCTTTTATTAGTTGTTATAACGGCCACCATTATACATATTCTGGCAAAATGACAAGTGTCTATCTATTAAGGTTCAGGAGATAGAGCCCTGTGACAGACGGACAGACAGCGGAGGCTTAGTAATAGGGTACCGTTTTTACCCTTTGCGTACGGAACCCTAAAAATGTAACTCTTCAAACATATTGTAACTGGAATCAATCCAGCTTTGAACATAGGCTGTGTTGAAGATCCTCCAGGATAGATACCCGTAGAATACGCATTTCACCAGCTTATCCAGGATCACCATTCTGGAAGAAATAGGAATACATTATCCTGGACTAAATAAGTAGTTCGACTGAGGAACCACCGTCACAGTTTTTCTGCCTAATAACAGTGTTTAGCGCTGCTATATTCCAGTTTGAAGGGGGTGGTAAGGGAGACATACTTGTCTAAGATATGTCGATAAGATAGAAAAGCATATCTGGGATAGCATGATCCGTGGCCGGCTTCAGGTAGAACTATCTTACTTGGGGTTGATTGCAGATGTTTCTGGGCCGAGATAGCCATTTACCAACAGGTGGACTTCTTCTATGTACCAAAAGATAGTTAAAAGGTGTTAACTCTGTGATTCGACTCTGACGGCACCAAAATCACACCTTTTTCTGCCTAATAACAGCAGTTTTCAGCTCTCCTGTGCCGATTTAAAGGAAGTTGTAAGGGAAACAAACTTTTCCGAGGCGTTCCAGCCTAGTCTTAGGCGGCGCATTTGTAACCGACCTCAAGTATGAATATAATCGTATCTGGGGTTGATTACAGATGCCCATGCGCGGCAGTAGCCACTTACCTGCTGGGCTGGGCTGCACACTCGTCTGCTACTCTTATATGTTATAAAAAGGTATGTCGTCACACCACACTTCAAACCAGAACAGCAGCGCTTAACTGCTGTTATAAGTAGCAATAAAATGTATTTTTATGAACTTAACCAGTACCTTCGATAGTGTCTTTTGGCTGTGATCCCATCATCATCAGTCTCCTTCAAGAGATACTTCTTCCCACCCTCGCAACTAGCTTTGAAGTACTCGAATTTATCGATATTCTCCATATCGTAATAGAAATTGTTCAGGTCCCCTTTCTTCAGGCAAGATCGGAGAGCGACGAAGTTCTTGTTGCAAAACGTCCATTGCTGCGTTACGTAGTATTCGAGGGCGATGTTTGCTGAGTAAATCCTGCGTTGGATCTTCACCAACCTGAAATTGAAATGAGAATTGGAAATTGAAATTCTTTAACTGAAGAATAATTGGCCAAGTCGGACTCGTACATGGAAGGTTCCGTACCACCAATATTTACATATTTTTATTATTTTTGGTTATTTTACGAAGTAAATAAGTTTGTTTATTAATTTTTTAAGCTTATTTTAAAAAAGTACAAAAATCTTATATATAAAATTCTCGTGTCACAATGTTAGTTACCGTACTCCTCCAAAATGGCTTTATCGATTATCACCAAATTTTATATGTATATTCAGTAGGTCTGAGAATCGGGTACTATCAATTTTTTATACCCCTAAGTGATAAGGGGATACCTTTAACATTTTTTTATTTATATGGCAACACAAGGTTAGCCGGGTTAGCAAGGGCAGCTAGTAATATATAAAACAGGTTTTAAAATACTTAAAAATAAATATTTAAAAATTTATTCCTAAATTTTTTAGGATTTGTTATTATAGCAGCCGAGAGTCGATTCGGTGGAGATTTGGATATCGATTTAAAATTATTATTTTTTTTTTAATTTTTTTTTTTATAATATAAAAAAAAAATCATGTCCAAATTTCACTTCCAAGGCATTAAAAAATTAATTCTGTTTGCAACATCATATCTATGTGAAACTGGGCTTTCAGCTTTAGCTGTGATATAGAACAAATATCGCTCAAGGATCAATGTGGAGCAAGAAATGAGAGTAGCAGTGTCAAGTCATATTCCCCGCTTTGAAAAACTGCGCGAAGATCAACAAGCTCACCCTTGACATTGATTTAACTGAGTAAGTATCGTATTTAATTTTTGTTTTCTCTCAAGTCTTTCTTGTTGTTTTCTGTTTAAATTATTTTATAATAACACTAGCTGACCCGGCAAACTTTGTACCGCCTCAAAATCTATTTATCAAATATATTTCATATAAAATACAGCCTATGTACTCGTGGATAATGTAGCTTTCGAATGGTGAAAGAATTTTTAAAATCGGTCCAGTAGTTTTTGAGCCTATTCATTACAATCAAACAAACAAAGAAAGTTTTCCGCTTTATAATATTAGTATAGATAATGTACAATTGCATATTCTGGTGTTTTAATTTTCGTTTCGATTAACCTAAGGTAACTACTATTATTGTAGGTACCTATTTATTTCGACTGTCTTTTTCAAATAGTTAGCTAGGACATGGCGCCCTGAAAAAATATTACACTTGTAACTGCGCCGCGAGTTACAAAAGATTGGTTACAAAACTCCTGCCGTAATAGATAAATCAACAGATAAATCGAAAATCGCCGAAAAATAGCGGTTTCTTGTATGCTGACCTTGGGTACGGAACCCTAATAATAACGTCCAGAAATCAAACATCAAAATTCATTATGTCATTGTTAAGCGGGATAAAAATGATTGCATATGAAAATCTTAACAATTTCTTTGTGGACACTTATGGGTATTTTAAAGTCTTTGTGGATAATTTGAATGTCTTATACATTATTTTTGAAGGTGGTAGAACCCTTCGTGGTTCGACTCCGGCGGCACCACCGCCACACCTATTTCTACCTAATAACAGCAGTGTTAGGCGCTGCTGTGTTCCGGTTTGAAGGGTGTGGTAAGGGAGACAGACTTTTCCGAGGCGTTCCAGCTTAGTCCTCAGGGGTAGCGGCGCATCTGTGGCCGACCTCAGGTAGGAATATCTAATCCTATCTGGGATTGATTACAGATGTCCATGGACGGCAGTAGCCACTTACCATCAGGTGGACTGCATGCTCGTCTGCTACTATCATATTATAAAAAAAAAAATTAAAATTTCTAATATTAAAATTTTAATTTATTAATTTTTCTTTTCATTTTTCAAAGCAAACAGCTAGTATGTGACAGACGTATTTTTTTTTATTTTTCGTTTTTAAAAACATATAGTTTGTATTTCCAATGTGTTTGAACCCTTAAGTGTCAATGACCCAAAATTTTAAAATGGATGTAAATTAAAAAAGCAATTCAATGTTAATTAATTTATTACTGTTTATGCGCATAAATACATTGAAAATGGGCCTTAAAAGATTTTTTTTATACCAAAGTAGCAGACGAGCATGCAGTCCACCTAATGGTAAGTGGCTACTACCCATTGACATCTGTAATCAACACCAGATGCGATTATATTCCTACCTGAGGTCGGACACAGCGCTACCCCTGAGGACTAAGCTGGAACGCCTCGGAAAAGTATGTCTCTTACCACACCCTTCAAACCAGAACACAGCAGCGCTACACTGCTATTATAACAGAAATAGGTGTGGCGGTGGTGCTGCCTGAGTCGAACCACAAAGGGTACCTTCAAAATGATGGTAATTGTCGTATGGACATCTGTAACCAACTCCATGTACAACAGGTTCTACCTGAAGCCGATCAGTGTTGCCACTCCTGAAGACAAAGGACGCCTTATATGTAAGTCAGTTCACACTCTTCAAGAAAGAAAGAAAGAAAGAAAGAAAGAAAGAAAGAAAGAAAGAAAGAAAGAAAACCGGACATTAAAGGATGGGTGGATGTTTAAGTATATTTTGGGGATTTACTTTAGTTTAAAATACTCACATAGGTTTCTTTCTTAAAATCAAAAGTACGGTATCCACTAAAATTGCTGGTAGAAGATGTGTCAGCCAAATCTGAAAATTGAAATGAAATTTTGGAAAAGTTTTTAAGAATAATATTAAATTTGTACTAAACTGAAAATATTTATTTTATGCAATTCTAGTGCTTAACATTTATGGCATACTTCCGATTGTAACTGCCGCCCATGGACGTATACATAAAACAGAAAAAACAATCTCTTCTATGGACGTATGTAATCAACTCCAAATTAGATTTCTTTTTATATTTGACACTAATAGACGTGCTAACTGATAGAAAGTAGTCTCCGTCAACACCAGAGGAGTCGCCAATGCATCGCCGGCTTTGAGGGAGAGCTCTTTTTGCACGTTCGTGGCAAGAACGTCCGTACAAACCGAACCGTGGAGGACCGCCACAAGTCCAGTTGGTTTGGTTGGAACTTCATACATCAGCGAGTGGGTCCTACCTTAGATCGCCCACAGATACGCCACTCCCCCTGAGGACTAAGCTGGAATACCGCGGATAAGTGTGTCTCCCTTACCACATAAATAAGAGCTTGGATTAAAATTCCAAAATACCTTAAGCATATGCACAGTTATGGACTTGGTCACACCCCCACCAACATTCCACAGCATGGTCTTGGAGGGGATGAGTGGTGCGATCTGGTACCCCATCTTGATGAGGTTCCCGATGCTGACTTCATGCATATTGTTGCTACAACAGTTGTATATCGGGATGTCGTCTGATGGCTCCAACCTGAGGACAGAGTTACAGTCTCACTGCTGGGCACAGGTCTCCTCTTAAAATGAGAGGCTTAGGTCATATTCCACTACATCCAAGTGCGAATGGATAGACTTCACACACTTTTGATTTTTTTAAGAACTCTCCGGCTTGTAGGTTTCCTTACGATGCTTTCCTTCTCCGTTTAAGAAAATGATCATTATTTATTATTATTATTAATGATCATTATTTATTATTATTATTTGAAAAATTGCTGGGTTGCGAACCACGGGTCTTGAAACTGAGAGACCGAGTTACTTACCACTAGGCTATCACTACTTATGAAATTATACGAAGTTCAAATTAATATAGTCTCTCCCATAATAATGAGGTCTCTCCCTAATTAGTAAGATTATGTTAGCTTAGGTTATGTTAGAAGTAACATAACATCGGCATCGAGCGTCCAGAGGAACGCCGCGGAGTTTTAGTCGGTAAGAGTCCGACATATCCCTTTCGCTCCCCCGGACGGAAGGGAATCCATGATGATTTCTCCGCGTTAAAAAAAAAGAAGTAACATAACAGAGGTATTCGAAACTACAAGCTTCGAGATGCGTCAAAGATGATGGGATGGAGTAGCTCCAGTTCCATTCCAAGCCCAGGTGAGCCTGGATGCGGGCAAACGCCTTCGGGATAGCGGACAAGTGCTTTTAGCGTACCCGCGGTCACGACAAAGGGCGTCCAGAGGAAGACCGTGTGGTTTTAGCCGGTAGGAATCCGGCATCCTCTCCGCTGCCCCCACGGCTGAGAGGAACCCATGCAGGGTTTCGCCACGTAAATAAACGACTAAGATGATCGAGGTCTCCTCATATTTCAGTTAGACAGCTCCACGCTAGAAATGGAAGATGCGGCGGTAGCCTCACGATCAAATCAAACAGGATCTTATCAGTACTTACTTCTTCGTACCCCTAATCCAGGCGGCTGCTATGAACCCCTTGATCGCGATGTCCACGGGCATATAGTCAGGGATCAGGTTGGGATCCGAATACATACTTCTGAGGATACCTAGAAACAACAAAATATGTGCATTTTTCAGGATCAGATTGGGATCAGTCGGGGATCAGATTGGGATCCGAATACATACTTCTGAGGATACCTAGAAACAACAAAATATGTGCATTTTTCAGGATTTTGCTCCTTCCAAGCTGGAGTCGTCTTTAAAGGCCATCGAAGGATATTTTTTTATAAAGACATGTTTGAAAAATATGTTCGTTTTCGGAAAATTATTAATAATTATTATTCCTTTGTTACCTCAGGGCCAGACCTCTAAATTCGGTCCTGACTAGAGGGCATTGTTTTTTAAGTTTTTTGTAATTGTTAATAGATGGCGTTATCTACGTCTGTCAACACAACGCAGTAAATAACTCTAATAATACGCAATTTAGTGGATTTGGTGAGGTAATTGGATAACTCTGTGAAAACTTCTTTATTCCTAATTATACAAAATATTTTATCAAAATCAAAATTATTTTATTCAAAGTAGATCCTTTACAGAACTCGTCTTGAACGCCAATATATCTATCACTTCGGAAGGTCTTTCGTTATGGAGAAGAAGTTTATAAAGCTAGTGTTTGATCCAGAGATTCTTAAATTGAAACGACTATCATTACTTCTCTTAACCTATTCTTACTTCTCTGTCCCTAAACCGTACCTTGAGCTCCTGCAACAAATATACCAACAGGACCGTTGAAGTTTTCCACCCAGCCTGGAGCAGGCTCCGCAACGCTTGATATAACTGAAAATAGACAAATATATCAACCTTAGTGTCACTGAAAAGAACATTGTCATCAACCCATTACTTTAAAAACTTAGAAACTTTGAAAACTTTGAAGGTGATAGAACCCTTTGTGGTTCTACTCCGGCTGCACCACCATCACACTTATTTCTGCCTCATAACAGCAGTGTTAAACGATGGTGTGTTCTGGTTTGAAGGGTGGTAAGGGAGACATACTTTTCCGACGCGTTCCAGCTTAGTCCTCAGGGGCAGCAGCGCATCTCAAGCCGACTTTAAGCAGGAATATATAATCCTATCTGGGGGTGATTACGAATGTCCACGGGCGACAGTAGCCACTTACCATCAGGTGGACTGCATGATCGTCTGAAACTCCTATATTATAAAAAAATGTATATTGAATACCAATAGAAGGTCGTAATATGATGATGGGTAGTTTCCCTTTCTGCTCATATACCACATGCTCTGCTAATTGTTTGGTGAAGACGTATGTGTTGGGCAGCTCTCCTAAGTATCTGAAAATTTTATATGTAAACATTAATCAAGGAAACGGTGTCTGTTTTTATAATGTACAAGTAGCAACAAGTTTGCAGTCCACTTGATAATAAGTGGCTACTGCCGCTCCTGGACATCTCCAATCAACTCCAGGTAAGATTATATTCCTACCTGAGATCGCCAAGAGATACGCAGCTACTCCTGCGACCTAAGCCGGTACGCCTCGGATATGTATGTCTCTTACTCTTCAAAGTGTAACACAGCAGTGCTTAATTGCTGTTATTAGACAGTAATATAGATGTGGAGATAGTGCCTCTGGAGGGGAGCAATAAAGGGTTCTACCGCCTTCAAATTTAATACAACAAGAGTTATAAATGCTGCTGTGATATGCTTTGAAGGGTGCGATAAGGCAGAAATTTCTGCAAAGCTTTCCAACAGAATCCTTAGGTTAGCAACGCATCTCGGCTCATCTCAAGTAGAGTCGAAATGGATGCCAGCTGACAACCCATGATGATTACATATGAGGCGCCAACTTAGTCTTCAGAAGGAGAACCTGTTCTACATCGAGTTGGTTCACAGATGTCCATACAGCAGTGACTACTTACCATCAAATCATCATGCTCATCTCCTACCATCAGAATCATAAAACCAACAAACTAACTTACTTAGGCGTAAGTACTTTGAGGGAATGGTCGTCAATATTCTCGCAAATATTGAGCGTGTCCCTCCAGTTCGCGTGAGGAGGGTACATGACCTCCTCCACAGGATCCCGGTTGGTATTCGCGTAGGAGGTGGAAACGTGGATGAGGGCCTGAAAAATGAAGAGTTCAAATTCAAATTCAATTTTTTTATTTGCTAGAACAGAGTTCTTATGTACAATATATTGTGTGTGCTGTATACAGTGCAGTGCGTGTTACTTTATTGCGTTTACTCAATCCATACCTTTTTTTTAACGAGGGGGAAACCTTCCAAAGATGTCCAATGCCGTGGGAGTAAAACTCCCTAAACACTTAATCAATACTCATAGTAAGTAAGATATTCTTATTTTTCTACGATACTATTCTCCGACTGAAGACGAAAACATTGTGCAATTCATATTATTGTGCAAAATAATTGCGATTCAGAGCCTTTCAATCTTATTGTACAATAGAAAGTATTGTACAATGTAATTGTAGGGGCCGCCTTAACGTGGTTTTCGAAGCAAAACACACATCATCACTAATGGTCAGCCATCCAACTCCCGTCGCACTCTACGTCGCTTAACTTTACAACGGCTACATTAATGTAGTATCATTTACCATTTACATTATCATTAACTATTTCCAGAACAATAATCCAGGATAAAAGTACATCGCATTATGATTAACAAATATAGTTAACCTACTCACTTCTAAATTCTTGATCTCGTATGCCAGTGCCATCATGTCTCGGGTTCCTCGAAGGTTTAGTCTTGCTGCAACTTTGAGAGGATCATCAAACCTGAAAAAATAAGGGTTTTTTTAATGCAGTATCAAAGTAAAATGCGATTTAGTTGATGGTCTTTGCTCACACATACCAATCTGAAATAAGGTTAAGTAACTGATACTGAACATTGATCATTTCATGTCAGCAAAGCCTTTTGTGTTTCGACTCCGGTAGCACCACCGCCACGCCGCCAGAATTAGTATTAAGCGCTAATGTGTTCTGGTTTAAACTTATCCGAAGTGTTCCAACTTAGGTCTCGGAGATAACAACGCACATGTGGTCGACCTCAGGTAGAATCTTCAGTGGGGTTGATTATAGATGGACGGCGACAACTTAGGTGGTAGAACCCTTTGTGGTTCGACTCCGGCGGCACCACCGCCACACCTATTTCTACCTAATAACAGCAGTGTTAAGCGGTGCTGTGTTCCGGTGTGAAGGGTGTGGTAAGGGAGACAGACTTTTTCTGTGGCCGACCTCAGATAGGAATATCTACTCCTATCTGGGGTTGATTACAAATGTCAATGGGCGGCAGTAGCCACTTACCATCAGGTGGACTGCATGCTCGTCTGCTACTCTTACATTATAAAAGAAAAAAAAAATCTTAGGCTGGAAAAACATTACCCTCGCTGTCGAAAATAAAAACTTGGTATTAAGAATAAATATTTTATTATAGTCCGTTATTGTTAAATACCTGACACTGGCAGCGACATGGAAGACGATATTGACACGATTTGCAATAACTTGTCTGTCCTCTTCCGATAGACCTGAAAACAAATTAAGTAGAGGATTAGGTGGTACCCTCAACGGTTCTCTCCGGTGGCACCATCACCACACTTCTGCCTAATAACAGCAGTGTTAAGCGCTGCTGTATACTGGTTTGACGGGTGTGGTAAGAGACATACTTCTCCGAGACATTCCAGTTTAGCCCTCAGGGGTAATGGCACATCCGTGGCAGACTCCAGTAGGAATCTAATCTTATCTGAGGTTGAACAGATGTCCATGATCGGCAGTAGCCACTTACCATTAGATGGACTGCATTTTCGTCTCCTACTCCTATATTTTGGACATACCTAATCCAGGCTCGCTGACGTCTCCAGCGATGAAGAATACCTTGGACTCGAAGACACCTGGTCTATCGCGTTTCAGGCGGTCGAAACACTGAAAATAGACAAAGGGACTTGAAAACGCAATAAGTTTTAACTTTTTGGAATATTTTATGGGCAAATTGTAGTATGCAGAAGTTATCATATATCGATCTTTGGCCTACCAAAGATTTATGGGATACTATTGGATAGATTTTAAAGGTGGTAGAACCCTTTGTGGTTCGACTCCGGCACCACCGCCACACCTATTTCTGCCTCATAACAGCAGTGTTAAGCACTGCTGTGTTTCGGTTTAATGGGTGTGGTAAGGGAGACATACTTTTCAGAGGCGTACCACCTTAGTCCTCAGGGGTAGCAGCGCATCTGTGGCTGACTTCAGGTAGGAATATCTAGTCCTATCTGGTGTTGATTACAGATGTCCATGGGCGGTAGCCACTTACCATCAGGTGGACTGCATGCTCGTCTGCTACTCCCATATTATATAAAGATTGACTAATTAATACCGGGCGTCAGTTTTCACTAATCTATCTGGGATTGATTTTGTATTCACGGCACCTGTAACTTACAGATAGGTGGACTGTATACTCGTATGCTACTAGCATACATTTTGAAAAATGGTTTTGAAAACAGGCTTTTTAATATTCTTTTCGGAAAAACGAAAAGAAGACGAATCTTTATTTTCAGATGGATTAAATGGATTATTCAGTTGCAAGATTTTACCTTCAAATACATACGAACTAACGAAAGCTAATAGAGAGGGATAGAGCTCTGTGACAGACGGACAGACGAGCAGAGGGACGGACAGCGGTGGCTTAGTAATAGGGTTCCGTTTTTCTCCTTTGAGTACGGAACCCTAAAAGGCAACGCGACACGACAACATACCTGAGAATCATATATAGCCTTGAGTCTGTCTTCAGCAGCGACTCCCTTCTTACTCCTCAAGAGAAGGTACATCCTGGCCAGGTCAGTGCAGGAGTACAGCAGCTTCTCTATCAGGACTTTCCCCATGAAACCTGGGAACAATTCATAGGAATTTAGTATTATTTTTAAATAGAAGTAGCAGACGAAGACGAACATGCAGTCCACCTTATGGTAAGTGGCTATGGCCGCCCATGGACATCTGTAATCAACCCCAGATTGCATTAAACTCCTACCTACCTACCTACCTACCTACCTGAGGTCGGTCACAAATGCGCCGCTACACCTGAGGACTAAGCTGGAATGCTTCGGAAAAGTATGCCTCCTTTACCACACCCTTCAAATCAGAACACAGCAGCGTTTAAGACTGCTGTTATGAGGCTGGAATAGGTGTGGCGGTGGTGCCGCCGGAGTCGAACCACAAAGGATTTTACCACCTTCAAAATGTTCCAAATGTACAAAATGTAGTATCAGGAAAAATAAAATCTATATAAGTATCGGCACACGAGGCATTCCACGGCAATTGCAGCAGTTCATGACCAACGGAGAATAGTTATTTAACGTATTCCACAATAATACATTAAAACAGATATGATTTCAGGCACACAAAGCATTCCACTTTAGTCCACAGTAAAATACGACAGAAATATCACATTATTTCGATATACACCAACAAATTAAGCATTTTACAATAATTTCATGAAAGGTTGCAGTCCCGGGACATAAGGCATTCCATACAATTTTTATTATGCCCTTGCAATACGTTTTCCCATTCACATGCGGAACCCTAAAACCTTACCACATGACATTTAAGTTAATTTTGTAAATTAATTCACTTTTACGATCACACTTGATATTGCAACACGTTACAGAATGGGCCCTTATGAGTCGATACAACCTTGGGACCCAGAAAGGATGGGTCAAAACAACCGGCTTTTAAAAGTACACCTGTATTTACTTTAAAAAGTACTTCCTTTTAAAATTATTAAAAGGGTTATCTTATATATAAAATTCTTGTGTCACAATGTTAGTTACCGTACTCCTCCGAAACGGCTTTACCGATTTTCACCAAATTTTATATGCATATTCAGTATCTGAGAATCGGCTACTATCTATTTTTCATACCCCAAAGCGATAAGGGTTGTTCACCCTTAACATTTTTTATTTATATGGCAACACAAAGTTTGCCGGGTCAGCTAGATTTTGTATAAATTAGCGTGGGTAACCAAATTAAGAATTATAAGGCATAGCGAAAAATACTGAAAAGGCGCTGAAACCGATATTTATAAAAAATAATATACGTTGCTACCCTTAAGGACTAAATTGGGACGCCTCATGTACCAAAGTAAGAGTTGAACCGCGAAGGGTTGTATCACCTTCAGGTCGTGGTCGTTGGATCCGGCACCCGGATTGAACTTCAAATATGTAGAATAGGGCTCTTACCCTTACTAAGAACTGAGAGAGGAACCACTTTGAAGTTGGTAGAACCCTTTGTGGTTCGACTCCGGCGGCACCACCGCCACACCTATTTCTACCTACACACAACAGTGACAGTAACGGAACACAGTAGTGTTAGACGCTGCTGTGTTCCGTTTTGAAGGGTGTGGTACGGGAGACAGACTTTTCCGAAGCGTTCCAGCTTAGTCCTCAGGGGTAGCGGTGCATCTGTGGCCGACCCCTATCTGAGGTCGGCCATCTAATCGTCGGAATATCTAATCCTATCTGGGGTTGATTACAGATGTCCATGGGCGGCTGTAGCCACTTACCATTAGGTGGACTGCATGCTCGTCTACTACTCCTATATTATAAAAAAAAATCGATCAAGCCGTTTTGTCTGTAGAGCGTGCCAAAAAATAAGACATACCTACATACATTCGAATAACATTACGTTCCACGTTCGGGTAAAGAATCGATGGGCTATTTTCAACCTTGAAACTAATTAATGCCTCGTAAAAGTAATTGTAAAGCTTTTACTATACATAACCTTGAAAGGTTGCAGTAAAGTGATGCAATGTGACCGAATTACAAAATGTCAGGTTCATGCATGTGCATTGTGCATGTAAAAACCAAAATGAAATAATTATTTTAGTTCAGGGGTTCCGTAGAAATAAAATAATTGGTGAGAAATTGTGTAATAATTATAATGACGTTTTCTACACAAAGTCCCACATAATTTTCTTTGTCGTGATCTATAATCAATCTCCGATAAGATTAGTCCTACCTGAGCTTGGTCACAGATTTTTATAAAATAGAAATAGCAGACCAGCATGAGGTGGACCTGATGGTAAGTGACTAATAATAATCAACCCCAGATAAGATTGGATTGCTGCCTAAAGTCAACCAACGATGCGCCGCTACCTCTGAGGATTAAGCTGGAATACCTCAGAAAAGTATATCTCCCTTTACACACCCATCAAGCCAGAACACAGCAGCGCTTAACACTGCTGTTATTAGGGATTTCGGGATTCTATCACCATTGCCTGGGTCAAATATTTTTGTTGTTTGGTTCAATTGTCAGCCCACTGAACCCAAAAACAGAAGTGAGATTAAATCAACAAAGATCAATAAGTTGTAGGATTGTAACACAATCCGATATTTGGTAAAAAGGCTAGAAATATGATAAATTATTGGCTCATGATAAAATGTTATCTTTAAAAATGCAATATTATTTTATCATGATAATTAAGATACTCATTTGTTTTAGTAGAAAAAGGAAGTGACTTTCTTGTAACGTCATTTTAATAGTAAAAAATAACTAATCCGCCATCTTGCGGCGTCCTCTATATTAGATTTAGAATGACGTCACTAAGTAAATAATGCATTGTGATACAAACCAAACCAGGGGCCTACCACCATCCTCTAAAAACCATCATAGTTCAGGAAAGTTTTATTTCAATATTGCATCAACATTATTTTGTTTCTATTTGTACGAAATTTCAATGTATGCTTAAAATAGTATTGTTTTAAGAGATGGTAGTAACCCCCCGCATGCAAAATTTCAGCTCATACAGTTGGGGTTTACTGGTTTAAAATTGAGTTGCAATATTTAATAACTTCATCATCATCATCATCATCATCAACCCATTACTGTCCCACTGCTGGGCACGGGTCTCCTCTCAGAATGAGAAGGATTAGGCCATAGTCCATCGCGCTGGCCAAGTGCGTATTGGTAGACTTCACATACTTTGAGACTTTTTTTTTATAAATCTCTCAGATATGCAGGTTTCCTCACGATGTTTTCCTTCACGTTTAGCAAGTGATAATTAATTTATAATACGCACATAACTTTGAAAGATCAGAGTTGCCTGGGATTTGAACCTCGGACCCCTCGATCAAGAGGCCGAGTTTATTAACCACTAGGCTATCACTGCAATTAATTAATAACTAGATACATACGAACTAATAAGGCAAGTTAAATAAGGATTGTAAAAAGTTGTGGTTAGTCATTTGTACATACTGCATGGTTTAAAAAATATACCATCATGTATATTGGTAGCGAATTGATGCAAAGTAGTTTTAATCATAACTTAATAAAAAATGTAGTAATACGATCACTTTTACCAAGTAGCCAAGGATATGATAAAATCTTTACTTAAGAAAATATTTTTATCATTGTCCTAGGCTTTTGATCAATTGCCAAATATAGCGCTTAATAAGAGCATATTTATCAAGTAGCCAAGGAAAAAGTCTTTATTTAAGACTAGCTGACCCGGCACACTTTGTACCGCCTCCAAATCTATTTATCAAATATATTTCATATAAAATATAGCCTATGTTACTCGTGGATAATGTAGCTTTCGAATGGTGAAAGAAGTTTTAAAATCGGTCCAGTAGTTTTTGAGCCTATTCATTACAACCAAACAAACAAACAATGTTTTCCTCTTTATAATATAGATAAATATTTTATCATAAGCTTAGCCTTTTCATTAATTGCCGTATATTGCGATCAGCCAGCAACAAATACACAAGACCAGTTTCAAAAAAACAACATCAATGCATTTTGATCAGGGTTGTCACTACGCAATTTTTATCACAAGTTTTTTATTTGCTTTTTAGTTCGTTATGTGAAGGTCAAAAGTTGAAACTGAATGTTGAACCACTTAAACCCAGCTGAAATTTTGCAGTTTTGTTAAGGTATAGTCCGCGTAAAACTGCTAGTCCGCTCTGAATATAGAAATGAATCGCGTCGCCATAGCAAATTGTATGACTACACCTGCTCGCAACAACTTCAAAGCAGACTAGCAGTTTGGCGCAGACTATTATATTCATGATTACTTTAGTAGCGTTATTTTAGAATATGGCGGATGTTACTAGTACAGGATGGCGGAACTTTTATGTTGTATGCATTCTCATTGATATTAGTATAAAATAAAAGGGTTTTCTGAGAAGAATATGAAAAAAATTACGTTATAAAAATCTTAGGTAACGTATCTTTTTAAATACTTAAGCTTTTCTGTTATGAACAAAGAACAAAATTAGAACTAAAATTGAATTAATGAATTTAAAAAAGATAATATACATTTCTAAAATTTTAGCTTTCAGTATTACATTTGTGTTCCGGTTTGAAGGGTGTGGTAAGGGAAACATACTTTTCCGAGGCGTTCCAGCTTAGTCCTCAGGGGTAGCGGCGCATCTGTGGCCGACCTCAGGTAGGAATATCTAATCCTATCTGGGGTTGATAACAGATGTCCATGGGCGGCAGTAGCCACTTACCATCAGGTGGACTGCATGCTCGTCTGCTACCCTTATATTATATAAAAAAAAAAAAAAAAAAAAACATAATTTTTCGAAGTATTCAAATGTATACCTAAATGTTTATATGTAATTTTTAGCAAAACATATTTTTTAATTTAATTTAATTTTTATTTAATTGTTCAACCCTAGTTTTTATTTCGTCATAACCATTAATCGAAAGGTGCAAAAAGATAGATTTCGGTACTGGTTTTCCAAAACCGGTCTTTTGTTACAGATCAAAAAGAGAGCTTTTGAAAGTAAAAGTTTATTTTGCAATTTATTCAATTGCAATTGGTTCAATGTCAACAAGAAATGATGTTTTGTTTGTAATGGGCTTGTTACTTTTAAGCCATATTTGTATTGTGTTTTTTTTAAATCTTTCTTCTTTTGTATTTTTTTATATTTATTTAAATTATATTTCTGTCATGTTTTTATACGATTGGAATAAAAGAATATACTTAGTCTTTCTAAGTAAGTCACTGCCGCCCTCCATGGGTAATCAACTAATCAACCTCCGATTAAATTAAATTCCTACTTGAGGTTGACAACAGATGCCTTGGTGATCTGGACTAAATTGGAATGCCCGAGGCATTCCAATTTATATATAACTATGTCTCTTACTACACACTTCAAACCAGAATACCAGCGCTTAACACTGCTGTTATAACAGAAATAGGTGTGGCGGTGGTGCCAAAGTCGAACCACAGTGGGTTATACCTCTATTTAGAAGACCTTGTGTTCCGGTTTGAAGGGTGTGGTAAGGGAGACAGACTTTTCCGAGGCGTTCCAGCTTAGTCCTCAGGGGTAGCGGCGCATCTGTGGCCGACCTCAGGTAGGAATATCTAATCCTATCTGGGGTTGATTACAGATGTCCATGGGCGGCAGCAGCCACTTACCATCAGGTGGACTGCATGCTCGTCTGCTACTCTTATATTATAAAAAAAAAAAAAAAACCTTGGGCTGTTCTTCATTGGGATAACAAACGGCATACCGACACTACAGGCATAATAGATAGACAGCAAGTATTGTTTACTTTGTGGTAACGTAGACACTAGACATACTTATCCGAGGCATTCCTATTTAGTCCTCAGGAATCGTGGCACAACTATGGCCGACTTCAGGGAGGAATTATTACAGATGTCTATGGCGGCAGTAGCCACTTACCATATGTGGACTGCGTGCTTTTTCGATACTTCAATAAAAAAATCTTGCAAGTTATTCTCCTGCTAGGCAATAAATCAAAATTAAATAGTCTTACCAGAACCGCCCGTAATAAAAATAGTCTTCCCCTTATAATACTCGGGAATCTTCGGGACGTCAGAGAAGTCGCGGTCTTCCAGGAACCCCATATTGTCCTGCAACAAAATCAAAATAATACCTTTAAAATCACTAAAATAATAGCCTATTTTGAAATTCGCAGCATCAAGATTTTATTCGTAGTAGCCGTAATCTATACTTATATATAATATAATATAATAATATTATAAAGAGGAACACTTTGTTTGATTGTAATGAATAGGCTCAAAAAGTACTGGACCGATTTTAAAAATTCTTTCACCATTCGAACGCTACATTATCCACGAGTAACATAGGCTATATTTTATATGAAATATATTTGATAAATAGATTTTGAGGCGGTACAAAGTTTGCCGGGTCAGCTAGTGCTTAATAATGGTGAACGAAAACATCTTGAAGAAAGATCTGAAGGATCTTTACAAAAAGTTCTCAAAGATATGTGAAGTCTACCAATACGCACTTGGCCTTGGTGGACTATGGCCTAATCCTTCCCATTCTGAGTGGAGACCCGTGCCCAGCATTGGGACAGCAATTAGTTGACGATGGCCGCATCCATTCGTGATACGAGTACTACGATGCACTAATCAACCCGATGATAAAATTAATATGGTAGTCACCAAGGTTTACTGTGACTTTTCGAAGTATGTCCATATTAGAAGTGAATCACTTGATTTAACAGTGAAGAAAAACATCATGAGGAAACCTGCATACCTGAGAGATCTTTACAAAAAGTTCTCAAAAGTATGCGAAGTCTACCAATACGTACTGAAAGGAGCTCCCAGCCCAACAGTGGGATAATAACGGGTTGATATCGTAGTCAACCCACGGGCTCTAACATTTAAATATAACATTTTTAAATATGTTTATAAGACAAACTATATTTAACTTTAATCTAATAAGGTAATCATCAAATTATCTTTAGCACAAGGTAAACATCCTTTCTATGTTTACTCTAAAGCTGACTGCCCACTGGATTGCACTTTTCCGAGGCGTTCCAGCTTAGTCCTCAGGGATCGTAGTGCATCTAGAGCCGGCCTAAGATAGGAATTATAGATAGGGATAGGAATGTAATTGTATCTAGGGTTAGTTAAAGATGTGCATTTGCGGCAGTAGCCACTTACGAGTACCATCAGATAGTCTTATATTATAAAAAAAGTAGCTGACCCGGCAAGCGTAGTATTGCCATATAAATAAAAAAATGTTAAGGGTGAACAACCCTTATCATTTAGGGGTATGAAAAATAGATAGTAGCCAATTCTCAGACCTACTGAATATGCATATAAAATTTGGTGAAAATCGGTAAAGCCATTTCGGAGGAGTACGGTAACTAACATTGTGACACGAGAATTTTATATATAAGATGTAACACTATAAATAAACATATAAAATAAATACTTTCATAGTTAATACGATTCGATGGTATTTTTTAGTAGCTGTGTTTTTAATAACGAGTATATTGTTAACTACCTTGCTCAAGCGATAGTCAATGTACAGTCAGCTTAATCTTAAATCTTAAGTACCAACAAAATGTCGATATAATGAGCATATTTTATAATAAAATACGCTGTCCTAGCAATTACTGACATGTTTGTACGATTGTGAAATACAGATGACGCAAGTATGAGGTTGCAATTTTGTTTCAGTATACTTTACTATATTTTAATTCTAAATTGATCGAAAATATTTATACTTTTAAAGTGATATGTATACTCGTTTGTAAGTGTATTTACTTTTTTATATATTACTAGCTAACCCGGCAAACGTTGTGTTGCCGTATAAATAAGAAAATGTTAAGGGTGAACAACCCTTATCACTTAGGGGTATGAAAAATTTATAGTAGCCGATTCTCAGACCTACTGAATATGCGTATAAAATTTGGTGAAAATCGGTGAGGCCGTTTCGGAGGAGTACGGTAACTAACATTATGACACGAGAATTTTATATTAGTTTGGAGGGTTATATTAGGTACTAGGTGGGGCTCATATACCATGCCAAAAATATAAAGAAGCGTTTTCGTTTTTATCTTCTCTCTCTCTTTCCATGTGTGTATGTACGCGTTTAAGTGCTTGCTTATGCGTGTGTGCGCGCATGCGTGTGTGTGTTTTCAAGCGGGTTTCAGTATGCAGTTTAATTCCGAAAATACCTTAAATACCTAGTAGAAATTAATTTACATTCCTGGAGAAATACTTCAGTTTACGCAAGCAAAATCGCGGGAGAAACCTAATAATTATTACTCACTTGTTTTTGCCCGCGGCTTCACCCGCGTTTAAAAGAAAAAAATATGACATACTAACATACATAAAACTAAAAATTCGTACCTTCATTGGAATGACAGTGGCGCCATCTGGCGAAAATTGGTCGTACCAACTCTGAAACCTTCGTGGGCTCATAGACAACAACTTTGCTAAAGATCATCACTTGATCAAATGCATAGTTTACGATTCAACCCTTACTAATATCTATTAAAAAATCGATTTTTTTGGTCCAAAAGATCGATTCTCCGATGAATCGATCTTAAATCGCCATCCCTAGTTCCCGTGGGATTTCCAGGATAAAAACTATCCTATGTCCTTTCTCGGGTCTCAGACTATCTTTGTACAAAATTTCTTTAAAATCGGTTCAGTGGTTTAGGCGTGAAGAAGAGACAACCAGACAGACAGACAGACAGACAGACAGACAAAGTTACTTTCGGATTTATAATATTAATATTAGTAAGGATAAGGATTGTATCATCTTATAATCTAGTTCTATATCTAGTTATAGAGTTGAATTGAAACATAAACATCCTTGAGAAACCTATTATTTACCATCATTCAAGGCGCTTGAGAAAAAACTATAATTAATGGGTAATTAAACCGTTTTTATAGACCAGTTAACTATTCATTGTCAGTTAAATCTCTTGTTATGTAGTTCTAGTTCTTTTGCGCACGACAGATAAATCTATTTCTGTCTTATAATCTTATATATAAAATTCTCGTGTCACAATGCTAGTTACCGTACTCCTCCGAAACGGCTTTACCGATTTTCACCAAATTTTATATGTATATTCAGTAGGTCTAAGAATCGGCTACTATCTATTCATATCCCTAAGTGATAAGGATTGTTCACCCTTAACATTTTTTTTATTTACATGGCAACACAACGTTTGCCGGATCAGCTAGTATCCTTATAAAGTTGTATTTTTTAAAATATAGAAGTAGCAGACGAACATGCAGTCCACCTGTAAGTGGCTGCCGCCCATGGACATCTGTAATCGACCTCAGATAAGATTACAGTCCTAACTGAGATCGGCCGCGTTGCCATCCCTGAGGACTAAGTTGAAACGCTTCGGATAAGTATGTCTCTTACCACACCCTTCAAACCAGAACACAGCAGTGCTTAATACTGTTATTAGGTAGGAAAAGGTGTGGAGATGAGCTGCTGAGGTCGAACCACAACAGATTTTACCACTTTCAAAATGCCGCAATTCCATTTACTATGCCTACATTTTACCTGCCGCTACCTTTGAGGACTAAGCGAATGCCTTGAATAAGTATTTCTCCCCTACCACACCCTTCAAACCAGAACATAGTAGAGCTTAACACTTTTATTAGCCGGAAAAAGGTGTGGTAGTGGTGGAGTGGACCGTGGAATCGAACCACAGAGGGTTTTACCTTCAAAATTATCTCCTGCATGATAAAATCAATTAAAAAGTAGAAAATTATTTTCTACTTTTTAGTTGATTTTATCATAAAAGCGTGTTTTTTAGTTTTTTGAACTATATTTATTTTTAAAATAATATTGTGTCATTCCCTCTTCATGGCCATATTTACATTTAATAGCTATAAATACTATTTATTAAAACATATTTACGTATGCTTATAAAATATATTACACATATTGCATTAAATTTCATAGGTACTTAGTTATTTTAAGTTTCGAACGTGACTTCACTTACCGTATTAAGATATTTTCAATATAAGAAGTAAAAATAATTGCTTCTACATCTTTCTTACATATTCGACCCCACTAGGGAGGGTAATGTAATGTTGTTAGCGCATATGTATGTATGTCTCATTCTTTGTCACGCTGCAGCCCAAACGGCTTGACGGATTAACATATGAGGTGCCGTTGGTTTCGTCTAAATTGTGGGAGTGACATAGGATATATTCTTTTGTAGTCGGGTTTTTTGTTTTTACCATTATTACTTTATTAATTGACTAGGTTTTATACCACTGAATCCTTAGAAGTCCTTAGAATCTTTACATAAATAGATAAAAAACAAACGGTTCATTACCTTTTCCCTTTTGTTTGTTAATATATTCTTTTCTTTTTTGCTTATGTAATCTATCCTATCTTTGGAAAATTAGTGATCATGTTCGAATACCAACTGCTGACCTAAACTATCATATATCTATGTTTAGTCAATTTATGTGAACCTACTTACCTACTACGGAATTCCTCGGAAAATTCCGTAATTCTAAAGTTATTAAGCAACAAAATGTATAAAGTGACGAACATACATACCGCATGTATTTCTTATTTATATATATGTAAATATAACAGTGACTCATCTTGTTTACCGACTGCACATGCAGATATAGGTACCTACCTGTCATATACCTTTTTTTTTTTTCTTCTCGAGGGGGAACCCTTCAAAAGGTGCCCGACGACGTGGGAGCGACGCCGGGTTATGTGGAATTTTTACCGCACTAAAACCCCCCATTGGCCGTCCTCAACGCTTGTTGGAGAACTCCGGGATCTCCGAAGGAACACAACCGGAGCCCTCCAAGCGCGATGCCCAACGGGCTCTACCCAGGGGGAGCAGTTTTCGCTTCACCCACACCATGTAGTGTTTACGACGGTATGCAACCACACATACCGCCGTCCTTCCCGGGGTCGCTTGCTGGACGGTTCGAACTCCCACTCTTGCCGCCCGCAACCCCGGAAGCCCCCTTTTAGTCGCCTCCTACGACAGGCAGGGGATACCGTAGCCCTATTCTAGTCCCGGAACTACAGGGACAACCTGTCATATACCTATATAAACAAATATTGTGTGAATATAACATCAATAGGGTAAATTTATCACATTTATACTATTATAGATGCCCCGTCGATTATATATATAATTATATATATATAAATTAGACAATGTTTTTGCTAGAATTAACAAATATAGTTGTTAACAAATTCTATATTTACTGACCAAAAATGTATGATATAATCGTCATCAACACATTACTGTCCCACTGCTGGGCACGGGTCTCCTCTCAGAAAAGGATTAGGCCATAGTCCACCGCGCTGGCCAAGTGCGTATTGATACACTTTATATACCTTTGAGATTTTTTTAATATAAATCTCTCAGGTATTCAGGTTTCCTCACGATGTTTTTCTTCGCTGTTTTAAGCAAGTGATAATATTTTTTTAAAATCAGTAGAGCGTGTCTGGGATTTGAACCGACTGCCGACCATGGACATCTGTAATCAACCACAGATAAGATTAAAATCTTACCTGAGGCCTGTCATAGTATCATAGCCCCGAGGGCTGATACTATGATACTAACTTGCAACGCTTCGGATAAGTGTGTTTCCCTTATCACTGTTATAATAAAGAAGAAATAAATACAACCGTTGTGCCTCCGAAGTCCAAACAACAAAAGGTTCTACCACAGTCATTCATTTAAAAGGATTTAAGACCTAATTTAGGTCACAAATGCGTTGCAATGCCTAAAGACTAATCTATAACGCCACGCGCAAGTTATTCCATGTATTCCATCGCATAAACTTTATCGTAATTGCAAAAATCTAACTACCGTAAGTATGTATAAAAGTCATTAATTGACAAACTATCCACTGCAATGAATCTCGTAATTAGCTTAATTTCCGCTAGAATTAGTGTCAATGTCTAGTTAAAAGGCACTTGAAGATATCACGTATGATTCAATTGCATGTATTAAAATCCATGGTATTTGCAAAACATTGCTGTAATTAAACGGTATCTTTGATTGAAGGTAGAACCGTCTGTGGTTCGATTACCGCGGCACTACCGTCACACCTATTTCTGTAATAACATCAGAGTTCAACGCTATAATTATTATAATTTGAATATTTGGGGAAGTAGTTTATTAGTTTTGAACTGCTTTGATCTTATACAAGTAACAGCAGTGTTAAGCGCTGCTGTGTTCTGGTTTAAAGGGTGTGGTAAGGAAGACATACTTTTCCGAGGCGTTCCAACTTAGTCCTCAGGAGTAACAATGTATCTTTTGCCAACTTTAGGCAGATATGATCTTATCTGATTGCAGATGTCCATGGACTTTTAGGTGGACTGCATGCGCGTTTGCTACTGCAATATTATTTAAAAAAGTGTAGTTAAAATAAATTACTGACGCGTTATTACCCGTGAAGACTAAGTTTTAACGCCTTATATTTTCTTTCTTATTAATCTTCTAACCAGAACACAACAATAGCAACATTACACTGCTGTTATAAGACCAAAGTATCTAAATATATATAACTCAAAGGTGAGTGACTGATGTAGTGATCTATCAACGCACAGCCCAAACCACTGGACGGATCGGGCTGAAATTTGGCATGCAGGTAGATGTTATGACGTAGGCATCCGCTAAGAAAGGATTTTGACCAATTCTACCCCTAATGGGATAAAATAGGGGATGAAAATATTACTTCGTAACGCGAGCGAAGCCGCGGGCAAAAGCTCGTTGGATATAAAACTAATAAACAGATTTCTGTGGTATTCAAATCATATTCACTAATAGGTGAACAATTGTTTTTTTCATAATAATTAACTATTTAATTACTATTTATATGTTGAGGCCTTTTTGACCTCTTTAGTAGTTTCAATAATAACAAAGGGCTTCACCTCATAAAATTTGAAAATTAAAATATTTTTTGTTTTATATAGACTATTACATTATTTATAATCGTGTATACCTATATAAGTAGGAAACGAGCATGCAGTCCACCTGGTAAGTGGTCACTGCCGCGTACAGACGTCTATAATCGATCCCAGATAGGAATAGATCCCTACCTCAGGTCGGCCACAGATGCCTTGCTACGCCTGAAGACTAAGCTGAAACGCTACGTATAAGCGCATCCCTTACTACACTTCAAACCAGAACACAGCAACGCTTCTGTTATGAAGTAGTAATAGATTTAGTGGTAGGGCTTCCGGAGTCGATCCTACAAATCAATAATTTCGAAAAAAATACTTGGTCTTAGATTTGAACGCGAATCTACTTCATTAATTAGCTGATAATTGATTTTTATTTATATATTATTATATCTGCGTTTATTACGGATTCATTTATAAAAAATAAGGCACCGAGTTTTTATAGATTTCGCGTAATAAAAATAAAATTATAATAAAAAGTTGAAAATAAAATATAAAAACTTATTTAAAATCCCTAAATACTAATTAAAATATTCTCAACTTAAAATACTCTCAAAATTGAAAAATTCACAAAAAAAAAAAACAAAACAAAAATAAAAACTAGTTAAGAATTGATAACCCACTAACCTCAATTACTAGTCACTTCCACGAGCACAAAATAAAAAATTAAAGAAATAAAAAATAAAAAAAAAACAAATTAAAAAAATATCACACTGTACCGACTTCTCCGGTAGTCAGAGTTTGAATGTCGTCCGCTACGAAGTTTATCATGAAGCGATTACTTCGAACTCTTTGAGTCAATGCAAACATGCATTTCTTGTTCCGGAGTTGAACCACAATATCATTGCTTTTGAAAAAAATAATTGGTCTTGGATTTGAACGCGAATCTACTTCATTAATTAGCTATATGTATTTTTAATCAAAAATTATTCTATTGATTTTTGTATATAGATCTATGTTAAACTATATCTATAGAGTAGGGACTAATTTGAAAAGAAACGCACCGAGTTTTAATAGATTTCGCGAAATAAAAATGTAATGTTGTAATAAAAAGTTGAAAATAAAATATAAGAACTTAAAAAAAAATCCTAAACACAAAATAAAATATTCCCAACCTAATAAAGCGCATAAAATTACAACAGAAAAATGAAAATATTCACAAAAAAAAAAACAAATAAATTAAAATAGTAAAATAACAAGTCGATAAAAACTCACTAACCTCTATTACTAGTTACTTCCACAAGCACAAAAAAAATAAAAACAAATTAAAAAAATATCACACTGTACCGACTTCTCCGGTAGTCAGACTTTGAATGTCGTTCGCTATAAAGTTTATTATGAAGTACTTCGAAATCTTTGAGTCAATGCAAACATGCATTTCTTGTTCAAATTACTTTCATACCATGTTGACCTTACCATCCATTCTACCTCTAAATACACGGATAATATTGAAACTGTTACCCTAAAAGCCAAAATAAGAATCAAATTAAGTAACAATAAATATATTTTCATATTTAAACGTGATTGAATCTACATTTTTTATGTAGGAGTAACAGATAAGCATGCATCACCTGATGTTAAGGCTACTGCCGCCCATGGATATCTGTAATCAACCCCAGATAAGATATCTGAGTATTAGTTTTTTTTTATAAAATAGGAGTAGCAGACGAGCATGCAGTCCACCTGATGGTAAGTGGCTACTGCCGCCCATGGACATCTGTAATCAACCCCAGATAGGATTAGATATTCCTACCTGAGGTCGGCCACAGATGCGCCGCTACCCCTGAGGACTAAGCTGGAATGCCTCGGAAAAGTATGTCTACTAATTCAAATTTATAAAAAAACTTCTAACCCATATCTCCTGGTACATTTAGAATCAACTTGGTAGAATCCAGGGTTGCCCTACGTACGTACCACGTATATAGAACGATAGCCTACTGGTTAAGAAACTCGGCCTCTGAACCAGGGAGTCCCGGGTTCAAATCCCAGGCACGTAGCTCTGTTTCTTCAAAGTTATGTGCGTATTAGAAATTAATTATCGCTTGCTTAAACGGTGAAGGAAACATCGTGCGGAAATCTGCATTCCCGAAAATTCGAAAAAGGTCAAAGGTTTGTGAAGTTAAATGCGCAATTGGCCAGCGCGGTGGACTATGGCCTTCTCATTCTGAGAGGAGACCCGTGCAGCAGTGGGACAGTAACGGGTAGACGACTCTACTATCCTTTTATTCAGGATTTAGAAATAGAGTTATGCCCAGCAGTACATAAATAAGTTATAGATCTTCAAATTTTATATTGTTTCAAATTGTTTCGTAACATTTACATTAAATGCTAAATCAGTGCAATGGAAAATGACGTAATTGCATTATTTTAAATAATTTTAGGTTAAGCCAATATTGTGACATATATTAAGTCAGCATTATGTACATAGGTAGTGTTGGCTTAGTGGTTCAGAAATTCGGCCTTTTGATCGAGGGGTCCGAGGCTCAAATACGAAAGCACCTCTGATTTTCAAAGTTATGTGCGTATTAGAAATTATTTTTAACCGACTTCAAAAAGGAGGTGGTTATCAATTCGGCCGGTATCTTTTTTTTTAATGTATGTACACAAATTACTCCGCCGTTAGTGGACCGATTTTAATAATTATTTTTTTATTGTATAGAGACGAGCTGGAAGTTGGTCCCATTTGAATATGGTTAGGATCCATCGATGGGTTCTGGAGAAAATGAGGGGAACTCCTCCACCCATATAAATATAACCATAACTTCGCCGTTTATGAACCTATTTTAATGCCTTTAATTTCGTGTTTGTACAATTGCTACAAGTCAGTCCCATTTAAATATGATGAGGATCAGAGTGGGTTCTGGAGACAAAATATGTAACTCCTCAACCGATGAGAATAATTGAATTGTGTTTGAAGATATTTGGTGTAGGTTCTAATGAAATTACAATGTCAGTTCATCATTGACTATTTAAGGGTTTGATAATGTTGCTGGGAGACAAAATATGTAACTCCTCAACCGATGGGAATAATTGAGTTGTGTTTGAAAATATTTGGTGTAGGTTCTAATGAAATTGCAAAGCCAGTTCATCACTGACTATTTAAGGGTCTGATAACGTGGCTCGGAGACATAATATGTAACTCCTCAACCGATGGGAATAATTGAGTTGTGTTTGAAGATATTTGGTGTAGGTTCTAATGAAATTACAAAGCCAGTTCATCATTGACTATTTAGTTAGGTTAGGTTCGAACATATTAGACAATATAAAACTAAGCGAGCAGGGCGCGGTAGCGCCCTGCGAGCGGGCGGTTCCAATCAATGTAAACTCAGACCTTACCTTCATTCATGATCACGTTTATACAATTTTATATTGTATTAATATAAATGTTAGTATGTCATCACTAAAAAGGGTGAAAAAAAATTTTAACAAAAGATACAACCGACTTCTATGTCACTACAAAGTAAAAAATAATTGAAATAAATGTTGAATTAGTACATATTTCTGAAGTCGGCGCTCATATTAGACACGCTGTTTACGTCGTTATTCCTATTTGTATTTATTATAATAGCAGTTATAGTAGTAAATGGATTGTAAAAATTTCAACTGTCTTCCTAGTACGGTTTAACAGTTAGATGGAAAAATGCATAAAAATACCAGTTTGTTATATGGAGACCCCCTTTAATATTGAACTTTGTTTTATTTTTAGTATTTGTTATAGCGGCGACCGTTATGCATCCTCTGTAAAAATTTCATGTGTCAATCTATTACGGTTCCGGAGATATAGCCCTGTGACAGACGGACAGACAGCGAAGTCTTAGTAACAGGGTTCCGTTTTTGCCCTTTGGGTACGGAACCCTAAAAAAATCATTGAACCAGGTAAAAGGCAGATTGCAACAGCAAAGAAATGCGATTGACACTACCCCAATGCATGTAAATTTGAAAGTTCTCAGGATGTGGACCAAGGCTAGGGAGAGTGTGTTGCAAGCAATTCGGTGGCAATTACACTGCAAGATTTTGCATCGCTCCATAGTTATTATTTAAAATCTGTAATTTGTTGATTGTGTGGTAAGGCAGGTATACCAATATTTTTTTTTATTTTATATTTATTCATAATTCTTACATCTAACATTACAGGTTTATAGCCTAATTCGTTAGTGTAGTTACATAACAATAATAATAACACAATAATTGTACATAATAATAATAATAATTAATACAATAATAATCAAAGATGTCAATAATAATAATGTCAGGCTTACAATAAATTTATATAATATTATTTGTATGTATATGTATATGAAGCTTTATAAGCCTAGGTTAGATTTTATTATCTATAGTATAAATAAAGTTGCAGTGCCTAGTGGTTAAGAAACTCGGTCTCTCGATCGAGGGGTCCGAGTTTCAAATCCAACCCACCTCTGATTTTTCAAAATTATGTGCGTATTAGAAATTAATTATCACTAGCTTAAACGGTGAAGGAAAACGTGAGGAAACCTGCATACCTGAGAGATTTATATGAAAAAAAATCTCAAAGGTATGTGAAATCTACCAATACGCACTTGTCCAGCGCGGTGGACTATGGCCCAATCCTTCTCATTCTGAGAGGAGACCCGTGCTCAGCAGTAGGACAGTAATGGGTTGATGATGATGATGAATGTCGAAATAACAGCTTTTTACTCATTGTATACTTAGTATGTGCGTTATTATAATAAAAAAATGGCCAAGTGCAAGTCTAACTCGCACATGGAGAGTTCCGTAGGTACCATCTTTCAGTAAGTAATTTTATTTTTAGTATTTATTATCATAGCAGCCATAAAAGTAAAAGCATTGTGAAAATTTGAACTGTCTACCTATTACAGTTCCATAGATAAAACGAAAAATAACGGTTTCTTGTATGGCAACCCCTATTTATTTGGAATATTTTGATGTGAAACATCTATAGCCGCACGTAAAACCGATTTCTGGCGTGGCGACGCGTGCTGTGGCGACGCCACGCTATACGATGGTATATATATATACAGTCTATATGCAGTAGTGTGTAATGTGTGGCGACGCGTCGCCATGCGCAATAACTATTACCGATTTTATTTTATCATTATGACATATTTAGTTCCTATCACAGTATGTTCTTTTCTGCATATTACTTTTACAAAATAATGTCGATGTTTCACATCTGCCAGGCGTCCCGTGACGGCTCACATTTTTTTTTTATTTTCAGTATATGTTATTATCGTAGTCACTCTTATACATAATCTGTAAAAAAACGTGTCTATCTATTACGGTTCTTGAGATACGAATAGTAGAGCCCTGTGACAGACAGACAGACAGCGGAGGCTTAATAATAGGGTTCCGTTTTTACCCTTTTGGGTATGCAGCTCTAAAAAACTATTTATAAATAAAATAACAAACGTAATATCTTATATATAAAATTCTCGTGTAACAATATTAGTTACCGTACTCCACCGAAACGGCTTTACCGATTTTCACCAAATTTTATATGCATATTCAGTAGGTCTGAGAATCGGCTACTATCTATTTTTCATACCCCTAGTGATATGGGTTGTTCACCCTTAACATTTTTTTATTTATATGGCAACACAACGTTTGCCGGGTCAGCTAGTGTCTTTATAAGCGCATCAATATGACATACTTTTACTAAACGTGTACTTGGCAAAAAACTGATAAATCGGAATATATGTTTCCTAATTTAGGCATTAATTTACGCAAACACTGAACCAGAGGTTAAAGTTGTAATGAAATTATTTGACATTATTAATAATTGGCCAAGTGCGAGTAGTACTTGCACCTGAGGGTTCCGTTCCACCAATTTTTTTTATTTTTTATTTGTAGTACATATTTGTTATCATAACAGTGATAGAAGTGATAGGGATTTAATTATTTATTTATTGCTTCATTAACAAAATTACATGGAACAAAACTTATAGATAACACAGACCAAAAAAGAATAACATGGAATTTCAATTCGAAATAAAGACAGCTAACATATAAGAAGTACATATAAGAAGTACATATAAGAAGTACATAAACAACGCTGTCCGTCCGTTCATCTCAGGGCGCTATCTTTTGAACCGTAATATATAGACATTAGACACTTTTACAGAGGATGTACTCGTATAACGGTGGCCGAAAAGACAACAAATATTAAATATAAAAACATAAAAATTTGGTGATACGGAACCCTTCGTGTGCAACTTCGACTCGCAGTTAGCCAAATATTTCATCATCATCATCAACAACACATTACTGTCCCACTGCTGGGCTCGAGTCTCCTCTCAGAATGAGAAGGATTAGGCCATAGTCCACCGCGCTGGCCAAGTGCGTATTGGTAGACATGCATCCATGCTAACGTGGTATAAACTCCGAGCTTGTGTATTATTTAAATTTTAGATAAATCTTACCAAATTGATAAAACGAGTTGCATTTTTACTTTCTCAGTAGATTTGTTTGTGTAAATAATTCGGATGCAACTATTAAGATTTCCATTTAAATAATGGGTTTGCGATGCAATCATATATTTATGCATATATAATAAGAATGTAATTCGTTTGTCTGTATATCGAATATGTTTACAAAAAAGTAGGTAGGAAAACTCAAAATAAGTCTTCGTCTTCAACCCATTACTGTCCCACTGCTGGGCACGGGTCTCCTCTTAGAATGAGAAGGATTAAGCCATAGTCCACCGCGTTGGCCATGTGCGTATTGGTAGACTTCATATAGCTTTAAAATTATTTTTATTATAAATCTCTCAGGTTTGTAAGTTTCCTCACGACGTCTTCCGTTCCACGTCTTTGCTGCTAGCAAGAAGGGGAACTGACTTAGCAAGTGATAATTAATGTAATCCTATCTGGATTCACACACCTCACACGCACACACACACACACACACACACACACAACTCACACACACATACACTGTGTTACATTTTAAATATTGTTGTATCCAATGTTTTTCTATGTACAATGTTGGAAGAGCGAGGCTCACCTAACACAAATAAGTAACATTGCTTATCAGGTGGGCTCCAATAACTTTATATATAAGGAAAACATTGTAGAGAAGTAAATAAATTTTTTTTTTTTTTTTAATCTGAGGCAGATTACAGATGTCCATGGGCGACAGTAGCCACTTACCATCAGGCGGACTGCTACTCCTATATTATATAAAAACACGCGAACGAAGTCGCAGGCTCAGCTTAGTAATATGCACTTAAAATACCACATAACATAACATCAATGATTTATGTATGCATATAAATAAGTTGAAGACACGTTTTAAATTTAAATATAATGATATTTCTATTCTATTTTTAGCACCAATAATATTTGTCAGAAAATCAACCGGTTGATCAGAGAGTACGAAGTTCGAATCCTAGGCTTACCTGATTTCGCATCTGAGATTTTTGAAATATTGATTTTATGAATATTGAAAGCATCGGATAAGTATGTCCCAATTACCACACCCTTTAAATCGGGAAATAGCAGTTTTAAGCAAAAACAATGCGGTAGGCAGAAATAGGTGTGACAGTGGTGCCTCCGGAGAACCACAAGGGATTCTGTGAAAGTGTTGCTACCCCTAGGAACACCTAGTATACTATGCCTTACTGTGGTAGGTAGTAAGGGTAGGAACGGTGTGCCCTTCAAGCCAAAACACAGCAGCAGTTGACACTGCTGTTACACTACGATCCCACCACAATAAAATATGATTCATCATCATCATCAACCCATTCTTGTCCCACTGCTGGGCACGGGTCTCCTCTCAGAATGAGAAGGATTAGGCCATAGTCCACCGCGCTGGCCAAGTGCGTATTGGTAGACTTCACATACCTTTGAGTTTTTTTTTATAAGTCTCTCAGGTATGCAGGTTTCCTCACGATGTTTTCCTTCACCGTTTTAGCAAGTTATATATATATATTTTTAAATATGATTGTAATTTATTAATAAATATTTGAAGTATAAAAGCTGTTTACAACATGTTATATTTGCCTCATATTTATTTAAAAGTTTATTGACATTTGCGCGGGGATATTCCACTTATTTACCATAAGGACTATGAATGTATGTTTGTATGAATCAATGTGTCAATTTGTTTGTTTATCAAAGACAGTTTGTCAATTTCTATTAGGCGGGAATTCTCAAATTTTGGTTTTCGGAAACCGAAAATATTTATATAGCAGCAGTAAATGAGCATGCAGTCCACCTGATACGGTACGTGGCAGCTGCCGCCCATGAGAAATAATCATCTCTGGATAAGATTATCTTTTTTTTATAATATAAGAGTAGCAGACGAGCATGCAGTCCACCTGATGGTAAGTGGCTACTGCCGTCCATGGACATCTGTAATCAACCCCAGATAGGATTTGATACCTACCTGAAGTCAGCCATAGATGCGCCGCTACCCCTGAGGACTAAGCTGGAACGCCTCGGAAAAGTCTGTCTCCCTTACCACACCCTTCAAACCGGAACACAGCAGCGCCTAACACTGCTGGTATTAGGTAGAAAAACTACTAGTAGTAGTAGTAGTGGTGGTGTTATTAGGTTAGGTGGCCCCAGGTAGAACCCTAGATCCTATCTGGGGAGCAAAGATACGTTGCTACTTCTGAGGACTATCTGGGGAGGATTAGGATCTAAACTTATTGGGGGCAGTAGGCTTGCCATCAGGTGAACAGCATGCTCATTTGCTACTACATACTATATAAAAAAATCGTAGCGTCTAAGACCAGTCCAGGGGGAATACCACCATCTTTTAAAAACCATCATAGTTCAGGAAATTTTTGTTTCCTCCTTAAAACCATAAAATATTCCGTCATACGCAGTTGAACGAACTCACACCCTTGTTAATTTTTCGCTTATCCATTGTATAAAACCAGCTGAAATTGTCATATTTTGCTTAAAAAGTTAAATTTCCTGCAAGAACGTAAAAGTATGATGGTAGTAACCCCCCTCCAGGTAGGTTCAAAGGTCGGCCTAATTGTTTTTTTTCAAAAACGGTGAATACGATCACCAAGTGGAATATACTATACAATACTGACGTTATTTTGACATATCCTACAACGATCTTTTGTATTTCATTTTATTTTGTTATAAATTTATTTTAGTACTGATTATTATCAAAAATGGCTAAAAAGGATAAAAAGAAAAAGGTACACTTTTAAATATTATTATTATCTTTAATTTTTTTTAAGCAAATTGAAGCAAAATGTTCCGTACACTTCGGTTTTCCCAATGTCGTGGGTGCTAAGAACACACGTGTATTACAACAATTCAATTTGTGTATTACAAACACCCAGACCCCGACCAGAAATCTCCATTCATCATTTAGATATTGACTGACCCGGACGAACCCGGACCCATTGCGTGTCAAAACGGTATGGTCACTCCGCCACGCAGTACATCATTTTCTAGACTTCGACTCTTACTTTCCCTTTTATAAAACCTATTCAAAACACATATTAAATGTTTTTATTATTTTCAGGAAGAAGAAGAACCAGGTAATAAATCTATCTTTCTTTCGTTCTTTTAACTTTTTTTCTCATTTTATTCTTTTCTTTTATCTTTCTTCTTTCTATATCTGACAATATCACTTCCCATGATGCAAATCATTAGAGAAACATTTAAAATACTTTAAACAGTAGTAAGATATTTGCACGAGCCATTTCAGCCATGGCATGGGCAATATTGACATATTTCAGAATTGTTATACAATGCATATTACATGCAATACTTTTAGTTTACAGTTTTTATATACGCACGAAGTTTAAAAAACTTCGATAGCGTGATTGAGATATCGCCATCTCTTGATGACTTTCGGAAAGATCTTTCATCATTCATCATTCAAGATTAGGCCATTTTTTTTTTTTTGTTGACGAGGGGGAAACCTTCAAAAGGTACCCTATGCCGTGGGAGCGGCACGGGGTTATGTGGGATTCTTACCGCACTAAAACCCCCCCGGTGGCCGTCCTCGGCGCTGCGTAGAGGACTCCGGGATCTCCAACGGAACGCAACCGGAGTCCACTTGGCGCGTTGCCCCGTCGGGCTCCGCCCAGGTGAGCTTGAAACTCACCACACCATCTGGTGTTCACGACGGTATGCGACCAAACATACCGCCGTCCATCCCGGGGTTGCTGGCCGGGCGGTTCGAGCTCCCACTCTTGCCGTCCGCAACCCCGGAAGCCCCCTTTTAGTCGCCTCTTACGACAGGCAGGGGATACCGTAGCCCTACTCTGGTCCCGGATCTACAGGGACAGGGAAGGATTAGGCCATAACGCCGCGCCAGCCGCGCTGGTCAAGTGCGTATTGGTAGACTTCACATGAAAACTTTTTTATTTTAAGATTTCTCAGGTATGCAGGTTTCTTCAAGATGTTTTCCTTCACCGTTTGGGCAAGTGATAATTAATTTCTAATACGCATAAAACTTTGAAAAATCAGAGCCTGCGTGCCTGGGTTTTGAACCCCGGACCCCTGGATCAAGAGGCCGAGTTTCTTAACCACTGGGCTATCACTGCTTTTTTGCATATTGGCTCCATGACACTATGCAAAAAAGCAGTGCAATGCATTACCTTGCTTTAGTTTATTTCCCAGCTTGTATACTCGTATATGCAAGAAGATTAAAAAACTTCAATAGCGTGATGCAGACATTTGATAGCGCCATCTCGTGACGTCTTTCAAAAAGCTTTTTCGCTACTTAATTAATTAAATGTGTGTGTTTGTAGAACCCGAGGTCCAAGATGAGGTACTCCTGGCCACTACAGATCTGGAACCCGAGCCGGAAGAAGTGCAGTACACCGATACTTCTTACACCAGCGCTTCCTTTGAATCCCTTCCTCCAGTTATTGAAGGTAAAATAACTTTGAAGATGGTAGAACCCTCTGTGGTTCGACTCCGACGGCATCACCACCTATTTCTGTCTAATAACAGCAGTGTAGCGCTGCTGTGTTCTGGTTTGAAGTGTGGTAAGGGAGACATACTTGTCTGAGGCGTTCCAGCTTAGTCCTAACGGGTAGCGGCGCATCTATGGGCGATCTCAAGTAGAAATATCTAATCCTATCTGGGGTTAATTACAGATGTCCATGGGCGGCAGTAAACACTTACCATCAGGTGACCTGCATGCTCGTCTGCTACTCCTATATTATATAAAAAAGTTGGTTATAGATGTCCATACAATAGTGACTATATTAGTACTAGTGACCGGATCTTCTCAGTAGAGGTCGCGTTCCGATCCGGTAGTAGTTTAAGAAAATATTGTAACTGACAATTTGTAAGTGCCGCCGTTGGCCTATACAAAATAAATATATTTCATTTCATTTCACATTTCATTTCATTTCATTTCATTACCTTCAGGTGGACTGCAAGCTTCATTCATACTTCAATTTTGTAAACAAGCTCAAAAGCAGCACACAGTATAGCAGACCATCCCATTTTATTCTGAAATCAATTTATCCCTTAAAGTACAATAAGGTTTGATCAATAATAGTCCATAGCTACCGTGTATTTGTGAAGTGGGCTTCTTTTTATTGGTTTTTACCCTATTTGTGTGTGTGTCCAATCACTCATGTTTCGTACTTATGGATTTGTAATCGGCATTCAATAAGGTAATAATTTAAACCCAAAAAAAAGGGAAAACTTGCATGAAACAATTTGCACTGCGTGACTGAGCACTTTTGATTCTTTTATACGATTGGAGTAGCAAGCTATCATGCAGTCTACTTGATGGTAAGTGACCACTGTCGTGATAGACATCTGCAAGTAATGCCATATAGAACAAGTTCCACAGCTGCCCATAGACATTTGTCCTAATACCCACTACCCCGGAGGACTAAGTTGGAAAGCCTCGAAAAAGTATGTCCGTTACCACACCCTTCAGACCAAAACAGCACGCTTAACACAGATGATGTTAGGTTAGGTTAGGTTAGAAATAAACTCTATAAATAAAATAAGAACTCTATATCAAACAGTGACTCTATCTGAAGCCTGAAGCTATCGAAGGTGGTAGAACCCTTTGTGGTTCGACTCCGGCGGCACCACCGCCACACCTATTTCTACCTAATAACAGCAGTGTTAGGCGCTGCTGTGTTCCGGTTTGAAGGGTGTGGTAAGGGAGACAGACTTTTCCGAGGCGTTCCAGCTTAGTCCTCAGGGGTAGCGGCGCATCTGTGGCCGACCTCAGGTAGGAATATCTAATCCTATCTGGGGTTGATTACAGATGTCCATGGGCGGCAGTAGCCACTTACCATCAGGTGGACTGCATGCTCGTCTGCTACCCTTATATTATAAAAAAAAAAAAAAAAAAAAAAAAGCCTGAAGCCTTTGAAACTCCTGAGGACTAAGCTCGCCTCATATGTAAGTCAGTCATCCACACCCAAACATCGAAACGCAGAACTGCTTCACGGTAGAAATTTATGTGACAATGGTACCTCCCCGATCGAACATTACTCGTAACACATTTCAAATAAACTGAAAAGAAAGTAAAAATTGTTCTTATCAATTTTATGCTTTCTTCTTTCAGAACCAAAACCAAAGAAAAAGAAGGGCAAGAAGAAGGCTGAAGAGGTAGTTAAAAGTGTTTTTAAAATATTGAACTATTAGAAAACAAAGTAATATAAATATTGTTTGTTTGTTTCTTTCTTTCTCTCTTTGTCTATTTTTTTTCTTTATAACCTTCTGTACTATTTTAAAACTGCTTGTCGGTTTGATCAATATGACAGAATGACTAAGAAGAAGTCTAGAAAACTTCGATAGCGCGATTCAGGTTCATTTAGCGCCATCTCTTGGCGAGTTCCGTTCCGAAGATAGAATTTAACACAGTTATCAATTTTAATGCTATCACTCATTGCAGGTTGTAGAAACTATAAGAAAAACGAGCAGCGAAGGGTTCCAATGGTCTGAAGAATCGCTGCCAGCAGGTTAGCTTTATCCAAAATTCATTTTTTCATATGAAAATAGAACTCTACGAAGTTGAACTGCGGGAGACTACCGCCATATGTTTTTTATGAATGTTGCATAGTTTAGTGTTAGCAAGCTGCTGAAAAGAGTAATCCGACGTGGCAATCAGCCAGTCACAACGCTCCCAGGACCGATAACCGATGGAAACGAAAGGTCCTCGAGTGGCGACCATGCTTAGGCAAAAGATGCATAGATAGCCCTCCGTCCAATAATAATAATAATAATAATACTCTTTATTGTACCATAAAATGAAATAGAACATAAAATGAAAACATACAATTTAGGACGACACAAAAGGCGGTCTTATCGCTAAAACAGCGATTTCTTCCAGACAACCTTAGGGTGAGGAGTTAAAGAAAGTATGAAATACAATAAAAGGTAGGGTGCAAAATTATTAAAATGTTAACTAATAATATGTAAAATGAAGTGTAAGATAAGGGATAGCAGTAGGAGAAGAATAAATAAGTAAAAGGGAAAGAAGCTAATAATTAAATTTAGAAACAAAGTATGATTAATAGCAAGAGCACAACTTTAGAGAAGGAATAAAGTTAGAGTTGAAGGTAGTGAGATTTGACTAGTTTTTTGAAGGAGTATAGGGACTGGGAGTTACGAATAGATACTGGGAGGGAGTTCCAAAGACGGATAGCTGAAACAGTGAAGGATTTTTTATAAAAGGAAGTTGAGTGAGAAGGCGTATAGAGAGCAAGATTTTCTGTAGAACGGAGAGATCGGTCATGGGACAAGTGTAGAAACTGGAAGTGTTGTTTGAGGTAGGGAGGCGCAGTTGGATTAAATAGTAAACAATAGAGAAGAGATAGAATGTGAGCATTCCGGCGAAGGCGAATTGGGAGCCACTTGAGTTTAGTGCGATATTCAGAGATATGGTCATATTTTCGTAATCCAAATATGAACCGTATACACAAATTTTGAAGACGCTCAAGCTTATTTAATTGCTCCTCGGTAATGTCAGGATAACACACATCAGCGTAGTCAAGTATAGGTAGAAGTAATGATTGTGCAAGCGTTATTTTAGTGGGAATAGGTAAAACATTACTCAACCTACGAAGAGAGCCCACTGCAGAAAACAGCTTTTTACTAACCTCCGTGATCTGCGGTATCCATGAGAGGTGTTGGTCCATGTATATACCCAGATTTTTCACCGTATTACTGTAAGGAATAATAACGTTATCCAGAGTAATTGGTGGTAACAGGTTCCAGTCGATTCTAGAGGTCAGTCGCGAACTCCCTATAATAATAGTCTGCGATTTGGAGGCATTTAACTTAAGGCCATATGTCTTACTCCAAGTCGAAACATGAGTCAGATCAGTGTTAACAATTTTGATGGCGCAATGCAAGTTGCTCAAATTTGCTTGACTGTAAATTTGAAGATCGTCTGCATAAAGATGGTAGAGAGAAGTGAGGTGGAGACTAATAGAATTTATGAAGATAGCAAACAGAAATGGAGACAACACGCCACCTTGCGGTACACCGGCAGTAGTACTCGACCAGTTGGAAAATTTGTCATCGATTTGAATACGCTGTCGGCGACCATACAAGTAACTATGAAACCAATCAATCGCCGTCGGAGATATGTAACGAGAACGCAAAACCCCTATGAGGACATCATAATCAACAGCATTAAACGCGTTGCTGAAATCTAACAGCGTTAATACGGTCAGCTGTTGATTATCCATCCCCATGCGAATGTCGTCTGTGATTTTTAGTAACGCAGTAGCCGTACTATGACCAGGACGAAAACCGGATTGTAAAGGATTCAGTAAGGCATGCATGGAAAGAAAGGAGCTAAGCTGTTTATGAATAAGGCGCTCAAGGACTTTAGATAGGAACGGGAGTATGGAAATGGGTCTGAAATCTGCAAAGTTGGAGGGATTGGATTTTTTGGGTAAAGGGATTACATGAGCGTCTTTCCAGGAAGAAGGGAAGGAGTTACTACTGATGGAATAATTGAATATGGACGTAATAATAGGAAGCAGTATGTCAAGGAGAGGGATGATCATCTTACGGCTAATGCAATCACTACCGACCGCATTAGATGGTATGGATAGTATTGCTCTCTCGACATCACGAACCGAAAATTGACTAAATGAAAATAAACAAGAATTAGTATTGGGAATTTGTGAAAGGTGATCTAAAGTCTTTTTCTTTGTTTCGCTATTAATGCAAGAAGATACGGAAAGGTGACAATTGAAATTGTTTATGTCGAAATTTTGTGGAGTAGAATTTTTCAATTTCCCAATTCCTAATGTTTTAAGAAATTTCCATACCCTACTAGGGTCTTCATTTTGAACAGACTTATGAATATGGCGTCGTTGTAAATCCCTACACATCATATTGCAGCGATTTCTTGCGGATTTGTACCGCGCAAAATTAACATCGGAGGGATCCGACTTATATCTCGACTTAGCCATATTTTTCTTATTTATCGAGGATCTTACTTCGTCTGTAAGCCATGGCGCTGGTCGATGACGCATACGAACTGGACGAACAGGGGCGTGCAAGTCGTACAATTGTACCAGTAAGGAATTAAAAAGTGCCACCTGCTCGTCAACAGTACTCACACGTTCTATGACACTCCAGTCAACGTTAGCAGCATCATGTCGGAGTTTATCAAGGTCCATCCCACTGAAATTACGCTGAAATAGAATTTTTGACTTAGCTTTCGGAGGTCGGATTTTATACGACAAGTAGATAAGGTCGTGATATGAAAAACCCTCAGCAGCACACTGGCCATACTTTGCCACATGATCCAGTGATGATATCATCATTAAATCAAGCAGAGATGGGTCACAGTTTGGAAAGAAATGTGTTGCACTCAGAGGCAATATATGCAGATTTGCAGCATCGACTAAGGATTGTAATTTGTGAGATCTGACATCCTGCTTGAGTAAACAAGTGTTAAAATCACCCATAATAATGGTATGGTCAAAAAGAGGACAATGGTCTTCAAGCAGTTTGTCTAAGCAGGAAAAGTAGTCGACGTTGAGAGAGGGGCTATAAAAAACACCAAGAAGTAGCTTGGCATTTGATAGTTGGACTTCCAGAAAAAGATGTTCAGATTCGTTCCCAGAAACGTCCTGCTGTGACATACTTAATACTGAAAAGGAGATATGGGAACGAAGGTAAATTGCAACTCCTCCACCGCCCCGAACAGTGCGGTCATTGCGAATTAAATGAAATCCAGGAATAGAATGTGCCGTAGATGGCATATATGGCTTAAGCCACGATTCTGAAATAAGAATAGCGTGAATATGTGTGCTATCGAATGTTGACAATAAGTCGGGGTAATGTGCTGGAATGCTCTGTGCATTAATATGGACAACATTAAAATTTTTCAGCACATCTGAGAAATGAGAATCTAACGTTACGTTTAAAGGAGGAATACTTTCAAAACTATCATTACTGTTTAATCCGTCTGACGCAGAGGAGAAGGAAACGGAAGACTCATTGCTATCATCAAGTGACATGATACACAATAATCAATTATAATAAATATATATAAACAGGTCAAAACAAATATAAATTAACTAAAATAATATCTGTAATAAAATAGTAAGTAAATAACAATAAATATAATATAAAATAAATATATGACTCACTATAACTCCCACCTACCAGCAGTCTGGAAAGAAATCAAATATGATAACTTAACAACCATTCACTAATCAACTGCACAATATTACAACACAATACAACTTTTACTTAAAATATACTGTAGCATAACTTGACATACTAATATTTATTGTTAACAAAATGAAATAACTGAACACTGAAGAAAAAAGGAAATCACGAAAAAGTAAGTAGAAAATTATTAATTAAAAATACATAAATAATTTTGGATCATGGCAACTATTCTTTATAAAAATTATCAGATGGGACAAAAAGTACGAATCCATAGATGGTCATTACAGAAATATGACACTTGTCAGCTGTCAGTACTAACATGAACTTAATATGAACAAATATAAACAAGACTTAAAAAAGATAAATAATAGGGTGAACATTAAATAATTAGTATCGTACTACCGTTATCAAATCATAAGTAAACAAATACAGCTACAGGAGTAATTATTACAAGTACAACAATGCAATAATGGCACCAAGTGACAGAAAATCGACAGCAAAGAATAAGATAAAGAGTAAAGAAGGACGGAAAAATAAAGTATTAATTGCGAAACAGAAGACACAGAAGGAACTTACGCATCAGCAAGATTCACTTATTTTTATGAAGGCGCTTGGTGCGAGTGACTTCTTTGTTGTCTTGGGGTCTATTAGCGCTCGTAGCAGGCTGCACCGAAGACGCTGGTGCTGGGGCACTAGGAATGGCCTCGAGTTCCGCCAAGCATTCCACTTGGTGGTGAGAGTCATCCGGAGCCAGCACGTGAATAACACCATCTCGGGTCCAGCATTTGGTGACACCGAAGAGTTGCCTCGCCCGCATGAAGACACCGTGACGACTCTTCGTCAGGAACTCGGACTGCGTGATGCCTGTACCCTTCAGTTTTGTTTTGGCAAACCACACCTTGTCCCTAACCGAGACCTCCCTGAATTTTACTACTAACGGTCTGGGTCTGCCTTCTGTGGGACGTCCTAAACGATGGCACCGGCTTATGCTGCTTGTTGAGACATCAGATAACTTCAGCTTATCCAATACCAGATTAGTGGCAACAACAGTAGGAGTTTCGTTCTTCTCTTCGGGTACACCATGGAACAGTACCATTTTCCGCCTGCTCCTCATATCCAGGCGCTCCATTTGCCGAGCTACAAACTCGATCTGCTTCTGCACAGTGTCCAAAGCAGACAGGACGAAGAGCCGGAAAGCAGAGAAATCTGTAGCAAGTGCTGATGTAGACGGTGTTGAAGAGCTTTGCTGCAATTGCTTCTGGAATTCATCCATCTTGCATGTAAACAGTGCTGACATGGCAGATAATGAGCCTTGGAGAGAGTCCATGCTGCAGTGTATATTTGTGACGAATCAAACTATAGTGCTGTTAATATTTGTATATATTTTTTTTTTTTTATGGAATTAGTGCTGGTGGGTAGGTAGTGTATCACAGGCACATTTGGGACATTAATTTGTAAGTAATACTATTTTATTTAATTAAAAACGATGAGGCCGAAAAAAAGTTGTGTTGACAGATTTAACACCTACCCTCGAAAAAAGTCCAAAAAGTCCAAATAAACTTATGACCTAATAAAGACACAGAAAACAGCTGGATTAAGAAGGGATAGAACTGGTTGGATGGTAGATAAGGGGAGACCTATGTCCTGAAGTGGACCTTATAATGTTGATGGATTAATGGATGGATAGTATGTTTGAGATGAATCTTCGATCAATTGTTCATCGAAGTCATAAATATATTTCCAAAAGTCTCAAATAGTCCTTTTTAAGCGCAGAAGAACAGCAGAAAGTTGAAGAAGAAGAAGTGACCACCAAAAAGAAGAAGAAGAAGGGAAAGAAGGAGAAAGAAAAAGAGGAAATACCGGATTTTGAAAAGGTAAATTGTTTTGGATAATAACTTTTATGTTGTAAATATGGAATTAAAATTAGATTTGATATTGAGATGTAAAATATAATTAAATTAATCAATTTAAAACTAAAAATCTGACTGCTCAATCATAAATAAGTAAAAAAGGTAAAAATATATACTACAATAATTAAAGTAAATAAAATAGAAATTAATTATTAAGGAAGGTTATGCTGACTTATTGATACAACTAACTTAGTCCTCAGGAAAGGCAACGCATCAGTTCATAACTGTTCCCCTTTTCTATACCGAGCTGGTTGCAGATAACCATGGGCGGCAGTAACCACTTACCATCATGTGGACTGCTAGCTCGTTACTTAAATTTTATATAATACAAGCTAAACCGGCAAACATTGTGTTACCATATAAATAAAAAAATGTTAAGGGTGAACAACTTTTTTCACTTAGAGGTATGAAAAATAGATAGTAGCCGATTCTCAGACCTACTGAATATGCATATAAAATTTGGTTAAAATCGGTAAAGCCGTTTTGGAGGAGTATGATAACTAACAATGTGACACGAGAATTGTATATACATATAAGATTTTTGAAGTAATAACAAATATTATGGCGAACTCCGAATATAAGTTCGCGAAAATTCTAAAAGAAGGTTACGAAGCCAATTTGAAGGGAGACAGACTTTTTCGAGGCGTTCCAGCTTAGTCCTCAGGGGTATCGGCGCATTTGTGGCCGACCTCAGGTAGGAATATCTAATCCTATCTGGGGTTGATTACAGATGTCCATGGGCGGCAGTAGCCACTTACCATCAGGTGGACTGCATGCTCGTCTGCTACTCTTATATTATAAAAAAAAAATATATTATGACGAGAATTAAATCTATCGAAAGCGTTCTTGAAGAAATCTATTTTCCCTACCCCTAGTCGGTAATAGCAGCCATATACACAGTAATAGAATTCCTGTCTTTACTGCACCCCAAAAACCATACATGGCGAACACCCCATGACTATAAACCTTGTTTTGTATTCAACGACTTTCAAACGGAATGACAATGTGTCGATAAAATTTGGGTTTTTTATTGCCGAGTGTTTTTCTATCACGCACACCACTTAACTTGTCTCTTTCACACTTGTAGAGAGTGACAAGGATAGACAAATGTGAAGATTGATTAATAGTCAAATTCTTTTGTGTGTGAATGTTTTGTGAAGTTTCAGTTGGTTTCCGGATTTACGCGAATGAGCAACATTGCTTTAAAAATACAAGTGTTTAGGCAATCAGGCTGCAATTCTAGAGCCGTTATATCGACGTAGTGCACTTGCAATCTTAAAGCAATATTTTATAAGCTTGTGTTCTTCATTATTCGCAACTTAGATGAGTAAAATTAGATTGATCACTGCTAAAAAGAAAGTGTAACCAGTTTTGACGATCCAAATTGTTGCGTAAATAAAGTGTTGCTCTCTCCGTTCTAAAATGTCCCTAAAATGTTTGAAATATTTATCTACTACGTTAATTACGTAGTGTTTGTTATTTATACGTAAATTTTCTCTAAAAATGTTTTTTATTTGTCAAAAATTCAAACAATAAATGATAAAATCATCCTTTTGTGGATTCATTCATTTTCAAGGCGGTGAAGTATCTTTCTATTTTACTTATCAAGAATATCAAGTCGAGGAATACCAGAATTCTGTTTTTACCTTTGAATATCCCGTGATTGCAAGATAGCAAGCGAAATTACTTAGACCCTTAGGCACCCATAGCTTCAGGACTCAAGAATTTTGGGTATAATTTCATTGTCTGGCTTGGTGAAACTTTCCATATCTTACAACTGGGCACGGATTCCCTACATCTTCGAAAAACCTGAAAAAGACTCTATCATCCCTCTCCGATAGGGATTAATGGCAAAATAAATTTAGCGTTCACAAAAATTGAAATTTAGTATTTCCAAAATCATCACCCATAATAGTCTATAGTTACTGATAGTGTTATTATAACTAAAATATAAAAAACAACAGCCAAAGAATTGGAAGAAAATGAATAAGAAGGAAAGAGAAGCGTGGCTTCTGCAGCGGATAGAAGAATGGAGAGCGGAGAAGGAAGCTGAGAAGTTAGTTGTTCTACACCTTCTTACTACGGATTTAGTATATTTCGTAGTTTGAGTTGGGTTTGAGTGTAGTCACTAAGTAAGTAGGTGGTAGTGGTAGAATCCTTTGTGGTTCGACTCCGGTGGCACCACCACCACGCCTATTTCTGCTCAATAACAGCAGTGTTAAGCGCTTTTGTAAGAGAGAATTAATTTCAGCCTTCCAGCCTTCCAGCTTAGTCCTCAGGGGTAGCAGCGCATCTGTGGCCGACCTCAGGTAGGAAATTAATCTTATCTGGAGTTGATAATAGGTCTCCATGGGCGGCAGTAGCCACTTATGATCAGGTTAACATGCTCGTCTGCTACTCCTATATAATAATAAAAAACACAAATCCCTACTGCTTTCAATGTCGGAATAATGCTATTTCACTTTCAGACAAGCAATTTTAGCGGGTGCGAAAGAGAAAAGAATAGCCCTGGCGCGCGAAAGGGCAGAGCTGATGGCGAGAGACAATGCTGAACAGGAGATCAGAAGGGATATACTGGCGAAGACCGCTAATTTGTTTCATAGTAAGTACATGGTGTGAATGGAGGCTGCAGTGATGGCGTAGACATTCAAGGGGCCGAGGTTCAAAACCCTGGCTCTGATTTTTCAAAATTATGTGCGTATTAGAAATTATTTATCACTTGCGTAAACGGGTGGTAGAACCCTTTGTGGTTCGACTCCGCTGTTGTGTTTTATTTTGAAGGGTGTGGTAAGGGGTCTCCCTTAAGTATGTCTATACTTTTCCGAGGCATTCCAGCTTAGTCCACAGGGGTAGTGGCGCATCTGTAGCCGACCTCAGGTAGGAATATCTAAACCTATCTGGGGTTGTTTACAGATGTCTATGGGCGGCAGTATCCACTTACCATCAGGTGGACTGCATGCTCGTCTTATGCTCCTATATTATAAAAAAAGGATCCGATCCTAAAAACTCATAGTTTTGTCTGATAACTGGAATAGTGCCTTCTTCCTTATTCCATCAGATATTTTTAACTTGTTTACTTTTTATTTTTACAGAATTTGAAAAACAGAAGTTCGATTTCGAAAATAAGAAACAAATGGAAGCAGAAGTATGTATTGTTCTCCACTTTTACTTATTTTAATGTACCCTCAGAAAAGTAATTAGTTTTGTTAAGAAATAACTTATAGTTTAAAAAACCACTCTACAGTTGCACAAGAATCGTTAATCCTGACGATCCTGATGAGTCGAATGGAATAAAATTATTAAAATCGTGTTTTGTCATCGGTTCTTGATAGGTGTTCCAAATTTTAAGTTAATCGGACCGTTCAAAGTTGGTAAAAATCGAGTTCACAGATAACGTTACACACACAGAGGTCTGTGGTTACACACTTAGAGTCCGCGCCAAACTGCTAGTTCGCTCCGAATATAGAAACGAGTCGCGTCACAATAGCAAATTGTAGTATATTAGCGGGACGAAGACAGCACGGGCCCCCCCGGCCCCCGCTGCCCGCTCTCGCCCGCGGGTACATAGCTGCGTTAGTGTGCTCTTACTTTGCTACGGAGTATATGATTGTAGTTGTGTTCGACCGCATTGGCTCTCTGACTGACACCTGCGCTAACTTCAAAGCGAACTTGAAGTTTGGCGCGGAATATATCTAGTTACTTACAGGTGAATCTAATATAAACGTGGAAAACAATCATGACAATTAATATCTTATTGATAAAGTAAAAGGCTATAAAAAAAGTATTTTTTCAGTGGGCACAATACCTACGGTGTGATGGTCTACCGGATCCTCGTGTGGTGACGCAAATGAACACATATCTCCACTTGTGGCAAGAGAAGGCGAAGTGTGATGATGATGAGCTGGACCGGAGGTGTATAGAAGCATTGCCGGTAAGTATGGAAGAGCCAGTTAGATTCAAACGGGGTGGTACCACTGTCACATCTAAATCTAGCGTGAAGCAGTTCTGCGTTTTGGTGGAAGGGTGTGGATTCCGGTTGACATATAAGATATTTGGCGACAATCTTGGTCCAAAAGTGTAGCTACGTATTTGTATTTTTACTTTTCCGAGGCGTTCCAGCTTAGTCCTCAGGTAGCGGCGCATCTGTGGCCGACCTCAGGTAGGAATACCTAATCCTATCTGGGATTGATGTCCATGGGCGGCAGTAGCCACTTACCATCAGGTGGACTGCATGCTCGTCTATTACTCTTATGTTATAAAAAAAAAACAAAACAGATTCAGGCCGTGGTAAGGAAGACAATTTTATTAGCGAGGAATCTGTGACCGACTCCAATCGGGACTCTAATCTTTCCTGGGCTTGGTCAAGAAGATGTTCACAGACACCAGTGGCTATTTACTATCAGGTGTACTGCAGGCGTTTGCTACTTCTATATATTCAAAAGGCTACCATCATAATCTTGAAGAATGGCAATGCATCTGTGATCGGCTTCAGGTAGAACCCATTCTATATGGAGTTAGTCCCAGATGTCTATGTATAACAGTGACAATTACATCAGGTGCATCACAAGTTCATTTCCCAGTCCAATCTTTAGAAATAGATAGCTGTGCGCCTATTTTTATTAGACATGGCTAGAAGGTGGTAGAACCCTTTGTGGTTCGACTCCGGCGGCACAACCACCACACCTATTCCTACCAACTAACAGCAGTGTTAGGCGCTGCTGTGTTCCGGTTTGAAGGGTGTGGTAAGGGAGACAGACTTTTCTGAGGCGTTCCAGCTTAGTCCTCAGGGGTAGCGGCGCATCTGTGGCCGACCTCAGTTAGGAATATCTATTCCTATCTGGGGTTGATTACAGATGTCCATGGGCGGCAGCAATCACTTACCATCAGGTGGACTGCATGCTCGTCTGCTACTCCAAAAGATGCTACTATATTTTCAGATGTTGGAAATGTTGGAGGAGTTCGTTGCGAATTCACGACAGTACACGCGGTTACAAGCACAGAGCTACAATGAGGTAGGATACATCATCAGCAGCCCATGTTAGTACCAGTGATAGTTGCAGGACATAAGTGTCTCCGTAGGCACGCCACTAAGCCAGGTCATTAGCTAAGCATTCAGCTTCCCACCGGCCGATGTAGATCATCGCACCACTTTACAAGGCGTCCCACACTACGTTTGCCTAAGATTGAAGTTTTCTATTTTTTCAAGTTGTGCATTATACAAATTAATTATCACTTGCTATAAGGTTGGTGAAAGAAAACTTCGTGAAGAAACCTACACACCTATGATTTTTGAAAAAATCTCAAAGGTGTGACATCGCCAAATTTTTTTTTATATTTATTTGGCTAGAGTGGGGCACTAAGACCTAAATCTCTCTCACTCTGAGAGAATACCTATACCCAGCAGTAAAACAATAATGAGTTGATGAAAAACATTCATGACTTTTCGAGGACTTTTGATCTAAATCCTCAACTTTTACCAGGTCCGTCTAGCCCTCCGTTTCCAGCTGTCAGAAGCTATACAATGCGCCTCGTTCTCTCTCCTTCGGGACCTGGAACACTGCTTGAACTGGGAATCGATCAAACTTGCCACTTACGAACGAGAGTTCAAAGGGCTGAGGTTAAATCTTTGGGTTGCTGTCAGATTACCTACAAGGAAACCTAAACCAGTTGAGCCGGAGAGGTAAGTTTGGCATCATCCTTTAATATAAAGCCGGCGATGCATTCGCGACTCTTCTGGTGTTGCAAATGTTCATAGACGACGGTGACTGCTTTCCATTAGGTAGCCCGTCTGCCTTATCGTTAGGTTACATATAAAAAAAAATATAAAAAATAAGTAAATAAGAAACAAGTAAGTAAATAAAGAAGTAAGTAAAGGATCATGCATTCCACCTGTATATGTGCTCACTACCGTTCATGAACGTCTAAAAAGTCCAGATCTAAATCCAAATCCAGATGAAGTTTTGGCCTTTGGCCTGTTTTCAATAATCAATCTATCCAATGTTTTGCCTAACGGAGATCAAATTTTGACAGTTGCTCCTACGAAAAATTGTCTTCCCATATTTGGAAAGTTTTGCCTACCACATTAGATAGATTGATTATTATTAAAACGAATATAAGTTGCAACGCCTCGGATAAGTATGCCTGCAATACGACACTCCAAACCAGAATACAGCAACGCCACAACCATATTATAAAGCCAAAATAGGTGTGGCGATGTTGCCTCCAGAAACCACAAAGCATTCTACCACCTTTTCGTTTCTTCTGAGGAAACTTTGAACCTAAAATCCGCGTTTCCAGAGAACCAGTGGAATTAGCGTTTCCGTCGATGAAGGTGGGTGTGAAGCTGCCAAAGATCATAGACGGCTCCTGTGTCTGTGTGAGGGCCGCTCGCTCCATGATAGATCTGCTGAGCGAGAGCTCGAGGAGCTACGCTTTGGCTGGAGAAATTGCTAATAGGTACGAAGGTAGGTTTCAAGAACTATTTTTTGCTAAATTTTTGGGTGTTTTCAGAACAGCTCTTCTTATTTCATCCATCCATCCATCCATCTTTATATCTGATGAAAATTTAAATAAATTCCGAACTTTTTAAAAATAATATAGGAGTAACGGTCGAGCCTGCAGTCTACCCGATGGTAAGTGACTATTACCACCTATAAGCATGGACATTTGTAATCAATTCCATATAGGATTTGTTTCCAGAGATCAGTCTCGGATGCATCGCTACCTCTGAGGATTAAGTCGGAATGCATAGAATAAGCTTGTCTCCCTTACCACACCCTTCCAGACCAGACTAGAAGACATCGGCACTTAACACTGCCATTAGGCACTCCAGAGTCTAAACACAAAGGGTTCAACCACCTTCAGCTCCAAGCTATAAATTTTTCAAGTCATAGTAGCAAATGACATCAGGGTTTATAAAAACTACCGGCTTATAATTTTAGCAAAATGTCAAATATACTTTTTTCAGATCTGTTCATATTCAACGTGAAAGAACACGTAGCGACATACAAACTGAAGAAGGAACAGGATGAAATCCGCACGAAATTCTATAAGGAGATACGTGATAAGATCAGAGAAGTAGAGGCGTTTCTGAAGGCGAATCCGTGAGTAGTAATAATGAACAGCGTAGAAGAGACTGTTGAAATCTCGGAACAAAACAATTTAAATTGGATGTATTGACTGGGCAAATTCTTACATACAATTCTAATTGGATTTATACACAGCTCAAAACGTGAAAATACACACAGAATTCAAATGGAATTTATTCACAGCGCAATACGTCGTAATCATGCACAAAATTCAAGTGGGATTTATTTACAGCGTAAAATTTCTAAAGCACACAAAGATCAAATGGGATTTATTTAGAGCGCAAAACGTCAAAATCATTCACAAAATCAAATGGGATATGTTCACGACACAAAACGCAAAAATCACGCCTGAAATTCAAATTGAATTGGGATTTATTTACAACACAAAATATTGAAATATTATTCGATATACTTAAAATCATATTAATCTAAAAGTGATTCGTAACTAAAACAATTCTCTGCTCATAACATCTTAATATAGAGGATGCTCGATTACCGGACTAATCATTGTCTCATATCTTAAACGTGAAGCAATACTTCACAGCACATTCAAGATGCAACCTGTCTCTGTCTGTCCAGGTATACGAAGAACGAGAAAGAGAAGGATGAATTGGACAATTTAAACATGGCTGAACCTCCCTTCTTACCGGACCCTAGAACCTTTATCGGAGAACAAAACGGTAACGTATGAAGACATTCTGGTGATACATTTTCACTACTGAAGTTCCTCTGTTGAAGCTGGTTGATAAAGGTGGTAGAATCTCAGTGATTCGACTCCGGCGGCACAACCGCCACACCTATTTCTGTTATAACAGTAGTGTTAAGCGCTGCTGTGTTCTGGTTCGAAGGGTGTGGTAAGGGAGACATACTTTTCTGAGGCATTGTTATACCTCATCTACATAGTAAAGCATTTGTGGTCCACCTCAGATGGTATAGATCTGTTTTCTAGTTTGAAGGGTTTGGTAAGGTATTCCAGCTTATTCCTCAGGTAGCGTTCCTCAGGTTCCTCGGGTAGCGGCGCATCATCATCAGGGGTGGCCGACCTCAGGTTGAATCTAATTTTATCTGGCGTTGATTGCAGATGTCCACTTACTATATTATATAAAATGCGTTATCATGATAAATTTTGTTACAGAGCTGGCCTTCGCCAAGTATCTGAAGACCTGTATGACAAGAACTAGAACGGGGGAAATTAATCTTCGGAAATATAGGTAATGCTTTTGTAGACTTCCACTCCCAAAGACGAAAAACAGTGATAGTTGAGCAACTCAGCTTTTTGATCGAGACGTCCGAGGTTCAAATCCCAGGCACTCACCTCTGTTTTTGTAAAGCCGGCCGTGCTACGACAGTCTCAGTTCGGAGCTTGTATACGAGTATATACGAGATGTTGAGAAAACTTCGATAGCGTGATTCAGGATACTCGTGGTGCCGTCTCTTGACGAGTAGCGAGAAGTCGCCACAGGCTTAAGTTACTAAGCAATTGTTTCACTAAGGAACAGCTTGCAATAGGTTTTCAACTTAATCTCTTCAGGTACCCTTTACCTAAAATAAAATTCTTCTTTCAGGATATGTGGAGGTGTTTTGAACCTAGATCTACTGACGACTCCTCCACAACCGAAGCGAATAAAGGGAGACATCAACCTTACTACTCGTAAGTAATCATACTACTTTCATAGCCCTATTATGGTTCCTTAAGGGTGTCACGATCACTCACAAAGATCCGAATATTATGATTCAAAAGAAAATCTTAAATTCATAATTTGGATATTGTGGAATATGCATCAGGTCTGTCCCTTTTATTAGGACCCGTACCCAACGGGAGGACAAGATTAAATAGCAAACCAAGATAATTTTGCCTAAAAATAAATAAACCTTATTATTTTAAATAATATTATAATAATAATATGATGCTAATGCACAAATCGCATATATACAACAACAAGAACAACACAATAATTGCCAACAACAACACAATACATCACCACCAACAACAACAAACAATATGAGAAAAGACATAGTAAAGGAATTTGAACAGAAAGGAATACAAAATGAAAATCTGATTAACCAAAAAATAATATTTACTCACTACCAAAGATCATACATATTTAAGAGCCTCCCATCTTCCTTTGTCGCTTAGCGAAAGCCCTGATAATTATGATGGTATAATCCACGTAAAACTGCTAGTCCGCTCTGAATATAGAAATGAATCGCGTCGCCATAGCAAATTGTAACACACCTGCTCGCAACAACTTCAGAGCGGACTAGCAGTTTGGAGCGGACTATAACTGTTAATTAGTTAGACTAATAACAACAGATATCTCCAAAATAAGCGAAGTAAATATTTTTGTACATAAATCCAATTAATAAATTGGAAAAAGCAGCTTAAATAACTTAGATTATATACCTATAAGCAGGAAGGAAAGAAGTTTACTAAAATATTACTTATTTGTCATATTTTTAAATTTGTAATATAGTAGCAGATGAGCATGCAGTCCACCTGATGGTAAGTGGCTACTGCCGCCCATGGACATCTGTAATCAACCCCAAATCGAATCAATTATTTGCTAGAAAAATATTATTACAAGGATCTTAAATATTATATAATGAGTACATTATGTTTTACCAAATTGGGCGTGCAAAATTTATTTATTTATTTTATAAGCTTTGTACACAGAGAAAGTAATAAATAAATAACATAATAGAAACACAGTACAAAGGACTACTTATTTCACAATGAAATTTCTTCCAGCAACCCTGAGATTGGAAATCTCATACGACAACAAATTCAGCGCGCAAAAACAAAATAATAATCTACTAAGGTTATAAATACGGATAAATATATAAATACATACGATACATACATATAAACAATATATATAGGTATATATACATATTATACATACAAATTATATACCTACATATTATATTATGACATTGATAAATAATGCTCTTTGACTCTCTTTTTAAACAAAGAAATACTCTTAGAGAGACGGATATTAGGTGGTAATGAATTCCACAGTCTAACCGCATGAACATAGAAGGAGTGGGAATAGAGAGAATTTATCTATCCTGTTCAGTGGTTTATTACATCGTTAATTAAGTTACATGTCAAATTATAATGTTATGTCAAGTTTGAATCTTATCTGAGGTCGGCCACAGATGCGTTGCTATCTAAGGACTAAGTTGGAACTTGGATAAGTATGTCTACCTTACCACACCTTGCATTGTTATTTGAATTTCGGGTTTCAAAAATATTCTACCTACGTTACAGATTTTTGTAATAAATTATTTTCCCGCACCTCTCTATTTTTGTTACTAAAATGAGACCAATTAATTTTAACTTATCAAAGTTACTTTACAATTTATGCCCGTTATCAATAATCAATCCATCCAATTTTTACCTATCTATGATCAAATTTACAATGTCTATTACAAAATTGTCAAATGTAATAATAATATAATAATAAATAATAAAAGCATTGATAGTCTAGTGGTTAAGAAACTCGACCTCTTGATCCGACGTTCAAATCCCAGACACCCACCTCTGATTTCTCAAAGCTATGTGCGTATTAAAAATTATTTATCACTTGCTATAACGGCGAAAGAAAACATCGTGCGGAAACCTGCATACCTGAGAATCTTTAAAAAAAAGGTTTTCAAAGGTATGTGAAGTCTACCAATACGCACTTGGCCAGCGCGGTGGACTATGGCCTAATCCTTCTCATTCTTAGAGGAGGCCCGTGCCCAGCAGAGGGACATCAATGGGTTGATGATGATGAAATAATAAAATCATTTATGATAAATGTTTATCTTTAGTAGGCAAAATTAAGATTGATTATAAATAATGGGTAGAGTTTTCGTTATCTACTAATTCTTCTTGATTGTCGTGTGGCCAATGAGTTTTGTTATGCCAATGAGTTTTAGTTATCTACTAATTCTTCTTGAATGTCGTGAGACCAATGAGTTTTATTACGCCAATGAGACGTTTTCATTCTTCTGTTTGTGTGTGACCAAACTCTTCTTCAATCTTTTCCAAAACTGTGTTCTCTCCGCTTCTGCCTTCGGCCACACGATGTACGTCTTCGTCAGCATTAAGTAGTGTAGTGTGTTTGGACGGAGCCGCCTCGGTATTTCTTCTAGAAGAATCAAGATCAAATCTTCTCGGCGGGTTTCTAGAAGCCTGTTGGATGATTAAGTTTTTAGATTTTTTATTTGCAAAGGTAATATTTTTTTACTTGGCACAATTTTAAATTATCTTCATCTGGAACATTCAGTCACTTATTTTTTTTAATAATGATCAGTTAAAAATATAAAATATGGAATTACCCAAAAAATATTACAATCTAGTAATATGATTCATATCATAATAAAATCTTTGAAAATATACGAGTCTTTTTCAGTCATATACTTTGTAGAAGAAATGAAGCTCTTGAAAAAGGGACAAATGCATTACGATCTTTCGTGTTGCAATAGTAGTAGTTATAATTACTACCTACCACCTAGGTTTATATAAAAAAATCAACACTGTGGAACGAAATATTTGCAGCTGAAGTTATTATAGATAGAAAGTTTTTTATTGTTAAATATAGAAAAATGCCTTTTGCAAAAATGTGTGTAACGGAGCAGTTGTGAAGTGCTCTAATGTTACCCATTAGCAGTAGTGAGATGCGTTAATGTGGTGAGGTGTGGTGACAGATGGGCTAGGAGAGTTGAGGTGAGGGGAGAGAGATGATTTGACTTTTGGCGGGCTGTCATTACTGTCATTATTATCATATGTATATTTATTAAAAATACCTCTTCCTCTAACTGTCTCTTTGATTGTGAGTGCATCACAAGAAATATAGCGTCATATGTATTTGGATATAATATAAATATACTTAATGTTCAACTTACCTATGCTGTGCCAAATGCATCTCAAACTGACACCATTGGCTCAGAAGGAATCGTTGAGAGAGGATCAGCATTATGAACCGAGATCGATCCATGCAAGAGACTATGTTCTCTAGGATGGAAAGACCAACCTGAAAGTCATAAAAACATTTTAGAACTAATCCATAAGTCACGTAAATTTTTGAGTGAAAATTAATAGCCGCATTAACTAATATAAGTCACTAAGGTAATTAAAAAACGATTTCTACACTCACAACCCCACACTAAGATTCCCTGTGTCGCGGGTGTCATGGACATACACAGAGACGAATACACAAGCACCCAGACCCAGAAACAGAAATCTAAATTAATCATTTAGATATCTGTTTGACCGGGGATCGAACCCGGGACGTTGCGCGTCAGACCTGTATGGTGACCGCTCCGCCACGCGGGTCGACACGTTTTTGTAGATGGTTTGGATATCGGCTGATTATATATGAGGCGACTTAGTTCTTAAAGGACAATGCATTTGTGGCTGACCTCAGGTAGGAATGGAATCTTAATCTTAATTCCTCAAGTAATGAAAATATATTAAATTGATTGAATTGATCGGGTTCGATCCCGGGCCTGATCATCGGAATGATGAATGTACATATCCGTTCTGGATGTTTGTGTAATCGTCTCTGTGTGTGTCCATAGCATCCACGATACAGGTAATCCTAGTGTGCGTTTATTTTGCCTTCAATTTTACCTGAAAATCTCTCTCGTGTAAGCAGACGCTGATATTACAATCCCTCTCCACATGGGGTAACAGCTGGTCCAAAACCCAGGTCCGGTCCTCGTTGCAATAGGATACGAATACGTCATAGTTGTAGATTGTGTCCACTGAAACAATAACAATGAAAAAATGATAAATGCCAATTTAAAACTGAGACAAATAATTACAAAATGATAACAATTTGAAAATGATAAATGATTTTACATAAATAGGATACAAACACAAGAGTGCCAGGTGAAACAATAATTGACAAAGATAGAATGATAAACAACAATTATAAAATGTTAGTTAAATCATACGATTACGTCATAGTTGAAGATTATGTCAACTGCAACAATAATTGACAATGATATAATAATAAATATCAATTTGCAAATGATAGTTAGCATTGATAATTTTCGTCATTTTGAATATTTTTATGTTTGATTGATAAATCTTAGAGTATTATAGTTATAAAAAAATGTAAACGTTTGTGATAGATTTTATAAGAAGCAAAGGAGAAATATCGGTGTCTATTCATAAAAATAGCAAATAATTCACTGTTTTTTAAATTGTCTTCAATAATATTAAATTTATAAAACTTTTTAAAAACTACTTTATAATGTGTAATATCAACTTACCATCTGGAGTCTCACTCTTGCTTATCAAGCTCAACGTCGCTGAATTCCTCATCGTGATCAAGAAATACGCGATACTCCTCCTCATAACAAACAGACAGACCGACGCCGGTAATAATATCGCGGGTATGATTATCAAAAACATCTTGTTCCAAGTTTCCGGAACCATGTTTTCCATGGCACTGTCTCTGGGCATTTGGCTGCAAGCCGCTATCCTCTCGAAACCAGTAGATCTTCCCTCATTTGCCAATAAACATTGATAATCAGCTGGATTGTAGTCAAAAAAGCGCATATTTCCCTTAAATACCAATTCTAAATTCACGTCACAAACATATTTATTATCGCATACTCGTCTTAAGTCGCTTCTATTTTTTATTAACTCATTGTATTGTTGGAAGCCAGTGTGGAAATTTAAACCTTTCTGAATTGAATCATTTCTAATAGGAGCTATCACTTGATCATCAAGTCTTTCATTTCGCCATCCCAACTCGTATATATCCCTTACATGGCAATTACAAACGATGAAATTTCTAGACAGACCCACGTAAGCAATCCTCGACAAATCTCTACCCATTTCCTCCGTTATCATGTTAATACTATTGTCTCTTACCGACAGAAGTTTTAATTTAGTCATCAAAGACGTATTCCTATCGAACCACGTGATAAGTCTATTCTTATCAAGGTCCAAAACTTGTAAATTCTCCAGCGTCTCAGTTATATGTCTAGGTATAGCAGTGATTTCATTAATAGGCACTTTAAGAATTTCTAACTTTCGAAGATGTTGGAACGGTTCCATTACTTTAAGGGCTATATCTTCGCCATAAAGGACTTCTAAGGTATCTTCCAATCCGCGTAGAGTCAGGGGATGGGATAAAATGTCCAAATTACCAGAAACATCGAGATATTTCAGCGAAGTGTTGATGAAGAAGTCTTCGCGTAGTCGCGTCAAGCCTGAGTAACATAAGGACAACCTTTGGACCTTCGGGCTCAAGCTTCTAAGGGCCAAGCTATTCCGTTGTGACAGCAACGTATGAGAAAAGTCCAAGGACAGCAAATTCTCCATATCTTTAAAAACATCCATAGTCTCCAAAACCAAAGGTTTCAGGACATTATTTTCGTCGTAAGCAAAGTTTCTGCTAAGGTCCAGATGGAGTAAGTTCTTCAACCCAGTGAAAGCGTTCGCATCGATAACAGATATACTATTCTCTCCCAAGTATAAGCTCCTCAATTTGTTCATTTTTGCAAAAGATCTGCTTGCCAGCACAGTTATGCCACACGCTCGCAAATCTAGTTCCCTCAAATTTGGGAACGATACGTCATTGAAGCCATTCGACCAGTTCCTTTCTGTAAAACGAAAACGTTTGACTACTTGAATATTAAAATATTTTTTAAATACGGTTTTAAGCATATACTTTTAAGAATTTTGTGGCCGTTGTTTTCATGCTGAAACTGATTTACGTCTGAGGCGTCCTCAGTCCTCAGGAGTGGCAATGTGGTCGGCTTCAGGTAGAACCTGTTCTATATGGAGTCGGTTACAGATGTCCGTACGGCAATGACCACTTATTATTAGGTGGAGTGATTTTTTTTTTATAATATAAGAGTAGCAGACGAGCATGCAGTCCACCTGATGGTAAGTGGCTACTGCCGCCCATGGACATCTGTAATCAACCCCAGATAGGATTAGATATTTCTACCTGAGGTCGGCCACAGATGCGCCGCTACCCCTGAGGACTAAGCTGGAACGCCTCGGAAAAGTCTGTCTCCCTTACCACACATATTTCTATAAACTATAAACAGATTCTATAAACAGTAGACAAATGGAGTGAACATCTGCATCTTAAAGGTGGTAGAACCCTTTGTGGTTGGACTCCGGCGGCACCACCGCCCCACCTCTTTCTACCTAATAACAGCAGTGCTAGGCGCTGCTGTGTTCCGGTTTGAAGGGTGTGGTAAGGGGGATAGACTTTTATGAGGCGTTCCAGCTTAGTCCTCAGGGGTAGCGGCGCATCTGTGGCCGACCTCAGGTAGGAATATCTAATCCGATTTGGGGTTGATTACAGAAGTCCATGGGCGGCAGTAGCCACTTACCAACAGGTGGACTGTATGCTCATCTGCTACTCCCATATTATAAAAAAAAAAACTCTTTTAAATGTCAAGTACATATTGCCAGTGGGTTTGATATACTCTTCAGATTATAAAAGTACATCATATAATTTATTTTTATCATTTGATACTTTAATTTCTTTTTCCTTTGATATAAAGTGATTAGATTAAATATATTATTATGAACTTGAGTATTTATTAAGTTTTAAGCATAATTTATAGTAGGTTTCTGATAAGTGATTATCTCATAAGTTTTGAAACAAATAAATTCATAAGTAGCTATGTAATATCTATTTATCGATGTAGATCAACAAAAAATTATTAAAACACTTATTTGTAACAGTGATAGCTTAGTAGTTAAAGCCCGACCTCTCAATCGAGAGGTCCAAGGTTTCAATCCCAAGCATGAACCTCATTTTTCAAAAGTTATTGGAAGAATACTAAATGCCTGAGGTTTCTTTAAAATGAAGTAATATGTTAAAGCTGTGTGAGATGTACCATCGCTTATCATGAGATCTTGGCCAGCGCAGTCGACTGTTAATTCTGCTACTCTTATATAAAAATAAATATATCATTTATCAGTAGGACTGGCCAGTGCAGTATTCATAATAAGTAACCAACATATACTACATATTTACGTATAAACTGTGACGGTATATCCATGGACGGTAGTAACCTCTTACCATCAGGGGGAAGCTCGTCTGCTAATGTTATATTATAAAAAAAGAATATATCCAATATTCTACTCACGTAGTCGTTGTGAGATCAGATCGACCATCAGTTCCCTGGCCTGTGTAGCGTTCATCGACACGTCATACCTCTGCCCCGTTGCGCTTTGTATCTCGAAGGAGTTGCCGTAAAAGCTGACATATTCCACAGTTTCCGCCAGTACCCTGCCTTGTGTGTCGTTCCAGGAAAATATCTGGAATGATAAATTAAGAAAGAGGTTCTCAATTTTTTTTGTCTCGCAGGCTTGCTGTATTTTTTGGTTTTAAGTAGACCTCCAGGATTGTTTTGCTTTGGGAGACACTGATTGACTATTTTTAGGTGGCGGCGGGGAATTTATAAAAGGTACCATGGTGCCTTGGTATTCCTAAGGCTCTCTTTCGTTATGTCGAATTTGTACCGCTGTAGCCCTTGATCTAGGCCTTCGCCCTTGGCCTTATTCTGCCCTAAAGTCTTTTGTTTAAAAATATTCAAGTATTTTAGTCCTGAAGAGTAACAAAGCGTCAGGCTTCAGATGGAATCCACAGGTGGAATTCCTTCCATTGTTTACAGATGTCCAAAGGCGGCAGTGAGCGCTTACCATAAAGTGAACTATCATCTCTTTTTTTTGTTTTTTTTTTTATTATATAAGGGTATCAGACGAGCATGCAGTCCACCTGATGGTAAGTGGCTACTGCCGCCCATGGACATCTGTAATAAACCCCAGATAGGAGTAGAAATTCCTACCTGAGGTCGGCCACAGATGCGCCGCTACCCCTGAGGACTAAGCTGGAACGCCTCGGAAAAGTCTGTCTCCCTTACCACACCCTTCAAACCGGAACACAGCAGCGCCTAACACTGCTGTTATTAGATAGAAATAGATGTGGCGGTGGTGCTGCCGGAGTCGAACCACAAAGGGTTCTACCACCTTTTAAACTTTTAATCCAATCTTCTTTTAATCCAATCAAACGAAGGCGTCTACTTACCATCTTTAAAAATGATCTACAATTTTGTCATAAGGAACAGATACTTACCGAGGGTATTTCGCTCAAACCACAATTAGCCAAGCTCAGAAACTTGACAGAGACTCTCTTGGAACGTTTCTTCGCAGTGAGAGTCTCCAGCAGTAAGGATACGGCATTTATTTTGTATGACAGGTCTACTGCGCTCCCCTTCTCTGTAAAGAAACGTTGCCAGAATAAAATATTTTCACCCAAAAAAGGGATGTGTGAAAAAGTAATAATAAAATACTCTTTAAACCACTATATTCAATAACCGTTGTGCATTTTGAAAGAATTGTTAATTGTTAAAGAATTCACTATAGTTAAGTTTTTATTGTATGTCGGCTGGGATTGGGGAACAACGCTACTAGCTCCCGCACGACACCTGAGGGAATAGGGAGAGGCTGAAAAACAGCGCTGCCCGGGGCTTACGTAGCGAGCCAGCATAATGCTGATGCATTTATTGTTTATTTAGTTTGCTTTTGTTGGTCATATTTTGTATGTTTTGCTTTGTTTCTTTATTTATGTCTTATTATTGTCTGTAAATTATTTTTTTCTTGTGTTTGGGGCGATAAATCATATTATGATTATTATTGTTGTCGTCGACCTATTACAGTCCCACTGCTGGGCAAAGTCAGAGAGGCTAAAGTCATAGACTACCACACTGGCCAAATGCGAATTAATGCACTTCACATTTCTTTGAGAACCCTTTTTTTTAAATCCGTCAGATATGTAGGTTTCCTCAGAATTATATTTAAAAAGAAAGATTTTTTGGTAAGTTAATTTTATTTTAAGTATTCCTCTTAGAAAATTTAAGTTTTTTATTAGATATCATATCCGCCATCTTGGGTCCCCTACAATCTTGGATTTAAAATGACGTCACCAATTTAATCATGTATTGTCGCCCAAAAAAAAAAGTATCTCATTTGATTGGAATTAACTGGTTTAAAATTCAATTGCAAGATTTGACCCTCACATACATACGAACTAACAAGATGTAGTTAAGTAAAAGGTTTGAAGTAAGTAAAAAACTACTTCGCTACATTCCACTACCAATATATATGATTGCATATATATTAAACCAATATTTTAATATTTGTTCACGTGACCTATTTGGGAGGGAGGATGGTACATACTGCATGGTTTAAATATATACCATCATACATATTGGTAGCGGATTTTTGCGAAGTAGTTTTAATCCTAACTTAATCCTGATACTATTAACAAAATAAAAGCTTTTTGAAGGAACCCTTTGTGGTTCGACCCGGCGGCACCACCGCCACACTTATTTCTGCCTAATAACAGCAGTGTTAAGCGCTGCTGTGCTCTGATTTGAAGGGTGTGGTAAGAGACATCCTTTTCCGAGGCATTCCAGCTTAGCGCATCTCTGGCCGACCTTAGGTAGGAATCTAATCCTAACTGGAGTTGATTACAGATGTCCCTGGCAGTATCCACTTACCATCACGTGGACTGCATGCTCGTCTGCTCCTCCTGTATTATAGAAAAGAACTTGTAAAAAGAACTCACCAATCGAAGAAGTTAAAGTGCCATCATGGTTGACCCATGATTGCATGTTCGTCATGTACCCCGTGAGACATAACTTGGCTGCTGGGGGTTGCGCTTTGAAGGGTGTCGGGCGGTCATACTGCCCACTAACTGCACATATTAGGCAGAAGATACTGAAAACAAAAATATTTTTCCTATTTCATGAAAATAATAATTTTGAAAGAAAGAAAATAATTTTTTCGGCAAAAAATATACAATAAAACACAGATAAAAAATTGCATACAAAAAGAATATTACAAATATTTTCTAACCGAAAAGGTCTCCACGCAGCTTTAATGTTTCAGGTAATATTAGTCACCTGAAACGCTGGTATTCTGTGGAGCCTGTAAAACACTCTTAAACAATTTTGAAGGCGTCCCTGACAAGGCGTCATAAGTCTTGAACTATTGGCACTTTTCCTGTCACACATGTTGACGCCCGGACGCGCGGCTTACACGCGTGAATTATTAACTCGCTGCTTTCTCTTTGCGAGCCGTGTGCGTGACACGATAGGATGCAGGCACGTGTGCGGGCATACTCACGCGCGACAGGAAAAGCACTTTAAAAACTTTTTCAAAGGTTAAATTTAAAACAAAGCAAATTTTTTATTGTATGTAAAATCACTGTAGTTTTGATTAGATGTTATATAAATGTTGTCTAAATTATTTTCTTATCAATTTTTGCATGCATAGAAGGACAAAATACTTTTACTCATCCAATCCATCCAATCATGGCGAATTTGATGTCTTAAATTGGATAATTCGATTAAATACTAAAATTATAATTTATTATATATCCTGGGCTATAGATAAATTTATTTTTAATTTAAAAAATATATATATTTTTTATATTATTGTGAATTTCATATTATTAAGAAAATATATTTTGTAATGACAGAAAGACATTAATTTAATTTATTTTTTTAGATACATTATTACGTAGTAGGAACTCTTATTTTGCTAAAGATTATATATGATACGTGTCAGAAAAGGAGCATCATTGATTTGTTAGATTAGATAAAAATTAAATACAAATATAGACAAAATTCTAAATCATCGTCATGTGCTTTAACTTCTAAAGTTACTTGGCAACCCTTTTTAGGGTTCCGTACCCAAAGGGTAAAAACGGAACCCTATTACTAAGCCTCCACTGTCTGTCCGTCTGTCACTGGGCTCTATCTCCTGAACCGTAATAGATAGACACTTGATTTTTTTACAGAGTATGTATAATGATAGCCGCTATAATAACAAATACTAAAAATAAAAAAGTTTAAAACAAATGGGGGTCGCCATACAAAAAAACTATTAAACTAAAATAAATATTTTTCAACGTTTTTCGCTTTATCTATTGAACCGTAATAGGTAGACAGTTTAAATTTTCACAATGCATGTACTTTAATGGCTGCTATAATAACACATACTTAAAATAAAATTTTTGGTGTTACGGAACCTTCAGGTGCAAGTGTGCAAGTTCGACTTGCACTTGGCCAATATTTATTATGTCTCATTGTTAGTTTAGGTTACAAATTGAGGCCACAAGAACGAATGCTACGAGATTAGTGTTCTCGTGGTCCCGGCAAAGGGGTTACAGAGGAACACCGTGGGGTTTTAGCCGGTAGGAGGCTAACATATCCTCTCCTCACGGCTGAGAGGAACCCATGAAGGGTTTACTCACGTATTAAGGCAGTATAAAGGGTTCACGGAGTGGTCACCATGCGCAGAGGGTTCCAGGTTCGATCCCGGCCAGATATCTAAATGATGAGTTTAGGTTTCTGTTTCTGGGTCTGGGTGTTTGTGTATTTGTCTATGTGTATGTCTATAGCACCTACGATATAGGTATTCCTAGTGTGGGGCTGTGAGTGTAGAAAGCGTCTTATTTATTTATTAAAAAAAAGAAATTGAGGCCTTTATTAGGTAGTAGAGGCGGTATGGTTCTCTAGGAAGGTACCACCGTCACGCCTTTTTCTAGCGTTCTGCGTTTCAGTGGAAGGATGTAAATACTGATTGACTTGATATATAAGGCGACTATTTTTGGGGATCTCATCCTTAGGAGTGGTGGAGGAGGAAATATAGTTCACTAGGGTGGTACCACCGTCACAGATTTTTATAGCGTGAAGCAGTTCTGCGTTTCAGTGGGAGGATGTAAATACAGATTGACTTATATATAATGCAATTATTTATAATTATCTCCTCCTCAGGAGTGCCAACGCATGTGATCGGCTTCAGGTAGAACCTACTCTATATGGAGTTGTACAGATGTCCATACGACAGTGACTCTTATTTTTTATAATATAGGAGTAGTAGACGAGCATGCAGTCCACCTGATGCTAAGTGGCTACCGCCGCCCATGGACATCTGTAATCAACCCCAGATAGAGATATTCCTACCTGAGGTCGGCCACAGATACGCCGCTACCCCTGAGAACTAAACTGGAATGCCTCGGAAAAGTATGTCTCCTCTACCACACCCTTCAAAACGGAACACAGCAGCGCCTAACACTGCTGTTATTAGGCAGAAATAGGTGTGGCGGTGATGCCGCCGGAGTCCAACCACAAAGGGTTCTACCACCTTCAAATGATGCAGATTGACTTATATATAAGGCGATTATTTTTGAGCATCTCAAGCTCAGGAGTGGCAACACATCTGTGATCGGCTTCAGGTAGCACCTGCTCTATATGGAGTTGGTTACAGATGTGCATACGACAGTGTTACCATCAGGTGGACTGCATGCTCGTTGGCTACTTCAATCTTACTAAAAACTAGCTGACCCGGCAAATTTTGAACCGCCTCAAAATCTATTTATCAAATATATTTCATATAAAAAATAGCCTATGTTACTCGTGGATAATGTAGCTTTCGAATGGTAAAAATTTTTTTAAAATCGGTCCAGTAGTTTTTGAGCCTATTCATTACAATCAAACAAACAAACAAAGTTTTCCTCTTTATAATATTAATAATAATATAGAAAACACTTTCAAGCTATTCCAATGTTGACTGGTGGTGAAATGTACGTGTTTTGAAAAACCCGTGTAAGTGCAATAAGACCTTCGACGGCTATCCAAAAATGTCCACCGATACCGACAACGGAACGCATGAAATAATAATTAGCCACCAATGGTCACCCATCCAATCCCGACCGCACGGGATCTTGCTTCAATTTGTTAAACTGGTACTTTCGGCACAATGTATGCTGGCAATTTATTTATTACTATTGAAGTTTCTTAAATAATAATTGTGACTTCAAAATTGTGTAGTTTCGTATTTTATTTTCAATAATTATTCACTTAATTGACCAACTTAGTCAACTGACTTCTTAAGTCACAGAACTAACTAAAAAAAAAAGATACCGGCCGAATTGATAACCACCTCCCTTTTTGAAGTCGGTTAAAAATGAAGTAACGGGTAGCCGATGTGAGAGTAACCGATATCAAATTAGGTTTGAAAAGATTTAAAATTAAATAGATGAAAAAAAGATACCGGCCGAATTGATAACCACCTCCTTTTTGAAGTCGGTTAAAAATATAAAATATAGAGCAATAATACTTACATTACTGTCACTATCATTTTGAAAAAACTTTTCTCCAACCAGAAAGAAATCCCACAAATTTGTACCACATTATCACCAAAAATTGTCAAACACTTTATTTTCTATAAAACACTTCGTATTACACTTCCGAAAACACTGCGCACATTACACTTTACACTTTAGGTTCAACACACACTTTATAATCTTTTTGACACGTTCTATAATTTTAAGCTGTTTTGAAAGTGAATTGATGACAAATTAAGACTCTTTATTTTGGAAATCAACCTCAGTTAGATCTAAAATATGTTAGTATTTTTCGAAAATATGCTAAAACGGCGTGTTAGTCTGATTACGAGCGGATATTGTCAAAAATGTATTGAAACCTTATCTGTTATGATAATGTTATCATATCTGTCAGCATTGAAGACAATCTTGTATGAATAATCAGTTTATACATAATATAAGTATGTAGTATATGTTGGTTATTTATTATGAATACTACTTTTATCCGCAGCGCTGGTCAGTCCTACTAATATTTATAATATAAGAGAAGCAGACGAGTATGCAGTCCACCTGATCGTAAGTGGCTACTGCCGCCCATCGACACCTGTAATCAACCCCAGATAATTAGATTCCTACCCGAGGTCGCCCACAAATGCGCCGCTACCCTTGAGGACTAAGCTACAATGCCTCGGAATGTCTCCCTTACCACACCCATTCAACCAGAACACAGCAGCGTTTAACACTGCTACTATTAGGCAGAAATAGGTTGGAAACCTTCAATCTATGATAAGCTCTAAGTAGAACCTGTTCTATATGTTGGTCACAGATGTCCAAACGGAAGTGACCAGTTGCCATGAGGTGGACTGCTGTATCAATAAAAAAATATAATATAATAATAATAATAAACGTTTATTGCCATAATAACACAGTTTACACAAAGAATAAATGTACATTTTACAGTAATATTAATATGACAAAAGGAATTCGGCTCAGCATTGCTGTCTCAGAATCAGGGATTCGAGTAGCGCTGTTTTTCAGCCGCTCCTATAATCCCTGTGGTGTTAGGTGGGATAAGAGGATAGTCAGCCGTGGGACATCTCCTGGGTTTTAAAATCCAAGCGTGTATGTGTGTGTGTGTATGTGTGTGTGTGTGTGTGTGTGTGTGTGAGTGTGTATGTACGTATTTGGAGGTTAATTAATGTGTTTAATTAGCATTAAAGAACTCCTTTATTGTGAGATATTGCATGCAGGCAGGTTTCAAATTTTCACCAGCAACTTGTCTTTTTAACAAAGCAGATTTATATTTTTGTTTGAAGCATTCCGTTCTCATATTTTATTACATTTCAACACCACCACTGAGGACTAAGATGATCACCTCATATGTTAATCAGTCCCTTTTTATAGACCTACAGGGGAACTTACAAATTGTCAGTTCCAATTTTTCTTATGCTGTGGCGGCTTCCCACTTATCATCAAGAGCTGGCGCCATGAGTATTCTGAATCAGGCTATCGAAGTTTTTTAAGCATCTTGCATATACACAAGTTTCGAACTGAGACTGTCGAAGCACAGCCGCTCCCTGGGTATGGTCACCTAGCCAACAAGGAGATCTCCTGTTGCCAAAATTCTACAGTCGAATTCGAACAGAACCTCTTTCTCTATCCGGCTAAAAACTCAGCAATTTTGTCGATTTCTGTAGAGATGATGTGTGATTTTCTTACAGTGCAACTGCCAAAGCGTCTGCAACCCATGAAGTATCAAGTGCAGTACAGAGCTCCCTCCCCACCGCCTCCAGGAGTTACCAGGACTCCAGAGGAAATAGAAGCTGAGTTGAAGAAGATTGAGGCGGAATATGAGAAGCTGGCTCTTGTTTTTATCGAGTATGTAGAGTTGATGTTATAGTAATAGCCTAATGGTTAAGGAACTCGGCCGCTTGATCAATGGGTCCGGGGTTCAAATCCCAAGCACGCACCTCTGATTTTTCATGAAGTTATGTGCGAATTAGAGATTAATTATTATCACCTGCTTAAACAGTGAAGGAAAACATTGCGAGGAAACCTGCATATCCAAGAAATCTGAAAAAGAAAAATGTGGAGTCTACCAATGCGCACTTGGCCAGCGTGGTAGACTATGGCCTAATTTTTCTCATTCTGAGAGGAGATCCGTGCCCAGCAGTGGGATAGTAATGAGTTGATTATGAGATGATGATTTGGAATTGATGACGTTTTCATAGGAACCCTTTGTTCTATAACTGTTCAGCCTGTTTCATCATAACAGATGGGTTCTGGTTCGAAGTGTTGTATGGTAAAGAGGGAAGATACATGATACGTTCCATTTTAGTCATCAGGAATATCAGTGCATCTGTAGCTGATTTCACGGAGACTTTTCTTTTTGAAAATTAAGCAGCAACGATCATGCTCTCTACTCGATAGCAAGTTACCGCCACCTATGTACATCAGCATCGTCATAAGCCCATGGTACGATCATGTACATTACATGGTACGATCTTCTCTCAGACTGAGGGTTTTAGGCTATGGTCTATCAGCACTGGCCAAGTATATTTGTAGACTTCACACGCATTTAATTTTAATTAAAAATATAAGAAAAATAATATAACTTGTACTTATAATCAATGCCAAATACAATTGAACTCCTGGTTAACACTGCTGCTATAAAGTAGATGTGGCGGTAATTTCCAGGAAGAGGGGGTCACAAGGGCCATGACCCCACGTCGAGAACCGTCGAGTCCAACTCGCACTTAGTCAGTTTTTTTCGTAGGGAAACCCTGCATGGATTCCTCCCTGCTGCGGGGGAGCGGAGAGGATATGCCGGACTTCACAATGAATACTAACGTTAGAAAGTTAAAAAAGTGGTCTAATTTCACCAAATTTCTCCTGTGACCAATACCCCCACCCTCCTTATGCTGCGAACGCGCCTAACTAAAGGGTTCTACTAGTGCTGTAATTGTTTCCAGATTGCCCCAGGATGTGATGTGGTCGGAGCCTCCAGTGGTCTGCCAGTGGCAGGAGCCTCGGACACTCTGGACCAGTAATTATGTCAACGATTACAAGTTCAATGAAGACAAACTTACTATACAGTTTCGTACGGGCGTGCTATGTGAGTTATTGAGTATATATTTTTATATAACATGGAAGTATCAAAAGAATATGCAATCCACCTGATGGTAAGTCTTCAGGGCCGTTCATAGACGTCTGTAACCAATTCCATATAGAACAGAGGTTTTACCTGAAGCCGATCACAGATGTTTTGCCACTCCTGATGATGATCGCCCATATGTAAGTCAGCATCCGGCATCCAGCGTACATATTCTACCTATCAAACTTACTTTTCCACTACAAATGTGCCAGGTAGCTAAACAGTTAGCGAGGTGATTGGGGAAGCTATGATACGAAATTATTTGACCATTTCCACTGAACCGAAGTGGGTATTACAACCCGATAAATAAATGGAGTCCTACTTTGAGGGTGACCACAGATGTATTACTAACCGTGAAGACTTCGTTGGAATATCGTCTTTAAGTGTATCATCCTTACAACCGCTCAAACCAGGACGCAGCAGCACTACACTGCTATTATAAAGCAGAAACAGGTGTTGCAGTGGTGCCTCCAGTGTACAAACCACGAAGCGTTCCACCTTAATCTAATCGATTAACTAAACTTTGATTTCCCATTATCATTTCCTACTATCTTTGATCCAGGGCCAATCGGTATAGCGGCATTAAGGTATGGAAATATGCCCTTCCAGGGATGGGATCTTAAGCCGGACCCAAATGGGTAAGATTTTGGGTTTTGTTTATTTTTTACTAGGTGACATCTTCACCTTTATATAAATAGGCTAAAACAATAAAGTTAACATCATCATCAACCCATTAATGTCTCACTGCTTAGTATTGATCGTTACTCAAAATAAGAAGATAAGGTCACAGTCCACCAGACTATCCAATTACGATTACATACCTTTAAAAACCTTTTGTTTTTTCGATCTCTCAAGTATGCAGGTTTGCTCATGACATTTTCGTTTACCGTTAAAGCAAGTGATAATGAATTTATTTTATAATCTCTAATTCTTAATCTATTCTAAGCACCTGTCGTGCGTTCTCTATAATCTTTTCCGTTCCTTTTACTTTTACTTCCTCCTTTAGTCCTTTCTGTTTTCTCTCCCTTAATCTATGTTATGTCTGTTATTCTTTTATCCTTTCTTTGTTAATTTCTATTCATCTATATTATACTTCTCATTTCTATCTTCTTTATTTGTTTCTTTCTTTCCTTCATTCTAAATCTTACCCCTTCTTTCTAGCAAAGGCGTGATAATAACAGTGACGGGCGTCAACGTGACAGTCACGTGGTTGTGTTTGGGCAACTCGGTGCGGCTCAAGTGGATAGCGAACGCCACAACGCCGGCGCTGAAGGAACACTTCAATAAGCCGTACAGTGTGAAGAGGATGACTCAGGTTTGTTGGTGGTCAGTGGTACGGTGATGGGTTCTAGTTTGAATGGTGTACGAGACACGTATAAGAGATATTGAAATGTGAGAGAACAAGTATTGGGTGACCCGTGAGGTAGGTAGAAAAGGTAGTAAATCTTTTATTCTTTATAATATAGGAGTAGCAGACGAGCATGCAGTCAACCTGATGGTACGTGTCTACTGTCCTTGGACATTTGTAATCAACCCCAGATAGAATTAGATATTCCTACCACAGATGCGCCGCTACCCCTGAGTATGTCTCCCTTACCACACCCTTTAAAACGAAACATAGCAGCGCTTAACACTGCGTGAAAACTGGTGAAAAATGAAGTAAAAAAGCCACCGTCACCCATGGAACCCTAGATAAGATTAGATCCTACCTGAGGTCTTCCACAAATGAATTGGACTAAGACTAATCCGACACACCTATCCCTTTCTCTACCTACCTTTTCTTACTCTTCCTATTCTTTTTCTACTTACCGTGCTTTGCCAACCTTTACCGTTTTGTACTTGTTCTATACTAATCCTTCCCTTTCTCTACCTGTTTTTCTCTTTCTCTACTTACTTTTTATCAATCTCTATCTCTCTCTCTCTCTATCTATATCTCCCTATCTCTATAGATAATGCGAGAAGCAGCCTGCGACTTCTTCCCGGACTTCGACGCCCACAACCATATAGAGTCCACGGGACCCAAGGAATGGGTGATGGAGAGGCACAATTACCACGCGATGGCATTTCTCTCTCGAGCTTATAACTTCCAGTGGAGTAGGTGAGGTAGCGAAAATATGTAAATAAAATTGTAATTTCTATTTGTAATGTCAAATTAACATCATCATCATCATCATCATCAACCTATTATCGCCCCACTGCTGGGCACGGGTGTCCTCTCGTAATGAGAAGGATTAGGCCATAGTCCACTGCGCTGGCCAAGTGCGTATTGGTAGACATGCCTTGCTCACATGCCTTTGAGATATTTTTTTCTCAGGTATGCAGGTTCCTCACGATGTTTTCCTTCACCGTTTAAGCAAGCGATAATTAATTTCTAATACACACATAATTTTGTTAAATCAGAGGTGTGTGCCTGGGATTTGAACCTCGGACGCCTCGATCGGGAGGCCGAGTTTCTTAACCACTAGGCTATCACTGCTGCAAATTAACAGCATTTCGGTACTTATCGTAAAAAAAATCGGTTGTATTTTTTATTTTGTCTTTCTGTTTTCCATGGCTGGACCGGATTTGCCGGGACTTTTTACTGACAGTTATATGGAGTAACTAACCAAGCTACGCTGAGTCAGGACGGTCACTGTGTCCAGCAGTGGGATCGTAATATCAAAGATGATTATGATTTACAGATGGAACGTCGGAGCAGGCAGTCGGAATGTCGTAATGCAATTGAGAGAAGCGGTTGACAAGAAAAGGGAGGTAAAACATAAATAACCAAGGAGACCTTAAAACAGGAAACCCTTCACTTGCCGACTATTAGGGAGATTTATATTTATTTTAATTTTCAGGCTAAATTTCAACTGTTACACGTGACACCGCAACGGGCGAACATTTTGAAATGCAACGAACTCTCTCAAGAATTCAATATGGAGCCGATGATAGGGTTGGGGGTGAGTTTGAGAACTTATTACCATGTGAAATACTAAACCTCCTAGATTGTTTGTTGATAATTAAGTATGAGTAGAACCTTCTCTGGTTCGACTCCGGCGGCTCCACCGCCACACTTATTTCTGCCTCATAACAGCAGTCTTAAACGCTGCTGTGTTCTGGTTTGAAGGGTGTGGTAAGGGTGACATACTTTTCCGAGGCGTTCCAGCTTAGTCCTCAGGGGTAGCGGCGCATCTGTGGCCGACCTCAGACAGAAATCTAATCTTATCTGGGTTGGGTTACAGATGTCCATGGGCGGCAGTAATCACTTACTTTCAGGTGGACTGCATGCTCGTCTGCTAATCCTATATTAAAAAAATAACTAATTTTAATTACAATTTCATAATAATCTAGGGATAGACGTAGGAATAGATGCGAAAGGTAGTAGAACCAGCATAGTTCGACAGGAAAGGTACCATTGTCACACCTATTTCTAGCGTGAAGCAATTCTGCTTGAATGGAAGGGTGTGAATGACTGACTTACATGTCGAGACCATTAGTCCTCAGGAGTGGCAGGGCATCTGTAATCGGCTTTATGTAGGGAACCTGGTCCTTATTATCACCAAGCCATCACTGTCCTACTGCTGGGCACGGGTCTCCTCTCAGAATGAGAAAGATTAAGCCATAGTCCACCGCGCTGGCCGAGTGCGTATTGGTAGTCTTCACATACCTTTGACATTTTTTATAAATCTCTCAGTTGTGAGGTGTTCCTCACGATGTTTTCCACCGTTGAAGCAAGTGATAATTAATTTGTAATACACACAACTTTTGACAATCAGGGTCTATCTCGAATTCGAACCTCGGACCCCTCGTTAGCAGCCCCTAATCAACCAACCTATTGTTGCTTCAACCACCAATTAGTATTATACTTTGCAGTTTTTCCCAGACCTGTTCACGTTGAACATGTCCTATGGATCAGTAGACGCGCGAAGAACAACCTTCGACATGAAATATAGATTAGTAGAAACTGTATTCAATATGTTGCAAGAATTAAAGTTGTCTAGTTATTCGTGAATAAATCAAGGAGTAAAATAAGTTGAATGTTTTGTGACTAAGGTTTATTGTAAAATTTACGGAATCAGAAATAAAGTGTTAATTTCAATGTCATTGTTTTCTTTCTATTCATTAAGAATTTATGCTCCGTGCCAAACGTAGTCCGCTCTGAAGTTGTTGCGAGCAGATGTAGGTAGTCATGCATGTAGAGAAACCACCGCGTACTTCTTTAACAAATATATTTATAATACAATACGACATATAAAATATAAATTAGGAAGACAGAACATATTTTCGTATTTACAATAAACAAACCATAGGAACTAGCGTTGCGATCGCGGAAAACTGCGACCGCAGCCGATAGTTGCCGAACACGGCGCTGACACTATTATTTATATAAAAACTAGCTGACCCGAAAAATGTTAAGGGTGAACAACCCTTATCATTTAGGGGGATGAAAAATAGATGTTGGCCGATTCTCATAGATACCGGATAAGCACAAAAAATTTCATCAAAATCGGTCAAGCCGTTTCGGAGGAGTATGGCAACGAAAACTGTGACACGAGAATTTTATATATTAGATTATCGCGTGTCCGCGCGTTGCAACCTGTCGCCACATACATATTTGCTATGGCGACGCGATTCATTTCTATATTCAGAGCGGACTAGCAGTTGTACGCGGATTATACCCGATTGCGGTGTAGAACATATGTATGTATGAATGTATGTATTGAAGGTGGTAGAGCTCTCTATGGTTCGGCTCGGGCGGCACCACCGCCACAGCTATTTATGTACAGAAGTTATTCAAAAACAAAATTGGATGATTAATTTTTCGCCACCCTGCATGATATGTCTCATTTTTGGCACAACCTAATAGTGTATTGAAATCTTAAACATTTTTGGCCCTAAGCGTGTAAAAGTCAGAGGACGCAATTTTACTTATTTTTTTATTTTAATCCAAATTTGTGGGGTCACAACTATTGTCCCTCGGCCGCCATCTTGAAAAACGTCTCACCGAAAATTGATAAAAATAATTAAGGGCTCGAACACAAAACTGCGACGCGACGTGATGCGAATTCGCAACGCAGAAAATTGCGATGCGAATTGCTGCGATGCGATATCGTGCGGCGTAGCGTCTCTCAGGGTGACCAACAACAACAACCACTGTGCGATGCGAATCAATTCGCAAGTTCTTGCGATGCGTCGAGGGAGCTCGCAGATTTTTGCGATGCGACGTCGCATCGCAGTTTTGTGTACGAACCCTAAGACATCAAATTTAATTATGTTCAAATTTAAATCTAACTTTTGCCTTACAACCAAAAATAACGCTTTCTACTCACATCCCCACACTAGGATTCCCTGTATCGTGGGTGCCATGGACACACAGAGAAAATTACACAAACACCCAGATCCAGAAACAGAAACCTAAATTCATCATTTAAATATGTCTGGCCGGGGATCGAACCCGGTACGCTCTGCACGTTCAACCGGTATGATGATCGCTCCGCGGGTCGTCAATATTAACAAAGATATTAATCATTAATCTCCACTTAGGGTGTCAGGAAAAAATAAAAAACAGTATACTATAAACAAATTCTCCATTTATTATTTTACTGATTAAAAAAAAACTAAAAACTACTAATAGTGGTAGTAAAAAACCTATATTTGCCGCCACTATAGCGAAATTAAGATATATTACAAAAAATATATATTGTGATAACAAATTTTAGTCAACTAACTAAACCTGGCAGTTGATAATATTTTTACGTATTTACAATGCTTTCATACAATTTTTTGTAAACTATTTTTTTACATTTACATGATTTATGCGCGCTTGCATCTTACAAAATCCAATGACATACATATTTATATTATTGAGACTGTTTATATACAGAGTGTTTTTTTAAATGGGCCTTCATGGTGAAATTCGAAAATATATGGATTCGCGAAAGTTGCTAAGTTAAGGTAACTCCGAGGCAGATTTTATTCAAGATTAAACCTGCATCATTCGTTATTTTTAAATGTTTTTATCTTACCGGAAATCTAACGATTGCATTTGAGAAAAAAACAATATAAATTCTTATCACCAAGTGCAGCGCTCAGGATGGAAGGGCGTAAATAGAGATACACTTAAAGGACGCTCCAATTTAGTCCTCAGGCGTAGCAACGCATCCTGGGGCCTTAGGTAGGAATGCAATCCTCCTTTATTATAAGGTAGACCGTTTTATTTGTTGCTTTACTTACATATAAAAAGGGTTATAGTCAACACTGAAAAAGGGATACTAATTTTGAACATCCTGTACTAACATCTGTAACCAACTCTGAAATGAGCGTCCTTATTATTTTAAAAAAGCACATCCTGTACACAACATAATATTCAAAACAGCTTATGCAGGGTGATTAATTTCTATGGTATATACATCTTTTTATATTTTTTTATTACGCATTATATAAAAAACGGTTTTATACAGTTACCAATCTTAATAAAACTGAATTTTGTGACATATTGAAAAATATATAGTCTCAGTTTTTTTTAATTACTAAGTAAGCCTCTCAATATATGTTTTTTTTAGATTTTTTAGCTTATTATTATTATTATTTTCTTCCAGAAGATTGTTTATACGCGCATAAATCATATAAAATATGAATACAATTTTCTACATAATACAAAGGGTTTAAAATTTAAATAAATGTGTCGATTTTATATGGATAGGTTGCACAGCATACTAAATGTATGTCAATAATATTTCAAGAATGTTTGTTTGTTCGTATATACAAAAAAAGAAAAAAAAACATGTGTACACCAAATAGATCCCCTATTTCATTAATTATTTTATCAGGGTTAAAATAAAGAACCACCCTTAACTATTAACTAGTTTCAATAAAACATATAAACCAAAATGACGGCTTTTGTGTATTCATCTCGCTCACACATTATACAGAACAAACGAGAGGTATATAGACATACTGTCATTTTGATTTACAATCTTTATTGAAAAAAAACTAACATATTTATAAACAAGTTGATTCTTGAAAGATTAATTCGATCAAATCCGAGACAAATACAAAATAAAACGATTTTCAAATACTTCAAATGAGCTTATATAAACGCACCTTTAACAACTTTATTAAAAACGCTTCAAATACGCCTATATATAAACGAACCTTTTACCAACTTTATTAACGAAAAAAGGCGAAAAATGCAACATAATTCCGTATGCTTTGCACCTACCCACATTTACAAAATATATATACAGGCATTTTTAACATTACAATGACGTAAGTGCAAATACCGTGCACTCGAGAGAAATGCATTAAGCCCGCTCCACATTCTCGCGAGAATCCCGCGAGAACGCGAGAAAAACCTGATTCGTATTGGCTCCACATTTTCGTTTCTCGTGCTTTTCTCGCGTTCTCGCGAGAATGTGGAGCTGGCTTTAGAATGAGGCGCGTGCGTACAGCTGCCTCCCGACATCGACACTGCCGCCATCTAGCGGGTACGGTGAGCACACGAGAGTCAATGCATTGGATAGTTTGGCGTTTTCTACGTGTTAATAATCGATGTATCTGATGCTTTGCCTTCCAAAGATCGAGTTTGACATTTTTACGCGTTAATAACCGATCTTTCCAATGTTTTGTCTTTCAATGATCGAGTTTGACACTTTTACGCGTTAATAATCGATCAATCCAAGCTTTGCCTCCTAAAAATCGACATTTAACGATTTCTTCATATTATCAAATGTGCACCTTTAGTAAATTTCAAGTTTCTAACTCACAGCTCTACCCTAGGATTCCCTGTGTCGTGGGTGCCATGAACACACAAACACCCAGAAACGATATCTAAATTCAAATCTGTCTGGCCGGGCATCGTACCTAGAACCCTTCGTCAAATCTGTACCCTTAGTATGAGTTTTTACGTTTTTACAAATATTACTGTTTTGGTATTCGTTTACGTATTTGCCCATACATTTCCAATCAGCGCCCCTAGCGGATTGTATCAGAACTGCTTGGAAATATATGGGAAATACGTAAACAAAAACAAAAACAGTATTTTTTGTCAAAACGTAGAAAATCGTAAAGTCCGCATTTTTACCGACTGATTGCATTTTTTTTGACTTTTTGCAATGACGTCATTATAATATTAAACCTGCCGTATAAACAACATATCGTACATACATAAAAGTTGCGTACCATTCAACTAATTACATTACTTGTAACATTAAAAACTAACCACAAACTCACAGAACGTGAAACATATATCGTTATGTGACTCCGTGTGTCGAGGACTGATTTTTTCGATTATCACATTGAGAGAATCACAAAAAAAATGAAAAAAAAATGAATAATATACGTAAAGCATTAAAATTTGCCAATCACAGTCCTTTATAAGAAAAACAATGAAAAAATCAATCCTCCGTTTACATTCAATGAATTTTTCATGGATTTTCAAAACATATTCACATCCATATATAAAAATTCATTGTATCTAACATATTCTACCCCCCATAAATTAAATAACTATAATAATATAATTAAAAAGCATATTTTTTTGTTTTATTTAAATAAAAAAAATCAATGTACTACTAATAGTCTACATTTGATAAAACATTAATGTTCTTAAATATTTACAACGTTAAATGATTAAAAATTAAATTGGTTTACCTGTTTCCTGTGTTGCCAGTTATAATAAATAGCGTGTGGAGTGGGAGAATTTCGTGTCAGCCCGGCAACACGGTTTAGTATTGCCATTGTTTAGACTTAAAATAATAAAAGCATTGTTAATGTTGCCATTCTATTTTAAACTAATATCCGAATGACGTTTTTTTATCGTTAGTAACATTTACACGACTTTTCCGGCGATTGTCGCAATAAGGGCCTTTCACACGATGTGTTGCTTGCAGCAAGTCGTCGTGTTGAAAGGCCTTATTATGTGGGTATAGTAAAAACATAGGGCAATATGGCCCTATATATACAATCGGGCTGGACTTGTGGCAATTTTTATCTGCATTATTACTACCATCGACAATCTATGGCCCGTTATTAATAAAACAATCTATCAAACGTTTTGCCAAAGATTGATTTGACAATGCCTGCCTACAAGAAATTGACAAATTTCGATCTTTACTTAGGAAAATTTGGATAGACTGATTATAAATAACGTGCGTGTATTGCGCCGTTCGTCCATTATTAATATTTAATCGATCCAACGTTTGCCTAAAAAAAATTTGAAAATTTCAACTAGGAAGAAATTGTCAAATGTTAATCTTCGGTAGATAAAACATTGGGATAGATTGATTATTAAGAACAGGCGGTAGAACGCTTGCTGCAATCTCAGTATAGCGGCAATATTGCATATAATTCGACGTAGCCACACCATGATCCTCAACGATTAAATTGCAAACATATTGCAGCAAGAACTTCACGGGCAATATTGCCGAGAATCGCTCGGCAATATTGCCTAGTTGTAATCTTAACAGCCCTTTTACATCCTTAAAAGAATTCGTCAAGTTATTATTTACAAAAGAAAGTATTCCCTTCGATTAGCCACATATTGAGTATTAAATAAAATGGGCTAAGAATCAATTCAGTTTCTTCTTTCAATAAGACATTATTTGATTTCTCGTCAATTACATAATCAAAGTATAAACTCTTTCCTTTGGGAAATCTTTTAAAATCGATATTAGCACTGAACCCAAAATTAGTCAAAATTAGTCTCTCAATCACGACTCCATGCATTCCTTTCCTAAACTTAGTCTAATGCTCTCACAAAAGTCCTTTCAACAATAAATGTTGTGATGTTTTTCAGAAACCAGTAAGAAGTGGATAGCACAGTAATTTGTTTATATAGAAGTCATATATAGACAGACAAAAGATACACAAAAAGGAAGCGCTCGGGTATGAGGTACTCTGGTTTTATCACTCGGGCATGCCACATTGAGACATGTAACACTCGGGCTTTTAACACCTTAGGTGTCTGACACTCGGGCATGAGCGGACATATGATGCCCTAGAACTATAACACTCAGGTGGGTGAAACTCGGGCATCTGAGGCTCGGGCGTTCGTCACTCACACATATATTAATTATGATAAGTCTAGAGTGCAACAGTTAGACATATGACGCAGAGAGCGGGTGACATTGGGTTTGTATGGACATGATGAATTGGGTGGGCGTCACTTGGGTCTGTGATACCTCGAGTATCCGATACTCGGGAAATTTAACACACGACGTGTGACACTCTGATGTGTTATATTCGGTCATATGATGCCTCGATTGCAGGACACTTCAATATGTGACGTCTCGAGCGTGTAGTACTTGCACATTTTACACCTCATACGTGTGTCACTCGGACTTGTAATGTGAAACTAGAGTAAATGACGCCTCAATGATATGACCTTCGGGCATGTAACATTTAAGAGAAGCACTCGGGTAACATCTCGGGCGCACAATACTCGGGCTTATGACACCACGGGCATGTAAAACTGGGGAATCTGTGGTATTGAACAAGTTTAGATAAGAACTGGGCAGAGACTGAGACAGCATACTAAAGGAGTAACATACACATTCATTCAGATGGGCATTATGTTATTTCATTATAAATCGTACCATTATGTTCACAAACACACAAACATAAAAATTTTCATGATTTTATCGTAACGTTCATACCTGTCCATGTGTACAAAATTGTGTATCTTTATGGGTGCTACGATGCACACATAGATAACTAGACCCAGAACTGACTTAAGCAGTAAGTTCCGATATTTATCAAATAGATCTGTCAAACGAGATTTTTTTTACATATTTTTTTCAAACATCGTGATTTTGAATCATCATATGACATCATCAATATATCACTTATCGTATATAGCACTCCCCCCCCCCCCAATATACATCCCCCCTCCCCCAATATACATACCCCCTCCCCCTTACACACATAATTGCAATATTCAAAACACAGTTTACATTACATATGTATATATAATTATTATTATTAGAAGATTTGTAGATATTATACATTGATTTCTATTTATATTGGTACGAAGAATGAACCTGAGACCTTTCCATCTATATACGTCGTGTCTTAAAGAGCTACATCATTATTAATAAGTTATCACAGTCGGTAAAGATTTAGAGGTAACGGGTTCGAATCTCATTTGAATCTTTTTGACAATCTTTTTACAGTTGCATATTTTTTTTATATCGCTACTTACAATTTTCGTGTTTTCTTAAAAAATGGAAGTCTATGTTCAAAATATTTTCGGAAAAAACAAATTATCATTATTATTATTTTATTAACAAAAGAATATATATTGAAGTTATACTTCCTTTAACGCGTTTGGTAAACAAATCAGTTTATTTTTAGGATGGGTCGGAATTGCGGGCGCTGATGTAACACATATTTTATTTTCAGTATTTATTTTCGTCTACTGATCGTATGCTCCATAAAAATAAAACGCATGAAATTTCTTATATACACAAAAGAAATATAACTACATAAATACACACACTTATATATATTATTTATATATATTTTTTTTCTATTGGAAAGCTGTCGTTACTTTTAAATTCATTTATATATAATTTAAAGTACATAATACAAACAAATACATATAAACAAACATATTTATATATTTATTTACTACATACTTCTTATATATGTTTTCTGATCGGATATACATAATAATATATATAAATATATATGACTAATAAGAACAGATTTTTCAATGAATTTGCTAAATATATCAACTCAATACTGTCCCAATGCTGAGCACGGGTCTCTCAGGATTAGGCCATAGTCCACATCTGGCCAAGTGTTTTGGTAGACTTCACACACCTTTGAAAACTTTTTAAAGAATTCTAAGGTATTTCGGACAGTTTATTTCACCGTTAAAGCAAATGATTTTTATATTAGTTTTTTGTTTGCTAGCTATTAATGATCTTTAAAACAACACAAAATGGATTGAGAAAAAAACAAAATGGTTTTTGGAAATGATTATGCTAAAATTTTGCAATAGTTGAAGTATTGTATTTTTTAGGAAGGGGAAGGGGTAAGACTGGACTTATTTAGATGAAAATTAATAAAACCAAGAGGGTATCAAGTTCAGTTTGAGCCACAATTCGTGAACTGAAATATTGGGTAAAGAGAAAAGGTTATTGGGAAATGGTCGAAATTGTAACCGAGAGCGCGTTTTGGCTTTTAAACATTGATATTATATTGATATTGAAACAACGTAATACGAGTATCTGAGCTTAAAGAGCTACAAACTGAGAAAAGAGCTACAATTACAATCCGATGTATTGCGGCATTTCTCTGTAAGAAATGACCGTAGTGTTCATAAGTGTCCGTGATAAAAGAGCTACAAGCCGAAAAATGAGCTACAAATCGAAATTGAGGCATTTTCATCAGTAAAGTTTAAATTAAAATGTTTCACTTAATATCCCAACGGATGGCTTCACAGTAATTAAAAAAAAATATATTTACGAAAATTTAAAGAAGAAGAAATTCTTTAATTTTGCTTTATTATTTCAATAAAAAATATGTTTTGTCTCAATAAAAAATTTGATCTTAATGGATTTTTAATTTACTTTTTGTTTAAAGATAGATCGAATATTACTTTTGTTTTTAAAATCTATCCGTGAGTTGAAGTCGTTAGACCACAATAATATAGTTTAAGTCAAGATAGATCGTATATTACTTTTTTTCAAATCTATCCGTTAGATAGCCATCAGACCACAACAAAAAATGGGACCAAAAAAGTTAAAACTATATAATTATAATTTACATGTAATGTATGTAAAACACATGTCAGTCAAACATAAAAGTTCACATACTCGCTGTAATGTGTCAAACATTTGTTCAAACATTCGGCCAATATCGTCAGTCACCGAACGTCGGCAAACATTTGACAAACATTTCGTTAGTAGGAAGACTGTTTTCGTATCGACGTTGTTTTGGGCAAACTTTTCATCAAATTCAAGAGTTGGTCACGACTATTGAAACACGAATATTCGACACAATCGCAAGCATTGTCATAGCCAACACAAATATCCCCACAATCAGCAAATATTTCAAGTCAATATTCAAAATCAGCAAATACTATCTTCCTTAACATCCAAATATTCGACCAACATTTCACAATCAACCAAATTGGGTCAAATATTTGTACAAACCGAACAACACTAGCCACCAATACGTCCAATCAGCACAAATGTTTGACCAACAGTGCGGAGACGTCCGATTTTGTCAAATCCACAAACTCCGCGGCTTTGCCACGTTGCAATATCTCTATAGTAGACCTAGATTCTAATTGCCTCAAGTGAAATAGTAATTTCTCCTCCGTGAGAGGCTCTACGGGTCTTGCGACTGTCAAAGTTGTGTTTTTCAGGGCTCTTGCTAATGTTTTCAAGAATTTATACCATTGTCGTTCGTTGGAAGTGGCGTCTGGTGTGTTCACTAGTATCACCGCGCGCTCGAATAGTGCACAAACGCAGCTTAAGGTGAGCTGGGGAAGGAAACAAAAATATATTTAATAATTACGACATCATTATCTAAACGAACAACGAAGTTAAAAGGGGTCGAAAATTCCTGGAATGCTTCGAGAAAAGAATTAAGTCCTTGCCGTCAATTATATGTGTTTGCTCGACTTGGCGAGGCACTGCCGTGCCGTGCCGCAGATTACTGATTGAATTAAATAATAAAAAAAAGCCAAAATCTCATAAAAATAACTGTTTTATAATATAGGAGTAGCAGACGAGCATGCAGTCCACCTGATGGTAAGTGGCTACTGCCGCCCATGGACATCTGTAATCAACCCCAGATAAGATTAGACTCCCGGCTACAATCGTACCTATCCCTGAATACTAAGTTACTAAGAACGCCTCAGTTAAGTATATGCCCCTTAGCCCCCTTTAAACCAGAACACAGCAGCGCTACATTGCTATTATAAGGCAGAAATATACAATTGTTCAACGGCATTTTTTTTCTGTAGTAGTTATGACGTCTAGTTTAGTTAACCTACTAAATAACTAACTAAATATCTGATACTCACACACGATGTTAGCACATAGGGCGTCCTGGCGGGATCCAGGGCTTCCGAGAGGAGCCCGCAGGACTCCATCACCGCCGACCAGCCCGTCGTGTTCTGAACGTACCTGTTGATAAATATTGTTTCAGTTATATTTTAGAGAACTTTGGAAACTTTGGAACTTTGTGTAATTTTCTGAAAATTCGTCTTTTTCTTTCATTTATCCTATCCTCAGTACACGTATCGTATCTTGTTGTATTCGGTTTAGGAGTGTTGGGATCCGGTAATATTATAAGGAAATGTATTATGACTGACAAATTGTCCATCTCATCTCAACTTATCGCATGACTCCTTACATCATCTCATCTGATCTCAGCCCATTTTAGCACATTTTAATTCATCTTACTACGCGTCACGGAACCACCTTACTTTATCCCATCTCATCTCACGTCATCACTCATCATCTCACGTCACGTCATGTCATCTTATGTCACCTCACCTGACCTCATCTTAGTTAAGCTCAGCCCACCTAACCTCCATCTTGTTCTATGTGGTCTCATCCCCACGCGGAACCACAGCAGACAAAGACGCATATGCAACACGAACCCTCTTTTCCGCTCTGTGTGGTTACGTCTCGTCTCGGGTCATCACGTCCTCTTTTGTTACGTTCAGTCCGAGCCGACACGGGCCTCGTCCCGTCCTGTTCCATCCCGTCTCGTCCCTTCCCGTCTCGTCTCGTCCCGGCCTCCGCGCACGGTACCTTTTTTTATATGTATATCATATGGAGTAGCAGACCGGCATGCAGTCCACCTGATGTTAAGTGGCTTCTGCCGCCCATGGACATCTGTAATTAACCCCAGATAGGATAAGATATTCCTACTCGAGGTCGGCCACAGATGCGACGCTACCCCTGAGGAAAAACTGAAATGCTGGAACGCCTCGGAAAAGCCTCTCTCCCTTACCACACCCTTCAAACCGGAACACAGCAGCGCTACACTGCTGTTACAACAGAAATAGGTGTGGCGGTGGTGCCGCCGGAGTGGAACCACAAAGGGTTCTGCCACCTCCGAGACCGGTACCTGCGGTAGTGGTGCGCGAGCGCGGTCAGCCTGGCGTCCCCGCGGCGCGCGGCACATAGCGCGCGACACGGGCCCCGTCCCGTCCCGTCCTCCGCGCACGGTACCTGCGGTAGTGGTGCGCGAGCACGGCCAGGCCGGCGTCCCGTCCCGTCCCTTCCCGTCCAGTCCCGTCCCGTCCCGTCCCGTCCCCCGGGCACAGTACCTGCGGTAGTGGTGCGCGAGCACGGCCAGGCCGGCGTCCCGTCCCGTCCCTTCCCGTCCAGTCCCGTCCCGTCCCGTCCCGTCCCCCGGGCACAGTACCTGCGGTAGTGGTGCGCGAGCACGGCCAGGCCGGCGTCCCGTCCCGTCCCTTCCCGTCCAGTCCCGTCCCGTCCCGTCCCGTCCCCCGGGCACAGTACCTGCGGTAGTGGTGCGCGAGCACGGCCAGGCCGGCGTCCCGTCCCGTCCCTTCCCGTCCAGTCCCGTCCCGTCCCGTCCCGTCCCCCGGGCACAGTACCTGCGGTAGTGGTGCGCGAGCGCGGCCAGGCCGGCGTCCCGTCCCGTCCCTTCCCGTCCAGTCCCGTCCCGTCCCGTCCCGTCCCCCGGGCACAGTACCTGCGGTAGTGGTGCGCGAGCGCGGCCAGGCCGGCGTCCCGTCCCGTCCCTTCCCGTCCAGTCCCGTCCCGTCCCGTCCCGTCCCCCGGGCACAGTACCTGCGGTAGTGGTGCGCGAGCGCGGCCAGGCCGGCGTCCCGTCCCGTCCCCCGGGCACAGTACCTGCGGTAGTGGTGCGCGAGCGCGGCCAGGCCGGCGTCCCGTCCCGTCCCTTCCCGTCCAGTCCCGTCCCGTCCCGTCCCGTCCCCCGGGCACAGTACCTGCGGTAGTGGTGCGCGAGTGCGGCCAGGCCGGCGTCCCGTCCCGTCCCGTCCCCCGGGCACAGTACCTGCGGTAGTGGTGCGCGAGTGCGGCCAGGCCGGCGTCCCGTCCCGTCCCGTCCCCCGGGCACAGTACCTGCGGTAGTGGTGCGCGAGCGCGGCCAGGCCGGCGTCCCGTCCCGTCCCTTCCCGTCCAGTCCCGTCCCGTCCCGTCCCGTCCCCCGGGCACAGTACCTGCGGTAGTGGTGCGCGAGTGCGGCCAGGCCGGCGTCCCGTCCCGTCCCGTCCCCCGGGCACAGTACCTGCGGTAGTGGTGCGCGAGCGCGGCCAGGCCGGCGTCCCGTCCCGTCCCTTCCCGTCCAGTCCCGTCCCGTCCCGTCCCGTCCCCCGGGCACAGTACCTGCGGTAGTGGTGCGCGAGTGCGGCCAGGCCGGCGTCCCGTCCCGTCCCGTCCCCCGGGCACAGTACCTGCGGTAGTGGTGCGCGAGCGCGGCCAGGCCGGCGTCCCGTCCCGTCCCTTCCCGTCCAGTCCCGTCCCGTCCCGTCCCGTCCCCCGGGCACAGTACCTGCGGTAGTGGTGCGCGAGCGCGGCCAGGCCGGCGTCCCGTCCCGTCCCTTCCCGTCCAGTCCCGTCCCGTCCCGTCCCGTCCCCCGGGCACAGTACCTGCGGTAGTGGTGCGCGAGTGCGGCCAGGCCGGCGTCCCGTCCCGTCCCCCGGGCACAGTACCTGCGGTAGTGGTGCGCGAGCGCGGCCAGGCCGGCGTCCCGTCCCGTCCCGTCCCCCGGGCACAGTACCTGCGGTAGTGGTGCGCGAGCGCGGCCAGGCCGGCGTCCCGTCCCGTCCCCCGGGCACAGTACCTGCGGTAGTGGTGCGCGAGCGCGGCCAGGCCGGCGTCCCGTCCCGTCCCTTCCCGTCCAGTCCCGTCCCGTCCCGTCCCGTCCCCCGGGCACAGTACCTGCGGTAGTGGTGCGCGAGCGCGGCCAGGCCGGCGTCCCGTCCCGTCCCGTCCCCCGGGCACAGTACCTGCGGTAGTGGTGCGCGAGCGCGGCCAGGCCGGCGTCCCGTCCCGTCCCCCGGGCACAGTACCTGCGGTAGTGGTGCGCGAGCGCGGCCAGGCCGGCGTCCCGTCCCGTCCCTTCCCGTCCAGTCCCGTCCCGTCCCGTCCCGTCCCCCGGGCACAGTACCTGCGGTAGTGGTGCGCGAGCGCGGCCAGGCCGGCGTCCCGTCCCGTCCCCCGGGCACAGTACCTGCGGTAGTGGTGCGCGAGCGCGGCCAGGCCGGCGTCCCGTCCCGTCCCGTCCCCCGGGCACAGTACCTGCGGTAGTGGTGCGCGAGCGCGGCCAGGCCGGCGTCCCGTCCCGTCCCTTCCCGTCCAGTCCCGTCCCGTCCCGTCCCGTCCCCCGGGCACAGTACCTGCGGTAGTGGTGCGCGAGCGCGGCCAGGCCGGCGTCCCGTCCCGTCCCGTCCCCCGGGCACAGTACCTGCGGTAGTGGTGCGCGAGCGCGGCCAGGCCGGCGTCCCGTCCCGTCCCTTCCCGTCCAGTCCCGTCCCGTCCCGTCCCGTCCCCCGGGCACAGTACCTGCGGTAGTGGTGCGCGAGCGCGGCCAGGCCGGCGTCCCGTCCCGTCCCGTCCCCCGGGCACAGTACCTGCGGTAGTGGTGCGCGAGCGCGGCCAGGCCGGCGTCCCGTCCCGTCCCTTCCCGTCCAGTCCCGTCCCGTCCCGTCCCGTCCCCCGGGCACAGTACCTGCGGTAGTGGTGCGCGAGCGCGGCCAGGCCGGCGTCCCGTCCCGTCCCGTCCCCCGGGCACAGTACCTGCGGTAGTGGTGCGCGAGCGCGGCCAGGCCGGCGTCCCGTCCCGTCCCGTCCCCCGGGCACAGTACCTGCGGTAGTGGTGCGCGAGCGCGGCCAGGCCGGCGTCCCGTCCCGTCCCTTCCCGTCCAGTCCCGTCCCGTCCCGTCCCGTCCCGTCCCCCGGGCACAGTACCTGCGGTAGTGGTGCGCGAGCGCGGCCAGGCCGGCGTCCCGTCCCGTCCCGTCCCCCGGGCACAGTACCTGCGGTAGTGGTGCGCGAGCGCGGCCAGGCCGGCGTCCCGTCCCGTCCCTTCCCGTCCAGTCCCGTCCCGTCCCGTCCCGTCCCCCGGGCACAGTACCTGCGGTAGTGGTGCGCGAGCGCGGCCAGGCCGGCGTCCCGTCCCGTCCCGTCCCCCGGGCACAGTACCTGCGGTAGTGGTGCGCGAGCGCGGCCAGGCCGGCGTCCCGTCCCGTCCCGTCCCCCGGGCACAGTACCTGCGGTAGTGGTGCGCGAGCGCGGCCAGGCCGGCGTCCCGTCCCGTCCCTTCCCGTCCAGTCCCGTCCCGTCCCGTCCCGTCCCCCGGGCACAGTACCTGCGGTAGTGGTGCGCGAGCGCGGCCAGGCCGGCGTCCCGTCCCGTCCCGTCCCCCGGGCACAGTACCTGCGGTAGTGGTGCGCGAGCGCGGCCAGGCCGGCGTCCCGTCCCGTCCCGTCCCCCGGGCACAGTACCTGCGGTAGTGGTGCGCGAGTGCGGCCAGGCCGGCGTCCCGTCCCGTCCCCCGGGCACAGTACCTGCGGTAGTGGTGCGCGAGCGCGGCCAGGCCGGCGTCCCGTCCCGTCCCGTCCCCCGGGCACAGTACCTGCGGTAGTGGTGCGCGAGCGCGGCCAGGCCGGCGTCCCGTCCCGTCCCCCGGGCACAGTACCTGCGGTAGTGGTGCGCGAGCGCGGCCAGGCCGGCGTCCCGTCGCGTCCCGTCCCCCGGGCACAGTACCTGCGGTAGTGGTGCGCGAGCGCGGCCAGGCCGGCGTCCCGTCCCGTCCCCCGGGCACAGTACCTGCGGTAGTGGTGCGCGAGCGCGGCCAGGCCGGCGTCCCGTCGCGTCCCGTCCCCCGGGCACAGTACCTGCGGTAGTGGTGCGCGAGCGCGGCCAGGCCGGCGTCCCCGCGGCGCGCGGCGGCGGGCAGCGCGCGCAGCACGCGGCACCACAGCGCGCGGAGGCGCGAGTGCGACGCCGGGGCGCGCGACACGAAGCGCGCGATCAGCGCCTGCGCGAACATAGACGACTTATGAATGTGTAGGCCAATATATATATATGAGTTGAAATTAGGAGTAAATTAATTTGAATTATAATTAAAGATGTTAAATTTTAACTACATTTATTTAGTCACCCAAGACACCGGTATATGTTTCGGGGGTGGGGAGCAGACTAGTAACTCAGCGTTCCCACGAACCAAGCGAATACGATCGCCATTGCAAACCATGCGCATTGCACTTGATTCGTAGAATCGTTTGTATCCCTACAAATGAATGAATGAATGGTTGAACGAATTAAGTAAGTACAGGTGGAGACAAATTATATAACGTATTATGCGTGGACATATAACCAAATAAAAATGCATGATGAATGAAAACTAACAAATGATTGCATTATATGACATTATATTATATGACAATAAAAATGATGAATGAATTATCATAAACACATAAACAAATTAAAAGAGGGGCTAGCTGTGGATTAAATGAATGTATACAGAAAAAATAAATTGAATGAATGAATGTAAGAATAATGAATCTTTAATTTTTTATTAATCTAACAAATTAACGAAAGAACCGAATAGATGATGATAAACAAAATATGCCTTCCATACTAATAACGCTAGAATTGAGTCGATCAATAATAATCAATTCCTGTTGGAATATTTATAAAAGTCAATTTTTTTATCAACATATCTCATAATGGATTCTCCACACAATAATATTTTTTATTTGAAAACACACCACATAAGTATTTGGAGTTGTCGATTACATTATTTGGTCAACAGACAAAAAAATAATATAAACATATGAACAACTGAACGAAAGACCGACTCACCCGCCCCTTCCTGACCGTGAGCATCTGTTGCAACCGATCGCTGTGCAGCAGACCCAGGAACATCTTGTTCAGCAGATCATCCTTGTCTTCGTCTAGAAGGTTCTTCACCGGCGGCGGTTTTTGACTCACCGCTAAGTTCACCACCTGGAAAGTATATAAAAACTTTTTTATAATACTTATGTAAAGAAAAATATTGTTTTCTTTAATATTTCTATGTTAAAATGCTTTTTTGTTTGCGTCTAATATTTATGAAATTTGATTCAAATTCGAGGCGTTCCAGCTTAGTCCCCAGGGGTAGCAGCGCATCTATGGTCAATCTCAAGTAGGACTCTAATTTTATCAGCAGTAGACTCTTACCATCAGGTGCACTTCATGCTCGTTCGCTACTTCTGAAGTATACGAAAAATAGTGCGTGAATCAATGTCTGTATTGTTTAGTTTATATAATATGTATGTATTTGTATATATTTATATATTTTGATATATATCTGAACTATATATATATATAACATGATTTATTTTATGTATATATAATTAACACCTGCCGCCATTCTCTCCTTCCACCCAGGGTTGACTGGCAGAGAATGCCATCAGGCATTAAGTTTGCCCTATTGTATCTTTTTATTTTTATAGAGGTGCAATAAATAAATAAATAAATAAATGTATACACGCGCAAGTATTTATACCGTTACAAAACAAAATTTAAAGAAATACTAATATCGTGTCGTGTTGTGTCGTGTCGTTTCGTAGTGCGTCGTATCGTATTGTTTTAATATCATATCTATAAATCGATGATAATTAAATATCACTAATGTAACCTTACGCCCCACCATTCCACCCCGCCATTACCGTAACGCCCAAGCGTAACCGTTTCCCAGCATTACCATCCCGTTACAAAAACAATCTTCTTCTCAAGGCACATCTCAAGAATTTCCACTTAAAAATAATTATAGTTTCAACAACAACGACACTAAAATCGCACAAGGAAAATCGTTAACCCTTATTCCTAGCTCTCCTGCTCATCAGAATAAAATTATTAAAATCGTGTATTGTCATCTGTTGTTGATAATTATTCAAAATTTTAAATTAATCGGACCGTTCAAAGTGAGTAAAAGTCGAGTTCAAAGATTCCGTTACATACATACAGGTCAAGCTAATAAAAGTGTGGTAAAAACAATCACTCCACACTTTACATACCTGTCTTTTATCAATACATTCGCTCTTGGGGCTCTCCTGCTTCCTCCGTTGTACAGACTCGATGTTCCGTAGAAACAGATTCGAGTCCTCCTCTTGTTCGTTCTCCAACGCTTCCTTCTGGGCCGCTTCTTGCTGCTTCTGCTTCTCTTCTCTTTCCTGAAAACCAATCACACCATAAATGCATAAAATTTATGAAACAAATACAGTAGAAACTCTATTATCCGGATCTCTGTTATCCGGAAATTAAATACCTACAAGTCAAATTCATAAATTGTAAAAAAAATTAAATTTAAAATATTTTTGTTTTATGATTAAGGCTACAGTATTTTATCATGTATATAATTTAAGAAAATATGCCTATACATAAATACATAGTATGTTGGAAAATATATTTTCCTTCAATAATTTCTGAACAATATTGATTGTCATTGATATGTAATTGTTTTTAATAAACACGTAACATTATGTACTACATATAAATAAATGATGAAGTTTATTTATTTAATTTCCTTGATTGAAATATCAATTTAAACAGGAAATATATCACTGTTCGTAAATGTAAAAAAAAAATATTAAATTAATTAATTCATTCAATGTAGTAGGAAAATAACTTCATTCATATTGATTAATTTAAACTAATGAATTAAATTTTGTACAAAGAATGATTGCATTGATCAACCAATATTTACTATGTACAATTTGATTTATTAACTCACAGAAACGGGTTCTTATATTGGTAAATTGAAATTACCTTCAATATGAGCGCATTGGAGATCGCCAAAGGGTCATTTAGCTCTTCGAGTCTCAACAAGATGAGGTACAATGCCTCAATGTCTAACAGTAGTTGCTTCGTCCGCCTCACTTCTCTGGGTACCTGGTAGAATAAAACAAGTATAAATAAAAAGTGATATACCATTTTTTTTTTAATTGGCAGAGTATGAGTAGAACTTGCACAGGCTGCCGTACCATGAAATATGGATTATTTTTTTAACATTTATGGCAACAATACGAAAATGTAATTAGAATCTTAAGTTTCTAATCATTATTACAATAATATTACTAGGAATTAAAAGAACAACAAGAAAAATGGTCGTCACAATATTTACTCGTATGAAACAACTCAACAACAACAAATATAATTATAGTTTAAAAACTAAAAACCACGCTAGAAACGCGCAAGGAAAATCGTTAATGCTGATTCCTGACGATCCTGCTGAGGTGAATGAGATAAAATTATTTAAATCGTGTATTGTCATCGGTTCTTGATAATTATTCAAAATTTTAAACTAATTGGACCGTTCAAAGTGGGTAAAAATTACATACATACATTCATACATACATACATACAGGACATGCTAGTAAAAGCGTGGTCAAAATTAAAATTACTATATTAAAATATATTTTATTATTCTTATTTGTTTTTATTATAATAGAAGCTATAGTAAGTAAACGCATTAACAGTTAGATCGAAAAATATCGAAAAGTACCGGTTTGTTGTATGAAGCCCCCTTTAATAATCCTTACTAATATTATAAATCCGAAAGTAACTCTGTCTGTCTGTCTGTCTGTCTGGTTGTCTCTTCTTCACGCCCAAACCACTGAACTGATTTTAATGAAATTTTGTACAAAGATAGTCTGAGACCCGAGAAAGGACATAGGATAGTTTTTATCCCGAAAATCCCACGGGAACTAGGGATGGCGATCTAAGATCGATTAATCGGAGAATCGATCTTTTGGACCTAAAACATCGATTATTTTAATCGATATTAGTAAGGATTGAATCTACTGAATTAATTGAAACTATGCATTTGATCAAGTGATGATCTTTAGCAAAGTTGAAGGTACGAATTTTCAGTTTTATGTATGTTAGTATGTTATATTACTTTCTTTAAAACGCAGGCGAAGCCGCGGGCAATAACTAGTCAACTATATTTTATTTTTTAGTATTCGTTGTTATAGCGACCATCGTTATGCATCCTCTGTAAAAAATCCAAGTGTCTATCTTTTACGGTACCGGAGATAGAGCCCTGAGACGGACAGACAGACAGTCTTAGTAATAGGGTTCCGTTTTTACCTTTGGGTACGGAACCCTAATAAAAAGGTAATTAATTAGTAGTGTAGTTACCTCGGCAGGGTTAGTAGTGCTAGCAACACTGGGCGCTCTGGACGCCCTGCCTGAGGGCGGCTCACCGGCCACCACCTCCACGTCTATGATCTTCCTTGGAGCAGTCACACTGCCACACTGGAAATTAATAATGAATTGAGTTATTAAATCAAAAATATATTAATCGAAGTAGATGCTTTAGAAAATTCTTTGTAACCGTCGGTATATCTACCTCGGCGAAAGGTACATGGAAAGTGGTACTTGAAGGTGGTATTTGAAGGTGGACGAACCCTCTGTGGTTCGACTCCGGCGGCACCACCGCCACACCTATTTCCGCCTCATAATAGTGTAAAGCGCTGTTGTGTTCTGGTTTGAAGGGTGTGGTAAGGGAGACATACTTTTCTGAGGTGTTCCAGCTTAGTCCTCAGGGGTAGCGGCGCATCTGTGGCCGACCTCAAGTAGGAATATCTAATCCCATCTGGGGTTGATTACAGATGTCTATGGGCGGTAGTAGCCACTTATCATCAGGTGAACTGCATGCTCGTCCGCTACTCCTAAATTATAAAAAAAAATATATATTTACTTAAAAGGGTCTTCCAACATCAACTTATAAGTATGTACACAATTTGTTATTCTAATAAAGTATTTTGATTTTGATTTGATACTATAAAAAAATTACATTACATACCTGTAGCTTCCCGAGGGAGTTCTCAAACTGTGTAGGCACATACGTCCTCGGCGCTTCTTCACTTGTGGAGTTATGTCTGTGGGAGTTGCGTCTTTCCCGAGCGCTGTCTTGTTTCGACACCGCTGCGAAGTAAATATGTAAATAGATAATATACAACAACAGTGATATAAGTATAGTCCGTAAAACTGCTAGTCCGCTCCGAATATAGAAATGAATCGCGTCGCCATAGCAAATTGTATGACTACACCTGCGAGCAACAACTTCAGAGCGGACTAGCAGTTTGGCGCGGAGTATACGAAAGCAGTGTTCGCTGTCTCAATCAAGGCTTGACGATTCAAATCCTAGATTATTATTTTTTTAATTATTAGAAATGAATTATCACCTATTTTGGTAAATAGTGAATGAAAAAATTTTGTGAGTTAGAAACTCACAAAACTCAACTAATGAAAAATACAATAAGTTATGTAAAAAAACAAAGTGCAAATGAAGTGTTCGCCTTCTTTATAAAGAGCTAAACGATTCGTCTTCTAGATCACTAATATTTCAAAGTTATTACTTATTAGAAATTAACTTCACCTATTTCAACGGTAAACTAAAATATTGCGAGTTTGTATTCAACTATACACCTAAATTCTTAAAAAAAAAAATTTTTTAAGAGATTTCCTTTTAAAGAATCTTTAAGAGTAAATAAATGAGAAGTCTACCAATCTGCACTTGTCCAGTATAGTGCATCCATGCCCATCAGTGGGACTGTTATAGCTTAACAACAACAGTCACGAATTAGACAACCCTTAAATGTAATTACTCACCACTATAGAAGGGATGATTCTGTTGATTAGCCTTATGAGCTTCTTTCACACCTTCTTTTTCTTTACTGGCCTGTCTCTCTAAGAATACCTGGAAAGATTTAATCAATTTTCAATAATACCTCATGAGATTGTATATTCCCTCACTTAATCTAACCTAACCTAATAAGTAAAAAATATAGCCTATGTCACTCCTACAATTTAGTCCAATCTAATCACACCTCATATAAAAATCAGTTGAGATGTTTGTGCTGAGTATGCCAAAAAAAGAAAAAATAAGACACACATATATTCATATATATGTTTGAAAAACATTAACCTCAACAATCGGGTACAAACAAACTTACACCCGCTATTAATAATCGATCTATTCAACATTTTGCCTACCAAAGATCAACAATTAACAATTTAACAATTTCTTGATAGTAGACATTGTCAAATTTTCACATACATACTAGACATTGTCAAATCTTTGCTATATAAAACTTGGGACGGATTGATTATCAATAACAAGCATCTGCAGGAATAATCAAAAGAAGATCTTTGGCAGACAAAACATTGTATAATTTATATTTGTGTTTATTGTATATTTTTTTGCAGAATAAATTATTTCCTTTCTTTCTTTCTTCTTTCTATAAATAGCAAATTAATATATGAAGAAACTACTTCAGAAACTGACCGTATAATAAAAGTCGTGTATATACGGTGTTCCGGTATTGAGTTGCAACATCTGTATATTGATGAGCCACTGCTTCTCCCGCGGAGTCATTAGCCCAGCATACTCGTCTGTATCGCTGCAGAGGCTGCTGTCATCACCGTTTGAATGCCTGGAAAAATATCATCATCATCTCATTATTATTAAAGATTAACATTATTCATGATACATGTTTTACTCTCATTATCATCATCGACATTGTCAACAATATCAACAACATCATCATTATCATCATCTTCAAATCAAATCATAATAGGTTCTCTACAATGCACTTTTTGAATGTCAACACAACTACCACCACTTCACAAGGTGTTTCGCTATGGATCATCAACGTCATTATCATTATCACCATGATCATTTGCAATATTTACTATCGTCATCAACCCATTACCGTCCCACTGCTGGGCATAGGAATCCTCTCAGATCAAAAAAGATAGGCCATAGTCCACCGCACTGGCCAAGTGTGTATTGGTAGACTTCATATACCTTTGAGATTTTTTTTATATAAATCTCTCAGGGTATGCAGGTTTCCTCACGATGTTATCCTTCACCATTTGAAGCAAGTCATGCATATCTGATAAATCTTAAAAAAAAAGGTTCTCAAAGGTAGGTGAAGTCTAACAATACGCATTTGTTCAGCATGGTGGACGATGGCCTAATCTTTGTAATTATGAGGGGCGACCCCTACCCACCCCTACCCCTACCCTACCCAGCAGTGGGACAGTAATGGGTTGATGATGCTGAACATATGATTATATTATGGTTAACAATCTTATATTTTTTTTTATTATATAGGAGTAGCAGACAAGCATGCAGTCCGCCCGATGGTAAGTGGCTCCTGCCGCCCATGGACATCTGTAATCAACCCCAGATAGGATTAGATATTCGTACCTGAGGTCGGCCAAAGATGCGCCGCTACCCCTGAGGGCTAAGCTGGAACACCTCGGAAAAATATGTCTCCCTTACCACACCCTTCAAACCAGAACACAGCAGCGGTTACCACTACCGTTATGAGGCAGAAATAGGTGTGACAGAAATATGTGCGTAGCTCACCTGCTAGTATTAACAAAAGTCCCATTCGGTCGATTAGCAAACATCGGCACATTGTTAAATTGGTTAAACAAGTTCCTATTCAGCATCGGATGATGGCTTGCGTTGTGGAAACTGTTATTGAATTGCAGCATTGGATGAGTATTCTGTATGATTTGCACCAAACTTTGCGAGGATAACGGCTGTGTCACCGACGCAGGTGGTGTTAAGTTCTTATTATTATATATCCGAGTTTTCTGAACTTTAACCGGAATCGGTATGTTCTGCGTTGGTTTCTGTATCACCTTGTTCGGTGTGTTTGGTTTAGGGTTGGTCGGTTGGTTCTTCATCATTATTAGGCTCTGGTTTGGATGGTTGACTGGTTGGTTCATTTGTTGGTTGAGCGGTTGGTTCATTTGTTGGTTGAGCGGTTGCTGGTTCATTGGTTGCTCGTTCGGTTTAGGTGGAATTGATGGGCCCTGGAATAAAAAAACCAATATTTAATTAAATATAATAATTTGGTAGTTATTTTTCGATATTTTTTTCTGTACGGCTTATATCAGTGTTATTTATATATTTTTTTCTCTGTAAGGGAATTTTGCAACTCTTAAAGAGAAATAATAAAGATCTTACACCTTTATGATTTTAAGTATCTAAGAATTACATAAAAATTTCATTGGTTTCAGATATATTTTAGACAATTTTATTAATAAACTTCAAACTAAGTACGTATATTGCATGAATTCATAAATCTTTGCTAAATGTTCACACGAAACAGATCGCATTAATAACATATATAAAAAAAATACTTCACAAGTTTTAGCACATGTTCAAAATTTGGAACTTATTGCAGACTTTGGTGACCAAAAATTATTCAAGTTTGATTATTACTAACGCGCTTTAAGTACACAGCGATAATTATATTGTTGTACAAACAAACAAAGAGATAACAACAACGCTAATAAAACAACAGATTCTTACCCGAAAATTCGGATTGAATTGATTCATATTCGGGCTGAAATTCTGCCTAGGCATAGCCATCCCAGGCGGTGGCGCCATCATCCTCGGTTGCCCCATCATATGCGGGAACTGGTTCATTTGCCCAAACTGGTTCCCATTGGGCATCATCTGATTCTGACCCATCTGATTCATTTGACCCATTTGGTTCATGTTCTGGCCCATTTGCCCCATGTTTTGGCCCATTTGCCCCATGTTTTGGTTCATCTGATTCATGTTTTGCCCCATTTGATGGTGGTTCATGTTCGGCCCGATTTGATTTAAATTCTGATTCATTTGATTCATGTTCGGTTGACCCATATTCATGTTTTGGTTCATATTTTGGCCCATTTGCCCCACGTTTGGGTTCATCGAATTCGGGATCAATTGGTTATTCTGATTCATTTGATGTACATTCATGTTCGAGGACATCAAACCTTGTCCCATTTGGTTATTCTGGAATTGATTCATCTGGTTCGCGTTTTGCATGAATTGATTCACATTTTGCCCCATTTGGTTCATGTTTTGGGGCATTTGGTTCACGTTCTGGCCCATTTGGTTGACCGGCATGTGGTTCATCATTTGGTTGGGTTGCCCCATCTGGTTGTGGGTGTTAGGGCCGATGATTTTGTTTAATGATTGGTTCATTTGGTTCATATTATGCGCCATTGGTTGTTGTGGCGCGAATGGTAAAGGCACGGGCGCTTGGAGTCCTGGTGGTCGTTGCAAGATGACTGGTGGAAATCTTGGCTGTAAGAAACATATTTATATATGTAAGTAATTAGTAAATAATTGTGACTTAAAAGTAACCAAAGAAGGACTTGAAACTAAATCCAGTTCTATAGGTAGAAGATAAAGTGAAAGCAATATATTTCGATATTTCATTTTTTTAAAGTTCTTTTTAAACTAAATTACAATAATTACAAGCTACAATTATAATCTGATAATAGTTCTTTCACAAACAATACACTATGACATCATCAACACACACACTCAAATCTCATATTATCGCGCATGGCTTGTCTTTTAAATTCTCAATGTCTGTCTTACCCCCATTTATGCGAGAAATAATATTCTCATTTTTTAAAAGTTAAATAGCTCAACTACGTAAAATGATAGCCTATGTTAAGCCAACAATTTGGATAAATCCAACGACACCTCATAGTATATTAAAATCCATCAAGACGTTTGACAGACATACATACATAACCACATACGTATATGCACACATATAGACAGTCGGGTATATTTACCTGGAAGTACGTCATCGCGAAGTTCGCCTGCACCTGATTCTGGTTCTGATTCTGATTCTGACGGAGCTGACGCTCCAACTCCTCGACCGTGCATACGTTCTTGATGGTAGGTACCGGCTGGAAACATTCAAATAATTCTTTTACTTCATATTTCTTTAATCAAAGCATTAATATTCTTAAATAAACAATTTAATTTAATAATGTAAATTATTTCTTCTTAGTTCTCTTGACCAATTGTTAATAAAATAATTGTTAAACCTATCGTTAGATTTAAAGTTTTAAACATACGGGGTGATTTTTTTAAATACGCGTGGTCATCCGCGTTATCCAAATACAAACTATAATAAATAGCAAAACGATGTAAAGAGTTACGCAGCAGAGTTGATAAACACAAAAACTGCATCATTACATATAATAACTATGTAGGAATCCAACGAATTTATTTAAAAAATCAAAACACCGACAATAAACAATTTCCACTTAATGTTACATATAGGCTGTAGCTGTGTATATATAATAGTACATTACGATACGCGTGGCCAAAGTAGCCTATTTTTGCACGGCGTGAAGTTAGCGCCCGAGCGCAGCGAGGGTGCTAAACGCCGTGCAGATAATAGGCTACTTTTGTCACAAGTATCGTATACTATTTTATAGCTCGTGTGACATAAACCCGCTTATGCTTGTGAAGAAATATGAAAAAATATGATAATTATTTTGAAACTTATAAATGATTGAAACTAAAAATTATGAACTAAAAAAGCAATAAAAATGTGACACAACCAAAACCATTGAAATTTCGAAAAGTTAGTAATTATTCTGCTCTTGTGATAAAGACAAAGCTAACACCACACATACGTCGAAATCTATCAAGCCATTTAGGCTACATACAGGAGTCTAGACCAATGACTTATAACGGGAATTCCACCTAAACGTATTAAAGAAACATATGATAAGCAATCACATAATGTACATAACTAATACTAGTGATACAGTAGAAAATCGATTATCCGGACCTCAGTTATAAATATTCACGATTATTCGGATTGTGAAACGTGAACAAGTAACTTTGTAATAACCCTTACAGATCAGCCATATTTTGTGTGACATGTGCATTTAAATTCCGGAAAGTCGCCAAATCGCAACAAAATAGTTACTATAAAAAACAAAAACCCGATTGTTAAAAATATAACCTATGTTATCGCCACAATTAAGACGAATCCAACGACACATCATGTATCAAAATTAATGAAGTCGTTTGAGTTTGCCAAAGAATGAAAAATACATACGTAACAAACATATAGTCGAAAAACATCACCTTCCTAAATCGGTTTAAATAGCTTTTCTTCATAAACTCAATTATCCAAGTTTCCGATAATCCGAATGCCACCAATACGACAACAAATACGAGTAGGTCGCTTAGTCGAGATTCTACTGGAGTAGTATTATGGCTAATTTTGATAATGACTCCTAATTTAAATATCTCCTACTATGGTGTGTAGCGAAAATACACAGTCAAAACAAACAATAAAATTCGATAAAGCCCAACAGTTAGTCTTATAGTGATGCTATTGCTTAGTATGTACACAATTGCAAAAACATTTATAAATACGTCCAAAATAAAATATTAAAATAATTATAGCTTTAAACAAAATACTCATTACTCACTTTTAAATTTTAAATGGCATTTAAAAGTATGAAACGTTCATAGCTATGTTTATTTTTTACAACTGTGAGGGTAGTGTATTAATATTCGTATGGTGTAAAAATCGGCTACTTTGGACACAGAAATGCGTAGCTAAAATGCGGGTTTAGGTCACAGAGTGCTATAAACATAATATTACTGAGGCCCCTTGAATGCGTTGCGTCGTGTTGCATCGCTGCAACGTCATCGTTTCGATTTTTTAACTTTTTTTTTTGATGGATTAATGTGGCATTAAAGCGTTGCTTCGTCGCCCGAAAATTTATAACGGATCTACGGACAAGAGACGAAGCGGGCGGTTGATATGTTGTGACAATGCGATGCAACGCAATGTGTCCATACAACGCGTTGATCAGTCGCGACGCAATGCAACGCACTAATGGGGCCCCTCTCTAAATAAGTAGGTTATATCTTAGCCAAACTGCTAGTCCGCTCTGAAGTTGTTGCTCGCAGGTGTAGTCATACAATTTGCTATGGCGACGCGATTCATTTCTACATTCGGAGCGGACTAGCAGTTGTACGCGGTATATACTCACCGTGGCCACGCTGGCCAGGCCGATGCCATCGTGCCGCCAGACGCTGGAGCCGATGACGCGCGGCTGCGGCGCGTCCGTCTCGTCCAATACTAGCTTGCACAGTGAGGCCTCTGTGGAATTTATCAATCCATATTTATTTAAATATAAAAGTAGCAAATCCTGATGGTAAGCGGCTACTGTCGCCCACCTGGGATCATCTCTAAAATATTAGATTCCTACATCTGGTTGGCTACAGTTGCAGACCCTTGAGAACAAGTTGGAATGCCTCGGAGCTATCTCCCTTACCAGTAAGGGAGATAGCTCCGAGGCACGATAACATACGTTAAACGCTGTCATTAGGCACAAACGTTACGCTGTAATCGGTTGTGCACGTAGCATAAGACCATTGTTTTGTAATTATTTATAATACATTTCGTGTAACAATTGTTGGCAAACCTTATTAAATAAATAAATTAAAATAAATAAATAGGTGTGGCGGTGGTGCCGAATCGAACCACTGAGTTTACTACTACCTTAAAACTTAAATTCTTTCCTTTACAACTTCCTTAAACACAATTATTATATGAATGAACAATATAAAACATAACAAAAGAAAAGTGATAGAATCAGAATAATTCGAGAGAGGTATCGTTTTCAGGTTGAAGCTCTTTTATTGGAATCGGTAGGATTTTTATTGAAAATGTGAAACCTCTGCATAATAAAATACAGTACCACATACATACATATATATATATATATTATCTATTTCGCAATGCAGAATTTTATTTTTTATGAGAAGAAACTAAGAAGTAAATGACAGCCCTTGAACAACGCTTTAGATATAAACAGAAAAGAAATACCTCTCTTCCCATCTCTTTCGCACTTATACAACAAAAAAACTTATTGCACTGTTTCACAATCAGTTCTACCACAGGTAGACACGAGAGAGAAGACCAATTCTCGTGGCAATTATGACAAAACCCACAAAACTCACCAAGCCTCGTGTCCACGTCGTCGAAGGTCGCGTTCGACCGCCGGCTGCTCTCGAGCTGCTCCGCGAGGTGCTCATGTTCCACCTCCCAGTCGAAGTCCTCCGCTGAGAACAAATATGGTAATGTGTTAAAAAGGTAAAGAAAACATAGGTTAGGTGGTAATCACGAAGGTCCGCGCCAAACTTCTAGTCCGCTCTGAAGTTGCGATGCGAGCAGGTGTCAGTCAGAGAGCCAATGCAGTCGAACACAACTACAAGCATATACTCCGTAGCAAAGTAAGAGCACAGCGAAGGAGGACAGCGGACGGTTGCCGGGGGGATCACGCGCTGTCTTCATCCCGCTAATATCTACAATTTGCTATTGCGACACGACTCGTTTCTATATTCGTAGCGGACTAGCAGTTTGGCGTGGTCACTACAAATATTGCCAAACCTACTTCAGAGGAGTTTTTTTTTTTTTTTAAATTTATTTAGGTTAACAAACAGTTACACAGCGAGATATTATAATACATAAAGATATAATTAACAAAGTAGGTAGCTGTAAACCAGCACCGTTAAGCACTGATTACTAAATTATATATATATATATTTTTTTTTTCTGTTTGCTTATGCTTTCTGGTGGAAAAATGTGGATGACTGCTGACTTACATGAGGCAACTATCTTAGTCTTCACAAGCTATAATGCATCTGTAATCGGCTTCAGGTAGAACCTGTTCTATATGAGTTGGTAACAGATGTCCATACGACAGTGACTTACCATCAGGTGGACATGCTCATGTGATATAAATAGAAACATACAATAGACAGTTGATTAATAGAAATATATATTACATGTTACCCCAAAATAATAAGTAGTACCTATATGAAAGTTCCTGTATGGAGATTTATGGAATCACCTGTTAAATCACCCAATATGATTGAGCCTATAGCAATATATATATTGTATCATGTGTCAATAAGTTAACAAATCAAAAATACACATCATAGCTATTATACATTCAGCTATTTGTACTCTTAGGTGTGTGGGCTACTTAAAAATTCAGAAGTTGCATGTGTGCCGCACAAAAACCCATTGACTTACTCATTTATTATTCTTGACTTATTATTTAATGACTTATTCATATGACCTAATGTATGAATTCAGACGTAATGTACTAATAAGTCATTAAATGATAAGTTAACGATAATTAATGAGTAAGTCCATGGTGTTTTCACTGCACACATGCAACTTGTAAATTTTTCAATATTAGGTAGTCTTATCTACATATTGATGCCTATTTTTGCAGGTGGTAGAACCCTTTGTGGTTCGACTCCGGCGGCACCACCGCCACAACTATTTCTGCCTAATAACAGCAGTGTTAGGCGCTGCTGTGTTCCGGTTTGAAGGGTGTGGTAAGGGAGACAAACTTTTTCGAGGCGTTCCAGCTTAGTCCTCAGGGGTAGCGGCGCATCTGTGGCCGACCTCAGGTAGGAATATCTAATCCTATCTGCCGTTGATTAGAAATGTCCATGGGCGGCAGTAGCCACTTACCATCAGGTGGACTGCATGCTCGTCTGCTACTTCTACATTATAAAAAAAAAATAGCTCATAAAAATAGTTAAAGAAAAATGAAAAGTGTTTATAAATAGTTAAATACTCACAGTCCTGCCCAAACGTCTCATCATTGAGTGCATCATATTCATCTTCTGAAGGCTCACCCCCACCTTCATCGTCATTTAAGTTCTGAAAATAAAGAAACAACACAATGTGAGAAAACTGACTACTTAATATATAGCTCATATGTTAGATTAGATTGTCATTTGGGCCACAAGGCAGGCTAAAGAATGCAAATATGTATAGACACACGAAAAACATTGCCCTTTGCATCTTGTGTGATAAAATTCTATAAAACCAGCAGATTCTTTGTGTCATATATCATAGCAGTACTCTGGTAGAGGCCGCGCCAAACTTCTAGTTCGCTACGAGTATACAGCTAATTGTAGGTATGAGTGGGACGAAGACAGCGCAGGCCCTCAACACCCGTCCACTTTTGGGAGGAGTTAGATCCAATATTGTTCAACCAGGTAGGTACCACCATCACACATATAGCAAAGCGCAAAGCAGTTCTTACATTTTGGAAGCATTTGAATTTTAGTTTTCTAGTTCCATGGAAAGATTTAGAGTGGTCATGCATCTATGATTGGCTGCAGGTATCTCCTGTTCTCAATAAAGTTTACCATTAGATAGACAGTATGGTAGTTTGCTAAACCAACCTTTAAAAAAATAGTAATAACAAAATTTAAATATCAGAACATATTTAAAATGTACTAGGCATAATGTTTACTTAAATATATGGACATAGTACACAATTATATTGGAATGAAGAACTTATGATTAATAGTTTTAGTTACATATTAAACAAGTATAGAAGATATATCATTACACATAAATATAAATTCTTCAAGTACCATGCAAATATAATGTATAAAGTAACATCCAAATTAAGACAATATATAAGTTATTTTAGCTCAAAATGTGACTGAAATCAAAAACAGATATTACAATTATGCATATGTTATAGTCAAAGTCCGATACACAGTCTCTTCGCGGAAGGACTGGTTTATCCTAGGTTTGGCCAAAGCCATCAGGCAATCCCCGAAATACATTTCAATTTCGCCCTTTGCCTGAAGTATTTTTAGTCAAACCCAGGAGCTCCTAACTTTTCAGTCAAACGTCGAAAGTAAATTATTCTGTTTCGGTTTTGGCCTAGTCAATCCTAGAAGCGACTGCAAAACTCGGTCAAACGTTGATCTGAACATGTTTAAACAGGTTCATAATGTCTCTCGCGGTGTTCCGACCGATTGTTTTGTCATTTCATGTTCGTTCATTGAGCGTGCGGGCGTGTAATTGTGTAAAATTGAAGATGAGTGAGGTTAGGTTAGGTTAGGTTAGGTTAGGTTTTTTTTAATTATTAAAACAATAAACATAAAAATTTTAAAAATGTTATTTTTTTATACCTAATCTTACAAACTAACCTCCGTATATTCCAAATCATTTATTTATTTATTTTATACTTTATTGCACATCGTACAAAAGGTGGGACTAATGCCACACGGCATTCTCTCAAAGCATCTCAAATATAAAAGTGAAAATCACGTAAGCTGATCAATCAGATGTCAGAACTGGCAGAGTTAAGCGGTTCTTAAGACTTGAAAGCTGCTTAAATGATAAAATGCTTCCAAATATACGAAGATAAGACACTTCATACCTATATCGGAGTTTGACTCGTCAAACCCCGATTTAATAAAATTGTGTTTTGACGTTTGCCTGACCAAATTAGTCTCTCCCAGGTTTGACGAAAATTGTTTAGTCAAAGGCCGAAAATTTACATTTGTTTGGGCTTTGACTAAGTCATTCAGTCTGACCTGAGGATTGACCAGTCCAACCTAGGAGCGCCGGAGCTTCGGAGTTTGCCTATAACACATACATACAACTGAACCATAACACTTTTTTAATATGAAATGTAAACAATATATAACCGCATGGTGAAGCTGTTAGCATACAGGTCTGATACACTGGGTTCCAGCTTCAATACCCAGCCAAAGCAACATCTAAACGATGAATTTAGATTTTTATTTTGAGTATGGGTGATTGTGTCACCTTTGTGTTTGTCCATTGCACACAGGAAAATTCCTATTGTCGTGCTATGAGTGTAGAAAGCATTATTCATTTCATTTCAGTACTAGATTTCCTGTTTAGTACAATAAATACTTTTAAAACTTTACAAAACTAAAGTTTAACAGGAAACACTGAACACTATTTCATTGGAAATAGGAAAAAACGTAAGACATTTCCAAGAAATTCTCATATTTACTAAATACCGAGTGTGTTAAAACATACAATGTTATATTGTGTAAGTTTAAAAGTACATATGACTAAGTGGTCGAGTATTGACTTTAATAAACAAGTTCCTATAACATTTATACGTATGAAAGACTAACTTTACAAAATAGACAGGTGGTATTTTGAAATACTTGTACCGAAAAAGTACTTCTAGAAGCTTCCACGGCACACACACAACACAACACCGTGTTCTAAACTTAGTTTAACCCAAAATATGTTGGGAGAAAGGGTTATAATCGACGAAATAACAAAATAATTACAGACTCACCATTGGCATGCTGGCACATATCGTGCACGTAAATAAGACTTATCTCACCATATTTAACGGGTTTGAGAGGCTAAACTGTAGCTGGACTTACCGATAACGAAGTATCGAACCCGAAAAACGAATCTGCCATTGGATTTTCTCATGTATCATGGACAAAATTGACATGACTTGTCACGCTACGATGTTGCAAGAACATTCGCTGGCGCCATTGATATGATGAATGTCGGAATGATGGCGGACGACGGTCGGATACTTGCACTGACTAACGAAACCAAACGAAAACAAAAGTTACTTTTATGCTTGTTCAATATTTTTAATTAAATAAATTCCTAATTTTGAAGGATAAAGGTCCTTATTTTCATTTTATTTAAATAGGTATAATACATATTTAATATAAAAATCAATAATTTATAAAATTAATTAAGTTGTACATCGGTAGATGTCGGTATATTATTTCTAGTTAGAAGGTAAATATTGTAGAATACTTTGTGATTCGCCTCAAGCAGCACCACCACCACCCCTGTTTTTGCCTTAAAGAGCCATTAAGATGGAGAGAGTTTCTCGCACGTTTCGGGTTGGGAAATCGTAAGCAACTATCACAAGCAATAATCGCCATAACATAATCGTATCAAAATTATTACACACAGGGGAGAACTAAAATCTCGCCTACGATTATATCCTACGAGACTCGCATATGACTTATCACCTGGCGATAATCATCTATATTGATGCACCGAAGTTTCGGTATCGATTTTGGATAAGAATTTCGTTTTGGCTGGAAATCGGCTGAACCTTTCGGCTTAAGTGAAGCATACAAACGTTAACCTTCGGATTTATGTTCAGCTATACTCAAAATTAAAAAGTATAGTAACCTATATAGAAACTCAAAATATTCGGTTTCGGACCGAAATTAGAACGAAACAGAAAGTCCAGTGTCGGCTGAATAACTAGTTATGCCTGGACATTAATGTTAACATTAAATATTCTGTGTTAAGCATGATTTCATAAGCACGCTTTTATTAGCTTGACCTGCTATGTTGACATGTATGTATGTATGTAACGGAATCTTTGCACTCGATTTTTAGCCACTTTGAACTTTCCGATTAATTGAAAATTTTTAACAATAATCAAGAACCAATGACAATACACGATTTAAATAATTTTATCCCATTCACCTCATCAGGATTATCAAGAATCAGCATTAACGTTTTTCCTAGTGCGTTGTAGCGTGGTTTATAGTTTTTAAACTATAATTATTAATAATCTGTGATACTGCTATTTGAAATTTCAATAACATGACAATGACAATGTCATTGTGACATGAGTAAAATAAATATTTTTGAATATGAGTTACTGATTAACATAATGATAAAATGTATTAATTAACACTTTCACAGTGTACACTTGTATATACTGAAACGGTTATGTATATTAATTAGTTACATTGCGTGTATTCTTTAAAAATAACATATCATTCCAGTACTTTCCTGTTGTACATATAACACGTTCGTACTTCAAATGTACAAGTTTTTTAATTTTATGGAGACCAATTGTTCCAAATACTTCCAATTAACCTGAATAAATCAACCGGTTTTATCTTACTGAAACCATAGAAGAAGCAAACGTTATTAAGGTATTTATCTAATCCAAAGCTAGAATTTAAGTAAATAGTTAAAATTAAGTGATCTATCACGGTATTTATCTAATCCAAGGTTTATTTTTAATTAGAATGAGCATAGATTATGCAGATTTCTTATCAAATTCCCGCCAAAAGAAAAAATGTCAAGGGGCAAAGATCGCGAGAAATTTCAGACGATATATATTATATATACGACGAGGTCGCAATGGCATTAATCATGATGTTTTATCATGATGTGTATGGTGGTAGAACCAATATGGTTCGACAAGGGAGGCATAGTCCGCGTAAAACTGCTAGTCCGCTCTCAATATAGAAATGAATCGCACTGCCACTATTCAGAGTAGAGGTGCGCAAAATATATCACTAAAGTGAAAAGAGAGAGATATATATTTTGAACTCAGTGATATATATCACTCTTTTAGCTCAGTAGCTCACTTTAACTCAGTAGCTCTGTAACAATATAAGCGACATTTTATATCAGTATTTCAGAGAATCAGATCAAAATGTTTTGACAACATTTTTGATTCCTATAATTAATACAAAACTGGCAAGAAATTATATATAAATTTCACAGCCAACGCTATTTGTATATCCCTGTTTTCATATTCTTAGCAAAGAAAAAAGATTTTAATTTAGTGTTTAATACGTAATGCATTTGACACAAATCAGACTCTGTCAGTCAGTTGCTCACTTGACTCATCACTCACTCGCGAGCGAGTATAACACTGTAGAGTTGAAGAAGATCTTATATCCGGAATTGTATGGACCTATGAACTCAACCATGTGACGCGGATATAAAGATATAATTCAAAATCGTCGGAGTTGATGAGCTCCTTTGATTGAGAGATTTAGCTCTTTCGTGAAGATATAAATCTTTTATATGACTCACTCGCAAGCTACTCAATTCTAATTCAGAAACTTCAGAGTGGGCTAGCAGTTTGGCGCGAACTATACCATCGCCACATCTATGTGTAGAGTGAAAAATGTCTGCAATTCGGTGGAATGTATGCATAAATTTTAACATATGAGGTGTCATTCTATATTTTTAAGCAGTTTGGTATTGGTGTAAAAATTCTCTAGTTATTTAAAGTGTTTATTTTCAGCAATCATAAACCCCCTTTATCTTAATCATGATTTATTTACTGCAAATAAAATAAATAACCACAGATTTAATATTATTATTAATTAATTTAATTAATTATTGATAATATTATATATAATCATAATCATGAGTAAGAATTTACTTTACAGTAAATATTTGTTATTTGTCTATGAGTTTGTTTGTCATTATATTATATTACATTTAACTAAATGACTTACTCCACAATTATTTTGATTGTCATACTAATGTAATTCATGTTTTTTTTTATTTTTTTACTGAACTTTGGTGAATAATGTTTTTCAGGCATATGTATGTCATATTCTTTGGCAAGCCTTGGTAGTTTTCCAGTTATCATTTTTAGCGAGCTCCACATTGAAAGGTTTTTTTTAGATATGCCACCCTTAAGGGGCCAAATAGAGGTGGGAAGTTAGATCAAACATCTGTCAATTTTAAAGCAAACAATATGAAATATAGCATTTGCATAGCATTTGGTTTAATCAAAGTAGTAGAAAATCTGTTTCAACATTTTTGGAAAATGAACCCCTAAAATAAAATAGTGGCTGTATTTTTGTATCATGTTATGTTATATTCTGCGCAGTCCCAGGCAACAGCTATATATGTAAAAGAAAATCCTATACCACAACCATATTAAAGTGTTATTGCAATAGCAAAAAATGGTAAAAGAAACTCCATAATATGCACGTCTCAATATTAATTTATTTAAACATGCTTTTAATATTCATGAATTAAATATATTAATGCTTGCGTGACTCAAGTGTATTCTCCCCTTTGTGGTTCGACTCTCTGCCTCATAACAGCAGTGTTCTGTTTTCAAGGGTGTGGTAAAGGAGACATACTTTTCCAAAGCGTCCCAGCTTACTAAGCTGGGACGCTCAGAGGTAGTGACGCATCTGTCCGACCTAAGTTAGGAATATCTACTCCTTTCTGAGGTTGATTACAGATGTCCATGGGTGGCAGTAGCCACTTACCATCAGGTGGACTGCATGCTCGTTTGCTACTCCTATATTATATTTAAAAAACTAGATATGCATAGGTGTCTGGGTTCAATTAACAGACAGCTGATGCTGATGAAGCAGACATGCATGCAGACAGTTCTGCGACAAGAACCTCAAGCGCCACCTATCGGATTTTGTACAGCGCCACCTATCTAAAAGCATGTTAAAGTAGAGTTCGAAAAACTTCATGATTGTTTATTTTCGATACCTTATTTCTAACATAAAAATTGACGCATAATTTTACGTATTATTTGTCTTTCTATTTACGACCTTTTTCGCCGACTCATTGTAACATAGATTACGTATCTTTTATTTCTATTAAATCTAATCTACATTACAATAAAACGCGGGCGAAGACCGGCGTACCGAATACTAGTGAAAAATAATACGATGCATAAATAAAAGTGTTTGGATAAATTTGTTTCAAACACTCGATTTTAAGAACGTGTGGGTCGTGACGGTGTCTGAGTCAATATTAAGTAAGAAAAGTGTTTTTTACGTATTTTATTTTAAAGAAGTGTGTTTTCGTTTTATTTCTATAAATCTCATAAATTATAAGACGTAATTTATTTATATTTCTAGGATCAAGTGTGTTTAATGGGATCAAGTGTAGGATTGTATTTTGACCCTAATAAAAAAGGTCTTAAAGATTTTCAAACTTGATTGATTAGGATAATCGTCTTTCAAAAAGTGTATTAAAACCTGCAGTGTACAAATTTCGTATCTTGCCAAAGGTATACATTTCAAAATTTTCCAGGGACTCTCATTATTCTAGATACTATTATAGTGCGCGTAAAACTGCTAGTCCGCTCTGAATATAGAAATGAATCGCGTCGCCATGGCAAATTGTATGACTACACCTGCTCGCAACAACTTCAGAGCGGACTAACAGTTTGGCGCAAACTATACCATACCGTCGTATTTTTTTTCTGACTGGGAATCCAGGAATCGAATTGACATTATGTGCATATTAGAAATTAATTATCATTTGCATGAGTTGTGAAGGAAAACATCATGAGGAAATGCCTGAGTTCTATACAGATCTAAAAATAACTATGTTTTTAAAGGTATGCGAAGTCTACCAATCCATACTCGGCTAGCGTGGTGGACTATGGCCTTAATCCTTCTCATTCTGACTTTAGACCCGTGCCGAATATTGAGAGGAAAATGGTGTAAATAGGGTTAATTTAGCTGTTAAGAACCCCTCTCTCCCCTAATCCCTAAACAGACTAAGATACATAAGAGATTTTTTTCAGCGAATATGTCCTGTAAAGTGAAAGTGACACAGGGCGTGTTGGAGGGTAAAGTGGCCAAGAGTCACTTTGGTCAAACCTACTTCAGCTTCGAAGGCATTCCTTACGCAAAGCCGCCGGTGGGACAGTTGAGATTTAGGGTAAGTAAATTTTTATATTGGGTATCATCAACATATCTTTTTTTTAAAGTTGGTAGAGCCCTTTGTGGTTAGATCCGGAAGCCCTACCGCCCCACTTATTTCTGCATAATAACAGAAGTATTAAGCGCTGTTGTATTCTGCTCTGAAGGGCGTGATAAGGAAGACTTACTTATCCGAGGAATTGGAGCTTATTCCTTAGGGGTAGCAACACGTAGTGGCTGACCACAAGTCGGACCCAATCCTATCTGAGGTTGATGACACATGTCCATGGGCGGTAGTAGCCATTTACCATTAGATGGACTGTAAGCTCGTTTGATGTTTCCATAATTTAAAAAAGCAGGAAAAATTCACACGTTAAAAGTTTAAACGTCATTTTCTAGCAAGCATTCAGTCCATCTGATGGTAAGTCTCTGCCTTTGTCCCTGTAGTCGAGGGACTTTAAATAGGGCTACGGTATCCCGTGCCTGTCGTAAGAGGCGACTAAAAGGGGGCTTCCGGGGTTGCGGGCGGCAAGAGGTCTAGCCGTCCGGTAAGCAACTCCGGGAAGGACGGCGGTGTGTGCGACCACACATAATACTGTCGTAAACACCAGACGGTGTGGCGAGTCATGGAGCTCACCTGGTTGGAGCCCGAAGGGGCAACGCGTTCAGAGGACTCCGGTTGCGTTCCGTAGGAGATCCCGGAGTCCTCTTGGCAACGTAGAGGACGGCCACCGGGGGGGTTTTAGTGCGGTAAGAATCCCACATAACCCTGTGTCGCTCCCACGGCACCGGGTACCTTTTGAAGGTTTCCTCCTCGTAAACAAAAAAAAGGCACTGCCTTATGGACATCTGTAACAACTCCATATGGAACAGGTTCTACCTGAAGCCGATCATAGATGCTTTGCCACGGAAGGACTATGACTCTTCATACGTAAAGCAGCCACTGTTTCACGCGTCATTAGACAAATTAAATTTTACTTCAACAATTTTGATTTTGTGTCATTCAAAAGGTTGAAATTTAAAATTCATAGGCAAATATCTTTATAATTTATTTAACCTAACTTCACCTCGAATATTGATGTGCTTATATTCAATTTTAATGTATTTGAAAGATCTTTACCGTTTTTCTTTACATAAGTTAATACCGTATCGTCGGTACTGATAATATGAAAAATTTAATGTTTTTATGCCACTTTAACATAAAAAGTGGGATTTTATCTAAATCCTTAAATCTTGAATAACTCTGAAGCACCCGAATTTCAGACATGGTATTACATGACTAAATTAGTTTCAAATGAGGTCTACTTTTACCCCTTGCAAAGAATTATCCGTATAATTTTCTTTATTTTGGCAACCGATTTTATTGTTTTTGTTTGAGAACGTTTCGTTCTTCTTCAACGTTCAAAATTGTATAATAATTTATATTATGATAGAATTTTGACCACTGAGGGGACATTAGTGTAAATAGTTTAGGTTAATATGAAATTTTACTCTTCAATAGACATGTTCACTTACTATTTAATTATTTCAGTCCCCACAGGAACCAGAAAATTGGTCAGGAGTTCGAGACGCTACAAAACCAGGAAACAAATGCGCACAAATCAATCCATATGGAAATCTAGTCTTAGAAGGTTCAGAGGACTGCCTCTACCTCAACGTTTATACACCAAAATTACCAGAAAAAGAAACAGCTAAACTCCCAGTTTTATTCTTCGTGCACGGCGGTAGACTTATAGTTGGTCAGGGAGACTATTACAGACCGGATTTCTTGATACGACATGACGTTATTTTGGTCACAATTAACTATAGGCTGCATATATTAGGCTTCCTCTGTTTAAACACTCCAGATATACCTGGTAACGCAGGAATGAAAGACACAATCATGGCTTTGAAATGGGTTAAGGATAATATAGAGCATTTTAATGGAGATCCCAATAATATTGTTGCTTTTGGGGAAAGCGCTGGAGCTGGTATAGTCTCTAGCTATTTATCCTCGAAAATGGCTGACGGGTTGATTACCAAAATTATTGCTCAATCAGGCAATTTGTTGTCTGACTTATTTATGGTTGAGGAAGACGAAGTTGCAAAGGCGAGAAATATAACTAATATTATGGGGAAGAAAGTTACTGATCAAAGGACATTGGCTGAATATCTAACTGAGGCGCCTCTAGATGAGTTGATCAATGCATTCGTGAACGCTGAATTGAGCAGACCACCTTCAATAATCAATGCGTACTTTCTTCCCGTCATCGAAAAGCAATTTGCCGGCATTCAAAGGTATTTTGAAGAATCTCCACATGCGTCTTTAAGAAATAATCGCTTCAAAAAGATACCAGTGCTCACATCGATATCTTCTCACGAAGGTGCTCTGTTTCTCCAAGATGATGGGCAGGGAAACTTTTATATAGAAGACGACTTTCAATATTTCATACCTAGGTTCCTGTCGATCAAACTGGGAACGCCTAAAGCGGTTAAATTCGCGAATAGTTTACGCAAATTCTATTTCAAAGGTGAAGAGCCTGGAAAAAACCGTTCGGACTATATAAATTTGGTTAGCGACGTATACTTTGGGCGGGACACGGCAATGTTTATAGAAGCTATATCAAAATATGTCAATACATATGTTTGTGTGTTTTCTTATAACGGCGCAATGAATACAAGGGTAATGAAGAAGTTGGGAATAAAAGGTGCATCGCATGGAGATTTGGCGCAGTATATATTTTATAAGAAAAGTAAGATTGGATTGTGTAAGGGAAAAGAGAAAATGGTTGTGGACGCACTGACCGAGGCGTGGTGTAATTTTGCTAAAACTGGGTAAGAAATAACTCTTCTAAAGTCTTCTACAATTTCTATATCTTATTTTTATGATAGCCGACGATGACAGAGCCTTTTGTGGTTGAATTTAGAGGCACTTACGGCTATTTCCGCCTGAGGACTTAATAATTCCCTAATAAATACGTAATAATTTCCGCCTAATGTATTCAGCTTTGCTGTGTTCTAGTTGGAAGGGAGTTGATTACAGATATCCATGGGTGGTAGCGGCCACTTAACATACGGTGAACTGGATGCTCGTCGTAGAAAAATGTTACTTTTTACTACTTTAATATTATAAAAATGATAGATATATTATTAATGATAGATATGTTATTTTTATAGTAACGGTTATTCTCGTAATTACTGTAATTAAATGTAATTATAAAATGTAATGTTATTATTTTCTTTTGTATGTTGTAACTTGTATAGCATGTAAAATAAATGGTTTCTTTCTTTCTTTCTTTCTTTAATGGGTGTTTTTTAAGCTTACTTCTATTGGTGTTTGGGAAACCGGTTTAGAACGTACTTTTAGCGGAGAATGACGTTTTACATGCCGATGTAACACATTATTTATTTGCTTTCTATTGAAATCAGCGCCATCTAGGTTAAAAATAAAATTACTACATGTATTGGTAGACATATTTTTCAGTATGAGAATTTATTTGATGGATTAGTAGTAACATATAATTAAAAATATATGACTAAAATAATTGTCACTTAATATAATTATTTTACCATGGTTGCTGTTGCCGTTTTATAATAATTAATTAATCAATTAATTATAATTACCACCTTCAGTAAATTATAATTGACTTATATTCTTATTTTTATTTTTCTGTAAGTAATTTTTTTATTCTTAAAGAGAAAAATAAAGATCTTAAATCTGTAAACAAATTTCTGAAAGCAAATATCTACACTGTTTTAATTTAATATTATTTTGTTTTCAGTAAGCCAACATGGACAAATCAAGAACAAGAATGGCTGCCATATAACACAGAAAAGAAATTATGCCTCAATGTAGACGATGAAATAAAATTAACTCGATATCCCAATTTCGAAAAATACGAATTTTGGTTCGATCTTATGAACGAAAAGTCGAAGCTTTGAAAAATACGCGCATATAAAATAGATCAAATATATTTGAATTGCCATAAATAGTTTAATGACTTACTTAATAGTTCTAATGAGTTGATTTAGGTATAGGCCGCGCCAAACTCCTAGTCCGCGCTAAACTGCTAGTCCGCTCTGAATATAGAAGCGAGTCGCGTAGAATAGCAAATTGTAGCACCCGCCCCGGCATCCTCCGCTGTCCGCTCTCGTCCGCGGGTACATAGCTGCGTTAGTATGCCCTTACGTTGCTACGGAGTATATGTTTGTAGTTGTGCGCAACAACTTCAGAGCGGACTAGCAGTTTGGCGTTGATTATACTTAAATAATGGATTGTTAAAATCCATTCATATAAAACATAGGTCAAGTACATTTAAATAGTCATAAATAGTTTAATGACTTACTTAATAGTTGTATTTTGTCTAGGTTAGGTGAATAACTGACTCTTAAATCAATATGCAATATCAATATGGATGTACATTGTATATTCTTAAAATGTAAAATTAATCGAACGTTTTTTGATGTACCCACCAAATCGCCATATTGAAAAAATATAGTATTAATGGTCACTAATAAGCAATGTGTCAATCGATAGCATACTTACAATCACATAATATTCAGTGAAATAATATCTTTAATTATACAGGGTGAATTTTCAAGAATTTGATCCTTATAAACAACACTATCAGATACAGGAATAAAATAGAGGGTGTATTTTTTTTTCAAAATGAACTCGTTCGATTCCCGGCTAGGGAAAAATACATTTTAAAAAACTAATGATGCAGTTTTAATTTTTATCAAAATCGGCCTCGTAATTTCTTTCAGCATTTACGCTAACCCTTATAGTTTCGGATTTGGCCCTGAAGGCCTATTTGAAAAATTCACCCTGTCTAGTTTCTGAAATATTTCATTTCATTTGTCGTTGTTTTCAAATCTTGTTGAAGATATGTCAATACAAAAAAATTAAGGGCCTTAATATTTGATAAATAATAAATGCTAAACATTCAATGCAATATGAACTTGTTTAATGATATTGTGTAATATGAACATGATTAAACATATTGCCCGGAATTGAACGCAATATTAATATATTGAACAAAGTTCAAAGGTATTGCAAGAAATTGTGATAATATATTTTTTTAACGTTATGTTTTTGTTCGTAGTAGATTCCAACACTTTCTAATTTAAACTACAACTCATATTGCGCGGATATGTTGCATATTGCACAGATATATTGATATTGAATAATTTAAAGATATTGAAGGAAATGTAATGTGATTTTGTAATATTCCTTCGTCTTAGTATAGCCCCGGCGCCAGACATAAACAAATATTTGAACAAAGACTTTGCTCACACATTTGAACACTTATTTGTTTAATTTTTTAACCTGTCACTAATCATAGTCATACTGTCATAGGCTCCTAGCAACTGGACTTTGTGTATGTGTAGCAGGCTCCTTACATATTTGAAGTTTGAACGCTTTGATGTGCGCTCGAAATACCGACAAAGGCAAAGTGCAAATGTTGGAAGCAAGCTTTGAACAAATAATCAAATACCCGTGCTTCAGTGTGTTCAAATGTTTGTGCCATGTCTGGCGCGGGCCTATGATAAACAATATTTTTTTTAATTCAATCTATTAGCTGGCCAAACGCTTTGTAACTGCGTAGGCAAAACCGCCATACATATGTCTAGAAAAAATCTTAAGCGATATTGTTGTCTAGTTTGTAGTATGGTAAAGGAGACTTATACAATATATTCCAACAATTCCTTAGAAGTAGCGAGGCGTCTTGTCTCCCATCTAAAGTAAGCCATATTTGGAGTTGATACGTGATTTGTGTTTAAAACAATTAGTTTTTTTATTTTTCTAATGTTATTTGTACTTAATGTTATATTTTTTATAAAAGTCTATTTTTTGTTAATTAATAGAAATATATATTGATATTGTTTGGCATGTGTACTATTGTAGATTTTTTCTCCGTAAAAAAAACTGACGCTTTTTACACTGGGGCTACCAGTAAGTAGCCCCAGTGTTTCCGCGTAAATGATAGTTAAAGTTGGTAGAATTACGAGGTTCGTCTCCGGAGTACTCCAGGGGTACTCGAACCACAGAGGGTTCCACCACGATAAAAGTTTTAGTGGTACCATCAAAAAAGCAATTACGGTTTACACATAATCTCTTTATATGTTTATGTTGAATCCTAATGGTAGAACCCTCTGTGGTTAGCAGTGCTAAGCGCTGCTATGTTCTGGTTTGAAGGGTGTGGTAAAGGAGATATACGAGTACTTTTCCGAGGCATTCCAGCTTAGTCAGGGGTAGCGTCGCATCTGTGGCTCAGGTAGATAACTAATCTTACCTGGGGTTGATTACAGATGTCCATGGGCGGCAGTAGCCACTTATCATCAGGTGGACTGCATGCTCGTCTGCTACTCCTATAATATAAAATGTTATTGTTAATGTGAAAAAGTAAATATTAATATAGTTATAATACGGTTTTTTTATTTCAAAGCTGTTCGTTAGATTCTAATTATTGGCAATGGAGTTCGATTAATCGAAAATTCTTGATTCTTGAAAATTTTTGGAAACATGAGTATTTAGAAGAGCTTAAGACAATATTTTTCTAGAAGAGTCACCTAAAATAGGTATGTAATATGTATAACGAAGTTATAAATAAAACAGCCGATAAATTTACAAGATTTTATTTTAATTATAATTATAAAAATACAGCATCAATCAACTATACTGTTGTAATAAAATGAAATGTTATCACTAGGTTATTTATTGGCACATCTATACATAAAATACATGAAAAATGACTTCATAATAAAAATGTAGGAAGATAGAAAGAAATTATAGTTTTAACTGACTTTATACCAACCAAAGATCCATATAAAGTAAGGATTGGTACTGTAATTTACAATGCTAACCAAACGCAATGCAGTCCAGCTGTTATAACGTAACATTTAGATACTCGCGAATAATCCGACAAATAGATTGCCGAATAATTAGATATAAGATGTAGTATGTAAAAGGTGCGCAAAAATGAATTATTTCACACTATATTCGCACCCATTCGTCTGTACTCGGCGAGTATCTAATTGTTACATCGTTGAAATCAGTGCGTTAATATTCGATCTTAAAACTCCAAGTAAGAGTTAAGATCATAATTTAGTTTTCGGTAAAGACATACTTTTATATTAACCATAATTATACTTTAATTAATTTTCAATAAAGCCGGAAAATAACACAATTTTTTGCTTCAAAATATGAAAACAGAAAATACAGTCAGTTTTTGATTACGATAGTACCTAATAATACTTAACAAAATAATATTCTTACAAAATGTGCATATTAAAGAAATGCCTCAAATGACGAGCTTATTATGGCCTGACATAATGCCAATTCAAAATAATGACTTGGTTCCATAAATAATGTATTCCAAAATGGATGTGTTAATATTGCACCTTTAGAATACAACCTTAAGTAGTATTAAAAAAGATAAACACCTTTTGAGAACTGTTGACAAATAACAGCATGCAAGTTTGCTCGCAATGTTTTCCTTGACTGTTTAAGCAAGTGAAAATTAAATTCTAATACGCACATAACTTTGGAAAATCAGAAGTGTGTGCCTGGGATTCGAAGCCCGGACCCTTCGATTGAAAAGCTGTTTTCAAAAGACAAAGACATAAGAGATGTCACCTTTTAATAGTGCTTAGGGTGATAGGCGTTTTTCATTCGAAAATCTTAAAACCGGCTCAATTTAAGAGAAAAAGTATCTATTGTGAATCTAGCTTTAGTAAGACGGTTTACACATTGACGTATGCCGGTGCGATTATTAGTCGGATGACAAAAAATAGGATTTTCATATAAATGACCCCTTTCTTTAGCAGTCATCATGATCATTTATCATCACTTTGGAATTTAATCATGAAAATGATTATCATCCAAAATTTAAATGCGGACTGAAAAATAGATGGAGAATACCAAACTTACGTCTGTCACGTTACGCGTCTGATACGCTCTGTCTGTAAATAAAATGAATCCCCCGACATCCATCCACGTAAACCGCTTTATCCAACATAATGGCAGTATATTCAAACTTAAAAAATCTAGAAATACAATTATACATTAGGAGCGTTTGTCCACCGCTGCCGTCACTGGAAGGTCACCGAGAAGGAGATTATTCGGGCCGACATTAATATGAAGTGACGGACGTGCGGTGAACACGCGGCTATAGTAAGGGAGGGTTGCATCATGTAACTTTAACATTTACAGAAGCCTAACCAACCGTCAAATCAATGGTTAAAAAATAATTCGTTGGACCATTTTAGTTGAGGTTAAAATTACGTCATAACTAATACCTAACTTTAACCGTTCGATTTCGTTCGGTTAAAGTTACTGTATTTGTCAACTTCCCTATCTAATATACCTATCTATAAAAATTGCGGTGACAGCGACACAAATGACAAATCACTTGGTGCAACATAGAATTCTTACATTCCATCGCTATCGTCAAAGTTGCTGTTATATTTAACTTTAACGCAAACTTTAACCGGGCTTTCGATGCAACGCACCCGAAATGTATGAACCGCTACTTCGGCGCCGTCATCTCGTTCTCGGTGACGGCAGCGGTGGACAAACGCTCTAAAATTTTAACAAGGCACCAACATCACAATACCAATCAAATTGTTAATTAAAATTTAATTTAAAAATTAGTTCAATAAATAATTTAGAATTTTTAAGAAATAATTTACCAATTAAAAGACGTCTAAATAAATGCGTTATAGGAATGTTTATACAGATAGGACACAACAAATTAAATTATTTTGAGAAATAACTAGATTTAAAAGATTGTGTATAGAACAATTTAATATAAGACATTCATAGACTGACTAAGTAAAGGACATTGGGTCTAGACTCAAAAATGTCGGAATTAAAAGTGCTACAAATATGACAAGAAGCTACAATTACGCGTCAGTTGCCATTTGCCCGTGCTGACGATCAAACGTCAATGACGTTTTATGTAATAAAAATTATGAGTGAATAATTTTTATATTTTAACATAATAGACACATGTATGTACCAGCCTAAGAAAAAAATTGTTATTTTTCGTGAAAAGACCCAACATCCATATACTAAGTCATAGTAAATACAATTATTTCATACGAATAAGAAATGTAAAAGTCCGACGGAATGTAAATAAATACTGTAAATATATAAATGCATAAAATGCTCATTATAAATATCTGCTTTAACTTTGCAACTCCCGGGTTTTAGCCGAATCGTAAAAGGAATAATTAGGACAAAAAAACCGTTTTAAAAATACTTACTTTAAAAAAGATACTTAAAAAATTATAATTATGTATCATTAGTTAAATGTAAACTTGTAAAGAAAAGTTTAAATATAAGAATTAAACTTGAGTCTTATATAACAAGCTAAAATTGAAATGTTGATACAAAAATTGTAATTATTTTAAAAATGATTTTAAATGTAAAAATCTTTAAGCTTATGAACAACTACGAAATTAAGCTTTAAAACCGATTTTTTTCATTTTTTATTTTAAGTAATTTTAATAGTCATTATTTCAATATTATTTTTTACAATGTAATAGGTACTTTTTAATGACAAAGAATTTATTTAAAGGTTCAATTTACTTTAAATTGCCCAGTTACCCAATGCCTTTTACAATTCGGCGAAAAAATTTACTTTTTCGCTCCGAGGGACTCGAAAAAGTTGACAAATTTGTTGACACCTATATTTTTGGGTAGATCATCCTCTGGTGGGTCGTTCGCTCTGATCACATCTTTGGGATACCCATTGCTTGACTGTACCATCTTAATTTCATTCGAAGGTCGCGGCTTCTTTTCAGAATTTCCATTGAAATGAGAATTAACACCATTCTCTCTTTGTTTCTCTACTTCTTTGACTTCCACTACCTCTGGCGCGTGGATTTCTTTAGCTACGATATCTTTTACACACACGTTTTCCTCTGGAGTATCTTGAAGACACACGTTATCTTGTAAAACCTCTTTAGGTGAATCAACCTGTTCTGAAATGACAACTGCGTCTGCAAACTCATCTTTATCATCAACAATAACTTGAACATCTTCTGTAATTTGAATATCAGAGCCAGATTCTTCGATAGTTGTAACTGTTCTTATAACAGTTTCTTGGACAATAACTGGTGTTGTGTCTAAGAAAACTTGGATTTCTTCGATCTTTGTGTCGGTTTTAGCCTCTGTGCTTCTGGGGTGGTCCCAGATTCTATAGAACTTGGTGTAGAGCTCCTCCCAGTATTCCATCTTCTCCCTATTCGGGTTTGTTATAAGGGACAGCTCGTTCCCGAGTTTGAGACAGTAGAGGTTGTCTTTAGTAACTGGTTGCCAAGTTACTGTTATGTATTTGTTCTCGTCTGGTGTGGGATTCCTGAAATTAATGGGAATATTTTAAGGGTTATATTTATTATTATTATGCATAAACGCTTTATAAGGAAAAAATAAGATTCTCGCTTTGCAACTACTATACAATTATGTTATGAACATATAGATTAATAGAAGTCTATTAATATCACTATTACTAAGGTATGTTTGACCAAGTTTTTAACCCAGAACCTTCTGCATAAAAACAGTAAATTCAAATGTCAGATAAGAATAAAACACTATGCAATGATTAGATAAAGAAAGAAGTCTTGCTTTGTCCCTTTGGGTACATTTAGGTATGTCTCACCAGGAATCGAACCCAGGATCTTCTGCACTCCAAATCAATATGCTGATAAATGCGACATTTTAATCACAGCAGGGAGTAAATCTCTTTTATTACGAGTTCTTAAATACTTCGACTAATTTAAATCTTAACCTTAACAATCAACTTACCCAGTTTTAACAAAGTTGGTCCAGAGCCTCAGCATCCGTTCTCTGGTCATTACATCCTCAGACGTCGGCTCGACGCCCTTCTGCGCATCATTCTTAAAGAGATAACCCAGTTCATCACCATGAGCCGCATGGGTCAACCCGAGGGTATCAATCATATTCTTGTTAGTATTCAACTCTCCAACATAATCGAAATTGTAGAAGTAAATTGGTTTGTTCGTCACTTTTACCAAATAAGTTATGAATCTGTGTGTATCTACGTTGATTAGGATGTCTGATAAAAGCTCGAATCTCTCAGCAATGCTTTCGACTCCAGTTGGAGATTTGTCCTTGAAGTATAGCCTCCGTATGCCAGCAGCGATCGCTAGTGACTCCTCACTGTTCCTCTCTATGTGCAACTCAGCAGGGATGTAGGTTTGTAAGTCCTCAGCACTCCGTTCTCGTGTAAACTCGAGCCCATTCGCTCCAATCATGATCGGAACGTTCGCGATTCTTCCAGAACTCAAAACATCTATGAACGGCTCAGTCAAAACGCTTTCAACCCCCGGAAACTCCTTTTCGACGACAGCAGTGAACATCATCGTACCCTTTTCAACAAATGTCTCACGTGGGTTGAACCTGTCGTACGCTTCAACGATGTCCTTAACCGGCGTTGTGGATAGGAACTCTAATATCTCGTCCACATCCCCAGATTCGCAACCCAACGCATCAGCTAATTTCCTTGCGTTTCCAACAGGATCTTTCTGGAACGCCCAGCTGTTTAAGGCTACTCCGGATTGGATGATCACTTTGCTGATCAAGTTCTTCGTCAACGGACTAGCGGCTAAGATTGACGCCGCCACACCACCCGCGCTTTGACCAAAAACGGTGATATTTCCTGAATTACCACCGAAAGAACCGATATTTTGCTTCACCCAACGGATAGCTTGAACGATGTCTTTGAGCCCAGCATTTCCAGGGACTTCAGGAGTGTTTAAGCTGAGGAAACCTAACGCACCACATCTGTAGTTTATCGTCACAACCACCACGTCTTTCTCGACTAAATAATGCCCGCCGTATAAGGAAGAACTGCCTGACCCGTAGCGGAATCCTCCTCCGTGTATGAAGACCATGACTGGGAGGAATTCCCCATCAATATTTGGGGTGTAAACGTTGAGGAAGAGGCAGTTTTCGTCGCCAATGTATTCCTTGTTTTCTGGGTGTAACTGAGCGCTGATGTTGCCTTCTGATGAGGCATCTCGTATCCCCTCCCATGACTCCGGCTCTTGTGGGGCCTGGAATGAAGAAAAATAGATTTTTTAACATCGTAAGTAATAAATATTTGTATCAATTAAGTAAGTAAATTATATTAAGGCGTTACAGGGTTTTTTATAAGAAGATTGTATGGTTTTGAAATCACAAATAAATAAAAATGAAGTGACTAACTGTGATTTTAAAATAACTTCAACTTTAAGGAGATAGAATCTTTTACTGACTCCGGCGGCACTACCGCCACACCTACATATTTCTGCTTAATAAGAGCATTGAAGCGCTGATGTGTTCTGGTTTAAAGGGTGTGGTAAGGGAGACATACATTTCCGAGATGTGTTGCCACTAAAACCTAAGACAAAAAGGCTTCGAAAAAGTTTATGCCACACTGGAACACAGCCACTTTTATTAAAAAGTACAAATAAAAACCCGAATGCCTAAAATATAGTCTATGTTCCACAATTCATACGAATCCAACGACACCTCATATGTTAATCCGTCAAGCCGTTTAGGCTGTAGCGTGCCAAAGAATAAGACACACAAACACTCAATTAACATTACCCTCCGCAGTCAGGTAAACAGGATTGACAGTGGAACTACCACAAACGTCAGTTCTACCAACTTTCAACATTCAACTCCTCAGGGGTTCAACATAACTCAGTACTTACGTACGATTATTGCATAACACTTACATAACATTACAAAAATTAACTGCAACATTCTATACATTATGTAAACCATTTCACTTCTTAAACAAATATGAAACGCTGGGATATGCGAGATGATAAGAGTAATCTCTACAAACATGATAAGAGTACATGAGAGCAGATATAGGAATATTGCTTGTGACGAGGCGCCTTCGCTTGTGTCATCAATAAGCCACTTTTACTCGACTGCACAGGGGAATGTTATGTCTCACATTTTTGCACGCCCTACAGCACAAACGGCTTAACAGATTTAACATATGAGATTTCGTTGGATTCGTCTAAACTGTGTAGTGACGTAGGCTACATTAGTAAGGAGCCAGGTTTTTATTATTTTTACAATATTTTCAAGCAATTTTTGCTAAATAACAGCAGTGTTTAGCGCTGCCGTGTTCTGGTTTGAAGGTAAGGTAAGGTAAGGCATACTAATCAGAGGCGTAACTTACTCCTCAAGTAGTAACGCATATGTTGCCTATAGGTAGGCCTTTCAATCTTATCGTGTGTTTATTACAGATATCCATGGACGGCAACCACTTACCATCAGATACATGCTCCGGGATTTCAAGCCCGGGCCACCAGTGTAATAAACCGAATAAACCTATATACATACTAGTAGCGTATTTTATACCAATAGGGTATCACCTTGACAATCATATGATCGACAAAGTAAAACGTCGTGGTCGGCAGTTGGTGAGACTGCCAGTGGCTAGTAGATTTAATATTGAATTTTGAATTAAAATACAATCAAACCTTGCGCCAAGTCTTACTTAAACATCATCAATCCATCCCCGTCCCACTGCTGGGCACGAGTCTTCTCTCAGAATGAGAAGAATTACGCCATAGTCCACCGCGCTGGACAAGTGCGAATTGGTCGATTTCACATACCTTTGAAAACTTTTTAAGATTTCTCAGATTACTCTCGATGTTTTCCTTCACCGTTAGGGCAAGTGACAATTAATTTATATTACGCAGTACGCACATAACTTTGATAAATCAAAGGTGCGTGCCTTTAAATACTTAATTCTTGGTTCTCGTGGAATGATTTTCGAATTTTAAAAATCTTGGGTTAATACTCATCTATAGGTTTTTTTCATGAAATTGATGTAGTATGTATGCATTTCAAATGATCCCTATTGGTCAATGTCATCCTTAGCTTTTTGGATTTTAGAAATAGGTGTGACGATGGTACCACCCTGGTCAAATAATGCAGGTGCTAGCACAAATAATTTGGGATGACAATATCGATGATATGTACATAACTTGGATAAATCAGCGGTGCGTGCCTGGGATTTGTACCCGCGAATTAGAGGCAGAGTTTCATAACGACTAGGTTATAACTGCTCAAAAGAAAAACCTGAGAAATGTATACGCTTGCGAATTCTTTAATAAGGTTCACAAAGGTGTGTAAAGTCTACCAATCGCAATTGTACGTGAGTGGAATCCTATCTTGCGGAGTCTAGGTCTTATCTCTGGCATTGTGCCAGCCTTACCCTATGACGTCACTGCACCATGTCGCATCTACCCCACACTATCCTTACGTGATATGATTTATGAATGTGAAAATTTGGACTGTCTAGCTATCACGGATTGAACCGTAGGTAAAGCGAAAAACGCCAAAAAATAGCGATTGGGGATAAACTTTAATATTTTATTATTTTTAGTTTTTTTTTTAAATATAATATAGGAGTAGTAGACGAGCATGCAGTCCACATTATGGTAAGTGGCTACCGCCGCCCATGGGCATATATAATCAACCTCAGATAGGATTCGATTCCCACCTGAGGTCGGCCATAGATGCGCCGCTACCTGAACACTAAGCTGAAACGCCTCGGAAAACTATGTCTTCCTTACCACACCCTTCAAACCAGAACACAGCATCGCGTGACACTGCTATTATTAAGCAGATATGTGTAGTAGTGCTGTCGAAGAACAAAAGAGCTACCACCTTCAAGGTAATAACGGGAGTAAGTATTAAAACAGATTAATAATTCACGTACCTTAAACCTAAGGGAGCCAAGTGGTGGTTTCGCGTAGGGTATCCCTTGGAAGCTGTAGTACGCCTTGCCGGAAGGGCTGTTCGCGAGCCGCCCCTGTAACTCGCCCTGTTCCACCCTTACCACTGGCGCATCTGACATTCTGCCGCCGCTGAAATGAAAAAAAGGGTTGAAAAAAATGAATTACATAAAAATGCACTAAGACATAGGGTTCTTCAAGAAAAATGCAAAAAGAGTTCTCCTTCAAAGCCGGCGATGCATTGGCGATTCCTCTGGTGTTGCAAAAGTCCATAGGCGACGTCCAGTACTTTCCATCAGGTAGCCCGTCTGCCTTATCGTTAGGTATGCATATAAAAAAATATATTTTGTTTATTTATTTAAAAATACTTTCGTTCTCTAAAAAAACTATGATTGACACACAACGAATAGATTAAATCGATGGTTCTAGAAGGATGTTTTGCAAAAAATGTTATTTTGAAAATTCGACCCCTAAAAGGGATAAATAGGATGAATATAGAAAGTCCAAGGCCGTCGTAGTTCAAGGGCAGCTAGTGTATGTCACCTTTATTGCCCTGAATGACCCTTTTAGTGACGATAAACGATAGAAATACAATGTGATTTTTTAATTTCTAGAAGAAGGGCAGCTGAACTTCGCGATGCCCTTGTCGGTACCCATTACTTTTAAACTTACAACTTGGTTACAACTAGGAAATATAGTTTCGGCTCTGCTGGAGGATTTTTGACCGAAACCGAAAATGTGGTCGGTCATTCGTAATCATTATTACGTCACGCATGTCATTTCTGCTTCCACAAAACAAAACATTATTATATTATGACGACCCGCGTGGCGGAGCGGTCACCGTATCGGTCTGACGCGCAGAGGGTCCCGGATTCGATCCCCGGCCAGACAGAAATCTGAATGATGTATTTAGATTTTTGTTTCTGGGTCTGGGTGTTTGTGTGTCCATAGCACCCACGACCCAGAATCCTAGTGTGGGGCTGTGAGTGTAGAAAGCGTTAATAGTGTTAATATGTGATGTAATTTAATAAACTAATTTTATATTTTTTTTACACATAAAAATCCTAATTTGTTTATTTATTTATTACACTTTGCTATCCTATTGTTTTGAAATTTTACAAACACGTTGTTAAGGGTTCAGAAAAGGACATAGGGCTTCCTTTTATCCCTAAAATAAGTACCAAAAAAAAAGGATTACGAAGGAAGCCGCGGATAAAAGCTAGTATCAAGAATAAATAATAGGCCTACATATTTTACAAGTTAATCATAATGTCATTGGCGTAATAATTTATCAAAAAGATTACTATTTATTGATAAATACATTTTTAACATTGTTACAACATTACTATCGTCGTAGATAGCGATATACTATTACATATTTTAGATAATCTCTCATCAATTATTATTGTTCCACTTGTGGACTGCAACGACCGTACTATTTTCCTTTTAACCCCGTCTGCCCCTAGTATTTTCTCGTGTATTTAAAGTATGAATGTTTGTATTGGCTTTGGCACCATTCAAACAGTATACACCCGTTATTAATAACCAATATATCTAATTTTTGCCTACGGAAGATGAAAATTGGACAATTTATTTGGTAAGCCAAATATTGTTATAATTTTAACATATGAGATGTCATTAGATACTATCTTAGACCATACAAGTTTTTCTAAAATGAATAAATATTTAAATTAGAGTATAATATTATGATACGTCCTAGATAAGATTAGATTCCTATCTGAGATCGGTCATAATGCGTTGCCACTCCTGAGGACTATTATCTCCACATATGTAAGTCAGTCACACCATTCCACCGAAATGCAGAAGTGTTTAACACTAAAACTAGTACAACAGTGGTTCGTCCACGGTCGTATACTCCTTCTAAAAACTTAGGGGCCATTCAATCATTACGTAATGATTTTGGCAATTTTCGGCCCCTTCTACCCGCATGTAAGGTGGTTCGTCCACGGTCGTATACTCCTTCTAAAAACTTAGGGGCCATTCAATCATTACGTAATGATTTTGGCAATTTTCGGCCCCTTCTACCCGCATGTAAGGTGGTTCGTCCACGGTCGTATACTCCTAAAAACTTAGGGGCCATTCAATCATTACGTAATGAGTTTGGCAATTTTCGGCCTCTTCTACCCGCATGTAAGGTGGTTCGTCCACGGTCGTATACTCCTTCTAAAAACTTAGGGGCCATTCAATCATTACGTAATGATTTTGGCAATTTTCGGCCCCTTCTACCCGCATGTAAGGTGGTTCGTCCACGGTCGTATACTCCTAAAAACTTAGGGGTCATTCAATCATTACGTAATTATTTTGGCAATTTTCGGCCCCTTCTACCCGCATGTAAGGTGGTTCGTCCACGATCGTATACTCCTTCTAAAAACTTAGGGGTCATTCAATCATTACGTAATTATTTTGGCAATTTTCGGCCCCTTCTACCCGCATGTAAGGGTACGTAAGATTTGTCCCCCTGCCCCTATGCTTATGTAAGATTCCATTTCGTTTTTCAAAATAATAACATGTTGATAAATATTTGACGTAAGCCATTTGACCGCGATTTGAATCATAAATATCAACTTAAATATATTATTAAGGGTTTTTGATCCAACGGGTATGTAGAGATTTTTCCAATACTGAGAGCCCTCGGGACCTTTACGTAATCAATGAATTGCAATCAAAGGCCCCTTACCAATATCGTTACGTAAAAACCAAAAATCAGTTTTGAAAATTGTTTTCACAAAAAGATAAAAGATTACGATACGGATAAGGCTTAGTGTTTATCTTTGGACATTCCTACTCACGATCTATTACTCATATTTTACATGATGAAACATTTCTTATTATTTTCTTGTTTTTCGATGTCCGTATGTACATATGTCTTTGACAAAGATGAGGCTTGAATAGTTTGCTGATAACATTTAAGACGTTGCTAGATTCATCTCAGTAGCGTGATATAGAAATTGAAATTTCAAATTTCAGATATAAAAAAAAAAATACTTTTTTAATAACATAAGAGTAGCAGACGAGCATGCAGTCCACCTGATGAAAAGTGCCTACTGCCGCCCATAGATAGGATGAGATATTTGTACTTGAAGTTGGCCACAGATGCGCCGCTAGCCCTAAGATCTAAGCTGGATCGCCTCGGCAAAGTATGTCTTACCATACCCTTCAAACCAGAACACAGCAGCGCTTAACACTGTTGTTATTAGGCAGAAATAGGTATGGCGGTGCTGCCACCGGAGTCGAACCACAAGTTCTACCACCTTCAACTTACTTATTTTAGTTCTAGTCTGGGGTACTGCGATGCACTAATGAAGCCGATGTTAAAATAAAACTTATGACGTAGAAATCTTTCTCGTTTGAAATCATGTGACTTATTATATGTACGTAAACTATAGTATCCTCTTTAATATGTATGCATGCAAATGCTATTTTCAGAATAAAACACAAATAAAATTGAAGCAAATTTGGGAATTAAAAATACTAAAAATAAATAAACTTAAAGTATAATTGATTTGCAAATAAATAAAATTGATAAATTGATGATAATTTTTTTAGAATAAATACTATATATAAATGGAATTGGAGACTGTTATGAGACTAAATAATAATTAATATAAAAATAAATAAACCGGTAATTGCAATTTTCAAAATCATTCATATATATGAATAGAATTTAATACGGCATTTTACTAAGCTTGAATATTTATTTGGGCAATAGCATTAAAATATCCGTTTTTTTTTATAATATAAGAGTAGCAGACGAGCATGCAGTCCACCTGATGGTAAGTGGCTACTGCCGCCCATGGACATCTGTAATAAACCCCAGATAGGATTAGATATTCCTACCTGAGGTCGGCCACAGATGCGCCGCTACCCCTGAGGATTAAGCTGGAATGCCTCGGAAAAGTCTTTCTCCCTTACCACACCCTTCAAACCGGAACACAGCAGCACCTAACACTGCAGTTATTAGGTAGAAATAGGTGTGGCGGTGGTGCCGCCGGAGTCGAACCACAAAGGGTTCTACCACCGTTAGTATTAAGGCTTTGAATTTTGAATTCTACAGAATAAAATTCACCAAATTATTTTTAAGTTTTTAAACCTCTACGTAAGGATGCAGCAAAATTTTCTAAAATTCAAAAATCTTTGATTCGCACCCGTTTTTCCACTTAGAAAGTAATAAATGGGACTTACCGAATTTTTCGAAAAATGTAAAAATCCAAAAACGCCTACAGCCAACAAACTCACTTGGAATAGTCTTTGTGACTGATAAAGCAAATGATAAGATTACAATAACGTATCTATTTCGCAACCTTATATTTTTGTTAGGCACTTGTTGTATAATCAGCGAGTAGCTATGGAAATAACCGAGACAATTTAAACCTTTTCATAACAACCAGATAGACAGACAGACAGAGCTTCAAAGACGCTTTCTACACTCACAAATCCACACTAGGATTACCTGTGTGAGTGCTATGGAGTCACACATAGAAAAATACACAAACACCCAGACCCTAGAACAGAAATCTAAATTCATAATTCAAATATTTGTCAGGCCGGAAATCGAACCCGGGTCCCTTTGCGCGTCACACCGGTATGATAAGTCGTCAAACTATAATAATTCACACTTTGAGAAACACTGTTTTAATGCACGACGGTTTGATTTCGTTCAACGCCATTTACTATCAAAATAAATAAAAAAAAAATGACAAAAACACATATTTATGTATACATCACATATTCTATTTTATGACGACAGTGATAAGCGCTGTTGTGTTCCGATTTAAAGAGTGGTAAGGCAGACGCACTTACAAGAAGCGTTTCTACATAAACTTTACAGACATATGGTGTCTATCGATATGACTAGTTCAACAGTAACGTCCCTTACGGCAAAATTAACAATAGTAGAGTAAATACAGTGAAGTAATATAAAAAAAAATATTTTATGGTCTCACAATATAGCAAGTACCTTAGATAAGATTTAATATCTTAAAAAATAAACTTTTCTCGGTACTTAAGATGAGAAATATCGGTTGGAAACAGTGTGTAACATAGATGTAATCCATATAGGCTACCATTCTATGAAAAAATGTATTTGTAACTTCAAAATAAGTGAAATTTGATAATCTTTCATGTGTTCTTTCAAGATAATTTACGAGAATAACATTATTATTTTTCATTTCTTTCAAATTGTGTGAATCATCAACTGATTCAGATGAGACCTTTATTGAACTATAGTTTTGAAACATAGCATGATTGCTTTTAAAACATGAATTAATTTGAAAGTAATTAAAGAACATGCAGTCTAATTGATGTAAGAGGCAACTGCCGCCTATCAACATCTATAATCGACCCCAGATAGGCTTAGTTACAGTCCTACCATACCACAGTCCATACTCACGTCTTTATAAAACTTCAAACTAGAATACACGAGTACATTACGAGTCAGAAATAGATTTAGCCGTTAGTGCTTTCGGAGTCAAAGCACGAAGCATTCTACAGCCTCTTAACTCTTTTTATACTATCATTAATTACAATACCACTAGATTACCACGACCTGTAAAGAGTATTCTTCTTAAATTTGTTAACTTTTTTGGAAATGCTCACCAAAACACCATTTTATACTGCATCAGTATGTTCTTCGAAGCCGAATTCAATCGGTATTCCCTTCCTCTCAAAGGATGCTTATCTTCCGTTAGTTTTAATTGAAAGACATTAATATTCCTCGTCAAATCCTCATTCAAAGTGTCCAAAAACGTTGTCCACACGTCGTTTTCTTGGTTTGTTTTTATAAAATTAGCTATTTTCTTATTAACTGGCTTTTTCCCTAACGCCAATAATCTAGATTCTCGCGCAAACAAGTATCTTAGAGCTGTACGGTGGAGAAAAATCAATTCCTCTAAACTTCTTGCCATAAAATACTGGTATTAAATAAGAATAGATGGCAGTACTGGTAGTGTATTTTAATAAAAACTGTTAAAAACCGTTTTTACCGAACAACGGTTTTTCTGGTTACAACAAAACTGTTTTTTTCGTTAACGGTTTACTGCGTTATATGTTTCTGTTGGAATCCGTAAGAATATCTTTTTTATTGTAGATGTAGAATAATTAACACAATAGAAAAAATCTTGAGAAGACTTATCTAATTTAAATTTAATTAACTTATTTTCAGTACAACGTAAATTTAATAAGATTACATAATGTGGTTACTTCCCGGAACATTGAATAAATATATTCACACGGATAACAGTTGCGTAATTCTATCGTTATTCGTTACGTTATTTATCGTTATATTATTTAACGATAACTGCTTTCGTAAAAACGTAGCACAAACTAAATTTCAATTAACACATCACTTTCACTGTCTCAGATAATAATCACATTTTTAACCAGCAGTTAAGTCTACCGTATCGAAGATAGCACTAAACTAGTGGAACTAACTGGTGGAATCTTTAAGAATAATTAACACCCTCGTCGTGACTTGATGGATGGATTGTTAAAAATAGAGTAAACAATAGAATTGTACACATGTTTACATGTTCTACGCATTATATAAGACGTGATATATTTTATGAATTAACGCTCGCGACGCAGCACGCGGCACCGCGCGCGTTTTTTTGTGTATTTTATGGTCACAAAGATAAAGAAAATATAAAAACAGCCTTTTTTGTATTCCTAGAAAACTCTTTTATTTATTACCCATATCATAGGTCATAAAAAATTATTGACCCGCCATCTTGGATATAGAATGACGTCACTTAGTTCGTAATTGTAATCTTAGTAACTCGATGTCTATCTTAATAACCCGAAAGTTACCGAATGTCTGTTTCGGCTATTCCGAAAGGTTCGGCCCATTCTGAGCCGAAACCGAAACGTTTCTTTGGCCGAAACTTAAACTGACCGAAACGTCTCTTTGGCCGAAACTTAAACTTCGGTCGGTCACTCCTAAAAATAACAGTGACATACATGGAAGGGATTTTATTACTACAATTCCTGGGACACTAATGACTAAATCAACATTCTAATTTTGGTTTACGAGTGCGTACCACGTTTATCATTTTCAGTTGGACTCTGTTAATTAATGAGACTCGAGCTATAGGGTTGCCAAAATTTTTGGTTGACTGAATATTTTATTTTAAAGGTGTGCTATAAAAGTAAAGCACATTAAAATAATAGGGGATAAATAAAAATACTATGAAAAAAATATTGATAGGATTAAAATACTGATATTGATAAAATATGCGTTTTAGTTATCCGATAAATGGTAGTTTTATATTAACAGAGCAAATTAAAGACTCAGAAAAGAAACCCAATATTTCCAGAAAATTTTAAATCTGCATAATGTCTATTAAACAAAAACCCCGACTGCTTCAAAAGTAGCCTATGTTAGTCCCACATTTTAGACGAAACCAACGACACCTCATATGTTAATCCGTTAAGCCGTTTGGACTGTAGGGCATGCCAAAGAATGAGACATACATACATACGCTCAAAAAAACATTACACTCCGAATTCGGATAAATTTTTTACACAATGTACATTCATTATGGTGCAGTTGTCAACCCTAGATTTGAGTCGCATATTACTGAAGCCGTTTGGACGTGCCATCTAATGCGACATAAATACATTCAAAAACATTACCCTCTGCAGCAGCGTACAAAATACGTTGAAGTTCTCAGTCTGAAGTTGTTGCGAGCAGGTGTAGTCATATAATTTGCTATGGTGACGCGACACTCATTTCTATATTCAGAGCGGACTAGCAGTTTGGCGCGGACTATACATATTATATATACAAAATATTTATAATATTATAAACTAGTTTTTGCCCGCGGCTTCGCCCGCGTTGAAAAGAAAATAATCATAATAATCGAAATAATCGAAAAATCGAATAGAAAATAATAATAATCGATTATCATATAAAAATAATCGATTTTTTGGTCCAAAAGATCGATTCTCCGATTAATCTACCTTAGATCGCCATCCATAGTTCCCGTGGGATTTCCGGGATAAAAACTATCCTATGTCCTTTCTCGAGTCTCGAGACTATCTTTGTACAAAATTTTATTAAAATCGGTTCAGTGGTTTAGGCGTGATGAAGTGACAACCAGACAGACAGACAGACAGACAGAGAGACAGACAGACAGAGTTACTTTCGGATTTATAATATTAGTAAGGAAGTAAGGATTATAATACAGTTGGCAGCCCTACACGTGAGTCATCTATTACTTATCAATGTGGTATGCGTTACTGATTAGCATGTCTTTAACTCACATACTTCATCAGTCGTGGTCACGAAAAACTGGGTAAATGTTACTACAATGTATAATTTTACTACTTAGTATGAAGTTTGAAGGTGATAGAATCATGTGGTTCGATACAGGAGACAACCACGCCTATTTCTGTTGTAACAGTAGTGTAGCGCTGCTGTGTTCGAGTTTGAAGTGTTGTAAGGAAGACATTTATTCGAAGTGTTCTCACTTAGTCCGGAGGTGGTCCTTATCTAGGACTCTAATACTATTTGAAGTTGATTACTGATTTCCATAGGCGGTGATCCCTAAGTGAACAAACATGTTTACAATCAGATTGTTGTCCTTCCAATAGTATGTACTCACGATTGTATTTTCAAGCGTTTGTTATTTCGCCCCTTCAGAAAAAATATTTTCTTAAAAATTTAGAGGCAGACACATCTACATAATAAAATATCATTTAGAAGTTAAAGAAGTGTTTCTTAAACTGGTATTGGGCCCTAAAGACCTAAGGGGCGGTAGTTGATTTGTTTACGCACATTTTATAGCCGACTTATTTCAAAGATAATCCCTCTTTTTGTGGACCTATTATCTTACGGAATTTCGTTTTTCGAAAATTCGTTCGTTTTCCATGTCTACGTTAGTTTTAATAAGTAGATACTAATTTATTGCTAGTTATTTATATCTAAGGATACTTTACTCACCGTAGGTCATCGAGGAAGTCATTGACCGCTGATATCATGTTGCCGCTGGAAATAAAAAAGATTTTATTGTTATACAGTTTTACACATAGATTGTATATAAGTATGTTTCTGATCGCCTAGTACTTTTAAATTCTTTCTCAGAGGGCCAGGGTTCGAATCCTTTTTAACCTTCGATCACTACTTATTAGTGATCGACGTTTTTAACACGCTTTTATTAGCTTGGGTTGTATATATGTATGTATGTAACGGAATTTGAACTCTATTTTTACCCACTTTGAACGGTCCGATTAATTATAAAATTTTGAACAATTATCAAGAACCGATGACAATACACGATTGTAATAATTTTATTCCATTCTCATAAGGATCGTCATGAATCAGGATTAACGATTTTCCTTGTGCTATTTTAGCGTGGTTTTTATGTTTTAAACTATAATTATTTATTAGTGTTATATACGTATTTAAAATCAATTAAATAATCACTTATTATAATTATTTCTTGTTTTAATGGTGAAGAAAAACATCGTGAATGGAATGTGCTTATTTTAAAATTCTGCAAAAAAATTTAAAGGTGTGTGAAATGAGAATGCCTGGATTAAAACCTTGGACCCCGAATGGGGCCGAAGATACTAGGTTCTAGACTATCATTTAACATCATGCTCAAAGTCTAGAAATACCTTTATTATAGTAATCTAATAGGTAAAATTATTAACGCGTGAACGCTAGCGATTAATCTGTATATACAAAAACCCCGTTTCCGTATGTTTGTGACCGCAAAACTAGAAAAGAATTCAATGTATTAACTTGAAATTTGTACACAGATATGCATTTGTATATAAGAGTGTTTTTATGTACTTTTTATCCCGAAGTTCGCACAGGAATATCAGAATGATCAACAAAACATGGCCGCATTTGACTATCCTAACTAATATTAAATACGAATGTTTGTTTGTTTGCTACGCGCTTTAATTACAAATCCGATTTTTCTAAAATGTTGTACACACGTCGTCAGGAGTCCAGAAAAGGAGACAGGACACCTCTTATCCCGAACAACGTACTGTTTCCGAGGGATTAATAAAACAACTGTCATTGAACTCTGAGCGAGCGATAGTGCTGTTAAAATCTAGAAATTTTATAAAAATCAACGCATTGCAGAAAACTACGAGATGACATCATAAAAATATCGCGTTATTTGACCAAGATGGCGCTGTATAAAGTAAAGGTCAGTGCACATTGATAAAAAACCAATAAACTATCGGCTAAGGAATGAAGTGTTCCGTACAAAATGAATAACGTTTTTTTTTGCCCGAATGTGGAAGGTATTGTTTTTCGAGCGTATTTATGATTATCTCATTCTTTATGATATGATAGATTTTAACATTTTGACGGTGGTAGAACCCTTTGTAGTTCGACTCCGGCAGCACCACCGCCACACCTATTTCTGCCTAATAACAGCAGTGTTAGGCGTTGCTGTGTTCCGTTTTAAAGGGTGTGGTAAAGGAGACATACTTTTCCGAGGCGTTCCAGCTTAGTCCTCAGGGGTAGCGGCGCATCTGTGGCAGACCTCAAATAGAAATATCTAATCTTATCTGGGGTTGATTACAGATGTCCATGGGCGGCAGTAGTCACTTACAATCAGCGGACTGCATGCTCGTCTGCTACTCCTATATTATATAAAAAACATAGTTTTAACATACGAGGGTTCATTCGATTCGTCTTAAATATGGGAGTTACTTGGCTACATATTTCTCTCTTCAGTTAATTATTTTTAAGCAGTTGCGCTTATAGTTTTTATTATAATTAAATTGCAAACGAGCATGCAGTCTACCTGATGGTAAAAGCTACTGCCACCCATGGACATCTGTAATCAACCCCAGATAAGATTAGAGTCCTATCTGAGGCCACAGATGTGTTTGTACCCCTGAGGAGTTGGAACGCTTCGGTAAACATCCCTCCCTTATAACATCCTTCAAACCGAAACATATGTACTGTTCGTTTATTTAAAAAAGTTATTTTTAGATTCCGTACCCATCCATCCATCAGCCTTTTGAGGTCCACTGCTGGACACATGCATCCCCTAATTGGCGCCACTCCAACCGGTCCCGTGCCCTTTGAAGCCGGCGGTTTCCCGCGGTCTTCTTCAGATCGTCGGTCCACCTGATTGGGGGGCGGCCTGAACTCCTTTTGCCTACGCGTGGTCGCCACTCGAGGACCTTCCTTCCCCACCGGTTATCGGTCCTCCGAGCGATGTGGCCGGTCATTGCCTCTTCAGCCTGCTAATTTTGAGAGCTATGTCGGTAAGCTTAGTTCGTCTACGGATTTCATTATGGCGAATCATGTCTCATAGTGAAATAGCTCTCTCCATAGCACGCTGAGCGACTCTGAGCTTTCGAACGAGACCTACAGTAAAGGACCACGTACCCAACGGATAATAACGGAACCCTATTATTTAGCCTCCGCTGTCTGTCCTTCTTACTGTTTATCCGTCTAACATAGGACTCTCTCTCTCTTCTCTCTATCTCTTGAATCGTAATAGACACTTGATTTTTTATTTTTAAGCTTCAGTGTATTAAGTACAGTTTTATTCGGTTTTGTATTAAGCTCTTTTTTATTGTATGAGGTAATTTTGTATAAGTAAAAGCAAGTGTGTACGGCTCTTTAGCTACACATGTGTTATCGTGTATCATTCGCTGATAACGTCAGATACAGATATATCCATAAAATCTAAGCGCCTTATCACAGATCTTATCCCACACGCAGGGTTTTTTGATGTTTACGACGGAACCCTTTATTACTTGGAAGTATGAATTAGCCTATGTAACGCTCTGTGACATTTTCTATCTTTTCGTGAAAGTTCTATCGAAAATGGTTCAGGTTTGTTTGTTGCATTTTTATGTAAATAAAAAAACGTTAAGTTACAATTCATGGCGCAGGGCACCTTAGCGGTGCCATCTAAGTCCCTGGCGTTTGGCACCACAGTGGTGCCAAAGTTGCTGCGAGCAGGTGTAGTCATACAATTTGCTCTGGCGACGCGATTCATTTCTATATTCAGAGCGGACTAGCAATCTTACGCGGACTACAACTATAAATCTCGTTCATCTCGAGTGGCAAATGATCCGAATGTTAATTCAGTTTGAGTATTCGAGTATGGTTGCAACTTTCACTTGTAGATCCGGAATCGATCGGGTTTATTACGTAAATTCAAAAAATGTTTCAATGTTTTATTGATGTGTTTTGACCTTAACTTTTACTCGTTCACTTTTACTTATTTTTAGTTAGATAGTAATACAATATAGTTATTTGTGAATATATGTAGGAAAAATATAACTTTCTGATATTCTGAAATAACTATTTCTTTAGGTTTTTTAAGTTTCATCCATTTCAAAATATAAAAAATGTATTTTAATTCTGTCTGTCCGTGTGCCAGTCTATGAAGACTTAGAAAAGTACGTATTTTTCAAAAATGGCTAGATTTTTAAGCCAATATGTATGAGGAATTGAGAAGTCAGGTTCTTTTTAGAAAAAAAATAAAAATATAATTCAAATTTCATGTTAATTTTTAACTTTAAAATTTTCGGAATTTTGACAAGTAGACAAACACTCAGACTCAAAACACAAATCGTCATTTAGATGTCTGTCTAGTCGAGAATCCAACCCGAAACCCTGCGTGTGACCGGTAGATTGACAACTAATATATCAACTTATCACCAACCCCTATTAGGTAATGTAACGCTCTTATAATGATTAAAATACATTAAAATATTCATACAACTAATTTGTTTTGAACAATAGTTATACAAATATTTTATTCGCAAATAGAAATTGCATAAATTTGCATAATAGTTAATAATATCCAATATTTGCTCATACACAGAGACTAAAAAACAAAATAAAAAGAAAGTTTTTATAGACTTTACGGTATATGGTTTGTCGGTTTTACGTTTCCCCGTAAATATTTTTATTTTTCGTAGTTATTTTTATGTGATTGTTCATGAAAACTTGGAATATAAGAGTAGCAGACGAGCATACAGTCCACCTGGTGGTAAGTGGCTACTGCCGCCCATGGACATCTGTAGTCAACCCCAGTGCTGTGGTCGGACACAGATGCGCCGCTACCCCTGAGGACTAAGCTGGAACGCCTCGGAAAAGTCTGTCTCCCTTACCACACCCTTCAAACCGGAACACAGCAGCGCCTAACACCGCTGTTATGACGCAGAAATACGTGTGGCGGTGGTGCCGCCGAAGTCGAATCACATAGGGTTCTACAACCTTTAAGTTTATATTGAACTATTCAGTATTCAATCTTAGCTATAGTCCGCGTCAAACTGCTAGTCCGCTCTGAAGTTGTTGCGAGCAGGTGCAGTCATACAATTTGCTATGGCGACGCGATTCATTTCTATATTCAGAGCGGACTAGCAGTTTTACGCGGACTGTCCGTTGCTACACTTAAGGACTAAACTGTAACGCTTCATGTATTGCACATTAAATGTGACGAGAGTAACTTAAGGGAATCACAAAAGGTTATTTGTAATGAAACGTAAGGTGTAGAAGCCTCTTACAGCCCTTCAGAGCCCTTAGATCAACCCCTTACAAGTCACCCCTGGTGTTTAAGTTTAGCCTAGATTAAACGGTCTAGTCAATTGGAGTGGGGCTTCCGACTTAAGGGTGGAATGTTTAGGGGTAGCAACCCCTATTTACACTGTCCTTTGAATTTGAAATATTCTTATTTTGCTAGTTTTTAATTTGGACTTTTTTATTGACTTTTTTTTTATTTTCACTATTTTTTGATTTTTATTTAAGCATACATCTGATGGTAAGTCACTGTCGTGTGGACATCTGTAATCAACCCCAGATAGAACTGGAATCCTACCAGAGGTCAGAGATACGTTGCTACTCCTGAAACTAAATTAGAACGCCTCGTATTCCCACACACGTTGCACTCGAACACAGCAGCGATGAACACTGTTGGCAATAATAAGAGTCAGAGGGATCAGGCTTCGATTTCCGGCTAGGTAGGCATTATTTTTTTTATTCCTGTACATGGTCAGGATGGTAATGTACCATCTGTGTGTACATGACACACACATAGTTTCCGGTATGAGGCTACAAGTTTAAAAAACATTAATGCCTGCTCATTTTGAAATCGACTGAACATATTATCCACAATATATACAGGGTGAATTTTTAAAACGGGCCTTCAGGGCCAAATTCGAAACTATAAGGATTAGCGAAAAATGCTGAAAGGAGTTACGAGGCCGATTTTGATAAAAACTAAAACTGCATCATTAGTTTTTTAAAATATTTTTTTCCTTAGCCGGGAATCGAACGAGTTCATTTTGAAAAAAAATACACCTCTGTATTATTCCACTATCTGATAGTGTCGCTTATAAGGATCAAATTCTGGGAAGTAATGTTATGTGACAAATTAAAGGAAAAGGAAAATTTTGAAGAAAATACGTATTTTTCCATACATTGGCATACTAATCCTTAAGGATTATACATAACAAATGATTTATGTATAATTCTTTAGAAACAGACATAAGTCATACTATTGAAGAATTTGTTGGTTAATCAACTAATTATTCGATGTTATGACTATGACATACGGCTTAGTATGAGAAAGTACTAGTTTGGCAAATAAGTTACCGCCGTTTTTAGGATTTATTTTTTAATGAAAATAGATAACTGATTAAATAGTAAATTCCTATTGTTTGTTGTTTACAACTTCGTTTCAACGTTAAATATGATTTTCTATATCTCTTTTTTTAAGTAATCACTCGGATTTGACTCTAAAAAGTAATTCTCGCAAATTGTCAACTTTACATCTGTATTAAACGAAACTCCGCCCATAGCAAGTAAATCTATTTTAATGGTCCTAAAAATAACCTTAGCTAAGTCGGACATAAAAAATTAAAATTATTGGGAAACAAAACGTCCATTTCGAATGATAAGCAACATTGAGCCAAAAAAAATGTTTAAAGTAATGAATGGCGGGAACTTAACTGCCAAATTAATATGAAAAAATATGTATTTTCTTAAAATTGAGGCTTTTCCTTTAGTTTGTCATTTATCATTACTTTCCAGATTTTGATCCTTATAAGCAACACTATCAGATAGTGGAATAATATAGAGGGTGCATTTTTTTTCAAAATGAACTCGTTCGATTCCCGGCTAGGGAAAAAGTTATTTTAAAAAAGTAATGATGCAGTTTTAGTTTTTATCAAAATCGGTCTCGTAACTCCTTTCAGCATTTTTCGCTCATTCTAATAGTTACGGATTTGGCCCTGAAGGCCCGTTTTAAAAATTCACCCTGTATATCAATTCTCCGGCCTACAATATCTTATATATAAAATTCTCGTGTCACAATGTTAGTTCCCGTACTCTTCCGAAACGGCTTTACCGATTCTCACCAAATTTTCACCCTTAACAATTTTTATTTATATGGCAACATCTTTTTATTTATTCGCCGGGTCAACTAGTTACTTAGTTAACTAATGTGTAATTATTAATGATGTCACATTCTAGAATTGTAATTTAGCAGCATAACACGGTTGTAGCTTTTCGGGAACGAAAGGCAACCCATTTAGGCGGCAAAAATTGCGTTTTTGTATTATTTCAGGTATATATCCTACAGGAAGAAAGTAAATTAGGGCTCCGGGAGGCACATTTCAAAGACCATTTAATATTGTTTTTTTTTGTTTATGAATTGTTAAGATTTCTTTTTAACTCGGGTGTAACCGCGGTGCACAGCTAGTAAATTATAAATTAATTATCACCGTGAAAGAAAACATTGTGAGGAAACCTGCATACCTGAGAAATTTTAAAGTTTTCAAAAGGTATGCGAAGTCTACCAATACGCACTTGGCCAACCCGGTGGACTATGACATCCTTCTCATTGTGAGAGGAGACTGCCCAGCAGTGGGACAGTGATGGGTTGATGAGTGACAAATATTACTTTAACCACAAAAATAGGGTTCTTGTAAAAATATAAAAACTTATGACAAATATAAAATAGTAGAATGCCTCGGATATCCGATATGGCGAAGCATCGTATGACTCAAGGAAATAACGTAGAAATAATTCTAAGTTATTCAACAATGATTCACAAACAGGATATATATATATATAGAAATAAATTATGTCTTTGTGACTTTAAAATGTTGTTCGTTGATAAAACCACTGGCATTTATTGTAGAGGGTAATGTTTTTAGAACGTATGTATGTCTCATTCTTTGTTACGCTACAGCGCAAACGGCTTGACGGATTAACATATAAGGTGTTGTTGGATTCCTCTAAATTCTGGGAGTGACATATTTTTTAGCTTTATTTTTAGCAGGACTTTTTCTTGTTTTTATAATAATGACTAGTTTATAAAGCAGAAGTGGCAAAGGAACATGTGGTTCAATATGGTAAGTGGCAGTGCCAACCATGGACGTCTGCAGTCAATCCCAGATAAGATTAGTTTCCTACCAGAGGCCGGCCATAGAAGCGTTGCTACCCCGAGGACTAAGCTTGAACGCTTCGGATAAGTATGTCTCCCTTCTCACACTCTTCAAACCAGAACACAGCAGCGCTACACTACTGTTATTAGGCAAAAACAGTTGTGGTGGTGTTGCCGGAGCTGAACCGCAAATGGTTTTACCACCGTTAAAGCTGTGCATTGTCATCAGCTAGTGTTACTTTTCTTAAGTAGCATCTCTAGCGGTCTAGCGGACTTGCGGGGGCGGAAGAGGCGGTCCGCCCCTTGTCCCTGGTCCTGGGGGCCCCCCCAAACGAAGCTGATAAAAAATCTTCAGAACCAATTTGAATACATCAGCGAAAATCAAATTGTAGTTTTGTAAACTCAAACAACTTTTAAACGGGGGGCCTCATCATTTCCGCCCGGGCCCCCAACGACCTTAGTCCGCCACTGAGTAGCATTTGACAAAATTCAAATGTAATTTCGCATTAAAATTAATTTCGACTTTATTTAACATCACACCTCAACCACTCAATGCTTCGGTATCATATGTAAGCATGTAATAAAAATAATGTATTCAACCAGAATTGTTTTGCCTACCGCTGACAATGGAACCTGGGCCCTTATACAAAACAATTGGAGGAAGACTACACATGACTAATACGATGACATACTTGGATGGTAAGGACGGTGGTTATATCATAACTAGGTTTTCATTACGGCTGAACTATTTGGTTTTAAATTACCGGACTCCGGCGGCACCACCGTCACACCTATTTCTGTTATAACAGCAGTGTAACGCTGCGGTGTTCTGGTTTGAAGGGTGTGGTAAAAGAAACATACTCTTCCGAGGCGTTCCAACTCAGTCCTCAAGGGTAGCGGCACATCTGTGGCCGATATAGGTAGGAATGTAATCTTATCTGGGGTTGATAACAGATGTCTATGGGCGACAGTAGCCACTTACCATCAAGTGGACCGCATGTTCGTCTGCTACTCCTATATTATAAAAAAATATGACAATGGTGGTCATCAAGCCATCACTGTCCCACTGCTGGGCACGGGTCTACTCTCAGAATGAGAAAGATGAGGCCATAGGCCACCGCGCTGGCCAAGTGCGTATTGGTAGACTTCACAAACATTTGAAAACATTTTAAAAATATTTCTTAGGTATGCAGGTTTCCTCATTATGTTTATCTTCAGCATTTAAGCAAGAGATAATTAATTTTGAATGCGCACATAACATTGATAAGTCAGAGGTGGGTGCCGGGATTTGAACCTCGGACCCCTCGATCAAGATATCGAGTTTCTTAACCATTAGGCTATCACTGCTTTTATAATAATACTTGCTGACCCGGCAAACGTTGTATTGCCATATAAATAAAAAAATGTTAAGGGTGAACAACCCTTATTACTTAAGGGTATGAAAAATAGATAGAAGCCGATTCTTAGACCTACTGAATATGCATATAAAATTTGGTGAAAATCAGTAAAGCCGTTTCGGAAAAGTACGGTAACTAACATTGTGACACGAGAATTTTATATATAAGATGTTCTTCTACATATAATATGTTCTACCACCCATAACTTTATCATTAGCTGCTATTAATGTTATATTAATAGTTAAAATACCTTCTTCCTTCCTTGTAAACAATATTAACCGTATTTGTTCGCTATTATTCAATGTTAAATTAATACTACAAATAAATATTAAGTTCATTTGTATATGTAGCTAAATGGAGTAAATTGATTTTTTATAATATAGGAGTAGCAGACGAGCATGCAGTCCACCTGATGGTATGTAGCTACTGCCGCCCATGGACACCTGTAATCAACCCCAGACAAGACCAAATTCCTAACTGAGGTCGGCCACAAATGTGCCGCTACATCTGAGGAAAAAGCTGGAACGTCTCGGAAAAGTATACCTCCCATACCACACTTCAAACCAGAACACAGCAGCGATTAATCCTGCTGTTAGAAGGCAGAAATAGGTGTAGCGGTGGTGCCGCCGGAGTCGAAGCACAGAGGGTCTACCACCTTCAACATATTCATTCCATAGTATAGTCCGCGTAAAACTGCTAGTCCGCTCTGAATATAGAAATGAATCGCGTCGCCATAGCAAATTGTATGACTACACCTGCTCGCAACAACTTCAGAGCGGACTAGCAGTTTGGCGTGGACTATACATACATACATACATACATACATACATACAAACATACATACATACATATGTATGTACGTTCGAAAACATATCCCTTCCTTCTATACTTACTACAAATTAATGAGAAATGTTAACAGATATTCATTTAAAACACTTTCACGCATACCATTTGCACTTATCGTGGAACTAGCTTTTAACCATGGCTTTGCTCGCATTCAGAGGTTTTTCTATATCTCGAAAATGGTAGTTACCTTTTTGAAATTGTAATAAACAAATAACTGGCCAGGTCGAACTCGCATACTAAGGGTACCGTACCTCTAAAATTCTCATCTTTTTTTAGTTATAATAGCAGGCATTGAAATTTGAAATGTCTACCTATTACGGTTCAATAGATAAAACAAAAAACGTTAAAAAATAGCGGTTTCTCGTATGGCAACCCCTATTAATTTTCAACTTTTTAAATTTATAGTATTTATTGTTATAGCATAGCCGCCTTATACATACTCTGTAAAAAAATCAAGTGTCTATCTATTACGCTTCAGGAGATAGAGCCCTGTGACAGTTGGGCAGATGGACAGACGGTCAGACGGACAGACAGCGGAGTTTTAGTAATAGAGCTCCGTTTTTACTCATTGGTTACGGAACCCTAAAAACAAGGGAACAAAGAAACTCACATCGGCATTTACATTAGTTGAAATAAACCTTTAAGAAATGTTAACTATTACTTAAAACACTTTCATACATACCATTTACTTATCATGGAATGACGTCAGAATATCAGTCATTCCATGAGTCACACACTCAACACTTTCGGTTTTCATTTTGTCATCTTTGAACATGACTTGATGGGCGACATGTGTGGTTATTTATAACATAAGGGGTGACGTCACGGATCAATATGTGTATGACAAAATAGACTGATAATGTCAGGGATTTCGTGGTCTAAAGGAAGGCGGCGAAAAGCGGCAGCCTCTAATTATTTTCTGAATAAATCGAAAGTTATCGAGTTTCTTTCGCTGGTTCTTTTCAGCAACACTTCTTCTTAACACCTTGTGAAGTGGCGGTATATTGACATTGCCACAAAGAGCTAAAATAAATAAATTATTTTGAAAAAAAAATATTTGATTGGATTTGAATGTTTTAATGTAGGAGTAACAGACGAACATGCAGTCCACCTGACGGTAATTGGCTGTTGCTGCCCATAGACATCTGTAATCAACCTCAAATAACATACCTACCTGAGGTAGGTCACAAATGCGCTACTCATAACGAGGCCTGGAATGCCTCGGAAAAGTATGGACCCCTTACTATATTTCTGTTACACTGCTGTTATAACAGAAATAGGTGTGGCGGTGGTACCGGAGTCGAATCACGATATAGTCCGCGTAGAACTGCTATAGTCCGCTTTGAATATAAAAATGAATCGCGTCTACACCTGCTCGCAACAACTTCAGAGCGGACTAGTAATTTGGCGCGGACTATACCTACCTTTAAACAGAGCTGTACACGTTTTAATTGACAATGCAACACTAATTATGTAAACATACGTGATCATTTAACGTTGCGTATTATTACATTACAAGTGAAATATAAATGAATCAAGTTAAACCTACTTTTCCTTTTCGACCTTATTTAACCAAGGACTGACCTTGACAGAAAATGAATGTGTTAAATTCTAGTCTAGATTTTATACTGCGACTAAATGTATGTACGGAAATACAGTAGAAATGTTTTTAGTTTTTGCAGATGGTAGAACCCAGATGGTTCTAGTCTAACGGCACCACCGCCACACGCATTTCTATTATAACAGCAGTGTTAAGCTCTGCTGAGTTCTGCTTTAAAGGGTGTGGTAAGGGAGACATTCTTTGGCCCGGTGATCCCGGGACCAGAATAGGGCTACAGTATCCCCTGCCTGTCGTAAGAGGCGACTAAAAGGGGCTTCCGGCGTTGCGGGTGTCAAGAGTGGGAGCTCGAACCGTCTGGCCAGCGACCCCGGGAAGGACGGCGGTATGTATGGTGGCATTCCGTCGTGTACACCAGAGATCCCGGAGTCCTTCCTGCAGCGCCGAGGATGGCTACCGGGGGGTTTTAGTGCGGTAAGAATCCCACATACCCCTGTATCGTTCCCACGGCACCTTTCGAAGATTTCCCCTCGAAAACAAAAAAAGGGATACATTCTTGTCCGAGGTGTTTTAACTTAGTTCTCAGTATTCCTCGGTAGCAACGAATCTGTGGCCGACCTCAGGTAATACTCAAATCCTATCTGGGGTTGATTATATGTCTATAGATGGCTACCATAACCACTTACCATTAAGTGAATTGCATGGCCCTTTGCTAATTCCAATAAGTTTGTAATATAAAAAGGTCTGTCTCTAAACAGTATAATGTTGATACACAATAACAACAAAGCATATTTAATCTGAATTCATTGTTGTTTTGTTTACAAATACAGTTTATTTTGTTGTTGTTGTTTGTTGTCGAGGGTTGTTGATTATAAATCGTATTTGATTGAAGTAGCGAGCGAGCATGCAGCCGATATGAAAGCCCTTCATGAATCTATCCAAATGCCAACCAAAGATAGGAATATCGACGATCGAAATTTGACATTTTTTGGTGGGCAGAATGTTGAAACTTCAATCTTTCATAAGCAATTATTGGATAGATTGTTTTTGCCAACAGAAAAGAAACAGTTATAGTAGTAAACGGATTGAAAAAATTCAACTGTCTTCTTAGTACGGTTCAACAGTTAGATCGAAAAATGCGGAAAAATACCGGTATGTTGTATGGAGACCCCCTTTAATATTCAACTTTATTTTATTTTTAGTATTTGTTGTTATAGCGGCTACCATTATACATCCTCTGTAAAAATTCATGCGTCTATGTATTACGGTTCCGGAGATATAGCCCTGTGACAGACAGACGGCGAAGTCTTAGTAATAGGGTTCCGTTTTTACCCTTTGGGTACGGAATCCTAAAAATGACGATTTTTGTAGGCAAAACTTTGAATAGATTGATTATTAATAATCGATTCAAGTCACTATTATGACTGTCTAATACTAAGCTTATCCTAACTTATACGAGTATAACTAGGAGTTATACCTACACACTCTACAGCACGACCTTATGACCATAAGGTCTAAAATTGCGTATATGGGGCTCCTGAGTAGGCCTCCTGAGGCCTACTTTAGATCAATTACAGATAACTATCTCTATCTCCGAGAACTAAGTTTTCGCCTTTTATAAATATTTTTTCAAACAAAAGAACTATTTTTTAAAGGTGGTGAATCCCATCGTAGTTTGAGTCCAGAGTCACCACCGCCACACCTATTTCTGCCTTAACATTAGTATTAGACACTATGTTTTGGCTTAAAAGGTGTGGTAAGACAGAGACATAAGAGTTTTTTATTATAATATAGGAGTAGCAGACGAGCATACAGTCCACCCGATGGTAAGTGGCTACTCTCGATCATGGACATCTGTAATCAACCCCAGATGCGCCGCTACTTCTAAGGACTAACTGAAATGACTCGGAAAAGTACGTCTCCCTTGCCACACCCTTCAAACCAGAACACAGCAGCGCTTAACACTACTGTTAATTGGCAGAAATATGTAGGCGTGGCGATGGTACCGCCGGAGTCGAACCACAAAGGGTTCAACCACTTTCAAAAGCATTTCTGCTTTAACAATAGTATTATTACTTTTTGGTTTAAAAGGTGTGATAAGACTAGAGTTCATTTACCTACAAATACCTACATATATTGCGAGCCAGACGCTAGGTGGTAGACAAAATATCCTATACAATGTATTGACGTATTTGTGCCGTGACGCGACCGCGCAGACGCGGGTCCTGTCAAATTTATAGACATTAATAAGGCACGATCAATAACTGTAAATATAAAGACTTTGAAGGTAATAGAACCCTTCGAGGTTTTACTCTGGAGTCACGAATAACACCTTTTATGCTATAAAGCAATGTGAAGCGCTTCTGTCCTGGTTTGAAGGAGTACAAGGACTGTAATCCTATCGGACTAGGCTTTCTAACTTTGACTTTAGAGTAGCAACGTACCTATCTGTAGTCGTATACGCGGACTCTATTAAATCTGTAGTTGATTACAGATGTCCATGAGTGATGTAACCACTTACATACATGATCATACATGATCGTTTGCTACTTGTACAATATACCTAACTAGAAAAAATATATATTAAATAATTATAGTTTAAAAACTAAAAACCACGCTAAATGTAGAAGGAAATCGTTAATCCTGATTCCTAACGATCCTGATGAGGAGAATGGGATAAAATTATTTAAATAGTGTATAGTCGTCGGTTCTTGATAATTGTTCAAAATTGGGTAAAAATCGAGTTCAAATATTCCGTTACATAATACATATAGCAAATATAAGCGTGATAAAAATCATACTGCTTAAAAATAGCCTACGTTTCTCCCACAATTTCGTCGAATCCAACGACACTTCATATATTAAAAAAAAATCAAGCCGCTTGGACTAAAGGGCGTGTCAAATAATGAGACACAATTACGTTCGAAAACATTACTTTGCTTTGGATCAAAAGTAGATAAGAAAATCTCTGAGAATACTTTCTGTTAGCACGAACAACTACACCGTCCCAATAAATAGACGTCGCTAATTACCTAATAGGAATATTAATTACGTTGCATAAAACGCGATTATTCTTCATAGGTCCTTTACAATACATGCTATAATCCTTTGTAGTTTCTTTTCACGGTTGATAGAAGCTAAGAAAGTTGATTGTCTGAGTAAACAATGACCCAATTGATTAGTTAAATTACTTAGTTACGCACACAAGGATAACTGGTAAATACCCAGACCCAGATGGCTTATCAATTTTGGGTCGAAATCGAATTTGAAGGCTTATGTATGACAAATCAAACGACATGAGCAATATTATTCTAATGCTTTATTCAAATGACTCAATATTATTAGAAGTAGCCAATGACCATGCAGTTCACTTGGTAGATGGCTACTGCCGCCCATGGACATTTGTACTCAACCCCTGATAAGATTAGAGTTGTAAGGTGGTAGAACCCTTTGTGGTTCTGCCGGCGGCACCACCTCCACACCAATTCCTGCCGCATAACAGCAGTGTTAAACGCTGTTGTGTTCTGGTTTGGGGTGTGGTAAAGGAGACATACTTTTCCGAGACGTTCAAGCTTAGTCCTCAGGGGTAGCGGCGCATCTATGGCCGACCTCAAGTAGGAATCTAATCTTATGTGAGGTTACTGTTGTCCAAGGGCGGCAGTAGCCACTTACCATCAGATGGCATGCATTGTCTGCTACTCCTATATCTAGACTAATATTATAAAGAGGAAAACTTTGTTTGTTTGTTTGGTTGTAATGAATAGGCTCAAAAACTACTGGACCGATTTTAAAAATTCTTTCACCATTCGAACGCTACATTATCTACGAGTAACACAGGCTATATTTTATATGAAATATATTTGATAAATAGATTTTGAGGCGGTACAAAGTTTGCCGGGTCAGCTAGTTAGAAATTATTTATGAATGAACTAGTGTGCAAAGAATGCATAGCGTTTGTAGTTACGTATTATTTTACTGCAAAATCATCAATATTTCATTGAAGTTGCAATTTGATATTCGTTTCGTTGCAAATTGTAGTAAACTTTACCTAGTTAGTAAAATATAGGCCTGTTAATCTTATACATAAAATTCTCGTGTCATAATGTTAGTTACCGTACTCCGAAACGGCTTTACCGATTTTCACCAAATTTTATATGCATATTCAGTAGGTCTGAGAAACGGTTATTATCTATTTATCATACCCCTAAGTGATAAGGGTTGTTCACCCTATTTTTTTTATTTATATGTCAACGCAACCTTTGCCGGGTCAGCTAGTATTTTATAATAGAAAATTTAGTTTCGTATGTTTGTGACCGCAAAACTCGAAAAGTAGTAAATAGATGAACTTGAAAATTTTATATAACGTTGCATTTCTATATAAGAGTGTTTTTATATACTTTATATCCTGAAATTCCTAAGGCAATATGAATTTGAGATACACAAAAGCTAGGTTTAGCTATTATTTTATGACACTGATGGTAGTGGTGTGGTCGCCACTAAAGTTTATTTATAGTCAGGATAAATCGTGAGGAAACCACTTACATACTACATACCTATACCTAAGAGTACTTTATTTTTACTACATTATACATATTTAAAACGAGCTGGTCCCAGCGGTTTCACCGGCGTTTAAAAGTGAAAATACTCGGTGGATTTTATGGGTGTTCATTTTTTGCGCGGAACCCTTTCTTCGAAATTCTTTTTTTAAAATTACGTCTTGTAACATCAGCTAACTGCCAGTGACAATAACGGATTGATTAATGATTGATATTTCGGATAAATAGCCATTTTATAGAATTATCACAATTATTTTTTGTAATGTTTGTAGATTGTGTTCTAATTTAATAAAAAAAACATAGCTTTGCAAATAGATTATTCGTAACACATTCGTAAATCGCGCTTCGTAAATACTAAGAAAAGAACAGCACATGCAATGAGATTCTTATAAGAACCTAGTTGGATTCATTCTTGATTCAATAAATTAAGTATGTAAGCGCCAACGTTACGGTTTAAATGATAAGAGCCGTAACAATAAACTTATTTAGAATAAAACACGTCATGCGTACGTGTGTAATCATTAATTTATTAATAATTAACTGTTTCCTTCCGCCTTCAGATTTTAATAGCATTTAATTATTTTTTAGTCGTATTATTTTCCCCATATTTATTTTCTCTCTATGGTGCGAAATTCGATCATAATTATAATAATTATAATTTATTTTGATAGTAAATTCAATCATCAAACGTAAAAAATTGCTGGAAAATAAAAGAAAAACTGTTTATTTATTATTTTACGGTAATTAATTTCGAAAGCGATAAAAGATGGCTTGTAAAATCCAACAGGTCTTATTAATGTTTAACTACCTACTTAAGACTATTTATATTTAATTTATTATTTGCCATTTTAGTCGATTTGTAATAAAATCAACTATTACTTAAAACAACCTTGAAATTGTTTTAACTGCATGCATACATGGATATTATGATCGTACTGCCACGCATATTAAAACCTTTTTTTAGGGAAACTTTAACGAAATATTACTAAATATGTTCCATACGGCTCTATTGATGTTAAATACAAATATTTAGCACGCCGGATGTGCACCGCGATACACTAAAAATCAAAAAAGTTAAAACAAAAGCATCATTCCAATCGAAACCTGTTTTACTAAAATCTCACGATTTCGCGCGGTCGGCCGGCGAAACAAGGTTTTTTTTTTAAATTCCACATTATGTACTTGAATTCGCAAACATAAAGCCGTGTGAACTTTGGAATTTACAGTAATTACTTAATTAAATGCAACACTCACCTGTACGCGATCTATCACACAATTAATTAATCCGTAACTTTATTCACTGAGGTTTGAAAATGCGATTCGCGAGCGCACTCGTGACCTAGCGGGCATTAGCACTTACAATGCAGCCAACATCAACATGGCTGTTAAATAAATAATTTCCAGTTTCCACGTCAAATTGGCAATACACGTACAGTGTTGCTAGTAATAAATTATTTGTGATTTTCATTATTTTAATGAAGAATTGGGTACTTGACAGTTATAACAATAAAATATGAAATATGTTGGATATGATAGCTTATAAGTAAACATAAATTATGCAGTATTTCGTTTATTTTTTAATACGTTCTAAGTATTTTAATTTTTAAAAAGAAATTTTCGATTTTTTATCTGTGGATTTTAAATCCCAAAACGGCGACAGTGCTGCCTCAAATGTCATGTGACGTCACTACATCGAAACCAAACAAGACAAATAATAATTAAATCGTTTGCTGTTAGAGTTGGTTGAATTTATAATATGTTGTGAACCGAAATGAAGCCATACTATATTAAAGCTGATAGCGTGAACCTGCTTAAAGAATCTCCATATATGCAGTGCAATAAATCAAAATGGATACAAAAACTTCCGTGAGATAACCTATCGAAATATCAAATAAACAACGTAAGTAAAACATTCTTTATATTTACATTTAATCATATCGGACAATTAAAACATTTCTTAACTGACTTCAGACAGAAGAAAGGTTGTCTTCAAGTGATTATTAAGATTTTTTTAAATATACTTATATTCTTATGTGAACTGTTTTAAGGTTATTAATTGGTTATATTTATATTTACAGATCTTCCCGACAATCGTATAGTGACGACGTTATAGAGTATGTGCAGTTTAAGAGGAAGGCAAGTTTGTGTTTCATGAAAAGTAAAAGTTGTCCTGAACACAAGGTACATCAATGAAAATGAAAATGTGATGACTGTCCTGCCTAGAAGAAGTGAGGAGCCAAAAGTTTCGAAAGTGGGCACCAGTCTGAAATACATAAAGTAAAGTACACGGGAAATAGTACTTCTTTACTTGCGTAAACTACCCAACAAGATGAAGGAAGAAAAGTGACCATACAGTTCCTATTATTGCATTGCAATTTAATTCTGAAAATGACAGTGATAAAAATATATATCCATTTGTTACGGAAAATAATTTTAGTAATGAAGAAAAGCAGACACGCAAGCAGCACAAAAATTTAGCTTAGGTGATCTGTAGTAATTATTGTAACTGTAACATATGATAAATATATACAAAAGTTCTACTGTGTGTACTCACTAATAGAACCATATAAACCAAATAAACAATGAAATCGGTTAATAAAATACTAATATTAGCAAATCATGTATTTTTAATTATACAGTCCTGTAACTTAATCAGTGCACATGCACCATCAATAATAACACAGTCATGAAATATTTTAATTGTGTCCTATTAATTACAAAATGGGCCCTTAAAATAGAATTCTCATAGACGTCTTTTAATTCTATTCTTATCATAGACATCTATATAATATATTAAATATATGAATACTTCCACTTGCTGTTTTGTTTTGATTACGTCCCGTTCCAATGATTTGGAATTGACGAATCACTCGAGAGTTACTAAATTTATTCCTTTTTTTCAATAATACTTCTCTTACATAGATAGTATAAAATGTCATTGCTTGCAAACAGAGGATTTAAACATATAAGAATCTGCAAGTTCTTTAACGTTTATGAGATTTGGGTTTAGGAACTTGTATAAGCAAATTTGTTAGGGTATTTAGCGATCGTACTTGAACACATCGTCACTGCACACGCCTTGTAATTTGACATTCTTGCAATTGTACTAATAAAAGTTAAATAATTCCCAAGATTTCCCCTGAAGTATGTGTAGCGTCGAAGTTTATTTCTATATTTTCAATGTGTTGACGTCACGCTACGAAATGACACTTGACCGCCTGTTTTGGCGTAACGTTCCGTTTACCGTAATAAAAATATGTTTTTTATTAATAAATAGCCCTTTTTTCGAAAAAATGATCAATGAAAGGCATATATAATACGTATATGAATTCATTAAAACAGTTTCCCAAAAAGTGTCAAGTAGCCAATTGTCCATAATTAATTTACTCTTTCATTATAATATAATCTTATTTAATAAATCGCTTACTGTGTAAGTGACTAAAATGTAAATTTATATAAATGTTAAAATTTCAAAATTTTGTCTCATTATAATTTGTGAACGCATCTCTAAAAGTAGAATATTTTCATGTTTCGAAAATGAGCGGTTTTAACCGTCAAAGACGTAAATTGGCAACAATTTGATTTGAATGAAGCGTCTAATTTTATATTTAAATCGGTTCCAGTAATTTGTGCACTGTTATTGTACTTTAAATGTGTTATTGTGAGACGATTGCATTAAAAATATATCCTGTTACTGTTGTAAGTATTCTAATATTCTAAATCTAAAATTTTTGTTGCTGTTTCCAGCTTCTTAACTCTGATAAGAATATCATAAAACGTATTTATAGATTTATTTGTTATTCTACACAGAATTTAATACAATGTTATGTTATGTTAAACCTTGTAAAATACTTTATTCTTCAACATAATTACCTTCAGCTTATGTTATTAAGACAATACAAAAATGAATAACTTAGTCAAAATATAATAATAAGGGATTATTTTGCTGCAACAGCACAGCACAACCTTTTCCCGCCATTTAAGAATAAGTTCGTTTGTTACTTCATATTTCATGTGTAATTTTTCCCCTAGAATTTAAAATAACCATAATGGAGACGAAGACAGCTTCAGAACAAAAAGAACGCCTGAATAAGTTAAGAGAGGAAAGAATCGCCAGAGAAAAGGCGCGAATTGAAAAGGTAATACCCAAATTGGTCTGTTTATGAATTAACCAAACGCAAGAATATACATTATACTAGTTATTTCTCGCTAGAGAGACATGTAATGATTGAATTTAGGGTACTGTTGTCTGAGTGTTTTTTTCCTCTTAGTGTGTCGATGGCTCCCTTTACAAGGAGCCGAGAATGATATTTTTGAATGAGGTAGAATCCTTTCTGGTTTACGGAGGCACCACCCCCAAACTTATTTCTACATAATAACAGCAGTATAGCTCTCGTGTTCTGGTTTGAAGGGTGGTAAGGGAGACTTACTCATCTGAGGCTTTTCAACTTAGTTCCTCAGGGCTGACAATGCATCTGTAGCCCTCTTTTGATGGTGGTAGAACCCTTCACGGTTCAACTCCGGTGGCACCACCACCACACATATTTTTGTCTCATAACAGCAGTATTAAGTGCTGCTGCGTTCTGGTTTGAAGGGTGTGATAAGCGAGACATACTATTCCAAGGCATTCCAGCGTTCCCAGCGGAGCATCTGTGGCTGACCTCAGGTAGGACTATCTAATCCTATCCGGAGTTGATTACAGATGTCCATGGGTGGCAGTAATCACTTACCATCAGGTGAACTGCACTGCTCATCAGGTGCTACTCCTGTATTATAAAAAAAGACCTCATGTGGGAATTTAATCTTATCTAGGAATGAAAATAGACATCCATGGGCCGGTGTCGCTTATCACCACATTACCGGTTATATTTGTCTGCTCCACCGTTATTAAAAAAAAAGAAACATGTAGAAGACATGTTTATGTCAATTTCAAGTACAAATTTCTGATTTGTATTTATTTTATTAATTGAATAAATTTCTTTTCCACAGCTACGAGAATTGAATCTAAAGAAATACAACAAAAATGAACCATCATCATTATTAAAACAGTCGGTTTCGAATATTTCTGTCGCCAGCAGGTCTAAGAGTGACACAAGTCAGATCCCCAGAAAAAGCAATGTGTCTAACCCAGTTAAGAATAATTTTCATGTTAACGGAACTACTAAAAGACCTATTACAGCTCCTAATGTCTTTAAAAAACCAACAACTAACAAAGATGTTAAGGCTGTAAATAAAGATATTGCAATAAAAAAAGATAATAAAACAAGTAATCAAAATGAAGTCAAGTCTAGGACTACAAATGAAAAAGATAGTATTAAAAACAACAAACCAAGTTCTATTGCGATGCCAAAACCTAAGTTAGTCGCTAAAACTGCAGATGTTTCCAAAAAAGTTGATTTTACCCCTAATAAGAGCACTCAAAGTAAACCTAAACTTGATGCTAGGAAAAGTATCGCTACAAACAGTAGAGCTAGCTATCTCCCGAAACCAAATGCAACAGTTAAACCCACAGAAGCTAAACCACAGTCACAATCACAGTCACGGCAATCGGTCTTCGATAGTTTGTACAAACCGAAGATGGTACCAAAGGAGAGTGTTAATAATGCTACGAAGCTTAAAACCGATCCAAACTACCTTAAACAGGTTATAAGAGACTCGAACCTGATTTTGAACAAACGACACACAGTTTTTGAGACTAAGAAGACAGTCAGCCAGCCAGTAAGGCGCTCGATATCAGCAGTACACTTTAAAAGAATAAGCAAGAATGAACTATCCAATTGTATTCATAAATGGGCATCGATCGGCGAAAAGTTAAATAAAGTCAACATAAAAGATGTTAACGAAGATGATTGCATAAAAAATGATATCATAGTTTCCGCTGTCAAGAGTGAACGCAAGAGAGTAAAGTTCCAAACACCAGTACCGTTTAATTTCAACACACCGAAGCCAGAAGAGCTGCAACGACGTCTACACAACTGGTTGCAGAAACGAGGGAAATCGTTAGACTCTTTCCACCACTTACAATGCTTTGGTATACATCATTTGGCCAAGGAAATTAAACCATTAAACGAACCGCCAAAGTTTGAGTTGTATGATGATGATAATAAGGAAAATGTTCCGTTAGATTCTGACAGTGACGATGATTCATACACCGAGAACATGAATGAAGCGAAAGATGGTAACGATAAGGTAGACTTTAATAAGGACAAGTGGCGTAAAGCTAGCTATGTAAGTGACAGTGCAACGGATTACAACGAAAGTACAGATACTATAACGTCTAACGAAGTGATGCATCACGTTGACGAGCTTTTGTTGGGAGCTTTGAATGACTTAACGGAGTTGTTACGTGAGGTAAGTGACTGTTTTTTACCTAGTTTTTTTTTAATGAGGGCCAGTTTTGTTTGATTGGAATTTCACCACCTATTTCCATTATGAAGGAGTTCTGTAGTTTCGTGGATAAAAAAAAAAAGTTTCTACACTCACAGCCCCACACTAGGATTCACAAACACCCATACCCAGAAACCAAAACCTAAATTCATAATTTAGATTTCTGTCTGTCCGGGGATCGCACCCGGGACCCTCTGCGCGTCAGATCGGTATGGTGACCGCTCCGCCACGCGGATCGTCAACTGACGCTGATGTTGGCTAACTTAGTACAGAGGTGACCATTTTAGTCCTCTGAAAGTTTGAACACATTTGTCATTGACTTCAGATTAAACTGCTGTGCTGTACAAACAAATGATGATCTATAGGGGCAGAGGCTACTTACCAATAGGTAGTATATTTTCTTAGACAGCTATGGCTACTAATTTTATAATGTCCTGTAAGTGTTAGTAGACCATGTTTGTCTGCTACCGGCACTTTGCAACAAATATTTACCGTTTCATCCCTTTTATGACCCAAATTTAGACATAACCTAACACTTTCGGAATCGATACTCATGCCCTATGATAGGGCATATTATATATATTTTTTTATAATATGGAAGTAGCAGACGAGCATGCGGTCCGCCTGATGGTAAGTAGCTACTGCCGCCTATGGAGATCTGTAATCAACCCCACATAGGATTACATATTTCTATCAGCCTTGCCTAGCCTATCTGAGTAATAACAGCAGTGTAAGGCAAAGGCATTGCTGTGCTTCGTTTTGAAAGGTGTGTTAAGGGAGGCATACTTTTTCGAAGCGTTTCAACTTAGTCTTCAGTGGCCAACTTTTGTGCCCGACCTCAGATAGGAAATATGTATTCCTATCTGGGGTTGATTACATATGTCCATGGCCAGAAGTAGTCACTTACCATCAGGTGGACTGCATGCTCGTCTGCTACTCCTATATTATAAAAAAAAATCGTTACTCTCTACAGTAGGTCATATTATAATTCAGCATCAATTCCAGGGTTTCGACTGGGAGCAATGCGCCCGGTGGCTCCGCGCGATCCGGGAGCGGAGCCCCGCGGCGCCGGACAGCGCGGCGTACTGGGAGTGCCGCGCCGCGCTGGAGGAGCGCCGCGGGGACCTGCCCGCCTCCGTGCAGTGCTGGGAGGAGGCCATCGCCAAGGGGACCGAGGTAGGCCTCTCTAGATAAGTGATGTCTTTTGAAGATGATAGGAGCCGTAGTGGTTCGAGTCCGACAATAGCACTCCTACGCCTATCTCTGAAGCAGTTTTAAGCGCTATGTTCTGATTTGAAGTGTGTGGTAAGTAAGACTTTAAGATTAGCTTTCAAGCTCAGGCCTCAGACGTTGCCAGGCATCTGTGGCCAACCTTAGGAATCTTTTCTGGGATCCTCAATTGGTACTTACCTTAAAGTGTACTACGTTCTCGTTTGATATTTCAGTATTATTTATAAAAAGTCAACAACAAACAATGCCAGACGCCGATGACAACTTACGATCGTCAGCGACGGTCGTCGGCGATGGCCTCCGACTGTCGTTGACGAGTGACGACGATTATCGCGCGTGTGTTACCGTAGTATTGAAGCTTCTTGTCGCTTGGCCGATCATTTTGGTCCTTCGAACCGGATTAGAAAACTGTAACATAAGAGCATGTTTCAAGTAAATATTTTTATTAGTTAAAATACAATTCCAATGACATTGTACATAATGACGAAAGCATAAAATACTCATTCAAAACAAAAAACTTTCTGTAACGTCAAAAAGTTATTATACATTAAAAATAAGTTAACATTATTTAATTCCAGCATTCGGTAGTGGAAGCCAATCTGGACCAGTTGTTGGACAAGTTCCTGCAGCTCAAGATCAGCCCGAGCAGTGGGCGGCGGCGACCAGCTGACCCTAAGATGGTGGACGTGAAGAATGTCTTCAAGAGCACCATCATACGCTTCGCTGTGCAACAGGCTAAGTTGTTAGTATTTATTATCACTTTTACATCGATAAGAGAAGGTTTAAAGGTGGTAAAACCTTTAAACCTAAGAGAGTGAGTAAGAGAGGGGGGCGGAAGGGGTGGTGCGTCCCGGACCCCCAATCCTGTGGGTTCCCAAACAGTGATAAAAACAGGTCGTCAGAAATAAAATCTCTGTGAAATATGTATAAATCAGCGAAACAAAGAGAAACCCGCCGGATCAGACGTATTTCTTGGAGAATAAGTCTATGACACACTTGTAATTTTGTAAAATATGTAAAATATTTTTACACTGGGGGCCCCATTCCACTTACCCGGGGCATTCCAGCTTAGTCCTCAGGTGGTAGCGGCGCATCTGTGGCCGACCGACAGATGGGGCTCTATAGGTAGGGAAGATAGGATATCTCTGATAGATTATAGGTGTCTATGGGTAACATTATCCACTTACCATCAGGTGGACTGCATGCTCGTCTGCTACTTCTGTATTGTAAAAAAAGTATCTTAAATGTTGTAGGTGACTGATAGATTATAGGAAAAGAGTAATGGTGTGTACCCAAGGACTGAGACCGGTGCCCAGCGGTGGGGCATAAAAATATTACAGTCATAGATAAATAGAAAAGATAGATAGAATTTTGAAGGTGCTCGAACCCTTTGTGGTCGACTCTGGCGATACTACCACCACACCTATTTCTGCCTACCTATCTTGGTGAATAAAAAAACAGACAAACAAAATAGATATGGCGATTTCCAGGTTTTCTATAATCATCATCATCATCATCATCATCATCATCATCATCATCATCAACCCATTACTGTCCCACTGCTGGGCACGGGTCTCCTCTCAGAATGAGAAGGATGAGGCCATAGTTCACCGCGCTGGCCAAGTGCGTATTGGTAGACTTCACATACCTTTTTGAGATTTTTTTTTATAAATCTCTCAGGTATGCAGGTTTCCTCACGATGTTTTCCTTCACCGTTTTGGCAAGTGATAATTAATTTCTAATACGTACATAATTTCGAAAAATCGGAGTTGCGTGCCTGGGATTTGAACCTCGGACCTCTCGATCGAAAGGCCGAGTTTCTCAACCACTAGGCTATCACTGCTTTTCTATCAGCAATAAGTTTTTTTCCATCTAGATTTGGACCTCCAACTAAAATCCCAAGACCAGAATCCTATGATGACCCTAGTTCCTAAGATCTAGTCTAGGAAATAAAATATTAAAAAAGTAGGTACATAATATCTACTTTTCTCGATTCAGATTTTGGCGCTACACATTTGGCATAATATTTCTAGTGGCTGTGGCCGTATATTTGTGGTGAAACGGATTAAAAAAAAAAGTAAATGCATTAAATTATTTCTAGAAATTTGTAGTAGACAAATTTTAGAGAATTTCATTAAATTTTTTGTGTCGACTTTTAGTAAAGCGTTAAGAGATGGCGCCACTGGTAGTCTGAATCACGCTATCGAAGTTTTCTTAACATATTTTTTATATACAAGTTGAGAACTGACTGTTGGAACATGGTACTCCTCAGGCATGATCATGTTGTCTGATGAATGAGATGCCAAGATATTTAGGACATTCGATAATATCGACTATAAAATATCGATATTGATTCCTCACCTATACAATATTGACATATCGATAAACATTGAATTTAATAGAAAAATAATGATGATATTGTTAAAAAAAATCTTTTTTAGAAAAATGTCAGACTTGTATATTTTATGAATTGTAGATATCAGTATATCGATATTATATTCTTTCGATATAGATAAACAACTATGCATCCTTAATTTTGATAGTATCTCTTTTTGATATTTTTTTATGTTTGTTGAGTTAGTTGAATTTAAAAGCTACAATAAAGTAGAATATTGAATTGAATTATTTTTTTTCTATCTATACTTAGTTCCGTTTCACCTTAGTTTAGATATTAGCTAGGTTGCTAATTAGGTCGGTAGTTGAAGATATATTATTTGCACTATATGGCATATACAGGGTGAATTCCCAGAATTTGATCCTTATAAGCAACACTATGAGATAGTGGAATAATATAGAGAGTGTATTTTTTTCATAATGAACTCGTTCGATTCCTGGCTAGGGAAAAAGATATTTTAAAAACGAATGATGCAGTTTTAGTTTTTATCAAAATCGGCCTCGTAACTCGTTTCAGCATTTTAAGCTAATCCTTATAGTTTCGGATTTGGCCCTGAAGGCCCGTTTGAAAAATTCACCCTGTATATGGCTATGATATTCTTGCTGTACAAAAAAAAATAGTGATAGTCTAGTGGTTTCAAATTTAGAAGGTGGTAGAACCCTTTGTGGTTCAACTCTGGCGGCACCACCGTCACACCTATTTCTGCCTCATAACAGCAGCGTTAAGCACTACTGTGTTCTGGTTTGAAGGGTGTGGTAAGGTAGACATACTTTTCCGAGGCGTTCTAGCTTAGTCCTCAGGGGTAGCGGCGCATCTGTGGCCGACCTCAGGTAGGAATATTTAATCAACCCTAGATTACCGATGTCCATGGGCGGCAGTAGCCACTTACCATCAGGTGGACTGCAGCTCGTCTCACAGTTCTTTATTATTTTAATTACTTTTTCAATTTATTTCTTTTTACCACGCTTTTATTAGCTTCACCTGTATGTATGTAACGGAATATTTACTCGTTCACTCGATTTTTACCCTCTTTGAATGGTCCGATTAATTTAAATTTTTGAAAAATTATCAGGAACCGATGACAATACACGATTTAAATAATTGTATCCCATTCACCTCATCAGGATCGTCAGGAATCAGGATTAACGATTTTCCTTGTGCGATTTTAGGGTGGTTTTTAGTTTTTACACTATATTTTTTCCTTCCAGACGTCAATCGAACCAAACCGATCAACAACCCAAGTTCACCGTGACGCCAGTACGACGCAGCGCTAGGCTGAGTATACACTGTACGAAGCAAACGCCGCTCCGGATATGCACGAGTGTGAAACAGGCCTACGAGCTCGGTCCAGCCGAGTTCAGGCCGAATAGGACGCTGACTGGATCACCGTAAAGTATATTATAATGATCTGTAATGTATGTATAATGTATGTACAAGTATAATGTATGTATATGCTCGACCAAGGAGGAATAGTCCGCGCCAAACTGCTAGTCCACTCTGAAGTTGCAAGCAGGTGTAGTCATACAATTTACTATGGCAACATGATTCATTTCTATATTCAGAGCGGACTAGTAGTTTTACGCGGACTATACATAACTGCGTTAGTGTGCCCTTACGTTACGGAGTATACGCTAACTAAACCTGCGCGCAACAACTTCAGAGCGGACTAGAAGTTTGGCGCAGACTATACCCTATGTCCTTTTCAGAACCCCTGACATTGTGTATACAAAATTTCATGATAATTGGTTATGTAATTAAGGTGTGAAATTATAACAAAGTCATGTTCGTTCGCATTTATAATATTCGCTGGGATTAACTTTGTATGTAACTAACCTTTAGTAACATGTAAATTTTATTCATTTCTAATGGATGTATAGTCAGCGCCAAACTGCTCGTCCGCTCTGAAGTTGTTGCGAGCAGGTGTAGTCATACAATTTGCTATGACGACGCGAGTCGTTTCTATATTCAGAGCGGACTAGCAGTTTTACGCGGACTATACTATCAGATTGTGTGCACGCTTTTTTGATATTTCTGTCACAAAATAATGATTGTTCTTAACTTTCGCTACATTCCACTTATCGATCACAACGACCAATCGACGGTCTGGTTTCTACTTTTAAAAGTTTTCATTACCTATTTTTCTACTTTTGTTTGTATTATTACATCTATCTGAACTCTGTTGGCGTTGTGGTCTCTAAGTGATATGTATCTAGAAATATTTCAAAATGATACTGCATTTTTTATTAACTTAATCCATTAACCTCCGTTATTAATTATCAATCTATCCAGTGTTTTCCAAGATCAACTTTACACTATGTATGCTTACTTGAAATAGACTAATTACGGCTTTTGACAGGAAAAAATACAACCCAAAAGAGAATCTCAACCTTTTCGAAATCATTTATAATTGGATTTAAGATCGATTATTAACAATCACAAATAAATTTATCTTTCTTTGTACGTATTTTCTTTTCTATATTTCACTATATCATATAGTTTTATATCAAATGTTAAGTTTATTTCTTAACAAATGTACTAAGATTGGTATGGGACCAATTATCGTGTATTTAATTTGTACCAATTAAGAATGTAATGAAGATGCTATTGTACTTTAAAGATGGCGTGTGAATTACAATTTTTATTGATATAAGTTATTACTGTAACAAGTATCAAGTGTTCGACTTGTCGATCGTAACTATCGTCGTCTTACTTTCAAATCTTGAATTAAATTTAACCTTATGTATGTATAAATTCATACAAATGTAGAGGTCGTTACTATCGTTAAGTGGAACACCATTGATCGTGTGCTATGAAATTAAGTAAGGTCTCTTATTCCAAATCAATGTCTCTTGTTTTATTTATTACTAGCTGACCCGGCAAACTTTGTACCGCCTCAAAATCTATATATCAAATAAATTCATATAAAATATAGCCTATGTTACTCGGGGATTTTCTCTCGATTTTTTCTCGGGGGAGCTTTCGAATGGTAAAATAATTTTAAAATCGGTCCAGTAGTTTTTGAGTCTATTCATTACAATCAAACAAACAAACAAACAAAGGTTATCTTTATAATATTAGTATAGATTAATTTAAATTTAAAATAATATATGTATAACAACAAGCTTTTATTTAAGTCGACTATTGATTAAATATAGTTTAAAAAACTAAAAACTACACTTTTATAGTTAATCAAGTAAACAGTAATAATTGTTGCAAGTCAGGGTAAGAAGCGTGGGGTGTATTTTACTGCGGTTCATAAATATTATCTCATAGATAATTGCCAATAGAATGATTGTAACATTTAATATATCAATGCTTTTTACTCTGAATTGGACCGTTTATTTTGAAAGTGGTGTAAGTCCATTTTCTTTTGTTTCGAGAAAATTAAAGGTTACTATATTTGTTGATTTAAAAATACAGGCAAATCATGTGAGGTCTGGCATTGTTTCTATTATTTTATCAACATTTAATTTGTTTATATAAATTTGTTTTTGGCTAATTAGACTACGATAACATATATTTATGTGCTGTAAATGGACTTACACCACTTTCAAAATAAACGGTCCAATTCTTTACTGTTAAACTCTTTGTCATTAAAAATATTTTCTAGTTTTTACTTCTATTAACAATAAAAGCGTGTTTTTTTAGTTTTTTTATACTATTTTTTTATTTTTATAAATAGTCGCCGAACAACTTTTGACAGTCGCGTTAACAACTTTTTAATCGCTTAAACGACTGTTAGTAGCTAATCTGAAACGTCTTATCCCCCGGGCGCACATATATTGCGGCAATATCAATATAAGGGCGGTGGGCAGGAAATTCGGGTCTCGAGGATACCCTCTTTGCCCGGGCCATATATTAGTAAAGATATCTCACCGCCTTGTAATTGAAGGAAGCAACAAATGGCAGACATGTACGTAAAATGGCTGACTGTTTTCCCATTACGTCTCCGACTGCCATAGTGTAATTTGCGCGGAACAATGCCGACATGTGCAGTTAAGTGGTGCAAAAACACGAAATCTAAGAAAAAGGGCGAAGAAATATCGTTTCATTCGTAAATGCTCTAAAAACTATTTTTTTTTATATAATTTTTTCCATGAAAATAGATGACAGTGACAATTTCAATTGTCAAAAATGGTTGCATTTTCTTGTTAGGAGTGAGTAATCTTTACTAATCTAGGCCCGGGCAGATTCTCAGGTGGTCGAATGCCCCCTGGATTTATAATATTTAATCATAATAATATAATGTTATTTAAAACATTATAATAATATATTGAACAAGTATAAAAAATAACCCAACCCCGCTGTTAAGTGGGTGGAACGACTGTTACGTGGTAGTAGCCAATGGGTCAATGTATGCGTGACAGGTGCACGCCGTGTATATGCGAAAATTGTGTTTGTGTGTGTGATTTGTATGGACCTTAATGATTGGGTGTAATGCAGACGAGTATAAGTTTGATGTAAAACTTCTTGTGTGAAGTTTTTGAAGTGAGACTACTTGGAAGTTTTTTAATGAGAATTATAGTCCGCCAAACTGCTAGACCGTTCTGAATGTAGAAACGAGTCGCATTGAATAGCAAATTGTAGATATTAGCGGGACGAGAACAGTGCGGGACCCCTCGCGCAGTTAGTGTGCCCTTACATTGCTACGGAATATATGCTTGTAGTTGTGCGCAACAACTTCAGAGCGGACTAGCAGTTTGGCGCGGACTGTACGTTTCTAAAGATATTACTTAATATTCTTCTATTCTGTTTATAAACTTTAATACTGATAATGTGTTGTTTATTTTTGTTTATTCATACAAAGAATAATATTACTTGATCAAAAGGAACAAGTAAAATTAGTTTCCAGAATACACTTTATATTAATTTGTTATAATAAATAAAAAACTTACTTTTATTTTACTTATTAAATTATGATATTAAACTATACTTATCGGTAGTAATCTGGAGATATTTTTAATAAAAATAAGTGTAGACCGCGCCAAACTGCTAGTCCGCTCTGAAGTTGTTGCGAGCAGGTGTAGCCATACAATTTGCTATGGCGACGCTATTCATTTCTATATTCAGAGTAACTTGCAGTTTTACGCAGACTAATACTACTGTAAATTTAATATTTGCAATGCTAAAATCCATTAAGAAGTTTTCCTTCAATTTTATTGATAAGATATTGTCAAAACATAATTAGATTTAGGCACCTTATATATGCTAATATATATTTAGTATATAAAGGCTAAGAATGTATTTTTGTTTGTATATAATTCATGAAAACATTATTTTTATTATTTTATGTTTACGCTTGTCTGTTTAACATAGTTCTTTCCCTATTTTTATAATTTTGTAATAAATGATCCATGAAAAAATTGAGTTTTATTTAAATGGTTCCTTTAAATAGAAAAGATTTAGATGTATTGGGATTTTGAAAAATAAAATATATTTGGAAAATGGCAGTCCTTTATGGTTCGACTCTGGCGGCACCACCGCCACATCTATTTCTGCCTCATAACAGCAATGTAGCGCTGCTGTGTTCTGATTTGAAGGGTGTGTGTAAAGGACATATATTTCCGAGGTGTTCCAGCTTATTCTTCAGGGGTAGCGGCGCATCTGTGGCCGACCTCAGGTAGTATTAATCTGGGGTTGGTAACAGATATCCATGGGCGGCAGAAGCCACTTATCAGGTGGAATGCATGCTCATCTGCAATTTCTATATTAAAAAAATCTTTAGCACGCACTGCAACTCAAAAAATATCCTGTACTAGATGAAAAGGAGTGTCAGTAGTTTGCTGCCACAAATAGACTGCTCCCACGTTTGAGTCGTTAGTTATGCTACTATTGGATCCAGATTATTTTTGCGAGTAAACCATACTGAAATCGCTCAACCATAGTCAAGTCATTTATCAGTACCATTTTGATTATTACATTGCATTATTATAGCATATATAAAAAGTTTTATACTTAATACTGCAGCGCTACCTGTTAGATACTAGCATTCCGATTACAGCTTATGAGAATTTTAGATATTTTTATATTTAAACGTGTATATATTTTACAAACTTAAATGATGTCTTATTTAAATAACCATTAAAGACTTCATTTAATTATTCGTGAAAGTATGCCAACACTCGTTTGCTGTCATATTCTCCTGTCACATGTCAAAATAGCAATGAAGTTTCAGTGTGGCCGTACAAAACTTTTTACCCCATTTGCGGGAAAAAAACCATAACTGCTTATACAACTAATATTTGCATTCCAATTTTATTTTAATCTTATCCAAAAATATATATGAGAATTACGAAATATGTATCTGGTTCTAACATTTTAAATATTTACTAAATAAGTTAAGTTACACAAACATGAGTCACGTCACATTTTTATTATATAGAATAAGTGACCAAATTGACACTATTAATATTAATATTCAACGTGATCAGTTCTTGACACTGTATTTTGAAGCTGTAAAGAGATCATAATGTATTATAGTAGAGGTGCGCAATATATATCACTGAAGTGAAAAGAGAGAGATATATCTTTTCAACTCAGTGATATATATATCACTCTTGCTAACTCACTTTAGCTCAGTAGCTCTGTAAAGATATAAGCGACATTTTATATCAGTATATCAGAGAATCAGATCAAAATGTTTTGACAACATTTTTGATTCCTATAATTAATACAAAACTGGCAAGAAATTATATATGAATTTCACAGCCAACACTATTTGTATATCCCTGTTTTCATATTCTTAGCAAAGAAATAGATTTTAATTTAGTATTTAATACGTAATGCATTTGACTCAAATCAGACTCTCTCAGTCAGTCGCTCATTTGACTCATAACTCACTCGCGAGCGAGTATAAAACTGTTGAGTTGAAGAAGATCTTATATCCGGAATCGTATGGACCTATGAACTCAACCATGTGACGCGGATATAAAGATATAATTCAAATTCGTCGGAGTTGATGAGTGATTAGCTCTTTGGTGAAGATATATATCATTTATATCACTCACTCGCGAGCTACTCAATTCTATATTATAGGCGCAATTATTAATAATCATAGTCACTGTTTGTTCTGAGAATCGTTATAAAAGGTCTGAATTTATAAAAATTGGACACGATCGAACTCACTGTTATAAAAAAGTACATAATTAAGTGGAAATTCCAAATAATGTAGCTGGCAAGACAGTAAGACGTGCAGTTTTTGCCAATCTGCAAATTTTATCTTCGAATTCCATTTCTCTACATAGAATAGACTTGAGAGAGAATATTCTTCCTTTTATACCGTTTATTTCTCATTCAAGCCGCTAAGTACGGCGGGTCGGTCGTGCGGGTGTATCTTTATCAAAGTATATTCGCAATTCGAAAATACTGTTTGATAAAATCGTGTTATTGTGAAATATTCTTAATATACAGTGTGAATTGAGTTTTATTTAAATATAAATCCGATTTTTGTGCTGTGAATGTGATAAATACATCAGCTGACTAATATCTTGGGTAAGTTTGAATAATATGTTAATTTAAAATGAATGTTTCGGCGTTTATTTCGCGTAAATGTCGATTCAGTAACAGGAAAATGTTTACAGGAAGTAAAACAATAGTTTCATTGAAGTTCACAATGTTTCAGATATATTGTGCAATGTTCGTAAACTTGTAAGAACCAGATTTTGTTTAGCCCATATGACTACAACAGCTGTTTACTAAAACAATGTTACCTAATTACTTATTTTTTACCTAATTACTTTTTCCTTATATTTTTTTAAGAAAACGAGAATTTTATTTGTCATACAAATAATAATACCAACATTTATTTAAATAATAACTCTTTCTCTCTCTTTTAGTTTATTATTATTTCTTATAATTAATCTGCACATAATGTTATTATTGTCTAGTTTTTTAGCCTTTAACATGAATTAATAAATAAAAATATGTCAATTTATAAAAACATCTGTTTATATTTAAAAAATAATTCTTAAGCACATGCTTTCCACGAAAACCATAACGTTTAAAAAATCCACTGAATCTCTGAAAAAAATATATATTTTTTAAAATATAAAGAATTTTACATTAATTGAAGTTAACTTGTTTGCTAATTAATTTATTACAACTAATATTATCTAATTACTTGCAAGGATATTGAATAAATTCAAAATGAAATGTTTTCTTCACAAAAAATATTTAATAAACTCTAAGTATAACCCACAAAATCTCACTTCACAATGATAATTACTTTTTGTTAACAAAGAAGATTACTTTTTGTTTAGAAGGTGGTAGAACCCTTTGTGGTTCGACTCCGGCGGCACCACCGCCACACCTATTTCTACCTAATAACAGCAGTGTTAGGCGCTGCTGTGTTCTGGTTTGAAGGGTGTGGTAAGGGAGACGTACTTTTCCGAGGCGTTCCAGCTTAGTCCTCAGGGGTAGCGGCGCATCTATGGCCGACCTCAGGTAGGAATATCTAATCCTATCTGGGGTTGATTATAGATGTCCATGGGCGGCAGTAGCCACTTACCATCAGGTGGACTGCATGCTCGTCTGCTACTCTTATATTATAAAAAAAAAAGTAGTAATTAAAATTGAAAGAAGTAATAAAAACCGATAATGAGAATATAATTTCAAAATATAACTAAGGACATATTTAATTGATGTTATTGTTGTGTAAATGATTATTTAAAATCATTAAAACTGCAAAGAATTTAATGTATAATGAATTGAAATAACAATTATAAAGGAACCAATATAATATTATTATTGTGATTTTATATAAACTAATCACTAATTATTTGTAAAACAATCATGTGGCCTACTTGATGGTAAGTAGCCACTGTCATCCATAGACATCTATAATCAACCCCAGATAGGGTTAGAGTGCCATCTGAGGTCGGCCACAGATGCGCTACTCCTGAGGACTAAGCTAGAACACCTCAGAAAAGTATGTCTCCCCTACCACACTCTTCAAACCAGAACACAGCATTACACTGCTGTTATAAGCAGAAATTGGCATGACAAAGGTGACTGAAAAGTCAAACCACAAAGAGTTTTACCACCTTTATATTTATTTAAATAAATTACATAAATTAAATAAATAAATAAAACTGAAAAACTCTGAGACACAAACAGGTAATACTGATGATAAAACAATTTACCTAAAAACAAAAAATCACTAATAAGGTCACAGCTGTTTAAATGTAAATATTGTACAACAGTACAAATTATGGTACTTTATTCTATTACATAAAGATAACATATTAGTCAATAAATACAAGGCCATATATCTTTCAATGCTAACATTGACAAACATTGAAAGGTTTTACCATCATCAACTATTACTGTCCCACTCCTGGACATGGGCCTCCTCTCAGAATGAGAAGGGTTAGGCCATAGTGCACCGCCCTGGCCAAGGCGTTTTGGTAGACTTCACATACCTTTTAAAACTTTTTTTTTATATTTCTTAGGTATACAGGTTTCCTCAGTTTTCCTTCACTGTTTAACCAAGTGAAGATTAATTTCTAATATGCACATAACTTTGAAACAGTGGGATTTGAACCTCGGACACTTCAATCAAGAGGCCGAGTTTCTCAACCACTGGGCTATCACTGCAAAGAATATTAACCAGACCAATGAATATAATATATTAACACTAGCTGACCCGGAAAACGTCGTGTTGCCATATAAATAAAAAATTGTTAAGGGTGAACAACCCTTATCACTTAGGGGTATGAAAAATAGATAGTAGCCGATTCTCAGACCTACTGAATATGCATATAAAATTTGGTAAAAATCAGTAAAGCTGTTTCGGAGGAGTATGGTAACTAACATTGTGACATGAGAGTTTTATATATAAGATGGAAGTAGTAGAAAAGTTACGGCATTAGGTATGTTTATATATTCGCAATATTTTCCTTCATCGTTAAGGAGTGATAATTTTTATGTGTACACAGTGATGAAACCACAGCATACAGGAAACAACTTGATTTTCATTACATTGGACTAAATTCAAAAGATTTATGTAATTAAGACTTTTTAAACACAGAATAGTGACCGCTATAACAACTAATGCCTGAATAAAAATATCTTGAAAATAAATGGGGGTCACCATACAAGTAACCGCATTTTTTTGGTGTTATTCGCTTTATTTATTGAACTGAAATAGGTAAGTAGTAGGTACTAGGTACACAGTATGGTTGGTATGATAACAAATACTAAAATTCGCCAACGAGAACAACGAGTCGAACTCGCACATGGAGGCTTCCGTACCACCAAATGTTAATTGTATTTTACTTTATGTTTATAAAAGAACCATATTAAAATATGTTTCATTGTTCATATTTGTATTTATTATAATAGCAGTTATAGTAGTAAACGTATTGTAAAAATTTCAACTGTCTTTCTAGTACAGTTTAACAGTTAGATAGTAAAATGCCGAAAAAATACCGGTTTGCTGTATATGTAAATAAAATAAAGAGGTCTCTCTTTAATATACACCTTTATTTTATTTTAATATTTCTTGTTATAGCGGCTACCATTGTGCATATTCTGTAAAATCAAGTGTCTATCTAGTACGGTTTAGAAGAAAGAGTCCTGTGACAGACAGACAGACGGACAGAGAGCGGAGGCTTAGTAATTGGGTTCCGTTTTCACCCTATAGTTACGGAACCCTAATGAAATGCTTCAATGTACGAAATGCGATCTTTGGCCTCATGACACAATAACTCTTTCAAATATAACACTAGCTGTGTTCCGCGGTTACACCCGCGTTAAAAGAAATGTAACAATATCATAAAAAAACAAATAGTAAAGACTAAAAGGTCTTTGAAATGTGACTTTCTGGGCCCTAATTTAATTTCAAGGTTTTCCTTTACGCAGCGTACGCCAGGACAGCTCTCAGACGGATTTTTTTGCGTTACACATAATATTTATACACTACTAACCAAACAATATCCTTAAAAAAATTCGTTTAAATGTTTTTCTTATTTATAAACTATTTTATTGGAAAGTTTCATCCTAATCCGTTTTTGCTACAAGAACACATAAACATCCATACATCCTCACATACTCTCGACTTTATAATATTAGTAGGAAGTAGGATAGTAGGATTTACTTTTATTTTATCTGATAGCTGACTATTCAAACATAATATAATAAATACGCAGGCAGGCTTAGCAAAAAGTCAAATAGGAAGACATTTACAACCTTGTAAACTCAGTCCAACATTCTTCAATAAACCTCATAGTTTATATACAATTATTATTACGTATATAATTGGCCAAGTGCGAGTTGATTTCGCACGGATGGTTCCGTAATACAAAATTTTAATTTTTTTATTTTTAATATTTGTTATAAGCCATTATTTTAGTATTTTGTTGTCATAACAGCCATAGAATGGAATACATTGTTTAAATTTGAACTGTTCACCTATAACGGTTCAATATGTAAACCAAAAACCGTCGAAAAATAGCGGTTTTTTGTATGGCAACCTCCTTTTGTTTTTAAGATTTTTTTTTTGTATTTGATGTTATAGCAGCCACCATTATACAATATACATATTCTATGAAAATTTTAAGTGACTATTATTACGCTTGACACACGAACAGCGGAGGCTTAGGAATAGGGTTCCATTTTTACCCTTTGGGTACGGAACCCTAATAAAGTAGCTATGCATTTACGAGCTGTGCCCTGTGGATTCGCCCGCGTTTAAAAGTACATAATTATAATCCTTTTTTTTTAAATAAAATTCGCCTAGGTTATTCCTTATAACGATAATTAAATTCCTGTGGAAGTTTGTCAAAATCGGTCCAGCCGTTTTCAGAATAAACAGACAGATACACTTTTTTGTTATTGTATATACTTTTATATTTAACTAGTAGTGCCCTCGGTTTCGCTCGCATTTTTAAAAAAATAACATGACATACATATAACTGAAAAATTTGTACCTTCATTGGAATGACAGTGGCGCCATCTGTCGAAAATTGGTCGTACCAACTCAGAAACCTTCGTGGGCTCATGATGCTCAACAACTTTGCTAAAGATCGTCACATGATCAAATGCATAGTTTACGATTCTATATGGGACATATAGACCAACATTATTTTTTATATTAATAAGAATACATTTGACTGATATTTTGTAATTAAAAACAGACACATCAGTTTTATTTATTTGTAATAAATATATATAGATAATTGATAGTTTTATGTAAAAGATGTGTGTCATGGAATTTCTTTCGCCGCATCTTCTGCATATAGAAACAGCGAAGTGGTAGGTTATTGATCTCACCTTGAAAGCCTTACCTTGTAATAACCAACCGTACACTCACAAAAGTTAATTGCAATTTGTTATGCTGATTCAAAAATAAACGTGTGAATATAAAGGTAAAATTGTTGTCTTTTTGTATTATCAATAATTATAGTTTAACAACTAAAAACCACGCTAAAATCGCACAAGGAAAATCGTTAATCCTGATTCCTGATGATCCTGGTGAGGTGAATGGGATAAAATAATTTAAATCGTGAATTGTTATCGGTTCTTGATAATTGTTCAGAAATTTTAAATTATTTGGACCGTTCAAAGTGGGTAAAAATCGAGTTCAAAGATATCATTGCATACATACATATAGGTCAAGCTATAAAAGCGTGTTAAAAATAAGAGGTACGGTGCGGTTTGAGCCTCGGACCCCTCGATCAAGAGGCCGAGTTTCTTAACCACTAGGCTATTAGTCTATTGTAAGATTTGAATGCCTATGGTTAAGTATTCTTTGTATGGTTTGTGATGTGTCATTGTATGTATCTGGGAAGTACCGGCGTCGGAAAATGTTCAAGCTTATATGGAATGATATGTACATAATGATACTTCAGTTTTTATTACATTGTTTAGTTATTTTATTACAATGGCGCTTTATAACAATTGTGGTTTTATAATTGCGCTCTGTTTAATATTTATTTTCGACTAAAGATTGGTTTGTGAATGAAGCCGACGGTTTTTCTGAAGGTTTTTTGGCTGATGTTTTGGTCATTGTCAACTCGTTACTGTCCCACTGTTGGGCATTGGTTTCCTCTCAGACTGAGTCTGATTTATGCCAAAATCCGCTGACAACCAAGTGCGAATTGGTAGACTACACAGCTTTGAGATTTTTTACTTTCAGGCATTTTAGGTTTCCTCGCAATGTTTTCCTTCACCATTCTTCCTTATTATTATTAAACCTCGCTTTTATTAGTTTGACCTGTATGTACTCGTATGTATGTAACGGTATCTTAGAACTCTTTTTTTTTACTCACTTTGAATGGTCCGATTAATTTTAAATTTTGCACAATTATCACGAACCGATGACAATACATTATCAAGGAGTAACGATTTTCCTCGTGCGATTTTAGTGTGGTTTTTAAGTTTTTAAACTATAATTTTTATTATTACATTGTTTTGTTATTTTATTACAATGGCGCTTTATTACAATTGCGGTTTGTAATTGCGCCCTGTTTTTAGGATCTTCTCTTAGAATGAGCGGGACTATAGACCACATAAGGCCAATTGTTGATTGGTAGACTTCACAACTTTTAAGAACTTTTTTTGTAAGAACTCTTTTCCTTCACTGAAATATATTTAACAATAGGGTGGAACCCTATTGATAAATATATTTCCTAACAAATTAAGTATATTAGTATTTGTCCAAAAACATTTTTAATATTAGCAATCCTGTTCCGTAGCTACTATAAGGTCAAGACCTTTGCTAATAATCGGGGTCTATCCAATTCATTACTAGTCACCTGACAAATTACTGTGTTCCACGCGATGCTTCTGACCTATCTATTGGATGTTATTTTTATATTTTCGAATGTTACTAAGTACTTAGACTAGTGGTTAAGAAACTCGGCCTCTCGATCGAGGAGTCCGAGGTTCAAATCCCAGGCAACCTCTGATTTTTCAAAGTTATGTGCGTATTAGAAATTTATTATCACTTGCTAAACGTTGAAGGAAAACATCGTGAGGAAACCTGAATACCTGAGAGATTTATAAAAAAAAGTGTCAAAGGTATGTGAAGTCTACCAATACGCACTTGGCCAGCGCGGTGGACTATGGCCTAATCCTTCTCATTCTGAGAGGAGACCCGTGCCCAGCAGTGGGACAGTAATGGGTTGATTATGACTAAGTACTTTGTTTTTGAAAAGAAGTTTTTTTTTATAATTTGCCTGTAATCTTTACTTATATTCGTATTTATTTGTTTCTGAAAACAATTAGGGTTTCAGCCTAAAACAATGAATACGATTCCAACACATGAGGTGTCGTTGGATTCGTCTAAATAGTGGGAGTGATGTAGTCTAAATTACTCCTTTTTAAATTTAATTAATTTTTAAACAGATGGGTTCCTTGTTTTTTATTTTGTTTTTGTTAGTTGCAAAACACACCCAAAAGTTATAATGACCTAAATCCTATTTATGGGGTCACGCGAACAGTCAGGCCCGATCGATGGCTACGCTCTGGGGTCTAATTTAGTGACACCGTTGACGAACTAAACAGATGGACTGCTAGTAAAATTATTTATTTATGTACGATACGCATGCCACATTATTGTCCCGATGCTGGGCTCAGGGCTCCTCTTAAAATAGAATTATTTAACTGCTCTGGTCAAGTGCGGATTGGTAGATTTGACACAATTTTTTTAGATAACTCTCAGACTTGTATTCCTCACGATGTTTTCCTTCAACATTAAGCTATTTGTGATAAATAATTTATAATGTGCACGCTGTAATTTGTAACGCTTGAACTAGACAATTATTTTAAAAACAAAAAAACCGAATGCTTAAAAATATACCCTATGTCACTCCCGCAATTTAGACCAATCCAACGACACGTCATATGTTAATCCGTCAAGCCGTTTGGGCTGTAGCGTGACAAAGAATGAGACAAACTCGAAAAACATTACCTTCTGCAGTCGGGTAAAAATCAAAATTATTAAAGGGAATTAAATCCCGTATCATATACCAGTTATCTATTTTTTTGCTTGAAGTTTACTATTTAACTAATAGTTGTCACGAACTAATCACTCTCACGCCCACATTCAACCGATCACGTGATATATGTGTGTGTACGTCACTACATACATACATACATACATGCATGCATACACGCGTGACGTTTAAAAGATAATTTTGATCTGTTTTGTTTCGCGAAAACGTTATCTGTCGCGCTTAGTACGGTACAGTTAGTGTGGCAGTCATGTAGGTAATATTTTATATTAATCATAGAGTAAAATCGAGGGAAATATCTAGAATACATATATGATATAACCGAAATCCTCAGGGTTCGTACCCGAAGGGTAAAAACGGAACCCTATTACTAAAACTTCGCTGTCTGTCCGTCTGGCACAGGGCTATATCTTCGTAACCGTAATAGATAGACACATGAAATTTTTACAGAGGATGCATAACGGTGGCCGCTATAACAACAAAAACTAAAAATAAAATTAAGTTGAAAAATACCGGTTCGTTGTATGGAGACCCCATACAACGAACCGGTATTTTTCGGCATTTTTCGATCTAACTGTTAAACCGTACTAAGGAGACGGTTGAATCCGTTTACCACTATAACTGGTATTATAATAAATAGAAATAAGAACCATAAAACATATTTTAATATAGTTATTTTAATTTTATTATACGTTGATTACGTATTATTCATCATCACCCCAACGCCATCTATTGTTGTATCATTTAACTAAGTATTGTTGAACATAATAAAATGAGTAAAAATAAGTAAAAAGTAATGAATGGTGGTACGGAAGTCTCCATGTGCGAGTTCGACTCTTACATGGCGAATTATTTATACAGTAAGAAACGAGTGTGTAGTCGATTTGCTTTAACCCTAGATAAAATACGATAAAAATAGATTCGTTGCTACGCCTGGGAAAAATATGTCTCTTACTACACAATTTAACCCGGAACACAGCATCCAAAGATACCAAATATCAATTTCTGCGTATTAGTTTCTATTTTTTTAATTATTGGTATGGGGAAATTGAATAGATTGATAATCAATCCAACTTTTTCCCTACCTCCTATCTAAGATCAAAATTTGATCAGTTATTACTGCTTGTTAGAAATTAACAAATTGTCAAAGATAGTCTCAGTATTCTCAATCCTTGGTAGGAAAACATGAGATAGATAGATTATTACACACTTGCAAGTTGCAATTGGCTAAATGATAGTACATATTTAATTTTATTATTTAATGAATCTATAAATTAATTAATCTAAATTATATTAACTATCAACTCAAAAGCAATATTGCTATTTACAAGTTTATATTAGTTTCAATTTAATCAGATTATATAGTAGGTAACTTAGACACACTTTAGGGAGAGTTCAGTTGCCTATATTACAGGTTTTTTACCCAGTTTAGGCAACTAACGATACTTAATTAGGTATTTTAAATAAATTACTATTATATTTATTTATAACTTTCTATACATTGCTTAGGCAACCTTAACAGAATTTATCTAATTCGTTTGTCAAACTTCTCGAGAAATTCCCCTGCCGTCCTGCGAAATACGGCAATTGGTGTAAAAAAAACATCTACTGCTGGGTTCCAAGTCAGTAAACCGTTGAGCAGTGTCAGTGCTACAAAATATACCTTTGTAATGCTTCATCTTTCGTTTTTCTAAGTGGTGCAGTTTGACGGCAGTTTCCATTTACCTAACTCATTGGCGTGCTGTTACGTCAGTTGGTTATTTTGAGTATAGCGATCAATGCCACTGGACCAAGGTCACCACTTTTGCTGATATATTATGATGACGCCATATTTTTCGAGTATCACAATAAAAAAAAATTGAGGAATATTTTTAATAAATCATAATAATTATAGTAATGCCAACCCGCCAACAGTCAGTCATCTCTCTCCCATCACCTCAATTGTGGTTGTGTAATTTTTTTTTTTGTTGACGAGGGGAAACTTTCAAAAGGTACCCTATGCCGTGCGACACGGGGTTATGTGGGATTCTTACCGCACTAAAACCCCCCCGGTGACCGTCCCCGGCGCTGCGTAGAGGACTCCGGGATCTCCAACGGAACGTAACCGGAGTCCTCTTAGCGCGGTGTCCCGTCGGGCTCCATCCAGGTGAGCTTGACGCTCACCACACTGTCTGGTGCGTACGACGGTAAGCGACCACACATACCGCCGTTCTTCCCGGGGCCGTTAGCCGGGCGGTTCGAGCTCCCTTTCTTTCCACCCGCGACCCCAGAAGCCCGGAAGTACAGGGACAAGGGGGTTGTGTAAACCTAAGACCTAATTTGTGGAGTGAACTCCTCTCCTTCGGCCGCCATCTTGAAAAAGGTGCCAATTCTTTTCACGCTGTATCAGGCAAACTATTAGTCGCACAGAAAAATTGTAAGAACACTTTTGGTTTCAAATTTAATTTTCTGTGACGACGTCCTGCTAATCGTTAAGAGATGGCGCTAAACGTTTCTGAATCACGCTATCGAAGTTTTCTCAACATCTTGCATATATACAAGCTCCGATCTGAGATTGTTGTCAGGCCGCTGTCAGGGCATGATCACCTAGTCCGAACGGTGCCCCTTTGCCAAATTTCTACAATTGAGGCTGTTAGAACCAGAGCCTAGCCCAATTACAAAAAACATGATTTACAATATGGAGAAATGTAAAAGTATGCATCTTTTTAAATTACGAAAATACAGATAGGTTAAAGTCATTCAAATGCAGTTAGGTCATTCTGGTTCTAGCAGCCTCCATTTTGGTTCTATACCTTTTTGTTTTAAAACAAAAAATAAAAAAGTTTCCATTTAACTCATTGGCGTGCTGTTACGTCACTAGTTATTCTGGGAATCGCGATCAATGCCACTAGACCAAGGTCACCACTTTTGCTGATATCGATACTGATATATATTTAAAATGGTCAGTATTGCCTTATTTTTGGGGTTCTGTACCTGCAGGGTAAAACGGATGGGCATATTATTTTCAAATAATAGAGCTAGCCCACACATTAGAGTTTTAACCGATTTCGAAAAGGAGGAGGTTTTGTGTTGGGATTGTTGGGCTGTATGTATTTTTAGGGTAAAAAATTAGGATACGCTAGTACGCTGTCAGTCCGTCAGTCACAGGGCTCTATCTGTTGAACCGTAATAGATATACATTTAATTTTTTTACAGAATTTAGTTTTGAGGTTTGATAAAACAAGAATAACTAAAAATAAATATAGTTCAAAAAACTAAAAGAATACGCTTTTATGATAAAATCAACTAAAAAGTAGAAAATAATTTTCAATCTAGGAATCAATTAAGGAACAGTAAATTGTATAATTGGCTACTTGACACTTTTTGGGAAAGTGTTGTAATGAATTAGTATACGTATTATATATGCCTTTCATTGATCACTTTTTCGAAAAAAGGGCTATTTATTAATAAAAAACAAAGTTTCTTTACGGTGAACGGAACGTCGCGTTAAATCAGGCGGTCAAGTGTCATTTTGTGGCGAAACGTCATTATACTGTAAACAAACAACGCTCGGAAGAAAATAGGGAGTTATTTAGCTTTTATAACTAAAATTGAAATAAATGACAAGTTATAAGACGTGTGCAGTGACGATGTGTACAAGTACGATCGCTAAATATCCTAACAAATTTGCTTATACACGTTCCTAAACCGAAATCTCATAAACATTAAAAGAACTTGCAGACAGAGGATTCAAACATATAATAGAAGTATTAATGAGAAAAAAGAATAAGGAGTGATTCCTATACTCTAAATCATCAAACCCGGATGTAATCAGAACAAAACAGCATGTTAAAGTATTCATATATTTCATATATTATAAAGATGTCTACAATAAGAATAGAGTTAGAATAGTATTAGTTAAGAATAGAATAAATGAATTAAAAGACGTCTACGAGAATTCTCTATTCTATTTTAAGGCCTCATTCTGTAATTAATAAGAAACAAACTATTTCGATGACTGAGTTATTATTACTTGTGCACGGATTAACTTACAGGACTGCATAATTAAAAATACATGATTTGCTAATTTTAATCTTTTATTAACCAACTGCTTTGTTTGTTAGGTTTATATGGGTCTATTATTGAGTACACACCATAGAACTTTTGTATATATTTATCATTATATGTTACATTTACAATATTTACTACAGATAACCTCAAAGCATTTTGAAGCTGTTATTTTCTTGTATATTGAAGCTCTTGCTAAGCTAAATTTTTGTGCTGCTTGAGTGTGTACTTTCTTCATTTTTTAAATTATTTTCTGTAACAACTAGATATATAATTTTTATCATTGTCATTTTGAGAAATCTGTAGTGCAATAACAGCAACTGTATGGTCTTTTTCCTTCCTTCATCTTGTTACTCAAGTAAAGAACTACTATTTCCCATTTCCTTCACTTTATGTACTTCAGAGTGCTGACCACCTTTGAAACTTTTGGTTCCTCATTTTCTATGACTCCACATTAAATCATGTTTGCTGCATCCTTGGGAGGCAGGACAGTCATCACATTTAATAATACTTTGTTTTTCATATACAGTCATGGACACTGAGCATGACTTTTGATGTACCTTGTATTCAGGACAACTTTTACTTTTCATGAAATACAAACTTGCCTGCCTCTTAAACTGCACATACCCTATAGCGTCGTTACTATACGAGTGTCGCGAAGATCTGAAAATATAAATATAACCAATAAATAACCTTAGAGCAGTTCACATAAGAATATAAGTATAGTTTAAAAAGCTTGATAATCACTTAAAGACAACCTTTCTTCTATCGGAAATCGGTTAAGAAATGTTTTAACTGTCCGAAATGATTAAATGTAAATATAAAGAATATTTTACTTACGTTGTTTATTTGTGATTTCCATAGGTTATTTCACGAAAGTTTTTGTATTCATTTTTATTTATTGCATTGTATATCTTCTTTAAGCAGATTCACGCTATCAGCTTTAATATACTGTGGATTCATTTCGGTTCACAACATAAATTCAACCAACTCTAACAGCAAACGATATCATTTTTATTTGTCTTGTTTATTATTCATGTAGTGACGTCACCTGACATTTAAGGCAGCACTGTCGCCGTTTTGGGATTTAAAATCCACAGATAAAAAATCAAAAATTTCTTTTAAAAAATTAAAATACTTAGAACGTATTAAAAATTAAACTAAATACTGCATAATTTATGTTTACTTATAAGCTATCATATTGGATATATTTCATATTTTATTGTTATAACTGTCAAGTACCCAATTGTGAAAAAAGCGTGGAGTGCTCCACTTATGAATTTTCGAAAAGCACCCTAGCTAATATAAGCGTGTTAAAAACAAAAATCGTTAATTTTTGTTTTTTTGCATTCCGGGAGTGCCGGCAGAGGTGAAAACTTTAGGAACCTAACGTGAATAATAAAATTGAATGAATAAAAAATGAAACTAACACCTATTGACATATTTTTTCTATGCTGACACCGGATGACATCTTGACTTTTGCAGTTTGCTTTGCCGTCTTACGAATTTTCGATCAGGCCATTTTTAACATTTTTTTCCCATCACAAAAATTGCATAACGCCGCTAAATAAGTTTTCACGCCAAAAAAAGAAACCCAAATACACAAGAAGCAAGTATTTTTCAGTATACCAATCTGCTTGACTAGCGCGGAGGACTATGACCAAAACCATGTTCAGACTTGTTTGATTCATATCAATAAATAGGTACCATTTACTTTATATAAAAGTTAATTAAATACTGTCTGAAACAATATTTTCACAGATAATATTTTAAACAAGCATGCGATGTATCATACTACAAGCAGTTAAATAAATACCGTCTGAAACAATATTTTTACAGATAATATTTTAAAGAAGCACCCGCTGTATCATACTACAAGTAGGTAGATAATATAATTTAAGGAAAATATCATTTGAGTAAGTTTACTTCGTCATGCTCATTAGTTCTTATTCGAATTAACGCCACGTTTTCAAAATACATTTGTTTTTAACTAAATTACACGAGCGTGGTAAGTGGCTACTGCCCATAGACATCTACAATCAATCCCAGATAAGATTAGATTACTACCTGAGTTTATCAGATGCGTGGCGTCTAGGGATTAAGTTGGAATGCCTCGGATAAGTATGTCTCCCTTACCACACCCTTCAAACGAGAACACAGCAGCACGAAAGGTACTGTAGAAATTTTGACAACGCTTGGCTTTTTATATTATTAATTAATTATCACTTGCTAAACGGTGAAGGAAAACATCGTAAGGACACCTGCATACCTGAGAGATTTATAAAAAAAAAATCTCAAAAATATGTGAAGTCTAAAAATACGAGCTTGGCCAGCGCGGAGGACTATGGCCTAATCCTTCTCATTATGAGAGGAGACCCGTGCCCAGGAGTGGGCCAGTAATGGGTTGCTGATGATGATGATGGTTTTTATGGAACTATAGATTACAATCTTTTTTTTAAAGAGCCAAGTGTTACGTAGTAACTGAATAAGGTAATTTTCGCATATGGCGAAAAATAGGTCGTCAAGAATAGTCTTTACGTCGGCGAAAGAAAAACTGTCATCAATTCATATTTATGTTTGAAAAGATGGGCGAAAAATGAAGTATTATATTATGTAGGTACATTTCTTGTAATATATGAGTAGCAGACGAGCACGCAGTCCACCTGATGGTAAGTGGCTACTACCGCTCATGGACATCTGCAATCAATCCCAGATAGGATTATATTCCTTCCTGAGATCGACCACAGATGCACCGCTACCCTAGAGGACTAAGCTTCTGCGGAAAATAATATCTCCCTTACCACACCCATAACACAGCAGCGCTTAATAATGCTGTTATGAGGCAGAAATAGGTGTGGCGATGGTGCCGCCGGAGTCGAATCACAAAGGGTTCTACCACCTCCTAAAAACTTGTTCAAGAAATGTCGCGGGTCGGTAGGAAGGCCGCGGGCTTAAAGTTTAAACTCCTTTCTTTTTTTTTTGTTTACGAGGGGGAAACCTTCAAAAGGTACCCGACGACGTGGGAGCGACGCCGGGTTATGTGGGATTTTTACCGCACTAAAACCCCCCCGGTGGCCGTCCTCAGCGCTTGGTGGAGAACTCCGGGATCTCCGATGGAACACAACCGGAGTCCTCCGATCGCGATGCTCCAATCGGGCTCTTCCCTGGGGGAGCAGTTTACGCTCCTCCCACACATCTAGTGTTTACAACGGTATGCGGCCACACACACCGTCGTCCTTCCTGGGGTTACTTGTTGGACGGTTCGAGCTCCCACTCTTGCCGCCCGCAACCCCAGAAGCCCCCTTTTAGTCGCCTCATACGACAGGCAGGGGATACCGTAGCCCTACTCTAGACCCGAGACTACAGGGACAAAAGTTTAAACCCATGGTTAACACGAAAGATAACAGTAATTGTAAACTGATCGAATGTTTAATAAAACGCAGCGTTTACTAACAGTGTCGATGTATGTTATTGTGCGGTTCGGCGTATTGTTGAACATTTACACGGGGAAGAAAACGCACGGTCTCCCGTTTAAAAACATTATAGTTTGTCTTTAACTCGGAGATACGTTGGAAAATGTTTTTAACCACGCTTTTATTAGCTTGACCTGTATGTCTGTACTATGTATGTAACGGAATCTTTGAGCTCGATTTTTACCCACTTTGAACGGGCCGATTAATTAAAAAAAAATTGAATACTTATGAAGAACCGATGACAATACACGATTTGAATACTTTTATCCCAATCACCTCATTAGGGTCGATAGGAATCAGGATGAGTGATTTTCTTTGTGCGATTTTAGCGTGGTTTTCCGTTTTTAAACCTAACCATTGTTAAGACGCGAAAAATCATCTCGTTAATAAATCCGAATTTTCAATAATTTGACCGCAAAAAATGTTATAGGTACCACTATTGGAAAATCCATATTACAAGATTATATTGACACAAACCCGGAAAATCATACGCAAACAGTAATATGCCACTAGCTCTTAGTCCAAAGGAGAGTTACACAAACCAACAAACTCACAAACATACATACATACATATAGGAGAAGCTAATAATAAAAGCGTGTTAAAAATCGATGCGAAAATGTGTTCGCAAAACTCGAAAAGTAATCAATGGATTGACTCGAAAATTTTACATGATGTTGCATTTGTATATAAGAGTGTTTTTATATACTTTTTATCCAGAAGTTCCCTTGGGAATATTAGACCAGATACCACATCTGGGGTTGATTATAGATGTCCATAGGCGGCAGTAGCCATTTACCATCATGGACTGCATGCTCGTCTGCTAATTCTATATTATATAAGAAAAAAATGTCAACTGTGAAACCGTCTTAATTTTTTTGACGTTTCAACCGCGTCTCACACACTCCGTGTGTGTAAACAGCCTAAACGATGATGCTGATAGTTGTACCGACAATACCAGTATTACCGGTATTTATGGTAAAGCAGATGTCAAAAAGATTGATCTACGCTAAGTCTGGTGTTATCATGTCGTGAGTTGCGTTTTTTTATCATTAGCGTTCCGTGGGCGAATGAGAGAACCGTGGAGTTGCGCAGTTATTCGATGATACTTAATTTTTACACGCTTTTTTTTATAATATAGGAGTAGCAGACGAGCATGCAGTCCACCTGATGGTAAGTGGCCACTGCCGCCCATGGACATCTGCAATCAACCCCAGATAGGATTAGATAGAAAAAGTATGTCTCCCTTACCACACCCTTCAAAACGGAACACAGCAGCGCTTAACACTGCTGTTATTAGGCAGAAATAGGTGTGGCGGTGGTGCCGCCGGAGTCGAACCACAAAGGGTTCTACCACCTTTCGAATTTATATTAGCTTCACTTGTATGTTTGTCAGTGAGTAACTCCGTTTTTCAGTAGAAAGAGATCAACATACATCCTTATTTTAACCCTGCATGTATGAAAGAATGAAATAGAATACTTTTCTACTTTTTAGTTGATTTTATCATAAAAGCGTGTTTTTAGTTTTTTGAACTATATTTATTAAAGTAATTGTTACCCCCGACTATGTATGTGAAAAGAATAGCCGTTTTTAATGGGTACCTGCGTCATAAAGTGAATCTATTGTTACCCACCCTACCACCCATTATTACACCCAAGTTTATTGTTCTAGCTTCACTAATTTAGAATCTGCGATGATTAGTCCAAGTCCGAGGTTCAAAACCTAGGCGCCTCGATTTTTCAAAATTATGTGCGTATCTGAAATTAATTATCACTTGCTTAAACGGTGACGGAAAACATCGCGAGAATATCTACATACTGAGAAATCTTAAAAAAAAGTTTTCAAAGGTATGTGAAGTCTACCACTACGCACTTGGCCAGCGCGGTGGACTATGGCCTTATCCTTCTCATTCTGAGAGGAGACCCGTGCCCAGCAGTGGGACGGTGGGCTGATGTACGGAACACGAGGCATTCTCATTTAGCCTTTACGTATAACTGACCACAAATCTATTTTTATTTTCAATCGATGTGTGTAAAATGATGCGCATAAAGTTATCTGTATTTATTTTATACAATTTGATAAAATACCAGTTTCATAATATTATCACATACTATCAACCATATAAGAGATAAAAAAGTTTAAATATGTTCGACCTTTACTCTTTTTTTAAGAAAAAAATGTAGGTTTTACTTTTTTAATTCTTTTATTTATTTTAACTTGATTCAACTAATATACTCCGCGTAAAACTGCTAGTCCGCTCTGAATATAGAAATGAATCGCGTCGTCATAGCAAATTGTATGACTACACCTGCTCGCAACAACTTCAGAGCGGACTAGCAGTTTGGTGCGGACTATAATAGTATCTAATAACCAATTTTTTGTCAGATAGATACATGGGCATAGGTATAGGTTGGGTTTTTTGTTCCAAAAAAGGGACATATTGTTTTTTTTTTAATTAGTCCGATGAAAACAAAATGAAGACCTGTTTTATTTGAGGGGGTCCTGGCCCCTAAATCCTAACCCCCTGCTTAGTATTGGTGCTATTTTTTGGAAAATATCCAATACATGGTATTAGTCACTTATCTTGAAAAGTTTTCAAATTAAGCTTATTATACCTAAAACACGCAGGTAATGTAGTTATAAACAGACAGGCAGACAAAAAGTTGAACAACGTTTTTGTATCAAACAAAAACTAACTAATGATATATTTATTTTAAAATCACAAACATATTTCTACATATTCATTTGTGTATGTATATGTAGTGTGTAAGAGATTGTTTCTTAGGGTGACCGCACATTGACTAATATTGCTTGAGTGACGATGCGATTTAGGGGTTCCAGTCACATCCGATTTTTTAAGTTATGTTTAGATTTTTTTCACTTGATATAAAGGTGCAGGAAACATCGGAAGATAAGCTTTTGGTAAAGGGTATCTCCCGCCGGGCTAGGGATCATGCCCGGGGAGCGGCCGTGCTCCGACAGTCTCATTTCGGAACTTGCATATATGCAAAATATTTAGAAAACTTCGATAGCGTGATTCAGCAGCGCCATCTCTTGACGAGTAGTGGGAGGTCGCCACAAGCTAACGCCCTAAAATAAGTTCTGAAAGGTGTGTGATGTTTGCCAATTTGAACTTGACCGGCGCGATGGACTATGGGCTAAATACCTCTCACTCTGAGAGGAAGACCCGTGCCCAGCAGTGGGACAACAATGGGCTGACGACGTATACAGGCGCATAGATGACCAACCATATCGCTCAAGGTCAGATTTTTAAAATAAAATCAAAAAGTGTCTTTTGAGTCGTACGACAAAACTCAAAAGAAAAATGAGCAAAAGTAAGTCAATCGCTTAAACGACAAGTCGAGCACCCGAGCGAAAATACGAAACAATTAATAAAATCAGCAGCTTATTTATTACTAGCTGACCCGGCAAACTTTGTACCACCTCAAAATCTATTTATCAAATATATTTCATATAAAATATAGCCTATGTTACTCGTGGATAATGTAGCTTACGAATGGTGAAAGAATTTTTAAAATCGGTCCAGTAGTTTTTGAGCCTATTCATTACAATCAAACAAACAAACAAAGTTTTCCTCTTTATAATATTAGTATAGATAACCCTTTTAATAACATATTTTTCCTTAACTTACTAAGCACAGTACCTTAAGCGAAAAGATCGCTTGCGCCAGTTCTCTGACTTATTTCCGAACAGTTTTTATCCGCGCTTCGCGTGTAGTCAAAGGTTTTTTCTTCCTAGGGATTGGTACTTTTACCGGGATAAAAGTTCTCTATGTCCTTTTCTGAACACCTTACAACACGTGTACAACATTTCAAGACGAACCATTAAGTAGATTACCCTTCACCGTACCCCTGCAGACCTGTAGCATTTAGAAAGAAAGAAAGAAAAAAAGAAAGAAACATTTATTCGGATAATTGCAACACAAATGAAATACTATAATAGAGAGACACAAAAAATAAAAATAACATAAAACAAAAGAAAAAAAATAAAAAAAAACAACAAAAGGACAATAAAATGTACAATCAATTATTACAATAATATGTGTCGCAACGACCCCGAAAAGGGACAAACTCAGCATGTGTTTTGAAGGTGCTAGAACCCTTTGAGGTTCGACTCCGGCGGCACCACCGCCACACCTATTTCTATCTAATAACAGCAGTGTTAGGCGCTGCTGTGTTCCGGTTTGAAGGGTGTGGTAAGGGAGACAGACTTTTCCGAGGCGTTCCAGCTTAGTCCTCAGGGGTAGCGGCGCATCTCTGGTCGACCTCGGGTAGGAATATCTAATCCTATCTGGGGTTGATTACAGATGTCCATGGGCGGCAGTAGCCACATGCAGGTAACCTGCGTCATGGCTCTGATTTACAAGAGGAGTTACCGCCCACTTTGAGAACCACTGACCGACGCGTAGCCAATGTGCGGTCACCATAACTAAGTGTGACTACGACCTTCATACTTGAAAGAAACAGCAATTAGCATTCAAACTAAGTAGTTATATGTGGCATCGCATTATAACATCTCAATTCCACTGTACGGGCTTAATGACCGTTCTTTTAGAAGTGACGTATGTAAGATGGTTGTCGTTTCGAATGATAAGTGGAACGTTGTGAAACGTCACAGTAGTTGTTGTTGTCAAGTGGGTGTCGAACTCGCATATGGTTCCGTATCCGTACCAAGATTTTTAATATTTGCTATCATAGTGCCAATAGAAGTAAATGGATTTTGAAAATTTGAACTGTCTATCTGTAACGGTTCAATATAATCAGCGAAAAAAGCCGAAAATCAGTGTTTTTTTTCCATGGGGACCAGTTTTGTATTCATCTTTTTTAAAAACCGACTTCATAAAAAAGGGAGTTTCTTAATTCGACTGTATTTTTTTTAGTCTTTGTTGTTAGCGGCCACCGTTATATATCTTATATATAAAATTCTCGTGTCACAATGTTAGTTACCGTACTCCTCCGAAACGGCTTTACCGATTTTCACCAAATTTTATATGTATATTCAGTAGGTCTGAGAATCGGCTACTATTTATTTTTCATACCCCTAAGAGATAAGGGTTGTTCACCCTTAACATTTTTTATTTAAATGGCAACACAACGTTTGCCGGATCAGCTAGTACTCTGTAAAAATTTCAAGTATCTATCTATTACGGGTTAAGAGATAGAGCCCTGTGACAGACAGACAGACAGCGGAGTATTTATAATAGGGTTCCGTTTTTACCCATTGGGTACGGAACCCTAAAAATGTAAGTTAAGGTATGATTATATGTGTAGAATAGAATCGGTTTATAGTCAAAAATATAATAATATATAGTTGCTTTACTATAAATAAGGAAAATGGCCAATTTATGCCAATTCTGAATAACAAAATTATAAGTGATTCACTCTGACACTATAAAAACTGCTTATATTAGTTAGTAGTTTGTACAATCTATGACAATAAGTACAATAAATAGATAAATAGGTAGGTATAGTCCGCGTAAAACTGCTAGTCCGCTCTGAATATAGAAATGAATCGCTTCACCATAGCAAATTGTATGATAACACCTGCTCGCAACAACTTCGGAGCGGACTAGCAGTTTGGCGCGGTCTATATACGTATAAATAGGTAGGTGTAATAAAATATCAGATGTAACTACAAAGGATAATTAAATCTTTGTGACTATATATTACAATGTAGAGTCGTTAAATTTGTAATAGAAAACTCTATTTAATCTCACAATTGAACTAACAATGACTACTTTGTTTGTAGAATAATACGTAACGTCATCAACACTAATTATTAAATAATATGTACACTGTACACGTATCATAGATTAGTAAAGATACTTCGCCGCCTTGAAATGGAATGAAGCCACGAACGGCTTATTAGTAAGTTCTTTTTTTTTAATTCTTGACAAATAAAAACATTTTTAGCGAAAATTTACGAATAAATAACTAATACTGCGTAATTTACATAATAAATAAAAAAATATTTCATATATTTTAGGGACATTTTAGTATGGAGACGTGGCAAAACTTTTTTACGCAACTATTTCAATTCTCAAAACTGGGTACATTTTCTTGTTAGGAGTGAGTAATCTTTACTAATCTATGACACGTATGGAGTTTCTTACGTCTTTTTTATAGTAATACTCAATACTAATTTTAAATACGGTCCCTTTATAAGCAACTTTGATAAATTCAACTTGAAATTAATTAAATAAAAATAATAATAATAATTTATTTTAGACCCTATAAACAAAGATACAAAAGTATAATTGAATACAGAAACCGATTTTCAAATAAACTTCTTACATTTACGTAAATTATTATAAATGTATTCCATCGTCGGTGAAATATTTAAATAATCAATCGAAGTATTCCATGTTCAAAAGTTGACCAAAGTTAGTATCGTACATACAACGCCATCTGTTGTGAGAATACTGAAACTGGTGAAATTGTTCCGTTTTACAATAATACGATCAACAATAGATGTCGCTGTATGACTTCTGAATCACGCTAACGAGTGTACGTTGTAGCTTGTATAAGACGGTACGGTTGTCTGAGGAAAGTTGAAGGAAAACACGTGCCTAAAATAGGTCGTGGGTTCGAATCCTGGTATTTTTGGGAGTGGTGTTGTGCGATTTTGTCGTGCGAACACGCTTATTATAAATCAGAGAAAATGACTAAATTTATATTAAAATCTAGAGTATTCTAGAGTTAAACCATAGATTAGTAAAGATTACTCAGTAAATACAATTTACGTTGAAAATAACGAAACGTTCCGTTCAACGTCGTTGACGTATTTAACTAGTTAATTTCTATTGGATTAACGTTGATTCGTTGAAAGTGAATAAACTAGTTCGTTGATTCAACGACCACCGCTATTACTCACTCCTAACAAGAAAATGTACCCAGTTTTGAGAATTGAAACAGTTGCGTAAAAAATTTTTACCACGTCTCCGTGCTAAAATGTCCCTAAAATATTTGAAATTATTATTATAAATTATTTAATTATCATGAAAATTACGCAGTATTAGTTATTTACTCGCAAATTTTCTCTAAAAATGTTTTTATTTGTCAAGAATTAAAAAAAAGACCTTACTGTAATAAGCCATTTGCGGCTTCATTCAATTTCAAGGCGGCGAAGTATCTTTACTAATCTATGAGTTAAACTAAAAACATACATTACTAATGCCCGGTTTCTGAGGCAGTATAGATAGCGGTGTTATACAATTTTGTTGTATAAACACGCTAATAAATATTGTATACAACATATGTTACTTACAAGTTACTTACAGACAAAGTGATCAAATAGCTATTATACAAAAGGGGTAGATGTCATGTATTTATTACTTTGGCTGTAACAAATATACATAAAATATATGTAGGATCTGGAGCCAAGGAAGGTATGTCAGGATTAGGAATTCCCATATTGCAGGGTTTAAATAGCCATAAATAATAATCAAAAGGTTTATTTACACACTAATCTTACAGGATAGGACAACACTCAATATAATAACAGGTGTACAAATAGTGAAACAAAGTTAAAATAGTAACGAACAGAATCTTAATTCTACGTTAATATAATGGCAACACTACCACCTGAATAATGACGAACAGAACCTTAGTTCTACGTTCGTATAGTGGCAACACAACCACCCGAATAGTGACGAACAGAGTCTTAGCTCTATGTTCGTATAGTGGCCTCACAGCCACCCGAATAGAGACGAACAGAGCCTCAGCTCTATGTTCGTATAGTGGCCTCACAGCCACCCGAATAGTGACGAACAGAGTCTTAGCTCTATGTTCGTATAGTGGCCTCACAGCCACCCGAATAGTGACGAACAGAGCCTTAGCTCTATGTTCGTATAGTGGTTACACAACCACCCGAATGGAGACGAACAGAGCCTCAGCTCTATGTGTTCGTATAGTGGTTACACAACCACCCGAATGGAGACGAACAGAGCCTCAGCTCTATGTGTTCGTATAGTGGCCACACGTCCACCCAAATAGCGTATCGCCTTGTTCAGGCAATACAGCTAAAGCATAGGGTATCGCGCTAGCGATTCCGCTTATGCAATATACAGTGCTTGACTGTACCAGGTAAACCAACAGTTCTGTTGGGAGCAGAGCTCTTTCATGAGTCTTATCCGAAGATAGACTGCCTGCACCTTCCAGGATGAGCTCTTATATAGGGGTAGACCACGCCCTAATTCCCGCCAAACAGCTCTGTTCAATGGCGTTCGTCAAGTGTTTACTCGATACAGTTCCAAATTTGAATTATTAAGATTAAATCAAATATTCGTTCAGAAATTATCGTAAAGTTAATACAGTGTTCTTTATTTAAAAACTATAATCTAAATACAATGTTTTGAACAGAAACCCACTTAATATCGAATTATATTCTCAACTGCCTGCGACACGGCCAGAACTGACGATTTACACGTCCTCGTGTGGGTCTAAAACATATTCAGGTAAATACCGATCGGCCTTTCTGACCAATAAATAAAAATAATTAACTTTCTTTAGAAAAAGTCCTGAATCCATCATAAATCATTCTAAAAACAATAGTTATTATAATTAAAGCTGTTACAGACATATCAGATAGCTAACCGTCGTTGGCGTCAAATCAAGATAGACAACCCGCATTGGCGTCAAGTCCAGATAGACAACCCCTCATGGGCGTCAAGTCAAGATAGACAACCTGCATTGGCGTCAAGTCAAGATAGACAACCCTCATTGGCGTCAAGTCAAGATAGACAACCCCCATGGGCGTCAAGTCAAGATAGACAACCAGAACAAGAGTCAAGATAGACATCTTGTAAATTGTAGCTATAATATATCCAGTGAAAGAACAATTATCATCATTACCGTCATAATTGACGTCCTCATTAACACTAACTGGACATTCAGGCATTTTTCTTACACGGTCATGAGCATAATTTATTACTATTTAAAGAGTTTAACAATTAAATAAAAATTAAAATTGTAAATTAAATAAAATAAATTAATTTAACATTTTCATGTTTAAAATAAATTTGCCAGATAATTTATTAGAAAAAGACTCACTAATAAGAGAACATTCAGCTCCAGAATTATAACAAAATGAAAGTGTCTCACCAAATTACTTAAATAAACCCGTGACAGGTTGTACTTTACAAGCTTCTACTCGTTTAACTGTTGGTTGACTACTTGATGATTGGCTCCCATCAGCCTTGTTCGTACCATCCGGCTGCCTCTCGGATGAATTTGGGCAACGCAGAGCTACATGCCCCGACTCCCTACAGTGGAAGCAGATGACCTTCTTTGGCATCGATGTGTAAGGAGAGCTCGAAGAATACTGGTTGGATTTCTCAGCCTTCCTAAATGATAAAACACTTAACTCTTGTTGAAGTTTATGCCTATCAGTTATTTGGCTAGTAAATGCCAAACGGTGAGCACGGGAATCAAACTTGGAAACATGTGCTAATACAGTAGAAACGGCGATTTGCTCTATACTCAGGTTATTCCATTTAGAAGTAAGTGTGGAAACTAAACGACCAGCATACGCAGCTATAGACTCATTATCTTTTGGTTGGCCATTTTGGAGGTTAATAAGAGTAGCGGCTACAGTTTCGGTTACCTCAAAACGAGAAATAAAAAGACTCTTAAAGTCTAACCAGGTCATACCTGCGTACGATACTTGGGAAAGCCATGTGGCAGCACTGCCCTTTAGGGCTTTACTTAAAGCAATAATAAGGGGTCCACCCTGAAGCGGTTTCTCGGTCAGACATACATCGACGGTATTACTCCAAGCTAGAGCATTAGAATCAGGTAAATCAGGATTAAATTCGGGCAAGCGTATCATAGGCGCAGGGGTAGTAGGCGTTTTAATAGCCTCGATTAATTGAGCCATGTTACGGCTTTGAAGTTCTAACATTGCAAGCCATGGATCCTTAGCCTGCAACACCTGCGCTTGTCCCGATCCCACTTCTGATGTAGGATCTGGAGCCAAGGAAGGTATGTCAGGATTAGGAATTCCCATATTGCAGGGTTTAAATAGCCATAAATAATAATCAAAAGGTTTATTTACACACTAATCTTACAGGATAGGACAACACTCAATATAATAACAGGTGTACAAATAGTGAAACAAAGTTAAAATAGTAACGAACAGAATCTTAATTCTACGTTAATATAATGGCAACACTACCACCTGAATAATGACGAACAGAACCTTAGTTCTACGTTCGTATAGTGGCAACACAACCACCCGAATAGTGACGAACAGAGTCTTAGCTCTATGTTCGTATAGTGGCCTCACAGCCACCCGAATAGAGACGAACAGAGCCTCAGCTCTATGTTCGTATAGTGGCCTCACAGCCACCCGAATAGTGACGAACAGAGTCTTAGCTCTATGTTCGTATAGTGGCCTCACAGCCACCCGAATAGTGACGAACAGAGCCTTAGCTCTATGTTCGTATAGTGGTTACACAACCACCCGAATGGAGACGAACAGAGCCTCAGCTCTATGTGTTCGTATAGTGGTTACACAACCACCCGAATGGAGACGAACAGAGCCTCAGCTCTATGTGTTCGTATAGTGGCCACACGTCCACCCAAATAGCGTATCGCCTTGTTCAGGCAATACAGCTAAAGCATAGGGTATCGCGCTAGCGATTCCGCTTATGCAATATACAGTGCTTGACTGTACCAGGTAAACCAACAGTTCTGTTGGGAGCAGAGCTCTTTCATGAGTCTTATCCGAAGATAGACTGCCTGCACCTTCCAGGATGAGCTCTTATATAGGGGTAGACCACGCCCTAATTCCCGCCAAACAGCTCTGTTCAATGGCGTTCGTCAAGTGTTTACTCGATACAGTTCCAAATTTGAATTATTAAGATTAAATCAAATATTCGTTCAGAAATTATCGTAAAGTTAATACAGTGTTCTTTATTTAAAAACTATAATCTAAATACAATGTTTTGAACAGAAACCCACTTAATATCGAATTATATTCTCAACTGCCTGCGACATATATATATAGTATATACGCGTCGCTCTTGTTAGGTTGCATCGAAGGCCCGATTAAAGTTTGCGTTTAAGCTAAATATTATAACAGTAACTTTGACGGTAGCAGCGGTGGATAACAATTCTTTGTTGCACCAATGTATGTGTCGTTATAACAACAATTTTTAGTCTACGTTGACTGATAGGCAACATGATAAATACTAACATACTTACATATGCTTGGAAAACATAACTTTCAAAATCGCGTAAGAAATTAGAGGAGCCTTTTTTTTTTTTTTTTTTTGATAGGCATGCGCTTGGCCTCGATCTCGCCTGATGGTAAGGTTCGATGAGGCCTAAGATGTGCCACGCTTGCCTAGAAGTAGCCTATTCACTCTTGACTTGAAGACTCCTAGATTATATTTGTCGGGAAACACAGAAGCCGGCAGGGCATTCCACTCCTTGGCGGTTTGTATTAGAAAAGAGGCAAAACGCTTCGTACGAACCAAAGGAAGGTCGACTTGATAGGGGTGGTAGCCTGCCGTGCGTCTGGAAGTCCGAAGATAGAATGCCTAGGATCCGAACCTGAGATCTATCAGGTTATTCTTCCCCAGGGCTGCTTTTAGCTTGTCCTTGTAGTTCCGGGAGCAGAATAAGGCTACGGTATCCCCTGCATGCCTTTTACGCTGCGCCGAGGACGGCACCATGGGGTTTTTAATGCGGTAAGAATCCCACATAACCCTGTATCGCTTCCACGATACCGGGTACCTTTTGATAGTTTCCCCCTCGTTAACAGGTGGTAGAACCCTTAATGGTTCGACTCTCAGCACCACTGCCACGCCTATTTCTGCCTAACAACAACAGTGGTAAGCGCTGCTGTGTTCTGATTTGAAGGGTGTGGTAAGGGAGACATACTTTTCAGATGCATTCCAGCTTAGTCCTCAGGGGTAGCGGCGCATCTGTGGCCGACTTCAGCTAGGAATATGTTATTCTATCTGGGGTTGATTACCGATGTCCATGGGCAGCAGTAGCCACTTACCATCAGGTGGAGTGCATACTCGTCTGCTCCTATATTATAAAAAACAAAACAAAAAAGAGCTATTTTTAACTGTTTTTACCTAGAACAGTTATCAACTATTTGTTGTAAGCATTATTTAAACAGAGATTTACACTGATTGCAAGAGACACCTTCATTTTATCTCACAAACAGCTACTATTTACTTTAAAATGCAAACAATTCAATTGTATGATTAACATTGTGCAATTTTGTATTATATGTATAGCAGTGGTTAAGAAACTCTGTCTTTCGATCGAATGGTCCGAGGTTCAAATCCCAGACACGCACCTCTGATTTTTCTGAAATTATGTGCGTATTAGAAATTAATTATCACTTGCTAAAACGGTGAAGGAAAACATCGTGAGGAAACCTAAATACCTAAGAGATTTATAAATAAAAAACTCAAAGGTATGTGAAGTCTACCAATACGCACTTGGCCAGCGCGGTGGACTATGGCCTAATCCTTCTCATTCTGAGAGGAGACCCGTGCCCAGCAGTGGACAGTGATGGGTTGATGATGATGATGATGATGATGAATTTTGTATTACTATCACTTTTCATATAGGTTAGTGAAGTATCGCGGTTGTATTTGCCCTGGCCCTTGAACACTTTCGTCATTGATCGTCAACCCTTTTAAGGGTCTCCCCCAAAGTGAAAAAAACCCTTCCCAAAAATACAGTTTCCTTGTAATTGTAACACAAGGGAACGCCTATGTATTTTTATCCTTTCATTTAAAGTATTTTTTTATATATTTGAGCCTATCGATAAAGCAGACGTGCTACCTGATGGAAAGTAGTCAACGTCGCCTATGAACATTTGTAACACCAGAGGAGTCGCCAATGCATCGCCGGCTTTGAAGGAGAGCTCTCTCTGCACCTTTTTTGAAGAGCCATGTCATAGCCGGGAATATCTCAGAAGGAGGAGGTGTTTGTTGTTATAGCGGCGGCGCGGCAATAGTTATAGATATTCTTTGTAAAATAATTGGCCAAGTGCTAGTCGAATTGGCACATGGAGGGTTCCGTACTGCCCCATTTTCATTATTTTTATTTTTTTAGTAGTTTTATCAAAGCACCCATAGAAGTAAATATTTCGCGAAAATTTTACTTGTCTACCTATTACGGCTCAATAGATAAAGCGAAAAATGCTCAATTAAAAAAAAAAAACAGTGATAGCACAGGGTTGAAAGTTAGCGTCTTGATCGAGGGGTCCGAGGTTCAAATCCTAGGCACATGTGAGGAAAACGGCTCACCTGAGAAATCTTAAAAAAACCTCAAAGGTATGTGAAGTTTACCTATACGCACTTGGCCAGCGCGGTGGACTATGGCCTAATCCTTGTTATTCTGAAAGGACACCTGTGTCCAGCACAGTAATGTAGTACAGCACAGAGATGTGTAGTGTGTGTGTGTTGATGATGATGATGATGATGATGATGATGATGATGATGATGATGATGAGGTTTTAAAGTCTCCAGACATAGACCGTGTCAGACACGTGTCGTGGCAGACAATTAGTATTCTCCTATACAATATAATCTACTATCCATCTCCTTTATAATCTAACGATACCACACAACTCGTAGGTCAACCATACTGTAATAGGGCTCTCTTGTCAATTAAAATGAATTAAAATCAATTTAGATTGTTTAGTAACTTTCCATTTGTGCCATGACTAGACGATTTCGGCAATTTATTTGAAGGTTGTATTCTTAATTTATTGAAGGCTAATTTGATTCGTTCCTATATACTATTAGTGATTGTTATTAGTTGTAAGGTTCGATTCCCGGTCGAGCAGGGATTTCAATTATTCCTAAAATTACGTAAGATTATCTGGGACTCTGGTATGTTACTTTAAAGTTTAAAGCAGTGTTTCTCAAAGTGTAGTTTCTGTTTTAATTTATTAAAAGGTTTGCCACACTGGGGGACAAGCTTCTATGAGGGGGTCACGAAGCCTCGGTTAAAAAGAAAAAGAGAAATAGAAAGTTCAAAAAGATTAAAAAATATTAGGCTGTTGCAGCGATTGGAAACAGCGGAAAGTAAGGTTTTGCAAAATCATGTTCGTAAAAAGTTCATGGCACGAAAAAGTTTAAAAACATTGCTTTAAAGGCTATTCTTTTTTTATAAAAGTCTGACCCTGTAGCCTTGCGATGTTTCCCTTCCCCGTTGAAGTAATAATAATGAATTAATACGCACATAATTTTTGAGAATCAAAGGCTCATATCTGTCAAACTTCGTAGCCCTGAGTGAGAAATCGAATTTCAGACCTCTACTGTTTTTTTAAACCGTTATAATTTCATCATCATCAACAACCCATTACTGTCCCACTGCTGGGCAAGGGTCTCCTCTCAGAATGAGAAGGATAAGGTCATAGTCCACCGGCCAAGTGCGTATTGGTAGACTTCACATACCTTTGAGATTTTTTTTATAAATCTCTCAGGTATGTAACCTACATACGTGAAGGAAAACATGATGAGGAAACCTTTCCTCATGATGTTTTCCTTCACCGTTTACCAAGTGATAATTACTTTCTAATACGCACATAACTTTGTAAAATCAGAGATGCGTGCCTGGGATTTGATCCTCGGATCCCTCGATCGAGAGGCCGAGTTTCTTAACCACTAGGCTATCACTGCTATATGATCAATTCTATTTAGGCGGGGCAAAAACTGAAAAATGCAGCCCCGACCATTTATATTTATTTTTACCCAACTATGACCTACGCACCTCGCGAATAATAATGTTCGTGCGTAGTGCAGGGGGCCTACCACCATCTTTTAAAAACCATCATAGTTTAGGAAAGTTTTATTTCCTCCTTAAAACAGTAAAATATTCCGTCTTACACAGTTGGACAAACTTAAACCCTTATTAATTTTTCGCTTATTCATTGTATAAAACCAACTGAAAATTTCATATTTTGCATAAAAAGTGTAATTTCGTGCAAAAAAGTAAAAGTATGATTAAAATAATATTGTTTTAAGAGATGGTAGTAACCACCCCAGGTCAAAGTTTAGTATATTATGAGTTGTCCATTCGTTTGTAAAGAATTTGGTCACCCTCTGGATTTGCCGCCCGGGCCAAGGCCCCGGCTTGACCACCCCATTAGATCCGGGCCTGCTGCTTTCCACCAGGTCGCATGTCTGCCATATCGTTATGTATACACTATACAAATGTATAGTTTATACAAAAAGTTATATAAAAAGTCCACTGTAATATAGTAAAATAATAAAAAACGCTTTCTACACTCACAGCCCCACACTAGGATTCCCTGTATCGTGGGTGCTATGGACACACACAGAGACAAATACACAAACACCCAGACCCAGAAACAGAAATCTAAATTCATCATTTAGAAATCTGTCTGGCCGGGGATCGAACCCGGGACCCTCTGCGCGTCAGACCGTCATGGTGACCGCTCCGCCACGCGGGTCGGGTAATATTTGATGTTGCTTACAAGACAAAGAACATGTAACTTGTTATAACAAAGTTGTTTATTTAAAATGATAGGTATTCTGTATATCAGTCAGTAGTCTAGATCTAGTACTTCTAGTTTCCACATGGTTCCAAAGCCATAGAGTCATTGTTCGGTACTTATGTAGCACTTGAAAATAGTTATCGGTCGCCTACATTAGAACAATAAGAACTTGTTTATAATGGCGACGTTTTTGAAAGATTTTATTTAATGCCTTGTTCAGTAGGTTATCTTGCTGTTAAATTTTAAATTGGTTAACCCGATAGACTTTATGACATGTTTCTGTAGTACCAATCGAATCGAATCGGCTTCTTGTCGAACTTCAAGGTACATAGTCTTCGCATCTCCATTTTTCTCCAGCATTTTTCGCTAATCCTTATATTTGGATTTGGCCCTTAAGAGTCATTTGAAAAATTCACTCTGTATATACCTAAATAATGTAAAGTTTATTTAAATATATCTACAAGGAAGAAAGGTGATAGAATCCTCTATGGTTCGAGTCCGGCGGCACCACCGCAACACCTATTTCTGCCTCATAACAGCATTGTTAAGCGCTGTTGTGTTCTGGTTTGAAGTGTGGTAAGGGACACATTATTTGCCGAGGCGTTCCAGCTTAGTTCCCAGAGGGTAGCGGCGCATCTGTGGCCGGCCTCAGGTAGGAATATTTTATCCTATCTGGCTTGATTACAGACGTCCATGGACGGCAGCCACTTACAATCAGGTGGACTGCATGCTCGTCAGCTACACCTTCATACCGAAATGCAAGCAATTCTTAGTTTATTTAAGTATATCTACAAGAATTATGGTACCATACTGACGTCACGCAGTATTGGTATTCCGGCGAAGGGCATTTGGGGGAGATTGGCATGAAGGTCGCTATGGTAATGGATTTTCGATGGCACGAACGCGAAATGTCATCGGCGTTAAGCCAAATTTAGGACAAAACAATCTATATCTATTTATATATAGATATGTGAATAAGTTGGTATATTTTTAGGGTTCCGTACGCAAATTGTAAAAACGGAACCCTATTACTAAGACTTCGCGGTCTGTCCGTCTGTCACAGGGCTCTATCTCTTGAACTATAACTATAATATATAGATAGATACTTGAAATTTTAAAAAGAATGTGTAATGGTGGCCGCTATAACAACAAATATGAAAAATAAAAAAGTTGAAAATAAATGGAATTGGTCCTCATACAAGAACCACTATTTTTTGACGTTTTTCGCTTTATCTATTAAACCGTAACATGTAAGATGTAAGACAGTTTTCACCATGCATTTACTTCGGTCTGCTATAATAATAATAACTAAAAAAAAAATCACCATCCAGCGGTACGGAACCCTCCGTGTTCGAGTTCGACTCGCACGTAGCCAAATCAAATCAATTTTTTTATTCAAAATAGGTTCTTTACAGAATGTCAAAACAACTACCACCACTTAACAAGGTGTTTCGTTATAGAGAAGAAGCCAATTATATTCAAAAATAATTTTAGGTATTTATTTTTATCGTCGTCAAACCACAAAGGGCTCCACACATATGTATTGTGCAATATAATAAGTAAATACCGTCACGAGTATGTACAAGTGGGTCAATGACATTAGTTATCATTTGCGCTAAAACGTGGGATTAGTTAGTCGTAATTATAATTAATGTTGTCACTCGTGTTTTATCAAATTAAACATAATTATATTTGTGATAACTTGTAACTTTAAACAGATAACTCATATTTACTAGCTGACCCGACAAACGTTGTGTTGCCATATAAATAAAAAAATGTTAAGGGCGAACAACTCTTATCACTTAGGGGTTTCAAAAATAGATAGAATATTTGAAACTGCGATGGTAGCGAAGTCTGTCGAATCCAATGTGAAAACTTCCAAAATCAACAACTACTTACGAATTAAAAATTAATTAAAAAAAACGGACAACTTTTCCCACGGACTAAATTGTGAATCTAAACCATTCTCAAGTCCCCTTGAACACACACAACAAATTTCATCAAAGTCAGTCCAGTCGTTTAGGAGTTCAGTGACATACACACGCACATAAGAAATATATATATATAAAGATATATTATAATCACACAAGAATCCTAATTATTAATGCGAATGTGTGTGTGTTTGTTTGTTACACTTTCGCGCCTTAACTACATAACCGATTCAGAAAAGTACATAGGGTAGCTTTTATCCCGATAAAAATCACCGTTCCCGTGGGATAGATAGTCTCTGACAGCGAGCGAAATTGCCATTAAAAAGTAATATGTACCTACGTATATACAAATATGTAATTCGTTTCAATAAAGATTGTAATTCAAAGTGACGGCGTTTGTATTTTTTATCCGACTACGGATGGTAATGTTTTTCAAGCGTATGTGTGTATGTCTCTCTTGGACACGTCCTGCAACCCAAACGGCTTGACGGATTAACGTATGAGGTGTCGTTGGATTCGTCTAAATTGTGGGAGAGATAAAGGTTAGGTATATTTTTAAGCAGTTGGTTTTTTTTTTATTTTATTTTTTGTTTAATATGGTAATGAGTACCCACGATACACAGTTTTATTTTCTTAATTGCTGATACCTTATATGTCGAGTTTCTATAAACCTTTTGAAGGTGGTAGAACCCTTTGTGGTTCGACTCCGGCGGCACCACCGCCACACCTATTTCTACCTAATAACAGCAGTGTTAAGCGCTGCTGTATTCCGGTTTGAAGGGTGTGGTAAGGGAGACAGACTTTTCCGAGGCGTTCCAGCTTAGTCCTCAAGGGTAGCGGCGCATCTGTGGCCGACCTTAGGTCTTCTATCTGGGGTTGATTACAGATGTCCATGGGCGGCAGTAGCCACTTACCATCAGGTGGACTGCATGCTCGTCTGCTACTCTTATATTATATAAAAAAAAAAAAAAAACCTTACATATTAAAATGTTTTACATATCAAAACCTGATTACATAATATTAATATTTCTCAATTCCGCGATATTATCAGTCAGAAATATTTATTTGTTTTGTTTTTAATCGTTATACTGTGAAAGCGAATGCAATATTATATTAAAGACCCGTTTTTATCTGATTGCGGAAGGTAATGTTTTTCATATACATATTTGTATGTACGTATGTAGCAATGTATGTATGTATGTCTCATTCTTTGTCACGCTACAACCCAAACGGGTTGACGGATTAACATATGAGGTGTCGTTGGATTCCTCTAAATTGTGGGAGTAACATAGGCTATACTAAAGCAAAAATTCTCTAATTAATTTATAATTTCTTTGTTGCAGGTAAATGTATAATGGCGCCGAGATAACCAAAGTATTATTTGAAGAAAGTGTACAAATATTTATTTACACAGTGCCAAATAAGTCACAAAGTGATAGAATCAAGCTTCAAAGTGAAGTGTAAAGTGTGAAGTGCAAAGTGTAAAGTGGAAGAATGGATCCCGGATATTTTGACACGGAAAGGAATCAGAACCCTCGAGAGAAGGCGAATATATTTTCGAGAATATGTTTTTGGTGAGTATTTTTTGTATAACCCTACGATATGATTATGGCTTCAACATTTCATACTAACAACGGTTAGAGCATTGATTCCCAAAGTGGTCCAGGTGGACTTCCAGGGGTCCACGGGAGACTTATTGGGGGTCTACGTAGACGTGAACAAAAAATGGGGGTCCACAAAATGTTAGTGAGGGTCCACGAAAATTGATCTGCTTTTGATAGTAAAGATCAAAAATGTAAGAATAGTGTTTACCTGTTAATGTATGCCGTAGGGCCTATCTACATTGTCCCTGTAGTACCGGGACCAGAATAGGGCTACGGTAACCCTTGCCTGTCGTAAGAGGCGACTAAAAGGGGCTTCCGGGGTTGCGGGCGGCAAGAGTGGGAGCTCAAACCGTCCAGCAAGCGAGCCCGGGAAGGACAGCGGTTTGTGTGGTCGCATATCGCTGTAATCACCAGGGGATGTGAGAGGAGCGTAAATTGCTCCCCCCAGGGCAGAGCCCGATAAAAGGGCATCGCGTTAGGAGGACTCCGGTTGTGTTCCGTTGGAGATCCCGGAGTTCTCCACCAAACGCTGAGGACGGCCACCGGGGGGGTTTTAGTGTGGTAAAAATCCCACATAACCCGGCGTCACTCCCATGGCGTCGGGTACCTTTTGAAGGTTTCCCCCTCGTCAACAAAAAAAAAAAAAAAAAAAAGGGCCTATCTACATTATTCTAAATATCTAACTAAGCATATAATATTTTAATAAGGCAAGCGACTGTTACTTGTACAAACTTGCGTATTCGATATTACGTACAATGCGTGTACAGACTCGCAAAGCGCTATCCGGGAATAAGGGGACAGAACTCAGCAGCGACACAATTTTTATTTTTAATTTTTTGGCGACTTTAAGAATGTGCTAGAAATGTAGGAGCAGGGGGTCCACCGAAACTAATAAAATTTTGAAAGTGGTCCACGAGAAAAATAAGTTTGGGAACTACTGGGTTAGAGTATGGAAGAGCGGAGCGTCATGCTACAGGCAGTCTTAAAATGCTTAGTAGGATGGCACCAAACACTCCATAAATAGAAAAAATACAAAGAAATTTTTAGTATAACCAAATTTTGTTATACCTAGTTAAAAAAAGTAGTAAATAGATATTTCAAAAAGGAGAAGATTCTCAATTTGTATGTATTTATTTTTCATTTAACCAATGACGTTATCTTTAGACTATTACAAAATTTCATTTCCTCTTGTTTTACATAAGAGGTGGTATTTTTTCTTCAAATATAAATGGGATCACACGGGAAGTGTACTTTTCTAACGAAAAAGATTTTTCCGATCACCCTTCTTATGAAAAAGAATTTTCCGGAGTAATGAGTCATCATCAACCCATTACTATCCCACTGCTGGGCACGGGTCTCCTCTCAGAATGAGAAGGATTAGGCCATAGTCCACCGCGCTGGCCAAGTGCGAATTGGTAGACTTCACATACCTTTTAAAAACTTTTTTTTTAAGTTTTCGCAGGTATGCAGGTTTCCTCATATTTTCCAGTAATGGATTAACATAAAAGAATTATATCTGGGGTATTAACAGAAATCCATTTGCGACAGTGTCCAGGTATATTACATTTTCGGTTGCTGCTTCTATCTATAATAAAATAAAATACAATTTTATTTTCAGGTACACTCTACCCCTTTTCGCGAAGGGTCGAAAAGGACAGCTCAGTATATCAGACGTGTACAGGTAAGAAGCTACAAGCTTTTAATTAGCCCTTTTTAGTTCATATGTAAGGGTCAAAATTTGCAACTAAATTTTAAACGAGTTAACCCCAAGCCATTGAAGTAAAATTTTGGCGTGGATGACATTGCATTATTAACTTAGTTACGTCCATAGATTAGTAAAGATACTTCGCCGCCTTCAAATTGAATGTAGCCACAAACGGCTTATTATTAAGTTCTTTTTTTGAATTCTTGACACATAAAAACATTTTTAGAGAAAATTTACGAATAAATACCTAATACTGCGTAATTTACATAATAAATAAATAATTATTTCAAATATTTTAGGGACATTTTAGCACGGAGACGTGGCAAAACTTTTTTACGCAACTATTTCAATTCTCAAAACTGGGTACTTTTTCTTGTTAGGAGTGAGTAATCTTTACTTATATAATATGGTGACGTCATTCTAAATTAAATTTGGCGGTCGCCCCAAATGGCGGATCAATATTTTTTCTCACAGTGTCTTTTTGAAAACGATTTTTTAATATAAATTTGTTTTAACAATACCTTTGATAAGAAAGAACCCTATTTTTTAAGGGGTAAATTTAACTTTGTCAACCGTCAGATCCACTTTTTAATATTCCGTTTTGGATTCCATTAAAATGAGTCCAGGGGGGTTACTACCATCTCTTAAAACAATATTATTTTAATCATACTTTTCCTTTTTTTTTGCAGGAAATTTAACTTTCTAAGCACAATATGACAATTTCAGTTGGTTTTATACAATGGATTAGCGCAAAACTAATAAGGGTTTAAGTTTGTTCAACTGTGTATGACGGAATATTTTACTGTTTTAAGGAGGAAATAAAACTTTTCTGAACTATGATGGTTTTTAAAAGATGGTAAAAGGTCCCCAGTTATTATCGACCCATTTTTGTCCCACTGCTGAGCACGGGACTCCTCAGAATAAGAGAGGATTAGGACATTAGTTAATCGCGCTGGCCAAGTGCGTATTGGCAGACAGTAACGCTGTTTGTCCACCAACCACCGATACCGAGCCGATACCGATAATTAATGACGGCGCCGAAGTAGCGTACATACATTTACTATAGCGGCTTGTCCACCGCACGTCCGTCACCCGAGCTCCGTCATCCCATAGTAAATGTATGTGTACGCTACTTCGGCGCCGTCATTAATTAATCGGTATCGGCTCGGTGACGGTGCAATGGACAAACAGCGTAACACTTGTAAGAAACATTATTTATTTATTTAGTGGACTGCCGACATAAAGAGCATTGTAAATAGTCTAAAATTTAAAATAAGCTAAATAGATCCATTTTAACTGTTCTTACAGTTATGGGTAATCACATCGTGCATTCAAATTATGTTAAAGTTTACACATTTCATTAGAAACACGTTACAAAAGCCAATGTGTGTGTGTGTGTGTTTGTATGTGTATGAGTGCGTGTGCGTGTGTGTGCTCGCGTATGTGTGTGTGTGTGAGAGAGAGTGAGCGCTCAATTTGTAAAATTTATTCTATTGTTAATTTTTTTCCTATTTTTTTACCAGATGTACACCAGGTCACAGGGCAGCACCGAGAGGTGACGTCATGGGTGAGAAATGGAAGGACGAGTTAAAAAAAATAGGTAAATCCCAGATTTATTTATACTTAATTTTTTTGTGTGGAACCCTAATTATTTTTGGAAAACGAAATTAGCCTAATCTACTCCTTATAACATCAGTTAATTGCCAGTGAAAGTCCTGTCAAAATCTGTCCGGCCGTTACGGAGATTAGCCCGAACAAACATACAGACAGACAAACATAAATTGAATTGTAATCATTGTTTCTTTGCTATAAATACTGTACATACTTTCATATGCATTCAGTAAAAAGCTATTTTTTTGATATTCCAAAAAGATACTTCAATTTTGTTTATTTGATAATGACGATGATTTTTATATTTGATGAGGAGGATAATGATGATGATGATGATTATGATGATGATTTCCAGATGAAGGCAAGAAGCCGTCACTACTGCGTGCCATGCTAAGGATACACGGTGCTAAGTTCTTCATATTCAATTTAGTTTTCGCTGTCATAGATGCTACTTTTAGGTAAGAATATAAAAATATAAATTCATATATGAAGGTGATACAAGTCTTTGTGGTACGATGCCAGAGGCATAATCGCTACATCTATTTCTGTAATAATAGCAGTGTTAAGCGCAGCTTTGTTCTGGTTTGTAGGGTGTGGTAAGGGGGACATACTTCTCCGAGGCAACCAGCTTAATCCTCAGGAGTAGCGGCGCATCTGTGGCCGACCTCAGGCAGAAACCTAATCTTATCTGGGGTTGATTACAAATGGCTATGGCTGCAAGCAGTTCCTGTCAATGTTCTTTAATGTTCACTGCCGCCCGTGGACGCCAGTAACCAACTTTATACAGAAAAGGCCTGCCTGAAACCGATCACATATGCGTTGCCACTAGGTGACGATATGTAAATCAGTTTGAAGGTATGTTTGAAGGTGGTAGAACCCTTTGTGGTTCGACTCCGGCGGCACCACCGCCACACCTATTTCTACCTAATAACAGCAGTGTTAGGTGCTGCTGTGTTCCGGTTTGAAGGGTGTGGTAAGGGAGAAAGACTTCCGAGGCATTCCAGCTTAGTCCTCAGGGGTAGTGGCGCATCTGTGGCCGACCTCAGGTAGGAATATCTAATCCTATCTGGGGTTTATTACAGATGTCCATGGGCGGCAGTAGCCACTTACCATCAGGTGGACTGCATACTCGTCTGCTACTCTTATATTATAAAAAAAAAAAATCCTATTCGCCTTATTAGGATCGTCAAGATTCAGGATTAACGATTTACCTTGTGCGATTTTAGCTTGGTTTTTAGTGTTAAAACAATAATTATATTTTTTTATGTTAAACTGTATCTGTTTATGTTGAAAGTCTATCTCAGTAATGACACAGTGGGTAAACAATGTTCTTTGCTTGCAGGTTGTCAGTCCCAGTGTGCCTAGGGGGTCTGGTCACGTATTTCTCATCGTCACAAAAGTCTATCACTGACACCGAGGCGTACCTGTATGCCGTTGGTGTTGTAGGGTGAGTAGATTATTCTCTTTTTCAAAGAACAATAATAGGTACTATAGTCTGATTCATAATTAGGTGTCCAAAATGTAAACAAAGAAATGTCATTGTCAAAATTCGATTACAGGTATTGTAAACCTTAACAAATTAACAAGAAACGAAAAATTTCACAAAATTCAACATAAAACAAAAACTTAATAACTGCACACAATTAAAAAAAAACGCGCTACGAAAACTAGAAAAAATTCGAGTTCGATCACGATCACAAAAATGAATAATATCAACTACGAAACTTAAAAATGGCGGCACAAAAAATGTGTTGGATGCCGATTGTGTGACCATTATCACAATTTAATTTTCTCTCATAAATCTTGTTTTTTATTATTATTACTGTATGAAATGGAATTGAGTTAATATAAAAATTGGAAAATGTGAATTGATTTTAATTTATTTAAATTATTATTTTATTATCGATGTATTAATTTAATATTGTCAAAGATAAGAAACTACCATTTGACACATATTTTCTTGATAGGTCAACCAACACCTTTGTTTACATTTTGGACACCTAATTATGAATCGGACTATAGGAATATGGGATGTTTAATATTTGACATTACAAAAGTCGTCATTATTAAAATTGAAGAAAATGTTTAAAATGTAGCCCATGACATTTTCACATTTTACACGAATCCGAATGACAGCTCATATGTTAAATTCTGTCAAGTCGTTTGGGCTGCAGTTTGTCGGCACAAATAATGAGACATAGAGGTGAATCTGAAGGTGGTAGAACCCTTTGTGGTTCGACTCCGGCGGCACCACCGCCACACCTATTTCTACCTAATAACAGCAGTGTTAGGCGCTGCTGTGTTCCGGTTTGAAGGGTGTGGTAAGGGAGATACTTTTCCGAGGCGTTCCAGCTTAGTCCTCAGGGGTAGCGGCGCATCTGTGGCCGAGCTCAGGTAGGAATATCTAATCCTATCTGAGGTTGATCACAGATGTCCATGGGCGGCAGTGGCCACTTACCATCAGGTGGACTGCATGCTCGTCTGCTACTCTTATATTATAAAAAAAAGGTGAAACCCATGTATTTTGTGGTGGAGAGTAAACGAGCAGGCAGTCCACCTGGTGCTAAGTGGTCACCACCGTATGTACACCTGTAACCAATTCCAAAGCTGAAGTTAGTCGCAGGTGCATCATTCTTCGGCTCATTTATTTCTGCTTAATTACATCAGTGTTAAGTTTCTGTGTCGTAGTTCAAATTGAGACAAGGGAAACATACCTTTCGGAGGCATTCCAACTCACTTATCAGGGGTAGCAACGCAATTGTGGCCTCATTGCAGCCACATTTAGGCATCTAATCTAATCTGGGGTTGATTACAGATGTTCATGGACGGCAGAAGCCACTTATCACGTGGACTGCATGCTCGTCCGCTACTCCTATATTACTAAACGAAGGTGATTCCATTGTTTCCAGGTTTATGGTTGTGATGGCGAGCATGATGCACTCCATGCTGCTCTTCCTTCTGGACATGAGTCTGAAGATCAGGGTGGCGTGCTGCTCGCTTATTTATAGAAAGGTTAGTAAAATGTTGTAAAAAGGGGCAAAATATTTATCATCATCATCATCATCATCATTATAATTGTTAGCGTCATCATCTACACTATAATCATCCTAATTATCATTAATCATTATCATCAGTAACATAATCACTTTTCTCTTTTCTTCCTGAATCAATTTTCTCTTTTCTTCCTCAACCAACTTTCTTTTTTGTTTTGTTTTAACCAATAAAAGAAATATGAACTTTTTTAAATTTGTGTTTTGGTTACCCATCCAATTTTCATCTGCGCTCGATATTGCTTAACTGTGTAGATAGGTGATCTAAATAAGCCATGTCATTTACAAGTAATAAATAGTGGATCAAATCAAATCAAATTAAATCAAACATCTTTATTTGCCAAATAAGGTACAAAACTCTGGTGAAACCTGTCCTAAGATACAAGAATCCTCTTATTTTACCATTTCGGCGTGCAAATATGGTTATAAACTTAATTTTATGTTAACATACTTTGTTTTAATCGCATAACACAATTAGTCACACTGACGTAATTGCACAATAATATCACATGTCAGTAAAAAATCCAAATAAAATAATAATAATAATAATGAAATAGTTACAATTTTTAATTTTTGATGTCCGTTTACAAAATTAAACTTGCACATTGTGATCCTCACATAGTTACTAATAAAGCATATTAAATGAAAACTTGTGAAACACACCAATATATATTAACTATCAAAACTTTTAAAATGTTTATTTCCAGTTACTCCGCCTGGACCTGACGGCCGGCGGGAAGGCCACCGAAGGCCTGGCGGGCCACGTGGTGAACCTGCTGACAACAGACGCCCAGCGGTTCGACATGGCGAGCATATTCTTCACGGACCTGATTCGCACGCCCATAGAGAGCTCGCTGGTGGTGTACCTCATGTACCGCCAGATCGGGGTCGCCACGTTGCTCGGCGTCGGCTTCCTGCTGCTCTTTATACCGCTGCAAGGTACCTGTGTCACACTTACTATCCTCCCAACTAGGTCAAACTCTCACCATCATCACCCTCAGTGTCACCCTCATTGTATGTCTTACTTGCCCCTTTTTCACCTACACTATATCAAACTCACCCCCACCACCTTTCCCCCTCATTCTATATGTCATCTCTTCCCCATCCCCCTTTCACCCCTAATTTTATATGTCATACTCTTCTCCATCTCCCCTTTCCACCCTAACTCTTTTGTCCCTCCTCTGTCTCTGTCTTGTATTCTGGTTTGAAGGGTGTGGTAACTTGCTGTTGTTAACATTGCAAAGTACATGTGTAATTTATGCACTATGCATCCTTTATATCAGTCACTGGCTGACTTTTAATTGTGTAATTATGTGTATATTAGAACGCTTTTCTTCACTCTTTTTCTCCCTTACTTCCTTCTTATTCCATTCGGATAATCAACTTTTGACATCCACTATACATTCACATAGACAATATTTATTAAAATGTAGATGAACACCTGTAAGCGGAGACAATCTGGCTAAAATAGACATCTAATCTCCATTTCCAGGCTACCTCGGCAAGATAACCAGCAAGCTCCGTCGCCAGACCGCCGTCCGGACCGACAACCGGATCCGGCTGATGAACGAGGTGATCCAGAGCATAGAGGCCATCAAGATGTACGCCTGGGAGAACGCTTTCGCCGGCATCGTGGGACACGCTAGGAAGTATGTGCTGGAGATATGTGTGTGTGATGGACGGACAGACAGACAGACAGTCAGACAGACGGATAGATAGACAGACAGATAGACAAATACATAGACAGATGGATAGACCGATAGATAGACAGACGGACAGATATATAGACAGACAGACAGATAGATAGATAGACAGATAGACAGACAGATAACCTGACAGATAGCCAGAGAGACAGATAGATTGACAGGCAAACTTTTGCCTACTTGGACAAAGTCAGATAGACAGAATGATTTAATGAAATACAGACAAAAAAGACAAAAAGACAGATTGACAGACAGACAAATTAATGAACAGGTAGATGGATCTAAAAATGGGTAATTGGAGAGACTGAAAAATAGACAAGTAATGAAGAAGGTAGACAGGTAGATGTGGTGGTAGGTTGCTACGCAGGTAGGCATGTTGTTAGCTATGCAGAAAAGTAGATAGGTAGTTAGCAAGGCAGACAGCTAGAGAGGCAGTAAAATAAGAGACAAGTCAGGTGGCAAGGAGCTAGGTGAACATACAAGGATACAGACAAACAGGCATACATACAAACAAGTAAGGGGGAGGAGTAATCAAGCCGGCAAGCAAACAGACAGACATGTAAATAGAGAGACATACAGACATGCAAACAGAGAAGACAAACAGACAAGCATAAGTTTAAAATTTTATAACTTTTTTGTTGATTATCGAAATTTTATAAATTGTTCGTGCAAAATGTAGTTTTTAAATTACTTTCCTCTATATTAATTAAAACATAATTTCTATTTCAGAAAAGAAATGAACGTAATCAAAAAGACATCCTGGCTTCGCGCTGTGATGATCTCCTGTGTGAAACTGAACACAAAAGTCGCTATATTCATCAGCATCATCTACTTTGTATCGATGCAGAACGATTTGACAGCCGCCAAAGTGTTCGTCATATTCTCATATTATGATATGTTGAAATCAACGTTAGTGGACTTTCTGCCGTTGTCGATAACGTTTACAATAGAGGCGTATGTGAGTGTGAAGAGGATGCAAGAGTTCCTGTTGCTGCCGGAGGTCGATAATAAGGATGGTGTCAATTTGCTAACGATTGATGAGAAAGATAAGGCTGTTAATGGGGTTTTTGAGAAGATTGGGAATGGGTAAGTTTTTGAGGTTTTAGTAGTGGTAGAATCGAAATCGAAGCTTTTGTTACTTTCGTTTTGGTTAAAAGCGAAACTTTTGTAAGGCTTTTTAAATAAATGATATTTACAGACCACTTAGACCTCTAGTAATATATTACGCTTTTTGATTCGTTAGAGGTACATTAAATGAAATAAGGAAGTCATATTTTAAATAAAAAATGTAACTGAAGGGTCAAAGGGTTCTGGTTCGAATTCCAGACCTGATTTTTCAAAGTTATGTATTAGAAATTAATTATCACTTACATGGCGCCTGAGAGTTCTTTAAAAATATCTCAAAGGTATGTGAAGTCTACCAATACGCACTTGGTCAAGTCGGTGGACTATGGCCTAATCACCTTTGACAGTATAAACGTGCCCAGTAGTGGGACAGTAATGGGTTGATGATGAAACCAAAAATTGGTACTTTTAAATGCACAATGTAAAACAAATATTGAAGCTTTATTTCTTATATCTTTAATTTAGTCTAACCTAACAAATATTTTCAGGCAACAAACCTACATCAAATCGGAATCGAACCTGGAGCAGCCGAAGCCGGGCGCCTTCGTCACCTTCAAGGACTACACGGCTCATTGGAGGAAGGTGGATGATCAGGAATTGGATGGGAAAGTTGTCGCGCTCAGTAATATTAACCTTACGGTGAGTGGAGCATATTTTGTATTAGTTTTGGTCTAAATTAGGCTGGAATAAGGGTGGAAGAACCCTGCATGGTTCGACTCCGGCGGCATCACCGTCACATCTATTTCTACCTCATAACAGCAGCTTTAAGCGCTGCTGTGTTCCGGTTTGAAGGGCGTGGTAGGGGAGACAGACTTATCCCAGGCGTTCCAGCTTAGTCCTTAGGGGTAGCGGCGCATCTGTGGGTGATCTCGGGTAGTAATCTAATTCTATCCGGGGTTGATTGCAGATGTCCATGGGCGGCAGCAACCACTAAGCATCCACCACTTAACATGAATAGACAGCTAAATTTAAAGGACGTGTAACGTCATCGCGTCAATACGCGTCGCGTCGTTTTTTGTGACGTCATCCGTGTCGTCATTGAATGACGCCACGAAAAACGTTTTTTTTATTAAAAAAATGTTTTTTTTTTCAGATAAAACCAGAGTCCCTAACGACAATAGTGGGTACCGTGGGCTCAGGCAAGTCCACGCTTCTACAAGGCATATTGAGAGAGTTGACGCCCAGCGCTGGGCATCTCGAAGTTCGTGGGGCGGTGGCGTATGCTTCACAGGAACCTTGGCTGTTTGAGGCTTCGGTAAGTGAAATATATTTTTTTTTTAAGAGTAGCAGACGAACATGCAGTCCACCTGATGGTACGTGGCTACTGCCGCCTATGGACATCTGTAATCAACCCCAGATAGGATTAGATATTCCTACCTGAGGTCGGCCACAGATGCGCCGATACCCCTGAGGACTAAGGTGGAACGCCCCGGAAAACTCTGTCTCCCTTACCACACCCTTCAAACCGGAACACAGCAGCGCCGAACACTGCTGTTATGAGGCAGAAATAGGTGTGGCGGTGGTGCCGCCGGAATCGAACCACAAAGGGTTCTACCACCTTCAAAATATAGTTTAACAACTAAAAACCACGCTAAAATCGCACAAGGAAAATCGTTAATCCTGATTCCTGACGATCCTGATGAGATGAATGGGATAAAATTATTTAAATCGTGTATTATCATCGGTTCTCGATAATTGTTCAAAATTTTAAATTAATCGGACCGTTCAAAGTGGGTAAAAATCGAGTTCAAAGATTCCGTTACATACATACATACATACATACATACATACAACCCAAGCTAATAAAAAGCGTGGTGATAAATATTTTAATGCTAACTTTTCTCTTTAATACATATTATAGTCTTGCGTTTAAACATCCATTGAAAAGTTCATTCTGTATGTTTGTGGGTTCCGTACTCAAACGGTTAAACGGAACCCTATTACTAAGCCTTCTGTCTGTCCGTCTGTCACAGTCTGTCACACTGTGTATCTTGAACCATAATAGATATGAGATTTTTTACGAGTTTGTATAACGGTGGTAAAACAATAAATACTAATAATAAATACTATTTAAATATAAAAGGGTATCGTACAAGAAATTGCTATTTTATGTAAAAGGATAAAACAGATGAAATTTTTCCATTGCATTTACTTTAATGGCTGCTATGATAACAAATACTACAATTCCGACCTCAGGTAGGAATATCTAATCCTATCTGGGGTCCATGGGCGGCAGTAGCCACTTACCATCAGGTGGACTGTATGCTCGTCTGCTACTCCTATATTATAAAAAATAAAATAAAAAAATTGAAAAATAAATATAGTACACTAGCTGACCCGGCAAACGTTGTATTGCCATATAAATAAAAAAAATGTTAAGGGTGAACAACCCTTATCACTTAGGGGTATGAAAAATAGATAGTAGCCGATTCTCAGGCCGTGCACATAATTTAAAAGTATGAAACGTTCATAGCTGTTTATTTTTTACAACTGTGAGGGTAGTGTATTAATATTCGTACGGTGTAAAAATCGGCTACTTTGGACACAGAAATGCGTGGCTAAAATGCGGGTTTAGGTCACAGAGTGCTATAAAAGATATTACTAACTACAGTAGCATTGTAATATAAACCTTTGTGGTTTTCTCGTGCTATTTTATTGTACTTTTTGTAACGTTTGTCAAATGATTAATAAATAAAAAAAAAACTATTTACTAGAAAAAAACAATCATACTCCTACTATTTACTAGAACGAAAATAACTCTCCATGTTGCCTTTAGAAAATAAGTATATAAAATATTGTAGGTCCGTCAAAACATCCTGTTCGGGCAGCAGTTAGACCTGCGAAGGTATAAACAGGTCATCAAGTGTTGCCAGCTCAACAGCGACCTGGAGATCCTCAGTCATGGTGACAAAACCATTGTGGGGGAGAGAGGTATGTGCTTTAAATTTTTTAACAATTTAAAATTCAAATTAACGGAATATATAAAAGATATTTTATGCATTCATTTGTGACAATATTTATCAATCCTATTCAAGAATCACAATCATCAACTTCAATATTCAATTCTTCAACTTCAATATTCAATTCTAATCATCAAGTATATCATCCTCAAAGTTCATAATATAGATGCTGTGGCTTAAAATATTCAATTATAATCATCACTAACAATAAATCCTCCTTATCAATGCTGTCAAAATTCATCCAGAATTTTATGCTCTGCATATATCAATCTTGATCATCAATAAAAATTATAACTCCATTAAATTCTAATCATCAACTCTATCAATTTTAATCACTTTAGCATTAGTATACAGAATTAATAACTTATTATTAAACCTATCAATCCTATAAATCCTAATCATCCTTATCATCAATTCTAATTATCACACATCAACAGGAGCATCACTATCCGGCGGGCAGCGTGCTCGCATATCACTCGCGAGGTGCGTTTATCAACACGCCGATGTTTACTTACTGGACGACCCGCTCGCGGCGGTTGATGCTAAGGTACGTTTATATAGAATCCTTTTTATTATACAGGATGTTGTTAAGTTCAAAAGTCATCATCAACCCATCACTGTCACAGTGCTGGGCACGGGTCTCCTCTCAGAATGAGAAGGATTAGGCCATAGTCCACCGCGCTGGACAAGCTGGCGTATTGGTAAACTTCACATATCTTTGAGAATATTTTTAGTACTCTCAGGTATGCAGGTCTCAGATATGCGCGGTGTTTTCCTTTACCGTTTATAGTTGCAATTAATTTGTAATGTGCATATAACTATGAAAAATCAAATGAGAGCTCGATTTGGTTAACCACATCTAGCATTGCTTATTGCTTTGCATCGTTTCAATTCAATTCGAAAGGGTCCCGAGTTCGATCCCTGGCAAGACATATAAATGATGAATTTAGGTTTCTGGGTCTGGGTGTTTGTGTATTTGTCTCTGTGTGTGTCCACGGCACTCACGACAAGGAATCCTAGTGTGGGGCTGTGATTGTCATAGAAAATAAAGAATGGAGTTGTTATTGATTTTTTTATTATATAAAATAGTCTTTCAGGAATAATGAGCTTACAGTAGAAACCGTTTTATTTTTTTATTTAACAGTTTTCGATTTTAATTTTCATCGTAATAATTTCAGGTGGCCCAAGCGATTTACGAAGAGTGTATTCGTGGTTTCCTACGTGATAAGGCAACAGTACTTGTAACACATCATGTGCAATATGCAAGACATGCGAACAACGTATGCGTTATGCGGGGCGGACGGGTGAGTCATTTTTATAATATAGGACTAGCAGACGAGCATGTAGTTTACCTAATGGTATAGTCAGCGCCAAACTGCTAGTCCGCTCTGAAGTTGTTGCGAGCAGGTGTAGTCATACAATTTGCTATGGCGACGCGATTCATTTCTATATTCAGAGCGGACTAGCAGTTTTACGCGGAATACTAGTCGCTACTGCTGCCCACGGACATCTGTAAGCAACCCCAGATAAGATTAGTGTCCTACCCGAGGTCAGCCACAGAAGCGCCGCTATTCCTGAGGACTAAGGTGGAACGCCTCTGTAAAGTCTGTCTCCCTTACCACAACCTTCAAACCGGAACACAGCAGCGTTACACTGCTGTTATAACAGAAATATGTGTGACGGTGGTGCCGCCGGAGTCGAATCACACTGGGTTCTACCTTCAAAATTATAATAATAAATTTTAATGTTTTTTGTTTTACAGATAGTCGCCCAAGGGACATACTATGATCTGAAACACAGTGCAGTGACAGAGTTCGAGAAATTGGTAGAAATGGGCGAGAAATTCGAGGAGGAGAAACAGAAACAGAAGGCTGTTTCTTATGAAAACACCGAGAATTTGGTACGTATTGGATCTAAAGTGTAAATCAATAATAGTCTCGTGGTTAAGAAACTCGGCCTCTCGATCGAGGGGTCCGAGGTTCAAATCCTAGCCACCTCGAATTTTTCAAAGTTATGTGCGTATTAGAAATTAATTATCACTTGCTTAAACGGTGAAGGAAAATCGTGAGGAAACCTGCATACCTGAGAAATCTTAAGGTATGCGAAGTCTACCAATACGCACTTGTCCAGCGCGGTGGACTATGGCCTAATCCTTCTAATTATGAGAGAGACCCGTACCCAGCAGTGGGACAGTAAAGGGTTGTAAAGGGTTCTAGTCTGCAGACATAGAGCGTGTCAGACACGTACCGTGGCAGACAAATAGTATTATCTTATGCAATATAATAGCCTATGCATCTCCTTTATAACTATATACGTAACAAATAAGGTACAAAAAAGCTATGGAGTCGAAATAGGTATTTATTTTATTTTATAATTACATTTTTTTTTATATAAAATCTAATAAATAAAATAATAGAATAATTTGCCGAAATGTAATATAATTATGTGCGATTTATTATATTGCGAAAAATCGATTTTTCAAGATGGTTTTTCGTATATGTATTTTAGAATCGATTATTTCATTGGATAAAATCGATATTTTTACCTATAAATGAGTTTTTCTTATTGTTTTCAAGGTGTACAATGCTATCGTGAAAACCGAAGCGCTTGTTGAAACTAAACGGAGTGTTAGTTAAATATTTAATTATTAAAAAGAAAAACAAATTTATTAAAATGTAGTAATTATTCGAAAGTATTTCTATTTGTATTACATTTATCTAAGAGTATATATTTATGTAATGTAACATTCTATCTACTGTTTTATGTTGTTTTGACAGTAAAAAATAAAAGAAATCATTCCACAATTTTAGTACAAGTTGTAATTCAAATTTTTCGATATTTGTAACATTACATTTATCTAAGTGTAATACTATATCTGTGTAACGCAATTTTATTACACTTCTATAATGAATTTGATGTTTACATGCTTATCGAATATCATATTTTTGATAATTCAAAAAATTACATGAATTATTTTATATTTAACTTTGAATGACTTTATTAATTATATATAAAAATAATGGCATTTAAAAAAAAATTAAAAAGAGAATAATTATTTTTAAAATTAAAAAAGACAAACCCACTGAGTTTCTTACCGGATCTTCTCAGTAGAGGTCGCGTTCCGATCCGGTAGTAGTTTAAGAAAATATTGTAACTGACAATTTGTAAGTGCCGTCGTTGGCCTATACAAAATAAATATATTTCATTTCATTTCATTTCATTTAAATTATTGTTTAGTGTAATGTAATGTAAAGTTGATTTTAAAGATCATATATATATTATGTAGATGAAATGTAATTATGATATTTTCATTAATTACAATAAATAATATTTTATATTTGTTTTTAGGAGACCCATAAACTAAGATCCCAGCGATCTATGTCAGAAGCGTCACAACTATCCTTTAATATGGACCTCGATAATAATTTGGATCCGGTATATGAAGGTAATCTTGAAAAACAATTATAGTGACTTTTTTTAGAAATCCAAGTAGCAAGCGAGCATGCAGTCCACCTGATGGTAACACCGTCGTATGGACATCTGTACAACTCCATATAGAGCAGGTTCTACCTGAAGCCGATCACATGTGTTACCGCTCCTGAGGATTACGTTGCAACGCTTTTTTCCTATCTGATTTCTTTTTTTTTTTATTAGAGCTCCATGCGACCTCCTGATGGTAAGTGGCTATTGCAGCCTATGGATTTCTGTAATCAACAGATATGATTACATTCCTATCTGAGATGGGCCACGGATGCGCCGCTACCCCCTGAGGACTAAGCTGGAACGCCTCGGATAAGTATGTCTCCCTTACCACACCCTTCAAAACAGAACACAGCAGCCACTGCCACCAGAACACTGCTGTTATTAGCAAAAAGGTGTGGCTGTGATGCCGCCGGAGGCGAACCATAAAGAGTTCTACCACCTTGGTAGCACCTTGGTTCAGGGGTAGCGGCGCATCTGTGGCCGATCTCACGTAGGAATATATAATCCTATCTGGGGTTGATTACAGATGTCCACCACAGTAGCCACTTACCATCAGGTAGACTGCATGCTCGTCTGCTACTCATATATGAGTAGGAGTAAAAGGTATCAGATATGGTCGATGAACCCATATTGTATGTTACCAGGTGAAGCCCAACAGAAGGGTTCCGTGGACAACAGTGTATACATGGAGTACATAAAGAGCGGTGGTAGCAGATGGTCCATGACCCTACTGATCGTGCTGTTCATACTGGCGCAGGTGTTCTACTCGGCCTGCGACGTCTGGCTGAAGGAGTGGTGAGTGGCCACCGACACACACACACAGGGAGAGAGAGAGAGAAAGAGACACACAACACAGAGAGAGAGAAAGAGACACACACACACACACACATAAACACAGACAGACAGACAGACAGAAAAACAAACAGAGTCACAGATAGACAGACCGGAGGACAAACATATAGACGGACGAACAAATAGACAGACAGATATACAACCAGACAGAAGGTAAGACAGATTGTCCTCTTTGCTTCGTTTTCCTCAATACTAAGGTTGTGGTCATTATTTGTCACCTTTCTTTTGATGATATCTCGTCATTTGACTCCATTTTCGGCTATGTGTAGAGCATTGTATACAGTGGAGTCGAGATTTGTGCGGATTTGGTCAGACTAATTCATTGGACTCCCCCGGGGTCTTTCGCCCTCAACTTTTCCGGTTACCAGAAGCTTTTCTGGGTTCTCGCCTCTTCTCCTAGAAATGTGGCCGAAAAACTTAAAAAATCTGTAGAGGCAGATGGTTGAGAGTCTACATATGATTTGAAGTTGAGTGTGTACAGACAGACAGATAGACATAGCCAATAAAATCATACGGACATGCAGACAGACACACAAGCATAGTCGGACAAATAGACAGACAGACATACAAGCGAACAGGCAAAAAGAAAGACCGAGGTGACTGTATTACTATACATTTTGTTTTGTTTTATTGCTTTTTTGTATGTATAAAAAAACCTTAGGGTGATTCTGATTTTCCTATAGGAAGATTCCAGTATAATATAAATGGGTTAGTGATGGGGTATATAATTATTTTCAGGGTGAATCTAGAAGAGGCGAACAGTGCTAACATCAGGAATGCGTCGATGGCACCACAAAACGCAACGCCACGTAAGTTTCTAGAAAATAATATTATTATTATAAAAACCAAAACCTGATTGCTTAAAATAATAGTCTTTGCACTCCCACAATTTAGAGGAATCTAACACCTCATATGTAAATCCGTCTAGCTGTTTGGGTTGTAGACAAAGAATTTGACATACATACATACAAAATTTTGTGATAGTGTTTTAATTATAATTATATGTATAATATAAAGTTTACATTTAAACGGATTATTCTATTTAATTAATCACTGTTTAGTATGTGTTATATAAATATACATATAACTCGTCATTTTGATGGGAATGTGACGTCAGTTCGATAGTAAACAAAAGAGATGTTATCCTCTTATCTGAGGCATTCCAACTAAGTCCTCAGCGGTAGCAACGCATCTGTAACCAACCTCAAAACTTTGATCTTATCTGAGATTGCTTACAGATATCCATGGGCAGCGGTAGCCTTACAATCAGCTTGGACTGCATGCTTATTTGCCACTTAGTTAAAAAAATATTATCTGTGTCAAAACTTATCTATCTAGGGTTGGTAACAGATATCCACAGGCAGTATTCTTACCAGATAGACTGCATGCTCGTTTGTCACCTTAGTAAAGAAAATAATCTATAAACATTTTTTTTAGCGATCAGTTTCGTAGACCTACCCTCAAACCACTTCAATCTGACACGCGAGCAGTGTGTCTACATATACGGCTCGCTCATCGCCATCTGTATTTTCTTCACCTGGAACAAGCTGGTTGTGTTCTACAACACCTGCATTAAGGCCTCCATTACGCTGCACGATACTATGTTCAGGTGGGTAGGAGAATTTTGTGTGTTTTTGACTCATTTTGGTCCTTCGAGCCGAATTAGTGAATTAGAACTGTATTATGAAAGTGACTTGTTTTAGTACTTCTTGTTTAATCAGGTAACATAGAACTATAACGTCGAATTGACTCATTTTGGTCCTTTGAGCTGGATTAGGTAGTGTAAGACTATATTTTGCAGGTTAACATTTTAAGCTGGATAATTTAGTTAAGGATTGTAAGTCGAGAGATAAAGATAGCAAAAAAGTTGAGGCTGCTATATATGTCCGTCTCGAAGGACCAATATAAATAACTTTAAGATACAGCTCTAATATAACATACTAGTTAAGTACTCAGGGTTAGCGGCGCATCTGTGGCCGACCTCAGGTAGAAATCTAATCCTATCTGGGGTTAATTACAGATGTCCAAACGGCAGAAGTCACTTACGATCAGGTGGACTGCATGCTCTTCTATTGCTCCTATATAAAAAAAATGATTTGATTTGCTAAAAAAAAGAAATATTTGGTCCATTGAGTCAGACTATCCACTAAAAAGACCTGAAGCGATATTTTTTAAAGGGGTTGTTTTTCCAGGGGTGTTACCAACGCACCAATGTGGTTCTACCACCACAACCCTTCCGGGCGCATCCTGAATCGGTTCTCCAAGGACATGGGGCAGGTGGACACCCTGCTTCCGGTCGCGCTGGTCGACTGTTTAGGGGTGAGTAGGGGGTTACATGATTGGGGTAGACCGACCTATAATTTAATTTCAATAAGTATAAATTTTGAAGATAATTAATTATATACTTCGATGTTATCAAAACATAGTAGTATAATATAATAACGTAGTTTCATCTTGTATTTAGTTAATTTTTGGGTTACAATAAACAGAATTACAGATAATATTGTCAAAAGCGCACCAAAGTATATTTAGCGCAGTCAAATAGTTCAATTAGTCATTAAATTATCAGGCTAGCCTTCTTACTAAACAACGCTTAAAGTAGAGTCCTGAATATTCATAATAGTATGGCAAATGACTTGGATCAATAACGTTTAACTATTTGCCTAGCCTAATCATTAAGATTTAGCTCCACTTTCTGCCACCTCAACATAACATTTAAAATTGTATTAATTACATTGTATAGTCCGCGCCAAACTGCTAGTCCGCTCTGAAGTGAGTTGAAGATGGTAGAACTCTTTGTGGTTCGACTCCGGCGGCACCACCGCCACACCTATGTATACCTAATAACAGCAGTGTTAGGCGCTGCTGTGTTCCGGTTTGAAGGGTGTGGTAAGGGAGACAGCGGCGTATCTGTGGTCGACCTAAGATAGGTATATCTAATCCTATCTGGGGTTGATTGCAGATGTCCATGGGCGGCAGTAACCACTTACCATCAGGTGGACTGCATGCTCGTCTGCTATTCTTATATTATAAAAAAAAATCATTATACTTAATAGGTCTAATATAATTAGTCCATTAATTAATGTTACATTAATCCCATTCGTTCCCAGTTCTTCCTGGAGGTGCTAGCTATTCTCGTGGTGGTGTGCGTGGTGAACTGGTGGCTGATAGTGCCAACTACGGTGGTAGCGAGTCTGCTGTTCCTCCTCCGAGCCACCTTCCTCAACACTAGTCGCGAGCTGAAGAGAATTGAGGCTATTGGTAAGCGACCCCTTAGGGGGCTTGAGTTGTTATTTGTACTTAGCCCCTTAGGAGATGAAGTCCTAAACTTCGCCTGATCGAGGGACTATGGTGTATAAAATCGGCAATTCTTGATTTACGCCCTCTAACGAAATAATTCTTCTTTTTAACCCCTTAGGGGATGAATTCCGGTATTTAAATGAATGCCTGATGAAAGAATTATTTTCCGTTTCGGATTTGAGCTGCCCTATTTAAAGGTGGAATAATCCTTCCTGATTCGACACCATACCTCTTAGGTAACACCATTTCTACCTAGAAACTAATACTTCCTACTTCTGTTTCAGCTGTGGGTAGTGGCGCAATTGTGGCCATCATCAGTTAGAAATTTAGTTTTAAACTCTGTCTATGATCAGAATTAGTCATATACCATCACGTGGACTGCATGAAATTCGACATTTTCTGCCTACGCGAAATTGTTAAGTTTCGATCTTAGTAAGCCCAAATTAGGATAGATTGATTATTAACAACGGGCGTAATCTTCCATAGCCCGCAGCCAAAGCCTGAACCACGCCGCGGCGACAGTCTCCGGCCTGACCACCATCAGGTCTACCGGGGAACAGCAGCGCACCCTGGCGAGGGAGTTCGACAAGCTCCAGGACCTACACAGCTCCGCCTGGACCCTGGTGCTGACCACCAACCGGGGGTTCGGCTTCTGGATGGACATGGTCTGCTGTCTGTACCTCGCGTGCGTCACCTTCAGCTTCTTCCTGTTCGCCTCGCCAGGTGAGTGGGGGAGGGAGAGGGAGAGAGAGTGAGGGAGAGGGGTAGAACGTGAGAGACACATAGAGGAAGAGAATGGGATGGGAAGACGATTGATATTGAGAGATAGGTAAATAACGTGAATAAAAATTAAGAGTCAGAGAGTGTGTGAGAGGGACACAGAATAGAGCAGAGTGTGTGAGAGTGATAGAGAGTGTGTGTGACACAGAGAGAGAGACAGAGAGAAAAGCCTTAGGGGAAGAAAGAAATGGAAAGATTTCTACATGTCGTGAGGTAGTAACACCGTAGGTAGAGCGAAAGAAATAAAGAGAGTAGTATAGTGAGACAGACAGAAGACGAGAGTTAAAGAAGGATGGGAATAAACCTAGAAGTAGATAGGTAGTTAGGCAGATAGGAGGAGCAAAGGGGGAGTTCAAGAAAGTGATAAATACTACATTACTTAGTAAAGAAAATCATGTTTATGTGTGCAAGAAAGAGAGAGAGAAAGACAAAAAAAATAGAACAAAAAGATATAAATATAAAATATACTACAAGTGAGGGAAAAGTGTATAAGAGATATCTAATAGGTATCATTATAAAAGATTTTTTGTTTCAGATGCTTTCGGTGGTGACGTTGGTTTGGCTATAACGCAAGTGATTGGGCTCGTAGGCATGTGCCAGTACGGTATGCGGCAAACGGCTGAAGTTGAGAATCAAATGACTTCTGTAAGTTTGTATATTAAAAAAAAAAGATACTACAATTTTTTTTATTCAAAAATAAAATAAGGTTCTTTTAAGACTTCCCGCTACTCGTCAAGAGATGGCGTCACGAGTATTCTGAATCACGCTATTGAAGTTTTCTAAATATCTTGTACAAATCCCTTTCGCAAAATGTCAAACGATTTTGGTATCTTTTTTATAATTTTGATGTAGCAAATGTATGTCCACCTGATGGTAATTTACTGCCGCCCATGGACATCTGGAATCAACCCCAGATGAGATTAGGACACTACCTTAGGTTGCCCACAGATGCGTTGCTACCCCTGAGGACTAAGTTGGAACGCCTCTGATAGGTATGTTTCCCTTCCCACACACTTCAAACCAGAACACAGCAGCGCTACATTGCTGCTATAACAGAAATAGGTGTGGCGGTGCTGCCGGAGTCGAACCACAGAGGGTTCTAGCACCTACTAACCTTCGTAAAAATCTGAAATCACCCTATTTATTTCTACTCCGATTCTAGGTTGAAAGGATCTTGGAGTATACTAACTTGCCACCAGAACAGCCGGTAGAAGTAGACCGCAAGGCCTTGAAAGCTGAACATCCTGACTTGGACTTCGACAAGTGGCCTAGTAAAGGTATGTTTAATCTTTTCTAACCATGATTGGTTTATAGCAATTTTCAAAGTTTGCCCCCTCATGGGTCGATATTAAACATAAGTAGCGTTTGTGATATTTATAAAGGTTAATTTGCAATTGGTAGATGTCCGGTTAAATTGTTTTATTGTGGACCCTTTGAATATTGCAGATAATTTTTTGATGTTTTTTTTTTACCCCCAGAGGTAAAATAATTAGTGATGGTATAGTCCGTGTCAAACTGCTAGTCCGCTCTGAAGTTGTTGCGAGCAGGTGTAGTCATACAATTTGCTATGGCGACGCGATTCATTTCTATATTCAGAGCGGACTAGCAGTTTTACGCGGACTAAATCAATATTCTGCAATAATGATTTTAAGTGTTTTGTTTTAATCCCTCAGGGATCGAGTGTGACTTTTTTAGAGTCGATTAATTCTCTCATAGAGTTTATGATGTTTGTTGACCTGAAAGTGATTTATTTTTATACCCCTAGGGGTCCTTTCACACTTAGAACTATGTTACTGAGAAAAATTATATTGTCTTCAGGCGAAATAATCTTCAAGGACGTGTCGTTAGAATACGAGAAACCCCCCAAAAAGGAGGGGGGAGACGGTGTGAAGCTCGAGGAACCTGCGTACGCGATAAGGAATGTTAGCTTCACCGTCCGGCCGGGGGAGAAGGTGGCGGTGGTGGGGAGGACCGGCGCGGGGAAGAGCTCGCTGATCGCCGCCTTGTTCAGGTAAGGGGGGGGGGGGGGTTGTTAAGGAAGGTGGGGATATAAGAGAGAGCGGTGAAGTTAAGGTGTTAAAAAGTTTGTGGTTGAAGCGAGATATAGATTGAGAGGTCAAATTGAATTGGTTTTGGTGGTATACACAATTTGTTTTTTTTTTACCTATTGTTAAAATTTCAATCCCACGGGAGGATATAAGTGGACTGTATAGTGTAGGATGTATGACCCAATCCTCCCAGTCCCAGCAGATGAGTAGAAAAACCACCAACCTTGCCTTCCAAGTCTATCTGCGGACTCGAATCGTGTCAGGGGGGACGGCGCTGTCACGGGGTTCGAGGAAGCAAGCACGGCCTGATCTTCCCGAGGAGTAGTCTCTGCACTTCACAATGAACACGCGGTAGCACGTGGAAAAATAATTAAAAAAACATAAAAATAAAGTAACTTATTTTTGGAAGAACCACTAATATGAACCAGTAAATCGAGGAAAACGGTGCTGGTAGCAAGGTTAAATAAAATGTTAGATGTAATAATATTTTTGTAATTTTGTTACTGTTTGTTTTCTCTAATAAATTAAAAAAAAAAAAACAGATGGCACGTACAGAACGTCTGTAGGCTCCCGCCGAGCGCAAGACGACGACTGGTCGCACGAAGCGACATTGGCGAGACAACTCTGGTGGATATTTGCATCTACCCGCCTACAGTTGACAAAGATGGAACAATTAGCCCATTTTATATTATGTGTGATGTCATAGTTTCAAATGTCACGTGATACTTTGTTTTAGTGCGACGTTTGATTGAATTTAGAAGAAACATATTTTTCAAAATATGTTATAAATATATTTCAACGTATTTACAAAAGATAAGTAACACACAGATTTTTTATAACATATTTCCTTTAATTATTCAACATAATAATAATCGGTCCGAATGTTATGATTGTAAGGGTCGGTTTCTTGAAAAAGTGCAGACAATTTCCTTTTGTGAGGTATTATTAGTTTATTATCGAAGAGGACAAAAATGATAGCTTTTTGAACTTTAATATGGCAGGACCGTGAACAGCGGCTACCCCATTGTTCGCCACTGATTGGCCACCGTTACCACACAACTCCCTCTGGTGCGGGGTCCAATATTCCGCCTTAACAATAATGTTTTTTTTTTCGAGAAAAAATATCGAGAACAAATGAAATAAAAAACATATTTTTTCGTTTAGCACCCTCGCTGCGGTCGGGTGCTAACTTCACGCCGTGCAATAATAGGCTACTTAGGCCACGCGCATCGTAATGTACTATTTTTCGACAATAAGAACAATGAAAAGAACATTTACATATTTTAAAACTTTATTTCTAAAATTGTCATGTATAACGGAGTAACACCACCCGTAGTATTTTTAAAAGGCGTGACGTCAGCACCGCTGACGTCACAATTGTTGTTATTTTGCTGATGACTCACGTTCAAACCTTTGAAAGAAAACCACACGAGAATTGTTGAGCTTCGTATATTCTTTGGTCAGCCTAACGATGTCCTAAAGAGGTCCGCACTGTGCCAAGGCTCGAGCAGTAATGCCCTGATGTGTTTTTTTTTTTTCGATTTGTGTAGTTTACTGTTGGTCCTAGCGACCTGTACAGCTTCACCGGGTTTTGGGAGGCGAGCTTTAGGCTCAGCCGGGACAAGAAGACTATGGGCTGGAATGATGCCCTGATGTGGCTTGTGCGGCGCTTTTTATAGGGACCGACGCACGTGCACTTGTTTTCATATTTTAAGATGCAGGTGTTTTACATCAGGTGTTTATTCATTTCATTTTATAATAGGAGAACTGCCGTATTTGCTCCGACATGTATGTTATAGTCAGTTCGTCCATCCATCTAACAGTCCCGCATTCATCCCCAGGTTGAGCAAAATCTCCGGCACGCTGACAGTGGACGGCGTGCGCGCAGAGACCGCAGGGCTCCGCGCGTGGCGCTCGCGGCTGTGCGCGTTGCCGCAGCGGCCTGCGTTGTTCGCCGCAACGTTACGCGACAACCTCGACCCCGCGGGACAGCACCCCGACGCGAGTATACACGCTGCGTTGCAGGAGGTTAGTTTTTGTTTTAATGAAAAGTAAAAAAATATATAAATAAAAAAAATGGGTAAGGGTGGTACGTTTGGTTTTTTTAGGGTTCCGTAGGAATAAATAAAAAAAATTGGGTAAGTATGGTTTGTTTGTTTTTTTAAGGTTCCGCAGGACGAATAAAAAAAATGGCTCTCATTATATCTCATTATTTCGCAAAAGTCTAGATATAATAGCTCTCATTATATCTAGACTTTTGCGAAAAATTCGCGATAAGCTATTATTATAAAATTGTTACAAAATGGTGGGTTTAAATATACAAAGCTTATTTCGTTAATTTCATTGCATATTGTAAAAACATACTTTTACTATATTTTTTTAAACAGGAATACCTCTTCAACTTATGTAGGTACCTAACTAAAAGTGATAAAATTTATTTTTGAAAGTTTTTTTACGTGACTCTACTTTTGTGTTCAGTCACACTAATGCAAAGCTCAGCTTAGACCTCGCGGACTCGATACTTAGGGACGGATACTTAGGGTCTGATGTTGGAGCTAGAAAGTATCTCTGTAGGATCTCTGTAATTAATTGACGCAAAGTACTCGAGTTCGGTCTCGTTTGATTCGTAATTCTTATTTTAGTATAAGTAAAAGAGAAAGAAAGAAAGAAAACATTCATTTAGGTAAACATCCTATTACACTTAACGGTACGTGATAATAAAACAAACGTCAGAAGATTATATAACACGACACAAGAGTATATATTTGTTATTATCATTTAGTTTTTTTAATTTTGTCTTTCGTATGCACATTTCTGGCCCAGGGTTTCTATCTCTTCTGTATTGATATGAAAAATATTTTTATTTTCATTTTCCCAGGTGGAGCTCCAAGAAGCGCTAACAGGCTTCGCGGCGGGTCTGTCAACCAAGGTGGGGGATGGAGGGGGTAATCTCTCCGCGGGACAGAGACAGCTGCTGTGTCTCGCTCGCGCGGTGCTCGCGCGCCGCGCGGTGCTGGTGCTGGACGAGGCCACCGCTAACGTTGATACCGAGTGAGTGAAATAGATATATACTCTTGTCTCTTTCTAAGTTTGTAAAAAGTCTGGAATCTGGATCCAAGAAGCGGTAACGGACTTCGCGGCGGGTCTGTCAACCAAGGTGGGTGAGTTGATACTGAGTGAGTGAAATAGACACATACTCTATCTCTTTCTAAGTCTTTCCCCTAAAGTGTGTCTGTCGACTAAGGTAGGTGAGTTGATACTGAGTGAGTGAAAGAGACATATACTGTTGTCTCTTTCTTAGTCTTACTCCTAAAGTCTGCAACTCCAAGAAGCGTTAACAGACTTTGCAGCGGGGTTATCAACCAAGGTGGGGGATAGAGGGTTAATCTTTGGTGGGTCTGTCGCTCGGGCGGTGCTGGTGCTGGACGAGGCCACCGCTAACGTTGATACTGAGTGAGTGGCATCGACTCATCTTTTTATTGTCCGAGAGATTGCACCAATTTTTACCAAGCTTTCATTAGCTTGGGTTGTATCTATCTATGTATGTATGTAACGGAATCTTTGAACTCGATTTTTACCCATTTTGAACGGTCCGATTCATTTAAAATTTTGAACAATAATCCCGTTCTCCTCATCATGATCGTCAGAAATCAGTATTAAGGATTAATCCTTGCGCGATTTTAGTGTGGTTTTTAGTTTTTAAACTATAATTATTAGTTTAATATTTGACACAACCTGAATTCTATTAACCTAAAAATATACATACGAGAAATACATAGGTACCAGGCGTGAATATTAATAAGTATATTGATAAGTCAACTTACATATACATATATGAATGTATACATATTATATTGTTTAGAAATAGTACTGCTACATAATGAAATATGCCTCAGAAAGAACTGCCATGAAAAAAAATGCATTTTCGATTTGTTAACTTACTCACACCCGGTACGGATTTTTTTACCTTGCGTAGTTTATATTTCCCTATCGCTCTCTCCCTCTCTCTGTCTCTTTCTTCCATATCTCTTCCTCCTCTTCCTCCCTCACTCTTTCTCAAAACTTCTCTTTTTAAAAAAATACAACTAACAAAACAAAAATGATAAACCTTCATATCTCGTAATCATATACCTAAAAAATAAAATTCAACAATAGCAACATTCGTTATATCCCAAACACACCAAATAAACAATAACTTTAAATACACAACATAACATCAAAAATAACTTGAAATACATTTCTGTTCCAGGACAGACAAGCACATTCAAGAGACAATCCGAACAAAGTTCGCGGACTCAACAGTGTTGACTATCGCGCACAGGCTCAACACCGTCATGGATTACGATCGCGTCATTGTTATGGACAAGTGAGTTTTTTTATATAATACGGGAGTAGCAGACGAGCATACAGTCCACCTGATGGTAAGTGGCTACTGCCGCCCATGGACATCTGTAATCAACCCCAGATAGGATTAGATATTCCTACCTGAGGTCGGCCACAGCGCCGCTACCCCTGAAGACTAAGCTGGAATGCCTCGGATAAGTATGTCTTCCTTACCACACTTCAAACCAGAACACAGCAGCGCTTAACACTGCTGATATAATAGAAACAGGTGATGCCTACGAAGTCTTACCATAAGGGTCCAAAATTTCCTTTGACTGTACGACTCGCGTGGTAAAACGATAACCATTTTTCTCTATATTTGAGCGTTGAGAGCTTATTAAATTAAACAAATTGAGAAAACTTCAATACTACAATAATACATGTAACGCCATCTCTTGCGAGTTGCAGAAATTCACTATTCTTCATTTTTAATGTTAATTATTTTTTATTTTTAATGTTAATTATTCTTCATTTTCAATGTTAATTATTATTCGTTTTTAATGTTAATTTTATATTATTCGTTGTTTTAAGGGGTCGCGTGGTGGAATCCGGCCACCCGTACGAACTGTTGACGCAAAGCACACAGCAGAAGACTGACGTGCCGCCCAGGAGAATGATACTCTCCAAGAGCCAGGTATAATCGACGCCAAACTGCTAGTCCGCTCTGAAGTTGTTACGAGCAGGTGTAGTCATACAATTTGCTATGGCGACGCGATTCATTTCTATATTCAGAGTGGACTAGCAGTTTTACGCGGACTATAATATTGTATGAGACTTATATTCTAGCAGGGGTCTTATGTACTGGCACAGGGGAATGATGTGTTATAGGGTAACTTTATATTAGTCTTAAAGATAATCGGTCTTATTCATAAAAAATGCTTATAGAAGGTTTTAAGCACTCATTAGTTAAAGTGTTCGATAAGCTTATAAAACGTTCCATAAAATTGCTTATTCATAAACGTTCCATAAACCTTCTATAACTAATGTGTCGCTAAAGTCAACTATAAATGAAAATGTTGCCATTATAGTGAAGTTCGGCGAACAAATTGACAAATATCCATAGATAAACATTATTAAATGACATTATTTCGTACTAAAAAAATATTCTGTCTTGACATTCTTGTTAATGCGTTGTCAATAAAACTAAATAACATGTCAGTGTCATTGTATTTGTAAATACCGCGAATTTAAAAATATTTGTTAAAATAGGATATTAAGCAAAAGTTGTTGAAAGATAAAGGAGTGAAAATTGGTTGGATATAAATGTTTTGTTAAGTTTCGTTTTGTAAACATTCGCAATATCTTATGGCAGTAAACATTGTATTTCAGAAGGTGTACCAGGATCTCTGCGATCTAATTTACGATCATTACGTACGAGATCAATTATAAAATTTACTGTCGATTTATTAAAGCGATAACGCTTCCGAAAGTCTTCGTCGTTTAAAGAAAACGGATCACTCTTTGGTGCAATGTTCTTCGAAGTGGACGGTTTTCTAGATTATTAATAATATCTAACCTTTGTAAAATTTGCATTGTAATTTGAAATAGTGATATAATAATGTTATTTATCGGATATTTAAATAAATTATTTCAAGTTTATATACAAAACGGACATTGCCATTTAAAATTTATTCAAAACGTATTGTCAAATTAGGTTAGTAATCACTAATCAGCTGATGAGAGTCCGCCATCTTTGTCTTATAGCACTGTTATAGTAGGGTTCTGGCCTCTATAAGTTATAGAAGGCTTATAGAACGGTTTAGTGACTAAAATACGTTTATGAATAACACTTTTTGACAATCGTACTATAGCAACGTTATAAGTGTGCTATAACTTTTTATGAATAAGACCGAATATTGACAGGAATCTGATGTGCCACCCAGGGAAATACTATTAAGCGGCCAGGAAATTTTATATAAGATTATGTGAAGATAATTGGCAGATAACATGTATTGGCAGGAGACTGATGTACCGCGAAGGGAAATATTTTTTTAAAAGGGTAACTTTATAGAAGATTGTGTGAAGATAATAATAAATTTATAAATAATATATTTATAAATAATACACATTATGTATTGATGATGATATCGCATTTTTTTTTTACTTAACCACGTTATTTGTAATAATGATTTTGACTATTTAGTAGAGATGACGATCTGAAATCGATTTATTGAGTAATAGGAGTATTCTTATATTCTCGAAATTCTAAAATCGGTCGTATTTCAGGGTTTTTTGGTCCTGACCTTTTATGTTTTTTTAGCTATCCCGCTAGCCCTTTTTTGGAGTAATTTTTTTGAGAATTGATTCTTTGGGCTTCGATTTTTTTTGTCAATTATTGCACTTTGATTCGAATCAATTCAAGAATCGATCTTTTTCGGAACGAATGGCCATCCCTACTCTTTAGTATAAATTGGGAATTTTTGAAAAATGCGTGAAATTAATCTAAAGTGCTAAAATGTCTTTTTTGTATTCCAGGCGCCGTTGGCCATTCCAGAGGAGAGTCCCGAGGGAAGGGATGATAACGAAACTCTGATTGTATCCCGGGATAGGGTGCGAACATATTCTAATAGGTATGTTATATTTAATATATAAAATTCTCGTGTCACAGTTTTCGTTGCCATACTCCTCCGAAACGGCTTGACCGATTTTGATGAAATTTTTTGTGCTTATCCGGTATCTATGAGAATCGGCCAACATCTATTTTTCATCCCCCTAAATGTTAGGGGTAGTACAACCCTAATTTTTTTTTTATTTATATGGCAACACAACGTTTGCCGGGTCAGCTAGTTATACTATAATAATCTAAAATTAGTTGTCACTTGCTTTAACGGTGAAGGAAAACATCGTGAGGAAACTATAGGCGCAACCTTCAATGAGAGGAGATTTATGCTTTTAATAATTAAAAGGTGGTAGAACCCTCTGTGGTTCGACTCCGGCGGTACCACCGCCACACCTATTTCTGTTATAACAGCAGTGTTAAGCGCTGCTGTGTTCTGGTTTGAAGGGTGTGGAAGGGTTGTAAAGGAGACATACTTTTCCGAGGGGTTCCAGCTTAGTCCTCAGGGGTAGCGGCGTATGTGGCCGATCTCAGGCAGGAATCTAATCTTATCAGGGGTTGATTACAGATGTCCATACGGCAGTAGCCACTTACCATCACGTGGACTACATGCTCGTCTGCTACTCCTAAATTATAAAAATATAGAAACAGGTTTTTATATATAAATTGTTTGTACTTAATTTCTATCACCTATGTATTGATATGAATTTTGTGTACAAAATCTTATTAAATAAAAGTAAATAATATAATATTTCAGGTCAGAAATGAGCGACCACGAAGGTGGTATATTCAAGAATCTAGTGGAACAGACCGGACAGGAAACTGCGGCTATGTTATACGAAATGGCTGAAGCGGTGAGTTTATTTGCATTACATTTTATTTTTAGGTTTAAAATGTGTGTAATGTTAAATTTTTGTATCTAATATAAATTTATAGTTTATTTGAAATGATTTTGAATAGGGTTGTAATGAAGTTGAATCGGGTTTTAATGATGTTGTATCGAGTTTTAAGGATTCGAAATGGGTTCTCGAAATGTTGTATTGGGATTTACTGATATTAAAGTTGGTTTAATTAATATTGAATCGGATTTAATGATTTTGCTTGCGTTTTTGAAACGTTAAAATGGGATTGAAGAACATTGAAGTGTATTTAATCAAAGTTCAATCGGGTTTAACTATATTGCTTGGATTGTCGTAACGTTGAATCAGGTTAACGATATTAAATTGGTTTTATTAACGTTGATTTGGCTTCAACATTATTCCATTTGTTTTTGAAATTTTAAAATGATTTAACGATATTGAAGAGGGTTTTAGATTCATTCAATGGGTTTAAATGACTCTCATTTGGGATTTAACAAAGTAGAGTTGTTTTCTAATCTGTTTGGGATGTAAAGATTACATATCATTAGAATTTTAATTCAAAATTAAAATTCTAATGATATGTAATTTTGCAATACATTTTTGTACTGTAATTTACATGGGGGTGGAAACCCCCCATATTTATATTAAGGGATATTTAAATTTAATAATCACAAATGTATGCTGTTGGTTGTTGGTCAGTTTGTATTAATTTTATAGATATAATAATATGTATTTATACATTATGTTTACAGAGTTACAAGAAAATGCTAGAAAAGAAGAATTCCTAAACTGCAATTAGTGAAACCACAAAAGGCTGCCAATAATAATATAATATTTACTATATGTACTTTACATACTTATACTTTACAGGAATTTACTTGTAATGAAGACGTAATTTTATTGAAAATATTTCTATAAATAACCTAAACGTCATTCAAATCGTATGAGTAGTTTTTGAAAATCGCTGGTATACATACTTACATACATACATTACCCTCCAAATTGGACTAAAATGTAGTTTTTTCAAATTTCGAACTTAACTCAAAAATAAAATATAAAAATTGAAGCAATATCTTTCTAATAATATTTTTTTTGAAAAAATCTTTTTAATAAAATTATGTCGTAAAATTATTAAAACTTAAACTGCCTTATATATCGACCAAGAAGGAAATAGAAGGACAAAGAAGATGTAAGAAGACGTTGAGTTAAACAGAGATGGATATACTTAGAAGGAAAGAGACAGACTTCTTCTGTAATTTCGAATTTCTTTAAAATGATGTCAATTTCTATTATTGTAAGACAATAACTTCATGCCTTACAATAAAAAAATAAAGGTTCGTTCAAACTAAAGAAGATTAAGCATATAGCGGAAGAATTGTACCTACACATTTTATTTTAGTCAATTATGGTTTTATATTCAACTAGAATGTGGCACCACCACCTCGCCTATTTCTGCCTATAACAGCAGTGTTAAGAGCTGCTGTGTTCTGGTTTGAAAGGGAGATATAAGGAAGCGTTCGAGTTTAGTCCTCAGGATTAGGCGCATCTGTGGCCGACCGCAGGTAGGCATCTAATCCTATCTGGGGTTGATTATAGATGTCCATGGGTGGCAGAAGCCTACCATCAGGTGGACTGCATGCTCGCCTGCCACTCCTATAGAACAAAAAATACTAACTTTTACCTACGGCTTCGTTTACATATTGGTGTCAATTATTACATAATTTAAAAATGAAAATGGCGAATTAACACATTTAAAGGCTGAGTTTTCATTAATATACCTAATTGTCACTATATAAAGAAGTTTCAAGGGGTTGTCCATTTTCGTTTTAATATTGTTTTGAACGAATTTTTACATTTACATCTTTTGTATAATTCTATTTATATGTATAGTATGTCTCAATATTATATTTTGATAGCAATCCAGAATAATTGTCTAGAAAATTAAACATAAATTCAATTTTACATGTAGGTCTTCATTATTATGTGATTTTGGAAATATGTTCTTCATTTGGTCAATGAATAAATAAGTTCAATTAATAATATTACTGCAAAATGTTGTTAAAAAATGCAATTTATTCGCCATTTTTTGCAATATTTGCTAACAATATTTGTAAAAACAATGAATACCTAAGTATTTATTTAGTTTACTTAAAAAAAAAACTTAATAAAGAAGGTCAAGTTGTCTTAACAATGAATTGAGTGAGTCACTTAATAAAACAGTGAAAAATTATATGTACAAATTACTAAAAATCTGCATTAAGATCGAATATAATTAAAAAATGATGGGTTTAGGCTTATAGTAATAAATAATGACATTATTGATGGAAATGCGAGTATGGAGGGCTTACAGAGCTTAAAAATTAAGTTAAAAAGAAAAATCAAAAAGTAAACATTTTTTTTTGCTGGTGAAAAACTGTTGTTTATTGTCGCGCGTGGCGAAGCGGTCATACCAATCTGACGCGCAAAGGGTACCGGGTTCCATCCCCGGCCAGACCGATATCTGAATGATGAATTTAGATATCTGTTCTGGGTCTGGCTGTTTGTGTGTTCATCTATGTGTGTTTCCATGGCACCCACGACACAGGGGACCCTAGTGTGGGGCTGTGAGTATAGAAAGCGTCTTTTATTAAAAAAAAAAAACTAAATGTAAATCAACAAAATAATTTTCTAAAATTTAAATCATTTTCTAACACTTTTTGGCATTTAGAAAATGATGGTATCATTTAAGATTTTTCAAAATAAATAACTGTTTTTCGCCAACAAAAAAAAATGATTATTTTTCGGTTTTCCTACTTATAAACTATAAGTCAATTTGATGAAATCTTCCAATGATTATGACTTGTAATTATAAATAGTTACGTACATGTCATGTACATTTTTATTATATTTTATTCTTGTAGAAGAAAATATAATATAGAAGAAAGTACTTAAAATATATCTTGACGGGTTAGACGCACTTTATATGTAACCAATGGTACTTAAATGCATTTATGTATAGAAAATGTGCTTACAGATATTGTTTACGACAGTTTTAGTCCGCGCCAAACTTCTAGTCCGCTCTGAAGTTAATGTGCGCAGGTGTAGTCAGAGAGCCAATGCGGTCCAACACAACTACAAGCATATACTCCGTAGCAACGTAAGGGCATACTAACTGCGCTCTGTCTTCGTCTCTCAACTGGTTTCTATATTTAGAGCGGACTAGTAGTTTGGCGCGGACTCTACCAATCAACTTTAAGACAAAAAATTCCGAAAAAATGTTGGCTATGTTGAAATAAATTTTTTGTTTGTTACATTTTTGGGATCAATTTGGAAGACAGGCAATAATTTTTGATCACTGATATTTATGATTTTTATGACATGTAATAGTCATATTTTACTGATATCATAGTCCGGTTATTAATATATCCAATGTTAAGCTTGCTGCATTATAAAAATTAAAAGTGACAATTTTTACCTTTCAAATGTATGGTAGGCAGCAAATCGATAGATTGATTATATTATTAATAACGACGTAAGGGGCTGTTCAAGTATAACGTAACGCAATTTTTGAAGATTTCTGACCCCCCCCCCTCCCCCCCTTGTAACGCACCGTAACGTTTTTCTATACGAATCGTGTATTAAGAAAGACCCCCTCCCGCTCCTGTAACGCATCGTAACGTTTTACAAGACCCCCCCCCCCCCCCCAAATTGCTACGTAATACTTGAACGCCCCCTAAGACCGCGTTTGGTGCTAATTCCAACTACCCACAATTAGTTTTGTCTACTCAACTATTAATACGTTACTAAAATGCAAATAGCGTGAATTGAAATTTTGTAAAGTTCGAATATGTGAGTCTCAGATTTTACGTTAAATGTACATTTTATTTCCATTATTATTTCTTTATCATTACAATTTCCATTCATCTGAGGAGAATTTTAATATTTACACGTTTATTTAAGTTTCAACACGTATTCTTTTGTAAAAGTTTTCATTTTTGGTGCTGAATTGTGTTGTTAGATTGAGAGCTATTAAGTTTCCATTGAGTCAAACCATAACTTTAATATGGTGCTACAGTAGTAGTAATATAATTATTTTGCCCATTTTAACCATAGATTAGTAAAGATACTTCGCCGCCTTGAAATTGAATGAAGCCAAAAACGGCTTATTTTAGTAAGCTCTTTTTTTGAATTCTTGATTTTTAGAGAAAATTTACGAATAAATAACTAATACTGTGCAATTTATATAATAAATAAATTTAGGGACATTTTCGCACGGAGACGTGGCAAAACTTTTTTACGCAACTATTTCAATTCTCAAAACTGGGTACATTTTCTTGTTAGGAGTGAGTAATCTTTACTAATCTATGATTTTAACTGATAATTTTCGTAGATTTCCAAAAGTTATAGTGATTTTAATTAGTTGAGATAAAAAATGAACATACATTGTAACATGGTTATGACAACAGTTCCTAATATTTTGAAATGTTTTCAATTGTTTTCGATAAATCTTCTGGTTTGTAACATTCCGTTTTATATTTTGTACCATATTTTGTGTATATTGTCCTTTGTACTCCTGCAATAGGAACATGATGTTCGCCAACAATATTGCCATAAACAGCTAACATCAAAACGGGCAATATGGATATGATTATCATATTGCACAAATACCATATTGCGACGGAAAAATGTGAATTTATAATGTCCTGTCTAGAATTTTATTAATTAATAAATGCACGAATATGTAATGATTATAATATTTAGGTTTATTTAATTAACGAGCCTGATAAATATATTTTAGTAAAATTGTAATTAATATGTATACCCTATTAAAAAAAGATTTTTTGGTGTCATTTAATTCAAGTGAATTTTATAATTTGTGTTTTTAAGTTACTTAATTTAATCTGTACGAATTGAAATCAGTATTTTATCTCCACTAATAATTTAGTTTACAATTTATGCGTAGATTTAAATTTGCTTATGTATGTTTTAGTATAAGACGCATATAATACGTAGCTTGTTTTACTCTGTAGATCAAGAATTGATAAAAAGTTTTATAGGAACCTCTTGTGGTGAGGCTCCAGTTGCACCACCGCCACAGCAATATCTGCCTAATAACAGCTGTGTTAAGCGCTGCTGTGTTCTGGTTTGAAGGGTGTGGTAGTCCTCAGGATGTAACAATCTGTGGTCAACCTCAGATAGAACTCATATCCTACCTGGGGCTGATTACAGATATGTCGATGGCATTTTCCCATCAGGTGAACCACAGATGGTTTAACAAGCTATGTAATTTGTGTTAGGATTATAATTATTAGCCTTACTTTAGTAAAATTATCCATCATTACAATCTGTAAAACAGCAAAATTTATAAGTACTTACGAAAACCCATAGATGTTAATTAAATTTCCTTTATAATGACGTTGCTTAAAAAATTAACATGAAATGTTATTTTAAAATATGTTGCCAGTATTAAAGTAGTGAAACTACTCCTTTTATGAAGTTTCTGAAAATTTCGAATACTTTATATATTGCCTTTACAAATGTTGCCATTAAATTGTTTTACATAAGATTGTGCGTTTCAAGAAGTTTCGAAACATAATTCGCTAAAATTTATTTGCATTTTTGAAATTTTGAACAGAATTGTTACATTTTTTTATAATCTTGTAATTACTCCCGAAATAGAAAAATATAATATTTTAATGTTACCATCATTTTGTATATTTTTCAATTTGTATCTTCGTCATTGTATAAACGCATTTTATTACTATTATCAACTAATTAATAATTGTATTTACAAAGATATACTTGTGATTTTTAATGTAACTTATTTTTCAAGTACTTATAAATATAATTTATGTTACCTATTCAAGTGTTATTTCAAGAACCAGTCTTTTGACAGTGATAGTACTTAATGTGATATAATTGCGCAGTAAATAAAATATTTAAATTTGTTTCTGGTGTTTTATTTTTACAAGAAAACTTTGTGTATAGCGGTAGATTTTCCTGTGGGATAGATGATCATGTTCGGACAGCGGCCGTGCTCAGACAATCTCAGATTGGAGCTTGTATATATGCAAGATGTTGAGAAAATTTCGATAGCGTGATTCAGAAACATGGCGCCATCTCTTAATGAGTTGCAAGATGTTGCCACACCTGTAACATATATTATGGCTCATATATGTACTTAAAATGTTATATAGATTATTGCAACTGTATTAAATATTTATTATGAATGACTTAGCCAAAATAATAATTAATCAATAAATGAAATACAAAATTTCCCTATTAGTTTTTAACACGGTCAATCAATTAAAACCAATCTTAAAATATTACTGTTAGGGGTTAGCGCCATCTAGTAGCCATAGATAAGTAAAGATTACTCATTCCTAACAAGAAAATGTACCCAGTTTTGAAAATTAAAATAGTTGCGTAAAAAAGTTTTGCCACGTCTCCGTGCTAAAATGTCCCTAAAATATTTGTAATAAATATTTATTTATTATATAAATTGCACAGTATTAGTTATTTATTCGTAAATTTTCTCTAAAAACCAAGAATCTAAAAAAAGAACTTTCTAATAAGCCGTTTGCGGCTTCAATCAATTTCAAGGCGGCGAAGTATCTTTACTAATCTATGCTAACTTTGTTATTAGTCCGCCGTAGTTCAAGCGAATGGGACGCACTGATAGGGAAATCATGACACGTTTATTTTTTATGGACTAGCGGAGACGGAGGTTTTACTGGGAAGGACTACAATTTTTACTGAACATCCGATAAAAATCTTTGTCCTTATTTAGTAATCAATCAATCTAACGTCTACCTACTAAAGATAAAAAATTGATAAGGTCTAAAATGAAGAATATGTGAAATATCTATTTATACATCCACATCACAAAACCATAATTATTTTAGATGTTTCGGACCGGGATCGAACCCAGAGCTTTCTAGATAGTCATCAGTATGATGAACCCTGTAGCAATCACGGTGTAGTTAGATCTGCAGACATTGCATGACAGAGACAAAAAGGTATAATTCTATACAATGTGTATAGAATTTTTTTATATGTACCATAACACTATCACGATTATTTCGAATATTACTGATAAATATACTGTATATAAAAATACAATTTTGTCTTGGACGGCCCGTGCCCGACACGTTCAATGTCTGTAGAAATAAACTGTGTAAACAGGTCAAGAAACTCACATAAATTAACATAATGGGGGTTAATAAAATGAACACAATAATCATTTATTATTCTTCAGTCTTCTGTATCCACAAGCCCGTCTTCAACTTCACATCATCTTCTTCTACTTACCCATATTCTCCATCCTTCTCCATCGCTAAAAGAGAAAGCCGGCATCGCTGCCATAGACGTTTTGTTCGAAACACAGAACCATTTAATTTGGCGGTTGCATTTTTTCATCACATCATTTTTTTACAAAATTCAAATCACAAGTCGTTTTTTTCTTGTGTTACAAGTGTACTTGAGTTTTAGAAAAAAAGATAAGCAACCGCCTTATATAAAATATGCACTGACCATAGTCAAAAAATATTTTTTTCCGTCGTCGGGGGTATTTTTTTTCGACGGTCGCATTCAGTATTTATATTTTTTCTCATCTTTTTTACAAGATTACATCTAAGTCAGCAACATCTATGCTAGGTTACAATGTACAAACATTACGACGAGTAACAGGAAAACAATAAAAATACGCCTATGTACACAGATCGGAAATTTTAACTGCACGCTATTGTAATATTGAAATATCGACTAAACCTACGAGTTTATTGTTAAATGTCATCCTACCTTAGGAAATACAAAAGGACGTATCCAAAAAAATGCAGTTAACATTCCCGTCTTCACAAACAATTACATACTATGAAAAATAGAGAAAAAAAAAACACCTAAGTTGTATATTTAAAAATTTTCACGCGACAAAAAAACGACTATCACTAATAATTAATATAATAATATAACTATTCAGCTAAGTTTATATAATAATAGAAAAAACGTTAACATTTTTACAGCCTCGGGCATATATTTTTGTATGTTGTCGGATGCCGTCCACTCTTAGCTACGTTCCACTTGTCGATACCTAAAGCTACGTTCCACTTATCGTCCGCAACGACCGCAGTGCAGCATTTATTGCTCTCGCGTGTTCCAATGGAGATATGTTCGACCGCGGTCTTACACGATTTAGTCGAATATCGATATCGGTATGAAATATAATTAAATTAAAATCGAAAAATGTGACAACAAAATAACATTCAAGTTTACAAAATATATGATAATAATGTTGATTTCTGAGCGTTCTAAATTCACAACACATTTTATATAGAAAATTTTTAAATACTATAAAGGAATAAATAAAAATAAAATTACAACGCTTCCAAAAAATAAAAACATACCCTTATGGTAAACAATACTTTTATGGCTAAAACACAAAATCTCAACCTAATTCCGTCTTTAAAATCACATATTTTGTCATATATTTTAGATTTTACTCAAATCTAGAAAACGTAAGTCAAAAATGGACAATCATTCCGACTAATATTTTATGCATATTTCGTTTATTTTAAATTATATTCTTTACCGATTTACGTAACAATTTTTAATTTAACATATTTCATATCGACCCGATATTCGATTCCAACAACGCATCGATTCGAAAATTTTAGTGACTAATTTTAGTTAGTTAGTTATTTAAAGTAAGTTAAATATTCCGTTCGGCCGTAGTTAGTAAGTTACAACTAAGCTAGCGATTTCTAAACGTTAATTGAAGTAAGTTTATTGACACTAACCTTTTTCAAAAATTTGACCTCACACTCTTTGACCGATAACTTTGAAACGAAACTCGAATGTAACTTGGATCAATAAAGGATGTATTTCAAATTGGCGGCTCTCTTTATCTCTATCTCGTTTTGTATGTGTGAGCGAGAGGCATATACAAAAGCCGCAATTTGTCTACATTTTTATTGAAACAAATTAAACGAAAATAAACGTAAAATATATGCTTACCATTGGATGATTTCTTAACGGGTTTTATATGACTTTCAAATGAATAAATGGATTTCAAAATAGTCCATTTGAAATATGACTGGTTTTTTTTACTATTTAATATTAATATTGCATTAATATTTAATAAAACTCGCCATTAATCCATTTGGAACAAATTTACTACTGGTACTATACAAAGTAGTACACTCTAGTACTATTTGTACCAACCTAAACAATATAGTACTATATTGCGTTCCAATTTCAAAGTTATCGGTACAATATCCATGGCTTTCTTCCACGACGCATTTCTCTAGACCTACACTACCTAGAGCGAGTCTACGTGCTCTAGGGCTGTATCTAGACACTCGAGAGTAGTCTAGATCTAGAGATCTATCGTGGAGAACGCGCTGAGTGTACTTCCGGTGTTTTACGATTCCAATGCACTCTCTTAGTAAATCTAAGCGTTATTCTATTAGAGTATATCATTTGAAGAATATTGACCGTACGAATTTGATGAAATATTTTAATATTGATGGCTGCTACCTATTGTGTATCCCACTGATGGGCAGGGGTCTCCCCAACATCAAAGAGTATTATGACGAGTTTTAACTACTGTTATTTAATAGTAATATGCATCGACGGCTTGTTCTAGTCCGAAACGAAAGGTATGTAGTCCATGTTTTTTTTATATAATAAAGGCACGATTAGCATGCAGTCCACCTGATGGTAAGCTCCTGCCACCCATGGACATCTGTAATCAACCCTAGATAGGATTAGATATTCCTACCTGAAGTCGGCCACAGAGGACTAAGCTGGAACGCCTCGGCAAAGTATGTCTCCCTTACCACTCAAACCAGAACACAGCAGCGCTACACTGCTGTTATAAAATAAATAAGTGTGACAATGGTGCCTCAGGAGTCAAACTACGAACCAAGTAATAAACTATTCACTAATCTATACATCCAAAATACAATTTCAAAAATTTACAACACACATCTTAGATATACAAAATCTCTATGAACGAGAACGCATTCACAACCATTCATTCACTAAAAACCGGTCAATATTCTCCAAAAGCGACCCAAACTATAGGCCCGTGCCAAACATAGCACAAACATTTGAACACATATTTGAACACAGTGAGGCACGGGTATTTGCGTATTTGCTTCAAATATTTGCAATTTGCCATTTGGTGTCGGTATTTCGAGCGCACATCCAAAGCGTTCAAACTTCAAAGATGCGCAAAGTCCAGTTGCTAGGAGACCATGACATGAGTGACAGGTTTAAACAATTTAAACAAATAAGTGTTCAAATGTGTGAGAAGTCTTTGTTAAAATATTTGTTTATGTCTGGCACGGGCCATACATATACATACATATATATATATATACGTATATATATATATATATATATATATATATATACGTCCGTCCACAAGTCCGTCTGTACGTACACGCTAACATTATTGCTATAGATAAAGCACTTGTTAATTAAATTTAATGTAAAATTTGTACTTTTCATTAAATGGTGTTTAAATAGGCAGTGTAGTATTATTTATAACTAATTTATAATATTTATATTATGAGCAATGTATTTCGTTTTGATTATATTAAGACCCTTAAGCGTTTAGATCGAAAATATATATTTTTTAAATGCTCCCAAAATGGAAACCATTTAAATGACCTCTTTAATGTATTGTGACGCATATAAGCAATGCCAAGCTGTTTTACTCAGCGGCTCTACTCAGCTTGTATTAAACAAATTTATTGTTAACTTTAAAATAAAATTGAACTGAATGAAGTTATCTAAAAATCATTCATTCGTTTTCAATTGAAATTGGAAATTTATACTCCTAAAATTAATAAAACAACGCCCCATTACAGTATAATGAAAGAAAATATATTATAAACAGATATGACGTCACACTTACGCCCCCACCACTTGTGTTTCAAATTGGCCCCCCTCACTCTCAATGATCTAATTTAAAGATGCCCTGGGTTCTGAAATCCCTAAATTTAATAGACAAACATACCCCATTACAAGCATTATCTTTAGACGAATATTTCAAGCAATGTGACGTCACATCCCCCCCCTTTCCCTTCTTACAGCAATTTAAAGATGACATTATTAGACGATATTATATATTTCAATCAATGTGACGTCACTTCCCCCCTTCCCATCCTACAGCAATATAAACATGGTTTTATTAGACGAATATTTCAATCAATGTGACGTCACTTCCCCTCCCTCCCCTTCCTACAGAAATTTAAAGATGGAATTATGATTAAACGAATATTTTAGTTAATATGACGTCTCTCCCCCACCCCTCCCTACAGCAATTTAAAGATGGCATTATAATTAGACGAACATTTCAATGTGACGACACTCCCCCTCCCTCCTTTTCCCACGGCAATATAAAGATTATCTTAAAGGCTTATCAAACAGAACGCGTTTAACTTCAGATTTGTATAGCTATTAACCTACAGTTATATTACTAAACACTAATGCAATCTATATCAAAACCGTATATATATCGCTCTCTTAATTAATAAGTACTTCTTTCATATATCACTTATGTTTAGTTATTATTTTATTTATAATTTTATTAATTATCTATATCGTGAAGTTATTGGAAATGGAAGAGTTAAGAAATTACTAGTAGAGCGTCGGATCCGTACTAAATAGGTCCTACAAAGAGATGAAAGTGCTACATTGGTACGCCAATTGTCATATATACAAGCAACAGTTCCTTAATCGTAATTTCTAATTATGAAAAAATATATTTTTCGAAGACTATGTATTGGCTTACGAAATTTGCAATTTTGCTTCATAGCGTCGTTTTCAAAAATTGTCTTCTTATACAAGAAAAAAAAGAAAAAGAGAACCAAAACGCCCCCAAAAGCACAAGAAACAAGAAAGATGCAAAACGGAAAAAATACAATCTTAACATATTTATAATGATTATGTTTAAAATAAAATCTGAACATGCCTAAATATGGTTTCGTTGGTAATCAACACTATCTTTTGACTTATTTTTATGAAAACGAGCATGCAGTCCACCTGATGGTAGCACTGTCGTATGGACATCTGTACAACTCCATATAGAGCAGGTTCTACCTGAAGCCGATCACAGTTGCCACTCCTGAGGACTAAGGTCACCTCATATGTAAGTCAGTCATCCATATGACTATATGTAAGTCAGTCATGATATATGGAGTATGGATGGCTGACTTACATATGAAGATGTGAATCCGTCCATTCACTTAGAACTGATTCACGCTAGACATAGGTGTGACGGTGATACCTACCCCGAAACAACCTACTTCTACCACCTTTTTAGACTTTTTTCGACATATTTTCGTATATTTGGTACTAGACCCGACCTTCACATAACTACATGAATATATCTAAGCTAAACATATTGCAATAGATATTTAAATATAATAATTTATTTATCAAGAATATTAAAATATTGGTAATTATTTTGACTACATTTTAAGATCATTAGTTCACACGCGAGTTTTTGTAGGAGTCATATTAATTTATAGATATTATTCACATTTAAATCGAGACAAAATCTCATTTACAACATGACTGTAAAAGTCTGGCGATTTTCTAAGAGATGGCGCTTCTGAATCACGCTATCAGAGTTTTCTCATCCGAGAACTGAGACTACCCAAACACGGTCGTCTCCTAGATACGATCACCTAGTCCCGGGACTAAAATAGGGCTACGGTATCCCCTGCCTGTCGTAAGAGGCGACTAAAAGGGGCTTCCGGGGTCGCGAATAGCAAGAGTGGGAGCTCGAACCGCCCGGCCAGCGGCCCCGGGAAGGACGGCGGTATGTGTGGTCGCATACCGTCGTAAACACTAGATGTACTGGAGGAGTATAATGCTATCCTTAGGAATCCTTAGGACAGAGCCTGATGGGCTATCGCGCTCGGAGGACTCCTGTTGTGTTCCGTCGGAGATCCCGTTCTCCACCAAGCGCTGAGGACGGTCACCGGGGTATTAGTGCGATAATAATCCCACATAATCCGGCGTAGGGTACCTTTTGAAGGTTCTCCCTCATGACCAAAAAACAAAACATGGTACTATCCCCTAGTCCGGCCGGAGATCTCCCACCTTCAAAGTCTCTTTACGAAGACTATACAATTTACAAACTGTTACAAATTTGTACCGCACCTGACACAGGTAATTACATTTTCCTTGTATTAGTCTCACATTAAATTTGAGACTATTCTCGTCTTTTAACAGAGTCCCTGTACGCTGTGTACAGTTTGTATCGCGACTGTTTCGCACGAATTTCGTAATAACAGTTTCACATTTCATTCGGAACCGGATAAAACCGGTTCATAACCATTGTTTATTGTATTCTCGCGACCGTATGAATTGTAATACGACTGTTATTTGTATTCCAACTGTTATTCGTATAACGACTGACACAACGCGTGTCACGACTGTATTCACTTCGTATTGAAACTGTTTAATTAATAGTCGTATAACGCGACTGCGTTATATTACAAATAAAACAGTTTATTTACGCGACTGTTTTATTGTAACGCGACAAATTTATGTTAATATTTATCCCATTTTTTTTGAATATTTAAGACTTCCATATTGTTTTACGATTATGAATCGCGACCTCAAGTTTTCGTATCGCGACTTGATTGTATAACACGTCCCAACGCTGGGCGTGGGCAACCCACTACCGAGAGACTTAGTTCGTACTTAAGCACTGCTTCAATATAAATTATTGTATATTAAGTTTTGTAAAATATGTAAAATTGTTATGCCTTGAATATATCTAGTAATAGACTTAAACTAAGTCTAGCCTAATAGATCATTTCGTTTCCAAATCCCTTTGTAATTATCACTATGTTTCCTAGATACGACGCAATATATTCACAATTTAATTTTTATCATAAATATACACTTACCATAGACACTACGGCTAATTAATGCTATTACAAAAATCCCGCGAAAAATATATGTTCTCCAAAAAACGACATCTCATTCGACACCAAAACTAGAAATCAAAATTGACTTTAAATTAAATGTTTTGTTATTCCGACGGTGGTATTGGTGGTTTTAATAATGTAGATATGTGTGGGTCTGGGTGCTGTTCACACACACAGACATAATGTTTAGACCCAGAACAGATTGCAACTACACGAGAATCCAATCCATCTGATATTGTATGTCGTATGGACATCTGTAATCAATCCGAGATAGGGTTAGTCCTATCAAAGATCGGCCATAGCGTTAATACCCCTGAGGACTAAGCTAGAAAGGCTCGTACAAGTGTCTCCGTACACTGCTATTATAAGACAGAAATAGGCTGACGTGGCCTCTAGTAAATCTTGCCCATTTTGCCCAGCACTGGGCAACTTTGCCCACTACATAAAAACCTTTTTTTAAATAGTGACGTTTTAACATGCCTTGTAATATAGTAAATTTTCTCCACTTTGCCCAGCAGTGGGCAACTTTGCCCACAACCCAAAAATCTTTCTAGCCACGTTTTAACGTACCTTGTAACTGTAGACATTGCCCAGCGGTGGGCAAATTTAAAATATATTTTGAATACCTAATCATTATTAAAACCACACACACCGTTCATATACTCCTATGTATAGTATAACTTGATATCAACGATAACTATATATAATGTACAGAGTAACAGACAGACATCCGACAGCATATGGAAGCTAAGCTATGTGAGCTATGTTCGATTGACCAATATATACATATAAAATATTATCTACCGTATGTCTGTAATATCAAATCACTTGTATTTTTTAAATTACGAAAATATACAAAAATATAAAAAAAAAACAAAAAAGTGGGTTTTAGGTTGATTTTGAAAATAGTTGAACCGATTTTGATAAAATTTTCATGCAAAAAGCGACCTTTAAAAGGCTGTATTAATTACTTAACCATTACAAAAAAAAAGAAAACAAATCAGAAATGGCTGAAATTGAATTTTGCCAATTTTGAAACAAGTTCTATAGAACTTTGTATGTATTTGACTTACTGTTTACAAAATGCAACACCTATTGCACAGATTTTGAAAAATCAACCCTAAGGGCAACAAAATAGGGGTCTAAAATCTAAAGTATTATGAGACAAGCAAGTAATAAATAATATAAGTATATATATCGAGTCATTCGAACATAACTTCAGTTTGAGTTAAGCGTCGCTTTGGGGCGGAGTTAGTGCGTTGTGGGCGGTACGGGTGTAGTGCTGTCTCTTTCGCACGTCCGTCACGTTGGATGTTACGTCTCGCTCGCACGTAGGTTTTGGGGCGTGGATGTTTCAAATATTTATATTTGAGTTGTTTCAATATAGATTGTGATTTCAAAAGGAAAATGACTGAGTTTAAAATCTTTTTAAATTTTTGAAAATTTCATTATTATTTTAAACGACTTATCAACTCAATAATTTAATTTACTTTAAACGAATTCAAGTATAAAACATTATGTAAGTTTGCATAAAATGAAAAAGAAATTAAGTAACAGTAATATAAATATCCTTTTTAGTATTCAACGGAAATTTCTTATACTTCTTTTATAGTTTTAGAAGCCAACGAGCATGCAGTCCACCTGATGGTAACACTGTCGTATGCACATCTGTACAACTCCATATAGAGCAGGCTCTACCTGAAGCCGATCACAGTGTTGCCACGTAAGGACTAAAATCACTACATGTACATCATCCACACCTTTCTAAGACCTACTTTTGGATAGAGGCACCCTCCACAACGCATCAAAACCAACCCTTAAGCGAATGCCGTAGCAGCGAAACTTCATAAGAGATTTAATCCCTATAGGGCTATGTTTCACACCCAAAGACCCATAGAGAAACCGCCTTATCGTATATTCATAACAAAATTTGCTGCAAAAACAGCTGTATTCGACGCTTGTGACGTCATCGTATATTAGGTGAGATGTTACACGTGTCTAGATATTCATTGCAAAGAAGAAATAAACAAAATATACCTTTAAAAGTTCAACTGTTTTTTTTTTGGGCTAATTTTTATGACCGTAAAGAAACAATAAAATAACCTATTTTTTATTGCTTAAAATTGAATTAGAAACATATTTTCCCGTTATTAATAAACAATCCATCCGTATTTGCCTACCAAAGATCAATATTTGACAATCTCTTAACGGTTGGAATTGTTAAATTTAAATCTTTGGTGAGCATAACATTGGATAGATTGGTTATTAATAACGGACCTTATTGCAACATCCAAAAACTTTTCGAAATTATACTTCTTTACTTTTAAAGAAAAAAGTGGCAGTGAAGCGATTTATTGTAACGGAAACTGTTACGGCAATAGTGTATATTTATTATACAGTTATAAATTAATAAATATTGTATGAAACGATATTAAACCATTTTTTTTTTTAAAACAATTTAAATATTTTTATTTCATCAAAAAAATATAACTTTTTGAATGCAAACACGCATTTTTATTTTTGCTGTTAAAACAATCTTTTACCTTTCATATTTCTATTTCAATAAAGTATATTTACTCAATCATACTATCCGAATTTACTTTGTAATCAAAGTTTTTTAAAAATCACTAAACAAAATCTCCCATTTATATCAGACACGTATAACATCCACCCATATTCCACATATATATCTTATATAAGCGCGCATCTGTTCCGTGGCGGGGGCGTGGCTCGCGGCGGGGGCGTGGCCGGCGGGCGGGGGCGGGGCCGGGGGCGGGGTCAACGGCGCCACGACCTCTCCTCGTCGGGGTCCTCCTCCTCCTCCTCGTCGAAGCGGGTCAGCGGCTCCGTTGGTAGTGCGTCGGTCTGTGGCTGTGAAAACAATCATCATTACATACATAACCTAAGAAATAGTTCAGTATAGTCCGCGTGAAACTGCTAGTCCGCTCTGAATATAGAAATGAATCGCGTCGCCATAGCAAATTGTATGACTACACCTGCGGGCAACAACTTCAGAGCGGACTAGCAGTTTGGCGGGAACTATACTCTTTTATTTTTTGTCAACATATTTTCTGTAATTTTTTATGTGAAGAAATGAAATGAAATATATTTATTTTCTGTATAGGGTTACTTACAAATTCTCAGTTACAATATTTTTTTCTTATGCTACTACCGGATCGGAACGCGATCTCAACTGAGAAGATACTGTAAAAAACTCAGCAGATTCCTTTTTTTTTCTCTTTGGTTCGACTTCGGCGGCACCACCACCGCACCTATATCTGTTATAACAGCAGTGTAACACTACTGTGTTCGGGTTTGAAGGGTGTGGTAAGGGAGACATACTTTTCCGAGGCATTCCAGCTTAGTCCTCAGAGGTAGCGGCGCACCTGTGGCCGACCTCAGATACCAATCTAATCCTATCTGAGGTTACAAATGTCCATGGGCGGCAGTAGCCTACCATCTAATGGACTGCATGCCCGTCTGCTACTCCTATATTATTTTAGCCCAGCGAGGGTGGCCACCGACCTCGGCGTCCTTGCCGTCGTCCTGCGCGGCGTCCCCGTTGTGCACCGGCGTCGACATGTTCGCGGCCAGCGGTTTGCTGTTCGTCACCCACGTTATCTGTGGAGATAAGAGGGTTTATTAGCGTGCTTGATCAATACGTGTTCAGTAGTAGAGTCCGCGCCAAACTTCTAGTCCGCTGTGAAGTTGTTTTGCGCAGGTGTTGTCAGAGAACCAATGCGGTCGAACACACCTACAAGTATATACTCTAACTGCACTGGTCCCGTGGGCGAGAGCGGGCAGCGGAGCCTAGCGCGCTCGCTCGTAGTCCGTAATATTTAAATTTGCTAATGCGACGCGACTCGTTTCCATATTCGGAGCGTGCGCTCAGAATATAGAAACCGTGGCCGTGAAAACCGATACCGTGGCCAAACTGCTAGTCTTAGCAGTTTAATACACATATTAGCAGTCTTATACGCGTGTATGTCTACGTTTGTCATCGTAACTATCGCGTCTTTGTGTATGATCGTATGTGAGTGCATGTCTAAACATATGCAATACCTCAGCCAAATCCACTTTTTTTCAAAATGTTTTTTTTTTTTTATTTATTTTGATTTCGTTCAACGCCATTTATTATAAAAAAAAATAAAAAAAAAATTGACAAAAAGTGGGGTTGGCTGATTTGCGAATTAAGGTATCGATATGTGCTTTCTTGTATGCGTGTGTGTCGTAAAAGTGCATGTTTAAAGATATTGATTGTGTATGTGTGTGTTAGTGTAACTGTGTACGCGTTTGTTTAAATGTGCGTTTGGGTGCGTGCGTGTGTTGTGCTTGTCTATGCTAGTGCGTGCATGTATGTATTGTGTGTGTGTGTCTGTGCGTTACCGAGAGCGTGCGGTCGTTATTGTTGTGCGCATCTATGCCCGTGCGCGTGTGCATATGTGTGTGTGAGTGTGTGTCTGTGTGTGTGTGTGTATGTATGTTACCGAGAGCGTGCGGTCGTTGTAGTGCCGGGCGCGCAGCATCGCCTGCTCGGCGTGCGCGCGCGCTCGGAACTGTAGAACCAACTCCGGCACCGCCAGGTTCACCTCCTTGCCGGTCACTTCGCCGAATTGCTGCGACAGACACACAAACGACATGTTATAGTACAGGTAAATTTATATTAAGCTTTTTTACATAACTTTGAAGGAGCATACGAGCATGCAAGCCATCTGATTGTATGTGACTATTGCCCTCGATGGATACCTGTGACTACAGGTTTAGTTGATAAACACCAGATAAAGTACGAATCCTACCTGATTATATATCCTTTACCTTGCCTACCTCGGTTGCATGAGTTACCAGTAGACCCAAAGGACTGAATTGGAAAACCTTCAATAAGTATGTCTCCACAGCACTCACGGCCGGTGGTCGACGCTCTGGTGGACGCTGGTCGTGGGCCACACGGGCCACACTCACCGAGAAGTGCGCCAGCAGCGACTCCAGCTCGTCGGGCTCGAAGCCGGAGACGAGCAGCGCCCGGGGCCGGTGGTCGACGCTCTGGTGGACGCTGGTCGTGGGCCACACGGGCCACACTCACCGAGAAGTGCGCCAGCAGCGACTCCAGCTCGTCGGGCTCGAAGCCGGAGACGAGCAGCGCCCGGGGCCGGTGGTCGACGCTCTGGTGGACGCTGGTCGTGGGCCACACGGGCCACACTCACCGAGAAGTGCGCCAGCAGCGACTCCAGCTCGTCGGGCTCGAAGCCGGAGACGAGCAGCGCCCGGGGCCGGTGGTCGACGCTCTGGTGGACGCTGGTCGTGGGCCACACGGGCCACACTCACCGAGAAGTGCGCCAGCAGCGACTCCAGCTCGTCGGGCTCGAAGCCGGAGACGAGCAGCGCCCGGGGCCGGTGGTCGACGCTCTGGTGGACGCTGGTCGTGGGCCACACGGGCCACACTCACCGAGAAGTGCGCCAGCAGCGACTCCAGCTCGTCGGGCTCGAAGCCGGAGACGAGCAGCGCCCGGGGCCGGTGGTCGACGCTCTGGTGGACGCTGGTCGTGGGCCACACGGGCCACACTCACCGAGAAGTGCGCCAGCAGCGACTCCAGCTCGTCGGGCTCGAAGCCGGAGACGAGCAGCGCCCGGGGCCGGTGGTCGACGCTCTGGTGGACGCTGGTCGTGGGCCACACGGGCCACACTCACCGAGAAGTGCGCCAGCAGCGACTCCAGCTCGTCGGGCTCGAAGCCGGAGACGAGCAGCGCCCGGGGCCGGTGGTCGACGCTCTGGTGGACGCTGGTCGTGGGCCACACGGGCCACACTCACCGAGAAGTGCGCCAGCAGCGACTCCAGCTCGTCGGGCTCGAAGCCGGAGACGAGCAGCGCCCGGGGCCGGTGGTCGACGCTCTGGTGGACGCTGGTCGTGGGCCACACGGGCCACACTCACCGAGAAGTGCGCCAGCAGCGACTCCAGCTCGTCGGGCTCGAAGCCGGAGACGAGCAGCGCCCGGGGCCGGTGGTCGACGCTCTGGTGGACGCTGGTCGTGGGCCACACGGGCCACACTCACCGAGAAGTGCGCCAGCAGCGACTCCAGCTCGTCGGGCTCGAAGCCGGAGACGAGCAGCGCCCGGGGCCGGTGGTCGACGCTCTGGTGGACGCTGGTCGTGGGCCACACGGGCCACACTCACCGAGAAGTGCGCCAGCAGCGACTCCAGCTCGTCGGGCTCGAAGCCGGAGACGAGCAGCGCCCGGGGCCGGTGGTCGACGCTCTGGTGGACGCTGGTCGTGGGCCACACGGGCCACACTCACCGAGAAGTGCGCCAGCAGCGACTCCAGCTCGTCGGGCTCGAAGCCGGAGACGAGCAGCGCCCGGGGCCGGTGGTCGACGCTCTGGTGGACGCTGGTCGTGGGCCACACGGGCCACACTCACCGAGAAGTGCGCCAGCAGCGACTCCAGCTCGTCGGGCTCGAAGCCGGAGACGAGCAGCGCCCGGGGCCGGTGGTCGACGCTCTGGTGGACGCTGGTCGTGGGCCACACGGGCCACACTCACCGAGAAGTGCGCCAGCAGCGACTCCAGCTCGTCGGGCTCGAAGCCGGAGACGAGCAGCGCCCGGGGCCGGTGGTCGACGCTCTGGTGGACGCTGGTCGTGGGCCACACGGGCCACACTCACCGAGAAGTGCGCCAGCAGCGACTCCAGCTCGTCGGGCTCGAAGCCGGAGACGAGCAGCGCCCGGGGCCGGTGGTCGACGCTCTGGTGGACGCTGGTCGTGGGCCACACGGGCCACACTCACCGAGAAGTGCGCCAGCAGCGACTCCAGCTCGTCGGGCTCGAAGCCGGAGACGAGCAGCGCCCGGGGCCGGTGGTCGACGCTCTGGTGGACGCTGGTCGTGGGCCACACGGGCCACACTCACCGAGAAGTGCGCCAGCAGCGACTCCAGCTCGTCGGGCTCGAAGCCGGAGACGAGCAGCGCCCGGGGCCGGTGGTCGACGCTCTGGTGGACGCTGGTCGTGGGCCACACGGGCCACACTCACCGAGAAGTGCGCCAGCAGCGACTCCAGCTCGTCGGGCTCGAAGCCGGAGACGAGCAGCGCCCGGGGCCGGTGGTCGACGCTCTGGTGGACGCTGGTCGTGGGCCACACGGGCCACACTCACCGAGAAGTGCGCCAGCAGCGACTCCAGCTCGTCGGGCTCGAAGCCGGAGACGAGCAGCGCCCGGGGCCGGTGGTCGACGCTCTGGTGGACGCTGGTCGTGGGCCACACGGGCCACACTCACCGAGAAGTGCGCCAGCAGCGACTCCAGCTCGTCGGGCTCGAAGCCGGAGACGAGCAGCGCCCGGGGCCGGTGGTCGACGCTCTGGTGGACGCTGGTCGTGGGCCACACGGGCCACACTCACCGAGAAGTGCGCCAGCAGCGACTCCAGCTCGTCGGGCTCGAAGCCGGAGACGAGCAGCGCCCGGGGCCGGTGGTCGACGCTCTGGTGGACGCTGGTCGTGGGCCACACGGGCCACACTCACCGAGAAGTGCGCCAGCAGCGACTCCAGCTCGTCGGGCTCGAAGCCGGAGACGAGCAGCGCCCGGGGCCGGTGGTCGACGCTCTGGTGGACGCTGGTCGTGGGCCACACGGGCCACACTCACCGAGAAGTGCGCCAGCAGCGACTCCAGCTCGTCGGGCTCGAAGCCGGAGACGAGCAGCGCCCGGGGCCGGTGGTCGACGCTCTGGTGGACGCTGGTCGTGGGCCACACGGGCCACACTCACCGAGAAGTGCGCCAGCAGCGACTCCAGCTCGTCGGGCTCGAAGCCGGAGACGAGCAGCGCCCGGGGCCGGTGGTCGACGCTCTGGTGGACGCTGGTCGTGGGCCACACGGGCCACACTCACCGAGAAGTGCGCCAGCAGCGACTCCAGCTCGTCGGGCTCGAAGCCGGAGACGAGCAGCGCCCGGGGCCGGTGGTCGACGCTCTGGTGGACGCTGGTCGTGGGCCACACGGGCCACACTCACCGAGAAGTGCGCCAGCAGCGACTCCAGCTCGTCGGGCTCGAAGCCGGAGACGAGCAGCGCCCGGGGCCGGTGGTCGACGCTCTGGTTGACGCTGAAGGCCTTGCCCGCGGCCGCTAGACGCGGGAAGCGAGCGGAGGCGCCGAAACGACCGCCGCGACTCAAACTGAAACCGACAGATGGCGTTACGTGAGTAGGCTGGTAATGTTCGTCAGTAGATGGCGTCATTGTCCTACAGTAATATTCCCTGTCGTGAGTGCAATGGACACACAAAGACACAGACACAAAACAGAAAATTTAAATACATCATTTACAAATCTGTCTGGCCGGGAATCGAACCCAGAATCCTCTGCGCGTCAGATCGGTATAGTGACCGCTTGGCCTCCCGGGTCACGTTTGCCGCATTGTCGCGAGACCGATTTGTACCGGGTTTGATATGTCCGTCTAATTCAAATTTCATTAACTCAAACTTGTTTCATATAGATCTGTTTTAAATTTAAAATACTAATTTAACTTTTATTTTAGTAATATACAAAGCATCCATTTTTACAAAAGTAAATGAATTAATGTTACATTTTAAACATTTAATTAAAAATGTCAACTCTTACCGAAGTTTCCTCTTCACAATTCGATAGCTTGTAAATAAATTACATTGCATAAATAACACATATACTTGATTCGCTTCTGATAGTAAATATTATTTTTATAAATAATACAAAGCAGTTCATAGAAAGAAAAAAATAATATATTTTATTTATTTTTTGATTGCTATGTTAACAATACGTATATTGTACCAATTCACACTTGGCCAGCCTGGTAGATTATGGTCTAGTGCCCCCTTCCTCTGAAAGTAAGTCGTAAACTCCACCTATATTTTCGAGTTGCAATCAATTTCGAAAAATCTCAGTTTTGGTTCAAAAGTGAAAATTCACAAAACTCACCTAGAATGCGGCCTCCTCATGACAGGATGAGTGGGGAACTGCAACGCCATCTGTCTTCGCATTTCAGCGATCCTCTTGGCTAATTCCGTGACGTCTTGGCCCTCCTGTGGTAATAAACAAATATTTTTAAAAGTTGATCTATTGGTTGGTATCATTTGGGATGAATCATGCGAGTGATTTCTTATGACACCGACAGATAAAATCGACACCATAAGGTTGGCTTTTAAAAATTGCTAGTATGATAGAAAAGGCTAGCAACAAAACCTTATTTTTTTTACACATTGTCGCATTTCTATATAAGAGTGTTTTTGTATATTTAATATTCCGACATTCTCACGGATTTATTTATTACAATTAAATCGAGCCACAAAGAAGCATGGCCGGGTTTAACTTGTACCAAATAAATGCCTCTTTCCTATCTATCACGCGGGATTGGATCCTCGTGCGGATCTGGCCCGCGAGAGTACCACTTGCAATCGTATCGTTTCATAGACATTTCGACTGTCAACTGTAGCCCATTAATAGCAGAGCAGCAGACCAGCATGCAGTCCATCTGATGGCAACTAACTACTAACGCCAATGAAAATCGGTAATAAATCCCAGACAAAACCAGATTCACACCTGAGGTCGGCCACAGATAGGCCACTAGCCTTGAGCACTAACCTGGAACGACTCAGAAGAGTATGTCTTCCTAATCTCACCCTTCAAAGCAGAACACAGCAGTAATCATAATAAAATATAGCCTATAGCACTCCTGAATAGTGTAGCTTTCTGATTGTGAAAGAATTTTCATGATCGGTTCTGTATTTCCGAAGATTAGCCCTTACACACAAACAAAGTTACAAACTTTACCTATTTATAATATTAGTATAGATAGATTAACTATCTCACCTGTTGTTTCGTAATAAAATCCAATTCAGCGTCGAGTATCTCCTTCTGCGCCTCCACGGCAGTCTTCGGTTTCTTCGAGTTCACCTGAGGACAAACGTACATTACAGATCGCGTGTCGCTATATACAAAGCTGTCGCTTTACCGTGACGGTCACACAACACGGGTTAGCACGTAAAACAACGGAACAATATTAATTTGCACAAAAAATAGAGAAATTAATAAAAGAATTTGGTAGCAAAAAGTGCAATACATCTGATTGAGTGGCCACCGCCGTATGTACATCTGTAATGAACTCTAAATAGAACAGTTGAAGACGATCTGATGTGTTGCTACTGAGGACTAATTTGGAACGCCTTATGTGCACGTATAGTCCGCGCGAAACTGCTAGTCCGCTCTGAACATAGAAACGAGTCGCGTCGAATAGCAAATTTTAGATATTAGGGGGATGAAGACAGCTCTCGCCCACGAGTAGATAGTTTGTTAGTGTGCCCTTACGTTACGAAGTATATGCTAACTAAACGTGCGCGCAACAACTTCAGGTCGGACTATCAGTTTGGCGCGGACTATACCTCACGACCTCCAAGACAAGACCCTTAACGAATTTTTGACTCTTTTCAAAAATATATTTGACATAACGCGATAAAACAACTGTCAATACTATTTCAGACGAGTTTAACACCCATTATTAATAATCAATCCGTCAATTTTTTATCTACCAAAGATCTTCATGACAATGTCTAGTATGAAGAAATTGTCAAATCAATCTTTGTTAGGTTAAACAGTGGATAGATTGATTATTAATAACGGACATAAAGCTATCGAGAGTAGGTTTTGCTGTAGGTTATCGTTCGTTTTTCGTAAAGTCCGTGCGAGTCTTCGGACGAAACTACGGATTTCAAGCGTACATATTATACTACATAGCGAATGTCTAGCTTACACGTGTTCTACTGTGATTAGCTTTAGACAGCTGTTATTAGGCAGAAAGCCAGAAATAGGTGTGGCGGTGGTGCCTCCGGAATCGACTAAGATTTCTTTTAATTAATATTTCCCAATATTTCTTATTTGTTGTTATTTATTATTATTATTAAACAAAAAAAATTACATAGCAAATTAATTAGCAAACATTATTATATATTTTTATTTGTGTCGTTAATTAGTTACGTCACATGTTTAGGGGGTGGGAGGGGTTTCTAATTGTGAGAGGGATTAGGGTGGGGGTAAACTTCATGACGTCACGCTAAGTTAAAATATTTGACTAAATTCAAAGGATATTTCATTAGAGATATTTTTCTACACTACACATTACTTGATTTTTTTAAACTATTTCAAAAAGGAGGAGGTTACACATTCGACTGTATGTATTTTTTACTAAAATTTTATGTGCCTTTGTAAACTATGAAATCATAAAAAAATACGAAATAAAATAATATAAATACAGTAATTTTAATACAAATTATGGAATAATTTTATTCTTTCAACGGGTATTTTGTGCCGTCTCTGAAATAAAACTGAAAGAGAGAGAACTCGTAAATATTATAAATTGTGACGTCACCAAAGCGTAGGGGATTGAGGGGATGTAATAACTTGTTACAAAGAAGGGAAGACAGGTAAGAAAGTATCATTAAACTAAGTTACTCTTACTAGTGCAAGCTTAGTTACTATATAAGTACTTACACACATACAAACACACCTACCCACACACACACACCTGTAGTACACCTTAGTGCAACATTTAGATGGTTTAATGAATTATTAATCGACTTCAAAAAAGGATGTTATCTATTCGACCGTTATCTATGTATGTAAGTTTTTATGTCCTCGATTTTCTCAAAACTACTGATCCAATTTGGATGATATAATTGTCTGTATGTCTGTCTGTCTATTCTCTTAAGGTGTATTATATGTACAGATAACTTACGTGTCAGGCACGGCAGTGGCAAAACAAAATCATATGGTTGTATACAATGTGTATGAATGTATTTGTATGTTCGTATCTCCGTAACGCGACTATACAGGTACGGGCCGTGCCTGTCAAGATATCGAATAGATAATATAATTTTGTCTGACACGACACGTTCTTTGTCTGTAGATGTAAAAAAGAGATTTTATAATTGACTGAACTAAGGACGAAGGCTGGCTAATTGGTTATTTTTGTTTTCGGAAAAATTTGGAAATAAATGCACATCAAAGAAAAGTTTAAATTTTGTCACGACTTTCTTCTTACAGAAATTTGGATACAAAAAGTACTAGGGTTCCCGCATAAAAATGAAAAAACGACGAAGAGAGCAATAGAGAAGCGCATAAATACTTTTGTTCTACAAAATGATATTACTAACTATATTTACAAAATTCTACTAATAAATACGGCAAATTCTTTCTTTTATACAAAAGTTAATTTACTTTTTTTTATTTACAATACAATGATGATGTTATCTATCTTTTTATCTACATAAAAGACAATGCGATTTACAAATGATGATGAAGTTAATACACGTGAAATACGATAATATATATTTGACGTGTAATGTACGCATGCGTTGTGATATTTATCAAAAATTTTTGAGCTTCGATTTTTTTTTTAATTACTTTGAAAGTGATATAGGGGAGACTAAGGGAAGTGGGGTGGGGGAGAGGGCGGAGGGCCAATGCAGGAGGTTACGTAACGACGATCTATTGACGTGGAATTAATTGTGGTCATAATTTATTGTGTTCATACATTTAGCATGTTCTAAGTTGAGTGGTAGGCAACCATTTTTTGAATTATGCTATAGTTTTGGGTTTAACCATTTCAGTAATATCTACTTTTACGGCTGTTTTATGTAATATAGGATGAGAAATCCATTTTATGTATTATTTTTTATAATATAGGAGTAGCAGACAAGCATGCAGTCCACCTGATGGTAAGTGGCTACTGCCACCCATGGACATCTGTAATCAACCCCAGATAGGATTATATATTCCTACATGAGGTCGGCCACAGCTGCGCCGCTACCCCTGAGGACTAAACTGGAACGCCTCGGAAAAGTCTTGTCTCCCTTACCACACCAAATGGTCTATACAATTCGACTGCACTTTAGAAATTGCTCATAAAGTCTATCTTAGACTAAACTGGAACGCCTCAACTAAATATAGCGTCATTGTCCTTCAAGTGTGTTTGCAGTGTTACACTGCTATAGAAAATAAGTGTGACGGTGGTACCATCACAATTGAACAGAAATTTAAGTTGGAAATAAGATTATATTGTAGAAAAATGCTTTAAAGATAGCAAAGTATTAGAATATAAATGAAAGAGGCATGCATAACATATTTTGTTTGCGACAAACAGATGTGCCATAATATACGTGGCACAGATCATGCCGTACTACCGTGCAAACGCCGGGTTCGATCCCCGGTCGGGCATATATCAAAAACGATGAATATAATTTTGTTTTTGAGTTTTTGACGTCTATACGCATTCATTTTGATTCGAAATTCTATTTAGAAGTAGCAAACGAGCATGCTATCTATGTGATATTAAATGAGGATTTTTGTTACCTACCCCAAATAGGAAAGGATTTATATCGGAGATTGAATAATATTTTTGGAAAACATAATGCGAATAATCCGTAAAATATAGCTACGTGATATAAAAAGTAATTTAAATGATAAATTTAATTATGAATAAGAAATCCATTATTTTGATGATGAAAGGAATGACCGTAAGGAAAAGGTTTTCAAAGTTGGGAATCTACCAATATCTACTTGATATCTACAGAATATGGGTTTTAACCCCTATTCTGAGCAAAAACCTAGCATTGGGATAGAATAGTAATGATGATAATTATAATGACAAAGTTAACGAATATTGATAGCTATAACGATGATGATCCAAATGGGATACTGAGTGATGTAGATCTGGAATCCTGATTGGATTAGACAAGTGACTTTTATAATGATGATAATGAAAATAATGATAACAAATCTCATAAAATACTTTAAATATCTCAATCAACCATGACGAAATAAAATTATATGATTATAAGAATGATAATCGTAATGATGATAATGAATCTCAATCCTGTCAAATTAAATGAACCAGTATGACAAAATGATAGATATTAAATGATAATGACGATAAGAATGATAATGAAACAGTGATACTTATAATGATACTGAAACGAATCTTATGGAACCTACTATCAACAACTCAACGCCCCAGTTTGCTAACTGTCAAACTAAATGAACCAATACGAAATAAAAATATAATATACTTGATGATAGTGAAAAAATAATGAAAAGGGTGATGCTAATAGTATGAAAATGAGACGATTTTTTAAACAAAATGACTCCTCTATCAAACACAATGAACGCCTACTTGATGTGACGCATATAAGAAAGATGATAATAACCAGTACGAAATAAAGTGATAAGATACTAGATGATAGTAAAAATTATGAAAAGAGTGATACTAATATAAAAATAATGAATACAATGAATCCTCTATCAAACTCAATGAACGCCCATTTGATATAAGGAAGATGATAGTGAAACTTTTGATTAACATAACCCACTATCAAACGTAAAACATCCCCGTTCTAACAATGCAAGTGCAACGTAAATATCACGCGACATGTGCATGTACATATACATGTTTGTGCACGACATGACATGTGCATGTTTGCGCATGACATGTGAATATGTCGCGGTGTAAGAGTCAGATAGACGTATGTACAAAACATCAAAAATTGGTTTCTTTTTCACAAAACGGTCCACAATGTAGTCTTTTATTAAATGGCAAAACGACGTAACGCTATATTCGATATTTTTATTTCAACTACTGTATATTATCTCTATTAATGATCTGGTAAAGTTCGAAGTGGCGAATTTTCACACTATTTTTGCTCTCCCGTAAAATTGACAAAATGTTGACAGATACGTTCATCTGACTCTTACACCGCGATGTGTACATGTGTACATGTGGACATGTGAACATGCACATGTCGCCGCATGCGCACACACGCGGTACCTGCGCCAGCTGCAGCCGGGACATCGAGCGAGCGACACTGTCCTCCTGTTGTCGTGTAACACATGTAACACATGTTTTAATATTTTTGGAAATTTTGTTTTTATTTAAAATATAGATTAATATTGAAAGTTGGAGGTTTGATTATATAGCGATTATTATAAATGCAATATTCTTAATTACAATTGTATTTTAAAAATATAAGATTGTTCAAACTTTGTTGTTAGTATGTTGTTGTTTTGTATTGAATTTTGATTTAAAATTAACATTGAAATCGGATTATTTTAATAACAATAATTTACAAAATTTATTGAAAAATAATATTTTTGAAAATTAAGTAATGATTCTTTAAAGCCGATAATTTCACACTAACGATTGGTTACATTGTTTAATTTCAATTTAATTTGATACAGCGAAATAACAATTTTAATTATAATTATCTTAAAAAGTCATAATGCATTCTTATTTGCACAACCTACGTAACAAAATAAAAACAAAGCATTAACCAAAAAAATAATAACTTTTCAATGGGTACAAAAATTCAGTAAAATTTATCATTTGTTTTAACGTTTCCACGTCTGGAAGTTTCCGCAAACGTACTCAAAAGCGTATGAAGTCTACCAACCCGTACACGTACAATCAAAATGGTTTTACGTACGCAAGATATGACATATGGGAAGGGCATACATTAATTACGTGAGGCATTTAGTAGGGATGTTACATACGAATGACTGATAAGGGACATCATACCCTCCGGGTCTCTCATATGCAAAGGCAGACTGATAAGGGATCTCATATACTCCAGGTCTGTCATAGACTTTGTCAACATAAGGGCTGTGGTTATGGAAATGGTTCTCAAGGGTTCCCTCTTTCCTCGGGTTGATTATCTGTTGTTAAAAAAATACGAATGTTGAACAACCTGATATTAGAGGGTGCGAAATAAACCTCTCAACTAACCAAACGAGGAAAAAAATTGCCAAAATCACCTCACATAATTAATAAACGCCTCCTTAGCCTCTGCACATGTCTACCACATACAATATTAGAATATATGTACTGAACTTAGTATTTTGCCCAACAGTGGGGCACTGACCTGCATCTGTCTCAGCATGCCGTTGTACGCGACCAGCTCTTTCCTCAGCTTCTCGATGCCCTCTTGGGCCGCGTTGATCGCTTCCATTAGCGTTGCTTTTTGTGATTCTGTTACGTTGCCTGAAAACAAAATGTATATGTTATGGTATGTTTTGATACATAGGTTACGCAGGTGGTAGAACTCTCTGTGGTTCGACTTCGGCGGCACCACAGCCACACCTATTTCTACTTAACTTAACAGCAGTGTTAAGCGTTGCTGTGTTCTGGTATGAAGGATATGGTAAGGGAGACACTTGCCTGAAGCGTTCCAGCTTAGTCCTCAGGGGTAGCTGCGTATCTGTGGCGGAGCTCCGAATCTAATCCTATCTAGAGTTGAAACAGATGACCATTGGTGGCAGTAGCCGCGAGTCCGCGCGAAACTTCTAGTCCGCTCTGAATATAGATGCGAGTCGCGTCGCAACAGCAGATTGTAGATATCAGCGGGACTGCGACAGCGCGGCCCCCCCGCCCCCACCGCCGGTCTCGCCCGCGGGCACATCGCGCAGTTAGTATGCCCTTACGTTGCCACGGAGTATATGCTTGTAGTTGCGTTCCACCGCATTGCTTCTCTGCCTGACACCTGCGCGCAACAACTTCAGAGCGGACTGTACCATCAGGTGGACTGAATGCTCGTCTACCACTCACCCCCCTCCAGCCGCTGGATGAGCAGCCGCTGCTGGCGCAGCTGTGTCTGCAGCAGTTCCTGCGCGCGGCGGTGCATGTCCAGCACCTTGCCGCCCGCCTTGCCGGGGCCGGCGGGCACTTTGCCGCCCGCCGCCGGCAACTCCGGCTGCCCGTTGGTCGTCACTGCCGCCGCTGCCGCAGCCGCCGCTGTTTGCTGCTGGTGATATAATAATAACTTTAGTTGTTGAGGTTTGATAGAAGTTGAAAATAAAACAGTATATTTACACGCATTAATTTGACTACGTTAGTTCGTATAGTTCGTCTTCAAATGGGTTGACAAAATTTAATGTACTAACTAGTATTTTATGCATCATCCGAATACGAATCGTCCTAACCAAACAAAAGAGCTTTTTAAGAAGAATCGAAAACACAATATGACGTGACTAAAACTGTGCATAGGTTTTTTTCAGTTTTAACTTCCAAAACGTATTATCTCAAAAACGAGCTCTTTTTCTCAGGCAACTAATATAAGAAAGTCAGCCCTGTCGTGTTAACGACAGTCACTGACGACAGGCCGACGACACACCGGCGACGGTCGCAGATTTACATCGCCCGACTAAAGGATCGTTGGCCAACATCGGATGCTGGGGGTACTGTGTGTCGGCGGGGGGTCGCCGTATCCACCCGACCCCCTGACCCCGCACTCACCTTCTCCTTTTCCGCCTGCTCGCGGATCTGCTTGCTGTCGGCGGTGGCCTTGATGTTGTCCCGGTTGATCAGCACTTTATTGTGCGACATCGGATGCTGGGAGTTTTGTCTGTCTGTTTGTTTGTTCGGTTGCTGGCCTGCGGGCGCTGTGTTCTCTTGCTTGTTCTAAAAAATAATAAAAACAATTAAAGAACATATTTGTTCAAAATTTCATCCTCTATTTAGCCCACTTGGGCGATACAAGGTGGTAAACCTGTTTCGAGGTTCGATTCCGACGACACCACTGCCACACTAATTTCTGATTCACAAGAGCATTTTATTTTGGTTAAAAAAACACATTTAATACAAGGCATTCCCAGTTAGTCTTGAGAGTACTAGTCTTGGTAGCGCGAGTAACCAACCGCGAGTACTCTATGTACAATAATGTTAAAAAAATAAAAAATCTTTACTTTGATTTTTCTGTATATTAGACTCTACTAAGTTGGGATTTAAATACTTATTTTAATAATTTATTATATCAAAAAATAAATTTATATATTGTTTAGAATACAATTTATAATATTGTATGTAAATTACAAATTGCTACTTTAATTGTCATGAACAGCCAGTCAAATATGTCATGTCAGTCAAATAAATAAAAAAAGTGTGACAGGGGTACCAACCTCGGGGTTATGCCAGAACACCTTGATGAACCTGTTGTTGAGCACCGCCTCAGTGCTCTTGTACGCAACGTTCGCTTCCGTGGGGTTCGAGAACGTTATCAACGCACCCTCGGGGTCACCCTCATAACACACCTGGAATTGATTATACTCATTGTAGTGTATCACACATATATAGTGACAGCAAACACACAGACCCAGAAATATAATTTAAGACCCTATTTATATGTGCATATGGATATGTTAAAAATACAGGCCATGGCCGATAAAACAATATTTTTACAAAAATATATGAAAAAAATATGCATTTTCTTCAAAATTAGCCTTTCCCTAAAAATTTCAGTTTTTATCTAAATCGGCCTCGTAACTCCTTTTAGCATTTTTCCCTAGTCCTTATATATAGTTTCGTATTTTACCCTAAAGCCACATTTGAAAAACTGAACTGTTTGTTACACTTTCACGTCTAACTACATAAACCAATTGTCATGAAATTTTGTACACACGTTGTCAGGGGTTCGGAAAAGGGTACCATTTATCATTAAAAAAATACCATTCCCAAGTTCAAAGTTTTACTCAAAAATAAACACCTTGTATAACTTACCAACTATTATAGTAAACTTTAGATTCAAAGACGTTTCACTCACAGATTTCTATATACAAAAAACTATAGATTTTTTTATTATTATAATATAACGTCATAACTTATTGCTAAAGATAAAAAAGTTAAGAAATAGTAATTCTCACCTGTATATTGACAATCTTTCCGAATTTACTGAAATGATTGTTCAAATGTGTGATGTCGTTCAGTCCCCGGGGAACCTTCTTCACTTCCAGGGAACAGTTCGCCGCGTTCGCCGGGAGGGGGGGTCGCGCTGGTCCTGAGGGTAAGGATATATAAATTAATAGGATTTATGAAGGGTATCTACCTATTACAAATTAATTATCACTTGCTTAAACGGTGTGAGGAAACCTGCATACCTAAGAAATCTTAAGCGACAAAACATTTCAAAGTTATGTAAATTCGCACTTGTCCAGCGCGGTGGACTATGTCTTATTCCTTCTCATTCTGAGAGGAGAGCCGAGCCCAGTAGTGGGAGAATTTCCGAGATTAAACCTCAGGGATAGCAGCGGATCTATGGCTGACCTCATGTAGGAATTTAAACTTATCACAATGTGCATGGACGGCAGTAGTCACTTAAGACGGACGGCACGCTCGTTTTCTATATTATAACAAAAACCTAGAAGGTAACGTACCTAGTCTGTTATAATCGAAGTTTTTCTTTATAGGTGGCGGGTGTCTTGGCGGGTTCGCTGGTATCACACCCACTGGAGGTTCGTGTCTTACCCTGCAATATTACAAAACATTTGTTAGGTATTTCTCTTAAATTAATTATATGGGTGTGTATGGTTGCTGTAAGTTAAGGGTTTCAGTGGTACATAGTATACACGGATAATAGTTTGTGATGATAGTATAGGGTAATGAAATTGAATGGTCGATGGTGGTTCCAGTTGTGGTGGTGGTTGTGTATGTAGTGGTAACGTCTGCCGGCTATGGTGATATATATTTTTTTTTAATATAAGAGTAGCAGACGAGCATGCAGTCCACCTGATGGCAAGTGGCTACTGCCGCCCATGGACATCTGTAATCAACCCCAGATAGGATCAGATACTACCTGAGGTCGGCCACAATTGCGCCGCTACCCCTGAGGACTGAGCTAGAACACTTCGGTAAAGTCTGTCTCCCTTACCACACCCTTCAAACCGGAACACAGCAGCGCCTAACACTGCTGTTATTAGGCAGAAATAGGCGTGGCGGTGGTGCCGCCGGAGTCGAACCACAAAGGGTTCTACCACCTTCGATATTTATTGTTTGTAGCAACAGTGTTCACTGTTCGCGGTATTTACCGTACTCGCGTCTAGTGGCGGCTGTGGTAGTGGTAGCGGTGGTGGTGGTGGTGGTGGTGATGATAGTGATGCCTAGTAGTGTTGGGTGGTAAGATGGGTGGTAGTGGGTGGTGTGGGTGGTCACCTGGGTATGGGCACGAGCACAGTGGTTGCTGTGTTCTCCGTAGGTTATGGGTGGTGATGAGTGGTGTGTTTGATGGTATGGGTGGTGTGGGTGGTACCTGGGTATGGGCACGAGCTCAGTAGTTGCTGTGTTCACCGTAGGTAATGGGTGGTATGGGTGGTGTGATGAGTAGTGTTGGGTGGTGTGAGTGGTCACCTGGGTATGGGCACGAGCTCAGTGGTTACAGTGTTCACCGTAGGTGATGGGTGGTATGGGTGGTGTGTTGGGTGGTATGGGTGGTGTGGGTGGTGTACCTGGGTATGGGCACGAGCTCAGTAGTTGCTGTGTTCACCGTAGGTAATGGGTGGTATGGGTGGTGTGATGAGTAGTGTTGGGTGGTGTGAGTGGTCACCTGGGTATGGGCACGAGCTCAGTGGTTACAGTGTTCACCGTAGGTGATGGGTGGTATGGGTGGTATGGGTGGTATGGGTGGTGTGGGTGGTGTACCTGGGTATGGGCACGAGCTCGCGCGGCGCGTGCTGCGCGTGCGGCGCGTGCGGCGGGTGCGGCGGCAGCGGCAGCGGCGGCCCGAACGCCGCGAACCCGCCCCCGCACCATATGTCCGGCGCTGACGGGTTGTACTCTGTGTACACACGATCAATGTTAGTGCTAGTTACTGAAAGTACCTTCAATATAACCTTTGAAAACATTAAATAATATGCTAATTTTAAAAACATCATTTCATGTGTATTATAAACGACCTTTTGCCCGCGGCTCCGCTCGCGTTACGAAGTAATATTATTAACTAAGAGGATTTATACAAACTTTCATCCCCTATTTAATTCCCTTGGGGGTATAACTGGTCAAAATCCTTTCTGCATGCCAAATTTCAACCCGATCCGTCCAGCGGTTTGGGCTGTGCGTTGATAGATCACTATGTCAGTCAGTCACCTTTGAGTTATATATATTTAGATTGCTTACTATCACTTTCCATAATGTTAAATTGTCATATGTCCGACGCGGTTTTTTAATTTATAATTATTACACACTAATACAAACCACCTTTACTTCCGGCTTCGCTCGCGTTACGTAGCAAAATTTTCATCCCCTATTTTATCCCCTTGGGGGTAGAATTGATCAAAATCCTTTCTTAGCGGATGCCTACGTCATAACATCTACCTGCATACCAAGTTTCAACCCGATCCGTCCAGTGGTTTGGGCTGTGCGTTGATAGATCACTATGTCAGTCACCTTTGAGTTATATATATATATATAGATGTTCATCAACGTACCAGGCACAGGGGGTGGAGGAATAAGCACCCTGGTGAGCGCTGCGTCTTCCAAGACCACGGGGTCCACCCCGTGGTCCCATTCGCAGAGGTCTCCTCGCATGCAGTAACCTTTCACTGTAACAAACAAAAATACATTTACGATAGAAAAACAATTACATATACAAGATTTACTTTTCATATGGGTCTTCAGGGCCAAATCCGAAACTATAATAAATGGCAAAAATATTGAAAGTATTGACCGACTTTAATATATACGAACACTGTGTAATTCGACTTTATAAAAATCTATTAATCGAACGAGTTTGTTTAAAAAAAAAAAAAAATACAACATGTATCATTAGATAGCGTCGCTTATAAGGGTTTAAAACTGGCAAGAAATAAAAGTTCGTCTCAAAATTTGACAAAGTAATAGAAAAGTATCACTTTTCAGAAAACACAGTTTGTCCATATGAGGTTGGCAGCTAAGTCATAAAATTTTCGCATGTCATCAATTTTCAAAAAGTTTCCAAAGTACTCACCGTCAAAGTCTCTACACCTCCGCTTGTAGGGGTCCATGTGGTCTAATCTCGAGTCCGGATGCGGCGAGAGAGAGCGGTCGCGGGACCGGTCACGTGACCTGATTACCAAAACACACACAGTTTAGCCGAAACTTAATACAATTTTATAATTTCTAACTTTTTCCTAACATTTCGTCAATAAGTTAGTCAAAACTAAAACTAAAATACAATTTCAATTTTTTTAACTTTAATCAAACATTTAATTTAATTGATGTCTTGTTAGCTCATATCTATGTGAGGTTTAATTTTTTAACTAAATTACAACCCAGGAAAAGTTAATGCCAAATGCTTGAACTGAAATGTTGCATATATTTGATTTGGATGCATGATTAGATTAGTGACGTCATTTTGAAAATAATCTGGTGAATCAATTATTTTATATGCATCACCATAATACATTACCATAATTACATTTTAAAATAAATATTTGATATGTTTGATAAGATATAATCTTTCTTACCACTAATTCAATGTATGTACTCACCGATCCCTATCCCTCGATCTCGACAACCTATCCCTGTGTTCCCGATCTCGGGACATCCTGTCCCTCTCCATCTCCCTGGGAACACGCAGTCTGTCTCTCTCCCGCTCGTGGTCGCGCTCGCGTATCGGTGATCTTGATCTGAGGGACCATAATATTGGGGGATTTACGATTATTGCAAAAAAATTACTTAATTTATAATAGAATTCGCAGGTTACCACCAGAAGGTTAGTGGCTACTGCCGCCATGGACACCTGTAATCAACCACAAATAAGATTATATATTCCTAATCCTATTTGAGGTCGACCACAGTTGCGCCGCTAACCTTGAGGACTAAGCTGGAACGCCTCGGAAAAGTATGTCTCCCTTACCACACTTCAAACCAGAACACAGCAGCGCTTAACACTGCTGTTTTTAGACAGAAATAGATGCACGGTAATAGATGGTAAGCACTCATGGATATCTGTAATCAACCCCAGATTGGATTTATTCATAATAGAAAATTAGAAGGAATATCAGTGTAATATGTACGAAGAGAATACATATGAATCTCTGAAAGTGGGTTGTCTGCAAGGATATTTCGTAATAATAATAATGGTAGCCTTTATTAACATTCTAATTTCTTACATTTCATGTTTTCATGTTAAATTTAACAGTTAATTTATTTCAAGTATTCGCAAGTAATTACATTTTAGATACCATAGTCTTAGTGTCTTTCTGTCTTATTAAAAGCAATATAATTGTCTATATACTCACTTTGATCTGCTTGTCTGTCTGTCCAATGCCGGGGGACTTCTGTTCCTGTATCTCCCTCTGGGGGACGGGGACCTAGAAATTTCACAGATGTGAACTAACCACCACATAACCATACATAATAAATGTACTACATATATCTACATAATAGTCGTAATTTGAAGAACCTGTAATTTTGCAAACATGATGACTAAAAGACATGACACATTGTGGTATAATTTAAGTGGGAAGTAGTAAAATTAGCCCTAATTAAATACTAAAACAGTTCACTGGTATACATTTATTCTTCCTACTCTGCAAGATCTGCGAACTTTGGGGCACAGACGTTTTAGGAAATAATAATTGTTTGTATACAAAGAGAAGGGAAACATTGAGAAAAAACCTACATGTATGAGAGTGACTAGAGAATTATTATAAAAATAAAAAAAAAACGCAACTCAAATATACAGCCTATGATATAGTTTTAATTTATATTAATCCGACACCTCATATGTCAAAACCCGTCACTCCGTTTGAGCTGCAGGGCGTGACAAAGAATGACATACATACATACGCTCGGAGTCGGGTAAAAAAAATTGTTATAATAGCGGAATATATGTAAAAAAAAGAATATTTTGAAGAAACACATGCCCGGAAGTATGACATGCATAGTTGATGACGATCAGTTTTGTTACACAAATTAGTATTATTAAATTTGTTAGTAGTATTATAGTTATTTTATATTTCATAACATGAATAATATTAAATTTACGATAATGATAGAATCTCCAATTTTCTAAGATGTCATGCATATTTTAAAGTACATTTTTTCTATATGCCTTGAAGAAGTTAATCATGTAAGGGATTCTTATTCAAATTCAGGATTCTTATTCAAAGAATGATAATTTATAAGCATAACCACCACCAGATTTACAACCCCCCCCCCCCTCCACAACAACAACCCCCACACACACAAACACTAATCAAATATAAGCATATCAAAGACCCCCACCACTGTTTGATGCTTACATAATACTTGAATGATTCCACACATACAAATATAAACGAAAGCCGCGACATACACATAAACAAAGACATGCAAATTAGTAAGTTAGTAATGACGGAATAAACAAATAGACTGTAATGTGATATGTAATCATTTTTATATACATCTTTAACATTAATGCGGAATTTCGTCTCAATTACAAATTTAAATTTACTTAACGTTATCTTTGTGACATAATCATTTTAAAATAAACAAAACAAAAGGATATCACTGTCAAGGAAATATTTAAATTCCTTGATTTGGGAAAAAATCAAAAATATAAAAAAAATGTGAAAAAAATCCATAATAAAACATTGTCGATTTTCAGCCCCTGACCAATAAGGAGTTTCGATTTTTAAGAATATTATAATCTTAAAATGAGCTAGCGATACATGAAACATCGATCTATTGATCGATCGAAAGTCCATCAGAGAAATCGTTACCCTAACAAAATCTAGCTAATAAATAACAAACTCAAAGTGGTCGCTATCTGGGACGTCTAACCCCGGGCTCACATATATTACGGCAATGTCAACATAAGGGATTTAAAAGAAAATGGTCGCTAGCTACACTATTCTATCACCACACCTATGCACTACGAGTCTATTTGTTTCGTCCGTCGGTGGTTAATAAGTCCCGTTACCTCCTGTCGTACCTCCGCTCGTGTTCGGGTTCTCTCACGTGCCTTCGTCCTCTCGCGCGCCGCTCCCACGATCGCGACTGGCGGCGGCGGCGGTCCTCCTTCTCGCGGAGCTGGGGGTCCAAACATGTGGTTATAGGGGGTATATTTATCCCCCAAGGGGGTCGGACACCCACCTCAGAAAAGGCGAAAAAAAAATTCTTTAAACAAGTGCATATTCCTTTTTCGCCGAAAAATTATTAAAACCTTTTTAATAATATTTTTGCAAATTCACCTAAGCATAAGTGATACCGCCAGTTTCTACTTAATAACAGCAGTGTTAAGCGCTGCTGTGTTCTGGTTTGAACGGTGTGGTAAGGGAGACAGACTTTTCCGAGGCGTTCCAGCTTAGTCCTCAGGGGTGGCGACGCATCTGTGGCTGACATAAGATGGAAGGGATATCTAATTCTATCTGGGATTGATTACAGATGTCCATGGACGGCAGTAGCCACTTACAGTCAGGTAAACTACATGCTCGTCTGCTACTCTTCTATTAAAAATAAAAGTGGCTACAACCGCCGGCAATATATGTAATCAACACTAGATAAATTTCTATCACAGGTCAGCCACAGATACATTTACTACCCTTGAAAACATTGAAATGTTAAAATATTGTAACACATCAAACAATTATGACTATCTTATGTATTATACATCGTTCAAACCAAAATGCTGCAGCGTTTAACACTACTGTTATTAGAAAGAAATAGGTGAGGCAGTGATTCCGCCGGGATCCAACTATCGAGTGTTCTACCACCTATCAAATATATATAATTCTACGTAGAATTGCTTACAGACAAATATGATTTATATAATAAGTCTATATAAAAGTCAGCACTCACCGTGTCACCTCTTCGATCCCTCCTTCTAGGCGGTTGATCTACTGGTTCTTCTAGGAGCTGGTTCAGCGGTAGTACCTGAAACATATGAACATGACAATGATAAATGTGTCTTTAATTTTTTTTATGTGAAGCTGCCCGGTCAGAGTCTCGACTTTCTTTCTTTCACTCCCCCACATTCCCGTTCGAAAGACTACTGTCCCCATCGTCCCTGGCGACCGGGCATGTTCACCAGCTGTACTCCACAGCCCCTGACCAACGTCTTCTTTCACTCTCCAACTTCCGCATTCTCGGGACAACCCCCCATTCCTCCACTCCCCCCTCACTTTTGTGAACATGTACTCGTTTTACGGTAGCAAGTGCGCGCAGACCATCACGCGATGTCGGTCGGTTCCCGTCCCCCCGACCCTCTCACCTTGGTCTGCGTATGCTGTTAGTGAGACGGCGGATGCGTGCCTTCCACCCCCACGTCCCTCCAACCCCCTCACCTTGGGCGACTCGCAGACCTCCGCCCTCTTACCTCCCACCTTAGTAAATGGTGGTAAATACTTCTGGTGCGGTGGCGGGTGAAGGCCGTCCTCCATTCTCATCGACTCCCTCCACCATAAACAGCGTGCCCCCCGGTATTCCCCTCCCCCCCTCCCCCCTCACCTTGGTCAGCGTGCTCTTGCCCCCCCCTCGTCCCCCTTCCCCTCATTCCCCCCTCACCTTGGTGAGCGTGTGCTCCTGGTGCGGCGGCGGGTGCGGGCGGGCGCGCGCCACCACCACGCGGTGGCGGGGCGGAGCGCCCGCGCCCGCGCCCGCAGCCCCCGGCGACCGCCCGCGCGGCCGCTCCGCTATCGGTTGGGGTATTGTGCCTGGGGATTAGTAAAATTAGGACATGTCATTTAATAGATTCATTATCATCTTAAAAAAATATATATTATTGTTGCGTTTGGGAAAAGGACAAGTGATTTTTAATTTAAATTTAATTTCTTTTTTATAATATAGTAGTAGCAGACGAGCATGCAGTCCACCTGATGGTAAATGGCTACTGCCGCCCATGGACATCTTTAATCAACCCCAGATAGGATTAGACACTCCTACCTGAGGTCGGTCACAGATGCACCGCTACTCCTGAGGAATAAGCTGGAACGCCTCGGAAAAGTCTGTCTCCCTTACCACACCCTTCAAACCATAACACAGCAGCGCCTAACACTGCTGTTATGAGGCAGAAATAGGTGTGGCGGTGGTGTCGCCGGAGTCGAACCAAAGGGTTCTACCACCTTCAAAACATTAGGCCCTTTTACAATAAATTTTATTACTAAATAACAAGAAATTATTAAAGCTAAAATATATACAAAATATTTCTAATTAACAATATATACAATCAAGAGTAAAAAAGATAAAATCATAAATAAAATAAACCATCTAAAATTGCCGTGTGAGGCATGGTTCCCAAAACGCTGGCGGCGTTTCCTTGTTGAACGGCAAGGCTTAGCCTTTGAGCAAAGTAGCCGCCAGCTTTTTGGTCCCCGGAAGCAGTTACAAGCTTGGTCGACATATCTGACATGAATTTTTTCATGTCAGATGACCATGGACCCATTGTCTCTATTGCAAGCGCCGCAAACAAATAATTGTCTAATAAATTATTATATTTACGGCGCTTGAGAGTTTGGGCATGGTCGGCTGCGGCCCCCGCACACACAGATGTATTGCTTACGTGCGATGGGGCCAAGGTGTCTACGCACGTCGCGTCCCATACCAGGGGTCGTCCGAGACTCCATGGAACTAGAGTGATTCCATCGGGTCTCTTGCCATCGTCTCTAAAAAGGCCTGGAGGTTCTAACGTCGCAGGTATAGAGACGGTAGCAAGTGCCCGACGAATCAAACTGTTCAGAGTCCCGTGACGATACAACCTGCCGGCACTCCTGGTACAGGACAAGCCATGCCGACCCAACGTGTCCACCTCCTGCCCACACGGACAAAAATGAGGCTCGCAAATCCTGGCACCGAGCCGGAGACCTATGGAAATACGCAAAGTATTAAAGGCCCCTTTTTAAAAAAGTGTACAGTGATTATTAAAAATCCGACAAATAAAAATCGACACCACAAATTTGACTGGTAAATATTGCACGTTTTGCAGAAAATGTTGTTTCTTCGAAATATGATACGATTAGATTACTCAACAATACGTGTGGTAGCATCATTTTGTATCAGTAATTTTGTAATATTTTTTTGTTTTGTAATATTTTCCCTCTGCTGTGTTGAAAGGTATAGTAAAGCAGACATATTTTTTCGAGACATTCCAGCTTAGTCCTCAGGGTAGTGGCGTGACTGTGGTCGACCTCGTCTAGGATACTGGGGGTTGATTACAGATGTCCATCAGCGGTAGTAGCCACTTACGATCAGGTTGACTGCATGCTCGTCTGCTACTCTTTTATTATAAAAAAACAGTACATAAATGAATAGTAAATACACACATACACACAAATCTATACTAATATTATAAAGAGGAAAACTTTGTTTGTTTGTTTGATTGCAATGAATAGGCTCAAAAACTACTGGACCGATTTTAAAAATTCTTTCACCATTAGAAAGCTACATTATCCATGAGTAACATAGGCTATATTTTATATGAAATATATTTGATAAATAGATTTTGAGGCGGTACAAAGTTTTCCGGGTCAGCTAATGTAATATAACGTGGTAACAACTACCAACTCACCGTTCCCATTGGTCTCGGCTTCAACTATCTCCTTCTTGAGCTCCTCCTCTTGCACGGGGGAGGGCGGCTTCGGCTCTATCAGCTGCGGCTTGAGGTACTCCTGGCTGTCCAGCGAACGGAACAGCATGTCCACGAAGGGTTTCGTTTCTGGAATGGGGATTAGTGCAGGATGTTATTTTAATATGTGATAAAGGTGATAAACCAATGGGTTTTTTTCTGAAATGGGGATTTGTTAAAGATGTTATTTTAGTACGTGATAAGGGTAAAACGTCTAGGTTTCAAAATCAATGAGGCACATGAAAAGATTGAAGTAACAACAACATAAGCATGCAGTCCATCTTATGGTATGGTATGTGGTCACTGCCGCACATGAAGCCAATCACTGATGCCTTGCCACTGCCTGATATGTAAGTCGGCGTCCACGGCTTTTCATCGAAATGTAGAACTGCTTCACGCCAGAATTAGAACGGTGATACCTCCCCAGTCGAATCACACTGATACTTCCTGCTCATATAATATCTATTCATGTAGTACATCCTGATTTGGACTTTGGATTTGTGCCGAATCCTGAAACTCTCCTTTAAGACTCTTATAAAGTCGACGGTTGTATTGTGGTTTGGTGTTTTCAGATTTGTGTTCCTCTCAGAAATATCATAGGCTATTTATATATATTTATGGGCAATGAGACTAGTGAAATAAAATTAACTACAACATTTTGTATACTACTGTCAATAGGAGGACCACGTTAGGAGGAGTCTGGTTGCATCCCGTTGGAGATCCCGGTGTCATATATGCAGGTAACAATTAAGAAAGGGGTGTTTTAGTAATTAGAAATCCCCCATAAGCCAGCGTTACTCCCACACCACCTATTGTACGTCTCCCCCCGTTATCCACAATATAAATATTGTGGTATTATTGGCATCCCCAACTCACCCTGTTGCAGGAACACATCGAGCTGGTCGAGCATCCCCTCGCGGAGCTCGTCCAGGGGTTTGTCCTTCTTCACCAGCGCGTAAACATACTTGGCGAGCGCCGCGGGATCCGCGTCACACCTGCAACCAATGTTATCAAATTATTTTTTGTAATTTCATGATGGATATTCTCCAAAAACATCATCATCAACCATTAGGCCATAGTCCACCGCGCTGGCCAAGTGCGTATTGGTAGACTTGAAATACCTTTGAAAATTTTCTTTTCTTATAAGATTTCTCAGGTATACAGGTTTCCTCACGATGTTTTAATTCATCTAATACGCACAAGCACATCACTTCGAAACATCAGCATGGGATTTGTAGTCCAGGAGGAATTGGCGCATGAGTACCGAAAACTATTCCACCTCATTTTTTTTATGCGATCCTCTTTAAATTGTCCTACTGGTGATATAAATGCATGTTGCCATGGGGCAACCCCGTGCCATATTGTTTAAACTGACATTGTTTAAACAATTGCAAGGAATTGTTATTTTTCAACCGGACAATTTTTTTTTATATTCTTTATTGAAATACGAATAAAAAAAGTCCTATGACTTTTCACGATAAAGTTAATATTTTTAGAGATATGAATTTTTAAAGGTTCGAAAAATCTCAAATTTGGGTACTTTTGACCCATGAAAAATATATTAAAAAAAAAGAAATATAAATATTTTTTTTTTTTTTAATTCTTTATACAATAGTTAATAATATTCTTAATAGAGACTTTTAAAAATTTTATTGTTTATACCTGTTTTATAATTGTTAATTTCACGCGCTCACAAGTATGCGCCGCTTTAAGTATCGCCTTCTCTCTCTGACTCATGCGCTGCATCGGCCTCTCTATGTCCTGAATCATTATTTATCATTTATCTTAAAAACTATTAACTTTATCAAGATTGTTAAAGAGAGCAATGTTATTAATAATTAAATTGTCTACAATTTGTTTCTCATAATTTTTTTTCTGAAATCAATTTTACGAAAGTTATTTAAGCATGAATCGGAACATGTAAATAAAATTACTTTTTTATCAGTTTATATTATTTTTTTGTTATTATCATAGTTATTATCATAGAGAGAGACGGCGATACTTAAAGGTAAGCGGCGCATACTTGTGAGCGCGTGAAATTAACAATTATAAAACAGGTATAAACAATAAAATTTTTAAAAGTCTCTATTAAGAATATTATTAACTATTGTATAAAGAATTAAAAAAAAAATATTATTTATATATATATATTTTTTTTAATATATTTTTCATGGGTCAAAAGTACCCAAATTTGAGATTTTTCGAACCTTTAAAAATTCATATCTCTAAAAATATTAACTTTATCGTGAAAAGTCATAGGACTTTTTTTATTCGTATTTCAATAAAGAATATAAAAAAAAATTGTCCGGTTGAAAAATAACAATTCCTTGCAATTGTTTAAACAATTTCAGTTTAAACAATATGGCACGGGGTTGCCCCATGGCAACATGCATTTATTTCACCAGTAGGACAATTTAAAGAGGATCGCATAAAAAAATTGAGGTGGAATAGTTTTCGGTACTCATGCGCCAATTCCTCCTGGACTATTGAACCTCGGACCCCTCCGTTCCAGAGATTTTACATTTTTATGATTAATGGTTTTTTTTAAGACCTTTTTTATTTTATTTGCTAAATACGTCAATGAACAAACTTCTTACGGACGCACATAAATACACATAGGTTTTTTTTATATAGTTACAAACTACGACGTCAATGTAAATTTTGTCGCATAAAAACTATAGTGTTTAAATAAGACGTTATCTATTACGTAAAACTATTTACTATCTTCAAATAGCTTATCTATATAAGATAAAACTTAAGTATTATACATTGGTCTACCTCTCAAAAAAAAGTAGACAGACACGATAAACCAAGGTCTAGTTCTTTACATTTGTGGAACGGCAAAACATTAAGATTGATTATTAACAACGGACATTAGGAAATAGTTTTATTTACTTATAATTTATGACAGTATAGTCCGCAACAAACTGCTAGTCCGACACCGAATATAGAAACGAGACGCGTCGCAATTGCAAATTGCATATTAGCGGGACAAAGACAGCGCGGACACCCCCGGTACCCTCCGATGCCCGCTCTCGCCCACGGGTATAGTCCGCGCCAAACTGCTAGTCCGCTCTGAAGTTGTTGCGAGCAGGTTTAGTCATACAATTTGCTATGGCGACGCCATTCATTTCTATGTTCGGAGCAGATGTTTTTACGCGGACTATACAAAGCTGCGTTAGTGTGCCCCTACGTTGCTACGGAGTATATGCTTGGAGCTTGTGTTCGATCGCACTGGCTCTCTAACTGACACCTGCGCGCATTTCCATACAAACAAAAATTTTAAAAATAAATATATAACAAATCCGATTATTGCGATAAAAAAATCTCGCCAATTTAAATATCTTCCAAAACACTTGTAAATTTATTCACACACACTCATTGGTGCAAAGACACTTACCGACCGCCAAAATAACAACCGATATCCATTAGACTAGCGTCGCACTATGAAAGGGAAAGTTCTGAGTCACAAACCAATTTGAAGTCGGAAGACGTCTGACTAAAATCAATTTCCTATCCGTAACGGTTAGTTGAGTGACCTGTCTGATGTAAAACTTCATGCGAGTTACAGGTCCGAATTTATTGATATTTTTATAACTCTGATTTTTATGTGACCTCGAAGAAATTCCGCGTATTTTTTTTTATAATATAGTAGCATTGTATGGGACATCTATAGTCAACTTTAGATAAGCTAAGGCGGTCGGTTACAGCATTACTACCGGTGAGGACTACGATGACATGCCTCGGAAAGCGGTACACTAGCGCTTAACACTACTATACTATGAAGGAATCAGAAATAGGTGTGGGAGTGATGCCGCCGGAGTCGTACCACAGGGTTCAACCACCTTCAAACCTTTTGAATATCCTTGATATTTAATTGACCTCAAAAAAAAAAAAGAATCGTGTGTTTTTATAACATGCTATTAGCAAACAAGCAGTCCATCTGACGGTAAACTATTATCGCCCATGGACATCTGTAATTAATCCCGGATAATATAAGTTCCATCTGAGGTCGGTCACCGATTCGTAGTCAATTAGTCGCTACCCCTAATGAGGACTAATCTGAAACGTCTCGGATAAGTATATCTCGCTTACCACACCCTTCAAACCGGAACACAGCAACGCTTAACACTGCTGAGAATCGAATTAACATTTTGATACTAAATTTGTCCGTATGAGCCTACCTACTCATAACCATTTTCGAAATCATACCACGCAAACATGAATCATTACTGTGTTTACATCTATACTAATATTATAAAGAGGATAACTTTGTTTGTTTGTTTGGTTGTAATGAATAGGCTCAAAAACTACTGGACCGATTTTAAAATTTCTTTCACCATTCTGAAGCTATATTATCCAACATAGGCTATATGTTATATGAAATAAATTTTGTAAATAGATTTTGAGGCGGTACAAAGTTTGCTGGGTCAGCTAGCCAAAAATAAAACCGATGGTGGTATATCCTCGAATAGTTATGCCAAAAATAAAATCACCGTGCGGCATAAAATAACACATACACCGTACGCATATGCATTCGATGCGTTGGTTGCGCATGTAAAAATAGACTTATAACGTAACTGAACGCTCGGCGTGTGAGTCAGACGCTTTATAATTAGATATTGTTGCATGTTGAAATAAACGGGTATATATGCAATCCATCTAAAGGTACGGCACTTAATCCAAAGAAAAAACTCAAGGCAGTCCTTTGAACTCTTTGTGTTTCGACCCGTCGAAGTATTTCTACGTTAGCAGTATTGAACACTGCTGTGTCCTAATTCGTCAATCTCTTACGAGGCATTCCAGATGTCCATGAACGACAATTACTACTTACCATTAAAAAAATACATTAGTTTCTGCTTAACCAACCCATAGTAACCAAAATTAGACATTAACATGATTATTTACCAAAACTATGAATCTATTGGGTACTTATATCAATGCATATTGCATTCTAAATACAATTTAAGATTTGTTATAACATCTCAGTTATAGGAGGCTCAAATCCTAGCCAAGTTTTCCTACATGACTACAAGGAAAAATATATTGTTGTTTGAAATTCAGCCTCTCAATTCAGACCCCGATTTAAATCTATGGCAACTTTGATTTTTCGAAGTTATGTACGTATTACAGATTAATCATCACTTGCAATAAACATCAAGGAACAACAAGTGATCTACATGCCTAAGCTCTTAAAAAAATTAAGTGTGTGAAGTCTGCCAATCTGCAATTGGCTTAAAACCTTATCACTCCGACCCGTACCCAGGAGTGGCACAGTAATGTATTGACAACACCCTACTTATCACGGGCAATCACTTAACAACCCCATACTAACCTCGTTTACGTCATTCCGATAAAATCCGACCTATGAGTCAATCAGTACTATTATATATCTGTTAATTACTCACTTCTAATTGGATTGGAAAACATTGCAGCACCACATTAAGATAAGACCTTGTTAAACAAATCATATATATACAAATAATTAAATTTTAAGTGTCTGTCTGTAAAGTCTAAATAACAAGTATATATTAACTATTAATGAACTAAGCTGGAACGCCTCGGAAAAGTTTGTCTCCCTTACCACACATTTACACACACAAACACATACACACACAATTATTTATAATAAAAAGTCAATTATTTTTTGTGTTTGTTCTGGCTTATCTCTGAATTGACTGGTCCGATTTTGACGAGACTCACTGGCAATTAGTTATTATTATAAGGAGTAATAAGGTTACCTTTATTATTGAAAAAGAATTAGAATAGAGGTAGAAAACCCATGAAATCTCCAGAGTATTAACACATTTAAAGAGCAGATGAAAGCTCATAGACAAATAAATTTCATGACATCTATGGTCACAGATTCACACTGTTGTGTGCATGTACATACCATGAACACAAATATACACATAATGATAAATATATTTAAAATTCAAAAGAAATGTTTCTTTTGGCGCATTTGGGAAAAATTAAGCGCGCGCGCACTGACATTTTTAATTGATATCATAAAGTTGGCTATTAAATGTTGTAAATTATGCAGGAAAGGCCAACAACACTAACAAAGTAATTTTAAATGTCATTTTTTGTTATTTTTAGGTATATTATTATAATATCCAATATCGTATGACAGGATAGAACAGGATGAACACATAATATTATTTATTTTTTTCGTTAAATACGCCAAAGAAATATAACTGGTTACATCCATACATACACACATTATTAGTATAGTTTACGAAATCTAAGTGGCATACAATCATGCAACCCTCCTGATGGCGAGTGTTCACTACCGCTCATGAAATGACATCTGTAACCAACTGCATAAACAGAGGCTTTACCTGAAGATGCATTGCTACAGAGGATTAAGATTATCTTAGTGTCAGAGAAGCGGAACTTTTTTTTCACCAGTTATTGCAAGCTGTCCAAATGGACATTCAGCAATATTTAAAGCAAAGGTTTATGCAAGGCACAGGTCCTGTGACATGCCCTCTATGTTTTGATCAGAGTAAGTCCTGGATTACTCTTCAGTTTTTTCACACTGGGAAATATATAATATTGAAGGTGGTAGAACCCTTTGTGGTACGACTCTGACGGCACCACAGTCACACCTACATCTGTCTCATAACAGTAGTGTTAAGGGCTGCTGTGTTGAAGTGTGCTGTGTTCTGGTTTGAAGGGTGTGGTAAAGGAGATACTTATCCGAGGCATTCAAACTTATTCCTAGGGGGTAGCAGCAAATCTGTGGTCGATCTCAGGCAGAAATATCCAATCCTATCTGGGGTTGATTACGGATGTCCATGGGCGGCAGTAGGCACTTACCATCAGGTGGACTGCATGCTAATCCACTACTCCCATATTATAAAAAAAAAACGTGCAGCACTCTGGGACTGCTGCGATGAAGCTATTGCATAGCCTTTTTATCAACTTATGCAATTATAATTATTTATTTAACAGTTATAAGAAGGTAATCGGAGTCCAAATGAAGCTAAGGTCATAATGTATATAGAAGGGTAAAATCGGTGTTAGGAGAAAGCCAAAAGTCAATTGTTTTGAATAAATCTACGGAGTAAATCAAACTGGTCAGTACACAACAAACACCACGAAACAACAAACAAAAGTGGCGCAATAAATCATAATGGCGTTTTGTTTTTTACTGTCTCATGTGTCAGTAGTAATTGTATGTTTAAAAATTACAAACACTCGTTATATATACGTTATTTTATTAATCCAGAATTTCAACATAGGTTATGTTGGTAAAACACATTATTTGGATAATGTGGTAATATAATTTTGAATACAATATAATAGGAATATAAAAAAAAATACTAAACGGAATTTTAAGATTTCCGTGCAGATTATAAAAAATATGTTACTGCCATCTGTATTCAAATTAATGAATTAATTTACTATTTATTATCGTTATGGAATTTCTTGTTTTGCGATAGCCTAAAAAATATTGTCCATAAGTTGGGATGCTAGTCTGTTTGGGTAGTTGTTTCTTCCTTAATGGTTCTAATGCCCATTTCTTATAGAAGTGTTGCATTTATTATATACCAGTTTTTTTCTTTCTGGTATATAAGAAATGTTACATGTAAATTATTATTACAAACTGAGTTACGCATCCCCCGTGAGATGTAACACAGGCTTGCTATTTTTATTTTTGCCAAGAGAATTAAACAGGAATAAGAGAAATTTGTTTCATTTAATTTCATTTTACAAAATGTCATAGAATTATTTGGTGACCTTTTTTTTTTTGCTGACTGATACACATTTCATAGATTCTGAGGACCATTTTTTAGCAACTGTGTTTGGGGGCTCCCCACGATCGCAGGCTCAGGGCAGACCGCCCCCCTTAAGCTGCTAGAGGGCTAAAGTTTCCCAAGTATATGTATGTATGTCGCACTGTTTGGTGATCATTCTAGCCCTTTTGGCTTGACAGAAAATTTTATATGCTATTAATGGTTTCATTATAATCCTGAGAGTAATATAGGCCACAATTTAAAACAGTCAAGGTTTTGTTTTTTTAAAAATTACAAGTTTAATAAGCCAGACCAGAGTGGGTCCAAAAGTAAAATTTTATTCCTCTAAATCAGGGGTGCCCAGCAAAGTCAAGATAAGGTCTGCAAACATAAAGTTAGCAGGTGGTGAGCTGTTTCAAAGTAAGTGACGATTTGCATGTAGTTTTGAGTAACAAATTTAGTCCTAACATAGCCGAAGTAGTGGAGAAAATGCAAAGCTCAGAAAGCGCATTAATACAAAATTGGATATGTACATATGTTTTTATTAAGTTTTTAATTAAAGTTAAAAATTTATTATTACAGTTTATTTTTATTATACCTACCTAGTGGTCCCTACTAAAAGGGTGGCATAAAAGTTGTCCCTGAGCAGGAAAAGGTTGGGAACCTCTGTTCTGAATCAACCAGTAGAAGCTTTTAGTTATCTGTCAGTGAAAGTGTTTTAATAAGTATTCTGTTGGTGTAAGAGCAAGTAAATAAATTAAAAAATTGGAATGGGTGTCTTTTTTCATTTTTATTATTAATACTCATTCTTTTTTCACAGAATATGTATTTACACAGTACTTTGAATCAAAAAATGTTTAGTTAAGGTTAGAAAGTATTGAATAGATTTGGATAGGACTTTCACTTAGATTAGACATATTAAAATGTATTCCAAAAATTTTTTTTCCTAGACAATAATAGAGCAACTTCTTAACAAATATCAAAAGACTGCAAAATAAACAAAATAAAAACATTTGGTACTAAAACTATACGAAATACTATTATCATTCAGTTAAGAGTTAGAATATTTGTAAGCATTTAGCAAAAGTCTCGAATCCATACTCTTAAACTTAATAAACTTGGGTTTTTCCATTTGTGGGCAATCAAATTCTAGAATTTTCGCCTTGTTATTGATAACTTGTCAACACAGTTTGGTTATACTTCAAAATAATTAATTTTGACGCCTACACTCTGTCACTTCCAGTAAATATAACTCTATGATCTTGACATAACCTATCGAAACGTTTTAATAGTGAAATATTAACCATACTAAGTCAAAATTAGTTCGCTAAAGGAACCATAGTGAGAGTATTAGTGCATTGAGCATATTTTCAACTTCATTGATATGTTTTATAACGAAAGAAGCTAGTTTTGAAACAAAATTAGATCCACGCGAATGTGTCAAACGCTTACTGATAAAAAAAACGATTACGAAACAGTAATTTGACACCTGGACATATTTTTACACATATGTTTACATTTTACGTGGTTTTATACCTTTAAAATGAGTAAATTGATGAAAATAATCAAAACTAAAGCAATTTGGAGGGTGTTTAGAAACGTAATTATGAAAAAAACATGGCTGATATTATACTCACAGGGGTTCCAATATGGACGTCAACCATGATTTGAAAGCGTCTGGGTTTTCTATAATCATCTTTTTCCACAAAATAAATACGTTATACACAACAATCCATTAACAATACACTTAAATAGAACGAAAAAGTATAAAAAATGTCGCAGGAAAGTTATTATTTCTAGCGAAATATCACGTCTTCTACGTTTCAGTTGTCTTTGCAAACTACTTTTTTTTTATTTTGCTTTGCGTCGACACTTGTCATTGACATAGATTAGATATTTTATGCAGCCAGGGGGTAATGTTGCCAGCAACAATGTGCTCAAAGTAAAAAATATTCTCCTCATTATAATAATAAGTTACAATATAGATGAACATTATTGATCATTTTATTTTGGTAATAGGTTTCGGTACCTAAAAACAAAATTCACAGCGCAGTTTAGGTAACCTAAACATTTATTTAAAATTTTATTGTCCTATAAATTAGATAAGTGCCTACTTATAATATAAAGTGATTGTGGTTTTTCTAAGCCTTGATTTTTGTTTTTGATATTGTTATTCAAAGTAACTAAATAATTTTGTACATAATGTGATTATTAATTACTATTTTATGAGAAAATATTTCTACCACTACAACAATTATAGCATAAAAAATAAAAATGTAGTACATAGCATTCATTATTATAATAAAATTATTTGTTGCTTATGGTGCGTTAAATACTTTTAAAGATTTTAACAAATGATAGCGATTCAAACGCCGTCTACAAAATATGAATGTAAACAAGGCATCGTTGAGCGCTGTAGGATTTACCTGAGTGAAAAATATACGTTTAGGCAATTTATTCATACGAATAAAATAACGTATGTAATAATATTTAAAAGATAAGTAAAGCGCCTGCACCAAGTAAAATCTTTGCCACTGATTTTGTACATTGCGGATAAAAATGTTTAAGGCGCTGTATTGAATTTATTTAGATTAATAGATAACGAAATTAATGTAACAGTATGTAAACACGAACCCGATTTCTTAATTATTATTAATATGTAATGCAAAAAAAAACAAATACTATAATATTTAAATTAATATGTTAAAATAAAAATGAAATATAATGTGCTACAGGCGGGGACAAACGCATTTTTAGTACTTTTTTTAGTAATTATTTATTGTTTATAATAAATGATTACTAAAAAGGTAGTTATGAACACTTGGAAATTTCCTCATTCTGATTCCGACGTATTCGGGTAAATACAAATTAACTATTTTGTTGTCCTGTAGGCGATGAAATACATAGTTTAGATTGTTTTTCCTTAATTGACATTTTTCGGACATTACCACGCTTGGCTTTCCACGGTCCGTGATCTCATCGACAATCTGTACTGATATGATATACAGTCGGAAGGATAGCCTAGTGGTTAAGACGCATTTCTTAGATTGAGAAGCCAAGGTACAAATCCCTGGCACTGTCAGGCAGGCTAACCTCTGATTTTTCAAAATAATGTGCATATAGAAGGAACACATCGCGAGGAAACCTGCATACTTGAGACATCTTAAAAAAATGTTTTCAGAGGTATGTGAAGTCTGTCAATTCGCACTTGACCAGCGCGGTGGGCTATGGCCTAATCCTTCTCATTCTGAGAGGAGACTCGTGCCCAGCAGTGGAACAGTAATATGTATGATGATACATGAAAAGTATCTTCTGTGGTAACGCGGTAAGTCCCAAGTAGTGTCAGTGTTCTATAGGACGATTCTTTCAAGCTAAAATGCTGAAAGCACGCGGTCTATTTTAATAAAAAATTAACTCATTTTTTTTTAATTTTCCACAACAACAACACAGAATAAATTCTGAGAAGTAATGATAAATGACAAACAAAAGGCTCGTTTTTAAGAAAATACATATTTTTTATATTACGCTAATTGAGCTAATAAGAATAAAAATAATTGAGCTAATACGGGAGCTAATGTCGGTAATCCATATATAGGTATTCGCTAATCCATATAGTTTCGGATTTGGCCCTGAAAGCGCACTTGAAAAATATCACCCTTTATTTATTTTATACTATCCGTATTCGCGTCTAGATCCCTAATTTCATATCAAAAACATCTCAGATTACTCCTGTAGGTTTAATTTTGTTATGAATTCAAAGGGCGGTTTTCGAACTAACCGGTTCTGCAAAGTAATCGGAGGCATGATCTGGTTTGGTTCAGGGTCATGTTCTGCAAAAATCAGCGAAAAGTTAAAAAAAATACGCAATTACTAATGTTATTAATTATTTCCGCGCAAGCTTTCCTACTTACTTTTTAGGGTTCCCAAAGGGTATAAACGGAACTCTATTAAGTCTCCGCTGTCTGTCTGTCTGTCATAGGAACATCTCGTTTACCGTAACAAGCCGACACTTGAATTTTTGGCATGTATAACGGTAGTCACTTTAACGTAAAAAAATATTAAAAATAAAAAAGTTTGAAAATAAATTGGGGTCGGCTAAAATGGAACTGCTATTTTTTAGCGTTTATGGTATTTATTTATATGGTCGCTTCGTTTACATTGTTAACAAATAGGTTCTAAAGTACAAAATAAATGAAAATATGGTGGTACGGAACTCTCCATGTCCAAGTTCAACTCGCACTTGTCTGATTTTGTTAAAACTATCTAAGAGAAATATTATTCATTCTGTGTAATTATAATTTCAATATATAGCGATAAGATTTTATATCAATATTCAAATATTTTCATATTTAATACCCAATTTGAAACGCTTGGTTCAATGAATCTAAATTACCATACCATTCAAACCAGAACTCAGCGCCACACTACTTTAAGGCAGTAATAGTGTAATAGTGGTATAGTCCGCGCCAAACTGCTAGTCCGCTCTGAAGTTGTCGCGAGCCGGTGTAGTCATACAATTTGCTATGGCGACGCGATTCATTTCTATATTCAGAACGGACTAGCAGTTTTACGTGGACTATACCATCGATCTCAAATCTTAATATAACGACCACTTAACATAATGGTCACCATACCGGTCCGAGTTGCAGTAGCGTAACTACAGGGTGGCAGGACTGGTCAAATGCCACGGGGCCCCCATCCTAATGGGGCCCCCAGCCCGAGACTGCGAGCTGAAAAGTGACCAGTAAATGTGTATAAATCATTGAAAATAATTCTCTTGAAATGTTTATAGGTGCATAAAAAGGTCGCTAGGACCAAACAATCACTAAAACACGTAATCGTGATCGAAAAATTCTTGGGGCCCCATGCAATGAATTTTCCATAGGTCTGAGCAGTACCAGATTCAACCCCTGACCAGACAGACAACTTAATTTAAATTAAAATCACAGTGAGTTATATATTAGTAGCTACTGTATTCCTATTATTTTTTGTTAAGTATTAAAATAAAGTATTGTTATATCACACACGACTTTATAAATAAAGCAATAAATAATAACAGAGGCAAAATTAAATTAGCGCTACTTAAAATCTACCACTTTAGATATTTACTAACAACAAGATGTAAAAAATATTGCAATAATTTCGCGAAGGCTGTATGTAAGCTCTACTTAACAAGAATCAGATGGACACAGTTAGCGACGATCGATATTAACCTGTCACTCTGACTTAAACCTTATTTCCTTCAAATAGCGCTTAAAAATAAATAAACGCACGGCATTTTTTAAGAATAACCTCTTAAAATAGATCTTTTCAGTCAAACTTGTCACTAAAAGTAATCTATTCTCAATTGGAGTAAAGCATGTATGGGATCGTACGATATCGTTGCACATTAAAGCTAAAAGCGCTTGTTATAGCGTCTAAGCAACAATACGGTTAGACGTCTAAATTTGTAGCGAGGACAGCGCTTGCTTGTTTTGCGAAAGCATTTGCGTTGTATCACTTCACCAATGTCCAATGCCGTATAGTATACAAAACATTTCGGTAGTGTGCCCACGTGAATGAAGCATGGATAGTCGTGCTTGCGGTATTAATCCAACAAATTAAATTGATGTGTGTTTGACTCTAAGATATAAGGGGTTAATTGCTTGCCGATTTTACTGCTTAAAGTGGTTGTGGCGCTGATAGTAATATTGTGGAAAATAGTGATTTAATCGCGAATCGTTCGATTAGACATACAAGCGGCTCGTCGCTTGGCGGGAATTCTTAATTTTATTTTTTTTTCGAATCAATGGCTGTGAATAGTGTGGTGTTCGTTTTAGTTTGATGTTAACAATAGGCTTTTTTATTGGAGTTATTTTAATTACTTTAATTATCAAGTTTATTGTTAAGAAACAATTGGAAAACGGATCAAGTGAGTATTTTTATTTAAAGCATGCTTAATTATTTTTTTACGGTTTTTATACTTAACCTTACATTATTTGTCAGCGGATAGCAATTCCTTATTACGTATGGATGTTAAATTAATGTTAAAATCCTATACGTAATTTTATATGCATTGTTTATTTTATTTTTAATGCAGGTAGGTATTTTAAATATTCAGAGGTTGAAAAGTGACAAAGATAATTGCTATTCAAGGATATTTTATTAAATTAAAAATACTTATAAAGCTGATTATTAACTAAGAAAAAAACGGTAGTCAAACAAAGAGAAAAATATACTGCAATTATCTTTATGTCTATTTTTTAAACGTTAAAAGTTTAATGACATAATAATTACGTACCTACCCACAAAATTACTGGCCGTAGCTCGAAATCCCCCTTTATATAATTTAGTAAATTAACGATACACTTCTTATATGTGACATTTTGAACTTTTTGACGACATTGAGACATTTGCATTCAATACAACATAAATTAAAAACATTGTCCTAAGTATTGTATTCGTTTGAATAATTTTGCATCACTCATGTACAAATCTTACGAATCATTCACGGGAATCTACGCATTGCTAGTCAAATTTGAATACGAATTATTGTCAGGGCCGAATTTGGTAGGGTCGAGGGCCCCTGTTTCGGTTCCTCCAAAAGAGGGGCCCCAATATTGGAGATCAATAATATCAAAATTTCGACGTGTCAGTAACTTTTGCCTTTTCCAAATAGTCTTTTCGTTTTTTTACCGCCAATGTTTTGCATTTACGCAATTACTACATTTGTATTGAAATAATATTATTTGTTGGCAATAAATTAAACATTTGTTCCTTTTTTTCGAAAAATAATTAGAGGCCCCGCTCCTTCCTTACTCCAAGGCCTCCACACATTGAAATCCGACCCTGAGTATTGGTGGTATTGAATTACAAATTACCCAAAATCGTATGAATTATGGCCTAAATAACCACCATAATAAGTCATTCAAATCACCGGCATACATTTACTTGTATATTACAAGTTAATTATCATTTTTTATTACGTTACCAGGGCACATACCTCTGTTTCTAGTTTTCATATGCGTATTACAAATTAATTAGTTGTTATTACAGTAAGGAAAAACATCGTAGGGCACCAATAACGTTGTCTAACGTCATCTAACATTGGCGCTAATTCTGAATCACGCTATTAAAGTTTTCTCAACATCTTGCCTATATATGAGCTTTGAAAGACTGGGAGCAAAGCTACTCCCCAAGAATGATTACCTCGCCTGGCGGCAGGTCTCCGTTTGTCAAAATGCTAACGAGCTTGAAAAACAAAAAAGGAGTATGTTCTGGATCTTGAATCTAGACCTATTTTTGCTATAGACGCGAAGTAAACGTGTGTAATGACTAAAAATCTTCAATTCTTTATATGTTATTGCTGGGCTCCTTTATATGATCCTACCTAAACAAAGGTAATTAAAAAGTGACGTGGGTTTAGTTATAGTTAAGAGCAGGGGGATTGGGAAAGAAGTTTCTGAGAATGGGTCAGCGAAATAACATCAAGGTCCTTTTATTTTAGTACATTTATTTAAGGGGGGTGGCCAAACTAAATAGTCCTTGTTTGGCGTGTGAAAAACGAGAGCAGGTCCACCTATTTGAAGATTTTTTTACCCTTGCTAAGGTAGTTGCTTAAAGGTTGTAGTAGAGCCCTTTGTGGTTCTCCGGCGGCACCACCTCCACACCGATTTCTGCCTTATAACAGCAATGTTAAGCGCTTCTGTATTATAGTTTGAAGGGTGTGGTAAGGGAGACATACTTTTCCGAGGCGTTCCAGCTTAGTCCTCAGGGGTAGCGGCGCATCTGCGTCCGACCTTAGGTAGGAATATCTAATCCTATCTGGGGTTGATTACAGATGTTCATGGGCGGCAGTAATCACTTACCATCAGGTGGACTGCATGCTCGTCTGCTACTTCTAATCTATAAAAAAAAGCGGCCATCCTAAACCCTGCTTTAGACCTTTCACAAAGGTAGCCAAGAACATAGATAAACATCTCAAACGCATGACTGTCGCTCTTCTGGGCTTGAGTTCAGTGTGACGTCAAAACCATGAATAAAATTCAGCACACACCTTCGAACACAAAAGGATATTACAATAACAGTGACAATTGACGAAATTTGAATAACAAGGAACAACACGAGTTCTTTTATCTGATCTCTTTTATGAGAAACGCGATTACTCTGATAAGTATACAGCACAATCCTAAGTACAACAGTATTTTTATCTAATACATCACTCTGTGTTCTCAAGGCCTTTGTGACCTCGGCTGACTGTTTTTGCGGTTTAATTAATGAAAATTAAAAGAAAAGTCGCTAATTTTCACGTTAATTACAGGGTAATTATCACTTATGAATGTTAAATGCATTTTACAAAGTTTAAGTTATAAATTTTGTTTAGAGAATTTGGATGATTGTGTGTGTGTATTTAGTATATGTTACGTATTTGCAAAGGGTCCCCAGTTGACCATAATCAGTTGATTATTGTTCCACCTCTGAGTACGGTTTTCCTCTTAGAATTAGAGGGTTAGGTTAGGTTAGCGTCGTGTACACCAAATGGTGCGGGAGGAGCGAAAACTGCTCCCCCAGGGCAGAGCCCGATCGGGGCATTGCGCTTGGAGGACTCCGGTTGTGTTCCGTCGGAGATCCCGGAGTTCTCCAACAAGCGTTGAGGACGGCCACCGGGGGGGTTTTAGTGCGGTAAGAATCCCACATAACTCGACGTCGCTCTCACGTCGTCGGGTACCTTTTGAAGGTATCCCCCTCGATTAAAAAAAAAAAGGTTAGTTAGTTATTATCCACCGCGCTGGACAAGTGCGAACTGGCAGGATCGCACCTCTGATTTTTTTAAATTATGTGCGAATTATAAATTTAATATGATTTAAGAAAAACATCTTAAGAAAATCTACACGCATGAGAGAGCTTATAAAAGTTCTCAAAGGCGTGTGAAGCTAATTCGCACTTGGCCAGCACGGTGGACGATGGTCTAACTCTCTCACTTTAAGAGGAGACTGGTCCCCAGCCATGGGGCAGTATGGGTTAAAGACCATTGCAGCATCCTAGCGGAGTATGAGGACTCTTGCCCAGCAGTGGGACATATAAAGGGACCGCCATTTTGTGAGTTCCAGGAACGCCGACTTACACCTTGACATGATAAACGTAAAAAATTTTTACGTTTCAGATAATTTCAAACCGAATGGCAAAAAAAAAAGTTTTATGTGCCCTTTCAGCATAAATCCCTATTAACCCTTAGCTATAGGCCCTTTTACCTTTAAGCACGCGATATGTTGACACCTTCAGTGTCATCTACCCAGCGGTCACTCTCTATGGAGCGCCGCTAGCGCCTCTCGTTCCACAATGAGAGGCTGTACGGTCCCCTTGGACGAAGCTTTTAAAGAAGACGTTTTAGTAGTTGTGAGTTTACTGTATCCATTGACCTAACATCATAAAATACATTTAAATGGTCGGTAACTTACGTTGCAGTTTCTGAAGGTAATATTTAAATCGGTTATCACATTAATAACAAAACCTAAGTCAACATTAACAAGAAATAAATAATTTGTTAAAGATTTTCCCTTAAGATAATATTTATAATTATTATAATATGTTATTAGGGATGTCTGTTTATGGACTTGTCGACATATATCGACCGTTTATATCGAAGGACTACATTACTTCACGTTATATATATATCGAATATTAATAAAGTGGGACGTTTTCCAAAAGGTCCTTTTTACACATTTTATATTAGCTTCACTTGTATGTTTGTCAGTGAGTAACTCCGTTTTTCAGTAGAAAGAGATCAACATACATCCTTATAATTATGACGCTTTGTGGATGCTTAATGTGAACAGCAGTATAAATAAAACATTAAATAATAATTAAAGAAACTAAAGAACTCGCTTTTATAAGAAATTTAACTAAAAAATAAAAAAATAAATATAGTTAAAAAAACTAAAGTACACGCTTTTATAGAAATCAAACTAAAAAATATAAAATTAATTTTCGTATGATAATATTATTTTGCGGTTCAATATCGTTAAGTTCAAAATAATGTGACGTGATTAACGTAAATTTCGAAATCTTGAGTAAAGTAGCGGTACTTTTGTTACATAAAAATCGATATTGTCGATATATCGCACATCCCTAAATATAAAATGTGAGATCCAAACTTAAACCAGATTTATGGAACTGGTTGGTTATGGTATTCAATGCCAATTACCTTAGAGCCTACTAAATATGTATTATATAAGCCTAATAAGGATGTTACTATTTTAGTTTGCTTATATGACAATTATGAATGCCCCCTGTCCTAACTCTTTCACCATTTTTTTTTCATTTTTAGGGTTTCGTAACCAAAGTGTTAAAATAGGACCTTATTACTAAGCCGCTGTCGGTCCGTTTGGGACAAGGTTCTATCTCTTGAACCCTAATAAGTATAAAGAGACTTAATTTCTTTACAAAGTGCGTAAATTACCACTGTATTACTATTGCCGTTATAACATTACTATACGAGGGGATTTCCATGAAGGGGGTACCATGAAAAACCGGCGTTCTTAAATTTGTTTACTGAACCATAATAGGTTATAAGATCATATTACTAAATGAGCTTCGTTCCGTTCATATCTCTCATTAGGGAGTTTTAATATCCCTCGTTTGCATTTGAAGGCTATCGTTGTAATTATATACCTATATGTTACGATTTAAGTTACATTTTTGAAACTTAGTTATATAAACCCATATATACCCACTTTGTATTTTTATATTAATTTAAACCTAACTATAACGAAACGTAACCGAATTAATTTGACATTAACAAACATCTAAATTGTCAATAAATTACTTCGAAACGATACCAAATTGCTAAATGAATCATTTTTCACGAATCTAAGCACTATTTGACAGGTAATAGCAATAGGAACTGTCAATGTTATATGCGTCAAAACTATTTTTTTGGTATGTTTATATTCATAGATAAAACACAATTTTATTGTTACAATTACTTTTTCCGGAGTCCATCTGAAATAGATATATACGTATAAACCATTATTCATAATATTACAGAATTAAGATCAGTAATTGTGTTTTTATGATAGTTAAAATATTAAGTATAAATTTATATCCGAAATCATAAAAAAAATATTGTCGATCATTTAATCTAGCATTCATAAAGTCTAGAGTCCCTTTTCTATTTCTTTAAAGGGGTTTACACTGGCGTGGACGTATATAAAGGGCGAAGGGGAATTTAGGATTTCCTTAAAAAATGAAAAAGGAGGACCTTTTGTGTTTTTCGACCTCGATTACGCCACCATTTCTGCATCCCCTTACCAATTACCCCTGGTCATTACGTTAATATTATTATTGATATAGTACAGATGCAGTTTATGTAGATACTGTTGTAAGACTTATAAACCAATTGGTAGCAGTAATATGGTTTCTTTAACATTAGCTCATCACTAGAACAAGTCGTAGAAACTGTGCTCAATACATTGTAGAAATGGCATTAAAATAACGTTACATTTTTAAATAAAACTTTTGTAACTTTTAGCCCCATACCATGCTTGTTTAATACAAAACAGTGTACATCGAAAAACTTTAAGGAACTTTAAAATATTTAAAGGCCATACCAGTGGCACACGTATTGACTTCACGCAACCACTGTTTTATATGAAGATGTCCATGGGAAGTGATCATTTACCAGACGGATAGGAAAATTGTCTGCTACTTCCATCTTATAGAAATATAGGCTTTAACTTATCAAATGATAAGTTAAAGCCTATATTTTATTACAGCCGTTAAATAACGGCTATAATTCGGCACAACTATTGAAGGTGGTAGAACCCATTGTGGTTCGACTCCGGCGGCACCACCGTCACACCTATTTCTACCTAATAACAGCAGCGTTAGGCGCTGCTGTGTTCCGGTTTGAAGGGTGTGGTAAGGGAGACATACTTTTCCGAGGCCTTCCAGCTTAGTCCTCAGGAGTAGCGGCGCATTTGTGGCCAACCTCAGGTAGGAATATCTAATCCTATCTGGGGTTGATTACAGATGTCCATGGGCGGCAATAGCCACTTACTATCAGGTGGACTGCATGCTCGTCTGCTACTCCCATATTATAAAAAAAAACAACTTAGACGGTTCTTTGCTTACCAGACTTGGATAAACTGTACACTTGTAAGTTAGTCAAATATTAACTCTTATCATTAACAATGAGTGTTCCCATTCCAAAATTACTTCGGTGTACATCTAACACGACAATCAATGTGTACTTAGTAACAGTACCATGTCTTAGGTACCCATTATTCCCTCAACAAAACGTGAATAAGCATACATCGTACATTAATAGCGTCTAAGATGAGATTATATATTTGAAATTAATAACTTATATTTTACATCCATCGTGACATTTCTGACCTCCCTGTCAATGAGATTAATGAAAGATGTGTATGGCGTTACGTATGCAATTTAAATCGTAAATATGTTTTATTAATCATACTTTTTACGACCTTAAGTTCGTCGCATACAACTAATAATCCTATAGATTTGTATGGAAATGATAATAATAGAATTCTACCAAGTGGAACGAGTGTGAAGAAGACTCCCTTTTCATGGATGATTGGGATTAAGGGGATACAATTTTCCGAGGCATAGTCCTCAGGGGTAGTGGCACATCTGTGGGCGACTTCGGGGGTTTTGGTTTTGTATGGAATTGTAGCAGATGTCCATGGGCAGCAGTAGCTACTTACATCAGGTGGACTGCATGCTCATCTGCTACTTATATATGATGTATAAAAAATCCTGGATGTAGTGGCATTTTTGGAGCAGTCTCTAGCAAAGTTATCTGTTGATTATGGCTGTCAACCCAATATAGCAAAGAGAACCCTTATTAGGTCCCGTAAATTCAAGAGAGAGAGGGGAGGTCAGGTGTTCCCGTGTATTATGTATATTGGAGGAGGCAACATTTTACCAATCATACTTTGGGAAATTAACCCTGCGCCCCAGGTTTGGGAATGACACTCGATCTTAAGGTTAATTAATGGAACCAACATTAACTTAATTGTTTCTCACTACTTCAAAACACTCGTGGTTTTAGGCCGTAGTCCATACAGATCAAGTGCGGATTATTCACACTTTGAGAATTTGTTTAAGCAGAATTCACAGACAAATTTTCTCACGATATTTTCCATCACAATAAAATCAAGTGATCGTTAATTTCTAATGCGCATATAGCTACCAAAGATTAAATGAGCATGTCTGTGATGAGTCTTGGATACTCAAATTAATCGAATATCAATCCATTACGCTACCTTTGATCATGGATAGACTATTGGTAAAGAATTTTCAAACATTAAACGTCCTCTATTTCACTTCCTCAGTGATATCTGTGTCCTCTTTCACCTTCACATGCGATCGTGTCAGATCGACATTTGACGTTTGAACTTGACATCCGATATCGGGGAGATAACACGTAATTAGGTACTCGGTGTACGGTCTTTTCCCATCACTAGCATTCAGTTTGAAAGTAGAATGTGTTTCCTATGGAATCTTATTATTGAAATATAATACCTAATAATAATAATAACGTTTATTCACGAAAACAAGGACTACAGCAATAATTATGACAAAATACAAATCACATAAAAAACACAAAAAAATAAAAAAAAAATTCGACTTATAAATATACCTACTATTTTACGGACAATGTTTTGCATACCGTGCTGCAGGCCAAGCTCGCAAAAATAGTTTTGTAAATAGACTAAAATAACAGTTGTGAATGTTTTTTTTATTTTTTCCTTGTCAAGGAACTTTAATTTCTTGAATTGAAAGCTATTGACGCGCTTGCTGTATAAGTTAAATGGAAAAATCGAAGATATTCAACTGTAGCTTCAATTCTTAGGTCACAATCCTCCCTTTGAATGACAGCAGTGATAGGCTAGTGTTTAAGAAACGCGGCTGATCGAGGCTTCCGTGGTTCAAATACTTGGCACGCTAGGCACCTCTGCTGTGCTTTTTCAAAATTATGTACGTATTACAAAAGAAATAAACTATCACTAGCTTAAACGGTGAAGGAAAACATCGCGAGGAAACCAGCATACCTGAGAAATCTTAAAAACGGTTTTGAACTCTACACTTTTATGTGCATTTAGTAAAAAGCCAATATTTTGACCTGAAAAATAGACACTTTAATTGTATTTATTTGTACAGAAGATATACATAATATGTACTTAAGATAACTGTGTTCAAACTTCTTACATTATAGTTGAAAAAGTTGTTTTAAAGACATTGACGAAGTTCACCAAGGTTTTAAATATCGAGCTTATTCATTTAAGTTAATTGAGTCGATATAAGCAGGAAATGGGTAAAAACGATCTTCAGAATCAGTTTTAGTGTATGCGGAAGTAGAGGCGTTTTGAACTGCCTGCGGAGGGTAATGTTCTTTGAGCGTATGTATCTCTTTCTTTGTCACGCCCTGCAGCCAAACGGCTTGACGGGTTAACATATGAGGTGTCGTTGGATTCGTCTAAATTGTGGGAGTGACATAAGGTGGTATAAAATGTCGTTTTTTTATTTATTTTAAACTAGCTGATCCGGCAAACTTTGTACCACCTCAAAATCTATTTATCAAATATATTTCATATAAAATATAGCCTATGTTACCCGTGGATAATGTAGCTTTCGAATGGTGAAATAATTTTTAAAATCGGTCGAGTAGTTTATGAGCCTATTCATTACAATCAATCAAACAAACAAAGTTTTCCTCTTTATAATATAAGTAAAGATAATATTTCTATTACTGCTGCTTCTATATTATAAAAAAATCCATCTGATAAGTCACCACTACGGTCCATGGACATCTGTAATGAACCCCTGATAGGATCATATTGCGGTAAATTACATAATAAAATGTTTTACTACTGTTGACTAAGTTGGAATGCTTTATGTCCGACAACATTGCCACGTTAGTCTTTTACGGTATTATGGAAGTCCTACCTTCAAGTCCATATTCTATTTTCAATGCTGATAATTTTGCAATGTATCGATTTTCATGAAACTTACACATGAAAGATAGATCTGTGTAGGTTTTAATATAGATAGATAGATAAGATACACACACAGAAATCGCAAAAGATTAGAGCATAAAGAAAAACACTAAATCTATGGCATCTTACCAAGAATTATTTTCTTTGCGGATGCGCCAAAAATAAAAAATATGCTACTAAATTAAATCGCTCGTAGGAGAATTTGTAAATAATACCAGAATAGTTCAAACGCACTTGTAAAAAGTATTTGTGTTTGAATTTGTGAATAAAAATAAAGTTTTAAAATAGCTCCTTGTGATCAGTGAGTACAAGTAACGCCATCTGTTGATGATTGTCTGAAATTAGTTTCATACACGGAATAGAGAAGGAAGTTGCGTTGTGCGCTCTACCTATAGATACTTATACTGTACTCTAGCGGACTAAGAGGGGGACGGTCCGCCCTGGGCCCCTGATGTCGGGGGCCCCCAAACACAGTTGATAAAAAAACAGTCTTTAGAACCAAACAATCTGTGTAATGTGCATAAGTCAGCGATAAAGGTCACCGCAATCATACATATTTTACGGCGAATAAATCTATGACATATTGTATAATCAAATGAACTTTTTACACTGGGGGCCTCCATACAACTTTCCGCGCCGGATTTTCGATGATCTTAATCCGCCACTGGTTGTGCGTAGTATTTCGCGGTATTTTTTATTTTTATAGTGTAGATATTAATAAATGCGTAGTGAATGAATTAAGTTTGAGATCAAAAAAGGAATCCATACCGTGGTTGACCACTATACTAATTACTAACGAAAACATTGTGATAGCCATGTCCTCAATATATATTTATAATTTTATTATTTATTATTTTATAATTATTATTATATTATATGATTCTTTAACGACACATTTAAAAACTTAAAAAAATGAAATTTCAAAATTCCTTAAATAGATACGAATATTACATTTAAATTAGTGCAAAATTTCATATTTAATCCAGCAATACCTTGCGTCATCTGTCAGTCGATGAAGATTTACGTCAATTATTAATCTATCTATCCATTGTTTCGCCTGCCAAAGATCGTCATTTGAAAATTTCTTCACTTGACATTTTTTCGATCTTTGGTAAGAAAACATTTGATAGATCAATTATTGGTAACGGGCGGTGTTGAATATATTTCTCACATATAGCGACATCTATTGACAACTTCATAAAATTACAAAACAATTTTTAGCATAGCAAATATTTTTATGAGCTTAATATAAATAATTTTATTTGTAAATATCGGTTCTAATAGATGGAATTCTTCCATACTCAGAAATTCCAGGTGCGAGAAATTCCAGATAGCGTGGCATTTAATGGATTCTCATAATGAAATTCCTACCGATTGGAATTTATTCTCGTGGGCATTCGTTCGCGCTTGGAATGTTTCGACGTCATTGGGACCCTTTGCTCTCTATTAAAAGCTATTAAATATATTTATTATATAGTAATTGTTACAATAATAACAGAAAAACTCTCACAGCCCCACAGTAGAGTCCCCTGTGAAGTGGGTACCATGGATACTTTCAGTCATACATAGACGAATTCACAAAAACACAGACATAGAATAGAAATCTAAATTCATTATTTTGATATCTGTCTGGCCGGGAATCGAACCTGGAACCCTATGCGGGTCAGACTGGTTTCTTGACCTCTCCGTCACACGGGTTGCAAAAAATATTGTATGCTTAAAATTTAAAAATGGAATTGTCAATACGTTATCGTTTTATTGAGAGCGCCTGCTATTTTATAATAGCAACTTCATGAACCATATGATTGCTTGTATGTTTTTTAATCGTTCTACAAGACTTATTGCTGGGATATTTTGTTCAGGCGTTAGACATGTGCAACCTTGTTAAATATCATTGCTGAAAAAATACGAAGCTATAAGTTAAAAGTTAGATAATATAATAGGTACAATAATTGTATTATGATTAGTCCTTAGTTATTTATTTAAATTTTATCAAATGCTGCTGCTCATAATATTTCGTACCAGGCGCGATCGTAGCCCAAATTTATTTTAGAAGAATGTTGGTTAATTTGGAACACTTTCTAACGCGTTTAAATTTGAAATTATGATATTAATAATTAAAATTATTTTTATTCCGTTGCTTAGACAATTTTAAAAGGATTTTAGTCTTATTTTTATTCGTAAATTATCTTTTTTATGAAGGCACTTTAATTGTACGATTTTTGACATTGATCACAAATATATTTGCATTTTCCAAAGAATACTTCAAAAGACAATTCTTCTCTTTCCTTCTAGAAGAGATGTCGGAGCAGGAGCCGGAGCAAGCCCGCTGTTCTTCCAGCGAGAGCGACAACTTCGAGAAGATCGACTCTGATGAGGTCCAACGGGAATCCAACGTAAGTAGAATCATAGAAGATATTTATTCTAATAGGAGAATAGGAAGCTTATAGAAGCAGTGATAGCCTAGTGGTTAAGAAACTTGACCTCTCGATCGAGGGGTCCGAGGTTCAAATCCCAACCTCTGATTTTTCAAAATTATGTGCGTATTGGACATTAATTATCACTTGCTCACCTGAGATTTATATAAAAAAATCTCTAAGGTATGTGAAGACTAACAATACGCACTTGGCCAGCGCGTTGGACTATGGCCTAATCCTTTTCAGAGGAGACCCGTGCCCAGCAGTGGGATGATAATAGTTTGATGATGAAGCTTAGGAGTTTCACACACCAGTGATATCGTAGTCATTAAAACTCAACCTGTCAATCGGTTGTAGATCAAATCCCAAATATGCACGCATTTTTCAAATTGACACATAAAAAATAAGTATCCCTTGACATAACGGTGACAGGAATTGTTTTTTTTTGTAGTAGCAGAATTAAACGATGTTGCAATCCACCTGGTAAGTGATGGTAAGTGGTTACTGCCGTATGGACATCTTTAATCAACCTTAGATAAGTTTAAACTCCTACCCGAGGTCGGCCTCAGATAGGTTACTAGTACATAAGGATTAAGTCCAACACCTCGGACGTATGTCTCCCTTACCACACCCTTCAAACCATAACACAGCAGCGCTTAACACTGCTGTTATTAGACATAAATAGGTGTGATGGTGGTGCCTGGTAGAGTCGAACCACAAAGCCTTCTAGCACCTTTAAACCTATATTACATTATAGTTTTATAAAACTACTATAATTTTCCAGAATGAAAACCCCCATTTCACAGTGGGGGAGGAGCCCGCCAGTCCCTCTCCTGACGACGAACCCGCGCACGAGGGTCGGGATTCATTCCCGAATGCACCACCACCGAACATACGGCGCGTTCTCACCCCGGCACAGCAACTAGCGTTAGCGGAGAAGAGGAGCAAGCTTAGGTAAGATAAACGCTTTCAACACTCACAGCCCCACACTAGGATTTCCTGTGTCGTGGGTGCCATGGACACACACATAGACAAATACACAAACACCCAGACCCAGAAACATAAATCTAAATTCATCATTTAGATATCTGTCTGGCCGGGGATCGAACCCGGGGACCCTTTGCGCGTCAGACTGGTATGGTGACCGCTACGCCACGCGGGTCGTCAAAAAATTAGAAGCTTAAGACTTATGTGGTCATCTTAGTCCTAGGTAATGGGATCGGCTTCAGGTAGAACCTGTTATATATGGTTGGTTACAGATGTCCATACAGTGTCTTACCATCAGGTGGACTGCTCGATTCCACAGTCTAATATAAGAATAGAAGATAAGAGCCACGTCTCAGTGGTAACCAGACCGGCCTGGAGCGCAAATATTCCGGATCATGATGTCATGTGAATATTTGTCTGACCGGGGATCGAATCCGAAACCCATATTTAAATGATAGTCAGATAGATAGATAAATCCGTATTTAGAGATCCATCCATTTGAGATTGTGTCCATGGCACTCCTATGGAACTGTGAATGTGGAAAGGAAGAAAAAATGCGTTTTCTATATAGCAAGCGAATATAGCGAAAAAAGGCAATTTTGTCTCACATATGATGATAATACGTCTAACACGAACTAATAATAATTATATTCGTCATAAGTATAATGAAAATCATCAAAATACTATTACAAAAATAGATTTTTGATTACTTTGTAATTAAATACCGTACATAATATTAAGGCCGTGCTCCATAGAGTTTACAAATCTAACAGGTACACAAGTTGGACCAAATTATGATTTTCGTTCTTTCAAACTAAGATTTGACATTTGACAGTTTAGTTTTATTATTATTTGTTTTTATTTATCCGCCAATGGATAGTAAGTATACTTACATAAAAATCGTGTCAAATAAGATTATCTATGTATCTAAGCTATTTAAGTTTGTTAGAAGAAGAAAAATAACTTTCTTAAAAGGTTTTTTTATAAGATTGAAATAGCAACCGAGCATGCAGTACATGTGTATTCTTAGTATGTTTTTTTTACGTGGATGGAGTCGACAGTTGGTCCTCGATACTAAGTTCTTCCATACTCATCTACGTGCAGCGCCTCTTGTGGATCGTTTAGGAACTAGAATTTCTCATTGTAATCTAATGGAGAGGGGTTTGTTTCATATGCAAGTCACTCGGATAACGATCCGAGTCAGTCTGTTTTGTAATTAATATTATATGAGACATCGTTAGGTTTGACTTGAATACGTGAATAACAAATGCTTGGTCTTTTCGAAATAGGTCACAAGCCCAAAGCTTCTGTCTTGACTCTTATCATGCGTTAACAGGAGAAGTCAACTAACAAATGCTAAATTTTACAAATAATGTTCGTTCTGAAATTTGAATCTGTCTTATTTTAAACGTAGTTTGGGCACTATGGTCATAACAAGCATGAAGTATATTCTACTTCATGAAAAGTATTTCCTATATTTTTATGCTATGTACTATAGACAAGGATTACCAAGAAATGACGTAATAGAGGTACATGACAGCTGATGTTCATACTGATTTGTATTTAATTTAACTTTGTAGATAAATCGCAATTAAATATTCCCAAGGCGCCTGAAAAACAATATTTTTAAAACACAAGAAATACATCAGAGTTAGTAGCTTTTTCTGCAAACCTCGCGACATTTTCAAACGCCCTATAAAAATTTCTACTTCAATAATAATCTATGAATTTATCTGATATTATTATTTATTTTTCATTTTATTTTCCTTTTTTATATGCATTCAAGCCCCTTGTGTGATTTCGGCTTTAGTCTATGACTGTAGTAGGTAGCTGCCAGAAATGGCGGCAAATCATCTCGCTAGTTCGCGCCAAGCGCCCGCGAATCAAACACGTATCTCGTTGTATGAAAATACATCGGAAATTAATTTAAAACCCAAAAAACGTTCCAAAAAAGACAAATAAACAGTTGTAATGTATATCTGTTTAAAACAATAGTGTTTCGTTAAAACTGTGTTTTAAAAGTGTGTAATTGACCCAATATTTTGGTGGGAGTTGTGTTTACTTTTTTGTTTGGATATCCAAACAGTGATGTGCGATTGATTAGCTAAGTAAATATCGATATTTTTATCGATATTTCCGGGTATTTATTTACGAATTATTTATCATACTCGTATTTCGTTTAATCTGTTGACGTTTTAGATTTATTTGCCATATCTGATAAACACTATCATATTATTTTAGAGTTTATATGCCACTGCCAATAATTCATTGACTTAGGCCATACTCTCATTAATATTAACAATAATATTTTAAATAAGAAGTTTGTAAAAGCGAATTATTAATTCATAATACACATAGACATAGAAGTAATTGCTGTTCACAAAATATACCTACTAACTTCACCGCAAAATAGTATATGATTTTGGTATAAAGACTTTTTTATTCAACCGAGAGGTTTAAATAGTATTAATTACGTATATATAGACTTCTTGTATTGATTAAGCTTCTAATTAAATAACATTTTCACGGCATACATGTTAATCCTTTGAATATAAATATTCTGTGTAATGTCAACTTCTGATAGCGTCATTATTGCCTCCCATTGACGTCAGTGCTTAAGGGAATAAATATAGAGAATGGTCACAGTCTTCCATTTATCTTTTGCGGTCACCAAACACAGAAGCGGTGACCATTTCCAGTAATTTCAAAGCATTAAAAAGATCTATAACCAATATAAAGTCAAATTTATCTAACCTAAAAGTTAACTGGTTCGAACTCCGTCGTTAAATTCCTACAAAGATAATAAAACTGCTGTTTCAAAAATTAACATACATATCACACGCATGAGGAAAATGAAAAAAGCTGCTATGGTAATTTTAGGAAGGTCGTCCGGATATTTCAAAATTAATCTTCGGGTTTTGACTTTAATTTTCAAAATTTATAACATTATAAAATTATTAGATTAATATAATTCAAATAGGAATTTACAGATTAGTTAAGCTGAGTACGGTTTTCCATTAATTTTCATTAAGTAATATATATTTGCTCAATCCTAAAATCTATATTTATAAACAAGTAATTAATTAAAAATCAAAAAACCCGACTGCACTATAAAAGCTAAAGTAGAATTTCCAAAAATGGTGAAATAGGCGTTTTATTATTTTTATCCAGAAAGCCAAATACATACAAAGTTTCATAGTAGGTATCTGCTTCAAAAGCAAAAGACGTTCAAACAATATTATCCTATTTTATCCTCGTAGTGCTCATTTACGCTATATAAACAACCTATGAGTAAAATTCCAGCACTCTAAAGTTCAGCGGTTTCCCTTTGCGTCGATCTTTATCACAGCAACACTACTCATTTAGTCAGACAGTCATCTCGATGAGTGATATATACGTATATATGTATATATTGTATATATTATATTATGTATGTGTAATCTCTTTTAAGTTCCTTTATTTTGATATCCTACTCGATAAGTTTGGTTAACTTTTTTTAAAACGTGTTTCGCAAAAACGATCCACCATTTACGCTCCATAAAATATATAACTTCAGTAATTCAAAGTTCCGGTCATTATTTTACCTCGTAATGGGTAGAATTTCATTATTTTTATCCAACAAGCCAAATACAAAATTTCATAGTGTTTGCTTCAAATCAGTTTAAATGAACTTTTAACCCTTATTTTACCTTCTACAGGGTTAATTTTTCGGATGGGGATAAATGGGTGTGCCCTTATTCCTATCCAGAAAGCCAAATGCTAAATTTTGTAGCAGTTGCTTCGAAATTCAAGGTTTTCAAAAAAACTGTTTTCCCCTATTTTACCCTCTTAGGGGTAGAATTTCCAAAAGGCCTTTCTTAGTACTTATTTACGCTATATAGCAAACCTTTGTGCAAAATTGCAAAACTCTAAGTTGAGCGGTTTTGGCTGTACTTTGATTTCTAAAAAATGAAAAAGTAATTTAGTTAGTCAGTCAGTCAGTCACCTTGCTGTTTTATATATATACAAATATGTTTTTATAATCTTCGTTTTATTTCCTTTCATTTGATACCTTATTCGATAGGTTCGGTTTTTTTTTAAATGTGTTACTATTTCGCGCAAAAATCACCCATGTTATTTATTTTTTTCTAACACCTATCTAAGGACACTCGGGTCATTGAGACGTATATAATGACACCTTAACTGTCGAAATTCATCCAGCCGTTTGTTAGATCGAATCAAATAAAGAAAGACAAACATACAAGATACGCGCGAAAAACATAACCCTTCCTTGGCAGTCGGGTAAAAATATCTTCCGTATGTTTTTGTTCGCACAACTTTAAAAGAATCGACGTGATAACTTAACTTCTTTACATAGCGTTGTATTTTTATATATGTGTTTTTATATACATTTTGTCCCAAAAGTCTCACGAGAACGTAACCCTTAGTAGGTATGGAATTGGAAATCTGGAGGCACGGCAGTGCCTCCGCCAAGTCGAGCCAAAGCCAAAAAAAGCGGCACGGCCGTAGCATTCTTTTCTCGAAGCAATTCGGCCCATTTTCGACCTCCTGTTAATACTTTTATTTACTTTTTGAATAATTTTGTAATATGTACTTAGAGAAGCACAGGCTCTTACGGGGTGATCAATCATATTTAGGGTTGATTACAGTTGTCATGGACAGTAGTGGATCATTAGCTAGTGCAAACTGTTTAGTCTAATACGAAATTTAAGTAGCAAAGAAAGATGCAGATCTTTCTTTTCTTCTTAATTTCATAAAATAACGAACACACTCAATGTTACTTATCTTCATTAAAAGCATTTAAGAAATGTAAGGGAAGGTTACTCATTGACCTTTTACCTTAAATACATTACGGAATACTTAATTATCTCAGAAATGTCAGTGTGATCAATAGGTCGTGAGTGTCGTAAAGTTGATCGATTTGGGCATAGTGACATTTTTAAGGCAATGGAGTAGCAAACTAGTGTGAAATCTACTTTATCTTCCAGATGTTGGTGATTTAAGCCCATCATCTGACGCCATTCTAAACTAAACTATATACATTATACACATAAATAAAAAAAACCTTTATAGAAATAGTAACTAACATTAAATATAATAGGCTTCATCCAAATTGTTGTCCTTCGGAAGAGTTCCCAAAACACTGGCGACATTACCCCGCTGAATAGCTAAGCTAATTCTCTGCCCGAGAAAAGCGCCCTTTGGTCTGACATCAACTTCGCAAATTTAAATAAATACGCATATAAATTAGTTATAATAATTGTTATTACAACTATTGCTTCTATTTTTAGTAATAATTGTTATATAAACCAGAAATCCGACTCGTTAAAATATTTTCGTCACCTCACTAATTAGGCGAATCCAACGACACCTCAAGCACAGTATAAAAATCTAACAGTATTGAAACTCGGCCCTGTCCTATAATTATATACCTACAGGCACAGTATATTTCTACTGTGCCTCAAGTTAATATGACAGTTTTATTTAGTTAATCAAGTTACTATTTGCTTACAATGCACCCGCTTAATTAATACAAATCATTTTATTTCTCAGGGAATCGACAACGTCATTATACGTCTTTTTTAACCGACTTCAAAAAGGAGGAGGTTATCAATTCGGCCGGTATCTTTTTTTTTTTTTTTTTTTTTTTTTATGTATGTACAGCAATTACTCCGCCGTTAGTGGACCGATTTTAATAATTCTTTTTTTATTGTGTAGAGACGAGCTGCGAATTGGTCCCATTTAAATATGGTTAGGATCCATCGATTGGTTCTGGAGAAAAAGAGGGGAACTCCTCCACCCAAATATAACAGCCATAACTTCGCCATTTATGAACCTATTTTAATGCCTTTCATTTCGTGTGTGGACAATTGCTACAAGTTGGTCCCATTTAAATATGATGAGGATCAGAGTGGGTTCTGGAGACAAAATATGTAACTCCTCAACCGATGGGTATAATTGAGTTTTGTTTGAAGATATTTGGTGTAGGTTCTAATGAAATTGAAAAACCAGTTTATCTTTGACTATTTAACACGTTCCCAGCGGCACAGATTTTTCTGTACTTTCCATTACTGCGTTACGAGTTGTTTTAAACCTCGTCCTATACCCGACATTGTGGCGGCACGAGGCGTATTAAATCCCACCGCCCGAAGGAGACTAAAATCCTTTTTTTGGCGCCAAATAAGACAAAATGGACGGCTTTTGTCTTGAATATTATTAACAATGAGTTGATTAACCTAGATCTGCCACCGCCCTTGGTCAAATTAGTTAGTTTAGATTCTATGGGTAAAATAAAATGTGGGGTCTAATGCACCTCGGACCGCACTGAAAAATGGCAGGTTTCGATATAATTTAGTGATGGGAAAATAAATATCGATTTTATTTTATTGTTTTTATTTATCAACGTTATGGACAGAATGAATACAAAAGGGGAAAAGTTATGGATGTTTTTCATTGAAACATTTCAGACAATAAGGTTTTTTGCAAACAGTGCATTCCGTGAGATTTTTTTTTTGGTTTTTTTGTCTGCCTCACGACATGTCAAGAATGTGCGGAGTTTTTCGTAGCATCCGACACATCTCTTCTTCTTTGGACCCTTATCGAGATGATGTGCTTTCTTTGCAGTGGATTCTGAAAAGTAGGAGCGAGTAGATTAGGGTAAAGAGTAATCGGAATACTCGGTAACGATTTTGCCTACGTTTCCTATATCAATAATGTAGCTACTTAACTTTTGTTTGAACCATAACAGGAAACGTAATTATCTATAATGTAATTTCTTACTATACGGATATACGCCTAGCCTGCCAAGTCTCACTACTGGACTTTCACCTAGACAGAGTATATTTGTGACTTACCTGTTTTTGAAATATCTTCCTGTATTCTGATTTTGGCTCAGATTTTTCAACCGGTTTTTCTTCATCTTCCACCATGATCAACTTTTTTCGGCAACGTTTCGACATGATAATTTTCAACACAAAGACAGCGGTCCTACTTCGTCGCGTGCGCAGCCTCGACTGCGTTGCACAACACTAACCACGTGAAGCTAGCGTGGGGTGCGGTACGAGGTGCGTGGGGAAACGAGGCGTTCGCAACCTCGTTCCGCACTGTGTTTGCATTATTATTTGTTCAGTGCGGCACGAGGTCTAACAAACCCGACATTAGGTTGGTGTACCATAGAACTAGGAATCAGTATCACATCACAAACATATAGTTATCACTCTCCTACACTGAACCAGACGGAAGTTATGCCTCTCGCACCACAGAGAAGTTAAAGTTTTTTCTTACCGCTATAACGGCCAGACATGGACGAGGTGTTTTAAGCCGCGTTCCGCAGCTAACGTGTTAAGGGTCTGATAATGTGGCTCGGAGTCAAAATATGTAACTCCTCAACCGATGGGAATAATTGAGTTGTGTTTGAAGATATTTGGTGTACGTTCTAATAAAATTACAAAGCCAGTTCATCATTGACTATTTAAGGGTCTGATAATGTGGCTCGGAGTCAAAATATGTAACTCCTCAACCTATGGGAATAATTGAGTTGTGTTTGAAGATATTTGGTGTAGGTTCTAATGAAATTACAAAGCCAGTTCATCATTGACTATTTAAGGGTCTGCTAATGTGGCTCGGAGTCAAAATATGTAACTCCTCAACCGATGGGAATAATTGAGTTGTGTTTGAAGATATTTGCTGTAGGTTCTAATGAAATTGCGAAGCCAGTTTATCATTGACTATTTGAGGATCTGATAATATGGCTCGGAGACAAAATATGTAACTCCTCAACCGATGGGAATAATTGAGTTGTGTTTGAAGATATTTGCTGTAGGTTCTAATGAAATTGAAAAACCAGTTTATCTTTGACTATTTAAGGGTCTGATAATGTGGCTCGGAGTCAAAATATGTAACTCCTCAACCGATGGGAATAATTGAGTTGTGTTTGAAGAATGTTGCTGTAGGTTCTAATGAAATTGCGAAGCCAGTTTATCATTGACTATTTGAGGATCTGATAATGTGGCTCGGAGACAAAATATGTAACTGCTCAACCGATGGGAATAATTGAGTTGTGTTTGAAGATATTTGGTGTAGGTTCTAATGAAATTGCAAAGCCAGTTCATCATTTACTATTTAGTTAGGTTAGGTTGGAACATATAAGACAATATAAAACTAAGCGAGCAGGGCGCGGTAGCGCCCTGCGAGCGGGCGGTTCCAATCAATGTAAATTCAGACCTTACTTTCATTCATGATCACGTTTATACAATTTTATATTGTATTAATGTAAAAGTTAGTATGTCATCACTAAAAAGGGTGAAAAAAAATTTTTAACAAAAAATACAACCGACTTCTATGTCACTACAAAGTAAAAAATAATTCAAATAAATGTTGGTTTAGTACATATTTCTGAAGTCGGCGCTCAAGATATTTCGTTGGATAACGATGTAAACAGCGTGTCTAATATGAGCGCCGACTTCAGAAATATGTACTAAACCAACATTTATTTGAATTATTTTTTACTTTGTAGTGACATAGAAGTCGGTTGTATTTTTTGTTAAAAATTTTTTATACGCTTTAAATATAAACTTATCTTGCAACTAAGTAAATCTAATCAAATCTTGTTATCAATATTATTCTTCTAGTCACTAGCATATTTTTCTATAATATACATTATTTAATATACCTTTTTTCCCAAAGTCCAGAAACGTTTTTTGGGGTTACGTAGCTAATTGTAAAATCCAAGGGCACCGGATTGTAATGTTGTATTGTATATGTAATATACTTTTTGTTGTAATCATATTCCTAGTAATAAGCACCTGTAGTTTTTGTTAATGACTTTAAAAATACATGAGCCGAACACCGAATAGGTATAGAATTTCAGTTTTCGATGTCTGTTAAAAATCGATTTTACGCAAGTCATCGAAACAATAATTATATTTATGCATAACATAAACAGTGATGTAACTCGAGTAATACTTAGTTTACACTAATCATTTAATACTAGATACTATACTAAGAATAGTATCCATGGTTTTTGTATAAGGGAATGGAATATAACCTGGGGTAGGGGTCCGCTTCCCCCTATTAGCATAGGTTAGATAAAACTATTAAAATAGGTGTGTTTTTTCATCAACCCATTCCCCTGTCAGGGTAATCATGCTTCTTCACTATCTTGTGACCCCTCAGCCCCTTATCAAAGCTAAAAGTATGCCCCTGCTCTACATCATTGCATATGGTGGTTAAAAATGCATATAGTTTCCGAATTTTATCTATATACTGCTCATAATCTGTCACATATGAATTGACGAACGATATACGAACTTAAGGTTCCGTTTTCCGACCACCAAAACAGCAAAAACCTGATAAAAAGTGATAAATTTTCCGGTCTCTAGGTCAATGCTGACTACATCATTCGAAATACCGTAAAATGTGTCGTGCGTAGGGATGCATGTGAAATTATCGATATAAATATCGATATTTGAATCGAATAATTCGATGCACTAAATTTGCATGACTGATTTTTTCGTTTATTTAGTCCTATTCTGTTAGAAAATAAATTATTAAAATATATTTTATTTATCGATGTCGATTTTCAATCATTTAACGAATTCAAAAAAGAAGCTAATTTAAGTTAAAAAAAATCGACACACAATTATGTAATGTTTATATAAAAAAACGTGAATTCATTCTTAAATTATGCTTAATGCTATTTATTATTAATACTGCAATATTTTTATCATTATTATGATAGATAATTATCGTAACAATGATCATGAAAATTCCAAACAACTATGTACACACAGTTTAATAGTTTTATATAACTGTTATTGACGACGAATCAAGATCGATATTTTTATGTGGATATTATCGAGCTTTCGATATATCGTTACATCCCTAGATATGGGGATTTAAGTACCTATTATAAAATTAAATTTTTTTTACCAAAGTTATTGTTTGTCAGCCTTCAAATGTCGGTAGCTTTTTTAAAATGTAGGCACTCGTTCTACGAAATTAATGGTCTTTTTTCATATTGAAGGGATTTGAATGCAGACGTTCGCTTAATTTCATCTGTTAATACTTAAATATAATTTTAATTGTACCAGAACTCGACCACTGCTACTGAAAATCCTGTTTCTAGTTTACCACACCCTTCAAACAAGAACACAGCAGCGCTACACTACTGTTGAAGCAGAAATAGACGTTAATGATTTTGTGGCATTTCATTGTGGTAAAATTTAAAACCACCGCCACACCCATTTACCGATTTAAAGTGTGCTAAAGTGTCTCTACACTTATACCAAGCATTCCATAGGCTTCAAGGATAGCAACCCATCTGTGGCCGACTTTATTTACGATTTCAATCCTGTTTATGGTTGATACGGCAGTTACTTACCATCAGATCTTTATATATATATATTTATATGTGCGTGTGTATGTCACTGAACTCCTCCTAAACGACTGGACTGATTTTGATGAAATGTATTGTGTGTGTTCAAGGGGACTTGAGAATGGTTTAGATTCACAATTTAGTCCGTGGGAAAAGATTTTTTAAATTAATTTTTAATTCGTAAGTAGTTGTTGATTTTGGAATATTTCACATTGGATTCGTAAGACTTCGCTACCATCGCAGTTTCAAATATTCTATCTATTTTTCAAACCCGTAAGTGATAAGGGTTGTTCACCCTTAACATTTTTTTTATTTATATGGCAACACAACGTTTGCCGGGTCAGCTAGTATACTATATTTTTTTTTATAATATAAGAGTAGCAGACGAGCGTGCAGTCCTTCTGTGATCAACCCCAGATAAGATTCCTACCTAAGGTCGGCCACAGATGCGCCGCTACCTAAAGCCTAAGCTGAAAGTTTGCCTCCCTTACCACACCCTTTAAACTAGAATAGGTACGTATAGTTTTATATATATACACTAACTGACCCGGCAAAAATAAAAAATGGTAAGGGTGAACAACCCTTATCACTTAGGGGTATGAAAAATAGATAGTAGCCGATTCTCAGACCTACTGAATATGCATATAAAATTTGGTGAATATCGGTAAAGCTGTTTCGGAGGAGTACGGTTACTAACATTGACACGAGAATTTTATATATAAGATTTATTTACAAATCTTTATTCATGTCCCTATATTAAATAGTTCTTACGTATTCCATGATCGTCAAAAGTAATTTGGTAATCCACTGACCTAGATAGGTATATATGGCGTGACATCGTAGAACGGATAGATTAAAATACCAAGTGCGTGACATACCACGCACAAGGGTTCTGTAGTCGAGTAAATTTGGCAAGAAATATAATGGATTTCATGGTATTTTTCCAAAACAGAAATGATTTATGAAAATGCTGCCAAGTGCGTGTATGGTATGCTATATCACGCACAGAAGGATTCCGTAGTCGAATGAAATTCGCCAAAAAAATAGATTGTATTGCATAGTATTTTTCCAAAACAGAGAGGATTGATGAAAATACCGCCAAGTGCGAGACATACCACGTGCAGAAGAGTTCCGTAGTTGAATAAATTCTGTGAAAAATATATTTTATATCACGGCGTGCGTAAATTGACGTTTTACGCACGCTTCGCGTGCGCAAAACCCCCATTTCCGACCCCGTAATATAAAATTTTATACAACACGCGGACGAAAAATGTTTTTCTGACTCGTGTGATTGCAGTCCTCGCCTGCGGCTCGGCCTGCAAACTCACACTTGTCAGAAAAAAATTTTTCGTCCTCGTATTGTAATGTACTATTATTTTATACCATTTCTCAAGCATAAAGATTTCATAAAGATTGTTTATATTTCATAGCAACTCAAAGATGTAGTCTTTGACTTGTTTAAAATTATTTCGTGTTTACATTGCGTTTATTGAAGAGCCAAGTTACCAAAATATAAGAGTTATTGAATGTTTAGTCATGAAATAATTCGAAATTTTGAATTTCATATTTATTTTAATCAGTGGGCAAATTCATAATTAGTATGTAACCAAAAATATAGTTACCATTTAATTTTCTTATTTTTTTCCTTCATCGTTAAAGCAAACGATAATTAAGTTCTTATAACTTCGGACAATCAAGTATGTGCCTAGAATTCGAACCCTGGGCCAACAGCGTCACAAACCAAATCCCAATCCACTAAGTTATTTGCTACAATTTGATCACGCTTAAACTATTATAGTCCGTGTAAAACTGCTAGTCCGCTTTGAATATAGAAATGAATCGCGTCGCCATAGCAAATTGTATGACTACACCTGCTCGCAACAACTTCAGAGCGGATTAGCAGTTTGACGTGGAATACATCCCGAGGAAACCCGAAGCGCAGTTAGCGTGCTACGCTAAACCAGTAAACCACAAAGTACGAGTAGTATACATAAATCAATGTTTTCTTTCGCGTAATAGGCAAAACCTGTTTACCAGGGCTACATAGTTAACTCGATCTACGTTTAAATTCGAAAATGTTAACGCCTCGGAATTGAAAAAAATATGTAGACGCCGTTTCAAAATTATTTTAAAAATAAGACGTATTATTTTTTTCATTATTTAAATTGAATGGTTTCTTCAAGGGTCAAAATAGTACCCTATTACTAATTGTTTGTCTGCCACAGGCTTCCATCACTTGAACTGTAATAAATAAACACTTGATTTTTAATACTTCTACATTACATAACACTTCTACAGATTATTTAGTACTATAGTTGCTATGCATTAAAAATAAAAAATGAAGGGGACCGTACAAGATACAGGCATTTTTGGTGTTTATCGGTTTAACTATTTAACCATAAGGTTTATTTTTTAAAATAAATGTATTTTTACGTATGCAGCTACTACGCGATATAAAGTTTAATTTTAAAATATAATAATAAGTATTTGGTGATACGGAACACTCCACATGCGAGTTTGACTCACACTTAACCAGTTTTTTTATTCAATTGAAGCTTTCGATCGTACATATATAATGACGGTAATATCACAGTCTATGGGCTTTTGTGATAAATGCCAAATACATATAGTCGGGGAGCCCTAGAGGGAATTTCGGGAGTGTCTCGAGCGCGATTAAGATATGGGATATACCTTAAACCCTGTAGAGTATCCTAAACCATAAATGAGCTTTCTATGTCGGGAAGCTTGCACAATCAAAAAAATCGATCACTGGACATGCTCGAGCGCAATTAATTTTCCTTTTAATATAAGTAAAGTACATAATGCTAGAAAACGGGAAACATCATAATATGCCGATTACCACACGTCGAAGTATCACTTATCAGCATGAATCCCTGGGAAGTAATGAATCACAAACTAAAGGAAAAGGCAAATTTTTAGGAAAATACATTATTCTTCATACATTCTAATACTATTTTTTTAAATCGTTAGAATAAGAAAACTTCCTTGCTGCTCGAAAAATATCATATAACCTTTTCTTCATTGTTCTTCATTGTTCCCAATGACGCTCGAGTTTGTACACATGTAGCATCATGGGCTCCCATACTAATATGGCCAAATATTAATAATTCCTAGCTAACCTCACCTAGCCTAGCGTGATAGACCATAAAACCTTGTGGATCAGTAATGGCGATGAGTTTGTCACCTTGTTGTATAAGGAAAGCGCGAAGGTTTTCCATATCTTAATATATTCAAGATAACCAATGCCATGAAAAGTTAAAAATACTTCAATTAATTGTTTCGAAATGGAAGAAACAAATTGTATTTAGTTCATTAAAATTTTAACCCTTACTAACTAAAAAGTTAAGACTTCCTCCGGTGACCCAAGAGCTTGGAGCTTAGCTCGGGCAACAAATTAGTTTGTCAATTCAGCGAGGTAATGCTGCTAGTATCTTGGGTACACTTCCACGGGGCAGCGATTTGGCTCATTTATTTTATTTATAAATTTTAGTGTTAATTGTATTAGTTTTATTTTTATTTTAAATAGTGTTAAATTGTTTATTGTTTAAATTTATATTGTTGTTAAACTTAATAAATTGGAATACCTTAATAATGTACAGACTAAGTAAAAATATTTTGAGTAACAATTTGTAAGCACCACTGCAGATCTATGCAAAATAAATATTTCATTATTTAATTTCATTGTATTTCCATTTTGAGCATACGTGTAATATTTCACAAATCGTAAGACAATGAAATTAAAATGAGTTATTGACGACCCTCGTGGCGGAGCTGTCACCATACCGGCCTGACGCGCAGGCCCCGGGTTCGATCCCCGGCCACACAGATATCTAAATGATGAATTTAGGTTTCTGTTGCTGGGTCTGGTTGTTTGAGCAATTGTCTCTGCGTGTGTCCATAGCACCCACGATACAGGGAATCCTAGTGTGGGGCTGTGAGTGTAGAAAGTGTTTTTATTTTATTATAAGTCCCACTGTTGGGTACCTATAGGTCTCTTTTGAGGGAAAGGGAACTCTTCTCTACCGCTATTTTAATCGAAGTCCTGTTTCATAGTAATTGGGTCTTGAAACCCAATCTAGACCGAGACGTAATAGACATTAGGTTGCAACGTTAACTACAAATTTAAATTATGTAGCTACAAAATTGGATAGAGACATTGATTACTCCGTAAATTTGCAGTTTCCTTATAAACGAGTATTAACTGTTAGATTTAGATATGATTTAGCAGTGATAGCCTAGTGGTTAAGAAACTCGGCCTCTCGATCGAGGGGTCCGAGGTTCAAATCCCAGGCACGCACCTCTGATTTTTCAAAATTATGTCCGTATTAGAAATTAATTATCACTTGCTCAAACGGTGAAGGAAAACATCGTGAGGAAACCTGCATACCTAAAAGATTTATAAAAAAAAATCTCAAAGGTATGTGAAGTTCACTAATACGCACTTGGCCAGCGCGGTGGACTATGGCCTAATCCTTCTCATTCTAAGAGGAGACCCGTACCCAGCAGTGGGACAGTAATGGGTTGATGATGATGATTAGACAGGATTTCAAGGTGGTAGAATACTTCATGATTCGACTCTGAAAACTTACTTGTATTGAAGGAATAACTCTTGTCCACAGCTTATTCTTTTCCTGTTTAGATCCACTTGGACCTATTGTGTCCTGAATATCAATTTCCTGTCCGTAAATAGAGATACACATGTTTATGGAGGAAAATAACAACTTATTCTAACACATAACATGGGAATGACGGCTTTGTGACGTTTTGATAAAGTTAACCACAAGGGCATCTTCTCGTGGTTTTGAAGTAGGTTTCGAGCATGCAGTCCACCTGATGGTAAGTGGTTACTGCCGCCCATGTATCTGCAATCAACCCTGAGAAGGATTACATATTCCTACCTGAGGTCAACCACAGCTGCTACTCCTGAGGACTAAGCTGGAACGCCTCGGAAAAGTATGTCTCTCTTACCACACCCTTCAAACCAAAACACAGCAGCGCCTAACACTGCTGTTATAACAGAAATAGGTGTGGCGATGGTGCCACAGTCGAATAACCAAAAGTAAAAAGTTTAAACCATCTTCAATAGTTGTTCAACACGGTGGTCTTACATTTAAATATTTTCGAGCACTTCCGTAGTATATTACGGTGCTTAACGACAATATAGTATGTTTATCACGTATGTGACGTTACGTTATAGATGTAGGTATGTAACCGTCTGTTTGGCTAACGACTAAAATATATTGGTTAGTTTTTGTCAATAACTACTTCTACATTTATCAAAATTTTGTAAGTTTTTTCTCTATTGAAGTGAAACTCCTTTTTCAACGTATGAGAGTATGCCGTCACATTTTTCTGTTATGCGTTACAGTGTTGTTATTTTTAGGGTTCCGTACCCAAAAGGTAAAAACGGAACTCTATTACTAAGACTCTGCTGACTGACCGTCAGTCATAGGGCTCTATCTGTGAAACCGTAATAGACAGACACTTGAACGTACACATACTGTGACAGACACTTGATTTTTTTTACAGAGAATGTATAACGGTGGCCGCTATTACGACAAATGTTAAAAATAAAAAAAAAGTTGAATATAAAAAGGGGTCTCCATACAACAAACTCGTATTTTTCGAAGTAACTGTTGAACCCTTATAGGTTGACAGTTCAAATTTTCACATTGTGTGTACTTCAATAGCTGCTATAATAACAAACACTAGAAATAAAAAAAAAAAATTTTGGTGGTACGGAACCCTCCGGGTCCGGGTTCGATTTGCACTTGACCAATTAGCGTGTCTGCGCTGTGTTACGGTACCTATAAATGTTATAAATAATTAATACACATTGTATAGAAGAAAACTAATTGTCGGTCACGTCACGCGTCTGACACGCTCTCTGTCTGTCGATGTAAAGGAAACCTGAGAAATTCAAAATCAACATAAGTAAGCGGGTTTTGCTGTAAATAAACTTAAGTAATAAATTATAGTAATTCCTTATTATATAATATTATCCTCAATAGTAAAGGAAATAAACAGGATACTACGTATACGTTTACGTCATAATAATTGTTATTACGCTAATTATTTATCAAACATTTGTATTAATAAGATGTCCCTTCCTCCTGTATACCCGTTTCTTAGAAAAAGTTGCAAAAATTGATCGCATTGAAGACGTTTTAATTGGCAAAATATGTTACAAACATTGACTACTTAATATAAAATATCATTGGCTACAAACGTAGGCTACAACTACAAATCTATGGCTACAAATTAGAATTTCGAAATGCAGGATTCTGCCCTTGATTTAAAGATTGTACCTATAACAATGATTAGTAAAGATTACTAACTAACTCCTAACGATAAAATGTTTTGAGAATTGAAATAATTGCGTAAAAAAGTTTTCCACGTCTCCGTGCTAAAATGTCGGTAAAATATTTGTACTTAATACTTATTTATTTATTTTGTAAATTACGCAGTATTAGTTATTTATTCGTAATTTTTCTCTAAAAATGTTTTCTATTTGTCAAGATTTAAAAAAAAACTGCCAATAGAGCCGTTTGTGGCTTCATTCAATTTCAAACCGGCGAAGTATCTTTACTTATCAAAGCCTATTAAATAAATATATTTATGGCGATTATGTGATTTGAAATAAAATTAAAGTTAATCGTAATTAATAATAATAATATGATAAATACGTATTGTCTGCTTAATTTTAATTAGGATTAGATATTCGTAATATTCAAATTAAATAAATTGACGATAAGATTATAGAATTTTTATTTTTTATTTAAGCATATTTTTATAATATAGAAGTAGCGGACGAGCATGCAGTGCACCTGATGGTAAGTGGCTTCTGTCGTCCATTGACATCTGTAATCAACCCCAGATAAGAACAGATTCCTACCTGAGGTCGGCCTCAAATGCGCCAATGCGTTTTGAAAAAAATAGTAACCACCATAACTTTAATACCAGAAATAGAAATAAATTAGCAATTCCTAAGCATAGATTATGTAAGGTGGATAGATATTTCATGGGTAACTGTATTCGCTACTACAATAAAATACCCGACCACATTTTGAATCTCACAGAAAAAAAGTTCAAACATGTCGTTAAACTAACGCTATGTAAAAAAGCGTACTATAAAGTAAGTGATTATTTGACTGACAAAACGGCGTGGTCTGAATTAGCTCCAGCTCCACATGTACCATCACGTTAAGTTAACATTGTCAAAAACATTTTTTTTTAAAAGATGTGTGTTATGGAGTTTCTTTCGCCGCTTCTTCTCCATAACGAAACACCTTGTGAAGTGGTGGTAGTTTGACATTCAAAAAGTGCTCTGTAAAGAACCTATTTTGAATAAAAAAAATTGATTTGATTTGATTTGATTTGATTTGCCACTAACCCTGAGGATTAAGCTGGAACAGTAATCCTCATAAAAGTATGTCTCCCTTACCACACCTTTCAAACCAGAACACAGCAGCGCTTAACACTGCTGTTATAACAGAAATAGGTGTGGCGGTGCCGCCTGAGTCGAACCACAGAGAGTTCTATCATCTTTCTTTCGGAGATAACCGTGTACAAAGATTACATGAGATTGGTATTCAAGATAATAATATTGTATAGTAATATTGTTTTAGTATTGTCAAGTTTTCATCATCCTAGTGACAAATGGTCACTTAGTTCTGAAGGTCGTAACTAGGGTAGCCAAGCGTTATAATTTAGGCGGACAAGTCTCATTTATTTAGATAGAAGGAAAGTAATAAATATGTCTACTATCGACAGTAAAATAATCAGTGAAAGTGTAAGAAATGTAAAGAAGAACAGTATTTTATTTAATCAAATTCCCTCCATTTGGTTTGTCATTTATTATGTATCTGGGCCTCTGGGGCGATCTCACATAGGACTTATTATATTTAAGATTATTAAGATGTTCATAGGTGGCGATAAATATTTAATAGTAGAGTAGACTGCAGATATGGTTCTCACTAGCTGACCCGGCAAACTTTGTACCGCCTCAAAATCTATTTATTAAATACTAGCTGACCGGGCAAACTTCGTACCGCCACAAAATTTATTTATCAAATATATTTCATATAAAATATAGCCTATGTTACTCGTGGATAATGTAAGTTTCGAATGGTGATAGAATTTTTAAAATCGGTCCAGTAGTTTTCGAGCCTATTCATTACAACCAAACAAACAAACAAAGTTTTCCTCTTTATAATATTAGTGTAGATTACAGTTCTCGACATTTAAAATTGATAAAGTAATGAAACTATAATAATTCTTTGTACTATAAATAAATAAATAAATATTGTTATTTAACATCCAATGGACTGTATGCTCGTTTGTTACATAAGTATTCTCATAAAGAAGTATTCTCACGATATTCCAGGGTCCTACCACATTCAAAACCCTTGACTAAATATATCCAATTTTTCAGACAAAATGTCCGATTAAACATAATGGAAAATCCGGTCTTCATTCTTATGTGTGGGAACCCTACTTGCAATACTTAGGTCACACAGTAAATAATAAATATTTGCCTTTTAACGTGTATAACGTATGTGCATATCAATATGTGGTTTAGCTGCGAAAACGAATTTAAATCTATTTATGGTCAGCAATGATTATTTTGAAAATTAGCGAGATTGAGAGCTCCTTTATTTACCTGCGGAGGGGAATGTTTTTCGAGCGTATGTATGTTTTTTCTGCGGAGAAAAATACAATTACGTATCATAGGGTCTAGATTGAAGGTGGTTAGAACCCTTTGTGGTTTAACTCCGACGGCACCACCGCCACACCTATTTCTACCTAATAACAGCAGTGTTAGGCGCTGCTGTGTTCCGGTTTAAAGGATGTGGTAAGGGAGACAGACTTTTCCGAGGCGTTCCAACTTAGTCCTTAGGGGTAGCGGCGCATCTGTGGCCGACCGCAGGTAGGAATATCTAATCCTATCTGGGGTTGATTACAGATGTCCATGGGCGGCAGTAGCCACTTACCATCAGGTGGACTGCATGCTCGTCTGCTACTCCTATATTATAAAAATACAAATCGATGCTTGGACCCCGTATGTCGGACTTGGCCTGGTAGCGACCTGCACCGACTAAAACCCACATCTCTCTTTACTACCTTCGTTGCTCCCGTGGGATCACCGCTAAGTATTTCTTCGCGGGGAATGGTCTTGGCTATTTATAAGCTATTTTCACGTACTGCTTGGCTACCAGTTGTTCGTGCTCTATGCTTATGTATGTATGAATGAATGTATGTATGTCTATACTCTCCCATGCTCTACCGTTTACTTCACTGTTGAAGTGGATGATAAGGTGACTGATAAGGTCGATGCTTATAAGAGGCGTTACAATTTAACCCTCTTCTACTTTATGACATCTGTGAGTTGTGACTGTTACATATAAATGGCCTGCTCGTTTGATTTATTGTAAAATTTACAAATATTGATAAATATATTCGTTAAAATTTTCAATTCATTTAGTAATTGTGACTTCTTAGCAACGTTGATTGCTAGTGGTGCCCCTACGCCAGAAAAGTTTGTTGGACTTACAAAATTTTGTAAAAAAAAATGCTGACGTAAAAACTATCCAGACCCCTTCAGCTCCTTGTTTTTTTTTATTCCTGGGGGAAACCTTCAAAAGGTACCTGACGACGTGGGAGCGACGCTGGGTTATGTGGGAATTTTACCGCACTAAAACTCTCCCGGTGGCCGTCCTCAACGCTTGTTGGAGAACTCCGGGATCTCCGTAGGAACACGACCGGAATCCTCCAAGTGCTATGTCCCGATCGGGCTGTGCCCTGGGAGAGCAGTTTTCGCTCCTCCCACACCATCTAGTGTTTACGACGGTATGCGACCACACATACCGCCGTCCTTCCCGGAGCCTTTAGTGGACGGTTCGAGCTCCCACTCTACCCGCCCGCAACCCCGGAAGCCCCTTTTAGTCGCCTCTTACGATAAGCAGGGGATACCGTAGCCCTATTCTAGTCCCGGAACTATAGGGACAAGACCCCTTCAGCTCCTATGTCATCAAAACTAAGCAAAATAATCCCCAGTCTCCTTCTTTGGATTATTACGTAATATTTGAATGACCCCTTTATTTAGAACCATGTTTTCGAGATACTGAGTAATAACTGATAACACTATTTTTGTATTTGTCATCGAGTTTGGGTATTTCTTCTGCTGTTATCATCAGGGTATGTTATCGCAGGTGACTAGCTTTCGTACAGTTGAATCATTGATAAGCCTAAATCCGTCATAATGTTTTGTTATCAATTTTATCATGTGTGGCTTAGGACTTATTTGCATGTTTTTACCCAACCCTGGAGGGTACTGTTTTTCGCGCGTATATGTCTCTTTATGAGGATTAACATATGAGGTGTCGTTGGATTCGTCTATTGTGGTAGTGACTATATCTTTAGCAATCCATTTGGTAAAAATATAGTCAGCAAACAAATCATAAAATTTGTTTTTATAAAAAATGCTAGTTATACGACTCTTTATTATACTGAAAACTACCTAAACTTTATAAGACTCGATCATAGATTTTAGTTGTTCGGTTTTGTATTATTTTATTAGTTCCCATAAAAACTTCGGGATAAAAGTTTATAAAACAATAATTTTTATAATTGCAATGTTGTGTTAATTTAATACTACAAATCAATTTATTAACTACTTTTCCAGTTTTGCAGACGCAAATATACAGAAGTTGTTTTTTTTATGAGTTCTTCTTAGGACATTTTAAAAATGCATTGCGCAAAAATTGTATTGCGTTAGCCTGAATTTTATTTTTTAGTTTATCGGTAAATTTCACGTATTTCTGTACAATCTCAGTAAACACATTCCAACTAAAACCAAACGTTATACTTAACAATAGACAAGTAACGTCATAGAGACTAGAGTAATTATATTTTTTCTCTATTCAAAGTGCAAATTCCATCAAAACGATGAACTAGTGAAGTGACAATGTTATAACGGATCCGTCAATAACGATGAACTGACAGTGATACGAATAATCGTTCTAAAATTGAATGAAGTGATACAAATATAACAGTAACGGTTTTTAAATAACGAAACGTGAAAAACTAGTGAAGTGAGTGATCTTATTTTCGAGACATCACGATCGCGTTTATCCGAGAGTGGTTCAACATGATGAAGAGACGTACCTCCAAGCGTTTTGTGATAGGCGACGCGGAGGCGGAGACGTATGGAGAGGAGACAGAGGTGTTGCCTGCGAGTATCGGGCAGACATTCCAAATGACGGTGGAAGCAGAGGTCGCTGGGGAGCCCGAGCGTCCCCCCGAACAGGATAAGCGTCTCCTCAAGCTCCCCACTGGGACGCTACAGTGAGTTACTAAATTCATCATATTCTTTATTCAGGATACGAAAGTGCTGTTTGCTTGTTTTTGACAAGGTTTTTAAATAATCCTTCGGGTGGAGGAAGTTGGGGAGTCTAAACGTATCTTCAAATAGGAAAAACCCGTTACTCCCTATGTCACTAGAGTGAGTTAAAGACTACATTACAAAAGGATTAAGTCATTATCTCTAGGCTTATATCTATGTATATGTTATAAAACTCTGTTTATGCGACGAAATGATTTGGTCATTATCTCTATCCTTATATCTTTGTTGTAAAACGACGTCTCTGTTTATGCGTTTGAGTTCCGTTTCTTCCTTTACATGACAAAAACAAAATGTCTTTCAACATCAAAAAGAGTTAGTTTGTGAGTTGTAAGTAGAGAATTGCTGGCGTGATTTGTATCATTTCTTATGGTATGAAAAAAATCGTATTTTGATCAATTTTCAGTATATCTAGTTATAATAATATGTAAAATAACATAGCCCGTAATAATTTTAGTTCATGCTGCGAGAAAAATCGGGATAGAGGGAATGTATAGTAGTATCGTATTAGGTCCTATTCAACTGAAACGGTAGAAGGAAAATAATTAGCAATAATTTAAAGATTTTAAAGATTTAAAGATTTTATTGAAACAGTAAAAATTTTCACAATTTGTACATTCGTAAACAACTGCAATAGTAAGAACTGTGTCGCAGCCGATTACGCCCCCTCTGAACAGGAAGGAAGTTTGTTCCAAAATCTATACAATACGGATAATTGTATCTCCATGGATGTAGAGTCGCGGAAAAAATACTCATACTATCATATGACATTTTAAGTCTGGCATATATTGCGCGACTTGTTTAAATTATACGTAGTAGAACAAACGATGCGCGAAAATTTTAATTTAACTGACATGCGCATAACAATCGCGCGCTGTTAGCGCATTGTGTTGATATGTATGTAAGTGTGTATGAGATTTGTAAAAACACCGTGAAAATGATACCGGTTTTCGTTAGAATTGTGTTATCCAATTTAAAATATTATCATATAATATGTAGTTTATGGGGATTCTTTATTATATATGTTTGTATGTATTTTATGGAGATTTTTTATTATATATTTTTTGTAAATAGGTATTTAAATATATATGAAACTCCAATTAGAAGTCCAATAACTGGAAGATTATTACAACGGTTAAATTTATGTAAACGACGAAGAGCATGACCTTCTTAAAATCTTATAAAAAACCATATGATTTTTCGAGTATGAGCACGTACAAAGAACGTGCTACTAATACACTCAATAAGAACGCTGCGTGAATGACTGACTAAATGAAATAATTATTCGTCATCATCATCATCAACCCATTACTGTCCCACTGCTGGGCACGGGTCTCCTTTCATAATGAGAAGGATGAGGCCATAGTTCACCGCGCTGGCCAAGTGCGTATTAGTAGACTTCACATACCTTTGAGACTTTTTTATTTTATTTATCTCTAAGGTATGCAGGTTTCCTCACGTGATTTCATTTCTAATTTCTAATACGCACATAATTTCGATCGAAATAATTATTGCGATTAATTAATACTACTATCAAAGTTAGTGCTTGCCGATACAAGTACTCTTATACACGATAAGAAAGGGGCTACAAATAAATATATGTATGGTCATATTCATAGACTTAACAAAATGTACTTTGTAGTAAGTCGCCACTTCAATAGAATCTCGAGTAACCTGACTAATTATTGTCGTTAGGCATTTGGATAACCGAATGTAAGAACAGCCGGTTTTATGGACATGTAGCACATACTGTTGTGTTTAATTAAAATAACAATTGTGTATCAACGAAAATCAAAGTTTATTATGGAATTATTAAAAGATACATTTTCCAACATACGATGTATTTTTGCACATGCATATTTCTTAGATTTTATACATACATAATCGGCTGCTGTTGGTAGTAAGGATAATGGCTAATCCGGATAACCGAGAATCGAGTTTCTGTATCTAAAATTTGAGATACATCGAACTATTTGATTGAGTTAACATCAGATCACAGATGCGTCGCTAAGAATAGTAGAGTTATTTAGAGACCGAATGCCAGATCTGAAACGTACTTATATGTACTTTGATAACCATTGATATGTGAAAATATACTTTCAATTGTCCAGCCCTTTCTAGAAGATGGCGCGATAAGTTTAATTACATTTTAATAGAGTAAGATAATGTTAATTGGTATTTATTATCGATTGATATTGATATCTTTTTGATAATCTTTTTTGGCACTAAGCCAACACACTATTCAGTACTTACATTGTTAGTATGAGTCATAATAGTCCATAATTAGTGTGTAGTTTGTAAATAATTCGACTAGAGTATCATATACGGTGTAAAAATAGCAATGAATTGCGAATAAATGGTGATAAATTAAAATAATGTGATATTAATGAAATGTCTTCATTATTACTGTCATTATGAAGCGTGAACCTAAGAAGGTAATAAATAGTGTTTTTACATAGATTTTTTTGAGTTTTCAGACTTAGACATAGAGTCTTTGCAAAATGCGCCTTAAAGCACCAAATTGCATTGGATTTCTTTCTGGTGTGGGAAGAGACCTGGTGTTGCCATAATAATGGCATTTTACTGGATAATTCTATGTTTTATATGTGTTCTAAATTTAACAGGTCTGGTCTGGACTCCCAAGGTGACAAATGGTACGAATAACGCATAGTTATGACCAAGCTTATGGCATATGATCACGTAGAATTGATTATTTATTTTATTTCAAACTTAAACGTTCTAATTTGTGATATAATTTGCTGACAAAACGCTCTTATGATTTGTAAATTGAAGTAAATGATGAGGGTAATAATAGATATTATGATTGAAAACAAAGTAGTATTGTGGCGCCCTCTAATTAATTTTAATGCTTTCTTTATTTTTTCTTAAAAAGATATAAAACAAGCTTAATGACAAAAAAATCCCTGAATTATACATGTATTTGTATGAGTGCCTTTGAATATCATGGTAGATAAAAATGTTACAATTTTTTTATGTAATGTCCAGTTTTGCACTAGTTAAAAACGCAATGGCTTCTTTAGACGCATATAAAATCGTACAAGACCGAACGTCACATTAGATACTGCTTTATATTGAAGGCAATTGGCATGACAATCTGTGCGTTACTTGCAATTCATCTTAGATTCTGCTTTGAACACTTTTGTGCGTAAACTTGTAGTTCATGCATATTATTCAAAGTGACAGAATTTGGTGTGCTTTAAAAACTACAACATATTTTGCTACAAAAACTTCTTTTGCCCTAAATTGCGCTAATTTATAGTGAGAATGGGAGGCATGGCTGGCTTTTCCGAGTCTTATTTTTGAGAAATCCAAAACATGTATTAAAAATATTAATACTCAAATATTTTAAATGTTCATTAAAATATTTATTTCTATTTCTAAATTGTCTAAGATACATTTTTAAATGAAAAAATACACATTTATAAATGTTCACATACAATATTATTCAGTTATATTTTTATAATACTACACACTTTATATAATTTTAGACTAAATCGAGCAAATGTACTTGAATTTTCCAAGATAGACACTATTCAGTATACACTAATAATTAAGAATCTCATTAATTCCAATACTAATTACATAGAACAGGATAAATAAATGGAAATAGATAATTAAGTCATTTAATGCGTCTCCTATTTAATATTTACGCGTTGACCTCTCTTACGTCATAAATCGTCATTATAATATCGATATCACGACCTCTGCCCATCCCTAGTAAACAGCCCGGGAAAACAAAATTTTCTTATGCAATTGCATTAGGGTTCTGCCACACGATGCTAACTAGCGGCTAGCATGCTATTTGGTCTAAATATAGCAGGGGTAGTTAATCTGTCGATCGCAATGATCCCGTTATCAATATTCAATCTATCCAATAATCTACTAAAGATCGACTTTTGATAATTTCTTCATCATACACATTGATTTTCGATCTTTAGTAGGCTAAAGGATAGATTGATTATTAATAACGTCCGTAAATATAGCAGGGTTGATTGACCTGTCTATCGTGATTGGCGCGTCGATTTAAGTGATAAGTCTTGTTGATCGTGACGAGGCAAATAAAAAATCGGAAACTTTTTTTCGTCTTCAATTATATTACAGATTTTAAAATTGTATTTTTTTCGTAATTTCCATGGTGGACAGCGAATTAAGAGTCTAATACAATTCGCAACTACTGAAATATAACACTTATATTCAAAGATTTTTTTCTTTACACAAGCTTTTTAGTGCAAGTACGCGAATTAGCAAATGATAGCAAATATTTGTACAATTACCACAACACTTATTACTATTTCGAGGTCTATGGAATCTTTTGAGCACTTGTTAGTTTGTGACTATAGCGGTGGTCAGCCTTAAGGCGGTCATTTCTATTTTTATTTATTTAACTGTACTATATTCTCAATTCCCCATTTTCATGATCATAATATAATATTAGGTGCACTAAAAAAGTTATTATTATTTCCTTTCCAGACAACCAAAGAAGTATAAATTCATTAAACCAACAATTAAAAGATAATGTTAATAAATACACAGTTAAACCATTTTTTAATCATTTATTTTTTATAAATTGAAACATTTAGTTAATTATAAATTTAAAACTTACTATACTGGCATATATCTATCAGGAAAAAGACGGATTCAAATCAAATATTTTTTGCAACATATATACATTATGTATATAATCTATTATTAGTATTCATACATTATTTTTATAAGTATTTCACCACAACGCTAACTAGCGTTAAAAATGCTAAGTGCAATAAACCATGTGTGTACGCAGCTTTACAACAAAACAACTGTTTGTAGGCCATCCTTGTCACACGCCGCCTAATCAACCAGTTAGAGCGAGATAGCACGATCGTATGATCCGTCATCCGTCATATAATTGGATCTTTAAACGTCAAACGACGAAAACAAACTTGAGTTAGTTTCGGCGAAGAAATGTTCGATTTTCTTTATATTTGTAAAATATATACAGTATTATTCGTGTGTTCTTAGTTCGTAGTATAATTTATTGAATACAGTGTGAATTATGTATTCGTCTATGAACGGGTTGTATTCTGAAGGGCCTTACAGGTTAGAATACCATATTACTTTTAATTTTTCGCGTATTTTTTTACGATATTTCGACGAATTTATTTATTTTTTTCCGACGAATTTATTTTCGAACACTTTTATACACTAAATTGATTATTATTTGTAATTTCGAACGTTGTTCGATTCGAAAATCAAATGTTAGAAGTTGTTTATCATGCGTTAGAGATTTCTCCTAATTTCTCTTTTACTTTGCGAATTTTGTTAGTCATATTTGTAATCATGTAGTTTTCTACTCTGACTTATTCGTTAGTCAATTTTTTGCGAAAAAAAAATAGTATTTGCTTACTTAAATAGTTAATAAAACTTTATATTAAGTTCTTGTAACTATTTTTATTTTTAACTTATAGCAGTAGGTGTGTTAAGGATTTTAAGTAGTACATAAGGCATTCCAACTTAGTCTTTGGAAGTATCAGATAATTCACAAGAAACTTATATCAAACTTACAAAAAATACATTTATTAAGTGTTTAATTTGTCTAGATAAAATGTAATCCTTATAACAGCCTATTTTAACTTAGCCTAGTTTATTTCTAACTAGCTGACCCGACAAACTTTGTACCGCCTCAAAATCTATTTATCAAATATATTTCATATAAAATATAGCCTATGTTACTCGTGGATAACGTTTCAAATGGTGAAAGAATTTTTAAAATCGGTCCAGTAGTTTTTGAGTCTATTCATTACAATCAAACAAAACAAACAAAGTTTTCCTCTTTATAATATTACTATAGATAACTTATTTTGTGTCATGATTTGAAAGCTGTGGTAATGAGACACTTACATATAACTTAGTATTACCATACATACGAGGCGATCGTAGTCCTTATATGGCAACAGGCCGGCTTGATCGGCTTCAGGTAGAACCTGCTCTATATGGAGTTGTACAGATGTCCATACGACAGTGTTACCATCAGGTGGACTGCATGCTCATTTATTTATTATTATGTTACACCAGCAAAGTATACACCAACAATCGGTAAAGGTACACAGAAGGAAAGACACAGGTACAGGTGCTACCTCGCTTTACTGCTACTTTGCACGCCAAATATGGCAAATGTGAGAAACTCTCTAACTCTGTACAACCTACTAACCACATTTATGCAAATAAATAATTATGACTTATGACTTATGACTTATGACTTACCTCAATTATAAGTGCAAACTACAATGCAAATAATAGAATAACATAAAATAGTATACAAATTGAAATGGAAAGAATTGAATAAAATATTGAAATATAAATTAATGAAATATTTGTAACACTCATTGCAACACCATGGCATAGGGGTTTTTAAATGGGAAAAGTTCTTCGAAGCAGTCAATTCTAATACGGATGTTGTCCTCATAGTGGATAAAACTTTACATCGTGGCCTATCTATCTTATTGTTAGGATTTTAAATTAAAAATATGTGTTATACTGATAATACATAGATAAATATACTAAAAATGTCTAGTAAAACGATATATATAATGATTATAAATATAATAATTTTTGTAAATATAGTATATAATAATTATATTTCACATACTTAATATTGTGCTTTTACATATTTTTTGTCCGTATTACATGTTAACTCTATGATATTATTTTTTAAAACCACCTACTTGAGTTTTGATTTATTATTATTGCAACAAAGTTTTATAAATCTACATTGCATTATTCATAAAAAAAAACATATTTACAATACCAATATTATAACTATATTTATGTACATATATACAAAAAAAGGGGAATAAAAGCAAAATCACTATAAATAAAATAAACCATCTAAAATAGCTGTGTGAGGCATGGTTCCCAAAACGCTGGCGGAATTCCCTTGCTGCACTGCTAGGCTCAATCTTTGGATGAAGTAGCCGCCAGCTCTTTGGTCACCAGAAGCGAGGACAAGTCTGGTCGACATATCTGACATGAATTTCTTCATGTCACCATGGACCCATGTCTCCACTGCAAGCGCCGCAAACAAATAATTATCCAGTATATTACTATATTTGCGGCGCTTTAGTATCTGGGCATGGTCGGCTGCAGCCCCAGCGCTCACAGAGGTATTATCAACGTGAGATGGGGCTAGAGTGTATATTTATTACTTTTGTGAAATTAAAATAGCTAAAAAAGCATGCAGTCTACCTTATGGTTAATGGTAATGGTATAGATAGCTGTAATCAACCCCAGATAGAATTAGAGGACTATCTGAGGTCGGCCACAGCATTACTACTCTTAATAAGTATGTCCCTTACCACACTTCAAACCAGAACAATGGAGCACTGCACTGCGGTTATAAGTCAGAAATAGGCAGATCCATTACAAAGAACAAACTTTAATGTATGATATCTACATAAAAATATTAATCATGCATAATATCAATTATAATTATTTGTCATAATTATTAATAATTTCGCTGGTTAATTATTATATTTTCGTCTTAACACTTTTTATAAAAAAATACACTGATATAAAAATATTATATAAAGATTTATTACAAGGACAAAAAAGTTTGCTATTTACATAGAAATATATGTTGTAAGAAATAGTTATATTAATAAATATATTATTATGATCATTGTTATTATTTTATAATAGAAATACAAATGTAGATTTTTATTTTTATACTAAAATGAAATACTACATACTAAATACTAGCTGACACGGCAAACATTGTGTTGCCATATAAATAAAAAAGTTAAGGGTGAACAACCGATATCACTTAGGGGTATGAAAAATAGATAGTAGCCGATTCTCAGACCTACTGAATATGCGTATAAAATTTGGTGAAAATCGGAAAAGCCATTTCGGAGGAGTATGGTAACTAACATTGTGACATGAGAATTTTATATATAAGATTAATACATAATGTATACTTCTTATTATTATGAAAAATCTTGTATACCAACTGCCTCATAGCACTATTATCTTAAAATTACTTCGAAGGTGGCAGAATCTTTTGTAGTTGAACATCGGAGGCACTATCGCTACACCTATATCTGCCTAATAACGGCAGTGTTAAGCGCTGCTGTTCTGGTTTGAAGGGTGTGGTAAGGCAGACTTGTCTGTTCCAACTTAGATCTCAGGGGTAGCGGCTTATCTATGATCAACCTCAAGCAGCCACTTACCATCAGGCGGACTGTATGCTCATTTGTTAGTTTTTGTTATAAAAAAATACACCATATCTATGGTGTATTTTTCACCATATATATATTTAAGGTGGTAGAACCCTTTGTGGTTCGTCTCCGGCGGCACCACCGCCACACCTATTTCTACCTAATAACAGCAGTGTTAGGCGCTGCTGTGTTCCGGTTTGAAGGGTGTGGTAAGGGAGACAGACTTTTCCGAGGCGTTCCAGCTTAGTCCTCAGGGGTAGCGGCGCATCTGTGGCCGACCTCAGGTAGGAATATCTAATCCTATCTGGGGTTGATTACAGATGTCCATGGGCGGCAGTAGCCACTTACCATCAGGTGGACTGCATGCTCGTCTGCTACTCTTATATTATAAAAAAAAAAAATCTCAAAAATAATGTATGTGTATGATATTGTCTAACTTGCAATTTTGGCGGATATTCTATAATTTAAAGTCCTATATTATTAAAAATATACGCTATATCTTGAAAAAAATGTATGGGTATAATATTGCCAAATTGAAATATAAATCTTATGGTTTTATCTTAACACTGATATTCTACAATTTAACTAACACATGTCTTATCTATACAGTTTAGTTTCTTCGAAAAAAAAAACTTTTTGATTTTCATTGAAAAAAATTTACACATTTGTTTTTCTTCCAGGCCATCTATGTCCCAGGGTACCGTGATCCACAGCCACCGTTTCCAAGAGAAGGACTTCACTGTCGCCACTCCTGAGGAGTTTGTGCGCCGCTTCCAAGGGACCAAGGCTATTAATAAGGTACATACATACAATATATGGAAGTATCAATATCAACATTACGAAGTTGGCAAAGCCTTTTGTGGTTCAAAATCGAATTAACAATACTGAAGGAGAAACCTTTGTGGTTAGACTTCAAAGGCAAATTCGCATTTAAAATATTAGTTAGGATGACATATTATAGTCCGCGCCAAACTTCTAGTCCGCTCTGAAGTAGTTGCGCGCAGGTTTAGTTAGCATGCACTCCGTAACGTAAGGGCACACTAACGCAGCTATGTACCCGCGGGCTAGAGCGGGCAGCGGAGGGTGCCGGGGGGTCCCGCGCTGTCTTCGTCCCGCTAATATCTCGCTAATAATTCGGAGCGGACTAGAAGTTCGGCGCGGACCATACTATCCTACACAAACTGAACTGATCTCAGAATGACTTTAATCATATATAATCACATATGCTATGTGTGTGTAGACTTCACACTTTGAAAAAATTATGTAGAGGACTCTAATTTATAGGTTTGCTCATGATATTTTCCTTAGCAATTATATGATGTGGTAATTATTTCTAGTAAATATAATTCTATGAAGTCAGTGGTGCGTTTGCTAATGTATAGGTCGCCGACATTGTTATTACTACTTGAATGTACCTATTTCTACTATGTATGGTCATGATCATCATCATCATCATCAACCCATTACTGTCCCACTGCTGGGCACGGGTCTCCTCTCAGAATGAGACAGATTAGGCCTACGCGCTGGCCAAGTGGCCAATTGGTAGCCTTCACATACCTTGGATTTTTTTTTATAAATCTCTCAGGTATGCAGGTTTCCACACGATTTTTTCCTTCGCCATCTAAGCAAGTGATAATTTATTTCTAATACGTACATAAATTTTAAATCAGAGGTGATTGAGGGATTTGAACCTCGGACCCCCCGATCGAGAGGCCAAGTTTCTTTACCACTAGGCTATCACTGCTTCTGAAGCTATGTCTTTCATAATGTATTTCTGTAAATATTAGTACTACGTTAAATATTAACTACTAAAATACCAATTTTCTATTCACAGGTGTTGATAGCCAACAACGGTATCGGCGCTGTGAAATGCATGAGATCAATACGAAGATGGTCGTACGAGATGTTCAAGACCGAGAGGGCGGTGCGGTTCGTCGTTATGGTGAGTTATAGTCAAAAATTTGGCGCTTACAGGCATAATTTAGGTGCTCATAGGTATGTTTTTGGTGAACACAGGCACACCTTAGACTTTTGTAACCACAAGTTAGGTGTTTAGTGTACGAGCTCGTATATGGCCACGATCTAGGCGTTTATATGCACAATGTAGGCGATTACAGGCACAACCTAGTGTTTTATAGGCGAAAATATGGGAAACTAGTAGAGGAAAGTGTGTTGATCGCCAACAACGGTATCGGAGCTGTGAAATGCATAAGATCAATAAGAAGATGGTCGTACGAGATGTTCAAGACCGAGAGGGCGGTGCGATTCGTTGTTATGGTGAGTTATAGACGGAGCTTAGGTGAAAATTAGGCGTTTAGAGACAAATTAGACGCTTATAGGCACTCTTTAGGTGAACACAGGCATAACTTAGACGTTTGTAGCCACAATTTTGGTGTTTAGTGTTTATAGGCACAATAAGGCGCTTAAAGACATTACTTAGTTACTAATAAGCACAACTTAGGCGTTTAAAACAAATATATGGGAAAACTTTAAGAGGAAATTTAAGGAGAGCGGTGAGCTTCGTCGTTATGACTTATGGTGACTTGTTATAGGTTGTAGCGATATAGGCGCAGTTCAGACATTGTATAGGCAAAAAATAGGCGTATATACATGATTTAGGTTAGGTTAGCTTCGTCGTTATGACTTATGGTGACTTGTTATAGGTTGTAGCGATATAGGCGCAGTTCAGACATTGTATAGGCAAAAATTAGGCGTATATACATAACTTAGGTACTATTGAAGTTTTACTGCTTATTAATTGTTGTTTTGGTGAGTCAATGTAGCGGGTATTGCATGAGATAGAGATCTAAAGGCGCATCTTGGCGCTTTGCTTGGCTTTTTCTATTTGTTTAAATGTTCATTTATACTCGATTAGTAAGTACTGTGTATAATTATGCTACAGACTACCGGTTGGTAACGTTCTTTGAAAAAGGGGTCGCAAATCGCAATATAGTAAATTTTTCGGCGAAAAAAAAACACGAATTTTAAGTCCGCGGGCCGCAATGATAGGTTCTAAGAAGATCCGTGGCCCGCAGACCGCGTGTTGCGGACCCATGTTTATACTATACGTTGTTTGTCAATCAGTCAATAGTTTACTACTGGTTTCAGAAAGAAATACGAAATACATGTACAATCTTTGCAATTTCCACAGGTAACACCGGAAGATTTGAAAGCGAACGCGGAGTACATAAAGCTCGCGGACCATTATGTGCCAGTGCCAGGCGGGTCCAACAACAACAACTATGCCAACGTCGAGTTGATAGTGGACATTGCTGTGCGGCAACAAGTACAGGTATGGAAATGATGGTTTTATATAGAAGTAGCAGACGAGCATGCAGTCCACCTGATGGTAAGCTACAGCTGCCCATGCACAATTGTAACCAAGACCAGATAGGATTATAACCCGCGTGACGCAGCGGTCACCATATGGGTCTGACGCGCAGTGGGTCCCGGGTTCTATCCCCGGCAAGACAGAAATCTAACTCAGCGGAGGGTGCCGGGACCCCCGGTACCCTCCGCTGCCCGCTCTTGCCCACGGATACATAGCTGCGCTAGTGTGCCCACACGTTACGGAGTATATGCTAATTAAACCTGCGCGCAACAACTTCAGAGCGGACTAGAAGTTTGTGCGCGGACTATACCAAGCTCATACTAATTTTATTTTCCTCTCCAGGCGGTATGGGCAGGCTGGGGCCACGCGTCCGAGAACCCGAAGCTACCGGAGATGTTGCACCGCGCCGGTGTGGTCTTCATCGGACCACCGGAGAAGGCGATGTGGGCGCTCGGAGACAAGATCGCGTCGTCGATAGTCGCGCAGACCGCGGATATACCCACGCTGCCGTGGAGTGGGAGCGGTGAGTTTTGTGAAGATAGTATTTGTTGTAGTAGATCGTAGTACTAGCTAGATAGTAGTAGTAAGGCTAGCTGTAGTAGTAGCCTTAGATATAGCAGTAGCATTAGTTATGGGAGTAACTGGCTGTAGTAGTCGCAATAGAAGTAGCAATAAAAATAGCGGTGAGTAATATAGTGGGAATTGTTGCAGTAGTGGCTATAGGAGTGGGAGTAGTAGTAGCAATAGATATAACTAGTACTACTAGTTATAGGAATAGCAGTAGCAGTAGTAGTAGTAATAGCAATAGCAGAAGGAATAGTAGCTATAGTAGTAGGACTAGCTATAGCAGTAGTAGTAGTAGTAGCTATAGTAGAGAATGAAATATCTACAGCTGTAGTAGTAATAGCAGTCGAAATAGCAGTGGCAATAGTGGTAGCTATAGTACTTGCGGTAGAAGGCGATGTGGACGCTGGGAGACAAGATCGCATCGTCGATAGTCGCACAGACCGCGGATATACCCACGTTGCCTTGGAGTGGGAGCGGTGAATAATAGGAATTGTTGCAGTAGCTATAGCTGTAGCTGTATTAGTAGCTATAGCAGTACGAATAGCGACTGAAATAGCGGTATATAGCGTTAGTAGCTTTAGTAGTTGCAATAGAAGGCGATGTGAACGCTGGGAGACAAGATCGCGTCGTCCATAGTCGCACAGACCGCGGATATACCCACGTTGTCATGGAGTGGGAGCGGTGAGTTCGTTGGGGAGATGTAGTAGTAGAAGAAGGAATAGTTGTAGTAAAAGCTATAGCAGTATAACTCGTTATAGGTGTATCAGTACTAGTAGCAGTTGCTACAGCAGTAGGAATAGTAATAGCTGTAGTAGTAGTAAAAGCAGTAGAATTAGCAGTAGTTATAGGAGCAGCCAAGGTAGTACAATAGAAATAGCAGTGACTATAGTCTCAATAGGAGTAGCAAATACTAGTAGCAGTATTTGTATTAGTAGCAGTATTAGTAGTAAAAAGATGCAAATATGCACACGTATGGAGTTTCTTGCGCCGCTTCTTCTCCATAGCGAAATACCTTCCGAAGCGGTGGTAGTTTGTTGACTTTCAAAAAGTATTCTATATGAATCAATTTTGAATAAATGAGATTTGAATTTGAATTTGTAGGAATAACAATAGTAAAAGTGGTAACATACTCGTTAATGAATTTTTGGATCCGTTAAAAAACCTTTTCGGTGAAATGAAATGGACTGTGAAACAGAATTTCATACTGCTACACAATAATGGGTTAAATGAATCGTTATTGTATGAACTTGTCAATTAATTTTTATTTATCGTTTTCCAGAATTGAAAGCGGAGTACAACAGCAAAAAGATCAAGATATCGTCGGAGCTGTTCGGTAGGGGGTGCGTCTCCACCCCCGAGCAGGGGTTGCAAGCGGCCACTAAGATTGGTATGGAATTCTTTTCTATTGGGTAACTTTTATCTCATATTTAGCTTAGGGGATGAATTTTCAAAAGTACTTTCTGTAGGATTATTAAAGAACCCTTTTTGGTTTGTTCCTGGTGGTAGTGGTACCACCTATTTTTGCCTCATAAAAGCAGTGTTAAGAGCTGCTGTGTTCTAGTTTGAAAGAGCTGCTGTGTTCTGGTGGTAAGAGATACACTCATACGAGGCTTGCAACTTAGACATCCAAAGTAAAAACGCATCTGTGGCCGACCTCAGTTATCTAATGTTTGACCTTAGGGGTAGCAACGCCATGACCGACCTTAGGTAGGAATCTAATCTTATCTAGGGTAGATTACAGATGTCCTTGGCGGCAGTAGCCACTTACCATCAGGTGGACTGCATTCTCATTTGATGCTTCTTTATCATGTATATGACAAAATACAATATTTTTACCCCAATGTCAAGGAAGGGTTATATTAATGTATGATCGATTGCTAGCCCAAATGACAGCTCCATCATTGTAGCACATATACTTGGGACATTTTCAACGGAACCCGATGTCAATCTGTTGCTATGATGTATATTATGTTTTTCAGGGTTCCCCGTGATGATAAAGGCGTCAGAGGGCGGCGGCGGCAAGGGTATCAGGAAGGTGGAGAACCCTGAAGACTTCAACAACATGTTTCGACAGGTTGGTTATGCTAATTTCTCTCCCATGGCAGCAGTGTAGCGCTTTTGGATGTCTATTTCGTTCATTCGTCAACGAAGTTTCGGAACCGTTCGAAAGTTCCTTGCTATTTCACATTCGTGACATTAGTCATTATGATTTTATGAAAAAACTGTCACATTTAAACTATATGGAGTAGGATTTGGATGTCAAATTATTTGTTACACACCCGAAACGGATATCCGTAACTGGATTATGAAAAGTCCGAAACTTTGAACGAAATACGGATTGCGTAATTGCGTATGTATTGTCTGTTTAGGTATTGTCTTATTAGTAATTAAGTATCTTTAGTAACTACGTGGATTAACGCCGTAATGATTGCAAAGAATAATATTTATTTAATTTTTCATTATTAAAGTTCGAAACTTGGCAATTTAGCTAGGTAATATTTGTAGAATTTCAAAATTAAGTCGGCATATATTGGTTAAAATTTATTACTAACAGGTGTTAGTGGTTTCGTGGCTGTCCCGTATATAAAAAAATATTGCCATTTTTTTTAATGAAATTTGTAATAATTCTAGGTGCAAGCCGAGGTGCCCGGGTCGCCGATATTCGTGATGAAGTTGGCCAAGTCGGCCAGACATCTTGAAGTTCAACTGCTCGCTGATCAATACGGTATGTGTGTTATGATGTTAACGAGCGTTCAGACCACCTGGAGATAAGTCACTTTTGATTGATAAACAGACAGATAAATAGATAGTTGTCGTTGTACAATAAATAATACAAAATGTCAAAACTGGTAGAATTATTTGAAATTCTACTTAAATTCTTACTTTTAAGTTTAACGGGAGGCATATCGAAGCCTATTTTAGTCCTCAGACTTTAGTAGAGTACTCAGGTGTTATTTATACTTATATCCTAGTCCTAGTGCTTTTATCAAAATAATATTATTATACTATAATGTTACTTTAAGGTCGAGGGTAGTTATAGAAATTAACTTTCAAGTTTATCATCAGCCTGATAGACCATCAAGGCTGGCGTTGTTTTCTTAGACACAAAAAAACATAATTTAAATAAAACAACTTGTACTTTTTGTTGTATAATCTGTGCTTCCTTGCGTATTTTCAAACTTCGCGCGTAATAACCAACAAAGAGAGCGCTCCCTGCCCACATCGGTGACTAGCAAGTGTGCGGTCTTTTATATTTCTAATACTCGTTTCCCCGTTTTTATGTGTTGGCTGTGTATGGCTGAGCCAAAGCCACAAAAAGAAAAAAAAGGGTGCGGTCACGTTTTAATCTCCATTTTTTCGAATAAAACCATTTTTGTTAAACCGAACCCTACAAATCTAATATTCAAAGTCCCACAAAAATACATGTTTTTATTAAATTACTGAATGTAGGACCAATTTAAAATAGGTTCAATTAGCCTTTTTCGTAAAACGGAACATGATAACATACATAATAATTTTTAATCACTGATTAATTTAGTGTAATGTATTCTGTGTTTCGGTCATACATTTTTTTTTATACAAGAATAATCATACTTAATTCCAGGTAATGCTATCTCTCTCTTCGGCCGCGACTGTTCCATCCAGCGTCGGCACCAGAAGATCATAGAGGAGGCTCCGGCGGGCGTCGCCAAACCTGATGTCTTTATCGAGATGGAAAAGGTATGTAACCTTTTTACCACGCTTTTATTAGCTTGACCTGTATGTATTTGTATAACGGAATCTTTGAACTCCATTTTTATCCACTTTGAACGTTCCAATTAATTTAAAATTTTGGACAGTTATCAAGAACCAATGACAAGTCACGATTTTAATAATTTTATTCCATTCTCCTAATCAGGATCTTCCGAAATCAGGCTTTACGATTTTCCTTGTGCGATTTTAGCCTGGTTTTTATTTTTTAAGCTATAATTATCCTAATATAGGAGTAGCAGAGGAATCAGCAGTCCGCCTGATGGTATGTGGCTACTGCCACCCATGGACATCTGTAATCGACCCCAGATAAGGTTAGTTTCCTAACTGAGGTCGGCCATGGATATGGCCATGGCGCCACTACCCCTGAGGACTAAGCTTGGTCTTGGAAAAGTATTAAATTGTAATCCTATCTGGGGTTGCTCGTTTGCTATTTCTACGTAAAAAAAAGATTTTATTTTATTGAATTTAATATATAACTAATTTGGTTTTTGATTATCATTTTCATTTAGTTCGTTTATCATCATTTAGTTTTATTAATTTTAATTTATAATATTTTTTCCATTATTTTTTGTTTCTGATTACTAATAATATTGTTCTAGGCCGCCGTCCGCCTAGCGAAGATGGTCGGCTACGTGAGCGCGGGCACAGTGGAGTACCTGTACGACCCGGCGTCCGGCTCTTACTACTTCCTGGAGCTGAACCCGAGACTGCAGGTGGAGCACCCCTGCACTGAGATGGTCGCTGACGTCAACCTGCCCGCTGCGCAGTTGCAGGTGAGTAGACTGACAAAAGACTTGAAAGACCGGGAGTAGAATGCTAATTGACTAAGTAGGTGAGTAGACCTTTTATAAACCATGAAAAGACCGTGAGTAGAACGTCAGTAGACCATCGATATTCTGTGGACAGACTGCGTAGGGAATGATAATAGACTATGAGTAGAATGTTGATAGATGGCAAGGCGCTGATGGGGGGAATACACTGTTAATAGACCGCGAAAAGACTGCGAGTACGAAGATAATAGACAATGAGTAGAACGTCGATAGATGGCGAGGAGCTGATGAAGGGAATAAGCTGTTAATAGACTATGAAAAGACCGTGAGTAGAACGTCAGTAGACCATGAGTAGAATGTGTTAAAATAGTTAGATAAATGATGGTGGGAATAGACTGGGTAGACTGCAAGAAGAACGTCAGTAGACCACGAGTAGAATGTAGAGTAGTAGGAGTAGTAGCACGAGTAGTAGATCGTGAGTGGTTCGTCAGTTCTTTTTGTAAATCCTATGAGAATTGGCAGTTGAGTAGGTCGTTAGTAGACCTTGAGGTAATAAACAGGAGACGCCAGTAAAACCTTAGTAGTCAAGTATCGCGAAGAAGTGCGATCCGGCGTTCTTACTCTGTCTTGGCGCTAAAAATCCGACTGCAAGTGAAACATCCTTGCGCCGAAACGGTAACGGCCTCGTCATTGCTTTCAGCACTTTTAACTAATCCTTAATCTTTCAAATTGGACCATCCAGACCAATTTAAAAAATCACATTATGTATATTATTTATTATTATATTAGTTTATTTAATACATGTTTATTTTCCCAGATCGCCATGGGCCTGCCCCTGTACAACATCAAGGACATCCGGCTGCTGTACGGGGAGTCCCCCTGGGGGCTCTCGCAGATCGACTTCGACGAGCCCCGCCAGCGCCCGTCCCCCTGGGGACACGTGATCGCTGCCAGGATCACCAGTGAGAACCCGGATGAAGGTGGGTAGACCGGTAGAACAGTAGACTGGTAGACTAGTAGACCGGTAGACCAGTAGACCGATAGATAAATGGAACTTTGGTAAGGAGAGATCTCTCGCCGCACTCGGTGATCATGCCCGGACAACGACCGTGCTCCGACAGTCTCAGGTCGAAACTCGAATATACAGGGTGAATTTTTTAAACAGGCCTACTGGGCCAAATCCGAAACTATAAGGATTAACGAAAAATGCTGAAAGGAGTTACGAGGCCGATTTTGATAAAGACTATAACTGCATAATTATTTTTTCTAATATATTTTTCTCTAGCCGGGAATCGAACAAGTTCTTTATGAAAAAAAATACACCCTCTACTCCACTTCATAATCTGATTTAAGGAATTACCTTACATATCTAAATTTGATCTTGGAAAAATAATTGTGGCTGTAACTTCAATCATTTCTGACTATTTATCATCTTATTTATTTATTTATCTAAACCTAACTCTTCCAGGCTTCAAGCCCTCATCGGGTACGGTGCAAGAGCTGAACTTCAGATCCTCTAAGAACGTGTGGGGTTACTTCAGTGTGGCGGCGTCGGGAGGGTTGCACGAGTTCGCGGATTCCCAGTTCGGGCACTGCTTCTCCTGGGGGGAGACTAGGGAGCAGGCGAGAGAGTGAGTAGACTGGAAGACTAATAGACTAGTAGACTAAAAGACTAGTAGACTGATAGACTGCAGGCGAGAGAATGAGTTAGACTAAAGGACTAATAGACTAGTAGACTAAAAGACTAGTTGAGTGATAGACTGCAGGTGAGAGGGTGAGTAGACTAGTAGACTAATAGATTAGTGTCTACTAGACAGATAGTGTAGTATACAGACTGGATAGACTAGTAGGTGAATAGACTAATAGACTTTAATATTATTGACTGAAAGCTCAATATACTAATAGTCTAGTATATTAATAAATGAGTATGCGATAGACCAGTGGTCTAATAGATTGAAAGACGGGTGGACGACTTTCAGATATAATTAACTAGTAAACCAGTAGACAGTTGTCCAGTTAATTAGTAGACAAGTATACATATACATGTATTTTAATGCTGGTAATTGAAATAAATAAAAACATTATGCTGAAATTAGAATCTCGTATTTCGGGTCTACCATCTTTTACTTGGACAAATCCTTCCATATGTGTATCAGTGGATTTCTAACATTTTTTTTATTTGTACCCAGGAACCTGGTGATAGCCCTAAAGGAGCTGAGCATCCGCGGCGACTTCCGTACCACCGTGGAGTACCTCATCACTCTGCTGGAGACGCGAGCCTTCCAGGACAACAACATCGACACCAGCTGGCTGGACGCGCTCATTGCTGAGAGGGTGAGTAGACCAGATGACCTGGGGAGAGTAAAATAATAGACCAGGAGGTAGTCCAGGAGTAGTACCACTAGATTGAGAAAAGACGAATAGACCACTAGACTGACAAACTAAAGACGAGTAGACCGCTAGACTGACAGACAGAAGACGAGTAGACGGATAAAATTGGGCACAGTAGACAAGTAGACCGGAAAATGATACCGACTAGTAAATAAACAAATGTCTACTAGTCTACTTTATGTCAGTCAGTAACTGAAGAGTGGGTAAGGATGTATACGAGTAGAACATTATACAAACATGTAATAGACGGTAGAGCAATGGGCAATAAATGAATACATCGGTGGAGAGTAGGATATAGACCAGTAGACCGGTATACTAACAGACAGTAGACTGTTAGACCCGTGCACTAATATGTAGAGTGAGTAGACCGATAGACCGGTATAACGACAGCAATTCAAAATTGTGTCTGAGGGAGAAAGATACAGATATCAAGAGAGAGAGAAAGAGATATAGTTAACATATAATTTGTCTCCCATCAGGTACAATCAGAGAAGCCGGACATAATGCTGGGTGTGATTTGCGGGTCCATCCTCATAGCTGACAACATCATCACCTCGCACTTCCAGGAGTTCAAGAGTGCTTTAGAGAAGTATGTGGTTTTATATTCCCGATATTTAGACCACCATACCGGTCTGATGCGCAAAGCGTTCCGGGTTCGAATTCGAACCCTAGCCAGGTATATATCTGAATGATGAATTTTGATAGTTGTTCTGGGTTTGTGTGTGTCCATGGCACCCACGATACAGGGAATCCTAGTGTGGTGCTGTGAGTGTAGAAAGCGTATATTTATTATAATTATTATATTATGCTATTTTTTATAGTATTTATATATCACGCACCATAGTAAGGGGGGGGGGGGCGGTAGTAGAGCGACCTTAGGTAGGGCTCTAATGTTTATCTAGGGTTGATTACAGATGTCTATATTGTTTGCCACTCATGATTTATTTTTATTCATAATAAATCGCAAGTATCTATTTACCTTTATTTTTTTATATCGGTTGGATGCCCAAATGCAACTTTTACAAATAAAAATTACACAAAATGTAATATTGTAACGTTATGTAACGTATACAATTCATGATGTTTATTTCATTTGTATGTTTGCAAGAAAATATTTTTACATTTTTTCCAAACGCCCAAAAAGAAAACTTCTAAAATACTATTTTCTCCCACCAGGGGCCAGATCCAAGGGTCAGGCCAGCTGTCAAACTCGGTGGACGTGGAGCTGATCCACACGGGCAGCAAGTACAAGGTGACAGCGACCAAGTCCGGCCTCAGCTCCTACTTCCTCGCGATGAACGGCAGCTTCAAGGAGATCGAGGTGCACAAGCTGACTGATGGCGGTGAGTGGGCAGTAGACCGAGGGGATGTGGTGGAAAGACCGGAAAGACCAGTAGTGGAATGAAGATTGCATGGTCTGCGATGTTCGGTGGAGTATGAAGATGAATGGTTTTGTGTGTAATTTTGGAAAAAAAGTCTTTGTTAATGTTTTTATTTATTATTTTTTATTTAAATGTATTGTGTGGTCTTTGTTTTTTCATATAAATAATTATATTTGGGCACGATGTCCCATTTGATTGCCATGAGCGCAGACTAAAAACTATATAGATAGATAGATATTGAAGTCAGTTGTATTTTTTGTTAAAAAGTTTTTCTTGCAAGATACCAAAACTTAAAATATTTTTTTCTATGTATGTCAGAACGGTTTGATATTTAATACATTGGGCTCATTGAAGGAAATAACTAAGCTGCGTTTTACCTCCAAAAAGTATACTCGTATATGTCCAGATTAATTTAAAATAAAAATAGAATATTCGCGGTTGAAGATATCAAGGGATATGCAAACACTTATATTTATTTTTATACATTTTTACTATTTTTTTTATGAAACTACCCTTTGTATCCCCCAGGCACCCTCCTATCAGTCGAAGGCGCGTCCTACACGACGTACCTGAAGGACGAGGTGGACAAGTACCGCATCGTGATCGGCAACCAGACGGTGGTGTTCGAGAAGGAGAAGGACCCGTCGAGACTCCGCGCGCCCTCCGCCGGCAAGCTCATCAACACGCTCGTGGAGGACGGAGGCCACGTGGACAAGGGACAGCCCTACGCCGAGATCGAGGTGCGTGGAACTGATGGAGAATTTGAATCTAAATATATATAACTCAAAGGTGACTGACTGACATAGTGATCTATCAACGCACAGCCCAAACCACTGGACGGATCGGCCTGAAACTTGGCATGCAGGTAGATGTTATGATGTAGGCATCCACTAAGAAAGGATTTTGATCAATTCTGGGGATAAAATAGGGGATGAAAGTTTGTATAAATCTTCTTAGTTAATAATATTACTTCGTAACGCGAGCGAAGACGCGGGCAAGAGCTCGTTTAGAAATAAGTTGTAAGAATAAATAAAAAATAAAATTGACAAGTGTGTTATTGAATGAATGAATGAACGAAGGAATTAATGAAATGAATGAATGATTGTAAATTATAGCGGTCATTTTAATAAAGATTTAGACAAATGGCACAAGAAAAATATTTCAAATATTAATTTGGAAGTTATAAAATGAGTGAATGAATTATCTGAAGAATGAATGGAAAAATAATGATGAATTTTATATGAATAGAAAAGGATAGCGGCCATATTGATATAAAGGACAAACTTTTACGGGGATTTAGGTAAGTGAAATAAGAAATATTTAAATTTAGAATTATAGTTGACGAGTAAGTGAATGAATTAAAAAAAATATTTAAAAAATGTCGGCCATTTTGAAAAAGAACACTCTTACGCTTTATTAAAGTGAGTAGAATGTCCAAATATATTTAGAATTATAAAAATGAGTGATTATGAATAGTCGAAGGAGTGAGTGAAAAAATGAGTGAATGATTGTAAAGTACGGTGGTCATATTGACAAAGATTGAGGTAAGGTAAAAAATATACTTCAAAGTTAAATTTAGAATTTATTAAATTTTTATTCAAGGAGGATTTCTGAAAAGAATGAATGGAAAATTTTATAAATAGTTGAATAAATAGCTGTATTTTTGTTAACAGGTGATGAAGATGGTGATGACCCTATCAGCGCCAGAATCTGGCAGAGTGACGTGGTGTCTCCGACCTGGTGCTGTACTGGACATGGGGACTCTGATGGGTACCCTGGGTGAGTAGGACTCTGAGCTACTGTTCCACTGTAGGACATGAAGTTTACAAAACTTGTCTATGATTCTAGTCCAAATACGATATATTTTTTGAGAATATATGAAGAATATAAGTATGTGTAATATATTATGGATATTAGATATTGGTTAGTTACGAGTAGTTAGATAGTTTTTTTTATTATTAATATAGAAGTAGCAGACGAGCATGCAATCTACCTGATGGTAAGTGGCTACTACCGCCCATGGACAGCTGTAATCAACCTCAGATAGGATAAGATTCCAATCTGAGGTCGGCCACAGATGCGCGGCTACTCCTGAGGACTCGAAGCTGGAACGCCTCGGAAAAGTATATCTCCCTTAAAAGTTCTCTTTAATCTTATTTTGAAAACTTACGCCTGAATTTATCAAGTTTGAATTTGAAAGTTTGTATTATTATTGTATTGAAATCGACACGTACGATAAAAAAAATATATGACAAAAATATGTAACCTCTCACACCCTTTTCCCCCTTTATTTCGACAGAGCTGGACGACCCATCCCTAGTGACGACGGCCCAGCCCTACAAGGGCCAGTTCCCGCTCGACGACGGCCCCGTCGTCTCGGAGAAGCTCAACCACGCCCACAACAAGTATAAGAATATATTGGAGAATACTTTAGCTGGTAAGTGAAAGAAAGAAAGAAAAATAATGTATTCGGCAAAATACATAAAAACAATATAATTGGCCAAAGGCGAGCCGAATTCGCATTTCGAGGGTTCCGTACTACCGAAATTTTCATATATATTTTTTTTTATTTTTAGTATTTGCTGTTATAGCGAACCTTATACATGGTCTGTAAATTTCAAGTATCTATCTATTACTGTTCAGGAGATAGAACCCTGTGACAGACGGAGCTTAGTAATAGGGTTAAATTTTGATCCTTTGAATACGGAACCCTAAAAATGGTAAAAGTTACGTTTAAAGACATTTATTTCTCATAAGATTTTACAAAAAATCACTTACAGACAAATTACAAAATACAAACAGATTTAAATGGGTTAGCGTAGTGTAATTGTGGGTAGATTTAAAGTTAACAATCATATCTGTAGAAAAAATGCGAATGCAATGATAATTGATTTTTAAGGGTCATGACCTTCGATCACTAATAAGAACTAGATACACAATCCCATACAAAAATGAACTTAACAAGTGGCGTCAAATTGACGCTAAAAAAAAAGAAAAAAAAAATTGACGACCGTGGTTTGTCACTTGGACAAGGAATTAGTGGAGACGAACTGTCATTACTTTTAATATTTTTATTAGGTCGAAGTAATTAATTTTAATGAACATAATAATAATTTATCAATGAAAGTAAGTAATATGCAGTCACAATTTATTACAATAAAAATACAATAAGTTTAAAATTAAAATATAACCAAATACAAGTAATTTAATTAAAAAATCAACAAGCTGTTTACGCCGTTATCCAACGAAATATATTGCCCACGACTAAATAAATATGTAGTAAACCAACATTTATTTCAATTATTTTTACCTGACTGCCAAGGAAGGGTTATGTTTTTCGCGCGTATCTTGTATGTTTGTCTTTATTTATTTGATCGGATCTAACAAACGGCTGAATGAATGTCGACAATTAAGGTGTCATTATATTCGTCTCAATGACCCGAGTGTCCTTAGATAGGTGTTAGAAAAAAAAATCAAGATGGCGGATTTTTGGCGCGAAATAGTAATATTTCAAAAAAAGTTAACCGAACCTATCGAGTATGATATCAAATGAAAGGAAATTAAACGGAGATTATAAAAACATATAATTTGTGTATATATATAAAATAGCAAGGTGACTGACTGATTGACTGACTAAATGATTTTTTCATTTTTCAGAAATCAACGTACAGCCAAAACCGCTTAATTTAGAGTTCTGAAATTTTGCACATGGGTTCGCTATATAGCGTAAATAAGTACTAAGAAAGGCCTTTTGGAAATTCTACCCCTAAGAGGGTAAAACAGGGGATGACAGTTTTTTTCAAATCCTTTAATTTTGAAGCAACTACTGTAAAATTTAGTATTTGGCTTTCTGGATAGGAATAAAGATACACCTATTTATCCCTTTCCGAAAAATCAACCCCATAGAGGGCAAAATAAGGGTTAAAAGTTAATTTGAACAACCGTCAATTTTGACGCAAACACTATGAAATTTTGTATCTGGCTTGTTGGATAAAAATAATGAAATTCTACCCCTAACGATATAAAATAATTACTAGAACTTTGAATTACTGAAGTTATATATTCTATAAATCGTAAATGGTGGATGTTTTTCCGAAATAGTAACACGTTTTAAAAAAAGTTAACCAAAACTATGGAGTGGGGTATCAAAATAAAGGAAATTAAAAGGTGATTACACACATATTATATGATATATACATGTGTATAACACATCGAGGTGACTGTCTGACTAAATGCGTAAGTTGCTGCGCCAGACACCAACGTAAAGGGAAACCGCGGATCTTTAGCGTGCTGGAATTTTACACATAGGTTCTTTATATAGCGTAAATGAGCCCTACGAAGATAAAATAGGATAATATTGTTTGAACATCTTTTGTTTTTGAAGCAGATACCTATTATAAAACTTTTTTTTGGCTTTCTTGCTAAGAAATGATGAAACGCCTATTTCACTGTTTTTGAAAATTCTACTTCAGCCTTTATAGTGCAGTCGGGTTTTTGATAATTTTAATTAAATTACTTGCTTACTTTGTAGTGACAGAAATCCGTTGTATATTTCTTCTTAAATTTAGAGTTTTTTCCAACACCTATCTAAGGACATTTGGATATTTGAGACGAATATAATGACACCTTAACTGTCGAAATTCACCCAGCCGTATGTTAGATCCGAGGGAATAAAATGCAGTGCAGCTAAAGTCCGCTTATAAAGATACATACAAGATACGTGCAAAAAACATAACCCTTCCTTGGCAGTCGAGTAAAAATAAAAATATGGAATCAACAGGATGCCATTAATTCCCTTGAATAAAGTGAGTTTATTGGAAAACAGTCTTTTCGATGGATTTTTATTTTCTTTCCGTATCTTTTTTGGCTATGTTAAGCAATATTATTTTAGTGTATCTTTCGACAATAGACTTTATTATAATAATTCTATGACTATTGTCGCGGCAGTTGGATGAAAAGACATCATAAAATATATTAAATAATAATTTACTTAATAATTTCATTTCACTCATTTACTATTTACTCATTGCCTATGTTTAATTATTATACAAAACAAATATTTTTATATAACAAAAAAAAGAAAAAAAAAAATTAAATTAAAGAAAAAAATATAAAACAATAGCGTCTCCATTCAAGTTAGAACAGAGTCACCATGTAACCCGAACAAATCAAGTGGGCTTGCAATAGTAAGAATTGTACGTTTAGTAACAGACTTTACAATTTAAATGGTTTATACATTCTGTTGATTTTTGTTGATAATTTTTAAAACTTAAAAATAAATTATTTACGAACGAAATAGCAGTATTTATAATTGAGTGATAGCAATTACCTACCTACTTATAATAATAATACTTACCGAAAATACGATATTCCATCATTTGTTAGCGTACTAGACGTATGATTTTTGCAGTTTTGAACGAGCACTGAGGCATGTTTATTCTCCGAACGTTCAAACACTACTAACCTAAAAGCGCACCCAAATGTCTATTTGGGTGCTCTTTTCGTCGCGCCATTTTTTTGTCGCTGATTGTGTATCTAGTTCTTATTAGTGATCGAAGGTCATGACACACTTGGTTAATACTTATTTGAATAACTTAAGTTAGCGTTTTATTATATTTTTTTTAGATTATTATTAAAGAATTTACATTAAAGTTGTTAACAAGTTAATTTTTATGAAAATAATACTGCATTATTGTATTTTAATATAACCTAACTGGGAATCGAATAAGTTCATTTTGGAAAAAAAAAATACATACGGATATATAAGGATCAAATTCTGAGAAGTAATTATAAATGACAAAATAAAGGAAAAGGCTCATTTTGAAGAAAGTACATTTCTTACATATTTAATGCATTATTTATTAGTATTACATATTTAAATAATTTAAATAAAAAAAAGCTCAAAGGTATGTGAAGTCTACCAATACGCACTTGTCCAGCGCGGTGGACTATGGCCTAATCCTTCTCAGTCTGAGAGGAGACCCGTGAGCAGCAGTGGGACAGCAATGGGTTGAAGATGATGATGATTATATTTATTTATAGGTTACTGCCTCCCGGACCCATACAACACACCACGCTTACGAGAAATCGTCGAAAAGTTCATGTTGAGTCTACGGGACCCGTCTTTACCGCTTTTGGAGTTGCAAGAGGTAAGTAACAACAATATTGAAGGTGGTTGAACCGCCTGTAGTTCGAATCCGGCGACACCACCGCTACACCTATTTCTGTTAGCAGTAGAGCTGCTGTGTTCTGGTTTGAAGCGCGTTGTAAGAGAGACATACTTTTTATTTATTACTGATCTATCCATCGGTCTAGTCAGAACTTAATAGTATTTAATGTCAAGAAATTTTCAAATGTCGATCTTAGGTAGACAAAACGTTGGATAGATTGATAATTAATAACGGACATTATATCCATCGGTAGCAGCCCCGTGGTCAAGCTTATGTAGGTTAGTTTTATCTGGGCTCGATTACAGATGACCATTCAACTGTAATCAATTATCATCAGGTGGACTGCATGCTCGTCTGCTACTCCTTTATGAAGATTTTCAGCGTTTCGGTATGCGTGTTCTGACTTACGAATAAGGCGACCACTTTAGTCATTATATGGCAACGCTGTGATCGGCTTCAGAAAGAACCTGTTCTATATGGAGTTGGTTACAGATTTCCAGATGTGACTTATCATCAGGTGGACCCAGTGGCGACCCTAGCAAAAATTATAGATGGTGCGTCTCATGGTGACGTGATGGTTAAATAGCCGTTCAACAAACATGCTAGCCTCTTTACTAAATGGTTACGCTCGGGTGTTTTCGGCGCCCGCTTTTGCCGGCCTAGGGCCGCCCCTATTTAGACCGCATAATCGTTTGCTACTCTGACGTCATAACACCTATCTCCCCAGGTCCTGTCGACGACTTCGGGCCGTATCCCGATAGCCGTGGAGAAGAAGGTCCGCAAGCTGATGGCGCTGTACGAGAGGAACATCACGAGCGTGCTCGCCCAGTTCCCCAGCCAGCAGATCGCCAGCGTCATCGACCAGTGAGTGACGATGACGTCGTCAGGGGTGTCACTGACGTCATCACTCCCCTCCCTCCACTTCCCACTCCCAAGTGATATTTGATGTCGGGTATAAGCAGTCGCTAGGAGGTGACGTCATCAAACCCCCACCCTCCCCATCTGGACATGACATCATCAGATGCACGTTGATAATCCAGTGAAGGTCATCAGTAATGTACTTTGCTTTAGCATTTAGAGTCGTGACGTCATCAACGTCGCACGCAATCGTGACGTCAGCGCGGTGCGTTATTTGGCACTTGCAGATCATGACGTCATCAGTATTGCGTATTACATAATCGACACGATACATGGAGGCTGTATACAGGGAGAGATAAGGAGTAAATTGATGTAATTTTTGTATTGAATTGATCTTTTTTTTTTACTGTGATACCCAATTGTTGATATTTTCGTCTATTCATTAATTGAATGATTGATTCATTCATACATTCGTTGATACATACATACATTCATATTCTTATCTTAATTCATATTTCATATATATGAATCATATCTTAATTCTTAATTCATATTCTTATCTTATTTTGTTACTTTAATTTATTAAATTACTTTTTTCATCCAATCATTAATTCACTCATTACATTATCCATATTTTTTATTATTTTAGTTACTTAATGTTTAATTAATTTCTTTCATTTCGTTCATTCTTTAATTTTTTATTTTATTTAAATATATGTTTTTGTCGCCAGCCACGCGGCGTCGCTAGCGAAGCGCGCGGACAGAGATGTGTTCTTCATGAGCACACAGGCTTTGGTTGTGTTGGTGCAACGATACAGGTACGGTTTATATAGGAGTAGACGTGAAGTTCACCTGATGGTAAGCTACTGTCGTCCAAGGACATGTGTAGTCAACTCCAGATAGGATTAGATTGCTAGCTGAGGTTTAATAATGTTGTTATTAGGCAGAAATGGGTGTGGCGTTAGTACCTACAGAGCCGAACCACATAGTGTTCTATCACTTTTTACACTTGGCTAGATTGTTAAAGCCCATGCGTAGGCCGACCTGAGGTTTAATTATTCATTTCTTGTAACCAATGAGGACCGAAGTCCTTTATTAAAAAATCAATATCCAACATTTTGACTACGAAAGATCGTCATTTGATAATTATTTTAAACTAGAAATGGCCAAATTTGGAGTTTTGGTAGAAATTTTTTTAGAGAGATTGAGAATAACGGTCGTAAACAGGACCTTACAAAAGTTTCTCCCTTACCACACTTCAAACCGGAACACAGCAGCCATACACTACTGTTATAACAGAAATAAGTGTGACGGCGGTGCCGCTAGAGCCTGCCTATCATATGTTGCCACTATTAAATTATTTTTTATTAACCGACCTAAAGGAAGAGAGGTTATCTATTCGTTGAGTATGTATATATATATACAGTAAAACCCGTTTAAGACGATTTCGTAGGGACCCAACCAAAAACGCGTCTTAAGCGAGAAAACGTATTAAGCGGGATAAGGAAAATAAAAAATACTAGTATTATACATTATGTTCTAATTTAATATACCTAAATATATAGTGTAAGGATCTTGATCCATCGGTTGTAATTTGCTTGTCGCATTTGGAGGTATTTAAGTAGTAATTGTCAATGAATAAAATTATGCGTCTAGTTTTTAGTCTGGAAGTGTTCATCCAAAGATTTTAACCAGTCGATGAAACGAATGCCGGTCGAGATTGTGCATCATAAGTTACAGGTAGCAATCTTACGTTTTTAAAGCAACGTGAATTTTTAGCCATAACTAGCAAACGTAACTTTTCTGACCCATCAGAATTGGCACAGCCAGAACAGTCAGTCTCTCTATATTTGCTTTACCACCATCGAGCAGATTAGGCGTATTACGAATTAGGCGTATAAAACGGGATGACGGAGCGTATTAAGCGTTAAGAAATGTATGAAAACATGTCCTAAAACGCAGGGACTGGCGTAAAATGGCGTATTATGCGAGAAATCGTATTAAGCGTGATCGGTTTAAGCGGGTTCTACTGTATATTTAAACCTAATACTATGAATTTGTGATATATTTTATGTTTAAATTATTATAGTGTAGCTTATACAGATAATTTGTTATGCAGGAATGGTATCCGAGGAAGAATGAAGGCGGCCGTCCACGACTTACTCAAACAGTACTATCAGGTCGAAAGCAACTTCCAATTAGGTGAGTGGTAATGGTTTTGTTAACTAAACCATGTATATAGTCTGATTCATAATTAGGTGTCCAAAATGTAAACAAAGAAATGTCATTGTCAAAATCAGATTACAGGTATTGTAAACCTTAAATACACAAGAAACAAAATGAAAATTGAAACATTCGAGTTCGATCACGAAAACGAATAACATTTCGAACGAAATTTAAAAAATGGTGGCAATAAAAATGTTTAGAATACCGATTGTGTTACCATTATCATATTTTAATTTTCTACCATAAATATTGTTTTTATTATTATTACTGTGTAGAACTTATTTGAGTCAATATAAATATTGGAAAATTTGAATGATCTTAATTTATTTAAATTATTATTTGATTATCATTGTAGTATTTCAATATCGTCAAAAATAAGAAACTACCATCTAAAACGTAGTTTCTTGATATGTCAACACCTTTATTTACATTTTGGACACCTAATTATGAATCGGAATATAGTTGAATTCCCGTAGGAATATCGGGAAGATTTTTTTTTTATAATATAGAAGTAGCAGACGAGCATGCAGTCCACCTGATGGTAAGTGGCTACTGCCGCCCATAGACATCTGTAATCAACCCCAGATAGGATTAGATATTCCTACCTGAGGTCGGCCACAGATGCGCCGATACCCCTGAGGACTAAGCTGGAACGCCTCGGAAAAGTCTGTCTCCCTTACCACACCCTTCAAACCGGAACACAGCAGCGCCTAACACTGCTGTTATTAGGTAGAAATAGGTGTGGCGGTGGTGCCGCCGGAGTTGAACCACAAAGGGTTCTACCACCTTCAAATTCAATTTATAGAAGAACAATGTTATACTAAAAATTATCTATTCGTCTATACAATTACATATTGTATAGACCGCCTTTTGTATTGTCTTTTAAATTAGTTATCTATTTTTATATGTATCTTCTTTTATTGGGTACAATAAAGAGTATTGATTTGATTTGATTTGATAATGTTTAGTATTGAAACCGAGTTTCCGGACTCAAATTATATATGAACGCTTAATTTTTATATATCGATTTGAATCGTATAAGCAATAGTTGCTATACCGTTTTATGTTTTACTTGCACAGACCTATATTTGTTTCTGTGTTTACATGCTATATCCAATATTTTATTCAAATGTGTATTTCCAACGCATTATTTTTCACGCTATTTTACAACGTATCGACAATTAATATTGGATATGTGAATAGAGCGATTATTTTAAAACGCCTGTTAACTTATAACATGTTATAAAACGCGCTATGTTTTAACGTTTTGTCATATGTCACAAATATGCTATATAGCGCGCTATATTTATATATTCGTTATATTACAACTGTTATTTATCGCAGGTTCGTACGACAAATGCGTGATGGCGCTACGCGATCGCTACAAGGACGATATGCAAGCGGTCGCCAATATAATATTCTCGCACAACCAAGTTTCGAAGAAGAATTTGTTGGTGAGTTGTGTCACTTTAATTCTTTATTTGTAAGAAAGAAAGAATTAAATGTTTGAATTTGTTTTAAAGAAAGAAATAAATCTAAGAAATAGGAAAATTCTTCCATATTTAAATATGTAAATCCCTTTTGACCTTTTTTATAATATTTTAATGGCACACAAGCATGCAGTCATCATCAGTCAGCAGTCATCAGTCATGGACATCAGTAATCAATCGCAGATAGAATTAAATTCCTACCTGAGATTCGTCATTGATAAATTGTTATTAAGGATTAAGTTGGAAGGCATTGAAAAAGTATGTCTCCCTAACCACAGCCTTCAAACCAGAACACACCAGCGATTAACACTGCTGTTTTAGGTAGAGATAGTTGTGGCGGTGCTGTTTCTGTAGTCGAACCACAAAGGGTTCTACCACCTTCAATCTGAGGGGTTTCAACTTAATTTCAGGGGTACCAATACATCTTTGACCAACCTCAGATAGGACTTCAAATCTTATCTGGGGTTAATTATAGATATCCATGGGCAACAGTAGCCACTTACCATCAGTTGCACTGTTCATTCGCCATTTCCATCATATTAAATGAAATATATTTATTTACTATAGCCATTTACAAATTGTCAATTACAATACTTTTATATTACTACCGGATCAGAACGCGACCTCAACTGAGAATATCCGTTAAAAAACTCAACATATAAAAATAATAATATTTTCCTCAGGTGACCCTGCTAATAGACCACCTGTGGTCAAACGAGCCCGGTCTGACCGACGAGCTGGCGGCCACACTCAACGAGCTCACCTCGCTGCACCGCGCCGAACACAGCCGAGTGGCGTTGAGAGCGAGACAGGTATATTTTCAAAATATTTTGTAGTATATGTCATGTCTTCACTTATTTGAAGATTATCTAAAAAAATATTTGAATTCACAAAATTACAAATGTGTACAAATGACAAAAACGTATGTTTGACTACGGTGACCGGTGTCATCGGTTGTTGACGACCTTTGGGGGCCCCCTGGGACCCGGAGCCAGGGAGGACCGGAGTGTATGTATCTATGTTTTTGATTGTATATATCTATGTTTCATTCATAATCACGCTCTACAGACCAAATGGATTTTAACATATGAGGTGTCGTTATATTAGTCTAAATTTTAACATAGACTATATTTTTAAGCTATTGTCATTTTTTAAAAATTATAATAATTCTCGATTTACGGTATTATTATGATTATGTACGACCTAAACTAAGCTAACCTAACTCTACCTTTATCAGATAGTTCCATGGGCGGCAGTAGCCACATACCATCAGGACTGTATGCTCGCTTGCTACTGCAATATTACAATCTAAATCACCCATTCCCAGGTGTTGATAGCAGCGCACCAACCGGCCTACGAGCTCCGCCACAACCAGATGGAGTCTATCTTCCTCTCCGCAGTGGACATGTACGGCCACGACTTCCACCCAGAGAACCTTCAGAAGCTGATCCTGTCGGAGACTTCGATCTTCGATATATTGCACGATTTCTTCTATCACACCAACGCTGCGGTAAGTACCTTTTGTTGTTTTACTCGACTTTTTTTTTAAATATGTATTAAAATTTCAACTGTTTTTCCAGTACCGTTTAACAGTGAGATCGAATAATGCCAAAAAATACCGGTTTGTTGTATGGAGACGTTCAACTTTAATATTCAACTTTATTTAATTTTTAGTATTTGTTGTTATAGCGGCCACCGTTATGCATCCTCTGTAAAAAATTAAAGTATCTATCATGGATCTATTACGGTCCACGAGATAGAGGTCTGTGACAGACGGTCACACAGTGAAGTCTCAGTAATAGGGTTCCGTTTTACCTCTTTAGGTACGTTTTTTACCCTAAAAATGATTTTAGTACTCATCTACGTTGTGCTATATGGACGCGTATATAAGTTTGGGTTTTTTGGATAGGTTAGAACATAAACAGCTATAATGTATTTTCTTGCAATTTTTAAATAAAAAGATTGTTTAACTTCTAACTTATTTTTAATAACTAGATATAATAAAACTCGAACTAATAGAATATAATAAAACTCGGTGTTCAATGTAATTAATTAATTGAAAAATTAAGTGCTATTTTCAAAAGCTTCGTTTAATTGAATTATGATCTAAGTAGTGTGTACATCGAGTACGATGTTTGGAGAATCTGAAAAATAAATAAATGTAAACATTAAAATATACTTAAAAGCTTGATGTGTGTATGTAAGAAGTTATATTTATTTGGTGCAAGAAATATATATGCCTCCAGATTTTTTATTCAAACATTTGTACCTAACTTAACGACCAATAGACGAAAGTCCACGATTGGGTTTGGTCAATACAGGTAGAAAATACAAGGCAATCTATTCGGGCATGTTTACGTAAGTACCATGAGCGATAGTGACCACTTAACATGAGGTGTACAGCACGCTACTATACCGCGACACGCACGGACACGAACAGGTCCATGTCGAACACGAGCATGTTGAAGGCGGTGATCTCGGAGGGCCGCTGGCAGCGCGCCACCATGTACAGCACGCTACTATACCGCGACACGCACGGACACGAACAGGTCCATGTCGAACACGAGCATGTTGAAGGCGGTGATCTCGGAGGGCCGCTGGCAGCGCGCCACCATGTACAGCACGCTACTATACCGCTACACGCACGGACACGAACAGGTCCATGTCGAACACGAGCATGTTGAAGGCGGTGATCTCGGAGGGCCGCTGGCAGCGCGCCACCATGTACAGCACGCTACTATACCGCTACACGCACGGACACGAACAGGTCCATGTCGAACACGAGCATGTTGAAGGCGGTGATCTCGGAGGGCCGCTGGCAGCGCGCCACCATGTACAGCACGCTACTATACCGCTACACGCACGGACACGAACAGGTCCATGTCGAACACGAGCATGTTGAAGGCGGTGATCTCGGAGGGCCGCTGGCAGCGCGCCACCATGTACAGCACGCTACTATACCGCTACACGCACGGACACGAACAGGTCCATGTCGAACACGAGCATGTTGAAGGCGGTGATCTCGGAGGGCCGCTGGCAGCGCGCCACCATGTACAGCACGCTACTATACCGCTACACGCACGGACACGAACAGGTCCATGTCGAACACGAGCATGTTGAAGGCGGTGATCTCGGAGGGCCGCTGGCAGCGCGCCACCATGTACAGCACGCTACTATACCGCGACACGCACGGACACGAACAGGTCCATGTCGAACACGAGCATGTTGAAGGCGGTGATCTCGGAGGGCCGCTGGCAGCGCGCCACCATGTACAGCACGCTACTATACCGCGACACGCACGGACACGAACAGGTCCATGTCGAACACGAGCATGTTGAAGGCGGTGATCTCGGAGGGCCGCTGGCAGCGCGCCACCATGTACAGCACGCTACTATACCGCGACACGCACGGACACGAACAGGTCCATGTCGAACACGAGCATGTTGAAGGCGGTGATCTCGGAGGGCCGCTGGCAGCGCGCCACCATGTACAGCACGCTACTATACCGCGACACGCACGGACACGAACAGGTCCATGTCGAACACGAGCATGTTGAAGGCGGTGATCTCGGAGGGCCGCTGGCAGCGCGCCACCATGTACAGCACGCTACTATACCGCGACACGCACGGACACGAACAGGTCCATGTCGAACACGAGCATGTTGAAGGCGGTGATCTCGGAGGGCCGCTGGCAGCGCGCCACCATGTACAGCACGCTACTATACCGCTACACGCACGGACACGAACAGGTCCATGTCGAACACGAGCATGTTGAAGGCGGTGATCTCGGAGGGCCGCTGGCAGCGCGCCACCATGTACAGCACGCTACTATACCGCGACACGCACGGACACGAACAGGTCCATGTCGAACACGAGCATGTTGAAGGCGGTGATCTCGGAGGGCCGCTGGCAGCGCGCCACCATGTACAGCACGCTACTATACCGCGACACGCACGGACACGAACAGGTCCATGTCGAACACGAGCATGTTGAAGGCGGTGATCTCGGAGGGCCGCTGGCAGCGCGCCACCATGTACAGCACGCTACTATACCGCTACACGCACGGACACGAACAGGTCCATGTCGAACACGAGCATGTTGAAGGCGGTGATCTCGGAGGGCCGCTGGCAGCGCGCCACCATGTACAGCACGCTACTATACCGCGACACGCACGGACACGAACAGGTCCATGTCGAACACGAGCATGTTGAAGGCGGTGATCTCGGAGGGCCGCTGGCAGCGCGCCACCATGTACAGCACGCTACTATACCGCGACACGCACGGACACGAACAGGTCCATGTCGAACACGAGCATGTTGAAGGCGGTGATCTCGGAGGGCCGCTGGCAGCGCGCCACCATGTACAGCACGCTACTATACCGCGACACGCACGGACACGAACAGGTCCATGTCGAACACGAGCATGTTGAAGGCGGTGATCTCGGAGGGCCGCTGGCAGCGCGCCACCATGTACAGCACGGTGCTGCGCACGCGCGGGCTCGTCGTATGCTCCCATCCGCTGCAGTAGAGCCGTGTTGAGGTCTCTACCGACTGTGGGGTGGATAGTGGTTATATTATTCGGACAGTGGAATGGGGTAGTAGAGTCGGAAAAACGAGAGGATAGCGGTGAGATATAAAGAGAGCAGAGAAGCGAGAGAGATAGTTCTGAATCAAGGTGACGATGATGAAAGAATGAAGACAGAAGGGATAAAAGCAAGTGTCGGACTATAGAATAGGGTAAAAATAGGTTTGATGGGGCAGGGGAGGGAGGGGAGACGGGAATAAAATAAAGAAGTAGAAGACCGTGGAACTATAAAGGGTGAGCATGAAACAATATAACAAGGAAAAATGATAGGGAAATGCTTAAGATCAGATAAGATAAGAGATACTTTATGGTACCCACAACATGAAATAACAAAGTAACCTACAAATATAAAACAATACAATAGGCGGCCTTATCGCTTAATCAGCGATTTCGGTGAGGAGTAAAAGTAAGGATGAGTTAAAAAATAGGTAGGGTGCAAATAAGAGTGCAGTTTTTAATAACAGTAAAGTAGTGAAGTTAAGGAGTCAATCTTAGTGATATACTAAAGAGAGAAAGAGAGAGAGACAATATAGAATCAAAATAAAATGGTGAATTGTCTTACCTCGTGTTTTAATTTAGTTGAATATCGGCAAGGCAGGTAGATGTGGACGACGCTACCGATTATGAATATTATGTACCTTACGTCAAATTCGAAGCCCTAAAACCAAGTGATAAATAAAAATGGAGAAAATAATACTTTAAATTGAAGCATTGTGCTGTAATTATGACGAGTTATGAATAAATTAGACTGTTTCCGCGCAAAGATGTGACCTGAACTAGGTTTTTTTTTTATTTATCTGTTACGGTTATTTAGTCTGTGGAGGTTTTTCTTATTATCTGAACCATAGTGCCGTGAATATTCTGTTCAATCGTATCTATTTCCTTTTGTCTATATTGTCTACGAGCTTTTGCCCGCGGTTCCGCTCGCGTTACGAAGTAATATTTTCATCCCCTATTTTATCCCCTTGGGGTAGAATTGATCAAAATAATTTCTTAGCAGATGCCTACGTCATAACATCTACCTGCATGCCAAATTTCAGCCCGATCCGTCCAGTGGTTTGGGCTGTGCGTTGATAGATCACTATGTCACTCAGTCACCTTTGAGTTGTATATATTTAGATTCTTTTAACTTCCACCCGATGTGAAAATTCAGTTGAAGTAACGACCGTCTCTAAATTGGTGAGTGGCACCTGTATATCCTCCAAAGATATAACACGACAGACGGTCAAGACACGAAGACAAGACAAGAGGATGAAGAAAAAGGTGTTAGGGAAAGAAATAGATAGACAGTTAATATTTTTTATAGATGTTTTGAAGTAACCAAGTATTCCGCTTACTAAGTGGCTACTGTCGCCCATGGACGTCCGTGATCAACCCCCGATAAGATTAGAAGCTCTTAGATCGTTCATAGATTCGATGCTACCCCTGAGGACGTAGACTTGGTAAGTGTAAATGAGGTATTTAAATCTCACCTCAGTTATATGATACATGCAGTTACAAATTTGTATCATTGTCGCTATAAGAATCATGCCGAGCCATTTGTTGAACGATTCTTGAATCAAGTCGACATACCTGCAATGAATGAATTATAGTTTAAATAATTATAGTTTAAAAACTAAAACCACACTAAAATCGTACAACGAAAGTCGTTAATCCTGACGATCCTGATGAGACAAAATTAAAATTGGACAAATTTATTAAAATCATGTATTGTCATCGGTTCTTGATAAGTATTCCAAAAATCGAGTTCAAAGATTCCGTAGCATACATACATACAGGTCAAGCTAATAAAAGCGTAGGAAAAACCAAAAACACATTGGCAAAGAAATATAAGAATATAATGATTGTCTAGTACAATTGATACCCTTTTAAAAACATGGTGTGCTATATACGAAATATTTGAACTAATTCTGTATTTCGGTATAAAAGTAAAAAAAAAAGATTTGAGAATCGTACTGGCTCTATCACCATTCAACATTTCTTTGTTTATATAACACTGCAAGAAATTAATTATGTGTCTGTCGATTATGTTGATTTAGATAAAAGTCGTGTGACTTATGTCATATGAGCAACTATTTGTTTATTAGGCGTATATTTTAGTGCTTTACGTCTTTTATTGTAAACATCTCATCAGTCAACTTTTCAGTTGATTTAATCATCTTGATTATGCAAATTCACTTACTCAAACAACCTATTCTGCTCTTTAATAACTCCAACGATCTTCTCGTAAATTGCGTTCTCGTTTTTCTCCTTCAACGCGTCCTCGAATGCTTTGCAGTAAAGATCCATTTTCAAGCAGGCGTGGTTAATGCACAGACCGAAGAAGCCGTCGTATCCAAGGTAGTTGATGACGTAGAAGAAACAGCAGTACATCATGTAAGCGAACATTAACTCGAAGTAGGGTGAGTTGAAGCGGTCCTCGGGAGCCGCGAACGGATTGTTCAGATCGTGGATCATATACTTCTCGGGCTCGGACTTGAAGAGGAAGTTGTAGATGTTGAGAACGGTAGCCATGAGGGGGAAGATTGTGACGCACGTGAGGACGGTGATGCCCCAATACCTCTCGCAGTATATCAGGCTTTTCTGGATGCTGGTGTTCACGATCGCCTTGTAGGCCGGTGGGAGGTGGTTGTACATGGCGTAGTCGCGATCTATCTCGTCTATTATCTGCTTACCTGCCGATCGCTTCAAGTGCATTATTAACATCTGTGGAACACATTTTGATATGTAACGGTTACTCACGATTTTAATTTATTTTTGCCGATATTTCGAACCAATTGCATGGATCGTGGTCACGGCGAAACTGACCGTCGCTCTATGACTCCGTGACTTAAGGCCGCGATAATCTTATATATAAAATTATCGTGTCACAATGCTAGTTACCGTATTGCTCCGAAACGGAGTTACCGGTTTTCACCAAATTTTATGTGCATATTCAGTAGGTCTGAGAATCGGCTTTCGGGACCAGAATAGGGCTACGGTATCCCCTGCCTGTCGTAAGAGGCGACTAAAAGGGGGCTTCCGGGGTTGCGGGCGGCAAGAGTGGGTAGCTCGAACCGCCCGGTAAGCGACCCCGGGAAGGGCGGTGGTATGTGTGGTCACATACCGTCGTACACACCAGACGGTGAGGCGAGCACCAAGCTCACCTGGGCAGAGCCCGACGGGGCAACGCGCGAAGAGGACTCCGGTTGCGTTACTTTGGAGATCCCGGAGCCCTCTACGCAGCGCCGCGGACGGCCACCGGGGGGTTTTAGTGCGGTAAAAATCCCACATAACCCTGCGTCGCTCCCACGGCGCCGGGTACCTTTTGAAGGTTTCCCCCTCGTAAACAAAAAAAAAAAGGTCTGAGAATCGGCTACTATCTATTTTTCATATCCCTAAGTGATGGGGGTTGTTCACGCTTAACATTTTTTTATTTATATGGCAACACAACGTTTGCCGGGTCAGCTATTATTTGTCTAAAATCATGTATCTGAGGAAGTTTTAATTGGTGGATAGGTTTTATTTATTACACTTCCAGTTAGAGCTACATTCGGCTGTATTATATAAGTGATAAGAAGTAATTTATTTATGTATATCAAACTGATCTGTTAAGAAGAGGGTTAGGTTAAGTTATAGAAAGTGAGTAAGAAAGAGTAGTAAGGATAGGGTTAGGGACTCAATCGTTTGCTAGTCGTATATTAGAATATTGAAAATTCATTCTACCTTTTTACCACTCATTTCTGATATTAATACTAAAATATAATATGAACTTATACGCTAGCAAGGTTGTGTTGACCAGAAACTCGAATAATGACAAGTTATTACCTTTGCAAATCCTCCCAGAAATGGACCAATAATGGTGCAATGTCTGATAATGTTTAATATGTCGCGCCTCAACCAACATTTATAAATATCCCAAAATATCATGAGAGAAACTGGCATGATAGTCAGTAAGGAGATTACTGTAAAAAAAAGTTTATTAGGGAATTCTTTAATGGTTTATAGGACGGTGACGGCAATTTGATTATTCTGTTAAATTCATTAAGCAACTGCCACACGACGTGGAGCAAGTACGACAATTTGTATTATATTTACTTTTTTATATGGGAACTCCTTAATGGTACATGGTAACATTGTGGTGCTTTGATTGTTTTGTTCAACTCAATTTGCAATTACCATATGAAGCAGGACAACTATTACGATTTGTAGTTTTCTTGTATTTTTACTGATTTTACGAATGAAAAATGGCGTAAATAATAATTTAGGATTTATTCGAATAGTTCTAAAACATGTAAATATATTTTTTTATAATATAGGAGTAGAAGACGAGCATGTAGTCCACTTGATGGTAAGTGACTACTGCTGCTTATGGACATCTGAAACCAACCCCAAATAAGATTTGATATTCCTACTTGAGGTAGACCACAGATGCGCCGCTACCCCTGAGGACTAAGCTGGAACGCCTCGGAAAAGTATGTCTCCCTATCACACCCTTCAAACAAAAACACAGCAGCGCTTAGCGCTTCTGTAATGAGCCAGAAATAGGTGTGGCGGTGGTGGCGCCAGAGTCGAACCACAACGGGTTCTAACACCTTCAATATTACGATATTTATATAAATTAAAAAAATACATACAAATACAAACGACCCGTCGTTTTTCAGTTTTTGGATTCGGGTAAGTCAATCCGAGTCCCATTGCAAATGTTAAAATTTTGTATGTATCACGTAAGGTCGTGTACTTCATCTGTTTTGTACCTGAAATGTACGTTATTTTAGTTTGAATCAGCTTCTGTTCAAAACTCCATCTTGACTTCTATTTTGGCTATATTTTAAGTATATTAGCATCTAGAGTGGAAGACAGAGTACTTAAGAATAGAAAAAAAGAAAAATAACCAATATTTTAAAATTACCATGTCTAAGATCAACGTCTTGGTCTTCTATAGAATTGTAATCCATATTTACTTTTGCGATCAATTTTGTTTAAGATATAAATCCGTATCTCTATCGCATTACACAAATTCTCCGGACATTCAGTTTCTTTTATATGTCTGATTCTTTTCTCTGATTTGTATTATAGAAATGTCTATATACAGCGTGTTGATAATTAAAAACGTTAGGTTTTATTAATTGTTTGTAGTGATTTTTTATTCTGGAGGAGGAGGACATTAAATCACAGTTGGACACGGGACTCTTTTCAGACTGAAACGGGTTTGGGCCGTAAATAAGAACTTTAAGGTGTTTAGGTTTCCTCACAATATTTTTATTAATGAAAGCGATAAATAATTGGTAATACGTATATCACTTTGAAAAATCAAAGGTTACGTGCCTGAGATTTGAATCTCGGATCAGCTGATTGGAAAGCCGAGTTTTAACCTCCAAATTATCACTGCTTAAAAAGCGTTACAGCGATAAGTAACTTTCAAGCTTGTAGGTTTTGTCACCGCTTAAGCAAGAAACAATAAAAATTAAATAAAAAATAAAGGAGACAATGTGGAATGAACTCTGAGCGCTATGACGTGGGGCTCTTTAAGAGGGGTGTAAAAAGAGTTCTCCAATGCCGCCGATGCATTGGCGACTCCTCTGGTGTTGCAAATGTCCATAGGCGACGTCGACTGCTTTCCATCAGGTAGCCCGCCTGCCTTATCGTTAGGTATAAATATAAAAAAATAAATAAATATGTAACACCCTGTATAAGTCTCTATTAAATTAATGGAATCATAAACGTTACCGCATTGCTTAAGGCATAATACATACTCTTTAATCTTACTGTAAAAGTATTTAAATTATCAAAGGTTAGTCATGTAAATTAAAACGGAATTGATTTCCATTAAGTATTCCTTTTATGAGTAGCAAGTGAGTTTGAAATAAGGAATTATATCCTGCTTTTTAATTCAATTATAATGATAAATTATTTTATAATGCATTTTTAATTTGTGTTATGAACCATTTATAAGTCTTTAGATTTTTTTTTTCATATGAAATGGAAGTAGCCAACGGGTGTGTAGGTTATTCCGTACCATTACTTTAGTATTACCCTAAGGGCACACCGAGCCCTTGCCCAGGACCCCGATACAAAAGGGGTCCCGAAATATATTCGCTTACACCACAGACTATAAAAGCTTTCTACACTCACAGCCCCATCTTGGATTCCTTGTATCGTCATGGGCCATTATGGCATTGACACACGAAGACAAATACACAAACACCCAGACCCAGAAACAGAAATCTAAATTCGTCATTTAGATATCTGTCTGGCCGGGGATCGAACCCGGGACCCTCTGCGCGTCAAACCGGCATGGTAACGGCTCCGCCACGCGGGTCGTCACACTCTATATTATGCATTCATAATTTCTAAATTCAAATGTTGATCATTCACCTAATAGATTTTTGCTGAATGCTAGGTGTGTTTTACTATTACTCCCTCCTTTTTTTTGTTTACGAGGGGGAAACCTTCAAAAGGTACCCTATGTCGTGGGAGCGGCACGGGATTATGTGGGATTCTTACCGCACTAAACCCCCCCGGTGGCCGTCCTTGGCGCTGCGTAGAGGGCATTACTCCCTCCCATGGGCCCCTGAATTCCAATGTTCCATTTGGTTAAGTTAACCATTGTAAATAACATTCATTTTTAAAAGATGTCTGTTATGGAGTTTTTTTCGTCGCTTCTCTATAACGAAACACCTTAAGAAGTGGTGGTAGATATATCGACGGTTAAAATGAGTTTTGTAAAGAATCTACTTTGAATAAAATCTTTTTGATTTGATTTTTAGGGTTCCGTACCTGAAGAGTAAAAACGGAACCCTGTTACTAAGACTTCGTTCTGTCCGTCTGTCACAGGGCTATATCTCCGGAACCGTAATAGATAGACACTTTAAGTTTTTACATAGGATGCATAACGGCGGCCGCTATAACAACAAATACTAAAAATAAAATAAAATTGAATATTAAAGGGGGTTTCCATACAAGGAACCGATATTTTTCGACCTAACTGTTAAACCATACTGGGAAGACAGTTGAATTTTTTACAATCCGTGTACTACTGTAACTCGTATTATAATAAATACGAATGAGAGCAATAAAACATATTTAATTATAGTTATTTTAATTTTATTATACGTTGTTTCATCATCATCCCAACGCTATCTATGATGATAGATACATTGCTAGAAAATAGTGATAGATGGCGTATGTATCAGTTGTTCTTTAGGCTTAACTAGATGGCGGTTTTTCATATAACTAAGTATTGTTGAAAATAATAAAATGATTAAAAAAAAATAAAACATAATGAACATTTGGTGGTACGGAAGCCTCCATGGACGAGTTCCAATCGTACTTGTCGAATTATTAATATTAACGATTTGTTCCTTCAGGTTTGCAACGCGTCGCTAGAGGTGTACGTGCGTCGTGCGTACACGTCGTACGATATAACCTGCCTGCAACACCTGGCGCTGTCCGGCGAGCGGGGCGTGGTGCACTTCCAGTTTGTGCTGCCCACTGGACATCCGAATAGGTGAGTGTTGATGTAGTGTAGTCCGCGCCAAACTTCTAGTCCGCTCTGAAGTTGTCATACGTGCGTCGTGCGTACACGTCGTACGATATAACCTGCCTGCAACACCTGGCGCTGTCCGGCGAGCGGGGCGTGGTGCACTTCCAGTTTGTACTACCCACCGGACATCCGAATAGGTGAGTGTTGATGTAGTGTAGTCCGCGCCAAACTTCTAGTCCGCTCTGAAGTTGTCATACGTGCGTCGTGCGTACACGTCGTACGATATAACCTGCCTGCAACACCTGGCGCTGTCCGGCGAGCGGGGCGTGGTGCACTTCCAGTTTGTACTACCCACCGGACATCCGAATAGGTGAGTATTGATGTAGTGGTAGGTGGACGTTGTGGCTTGCGTTCAATGTAGTTGATAATGTTCTGGAAATAGTATTGAAGCATTGGAAAACTGAATTATTATATAAGCCGCTAAAGTAAAGGCGGTGAAAGGAGCCATCTCCTTTAGTTTAGCGGCTCCCCTATGCGAGGGGGGGCAGTGTTCTTCACTATGTGGTTTTAGTAGAGTGTAGGGATGCCTTTCCACCGTACATGAGCTATGAAAATACTTAGCACATCGATCGCAATTCTTCGATTCTTCGATTCTTAGCTCCAATCGCAATTCTTAACTCCAAGTAAACGTAACTTGCTACCAGAGTAACGTTAAGTAATGAAAATCAAGCAATCCTATTGATCGAATTGGAAAACATTTCAATATTAGTAATATCTGGTGGATTGGCTCCCTAACCTTATTGACCTTTAGTGACCTATCAATACATTCGTTCACAGGATCCCGCTCTCCCAGTCAGAGATCGACGTCACAGGCGCTCAAGACGCCCAAGGCACACCCGCGGAGCTCTGCGCGGCGGCCATGCGCAAGTGTCACCACCGTACGGGCGCTCTAGCGGCCTTCGACTCGTTCGAGCAGTTCGTTCAGTACGCGGACGAGCTGCTCGACCTGGTGCACGACTTCGCGAGCACCGCGGCGGTCAGGCGCGAGGTGGGTACTGTACACTGTACACACCACACTGTACACACTGTACACACTGTACACACCACACTGTACACTGTACACAGTACACTGTACACAGTACACTGTACACACTACACTGTACACAGTACACAGTATACTGTACACACCACACAGTACACTGTACACACTACACCGTACACTGTACACGTACAGTGTTACCATCTCATTGCAATTTGCTCAGTGTACACAATACACAGTGCTTGGTACGTGACAGAGAAGATGATACACATACAGTATGTACTTAGTTGTACACATTGGACGTTACAAACTGTACATAGCATAGTACACATAATACACTGCACAGTACACATTGTTACTATTGCACTCACATTCTTACGGCGTTCGACTCGTACCGTACAATACGTGGTACACACTGTACAGTACACAGTACACACGACTTAAGGCATACGACACAATTCAAGATGTACAGCACACAAAACATAGAGCACATTGCATAATATGTAATACACAGGTCACATTTATATGTGACCTGTGTATTACATATCACACAGTGAACATCGATCTACCAATCATTGACGTAAATAAATATTGTCTCTTCTACTTATAGCACTTCATCGGTCTTTATTTCACACTTCACACGTCCATATCTATGAAGCATATGTATTTAGATTTAAAGGTACACAAAATTTTAATTTATATAGCTATTCTAAATGATACACAATATTATTACAGGACCTCCAAGCCTTGCAAGAGGGTAGTGAGAGCAGAAACAGCACGAGTATCAACGTTGGTCATGATTATAAGGTGATCGCAGATCCTGATGAAGTGGTGAGTGGTACCTTTTTATATTATAAAAGCCGCAATCTGATGATATTTGGTGACAGTAATCGCCTATAAATCTTTATATATATATTTTTTATGTGCGTGTGTATGTCATTGAACTCCTCCTAAACGACTGGACTGATTTTGATGAAATTTGTTGTGTGTGTTCAAGGGGACTTGAGAATGGTTTAGATTCACAATTTAGTCCGTGGGAAAAGGTTTTTTTAATTAATTTTTAATTCGTAAGTAGTTGTTGATTTTGGAATGTTTCACATTGGATTCGACAGACTTCGCTACCATCGCAGTTACAAATATTCTATCTATTTTTCAAACCCTTAAGTGATAAGGGTTATTCACCCTTAACATTTTTTTATTTATATGGCAACACAGCGTTTGCCGGGTCAGCTAGTATATTAGAAAAAAATGAATCTTCTTAGTGTTTATTACATTCAAACGTGCGTAAGGGAATTACTTGTACGTGGCGTTTCAACTTAGTATTCAGTTCAGAACTCAAATAGAACTCACATATGGGGTTGATTACAGATGTCCATGGGCGGCAGTAGCCACATATCATCAGGTGGACGGCATGCTCGTCTGCTACTCCTATATTATAAAAAAAATGTTTAAATAGAACCGGCTGTGTAAGTTTAACTGTTCATGGTGAATAGTCACAGTAGTTGGACATCATCATCATCATCATCAACCCATTACTGTCCCACTGCTGGGAACAGGTCTCCTCTCATAGTGAGAAGAATTAGGCCATAGTCCACCGCGCTGGACAAGTGCGTATTGGTAGACTTCACATACCTTTGAGATATTTTTTTTACAAATCTCTCAGGTATGCAGGTTTCCTCACGATATTTTCCATCACCGTTTAAGCAAGTGATAATTGATTTCTAATACGCACATAAATTTGAAAATTAGAGGTGCGTGCCTGGGATTTGAACCTCGGTCCCCTCGATCGAGAGGCTACGTTTCTTAACCACTAGGCTATCAAGTAGTAGTAGAAATAATTCAAATGGTACTGAAGTTTACTTGATTTAGATCAGTGTCAGTACTCTTTATATACTATCTACAACCATAGATTAGTAAAGATACTTCGCCGCCTTGAAATTGAATGAAGCCACAAACGGCTTATTTTAGTAAGTTCATTTTTTGAATTCTTGACAAATAATAACATTTTTAGAGAAAATTTACGAATAAATAAGTAATACTGCGTAATTTACATAATAAATAAATAATTATATCAAATATTTTAGGGACATTTTAGCACGGAGACGTGGCAAAACTTTTTTTACAATTTTCAAAACTGGGTACATTTTCTTGTTAGGAGTGAGTAATCTTTACTGATCTATGTCTACAACACTTCGACTAATAAAAAATATCTTTCACCCCTGTAGCCCCTAGAGCCGATCCACATCCTGATGATAGGCGTGAGGGACACCGGGGACAGTGACGACGGCATCGTGTCCAGACGCTTCGGCAGCTTCTGTCGGGCGCACCGGCACGAGCTGCACCATAAGAGGATACGGAGAGTCACCTTCATGCTGCTCATCAAGTGAGTGGTTGTTTTTTTTTAATTTGGAGGTACATTTCTTTTGGGGTGTTCGGGAAATGTGAGTGTGTGGAAGGTGACAACGACGTAGATAGATCAATAAGATATTTATTTCTGAATTTAATTACAATATAATAATCTTAAAATATCATCATAAATATATTGTAAATCGACATTATAAAGTTGGCTGGTAAATTTAGCAAATATTGCAGAAAAGGCTATCAACAAAGTGATTTTAAAGTACAGTATGATACTGTACGGCATGGTACGGTACGTATGGTACGGTGCCTTACGGTACGGTATGGTACGGAACGGAACGGAACAGTATGATCCGGTACGGTACGGTTCGATGTGGTGTATCTCACTTGCCAAAACATACTATTGAAATACATTTCTATTGTTGTTAAACAGAAATAATATTGAATAGAGTGGTTAGAGTGGGATAGAGAGAGTTTCCTTTGCAATTTGTGATATAATATTTTTTAATAAATTTATTTTAGTTTTAAGTAAATTTATATTCTTGTCTTTCTTCCCAGACGTCAATTCCCGAAGTTCTTCACGTTCCGCGCTCGCAACGACTTCACCGAGGACACGATCTACCGCCACCTGGAGCCGGCCTCCGCCTTCCAGCTGGAGCTGTACCGCATGCGCAGCTACGAGCTGGAGGCGCTGCCCACCAGCAACCAGAAGATGCACTTGTACCTGGGCAGGGCCAAGGTATGCTGTGCAGGTAGATCAGGAGACCAGCTCTGCAGACACCTGGAAGTCTACCTTTCAGGTGGTGCTGGACTAGAAGGTGGTAGAACCCTTTGTGGTTGACCCCCGGACACAACACCACGACACCCATTTCTGTATGGTAATAGCGGCGCAGCCGTAGCACTACTCTGTTCATGTTTGAAAGGTGAATCCAATATGACGGACGGCCCAAGATATATTAAATATTGTTTATACAAAATAAAATCTTGGAAACTGTAATTATTCCCTTGTGTTGTATTTATGAACCAGTCACCTATGTTATATGATATGAATTGTTTGTTTCCCAAATAAATAAATAGATAAAATTACTAAAATAAAATTAATTAATAATTAAAATAAAATTACGATCAAGAATCCTTTTTAACTTTTTTTTAACTTTTGAATGTTAACTTATTTCGATATTCTTCAATAAAATCTTCCCCACCAGGTGAAGAAGGGTCAAGAGGTGACCGACTACCGGTTCTTCATCCGCTCCATCATCAGGCACCAGGACCTCATCACCAAGGAGGCCAGCTTCGAATACTTGCAGAATGAGGGAGAGAGGTACTTTCTTTAGTTTTTAGGGTTCCGTGCCCGAAGAGTAAAACGGAACCCTATTAGGGCTCTATCTCTGGGACCTTAGATAGACACTTGTAATTTCTAAAAACTATGTATAATAATGGCCCGCTATAACAAGAAAGTTTAAATAATAAAAAAAATAAAAATAAATGGGGGCGCCATACAAGCAACTGCAATTGTACAAAAGAAAAAACTATTTTTAGAATAAGGTGTATACATTGGTGTTAAAGTCAAGAATTTTCGCTCATTCTGCCATAAATGGCGTACAAATATAATTTTAAATCGCATTTTCGCATACTTTTCCGAGGCGTTCCAGCTTAGTCCTCAGGGCGGCGCATCTGTGGCCGACCTCAGGTAAAAAAGTAAAGTAAAGTGTCACGTGAGGATGTGGCCGACCTACGCTAGAAGTCTAATTTTATCTAAGGTTGATTACAGTTCCATGAGCGGTAGTTACTTACAATTACGTGCATGCTCGTCTGCTACTTCTATACAAAAATGCTGATTTACATTATAAATTGTATTATTTCAGAGTTCTCCTAGAAGCCATGGATGAACTGGAGGTGGCATTCTCTCATCATCAAGCGAAGAGGACCGATTGCAATCACATATTCCTCAATTTCGGACCCACTGTTATTATGGACCCGGCTAAGGTGAGATATTTGACGCCGCTTCAAAGTTACATACTGTCAGGACTGTATTTTCTGAGCGGCCAGAATTTTTGAACTGATATTAAATAATTTGTTAAATGGTATTACATATAGTCATTTAGGCGGCGGGAGATCTCTCCATGTGCTAGGTGATCATGTCCGGACAGCGGCCGTGCTACGACAGTCTCAGTTTTGAACTTCGATAGCGTGATTCAGAATACTTGTGGCACCATCTCTTGACGAGTAGTGGGAAGTCGCCACGTCATTTAACAAATTATTTAATATCAGTTCAAAAATTAAGCATGTTTGTATTATTTTAATTTGATTGCAGTTTTAAAAAACGAATTCACTATTCGACTGCGTTTTAAGTATATGTATACATATGTATGTGTATATGTATGTATGTATATATGTATGTATGTATATATGCATATATGTATGTATGTATAAATGTCTCATTCTTTGACACGCCCTACAACCCAAGCGGCTTGACGGATTTTAACTTTGATTCGTCTAAATTGTGATTTTTAAGCAGTCGGTTTTTTTATAATAAGTTAACTATTAGATTGAGTTAATATAACTTGAGATACTGAAAGTTAAAGAACTATTAAAATTCTTTAACTTTGTTTCTTTCTTTAGATTTGTCATTAATTAATTAATTTTATTAAGTTTTTAATGAGTTATCATTATTATTTAAAGCTAAACCAGTTTTTTGTATTTATCAAGTGATTTATAAATTCACTAAATTGACATTTATAACATTTTAATGTATTTTTTTAGAATGTTATACACTAATTTTAACTTTAAAACATGTCCTCGTACAATTTCTACGTTAACTTTCCTATACCCCATTACGAATACGTATACATATACGCACACATGCGTACGTTCACGTTTAATTCTCAAACACACACAAACACACAAATAATAATAGTAATATATTATCTCACCAGATCGAGGAGTCAGTACTGGGTATGGTGATGAGGTACGGACCCAGGCTGTGGAAGCTGCGTGTATTGCAAGCTGAGATACGTTTCACGCTTAGAATCGGTGAGTAGTTTGAATTTGGAAGCTGGTTTGAAAATTTGGTCCGAGGTTCGAATCCTGGACATGCATCTAAGACTTTTCGATGTTATGTGCGAATTGGGAATTAATTATCGTTTGCTACAAAAGAAAGATAACGAAAGGGCAAGGTTTTGTAAACAAAGTTCTCAAAGGTATGTGAAGTTTACCAATGCACACTTTACCTGATGTTGATTATGGCTTAAGGTCAGAGGTTCTCAATCTTATTTTTCTATCGTCTTCTTTAAAATAAAGTTTTCCTTCTTTGGGAAAAAAACAATATGAAATGATAGTTATCTGTTTCTAAGTCAACAAAAAAAAGACATTTATATAGCAATTTCATACATCCCCAAGTCCTCTAGTGCCCGTAAGGGGACGTTATTGGCCATTTTGAGAAACACTGGCTTAAACCCTTTCGACTATGATAGGAGATCCATTCCCAGAAGTGGGATAGTGGGCTTTAAATAATTAGTTTTATCGTTCGCAGGTCCCGGTGCACCCAAGAAGAACGTGAGGTTGTGCCTCTCAAACGGTTCAGGGTATTCCCTGGACGTGTATACCTATGAGGAGGTCTCCGACCCAAGGACTGGTGTGGTGAGTTGATAAATATACCTATGAACCCTTTGTTGGATTCTATCAAAGGCGCTACCGCCGTATCATTAATGGTATGGGGCCCGAGGGATAAGGGCCCCATGTGTGTTAGTGTTATTTGTCATCCCACTGCAACTCTTCCCGTGCATACCGGGAAAAAATCATAACAGAAAAACGTGTTTAAAAAAAAACACTTCAAAAGTAAGACAAAAAGTTGAGTCATTTCTTGGGAGATAGATAGAAAGATAGATATTCTTTATTGCACACTTCAATAGAACATAACAATAGTACACAATTATATTAGTTAATTGTATGCAATAGGCGGCCTTATCGCTAAGCAACGATCTCTTCTAAACAACCAAGATATGCATGGAAATTGTAAGGAAACAATTGTTGATGCAGAGCCCATCTTAGAGGCCCGCTACGCTATTCAGTTCTATATGGGTTTCATTTTTTTTTTAATACAAAAGTAGCAGTCGATGCAGTTCATACGATGGTAAGGGGCTACTGCCGCCCATGGATATCTGTAATCAACCCTAGATAGGATTAGATTCCTACCGGACGTCTGCCACTCTTGCGCCCCTACTCCTGAGGACTAAGCTGGAATGCGGATAAGTGTGTTTCCCTTACCACACTTCAAACCAGAACACAGCAGCGCTTAACACTGTTGTTATAACAGATATAGGTGTGACGGTGGTGCCGCCGGAGTCGAATCACATAGAGTTCTACGATCTTCAAATTTGAACGTTTCAGAAGAGATTGATGATTTAGGAGTCTATTTCCTTACCTGTCTATGTTTCAATATAAGTTTTGTTTCAGATAATGTTCCAATCGTACGGACCCAAGCAGGGTCCTATGCACGGCCTGCCGATCTCCACACCGTACGTCACTAAGGACTATTTACAACAGAAGAGATTTTTGGTAAGTTCTATATATACACAACTTATACTAACTTCACCTATATATTATATACAAAAACATTGTTAATGGTTTTATCTGTAATGTCAAAAATATTGGTGAGACATTTATTCGTTTGTCAATAAATTCACAATAATATTATCTAGAAAGAGAAAAGACCATTTTTATGTAGTAACACTAATAAAAATTACTCGATAAGAAAAGAGCAAAATGTTAGTCATGTCATCAACCCATTACTGTCCCCTTGCTGGGCACGGGTCTTCTCTCAGAATGAGAAGGTTAGGCCATAGTCCACCGCGCTGGACAAGTGCGTATTGATAGACTTCACATACCTTTGACAACGTTTTTTCCTCACGATGTTTTCCTTCACCGTTTAGGCAAGTGATAATTAATTTCTAATACGCACATAACTTTGAAAATTCAGAGGTGCGTGGGATTTGAAGCGCGGACCCTTCGATCAAGAGGCTGGGTTTCTTAACCACTAGATTAGGCTAGGGTAGTGTTGCAGTAAGGGGTTGAAGAATTATAAGATCCAATAAAAATACAGAAAAAAAATAACAATAAAATCAAAATACGTTTGACCAATAATAATTTAATTACTGTAAAACCGCGTCAAACTGCTAGCCCGCTCTTTAGTTGTTGCGAGCAGGTCTACACCTGCTCGCAACAACTAAAGAGCGGGCTACGCGGCTACGCGGGCGACGCGATTCATTTCTATATTCAGAGCGGACTAGCAGTTTTACGCGTATACTACTTATCTTTCCCTGTACATTTAATTATTTTTAAGCAGTCGTAATTATTTTTATAATAAAATGTGTTTTATGTCTTCCAGGCGACATCCCAAGGTACAACGTACGTGTACGACATACCGGACATGTTCAGGCAGTGCGTCGAGAAGCGCTGGCGGGATTGTATTGAAGAGGGTAGTGTTGATGGTGAGTGGTTAATTGTTTAGCTTATGGGAGAAAGGGGGGATAAAAAAGGAGGGGAGAGGGGTAATACGAGAAGTAGTTTAGGTGTATCTTATTTGTGGGAGGGGGAGATAAAGATTAAAGTTAGGCCTTTACTGGCTTTTTGGGAGGGAGGGGGAGGGTCGGATGGGGGATCTTAGTTGTATTAATGTATGTAATATGAGTAAAAACACTTAACAGTGATTAATAATGTGGCAATTTTCCACTACTCGTCAAGAGATGGCGCCACGAGTATTCTGAATCACGCTATCGAAGTTTTCTAAACATTTTGTGCATATACAAGCTCTGAATCGATCTAGCCGACAGGGAGAACTCCCGCCGTCAAAGTTGAGGACCCCCTGAGGACTTACGAGTCTTTTCAGCGTTTTTCTCTATTTCTTATAGTTTCGGATTTTTCCCATGAAGGTTACCTTGAAAAAAAATCACTGTATAGTTAGGTCTATGACCCTAAACCTTTCCTAATGAGAGCAGACCCCAGCCCAGCAGTGGGAAAAAAGTGATTTAATGGTAATAATACTAATAATTAGAGATGCGCTGAATAGTGGTTTCACCGAATACCGAATAATATTCGGTTTAACCTTTACCGAACCGAATATTCGGCCGAACTATTCGGTTTACCATTTCTTTATTGTCAATTTGCCAGTTATGTGTGTTCATTCACACTTTAAAATGTTGACGTGAGTTTTAAAAATGATTACTGATTTTAGGTTTAAAATAAATGTTGACTATACTAATTATAGATTAAGTAATAAATGTGTTGACTTGAGGTTTCGAAATAAATGTGGATTTGAAGTTTAATTGCTTTATTTTTTAGCTTCATTCAACATATTCTTCATAGGATGTCAAACTGACTTATAATATAACGTATATCTTATATAAGAAGTTTTGTGTTTTAGTCCTGTACCAAGTCGTGTATACAAGAAAATAGAAATATTCGAACCGAATATATTCGGCAATAAAACCGAATAATTCGGCCGAATACAAATAGCAAAAAAGATGCCGAATACGCCGAATACCGAATACCAAACGAATATTCGGCGCATCCCTACTAATAATGTTTGTTGTCAGGTCCGCCGCCGGACAACGTGATGACGTCAGTGGAGCTGGTGGTGGAGAATGACGGCGAGAGGCGAGTGGTGGAGATGACCCGGCTACCTGGACAGAATACGGTGAATATTACTTACTATTATAATGTGGGATGTCGCAGTCAAGTAATTTATTTGGGAATTTCATTAACAGTTTAAAAATAAAATATATATAGATAAAATATTCTTTATTGCACACTTTAATAGAATACAACAATAATACACAATTATATAAGTTAATCGTATGCAATAGGCGGCTTTATCGCTAAGCAGCGATCTCTTCCAGACAACCTATGCATGGAAAAGTAAGGCGGATAGTGAGTAGTAGTAGTAGGACAATATAGTCCGCGTAAAACTGCTAGTCCGCTCTGAATATAGAAATGAATGGCGTCGCCATAGCAGATTGTATGACCACACCTGGTCGGAACAACTACAGAGCGGACTATAATTAAAAGACGTGGTTTAATTTTTAATTTATTTTTGGTTTTTATTTTTTTATGTAACATAGGAGTAGCCTATACATATTTGTAATCTAAAATTAAGGTTTGCATCCTATCTGAGATTGGCCACACGTGCGTTGCTATCCCTGAGGGCTAAGTTTTATACCCTACAGATTAATATATTTTTCCTAATACACCTGTCAATGTAGGTCGCAGCAACGCTACTCTGCTGTTATATATATATAACAGAAATAGGTGTGACGGTGGTGCCGCCGGAGTCGAAATATAAAGGGTTTCTACCACCTTCAAAATTATTTATATAATACAATATACACAATTAAGTAACTTTCTAACATGTAGACTTCAATTTTATTCGACGCATACTTTTTTCTTTACTTACAAATATGAACTTGACCAACTTTTTATACATTCTTAATTTATATAATTCTACTTTTAACTATTTTCAATTTTGACTAATAAGTCTTTTTAATCTTTTTTTTTGCCCACAGGTGGGCATGGTGGCGTGGCGTCTAACCCTCTACACGCCGGAGTGTCCCGAGGGTCGCGACATCGTGCTCATAGCGAACGACCTCACCTACTACATGGGGTCGTTTGGACCCCAAGAGGACTGGGTGTATTATAAGGCGTCTGAGTATGCGCGGCATTTGAAGATACCTAGGGTAAGTGTTAGCAATTTTTTTTTTCATTTTATTTTTTTAGGGTTCCGTATTCAAAGGGTAAAAAGTGTGAGGTAAGTAAAATAAGGTAAAAAGGGTAAAACTATTACTAAGCCTTCGCTGTCTGTCTGTATCTCTTAAACCACAATAGATAGACACTTGAAATTTTCATAGCTTATGTATAATGGAGGCTGCAATCACACGATACAAAGAAAAAAAAGTAGATTATAAAAGGGGGTTCCATATATGAAACTATTATTTTTTAGTATTTTTCGCTTTATCAATTGAACTGTAATAGGTAGACAGTCAACCTTAGGGATGTGCAGAAAAATTAAAGGCGGTACAACTATACTACAAAATAATAATAATAAATAGGAAATAAAATAAAATGATAAAAAAAGAGAGAAAGTAGAACATGAAAAAAGAAAGAATGAGAGAAAGAGAGAGAATAAAGAAATAAGATATAAATAGATAAGAAGTATAAATACATTTAAAACTATATTATAGGTATATGTAAGCGTGAACTCTGGCGCCCGTATCGGTGTAGCCGAGGAGGTTAAGGCCGAGTTTAACGTGGCCTGGGTGGACTCCGAGAGGCCTGAGCGGGGCTTCAAGTACCTGTACCTCAGCCCTGAGGCCTACTCTAGACTTGGCCCTATGGGGTCCGTGAAGGCCCAGCTGATAGATGACGAAGGGGAAAGCAGATACAAGATTACTGATATTATTGGTAAGTGTTTTTATAATATACAGTGGTATAGTCCTTGCCAAACGGCTAGTCCGTTCTGAATATAGAACTAAGTCTGGTCGGCATAGCAAATTGTATGACTACACCTGCTCGCACCAAATTCAGAGCGGACTAGCCGTTTGGCGCGGATTATAATTAAGTAACTGTACCTCAGCCTTGAGGCCTACTCTAGACTCGGCCCTATGGGGTCCGTGAAGGCCCAGCTGATAGATGATGAAGGGGAGAGTAGATACAAGATTACTAATATTATTGGTGAGTTTTTTTTATAATATAGAATGGTATAGTCCACGCCAAACTACTAGTCCGCTCTGAATATAGTAATAAGTCGCGTCGCCATAGCAAATTGTATGACTACACCTGCTCGCATCAACTTATAACACCTTGCTACAGAGTATATGCTTGTAGTTGTACGCAATAACTTCATAGCAGAGTAGCAGTTTGGCGCGGAATATACCATCACTAGCTACTTACCATCATATGGACTGCATGTTCGTCTGCTAATCCTATATTGTAAAAAAAAATCGCCGATATCACCTATCTGAAATAACCGTGTCTAACAAACCACCCATTCCAGGCAAGGAGGACGGCCTCGGGGTGGAATGTCTTCGCGACGCCGGTCTGATCGCGGGCGAGACTGCCCAGGCGTATGAAGACATCGTCACGATATCCATCGTCACGTGCCGCGCGATCGGCATCGGCTCGTATGTCGTGAGGTGAGGAGGAACACTTTATTGTACAGCTATGTAACTTGCCTTGTTAGTATCGTATGTATCGGTGAACATACAAGTGAAAACTATTGTAATCAGAAATCTCAATAAAAATTACGTTACTAACGAACGTCATATTTTGGCTTTTTTAAATAACAAATCATCGTTAAAGCGTAAGATAATTTTGAAAAAAATTGTAAATGGATTATGCCCTAGGATTTTATTTTTATAGGAAGAAGGTAGAAATCCGCGACATTCGTTATCTTAAACGAAATTATCGGATGACTTTGCGACTAAAATCAAATCATTATAAAGCTATTTGTATTTCTTTTCATATTTACGAATCCACAAAAATGTTTATTTAATCGTAACCGAAATTATCCGGAAGTATCGCATAATCCGAAATTATTTTATATTGTAACTGTATCCAAAATTTGATATAGTGCCATCAAAAACAAAACTTGTAAAAAAAGCCAAGTCTCAAAACTTAATTCTTCTACCGTAAAAAGTTGTGAGATCCACGTAATACCAAGTCGATTAATTTATTCAGTCCCTACTTAAGGGATCTTCTGTCTTAAATTATTTCGTAATTACCTAACTTAATAACATCTTATGAGACCATATGTATATTTCAAATGTTTAAAGTTTTAAATATATAGATTGACTTCGCAATCGTACTGCTAGAAGTGCCTAATACTTTTGATGGCCAGTGAGTGACAAATTTAAGAATTTTGACGAGTTGTAATTCTTAAACTACTGGTTCAAATTGAATGAAATTTGAAATATACCGTCTTAATGCGATGCTTGCTTAGTTCCTAAAAAATCAGGCTTCTAGTTTTACCTATAACGAAGTCAAGGGGAGCCGAATATGGTTTGAATTACTTCGAGAAAAGAATGGTACGGCCATGCCAATTTATTTTCGACTTGGAGGGGCCACGGCCGTGTTCTCAGATATTCTTAATAAATTCGTAACCACAACCAGATTTAAAATTTCACATCCATAACATCCCCATTCTAATTATATCCAGGTGATTATGGAAAATAATTTGTCTGTCTGTGTGTTCCAGACTCGGCCACCGCGTGATCCAAGTGGAATCCTCGTACATAATCCTCACGGGCCACGCCGCCCTGAACAAGGTCCTAGGGCGGGCGGTGTACGCGAGCAACAACCAGCTGGGCGGCGTGCAGGTGATGCACCGGAACGGCGTGAGCCACGCGGTGGCGCCCACCGACCTGGACGCCGTGCGCACCGCCGCGCGCTGGCTGGCATACGTGCCCAAGGTGAGTGCCCGGCAGCTGGGGCTGCAGCTGGAGGAACAGACGATTATTATGTAGGAGCAGACGACCATGCAGTCCACCTGATGGTAGGCTCCTGCCACCTGGGCAGCATGCAGGTGATGCACCGACCTACGTGCCCAAGGTATGGTGTAGAAGGAGCAGACGATTATTATATAGAAGGAGCAGACGATTATGATGTAGAAGGAGCAGACGATTATAATATGAAAGTAGCAGATGTTTATAATATAGGGGGAACAGGCGATTATAATATAGGAGAAGCAGTCGATTATGATATAGGAACAGCAGACGAATCAGCAGTCCACCTGACGGTAAGTGGCGCACGCCGCACATGGACATCTATAATCAATCACAGGTAGGATTAGATGCTCCTATAATCCGCTTAAACTTCGAGTCCGAAGTGTTGCGCGCAGGTGTAGTCGGAGAGCCTATGCGGTCGAACACCCACAAGTATATACACCGTAGCAACGTGCGGACACACTAACTAGCAGCGGGGGGTGCCGGGGGAAAGGGGCCGCACTGTCGCAGTCCCACTCATATCTACAATTTGCTATAGCGATGCGACTCGTGATATATTCAGAAATAAGAAGTTGTATTAAATTAGATAAAGCGGACTAGTATTTGGCGCGGACTATAAGGGGGTAATGCCGCACATGGACAACTGTGATCAACCCCAGATAGGATTAGATGTCTACCTGAGGTCGCCCACAGATGCGCCGCTACCCCTGAGGACTAAGCTGGAACGCCTCGGAAAAGTACTATATTTTGGAAAAACTGCTATTGAACATTGCTATAAAATTGAAATTTGGGTAAAAAAAATGTCCTAACAAAAAGTACTACAAAATTTTAAGTGTTACAATAGCGACCAGTTTCTAAGGTAAATCAGTTTACAAAAATATATCGAGATAAAAACGTACGAAATAAAAGTACTACAAAATTATCTAGGTATAAAAAAAGATAAATTTATCGATAAACTTTACCAAAAAAAGTACAAAAAAGTAGTTAAAAGTTCTACCAAATGACAGATAAGCGAATGAATATTCATTAACGTACTTCTGAAATTGACGGAAATAAAAATATTACAAATAATTTATTGAATATTGAAATACTGCTCTGAATATTTTTTAACGTATTTATAGCATTATTGAAAAAATGTAAAATATAAGAAATATTGTATTTTTTCTGTTTATATAATAATCAAAATCTTCCTTTTTTACTGACACTGACCGTTTTCTATTTAAAAAAAAAATGCAAACAATTCTTCTCAACATAATTATCTTATTTTCAATAATTACATAGAGTTTTATCAATTTGGCAATTTTTCACTAATGCAAATATTAAAAATTTTGGGAATAAAAATAGTGTTCCATTACTTACACATACGTTTTTCCCAGGACAAACTGAGCATGGTGCCGATGATGAGGAGTGGTGACCCAGTCGACAGGCCGGTGGAGTGGGTGCCGCCCCGGGCAGCCCACGACCCTCGGCTGATGCTGACGGGAGATGGGACCAAGGCTGGGTTCTTCGACCATGGGTCGTTCGATGAGATCATGCAGCCCTGGGCGCAGACTGTTATCACTGGTGAGATGTTGGGCTTAATGCTTAAAATTTACAAATAAATTGGCAATTTCGGTCGAAAGTTTAAGAAATTAAAAATACTAGAAAATTAGAAGAACTGATACAATAACCGAAAAGTGTTCGAAAGTAGAGCTTAGGGATAAATTTAGAAATTAAAGTCAAAGTCAAAGTCAAAGCATATTTATTGTGGACACGTAATATACAGGTGACAAAATGTTACTTTATTCGCTATGTCCTGCCATACGGCGTACAATATAATTTGTCTTATTCTAAAATTAATATATGAAGAAGAGAATAGATTTAAAAGACAGGCTAATTAAAATTATACAGAATTAATAAAGACATAATAAATTACAAAACAAGTCAATAAGTGTCAAAATAAACCAGACCAATCTCAGTGGGGCACTGCAATCAGACCTCATCGTCCAGAAATTCTTTAATTGAGTAATAACACTTGTTAATTAAAAAATCTTGCACTTGGGTTTTAAATAGCTCAAATTTTGATATGGCCCGTATGCTCTTTGGTAGTTTATTGTACAGAAGTGGAGCCATACAAAATACACTTTGTTTGAATAAGGCAGTTTTACCACTAGGAATAATTATTTTATCGTTATGCCTTGCTCGCGATTTAAATTTAAATTCATCAATGTTATTTTTAACAAAATTAACTGTTTCTAAAATATAAATACATGGTAGGGTCAAAATTTTAGCCATCTTAAAATATTTTTTACACGATGTTCTTTTCTTTAGGCAATATATTATTCTTATACATCTTTTTTGAGCTATAAATGCTTTGTTTTTATCTGTCGAATTCCCCCAAAAAATTACTCCATATCTCAATGTCGAGGCAATGTAAGCATGATAAGCAGTTAAAGCGACATCGATATTTACTACTTTTCTCAGATTTCGTAACGCATATGAGAACTTACTGAGCTTTTTGCAGACTTGGTCGACCTGTGTTTTCCATCTAAGTTTTCTGTCTATTTGTAAACCTAAAAATTTTGTAACGTCAGTCTCTTCTATATTAGTCCCTAAATAATTGACGTTTATTTTGTCATGTTTATGTTTTTGCTTGAAATTTATTATTTTTGTCTTATCTAAATTTATTGTCAAATTATTATGATTACCCTGGGAAAGGTTCGAAAAAAATTATAAAAACGAGTCACGTAGTATGTTCGTTTCCTTAGTTCGAATTGGTAGACCTCGATAACTTTTTTTTTTAAGAAAAGTGTTACTTCAAGCTAGTGCATTTTTATTACACAGAAGTAGCAGACGAGCATGCAGTACACCTGATGGTAATGCTCATGGACATCTGTAATCAACCCCAGATATGATAAAAGTCCTGCCTGAGGTCCGCCACAAATGCTTTGCTACCTGAGTACTAAATTGGAACGCCTTGTGTATAAGTATGCCTCTCTTACCACACCCTTCAAACCAGAACACAGCAGCGCTTAACACTGATGTTATAACAGAAATAGGTGTGACGGTGATACTGCCGTAGTCGCACCACAGAGGGTTCTACCACCTATACACATACACACATATAGAGTTGTATTTATTAATTTATAGTCCCCGTAAATATGCTAGTCCGCTCTGAATATAGAAATGAACCGCGTCGCCACAGCAAATTGTATGAGTACACCTGCTCGCAACAACTTCAGAGTGGACTAGCGGTTAGGCGATAACTATACTCAAGTATAATTTTGGTTTAGGTATGCCTCTCTTATCATACCCTTCAAACCAGAACACAGCAGCCCTACACTGCTTTTATAACAGAAATAGATGTGACGGTGGTGCCATCACATAGGGTTCTACCACCTTCATATACAGAGTTATTTTTATTAATTTACTCAAGTATAATATGGTTTCCAGGACGAGCTCGTTTACTTAATATATAGATATTTTTTTATATTGCTAAAATGTAATATTGTTTCCAGGACGAGCTCGTTTGGGCGGTATTCCCGTGGGTGTGATAGCTGTGGAGACGAGGACGGTGGAGCTGACGTTACCAGCTGATCCTGCCAATCTTGACTCCGAAGCCAAGACCTTGCAACAAGCCGGACAGGTAGGTGGAACTAATATGTGCAGATAAATTTGTGTACACGTGTGTTTGTGTGCGTGTGTGTGAGTGTGTGTGTGTGTGTAATGGAAATATTTATAAAATTACATCTATGTTTCACTGCTAGATACAGATATGTTTAGAAATAGTCCAATGGAAGTAAAATTGGTAGTTTATATAAAAGAGAGTATTATTACAATCCTATTAAGTAAGAAAGTCTATTTTGCACAGTTCAAAGTTCACTAGCATCAAAATATCATTTTCGAACATGCGAGGCGAGGTGCTCCCTTTTATGGCAGTGTCGCCATGTAAGGTTGTAAAGGGAGGATCGAAATCAAACCACCTAGAATACTCAATCGATACTGATTTATTAATATTTTGGGAGACAATTTATAGGCCCGTTACATTAGGTTTAAATATTATTTATATCCTCCATACCGTTGAGCACTGATATGATAGAAATGAAGCTCAAAGACCCGAGAAAATTATTATACAGCATTTGTTTGCATTTCATAAGAACGAATGTGTTCCATATCATTCACTCCCTCTCCTAACTAAGTTTCGTTAATTTTATCGTAGGCCGAGTGTAAGCTCGAAAGTTATCTTAATTTTTAATCTAAATCTTAATTTTTGAGAATTACACATGAAGCAATCATCTTAGATTTCTCATCCTAGATAGGCTTCAGGTAGAACCTGCTCTATATGGAGGTGGTTACAGATGCCCATACGGCAGTGTTACCATCAGGTGGACTGCATGCTCGCTTGCTAATGTTACAAAAATAAAAGAAACGCTAGCGGTACCGCGCGCGTTTTTTTTTCATTTCACAGAATTTACTGCATATCGATTATCTTTAAAAATAAAGAAAAACAGTAAAAAGCTATTATCGATAACATTGTTTACTACCTCAAAAATTGCCCGATGAGGTATTCAAATGATTTTTGAAAATTCTTCCCTTGAAGAAGTTAAATAGGGGATAAAAATCTTGTATTAAATATTCAGTAATATAATAAATTTGTGTGTTATTGTCTTCAGGTGTGGTTCCCAGACTCAGCGTACAAGACGGCGCAAGCGATTAATGATTTCTCCCGCGAGGGGCTACCCATCATGATCTTCGCTAACTGGCGTGGCTTCAGCGGTGGACAGAAAGGTACGTTCCATACGTACGAGACATACGTTCCCGAGGAATTCCAGCTTAGTCCTCAGGGGTAGCGATGTGTCTGTGGAAGATCTCGGGTAGTACTCTAATACTATTTGAGGTTCATTACAGATGTCCTAAGGGCAGTGGCCATTTACTGTCAGGTGTTATGAATGATCCCATGTTTACTTACCGCTTAAAACACTGATCTGTTATCCCGTATGTAGTAAAATTTTCCAAAATAATGAATTTTTATTATTAACATTTTTTTTAAAAAGCATTTAGCAACGTATTCTTTTTATTCTTCTCAGAAATTTAATACGCATATCGTGGGGCTGTATATAAAAATAATTGTTTCACCCTCTTGGGGTGTCTGTCATATAGGATTTTTTGATTTAGAATGACTTTACTAATAATGCTAAATGTTAAAATCTACAACAAATGTGTATGCAAAATTTTAGCTCACGTCCGTTATCAATATTTAATCTATCCAAAGCCACAGTTGGTCCTGACGAAATTTTTTTTTCGCAGTACGAGTCTGATGACTTTCTAGTTCTGTGTATCTATCAATATATTAGAGTTCGCGCCAAACTGCTAGTCCGCTCCGAATATAGAAACGAGCCGCGTCGCAACAGCAAATTGTAAATATCAGCGGGACTGCGACACATAGCGCAGTTAGTGTGCCCTTACTGTTGCTACGGAGTATATGCTTGTGGTTGTGTTCGACCGCATTAACTCACTGCCTACACCTGCGCACAACTTCAGAGTGGACTTGAAGTTTGGTGTGGACTATACGCTACTACTCGTCCGCGAGCCTGATGGCCTGATGATATGGTTACGACAGATGATATCTTCACATTACAGATATGTACGAGCAAATTCTGAAGTTCGGAGCGGAGATAGTCCGGGCGCTCCGCGGTGCCACAGCTCCAGTGTTGGTGTACGTGCCACCGGGGGCGGAGCTCCGAGGTGGTGCTTGGGCCGTGGTGGATCCCAGTGTCAATAGTCTCAGGATGGAGATGTACGCGGACCCTGAGGCCAGGTGGGTGCTGGGTGGTGGGGGAAATAGCGTTGAAATAGCGTGCTAGAAATAGCGTGTTGAATATAGCGTGCTGAAATAGCGTGAAAATAGCGTGGTAAAATAGCGTTATGATAATAGTGTGTTGAATATAGCGTGATGAAAATAGTGTGATGAAAATAGCGTGGTGAAATAGCGTGCTGAAAATAGCATGCTATATAATAGTATCGGTTAGCGTTATGTGCTGGAAGTGTACTTTAGTTTAGTTCAGGATAGTGTGTTATTTTTAAAATAGCGTGCTATAGCTATGGCGTTTGACTGTTGGAGATTTTGCTATCCTCTATTGCCCATGAGCAAAAATCAATCTGAACCTATTTTTGACTACCAACATTTGAAATTAAACAAAATATGCCCACTAAAGTTTGAATTTCAATGAAAAATTTTAATTTTGGTTAGCATAAGCTAGTTTGGGTCGTTTATTATTAATGGGCATAAAATATGAAGAGAAAAGATCAATAATTTTCACTTCACTACGAGCAATTGTTTTATTGTAGAAAAACCAGCGTGTAATTGTAATTTAAATTAAATGTAATTTTATTTTAATAAATTCCATTAATAAATAGGATAGTCGTATTCGTTTAGTATGTTATTCTATTACTAAATAAAAACCTATTTATTTCCAGGGGCGGTGTCTTAGAAGCCGAGGGCATAGTGGAGGTGAAGTTCAAGCAGCGGGACATACTGAAGACGATGCACAGGATGGACCCCGAGCTGCTGCGACTGAGTGCTAGAATAAACGGTGAGTGGACTTAAATGTAGAAAAGATACTAAAAAACTATTGGATAGTCTTGTACACTTTTGAAGGTGGTAGAACCCTTTGTGGTTCGACTCCGGTGGCACCACCGCCACACCTATTTCTACCTAATAACAGCAGTGTTAGGCGCTGCTGTGTTCTGGTTTGAAGGGTGTGGTAAGGGAGACAGACTTTTCCGAGGCGTTCCAGCTTAGTCCTCAGGGGTAGCGGCGCAACTGTGGCCGACCTCAGGTAGGAATATCTAATCCTTTCTGGAGTTGATTACAGAAGTCCATGGGCGGCAGTAGCCACTTACCATCAGGTGGACTGCATGCTCGTCTGCTACTCTTTTTTTATAAAAAAAACACGCTTTATATTAGCTTCACTTGTATGTTTGTCAGTGAGTAGCTCCGTTTTTCAGTAGAAAGAGATCAACATACATCCTTATCTTACCCTGCATGTATGAAATAATGAAATAGAATACTTTTCTACTTTTTAGTCGATTTTATCATAAAAGCGTGGTTTTTAGTTTTTTGAACTATATTTATAATTTATTTATATAGTAACTCTAAAGTCTTACACAATTTATTTATTTTTACTACCTTAATAATAAATAAATCATGTTATAAATAAGGTTGCATTTTACTAATTATTTATTGTAATTTTGCGATACGACAAATTGTAAATTAAAAAAAATAAATCCAATAAAAAAAAAATGAAAATTATATTATCTTAAGCATTCATTTTTATTTTATTTTACTACTAAATGTAAAATTTGGCTTGTATGTCATCATCCGATATGGTCTAGTGGCTAGGATACCTGGCTCTCACCCAGGAGGCTCGGGTTCGATTCCCGGTATCGGAATAGTCACTTTCTCTTTTTTTAAATCATATTACAATTTATTTTTAGTTTATATTACGAATTTTATTTATATTTATTTTTGTCTAATAAATAAAATACATTTTTTTTTAATTTTTTACTAACATACATTTTTTTGTCAATGTTACCATGTGAACATTTTATTTTACAATTTTTAGTTCCATATGAAAATATTTGAAAGTATTTTTTCCACCAAAATCTATAAAAAATCAGACAATTATTATTATCTTTTAATATTGAATAATATTGTTTCAGAATTGAAGGACCAAATCAAGGAAATATCAAAGAATTTAGACCGAAGAGGCTCTATAGATGATGCTATTATTAAAACCGAGACTGGAAGGCAAGGTAAGAACACTAGAAAATAATAAAGATGGTAGAAACCTCTGTGGTTCGACTCCGGCACCACCGTCACACCTATTTATGTTATAACAGCAGTGTAGCGTTGAAGTGTTCTGATTTGAAGTGTGGTAAGGGAGATATACTTTTACGAGGTGTTGCAGCTTTGTCCTCGGGTAGCAGCATATCTGTGACCGATGAAAGATAGCAATGTAATCGAATCTGGGGTTGATTATAGATGTCCATGGGCGGCAGTAGCCACTTACCATCAGGTGGTCTGCATGCTCGTCTGCCACTCCTATATTATAAACTAGCTGACCCGGCAAACGTTGTAACTTTTGTATTTCATATAAAATATAGCCTATGTTACTCGTGGATAATGTAGCTTTCGAATGGTGAAAGAATTTTTAAAATCGGTCCAGTAGTTTTTGAGCCTATTCATTACAACCAAACAAACAAAGTTTTCCTCTTTATAATATTATTGTAGAAAAGGTTTGCTACATTTTAACATATTATTATGATGTGTTTATTTTTCAGCTGAAAGCAAGATAAGGGAACTGGAAACCGAACTATTGGCTGCTGAGAAAACTGTCAAAAATAGAGAAAAGGAACTGTCACCTATTTACCACGAGGTGAGGGATCATCAGATTTTAAAATTATTTTTATAGCCTATCTGGTATGTATATTAAAATAATGTTGGAGTATATTTCTGTCAAATGTTTTTTTGTATTTAATAATATAAATATTACGGAATTTTGCGATGGTTATTTTGGATGTTTATAAATTTTAATCCTTCATATAATTATAATAAAATTTTCTTTTTTTTAACTTTTTCTTCCTTTTTTCAATTCACGACTTAAAAATATATATATTTGATTTTACAAATAGATTTTTTTAATGTGTGATGTAACAACTGGCATGTGACGTCACATAAAGTTGACGTCACAATGTGTGACGAACATGGGATGTTGTATGTGGAACACATATTTATGTTGTTCTGTTGTATGTTTGTAGATCGCCGTGCAATTCGCGGAGTTACACGACACGGCCGAGAGGATGTTAGAAAAAGGCTGTATATTCGTAAGTTTCATATTTTATAAAATTTTGATTAAATCAATATAAAATAGTTCTCAATATGTAGAGATGATTGATAAAATTGTAACTGAGTTTGCTCTTAGAAATTAATGAGTAAGAAATTGTTTTTAAGAAACCTGAATAAGATTTTTTGTTTTGAAAAAAAAAATCATAAAAAATTATTTGATATATTTTCTGGGATATTTATTTTTCTTTATTATATTTTCTCCATGTTTTGAGTTGATAGAAATTTCATCATGATGTTTTTTTTTAAATAGCTAATATGAAGATTTTTGGGAGAATGACATTGTGTGACTGGATTTAATTCACTACCGTTTCCGTTATCCACACGATGTGCTTTCAATATAGCAAATATGACAAGATTGTTTATCTATCTCCAGGACATAATCCCGTGGCGTTCCTCCCGTCGCCTACTCCACTGGCGCCTGAAGCGGCTACTGCTGCAGCAGGAGCAGGAGCGGAGGGTGCAGCGGGCGTCGGCTCCGGGGGGTAGCGCGGGGGGTGGGGGGAGCACGGGGACCTTGGGACCCCGTGCTGCTGCAGCTACGTTGCGGCGCTGGTTCACCGAGGACCGGGGGGAGACGCAGGTGAGGGGGACATCCTAGGGCCATAACCCATAGCTACGAGGGAACGAGGGGATTTGGTACCTATCGGGGTGAAAGGAGGAGAGATGGTGTCACTGCGTAGCTCAGGTAGGTGGGATATATGAGGGGGGGCACTCGCTAAGGTATAGATAGGTATGGGGGAGAGTGAGAAGGATTAGGCCATGGTCCACCGCGCTACGACGGATCGAGGGGAGACGGTACCTACTGGGGGAAATACAGATGACAGGGGGGACTGTGTCATTACGTAGCTGGGGTAAGTAGAGAGGGTGAGAGGGGGGGAGGGTTGACGTGTTGAAGACAGAGGTGCAGGTAATGGGATAGGGTAGATGTGGTCCCTCAGGAAGGAAGGCGGTATGTCTGGTCGCATACCGTCGTGCACAGACGGTGTGGCGAGCGTCACGCTCACCGGGGCGGAGCAACTCGCCAAGAGGACTCCGGTCGCGTTCCTTTGGAGATGTCGGAGTCCTCTACGCAGCGCTGAGGACGGCCACCGGGGGGGTTTTAGTGAGTACAACACCAACTTTTGGAGGTTTCCCCCTCGTAAACAAAAAAAAAAAGGATAGATGTGGTAGTTCTGATTAAGAATCTTACCGCACTATTTGAGGCATAAAAAAGAGGGGATGAGGAGGGTAAAAGAGACGAGGTAAGGTAGATTGTTCATGATTGTTGTGTGATAATTATTGAGTTACAATAATATTTACTATCGAAGAGAAATAGGTTGACACATTTTTATCATATCGTACGTATTTCTAATTCGTCACCGTTCCCCACAGTGCCAACAGCGGGAGCACGGGTCCCGGGTTCGATCCTCGGCGACACAGATTTCTAAACGAATGAATTTAGATTTCCGTTTCTGGGCCTGGGTGTTTGTGTATTTGTTTATGTGTGTCCATAGCGCCCACGATCCAGGGAATCCTAGTGGGGCTGTGAGTGTAGAAAGCGTTTATTATTCCAAACTGATGGAAATAGATTGATATACTCTTATCGCTAGTACCGTACATATATGTATACTAGTGGTGCCCGCGGCTTCGCCCGCATTTTAAAGAAATAATATGACATACATAAAACGGAAAATTGGTACCTGCATTGGAATGACAGTGGTGCCATCTGTCGAAAATTGGTCTTACCAACTCCCAAACCCTTTGCTAAAGATCATCACTTGATCAAATGCATAGTTTCCGATTCTATACGAATTCTAATTACGAATTCGAATTGAAAATTAATTAAAAAAACCTTTTCCCACGGACTAAATAGTGAAACTAAAACATTCTCAAGTCCCCTTAAACACACAACAAATTTCATCAAAATCAGTCCAGTCGTTTAGGAGGAGTTCAGTGACATACACACGCACACAAGAAATATATATATATATATATATATATATAAAGATTACTAATTCGTGACCGTTGTCCACAGTCCCACCAGTGGGAGCACGACAACGAGGCGGTGTGCCACTGGTTCGAGAGTCAGACCCAAGATGACAATTCTGTTCTGGAGAGGAACCTGAGGGCCATCAAGAACGATTCGGTGTTGCAGGCGGTCAATAACCTCGTCATGGTGAGTTTTGAGGGGGGGGGGCTGTGTGGAAGTGGGGGAAATGTGTGGATGTGGGGGATAAGTGTGGTGGGTGGGGGAGATAAGTGGGAGTGTGGGGAGATAGGGGGAATGTGTCGGTGGGAGAGGGAGAAGTGTGTGGATGTTTTTTTTTATTTATAATATAGGAGTGGCAGACGAGCATGCAGTCCACCTGATGGTAAGTGACTACTGCCGCCCATGGACATCTGTAATCAATCCCAGATAGGATTAGATATTCCTACCTGAGCTCGGCTACAGATGTGCCGCTACCCCTTAGGACTAAGTTGGAACGCCTCGGAAAAGTATGTCTTCCTTACCACACCCTTCAAAACGGAACGCAGCAGCGCCTAACACTGCTGTTATTAGGTAGAAATAGGTGTGGCGGTGGTGCCGCCGGAGTCGAACCACAAACGGTTCTACCACCTAAAAGTGTGGGGGGGATAAGTGTGTGGTGGGTGAGGGAGAGAAGTGTGTGATTGGGGGAATAAACATGTGGTGGGGGTAATAGGATGTGTGTGATAGGGGTCGCAATACCGGACCATCTAAGCAAAACCGGTATTTTCGGTACTGACCCCAGACAAATCCCGGTATTCCGGTTTTTTCGATATTTTCGAGATTAAGATAAGTTACTAATTTTTATTAAGCATTTTACTATGTAATGTTAATTTAGTGGAATTCCGAAGGAAAATATGTCCTATTACTTAATACCAAGTTAATTACAGAAGTTTATGATTTATTAACGACGTTATGAGTTCCGAATTCATCAATAAATGAATTATATAAAAATATATGTGGAAAGCTGGAAAAAAATATCTCTGTAGTCGTGCATTCTTGACAGAGTGGTCGTGGCATGATGATGACAACTGGTCAGTCATCCACAGCTGCCTTGAACAGACGCTATTGCGATCCTTCGCCACCGCCTTCTATGCTGGCCTTGCGGCAACACTCGACGAGGGAACACTGTGTGCTAGATTTTATAAGGTCTGTTCAGCGAGTAGGCGATCTGCCGCGTGACCTCTTTCCGTCTACCTTTCACGGAACTACAACCGTACTACTGAGTTCTCGTCCCTAAATATGCGGCCGAAATATTTTAGTATTCTAATCCAGATAATCGTAGATCCAGAGAATAGTATTTCTAGGGCATCAATTTTACGGCGATCTTGCATCCGAATCGTCTACGACTCTGCAGCGTAGAGAAGGATAGGAAAAACTAGACTTTTCATAAGTCTTATATGTAACCTAACGATAAGGCAGACGGGCTACCTGATGGATAGCAGTCACCGTCGCCTATGGACATTTGCAACACCAGAGGAGTCGCCAATGCATCGCCGGCTTTGAAGGAGAGCTCTTTTTACACCCCTCTTGAAGAGCCCCATGTCATAGTCCTAAGGGAATACCTCAGGAGAAAGTTCATTCCACATTTTGCACGTACACGGCAAAAATGAACGATCAAACCGAACCGTGCAGGACCGCCACGGGTCCAGTTGAGGTCCAGGTCATCCTTCGGCGAGAGGTGCGATGAAGGAAAGGCGGCTTAGGCACCAGATCAAACAGTTCCTCAGAACACTCACCATTGTAAAGTCGGTAGAACTCGCAGAGGGAACCTATGTCCCTCCGCAGGCTTAAGGGTTCTAACCGATCAGAGATCGCTGGGTCATCGACGATTCGCACCGCGCGTTTCTGTACGGAGTCAAATGGGTTAAGCTGGTATTGTGGTACCTCTGCCCAGAGATGCGAGCAGTACTCCATGTGGGGCCTCACTTGCGCTTCATAAAGCAGAAAGAGTTGGCCCCCAGTGAAGTACTCCTTGGCTCTGTTCAGGACGCCCAGTTTCTTTGAAGGCAACTTGGCTTTAACTTCCAAATGACTCCGATACTGCACGTCACACGTGATGTCAAATCCCAGAATCCCTACACTTTTACCAATGGTGAGCGGGGTACTTTGGAACTTAGGCGCTATGACGAATGGGGCTTTTTAGCGGTAAACGCGCAGACTTGTGTTTTCATGGGGTTGAACTCAACAAGGGTAAGACGACCCCATTCCAAGACCTGCTCCAGAGAGTTCTCGATTTCAGACACAAGTCGGATTCTGCTTTCTTCCACGAATGTCCGAGAGGTGTCCGCACGGCCTGTGTACATACCATCTCCCGTGCTATGATCTGCATAGCAATGGATGCCACCGGTTAATAGCAGCAAATCATTGATATGCAGAATAAAAAGCGTGGGAGATAATACAGACCCTTGGGGCAGGCCAGCGTTGATGAGCTCCGTGTCTGAGCAGTACCCTTCAACTACGACCTTAATATGCCGCTCAGACAGAAAGCTGGCTGTCTATGTGCACAACCTCTAGGGAAGACCTTAAGATGGTAACTTCGCGAGAAGGACCCTATGCCAGAGCCGGTCAAAGGCCTTAGCGATGTCCAGGCTTACGGCCAATGCCTTCCCGTTGCTCTCCACAGGTTGTTCCCAAAGGTGAATAAGGTACACAAGAAGATCACCAGCTGATCGGCGCTTGCGACAACCATATTGGTCTGTCTTGGTGTTTTTTGATATGTTGCGGTTCCTCCAAATCTTATTAAGCCTATCGACAGCAGATCTTGTTAAAGCGAAGATCGTGTTGGCGGGTTGTTTCTTGACGCCTATTGTCATAATTGTCATTGTTATAAAATATTTTGAAAATATATCATCTTCCTCTAAATGTTTCTTTTATTGTGATACACTCAAGAAATATAGCATAAAACTATAGTTACTGCACTTCCTTGTCGACCCTTTTGTATGAAGTGTAATGAAAATAGTGTGGGCCCAGTGTCGTGGTCACTGTCCATTTTCCTAGACGCGATTACATATGGTATGCAACATGTCAACCTCGAGTTCATCCATTGATCGAAACACTTCAATAGGAATATCATCTATATTAATTGCTTTGTTGCGTTTTAATAAGTTAAATAGCAGCGCGTACTTCATCTTTGAATATACATATATGGTTCTTTTTGTATATCATTTTTGGCATATGTTGTGTATAAGGTCGACTATTAGAGAAAAGTGATATGAAGTATTTTGCCATACATTGACGATTTCCTTAATTTCGGTAACAATCACACCATCAGAATCCTCAATAGCCCATGTTCTGGAATTAAATTGATGGGTTATACATCGGATTTTTTAAGAGATATTTTATTTCAAATCGAACCTTTTCTTTAGCTCTCCGACGAAGCAATATACAATACGCCAAGTCTCACCTGACATCCAATGCCGATGTTTGTTGATTTTCATAGGTTGTGTCGATTGTAACGCTTGTTTAATATGGACTTTTGCATTGTGCCAGAGTCCATTGGAGTCAATTTATATGACTATAACTTTATTTTGTTTTATTTTACTAAAAACCGAAAATACCGAATATCCCGGTTTTTGTGAAATTAAAACCGGTATTAATAAGACGTAAATTTGGCCCGGTATCCCGGTATTTTCGAAATCTCGAATACCGGATTGCGACCCCTAGTGTGTGAAATGAGACAAGTGGGTGGCGGGGTCGATTTTATAATAATCGATTATTTATATGTTATAATCGATTTTTAAATGGGTTCAATCAATTTTTGTAATGGTCGATTATTTATGTGTTATAATCGATTTTAAAATGGTTTCAATCGATTTTTATAATGGTCGATTATTTATGTGTTATAATCGATTTTAAAATGGTATTAATCGATTTTTAGAATGGTCGATTATATTTGTGTTATAATCGATTTTTAAATTGTAATAGTCTATATATTTTTTTAAAAATTGATTGACCTAAAATTTGATAGCAATTTTAGTGACAACCTTTTTTCACCGACGATTTTACCAAGAATATTTGTGGGCGCGCCGGTAGGTCGATCTACAATGGTACTTCAATTCAACTAATTTAACCAATATTTATAAAAATATAGTTAAAATAATTAAATGAATAAGTGTTAATGCCACCACAGTAACAATAACACCCAAGCAAAATACCAAACAGTTCAGAGCACCACCGTGCCGTGCCCCCTATCGGACAACTTCTGATCCGTTGACAGTTGCGCGCCCCTTTTTAACACGCTTTTATTAGCTTGGGTTGTACGTTTGTATGTATATATGTACGTAACAGTAACGGAATCTTGGAACCCGATTTCTATCCACTTTGCACGTTCAGTTTAATTCAAAATTTTGAAGAATTATCAAAAACCGATGACAATACACGATTTTAATAATTTTGTACCATTATCCTTATCAACATTCTCAGGATTAACGATTTTGGAGGCGAGATTTTTCAAGCACCTTCAGCAAAGTTCATCGCAAGTTTACATTGCAAATAATTATTGCTTTTTAGTTTCAATAGGCGTAACTGTTATAGCGTGATTTTTAGTTTAGAAAATAATAATGTTATTTCCCTATAACTCAAATGTTCTGAAACACATCATATACACACAAGCGTGTTTTTTAGTTTTTTGAACTATAATTTTATTATAGCATGATACAGGTAGCCAATTGTTAATACGGAGCGTTCGAAATTAATATCATGTGATTTTAAAAACGAAATATTTATATATAAAATGAAGTATTCTCCCACATATTGACGACCGTTTTGTCTTTTGTGCTCACTTAAAAATCGATTATTTTTACAATAATTAAATTTTTAATAATCATTTTGTTTGAACAAAAAAATGCATTTTTTATTAATCTATTTTATTTTATTGTTTTCACATCCCTACAGAGGATCAACTACAGATAAGATTACATTCCTACCTTCAAATCAGAACACAGTAGCGATCAACATTGCTGTTATTGGGCAGAAGTTTCTAATAATCATAAAATTCGTCACTTATGTTAACATCCGATATGGTCTAGTGGCTAGGATACCTGGCTCTCACCCAGGAGGCTCGGGTTCGATTCCCGGTATCGGAATTTACAAATTCTCTGCACATCTTTTTTTATCATTTTGTTTTTATAAAATAACTTTTTTTGTTTATAATAATTGTGTTATTTCATCGATTTATATATTTTTCCGTAAGAATTTGGAAATTTTGCTTTTATATATTTTTCGTTTTCTCTTTTATATGATTTGATATTAATCACAATTAATTGAAGGAGAATTTGGTAGATTTTTTTATTATTTTTTTTATGTGTTTATATGTTATTATATACAGAAATGTTTTTCTTTGTCATCTTAATAAAAAAAATCATAATTGTTGGGTACAATATATTTTTGGAAATTTAACAGTTGTAAGACAGAGTTCAAAAACATAAATATTAAAAAACAAAAAAAAAAAAAACATAGATTGCTTAAAAATACAGATTATGTCACTACCACAATATAATTGGCATGATGATAGTATTAAAAAATCAAAGAATAAATGATTTAAGAAAACAATATATATTGAAAGGATTCTCAAAAATGACTGTTTAAAAAAAAAAGCTAAGATTTTTTTATATTTTCAATTAAATAAAAGTATAGAATACTGCAGTCGAACATCTTGTTTGAAACGCTAACGGGGCGCGAATGAAGTCATTTTTGGGTATGTCACTGAATTGCTTGAAATTTTGTATGGGATATTCTAACGTGACGTCACCAACGGACGCCATGACACTCGCTTGTAAAACATTACCCTCTTATTATGCTCGAAAAACATTCCACTCCACAGCCAGATAAATGTCAGAGGTACTTGGGATTTGAACCTGGGCCCCCAAGGTACACAGGCCAAATTTTAAACCACTATTATTAATTTAGCTAACACAGATTGTTAAAATATTTATTTTATTAAAAGATAATATTTTTTCCAGGAACTAACACCTTCCCAACGCGCAGAGTTCATCAGAAATCTTTCAGCTTTGGAAATGGAACAGTAGCGTCGAAAAGTATGTTAGAAAAGCTAAAAGTGGACTTGGGAACACTCGAAACGTCCGAATGATAAGTGCTACAATCGGAAAAAGTACTACAATTATATATGCACTAATAATGTACCAAATGTGTATATACCGTTTCGTAAAATAAATAAAAATATGTAAAGTTACTGTAATAGTAAAAAATGGGGAATATAATTTAAATATATTCTATTTTTTAATTTAATTGTTTAAAATAAGTACATGACATAAACATATATATTCAGGGCCGGATTTTAGAGAGGGGATACTGTCTCGGTGTCTCTACAAGAAAGGGGCCCCTACAACAAAAAATATCCAAATCACTTTTAACTTGTTTTTTTTGATTTGATTTGATTTGATTTGATTTGATTTGATTTGATTTGAAAAAAAAACCGGCATTTTATTTATTCGCATTATACCTACTATATTTGCAAAAAATGTAGTAAATTCATATTGAAATAATTTTATTTGCTAGCACATTTTTAAACTTGACAGAAAAGAATAATTGTTCCTTTTATTGGGAACGTAGGGGCCCCGTGTTTTAGTACTAGTAGTACTACCACTAGTAGTAGTAGTAGGAGGCCCTACAAATCCGGCCCTTTAATAATGTTTATGACGTAATATCTTATTATTTATACAGTGGTCTCATTCCCTCAAAATTTCGTTTTTTGAAAAACACATTTTTATGTTTTTATTTTTTTTTTAATTTTAAAAGATCCATTGTTATTTTTTCACAAACAAGATTATTATTTATTTTTTAAAGTTGAAAGCTCTCGTCTCTGTTATATTTATATAGTATAATTGTTATTTCAAACTATCTATTTTAATGCAGTTGCATTGAAATTGGCAGTGCATTTTTTCTATAAGGATTTTGGAAAAACGGGCGTTTATTTTTAAAATAATTACTTTTTAATATATTTTTACAAATTATTACGAAAAAAATACTACTACTCACTAAAATAATTATAAAGAAATAACAATATTGATTAATTGATCAAATATTGATTAAAACACTTTACAATATCAATATGTATATTGGTTATACGTTATACAAACATCATCATCATCATCAACATCAATATGAATAAATAAACAATATGATTAATATTGAAAGTAAAATACTAAGCACATTTTTTTACACTTAGTGATACTTAAAATCTAGAGGATGTTCTAAAATACAATACAAAATTATAGTGAAATCTCGAAAATATTTTTTACAATATCATTTAGTTAATTTAGTTATATACAGCATGTATAAAAATTATTAATATTTAAAATAAAGTATACAAACATTATTTAGTTGCACGCGTTTTAAAATGGGTTAAAAGTATACATTATATTTAAAATTAGTGTTGATTTTTTATACAGGTTGTGAAAAATAAAAAGTGAACTGATTATTTCTATGCATTTATAATACTTTAATAATACTACTTTTTTTATTTTCATTTATTTTATCAATTGACGTGAAAAATATGTCATGAAATCAAAACACAAAATTGTTATTTTGAAAAATAAAGTTTTATTTAGTTTATTATAGATACGTAATTTTAATGACTTGTCCAGCTGTGGGACATACATAAACTAACGAGTGGATTTTTATTATTTTTTGTGCGTTTTTTCACACCCTGTATAATCTAATATGCCACACAATTTTGAACCTTATGTGCCTTATATTGCGGTATGCTTTCTGTACAAACACACACACACTATGTATATATTTATATATAATAACAACAACATATATATAAAATACATACATGAATTACGTATTATGTATACTATGTATAATACATAAGTTAGGAGCTTCATACAAAATTGTAATGTATTTAGTCACATAGCGTTGATATAATGGTTAATCAGTTATAAAGATTTGATTTAAATGTTTATAATATATTGTATGGGAGTTACCTAGTGAAGTACTTTGTAAGTCTAATTTTGAAAGTGGTAGAATCCTCTGTGGCTCGACTCCGGCCTATTTCTGTTATAACAGCAGTGTTAAGCGCTGCTGTGTTCTGGATTGAAGGGTGTGGTAAGGGAGACATACATATCGTCAGGTGTAGCGGCGCATTTGTGGCCGACCTCAGGTAGGAATATCTAATCCTATCTGGGGTTGATTACAGATGTCCATGGGCGGCAGTAGCCACTTACCATCAGTTGGACTGCATGCTCGTCTGCTACTCTTAAATTATAAAAAAAAAACTCAGCGCCGGATTTGTGGCCGATCTCAGGTAGGACTTATCCTATCAGAGATTGATTACAGATGTCCATAAGGTTGACTTACCATCAGTTCAACGTCCTAACATTTCTTAATAATATTCCAATTTTATTCGTTGAATTATTGTAAATCTGTATGCTTTGTGATATAAAATAGTATGAATATTAGTTACATAGAGGGGGATTAATTTTAGTAAATGTATATTTGAATTTGGAATGTATTATTTGTAAAACGAATGCTTCGAAATATGATATGAGTCCAAAACTTAGACTAAGTAACGAAATAGACTGACAAAATTGGAGAGATTGGTTATAAATAACGGATAATAAAAGCAATAATAGCCTAGTGGTTAAGAAACTTGACCTCTTGATCGAGGGGTCCTAGGTTCAAATTCCAGGATAATAGTTGTGTATTAGAAATTAATTATCACTTGCTTAAACGGTGAAGGAAAACATCGTGAGGAAACTTGAGAATACTTGCATACTTGAGAAATATAAAAAAAACAAAGGTATGTGAAGTCTACCAATACGCACTTGTCCAGCGCGGTGGACTATGGCCTAATCCTTCTCATTCTGAGAGGAGACCCGTGCCCAGCAGTGGGACAGTAATGGGTTGATGATAGTAATAATGAGACAAGTAATATTTGTCAATGCTTGTTTTGTTATACATATGTTTGTGTAAATAACATAATTACGTGTCTATTTCTTTACTTCGTCTATGTTTTGAGGTATAGTCCGCGCCAACCTGCTAGTCCGCTTTGAAGTTGTGCGAGCAGGTGTAGTCATACAATTTGCTATGGCGACGCGATTCATTTCTATGTTCAGAGCGGACTAGCAGTTTTACGCGGAATATAATGATCTAATGAAAGGAGTTTCATGGGATATATTTTGTCGAGTGTAATATAAATATTTTTGAGTTAATAATGTAATATAGGGTAGGTATTTCTTGGGGTAATATAGTAAAAATGCGGGTAGAAACGCGCGCAGAGGGTAGTTAGTCATTACTATTATTTTCTATTTATTTTTTTGAAAATACCATAAGGGTTGCAAAGGGTGGTTGCAGACATTCTCTACTAAACAACCCTGGGTGATGGGAGGGGGTGAAATATAAAATAAATAAATAAACAAATAAACAAAAAATTGTATAATTTAAATAAATATCAATTTATTTTGTATAATTTTGTTACGCGAATTACATTTTCTCATTTTATACTCATGGGCTGTTTTTGTCTCTTACTGTCTCGATAAGAGAGAGCGAGAGAGCAATAATCGTGTATAGGTTAGTAGAATGGGATATATATAATTTTGGTTATTAAATTATTTAATTTACTGCCATAGGGAACAAATTAATGCTCTTTTTAGGGTTCCTTGCCCAAAGGGTGAACGGAACCCTGTAATTTATTTGTGTTACTAATATAAGGAGGTATGTTAGCCTGTATATTTTGAATAGACGCTAAAACATTATAAACTTTTATACTTATACATTGTCTTTTATTTTGTGTTACCCTACCCTTAATAAATCCAGTGATATACCCGTTATTAATAATTAATCTATCCACTGTTTTGTATAACAAAGATCGACATTAGATTATTTCTTGTAAAATCACCTATTTCTTGGAGGAATTTGTAAATTTATCTGTCTTCTGGAAATTGTAACATTACCTATTACTTTTAGAAACTGACCATTTCTTAAATTTCGATATTCGATAGGCAAAATCTGGAAAGATTGAGTATTAATAACGAGTGTTAAAGGACAGGTCAGTAAAATATAATACTTATGGCCAGATATGTCGTTAACCACTGTCTCACTGCTGGGCACGAACAGAGAGATTAGGCCAAACTCCACCGCGCTGGCCAAGTGTGTTATTCGAGACTTAACATACCTTCAAGATCTTTATTTTTTGAAGAGCTCTCGATTATGTAAGTTACCTCACAATGTTTTACTTTAGTCATCAAATCATAAAATATGTCAATTCGGCGCTCTTAACTCTGTTTAGTCCTGTTAAGTTCATAGCTAGACATTTGTAACATATTCGTCATATAAGGTGGGTCTCCTTACCTTCCACACCCTATACTCTAATTCCTTAGGGGTGACCGTTTAGCCCTGTTTTTTCTATTTAAATAATAATTATAAAACAAAATACATGACAAAAATGACACATCAATATTACACATAAAAATTACGTAATAAAATTAAATGTGTGTTACATTACAAAGTATAAGACTTCTTATCCTCGAACCATATAACAAAGGTACGTATTTGTGTCGGTCGCAGCGTCACGACATAGTCCAGGGTGTCGGGCCCTGTCTCCGAGCTGTCTGCATGGTAGTCCTCTTTGTCAGTTGCCCTGAAAATAATATAATTGTAGTATCTGCTGGTTTCTGCTGAAATAATAACAAATGAGTGTGTGATAAATTCTTATCTCATTTATTAAAAAATGATTCATATAGAATACTTTTTGAAACTTGACTTGAAGTGGAAGTCATACCCTCCGGGACTCTCATATGCTAAGGCAGTGTTAGCATAAGGGCGGTGGGCATGGATTTTCGGGTCTCGAGGATCCCCTCTTTGCCCGGGCCGATCCTCGGTTGGTGAATACCCCCGGATTCTTGATATTTATTCATAATAATTTAAAACATTATTATATAATTAAAAAAATATATATCATCCCACTGTTGAGTGGGTGATTCGGTACTTATGCGTCGTTACCGAGCGGACGGTCGGCCTCCTGATGGTCGGAGGTCGCCAGGCCAGGGAGTTCCCGTGGGAGCGGGCGCCCCCCAGCTGGTCGATCGTGTAGGGGCGGGTACCCCTTTAGATGGGAGTATGATCTGGACTCCGGTAACTTTTGAAAGTCAACAATCTACTACCGCTTCGGAATGTGTTTCGCTATGGAGAAGAAGCGGCGCAAGAAACTCTATTCGTGTGCAAATTTGCATCATTTAAAAAGGAAATATTATATACAATTTTACATAGCGGTTCATATTATTAATTATTTATTGATGGTAGAGCTGGAGTTGTCATTGTCGTTGTTCAGAATTCAGATGTCTGTCGCCTATGGTCAATATAAGATTTGTAATAATACTCAAATAGAAATAGAGATCTTCTACGGATGCGCCACTACCCTTAAGAACTAATTAGGAATGCCTCACTTAACGAACTTGAAGGTGGTAGAACCCTTTGTGGTTCGACTCTGGCGGCATTTCCGCCACACCTATTTCTGCCTAACAACAGCAGTGTTAAGCGCCGCTGTGTAATGGTTCGTAGGGTGTGGTAAGGGAGACGTTTCCGATGCGTTCCAGCTTAGTCCTCAGGGGTAGCGTTTCTATGGCAAACTTCTGGTAGGAATCTAATCCTATCTGGGGTGGATTACAGATGTCCATACGCGGCAATAGTCACTTACCATCAGGTGGTCATCATGCTTAATTGCTACTACTAATAAAAATAACATTTAAGGGGCATAACACACGAGCGACAAGTGTCGCCGACCGACCACGATCGCTGACGACAGGCGACCATCGGTAATGTTCATGTGCATAACTGTCTGTAGCTCATTTTATACTTCTCTTACAGTACGAGATATGATTAGAAAAATGTTACCTTTTCTTTCGTCTGCTATCAGTATAATCTTCTCTGTCATAACTCTCCATCTCTCCTCCTTCATTGGATCCCGTTTCGTACTCTTGAGAAATATACGTTGTTTCTTCTGTACGTTTCTTTGGTCTTGTATCTACACCTGAAAATTTAATTATAGGTTTTTTGACTTATAATTTCTGTACCTCGAAGTATGTTAAGCACTCAGTCAGTTGGATCAACTCCGGCGGCACCACCATCATACCTATTGCCTAATAACAGCAGTTAAGCGCTGCTGTGTTCTGGTTTGAAGGGTGTGGTAAGGGAGACATACTTATCCGAGGCGTTCCAACTTAGTCCTTAGGGGTAACGCATCTGTGGCCGACCTCAGGTTGGAATCTAATCGTATCTGGGGTTGATTACAGATGTCCATGGACGGCAGTATCCACTTACCACCGGCGTCTGCTACTGCTGTTTTATAAAAAAGAAATAATTTCTTTTTATTTCGGATCTCCATTTGAAATTGATTAAATTCGATTAATTTGCTAAACATAATGCTTATATTTACCTCGTCTATAAGAATACGATTCACCATCATCTCCCCTCTCTTTAACTCTCCTACTGTCTCTTTCTTCTCTTCTGTCATAGTTGTAACTTCTGTTCGTAATAAAGAAGGGTATATCAATATTCTGCGCTCTGCCACGTCTTCTATTCTTAGTCCTTCTATCACGTTCGCAGGACGCTGTACCGTCATTCTTCTTAAACCTTCTGTTCTTTGCTTTTCTTGGAAGTTCTGTGGTTTCTTCTGAATGTCTTATATGCGGCTTGAAAGCGCTTTTCCGTGGTCGCACTTTGTAATACATTTCATATATAGATTTAGTTATGCCTTCATCGTCCAAATCTGCTTCGTTTTCTACTGAAATTTAACGATATCAGTTTAATGAAGAATATAAGTTTTTTTAGTCTTATAAGTTATTTATTTTTTTAGTTATTTTTTATTATGATTCAATTATGTGATTAAAAATTGCGGCATTTATATTTGCGGTCATTTTCCGTATCGTATTATTATATTTAGTTTTTTTTGTCATAACTTTCAAAGTAATTTACGTAATATTGAAAATTTCTACAGAATTTTCATAAAAAGAAAAAATGTTTTTTTACTATTTTTAGGAGACTTTTCAAATATTCAATTTGTAAATACTTTCCATGAATTTAAGTAGTTCTTTCTATTTTTTGCAATGTCTTTGTAATTTTTATCATACTCAATATTGTAGAAATCATTTCATTTTTATTACGATATTGTAACTTACCCATATGATCATCATAATATCCTCTGCGTCTCTCATCTTGCAATCTTCTGTTAGATACGCTATGTTCAGCTTCGATCTCTGAACTATCTTTTCTGAAATCCTTTAAGAATTTCGCTTTCCTTATTTTATCACTAGACATACTTTTATTTTTCTTAGACTCTGTTCTAGGATATGTTACATAGATTTTAGATTCAGTACTGCTATCAGTATTAGATGTATTATTAACATTACTTGTAGTATTATTATGACTGTTATTAAGATTAATTTCTTTATTAGACACATTTAAATCATTATTATTAATTTCAGTTACATTTTCAGTAATTCCTTGGTTAACAACAGTTTCGTTAAAAACAATTGTTGTCCAATCATTTTCATTTTCAGTTTTGAGATTTTCAGAACCATTTATAATATTTTCAGTTATATTTATAGATCGTTTGTTTCTGCTTTCGAAAGTTTCGTATCGTGTTGGTGGTCTCATTTTGTGTTTTCCCTTTTCGTAATTTCTTCTCCTTGTAATCGTTGTTTTGATCGCTTCAGTTTCTTCATCGGAATAATGCACTGAAAATTATAATATTATAATCTCAGAGAACGTCTTTCATATTCTTACAAATGGTTTTTTTAGGAGATAAAGACAAACTTTATAAAATTGAGTCCAAAGTAAAGAAACTCAAACTCTGACCCTTAACTAGAAGACCATAAAACACTAATTTCGATATCATTTATTTTATTCTCGAAAACATGCAGATGATGACATATTAGAGGGTAACAATGTGAGTTGAAAAAAGCCATTTTATAAAGCTGAAATAAAACATCACGACAATTTTTCTGTTAAAAAATCCTATCCTATAAGAGTTTAAGGTTTAACTAATTTACAATGTAAGTTGATGAAAGATATCTCACCAGTAACCGGTTTTCCATCATCTGGATAATCTAGATCTTCTGGAAGGATGCCATCATCCGCACCAATGTAGACATACCTTAAACCAAATAAATCTTATAACAACAACAAATGGACGTTGGGTTTACTAATAAGTTAACAAAAAAAACTTTTTTAATCTATCTGATGGTGATATCGGCCTATGGAAATTTGGAACCAGACCCTTCCATTAAAATGCAAGAACTAGTTAATTCTTAAAAATGGTTTACAGACCCTTCCATTAAAACGAACTAGTTAATTCTTAAAAATGGTGTTTTTTATATACAAGTGACAGACGAGTATGCAATCCACTTGGGAAGTGGCTACTGCCACCCATGGAGATCCGTGATCAACCACAGATAAGATTAAATTCTTATCTGAGGTGAGCTACAGATGCGCCGCTACCCCTGAGGTGTGTACATGTCGGAAAAGTATGTCTCCCTTACCAACTTCAAACCAGAACACAGCAGCGCTTAACACTGTTGTTATTAGGCAGAAATAGCGGTAGCGGTGGTGCCGTCGGAGTCGAACCACAGAGGATTCTACCACCTTGAAATATACCATTGCTATTGCTGTTACTCTCATTCTAAGCAAATTCCCAGCAGTGGGACCTTTCATTGACATTACCTGGTACTCCAGTCCATCTGCCTCGCGTCTTCAAGCCACTGGTTAGCTGCCAACGTGGCCTCTCTTACTTTTTTAATCTTCATCTGCAGAAATATCTTCCTGAGATCCACTGTGATGTGAGAGAACTTGGAGTAGTCCTCTCGTGTGTCTCGTTCTCTTCTGAATGGTGCTAGAAGTAAAAATAATGTTAAAACTGGTAAAAGTCTATTGATAACTCTGTTAATAAATCGAAATACATTTCCGAGGCATTCCAGGTTAGTTTGCAGTGGTAGCAATGCTGGAAGACTGCCGACTTTAGGTAGGAATTTAATCTCATCTGGGGTTGATTACTGTTGTCCATAGGCGGCAGTAGCCTCTTACCATCAGGTGGACTACATGCTCGTCTGCTAATACAGTAGTATGAAATTGCATCATTCAAGAAGAAGAAGAGGAATTTGCAAGTGTATCATTTACAACTATAAATAGTTGTAAATGATACACTTGTAAATTCTTTACAGATGTAATTACGTAAAATACAAATAAATATTTAAAACACAGATCATCTTGAGTACAATGTCCTACATGTCTTCACTATCGATTGCTGGAACTTACGTCTGGATTTCTCCAAGGTGTTCTCCAATCTTAAAAGAACGGAGCCAGCCTTCCAGGGCTCGAAGGACAGCACGTGGATGTGACGCGGAAGACCGTGCAGACGAAGCGATGAAAACTAAAAAAATAACAAGATAATATGTGTAAGTAGTTAATCACAATAAGGAATAATTCCAAAAATGTAGAGATATGGCAAAGAGAGATCGGTGCGACAGCAGTTCCCAGCTTGTAAATATACTGTACTATATATATATCTGACTTTGTCTCTTCTCACTTTAAATAGACTGGATAGAAATTATAGAGGTCTGGTCATAAATGTATTGCCACCGAGGACTAAGGTATACCTTTAAACCGAGAACACAACAGTTCTAAAGGTGTAACGGAGGTCTTAACAAAATTGGACCACAGTCTCTGATGCGACTTCCTGCAACTTGTCAACAGATGGCACCAAAAACCTATTTTCGAATCACATTATCGAAGTTTTCTCAACATTCTCCGAACTGAGACTGAGTTGGAGTGTAACCGCTCTTCATGATCATCATCATCATCATCATCATCATCATCGTCATCATCATCAACAACAACCCATTACTGTCCCACTGCTGGGCACGGGACTCCTCTCAGAATGAGAAGGATTAGGCCATAGTCCACCGCTTGCCAAGTGCATATTGGTAGACGTCACATACCTTTGAGATTTCTTTTGTTTTATAAATCTCTCAGGTATGCAGGTTTCCTCACGATGTTTTCCTTCACCGTTTAGCAAGTGATAATTAATTTCTAATACGCACATAACTTTGAAAAATCAGAGGTGCGTGCCTGGGATTTGAACCCCGGAATCCTCGATCGAGAGGCCGAGTTTCTTAACCACTACGCTATCACTGCTTCATGATCACTTAACCGTAACCGCTCTTCATGATCACCTAGCCATCAAGATCTCTCTTATCTTCAATTTCATAAAAATACGAATCATCAATAACTTACTCGTTTATTTCTAACGTTCTGCCACTTCCTCCTATTAATCTTCTCCCCCGTGGTCAGGAAGAGCCAGGGTTCCATAATCCACTTCCTGGCCACTTGGGAAGTACGCTCAGAAAATGTTTGCTCATCAACTAAAACAGAATACTAATTTTATATATCTGAAGATGGTAGAACCCTTTGTGGTTCGACTCCGGCGGCACCACTGCCACACTTATTTATGTCACATTACAGCAGTGTTAAGCGCTGCTGTGTTCTGGTTTGAAGGATGTGGTAAGGGAGACAGACTTTTCCGAGGCGTTCCAGCCTAGTCCTCAAGGGCAGCGGCGCATTTGCGGTCGACTTAAGAAGAATCTAATCTGAGGTTGATTACAGATGTCTATGGGTGGCAGTAGCCACTAATCATCAGGTGGACTGCACTATATTATAATAAGGGCGTCAATAATAATTGGTCAAGTGCAAGTCGAACTCGCACACAGAGGGTTCCGTACCACCAAATTTTCATTTATTATTTATTTTTAGTATTTGTTATCATAGCAGCCACAGAAGTAAATGCATTGAAAATTTGAACTATGTACCTATTATAGTTCAGTACATAAAGTAAAAAAACGCTTCAAAATTGCGGTCTGGCGACGCCCATTTATTTCTAAGTTTTTTTTTTATTTTTAGGAATCTATGTTACAGCGGCCACCGTTATACATATTCTGTAACTTCAATTATCTATCATTCAAGAAATAGAGCTTTATGACAGACGGATAGACAGAGGGTTAGTAATAGGGTTTTGTTTTTACCCTTTATATACGGAACCCTAAAAGAACGTTAATAAAAAAAAAACGGTACCTTCTTGTTTATAATTCCCGAGGAATATTCTGTGTTTGCCTTTCACAACTAAACCCACGCCGAAAGCATCTTCGTTCAGCGATTCTTCTAGACCAAACCCATCGTCTGTCAGTAATCTTCTGTGCATCTAAGACGAAGAAAAGAAGCATTTGCTTTTAATATACAATCAAACCTATGATAATTCTAGATATTCTTGATTTATTCTTGCAAGCGTGCAGTTCACCGAGTAAGTCACCCATGACATCTGCAGCGAAGAAAATATTTAATCCGTTAAGAAAATATATTTTTCCTAAAGCCGATCATTAAGACTAAGCAAGTCGTTTTGAGTAACAGCAGTGCTAAGCGCTGCTGTGTTCTGGTTTGAAGGGTGTGGTAAGGGCTATACTTTTCCCAGGCGTTCTACCTTAGTCCACAGGGGAGAGGGGTATCTGTGGCCGGCCAAAGATAGGAATCTAATCCTATTTGGAATTGATTACAGATGTCCATGGGCGGCAGACGTCACTTACCATCAGATGGACAGCATGCTTGTCTGCTACTCCTATATTATAAAAAAAAAGTGTGTAGGTCCGTCAGTTAGTAGAGTCATAGAAGACCAAGTCAGAAACTTACCATCAGCTCTAATTCCCCTTCATCATACGAGGTTCCACCTTGGGTTCTGTCCGTGAGGACGCACATCTCCACGCTGCTGTTGAGAGATTGGAGACAGATCCTGGAGGTCACGGGGTAGTAGCAAGCTGGTACTGGCTTCTTCTGTGGAGTACCTGTAATATTCAAGTTCAGTGTCTGGTAGCGCTTTTTATTAATATTCAATCTATCCAATGTTTTGCCTACTAAAGATCGACTTTTGACAATTACTTTATACAGGAAATTATGAATTTCGATCTTTGCTCGGTCGGTTGATCGGCAAAATTGGGACAGATTGATTATTAATTTTACATTTGTTGTTACATCGTCATCAAGCGATATTATCTGAGTGACATTTTTCAAATTTTCTTTTGGCAAATTGAAGAAAAGTAATGTGAGTGAATTTTTAAAATGCCGACAGCTAGAATCGATACCACGAAGTTGGCCAGTAAACGTTGTAAATTTTACAGATACGGTTTTCGAGAAGTAATAACAAATATTTTATTTTTAGCTTTCATATGATACGAACGAACAATACACACATATTTTTTATTATAACGAAGTAGGTAGACAAGGAGCATGCAGTCCATCTGATGGTAACTGATGACTAAGTTGGGACGCCTGACAATATATGTGTTTCTTCACCACACCTTTTAAAACAAATATAGCTAAAGAATGAGTTCCTTGAAAAGGTGTAAATAGACTTTAAAAACAGTATTTCATTTTTTTTATAATATAGGAGTAGCAGACGAGCATGCAGTCCACCTGATGGTGAGAGGCTAGTGCCGCTCGACATCTGTAATCAACCCCAGATAGGATTAAATATTCCTACCTGAGGTCGGCCACAGATGCGCCGCTACCCCTGATGACTAAGCTGGAACGCCTCGGAAAAGTCTGTCTCCCTTACCACATCCTTCAAAACGGAACCCAGCAGTACCTAACACTGCTGTTGCTAGATAGAAATAGGTGTGGCGGTGGTGCCGCCGGAGTCTAACCACAAAGGGTTCTACCACCTTCAAAACAAATGTTTTAATGTTTGCCATATCGTTAGGTTTAGTATTACAGCTTGACGACCCGCGTGGCGGAGCGGTCACCATGCCGGTCTGACGCGCAGAGAGTCCCGGGTTCGATCCCAAGCCAGACAAATTTCTAAATGATGAATTTAGGCTTCTGTTTCTGGGTCTGGGTGTTTGTGTATTTGTCTCTGTATGTGTCCATAGCACCCACGATACAGGGAATCCTAGTGTGGGGCTGTGAGTGTAGAAAGCGTTTATTATTTATTTATTACTGCTGTTATACTTCTAGAACTTACTAGAAGTTTTATTCCAGCAGTTCCTCTTCATCATCTGCCGAGAATTAGAGTCAGTGAAGAAGTCTCCATTGTTTGAAATATTGGTCTTGAAGATGGTCACTACTTCTTTACCCAAATCATTCCTGAAATATAAATTGTATCTGTTAGGCATAGATTAGTAAAGATACTTCGCCGCCTTGAAATTGAATGAAGCCACAAACGGCTTATTTTAGTAAGTTCTTTTTTTGAATCCTTGACAAATAAAAACATTTTTAGAGAAAATTCACGAATAAATAACTAATTTACGTAATAAATAAATAATTATTTCAAATATTTCAGGGACATTTTAGCACGGAGACGTGGCAAAACTTTTTTACGCAACTATTTCAATTCTCAAAACTGGGTACATTTTCTTGTTAGGAATGAGTAATCTTTACTAATCTATGCTGTTAGGTAATTTAAGTAGCAGGTAGCTGTCTTCCACTCTAGCTGCTGATATACTTAAAGTAAGACTCTTGCTTCATTATATTCATAGGTAAACCTTTGTACACCCCTATCCTGAATCTCTTATTTTATATTTCTTGTGCAATAAGTAAATGGTTGCCTGGAAGAGATCGCTATTTTAGTGATAAGGCCGCCAATTTTGTATTTTTTACTTTTAATTAGGTGTAACAATAAAGAGATTTGTATTGTATTGTATTGTATTGTAGACCATGTGATGCCATGACTGCTTTCTATAGACCTCTATAATATTTTTCAAAAAGAATAGGAGTTTTACTGAAGTTGAAGTGAAGCAAATATGTCAATGAGCATTTTTTGAAACCTTCAGGAATAGTAAGGAATACATCGGTCCAACCACTTCGGTTTGCAAAAGGAATATGGAGAAAATGGGTATGGGGATAGATTTGTACTTTCATATTGCTATTTCGTAGTTTCAAAATCAAGTATCTAGTAAGGGTCCGTTCAAACAGACCGGCTCGGACAGGAGAGCAGATTTTTATCACGTTGGAAACAGATTTTTGAATAATTGTATTAACGTTTATTTTTGCATGTGCACTTCTTTTGTCATTAAGAATGCTTAAACATGCTTCGTGTGAATAATAAGAGGAGCCGACCGGCTCTAACTGCGTGCTCATTCTTCCTCTCACAGCCAATCGGTTCCTATTGCGAGTGCATCCGCTTTCAGATCTTTACCAGCCGGTCTATGTGAAATAGTTGGCGGCTCCGCTCCCGTCAATTCCAAGCGTATACCATCCGGTCTGTGTGGAAAGACCCTTAGAAGTTGGGTCAACTGTACATGATGGATAGATTTTTTCAATCTGAAAGCAGATCCATGCCCAGCAATAGGACAGTCATAGATTAATGGAACTATGGCGACTTCCCGCTACTTGTCTAAAGATAGCGTTTTCTGAATCATGCTATCGAAGTTTTCTCAACATCATATTTATAGGGTGAATTTTACAAAGACCTTCAGGGCTAAATCCGAATATATAAGGAGTAGCGAAAAATGTTGAAAGGAGTTACGAGGCCAATCGTGTCGCTTATAACGATTAGATTCTTGGAAGTAATATTATGTGACAAACGATAATGAAAAATACATATTTTTTTCAAAAAAATTTCATAGTATCTAATCCTTAACTAACTAATTCTTCATTACTTACGACTTGGTATGAGAAAGTGATAAGTTGGCAACTTTCCCGCCATTTTCAAGATTTATTTGTTTATGAAAAAAAGATTCCAAGCTTCGAACTGTGACTTTGGGAGCACGGACGCGGAGCGGGCGTGACCACTTAGCCTACAGGGAGATCTTTGCAAATAACTCAACCCACATACCCAACAGGCACAGGCCCAATAATCCACTCCAGCTCCACGAACTCTTCACCTCTGTATAGCCTGATGATCTGCGTCACCCAGTCGTTGAACCGCTGTCTGATCTCCTTGACCAGAGACCCTCGGACGGTGTAGTACATTGCTTTGTCTGATATCTGGAGATACAGACAGTATTAGTTATAGTATAGAAGTAGACGAGCATGTAATCCACCTGATTGTTAGCGGCTACTGTCATCTATGGAATTATGAAGTCAACCCCAGATTTATTTTATAATAATAATACTAGTAGACGAGCATGCAGTCCACTTGATGGTAAGTTGCTACTACTGCTTATTGATATGTTTAATCAACCCCGATAAGATTATAATCCTAGCTGAGGTCAGCCACAGATGCGCTGCTACCCCTGAGGACTAAGTTGTAACGCTTCAGAAAAGTATGCCTTTTTTATCACACTCTGCAATGCGGAACATCGCAGTGTTTAACAGGGTTGGTATTAGGCAGAAAGAGGTTTGACGGTGGTGCCACCTGAGTCGAACAACAAAGGGTTCTATCAGCTTTATTCGGCACCTCAAATCATCACACCAAGATTAGATCACCTGAGGTTGGTCACAGATGTGCCATTATTCCTGAGGTCTAAGCTGGAACGCCTCGATAAAGTATGTTTCCCTTACCCATACAAACCAGAACACAGCAGCGCTACACTGCTGGTATACTTAAACCAAAAATATATTGATTGTGACTTCGGAGTCAAACCCTGAAAGGTCCTATCAAGCTTACCGGAGCAGGCCTTTCCTCTCTTGGCCTGAACGCGTAAGCCCCCGACTGCAGGGTCTGCTGGCCCTGGCTGTAGAAGTAGAAGTTTTGGGACAGCTGGACCTTCGCGCCGTCGATATGCTGGACCGATTCCAGCAGGCCAGTCGTTTTATCCACTGTCACTTTAAGGTACTGGAATTTTGGAATTAAATTTACGTTTAATTAATTAATTTTGGAAAATACACATCCATTGATCCGGAAGCAGAAATAGACTATTAAAGTAAAAACTGCCTCTGTGAAGGGCTCAAGGTTCAAATCCTAGGCACGCACTTCTTGGAAGTTTATTGGATGTTATGAAAACGCTTTTTGGAAGTTATGTGCGTATTAGAAATTAATTATCACTTGCTTAAAGGTGCATGACGATGAAACCTCCATACCTGAGAAATCTTAAAAAAAGTTTTCAATGGTATATAAAGTCTACCAATACGCACTTGGCCAACGCGGTGGATATGGCCTAATCCTTCTCATTCTGAGAGGAGACCAGTGCCCAGCAGTGGGACAGTGATGGGTTGATGATGATGATGTTGATGATATAATATTACCTCGTTAGAAATATACGGGGTCAATTCTTGATCTGGGTCTGAAGCGCCTGGCTGGCTAGATTTCTTCACATACGCGTTTTCTTCCTGTAATATTTGTATTTTTATCAAAAATCTGTTATCTTAAACATCAGTAAGTACTAAGTTATCAAGTTTAAATAAAATACTTCTACCTGAGGCTGGTCACAGGTGTGTTATTAACCCTAATAACTAAATTCGAACGTCTGTCCCTTTCCATTAGAAAGAATTAGAATTAGAAATTAGAACACAGCAGCGCTACACTGCTGTTATTAGGCAGAAATAGGTGTGACGGTGGTGCCGCCGGAGTCGAACCGTGAAGGGTTCTAACCATTTTCGTATATTGGCATCCCAACTCCCTCCCCCTCTCCTCTTAGCAAAGGCGAGTAACAAAACAATCTTCAAAACCTTTTTTTTTCACACTAGGACTTTCCACTTTTCGCCGATTTGAACTGCAGCGACTTCCCGCTACTCGTCAACAGATGGCACTGTTGAATCACGCTATCGAAGTTTTCTAAACATCTGGTATATATACAAGCTCCGAACTGAGGCTGTCGGAGCACGGCCGCTTCCCGGGCATTATCACCTAGCCCACAGGGAGATCTCCATTTGCCAAAGAACTACGCCTCTGCTGTTAGACCCACTCTCCCTTCGCTAGCGAAGTGGTCTACACCAGTGATCAAAAAGTGACCCTTTCTTTTCTCTGACTTTGACTACCGTTGGATCCCCTCCTTTCATAACAAAGCTATGGGTTTACTTATTTATGTCAAAATTTACTAACATAGGTATTAAGTGCAATGTACATGTATTGTATATGTATTGAAGGTGGTAGAACCCTTTGTGGTTCGACTCCGGCGGCACCACCGTCACACCTATTTCTACCTAATAACAGCAGTGTTGGGCGTTGCTGTGTTCCGGTTTGAAGGGTGTGGTAAGGGAGACAGACTTTTCCGAGGTGTTCCAGCTTAGTCCTCAGGGGTAGCGGCGCATCTGTGGCCGACCTCAGGTGGGAATATCTGATCCTATCTGAGGTTGATTACAGATGTCCATGGGCGGCAGGAGCCACTTACCATCAGGTGGACTGCATGCTCGTCTTCTACTCCTATATTATATATAAAAAAAATACTAACAAAATATGGATTCTGTCTGAATTAAATCGAAATAAAAATAAAATAAATTTACTTCTAAAACCCAGCTTACCAAAGGATCCCTCACAGCAGTGATGAAGTACGCCGTGTAGCCCAGCGGTGGGATATTCTCGGCCTCGAAGTACAACTCCTGGATAGCGGTGGAAGCTCTGCCCGGCATGTTAATGATTGGAGCTGGGAGCGACACTAGCTGGTATTCCACTTCTTCATCTGGGGAAAAAGTAAAAATAAAATATAGGAGTGGCAGACGAGCATGCAGTGCATGGTAGGTTATTGCGCATGGACATCTATAATCAACTCCAGATAAGATTAGATTCCTACTTGAGCTCGGCAACAGATGCGCTGATGGGGTAAGGACTAAGATGGAACGCCTCGGAATTACACGATTGCAATGAACGTCTCCTGTGTTATTTGGAGATAGAACTTGAATATGGTTACTTTAAGTTCAGTCATTGTCAATATATAAACAAACAAACAAACGCTTTCTACACTCACAGCCCCACACTAGGATTCTCTGTATCGTGGGTGCCATGGACACACACATAGACAAATACACAAACACCCAGACCCAGAAACAGAAATCTAAATTCATCATTTAGATATCCGTCTGGCCGGGGATCGAACCCGGGACCCTCTGCGTGTCAGACCGGTATGGTGACCGCTCCGCCACGCGGGTCGTCGATATATTGTAAAATGTTATCTCTATGTTACGGGTAATCTCTTAACAGCTCATGGAAGCTCTTTACAATGTGTTTACCGTTATAATCTCGTATGGAATAGTGCAATGCGATGGCTGGCAACCGCACGTGGTGGTAGGTCTTCACGCTCAATGGGTTGTAGACCAACAGTAGCACAGATTCTTGGGTTTCAATGAACTATAACAAAAACACAGATGAAATTGTATCGCGCTTTCGCCGACAACCTATTACTGTCCCACTGCTGGGCACAGTACCTTTCGTTACGTTTACTCAATCCATTATTCTGTTACGTTTGCTTCAGTAGACTGAGTAAACGTAACAGAATAAGTAAGTGCTCGTCTTTTTGTCTGCCTCACATTCTCGCAAAAAAGAGAGACAAAACATAAAACGCCATTTTATCAATTTAGACATTTAATGTTACGTTACTGACACTAAAGTTCTGATACAATCCGCTGGGGGCGCTGATTGGAAATTGTATGGGCAAATACGTAAACAAATACCAAAACAGTCATATATGTCAAAACGTTAAAACTCATGGTAAGGGTACAGGTCTCCTTTCAGAATGAGGGGTTTACGCCTGAGTGCACCGCGCTGGCCTAGTGATTGGTAGACCCTAGTTTTTTTTCAAAATGTGCAATTGGCCTCAATATGTACCCCTTACATCTATAGTTAATACATCTTACACTGTGTTGTAAGATTAAATTAGCAAACGAGCATGAACGCAGGCGCGGTCCTAGGGCGGGCGGAGGTCACAGGGGTTATGTTCACCCCAATACCTTCGAGTCGCACTTGGCCTGTTTTCTTTCGTGATGAAACCCTGCATGGATTCCTCTCTGCCGCAGGGAAAGCGGAGATATGCCGGACTTTACAATAAGTACTAAAATATATATTTAAAAAGCATTAGAAAAAGGGGTCTAATTTAAGCAAATTTTCCCTGTTAGCAAAATTTTATGCTGCAATCGCGTCTGCATGGACGATTATAATTAATGATAATCATGTAATGCACGATCATTTGCTTCAATTTCTTTCTTTCTTTTTTTGTTTGCACTGGATACTTACCCTACACTGGCTGACATTAAGTTGGTGACAGACAACAAACTGCTGATTTATCTTGGATCGTCTGCTGCCACCCCACGAAGGTGTCAAGATGCTGAAATATTCATAATTATCATTATAATCATCTTTCTTTTATTCTTTCTTCATTATACTTTTTGTAAAATATTAGAGAACAAGTAAGAAACCTTGGTGGGTTGACCTTAAGGACTGTTACACCTTATAACAGCAGTGTTAAACACTGCTGTGTTCTGGTTTGAAGAAGTGGTAAAGTCAACATACTTTGCCGGGCAATTCCAGCTTAATCCTTAGGGGTAGCGGCGCATCTGTGGCCGACCTTAGGTAGGAATATATAATCCTATCTGGGGTTGATTACAGACGTCCATGGGTGGCAGTAGCCACTTACAGGTGAACTGCATGCTTGTCTTCTACTTCAATATTATCACATGAGTTAAGTACGATATATACACTTAAACACCAAATTAATTTAGCTTTCATAGAAAATACGTATTTACCTTAAAGATTGTGAAACTTTCCTGGTACAAGCTTCCACAGCTTCAGATAGAGTTTTAGTGAAATCATTTATTACGTGCTGTTGGCTGGTTCCTGTAAAATAAATGGTAAGCTTAAAGAGATTTTTAAACAGATTTTATTCTCAAATAATACAAGAAATATTAATGGAAAGTTTGAGATTTTCCTCATTGATAATGATAATGATGTGTATAATTTGATCGAATTTAGGCAAAGGGAGATCTCCCTGTGTTGATTCAAAATGTAATTTTCCACACATACATCTTCTTATTTGACAAGTTTATTAAAATAAGACTTAGTAAACTTCCTTGAGAAACCCCTATTTACATACGAAGAGATGTTAATGAAAATATTTTCACAAATTCGATTTTCATTTGTTTTTTTTCTCAATAGTGATGAAAAAGATAAAGTAGAATCGATAAAAGTTAATTAATTATTACCTGTTATAACATCATGGTGTAACATCAAGCCTATCGCATGCCTCAGCGAATGCAATTCATATGAATCCGCCATTCTTGATATTACTGTCAATTGTTTTACTATCTGCAAATATTGGTTTCTATTAAATAAAGATAGAAACATAGAAATAGATAGACAATATACCACCTAAAGAAAAGATAATACTATACAATAACGATAACAATTTTCAAATCAAAAAGTTTTTGAACAATTCACAGAAGAATTGTTCAATAAATAGATAAGCGTAAAAAAGGACGAAAGAAAAAACAATAATGAGAAGAGAAAATAAAGAAGAAATGAATAAAAGAAATACGTAACGGAAGAAAATTCACAAGACGTTATTTTCGAAAGAAATAAAACAAAAAATAATATAGATAATGATTATACTCAGAACTACAAATAAGTAATAAACTTTAATTCAATTAATAGAAATATTGAATTTATATCAAAGCCAGCTGATCCGGCAAACGTTGTGTTGCTACATAAATAAAAAAATGTTAAGGGTGAACAACCCTTATCACTTAGGGGTATGAAAAATAGATAGCAGCCGATCCTCAGCACTGAATATGTATATAAAATTTGGTGAAAATCGGAAAAGCCGTTTCGGAGGAGTACGGTAACTAACATTGTGACACGAGAATTTTATATATAAGATCTTACCTGCAGGAAAATGTGAGCTTTTCGCACAAAATATTTTAGGCTAGGTCTAGAAGTATAAAATCCAGTCCAGTAGGTGCTTGAGTCACTTCCGTATGGAAGATGATCGCTCTGAAATAATATTGAAAAATAATAGTAGAGAAATGCTTTTTATTCTGAGTTCGCTTTTATTGTCTGTAAAACTTTTGTGGCAGGACTAAAGTTTAGTCAATTAGCTTGATGTAATGCGGATTAGTTGGCAGTGATAGCCTAGTGGTTAAGAAACTCAGCCTCTCGATCGAGGGGTCCGGGGTTCAAATCCCAGGCACCTCTGATTTTTCAGTTATGTGCGTATTAGAAATTAATTATCACTTGCTAAACGGTGAAGGAAAACATCGTGAGGAGACTTGCATACCTGTGATATTTATAAAAAAATCTCAAAGGTGTGTGTAGTCTTCCCATACGCACTTGGCTAGCGGTGGACTATGACCTATTCCTTCTCATTCTGAGAGGAGACCCGTGTCCAGCAGTGGGACAGTGATTGTTGATGAATGCGGATTAGTTGAGTAAATAATTTGCTAGGTTCGTTTTTTTTATAATGTAAGAGTAGCAGATGAACTAATTTGTGTGTTGTATACATAAACTTTCAAAACATATATCGTGATCCGATATGGTCTAGTGGCTAGGATACCTGGCTCTCACCCAGGAGGCTCGGGTTCGATTCCCGGTATCGGAATTTACGGGATCTGATATAAGTTTTATATTTTTTAAATCATATTTTCATATTATATTGTTTTATTTTTAATTTTCTTTTTGTTGTTGTTTATTTCATGTGTAATATTTTTTTTCTAAATTTATTTTCAAACATTTGCAATAAATTTCGAATGGCATTTTTTAACATCATTAATATTTTAAAAGAGCCATCATATATTTAAGTATAAATATAGAATAATAATGAGGTAGCAGACGAGCATGCAGTCCCCCTGATGGTAAGTTGCTACTGCCGTGTGGACATCTGTAATCAACCCTGTATAGGATTAGATATTCCTACCTGAGGTCGGCCACAAGTGAGCCCTGAGGACTAAGCTGGAACGCCTCGGAAAAGTATGTTTTTTTTTTTATATAATTTAGGAGTAGCAGACGAGCATGCAGTCCACCTGATGGTAAGTGGCTACTACCGCCCACGGACATCTGTAATCAACACCAGATAGGATTAGATATTCCTACCTGAGGTCGGCCACAGATGCGCCGCTACCCCTGAGGACTAAGCTGAAACGCCTCGGAAAAGTATGTCTCCCTTACCACATCCTTCAAACCAGAACACAGCAGCGCTTAACACTGCTGCTAAAGTATGGAATGTCTAGAGGGTGTGGTAAGGGAGACATACTTTTCCGAGGCGTTCCAGCTAAGTCCTCCGGGGTAGCGGCGCATCAGTTGCCGACCTCAGATAGGAATATCTAATCCTATCTGGGGTTGATTACAGATGTCCATGGGCGGCAGTAGCCACTTACGATCAGGTGGATTGCATGCTCGTCTGCTACTCCTATATTATAAAAAAAAAAAAAAAAATGGAATAAGATGATATAGCCTGTGGTGCGACACCGTCAATCCTATTTCTGTAATAACAGCAGTGTTAAGCGCTGCTGTGTTCAGGTTTGAAGTGTAAGGGAGACATACTTATCCGAGCCCGAGGTTTAGTTCTCAGGGGAACCGCAGGTAGGAATCTAATCCTATCTGGGGTTGATGGGGGACCATCAGGTGGACTGCATGCTCGTCTCCTACTCCTAAATTATAAAAAAAAACATACTACAAAAGAACGCCGCGCGTTCCAGCTTAGTCCTCAGGGCTCACTTGTGGCCGACCTCAGGTAGGAATATCTAATCCTATCTGGGGTTGATTACAGATGTCCACACGGCAGTAGCAACTTACCATCAGGTGGACTGCATGCTCGTCTGCTACCTCATTATTATTCTATACTTATATTACTAAAAAAATAATACTTAGTTTACCTTTTCAGTATAAAGTGCTTTATCCCGTTTTCCATACAAGTAAATAGCCTTCAAATAACAAGATGGAGTTGAGTAGAAGATGTTAATATCCGACATATTAGCAGAATGGGAGTTCACGTGACTGAAATGAAACAATCATTAATCGAAGTTATCAAAAAAAAATGTGAGCCGTCACGGGACGCCTGGCAGATGTGAAACATCGACATTATTTTGTTAAAGTAATATGCAGAAAAGAACATATTGTGATAGGAACTAAATATGTCATAATGATAAAATAAAATATTAGGTACGATTTTTTTCCAGATAACGATGACTATTTATTGAATTCGATTGCGCATGGCGACGCGTCGCCACACCGTACACACTACTGCATATAGACTGTATATATATACCATCGTATAGCGTGGCGACGCCAGCAATCGGTTTTACGTGCGGCTATAGATGTTTCACATCAAAAGGTGGTAGGATCCTTCGTAATTTTACCACTACCACCGCCACGCATATTTTGCTATATAACAACAGTGATGTTACTATGCTTTGCTTTAAAGGGTTTTTTATAATATAGGAGTAGCAGACGAGCATGCAGTCCACCTGATGGTAAGTGGCTACTGCCGCCCATGGACATCTGTAATCAACCCCAGATAGGATTAGATATTCCTACTTGAGGTCGGCCACAGATGACTAAGCTGGAACGCCTCGGAAAAGTCTGTCTCCCTTACCACACCCTTCAAACCGGAACACAGCAGCGCCTAACACTGCTGTTATAACAGAAATAGGTGTGGCGGTGGTGCCGCCGGAGTCGAACCACAAAGGGTTCTACCACCTTAAACGTTCGTAAAGTTATCATAATCTTACCTGATGATCTTGTCAATATTCATGAACCAGTTCGCGGCGCTCTGGTAAGTGAAGTCACCACCCATAGTCACCAGGATATTGTCGTGGTCATAGTACTTCGCTTGCTTCTCTATTTGTGTTATGAAGTCGTTCACCTGTCGCGGGATATAAATCTATATATGTATAACTAGCTGACTCGGCAAACGTTGTGGTGCCATATAAATAAAAAAATGGTAAGGGTGAACAACCCTCATTACTTGGGGGTATGAAAAATAGGTAATAGCCGATTCTTAGACCTACTGAAAATGCATATAAAATTTAGTGAAAATCGGTAAAGCCGTTTCGGAGGAGTACGGTAACTAACATTGTGACACGAAAATTTTATATATAAGATTTTGATATTTATCAGCCGCATCAAATTGACTGCTGAACACGTGTTCTCATCATCATCATCATAATCATTATGACCCATTACTGTCCCCAAGGCACGGGTCTCCTCTCAGAATCAGAATGATTAGGAGATAGTCTACCGCGCTGGCCAAGTGCATATTGCTAGACTTCACATACCTTCGAAAACTTTGTTACCATTTTCAGGTTTGCAGGTTTCCTCACGATGGTTTCCTTCACTGTTAAAGCAAGTGATAATTATTTTATATGAGAGCTATATCAGTGAATTTACGATAATATAGCAGCTGTGATAGCCTAGTTTTTAAGAAACTCGGCCTCTTGATCGAGAGGTCCGAGGGTCAAATTCCAGACAGGCACCTCTGATTTTTCAAAGTTATATGCGTATTACAAATTCATTATCACTTGCTTAAACGGTGAAGGAAAACATCGTTAGGAAACCTGCATACCTGAGAAATCTTAAAAAAATGTTTTCAAAGGTAAGTCTACCAATACGCACTTGTCCAGCGCGGTGGACTAAGCCTATCCTTCTCAATCTGAGAAGAGACCCGTGTTTAGCAGTGGGACAGTAATGGGTTGATGATGATGTGGATGATTATATATTTCTTACCCGTTTTTCAGCGTTGTACACCCGGCTATCCGGATCATCCACAATCGGTTCATCGCTGCAGAGGAAGTCGAAACAAAACCCATCTGGTGCGTTGTACAGGTTGAACAATGTGTGTGTCATTATGTCCGACATTTTGCCTGCAAAGCAAATGTGTTTGTGTGGTTTATTACACTGAGTATAAATGCTACTAAGCTATGCTATATTATAATTAAATTAAATTAAAGAGGTTGTAATATTTTATAAAATTAAAAAGGCTAAGATAATGCATATTTAGTAAGAATAAATATATTTTAAAAGCTAAAAACCACGCTATAATCGCACAAAGAACATCGTGAATACTGAAGGTCCTAATGAGGAGCATGTGACAAAAGTATTAAAATCACGTAATGTCATCGGTTCTTGATAATTGTTCAAAATTTTAAATTAATCGGACCGTTCAAAGTGGGTAAAAATCGAGTTCAAAGATTCCGTTACATACATACATACAGGTTAAGCTAATGAATGCGTGGTAATTAAATAATCAATCAAAAGTTTATTTTTAATGCTACTACGAAGAGAGAAATACTTTTGGAAACACGAATAAATTTGAAAAATATGTTATCTGTTTCTTTTCTAATATAGGAGTAGTAGACGAGCATGTAGTCCACCTGATGGTAAGAGGCTACTGGCGCCCATGGACATCTTATTTTATTTTATTTTATTTTTATTTGGGAAACATACAATATTCAATACACACAGTAACTTTCATCTTACCAAGAACATCACTTCCTCTCCACATAAATTCCATTCTGTCTTCATCCATCATGGCTTCTCTTACTTTGTGGTCTACTCTTCCTGTAAAAGTTTTCAATTATATTAAATTTATAGCTAAAATATTATTATAAATAATTTTACATTTAACATTACTTTAAAACTTATAACGCTTATTTGTAAACAATAAAATTATGTAAAACCTCATGTAAGAACTATTATTTTTGTAAAAAGGTAAATCAAGAACTACCTACATATTTCTAAATTAAGTAAATGTTATTTTTAGAAAACAGCGCCATCTAGTATCTTTACTGGCAACTTTAATAAGTACCTACATGAAGACAAAACATTACATTTAGTTTTAGACGTCAATCAGAGATGGCGCTATTAACACCGCGTGCTTCGTTTTTAAATATAAGTAATTTTAATACAACCCCATCTAGTAGCTTTACTGGCAACTTTATTAAGAACATGTTGACAAAACGTTAAATTTAGTTTATGATACTAATCAGAGATGGCGCTAGTGTCTGAATACTTCTTTTTTAAATATAAGTAGTTTTAATACAACGCCATCTGGTTGCTTTACTGGCAACTTTATTAAGAACATGTAGACAACGTATTATTTATTTATCGATACCAATCAGAGATGGCGCTATTAACACTGCATGCTTCGATTTTAAATATAAGTAGTTTTAATACAACGCCATCTGGTTGCTTTACTGGCAACTTTATTAAGTACATTTAGAGGCCAATCCAATATTATTCTACGAATGAACACGATAACGTTGTACAGTTCGTATTATTGTGCAATATAATTGCTTGTTTGGATTCAGGCTTTATTGTACAATAAAAAGTATTGTACAATGTTATTGCAGGTTTACGGGGCGTAAACAGTTACATTTATTTTTTGCCGTCATTCAGAGATGGCGCTATTAACACTACATGCTACTTTCTAATATAAATCTTAAAATATGTTTAATTACCTATAAATAAGCCATCATATCCCATTTGCGCTAATAGCGACGCCTGTTCTCTTGTGTGTCCGTATGTATCGATCTGCCATGCTGCCTTTGGAATGCCACATGGCCCCAACGTATCATTCAGCTTTCTGGTAATATAAATGTAATGAGCATTAAAAATCTGACTTTTATAACATAAGCATCGTAAGGGTTAAAATCCGACTTTTATCTACTATATTATCATGAAGAACTCTTTGTGGTGGGACTCCTGAAGCATCGCCACACCCACGTAGGTGTCTAACAGAAGTGTTATAACAGCAGTGTAGCGCTGCTGTGTTCTGGTCTGAAGGGTGTGGTAAGGGAGACATACTTTTCCAAGACGTTTCAGCTTAGTCCTCAGCGGTAGCGGCGCATTTGTGGGCAACCTCGAGTAGGAATTTTATGTTATCTGGGGTTGATTACAGCGGCTCTTGCACCTAACTATCAGAGGTCTTTTTTCATAATATAAGAGTAGCAGGCGAGCATGCAGTCCACCTGATGTTAAGAAGCTACCACCGCCCATAAACATCTGTAATCGATCACAAACAAGACCAGATTGTCACCTGAGGTCAGCCTCTAAGTTGCAATGCCTCAGAAAAGTATGTCTCTACCACACCCTTCAAACCAGAACACAGCAGCGCTTAACACTGCTGTTATAACAGAAATAGGTGTGGCGGTAGTGCCGTCAGAGTCGAATCACAAAGGATTCTACCAATTGATGTCCATGTGCGGCAGTTGCTTCCTATCAAGACTGCATAATCGTTTCTCAACAACAACAACAACAACAAATAATACTCTTTATTTGCACACCACAATACAAGGAACACATAAAATAATATTAGAGACGGTATACAAAAAGGCGGTTTTATCGCTAATGAGTGATTTCTTCCAAACAACCTTTGGACGGAGTTAAAGATATATGAGACATGAAGAAAGTAGGGTGTACACACAAAGAAGAAAGTATATAAATAAACTACACATATATCTCTCGTACATACACAACACACGTTTCTCTTTCTATATAAAAAGGTTAGGTTAGGTTAGGTTATGAAGACAAATAAACCTTAATCCCCAAGTAAACTGGTCAATGATTTGCAGATAGTCTGCCGTGGCCTCGTCATTCTGCACCCAGGCTCCCCCAGCGAACTGCACCCTGCCCTCCTGCACCAGGGTCCTGAAGGTGGCCCGGGTGGTAGCCCGCTGCTCCTTCCACCAGCGCCAGAAGTACGCCGTTTCGGAGAATGTGAATCTAGGACAGACCCAATCGCAACATAAAATTAGGGGAATTAACCAAAGGACAATGCCCATTCTTGGTACTGATTTTTCTCATGCGTCATAATGAAAGTAATATTAAAATTATTTTTTGATTTTTTTAACATAATTTGTCGATTAGAATAGTTTCTTTGAACAGGGAATTCCATTTAAGATAAAATAAGACGAAATGTTGATTGTTGTTCTTAAAAATTAAAATGGCGGTATTTCATACTCGGAATTCATTATTTTAGGTTTTTTTACCTACTACCTTTAAAAGTAAATGGAATATGTTAGTCGAACTACATTATAGATACCTACTATCAGTTAAAACCGACCATCAATCTATCGTCGGATATTTTCGATTTTGAGGTTGTGTAACATTTCGGTAAATAACTTCAGAACCCGGGTGCCGATCTAAAATATAATTATTGGTGGTAGTATTTGGTTAATTATACATCGTCCACAACAAGTTTCAATTTGATGCAACTCTGGACGGCGGTCCATACTTTCATGGGCATTGTCCTTTCCCCTGTAAACCCTTCACAGGGGATTTGGTTAATTAGACCACTTTTTGTACGATTGTGACAAGTTTATTATATATTTTGATTTTATCTTTATCTTTGTTATTTAGATCCTAAATTAATTTATTATCAATAATTAATTATTATAACTGAATATTATTAACTTTTTTATAATATAGGAGTAGCAGACGACCATGTAGTCCACCTGGTAAGTGGCTACTGCTCATGGACATCTGTAATCAACCCCAGATAGGATTAGATATGACCTGAGGTCGGCTACAAATGCGCCGTTACCCCTGAACTAAGCTGGAACGCCTCCGAAAGGTATATCTCTTACCATACCCTTCAAACCAGAGCACAGCAGCCTTACAGATACAGGCGTAGCGGTGGTGCAGCCGGAGTCTAACCACATCGGGTTCTCCCACCTTCTTGATTCTCTTACTTTTTTTTTTTTATAATATAAGAGTAGCAGACGAGCATGCAGTCCACCTGATGGTAAGTGGCTACTGCCGCCCATGGACATCTGTAATCAACCCCAGATAGGATTAGATATTTCTACCTGAGGTCGGCCACAGATGCGCCGCTACCCCTGAGGACTGAGCTAGAACGCCTCGGAAAAGTCTGTCTCCCTTACCACACCCTTCAAACCGGAACACAGCAGCGCCTAACACTGCTGTTATTGAGTAGAAATAGGTGTGGCGGTGGTGCCGCCGGAGTCGAACCACAAAGGGTTCTACCACCTTTATAAACCTTTTTACTTGATTCATTATAAACATATCACCAATAACAGACGAGTTGTGGATCCTCCTATTCTTTTGGCGTCATAAGAGTTGAATGAATTGCTTGACTTGTATGTATGTAACGGAATCTTTGATCTCGATTTTTACCCACTTTGCACGGTCCGATTAATTTAAAATTTTGAACAATTATTAAAAACCGATTATGAAAATCGTATATTGTCAATACACGATTTTAGTAATTTTATCCCATTCTCCTCATCAGGATCGTCAGGAATCAGGATTAACGATTTTCCTTGTGTGATTTTAGTGTTTAAATTAAAATTGACATGTACCTACTAAAAATGTCAAATTTCAATCGTAGGTAAATAGATTGAATAGATTGACTATTAATAACGTGGTTAATTGACAAATAACTTACTTTCTGTGTTTGTCATGCAGTAACTCGGATAGAACAGAGTGATATATTAACTGTACATTTGCTGTGCTTGCTGCTGTTTTAGCTGCGAACAGAAAAATTATATCATTATTATCGACCCAATACTGTTCCACTGCTGAGCACGGGTCTCCGAATGAGAAGGATTAGGCCATAGTCCACCGCGCTGGACAAGTGCGTATTGGTAGACTTCACATACCTTAGAAAACTTGTTGTTTATTAAGATTTCTTGAGTAGGCAGGTTTCTCGCGATGTTTTCCTTCACCGTTTAAGCAAGTGATAATTTCTAATACGCGCATAACTGAAAAGTCAGTGTCTGGGATATGAACCTCGGATCCCTCGATCGAGGCCGAGGTTCTTAACCACTAGGCTAAATCATTACATATAAACGAAATAATTATCTCTAATCATTCTCCATAATAATTATCTATAATAATTAATCTCTAATAATAATAATTATCTCTAATAATTATTTCAAAATATTATAAAAACAAAACCCTCATTGCTTGAATTAAATTGAATTTGCTTTTGAATTGAAGTAACAAACGAGGATACTATAATCGAGGATTTATAATCAACCCCAGATACGATTCGATTCCTACCTGCGGTTGGTTTCAAATATGTATATTATGTATACTAGCTGACCCGGCAAACGTTGTGTTGCCATATAAATAAAAAAAATGTTAAGGGTGAACAACCCTTATCGCATAGGGGTATGAAAAATAGATAGTAGCCGATTCTCAGACTTACTGAATATGCATATAAAATTTGGTGAAAATCGGTAAAGCCCTTTCGGAGGAGTACGGTAACTAACATTGTGACACGAGAATTTTATATATAAGATATTCCTTTATATATATTTTAGTTCTAATGAGCATTAGTATTGTTTAATTTATAGGGAGAATAAATAAGTTAGGTAAGTCTTTATTACTGCACATACGCAACTTGTATTTTTTTTATAATATAGGAGTAGCAGACGAGCATACAGTCCACCTGAAGGTAAGTACCTACTGCCGCCCATGGACATCTGTAATCAACCCCAGATAGGATTAGATATTCCTACCTGAGCTCGGCGACAGATGCGCCGTTACCCCTTAGGACTAAGCTGGAACGCCTCGGAATAGTCTGTCTCCCTTACCACACCCTTCAAACCGGAACACAGCAGCGCGTAACACTGCTGTTATTAGGTAGAAATAGGTGTGGCGGTGGTGCCGCCTGAGTGAAACCACAAAGGGTTCTACCACCTTCAAACTTGTATTTTTTTAAATCACTCTCTGACCAAAGAGCTAAATAGCTGTATATGAAAACTGTATTTTCGAATTGTAAACATTCACACTTGGTACGAATAGAATTTGTGTGAACTAAATATAAAATTCAAGCCACAATTCATCATCCGATATGGTCTAGTGGCTAGGATACCTGGCTCTCACCCAGGAGGCTCGGGTTCGATTCCCGGTATCGGAATCAAGAGGGTCTGTACTTAATTTTTATATTTTTTAAGTCATTTTTTCATAATATATTATCTTATTTTTCATTTTCTTTTTGTTATTTTTTAAAACATGTATATATTTTTTTTTTGAAATATGAAAATTTTGCCTTTTTTTTTTAAATATTTATTCGATTTTCATACTTAGGAATATCATCAATATTTTGAAAGAGCCATTGCTGTATAAATATAAAATAATAATTGAGTAGCAGACGAGCATGCAGTCCACCTGATGGTAAGTTGCTACTGCCGCCCATGGAGATCTGTAATTAACTTCCGATAAGATTAGATTTCTATCTGAGGTCGGCCACAGATGCGCCGCTACCCCTGAAGACAAAGCTGAAATGTCTCGGATAAGTATGTCTCCCTTGCCACACTTCAAACCAGAACACAGCAGCGCTTAACACTGCTGTTATAACAGAAATAGGGGTGCCGCCGGATTCGAATCATAGATATTTTTACCATCATCATTGTCATTAATTGATCTGTGATATAAAAATCATATAATTTATCATATATTATTAAAATGATTATCAATAAAATATCGTAAGGAAATCTGCATGCTTCAGTGTTTATAAAAATGTTCTTAAAATAAGTTTTTCACTGTGTAGTCTACCAAACAACACTTAGCCAGCGGTGGACTATGGCCTAAGCACTCTTTGAGAGGAGACCCCTAACCAGCAGTGGGACAATAATTTGATGATGCTAAAACTTGCAAACACACAAAGGGTAAATACTAGATTTGTAAAGATCACTCCTAACAAGAAAATGTTACCAATTAAAATTGTCACTGTCATCTATTTTCGTTTTTGAAAAATATTAAAATAATTCGCCAAGTACGAGTCGATCTCGCACATGGAGGCTTCCGTACCACCATTCATTATTTTTTACTTATTTTTATACATTTGATTATGTTCAACAATACTTAGTTGTATGAAACAACAATAGATGGCGTTGGGGCGATGATGAATGATACGTAAATTTTCAACAATACTTAGTTACATGACTCAAAAATAGATGGCGTTGGGGCGATGATGAATAATACGTAAACAATGTATAATAAAATTAAAATAACTATATTAAAATATGTTTTATGGTTCTTATTTGTATTTATTACGATACCAGTTATGGTAGTACAGGGATTGTAAAAATTTCAACCGTCTTCCTAGTACGGTTTAACAGTTAGATTGAAAAATGCCGAAAAATACCGCTTTGTTGTACGGGGACCCCCTTTAATATTAAACTTTATTTTATTTTTAGTATTTGTTGTTATAGCGGCCACCATTATGCATCCCCTGTTAAAATTTCATGTGTCTATCTATTACGTTTCCGGAGATATAGCCCTGTGACAGACGGACAGACGGACGGACGGACAGACGGACAGACGGACAGACAGCGAGGTCTTAGTAATAGGGTTCCGTTTTTACCCTTTGGGTACGGAAGCCTAAAAATGTAGTTTTTAGATCATTTACGAATGAAAGGACATTTCTCCTCACTTTTTTTCAATTTCGTGTTTTTGCACCACATAACTGCGTCGGCATTGTTCCGCGTAAATTACACCATGACAGCCATTAAATGGCTGACAGAATTGTCAGCCGTTTGAGTCATGCTTCAATTAATTCAATTACAAGGCGGTGAGATATCTATACTTATCTATGGGGTAAAAACGGAACCTTATTACTTAGACTGCGCTGTCTGACCGTCTGGCACAGGGCTCTTGAGAACCGTCATAGACAGATACTAGAAATTTTGACAGAGTATGGATAATTTTATCCGCTATAACAACAAATACTAAAAATATAAACATCTTGAAAATAAATAGGGGTCGCCATGCAAGAAACCGCTATTTTTCGGCGTTTTTCGCTTTATCTACAGAACCGTAATAGATGGACGGACAGACAGCGAAGTCTTAGTAATAGGGTTCCGTTTCTACCCTTTAGGTACGAAACCCTAATAAATGAACATTTTGTGGTACGGAACCCTGCATAAGCGAGTTCGGCTCGCATTTGGCCAATTATTGTTTAAACACTAAAACTTACTTCCGTAGTAGTATTCGTCGAATGTCTTCACCCACCCTGCGTCCATGTGTGAGTGAGGGATGATGTGGACGTTCAGAGCCCCCTCCCTCGTTTGCGGACATTGCTGGAATGGAATGAAACGGAATGAAAAGAAACGAAACGGAACGAGATGAAATGGAACGGATTTAAATGAAGTAGAATGAAATGGTACAAAAAGAATTGAAACGGAATGATGTAAACTGATAACGAACGATGATGAAACGAAAGTAGTGATAGTCTAGTGGATAAGAAACTCGGTTTCTGGATCGAAGGGTCCGAGGTTCAAATCCCAGGCATGCACCTCTGATTTTTCAAAGTTATGTGCGTATTGGAATTTAATTATCATTTGCTAAACGGTGAAGGAAAACATCGTGAGGAAACCTACATACCTGAGAGATTTATAAAAGAAAAACCTCAAAGGTATGTGAAGTCTACCAATACACACTTGGCCAGCGCGGTGGACTATCTCCTAATCCTTCTCATCATGAGAAGAGACCCGTGCCCAGCAGTGGGACAGTAATGGGTTGTTGATGATAATGATGATGATGATGATGCAAAATTAAATGTAATTATACAAAATTACACGGAATGGTAATGCAGAAGTAGAAAACGATGCAGTTCACCTGATGGTAAGTGGCTACTGCCGCCCATGGACATATGTAATCAACCCCAGATAGTATTAGATTCCTACCTGAAGTGTGAATAGATGCGTCGTTACCCCTGAGGACTAAGGAACGCCTGGGACAAGTGTCTCCCTTACCACACTTCAAACCAGAACACAGCAGCACTTAACACTGCTGTTATAACAGAAATAGGTGTGGCGATGGTGCCGCCGGAGTCGAACCACAAAGCGTTCTGCCTTCTCATTTAGGACTCCTATGCCCAGCAGTGGGACAGTTCTCACAATAAATAAAAGAGTATATAAACGTACCTTGTAACCGCATTCTATCTTAGTTTTTGATATAGTATTTTGAAAATTAATACCCAAAATTAATAACAAAAATATCATGATTATAACTGCTATTAAATATTTTTTCAATTATAACTTGGTTCAAATTCAAATTTAAAATTATATTACTTATTTAGTTCACATATTGTTAAAATATGAGATTTAAATATTCATCGATTTTAATTAATTAAAATTAATTTTAATTCCGTTTTACATAAATAACTTTTTTACCATCTTTTTTATTTAAAACCCAAATTATTTATAAATTTATTTAATTATGTTTTAAAAAGTTAATAACTTTTTTGTAACTGACACTTAAAAGTCAAAAACTTTTGATTTTGATTATTTTAAACTGATTTCACATGTATTGTTCTTGTTACTAGCTAACGTTTGACTTAAGGCCTGATGTTCACGTAATTATAGTGTTATGGATAAGGGCTTGTTCACACTGGCGACTTGAATGAAAATAATTGTAGTTTAAAAACTGAAAACCACGCTAAAATCGCACAAGGAAAATCCTTAATCCTGATTCCTGACGATCCTGATGAGGAGAATGGGATATTTTTTTTAAAATCGTGTATTGTCATCGGTTTTTGATAATTGTTCAAAATTTTAAATTAATCGGACCGTTCAAAGTGGGTAAAAATCGAGTTCAAAGATTCCGTTACATACATACATACGACCCAAGCTAATAAAAGCGTGGTAAAAATAAAGGTGGTAGAACCCTTTGTATTTCGGCTCTAAAGCATACCGTCACACCTATTTCTGTTATAACAGCAGTGTTAAGTGCTGCTGTGTTCTGGTTTGAAGGGTGTGGTAAGGGAGGCATACTTGTCCGAGGCTTCCCGACTTAGTCCAGGGTTAGCAGCGCATCTGTTACTAACTTCAGGGAGGAGTTCCGTGGGCGGCAGTAGCAACTTTCTATCAGGTGGACTGTATGCTCTTTCGCTTTTTCTATTTTTTGGTCTTTACCGTGTGTTAAAATAATGTTTTATGCCCATTTTCAATATGACTGCATCTTTACTTTCGTGTTGAACAACGCAGTTGAGCTGATATCAACATTCAACAAGGTGTTATAGGAACTCGGATTTCTGGGAAAATGTTTGTAATAATACATTATAAGGTCATATTATTATCAGTACCTGGATGACCGAGCTTTGCTCGGTGTTGTAATAATAAAACAAAAATACCGAATATTTGAAATAAAAAGTCACAAGTGCAATTAGTTTTCTCACAAAAAGAAGGAACTCGAAAAAAGAGAATAAATAAATGAAACAATCGGCCCGAGATTTGAACCCGGGTTTCCTGCGTTTTACGGCGCCCGATTTCCCGACCGAGCTATTCTAAGTTCGTATGGAGGCGAAATTTAGCTTCGTATTCTAATGATATTGTAGGAGGTTTTTATTCAATGAAAACACGGTTAAAACAACATTTTTTGAAAATAAATCCTAGCTAGATCGATTTATCGCCCCCAAAACCCCAAACAGATCAAGGTGTGACGGTGGTGCCGCCGGAGTCTAACTACGTTCTACTTACAAAAGCTTAATCAATGAAAGAAAGTAAAAAAATATTATAATAATAATAAAAAAAAAATCTACAATGATAAGCCGTATTTCGACCAGGCGTAAAATAAACTAATTTAATCCAAGTATTAAGGCTGTACTTGTTGAAATTGACCCGTCAATCTGATAACTACAGCCTACTTGGTCACACAACTTATACACATTCCAAATTGCACGTTGGTTGAAAAAGTTGTAGGGATTAAGGTTGGCTATACACTCTCGTTTTTTTTTATAATATAGGAGTAGCAGACGAGCATGCAATCCACCTGATGGTACTTACCATACCCACTTACCATAGCCAAGTACTGCCGCCCATGGACATCTGTAATCAACCCCAGATAGTATTAGATATTCCTACCTGAGGTCGGCCACAGATGCGCCGCTACCCCTGAGGACTAAGCTGGAACGCTTCGGAAAAGTCTGTCTCCCTTACCACACCCTTCAAAACGGAACACAGCAGCGCTTAACACTGCTGTTATTAGGTAGAAATAGGTGTGGCGGTGGTGTTGCCGGAGTCGATCCAAAAAGGGTTCTACCACCTTCTCGTGTTTGTAAACAAGTAACAATGGATATACAGTCCACCTGATGCTAAGTCACCGCGGTATGCTCGTCTGTTTGAAGATGGTACAACCTTTTGTGGTTGGATTTGGGCGGCAGTAGTGGGAGTTCAAACCGCCCGGCCAGCGACCCCGGGAAGGAGGTATGTGTGGTCGCATACCGTCGTGTACAACAGACGGTGTGGCAAGCGGCATGCTCACCTGTGCGGAGCCCGACGGAGCAACGCGCTAAGGACTCCGGTTGCGTTCCGGGAGATTCCGGAGTCCTCTACGCAGCGCCGTGGACGGCCACCGGGGGGTTTTAGTGCGGTAAGAATCCCACATAACTGTGTGTCGCTCCTATAGCACCGGGTACCTTTCAAAGGTTTCTGCGGCGAAAACAAAAAAAAGGTAATCACTGATAATCATAGCTTTTCATTAAAAATCTTTTACACAACTTTCAAATTACACATACAGATATCGACTGATATCGATATATACTGATACATATGAAGTGATATCGATATATATCGCGTGAATGTAGTAGCACTCTAAAATGATTGCAAAAAGGCCTCCAAGGTAAAATCAATTCATATAATTTAAGACACTGAATGGTCATACCTGACAAGATTTGAACCACTTATGATTAACCGAATATATTTACGAGGTTGTAAAGGTGTGTGTAAGGTTTTTGAAAGTTAAGATTAATTTTATGAGCGATTTTGTAAGTTTATTTATTTAACGGAGTTTTGATTCTACGCAAGAACAGGGGGGGGTTACTACCATCTCTTAAAACAATATTATTTTAATCATACTTTTACTTTTTTGGCAGGAAATTTAACTTAAGCAAAATATGACAATTTCAGTTGTTTTTATAGAATGGATAAAAGAAAAATTAATAAGGGTTTAAGTTTGTTCAACTGTGTATGACGGAATATTTTACTGTTTTAAGGAGGAAATAAAACTTTCCTGAACTATGATGGTTTTTAAAAGATGGTGGTAGAGCGAGTATTGTTCGACAGGGTAGATCTATATTTATCATTTATTATTATTTATTTTTTATTACTAGCTGACCCGGCTAACGTTGTGTTGCCATATAAATAAAAAAATGGTAAGAGTGAACAACCCTTATCACTTAGGGGTATGAAAAATAGATAGTAGCCGATTCTCGGACCTACTGAATATGCATAAAAAATTTGGTGAAAATCGGTAAAGCCGTTTCGGAGGAGTACGGTAACTAACATTGTGACACGAGAATTTTATATATAAAAAGTTATTCCACACCAATCAAAAGGCACTACTGTTTTACGGTAGCAATAGGTGTGTTAGTGATACCTCCCTTTTTATAATATAGGAGCAGCAAACGAGCATGCAGTCCACCTGATGGTAATGGGCTACTACCACCCATGAACATCTATAATCAACCCCAGATAAGGTTAGCTTCCGACCTGAGGTCGACCACAGATGCGCCTTCACCCTTGACGTCTAAGCTGGAACGTCTCGGAAAAGTATATCATACCACACTCTTCAAACCAGAACACAGCAGCGCTTAACACTGCTGTTATAACAGAAATAGGTGTGGCGGTGGTGCCGCCGGAGTCGAACCACAAAGGGTTCTATCACCTTCACAATTTCGTCATATCCGTGGGAAACATGCCAAGCATGCATGGTATGCATGCTTATTTGTTTTAATAAAAAAATCCAAGTGCAAGTCGAAGTCGCACTCGAAGGATTCCGTACCACCAAAAATTTCATTTTATTTTTATTTTGAATATTAGTAATTATAGCAGCCATTGAAGTAAATGCATTTTGAAAATTAGAACTGTCTACTTATTACAGTACAAAAACGTCGAAAAATAGTGGTTTCTTATATGACGATCCCGATTTATTTTCAACTTTTTTATTTTTGGTATTCGTTGTTATAGCGGCCACTCTCATACATACTCCGTAAAAAATCTTGTGTCTATCTTATTTTTATAATATAGGAGTAGCAGACGAGCATGCAATCCACCTGATGGTAAGTGGCTACTACCGCCCATGGACATCTGTAATCAACCCCAGATAGGTTTAGATATTCCTACCTGAGGTCGGTCATATTTGCACAACTAACTCTGAGGACTAAGCTGTAACGCCTCGGAAAAGTATGTCTCCCTTACCACACCCTTCAAACCGGAACACAGCAGCACCTAACACTGCTGTTATTAGGTAGAAATAGGTGTGGCGGTGGTGCCGCCGGAGTCGACTACAAAGGGTTCTACCACCTTCAAACCATCTATTACGGTTTAGGTGATAGAGCCCTGTGACAGACGGACAGCGGAGGCTTAATAATAGGGTCCCGTTTTTACTCTTTGGGTACGGAACCCTGATAACAACCTCGTTTAAATCAAGAACTCTTATTAAAACTTAAATATTTTAAATAAATTCATTACCTTTTAAGTAATGTTGTTTGACATATGTGTGTTATATATTTTATTTCACCGGAACTTTAGTTTAAGGTTGCGAGGTATTTTAGGGTTCTGTAAACAAATTGGAAAAACTCTGTCTAGGCAAATTTAGTAGAACCTTACATTGACTTTTGTCTTAGCCACATTATTTCTTTTTTGTATAACATAGGAGTAGCAGACGAGCATGCAGTCCACCTGATGGTAAGTGGCTACTGCCGCCCATGGACATCTGTAATCAACTACAAATATGATTACATATTGCTACCTATGGTGGGCCACATATGGACCGCTACCCTTGAAGACTAAGGTGGAACGCCTCGGAAAAGTATGTCTCCCTAACCACACCCTTCAAACCAGAACACAGCAGCGCTTAACACTGCTATTAACAGAAATAGGTGTGACGGTGGTGCCGCCGGAGTCGAACCACAAAGGGCTCTACCACCTTCAAATGAACAGTAACTTCGAAAAATCTCACAATTTTTTTTGAGAAATAGGCAAAGAACACTTTTTGTACGAGCCCCACTCACACTTTGCCGATATGTGATTAGATAAGTAACTGTCACGTTTAGATATGCATGTCCATGTGGTATATTGCCATTTTATTCCACTTCGACACTACAAGGACCGTGATTAATGATTTAAGTTATTTCTAATGAATATATCAAGTATCTATTTGTAAATTCAGAATTAAGTGGCATTTTGGTTCGACTCCGGAAGTCTAAAGGCACTGCCGTCACACCTTTGCCTAATAATAGTAATGTTAACTGCTGTGTTCTAGTTTGAAGAGTGGTAAGGGATACTTTTCTGAGGCGTTCCAGCTTAGTCCTCAGGGGTAGCGGCACATCTGTGGTTGACCTCAGGTCATATCTAATCCTATCTGGGGTTGATTACAGATGTCCATGGGCGGCAGTAGCCACTTAACATCAGTTGGATTACATGCTCGTTTGTTGCTTAAATTTTGCATAAAAATAAAAAAAAAAAAACAAGCTGAGATTTTATATAAAAATAAATGAAATAAACCACAACAGCATATACGGTCGTAAGGGTCACCAAGTGGAATGTTGTTATCGATTAGAACTTTCACTTTCGTACTTCCGTTGGTAGCAGGTTCAAGTCCAGATTGCGACATGTGGCATTGAAAACTTGGTTACTGATTTTGAAAATTAAATTTGCATATAAGTTTATATTAATTATTAATTAAAATGTAGTTGTGACTCATAAGCATTAGTAATGAATATTAACCAATTTTTGCTTACCACATTCGAAATATGGCAATTATTACCTTTTTGTTAATGAGGGGGAACCTTCAAAAGGTACCCGGTGCCGTGGGAGCGGCACGGGGTTATGTGGGATTCTTACCGCACTAAAACCCCCCGGTGGCCGTCCTCGACACTGCGTTGAGGACTCCGGGATCTCCAAAGGAACGCAAGCGGAGTCCTATGACAATTGTTGCCTAGAAAATTGTCAAGTTTCATCACATCACATCAACAACCCATTACTGTCCCACTGCTGGGCACGGGTCTCCTCTCAGAATGAGAAGGATTAGGCCATAGTCCACCGCGCTGGCCAAGTGCGTTTGGTAGACTTCACATACATTTGAGATTTTTTTTAATAAATCTCTCTGGTATGCAGGTTTCCTCACGATGTTTTCCTTCACCGTTTAAGCAAGTCATTAATTTCTAATACGCACATAACTTTGAAAAATCAGAGGTGCGTGCCTGGGATTTGAACCTCGGACCCCTCGATCGAGAGGCCGAGTTTCTTAACCACTAGGCTATCACTGCTTGTCAAGTTTGGATTACCATTATTAGGCCTTAGTCGTAAGTAGTAAGTCGTAAGTAATTAGAAATTAATTATCACCTGCCTTAACGGCGAAGGAAAACATCGTGAGGAGACCTGTATACTAAGAGATCTTAGAAATTCTCAAAGGTATGTGAAGTCTACCAATCCGCACTTGGCCAGCGCGGTGGACTATGGCCTAATCCTTTTCATTCTGCGGAGACCCGTGCCCAGCACTGTGACAGTGATGAGTCAATGATGACGAAGTAACTATAGTCCGCGTAAAACTGCTAGTCCGCTCTATTGTATGACTATTATTGACTACACCTGCTCGCAACAACTTCAGAGCGGACTGGCAGTTTGGCGCTATCTATATAATACAGATGAAATAGCAGAAAAGACTAGTTAATAAAATACTTATAAAGGACAATAATACAATTAATTTCAATAAAAGTATTTATTATCATTCAATGCATTAAATTGACGGCCATTTTGTAATTGTAATTCTTATTATTCGATTTATTAGGTCAGATACAGGATGTATTTTTGTGCACATAATTAATAATGAGGATGGGGTAAAAAGATTTTTAAATAAAATATAGTAGTAGCAGACGAGCATGCAGTCCACCTGATGGTAAGTCGCTACTGCTGCCCATGGACATCTGTAATCAACCCCAGATGACATTATATTCCTACTTGAGGTCTGCCAAAGATGCGTTGGTAGTCCTGAGAGAAGTTAAAAAGTCTCCCTTACCACACCCTTCAAACCAGATCACAGCAGCGCCTAACACTACTGTTATTAGGCAATATAGGTGTGGCGGTGGTGCCGCCGGAGTCGAACCACAACGTAGCATACGACCATGCAGTCCACCTGATGGTAACTCCATACGGACGTGTGTAATCAATTCCAGATAGAAATAAAACCCTTCCTGACTTCCGCAACAAATAAGCTGCCATTTATTTTCTGAGGACTAAGTCGGAATGTCTCATATCACCTCAACACAATCTCACTATTATAAATAAGATACAGGGCTGATAAATAGTCCTAAAACTAAATAACATTTAATAATTTACAAAATATTTTGCTAGGAAAAAATAATAAATTTATTTTTCATTGAAAAAATCATACTGTACACACCACACACGCATTTTCAAAAATAATGCAATACAGGTAATTAAAATTATTTATGTGAGAAACACATTTTAGTGTCTTACCAATTACCTACTTAAGTTCAATATGGCAATATATTTAAATTTTCAAAATATTTTTGGATTTATTGGTTTTGGAATGACATAATAATGTATCCAGTATGTAAACATTGCATTTTGATTTCCTTATATGGCACGCAGTAAGTAAATAAAGCAATATGTTGTAAAATTATGAGCAAAAAATAAAAATCTGGGGTATTTGACCACCCAAGAACTTGCCTGGGTCAATGTATCTTTGAGGCTCTAAAATGCGTATCCACTGCCTTTATTTGTTGCCCTTGAAGATTGTTTAAAGGTAGTAGAACTCTCTGTGGTTCAACTCTGCACCACTGCACTATTTCTGCCTAATAACAGCAGTGTTAAGCGCTGCTGTGTTCCGGTTTGAAGGGTGTGGTAAGGGAGACAGACTTTTCCGAGGCGTTCCAGCTTGGTCCTCAGTGTAGCGGCGCTGTGGCCGAGCTCAGGTAGGAATGTCTAATCCTATCTGGAGTTGATTACAGTCCATGGGCGGCAGTAGCCATTTACCATCAGGTGGACTATATGCTCCCCTGCTACTCCTATATTATAAACTAGCTGACCCGGCAAACTTTGTGCCGCATCAAAATCTATTTATCAAATATATTTCATATAAAATATAGTTTATGTTACTCGTGGATAATGTAGCTTTCGAATGGTGAAAGAATTTTTAAAATCGGTCCAGTAGTTTTTGAGCCTATTCATTACAATCAAACAAACAAAGTTTTCATCTTTATAATATTAGTATAGATAAAAAACGCTTTCTTCACTCACAGCACCACACTAGGATTCCTGTGGGTGCTGGACACACACACACAAACACCCAGACCTAGACAAAATTCAGATGTCTGGCCGGGGATCGAACGCGGGTCAACTCACTGGTTCTATTAATTAACTTTTTATACGCATAACATTGATTTATCTGTATTATACTGCGTTGCAAATTTGACAATACTTTACAGCCTTGCTCCAGTTATTTCGTCGTCCGTTATATAATAAATGATTTAACTTATTGTATAACACCGTACGTGCTTGTCTGATTTAGGGTTCCGTAGGTTCATCATCAACCCATTACTGTCCCACTGCTGGGCACGGGTCTCCTCTCAGAATGAGAAGGATTAGGCCATAGTCTACCGCGCTGACCAAGTGCAGATTGTTAGACTACACATACCTTTGACAATTTTTTAAAATTTCTCATGTATGCAGGTTTTCTCATGATGTTTTTCTTTGCCGTTTAAGCACATTTCAGATTTCCATGGGCGGCAGTAGCCTCTTACCATCAGGTGGACTGCATGCTCGTCTGCTACTCCTATATTATAAAAATAACTTCTGTTGCAGAAATATGTGTGGCGGTGGTGCTTCCGGGGTCAAATTACGAAAGGTTTTGTTTACGAAACATGAATTCTCGTATTCGAAAAACAAGATTGAAACGTGGGAATTCGTAATATTTTCAGAATAGCACTGGTTTTGACTTAAGTAAGAGGTTGACCTGTTTGTCTTATGCATTTAACTGGTAAAATACTATCACTTTTAGCGCATACAAATGTTAGGGATGGCGATCTGAAATCGATTAATCGAAGAATCGATTTTTTAAACAAAAAAATCAATTATGTTAATCGATCTTTAGTATTGGATCGATTCAGTGAATCAATATTTTATCAATATTTTATCCTAGAAATCTAAATTATTAATTTAGGTTTCTGTTTCTGGGTCTGGGTGTTTGTGTATTTGACTGTGTGTGTCCATAGCACCCACGATACAGGGACTCCTAGTGCTGCGCTGTGAGTGTAGAAATTCGATTTTTTCGAACTTGATTGAGTATTAACATAATGTTGTAGACATTTTTTGCTGTCAGATACGTATTTCAGCGGTCGTTTTTTTTCGCTTGCTACGCTCCTGAAAAGATTGAAAATCGATTTTTACAAAATAAATTCTTTAAGCCTCGATTTCTTTAATCGATTCAAATAATACTTCGAAATCGATTCAAGAATCGATTTTTTCGGAAATCGACATCCCTAGTGTATATTGCAATCAGCTTAATTTGTTAATAAATTTGTTGTTCAAATTGTTTGTAGGTTTGTACCAGTTACCTCGATTAATAAACCTACCAGTTACTATGAGGAATGAAATAAAATAAAGTAAAATATTTATTACTAGCTGACCCTGCAAACGTGGTGTTGCCATATAAATAAAAAAATGTAAAGGGTGAACAACCCTTATCACTTAGGGGTATGAAAAATAGATAGTAGCTGATTCTCAGACCTACTGAATATGCATTTAAAATTTATTGAAAATCGGTAAAGCCGTTTCGGACGAGTACGGTAACTAACATTGTGACACGAGAATTTTATATATAAGATTATAGCAGCTATTGAAGTAGGTAAATGTATTTTGAAAATTAGAACTGCCTACTTATTACGGTCGAATAGATAAAGCGAAAAACGTCGAAAAATAACGGTTTCTTATATGGCGATCGCAATTTATTTTCAACTTTTTTTATTTTTGGTATTCGTTGTTACAGCGGCCACTCTCATATATACTCCGTAAAAAATCTTGTGTCTATTTTATTTTTATAATATAGGAGTAGCAGACGAGCGTGCAATCCACCTGATGGTAAGTGGCTACTACCGCCCATGGACAACTGTAATCAAACCCAGATAGGTTTAGATATTCCTACCTGAGGTCGGCCATAGATGCATAACTAACTCTGAAGACTAAGCTGTAACGCCTCGGAAAAGTATGTCTCCCTTACCACATCCTTCAAACCGGAACACAGCTGCGCTTAACACTGCTGTTATAACAGAAATAGGTGTGGCGGTGGTGCCGCCGGAGTCGAACCACAAAGGGTTCTAGCACCTTCAAATCATCTATTACGGTTTAGGAGATAGAGCCCTGTAACAGACGGACAGACAGCGAAGTCTTAATAATAGGGTTCCGTTTTTACCCTTTGAGCACGGAACCCTAATAACAACCTCGTTTAAATCAAGAACTCTTATTAAAAGTTAAATATTTTAAATAAATTCATTTCCATGTATGTAATGTTGTTTGACATAATATGTGTATTATATATTTTATTTCACCGGAACTTTAGTTTAAGGTTGCGAGGTATTTTAGGGTTCTGTAAACAAATTGGAAAAACTCTGTCTAGGCAAATTTAGTAGAATCTTACATCGACTATTGTCTTAGCCACATTATTTATTTTTTGCTTAGAAGTAGCAGACGAGCATGCAGTCCACCTGATGGTAAGTGGCTACTGCCTCCCATGGACATCTGTAATCAACCTATGATGGGCCACATATGGACCGCTACCCTTGAAGACTAAGCTGGAACGCCTCGGAAAAGTATGTCTCCCTAACCACACCCTTCAAACCAGAACACAGCAGCGCTTAACACTGCTATGTACAGTAGGTGTGGCGGTGGTGCCGCCGGAGTCGAACCACAAAGGCTTCTACCACCTTCAAATGAACAGTAACTTCAAAAAATCTCACAATTTTTCTTTGAGAAATAGGCAAAGAACACTTTTTGTACGAGCCCCACTCACACTTAGCCGATATGTGATTAGATAAGTAACTGTCACATTTAGATATGCATGTCCATGTGGTATATTGCCATTTTATACCACTTCGACACTACAAGGACCGTGATTAATGATTTAAGTTATTTCTAATGAATATATCAAGTATCTATTTGTAAATTCAGAATTATTATGTGGCATTTTGGTTCGACTCCGGAAGTCTGAAGGCACTGCCGTCACACCTATTTTTGCCTAATAACAGCAGTGTTAACTGCTGTGTTCTGGTTTGAAGGGTGATAAGGGACATACTTTTCTGAGGCGTTCCAGCTTAGTCCTCAGGGGTAGCGGCGCATCTGTGGTTGACCTCAGGTCATATCTAATCCTATCTGGGGTTGATTACAGATGTCCGTGGGCGGCAGTAGCCACCTACCATCAGGTGGACTGCATGCTCGTTTGTTGCTTAAATTTTGCATAAAATAAAAAAAACAAGCTGAGATTTTATATAAAAATAAGTAAAGTAAAGTACAAAAACATATACGGTCGTAAGGGTCACCAAGTGGAATGTTGTTATCGATTAGAACTTTCACTTTCGTACTTCCGTTGGTAGCAGGTTCAAGTCCAGATTGCAACATGTGGCATTGAAAAATTGGTTTACCGATTTTGAAAATCTAATTTGCATATATGTGTATATTAATTAAAATTTAATTGTGACTCATAAGCATTAGTAATGAATATTGACCAATTTTTGCCAAATTCGAAATATGACAATTATTACCTTTTTGTTAACGAGGGGGAAACCTTCAAAAGGTATCCGGTGCCGTGGGAGCGACACGGGGTTATGTGGGATTCTTACCGGACTAAAACCCCCCGGTGGCTGTCCTCGGCGCTGCGTAGAGGATTCCGGGATCTCCAAAGGAACGCAACCGGAGTCCACTTAGCGCGTTGCCCCGTCTGGCTCCGCCCAGGTGAGCTTGAAACTCACCACACCATCTGGTGTTCACGACGGTGTGCGACCACAAATACCGCCATATATCCTGAGGTTGCTGGCTGGGCGGTTCGAGCTCCCACTCTTGCTGTCCGCAACCCCGGAGGCCCCCTTTTAGTCGCCTCTTACGGCAGGCAGGGGATACCGTAGCCATATTATGGTCCCGGAACTACAGGGACAATGACAATTGTTGTCTAGAAAATTCTTAAGTTTGGATAACCATTATTAGGCATAAGTAAGTAGTAAGTCGTAAGTAATTAGAAATTAATTATCACATGCTTTAACGGCGAAGGAAAATATCGTGAGGAGACCTGCATACTAAGAGATCTTAAAAAATCTCAAAGGTATGTGAAGTCTACCAATCCGCACTTGGCCAGCGCGGTGGACTATGGCCTAATCCTTCTCATTATGAGAGGAGACCCGTGCCCAGCAGTGGGACAATAATGAGTCGATGATGACAAAGTAACTAGTTATAGTCCGCGTAAAGCTACAATTCCGCTCTGAATATAGAAATGAATCGCGTCGCCATAGCAAATTGTATGACTACACCTGCTCGCAACAACTTCAGAGCGGACTAGCAGTTTGGCGTGGTCTATAACTAGGTAGAATACAGATGATATAGCAGCAAAGACTAGTCAATAAAATACTTATAAAGGACAATAATACAATTAAATTCAATAAAAGTATTTATTATCATTCAATACATTAAATTGACGGCCATTTTGTAATTGTAATTCTTATTTTTCGATTTATTAGGTCAGATACAGGGTGTATTTTTGTGCACATAATTAATAAAGAGGATGCGGTAAAAAGATTTTTAAATAAAATATAGTAGTAGCAGACGAGCATGCAGTCCACCTGATAGGAAGTGGCTACTGCCGCTCATGGACATCTGTAATTGTTTACAGATGTCCATGGGCGGCAGTAGCCTGGGGGTCTGGGGTTGTCCCCAGATGACATTATATTCCTACTTGAGGTCTGCCAAAGATGCGTTGGTATTCCTGAGGGAAGTTAAAAAGTCTGGGAAAAGTATGTCTCCCTTAGGACACCCTTCAAACCAGAACACAGCAGCGCTTGACACTGCTGTTGTTAAGCAGTAGCAGGCGTGGCGGTGGTGCCGCCGGAGTCGACCCACTAAGGGCTCTACCACTATTAAATTCTTATATTCATATTTAAAGGCGGTAGAAACAGTAGAATTCGATCTGGGAGGTACCACCGTCACACCTATATCTAGCGTGAAGAATTTTTTTATTTTATTTTATTTTTTATTATATAGGAATAGCAGACTAGCATGCAGTCCACCTGATGGTAACTCCATACGGACGTGTGTAATCAATCCCAGATAGAAATAAAACCCTTCCTGACTTCCGCAACAAATATGCTGCCATCTAGTTTCTGAGGACTAAATTGGAATGTCTCATATCACCTCAACACGATCTCACTATTATAAATAAGATACAGGGCTGATAAATAGTTCTAAAACTAAATAACATTTAATAATTTACAAAATATTTTGCTAGGAAAAAATAATAAATTTATTTTTCATTGAAAAAATCATGCTGTACACACCACATACGCATTTTCAAAAATTATGCAATGTAGGTAATTAAAATTATTTATGTGAGAAACACATTTAAGTGTCTTACCAATTACCTACTTAAGTTCAATATGGCAATATTTTTAAATTTTCAAAATATTTTTGGATTTACTGGTTTTGGAATGACATAATAATGTATACAGTATGTAATCATTGCATTTTTGGTTTCCTTATATGGCACCAGTAAGTAAATAAAGCAATATGTTGTAAAATTATGAGCAAAAAATAAAAATCTGGGGTATTTGACCACCCAAGAACTTGCCTGGGCCAATGTATCTTTGAGGCTCTAAAATGCCTATCCACTGCCTTTATTTATTGCCCTTGAAGGTTGTTTAAAGGTAGTAGAACCCTCTGTGGTTCAACTCTGCACCACTGCACTATTTCTGCCTAATAACAGCAGTGTTAAGCGCTGCTGTGTTCCGGTTTGAAGGGTGTGGTAAGGGAGACAGACTTTTCCGAGGCGTTCCAGCTTAGTCCTCAGGGATAGCGGCGCTGTGGCCGACTTCAGGTAGGAATATCTAATCCTATCTGGGGTTGATTACAGATGTCCATGGGCGGCAGTAGCCACTTACCATCAGGTGGACTGGATACTCGTCTGCTACTCCTATATTATAAACTAGCTGACCCGGCAAACTTTGTACCGCCTCAAAATCTATTTATCAAATATATTTCATATAAAATATAGCCTATGTTACTCGTGGATAATGTAGCTTTCGAATGGTGAAAGAATTTTTAAAATCAGTCCAGTAGTTTTTGAGCCTATTCATTACATTCAAACAAACAAAGTTTTCATCTTTATAATATTAGTATAGATAAAAAAAGCTTTCTTCACTCACAGCACCACACTAGGATTCCTGTGGGTGCTGGACACACACACACACACAAACACCCAGAACCAGACCAAATTCAGATGTCTGGCCGAGGATCGAACGCGGGTCAACTCACTGGTTCTATTAATAAACTTTTTATGCTCATAACATTGATTTATCTGTATTATTCTGCGTTACAAATTTGACAATACTTTACAGCCTTGCTCCACTTATTTCGTCGTCCGTTATATAATAAATGATTTAACTTATTGTATAACACCGTACGTGCCTGTCTGGTTCAGGGTTCCGCAGCCAATTGTTAAAAACCCTAAACTAAGTTCAGTCTGTCCATCTGTAACACGGCTCAATCCCTTGAAGCGTAATAGATTGACCCTTGATTTTTACAGAGATGTATAACGGTGGCCGCTATAGCAGTAAATACATAAAATAAAAAAGTAAAGAAGAAATGGGGTAGCCAATAAAAATAATTTAAAAATATATGTAACCCCATTTTCTACACGTTCTTACACGAAAACGCTAATCATCAACTTTTTGTTAGGGTTCCGTACGCAAAGGGTAAAAACGGAACCCTATTACTAAGACTTCGTTGTCTGTCCGTCTGTCACAGGGCTGTATCTCAACTGTTTCTTTCAGAATCGTAACAGACAGACACGTGAAATTTATAATAGACAGGAAGCATAACGGTGGCCGCTATTACAACAAATACTAAAAATAAAATAAAATAAAATAAAGTTGAATATTAAAGGGGGTCTCCATACAACAAACCGGTATTTTTCGGCATTATTCAATCTAACTGTTAAACCGTACTAGGAAGTCGGTTGCATTTTTTACAGTCCGTTTATTACTATAACAGGTATTATAATAAATACAAATAATAACCATAAAACATATTTTACTATAGTTATTTTAATTTTATTATACGTTGTTTACGTATTATTCATCATCACCCCAACGCCATCTATTTTTGTGTCATATAACTAAGTATTGTTGAAAATAATAAAATGAATATAAATAATGAACATTTGGTGGTACGGAAGCCTCCATGTGCGAGTTCGACTCGCACTTGGCCAATTAGACGACATTAGAACTAGAGAATTGTTTTAAATACAAAAAATCCGACTACTTAAAAATATAGTCAGTGTCACTAGTTTGAAGGTGGTAAAACCCTTTGTGGTTCGACTCCGGCGGCACCACCGCCACACCTATTTCTGCCTAATAACAGCAGTGTTAGGCGCTGCTGTGTTCCGGTTTGAAGGGTGTGGTAAGGGAGACAGACTTTTCCGAGGCGTTCCAGCTTAGTCCTCAGGGGTAGCTGCGCATCTGTGGCCGACCTCAGGGATGAATATCTAATCCTATCTGGGGTTGATTACAGATGTCCATGGGCAGTAGCCACTTACCATCAGGTGGACTGCGTGCTCGTCTGCTACTCCTATATTATAAAAATAACTTCTGTTGCAGTAATATGTGTGGCGGTGGTGCTTCCGGGGTCAAATTACGAAAGGTTTTGTTTACGAAACACGAATTCTCGTATTCGAAAAACAAGATTGAAACGTGGGAATTCGTAATATTTTCAGAATAGCACTGGTTTTGACTTAAGTAAGAGGTTGACCTGTTTGTCTTACGCATTTAACTGGTAAAATACTATCACTTTTAGCGCATACAAATGTTAGGGATGGCGATCTGATATCGATTAATCTAAGAATCGATTTTTAAACAAAAAAATCAATTATGTTAATCGATCTTTAGTATTGGATCGATTCAGTGAATTGATATTTTATTATAGAAAATCGAAATTGCCGGTTTGACGCGCCGAGGGTCCCGGGTTTGATCTCCGGCCAGACAGATTTCTAAATGATCAATTTAGGATTCTGGGTCTGGGTGTTTGTATATTTGTCTCTGTGTGTGTACATGTCATCCACGATACAGGGACTCCTAGTGCTGCGCTGTGAGTGTAGAAATTCGATTTTTTCGAACTTGATTGAGTATTAACATAATGTTGTAGACATTTTTTGCTGTCAGATACGTATCTCAGCGGTCGTTTTTTTTCGCTTGCTACGCTCCTGAAAAGATTGAAAATCGATTTTTAGAAAATAAATTCTTTAAGCCTCGATTTCTTTAATCGATTATCACACTTCGAAATCGATTCAAGAATCGATCTTTTTCGGAAATGGACATCCCTAGTGTATATTGCAATCAGCTTAATTTGTTAATCAATTTGTTGTTCAAATTGTTTGTAGGTTAGTACCAGTTACCGAAATACCTCGATTAATAATTACCTACTAGTTACTATGAAGAATGAAATAAAATAAAGTGAAATAGCATATCGATACCTTAATTCGCAAATCAGCCAACTCCAGTTTTTGTCAAAATATTTTTTTAATTTATTTTGATTTCGTTCAACGCCATTTACTATCAAAATAAATAAAAAAAACATTTTGACTAAAAGTGGAGTCGGCTGATTTGCGAATTAGGGTATCGATATTTATTCTGCATAAGCCTACAGAGTCACTTACAAATTGTCAGTTAAAATATTTTTTCTTAAACTACTGCCGGATCGGAACGCAACCTCAACTCATCAACTGATAAGAATGGCAAATATAAAAATAGCTGACGAGCATGCAGTCCACCTGATGATAAACTACCGCCGCTGTGGACATTTATAATCAACCCCAAATAAGATTAGATTCCTAACAGAAGTTGACCACAGATGCGCCGCTACCCCTGAGGATTAAACTGGAACGCTTCGGCAAAGTATGTCTTCCTTACCACACCTTTCAAAACGGAACACAGCAGCGCTTAACACTGCAGTTATTAGGTAGAAATAGGTGTGGCAGCGGTGCCGCCGGAGTCGAACCACAATGGGTTCCACATGGGTTCTACCACCTTCTACAGAATTTATTTATAAAGAAGATAAAGTTTGGAATTTAAGGCTTTCGAACGTAGTCTTCTGTCAATACCGGTCTGACGCGCAGAGGTTACCGGGTTCGATTCCCGGCCAGACAGATCTAAATAATTTATTTATTTATCATTGGGTTACACCAACAAAGTGAACACTTATACATTGTCTAGACATATCACATTGAACTTAAATCTAAGTTTCACCTCAATTACAGGTATAAACTAACTAATAATGAATTTAGATGTCTGTTTCTGGGTCTGGGTGTTTGAAAATTTGTCTATGTGTGTGTCTATGGCACCCACGATGACATGACACAGGAAATCCTAGTGTGGAGCTTCTAGTGTGAAAACTTCTTTAGCGGTATTGTGCGCTTTTGTGATGGGTAAAAAATGTTAAACTCGCGTCAGGATCACGTGTTCTGATCGAAAATTCGTAAGACGGCAAAGCAAACTGCGAAAGTCAAGATATCATCCGGTATCAGTATAGAAAACATAATATGTCAATGGGCGTTAGTTTCATTATTTATTTATTATATTTTATTATTCAGGTTAGGTTTCGAAAGTTTTCACTTCTGCCGGCGCTTTTGGAGTGCAACATGTTGATTTTTTTAATTTGTCGCTAACCCAAGGCCAATTATTAGGCAAATGTCCATAACTTATCTTTAGGTGGAATGAACTTCCTCCTGAAGTATTCCCTGAGCGCTATAACATGGGGCTCTTCAAGAGGGGTGCAAAAAGAGTTCTCCTCCGAAACCGGCGATGCATTGGCGACTCCTCTGGTGTTGCAAATGTCCATAGGCGACGGTGATTGTGACGGTAACTTTCCACCTGGTAGCCCGTCGGCCTTATCATTAGGTATAAATATAAAATAAAAAAGTGGACTGCATGCTCATTTGTTATTACATAAAAAGTTTTGTCAGCCCTATAAGTCACGTATATAGGGCAGATTTTATCTCAAAGGGCACGTCCAACTAATTTAATCATTTTGGATCCAGTGGAGCATAATAAACAAAGGTTCAATGACTTCATTTTATTTATTTGAAGGTTGTAGAGTCCTCTGTGGTCCGGTGGTCCATCGCCACACCTATTTCTGTTATAACAGCAGTGTTAAGCGCTGCTGTGTTCTGGTTTGAAGGGTATAAGAGAGACTTTTCCGAGGCGTTCCAGCTTAGTCCTCAGAGTAGCGACGCTTCGGCCGACCTCTGGTAGGAATATCTAATCCTATCTGGGGTTTATTACAGATGTCCATGGGCAGTAGCTTAGCATCAGGTGAACTGCATGTAACTACAAACTAAGTCCTTCGCTGTAGTTCAATCTGATTCTCGTGGGAACTTCGAGATAAAAATAATATAAAAACATTCTTATATAGAAATGCAAGGTTGTAGTAAAAAAACAAGTAGATTAAATAACTACTTTTTGAGTTTTACGGGCACAAACATAAGGAAGCTGATTTTTTATGAATAAACATTATGTTGTTTTTTTTTATACAAAAATGTGAATTTCATTGATAAACTTATTCAAAATTCATGATTTTATTTTAAGGCCGAGGTTTTTAAAACTATATAATTATTTCGATGTAAATTTGTGTAATGTTTACTTTTTAAAAGATGCAAATTTGAAGGTAGACTTTGTAGTTCGACTCCGGCGGCACCACCGCCACACCCATTTCTGATATAACAGCAGTGTAGCGCTGCTGTTGTCTGGTTTGAAGTGTGGTAAGGGAGACATACTTTTCCGAGGCATTCCAGCTTAGTCCTCAGGGGTAGCGGTGATGGTTGACCTCAGATAGGAACCTAATCTTATCTGGGGTTGACAGATTTCCATGGGCGGCAGTAGCCACTTACCGTCAGGTGGACTACATGCTCGGCTGCTAATCGGATATTATGAAGAATTAAAATATGCACATGTATGGAGTTTCTTTCGCCGCTTCTTCTCCATAAAGAAAGATCTTCCGAAGCAGGGGTAGTTTGGGGCCCCGAGGTAGCGGGGCGGAGTGGTCACCATACCGGTCTGACGCGCAGAGGGTCCCGGGTTCGGGTCCCGGCCAGACAGATAGCTGAATGATTTCTGGGTCTAGGTGTTTGCGTATTTGTCTATGTGTGTGTCCATGGCACACACGACACAGCGAATCCTAGTGTGGGGCTGTGAGTGTAGAAAGCGTAATTTCATAAACACTACTTATTTATTTATTTTTATAATTATTTAAAAAAATGACCTTTTCGACGAAGGTTCGATTAATTAGGACCTGTTTAGTCATTAGTAGTATTGTTAATTGCAGCAAAAACCAGGCTAAAATAGGACGCGTCACAAAAACTGTTACGGGCTGCGAGCGACGAGGTCGCTGTCGTCGTAGTAACGATACTAGAGATTGGCATTTAATTTAAAGACCAATATGATGTAAAATAGGTGACTAATATAGTGGATAACGTGGCCAATTTCCACACACCCTACTAAACAGTGAGTTTTTAGCGTTCCGTACGCAAAGGGTAAAAACGGAACCCCATTACTAAGCATGCGTTGTCTATCTGTCACAGGGCTCTATCTCAGGCCGAGAACGCACTGCGATTTAACGCAATCTGAATCAAAATAGCTGAGAACGCCAAAACGCATACGAACACGCACTGCGGTTTTCTTATGACTTAATTTTATTTCAGTCTCATCATGGATTTCAGGCGAACAGCACGTGTTGTGGGTTAGTTTCATCGCTCGCACATCGAGACTGAATAAAAAAACAATGATATTTTAAACTATAGATATGTTACCTGCCCACTAACAACACAAATAAGTGAGCGAACCGCGAGCTCATTAATACATAAATGCACATTTTTTATTTTGCTTATTTGATATTTTGAGTGACAGAGCTATTGGAACAATGTGATAAAAAAAGACAACTAGTGTTTGCTATTGCGTTTTAAGATTCATTCATGCGTTTGCTTCTCTATCACTAGTTGTGGAAGGAATAGGTACGTTATATCTTTTTTGCCAGTAACATATATTTACTTTATATCAATGCGCCACCATGCGTTCATTTGAAGGTGGTAGAACCCTTTGTGGTTCGACTCCGGCGGCACCACCGCCACACCTATTTCTACCTAATAACTGCAGTGTTAGGCGCTGCTGTGTTCCGGTTTGAAGGGTGTGGTAAGGGAGACAGACTTTTCCGAGGCGTTCCAGCTTAGTCCTCAGGGGTAGCGGCGCATCTGTGGCCGACCTCAGGTACGAATATCTAATCCTATCTGAGGTTGATTACAGATGTCCATGGGCGGCAGTAGCCACTTACCATCAGGTGGACTGCATGCTCGTCTTCTACTCCTATATTATAAAAAAAAAATACAATTCCATGGGAGACAAAAAACCGCGCTTTAAACAAGCCGCGGACAAAATGTAACAATAAATCAGTCGCCTGTAAAAGTCACGACTGTCACGTCAAGACTGTCGCCGACTATCGTTACCGAGGACTGTTGAGACTGTCGCCTGTCATTAACAGCAGAGATCGTTACCGACCGTTGTCATCTAATGATAGCAATTGCCAGGGCTGCTATTGCTAAAAATTAAAGTTTTCAAAGGTATGTGAAGTCTACCAATACGCACTTGGCCACCGCGGTGGACTATGGCCTAATCCTTCTTATTTGAAGAGGAGACCCGTTCCCAGCAGTGGGACATTAATTGGTTGATGATGATAATGAATTTCCAGTGAAAATCTTCATATGAACTCGCGCATGTCTTATTTCATTGTCGTACATGTGTTATAAACCTATTGTCGCCCGTGTGTTCCTACCCTAAGTTATCAAGACGCCAATGCACATCAGCAGTGCTATATGTCTTTAGTTTCGAACCGATTAATGAGACAGGGTGAACTCGCTCTTCAATTATTTCATTGTTCATGTGTTATGAGCTTAATGTCGTTCATGTGTAACGACCCTAAGGTATCATGATACCAATGCATAACGTCAGCGCTACATGACTTCAGTTCGATCCGTTTAATGAGATAGGAAGTGAAGACTCACGACAAAAACTTATCTATTTTAACAATCAAAACTTTATATACACCTTGTTTTACATTTCAAGAACTTTAAATATTTCCGGCATATAAATATTATAATTTGAGTTCAAAAATTGCTATTTTTTTTTAGTTTCATTGGGTTTTTTTTTGTAAAAATGTTTTTTTTTTTTTATATAATATAGAAGGAGCAGACGAGCATGCAGTCCACCTGATGGTAAGTGGCTATTGCCGCACATCGACATCCGCAATCAACCCCAGATAGGATTAGATATTACATGAGTTCGGTCACAGATGCGCCGCTACACCTGAGGACTAAATATGTCTCCCTTACCACACTTGAAATCAGAATACGGAAACGCTACACTGCTGTTATAAGGCAGAAATAAGTGGCGATGGACCCTATTCTATTATCCTATTCTTAACGGTAGTAGCTAGTCAACCAATCCGCACTTGGCCAGCGCGGTGGACTGTTGCCTAAACACCCTTCACTCTGAGAGGAGACCCGTGCCCAGCAGTGGGACAGTAAATCTAAATATATATAACTCAAAGGTGACTGACTGACATAGTGATCTATCAACGCACAGCCCAAACCACTGGACGGATCGGGCTGAAATTTGGCATGCAGGTAGATGTTATGACGTAGGCATCCGCTAAGAAAGGATTTTGATCAATTCTACCCCCAAGGGGATAAAATAGGGGATGAAAATATTACTTCGTAACGCGAGCGAAGCCGCGGGCAAAAGCTCGTGAATAATAATGCTGTCATCCCTACATAAAATGTTTTTTTTTTTAAACAAATTGTGTCTTCTTCAATGACGGTGCACACCGGTAAATGCCTTCTCCGCTCCGCATACACGACATGCAATAGAAAAAATACTTCTGACTGTAAATTGCAATAACTTTTGATAGAGTTGATCGATTTGAATGAAATAAAGACTAAATGTTAAGTCAAGATATGAACTATATAATACTATATATTCATCAATATTCATTGAATTCAATTCAGTAGTTTTGTTTTGATGCGTCTTCAAACATAGACAAATAGATAAAATTTGAAAAATGATAGAAATTGTTATTATTTCGACCTATGTATAATATCATAAGCCACAAAAATACCTTCGTTTTTATTGCATAAATTGCCTTATTTTAATGTGTTTTATCGACACAAGTAACGTTATAAAGCGTATAAAATAAAATATGTATACCGAATTTCATAGAGATACCTGCAGAAATGCAGATTTTATTCGCATTTTAGGATATTCGAAACTTTGAAACACTCTCCTGTAAAGTTGTATTTTTGCAGTTACGATATTATATGTAGGAGGCAGGGCTGGATTTAAGGGAGGGCAACCGGGGCGGCAGCCCCGAGGCCTCCACAAATGAGGGGCTCCCACGATAGAGACGTCGGATTTTTTTAAATTCCGACTAGTAAACCCAAGTAAAAAAAATATCTTTTCCTTTGATATTTTTTTTCGCTATTTTACCTTTATCTACAGTACTTTGTACAAACATGAATACTAGAAGAATCTACCTGCGTTTCACAATAAAATATTTATTGAAAAACTCAACTGCAAAAACTTGGGGCCAGGGGGCCTCCACTCCTTTGTTGCCCCAAGGCCTCTAGACCTTTAAATCCGGCCCTGGTAGGAGGGGTCGATTTATTCTCAGTTCTCCTATTTTTTTGCAAATATATTCGATGTACAGACCAGGGTTGTTGCTGATGCAGGTTTTTACTAGATCAGCGGATGCTGATGCTGATGCTGATTTTTTCAGATTAATATCAGCTGATGCTGATGCTGATATTTAAAAATACTAAATATAAATATATTTTATACTCAGGTATTTGTACGTCCCTTACGAGAAGTCTTTTTTAACCGACTTCACAAAATAAGGCGGTTTCTCAATTCGACCGTTATGTCTATGTATATGTTTTTTTTATGTTTGTTCGCGGATAACTTCTTCGTTTATGAACCGAACTGGATGATTTTTGTTTTGATGGAAAAAAAGATATTTCCAAAGTGGTTCCATTATAAGAAAATCAGGGTCTGATGATGGTAGACCAGAGAAATCGAGGGGAACTTTCAAATCATAAGGGCGACTAGTGTGTTTGTAAGATTTTTAGTATGTCATTACTAAAAAAGGTGAAAAAAAAATTTTAAAATACAATCGACTTCAATGTCACTACAAAGCAAAAATCAACTGAAACAAATTTTGGCTCGGCGCATGTCTCCGAAGCCGGCGCTCATATTGAACACGCTGTTTACGCCGTTATCCAACGAAATATATTTAGCGCCGACTTCGGAATCATGTGCCGGGCCAACATCCACTTCAGCTACCCTCCACTGTGCAGTGACACAAAAGTCGGCATTTTTTGTTATTTTTTTTAACGAATACTACACTGTGCCGTATCTTTATTCAATAACGAAATATTTGGTCATATTGCACTTTTCACTGGATGTGGCATTATGAATTGAATACATAATTCTGTTATTGATTGATTGATTGAACTATGATCGAAAGTCATTGATGTCTGACCAAATTACGTTGTCAATACAATCGAATTGTTTGATGAGGGAACAAGTGACAACTTGTGTTTATAAACCGTCTGTGATTGGCTAAAACTCCACGTGATTTAAGCTCGGTCCCGCCTTCAACGAACACGTTACAACTTCAATATCAGCATTAAAAATCAGCATCTTTTGTTGCGGATGCGGATGCTGATGCTGATATTTAAAATGAAGCTGATAATCAGCGGATGCTGATGCTGATATTCGCAACAACCCTAGTACAGACACACGAAACTCACATTCTTCTTATATGTAGAGATGAAGATATCATATTCATCAAAAGACGCGAACATTGTAAATTAAATAATATTTAATTTAAGCTACCTACTTCATGTAACATTTGGTGTAACTTTTTGTTCTTATTTTTTATAATCTTTTATCACGTACTTGGCAAGTAATCTTCGAATTTTATTATGTTACTGCTAAATATCATAGTTTTTGTTAATTGTTATTTTTTGTTTAAAATTATATTTTTCGTGTCATATTTCAGTAAATGGAGTGTTTTCATAAAATGTAGTGAATTATGTGTAGTCTACCTGATGATAAAATCATCTTATGGACATCTGTAATTAACCTAATTTTGATGGTAGAACCCGGTGTAGTTCGACTTCGGCGGCACCACCGCCACACCTATTTCTGTTATAACAGCAGTGTTAAGCGCTGCTGTGTTCTGGTTTGAAGGGTGTGGTAAGGGAGACATACTTTTCCGAGGCGTTCCAGCTTAGTCCTCAGGAGTAGCGGCGCATCTGTAGCCGACCTCAGGTAGGAATCTAATCTTATCTGGAGTTGATTATAGATGTCCATGGGCAGCAGTCGCTTACCGAAGGCTAGCTTTAACCTATATATAGTTAAAAATTAATTAAAATTAAGCATAATTACTACCTAGTTTTTTTTGACAAATGTTTCCTTGACAATAGACAAATGTTCAAAATCTTGTCACCGGAAGTAGGAAAGAGTAGAACCGCCAAAAACAAATCTAAAATGGCGGCCAGCGAAATTTGGCGCCAAAACAGTACCGTCACGTACGGTAATTGTATGGAGGTCAAGATAGAATGGTAAATCCATTTTATATATAGAAATTGGAATGTTTGTTTGTTCTTCCAAATTTTGGAATAATAATATGAAAATTGTGAACATTGTACGGATTTTTTAAAGTACGTAACATCTTAACTTATAAATAAAAGAAAATAATCTTGTCTTTTTTGATTTTCAAAACTTGTAAAATTTCAACTTCATGGCATAGATTAGTAAAGATACTTCGCCGCCTTGAAATTGAATGATGCCACAAATGGCTTATTTTAGTAAGTTCTTTTTTTGAATCCTTGACAAATAAAATCATTTTTAGCGAACATTTACGAATAAATAACTAATTTACGTAATAAATAAATAATTATTTCAAATGTTTTAGGGTCATTTTAGCGCGGAGACGTGCCAAAACTTTTTGACGCAACTATTTCAATTCTTAAAACTGGGTACATTTTCTTGTTAGGAGTGAGTAATCGTTACTAATCTATGCTTATAAATAAAAAAAAATAATCTTGTCTTTTTTGATTTTCAAAACTTGTAAAATTTCAACTTCATGGTGTTGATTTATTATCTAGCGGTATTGTAAAAAGTCACTCTTATTATTTTTTTAAAACACTCCAAAATAATTTTAATTTTAAAAAGGAACATTGAATTTTAATTTATATACTTACCTAATAGGAATGGTCATTTTATTTTGACAGTTTCAATACCCAAAGAGATAAAAAATAGGATCAAAAAAATAATATTTTAAGATTTTTTCAAAAAATTTGCTTAACTTTTTATCCGGCTGCCAAGGAAGGGTTATGTTTTTCGCGCGTATCTTGTATGTTTGTCTATCTTTATTAATTCAAGGAAACGTTGACCTGTGCTCTTAGAAATAAGATATTACAGGCTATCCTGTTGAACCTAACGCCCTGATTTAAAAATAAACGAACAAAGCCGAACCCAAAGCTAGTAAATCACCCGGTTATGTATAGTTACGTTCAATGATATAACTTTATGCAGTTTAAAAAGCAAGGTTAGAACAACGCTGGCTCAGTCGATGTAGGCGCAGCGATCGCTGCGTTTGCCTGTTACATTAAAAAAAAACAAGTAAATTTACGCGCCAAACCGTATAGTACTTGTGTTATCTGTGTTATTTAGATCGGACAATTGACAACCCTTGAAATAACACGAAGTGTTGTGCTATTTTTTATCTGTGTGACGTTCCGGTTTTCAGTTTGAAAAAGGAATGGTAGGTATGTTCATGATTGTTTTTTTTTTTCAGAATTATGTTTATGATCTATGATTATTCTTTTTTTTTAAATATAGCGAACCTTCATATTACGCGCGATAAATATAAAATGTTTATAAATATGCATAAAACTTTTTCCGTATTCTTTTAATTGAATACATTATAAAAATATGGGCATTTCAATTACTTAGATAGAAGACAGTATAGATCAAGATTCCTTAGCCTTTTTGTGTGATGTAAAACATAAACTTGAGACAAAGGACTATAAATCACAGATTATGTATGAAAACAAAAGTATATGTTACAAACAGCCATTTATACCGTTTTTATTGACTATAAATAAATTTAATCATTATTTATTACAGTTATGTAATGAGAATAACGTATTAGAAGCCGAAAAGCTTTATTTCGTATGTTATTAAGTGTTTTAACTGTTTTGTCACATGATCATCTTAAAATAGTAAACTATAAACAAGTAAAAATTTCGCGCCTTTGTTTTTTTGTTTTACTTTTCTATCTCTGTAATGCGGAGAAAGTTTGAATATGTACAGATTATAAAAAAAACATGACAAAAATCTATATATACGAGTATAAAAAACAAATTAGTAAAAAAACTTTATAAAATAAATTTAACGAATGAGAGTCCTACAAGAAGTTAAACCAAGAATTTGTCGGTCTTAAAAAATAACCTAGGATCATAGATTAGTAAAGATTACTCACTCCTAACAAGAAAATGTACCCAGTTTTGGGAATTGAAATAGTTGCGTAAAAAAGTTTTGCCACGTCTCCGTGCTAAAATGTCCCTAAAATATTTGAAATAATTAATTATTTATTACGTAAATTACGCAGTATTAGTTATTTATTCGTAAATGTTCTCTAAAAATGTTTTTATTTGTCAAGAATTCAAAAAAAGAAATTACTAATAAGCTGTTTGTGGCTTCATTCAATTTCAAGGCGCGAAGTATCTTTACTAATCTATGCCTAGGATAAAAACTTACTCTTGAAAATATTTTGAGTCCAAACAGACTTTTAACTAGCATCATGATGAATGTAGATATCCTGGGTCTGGGTGTTAAATGCTTGTCTATGTGTGTTTCTATGTATTTACGAAACAGGCGATATAAAAGTCACGTATGCATAGAGTTACAAAATGTACAATAAAAATAATAAAAAATGCCCGCTAAATCACTATCATCATCAACCCAGTGTCCCACTGCTGGGTACGGGTCTCCTCTCAGTATAAGAATGATTAGGCCATAGTCCACCGCGCTGGCCAAGTGCGTATTGGTAGACTTCACATACCTTTGAAAAGTTTTTTTTTAAGATTTCTCAAGTATGTAGGTTTCCTCACGATGTTTTCCTTTAACGTTGAAGCAAGTAATAATTATTTTTTAATATTCCCATAACTTCGAAAAATAAGTATGTGCCTGGGATTTGAACCTCGGACTCCTCCATTAGCGTTTTAACCACTGTTTACTTCTTTTTAATAATGTTTCGTAAGTTACTAAAATTAATGAACTGGTAATTAAAATGGTACATTAAAGAATTAATTAAATAATGTAATAATTTTATATGACTGTAAACATATTTTGTAGTATTGAGTCATATTTGAATGTCTTGTATCGAAATTATAAACATTGTTTATAAGAATGTTTCGAAAATAATTTAATAATTTTTCGTTTATTTAAAAAGTAGAACTATGTGGTTCGACTCCGGCGGCAGCACCGCCACACCTACTTCTGTTATAACACCAGTGTTAAGTCCTGCTGTGTTCTGGTTAGAAGTGTGGTAAGGGAGACATACTTATTTAGCATTCCAGCTTAGTCTTCAGGGGTAGAGCATCTGTAGCTGACCTTAGGTAGGAATTTCTAATCCTATTATGGGTTGATTACAGATGCCCGCGGGCGGCAGTAGCAGAACACTATTATAAAGTCATAAGTTGTATAGTTGTTAGCCTTATGGATAATTGATAAAATATTTGACATGGTTCGGGCACTAACCCGTGCCTCTTTTTAACACGCCTTTACTAGCTTGGGTTGTATCTATCTATGTATGTATGTAACGGAATCTTTGAACTCGATTTGTACCCACTTTGAACAGTCCGATTAATTTAAAATTTTGAACAATCAAAAACCGATGACAATACGCGATTTTAATAATTTTATCCCATTCTCCTCATCAGGATCGTCAGAAATCATTATAACCGATTTTCCTTATGCGATTTTAGTGGGGTTTTTAGTTTTTGAATACAATTGTTTTAAACACGAAGTGGATCATACCTAGAAATAAGAGTTATAATAGTTGGAGATACAAAATCCATAACGTTTCGAAAATTTCCCCAGTTCCCGGGAATTCCCGGGAAATTGTGGCTGAAATTCCCGAGTAGATAAAATGCCGGGAGATCAGAAACCCTTGTAACAACCTATCATTAGTATGACACACTAGTAGAAATATATTTCGAATGTGAGAGACCTTCAATAATTCCTGGTTGTTTAAACGTCGATAAATAATTGGTTTCTACTCGTATGACCTCACGGCGTAGTAGCTGGTAGATGGATCCGGGTTCAATTCTCGGTGAGATAGACAAGTTGATCCATGCCATATTATAAATGTGAAAGTTATTTTGTTATGTTTAAAGCATAGATAAGTATAGATATCTCACCGCCTTGTAATTGAAGGAAGCCGTTAAATGACTTAAACAACTGACAATTCTCTCAGCCGTTTAATGGCTGTCATGGTGTAACGAAGAATATTGCCGACATGCCCAGTTGAGACACGAGATCGAAGAAAAAGTGCGAAGAAATATAATTTCATTCGTAGACGATCTAAAAACTAATTGATGTGAAACATCTATAGCCGCACGTAAAACCGATTTCTGGCGTGGCGACGCATGCTGTGGCGTCACGCGTCGCCACGCTATACGATGGTATATATATACAGTCTATATGCAGTAGTGTGTACGGTGTGGCGACGCGTCGCCATGCGCAATCGAATTCAATAAATAGCCATCGTTATCTGGAAAATTATATATGGTAAGGAGGTAATTAAATTCTCTTCTATAAAAAAATCGTAAATTTTTATTTGATCATTATGACATATTTAGTTCCTATCACAATATGTTCTTTTCTGCATATTACTTTTACAAAATAATGTCGATGTTTCACATCTGCCAGGCGTCCCGTGACGGCTCACATTTTTTTTTTAATATTTTTCAAACACGAAAGTAATTGACAGTAACAATTGTCAAAAGGTTACGTTTTCTTGTTAGAAGTGAGTAATCTTTACTAATCTATGGTTTACTCGTGGATAATGTAGCTTTCGTGTAGCTAATCGTGAAAGAATTTTTAAAATCGGTCCAGTAGTTTTTGAGCCTATTCATTACAACCAAACAATCAAACAAAGTTTTCCTCTTAGTTATATTAGTGTAGATATACAGACAGATATTTAAATTTTATGTATTTGTGTTACATAGTGAACCAGCTTTTACCCACAGCGTTTTTATCCTTTTTTGGCGCCTTTTTTCATAACAATCAGCTATGTAGTTAAGGCGTGAAAATGTAGCAAACAAACCAACTCACATTGGCATTTATAATCATCATCATCATCATCATCATCATCATCATCACAACCCATTACTGTCCCACTGCTGGGCACGGGTCTCCTCTCATAATGAGAAGGATTAGGCCATAGTCCACCGCGCTGGCCAAGTATTGGTAGACTTCACATACTTTTGAGTTTCTTTTTCTTTTTTTATAAATCTCTCAGGTATGTAGGTTTCTTCACGATGTTTTCCTTCACCGTGTAAGCAAGTCATTAATATCTAATACGCACATAACTTTGAAAAATCAGAGGTGCGTGCCTGGGATTTGAACCTCGGACCCCTCGATCGAGAGGCCGAGTTTCTTAACCACTAGGCTATCACTGCTGTATTTATAATATTAATTAGGATTAATAGTTTATTGACATTTTTCCATTTTCATGTCTTCCTGATTGTCTAAGATTAGTTACATGGATAACTATTAATTAATCAAATACTTATGTTAATTAAATACAAAGTTAACCTTTACTCGATTGTGTATAAAATAAGAATCGGCCAAGTGCGATTCGGATTTGCAAAAGGGTTCCTTAGTACCTTAAAAAAATATATGCAATGTTTTTGACATCACCAACTCATGTGGGAATTCCCTTTATTTCTTATCTTTCTTATTTTGTTTTTAAATACCAACCACAAATGTCAAACAAATTACGCGTAAAAGCTATACGCACTATTTTTTTGGTCTAAGACAGAGGTTCTCAAAGTTATATAATAATTTAGTACCCCTTTAAGAGTTCAAATGGATATTTTATTTAAGACAAATATATATATAGAAATAATAAATTATATGAATTGTTATTATAAATTATAGTCGTCACAATTTAATAGGCCCACTTTGACACATGCCATCCCAATGTCATTAATGTCTTAAACTAACTTTTTAGTAGGCAGATTACGACCACGTGACGGTTAGAGCTTGCGGCTTCAAAGCATTCGGAAGAAACCATAATCGATTTACTTTCAAATAATCGAAACTTAGAATTATCAATAACGAATTATTTATCCCTTTTTCATTATAACAACAATAAAATAATCAAAACTTTGTTTCTTAGTGAATGATAAACCAAAAAAAAAAACAGTTTACGACCGATGCTTTATCTAATCTTCTAAAAATGATTAAATTTTTAAATTACACTTTTATCTTTTCTCCTTTTTATTGATTTTTTAGATAATTTAGAAAAATATAGAAAAATATTCTGTTTAAAAAATATTACGTAAATTATACAATACGGTGTATGCTTGTAATCGATTTGTCGTAAAAATCGGTTTTTTTGGTTATCGATTTGTATATCACATGCTTAGAGCCTAGCGATGGCGTGTGTCAAAATGGACCTATTAAATTGTGATGACTATAATGTGTGTTTTTGTTGATAACTTTGCGAATACGTAATAAAGTTATTTCTATCTTTCAGTACTAAGATAAATTATTTAATTGGATGAACTAAGTAGCCGTCATTACGAAAATTATGTCGCGTATCCCTCATAATAAGATGGTGAAATCCTTTGTAGGTCCTTTTCTGCCTAATAACAGCAGTATTAAGCGTTGCTGTGTTCCGCTTTGAAGGGTGTGATAAAGGAGACACATATATCTGAGGCGTTTCAATTTAATCCTCAGGGGTAGCAACGCATCTGTTGCTAACCTTAAGTAGAATTCTAATCTTATCTGAGATTCCTTTCAGATGTCTAGAGACAGAAGCCACTTACAATCAGGTGGACTGCAAGCTACTTTGATATAATAAACACAACCTAAGTGTCCCCCTAAGGGGTACAAACTTTGAGAAACTCTGATCTAAGAAATGTTGTTAAAATATGTGGTTTTGGTGATCATGTGTGGGTGCGCTGCCCTTGTGTGTACACGGAAATAAAGTTGTTTGCGTTATCCTTATTGAGACTATGTACTTGTTTAGTTCATTAAACAGAACAGTTCCGCGTTCGATTCCCGGATATGCAACGATCTAAATTACGAATTTATGAATATTATTAAGTAAACGAGCATGCAATGTCATAGGTCAGAAGTAAATAAAACATTAAGTTTTTATAATATAGGAGTAGCAGACGAGCATGCAGTCCACTTGATGGTAAGTGGTTACCGTCGCCCATGGACATCTGTAGTCAACCCCAGATAGGATTAGATATTCCTACCTGAGGTCGGCCACAGATGCGCCGCTATCCCCGAGGACTAAACTGGGACGCCTTGGAAAAATATGTCTCCCTTACTACAACCTTCAAACCAGAACACAGCAGCGCTTATTATTGTTGTTATGAGGTAGAAATAGGTGTGACAGTGATGCCGCCGGAGTTGAACCATAGAGGATTCTACCACCTTCGAATATGTGTGCACCAAAAAACATAAATCAAATCATTTTTTTTTATTCAAAATAGGTTCTTTACAGAGCACTTTTTGAATGTCAATACAACTACCACCACTTCACAAGGTGTTTCAATATGGAGAAGAAGCGGCGAAAGAAACTCCATAACACACATCTTTTAAAAAATTATTTTTTACAATGTTAAACTTAACCTAATGGTACATGTAGAGCTGGAACTACTTCCGACCACACCGTTTTGTCAGTCAAATAATCACTTAGTATAACGCGTTCCAACTAAGTTACTAGAGCTCACGCCTGTATGATCGACCTCGATTTCTCATATTTATACAATATCTGTGATGTTACCGAGGCGTTCTAATTTAGTCTTCAGAGATAGCAATCCTATGATTCATTGCAAAAAATCAGGTACAAATAAACCACCTCTGTACCCTTACCATGAGTTTTCAAAACATCCCACAATTTTACGTTACGTTTACTGAATCCAATATTCTGTTCCGTTTGCTTCATTAGACTGAGTAAACGTAACAATAAGTAAGTGCTCAAGTCTTTCTGTCTACATCACATGTTCGCAAAAAAGAGAGACAAAACATAAAGCGCCATTTTGTCAATTTAGACATTTAATGTTACGTTACTGACACTATAGTTCTGATACAATCCGCTAGGGGCGCTGATTGGGTATTGTATAGGCAAATACGTAAACAAATACCAAAACAGTCATATTTGTCAAAACGTAAAAACTCATGGTAAGGGTACTGGCTCCTTAGGCATTCCAAATTAGTTTTTCAAAAAAAATCTTATGCTTTGTTTAGAGAAGAAGGAATCTTAGTTAAAATAATTACTAAATATGCCTTATTTTTAACTGCAAATTACATAAAGAATTGCATTTTCAACCCTATATTTAAAGCAAAAAGGTTCATTTATGCTCATCTTATATATCAATTGACAATTTTATATACGTACTTAGTTAAGGGATAATAGACCTTATGTCCCTAGTAATAAGACTCTATAAAGTGTAATACTTGGTTAAATCACAAAATTGCATTTTCTGTTTTGCTATTCAAAAATAGGTCTTGTGTGTTGGTAATAAGGTTGTTGGTCCCGATGGTCAAATAGCTGACATTGACCCCAATGGGTAGATATCGTGACTTCCCACGAATAACAAGATGTATGAAGAATGGAGACGATGTCTGTACAAACGATCGAATTTGTTAAAATAGTCGCGTATTAGAAATTAATTATCACTTGCTAAACGGTGAAGGAAAACATCGTGAGGAAACCTGCATACCTGAGATAAAAAAAATCTCAAAGGTATGTGGAGTCTACCAATACGCACTTGGCCAGCGCGGTGGACTATGGCCTAATTCTCATTCTGAGAGGAGACCCGTGTCCAGCAGTGGGACAGTAATGGGTTGATGAATGGTGGTCGTCGTGGTTTGATGACTCCCGTGGCGGAGCGGTCACCATACCGGTCTGTCGCAGGGGGTCGCAGGGTCCGTTTTATAAATGATAAATTTAGGTTTTTGTTTCTGGGTCTCGGTGTTTGTATTTGTCTGTGTGTGTCCATTGCACCCACGATACAGGGAATCCTAGTGTAGGGCTGTGAGCGTTAAAAAAAGAAAGGAAAAAAGAATAGTAGAACCCTCTGTGGTTCGACTCCTATTTCAGTGTTAAGCGCTGCTGTGTCCGATTTGAAAGGTAAGGGAGATGAGGGATATTTCCATAAGGTAGCACGTCTGCTTTATCGTTAGACTCAAATATACAGAGTGAATTTTTCAAATAGGCTTTCAGGGCGAAATCCGAAGCTATAAGTATTAGTCAAATGCTGAAAGTTACGAGACCGATTTTGATATAAATAATAACTGCGTCATTGGTTTTTTGAAATATCTTTTTCCCTATCCGTGAATCGAACGAGTTCATTTTGAAAAAAACACATCCTGTATTACATCATTGGATAGTGTCGCTTATAAGGAACAAATTCTGGGAAGCAAAGTTATATAACAAACTAAAGGAAAAGGCATATTTTGATATAACTATATGACCATTACTTACGGCTTAGTATGAGATAGTAATAGGATGGTAACTAAGTTTCCGCTATTTTTAAGATTTATTTTCAATAAAAATAGATAACTGATTACTTTAAAGTATTATTTTGTTGTTTACAACTTCTTTCCAACGTTAAATATGATTTAGTATAATTAGTTAGTAATCACCATAGATATATTTCTACGCCAGTAGGATAATATATCTATGGTAATCACTCAGTTTTGACGTAAAAGTCAGTCACGCAAATTGTCATTTTACCTCTGTATTAAACGATCTGCGCATAGCACGTTGACAATTTATTATAATGATGTGAAAAATAATCTTAATTAACTTGCACATAAACATATGAATTACTGGAGAACAAAACGTCCGCTTTCATATGATGTCAAACATTAGGCCATACAAAGCCAACTCGTTCGATTCTCAGCTAGGGAAAAAAGATATTAAACAAACTAATGACGCCGTTCTAGTTTTTATAAAGATCGATCTCGTAACTGCTATCAGCCTTATTCGCTAATCTTTATAGATTCGGATTTGGCCCTGAAGGCCCATTTGAAAAATTCACCCTGTATATATACTCGTATATAAAAAAATACTTACCGCCTGAGGACTAGTCAGGAGTAGCGGCGTATCTGTGGCCGAACTTAGGTAGGAATTTAATCTTATCTGGGGTTGTTTACGGATGTCCATGGGTGGCAGTAGCCACTTACCATCTACTCCTACTCTATAAAAATTGCCATCCATGCCCATGCTTATCTGTAATCAACCCTAGATTAGATTCCCAACTGCAGAGGTCGGCCACAGATACCTTGCTACGCCTGAGGACTAAGTTGAAACGCCTCGGCAAAGTATGTCTCCCTTACCACACTTCAAACCAGAACACAGCAGCGCAACACTGCTGTTATAACAGACATAGATGTGGCGGTGTTACCGGAGTCGCACCACAAAGGGTCCTTATTCCTTAACCTTAATATATAAGAACAAAGTGTACATAGCATATCCAGATAATTTAAATCCATGTTAGTAATTATATTGACGCGTGAGAATCATAAAACAAGAAGTATATTATGATTATGTTATTTTAATATAGAACCTTACTGTTGCCCATTTATCGTGCCCACTGTTGGGCTAGAAGAGCCCTTTACTCGACTGCGGAGGGTAATGTTATATGAGAGTATGTACGTGTTTTTATAATATAGGACTAGCAGACGAGCATGCACTCCACCTGATGGTAAGTGGCTACTGCCGCCCATGGACATCTGTGATTAACCCCAGATAGGATTAGACATTCCTACCTGAGGTCGGCTACGGATGCGCCGCTACCCCTGAGGACTAAGCTAGAATGTCTCGGAAAAGTATGTCTCCCCTACCACACTTTAAACCAGAACACAGCAGAGCTTAACACTGCTGTTATGAGGTAGAAATAACTACAGATGGTAATGTTTTTCGAGCGTATCTATGTTTGTCTCATTCTTTCTCACGCGCTGCAGCACAAACGGCTTGACGGATTAACATATGAGGTGTCGTTGGATTCGTCTAAATTGTGGGAGTGACATAGGCTATAGTTTTGGATTTTTGTTTTTATAATATTTTGTTTATTTTAACAGTCAGTATCAGAATTTTAACAAACAATGCTCTCACGCAATACCGTGGTTTTCAATGAAGTAATTAGGAATACTTTATCAATTTTGATTTATTCATTTATCCATAATTATTTTAGTCACGGTAGTAAGAATTGGTATTTTTTGGATTCTAAGAATTGGATAGCAAATGGCTGACGTTACGACAAAACGCAATAGCAAGGTACCTACTAGAGATAGATGCAGTGATAGCCTAGTGGTTAAGAAACTCGGCCTTTCGATCGAAGGGTCCGAGGTTCAAATCCCAGGCACGCACTTCTGATTTTTTCAAAGTTATGTACGTAATAGAAATTAATTATCACTTGTTTAAACGATGAGGAAAAACATCGTGAGGTAACCTGCATACCTGAGAAATCTTTAAAAATGTCAAGTTTTCGAAGGTATGTGAAGTCTACCAATACGCACTTGGCCAGCGCGGTGGACTATGGCCTAATCCTGAATAATAATCAGAATGAGTCTGAGAGGAGACCCGTGCCCAGCAGTGGGACAATAATGGGTTGATGATGATGACTAGAACTGTAAGTTTTAATAGAAAACTATCATTTAATTGTTCTAATTAGAAATGTAAATAACTGCCCCTAACCATGAAAGGCATTACATAACTTGATAAATATGCACTATTGCGACATGACGACACGATGTCGTATCGTGAAGTACGATGTCGTGTCGTCAGTTCTAACGTAGTTTGAAATGACGTTGTCTGTGATGATGGTTGCCAACGGTAGATTTTTGAAGCGAAAACTTCTTTAGCGGCTTTGTTCACTTTTGTGATGGATAAAAAATGTTAAACTCGCCTTTGTTTCCACGTGTTGTGACTTTGTAGTTCCGTGACTAGAATAGGGCTACGGTATCCCCTGCCTGTCGTAAGAGGCGACTAAAAGGGGCTTTCGGGGTTGCAGGCGGCAAGAGGGGGAGCTCGAACCGCCCGGCTAGCGACCCCGGGGAGGACAACGGTACGTGTGGTTGCATTCCGTTGTATACACCAGACGGTGTGGTGATACAAACTCATCTGGGCGGAGCCCGACGGGGCAGTGCGCTGTGAGGACTCCGGTCGCGTTCCTTTGGAGATCCCGGAGTCCTCTACGCAGCGTCGAGAACGGCCACCGGGGGGTTTTAGTGCGGTAAAAGTCCCACATAACCCCGTGTCGCTCCCACGGCACCGGGTACCTTTTGAAGGTTTCCCCCTCGAAAAACCTCAAAAACTACACGTGACCTCATCGAAAATTCGGAAGACTATCATGTTTGTGTACGATAGCGTAATAAATGAATATTGTATTTTACCACAACAATTATAGCACTTTTATAATGAAAATTAAAGCAATTCGTGCAAAATTATTCCCTGACCATTCCAAAATATCAAAAATGCACAACGTTTATATTCAAGTTTCACTTCTGCCGGCACTCCCGACAACCCAATGATTTTTTTACATAAGCAGATAAAATCTCGTATTTTGCCTATTAAAGCTTTTCACTCCTGGTAGGATGAGGCAGTGATAGCCTAGTGGTTAAGAAACTCGGCCTCTCGATCGAGGGGTACGAGCTTCAAACCCCAGGCACGCACCTCTGATTTTTCAGTTATGTGCGTATTAGAGATTAATTATCACTTGCTAAACCGTGAACGAAAACATCGTGAGGAAACCTGCATACCTGAGAGATTTATATAAAAAATAATCTCAAATATATGTGAAGTCTTGGTAGACTTATTTGGTAGACATTTAAGATTCTTTTTTATTGGTATGCACACTTGCCAGCTTGGACTATGGCCTATTCCTTCTCATTCTGAGAGGAAACCCGTGCCCAGCAGTGGGACAGTAATGGGTTGTTGGACTGGATACTCCAGGAAGGATGGTATATAGGTGAAAACATCTGAAATGTGTTTTTATCAGCTAAAAAATAGGTCATTAGGATCAAAAAGTCTGTGAAATGTATATGAAATAATGAGACATACATATACGCTCGAAATAAATATTAGCCTTCGCAGTCGGGTAAAAAAAAAACAAAGACAATATAATTTTTATAGACAAGGATAATAATTATATCATCTGTAATTATTCTTGGCGCGAAGCGTTTTGTTACAATTTTCAAAACGAGGCCATGGTGAAAATAATTATTTTTTTGTAATTAACCATGATTTTTAATCACGCGATTATTTAATTCATTGGTATTACAAATAGTATCTTTGATTGATGAATTAGAAATTAGTTGAACGGTTGTACGCGACTAAAGCTTAGTTTTTTAGGGTTCCGCATACAAACGTAATAATTATAATTTAAAAACTAAAAACAACGCTAAAATCGTTATCCTGACGATCCTGATGAGGAGAATGGGACTAAATGATTAAAAACATTTATTGTCATCGGTTCTTGATAAGTGTTCAAAATTTTAAATTAATCGGACCGTTCAAAGTGGGTAAAAATCGAGTTCAAAGATTCCGTTACATACATACATACCTTAATAGAAACTTTATTTATTTTTATTTTTTTAAAGTTAAAAAAGAGGGGCCCTATACATATAAGAAACCGGTATTTATCATTTAAACCAATGAATTATAAAGAGTAGATTAATACTTTAAATTTTACTTTACATTTTAACATGCCCATTATATCTGCTCTTATTAAATACTAAGAATGAAAATAAAACGGATTTTTTGGACGCAACGAGTTCGGTTCGCACTTGTCCAATTATTTTTATAATATAGAAGTAGCTCACAAGCATACAGTCCACCTGATTGTAAGTGGCTACTACCGCCTGTAATCAACCCCAGATAAGATTAAATTCCTACCTGAGTTCGGCCACAGGCCGCTAACTCTGAGATCTAAACTGCCTCGGAACAGTGTGTCTTTCTTACCACACTTCAAACCAGAACACAGCAACACTGTTGTTATAACAGTTGTTCCGTGGCGTTCCAGCTTAGTCCTCAGGGGTAGCGGCGCATCTGTGCAACCTCAGGTAGTAATCTAATCCTACATGGGGTTGATTGCAGATACATGGGCGGCAGTAGCCTCTTACCGTCAGGTGGACTGCATGCTCGTCTGCTACTCCTATATTATAAAAGGTGTGGCGGTGTTACAATCGAACCATGAAGCGTTTCAATTTAAATATCAACTAACATGTAATAAATAAAGTACAGCTAGTTAATAGTTGGTTTACTGCAAAATGTCATTACCATTCTCAGTAAAGATTTGCGAATGTTTCGCAATAATCCTTGAGCGTACAACACCTGGTGTTTGTGGTGGCCATGTTTGTGTAGGATTTAGGATATTTACTTTGTAAGCTGCACATATACATTTAAACGAGTTTTCGCGGCTTCGCTCGCGTTACGAAGTAATATTTTCATTCCCTATTTTATCCCCTTGGGGGTAGAATTTATCAAAATCTTTTCTTAGCGGATGCCTACGTCATAACATCTACCTGCATGCCAAATTTCAGCCCGATCCGTCCAGTGGTTTGGGCTGTGCGTTGATAGATCACTATATCAGTCAGTTACCTTTGAGTTATATATATTTTGAAGGCAGTACGACTCCGGCGGCACCATCGCCACACCTATTTCTGTTATAACAGCAGTGTTAAGCACTGCTGTGTTCTGGTTTAAAGGGTGTGGTAAGGAAGACATACTTTTCCGAGCCGTTCCAGCTTAGACCTCGGGGATGACGGCGCATCTGTAGCCGACCTCAAATAGGAATACCTAATCCTTTTGGGGTTGGTTACAGATGTCCATGGGCGGCAGTACACTTACCATCAGGTGGAGTGCATGCTCGTCTGCTACTCCTATATTATAAAAAAATACATTACAATTATTTTTTGGCTTAATCTTATATATAAAATTCTCGTGTCACAATGTTAGTTACCGTACTTCTCTGAAACGACTTTACCGATTTTCACCAAATTTTATATGCATATTCAGTAGGTCTGAGAATCGAATGCTATCTATTTTTCATACCCCTAAGAGATAAGGGTTGTTCACCCTTAACATTTTTTATTTATATGGCAACACAACGTTTGCCGGGTCAGCTAGTTGGCTTATAAAATTATTTACTTTTAAGCTTACAACAGTTTGATTGATATTTTAACTAAAGTTACCCCTATTGCAGGTTAATAATAATTTATTTCATTTGTTAAATACTTTTCTATTTTATTTTTGGAATATTCAGTCTTGCTTTCAGTTTTGAAATGTCTTCTGAATTTTGCAATGTCTTTTGTACAGATCCTTCAGTTGTCCAAGTTTTCTTAAAATGTTTTCCTTCATCATTTAAGCTAGTGATAATTAATTTCTAATACGCACATAATTTAAAAAATCAGAGGTACGTGCGTGGCATTGAACCTCCGATACCTCGATCAAGAGGCCGAGTTTCTTAACCACTGGGCTATCAATACACTTGTAAATTGTTTAGGACTTTTTTATATAAATACTAGCTGACCCGGCAATCATTGTGTTGCCTTATAAATAAAAAAATGTTAAGGGTGAACAACCTTCATCACTTAGGAGTATGAAAAATAGATAGTAGCCGATTCGCAGACCTACTGAATATGCATATAAAATTAGGTGAAAATCGGTAAAGCCGTTACGGAGGAGTACGGTAACTAACATTGTGACACGAGAATTTTATAAGATGGTAACCCTACTATTTGCTATGTTGTATCTATTAAATTAAATTTGAGATACTAGATCATTCATTTTAGACAGCTAACGATTACTATTACGCTTTTTGAACGCACAAAATAACAACTCACATTTATACATTATGTATTAAGTTGATATAATAATATTAAATCTTTAGTAACACCTATTTCTAGCTAAGTACTTGCGTTTTAGGGTTAAGTGGTAATAAAAACGGAACCTTATTAAAGTTACCATCTGTACCACACATACAGCCGTCCTTCTCGGAGTCGCTGACGGGCGGTTCGAGCTCCCACTCTTGCCACCCGCAACCCCGGAAACCCCCGTTTAGTCGCCTCTTACGACAGGCAGGGGATACCGTAGTCCATTCTACTCCCGGAACTAAAGGGACGAGGGAGTAGCCACCTACCATCAAGCGGACTACATGCTCGTCTGCTACTCCTATATTATAAAAAGAATAGGCCTAAGATGGTTGTCCCTGTAGTTCCGGGACTAGAATAGGGCTACGGTATCCCCTGTCTGTCGTAAGAGGCGACTAAAAGGGGGCTTCCGGGGTTGCGGGCGGCAAGAGTGGAGCTTGAACCGCCCGGCCAGCGGCCCCGGGAAGGACGACGGTATGTGTGGTTGCATACCGTCGTACACACCAGATGGTGTGGCGAGCGTCAAGCTCACCTGGGCGGAGCCCGACAGGGCAACGCGCTAAGAGGACTCCGGTTGCGTTCTTTTGGAGAACCCGGAGTCCTCTACGCAGCGCAGAGGACGGCCACTGGGGGGGTTTTAATGCGGTAAAAATCCCACATAATCCGGCGTCGCTCCCACGTTGTCGGGTACCTTTTGAAGGTTTCCGCCTCGACAAAAAAAAAGGCCTAAGATGGTGGCTTCATAATTGAGTATACTTCATGTGAGTCAGCTCATAAACAGGAGAACATAGTAACTTTATGCTTTAAATACCCATTGACCATAAAGCTATGTCGAAATATAATGTACGCTAGTTCAATGTTAAGTAATTTAGAGTCAATTCGAGTGCGTAAAGGTGACCAGAATTATAATTATTTCGTAAATAACAAGACTCTGAACTAGATTCATTGAATTTGTATTTGTAAAATAACTTAAGACATATTTGTAATAACAAATTGAGCGACTGACTGTTTGCTTATGGGGTTTATCTTATATATAAAATACTCGTGTCACAATGTTAGTTACCGTACTCTTCCGAAACGGGATTACCGAATTTCACCAAATGTTATATGCATATTCAGCAGGTCTGAGAATCGGCTACTATCTATTTTTCGTACCCCTAAGTAATAAGGGTTGTACCATTTAACATTTTTGATGTGAAACATCTATAGCCGCACGTAAAACCGATTTCTGGCGTGGCGACGCATGGTATATATATACAGTCTATATGCAGTAGTGTGTACGGTGTGGCGACGCGTCGCCATGCGCAATCGAATTCAATAAATAGTCATCGTTATCTGGAAAAAAATCGTAATATTTTATTTTATCATTATGACATATTTAGTTCCTATCACAATATGTTCTTTCCTGCATATTACTTTTACAAAATAATGTCGATGTTTCACATCTGCCAGGCGTCCCGTGACGGCTCACATTTTTTTTATTTTTATGGCAAAACAACGTTTGTCGGGTCAGCTAGTATGATATAATATAAAGCATATGATGAAAACTTTAAACAAATAAAATATTGTTATAATTTTTAATTTCTTTGTTACAGATAATATCACAACGATAATTAGAGCATGAACATTAAATAATTAAAAAACAAATCGACAAACAACAAGATGGCGCCCCAAGAGCGAACTCCTTGCTGCGAAGATGACAGTTCCCGCCAAAACGGTTCTGACAACCTGTCAAACATAAATTTAAATGGCGGATTTGTCAACAAAGGCTACGAAAATGACAGCGACAATGTTGCCAACCCGAAAACTGACAAAGAAGTTGCCAGTGAGAAAAAAGCAACGGATTTTGACGATTTATTACCCCATGTCGGCGAATTTGGATTATATCAGAAGATTTTGTTTCTCTTAATGATTCCGTTTGCGTTTTTCGTCGCGTTTGTGTATTTCTCGCAAATCTTCATGACTTTGACGCCGGAGCAGCACTGGTGTTGGGTTCCTGAGTTAGCGAATTTGACTGTTGAAGAAAGGTAAGATTTTTTATACTCTTAAATAGACGTAGAGGCACTATCGTCACACCAATTAGTGTTTAATTATGAGAGATTATTATTAATAATTATAAATTATTAATTATGAGAGATACATGGGCTCTAGCGGACTAAGGGAAGACGGAAGGGGGACGTAAAAGGCGCTCCTTCAATATTGTTGCTAAAAAAGGCTGTCAGATCCACACAATCTGTGAAATGTGCATAAATCAGCGAAAATAAAGGTCACCGGAGGCATTTTAACTTAATTCTAATATATAGCAACGAATTAATCGTCCTCTGAAAGAAATTCAATTCTATTTTTAAATATATTAAGAGGGTCGTCATATGTAGAGGTCGCTACAATCGTACCACATAAAACCACAGATAAAAATAAAGGAAATATGTGTATTATATTTTTTAGTAGTCGCCATGGTTACACCACACCTAATTCCACAAAGAGGAAAAAATAATTGGCAAGTGCAAGTCGAGCTCGCACCCGGAGGGTTCTCTACTACCAAAATTTTCATTTTTTTTAATATATAGTGTTTTTTTTATTATAGCAGCCATTGAAGTACATACATCATAATACATACAAAATACCAATTTGTTGTATGGGGACCCCTTTTTATATTCAACTTTTTTTTATTTTTAGTATTTGTTGTAATAGCGGCCACCGTTATACATTATTTGTAAAAAAAAATCAAGTGTCTATCTATTACGGTTCCAGAGATAGAGCCCTGTAACAGACGGACAGACAGTGGAGTCTTAGTAAAAGGCAAAAGATGCAAATATGCACACGTATGGAGTTTCTTGCGCCGCTTCTTCTCCATAGCAAAACCTTCCGAAGCGGTGGTAGTTTGTTGACTTTCAAAAAGTATTCTATATAATTCAATTTTGAATAAATGAGATTTGAATTTGAATTTAGGATTCCGTTCCTACCCTTTGGGTACGAAACCCTCATAAAAATATTATGAAATATGAATGTATTAGAGCTGCACAAACAAGCATAGCAGTGATAGCCTAGTGGTTAAGAAACGCGGCCTCTCGATCGAGGGGTCCGAGGTTCAAATCCCAGGCACGCACCTCTGATTTTCAAATTTATGTGCGTATTAGAAATTAATTATCACTTGCTTAAACGGTGAAGGAAAACATCGTGAGGAAACCTGCATACCTGAGAGATTTATAAAAAAAAAAAAAACTCAACGGTATGTGAAGTCTATCAATACGCACTTGGCCAGCGCGGTGGACTAAGGCCTAATCCTTCTCATTATGAGAGGAGACCCGTGCCCAGCAGTGGGACAGTAATGGGTTGATGATGATAATGATGATGATGAAACAAGCATATTCTTTAATAATACAAACAAACATTACAATTTATTTACTAATATAAATATATGCCAAGGTTAATTACTTTCTTTAGGCAAATGAGATAATATGAATGTACGTCATATAAGGTCAAATTACAAATTACTAATTGGTAAGTTGTAATAGATTTTGAGTTACGCAATTTTTGTTAAGTTAGTGATAGTGTAGTTTAAAATGACCTCCTGATAAAGAGGTCCGAGGTTCGAATCTGAGGCACAAATTTTTCAAAATTACGTGCGTATTATTTTCTTATATAATCTGTAATCATCACTTGATAAGTGTAGATTATGGGTTTTCAAATAAAACTCCAACTTGAATCTTCAGTTCTTTTCTTCTTGTTTTTATTCCGAGGCGTACACATTTTTCCATACAAAAAGGCGAGCTTAAGTACTTATTTTGGGTACCGCAACAGGCGCAGGCTCAGTCAGCAACCGCGTCCTATTGCCGTCCCTTTCTAACATAGCCTGTCTTACTCTTACAATTCTATGCTTACACTCTATTGCTATCCTACTCTTACATATCTATTCTTATTACGTAGGACTTATATCTATTGCAATAAAATGTCTTATTTACATAGTCTTAATTACATACACAAGTTACATTAATCAACATTTACATTTAAATTCTTAGGCCGTTGTCGTCCGTAATATTCTCCCCCCGGCGTAGATTCTTCGAAGCCTCCTCCATCTGAAGGACGGCAAGCTTCGTCGCTGGCCTCTGGAACACACCTCCCTTTGTGCGGACGTCTGCAGACCGGACGATGCCATCAGGTCCCGGGTGAACTCGCTCGACGACTCCTCTCGGCCAGGTATTGCGGGGTAAGGCGTAGTCGACCACAATTACGAGATCGCCTTCCCGCAGTTGTGACGCCTGTGCGTTGGACGGCCCCCGCGGAATGAGCGTAGGCAGGTACTCTCGCAGCCATCGCTGCCAGAACTGGTCCGCCAGTGCCTGCGCCCTTCTCCACGTGCTGCGGTCCGCCTCGGTGCATGGCCCCGTCCGCGGTAGCCCCGTCGATGAGCCGATGAGGAAGTGATTCGGCGTTAGTGCTTCCTCGTCCTCGGGGTCCACGGAGACGTGCGTGAGCGGTCGCGCGTTCACGCTGTACTCGGCCTCGGTGATTAACGTCTGCAGTACCTCTTCTTTTGGCGACTTTTCTTTGAGCGTGGTGCTTAGTGCGGTTTTTACTGAACGCACTAAGCGCTCCCAGGCTCCTCCCATGTGTGGCGCCCCCGGCGGTATGAAACGCCAGTCGGTGTTGTACTGCAGACCGTAGTCCCGTAGTGCTGCGATCCATGCTCCGTATGTATTTCTCAGTTCGACGTCGGCCCCTCTAAAGTTAGTGGCGTTGTCGGAGTATATGACGCGCGGCCAACCCCTTCTGGCGGCCATCCTTCGCAGCGCCATAACAGCTGAGTCCGTAGAGAGCGACTGGACGATCTCTAAATGAATGGCCCTTGTGGTGAGACAGGTAAATAGTGCACACCACCTCTTTTCGTGTCTTCGTCCGATAGTCATAGCCGAAATAGTCCACGCCACAATAGGTGAAGGCGCGGTGCCCCGAGTCCAACCTCACTTTAGGTAGGTCTCCTTTCGGTGGTGTCGTCGGAGTCGCCTTGTACACGCGACAGTATTGACACACTCGTGCTACTTTCTTGACTGTAGGCCTCAAGCGCAGTATGATGAATCGTTGACGGAGCTCGTTGACGACTCGTTCGTTATTCGCGTGTCCCGCCCGGCGATGATAATGCTCGACAAGCAGGTGAGTAAAGGGATGCTGCCCGTCGAGTATTACCGGCTCATTAGAGTGCGTTGTAGAATAGAGCGCACCTATACGGCCTCTTGCGGTTATTAGCCCGTCGTTCAATACTGCGTCGAGCCTTTTAAATTTGCTGTGTCGTTGTAGCGGCTGGTTGTGACTTAACCGCGCTAAGTCTTCGCTGAAGGAGTCCCGCTGCGCGCGTTGAAACCACCGTCGTTCGGCCGCTTCTAAGTGTGACACTTCTAAGTGTAGAGTCTTGTCTCTAGATCGAAGCTTCTCGACGAATAGCTGAGTAAGTGCCGTCGCCCTTATAAGCTTCAGGTAACTGGAGAACCTTCTAATGTCGGGTAATGAGTCGTTGCGGTCCGAGTCCTCTTCTGAGACGGTGTAACACGTCTCCCCGGTCTCTTCACCTTCCCCGTTCTCCGTAGGCCAGTGCTCTTCTGTGGCTCGTAGGAATTGCGGTCCCGTGAACCACCGGTCCCGGCTGTCGATCCCGTCGGTTTGAAGCCTGGTCGCATCGTCGGCTACGTTGAGTGTTGTAGGCACCCATCGCCAATCCTCTGTATGTGTGAGCTCGGCGATCTCAGCTAGGCGATGTGAGACGAACGGCGTGTATTTTTTCGTCTCGTTTCTTATCCACTGAAGGACGGTGCGGGAGTCACTCCAGTATATGACTCGTTTGGGTTTCCAACAGCTGTGCTCCCTGACTATAGTGTTAGCCATTCGTGCCCCGATTAACGCAGCTTGGAGCTCCAGTCTCGGAATGGTTAGTAACTTCAGTGGAGCCACCTTCGCCTTGGCCATTACTTGTATTGTTTCTATGTGATCGCCGTGTGCGATCCTCCAGTAGGCCACCGTAGCGTAGGCTTGCTCGCTTGCGTCGACAAACACGTGTAACTCGATGTGAGTTTCCGGCGTTACGTTGTAGCTATAGCACCGCGGTATTGCTAGTGCTGAGACATCTGGGAGTCGCCTTATCCACTCGTCGAATAGGTTAGCGTCTTCAGATGGCAATTCCTGGTCCCAATCAACCTTCTTGAGCCACAAGCGTTGTAATATCATCTTGCCGACGATCGTATATTGACTGATAAGCCCCAGTGGGTCGTACACCGACATAACCGCGCTTAGGGTTTCGCGTTTAGTCGGTGCTCTCAACCGCAGTCTGACCTCATCGGGAACCCTCTTGATGTCAGTGTTGAAGGTGAGGGTGTCGGAGCTCGGGTCCCAGCGCAGCCCCAATGTCTTTTCCTTCTGGTGTGCTGCTAACTTTACATTCGCGCTTTCAGACTTCTTATCTTCGGGTATGCTAGCTAAAACTCTCTTGCTATTTGAGTTCCATCTTCTTAAGTTGAAGTCCGCTTGTTGATGGATGTAGGTAACTTCGTTCACCATTTTAATAGCCTCCTCTTCAGATGGGAAACTGTCTAGGTAATCGTCCATGTAGTGTCGCTCCTTGACCGCCGTGGCCGCCTCTGGGTATTTACTTTCATAGTCGACGGCGTTGCGGTTTCTTACGCTGTGAGCGAGGTATGGCGAACTGCTGGCTCCGAATATCATGGAGACCATTTTAAATCTTCTCGGAGGGTCCGTAGGCTTGTCCCTCCATAAAAACATCTGTGCCGGTTGGTCCTCGGGTCTGATTTTAACCCTAAGGAACATTTCTTCGATGTCCGCTGTGACGGCGATTCTCTTTTCTCTGAACCCGAACAATATTCTTGTGAGTGAAGCTAGTAGGTCGGGTCCTTCTAGTAGGAAGTCATTGAGACAGACTCCCTTCACCTTAGCCGCCGCGTCGAAGACCATTCTAACTTTTCCCGGCTTGTTGTGATTGGTGACGGCGAAGTGCGGCAGGAACCATTTTACGTTGCTATCCCTTTCGCTGCCGTCGCATTGCACCGCGTAACCCTTTTGTATAAGGTTAGCGATCTGAGCCGCGTATTCCTTTTTAAACGCCGGCTCCTTAGTCATCCTCTTCTCGAGCGTGTGTAGTCTCTTAAGGGCAGACTCGTAGCTATCTGGGAACGTGGGGTTATCTATCTTCCAGGGCAGACCCACTTCGAAGTGGCCGTCCTTTCTTGTGGCGGTCGCTTCGAAAATGTCGTTGGCTCTCTTCTCATGCTTATTAATTTTTTCTTTAGTCGATACGCCAAGCGAGTCCACGTCGAAATGTGACTCGACGAGCTTCTGTAGTTGGACGTCGCTCGCGCAGATGTGAAGTACGGCCGCCTGGTCTTGATAAATCGATTTCCTGGGTACCGACCCGTGCAGTACCCATCCCAACTTCGTTCTCGACGCGGCGGGTTCATTTCTCTTGCCGGCGCGCAGCTGTCGCGATATTATTAGATGCCAGTTGTCGGCACCTATCAATATGCGAGGTCGAGCTTCTCCCTTACTGATGCTATCTTGTACAACTTGCAGGTGCTTGTACCGTTCTAAGTTGTGCGGTACGCGTTGGTGATGTAGCTGTAGTCCTTTTACTGTGCGGGCTGTCACTAAGTAGGCTTCTTGTTCGTGTACCCCTTTGACACGAACCTTGACCGCTTCGCTGTCGATCCTTCTCTGATCGTTAATACCCCTTATGTTCAGAGGTCGATTCGGTCCGCCGTTAGTGAGTTGCTTCGCTAATTCTTCGTCTATTAGCGTCACAGTAGACCCTTCGTCTAGGAGGGCGTACGTATTTACCTCCCCCCGTGGACCGCTGAGTTTCACCTCGCAGGTTTTGAGCAGTACTGATGTAATAGGCGACCTCCTTGTCGTGACGCTCATTACTAGCGCGGCTGCTTCGTCTTCCCTGCCGTCGTCCGGAGTGCTCACTGTAGTCGTAGACTCCGTTACTTTTTCTTTATGTAGTAGCGCGTGATGTTGGTAGGTACATCCGTGGACTCCGCAGGCCTTGGCTTTGCATGTGAACCTGCTGTGCTTCCTTTTCATGCATTTGAAGCACATCTTGTTGTCCTTTGCCCACTTCCATCGCTCGTTGACGTCGAGTGCTTTGAGTTTATCGCACTCAGTAGTGTAGTGTCCCCCAGTTGGACACATGAAGCATTTTCTTTCTTCCGGTTGACTTTCCCCCGCAGTGTATACGCCCTTGGTAGCAACCCGCTTTGGTGCTACTTCTCTTCTGACGGGTACCGGAACGCTTCGCTTCGTTGTGTGGGTGTACCTTATCATAAGGTCCGCTTCGGCCATTAAAAACTCGGAGAGTACTATCATTTCATTATCTTCCATGATGCGTGCTTCGTTATTGGCTGCGTACTCCGCCCATTTGCTTATGAGATGAGGACTCAGTTTGTCCATTACGTCTCGAACGAGTAGCGGGTTTCGTAGGTAGCCTCTTCTATCTATACTTTTTATCGTATAGACAATATTTTGAATCTTCACCGCGAACTCATACAGATCGGTGCTCGCGCTCCCTAATTTCGGGATCTTTTTGAGCTCTTCCATGGCCCGATCTATTATGAATTCCGGTCTTCCATATTTCATCTCTAATGTGCGCATGATGATATCTGGGTTAGATGCGGTGAATAGCTGTGACAGCACGGTTTCTCTCGCTTCCCCTCGCAGGCTGTTTCGCAGTCGAAGGAGATTTTCCGTTGGAGAGAACTTAAAGAGTCTTGTAGAATCTTCCATGGCGGCCTTATACGGTAGCCACTCGGCGACGGCTCCCGTGAATATAGGTAGTTCCGCTGTTTGGCGAGGCAACGGTCTTGAGGCGACTAGTTTTTCTAAGGTGTCGGCTAGCCGTTGAATGCCTTGGAATTTCGCGTTCTCCCCCCGTTGCTTACTAACGGGAGGGCGAACCTCTTCCGGTTCTTCCCTGTATTTCGTCGCCGTTGGTTGTTCCATGCTTCTATCCACCCAGTCTTGTACCCTTTCGTTGCATGAGCTCGCCGCATATTCAGATTCGGCTTCGATTGCAGTCATTTCGGCGGCTAATCTCGATTTGATTAGCTTTTCTTTCATAAGTAGCCGCTTCTCTTCTATAGCCGCGAGTTCTTTCTCCGCTTCGTATTGTGCCATCTTCATACGTGCGTCGATGCTTCGCTTTGAAGTGTTACTGCGAGCGGTGTGTGCCGGCGACGTAGGTCTCCGCACCGGCGATGTAGGTCTCCGCACCGGCGATGAAGTTTCACGCCTTGGTGGCGTGCTAGCTGGTCGTGCAGGTGGCCCCATGACGGACGTCCGCGTTGACGTCGCTGGTGCTGTCTCTCTCGCCCCTTCTGGCGGAGAGTGCTCCATCCTTTTTTCTTGGGAATTTCCTGCGACCGTCGACGGCGACTGCGGAGAATCTTCATAAATTCGGTGTAGCGATGGCCCTGGCGCACCCTTAGCGCCCGGGGCTGCTTCTGACTCGCTGTACCCCGATTCGGAGCGAACACGACCCCTTGTGTTCATTGCGATCGGCGTATTCATCTTGAGTCTTCTTTAAATCCGGCTTCTCGAAGGACCAATGTAGATTATGGGTTTTCAAATAAAACTCCAACTTGAATCTTCAGTTCTTTTCTTCTTGTTTTTATTCCGAGGCGTACACATTTTTCCATACAAAAAGGCGAGCTTAAGTACTTATTTTGGGTACCGCAACAGGCGCAGGCTCAGTCAGCAACCGCGTCCTATTGCCGTCCCTTTCTAACATAGCCTGTCTTACTCTTACAATTCTATGCTTACACTCTATTGCTATCCTACTCTTACATATCTATTCTTATTACGTAGGACTTATATCTATTGCAATAAAATGTCTTATTTACATAGTCTTAATTACATACACAAGTTACATTAATCAACATTTACATTTAAATTCTTAGGCCGTTGTCGTCCGTAATAATAAGATTAGATTCTTAAAGTCCGCGCCAAACTGCTAGTCCGCTGTTGTGAGAAGGTGTAATCATACAATTAGCTATGGCGACGCAAATCATTTCTGTATTTAGAGCGGACTAGCAGTTTTACGCGGACTATACCTGAGGTCGGCTACAGTTGCGCCGCTATCCCTGAGGACTAAGCTGGAACGCCTCGGAAATGTATGTCTCCCTTACAACCCTTCAAACCAGAACACAGCAGCGCTACACTGTTATAACAGAAATAGGTATGGCGGTGGTGCCGCCGGAGTTGAACCACAGAGGGACTCAGAGGGTTGTAGAATTGTAGATGCCACATATAGAACCTTTGAGGATATTTTTAACTTACTCTCATGCGATAATTTTCTCTACGTTTTCATTTACCGTTTAAGTGATAATTAATTTCTAATAAGTACGCAATTTCGAGAAAAATTAAAGTTATTTCCTGGGAACCGAACCTCGGACCTCGGCTTGAGAGGCAGAATTTTGAAACAACTACGAGGCTTATTACTTTTTATCACATTTACTACATAATAATATGTTGCCGTAGGCTTTGTAATTAAATTGACTTCTAATTAATTTCATAATAACCAACATATGAACAAAATAGGATTTATTTAATAAATTTGCTCGAGCAATTAATATATGTAATTACTATATGTACTTGATTGATATATTCAGATATTTTATTTCCCAAGTTCAAATGCATAAATAAAAAGAAATAGCTGTCACTATAATTAAAATAATTATTTTACCAATTACCTTGTTATTCATAATCGATCTATCGTTTTGATTACTAAAGATTGACATTTAACTATTTCTACACAATCGTCATACATTATTGTCCCACTGCTGGGCACGGGTCTCCTCTCAGAATAAGGATTAGGTCATAGTCCACCGCGCTGGCCAAGTGCGTATTGGTAGACTTCACATACCTTAGAGAACTTTTTTTTAATCTCTCAGGTTTCCTTACGATGTTATTCTTCACAGTAAAAGATTTTCTTCACTTGTAGAATGACTAGAAAAAATTTAGAACAAGAAAATGTTTCCTAAATTTTGATCTATTTTTGTCAACAATTGTGTTATATTTTATGACAAAAAGTTATAAATTCTAATGTTTTTTATTTGTCAAGAATTCAAACATCAAATGACAAAATCATCTTTTTCTGGCTTCAAATATGTATTTTTTATGATATGGGAGTATCTGTAATCTGAGGAGGACATCTGTAATCAACCCCAGATAGGATTAGATATTTCTACCTGAGATCAGCCACAGATGCGCCGCTACCCCTGAGGACTTCTTCATTTAATTTCAAGGCGGTGAAGTTTCTTTCTATTTTATTCTTCAAAGTTCTCTAACTTTTCTTCTCTTCTCTCTTCTGTCTCTTCTTCCTCTTATTTCTCTCTTCTCTAACTCTAGTTCTCTAACGTTAAAAACAATTGTGGTCTCTTCCATAATTGTATTTAACGCCATCTGTTATCGTATTGAAGGTCAACTCTTCATTCCTTGGTAAGGGATTCCAGTAATTATTTCCCTACAACCACAATAGCTTACAAGTCACGAATTCGTGACATAACAGCGTGTATAAAAAACTGATCACTGATTCCTGTGTACTAGTTTGTTCCCGCGGTTGTGTCTAATATTTTAATACAAGAATTATTAAAAAAACGATTATGACCACTGACATATCATATGTTAAAATCCGTCAAGCCGTTTGGGCTGTAAAACGTGACAAGAGGGAGAAATGCTAACATGCGCTTCAAAACATTACTCTCCGCATTCGGGGAAAAAATAGTATTTACCTCCAAACCACATTATTATTTTTTTTTTGATAAACATATCTTTTTCTGCACGCCTAATAATAATACTTGCAAAAAATATTTTTTGAGATACTTTTGTTGTTAATTTTTACAAGTTCTACATTATGTATTTGTCAGGTGAAACCTATGAATGATTGCATGGAATCATTATCTGCCACAAAAAAAAACAAAAACCTTATCTTGCCTCAAAACATAACAGCATAGAAAAATCTTTTGATTTACAAAATTGTTTTAATTTCGTTGCATTTACACTTTCATAGTCATTGTGTATTATAATACACAATATTATTATGATAGATTAGTGAATACTCACTCCTAACAAGAAAATGTAACCAGTTTTGAGAATTGAAATAGTTGCGTAAAAAAGTTTTGCCACGTCTCCGTGCTAAGATGTCCCTAAAATATTTGAAATAATTATTTATTATGTAAATTACGCAGTATTAGTTATTTATTCGTAAATTTTCTCTAAAAATGTTTTTATTTGTCAAGAATTCAAAAAAAGAACTTACTAATAAGCCGTTTGTGGCTTCATTCAATTTCAAGGCGGCGAAGTATCTTTACTAGTCTATGATTATTCTAGAAAAAAAACGATATTTGTAAGTTTAAGACCGACAACTCATATTTTTTATGTATATAAATTCTTCCTGTTTTTGTACTAGATATTCTTCCATCCATAACGTTATCACGATTATCAGAAAAACTTATATAAAGCATTTTTTCTCACGCAAATTACGAAAAAACGAATGTCAATGAAACGTCATGTCAAAACAGTTTTATAACAAAAAATCTACACAAAATAATTTATAACCTTTAAGAGGAAGCTTCTTAAAAACTCCAATACTCGTCAATCGTGTGTAAAATTAGATATTTTTTACCACGCTTTTATTTTGAAGGTGGTAGAACCCTTTGTGGTTCGACTCCGGCGGCACCACCGCCATACCTATTTCTGTTATAACAGCAGTGTTAAGCGCTGCTGTGTTCTGGTTCGAAGGGTGTGGTAAGGCGAAAAGTTTTCCGAGGAGTTCCAGCTTAGTCCTCAGGGGTAGCGGCGCATCTGTGGCCGATCTCACGTAGGAATATCTAAATTACTAAACCGGGTTACATATGTATAATTAAGGAAAACAGTCGAAACTATCTAAGTACTATGTTATGGTTACTTTGTATTAAACCGAACGTAAATCACCTCTACATAGGGTCTTCTAAATTATAAGTCCAATTTACATGCTATAAAGAGCAAATTTTATCTATATTAAACGCTTGATTTTTTGAAACAATTTATTTTGATAAGGATTAATATTTGGTATCTATTAAAACCATTTTATTATGAACTAATTTTTTGTCTTCTTTTTAAATCATAAAATTAGTTATTGTGGAGTACGCAACAAAGATAGACATATGCTATCGCGGACTTATTTGTAGACCGTTTTAAGGTGTACAATACTGTAGAACATTAATTTGATTTATCTCGTAGGGTTCAGCCAGCGTTTGCAATGTAAGCACAAAAAATGTGTTTATTTACGAAATCAGTAAAATTATCAGTGTTTTTCTAGTATGTTATGCATGTATTATACAAACCTTCCTCTTGAATCACTCTGTCTATTAAAAAAACTGCATCAAAAACCGTTGTTTAGTTTTAAAGATCTATGCGAACATGGGGACAGACAGCGCGAAGCGACTTTGTTTTATAATATCGTGATGATGATATACATATCGTAACAGACAAACAACTTATAAATAGTTTTTATGATATTATCCGTACGCACTTGTGGTATGTTACCAATTATTAGGGTTCCGTACCGAAAGGATCAAAACGGAACATAGTCTTCGCTATCAGTCCGTCTTTACAGAGCTCTATCTCTTGAACAGTAATAGACAGGCACATAGAATTTATACAGAGTATCTATTACAAACAATGATAGCCAAATGGTTGAAACTCGGCCTCTCGAGGAATACCAGGTTCAATTCCCAAGCACGCACCTCTGATTTTTCAAAGTTATGTACGTATTAGAAATTAATTATCACTTGCTAAACGGTGAAGGAAAACATCGCGAGGAAACCTGCACACCTGAGAGATTTATAAAGAAAATCTCAAATGTATATGAAGTCTACCAATACGCGCTTGTCCAGCGCGGTGGACTATGGCCTAATCCTTCTCATTCTGAGAGGAGACCCATGCCCAGCAGTATGACAGTGATAGGCTGATAATGATGATGATGATGATGTTACAGTAATTGTTGAAAATAAACGGGACTCGCCATACTGAAACCGCTACTTTTCGGTATATAATTAGTAGTAGTAGTAGACTGTTTATTTCACAATGCATTTAGTTCTATGGCTTCTATGATGACAAATACTAAAAATAATAGATACAGAATATTTGGTGGTACAGAACCCGTGAGCTAGATCGACTCGCACTTGACCAATTATTAACACAATACAACACGATATCACGATCTTATTTTGAATTCTATAAAAGATCCGGATCGAATTCTCGGATCATCTTTTTTACACGGTATTAAGATGAAAGATAAGTAAGTTCCAAAAATTGTTTACAAGCTTTTATCCTTAAGAAATCCCAGATAGCAGCTGGGGTTTACCGGCTTTTTAAATTGCTTTTGGTATAGTTCAATAACTTTTATTACTATTTTGTAGCATCATCAACCCATTACTGTCCCACAGCTGGGCACGGGTCTCCTCTCAGAATGAGAAGGATTAGGCCATAGTCCACCGCGCTGGCCAAGTGCGTATTGGTAGACTTCACATACCTTTTGAGATTTTTTTATAAATCTCTTAGGTGTGCAGGTTTCCTCACGATGTTTTCCTTCACCGTTTAAGCAAGGGATAATTAATTTCTAATACGCACATAATTTTTGAAAATCAGAGGTGTTTGGGATTTGAACCTCGGTCCCCTCGATTGAGAGGCCGAGTTTCTTATTTTTTTATAATACTCGTACTAGCTGACCCGGCAAACGTTGTGTTGCCATATAAAAAAAATCTAACATCGAGCGGTATGATGAAATTACTGAAATGGCTATTAAAAATAGGGGTTGATGATAAAAGGGTAAAAATTTCGGGTTGAATGTATTTTAATGCCACATTATAGAAAAATAAACGACCCATGTGATCCCCTCTGGGACCGCGCGTGATATTGTACAAACGAGCTCGCCGTCTATTTGATGATAAGTGGCTACTGCCGCCTATGGACATCTGTAATCAAACCTTTAATATGAGACCTGAGATCGGCCACAAAAGCGTCGCTACCCTTGAGGACTAAGCTATAACGTCTCAGAAAAGTATGTCTCTTACCACACTTTAAACCAGAACACAGCAGCGCTACACTGCTGTTATTACAGAAAGTTATGGCGTTGGTGTCGCAGTCGAACCACTAGAATTCTACCTTCAAATAACTAAGAGCAATAACTAAATTGTCAATTACATTCTACCTTCAAATATAATAACTAAAGTGTCAATTACCCAATTGAATAGCACAAAGAATGAACAGAATCAGTAAACCAGCAAGTTATTTTGGAATAACCTTAATAACTGAATTCACCTGGTCTAATAACTTCCGTTTTTCAGTCGTTCCGTTTTACAGGAAGTTGTATTGTTAACAATTATTCACGCTTGAATTGCACAGTTGAATTTTTTTCATTTTTGCAAATTTATTCACGTTTCGTTTGTACTATTTTAAGCTTGAACGCCCAAAGATATTGACTGTAAATTCCTGTGATCGACTGTTTGAAGAAAAAATGAATTGTTTTGAAGATTGTTAAGTTTTTATAAGATTTAAACACGAGCATGCACCTGATAGTCTTGCGTCTAACACTGCTGTTATTAGGTAGAAATAGGTGTGGCGGTGGTGCCGCCGGAGTCGAACCACAAAAGGTTCTACCACCTTCAAAATTTAAAATTCTACCTTATAAAAGTTATTTATAAATAGCTGACCCGGCAAACGTTGTTGACATATAAATAAAAAAATGTTAAGGGTGAACAACCCTTATCACTTAGGGGTATGAAAGATAGTAGCCGATTCTCAGACCTACTGAATATGCGTATAAAATTTGGTGAAAATCAGTAAAGCCGTTTCGGAGGAGTACGGTGACTAACATTGTGACACGAGAATTTTATATATAAGATAAGAATAGCCACAAATGTTTTGCATTAAATATATAACAATGTATGTAAATCTCCTTAGATATGAGTATTAATTTAAATATTTATATTTATAATTCAGTATTATATCGTTATTCACAACATTGTCTTCCGGATGCAAATTTGTTAAATCACATATGCATATTTTTTTTTTGTATAATATAAGAGAAGCAGACGAGCATGCAGTCCACCTGATGGTAAGTGGCTACTGCCGCCCATAGACATCTGTAAACAACCCCAGATAGGATTAGATATTCCTACCTGAGGTCGGCCACAGATGCGCCGCTACCCCTGAGGACTAAGCTGGAACGCCTCGGAAAAGTATGTCTCCCTTACCACACAACATTATTTATTATGGGTTGTTTTCACAGACCTATCCAAAAAACAAATACAGGTCTGTGGTTATTTTTGATGCATTTTTTTTGTCTGTATTCATTTTAAACCAGTATGACAGCTTTAATCAATCATAGCGGTTTGAATTTCGGTTGCTGAATTCGAGGGTTCCAGGTTCGAATCCTAGACACTGATTTTCAGTCTAAGAGTTCTATAAAAATGCCAAGGGTATGTGAAGTCTTGGGGTTCCGTACATAAAGGGTAACAACGGAACTCTATTACTAAGCCTCCGCTGTCTGTCCGTCTGTCACAGAGCTCTATCTCTTAAACGATAGATATCAAAATTTTCATAATGCTTTTACTTCTACAGCTGCCATGAGAACAAAATATAATATAAAATTGAATATTTGATTGTACGGGACCCTCCATGTGCGATATACTCCAACTTGGCTAATTTATTTTTAAAACTTCGCGTAATATATTGGATTCTTTACGATGTTTTCCTTCACCGTTAAAAAAGTAATAATTTCTAATACGCACATAACATAAAAAAATCGGATTCGAACTTAGGACCTCCAGATTGAGAATCAATCTCAAACTTCTAGTCTATTGCTCTCGAATTTACAATTTACATATTTTAAAAATAATTATAGGCTTGCATTCATAAGTCATATTATTTACATAATTTAAAGTAATATTTCCGTAATAATAAATTAGTTAACTTTAACCTTAACCGTGGTTTAAAATTGTGTAATTTATATAACCTTAGTTATGTAATGCATTACCATTTTATATCATCATCAACCCATTACTGTCCCACTGCTGGGCACGGGTCTCCTCTCAGAATGAGAAGGATTAGGCCATAGTCCACCGCGCTGGCCAAGTGCGTATCGGTAGACTTCACATACCATTGAAAACTTTTTTTTTTCTTTTTCTTTAAGATTTCTCAGCTATGCAGGTTTCCTCACGATGTTTTGAACCCTTCGTGGTTCGACTCCGGCGGCACCACCGCCACACCTATTTCTGCCTAATAACAACAGTGTTAGGCGCTGCTGTGTTCCGTTTTGAAGGGTGTGGTAAGAGAGACAGACTTTTCCGAGGCGCTTTTTCCGAGGCAACCTTTTGAAGGTTTGAAGGCGGGTTACCTTTTGAAGGTTTCCCCCTCGTCAACAAAAAAAAAAAAAGAGAGACAGACTTTAAAGAGGCGTTCCAACTTAGTCTTCAGAGGTAGCTGCGCATCTGTGCCCGACTTCAGGTAGGAATATCTAATCCTATCTGGGGTTGATTACAGATGTCCATGGGCGGCAGTAGCCACTTACCATCAGGTGGACTGCATGCTCGTCTGCTACTACTGTATAATAAAAAAAAAAACAAAAAAAATGGTTGTCTCATATGCGTAAATCAGTCACCCACACCCTTCCATTCACGCAGAACTGCTTCACGCTAGACATAATGGCGGTGATATAGTCCACGCCAAACTGCTAGTCCGCTCTGAAGATTTTTTTTTTTTTTTATAATATGAGAGTAGCAGACGAGCATGCAGTCCACCTGATGGTAAGTGGCTACTGCCGCCCATGGACATCTGTAATCAACCCCAGATAGGATTAGATATTCGTACCCGAGGTCGGCCACAGATGCGCCGCTACCCCTGAGGACTAAGCTGGAACGCCTCGGAAAAGTCTATCTCCCTTACCACACCCTTCAAACCGGAACACAGCAGCACCTAACACTGCTGTTATTAGACAGAAATAGGTGTGGCGGTGGTGCCGCCGGAGTCGAACCACAAAGGGTTCTACCACCTTCATTGTTGAAGTAGTTGCGCACAGCCACAAGCATTTATTCCGTAGCAACGTAAGAGCATTCTAACGCAGCTATATACCCGTTGGCAACAGTGGGCAGCGGAGGGTGCCTGGAGGGGGCCCGCGTTGTCTTCCTCCCGCTAATATTTACAATTTGCTATTCGACGCGACTCGTTTCTATATTCAGAGCGGACTAGCAGTTTGGCGCGGACTTTACCCCGGTCGAACTCTACTGTTTCTACCTTCAGATTTTCGTTTTACAAGTTCCAACTTAGTCTCAAGGGCGTTACGCATTTCCGTAATGACTAACAAAAGGGTAAGCCCTGACCCTGTAAGACCACGTCTAAAGTTATCTGACCTTAAACAATAATTGTTTGCTTTGAATAACGTAATCTTTATCACACTTGAATGATTTCCGTACTTTTAGTTTTATGTTCCGGATATCTGGCGAATATAATATATACTTACTTATAATAAGTATAACGGCGCGAGCTATTATTTTCAATTAATTTTGAGTTGAAGCTATTTAATCTTATTTTATGATTTCCGTTCAAGTTACTTCACTAACAATTATTTTAGTAGACTATATTTTTGGAGCGGGTAACTCCGGATGGGGTTGCAAGTATCGCCTTTTTGTTATAAGAACTATGATTATTGTTTCGTTTTTTAGAGTCGGTTGACAATTGACGTGGATGGCGTGTCGACTTGTAAATCCATCGGCTCCGAATTTATTATTTTCTTGTGTGATTCTTTGTTGGAACCGAAAGCAGTTGGTGCACTATGAAGGAACGCCATCTGGCATTTCCATATCGGTCAGACGCGAGGCTCGGCGATCTGACAAGTATATTATAGAGCCTATTAGTATTTAATCTACACTAATATTATAAAGAGGAAAACTTTGTATGTTTGGTTGTAATGAATAGGCTCAAAAACTACTGGACGGATTTTAAAAATTCTTTCACCATTCGAAAGCTACATTATCCACGAGTAACATAGGCTATATTTTATATAAAATATATTTGTATTTGATAAATAGATTTTGAGGCGGTACAAAGTTTGCCGGGTCGGCTAGTAGTAAATAAGTTTGCAATTCACTTGATGGTAAGTGGTAACTGCCGTCTGTAGATAATCGACGTCGATTAAATTAGAGTTCTATCTGAGTTCGACCACAGAAGTCTAATTTGTAACGCCTCGGATAAGTTTTTTTTTAATAATATAGGAGTAGCAGACGAGCATACAGTCCTCCTGATGGTAAGTGGCTACTGCTGCCCATAGAGATCTGTTATCAACCCCAGATAGGATTAGATGTTCCTACCAGAAGTCGGCCTCTGATGCGCGACCCCTGAGGACTGGAGCGCCTCGGAAAAGTATGTCTCCCTTACTACACCCTTCAAAACGGAACACAGCAGCGCCTAACACTGCTGTTATGAGGCAGAAATAGGTGTGGCAGTGGTGCCGCCGGAGTCGAACCACAAAGGGTTCTACCACCTTAAATATTCACAGATGTTCATAGCAGACTATTAGGTGTATGCTGTGTGCTACAATCTTATAAAAACTTAACAATCTTCAAAACAATTCATTTTTTCTAAAAACAGTCGATCACAGGAATTTACTCTCAATATATTTTGTCGTTCAAGCTTAAAATAGTACAAATAAAACGTGAATAAATTTGCAAAAATGAATAAAAAATTCAACTCTGCAATTCAAGCGTGAATAATTGTTAACAATACAATTTCCTGTAGTGACTGAAAAACGGAAGTTATTAGACCAGGTGAATTCAGTTATTAAGGTTATTTCAAAATAACTTGCTGGTTTACTGATTTTGTTATTTCTTTGTGCTGTTCATTTGGGTAATTGACACTTTAGTTATTGTATTTGAAGGTAGAATGTAATTGACAATTTAGTAATTGTTCTTAGTTATTTGAAGTTAGAAATCAATTGGTTCGACTGCGGCACCGCCACACGTTTCTGTTATAACAGCAGTGTTAACCAGAACACAGCAGCCTGTGTTCTGGTTTGAAGTGTGGTAAGGTAGACATACTTTTCTGAGACATTCCAGCTTAGTACGTCATTGGTAGCGGCGCTTTTGTGGCCGATCTCAGGTAGGACTGTAATCTTATCTGGGGTTGATTACAGATGTCCATGGTCGGTAGTAACTTACCATAAAGTGGAAGTTGAACCACAAAGGGTTCTACCACCTTCGAAGTATGTCTCCCTTACCACACTCTTCAAACTAAAATACAGCAGCGGTGAAACTATTGTTAAATAATATAAAATTTCTCAATTTAAGTGCAGAATAAATATTGTCCTGCTGTGCACGGGTCTCCTCTCAGAATGAGAAGGATTAGGCCATAGTCCACCGCGCTGACCAAGTGTGTATTGGTAGACATTACTAGAAAATTCAACTAAAAAAAATAATGCAAATCCCCCTCTTCTAAATTCAATATTAAATCCTGAAACTAACTCTCTTTCACCTTCAGCAAAATCAAAAGGAGTACGATTTGTTTCAGCTAATCTTTTTTCTTTTTTTTTTCTTCTCGGGGGGGGGGGGGGGGAACCTTCAAAAGGTACCCGGTGCCGTGGGAGCGACACGGGGTTATGTGGGATTTTACCGCACTAAAACCCCCCCCGGTGACCGTCCTCAGCGCTGCGTAGAGGACTCCGGGATCTCCAAAGGAACGCTACCGGAGTCCTCTAAGCGCACTGCCCCGTCGGGCTCCGCCCAAGAGAGATTGAATCACCACACCGTCCGATGCACACGACGGTATGCGACCACACATACCGTCCTTCCCGGGATCGTTGGCCGGACGGTTCGAGCTCCCATTCTTACCGCCCGCAACCCCGAAAGCCCCCTTTAGTCGCCTCTTACGACAAGCAGGAGATACTACAGCCCTTTTCTGGTCCCGGAACTACAGGGACAAGTTTCAGCTAATCTAGAAGATATCCAACATATTCTCAAGACATACCTTTGAGATCTTGCCTGCCAGAAATACATTCAATTCTATTTGCAGATGATTCAAAGTCCATGAACGTCAATGACCTTCGAATTGACTGCATGCTCGCTTGCTACTTCCACACAAAAAACTTTCGGTTGATTAACTAATAATTAATGATCGAACTTGAAGTTCAAAGATTGTAAAAACTTAAGGTCGAAGGCAGAAGTAATTTACGGTTATAATTGACTCATAGAAACGCAATAATCAATATTAATTATTTAATTAGTTAATTGATTGAAAAATAATTGTCTGATTTAGATTTTTAAGATATTAATTTGCTATAATTATGTATCGATGAAATCTTGGTACTGAATACTTTCAAATAACGCATTGAATTTTTTTTATAATTTAGAGGTAGCTGTGAACATGCAGTCCACCTAATGGTGAAGTCTACTGCTGTCTATGGTCATCTGTAATCAACGCTACATAGGATTAGATTCCTACCTCAGGTCGGCCACATGGACCGCAGGACTAAGCTGGAACGCCTCGGAAAAGTCTGTCTCCCTTACCACACCCTTCAAAACGTAACACAGCAGTGCCTAACACTGCTGTTATTAGGCAGAAATAGCGGCGCATCTGTGGCCAACCTTAGGTAGGAATATCTCTATCTGGGTTTGATTATAGATGTCCATGGACGGCAGTAGCCAGTTTTTTTTATTATATAAGAATAGCAGACGAGCATGCAGTCCACCTGATGGTAAGTGGCTACTGCCGCCCATGGACATCTTTAATCAACCCCAGATAAGATTAGATATTCCTACATGAGGTCGGCCACAGATGCGCCGCTACCCCTGAGGACTAAGCTGGAACGCCTCTGAAAAGTCTGTCTCCGTTACCACACCCTTCAAACCGGAACACAGCAGCGCCTAACACTGCTGGTATTAGGTAGAAATAGGTGTTGCGGTGGTGCCGCCGGAGTCGAACCACGAAGGGTTCTACCACCTCAAACCAGTTACCATCAAGTGGACTGCATGCTCGTCTGCTACTCCTATATTATAAAAAAAGAACATAATTATAGATGTCTAGAATGCAGTCTTATCATCAGGTGGATTGCGTGCTCATTTGATAGTTTTATATTATAAAATATGTTAATTATTAGGCTGAGTCTATTAATACAGGTACTGTACGAACAATTTATAATTATTAATACGGTTACCGTACGAATAATTTATAATTATTAATACGGGTACTGGACAAACAATTTATTATTATCCGATTCGAACGGGTAGATTTTGAGAAATCTCAAAAAAACAAAAAAAAATTTTTAAATGTTTTTTTTTAATAACTTTTAAACGGCTCTACCGATCGATTTTAGAAACTAAGCTCTTAACATCAAAAAATGACGTCGATCGCTATCAGCCCGTTCGCAATCAATTTAAAAAAAAAAAAAAAAAAAAACCTAACCTAACCTAACCTAACCAATTGAATAAACGTACGAATAAATATATTTAAAAAAAAAAATAATTTGTCACATTGTTTAAAGAAAAAAAAATTGCATAAATGTACGAATAAATATAATTTATTAGTCCAGTACCAGTACAAATAGTCACATTGTAATTATTATCTTAGTAGTTATATAAATCACATGTAATTATTTGTACTCGCTAATTCGAAACCGCTTAACCGATTTCAATGAAACTTCGTGAGTGTGTGGTCGGTTTCACCTTGAATAGGATACTTATAAACCATATAGGTGGCGCTGTTGTGCGTCTGCCTATTACATGCGTTAAAGATTGCACTATTTGGCTGTGTATTTTTTACACAGCCCCACACTATGATATCCTGTATCGTGGGTGCTATGGACACACATAGACAAACACCCAGACCCAGAAACAGAAACCTAGATTCATCATTTAGAAATCTGTCTGGGGATCGAACCCGGGTCGTCATTGCAAATAAAAGCCTTTATTATATTCAACTAGCTGACCCGGCAAACTTTGTACCGCCTCAAAATCTATTTATCAAACATATTTCATATAAAATATAGCGTATGTTACTCGTGGATAATGTATCTTTCGAATGGTGAAAGAATTTTTAAAATCGGTCCAGTAGTTTTTGAGCCTATTCATTGCAATCAAACAAACAAAGTTTTCCTCTTTATAATATTAGTATAGATAGATAATTTTCAAACCAGAAATAGCGGTTAACTGTAATAACATTATTAACTAGATGATCTTGAAACAAGGTGAAGTGCGTTCGAGCGGCTAATAAGCAAATTTGCAGGTAAATTTAACTTCCGCGAGTATTGTAGTAACATAACACTGTAATGCCTATTTGTTTAAAACAGTTATCATGAGTCATATGTATCGTATGTAGATTTCTGCCTTACAACAGCTGTATTGATTTGTATGTGTGAAGGTTTCCTCCGTTGTTTGATTCCCGAAGTCATCGTCATCAACCCATTACTGTCCCACTGGGCACGGGTCTCCTCTCAGAATAAGAAGGATTAGGCCATAGTCCACCGCGCTGGCCAAGTGCGTATTGGCAGACTTCACATACCTTTGAAAAGTTTTATTTTTAAGATTTCTCAGGTATGCAGGTTTCCTCACGATGTATTCCTTCACCATTTAAGATAGCCTAGTGGTTAAGAAACTCGGCCTCTTGATCGAGGGGTCCGAGGTTCAAATCCCAGGCACGCTCCTCTGATATTTCGAAATTATGTGCGTATTAGAAATTAATTATTAAATTAAACTTGCTTAAACGGTATCTTGTGATCGGCTTCAGGTAGAACCTGTTCTATATGGAGTTGGTATAGTCCGCGTAAAACTGGTAGTCCGCTCTGAATATAGAAACGAATCGCGTCGCCATAGCAAATTGTATGACTACACCCGCTTGCAACAACTTCAGAGCGGACTAGCAGTTTGGCGCGGACTATAACAGATGTCCATATAGTAGTGACTACTTACCATCAATTACACTGCAAGTTTATTAGCTTCTTCAAAATAAATGCAAAAATAATATTTCTAATAAATCTTCTTATACTTCAATGATCATTATTTATTTTTTTATTTGATTGAAGATTCTGGGAGCTCACGATCTACACAAAAGCTTAATTTGTATAACCTTTTGAATCGCAATAAAAAGCCTAAACTAATAACAAAATGAAGCTTCGAAATAATTATGCATGAATGCAATTTTATCATGAGTTTATATTTACAAAGAAATCAAAATATCATTGATTATCCTTTATAATATTATATTATTTAAGTGAATTAAAGACATTAATATAAAGGTCGAACGGTCGTGTTTCATAACAAAAAATCTATGGATTATTCCATATAAATAATATCACTTGTAGAAGAGCAATGTTCTCAATCTTGTTCTTGACCCCCTAATATGTAAAAATGTTTTGCGACCCCCTACTCTCTGCTGTTTCTAACTTGTTATTATGTTACAAATATGGGATTCATTCATCATGGACCCATTACTGTCCCACTGCTGGGCACGGGTCTCCTCTCAGAATGAGAAGGATTAGGCCAAGTCCACCGCGCTGGTCAAATCCGTATTGGTAGATAATCTTTGAAAACTTTTTTTAAGATCTCACAGGTATGCAGGTTTCCTCACGATGTATTCCTTCGCCGTAAGAGCAAGTGATTATTAATTTCTAATATTGACATAACTTTGAAAATCAGAAGTGAGTGCCTGGGATTTGAACCTCGAACCCCAGGTTTGCTACTCAGACCCTTAGGAGCGGAAGTGCCAAATAACTATCAATCGCAGCACCGCACTTACCTCGAACTTCAACAATAACAACGTGTCATTAGTTTTATTACAGTTATTACGTATAACTCATTGAGTTTCAAATGATATATAATTTAAATAAAACTATAAACTCTAATGGGCTTACAGACTGGCTCATTTACTGCGCATCGCGTTTTTGACTGACATTTGGCTGTTCAGATTTTTTTTTAATATAGGAGTAGCAGACGAGCATGCAGTCCACCTGATGATAAGTACCTACTGTCGCCTATGAACATTTGTAATCAACTCCAGATAAGATTAGAGTCCTACCTGAGTTCGGCCACCCATTCGTTCCTAAGTATACCTGAATACTAAGTTGAAACGCCTCGGATTCTTACCACAATCTTCAAGGTTTAATACAGCTGGTATAAAATGTAGGTGTGACGGTGGTACCTGGAGACAAACAGGTGTGACGGTGGTACCTCAAAGGGTCCTCCTACCTTTGGGATGCGTCGGAAAAATAAGTCTTACTACACCCTTCAAAGCAGAACACAGCAGCACTACTCTGCTGTTATTAGGCAGAAATAGGTGTAGCGGTGGTGCCTCCAGAGACGATCGAAGGTTTCCTTTAGAAAGGACCTTCAAACAATAACTAACATTTTTTTGTAAAAAAAAAATATTTTTTTGCAAATAAATGTACCTGTGTTCAATATAAAAAAAAAAAATAATAACTAACATGATAATTTCATCCCCAGACGAGCCCTAGCCATCCCCCCTAAATCCGACGGGCCCTACCCCCACGACCGATGCCGCATGTACTCAGCGGACTGGGCCGCAGCCCTAGCGCAGGGGCGAAGCACCCCGGACGACGAGTGGCCTATCGTCCCTTGCCAGCACGGTTGGGAGTACAACCGTAGTGATGTACCGTATGAGACGATTGCTTCCCAGGTTAGTATATTTTTGAAGTTACACTTCTTTGGTTCTTTGGTTCGACTCCGGCGGCACCACCGGCACACCTATTTCTACCTAATAACAGCAGTGTTAAGCGCTGCTGTGTTCCGGTTTGAAGGGTGTGGTAAGGGAGACAGACTTTTCCGAGGCGTTCCAGCTTAGTCCTCAGGGGTAGCGGCGCATCTGTGGCCGACCTCAGGTAGGAATATCTAATCCTATCTGGGGTTGATTACAGATGTTCATGGGCGACAGTAGCCACTTACCATCAGGTAGACTGCATGCTCGTCTGCTACTCTTATATTAAAAAAAAAAAAAAATGTAAATTTTTGCACACCAAAATGTCGGTGGTTTTTATAATATATGAGGAGCAGAAGAGTATGCAGTCCACTTGATGGTAAGTGGCGACTGCTGCCCATGGACATCTTTAATCAATCTCAGATAAGATTAGATTCCTACCTGAGGTCGACCACTGATGCGCCGCTACCATCTGAGAAATAAGCTGGGATGCCTCGTAAAAGTATGTCTCCCCTACAACACCCTTCGAACCGAAACACAGCAGCACTTAACACTGCTGTTATTGAGTAGAAATAGGTGTGGGGGTGGTGAGATCGAATTGGATGCACAGAGGTGTCTATCACCTTTAAATTTTAAATCGACATCATAAATCTTATTCACCACTTTCTTTTACAAAATTGAAGTAGTCAACAGACTTGTAGTCCACCTGGTGGGAAGTGGTCACATCTGTAACCATCATATAGAACTGGATTCTTATCTCAAGTCCTTCGGATCCGTTGTCTTCTGATGATAAGGTCGCCTTATGTAATTCAGCTGGCATCTACTATTCGAGTCTCTAGAACTGCTTCACGCTTGAAACAACAACTTCGTCATGGGTGTCATGGACACACACAAAGACGAACATACCAACACCCAGACCCAGAAAAATAATCTAAATTCATGATTTAAATATCATTCTTACCGGGGATTGAAACCGGAACCCACTGCTCCACTGCTCCACCAAGCGGGTCGTCAAAGGTCTGGTGGTGGTACTTGCCCAATTCTTAAAATGCCTTTATGCAAAAATATCCTTAAGACATAAAAGGGCTATGTCCTTTGAATCCTGAATAACCTCAACACTATTTTGCAGTTGGACTGGGTTTGCGAGAACGACAACCTCCCAGCTACCACCCAGGCCATATTCTTCTGCGGAGCCATCGTTGGAGGATTGGTCTTCGGCTGGATAGCTGACAAATACGGCAGGATCCCTGCTTTAGTCGGTAAGAGATGAGGAACCCTACTTTAGTTAACAACGAAAATTTTAAAGATTTTTATGATGTTCTCCGATTAAATTGACGAGGAATATTAAAAGCTCAGTTTCTTTTATGAAATTGAAGAATAAAAAGCAGTATCTGATAGTAGGCACTGTCGTGGACATCTGCAGTTTATCTTAAAAGGGATTAAAGTCCTGAAGGTTGATTACAGATGCGTTCAAGCCTTGAAAGCTAAGTTGAACAGCTTCATGTTTTTGTTTTGTAATTCTCCTGTTTTTGTTAAATCAGTTTCCTTACCTTTAAATTCCCTAATTAATTGGCAAAGGAATTAATTTTAGTTATATTTAAATTCCCTTACCAAAAAATTCCAAAGTTGAACATAAGGACACCATCGGCTATACTGCTTTTAGCACCACCGTTTTAGCTGCTTTCCGAAACCTGAATGCAGGGATCAAACAAGGTTGCAGCTACTTTAAGATGCAGGCTTATACAGTCGCTAGAAGGTGTGTTTTCGGTACCGCAATCGAACGCAGGCAGTCGTCAGAATGGGATGCAGTATACGTGATCGCCAAATCTCGAATCGCCGATGCTAAAACTAGTCTGCTAGATTGACAAAAAAATCTTGTCGATGCTCAAAATAGCTAGGTTACAAATGCGTTGCATGTCATGGAAACTAAGCTGGATTAGGCACTACATTTTTTCGTGACCCAGCTTTAATACAAGGGCTAAAACTATCGAACTAAGATAGGGATGAAATATCTATGTAATCGCCAAAACGTATATTGCCGAAGCTAAAACTTCTTTTTCTTTTTCGTCGTTTCTTCATTTCTGAAGGTCGTGCTCGTTCTGGTAAGCCTCTGTGGATGATCTGACGAGCTGCTTCCATGCTACCCTGTCTTCCGCTTGTCTGAGAGCAGTTGTAACTGGAAGTCTCATTATTTCTTTTATAGAATCCGACCATCGGCTAGGTGATCGGCCTCTAGGTCTTCTTCCATCTACCTTGCCCACCACAACCAGCTTTTCAAGGTTGTCTTGCTGTCTTCGTGCTATGTGGCCAAAGTAGGTCAGAATGCGTTGGTAGCATAGCGTGGATAACCTGGTTTTAATTTTAAGCTGTTGGAGAATCGACTTGTTGGTTCTTTTAGCCGTCCACGGTATTCGTAACATTCTCCTCCAGCACCACATTTCGAAGGCATCGATCTTCCTTCTGTCTATAGCTCGGATCGTCCAGGACTCAGATGCGTATAGGAACACCGAGAAGACCAAAGTCCGTACAATTCTTATTTTGGTGGCATTGGACACATTTCTGCTCCTCCAGATCTTTGTGAGCTTACTCATTGCATCTTTGGCCATTTGAGTTCGTCGGCGTATCTCCTTTTCACATCCTCCCTGGTTGCTGATCATGGATCCAAGGTAGACAAACTCCTTTACCGTCTGCAGGTTTGATAAAAGGCCAGTCTGTGAAAGCTGCCCAGCTCTATCGACGAACATGACTTTGGTCTTCGCCCTGTTAATCGACAGCCCCACCAGCTTGCTCTCGATCTCCACTTTCCGAAACAAATCGGCCATCTCATCCTCTGATGCCGCAAATAGTGCGGTGTCATCTGCATATCTCAGGTTGCTGATCTTTTTGCCACCAATTGTGATGCCTCCATCCCAGCCATCCAATGCTCTTCTCATGATGTACTCTCCGTAGATGTTAAAAAGGATAGGAGATAGAATACATCCCTGGCGCACTCCTTTTTCTGGTTTCAGGGGTCCCGAGATCACATCATTAATCCTGATCATCGATTCACCATCTTCGTACAGGCTTGCGATCAATGCTGTCAGATGTGTGGGAACTCCCATTTCCTGCAGGATGCGCCATAGGCAGTCCCATCGTACACAATCAAAAGCCTTTGTGTAATCAATGAAACAGATAAGCATCGGCACGTTGAACTCTCGACTCTTCTCTATCATCTGTCGCACATTCACTATTTGCTCTCTTGTGCCGCCACCTTTGACAAAGCCAGCTTGTTCACATGGTATTTGCCATTGCAGATAAGATTGCAGTCGCCCATTGATTACATGAAGCATTACCTTGCTGGCGTGAGATATGAGAGCCACTGTTCGGTAATTTGCGCACGATTTTGTAGATCCCTTCTTATGTATCGGAACTAATACGGACTGTTTCCAATCCGTTGGCCATTTGCCTGTACGCCACACTTGGTTACACAAATCTAGCAGAAGTTTCTCACCTATATCACCGAGGCATTTTAGCTCTTCAGCGAATATTGTGTCGACGCCGGCTGATTTGTTGTTCCTAAGTTTCCTTAAAGCATTTCGTACCTCGGATTTCAATATATCAGGTTCCAAGTGGTTCTGCTCGATCAATATATTTGCGCGTTCCCAGCTCCTGTTGTCAGCGTAAGTAAGCTAAAACTAAGTAGTCAAAAAAAATCTTGTCGATGCTAAAAACACCTAGGTCCAAAGAAACATAGCGATTCACAAAATAATGATTCAATTTTTTATTCCCTTGATAAAGAGTTTTTTCATCGAAGATATTTTTGGAAATACTCCTGTAAAAGGGTTCTACCATCTTTAATGGAGATATTAGTGGTATATCTTTTCCGAGGCGTTCCAGCTTAGTCCTCAGGGGTAGCGGCGCATCTGTGGCCGACCTCAGGTAGGAATATCTAATCCTATCTGGGGTTGATTACAGATGTCCATGGGCGGCAGTAGCCACTTACCATCAGGTGGACTGCATGCTCGTCTGCTACTCTTATATTATAAAAAAAAAAAAAAAAAAAAAAAATATCTATAAATTTCTTTTTTTTTCAGGTACAAACCTCATCAGCTTCGCCGCTGGTATCGGCACAGCTTTTTGCAACGGCTTTTGGTCATTCGCTATCTGTCGATTCCTCGTTGGATTGGCTTTTGACAACTGCTTCACCATGATGTACATCTTAGGTAAGTCATTTACATTTTTATGACTGTGGATGGTAATGTCCTCATATATTAAAACGCTCATAAGGGATTTCAAAAATACAATATATTCTTTCATAATCATCAACATTTCCAGTATTACATATTTATCCACTAATTTTATCACACTTCACAAAAGTCTGCAAAAATCAGCTGATAATCAAAACCAAAAATCGCAACACGAATAAATAAGTTTTATACATCAAAAATACTAATTTTATTACGAACTAATAGTGCCCGCGGCTTCACCCGCGTTTTAATAAAATAATTGGTCGTACCAACTCAAAAACCTTCGTGGGCTCATGCACAAGAACTTTGCTAAAGATCATTCATCATCATCAAGACAAACATTCATTTTTATATAGATACTAGCTGACCCGGCAAACGTTGTGTTGCCATATAAATAAAAAAAAATATTAAGGGTGAATAACCCTTACCACTTAGGGGTATGAAAAATAGATAGTAGCCGATTCTCAGACCTACTGAATATGCATATAAAATTTGGTGAAAATCGGTAAAGCCGTTTCGGAGGAGTACGGTAACTAACATTGTGACACGAGAATTTTATTTATATATAAGTAGACAATCTTATAGACTTTACCTTACTTATCTATCCATCCACCTATCTTTTTTTTTTTTTTATAATATAAGAGTAGCAGACAAGCATGCAGTCCACCTGATGGTAAGTGGCTACTGGCGCCCATGGACATCCGTAATCAAACCCAGATAGGATTAGATATTCCTACCTGAGGTCGGCCACAGATGCGCCGCTACCCCTGAGGACTAAGCTGGAACGCCTCGGAAAAGTCTGTCTCCCTTACCACACCCTTCAAACCGGAACACAGCAGCGCCTAACACTGCTGTTATTAGGTAGAAATAGGTGTGGCGGTGGTGCCGCCGGAGTCGAACCACAAAGGGTTCTACCACCTTCAAATCTCCTTAAAGAAGCTACAAAAACACGTTTCTCATTACGAATAAGCGATCGTAATCGGAAGCCCGATCTGACCTTCCGTTCAAGAAGCTATTACAGTAGTTATGTCAGCAGATATAACCCGAGTCAGTAGATCAAGGTGTGTTCGCTGAACCGTGGCGGAGGTCAGTAGCCACGGTTGGGTCAGCTTACAATGTTGTTTGGCTTCTGTTAAGGGATGTTATCTTATATATAAAGTCTCGTGTCACAATGTTAGTTACCGTACTCCTCCGAAACGGCTTTACCGATTTTCACCAAATTTTATATGCATAGTAGGTCTGAGAATCGGCTACTATCTATTTTTCATACCCCTAAGTGATAAGGGTTGTTCACCCTTAACATTTTTTTATTTATATGGCAACACAACGTTTGCCGGGTCAGCTAGTATCTATGTAAAGCAGTGATAGCCTAATGGTTTAGGTAACTGGGCCTCTCGAACCAGGGGTCCGAGGTTCAAATCTCAGGCACCTTTGATTTTTCAAAGTTATGTGCGTATTAGATATTAATTATCACTTGCTTAAACGGTGAAGGAAAACATCGTGAGGAAATCATACCTGAAAGATTTATATAAAAAAATCTCAAAGGTATGTGAAGACTACCAATACGCACTTGTCCAGCGCGGTGGACTATGGCCTAATCTTTCTCAATGTGAGAGGAGACCCGTGCCCAGTAGTAAGGCAGTAATGGGTTGATGACGTTTTCTATGTAATTTCGAAGCTGAATATGAACACTGATATATTACCTCTAAATATCATATAAAATATCGCCAATCTAGTTTGCTCTGAAGTTATTCCGAGCAGGTGTAGTCATAAAATTTGCTATGGCGACGCGATTCATTTCTATATTCAGAGCGGACTAGCAGTTTTACGCGGACTATATTTAGATATAGAAGATAAGTCATAAATTAGCAAAGTCTACAAGGATTAATTATTTAAAACCTAGATCCAAAATAAAAACCTGACGTCCTAGCTCTTTTTTCAGAACCTAATCTTGACTTAATTGCAATATTACAAAACTTTTTAACAAGTCAGTCAAGACCACTAATTGATTGACACAAAGAATTGCGCAATACTTAAACATTCTAATCTTTTGAAAGGATTTTTTGCAATGGAAGTTGATAGCGCATGCAGTCCACCTGATTTTGTTTGACAATCATGGACAATGAATCATAAATGAAGGTAGACTTTGTGGTTCGACTCCGACGGCACCACCGCCACATCTATTTCTGTTATAACAGCAGTGTTAAGCGCTGCTCTTTCGGGTTGAAAGGTATGTTAGGGAAGACATACTTATCCGAGGCAAGTCCTCAAAGACAGCGGCGCATCTGTGGCCGACCTCAGGTAGAACTCTAGTTCTATCTGGGGTTGCTTAACATGACTCAGGTGGACTCCATACACATTTGCTATTCCTATAATAAAAATAAATAAAAACTACCAAAATATACAAAATTTTCAGAGTTAAGCGTGTTACTTACATACACATATAAGGGCCCCTGTACATACACAAAAATGGGGCCCCTGAGAATAATAATTTAACGAGAATGGAAAGAAAGTAAAAACCAGATTTGGTGACTAATTTAGAAATGTTGACCGTATTTCTCAGCGCGTCGTATAAGAATATATTGGCCTTTCAGGGCCCCACCTGATGGCCACAGGGGCCCGTGCCCACAGCCCCCGAAATACTTCTCCTGTACCATCTATACCACGTGCTCTTAAAGCAAAGATGGCACAAGATACTTTATTTAATACCGTATATAATAACAAAATAAGACTTAAACTGTTTGTTTAAAAGAAAATAAAACAAACTACATTTTTTTTTCAGTCCTCGAGTACGTCGGCCCAAAATGGCGTACATTCGTCGCGAATATGTCGATTGCGTTATTCTTCACGCTAGCGGCTTCGCTGTTGCCGTGGATAGCGCTATGGGCGGACGATTGGAGAACATTCGCTATCGGGACCAGCGTGCCGTTCATACTAGCCGCTGCAACGCCGTGGCTCGTGCCGGAGAGTGCTAGGTGAGTCTCTTGTTTCTTTTACAAAATGGCATGTTCGTCGCGAACATGTAAGTACGTCGCCGCTAGCGTGAAGAATAACGCAATCGGCGTTATTCTTCACGCTAGCGGCGTCGCTGTTGCCGTGGATAGCGCTATGGGCGGACGATTGGAGAACATTCGCTATCGGGACCAGCGTGCCGTTCATACTAGCGGCTGCAACGCCGTGGCTCGTGCCGGAGAGCGCTAGGTGAGTCTTTTGTTTTACAAAATGGCGTGTTCGTCGCGAACATGTCGATTGCGCTATTCTTTCTAGCGGCTTCGTTGTTGCCGTGGATAGCGCTATGGGTGGAGAGATTGGAGAACATTCGCTATCGTGCCTTTCATACTTGCCGCTGCAACGCCGTAGCTCGTATATATACAATATAATCAAATTAAGTATGACGTTTGTATAGTCCGCGTAAAACTGCTAGTCCGCTCTGAATATAGAACTGAATCGCGTCGCCATAACAAATTGTATGACTACACCTGCTCGCAACAACTTCAGAGCGGAATAGACTAAGGCGTACTAAAACTAGAATAAACTAGTTTTACAACCTTTAAATTATTACTACGGAATCAGGAACAAGGCTCTCAACCTTTTGACTTCTTACTTAAATAATAGAATTCAGAAGGTTGATGTAAATGGTACAAAATCGCCCGGTGCTTCTGTTACAATGGGCGTGCCGCAGGGTTCAATACTCGGTCCATTTCTGTTTTTAATTTATATTAATGACTTGCCCTACTATGTAGGGAATAATCACGAGATTGTATTGTTTGCTGATGACACTTCACTTTTATTTAAGATTAAAAGACAATTAAATAATTATGACGAAGTAAATAATGCTCTCTCGAAAGTTATTCATTGGTTCAACATAAATAATCTTCTTCTTAATGAGAAGAAAACTAAATATATCAAGTTCTCGTTACCCAACGTGAAGCATGTTGAAACCAATGTGTTATTAAATGGAACGGTTTTGGATCCCGTGGAGTCAACTGTTTTCCTAGGTGTTACTATTGACGCCAAATTGCAATGGGGCTGCCACATAGATAAATTGTCGGGTAGACTCAGTTCGGCGGCATATGCTGTTAAAAAAATTAGACTTCTAACAGATGTAGAAACAGCTAGAATAGTTTATTTTAGTTACTTTCATAGCATTATGACTTATGGTATATTGCTATGGGGGTGCTCGTCACACCTAAATGATATATTTATATTGCAAAAGAGAGCTATACGAGCTATCTACAGCCTGCCTCCAAGAGCTTCACTAAAAGAACTATTTAAAGAAATAAATATTCTAACTGTTATATCCCAATACATATATGAAAACCTAATTTATGTAAGGAAAAATATTGATAAATTTGTAAAACGGTGTGACACGCATAATGTAAATACAAGGAACAAACTTAACCTTTCTACACATGTTACTCGTCTCCACAAAATAAGTAATTCTTTTGTGGGTCAATGTATACGTTTTTATAATAAACTGCCCATCAAAATCAGAAATTTGTCAATTAATAAATTTAAAGTTATTATCAAAAACAAACTTAGTCGTAAAGCTTATTATAAAATTTCTGATTATATTAATGATAAAACAGCTTGGGACTGATCAATAACATAATTATTAGTTAATTAAGAAAATGTCAAAGTGTAGCGTATCTTGCTGAACAAACTTCTTTTTTTTAGATAAATGTAAAGCAAGATACTGGAGCTAACGCTTTATTAATTATATGTAAAAATAATGGCATTTAAAAAAAATTAAAAAGAGAATAATTATTTTTAAAATTAAAAAAGACAAACCCACTGAGTTTCTTACCGGATCTTCTCAGTAGAGGTCGCGTTCCGATCCGGTAGTAGTTTAAGAAAATATTGTAACTGACAATTTGTAAGTGCCGCCGTTGGCCTATACAAAATAAATATATTTCATTTCATTTCATTTCATTTCATTTCATTTCATTTCATTTCATTAATGAAAACTGTTTTTTCTTATAATACAAGTGGATTTTTTTTAATTTCTAAAAAATATATGACTTGCGTTTTACAAACCAAACCTTAACTTTTGTATTAATTTGATTTGATTATAATATGGTAATGTAGGTGTCATTTGAAGGTATTGCTTGATAAACCCACATATTATAATACTCACAAAAAGTAATAAGACATATCTAAAACATTGTCATTAATGATTTATGTTGCAAAAAGTGACAAATGATTAAAATAGCCTTGGAGTTCGAGTTTACGGAAATCCGCGAAACCATTGCATGGTTGCAAATATGTAGAGTTGATTGATTAGTCATTTAACCCTCAAATGTCAAAGGGGTCTATTGAACCCAAGGTCATATATTACAGGGTTATTTATCTAATTTTTTAATATAGATGTAGTAACTAAACGAACATTCAATCTGGCTAATTATATGTGGCTGCTACCACTCATGGTTCTGTGAAATCGATTTTTTTATAATATAGGAGTAGCAGACGAGCATGCAGTCCACCTGATGGTAAGAGGCTACTGCCGCTCATTGACATCTGTAACCCCAGAGAAGACGAGACTCCTATCTTACTTCGGCCACAGATGCGCCGCTACCCCCGAGGGCTAAGCTGGTTGCCTCGGTAAAGTATGTCTCCCTTACCACACTTCAAACCAGAACACAGCAGCGCTACACTGCTGTTATAACAGAAATAGGTGTAGCGGTGGTGCCGCCGGAGTCCGAAGAGTTCTGCCACCTTCAAGAATTAATAAGAAAGTGTTTTAGTTTAGACCACAACTTAGTAATACTAAGTTGTGGTCTAAAACACGGTAACACGGTAACATGGTAAGTATAATATATACTTTTACTGTTATCTTATGTCCTGCCCATGTTTATATTTGAATTTGAATTATTTTGTTTATTTATAAATATATTTTTTTGTTTTCCAGATGGTTAGTGTCACAAGGTAAAATAGACAAGGCTCTTACGATAATGAAGAAGTTCGAGCGAATCAATAAGACCAAGATTCCGGATAAGGTCATCAGTGAATTCACTGTAAGTTTTATACATTTTAATACATTACACGAGACATTTTAGATAAACATAGGAATTTGTAAAAATATCAGGTCATTTTCGTTTCTTAAATAAATTCATTTACATTTCCTATGATATTGGACTTAAAATAACGTATTTTTTTGCCGTGAAAACAAATCAATTTGATCCCAATTTTGAAAACTCTGGGAATTAATTCATTCTATTCGTCGTGTCTGGGCAGGTTTAAGATTCATCACATTGGCAAACTGTAACTTAGTAGTTTATTGTGTGCATAGATAAGTATAGATATCTCACCGCCTTATAATTGAAAAAAAACATTAAATGGCTGACACATAAGTAAAATGGCTGACTGTTTTCCCATTACGTTTCCGACTGTCATGGTGTAATTTACGCAGAACAATGCCAACATGTGCAGCTAAGTGGTGCAAAAACAACACGGACACGAAAAAGTGCAGAGAAATATCGTTTCATTCGTAAATGCTCTAAAAACTTTCTTTTTTTTTTAAATTTTCAAACACGAAAATATATGGCAGTGACAATTTCAATTGTCAAAATTAGTTACATTTTCTTGTTAGGAGAGAGTAATCTTTAATAATCTATGAATGAGCTCATATGTGGCGGAAAATAGAGAAGTGTTTCTTTACAATTAAGACCTATTGTTAACTATTTTTCACAATAAAGAAGATTTGATTTGATTAGTGTAAGATTAGTAGAATTCACAAGTTTAACTATATTTATTGGTACCTGTTAAAGATTGTGATATGATTATAATGAATATCTAATAAATAATCACAAAAAATATACGCGGGATTTGATGGCTGAACCCCGAGATGAGACCCGCAAGAGACCGAATCCATACCATTAGTTTGTAGTATAACAACGCCTGATAAATGTATATCAGATTGTAGATTGAAAAGCGAAAATTATAGGAGTTGCCCATAGATTAGTAAAGATTACTCACTCCTAACAAGAAAATGTACCCAATTTTGAAATAGTTGCGTAAAAAAGTTTTGCCACGTCTCCGTGCTAAAATGTCCCTAAAATATTTGAAATAATTATTTATTTATTACGTAAATTACGCAGTATTAGTTATTTATTCGTAAATTTTCTCCAAAAATGTTTTTATTTATCAAGAATTCAAAAAAAGAACTTACTAATAAGCCGCTTGGAGCTTCATTCAATTTCAAGGCGGCGAAGTATCTTTACTAATCTATGGAGTTGCCCCTTAAAACAAAAGAATAGATATATGTTTAATAACACCCATTCCAGGAATCATCCCTAAAGACCATAAAGGAATCAGAAGCCGAGTGCAGGACCTACTCCGTCCTGGACCTCTTCAAGACTCCTCGTTTGAGGAGGAACGCGATCCTCCTCATCGTTATCTGGATGGCCATCTCCCTGGTCTTCGACGGCCACGTGAGGAACGTTGGGTCTTTGGGCTTAGACATCTTCCTCACTTTCACCGTTGCTTCAGCTACGGAATTACCAGCTGATACGTTTTTGACCGCTGTTCTGGATAGGTGAGTTGATTTTTCACTTAGTTATCTTAGGAACACGTGTTTGAGCCTAGAGATCTTCCTCACGTTCACCGTCGCATCAGCTGATAATTTCTTAACAGGTTGTCTGGAAACTTGGGTTGATTTTCTACGTTATCTTTGATGGTCATGTGAAGAATGTTAGGTCTTTGGGCTTAGACATCTTCTTCACTTTCGCTGTCGCTTCAGCCACTGTGTTACCAGCTGATACTTTCTTAGAAGATGTTCTAAACAGATTAATAGTATGATAGTTATTATAATAAGTTATCATTAAACCTGAGCTCTACCTCAATGCTTTGCTATTCCTGAGTAGTAAAATGGAATGCATCAAGTATTATACATCAGGTATATATAGTACCACTCCCTTCGAACTAGAACTAGGAACGTCTACACATCTGTGAGAGTTCAGAGAGGGCGCTGGCGTAGTTAAACCATGGAAGCCTTACCTTTTTTGAAGTTTACTCTCGGTCTTTTTAGACATGTGAGTTGCCTCATGATCTTTACTTTCTCTAGGTGATAATTATTTTCTAATCGAAAAGTATCGACAATTCGAGCCTGTTTATGAATCTCAATTTTAATCTCTACTTTCAGATGGGGAAGAAGATGGTTAGCCTGTGGCTCTATGGTCATTAGTGGGATCTTCAGTCTTCTAGCCACAGCTGTACCTATTGGTATGTTATAGGTTTCAGATAACGAACATATTTTAAATTGAACCCCTAGAACGTTAGCCATGTCAACTTATATCATATTTTATAAATCTTTTATATATCCGATTTGAAATAACCTCTAAAGTTGCTAAAATCAAGTTCTATAATTACAATGAATTCAAAAATATAATTCCTCTGAAGTATAATTCTAGAATGGAAATTTATAATTGCAATTAAGCCTGGAATTTTATTCAGGCCCTCGAATAATTATAATCCAGGTCTATCTTTTCAATTAATGCAAAAAAAATAATACAAGCCCCTAAACTGTATTTTCAGGGTTCAATTGTTAAAATTAAATTATTTCTAGGTTTTTATTACTGGCTCCTAAAGGCATCGTTTTAAATGCCTTTCTCATTTATCGTCAACAAATCACTGTCCCACTGAAGCACGGGTCTCCTCTCAGAGTGAGAGGGGCTTGGTTTTCATAACTACTAATTATTATTATGTATTATTATTTTTCATTGTTTTTATAACAAGCCCCTAAGGAGTTATTCCAAAATCAATCTCCAACATTTCAACACCACGAGTTTTATCTTCCCAGGTGGACCATCAGCCTCCCTGGCCATCCTCGGCAGGTTCGCTGTGAACATCTCCTACAACATCGGGCTGCAGTACGCTGCAGAGCTGCTGCCGACGGTAGTGCGAGCGCAGGGAGTCGCGCTGATACACATCATGGGCTACGTTGCGTCCATTGTAGCGCCGTTTGTGGTTTATTTGGTGAGATTTTCTTTGAAGTAGCAATGAGTAGCTGATGGTAAGTAGCTACTGTAAGGGTATATTTTCATTACAATAGTTTTAAATTGGTTTATGTTAATAAGATTCTATTTCATTGCTTGTGAGTAGCAAACTAGCGGAAATCTGTATAAAAAGAAAGGATATTATATGTTTTTAGAGAATAAGACGTCATAGAATGGATTGTCAAGGAAAATGAAAAATGGAGTTGTTATTGAATCTTTTATTATATAAAATAGTATTTCAGGAATTATGAGCTTACACTACTACCACCCATGGACATCTGTAACCAACTTCATTTTTACACAGGTTTTACCTAAAGTCGATCACACATACTTTATACTTTACCGCTCCTGAAGGTTAATATGGGCGACTTATAAGTACTTAATATGATAAGAATTTTGATTTTAAAAGACTGTAATTTCATGAAAATGAAGTAGCAAACAAAAATGCAGTGCAGTTTCTGAAAAAAGATGGGAAGTGATCATTGACTTTACTCCAAGTCAATAAATCCTATGTGAGCCTTGTCTTATATCTCTGTCTTTTCAAACCCTTTTAAATCGGAATACAGATGCGCTACTCTGTTGAAAGCAGAAATAATTTGACTTCTAAATACCTATAAATGTTTTAAAACTATTTTTTTTGTTTTTCTCCAGGCCAACGTTTCCCCCGCCCTGCCACTCCTAATCCTCGGCATCCTGGGTATAGTGGGTGGTCTCCTGTGCCTCTTCCTGCCAGAGACCATGGACACGGAGATGCCCCAGACCCTCGCTGATGGAGAGAACTTCGGCAAGGACCAGCGCTTCTGGGATAATCCTTGTTTCCCCAGGTTAGTCACAATCTTTTATCAACAGATTCCATAAAATAATAATTACAATATAATTAAATAATATATACAAATTATTTCTAATTTACATTTTTTATACATGTGTTTAGTCAGGTGTCCAAAAAAGGAATCATAAATAAAAATAAGCCATCAAAGCCAATAAAATTGCCGTGTGAGGGATGGTTCCCAAAACAGTGGCAGCGTTTCCTTGCTGCACGGCAAGACTTTTGTGCATTTTTTTTTAAATCTCACACATTTAAAATATCTTCAATGTTTTAAAGTTTACTTATATGCTATTACAACATCTGATTTTCGCGAAAAGTTCACTAAATAATTAGCCGAACAATGACGAATATGTAACGCCATATATGAATATAGACGCATAATCTTTTGATTCGCGGCAAAAAACTGACTGTATAAAAACTTTCGGTAAAAAATCTTTTTTTTTCCGTTCTCAATAAATCTTTACAATTTGTGTTTTTAAATTATTGCATTTTATATTTTTAGTATTAATTAAGTTAAACATGAAAAAAATGTACAGACCTGAAGATAATTAAATGCTTTGAATAACTAAAAATTCCAAGTAAACCAATTTTTTAACGTTTGTAAAAAATAATTAAAAGTAAGAAGCTGAACTCTTATTTTGGATGCTGTAACTGTAAGTAAATCCGTAATCAATATTTTTTTTTACATTTCCATTACAGAAAGAAGAACAACGAAGACACAGACAAATACACACACAGGAAATCAATTCCTACTGAAGACCATTTTGTAAGAGCTCTCCCCGCTGTTGGCGCTAGAGCCTCCATCAGAGCCTCCATCAGGCTATCTTCTAGAAGTACGCTAAGAAATAGAGAAGGAAGTGATAATGTTGTGTGAAAAACTACTCAAGGTTTCATGGACTTGATTTTGTTGATTTTATGCAGGTTTCCATTTTTTGGAACGGAAAGTTGACTTTTTCCATTTTGTGAACGGAAACTTGATTTTTTCCATTTTGTGGAACGGAAAGTTGATGTTTTCCGTTTTGTGTAAAGGAAATTCTGGTTTCTATTTTTATGATAAGAGACACACGTTTTGGTTTTATTATTTGGAGCAATTATTGAGCAAAGTTTAAAGATGGGAATTTATGCTGAACCATTTATAAAATTATTTCCGTAATAAAAAGATAAAGTAATAGATTGAAATTAAAATTCGAAATCTTTAGAAACTTTGTTATTAAACAATGTTTTTGCCGATATATTTAATTTAAATTGCCAACTTTTCTTTTATTATTTTTTTCTAGTTTTCACAATTAACTTAAAATGATTATTGCCTTATTCCTAAATTGTGATATTTAAAACAAAATGGTGTTCTCATATTAATTGTGATATTAAATATTAAAGTACAATCGGATTTGAAAATGAATGAATGAATATAAATTATACAAAGGATTTGAATTATGTTATTGGAAGGGAGATTACAATTATTGTAATATACAGTAATGAAAATTTGTAGATTCGTTTTACTAACGCTATGTATAATTGGGAGTATTGTATACTTTAAAAAAAATAATACACGAGAAAATATAGATTAAAAATTAAATTATACAAACCATATGTATTATTGTTATGTATTATAATATGTCATATATAAGCATAGAAAAGAAAAGCAAGTAAGTATACTGTATATTTTTGTTAGAGTTTTTTGGATTTAAATTCAAATATATCAATCGTTTTAGTCAAAAAATTTTGGATATCTATTTTAAAATATTCATAAAAACACAAATAAAAAAAATAAGTCAAGAGGGTAATTCAATAGTAATATGTATTTATTATATACATAGTGAAGTGAAATGTATAAAATTTTGTATAATTCAGTATTTAATAACTTTCAAATCGAATACATTATCTTTTTTATATACTTAAATAATATATTTTTATAATTGTATATTTTTTTAATATTGTACAATTATACATTATTCCCCAATTATATTATTAGTGAATAGTATTTGATATAACTTTGAACAAACAGATGGACAAACATATAATCAACAAGTATAGTAAGTATAACTAAATATAATGTAAATAAATAGTTTAATTAATGATATTATTTATTGATTAAAATTTTTCAACTGTTAATAATTTATTGGTTTTTAATTGACATTTAAACTCTTGCCCAATCAAATGTATCTGTGATTTTTGATTATATTTTATATTAATATATTGAAAAATGTTGTAAAATCTCATCATCGTAGTAGCAAAGTGTAGACGCCTTATTTGTTAAGCCCGATATAGTTTTGACATTTAATGCTACAGAGGCGCCATTTACTTTGTAATGCCGTCTACCTTCTTTTATTAAACCTTCTATATTTATTTATTAACTAAATAAATAAATATATAATAGAAATGTATATATATATATATATATATATATATATATATATATATATATATATATATATATATATATATATATATATATTATTAACAGTGTTATTTTAATGTACTTAGATAATAAGTTGATTGTATATTTCGTATAAGTGTTAAATTGTAGCGAAAAGAACAAATTGTAGCAGTATTTTTTTATTTTATTTTCCTGTGATTTTTGGTGCAAATTTTTAAGAGTATACGAATCTGATTCTGTGATAAAAAATACTGATAAATAAAAAATATAAATTAATTATTTTTTTATTTACCATAAACTTAAGTTATACTTGAATATAAACACTTTTATACCCATAGACAAATTAAATAAAAAAAATGATAATAATCATTTCTGAAAAACCATCAAGCCGTTTGGACTGTGGTGAAATAATGCCTACATCATAGATTAGTAAAGATATCTCACCGCCTACTAATTGACGAAGTCAAAAAAAAATCAAACAGCTTACGGGTTTCATGCATGTACACGAAATTACTCACACACTCACGTAAAACAGTTTACGGTTTTTCCCATAACGTTTCCGACCGTCGTGGTGTAATCAACGCGGAAAAATGCCGACATGTGCAGTAAAATGGTGCAAACACAGCACGGAATCTAAGAAAAAGCGCGGAGAAGTATAATTTCATTCGTAAGTGGTCTAAAAACTACATATTTTTAATATTTCACAAACACGAAAATATATAACATTGACAGTACTAAGTGTTGCCAGTACCTCATTGTGAATTACTTTACATGTGGGAAATAACTTGCAAGTAAAATTAGATATTGATTATGTGTTTTATTTAAATTTAACAGAAATAATAGCTACGTACGAGTAACATTAAATTGAAATATTATAATATTATTAAATTATAATTAAATTTTTGAAATATTTTTTTCAGTCGAATCATAACAGGTAAATAATAATAATAATCACCTTCAAAATATTCATACGTAAATATCGACGTAACTTTTGCGTCACTTTACTTTTGGAAGGAATACATTGTCTCTTTCTTGTCAGTAACTTAATCATGGCGGACTAAACACGAAAAATAATGAAACAGTAATATCTCCTCATTTACTTGTGATTTGTGATTCCATGAAGCTTGTTTATTTATTATTTTTTTTTGATGTGAAACATCTATAGCCGCACGTAAAACCGATTTCTGGCGTGGCGACGCATGCCGTGGCGCACGCTATACGATGGTATATATATACAGTCTATATGCAGTAGTGTGTACGGTGTGGCGCCATGCGCAATCGAATTCAATAAATAGTCATCGTTATCTGGAAAAAAATCGTAATATTTTATTTTATCATTATGACATATTTAGTTCCTATCACAATATGTTCTTTTCTGCATATTACTTTAACAAAATAATGTCGATGTTTCACATCTGCCAGGCGTCCCGTGACGGCTCACATTTTTTTGTTTAATTTGTACATTTACGGATTTAGTTAATCGTTGTTATAGCAATTGTATATTTTATGTTTGTTGTTGCACTGTCACATATTTTCTTCTGTATATTTTTTTAATTTTTAATATATTTTACTTTTTATTGCTTATTAGTTATGGTGTGCGTTGAGTATATTTCATAAATAAACATTACTTTCGTAATACACATTTAATTTAATCCCTTTTCCCTTGCTACTCTAAGCGCCTACTAAATTATACTACTAAGAAAACAATTCGTCATGTGGTGTAGATACAGACGACGGGATTGGTCATTTTATTGTTTGAATTCTTGACAAATAGAACCTTTTTAGAGAAAGTTTACGTATAAATAACGAATACTTCGTAATTTACATAATAAATAAATACGTATTTCAAACATTTTAGGGAGACTAGAACGGAGATGTGGCAACACTTTATTATTACGCACACAATTCCTACTGTCAAAACTGGCTTCATTTACTTGTATGGAGTGAGTTATCTTTACTTATCTATGGCCTACATACATACACTAGAAAAACATTACCTTCTAAAATCAAGTAGAATTATAAACACGATTGATTTACATTTGAGGCAACTCGGCAAGGCAAATCGGCTTCAGGTAGCACCTGCTCTACATGGAGTTGTTACAGATGTCCATACGACAGTGTTACCATCAGGTGGACCGCATGCTCGTCCGCTACTCCTACATTATATAAAAATAACATCTTAGTCCTTACGTGGCAACTGTGATCGGCTTCAGGTAGCACCTGTTCTAAATGGAGTTGTTACAGATGTCCATACGACAGTGTTACCATCAGGTGGACTACATGCTTATTTGCTCCTTAAGGTTAAAAAAATGGCCAAGTACACGTTGAACTCGCGCACGGAGGCTTCGTACTACGAAATTTGAAGGTGGTAGAACCCTTTGTGGTTCGACTCCGGCGACACCACCGCCACACCTATTTCTACCTAATAACAGCAGTGTTAGGCGCTGCTGTGTTTCGTTTTGAAGGGTGTGGTAAGGGAGACAGACTTTGCCGAGGCGTTCCAGCTTAGTCCTCAGGGGTAGCGGTGCATCTGTGGCCAACCTCAGGTTCGAATATGTAATCCTATCTGGGGTTGATTACCGATGTCCATAGGCGGCAGTGGCCACTTACCATCAGGTGGACTGCATGCTCGTCTGCTACTCCATATTATAAAAAAAAAAACGAGAATTGTATTTTTTTTAGTAATTGGTATTATAATTATACTAGCCATTGAAGTACATATTACTGTTAAATAGATAAAGCGAATAAACGCCGAAAACTAGCGGTTTGTTCTATGGCGACCCCCGTTTATATTGTATTTCTTTTATTTTTGTTGTAATGCCACCATTATACATACTCTGTAAAAAAAACAAATGTCTATCTATTACGGTTCCGGAGATATACCCCTGTGACAGACGTACAGACGGACAGACAGCGAAGTCTTAGTAATAGGGTTCCGTTTTTACCCTTTGGATACGGAACCCTAAAAATCATCGGAAAATATGTGGTTTTAATTAAACCTGTACCTAGAATTGAACCCTGAATCTACCTATTAGGCTCCCATCTTATTGTACTACTGTACTTACACAATAATTAACCGTTCTTATCAAGTAAGTAACATAAAACCAGATAAATCCAGTTATCACCAAATGACGCAGATGATATCTAAATATTATTTTTATTTACTTTATTTGTTAACTAAAAAAAATATATAAGCATTGGTGATACGGGAAGCAAATCAAATCAAATCAAATCATGTTTCTTTATTCAAAATAGGTTCTTTGCAGAACATTGTTTGAAAGACCACCACGACACAAGGTGTTTCTTTATGGAGACAAAGAACAGCAGCAGAAAGAAGCAAAAAGTCTTTTAAATATAAAAAAATGTGAGCCGTCACGGGACGCCTGGCAGATGTGAAACATCGACATTATTTTGTAAAAGTAATATGCAGAAAAGAACATATTGTGATAGGAACTAAATATGTCATAATGATAAAATAAAATATTACGATTTTTTTCCAGATAACGATGACTATTTATTGAATAAAAATTTATTTTCATTAAATACAAAAATTTACGAATTTATTTCAAATCGTGACTACTTAATTCGTTTAATCAGTGACTTCGGTAATAGTTATATTCGATGTTGCCTCTGAGGACGGTATTACTGTGACAATTGGTCGATGGTAACTGAAGTATGTTACAAAAGTATTGGACATAACATTATCAAGATATCTAATAAATACAGCATCTATTGTTGTTCCGTATCTGGTGGTAGCTTCTCTTGGATTGTTATTAATTTGCAATTGAAATTCTTCTTGGAGAAACGTAATTAATGGCGTTGATTCATCTTTTGCAAAATTTACATTGAAATCCCCAGCTAAAATCAATGGTAGTTTGTCTTTATTGGTTTTGAAAGTTATTGAACCTTTGTGACTGTACGGAAATAATCTCTCGTGTAAAAATGAAATGATGTCATTTATTTTTTTATTAGGAGAAATGTACACAACAATCATCATCAATTCACTTCCATCTTCTAGTTTAACATGTGAGGCACACATATCGCCAATAGTTTCATTGACAAAAACTTTCATTGATTGAATTGAACTGTCATAGATCAATGAAAAAATTTTCATTGATCTATGACCATAGATCAACAGAACAGAAGTGACATTTTATTGAAGCTCACGATGTTCATACGTGTATGTTATAGTTTAAGATCCCACTGCTTAATTTTTATATTAGTGTGTTTTAGTCAAAATATAACTTTTTATAGTTTATTTTAATAAAATAAAATCGATATATGGGAAATTCTGTATCCTAATCTCTAAATTTTCTTCGATATCTGTGGTAAATAATAAAAAATATTACCATAAAATTTATATAGGATAGTATACGGTATTTTAAAATTTCTTTAATTGAATAAATTAACCTAAACATAATTTAATAAACAATCTTTGTATAGCCAGAAATTAATCCTCAAAAAGACCACGGTAAGATTATATAAAATTCGCATGTCACGATGTTAGTTACTGTACTCCTGCGAAACGCTCTTACTGATCTTCATCAAAATTTATATGCATATTCAGTAAGTCTGAGAATTGGCTACTATCTATCTATTTTTCATATCTCTTAAGTGATAAGGGTTGTTCACCCTTAACATTTTTTTTATTTATATGGCAACACAATGTTTGCTGGGTCAGCTAGTACATTTATAAAATGTACACAACTTTGCAATTAATGGTCGTGTGTAAAATAAAACTGAAAATAATAAACATAAATTAGTAAAGATACTTCGCCGCCTTGAAATTGAATGAAGCCACAAACGGCTTATTAGTAAGTTTTTTTTGAATTCTTGACAAATAAAAACATTTTTAGATAAAATTTACAAATAAATAACTAATACTGCGTAATTTACATAATAGATAAATAATTATTTCAAATATTTTAGGGACATTTTAGCACGGAGACGTGGCAAAACTTTTTTACGCAACTATTTCAATTCTCTAAACTGGGTACATTTTCTTGTTAGGAGTGAGTAATCTTTACTTATATACGATAATAAATATAAACAATTTTTAAATCGTATATTTTAAACCAGTCGATACATCTGTATAGATACATTCTTTCATCAAATTATATATTTATATAATAATAATTTATTTAGTTAAACTGTACTATAACATTTCTACGTAAACGATGTACTAAAACTATTATCGACAGTTCTGGACATTTTTTACCTTCTGTTCCATTATTTCATTGTCTTTGACAAGCATGAGTATCAATGAGAAATATACGTCCATACGTCCCGTTTTTAACGGGACAGTCCCTTTTTTCGATGCTTCGTGCCGTTGTCTCCGAAATGAACCGTTGCCATTGTCAATTAAGTAACAGTAAATATTATAATTGTGAAAAAAACATGGGGTGCTCCATTTATCAGTTTTCATAAAGCGCCCCACATTTTTTGCACAATTATACTATTTACTTTTCCTTAAATGATTCCTAGATTGAAAATTATTTTCTACTTTTTAGTTAATTTTATCATAAAAGCGTGTTTTTTATTATTTCTAACTATATTTTTTCAAGTAAAAAGTATTTGACATAAAAAAATCGATGTCCCGTTTTGACTGAAGTAATCATTGGTCACTATATTCCATGGTCAATATTTACGTTTGCGTACACTTGAAACGCAAGGTCAAACACTAGTTGTCTTTTTTTATCACATTGTTCTAATAGCTCTGTCCCTTATAGAACATTTGTCTATGTAGTTAAAGGTAATCGTCGCCACGCCAGAAATCTTTTTTACGTGCGGCTATAGATGTTTCACATCAAAATAACGCTTCTTAACTCAAGTAACAGACAAACTTGCAGTTCACCTGATGGTAGTCACTGCCACCACATATTTTTCATAATACAGGAGTAGGAGACAACCGGCATCTACCTAGCAAGGGCCCCTTTTACGTGGGGCCCCGACCAAGGGCCCCTTTTGCTTGAATAGCAAGTGTTGCAAGTGTTGTGGTGCCCGCCTAGTCGAACCATACCCATTCTATCATGCTATCTATGTAATATATAACTAAGAGATGTTTCTTATTTATATAACAACATATTACTTTATTAACATTAATATAAAGTCATATAAAGTTATTGCAGTCTCAATGCATCTTACAGTAACGCAAATATGTTATGATTTTAACCAAGTTTGATGCACAGGAATATAGCCGTTAACTTTAAGATTTAAGGGTCATTATCGCTTGTATTTTAAGGCATGTACAGTTAAACTATAAGTTCATTGTACAGAGAACAATTACAGTTTAATTGAGAAGTACACGCTACATAGGAACTAGAGAGTTAAGAAGGTACAGAAAGCACTGTATTTTAAGTAATACCTATTTTAAAAGTAATACAGAGACTAAGTTTTGAGGAGGCCTTCATTTGAGGAGGGAGGGCATGGTAGAAATAACTAAGAAAGACATGAACTATATGAATGGATAAAATAATAATCATGTGAGATAAAATGTAATGATAATAAAGATATGTATGTAATATTTAGAAGTCAAAAATAAAACCATTTTTAATTAATTTAAATTCTGAAACGTATAATGTAAAAAAGTAAATAATAAAACACACTTGAATATAGTGGTAAAACCATTACGGTTGGGAAAAAAGTCAAATGAAAAAAGTCATTTCTATTTTATTAATAGTCGTCGTACAATAAATTTATTGACCATACGCTCAATCGATGGTGGTATGGTGACCATGACCATTATGACATCATATACTTATACAATAACTTTATTGTTTATAACTTGTATTGGTCCAAATCTAAATTCGACAATAATGACATATTTTTCTAATACTTTTATTGTTAACACTTAACCTCGCTAGTAAAAAATAAAAAAGGGATAATAAACATAATTTATACGAAAACAACAAAATGGAGTGCTTAAAAATATAGCCTATGTGACTCCCACAATTTAGAGGAATCTAACGACACCTCATATGTTAATCCGTCAAGCCGTTTGGGCTGCAGCGTGACAAAGAATGGGACGTACATACATAACGCTTGGAAAACATTACCCTCCGCAATTTAATAAAAAAAGACAAAATGACGTCATTAATGTGATGTTTTGCGGGGCATAGGTGATTTTACATAGTCGAGTTTTCTGTTTTTGAAAATATATAAATTGTTTTTCTTTCAGTAATCGAAATAAAAACTGAAACTTAATACAATACTCGTACAATCTATATCTATCTAAATTATATTTAGATAGATCTGAAGGACTCGATTTTGAAGTCTGGGGGCCCTGGGTCGAGGAAGAAACGGAGGCTCCTAATTATTTACTGAATAAAATAAACATTTTTTTCATAAAGTCTTTCAAAAAAATATAGCCAATAAATAAAATTATTTGAACAAAGAATATATACTTATTTTAGTGCAAATATTGTCGGTAAAAATGCAAAAAAATCTTAATGGTTCAGAACAAAACATGCGTCAGTAGCGTTCTGACGAATTTTGCATTTTATGGGGGCCCCTCTCTTATGGAGGCCCTAGGGCAGTAGCCCAGCCTGCCCTCTCTTAATCCGACACTGTACAAAGTATAATTTTTACATCACTACTATTACTTTCAATGTAATTTTCAATTTAAACATAGGAGCATACTTCCGCATGCCTTATTCAATATTTACAATTATGCATCATCAATCTCATAGTTTCTCCGGACAGCTGACTATCATATATGACATATAACACTAGTTTCCTTCGACTTCGCTCGTGTATAAATTAATTATCACTTACTTTAACGGTAAAGGAAAACATCGTGAAGAAACCTGCATACCTGAGAGATCTTAAAAATCGATCTTAAAAGTATGTGAAGTCTACCAGTACGCGCTTGGCCTTAATCCTTCCCATTTTGAGAAGACACCCGTGGGACAGTAAAATAATTTGTTCCACCTTTAAAATAATTATTAATTTCTAATACGCACGTAACTTCGAAAAATTAGAGGTCTAAATATAAATCCAATTAGTTTTTAACTTCAAGCATATATGCCGACTTTTCAAATAATGTCAATTTCAAACTTTTCAAACGATTTTTCAAACATACAGATAAACTGAACAATTTTACTATAAATATAGTAAAAGATCTATTGAGATAGTAACCCCATTTTGATGGCTTATTTACTATTATTCCTTTTGTGGCGCTACCCTTCTTCTTGGTAAGTAATTTGAAACATATAAGCGTCTATTTCTAAGTAATTTTCAACAATAAGTTGTTATTTCTGCTATTTCTGAAGAAATATTTTTTATGAAATCATACTTTCATCATAATCATTCGATAAAAGAATTACTTACACGATTTGATATGTAATAAGAAAAAATAAGTGGTAAAATGGTGGATGCTGGCAGACTTATTTATTAGGTGACCATCTTAGCATTTATGAAGGTGGTAGAATCTTTTGTAGTTCGACTCCGGCGTCACCACCGCCACACCTGGTTCTACCTAATAACAGCAGTGTTAAGCGCTGCTGCGTTCTGGTTTGAAGGGTATGGTAAGGGAGACATACTTATCCGAGTAGTTTCAACTTGTCCTCTGGCAAGGCATCTGTGAACATCACCAACCCATTACTTTTCCACTGCTGGACACGGGTCTCCTCTCAGAATGAGAAGGATTGGGCCATAGTCCACCGCACTGGCCAAGTGCGTATTGGTAGACTTCATATACTTATTACACGATTTTTTTAAGATTTCTCAGGTATGCAGCTTTCCAAGATGTTTTCCTTCACTGTTTAAGCGAATGATAATTAATTTCTATTATGCACATAACTTTGAAAAATCAGAGGTGCCTAGGATTTGAACCTCGGACCCCTCGATCAAGGCCGAGTTTCTTAGTCTTCAGGCTTAGGCTTCAGGCAATCCTGTTCTATATGGAGTTGGTTACAGATATTTAGTCTTATTGACTTACTTATAAACTGTCATCTTGATTGGACCGTCATTTCGCGAACGCGCCTCGTTCAAGCCACTTGCTCTAAAGTGCTTTTCATGTTTTGTTTCGTCGAAATAATTTTATAGCGTCTTTGGTGGGACTTAGTGAATAAGACGGTAAGTGAATTATTTATTAATAGTACAATAAAAATAATTTAAAGATTTTTTCGGACAATAATAAAAAAACGGTTTTCAAACAAAATAGAAAATTTAAATGGTTATTTATAATACGGTTTTAAATTTGAAATATTGTAAGTTAATTGTTACACTTAGCTAAACAACAAAAATCGATTAATTTTTAAATTATTTTGTAATATAAGTTTGTGGTTTTCGAAATGTATCAGCGTCAGCAACATAAACTTAGCTGAACTAAACTAAGTGTACTGAAGCTAAGTCAGGACAAGTAACTAACTAACTGCGTAAAAATAAAATTAGTTAAAATGAACTTAATTTTTTTGATGTAGTCACACAACAAAATTGTAATTTACTAAACTTAGCAACATTGCGACTAAATGTAGTCTTGCCAATATTAAAATAAGTCGAGTAAACTAATCACCTATAATGATCTTTTGACAAAAATGCAATTAAATATATTGTGTTAAATCCAAAAATAAAACATTGAGCGTATGTAGCTCAAAAAACATTACCCTCATTAGTCGAGTAAAAAAATATTTAGTCCTCAAGACGACGTCACTATATTTTTTTATTTTTAATTGTGACCCATTTAAACGTATTTTTGACGAATAATCAAACATATCAATTGACAAAACAATGACGTAATTATATGAAATAGGAATAATTTTGTAAAACGATACGGTGACTAATATAGTCACGGTGCGTATTTAACGATAACGTTATTTTTGTACTAAGAATATATAACACAGATAGAGCCCAATATAATTGAGAAAGTAAGCGATTTTTTTCTAATTAATAGGTTATTTTTTATGTAATTAGGAGTAGCATGCAGCATGCAGACGAGCATGCAGAGCACCTGATGGTAAGTGGCTACTGCCGCCCATGGACAACTGCGATAAACCCATCTAAGTTTCCTACCTGATGTAGTACATTCCTAGCTGAGGTCGGTCAATGCGTCTCTTACTAAGCTTTAGGCTGGAACGCATCGGAAAATCATGTCTCCAAATATTAATATTATAACAAAATCATATGAATTTGTGTTTCTAGGTTTTATTTCATTTATACCTTTAAAATTAAAACGAAATAAGTGCCAAAATTTACGAAGTAACATACATACAAAAACGCTTTAAAAAGTGTCAGTTACCAAGCACATTGACTCTCGTGTGCTCACCGTACCCGCTAGATGGCGGTAGTGTCGATGTGAGAGGCAGCTGAAGGCAACGCGCCTCATTCTAATGCATTTCTCTCGAGTACGTGCTATTTGAACTTACATCATTGTAATTTAAAAAGTAAATGTAAATTATAAATTAAATATATAAATTCCCTTACGCTAAAGTGAAATGTAAATATTCTAAAAGGATACCGAAACGGCTTCTTAAACTATGGACCAATTTTTAAACAGTCATTCTGTTCTTTTTTATGTTACAAGTTATGTTGCTAAATAGATAATGAGTCATCTGAAAGTTTACATGTAATTTACACAGTTTATTTCCTACCCATATTTGTATGTAAAACGTGGAATATTTCAGAATAAACATCTTCTCGACGGTAGGTACATTATTTTTAGGGTTCCGTGCCCACAGTTAAAATCCCCTATTACTAAGCACCGTTCTGTCCGTCTGTCACATGGCTCTATCTCTTAAACCGTAATAGATATATACATGGTTCAAATCCCAAGCACACACTTCGGATTATTCAAAAGTTATATGCGTATTAAAAATAAATATCACTTGTTTTAACGGTGAAGGAAAACATAAGGAAATCTGCATATAAATAAATAAATAAACGCTTTCTATACTCACAGCCCCACACTAGGATTCCCTGTATCGTGGGTGCTATGGACACACACAGAGACAAATACACAAACACCCAGACCCAGAAATAGAAACCTAAATTAGTCATTTAGATTTCTGTCTGGCCGGGGATCGAACCCGGGACTCTCTGCGCGTCAGACCGGTATGGTGACCGGCACGCGGATCGTCTGAGAAATCTTAAAAAAAATCTCAAAGGTATGTGAAGTGTACCAATACGCACTTGTCCAGCGCGGTGGAATATGGCCTAATCCTTCTCATTCTGAGAGACCCGTGCCCAGGAGTGGACAGTGGGTTAACGACAATATATTTATTTTGTGGAATATCTGTTTCAGTATTGCATAACTAATGAAATTCGCTTCATTTATTGTTATATTTAACAATAGCATTACAATATCTTGACAATGAAACAATGTAATGAAAATGAATATTTCACGCATAATTAAACAAAATTTTGTTAATTGAAGTAGCAACGACCGTGTAATCCATCTGAATCCGCGTCAAACTGCTAGTCCGCTCTGAAGTCGCGAGCAGGTGTAGTCATACAATTTGCTATGGCGACGCGATTCATTTCTATATTCAGAGCGGACTAGCAGTTTTACGCGGACTATATGTCGTACGGACATCTGTAACCAACTCCATATGAAGAACTTTCCGGTGAAGGAAAACATCGTGAGGAAACCTGCATACCTGAGAGATTTATAAAAAAAAAAAAAAAAAAAAACAAATAATCTCAAAGGTAATGTGAAGTCTTCCAATACGCACTTGTCCAGCGCGGTGGACTATGGCCTAATCCTTCTCATTCTGAGAGGAGACCCGTGCCCAGCAGTAGGACAGTAATGGGTTGATGATGAACCAACTCCATATAGACCAGGTTCTACCTGAAGCCGATCACAGCCACTGCTGAGGACTAAGATCACCTCATATGTAAGTCAGTCACTCTTCCACCACCAGAACCGCTTCACGCTATACGTATGACGGTACGTAGGTACCACCATACGTTTTTTATAGTATAGGACCATCCCAGGTCGAATCATACTATACATATAGGGTCAGACGAACAGGCAGTCCACCTGATGGTAAGTGGCTACTGCCGCCCATGGACATCTGTAGTCAATCCAGATAAGATTATATTCCCACCTGAGGTCGACCACAGATGCGCCGCTACCCCTGAGGATTAAGACAGCATGCAGTCCACATGATGGTAAGTAGCTACTGCCGTCCATGGACATCTGTAATCAACCCCAGATAATATTATATTCCCACCTGAGGTCGATCACAGATACGCCACTATCCCTGAGGATTAAGACGAGCATGCAGTCCACCTGATGGTAAGTGGCTAATGCCGCCAATGGACATCTGTAATCAACCCCAGATAACATTATATTCCCACCTGAGGTCGACCACAGATGCGCCGCTACCCCTGAGGATTAAGACGAGCATGCAGTCCACATGATGGTAAGTAGCTACTGCCGTCCATGGACATCTGTCAACCCCAGATAAGATTACATTCCTACCTCAGGTCGGCCAAGGACGCGCCGCTAACCCTGAGGACTAAGCTGGAATATCGCAAAAAAGTATGTCTACCTCACCCTTCAATCTAGAACACAGCAGCGCTTAACACTGCTGTTATAACAGAAATAGGTGTGGCGGTGGTGCCGGAGTTGAACCTCAGAGGTTTCTATCTGTTACCAGTTCTATAGGCTCTATATCTATCTAAACTACGTTATCACACCTCCATCTCAGTTTAAATATTGATTTATCTGAACAAGGCGTACAATGTCATCTGAACATTGTCTTAAATGTCCTTGTTTTCTTGTCTGAATAATCTGATGTAATGAGGTATTTTATGATTATTATAAAATAATAAACACACATACACAATCTGTCATACACACATAAGACATATTTCATACACACACTATTTTACACAAAAAAAAATCATACTCGAAATATAAGGTAGTAAAACCATTTGTGGTTCGACTCCGGCGGCACCACCGCTACACCTATTTTGCCACATAACAGCAATGTTAAGCGCTGCTGTGTTCTTTTGAAGGGTGAGGTAAGGGAGGCATACTTTTCGACGCGTTCCAGCTTAGTAGCTGTGGCCGACCTCAGGTAGGAATATCTAATCCTATCTGCGGTTGATTATAGTTGTCCATGGGCGGCAGTAGTCACTTACCATCAGGTAGACTGCATGCTTCTCTGCTATTCCTATATTATTATAAAAAAAACGTCTTGTAGCAACCATTTCTGCCTAATAACAGCAATATTATTGCTGTGTTCCATTCTGAAGGGTGTCGTAAGGGAGACATAGCTAGACTACCCAAACCTTAAAAGTGAAACACAGCAGCACTTAACACTGCTGTTATTAGGCAGTAATGAGATTGAGGGCGGTACCTCCGGAGTCCATTCACAAAGGGTTTACCTCCTTTATTCTCAAGCGATATTAGCAAGTTTTTTTTTATATAATATAGGAGTAGCAGGAGCATGCAGTCCACCTGATGGTAAGTGGCTACTGCCGCCCATGGACACCTGTAATCAACTCCAGTTAAGATTAGATATTCCTACCTGAGGTCGGCCACAGATGCGCCGCTACCCCTGAGGACTAAGCTGGAACGCCTCGGAAAAGAATGTCCACATAGTGTGTGGTAAGTGTGTAGTCAGCCTAAACCTAAATATTTCTTGCTAACGGTTGCATGAACCTAACAAACTCCAGTACATGATGAAACTCGCGATTAATTGAAACGATTGAACGATGGAGTCACTGATCAGTGATGCAATACAATTAATTAATATTAGTCTTCATGCATCGTTTTATAGATCGTAGCTACACACCAGCAAACTACTTTTAACAACGGCAATGGACCATGTAGCTACTTTTGTGAACGTAGAACATAGTTCTACTCTGGCGGCACCACCGCCACACCTATTTCTGTTATAACATCAGTGTTAGGCGCTGCTGTGTTCCGGTTTGAAGGGTGTGGTAAGGGAGAGATACTTTTCCGAGGCGTTCCAGCTTAGTCCTCAAGGGTAGCGGCGCATCTGTCGCCGACCTCAGACGGGAGTCTGGCCTTGTCTGGAGTTCATTGCAAATATCCTTGGGCGGCAATGGCTACTTAATATCAGGTGGAGTCCAAGCTCGTCTGTGATTCCTATATTATATTTTCATATGTAATATAGAAGTAGCAGAGCATGCGATGCATCTGATGGTAAGGTTACTGCCGCATGGACATGTATAATCAACCCCAGATAAGATTAGGTTCCAACCTGAGATCACCAGACCAGATCCGCTACCCCTGAAGACAAAGCTAAAACGCTTCGGAAAAGTATGTCTCACTTCAAACCAGAACACAGCAGCGCTTAACGCTGTTATTAGGCAGAAATTAATAGGTGTAGCGGTGGTGGTGGTGGTGGTCGGAGTCGAACCACAAAGGGTTCTACCTTCATGAAATGTAAGTCTACGTGGTGAAAACACGTTACTATAGTTCGTTTACTTATGATATAGTTCGTGAGGCAGGTACCGCGCATGCGCCTTAAGACACTTCGGATTATATTGAGCATTCGGTCATCAACCCTACACTGTATAAGACACGTGACTCCCAGAAGTATACGTGTTAGGACGAAGCCCTGTGAAAACTTTTAAAGAACTCTTAGGCATGTAGGTTTCTTCACGATTTACATTCACCGTTAAAGCAAGTTTTAATTAAATTGAGTCTGAAAGATCATTGCCTGGATTTAATCTTCAGACCGATTGAGAGAACAAACCAACTACTATTATATCACTCCTATCCTAATCATCCTTAAAGATTAATTTGACACTCGTTAGAGCGTATCTGTTGATGTAAGTAGTAATATATTTCCTTGTGCCATTGCGCATACTTTATATTATTTAAAGGAACTATTATAAAAACGAATCACGACGGCTTAAAAATACGTTACTGAATTGGGAAGTAATAGCCTGTCACTCCCACAATTTAGACGAATCCAACGACACCTCATATGTTAATCCGTCAAGCCGTTTGGGCTGTAGCGCGACAAATTAAGACATACATATGCTCGAATAACATTACCCTCCGCAAAGTATATTTCTTTTCTTCAAGCCGTTTGGGATGCACATGCACTAAGTATGAGTATAGTCCCCACCAAACTGCTAGTCCGCTCTGAAGTTTTTCCGAGCAGGTGTAGTCATACAATTTGCTATGGCGACGCAATCCTATATTCAGAGCGGACTAGCAGTTTTACGCGGACTATACATACCTACATGCTCGAAAAACATTACCCTCCGCAAAGTATATTTTTTTCTTCAAGTCGTTTGGGATGCACATGCACTAAGTATGAGTATAGTCCCCACCAAACTGCTAGTCCGCTCTGAAGTTGTTCCGAGCAGGTGTAGTCATACAATTTGCTATGGCGACGTGATTCTATATTCAGAGCGGACGAGCAGTTTTACGCGGACTATACATACCTACATGCTCGAACATTACCCTCTGCTTTTTCAGACCAGCGTCCAAACTTCAATTTCTGTAACCAGAAGGACGTCGGGTAAAGTGTCTTTTAGGGCAAAAACGTCTTTCCAAAATGGAATCACTTGAGAAGAGAGCCAAGGTCGTGGGAACTACCCACGACCCTGAACATGGTGAAAGCTTGGAGCTGCAGAAAACCACTGGTAAATGGATCCATTTTTTTTATAGTATAGGAGACGAGCATGCAGTCCACCTGATGGTAAGTTGCCGCCGCCCTGGACATCTGAAATCGACCAGAGAGGATAACATCCGCCACAGATACGCCACTACCCCTGAGGACTAAGCTGGAACGCCTTGGAAAATAATATCTCCATCAAACTGGAACACAGCAGCGTTTGAAACTGCTGTTATTAGGCAGAAATATGTGTGGCGGTGGTGCCGCCGGAGTCGAACCACAGAGGCTTCTGTCACCTTTAAACTACTCGTACCTTACCAACTTTGTATAGAACTGCGATTCTACCAGAACCGATCACAGATCCGTTACCGCTCGTCAGGACAACGAAATTACATTCTACTCACCCTTCCACCAAAAAGCAAGAACTACTTCACGCCAGAATAGCTGGTGGTGGTAGATACCGGACCGAAATATACTGAATCTATCAACTTTATCCCGATGTCCATAAGCATTGACCACTTACAAGTCGAATTATACTGGTTCCACCTCTTTTGTCCGGATGTCCATAAGAATTGTCCATTTACCGTTTAAAACTGCTAGTTTTGCTACTTCGACAAAAATAGACTTACCGCCGGGCTAGATGATCATGCCCGGAGAGCGGCCGTGCTCCAACAGTCTCAGTTCGGAACTTCCATATATACCAGATGCTTAGAAAACTTCGATAGCGTGATTCAGAATAGTCGTGACGTCATCTCTTGATGAGTAGTAGTGGAAAGTCGCCACATTACTAAATCCTATAGAGATAATACATTTTAAAGTCACCCTTATACATGTTTTTTTCTTCCAGAAAATGGTGCGCAGCTCCTGGATGCCAGAAGCAGAAAACTGAAAGATCTGGATGACTTATTCCCGTATATTGGCGACTTCGGCTGGTACCAGCGCATCCTGTTCCTCCTGATGATACCCTACTCCTTCTTCTTTGCGTTCGTGTACTTCTCCCAGATATTTATGACGGTAGTGCCTGAACAGCACTGGTGTTTTGTGCCTGAGTTGGGGAATATGAGTGTTGAAGAACGGTGAGTAATGGATGTGGAGAAGTTTGTTTTGTATAATATTGAAATAGCCAACGAACATGCAGTCTACCTGATGGTAAGCGACTACTGCCGCTCGTAAACCTGTATGATCTGTAATCAATCTTAGATAAATTAGATTGCACCCTGAGGTTGTCCACAGATGTGTTGCTACCCTTGATGACAAAGTTGGAATGCCTTGAAATGTCAGCCTTGCCGCACCCTTCAAACCAGATCTTCTTCTCAGTTGTTTCGCTCTTGTCAGAGCGGTCGTGGTCATCATGTGTTGTGTGTGGGGCTGATGTCACTCGCCTCACGACATTTCGCCATTTCACTCTATTGGTGGTCAATTGGTCATTCTAGAGCACTCGTGTACAGGGTCACCTACAGCTGATTTCACTTGATCTGTCCATCGCGTGGGTGATACTCCGCGAGATCTGGCTCCTTCAACTCCACCCGCTACGACAAGCCGTTCAATGGAGTCATTATTCCGTCTTGTAACATGCCCAAAGAATTTTAGTATACGAGTTGTTATTAGTGTATAAACCCAGAATACACTGCTGTTATAAGGCAGAAATAGGTGTGGTGGTTGTGTAACTTGGTTACAGATGCCCTTGGGTGACACTTGCTCTTCATCATCAGGTGGACTACACCACTTCGATCTAAAAAAATCTTAACATTAGAAAACTAATCACAATAATTATATATTTATGGATTTTAGACGTCATCTTTCCATCCCAATAAACGCAAAGAATGAGTACGAGAGATGCGTGGTCTATGACGTGGATTGGTCAAAGATTCTAGAAGAAGAGGTCATTGAACCGAATCCAAAATGGCCGACGAAGAAATGTGAGGAAACTTGGGAGTACAACTTTACTGATGTGCCGTATGAAACTATTGCTACCCAGGTTAGTAGATTTTGCTATTAGATGCTAGATGGTTCGTTGGATTCATGGTTGGTTCTATGGATGAATGGATCTATGGATGAAAAGGTTCATGAGTTTAGGGATGGATGGCTTTATGGATGAAATGTATTTATGGATGGATGCATTCATGGTTGGTTGGATTCATGATGGCTGGTTATGGTTAATTGCAATCATGGCTGACTGGATTCATGAATATAGCTGTAACAATATACTTGGATGGTTATAGAACCCATTCATCTATGGGTAGATAGAATCGCTTCATGGATGGGGTGGATTCATGAATGGATTAATTCATGGATGCAGTTTTAATTTAATTGATTCAAACTATCACTTCAAGTCTTGGTGAGTAGTGGCTATTAGGTGTGGCAACAGGGACTCATATAACGCTAATCCTTAGGAGTAGCTTCTTTGGCCAACCTTAAGTAGGACTTCACTGCTATCTGGGGTTGGTTACAGTTGCCTATGGGCGATAATGGCCACTTTAATGCAGTTGGACTGTACACTCTTTGCTTTTGTTGCTTTGATGCTCATTTTAAGAAAAAACTATTTCTTTATCAAACTATTTGATTATAAGTGAAATTAAAACATTACAATTTATCAATTTTTCAGCTGGATTGGGTGTGCGATAAGGATAACTATTCTGCTACAGCTCAAGCTATTTTCTTCTGTGGGGCTATTTTGGGAGGATTGATTTTTGGCTGGATTGCTGACAAGTATGGAAGAATTCCAGCTGTTGTTGGTTAGTATACCATGGACATGATGTCATACGCGTATATCATAGAGAAGGAGTGGAGACTGGACTGATGAGTGGAACAATCCATATTGGAGTAACTTGATGGACTAAAACTCAGGCTTCCAATTTTGATGAGACACACATGTCCTGTTTTGAAAAGGGTAGTACTTATGGTTCGACTCCAGAGACACGGCTACACCTATTTCTTCCTAATAACAGCAGTTTTAAGTGCTACTATGTTCTTCATTGAAAGGGGCACACACTTAACCAAGGTATTCCAACTTAGTCCTCAAGGGTAGCAACGCATCTGTGACCGACCTTGGGACTCTAAAATAATTTGGCTTTGCTTACAGATTGATCCTTAGGTGACAGTAGCCACTTGTGCTTTTTGCTACAATCATTACAAAACCAGTGGGTCATAAAAGGTTTTTGACCATTTTGGCGATCTCCTTTTTGCACAGCTTACCACCTCTATGATAGTTCAGGACCATGCGTCAGTTTCAAAGAGCTCCATATCATACCTTGCGATATGTTACAGGAACAAACATAGCAGGATTCGTGGCTGGGGTGGGAACAGCGTTCACCTACAGTTTCTGGTCCTTCTGCCTCTGCAGATTCCTCGTCGGATTGGCGTACGACAACTGCTTCGTTATCATGTATATTATTGGTATGTATGTAAATTCTCAATATCATTTTAGTCGTAACAGGCTTTGTTAATGGTATAGCAGGAGTTGATGGTGAATACAAACCGTATAAGTACCTGATCGAGTACAAAATAATCAAACTCGAAGTTGATCAAAGATTACTATTAAAACCTTATTAAGTATACTCATACTTATAGATAAGGATCTTTATGTCATGTGTGCTAAAAAACACGCATTTAAAGATGACTCAAGCACCAAATCTAAATCAATTAAGTACAGTTATTGTGATCCAACCACTATGCGTATATTAAAAAGTATATCCAGGAGAAGATTAAATTGAGGAACTCCTCATCCTCCATCCGTCATGTGCCTAGAATGAGACAGTTCAACAACCTTTCCTGTAAAAACCCTTATTTTGTTTCAGTGCTAGAATACGTGGGTCCAAAATGGCGCACATTCGTAGCCAACATGTCGATAGCGGTGTACTTCACGTTTGCGGCGTGTCTGCTGCCCTGGATAGCGCTTGGAGTGGCGGACTGGCGACGCTACACGCTAGCCACCAGCGTGCCGCTCGCACTCGCCGCTGTCACTCCCTGGTTCGTGCCAGAGAGCGCTAGGTAAGTGAGTTATTGTCCCTGTAGTTCCGGGACTAGAATAGGGCTACGGTATCCCCTGCCTGTCGTAGGAGGCGACTAAAAGAGGGGTTGCGGGCGGCAAGAGTGGGAGCTCGAGCCGTCCAGCAAGCGACCCCGGGAAGGACGGCGGTATGTGTGGTCGCATACCGTCGTAAACACTACATGGTGTGGGAGGAGCGAAAACTGCTCCCCCAGGGTAGAGCCCGTTGGGCATCGCGCTTGGAGGGCTCCGGTTGTGTTCCGTTGGAGTTCCCGGAGTTCTCCAACAAGCGTTGAGGACGGCCACCGGGGGGGGGTTTTAGTGCGGTAAAAATCCCACATAACCCGGCGTCGCTCCCACGTCTTCGGATACCTTTTGAAGGTTTACCCCTCGAGAAAAAAAAAGAAAACGTAAGTGAGTTATAGTCCGCCAAACTTCTAGTCCGCTCTGAAGTCGTTGCAGGTGTAGTTAGAGTCAATGCGGTCGAATACAACCACAAGCTTATACTCCGTAGCAACATTAAGCGCACACTAACACACCTATGTACAATTGTACACGTGGGCGAGATCGGGGCGGGTGGTGATGGGAGGACGCGATGTCATCATCTCGCTAATGTTTACAATTTGCTGTTGCGACGCGACTGGTTTCTATATTCAGAGCGGACTAGAAGTGTGGCGCGGACTCTACTGCTGGCGCTCGGTGGTGGACTGGCGGCGCTACACGCTGCACGCTCATATCTATCTACCTAGGGTTCTACCTAGATTTCGTAATAACCTATTAGAATATGTAGATTATATGGAAAGAGGTTTTAACAAAAAACGTTGTTCCAGGTGGCTTATATCCCAGGGACGTATTACAGAAGCTCTGGAAATATTGAAGAAATTCGAAAGAATCAACGGCAAGAAGATTCCAGAAGAAATTTTGTTAGAGTTCAAAGTAAGACATTTAAAATTTGGATTTAGATTACTACATCGAATCAACTTCGGAGGTACTACCACCACACCTACTTCTACATAATAAGGGCAGTGTAATCCGTTAATGTAACTGTATTATTATTTGCAAGATACATATGATAAGGGAGATACTTATGCAAGAAATTCTAAATGAATCCTCTGGAGCCAACGCCTTTATGCCTGAACCTCAGGAGAACTCTATCTAGGATTAATTATAAATATCCACCGTTAGCAGTAGCTATTTAGACTCAAGAGAACTACATGTTTGTTTATTACTTCTATTTCATAAAAAAAGGTTATTTTCATTTAATTCATCGTTATAAAGTAACAATCAAACTATAATCCAATCAACATGGTCTTCCAGGACACAGCTACAGAAATCGCCAAAGCTGAAGAGGAGACGAAGAACTATTCAGTGTTGGACCTCTTCAGGACCCCCCGGTTGCGTCGTCACAGCCTTCTACTCCTTGTCATTTGGATGTCCATCGCCATGGTCTTTGATGGCCACGTCAGAAACGTTGGGTCGTTAGGCCTGGATATGTTTCTGACGTTCACGATTGCGACCGCTACTGAGTTTCCTGCTGATATTCTACTGATTCTAACCTTGGATATGTATGTGTTCTTACTGATCTAATGATGAATTTCGTTTTTTTCTTTTTTATAATATTTGAGTAGCAGACGAGCATGCCACCTGATGGTAAGTGGCTACTGCCGCCCATGGACATCTGTAATCAACCCCAGGTAGGTGGAGGTATATTCCTACCTGAGGTTGGGCATAGATGCGCCCCCGAGGACTTACCTGGAACGCCTCGGAAAAGTATGTCACCCTTCGACCCAGAACACAGCAGCGCTTAACACTGCTGTTAATGGGCAGAAATAGGTGTGGCGGTGGTGCCGCCGGAGTCGAGCCACAAAGGGGTCTACCACCTTCCTTTATGAAAGGTGGTAGAACCAGTATGATTCCAACAGGGAAGTACTGCCGACATACCTATTTCTAGCGTGATGCAGTTCTGCGTGTCGGTGGAAGACTGTAGACTGTGGATGCCGGCTGATTATGAGCGACCATTTAGTCCTCAGAAGTGGCAACGGATCTGAGATCGACTTTCGGATAAAATCATCGAAAAAATAAAATCTCAGTTCTATAACTTCATAGGATAGAGGTATTAACCAAATCTAACAGATATCCATGAGCATCAGTGACTACATACGATCAGATGGACTACCTGGTCGTTCGTTCAATCTATTCTAATGTTTGTTTTAAAGGTGATAGAACCCTTTGTAATTCAACTCTGAAGGCACCACTGCACCTATTTCTGTCTATTAAAAACAATATTAAACGCTTTTGTGTTCTGGTTTGAAAGGTATGGTAAGGGAGACATACTTTTCTGAGGCATTCCAGCTTAGTCCTCGAGATAGTCTGGTCTTGTCTGCAGGCAGTAGCCACATACATTACATCGGCTACTTCTACCGACAAACAGTACCAAATTTCCATACCGTTCAGATGTTTCATACTAGTTGTAATGGAGTAATTAATTCATTCTTTATTCATCCCTTTTCAGTATTGGACGACGCTGGTTAGCTTTCGGGTCGATGGTCGTCAGTGGGGTATTCAGCTTCTTAGCTACTGCTGTGCCTTATGGTAAGCTTCAAATAGATACTTTGTTATCTTACTTTGGCGACTGTCCGCAACTAGCTAAGAGATGGCGCCACAGGTATTCTGAATCACGCTATCGAAGTTTTCTCAACGTCTTGCATATTTACAAGCACCGAATTGAGTCTATCGGAGCATGACACCAGAACCGTTCTTTAAAGAATTAAAGAATTAAATATCTTTAATTTTCTTGATGTGAAATCATTTTAATTTGCTAAGATTAACTTAAGTATGTCATTATTAATTTCATTCATGTAATATTATAAGTATTACGATTAGGTAAATCTTGATATTTTTCAAGATTTCTGTAATTCTGTATTCCTAACTGTAAAGTCTACTTTACTTTAATACTGTTATAATGAATTACCCGATTTTAAATTATTAAACAAAGAATCATAATCATACATAAGTCAGCTAATTTTGATTCTTTCACACTTTTTTCTAATTTTAGGCCTCCCATCAGCTTCCCTAGCCATAGTGGGTCGTTTCGCCGTCAACATCTCATACAACATCGGTATGCAATACGCCGCGGAGTTGCTACCAACAGTGGTACGCGCGCAGGGCCTCGCGCTCATACACATAGTGGGATACGTCGCTACTGTGCTCGTGCCGTATATTGTTTACTTGGTGAGTACGGGTGAGGAATGACGGGTGACGAAAGACGGGTGAGGAAGGACGGGTGACGAGTAATGGGTGATAGGTAAAGGGTGAGAAGTAGGGGTAACGAATGAAAAGTTGCTTTTTAAGTAGTACAAGTGACGAGTGTCGGTTAAGGGTGATAGGTAAAGGGTGAGGAGTTAGTAGGGTAACAAAAGAAAACTTGCTCCTTAAGTAATATCGTTAAATCTTGGGGATGGATGTTAAGATTCTTAATTCTAGGACTCCCATCACCTTCATTAGCCATAGTGGGTTGTTTCGCTGTTATGCAATACGCCGTGGAGTTGCTACTAACACGGGTGACGAGTGACGGGTGAGGAAGGACGGGTGACGAATGACGGGTGACGAAGGACGGGTGACGAGAAGCGGGTCATAGGTAAAGGGTGATAGTTAATGGGTGAGGAGAATGACGAACAAAAACATGCTTATTAAGTAACATGTATAGATTTGATGAAGAAATATAAGAATAGATAATGATGATGATGATAATAGATTAATATGGGTGATGATTGATGAGCGTTATATAGATGATGGATATTATTTGAAATCTGATGAGCAACTAACGATTGACAAATTATGAAATTAAATAACTAGAAATAGACATTTTTTTAATTAATGTAGTAAACCAGTATTTTTCAGTCTGGAACGTCTGGAACACATGAATACTTAACATTACTATTATAAGACAGAACATGTATGGTTTAAATACTTACTATTTTCAACCTTAACGTTGATTTTGGAATTTTGAAATTGTATTTTTTCAGGCAACAATAGCAAAGGAAATTCCGCTGTTAATACTGGGTTGTATCGGTATTATTGGCGGTTGTCTATGTATGTTTCTACCTGAGTCAATGGGCAAGAACATGCCACAGACTATACAAGATGGCGAGGAGTACGGGATGGGACAGAAATTCTGGGATATGCCGTGTTATCCCAGGTATGTATCTTGATTACAATACATTTAGTTGCTAAACCAAGCCATGCTTCGTCAACCATTACTGTTTCGTATTCCCGGAACGCTATGAGGTATATATGATATGGACCTCTGTATTCAATTATACTTTTGTATCTTTGTTTATATTGTCTGAAATAAATGGTTATTATTATTTATTATTATTATGACATTGGTCTCTTCAAAATAGGTGCAAAAAGAGCTCTTCTTTTTTTATAATATAGGAGTAGCAGACGAGCATGCAGTCCACCTGATGGTAAGTGGCTACTGCCGCCTATGGACATCTGTAATCAACCCCAGATAGAACTAGATATTCCCACCTGAGGTCGGCCACAGATGCGCCGCTACCCCTGAGGACTAAGCTGGAACGCCTCGGAAAAGACTGTCTCCCTTACCACACCCTTCAAACTGAAACACAGCAGCGCTTAACACTGCTGTTATGAGGTAGAAATAGGTGTGGCGGTGGTGCCGCCGGAGTCGAACCACAAAGGGTTCTACCACCTTCAAGCTCTTCTTAAAAGTCGATAATGCTCTGGTTACTCCTCTGATGTTGCAAATGTCTATAGGCGATGAGACTGCTCTCCAACAAGTAGCTCATAGGTACATAAAAATAAGTAACATAATCGTTTTTATATAGATCGTTTAAAGACCGTTGATGCAATTTCTACAGTTTTTAACCGACTGTGAGAGCATATATGTAGTCTTATTCTTTGATTTTAATACTTTGTCGTTAGATTAGAAAACAATTATATTAACTGTTGTATGAACATTTATTTTTCTTTAATTTCAGAAAAACTGCAGAGAAATAGAACTTAAGAAGACTTTTCGACTTCTATTTTCACTTTACTTGATTTTTGTGTAAAGTATTTACATTTTCTTTGTATTTTGAAATAAGTACATGTTTTTGGTTTTTTCTCAATAAAGTACTTAACCCTTTTTTTGATTTATTATTTTCCTATTCCATCTAAAGGTACGCTATTTGCCAAGATTTGCCACTTTCATACATAAAAATCTTAACAGAAACCATATAAATATTTTTTTATATAACATAGGAGGAGCAGACGAGCATGTCCACCTGATGGTAAGTGGCTACTGCCGCCCATGGACATCTGTAATCAACCCCAGATAGGATTAAATATTCCTACCTGAGGTCGGCCACAGATGCGCCGCTACCCCTGAGGACTAAGCTGGAACGCCTCGGAAAAGTCTGTCTCCCTTACCACACCCATCAAAACGGAACACGGCAGCGCCTAACACTGCGGTTATTAGGTAGAAATAGGGGTGGCGGTGGTACCGCCGGAGTTGAACCACAAAGGGTTCTACCACCTTCAAATTATTCAAATTGTTCTAAACCTTATTTTTGTATAGTATCGTTTTATGATTTACACTTGCGAGCTAAAGGGGTGGGGCAGGGCCTCTGGTCATAGGGGGCCTCCTAATGTCTACAAGATCCCTTGTAAACATTTGTAAAAGCTTGTGAAATTAGATCAACTTCTTGTTGTTAAAGCGACCACTTTTCATATTCTGAATGAGCTTCCACCGGAGGTATTTCCGGAGCACTATGACATGGAGCTCGTCAAAAAAGGTGCAAAAAGAGCTCGCATACAAAGCCGGCGATGCATTGGCGACTCCTCTGGTGTTGCAAATGTCCATAGGCGGCGTTGACTACTTTCCATCAGGTAGCACGTCTGCCTAATCGTTAGGTTAAACTACTTATAAAAAAAAAACTGTGAATTTTTTTATGTAATTTAAAAAATAAACAAGCGCCTATTTATTACGGTTACAGAGATAGAGCCCTGTGACAGACGGACAGACAGCGGAGGCTTACTAATAAGGTTCCTTTTAACCCTTTGGATATGGAACCCTAAAAACTGTACCTTTTTAATATAATTCTAAATCTTTCCGTTAATGTGTATTCGTTATCGGAGCAAAAGGAGGTCAAATTTCTTATCGGACGAAAATCAATGAGATTGTTTTTTAAATAAACAAAAAACCAGATCATAACAGAATCATTCAGCCCGCTATGCTAAACGTAAACATTGTTTAGTGATGGGATATATCGATATATTGTGTATCATCGATATTTATATATTGTTTTAAGTTTTAAATTTCATTTAATGCTTGGGGTTTTAAATTTTAATTTCAAATTATTTTTTGAGGTGTTCATTTTAAATTATTATTTTTTTAAAATTAAATTAAGTACTGATAATAAAATTTAAATGATAAATTAATTAATTAATTGTGTGTCAACACAGTAACATATGTCAATAACCAAATTACATAAGCTACATGCTCGTTTACTGTACCTATTTTATCAAAAAATATACGGGACATTTACCTTTATATTATTATAACTTTTATAAGATAAAAATAGCAAAAGAGCACGCAGATTACCTATTGTAAAGTGGTCACTGCCGCCCATGGACCTCGGTGACCAACTCCATACAAATCCATGGACCTCGGTACAAAAGATGGCGCCACGAGTATTCTGAATCACGCTATCGGAGTTTTCTAAATATCCTGCATATATACAAGCTCCGAACTGAAACTGTCGGAGCACGGCCGCTCCCCGGGCATCATCACCTAGCCCGGCGGGAGATCTCCCTTTGCCAAATATTTAATATTCATATGATCGTTAGTCGAGTTGTTCCATTTGAACCTTTCCACCAAATCGCAATAGCTTCTTGCTAAAAGTAAAAAATGGGCGTGGCAGTGCTATTTCCCTGGTCGTATCACCATAATAGAGTATACATAACATTAGATAGATAAAAGGCCTTTCTTAGCAGTACAAAAGGATACCCACCATCTATCGATACTTAACGAAACATCCCTAAACCAAAACTGTTTACAAATAAACTAAAAACCCCAAACACTGTAGATATACACACCGAATTCCATACCACAGTCATTCTACGTTCATCTTGTGTGACAGTATCATTATAAATAGAGATGTCCAAGCGAATAATATTAACGATAATTATAAATCTAATAAGTTTCTCGAATTCGCAGTACTTCGACAAAGTGAGCTCAAAATCAAAGCTTGAAAAGAATAATGTTCTAAACAAAGGGCTTTGGATGAAAGAAAAGGTCGAGAAGTCGAACTACGGGGACTTTATATTCAGGGCAGATTCGACAGATGTTGATAACTTATTGCAGAATAATTTTGACGCGTTTTCGGAAAATTATATGGACACTGTGCCGATTTTTTCGAGTTACGTCGAAAGGAATAAACGGTCGGCAATTCGTGAGTAAAATAATTACATTTGTGTAAAAATTATATACCTTATCGCTGTTCTTGTTACATCAAATTTGAGCCCGTTATTATAAATCAATCTATCCAATGTTTTGCTAACTTAAGATCAACATTTGATAATATATGATACTTGAACTTGTAATTTTCTGATAGATTAAAGAGTAATTTTAAGATAAATACAATTTTGATGGATTGAGTATTAATAATCGACTTAAACGGATAAATCTTTGGATCGAAATAGGTAGCCAATAATATTTTTACACTATAATTGCAATGTTATTATTGTTGATATAATAAGAAACGATACTTAACAAAAAAGTCTTCAATTTCTATCATACAATATGTTTTTTAACCTTTTCGATTCTTGATCTTGCATAAAAACATTAATACATAATTAAATTTAGCTTAATAAAGTTTAATATTTATATCCTGGGGTGGATTTATCGATTACAATAATACAACCAAACAAACAAGGTGCAATGGAAATACAAAGGCTAATAAATTATTATTTAGAATACTGTTTCTAAGAGAAAATAAAATCTCAATAAAAGTCAATAATTTAGTAAAATATTCCGTTATATTACTTAACTACTTTCTATTTTTCAGATAAACAAAATGAACGATATAGAAAGAGTGTGAAGAAATGTAAAGATAACGGAAATTGTTCGAAGAAAGATGACACGCCTCCTTTCAAATCCAAATTTATATCTAGACTGAAACCTGCGTCTGTTTTTAACGATTACCCTTACGAAGTGGCTATGTTATTAGCTACTACTAATAAGAGAGAGATAAATAATAATACTAAGGGACATAACGAGGAAGACTTTAAAAATCTGGACAAATTTGTCGAAGAAAATGTTTTAAATCGCAAACTAGACAGAAATATAAGTCCATTAGATAAAATAGAAAGAGATGAGTATAACAAATCAGTTGCTAATCCAAAACGAATGGCCCGTCCTGGCTTGGAATCGGAAGCTATGAATAAGTTAGAACTAGTTGAAATTATTAACAATACGCAACATATTGATGGCAATAAGATCCATAGAAATGTTTTTGATAAAGAAGACAGGATGTGGCAAAGTGCTCCTATAGAAAACGTTGCGTATAATGTAATTCCCAGGCCCGAAAGTACCGTTAAAAACAAACCAGTCACCGAAAAGGGATTGGTTAAGGTGTTAGCTTTACTTACAAAAACGTTTAGGAAGGTAATGAAACAACATAATGAGATACAGGAAATAGATAATAAACTACACAGTCTTAATGAGGATTTCATGAAGAATGTAGCTAATTTGGATAGTAAATTCCAAGATTTCGATAGTAAATACGCTCATTTATTGAAAATAGACGAAGAATCAAAGATCTTGAATGAGAAATTTACTAGGAAAAACGAAGATTTTAAGCTAAAGGAAATAGAAATGTCAAATAATATGATCGAATTCGAAAATCAACAGAAGAAATTTTTGGCTCAGCAACGCCAATTTTACACGATCCAAAAATTGATGCTGGAACAGAACGAAAAAATAAATTTGAAACAGAATTTGATTGCAAAGACTCAGAGTGAGATATCACGGCGGCAAAATAACTTCGCACGTGTTCTGAAGAAGGCAAAACAGCTGTACATAGAGAATAAAATGCAAAAGAAATCTAAATTACAGTCGATTCTAATGAAACCCAAAAATACAACGAAAACAAAAGCAGAAGATTCCGAAAAAAATATATTCACTACATCAACCCCTGTTACTACTGAATCTGTAAAAATAAACCTTTTTTCAATTCCCAAAATAGGACCCCTTCTTAACCAAGATAAATTAATTATTAATGAAAAAGACGACCAACCAATAGATGATTTAGTTTACAAATATTACTTCAATAACACATTCATTGATAACTTAATGAAAAGCAAAGTTCTAACAGCAATAATGAATAATGAGGGGAAAGATACACGTAATGCTAAAAGCAAAAGAAATAAATTAATAAATCTAGATTCCACTATTCTTTTACCCGTTGAAAATTCAAAAGATATGTCAGTTACTAGAAACCTACAAAGGGAAAGGAGATGGATAAGGCATACGAAGAAAGGTACAAATAAATTCCACGGTAAAGAGGTGGTAAGAGATAAGAAAAAAGAAAACGTAGAGAGTGTAAAGGTAAAAGAAAGTAAAGATAAAAATGACCCGTTTTTGACCATGGCAACTCATTTCTGTGTTGAAGTTGGTCAAAATTTGAATACGCAAATGTTAAATTGGTGTATAGAAAAGTCTTTGAGAAGGCTGAAAAGTATTGGTGAGTAATTTTATTCCATTTTTACTATGCCATAACTGTAACAGCTTTTAAGATGAGAGAAACCTTTGTGGTTTAACTCCGGCGGCACCACCGCCACACCTATTTCTGTTATAACAGCAGTGTTAAGCGCTGCTGTGCTCTGTTTTGAAGGGTGTGGTAAGGAAGACATATTAAGTCCACAAGGATAGCAACACATCTTCAGCCAACGTCAGGTTGCAATCTGGTCTTATCTGGGATTGATTTTAAATATTCATGGACAGTAAACTTACCATCAGGTGGACTGCTGTTTGATCCTACTCCTGCATAATAATAATACGGAACCCTAAAAATTGTAGCTATGCTCATAGGTAGCAAAGCATTTACTCACAAATCACAAATGCTTAGCATTTAATAGCAAATAGCAAAGCATATGTGATCGATCTCAGATAGAATAAATTCTATCTGAGATTACACATAAGTCCAATAACCATTTACCATCAGATGAACTATATACACATTTGCAACTTAAATTTTAAATGGCTTATTTTATTTATAATTTTCTTGTATATTTTGTAAATAAGTTATTTTTTTAGTTAATACTTTATTTTATTACTTTACATTTGATGTATTCAGTAATTATAATTGTAAAAAATAAATATAGTTTAAAAAAACTAAAGTACACGCTTTTATAGAAATCAAACTAAAAAATATAAAATAAACTTAGAAAAACTTCAATGAAAAAATGGTATTAACAACAAAAAAATATATATTTAATTGTAAAAAAAGCGTGGGGTGCACACTCTCGGTAGTTATAAATATTTTACTGACAGACATGAGAAGAAGGACTAACACTTTGATATTTTCAAAAGCACCCCACGCTTTTTTACAATTAAATATATATATATTTTTGTTGTTAATTGTACTTTTTTATTATAAAAATAACCTTTTGATAATAAAAAAGTGAAAAAAATGAATATAATTAGCAATTACTATTTGAAAAGAAATATAAAAATGATTTTTCAGATATGCAAGCCCTTGTGAAACCGACCGCATCTTCTCAGGTGGAAAGTATTACGGAAAAACTACCCCAGCGTGTAATAAGTTCATTACCGAACCCAACTAAATTATTCCCTATAGAAGTATCTACGTTAGCTACTGGTAAGTAAATTTTATTTTTAGTTTATGAAAATAAAATTTACTAGCTGATCCGGCAAACGTTGTGTTGCCATATAAATAAAAAAATGTTAAGGGTGAACAACCCTTATCACTTACGGGTTTGAAAAATAGATAGAATATTTGAAACTGCGATGGTAGCGAAGTCTGTCGAATCCAATGTGAAACATTCCAAAATCAACAACTTACGAATTGAAAATTAATAAAAAAAACCTTTTCCCCACTTTGGATATCAATGCAGGATTAGCTTAGTGACGTCATTTTAAATCCAATTTGGCGGACCACATTTTTTTTTATATATCTTTACAATATTTAACTCAAATGAGTACTTTTTTGAGAAAATATGATTTCTTTTTAATTTTAAAGACAGTAAATATCTTATTTAAAAAACGTAATATAAAATTTAATTTTAAGAATTTTCTTTATGACATAATTATAATTTCGTTCTTGAATTAGAGGCAAAAGAATTTCCATATTGGAATTTAAAAAAATCATTACGAATATAATTTATAATTTCATAACTTTTTTCAGAACAAATATCTACAACATATTTTCCATCGGGTCCTGGCGGTCTGAAAGAAATGGGAAACGTGTTGATTACTGAAAAAGGTGATACTGAAAAACCAAGATTATTCTTCCCAGGTATTTTAATTTGCTTTATAATCCAACTGTGGAAGGTAATGTTTTTCTAGCGTATGCATTTTTCTATAATATAGGAGTAGCAGACGAGCATGCAGTCCACCTGATGGTAAGTGGCTACTGCCGCCCATGGACATCTGTAATAAACCCCAGATAGGATTAGATATTCCTACCTGAGGTCGGCCACAGATGCGCCGCTACCCCTTAGGACTAAGCTGGAACGCCTCGGAAAAGTCTGTCTCCCTTACCACACTTCAAGCCAGAACACAGCAGCGTTTAAATCTGCTGTTATAACAGAAATATGTGTTGCGGTGGTGCCGCCGGACTACCTTAACTCCTCACTTAGAGAGGAGACCCATACCCAACAGTGGGACAGTAGTGGGTTGAGGATAATGTCGACTATACTATACCATAAAACATATTTGTTTCAGACAATGAGGAATTGGAATCGAACGTAAAACAATTTGGTAAGAAATTTGATTTATCACAAAATTTCTAATTAAGGATTCCTGTCCAGCACGTAAACACAGTGATAGACTAATGATTAAGAAACTTGACCTCTCGATCGAGGGGTCCGAGGTTCAAATTACAGGCACCTCTGATATTTCAAAGTTATGTGTGTATTAGAAATTAATTATCACTTGCTATACGGTGAAGGAAAACATCGTGAGGAAACCTGCATACCTGAGAGATTTTATAAAAAAAAATCTCAAAGGTGTGTGAAGTCTACCAATACGCACTTGGCCAGCGCGGTGGACTATGGTCTAATCCTTCTCATTCTGAGAGGAGATCCGTGCCCAGCAGTGGGACAGTAATGGGTTGATGATGATGATGATGATGATGTGTCCAGCAGTGAGGTACACGATAGAGATGAAGAAGAAGACGCAAGAATAAAATCTTAGACTTCGCAAGGCATTCTTAATTTAATAATTTTAAAAGCTGATTCTAACTAGAAAAGAGCTGACAAAGTTGTGTTCAGGTGTTGGAAGCAAGCAAGCTACCAACAAAAAACCCAAAATCTTTCTTTTATCTTTTATCGGCTCATCGTTGTACTGAAAATGGATATGGTCACTGAAGAAAGAAACAAAGAAAGGAAAGAAGAGAGAAAAAAGAAAAAAAAAAGAAAGAAAGAAGAGAAATCTTTATACACGTGCGGTGTGTTTGTGTAGGAGGCTACTAAATTTGAATTATTTTGATTTCAGAATTGAACCCTGATCCTGAAGGCACAGTTTATTTTGATGGAAGTTTACATACTAGCGATATTGGTAACAAATAAAATATTATCTACATAACTAGCTGACACGGCAAACGTTGTGTTGCCATATAAATAAAAAATGTTAAGGGTGAACAACCCTTATCACTTAGGTATGAAAAATACATAGTAGCCGATTGTTAGACCTACTGAATATGCATATAAAACTTGGTGGAAATCGGTAAAGCGTAAGGAGTACGGTAACTAACATTGTGACACGAGAATTTTATATATAACAGACAGGAGTAAGAGATGAGATGATGATGAAGAGCATGCAGATGGTAAGTGGCTACTGGACTAGGCTGAAACACCTCGGAAAAGTATGTCTTTCTTATCACACCCTTCAAACTTGAACACAGCAGCGCTTAACATTGGTTTTATTAGGTGTGTACAGTGTACACCGTGTGTGTGTGAAATTAATCAAAAGATTTCTATCAACAGTGCTATCAGAAAGCGACGCCCTCTCAGACGTAATGCCAGGTCTTGATAGCAACTCCCACGTCGATGTAGACCCGATGGCTTTGGACCTGCAGGCCAAAAGACGAGCTTTCGTACGCAGGTCGGTTAATCTATAGGTATAGTCCACGTAAAACTGCTAGTCCAATCTGAATATAGAAATGAATCGCGTCGCCATAGCAAATTGTATGAGATGCCTGCTCGCAACAACTTAAAAGCAGACTAGTAGTTTGCCGCGAACTATACTTTATCCCTTTAAGGGCTTTAATACACGAGCGATTGCCAGCATTTGTAGAATGTAGTTAGTCTGCTAGCAAACGATATAATACGAGCATGCAGTCCACCTGATGAAGTGGCAATTGCCGTTAGGAATTTTTTAATCAACCCCAGATAATATTAGATTCCTATCTATGATTGGGCATAAATGCGTTGCTACCCCTGAGGAGTTAGTTGGAAAGCCTCAGATAAGTATGTCTCCCTTACCACACCCTTCAAACCAGAACACAACAGCGTTTAACACTGCTGTTATAAGACAGAAATAGATGTGGAGGTGGGGCCTCCGGAATCAAACTCTAAGGCGACCCTAGAGAAAGTAAAAAAGATCTTTTGAAAATCTTCCCTTGGGGTCTAAAGGAAGATAAAAGAAGATAATTGATAGAAATATTTTAATAATTCATTATGTTTTTTTTATTCACAGACTTAATGAAAAAATCCTGAAGAATATCAGATCCTAATATTAATTTAATATTATTATTAAAACTGAACAATACTTATTATTAATTATAAAATACTTTGTATAATGTAACATTGTAATAATTTAAATAATTATAACGTTAATTAAACTGTAACTTTAAAAATGAATAAATATGAAAAAATATGATCTATGATATTTTTTATTTTAGCTAGTAATTTTTAAGTAGATTTTTTTAATAAAAGTACAATTTCGTTGATGAATAATTTATTTAGAACCGCCTTTCCCAACTTGTGGTCCGCGGACCCCTGGGGGTCCGCAAGTATATGTATGGGGGTCCGCGGTGTCATTTCTGGACCATACATAAATCGCTTATTAAATGAAAAAGGGCCGCAAAACGAAAAATCAGCAAACCAGTTAGATTCGATTTTTTTTCATATTTTCATGATAAACCGTTATAATTACTTTCTGTATTTGTTGTTTTTTGTATCTGTAATAACTAAAATAAATACCTAATCCGTATTTTTTGCTGTTTATTTTATTAAGGGAGTCCGTGTAAACTGTACTTGATTTCCTAAGGGTCCGTGGACTGAAAAAGGCTGGGAAACGCTGATTTAGAACAATTGTGTAAAATCCCGTATCAGGATAATTTTAAAGTAAGGATGGCGATCTGAGACCGATTAATCGAAGAATTGATTTTTTAGACCATACATTATCGATTATTTTTATCGATATCTAGTATTGAATCGATAAAGGGAATCGATATATCATCCTAAAAAATCGAGATTCGTTTTTTTTTTCGATAACAACCATAAAATATTTACAATTACTTGAATGTACTTCCTAACTAAATTTAAAGAAATAAGAGAAATTTTCACATAATTCCTTACAAAGTCCCTAGATGGATTTTTACTAATTTTCCTTCGCCGCTCCTTAAAAGGAATAAATTGTTTTACTTAAATTAATTAAAATAACTTAAATTAGTTTAAAAATCTGTGTTTCATTTTTACATTCCTTGTAAGTACGTCCTAAATCGATGTCTTCACAATTAAACCATCGAAACTGTATTTCCTTAAGTACTAAAAATTTTGAATTAAACTGAACGTTCAAAGTGGATAAAAATCGGGCTCAAAGATTCCGTTACTGTTACATACATACATACAAACGTACAACCCAAGCTAATAAAAGTTAAAAATGACAATTTTCTTCGAAATATATATAACTCAAAGGTTGAGACTGACTGACGTAGTGATCTATCAACGCACAGCCCAAACCACTGGACGGATCGGGCTGAAATTTGGCATGCAGGTAGATGTTATGACGTAGGCATACGCTAAGAAAGGATTTCGATCAATTCTTCCTCCAAAGGGATAAAATAGGGAGTGAAAATATTACTTCGTAACGCGAGCGAAGCCGCGGGCAAAAGCTCGTTGTCTATAAATAAAATATTATCACAACTAGATAGACACAGAAATCATGCAGTCGAATGATAAAATAGAACGATAGAATAAAGTAGTATCAACCCATTACTGTCCCACTGCTGGGCACGGGTCTCTTCTCAGATTAAGAAGGATTAGGTCATAGTCCACCGCGCTGGACAAGTGCGTATTGGTGGACTTCACATACCTTTAAGATTTTTTTTTTATAAATGTCTCAGGTATGCAGGTTTCCTCACGATGTTTTCCTTCACTTTTTTAGCAAGTGATAATTAATTTCTAATACGCACATAATTTTAAAAAATCAGAGGTGCATACCTGATATTTGAACCTCGGACCCCTCGATCGAGAGGCCAAGTTTCTTAACCACTAGGATATCACGGCTTTTTTGAGAAAGAATAAAGAATGATATAATATTCTATTAAAATAGAACAAGATTTTTTTTTATAATATAAGAGTAGCAGACGAGCATGCAGTCCACCTGATGGTAAGTGGCTACTGCCGCCCATGGACATCTGTAATCAACCCCAGATAGGATTAGATATTCCTACTTGAGGTCGGCCACAGATGCGCCGCTACCCCTGAGGACTAAGCTGGAACGCCTCGGAAAAGTCTGTCTCCCTTACCACACCCTTCAAACCGGAACACAGCAGCGCCTAACACTGCTGTTATTAGGTAGAAATAGGTGTGGCGGTAGTGCCGCCGGAGTCGAACCACAAAGGGTTCTACCACCTTCAAAACTACTACTTTACTTTACTTTGGTGGATGCCGTCTTACATATGAGGTGAGCTTAGTCTTCAGGAGTGGCAACTGTGATCGGCTTCAGGTAGAACCTGTTCTATATATATATTTTTTTTAACATTTTAGTATGCTTTATTATATTAACTGAAAAATCTTTACAATTATAATTAAACAGAACACAGAAAATGAAAAGAATGTTCTATATGGAGTTGTAGAGATGTGCATACGACAGTGTTACCATCAGGTGGACTGCATACTCGTTTTCTACTTTAACGTTAAAAAAATACATATTATACGGTCGAATTGAGAAACCTCCTCCTTTTTTGAAGTCGGTTAATAATAGAAAAACGCGAGCGACACCGCACGCGTTTTTTATTTCACACTATTTACTGAATATTCGTTATCAGTAAAAATAAAGAAATTGGAATAAAAACTGTTAAGAGCTATTAGCGATAACATTGTTTACTAACTCAAAAACTGTTTTCAAAAAACGTCAAAAAATCATCAGAATCGTATGTTTCATTCATGTGGTGTATAGCGTCAAAATCAGGTCGAAATAGTGATTTGTGGTTAAATAGAACAGTTAATGGGACCACTTTAATGGTAAGAGATGTATCTTTTATTATTTGATTATGAGCTTCCTGTACAGGTATTCCCGGAGCGCTCAAAAAAGGTGCAAAGAGCTCTTCTTCAAAGCCGGCATGCTGGCGACTCCTCTGGTGTTGCAAATGTCCATAGGCGGCGTTGACTACTTTCCATCAGGCAGCACGTCTGCTTAATCGTTAGGTTAAACAATAAAAATAAATAGTTGTTCGAAGTTGCAGACGAGCATGCAGTCCACCGATGGTAAGTGGCTACTGCTGCCCATGGACATCTGTAATCAACTCCAGATAAGATTAGAACCCTATCTGAAGTTGGAGTTGTAACGCTTTGGATAAGTATGTCTCCCTTACCACATTTCAAACCAGAACACAGCAGCGCTTAACACTGCTGTTATTAGGCAGAAATAGGCGTGGTGGTGCCGACGGAATGCCATAGTGTTTTACCACTTTTGAAAATGAAGTTCTACTATTCACGTTGGTTACAATCTTCTTTGTCTAATTTATGTCGAAATTATGTATGAATTAAAAATTGGTGATCGATGACCAAAAACATTGTAAAATCTATTTGTATGCGTTCACAAAAAAGTCCTCAAAACTTATGAAGTCAACCAATTCTCATTTGGGTAGGGTCTCATTCAGAAAGGTGCAATGGGCCGTGGGCCGTGGGCCGTTGATAACATTATTAATCTATGGTTGATAATGATAATGCTGTCAAGACACTAAGACATTTAAATATTACCACACATTTAAGAATTTTCTGAATACATACATAAGTACTTTAAAGAACTCTGAAGTCTTCTAGATTTTTCTTTTACCTTAATCATTAATGTCACTTATAACTTTCTACTCCAAATCCCCAACTTAAGAATTAGTAAGGTTAGGTTACCTTACGTTCACTCCTTTTTTTGTTATCGAGGGGGATACCTTCAAAAGGTACCCGACAACGTGGGAGCGACGCCGGGTTATGTGGGATTTTTACCGCACTAAAACCCCCCCGGTGGCTGTCCTCTGCGCTGCGTAGAGGATCTCCGGGATCTCCAAAGGAACGCAACCGGAGTCCTCTTAGCGCGTTGCCCGTCGGGCTCCGCCCAGGCGAGCTTGACGCTCGCCACACCATCTGGTGTGTACGACGGTATGCGACCACACATACCGTCGTTCTTCCCGGGGCCGCTAGCCGGGCGGTTCGAGCTCCTACTCTTGCCGCCCGCAACCCCGGAAGCCCCCTTTTAGTCGCCTCTTACGACAGGCAGGGGATACCGTAGCCCTATTCTAGTCCCGGAACTACAGGGACAACCTTACGTTCACTCCTAATATCTTATTTCCAGAATCTATACAACCTACAGTACCCAAAAGCGAGCGAGATGCCACGGACCTTCGACACCACCTTCTACCGGGTCCTCTGGGTGACGCTGATAGCCCTGGGCCTCACCTTCACCGTCATACTCACCAGTGTCTTCGTTGATATTGATGAGCTGCTGGCTAAGGGAAGTGAGTAGCTTTTCTTGCTAAAGGACTTTATATAATACTAGCTGACCCGGCAAACTTTGTACGGCCTCAAAATCTATTTATCAAATATATTTTATATAAAATATAGCCTATGTTACTCGTGGATAATGTAGCTTTCGAATGGTGTAAGATTAATAAAATCGGTCCAGTAGATTTTGAGCCTATTCATTACAACCAAACAAACAAACAAAATTTCCTCTTTATAATATTAGTGTAGATAGGAGTAGTAGACGAGCATGCACCTGATAATCTTATATATAAAATTCTCATGTCACAATGTTAGTTACCGTACTCCTCCGAAACGGCTTTACGGATTTTCACCAAATTTTATATGCATATTCAGCGCTGAGAATCAGCTACTGTCTATTTTTCATACCCCTCAGTTTTGTTCACCCTTAACATTTCTTTAATTTATATGGCAACACAACGTTTGCCGGGTCAGCTAGTTTATTTCTATATTCAGAGCAGACTAGCAGTTTTACGGACTATACCGTTGAAAACAAATGAAAGAAGATGTTTTAATCTCTCTTTGTCTTCGATCACTTATAAGTGATCGAAGCTCTTTGTATATGGAGTTGATTACAGATACGGCAGTGACTTACCATCAAGTGGGCTCAACGCTTAATGCTACTTCTGTCATATAAAAATATCTGATAAATGATTATATATTTCAGCACACGTCATCCAAACCCCATCAGAGCCGGAACCCATAAAGCCTCTGCCAACCTTCGAAGAACTCCAAGATTTTCAGCCAAATGACTCTGATGAAATGGATTCTGGGTACAGGACGAAAAGATCTTTAGGTATGCTAAGAAATAATTTATTTCTCATTTGTTTTCTTATATATAAAATTCTCTTGTCACAATGTAAGTTACCGTACTCCTCCGAAACGGCTTTACCGATTTTCACCGAATTTTATATGCATATTCAGTAGGTCTGACAATCCGCTACTATCTATTTTTCGTACCCCTAAGTGATAAGGGTTAAGCTAGTATTATATAAAAATCAATATAAATAAAAATATAGTTAAAAACTAAACCACGTTAAAATCGCACAAAGAAAATTATGTATCCTGATAAGGAAAATTTGACAAATTTATTAAAATCCTGTATTGTCATCTGTTCTTGGTAACTGTTTAAAATTTTGAATTAATCTGACAGTCCAAAGTGAATCACAATCGAGTTCAAGATTCAGTTATAGATAGATAAAGAGTATTCTATCTATCTATAGACAATCTAGAATCTAAAGATAGATAGATGGAATACTCTTTAATTGAATTTTAATAATAAGCAATTTATAGGCATACATACATACATCCATACATACATACATCCATACATACATACATACATACATACATACATACATACATACATACATACATACATACATACATACATACATACATACATACATACATACATACATACATACATACGTACATACGTACATACGTACATACATACATACATACATACATACATACATACATACATACATACATACATACATACATACATACATACATACATACATACATACATACATACATACATACATACATACATACGTACATACGTACATACGTACATACATACATACATACATACATACATACATACATACGGACGGTAGGCTTCACGTACTGCCGCTTACGTGTTAAATTACTGTCGCTCATGTGATCTTACCCTTACAACTTTTTGTGTTCAAGGTACATCTAGGAAAACTAAAATTTTTGGAGGTACACCACAAATTAAAAATTAGTTTTTAAGTAATAATTATCATCATCAACCCATCACTGTCCCACTGCAGGGCACGGGTCTCCTCTCATAATAAGAAGGATTAGGCCATAGTCCACCGCGCTGGCCAATTGCGTATTGGTAGACAGCACATACCATTGACTTTTTTTTTATAAATCTCTCAGGTATACTGGTTTCCTCACGATGTTTTCCTTCACCGTTTAGCAAGTGATAATTGATTTCTAATACGCACATAACATAAAAAATCAGAGGTACCTGGGATTTGAACCTCGGACCCCTCGATCGAGGGGCCGAGTTTCTTAACCACTAGGCTATCACTGCTCAAATAAGCAATATACATACATACATACGGCAGCCCTCACGTACTGTCGCTCATGTGGTCTTACCCTTACACAATATTAAATGCGACCTAGCCGACGATTATCGCCAATACGATCCTCGCGTATTCGATCAGTGTCGCTCATGTGTTACTACCCTTAGGCAGTTAAGTGTGTAAAATATTCAATCCCTCGAATTGTGCTATACCTACGTAAATAATATATTATTGTGATCAATACTGTTGGCATAGTTACTAAAATGGTAGCTAACTATTTTAGTCTTACTTAGGTAGTTAATTGAAAAGTATGCAAATCTGATGGTTGATAAGTTACTGCATTTTAAAATATAGGAGTTGCAGACGAGCATGCAGTCCACCTGATGGTAAGTGGCTATTGCCGCTCATGGACATCTGTAATCAACCCCAGATAGAGTTAGATTCTTACCTGAAGTCGGCCACGCATGCGCCGCTACTCCTGAGGACTAAGCTGGAATGCCACAGAATAGTATGTCTCCCTTATCACAGCCTTCAAACCAGAATACAGCAGCGTTTAACACTGTTGTTAGTAGGTAGAAACACGTGTGGCGGTGGTGCCGCTGAAGTCGCACCACAGAGGATTCTATCATCTTCAAAATTGTAGCAGTGGTACCACCCGAGGGGAACAACAGCGAAATATAATAATATTATATATAGCGAAATATAATAACAGTTGTTGTTCCCCTGTTGTTGTTGTTGTTGTTGTTGTTCTTGTTGTATATTATAGTCCACGCCAAACTATGCAATTTACTATGGCGACGCGATTCATTTCTATATTCAGAGCGGACTAGCAGTTTTACGCTGACTATACCTGTGTAATTTATAAATATTAAAATAGATTTAAATAAATAATAAATATTTTTATAATGCATTTTTAGAATCCAGAAACTTACTTTTTCATATAAAGAGTCCGAAAATGAAAAAGATCATTACCAACCGCCTCGCAACTCTTCTAGAAGAATTAGATGAAGAAGAATCATCACATAACACAGAAGGATTGTCAAATAAAGCTAATAATAAACCACAATTTCTTAGCACAGAAGATCTGGTACAAAAAACAGAAGAAAGAGAAACAAATAAAGAAAATAATGATAAATTAAGAAGAGAAATGAATAATAAAGATATATTTCATTTAGCGATGCACAATATTCTTCTGCAAGGGATATGGATTTAAATGATGTGTATAATAAAGTACATTTATTGGTTAAAAGTTTTGATGGCGTGGATGCTAAAGGTAATTGTATTTAACATGGGAATTATTTGAAGTTAAATTTAACTTCTAACATGGAAATTATACATATTACATATAACTTATACATATTTTTTAAACTTTTGACGTAATCTTTCAAAAAGTACTTCATCATCAACACATTATTGTTCCACTGCTGCACGGGTCTCCTCTTGGAATGAGAAGGAGTAGGCCATAGTCCACCGCGCTGGCCAAGTGTGTATTGGTAGACTTCACATACCTTTGAGATTTTTTTTTATAAATCTTTTAGGTATGCAGGTTTCCTCACGATGTTTTCCTTCACCGTTTAGCAAGTAATAATTAATTTCTAATACGCACGTAATTTTGAAAAATCAGAGGCGCGTGCCTGGGATTTGAATCTCGGACCCCACGATCGAGAACCGAGTTTCTCAACCACTAGGCTATCACCAGGACTAATATTGGTCTCATAATATTTAAAAATCTGTGCACTCTGAAGCTAAGTATTCAAATTATTTTTTCTAGAAACTCAAAATCCATTAGAAAATAAACCCAAAGAGCTGATGAAGATGATATCACAAAATTCTTATAATGAAGAGGATAAATTCTTTGAAGAACTTCTGAAATGTCACCAGTTACAAACACAAATAGCCCAAAATAAGGAAAATAAGAATGGAGATAAAAATGACACCCTTAAAGGTACTTTATATTTAAGTTTGTTTTTTTTATGATATAGAAGTAGCAGATGAGCATGCAGTCTATCTGTGTGTTCCGGTTTGAAGGGTGTGGTAAGGGAGACAGACTTTTCCGAGGCGTTCCAGCTTAGTTCTCAGGGGTAGCGGCGCGTCTATGGCCGACCTCAGGAATATCTAATTCTATATGGGGTTAATTACAGATGTCCATGGGCGGCAGTAGCCACTTACCATCAGGTGGACTGTATGCTTGTCTGCTACTCCTATATGATGCCTCGGATAAGTATTTCTCGCCTAACATTGCCGTTATATACCGGAGTCGAAACACAAAGGTTTCTACCTTCAATAGTTCCCAATTTGATGCCTGGTTCATCTGAATTTTGAAGTAACCCGTTTAAGATAATTTTAGATCTATAAAGTAAATTTCGAGAAAAAAAAGGAATATACAGGGTGAATTTTTCAAATAGGCCTTCAGGGTCAAATCCGAAACTATAAGGATTAGCGAAAAATGCTGAAAGATTATTCCACTATCTGATAGTGTTGCTTATAAGGATCAAATTCTTGGAAGTGTATTTTTTTTTTCAAAATGAACTCGTTCGATTCCCAGCTAGGGAAATAGATATTTTAAAAACTAATGATGCAGTTTTAGTTTTGATCAAAATCGGCCTCGTAACTCCTTTCAGCATTTTTCGCTAAACCTTATAATTTCGGATTTGGCCCTGAAGGCCTATTGGAAAAATTCACCATGTGTACATACTCGTAGTAGTTGTAATAAATAATAATCAAAAAAATAATAATAAAATCTCAATTATTTTCAGATTCTCCTATATTAATTAAAACAGTGATTGAAATAACAAACAAAATGATGAATGAAAAAAATAAGTAAGTAATTGGTTTTCGTTAGGGAATATCATATTAATAAAAGGAGCGATAGCCTAGTGGTTGGTGGTTGGTTGGTGGCAGTACTAGCCTAGTAGTGACTAAAAAAGTCAGCCTCTTGATCGAGGGATCCGAGGATCAAAGCCCAGGCACCTCTGGCTTTCCAAAGTTATGTGCGTATTAGAAATTAATTATCACTTGCTTAAACGGTGAAGGAATTAGGAAGGAAGGAAGTGAGACATGTTTTGATGATGATGATGAATATCATATTTATTAAAGATCTTTGACAACTTTTGTTTTTTGCAGAAACTCAGGCAAACCTATAAAAGGCCTTGTTAAATTACTGTATAATGGGAAACCAATAGAACTGAAAGAGTTGACAGATGCAAATGTACATAACACAGAAAATAAAATACAAGTAAAACCACAAAGCGTTGAAAATATAGAAATAGTTGCAGACAAAGTAAATACAGATGGTAAAAATGACAAAACTGGTGACTTAGGTCAAGCAATAGCTGAATATTTCAAATCACATGCGGTGAAATACCAAAATAATCATAATCTTTTAACTAAAGAGAGTTTTGAAACGAAACGATTGAAGCGACAAGTAAAAATTCACTATTTAAACGATGGAGTCACTACTGAGAAATCAAAACTAAACGAAAAGCTTAAAAGACATGAAGAAGAACTATTCGTTGAAATTGAGACACATTTTGATGGAAAGGGAAAGAAAGGGGAGAAGAAAAAGAAACTAGTTAGAAGTTTGATTGACAAAATTCAAAAAGCTATAAATTCTAACATCGAAGTCTTACAGAACGAAAATAAAGAGGATACACGTGTGCAAATTAAGAAGAGGACACAAAATCCTATCGACCATAAGGAAATAGTAAAGACTTCAAAAGTTCAACCAGTAGAACACAGACAACTGAATCCTATAAGTAAAACTGCGAATGTAATGCAACCATTGACGAGTGTGTTAGACAAACAAGGAGAGCATTGGAGGAGACGCTACAATGGACCTGGTTTCCTAGCCGTTTCTAAATCTCTGAACTCCGCTGAAATGAGTGAAGTAGATGTCGACTACAATAGCGTTATGAAAAACGGAATACCAAAGCGGTTACAAAAACCGTTGAATACTGAAAGTGAAGATTTAGCTAATCAGATTTCAAATTTGGGTAACGTTACGTTATTTTTGAAAGAAATAGGTGGAAGTGGGTTTTCGATTGGTATTAACCAATATACAGATGAACCGCCAGATAAAGAAAGCTTAAAAATGTTCACAGGCTTAGAAAATCTCATACAAGCGTATCATGAACAGTATGACCAAACTGAAACGGATGCTGTAAGTAATTCCGAAGAATCTAACATTAATGATCAAGAAATACGAACAGATAGACGAAAACGTGGAGCGATGAGTGTCAAACTATTTTCAAATTTAAAAACCAAAACGCACCTCAATAGATTTCTGAACACAAATGCAATGCAAACAAAGAAAATATTTCTTAAAAGTAAGAGAAATAAACGTCATGTTGATAAGATAAGGATTGTGGCGTCTGATTACCCAATTACCCACTACCCAAGATCGAAAGAGGAGGTTTTGGTAGTTTCACATGAAGATATATTTGCTAACAGAGCGGTGGTGAAAGAAGAGCTGCCAGAAGTAGAAATAGGTGACAGAGAAGAGCGCTATGACTTTATAGCACCGTATAGGAATCCTTATGGTAGTGTCCCTAATTTTCAGCCATATATAGGTAGTATTTACGATTCTCAATCATTACATAGCGGACTAATGTCGAAATACCCTCATATATTGGTAGAGAACATCTCAAAATCTAAAGAGGAATTCGTTGATATACATGCAATAAATAGAAAAAATGGAGAAACAGAAATAAAAACACATAACTACCATAAATTAGATACTGAAGCTAAAATTGATGCAAATGATAAATCGACGGAGGGAAATGTCTCTACATCAAACTTAGAGGAGTTTGTTAATGCAATATTACCACCGCCAAGTAATTATAAGCTAACTGTTAATATATTGCCCAAAAATAGGACCAATATGGGTCCAGGGTACAAAGAAGTACATACAACAATTAATAAAAGTTTTGATAAAAATGGCGTTCGGTACGTTTCATCTGTAAATGTTTCCGAAATATCCAAATTTGAAAGTCTAAATAAGACTAAAGAAAATGTTAGAACTACAATACCAGGAAACAAAAAAGTTGATGAGCAACAAAATGAAATCAAACTATTGCTACAACTACATAAAGTGAGAATAGATAATCAATTGGAACATCTTAAAATGGAAAGTCAAAAACTAAAACAAATGATTGGAAAAGAAGACAAAGAAAATTGGACTAAAAATATCAGTAATATTATAGATATCTTCAAAAATTTAGGACACAAAGATTTTGATGAAAAAGTTACTATAAATAAACCTGATAGGAATTATGCCGTAAATCCAGAAAGTAATTTACAAAAATATGCTACAATTAAGCCTATTGAAAACCGACATGAGGAAACAGCAAAGACGAATCTAATAAACATAATAAAAGAAAATGGTAATATAACAAGGGAGATATTACAGAAAATTGACAAAAACACGGACATACTACAATCATTCTTACAAAAAGTCTCTGACAAAATAGCAGCTGAACCCAAAAAAGTAACTGAAGCTCCAAATTTTCCGAAAATTGATCCAATAAGTCCATTTATTGAACAATTACATCGTAATTACACAAATTCTATACCATTTATCTACGCGTTTCAAAAACCGATACAAAATAGTGATGTACCTTTCAAAAACACAGCTAGTGTTGTTTACCACGGACATCTACATACAAATGAATTACAAAATGGTGGCAAAACAAATTACCAAGACGCAAGTATAAAAACACAAAATAATAAAGATAATTTGAAAGATTTTAGCCACAAACTGAGTAACCAAAGTAGATTCTTCATTGATGATCTAGAAAATGATTTTAAACTTGATCCAAATGTTAATAATCGTCTTCTTAACATTAAGATTAATACTACAACTGTATAATCTTAGTATTCTGTATATAATATAAGTTTTCATTGAATAATACAACTATTTGTAGTGATAAGAAAATAAAATCTGTATAAAATCCTCGTTGCCGTACTCCTCCGAAACGGCTTTACCGATTTTCACCAAATTTTATATGCATATTATATAGTAGGTCTGAGAATCGGCTACTGTCTATTTTTCATGCCCCATATATTTTCATTCAAGTGATAAGGGTTGTTCATCTTTAACATTTTTTTTATTTATATGGCAACACAACGTTTGCCGGGTCAGCTAGTAAACAATAAAAAATGCTACTTGGTTTAACATTCATAATGTTGTAAAAATGTTCAATTATTAACAGCTGACTTATAAAATACTTAATAAAATGTTGATTATTTCAAGTAGTTGGTAAGAAATAAATAAAATTATTAATAATTAATTAATTTGATTATTAATTAAAACAGCACCTATGTAATTAATAATTTAGTAATTTTGTTATTAATTATTTATTAAATAAATCTCTATATTTTCATATTCTACACATGTTGTGGTTTCGCATTAGCGCGCATAAGCGTTTAAAAATCGCACCATATGTACCAGGCCTAAGAAAGAAATAATGATAATGATGGCAATTAAATTACAAAGAGAGAACTTTATGTAACTGCTATTTCAAATAAATTTTACAGAATATTCCGTTGAGCCGTAAAATAAGTTTTAAAAATGTTGTGAACTAAATTTTACAGAATATAACAGAAAGGCCGTGAAAGCCTAGTGGTTAAGAAACTCGGCCTCTCGATCGGGGGGCCCGAGGCAAATGCCAGGCACGCACCTCTGATTTTTCAAAGTTATGTGCGTATTAGAAATTAATTATCACTTGCTAAACGGTGAAGGAAATAGTGAGGAAACCAGCATAACTGGGAGGTTTATAAAAAAAAAATCTCAAAATTATGTGAAGTCTACCAGTACGCACTTGGCCAGCGCGGTGGACTATGGCCTAATCCTTCTCATTATGAGAGGAGACCCGTGCCCAGCAGTGGGACAGTAATAGATTGATGATGATGATTACAGAATATTCATGTGTAATATGCAATAACACTACATCAAATTTAAATAAGTTTTATTTACGTTTATATTACATTTTAAAATGTTGAGAATAGTTTTAAAATACAGTTTACTTACATTTAATTACTGTGCTCCGTCAACTATTATTAATAATAAATAAAATAAGTATATAAATAAAATTGTTTTTTTACTAAATGCATATATAAGTATAGACAGCGTAAAACTGCTAGTTCGCTCTGAATATAGTAATGAATCGCCATAGCAAATTGTATGACTACACCTGCTCGCAACAACTTCAGAGCGGACTAGCAGTTTGGCGCGGACTATATAAGAAAATCCTTCCGAGGCGGTGGGGTGGTACTTTGTTGGCCTTCAAAAATAATTCTATATTATATTAGAATAAAAAAAAAACAAAACAAATATTAAACTTTTTCTTTGTCTATTCCTCTTAGTTCGTCCGTATTCGTTCATATTCGTTCTACCTTTCCAAACTAAAATTAAACAGTGTGACGTCAAACAGATATTAGTTACGGAGCACAGTAAGGGTGAGACCACACGAAGCGTTTTTCTTCCAGCACAGCGGACGCGGAACACTAATAATTCTTATGTAAATCATTTTATTCACAAACCCCTTTGGCAAAAAGACTTTCCAAAAAGTGAAATTGATTCTGACTTTTGCACGCTAAGAACCATATTTTTTATAATATAGGAGTAGCAGACGAGCATGCAGTCCATGTGATGTTAAGTGGCTACTGCCGCCCATGGACATCTGTAACCCTAAATAAAATTAAATTCCTACTTGAAGTTGGCCACGAATGCACTACCCCTGAGGATTAAGCTTGAATGCCACTGAAAATATCTGGTTTACACCAATCAAAGCAGAACACAGCAGCGCTGAACACTGTTATTAGGCAAAAATAGGTGTGTGTAAAAATTGTAACATTTCAATGAACTATACCTATTTCGCGTTGGCGGCTAAAAAAACGCTACGTGTGTTCCGACCCTTATCTTAAGCTAACCACTACAACAGTCAGTATTACGTAAAATACGTATAGACATCAAATAGTATTAGAAAAATAGTTCACTTCACGAAAGCAAGACTGTCTCTTTCACTCCTGTTGTTACCGTGTCTTGCGTCCCTTTCCCTCGTAAAGATGCACACATAGATAATACTTGTATCAATGATAAAGAGTAAATACTTTAAACATTTGGTTTACGTCATATTTTTGGGGATCCACATAGATCTGTACTCTTAGTATGAGTTTTTACGTTTACTCGAAAACATACACCGTTTACGTATTCAAGTTAAGATTAAAACTACTTCGCAACAATCCGCTACAAATATGTATGATGGTATATATTTTAAACCATGCAGTATGTACGTATTCGCTCATACAGCGCCCCCGTGGAACGGATCGGAACTAAAACTTCAAATCAAATCTCCCAAAACTGGGTACATTTTCTTCTTAGGAGTGAGTAATCTTTACTAATCTATGATTATTACATGGCAAAGTCAAATACGGGAATCGTCAAAATACGTAAACGTTGAACGTTTTCGAGCAAACGTAAAAACTCATACTAAGGGTACTGAAACATTTAAGCTCTGTACTTACAGTTAGTTATAACTACACACTTTAACATATTAAATGCCATCAAATATAAATAAACATAACATTCATTGTTGTGCGCGTAGCAACGCTCATTTTAGGGTTCCGTAGACAAATAGTAAAAACGGAACCCTTTTACTAAGTGTCCGCTGTCTGTCTGTCCGTCTGGCTCTATTCCTCGAACCGTAATATATATACACTTGATTTTTCAGAGCATGTATAACGGTGGCTGCTATAACAAAAAAACATAAAAAATAAAAAAATCTTCAAAATAAATGTTGGTCGCAATACAAGACTCGGCTATTTTTCGGTATTTTTCGCTTTATCTAATGAAACGTAACACATAGACACAGTTCAAATTTTCACTATGTAGTCACTTCTATGGCTCCTATGTTAATAAATACTAAAAATAAAAAATAAATTTAAATTTGGTGGTACGGAACCCTGTGTGTGCGAGTTCGATTCGCACTTGGCCAATTATTAGTATTTGTTATACGGCTACCGTTACACATTCTGTAAAAAAATCGAATGTCGTATTACGGTGTAAGAGATAGAGCCCTGTGACAGACAAACAGCGGAGGCTTAGTAATAGGGTACAGAATCCTAATCATCAAAATCGAAGCTGTTATGAGAATTTCCAAATTTTATTTATTTTACGTATTAATTAACGCGACTTATAAGTCACAGGCCGCGAATACATCAGACCGTAAAATATAAGTAATAAACGCTTTCGACACTCACAGCCCCACACTAGGATTCCCTGTGTCGTGGGTGCCATGGACACACGAAGACAACATACAAACACCCAGACCCAGAACAGATATCTAAATTGATTATTCAGTCTGTCTGGCCGGGGATGGAACCCGGAACCTTTTGCGCGTCAGACCGGTATGGTGACCGCTCCGCCACGCGGGTCGTCATATAGTCAGACAATATAGAACATCATCTATAGATCTTGGAGCAAAAAACATCTTGAAAAATAATATAATTACACCAAATTGTGTAATTTCCAAATTCGAAATCGAAATATAAATGTGACAGTTTGACTAAGAAGGTTGTATATTAAGTATAATTCTGGACATTTAGACATAGACAATGATATAACTATAGATACGTTACATGCCCACTAAACAACAAAAAAGGGAGCGAAACGCGAGCACGTTGACACACACATTCACTTTTCTTTATACTTACAAATTACTACATAGACAGATATTCTATAAGGAACAGAGCTATTAGAACAATAAAAAGAGACAACTAGTGATTGACATTGCGTTTCAAGTTTCATTCACAGGTAAATATCGACGTACATTTTGCGTCTTTATCACTTTAGTTGTAGAAGGATTACTTGTCTCTTTCTTGTCAGTTACGTCATCATGTAGGACTAAACACGAGAAATAATGAAAATATAATAATTTCTCCTCATTTACTTGTACTTAATATATGATTTCATGAAACTTGTTAATATTTTTCCGCATAATTTGTACATCTACGCATTGCACAAGAAGGCAATTTGAGGCTCAGAAGACTAAAACAAATGACATTTTATATGTACAGTGACACATGTATCAGATACTACGCCGCGCGAGAACGACTGGAGTCGACAAACACCAATTGGTATATTTTGTATGTTTCAAGTTTTGCCCGCTAGTAACGTATCTTTAGTTATTATATCAATGGACATAGACAACATTTACCATTTTCGCTGTTTCAAGATTTAAGCATTATGATTGACTCTAAACTTTATGGCGTTTAGCAAATCAAGAATACCGAGACGAAACTGCATATTCTGCTTCACATTTAGCGACATTATTTCCGGGAGGAGGGAGAGGAGGAATTTTTTGCTGGCTTCAGCAGTGAGGTCGAGAGAGGAGGTCTTGTTCAAGGTTGTCGAAGGGCTCTGAGCTGGTTTAGGCCATGGAGGATTGACAGGCTTAGGCGTGTCAGTTAACAGCTTCATTATCTCAGGGTTCTTCGACACAATTTGAGCTGGAACAGGAGATTTCGGTTCTTCTTTCGGCGTCAACAGCACAGGTCCTGGAATATCCAGCCCATTCCCATTAAGCATTGGGGCGTTCAAGTCCTTGTTTTCAGCATTCATCTTCTCCAGCTCATTCACATCCTCAACGATGTACAGCTCATTTGATTCTGAGTCTGTTGACGTCTCGTTTTCGATGTACTCCCTGCCAATGTTCTTGAAGTCCTGGATTCGCTGGATACGCCGTCTTAACACAGATGCGTCGAGGAAGGTCAGCATGGAGTGGTAACGTCGCCTCTGCTTCTTTCTAACAGGACTCTCTGAATTAGATTTGCGTACTTCGTCCGTATAATATTTGCGAATATTCGCCCATTTCCGCGTCATCGCGTAAACTGAAATATTAGACAAGAATTAGATATGGTAAGAATAATAATTTTGCAAAGCTCGGGTTTTTTTATAGAGAACGCACAGCTTATATCTAAGTTGAAGAAATTGCACGCAAGTTTCTTGTATTAAGGCATGAATCATTTAAAAAATAATCAATAAGAGATAAATATAAAAAGTATACATAACATTTAATACATTTAAAATTCTACCTTTCAAATCAAATCAAATCAATTTTTTTTATTCAAAATAGGTTCTCTACAGAGCACTTTTTGAATGTCAATACAACTACAGCTTTCATAGTTAAACCTAGATAAGGCAGTCGCCAATGGATATTCGTAACATCAGATCATCGATCGCCAATGCGTCGCCGGCATAACATTATATTAACTTTAACCTTATACAAAAAACAGCTAAAATCTTCCCCTAGCAACACTAGAAAAGCTCACAATTGGGCATCCATGCCCAGTGTATCACATAGATTTATATTCAAATAGACAAACCCTATTTTGTCGCCAGATCGCAAAAACTTGAGACAAAATTAAAATTCGCTTTTATGTTCCCATAGTTAAAAACATAGAAAGATACTTCGCTGCCTTAAAATTGAATGAAGCCACAAACGGCTTATTAGTAAGTACTTTTTTTTAATTTTTGACAAATAAAACATTATTAGAGAAAATTTACGAATAAATAACGAACACTGCGTAATTTACATAATAAATAAATAATTATTTCAAATATTTTAGGGACATTTTAGCACGGAGACGTGGCAAAACTTTTTTACGCGACTATTCCAATTCTCAAAACTGGGTACATTTTCTTGTTAGAAGTGAGTAATCTTTACTAATCTATGGTTAAAAATTAGATAATTTTATTATAAACTATTGTGAAATAAATAAATTTAGATGTATAATGTGTTTTTCAATCTTTCACGACCTCCTTTTGTATGTGAAAATATTTCTCAACCCCCTACTCTCTGCTGAAACCAACTTTTATTTTATTATATTAGCAGTGTGAAATATATATAACATATTTATTTATTGTCATTAGCCGGTTAAATACATAATTAAAAAACAAATATAAATTATTTAACATTTTCAAAGTAAAAACAGCTGTAATTAAACTTTTTGTTTTTCTTTTCTTTTTAACTGAGATTGTGATGCCCCGCGACCTCCTTGTAATGGCCTTGCGAACCCCCAGGGGATCATGACCCACATTTTGAAAATCACTGACGTGAACAATTTACACAACGAAATTGATAGCAAATGAAGAAATTTATTACCAAAATAAAAACATTTAGGTTACAAAAAGTATGATTATGGTCAACAATATGAAAATATTACTTGAATAAAGTTTAAATAAATCTATATATCAATATAATAATAATAAAATATCTATTTCTATTTATTTATATAGTATCTATGTATAAATAGGCTAAGATGAAACAATTAAGAACATTTTTTCTATATTTTTCAACCGATATTCTTTTTATTTTGTAAGTTTGTTTTTTTTACTTAATTTTCTTTTATGTAGCTTCGCTTAGCTCTGTTTTTGTACGGATTGCGAGCTATATCATGACCGGTGTAGTTAAGTTAAGTGAAGTTAAGTATTTTGGTAGCATGAAGGTGGTAGAACCCTTTGTGGTTCGACTCCGGCGGCATCACCGCCACACCTATTTTTATCTAATAACAGCAGTGTTACCCGCTGCTGTGTTCCGGTTTGAAGGGTGTGGTAAGGGAGACAAACTTTTCCGAGGCGTTCCAGCTTAGTCCTCAGGGGTAGCGGCGCATCTGTGGCCGACCTCAGGTAGGAATATCTAATCCTATCTGGGGTTGATTACAGATGTCCATGGGCGGCAGTAGCCACTTACCATCAGGTGGACTGCATGCTCGTCTGCTACTCTTATATTATATAAAAAAGCATATATTAGCTTCGACTTCTGTTGGAAAGGCACCCTAAATTTCCCCAATAGCTAAGTAACATAATAACTAGTAATGAATATAAGAACAGAACCCTGACTACTTAAATTAATGTTACTCCCACAATTTAGACGAATCCAACGACACCTCATATCGCTTCTTTGGAAGAAGAATGGCACAACTCAAAATTCATTTTTCTGTTATATGTTCAATTTAAACCCAAATATTTCGTATTTTAATGTGTCCTAACGGTACTGTGGTTATACCTTCGATCACTAAGGTTATACATAACTACTTATAATTGTATTTATGATTATTTTAATTCTTATTTAAATAAAAGATTTCGAAACAAAAACATTGTTTAATTTATTACGTAGTTTTATGATAATAAAAATGTACCCTCCGCACTGTGGATATCGCGAACGCGCGACCGGCGGTATTGGTCGGTAGACGCGTTGTTGCAAAAATTAAGTGTCTTGAATCGAAATTATTCAAGTTATTTATTTGATATATATAAGAGTGTAAGGCCAATTGTATTGAGCTATTAGTGTTGTGCGCAAAGAGAAAGGGCTTACCGAAACGCCCTTTTGAGTAGTGGTAGTTCCACCTAATACACTAAGGGAAGTTAGATTAATTAAAACCTTGAATTTGCCGTGACACGGTTTTGGCAGAGTTCCGAAATCACTGCAGGACTTTGATGACTCAGTGCAAGAAAGAAAAAAACTCTCCTGGCGTCCAACCTAGATTAGAACTTAGTTATTTACCTAATATGTAATCATTCTTATAAGCTCTAGTTAACATTCCATTCAGTAGGCTAATGGTAGGTTAGTTAGTAGTTCATTATAATTCTGTCAATATATGTATTTAAAGCATTATTTCCTTTCATTTTATAAGAATCCGTAACAAATGACGCCCAACGTTAAAATCAACGGGTTTTTATATAATTAAATTAAGGGAGTATATAACAGATTTGTATTGCTTAGGTAAATTAGTTTAGATAAAAATATGAGAAGTTTCTTGATGTTGTAAACAATGAATTTATGATATGTGATTAGTTTATTAATGTTATTATAAGAAAAACAAAATATATCTCAAGCAGTATTATAAGTTAGGTAGATAGGTCACTTGTTTATATTTCATTATAATATAAGGTACATTTTGCGAATGTATTAAGTTATTGATTTTTTAGCGTTTAGTGTAAGTAGTTTTATGTATATCTCGCAGTTGATATATTAATGTAATTAAGTAAACCTTAGGCACGTATAATTGTATAATTGTAACTTGTAAGGACCCATTTATCTGTATCTTCTATTAGAAGACAGGGTTGATTTACCTTCTTTTGCTATTTTGTTATGGTTACAAGAATATATGTATAATACAAGGATATAGTAGGTATATAGCATAACATAAGTACTTACGAGATATTTAGCAATACTGCTAATACATTGTTATTGTTTTGTTTTATATTGCATTGTTATTTAGTTTGTTTCAATTTTCCTCACGTCTTTGCGCACATATTTTTACATTCGTTTTTTTTATACTTCTTTTTTCGTTAACATGGACCCTCAATTTTTGCTCAAAGATGAAGTAGAATTTGAGCTGCAATGTCGGGGCTATACTCAAACAGGTATGGTTTCTGCTTTAAAAAGAATACTTAAAAAAATGTTACATGTTGAAAGTTTGAAAGAAGTATCATATGAAATAAAACCACCCCTTTCATGCGTTAACAATCCAAGTGCGGAGTTAGACATTTGTTCAGAAAAAATAAATGCAATTTTATGTTATATATCTGAGTTACATGAGAAACCTGATAAGCAATTATACAAACGTTTAGTGTCACGCTTATTTCATGTCGTTAATAGAATTAAACTTACGGTGCCTGTTAGCGAAGCGGAAAAAGAAAAGGCAAATTTACTTTTAGAAAAAGCGTCCAAGCTAATTGATGATTTGGAACGTAAAGATGAAATAGTTGATAATGACATAATTACAACAGAAATGAAAGAAGCCTTGCAAAATTCTTTCGGCGAAGATAGTAAGAAAATTTTAGAACAAATAATGGACAACGCGTCTTTAGATATTGTGGCTCCAACAACTTCGAAATCAGATAACATTGATGTTCCTGAAGAAGTACTTCCTATAAAAGAAATTATTGAGCAGAAAAGAGTTAGTTTTGCGCATGATGACTTTGATATCTCGGCTCTCAACAACAATAAAGCTACTTGTGATTCAAAATTATTTAACTCCACTTCTTTCGGTGACGATCCTCCATTTCGTAGGCTCAAACTGGTACCAATTAGTCAATGGGGTGTTCAATTCTCCGGTGATAATAGATTTAGTGTTAATGCTTTTATTGAGCGGGTAAATGAACTCAAAGATGCTAGAAATGCAACTGACGATGATTTATGGCGCCATGCCATAGATTTTTTTAAAGGTGACGCTTTGATTTGGTTTCGTGCAAATAGGGAGTACGTTAATAATTGGCATGAACTAGTGTTATTGTTGAAACGTACTTTTCAAGCTCCATATTACCAAGAGGAATTATTGGCGGAGGCTAAATCGAGGACTCAGGGTAAAAATGAATCAGTTCTTATATTTATTTCAGTAATGCAGAACATGTTTAATAGACTTCCTAACAAAATTTCGGAATTTGAAAAAATTATGATTATCATAAAAAATTTACAGCCATATTATCAGAGAGCAGTTTGTAGGGATGTATTTAACTCCATATCAGATTTAGTAAATGTTCTTAGAATTGTGGAAAGAACTAAAATAAATTGTGATAGCTTCCAAGAACCTAAAGCTTATATAAATTCCTTGGAGCCAGATTTAGCATACAAAGCTAATGTGATTACAACAAAAACTCCTGATGTTTGTGAAATTAAAAATTCCAGCTCTACAAATAGTATTAAAATGAGATGCTGGAATTGTAGGGAGATAGGTCATTTATTTAGGGCCTGTTCCATTCCAAAGCAAAGATTATTTTGTTATAGATGTGGCCGATTTGGAGTTACTTCTAAAGATTGTACTTGTAAGGGAAACGCCACAGGGGAGACTCCAAGTCCTGCCAAATGAGTTTTCCCCTAAAGCGCGAGGACAAAGAGTGGCAGGATTGGTTGAAGTTTTTAAATAAATTTATGGTCCAGGGCGAAGTATCGCCATTGGTTTTTAAAAAAAAATTTGATAACAGACCTTATGTAACACTTAGAATTTTAGGATATGCTTGCAATGGTCTACTAGATTCTGGGGCCACACGCACAGTAGTAAATAAAGATTTTGCTAACACGTTGAAACAATTAGGTTTAAAATCTCAAAAACTTAAATCTGTGCAAATGGCCACAGCAGATGGAACAAGTCATAACATTACGGAAATATTTGATGTTCCAATTCAATTCGATGATCAATTCCATATAGTTTCCATGTTACTTATGCCTCATTTATCGCAAAAGTTGATTTTAGGAAAAGATTTCTTTGATGCATTTGGTGTTTCCTTTACATTTAAAGGCAATAGTCTTCAGAATATATCTATCATAAATGAGATTGATGAGCACTGTGTAGCATTGATAAGCAAAGAATATTTAAAGGAAGATGAAAAACAAAAACTGTTAGAGGTAGTTCAGGAAATAAAAGAAAATATAGGGATAGGTTTAGGCAGAACTAAAATGATAAAACACACCATAGATACAGGAGATAATAAGCCAATATATCAAAGACAGTATAACTTTTCACCAATTATTAGGAAAGAAATAGAACGTGAGCTAGATGAGATGTTAGAAAAAGACGTGGTTGAGCCATCCCATAGCCCTTGGTGTTCTCCTATTGTGATGGTAAAAAAGGCTAACGGTGGTAATAGGCTTTGCTTGGACAGTAGGCAGTTGAATAAAATAACGAAACGAGATACATATCCCTTGCCAAGAGTAGCTTCAATCATAGATAACTTGCGCAATGCTAGAGTTCTCAGTACAATTGATCTCAAGTCCGCATTCTGGCAAATAGAATTAGAAGAGTCTAGTAAGGAAAAAACAGCATTTGCTGTACCGGGTAGTAGGTAGAGGACTTTTTCATTTTAAAGTAATGCCGTTTGGCCTAGTAAATGCTTCACAGTCTCAACAAAGACTTATGGACATCTTGTTTCACGCCTTAGAAGGCAAGGTATGGGCATATTTGGATGATATTGTCGTTTGTTCAGAGAGCTTAGACGAGCATTTAGAAATGTTGAGGCGTGTTATGGTAATTTTAAACAAAGCAGGTTTGACTGTCAACATTGATAAATGTCAATTTGCGAGGCGTAGTTTACGGTTTCTGGGATATATAATCGATAAAGATGGGTTACGCACAGACCCAGATAAAGTTACAGCCATAATGAATTTTCCAAGACCTAGAAACATTACAGAACTAAAAAGATTTGTAGGGATTGCTAGTTGGTACAGGAGATTTGTAAAAGACTTTTCTCTTGTTGCGGCCCCACTCCATGATTTAACTAAGGGGAAAAAGAATAAAAAGTTTACTTGGAATGAGGAAGCCGAGAAATCGTTTGTAAATTTAAAGACTTTACTTACTTCTACACCGGTTATTTCTTGTCCAGATTTTTCTAAACCGTTTATTATACAATGTGACGCATCAAATAAAGGGATAGGGGCGGTTTTGTGTCAAAATGTTAATGGCGTAGAACAACCCATATGTTACTTAAGTAGAAAGTTAAATGATGGAGAACAATTATTTTCGACATCAGAAAGGGAGCTGTTAAGCATTGTTTATGCCGTAGAAAAATTTAGGCCCTATATAGATGGAACTCATTTTACGGTTGTAACCGATCATAGTGCTCTTAAAATGCTACATAAAATGAAGGATCCCCATGGCAGATTGGCTAGATGGGCAATGAAATTACAACAGTTTAGTTTTGATATAATTCATAGACCAGGTAAATGTAATGTCGTGCCAGATGCTTTGTCTAGATGTATTGAGGTTCTTGAAGATCATAATCACGAAATACAAATTTTAGACAAACATAAAGATGATTGGTACAAAGACAAGGTTAAAAAGCTAACTCTCAGTCAAGCACCAAATTTGGATTGGCAAGTTAAAGACGGCATACTGTATAAAAAACTTATTTTAAAGCAATATCCGGACAAAATTAACGATTGGAAATTAGTTATACCAAAACCTCTAAGAGTTAATATTTTAAAGTTTTGTCATGATGATGTAAAAGCCGGTCATTTAGGAGTTCGCAAAACTTTATTTGGAATAAAACAATATTATTATTGGCCCCATATGAAACATGACGTTTTAGAATATGTTGGAAACTGTGAAACATGTGCAAAAGTAAAGATACCTCAAAAACTACCTTTTGGTCAAATGGGTCAGCATAGAACCGTAACAAGGCCTTGGCAGATAATTTCATTAGATTTAATGGGACCCTTTCCTAAAAGCAAGCAATGTAATACCATGCTATTAGTAATCACCTGTTTGTTTAGTAAATTTGTACTTTTATTTCCGCTTAGAACAGGTAAAGCTGATAAAATTTGCGAAATTCTTGAAAACCAATTTTTACTTTTCGGTATACCTCAAGCAATTATATGTGATAATGGAAAGCAATTTGATTCACACGTATTTAGAGATTTAGTACACAAATATAATAGTCAAATATGGTTTACTCCTAATTACCATCCGCAAAGTAATCCAACAGAACGGGTTAACCGAGTTATTGGCACTATGATATCTTCGTTTATTAGCACAAAAAAACATAACGAATGGGATATTCACCTGCAAAAGTTTGCTCATGCTATACGGACATCTATTCATGAAACAACCGAATATACACCATCCTTTCTATTTTTCGGCAGAGAAACATCTATTCCAGCTAATATTAACAATTCAACGAGAGATCAATATTCCACGATTCTAGATGAACCCATTAAAATAAACTATAGTGAATATTTATCGAATTTACAGTCACTATCTAGCTTGTATAAAAATGTGGAAGGTAAATTAATAACATCTTACAAGAAAAGTGTCCAAATCTATAATAGTAAACGTAGAAATGCTAATTTCAAAATAGGGGATGTAGTATGGAAGCGCACGAAATTTCTCTCTAATGCAGGAACTAAATTTATGGCTAAACTAGCACCAAAATTTGAAAAAGCCGTTATAATTGAAAAATTATCTGACAACGTTTTTCGTCTTAATAATGCTTATGGCAGATCAATAGGCGTGTGGCATGCTAAAGATCTGAAGCCATTGCAGCAAGCTGTTGGGGTTTAAAGAAATAAAATATTGATAATATTTTTTTTCTTAATTTGGTTGGGGGAATATTACGTAGTTTTATGATAATAAAAATGTACCCTCCGCACTGTGGATATCGCGAACGCGCGACCGGCGGTATTGGTCGGTAGACGCGTTGTTGCAAAAATTAAGTGTCTTGAATCGAAATTATTCAAGTTATTTATTTGATATATATAAGAGTGTAAGGCCAATTGTATTGAGCTATTAGTGTTGTGCGCAAAGAGAAAGGGCTTACCGAAACGCCCTTTTGAGTAGTGGTAGTTCCACCTAATACACTAAGGGAAGTTAGATTAATTAAAACCTTGAATTTGCCGTGACACGGTTTTGGCAGAGTTCCGAAATCACTGCAGGACTTTGATGACTCAGTGCAAGAAAGAAAAAAACTCTCCTGGCGTCCAACCTAGATTAGAACTTAGTTATTTACCTAATATGTAATCATTCTTATAAGCTCTAGTTAACATTCCATTCAGTAGGCTAATGGTAGGTTAGTTAGTAGTTCATTATAATTCTGTCAATATATGTATTTAAAGCATTATTTCCTTTCATTTTATAAGAACCCGTAACAAATTTTAAACTGGCTCTCCTGGAAAATTGCCTTTTTACTTGCCGGTATTCTTGCAAAGAAGCGATATGTTAATCCGTCAAGCCGTTTGTGCTGCAGCGTGACAAAAAATAAGGCATACAATTCGAAATACATTACCCTCCTCAGTTAATAAAAAACGAAAATCGGTGACACACGGTATTTAAATATATTACAATAAAGACAAAATACAACTGTAACATATGTTAGTAAATATTACGTAACAATTTGCGACGCCTTACTTTTTTTAATATAGGAGTAGCAGACGAGCATGCAGCCCACCTGATGGTAAGTGGCTACTGCCCATGGACATCTGTAATCAACCCCAGATAGGATTAGATATTCCTACCTGAGGCCGGCCACAGATGCACCGCTACCCCTGAGGACTAAGCTGGAACGCCTCGGCAGTCTGTCTCCCTTACCACACCCTTCAAAACGGAACGCAGCAGCGCCTAACACTGCTGTTATTAGGTAGAAATAGGTGCGGCGGTGGTGCCGCCGGAGTCGAACCACAAAGGGTTCTACCACCTTCAGTTTTTGTCTCTGTCTAATTAAACAGATAACAATAAAAACAATATACCAGTAACATATGTTAGTAAATATTACGTAACAATTTGCGACGCCTATCAATGATATTAACTTACCCTTCTTATGCTTCTCATCTTCGGGCAGTTGATCCCAATTCTCGTTCATGGCTCGGCCAATATCATCCCAGGCTTTTTTCTTGATCTCCCTATTCCGAAGACACTTCATATTATAATGTTTTGAGTAAACATTCCAAATACATTCTTGTTTTTGGACTTCCAGAATGAATTTCTCGTCGGTATCATCTGATTGTGCTCTGTTCCGAATGTATGATGTGTAGATATACTTCGAACTCATTTTGATTTTTACAATTCGGTCTAGGATAGGGTGGGTTCAGGCTTCCCGGGCGGCGCCGCCGCTCGTACTGTTGAAGCCGGCAACGTCAGCGCCAAAGATTAGGTAACTGAGGTGGCTAAATACATCAAAAACTAAGGAAAAGTCTAGGCTATAGTTAAATTTAAACATTTAAACATTTATTTGTTTTACTTCATAAGGTGTGTTACATTAGTAAGCTAGAGCCTCCTTTTAAGCATGCAGTGCCTGTATTAGGAGCCTCCGCTCTTCCGAGAACAACATAAACTTGTGAAATATAATACAAGGTAAGGAATATATTATTTTAAGCTAATTTATCTAATTTTATATTAATCAATAACATAAGTATTCTTGCCTAGTATTGTGTGTGTGTGTGTGTGTGTGTGTGTGTGTGTGCATGTGTGAGTGTATGCATTTAATGTATTATATATATGAGGACTGTAGTAGTGATTCTGCCTCTTCGTAGCTGCAACGCAATATGATGATTTGAATAGAATCAAGGCATTTTTGTAGAATCCTTTGTGATTTAATGCTGGCATTTGCCACATCTTTTTCTGTATAACAGCAGTACTATGTTCTGATTTATCTTATATATAAAATTCTCGTGTCACAATGTTAGTTACCGTACTCCTCCGAAACGGCTTTACCGATTTTCACAAAAAATTATATGCATATTCAGTAGGTCTGAGAATCGGCTACTATCTATTTTTCATACCCCTAAGTGATAAGGGTTGTTCACCGTTAACATTTTTTTATTTATATGGCAACACAACGTTTGCCGGGTCAGCTAGTAAGGTTATATAGTAAGACTTACAAGAGACATGTCAATTTAATCCTCAGAGCTAGAACAATGGCTTTTGTCAACTTAAGGTGGAAAGTAAATCCATAAAGGTAATAATCCATGATTGGTAGTGGCAACTTACCGTCAGGTGGACTGCATGCTTACGAATTACGTGTAATTTTGTATTGCAAGATTAAATCGCACTTATGTTTTCTATTCAAACATTTAAAAAGTAATATTGTAGAAGATTACTAAACGTAGACTACAGATTTATTTCATACCGAGAATCAAATTAAACCTTACTTCATCAAACTGTCCCACTGCTAGGCACGGGTCTCCTCTCAGAATGAGAAGGATTAGGCCATAGTCCACCGCGCTGGCCAAGTGCGTATTGGCAGACTTCACATACCTTTGAAAACTGTTTTTTTAAGATTTCTCAGGTATGCAGGTTTCCTCATGATGAAAACCTTCACCGTTTATGCAAGTGATAATTAAGTTCTAATATGTACATAACTTTGATAAATCAGTGCCTAGGATTTGAACCTCGGACCCCTGGATCAATAGGCCGAATTACCTATTGTTATCAATGCTTTTAATATGCTAACCTAACTTATTTACGAATATTTTAAAAATCCTGCTTCATTTCTCCAAACATCAATTAATCAACAAATTTGTCTCACAGAGACAACCGCGGAACCAATAAAGTAGTTACTTCACCTTCTGCGTTGCTTTATAAATGCCGCATGCATTTTTGCGCATGTGCTAAAATGCATTATACATATTATAAGCAATATACAGCCGAATCAAATCAATTCACCTGGTAGACATTGAAATATATTGATGTAGTAAGGTCACGCCAATATGATATCAGTAGCACTTATATCATAAATGGCACAGATCGAAACTAGTGGGCAACAGTTGCGGTTGTTTCATTATTACCATGCTCAGTCATAGATTAGTAAAGATTACTCACTCTTAACAAGAAAATGTACCCAGTTTTGAGAATTGAAATAGTTGCTTAAAAAAGTTTTGCCACGTCTCCGTGCTAAAATGTCCCTAAAATATTTGAAATAATTATTTATTTATTATGTAAATTACGCAGTATTAGTTATTTATTCGTAAATATTCTCTAAAAATGTTTTTATTTGTCAAGAATTAAAAAAAAAACTTACTAATAAGCCGTTTTTGGCTTCATTCAATTTCAAGGCGGCGAAGTATCTTTACTAATCTATGTGCTCAGTCAGTATTATAATGGTTGCGTATGGTTCGATTTGTTCCATACAAATTAAAAATACAGTCTAATATATAAACGTTGTTAATGCCTATAATTGGCACTCATACGAACCTTATTATTAATACTACTATAGTGTACTTCTATATACTATATAATGTATTGTGTGTGTTGCGGTGTGGTCTGAATTAGCTCCAGCTCCACATGTACCATTACGTTAAGTTAACATTGTCAAAAACATTTTTTTTTAAAAGATGTGTGTTATGGAGTTTCTTTCGCCGCTTCTTCTCCATAACGAAACACCTTGTGAAGTGGTGGTAGTTGCTTTGATATTCAAAAAGTGATCTGTAAAGAACCTATTTTGAATAAAAAAAAATGATTTGATTTGATTTGATTTGCTGTTGGCATGTAAATAAATAAATAAATAAATATGATCATTATTTATTAATGACTTTGTAATGAATTACGATTACAAATAACATTTTGGGGTATTCTTAGGTACTATTGTCACACTTAAATGTTATAACAGTAATCTAGCGCCGCTGTGTTCTGGTTTGAAAGGTGTGGTAATAGAGGTATACTTATAGGAGATTTATTTTATACTTTTTACACGCTTTATATTAGCTTCACTTGTATGTTTGTCAGTGAGTAACTCCGTTTTTCAGTAGAAAGAGATCAACATACATCCTTATCTTACCCTGCATGTATGAAATAATGAAATAGAATACCGAAAGCTTTTTAGTTGATTTTATCATAAAAGCGTGTTTTTTAGTTTTTTTGAACTATATTTATTATAATATTAAAGTAGAAAATAAACATACAGTCCCTGTCATAGTAAGTGGCTACTGTCGCCCATGGATATCTATAATCAGACTTTTGAAGGTGGTTGGACCCTTTGTGGTTCGACTCCGGCAGCACCACCGCCACACCTACTTCTGCCTCATAAGAGCAGTGTTAAACACAGCTGTGTTCCGGTTTGAAGGGTGTGGTAAGGGAGACATACTTTTCCGAGGCGTTCCAGCTTAGTCCGCAGGGGTAGCGGCGCATCTGTGGCCGACCTCTGATATATCTAAGACTATCTGGGTTTGATTACAGATGTCCATGGGCGGCAGTAGCCACTTATAGTCCGCGCCAAACTGCTAGACCGCTCTGAATATAGAAATGAGTCGCGTCGTAACAAATTGTAGATATTAGCGGGACGAAGACAGCACCCCCTCCCCTCCCCCCGCACCCTCCGCTGCCCGCTCTCACCCACACACATAGCTCCGTTAGTATGCCCTTACGTTGCTACGGAATATATGCTTGTAGTTGTGCGCAACAACTTCAGAGCGGACTAGCAATTGGCGCGGACTGTACCATCAGACGGATTGCATAGTACATGCTCGTTTGATACTTTCATTTTTTTTAAATATCTGGTATTAAACAATAAAAATATAAATAAATTTAAAAAGGAAGCACTAGCGCACGCCATTAAAATATTGAAATTTAAATAGAGTAACTCATCATCCTTACTAGTCCTTACTTCCTTACTAATATTATAAATCCGAAAGTAACTCTGTCTGTCTATCTGTCTGTCTGTCTGGTTGTCTCTTCTTCACGCCTAAACCACTGAACCGATTTTAATGAAATTTTGTACAAAGATAGTCTGAGACCCGAGAAAGGACATAGGATAGTTTTTATCCCGGAAATCCCACGGGAACTAGGGATGGCGATCTAAGATCGATTAATCGGAGAATCAATCTTTTAGATCCAAAACATCGATTATTTAAATCGATATTAGTAAGGATTGAATCGTAAACTATGCATTTGATCAAGTGATGATCTTTAGCAAAGTTGAAGGTACGAATTTTCAGTTTTATGTATGTTAGTATGTTATATTATTTTCCTTTAAACGCGGGCGAAGCCGCGGGCAAAAACTAGTGTATTTATAAGCACGCTTACTGAAGTTATCTTACTGTATTAGCTTAAGTGTGTCTTATAAGTGAAATTTTGTTATTTCTTTAGACAATAAAATTCTTTAAAACAAACCTAAACACGGGACCTTTCGTCAGATGTCAAAGTAACTACTGTGCCATTTAATCTATTGTTAAAATCAAATCAAATCAAATTTATTTTGTAAAATGCTTCATATACATTTTGTCATCACTGACGTACAAAAATATTAATAAAATTACAGGATCAATTATTATTATTTAAATACAAAATTATACACACAAATATCATAATTAATAAATTAGAATACATTATAATTACAATGTCAAGACTTTTAGCCATTTATACAAAAATAAAATTTAAATTTAATAAAATAATTTAATAAAATTTAATCATTTTATGTCAAATAATTCTTGCACATTGTAAAAACATTTGTCAATTAGCCACAATCTTAGTTTATGTTAATTAGTCATCAAAAGAGGAAAAAACGTTTTTAATTGAATTTTAATAGACCCTAATCGAGTTTTAATTTATTTTGGAATTCTAATGATAAATACAGAAGCAAGTTATTAATTAAAATGCTTTTTATAGAACATATAAGCATGCAGTCCACCTGATGGTAGGTGGCTACTGGCGCCCATGGACATCTGTAATCAACCCCAGATAAGATTATATATATACCTACTTGAGGTCGACCACATATGCGCCGCTACTCCTGAGGACTAAGCTAAAATGCGTCGATATGTATCACCCTCGCCACATCTTTCAAACCAGAACACAGTTGCGCTTCAAATCAGCAACTTCAAATCAGAACACAATTACCTTTTAATACGATACTTTGTTATTTTTAAACTAATCTAGAAACGAAAATAAAAATCTTTTTGAAACTAAGAGCGACAGTTCATGCCTGTCGACAGCGACAGTCGCTGCCCGTTGCCCGTTGCCTGTTAGTGAATGATAGAAACTGTCGCGCAATGTTATCTCTGTGGTTAGCGACCTTCAACGACTGTTGCCAACTGTCGCCTGTTGTCATCAAGCTTTAGCAACTGTCGCTTTCTTTTGTCTCTGTTGTCAGCTATCGTCAACGATTGTCGCCTAGCGTTGCCTGTTGTGAGCGAGTTCACGGTTCGAGCTCCCACTATTGCCGCCCGCAACCCTGGAAGCCGCCTTTTAGTCGCCTCTTACGACAGGCAGGGGATACCGTACCCTATTCTGGTCCCGGAACTACAGGGACAAAAAGAAATGAAATACCCATAACTAATTCAGATTCGGGGAATCGAACCCGAGCCTCCTGGGTGAGAGCCAGGTATCCTAGCCACTAGAGCATATCGGATGTTCGCGCATCTTACCTAATGTACCAATGATGACACATAATCGATTTACAGATAAAAGATGTAACTGTTTAAGATAAAGTATATTTTCTAAGATAACTGTAAAAGATAAAATAACGATTAGTTGTATATTTATAAGGAAAAACGAGATTTTGTTAATAGTTGGTTGTGTTTTGTGACTGTGGTTAGTGCTTGTTAACAAAATGTTTGGATTGATGGTGAGTTTTAGTGTATTTATATTGAACATCTTTTTAGACGGTGGAAGGTAATGTTTTTCGGTTGTATGTGCTTCATTCTTTGGCATGCTACAGCCCCAACGGCTTGATTTTGGGGGTGACTTCGGCTAAATTAATTTCCTTGTTCAGTTAATTATTTGCAAATCAAATCAAATCAAATTTATAGTGGAACAAGGTACAAACATAATATTTTGAGTACAACATATTCCCGCTACAGGTGGCACAATAATTGTGCAATAAAATATAAGTAGCAAATCAATGAAACAATTAAAAATATTAATTAAACAATTAGTATTTTGCATATTAGTAATTTGAATTAAATGTCAAAATAATTAATATTGGATAACAATGTTTATTATACAGGGTGATTTTTCAAAGGGTACCCAAATTTTTTTACCATATTCTAGACATCAATAATGTTATGTACAAAATGTCAAAACTTTAAAATCCCTCTTAATTATTTAATTACATTAATTCTAAGTTATTCCAAATTCTGCGTACATTATGGACAACCGTTGCATAGTACGCGCAGTCATTGATAATGACACTAGCACTAACGCACACAAACTCGTAATACAAGTATGCCGACGCGCGATTCTTCATTGAGACTGACACGCACACAAGGCCTTAGGACCGTTATAATGAACAAATACACACTACCTACATTACGACTTTATTGTTTTAAAACGAATGTGCATGTTTAATTTTTATGGCGTATTTAAAAAATTGGAATCAACTATTTACAGCAAATTAACTTACCTAATTACATAATTATTGAACGTCCCTTATAAAACACACTGGTATTTACATTGTCTACATATCACTGGTATTTCAAAAACTGTTCAAAGTGGAGTCCATTTCTCTCAATACAAAGCTGAGCACGCTTTCTTAAATTGTTTTTAACATTATTTGTGTCTGGACACTTTTCACTTCACTAAAATCTGTAATTATTTTATTGCGTAGGTTCTCATAACTCTGCGCTTCCTCAACGTAAACAAGTCTTTTAATTGCTCCCCATAAATAAAAGTCTAAAGGAGCTAACGGAGTCTAACGGAGCTGCTAAAATCGTCGTCGTATTAGGTACTCTTAAGTTATTTCCATGTATTTGAAAACGCGGTAAAGATTCACTTTCATAAAGTCTTTGCGCACCATGTAAACTTTCACCATTTAAAATGTAGCACCGTACCATCTCATAATACTCGCGGTTCGTATAAATTATTTGATTTTGTGCCGCCATTTTCACTCATAAAAAATAGCAAACGCATTCGAAAATCGGTCACGGTCGACTGGCGCCACTGGCGGCCGGCGGGCGGCGGATGCGCATCACAGGTGTCTGCGAGGACGAGGGGGAAGGGGTTGCGCGAAACTAGGCGATCGCTAGCCGAATATTACCGATATCTCCCTGCATAGTTTTTATGTTTGTGTGCGAGCGCTCAGAGTAGTGTGTGATAATAAATAGCAGAACTTATGAATGATAGTTTTCGTTGTTGAAATCATGTCCATGAGTTCTGTATTTAGGGGATAAAATGGTTCAATATTTCTTAATATTTTTTTTATTTTTTTATTTCGAAAATCGGTTATTTAACCGCTTCTGAACCATCTGTGTCAATTTGGGTACTCTTTGAAAAAACACCCTGTATAAATTCGTCATTAATGAGTAATTAAAAAAATATATATTTTTTTGAGGGCTCAGTGTCTTGTTTTTATAATAATTACTGGTATATAATATAGAAATAGCAAACAAGCATGTTTGGCATGTTTGGCATGGCATGGACATCTGTAATCAACCGCAGATAGTATAAGATTCCTACCTAAAGTTAGCCATAGATACGCTGCTATCCCTAAAACTAAGTTGTAGTCTGGGATAACTCCCTTACCACACCCTTCAGAGCGAAGATGGTAGAACCCTTTGTGGTTCGACTCCGGCGGCACCACCGCCACACCTATTTCTACCTAATAACAGCAGTGTTAGGCGCTGCTGTGTTCCGGTTTGAAGGGTGTGGTAAGGGAGACAGACTTTTCCGAGGCGATCCAGCTTAGTCCTCAGGGGTAGCGGCGCATCTGTGGCCGACCTCAGGTAAGAATATCTAATCCTATCTGGGGTTTTTTACAGATGTCCATGGGCGGCAGTAGCCACTTACCATCAGGTGGACTGCATGCTCGTCTGCTACTCCTATATTATAAAAAAAAAACTATTATATGGTAGAAATAGGTAACACTAGATTTTAACTACGTAGGACTAATTTTAATAATGCCTTTCTTTCCAGATATTATTATTACTATTTAATTTTCATACGAGTATCAACGCGGGCCATTTCGTAAAGAAAGTTAAGGTAAGTTGTAACAATTTAGGTAACAATTTAATATTATTTAATTTAGGTAACAATTTAATAATGTTTAATTTAGGTAACAATTTAATAATGTTTAATTTAGGTAACAATGTAATAATTTTTAATTTAGGTAACAATTTGATAAATCTATTTTTATTATCTGACCAATCGTAACTTGTGGTAATTATAGTTTAAAAACCACCCTAAAATCGCACAAGGCACTTTAATCCCGTTTGACGACCCGCGTGGCGGAGCGGTCACCATACCGGTCTGACGCGCAAAGGGTCCCGGGTTCGATCCCCGGCCAGACAGATATCTAAGTGATGAATTTAGATTTCTGTTTCTGGGTCTGGGTGTTTGTGTATTTGTCTATGTGTGTGTCCACGGCACCCACGACACAGGGAATCCTAGTGTGGGGCTGTGAGTGTAGAAAGTGTTTTAAAAAAAAAACCTGACTATCCTGATAAGGAGAATGAGATAAAATTATTAAAATCGTGTATCGTTATCGGTTCTTGATAATTGTTCAAAATTTTAAATTAATCGTACCGTTCAAAGTGGGTAAAAATCGAGTTCAAAGATTCCGTTACACACATGCAGATCTAGCTAATAAAAACGTGGTAAAAATCTGATGTACCTGGGATTCAAATCTCGGACCCTTCGTACAAAAATCCAAGTTTTAACCTCTAGACTATCACTACGTTTTTATACTCTTATTTTTATAAAAATAACATATCATGAAAATAATACAAAATAATGATTAAAAGGGTAGTATTTAAACGAGTGACTGCAAATAAAAGTTTTGAGTGACAAAAATAATGAATTGTGGTTATACTATTACTAAGTGAGCGACAGCATTACTAAGTGAGCGACTGGCTGCGAGTGACGAGAAATCAACAGAACAGCGACTTACAAACATTAATCTGAGTTACTTAAAATACGAAATGAGAAGGTTCATTTATTTTTGAGCGACCTAATATTTGTCTAAGTGTAAACATTACGTCTTGCGTTTTATTCAAAATTTAGCAAATGTGTTTTTTTTTAATACTGAGCAGCATTTTATTTTAAATTAAGTGTTTCGAATACAAAAGCCACTTTGTGTGTAATACTGTGTGCTCATGTCATTGATCATAAATAAAGGTAAGGTCTGAATTCATACAGATTGGGCCCACCCGCTCGCTGCTCGCTTAGTTTTATATTGTCTTATATGTTCCAACCTAACCTAACCAATTCAATTAGAAAAACCTAATCTATCTTAATACTAAAGTTGCCTCTCTATATTTCCAGTCGCTCACTTAGTAATGTAGTCGCACAAGTTATTAAAACAGTATGTCATTATCAGTCGCTAAGTTTTTTTTTATTCGACCGTTTTATAATTTCCCTTATTAAAACAGTACAATTATAAAATAATTTGAATAGTTTAGTAACAGTCATAGATTAGTAAAGATACCTCGCCGCCTTGAAATTGAATGAAGCCACAAGTGGCTTATTAGTAAATTCTTTTTTGAATTCTTGACAAATAAAAACATTTTTAGAGAAAATTTACGAATAAATAACTAATACTGCGTAATTTACATAATAAATAAATAATTATTTTAGGGACATTTTGGCACGGAGACGTAGCGAAACTTTTTTACGCAACTATTTCAATTCTCAAAACTGGGTACATTTTCTTGTTAGGGAGTGAGTAATCTTTACTAATCTATGGTAACAGTATGTACAAGTACAAGATGATTAAAAAACTTCGATAGCGTAATTCAGAAACTTGTGACGGCATTTCTGAACGACCAGAAAGTCTTAAAATAAATATTTTAAAGTTTCAGCCAACGGACAATAAGGATGGCGATTTCTATGCAGTCATAAAAAATGGGGAGAATAATTTGGAGATTTTGAACCCAAAGTCCGAAGAACCCACTTTGAGAGAGATCGTCTATTACAGGGTTGTTGAAAAACCTTATAATTGGGATGTAAGTACTTAAAAAAAATATATATTCTTAAGGTTTTCAAGGTGGTAGAACCCTTTGTGGTTCGACTCCGGCGGCACCACCGCCACACCAATTTCTGCCTAATAACAGCAGTGTTAGGCGCTGCTGTGTTCCGGTTTGAAGGGTGTGGTAAGGGAGACATACTTTTCCGAGGCGTTCCAGCTTAGTCCTCAGGTATAGCGGCGCATCTGTGGCCGACCTCAGGTAGGAATATCTGATCCCATCTAGGGTTGATTACAGATGTCCATGGGCGACAGTAGCCACTTACCATTAGGCGGACTGCATGCTCGTCTGCTACTCCTATGTTATAAAAAAGAGTCCTAACTGTATATTTTGTGGGTTGTAACTTTTTGGGTGACGGGTTTCTTTATACCTTTTTATGTCCTACTGCTGGGCATAAATTCCTTTTGAAATAACGAAAGCCTGGAAAACATATCACTTTCAATTCCTTGAACAATTGATAACAAATACTAAAAATAAATTTAAATTTATTGGCACGGAACTCTCTATGTAAGAATTCTACTCGCTTAGACAATTGATCTTTAAAGATTTCTATATTGCTTTATCTTTCAGGATACTTCAGATATTGCCTCTAAAGAACTGCATTATTTCACCAACGGCCATGACAATCCAGTCCTGCTTTGGAGTTCACAAGAAGTAAGTACTAACTGTTGTAAGAGCAGTAAGCCTAATGGTTAAGAAACTCGGCCTTTCGATCGAATGGTCCGTGTTCAAATCCCAGGCACCTCTGATTCAAAGTTATGTGCGCATTGGAAGTTAATTATCACTTTCTTAAATGGTAAAGGAATCGTCGTGAGGAAACGTGACTTGAGAAATAAAAAAAAATATTCAAAGGTATGTATGGAGCCTACCAATACGCACTTGTCCAGCGTGGTGCACTATGGCCTAATCCTTCTCATTCTGAGAGGAGACCCGTGCCCAGCAGTGAGACAGTAATGGGTTGAAGATGGTAATGATTAACAGCAGTGTTAAGCGTTGCTTTGTTCCCGTGTGAGGTGTGGTAAGACATACTTTTCCGACACATTCCAGCTTAGTCCTCAGGGGTAGCCTCAGGAATCTAATCTTATCTGGGGTTGATAACAGATGTCCATGGGCGACCATCAGGTATACTGCGTGCTCGTCTGCTACTCTTTAATATACATTAAAAAAACATGCAGTCCACCTGATGGCATGTGGTAACTGCCGTGGACATCTATCAACTCCAGATTGACGCAGAGTCCTATCTGAGGTTGGTAACAGATGCGCCGCTACCCTTGAGAACCAAGCTGGAATGCCTCGGATAAGTATGTCTCCCTTACCATACTTGCAGAACACAGCAGCGCTTAACATTGCTGTTATAACAGAAATAGGTGGTGCTGCCGGAGTCGAACCACAGAGAGTTCTAACACCTTCAATCATTTATTTTCATTATTATTTTTATATATATCTTTATTATTATTTCAGGATGTCGAAGCAAATAATTCTTCACCTAAAAAGTTAAATAATTCTGAAGAACTTAATAATAAAAATGCATCTAAGAGCTATGATAGTAATAAATATGTTTACGGCGATGAAAATAATAATAATGATGCGGATGATTTTGGTAAAGGAGAAAACGCTAATGACACAGATAATAATGATGATGGTGATAATAATGATGAAAAGAATTATCACAATGATAATAACCTTGAAAAGGTAAATACCAATATCTTGTAGAAGCTCTAAATTTAAGTATGAGTAGTAAATATATGAGTAACAGAAGAACATGCAATCCTTCTGATGGTAAGCGGCCACTGCCTCCCATGGACACCTGTAATCAACCCCAGATAGGATTAGATATTCCTACTTGAGGTAGGCCACAAATGCGCCGCTACCCCTGAGGACTAAGATGGAACGCTTCGGAAAAGTCTGTCTCCCTTACTACACTCGTCATAACGGAACACAGCAGCGCCTAACACTGCTGTTATTAGGTAGAAATAGGTGTGGCGGTGGTGCCGGAGTCGAACCACACGGTTCTAAACCTTGCAGTAAAATATATGATTTTGTCTGATACGACACGTTCAGTGTCTGTAGATATAAGGATCTAAGACTATAGTTTATTAAGAAAATGATACTGAAACTATCAAAGTACAAGAAGAGAAAAAGATTACCAAAATCTTATATATAAAAATCTCGTGTCACAATGTTAGTTACCGTACTCCTCCGAAACGGCTTTACCGATTTTCACTAAATTTTATACGCATATTCAGTAGGTCTGAGAATCGGCTACTATCTATTTTTCATACCCCTAAGTGATAAGGGTTGTTCAACCGTAATATTTTTTTTATATGGCAACGCAATGTTTGCCAGGTCAGCTAGTAACACAATATATTTGTTAACCAAACTTACAAGTTCACTTACTTGACGCGACTACGTTAGCACTGTTAGCAGTGATAGCCTAGTGGTTAAGAAACTCGGCCTCTCGATCGAGGGGTCCGAGGTTGAAATCTGAACACCTCTGATTTTACGAAATTGTGTGCGCATTAGAAATTAATTATCACTTGCTAAAAACGTGAAGGAAAACATCGTGAGGAAACCTGCATACCTGAGAGATTTATAAAAAAAATCTCAAAGGTTTGTGAAGTCTACCAATACGCACTTGTCCAGCGCGGTGGACTATGGCCTAATCCTTCTCATTCTGAGAGGAGACCCGTTCCCAGCAGTGAGACAGTAATGGGTTGATGATGATGTTAGTCCTTATATGGCAACGCATGTGATCGGCTTCAGGTAGAACCTGTTCAGGATGGAGTTGGTTATAGATGTCCATACAGTGAATTACCATCACGGCTGTATGCTTTGCACCTAAAATCTTAAATAAAAAATCTAAATTCTAAAATAAAACTTGATAACCAAAGATCGACCAATTAATAAAAGAAATAAGTTTTTATATTTAATTCAAAAGTAATGAATAAATATTAAATAAATATTTCAATTAAAAAAAACTAAATAATTTTATGTTATTTTCACAAAAGATAAAAATTTGCATCAGCTGAAACTTATTCCGATACCGGGAATCGAACCCGAGCCTCCTGGGTGAGAGCCAGGTATCCTAGCCACTAGACCATATCGGATTGTACGATATTGATTGAAATTAAGTAACACACTTTTCTGTATTGGATTGTTTCGTTTATATTTAAATTTCTATGTTACTAGCTAACCCGGCAAACGTAGTGTTGCCATAAAAATAAAAAAATGTTAAGAGTGAACAACCCTTATCACTTAGGGATATGAAAAATAGATAGTAGCCGATTCTCAGACTTACTGACTATGCACATAAAATTTGGTGAAAATCGAGAAGAGGAGTACGGTAACTAACATTGTGACACGAGAATTTTATATATAAGATTTTACACAGATGTATAATAATAAAATGTATTTAAATTTGTTTTTCAGCCAAAAGATAAAAGACACGAGCTGTTTAATGCAGCTAAACGGAAATATGAAGAACGAGTTGCAGTTGCAGTACAGAAGGTATGATATACCTTTATCTAAATATATACATATATAACTCAAAGGTGACTGACTGACATAGTGGTATATCAACGCACAGCCCAAGCCACTGGACGGATCGGGCTGAAATTTGGCATGCAGGTAGATGTTATGACGGAGGCATCCGCTAAGAAAGGATTTTGATCAATTCTACCCCCAAGGGGATAAAATAGGGGATGAAAATATTACTTTGTAACGCGAGCGAAGCCACGGGCAAAAGCGCGTTTTATTTACGACTAGTAGTGACCGCGGCTTCTCCCGCGTTTAAAATAAAACATGACATACATAATTGAAAATTTGTACCTTCATTGGAATGATAGTGGCGCCATCTGTTGAAAATTGGTCGCACCAACTCAGAAACCTTCGTGGGCTCATGCACAACAACTTTGCTAAAGATCATCACGTGATCAAAAGCATAGTTTACGATTCTATAAAGGTCTTACAGAGAAACATTGATTATTATTTATATAGAAAGAAGATGTTTTTAATTATTTTAAACGTTTTTTATTAAAGTAATTGAATAATTTACTTTATTTTCAGGAAAACACAATTAAAAGGAGGCAAATAAGAAATGTGAATTCTAAGGTAAGTGTTTTTTATAAAATATCTGTCAGGGATGACACGATGTTAGGTTTCTTTTTTAATTTTATGTTATTATAATCATTCATATTAAGAATACATTGGGATATATTTATGATTCGACCGCAGTGCCGCTTATTATCATTTTTTGGCAATTATTACTTAATAGCGAAATCAAATCTTAATTAATAACGAAACATGCGTTCATTTAATGGTAGAAAGAAACCCTATGGACATCAACCCAGATTGCATTGAGTCCAATCCAAGGTCATTTACAGTCACAAATGTACTAGCTCTGAAGGCTAAGTAGGAATGCCTTGTGTTAGTGTTAAAGGTGGTAGAACCCTTTGTGGTTCGACTCCGGCGGCACCACTGCCACACCTATTTCTACCTAATAACAGCAGTGTTAGGTGCTGCTGTGTTCCGGTTTGAAGGGTGTGGTAAGGGAGACAGACTGTTCCGAGGCGTTCCAACTTAGTCCTCAGGGGTAGCGGCGCATCTGGGGCAAACCTCAGGTAGGAATATCTAATCCTATCTGGGGTTGATTACAGATGTCCATGGGCGGCAGTAGCCACTTACCATCAGGTGGACTGCATGCTCGTCTGCTACTCCTATATTATAAAAAAAACTTCTTTAACACACTCTAAATCAAAACACAGCAGCACTTAACACAGCTGTTATAAGGCAGAAATATGTAGATATGGTGGTGCTACCACCGGAGTTGAATCACAAAGACTTTTACTACCATAAACATAGATTAGTAAAGATTACTCACTAACAAGAATAACCTAACCAGTTTTGAGAATTGAAATAGTTGCGTAAAATAGTTTTGTCACGTCTCCGTGCTGAAATGTCGCTAAAATTTTTGAAATACTTATTTACTTATTATGTAAATAACGCAATATTAATTCAAAAAAATAACTAACAAATCAGCCTTTTTGTGGCTTCATTCAATTTCAAGGCGGCGAAGTATCTTTACTTATCAAAGACCTTAAAATACTACCCTTCTTACTGTTATGACGACCCGCGTGGCGGAGCGGACACCATACCGGTCTAACGCGCAAAGGGCCCCGGGTTCGATCCCCGGCCAGACAGATATCTAAGTGATGAATAGATATATATAGATAGATTTCTGTTTCTGGGTCTGGGTGTTTGTGTATGTGTCTATGTGTGTGTCCATGGCACCCACGACACAGGGAATCCTAGTGTGGGGCTGTGAGTGTAGAAAGCGTTTATTTTATTTTATTTTATTTATGCATGTTGACTAATCTCATATGTTTTAAAGTTGTTTTTATTTATTTTCTAGAACTTGCCACCAGCGCCGACTCTACCACCACTCAACTGGGAACAAATACCAGATTATATTAAAAGGATATTAGATAATGAAAAATCGGTGAGTACAAATGTTTCGTATTTCCAAAAAATAATTTGGTAGAAGAATTGTTTTTCACCAGCATGACACCAACCATCAATTTTCAAAAATCCTACAATTATTTACTCTTAAAAATTAAGCTGGAAATCATCCACAAAATTTCTCATACAAACACAGTCGCTACTATCATAAGGTCGAAAAAGATGTGACGGAAGTACCAGTCAACGGAAATATAACAAAACGAATGTCTCGAAAGATTTACACCTATTTACCTTCGAATTACACCTCTTTCTGCCTAATGATAGGAATTTTAAGCGCCGCTGTTTGAAGACTGTAGTAAAGTAATACTAACCCCAGGTTATCCAACTTCAGCACAGCACACAAAAAGGATCGTGCACTTCTGTAAGAGAGACATCTTTTGATTGATATTTTTTTATAAAATAGGAGTAGCAGACGAGCATGCAATTCACCTGATGGTAAGTGGCTACTGCCGCCCATGTACATCCGTAATCAACCCCAAATAGGATTAGATATTCCTACCTGAGGTCGGCCACAGATGCGCCGCTACCCCTGAGGACAAAGCTGGAACGCCTCGGAAAAGTACGTCTATGTGTGTGTCCATGGCACCCACGACATAGGGAATCCTAGTGTTATTCAAAATGTATTAATTACAATCATATTATCTTACAGACCCAACCACCAAGTACTACTGAAGGAGTCTGGCGTGTTAATAACATTAATAATGGAGATAGTGTTATTAACAATACTATGTCTTTCTTCCCACCGCCTAATGTTGAAAATCTGAAAACTGGCTACGTACCGAAAAGTTATGGAATGAGTTTGAAAGGCAATGAAGGCTTTACTTGGAACGTAAGTTATAAGTTATTTAATTGGTTACTATAAATTTATTTATTTATTTATTTATTTATTTATTAAAAAGTCGCACCAACAAGGTGAACACTGATGCATACAAATTATTTTGATAAAACATTGAAAGATTTTTTAAGTGCCACCTCAATTACAGGTGCGAACAGCTTGAGCAACTACATACTAAACAATATTTTATAGTTATATTCTAAAATGCTATTAGGAAAAAAATGTAAAAAATAACAATATTCAAAAAACTATACATTCCTGATAACATAACTCACAACATGATTACAAATTAAATAACATCAACATTGAGAATACAGGTTAAGATGTGATATTTTTAATTTAAATTAATTATAGTTTGATTAAATTATATAATTCAATTATTATTATTATATTATTAAATTGAACTTAAAATTCAAAATTAACAATAAATATTTACATAAAATATTTGTTTTTGAGCAAAGAAATTCAAGTATTGATAAGTAAGTAACTATAGAAACTTTTCCTTTGGAAACTTAGAAAAATTAAATTAATTTATTAATTTAAATTTTCATCTTAATACTGAAATAAATATAATAATAGTAATTAATCTTGAAACAACAATCATAAAGTCAATAAAGCTTTTTAAAGGTAATTCTAAAAATAGTTTAAAATTAATATTGCAAGTGCTAAGAATTGGCTTTTAAAAGTATTCGAACTTAAGCCAATTCTCATTATGTTGTGTTATTATAAATAACATGTACTTATTATTTTTTATGTAGAATTTTGCCGAACCTCGACGCCCTCAAGACATCAACTACAATATCTATAAAGAAGAAAATAAAGCAAATGTTAAAGAAAGCGTAATAAATCCTCTCGAAATATTAAAACAACATTTAAAAGTTGATACAAAAGTAACAGCTGAAAAAAACATAGAACAAAATCAGCAAATAGAAAACAATGTTTTATTAAAACAAATGTTTGTGAAACAACCATTGATTAAAGAAGAAAATAACAAAGAAAGTAAATCTATGAATGAAATTAAAAAGGAATTGGATAGTGAAAAACAATATTCAGACACAAATAAGGTTATTGAACAATCTACAACCAAAAAACCCGAAAATACAAAGAGTATACCGATTGACTCTATTGATACAGATATCAATAGAGTAAAGAATGTATTAAGAGAAAATTTTGGTTTGATGGCTGGAGTTCCAAAGGTAGATGACGCTAAAGTAATGCCGGGGACGTATGGAATGAGGCTTAGCAACGGAAAAGCAGAAACTTGGAATGTAAGATTTTTTATACTTATTATATGCACTAATAATAATAAAATCAGTAATAGCAGATTAGACACTGCCTATTAATTGGGGGGTTCGAAGCTCAAGGATATCGTATCCCGCAGGATAACAGTAATGGGTTGGCTAATATTCGAAGAACTTGGATTTAATTCCAGGCCTCTGATATTTAAAGACTATATGCAGGGCCGGATTTAGAGGTCTAGAGGCCTTGGGGCAACAAAGGAGTGGAGGCCCCCTGGCCCCAAATTATTTTCCGAATAAAATGGAACAATTTTTTCAGTTGAGTTTTTCAATTTTATTGTGAACCACAGGTAGATTCTTCTAGTATTCATGTTTGTACAAAGTACTGTAGATAAAGGTAAAACAGCGAAAAAAATATCAAAGGAAATATATATATATAATGGCTTTTCAATATATATATATTACTAATGTTTACTAGTCGGAATTAAAAAAAATCCGACGTCTCTATTGTGGGGGCCCCTCTTTTGTGGAGGCCCCGGGGCTGCCGCCCCGGTTGCCCTCCCTTAAATCCGGCCCTGACTATATGATATGACAGTATTATCAACCATTTATTGTCCCACGGCTGAGCATGTTTATCTTTCAGAATGATGAGGATTAATCCATAGTTCACCATGCAATCCAATTGAAAATTGATAGATTTTACTCATTGATAGATTTTTGAGTTTTTTTTAAAGATATCACACATACCTAAGTATGTAAGCTTACTCAGGATCAAAGAGAAAATATATATTATAGTTGAATTTCCTCGCGCACGATTACATTCTCAAGATGATGGCATTATATTTCCACATTGATTGTGCTAACATTAATTAAGTGACTTCTTTCTTATTCTTCTTCTTACAGAATCTTGCAACACCACAAACCACACAAATCGATGAAGATACCATGTTGAGTGACGACAAACATCACATTGATAATCAAACGAAAAACATTGAGCCTAAGGAAACCGAAATGCAATCAGAAATTATGGAAATATTCCGAAAAATCTATAATCACGAATCGGTGAATGTTAATGAAGTTGATAGAACACCTAATGATGGAGTTACACGTGTTAATGATTTTGAGTTAAAAGAAACAATACCAAGTGTGTTATTTAATGATGATAGTATTAATGATGGTCAAAAACTAATTGATCCTAGAAGCTACATTTCTTTTGAAAATAATGAGAAAAAGTTTTTAAATGTAAGTAATAATGATTTTTTTTACTTAGAAATACCAAATAGGTCTGGCTACTAATAGATAGATTTACGTTCATTAGTAACCAGTAAAAATCGATTTTTACAAACTTTTGTCTTCCAAAATTCGAAATTTGTCAATTTTTGCCTAAAGTGCGTTAATGTAAATAGATCACAGTCATCCATAGTTTGTTATACAAACAGAACAGATGCTATACCTAAAAACTAAAATGGAACGCCCTTCAAAACTACCATGCTAATATAAAGTATAAATAGGTGTGGCGGTAGTACCACGGTAGAAACGACAAAGAGTTTTACCAATTTTATTTATAAGTGAAATAAAATACTAAATTAATATTAAATATACATTTCAGAATATTCCACCACCTCCAAAACTACCAGAACATGAAGTAAATATTAAAGAAATCAGTTTTGAACCTAATACTGAAAGAAATACAATGGAAGTGGATACCAGAATTGATGACACAATTCCAAAAACGAAGCAAAATGATAATGAAGTACCAGACACAAGTGTTAATAAAAAAACATATGATACGAAAGATTCATTTGTGAATGCAAATAAACTTGATTATGGAAAAAGTAGTTTTAAAAACCTAGCAAGAGGTGCAGAAGGTACATATGGTATGGATCTTAGAAGTGACGGCGGTTATGTATGGAATGTAAGTAATTTTATGTATTTCTGGATTTACTTCTAGCTATAACAAGCAATAAAGCAGCATACAGTATAAAAAGCAGTGATAGCCTAGTGATTAAGAAGCTTGGCCCCTCGATCGAGGGGTCCGAGGTTCAAATCCCAGGCAATTTTTCAAAGTTATGCGCGTATTCGATTCCAAAGATGCGTATTAGAAATTAATTATTACATGCTTAAACGGTGAAGGAAAACATCGTGTGGAAACCTGCATACTTGAGAGATTTATTTAAAAAAATCTCAAAGGTATATGAAGTCTACCAATACGCACTTGGCCAGCGCGGTGACTATGGTCTAATCCTTCTTATTCTGAGAGGAGATCCGGACCCAACAGTAATGGGTTGATGATGCTGATTCAAGCTGTAACGCCTAGCAAGGCGTTAAAATTCGCGTATCGTTTGCCCAGGCCTTACATGTTGTTATTTTGTACACCTTCTTTGGTAAATAAATAAAAATATATCCTGAATGCACTGTTAAAATTTTGATTTTATATTTCAGAAACTGCAGCCTAATAATTACGACTACACTATTGGCGACAATAACGTAGAAGAGAACCCTAATTTAGATGAAGATATTACTACTACAACCCCACCATATAGTGTTGCAACTACAGAAACTTTACAACAGACTACAATGAAACCTTGTGATAATGGAAGTAGTTCTACAAATATTGTTACTACAACCGAATCAGCAGGAACTACAATAAAATCTAATGATGAAAAGAGTTCAACTACAGCGAAACCTGACGACGAAGAAAGTTCAACGACAATCAAACTTAATGATAATGAAATTTCAACAACAACTACAAACCAAATAGAAGATGCAACTACAATGAAACCTAACGAAGAAGATAATGTAACTACAGATATGACTACAACAAAACCAATACGACCAACGACAATAAATCATAATGACGACGAAAGTACAACTACTGATGTCGTCACTACAACTGCAAAAGCAGTAGAAGACGAAACAATGCGACCTGACGAAGAAGATCATGTAACTACAGATATGACTACAACAAAACCAATGCGACCAACGACAATAAATCATAATGACGACGAAAGTACAACTACTGATGTCGTCACTACAACTGCAAAATCAGTAGAAACCACGACTACAATGAATCCTAATGATGACACAGGTGTCTTTACTACAGAAACAACGGTTTCTGTAAATGACTCGAAATCATTTAATATGAAAGACTTATTAGAGAGCGTAAGTTTTATTTATAAGTAGTACTTGTAGTTAATTAAAATTGAGACTGTTAAATTTTGAAGTAGTAGTCCTATGTTAAAATTTAGATTTGAACGTCAGTGTCACAACTAATATGACTTATATTCATTATAATATACTAGCTGACCCGGCAAACGTTCTGTTGTCACATAAATAAAAAAAAAAGTTAAGGGTAAACAACCCTTATCACTTACGGGTATGAAAAAAAGATAGTAGCCGATTCTCAGACCTACTGAATATACAAATAAAATTTGGTGAAGATCGGTAAAGCCGTTTCGGAGGAGTACGGTAACTAACATTGTGACACGAGAATTTTATGTATAAGAAAATCCTAGTTTTTCATTTTCATTTGAAATAAACATGAAATTAGGCAGAAATAAACGACTTACGCCCGTAATTAATAATCAATCTGTCCCTTTTTGTATACCAAACATCGAATTTTATCCCTTTTTTAGATGGTTACCCACAACTGTTAACACATCTTGTGCATATAGATTATGTCATAAATATAAATATAATTAAACATTTCTTGCAGCCCGAATTCTGGAAATGGCTCGCTGATTGGACAAAACCTTATTTGGAAGTGATGAATGAGGTAAAACCACGTTACATAACATATTTCTTTTTCTATTTGAATTATAATTTTATAAATTTTACTAACTTAAAATGAAGCCTGCAGTATTTAGAGTGGCTACACGTCTATAACTGACAACAGATTTTTTATTCTACTAAAATTAGCTATACTACTCATACTATCATCATACATACATCATACATACTCATACATCTATTACTAGATTATTCAGTCATCACCATTACTGTCCCGCTGCTGGCCACGGGTTTTCTCTCAAAGCGAAGAGTTTAAAAGCCCAGCCCCTGTACACTCACCAAGTGTAAATTGGTAGACTTCACCACAAATTCGATAAATAACTCGTCCTAGCAATTGAATAATGATGGTTCGATGATCCTTAACTAAAAGTTCTAACATATTAATCTGATTCTTTTACAGACAATCAAAGAACTTGTCACAGAAGAAGTCTCCAAACAATTAGCAGAAAGGGAAGCTTTTCACAAAGATAATCCTAACACAACAAATAATTCTAATACAGAAAAACCGGATAAAGAAAATAAAAAGAATGATACAAAACATGATACATCTATGACAGTGAATGCCCAAACTATTTACGGTAATTCTCAAAATGATGACCACGTTACGAATATATTTGTTTTCTACCCAAATAATAATACACTTAATGATATTAAAACTTTGGTAAATGATTCGAAAAATAACGAAAATAATGATAATGAAGGTAGTACTAGTGAAACTACTGAAAAGGCAACTACTGCAGCTCCTATTAATACTAGTACTGAAGGCGCTATTACAGGCGAAGTTACAACAGAAAATGAACCTACCACAGTCACTGATAGTAACATAATTGAATCGTCAACGGTTACTGAAAATAATCAAGGCAGTACAACTGAATTTATTGAAAGTAAAACTACTAGTACTGAAATGACTGAAGTTACGACAGAAAATCTACTTACCACTGCTGATATTGATATAGAAGAATCCAGTGTTAATACAGAAACATATGATAGTACGACTACTGAAAAGTTATTTGATTCTACAACGAATGCTATTCAGGACATTACAACAGAAACAGCGATGGAAACTGTAGGTACCACGTCTGAAGTTACTACAGAGCCTACTGAAGTAGTTACTACCTTTACTGCTACAGAAGGGAATGTGATTTCTACAACAGATCTTACACAGGATGTAACAACTGAATTGGTAATGGAATCAACAGTAAGCATAGAGCCTAAAGTTACAGAGCCTACTGAATCAGTTACTGCATTTGCTACTGAGAAAACTACCGAAGCGAATGAAGTAATTTCTACAACTGATCCAACAGAAATTGAAATAGAAACCACTGTTACTACAGACTCAGCGACTATTTTTGTAGACTCTACATACCCAACAACAGTAACCGAAGTAAATCCTACAACTGATATTAAACAGGATATAACAGAGTCTATAATGATAGCAACTGTAGTTACAGAATCCGTAGATAAAGGAACTACTGACGGGACAATAGAAAATATTGCAGAATCAATGATTAGTGGTACAGAAACTGTTATTGAAAAAACAGAGATGGAAAATGAAAATATTGAATTTTTAAATGAATCAACTACAAAATTATCCGAAATAGAAAATTCCCAAACAACCACGAAAGCTTTTGAAACTACTACAAAAGTATCTGATAATAAGAAAAAACCAAAAATCATTTTCAATACGAAAAACACAACATATTATGTAAATTATGATTCAACTACTGAAGCTATGAAAAATAGTTCACAAGAAATATCTAATATGTCTATAGAAAAGGTTACAAAAACGAATAAAGTGAAAACAACAATTTATAATGAAATAACTGAATTAAATACGAATACGAAAGATACAAATGATTCGACAACAGAGTTTTCTACAGTAGTCAATTCTCAGGAAGTTTCAAACAAGCCTGATGTAGAAGATATTATAAAAGTAATGCAACGAATACATGTATAATAGGAACAAAGTATAGTTTAAATAATTGGCCAAGTATACATTGAACTCACACCACCAATATTTTCCTATTTTTATATTTTTAGTATTTGTTGTTATAGCACACCTTTATACATACTCTGTAAAAATTTCAAGTGTCTATCATAGATTAGTAAAGATACTTCGCCGCCTTGAAATTGAATGAAGGCACAAACGGCTTATTTTAGTAAGTTCTTTTTTTGAATTCTTGACAAGTAAAACATTTTTAGAGAAAATTTACGAATAAATAACTAATACTGCGTAATTTACGTAATAAATAAATAATTATTTCAAATATTTTAGCATTATTTTAGGGATATTTTAGCACGGAGATGTGGCAAAACTTTTTTACGCAACTATTTCAATTCTCAAAACTGGGTACATTTTCTTGTTAGGAGTGAGTAATCTTTACTAATCTATGGTGTCTATCTATTACGATTCAGGAGATAGAGCCCTGTGACAGACGGACAGACAGCTAAGTCTTAGTAATAGGGTTCCGTTTTTACCCTTTGGGTACGGAATCCTAAAAACTAAAAACCACGTTTTTATAATACTATCATTTTGATTTCAAACTAAAAAGTAATAATTGTTGCAATCTAGTATAGTCCGCGTAAAACTGCTAGTCCGCTCTGAATATAGAAATGAATCGGGTCGCCATAGCAAATTGTATGTCTACACCTACTCGCAACAACTTCAGAGCAGACTAGCAGTTTGCGCAGACTATAACATTGCCATCAACTGTATCCCGACAGCATCACTTGGCTAATTAGTTATGATTTAGTCCGCACCACATCGCCGCAGCGCCACTTATCTCGAACACTGCCTCGAAAATCGAAATAATCGATAAGGTCAATGGGACATAATTATTAAAATCGTGTACTGTCATCGGTTCTTGATAATTGTTATAAATTTTGAATTAAACTGACCGTTCAAAGTGGGTAAAAATGGAATTCAAAGATTCCGTTACATACATACATACATAGCGTAGTAAAACGGAATTAAATTTTTGTATAATTTCTATAATTTCATTATATAATCAATTATAATTATTTATGTTCTGTTTTTCCACTCAATTATTTGTTAAAAACACAAGAAATATTGTTAAAGTGTATGTTAATGTAAGGGACGAACGTATGAGACGAATAAAACAATATTATATAAATGAACACAGTTTATTATTAAATCCTAACTTAACAAATTTCGGCTTTATGGCACATTTTCAAAATAAAAATTGTCTTTCAAATATCATGATCTTAAAAATAAACCAATAACTTAAATTGTGTGAAAAAGAAATTTTTATACCTAATACTATACCATATTTATATTTTTGAGAAAATATTCTTATTTTAATTCGCTTTTAGGACCTGTTCTTGTCACGCAAGTTCATAATTGCATGCATGTGTGTTGAAGGTGGTAGAACCCTTTGTGGTTCGACTCCGGCGGCACCACCGCCACACCTATTTCTGCCTAATAACAGCAGTGTTAGGCGCTGCTGTGTTCCGGTTCGAAGGGTGTGGTAAGGGAGACATACTTTTCCGAGGCCTTCCAGCTTAGCCCTCAGGGGTAGCGGTGCATCTGTGGCCTACCTCAGGTAGGAATATCTAATCCTATCTGGGGTTGATTACAGATGTCCATGGGCGGCTGTAGCCACTTACCATCAGGTGGATTGCATGCTCGTCTGCTACTCCTATATTATAAAAAAAAATCTCGCGACACGCATGTGTCAAGAAAAGTATGACAAGAAAAGTATTTATAAAACTATACGATGCATGTATCTTTATAATATTGAAGTAGCAGACGAGCATGCAGTCCACCTAATGGTAAGTGTCTACTCCCGCCCATTTACATCTGTAATCAACCCCAGATAAGATTAGACATTCCTACCTGAGGTCGGCCACAGATGCGCCACTACCCCTGAGGACTAAATTAGAACGTCTCGGACAAATATGTCCTTATCACTATTCAAACCAGAACACAGCAGAACCGCACGCGTACAAACCCGCGTGATAAGAAAAGGCCCTTACAATATAATCGACTACCAAAGAATTGTATAGGTCTAGATAATCTAAACTCTTGAAAAATTACTTCATTTCTTATTGATGTGTGCGTGAGAATTCGTGTGCATTTATTTATGAAATGAAATGAATCATGCAGTCCATCTGATGTTATCACTACCGTTTGACATCTGTAATCAAACCCAGATAGAATTAGAATCCTATCTGAGATCGATCACAGCATTGCTACCCCTGAGGACTAAGGAACGCCTCGGATAAGTATGTCCTTATCACACTTCAAACTAGAACACAGCAGCGCTACACTGCTGTTATAACAGAAATGGGTGTGGCGGTGGTGCCGCCGGACTCAAACCACGTAGCATTTTACATAGAAAATTTGCTGTATTATTCATTTTTCCAACTTAATCTAGACATATAGAAAGTCTTCATCCTACTTATTATTATATTTACTAACATACTAAACATTTCCATTGAAACAGGGAGATGGAGTTTTCGTTTTCGAACTATCGATTGAAACGACAGCTCATACTAACGGCACTGAAGTACATTACTAGATCAATATATGGAATAAGCAGACATACGGGCAATCTATAGTGTAATTACATCACCGTTTAGTATTACAATGAAGTAAGTGCAAATACCGTTTACGTAGTAACTATTTCTTAATCTGTGATACAGTGCACTGGAAAGAAATGCATTAGAATGAGGCGCGTTGCCTTCAGCTGCCTCTCACATCGACACTACCGCCATCTAGCGGGTATGATGATCACACGAGTCAATGAATTGGGTACTTTGGGCAGCTTTTGTTTTCGTTCATATGTTACTTTGACGACTCTTTACATTTACATTATTGTAATTCTAAAGGCGTATACAATCCAAAGTCTAATGCCGCGTTCACACCTTGGCATTTGCCGCAAACTCCAAACCTTTAGACACGTTTGGCTTGATCAAAAGCTATCCTACAAGCGCTTGCAAACATTTAAAACCACGTCAGATGTACTATCCACACATTCGTAACGGTTTGACAAGTATGCCGACACGAACTTTGTAAGGTCAGGGTACTTTGAGAAATACTGTGCGTTAAATTTTATAGGTTTCGGAGAAAAATACGCAAGTTAGACAAATGTTTGGAATATTTTTTAACCACCTTAATCGACTTTATGATTCAATTGATTTATCGATTTGAAACGCTTTGCATTCTTATAAAAAATGCAGCGGTAATAGTACCAATTTTGAAAATTAGATGAGGTTTAAAAATACACCTATTTTGTCGCCACCCACTTTAAAAATTGACCCATTTCTGTTTACCAGTCTGTCATTTTACCCACTTTAAAAATTCACCCATTTCTGTGTATCGGACTGTTATTTATAATATATATCTATGTTCTTAGATTAGTGTAAACTTCCACAGATAATCTAATGTGCAAAAATCCACAGATTATACATATTTATATCTAACAAAGCGAATGATGATAAATAATTGCTTATTCTATAATGGCAGTACACTTAAACTAATGTTAACTAAATAGCTACACAAAAAATATTTTATTTAGTTAGCCATTTTTAAAAATACGATAAAATCTTGAAAATTCTTAAAATTAATCTTATTTTATCAAAATTGTATTATTGCTCTAAATTTTTGGAGCGAAGTTCCTTAACCTTGCAATATTGAAAAGTAGAAATCGTCACGTAAGGAAAAAGCGTTATGTTCTTAATTGGAATCTATCTGCCACTTATTAGATTATGTCTTGTATGATTATTATCAATAGGAGTTATGTGTCTGTGAGAGACATTAGAGCATCGTACGCGGCCGTTTTTCTTCGAAGTAATACTTCTTTTGGTGCGTTTTAGAAGAACAATAAGAATAGGTTTAAAAAACTGACATATAAAGACGACACCATCAAGTTGCCTAGTAAATGTAGTAAATGTTGCTAACAATTGCAAGAATGACTAGCAACAAATTTTATTTTAATTTTAAATGTTTATTTTTTATGTAGAATACGATACGTACCAATTATTTTGAATATTTCTTTTTATTTTTGTATAGTTTTTCTCCTTGCGCATGTTCATTTAATACACGCACTATTTACTCGACTGTGGAGGGCAATGTTTTTCGTGCGTATGTATGTACGTCTCATTCTTTGTCATTTCTTTGCCCTACAGTACAAACGGCTTGACAGATTTTAACATATGGTGACGTCGAAATTACCGAAGTTATAAAGGATATATTCTTAAGCGGTCAGCTTTTTGTTTTTATAATAATTACCTAATATAAAATGAGCCACAGAAGTATAACTTTTCTCATGTGTACATAACTACACACGTGCTATTTTTAATGATACGTGAATATAATTTGTTATTGTTACAATTTCGCAATGATTAAAGAACTTCGTTCTAGATGGTACCTGACCTTAAAAAATATTTATTTTCTCCATTGTATAAAAAGTATGATAACAGAATACAATATTGTTTTAAATATATATATTTTTTTTCGATACTAGTGAACAAAATAATTAGGCCACCTTTAATAAATTTAGACTTTCCAGATGTGTTTGAACACTGTTTGCATTCACACGCTCGGCACTTGCCGCAAACCACAAAAATCTACAAACGCACAAACGTGGACGAGTCGCAAGCAACCGCGGCAATGTCCCTTTGATTTGTTAAAATCGACACTACATTAGGTCGAAACAATATAATTTGGCAATATATGAGAACATTTATACATAGAAAATAAATACTATAAAACTCGTGGTGGCCTAATTTTTTGTCCACCTTCATAATAATATGAAGTATAAACGACCTACAAACAAATGGACATTAAGTCTCAAAAGAGGTCCGAACAAAAAGTACTCTAAAACGGAAAATGTGCTACAATGGTGGATTAGATTTCATTCACTTGAATGATATATTATTATATTATTTACTTTAATAAATAGAAAGCCAAAGAAGTATAACTTCTCATCTTTTTATAAGATTGAAGTAAACAACGAGCACACAGTCCACCTGATGGTAACACTGTCGTATGGTCATCTGTAACCAACTCCATATAGAGCAGGTTCTACCTGAAGCCGATCACAGCTGCCACTCCTGAGGACTAAGCTATCATCCATATATATATATATATATATCAAATCATCCACACCCTTTCATCGAAGCACAAGAAACTTACTGTCCATTTGTTTAAAGTCAATAAAGATAGTAAAAGATAGGTTATAAAAGATATATAAAAGATAAGGTTGAGTATTAAAAAGAGGTATGTGCTAGGAACATTGGCTTATATTTCTATAGTAGTTTTAACAACTTGTCTTATTTTTAGCGGATTTATTTTCGCTAAAAGATATAAAAATATTTAGGTTTACATGAGCAGGGATGTCTTTAAAATGTTTCAAAATGACGCCTTATTTTTTGTAGATAATTAAATATATCCAAAGATACATGTTTTATAATAAAAACAATTATATTATACACCTTGTAAAACATAAAATATATATATAAAATAAAGAACCTAAAAAATAATATTACACTGATGTATAAATTATTGTTATTAAAATACATATATTTAAAACATTGTATAAGATGTATAATATATTATAAATTAATATTTTCAAATCATAATTTGCATAATTCAAATTGACCTAATTATACACTACAAAAATGTAATATTCTTTTAAAATATACATAATTAATAATTATACTAAAAAAAACAATACATAATTAATATATGATATATGTATAACGTATTATAATAATATCATTACAAACAATAACCATTATAAATTATAAATAAAATGTATAATAATTTAAGGTGTACATTTTGTAAATAGATTTATACATTTCATAATTTTATTTACACTCTGTATAAATCAAATATTGCAATATCAATTAAATTTTAAATGTTTTCATAAAATTCTATTGTATAATAAATATTATTTCATTTAATTATAATATAACATTCATAAATTATTAAATATTCATAAAAAATCCATTTCATTTATACGCATAATTTTTCAATATGTAAATAATCTCAGTTGTTTTTGTAAAATATTAAAAAATGTCTGTATAAATATAAATAAAATGTATATTTCGTTCGAGTTACTTATTTAAATAGGGTTTTAGAGGAACTTTAATAGGAGAAGGTAATAAATAATAAAGTTATTACATATTATGGCAAGTTTAGGTTTTATACAATGTTCGAATAAAGTCGCAAAAATCTCGTCATCAACCCATTACTGTCCCACTGCTAGGCACGGGTCTCCTCTCAGAATGAGAAGGATTAGGCCATAGTCCACCGCGCTGGCCAAGTAAAAAAACGCAAAAATTCTACGTGGATGTTATGAGCCGAATACACGTATTATAATAATTATGTTTAAATAACTTCAAATAGAACCAAATGACAAATGGTAAGTAAATTTTACTGTCAATAAAATCTGACACATAATTAATCTGTTTTGCAAACTTTACATATTCTCTAAGTAAAAGTATGTGAATAACTCACTCGGGTGTATTCGGTATTCGCCACGATTTCGATCCGTTCTCTAATAGGTGTAGGTTTTTTAACGTAAATTAAAAAAAAAAAAACATTCGTCTGTACTCGTCGCGGCGTTTACATATTCGTCATTGTTCGGCGGGTTACTCGACGACTATTCGCGAATTACTTTACTCGGACATTGTGAGACACCCTTAGAGTTATAATAGATTATAATTTATATAGACAATGATTTAAACATCTGAGTAGAGGGCGCCACTTGTACCTCTTAATCTGTCACATTGACATCTCGTGACATCAATGAACCTAAATTACATACACAGTGGCGCCTCTAGCGGCAAAAATAGTAACAATTTTTAGTAAAATTTTAGGCACTATGGAGAAAACTTTGACACATTTATATATATATAAAAAAATAACTGAAATAAATATGTTTCGTATTACATATATATGGAACCACTAAACACTTAGGTTTTTTTCATAATTTTCCGGTATAAAATATAAAATTTCTGATGTAATTTCAACAAAAATATACCATCAACATACCTCAGTATCTCGTGCAATCAGTTGGAATAGAAACTATTAAATTATTTTTAATCTACCACTATTATTATTATTAATCTGTGATCCTTAGTTCGGCTAGCTCCTTCTCCTCGTCGACCTCGTCTTCATCATCAGACCCGTGGACTGATGCTGCTGGGGTTGTGAGTCCTGGAAAATATATTTTTAAAATTTTAGTTTTCATTTTAGGAACTAAGTCCTTTTCATAGTGACAAAATTACGTTAGCAGAATTTTAGTAATTTTAACTCCCCAATATGTCCAATATGTCAGCTGAAGTAAGCAAAACTCTTCCCACCCTCCCCTCCCGTATTCAAAAATTGCAAGTACAATCTACTGATATGGTAAAAAAATCAAAAATAAATCTCTAAGAAGTAAAATAAATCTATCTCAAGTGTGCTTGCTACAAAATCACTAGTGCCCCCACTCCCTTTAACGAACTACTTCCACTCAATCACACTTCTACAACTCAATCCTAACCTCCCCAAGTTTCTAATCTACAACACAATCTCAAACTCCCAAAACTGATAAAACCTTATTCTTCGTGGTCTCTTCAACACAGTCGTTCAGTTTCGTTATCAGCCGATCGAAAGGTTTCATGAAGAAAGGTCACTTAAGAAGTAAAATAAAACTATCTCATCTGTGCCTGTTTGTGCTTTCTGCAAATTAGTCACTAATATCCGATCCCTTTAACTAGAAAAAGCTTAGAACTAAATCCACATAGTTTCAAATGTACAACTCGATCCCAATCCCAAAAGCGACAACCTAATTCTCCGCGGTCCCCTCAACACAGTCGTTTAGTTTAGCGATCAGTGATCGATTTTTTCAGTAACAACTTCATTCAACGACTCAAGTCATATAAAACTATCTCAATTGTGCGTGATACAAAATCAATAGTGCCCAATCCCTTTAACCAACTAATTCCACTCAATCTCACTTCTACAACTCAATCCCAGTCTCCCTAATTTCAAATCTACAACTCAATCCCAATCTCAAAAGCGACAACCTAATTCACCGCGGTCTCTTCAACACAATCGTTCAGTTTAGCGATCAATTGGTCGATTTGTTCGGTGCAGCTTCATTCAACGACTCTTAGAAGTCAACTAAAACTATCTCTACTGTGCTAATTTGTGCTTGCAGCAAATTTGACACTAGTATCCGCTCCTTTTACCTAGAAAAAGCTTATAACTAAATCCACTCAACCTCACTTCTACAACACAATCCCAGTCCCCCAAGTGTCAAATCTACAACTCAATCCCAATCCCAAAAGCGACAACCTAATTCTCCGCGGTCTCTTCAACACAGTCGTTCAGTTTAGCGATCAATTGGTCGATTTGTTCGGTAACAGCTTCATTTAACGGCTCTAGGAAGTCGCTCGGCGTCCTGTAGTTCTCCTGCTCTGCCTCATTAAACTCTAAGGTCCTTTCGAAGCTGACCTCCAGGTCCTGACCTTCATCATCATCAGTAATATCGAGGATTTCGAGTGATTTTTGGACGTTAAGCTTCTTTTTTTGTATGTCAGTTGTTTGGACCTCCTCGTCTTTGGTTTCCTTCTGTCGCTCGATCTCCTTGTGGTAGGACGACGTCAGCCAGTTGGTCTCGTGGCGGCTGCGACGAGCCGCTGTCGGGGGCGTTACGATCTCTTCACAGGAAAGAGATTTTTACAATATTTATAACCAAGAGTGTGTGATCGAGAGAACATTAACATATTGATACTATTATAGATACACATAAATGATTCACATTAAACGTATAAAATATGTTGGTCGGTTGTTTATTGTAATAAAACTTCCTTCATTCCTTCATTCATTTTATAAAACATTCCTTTAAACATACCCAGTCATTCATTCATTCACTTAATAAATATAAAAATAGTAACAAAAGAAATTCATTATTACCTGCATCAGGATTTTATATCTCATTCATTCACTTTTAATCCATTCGTTCATCCTCATCCTACATCATTACCTAATCGCTTACTTGACACAGACAAGATAAAAACTTTATCTTTTAATAACCATGTATAACATATCTGTTCATGTATCCATGTACAACCTACTCTGTCAATGTATAATGAATATAATAATCTTACGCCCGTTCTCAATAATCAATCTATGTGTCAATCAATTTTTTGTCAACCAAAGATCAAAATTTTACAACATATAATACGTAGCAATTGTCAAATTACGATCGTTTTTATGCAAAACAATCTCTTGCAATATCAATAATCAATCTATCCTTTTTTGTCAACCAAAGATCAACATTCGACGATTTATAATAAATAGCAATTATCAAAATACGATGTTTCGTAGAGAAAACAATAGATAGATCGATTACTAATAACGGCGTTAGTTTGGTCTCCTTCTGTTCGATCTCCTTGTGGTAGGATGACGTCAGCCAGTTGGTCTCGTGGCGGCTGCGGCGAGCCGCCGTTGGGGGCGTTACGATCTCTTTGTAGGAGAGAAGTGACATACAAAATGTATACTGTTTCATACATTTTTAGTATTATACATGAATGAGTGACAAGAAATGTATATAATGATATGATTTATACATATAATACATATAACTATAGTACATATTGAATATACAAAATTTGCTGATTGTGTGAATGGAATGGCAAATGAATAATTAAAAATTGTAACTATTTCATTATTATTATTATTATTTTGATTTTTTACTGACATGTGATATTATTGTGTAATTAGTAATTACGCCAATGTGACTAATTGTGTTGTACGATCAAAACAAAGTAAGTTAACATAAAATTAAGTTTATAACCATATTTGCACGCCGTAATGGTAAAATAAGAGGATTTTTGTATCTTAGGACAGATTTAACCAGAGTTTTGTACCTTATTTGGCAAATAAAGATGTTTTTTTTTTGATTTACTATTTATCATATTACTCATTCGTTCATTTTATTTTCTTTAGAAGACAATTAATTTAATATTTCAGTCATTCGTCTCACAAATCAATCATAACAAAAATCATTGATTAGTATCCGCACTATTAGTATCCCCTTCATTCCTTCATTCATTCTTCTAACCATTCGTTCTCCATTCCCTAACTAAATTTTACAAACAAAACAAAATCATTTTCTTTCTCCAAACCTACTTTTTCATCTATAATGTATAACGTAAAATAGTTACTTAAATCATCCATAATTTTATACATTTTTGCAAAAAAATGAAAAAAAACGTATGAAATTAAATGAACCGGTACAGTAAATGGCACCACTAATTGGAGTACAGTGGGGTACAGACGTGGTACTCTGGGGTGCATAAATGTACCATTGTACATCCACAGAACCCCCCAGAACCCATCGAGTATTGGGAGGTTCTGTGGATTACAATGGAGTACAGTGTTACAACGGATTATAGTAGGGTACTGAAGAGCACCGTGGGGTACATTGAGGGAAATTAGAGTAGAAGGGAGTACTGTGGGTTACAATGAGGGATACTTTGGGATTTAATGAAGTACTTTGGGGTACAGTAGTTTACAGTGTGTTAGAATGGAGTACCGTGGAATGGATACAGAAGGGGTACTGTGGGGTATTGCCCACCATAAAAGTGTAATCGAGTATAGTGGGGTAAAAGGGGCTACTCACTGGAGTGCGTAGGGCTCGGCGGCTCGGATATCGGCCGCGGGTAGTTGAATCTCTTGCCCAACTCAATGTCCATGTGATCCACGTAGTCTGGGTAGACTATCTTCAGCGCCTGAGCGCGCGCTTGGCGGTAGTACTGTGGGGAGAAAGGGGGTAAGTCAGTTTTTTTTAGTATAGTAGTAGTAGTAGTAGTATAGTTTTTTAGTATAGTAGTTTTAGTATAGTAGGGTTCCACAGTGGCGACCCTAGCAAAAAAATAGTGGTCATCTCTCATCGAAGCTGGTAGAACCCTTTGTAGTTCTTCTCCGGCGGCACCACCGCCACACGTATTTCTGTTATAACAGCAGTGTTAGGCGCTGCTGTGTTCCGGTTTGAAGGGTGTGGTAAGGGAGACAGACTTTTCCGAGGCGTTCCAGCTTAGTCCTCAGGGGTAGCGGCGCGTCTGTCGCCGACCTCAGGTAGGAGGAATATCTAATACTATCTGGGGTTGATTACATATGTCCATGGGCGGCAGAAGCCACTTACCAGGTGAACTGCATGCTCGTCTGCTACTCCTATATTATAAAAAATACTTACAATGCCTAGATTCCGCCAATCCATAAGATCAGATAGCCGCTCCGTTCTGTTTCTTTGGATGATACGCTGTCGCCGTGTTAGTCTAAAAATACAAAAAATACATTTTTTTATGTTAATTTAATTATATTATAAATATTAATTAAATTTTGTTTTATTTATTTAATTAATAAGTTCATGTACGCAAAAATTGTGACAATACAGAAATGATAGTGTTGGGAACGACGGTAGAAGATAGAAAATGTTATTGTCAAATGAGGGTATCTAAAAATGGGCATATAAAAAGGCACTGTAGATCGCCTTCTGGGTAGTTATTTTCCGATCATTGTAAAGAACGTTAGGTACTGTGCCACTTTTGTTGTCGAATCTATAATTTGTGTGCTTACTTGTTATTTTGTTAACTTAGTGAAGTAAAGTAAAACGTTCTCGGTTTATAAAAGTTGTTTTTAAATAATTTCCAGACGAGTGTCCTAATAATAGATATAAACTACAAAGGATTGCTTATTCCAAAATGGAATTTCTTCCAGTAACTCTGGGACAGGACTGTGCAGGCGAAAGGCAAAATTAGTGTGCAAAAAACTTTTAATAGACCTTATAATATTTGGCAATAAAATAAATATTTCTTGCATTAAATAAAAAATCTTAAGTACATAATAGTTAAATTGTTGCACGTCTTAGCTAGTTTTTTTTTTCCTGGCAATATTATGGCATGTGCCGCCTCCTGCCACACGCAAAAAAAATTGACAAACTAAAAAAAAAAATATGAACTCACTTGGTAAAATCAAACATGTATTGAGCGAGCTGTTGAACAGAGCCTTCTAGAGATATATATCTTCGATCGACCACATATATACCGTAGGACATCGGGTCCGCTATGTGCTCCTGCATGAAGCAACCGAAACCTGGGGGCAAAATTAGTTATATATTAATAGAAAACAATCTCTGAACATATTTATTACATTAAGTTCTTATTAGTGATCGAAGCATTAATTTCATTGAAAAAAATCGTTAAAGTGAGTTATTTAGTAATAAATTATAATTAAAAAAAACTTAAAACCAGTCTCGTATAGTTATATACCTGGTTGGTGGAATTGGTGGAAACATGGGAAATGTTTTCCAAAGTCGGATAAAAGTATTAAAAAACTCACTTGACAAAGTATTGGATACATTACCCTCCACAGTCGGATAAGTGTTAAATAAACACACCCGATATAATGTAGCGAACATTACCCAGAGACGAATAGAAGTATTTAAAAAAACTCGCCTAATAAATTTGTGAAAACATTACCCTCCACACTATAATAAAGTATTTAAAAAACTCGCCTAATAAATGAGTGGAAACATTACCTTCCACAGCCGGCTAAAGGTACATTTTAAAAAACTCACCTGACAAATTGGTGGAGACATTACCCTCCACTACTCTCCACAGTATTGTAAAAGTATTTAAAAAAATCGTCTGATAAATTGGTGGAAACATTACCCTCCACACTTGGATAAAGTGTTTAAAAAACTCGTCTGAAAAATTGGTGGAAACATTACCCTCCACACTTGGATAAAGTGTTTAAAAAACTCGTCTGATAAATTGGTGGAAACATTACCCTCCACACTTGGATAAAGTGTTTAAAAAACTCGTCTGATAAATTGGTGGAAACATTACCCTCCACACTTGGACAAAGTGTTTAAAAAACTCGTCTGATAAATTGGTGGAAACATTACCTTCCACAGCCGGCTAAAGGTATATTTTAAAAAACTCACCTGACAAATTGGTGGAGACATTACTCTCCACTACTCTCCACAGTAGTGTGAAAGTATTTAAAAAACTCACCTGGCAAATTGGTGAAAACATTACCCTCCACACTTGGATAAAGTATTTAAAAAACTCGCCTAATAAATGAGTGGAAACATTACCTTCCACAGCCGGCTAAACGTATATTTTAAAAACCTCACCTGACAAATTGGTGGAGACATTACCCTCCACTACTCTCCACAGTATTGTAAAAGTATTTAAAAAACTCGTCTGATAAATTGGTGGAAACATTACCCTCCACACTTGGATAAAGTGTTTAAAAACTCGTCTGATAAATTGGTGGAAACATTACCCTCCACACTTGGATAAAGTGTTTAAAAAACTCGTCTGATAAATTGGTGGAAACATTACCCTCCACACTTGGATAAAGTGTTTAAAAAACTCGTCTGATAAATTGGTGGAAACATTACCCTCCACACTTGGATTAAGTGTTTAAAAAACTCGTCTGATAAATTGGTGGAAACATTACCCTCCACACTTGGATTAAGTGTTTAAAAAACTCGTCTGATAAATTAGTGAAAACATTACCTTCCACAGCCGGGTAAAGGTTTATTTTAAAAAACTCACCTGACAAATTGGTGGAGACATTACCCTCCACTACTCTCCACAGTAGTGTAAAAGTATTTAAAAAAACTCACCAGATTAATTGGTGAAAACATTACCCTCCACACTTGGATGAAGTATTTAAAAAAACTCACCTGACAAAAAGATGGAAACTACCCTCCACAGTGGGATAAAAATATTGAAAACTCACCTGAAAAATTGGTGGAAACATTACCCTCCACAGTAAAAAAATCTCACCTGACAAATTGGTGGTGATGCTCGGTATCCCCATGACGGTGCACTCCGCGGGGGTGTACCCCCAGGGCTCGTAGTAGGAGGGGAACACCCCCAAATGGCACCCCCTGACGAACTCCTCGTAGTCCAGACCGAAGAGGGGGTTGGTGGAGGTCAGGAACTCAGGGTGGAATATCACCTGGGGGTTACAAAATAATGCTTAAAAATGGTTGCTTTTAGGGTACTTTACCCAAAGGGTAAAAACGGAACCCTATTACTAAACCTTCTATCTGTCCGTCTGTCACAGGGCTTATCTCTTCAACCGTAATAGATAGACACTTGAATTATTATTTACAGAGTATAGCGGCGGCAGCTATAACAACAAATACTAATAATCGATCGATCAAACTAAAATTTATTTTTAGTATTCGTTATCTTAGTTATAGAAGTGAATTCATTGTGAAAATTTGAACCACCTATTACAATTCAAAAGCGAAAAACGCCGAAAAATAGCGGTATCTTTCAACCACCATTTTCTTATTTTTTTTTTTATAATACAAACGTTACAGACGAGCATGCAGTCTACTTGATGCTAAGTGGCTACTGTCACCCATACACATCTGCAATCAACCCCAGATAATATGAGATTAGCAGCTCCACTACCCATGAGGACTGCTGGAACAGCTGGAACGCCTCGGACAAGTATGTCTCCCTTACCACACTTCAAACCAGAACACAGCAGCGCTTAACACTGCTGTTATAACAGAAATAGGTGTGGTGTTGCCGGAGTCGAACCACAGAAGGTTCTACCTTTAAAACCAATACAATTCGGCCAGGAAGGTACCACCATTTCTGACTTACATATGAAGCGACAATCTAAAGCTGGCCCGCATACGTTCGTTTTCCTTGTTACGTTTCCGTATTCAGTTTCCGGATTCGGGAACCTGAATGCTATTTTCTACACTAATACATATTATAAAGAGGAAAACTTTGTTGGTTTGTTTGGTTGTAATGAATAGGCTCAAAAACTACTGGCCCGATTTTAAAAATTGTTTCACCATTCGAAATCTACATTATCTAAGAGTAACATAGGCTATATTTTATATTAAATATATTTGATAAATAGATTCTGAGACGGTACAAAGTTTTCCAGGTCAGCTAGTATTGTATAAAATGTTCCAACTGCCGCCCACACTTCCGTTTTTTTTTCCGTTCTGTAAACGAACGAATGTGTGCGGCCAGGCTTAGTCCTCAAGAATGGCAACTGTGATCGGCTTCAGGTAGAACCTGTTCTATATGGAGTAGGTTACAGATGTCCGTACGACAGTGTTGGACCATCAGGTGGACTCCTAGCTTATTTACCTTCTATCTTATAAAATACTAGTGGTGCCCGCGGCTTCGCCCGCATTTTAAAGAAATAATATGACATACATAAAACGGAAAATTTGTACCTGCATTGGAATGACAGTGGTGCCATCTGTCGAAAATTGGTCTTACCAACTCCCAAACCCTCGTGGGCTCTTGGACAACAACTTTGCTAAAGATCATCACTTGATCAAATGCATAGTTTCCGATTCTATAACTACTTACGAATTAAAAATTAATTAAAAAAAACCTTTTCCCACGGACTCAATTGTGAATCTAAACCATTCTCAAGTCTCCTTGAACACACACAACAAATTTCATCAAAATCAGTCCAGTCGTTTAGGAGGAGTTCAGTGACATACACACGCACATAAGGAATGTATAAATATAAAGATATAAATGAACACTTACTTTAACACTATCATGGATGGTATTGAAGAGTTGACACCTTCTGATGGAATTCAAGACTGGATCACTCCAATCGTCTACCTGTTGACAGAAAATATATATTTTAAGGGTCTATTTCTTTCGTCGCCATATCGAATTAGTAATATTTGAGTAGCTCCCCTAGGGGGTCGTAAATCATCGTAAAGCAAGAGTAAGGGGGCCGCTAAACCTCACATCTGTATAAAAAACAATATAAATTAATAATATTTTTTATACTGATGTTGTAGTTGTTTAAGATATTTACTGTTCCCCTGGGGTGTCGTAAATCATCTTAAACCAAGAGTAAGGAGGTCGCGAAACATCACAACATTAGTATAAAAATACATTATTAAGTTAATAAAAGCGTGTTAAAAAGAGGTATTTACTTTATAGGTATTTATTGGTACGTATGAAATTCCGCCTCGTTTTCGTCTTTTTCATGTGTACCGTGTCATTGTTTTGTTTGTGTTGTTTTTTCTCTCTATTTTTGTTGCTTTAACACTAATACTAAATGTATCCTATCCTTTATAACCTAATCCTTCTCTAACTTCACGCACACTATCCTCCTTTCTTCGCTTGTCTCTCTTTTCTTTTTCATGCATAGGTTGTCTGGAAGAGATCGCTACTTAGCGATAAGACCGCCTATTGCATACTGTTTTACCTGTTATGTATATTGTGTATTGTAAAATTTCAACTGTAAGTGTGCAATAAAGAGTATTTTATCTTATCTTATCTTATCTTATTTACTAACCTTGTTTTAACTACTAACCTAACCTAACCTTACCATACTAAAAATATTTAAAGGCGTTTGTCGCGACGTAATCGGTGTAAAAATATTAAAATTTCGAGTATGCACTTTATTTTAAACCGATACTTAATCATGTAAATAAAAAAAATATTGTACATATTTCATATTTGAAACATAATGTGGTATAAATAAGAATAAAAATGAAAATGTTTTATTGATTAAAGTACAATTGTAAAAACAAGACGCAAGGGCCCCTGTACTGGGTTGGTAGCCAGTATTACTAATATATACAAACAAACAAAACGCAAACGCTTTCTACACTCACAGCCCCACACTAGGATTCCCTGTGTCGTGGGTGCCATGGACACACACACAGACAAATACACAAACACCCAGACCCAGAAACAGAAATCTAAATTCGTCATTCAGATATCTGTCTGGCCGGGGATCGAACCCGGGACCCTTTGCGCATCAGACCGGTATGGTGACCGCTCCGCCACGCGGGTCGTCTGGGTATGTTTTTGAAATGTATATTGTTTTGTTACTGAGGTTTCGCGACCCATTTATAGTCTTCGTGACCCCCCAGGGGATCAAAACACTGAACAACGCTTAATAATTACACTCAGGTATAATTGTTTAGGTCTTGTGCCCAACAGTGGGACAGTGGAGTAATAGATACTTACAACATTGTGCGTAGTAACCGGCGGTAACCCATCCCTCTGCAGCGCGTAGATACACCTCTTCAGGCGCACTGTATCGTCCTTATGCAGAAGATCTGACGCGTCTGGTAGATGACCTCTGCAAAAATAAATGAAATCAGTGCTTAAGGTAAGAAGCTAAGAATTTTTAAAATTTTGAAAGGTAGGTCTAGTATAGTTCGTAAAACATTACCCTCTGTATAGGGTATAATTATCGGATCACCTCAGGCACACATGATAGATATACACACTCGAAAAACATTAACCTCTATAGTCACGTAAAAACATTACACGCTGCAATCACACAAAACATTACCCTCCGCCGTTTACTCGCCTGACATATATCATTCATACGTAAAACATTACATTCCGCAAATTAGTAAAACATTATCCTCCGCCATTTACTCGCCTGACATATATCATTCATACGTAAAACATTACATTCCGCAAATTGGTAAAACATTATCCTCCGCCATTTACTCGCCTGACATATATCATTCATACGTAAAACATTACATTCCGCAAATTGGTAAAACATTACCCTCCGCCATTTACTCGCCTGACATATATCATTCATACGTAAAACATTACATTCCGCAAATTGGTAAAACATTATCCTCCGCCATTTACTCGCCTGACATATATCATTCATACGTAAAACATTACATTCCGCAAATTGGTAAAACATTACCCTCCGCCATTTACTCGCCTGACATATATCATTCATACGTAAAACATTACATTCCGCAAATTGGTAAAACATTACCCTCCGCCATTTACTCGCCTGACATATATCATTCATACGTAAAACATAACATTCCGCAAATTGGTAAAACATTATCCTCCGCCATTTACTCGCCTGACATATATCATTCATACGTAAAACATTACATTCCGCAAATTGGTAAAACATTACCCTCCGCCATTTACTCGCCTGACATATATCATTCATACGTAAAACATTACATTCCGCAAATTGGTAAAACATTATCCTCCGCCATTTACTCACCTGAGGCATATATCTTTATATGGTAAAACATGATGGGCATAATTTGGTAAAAACATTACCCTCCACAATCGTGTTAAAAAGTTGACTAAACGAAGGCATATATCATACATACGAAAAGAAACATTACCCTCTGCAATCTATTATAACATAGAAATGAACCGCGTCGCCATAGCAAATTGTATGACCACTGCTCGCAACACCGTCAAAGCGGACTAGCAGTTTGGCGTGGACTATACAACATTACCCTCCACAATCGACTCACCTCAGGCATATATCATACATGCGCTTCCCGATCTTCTGCTGTATGTCCTGTATGGTGTCGCGCAGGGACTTGGTGACCGCGTGGCCCCGGAGACTCCACGTTGAAATTGTTAGTCTTCCACTCCGCGGTCGAGTAGACATAATTAAATAAGTTTCAGACACACATGCATATTTACGCTCAAAACATTACCCTCCGCAATCACGTCAAACATTACCTTCCGCAATCGAGTGAAAATAATCTACTCCCTTTAGACATATATCACATTCATACACGCTTGAAAAACATTACCCTCCACAAACGTATAAAAACAATCGAGTCAATTGTCATTCATCACATACGCAAAAAAGATTACCCTGCACAATATGGTAAAACATTACCTTCCGCAATATGTTAAAACATTACCCTCCACAAACGTATAAAAACAATCGAGTCAATTGTCATTCATAATACATACACAAAAGACATTACCCTCTGCAATCTGCTAGGACATTACACTCCTAGTCGACTCACCTCAGGCATATATCATACATGCGCTTCCCGATCTTCTGCTGTATGTCCTGTATGGTGTCGCGGAGAGACTTGGTGACCGCGTGGCCCCGGAGACTCTCCACGTTGAAGTTGTTAGTCTTCGCCGGGAATATCAGGAACGCTATCACTGTCATCTCTGAACCTGAAGACTGAAAACAAATATCCCATTATTAACACGCTTTTTAAGACGCTTTTATTAGCTTGGGTTGCATGTATGTATGTATGTATGTATGTATGTATGTAACGGAATCTTTGAACACGATTTTTACCCATTTTGAACGGTCCGATGAATTTAAAATTTTGAACAATTATCAAGAACCGATGACAATACACGATTTTAATAATTTTATCCCGTTCACCTCATCAGGATTGTCAGGAATCAGGATTAACGATTTTCCCTGTGCGATTTAAGTGTGGTTTTTAGTTTTTAAACTATAATTTATTAGAATAATAATCCCTTCTATAACCTTCAAAATCTATTAGTGAGCTTGGGAAGACAGCTCCACCTATGGGGTCCAAAATATTTTTTTTATAATATAGTAGTAGCAGACGAGCATGCAGTCCACCTGATGGTAAGTGGCTACTGTCGCCCATGAACATCTGTCAACCCCAGATAGGATTAGATATTCCTACCTGAGGTCGATCACAGATACGCCACTACCCCTGAGGACTAAGCTAGAACGCCTCGGAAAAGTATGTCTCCCTTACCACACCCTTCAAACCGGAACACAGCAGCGCTTAACACTGCTGTTATAACAGAAATAGGTGTTGCGGTGGCGCTGCCGAAGTCGAACCACAAAGTGTTCTACCACCTTGAAATGTCTTTATCATAAGATATATTACTCAATAATTATTTTTAAAACATATTCAATATACCATAATTTAAGAAATATTGTAGCCTACCTTCAAATAATGATTAAGTCTTGCTAGGGCCTCTATAAAGATGTCAGCGCCCTTATTACCGAACTCGTAACGACCGGCGATGAAGAAATAAAGGGTCTTGTCCAGGTCGAAATTGAAGTGCCTGGAATAAATCAAAAAATAAAAAATATTAGTAGTATTTTACATACAACTAGCAAATAAGCATGCAGTCCACCTGATGGTAAGTCACTGCCGTATACAACTGTAATCAACCCCAGATAGAGTTAGAGTTCTACCTGAGGGTGGAGACAGGGTTGCTATCCCTCAGGACTAATTTGGAACGTCTCGGATAAGTGTCTCTTACCACACTTCAAACCAGAACACAGTAGCGCTACACTGCTGTTATTAGCTAGAAATAGGTGTGGTGCCGCCAGATTCGTATTTGTTCAAGGCGTTCCAGTTTAGTCCTCAGAGGTAACAATTCTGTGGTTGACGTCAAATAAGAATCTTATCTTATCTGTGGTTGATTACAGATGTCCATAGTCCACGCGGCAGTAGCCTTACCATCAGACTGCATGCTCGTTTACTATTTCTACTTTATATAAATAAAAAATCAAAGCACATCACTGAAAACCGCATAAAAATCATACCCGTGGTTTTGGAGATAAATGGTATACTCCACGCCAAACTGCTAGTCCGGTCTGAAGTTGTTGCGAGCAGGTGTAGTCATACAATTTGCTATGGCGGCGCGATTCATTTCTATAATCAGAGTGGACTAGCAGTTTTACGCGGACTATAACATAGGTTTGTAAAATCACTCACCCCAAACGCATATACTGTCTCCGTTCCGTCGCGGGTAATAAAGAAAGAAAGTAAGAAAGAAAGAAAGAACGACACAAACAAACAAAGAAACAAACAAACTGACCCATAAAAATGTCCACGAGCAAACTCATTAATCTTCTCCTTAGCGAGCGCATGTAAGTTCTGAAATTCATGGAGCGCTGAAAACTTCTTAACATTCAATCCGTTGGGTGTTATGATGTCCGGCTTACGTTTCAACAGGTGTTCCGCTTCGTAGCCTGAAAACATGAAACAATTAGCTGAAACATCTTTATTAAAGTACACTTTAATAAAAACACTTAGGGGCTGATCTCGGGTAGGAGGAGCCTAGTCACATCTGGGGTTGATTTTTTTTATATTGAAGCCACAAATGAACATGCAAAGGAAAAGTATGTCCATTTTTATAATATAAGAGTAGCAGACGAGCATGCAGTCCACCTGATAGTAAGTGGCGACTGCCGCACATGGACATCTGTAATCAACCCCAGATAAGATTATCTTACCTGAGGTCGGGCACAGATGCGCCGCTACCCATGTTGACTAAGCTGGAATGCCTCGGAGAAGTCTGTCTCCCTTACCACACTTCTAACCAGAACACAGCAGCGCTACACTGCTGTTATAACAGGTGTGGCGATTGTGCCGCCAGAGTCGAACCACAAAAATATCATCTTTATTAAGGTGAATACTTCTTTAGAGCGGTTATGTTTCGACACTAGATGAAATAAAAGCAACACTAATAAGAAAAAACAGATACATGGTAACGTGTGGTAAGGCAGTGATAGCCTAGTGGTTAAGAAACTCGGCCTCCCGATCGAGGGGTTCGAGGTTCAAATCCCAAGCACGCACCTGTGATTTTTCAAAGTTATGTGCGTATTAGAAACTAATTATCACTTGCTAAAAACGGTGAAGGAAAACATCGTGAGGAAACCTGCATACCTGAGAGATTTATAAAAAAATCTCAAAGGTATGTGAAGTGAAATACGCACTTGTCCAACGCGGTGGACTGCCAAACACAGGTAGGAATCTAATCTTATCTAGGGTTGGTTACAGATGTCCATACTCAGTAGCCACTTACGATCAGATTAACTGACATGCCAATCTGCTACTATAAGTAATACATATGTAATATTACTATTTTCCTGTATATTTTTTTTCCTTTTTAATTTCGAAATTATAATATTTTTTTATAATACATACCAGTAATATCAGAAACGGTGGTGAATATATGTGCCATGTGGGCCGCAGCGCGTTCCATACAGTAGCGGTGGTAGATCTGCCTCTTACCAGCCTCCTCGTCTACAGAAAACTGTAAACACACGAACATACAATAAAACAAAATAAAAATATATATAAAAATTACATTTATGTGCAGCGCAAAATGGTCCTTCTTGGCAGGATTTTGTCCTTTTAGAAATATTTCATACTATAAATGCCCGCGGCTTCGTCCGCGTTTAAAAAAATAACATGACAAACATATAACTGAAAATTTGTACCTTCATTGGAATGACAGTGGCGCCATCTGTCGAGAATTGGTCGTACCAACTCAGAAACCGTCGTGGGCTCATACAACAACTTTGCTAAAGATCATCACATGATCAAATGCATTTACGATTCTATACAGGACATACAGACAAACATTCATTTTATATAATTACTAGTGATGCCCGCGGCTTCGCCCGCATTTTAAAGAATTAATATGACATACATAAAACGGAAAATTTGTACTTGCATGGAATGACAGTGGTGCCCTCTGTCGAAAATTGGTCTTACCAACTCCCAAACCCTCGTGGGCTCTTGGACAACAACTTTGCTAAAGATCATCACTTGATCAAATGCATAGTTTCCGATTCTATAACTACTTACGAATTAAAAATTAATTAAAAAAACCTTTTCCCACGGACTAAATTGTGAATCTAAACCATTCTCAAGTCCCCTTGAACACACACCACAAATTTCATAAAAATCAGTCCAGTCGTTTAGGAGTTCAGTGACATACACACGCACATAAGAAATATACATATCTTTATATAAGATATAGATTATGAATTTTAATGACATAGGTGAAAACACGAAACACAAGCAGTGATAGTTTAGCGGTTGAAAGGCGGCCTCTCAAACGATGGGTCCGAGGTTCAAATCCCAGGCACGCACCTATGATATTTCAAAGTTATGTGCGTATTAGAAATTAATTATTACTTGCTTTAAGTAAAGGAAAATATCGTGAGGAAACCTGCATACTTGAGCGATTAAAAAGAGTTCTCAAAGGTATGTGAAGTCTACCAATACGCACTTGTCCAGCGCGGTGGACTATGGCCTAATCCTTCTCATTCTGAGAGGAGACCCGTGCCCAGCAGTTGGACAGTAATGGACTGATGATGATGATGAAGTGGAACTACCGTGCACTTCAAAACAATGCATATGAGTCATCCGTGCTACCTTCATTTGGAATCATGACAGTATTAAGGAATCAAATAATAATGGAATGACCCCCATTTTAATAAATATGAATTATATTTTCAAATAATTATAGTTTTAAAACTAAAACCGGCGCTAAAATCGCACAAGGAAAATCGGTAATCCTGTTTGCTGACGATCCCGATGATGAAAATGGGATAAAATTATTAAAATCGTGTATTGTCATCGGTTCTTGATAATTGTTCAAAATTTTAAATTAATCAGACCGTTCAAAGTGGGTAAAAATTGAGTTCAAAGATTCCGTTACATACACGCTGAAACGCTAATCGGAGCCAATGGCGTCATGCCTCATACGCATCGATACAATACCGTTCAATATAAAAACTTCTTCCATTTAGCGGAATTATCTAATTTTTATAATATAGGAGTAGCAGACGAGTATACAGTCCATCTGGTGGTGAGTGGCTACTGCCCATGGACATCTGTAATCAACTCCTAGATTCCTACCTGAGGTAGACCACAGCTAAATAATCATAATTCTATTTTAGTTTATAATTATAATTCTCGGTGCAATATTTCAAAAGAGCTCAAAATCTTCCTAAAAAATGTGCTACAAAACTGAAAATGCTACAACAGGAACATTCGTGTTGTCCAACTAAATATCAAAAATGCTGAATCGTGTAATAAAATCACACAAAAAAAACATTGCAAACGTGAAAAAAACATATTGTACACCATTGTACTACTTGTAATTTGTAGGTCTTATTTCCACCCTTTTTTAGACGCAAAATTGATTTGCAGATAAGTCATTGCCACCAGTATATTTTTTTGTAACATTTATGTACTATGTACGTTTTTATTAGGTATAAATACAAATATAAGTATTTTTCTTTAACTTTCTTTCATTCTTTCTTTTTTTTAATTTCTATAAGTTTCTTTCTTTTAATTTATTTGTCAAATCAAATCAGATTTATTTGTGAAATGCTTAATATACATATTTAATATATTATGTAATAATATGTCTTTTTTACAAATATTTTTTGATTTATTTCCTTTCTTTATTTTTTATATTAGTTAAATTACTTTATTTTTTTTGCTTCCGTTATTTTATTAATTTGTCATGCCTGTTTTTAATTGAGTACTACTTTTAGAAAGTAACTGATTTTTTTTCTTCCTTAACATACCGAACCTTTTTTCTTTCTTTAAAGATAAATAAGTACTGCTTACGAGTAACTGTATTTTCTTTCTTTCTTAACACATCAACTTTTCTTTTTTTACAAATTATTTTTTCTTTCTTACTTAAAACACCTTTTCTTTTTTACAAATTCAACACCCACTAGTACAAAATCCGGTACGAAGGACCAAAGCAAGCCACCAAACAAGCGAGCAAGCGGACGAACAAACAAACAGACACCACACGCAAACTTACAACCTTATCCAAATTATTGTAGAAGTCAGTGTTGCCGGCGCAGAGGTATCTGCCCAGCAGGGTGGCGTGGGTGGTGAACACAGTGGCGACATCTACGTGGCGGACTCTGGAATTAAGAAAAAAAAAACAAAAAAATAATAAAAAGCTCCTTTTTTGAAGATTAACGTGACGAACTCTAAAAAATAAATAAAAAATAAGAGCTCCTTTTTATGCAGATTTTTGAGGAGAGAACGAATGACTGAATGAGATTCCCACCTGAGATCGGCTACAGATGTGCTGCTACTCCTGAGGACTAAGCTGGAACGTAGTAAGCAGTAGCCACTTACCATCAGGTGGACTGCATGCTCGTCTGCTACTCCTATATTATGAAAAAAAAATAAAAGGAAATGTAAGTACCTTAGTACGATGAGCCCGATGCCCGCTTGCCACTCGTGGAAATGTGCCACCACTCGTGGCGGCGTGTCACTGTAGTTCTCGGCTGCTTTGCGGAACTGGAACAATGAAATATATTTCACAATTTATAATATACTAGTGGTGCCCGCGGCTTCGCCCGCATTTTAAAGATATAATATGACATACATAAAACAGAAAATTCGTACATTCATTGGAATGACAGTGGTGCCATCTGTCGAAAGTTGGTCTTACCAACTCCCAAACCTTCGTGGGCTCTTGGACAACAACTTTGCAAAAGATCATCACTTGATCAAATGCATAGTTTCCAATTCTATAAAATGTATATAGACAAATGATCATTTTCATATAAATAGATAGATGATCGATTAAGACGGATAAATAAAGTAACTGTAGGTAAATTATAAAATCGAATTTCGATCTTCTGGGTTGAAAGATCGATTCACTGAATCGATCCGTTACTCGAGATCGATTAAAATAATCGACTTTTTGGTCCAAAATATCGATTCTCCGATTAATCGATCTATATTCAGCGCCATCTTGCGAGTATCCAGTGAAAATATTGTGTTTTGATGCATTGAAAACTATTAAATGAAAATATGTGCTTTATTGCACTCAAAATAACCGTATTAAGCGCAATCTATCATTAACTCTGTACGTAAATATGCATTGTATTGAGCGCCATCTAGCGGCCCTCATGCAAACTATTACATTGAAAACAGCGCCATCTACCCACCTCGCTCACAAACTGCGCGACCATGAACCCGAGTATAACAGCGTCGTTCGCTTCAATGTCCAAGTGGGGTATCCCGAGGGAGCACGTGTCCCACAACTCCTACTTAGGCTAACTTTACTATAGACTATTGTTTTATATTGAGAAGGTATATTCAGCACCATCTTGCGAATATTCAGTGAATATATTGTGTCTTGATGCATTGAAAATTATTAAATGAATATAATGTGCTTTATTGCACCCAAAGTAACGGTATTTACTGCAACCTAACATTAGCCTTGTACAATTTAGATATTGTTTTTAACGCCATCTAGCGACTCTCATGCAAACTATTAGTTACACTGAAAACAGCGCCATCTACCCACCTCGCTCACAAACTGCGCGACCATGAACCCGAGTATCACGGCGTCGTTCGCCTCAATGTCCAAGTGTGGTATCCCGAGGGAGCACGTGTCCCACAACTCCTGCTTGTAGCTGTCCAGTTGCCACGCTCCGGAGCCGATGTCGAACAGAATGATCTGCGGGTTGCCATCCACCAACCATGTGCCGGTGTGGACCTGTTAAAAAAATAAAATATATTTTTTATACACTTGTGAAAAAATATTGAAATTTACTATAGTAAAAATGTAATATACTACATATGTAAAATAAAGATATGGTTTGATTATACTATAGAAGAAGAATTTGAGGTCAATTGTATACATGAAAAAAAAAATAACGAAATTGATAATTTGAAGGTGTTAAAACCCTTTTTGATTCGACTCTGTAGGTACTATAGCCACACCTATTTCTGTTATAATAGCTGTGTTACGCTGCTGTGTTCTGGTTTGAAGGGTGTGGTAAGAGAGACATACTTTTCCAAGGCATTCCAGCTTAGTCCTCAGGGGTAGCGGCGGATCTGTGGCCGACTTCATGTAGGAATCTTATCCTATCTGGGGTTGATTACAGTTATCAGATTCCTACCTCTAAACGCCTCGAAAAAGTATGTTTCCCTTCCCACCCCTTTAAATCTGAACACAGTAGCGCTTAACACTGCTGTTATAACAGAAAGGTGTGGCGGTGGTGCCGGAGTCGAACCACAGAGGGTTCTACCTTCAAATTGAGTGCATACCTTATAACCCTGGCTCCTCATGGCGTTAACAGCAGCGGTGAGGGGAGAGTTGGGAGGGAAGTCCGCCTCCTCAACTTCCGTGCGAGCACATTGCTCCTTGTATGGACCTGTGGATATACAATCGATTTTTATCATCATCATCATCATCATCAACCCATTGCTGTCCCACTGCTGGGCACGGGTCTCCTGTCAGAATGAGAAGGATTAGGCCATAGTCCACCGCGCTGGACAAGTGCGTATTGGTACACTTCACATACCTTTAAGATTTTTTTTTATTTTTTTTATAAATTTCTCAGGTATACAGGTTTCCTCACGATGTTTTCCTTCACCGTTTGAGCAAGTGATAATTAATTTCTAACACGCACATAAATTTGAAAATCAGAGGTGCGTGCCTGGGATTTGAACCTCGGACCTCTCGATCGAGAGGCCGCGTTTCTTAACCACTAGGCTATCACTGCTCTGTATCATACTAAATTTGTATCATACTGAAGATTTATTAACCCGAGTGTCCTCTTTTGACATTACTAAAAACGACATCCTTCGCATAATTTCGACTTTTGAAAGTAAATTTTGAGGGAGGAGGTCAGCAAACTTGTTACCGTTCCGTCCGAAATTTTAACCGTATGTTTCAACCCGGGGGAGATCGGAGTCAAACCCATGGCAACCGAGCATAATTAACTGAGCTCGGAGCGAGCGGACTTGTAGTCCTCAACACAAAACTCTTTATTTTATGTAGAGTGTTGATCATCATCATCATCACGTCAGCCTTAACATTCCACTGCTGGACATAGGCCTCCCTTAGGGTGCTAGGGTGTGCCACAATACCCGATCCTGCGCTCTCATCCAGCCACTACCAGCAGCCTTCTGTCGGTTGTTGTGAGTGTTGATCAAATCCAGTAAAATCCTGACTATTGCGATGTACTATGGATATTAAGAGAACGAACTCGAAAACAATTTTCAATATCAATTTTTCCGGGAGCAAAGGCAAGTGTCCAATGGCAAGCTCTTAAGATCGGCGAAGCGATAAAAAAACCGCAGATTAAAAACTGACGAGTACATTCACACATTTTTTTTATTTTGATTAATCAACCTTTTTTATAACGGACATTAAAGTGGCCGTAGGTAAGGGTTATTTTCAAAACATGGAAACATAATCTTACCCAATAAGCAGTAATTCTCCCCCATCTCCTCCGTCGAGACATAGGCCTTCGATCTGATCACGGTATAAATACCGCCCACTGAAATAAATAAACATAAATAAATAAGTACTAAAATTCATCATTCAAATATCTGTCTGGCCGGGGATCGAATCCGGAACCCCTTGCGTGACAGGTATGGTGACCATAGAATACATCAAGTTTAATAAAAGGAAAGTATGTGAAATTATAATTTATACATCGTCACACAAAAACGACAGGTTCAGTAACCTTTGACAGTTATACTTGTAATTTTAGATAAAATAGGATATATAGTAAATAAAGTTTACATTTCGTTTAGGTAACTGCGCGAATGCAAATCATTGAAATCTTAAAACCAATATATGCAAAACCTAATTAATGAATGGCGGGAACTTAGCTGCCAACGTAATATGAAAAAAATGTATTTCCTTAAAATTGAGGCTTTTCCTTCAGTTTGTCATATATCGTTACTTCCCAGAATTTGATCCTTATCAACGACACTATCGGATGATGGAATAATACAGGTGTATTTTTTTCAAAATGAACTCGTTCGATCTCGGCTAGGGACATTGATTTAAAAAAAAAATTAAAGATGCAGTTTTAGTTTTTTATCAAAATCGACCTCGTAATTCCTTTAATTTTTCGCTAATCCTTATCGTTTCAGATTTAGCCCTGAAGGACTATTTGAAAAATTCACCCTGTATATTCATGGAAAAAAATTGTTATTACGGTTTAAGGGACAAGCCCTGTGACAGACGGACAGACAACTTAGGTTTACTAATAGTGTTCCGTTTTTACCCTTTGGGTACGAAACCCTTACAACAATCTTTGATTATTGGCGTTCGAAGGACTTTTATAAAAAAAATACTTTCATTAACATTTTGACTACAACAATCAAAACAGATTGCAATACAAACGCTTGCATTGTGCTTAAAACCAGTCTACCGCACCATTGTCTTCAAGACAAGGCTTCACGGGCTATTTACTGGCAGGTTTCGTCACGGTACCCATTGTTAGATCCAGGCGAAGATCCCGAAGGACTAGAATAACTCGTCTTCAAGATCTCGTGTTACTTACAAGTCCTATTCCAGTTGCTAGCGGTGTAGAATCGTATTCTAATTGTTCTAAGATTTTACTTAATTCGACATGAAATTGAATGTATTTTCTACAGGTCTGAGGTTGTTTTGCCAGTGAATCGGTTCTTAAAGCTTCGATTTGAATCGATTTCAAAGTAGATATGTTTCTGAAATAATCGGAAGTCGCCTCAATTTCAATTCTCTCATCCTGTTTACGGAAGTAAAAGTTTGTAATACCAAATAAATCCGGGGCATATCTCGTTAAAACGCACACACTTAACAATAGTAATCTTTGGTATGTTATTTACTCGTACAAAATGGTAAAATTATTGATACAAAAGCCAATACTTATACCGAAGATCTTAAATATCGATAATAATCAATTTATTTTATAAAAATAAAAAATACCAATAAAAATATCGATATTTTATTGCCGATACTCTACGCATCATTGCATTAAATACTAATAAAAAATCGATATTTCAACAGTCGAAGTTACTGATATATCGTTGCATTCAACATTGATACATCGATATTTTAGTCCCGATATCATCCCATCCCTATTTTCAAGTTACCTTTATTCGCGGCTTCCCAAGCCGTTTCGAAGGTCCATCTGTTCTCATCGATGGCTGCTTGGCCCTTATCCATGAAGGACAGGAGGTCATGGGTGGAGTCCGCTCTGTAGAACCTTCGAGACGTTCTGTCACGCGACATCGTGAACTGAAAAGAGAATTAGAATTAGTGGTAGGTTTTTATATTGAACGTAGCAGGCGAGCATACAGTCCACCTGATGGTAAGTAGCTACTGCCGCCCATGGACATCTGTAATCAACCCCAGATAGGATTAGATATTCCTACCTGAGGTCGGCCACATCGCCGCTACCCCTGAGGACTAAGCTGGAACGCCTCGGAAAAGTCTGTCTCCCTTACCACTCCCTTCAAACCAGAACACGGCAACGTTTAACGCTGCTGTTATGAGGTAGAAATAGGTGTGGCGATGGTGCCGCCGGAGTCGAACCACTAAGGGTTCTAGCACCTTCGGGATTTATTTTATAATGTTCCTATGGAGATTCGGGAGTCCTTTACGCAGCATCGAGGACGGCCACTGGGGGGGTTTTAGTGCAGTAAGAGTCACATAGCCCCGTGTCCCTCTCACAGTGTGGGTAAATTTTCAAGGTTTCGCCCTTGTTAAAAAAAATAGGTTTATTTTATAATAAGTAGCAGACGAGCATGCAGTCCACCTGATGGTAGGACCACTGCCCATGGATATCTGTAATCAACCCGAGATAAGATTAGATTGCTACCTGAGGTCGGCCACAACGCCGCTACCCGTGAGGACTAAGCTGGAATGTCTCAGAGTACGTCTCCCTTACCACACTTCAAACCAGAACACTGCTGTTATAACAGAAATAGGCGTGGCGGTAGTACCCGAGTCGAAAAGAGGATTCTACTTTCAAACATACATATTTGCATATCTAAAAACATAGTAAAATCTTCATAAAACCAAATAGCCTTGACTCGGACAGATTTTTGCATATTGCACGTGATTTGTATGAACGTCAGTTCTTACGTAAACAACATGTTTTAGACTTGGAAAGTGTCCAGAATTACCTCTAATTACTAATTAGGTACATCGACACACCTGTTTTTGCCTTATAGTGACCAAACTAGTATATATTTATATATAATATTATAAATCCGAAAGAAACTCTTTTTGTCTGCCTGTCTGTCTGTCTGTCTGTCTGTCTGGTTGTCTCTTCTTCACGCCTAAACCACTGAACCGATTTTAATGAAATTTTGTACAAAGATAGTATGAGACCCGAGAAAGGACATAGGATAGTTTTTATCCCGGAAATCCCACGGGAACTAGAGATGGCGATCTAAGATAGATTAATCGGAGAATCGATCTTTTGGACCCAAAACATCGATTATTTTAATCGATATTAGTAAGGATTGAATCGTAAACTATGCATTTGATCAAGTGATCTTTAGCAAAGTTGAAGGTACGAATTTTCAGTTTTATGTAAGTTAGTATGTTATATTATTTTCTTTTAAACGCGGGCAAAGCCGCGGGCAAAAACTAGTAATTATTATAAACGCAACTGATAAAAATAATTAACTGAAAAGGGAGGTAGTATAGTCTATGTCACTCCCACAATTTAGACGAATCCAACGACACCTCATATCGACGACGAATTGGCAATAACTCGTAACTCAAAAAATGCTACTTTACATAAGGAGAAACGCTAATTTAAATAAGAAGAAACGCTACTTTAAAAAGACAGAACGTATTGCCACACTTTAATATTTTGCTCAATGTTGAACCTAAGGACCTTGTGTCTTAAGGACGACCTGTGATACGTCATTTTAAGTCCAAATATGCAAAAATCTCTTTCGTAAAATTGAGATACGAGTTATTTCCAATTCGTCGTCGATATTTTAATCCATCAAGCCTTATGAGCTGCAGGGCGTGACAAAGAATGAGACAATTTAAATCTATATTTTACTAGTTAACCCGGCAAACGTTGTTGCCATATAAATAATAAAATATTAAGGGTGAACAACCCTAATCACTTAGGGTTATGAAATAGATAGTAGAAGATTCTCAGACCTACTAAATATGCATATAAAATTTGATATAAAATGGTAAAGCCGTTTCGGAGGAGTACGGTAACTAACATTGTGACACGAGTATTTTATATATAAGAAGATATAGTGCAAGGCAAAAAGAAAATTGATAATTTTATTACAGTTAGACATTACATTTGTTCCCGGAATCCCAAATCTCGGGACGGGGTGAATTAATAAGGTGTTTTTTAAATAAATTCAAAAGAAAAAAAAACACTTTTTAAAAACAATTTTATATCAGACACATTTTTTGATAAATCAAAGCGTGTTACATTGTGATTGACAAATAAAATGTAAAGAAGATACATGCGAAATTTCAGAATCGGATACTGGGAAGTGGGTGAAATTTAGCTTGTAAGATTTCATTACAAACACAGGGACAGGTGAAACTAAAAGCTTGTAATTATATGACTGATTTTTCGTTTAAGTTTACAATCCCGAGATCCCGGGATTAGAAAAGAACGCCGCACTTTATGTAGTCCAATTCTCTTATCTTGGTTAATACGCAGACTACTACTCGTAAAACCGCGAAACTAAAAGGTGAAACTAAAAGCTTGTAATTATATGACTGATTTTTCGGTTAAGTTTACAATCCCGGAATCCCGGGATTAGAAAAGAACCCCGCACTATGTGTAGTCTAATTCTCTAATCTTTAATACGCAGACTACTACTCATAAAATCGTGGTTTTAAAATACTTTTTATAAACATTTCTTAAAGACAAGCCTTACTCATATAACATCGAAATAGATTATCCATGCTGACGTAAATTGGACACACCTCCGTATGTTTTGATGCTAAATATACAACGCAAACGTTCATTACATATTATTTGTGAATGTGCGCACGATGTATGCGATGTCTCGTGTTAAATTGCTATATGAACTATACAGATGTCTCATTGAAGTACGTGACTTAAAAACGTGATGCATATCACGTAGAAATAAACAGTGATAGCTTATTTTTACAAGGGATAACCTTCAAAATGTACCCGATGCCGTGGGAGCGACACCGGTTATGTGGGATGCTTACCGCACTAAAACCCCCCGGTGGCCGTCCTCGGCGCCGCGTAGAGGACTCCGGCATCTCCAAAGGAACGCAAACGGAGTCCTCTTAGCGCGTTGCCCCGTCGGGCTCCAGCCAGGTGAGCATGACGCTCGCCACACCGTCTGGTGGACAACGGTATGCAACCACACATACCGCCGTCCTTCCCGGGGTCGCTGGCTGGGCGGTTCGAGCTCCCACTCTTGCCGCTCGTCACCCCTGAAGCCCCTTTTAGTCGCCTTTTACGACAGGTAGGAGATACCGTAGCCCTATTCTGCTCCCGGAACTACAGGGACAGACTTCTTACGTATCCACATGTCTAGAACTCTAGACAATCGCTTTATTTATTACTAGCTGACCCGGCAAACTTTGTACCGCCTCAAAATCTATTTATCAAATATATTTCATATAAAATGTATGTTATGGCCTATGTTACTCGTAGATAATGTAGCTTTCTAATGGTGAAAGAATTTTTAAAATCGGTCCCGTAGTTTTTTAGCCTATTCATGACAACCAAACGAACAAACAAAGTTTTCCTTTTTATAATATTAGTGTAGGTTATCAGTGTTTTCTACCATGTTATGCATGTATTATACATAGAAACCTTCCTCGTGAATCACTCTGTCTATTACAAAAACCTGCATCAAAATCCGATGCGTAGTTTTAAATATCTAAGCGAACATGGGGACAGACAGCGGCAAGCGACTTTGTTTTATAATATGTAATGATATTGACACACCAGTACGTAAACCGCACATAGCATAAATATTAATAATCAATTAGTATTATAATAATAATAACTTTTTTATTTCAAGCCACAGGACTCATATGTGTTAGTATTACATTATAGACTTATCCTATGTTAGTACTTAATCTAAAACTTATGGTATAACATATTGTGAAATCATTGCTATGCCTTTCCATTAGAAATGGCACAGCAATGACCCACGTATCGGCAGTCTAATCTGCTTTCAATCATGTTCAGGATGCTGTTGGTACCGCCCCGCAGTCTGCGCACAAGGGATCCACATCTTTTGCGCATAGTCGCATAAAAGCAGTCGACTCGCGCCTCTGCGAACATCCCTGACGCGCTACAAAATCGGGGCAGCTTCATCAGCACCCTGAACGCATTGTTATATTGGACACGGAGGGCGCCGTACGACTTTAGACTATACGCGGCCCACAGGCTGCAGGTGTAGAAGTTGGTGCAGAAGGCTCTAAACAACGTTATTTTAACATATTTCGAGCAGCGCGCAAACCTGCGAGCGAGCATATTAGCCCTGATCGACAGCGCCCTCCGTTCCCTCTCAATATCGGCGTTGTCTTTGAGGTCCGGGGTCAACATGTGCCCGAGATATTTAAATTGGTACACTCTCTCCAGTTGTGTACCATTGAGAAATACGGGAGGTACTTGTTTTGGCGTTTTCCCATCGGCCTCAAAAACCATCACCACACTCTTTTTTGCATTATAGGTCAGACCATGCCTCCCCACATAAGCCTCACATATGTCCAGCAACCTTCTGAGGCCACCAATCGACGCACTCAGCAGAACCATGTCGTCTGCATAACTTAAGTTATTTACACAAACATCATCAATGTAGCAGCCGACCCTGGTGCTGCTGAGCTCGCCGATCAGCCCGTTCACGTACAGGTTAAAGAGGGTAGGTGAACTTAACCCCCCCTGCCTCACCCCGCACTCCAACCCATACGGACGCGATAATGCACCTGCCCATCGAACGTTGTTGACCTGGTTTCCATACCAATACTTTAAGATGTTTACAAGATCTGGCGGTATATTCACTTCTTCTAACTTCTTCCACAGTATATCATATGAAACCAGGTCAAAGGCCCTGGACAGGTCCAGGAAACAGGCATAGATTGGAGTCTTGCGCCTAGAATAGTATGTGACAGCATGCTTAAGACTCAACACCGCACTTTCTGTGGACAATCCTGTTCGAAATCCAAATTGGTTGTCATGTGGAATGATGTATTTATTCAGACGTGAGTTAAGCATGCTGTCAAACACCTTGGAGATGACCGTAGCTAACGATATGGGCCGATAGTTGGCCTTATCAGCTAAATCCCCGGTTTTATTTTTGGCAATCGGCACAACTATCGTTCTCATCATCTCGCTAGGCATAAAACTATGGCTCATACAGGCGTTATACAACATAGCAAGAACCCTGGACATATGTGGTCCTGCGTATTGTAGATGCTCAATGCTGAGACCATCATGACCTGGGGATTTACCTCTAGTCATTTGCTTAATGGTATTTGCCACTTCTATCGGTGTAAATTGAATCCCCATTTCCCTGTTGTTCTCAACATTTAACATCGATAAAGAGGGCCCCCGCGGTGACTTAACAATAAAGTGCTCCCTAAAAACATTGGAAATTTCGGCAGGCTCACAAACGCCGCTGACACTCACGGGAAGGGCTGGCCGTGTGTTTATCTTATTGGTAGCCTTCCAAAATCCCCGAAAATCGTTCCTTACATGATGCGAAGCTAGAATGTCCATCTTTATTAATTAAGTATTGTAACTCTAAACTACTACATAGATTTATCTAAGAACGTTCAGTAACTATATTTAGTTTCTCCACAGGAGACGAACGCTTATTTCAAGTGCACATTTAAAGTGTTCAGTCCCTATTAATAAATCTATTATTATTGTCCTTTTATTATAATATAAGAGTAGCAGACGAGCATGCAGTCCACCTGATGGTAAGTGGCTACTTCCGCCCATGGACATATGCAGGCAACCACAGATAGAATCAAATTCCAATCTGTCGTCGGCTACAGTTGCAAAAGTATGTCTCCCTTACCACACTTCAAACCAGAACACAGCAGCGCTACACTGCTGTTATAACAGAAATAGGTGTGGCGGTGGTGCCGCCGGAGTCGAACCACAGAGGGTAGATTTATACCTAAGAACTTTCAGTAACTATAATTAGTTTCTGCACAGGAGACGAACACTTATTTCAAGTGCACATTTAGGGTCCGTTCACATAGACCGGCTCGGAGAGCATCGGCCCGCTTTTTTCTTTTCACATAGACCGGATGGTATACGCTTGGAATTGGCCGGAGCGGAGCCGCCAACTATTTCACATAGACCGGCTGGTAAAGATCTGAAAGCGGATGCGCTCGCAATAGGAGCGGATCGGCTGCGCGAGGAAGAATGACCACGCAGTTAGAGCCAGTCGGCTCCCCTATTTATTTCACACGAAGCGCGTTTAAGCATTCTTAATGACAAAAGAAGTGCACATGCAAAAATAAACCTTAATGCAATTACTCAAAAATCTGTTTCCAACGTGATGAAAATCTGCTTTCCTCTCCGAGCCGGTCTGTGTGAACGGACCCTTAAAGTGTTCAGTCCCTATTAATAAATCTACGTAAGTATGTCCACTTGTTTGTCTATAACGAGCTGTATATATATTTTAACCACAACTACTAATATTATAAATGCGTATGTAAGTTTGTTTGTTTCACCTCCACGCCTTAACTACATAACCGATTGTCATGAAATGTACAGTCCGCGTAAAACTGCTAGTCCGCTCTGAATATAGAAATGAATCGCGTCGCCATAGCAAATTGTATACACCTGCGAGCAACAACTTCAGAGTGGACTAGCAGTTTGGCGAGGACTACACGTTACAGGGATCCAGAAAAGGGCATAGGGAACCTTTTATACCGAAATAGTACCGTTCCCGAGGGATAAGAAAAAACAAACTTAACTTTTATCGTGATGATCTTAACTACAATGTTTTCAAATTATTAGAAGCTAATTTATTATAATTATTACTAGCTGACCCAGCAAACGTTGTGTTGCCATGTAAATAAAAAAATGTTAAGGGTGAACAACCCTTATTACTTGGGTATGAAAAATAGATAGTAGCCGATTCTCAGACCTACTGAATATGCATATAAAATTTGGTGAAAATCGGAAAAGCCGTTTCGGAGGAGTACGGTAACTAACATTGTGACACGAGAATTTTATATATAATATAAGCATTGCCAAATGTTAGTCGGTCCGCTAAGTATCACAAAGTAGACATTTGAAGATGGTAGAATTCTCTGTTTCGACTCCGGCGGCACCACCGCCACACCTATTTCTGTTATAACTGCAGTGTAGCGCTGCTGTGTTCTGGTTTGAAGGGTGTGGTAAGGTAGACATACTTTTCCGAGGCGTTCCAGCTTAGTCCTAAGAGGTAGCGGCGCATCTATGACCGACCTCAGGTAGGAATCTAATCTGATCTGGGGTTGTACAGATACTACAGACGTCCATGGACGGCAGTAGCCACTTACCATCAGGTGGACTGCATGCTCGTCTGCTACTCCTATATTATAAAAAAAACACTTGACCGATTATTGCAACCACGATATACACAGAAATCTAGTATATTTCACTATTTATATTAATATGTTATTGAGATGTAATTGTATCTTTATCGGCATGTTTACGTAGATATTAAATTCTAGGCGTATGCTTATCATCAGGGTTGTCAACAAAGATATATTTTTTATGATAATTTCTAATTATATTCAAATTTCGATTTGTGTTATTTTCCTGTTGTGTTATTTTTATAATTTATAAAGTCACTGGCTGGTACGATTGTATGCGTTAGCATAAAAAAATGTTAGCATGAAAAAGAACGCTTTTGACGATTGAGATGTATTTTGCGCGGAAATAATAAAATTTGTAAATTGGTTCAATAAAAAGTTTTATTCTTTAAGTCGATTCTATATACAGCATATTTTAAACATCAAGAAGTAAAATCCGCAGTGTTTTATTTTCGAAAAAAAGCGCAGAAAGTATAGTCCGCATAACACTGCTAGTCCGCTCTGAATATAGAAATGAATCGCGTCGCCATAGCAAATTGCATTACTGCACCTGCTCGCAACAACATCAGAGCGGACTAGCAGTTTTGCGCGGACTATAACTGCATAGGACTGTTCATAAAATCATTTACAATATTAATGTATGCTAATGGATCTAGTGGAACAGGAGCTGTTGCAAAGAACACGTTTTCATCTTTTAATTTAAATTCATCGATATATTATTTATTTTGAGACAAATTAATATTTGCAAGTTTTGCCTTTGGTAATTTGGTTTCACATGACTGTCGATTCGTTGTATTCTATAGCAGTTAAGAGTAATATAATCTTTTGTTACTTCTAACTAATAACAGTGTTAAGCGCTGCTGTGTTCTTATTTGAAGGGTGTGGTAAGGGAGACATACTTTTCCGAGGCGTTCCAGTTTAGTCCTCAGGGGTAGCGCCGCATCTGTGGCCGACCTCAGGTAGGAATATCTAATCCTATCTGGGGTTGATTACAGATATCCATGGCAGTAGCCACTTACCATCAGGTCGACTGCATGCTCGTCTGTTACTCCTATATTATAAAAAGAGAAGAAGAAAAAAATAAAATTATCAAATACTACAGCAAGCACACACTCCTAGGCATACTTAAGATATTTTACAGCCCTACTTATCTACGTTTCATTCACGTTTACTAGTACCTACTATCAGTTGTTGTCGATAAGCTATCTCGTCTCGTGTCACAGATCTCTGTATCCATAGTAATAACTTAAATACCTATTAGATAAGTAGCGGTCGTTCATACACACAAGTCATACACGCTTCTATATATATAAAAATGCATGTTTGTCTGTATATAATCGTAAACTATGCATTTGATCATGTGATGATCTTTAGCAAAGTTGTTGTGCATGAGCGCACGAAGGTTTCTGAGTTGGTACGACCAATTTTCGACAGATGGCGCCACTGTCATTCCAATGAAGTTACAAATTTTCAGTTAAATGTGTCTTGTTATTTTTTTGAAAACGCGGGCGAAGCCGCATGTACTACTAGTCTATATATATGTATATAAAAATGAATGTTTGTCTGTATGTCCTTTATAGAATGGTAAACTATGCATGATCATGTGATGGTCTTTAGCAAAGTTGTTGTACATGAGCCCACGAAGGTTTCTGAGTTGGTACGAAAAATTTTCGACAGATGGCGCCACTGTTATTCCAATGAATTTCATATGTGGTTGGTGGCGTAGCAACGCGCACAGGGTACCGCTAGTTATAAATGGTTAGAAGGAAAACCACAGGTGTTAGGCCCACTGACGTACTATAAACTAGGTTTTACCCGCGACTTCGCCCTCCCAGAGGTCGATGGAAATAGTTGTTTTTATCCCTCAGGAAAAGTACTTTTTTGGAATAAAAGGTGCTATATTCACAATATCTGGACTCCTGACAACGTGTGTACAAAATTTCTAAACAAACAAACAGTTATCGCATTTATAATATTAAATTAGTATCAGGGCAGGTACCGAAAATCAGGGTTCTTATGGAGCTCCGTAACCGTCTCCGAAACTATTAGAAACCCTAAATAAAAATCTATCTGAAACTGTAATCGAATATCTTATGAAAGTTTCTAATAATTTCGGATAGCAGCGGAGCCTAACGCCCTTTATTAATACTTAATCTATCCAAAACCTGCCTACTAAAGATCGAAATTTAATAAAATCTAATATGAACATTAAATAGATTGAATAATAGATGAAAGCAGAAATCGTCAAATATGGTCCTTTCGATTAAACATTAGATAGATTGATTATTGATAACGCGTAAATCAATACGAAAATACGTCATGGGCTAGTCAGTTTTAAGGAATAAAGGATATTTTTAATACAATTTGCAGATGACATTTGTCTACTTGCTAAGGTCTTACGAATCAGGAAGTGATCTCGAAAAATACTCTTTAGTCGATTACTGTCTGTCCCATTGCTGGGGTACTATCTGGTCAATAACATATTAATAGGCGTAAACAGTATTTTAAAAAAGTCCCGGAGTTTCCTCATAATGTTTTCCTTCATGGTAAAACAAGTGATAAATAATTTCTAACACACATATAACTTCGAATGATCAGTAATGCAAGAAAGGGTTTTTTTCTTTTCTTTTATGTTTGTACCACTTTATTATTTTCTGCACAGCCCAAAGGTTGGCTGGGAGATAATGCTTTTAGCATTAAGCCCGCCTTTTGTTCCACATGTTTTGGTTCAATTAAGTAAAAAAAAGCTGAAATAATTGTTTGTATACAGCAGTATATAGTGATGCAGTTTTAGTATTTGTGAAAATTGTCCTCGTAACTCCTTTCAGCATTTTTATAGTTTCAGATTTGGCCATGAAGGCCCATTTGAAAAATTCACCCTATATGTCTCTAGAATAGAACCTTCTCTTTTTTGAAGTCGGATAAAAATAACAATCAGATTTGAAAAAATATTAATGGGTTTAAAAAAGGCCACTATTAAAGAATGTATTATTTATGCTAAAATTGATAAACACATGCAATCTGTAACAGGAGATCTAGTATAGTGCAATAAATATATACTTAAACATCAAATCAGCAATAATATTATTAAATAACAATCTTATCTATATATTTGTGCGTTGAGTATATTAAAGTTCAAGTTAATTGACATAATTCAAGATTTGCATTTGATATAGTTATTGCATTAAGTATAGTCCGCGCCAAACTGCTAGTCCGCTCTGAAGTTGTTGTGCAGGTGTAGTCATACAATTTGCTATGATGCGATTCATTTCTATATTCAGAGAGGACTAGTTTTCCGTGGACTATACTTTTATAAGTTACACCTCTTATGGCACCTCTGCTGGTGCATATTCTAGTGTAATAGCCTTTTTCCCTTTAGCTTAGGTCAGAATTTCATTTAAACAAATCATATAATAAAAAACAAAAAAGTGAATAAAAAACACTCTCTCCCTTAACATAGGTAAATTTCGATATAAAAAAAATCTAATAAGATAATATAAATAAGAGGACCCTGTTTTCATCACCTTTTTTCACATCGCTGTTACATTTTGAAGGGTGTGGTCATAGATTAGTAAAGATACTTTGCCGCCTTGAAATTGAATGAAGCCACAAACGGCTTATTAGTAAGTTCTTTTTTTTAATTTTTGACAAATAAAAACATTTTTAGAGAAAATTTATGAATAAATGAGTAGTACTGCGTAATTTACATGATAAATAAATAATTATATCAAATATTTTAGGGACATTTTAGCACAGAGACGTGGCAAAACGTTTTTATGCAACTATTTCAATTCTCAAAACTGGGTACATTTTCTTGTTAGGAGTGAGTAATCTTTACTAATGTATGGGTGTGGTAAGGGAAAGATTTATCCGAAGCATTCTAACTTAGTCCTCAGAGCTAGCAACTCATCTGTGGCCAACCTCACACAGGAATCTAATTTTGTCTAAGATTGGTTAAAGATGTCCATGGGCAGCAGTAACCATTTACGATCAGGAGGATTGGCTTTTTGCTACATATTTTTTTTTTTTTTTTTTTTATATTATAGGAGTAGCAGACGAGCATGCAGTCCACCTGATGGTAAGTGGCTACTGCCGCCCATGGACATCTGTAATCAACCCCAGATAGGATTAGATATTCCTACCTGAGGTCAGTCACAGATGCGCTGCTACCCCTGAGGACTAAGCTGGAACGCCTCGGAAAAGTCTGTCTCCCTTACCACACCCTTCAAACCGGAACACAGCAGCGCCTAACACTGCTGTTATTAGGTAGAAATAGGTGTGGCGGTGGTGCCGCCAGAGTCGAACCACAAAGGGTTCTACCACCTTTAAACTACTGCCTGCTACTTAATTATTATAAAAGCATGTGTGATACACCATTACAGGTGGTAAAAAAATCAGAAAGTATTGATAAGGGTGTGATCATTGATAAGGCTCTATAACTATGACTTCACCCATATAGATTTTCTTATCAATATGAAATTTTAAGTCCCTATTCATTATAATAAAGTAATAAGATTATTTAATTTTGAAATCATGTTATATCTAATCATAATAAGCCATGAGTGTATTTTTTAATTTAAAAGAATAAAAAGATATTAAATTTAGTCATAGATAATTATAAAAAAAAAAACTAAAAGTAATTACGTATTTAATAAGAAAAATATTAAATAATCTACTTAATAAAAGTTTCAAAACTTTTAAAATAAATTACAATTTTCGAAAGTGGGTATATAAAATAATATTCATTCTTCCTATTTTTTTATCTATTAAACATTTTATTTTATAGGGATTAAAGGCTTTGAAACTTTACAACCAGCCAGTGATAAGATAGGAACTATCGAGTAAATTGAAAAATACTAAAAGTTCGTTTTCAATTTAAAGAATTAAGATAAATCGAGTATCATAACAGACTAAATTGTTTACGATTGATACAGGAAGATAAATGACTATTTTTAACCACGCCGTCTGAATGAGCGACGCGCCCGAACCGAAGGAAAGTAAAAAAAACTTCACTTACCGATTAAAAAAAATAAAGAAAGCCGCTACGGAATCGCTGCTGTTTTTGGCGGTTTTATCACTTAAAAATACACTGAGGACGTGGCACAGACCTATTTACGACGCGATTTTGGTGTTACGAAGTTATTTGCGGCCGCACTATAACATATCGCATGTCTACGCGGGTAGAAAATTCAAATGAAAATACTTTTTTGTAGGTTATGAAACGTCAAAAGTCAAAACGGGAAGACGTGAAGGTCACCTTCAAATGACAGACGCGGGTAATGTTACCATGTTGCGTAAAACGTTTCGTTTATGCACTAAGGATGTTAAATACAGATACACTTATTTTCTGAATTTCGCATAAGATTTGGCTTAAGTATTTTAATTCAATAAAAGAAAACATAATACTATGTAATATGCTTAACATTTACTTGTACTGATTATATTTCAATTATTTTTGTGGACGTTTGAGATCTGAATAACATTATTTTTACCATGTGTTATATCCTTACATATAAGATATTTTATTTTAACATATGTTTTTAGATCCCTTCTTATCATAAAACATTCTACGTCTACAAGAAACTTTCATATACTAAAACATTTAATAATGTGTTGTACATTTTTTATTGTCATTATGCCTCCATGTTCGTAATCAAGTTGCAATATGCAGTATTGTTAATATGTTCCTAGCTTTAGCTCAATGTGCATCACATATATAGGTATTACTTTAATATAAAACTACTAAAAGAAGACGTCAAATTTGACAAAACCGTAGCACCTACTGGACTTTTTACATTTTTTTTTTATAATATAAGATTAGCTGACGAGCATGCAGTCCACCTGATGATAAGTGGTTACTGTCGCCCATGGACATCTGTAATCAACCCCAGATAGGATTAGATATTCCTACTTGAGGTCGGCCACAGATGCGCCGCTACCCCTGAGGACTAAGCTGGAACGCCTCGGAGAAGTATGCCTCTATTACCACACCCTGCAAACCGGAACACAGCAGCGCCTAACACTGCTGTTATTAGGTAGAAAAAGGTGTGGCGGTGGTGCCACCGGAGTCGAACCACAATGGGTTCTACCACCTTCAATATATCTACAATTTACTTTTACGACGCGACTCGTTTCTATATTCGGAGCGGACTAGAAGTTTGGAGCGGACTATACCAGTATGCAGTAAAAGCAGTCAGCAGAGGGAACATAACACACTGCGTGTTATAGACAAAACTAGACCCAGAATAATATAAATTCATAATTTAGATGCCCAATTGGACATTCATCGAACCTGAAACCCTCAATATGTGAAAATACAAAGAAAAAAAACAAACCTTTAAATTTTTAGTCATTTATTAACAAATCATACTTATTCACTAAAATAACTTTTTGTTTTACCAAAATAACAATATTAGTTATAATAAAGCTTCAATTTAATCACATTATCTTTCTACAAGATAGTTACTATATATATGAAATTGTATGTAATAAAATAAACTATAAACTAAAAAAGGACTTATTTACAAAATATACAAGAAAAAAATCACATTATCTTATATTTAACTTTAACGGTAACATAATTTTATATACACTGATTTCACATTTATATATATTTTATAATTTTTAAGTTATATTTTTCAGCGCACTATGAGAGGGAATAAATAGTGGTGAAACGATTGTTGTAACAGAAATAGTTACGCTGGACGGTTACATTGTAATAATATTTATTTATTATCGACTTATAGGCAATATATTATGATACTAGCTGACCCGGCAAACGTAGAGTTACCATATAAATAAAAAAAATGTTAAGGGTGAACAACCCTTATCACTTAGCGGTATGAAAAATAGATAGTAGCCGATTCTCAGACCTACTGAATATGCATATAAAATTTGGTGAAAATCGGTAAAACCGTTTCGGAGGAGTACGGTTACCTATATTGTGACACGAGAATTTTATATATAATATAATAGTATAAAATATGTTTTATATTTATATTTATTTTTGGTTTTGTTAGTTTTACTTTTTCCTTATACAGATTGATACACAAACCCTTTTTACTTCAAAGAAATATAACTACTTCTTATATTATACATAGGATACATATATTTATACTTGCTACATTATACATACGTTTATAAAGGCAATTATATGAGATTTCATATTAATCAGGACTAGCAACGCTGTGGCCGACCTCAGGTAGAGTCCGCGCCAAACTGCTAGTCCGCTCTGAAGTTGTTGCGAGCAAGTGTAGTCATACAGTTTGCTATGGCGACGCGATTCATTTCTATATTCAGAGCGGACTAGCAGTTTTATGCGGACTATAGAACTCTAATCTAATCTGGAGTTGATTACAGATGTCCATACAGCAGTGACTTACCATCAGATGGACTGCATGCTCGTTTGTTACTTCTATATTGTGAAATAGGTACAGGAACATAATACATATCATACTTATTATAATATAGCATTAGCAGACGAGCATGCAGTCCACCTGATGGTAAGACTCCTGCCGGCTATGAACATCTGTGATCAACCCCAGATAAGATTAACTTCCTACCTGAGGTCGGCCACAGATTCGCCGCTACTCCTGAGGACCATGTTAAAACGCCTTGGGAAATTGTCTCCCTTATCACACTTCAAACCAGAACACAGCACCGCTTAACATTGTTTTTATAACAGAAATAGGTGTGACGGTGGTGCCGGAATCGAACGACAATATACCTTTAAAATCACACTTTGGTAGCCAAAGTAAATCAATCTAAGCTTAACGGAGGACTAGCATCAAACTCCTCTTCAAAAGGATTGCTTCCCTTCTCATCTTCTAAATTCGAAAAATTCAATTTAATAGGATTTGCTGCTCGAATCACCCGATTGTTTGACAAGATCGGACTCGATTCCAATTTATTTGACGTAACAGGACTGTCATTAACATTTTTTGTACTGGCAACACTCGAAATGTCAGCTGTCAACGGACTTTTGTACGCGCTTCCCGCGTTTTTTATTTTATTTATAATATACATGTTATTCAAAGGCGGTGGTTCACCATACATTTTTAATTTAGCAATCTTTTCGTTTACTTTTTGTTTTCGCTTTAAAATCTCTGGTCGTAAATCTAAATCACTTATTTTAAAACTAGACTCGAAATCTAAGCCTGTGAGGTTGAAATTGTTGTCTTTTGTCAATGGGGAGTCTATAAATATCTTATTCTTTGTCAAATTATAGTCACTAGTATTAAATCTGTATGGAGAAACATTATTATATCTATTTAATAATACATTATTTTTACTTAAAACGCAATCATCAATAAATTTCTTCTTGTCTACACAGCAAAATGATTTAAGCAATACGTCGGCCATTTTGCGAACATTTTCAAATTTGGAACTCTCTGTAAAAGTAGACAATTCCATCGCGCGGTACTGCGGTATGCTTTTCCTGGTGTTGCCAGCGCGTTTCAGTAAGTTCGAGCATGCAACAATGTTGCCAGGTGAAAAAATATTTTCATAACCGAACTTTTTTATCCCGCCCCAAAAGTTAACACAGATAATATTCTTGTCTATGTCCGTTAGGTACACATTTTGAAACTGTGCTTTCTTGTCAAACTCTTTTGTCGATGGTTCGATTAAAAATACAATACCTAGTGTATCTATTTCATTAAAATCTGTTCCCATTGTCGGATTTTGAACTAATTCGTAAATGGTGAAGCATTTTCGTTTTAATGACTGTATTAGAGGTTTAAACTTAGCATTTTCCTTGTACTTCGACCTGCAAAAAACTGACTGCCTACCCGCTGAAATTTGTATTTCAGAATTTCTGAAAAATCAATACAAAATCCTCATTAAAAACTTTTAAAAACACAAATAAAGATTAGTTCTATAAAACTACCCTCATTATCGATTTAAGGGGAGGGTGGGAATTTTATAAAGAAATAGTAAGCAAACAGTCACCTGATGGTAAGTGGCTACTGCCGCCCATGGACATCTGCAGTCAACCTCAAATAAGATAAGAGTCACACCTGAGGTCTGCCACATCGCCGCTACCCCTGAGGACTAAGCTGGAACGCCTCGAAAAAGTATATCTCCCTTACCACACCCTTCAAACCAAAACACAGCAGAGCTTAACACTGCTGTTTATTAGGTAGAAACAGATGCATATAGTTATTATTAGAATTTGAAAATTGAAGGTAGAAGAGAACCCTTTGTGGTTAGACTCCGACGGCACCACCACCACACCTATTTCTACCTACTAACAGCAGTGTTATCCGAAGCGTTCCAGCTTAGTCCTCAGGAGTAGCGTTGCATCTGTGGCCGACCTAGCGTAGGAATATCTAATCCTATCTGAGGTTGATTACAGATGTCCATGGGCGGCAGTAGCTTACCATCAGGTGGACTGCATGCTGATCTGCTACTCCTATATTATAAAATAACAGAAAAGTATATTTACCTCACAGCAGTAGGAACTACATTGAAGACATCAATCCATGAACCCTCCTTTACTATATCTAAGATTGCATCATTCGGACGCCATATTGAAATCATTGCTGAAAGAAAAGAAATATATTGTTATACACAAATTCACACACACTTAAATGAACAGTGATAGCCTAGTGGTTAAGAGACTCTGCCTCTCGATCGTGGGGTCCGAGGTTCAAATCCCACGCAACCCTGATTTTTCAAAGTTATGTGCATATTAGAAATTAATTATCACTTGCTTAAACGGTGAAGGAAAACATCGTGAGGAAACCTGCATACATGAGAAATCTTAAAAAAACGTTTTCAAAGCTATGTGAAGTCTACCAATACGCACTTGACCAGCGCGGTGGACTACGGCCTAATCCTTCTCATTATGAGAGGTGACCCTGCCCAGCAGAGGGACAGTAATGGGTTGATGATACAGGGATACAAAAACTCACCCTTAGTAACAACCACATTGTCCACCCCCTGGAAATCAGCCACCCTTATCTTCAGCAACGTCACCACATTCCTGCCTGTATCGAGACCCTGCTTCTGTATCCTTTCCTGAAATCTCTTCTGGAGTGCTTCTAGCAGCTTCTCTCTCCTTCTTGATGTGTCTTGGAGGCGTGTTGATTGGGAGTCGGTTAGGTGTGTCTGGAAGAACGAAATTTGGTAGTAGGTAGTGGTAGTACGGTAAGAATATTTTTTTACAAACAAAGTTAACAAATTATATTTTGTATTCGTTTTTAATCAACTTTAATCCTGGCATATGTGCGGCAGTGTTGCCCTCTAGCGGCTTATGGGGGGAAGGGGGAAGTCCGCTTCGGACCTCCGATCCTCCTGGGGGCCCCCAAACACAGTTGCTAAAAATATTATCGTCAGAAGCAAACAATCTATGAAATGTGTATCTGTCAGAAAAAAAAGGTCACCGAATAATTCTATGACAGATTTGTCATTTTGTAAAATCAACTTTTTACTGAATTTTCTGAAGGTGTTAGAACCCTTTGTGGTCGACTCCGACGGCACCACCGCCACACCTATTTCTGCCTCATAACAGCAGTGTTAAGCGCTGTTGTGTTCCGGTTTAAAGGGTGTTGTAAGGGAGACATACTTTTCCGAGGCGTTCCAGCTTAGTCCTCAGGGGTAGCAGCGCATCTGTGGCCGGCCTCAGGTAGGAATATCTTATCCTATCTGGGGTTGAGTACAGATGTCCATGGACGGCAGTAGCCACTTACCATCAGGTGGACTGCATGCTCGTCTGCTACTCCTATATTATAAAAAAAAACATGGAGGCCTCCATTTAACTTTCCGCCCCGGGCCTCCGACGACACTAATCCGCCACTTGTGAGTTTAAAAAGCGCTATATCGCGCGAAAAACCGTGACTATTTTCTAGAAATTATTTACTATGTGACGAAAACCCAAGACATCCGCCCCTGTGACCAAGCATGGTATTTTTAAAGAAGAGTTTCATACAATAAAATGTGATAAAAAAAAAAATTGAGATGCATATTTCTTCCATTAAACATCTGTATTTTGTATTATAGCACATATTCCATATCAAAGTATAGTATGCTATAGTCTTCACAATTTAATAGGCCCATTTTGACACATGCCATTCTAATGTCATTAATGTTTTAAACTCACTTTTTAGTAGGCAGTTTACGATCACGTGACAGTTAGAGCTTGCGGCTTCAAATCATTACACTAGAATTTATTTTCTTTTCTCCTTTTTATTAATTATTTAGATGATTTAGAAAAATATTAAATAAATATTCTATTTACAAAATATTAAGTAATCTATACAATACGATGTCGGGTTGTAATCGATTTGTCGTACAAATCGGTTTCGTTGGTTATCGATTTGTATGTCACTTGCTTAGAGCCTACAGATGGCATGTGTCAAAATGGGCCTATTAAATTGTGACGATTATACAATAACATACCCGAAATTCATTGGAATCGCCACTCTTCATATTTTCATTCAACTGCGTACCACTTAGAAGGCTCTTCTTGAGGTCTAAACCTTCAGATTCAGGCGAATCCTGTAATTTCCAGATTAAAAAGATTTCAAATATGCTAGTCTATCGTTTAACTATATGATTAAACTAGGAAAGGTACCCTGTGTCCTGTGACAACATGAGTATAGTCCGCGTAAAACTGCTAGTCCGCTCTGAATACAGGAATGAATCGCATCACCTGTTCGCAACATTCTCAGAGCGGACTAGCAGTATGGCGCGGACTATACAAAATTTCATGACAATCGGCTAGGTAGTTAAGTCGTGGTAGTGTAACTTTCGCACTCATAATATTAGTTAGGATTTTTATGTTTTTAATAATCCTTTTAATTTATATCGATCATGTAATAAGCCCGAACGTCACCCAAATGTATTTGCCCCAGTACTAAACTTTCGGACGTTCTACTACTATTTACCTTCTATTACTAGCCGAGCTCAAAGTACTGACGTCATAGACCCGAGCAAAGTCTGGCGTCACAGACCCGAACATTACATCAACGTCACACGCTCGAGCGTGACTTCTGACGTCACAGACTCAAATTTTACATGGACGCCACACGCCCGAGTATGATATCTGACATCACAGACCCTGCTCGGGTCTATCTAACGTCACGTTCCGAGCATTACGACTGATGTCACACGCCCGAGCGTGACTTCTAACGTCACGAACCGAACATTACGACTGACGTCACACGCCCGAGCATTCCTACTGACGTCACACGCCCGAGCGTGACTTCTGACGTCACGACCCGAGCATTACGACTGACTTCACGACCCGAGCACTACTACTGACGTCACGAGCCCGACCGACACACACTCAACTTCCAAATACAAATAAATCTTGTATATAAAATTCTCGTGTCACAATGTTAGTTACCGTACTCCTCCGAAACGGCTTTACCGATTTTCACCAAATTTTATATGCATATTCAGTAGGTCTGAGAATCGATATTTATTTTTCATACCCCTAAGTGATAAGGGTTGTTCACCTTTAACATTTTTTTATTTAAATGGCAACACAACGTTTCCCGGGTCAGCTAGTTATTCTAATAGCTAGCTAGTCATACATTTGTCCCATTATACATATAAATACACACCTGTTCAAAAAACTCCTTCTCCACTTCCTCATACAACTTCTCCAGTTGCATCTGTCTCTCCGTTTCGTATTTCATCTGATGAAGATTCTCCAGTCTTTCAGAACGCGTCACTGCAAAAGAAGCAACATATCTTTTATTATAAATACGTATTATTTCAAGATTTTAGTAGGATTACTTTACCAGATTTTTCTATCAGAGTTAAATAAACCAAATATTGATTGGAGTAAAAATGATTTTAATTTTAAGATATACTGCACATATTGCTCAAATTCTAATTCGAAATGCAGCTACCTTTTTATAATATAGGAGTAGCAGACGAGCATGCAGTTCATCTGAAGGTAAGGGGCTACTGCCGCCCATGGACATCTGTAATCAACCCCAGATTCGATTGGATTCCTATCTGAGGTCGGCCATAGATGCGTCGCTACCCATGAGGACTAAACTGGAACGCCTTGGAAAAGTATGTTTCTCTTACCACACCCTTTAAACCAGAACATAGCAGCGCTTAACACTGGTGTTATAACAAAAATAGGTGTAGCTTAACACTGCTGTTATAACAGAAATACTCGTAGGTGTGGCTTAACACTGCTGTTATAACAGAAATAGATGTGGCTTAACACTGCTGTTATAACAGAAATAGGTGTGGCTTAACACTGCTGTAATAACAGAAATAGGTGTGGCTTAACACTGCTGTAATAACAGAAATAGGTGTGGCTTAACACTGCTGTTATAACAGAAATAGGTGTTGCTTAACATTGCTGTTATAATAGAAATAGGTGTGGCTTAACACAGCTGTTATAACAGAAATAGGTGGGGTTTAACACAGCTGTTATATCAGAAATAGGTGTGGTTTAACACTGCTGTTATAACAGAAATAGGTGTGGCGGGTGTACCACCGGAGTCGATCCACAGAGGGTTCTACCACCTTCAAAACTATATTGGTTCTATTTTCTATTTTCTACTGGTATACCTGTACTCCCATCCTGGAACCTCTCCACATGCAGCGCAGGGTACACTCGCACAACCAGCGCTCGTGTTCTCGCCACCTTGCCCCCAGACACCAGGATGGTGGACAGCTGGGAGGTTATGCTCCCGTTGCTATGGTAACCGAGTTTAGCGTCCCAGTGAGCTGGCCGCGTGGAGTTGCCGAAGAGCTTGAGACGCACTGAGGATGTGTCCTGGAAATATTAATTTATGATTGTTGATAAAGTATATTCTTTCATAATATAGGAGTAGCAGACGAGCATGCAGTCTACCTGATGGTAAGTAGCTACTGCCGTGCACATCTGTCATCAATCCCACATAGGATTAGATATTCCAAACTGAGGTCGGCCACAGATGCGCCGCTACCCTTGAGGATTAAGCTGGAACGCCTCGGAAAAGTCTGTCTCCCTTACCACACCCTTCAAACCGGAACACAGCAGCGCCTAACACTGTTGTTATTAGGCAGAAATAGGTATGGCGGTGGTGCCGCCGGAGTCGAACCACAAAGGGTTCTACCACCTTCAAATTGATTTAAATACTCGCGAACAGTGACAGTGAAGGTTAAGAAACTCTTGTTCGAGGGGTCCGAAGTTTCTCCCCATCTATCCCTTTGTAAGACTTATTTTTTCATTCTTCATCTCTAATTCTCTCAGTTTCATACTCTTATTCCCTCTTCCTCCCAATACAGTACTAATCTCGTTATACCGCATTTTCAATTATCTTCTTATTACATGCCTGTATATCCCTCTTTCTTATCAAAATTAATCACTAGTCTACTACGACAATTTTCACTATTACTTTTATACTAGCTGACCCGGCAAACGTTGTGTTGCCATATAAATAAAAAAATGTTAAGGGTGAACAACCCTTATCACTTACGGGATTCATAAATAGATAGAATATTTGAAACTGCGATGGTAGCGAAGTCTGTCGAATCCAATGTGAAACATTCCAAAATCAACAACTACTTACGAATTAAAAGTTAATTAAAAAAACCTTTTCCCACGGACTAAATTCTGAATCTAAACCATTCTCAAGTCCCCTTGAACACACACAACAAATATCATCAAAATCAGTCCAGTCGTTTAAGATGAGTTCAGTGACATACACACGCACATAAGAAATATATATATATAAAGATTACGAAATTGATCCCCTTTTCTTCCCAACACAAGATTAAAGTCTTTCCAACATAAGCCTTTCTCAATTCTCTTCTTAAAATGTAATCTTCTTTTATTGATGTGTAACGCTGTTGGATTGCCAAATAAATGAATAAATAAATAAATAATAAGCTCTGCCTCCCTCCCTCTTTTTTTATCAAAGCTATTCTGTAGAGACGCGTTTCCCAACCTGTGGTCCGCGAGTATATGTATGGGGGTCCGCGGTGTCATCTCTGGACCACACATCAATCGCTCATGAAATGCAAAAGGGCCGCTTTACTGCTATTTTCAACCACATACCTATGTGAAAAGGCATTCTCTACTCTTGTTTATACAAAAAACAAATACAGAAACAGATTACAAGTAGAATCTGATTTGAGATTACAGCTTAGTAGCAACACCAACCTTCACATTTCTTTTTTCATATTTTTCATAATAAACAGTTATAATTACCTTCTGCATTTGTTTTTTTTTTTTGTATCTGTAATAATTAAAATAAATACCTAATCCATTCTTTTTGCTGTTTATTTCATTAAGGGGGTCCGTGAAAACTGTGCTTGATTTCCTAAGGGTCCGTGGACTGAACAAAGTTAGGAAACGCTGCTGTAGCTAATAGAATCTCATTAATTCTCTAATACTCACCTCCCAAGGCGAAACGCCCTGTTCACAGTTGAGCAGTTCAGCGCCTACTGTAGCTATCTTGCTGCCAACTGCAATCCTACCATTGCATACCAGGTTGACCAACATACGATCCAAACACGCCTTTACGCAGTACCAACCGTCTGTGAGCAACAATTCTATTGTGGTTGATGGGTTGGTTGCACTGAAATTAAAAAAAAAAGTAAAAGCTATTATTGATTTTTTTTATTTATTGAACACCAACATAATTTACACGAAATATATTAATAAAGCGTGAAACAAATAGGAGAAAACAGGTAAATGCCGTTAAAATTACTGGTGAAAACTGCATGCTATAGAGCTAATAAAAATATTGAGTAAGTTTTTTTAGAATCAATTCATCGAGTAAATTAGATACACACACAATAAGTTAGGTTAGGTTAGGTTAGGTGATGGGGAGCGGTTGGAGCCAAACCTCACTAGGGGGAAGGGGGGTGGGGTTGAACCGCTCACGTAATCACTCAGTACTCAACGCTACATTTCACGTAATTAATGGATGTCCGCTAATTAAATATTATTATCGATACAAACATCGTTTTACCACTAGTTTTAGACAATTGCGGATAATAATGTTTATTGAGCGTCTATTTGTATGTATGTCTTATAATTGCTACTTGAAATAATAATTATTTAGGTGTCTCAAGAGATAAATATTAAAAAAATAATTATTATGTAAAAAAAACCCGACTGCTTAGAAATATAGCCTGAGGTTTCTCCTAGAATTTAGACAACATTTCATAATACATATGTGAAAATCTGGCAAGTTGTTTGGGCTTTAGGGCATGTAAAGTTGTCCCCTACGCAGCGCCGAGGACGGCCACCGGGGGGGTTTTAGTGCGGTAAGAATCCCACATAACCCCGTGCCGCTCCCACGGCATAGGGTACCTTTTGAAGGTTACCCCTAGTCAACAAAAAAAAAAGGGCATGTAAAGTTGCCCCTGTATTTCCGGGACCAGAATAGGGCTACGGTATCCCCTGCCTGTCGTAAGAGGCGACTAAAAGGGGCTTTCGGGGTAGCGGGCGGCAAGAGTTCGAACCGCCCGGCCAGCGACCTCGGGATGTAAGGCGATATGTGTGGCCGCATTCCATCGTATACACCAGACGGTGTGGTGATACAAACCCACCTGGGCGGAGCCCGACGGGACAGTGCGCTGAGAGGACTCCGGTCGCGTTCCTTTGGAGATCCCGGAGTCCTCTACGCAGCGCCGAGGACGGTCACCGTTGGGGTTTTAGTAAAAGTCCCATATAACCCCATGTCGCTCCCACGACACCGGGTACCTTTTGAAGGTTCCCCCCCCCCCCCCGAGAAGAAGAAAAAAAGAAAAAAAAAGGGCATGTAAAGTATGAGACACACACACACATACATACATACATTCGAAAAATATAACCCACCACAGTTGGGTGTTAACCAATCTCCAATCTCAGGTCTGCTGAAAGAAATTTCTTTAGAAATAAGCAGTGCCTTTGCACTAAATTTTAGATATAAGCTCTCTTTTGTATTGTATTTTGTGTGCATAAATAAATAAATAAAAATAATAAAGAAACTTACCTGTTCACCCTTACTCCATCCACATACACGCCAACAACAGCTAGAACCATAGTTCTAGTTGAAACGTCATCTTTTTCTAGAATTTTCCTCAACGCGGGTCGTTCCACATTATACAACTCCTTGTCATATCGATACTTTAGCTGCTCTAGAACATTCTTCACCGAGCACACACCCTCCGTAGTGTCAGCAAACCTTATTTCGTATGAAATTAGTTTCCACATAATCAATTTCAAATGGTTGTCTAACCAACCGTCCGGTATTATTTTTCTATTTACAGATTCAAGAAAACACGTCTTTATATTATCTGTTGTCCAACTGACATCTGTCAAATCGTTTCTTTGCCGCGCGAATTCAAAATTTAATAACGTGTCGAATTCGAAATTCAAAATATAAGGATCTATTTCTTTATTTTTATTCTCATTAATATTACTTAAATCTTTTAAAGTATACTTCTTTGTTTTCTTGTAAGTTTCGTTAAATTTATATTTGGTATCTGTGGTTGGGTTGGTATTATTAGTCTGTACTTTAAAGGTACTTCTGTCACTTCTATATGGAGTTTCGAATTTCTTTCGTTTTTTCGCTTTAGGGCACGAGAGAATAGGGCTTCCAGACCTTTTAGATTGCTTTGGCGATACATCACTATAAAAATCTTCAGTATGTAAAGATTCTTCGAAATTATTTAGTACTTGTGTATTAAGAATACTGTCTAAATTTTCTGAATTATTTTTTGGAATTTCACTGTCTATATTTGATTTAATTGTATAACTTAAATTGTTGTCTATATTAGCAAATAAATCCCTGGATTTCTTCAAAGAATCCTCAGATATTTTTATAGTTTTATTTGTACCAGTTTTAAATCCAAATTCCTGTACATTTATATCTTTATCAGGATCTTCAACTTTCTTACCATCAGTTTTATTTATAAATTCACGTTCTTTCAACTTATTTTTATTTTGATTATCAACATTAAAATCTTCAAATATTTTTCTCCTAGCTAAAGCCTCTTCTGATACTTTCACAGCCTTATTATTAGCTGTTTGAAAACCTTTGAATATGCCACAATCAGGTTTTATTTTACTTTCCATTCCATCCACTACAGATGGAATTATAACATTTTGTAATCTCTCTTTATCATTAAAATTGACTTCTTGATCAAATCCAAAATCTTTAAAAATGTCTTTAGTCTTAGCTAACGCGCTTTCAGATATTTTAACGTTTTTATTACTTGCTGTTTTAAATCCTTCGAACGATTTTTTATTTACCTCAATGTTAGCATTGACTTCAGTGTTCGTTGAATGTTTCATACTATCTTTACCATCTTCATTATCATAATTATCTCTATAACCATCAGTTTTAGATTTATCATGACTACAGTTAATATCTATATCTTGTAAAATCTTCTTACTTTTCAGTAGCGCTTCTTCAGAAACTTTCACAGCTTTATTACCAGCTGTTTTGAAGCCTTGAAAAGTGAACTTATTTTTAAAATTCCCACAATTTTCATCTTTTTCAATACTGTCAATATCTTTAAATATATTTTTAGCATTCATAATAGCTCTTTCAGGAACGTGTATATTTTTGTTACTCGCTGTTTTAAATCCTTCTAACGCTGAAGGAAAATTATCACCTTTTATACTAGTTGCTGTAGTATTATTATTTATCGCTTCAAGATTATTAGTAGTATAATCCACACTATCAAGTATTTTCTTACTTTTTAAAAGAGCGTTTTCGGAAACTTGTATGTGTTTGTTACTAGCAGTTTTAAATCCTTCAAAAACTGGAGGTAAATTGTCACTGTCTTTCACCCTATCTGCTGTAGTTTCATTATTTATCGCTTGAACACCACTATTATCTATATCTTTAAATAACTGTCTACTGTTTATAAGAGCTTCCTTAGTAACTTCTATGTTCTTGTTACTAGCCGTTTTAAATCCTTCAAAGACGTTTATTCCTTCGTCATCACAACTTTTATTATCCCTATGAGCCATTTTTGTGTTCAAATCATGTTTACTATTATCTTCAATATTCATGTCAGGTACATCAATGTCCTGTAGAATTCTCTTAGATTTTGTAAGAGCTTCTTCAGAAACCTCAATAGGTTTGTTATTAGCTGTTTTAAAACCACTGAAGGTAGATTCTTTAGTATTATTATTTTTGTTTGGCAAAATTCTTATATCATTATTATCATTCCCTTCAATTCTTATATCTTTGTTAGCTCTAACTGTATTTATCTCTTTAAATGTTTTAATCGTCTTTGAATATGCTTCTTCAGATATGTTTACTGTTTTACTGGTATTCTTAAGTCCTTTGAAAATAGTGATGTCTTCATTAATTTTATCAGGTTCATGTGAGTCAACATGATTTTTATTTATTTTATCATTAAGCGACCCTTCAGTATTATATTTGGTAATACAAGGGTATGCCTCCTTGTACCTTTTAGTACAAATATCATTCAAATGCAAATCAATTTCTGCATGACTATAACTTTTAACTTTAGATAATTTAAAATTACTCTGGCCTTTATCACGTAAAGGAACTACTTCACTTGGAGATTTTTTATTTATCCTATTAGCACTATAATTTAAATATTTAATATTTTCATCCTTATTGTTTGAGGATTTACTTTGGAGACGTTTATCTGCTTTTGACTTACGTTCTGTGTTCAGCTTATTCTTATTACAATCAAAATCATTTGTAAAATCATCCAGATCGAAATCTTGAAATAAATCCTTTGTTTTAGCTAACGCTTTTTCAGATATCTTGATTTCTTTGTTATTACCAGTTTTGAATCCCACAAAACTAGTGGCAGGTTTGGAATTAGGATACATTCTATTTTCAGTAACTTTTGCTATTCCAGGCTCAAAATTTTCATAATTTCCTTTGTTGATTTCTTTGAAAATATCTTCACTCTTTTTCATAGCCGTGGCCGATATTTCAATGTTTTTATTGCTAGCTGTCTTGAAGCCTAAAAATTCTACATTATTATCTTTTTGTTCGTATTTAGAAATCGATTCTTCAATAGACTCATTCTCAAATTCTTGTAAGAGAGTTTGGTCAACTATGTTTAGGTCTTCATTATCGTCATTTTTGTGAAATAGGTCATCATCAACAGACATTTTGTCATTATCATATTGAAGATTAGTTTCCATATTTTTATCGGTTTTAATCGATTTCAAGTCAGTATTTGTAGGTTCTTCTTTAGCTAAAGCTTCTTCTGAAAGTTTAATTCTCTTATTATTTGCTGTTTTAAAACCTAAAAATTCCCTCTTTTTTCCTATCACGTTCAAGCTAGGTGCTTCACTTTTAGTATCAAAAATATCTCCTTCAATGTCTTTAAAAACATTTTTAGAATTTTGTAACGCCTTTTCTGAAACATCAATAGATTTTCCATTTGCAGTTTTAAATCCTACAAACTCAGCTTCTAGAGGATTTATATTAATATTTTCTTCTTTAATTATATCAGCATCATTTTCTGTATTTAAATTACAGCTTCTTTTATCATTAGACAGTTCTTTAACAATATTAATATTTATGTTATTAGAATTAGCATCATAAATCTCCACCAACTCAGTAAATGTTAGGTCCTCATTAGTTTTTTGATCTATATTATCGAAAATACTTTTCGCTTTATCAAAGGACTCTTTTAAGACTTGTATGGACTTATTACTACATGTTTGAAAGCCTACAAATACTGTTTTGTTTAAGTCTAACATTTCAGACTTAGGTGATGTCTTTAAAGGACATGTCATAGGTAACTCATCTTTATTATTTTCCAAATAGTCATTTTCTTCATCACTACTAAATAGAATTTCGTCTTTTATACTGATACTAGGTCTTTTTATAGGCGTTTTAATTTCTGCTGCATTTGTTTCTTTGTTTGAATAATCTTTGTTAGAATCTTCATTATTTTTATCTGAATTACTCTTATCAACTAACAGCACTTTATCTTCTTTATCAAAAGCTGAAGTTATGTCTTGTATAACTAATTCCTTATTAATAATTTGCGAATTGATCAAATGTTTTGCAGTTTCAAAGTCTGCAATCTCTTCAAGAACCGGTATAGCTAACGACTCGAATTTTTCAAAAGCTTCCAGTGTATAAACTAGCGGAGATTTTCTTTCTTTCTTTATTTTGGGTTTAAAATGATTAAAGATAGGACTACTAGGACCTTCTGCATCCTTAATTCTTGTATCTTCTTCATCAAACATTTGTGTATCATCACATTTTTCACTTAAACTATCTTCTTTAATACTGTATGGCAATAAATCAATTTTATCAGATTCTGTTTTACAATCAGTACATATATTATCTTTATCTTGCTCTTCCACTTTACTTGAGGGACTGAGTAATATATCTGTAACACATTTTTCTATATGCATATATTCTTCATCTGCTGTACTTTTTACTTCACTTATTAATATATTTACATTAATATCCTGTACATTAACATTTGGTATATTTTCACTTCTATCCTTAAGCATTTTCTCTTCTTTAATTTCTGTAACAGTATCTTTAAAAAATTGTTCTATAACTGGTTTAATATTAATTTCCACTTCATTTTCTTTACTTACAGACATATTATCATTATTTGTTCTACAGTATGATGTCTCAAATTCCTTACAAACATCTGTGTTAATATCAAATATATCACAATCATTAGTAACATTACTCTTATTTATATTTTCACCATCATTCCCTTCAATAAGCTCATTTCCCTCGTCAGGACTCCTACTAACATTATTTTTAGTATCTTTTTGATATAGAGTACTATCATTTTCCACACATATAACTTGTTTGTCTGGTTTATGACAGAAAGTAGTCTCAAACTCGTCCGCCATACCCTTGTTGACATCTACCATTGCTTCAACACTGTCGACAATGTCGATAAGTTGTGTGTCTGTCACGCATTGTGTTTCAAACTTGATTTGCTGATGGTGAGTCTGAAAAGTTAGAAAATGGAGCTTTCTTTAAGTTTGAGAATCATGAAATAAAATCTTTTTTTTTTCTTCTATTTTGACATCGCCAATTATCATTTATATATTGTTTTGAAGAAGCATTAATATAAAATCTTTTAATTATAATTTTAGATGAGGGGGCTTGGAGGTCTTCTTTACTTACTTACTTTATATATAGACCAAAGTGATATGAGATTGTACTAAGAGAAAATATGTAGAAATAATTATCAGGGTCTAAATTATAATTTACACAGAGTAGGACGAATAACCATAATATATGTTATTTTTAAGTCAATCTCGAGAGATCTCGTGAGATAATTTAAGACAGTCCATAATTAAGTAATCTAAATTATAGGAAGAGGGAGAAATACAAAATGTTTTGTTATAGACAGTAAATTTGAGAATGACCTCCCGAAATTTATATACCAATATTCATACAAGAATATCTGATTAAGCTCTATGGGAGCCATAGATTAGTAAAGATTACTCACTCCTAACAAGAAAATGTACCCAGTTTTGAGAATTGAAATAGTTGCGTAAAAAGTTTTGCCACGTCTCCGTGCTAAAATGTCCCTAAAATATTTGAAATAATTATGTATTTATTATGTAAATTACGCAGTATTAGTCATTTATTCGTAAATTTTCTCTAAAAATGTTTTTATTTGTCAAGAATCCAAAAAAAGAACTTACTAATAAGCCGTTTGTGGCTTCATTCAATTTCAAGGCGGCGAATCTTTACTAATCTAAGATGGGAGCATAACGGGGATTAACTAGTTTTAGCACTTTTAAATAAAGAATTTTGTGTGTACGTATAGAAAAGTATTTCTTACCTCTCTCCTGTACATATCATTAACATGAAGGAACTCCGATTGTTTTGTCTTCGTAATATGATTACGCTTTCTTTGCAAACAGTCTGCTTTTTGCATTTCCCTCAACTGCCGTGAAACTGAAGAAATCACATCCTGAGGTTTTAATATTTTAGAAGCTGAACACTGTTTATTTCGAGTGTCGTATAAAGACAATGGTTTTTTCTCACTGCGCAACTTAAGAATGGCTTCAAAAGTCTCGATATTATTCCCACTTTCGTCCATTTTAATAAAATATAATATTGAACATTTATTTTTAAAGATATAGTTTTGTTTTTTGCACCGCGAATAAGCAAACAAATGTATTTTTAGAATTTGACACTTTTCGTAGATTTTAGATGTCATTTTTTCTGTTTGAAATGTCAAGTAAACAATAACTGACAATGATAACTTATAGTCGTAAATCCGTTTTGTATATTAATGGAATACTTTTTTGGATTTAATTGCAATAAAATAATTTTAAACATGTCATTAATTGTATTTTATACTCTAAACGCAATTTATATTATATTTTTAATACCAACAAAAAATATTTTTGAGTTCAGTAAATAAAAACTTTCATGACAGAAACGAAATTTATAACAACTTTGCGTGAAACGTATCGCATCAAAGTAAATAAATGACAATCCGTCGTTTTTTGATGGCTGCCTTGCCTTCCATGTATCCTCTTTGTGAATTATAAATGTCGAAAATGTCAAAATGGCTCAAATAGTCCGTGTTTATTGTTATCAGTGGACTTTATACTGTTCTTAAACTGTGCATTAGTGTTATTAAAGTGACAATGTTGCATAACAGCGACCAGTTCGGGGCGTCTGAACCGCCGATAAATATGGGAGCTTCGGTAAACATGTCTATGAACGGTATGAATGCGAATGGGTACGGGAAGACACACGATGAGAACCCTAACGCACACTACAATCTTGGTAACTACACAGGCTACGGGCATACTGTAATGAGCCCACACACATCGATGCATCCATTTCAGAACTACTCCAATGTTTTTCAAACTTCGTTTATGGGTCACAACCCGCCTATGCACGATAATTGGCAGCACGGCTTGCTCCCCATGAACTTGAATCAAACTGACAACCATAATAACTTTTACGAGAGGAAGGATTACTTGAACGATTATAAAGATCAAAGTTTACAACGTCGTAGCGTTCCCGTGCCGTTAAACGTGCCTCATGTGTACCCTAAGCCCTACAAAGACCCTCAAATGAGCTACCACTACCAGGAACCCAGCACGAAACATTACCTGGACACTAATCTAGATCTGAGTATGAATAAGACACCCAAACTAGACGAATCTAGACGACGGAGCTTAGAGAACACTGTGAAAATGATTGAGAATATCTTAATACACAACCCGACAAGTTCGACCAAATACGGACCATGTGTACCATCAAAACCAGATATAGCACCGCCAATTGATAATTACGGACTTGTGATGCCACCAAAAACAGACACAATAAGTCCAATTGATAAGTATGGACCTACGATACCAAAACAAAATACATTACCTCCAATTGAAACAGAAAACCGCACACATGAAACATATGTCGAACCACAAAAAACTCCGGACAACGAAAACATTGATAGTAAAAACGAAGAAAATTCTAAGTCCGTTTATAGTTGCAGCAACGAAAACAGTGTTGAGAGCGAAACAAACAGTGACGAGAAAAACAATAACCTCACGATAACTCTCGAGCCCGATAACAGTAGTAATAACGATGATAGTCAGCTCCAAGTAGAGAAAATAGAAATCAAAGTAGAGCTACATCCTAACGACAGTGAGTCTGAGAATGAGGATGTTAAGCCGCTAAACATGTTTAAATGCTTAAAAAATCCGTTAGACATGTTGACGGGGAACAAAAATGATGGGGATAACGAAGTCGAGGTTAAAGTAGAGGAGGTTTCGAATTGGGCGGACTATGAGAACCACAATCCGTTTCAGAGAGATGTGTTCGGGGTGGCACAAACTGCGCCTAACGGAACCATTGTTGAGGCCACTACGAGTGTGTCTGTTGCTAAGGATGCGATTAAAAATGGTAAAGCTTTTGTTCAATTCAAATCATTTTTATTTGCTAGAACATAGTATTTTACAAGGATCTTAAATTTATAACGGGTACTGTATATTCAAGAGGCATGCAAAATTTAATTATCTTGTTCAATGATTTATTATAGTCCTCGCCAAACTTCTAGTCCGCTCTGAAGTTGTTCCTTGCAGGTTTAGTTAGCATGTAGTCCGTAACATAACGGCACTCTAACGCAGCTAGCTAACGCACCTGTGGGCGAGAAAGGCAGTGGACAGGTGTTGAGAGGGTCCTGCGCTGTATTCATCCCGCTAATATCCGGAATTTGTTATCGCGACGCGACTCGTTTCTGTATTCGGAGCGGACTAGCAATTTGGCGTGGACTATACATACAGGTCGACCTAAAAAAAGCATGGTAAAAAATAAATATTAGAGAGAACTTTCTTAAAATTAAATTTGCTACCTGTTATGTCTTATAGTTTCATTGTAACTTCATAAAAACTGAATGGTTAAAGTCAGAAAAAATGTGTCATTTCTACTGACTCGAAGTAGAGCACACTCTGAGCTCACTTCCGATGTGTGTAAATAATGAATTCTATCTAACAATTAATTTTATAAGAAATAGCACAAATATTCATAATAGTGAAAAGCACATATGCACCTGGGATTTGAACCCTTAGACCTCCATATTACAGACCAAATAAACCACTACAGTATTACTATTTTTGAAAACACTACAATATCTGTTTCAGACACCGATTGGACCTGCATAACAACATTCTACGAGTGCCCAAGTTGCAACCTCTTCTTCGTCAACCCAAAACGATTCCTCGTGCACACAAAATGGCACTCCTTCGGTCTGACCAACGAGAAACGGAAAGAAGAAGAAGAGGAAATGCTTAAAGAGAGATTAACGAAGCGTAACAAGCGGAAAGAGGCACGGCAGCTCAAGAAGTTGGAGTTGGAGGAAGTTAAAGATGATAATGTTCTGGGGAATGTGTTCAAGTGTAATTGTTGCGAGAAAGTGTTCAGTACAAGAGCCAGTTTGAAGAACCATAAACAGAGGTTGGTTTGTTTTTGTGTTTTTTGTTGATCAATGTCACGATGAAAATTGGTATTAAGATAAATAGATAGACAAATATTACATGGCATTCGATGCAGGTAGAAATGAAGGTGGTAGAACTCTTTGAACTTGGACTTTGGAGGCAAATCGTCAAACCTATTTTTCTTTACAGTAGTGTTAAGCACCATGTTCTGGTTTGAAGGTGGTAATGTATGTAAAAAGTATTTTTTTTTTGTATATATAAAGTACCAAGTGAATAATAAGGTACTTTATATTAATTACAATCTAGCCAATGTAAGAAAGTATGTAAGATATATACTTATTCAAGGCTTTCCAACTTAATCCTCATAGCAACTCATCTATGCCTGACTTCAGGTGGGGTTGTAATTTTATCTGGGGTTGATTACAAATATCCATAGGTACAGTAACCATAAGATGAGCTTCATGCTTATTTGCTGCTTCAATTATATAAAAATGGCCTTTTATACAGTTTGGTAACGTCTTACATTGAGTTCAAAACTCTTCCTTACGTTCCTCCACCAATCTGCATTAAAAAAGTCTTAATTTATTATGCTCCCGGCCTCCCTAATCATATTGAGACCATTGTCCAACAACAGACCACTTACAATGTCATAAGTGCCTTTGCTCTAAATTTTAAATATAAAATCTTTTCTATTGATATTTTTGTGTGCATAAATAGATTAATACAAAAATATGCGCCCCTTTGTTAAAGGTACCACGCAGCGCGCATAATAGACTGTCGCATATGCCACAAGTCGCTAGCGGGGTGGGTCGCGATGCGAGCACACATGGCGACACACACGAGCGACTCGCGCTACCAGTGCAGCGACTGCCCCAAGCGGTTCAAGTACTCGCACTCGCTGGTCAAGCACCGGGACACGCATCTCGTGAGTATGACGCAGTGATAGTGACGTCATATAGAGTGTCGCATGTGCCACACTCGCGCTACCAGTGCAGCGACTGCCCCAAGCGGTTCAAGTACTCGCACTCGCTGGTCAAGCACCGGGACACGCATCTCGTGAGTATGACGCAGTGATAGTGACGTCATATAGAGTGTCGCATGTGCCACACTCGCGCTACCAGTGCAGCGACTGCCCCAAGCGGTTCAAGTACTCGCACTCGCTGGTCAAGCACCGGGACACGCATCTCGTGAGTATGACGCAGTGATAGTGACGTCATATAGAGTGTCGCATGTGGCACACTCGCGCTACCAGTGCAGCGACTGCCCCAAGCGGTTCAAGTACTCGCACTCGCTGGTCAAGCACCGGGACACGCATCTCGTGAGTATGACGCAGTGATAGTGACGTCATATAGAGTGTCGCATGTGCCACACTCGCGCTACCAGTGCAGCGACTGCCCCAAGCGGTTCAAGTACTCGCACTCGCTGGTCAAGCACCGGGACACGCATCTCGTGAGTATGACGCAGTGATAGTGACGTCATATAGAGTGTCGCATGTGCCACACTCGCGCTACCAGTGCAGCGACTGCCCCAAGCGGTTCAAGTACTCGCACTCGCTGGTCAAGCACCGGGACACGCATCTCGTGAGTATGACGCAGTGATAGTGACGTCATATAGAGTGTCGCATGTGCCACACTCGCGCTACCAGTGCAGCGACTGCCCCAAGCGGTTCAAGTACTCGCACTCGCTGGTCAAGCACCGGGACACGCATCTCGTGAGTATGACGCAGTGATAGTGACGTCATATAGAGTGTCGCATGTGCCACACTCGCGCTACCAGTGCAGCGACTGCCCCAAGCGGTTCAAGTACTCGCACTCGCTGGTCAAGCACCGGGACACGCATCTCGTGAGTATGGCCCCGTGTGGCGCAGTGATAGTGACGTCATATAGAGTGTCGCATGGGCCACAAATCGCTGGCGGTCTGAGTCGCGATGCGGGTTGGCATAGTGAGTTAATGTTGTTCAGGTTCATAAGAAATAATATAACTTAAAAATAATTTAGCATAAGCAGCCAGTTTTTAACACACCCTAAGTTAAGGACAGGTGAGGTTCAGTATGTTAAAGACACATGAGAAAAAGTGAGCTTACAGACGGTAAATCATGAGGCGGAATTTAGTGAAATAAAATTTGTTAAAGATTAGCTCCACATAGTGTCATGCACTACTATTTTTAGACATTTAATAATTGTATACTATACACATAACTTCGACCAATCAAAAAAATATTACTAGTTATCGTAAATAAGTAGGAGGCCAAAATCCATATCATAGAGATATGGCTCCACTCAGCCAATAAATGGATTCGCATCACACACATATAAACCCAAGTTCCTTCAACAGGAGAAAACACACGCATGCGAGCAGTGCCCTAAGATGTTTGGGTCCCAGGCCCTTTTGAACACCCATATGAAGACCCACGAGCGGTTTCAGCGGGGCATGACCTTCCATTGTACGTACTGCGGGAAGGGCTTCTTCGAGTCCTATAACCTTCAGGTACTTTTATTTAAGGAGTAGCAAAGAAGCATGTAGTGCGCTTTATATATATTTTATAGTCTGTTGCGTTGCTACCCTTGAAGACTAATGCGTGCTATAAAGAATATTTTTTATAATATTAATGTGCTACATTAAATGAGCATGCATGCACCTTTTGAAGGTGGTAGAACCCTTTGTGGTTCGACTCCGGCGGCACCACCGCCACACCTATTTCTACCTAATAACAGCAGTGTTAGGCGCTGCTGTGTTCCGATTTGAAGGGTGTGGTAAGGGACAGACTTTTGCGAGGCGTTCCAGCTTAGTCCTCAGGGATAGCGGCGCATCTGTGGACGACCTCAGGTAGGAATATCTAATCCTACCTGGGGTTGATTACAGATGTACATGGGCGGCAGTAGCCACTTACCATCAGGTGGACTGTATGCTCGTCTGCTACTCCTATTTTATAAAAAAAAAACCTGATGGTTAGTGAGCATGATCACTGCCGCCCATGGACATCTGCATCCAGCTACATGTACACCATTGGTTCTATCTGAAGCTGATCACAGAAATGCAGAACAGTCCCACGCCAGAAATAGGTGTGGATGATGGTATCTCTCCAGTTAAACCATACAGGTTCTACCTTATGAAATTAAACGTGAAATATCGGACTTTGATACCCAGACCATTGGATAGATTGTTTATTAATAACCAGCATAAGTTGTTATCTCATTACCATTCCATTTTCATTCGGCGTTATTCGTTTGTCCTATGAATGGCCTGTTACCAGCACATTTTGATTGTAATCAATAACTCAACAATTATATTTGCAGGTCCACGAGAGAACTCATCGCAACGAGAGACCCTTCCTCTGTGATATATGCAACACCAGTTTCGGTACAAACTCCAGCCTCCAAAGACATCTCAGAGTGGTGAGTTTGTTATATTTCCCTTAGATATCCTTGTAAATTATGATGATCATGATCAATAAAGAAAACAAAATGTACATGAAAAATACATAAATTAATTAATCAATAAATGTCTACTTATTTATTGGTTAATTGGTTTTCCTTCTATAGACACTTTTATAGCAACATTAGATTTTACCCGCGGCTTTGCTAGCAGTCAGAGGTTTTTATCTATCCCTCGGGCATGGTACTTTTTCGGGTATCAAAGGTACCCTATATCCTTTTCTGAACCCTGACAACGTGTGTGCAAAATTTCATGACAATTGACTATGTAGTTAAGGCGTAAAAGTGAAACAAACAAACTTACATTCGCATTTATAATATTAGTTAGATTGTTAATTATTTTGATACATAAATAAACAAATACCTTTTTAATAATATAAGAGTAGCAGACGAGCACGTAGTTGACCTGATGGTAAGTGGCTACTGCCGTCCATGGAAATCTGTAATCAACCTTAGATATAATTAGATTCCTACCTGATATCGCTCATTTGTTAACCGCCGCTACCCCTGAGGACTAAGCGGGAATGCCTCGGATACGTACCTCCCTTACCTCCAACCTTCAAACCAGAACACGGCAACGTTTAACATTACTATTATTAGACAGAAATAGGGTCTTGCCGTCGGAGTCAAACTACTGATCGTTCTACCATCTTCAAAAATATATTTCTTGTCTCATCATCATCATCATCAACAACCCATTACTGTCCCACTGCTGGGCACGAGTGTCCTCTCATAATGAGAAGGATTAGGCCATAGTGCACCGCGCTGGCCAAGTGCGTATTGGTAGACTTCACATACCTTTGAGATTTTTTTTATAAATCTCTCAGGTATGTAGATTTCCTCACGATGTTTTCCTTCACCGTTTAGCAAATGATAATTAATTTCTAATACGCACATAACTTTGAAAAATCAGAGATGCGTGTCTGGGATTTGAACCTCGGAACCCTCGATCGAGAGGCCCAGTTTCTTTACCACTACGCTATCACTGTCTATTTCTTGTCTACTATAACTTATCTCTCTCAACAGTCCCACAACTCTTCAAAACCCTACCAATGCTCGACATGCCATCGCAACTTTATATCGGAGAAGATTCGAGAACGGCACGTGATGCGTCACCACGGGGACGCCGAACAGTTCAAGTTCCACTGTACGCATTGTCCATGCAGGTATCTCAATCTTAAAGATCTTAATAAACACGTGCATAAGAATCACCCGAGGCCGGGACGTAAGAAGCGCAGCCGGAAGAATAAGGACGAGTCGGGTGAGGACGAGTGAGGTATTTAAGGACGGGTGAGATGAAGTTTAAGGACGGGTGAGGTGAAGTTTAAGGACGGGTGAGGCGAAGTGAGTCAAAGACGGGTGAGGTGAAGTGGTTTAAGGACGGTTGAGGAAATTGTGTTTAAGGGCGGTGAAGGGGTGGAATTCAGATCGCGGATATATACTTTATTGAACATTAATGTCGATGTTGATGTTGATATTCATAGTTCGCGAGATAAGTTTTTTTATGGTTTGAATAGATAAATTTATGGTGGGTAGTTGTTATATAAGAAATACTGTTACGTACCTAATTGTTTATTTCATTCTGTTTTGTTATTGCCACGGGATAAGGTTCATGTCTTCAATTTTGTAACGATTATGCAACAATTATAAGACTTTTTTGGTGGCAAGAAATTGAAAAGCGCTTTTGTAAGTGTAACTAATTGTTAACGGGAATATTGCCGTGTAAGTTGAAGTATGATTGTCTTTTATGCACTATTGATTCAAGCACGCAGTTAGAAGTTCATGAACGTAAAAGACGAAAATGAGGTCACTTGCGCAGTGGCGTAACTATACCATAGGAGAGACTAATGGGAAATTCATTGCATGGGGCCCTAAGAAATTTTCTCTCACAAACAAGTTCTATAGTGATTGTGTGGTCCTGGTGACCTTTGTTTTTTTAGCTGATTTATAAATTTTTGGTCACTTTTGAGCTCGCATCTCGGAACGGGGTTCGGTGGTATTTTTTCATTCCTGCCACCCTATAATTATGCTACTGCATCTGCCCGGAATATTAAAAGCGCTGCATTAGGATGAGTTGAGGATTAAGGATGGTTGAGTTTAAAGACAAAAGAGTTTAGGGAGATATACGAATAATGAATAAGCAACGCAGTAAAGTTGAGTGTCACAGACCGTGTATTGAGGGTAGGTATATTTTCGGAATTTTTGCTAAATTTCATATTTTTTCGTTACAAAATATGCGCAATTGGTGATGGTCACTTATTATGAAAATATTTCAAATTAATGAAAATAATTGGGGAGGTTTTGTTTTAAATGATACTGTTATATTTAATTTTGTCATTGTATATTTCGTTATGTTACGTTATTTTGTTGAAGGCGTCGTATTTCATAAATTATATTGGAAATTAGGTTTTTTTTTGTTTCATTATACTTTTTTAATTACCTGAGGGTATTTCGAAATTACATAAAATTTTCAATTATATAATGTTATACTAGGGCGTGGTTGATGACAGTTCAAACTAAAAAGTAATAATTTTTGCAATCTATCGTGCGGTAATTTTGCCACGATTTATGACACCGTCATAAATCGTTAATCCTGATGGTTCTGATAAGGACAATGGGACAAAATTATTAATATCGTGTATTGTCATCGGTTTTTGATAATTGAGTGGATAAAAATCAATTGGGGTTTTAAAAAACGTTTTTACCACGCTTTTATTAGCTTGACCTGTATGTATGTGTGTAACGGAATCTTTGAACTCGATTTTTACCCACTTTGAACGGTCCGATTTATTTAAAATGTTGAACAATTATCTGGAACCGATGATAATACACGATTTTAATAATTTTATCCCATTCTCCTCATCAGGATTGTCAGATATCAGGACTTACGATTTTCCTTGTGCGATTGTAGCGTGGCTTTTGTTTTTTTAACTATAATTATTTTATTCGCAAGTGCTGATTTACAAGAACCGTCAAAATATATGCTCCACACTTGTACATTATATTTAATAGGAATAAATCTATTAAAAAATAGTCAGAATACACATAAAATATAGAAATGTTTGTATTTTTAGCAAAATATTACGTGAATTAAAATAAGAGATTTATAATAATTAAAAGTGTGATTTTTTCCTTATTAATTAATTCACTACAGTTGTCTTTTTACACTTTTCATATCTAAAGAATATATTTTTATGTAAATAAATTAGTTTCTAAGATAAGTAACTAATTGTATATTACATTTAGAATATCTCCAACGCAAAAGAATTTCTAACCTAACCTAACCTAACCTAAAAGGTGAAAAGGGTTAAATGGTTCTTCCGGAGAGGTACCTCTGTCACATTACTTTTAGCTTAGGTGTGGAAGCCGGCTACGTCCTACTTTCTTTTAGGAGTAGCAAACGAGTTTGCAGTCCACCTGATGGTAAGTGGCTATTTACCCGTGGAGATCTGTAATCTCTTCTGATTCTTACCTAAGGTCGGCCATAGATGCGCCGCTACCAATGAGGACTAAGCTGGAACGCCTCGGAAAAGTATGTCTCCCTCACACCCTTCAAACTAGAACACAGCAGCGCTTATCTCTGCTGTTATGAGGCAGAAATAGGTGTGGCAGTGGTGCCGCCGGAGTCGAGCCACAAAGGGTTCTACCACCTTCAATATTTTGACTAATAAGCGAACACTAGTGTGGTTAAATTCTTATTTGCATTGGGGATCATATCAAATAAGAATCTTTAAGAATAGTATGTTGATATAGAAATAAATATAAAATCTGTATATATTTTGATCTGTTTATCTCATAAATAAGTGTACGTATAGTTTTATTAATTATAAATTTAAATATATTCGCTATTAAATAAATATAACTATATCATAGTGTATATTGATAAAAAGATTTAAAGTTATTATGATTTTGTTAAGTTTTGAAGTTTTTTAATGGACATAACAGACAGCTAAGTACAGACACAGAACGTGTCATGTCAGACAAGGTCATTTTTTATAGGATAACTTGACAGGCACAGCCCGTGTCCGCGCAGTTGCGTTACGGAAGATATAAAAAAGTTCATACACATTGTATGGATATTATTATGTCTGAATCGACCCGTGTCTGACACGTAGCTTGTCATACACTTATAAATGCTTTATGCGTGTACGCAGCTGCCGTGACAATAACTTGGTAGAGTCCGCGCCAAACTTCCAGTCCGCCCTGAATATAGAAGCGAGTCGCGGCGCAACAGCAAATTGTACCTCCCGGCACTCTCCACTGCCCGCTCTCGCCTGCGGGCACTTAGCGTTAGTGTGCCCTTACGTTGCGACAGAGTATATGCTTGTAGTTGTATTCAACCACATTAGCTCTCTTACAACAACTGCGCACAACAACTGCAGAGCGGACTAGAGTTCAGCGCGGATTATAACTTTAGTATTGTCACTATTGGTCAACCATGTCTACTTATTTCAAGTGGTACAATTTTTCGTTCGAGCAACGCCTCTGTGACACCTATTTCTGTTATTACAGAAGTGTAGCGCTGCGGTGTTCACGAGCGTGAACACAGCAGCACTTAACACTGCTGGTATAACAGAAATGGGTGACGGTGGTGCCGAAGTCTAACCACATGTTCTTCCATCTTCGAAATTCGTTTAAGACAAATAAAATAAATGTTATATTTAAAAGTATATTAGTATAAGTTGTACAATTATTAAATTAGATTTATTTTATAATATAATTAATGATAATTAATATAGTAACTTTTATCTTTAGAAAATTAATGTTATAATAAGTTCAAGTTTTGTATTATAAAGTATTTTTAATTGTTATAGATATAAATAATATATTTGACAGATGTATGAGACATTAAAATGTTTTATTAATATTATTAATTACTTTCTTAAGTAAAGCATAATGGTTCTTACAAATATCACTTATTTTAATTTTGGTAAAATATAAAAAAAATTTGGACATTTAAATGTATATTATATTATTATTCAAGTATACAATAAGTATAGTTTTTGCATCAATTTACAATCGGATAGTTCTAATTTATAAGTTCGGAAAGTTAAGCTTTAAAAAACTTTGATAGTGTGATTCAGAAGACATGTAACGCCATCTAGTGGTAGACACTAGAAAACATTTTTAATGTCTCATACATTTGTGTATAGATATTTTATTATTACAATTGTATTTTAAACGTTGTGTAAGATAGTCGTCTTAACAATTCATTACCAAATTGTATGCGTCTCACACAAATAAAGATTTTAAACACCTTTTTCTTTGTTTATACTTTTATGTCTTTCAATATTGCGTTATGGAGTACAGGTCGTCATTGGGTTTCATTGGGTCCTCAGGGTTGGGTTTTAACTTTTCTTTATTGTTATAGCGGCCACCGTTATACATATTCTGTAAAAATGTTGAGTGTCTGTCTATTACGGTTCCAGAGATAGAGACACAGACAGAGTAACCGACGGACAGACAGCGGAGGCTTAATAAAATGGTTCCGTTTTTACCTTAGGGTGGGCTAAAAATCATTGGTAGGCAACATTGGATATTAAAGTCGTGCTTTAAAACTGAAAAGGTATGAATAAAGAAAACTAAGAGAATATATCAATCAACGATTATTTAATGTGCATTGCTTAAGACAGGAATTTATGTTATGCTAATAGAAATTGTAAGACAACACTTTTTTAATATACAGTATACAATGTCGCAGCTAGGAAGTCTAGGGAGAGGCCTGAGAGCCTATTAGGAGCCTATTATGGGAGGCGAATTTTGCAGACACACAAATGAAAATAAACTATGTAATCTATATATTACTACTAGCTGACCCGGCAAACTTTGTGTTGGCATATAAATAAAAAAATGTTAAGGTTGAACAACCCTTATCACTTAGTGGTATGAAAAATAGATAGTAGCCGATTCTCAGACCTACTGAATATGCATATAAAATTTGGTAAAAATCGGTAAAGCCGTTTCGGAGGAGTGCGGTAACTAACATTGTGACACGAGAATTTTATATATAAGATAATGGGTTTGCGTAAAAAAGGTCTTTAATACATACAATGAAAGGATCATGTCTAAATGTAGAGTAGTCTTTGAAATAAGTCAGTTAGAAAAAGTAGTCAACATTTTCTAACTTATTTTTTATCATTATAATTCTTGGAGCACAAGGAGGGTGCAAAAGAGCTCTCGTTCAAAGCCGGCGATGCATTGGCGACTCCTCTGGTGTTGCAAATGTGCATAGGCGACGGTGACTGCTTCCCACCAGCTAGCCAGTCCGCCTTATCGTTAGGTATAAATATATGTAAAATAATCAATTGTCTCACGGCTATGAAGCCCTAGCTACGACACTGATTTTCACAAAGTCGTTTGAAAATAGGCAGAAAATTTAAATTTTTTAAAACATTTTTCTTTATTTTACATCTGTAATAGTCTAATTTTTATTTTACAAATTCTACGGCAGTTTACAAAGTCAGACAGAATTAAAGCAATTGCTTAACTTAAGCTTAGATAACTATCAATTCTGAGACAAAAAGAAAGAAAACATAATAAAAAAACTCCGTACTCCCTACGTATACTTATTATAAGTAAAATATATATTTATATTGGATGAGAACACCACAAAAGATAACAGAAAAGGGGGCTTTCAAACCATTATAGAAGCAACTTAACAAAATTAGGGTAGTTGACAATTCTCACACCAAAAAAATCCATAAAGAAGAAGATATATTTACCTCTCACTTGTTATGTATAATGTATGAGAGACAACTCTTTTAGAATTGTCCGCGTAAAACTACTAGTCCGCTCTGAATATAGAAATGAATCGCGTCGCATAGCAAATTGTATGGCTACGACTGCTCGCAACAACTTCAGAGCGGACTTGCAGTTTGGCGCGGACTATACAATGACGTATGTACAAAAAACATCAAAGTTATGTGCAAAAATAAAAGCAAATTTAAAAAAATGCCAAACTATCCAATGCATTGACTCGCGTGTGCTCACCGTACCCGCTAGATGGCGGTAGTGTCGATGTGAGAGGCAGCTGAAGGCAACGCGCCTCATTCTAATGCATTTCTCTCGAGTGCGTCGTATTTGCATTGACGTCATTGTAATTCTAAAGGAGTAATGTATACAGTTTGTACTACAAATTCCGCCATTAAATAGTTATATCAATAATTATAATAGTATCAGGCTGTAATAAACTTACCTTATAAGATTCGGCTACCCTCGGCTACCTTCGGGTTTAGAAACTAACAGTCCAATATCTATTAAGAGTTGTTACAACTTATTTTTGTTATACACTCTTTAACTCTTACCCTATGCTGCTATAAGGTTTTTACAACTCTATATTATATACTTTTACGACAGACATTTGAACGACTAAACCTCACACAGACAAGAGTGACAGAGAATACACTACAAACCAGTCTCTTTCTAAAATTTGAAGTTAATTGCGTAGCTAAGAAAAAGCGCCACTGGTATCTATAACTAGATTATTTCAACTGTGCACCAGCTATTGCCAAAATACCTCAGTGCGAAATAGTGCCAACTGTACGCCCTACAGAAAAATCAGAGTCCCTTATTCGATTCACACAAACATCACGAAGATACTGCAGCGAGTTAAATTGATGCATGGAGTTCTCACACGCGTGTGCAGAGAACCGCGTGAACAAGAAATGTTTAAGGCCAATACTGCCAGCAATACCATTGTATTAATTATTATTATTATTTATATTTCTGAATATACCATTATCATAATATGTCAGACTATTGGACAAACGACGTAACCTACATTACAAAAGTAGTACATAGTATAGAACTACACTACTTAGTAAGTAAATAGTTATAGACTCTTATATGACGGTTCTTAAGTTTCCGAGTACATTCTAAGTATAAAACTATGTGCAATATCAACACGGCAATATGAAGTCATATTGACAATACGACATGACAATATGAAGTCATATTGAACTATCAATATGAACTAATGGCTTATTCTTAAAAGCGATTCAGAGATTATATAAAGGCAGATAGAACACTTCAGATTAGTAACAAAAAGCCAATGGGAATAAAATGGTGAAAAAACTAAAATAAATGGAGATGCAACTAAATAAACGTCATGTTCTTAATATTTAAGGAGTTTAATTATCAATAATGACTTATTGACAAGAGAACACACGTAACACTTCTTTTTTTACAAAACAAGTATTTGAATGAAAACAAAAAAATATATATTTTCAACTGAAAACTAGGGTAATTAGTGTAGGGCTAATTGAAATGTTACATTTTTTTGGGCTTGGCAACAAAAAACAGAGGACGCAATTTCTTTTTTATTTTATTGTGTGTGGCTATTGCAACCCATGGACATCTGTAACCAATCCCTGATAAGATTAGATACCTACCTGAAATTGGCCACAGATGCACTGCTACTCCTGTGGACAAAGTATGTCACCCTTGCCACACCCTTCAAACCAGAACACAGCAGCGCTTAACACTGCTGTTATAATAGAAATAGGAAAATCACACTCCATCAGGCAAATTGTTTGTCACACATAAATTATTTTCTAATCTGACCCCAAAAAAATGTCAAAACTAAAATTGCGTCCTCTAACATTTCCAACTCCCAAATGTAACTTTCCAATAAAGGGTCATTTAAGTATTACATAAGCATAATTTTGGAAAATTTTAAAACCCTCCCTTTTTCTTACAACTATTTAAGTTTATTTAAATCTATTCGGCATATTGATTGCTATTTATAGGAATCTTCGAACCCCCTGGCCCCCATGTCATCAAAAACCCCCCCACCCCTTTAGTAGCTTACATAAAACTTAAGACCCATAAGAACCCCTAAATAGTTATTTCTATTAACAGTGTACATATTTTAGCTAATCTTATAGCTAATACATTTCACATTATGTACCTTAAGTAAACATAATTTTTGAACAAGAAATTTTAGACACTAATCTTTTATATTATTATATGCTGCTCTTAGACACATGAAAATGCAACACCATATTGTCTGTTGGTAGATACTTTTTACTATTAGGGTGGGTTGCACCATAGATTGATTAAGAGTTACTATAACCACTGTGACGATAGTAGAATTGAGTAGCTCGCGAGTGAGTGATATAAAAGATATATATCTTCATCAAAGAGTCATCATCACTCATCAACTCCGACGATTTTGAATTATATCTTTATATCCGCGTCACATGGTTGAGTTCATAGGTCCATACGATTCCGGGTATAAGATCTCCTTCAACTCAACAGTTTTATACTCGCTCGCGAGTGAGTTATGAGCCAAATGAGCGACTGACTGAGAGAGTCTGATTTGAGTCAAATGCATTGATTGAGATACATAACAGTTACGATTACGTATTAAACGCTAAATTAAAATCTTTTTTTCTTTGGTAAGAGTATGAAAACATGGATATACAAATAGTGTTGGCTGTGAAATTCATATATAATTTCTTGCCAGTTTTGTATTAATTATAAGAATCAAAAATATTGTCAAAACATTTTGACCTGAGTCTCTGAAATACTGATATAAAGTGTCGCTTATCGTTACAGAGCTATTGAGCTAAAAGAGTGAAATATATCACTGAGTTCCAAAGATATGTCTCTCTCTTTTCACTTTAGTGATATATTTTGCGCACCTCTAGACGATAGCTATGGAATCTAATTCGGTGTTGCTCCAAGCTATTTGTCATTAACATCATTTGTGTCGCTGTCCTCACGATTTTTAGTCGACGTTGACAGATATGGAAGTTGACAAAATCAATAACTTTAACCGATCGAAATTGGTTAATTTTAAGTATTAATTATGACATATATTCAACCTCAACAAAAATTAACTAATTAATTTTTAAACCATGGATTTGACGGTTGGTTAAGTTTTTATAAATATTAACATTAGATGACGCAACCCACCCTTATTTTTTTAATTATAAAGTCATTTCAACAGCGACTAAAACGCTACAACTACTAAGGGTGGGTTGCATCATGTAACTTTAACATTTACAGAAGCCTAACCAACCGTCAAATCAATGGTTAAAAAATAATTCGTTGCACCATTTTGCTTGAGGTTGGAATTACGTCATAACTAATACTTAACTTTAACCGCTTGATTGCGATCAGTTAAAGTTACTGTATTTGTCAACATCCCTATCTGTCAATTTCGAATAAAAATTGCGGTGACAGCGACACAAATGACATTAATGACAAATCAATGGATGCAACACAGAGTTTTTACATTCCATCGCTACCGTCAAAGTTAGTTATATTTAACTTTAACGCAAACTTTAACCGGGCTTTGATGCAACCCACCCTAAGTATATTAACCATAGATTTGACAACTGATTAGGCATTTGTAAACGTTAAAGTTAAATGGTGCAACCCACCCTTACTAATTTTCCTTCTTTAGTACTTAACAAAAAATGCAAAAGCTACACTTATTTTATTATTATTAATCAGTAATCAATAAACTTGAAAATGGGTTCCAATATAGCTGAATCTAATTTTTATTACAAATACCATTTTCAAGTTGAATTTTTAGCGATACATATAATTATTTATCAATTAGTTAACCTTAATGACACAAATATAATTTGTAGTAATCTTTATGGCCTCATAAGGTCAATGGATGAGATTTTTTTTATTTTGGTATTATATAATATTTTTATTTTTTTAAGTAAATTAGTAAATTATTTTCATGAGCCTATTAACATAGTCAAATCTGCCCTCAGAAACACCAAAGTCAGTCGCGTAAAACTGCTAGTCCGCTCTGAATATAGAAATGAATTGTGTCGCCATAGCAAATTGTATGACTACACCAGTCCGCTCTGAAGTTGCTGCGAGAGCAACTTCAGAGCGGACTAGCAGTTTGGCGATAACTATAGCTCAGTTGAAGTAAATTTCAAGTAAATCGAGGTTCTTTTTTCTAAATTTGAATAAGTATTTTTTTTCTTAATTTAATTATCTTTTTGTTTTAGAAAACTAAATGTTGATGTTATTACTTATTTATGTCTAACACAAAATGTGTTATTTCCATTCGATTTTTTAAGATAATAAGAGGTTTTTAAATAAATGACAATTTACCCGTATATTTTTAATATACCTCTACATAGTTTGCAGTAGTAATAAGTAACATTGCAGTAGAGACAATATTCTCACTGGTTTTCTTGTATATTTGAATTACGATATAATCAGTTGGCTTAGTTCATTAGATACTTAATTTTATAAGCTATCTAAAGGAATGAAAATCAAGGAAGTTTTTTTAACAGGTGCTAAGGGCAAAAACGGACTTAATCACCAAGACCATAGAATGAATTGAAAGGTTTATACATTAAAAAGTTTATATAAGTAATGGATAACTGATATCAAATATGGTTAAACCTCCCCAAACAGAATCTACAATCAATCTTAGACCCAGTAGCTGACTGAGGTTGTCGGAGGCCCACAGCAGAAATGTTAAATGAGGCCCCCAGTTTAAAACGTTGATTGAGTTTGATTTTACAAAAAAAAAAATATGTAATACACTCATTAGCTGACAAATACGTATTCCAGTGATAATTTGAATCCAACAACCTTTTTTTCATAGATTTAGACATTTTTTGTTTCTGATGACCGTTTTTTGCAACTGTGTTTTGGAGGCCCCTCTTAGTCCGCTAGAGCTTCACCAGAACAGAATTTTAAACCAATCTTACACACTTTTGGACCGAATGAAGCCATAATGATCATCCGTAACTACACCTTACTTATCACTCACTTTCACAAGTCCGTCACAAAAACTTTTTTGGCTTTACAAGAGGGCATGTTTGCCCTCTTGTTTTATGTCTCATTCACTCTGTCCTGCTGCCTGTCGGAGGAGGACGTAGATTTTCTCCTTGATCCAGTCCTTGTTGTATGGTGCATAGGTGTTTGTGGACTTCTGGTACACCAGGCAACTGAGGTCGGCTAGCTGGAAGTCATAATAATGATAGTAAATTAATTTACGTTGTAAAATTTAGGATAGAACATGTTGTTGTGCAATGGAGGCACCATAGGCATTTCATTTTCGGCCTTATGGAAGATGAGCTTTTGCCCGCGGCTTCGCTCGCGTTACAAAGTAATATTTTCATCCCCTATTTTATCCTCTTGGGGGTAGAGTTGATCAAAATCCTTTCTAGTGGATGCCTATGTCATAACATCTACCTGCATGCCAAATTTTAGCCCGATCCATCCAGTCGTTTAAGCTGTGCGTTGATAGATCACTATGTCAGTCTCTCACCTTTGCGTTATATATATTTAAATGATACAATGACAGATCTTATTCAGGCTTATAAGAGCTGTGTAGTACGCTGTGGTCCTATTTGAAGGGTGCGGTAAGGGGGACAAAAAGAAAGGTTTTTAAGTAATAGTCCCCACACTAGGATTCCCTGTGGCGTGGGTACTATTGATGCGGATGGATGGAGACTATGATGGCACTGGAGACAAATTTCTTTCAGTTATACTACTTTTAAAAACAAAATTTGTTTTCTCTAGTAATAGTTCTAACTATTACCTCTACTCTGTCTAGTACAGAGATAAATAGTTTTAAACCTGGGCTATGTGAGTCGTATTTTTCTTAGCGCGTATCCGTGGCTACATTAGTCCCTTATGGACCTTATTGTACATATAATCTGACACGCTATATAGTTGAATGAAAATTAACCCTGAAACGTAGACGAGTAAATCAGTGTTAATTTTACCTGGTCAATGAAATCAAACAATTGGGAAATATCGTAAGTAATAGTCGGAGTGTTAGGGTTCCGTCTCTTCAAATGCTCTTCGTAAATCTTACAGACACCTTCCATACAGTCGTTTACGCTCTCGTAGTCAGAGTAGGTCCTCGTCTCCGGCCTAGGACCCGGCTGGACCAGCAAGATTGTGTGCGACTGGAAATAAAACGCATAACCTCAAAGTTACCGCCATTTTTATTAACAATATTTATGTTATTACACATATTTGAGGCGAACATACCATTCTTGTAGCACTTTAACTCTCTAAATCACTTAATTTGGCAAGAAACCACAGTTTTTGTGGTCCAGAAATAGTATTTTCAACGGTATTTCGAGAAATATTTTATTTGGAAGTTTTTATCAATGCTTCACAAGCGGAAACTCGTTCAGAAATTGAATTGAATTTTTGAAATTTGAATATGATAAAGGTACTGCATGAAATAATCGTTCAGAAATGTTAAATCAAACAAACGTGAATGAATGACTCAACGGAATAAATACAATGAATAAATTAATTTATTTTATTTTCTAATTAGAAAGAAAAGTTACATTTATATATTTAAGTAATACAACACCTATAATATAACTAATGTGACAATAATGTTACAGCATACTACTTATTTGGCCGCAGAAGATTTACTTCCAAAAACGTCTGCAACTGTTAAAATCGTTACAGATCAGGTAATCAAGAATTAATGATTTTAAAAAATACATTAGTAATTTTACTAACTGACATCATTATTTTTTTGCCAGATCTGAGACCATTATAGTTTGTATAGTAAAAATTCTATCTTATCTTATATTTACCGAAAACTTGATAAGTTTCCGTTTTCAATCCATCAGTGGATTTACTGTGTATAACGCATAAGTAATACTATATAAGTAACCGTGAGTTTATTTATAACATCTACAATCTGCATGTTACGTTTTTGTGGACAAAACTTGTGAGCAGGTAAAATCGTAATGTGGTGATGGCCTTATATAAACCAGAGACAATGCTATACCATTCGCAATGACAATAACTCATCTGTCATTCATTTCATTACCCATTACTCATATCGGTCGTATGTTCAATAATTCACTCAATTCAATTTCATATTTTGTTTTGACGTGAGCGGAAGTCTACAAAATGTAATTACATGATATATTGCAATATATTTAGTATTTATTATAAACGGAAGCGTTTTAAACTGCATTATGGCGCTGGGCGCTATCGCGGATGAGTATTTTCGAACAATGAATCCCATTGCTTCGAAAATACACGAAGATGTTACTGAAGCGAGGAACGCGTATGAAAATATATGGGATTCGCTTACTGAGAAGGAAAAAGTGAGTATTTGTGTTTTATACGCGTAGATTTTCACTTTAAAGTAATTTTTTCAGTAATGGAAACCAAATAACGGTATTTGTCATGACGCGATTAATTTTGGTCTTTTCTGGTTATATTCGTGTGGGAAGTCGGTAGAATCCATCGTGGTTCGACTCTGCTGGAAACCCGCTACTCTTATTTCTGTCTAGTAACAGCAGTGATAGCCTAGTGGTTAAGAAACTCTGCCTCGATCGAGGGGTCCGAGATTCAAATCCCAGGCACGCACCTCTGATTTTTCGAAGTTATGTGCGTATTAGAAATTAATTATCACTTGCTAAACGGTGAAGGAAAACATCGTGAGGAAACCTGCATACCTGCGAGATTTATAAAAAAAAAGAAAATCTCGAAGGTATGTGAAGTCTACCAATAAGCACTTGTCCAGCGCGGTGGACTATGGCCTAATCCTTCTCATTATGAGAGGAGACCCGTGCTCAGCAGTGGGACAGTAATGGGTTGCTGATGAACAGTGTAGCCCTGCTGTGTTCTTATTTGAAGTGTTCTAAGGGAGACATACTTATCTGAGGTGTCCCAACATAGTCCTAAAGGGTAGCAATGCATCTGTGGCCGATCTCATGTAGGCCTTATCGTATCTAGGGTTGATTACAGATGTCCACATGGCAGTGTTCACATACCATCAACTAAACTGCATACTGTGCTACTACATATTATAATAACCTACGTAATATACCTCTTACCTGATAAAAATTAAGTCATCATCATCATCAACCTATTACCGTACCACTGGGCACAGGTCTCTCAGAATGAGAAGGTTCAGGCCATAGTCCATCTCGCTGGCCAAGTGCTTGGTGAACTTCACATACCTTTGAGATTTTGTTCCATCTTTCAGGTATACAGGTTTCCTCATGATGTTTTCCTTCACACTATATGCAAGTGATAATTAATTTGTAATATGCTCATAATTTTGAAAATTCAGAGGTGCGTGCCTGGGATTTGAACCTCGGACCCCTCGATCGAAAGGAATTCTTAACCACTAGGCTATCACTGCTTCTGTCAGTATTATTGTATTGTAAAAAATATATATTAATAAACAATTTATTTCAGGTTGAAATAATCAATGAAACAATAATAAAACCAGACATAGCTCTCAAATATGCACTCCTCGACACACTAGAGTTTGACCTCAATGACCCACCGGTACGTAAGGACGACCTCATGTCCTTTTTTGGTAGAGAACATGCAACGAAGGTCATACAAGATGAGAATACTACGTACCGAGATGAACACTCTGGTCCGTTCTTATACCAAACGAAAAGCCAGCTAAATCTATGCGTTTTGAGCGAACATCGTTGTTCAAAGGACGTTAGGTCCTCGTCACCGCCCCCTGTTATGACAGAGCTAGCGTTATCCCACTCAAAAGTGGTCTCCGAACTGAAAAACGCTCTGAAATCTCACGATGTGTTAAAACCATATAAGGAAAAAGATGCAGAGAGAGATCTGGTGTCTCCGACCGGGTTTATCAGCAAGTTTATCGGTAACTTCAAGAGTAAGGATGAGGAGCGAGAGTGCCTGATGCCATCAGCAGCACAGAATCAGATAGTGGCGTCGTCGGAGAACTTCTTCAGGACGAACTTTAAGAGTCCGCAGAATGACTGCAAGTTTGAGAAGGATTACAGGAGTAGTGTCATTAAATCTAGCAGTGGTGAGTGTTTTAGTCTTAAATTATTTCTTTCTTCCCTAGGATGCTGGTTTAAACTTCTTACCTATTAATACAGAAGGTTTGAGGGTTAAATCCTAGGTTCGCTTTTGATGTTTCAAAGTTATGTGTGTATTAGAAATTATTTAATAACACTTAATGTAATGGTAATGTGACCTATGCAACTTTTTTAATTTAAAAAACAGTTTTTCTTGGTTCAACTCCGGCGGCACCACCGCCACAATTTTTTCTACCTGATAACAGCAGAGTTAGCGCTGTTGTATGTTTTGAAGTGTGGTAAGCGAGACATATTTATCTGAGGCATTCCAGCTTAGTTCTCAAGGGATAGCAACATATCTATGGTCAACCTCGGATAACGATCTAATCTTATCTAGGGTTAGTTACAGATGTTTATAAGCAGCAGAGGTACTTGCCATCAAGTTACATGCATGCTAGTCTGCCACTCTGATATAAAAAAAAATCTCATCAATGAATATTACTCCAACATTACTAATATTGATGTAGTTAAGTGGTATACAATAGAGAGACCTACTTTTTGTTATCGAGTGGGAAACCTTCAAAAGGTATATAAAGGTTATGTGGGATTCCTACCGAACCAAAAGCCCCCCGGCGGTCCTCGGCGCTGCGTAAAGGGAACGCAACCGGAGTCGTCTTAGCGCGTTGCCCCGTCGGGTTCCCCTTAGGTGAGCATGACGCTCACCACACCGTTTCAATTCTACGACGGTATGCGACCACACATACCGCCCTCCTACCAGGGGTCACGGCCGGGCGGTTCGCGCTCCCACTTTTGCCACAGACCCCGGAAGCCCCCTTTTAGTCGCCTCTTACGACAGGCAGGGTATACCGTAGCCCTATTCTAGTCCCGGAACTACAGAGATAAAATACAAAGGGTTACAGAATAAATAACTATAATACGCATACAGCCTATAGACACAAGTACTTCATGTTTCAAGAGTAATTGAGAAATCATTCCTTGAATAATTATGTAGGATGTAGCGTTAGTCACAGTGCATACCCTATCGTTAGTACAATGTTTGTTGTAGTTAAATAAACAAGGTCTTGGATGATCTCACATAGTGATTAATTGTTATGACTACACAACGCCTATAGTTTACCCATGGGCGCCGCTATGATTAAATACTAGGATTTAAAAGGCCGAGTTTCTACCACTAGGCTATCATTGCTTTCTCCCTGTCCCGGGACCAGAATAGGGCTACTGTATCCCCTGCCTGTCGCAAGAAGCGACTAAAATGGGCTTCCGGGGTTGCGGGTGGCAAGAGTGGGAGCTCGAACCGTCCACCAAGTAACTCCGGGAAGGACGGCAGTGTGTGTGGCGGCATAGCGTTGTAGACACCAGGTGTGCGGGAGGAGCGTAAATTGCTCCCCCAAGGGCATTGCGCTCGGAGGACTCCGGTTGTGTTCCATCGGAGATCCCGGAGTTCTCCGCCAAGCGCTGACGACGGCCACCGGGGTTTTAGTGCGGTAAGAATCCCACATAACCCCGTATCGCTCCCACTGCATAGGGTACCTTTTGAAGGTTTCCACCTCGTAAACAAAAAAAATATCATTGCGTTGCTAACTTACGAGCGATAACTAAAACAAAACGCTTTCTAAAAGGAAATGCATTGTGGGCAGAGATATAAGTGATTAAAGTGCTCACTGCTCATGTAACACTATTTACATAGAGAATCAATAATTTATTGCAACTATTTGTGAATCAAATGAGATAATTAGATATTCAACATGAGTTCGATTTTAATGTTTATGTAATGAAGTAAATATTATGACTAGAATACTGTATCTACAGTGGTAGATGGTTGAAACTGCCTCTCAATCAAGTCGTCCGAGGTTCGATTCCCACGCACATGTTAAAAGTGGTAGAACTTGCGGTTCAACTCCGGCGGCAACTCTAGTCTTCAGGGGTAGCGGCGCATCTGTGGCCATGTCAATTACGACTCTTATCTGGGGTTGATTACAGATGTCCATGACAGTAGTCACATATCATCAGGTGGACTGCATGTTCGTTAGTTATATCAATAAATTATTATAAAAAAGTATTGGAAATTAATTATTACTTGCTTAACAATGAAGGAAACATCGTGAGGAAACGTGTATACCAAAGAAATAAAAAAAATGTTTTCGAGTGTATGTGAAGTCTACCAATACGCACTTGGCCAGCGCGGTGGACTATGGTCTAATCCTTCTCATTCTGAGAGGAGACCCGTGCCCAGCAGTGGGACAGTAACGGGTTGATGATGATGAATATAAAAAATAGTGTAAATAAACGTTCCATATTTTATTTTCAGATCTTTCAGAAGAAAATCGCGGTCTTCTGTCATCGAGTCAGGCATCATCAGGTACTGATTTTCAATCAACAGAAACTTTGACGGAAACAACGCTCCCTAAGACAGGCTACGATTTCTTAGATAACTGGTAATTTAGTTAATTAATGAATTAACGAAATTAATTATTTGTTAATTCGGTCAATTAACGAATGGTTAATTGTTCAGTTCGTTATTAATGAATTAATGTTTAATTGACTGTTAATGAATACGTTAACATGATCGTTAATGCAGTTAATTAACGAATTGATAAGAAATTAATTGTCTATTCAGTTCATTATTAATGAATTGTTATTTAATTACTTGATTAACTATAAATTACGTTAATTGAGTTATTGTTAATTAATTAACGGTTAATGAAGTTAATAATTAATTAACGAATTATGTCAGCATATGATGTAAATTAATAGTTATTAGAGTATGGTGTTTAGATTAATACCCATTTAATACTTTTACAAGTTAACATGAGTAGAATCTCACGTGCGATCAAATTGTGTTATTGTATGTAGTGTATAAGTAGGTGTCCCACTGCTGGGCATAAGCACAAAACTGGGAAGACCTTCAAGTCTTCATCACTACAGGTTTTACTAACTGCCGACCGTAAGGTATGAAGCTACTTTGTGGATCAGAGGTCCACAAAGTTTTGTTACGTGGAGAAATGGGGTTTACGCCAAACCAAATATTGCAAGGTTTTTAATAGCCCGCCACCTTTTAGAATATAGCAAGGTTATTAATAGTCACAGAACCCCTCCCCCACTATGAAAATAGTCTCAGAACAGAAGGAGGTTCTCAGATCGTCGGAATCTTATTGTCTTGGGAGAAACACTGTCTTTTTGTGACGGGGAGAAAACCTACACGGTACTTTTGGAAAGAGTATTAGGTGCGGTGGGAGAGACACTGGGTAACCTTTTTTGTATATTATGGTATTTTTACCAAACCCGTCAGGAATCTTCCTTGGTTTTAACTTGGTTTTACTATAATAAACAGAGGGGACCGTTCAAAAGGTACCAGCGAACCTATATGAAGAGTAGCAGGTAACTTTTTTGTATACTATGGGATTGTTACGACACTAAAACACCATCTGACCTTCCTCGGTGTTAAAATCATAACTGAGACCCACTATCGTTGACCCTTTCTCATCTTACCGGCCCCCAGATAGTTTCGTGTTTTCACCCCCTAGGGGTTCACACTTTGGGTATCACTTTTAGATATAAGTACGTAAGTCTCGTATACAATTATAATAATTACATTTAAATCGTATTTTATCCTTGTAGTATAATTAAGTAATCGATATAATTATATGAGTCATTACATGTAATTTATAAACGCACTAAGAATTACATACATAGAGAGAAGTAGTGCCGTCAGCAATCTCATGTTTATGTTCTATTTCTAAAAGTTTAAATATTAATCGTCGCTATGGTATTGTTTGTCCACCGCCACCGTCACCGAGCCGATACCGATAATGTGCACCATGACAAATTTTGAACTCCCCTTCTATAATGTAGGTACATGTCTACTGATTCCAAAAATTATATTATTTCGGCAATAAAGTCAGTATTCGTTAATACTGACTTTATTGCCGAAATAATATAATTGCCGAAATAATAAATATTAGTATATTTAAAACAAATTCTGAATTAAGCGCGAAAACGCTCACGGGTGTCATGGCGTCCGCGAGTGACGTCACGCTTCGATATCTCATAGAAAAGTTCAAGCAATACGGTGACACGCCAAAAAATTGACGTCATTTCGCCCCAATTTATTTTATTGAAAATATAATTAATCCTAAAGTTTTTATTAAAACTGGGCTATTTTTGAGAATCCTTTCAACATATTGTTTTTAAGTAATTAATTTGTTTGATTTTTTAATACTCTGATTATGCCCATTAATGACGGCGCCGAAGTAGCGTATATACATTTACTATAGCCGCTTGTCCACCGCACGTCCGTCACCCGAGCACCGTCATCCCGGCCGCCGATATTTCGAGTAGATCGACGTGATCGCTAGATCGGCACCGAGATTTTGACGGCCCGATGTGCCGGCAATATAAAACACATTGGAACTTGTCCGTACATTGCCGTCACACGCGTGACAGCTGGAACAAAATAAACCGCCGATATCGGTCGCGGTGGACAAACTATCGCCGTCACGACATAATAAAATCGGTCGAAAATAAGCTCGTTCTCGGTATCGGCTCGGTGACGGTGCGGTGGACAAACGACTTTAGGATTATTGTCAAACTATACCTCCTAGGAACTCTTATGATGTGAAGTGGAGCGAGGAGGCAATGTATAGGTAGAGAGAGAGAGAGAGAGAGAGAGGTATAATAAGCAGAAAAGAGGCCTATCTCTATATAATATCAAAAATGATAACCATTTTTTTTATTCAAAATAGGTTTTTTACAGAGCTCTTTTTGAATGTCAATACAACTACCGCCACTTCACAAGGTGTTTCGTTATGGAGAAGAAGCGGAGAAAGAAACTCCATAACACACACAAAAAATGTTATTTACAATGTTAAACTTATCCTAATGGTACATGTGGAGCTGGAGCCACTTCAGAACATAATGTTTATGATATAAGGTATTTAATGTTTTAAATGTGTAATTTATCGAACCATAAATATTAGTTTAATAATATACTCAAATTAATACTAGAAAGATGGGCGGGATGTTTTGGGCCATTTTTAATGTATTTTAACATGGAAATAATTATGTGAATTATTAACTTTAGTACAGTTTTTCATTGCATGTATTTATATACAAAGATCATGCTATTATCGATATTCAATTGAACAATTAATCTTTAAAAAATAATTAATTTTAAAATTGTCAAAAATATTTTACACTGAAGTTTTGAGAATAACGTATTTTGTAAACGAAAAATATTAGTATTTTGTTTATTTAAAAAACGATTATTTCTATTATTCATGTTGTCTGTAACAGGTAATTAACTAATTGAAACAGATGATTTGAAATGTAGAAACTCAATGTGAAAATTTGATATTAAGCTAAATTTAAATAGGTTTTTTTTATTATAAGGGGTCGAAATGACCCCAATCTCTTTAAATATACCCAAATATTCCGTTCCATCTTTCTAGTGTTAAATGCCAATTGCGATGAAACTAAGTATCATTACGAACTAAACTGAGTTTAGTTTTTTCAAAATGGACGCTAATTTTTTAAAGCAACATTGCCAAATATTGTTCGCTTTTGAACAAGAAATCTCATAGGCAAGACTGTATTATTTATATTAGGTGTTTAGCAAGATATTTGATGTTTTATGCTTTTTATTTTTTATATTGGTTGTATGCTTCTGTTACTTGATAATAGATGGCGTTTAATGTTCTGTATTAGTATAAATCCATTATTAATAATCAATCCATATATTTCTTGCCGATCAGAGATCGAAATTTGAAAAGATTTTGTATGCAGAAATGGACAAAAGTCCGTCTTATATAAGACCATTATTTATAACCAATCCATACATATATTTTTGCCTATCAGAGACCGAAATTTGAAAATATCTAGTATGCAGATATGGTCAAAAGTCTGCCTTATTTAAGACCATTATTTATAACCAATCTATCGATTTTTTGCCTACGAAAGATCGAAATTTGAAAATGCACAAATTGTCAAAAATCGATCTACAACATTGCATAGATTGCCGATAATAAAAGATAGATAGATAGATAGATTATTTATTTCAAGAACTTAAGCAACAACAACAAATTATAACACATAATAAACAGTGAAATCAAAAATACACATATGGGAACACAAACTTAATTATGAACTTATTGACTAAATTTTCTTAAGAAATAAAATTATACAAAATTAAAAAAAAAACTGAAAATAATAAATAATAATAATAATAGGCGATATTGTAATCAATTAAAGCCAATATTTGAGCCAACTAAAGCCAATATACGTAATTCTCTGAGAGGAGACCCGTGCCCAGCAGTGGGACAGTAATGGGTTTGATGGTCACAATTTTCACATACTAATGTGATATGTTAGAAATGAAACTGATTAACTCAACTGTATTTTTTAGATGGAGTATTGAAATCTTTATTTTTTATGATAGCAGGTTCTATCCCTTGGTTTTTATAAGACAGAATTATTATTATGAAAAAAAAAGACTAACCCACTGAGTCTCTTACCGGATCTTCTTAGTTGAGGTCGCGTACCTATGCGGTATTAGAATAAAAATTTTAACTGACTATTTGTAAGTGCCTGAATAGGCTTATAAAAAACTAGCTGATCCGGCAAACTTTGTACCGCCTCAAAATCTATTTATCAAATATGTTTCATATAAAATATAGCCTGTTACTCGTGGATAACGTAGCTTTCGAATGGTGAAAGAATTTTTAAAATCGGTCCAGTAATATTTGAGCATATTCATTACAACCAAACAAACAAACAAAGTTTTCCCCTTTATAATATTAGTGTAGATATATTTCATTTCAGTGTGGACTACGCCATCTATTATGAAATTTCTGAAATTAATATGAATAAAATTCGTTTTTTTACTATATTTTTTAAATAAGGCTATTAATTGGAAAATGTACTCTCTTTATTTTATGCATTTATTTTTTTATACTCGTGTATTTTTTTGTATTAAAATTGTGCATGTATTAAAATTATGAGAAGGAATGAAAATAAAATACTCTATAAACAAAATTGTTTTATTACTGTTACGATAATTATAGTTTGGCAAAGGGAGATCTACTGGGCTAGGTGATGTTTTTGTTATAATATAGGAGTAGCAGACGAGCATGCAGTCCACCTGATGGTAAGTGGCTATTGACATCTGTAATTAACGCCAGATAGGATTAGATATTCTTACCAGAGGTCGACCACAGATACGCCGCTACTTCTGAGGCCTAACCTAGAACACCTTGGAAAAGTATGTCTCCCTTACCACACCCTTCAAACCAGAAAACAGCAGCGCTTAACACTGCTATTATGAGACATAAATAGGTGTGGCGGTGGTGCCGCCGGAGTCGAACCACAAAGGGTTCTATCACCCGTATGTATTCATGTCCGGACAGCGGCTGTGCTCCGACAGTCTTAGTTCGGAGCTTGTATATATACAAAATGTTGAGAAAACTTCGATAGCGTGATTCAGAATATGTGTTGCGCCATCTCTTGACGTAGTTTGAAGTTGCTATAATAGGAAGTAAAATTTGTTAGATTGCGCTTGCACCATTGTCACACTTAGTTCTGAGTAATAGGTTTTTATGGTATCGTAAAGGAGATATTTTAAGTGAAATCTGTGGTCGGTCAAGTAGAACTCGAATCCTATCTAGCATTGATTAAAGATTTCTACTCTTATAGTCTTCTGTCTGACCAAGTTCCAATTTTATAATAAAAATATAATTAATTATATATATAATTATTTAAAACATAATTAAATTTAATTTTATATTAAAAATAGTATGTGTTAAAGTCATAGATTAGTGAAGATACTTCGCGACCTTGAAATTGAATGAAGCCACAAACGGCTTTTAGTAAGTTATTTTTTTTGAATTCTTGACAAATAAAAACATTTTTAGAGAAAATTTACGAATAAATAACTACATGCGTAATTTATATAAAAAATAAATAATCATTTCAAATATTTTAGGGACATTTTAGCACGGGGACGTGGCAAAACTTTTTTACGCAACTATTTCAATTCTCAAAACTGGGTACATTTTCTTGTTAGGAGTGAGTAATCTTTACTAATCTATGGTTAAAGTAAAAAAAAACAAAAGTAATTTTAAATTATTTATTCGATTACGTATCACTTCAAGCGAGCAATTAACAAACAAAAAATAAGTCCTTCAGTAATTTTACTGCTTAATATAATAATTAACAACACTTCATATAGCTTAATATTCACCCAATTGTAAAAAATAATTAATTTTAACCAATTCTTGCACACTAAAGTTCAAAATTGACAATTATTGCTTTTTATAATATAGGAATAGCAGACGAGCATGCATTCCACCCGACGGAAAAACTACTGCCGCCCATGGACATCTGTGATCAACCCCAGATAGGATTAGATTCCTATTTGAGGTCGGCCACAGATGCACTACCCCTGAGGACTAAACTTGAATGCCTCCGAAAAGTATGTCCCTTACTACTAAAAAAAATATCAAATTTTTACACCTTGATAAGCTTATATGTATGGGTTTAGATTCTTTATTACTAACATACAGGGGCGGCCCTAGAGCGGTGTGACTGCATCAGGCGCCGTAGATACCCGAGCGTCACCGTTTAATAAAGAGGCTAGGCTGTTTATTGAATGGCTACTTAAACTACTTTGCTGCAACATACATTTAGTGACGTAACTATAGAAGGTGGTAGAACCCTTTGTGGTTCGACTCCGGCGGCACCACCGCCACACCTATTTCTACCTAATAACAGCAGTGATAGGCGCTGCTGTGTTCCGGTTTGAAGTGTGTGGTAAGGGAGACAGACTTTTCCGAGGCGTTCCAGCTTAGTCCTCAGGGGTAGCGGCGCATCTGTGGCCGAGCTCAGGTAGGAATATCTAATCCTATCTGGGGTTGATTACAGATGTCCATGGGCGGCAGTAGCCACTTACCATCAGGTGGACTGCATGCTCGTCTGCTACCCTTATATTATAAAAAAAAAATAGTGACGTAACTCTATAGACCTTCGGGTAAAAAACAAACAAAAAAAAAACGTCTTCAGGACCTAGGAAGCGCTACCATGAGATGTAACACCACCTAAGATTTTTGTTAGGGCCGCCACTGGTATAGTCCGCGTAAAACTGCTAGTCCTCTCTAAATATAGAAATGAATCGGGTCGCCATAGCAAATTGTATGACTACACCTGCTCGCAACAACTTCAGAGCGGACTAGCTGTCTGGCGCGAACAACAAACATATACATTCTTATAATCAATTAAATCTGCCTTCATCTCCTCTAATAGTCTTAGATCTTTAGTATCCGGTGATAATCATTCCTTTTTCAACCTGAGCCGCCTTTTCCTTGCCTGTCAGCATCTCAATTAGAGTGAGACCGAACCAATATGCTGTTCCTGGACCCTGAAATAATAATAAAACATATATCAATACAACTTCAAACGATTCTTGGATTGCCTGTTTACAGTAGCGTAACTAATCAATACAAGAATTGTAGGGTAGATGCAAGTTGGTAGAGTTTTATGGTGCACGAGCTTTTGTCCGCGGCTTCGCTCGCGTTACGAAGTAATATTTGCATCTCCTATTTTATCCCCTTGGGAGTAGAATTGATCAAAATCCTTTCTTAGCGGATGCCTACGTCATAACATCTACCTGCATGCCAAGTTTCAGCCCGATCCGTCCAGTGGTTTGGGCTGTGCGTTGATAGATCACTATGTCAGTCAGTCACCTTTGAGTTATATACAGGGTGAATTTTTCAAACGGGCCTTCAGGGCCAAATCCGAAACTATAAGGATTAGCGAAAAATGCTGAAAGGAGTTACGAGGCCGATTTTCATAAAAACCAAAACTGCATCATTACTTTTTTAAAATACCTTTTTCCTTAGCCGGGAATCGAACGAGTTCATTTTGAAAAAAAATACACCCTCTATATTATTCCACTATCTGATAGTGTCGCTTATAAGGATCAAATTCTGGGAAGTAATGTTATGTGACAAATTAATGGAATAAGAAAATTTTGAAGAAAATACATATTTTTTCATACATTGGCATACTAATCCTTAAGGATTATACATAACATATGACTTATGTATAATTCTTTAGAACTATAAATAAGTCATAACATTTAAGAATTTTTTGGTTAATCAACTAATTCTTCGATATTATAAACATGACATACGACTTAGTGTGAGAAAGTAATAGGTTGGCAACTAAGTTCCCGCCATTTTTAGGATTAATTTTTGAATAAAAATAGATAACTCATTAATTAGTATTTTTTTATTATTTGTTGTTTACAACTTCGGTTCAACGTTAAAAATGATTTTCTATATCTCTTTATTTAGTAATCACTTTGATTTGACTCGAAAAAGTCATTCAGCTAATTGTCAACTTTACGTCTGTATTAAACGAAACTCCGCGCATAGCAAGTTGAAAATCTATTATAATGGTCCTAAAAATAACCTTCACTAAATCGAACATAAAAATATAAATTCTTGAAGAACAAAACGTCCGCTTTCGAATGATTTGAAACATTAGGCCAAAAAAAATGTTAATACGCGAAATGTTTATATGAATGGCAGGCGGAAACTTAACTGCCAAATTAATATGAAAAAATATGTATTTTCTTAAAATTGAGGCTTTTACTTTTGTTTGTCATTTATCATTGCTTCCCAGAATTTGATCCTTATAAGCAACACTATCCGAGAGTGGAATAATATAGAGGGTGTATTTTTTTGCAAAATGAACTCGTTCGATTCCCGGCTAAGGAAAGAGGTATTTTAAAAAACTAATGATGCATTTTTAGTTTTTATCAAAATCGGCCTCGTAACTCCTTTCAACATTTTCCGCTAATCTTTATAGTTTCGGATTTGGCCCTGAAGGCCCGTTTTAAAAATTCACCCTGTATATTTAGATGAACTGCATGCTTATCAGCTATGAAAAAATGAAAATGAAAATATTTTATTTGTATCAATACAGTTACATAAGTAATCCATTGTTGGGGCCTCCTTTTAAGTATATTTATACCTGTGACAGGAAGCCCCGCTCTTCCATAGCATAATACAAATATGATTATTTAAAATTACAAGTTTTCTTCACTTACTAACTAAGTGTGTGCGTGTGTGTGTGTGTGTGTGTGTGTGTGTGTGTGTGTGTGTGTGTGTGTGTGTGTGTGTGTGTTGCTATATTATAAAATATACATCAGTCCATGGGCAGCCATATTTACTTACCATCTACATGCTTGTCTGTTACTCCTTTTTTTTCTTCTCGAGAGGGAAACCTTCAAAAGGTACCCGGTGCCGTGGGAGCGACACGGGGTTATGTGGGATTCTTACCGCACTAAAACCCCCCCGGTGGCCGTCCTCAGCGCTGCGTAGAGGACTGGGATCTCCAAAGGAACGCAACCGGAGTTGTCTGTTACTCCTATTAACCTATTAACATGTTCAGTTGCCACTCACCCTGCTGGTGACGATGTTGCCATCAACCACCACCTTTTCACCCTCGATGTACTGGTATTCTCCGGTGATCTTCTCCTTAGTGGTCGGGTATGATGTCACCTTCTTGCCTTGTGCAACACCGTGAGCCACGAACGCTGTTGGGGCTGTAATAAAAAAAGTTTGTTTAACAACAAGTTAAACAAACTGTTAAACAAACTAAGCTGATGGTGGTAGAACACTTTGTGGGTCGACTTCGGCGGCACCACCGCCACACCTATTTCTACCTAATAACAGTAGTGTTAGGCGCTGCTGTGTTCCGGTTTGAAGGGTGTGGTAAGGGAGACAGACTTTTCCGAGGCGTTCCAGCTTAGTCCTCGGGGGTAGCGGCGCATCTGTGGCCGACCTCAGGTAGGAATATCTAATCCTATCTGGAGTTGATTACAGATGTCCATGGGCGGCAGTAGCCACTTACCATCAGGTGGACTGCATGCTCGTTTGCTACTCCTATATTATATAAAAAAAAAAGTAACAAAAAATTCTTAATGCTTAGGATGATAAAGTCCGCTCTGAAGTTGTTGCGCGCAGGTGTAGTGAGACTCATTGCGGTCGAACACAACTACAAGCATGTACTCTACAAATATTTGGTAGGTAGAATCCGCGCCAAACTTCTAGTCCGTTCTGAGTATAGAAACGAGTCGCTTCGCAACAGGAAATTGTAGATATTAGCGGGACGGGATAGCGAGTGACCCCCGGCATCCTCCGCTGTCCGCTCTGCCCTTACGTTACGGAGTATATGCTAACTAAACCTGCGCGCAACAACCTCAGAGCGGACTAGAAGTTTGGCACGGACAACAACCTTACACTTTACAAATACCAACATCCTTCGTAACACAAATATCAGTTCAAGTGCCCATCAGGTTCATCGCAGCGCATCAAGTCAACGCTTCCTGATCCTGATGCAGCTCCTCTCCGGTACTTCATGGACGGCTTCCCGCTCTCCGGGCATGATCACCTATAGTCTGATTCATAATTAGGTGTCCAAAATGTAAACAAAGAAATGTCACTGTCAAAATTAACAAGAAACGAAAACTGTAACAAACTCAACAAAAAACGAAAATTTAACAAATATACACAATTTAACAAACGCGTTAGGGGGCGTTCAAGTATTACGTAACGCAATTTGGGGGGGAGGGGGGGTCTTGTAAAACGTTACGATGCGTTACAGGGGCGGGAGGGGGTCTGTCTTAATACACGTTACGTAACATTTTTTAATAAAAAAATAGAGAATTAAAACTCCTAAATTGGCAACCCTTTTCATTTACATTTTACGGGGAATCCCTTGAATGAGTGGGTTCAGCCGAACTAAGTCCTGAGTATTCTGAGTTAGACTAAGTATAGTACAGTATAGTAGTATATATGCTTTGACTATACTTAAACTAACTTAGAATACTCAGGAGACCTAGTTCGGCTGAACACGCCCAAGGATAAAAACTATAACATAACTTTTTAGCGAGTTTAGGGTAAAAATTGACACTTGAGTGTTACGTAACGTTTAGAGAGGAGGGGGGGGGGGTGGTATAGAAAAACGTTACGGTGCGTTACAAGGGGGGGAGGGGGGGTCAAAAATCCTCAAAAATTGCGTTACGTAATACTTGAACGGCCCCTTATGTAAACGAGAAAATATTCGAGTTTAATCAAAATCACGAAAATGAATAATATCAGTTACGAAACTTAAATGACAGCACAAGAAATGTCTTGGATTCCGATTGTGTTACCATTATCACATTTTAATGTTCTACCATAAACTTTGTTTTTTATTATTATTACTGTATGGGACGAAATTGAGGTGATATAAATATTAGAAAATGTGAATTAATCTTAATTTATTTAGATTATTATTTTATTATTGTTGTATTACTTTAATATCGACAAAAATAAGAAACTACCATTTCTAACGTTTTTTCTTGATAGGTCAACACCTTTGTTTACATTTTGGACACCTAATTATGAATCAGACTATAGCCTGGAGGGAGATCTTCCTAAACCAAAATGTAATGCTTTAGAAATAGATATACCTGCACAAATAGCAGCAACGATTTTCCCACTCTTCTCATGTTCCTTTAAGAGGTTTCCGACTACACTGGACTTGGAGAGGCGCTCGGAACCCTCCAGACCTCCTGGCAGGATCACCTGAAACCAACCAAATTGTGTTCAGCTTTGCAGGGTATGGTAAAGGGACATTTATCTGAGGCATTCAAACTTAGCCCTCAGGGTTAAACATTGAAATTGGAACTTGCTAAATTTTGCAAAAGGGGTCGTTCAAGTATTACGTAAGCGCTTTTAGGGGGGCGGGGGGTCTTTGCCTTGCTTATTTTGGATGACATGGGGGGTAGGGGAGTCTAGATGATGATTACGTCATCGGTAGTTTGTTACTTATTTACACGAATGGCAACCCTCACATTGTCTTTACTTGAAAGCGAAACGTATATTCGGGGATTCCCGCAAACCATGCATACGTTTACGCATTTTTAAAATTATAATTATATATAATTATAATATAAAAGAAACAATACATTAATTGAAAAATGTTTACGTAAGCATGGGGGAGGGGGTAAGAGCTTTTCTTACTTTTGCTGACAAGGGGGATGGGGGGGTAAATAATTGTAATAAATCTGCTTACGTAATACTTGAACGACCCCAAAGTCTGAAATATTTATTTTGTATAGGCCGATCGAGGCAATTACAATTTGTCAGTTACAATATTTTTTCTTATGCTACTACCGCAACTGATAAGATCCGGTAAGAAACTCAGCTTGTAAGTAAATAAATGCAGACGTAACTACCATCCCCTGGAGACCCCAAATCATTTTTTTTTTTTTTTATAATATAGGAGTAGCAGACTAGCCTGCAGTCCACCTGATGGTAAGTGGCTACTGCCGCCCATGGTTATCTGTAATCAACCCCAGATAGGATTAGTTATTCCTACCTGAGGTCGGCCACAGATGCGCCGCTACCCTCGAGGACTAAGCTGGAACGCCTCGGAAAAGTCTGTCTCCCTTACCACACCCTTCAAACCGGAACACAGCAGCGCCTAACACTGCTGTTATAAGGTAGAAATAGGCGTGGCGGTGGTGCCACCGGAGTCGAATCACAAAAGGTTCTACCACGTTCAGAATAGAAACCAAATATTTGAGTGACCTCCAAGAGTGATACTAAAATTAAGCGTTCTAAATTCGTTCAAGCAAGATGGTCGTCCTATGCCGCGGCGTGACTTCGCCGCATGGCGCAGGGAATACGGGCCTCGAGGGATCCCTCCTTACCCGGGCAATCTCCTCAGTGGGTACACTGCCCACCGGTGTTGTGAGCTGCCGTGTGGCAGCGGTGCAGCAATCGGTCCTAACGTGACCTGTGCTAGGCTGCGTGTGCAGATTTTCAGTCCTCCAGATGGTCGGAGGACACCTGCCCCTCGAGTTCACGAGGGAGCGGGCGACCGTCGGGGGGTCGAGCGTGGAGGGGCGCGAAGCCTCTGAGATGGGCATGTGGACCGTTGTCGGCGCGTGCGTACATACGACGCGCCAACCCGGCCACAAACCCGTCTATGGTCGGAACCCTAAATTCGTTCTACATCATTTTCTAGATAGTTAATTGTATCAGGCGTTACTTTGCGGATCCATGCTATTAAGTTAAGATTAAAACTACTTCGCAACAATCCGCTACAAATATGTATCATGGTATATATTTTAAACCATGCAGTATGTATGTAGTTTGTGGCGGATTAATCTTAACTTAACATGATTTTCTGCCTATTAACAATAATGTTAAGCTGCTGTGCTCTTTTGAAGGGTCTGGTAAGGGATACATACTTTTCCGAGGCGTTTCAACTTAGTTCTCGGGGGTAGCATCTGTGATCAACCTGAGTTACCTTTAAAATAATCTGGGGTTGATTAGATGACCATGGACACCCATTATAATAATAATATAATAATAAACGCTTTCTACACTCACAGCCCCACACTAGGATTCCCTGTGTCGTGGGTGCCATGAACACACACATAGACAAATACACAAACACCCAGACCCAGAAACAGTAATCTAAATTCATCATTTAGATATCTGTCTGGTCGGGGATCGAACCCGGGACCCTTCGCGTGTCAGACCGGCATGGTGACCGCTCCGCCACGCGGGTCGTCATTTATCTTTTATTATTTCTAGTATATGCTCATCAAGTGGATGGCATAATGTTTGTTACTTCGTCTTATAATAAATATACTTACAGCATCATACTGAGATGTCTCCGCTAAGGCATCGGCCAGTGACTTGTCGGGGACGAGAGTGACTTGTCTCGAGCATAACACTGGCGTGTTACCGTCCAACCCTGCTAGAATTACTGTCACCTGAAAATATTAAGAGATAAAATTATAACATGAAAAATGACACTTTGGTAAACTAGCAGCTCACCTAGTTCTTCCTTGTAAGTTTTTTGTTTTTATAATGTAAGAGTAGTAGACGAGCATGCAGTCCACCTGATGGTAAGTGGCTACTGCCGCCCATGGACATCTGTAATCAAGCCCAAATAAGATAAGATATTCCTACCTGAGGTCGGTCACAGTTGCGCCGCTACCCCTGAGGACTAAGCTGGAACGCCTCGGAATAGTATGCCTCCCTTACCACACCCTTCAAACCAGATCACAGCAGCGCCTAACACTGCTGTTATTAGGTAGAAATAGGTGTGGCAGTGGTGCCGCCGGAGTCGAACCACAAAGGGTTCTACCACCTTCAAAGAGTAAGAGTGCAATGCTGCTGTGTCCTGGTTAGTCCTCAGGGTAAACAACTTATTTGTAGTCTACTGAGGAGACTGAGGTAAGTCTCCAATGTCACTCGAGATTTATTTACAGATAAACAAAGACTGACAAGGTTTTATTCTCTTGTTTGTTTTTTATTAATGTGTATATTCGTTGTATTTTTTCCCGATGAACATTACAAAAAAAAAAACAAAAATTTATCAAATCTTACAAGAATTTCATTTTTTAGTCACATAAAACACTTTTTTCCTGTTACTTTCTTGTGATTAGGCCAAAAACAGGCACAGTATTATTATATGAATACTTACTCCACCCCTTCGTAACATATCAACGGTGATGACAGTCTCCATTTCCTCAGCGCCCTGCGCCAGGATCACCAGAGCCGACTTGAACATAGTTGCTGATGTTACTAGCGACCTGGGGAACATAATACAATCATATCACTCTCGTGAACTGATACTGAACATATCACCAATTTTCGTTGGAACTGGTTAAAAAGAACCTTAGTTGAAAAATAAAGCATTTATTTTATAATATAGGGGTAGCAGACGAGCATGCAGTCCACCTGATGGTAAGTGGGTACTGCCACCCATGGACATCTGTCATCAACCCCAGATAGGATTAGATACCTACCTAAGGTCGGCCACAGACGCTACCCCTGAGGACTTAGCTGGAATACCTCAGACAAGTATGTCTCCCTACCACCCTTCAAACAAGAATACAGCAGCCCTTATAATCCACACCAAACTGCTATTCCGCTCTGAAGTTGTTGCGAGCAGGTGTAGTCATACAATCTGCTATGGCAACGCGATTCATTTCTATATTCAGAGCGGACTAGCGGTTTGGCGCGGACTATAACTTAGTACACATTTAATTTAAAAAAAAATGTTTGCTATTTCTTTTCTATACTTCTAGAGCCTACCGTAACGTGTTACTACCATAATAAGATAATTTTCAATTAATGCAATAATATAAAGCACTGATTCTTGACGGAATCTATATCTTAATTATAGATTAGTAAAGATTACTCACTCCTAACAAGAAACCCAGTTTTGAGAATTGAAATAGTTGCGTAAAAAAGTTTTGCCACGTCTCCGTGCTAAAATGTCCCTAAAATATTTGAAATAATTATTTATTTATTATGTAAATTACGCAGTACTCGTTATTTATTCGTAAATTTTCTCTAAAAATATTTTTATTTGTCAAGAATTAAAAAAAAAACTTACTAATAAGCCGTTTGTGACTTCATTCAATTTCAAGGCGGCGAAGTATCTTCACTAATCTATGACCTTATTAAATATAATAACAACGTTGAATACACATACTCACACAAACACCCACAAATGCGCGCGCACACACACACACACACAAACAAACAAACACACACTCACACACATAACACATATAGGCATACCGGACACATATAATAATTATAATAATTTTTAAGTTTCTCATTCTAAGGAATGTAAAAGTCATATGAGAAATAAAGATTCTTAAACCTAAACCTAATCGATACCTACCTTCTATGGAATTCATTTAAAGGCATTTCAAGTTGATTTTGATCTGAGTCTGAACTATAGAGATTATAAATATTATCATAATAATCAAAACAATCGTAATGATCAATTTCGTTTAAAATTTCTACAAAATCCATGTCGTGGCGATACGTAAACTTCGTTTCAAATCAAGGACCGACTACAACAAAATACATTTTATTTTGTGCGACTGCACTCTGACGCATCGCATCTCAAGTAGGGATGGCGATCGACTGATCTGAGATCGATCAATCGAAGAATCGATCTTTTGGGCCCAAAAAAATCGATTATTTTAATCGATCTCCAGTAATTGATCGGTTCAGTGAATCGATGTTTCATCCTAAAATATCGAAAGTCGATCTTTTTGAAGGTGGAATGCGTTATAGACATTTTTTTCTCAGCGAGATACGTGTTTCAATGCTTGTTTGGTCCCGATGACCTTATTTTTTTGCAATCTTCGCCCTTTTTAGCTGAAAAGATCGAAGATCGATCTTTAAAGAATCGATTCTTTGCTAAAAAGATCGAAGATCGACCTTCAGAGAATCGATTCTTTGCGCCCATTTTGGGCCTCGATTTTTTGTGAATCGATTTATTGCACTTCAATTCGGATCGATTCAAGAGTCGATCCTTTTTCGGAAAGATTCGCCATCCCTAATCTCAAGTAGCCTCTTGAGACGTGTGTTTCATTTATTAATTAACGAATGCAATGACAGATCACAAGTGAGAGCGCGTTTGTTGGGAAATGGCCACAGGAGAACGAGAAAATAAACTATAAAATATAATAAAATAAAATTCACTCCAAAAATACACTTTTCATTATATCGAATCATTGACAGAATGACAAACCAGAAGAAGTAAAATATATGTTTTTCAGCTGCCAGCTTTATCATATACAACCTACTTGAATATTATATATTATGAGAGGCTTGGGTTTTTGCTATATTCCAACAGCGTTTAATGGTTGACAGTGTTTGTCCACCGCTGCCATCACCGGACCGCCTCCAAGAACGAGATGACTGCGCCGATGTAGCAGTACATACATGTACTATAGCCGATAGCAGTGTCCACCGCACGTCCGTCACTTCATATTATAGTCGACTCGAAATCGCGGTGTAAGAGTCGGATGAACGTATCTACATTTTGTCAATTTTACAGGAGAGCAAAAATAGTGTGACAGTTCGCCATTTCAAACTTTGCCAGCTGATTAATAGAGATTATATACAGTTATGATATTGTGATGATACTGTGGACATACAATAATCTATGATTAAAAACGTTTTTTTGCAAATAAATTCTTAAAGGTCTAACAGTTAACATGATAATTAAAACTAATTTAACGGTACTCAGAATACTGTGAGTACTTATTCTGGTTCAGTCGAAAGTGGGTCTTATGTTATTTCTGTTTTTGTAACTTGTGAAATATTGAATATAGCGTTACGTCGTTTTGCCATTTCATAAAGGACTACATTGTGAACCGTTTTGTGAAAAAAAAAACAATGTGAGCCGTCACGGGACGCCTGGCAGATGTGAAACATCGACATTATTTTGTAAAAGTAATATGCAGAAAAGAACATATTGTAATAGGAACTAAATATGTCATAATGATAAAATAAAATATTACGATTTTTGCGCATGGCGACGCGTCGCCACACCGTACACACTACTGCATATAGACTGTATATATATACCATCGTATAGCGTGGCGACGCTACTGCATGCGTCGCCACGCCAGAAATCGGTTTTACTTGCGGCTATAGATGTTTCACATCAAAATTATTTTTTGTAGATACGTTTACTCTTACACCGCGAAATAATCTCGTTCTCGACGACGGTCCGGTGACGGCGGCGGTGGACAAACGCTAAATTTTGTTATTTAAACGACACAAACTTGAGATCAGTTTATTAATACGGCCCCAAATATTTGATTTTTTTGTAAACTCTATTTTTATAAGTCCTAGATCCTATCGAATCTTCTAGCAGGCCTCTCCGAGTTTTAAATCAACCTATGGTGTCGCTACCCAGTATTTTCAACCATATATAAGATGTTTTGTAGACAGTATTACTATAATTTCAGTTGTTAATATTCTAGTAATACATTAATTGTGTAACTGATTGTCTGATCAACATTATACTGCAGCTTATAACAATTTATAATCATTGGATTGTACCGTAAAAGAATGCAAAATCTTGCCAAGAATCACCGCAGTATTACAGGTTATATATGTTATATAGATAATAGATAATTTGTCTGCATTGAAACTTATTTACTAGATGAAATTAATGATGTTACACTTACCGTTTATCACACAATAATATAAGTTTAGATGTTTCTAGTAATCTGAATTGCGAATGATAAGAAGTAGAACAGATTTTTGCGAAGTTTCTGGCCGCTAACAAAAACATGAAGCTGTCACTTTGACTCGATTCAAGGTCAAATAAAAATTGCAAATGATCAATTTCCGTTTCCCTTTGAAATTATTTGATTATGTAACACTTACCCTACATATTGGGCCGGCAAAATATCTGCTGTCTCTTTTATAATTCTCTTGTAAGAATGAGATAGAATAAAAATAGATGTGTATAAAAATTTCAATTGTTTCATTTGAAAAGTATTGATTTCATCTGTAATAACAATTTTATTATAATAACAATTATTTTAATACAATAATATTGTATTTCAATTCAGTAATAATAAAACAAGAATACTTTAGTTTAAGGCTGTATGCATTACTATAATCTTTATCACAACTGTAGAATCAGAACATGTTTGTTTATGACCAGCTTCCTTTCTTTCGTTCGCTAACGTCAAGCGAACAAAAAAAATGTTCTTTTTGTTTTATTTCTTTTTTGTATAAACTTGACCTTTCAATCGCGAATCATGTATTGGTATCATTAGAATAAATTCAGTTCCTTTCCCATGATTTTAACATACGCTCTAAGTTATAGTTTTAGTAAGTAAGTGAGGTTATTTTTCGAACGTTAAAAACTTGAAAATTTAACTTCGTTTTTGTAACATCAAATATACAATAGAAATGGATTTCGTTAAGAGAGAAGACAGTAATATTATAGATGAGGAGAATTATAAAGTGTACATGGATGCGGTAAGTCAACAATTTCAAAATCTGTACTATTAAAAAACATAAAAAAATCGTTTTCGTTTTAAGCCTGATTTCTATCAAAATAACGAATATAAGAAAATCTTTTATCAACCTGTTTTGGTTTTAAATATATGGTATAAGCTTCAAAATGCTTAAATTAATTTAATATTCAATTTTTTCGTTTGGTTATTTTTTTAGTTTTTAAGTGTTTTGTTGACCCTATAAGTAGGGTTACCAACTTTATAAGAAGGACCAAAATATGTTTAGTTGTAAAATAAGTAGTAGAAGGGTAGGAACTCATCCCAAGGACAGTAATTTGAATGTAGATTTTAATTTAAAATATTATCATAGTATTATTAGTACATCTAAATTATATCTATTTATATGTGAAATTGCAATTCAGTCATTTTAATTTTGTTTTTGCAATTTATAAAATTATAGTAATAGGAGCATCATTATATTTTTACGTAGCATACAAATTAAAACTATAAATATAATTATCTATACTAATATTATAAAGAGGAAAACTTTGTTTGTTTGGTTGTAATGAATAGGCTCAAAAACTACTGGACCGATTTTAAAAATTCTTCCACCATTCGAAAGCTACATTATCCACGAGTAACAGACTATATTTCATATGAAATATATTTGATAAATAGATTTTGAGGTAGTACAAAGTTTGCCAGGACAGCAAATTTATTTATTTATTTATTTGGGAAAAAACAATTCATGCTATATAACATAGTTAAATGGTTCAGAGACACAAACAGAAGAATAAACAGTTTCCACTATTAAATTTCACAATAAGTTAAAAAGCAAAATGAACATGAAGTACCACAATGAAGAGGGAGAGAAACACATACATTAAAAATTTTATAAAATAAAAAAAAATATATAATAACAGATATAGGTAGTGGTGCCACCAGAGTCAAACCAGAAAGGGTTCCACTACTTAGTTATACTATAGTTTTTGTACAAACGGACGGTAAATAAAATTTATATAAATATATTTTAATAATCAATTAATATATAATGAAGCATAGCAACAAACATAGGGTAAAGTGTGTGATAACATAATCAGGTCTCAAGCAATGATAAGGAAATTAAATACATATTGTTATTATATAGAATTAATAGTATTTATATTATGTTGGCATAGAAAAAGTATATTAAACTAAAAAGTTGATATTATTGTCTAACATTATCTTATATATAAAATTCTCGTGTTACAATGTTAGTTACCGTACTCCTCCGAAACGGCTTTACCGATTTTCACCAAATTTTATATATATACTAGTGGTGCCCGCGGCTTCGCCCGCATTTTAAATAATATGACATAAATAAAACGGAAAATTTGTACATGCATTGGAATGACAGTGGTGCCATCTGTCGAAAATTGGTCTTACCACCTCCCCTCGTGGGCTCTTGGACAACAACTTTGCTAAAGATCATCACTTGACCAAATGCATAGTTTCCGATTCTATAACTACTTACGAATTTAAAAAAAATATTATAAAATTATATTAAAAAAATTAATTAAAAAAAAACCTTTTCCCACAGACTAAATTGTGAATCTAAACCATTCTCAAGTCCCCTTGAATATACACAATAAATTTCATCACAATCAGTCCAGTCGTTTAGGAGGAGTTCAGTGACATACACACGCACATAAGAAATATATATATAAAGATTCAGTAGGTCTGAGAATCGGCTACTATCTATTTTTGATATCCCTAAGTGATATATTTCATAAATAGATTCTGAGGCGGTACAAAGTTTGTCGGGTCAGCTAGTATATGTATATTAGAGGGTTTCAACACCTTTATCTTAGCTATAACTAATATAACAAATGTGAATGTGAGTTCTTTAGTACATTTTTACGCCTTAACTATTGTCATGAAAAAAAAACATTTTTTTTTAATCAAAATAGATTCTTTCCAGAGCAGTTTTTGTCATTACATCTACCACCACTTCACTAGGTGTTTCGTTATGGAGAAGAAGCTGCGAAAGAAACTCCATTACTTAAATCTTTTAAAAAGAGCCTCGGATCCCTTGATCAAGAGGCCGAGTTTCTTAACCACTAGGCTATCAGTGCTTTTAAATCATCATCATCAACCCATTACTGTGCCACTGGGCACAGGTCTCCTCTCATAATGAGAAGGATTAGGCCATAGTCCACCGCACTGGCCACGTGTGTATTGGTAGACTTCCCATACCTTTGAAAACTTTTTTTTAATATTTCTCAGTTATGCAGGTTTTCTCACTATGTTTTCCTTCACCGTTTAAGCAAGTGATAATTAATTTCTAATATGCATATAACTTGAAAAATCAGAGGTGCCTGGGATTTGAGCTTCGGACCCTTTGTTCAAAAGGCCATGTTCCTTAACCATAAATATGGCATAAATAGATTTTTGAAATAAAAGCTTGTTATTGTTGCAGGTACAAAAATACGAGATGGCCGATTACCAACACACAGCGATAACGATGGAACAACTCCACCAAGCGATGCAATCATCCCTCAACGCCACATCCATCGTTCACAACCTCCAATTGCCAATATCCCCGCGCCAAATGTCCACACTTATGTACAAGTCAAATATAACGAGAACTCTAAACTTTGACACGTCACATCTCCAAAGGCCCGAAGTTGGGTTGGAGTTGGCCCAATCTTTGCCAAATGATTTGACCCAAAATCTCCGGCACGAAGACTTCAATCAAAACTTAGCTAGGAATCTAGATGTTAATTTAGCTAGAACTATAGCAAATGATTTGGAATTGCAAAGCGCATTACCGAATACGTTGCAAAATTTAAATGAACAGGAATTGAACAGAAATTTGGCCAACGAAAGTCTTAATTTAAATAGAATAAACGATGTTGGCTTACAACAGACAATTATTAGAACAGAAAACAATATTGCACATAGCATAAGCAATGAAATGGCGTTGGCGCATATGAATCGCCATAATTTGGACCAACAAATGATTATCGACGAAGAAGAATCTCGAACGACACCAGTGCAATGTGTTAGCGAAAGTTTGATCGAGCAAATGAATCCGAGGTTGGACCAACACTTGGTGCAAAGGTTGGAGCATTCGACGCAAAGGTTGGACCAAATATTGGCGCATAGAATGGCGACGAACGCGCATAGTGTACAACGCCATCTAGAGACAAATGATTTGATGCAGTTTCATATCAAAGCCGAACAAGATGATGAAGGCTATTTTTACGATAATATGAATCAAGGGATTCCTAGTAATAATGATATTAATGGTAAGTTTATATTTTGACTTATTTTTAACCTACTTGCATCATAATATACTTTTTATTTTCAAAATATCTTAATTTTGAAGGTAGTAAGTACCTTTTGTTTGAACCACACCTATTTCTGTCTAATAACAGCAGTGTTAAGCGCTGCTGTCTTCTGGCTTGATGAGATTTTTTAAATATACAGGGTGAATTTTTAAAACGGGCCTTCAGGGCCAAATCCAAAACTATAAGGATTAGCGAAAAATGCTGAAAGGAGTTACGAGGCCGATTTCGATAAAAACTAAAACTGCATCATTAGTTTTTTTAAATATTTTTTTCCTTTGCCGGGAATCGAACGAGTTCATTTTGAAAAAAATGACACCTCTATATTATTCCACTATCTGATAGTGTCGCTTATAAGGATCAAATTCTGGGAAGTAATGTTATGTGACAAATTAAAGGAAAAGGAAAATTTTGAAGGTAATACGTATTTTTCCATACATTGGCATACTAATCCTTAAGGAATATACATAACAAATGATTTATGTATAGTTCTTTAGAAACAGACATAAGTCATACCATTGAAGAATTTGTTAGTTAATCAACTAATTATTCGATGTTATGACTATGACATACGGCTTAGTATGAGAAAGTAATAGTTTGGCAAATAAGTTACCGCCGTTTTTGGGATTTATTTTTAAATGAAAATAGATAACTGATTAAATAGTAAATTATTGTTGTTTGTTGTTTACAACTTCGTTTCAACGTAAAATATGATTTTCTATATCTCTTTTTTTAGGAATCACTCGGATTTGAGTCTAAAAAGTAATTCTCGCAAATTGTCAACTGTATTAAACGAAACTCCGCCCATGGCAAGTAAATCCATTTTAATGGTCCTAAAAATAACCTTAGCTAAGTCGGACATAAAAATATAAATTATTGGGAAACAAAACGTCCATTTCGAATGATTAGAAACATTGAACCAAAAAAAATGTTAATACACGAAATGTTTAAATTGATGAATGGCGGGAACTTAACTGCCAAATTAATACGAAAAAATATGTATTTTCTTAAAATTGAGGCTTTTCCTTTAGTTTGTCATTTATCATTACTTTCCAGATTTTGATCCTTATAAGCAACACTATCAGATAGTGGAATAATATAGAGGGTGCATTTTTTTTCAAAATGAACTCGTTCGATTCCCGGCTAGGGAAAAAGTTATTTTAAAAAAGTAATGATGCAGTTTTAGTTTTTATCAAAATCGGCCTCGTAACTCCTTTCAGCATTTTTCGCTAATCCTTATAGTTTCGGATTTGGCCCTGAAGGCCCGTTTTAAAAATTCACCCTGTATAATAAAGGAGTAGTAGACGAGCATATAGTCCACCTGATGGTAAGTGGCTATTGCCGCCCATGAACATCTGTAATCAACCCCAGATAAGATTAGATTCCTACCCGAGGTCAGCCACAGATGCGCCGCTACCCCTGAGGACTAAGCTGGAACGCCTCGGAAAAGTATATCTCTCGTACCACACTTCAAACCAGAACACAGCAGCGCTACACTGCTGTTTTAACAGAAATAGGTGTGGCGGTGGTGCCGCCGAAAACGAACCACAGAGAGTTCTATCACCGTATTCTATCACTACTTTTACATAATAATAATTATTCTAAATTGTCCCATTCCCCTATATTAAAACAAATATGTTTTTAAAAACACAATTAATATAATTAGTTGCATATTAAATAATGTCCTGAGTAAAAAGTCAGATTACTGGTTTTTCGTGTTCTTCAATCAATATGTAATCGGCGAGACGTGTGTGTCAAGGGTGAGCGGGGCTTTTGATGGGTTCTGTAGTTTTACCCCTTTGATAATCGACATTTTTTTTTTAAGGATGTGAATCCGAATTTCTTCGAAAATATTATCATGTACAATTTTTCGTCACTTTATTATAATCATTTTTTATTATAATCATTTATGCGTCAGAAATTGCTCAATTTCGATATTTACTACGTCCTTGATAGATTGAAAGTTTTTAAGATAAGATCTAAGTTTGCCAATTTTAATAGGCTGAAATTTTCAAATTTCTATGTTTGTTAGGCAAATAATAGATATTTTGACACTACCCGCCATAACCTTTTTTTTTAAATGGCAGACTTATAATGCCGAAAATATAGACGATGTATGACATAAGTAAAACGCTACAACTCCGTGTAAAAAATCCTTCAGGCTTATAATGCCAAAAATATCTGTGACGTAAGCAAATATATAACAATACTAGCTTACCCGGCAAACTTCAAATAAAATATATTACATATAAAATATAGCCTATGTTACTCGTGGATAATGTAGCTTTCGAATGGTGAAAGAATTTTTAAAATCGGTCCAGTAGTTTTTGAGTCTATTCATTACAATCAAACAAACAAACAAAGTTTCCTCTTTATAATATTAGTATAGATAACTTCATGTTAAATAAAAACTTTTGAGTTCGGTTCGGGGGGGTTTGTTATCGACCACGGATCCCCAAAAAATCAGGGAAAGGATGAAATTCTGCATTTGGTATTTAATAAACAACTTGATATTACGAACCTGCTCGTGACATTTCTAACTTGATTCGGATTCATAGTTTAATATAATGTGGCAATAAATTAGGTTGACCTGTACAGCGGTCATGGCGCCGGGTTCCGGGTTTAATCCCGGCGGGGTAGACGTCAAATGCCTTTATAGATGGTAGAATCCTTTGTTCATCATCAACTCATTACTGTCCCACTGCTGGGCACGGGTCTCCTCTCATAATGAGAAGGATTAGGCCATAGTCCACCGCGCTGGCCAAGTGCGTATTGGTAGACTTCACATACCTTTGAGATTTTTTTTATAAATCTCCCATGTATGCAGGTTCCTCCCGATGTTTTCCTTCACCGGTTCCCTTTGGGGTTGAACCACTCTGATTATAGACGTTAAGGGGTTGAAAGTGGTAGTACCCTTTGTCGGGTTAATGACAATCAGGTCGACTCTGATACCAAAAAGGGTTTTTATAATATAGGAGTAGCAGACGAGCATGCAGTCCACCTGATGGTAAGCTACTGCCGCCCATGGACATCTGTAATTAACCCCAGGTAGGATTAGATATTCCTACCTGAGGTCGGCCACAGACGCGCCGCTACCCCTGAGGACTATGCTGGAACGCCTCGGATAAGTGTGTCTCCCTTACCACACCCTTCAAACCAGAACACAAGGGTGTGGTAAGAGAGATATTATACTTATTCGAGACTTTAAACTTAGTTCTCAGGGGTAGCAACACATCTGTTGGCAACCTCAGATAATAATTTAATCTTATCTGGGATTGATTATAGATGTTCACGGGCGACAGTAGCCAATTACTATCAGATATACTGATCGTTTGCAATTTCAATATAATTAAAAAATAAAATAGTGTATGTTACTACGAAGTACTTTCTAATTAAGTAATCTGTATATTATATATGTACTAGCTTACCCGGCAAACGTTGTGTTGCCATATAAATAAAAAAATGTTAAGGGTGAACAACCCTTATCACTTAGGGGTATGAAAAATAGATAGCCGATTCTCAGACCTACTTAATATGCATATACAATTTGGTGAAAATCGGTAAAGCCGTTTCGGAGGAGTACGGTCACTAACATTGTGACACGAGAATTTTATATCTATATAAGATTGTTATTGAATATTTATTATTTTTTCTATTCAATTCATATTTAAAATTGTACTTATAATAATAATTGTGTTTGTATTTTACAATTAATATATTTTTTAATTATTATTGATTCGCTTTTCGTATTTTATTGTATTATTTTGTTTTATACCCACCTCTTAGATCAGTTAAATAAAAAGATTGATCACTCCTAACAAGAAAGTGTGTGAGCCAATTTTGAGAATTGAAATTGTTGCATAAATAAAGTGTTGCTATGTTTCCCTTCTAAAACACCCTCAAAATGTTTGAAATATTTATTTATTTATTACGTAAATTACGTATTATTAGTTATTTATACATAAATTTTCTCTAAAAATGTTTTTTTTTGTCAAGAATTCAAACTAAAAAATAATAATCATCCTTTTGGGGCTTCATTTAATTTCAAAGCGGTGAAGTATCTTCCAATATTACTTATCAAAGGCCCACCTGCGGCGGGAATAGCCTTGTTATCCAAAAGTTTAGATTTCTGTTTCTGGGTCTGGGTGTTCGTGTATTTGTCTATGTGTGTGTCCATTGTGCCCACACGGAATCCTAGTGTGTGTGTGGCTGTGAGTGTCGCAAGCGTTTATTTAAAGGTGGTAGAACCCTTTGTGGTTCGATTCCGGCGGCACCACAAATAGGTGTGGCAATTTCTGCCTCATAACAGCAGTGTTAAACGCTGCAGTGTTCTGGTTTGAAGGGTGTGGTAAGGGAGACATACTATTCCGAGGCGTTCCAGCTTAGTCCTCAGGGGTTGCGGCGCATCTGTGGCCGACCTCAGGTAGGTATATCTAATCCTATCTAGGGTTGATTACCGATGTCCATGGACGACAATGACCACTTATCATCAGGTGGACTGCATGGTCGTCTGCTACTCCATATTTTAAAAAAAAAATTAAGGTTTCTAATTATGTTTTTTTTTGTATTTCAGGTCACATAGCTCTCCAACCAGATCACCCACAACCAAATATAAACCAAGATCATGTTTATTGCGTCTATAATAACCAAATTACACCCGTTCCAGCCTTAAACCAAATAGATATGTACTCAAAACAGAGCTACGTCCAAAACTACGTATCGAATATACGAGAAAATCCACAAAATCTAGTCGTTAATAAGCAATTTGAATATCAAAACGAAAAAGTAAGACCTGATCCGAAAAACGATCCCAAAAATGAAGAACCGAAAGAGAATATGAAGCCGTTCGATCCGAATAAGATGTACTATGATTATCAGAGTGATTTCTCGAAAAGTGCAGAGAAGAATGATAGTAAAACTAAGGAAGCTGTTCTGAATGTGAGAGGGTTGCATGTGTGTTATAAATGCAACGATGTGTTCTCGTCGAAGCGAGCTATGAAGCAACATACGAAAGTGTGTGAGAAGGACGAAGTTTTGGCGGACAAGGCGGGGAAATTCTCCTGCTCGCAATGCGCTTACAGCTGTCAATCACCGGCCATTTTGAAGATACACGAGCGCACGCATTCCGGTGAAAAACCGTACGCTTGTACGTTTTGTGATTATAAATCCGGACAGAAGAATAACGTGACGAAACACGTGTTGGTTCACATGAAGGAGAAGCCCTTCAAATGTCAGTATTGTGATTATAGGTGCGCGCAGAAAAACAACTTAGTTGTACACGAAAGGACTCACACAGGATACAAGCCGTTCGGTTGTCCGTACTGCGATTACCGGACAGTGCAAAAACCGAACTTAGTGAAACATATGTATCTGCATACGGACCAAAAACCGTTCAGTTGCGATATTTGCAACTACAGATGTGTCCAAAAGACGAATCTGACGAAGCACAAGTTACGGCATGTGAACGAAAAACGGAAAATGGATGACAAAACGCAAAAACCGTACCGTCCGAGGCAGAAATCGGTGAAGTGTCCACATTGTACGTACCGGTGTGTGCAAAAATCGAGTCTCGAGAAACATATACAGTTCAAACATTCGGAGGTACAAGAGTTTGTGTCTGAGGGTCCTGTGGGTCCCAGTGATGACAGTGTGTGTGTGCAAAATTTAAGTGTCAAAAAGGATCTATGTGTGGGTGATAGTGATGTGCAGTCATAGTGGTAAGATTTTTTTTGTAAATACATTTTTTTCCGATTTTTTTAACTGTATAGATAGGTTAAGTGAGGTTGTGCTTTATTTACGATTTTTATGTTTTTTTATAGTCAATGATATGCCGTTTTTACCCGCTAGAGGCGCCACCGTGATAGAATGTTTTTAAATTTTCATATTGACTAATGTTCGTAATCAATAATTCAATTTATGCTTACTAAGATGAAATTTAAAAAAAATGTGAGATTTTTTTAAGTTAATAAAAAAATAGTGAAATTTCGATCGTTGGTACGCAAAACATTGGATAGATTGATAATAAATAATGAACTTTAATGATAAATGGGTTGGGTGTAAAAAATTGTGATGTAAACAGAGATATTCAATCATAGTAGCAATAGATCGACCATAGAAGAAAATGTCATCAACAAGTTATTACCAATTAGTAATAAATAAGTCGATCTGAAATATATTTCAACTGTCAATTAAGCCGAATGGTGTTAGTGTAAAGCAGAAGTTTTATTTTTAAAATCTTGACTAAGTCCGCAACCATATTGAAATGTCGTTGCTGTAAAATGACTTTTTAAAAACATTTTTTTGGATAAATCATCAATCGATTTATTAAATAAATAATAAAAAATGTAATAAGAGGGATAAAAACAATGAAATCAGTTTCTGAAATAATATATTTTCATTTTTGAAAAAGTAAGACAGAAGTACAGAAGATATTTTGTCAATTTGTCAAAAATATGGTCAATTTTATTGATAACATAATTATGTCGATGGATTTTTCAATTTTATTGTCATTATTTTAATGTCGAAGGAAAGTCCAAAATAAGCTACCTGAAGAATATTGTACATTTTTAAATTGAAGTAAATTTTAATGAAATTTTAAGGAAATATTAATATTTTAAGGAAATTGAAATATGAAGTAATCTGTTAAATAATAATCTGTTATGCTGTATTCATACACTGCACTTTCTGCAAAGTGGAAAACTCTACGTGTGGACACGTTGAAAACATTTGCAACGAATTCTTCTTGATTTTCTATTAAACTGACACTTCGTTGGATCGACTACAGGCGCTTGCAAATGTATAGTCCGCTCTGAAGTTGTTGCGAGGTGTAGTCAAAGAGCCAATGCGGTGAAACACAACTACAAGCATATACTCCGTAGCAACGTGAGGGCACACTAACGCAGTTATGTCCCCGCGGACGAGAGCGCCGCGCTGTCTTCGTCCCGCTAATATCTACAATTTTCTATTGCGAGACGACTCGTTTCTATATTCAGAGCGGACTGGCAGTTTGGCGGACTCTACACAATTAAGCCAAACGCTCTATCAACACGTTTGAATTTGTGATGATTTGGCAAATTTGCGGACGCGGGATTAAATAGAAAGTTTAATCAAAAAATAATCGTGAATGCAAATCGATTAAAGTAATAATTAATTGTTTTCTAATCGGCCAATCTTCTGTTATTAAATGTTATATCAGAAATCTTAAAAGATAAAGAGTCTTAATAGAGAATTCATTGAACTAAATTTATCTAATAATAAAATGGACGCCGGGTGATATAAAATTTGGACAAAAAGATCAATTTTTAATCATTAGTAATAAAAATTAAAATAATGATAGAACCCTTCGCGGTTATGAGGCATTCCAGCTTAGTCCTCAACAACTCAAATGTAACCTTAGGTAGGATTCCGATCCTATCTGGGGTTGATTATGTCCATACTGCAGTGAGTCTTAGGTTGGTAAGTTTCCGCCAATTTTCCCTGAGTGGAGGTTAAAAATATGAATTTAAACGGGTCTTTAGCTGAAGTTATAAGAAGTATAGTCTGCGTAAAACTGCTAGTCCGCTCTGAACATAGAAATGAATCGCGTCGCCATAGCATATTGTATGACTACACCTGCTTGCAACAACTTCAGAGCGGACTAGCAGTTTTGCGCGGACTATAACTTAGGCTATTTTTATTTTAGAAAAAGAATTAGAGTTTCGTGCAAACAAAAAAAGATGAAATTTCTAGACGTTTTACACTTATCAACGCGGGGCACAGTTTAAAGAAGGTAAACATTAAAAATGGCGGGAACTTACTCCGAATCTAGTATATTAAGAAAATAATAGACTTAAAAAATTAAATTAGGAATAATTTTAGATAGTTTTGCTAGTTATATTCCAATGCCGGCTGGCTGTGATGGCGTTTTTATGTTTTGTTACCAAGAGATTAAAATGTACCTTAACTTTAACATCACATTTTGAAAACGAATTTTCGATTAGGATTAGTGATATTTTTTATGTTAATCCATTTTTGTATGTTCTTTTTGTAATTAAATGAAGCTTACCAAAGTGATTTTTTGTTTTATTACACGCGTAGATATTACTACAGTGTGTGTAATCTATATTGTGTTAAAAATATCTACTTCTAGTGTGAAGCAGTTGTGTTTCGGTGGAAAGGTGTGGATGCCGCCTGACATACATATGAGGCATAGATTAGTAAAGATTACTCACTCCTAACAAGAAAATGTACCCAGTTTTGAGAATTGAAATAGTTGCGTAAAAAAGATTTGCCACGTCTCCGTGCTAAAGTGTCCCTAAAATATTCGAAATAATTATTTATTTATTATGTAAATTACGCAGTATTAGTTATTTAATCGTAAATTTTCTCTAAAAATGTTTTTATTTGTCAAGGATTCAAAAAAAGAACTTACTAAAATTAGCCGTTTTTGGCTTCATTCAATTTCAAGGCGGCGAAGTATCTTTACTAATCTATGATATGAGGCGGCCATCTCAGTCTTTAGAAGTTGTGACGCATCTGTGATCGGTATCAGATAGAACCTGTTCTATGTGGAGTTGATTACAGATGTCTATGGGCGGCAGTGACCACTTACTATTATTATTAAGACTTAAGTAGAAACCTTCAAAAGTTACCCGACGACGTGGGAGCGACGTCGAGTTATGTGGGATTCTTACCGCACTAAAACCCCCCGGTGGCCGTCCTCATCGCTTGTTGGAGAACTCCGGGATCTCCGACGGAACACAACCGGAGTCCTCCAAGCGCGATGCCCGGATCGGGCTCTGCCCTGGGAGAGCAGGTTTCGCTCCTCCCACACCATCTGGTGTTCACGACGGTATACATACCGCCGTCCTTCCCGGGGTCCCTTACTGGACGGTTCGTGCTCCCACTCTTGCCGCCCGCAACCCCGGAAGCCCCCTTTTAGTCGCCTCTTACGACAGGCAGGGGATACCGTAGCCCTATTCTAGTCCCGGAACTACAGGGACCAAGGCTTAAGTACCTACGAATCATACGCAGATTTGCTACAGCTGTCTCGGCCTAGCTTCTTGTGAAAAGTAGTAGTTTTCACTGCATATTTCTTCAGAATTTCCATATTTCAGTTTTCTTACCTGTTCTTAATGTTTTTACCTAAGTAGGTTCGTTCTATAGTTTATAAATTAATAATAAATTATATTTAAAAAGCTTAGTTTTCTCAATATCTATGCTGTTAACATCAGTAACATCCTATCCTATTGCAGAGGTTTCCTAGAGTGAGAAGGGGTTAAGCCACATTCCACAAGCCATACGAAGGGTTACGCCACGCTTTCTTATATTTAAGCTATTGACATAGATTAGTAGCTATTGATAGAAAAATAAATTTCACTGAATCCACAAGAATAAAGACCTTTTTTTTTGTTGCAATAGAATCAAGTATATTGTAAGTACCACACGCTATTTTATTTTTTTGAAATAACTTTTCGACAATAGATGGCGTTGTATGTTTATAGTAATGGTACTTATATATTATAGCTACTCGACACTAGATGGCGCTAATCTAACTTTTGTTATATGATCAAAAGATGTCGCTACGTGTGCAATTTAGACCTGATTACCGATCCTTTTAAAATATTATGAGCTTATTGACAGCTTGGACAATAAAATATCTATTATTAGGATGAAAATATATTATTGTTAGCATGATATTACAAATACTTATATGTTTAAATACATTGATATAAAAAGCTATAATTAAAGAACCCAAATTCTAAGTACAATCCCTACTTTTAAATATACATTGTAATATAAGTAGTATTTTAATACGATAGCGATATTAAGCTGTGTAAAACATATGTGTATTTTATTTAAAACGAAATTCCATTAGGTGTATTTAACTATTCTAGGGTCGTTTACAGACATCAATATAGGTAACAGTGACCTTATCGGGCTCTAGGTTTGCCTCGCTAAAACCTAATTATTATTACGTAAGCATTAGGAGAAGGCGTGTATCTGTCAGCGCCTGAGGCCGACATCTCAAGTTAATTGTTTCAAAATTAGTAACAATTTGATTAACCAAACCTACTTACCTAGTTTTAATTAACAAGTTTTCTTTAATTATAACTTTAATTAGGAATTTGTAAGTTCAGAACTTTATATTTGCGACTGACATCATGTTTTTGTAATAAAAAAATAAAAAGCTTATTTGGTGTTTGTGTTTGTTATTATAAAGTCCACGATACTTATTTTTGTGTACTGAAACAGTCATACATATCAGAGTCTAATCATTTTCTCGATGTTAATAAATCTTCGATCAAATATGTATTGATCGAAGGGTTTCATATTGAAGTAGGTATACGTATTAGAAATTAATTATCACTTGCTTAAACGGTGAAGGAAAACATCGTGAGGAGACCTGCGTACCTGAGAGATTTATAAAAAAATATCTCAAATGTATATGAAGTCGACCAATACGCACTTGGCCAGCGCGGTGCACTATGGTCTAATCCTTTTCATACTGAGAGGAGACCCAGCAGTGGTACAGTACTGGGTTGATGATGATACGTACTAGGAATTTAATTGAAGCAAGATATGTTTCATAAGTTACTATAATAATTATTATTTTTAAGTAACATTATATTTAATAGATAACTCATTGTTATATTGATTATTCTCACATTTTTATAATGTTTATTTATTTAATATATATTTATATGTTAACGGATATTAGGTATATAATGTTATATACATACTTTACTTCATACATTTTTAAACGAATTCATCGAAAAACAGTGAGCGTATCACACAAAAAGAACTTGTAAAAAATGTAAATTCGAATTATTACCAAATACGTAGTTCGTTTCGTTCCGGTATGCTCGTGACGGCGCCTCAGGGGCCGTCAATCTGGACATTGTTAATTGATTCCACAATGGACGAAACATGGTAGTGGTATCTGAATTGTGTACTCTATTATGAATAGATATCTATGTCTATCGCAGGTGTGAGAAACCTTTGGAAATTGTATCTTACGGATCTTAACCATATGAAGTTTCTGTTAAAAGTCATAGATTATGTAGTAAAGATACTTCGCCGCCTTGAAATTGAATGAAGCCACAAACGGCTTATTAGTAAGTTCTTTTTTTGAATTCTTGACAAATAAAAACATTTTTAGAGAAAATTTACGAATAAATAAGTAATACTGCGAAATTAACATAATAAATAAATAATTATTTCAAATATTTTAGGGACATTTTAGCACGGAGACGTGGCAAAACTTTTTTACGCAACTATTTCAATTCTCAAAACTGGGTACATTTTCTTGTTAGGAGTGAGTAATCTTTACTAATCTGTTTAAAATATGCAAAAAAAATCTTCTACGCCAGCGATGCATTGGCGACGTCTGCACTAGGTGTAAGCGCTCGCTAATCGGAATGATATCGTCAATGAAATACTTGAAAAATAAGACAAAGAATGTTTGTATCAACGCCACAAATACAAACGCGAACGAAATATTACAAATTGCTACTATACTTACCTGGTTGAATACTTTGTGTTATTATTTTTGTAATAATGAAACGTCATATTCGCCGTATTAGTTTGTTATCTTATAAAAATAAACAAATAACTCTGTATAAGTACATACATGTATAGGTATAGACGGACTTTTCCCAGGCGTTCGAGCTTAGTCCTCAGGGGTAGCGGCGCTGTGGCCGACCTCTGGTGGGAATATCTAATCCTGGAGTTGATTACAGATGTCCATAGGCAGTAGCTACTTACCATCAGGTGGTCTCATGCTCGTCTGCTACTCCTATATTATAAAAAAAACCTTTTTAGGTTTGAAAAGAAAGACCTACCGTTCAAAATATTCCCAAATTTCGTAGTCCATTACAATCCGGGGTTTGCGCGTGACGGCGCCCGAGGGGCCTTCACTTTGGGCAGTTGCTAATTGTTTCAGTACGAAACATCGACAGTTTACTGTTACATTTTTGTATTTACCTAGCTTTTTATATAAGACTGACCCGGCAAACTTTGTACCGCCTCAAAATCTATTTATCAAATATATTTCATATAAAATATACCCTATGTTACTCTTGGGTAATGTAGCTTTCGAATGGTGAAAGAATTGTTAAAATCGGTCCAGTAGTTTTTGAGCCTATTCATTACAATCAATCAAACAAACAAAGTTTTCCTCTTTATAATATTAGTACAGATTGTACACGAGCATGCAGTTTACGAGAAGGCAGTGATAGCTCAGTGGTTCAAAACTTCAACTTCATTTCACATATGTGCAATGAAATATCGCTTATTATAACGGTGAAGAAAAACATCATGAGAAACATCATCATCATCATCATCATCGACCCATTACTGCCCCACTGCTGGGCACGGGTCTCCTCTCAAAATGAGAAGGATTAGGCCATAGTCCACCGCGCTGGCCAAGTGCGTATTGGTAGACTTCACATACATTTTGAGATTTTTTTTTATAAATCTCTCAGGTATGTAGGTTTACTCACGATGTTTTCCTTCACCGTTTAGCAAGTGATAATTAATTTCTAATACTCACATAAATTTGAAATATCAGAGGTGCGTGCCTGGGATTTGAACCTCAGACCCCTCGATCGAGAGGCCGAGTTTCTTAAGCACTAGGCTATCACTGCCCAAAAAAAGGTCAGATGTCATGATTACACATGTCCAAGGGCGGCGGTAGCCACTTACCATCAGGTGGACTTCGACTCGTTTTTTACTTAAATATTATAAGAAAACAAAGGGGAAAGTTAATTGCTTCAAAGATATAAAATTTGATATAAAACTAAAATAATCTCAAATTCAAACATGGAATAGAAAGTTCCGGTTCATTGTAAAAATGTCACATACAGACGTTATCTGTGCGCTCGATACCGGAAATTCGAATATCTATGGTTATAAAATAAAACGTTATAGAAATATTGATAAATACCGCTTTTATTGCTATACAAATAACGTTATGTTATAACGCGTTATAATAACGTTATAAATATGTTATAGCTATAAAAATATATAACAAGTTACCAGACAAAGATCTGACCTTAAACATTTTTAAGAGAAAAAATATCGAATGGCTTATGCAACACTGCTTTTATGACATCAATGATTTTTTCAATGTACAGAATAAAAATGACATGTAATAATAATAATTTAATATGACGCGTGGTCGCATACCGTCGTAAACACCAGACGGTGTGTTGAGTTCTGAAGCTCACTTAGGAGGAGCCCGAAGGGGTCACGCGTTCAGAGGACTTCGGTTGCGTTCCGTAGGAGATCCCGGAGTCCTCTTGGCAACGCTGAGGACGGCCACCGGGGGGGTTTTAGTGCGGTAAGAATCCCACATAACCCTGTGTCGCTCCCATGACACTGGGTACCTTCAGAAGATTTCCCCCTCGTAAACAAGAAAAAAAAATAGAAAAAGAAAGAAAAAAAAAAAAAAAGGTATCTAGTTAGCTTAGTATGTGGGCGCGCCGGTAGGTAGATCTACAATGGTATTTCGATTCAACTAATTTAACCAATATTTATAAAAATTATAGTTAAAATAATTAAACGAATAAGCGTTAATGCCACCACAGTAACAATAACACCCAAGCAAAATACCAAACAGTTCAGAGCACCACCGTGCCGTGCCCACTATTGGACAACTTCTGATCTGTTGACAGTTGCGCGCCCCTTTTTTATACCATGATACGGGTAGCCAATTGTTAATACGGAGCGGTAGTTCGAAATTAATATCATGTGATTTTAAAAACGGAATATTTATATATATGAAATGAAGCATTCTCCCACAAGTACTACCTATATATTTAGTTCGAACTTAAGCTTGTGTGTTACTATTAAATACTGAAACATTATAGTCGTAAGGGGACACCGGGCAAAGTGCTTCGGCAAACAATTCGAGGGTCATTTATTGTTTACTGGGGATACTGGGGTGAGCTTTACGCTACACCATTTGTGGTGATAATCTTTTTGAGGTAAAACATCTTTAGGTTCGAGAGAGAAGTATTGGCGTTACAATTATTGAAAAAAAATGGTTATACTGGGGTATTATTTAAATTTTAATTCTTATCCATTTACGATATACGGGTACCCATTTGAAGCTTTAATCTTCTATGGATCGACTGGCGGTACCACCGCCACAACTTATTTTTTTGTTGTTGAGGTGGAAACCTTCAAAAGGTACCCAGTGTCGTGGGAGCGACACGAGGTTATGTGTGATTCTTACCGCACTATAACCCCCCCGGTGGCCGTCCTCAGCGTTGCCAAGAGGACTACGGAACGCAACCGGAGTCCTCTGAACGCGTTGCCCCTTCGGGCTCCTCTTAGGTGAGCTTCAGGACTCACCACACCGTCTGATGTTTACGACTGTATGCGACCACACACACCGCCGTCCTTCCCGGAGGTGCTTGTTTGACGGTTCGTCCTCCCAATCTTGCCGCCCGCAACCCCGGAAGCCCCCTTTTAGTCGCCTCCCGTTATAACAGCAGTGTTAAGCGCTGCTGTGGTCTGGTTTGAAGGGTATAGTTTGGGGGGCAATGACATTTTAGTGTGGGGGACATGTGACCTATATAGACCTCAAGTGTAAGGGCGCATCTGGGGCCGATCTAAGGTAGGAATCTAACCTTATCTGGAGTTGGTTACAATTCTCCACGGGCAACAGTAGCCACTTACCATTAGGACATAGGGAATCCTAGTGTGAGGCCGTGAGTGTAGAAAACGTTTGGCGTTTAGATTTAGAATTTAAAATTTTGAACATTTATCAAGAACCAATGTCGATACACGATTTTATTAATTTTATCCCATTCACCTCATCAGGATCGTGAGGAATCAGGATGAACGATTATACTTGTGCGATTTTAGCGTTTTTAATTTTTAAACTATAATTAATTTTAATCTAAGATTGAAGTCTGTCGCGTCGCCATAGCGAATTGTATGACTACACCTGCTCGCAACAACTTCAGAGCGGACTGGCAGTTTGGCGTGGATCATACGTTTCTTTATTTTCAAGTCTACTTTTAACATAACTTAATACATCATCATCAACCCATTACTGTCCCACTGCTGGGTACGGGTCTCCTCTCAGAATGAGAAGGATAAGGCCATAGTCCACCGCGCTGGACAAGTGCGTATTGGTAGACTTCACCTTTGACATTTCTTTTTTTTTATAAATATCTCAGGTATACAGATTTCCTCACGATGTTTTCCTTCACCGTTTAAGCAAGTGATAATTAATTTCTAATACGCACATAATTTTGAAAACTCAGAGGTGCGTGCCTGGGATTTGAACCTTGGACCCCTCGATCGAGAGACTGAGTTTCTTAACCACTAGGCTATCACTACTTTTACTTGATACATAAGTAGCAGAAACTATTACATTTACCATCAAAATGTTTACATTGAACAACTAAACTTACATTACTGCACTCGCTCGTATCGAGTGTTCGCAATTTGTAGCGAAATGTAACACCGATGGGGTTTTAAGAGCAAAATCACAGGGACGGACTCAGTATTCTCAAAAAAGATACATTTTCAACTAGTTTTGTGTCATAAAAAGAAAGGATGAATTAGGTTAGAAATAAAAAAGGAAGGAACGAAAGAATGAGGTTAGGTTTGGTTAGGTTAGAAAAATTAATAATAATTATTTCACTAAATACTCAATTTTGTCGCAGTAAGTTGCTATAAGTGAAGTGATGGCCTAGTGGTAAGGAACTTCACTGTCAATTTGAAGGGTCCGAGGTTCGAACCCTAGGCCTACCCTAGGTAAGTTTTCTAGATTTACACAATTTAAAAAATAATTTAATTGTATTAGATATAACCTGCTTTGACAATGAACTAATAATAGTTGAGGAATCTACACATACGAGAACTCCTTAAACATGTAAAATGCTAAGTGTGTGAAATCTGCTAATTGCAAAGGGCTAAGCCAAAACGCTTCCTTGAGAAAAACTGTTGCTGGGAGTAGGTAGTCATAAATAGACAATGAAGCCCTCATAACAAACGTACAGTAGGTAAAGACAAATTGTGCTCATTACTTAGATTTTTTTTATAATATAGGAGGAGCAGACGAGCATGCAGTCCACCTGATGGTAAGTGGTTACTGCCGCCCATGGACATCTGTAATCGACCCCAGATAGGATTAGATATTCCTACCTGAGGTCGGCCACAGATGCGCCGCTACTCCTGAGGACTAAGCTGGAACGCCTCGGAAAAGTATGTCTCCCTTACCACACCCTTCAAAACGGAACACGGCAGCGCCTAACACTGCTGTTATAACAGAAATAGGCGTGGCGGTGGTGCCGCCGAACGAACCACAAAGGGTTCTACCACCTTCACTACTTAGATTACGCGTTAAAACTTATTTTTGTTCTGAGATCTTATACAGATGTGGGTTTACTTTTTATTTACCGGGACTAAATTATGGAAAATCTATTTTAAAACAAAACTATTCTGTATTTATATAAGTACACACAGATTCTACCATTCTGCACCCCCTATCCACTCACAGGTCTGCTGGAAGAAATTTCTTACAGAAATAAGCAGTGCCTTTGTACATACGATTTCATTATATGTGTTTTTTTTTCTTCCTGTATCTATTTTGTGTGTGCATAAATAATAAATAAATAAATAAATAAATATTCTGTACATAACAGTGTATGTTCAAATCCGTCCCTGGCCTCGTCAAGCGGCGTGTTTACATGTACACTACACGAATCTGTATGAGTATTGATGGCTGGATAGATCTGCGAAGCCTGGATGTGGTATGTTGGTGTAGAACTGTGCTCATTATAAGGTTTTAGAAACTTTATTTCCCATTAAGAATTATACAATTCACTTACATGAGAAACTTAAATATTACTTATTAATTTACGCGAACATGAGCGTGTTTAGGTAGGTACAATTATATTTGTTATAGTTTATTTATTTATTTATTTATTTATTTATTCACAACTTACATCTAACAGTTATTAGCTATCTTAAGAAGTGGGTAGTAAGACAAACTCCTCCTATTATAACGCCTCCAATTTAATATTTTTATATAATACTAGTGGTGCCCGCGGGTTCGCCCGCATTTAAAGAAATAATATGACATACATAAAACGGATTTGTACCTGCATTGGAATGACAGTGGTGCCATCTGTCGAAAATTGGTCTTACCAACTCCCAAACCCTCGTGGGCGTTGGACAACAACTTTGCTAAAGATCATCACTTGATCAAATGCATAGTTTCCGATTCGATAACTATTTACGAATTAAAAATTAATAAAAAAAACGGACTAAATTGTGAATCTAAACCATTCTCTAGTACCCTTAAACACACAGCAAATTTCATCAAAATCAGTCTAGTCGTTTGGAAGGAGTTCAGTGACATACACACGCACATAAGAAATATATATGTATAAAGATAGAATTAACAGACTAGTGCAGTTTAGATAGAATGCGACGACAGTATCGACTTAACTGTTAAGTAGCTATTAAGTACCTGAGGTCGGCCACAAATGTGCCGCTACCCCTGAGGACTAAGCTGGAATTCCTCTAAAAAGAAATAAAAACAAAAATTAGAAGCTCAAAGTATAAACTGAAAGTCAAGTAGACAAGAAACTTCGGTCAGTCACTATACCTTAAAAATATATCGACATCGTTTGAATGTTCGAAGTTTTTATATTTACGCGTGTCATTGGCAAAATGAGAAATAAAAAATAGATAGATTAAATTATTTGCAGGTTTGCACTTCAGATAGATATAATAGAAGAAGTAAGGTTCTCACGCCAACACGTGCAAAAAGACACAAAATATCGCTCGAGCTCCACATTCTTATAAGGATTACTAGCAAAAAGTACTAAATCCAAAAGGCCAACAATAATAGGCCACACACTACGTAAAAGATACTAAAAAACGATAAAAATACCCGAACCCCATATAAACATTACGATCACCCCTTCTTATTAAAAAAAGGAACGCGTGAACGCACCCAAAAAAGCAACAATGGAGGATTGACAATTGTCAAAATGGCGGGCTAATTTGACATTAAAAAACGCGCGAATTCAATTGTCGGATAATTTATCGATGTTTTGATAAAAGCGACGTTTTATTAATGATGTTTTATGAAATTCATTCTTTTCGGTTTATATCATAAATAATGTTAGCTGAGATTTTACGCTACAGTTGTTTTTAAAGCGGCTAATGTTTACAAATTGTTGCTGTCGTTGACGGAACCGGTTTTTCTGATGTCTTAATTAAAAATTATTCCGGTACATAAACTCCTTGAGAGCGGTCCGGATTCTTAAAATGCTACGTAGTAACGGTTACTTTGACCTATATTTGTAACAAAATAATTTAATCATTGTTTTTTCCTTATTTTTGTGCACAGCCCCATTAAAATATATCATAATATTATAGTTTTTTGATAATTCGTTATAATATAATAACGTTATTATATAACGCTATAACGTTATTATTAGCACAAAACTATATAATTATTTATCTTTTATGTGTTATTTTGATGTAAAAGGTAAAGCAGTGCGGTGAATATCAAGCATATCCCAGGCTTATCCCAGTTGTGAGAGACCCGAGCCAAGCAGTGGGAAAGTTGCTATGGAATTCATTTTATTAATATTTATTTTACATGTAAATGCAATTGTATCTGTCAATAGTAAATAAAAGTTGCAACTCAACAAATTTAGGTAGTAAGACACGAGTAGGTATAGTTCGCGCCAAACAGCTAGTCCGCTCTGAAGTTGTAACGAGCAGGTGTAGTCACTAGTCATACTATTTACTATGGCGACGCGATTCATTTCTATATTCAGAGCGGACTAGTAGTTTTACGCGGACTCTAGTGTAGTAGTACTCAGAGACTATATATAATCGTTACTAAAAGAAAAAGCTATGTTAAGTATAAAATATAAAAGTCAAAAAATATATTCACTTTTGATAATCGATTGATGTTTAGAAATATGATTTTATCTTGGATTTACAAAGGGTGTTTGAAAATTCAAAATGTCCACACTGGCAACTAAACGGGGGCTAGTTTCAAAATAAAAATGGATTCGTGTGGAATTTTGGAAAAGAAAAACGTAGTCGACGGATGACAGGTGCCGCGCGCAGACACCGCCCTCTGGCGCTGCTGACGCTACACTACAGTTTGTATTTTGTAACACGCTTGCAACCCCGTGCATATTTATTTAAGAACTGTAAATATGTTCGAGATGAAACGTCTACATTTTATAATATAGGAGTAGTAGACGAGCATGCAGTCTATCTGATGGTAAGGCTGCTGCTCGTTGACATCTGTAATTAACCACAAATAAGATTAGATTCCTACCTGGTCAGCCACAGATGCGCCGCTACCCCTGAGGACTAAGCTGGAACGCCTCCGAAAAGTATGTCTCCCTTACCACACCCTTCAAACCGGAACACAGCAGCGCCTAAAACGGCTGTTATTAGGTAGAAATAGGTGTGGCGGTGGTGCCGCCGGAGCCGAACCACAAACTTCTACCACCTTCATGCAGTCCATTTGATGGTAAGGCTGCTGCCCGTGGAAGTCTGTAATTAACCACAAATAAGATTAGATTCCTACCTGACGTCGGGCACTGGTGCGCTGCTAACCCTGAGGACTATGCTGGAACGCCTCGGAAAAGAATGTCTCCCTGTGTAAATTATTATATTTGAAGTACCGAAAGTCTCATTAATTCAGATCAATATGCTATTATAATATTTAGATATTTAATTATTTAGTAATTGTAATTTACCATTATCGTGCGATAAATCATATTCAATTTTTTATTTACTTACATTCCGTTTCATTTAATTTAATGTATCATTATTTTCTTTAATTACGTAGGTATTGAGTTTTAGTATTTTTTATTTAGTTTTAGTTTATTTTATTTTATTTTAATAGTGAAACGTTTTTTATTAATTACTAAGCAAATTAATGTTAAGATGTTTTCACTGAATTGTCTACTTGCCAAATAACCATAGATTAGTAAAGATACTTCGCTGCCTTGAAATTGAATGAAGCCAAACGGCTTATTAGTAAGTTCTTTTTTTGAATTCTTGACAAATATAAACATTTTAGAGAAAATTTACGAATAAATAACTAATACTGCGTAACTTACATAATAAATAATTATTTCAAATATTTTAGGAACATTTTAGCACGGAGACGTGGCAAAACTTTTTTACGCAACTATTTCAATTCTCAAAACTGGTTACATTTTCTTGTTAGGAGTGAGTAATCTTTACTAATCTATGATAATAACCAAGTAGTAACCAAGTAGGTTTTACTTGAACTTTTTTGGCCCTGTTATCGTCGTTAATATTAAATAATAGTCATCTTGAAGGTCTTGAAGGCGTGTAATCTTATAGTCACATAAAAGGTACAGAGTAACGATATAATAACTATACGTAAGTAAGTTCACACTAGTGATTAGAAGTATTATAACTACACAAGTATCTCCGTTATTTGACTGTTCTTGCTGAAGTCTCCGACCAGAATGTCGCTCTCTGTTAATTCGAGCGCCTTTAAGGTGTCGTCCCCACTTCACCTACCCGCATCTGTTTTTAAACTGTAGTATCAAATGAATCACTTATTACTTTAATGTAACGTTATAAAAATGTGATATCGTTAATATCCAAGCTTCTTATTAACGACGATAACATTCGGCCGTCCTGCTCACACGTTCGTCCTCGATCGTGTATGGTCTGATGCAAGAGCTGCAAAAGAAAACCAGTTGTTTAATGCCTAAGTCCAGAAGAGTTACACATTTTCTTGTAATACCGACTCGCACGTAAGAGGCCCGAACTGTTTATCAAAAACATGGCTTAAACTCTACGCATTTTCTTGCAATACCGACTCGCATGTAAAAAGCCCGAACTGTTGATCCGAACCAAGGCTTAAACTAGGTGATGTTCATATAGAATCACACTAGTTGTGTATTACCTAGGTTATAAATCTGCCCCAACAGTGTTCACCACGGATTTCTGTTGCAGGCATAGTTCATAAGGACTCTTTACATAAATGTCATATGCGCGACAGGTATTGAAGCGAATGCATTAGACCATTGTTAAATAATAAAACACACGGTTATAACTAGGTGATGTTCATATAGGATCACTCTAGTCATGTATCACCGCAGTTTTTATACCTTGTTTACGATAACATTCGGCCAGTGCTCAACTCAAATTTACTCTAAAAATGCAATATTCACTCAATGTAATACATCCACCCAACATACATACATACATACACCCAACCATATGCACCACCAAGAGACACCCGCGAACATTACACTGCTCGAGGCATCTGCACTAATCCATCTTAACTACAGATAAATAAAAATCAAACTAAAAAAGTTTCCTACACCTACAGTAATGACAACATCTAGCTGCCCACTTTACTTATGTCTGGATTCTAAGTCCAATAGTTAAATCTCCAACAACTATTGATTCGATAAAGTTACGCATCAGAATAACGACGTTAATCTTATTAGTCCATTTCGGAATGCTCAACAACCTGTTCAATAACTGTTATACTGATAGATAGATAGATCTATAGTTGGCCACTAAATGAATCTGTGCGACTCAAAATACTATTATAAAATTATTTTATTACTACTTAGTACTTCTTTTAATTATTACAATGTTATTTTATACAAATAGTTGCCTTTCCAATGTACGTCTTTTATCAACTGATGAAGCAGTATCAAAATAATAATATATCGTGAATATTTGAAATGAATGATATCAAAGTTAAAGACTAAATAATGGTAAACAAACCATGAATTTCACACAATATAACACGTATAAGTTGTATGAACCCAATTTTTTTACGTTATTTATCACAAATTCAAATTATTTCTTTCAAAGTAGGGCCACATAACCCACTTTTGAAAGTCAGAAAGAAATTTCATTACATTAAATTGAATTTATATTCAGTTATAATAATACATACTATTACATGAATTTCAAAATTTAATTAACAAAGCAAAGGACCCATGCGTTCACGTCAGCGACATACTTGTCAATTGTGTATGGCTTAACTACTTAACTTTTTTTTTTTTTTATTTCACCAAAAGTTTTAAATTAAGATTCCCATAAGGAAGTTATAGTTTGGGCTATTTTACTGTAAAAGTTATGCATTATACTAAGGAAGATTTGCTAGACTTTACGCAAACGTCGTTTTTAAAAAAAAAAAATCAAATAATGTTATGGAAAAAATAAACACATTAAAATGGTCCGTTAATCTAAACGGAGTTTAAACAGACCTTGTCTTACATTGAGTTCCTCGGAAGCGGATTTTTTTTTTTCCGTAGGTACGAGTAGTTATCAAACGGATAGTGTTATTGAATACACACTCGTAAACTACCTACCAAGAAAAATGACTTCAGAAACCGGCCATTATTTAACTATACTTATTTGTGTCTACAACTGATAAAAGATTTTTTTTAAACACGCTTTTATTTTTGCCACGCTTTTATTAACTTGACCTGTATGTATGTAACGGAATATTTGAATTCGATTTTTACCTACTTTGAACGGTCAGATTTATTTAAAAATTTTGAAATACTTATGACATGACATGATTTTAATAATCTTGTCCGATTCTAATTTTGTCTCATCACGATCGTCAGATTTAAAACTATAACTGTTTTACATAACATGTGGCTCCTTATCAATCACAACCTAAAATTTCTATGACCTGAAAAAGGTCTATTAAAGTTGATCATGATTTTATACCAGCCAGCCAAACAAACAGTTAGAAGTCAAACTATCTTATGATACACCTTATTACCGAACAATTCATATTTATTATATATATTTCAAACGCCTCGGCTTCACCTGACTTTTATATAGTTTGTAATAAAAATTATATTAGTGCGTAATATCTGTATAGATTATATTAATATAATATGTATCATTTACAACCAACACTCTCAAGGAGATGCTCGATGTTTCTATAGAGAAAACCTAGACATGACCAGGTAATGGAGAATTCCAAATTACTAACGTACTCCGTGATCTTGACAGAGGGCATTGTATAATTCAAATTATATTTTGAATCCACATGAACAAAGTCGCAGGCAAGACTAGTTTTAAAAATGCAATTCAAATTATATTTTGAATCCACATGAACAAAGTCGCAGGCAAGACTCGTTTTAAAAATGCAATTCAAATTATATTCTGACTCCACATGAACAAAGTCGCAGGCAAGACTCATTTTAAATATGATATACAAGAGACTATCTAAATTTATGTAGGCTTCAGTGACCGTTTCTCACTTAATACGTATACTAACTTAATTGCTGTAACTTGTAAATAGAACTAAGTTATAAAAGCATCAATTTATTATTATTATTATTATTTTACTTAAAATAATTTATTCTCAATCCCATACAAAGTGGATCCCGTTTATCATTTCGTAAATGGCTCACATAATTGATAATATCGATAGTCTAAGCGTCTCAACGTTTAAGGTACAAACTTCATTTACCAGTATTTGATAGTGCCCAATTTTCAAACCAAAAGGACGTGTAATGTGTCAAATTCAAATTGAAATTTAAAGATTTAAAATTACGAGATGTAAAGAAATATTAATACAAAACGAAACGTTGCATACTAAATTTAAAACAGACATTTAATATTATGTATAAGTGAGTCAGTCAGAAGTAGAATGGGAGATAAGAGAGATATTTTTATATATAATATTCCAAAGACCGCTGCGCATAAGTTTCTCAGTTTTCTTATAGATCATTAACTAATGTGCATTTATACTTTATGGGAGTCAAAACACAGTAGTACACAGTACTGCGTGAATTCGCCTAGAATTGATGGAAATCTAAATTTGGCAACGTACGTATGCTTCTTTCATAACAATTACGTATCAAGTATATGAAATCAAAAGGAAACTTTCATTGATTTATAAAACGAAAATGTGAACAATGTAGATGTGAATGCCAGTTTATTTTTAAATAAAGCCAATTTATATCCATATAAACATAAAACCTTAAACTCATTGACCATTTCCCTCGTGGGTACAATCAGCCACTCAATACGGTGGTCGTGATACTTATTTGCAGCCCGTTAAATATTTACCACGTAGATATTATATATTTCTGTACAATTATGAATAATCAAAATTTTGCAACCTAATAAACGTGTCAGTTATATCAAGTAGGTATACTGTACTCTGTAACTGCACTTGTTATTACCGCATAGTCCCTTCCATACAATAATAACAAACGCATATACGTAAATCTAGTTGATTCAACATTAAAAGTTATCAAAAATAAATACAAGTCTAATCTGTATGCAATTTATGGCGTACATTAGCCTATATTAACAACCATTAGGTTCCCATATATGCCTCTCTATCTATACAGCCTGACATTTAAGAATAAAGACCCTTAAAATATTTTCATAAGTTGGTGTACCTTTAGACCAATTAGGATTTACTTTTCACACCACAGACAATAGCCAAATGATCAGAGTTACCACAAGAACTGCTTTGCAAAAGTTTTTACATCACGGCGTGCGTAAATTGACGTTTTACGCACGCTTCGCGTGCGTAAATCCCCCATTTCCGACCCCGTAATATAAAATTTTATACAACACGCGGACGAAAAATGTTCCTCCGACTCGTGTGATTGCAGTCCTCGCCTGCGGCTCGGCCTGCAAACTCACACTTGCCAGAAAAAAATCCCCCGTCCTCGTATTGTAATGTACTATTTTTAGACACTCACAGAAAATGAACTTATTTTGAAGTAAACTCTTCAGTTTATAATGTTAACAAGTAATTTGAGAAGATTAAAGTTTGTATTGTTTTCAGAGGGTATTAACATATCATTTAATTATTAGTTAATTTATGTAACAATTAGGACAATTCGTTCCAGTATTAAGAATTATCGGTATGCACAATTGTACTATATATATATTTTTAAATTGAGCCTCCAATTATAATAGCAACAATAATTATATTAATCAATTATATCTTGTTTTCAACATACTAGTCTCAATCTATCCATTCAAATACTTTGCCCTTACATCAAAGACATTTATCTACCTTCATTTTTACTTATTACCGAGATTGAACTCACATATGACAAAATAATGTTTTAACTCACGGTTTTTAGTCCTGTGTCAAGGATGTTCGTACTTACGAATCGCCGTTCATGATTGCGAGCTGGATTCTTCACGAGCACTTCTGATATTAAATAATAGTCATCTTGAAGGTCTTGAAGGCGTGTAATCTTATAGTCACATAAAAGGTACAGAGTAACGATATAATAACTATACGTAAGTAAGTTCACACTAGTGATTAGAAGTATTATAACTACACAAGTATCTCCGTTATTTGACTGTTCTTGCTGAAGTCTCCGACCAGAATGTCGCTCTCTGTTAATTCGAGCGCCTTTAAGGTGTCGTCCCCACTTCACCTACCCGCATCTGTTTTTAAACTGTAGTATCAAATGAATCACTTATTACTTTAATGTAACGTTATAAAAATGTGATATCGTTAATATCCAAGCTTCTTATTAACGACGATAACATTAATAAGAAGCTTGGATATTAACGATATCACATTTTTATATCGTTACATTAAAGTAATAAGTGACGCATTTGATACTACAGTTTAAAAACAGATGCGGGTAGGTGAAGTGGGGACGACACCTTAAAGGCGCTCGAATTAACAGAGAGCGACATTCTGGTCGGAGACTTCAGCAAGAACAGTCGAATAACGGAGATACTTGTGTAGTTATAATACTTCTAATCACTAGTGTGAACTTACTTACGTTTAGTTATTATATCGTTACTCTGTACCTTTTATGTGACTATAAGATTACACGCCTTCAAGACCTTCAAGATGACTATTATTTAATATCAGAAGTGCTCGTGAAGAATCCAGCTCGCAATCATGAACGGCGATTCGTAAGTACGAACATCCTTGACACAGGACTAAAAACCGTGAGTTAAAACATTATTTTGTCATATGTGAGTTCAATCTCGGTAATAAGTAAAAATGAAGGTAGATAAATGTCTTTGATGTAAGGGCAAAGTATTTGAATGGATAGATTGAGACTAGTATGTTGAAAACAAGATATAATTGATTAATATAATTATTGTTGCTATTATAATTGGAGGCTCAATTTAAAAATATATATATATATAGTACAATTGTGCATACCGATAATTCTTAATACTGGAACGAATTGTCCTAATTGTTACATAAATTAACTAATAATTAAATGATATGTTAATACCCTCTGAAAACAATACAAACTTTAATCTTCTCAAATTACTTGTTAACATTATAAACTGAAGAGTTTACTTCAAAATAAGTTCATTTTCTGTGAGTGTCTAAAAAAAAATTTTTGCAAAGCAGTTCTTGTGGTAACTCTGATCATTTGGCTAGTCTGTGGTGTGAAAAGTAAATCCTAATTGGTCTAAAGGTACACCTACTTATGAAATATATATAAATACACCAACTTATGAAAATATTTTAAGGGTCTTTATTCTTAAATGTCAGGCTGTATAGATATAGAGAGGCATATATGGGAACCTAATGGTTGTTAATATAGGCTAATGTACGCTATAAATTGCATACAGATTAGACTTGTATTTATTTTTGATAACTTTTAATGTTGAATCAACTAGATTTACGTATATGCGTTTGTTATTATTGTATGGAAGGGACTATGCGGTAACAACAAGTGCAGTTACAGAGTACAGTATACCTACTTGATATAACTGACACGTTTATTAGGTTGCAAAATTTTGATTATTCATAATTGTACAGAAATATATAATATCTACGTGGTAAATATTTAACTGGCTGCAAATAAGTATCACGACCACCGTATTGAGTGGCTGATTGTACCTACGAGGGAAATGGTCAATGAGTTTAAGGTTTTATGTTTATATGGATATAAATTGGCTTTATTTAAAAATAAACTGGCATTCACATCTACATTATTCACATTTTCATTTTATAGATCAATGAAAGTTTCCTTTTGATTTCATATACTTGATACGTATTTGTTATGAAAGAAGCAAGGAGTACGTCGCCAAATTTGAGCTTTCCATCAATTCTAGGCGATCTCGCGCAGTACTGTGTACTACTGTGTTTTGACACCCATAAAGTATAAATGCACATCAGTTAATGATCTATAAGAAAACTGAGAAACTTATACGCTGCGGTCTTTAGAATATAATATTTAAAAAAAAAGGTCTCCCATTCTACTTCTGACTGACTCACTTATACAGAATATTAGATGTCTATTTTAAATTAATTATGCAACGCTTCGTTTTGTATTAATATTTCATTACATCTCTTAATTTGAAAACTTTAAATTTGAATTTGAAACATTACACGTCCTTTTTGTTTGAAAATTGGGCACTATCAAATACTGGTAAATGAAGTTTTGTACCTTAAACGTTGAGACGCTTATACTATCGATATTATCAATTATGTGAGCCACTTACGAAATGATAAACTGGATCCACTTTGTATGGGATTCAGAATAAATAATTTTAAATAAAATAATAATAATAATAATAAATTGATGCTTTTATAACTTGCGCTTAGTTCTATTTACAAGTAACAGAAATTAAGTTATTATACGTATTAAGTGAGAAACGGTCACTGAAGCCTACATAAATTTAGATAGTCTCTTGTATACCATATTTAAAATGAGTCTTGCCTGCGACTTTGTTCATGTGGATTCAGAATATACTTTGAATTGCATTTTTAAAACGAGTCTTGCCTGCGACTTTGTTCATGTGGATTTAAAATATAATGTGAATTATACAATGCCGTCTGTCAAGATCACGGAGTACGTTGGTAATTTGGAATGGTCATATAATGTTTAAAAAAATGTATACTTTTGATATCAACTTCGAAGTTTCGGTTTTAATGCATTTTCAAACATACAAACCGACAGAAAAAATTCTTTTTCAAATATATTCGATGTAAACACGTGAAGATTTCATTCTTATTATAGGTATATCATAGCCAAATGAATAATAATGTTGTTTAATAATATAATCAAATAAAAGCATAGGTACATTTCGATGGGATTTTCTTATACAATAATTTGCTTTTCATATGGATTTCATACGGTTCACAATTGCGTCATGTCTAGGTTTTCTCTATAGAAACATCGAGCGTCTCCTTGAGAGTGTTGGTTGTAAATGATACATATTATATTAATATAATATATACAGATATTACGCACTAATATAATTTTTATTACAAACTATATAAAAGTCAGGTGAAGCCGAGGCGTTTGAAATATATATAATAAGTATGAATTGTTCGGTAATAAGGTGCATCATAAGATAGTTTGACTAACTGTTTGTTTGGCTGGCTGGTATAAAATCATGATCAACTTTAAAATACCTTTTTCAGGTCATAGAAATTTTAGGTTGTGATTGATAAGGAGCCACATGTTATGTAAAACAGTTATAGTTTTAAATCTGACGATCCTGATGAGACAAAATTAGAATTGGACAAGATTATTAAAATCATGTCATGTCATAAGTATTCAAAAATTTTAAATTAATCAGACCGTTCAAAGTAGGTAAAAATCGGATTCAAATATTCCGTTACATACATACAGGTCAAGTTAATAAAAGCGTGGCAAAAATAAAGCGTGTTTAAAAAAATATTTTATCAGTTGTAGACACAAATAAGTATAGTTAAATAATGGCCGGTTTCTGAAGTCATTTTTCTTGGTAGGTAGTTTACGAGTATGTATTCAATAACACTATCCGTTTGATAACTACGGAAAAAAAATCCGCTTCCGAGGAACTCAATGTAAGACAAGCTCTGTTTAAACTCCGTTTAGATTAACGAACCATTTTAATGTGTTTATTCTTTCCATAACATTATTTGATATTTGTTTTTTAAAAAAAAAAAACGACGTTTACGTAAAGTCTAGCAAATCTTTCTTAGTATAATGCATAACTTTTACAATAAAATAGCCCCCAAACCATAATTTCCTTATGGGAATATTAATTTAAAACTTTTGGTGAAATGAAAAAAAAAAAAAAGTTAAGTAGTTAAGATTATTGCACAATTGACAAGTATGTCGCTGACGTGAACGCATGGGTCCGTTAAGCTTTGTTAATTAAATTTTGAAATTCATGTAATAGTATGTATTATTATAACCGAATATAAATTCAATTTAATGTATTGAATTTTCTTTCTGACTTTCAAGTGGGTTATGTAGCCCTACTTTGAAAGAAATAATTTGAATTTGTGATAAATAACGTAAAAAAATGGGTTCATACAACTTATTACGTGTTATATTGTATTGGTTTACCATTATTTAGTCTTTAACTTTAATATAATTCATTTCAAATATAAACGATATATTATTATTTTGATACTGCTTCATCAGTTGATAAAAGACGTACGTTGGAAAGGCAACTATTTGTATAAAATAACATTGTAATAATTAAAAGAAGTACTAAGTAGTAATATAATAAATCAGTATAACAGTTATTGAACAGGTTGTTGAGCATTCCGAAATGCACTAATAAGATAAACGTCGTTATTCTGATGCGTAACTTTATCGAATCAATAGTTGTTAGAGATTTAACTATTGGACTTAGAATCCAGGCATAAATAAAGTGGGCAGCTAGATGTTGTCATTACTGTAGGTGTAGGAAACTTTGTGGTTTGATTTTTATTTATCTGGAGTTAAGATGGATTAGTGCAGATGCCTCGAGCAGTGTGATGTTCACGGGTGTCTCTTGGTGATGCATATGGTTGGGTTGACCCAAGGCATCGAGTACCTTGAAGACACTAAGTGAATATTGCATTTTTGGAGTAAATTTGAGTTGAGCACTGGCCGAATGTTATCGTAAACAAGGTACAAAAACTGCGGTGATACATGACTAGAGTGATCCTATATGAACATCACCTAGTTATAACCGAGTTTTTTATTATTTAACAATGGTCTAATGCATTCGCTTCAATACCTGTCGCGCATATGACATTCATGTAAAGAGTCCTTATGAACTATGCCTGCAACAGAAATCCGTGGTGAACACTGTTGGGGCAGATTTATAACCTAGGTAATATACAACTAGTGTGATTCTATATGAACATCACCTAGTTTAAGCCTTGGTTCGGATCAACAGTTCGGGCCTTTTACATGCGAGTCGGTATTGCAAGAAAATGCGTATAGTTTAAGCCATGTTTTTGATAAACAGTTCGGGCCTCTTACGTGCGAGTCGGTATTACAAGAAAATGTGTAACTTTTCTGGACTTAGGCATTAAACAACTGGTTTTCTTTTGCAGCTCTTGCATCAGACCATACACGATCGAGGACGAACGTGTGAGCAGGACGGCCGAATGTTATCGTCGTTAATAAGAAGCTTGGATATTAACGATATCACATTTTTATATCGTTACATTAAAGTAATAAGTGACGCATTTGATACTACAGTTTAAAAACAGATGCGGGTAGGTGAAGTGGGGACGACACCTTAAAGGCGCTCGAATTAACAGAGAGCGACATTCTGGTCGGAGACTTCAGCAAGAACAGTCGAATAACGGAGATACTTGTGTAGTTATAATACTTCTAATCACTAGTGTGAACTTACTTACGTTTAGTTATTATATCGTTACTCTGTACCTTTTATGTGACTATAAGATTACACGCCTTCAAGACCTTCAAGATGACTATTATTTAATAGCCCTAAATCATTCTTCAAGCCAAGAAAAATGACAATACGTTATCAATCTTAAACAGACTAAACTTTACCCTCCAATAAATCAATAATTCAATAAATAATCGCCTAATGACCTGTAAAATAGCATTAAAGTATTGTTGAATTAGTTATTTGTCGATATTTCGTTAGTTACGACCCCACATATGGCAGATTAAAATGCCGTAAAGTTAAACCCTTCTGCAAACAAGATGGGGTACTGATACTGACTGATAATATTGTGACAGTTTTAAAAGAAAAATATATTTGCTTTAAGCTTTTGGAAATTGAACGGTGGTAATAGGTTTGACCGGGAATGTATAGTCTGCGCCAAATTGCTAGTCCTCTTTGAAGTTTTTGCGAGTAGGTGTAGTCAATAGATAAGTATAGATATCTCACCGCCTTGTAATTGAAGGAAGCCATTAAATGGCCTTAACGGCTGAAAATTTTGACACCCATTTAATGGCTGTCATGGTGTAATTTACGCGGAACAATGCCGATATGCGCAGTTAAGTGGTACAAAAACACGAAATCGAAGAAAAAGTGCGAAAAATATCGTTTCATTTGTAAATGATCTAAAAACTACATATTTCTAATAATTTTCAAAACCGCAAAGAGATGACAATGACAATTTCAATTGTCAAAAGTGATTACATTTTCTTGTTGGCAATGAAATATCTTTACTAATCTATGGTGTAGTCATATAATTTGCTATGACGACGCGTTTATATGACGCAGTTTTACGCGGACTATACCATATTCATAGATTAGTAAAGATTACTCACTCCTAACAAGAAAATGTACCCAGTTTTGAGAATTGAAATAGTTGCGTAAAAAAGTTTAAGGACATTTTAGCACGTCTCCGTGCTAAAATGTCCCTAAAATATTTGATATAATTACGTAAATTACGCAGTATTAGTTATTTATTTATAAATTTTCTCTAAAAAATGTTTTTATTTGTCAAGAATTCAAAAAAAGAACTTACTAAAATAATCTGTTTGTGGCTTCATTCAATTTCAAGGCGGCGAAGTATCTTACTAATCTATGACCATATTGCGTATTTTTTAAGTGTAGCCGTTCTGCGGTAGGAGGGTGTGGTTGATTGACCTACATATGAGGCGACTTAGTCTTCAGGAGTGGCGACGCATGTGAGCTTCAGGTAGAACCTGTTCTATATGGAGTTGTTACAGATGTCCATGGGCGGCAGTGACTACTTACCAAAAGATACATTCTACCACATTCGTGTAGTTCGCGTAAAACTGCTAGTCCGCTCTGAATATAGAAATGAATTGCGTGGCCATAGCAAATTGTATGACTGCACCTGCTCGCAATAACTTTAGACCGGACTAGCAGTTTGGCGCGAACTATACTTAATTTAAGATTAATTGTTAACAACAATATCAACAACATCATAATTAGTTCATAACCTTTTTAAGTTTAAGATGACAGTTTGAAATTTGAATGTAGTAATACCAGATTAACACATTTGAGGGGTTCTACCCTTGTTGACATGGGTAATGTATCTGAGATTGACTAACGACCTAACAAAGCACGTTACTTTGAGCATTAGCGATCGATTTAGCTGTTATTCGGAAGCTAGATGCAGATACGAATCTAAACTTATGTGATTATGTCAATGGGCAGCAGTAGCCACTTATAGTCCGCGCCAAACTGTTAGTCCACTCTGAAGTTGTTGCGAGCTGGAGTAGTCATACAATTTGCTATGGCGACGCAATTCATTTCTATATTCAGAGCAGACTAGCAGTTTTTATGCGGACTATACCAAATCGGTGTTGGCGCGAAAGAAATATTTTTCCTAACCCTTGACAGATAAAAATTAAGTCAAATTTAATTAATCTTTAATCTGTGTAACGCTGCGTAACAGCTTTTCTTCACCGAGGTCTTCAAAACAATACATCCATCCTCTTCTCGCATATACGCGCGTCTCGCTCGCACACCAGATGGCGCTGGTCGACACGTGACGGTCACGTGACCACTTGCAGGATTCTGTACGCATTTGTGCCTTTATTTTATTGGTTGCAAATCCGTTTATTTTATGATGGATTTAATCTTTGTTTATTGGTTTTATTTTGTTATTCGTGTCTAACAGATTGTGTAGGTTTTATAGAATAAAAAATATTTTAGATTTTCTTAGACCATCAATCACTTGGAGTAGCGAAAATTTACGAAATGAAATTTACAATCAATTTATTTATTTAGTTTTTCTACACTATCATTTGAACTCGTGAAAATTCTATACATAAAAGTATGAATGTAATTAGTTTTTCCTGTTCCGTGGGTAATTTGAACATATCGACGCACAAAATGGCAGTCGCTTACGATTTTCCACGTACAGTGAATATTTCTTTATTAATGGCAGAATAGTAAAGAAAATTAATATTTTTACATTTTTCTACATCTTTTCCATCAACTTATTATGTTTTCCACCATTGCTCTAATTTTAGTTATAAAAAAACAAACAAACTTCCCGCCATGTTTACAGAGTAAAAATACCCGCCATTTTAATCGAATCTGTCAAAAACCACTAGTAACGTAATTATGTTATTCAGCCAATGCATACAAAATCCTTAAAATCATCTCTATTTGCATAGATTTACTTAAATGCATCACAAGGGTGAACTCCAAAATCCCTTTAATAGAATAATTGTACGATCACGAGCAAGTAAGCTATATCTTTCATAAAAAACATTTATTTAACTAAAACTTTACTACTGAAATATGTATTTATTCCTTTTTTTTTTTAATATAGGTGTAGCAGATGAGCATAGAGTCCAGTTCTGTGTCTGTGTTCTGGTTTGAAGGGTGTGGTAAGAAAGACATACTTTTCCGAGGCGTTAAAGCTTAGTCCTCAGGGGTAGCCGCTCATCTGTGGCCGACCTCAGGTAGGAATATCTAATTCTATCTGGAGTTGATTACAGATGTCCATGGGCGGTAGTAGCCACTTACCAACAGGCGGACTGCATGCTCGTCTGCTACTCCTATACGAGTACGATTATAGTCCGCGCCAAACTGCTAGTCCTCTCAGAAGTTGTTGCGAGCAGGTGTAGTCATACAATTTGCTATGGCGACGCGATTCATTTCTATATTTGGAGCGGACTAGCAGGTACGCAGATTATCTTACTCTTATTTTTTTATTTATATGGCAATACAACGTTTGCCGGTTCAAACTATAAGGGTATAATAAAAAAATCGCATTTGGCTAAATGTGACCATGGGCTAAAGCTACATAGTTTCGATGATATTATATCGCGTGTATCGCATATCTCCAGTAATACGACAAGCGTCAAAACAAGTCGTGTAATAGTCAGATCAAAGAGTGCGATTACTTGCAGCGCATATGTGTCTGACGTCACGCGTGGCGCGCACGTGTCATCTGGTGGCGATCGATCGCAACTGTGATTGCTACTGCGAATTTTATAGATTTGTTTGGCGCATAGATTAGTAAAGATTATTCACTCCTAACAAGAAAATGTACCCAGTTTTGAGAATTGAAATAGTTGCGTAAAAAAGTTTTGCCACGTCTCCGTGCTAAACTGTTCCTAAAATATTTGAAATAATTATTTATTTATTATGTAAATTACGCAGTATTAGTTATTTTTTCGTAAATTTTCTCTAAAAATAATTTTATTCGTTAAGAATTCAAAAAAAGAACTTGCTAATAAGCCATTTGTGGCTTCATTCAATTTCAAGGCGGCGAAGTATCTTTACTAATCTATGGTTCGGCGTTAAGATTTATGGGAGTATTATTGATAAATAGTTTTATATCTTGTATTATTCGAAGGTGTTTTGGCGCGTTATAAGAAATTGTTAAGTGTATTTTAAGTATGTTATGGAAATGTCGAGCGTAAGTTGCGTACTGGATCGATACTAATGAGTTAGCTTTTAAAATAGCATAATAAACTTAAAAACACAATTTTATATCTTACTGACATGGATATTTTTAAAGATACTTTGCCGCTTTGAAATTGAATGAAGCCACAGATGGCTTATTAGTAAGTTCTCTTTTTGAATTCTTGACAAATAAAAATATTTTTAGAGAAAATTCTATTTCAAATATTTTAGGGACATTTTAGCACGGAGACGTGGCAAAACTTTTTTACGCAACTATTTCAATTCGCAAACTGGGTACATTTTCTTGTTAGGAGTGAGTAATCTTTACTAATCTATGGAAAAATTAGGGCTTACTATCTGTCCTACTTACTACATTTATTGAGTTGCACAGATACGTTGCTAGTTGCTACCCTCTAGGACAGCGTTGGAACACCTCAAAGGGACCTTACCCCACCCTTCAAATCGGAACACAGCAGTGCTTAACACTATTTCTTCCATTTAATTTCCTCACGATTTTTTCTTAAACTGTTTAATAAAAATTCAGGAATATTCGTTATAGAAACGTCTAAATTCGCGCCACAAGGCGGTCATTCATATTAAAAATTTTCAAATTACTGTCTTTGGTAGGTAATTTCGATAGATTGACTATTAATATCGGGCGTAGGACAAACTATACTGGGTGTGAAGTAAACAGATCTTAAAAATAATAGTATTTCAAAAGAATCCCACCAAAACAAAACAAATGTAGGTGTGAAGCTATAAATAATACGCAGTGTATGTGACAGGCGTAACACCTTCACATTTATAATGCCCTGGTACGCCCATAGACATTATGTTGAAAAGAAATATATTTTTTTACCGTTTTTCGCAAATAATTCTGACTTGCGTGTTTCGGTAAAATGTGTGGTTGATGATTAATGATTTTTTTGGAATCTGAATTTATATCACAGAAAAAATAATATATTTTTTGTTAATACTTTTGTCATACAAAGTCATCATCATCAACCCAATTCTGTCCCACTGCTGGGCACGGGTCTCCTCTCATAATGAGAAGGATTTGGACATAGTCCACCGCGCTGGCCAAGTGCGTATTGGTAGACTTCGCATACCTTTGAGAATTTTTTTTATAAATCTCTTAGGTATGCAGGTTCACGATGTTTTCCTTCACAGTTTAGCAAGTGATAATTAATTTCTAATACGCACACGACTTCTGAGCATACTAGGGGTACGAACCCCTAACCCGCCGACTAAAAGGCCGAGTTTCAATCACTACACTATCACTTCTTATTTATGTATTTATATTTATTATAGAACTGGAAATAATTTTCTGAATAAGTAATTATAAGTGATAAACTAGCTGACCCGGCAAACTTTGTACCGCCTCTCAATCTATTTTTCAAATATATATCATATAAAATATAGCCTATGTTACTCGTGGATAATGTAGCTTTCGAATGGTGAAAGAATTTTTAAAATCGGTCCAGTTGTTTTTTAGCCTATTCATTACAACCAAACAAACAAACAAAGTTTTCTTCTTTATAATATTAGTATAGATTAAGAGCTACTTAAGATTTAGATATTCGTTTAATCATGATTGTTATTCTAAATCTATAACACAAACATTACCTGGTATAAGTTAATAATTTTGAAGTTGACAGATCTCTCTGTTGTTCGACTCTAACGGCACCACCACCACACCTATTTCTGCCTAATAACAGCAGTGTTAAGTGTTGTGTTCTGGTTTGAAGGATGTGGTAAAGGAAACATATCCGAGGCGTTCAAACTTTGTCCTCAGGGGTAGCAAAGCATACGTGGTCAATATCAGGTAAGAATCTAATCTTATCCGGGGTTAAGCAAGGGAAAAGACAAATAAGTATTAAAGTAAATACGTTTTTTACTAGATTACAGGGGGTAATGTTTTGCGAGATTATGTAAGTATATGTCTTCCACATACTTTGTAATCCAAACGGACCTAACGGATTTTAATATGCGATGAGATATCCATTTATACTTTTGACTTGAGGGAGTGACATGGACTATATTTTAAGCAGGTTTACTTGTTTTTTTTTTTATTATAATTCTTTATTTTTTACATTACTAATCATAATAATTATTCAATATTATATCGAATGGTTTGCCAGTTGTCTCTAAAACACGTATTTTTTTACCACATTGAAGCCTATTATACATTCAATTCTTTTCCCAGCAGTGGGAAGAACCCATTTCCCAGCAGTGCAGTGCAGTTATATCTACCTCATACGTGATAAACGCTGCTGTGTTCTGGTCTGAAGGGTGTTAAGGGAGACATACTTTTCCGAGGCGTTCGAGCTTAGTGTTCAGGGGTAGCGGCGCATCTGTCGTCAACCTCAGGTATATATCAGGTATATGTAATCCTATCTGGGGTTGATTACAGATTTTCATGGGCGGCAGCAGCCACTTATCATCAGATGGACAGCACGCTCGTCTGCTACTCCTATATTATAAAAAAGTGGGATATTAAAGTAAATAAAATCCAAAAAGGGTTTTAATCAATTTTATTTCCACATAATTATATGACACAGTAACAATTAGTCTTCAAGCTTATATTATGAGATCGCTTACATTTTCGTGCAAAATGAACTATTCAAAACTATTCAAAAGTGCATTCTGAATAGTATATTATCTATCGTAATTATATTTACAGTATGATTTATAATTAAATGAATGATTTTGTTCATGATTTAAACATAAAATTACTTTGTATAATCTATTTTATTCAGTCGAAATTAATAGTTTTTAGTAGTTAAGATGACGTCGTCAATTAGCAAGGATTTAACAGCATTTATTTCAATAATAATAATAATTTAAAGTAACTTTTACTTAATTACTTTAGAAACATAAAGTAATATGTCAAGTTCAAAATGTTATACTTATTTTTTTTAAATATTGCTTGGTATTATTTAAAATTAATTTTAAAATTGTTGATCATCTAAAATAAGTAGGTATAGTCCGCGTAAAACTGCTAGTTCGCTCTGAATATAGAAATGAATCGCGTCGCCATAGCAAATTGTATGACTACACCTGCTCGCAACAACTTCAGAGCGGACCATAGATGAGCGGACTAGCAGTTTGGTGCGGTAACTAATAAGTAACTTAAAAAATGATTTCTTATGATGACTGTAAAACCGCTATCATATTTACAAATTTAATGTATTTTTTACATTTTTCAAATATCGTTCATATTTTACAGATATTTAAGAACTTATTATTTATATTAAGCTAAACATAGATTCTTAATTATTTTATGTTAGAGTTACCTGTATTCTTAAATTAAAATGTTTTAGAATAAGAATCATAATAAGAATGAGGGAATTGCAAATTGTAAATCGAAATTGTTGTGAAACTGTCTTTAAATATTAAACATATTTTGAAAATATATATTTTGTTTTTGTTATTATATTCGAATGTAATAACGTTCGACCAAAAATCATTATTAAATATTTTATTTTACTTATTTATTTATTTATTCATGATCACCAACATAATGTACACCAAATAAAAGCAACAATCATAAATACAGAGAAAAAGTAAGTGTATTTACAATTATAGGTGAAGACAGCATGCAAATACAGAAAGCGAGTAACATATTTTAAAATTTGGATTTCTTTTATTTAAAACTGAGTGACAAATGACTTCATTTTAACAATACATAGACTAATTAATTTAAACTGTACATACATACTTAATCGCTAATCAATTTTAGTAGATAATTAACTAGCCATTTATATTAATTAACCATAGTTATTTACAAATCAATAAATTAATAATTGGACAAGAATTTATTATACAATTAATAGAACATGCTATAACAGCCATAGAGCAGACGAAGTATCGGTATACTCGTAAATCTGATTGGAATGAATTTAATGAGAATAATGGAGAAATTAATATTTCTATAAATCAAAACAATCTTACAACAATATTGACTTTAAATCTACATCTAAGACAGTAATATTTATATTTTACAAGATAACGACTTTATTTTATACAAAAACACGTCATGTCACGTTGATTTCCTCGTCGGAAGCGCTGTCGCTGTCATAATCATCGGCGTCCTCCATATTTGTGTAGTTTTCGCGCGGAAACAGACCGGCGGCCATCTTGTCTTCGTATCTAAAGTCTTGACAGTTGGAAGTTGAGGCAAAGATTTTGTTGTTTTTCATCTCATCATCATCATTTGGTGATAGGGGGGATAGTTTTGGTTTGTCGGCTTCAGCGTCTGATAGATCGGGGTGGGGGTTGTTTTTGTTAGGGAGGGTTTGTTCTCGGGAGCCGCCGGACGCGAGGAGTTCCCGCTCTTTCGAATTCCGCCATTTCATTCGCCGATTTTGGAACCATATTTTTACCTGTAGAAGAAAGTAGTATGTTAAAATCTTTATGACTGTCAAATAAATCATCCCTATTAAACTAATTGTCAAAGAATAAGACAATTAAGTATATCTGTAGATATGATAAAGAAATAAAAAAATATTTTAATATTTTAATAGGTTAAACCTAATTCATTTTAACCGAAAGTAAAGTTTAAAAATTTGACGAGAAGGGAAAATAAAAGGCCCAAATAATTAACTTAAGCAGGTATTTATAAGAAATACTGCTATAAGTCATCAAATATTGTAACCGGTAAATATCGTATAAAATATTTTATTACATAAATAAAACGACCTTTTTGCTTTAACACATGTATAAAACTAAAGCGTCATATTCGAATATAGAGTCGATAAAAACCGCGATTTACCAAAAAAAGAAAAAAGCACAATAGAATTACCATCAAAAAGGGGCAAATGCGTAGGATATTAATAACTTTTTTGCCCACCGATTGCTCATTGCGTATTTTTTGCAAAATCCTACATTTTACCGGAATATCGCATTGTGCGCATTATTGATGGCGGGGCGTGGTCGCGCGGGTGTTCCTTGCCTGTTTGAAAAGAATGTGTTTGACATTTGATTTGGCGGGATTTCCGATTTTATTTTTCTGTTTACGGATATTACATTCGGGTTCTGAACGTATCTAAAAGGTGGTAGAATCCTTTGTGGTTCGACTCCAGCGGCACCACCGCCACACCTATTTCTGCCTTATAAAAGCAGTGTTAAGCGCTGCTGTGTTCTGGTTTGAAGGGTGTGGTAAGGGAGACATACTTTTCCGAGGCGTTCCAGCTTAGTCCTCAGGAGTAGCGGCGCATCTGTGGCCGACCTCAGGTAGGAATATCTGATCCTATCTGTGGTTGATTACAGATGTCCATGGGCGGCAGTAGTCACTTACCATCAGGTGGACTGCCTACTCGTCTGTACTCTCATATTATAAAAAATCTTATCTAAAAAGTTAGGTATAGTCCGCTCCAAACTGCCAGTCCGCTCTGAAATTGCGAGCAGGTGTAGTCAACTTGCTATGGTGACGCAATTCATTTCTATGTTCAGAGCGGACTAGCAGTTTTACGCGGACTATAACATCGATCGATAATTTTTTTTTATAATTTAGAAGTAGCAAACGGGGATTTCGTCCATCTGATAGTAAGTGACCTCAAGAACGCCTCGGATAAGTATGTCTTCCTTACCACACCCTTCAAACTAGAACACTTAATACTACTTATTATTATTAGGTAGAAATAGGTGTGGCGGTGGTGCTGTCGGAGTAGAATCACAAAGTCTTCCACTTTTAAAGTTATTTATTTGAAGTTTATCAATATCTGTACTTCAATGACTGCCAACCATCAGATGTGCTATATTTTAATTGCAAATAGGTAAATGCAAGTAGGTAAATAAAAAAAATCGTCGAAATATCTTCCGTAAACATAGATTAATAAAGATTACTCACTCCTAACAAGAAAATGTACCCAGTTTTGAGAATTGAAATGGTTGCGTAAAAAAGTTTTGCCACGTCTCCGTGCTAAAATGTCCCTAAAATATTTGAAATAATTATTTATTCATTACGTAAATTACGCAGTATTAGTTGTTCATTCGTAAATTTTCTCTAAAAATGTTTTAATTTGTCAAGAATTCAAAAAAAGAACTTAATAAAATAAGCCGTTTCTGGCTTCATTCAATTTCAAGGCGGCGAAGTATCTGTACTAATCTATGTCCGTAACATTCATCTTTATTACCAAGAACCGTTACACAAATAACCGATAAAATCATTATTTATACGGTTCTCAAAAATCTTTAATTTTGTACCGATAAAAAGCAAGACATAACTAATGACATCACAAATCCAGCATATCGGATATATCAATTATCGATGACAAAAAAATGAATAATGATAAATGATCATGACATCCATCAATTTGTAATTGGTTCCACTGTAAGGCATATTTAGTAAAAATCTATACAAATAGATATGATATTGCGACGATATTTCATTTCCACAATAACGGTTATTTTTAACAATAATTATAATAAACTAAATAACAGAACAATAAACCGTTGTTACCTAAATATTCCATAAGATTTTTACATACTTCCTACACTCATGGGCAATGAGTGAGCTATGATATACTAAGATTCCCTATGTCGTGGGTGCCATAAACAAACACCCAGAACCAGAAGGGATAGTCAGGTCATCAGTCGGGTATCTGTCTGGCCAGGGATCGAACCCAGAACCCTTTCACGTCAGACCAGTATAAAAATCACTCCACCACACTGGTCGTTGTAAATAACGGAAAAACATAAAAAAAACTTATAAATAAATTAATAACACTTATTTAATTTTAATTATTAGTAAGGTTATATTGTATTGTTATTAGTATTGAACCAACTGGAAGATTGTGAAGTATTGTATATTCGGGTTTAGTATTAATATTGAATTTATTTAGATTATTTAGATATATGTCATCGGTGTTATCTTATGGTCTTCTGTTGTGGGGTAATTCTGTCGATGCGATTAAAGCTTTTAAAATTCAAAAGAAAGCATTATTGCTCTTATGAGCGATTTGTGGCGTAGGACCGCTGGACACTTGTCGGCCTTTATTTAAACAGCTCAAAGTACTACCACTGCCCTGCATGTATATTAAAGCAGTGTGTATATTTGTAAAAGAGCATCCAGAATATTTCCATTTGGACACTGAGATGAAGTCTCAGAGATTGCGCCGCAATGCAAATAAACATAAATTATATATACCTAGCTGTCGATTACAGACGCTCAAAAGAAATGCACATCATTCGATTATTCAAATCTTTAATAAAATACCTGACCATTTAAAAGATCTGCCTATTAATGTTTTTAAAAAGCGTTTAAATGAATGGCTTCTTCTTAATAATTTTTACAGCCTTAAAGAATTTTTTGACAATTTATGAATGTATTAATAGATATTATATTAATTAATTGCATGACTAATAATGTTGGATATTTATATAAAAAATAATAATTGTGATGTGTGTATTAATCTGACAATTTGTTATTTAATATTATAAATAATATTGGAAATATTTTTGGTCTGACTGTATATTTGCACGCCTTAAAGGTAAAATAAGAGGAAATAATACTTTGTGTTCACATCCATTGTACCTTATTTAGCAAATAAAGATTATGATTATGATGATTAAGATTATGATTATGATTATGATTATGATAGATATTAATAATTTTTTGAAGGTGGTATAACCCTTTGTGGTTCGACTCCGGCGGCACCACCACCACACCTATTTCTACCTAATAACAGCAGTGTTACGCGCTGCTGCGTTCCGGTTTGAAGATTGTGGTAAGGGAGACAGACTTTTACGAGGCGTTCCAGCTTAGTCCTCAGGGGTAGCGGCGCATCTGTGGCCGACCTCAGGTTGAAATATCTAAACTTATCTGGGGTTGATTACAGATGTCCATGGGCGGCAGTAGCCACTTACCATCAGGTGGACTGCATGCTCGTCTGCTATTCCTATATTATATATAAAAAAAAATAAGTTCAATAAAGTTAAAAAATAACGGTAATTTTCAGAAATATAATTTAATTTAAACTGCTATTCTGCAAACTATTATCTTAGTCTACATTACTTAGTAATGGATAACCAATCAGTTATGTTCATAACTAAATAACGAACAATATTAACTCGTCGATCAATAACAGTTAATTGCTTACGACGATAGCGGCTGGTAAACATTTGTCAATTCGAAACGATTTAAATTTGTACTGTTTTTTGTTTACTTGAAAACAGATAGAGAATGATTCAACAGAGAGTAAAGGATTTGTAGGTATAGTCCGCGCCAAACTGCTAGTCCGCTCTGAAGTTGTTGCGAGCAGGTGTTACACAATTTGCTATGGCGATGCGATTCATTTCTATATTCAGAGCGGACTAGCAGTTTTACGCAGACTATACCTACTACAGGGATCGTTATATTTTTTGTTGTGATTGTACAATTTTTGCAGGTGGACTGCAAACGAGAATGCAGTCCAACTGATATTACAGCCCGTGGTCATCTGCAACTCCATATATAACAGGTTCTACCTAAAGGAGTATAACTTTTTTTATAATATAGAAGTACCAGACGTGCATGCAGCCCACCTAATGGTAAGTTACTCTCGCCCAAGAACATACCTAATTATGCAATCAATCCCAGATAAGACTAGATTCCTAACTGAGGTGGGTCACAGATGCGAAGCTACCCTTGAGGACTAAGCTGGTACGCCTCAGAAAAGTCTCTCTTACCCCACTACAAACCAGAACACAGCAGCGCTACACTGCTGTTATAACGGAAATAGGTCTGGAGGTGGTGCCGCCGGAGTCGAATAGAAGGTTCTATCTTCAAAATGGACATACTTGTATACAATCTTACAAAAATATAATTCCTCAATGATTATGTAAAACTATTTATTATATAAATAGATGCTAGTAAGTAAAGCGGGTAAAACCACGGTATAGTTAGAAAATAAATACATTCCATCTCCAAGGCGCACCCTATCTTGACCGCGTCTCCAGACCCTTATTTAGCGACAATATGCCACTGACAGCTGACGCCGGTGTACTAGTGATGTACTGTTATCGATAATTATGATATTATAAATAATATTTTATTGTAGATAAATCGCTGAGAATAAGTAAGGTTCGTTTGGGAGTTCTTGCTCTTATAGCTTTTTGTGATTTAATATTTCCTACATCGTCAAAGCAAATGATAATTTCTACGCACATAACATACGTTTAATAGAATAAGAACTACGAATCCCGGTATAAACGAATTTAAACCACTATGTTATCAAAGCTTATAATTGTAATATACTTTATGTAAATATAATATTCATTCGTTCTATAAACCATCGAAATATATATAACTCATAGGTGACTGACATAGTGGTCTATCAACGCACAGCCCAAACCACTGGACGTATCGGACTGAAATTTGGCATGCAGGTAGATGTTATGACGTAGGCATCCGCTAAGAAAGGATTTTGATCAATTCTACCACCAAGGGGATAAAATAGGGGATGAAAATATTACTTCGTAACGCTAGCGAAGCCGCGGGCAAAAGCTCGTTTGATATATACAGGGTTATTTTTGTCAAGGGTGCCTTCAGAGCCAAATTTGAAACTACAAAGATTAGCGAATGCTGAAAGGAGTTACAAGACTAATTTTGATTCAAAATTAAAACTGCATCATTCCTTTTAAAAAATCGTTATCCCTAGCCGAAAATCGAACCAGTTCATTTTGATAAAAGAACGCACCCTGTGTTATTCCACCATCGAATAAATTAGGTGTATTATCTAAAATTATATTCATGTACAAAATGTATTAAGTAATAATGTGTTCTGGGCACTATGCCACAAGAAAGACTTTTGGGCGACGGATTTTTTTGTAAGTTTCATTTTATTATTATTTATATTTTAATTTAAAATTTTAGGTTATGTTTACTTTAATTTTCCTTTTCCTCATGTTAGAATTAAAACATTCATAAGTAATAATTATTAAATACTTAAACCGTAATAGTTCAAAATGTATCGATGAATCGGTACATCACTAGTGGCAGGGGCGTGTTGCCTTCGAATTAATTACTTTTTGACGTATTCACTTTTATTACAATTAATTTATCTGTATTATACCAATACAGATTATGATTTTAATACAAATTGAGAATTAACATTTATTATGAAGTATACAGATTATTCCATGTAAATATAAAATATAGCTGTTACCACGCTGTTACCGTACGAAAAAAAAAATTAAGAGTTTGTTGCTTTTGTCTAATGGTCCGCCTGATGATATTATAATATATGATTGCTATTTTTTATTACATTACATTTTTTTCATTACTGAGGAAATATGGTTACCATACTAGTACTTCATTTTTAAGCAACTTCATATTGTGACCATAGATTAGTAAAGATCCTAACAAGAACCAGTCCTAACAAGAAAATGTACCCAGTTTTGAGAATTGAAATAGTTGCGTAAAAAAGTTTTGCCACGACTCCGTCCTAAAATGCCCCTAAAATATTTGAAGTAATTATTTATGTTTTATGTAAATTACGCAGTTTTAGTTATTTATTCGTAAATTTTCTCTAAAAATGTTTTTATTTGTCAAGAATTCAAAAAAAGATCTTACTAATAAGCCGTTTGTGGCTTCATTCAATTTCAAGGTGGCGAAGTATCTTTTTGACATTTAATATATTTTTCGTGATTTTTTACTCGAGATAGGTACATTTATTTTGTTACTAAGTAAGTGAGGCTATGATTTATTAAAATCAAATGAATTAAATGCATATTCCCGCCAATTACGTTTAAAAATACATGTAAATCTGGCAGCCATGTTTTGTCTATGGAGTATAGACTATAGAGTAGACGGAACGCAACGTCCAATGAATCTGATTTTCGGACGCGCGTTTCCAAATTTGAAATATTCATATTACGAATGAATATTCAAACGGTGCGCTGTTTACATTCACGGCGTTCCAATTTCAAATATTTGCATTTATTTATTTTGCATTCGGTTTTTGACTTTTGTTTTTTGTTAGCGGTTCTCGTGCCTCGTTTACACTGAACCCTATAAAAGTCCCACTAAGTACTTAGTGACCAATATTTTTAATAAATTTATTATTCATAATATTATATAAACATTTCTAATATTTACTTAATAACATAAATCTTCAAATTTAATATAATTTGAGCTTCGTGCTTTATATATATTATACATGCTTAAAGACAGCTTTTTTTATATTATCGTTAGTTTGAAATCTACGTTTAAAATTTAAGATGCTAAATAAGGAGCCTCGGTAATAAAATCAATTACTTTTATAAACATGATAATTTGATAGACTATTTACTGGTACATAGATTTTCTAGCTGGGTAAGGCCATAGATTAGTAAAGATACTTCGCCGTCTTGAAATTGAATGAAGACACAAAAAGGCTGACTCATCAGTTATTTTTTGAAATCTTGACAAATAAAAAACATTTATATACATTTATTACATATACATATAGAGAATTTTTATGAATAAAAAACAAATACTGTGTAATTTACGTAATAAATAAATATTACAAATGTTTTAGGGACATTTTAGCACGGAGACGTGGCAAAACTTTTTTACCCAATTATTTCAAGGCTCTAAACTTGTTACATTTTCTTGTTAGGAGTGAGTAATCTTTACTAATCTATGGGTAAGGCAAAGATTTTCAAGTTAGACCTCTGCAAGTTTTACCACCGTTTTAATATAGAAACAAGCGTGAGAGTGGTGCCGACACAATATAATTATTAAGTATTTTACCTTACGTTCATACTAAAAATCGATTTATAAACTTATTTACGAGTATACTACTAACTAACCGCTTGTTAGTCTACTTGCCTGTTTAAATATGTAAATATGCACGCAAACGAAGCATGACTTTTGATTGACAGCCCGCCATCTTTGTTTGTATAGAGTCAAAAGTCAAATCAAATACTTTTATGAAATTCGATGTATGTTTGTTTAGGTAAATACTAAAATTTGAATTCGTTCTAATATTGAATGAAATACAATATAATAGACTTTTAAAACAACCCTTTAATTTTAAAAACTTTGTTTGCATTAAGTAAATAGACATATTATTTTGTCTTCTTTTAAAATAACATTTTACAAACATTATGTAATATTTTGTTTTTTGTTACCCTACGACTGTGTCAATATTACAATAAATATTTTTATTGAACCATTTATTTAAAAAACGTACGAAATATAATATTAAAATTAAATTTACCTCAACGAAAATGTAAAATTAGGGGCTCTCTTGACTTCTATTTCCGGGACATCAAAGTAAATGGCACAGATAAGATAAGCTATTGTTTAAAACAATTATAGAAGACAATGGTTCACTTCTAAGATAGTGGGTATGCGTACTTAGACCATAGACGTAACGAATATGGGGAGAGAGGGGGAATTTGGCGGCACCACCTATTTCTGCCTAATAACAGCAGTGTTAAGCGCTGCTGTGTTCTGGTTTGAAGGGTGTGGTAAGAGAGACAGACTTCCGAGGCGTTCCAGCTTAGTCCTCAGGGGTAGCGGCGCATGTGACCGGCCTCAGGTAGAAATATCTAATCCTATCTGGGGTTGGTTACAGATGTCCATGGGCGGCAGTAGCCACTTACCATCGGGTGGACTGCATGCTCGTCTGCTACTCCTATATTATAAAAAAAGTATAAAAGGTGTACTTTTTTAATACGCCATAGAAATATATTTTCATACATTCATTCTAGTTTTCATAGCGGGTTTTTTTTAATTGTGTGCCGTTATTAAGTTTTTGTTTTTTGTTGAGTTTGTTAGGGTTTGCAATACCTGTAATCGTATTTTGACAATGACATTTCTTTGTTGACATTTTGGACACCTAATTATGACTCAGACTATACTTAAAAAAATGACTTAAATCACTCCAAAGTCCAAGTATATTATTATTAGACTATTATTCGATTATTAGTGCATTTTTATTAGATTATTAGACTATTTAGAGGAATTCTACGACTTCTAATGTTTTAAAATCCATCAAGCCGTTTGTGCCGTATGATGTACACAATAATGAAACAACCCAAGCTCGAAAAACATTACCCTACGTGGATGGGTAAAAATGGATATAATGAGTGGTTATGCTAAAAACATAGATTAGTAAAGATTACTCACTCCTAACAAGAAAATGTACCCAGTTTTGAGAATTCAAATAGTTGCGTAATAAAGTTTTGCCACGTCTCCGTGCCAAAATGTCCCTAAAATATTTGAAATAATTATTTATTTATTGTGTAAATTACGCGGTATTAGTTATTTATTCGTAAATTTTCTCTCAAAATGTTTTTATTTGTCAAGAATTCAAAAAAAGAACTTACTAATAAGCCGTTTGTGGCTTCATTCAATTTCAAGGCGGCGAAGTATCTTTACTAATCTATGGCTAAAAGTTAAAACCTATTAAATGATCGCTCTACAGCTTTAGTAACTCTACAGTCAGGCAGTTCAACTGTATTTAACGACAGATCTCCCGAGGGGGAGATTGTTATCGCGATTCGGGGGCTTATTACGAATTAGTGGGATAAGGGAAGACTTTTTGAGATTCAATTTGATTATAAATTACCTACGAGTATGTTTTGTGTAATTTTGTGGGTGTTTAAAGGTTGTGGTTTGATCGGAGGTACCACCGCCACACCTAATGTGAACTAATTACGCCGTAGAAGAAGGTGGTAGAACCCTTTGTGGTTTGACTCCGGCGGCACCACCGCTACACCTGTTTCTGTCATAACAGCAGTGTTAAGCGCTGCTGTGTTCTGGTTTGAAGTGTGGTAAGGGAGACATACTTATTCGAGGCATTCCAGCTTAGTACTTAGGGGTAGCAGTGCATTTGTGGCCGACGTCAGATAGAACTCTAATCTTATCTCGAGTTATCTTAAGTGGGGACATCTGTCATTAATTAAATAAGAAAGAGTTCTGCCTGAAGCTAATCACAGATGTGTTGTCACTCCTTAGGACTAAGATAGTCACCTAAGTAAGTCAGCCAACATGTACACACTTCCACCAAAACATAACTGTTTAATGCTAGAAAAATATATGGCAGTGGTATCTCCCTCGAACCATACTTGTACTTCACTACTATCAAATATTTGGTGAACAAAACGTCATCAACCCATTATTGTCCCACTGCTGGGCACGGGTCTTCTCTCAGAATGAGAAGGATTAGGTCATAGTCCACCGCGCTGGCCAAGTGTGTATTGGTAGACTTCACATACCTTTGAGTTTCTATATAAATCTCTCAGGTATGCAGGTTTCCTCACGATGTTTTCCTTCACCGTTTAAGCAAGTGATAATTAATTTCTAATACGCACATAACTTTGAAAAATCACTAGGTTTTGAGCCTAGGATTTGAACCTCGTTCGAGAGGACGAATTTCTAAACCTGGCTTACTTGCGTGACCAAAACAAACAGTGGTAAACATGGTTAAATAATCCGTTATGAAATAGTTAAACATAGCTATAGAACGTCCAGACCATATCCGCAACAACTCAATAAGGGAGACTGTTCAGAAGAGCGCTATAAAACTCAGATATAATAAAAAACAGCTTAAAGTTGAACGGTATAGCCAATACGAGTCGGTTATACTTTTATTCGATACACCGCCCAATAGGAGTTAGGTTTAAGACGCAACCCTTGTGGTATATTCGTCTCTTTCCCTCTACTGTCTTCGACTTTTTGTTTATAGCTGTAGTTTTGATATTGTAAGCCATTTGTAAGTCGTAATAAAACGATTTGGGTTCTTTTGTTGCGATGAAATTTGTTGTTTCGTTTGGAATTCCTTTATAAAGTGGTTTTATCAAGTTGTAACATTGTGTAGACATATTAAGAAAAAATAAAATAAACGAAGTAGTATTATTAAATGGCAATAATAAAAGCAGTGATAGTCTAGTGGTTAAGAAAATCGGCCTCTCTATCGAGGGGTCCGAGGTTCAAATCCCAGGCACGCACCGCTGATCTTTCAAAATTATGTGCGTATTAGAAATTAATTATCACTTGCTTAAACGGTGAAGGAAAACATCGTGAGGAAACCTGAAAACCTGAGAGATTTACAAAAAAATCTCAAAGGTATGTGAAGTCTACCAATACGCACTAGGCCAGCGCGGTGGACTATGGCCTAATCCTTCTCATTCTGAGAGGAGACCCGTGCACAGCAGTGGGACAGTATTGGGTTGTTGTTGATGACGATGATGATGATAAATAAAAGCTTTGAAGGTGGTAGAATCCATCGTGGTTCTACTTTGGAGGCATCATCACCACTCCTATTTTTGTCTATTACAACAGTGTAGTGCTGTTGTATGCTTGGTTGAGATATGGTAAGGCAGACATTCCTATCCAAGGCATTCCAACTTAGTCAAGTAGTTAGTTCATTATTAGTTAGTTTTCGTCGTTGAAACGCGTCGAATAGGTACATATGTCTCCCGTAGCAGATCCCCAAACCAGACTACAGTATTTTTTTTATAATATAGGAGTAACCGACGAGCATACAGTCCACCTGATGGGTAGTGGCTACTTCAGCTTATGGACATCTGTTATAAGCCCAGATAGGATTAGATATTCCCACCTGAGGTCGGCCACAGATGCGCCGCTACCACTGAGGACTAAGCTGGAAGTAGAAAAGTATGTCCCTCTTACCACACTCATCAAACCAGAACCAGAACACAACAGTGCTTAATACTGCTGTTAATAGGCAGCAGTAGGACGTTACTTCCGGAGTCAAATCACAAAGGGTTTTACTACGTTCAAACCTTTCTTGCTAAGGAAGCTTCAAAACAATTTAAATCAGAACGATCAGACGAGATTAAAGCTTAAATTAATAGAAGGGGAGATAATTATACGGCATTAAATAATTACAACACAGCCTACATATATTAAGATGAAGGGGCATACGTAGGTTTCTTTGGGATATACGTATATGTTAAGGAATATCTTTCTTCACTGCTCCCATAGATTAGTAAAGATTACTCACTCCTAACAAGAAATTGTACCCAGTTTTGAAAATTGAAATAGTTGCGTAAAAAAGTTTTGCCACGTCTCCGTGCTAAAATGTCCCTAAAATATTTGAAATAATTATTTATTTATTATGTAAATTACGCAGTATTAGTCATTTATTCGTAAATTTTCTCTAAAAATGTTTTTATTTGTCAAGACTTCAAAAAAAGAACTTACTAATAAGCCGTTTGTGGCTTCATTCAATTTCAAGGCGGCAAAGTATCTTTACTAATCTATGACGGAGTCGTGGCAAAACTTTTTACGCAACTATTTCAATTCTCAAAACTGGGTACATTTTCTTGATAGGAGTGAGTAATCTTTACTAATCTATGTCTATTTATTATAAAATAGTATATATTTATAGCTTAATAGGTTTATTTAAGAAATCTTTACTGAAAACGACAGTATAAAAGCATAATAAAGGAACCGAGCGTTTAAATTAATACGAGGGAGAGATAATTGGCAGCGTTTATCGAATTAGGGAACAGATAACATATTGTGGGAGGGAGTGATTGTCTGTGGTTGCGCTTTGTTTATGGTTTTTGTTAAATACAAAGATAAACACGATGTTTTTGATAAAATAAATAGAGATATATTTTTAATTAATTTCTTTTCATTGTTTAATAAAATTATTTTCATACTATGTTGATAAGATATAGGTTTTTTTTTAATAATTTTTGTTTGCAGTTATTCTAATAATGTTGCTTTTACAGAATAGGTAGGGATATTTTTGTGAAATTTATAATTTTTAAATATATAATTACTTAACTTTAAATGAAATGAAATAATAATCCCATACGGAAATAATTATAATCATAAAATTATAATATTCCATTAAATACTTTCTACGATTTTATGTACCTATAGTCTGATTCATAATTAGGTGTCCAAAATGTAAACAAAGAAATGTCATTGTCAAAATTCGATAACAGGTATTGCAAACCTTAATAAATTAACAAGAAACGAAAACTTTCACAAAATTCAACATAAAACAAAAACTTAATAACTGCACACAATTTAAAAAAAACACGCTATGAAAACTAGAAAAAATTCGAGTTCGATCACGATCACGAAAATGAATAATATCAACTACGAAACTTAAAAATGGCGGCACAAAAAATGTTTTGGATGCCGATTGTGTGCCCATTATCACAATTTAATTTTCTCTTATAAATCTTGTTTTTTATTATTATTACTGTATGAAATGAAATTGAGTTAATATAAATATTGGAAAATGTGAATTGATTTTAATTTATTTAGATTATTATTTTATTATCGATGTATTAATTTAATATTGTCAAAAATAAGAAATTGCCATTTGACACATATTTTCTTAATAGGTCAACACTTTTGTTTACATTTTGGACACCTAATTATGAATCGGACTATACATATTTTAAACGCAGTTACTTAATGCTCTAACTTGGATTACATTGTAATTCTATTTTACTGTTATATCCCTAAATATTTACAGTGCTTACTTAAATAATTGATTAATTTATATCTTTTACGGTGTAGTCATTACACATTATTAGGTATAGTCCGCGCCAAACTGCTAGTCCGCTCTGAATATAGAAATGAGTCGCGTCGCCACAGCAAATTATATGACTACATGCTCGCAATAACTTCAAAGCGGACCAGCAGTTTGGCGAGGACTATACTTACCTACTACGTTATTAGGTACCAACTACGTAATATATAAATCGAATCTATATATATATAAAAGAAAGTCGTGTTGGTTAGATACACTATTTATAACTCAAGAACGGCTAAACCGATTTGGCTGAAATTTGGTGGAGAGGTAGCTTAGCACCAGGAGACGGACACAGAATTTTTATCCCGTTCGACCGAGTTTCCGTGAAGTAATTATAAAACGTGGTAATAATAAAACGCATCTGAGTGTATATCTTAAAGGAAATCTTGAAATTATTTTAGGCCCCGGGAGGCAAATTTAAAGACCATTTAGTCTTTACGATTTCTTTTGTTAAATAAATAAACCTACAATTACAATAACCTTCTAAATAAAACCACACACAACTAAAATTGCTTTACAGTTACGATACAATCCACCCATCAAAAACAACCCTTTATAGAATCAAAGCCACCCGAAATCCGTTTTCGTTCACTTTATCAATTTAAAAAACAATAAGGGCGGGAAAAGAAAAGCGATTACGTCGGCTATTTCTCGTGAAATAACGTTTTATTTCGTCTTGACGGCTGAATAAAAGAATGTTGAGTCCTTTGTAATATTTATTGAGGAAAAGTATACATTGGTATAGCATGTTCGTAATATAAAAGAGAATATTTAGATAAATCATTAAAATCGGATTGGCTTCAAATGGTTTGGAAAAGAAATGAAAAAGGATGGACAGATTACGATTTGAGTATTAAAAAATCTATTCGTAATCTGTGAGCTTCTAATATCTTTCTAAATATATCTGCTGTATGCATAGATTAGTCAATATTACTCACTCACTCCTAAAAAGAAAATGTAACCAGTTTTGACAATTGAAATAGTTGCGTAAAAATGTTTTGCCACGTCTCCGTGCTAAAATGTCCCTAAAATATTTTAAATAATTATTTATTTATTATGTAAATTCCGCAGTATTAAATATTTATTTGTATTTTTTTTCTCTAAAAATGTTTTTATTTGTCAAGAATTCAAAAAAAGAACTTACTAATAAGCCGTTTGTGGCTTCATTCAATTTCAAGGCGGCGAAGTATCTTTACTAATCTATGGCTGTATGTAGATAATAATGAGTCAGAATATATTTTATGGCTTTAAAAAATACCTTCTGAAAAAAATTAGGTCATTGCGATATTGAAAATAATCTAAAAATAGAATAGAAGGAAAAGTGATTTGTCAGTCATTCAAAATTAGAAATTATCGAATGAAAATCAAATTTAAATATTTTTTACTAAAAAAAAAAACATTTTTTTCAGCATTATTTTTGAAATAAATCGCTTAAAATACTTATTTTATGAAGAAGAAAGTCAGTCAGTAATAATCTGTAATGGACTAATGAAGTATTAAATGGAAATAGATTATCTATGACAGTCTAATCTATAATTATCTGTGCAAAACCAATACGCATTCCCGCCAAATCCGACCGATAATAATTAAAAAGAAAAAGCAGAAAAAGGCAAACAAGCCATACAGCCACACACCGATACACTCAAAATGCAAATATCAAGTTTAGAAGCGAGTAATTGTTTAAAACGTCCTTCCTAAGGGGCGGCAACCCCACAGCTGCGGCTGACAGACCCCTCCTATTATGCCCTGAGGGTAGCAATTTTTTGTAACACCCCATGTTACTCCCCCAAGTGTTAGGGCGCGTTCACACTAACGAGTTACGTCGACGTCAAAAGTTAAACGCAAAATTTTTCGGTCAGGTTAATTAATTGTTGCTTGTTTCGTATCGGATTTTGTGTGGGAATTGGTTTGTTTAAACTCCTAACAGAATTAGGGATATCTAAATATACATAACTGAAAGGTGACTGACTGACATAGTGATCTATCAACGCACAGCCCAAACCACTGGACGGATCGGGCTGAAATTTGGCATGCAGGTAGATGTTACGACGTAGGCATCCATTAAGAAAAGATTTTGATCAATTCTACCCCCAAAGGGAGAAATAGGGGATGAAAATATTACTTCGTTACGCGAGCGAAGCCGCGGGCAAAAGCTCGTTTTTGTTATAAAACTCGTGAAGGTGGTAAAATCGGGCGACTACAGCGCCACCATTTCTTGTAACAACTCTGTTGTGTTGAAGTATGATAATAGAGTCTTATGCGAGGCGTTCCAACTTCTTCTAAAATACTAGCTGACAAACGTTGTGTTGCCATGTAAATAAAAAAATGTTAAGGGTGAACAACCCGGCAAATAGTGACTACGAAATTCTGATAATATATCTGATATAAGTTAAAATGGTGGGAGATTGAAATAAATGTGTATGTAGTATTATCACCAAAGAATAAGTCATATTTATTACGAGTATAAAATTGAACGTAATATAAATCTATTTGTAGGTTTCCGATAATTTAGGCTTTAATAAGATGCCTAAGTGAAGATGAAGATGTTTTATGAAATTGAATGTAGTCCACCTGATGGTAAGTTACTGTCGAATGGCTATCTTTAATAAATCCCAGATAGGATTAGATTCCTAGCAGAGGTCGGCCACAAATGCGCCGCAACCCTTGAGGATTATGGTGGATCGCGTCGAAAAAGTATGTCTCCCTTACCACACCGTTCAAACCAGAACACAGCAGCTTAACACTGCTGTTATAACAGAAATAGGTGTGGCGGTGGTGCCGCCGGAGTCGAACCACAAAGGGTTCTACCACCTTCAAGGTACCGAGGCATTCCAACTTAGTCCTCAGGGAAAGTAACGCTGTAACCGAGCTCAGATAGACTCTAAATCTTATCTGTGCTTTATTATTAACGAGCTTTTGCCCACGGTTTCGCTCGCTACGAAGTAATATTTTCATCCCCTATTTTATCCCCTTGGGGGTAGAATTGACCAAAATCCTTTCTTAGCGGATGCCTACGTCATAACATCTACCTGCATGCCAAGTTTCAGCCCGATCCGTCCAGTGGTTTGGGCTGTGCGTTGATAGATCACTATGTCAGTCAGTCACCTTTGAGTTATATATATTTATATGTCCATGGTTAACAGCCACTTACTATCAGGGAGTTGCATACTCCTTTATTTCTATTTCTAATCTTACCTGACTATCCTTAAGACCAAGTTTTTCAGCTAGCTTCTTCCTATCAGGTTTCGATATGTACTTCTGGACTTGGAACCGCTTCTCCAAGCCCTTCCGTTGGAGGTCAGAGAACACGGCCCTTCGCATCATACCACGACGAGGTTTCCCTGAAATAAAACCACATTAGTGACTAATCGCAACTGTTTTTTCGGCTGAAATAGAAATCAAAAAGAAATCTTCGGTTTCCGTGCTAATTTTGGACAAATTTGTGTACACGGAAACATAATAAATAACATTATTATTTTCTAAACTAAAAATCACGCTATAAAAGTTACGCCTTATTGAAACTAAAAAAGCAATAATTATTGGCAATCTAGTAACTTGGGATTAACTTTGTCTAAGGCGCATGAACAATCTCGCCTCGAAAATCGTTAATCCTGAGAATGTAGATTAGAGCAATGGTACAAAATTATTAAAATCGTGTATTGTCATCGGTTTTTGATAATTCTTAAAAAAATTGAATTAAACTGAACGTTCAAACTGGATAGAAATCGGGTTCAAAGATTCCGTTACTTGTTACTTACATACATACCTACATACATACATACAACCCAAGCTAATAAAAGCGTGTTAAAAACAGCATTATAAAGAAACTAGTTTTTGCCCGCGGCTTCGCCCGCGTTTAAAAGAACATACTAACATACATAAAACTGTAAATTCGTACTTTCAACTTTACTAAAGATCATCACTTGATCAAATGCATAGTTTACGATTCAATCCTAACTAATATCGATTAAAATAATCGATGTTTTGGGTTCAAAAGACCGATTCTCCGATTAATCGATCTTAGATCATCCCTAGTTCCCGTGGGATTTCCGGGATAAAAACTATCCTATGTCCTTTCTCGGGTCTCAGACTATCTTTGTACAAAATTTCATTAAAATCGGTTCCGTGGTTTGGGCGTGAAGAAGAGACAACCAGACAGACAGACAGACAGACAGAGTTACTTTCGGATTTATAATATTAGTAAGGATTAACCACTAAGCTATCACTGCTTACCAAAGGTATGTAAAGTCTACCAATTCGCACTTGGTCGGCGCGGTGGACTATGGCCTAATCCTTCTCATTCTGAGAGGAGACCCCTGCCCAGAAGTGAGACAGTAAAGAGTTGATAACTACTAGACAAGACTTTAATTTATACCTAGATCAATTGTAAAATAATATAGACTTACCTCTCGAACTGTGTGCCCAAGGGAAGCCGCCAGGTAACGGAAACACTTGGGTATGCCCCTGCGCAGGTCTTACTGTGGACAAAATTACAAATTATATATCAGATATTAACAATAATTCGCCAAGTGCGAAACGACACTCGTACACAGAGGGTTCAGTACCACTATTTTTTATATATTTTCTGATTTTAGTACTTGCAATCGTAGCAGCCATAGAAGTAAATGAATTGTGAAAATTTTAACTGTTTACGTATTACGGTTTTCTTACTTATATATAGAATTCTCGTGTCACAATGTTAGTTACTGTACTCCTCCGAAACGGCTTTACCGATTTTCACCAAATTTTATATGCATATTCAGTAGGTCTGAGAATCGGCTATTTATTTTTCATACCCGTAAGTGATAAGGGTTGTTCGCCCTTAACATTTTTTTATTTATATGGCAACACAAAGTTTGCCCGGTCAGCTAGTAATAGATAAAAGGAAAAACGTTGAAAAATAGCGGTTTCTTGTATGGCGACCCCCATTTAATTTCAATGTTTTATAAAATTTTAATATTTCTTGTTATATAGGCCACCATTATACATACTCACACTGTAAATATTTCAAATGTATAAAGATAAAGATAATTTATTTGCTTTGAACAGTAAGAAAAGATTTTACATACAATATTAATAGTCTCTTATTCAGCTTTCCATAACCATGCAAATTGAATTAAATTAAATCAAATCAGATTATCTATTACAGTTTATCTATTACAGAGCCCTGTGACATACAGACAGACGTACAAACAACGGAAGCTTAGTAATATGCTTCCGGGTTTTCCCTTTGGGTACGGAATCCTAATAATTGACATGACCAATGTCTTAATTAATTACTGCAAAAAGAAGTATGTTAACCGTTCTAATTAAGTAACAGTTAACGTTAGAAGGTGGTAGAACCTTTGTAAAACTCCGGAGGCACCACCGTCACATCTATTTCTGCCTAATAACAACAGCGGCTCACTCCTCGGTTTTGGTATTAATGAGCATGCAATCCACCTGATGGTAAGTGGCTACTGCCGCCCATTGACATCTGTAATCAACCCCAGATAAGATCAGATTCCTACCTGAGTCAGCCACAGATGCGCCGCTACCCCTGAGGACTAAGGATCGCCTCGGATAAGTATGTCTCCTTCACACCCTTCAAACCAGAACACAGCAGCGCTACACTGCTGTTATAACAGAAATAGGTGTGGCGGTGGTGGCGCCGAAGGTAAACCACGCAAGATTCTACCTACATTTTCTATAATCCGACACATTGTAAGACGAAATTTTTATACCCCTTTTTCGACCCCTATAACAATAGGGTTAAACAATTGCAACAGATACCCCTATTGCCCCATTGCACCCAGTTTATCCTAAAGATAAATATTGGTAAAGGAATTGTGGTTAATGGGCTTCAATTTATGGCCCTGTACCGTGGTACCGATGTCACGCTGTATTGCAAGTTGCTAACTAAATAGTATAAAAAAATAATGCCTGTATATTAACGGCGGTTGTTAATACTCAATCTATCCTTTTGCCTGTCAAAGATCGAATTGATCATTTCTAGTACCTATCAAGTGACGAATATAATTGTTAGATGTCGATATTTTCTAGACAAAAATTGGATCTAGATTTTACCTACGGATATAAATAAAATTGATATTTTGAAAATTTAATACGTTTTTTGCAAATGGCATAGCAAACAAAAATGCCGCCCTCATGAAGGTAAGAGGGTTGCCGTATGGTCATTTGTAATCAGCCCCAGATAAGAATGGTACCTGAGGTTGTTCATAGGATTGGTATCCCTGTAGACTATGGAACGTTTCGTATTGGTGTTTCTTATCACACTTATGCCTACACAGCCGTGCTACTCTAAAATATAAAATAAAAGTTTCGAGGTGTTGCTTTCGGAGTCGGACAACTAAAACCTCTACCACTTTTAAACTCTTTATATTCGTATTTAAAAGGTGATAGAATCACTATGGTTCGCATTGGGCGGTAACTGCCACACCCATCCCAGCGATAAGTAGTAGAAGGGAAGACTGACTTATATCTGAGGCTACCTTAATCCTCGGGAGTGGTGACGCTGTGATCGGCTTCAGGTGGAACCTGTTCTATATCGAGTTGGTTACAGATGTCCATGGGCATTGATAACAAGCTCTTTAACAAAGCGTAGTTCTGGAACTTTTATTTATTTATTTTATTTATTTATTTATTTTATTGTGTAAAGCATTTAGTACAATAGGTCAATAGTCAATAACAATACATACAGTTCAATTAAATGCTACCTTTACAGGTGTTACACATGTCAAACTTAAATACAATGTTAGGATTAATAATAAAGTATTAAAGGTAACCGATATTTAGATTAAGACGAATGCAATTATGTCGAAATTAACAATCAATAATAATAATAATCAAGTCATTATATAATGATAATAATAATAAGGAAATTAGGAAAATTATGTCAGTTTTTATCATCAAAGTACTCTTTAATCGTATAGAAGCATTTTTTAGCTAGCCATTTTTTTACTAATTTCCTGAATTTTATATAGTTGTGGCCTTTAAAGTCATCCGGAATTTTATTATATATGTTAATAGCCATATTAAAACTATTTTTGGCAGTCACTGATAGTTTTGTCATGGGTCGATATAATCTATGGATGTTCAGTGTCCGCGCTTTCCGAGTGTATATATTTTTCTCTTCCTGGAAGAGATCTTTGTGTTTACTTTACTTACCTAAATAGGGGTGGTGGCAAGCTAGCAAGTGCTGTAAATGCTGATGCTGTACTGGTATCGGTCTGCTGGCGATTGGCTTGGCTATCGGCCACGGGTTCCCCATCATTGGCTGTCTGTAATCTGCGAAAAGAAAAACTTTTTAAATAAAATAAATATAGTTCAAAAAACTAAAAAACACGATATTTTTTTATGATAAAATCACACTTTTATGATAAAATCAACTAAAAAGTAGAAAAGTATTCTATTTCATTCTTTCATACATGCAGCGTAAGATAAGGATGTATGTTGATCTCTTTCTACTGAAAAACGGATTTACTGACAAACATACAAGTGAAGCTAATATAAAGCGTGTAAAAAATATATTTACGCGACGAATAGATAACCTCTTTTCCTTTGGGAAGTCCGTTAAAAACTTATGTTTGTGTTAGTTCATATGTGTGAGTTTCATAATATAAGAGTAGCAGACGAGCATGCAGTCCACCTGATGGTAAGCTACTGCCGCCCATGGACATCTGTTATGAACCCCAGATACTATTAGATATTCCTACCTGAGGTCGGCCACAGATGTGACTAAGCTGGATAACCTCGGAAAAGTATGTCTCCCTTACCACACCCTTCAAACCAGAACACAGCAGCGTTTAATGCAGCTGTTATGAGGCAGAAATAGATTTAGCGGTGGTGCCGCCGGAGTCGAACCACAAAGGGTTCTAGCAACTTCAAAATGTAGATAGGTTTTCTATTTTCAAATTCAAATTCAAATCTCATTTACTTATTCAAAATTGATTCATAAAAGCTCTTTTTGAACGTCTACAAACTACCACCGCTTCGGAAGGTGTTTCGCTATGGAGAAGAAGCGGCGAAAGAAAATCTACGATATAACATTAGACGAGTAAAATACATAGATTGATCACTCCTAACAAGACAGTGTAACCAGTTTTGAGAATTGAAAGTTTTGCCGTTCCGTTCTAAAATATCCCTAAAATATTTGAAATACTTATTTATTTATTACGTAAATTACGTAGTATTAATTATTTATACGTTAATTTTCTCTAAACGTATTTTGATCTGTCAAGAATTTAAAAAAATAAATGATATAATCATCCATTTGTGACTTCATTCAAGCTCAAGTGGATATCTTTCTATCTTACTTCTCAAAGGAGGTAACCATAATTAAAACAATGTTTCACTGAAAATACCAAAGAAAATCAAGCCGACCCAATTTAACCGAATTTAAAGTACATAATGATGAAAACACACGATTATATTCCCCAATACCCCATAGGTAGTTTAAATTAATACGCTGAGTCAAAAACAAAACACTTTGAGCATGATTAATAGCATTACAAAAGCTACGCGATATATTAGGCACGGTGTGGATTTGACAGTCGGGGTGGTAAGAAATCGCCGGGGAGTCTTGTGTGGTGCGTGCGAAGCGAGGCAGCGAGTTGATTTCGAAAATCTATTTGGAGTTTCGTAAATGATAATAATAATAATAAACACTTTCTACACTCACAGCCCCACACGAAGATTCCCTGTGTCGTTGGTGCCATGGACACACACATAGACAAATACACAAACACCCAGACCCAGAAACAGAAATCTAAATTCATCATTTAGATATCTGTCTGGCCGGGGATCGAACCGGGGACCCTTTGCGCGTCAGACCGGTATGGTGGTCGCTCCGCCACGCCATCCGCCATCCGTCATGATGAAAATGTTTTTTTAGGAAATGGTTGAGATTTTGATTTGGAAACTTGGAAAATGATGGAAATTATTTTTTGATCGACAGATAAAAGTAACACATAAAGTTCGTTGGTATAGTCCGCGTAAAACTGCTAGACTCTGATTCTATAAATGAATCGCGTCGCCATAGCAAATTGTATGACTACACCTGCTCGCAACAACTTCAGAGCGGATTAGCAGTTTGGCGCGGGCTATAACAGATAACCAAACGTTAAATAGTGTTAGTAGATTCCGTGCCTAAGGTTACGAACAAAGAAATATATTCTTTTATTTTTTTTAGTAAGTATAATGTGAATAAATATGCCATATGTTAAAACGTTCATATTTTAAAGGGATTCCAAAATTGCAAATATTGTTCCATAATCATTAACATTTCAATACATCTTTGTCCATTAATTTATCACACTTCTATAGAATAATCATTTATTTTTATCACAATTAATTAAATTTACAAAATATAATCTATCTAACTACATATTTACAAACTATAAATCTATATACAATATATACAAAAAATATAATTTAAACAAAAAAAGAAATATTAAAACTTAAGGAAATATAAAAAATTAAATATAAAACAATGAGTCCAAATCACTGCCTCCCGGTAGAGTCCCAAGAATGCTGGCCGCGTTGCCACGTTGTATGGCCAAACTTATTCTTTGGCCAAAGTACGCACCAGCTCTTGGGTCTCCAGAAACGTCAACCAGACGCGACGAAAACCACTTCTATTATAAAAGACATTGCAAAAATCAGATGACATTTCATAACTCAAAGCAAGACTGAATATTCCAAAAATATAAAATAGTATAAGTATTTAAAAGTGATGTAAATTATCAACAAACAGATACCCCTTCACTTACCATCAGGTAAGAGCATGCTCAATGCTCATGTTATACTTCAGTTCAATTATATTCAAAATTGATAAATATAGGTTAGGTACCTTAGAACTTTTTTTGAACGTCAACAATTTACCATCGCTTCTGAAGGTGTTTCGTTATGAAGAGGAACCTCCTTTTAACTACACTTTTCGACTGCGCGTAACATCAATATTCCTGTTTCGAAAATCTTCAAATATAAAAAACTATTTTTTTTTTCAAAATTTTGAAAAATTCAACCCGCTTCCGCTTATAACTTGTACCACCCCAACAATCGGGAGTTCCTACATTGTGTTTATAATAGCGATGGTTTTCGATTGGGGTGCGATTAGCTAGGAGCCGAGCGTCTTGACTTAATTACGTGTAGTCATTGAAAACCTTTCATTTACTTATAAATACCTACTTATAGTATGAAAGAAAGAAAGAAAACAAAAGACAGATATTCTGTATTGACAGGTATTGACGACCCGCGTGGTGCAGCGGTCACCATACTGGTCTGACGGGCAGAGGGTCCCGGGTTCGATCCCCGGCTAGACAGATTTCTAAATGATGAATTTAGGTTTCTGTTTGTGGGTCTGGGTGTTTGTGTATTTATCTGTGTGTGTGGAGCTGTGAGTGTAGAAAGCGTTATTGACTTTTTTTTCTGTAAGTAAAACTGGTAGGAAACTAAGCAAAAGTGCCAGAACCCTCTGTGGTTCAACTCCGGCACCACCGCCACACCTATTTCTGTTATAACAGCAGTGTAGCGCTGCTGTGTTCTGGTTTGAAGGCTGTGACTTATTCGAGGTGTTTCAACTTTTTTCTTAAAGGTACCAACGCAGCTGTTGCCAACCTGAGGTAGGTATTTAATCTTATCTGGGATTGATTACATATTTCCATGGGTGGCAATAACCACTTACCATCAGTTATGTGCGTATTAGAAATTAATAAAATGATCATTTTTATTAGGTAGAGTAAGAAAAACATCGCGAAAACACGCCTGAGAGTAATTTAAAAAAGTTTTCAAAGATGTGTGAAGTCTACCAATACGCACTTAGCCAGCGCGGTGGACTATGGCCTAATCCTTCTCATTCTGAGAGGAGACCCGTGCACAGCAGTGGGATGATGACTTATATAACTGTAGTCCGCGCCAAACTGCCAATCCGCTTTGAAGTTGTTGCGAGCATGTAGTCATACAATTTGCTATGGCGACGCGATTCATTTCTATATTCAGAGCGGACTAGCAGTTTTACGCGGACTGTACCCTTTAAATGTGTATATTAAACAAAGCTTGTACGAGATAGGTAGGTTGCACAATCAATTTGTTAAACCTTTAACCTATAATTAGGATACGTTTACCCTTAAGGGATAAGGGTGAAGTTTTCCAACCCGACGCCTCCTTAACAACCCCCCAGAGGGTTGTTCATCCCTCATTATAATATTCGGAGGATTTATTCAAAGCCGACTTTTTCGGTTCGCCGCGCTAAGAAATCTAGAGATGATTTTTAAATTGATTTAAATTGCTATAAAGCGCCTTTAAGGGATGATGTCTATTAGTGGACCTTAAGGGCTAATGAATTAAGTTATTCGTCCTCAACCTAGTGGTTAAGAAACTCGGCCTTATGATCGAGGGGTCCGAGGTTCAAATTCCAAGCACGTCTGATTTTCAAGTTATGTGTGTATTAGAAATTAATTATCTTTTGTTTAAACGGTGAATGAAAACATCGTGAGTAAGCCTGCATACCTGAGAAATCTTTAAAAAACGTTTTCAAAGGTATGTGAAGTCTACCAACACGCACTTGGCCAGCGCGGTGGACTATGGCCGAATCCTTGTTATTCTGAGAGGAGACCCGGGGCTAAGTATGAATTACTAGATTTCGACTACCCTTGAGAACTTTTTTAAGGTATTCTCCAGCATGTAGGTTTGTCCAAAATGATTATCTTCACCATTCAAAGAACAGACAATTTTTAATACGCACATGAACTCGAAAAATTAGAGATGCCGGAGATTGGAACCTCGGAGTAGATGATTGAGAGATCGATTTTTTTATACAATATATAAATAGCGGACTAGCATGCAGTCCACCTGATTTTTAGTAGCTACTGCCGCCCTTGAACATTTGGTATCTTCTTCTGGGGTCGTGGGTGGCAAGAGTGGGAGCTCGAACCTCCCGGCCAACGGCCCCGGGTCGGACGGCGGTATGTGTGGTCGCATACCGTCGTACACACCAGACGGTGCGGCGAGCGTTAACCTCACCTGGGCGGAGCCCGACGGGGCAACGCGCTAAGAGGACTCCGGTTGCGTTCCTTTGGATATCCCGAAGTCCTCTACGCATCGCCGAGGACGGTTTTAGTGCGGTAAGAGTCCCACATAACCCTGTGTCGCTCCCACGGAATCGGGTACCTTTTGAAGGTTTCCCTCTCGTGAAAAAAAAGGGACCTAGGCTATTCCTTATCGACCTAGGGTCGACCACAGAGGCGCCGCTAGCCCTGAAGAATATAAAGGAATATTGTATCCTCCTTACGGAAATGTATGTTTTAATTTTAAACCACTGCTATTATGATCTACACAAGTCATAAATCTTCATATCACGTTTAACCACGTACAAATAATTTGACAACACAAATAAAAGACGGTCTATTAAACTCAATATTTAATAATATTTACCAAGTTGTTCTTTAAAAAAACTCCAACGAATCTACCCAAATCTTATACATCCCGACGCAAAAAGGCAAACTAAAGATTCTAAAACACTTGAAATAACAGACCATTGTTATAACACCAAATCTCTACTTGCGTCATTATACAATAGGCCAATATTCGCCATAATACCAAAGCCTAATCTTGGATAAACACAAAGACAGCGTAACATATTTTTTATATACATAGTTGCGTCAACAAAGGATTTTTTTATTCTTACCCTACTTTTGTGAAGGGATTTGCGTTAAAATAATATTAAGTGAATTTATTGTGCAATGTGTTTTATTGACTGCCATAAAGATGAGAATTTGTTGTCTATTATATTTTATTATCTGTGTTGTTAAAGCGGTAGCTATGTTTCGGATTATGATTTGATTAAAAATATGGATGTATTTTTAATCTGTAAGAGTAATAAAGGGGCATTTATTTATGGTTAAAAAAACATTTGTTGGACATAGGTTCTGACCTCCTATACATAAAGGAACGTTAGGACGTTATTCTTTAAGAGTCAAAAAATGTTTTATGAAAATAACATATTATTGAAATAAGTGGTGAACCAAGGTGGTAGAACCTTTGTGGTTCGACTCCGGCGGCACCACCGCCACCGTGTCCGTTAATGTTTAATGTTAATATTAATAATAGTTATAATTTTCTGTAATAATGTTAATATAATATATAATAATAATATTGTATGCCCATGAGGCCGGAATATGGCGGATAACTACACAATGCACATCTATGTTTTTAAACCTATGTTCCACAATAAAGTTACATATTTGATTTTATTTGACTTCATAGATTGATTATAAATAAAAATAAATCTTTTAGTTCTATTTTATTATTCTGTATTGACGTTAGCAAATTTGTATCTGTCTTCATGCTTACGTCACAACCATATGTGTCCATAATCGAAAATCGGGTATTAGAAACGGAATAACATCCAAAAATCGTCAAACCAAACCCAACGGGATTGCAATAAAGCGAAATTGTCACTAAAACGTTTTCAATAAAGCCATTTCGTACCCTCGTCCCCTCGAATCAATTATTTTCACACTTTGCCGCGTAAAAATTGGCGCGAACCGTCCACAGACTGCACACAGTCAATCGTTGGTGGCAGTTAATTAAAACGTTATTGCGTTTTAAATAACGGTTTAGGTTAAAGCAGTTTTTAAATAACTTCTTTGTTATTAAACGTATTTAATAGCCTAGTTAGTTTGTTACGATAATCTTTAGATTTTTTGTTATGATATTTTATTTATTTATAAGTTTTTGTACACGGATAAAACAATTATTAAAAGCAAACATTATGAAAATAGAGTGCAAAGGACTGTTTATTTCAAAATGAAATCTCTTCCAGCAGCCCTGAGATTGGAATGCTCATATGAAAACAAATTTAGTGTGCATAAAAACAAAATATAGTTTTATTAAACTATTAAACTAATAATTAAGTAATTGATATCAAAAATAAAACATGTAAAGTTTATTTGCAGTAGTTGTCATATGAAGTACAATGGAAAATATTAGTGTTTGCATTTTCCGCTATAAACAGTTATATTAAACCACAAACTATGTAATATAAATTCTTGGTACCTAATAAAAACTATAAATTATTCGAATTAAAATAACGATCTATAATCTTGTTTGGTATTAGGTATTACTTTTTTAAATAATAGCGTTTCATTAATTGCTTAAATAATATAAGGTAAGGTACTTTTCGAAATCGCAAAAACAAAATTTCGCTGCTTATATTCTGCGTCGTACAAACTGCTCCATTTGTTTTTATTAATAAACAGACTACTTGGTAATAATGGTCTTAACTTGATCCAGCCCACCAAATGATAACTATTACCTCTTTCCATAGTAAATATTGCTCGCTCCTTACAAGAAAATGTAACCTTTTGACAATTGTCACTGTCAATTATTTTCGTATTTGAGAAATATTAAAAAAAATGTAGTTTATAGATAATTTACAAATGAAACCATAGTTTAGCCGTTTAAGTCATTTAATGGCTTCCTTCAATTACAAGGTGGTGAGATATCTACAGCTGACAATTCTGTTAGCCGTTTAATGGCTGTCATGGTGTAATTTACGCGGAATAATGCCGACATGCGCAGTTAAGACTCAAAATCGAAAAAAAAGTGCGAAGAAATATCGTCTCATTCGTAAATGATCTAAAAACTACATTTTTTTTTAATATGTTTCAAACACGAAAATAATTGACAGTGACAATTGTCAAAAGGTTACATTTTCTTGTTAGGAGCAAGTAATCTTTACTAATCTATGTATCTACCATTTACTTAATAAAAAAAAACGCAAAATTATCTTTTAACATTTATTGAATCATTTACTTATATAGGAAGTTCTACAACTTTAAAAAATCTACATAACACATCCAGTTCAACCAACCAACCAACATTTAATTAACCGATTAAAACATTTCGTTAATTCGTTAACAACGATACGTTAAACCCGTTAACGTATGTACATTACCACAATGTGTACCGTGATATACATTCGTTTCAGCTCATAATAACATATCCGGTCTGCGGTTTGTGCGTTGTGCTGACATTATTATGTTTCTGCACCTCTGGATGTGAATTGTATGGTTTGTAGACTGCAATGTAGCGATATTTAATAACGTATTTAATAACGGATTAGATATATTCTGTTATAAATATTAGAAAAAATATAACATACTTATAATATACTGTTATATTAGAACTTAATCTTAAACAATTTGTGTTGCTGCGGCATATCATATTGCTAATACCTTCATTTGCGGTGTTGCCACTATCGACCAACATAATTACCTTTATTTAGCTTCACGCTTTATATTAGCTTTACTTGTATGTTTGTCAGTGAGTAACTCCGTTTTTTAGTAGAAAGAGATCAACGTACATCCTTATCTTACCCTGCATGTATGAAAGAATAAAATAGAATACTTTTCTACTTTTTAGTTGATTTTATCATAAAAGCGTGTTTTTTAGATTTTTGAACTATATTTATTTTTATAATATAGGAGTCGCAGACGATAAAGTCGTCCTGATAGTAGGTAAGTGTCTACTGCCGCCCTTGGATATATATATTCAACCCCAGATAAGATTAGATTCCTGAGGTCGGCCACAGATGCGCCATTGCGCTGAAGACTAAGCTGGAATGTCTCCGAAAAGTATGTCTCCCTTACCAACCAAATCTTCAAATCCACACATTGCATTAATACTCGACCCTTAAACCATAATACGGGTACCCTATGCTGTTAATACGAGCCCTAAGGGCTATGTACTTTAAATTCAGGTCGCGTGTGACCGCACTATTGTCTGCTATTAGCAAAATAGGGACGCTAAAGTTTAGTTGAACGCCAAATACAGGAAGTAGCCTTTAGTAGCTTTTAATATACCCTCTACAAACTTATTTAACTAGTTTATTCCAAGCTTTCAACCTTTTTTGCATATTTAACCGTTTCACAAAAAAAAAAACGGTAGAAGTATAAAAAACGAACTATGTATGTATGTATCTGTTATTGCAAAATAGCTGTTTTATAAGCGAAATGGTAATAACTGTTATTTATTTGTTAATGTTTATTTTATAAACTATTTTTTTTTATTTTGTATAGGACAGTTTTTGTTATTTTTAATCTGTTAGTCTCAGAAATGTGTTGATTTCAATGATGTTTTTAAATTTAAGAGTATTTTGGACAATCGTAAGTTTACGAAGCCTAATTTTACCCCAAAAGCTAGGGCTTAGAAATTAATATTAAGAACTGCATTACTGTACCCGTTGTATTCAATGAAATCCATATATTAGAATGTTATTAAAAACCTACTAAACTAGGTAATGTTGCCAGTATTCTGGGAACTCATCCCAGTGACGGCAATTGTATTGTAATCGGTGAATGTAGCTTATTATATTTAATTTAAAATATTGTATATAGTATATTATTTCTATTTTCTATAATTTCAAGTATATATAACTTTTATTACAATGCTTATTTCATTTAATTTAAATTCCTATATAAGTACAGATATTTATAAGCTTAAATACGTTCATAACGTAATAGAAACCTTAGAATTAAACCGCGCTAAAAGCTAATATGGTAGCACAGATATTTGCGGTCTCGTGGAGATAATTCCCGGGAATTAGGAACGTTCTGTTCGTGTTCTGCATGCAGTGAATCGTTGTCACCCTGTATGCGGTTTGTACCTATTAGTTGCTTGTGTTGTAGGTGTAAGGCACTCATGTTGTAGCTGTTTGGTACTCATGTACATATTGTGATGTATATTATAATGTTCTATATTTAAAATTAACAAAGATGCACCCGTAGGTAACTGGCATGCATACCAGTATACGTGTTTAGAATAACTTTTTTCTAAAATATATTGGATGTAATGCTGTTGATGTGTCTTATAAATAAATAAATAATGATTGATTGTGAGTTATGATAACTTGGGATTTATTTCAGGTTAAGAAAGTTAGAAAATACAATAATAACATTAATGTCATAATGGCCAATAAATACCATACCTATCTGGTTTTAATTAATAAATACTTAAAGAAACTGTATCTTTTTTACATATAGCAATTGTGTTGATTTTCTTAAGGTTATCATGAAAGAATAGTGTGTTTGCACAAATGTGAGAAATCAAGAGTTACTTTTAATAAGAAAAAGTTTCGAGATAAAATTCAAAACACTATGCGTAGTACGCAACTATAGCAGCACCCATTATTCCCGATTCAATCTACATAATCTCACTAAAACTTGCTAATTGGTTTTCAATTACAATTCCCACATTAACCTTTAAGTTTTTCATAATTAAACCGTTAAAATTAGAATTAAGCATTGCCAGAAGCTTATTAGCGTGTGCTACTAAATCTCTGCTACTATATTTAGTAGCACAAATATTTGCGGTCTCGTGGAGATAATTCCCGGGAATTAGGAACGTTCTGTTCGTGTTCTGCATGCAGTGAATCGTTGTCACCCTGCGTGCGGTTTGTAGCTATTAGTTGCTCATGTTGTAGCTATTAGGTGCTCATATTGTAGCTATTAGATATATGTACGATTATTGTACATAATAATTTGATTGCTTGTTTGTAAGTTATGATTAGGATTGGGATTTCTTTCATAATGAGATTTAAAAATTGAAGTGTTGAGTTGAAAATTTTGTTGTTCTTTTAAGAACTGGCCACGTTATGTATACGTGTTAGAAATGTATCTTTTATTTAATCATTTTTATGGTTAATTGTTGTAACTCTCCTAATTATGTATTATGAATACATTATATAACATAGTGATAGTTTTTCGATGCTACTAGATAGCTATATATTTGTAATATTTTAACGGTAAATAAGTGGTTTTGTAGAACAAACCGTCGGCAAAATAAAAACGCCTGAAATCCTTATTAATCTTCAATCTTCAATAATTTATAAATCTCATAAATAGTTAAATCAAAAAATTAGTAATACTTAGTAATAATTACTTCAAAAGTATGATTGACTATAAAAAACACATGTAAATCTTAATCCGTTCAAATTTCATTAAAGCCATTCAAATTATTTAAAGTAGTTAGCGAAACCTCTGCGTACAGAAACCCAGAGGTTTCACTATAACTATCATAGCAGTAGAAAAGTAAATATAAAATCAAATCACATAAAAGTATCCAGCGAAACAATCAAGCGCACCTGAAACTCCGCCATCATTCCATTTATTTCTACAATTCGATAATCGAATAGAAGTTTCCATGACGATTTATCGCTGCCAACATCCCGATTCAACTTTATAGCTTTCGCGTAAAAACTACCAACCTTCCAGTAATATAAAGTTGAACAAACTTAGTTTATAATCCGCAAAGAATACATGTACTCTCCGTCTATAAGAATAAGGTCTAACTTTTGAATATCAACTGTAAATGTGCTATGGCTTCCGCGTAACTGAGTAAGAGCGCCCGAGTCGTTCCGAATTCGAATATTATTGCAATATGGCGCCCAATGACATGTTAATATGGGGCTTCGGAACCGAAATGCATAATTTTATTCCTCGATTCCTCGAGAAATCGAGTTTTGACTGTACCGTATTGGAATTGTTATGAGATATTGTTATATCGATTTGCAGATATTAGTATTCGGGATCGTTTTATTCTTATGATCTCCTATTGTTTAGAACCATTAAGATATATTAAAGAAAGCAATAAAAGTCATAGATTATGATAAAAATTAATGCAAGGATGTAATAAATTAAAAGATTTGAAAATTTAATCTAGTTATACCTAAAATAAATTAAAAATAAAAAGTTTTCTGATTTCAAAATACAATTAATAATTATTTCTTTAAGTTTAAAAATGCTTGAAATTCGTATTGTATTCACTGAATGTTCAAAGTTATTACAAGAACTTATTTATAATTAATTAGCAACATAACTAAGATTGAATAAATATACGTCCATAATAACAGTTTTTCCTAAGTATCTATGTAGTTACTTCTGAAACTAATTTAAATATAAAGCCTTAGTAATAGTCCTTACAGAATCCATACTTCATTTTCCTTCATATTACAATCAAATCGCATTTATTATTAATCTACAATAACAAGACTACACAAAACGAAAACTTAATCAACGAAAAAATATAGCTATTATCGCGCGATAGCCGTTATAGCAATAACGATTTTCTGTATCCATTCCTACATCTTAATTCAGTAGCAAAAGTGCCAACATGGCGGGACTTTTTCAATAAAACTGGCAACATCTGGCAGAACACTTAAGCGCGGAGAGGGAAAGTATCTGTCCCTTTTTCGCGTTCGTATTTCTTTCGTATTAGAGAGAGATAGCAGATGAGGGAGTCCAGATCGAAATTAATATGTCCTTTCTTAACATTTTCGTCTGATGGCAACGCTTTATTATTTTATTATTGATGTCGGCTCTCGATATTTCTCTATTATTATTTCGTGTTGTCCATTTCAGTTGGGAGATAGCAATTAGATATGTTATAAATTACATATGGCGTCTGCGATAAATACGATATTAACTTCTTTATATCTAAGATGCTTCGCCGAGGATATAAAGGCAACTTGCACGTGTGAGTGAACGCCATGGTGGTTTTATGCATGTCAACTTTTCTATCTCTCAACCATAGATTAGTAAAGATTACTCACTCCTAACAAGAAAATGTACCCAGTTTTGAGAATTGAAATAGTTGCGTAAAAAAGTTTTGCCACGACTCCGTGCTAAAATGTCCCTAAAATATTTGAAATAATTATTTATTTATTACGTAAATTACGCAATATTAGTTATTTATTCGTAAATTTTCTCTAAAAATGTTTTTATTTGTCAAGAATTCAAAAAAGAACTTACTAAAATAAGCCGTTTGTGGCTTCATTCAATTTCAAGGCGGCGAAGAATCTTTACTAATCTATGCTCTCAACCTAGCCAATTTTTGCCTATGATAGATCAAAATTAGGCATTTTCAATTTAAAATTGGCATGATCTGTTTTTTTCTACCTAAATATGACATAGAATGACCTATGATTATCATATAGCAACGCAATTCAGCGGAACATCTTATATTATATTCATTTTTTTAGTTTTCCTTTACTATTTTTTACCTTTACCTTACCTTTACCTTTACCTTTACCTTTACCTTTACCTTTACCTTTACCTTTACGCTTAGAAGGGATTTATTGTTCCATAATCATCAAAATTTACAATAATACATATTTATCCTCTAATTTATCACACTTCCAATACATGACAAAAATTAAATGACTTTTCATAAGTTATATTCAAAGCAAGTTTGAATATTCCAGAAATATAAAATAAAACAGTATTTAAAAGTGATATAAATTATCAATATCTAGTAATTATATGGCCTAAGTGTACATGAATCAGTGTGATGTGACTGTACCACTATAGACCATAGATTAGTAAAGATACTTCGCCGCCTTGAAATTGAATGAAGCCACAAACGGCTTATTTTAGTAAGTTCTTTTTTTGAATTATTGACAAATAAAAACATTTTAGAAAAAAAATACGAATATATAACGAATGCTGCATAATTTACGTAATAAATAAATAATTATTTCAAATATTGTAGGGACATTTTAGCACGGAAACGTGGCAAAACTTTTTAACGCAACTATTTCAATTCTCAAAACTGGGTACATTTTCTTGTTAGGAGTGAGTAATCTTTACTAATCTATGCTATAGACTTACTTTTAAATTATTTTTAAAATTTACAACACTTATACTCAGTGGTCACTACCCGGCGGTATCTTTGCTGAGCACTTGGGAGTAGCTTGGATACAACCAACAACACCCTACATTAAAGGTGGTAGAACCCTTTGTGGTTCGACTCCGGCGGCACCACCGCCACACCTATTTCTACCTAATAACAGCAGTGTTAGGCGCTGCTGTGTTCCGGTTTGAAGGGTGTGGTAAGGGAGACAGACTTTTCCGAGGCGTTCCAGCTTAGTCCTCAGGGGTAGCGGCACATCTGTGGCCGACCTCAGGTAGGAATATCTTATCCTATCTGGGGTTGATTACAGATGTCCATGGGTGGCAGTAGCCACTTACCATCAGGTGGACTGCATGCTCGTCTGCTACTCTTATATTATAAAAAAAAAAACCCTAGGTTTGGCAATCATTAATTCGTTTAATTTTAAAAATAGTTTTTTTTCTATCTTCTTCAGGGCTCGAAGCCCTAATAATGTAAAAATATTTCTTGACCCACCAAAAACCTGTCCTTAACATGTACCTACATTTTATTATGTTGCAAATGAGATCAAATTTATACAAAAATATTTTTTTTCGTAATGAGGTATCGCTTAATAAGTAACTAAGAACATATAATTAACAATATAAAGAGTTTAATATATATGAAAATTATATATTTGAAATTTTTTAGGCTGTTTTAGACCTCCTATGACATCTAAGGGGGGGTTGAAAAGCACTGCAGTAAATTAATTCAAATAAATATGTTAAAAAAAACTAACAAACACGCTTTTATGATAAAGACAACAAAAAAGTAGAAAGAATTTCCAATTTAGAAATTAATTAAGGAACAGTAAATAGTATAATTGTGAAAAAAGCGTGGGGTGCTCCATTTATCAGTTTTCGAAAAGCGCCCCACACTTTTTCCACAATTATACAATTTACTTTAGGTGAACCTAATAGAAGTGTGTAAAAAGGTAATTTGCATCCATCGAACCGAAATATAATCCTATAATTTTACAGGTGGTAGAACTCTTTGTGGTTCGACTCCGGCGGCACCACCGCCACACCTATTTCTGCATAATGACAGCATTGTTAAGCGCTGCTGTGTTCCACTTTGATGTGGTGAGTAAGAAAGACCAACTAATCTGAGGCGGTTCAACTTAATCCTCAGGAAGAGCAACGCATTTGTAGCCCATTTCAGGAAGAACTTTTATCTAGGGTTGCTTATAGATGTCCATGGGCCGCAGTAACCACTTAACATAAGTGGACTGCATGATCTCCTGCTACTTTATTATTATAAAGGTTTATATTGTCCTGTATAGTCCGCGCCAAACTTCTAGTCCGCTCTGAAGTTGTTGCGGGTTTAGTTAGCATATACTCCATAAACTAAGGGCACACTAACGCAGCTCTGTAGCCGAGGGCGAGAGCGGGCAGGGGATGGGGCCGGGGGGTCCCGCACTGTCTTCATCCCGCTAATATCTTCAATTTGCTGTTGCGACGACTCATTTCTATATTCGGAGCGAACTGGTAGTGTTGCGCGAACTATACTAGAATGTTACTTATCAAGATAAATCCAAAAAACCTAAACCTGACGATATCTTGTTAATTGAAGCGTTACTTCCAGCATCCGGATCCATCATCAGATAAACTCAATCCTAACTAACATTATAAATTTGAAGGTAAAAACCTTTGTGATTCGACTCCGGCGGCACCATCGCCACACATACTTCTACCTCATAATAGCAGTGTTAATCGCTGCTATATTCTGGTTTAAACGGTTTGGTAAGGAAGACATCGACATCCGAGGCGTTCCTGCTTAGTCCTCAGGGGTAGCGGCGCATTTGTGGCCGACCTCAGGTATGAATATTTAATCGTATCTGGGGTTGATTACGTCCATGTGCGGCAGTAGCCACTTACCATCAGGTGGACTGCATGCTCGTCTGCTACTCCTATATTATATATATATATATATTTCTTATGTGCGTATGTCACTGAACTCCTCCTAAACGACTGGACTGATTTTGATGAAATTTGTTGTGCATGTTCAGGGGGACTTGGGAATGGTTTAGATTCACAATTTAGTCTGTGGGAAAAGGTTTTTTTAATTAATTTTTAATTCGTAAGTAGTTGTTGATTTTGCAATGTTTCACATTGGATTGCGGGCGAAGCCGCGGGCACCACTAGTATTATATAAAAAAATGCGAATGTAAGTTTGTTCGTAAGTTTGTTTGTTTGTTACACTTTCACGCCTTAACTACTTAACCGATTGTCATGAAATTTTGTACACACGTTGTCAGGGGTTCAGAAAATTACATAGGGTATATTTTATCCCCAAAAAGTACCACTCCCGAGGGATAGATAAAAATCTCTGAGTGAAAGCGAAGCCAGGGGTTAAGGTTGTAATATCAATTATTATCATTTAAGGTACATAAGTGTTCCAAAGCTCTCAATCCGTATATCCTTTATCCATACTAAAATTAAGTTAATAAAAACATTATTTAGAAGCTTTGTTTGCCTTTACATACACATTAGGTTTTTTATAACATAGGAGTAACACACGAGCATGCAGTCCACCCGATGGTAAGTAGCTACTGCCGCCCATGGACATCTGTAATCAACCCCAGATAGGATTAGATATTCCTACCTAAGGTCGGCCACAGATGCGCCGCTACCCCTGAGGACTAAGCTGGAACGCCTCGAAAAAGTCTATCTCCCTTACCACACCCTTCAAACCGGAACACAGCAGCGCCTAACACTGCTGTGTTTAGGTAGAAATAGGTGTGGCGGTGGTGCCGCCGGAGTCGAACCACAAAGCGTTCTACCACCATCAAACGTGTGTCGTGCGAGCCATGAACACTACGTATACACAAACACCCTGACTTAGAACAGAAATTTAAATTCATTTCTGGCCGGAGAATGAATTCGGGAACGCCGCGCGTCGCGGTTGTCAGGTGGTAAAAACCCTAAGTAGTTCTACCACTTATAATAAAAAAAATACGGAATACTCAAATATGGATACAGATAGGCCTTTTCTTTTTGTTAACGAGGGGGAAACCTTCAATTGTTACTAGGTGCCCTTGGAGCGACACGGGGTTATATGGGATTCTTACCACACGAAAGCCCCCCAGGTGACCGCCCACGACGCTGCGTTGAGGACTCCGGGATCTCCAAAGGAACGCAAACGGAGTACTCTAAGCATCTTGCCCCGTCGGGCTCTACCCTTATGAGCATAAAAGTTGCCAAACCATAGTGTGTACGACGGTATCCGACACATACCGCCGTCCTTCCCGGGGTCACTGTCCGGGCACTTCCAGCTCCCACTTTTGCCACCCGCGCTCCGGAAGCCCCTTTAGTCGCCTCTTACGACAGGCAGGGGATACCGTATTCCTATACTGGTCCCGGAACTACAGGGACAATGGACAGGGATAGTGGGGTCCAAGATTCGGATCTCAGATACGCACGTAGGATTTAAGTTATTTGCGTATTAGAAATTAATTAACACTTACTTAAATGGTGAAGGAAACCGTTGTGCATAAACCTACACGTTTGAAACTTGAAAGTTCTTTAAAAAATATCTCAAAGGTTTGCGAAGCCTTCCAATCCGCACTTGTTCAGCGCGGTGGACATGGGCGCCGCCAGGATTATTTTCAGGAAGGTGCATAGCGGTCCGGGCGGAAAATTGAATAAAGCCCAGGGTTTAAAAAGAATTTAAGAAACTTTTACAAATGTGTTATAGACATTTTTCTATGACGGATACGTATTTCAGTGATTTCAGTCCTGGCGAGCATTTTTTATTGACATACCTATACACATTTCAAGGGCCTTTTTTTCCGGTCCGGGGAGGTGGACGTGCACCCCTTGGCACCCCTCTGCCGGCGCCCATATACAGTACAGGTAGAGTATAAAAAAGGATTAAATAAAGAACTTACCATTAACATTATTCTTGACAGGATCCCTTTCTTCCCGATCCCCCAAAATCGCACTGACACTGAATTTCAACAGCGGTTTCTTTTGCTCCGTATAATCTTCACAACTCCTCACCATGTCCTCTGTGTTTAGCCTCTCCTTATCAGCCTCATCTCCAGAATTCTCCTGATAATTCAAATTGAATCTTTTCTCAAGTTCTTCTAGTCTCCTGATACCTGATTTCTTACAAGCAAACGGAGGGCAGTCATAAGAACCGCAATGACAACGTCTAGATAAGCTTGGGATGTTGAGGACTTCTTTATCGCTTCGACCATCATCATTGCGCTGATAAAACTCATTATTGTAATACGTTGTTTCGTTCTTAACGGCGTTGAAGTCGCCTTCATTGCTTTTGGAGTCGTCATCTTCTATTTTGTCATCAATTGACCCATCATTGCGATGTTCTTCTTCAGTCTCAGTTATTTTGGATTCGTCAACGTCTGGGGAATTCTCCCTGGACCGCTCGTAGTTCTGCCGTTGCAACACATAGTTCTCCAGCTGCTGGTTTAAGTACTGGTTGTGGAAGTTCACGTTCTTCTGCTGATGCAAGATGTTGTCGACCAAAAACGGTGAGGTCATGTTAAATGGGGTTGCGTTTGACTTATTATAACATAGATTGTGGATAGTTTTAAGCATAATGTTGTGGTCTAAGGCCTTCGGAACGAACGGGTTCAATTTCAACGGGCCATGTTTCAAATCCGTCGGGTACATTATAAAGTCATGCCGATCTACAACTGATTGTTTAACACTTCACTGAACTATGAGAAATAAATCGGTGACAATCGAATCGTGCAACACCAAGCGCATGCTTCGCGTGTGTTTGTTGCGGCGGTTAAAACTCGACTGACTTGAAGGGAGTGGTCCTTAAAGGGGCGGGTTTACTGGGGTGGTTTTTAGCCACGCTTTTGTGAGCAAACGTCCAGTATATCCTGAGATACGCCGCCCCGCTAGTGCTGTTCAAAATGTTAGAGAACGGACGTAATTCCTCTTTTCTTCAGAGGCCACGTATTACGCTGGTCGGTTCGACGGACAGTTTTCAACTATTTTCAATACGTTCTATTTAGAACTCTATTTATATTGTCCAGGGTTGGTTTTGACGTATATCTAAGTAACCGTCGACCCGTATTAGAAAGATTTCTGTTTATATGTGAGCACTTTTATTCATTGGTCGAAGGAATATTATATTATTATGTTCCTTTGGTTCTGAAGAATGATTATGGAGTTTATATGACACGGGATTGCAAATAGACTATTTTTATTGAAATGGAGAATAATACAGCTGGTGTTAATGACCACTGCAGCCCATGAATGTCCAGATAATCTGTAAGAGACGTCCAACTATTCTTGTGTTTTTGTCGTAGAAAACGAACATACAGTCCACCTGATTAATTTAATGTTAAATGCATTCATATTATGTCATAGATTAGTAAAGATACTTCGTCGCCTTGAAATTGAATGAAGCCACAAACGGCTTATTAGTAAGTTCTTTTTTTGAATTCTTGATAAATAAAAACATTTTTAGACAAAATTTACGAATAAAAAACTAATACTGCGTAATTTACGTAATAAATAAATAATTATTTCAAATATTTTAGGAACATTTTAGCACGGAGACGTGGCAAGACTTTTTTACGCAAATATTTCAATTCTCAAAACTGGGTACATTTTCCTGTTAGGAGTGGGTGATCTTTACTAATCTATGTATTATGTATAACAGAAAGAAAATGAAATAAAACTTTTATCTGAGGTTGGTCACAGGTGCGTTACTAACCCTAAAACCAAGTTAAAACGCTTCATATGATTATAATTTGCTAATTTATTAATCAAGATAAAAGCAGCGCTGTTTAAAGTCTATTAAATTAGGTACTTACATAATTATGTAAATATTAGTTGAGGTGTTTCGATTTGGTCTGTAAGGTGACAAATATTTTTAAGAATTGAAATAGAAATTTTTATTTTCACTTCAAGTATAGTTATTATTACTGATGTGAAACATCTATAGCCGCGCGTAAAACCGATTTCTGGCGTGGCGACGCATGCCGTGGCCGTCGCCACGCTTTGTCACAGTAATACCGTCCTCAGAGGCAACATCGAATATAACTATTACCGAAGTCACTGATTAAACGAATTAAGTAGTCACGATTTGAAATAAATTCGTAAATTTTTGTATTTAATGAAAATAAATGTTTATTCAATTAATAGTCATCGTTATCTGGAAAATAATCGGAATATTTTATTTTATCATTATGACATATTTAGTTCCTATCACAATATGTTATTTTCTGCATATTACTTTTACAAAATAATGTCGATGTTTCACATCTGCCAGGCGTCCCGTGACGGCTCACATTTTTTTTGTTTTTTGTGGGGATGGTGGTAACTTCAACAACGGGTTGAAGTTAAGTTGATTAGTTAGAACCGCGAATGGATAGGGTTCCTACGACTCAGATCTTATCGATAAGTCTGTGGTAATTTCGCTTGTGATAATAATTAAGAACACAGGCCTATAGCGGCATGTGAGTTATGACCACGTTATGCATTATTATTTAATTAGAGTTTGATAAAAGTTAGATGGTCTTTACCTTTGTAGGTCACACTAAAGCCAGATATATATCGATATACAATAGATTATATTCTTACGTTTTTTAAAGCTAAATGCATTTTAGGGTACCGTGCCCAAGGGGTAAATACGGAACCTTATTACTAAGCCTCTGCAGTCTGTACATCTGTCCGTCTATCCCAAAGCTCTATATCTTGAACTGTAATAGATAGCCACTTGTTTATGGCGTGTACTATGACCACTATTATATCAGCAAATACCAAAAATAACGGGAAAGGTTATTTTTAATTATTACGATTTATTTATTTCTATAGCTAATACGAGTACATGATTATAAAATGAAAGAGTTTAAGAATAAGAAAAACAAAATTTCTTTACTAAAAAACTTGTTTATAAAACCTCTTTTTATGTAAATTTATTTTTAATAGGTACTAAGAAGAACAACTACTAGATTCGTAGCCAATCTACGGTTTGTAAATGTATAGATTCGTAGAAGCGTAGCAGGTCTACGATATTTTCCATTTTGTGGTGAAAAATATTATTTTAATTATTGTTTTTCAAGCGGAGGGTAATGTTTTTCGAGCGTATGTATGTGTCATTCTTTGTCACGCTGCAGCACAAACGGCTTGACGGATTAACATATGAGGTGTCGTTGGATTCCTCTAAATTGTAAGTGACATAGGTTATTATTTCCATGTTCAGTTAATTATTTTGATGCTGTGGGTTTATTTCTATTTTTAGTAATTACTAGTCATAGATTAAAAATGCCATACACTTAAATATAACTGATATTTATATTTTTATTATCATTAAGCTTAGATTGGCCCACTACTGGACACAGGTCTCAGTGGGTGCCTAACAGTATAGTTCACCGTATTGGCCAAATGTGTGTGTAGACTTCACAAACCTAACTTATTTAAGAAGTCACAGGAGGCATGTTGCCTCACGTCACCTTCACTTTTCAAAGTGCATAAACGATAATTGCTAATAAGCAAATAACTTTAAAAAATACCGTGCCTGGGATGCGAACCTTGGACTCTGTGATTACGAGGCGAGAGGGAGTGCCATAAGGCTATCATTGCTACTAATGCTCAAGAGAAGCGACGCATTTGTGAGCGAACTCACATATAACTTGAATTCTATTTGATAGACATTGATTACTAGCTGACCCGGCAAACGTTGTGTTGCCATATAAATAAAAAAATGTTAAGAGTGAACAACCCTTATCACTTAGGGGTATGAAAAATAGATAGTAGCCGATTCTCAGACCTACTGAATATGCATATAAAATTTGATGAAAATCGGAAAAGCCGTTTCGGAGGAGTACGGTAACTAACATTGTGACACGAGAATTTTATATATAAGATAAATGACCATTGGTGACAGTCACCTACCACTTACCATTAGGTTACTTGCAAGTTTATTTGCTACCAACTCATAAATAATTGTTAACCTATTCAAAAATACATTACCAAGCTTAAAACTCAATAAAAATTCATACATTTGCAACAAAATCATTCGAGCATACGTCCGCTCTCCTCAAAGGTCGAGTGAAGACTGCTGCCAAATTAAAAGAAAAAGCATACGCGGGGTAGTGAAGAAAAAACGCGTTCCAATTTTGAAATTAGCCACACCCCCTTATTGTTATTGGCTGGCGGCCGCAATACGACATGACGTAACTACCAGCTTAAGTTCACGCTAAATTTATCTCTATTGTATTACAATAAAGTTAATATTACTCTGTATATTTCTGTAAAGTATTTTAAGTAACAAAAGATCGTAAGTAAGTTGTATGAATTTTATTTCGTTGTTAGAAGTAGGTTACAGACGGTCTATTGAGCGTTGTTTTAAATGGTTTTAATGAATATGGTTGCGTTGTTTTAACTTAATTTTGAACTAGTTATGTTTGGTTTATCTCGTTGGTGACCGCTTAAGCAAACAAAATATTTTTTGAAAAATCGTAGCATCTGTAGATATGGTTTATAATAAATAAATAAATAAACGCTTTCTATACTCACAGCCCCACACTAGGATTCCCTGTGTCGTGGGTGCTATGAACACACACATAGACAAACACCCAGACCCAGAAACAGAAATCTAAATTCATCATTTAGATATCTGTCTGGCCGGGGATCGAACCCGGGACTCTTTGCGCGTCAGACTGGTATGGTGACCGCTCCGCCACGCGGGTCGTCGTCGTCGCGGGTTTGAGTGACTGTTGCTTTATTTCTAGCATGAAGCAGTTATGTGTTTGGAAGGATGTGGATGCCGGCTGACTTATACCTTAGTACTTAGTCCTCAGGTAGCAACGTTGTGATCGGCTTCAGGTAGAACCAGTTCTATATGGAGTTGGTTCATAGTCCATCCGTCCACTTACCATTATGAGCACTGCGTACTCGTTTGTTACTTGATTAATTGTTAGTTCTGTATATATAGAGCCTTGATATATATGTCCGATATACCTATTTCAGGTAAGTGCATTTAAAAAATGAGAACAAAGTATCGCTGTAGGGCTCCGGTGTCTCGCAGCGACGTACGTATAGGGCGGAGGCTTGTCGAACTAAATCGAGGTTTATCACTTATATTGGGAATCGGAGAAAATCAACGTTCCTCTCTTTTCTTAGCAGTCAGAAGTGACATATATTTTCTTTTAAATATAAAATAAAGTATAAAAAGGTAAAAATATATAAAAACCTATTCCTATCGTCCGCCAGCAGCCTGCATCGCCAACAATCGCTATGATGGTAAGGAAGAAATAGGTGTGTCTGTAGTTGACGAAATTACAAACACTTAAAGATGCAACTTAAATTGAAAATGATAGGCTTGAAGTTGAAACTCGTCCTCTCAATCGACTGGTCTGAAGTTCGAACCGAAGCACGAACCACTGATTTTTGAAGTTTATATTAGAAATTAATTATCACTTGCTTTAACACATGTCTACGGTGTGGTGGATAAAAACTGAACGATGGTTTCCCGCGGTGCACCGCACCGGCGTCGTGGGAGCGACGCAGGGTTATGTGGGATTTTTACCGCACTAAAAGGTGAGTACGACGGTATGCGACCACACATACCGCCGCCCTTCCCGGGGTGTATAAAGCCCACCAATACGCACTTGTCCAGCGCGGTGGACTATGGCCTAATCCTTCCCATTCTGAGAGGAGACCCGTGCCCAGCAGTGGGACAGTAATGGATTCAGCGCGTTTAGACTCAACAAATGCTAATCAACCCAGCTGTTATAAATTAAGGGAAAGTTTCTGTTTTGACGTTACCCCTTCACCGTGTCGAATGCAGCTAAAGGGTGTAAAAATAAGGGTTGAGGGATGATTTTTAACGTTTATTAAATCTTACGCTTTGGTGCAAATTAAAGGGATGCAAGTAGTGATAGCTTATTGGTATGGATTTCTACCTCTGTATGTGGAAAGATACAAATATAAACACACCAGTTTTAGCCCTACTTTATTTAGTAATAAATAAATGCTACCCATTTATTATAATATTGTTGTGTGTGTGTTAAAAATTCTTGTCAATTAAAAGATGATAGTATGGTTCTATCGGGGAGGTTGTTAGAAATAAAATGAAATATATTTATTTTATATAGGCCTACATAGCCTACGGCGGCACTTACAAATTGTAAGTTAGAATATTTTTTAACTTTTTCACACCGAAAAAAGGTTATTTATTTCTTAAACTACCACCGGATCGAAACGCGACCTCAACTGAGAGGATCCGATAAGAAACTCATTAGTCATTAGATTTGTCTTTTTTTTTCATAATAAATTACTCTTACTCTTTTTTTTTCTTAGTTACCTACTACCAACCCATTAGTTATAGTCCGCGCCAAACTACTAGTCCGCTCAGAAGTTGTTGCGAGCAGGTGTAGTCATACATTTTACTATGGCGACGCGATTCATTTCTATATTCAGAGCGGACTAGCAGTTTTACGTGGACTATACCTACCCACCTAACGTGAAGCAGTTCTGCGTTGCAATGCGAATGGATTATGGTTAGTTTACATATTTAGAGGCGACAATTTTAGACCCTGGCCAAGGGAAGTCCACTTATCCGCCAATTTTGAGAGGAAACCCTTGCCCAGCAGTGGGATAGTAATAACGACGACCTATATAAATCCACGAGTGGCTATGCATATAAACTAGGGCTGTACAATTTAACCGGCCAAGCCGGCTAAAAAAGTTAGCTAAATTAATTAGCTAGCTAACCAATAGGCTTAGCTAATTTATCCGGTTAACTTAATTAGCTCAGCTAATTAGCCAACGGCTAACCGGCTAATTTTTTTTTCAGCTATTCACTGATTCTTTACTTACAGACAGGTTCAAAAAATAATAATAATGATTTTTTATGACAAAAATAACGTAAATAACGAAAGTAATTTATTTAATTAATTAACACTTAACAATATTTTGTTCATGAAAATGGCTCTTAAATTAATTATAATTTTTTTTTTTTTTTTTTTTATATATTTAACCTAACGATAAGGCAGACGGGCTACCTGATGGAAAGCAGTCACCGTCGCCTATGGACATTTGCAACACCAGAGGAGTCGCCAATGCATCGCCGGCTTTGGAATATCACATATGATAACTACTAGAAAATTATAACAGCGCACCAAAAAACATCGGCTAAAAAACGAACTACTGTACAAATTAACGTCACCATTAAAAAAATCAAAAAACGCGCGCAATTTAAATCTTGTATTAAAACAAATTTTATGGTAATAATTTGCTATAGTATTTATCAAAGACTATCATTTTCAATTATATTATTTTCTAAAAACTATTATTTATACTCACATAATTATTTTTAGTAAACATAATTATTTAAATTATTGATAAAATATTAAATAAGTAAATTTCGCGACTATCGTTTCTTGAAACAAAAAAAAGAGCCTTAATATTATTTTTTGAACCTTTCTATCCCTTTACACCCGAGATGATATGAGCGTGAGTTTCACTTTAAAAAAATTCCCACGTGATAGCTTCTTATTTTTCGAAACGCAACCGATGCCGATCGATCGTGAGGAGAGTATCGCACGTGCTACCGGCTAAATGAGCGGGGTGCAGGCGGTCAGTTGTGCTAGGGACTCGTCCAAAGATGGCAGATTTTTTCGACCCGCGCACTGTCACAGGTATATAATTATTTTTGGTATTAAATGTTTAGTATCTATTATTAATTATAGCTAATTTGAAAGCTAAAAGAACACTCAATACGTGGAATTTAGTAGTTTATTCGATTAACTTTCAATTTAGATACAATTAGTTTGCAAATTTCAACTGTTACGATCGTGTGCCTACGGTTGTTGGTGCAGAATAACGTTTGATGAAAATGCTTTTATTGCTATTACCAGTTATGTGTAAGTTTCGTCAATATCAATTTTGTTTGTTTAAATTTTAGGGGTACATTTAAATGACGATCAGATTTTGCCAGTGCGGGGTGAGGAGAAATGTATAGGACATTGAAGATCTTCATGAAAGTGAAGAGCTTCAACCAAATAGATTAGAAGAGTTTCAATTTGAAGAATTGTGCCCTGAAACAGATCCAGAAGCACATGCAAACCCTCAAATAGAAACTGACCTAGAATTGGATCTGAAACTTGAGCCTGAACCTCAACCATCTACTTCAAAATCATCCCTAGAAATTTCTCGCCGCCGAGCATCTTCACGTCCAACACATCGAAAAATAGCTTGGAAAAGAATACGTTTTCTGTCTTGAAAAGGTCTCCACATCCCTACCAACATCTCCAGTAAGGTTTCCAAAGAAATATTTTTCTTAATATTTTAATTATGAGGCTCTTGATATGTAACCAGATGCACAAATTTATATTATCTAAGAAGAACCGGTCGAAAACTTAATTTAATTGCAATAGATATGGCTAAAGTTTTCTCCATCTGCATTATCATTGGATGTATTCCCTAGCCAAGAATACCTATGCCTTGGAGACCTGGATTTAAGACAGAGGCAATAACGGAAGAAAGAAGAATGTTGATTTTCATAGAATTACGTAGTTTAGGTTTCATTGCCAAGACAGATTTTTTTATAAAGACTAATGAAAATAAAGACAATGATGTTAAATATCTCCAAATTGTTTTAATTTTCTAATATTTTTTGATAATTTTTTGCAATTTTCACGATCGTGAGTGTGACAGTTCCCACCGGAGACTCACGATCGTGCGGGTCGATTTCTGGATTACGTATAAACTCTGGATTTTTTTTCGTATTTTTTGTGGATCACTTAAGCTATATAAAAAGCCGTAATAAACGTTTTGAATCAGAAATTGCGAAAAAAATTCTTCGGGTGTAAAGGGCTATAGAAAAGGAATCAGTGAATAGCTGAAAAAAAAATTAGCCGGTTAGCCGTTAGCTAATTAGCTGAGCTAATTAAGTTAACCGGTTAAATTAGCTAAGCCTATCGGTTAGCTAGCTAATTAATTTAGCTAACTTTTTTAGCCGGCTTGGCCGGTTAAATTGTACAGCCCTAATATAAACGGTTTCAGATAGAATTTGTTTTATATGAAGTTGATTACAGATGTCCATGGGGACAATGACCAATTATCATCAGGTGGACTGCATCCTCGTTTACTTAATCTTATAATAACAATGTTATATTTTAAAAGATTGCAAATACATTCGCACATCTTTATATTCATACTCTAATAACAATTTATTATCTATAAATTATAATTAAGTATAGCCAATACGATCATTATTTATCTGTGCCCCTAATTAAAAAAGCGCGAAGTATTTATGGCCGCATGCGGTTGACAGTTGACACACATTTTGGCGGCAACTGCCCGCACGTGGCGCCATCTTTTGTTGCTTTCGTCACGCATCTTTCACGATTTTGTCACGCGGATTCCGTCCTGACAGTAATTATACTTTTATAGTTTTATTTATTGCGTCTTTTAACTAATGGTGGATTTAATGCGTTTATTTTATTCAAATTGTTACGGTGACAAATTAAATTGGTTTGGGACTTGGGTGAACTGGTTTTTACCGGATCGTATTGAAAAGGATTAAAATATTTAAATCTAATTTCTATGGTCGATATTTTGTGTAAAATATATTGTTTAAATACCTATGAAGACTATAGAACCCTCGAACATGTAAGTTTCTTCATGATTTTCTTTCACTGTCTATTGTTTAAGCAGGTACTTAATACTTCTGTATGTTCTTATGTATTTGGCAGAACTCTTTGTAGTTCGACCCCGACGGCACCACCGCCACACCTATTTCTGTTATAACAGCAGTGTTAAGCGCTGCTGTTCTGTTTTGAAGGATGTGGTTACGGAGCCATACTTTTCTGAGGCGTTCCAGCTTAGTCCTCAGGGGTAACGGCGCTTCTGTGGACGACGTCAAGTAGGAATATGTAATCCTATCTGGGATTGATTACAATGTCCATGGGCGGCAATAGCCACTTTTATACAAAACTTTAAGGTAAGTAATACGATTTATGAGCTTTACCATATTGTTGGATCATTAATCTGAAACTTTTCCTGATGAGCCTACCTATGAAAAATGGTCTTAACCTTTAGTAAAAGATATATACTGCTAAGAAATTGGTTGTATAAAAAAAACACTTTAATACCACCATTTAATGCTTAATAAAGAAACTATTTTTAACATGTAATTTGTATGCAGAAACTTACGAACATCATGCGCTCAGCGACATCTAGTGATGAAAAGAAGAAGTGTAAACTGTAACGCCATCTATGGGGGAATAGCTACAATTTTTTTTGTATCTAGGTGTCACTATTTACTATAATTCACGCTAAACGGGCAAACTAGGTGCCATTATGTTCTTATGATTCAACATTATTAATATATTAAATTGTAAATATTGGAGGTGGTAGAACCCTCTGTGGTTCGACTCCGGCGACACCACCACTACACCTATTTTTGCCCCATAACAGCAGTGTTGAGCGCTGGTTCTGGTTTGAAGGGTGTGGTAAGGGAGTCATACTTTTCCGAGGCGTTCTAGCTTAGTCCTCAGGGAAGGCGGCGCATCTGTGGCCGACTCCAGGTAGGAATATTTAATCCTATCTGGGGTAATTTACAGATGTCCATGGGCGGCAGTAGCCACTTACCATCAGGTGGACTGCATACTCGTCTGCAAATACGTCTGCTACTCCCACATTATAAAAAAAAAGAAAAAAAAAGGTACATCAGTCATTGCCCCTCATAGACATCTATGGCAATATGTCTGAGGATATACCAAATATGATACTAATTACATCAAAACCAACCACAGCAAGAACTGTTACCTGTATCCTCTATCAACTAAAATCTATTGAACAGCAGCACTATCAGTATATCATAGATATGTAGCGTTGTGAAATCATTTAATGTCTACGAGTGCCACACTGCTGTAAGACAGAAATAGGTGTGAATCATGGGTAGTGCCGCTTAGTAATATTAGTGAGAATTATAATTCAGTGGGAATAAGTTACGTTATAGTTCCCATAGTTACGGAACGTTTATTTACTTCCCAATAATAAATATCATACAGACAGTGATAGCCTAGTAGGCAGTGACAGCCTGGTGGTTAAACTCGACCCCTCGATCGAGGGGTCCGAGATTCAAATCCCAGACCTCTGATTTTCAGGGTTATGTGCGTATTAGAAATGAATTATCACTTGCTAAACAGTGAAGTTAAACATCGTGCCTGGAAACCTGCATACATGAGAGATTTATAAAAATATCTCAAAGGTATGTGAAGTGTACCAATCAATACGCACTTGGCACGCATTATGAGAGGAGACCCGTGCCCAGCAGTGAGACAGTAATGGATTGTTGATGAATAAATATCATATTGAGCCACAGAGCAGCTCCACTAAGTTAAACTAATAAAGTAAAAATAAAACAAACTCCATAAATGAAACAAGCACATTTAATCAAATACAATATTAATATTATAGCAAAATATACAAGAACAATTTATTCACACGACTGCGCCCTCAAACTTTGGTCAAACCCACACAGCATTCGATCACTACACAATAATATTACAATTTAGTTTTTTTAGTTTACAATTTCGCTTACCAGACTAAAAATTTGGATAAATTCTCTTATTAATTCGTGTAAGATTGACTAATATTGTATAATTGACTTATAAACTCAATTATACATTATTAGTCGAGTAATACATTACATAAACTGAATAATTTTATGATATACAATTCAAAAATATAATCACAACTACTTATACATATATAACCATCCGATTTGACCGTTCGTTCATACAAAAAAAAGCAATGAATATAATAAGAATGATTTAAAAAAACAAATATGTTTGAGATCCGTATACCTACATTAGTTAATGCCCCCACCAGGTGGGAAAATCGTTTATAAATTATTTATTTATATTAGATGCTAATTTATTATAATTATACATTCACATTTATTACAGAATCTACTCAAAAATTGAGTGGAAATTGAAAAAAATTTAAACAATTCTGTATGTAATGTCTTTCTTTCTATAACATATTTTCGGGAAAAATGAAAACAGAAAATTTTATACAATTTCGGATTTAATGAGAACCTTATGTATTATAGTATATCGAATATTCCTTTCAAATTCCACTCAAAATTCGAGAAAAACTGAACACCAAAGTGATAAAACAACTTACTTTGTTAACGTGCAGTTAAATACTTCATACATTATAAATATTAGGATGAAATATAGCTGCAATTACATTAAAGTTAATTATTTATATAATTAATTATAGTTTAATGACACAACCAACTTTGTAGTATAGTTACATACTATAAGAAGTTAGTCGAAATATACTTTACAATGAAGAAAAGACTACTATTTTATTATTATATTTATTATTCAAAAAATACAAACTGCATCGAAGTACATATATATTATGCGTATATAAAACAGAATTGCAAATAAAATCTAATAACGTTGTGTAGCTTTAGGGCCCAGGAAATCATTATAGGGTAATAGTAACCTTTGTTCTTATGGTACAGTTTAATATAGATAGCAGCTAGAATACTGGAGTCTTGGATTTAAACTCGACAAAATGTTATTAATAATCATTGGATGTTTTCAAAATAAAGGACGAGCTACGAGCAGTCAAAATAAAGATTTTTAACCTTCCAGAAAGAGAAAAACCTATGCCATTTTTGTAAAAAAAATAATAAAAAATGTATTAAGTTTGCTTCTTTACATAATAATTAAAGTCATTCAAATGTTACTCCAATGCAGTTTATACGTCAGTAATTTTCCATTTTCGTATTTTCAGTTACATCTTTACTATTTTAGTTATTAGAAATATCGAGCTGCTTTTATATGGTAAAGATAAAATACTTATAATATTGTACTTAATATTATGAACCGAAATTCAATTGGCTCCCCTCTATCGAACTATTTAACTCGATACTACTATATATCTTAAAATTAGAGAACATAATGTTAAATATATTCAACCTGTGCGTATTTCAACAACCACGTTCACGTATAAACTAATAGGTAGGAATAAGAGAACTCTTTTATCCCAAGTTTGACTCCCGGACGAAGTAAAGACGCATAATTCTAAGCTAAGATATAAATGGTTTATTGGTGTTTTATTTTGTAACTAAATAATTATTTAGATTATATGTGATCTCAGTCACAATTAATAAATATGACGCATACAATCGACACTACTATAAAAAATAGCTGTCAATATCCTACCTACCTTACAATTGGTGACAGATTTGAAAATAATCCTTAGTAAAGTTAGAAATGCATATGTTTTCACTTGTCTATTTCCTAAAATAATCAACGGATTTTCATGAAATGCGGCAGATACGTAGCCTATATCATATACATGAAGATAGAGTACATTAGAAACCAGAAAATTGTAAAGATCCCGAGGGAAACTACGCTTTTACAGACCGCATTACTATTTATGATAACTAAACTAAAAAATATCAATACAAGGGAAGAGCCGCGTAAGAAAGTAGTATTTTCAAGTATATCTAGTTACTTGACACCGACAAATGTCTGCGTGTCTCCTAAACATTAAAACAAGGCACTGGGATTGTACTTTTAATATAATAATCAACTTATAATACAATACCTACATAAAAACGATTATAGCTTATGTTAAGAATACGAACCTTAACGAAACTACTGTCGGTGGGGTGAGATGACCAAAATATTATTTGTTTGATTACGAATTATAGATAATAAACTTTTTTTTTATAATATAGGAGTAGCAGACGAGCATGCAGTCCACCTGATGGTAAGTGGCTACTGCCGCCCATGGACATTTGTAATCAACCTCAGATAGGATTAGATATACCTGAGGTCGGGCACAGATGCGCCGCTACCCCTGAGGACTAAGCTGGAACGCTTCGGAAAAGTCTGTCTCCCTTACCACACCCTTCAAACCGGAACACAGCAGCGCCAAACACTGCTGTTATTAGGTAGAAAAAAACTAAATATTGTATAAGAGTGACTTACAACCAGTTTTACATTTATACATTATTAGTTTTCGCCCTATTAACTACTAAATTATTATGTTTAAAAATCGTGACAAAATTAACACTGCCACCTCATCATCTCAAAAACCCGACAAACAGTAGAAATAAATAACTAACCAATCACAAGATAGTGGCGTGATTTCCCCAGTCTCCGATTGGTCGAAACAATACAAAAACGTCGTCCGAATGGCATTTAATTGTTAATAATTTGTTAAATCTATACCTATACAGATTACAATTAATATAAATATTACATACATTTATTGAATAATATCTATTTATTATTATTATTCTATAACTAAGTTACTACTCTGTTAAAACTAAAAAAGCGCCTAAAAACTAAAATAGATAACTGGATTTATTATCGAAATGTGATTTTTGTGAAATCTTTGGGATCAGAAATTTCAACATTACATTCTTAGTTATTTTTATTTTACATACCAGAAACTTTTACTATAGTACCTAGTAACTAAATCAGTAGAAATCGAACGTTTTTCTTCAACTAAAATTGTATAACATTATGAGGTACGAACAAAGTTCTCAACGAAATCACAAAAAAACACAAAACAAAACCGACACTTAGAACTAAAAACGCGTAACTAACTAACGGTTTTTCAACGAAATATCACATCAAAAGTGGGAAAATGGAAGAATTAATTGGAACATACTGTACACTTCAGAATGGCCACTCGATATAGCCACAAGCGACTTGTAATTTTGTATATTTCACGGTAAAGTAGTGCCATTGGCTTGGCTTCGATAAGGACGTCACTAAACCACAATTCATAATAACTAAATATGTATAAGTTAATATCATGAATTATACAAGTTTAGTTTTAGCCTTGAAGCGTTTACATAACAGTAGTAGGATTTCTTAACACAAAACCCTACATGAGCTACAAGTTGAAACGCTCAAAGCAGGCAAACTATCTCCCGTATTAATAATCAATCTATCCAACGTTTTACCAACAAATATCAACATTTGACAATTACTTCAAACAAAACATTGACAAATTGCGATCTTTGGTACCAACTCAGTAGATTAAATATTAATAACGGACCTATGTCTACTTTACAAAATCCTTCAAACCGGATCAAAGCAGCGTTTCACTGCTGTTATAAGGCAGATATTGGTGAAGCAATGTTAAAACCAAAGTCTGTAAAACTTATATCATTCGCAAGCCTTTCTCATTTACAAAGAAACTGTATTTTACGTCGCCATCGATAAATCGTACACTTCATTGTATAAACGATTCAATTATACAAAATAAGTGATTTATACAACTTTAGTTTAACTTGAAACAGTTATCGAATGAACAGTAGAAATGTTTTAATCATACATCACTCTCACACACACACACCAAAACCATTGTAAATTCGTTATAAACAACCATACCACATACAAATCACATAAGGTTCAAACAACATCGCGCATATTATGTTTCTCATTAACTGTGACGAGAATTCAATATAAAATGCTTTGAACAGCTTAATCTTTTAGTTTTTTTAGGAAATTAATAAAATATATATGTTTTGGAACAGAAGTCTAGTGTCGCAACCACACGCATGCCAAACCTCAACAAAGCATTACAAATTAAAACGTGCGGATAGAAAGTTTGACTTGGTTTGTGGTGATTTGCAAGTGCTTGTAACTGACCCAATGGACTGTTGATTAGCAAATCAAAGCATCAAGCGCTTGTCACGTGTCCACATATTTGTGCCCGGCAAGTGCCTAGTGTGTGGATGCAGTATCATGCGACACGCTCGAGTTGGAAACATCTAGTATGTTCGGGTTAACTCTGGCACCGCAGCGACAAAGAAATAAGTCACTTGCATTATTAACGGATATTTTTGCTATTGTTATTAATGAATTGTACTTATACAATTGACTTATCAGTAAATTATAAGTCAATTGACTTATTACTGAAATTAGTGAATTACTATAAAAATTAAATCGATAATTGAAATTTCATCACAGTTAAGTCATAAGTCAAAATATAATGGCGATAATATTAAAGGCACTTAAAATCAGTCATTATTAAACATTCGTCATATATTTGAAGACCATTACAGTCTATGCACACTACAGTGCCGAACGCAACATCTTTTATTAAATCTTTCATCCTCTATTTAGCCCTCAAGGGGCTGAATTTCCGAAATTGTTTTGTTAGTATCCTTAATGAGAATTTACGCTTATTTTTTTATTTATTTTACTTCTATCATGTAGTCCTTTGGAGGACACATTTTCAAAATAGTTTTTCTTAGTCGCCGTCTATGTTATTAGTGCAAGTTTTAGGGTCTATTTTTCATTTATTTTATATCTTAATTTATCCCCTTAAGGGTTAATTTTTTTCTGCACTTCTTCCAGTTTGTAGTACTAAGTTCGTACGGTTTACGACTCTAAAGCCTATAAGTTAATATGCCAATATGATCAGTCGAAAAAATCACACTTACAAGACATTCGGCAATTTCTCGACCTAATTTTAAAATATTTTTCACCCTCCACCCTTATTTAAAAATAACATTTTGTTTAAAAAAATATTCAATTTACGTTAAATACATGTGACGTCATCACCCCTACCTCCCCTTGTCATATCACATTTTGTGAACCCCTACCTCCCCTAAACTTGTAACTAAATATCTATATTTGAAATAATCGATAGAAATCATTTTATATACATTATCATAATCAGAATTTTTATAATATAGGAGTAGCAGACGAACATGCAGTCCACTCAATGGTAAGTGGCTACCGCCGTCCATGGATGTCTGTAATCAACCCCGGATAAGAATAGATTCCCACCGGAGGTCGACCACAGATGCGCCGCTACCCCTGAGAACTAAGCTGGAACGCCTCAGAAAAGTATGTCTCCCTTACCACACCCTTCAAACCAAAACAGCAGCGCTTAACACTGCTGTTATTAAGCAGAAATAAATAAAGATTGCATTGGTTTCATAAAATGTTACACCAAATAATATTGCAAGCTCATATTGTATACATATATACAATAATAGTTTTTATGTCTGTCTAATTGTCCATTCTTGTTTGGTCACCATGTTTTTATTTATTAGAACGTATTTGAGTGTAGACAAGATGTCTCTAGTACATTTTTTTTTCGACAGCGGAGAGTAATGTTTTCCAAGCGTTATGTATGTATGTCTTATTCTTTGTCACGCTACAGCACAAACGGATTAACGGATTAACATATGAGGTGTCGTTGGATTCCTCTAAACAGTGGGAGTGACATAGACTTTAGACATAACTTTCCATTTCAGATTTATTTAAATATAGGAGTAGCAGACGAGCATACAGTCCACCTGAAGGTAAGTACCTACTGCCGCCCATGGACATCTATAATCAACCCCAGATAGGATTAGATATTCCTACCAGAGTTCGGCCACAAATGCGCCGCAACCCCTGAGGACTAAACTGGAGCATCTCGGAAAAGTATGTCTCCCTACCACACCTATCAAACCAGAACACAGCAGCGCTACACTGCTGTTATAACAGAAATAGGTGTGGCGGTGGTGCCGCCGGAGTCGAACCACAGAGGGTGTTTTCAAGCAGTCAGCAACCATATTTTGAAGCAGTCGGATTTTACATAATTTTTGAAATCTCTACTTAGATCAGCATAGCACTATTATCATAATGTAATACTTTTATTTTGGACATCAGTAATTTATTTTATTAATACTCTATATCCTAACTGAACCACTGAATCACCTACTTCTTTCCAACGTTAGTATATCCTAACTCATATTATAAAAACAAATGTGAGTTTTTTCGTTACACTTTCACGCCTTAACTACATAACCGATTGTCGTGAAATGTTGTACACACGTTGTCAGGGGTTCAGAAAAGAACATAGGGTATGTTATATCCCGAAAAAAAGTACTAGATAAAAATCGCGAAGTCGCGGGTAAGCTAGTATGCATACAAGTTTCTTTCTTTCAATTTGACTATATACCACTGAATGACTATCCTTAAAGGTGGGTACAGACTGTTGCAACGTAACAAGCAATGTAACATGGAGCATTTCATAAGTGTGGACGCAGCACACACACAAACTAAGCACTTATAGTCCGCATAAAACTGTTAGTGCGCTCTGAATATAGAAATGAATCGCGTCACCATAGCAAATTGTATGACTACACCTGTTCGCAACAACTTCAGAGCGGACTAGCTGTTTGGCGCGGACTATACTCCTAAGTATAAACTTCAGACTGTATTAGGTAGTAATTTTGTATAAATTTAATTATACAAAATGAAATTATTGTCATTTATAAAGGTTATTACTTTTATCATTCGGTTAAAGTTTTATTTCGACAATCATTGTAGCGTTAATCTTACTATAACATTTTTATTTTAGACGTCAAAGTATGTTATTTCCTCTCTTACTCAGATGTAACACATATGTAACACATATTAGTACTTACAATTCAGACGTTTCACTGATCAATTTCATCCATTTTGATATATATGTATATATAATTTTCTTCGTTTCAATCACCATTATGACGCGCAGAGGGTCCCGGGTTCGATCCTCGGCAAGACAGATGACTAAATTATAAATTTAGATTTGTTTCCGGGTCTGGGTACTTGTGTATTTATCTGTGTGTGTCCATTACACTCACGACACAGGTAATCCTGTGGAGCTGTGAGTGTAGAAAGTCTTTTTTACAATCACTTGGCACTACATATTATGTTTCCTCGGTATATCCATCAGAGCTTAGTCAGTAGCACTTCCAATTCAATCGTTTATCAGACAGATAATATAACTTTCTTTGTTACATCACCATTTTATTGCTGTCACTGGTACAATACACACTATTTCTTCAGTTATTTTCTTATGTTCAGAGCTTCCTTCAATTATGTACACATGTTTCTTCGTTACACAATCACAATTTCGTTTACACTGGCACATCACTATATGTCCATCAGAGCTTCCGCCCCCGTCTGTCCGCGCGGCGGGGCTCCGCTGCGGGCTCCGCGCGGCGCTGGAGGCGCTTGGCGGAGCGCGTGCGCGTCCGGGGCTCCGGCGGCGGCACCAGGCTTGGCGTTAGGGACTTTATGCACCTGAAAAGAACGGTACAGTTATTGATTTTGAAGAAAAACGTAAGGTAATCAGGTTTACTAACACCCATTAGTGATACAATAATCTATAATAACCAAATTCTGCCTATTACATTTTTAAATTGGACAATTTTTGTCGATCTAAAATTTGAAAATTTCAATTTTCGGTTGGTTTATGAATAGGG